>NC_030835.1:18912500-23912500 GCF_001704415.2 Capra hircus
GCACTCTGGCCTGTGCAGTCTCCACTGGAGAGCACCTCAGGGCTTCCAGCTTGAAACCGGAGGGCAGGGATCTAAATACACAGCCACGTACCAGAAGTGAGACACAGCTGCCAAATTCCAGAGGAGTCAGTCCATCGGGGGAAAGGGGAGAGAGAAGAGTTGCCTTCTGGAGCCTCAGCAAGCCCCGCACAGCCCACTAGGGCAACAAGGACCAAGACCGCGGGGTTAAGGCATCAGGGGAGGGGCTCAGGGCTGGGAGTGAGGGTCTTTGCCTCTCACCTCTGCTCTGCCTATGATAACTCATGTGGGAGCCTGGGCATCGCATTCCTCTATTCATCTGTAAACAAAGTGGTCAGACGCTCTCTCAGTCCCTGTGGCACTAAAATCTGAGAGTCTGTTCAGGGGGTTAAAGCTAGGAAGATATCACAGGATACGCTGCCCGACAAAGATCCTTGGGGCTCCCTTTCTGGACCATTCACTTTGCACCCCCCAAGCCCTGTGCTTCCAGTGCCCTTGCCATTCCCACACACAGCCCTACCAGGAAGCAGCCACATCCAGTCTGGCAGGTGGGGACACAGGCGGCCAGAGAGGATGAAGGTGGCCCGGTCAGATCCCAGCTCCCTCCAGCTCCCACATCCTCATTCCCTGCGCCAGTCCACCCAGGACAACCTAACTTGCTTCCTTCCCGTCCACACAGGGATCGACAATCATAGGGAAGTCCATTCCAGGGTGCATACACATGCACACGTGCACGCGCGCACACACACACACACACACACACGCAGGAGGCCAGATGCTCCTTCAAGTCTGGAAGCCGCTGAAACAGCTCAGGTCACCCTGCTCCCAAGCAGGACAGGGACTCTGGGTCCAGTCAGGCCAGGGCAGGTGCAGGGTGACCCTGGGGGAGGCATGCTGCCTTTCGAAGTAAACAGCAGCCTCGTTGCCAAAAGCTGCAAGTCCCACATCTAGGTTCACAACCAGTTCCCCAAGTCCACAGGTATTCAGACATACAAATCTCTTCAAGGCCTGTCCTCTATTCAGAGAACAGTCACTCTACTTTTCTGGTATTAAAATAGCCTTTCTTTTATAAACCACCAACCATGTTAGATAGTAGTTGGGTGTTTTCATTTTTGCTCCTTTCTTCCTTTAAAATGAACACGTTTAACAACATCACATATTGGCAACCCTTGAAAGGTCCTTACCTTTGTTTACTCTGGTGTGTGAAATACGGAATAAGGTCTTCAGGTCCTGTCTTTGTTCTACAACAGCACTTCTGGGAGTCTATGATTAGATGGCCTCTGAGATTAGTGTCCTCATAAGAAAGGAGACCAGAGAGCCTCCTGCCTTCCCCCATCTCTGCACACACACACACACACACACACACACACACACACACACACACACGCACACACAGGCCATGTGAGGGCACAGTGAGAAGTCAGCTGTATGGAAACCAGGATGAGAGCCTCACCAGAAACCTGATCAGCCAGAATCTTGGTCTGGAACTTGCCAGCCGCCAGAACCGTGAGACAGGAAATTTCTTTTGGTTACGCCATGCCGTCTGTGGGATTCTGGTATGCCAGCCCAAGCTGACTAACACACTTGGGATGCCCTCTCTCCCTCTCTAGGCTTCTGTGTCCCCGTCTGTAAAAGTTAGAAGGTAACACTGTATGGGTAGCTTCCCTGGTGGCTCAGATGGTAAAGAATCTGCCTGCAATGAGGGAGACCTGGGTTCGATCCCTGGGTCAGGAAGATCCCCTGGAGAAGGAAATGGCAACCCACTCCAGTATTCTTGTCTGGAGAATCCCACAGACTGAGGAGACTGGCAGGCTACAGTCCATAGAGTCACAGAGTCGGACATGACTAAGCAACTAACACACACACACACATACACACACACACACACACACACACACACACACCATTGTATGAGGCCAGCATCACCCTGACTAAGCAACTAACACACACACACACACACACACACACACACACACACACCATTGTATGAGGCCAGCATCACCCTGATGTCAAACCACACAAACACATCATAGAAAAAGAAAACTATAGATCAGTAGCTTTTATGAATTTGATGCAAAAATCCTCAACAAACCAAATGCAGCAAGACATAAAGAAGATCATACACCATGACCAAGAAGGATTTATCCCACAGATGCAAGCTCAGTTTAACACCTGAAAATCAACTCCAATAATACACTCCACCAACAGAATAAGGGCAAAAGCCAAAGAATCATCTCAATGGAAAGAGAAAAGGCATTTGATAAAAGTTAACATCTCTTCACTAAAAAACACACTCAATAAACTAAGAATGCAGAGGAACTTCTTCAGTCTGACAAAGGATATCTGTGAAAAACCCACAGCTGACATCATACTTAATGGTGAAAGACAGAAAGCTTTCCTCTTAAGATCAGAAACAAGAGAAAGATATCTGTTCTTGCCACTTCTAGTCAACACTGTACATGAAGACCTTGCCAGGGAAAATTTAATAAAAAGCATGTAGATTGGAAAGACAAAAGTATCTATTTGCTGATGACATGATCTTGTATACATAAAATTTAAGGAAATTCACTAATAAAAAGTATTAAAACTAAAAAATATGTTCTACAAGATTGCAAAACAGAAGATCCATATATAAATACCAGTTGTATTTCTATACAGTAGCATTAAACAAACTAAAAAATAAAATTAAGAAATCAATTTCATTTATAATAGCATAAAAATAACAACACACTTAGGAATAAAATTAGCAAAGGAAGTACAAAACTCACACTCTGGAAACTACATCATGTAAGAAATTAGAGACCTAAGTAAATGGAAAAATACCTCATTTTCATGGGTTAGAAGAGTGACTGTTGTTAAGATGGCAATACTCCCCAAACTGATTCCCTGCCTCTTCCCAACTGACTCTGTCAGCAAGAGCACCCCACCTCCCCTTCCTCTTGGATCTGCTGGACCCCCACTCAGGGACCTTAGGGAAACCCATCACTCCACACTCTGCCAGAGCACCCAGTCACTGCCTCCTAGAGGGGCAGAGAGACACATAGTCTCCCATACAGGAGGCAAGGACTTCAGGTCCTATTTCACCCACAAAAGTCCTCAGTGACCAGGTAAGAAGCCATCTAATCATCTGGACCACAGCTATCATGGGTTCAGTTCAGTTCAGTTCAGTTCAGTCGCTCAGTAGTGTCCGATTCTTTGCGACCCCATGAATCACAGCACACCAGGCCTCCCTGTCCATCACCAACTCCCGGAGTTCACTCAAACTCATGTCCATTGAGTTGGTGATGCCATCCAGCCATCTCATCCTCTGTCATCCCCTTCTCCTCCTGTCCCCAATCCTTCCCAGCATCAGGGTCCTTTCCAATGAGTCAACTCTTTGCATGAGGTGGCCAAAGTACTGGAGCTTCAGCTTCAACATCAGTCCTTCCAATGAACACCCAGGACTGATCTCCTTCAGAATGGACTGGTTGGATTTCCTTGCAGTCCAAGGGACTCTCAAGAGTCTTCTCTAACACCACAGTTAAAAGCATCAATTCTTCGGTGCTCAGCTTTCTTCACAGTCCAACTCTCACATCCATATATGACCACTGGAAAAACCACAGCCTTGACTAGATGGACCAAAAAGGATAATTTCCAGGGAATTTCCTGGTAGTCCAGTGGTTAGGACTTCATGTTTTTACGGCAGGACATGTGGGTTCAGTCCCTGATCGGGGACCTAAGATCCCACAAGCCATGCAGTATGGCCAAATAAATAAACAATTTTTTTTAATTTAAAAAAAAAAGGCCAATCACCAGTAACAGTGAGGATACAGTACACTGGAACCTCACACACACCGCTGATGGGCGCATAAAATGGCACAGCCACTCTGGAAAGCAGCCTGGCAGTTTCCCCGAAAGATGGAACCTAAAGTTATGACTCAGCAATTCCACTCCTACAAAAGACGTCCGCACAAATGCATGTCATAGCAGCTTTATATTCATGATAGCCAGAAAGCAGAAACAGCCCATGCCCATCAACTGATGAAGAGAGAGACAAAATGGGATCTGTCCATACAACAAGAAGAGGGTTTAGTCACAAAAAGGAGTGCAATACTCATACATGTTACAGTCGAATAGACCTCAAAAGTACTACACTCAGTGAAAGAAGCCAGTCACAAAGGACTAAACACTGTATAACTCCGAGTATATGAAATGTCCAGAAAAGGCGAATCCCCAGAGGTAGAAAGCAGACTGGTGGTTGCCTCGGGCTGGAGGAAGGGAGGAAATGGGGGAATGATAACTAATGGGTACGGGAAGCTTCTTTTTAGGTCGATGAAAATACTCTAAACTTGATTGTGGTGATGATTATAAACCCTGTGAATACACGAAAAACCATTGACTTGCACACTTTAAATAAGTGATTTGTGTGGTGTATGAGTCACACCTCAAAACAACTGTTATGAAAAGGAGAGAGCAAGGAAACTATAGCCAATATCTTATAATAACCTGTAATGGGAAATAATCTGAAAACATATAGTTACATATATAACTGAATCACCTTGCTATGCCCCTGAAATGTTTTAAGTGAACTATACTTCAATAAAATATATATATTAAAAAAAAAAAAAAAGCAAAGGAGAGAGCAAGAGGGCAAGACACGACATGTTAGACCCCGCTGTGGTCCCTGCCCAGGAGTAGCAGCAGCATCTACGAGCTTGCTAGACACCCAGACCTACAGGAGCAAAGGTCAGGCTGGGCCCAGAAACATGCATCTAACATCCTCCAGGTACTCCGGAACCTCCTAAAATTCAGGGCCCTGGCTTAGAGTATGCAGCGCTCAACTGCTCTTCAGAATTACCTAAGTTACTTCAGGAAAAGATCCATGCCCTGGCCACCCCCATCCCTAGTAGACCAACTGAATCAGACTCTCTGGGGATGGAGCTCAGGCATGGGCCTATTTTAAAGCTCCCAGGTGAATCTATTGTACAGCCAGGGTGAGAAGAATTGAATTGGAGGGTGTCTCAGGCCCCTCAGCTCTTGAGCTCTTTTCAGAGTTTAGCCCAAGCGCAGCTCACTGGGGCCACCTGGTGGCCACACTGGGGAATGACTCTGTACCCTGCTTCTGTCCCAGACCCTTATCCCCCAATCACCAACACCAGGGATGGGGTTCAGGGGTTCCCCTCTTCCCACAGCAGAGGTTGGCACCATCCTGGCCTTTGGAATAGGGGTAAGTGGCCAGATCTTATGGGGAGGGAACGAGAGTCCTCTGCTGGTTCTGTTTCCATTAGAACACCCCAAACTCCAAAAGCAGCCAGAGAATCTTCTGCACTTAGTCCCAGCCACCCCACCCTCCCCTCCCGCTGCCAACAGAGCAGAGCCAGCTTACCCGTCCGATCTCATCTCTGACAATTTCCAACACAATTGTGTTCGTGGGCACCGAAGCACCTTCACCACCTCTGAACTCTGCACTTTTCCAGCTCCTGGCCTTTGCCCATGCAGTCCCTCCCATCTGAAGCCTGCTCTGTGGGACCTCTCCTCTCTCCCGGAGGCTCATGCCCTCCTGATGCCCCCTGCTGCACCCTCTGTGTGCCCCACAGTGAGCATCCGTGGCTGCAGAGCTCAGAGGAGGGAGGGTCTATCAGCTTTGGTGGGGTGGGGAGACCCCCGGATTGCCTGAAGGCAGCGAAGAGCCAGCAGGGCCAGAAGGAAGAGGCTGTGAAGAGGGGTACTCTGACTGAGTGTGGTCAGCGTCGGGAGGGGACCGGCAGTATTTTGAAGCAGAGCCAGGCATTCCTTTCCTACTACTCAGGCCTCTAGCTACAGAGAGAAGTGGAAGCTTGGTTCTCTGCTCTCTCAACGTCTCCTGAGCAGGAGGCACTCAGGCTCTCGGTTCACTGCTGCCACCTGGTGGCAGAATACCAGACCGCCAGGAGGGAGACCCACAGGCAACTCCAAAGGGAGCTGCTGGCCGTGGGGAAAACTATCTCCCATCTTTCAAAGCCCAGCAAAGTCTGAAACTCCTTAACCACTTTCTCCACCCCAAATTTGGTATCCCTTCCAACTGACCGCTGACCCTGGGCATAACCTGACCCCAGGTGGCCTGCCTCCAGCCAAACACCCTTTCCCCCAACCGCGATCTGATCTGTGACCCTAAGCAAAGGTTGGCCTGCCCATTCACAACACGTGCCCAGGGCAGGCTGAGCATGAGGCTGGCTCAGGGACACCCCTTCTTGGGGACCGCTGCCCCACCGCAGGTCAGCACCCATGGGGGTGCTCACTCACTTGGGGCAAGTCTTCTCAAAGCTCCCTCTCCCTTCACAATTGTCCCCTCCCACGCCAGCACCCTCCTCTGCCCAGCAGGCAGTCAAGTTCACTGGGTCAGACAGGAACAGAATTAGACAGGTCAGTATGCTCCACACAGAGACCAGAGGCCCGAGTCTGAGGGCCAGAGCAGCCCCCGTGGGTTATGTGACTGCACCAGCTGGGCCACGTGCGAGAGTGCCTGGGACAATGGTTTACTAAAGGGCTTGTTTTTTCTAAATCGGCTGAAATTCTGAATTTTTATATGAAATCTGGACTTTTATAGAAAACTTCTGATTTGTATAACTGAATGCTCAGTCCCTCAGGCAGCATCAGCTGTGAAAACACTGGATGGCTTTCCTGCCGGATATTAAACAGCCGCTCCCCAGGACCCATCCACCCACCTGCCTCCTGCCCAGGACCCCCCGGGCCTCCCGTGGCCCAGAAACTGGAGGGTGAATGCCTGGCACCACAGGGATCGAGGACAGGGTGTTCCGTCTGAGCAGTCACAGCCTTGACGGGTCCCAGGGCCACAGCAGCTGCCGAATCCTCTGAACCTCACCCCCGCACACACCCCACAGAGCACCGCAGAATCCAGCTGGGAAAAGTCAGGGCTGGGCGTGCTTGCACGGCAGGGATCACCCTAACTTCCCGGAGGTGGAGAAGGGCCTGAGAGCCCCTGCGGGTCCTGTGGGGCGCCCTAGCCACCTCTCACCCAGGTCAGCCCCTCCTGGGCTGTGCACATGGGGACGGCACGCGGGCCGGGGCTCACCTGGCGGAAGGTGCAAATGATGATCTCCCGCAGGTGGTAGTGCATGGGCGTCATGGTCTCGCTGACCGTGTCCAGCGCCGCGTCCACCTCCCTCTTCACCCGGTGCCCATCGGGCAGCAGCTGCACCACCTTCATCACCACCTGGGGCCAGAGGCAGGGGGTGAGCCGAACAGAAACCAAGTCGGGGGCCTCCAGCGCCAGCAACTGGCTCGCCCACACTAAGGGCCGCCCTGGCCCTGATGGCCCCTCACTTCTCAGACAGGGACGGGACCCAAGGGCGTTCCTGGATAGCTCGGAGGCGAGGGCTCCTGAGGGGCTAATTTTTTCAAGCAGCAGGAACCTTGCTTCAAATGGAACCTTATCCAGGACTCTAATCCATAAAACGGATAGTTGTCGTGTAATTGGAGCTGGGGGGGGTGAGCAGCGGGTGTATGATAGGCCTCAGGTGGGGCCCCACTGGCTCTCCCTCCACCCTGCAGGCACTTCGGGGACACCCAGCTCTGGGAGACCCAGTGTAGACAGCGTTCCTTTACCTGGGGAGACTGAGGCCAGTTAAGGCCACTCTGCAGCGCAGGGCTCCTCCCACGCTCCCAGTCACTTGCTGTGGACCTCGCTCTGGCTCACTCTACCCTGCACCCCCACACCCTGCGCCAGCAGCGATCCAGGCCTCCAGCACCCCCAACCCACTGCAGTGGCCCTGCCTCCTCCCCCTCACTGGTAGCCAGAGAGGCCTTACAAAAGTGTAAGTGTGAGCGCTTCCTATTTGGGTAACTTCAATCTCTTCCTGGCTCCCTTACACTCAACATAAAAACTGAAAGCTTCCCCACATCTACAAGGTTGCCCAGTGTCTGACCCCGCCTGCCTCCCAGCCTCACTCAGAACTCCTCCTATGGGCCCAGCGCCTTCCTGGAGCCCTCTCAGTCTACCCACCGCAAAAGCCCACATAGTCCTTTCACAGCCCCGAGGTCGACCGCCACCTACACATCCATCTCACGCACCCACGTGCTCACCTGTTCACATCCACTCCCCACCAGACAAGGAGCCCCCAGACCCCCAAGAGCAAGAGATTTGCCACCTAGGAGGCGTTCCGTGGGATGATGTAAATGAACAAAAGACCAAAACCCGACTAACACAGCTCTTCTCTCAATCTAACCCATCCCCACAGCTGCGTCCTAGCGGGATCACACTGGTGGTTGGGCTGGGGAGGTAGGTCTCCCTTACCCCTGTTTCTCAGAGGAACTGGCCCTGAGCTGGCACACCAGCAGGGTGGAGCTACAGCCGAGTGGGAGGAGAGGGGTCATCACCTGGGAGGACCCTGGGCTAACCCACGCCTGGATTCCGAGCTCTGGGTAGGACACCTCACTGGAGAGGAGTATAGACCACAGGCAGGCCCCCAGCATGACCCCAGGGCAGCTCCCCAGCAGAGGGCTGCAGCTTTTTCAAATGCAAGGCACCAAACTCTTAGCCTCTCCTGGTAAATCATTCCTCCCTTTCCTCTCCTTGGCTCACCAGCACCAGCCGGAAACCCAAAGTCATCCTGCTGTCTTCCCTCTTTGCCCCACCACTAATGGTCCCCAAGACCGACCAGTGGGGACTGGGCTCCTGTTCACTGGGCAGGCTCATCCTCACTTAGGCCCCAGCTTCCCCTCTCCATGCCTTCCTCCACACACTGGCCTCCAGCATAAGACTCTGATCCCAACCTCCCCTACTTCCCTACCGGCCTCAAGGTTAAGATCAAACACACAGTGTGGCCCTCCAAGGTTCTCACAAGCAGTGGCCCCCACCTTCCATTCTGCTCAACCACAGCCTCCCATAGCTCCTGCCCTTTCCAGACTCCCTCCTCTGCACACTTGATCCTCTCCGTATACTACCCCTCCCCACAGCCCCAGGCAGACTCCTTTGTCCTTCTAAAAATGCACTCAAATGTCACCTTCTCCACGAAGCCCTCCTGGACTCCCCCAAGCTATACCCTCAGCCCTCAGCACCAATGTCTATTTCAGCCCTCTTCATACTCTATTAAATGCTCCCCACTGGGCTGTGGGCTTGACAGACCTCAATTAATCACACAGGAAGCTGGTCTAGACATGAGGATGCTAGAGGCAGGTGAGGATGTGGGTATAGAGTATTCCTGGGTCACAGGATGTAACGTTAGAACACAGATTCAGAGGCTGACTTCCTGGCTATGCTCGGGTCCCATCCCATCCCTGATGTGGTTCTAGGGTGATGAGCTTGGCTCCCGGCATTAACTGGGAGTAGTCAGGGCACCTAACCCTTGGGATCTGTGAATGGTGGAGAAGGAAGCACATACAGAGCTCCTGGCACGGGACTGGGTGTGAATGGAGAGAGTTCTAACTACCACGTCTGAAGGACTCACAGACTAGGAAATAGACCGTCATGCATACGGTCAAAAGGTTTTCGCCAAACCATTAGATGCGGAAAGGACATTCTATCCAACAAATGGTGCTGAGAATACTGGATATCCACACGCAAAAGAATAAACTTGGACCCTTAACCGTATACTATATACAAAAATTAATTCAAAATAGATCAAAGGCCTAAACTTAAGAGCTAAAGCCATAAAATTCTTAGAAGAAAAGCTTCATAATACTGCGCTTAGCAATGACTTTTTGGACATCAAAAGGACAGAAAACAAGAAAAAAAATCTACTAATTTCATCAAAATTAAAAATTTGGAGGACTTCCTTGGCAGTCCAGGGGTTAAGGCTCTATACTTCCACCGCCGGGGGGGTGCAGATTTGACCCTTGGTTGGGGAACTAGGATCCCTCCTGCTGCATGGTGTGGAAAAAAAAAAGAAAATTGAAAACTTTTGCATGAAATGACACTATCAACAGAGCAAAAAGGCAATCCCCCAAACTATCACATACCTAAGAAGGAACTGATATCCAGAATATATAAAGAGTTCCTACAACTCAACAACAACACAACGTAATCCAAAATGAGTTGAATAGACATTTCTCTGAAGAAGATAAACCAATGGCCTTAAAACAAATGAAACGACATCGACATCACTAATCACTGGGGAAATACAAATCAACACTGCAGTGAAGTATCACTTCACACCTACTCAGAAGGCTATTTAAAAAAAGATTAAAAAACATGCAGAAAACAGAAAACAACAAGTGTTGGAAAGAATGTGGAGGAACCAGAACCCTGGTACTTTGCTGGTGGGAAGGTACATGGTGCAGTTGCTGTGGAAAATAATACAGTTCCTCAAAACGTAAGCAGTGAGTTACCAACTGATTCAGCAATTCCTCTTCCGGAATTGAAAGCAGAGACTCAAACAGATATGTGTACACCCATGCTCACAGCAGCGTTACTCACAATAACCAAAAGGAGAGGACAACCTAGGTCTCCAGAGACAGATACAATGGATAAACGAAACACGGGCAGTACTCACAGTGGAACGTTATGCAGCCTTTTAAAAGGAAATCGCAACACTTGCTACGACATGAGTGAACTCTGAAGATACCATGTCGAGTGAAATAAGCCAGTCACAAAAGGACAGAGGCTGCATGATTCTCCACACAGAAAGCACGTAAAGTAGTCAGATTCATGGAGAGAGAAAGTGGAATGGTGGCTCCCAGAGGCTAGAGGAGGGAGGGATGATGGGGAGTTAGGGGATACGGTGAATCTGGCCTGAGGAAAACGCTCTGGAGATGGTGGTGAAGGCCGTACAATAGCGTGGATATACTTAATGCCAGAAGGCAGGCTCTACGTTAGGCATATTTTACCACAATAAAAAAATCAAAGGAGAAGAATCTGTGAATCAGCCAGGAGAAAGAGAGAAGTGGTCCAGGACAAGGGGACCGGGCAAAGGCCCGGAGGCCGAAAGCGCTTGGGGCGGTTGAGGCGCTGCACCGAGGCCCGGGTGTCAGGACGGCAGGGAGGGGCTGGGCGGCAGAGGGGCACTGGCGAGGCTGGCCAGGGAGGCAGGAGCTGAGCACGACGCTGACACTGGGCAGCCCCGTGCCAACTCCTGAGTTCCACATGCCCGGTCCGTCAGACAGGGAGGGACACTGCCACCTCCCTGCAGGGTGTCGGGGAAGATGACACATGGCAGGGTAGGGCACCTGGCGGCTGAATGTGCACGGTCAGTGCGGTCCATCCAGGACCCTGACCTGAAATGAGGGTGGGTGGAAAACGGCCCTGCACAAGGCCGCCAGCCACAGCTGGGCCCCAGGTGCCTGTGAGGTGGCCAGCAATGTTGCCTAGACGCGACAGTGGCCAGCGGCCTCCCGAGGGCACACAGCCATCCAGCAGCAGGGGCAGGAAGAATGGGGAGGGGTTCAGCCCCCACTTCTCACAGCCATCTGCCAGGGCCCAGAGCCAAGCCACCCTGTGCCCTGGTTTGCTCATCTGTGAAATGGAGACAGGGAAGTGCTGATACGAGGAGGTGGAAGAAGGTGATGGCCTTGGGAGGAGCTTTGAACATCCCTCCAGACCTGCCAGGGAGACTCACCCTCTCTCCTCCCCCAGGTGTCCCCCGGAAACCCTAGGGGGCACACTCACCTCAAACTCGCCCTTGGTGAACTTGGCATCAGGCACGCTCACGAGCTCTTCCTCGCCCACCTCGGGGAAGCCCTGAGAGAGGATGACTGCTAGGACTGGGAGCCCAGCTACCAGGCTGCACCGTCCCCAAGCCCCGCGCCCAGAGCCCGTACGGGGGTCTGCCGGCCCACACACCGTCTGCCCAGGGTTAATGGGAGGGGCCTCTGGGACCACACCAGGCACCAGCTCAGCCCCCCAGACCATCCTGCCTTAGCGGGGTCCCCAGGGACCAGCTGGCCCCCTGCCTGGGCAGACCCCTGTCCTCACATACTCTGATGTGCCAGAAGGCAAGCACAGCCACCACCATGGCGGTCGTGGTCCGGCCCTGGCCGCTGAGGCAGCTGAACACGAAGCCAGTACCCGGGTCCTTGGCAAGGGCAGCCTGCAGGGCCCCCAGCAGCCGGTCAAAGTCCTGCACAGGGAAACCGAGGTCGGAGTCAGCAGGTGCTCCTGCTGCACTGATTCCCGAGGCAGCCCAGGCAGCTGCCCTGGGAGTGCCTGTCCAGTGCCCGGTCGTGTCAGGCTCATAACCTGGTACTGCACACACTCAGCTCACTGAGGTGCACACAAGACCTTGTGCGTGTAAACAGCCATACCCCCATATAACCTGGCATTGGACAGGTGAGCGCACACAAGCACACACCTGAGGCTCCAGCTGCTACCACCTGCCAGGGAGAACATACATATTCCCATGTGCTGTGCCCCCAGGCCACATGTGGACCCCCAGCCCTACTGCCCACCGGAGGCGGACCCAAGCCAGGTCCCAGCTTCAGGGCAGTTTGGACCTCAGCCAAGCACTGCAGCACATGACCACTAGGGGGCAACAAACCACAGGCAACCAGACCACAGAGCCAAGCGTGGGGGAAACACAAGCCGTCACGACTCATCACACCAGGCACACAGCAGGCCTGGTGCAGACAGACATGCCCCCCCAACAACGGACACATCACACAGGCACACAGTGACCCCCACACAATACATGCCAGCCACACACTCCACACAAACCTTAGAGACAGACTACATAAGACATACACACGCACAAACCTATAGATAACACATGCACAAACCTATAGATAACACACGCACACACAAATGCCCTCCATCACGCAAAGCATTCTGCAGCAGCCCTTCCACAAACCCTGTACACACACCACCTCACAGCACTCCCCAAAACCCGCTCTCCATACGTCCCCTAGGAAAGACAAGCAGCACCTCACAGCCGCCAGACACGCACGCACGCACGCACGCACGCACACACACACACACACACACACACACTCCACAACCACACTCCCAACTACTCTGAACACACACAGACTCCACCAACAGCCCAGGCCCGAGGGAGACAGCGAGGGCGTCCTCCCCTCCCTGGAGGCCTCAGCCGCTCGGCCCTCTCACCTCCTCGC
The DNA here is from genome assembly GCF_001704415.2 of Capra hircus. Classification (NCBI taxonomy): domain Eukaryota; kingdom Metazoa; phylum Chordata; class Mammalia; order Artiodactyla; family Bovidae; genus Capra; species Capra hircus. The sequence continues at coordinate 18,925,545 of NC_030835.1, forward strand.
GAGGGGCGCAGAAGTCCGGGACGGGGATGCGGTGGTAGGTAAGGCCGGGGCAGGCCCCGCGGTGCCGGCTGAAGACCTCCTGCATGGTAAGGCACGTCTGGAACCTGTGGGTCCGCGGGCCCTCAGCATCGGGGGGAGGCCTGGTCAGGTGGGCCTGCAGCTGGGTCTCCAGGTTCTAGGGGAGGGTGGGACAGAGGGCTCAGGCCACAAGGCAACCCCCAGGCCAGCCCTGAAAGACCAGAGCCGGCTGCGGCCAGGACAGTCCTGGCTTTGGGGCCTATCACTGCACCTTCTCGAGCCTCTAGGTTTCTAAGCAGACTGGGCCTAGCATGACAGTCTTGAATCAGTCACTCCCTGAGACGCTCCTCTCGGGGCTCGTTTCTCCAACTGTACAATAGGAGCATACAAGCTTCTGAAGACCCTTTCAGGCCAGCTCCCCAGAAGGCCTCCAATGGAGGGGTGGTACAAGGCAGGGGAGCCCCACCTCCAGCTGGTCAGGGGCCATGGGGGGCCCAGGCCGCCGCAGACTGTGGGTTCGCCCGTCACACTCGAGCACAGCCTCCTCCCTCAGGTTGACCCACACGACTTGCTGCAGTTTCCTCTTGGAGTCGGTCAGGTAGGCCAGGATACTCCCCAGGGCCTGGGGAACAGGAAGGCCATCAGTGAAAGGGCTCAATCACCCTCCCCCGCCCCACAAGTGTGCTCCCCAGGGTGGTCACCTTGGCACTGGGCTGGGCCATGCCATAGATGGGCAAACGGGGCACCCGGCGGAAGTTGGCCACGTCCATCTCTCTGATGGTGCTGAGTGCATCTGGGGAGACGAGGTCATCTGCCACCTGTCAGGACAGCAGCAAGCCTGGGACCCACAGCAGCCACTGAGGTTCAGAGCCTGGCCCCAGGTGGGCGTGGGGGATGGGGGATAAGACCAGCACTTAACAGTTTACAAAGCACTTTTGCACGCGTGGAGCCTTATAACCACCCCAGCATGGACAAGAACGATGGTGCCCACTCTCCAGATAAGGAAGCTGAGACTCAAAGATGCGACGCTGGCGGCAAAGCTACCAGAAGCAGTTCTCCTCACTCCCTGCCCAGAGCACTTGGGTTTGAGAAAGAAGAGCAGGTACTGAACAGTAACCAGAGCTACAAGCACTTCCTAAGGCCTGAGAATGGCCCCATTTTGTTCACAGGCAGATCCCATCACCCATCATCAATGAGGGCAATGCTTAGCCCAACCCCACAGGAATCAGGGCTGTAACCAATCCCAGGGCCAGCCCACACCCACTCCCACTTCCCCAGTCAGTCAGGCACACTCACCAGGGAGCCCAGGGCGATGAGGTCCCTTGGGGCTACAGGCCCCGCTGAGCTTAGTGTCACAGGCAGGCGGTACAGTTCAGGATGGACACACAGCCAGCGGCTGAAACTGAGGGCAAAAGCCAGCGGGTACTGCAGCCCGAGGCAGAGAGAGACGGGATTTCAGGGGCACGGGGCCAGCCCAAACTCCTCCTGCCTACCCCGTGGTGGGGGACCCAGGAGACACCCATCACAGCCCCAGAGCAGGGGCAAGGGGGTGGGGAGAGAGTAACAGGATGTCCAGAGCGAGATCCCTCCGGGCCCCGATGCCCTGGCTAAGGATACAGAGATGGACCCAGAGGAAAGAGAGATGGGGCCTCTCCTTGGCTGCCCTGCTCAGGGATGGTCCCTCCATCTGGGTCTCTCCTTGCTTCCTCCATTCCCACCTTCCTCTGAAAGCAGCGAACGTCCCCACTCCCCTCCCCAGCTCCACAGAGGTCCCCACCGACCCCATGCCAGTCACCAGGTGGGGAGACTTGAGGGGCCCCAGGAGAAGGGGGGGTGTGTCCGCTCATCCCCCAGCCCCACCTGCTCGTGGAGATAGTAGTTAAACAGGATCAGGTAGAAGTATCGCTCCAGGCTCTGAAGCGCCCTCTGCTGGACAGCGGGCCGGCTGCTGCTTCCCTGAGAGGGAGGGACCCAGAAGGGCCAGCGGTGAAGACGGGGCAGCTCAGGCCACCCAACCCCATCCCTGGAAGTCAAGCCTCAGAAATTCCCAGAGGGCAACCTACCCTGCCCTTCATAACACTGTTTTGCCGGGCTGGAAGTTCCTGCAAGCACCTAACTCTATCCCATTTGCTGTGGTTTACCCGTGTTCAGGGACCAGAGCTGCTGCTGGACCAAGCATTCCAGTTCTCGATGAGACTGCCCAGAGAGGCTGGGCCTCGCTGCATGGCCCCGGTGCCACCCACACAATCCATGCTGAAGCAGTAAAGTGTATGAACACCCATCCCTGAGCCAAAGGCCCCGCCTAAGAGCTGCAACCCTCCCCACCCCAGCATCCACTGGGCAGGGGGGCTGTCACAGAGAATTCCAAGGGTCCTTCTCTTCACCTGTGGATCTCAGACTTCTCCTGCTGGGTCAGCACCACCTTCTGGAGGGTAAGTGAGATTTGTATAGGCCCAGAAAAAGAGGCCATGCCCTTGGATGAAGTTTAATCCCACCTCTGGAAATCTAGGCCTGAGGTCAGCAAACTTATTTCTAAAGAAGTCCAGACAGTAAATATTCTAGGCTTGCGGGCTACCAGATCCGTGTTGCGACAGCTCGACACTGCCAACGCAGCACAGGACCACCGTAGCCTGCAAGTAAATGGATGGGCAAGATCTCATGTCAACAAAACTTACTTATCAAAACAGGTGGTGGGCTAGATTTGGCCTGTAGGCCACAGTCTGTCAAGTCCTAATCCAGACCTTATAAGGCAGAAAATCCTAAATACAAAAGAGCCTCATTTGCATGAAGCAGTTCAATGCAAAGTAGGTACATTGGTGACCCCACTGTGCAACAGGAAGGGGCTGTACATCACAGCAGGGGGTGCCCGGGAACAGGTGCTCTGTGGGCTCCCTTCTGAGACTTTATGGCCTGAGCTCCCCTAACTCACAACAACCCTACGGAGTAGTTACTGTTAGTGGCCCCATTTTATATGTGGGGAAACTGAGGCACAGAGCAGTGAAGGCCCACATGCCTGTAGGTGGCCAAGCCAGAAATGGAAGCCTGATAATCAGGCCAGAGCCCTGCTCCTAACCTACAGCCCAGGGAAAGCCGAGCCTCACAATGGCTTTGGTTCCACAGCAATAAATCTCAACGATGACAAGCAGGGATGACATGGAAAAGACAGGGTTACATGAAACAAACAGGATGCGAACACGCCCTGGGCAAGCCACAGAAGAACATCAGAAACATGGAAACTGAAGGAAGCCAGCCCCAAACTCTCCTAGCAGCTGTGCTTGGATGACGGGCAGTTTTACTTCTTCTCTAATTTCTCAATTTTCCATAATGTTGCTTTTATAAGATATTTCTTTAAGCATTAAAGAAGAAAAAGGCTCTGTGGGCTTTAGATTCTTTCCATGAGCTGTGTGCAAATACTGTCAAGCCAGCCTCCTCTCTCCAGAGCACGGGCACGGGCCTGCTGAGACAGCCCAGAGCGCATTGCTCTTCCAGAAGATGGGCTGGACCTAACCCCAGCCTTCCCAACGAAACAGCAAGCGTTTCATCTGCAGAGGGGGCCCGGAGCAGCCTGGAAAGCGTCTGCAGTCAGAGGCCTTCAGCACCTTGCCAGCAGCCCCTTCCTCCATCCTGTTTATTCTGCAGTGAGGGGTCCTAATCAGGGAAAGTAAACTTCCTCTCTTCCTGCAGGCCCAGCTCCCTATCTCCCCTTCCTCTGAAAACTGCTCTCTACTCATGGAAGCAGCAGCAGCAATCAAGAAAAGCCAGGCTGAAAGGGGCCAGTCAACAGGCCTCACCCAACGAGGCTGCCGAGCTCCAGCAGAAGCAGCAGCTCTCCGCGCCTCACCTGTGCCCGGCTGCCTTCCAGCTCCCTCTGGTTTCCCAGGACTACTTCCTTCAGGTCGTGCAACTCTGCACAGGCGGCGACGGCTCTGTCCACCTGGAGTCAGGGACCGGGGCAGGGGAGAGAGGACAGAGGCAGGGAGGGAGCAGGGCCAAGGAAAGATGGCAGGAGGCAGCAGAGAGGGGCAAAGAGAATGACCGGTTAGGACGGGAGGGCTGGGGAGGAGAGCTCCTCAGCAAGGGCAGCGAGTGCTCCCCACTGCTCCCACCCCCAGCTCTTTGCCCAGTCCCCACGCTCACCTCCTCCACCATCCTCCTCCCCTCGGGCACCATGTGGAGAAAGCTCTGGACCACCTCGAGCTGCTCCATGGACAGAGGCTTGGTCTTCACAGGGGCAGCCCTGACAGGCAGGGACAACAGCATAATCAGCGCTCCCGAAGGCCGCCGTCCACACCCTCCCATTCACCTGGACTGCACTGGACTACACGCTCAAGTTTCCCTTCCAGATCAGGTAGGGGAAACAACAGGCCTTTGCCCTGCTGGGGAAACCGAGGCCAGAAAGGTCAAGTGACTTTCTCCAGGTCACCCAGGGAAGTCTGTGCAAACCAGGAAAGGAGCTGCAGATGCCCGATATCCAGCTGTAGCTCTGGGTTTCTGATGTGTCCCCAGCATTCTGAGGAGGCCCACCCCCTCCGCCCCCCATCCCCACAGCCCTCTGGGGCACTGGCTCCCATGCTACTCACTCCGGCCGCAAGGCAGTCCCACCACGGTGAAACAGGACGAGTGCGCCCAGAACCATGCCCAGGCTGGCCCTGCCCACGCCCGTCTGGCAGCTGAAGAGGAGAGCAGGGGGAGGCCCGTGGGCATCTTGGAGCAGCAGCAGGCTGGGGGTCTCCTGGGAAAGGACCGTGAAGAGCAGGGAACAGTGTGACCGGAAAGCCCTCAGCTGAGGACCAAGTTAGGATGCGGGTGGAGGGGCATCATGTCATTGATGCCTCCCCTGGTCTGTGGCAAGATGGGGACAGACCAGCAGCCTCTGGAGCAATCCCATGGCTCAGCCTGCTCCACCAGCCCCAGGAGCACAGGCCCTGCCCCTTTTGCACACTCCAGGAGGCTCAGCGAGGCCCTGGAGGGGAGAACTACTCAGAGGGGACTCAGGGCCACAGCTACACTGCTATGCAGTTCACACTGCAGATTCAGAACAGCAACCTCCCAGGGGCGCATAGACTGCAACATGGGTCCTCAGGAAATACCAGCTGCAAACCCACGGGTAAGAAATTGTAGTTCTAATAAAGAAATGAGGAACCTGAGACCTAGAAAAGTTAGGAGATTCACCCAGGATCACACAACAAAGTGAGGAGCCGAGCCACAGCCAGAGAGCCCAGTGCTGCCGACGCTCCGTGCTGGGCTCTGTCCTTAGACAGTATACAAGTACACACCCACACAGACACACACACCCCCTCGGCCTTCCTCCAGGAGGCACACCACCCAAGCACCTCCAAGGAGTCAGGGCCCTGACACAGACTCACTCTCCAGGCACCTGCGCACCCCACCACTCCTCCCGTCCCCACTCACCCGGAGGACACTGACAAAGGCATCGAACTGGGCTTCCAGGGGGGCCCCTTGCTCTGGCAGGGGCAGACGGTGGTACCTGCCGGGTAACAGGGAACAGCCCATCATGTAAGCCACACACCGCATACCCCGGACATCCACCATTCCCAGGGGAGACAGAGGCATGGGGGACTCAGCCCAATATGCAGACGGTGAGACTGAGGCCGCACCAGGAGAGCAGGCCCAGCGAGCACCCATGCCCAGCACACTGGGGCCTCCACACAGGCCTGGCCCCCAGTACCTGTAGGAGGGCTGCAGGAAGAGGGGCCTCTTAAACACCTCCTCGGTCACGTGCACGTCGTCCTCGCCCCGGATGGCCACGGCGTGGGGCTCCCCCCGCAGGTCCTCGGTGTTGTGGTACACATAGTACTTGTTCTCGCTCAGCTGGGCAAAGTCGTGGATCTAGACGGAGGCCAGGGGCCGGAGGGCCATGAAGGACCTTGCTGGCTGAGCTCTGGAGGCACCTAAGCCGCACGGAGGCCGTGGACAGGCTGCCTGCCCTCCAGGGAGAGCTACAGCCAGAGGCGCTTTCTGCGCCCTGCCAGTGCTGGAGGGACCGGAGGGACCGCTGGCCCGAGGGCAGCCAGCTATGCCTCAGCTGCTGCATCCCACCCCGCGGTCAGGCTCGGAGGGCTCTGCCCGGTGGGCAGCAGGAATTGGCCAAACCGCCAGACTGAAGGACAGGAGGAAGCTGGTCAGCTGGGAGCTGGAGGGGGCGAGGCCTGAGGAGGAGACGGGGAAACGACCACAGCCAGCGCGACCTCTGCTCCTGCCTGGGGATGTCTCAGAGGAGGGGGGACACCATGACCCCTATACACTATTAACACAGCTCTGTGGTGTATGAACAGCCCCAGAGACCTGGACAAGTCCCCATGCTGTGAAGGAGGAGGCCAGAGGAACCTCAGAAACAGAGGCCCAGGGAGAGAAGTGGCCCAGCCCAGGCCTCACGGCTCACAGAAGGCTGAACCTGGTCTTGGGACTTTCAGTCAAGTACTCTCTGCCCTCCACCAGACCCTTTTCTAAATAAGAATGCTGAGTTTGGAGGAGAAAAGCAGGGTGGGGAAAGAGCAGAGTCAAACAGAGCTGAGAAGAGAAGTCTTTACCCTGGTGCCCCTGAGCTGGCCTTGCAGCAGCCACTGGCCCAAGTGGGACAGCTAAGTGGGCAAGCATGAGCGGGTGAGAGCAGAGCGGGCTGGGGCTCAGCTCAGGTGCCCGAGGCTACCAGAAGGGCAGCCTCCCACCCACACAGGTGGCCCTCACCTCCTTCCGGATGGCCAGCTCCAAGCGCTCCGCAGGGACCCCGGGTCCAAGGCCCTGGAGGTTCTCATGAAGACTCTGCTTGTCTCGAGGCGTGTAGGGTACAAAGTCCTCAGCAGCTTGCAGAAACAGCACGGGTTCCTCCCGCACACAGAAGATGACACACTCCTGCCGGGCATCCAAGGAGGAAGGAGCCATCACCACTATCCGGCATGGACACCCGCTCCACCGCCCCTTCCCCGGATCCCCTCGAAGGCCCATCACCCCACTCTGCCCCTGCAACCTGAATCTTACCCCAGAAACAAAGCTCAGGCCAAATGCCACCAGCTCCTGACCCTCCCTCCTCTTTACAGCTTTCTCCCTTTATGGACTACAGGGTCTTTGCAGGTAGAAGCATGTCCTGGTCATTTTCATGTCCCCACAAAGCCTAACATAGAGCCCTGAGTAAATCAAGTGCTGACAAACATCAGCTGAAGACATGAATGCCCACCACCACCATGCAATCACTCACTCACTGAGCACCATACAGACAGAGGGAGCTGGTGGGCAGGCTCTACCCTCGAGAACCTGCTGGGACGATGGAGTGGGATCCAGGCTCAGCTAACACCCCCTCGTCACTCTGGTTCACTAAAGCCTCTCCATCTTCACCCAGGTTAAATCAGACTGCCCACTACGAGCCTGCAATGACAATGGACCCTCCACCTCTGTCCTGGAGATGCCACAGCAGGCGGAGAGAGGAGTCATGCAAAGCAGACACATGGAGTCCAGAGGTCTGGGTTTGGGTCTTGGGACACCACTCGCGGTCTGTGTTTCTTATCCTCTCTGGGCCTCAGTTTTCTCCTCTGTAAAATGGGACAATAGCTGCCCCACCCATGTAGGGTCAACATGAGGATATACGTCTTAGCTGTAATCATCATCCTATGGGTGTATAGAGGGGCTTCTGACCTCAGGGCTCCCATGTCCATACAGGACAACGCAATAAACACTTGCCCAGAATTTCCCCGTCATGCTGAGCACAACAACCATCGACTTTCAAGGCCTGGCAGCACCTGGCCCTGGTCACCAGTCACCACCTCCCCCATAATATGCCCAGGCCCCTCCAGAGCCTCTGCAGTTGCCCCTCCGGGAAACCCATTTCCCCAGATTTGGGGACTGGCCCCTGCCTGGGAAACAGCCATGCTTACCCGGTGTCCATCCTTCTGGAGTTTCTGGAGGACTTGCCTGAACCCCAAGAGGCTGGGCTGTCCCATGCCGAACACAGCGAGCCCGCCCCGCACCTGCCGGAAGTTGGGGGCCCCACAGCTCTGCAGGGTGCCCAGCATGTCCATCTTCTCAGTAACATCCCGCACCAGGAAGTAGCGGCCCTGGCAGGGGAGAGCCACAGGGGTCACTCAGATGACGCAGGGACGTCTTCTACAGACAAGGCTCTACCCCAGGCCCCAGAGGATGGGGAGCAGGGAGATGGGGTGGGGAACACGGTCCTCAGGTTGTCTACAGCCTCGTGGGCAAAGTGATGCCAGCAGGGGTGTCATATAGCGTGGGAAGAGAGAAGACAACTCTTCCTGAAGGAGAACCAAAGAGGGCTTCAGGCCGGAGGCGGCATCTGAGCCAGGACTTGAGGAAGCAGAGCAGGCAGAAGCACTACAGGGACAGGGAACTGAGACCAAAGCTGCCTGCAGGGCTGCCTACAGCCCCCAGGGCAGAAGACAAACATCTCTCACCCAGAGGCGAAGCTCATTGGAGAAGGGGTTCAAGTAGGGAATCACAGCTGGGGCACCAGCAACCAGCTAGGAGAAAAGTGTGAGCCACTTCCCAGGGGCCTGCAGTTATGCACAGGGGCAAGTCTCTCCCTTCCCCAGCTGGGGACGCAGACCACAGAGAAAAGAGGGGTCAGGTGGGAGCAGGAGGAACCAGGAGATTCATTCCGGGCAAAAAGAAACCATGAAGTCATCTCATCCACCCGTTCACCCACCTCCCCATCCACCACGACCTCCCACCCAGACCATCTTTCAACAAATACAGTTTAATCATCATGACTATCATTAATTCATTCACTGACTGTTTTTGAACACCTACATGATTACCCAAGCACTATTCTAGGACCTGGGACTATAGCAGTCAACAAGACACGTAAAAACTCATCTGCCCTTGGAGACTTTACTTTCCAGGGGATATTTTAAGGATTAAAAAAAAAAAAAAGACAGATCTAGATAGATGTACGTCTATGCCTACATCTCTATCTACGCACCAAAGAAGTCCTAAAACTTCAAAAGACCATGGGATGACGATTCCTAGCCTGAGAAGAGCAGTCTGGGGCCCCAAGCCCTTCAGGTTCCCATGTGTGTCTTCTTTGGTGCTCAGAGAGGGGGGTGTGGCCAGGCTGGGGCCAGGCAGGGGCCACATGGGGACAGAAGAGCAGGGTCCCCACAGGGCAGCAAGAACAGGCCCTAGGGTATCAGAGACTGAGAGCAAGTGGGATCAGGGTCCCAGAGGATGGGGTGAGGCAGAGAAGGAGGCCATGGGGAAAGCAGGGGGAGATTGGGGAGGGAGCCTGAGAGGAAGGAGGGCTGGAGGGGTGGGAGGCAGGAAGGGAGAGAGGGGCAGGCCTGGCCTCACCTGCACCAGGTAGTGCTCAGGGGTGGCATCTGAGAGCCGGCCCAGGGTGTAATGGGCTTTGAGCAGCTCATCGTGGATCTGGAACTCCTCCTTGCAGTTGTACCTGCCGGGGCAGGATGCAGATGGTGTCAGGCAAGCACAGTGGCCAGGACACACTCCACCCTCACCAGGCCCACAGCAGGGCCACCCCATCCCACACATGCATTTATGACAGACGCTGCCTACTGTCCCCCAGTATCCACTCTCCCCTTCTTCCTCAGCAATAGTTCCCTGAATTTGTGACTGGGCCATCCAGCTGGAGACTATAAGTCCCAGCCTCCCTTGCACCTAGTATGATCATGTGATTCAGTTCTGCCCAGTGGGATGGGAGAAGAATGCAACTTCTGAGCCATTCCCTTAAAGGAAAGAAGACGTACTCTTTCTACTGTTCCTTCCTTCCCTCTGGCAAGCACCCAAAAGTGAAGGCAGGAGGTAGATGCTGGTGATGGCAGGGCAACAAAAGGAGGATCCTGGCCGATTATGGAGCAGTCATTCCAGCCTGGAATGCCTCCTGGACTTTTGTGTAGAGAGAAGCTGCCGTCTTGTTTAAAGCCTCCTTAAACAAGGCTTACTTTAGACCCAGATGGTCCCTCCATCAGATTGTCTCTGAGAAGAGCCCCCACACTGACAATCCCACAGCACAGTGCAGTGCTTCAGGACACAGGCCTTGGGGCCTGGGTATGACTTCGACTCCACCGCTTTGAAGTTACTTAGTCTGTAGTCTCCAGGAATTCCCACCTCCTAAGGGCTGCCGTTAGAAGACAAAGCATCAATGAAGTAAGTGCTTATTTAGCACAGTGCCTCAGGGACTCTCATCATCTAGTAATCGAATTACTATTACAAGCAAGAGTTCTACCTCCACCCAGGGCCGTTTCAAACAAAACACAGATTTCTGAAGATGCTAAACCTGAGGGAGGGCTGTGCATTACAGACCCCAAATGCTTCTGTGCTGATTATAACAATAAATCAGACACAGCCTCCCAGGGCTCATGATCTGGGGTCTGACATCTCTTTAGAAAAGGATAGGCAAGGTGATGGAATGAGTAGGGTGGGGAGCACTAGACAGGAGTCGTGAGACCTGGGGTCCCTCAGCCAACTCTGTCTCCCCTTCACACATGACCCATGGCGGGCAAATACTGCCTTCCCAAAACTCAGTTTCTATATCTAGGTCAGTTTTCATATCCGATCTTAAAAACCTATTGATTAGATCAGGAGTCAGAAAACCTTTTCTATTAAGGACCAGATAGTAAACACTTTAAAAGCTTCCCTGGTAGCTCAGAGGTTAAAATGTCTGCCTCCAATGCAGGAGACCTGGGTTCAATCCCTGGGTCGGGAAGATCCCCTGGAGAAGGAAATGGCAACCACTCCAGTATTCTTGCCTGGAGAATCCCATGGATGGAGGAGCCTGGCGGGCTACAGTCCACGGGGTTGCAAAGAGTCAGACACGACTGAGCAACTTCACTTAACTCACTTAGGCTTTGTGGGCCCCACAGTCTGCTACAACTACTCACCTCTACCACTGCGGCCTTAACCATCCTTTGATGATATGCAAATGAGTGGGCGTGGCTGTGTCCCAACAAAGACTTATTTACCAAAACAAGCAGTGACCTGATTCGGCCTGAAGGATACAGTTTGCCAGCCCCAGTTTTGGATGATCTTCTAAGGTCCCTTCTACCACAAACAAGCCACAACGCAAGGATCACTAGGTCACAGTTGGCTCTAGGAGGCACGCACAATACCACTGAAGTGGGTTTTTACAGCAGGCCAGAGAATGTCCTGAGCCACGCCATGCTTAAATTTTTTGAATGTCATCCCCACATATCCTGATAAGGAAACTAAGCCTTTATGAGAGGGGAAAAGGATTTGCCCAAGGTCACAGAGCAGGGGAGAGGCAGAGCTGGGCCCAGGATTTCCAACACTGTGCTCAAGACCCAAACCAAGTTCTGTCGTGTGCTAGTCAAAAGACTACATATCAGGTCCCTTTTACTTAACATCTCCTTCCTCCCCTTATCACGAGCAAAGTAATGTATTATGATTACAGCTTTCCTGTCAGGCCCCAAGGCCAGCAGGCCGGATTTATCACTCCTTCAGTTTTCCTTACACAGAAAGCCCCATCTGCCAGGCCTCCACCAAACGTCACTCCATGGAACACATCCAGTTCTTAGCTAATCCTGTCTACCTTCCTCCATCCTGGAGGGGTCCAAAGGCAGGGAGCCCAGTGGGTGGATGCGGGGAAAAACAAGGCTTCCCAAGTCACCAGGAAACAGAGCCAGTGTCCCCCGGCTCCCTGGCCTCAGGCTCTCGGCACCCGCTCCTTCCCCTGGCCCACGGGACACATGCAGGGTATCCAGGTCTCTCAAAGGACAGGGCCAGAACAAACCCGCAGCAGTCTCCAGGAAAGTCCCTGAAGGCCCTCCAGGAAAGCTGACCAACAGCTTCCAGCTTTTTCAGCCCAAGGCCCTATAACAGCCTGGTGTCAACCTCAGTTTTGAACCGTAATTACAGATTGTGGGGAGAAAAACTCTAAATTTTATGTATCTAAGTAAAGCAACGGAACTGAACTGAAGTACATAAACTTTCTTTTAAAAAGTTCAGCAAAAAATTACTTTCAAAAGAGTATCCCAACCTCCCCCCGGCCAGCCACTCCTCCCTTTCCTACACTCCTTGGCAACCACGACACAATCAGTAATACGACCTAGTCAGTTCAGTTCAGTCGCTCAGTCGTGTCCAACTCTTTGCGACCCCATGAATCGCAGCACGCCAGGCCTCCCTGTCCATCACCAACTCCCGGAGTTCACTCAGACTCATGTCCATCGAGTTGGTGATGCCATCTAGCCATCTCATCTTCTGTCATCCCTTTCTCCTCCTGCCCCCAATCCCTCCCAGCATCAGGGTCTTTTCCAATGAGTCAACTCTTCGCATGAGGTGGCCAAAATACTGGAGTTTCAGCTTTAGCATCAGTCCTTCCAAAGAACACCCAAGGCTGATCTCCTTTAGAATGGACTGGTTGGATCTCCTTGCAGTCCAAGGGACTCTCAAGAGTCTTCTCCAACACCACACTTCAAAAGCATCAATTCTTCAGCACTCAGCTTTCTTCACAGTCCAACTCTCACATCCATACATGACCACTTGAAAAACCATAGCCTTGACTAGTCGGACCTTTGTTGGCAAAGTAACATCTCTGCTTTTCAATATGCTATCTAGGTTGGTCATAACTTTCCTTCCAAGGAGTAAGCGTCTTTTAATTTCATGGCTGCAGTCACCATCTGTAGTGATTTTGGAGCCCCCAAAAATAAAGTCTGACACTGTTTCCACTGTTTCCCTATCTATTTCCCATGAAGTGATGGGACCAGATGCCATGATCTTCGTTTTCTGAATGTTGAGCTTGAAGCCAACTTTTTCACTCTCCACTTTCACTTTCATCAAGAGGCTTTTTAGTTCCTCTTCACTTTCTGCACAAAGGTCATATCATCTGCATATCTGAGGTTATTGATATTTCTCCCGGCAATCTTGATTCCAGCTTGTGCTTCTTCCAGCCCAGCGTTTCTCATGATGTACTCTGTATATAAGATAAATAAGCAGGGGGACAATATACAGCCTTGACGTACTCCTTTTCCTATTTGGAACCAGTCTGTTGTTCCATGTCCAGTTCTAACTGTTGCTTCCTGACCTGCATATGGGTTTTTCAAGAGGCGGGTCAGCTGGTCTGGTATTCCCATCTCTTGAAGAATTTTCCAGTTTATTGTGATCCACACAGTCAAAGGCTTTGGCACAGTCAATAAATCAGAAATAGATGTTTTCCTGGAACTCTCTTGCTTTTTCGATGATCCAGCGGATGTTGGCAATTTGATCTCTGGTTCCTCTACCTTTTCTAAAACCAGCTTGAACATCAGGAAGTTCTTGGTTCATGTATTGCTGAAGCCTGGCTTGGAGAATTTTGAGCATTACTTTACTAGCATGTGAGATGAGTGCAATTGTGCCATAGTTTGAGCATTCTTTGGCACTGGCTTTCTTTGGGATTGGAATGAAAACTGACCTTTTCCATTCTTGGCCACTGCTGAGTTTTCCAAATTTGCTCACATATTGAGTGCAGCACTTTCACAGCATCATCTTTCAGGATTTGAAATAGTTCAGCTGGAATTCCATCACCTCCACTAGCTTTGTTCGTAATGATGCTTTCTAAGGCCCACTTGACTTCACATTCCAGGATGTCTGGCTCTAGATGAGTGATCACACCATCATGATTATCTTGGTCGTGAAGATCTTTTTTGTACAGTTCTTCGGTGTATTCTTGCCACCTCTTCTTAATATCTTCTGCTTCTGTTAGGTCCATACCATTTCTGTCCTTTATCGAGCCCATCTTTGCAAGAAATGTTCCCTTGGTATCTCTAATTTTCTTGAAGAGATCTCTAGTCTTTCCCATTCTGTTGTTTGCCTCTATTTCTTTGCATTGATCACTGAGGAAGGCTTTCTTATCTCTCCTTGCTATTCTTTGGAACTCTGCATTCAGATGCTTATATTTTTCCGTTTCTCCTTTACTTTTCACTTCTCTTCTTTCACAGCTATTTGTAAGGACTCCCCAGACAGCCATTTTGCTTTTTTGCATTTCTTTTCCATGGGGATGGTCTTGATCCCTGTCTCCTGTACAATGCCACGAACCTCATTCCATAGTTCATCAGGCACTCTATCTATCAGATCTAGTCCCTTAAATCTATTTCTTGCTTCCACTATATAATCATAAGGGATTTGATTTAGGTCATATCTGAATGGTCTAGTGGTTTTCCCTACTTTCTTCAATTTAAGTCTGAATTTGGCAATAAGGAGCTCATGATCTGAGCCACAGTCAGCTCCCAGTCTTGTTTTTGCTGACTGTATAGAGCTTCTCCATCTTCGGCTGCAAAGAATATAATCAATCTGATTTTGGTGTCGACCATCTGGTGATTCCATGTGTAGAGTCTTCTCTTGTGTTGTTGGAAGAGGGTGTTTGCTAAGAGAACCCCAAAAGACAGCAGCTCTGTGACCCACTTGCTGTGTGACTCCAGACACACTGCTTAACCTCTCTGGGCCTCAGTGTCTTCCTCAATGGAAGCAGATTGGAGACGTTAAGTGCTATGCCACCACCCCTCCAGGCAGCTCCCCCCAGCCATGCCTTCTGGGGACAGGGTCATACTTGTCCTGCCACTCACGTGATCACGACGGGGGCCACCTTGTTGGGGATGATGGACTTCGCCTTACTGTTGTGCAAGCCTGTGGTCTGGAAGGAGTGGACGCTGAGTGAGTGCCGACCATCCATCGAGCCACCGTCCTGGAGGCCCTCAAAGGGGGCACTTGCCGAGACCGTCTGCTGGGCTGTGCTGGCTGTTGTACCCATAGTCTGCTGGCAGCCTCAGGACCCAAGACCTGTGGGGTAAGAGGAGGTGCGATCAAGGAGGGGATGGGAAAAGCCACAGCAGGAAGGGACCCAGCCCACCCCTCACCTCTGCCTGTGAACAAAGTCTGAGGCCCAGAGAGGGCCTACTCACCCTGCAGCTGTCACTCAGCAAAGCACATGTTGGGTGAGGCCTACCCTGTGCCTGGCCCTCTGTTACTGCTTTGGAGAGAGTTATGGACATGGACAGATAACAGATACAGCCCTGACCCCTTACAGTTTACCCCTCCCTAGTGAACACAAGACAGAAAAGAGCTAACCATCCCCACCAGGTCAGGACCCAAGGCTCCAAGTACCTGGGTCAGGCCACATGGAGACCAGGCCTTCCAGATCGGGAGAAAGGGAAGGCTGTCACCAGAGGGAGAACCAGAGGCAGAGGGAAGTCTGGAGATGGCTTTGAAGGGTTTGGATGGGAACAGAACATAGCTGTGAATGTCACAAAAGAGGCCAGGGAAGTCCAGACGGGGTGAGTTCTCAGCAGATCAAGGCCCCTGAACTCTACATCAACAACGTCTATATCACCAACAACATCTCAACAGCCAAAGCTTTTGCCCGACATCCGGCATGCCGGGCATCCTTGTGGTCTCACAATTCCCACTGCAGGGCTCTCTCTTAGGGAAGCAGTGAAGGATGTGTGCAAAGAGTGGGCTACAAGGGTGTTCTGCTGATCACAATGTTATTTATAGTAACAAAACACTGGAAAGGGCCTGCAACAGGGGATTTGTTGAATAAATTATGGGGCATCTCTAAGGTGGAATGTTAAACAGCCTTAAAAATATATTGACTGATGTGGAAAGAAAGCTAGGCAACCAGAAGGGAAGAGGAACAGGCTGCAAAGCAAGCCCAGGATATAATCCATTTTGATACGTGAGCACAAATCAGGAGAAAAGTCTGGGAGGGCGCATACCAAGACGGTAACCTAAGTCATCACCTGGTGATGAGATTACAGACAGTTTTTACTTTCTCCTTTTTCCTTATCTGCATTTTCTGAACACTGGGTAGTAAAACCTACTTAAAACATAAGAATGGCTGCAGAAGCAGGCCAGGAGAGCCACTAACAGCTGGAAGAGGGTGTGGGGAAGACTGGCTCAGGGGTCCGAGAACCAGGGCTGCTGGGAAGGGAAGGGGCTGGGAATTCCACACAGACTCAAGAAGAGGGCGACAGACATGGGAGACAGGCTCACAGAACTTTCTCAGAGCCCAGTGGCAGCTGGTCCCCACAGCACTGATGGCCCAGGATCAGGAAGGGGAGGGAGTTCCCTGCCTGCTGGTTCCCACTCCCACCTGCACCCTGAGAGCGTTAGTCGCTCAGTTGGGTCCAACTCTTTGCAACCCCATGGAATGTAGCCTGCCAGGCTCCTCTGTCCATGGGATTCTCCAGGCAAGAATACTGGAGTGGGTAGCCATTCCCTTCTCTAGGGGATCTTCTCGACCTAGAGATTGAGCCTGGGTCTTCCGCAATGACAGGCAAATTCTTTACCATCTGAGCCACTAGGGAAGCCCTCCATTCTGAAAGCACAGGGACAACAGTCTTTAGAACCTGATGACTCCCCTCTGCTCCCCTCCCCAAGCTGTCCTAATCTGGGCATGAGCTGCTCCCCTCCATCCACACACTCCCAGCCCTGCCCTCTCATAAGCAGCAGCAGCACTTCAGGAAGTGGATGGTGGGGTCAGGAGCCAGCACGGAGCCCGGGAAGCAGGTCACTCTGAAGGCTGAGCTCACCACACCCTCATTTCCCCAGGGGTCAGAGTTCCTGGTCCCAAGGCAGTGCTCCCCAAGCCTTCCAGGGCGATGCCCTCAGGCTCCCCCTTCCCAGAGTCACCCAGACAGAATAACTGTTCATTCTGTCCCCCCTCAGCACCCCAACCACTGCCTCTCCTTCCCCAGCCTGGAAGGGGTCCCCTCTCTCTCCAGTCCAGCCTTGTCATCCTTGACAACTCCCAGCAGGCGTGTGACAGGTCTGCTAACACGCACACGTTGTGTTTATAAGAGCCTTGTCACAGCTCTCCACACCCAGGCCAATCTCTCTCTCTCATTTTTCTCTCTTTTCTTCTTTTTCTTGGTAGAAGGTGCAAGGACTAAGCCTTTATTTCCAAACAGAAACTCAGGAGCTCAGAGAAGGTGAAGGACTCCACAGTGGATCTCCTGCTGACTGTCAGCAGAGCCAGAACCTTCTCTCCATGGCTCCTCAACGTTCCCCAGACCCCTCTCAGCAGCCTGGGCCAAGGAGGCATCGGGCAGGGTGGGTGGGGGTGAGGGCAGGAACAGCCACCTCTAAAAATGGGCTCGGTGGCTGTCCCAAAGGAGGGAGTGACGGACGGGCCATGGGAAAGACCTGCAGGAGGCAACAGCTGGCTTCAGCTGCCAGGCCAAAGCCAAGCCCTGCTCCCACGGGGTGCGGCTGGGCCTGACACCTCTACCTCGCCGCCCCCACAGCTCCAGCTCTAGTCTCTCACAGGCTTCAGAGGCAATGACAGGCCCCAGCCGGTCCCTGAAAGGACAGCCCAGAGACAGCACAGATGTGCACAGCTGTAGGCTGCAGAAGTGGGGGAAGGACCGCAGCCTCTGAAAGCTGACCTGTCTCCGAAATATCTACAGGAGGGGGAAGCCCCAGGCTTCCCAGGTTTCTCCCTCTGCAGCTCCCCCCCAAAAATCTCTTTCAACTCGGTCTAGAGTGAGCCTCACCAGTCCAGGGCCCTTCATCCTGCAGGCCCCATGCTCTGGGGCCTTCAGCAACTTACATTTCCCCTCTGGGCCTCAGTGTCCCCATCACAAAGTGACAGTGAAGGATGAGATAGTCTAAAGGCCACTTCCACATGGGTCTGGCTCCTAAGATTGGCAGTCCTAGTGGTGATACCACTGCTATCCACGGTCAGGGCCAGGGGCCAGCAAGGGCAGATGTGGGGGAGGTCCCTACTGCTCAATCCTCTGCTAGACGGAGAATCAGGGGTAGACTAGGATGAGACTAGACAGTAAGATAGGAGGACCTATGAGCCTGGATGGTTTGCAAACATTTATGCCTTAGTTTCCTAACTTCTGACTAAAAGCAAGCATTTCCTTCAATCACGAGTGAAGGCTGCCCCTGTCGGAGCCCAGGACATAGTCACCATTGAGCTCAGAGACATTTTCGCATCACACAGTGGCTCTGCAGGCATCTGGAAATGTGGCTTGCTCTCATCACTCCCTTCATACCACCACATAATGATCAGACCCAGGACCACTCTGGTCTCAGTTTCTCCATCTCTATTTCAAACCACCACCTCCCCTCCATCCTTTGTCCTGGACATGACACAGAAACCATGATCTCCAGCTTGTCAAACCCTGTGAGCTTGGAAAAGATGAATGGTGGCTATTCCAAACCAGGGTCTGGCTCTTGCAATTGAAGCAGAAAGCTGGACATCTGCTCCTGAGCCAGCCATCACCCTGCCACATTCCTTTCTTTGCCTTTCCTGCCCACCAGACCCTCTTGCAAAATCCCAAGTCCTGCCTTAAGGAATGCTGTGACCACAGGAACCTCCACAAATGCCATCACCAAAGCCACCAAGAGCAGATTCAGAGTAGCTATATCCCTGGAGTCAACTAGTCCAACCTTCCCTTTCTACAGATGAGGTAACTGAGGTCCAGAGAGGAAAAGCGGTGAGCTCCAAGTCATACGGGAAGAGGTCATAAGGAAAGAAGGGGGACCCTAAGGCCCCTAGCCCCCATCCCAAGTCCCCTGGCTGGGCGTGCTGACTCCAGCCTGAGGCAAAGGGGAGCCTGTGTTGTGAGCACAAGGAGATTGTACTGGGCGGACACTATACCGCTGGCCAAGTCAGGGGCTGTTGGTGAGTATGTGATTCCCACGCCTACCTGGGTTGAACAGAAAGGGGAGGGGCTTAACAGGTACCTGAGATAGCCAGTGATCCTGAGTACTGACCCAGGGGCATGCCAGGAGGACCAATGAGTGGACCTCTGACAGCAAAGCACCTAATATATCTCATTTATTCCCAACCCAATAGGAAGAGCCGACTTATTGGAGAAGACCCCGATGCTGGGAAAGATTAAAAGCAGGAGAAGAAGGGGATGACAGAGAATGAGATGACTGGATGTTTGAGCAAAGTCCAGGAGATAGTGAAGGACAGGGAAGCCTGACAGGCTGCAGTCCATGGAGTCGCAAAGAGTCAGACATGACTCAGCGAATGAACAACAGCAGCAACAAAAAAGAGGTGCCAACTCTTACAACTCAGTATTAAGTTAACAGAATATCCAGTTTAAAATGGCAAAGGATTTGAAGGCACATACGGATGCCAAATGAGCATATAGAAGTTGTTCGGCATCTTACATCATTAGCAAAACGCACTAGAATGGCAAACTTGAAAAGACCAACAATATCGAGTGTTAGTAAAGCTGGGGAAGAGCTGGAGACACGGTGCTTACGTGTGACGTCGCATAGCCACTTTGGAAGACAGCGTTGTAGTGTCTTACAAATTTAAACACACACGTAACTCAGCACTTCCACTCTCAGGTAGCTAACTACCCAAGAGAAATGAAACCACATCAGCATTATTCATCATAGCCCCAAGAGAAATCAACCCACAAGTCCATCAACTGGTGAACAGATGAAAAAAACGTGCACTTTCATAGAATGAAATTGCTGTTTAGTCGCTAAGTTGTGTGTGACACTCTTGCAACCCCATAGACTGTAGCCCACCGGGCTCCTCTGTCCACAGGATTTCCCAGTCAAGAATACTGGAGTGGGGTGCCATTTCCTTCTCCAGGGGATCTTCTCAACCCATGGGCTGAACCCACGTCTCCTGCATTGGAAGGCAGATTCTTTACCCCTGAGCCACCAGGGAAGCCCACAATGGAATACTACACAGCAATTTTAAAAAAGGAAAAAGTAACTGATATACACATGACATGGGATGAACCTTGAAAACATCATACTAAGAGAAACACCAAGCCTCAGAGACTTCAAACTATATAGTCCCATTTGTATGACAGCAAGCAAAGGTAAAACCCTATGGGCAGAAAGCTGATGGATGGTTGTCAGGGACAGGGGAGTCCAACACACAGGGGCTTGAGGGCACCTTTGGGAGATGGAATTGCTCCATTTATTGAATGGGCTGGTTACATAACTCCATACATTAGGCAATGCTGACCTGTACATTTAACATGGGTGAATTCTGTTGTATGAAGTTTACCTAAATAAATCTGTTAAAAACAAGAGGAGCTCACTCCTTCCCATCACCTCTTCCTCCTTAACTCCAGAACTCACCCACTGTGAAACCTCAAAGCTACCTCTCTGGACCTTAGTTGCCATGTTTGTGAAATGGGGACAGTGGTAGTACCTCCACTGCGGGGTTGCCATGAAGGGTAAACAATAGAGTTGATCCCTGAACAACATGAAGGTTAGAGACGTTGACCCTCTGTGCAATCTAAGGTATGTACCGAGTATATGGATCCAACCAACCACAGACTGCACAGCAGGTATCTATGAAAAAAACTCAAATAAGTGAACCCACGCAGTTCAAACCTGTGGGGTTCAAGGGTCCACCATGTAATTAGACAAGCCTGCAGAACAGGGCCTGGTCAGTGAGTGCTCCATAAAAATCAGCTGCTAGCATGCATGTCAGACTAACACCCATCAATCAGACTCTGGAGCTGCGCTGTGCAATACAGTAACTGCCAACTGGGATGCACAGCAAGTGTAAAATAAACACTGGGTTCAAAGACTTAGCACCAAAAAGGTGAAGCATCTCATTAACAACTTAGTATTGTTGATTATATGTTTAGTTCAGTTGATTATATGTCAAAATTATAGTCTTTTGATATTATTGGGGTTAAATAACATATGTTACTGAAAGATGATGCTGTGAAAGTGCTGCACTCAATATGCCAGCAAATTTGGAAAACTCAGCAGAGGCCAAGACTGGAAAAGGTCAGTTTTCATTCCGATCCCAAAGAAAGGCAATGCCAAAGAATGTTCAAACTACCACGCAATTGCACTCATCTCACACGCTAGTAAAGTAATGCTCAAAATTCTCCAAGCCAGGCTTCAGCAATACGTGAACCGTGAACTTCCTGATGTTCAAGCTGGTTTTAGAAAAAGCAGAGGAACCAGAGATCAAATTGCCAACATCCGCTGGATCATCGAAAAAGCGAGAGAGTTCCAGCAAAACATGTATTTCTGCTTTATTGACTGTGCCAAAGCCTTTGACTGTGTGGATCACAATAAACTGTGGAAAATTCTTCAAGAGATGGGAATACGAGACCACCTGACCTGCCTCTTGAGAAATCTGTATGCAGGTCAGGAAGCAACAATTAGAACTGGACTGGTTCCAAATAGGAAAAAGAGTATGTCAAGGCTGTATATTGTCACCCTGCTTATTTATCTTATATGCAGAGTACATCATGAGAAACGCTGGGCTGGAAGCAGCACAGCTAGAATCAAGATTGCAGGGAGAAATATCAATAACCTCAGATATGCAGATGACACCACCCTTATGGCAGAAAGTGAAGAGGAACTAAACAGCCTCTTGATGAAAGTGAAAGAAGAGAGTGAAAAAGTTGGCTTCAAGCTCAACATTCAGAAAACGAAGATCATAGCATCCAGTCCCATCACTTCATGGGAAATAGATGAGGAAACAGTGTCAGACTTAATTTTTTTGGGCTCCAAAATCACCACAGATGGTGACTGCAGCCATGAAATTAAAAGACGCTTACTCCTTGGAAGGAAGTTATGACCAACCTAGATAGCATATTGAAAAGCAGAGACATTACTTTGCCAACAAAGGTCCACTAGTCAAGGCTATGGTTTTTCCAGTGGTCATGTATGGATGTGAGAGTTGGACTGTGAAGAAAGCTGAGCACTGAAGAATTGATGCTTTTGAAGTGTGGTGTTGGAGAAGACTCTTGAGAGTCCCTTGGACTGCAAGGAGATCCAACCAGTCCATTCTAAAGGAGATCAGCCTTGGGTGTTCATTGGAAGGACTGATACTGAAGCTGAAACTCCAATACTCGGCCACGTCATGCAAAGAGTTGACTCATTGGAAAAGACCCTGATGCTGGGAGGGATTGGGGGCAGGAGGAGAAGGGGACGACAGAGGATGAGATGGTTGGATGGTATAACCAATTCAATGGACATGAGTTTGAGCAAGCTCCAGGAGAAGGTAAAGGACAGGGAAGCCTGGTGTGCTGCAGTCCATGGGGTCACAGAGAGTCGGACACGACTGAGCAACTGAACTGAACATATGTTACTAAAATTAAGTTCATCTATTTAGTTTTACTTTTTTATGTGGCTATTTAAAATGACATGTGGGATTTCCCTGGTAGTCCAATGGTCATAACTCCGTGCTTTCACTGAACGGGGCATGGGTTTGATCCCTGGTCAGGGAACTAAGACCCCCATATGCTGCATGGCACAGTCAAAAACTTAATCAATTTTTTTAAAGTGACAAATATGATGAAACTATCACAACATTATAAACCATTAATTGAAAAAATATGTGGCTCACTTTCTACAGGTATCCCCCATCTTTTTGAAAGTTCGCTTTATGCCACTTTGCTCTTCCAAAAGACCTACATTAATAACTGTTTTCACTAACCAAAAGAAATCCAAAGAGGATTTTGCTTTTATAAAAAAAAAAAAAGTGGAAGATAAAAATAGCATTGAGCATTTGTCTTGCAGGAGACACGACAGAGGCTGTGCACCCTATGTGGGAAGAGTGGCCCCGCCAAAATCCTTCCCAGAGCCACTCTCTGCATCTCAGCATCAAGCCCTGGAGCTCCGAATCACAGGGCGAGCATCTGTGCTTTACATCCATTCATTTTGTGCGTCCATCAGCAAGAGGTGTCCTAAGGTCATTCTGTCTCTGCTTAACGCCATTTCGGCTAACAAAACTTCCATAGAACACTCTACTTTCGGATAGCAGGGAAACCCATATTCCTGTTGGACGGTGCTACTGAGTCTCAAGTCCTCCATGGTCCCTGAAGGTCCCCCTCGGTCAGCTCAGATTCCTCAGAGTTGAGCCCAGTGACTGTGGCAGGTATGAACTTGTAACCTTCTGTGTGGGGCATGAGAAAACCCCAGGAAGGCAGTGCTAGCAAATCCCTTCAACAGAAAAGTGAGAACTCCCCAATATCTTCACACCTAGTTGGAGAAACAGTGATTTCAACTCAGTGTGATGGCTCAGATGGTAAAGAATCTGCTTGCAAGGTTGGAGACCTGGGTTTGATCCCTGGGTTAGGAAGATCCTCTGGAGGAGGGCATGGCACCCCACTCTAGTATTCTTGCCTGGAGAATCCCATGGACAGAGGAGCCTTGCAGGCTACGGTCCTTGGGGTCGCAAAGAGTCGGACACAACTGAGCGACTAAGCACAGACACAGACAGAAAACTTAATGTGAAAGGCGGACTCTGGGGCCGAAATTCCCATCCCTACCGCGTGCTAGTCACGTGGCACGTGGCTTAACTTCTCCGGGACTCAGTTTCCCCAACTATAAACTCTATAACCCCGACTATAACTCAGCTCCCTAACTGGATCATCTGGGGATGAAGTAAGTGAATGTGTTTAAGGTGACACCTACCCAGCTCAACACACAGCAGGGGCACAGCTCACTAGCTGCCCTTCACATCACCCCAGATCCCAGGCTTCCTGTACTCTCTCCCCACCTTCTCCATATCCCCTCCCTGTAACCACAGACTGGTACCAGATCTAACCCTCCCCGGCCAGGACCAGGGCCACATCTAGACACTGCCTATCAAAGGAGAGTCTGGAGGAATAAGTGGGCTCGGTAATCCCCTGGCTCTCATGCTGGGCAAACAACAGGGCCGAGCGGGGCTGAGCCACAGCAGCTGCCCTGCTGTAGAAACACACAATTGTAAGTCTCCCCGTTTCACTCTGTTTTAGTAAGCCACCTAGGAAAGTTTCAATCTGCTTCTGGTCTTAGTCAAAAACCAATAGAGGGGATTCCCTGGTGGCTTAGCGGTAAAGAATCTGCCTGCCAACACAGAAGACATGGGTTTGATCCCTGGTCCAGGAATAGTCCACAAGCTGTGGGGCAGCTAAGCCTGTGCACCACAACCACTAAGCCATTATTCTAGAGCCCGGGAGCTGCAACTTCTGAAGCCCACACACCTAGAGCCTGTGCTCCGCAGTAAGGGAAGCCTCTGCAATGAGCAGCCTGCACGCCACAGCTACAGAGCAGCCCTCACTCGGTGCAACTAGAGAAAGCCCACGTGCAGCGAGCTAGACCCAGCACAACCAATAAATTTTTTTTAATTTTTTAAATAAAAAAATTATTAAAAAAAAAAAAAGAGAGAGAAAAGAACCAAGAGAGTCTAGCTCTTCTCTGGAGCCTTGAGCAAGTCCTCTCTTTGCTCTGAAAACCCAGCCACATCCTTAGTCAGTCCAACTGCTCTGCCACCACTGGTCACTGGCCCCTGACTAGTCCACCAATAGCAGCCTCCAGGAAAGAAGGCTTCCTCCTTCTCTCTGTCCCCCTGCCACCCATTCTCCAAAAAGCAGCCAAAAGGATCTTTAAAGCCCTAAATCACGTCGTCCGCCCTACTTAGCTGCTTCCTCTTCTGTAGAGTGGGAGTCATAAACCCTGTCTCGCCTCCCTTAAGGGCTGTTGTCAGTATCACAGATAGAAAAGCCACAGAGACACAGAAAGGCCCCAGTAGGCTGCAGGAAAGGAATAGTTACCATGGGAACACGGAGGACCACAGGCAGAGGGCACTCAGGCGGAGGTCATGTCATTTCCGTCCATCACACTGTGACATGCAAAGCCCTCACCCCGGCAGACAGGCCCCCACCCCCTCCCCTTGCTCTGATGCTCCAGCCACAGGTCATGTCCACCTCCTCCTTCCAACACCACAGGCCCTCTCCTCCTCATGAGCACCCACCACTCCTCTGCCTGGAACACCCTCGAGCTTGTTCACGCAGCTGCCCCTACCGCTGGTCGTGGCTCAAATGTCCAGCCTCAGAAGCCTCTCTGAGGTCCTGGCTATACTGGCTGTCCACACTCCATCCCCTCAGCACTTCTGCTCATGACCTCCTTTTACTTTTCAGTTGCCTCACCAATGGGATTATGTCTACAGCAGTAGCCTCCCCAACTTCCCAAGAGCTGGTCGGTGCCTAAAGTGCCCACGGCTTGGCCCCAGCACCAAACCACACATGGGTCCCAGCAGATGCTCAGGAAACATTTCTGAGATGAACACGTGATGACTTGGGGGCATCTTCCAGGACCACAGAAGAGCGCCTGACATCAAGGACCAGTCTCAGCCCACACAACAGGGTGTGGGGAAAGATGCTCCCACCCTGGACTCTCACCAGGACTGCCCTCCTCCCCACCTTTCCACATCCTATCTGCCAGCTCCTCCAGGAAGCTCTCCCTGACTACACACCCACCCCCATCTCTCAGCTCCCACTGCCCATTCTGAGCATCACAAAATGGGACTCTCCATTCTCTTCCACTGCATGCTGTTCCCAGCAGTGGGTATCCTATGTCCTGGGTCCCGCTGCCTGGCTCCAGGGAAGAACCAGACACACACTTGCTGAGGGAACAAATCAGCTCCATCACTTCACCCTCTCACCCTGGCCAGCTCCTTGTTGATGGGACCAAGGATGGTCCTCAACAAGCAGGCACACAAGGTGGAAAGATGTCTAAACATTATAGTATTTATTTCTGAGCTGGGGGAGTAAATATGGTTATTTATCTTTGCTTATTCACCACTTCGAAATCTCCTACAACAAACATTATTACTTTGGGAATGTTTTTGCAACAGTTTCAAAGCTGGACAAAGGTCACAGCTCCCCACCCAGTGTAGCCAACACCTCACCCACCCGTAGTCCCCCAGTGCACCCTCAGCTCGGTGTCTTTGCCACCCGTGTGCCCTCTGCCTGTGGTCGTTCATGCTCCCATGATAAACATTCCATTTCTACAGCCTGGAGGAGTGTCTCTGTTGTTTCTCTGTCTTTGCTCCTGACAACCACCCTCAAGGCAGGTGAACAGGGTTTATGGCTCCCACTTTCCCAAAAGAAAACCGCTCAGCAGGGCCAGCTATGTGAATTTCCCCAGGCTATATGGCTTAGCAGAGGCAGAAATCTGGTTTCTGCTGCGTGGCCCATCACCTCATGTCTTTGGCAGGTCACCCAGATCCATCCCTTCACACAATCTCTGCTCCTTAGCCTCTTTAAAACTAGGATGAGGTCAATTCAAAAAAATTAAAAGAGGCTTCCCTGATTCAGTGACTAAGACTCCGCACTCCCAATGCAAGGGGCCCAGATTCAATCCCTAATCAGGAAACTAGTTCCTGCATGCCCCAACTAAAGATCCCACTGCTGCAACTAAGACCCAGTGCAGCCAAATAAGGAAATAAATATTTTAATAAAATAAAATGAAGCTATCTGGGATCTGAGATTGCAGGAAACCTTCACCAGCTGAATATCTTTCTGAAATGTTTCCATTTTTTCTAAACTGAAAAAAAAAAGGTTTAAAATTAAAATCAGAAGGTGAATGAATGTTTGGAAATAATGCCATATGTTCAGCAGTGGGCTGCCTCTGTGAGGCGGGCCTTGAGTTCCAGACTTCGGCCTGCAAACAGTGGGGAGCCCCAAGAGATGGAACTTGAAGTGGGACAAAGGCAGGCAGGGCAGAGTGACTGGGCAGCCAGCTAAGGGACTGCAGTGAGTAGGGGCCAAGGTCAGAGTAAGGGGATCACCCTGCAGGTGGACCCCTGGGCTGGGAGAAGCTGCAGGTGGAACAGCAGGCCCCCACTCTCTATGAGGGGCAAAGGAGCGTCACTCAGCTCACCTGACAGGTGGAGAACAGAGAGAGGGCTCCTGCCACCAGCAAAGACCCTGCCACGTGTCACCAGAGGCTCCAGTAGGGCCTGCACGCTCCTGGAATCTGGGACCCTCAGGAAGGAAAAGCGCCCTTTCCAGCACCCCTTGTTGTCTGCCTCCAGGTTTAGGGAGCCCCCTACCTCAGGAGCTCCCCATGGTGGGTCAGCTGTCCTGAGAGGAAGCTCTGCCTATGTGATGGGACCTTAGATTGGAGACGGGGGCAGGGGGCTACAATAGACATCTTGAGGAGAAGTCAGAAAATCTGAACATAGATTATATTTTGTGGGATAAATAAGCTGACTTCCTTGGATGCCACAATGAAATGTGGAAACGAGGAGCATGCCCTCATTCTTAGGAGATACAAGCTGAAGGGTTTACAGGTACAGGATCCTGGCGTCTGTGAATTTCACACGGTTTAGGGAGTGGGAAGCAGAGGGAACAAATACTAGCAACGGGTGAGGAGGGGCTTGCGTTCTCTTCTTTCAACTTTTCAGTAGCTTTGAAATTTTTCAAAATGAAAAACTGGTATTTAAAGTATTTTTAAAATTAAAAAACGTTTAAGTATTTAGCTACCTTATAAGAAGCTACCTTCCCACACATTCCCCTCACTGAACCCTCAGAGAAGGCATCTCATCTGGAAGGACAAAGTCTTCAGTCCACACAGGCAAAGTGCTTGAGGCCTGTGGTTTTCTTTCTTTCCATTCTCATTAGCTGCTAGGACCTGAACGTCAAGGAATTTCAAATACAGCTCCAGATCTCCAGAGAACCCAAATATGCCCAACAACAGGGTGCTGCGGGATGCCCCTGGAGGGGCCCCTGCCACCCTCCAGGCCATGGGCCAGGTGGGGACCATGCTCCGGTTTAGCCCTCGTCCTGGGCCAGCCCCATGAGCACCGTATCCGGTCCACTTGTGTCCCTGCACCTGTGGGTCTTCCATCTTTCCCAAGCGTGTCCTCTTCCCCCAGGCCCCAGCAGCCCAGACAGGGCCACACTGTCTCAGCACACACCGACCCTCTGAGAAGAGGGTGGCCCACCTCCCTCATTGTGACCACTCCATCGGGCTGGCTCCAGCCCCTGGAAAGCCTTTCTCTCTTAGGCTCAGCCCCTACTTCCATTCTTGTCCTGGAGCATGTGGCTTTCTGGTCCCAAGGCAGGACTGGCCTCCTCCAGAGAAATCTCCCTCGTGGAGATTCTGCCACCTTTGAACCACTGGCCCAGCCTCTCAGCCTGGGAAAAACCTCCAGTAAATGCCCACAGTGGGGACTTCCCCGGTGGTTCCGTGGTTAAGATTCTGTGCTTTCACTGCAAGGGGTTCAATGCAAGGTTTAATTCCAGGCTGGGGAACTAAGATCCCACAAGATGCATAGCCCCCCCCACAAAAAAAAGGAAGGCCCACATTGCCTTCAGCCCCCCTCCCTCCCTTCATCTGTATTAAACAAACCGGGCGAGGGACAGGGCAGCTAGCGGAGCGTGTGGCTGCCTACAGCCAGGGCCAAGCTCCTGATCTCCCCCGCAGCTACTTGGGCCAGGTGACTAATCCTAGCTAATGAAACATTAGGGGCAGTGTCCTTGGCAAATTCCGGATCTTTCCCTATAAGCCCCCTTTACTCCTTTCCTCCAGCCTGCTGCCTGGAACACAGACATGATGGCTGACATTTTGCAGCCGTCTTGAGCTGTGAGCACATGAAGCCACACCCCGGGAATCTGTGTAGCAGAAACACCACATCGTGGCCTGGACCGCAGAGCTCCGGGCTCAGACAGGACACAGAAATAAACTTCCATCTTGTGTAAACCACTGTCATTTGGCTTTTCCTACCACTCGCAGCCAAATCTAATCCTGACTAATGCACACTCCGTTATTTTTAGGGATGGCCCTCAATGACCACAAGCTGCAAGGCACAACTTCCTTCTTCCTCCTTTCTCAGGAGAACATCAAGTTCTTTCTGGTCGTGCTCCGGCAGGTCAACAACACCAGGATCCTGTGAGTCCAGCCCATACTGGGGCCACAGCGGCTCACGGAATACAGAAGACGCTGTCCACAGCCACCAGGGCCCATGGGGTAGCTGAGGATATGCACAAATGTCATGCCACCACTGACTGACAGATCATGAGATGCAGAAGCCTTCTCCAAGCCAGCTGCAGAAATCTAGAAGGTTCCAAGCTGCTAAATGTTCGTTCCACCCTATAGATAGAGGCTTGGGCTCTATTCCTCCAAAAAGGAAGACAGAGACCACAAGTCTCCCCATCTGGAGTCTCTCCAAGTCCCTCTCGAGGCCTTTCTGAGGACAACTCTGCAGAAAACAAGAAGGCATTATCTGGCTGGGAGGGACTCTGCCTACAGGGTCTGTAGAGCAGGAGGGGAGTACAGACATCCCTGGGGAGATGTCAGTCAACTCTGGGAAGGACATTCCTTCTGTGCCTGAAAGAGGCTGAAACTCCTCTCCATCTATGATTAGGAGTAGTGGGAGGGCCCCAGAGAGAGCAGAGTTAGAAGAATCTGGACACCCTCACACGCCCAGTGACGCTGCCCCAAGAAGCTGGCCATTTGGGCTTTTCAAGGCCAGCAGAACCTACAGTCTCCTGACACCACGTCTAGGGCCCTGACCCTGCCAACACTCTCCTGGCTGCTTCCAGGGACTGGGCTCCAAAGGGCCAGCGGGAACTTACACTTGAACCCCATCCCTGACCTCCAGCAATGCCACAGGGACCTGAAGCATCATTTTAAGGAGCTGGGAAGAACGATGACCCAATTCTGCAGCTGGTCCCCATCCGTCCCAGCCCTGTGGCCTCCAGTCTAGACTCCCGTGCCTGGCCTTCAAGCCTCCAGCTCCCATCCTCAGCATCCCCTATTTACCCTCCACACCCCTGACACTCCAGGCAAAGCCAAGTTCTCAGCTGCCCCATGGGATGGAGCAGGTCAAGCCACAGGAAATGTTCCCCTCCAGCACAGGTTCTCTGAGAAGCCTCAAGTTCAACCGAGCCCTCTGTGGGTCACACTTGACGTCCACCTAGGAAGTAGGAGGCCTGGTCAAGATTGGTAGGACGAGATTTTAGCAGCTCAACCCTCTGCACAAAATCAATCTTTCACAGAAGTTCAATGTATAAAACAACTAGAAGCAGAGCTGCTGTGCTGACCGCTAGCCCAGGAAGACGGTTGCCAAGCTTTTGGTCCCCAGACCCACTGTGGGGCCCCTCCCAGGGAGGAACAGACCAGAGCAGCTGACCAGGGATGCTCAAGGCCCTTGACTGCCGGAATCTCCCAGGATGCATCTGGCCCTTCCCTGCCTCCATGCCTCTGCCCTCCTGGTCCTACAACCAGGAATGCCATCCCTACCCTCACGCCTTCATCCCATCCATTAGCGTGCAGTGGAAATGTCCCCTTCCCCTCCAAACCTTCCAACACACAGGCTGGACCCCAAACGACCCTGACCTTGAACCCACCGGACTGGCATTTGGTAAGTACAAGCCTCATCTCCCACTCTGGATCTGATGCTCCTCTGCGACACGCCCCGTTCAACCCCCCACCCAGGGTAGAATCCACAATAGCTGTAGGTTCCGAAGTCACTGTGCTAAACGAACTGCACATCTACTATCATTTCAGCTTCAGAACAACGCTATGAGAAAGGCAGACGCACAACCTTTTGTGCCATTTAACAGATGGAAAAACTGAGGCTCAGGGAGTTCACTACATGACATAACAGAGCCAGGCCTCTGGTTCCGCAGCCTGGGCCCTTTCCACTGCACCATCCACCCAACACTCTCCCATTTCTCCTGAAGCCAGCCTCAGTTTCCCAAAAGACACTGGGAAGCTTAACCCAGGGACCTGCAGCAGGCAGAAAACAAGCTGGACCCAGGGAAGAGTGCCCCTTCCAGGGCCACAGCCTCTCACAGACCGCTGGCAGCCAGATGCCTGGGGCGGGTAACAATGGAGCTAAAAATAGGGCAGGAGGCTGAGTGGCCAGCTGCAGGAAACATCTGTCTCAGCCACAGAACAAACACAGAGGAAGTCACCATGCTCCAGGATTCCCCTACTGCGGGGCCAGGGGAGAGCTGGGGAGGAGGGGAGAGAGAGGGGTTTCAGATTTTCAGCCTGGGCCCAGGGCAGGGGCTCACACCAGCCCACCCCCGGCCCTGGGTCTCATCCCCCAACATCCAGCACACACACACATGCAGACACGGGACAGGGTCTAAATTCACCTTAAGCAGCAACATGTATCTTAAGTTAGAGCCACACCTACCTCTGAGACTCCAGTCTGTCCCTCTCATTTTACAGAAGAGCAAACTGAGGTCCAGAGACCTGCCCAGTCACAGAGATAGTGGAAGAAAGAGCCAGGACCGGGGGCCTCCCACCCTTCTCCCTCACCTCCCTGTACATCTGCTTCACTTTCCTGAGCAGGGAAGACCCTGACCAGGAAGAGCTCTTTTGCTCCAATGAATGAAGCACAAGGTCAAAGTGATCTCAGGTACTAAGACATCATTGCCCTTCTCACCATGAGGAACAAAGGCCACAGTGGGTGAAAGTGCTAGACGCTCAGCAGGAGGCTCAGCAGTGGCCCCAGACTGGGCTGGTCGTCAATTGCGATGACAAAATACACCACCGTCGCTTAAAGATGTCCTTGATAGAGCAGTGAAGTACATGTCTTTTCAATAACGTGGGTAATAACCTGGGAAGAAGAACGTGGGCTGGTTACCAGCACATGGCAGCTGTCTGCAAGATAAACCCTCGTGAACTGGTCTGCACTGTGCTGAAGCAGCCCCTTTGTCCGTGGAGCATCCCTTTTATGCAAAAGAATGGCTGACAGACAAAAAAATGTTATTCAGAACTGGGTATCTGGTAGACATTTTCTCTAGAACGAACAAAGTGAGCCTGTCCCTTCAAGGAAAATAACTGACAGCATTTGTTGCCAGTGATAAGTTTGAACATTTAAAGAAAAATTAGAATTCTGGAAAATCTGAATCAGTCACTGTGAATCTGAAAGCTTCCTAAAACATAAAGATTTTGCAATGATATACCTGATGATGCTAACACATGCAATTGTTGAAAGCTCATATGATGAAATGAGCTGTCCCACATTTGGAAGATCCAAACTCAATGAACCAGTATTTTCCCAATCACTGATATATGTCACCAAACCACACCTGGTCACAGAGCCATTCACAGTACCAGAGAGTCCAGTGAATTTTAATGTAACAAAATATGAAAAGTTCATCAATGTGTTTTCAGATTCTATATTCCCTTTAAGAAATTATTACTTTTATGCAGCATCAAAGGAAAACATCCTCAGGCTAACAAAATATTCCTGCCCTTTCCAATGACTTCCCTGTGTGAAGCTAGATTTTCTTCCTATACTTCAACTGATTAGCATATCATGACAGACCAAATGCAGAAACAAATATCAGAATCCAGCTGTCTTCTATTCAACCAGACATTAACGAGATTTCTAGATTGGCCAAACAATGCCACTTATCCCCCTATAGTTATATTTCAGAAAAAAAATTATTTACGTGTAACATATAATGGGTTTGCTATTGTTATTTTGAAATGAACGTATAAATATGTCTTTAAGTATACTGTTTTAATTCCTAACATGAAAGTGAAAGTGAAGTCGCTCAGTCGTGCCCGACTCTTTTTGCGACCCCATGGACTGTAGCCCACCAGACTCCTCCATCCATGGGATTCTCCAGGCAAGAATACTGGAGTGGGTTGCCATGGATCTTCCCGACCCAGGTATCGAACCCAGGTCTCCCACATTGCAGGCAGATGCTTTAACCTCTGACCCACCAGGGAAGCCCATTCTTAACATGGTCAATATCAATTTATAAATATATCACCCACATAAACAAGAGCTCTTTGAGGCTTCATTTTTAGGAGTATAAACAGGGTATTAAAGAAGGGTATAACGAGTATAAGGGAAGCAGTATTGAGACTAAAAAGTTTGCAAATAGCCACGGTTTCACCCCCACCATAACCCAACGGTTATTGTGGCCTAGCATCCCATTTTTTGCAGGTACAGACACTGAGGCACAGAGATACTGCATAATCTGCTCAAGGGTACACAAGTGGCCAAAAGCCTCCAAGTGCACGCATGCTCTTAACCACTAAGCTGTCCCTCACCTAACATCACGCTCTCAAGGTAAGCAGAGAAGGATGCACAATGGCATACTACAAAGGCAACCAGAGAAGTGAAAAAAGAAAACGTAAGTAAATATGTAGATAATCCTGGGGCAGAAAAGAACTTTCTATGCATAATGCTAGGGGATAAATATAGTAAAATATTGATAGAGCAGACTTCATTATAAAATAGCCAGCTTTTCAACAAATTTGAGTCAGTTGAACTGAGGTGGACAAACCTAGAGCCTGTTATACAGAGTGAAGTAAGTCAGAAAGAGAAAAACAAATATATGTTAATGCATATTTATGGAGTCTAGAAAAATGGTGCTGATGAACCTATCTGCAGGGGAGGAATAGCAACGGAGACATAGAGGATGGACTTATGGGCACCGCAAAGGAAGGAGAGGGTGGGACGAACTGAGAGATGCTTTACCAAGTGTCAAACAGAGAACAGGTGGGAGCCTGCTGTAGACACAGGGAGCTCAGTTTGGTCTTTGTGACAACCGACAGGGGTGGAACTGGGGGTAGGGGATATATATGTATACTTATGGCTGATTTACACTGCTGTAGATCAGAAACCACACAACACTGTAAAGCAAGTATCCTCCAATTAAAAATAATTTTTTTTTAACGGTCAGGTTTCATCTAACACAGAAAAACCACAAAGTTATATGACAACTGACAAATTGGATAAAAATACTTTCAACATATTTTTATTATTTATCATTTTATATAGAGGGATTTTTTTAAATGAGAAAACAAGTATATCTTAAAAGTAAGCATACAAAACAAACAAACAAACAAAAACCCAAAGACACAACAAAGAAGAAATACAAATGACTGATAACTGTGAGAAAAGATATTCAGCCTAAGCTGTAATTTTAAAACTGGGAGCGGCTGCCACGTGTTGCCTTTCATGGCCTCACAGGTTCAGCAGGGTGAAAACACCTGGTCTCTGCAAGGGTGCCAGGGATGGGCGTCCTCCTAAGGACGGGGCAAGGTTTAAACTGGCATGGCTCCCTGGAGGACAAACTGGCAATAATTCCGAAGTACCTTAAAAATGTGCAACTCTTCAGCAATTTTCCAATCAAGTCACAG
This sequence comes from Capra hircus, assembly GCF_001704415.2. Classification (NCBI taxonomy): domain Eukaryota; kingdom Metazoa; phylum Chordata; class Mammalia; order Artiodactyla; family Bovidae; genus Capra; species Capra hircus. The sequence continues at coordinate 18,959,391 of NC_030835.1, forward strand.
GAAATACTCAAAGATATGGCCACTAAGGTGTTCGGTACAGCTTTGTTTACATTAGTCAAAGACTGGAAACATCTCTCACATCAACAGTGGTCGAAGCTGAACATACCACAGACATCATCACATCATCATTCAAACAGATGGAACCTCAGATGACCGTCGCTAGCAGACTGTGGAGCCAAAGAAGCCAGACTAAGCAAACACTATATGATTCCATTTGTCTAAACCTCAAAATCAAGCCAAACTGCTGCAGGGAGCTGGAAGTCACATCTGGAAGCAGGAAGGAGCGGGCGGCGATGGGGTACGGGGCCAGGCTGCTGGAGGAATTATGTTCTTTGGCCTGGTAAAGCTCTGAAGGCTGTGCTCAATTCATATGACCATCAAGCTGTACATCCGTGATGTGTTGTTAAGCTCCAACTTAAGAGTTTCAAAAGAAAGAAGGAGCCCCTTATTTACTGATAGGAAAATATCTACTGTACGTTTAGTTTGGTGGGGGGGAAGAAAAGACACTAAACAGCAATTTAGAGCTTTGCCCCATTAAAAAGGAGAGAGGGATCCTGTACAAGAACACGCACTCACGCTACACAACGAAAAATGTCTGGAAGAACAAATCTCCAGACATGAATGGTCAACTGTGGTTATCACTGGGAAGTGGGACCACAGATGATTTTCCTAATCTTTCTGCATATCTTTTATTTCTCTGATTTTCCTATGTGAACAGAGACTATTTACAGAGAAAAAAGAAAAAAGAGGGGGATAAAAGGACATTCACAGTATGCACACCACACTGATGCCAGGAACCAGGCTTCTGTGTCAACTCAACAGCCCAAGAAGACCATGATTCACAGGAAAAGGTCAGAAGAGGCTGTTCCTGAGTTGTCATTGAGCAAAAACTAAATACCTTCCCTGGAAGATGGAAGAAACCAGGGTTTTAGAGTCAGAAAGACCTGGCTAGATCCTCAGCACCATTCCCGACAGAGACCCAGGTCAGTTCCTGAACCTCCATGAGACTCAGGGTCCCTGCAGCGAAGTGAGGGCTAAACGAGGTCAAGGACGTCCAGGGCTGACCAGATCAGTTCTGGAAGCAGATCTGACAGCAGGCTCCCCCAGGTTCCACAGAAGAAGAAAAGGAGGCCCAGGGAGGCCGAGCAACCTCCTTCCTTTACCCTGCAGGCCTGCGACCCCAGGGGAAACCCACAGAGGCCCTACAATTGCAGTGTGGTTCAGAGTCCTGACCTCAGGAAGTGCCCTGCCCTCCCTGGGTCTCAGTGCCCCCAGAATAAAAGGCATCAGCTGGACACTGAACTTGACCTCAGGTAGCCTCCCTTGGGCCCCACACCCATGATTACTGTGAAACCCCCACATGGAAGGCTATGCAGGAAAAGTGGCTGGCTTATCCAGACAGGAAGTGACCTTGCCGGATGAATGACAAGCCAAACATTCCATGGGGAGCCCCACCTGCTGATGACCTTCAAGGTCATGGGAGCCAGGAGTGGGTGGGCACACAGAAGCCCAGGAGGAAACAGGATTTACTGCGGAAGGCCAGGCACACGGCAGACCCCCAGGCGGGGAAGTGACTTCATTTCACACTCAGTCCTCCTCGCCTCCGCCCCTGGCAGGGCAGGGAGTTAACCCTGAGGCGGCCACGCTTCACTGGCCCCAGCCACCTTTACACAGGCCAGGGCATGAAAATGAAGGCTTTCTCTTCTCCCTCTGTCCTTGGGTCCCCAACCTACGGATGAAAAGTGAGGCTCAGAGAGGCTGACAACAGAGCAGGGTTTCTGAGACCTTTCCCACTACCCTGAGCTGCACAGAGGAGGGAGACGCTAATTCAGAGTTGGAAACTCCAGGAAGACTTCCTGCAAGAGGAGGCCACTGAGCTGGGCCCTGAATGATAAGCAACATATGCCAGATAAGAAAGTCATTCAGCACAGAGGGAACAGCGTAGAGAGAGAGATGCCTGGCACTGTGCAGTGCCTCCTAGGAAGTAATATTACTCTGGCCTTGCGAGGCCAGAATACAAGATAAGGTAAGGTTGATTTAAGTCCCAAGTGTCTTGAGGACCATGCCAGAGAGTTAGAATATTGCTCTGTGGGGTGAGATGTGCTGTCCAGGCCAAGGCAATAGGAGAGAGCCATGACAATGCCCTGTGTCAACCCAAAACGGCTGCATGGAGGAGGCAACCTAAGGGGAGCCAACTTAGCAAGGGGGACGTCTGGGGCCTAGACCTCAGCAGGCTTTACTCCACCATGCCATCACACCCAGCTCAACTTGATTTCTCTGTAAAAAAGAAGGGAAAGGTATTCATACTACCTGTGTTGACTCACTGGAAAAGACCTTGATGCTGGGAGGGATTGGGGGCAGGAGGAGAAGGGGACGACCGAGGATGAGATGGCTGGATGGCATCACTGACTCGATGGACATGAGTTTGGGTGAACTCTGGGAGTTGGTGATGGACAGGGAGGCCTGGCGTGCTGCGATTCATGGGGTCGCGAAGAGCCGGACACGACTGAGCAACTGAACTGAAGTGAACTGATAGTCCAGTGCACCCAGGTCTGCACCAGATGCCAAACTGATAAAACAGCAGGGCCCTATGTACATAGCCACTTAGGTTCCTGTGAGCTCCACCACCCCCACCTGTGTGACCTTGACAGAAACACTTGACCTATCTGCTCCAACAGCTGTCACATAAAGACAAACCCCTGCCCCACTTGGAGGACTGTGAGGATTAACTGAGATGACAATCCTTGTACACACCACTTGAGCACCCACAGCCCGTGTTCGATGCATATTCAGTTTGTTATCTCTCCATTCTGACCCACAGTGAGGCGGAGTGAGTTAGCTTAGATCACATGCCAAAGAAATAGCAGAGCCAAGATTCAAACCCAGGCCAGACCCACGCTTAGCCCAGCCCATCAGGGAAAAGAAAACCTGAAACCCTCAGACCTAAAGCGCCAGCCTCGGCTCCCCAGCCTCAGTGTGGTTTCTGACAGGTAGAGAGCTCCACCACCTCAAATTTCCAGTGGCCAAGGAAAGAGCGGGGAGCAAACACCAGGGCACAGAACGGGAAGAAAAATATTTCTAAGCTTTTCCCTCTTCCTGTTTATCTATCCTCTCAAACCCAGAGCTCCTGGTAGCTATTTGTCCAGAGCAAGGTCTGCCAAGAGAGACATCCTGCTGGTGACTGCCCGGCCAGGCTTGTGCCGGATTAAGTGCAGGGGACACTGAGGCCCACACCCACCCCTGCAGCTCCCTATCTGGCCCAAGAATGCTGCTTCACAAAGGGACTTTCAACAGAAGCCAGGGTCCAGGAAGAGGGACCCAGGCGAGGGAGGAGGGGCCGCCGCCACTGCCTCCTCAGCGCCAGCTGGCACCTGTCGGCTCCATACTCAGCTCCCAGCAGCTGATGAGGATTCAAGGGAACAACTCTAAGCTTGTGCTGGGCACTCAGATCACAGGCTGTGCAGGCAGGCAGACTCAGCATCCAATCCCAGCTAACCAATGGCCTGCTGTGTGACCTTGGCCAAGCTAGTGAGCTTCTTTCTCTGAGCCTAATACCCTTATCTGTAAGTTGAGGATAATATTAGTACATATTCCATAAGGATGTGGAGAGGATTACATGAGACAACATAAGGGAAGGGCTGGTGCCTAGTAGATGTGAATAAATGTTATTTATTTCTCACTCACACTGTCAAGTTGATCCCCTGACTCAGTCCTGAAGATCTGAGGTGCCTTTAAAATGTGCTCAAAAGAACAATGAAGGCCTTGAAAAGGAATGAAATTTTGACACATGCTCCAACCTGGATGAACCTTGAAGACATGCTAAGTGTGTAAAAAGCCAGACACAAAAGGACAATTACAATGATCCCACTTATATGAGGCACCTAGAGAAGTCAAATTCGCTGAGACAGAAAGCAGCGAGGAGCTGCAGGGGGTGGGGAGGTAGTGTTTAACAGGCACAGTTTCTGTTTGGGAAAATTAAGAAGTTCTGCATGGTGATGAGGGTTACACAGCAATGTGAATTGTACACTTTGAAACGGTTAGAAGGGTACATTTTATGGTCTGTATATTTTACCTCAATAAAAAATTTAAGACCCATTAAGAACATTTTTTGTGAATGTTCACATTCCTTGGAGAGCTCAGGATAGAGAGCTGGAACAGGTATGTGAAAAGCTAAAGGCTCCACCTGCCAGGAAGTTGGTAGCACCAACCTGAGTGGAGGAAGCTAAACAAAGAGACAAAAGGCTGCCTGGGAGGGCTGTGAGAGGAGGCAGCCCTAGCTAGGCTCCTTCCTATGTGAGCTGGGGTCTGACCAACACCCACCAACGCTGGGAAGAAGCAGGCCAAGGGCAGAAAGTGGGTAAGCCCACAGGTGAGAGGCCTTGGCGGGGTGGGTGGATAGACTGAACTTCCCCCATAAGTCACCATGTGACCTTGAGCAAGTCATTTCCCCCTTCTGGATCTTCTGAAATCTTCTTTGCCTTCCTTGTAAAACCAGGATTTTACCCCATCACCCAGCAAGCATCCCTGAATCTACATCCTAGAGAAGCAAGTGTTTGTGTCCACCAAGAGATGGCAAGAGTGTTCAGTAGTTTTTCTCAGAATCCCTCCGAAACTGGAAACAAGACAAAAGTCCAGCTACGGGGGAAAAAAAAAAAAAAAAAAATATATATATATATATATATATATATAGTGATGCATCCATACAGTGGAATACTACACAGCAGTGAAAAGGAGCAAAGTGCAGCGTCAGTGATGAATCGCAGGGCTCACGTTGAGAGGAAGAAGTCAGAAGAAGCCAGATAAAAACACCTCATACTGTATGATCCCATTCACATAAAGTTCAAGAACAAACAAGACCAATCCTTGAAAGGCACTCAGAAGCGTGGCCACTTGAGAGGATGGGAGGGTCCAGTAACTGGCTGGGAAAGGATACCAGGAACCTTCCAGACCACTGATAATGTTCCACATCTTGCTCTGAATATGGGTTGCACAGGGGATACACCTGTAACAATTCATCAAACTACACCCTGATTTACTGTCTGAAAATTATATCTCAATTTACAAAATAAAATACAAACAGCTAGTAACTCATACTCTGTCTTGCGAACTGCAGTGAGGTGACTCTGAGAAGCCAGATGTGGAAAGGTTATAGAAGTGTTGCGCGGTGCGTAAGAACACGAGCTGGGAGTCAGAAGGACCAGGGTTCAAGTGCTAATGCTCCCTCTGACTGAATATGATTTTTTTCTTTTATGATTTTGTTGTTGTCAGCCAAACTTTTCATCATGAAATTTGTACTTAATGCCACAAGTCAAACAAGAACACGTAAAAAAAAAAAAAAGTCTATGCCCTTCCCTCCCCCTCTAAGCCCAGCACTTAAGCATCCTCCTATAACAAGATTTTTTTTCCCTTAACATCACAACACAAAAACCCCTCCAATTAACTACACAGATCTCCAACTGTGTTTAATAGTGACGCGCCATTTCATTGTATCACTACTCATTCAGCAGATACCTACTATTGACCCTGTCGACAAGATAGGCATCTGAGAACAGACATTCCCACAACAGAGAAAAAGGATGGGAGGGAGGAAATCAACAAATAAATACAGTAATGACACACTGTGTACACTATGATGAGGGCTCCGAGGCTGAGATGCTCAGCTAGAAAATAAGACAGGAAAAGACATATAGAGCTTCAACTTACAACAGTATTCAGTTCAGTTCAGTCGCTCAGTCGTGTCTGACTCTTTGCGACCCCATGAATCACAGCACGCCAGGCCTCCCTGTGCATCACCAACTCCTGTCCCAATAAACCCATCAAAAGTTGAAACTATCACAAATCAAAAATGCACTCAACACACCTAGCCACTACACATCGTAGCTTAGCCGAGCCTACCTTAAATACGCTCAGAACATTTACGTCAGCCTACAGCTGGGCAAAATCATCTAACACAAAGCCTATGTATTTTATAACAATGTCGAATCCCAACTCCCTTTAGGGCACTGAACGTGAAAAGCAGCAGGGTTGTGTGGATGCAGAATGATTGTTACATGCAAGTAACATATATATGATTATTCACCCTCCTGAGGGCGTGGTTGATGGACCTGCCGCTACTCAACATCACGAGAAGAGTGCACTGTACATTGCTGGCCCAGGAAACAATCCGAACTCAAAATTCCAAATACAGTTTTCCATGGATGCACCGCTTTCACGGCATTATGAAGCCAAAAAACCCTAAGTCAAACCACCGTAAGTTGGGGACCATCTATATTTGAGATATGATGGTCCCAGAAGGCCTACACTGGCATCCAAAGAACAGGGAGGTTTGGGCCACACGAAAAGCAGGCCAGGCAGAGGATACAGCCGTGCCAGGGTCCTGCCGTGAAGAGGATACAGAAGTGAAAGGAGGCAGGGTGGTCTCTGGAGCAAAGTCTTACATCCTGATCGTTCTACTTCTTTAGGATAGGCTACCGAAATTTGGACTGCTTTGATGAAAAGGCATGTGCATTTTAAAAACTAGAGTAGATCCTGCCGTATTACTTTTCCATAAGGTTGCAGGACTCCATACAGCAACCAGGATCATTTAAGAGGGCCAGTTTCCCCACAGCCTCACTGGTTCAAAAAGTTACAGATCCTCTTCATTTTCGCCCACATGAAAGCTCTACTTCCATAGGAAAACTCTCCAGGCCCAGTTCACAAGAAGGTAAATGACAAACCCTCCTCCTCAGCTGAGAAATAAATCCACCCAACCTGCTGAGCCCAGTGCCTAGTACAGAGTGAACACTCAACAAATGGGGCCTGCTGTTCCATCACCTACACGAATGCCAACTCCACAGTCACCATGCTAACACAGGGAGCGTCTATGGGGAGCCTAGACGCCTCAAACCCCAGAGGCTTAGCATGCCTGTCCCTGGAAACAGGGCTACAGGGAGAAGGAGGTGGAATTATGGCTCAGCAAAAGAGCACTGGGCTGGGAGTCAGGAGACTAGGTTCAAGTCAACCTTTCTGAGACTCCGCTTCCTCATCTGTAAAATGGGCCAAACCACTCCCTCTTCATGTAGCCATTCTACCAACGTTGCTGGGGCATCTACAAGAGATGACTCTGCACACAGACATCACCAGACAGTCCATACCAAAATGAGACTGATTATATTCTTTGCAGCCGAAGATGGAGAAGCTCTCTACAGTCACCAAAAACAAGACAGGGAGCTGACTGTGGCTCAGATCATGAAATCCTTACTGCCAAATTCAGACTTAAATTGAAGAAAGTAGAGAAAACCACTAGACCATTCAGGTACGATCTAAATCAAACTCCTTACAGTGGAAGTGACAAATACAAATAGAAGGGACAAATAACAGTGGAAGCGACAAGTAGATTCAAGGGATTAGACAGGATAGACAGAGTGCCTGGAGAACTATGGACGGAGATTTGTAACACTGTACAGGAGGTGGCGGTCAAAACCATTCCCAAGAAAAAGAAAGGCAAGATGGTTGTCTGAGGAGGCCTTACAAATAGCTGAGGAAAGAAGAGAAGCGAAAGGCAAAGGAAAGATATACCCATCTGAATGCAGAGTTCCAAAGAATAGCAAGGAGAGATAAGAAAGCCTTTCTAAGTGATCAATGCAAAGAAAGAGAAAAAAATAATAGAATGGGAAAGACTAGAGATCTCTTCAAGAAAATTAGAGATACCAAGGGAACATTTCATGCAAAGGTGGGCATAATAAAGGACAGAAATGGTATGGATCTAACAGTAGCAGATGTTAAGAAAAGGTGGCAAGAATACACAGAAGAACTGTACAAAAAAGATCTTCATGGCCCAGATAACCACCATGGTGTGATCATTCACCCAGAGCCAGACAGACATCCTGAAATGTGAAGTCAAGTGGGCCTTAGGAAGCATCACTACAAACAAAGCTAGTGGAGGTGATGGAATTCCAGCTGAACTATTTCAAATCCTAAAAGATGATGCTGTGGAAATGTGGCACTCAATATGCCATCTAATTTGGAAAACTCAGCAGTGGCCACAGGACTGGAAAAGGTCAGTTTTCACTCCCGTCCCAAAGAAAGGCGATGCCAAAGAATGTTCAAACTACCATACAATTGCACTCATCTCACACACTAGCAAAGTAATGCTTTAAATTCTCCAAGCCAGGCTTTAATAGTATGTGAACTGAGAACTTCCAGATGCTCAAGCTGGATTCAGAAAAGGCAGACGAACCAGAGATTAAATTGCCTACATCTGCTGGATCAACGAAAAAGCAAGAGAATTCCAGAAAAACATCTACTTCTGCTTTATTGACTATACTAAAGCCTTTGACTATGTGGATCACAACAAGCTATGGAAAATTCTTAAAGAAATGGGAATACCAGGCCACCTTACCTGCCTCCCGAGAAACCTGTATGCAGTTCAAGAAGCAACAGTTAGAAACGGACACAGAACAACGGACTAGGTTCAAAACTGGGAAAGGAGTATGTCAAGGCTGTATATTGTCACCCTGCTTATTTAACTTATATGCAGAGTACAACATGCGAAATGCCAGACTGGATGAAGCACAAGCTGGAATCAAGATTGCCGGGAGAAATATCAATAACCTCAGATATGCAGATGACACCACCCTTATGGCAGAAAGTGAAGAGGAACTAAACAGCCTCTTGATGAAAGTGAAAGAGGAGAGTGAAAAAGTTGGCTTAAAACTCAACATTCAGAAAATGAAGATCATGGCCTCTGGTCCCATCACTTCATGGGAAATAGATGGGGAAACAATGGAAACAGTGAGAGACTTTGTTTTCTTGGGCTGAAGAATCACTGCAGATGGTGACCGCAGCCATGAAACTAAAAGACGCTTGCTCTGAAAAAGAAAATCTATGACAAACCTAGACAGTATATTACAAAAGCAAAGACATTACTTTGTCAACAAAGGTCCATATTATAGTTAAAGCTATGGTTTTTCCAGTAGTCATGTATGGATGTGATAGCTGGACCGTAAAGAAGGCCGAGTGCCGAAGAATCAATGCTTCTGAACTGTGATATTGGAGAAGACTCTTGAGAGTCCCTTAGACTGCAAGGAGATCAAACCAGTCAATCCTAAAGAAAATCAATCTGAATATTCATTGAAGGATTGATGCTAAAGCTGAAGATCCAATACTTTGGCCAGCTGACGCAAAGAGCTGACTCACTGGAAAAGACCCTGATGCTGGGAAAGACTGAAGGCAGGAGGAGAAGGGGACGACAGAGGATGAGATGGCTGGATGGTATGACCAGTGCAATGGACATGAGTTTGAGCATCTCCAGGAGAAGGCAAAGGACAGGGAAGCCTGGCGTGCTGCAGTCCATGGGGTCGCAGAGTCAGACAGGACTGAGCGACTGAACAACAGCTACGATATAAAGGGCACTGTTCTAGGAGTTAACAATACAGAATAAAATTTCTGCTTCATACATGCCAGCTGGACACACAGAAATAAACTATAAATTAGTAAAATATATGGCATATCAGGGGGCGATGAGTGATTTTAAAAAAAAGGCTCTGTGAATGAGCTATTAAATTTTACTGCACCCAGGGCAGGCTTCACATTTGAGTAAGGAGGAGAAGGAAGTGACAAGGCAAGCTTTGTGACTCTGGGGAGGACAGGCATCGCTGCTCAGGGTCAACATGCAGATGCCCTGTGGTCGGGGTTCCCATTGTGTTGAAGGAGCCACGCGGCAGCCGGTCGGCTGGAGCCAGGTGGGAGCAAGCAGGTGAGTACTAGATGGAGGCCACAGGAAGAACACTGGCCTTCACTGCAGGTAAATGAGGAACTACTGGGGCCTTGGGGCAGAGAACTGTCCTGATCTGACTTTGACATTCCAATAAGGTCACCCTGCTGCTGTGTTAGATGAGTCTTTTCGGCAGACAGGATAGAAGAGAAAGGCAGAACCCAGCAGCCTGTTAGGAGTCCACTGCAACCACTCAGGAGATCCTGATGGCTCGGACCTGCAGTGTGGCTCTGGACCTATTCTGAAGGTGAAGCCAAAAGGGCTTGCTGAGATGTGAGAGAAACAGAGGAACCATGGGCAACTTCAGGTTTGGCCTGAACAACTAGAGGACAGGCCCGCCACTGCCTGAGACGAGACAAAGGGAAGCCACGGGTGGTGAGGAGTGAGCGGACAGAGAAGGGTGGGAGGCTGCAGTCTCTACTTCAATCTCAGAAGGAAGCCACAGGGCCTGGGGACCTGAAAAGAAAGAAGAGCTGATCCAGAGGCCTGTGTGGCTCCCTCTGGGAAGCGGTATGAAAGTCAGAGAGAGGAAGGGAGGCCAGAGGGAAATCACGGCAGCATGTACGACCTGCTACAGGCCTTGCTGCCCACAGAGCCCGGGCCACGGCCATGACTGGCTGCTCATGGAACCATTTCACAGGTGGGGAAACTGAGGGAACTGAGTTTCACAGTGAGCACCTCTCTTTTAAAAGCTGGAAGGGCCAGGATGAGGTACGGCGGGGTGGCAGGCAGCTCACACCCACCATCCCAGTCAGGGACCAGGGGGCTGAACCCGGCGTCCCCACCAGCCAGGAGGTCTGCACGATCCCAAGAGGTGACGAGAACTCCGGGCTTCTCAGAGTTGAGACTAGGACTCAAACCCAGATTCCAAGGGCATCTGCTTTGGGACCCAGGAGCTCTTCCCTCCTTCACCCACTCCCTCATGGGAATTTAATTCATGCCCCATAAAGCTCACCCTTATAGGATATACAACTCAGGAACTGCCCCGGTGGCCTAGTAGCTAAGACTCTGCTCGCAGTGCAGGGGTTCGGTTCCTGCTCAGGGAGCTAGATCCCACACACCACAGCTAAGAGTTCGCAGGACACAACTGAAAGATCCCGCATGTTGCAATGACGACAAAGACCTCACGCGCCACAGGTGAGACTTGGCATGCACTCAGTCGCTCGTCGTGTCCAACTCTTTCAGACCCCTGAACTGCAGCCCACCTGGCTCCTCTGTCCATAGCGATTCTCCAGGCAAGAATACTGGAGTGGCTTAACATGCCCTCCTCCAGGGGATCTTCCCAACCCAGGGATCAAACCCAGGTCTCCCGCACTTAAGGTGGATTCTTCACCACTGAGTCATCAGGGAAGCCCTGGCATAGCCAGATAAATACATAAAAATATTAAAACAAAGAAATAAATTATACCACTCAGTGGTATTTAACACACTCACATTATTGTGCAACCATCACGGCTACCTAATCCCAGAAAAGTGAAAGAGTTAGTCGCTCAGTCGTGTCTGACTCTTTGTGACCCGAAGGACCTGCCAGGCTCTTCTGTCCACAGGATTCTCCAGGCAAGAACACTGGAGTGGGTTGCCATTCCCTTCTCCAGGGTCCCTTCCTGACCCAGGGATTGAACCCAGGTCTCCCATACTGCAGGCAGATTCTTTATCATCGGAGCAAGCAAGGAAGCCCCAATTCAGGAATATCAAACCCCAAAAGTTAAACATACAATTATCATATGACCCGGCAATTCCATTCCTAGGCACATACCCAAAAGAACTGAAAACTGGTATCCAAACAAATGCTTGTACACAAATGTTCTAGTTACAACAGCTGACAGGTAGGAGCAATCCAAATGTCCATCAAATAATAAACTGATAAACAAAGCATGGTATATTCATACGTTACAATCCAAACACAAAGAGTCACATACTGTATGATTCCACTTGTATGAAAAGTCCAAAATAGGTAAATCCACAGAGAGAGAATGCAGATTAGTGGTGCCAGGGGCTGGGGGAAGCGGGTAATCAGGAGTGACTGCTTTATAGATACAGAGTTTCCTTTGAGGTGATGAATATGTCTCAGATGTTGAACATTACTAATCATCCAGGAAATGCAGATCAAAAGCACAGTGAGATATCACCTCACACCTGTCAGGATGGCTATTATCAAAAAGAGAGGCAACAAAACGTTGGCAAGGATGTGGAGAAATTGGAACCCTTGCACACTGTCGGTGGGAATGGAAAATAGCACAGAGGTTCCTAAAAATTAAAAATATTAATTAATGGAACTTCCAGACGATCCAGCAATCCCACTTCTGGGTATTTATCCAAAAGAACTGCGTCAGAATCTCAAAAGAGGCATCAGCACAACACCCATGCTCACTTCAGCACTAGGCACAACAGCCAAGAGGTGGAAGCAACCCAAGTGTCCACTGATGGAGGAATGGATAAAGAAAACGCGGTGCACTGACTCAACAGAATATTGCTCGTGCGCGCCAAGTCGCTTCAGTCACGTCCGACTCTTTGCGACCCCATGGACTGCAGCCTTCAAGGCTCCTCTGTCGATGGGATTCTCCAGGCTAGAATACCAGAGTGTGTTGCCACGCCCTGCTCCAGGGGATCTCCCCGATCCAGGGATCAAACCTGCGTCTCTTACATCTCCTGCATTGGCAGGCGAGTTCTTTACCACTTTACCAAAGCCGGCTGGTGCTTCCCAGTGGAATATTATTCAATCTTTAAAAAGAAGAAAATTCTGCAGTATGCTTCGTGGACAAAACTTGAGGTTGTTATGCTAAGTAAAATAAGCTAGTTATAGAAAGACAAATACTACATGATTTCACTTATGTGAGGTATCTAAAACAATCAAATTCAGGACTTCCAGGGGTGGTACAGTGGATAAGAACCTGCCTGTCAATGCAGGGGACATGGGTTCGATCCCTAGTCGGGGAAGATTCCACATGCCGTGGGGCAATTAAGCCCTCAAGCCACAGCTACTGAGCCTGTGCTCCACAAGAGAAGCCGCCACAATGAGAAGCCTGTACACCGCAAGGAAGAGTAGTCCCTGCTCATTTCAACTGGAGAGAGCCCCCGCGCTGCAACAAAGACTCAGCCCAGCCGAAAATAAATAAAATAAAATTGTTTTAAAATAGTCAAATTCATAAACTCAGAGTGGAATGGTGGTTGCCAGGCTCTGGACGGAGGCGGAAATGGGAAGTTACTAATGAACAGGCACAAAGTTCCAGTTAAGCAAGGAAAAGAAGCTCTAGAGATTTGCTACACAACATTGTCTTTATAGTCAAAAATGATATTATACACTGAAAATTTTGTTAAGAGGGTAGTTCTCATGTTAAGTATTCTTACCACAATAAAATAAGAAATTTTTTCAGCATTTTGGAATTAGGTAGACGTGACATGTGCACAATTTTGTGCATATACAAAATACCACTGAACTGTACACTCCAAAATAGTTACCTTTATGTTATATGAATTTCACCTCATAAAAGAAGTACTGAGAGCATGTCCATGCATCCAAATGACTATCTCTCCCAAGGAAGTGCTACAGCGCAATCTAGGGCTCGAGCCTGCTCCTGTGTTCACGATTCAGTTCCACTTTTGTAAATACCAAATGACAAGGTTGTGGTTCAAATAAGAGAAGGGGTGTAGGGTGGAGAACGGAGCCAGCATAGCAGCCTGGACATGCCCAGTGCAAAAGCCTGGTCTCTCAGCAGTCAGGACTATGTTCATCCATGTGAACAGAGCAAAGCCCACCTCTGTGCCAAATTCCACAAGAAGTGGGTTGAAGAGCAACAATGTGTAGATTTTGATAACACCATTATTTCAGCCTTATCTTTGATCAAACGAGCTAGCATTCCAGGTTATCAAGTGATGCTCTATTAAAACAGACAGTTGGGGGATTACTCATTGGCAGTTCAGTCTCAAATGTTAGTACAGTCAGCCAGCCACATCTTTGGGTTCTGCATCTTCAGAATATATTTGGGGGAAAAAAAAAAAAAACCTCCTGAAAGTTAAAAGAAACAAAACTTGAATTTGCTGTGTGCTGGCAACTTTTTACATAGTATTTACATTGTATTTACAACTATTTACATAACATTTACATTATATTAGGTATTATAAGTAATCTAGAGATGATTTAAAAGCTAGGGGAGGCTACGTATAGGTCATATGCAAATACTATGCCATTTTACATAGGGGCTTCAGGGTCTTTGACTTCAGAATCCAACTTTGGAATCCATGGGGGTCCTGAAACCAATCCCACCACCAAAGATGCTGCGGAGGGACAACTGTAATCAGAATTACCCCAAACCAGCCAGCCAGCCCCTTTTCTAAGGCCCCTCTGCACAGCAGGCACAAAAGACAGAAGCAGGGGAAACAGAAGGCGCCAGCTCTCGGCCATCAACCCAACAATGGCAATTTCGTTTCAGTTCACATCCTTCCAATTAAATTAACATTGTTCATCTGAAATGCACTGGCTTTCTGGTTTTATTAGTTTCACTCTGGTTTTATTTCATGCTCGCTTCATAGTTATGCAAAAGCCATGTAAACATGTCTAAGGCACTTACAATTAATTTTATATTTGTACCTTTAAGTTACAGTTTAAGAAAATTCAAATAAACAAGTGAGGCTTTTTTTCCTTTAAAAAGCCACAAAAAAACATATACTTATGATTCCATTTATACAAAATGTCCAGAATAAGCAAATCTATAGAGACAAAAAGTAAACTGGTAGGGTGGGGAGTGATGACTAACGGGCACAAGGTATCTTTCTGAGCTGATGAAAATATTGCAAACTGAGACGGTAGTGAAAGATGTACAACTTTGTGAATACGTTGAAAGCTACTGAATTGTAAACCTTAAATGCCTGAATTGTACAGCACGTGAGTTAAACCTCTATAGAGCTGTTTTTAAGAGTGGGGGAAGGGGAGTCGACCTATTACCCAGCTTTGAACAGCATTAAGCTAGAGAAGCGGAAGTTGAACCATTCTATGAAGACCTACAAGACCTTTTAGAACTAACACCCAAAAAAGATATCCTTTTCATTATAGGGGACTGGAATGCAAAAGTAGGAAGACAAGAAATACCTGGAGTAACAGGCAAATTTGGCCTTGGAATGCGGAATGAAGCAGGGCAAAGACTAATAGAGTTTTGCCAAGAAAATGCACTGGTCATAGCAAACACCCTCTTCCCACAACACAAGAGAAGACTCTACACATGGACATCAACAGATGGTCAACACTGAAATCAGACTGATTATATTCTTTGCAGCCAAAGATGGAGAAGCTCTATACAGTCAACAAAAACAAGACCGGGAGCTGACTGTGGCTCAGATCATGAGCTCCTGATTACTAAATTCAGACTTAAATTGAAGAAAGTAGGGAAAACCACTAGACCATTCAGATATGACCTAAATCAAATCCCTTATGATTATACAGTGGAAGTGAGAAATAGATTTAAGGGACTAGATCTGATAGACAGAGTGCCTGATGAACTATGGAATGAGGTTCGTGACATTGTACAGGAGACAGGGATCAAGACCATCCCCATGGAAAAGAAATGCAAAAAAGCAAAATGGCTGTCTGGGGAGTCCTTACAAATAGCTGTGAAAAGAAGAGAAGTGAAACGCCAAGGAGAAAAGGAAAGATATAAGCATCTGAATGCAGAGTTCCAAAGAATAGCAAGGAGAGATAAGAAAGCCTTCCTCAGCGACCAGTGCAAAGAAAAAGAAGAAAACAACAGAATGGGAAAGACTAGAGATCTCTTCAAGAAAATTAGAGATACCAAGGGAACATTTCTTGCAAAGATGGGCTCGATAAAGGACAGAAATGGTATAGACCTAACAGAAGCAGAAGCTATTAAGAAGAGGTGGCAAGAATACACAGAAGAATTGTACAAAAGAGATCTTCATGACCCGGATAATCACGACAGTGTGATCACTCATCTAGAGCCAGACATCCTGGAATGTGAAGCCAAGTGGGCCTTAGGTGATGTAGGTGATGGAATTCCAGTGGAGCTATTTCAAATCCAGGAAGATGATGCTGTGAAAGTGCTGCCCTCAATATGCCAGCAAATTTGGAAAACTCAGCAATGGCCACAGGACTGGAAAAGGTCAGTTTTCATTCCAATGCCAAAGAATGCTCAAACTACTGCACAATTGCACTCATCTCACACGCTAGTAAAGTAATGCTCAAAATTCTCCAAGCCAGGCTTCAGCAATACGTGAATCAAGAACTTCCTGATGTTCAAGCTGGTTTTAGAAAAGGCAGAGGAACCAGAGATCAAATTGCCAACATCCGCTGGATCATGGAAAAAGCAAGAGAGTTCCAGAAAAACATTTATTTCTGCTTTATTGACTATGTCAAAGCCTTTGACTGTGTGGATCACAATAAACTGTGAAATTCTGAGAGAGATGGGAATACCAGACCACCTGACCTGCCTCTTGAGAAATCTGTATGCAGGTCAGGAAGCAACAGTTAGAACTGGACATGGAACAACAGACTGGTTCCAAATAGGAAAAGGAGTATGTCAAGGCTGTATATTGTCACCCTGCTTATTTAACTTATATGCAGAGTACATCATGAGAAACGCTAGACTGGAAGAAACACAAGCTGGAATCAAGATTGCCGGGAGAAATATCAATAACCTCAGATATGCAGATGACACCACCCTTATGGCAGAAAGTGAAGAGGAACTAAAAAGCCTCTTGATGAAAGTGAAAGAGGAGAGTGAAAAAGTTGGCTTCAAGCTCAACACTCAGAAAACGAAGATCATGGCATCCGGCCCCATCACTTCCTGGGAAACAGATGGGTAAACAGTGGAAACAGTGTCAGACTTTATTTTCTTGGGCTCCAAAATCACTGCAGATGGTGACTGCAGCCATGAAATTAAAAGACGCTTACTCCTTGGAAGAAAAGTTATGACCAACCTAGAGAGCATATTCAAAAGCAGAGACATTACTTTGCCGACTAAGGTCCGTCTAGTCAAGGCTATGGTTTTTCCAGTAGTCGTGTGTGGATGTGAGAGTTGGACTGTGAAGAAGGCTGAGCGCCAAAGAATTGATGCTTTTGAACTGTGGTGTTGGAGAAGACTCTTGAGAGTCCCTTGGACTGCAAGGAGATCCAACCAGTCCATTCTGAAGGAGATCAACTCTGGGACTTCTTTGGAAGGAATGATGCTAAAGCTGAAACTCCAGTACTTTGGCTACCTCATGAGAAGAGCTGACTCATTGGAGAAGACTCTGATGCTGGGAGGGATTGGGGGCAGGAGAAGGGGACGACCGAGGATGAGATGGCTGGATGGCATCACTGACTCGATGGACATGAGTCTGAGTGAACTCCGGGAGTTGGTGATCGACAGGAAGGCCTGGCGTGCTGCAATTTATGGGGTCACAGAGTCGGGTACAACTGAGCGACTGAAGTGAACTAAACTGAAGCTAGAGAAATCACAGAGAAATGAACACACCCACCTCTTCACGGCTTCCCTGCCAGGCCCACTCCACATCTCCGTCCCCCTATACTGTCCCCAAGGGCTCTGGAGCCAGAAGAGGCTAAGAGGGAACCCTAAGTCACAAGCTAAGCCCTCCCTGGGTGAGCAGGTGGCTGCTCTAGGACACTACAACTCAGGATTCCTATCTCCTGAACAGTATTAAGGCACTGTTTTGAATTATTAAATTGGGAAAAACTTGAAAACAATGAATACAACCAGTGTCAGTAAATATGCAGGGAATGTGATTCTTGTATACTTCAAAGGCAGCGTCAAGGGAGGATGCATGACAATAAAGATTCAGCACTTCAGCAACCCAACTGGCTGGGATTTGGGTAGAGGCAGGAGCACTCCAAAACTGAGCACAGGCAGCCCCCCTTCCTGGGGAGGCAGCTGCCATCCCTGCCCTCCACCCAAACACGCTCAGCATAGCCTGCAGCGCAGGAGAGGGTCCCTATCCAAGCATGCTGCCTGCAGCCAGCCTCAGCAAGGGGCAACTCTGCTGCAACAAGAAGGGGGGCCTCAGCCCATCTTCTGTCCACCCAGCAAACCTCCCTCTCCTTGGCCTATCGCTTCCAGGGACACTTCACAGAGACAGGAAGAGGAAGCCCCTGCTGGCAGCTGCTGCGTAGGAGGCGCTGGGGAAGCCAGCAGGAGTGCACGTCTACCCATAACAGGTTGACCCCTTTTGTCCCAATGCCTTCCTCCTCTAGAAACCTGCCTGGAATTGACCACCTCCACAAAGCCGTCATTCTGTCTCCCCCAAAGGCTCACTGAGCCCCAGCTTGGAGCCAGAGGAGGGGGAGGAGTAGACACCGGTTTGCCTGGCCCAGGACCCCCTCCTCTGGGCCCTCAGCTCAGGGATGGCTCCCAGGGAAGGTATAAAACTTGGATAACTCTGCCGGCCACACTCCCAAAAAGTGCTAAGTGAAGAAGTGGGCCCCAGAGCCATGGACCAAGTGCAATTCTGCATCCCCAAATTAAAACTACACAAATGCACACAGAGGCACAGAAAAGATGACTGGGGGGATATCCACAAACTGCTGACAGAGACACCTTGGGCCAAGAGAGGAAGTAAGGAATGGAAGGGCTTTCCCAATTCACTCCCTTTCTCTAGGAAGCTACTACCCGAATCCTTTGTAAAGATAACCACTTAATTTTTTTTTAACTGAAAACATTTTCAAAAGCAGGGTAGATATCCATCAACTGGGAACTCGGTAAGCAAGCTATGGGCCCTACACACACTGGGATACATACCCAGCAAGGAAAAAAGGAATACACTCCTAGAACACATGACATGACACCACGTTGAGGACTCGCCTGGCAGCCCACTGATTAAGAATCCACCTGCCATAGAGAACAGATTTACAGGGACATGGGGAGAGGGGAGGAGAGGGTGAGATGTGCAGAGAGAGTAACAAGGAAACTTACATTACCATATGTAAAATAGATAGCCAGCGGGAATTTGGTGTATCAACCTAGAGGGTTTGGGTGGGGAGGAAGATGGGAGGGAGTTTCAAAAGGGAGGGGACATATGTATACCTATGGCTGATTCAGGTTGAGGTTTGACAGAAAACGGCAAAATTCTGTAAAGCAATTATCCTTCAATAAAAAATTAATTAATTAAAAAAAAAGAATCTGCCTGCCAATCCAAGGGATAAGGATTCAACAACCGTCTGGGAAGATCCCATATGCCTTGGGGCACCTAGGCTCCAGCCTCACAACTACTGAAGCCGCTGTGCTTGCTCCACAGTAAGAGAAGTCCCGCGATGAGAGGCTCATGCGCCACAGCTAGAGAGAAGTCCGCACTTACTGCAACCAGAGAAAGCCCACACACAGCAAAGAAGACCCCGTGCAGCCAAAAACAAATTGAAAGAAAAAAAAAGAAAGAACATCATGCTGAATAAAATAGGCAGAAATAAAAAGTACCTATTAACCAGATGAGTCCACCTATGTGAAAATCTAGAAAAAAGCAAAACCAGAGTGACTGGAGATACCAGGCATGGGAGCAACTACGGACTGCAGGGGAGCCCCAGGAAACTTCTGGGTGATGGAAGTGTGCCCACACTCGACTGGGGTGGGGGCTGCATGCCCACGACATTCGCCAACACTCAGCCAGCTGCACCTGTCGGCTGGGTGAATGTTATGGTATGCACACCTCAATAAAACTTAAGAGAGGCAGGAGGAAGGGAGTCAGCACTTAATGGGGAAGCGGGTCTCCCTGGGAGTGATGAAAATGTTCTGGAACTTGACGGAGGTGGTGCCACAACATGGTGAATAAACTCACTGCCACTGTAGCTGTACTTCAAAATGGTTAATTTTACATCAAGTGAATTTCACCTCATTTTTTTTTAACTTTTTAAGTAGACAAGGGAAACATTATTATTATGCCCATTTTGCAGATGGAAAAACTGGGCTCAGAGGAAGTAGTCAACTGCTAGTCCTGGGTTTATCCACCTGCACCTTAGACCTGATTTAGAGCCCAGGAGAGGCGAGAGAGTTGCTCTGGACATCCCCAGGAGGCTCTGCAATGCTGGGCCTCTACCTCCAGGGAGGGCTCTGGGTCTTTTTCTCTGGGGCATTTGAAAACCAGAGCTTCCCCACAGACCCCGGAGTAAGCCAGCAGTGCGGCACCCACAGGGGCTCCTGAAGGCTGTGAACTCCATCAACAGACAGGGCTGCAGCCATGGCAGGGACCGAGCATCAGCAAGAAAGTGGTCAAACTAAGGCTAAAGCCAGGATGGGGGTGGGGATGAGCCCAATCAGATCCAGGCTGGATGAGGTCTTCTGGGCCCTGCCAGTCAGGGCCCTAGGGAGATAAGGGGTCAGCACCAACCTCAGGGACCCAGGAGAAGGCCTCAGCAACTACAGGACGGCAGTCAGAGTAGACACATCCACCAGCCTCTTTGTGACTAGCAGGAGAGGGGTTCACGCCTTCCTGAGCTCTGCAGGAAAAGAAAAGAGGAGGACAGGTTCCCCTCTGTGCTTTCTAAACGGAATCTTCAAAAACACCCAGTGGCCCTGTCCTCCACTCTGGGGAGGGCCCGGACAGAGGCCACCGCCTGCAGACATGCAGAGCCTAGAGCCCAGCAGCATGTAGAGGCCGACAAAGCCCAGGGTCGTCTGAGGGCACCCACTTCTCTCCCCCCTAAATGCCCCTGCACCAGCCTCTTGGCAGTGGGGCCTGTTTCTCATGGGCGAGGGCGGGAAGCCCAGCCATGGACCCACGGCCGTCCCAGCACCACACCCTCCCTCTGCCTGGAATTTCCAAAAGCCCTGCTCCCTGGGAGCCCACAGGGTCAGGAGCGGCACACCCAGTTCCCAGATGCTCCCTACTGCCGGCCACGGGCACGGAGGTAACCCCAGATGCCCCATGTCTCTCCTTCATCAGCGTGCTTCAGCTCCAGCCCCAACAGGGGCTGAAAATCCAGTACACATGTCAGGTACAGAAAATAAAACAACTTCCAAGGTCCAGGAATTCCACTATTAGACATTCTCTCCTTAGGAGAAGTTTCAAAGGCCTCAGTTCATTCCTGAGAAAGGGGATCTGTTAACCCATAGGTATTTCAGCTAAGAGCAAAAATAGGCATGTTGATGCTGCAATGGGGGCAGTCTGGAGCCCCCAGCTCAAAAATGAGGGGTCCCAGGGAGGGCTGGCAGGGCTTCCCCAGTGGCTTAAATGGTAAAGAATCTGCCTGCAATGCAGGAGACCCAGGTTCAATTCCTGAGTCGGGAAGATCTCCTGAAGAAGGGAATGGCCACCCACGCCAGTATTCTTGCCTGAAGAATCCCATGGACAGAGGAGCCCGGCAAGCTACAGTCCATGAGGTCGCAAAGAGCTGGACACAACTGGGCATGACAACTAACACACAGAGAGGGCTGGCAGGCCTTCATAAGAGGGCAGGGAGGTCCCCTGGAGAATGGGGAGACCAACAGCGAAAGAGATTCCTTACAGTAAAAGGAGGGGCCTCTAGGCGTCTCACGTCCTAAAAGGGAGGCCAGGGCTGCCTCTGAGCCCAGTGTGGAACAGCAGATCACAGGCCGGGAATGCTGAGCCTGGGCCCCACCCCAGGTCTGCGGATCTGCTCAAGTTCCCTAAACATGCCAAGATGCCACATCTCTGCACGGGTTGCTCATTCTGTTTGGGAAGCCCTTCTCATCCTTGTAAACTCTTGGCCATCCTTCAAAGCCCCCCTGAAGCATCACCTCGTGCCCAGGCAAGCCCTTCCCTCCCTTCAGCTCTGACCATAGCAGACACGGCCCCCAGCAGGTACCAACGGCAGAATGTACACAGGTGCCTCTCTACCTGGCAGGGACTGTGCCTCACTCACCTTTGGTCCCCTGCACCTCACACTGAACCTGGGGCATGAAAGGCCAGGAACTGGAGCCAAGACAGCATCCCGGGGCCCTCTCACCTTGAGCCACTGCGCAAACAGCCTGGCCTCTGTGGTTTCACAGGCCTGTCGCTCTGCTGAGATCACTCTAATCATGATACTAGCAGCACCGAATGTTTACTGAGCACTTACTATGAGCCACATGTTACTGCGAGGGCACTCCATATGCTACCTCCTTTCATCTTTGTGACATTCTTCTAACGGAGTTACTATTATTAATCCTGTTACACAAGGGAATCCGGCACAGAGAGGTTAAGTGAGTTGCCCAATGCCACAGAGCCAGGGAGGGAGGAAGCCAAAATTCAGACCCTAGTGATCTGGTTCTGGACCCAGTAATCTTAATCACTAAGATGTACTGCGGGTATGAAGATGGTCAGTTGTCAGGACAAGCTCTGAGTGGAAGAGGAACTCAGGGGTTTTAAAGGCTAGTTTTCCCTGGGCCTTCTCTTTCCCTGGTCCCAACAGAAGACTTAGGAAGAACAGCAAGGCCTCTGCCCAGATCCAGCCTGCTGCTCCCAAGCTCATCCCTGTGCTGAGTGCCAGTTACAAGAAACACAAAAGGCCCATCTGCTAGCCCCTTGGCCCAGACTGGGGAGGTACACAGCTGTCCGCTGGGAGGCAGAGCCATAATTTGGGACTATTCTTAGCAAACCACTGGCTCCCCTCCCAGAGGCCAGCAGGCCAGGCCCAAGCTTCATACAGCCTCCTACAAGCGTGGAGAGGTCCCACAGAGCTAAGGAGTGACTGCGGGGTGAGAGGGGAGAACAAAGCCCTCGAGCTTTCAAATCAGAGGTGCTGGCCTGCCTACCTTCCCAGGGCTTGGCCACCTGGCTGCTGACCAGCTCTGGGGAGTCCTGGCCACAGAGCAAGTCCAGTCACCAAAGTTCCACCAACAGGGCTCGCTCTGCGCCAGATCCTGGGCCACACACTTTCCACTCACATTAAACCCTCGCCACACCCCAAGGGTGAGGGGTTACTGGCCCCATTTAAAGATGAGGGGTTGCACTTTAAAGATGAGTTAGTTAAGACATTGAGTAACTTGCCCAGGTAACACAGTGAGTCAGTGTCAGCTGTATCTCCCATCTCCAGGTCGGGCCAGAGCCAAATGGTGGGGCGGGGCCCTTCCCTGTCCAAGCCCAGGGTTTGGGGGAGGGGCAGTCCACACTAGAGAGCAAAGGTCTCACCAAAGATCCAACTCAAGTCTACTCTTTCTCTCTCCCCTGCCCCCTGGGACTGTCCCTTCCCTGCAAGAAACCCTCAGGTTTAGGCTAAGAAGGAAAGTCCCCAGCAGGTTCCTCCCCTATCCTGGCCGCACAGTCTCACTTCAGAAGTTGTGCAGACCCAGAGGAGATGAACCTCAAAGTTCAAGGAGCCCCTGCCAGTGCTTAAGGCATGCGCCCAGCCCTTAGAGAATAGGGAGGTCAATGAATTCTCAGGCTTAAACAGAGGATCCTGAGCCCTTTGGGGTCTCCAAACCCCAAAGCAGGAGTCTAGAAATGAAGCCATACCACTCAGCACCTGCACAGCCACTATCCCAAACAAGTCACCTTTCAGCCACCGCTGCCACACAGAGTCACAGGAATAACTCAACAGTGCCTGCCTTGGACTACATCTTGGTTGTTGCTGTTTGGTCACTAAGTTCTGTTCGACTCTTTGTGACCCCATGGACGGCAGCACGCCAGGCTTCCTTGTCCTTCACTATCTCCTGGAGTTCGCTCTAACTCATGTCCATTGAGTCAATGATGCCATTAACCATCTCATCCTCTGTCACTCCCTTCTCCCCCTGTCCTCAATCTTTCCCAGCATCAGGGTCTTTTCCAGTGAGTCAGCTCTTCATATCAGGTGGCCAGAGTAGTGGAGTTTCAGCTTCAGTATCAGTTGATTTCCTTGAGAATTAGCTGGTTTGATCTCCTTGCTGTCCAAGAGACTCTTGAGAGTCTTCTCCAGCACCACAGCTCTCGGTACCCACCTCTGACTGTGTTCTGCCTTCTGCTGCCGGTGACTCAGCAGGTTTAAGTGTCTGCGTTTCAGGTGTTCACAGCCAACTCCATGTCTGCCCAGGGATTCAAGCCATATCCATGTGGCTCCATGTCTCCCATCAGTGAATGTCAGCTCACATCCCTGTCTATGCTCCTCTGAGCCCACCAACACATCGGTCCACTTTTGCCAGCCAAGTCTCCATGATGGCATAGATCTGTCTATATGGTATCTGCAGCCCATTCGTTGTCCCCGCTTGTCTGTTCACACTGTCTGCCCCTGCACGTGTCTGTGCCCTGAGTTGCTTGCCCACCTCCACTGTCTTCCTGTGTCTGCCCTCATGTCCACTGTATCCAGTTCCTCACCGGCCCACCCCACGCAGCTATAAACCTGAGCACGTTGGCACACATCTCTGCCCACACCAGCATTCCCCACCTGTCCCTGGGTGACCCCATGAGCGCCACCTGTTTGGAGGCAGGTGGGTATGTGTTCACCCAAGTACTCACAGTGCCGGCCAAGGGCTAAAGGGTAAGCTCAGCAACTCCCACTCCCAGAACAGTGTCCAAGGCCACAGGCACGAGCTCACTGCCACCTCCACAAAGTGCTCCAGGACATCTCGACAGGGATGATGGGGGAGGGAGCAGAGCCCAAAGCACAGCAGAACCTCAGAGGTGAGGTCAGAGATGCCCAAGGTACCACTAACCTCAAGCCAGTTCTGCCGGGTCTGTCCACTTCCAACACCCCAATTCCAACCCCAATGGCCAACGAGAGGAAGACTGTCCGTCTGCACTCACAGGAAATGGTGCCTGGCTCCAGCCTGCCAAGCTCATCCCCAGCCCCCAGAGACAGAGGCTCTTCAGAAAGGAAGTGAGGACTTCCTCCTGTAAGGCTGGATCTAGACCCCAAGCCTCAGAAGCCCCAGGGAAGCTAGGAAGGTCCTATGGTCAGCCTGACCCCAGAAACCAAACGTAATTCTCCTGAAGTCCGGAATAGCTTCAGTCAGCAGGAAAAAAAAAACAACTGGGAGTGGGACTGGGGCACATTTCTGCTGCTCCCTGTCCCTGGAGGCGGTGAGAGGTCCTAAGCATCAGGGTAATCAGAAAAGAAGGGTATGGAGGCAGAACAAGAATATTTCAAACATATTTGCATGGCTGCATGAGAACTGCATCCCAGCTTCCCTGGCAGTTACAGCCTGTGTCACTCATTCAGCAATTAATCATGTGTATTCTCTTGGTATTTCCACTGTTACTATTAGTCCAGGACTGGTATGGAAACCCTATGGTAACGAAATTTTTCTGTGTTTACGCCTTGCATCCCACCCCCCTCACCGCCCCCCATGGGGTCGCAGAGGGGCTAAGCCACCTAAGTGGAGAACCCTCCAACCCCTTCCACCACTCCCATCCTCCTTGGCAGAGCCCAGCGCCTGGCATTTAAAAGATGCTGTCGGGGGTCCAGGCTGCTCTGCAGGAAGCCAAGGAGTTGTTGCTTGGAACTCTAGTGGAGAGAGCGAGAAGCTGGAAGCTTCCTGAAGTCAGGGGAGCTTTTCTTCCATTTCTGACTCCCTAAGAGGTAATAACATGTTCCAATCGTCCTGGATGTTTTTAAGAGTCTAGGGCAGCCGTCTCCCTGACACTGCACTCCGCTTTCTGACAGGCCGCCTGCCCCTTCAAGAAAAACCTCTGAAGATGAAAAAAGGGCTCCCCTGGGAGACCCAGGCCTTCAGAAGGCAAGAACCAGATGCGGCCCAACATCAAAGCTTGCACCCACTGGGATCTCTGGACTCTTCCCAGTTCCATGGACCTCAAGTGCCTAAAGAGGAGCCCAGGGACCTCAGGTGTGGAACATGAGGCTGCTTGCCTCGCCGCAGCTGCACAGGAAGCCCAGCTCTCAGATCTCGCCCGAGAACCAGCCATCAAGGGTGGAGGCGTCGCCATCCCACATCTACCCTAGTCGGAGAGAAAGCTCCTGGAGAAAGTGCGTAGCCCAGAGCCGGACAGATAGAACGCCTCAATAACTCCTGTTTAAAATGTGTGGTTTCGCTTCTCTCCCAGGCACCGATCCCGTGCGGGTTTCGTTGAGGGGGCCAGGCTCTCTCCTCTCCACAGAGCCCAGGGAGGCTTGTGACCTAGGGGATGGGGAGTGGGTGGTCGGAGCAGCCCCGGCCCGGGAGTACCGAGAAGAGTCCCTCATCAGCCCTCCCTCGCCCGCCCCGGTTCCTGACGCGTCGGTACCTGCCAGCCCGTGGCTCCGGGGGGCATCCGCGCTCCTGCGGCAGGCGCGCGGCGCCCGAACTGCGGGCGCCGAGTTAGGCAGCGGCGGGTCGCGCCGGGTACTGGCTCCGGCTCGCTCCTCCCAACTTCCCCAGCCCATCCGTGGGCAGAGGCGGCACCGGAGGCTGGCAAGCCGGGCGCGACGAGGCGAGGGCACAACCGCAGGAGGCCGCGCTCGCCGGAGCAGAGAGCCGCGCACCCCAGCAGGAGCGCGCCGCTCGGCTCCCGGTGCCCGCGACCCCCACGCCGGGGGCGGACCCGGCGGGGCCGCCAATCACCGCGCCCGCCGTCGCCCAGCCAGCCAGAGCCCCGGCCCCAGCCGCCGAGGGGGCGGGGGTCTCGGATTTAAAGACACACTCACCAAGCAGCGTCCGGACTGGCATTCCAGAGCCGCTGCTGCCAGGGGGAGAGGGAAGGGCGGGCCCCACCTTTCTCGGCCCCGCTTCCTCCCTCCGCCAGCCCACCCTCCGCCTAGGAGGAAAAGTTTGGGGCGGGGGAGACCGCCTGGGAAACCAGTTCCGCTTCCCTTGTCATGAGTTCGGCTCTTTCTGGAAGAAACCCAAACCCTACATCCAGCCTCCCTGGCAGGAGAAAGAAGCAAAAGCTCTCGGCGCCACACCCCCGTCCAGACTCCAGCTCCCCGGGAGATCGGCGGGCCCTCGCCGCTCTCTGCTTTTTAAAGCCAAGCCAA
The DNA here is from genome assembly GCF_001704415.2 of Capra hircus. Lineage (NCBI taxonomy): Eukaryota > Metazoa > Chordata > Mammalia > Artiodactyla > Bovidae > Capra > Capra hircus. Next base: position 18,985,961 of record NC_030835.1, read on the forward strand.
GCCTCTGCGGGCGCCGGAAGAATCCTCGCTGTGCTGTGCAACCTGAGCTAGGCGACTGCTCTCTCTGGACCTCGCCACCACAGGAGTCAACGGTTAGCCCTTAAAGAGCAGACTGTCCGCTCAGCTGTGGGCTTCTCCCAAACCTTGGACACCCTCAGTACCCGGAGACACAAAGCGAAGAACCCGGCAGAAACTTCGGAAGGGGAGAGGTCCCTTTGTCCCCACCCATGGCTCCCTGCAGTGACAGGCACAATCCTAACCCCCAGGGGGGTCTGTCCCCGGCTCCCCTGACCGGGGGAGGCAGTCCAGCCTGGCCCACCGGAACCCCAGCAGTCCCTGCCAGCCCTCCGCGGGTGCGCGCCTCCAAGTGAACGCTGGTGCGTTCACTCTCACCACTGTTTTTCTGAGGGAGACGAAATTGGTTGTGGTTAGTGAGTCACTTGCCCCTTCTCTCTGCCCTGCACTGGGGACCTGCGTCTTCCTCACCTGTCACTCCCGGCCTCACCCACAATCAGGGATGGAGCGGGAGTCAGTGAAGTCCAGGTTTGCCCAGGGATGAAGGTAGTGCAGGCCTGCCCTTTCTCCAAAGTCAGGCCAGAAGGCACTGGGCTAGGAGAGGGACATGCAGGCCCTGCAGCCCCTGTGAGCCCTAAGAACAAAGACAGACAAGAGGAATGGCTGTTATTTATGGTGCTCTTACCAGGCCTCCAGCACCTAGGTCTCAAGTACTTCACTGGGTCATTCTATGAAATGACTACTTTTATTACCCCTCTTTAAATGTGAGGGCTTCCTCCTGTCCCATCCAAGGTGTGTGAAGAGGCGAGGAGCAGAGGAAGCCCAGGAGTGGCCTTGGGAAGCAGATCTACCTTCAGAGACCAGTGAGCAAGGCTCAGGCTGATACATACCTTACTGCCTGTATGGTCTGTGACATAGTCTGTCTTCAAGTCCCTCAGCCAGAGGACAGCCTGTCCTCCTTCAAAGTGTTGACAAGTCAGGGAGCTGGGGCCTGTGATGCCCTGGTGTGGTGCGTGGCACACTGTGGCTCCATCCTTAGGCACTGCTCCCTTCCTAACTCTTCTGCACAACCTCACAACCCCCACTCCTTGCCCCTGCAGATTCCCCATCTGATGCCCTGCCATACTGAGGGTGCTGTTGCTGTTGTTCAGTTGCTAAGTCATGTACAAATCTTTGTGACCCCATGGACTGCAGCATGCCAGGCTTCCCTGTCCTTCACTATCTCCCGGAGTTTGCTCAAACACATGTCCATTGAGTCGGTGATGCCGTCCAACCATCTCATCCTCTGTTGCCCGCTTCTCCTGCCTTCAGTCTTCCCAGCATCCAAGTCTTTTCCAGACTTTGCATCAGGTAGAAGGTGCTGAGTTCCAGGATAATGTGCCCTTGCGGCAAGGACCATGGTAGGGGTGTGCATGTGTACTAAGGCTGTGCTTAAGCACACACCTATACACATACACACATGCACACTCATCCCTCCTCCTCCCTCAGGTGCTTGCACACTCATCCCTCCTCCTCCCTCAGGTGCTTGCACACTCATCCCTCCTCCTCCCTCAGGTGCTGGGATCCGTGGCTGGCTGCCTCTCTAGACTGAGCTCCTGGAGGATAGAAGTCCATGTCTGAACTGTCTTTTGGTCCCTAGCACAGTGCCTGGCACATTGGTCATTCATTCATTTGTGTTCACCATGCACACAGTAGGTGTTCTTGTTGAATCAAACAAAAAGTTCAGGACAGAGAATCACAGCCCTTCTGGCTCCTATGGACAGCCTCCGGGCTCAGCTGATAGACCCCAGAAGGAAAGGGATGAGGGTTTCAAGTTTATCTCAGAGACAAGTACAGATGATAAGATGTATAAGTACAAGTACAGATGGTGTCCAGTCCACAGTGTCCAGCCTCACCAAGCCACCCTCAGCCTCTAAGGTTCTGCCAAGTCCCTGCTCAGAGCAGCATCCTAGGGGTTCCCCCCAACCACAAGAGAGCCTGCAGGCTTTCTTCCTTCCCCACCCCCTACCCCTGGCACCTGGGAGGGGGACGGAGACTGAATGTTGAAGAAGAGAAAAAGGAAAGGACACAGCAGCCCTAGGCATACCCAGAAGAAGCCACTCTGCCTTTGCTCTCCAACCCCAGGCAGAAGGGAAGAATCAACTGAACCAACACTCAGTGCAGACCGCCACAGAAGCCCCTGGAGTGGTCTGGACACTCAGAGCAGAAGCGCAAAATTCCCTGATAAATGATCAATGGTCCCAGAACAGGATCTCAGAAACCAGATGGCTCAAGACCCACCCTTCCTCACCCAGCACCCCCACCAGCTCTGCCACCACCCACCCCCAGATGCACAAACACCCAGAACACCCCCTTATCATCTGAAGTGGGGGCCCTGCAACAACCGTCTGCTTGCGTGTAAACACATGTATCCACACATACGTACTTCTGTTGCTCGTGTATGTTTGCAGAGATGTGAATGAGAATGTGCATGTTTGTGTGGGTATGTCTAGTGGGCATGAGTGCGGATGTCCAAGTGAGCATGTGTGTGTATGTGGGCAAGTATAGCACACACATAGACTCACCCGCCACCATCCGAAACCAGGCAAGCTGCTACTGCAAAGGATAGTAAACCACCCCATTACTCACGCTTCCAAGAGAATCACCAGTGGCCCTCCACAGCCCCTCTGCCCAGGCAAGCAAGTCCCAAATTCAGTCCCTGCAAAGAACCATAAGCTGTGCAAACATCCAGTTCCCTTGTGGGAACACTCAAGCCAAGAATTATTTCCTGACAGGCAGAAACAATTCGCTGGAAAGCAGAGGAGCTGGGTTCAAATCAACAGAGATGAGACTTGACAAAAGATGAGAAACAGGCCCTCCTGCTCTTTCTGCTCCTCACTGCGTGCCAAGCCCGCCACAGGCTGAGGGACACTGGGCCCAGGGAATGGACAAAGTCAGGGAGGGTGCTGTTCTGGCTCTGCTCCCCTGTATTGCCAAGACTGGGACCCACATGGGCCCTCCAGGACAGGTGTCTTGGAACCTGCGTTCTCCCCTGAGACCCAGGTGGTCTCTGAGCCCCAACACAGAACCCTTCCCCTTTGCCCTGGCTGCCCCTCCAGGCCCACTGTCCCACCACCTGCATCCAGTAGCCCTCCGTTGTTCAGGCCCTTCCCTCTGCTGTGCAGGGCTGAGAGACCCAGGCTCTGAGGAGGGCTGACTTGCCCTGGACCTAACCTTGGCAGTTTTACCACTAAGAGACGCCTACCCTAAAAGTCGCCATATTTCTCCAAGTCTTCTTTTCCTTGTTTGTAAAATGGTATGAAGAGCTGTTCATGCCTCCAGAAAATGGTTGGAAGATTAAAGGAGTGCCTGGCTCTCAGCTGGTGCTCGCACTCAGCCGGAGCTCACTGACTAAGCTATTTTATCACTATTGTTATTGCCACCTGAACTCACACTCTGACCCAGTCCCAAACCTGCCAGGGCTAAGAGGTTCTTCGAGGCTGAGTTCAGGTTATTCCTCCTCCAGGCATCCTTCCTTGTTCCCAGGATCTCGGTTTGCTCCAGACTCCTTCCCCCTCACCTCTACGCAGGAAGCTGGGACCTGAGCACTCCTGCTTGGCACAGGATACATGGCCAATAATTGACATTATATTAATAATTATCAGCAGGATTATTAATTTCATTGGTTGGCTTTCCTTTGGGTCTAGGTCCAGGGATAGTATCTCTTATCTCCCAAATTCACACACTAGGTTCAAACTTTTTTGAGAGATTCAATGTAAGAAATACATTTTAGGGTATAAATCCAGAAAAATCAAAACTCTAATTTGAAAAGATACATACACCCCAACGTGCACAGCAGCACTGATTACAATAGCCAAGACGTGGAAACAACTCAAGTGCCCATCAACAAACATTTAGGGACTTCCCTCGTGGTCCAGTGATTAAGAATCTGCCTGCCAATATGAGGACACGGGTTCAATCTCTGGTACAGGAAGATCCCACAAGTTGTGGTGCAGCTAAGCCCTGGCACCACGAGTAGAGAAGTCCCAGCTCACTACAACAGTGAGAAGCTCACTACAGCAATGAGAAGCTCACTACAGCAATGAAGACCCGTATGTGCATGCCCAGGCGCTCAGGCGTGTCTGACTTTTTGCAGCCCCGTAGACTGTAACCCATGAGGCTCCTCTGTCCATGGAAGTTTTCAGGCAAGAATCCTGGAGTGGGTTGCCATTTCCTCCTCTGGAGGAATCCCTCTTCCTGACCCAGGGATTGCACCACAGTCTCCTGCATCTCTTGCTTGGGCAGGAAGATTCTTTACCATCGAGCCACCTGGGAAGCTGACAAAGGCCTAGCACGGTTAGAAAATAAATTCAAAAAAATTTTAAAAAACCCAGACATTTGGCTTAAGAAGATGTATACTTATACAATGGAATACTACTCAGCCATAAAACAGAATGAACAATTGCCACTTGCAGCAATGTGGATGGAATGTTATACTTAGTGAAGTCAGAAGAAGACAAATACTGTGTAATACCACTTATCATGTTATACTTATCATGGAAATATGATACAAGTGAACCTATACACAAGACAGAAACAGACGCACAGACATTGAAAACAAACTTATGGTGACCAAAGTGGGAGGGAGGGAGGGACAAATTAAGAACATTTTTTTGAATAACAAAGTCAAACTACTATACACAAAATAGATGAGCAACAAAATAGATGATCTACTATATTCAACATCTTATAACCTATAGTGGAATAGAATCTGAAAATATATATATATAGCTGAATCACTTTGCTGTATTAATATAAGATTATCATGGCCTATAACCAACACAATATTGTAAATCAATTATACATATATATACACACATACAAATATATATACACGTATCTATGTACTGTATATATGTATATATACATATATTTAGTTTGGGACCACCAGCTACACAGAGACATAAATATATAAAAAATGCTTAGCTTTACTACATGTGATGCACGCTGACACTTTCTAATGTATCCTATCCTGTTTCTTTTTGTTTTTACTGATTACAGTGCACAAAACTGATTTTATCTGTGACCTGCAGTTGGAAAATGCTTCAAAGAACAATGAGGTCCCGAGGGCAAGAGAACCTGGAGGCCTACCTCAGCACCACTCAGAACCTGACTAAAGAGTGCCCAGGACAGGTGGAAGGAGGGTGATTCTATCTCCAGAACATTCCTCAAGTACTACAAGGAGAGTGCTCCATCAGAAGAAAAAGAGAGAAAAGGGAAAAGGAATCCTGGTTCATCCATTCAACAGATATCCCATTCATTCACTGTCAATCAACGAACATTTACAGAGCCCCTTCTCTATTCCAAAACCTTGGCCTTGAGCAGTGAATGAGGCAGACAAGGTCCTGCCTTCATGAGGCTGACATTTTAGTAGAGTGGGGGCAGGGGATACAATAAAGAAGCAAATATTAATAACAACAGAAGCAAGATCATTCCCAAGTGACTTAGCTAGGAAGAAAACAACACAATAGAATAGTAAAGAAAAGTGTGCTGGGGGGGCCGTGTCTCCAACCTCAGGTACCCATGATGCATCCCTCACTCACCTGAGCTGGTGGTTGGTTGAGGGACCTAAATGGGATGATGACTTCAAAGTACTTGGCACTGTGCTGGCACCGAGCAGCTTTTATGCTCATCATTATTAGATGGATAACCGTGGTTGAAGGCAGGCTGTGATAATGTTCCGCAAAGTGTAAGGTTGCACTGGGGTTCAGAGGAGGATGAGGGGACAGTGGGGGCTACAGCGCAAGTCCAGGACCCACGCATGTGTTGACCTGTCCCTCTGCACAGCTCAGCTGGCTGGTCTCTCCCCATTTCCCAAGCCACAGCTCCCTACTTCCACCTCCCCGCACAGTTCAGCCCAGCCCAGTTGGAGCTGTAGCCTCTAAAGGCTGGGGCACTGAAAGAGTTAACTTCTTTCCTTCCCAAGCCACACAGGGACAGATACCTAGCAGCCTCCACCACCCTACCCTACACCTCTGTAGACTCTTGCTGATCAGGCCACACCTGCCCGGGGAACATGGGTGCTGACTCCCAGCAAGACAGCACAGGAGTAGAGATCTGGAGCCCAGCCCCAGGACATGCTGAAGGCTCTGGGTCTGTTCAGTGGGGGCAGAGACAGCTCAGTGGCAGGACACTGTCTTCTGGTCCCCACAGGGCTATCAGGAAGAGAGTGAGGATTTGCCTCAGGTGAGCTGCTCAAGGATCTGAGCTCCAAGCAGCAATGTTGAGTACCTACTATGTGCTTGAACCTGGGCTCAGGGAGAAGACCCCACTTTGCCAGAGGTGCTCACAGGTCTATAGGGGAGGCAGACCAGTAAACTGATCTTTCAAAATGATGTTTCCTGCAGGGTAGAGTGGGAACTGGAGTACTGGGGATCAAGCTAGTTCAGAGTGGAAGTGGATGTCCTACCAGCTCAGTGATGTAAAGAGATCTGTTTTGACTTTGGCATCAGACAGACTTGAGTTTGAATTCCAGTTCTGCCACTTCTGAGCTATATGAACTCAGGCAAGTTTTCTGAGCTTTTATGAGCCTCTGTTTCCATATCTAGAAAATGAGGATTGGGACTTCCCTGGCAGTCCAATGGTTGAAACTCCGCACATCCACCACAGGAGACTCGGGTTAGATCCCTCGGTTAGGAAGATCCCCTAGAGAAGGAAATGGCAACCCACTCCAGTATTCTAGCCTGGGAAAGCCCATGGACAGAGGCGCCTGTCCATGGGGTCGCAAAGGGTCAGCCGTGACTTAACGACTAAACAACAGGGAACTAAGATGCTGCATGTTGCATGGTGAGGCCAAAAAAAAAAAAATCTTATAAAATGAGGATAGTCATACACATTTTGATAAGATTTTGAGATTAGGTTGGAGAAGGAAATGGCAACCCACTCCAGTACTCTCGCCTGGAAAATCCCACACCAGGTTCCTCTGGTAGATTACAGTCCATGGGGTCACAAAGAGTCAGACACGACTAAGCAACTTCACTTAAGATTAGGTGAACTAAAAAAAAAAAAAGATTAGGTGAACTAACAAATTCAAAACCCTTACTAGCTGTCCATGAAGAAGCTCAGCAACATAACAGTAGTTATGGCTGCTAGCATCATCAGAAGATCCCCTCCAAGGACTTTCCTGATGGTCCAGTGGTTAAGACTCCGAGCTCCCAAGGCAGGGGGCCCAGGTTTGATCCCTGGCCAGGGAACTAGATCTCATATGCCGCAACTAAAACCTAATGTAGCCAAGTAAATAAAAAATAAATATTAAAAAAGAGAGGGAGAAAAGAAGATCCCCTCCAAGGTGTCTCCCTCTGCCTTCACCTCCTCCCTTCTCCCCCTCCCCTACTTGCATAGTGCCTCCCAAACGCGCAGAGAATCCCCTCCCCCGCTGCTATCAGTAAGAAGTGCCCAGTGGCCTTCTGCCGGGTCTCACTGCAGAATCCCAGGCCCTGGACACTGAAACTAATGAGGCGGGGTGGGATGGAGGGGGCCGCAAGGGGGTCTGCCAAACCTTGCAGCAGGAAGACCATCCATCCCTGAATAAACAGGCTGTCACCCCTTCCCTCCCACTCTCCCTCTCCCTTAAATAACCCAGATCTGTTGCCCAGTTGTATCCAAGCAACACCACTCAGGCTCCCAAGGATGTCTCTCTCTGTCAGAGCCATTTGTGAAGATGCTGCAGGGGAGGGGGGCGGGGCAGGGGTCAAGGGAGCCACAGCGGCCCGGCAGCATCTTCCCAAGGCCTTCGTATGGCAACGAGACCCTGGTCCCCAGGAACAGAGCTCCTGGGCTGACCCCTCACCAGATCAGTGGGCAGGGAGGTGTCTTGCTTACCAGCAACATTCCAGAAGAGGCCAAGACCTCCCAGACGCACAGGGAAGATCCCAGACTCCCTAAAGCTTGGGACACATGGGAACCAGGGAAGGGCCTTGGCAAGAAAATTGGCCCAGGCCCAGCCTTCTGAGGTCTAGTCTTGGTGCCAACATTCACAGGCTGTGTTTTTCCAACCAGGTCACCCACCCTCTCTGAGCCTCAAAGAAATCTTTATGCCAAAAGAGGATAGGGAAGGGACGCGCTCACACTTTTTGATAGCATCTGTCCACATGACGCATGCACAGACTCTTCGCCCCAGCAATTCCACGTCTAGGAATTTAGCCTAGAGATGTGCCCACACAACCAAGATTAACAACTGCATAGAGTTATTCCTCGTTTGAGATGGTGCAAGATTGGAAACAAGTGATGAGTCTGCGGACAGAGAGATGATAGGCTGGATAAACTCTGGAACACCCAGGAAACTGGAAATGCCATACAGATATTTGAAAACACGAGGGAGATGTATGCGGGCTGACAGAAAATGATCTCTAGAGCTGGGAGTGAAGTTCAGGAGTGGACACTGACAGAGACAGTGGGGGCGCTGTGGTCTGGACGGTGGTGCCGGAGCCAGTCCTGGCATCCATCTCTAAGGGAATAGATAAGTCACACGGACTCCAGCCACAGAATCCCGTTCAACAGAAACACCCAACAATCCAGGTGCACACACAAAAATGTGCAATGAGCTTGAAAACAGTATCCTGTGATAAAATAGTAGAGCTGGATTAGCCATACAATACCCATTGATGTAAAGTAACCACGGTCATACACAGAAAAATCACCATAGTTTTTTTTTTTTTTTTTTTTTAATGAGAATGTGTACATTAGGCAAAAACGTTTATCAGACACGCTACCACAGGCACCTATGAGAAAAAGGAATGTGAGGAAGGGGACACAAAGCAAAGAGGACTGTAAGAGAAAGGCCTTGCATGTACTGATGATGGTATTTTAAGGAAATTTACTTATTCAACTCTGCAGCTGAGGTGAGAAGGAAGGAGAGACGGGGGGAGGGAGGAGAGAAAATTGAAGGACAGAGTCTCATATTCTAGCACCTAAGGAGCTGCATAGATATTGCCCCTCAAGGTCCACTGGGATTGGTTCCAGGACCCACTGGGTATCAAAATCTGCAGATGCTCAGATCCCTTATATAGTAACAGCCATATCAGCTGTACACACAGTAGTATCAGCTCATGCGGATACGGACGGTTGCCTATTTATATGTACACACATAAACTACAGTTGGCCATTGACACAGGGGTCTGAACTGCAGGGTACCACTTATATGTAGATTTTTTTTCCATGAATACATACTACAAGATTCATGGTTGGTTGAATCTGGAGATGGAGAACAGGGGATACCGCTAGGGGCCGGCTATAAATTAAATGACACTACGATTTTTGACTGCAAGGAGGTGGGCACTCCTAACCTCTGCAATGTTCAACAGTCAACTGTACATTAAATGTCTCTGAAGGACAGATAAGAAATTGGTGATTTTAGTCACCTCCAGGGATCTGGGGCTTCCCAGATAGCTCAGTTGGTAAAGAATCAGCCTGCAGTGCAGGAGACCCCAGTTCAATTCCTGGGTCAGGAAGATCCTCTGGAGAAGGGATAGGCTACCTACTCCAGTATTGCAGGGCTTCCCTTGCGGCTCAGCTGGTAAAAAATCTGCCTGCAGTTCAGGAGACCTGGGTTCAATCCCTGGGTTGGGAAGATCCCCTGAAGAAGGGAAAGGCTACCCACTCCAGTATTTTGGCCTGGAGAGATTCATGGATGTGTAGTCTGTGGCTTGCAAACAGTCGGACACAACTGAGCGACTTTCACTTTCTTTCCAGGGAACTGGGTGGCTGGAGGGAGACTTTTCACTGCATACCTTCTTGTGCATTTGAATTCTGTTCCGCATGGATGTGTTATCCTACTTTTAAATAATGACAACAACTCTCAGCTGATAGGTTTGTATACAAGAGGTTAATCTCTGGAAGGCTACCAAAGATGCTGGGAAGAGGGCTCAGCCCTCGTAGGATAGTTGAGGCCTGGGGAAGGGAAGCAGGAGGCTTGGGGAGGAGAATCAGACCTGCCCTCCACTCACTATCCTTTTGTAGTTGTTTTGTTTTTTTTAAACCCTGGGCATCTATGATAAAGTCTAATAATTGTCATTTTCATTATTTTTTTTTGTATGTGCCATGCAGCTAGTGGGATCTTAGTTCTAAGACCAGGGATCAAACCTGGGACCTTGGCAGTGAGAGTGCAGAGTTCTAACCACTAGATCACCAGGGAATTTCCTCATAAATGTCATTTAAAATTTTCATTTTGAACACTTTATATATGCACAAAAGTAGAAAACAGCATAATCGACTCTATATACCCACTATCACATATGAGAGTTATCAAGATTCTGCCACACTTGCTTCATTTACCATTAGCTTTTTTTTTTTCTCTTTCGGTTTTCTTTCTGGAGTATTTTAAAGCAACCCCCAGATATCACACAATTTCACTCCAACCTCCATCAGAATATGATGGATATAATAAACACATCTTAAAGACATAAAGTCGCAGAGGCTAGACTTAGAGGGACCACCCCCCCATACAAGATTTCTGAGGGCTAGTGGTCCCTGTCTCTGCTTGACTGTCCGCAGAGACAAGGAGCTCACTCCTGACCCAGTTTCCTTCTTTGTCCTGATGGCCTAGAGTTAGGCTTCTCAAAGTGGCAGACACCTCCCCCCTCCACACTCCTTTTGTTGTCTTGGAGGCACCCAGCCATGAGCAGGAGCAGCTCGAAGCCACAGAGTAATAGCCCAGCTCATTAGAGTCCCTTCCTTTCCAAAACAAACGCAGAAGCAGAATGGCATGCTACACACAGTCCCCTTAACTGGAGGCCACTGAAGACCTGCTGGTTTAGAAGGCCTCTCCGGACACCCCCACCCCCCACAACCGCCCCCACCAGGCCATCTGAGACAGACATTCACTGTCCGTGCAGTCAGGGGTAAAACTGGGACCAGAACCAGGCAGTTGTTCCCAGCCGACGACGTGTGCGTTTGAATCACCCAGGGGAGGGGCTCGACCACAGATTCCCAGGCACCACTCCCGCCCTCCTAAGCCAGGGTGTCCAGGGCTGGGGGCCTGGGAAAGCCCCCTGGGTGGTTCTAAGGCAACAGTCAACTGTCTGGTGTTTGGGAACCACTGGGGCAAATGACTCTTAAGCCTTCTTCCACTTCCATGGGCCAACCCAACTCTTAGCAGCCTGCCTTTGTACCGAGATTCTGGCCTGCCCCCTGACCAAGCCAGGGTGTAGTGTTCCCACCTGAATATGGCAGGGGACTAGGTGATGCCATCCACTCTCAAGAGTGTGCTGACCAAGGCTCAGAGGGGCACAGGCAATCTCCCAAATCCGGCGTGTTTTCTGAAGCCAGAAGCACAGATTGAGAGATGGCAGTTCGCCACCGTCCCTGCATGGTCCTTCCCCTGCAGGGGAAGGGAGACACTGAGTGTTTCCTTTGCGCCACAGTTCACATGCAGGAACCCACTGCAGCCTCACCCCGCCCCCTGAGGCAGGAGGCATCTTCTTCTCCTCCTTCCTTACCTCCTCCCTAGCAGGTAAGGAAATGCAGGCTCCACGAGAGGCAATGATCTGCCCCAGGGCACATGGCTGGTAAGACACCGAGCTGGGATTCACAACAGGCAACCTGACTTCAAAGCTCCCCTTTCCAAGTGGAGATGTGTATATGACTAACTGATCCACTTTGCTGTACAGCAGAAACTAACACAGCATTGTTCATCAGCTACGTGCTGAGTCACTTCAGTCGTGTCCGACTCTTTGAGATCCAATGGACTGTAGCCCGCTAGGCTCCTCTGTCCATGCGATTCTCCAAGCAAGGATACTGGGGTGGGTTGTCCTTTCCCCCTCCAGGAGATCTTCCCAAGCCAGGGGCTGAATCTGCATCTCCTGTGTCTCCTGCAATGGCAGACAAGTTCTTTACCACTAGCGTCACACAGTCCATGCGGCTGCAAAGAGCTGGACATGACTGAGTGACTGAGACACACACATACACCCCAATAAAAATTTTTTAAAATGAAGCTCCCCTTTCCTAACCACAACAAAAGCTCCGGGACCCCACTGGGCTCAGCCACTGACCAGGAGCCCAGGGAGGTGGCGGCCTCCATGTGAGTGCAGCAGTGGATCCCCAAAGCGGGGGGTGGGGAGGTGAGCTGAGGGCAGTCAGCTAACTGCATCCCACAGCAAGTTCACCGCAAGGAGCTCAGCATGGTGCATCTCGAGGCTGCCACAGCTGCATGGCCCATCAGCTTGCCTGTCCCCTCCATCACTGGGCAGTGAGCTTCCAGAAGAAACGCCCACCGTTCATCACTGCGTTCCAGCCCAGGGCACGGCATATGTTGGGAGCTTAGTAAGTGCTTGTATAATTGGTCCGGCCAACCCTCCAAACACTTCAAGACAGCTGCTTCCACTATGAGAGGCGGTCTTGGGCAGAGGAAGCAAGAAAGTCCAGTCCTCTGTACCACACCATGCTTGGACTCAAGTCTGATCTGAGTTACAAAGGGCATGCTCAGAATCACGGTGCTGGCTATTTTCAGCCACCCAGAGAGGTAAGTATCCCTCCTGTCTCCCCAGGCACTGAAGCTCGGAATGGTGATATCACTCCTTCTGAGGGTGGCTCTCCTGACCCCAAAGCCTGCTGTGCCCCGTCCCCTGTAACAAGTCCACAAGAAGCCCTGGGCAGGGACCCCTCTGGGGGCAAGAGCAGGGAAACGGGAGTCCACACTTAGGCCTTGGGGAAAAGAAGTTCCTTAACCTTGCCTGGTACCCCTCATCCCACCTTCTTTCCAGTGAGGCAGGCAGGCAACCCCTCCAACTGAGTGGAACGCCTAGAGGCCAGACTTGGTAAGGGCCATGACCGGGCAGGTGGGGTGGACAGGGCCCCTGACCAGGCTTCTGGAGATTCAAGCCCTAATTGAGATACTGCCTTACCAAGTCAAGGAGCCTCTCTGGGCCTCAGTCTCCTTATCTGTAAAATGAGATAAATAATTCTTCCTTGCACATAAACACAGGTACTCTTCTCAGACCCCATCTGTGGTGAGACAAATTGCCCATTTAGCGGCAAGTGACAAACCTCAGACAGCTCTCAGGCACTGACAGAAGGAACCCTACGGTCCTCCTTCCACAGAAAAGCAGGGCTAATGGGCTCTTCGTAGGGATTAACCCAACTCCCCACCTCACCCACAAGTGCTCCCTACAATATCCAGTCCTTCACTGGCTGCTGAGTACTAGGTACTACATTGGACTTCAGAGCCACAATCCCATGCCTCACTTTGGAAAAGCACAGTCCACTACCATCCTCATTTTTTGCATGTGGCAACTGAGGCACAAAGAGGCTGACGAACTTGCCCAGTGTCCCCCAGCCATCGCTGACTCCAGAGCCCTTGAATTCAGCCTCCCGAGTACTGCCTGACTTTAATTGTCCCAGGGATGGGAGCTCATTCTCTAGGGAGACTTCTCTGCAGAGCTCTGCTGACCTTAGAGCATCCCTCCTCCTCCTCCTAACATGAATCTGACCTCCACCTCCCAGCCAGTCCCCAACTGGTCCTGTCTCCCCAACCCTGGAACACCAGTACACAGGTACATAGCTCTTCCTTTCAAATATTTGAGAAATGCCATCTCCGACCCTGATCACAGACTTCTCCAGCTAAACAACCCCAGGGCTTTCAAAGGTCCGTGGGAACTTCCGAGACCCAAAAAGTCCTTGGCTATTATTCTGTCTCCATCCCCCACCCCAGGGCTTTTTCCCAAGGGAGTCCAGAAGAGAATGAAACCCTTCTCTCTCTCTCTCTCTCTCTCTTCACTCAGCACCTCCCACCCCCCAACCCCTAAGCTGGTCTCCCAGCTCTGACTTCGCACCTAGCTGACATCTGCGGGCAGAAACCTGCCACAAGTCTCCTTCTGGAGCCTCCCCTTCCCCGCACCTCCCAGCCTGTGACCGCCCCTCCTTCAAATCTCTGAAGGGGGTGCAGCCTGAGCTGCTGCTGGCAGGAAGCAGTGAAGCAGTTAAAAATTCCCGCTATCTGCAGAGAGAGAGGGAGAGGCCAGGATGGGGGTGGTGCAGGCAGCTAGAGTCTGGTGGGAACAGGACGGCAGGATCAGGACAGGGCAGGGTCTGCTCAGGCAGGCGCCCCAGTTTCTGCCACAAATCCCTGCCTTCCCCACTCATTTGTTTCATGTTCTCTTTCTTCCTCTCACAGCTTCTCCCTGGTCACTCAGAGACGCTAACCTCCCAACTCCCCTCCAACACCACTATTCAAAATGTTAGTGTTTAACGAGTACGGAATTTCACTTGAAAGTGAGGTATTAGTTGATCTGTTGTGTCCGATTCTTCGCAACTCCATGAACTGTAGCTCATCAGACTCCATGCTTCTGTGAAATGAACATCTCTCCTGCCATTTCAGTATACAAGAAATGTGTTCCATCTCTGGTCAGGGAACTAAAATCCCACATGCAGCGTGGCCAAAAAACAGTGGTTAAAATGGTTCAGTTCAGTTCAGTTCAGTTCAGTCACTCAGTGGTGTCCAACTCTTTGTGACCCCCATGAATCGCAGCAGGCCAGGCCTCCCTGTCCATCATCATCTCCCGGAGTTCACTCAGATTCACGTCCATCATTTTATGTTACGTATACTTTACCACAATAATAATAAACACAGAATGGGCAAAATAATTGCCCCATCCCACCCCTCCCCCCCAACACATGAAAGGGCTCCCCAAGAAGCTCGAGGTCATGATCTGAGTAGGAAGACCACTGTGTGGAGACAGAGACCCCCTGGAAAAAACGGCACCTGTCAGGCCAGTGAAAGCCTGGAAACCCTGAGTCCCAACCCGCGGGCAGGGTTGGAAGTTACCAGAGGCACCAAGAGGCAGTGCCTGGCCCAAGGTCACACTGCAAGGTAACCATGAAGTTGGGGCTTGAGGTCCAGTGATCTGACCTAACCCTGAGCTGTGCTCAGCAGGGAAATGCGGGCCAGCTGGGGTCTGGGGGAGTTTAAAACAGAAGGCCCTAGGCTATTTCTCCCCACTGCTTCCCATCCTGCCTGGCACATCCTGCTGATGTGAGGAGCTCCCCAAGTTTCTCATTTCTGCAGGTTCTGCACTTGGCCTTTGCAGCCCTGCCCGGCACATAGAGCTTTCACCACCCTGGGTGGTGGCATGCCATGGAGGATTAGGGCTTCAGCATCAGACAAACCTGCCCAAGTCCTGATTCTACCTGTATATATATGCTTCTAGACTAGGCCCCTCATCTGTGAAATGGGCACAATAATGTCTAATTTGTAAGGTTCTTTTGAGAATTAGAATAGATAATATAATACATTTGAAGGGCCTAAAACACAGTAGGTGCTTAAAAAATATTTTTTCTCTCCTATTCCCCACCAGGGGCCCAGAACCTTCTGCCTAGAACAAGTGGTACAAAAACGGTCAGCAGGAGGGCCTCCCTGGTGGGCCAGTGGCTAAGACTCTGTGCTGCCAGTGCACGGAGCCTGGGTTCAGTCCCTGGTTAGAGAACTAGATTCCACATGCTGCAACCAAGAGTTTACATGCCAACTGAGATCCAGTGCAGCCAAATAAATATTTTATAAATAAATAAAGCTACCCTTAAAAAAAAAAATGGTCAGCAGCCTTCCCCACCCACCCACCCTGCCACTGATTGCCTGGGTAACCTGGCAAGTCCATTCCCTTCTCTGGTCCTGTTCTTCCACCTGCAAAATGAAAGAGCTCGCTGACCCTTCACCAGTGTATATAACATCCCAAAAGGATGTATATAATACCTGGTTGGGCATGCCATTTACAAGGATGTTCTTAGCAGCATTATTCAGGATAGCCCAAAGATATTCATATGTAGACAACTCCAGTAGGCATCAAGAGAAGAGTGGATGAATTGTGGTGTGATGGCATAATGAAGACTTCCTAGCAAATAGGGTGAATGACCTATAGACACAGCAGCAGCAGCATGGACGAACATCAGACTTGAGAGTGAAAAGAACTAGATCAAATGAAAACCGTAGCATAAGATTCCATTGTTTGGGGAAAGTCCTAGGACAGGCAAAACTAGCCTATGATGATCAAGGGCAGAGGGGTGGCCACCTCTGGGTAAAGGCCAACAGTGACTGGGGGAACCTTCTGGGGCGCTGGGAATGTTCCATGTCTTGATCTGGATAGGGGTTGCCCAGATGTGTACCTCTGTGAAAATTCATCCAGTTATGACTTCAAATCAGTGCACTTTATGTGTTATGTTTCATTATCCCCTTCACCCACTAAGTTCCAGCCCAACTTCTTTCAGTTCCTCAGACTAGCCAGCTGTGGTCCCTCCTCCGGGTCTTTGCACTCACTGATCCCTCTTCCTAGGATGTTCTTCCTCCCAATCTTCCTTCCTTCCGCTTAGGTCTTCGCTCACCTGCCATCTCTTTGGAAAGGCCGCCCCTGTTGCCTGCACCTAGAGCAACCTCTCATTCTCTTGCTATTTCATTCCCCTGTTAAAATTCTCAGCACAGCACCCATCACTGATGCTTTCCTTGTTCTGGCTGTTTGTTTATTGGCTTTCTCTCCCTACTAGGATGTCAGCACCTGACAGTGAGAACGTGTCTATCTGGGTTCAAATCTTGGTTCCATCCAGAGCAATGGCTGGCACACAGTAGATACTAAAATTTGTGGGATGAACAGGCCATTTTTAGAGAAGGTCAGATTATGTCTCAAAAATTTACCCTTCAAGGTGGTGAGAGGGAATTCATTTTTGTGTGTTTTCATTCACCCCACAAACAGAGAGAAGTCAATGAGGCGCTGGCACAACCCTCTGGGGCGTGTGAGGGAAGACCCGGAGCGAGCGGCTGGCTCAGCCTCCCAGTTCCCAGGGCAGGGAGACTGGTGGGCTCTGGGTGTGGCCACGGCTGCTCATGCCAGCTGAACGTCTGAGCAGCAGGAGAGCCTGTGCTTTGGCAGGAAGCCACCCCCTTTAAAGAGCCAGACAGCTCAGCCAAAGCCCAGCCACTGTCCCAGCCTGCAGGCCTAGTCACCCGCTGCCATGGCAACTGTCCTGCCAAGCCACTGGCACTGAATGCAGGAGGCAGAGTGCCAGGAAGGCGACAGGGCATCTGCTGGGCTCCCCTGTCCTGGCAAAGGAGGCACCGTGGCCTGCCTGAGCCCACAGCTGGAAGAGGTGTGTGTTGCTGTTGTGTTTTTCCCTGCATGTGTGTGTGTGTGTGTGTGTGTGTGTGTGCTATGCACAAGCACAGGTGGTCTCTCCCACATCTGAAATGGGGATTCCTTAGTGGGTAAAGAATTGTTCAATAGTAAAAACTGTCATTCACTGATCATTTACTACACACAGATACCATCCTAAATACTTGCCATGTATTTCCTCATTCTAGTCTCAAAACACCCTATGAGACAGGAACTATTCCCATTTTTACAGAGGAAGAAAATAAGGCACAAAGCGGTTAAGTAATCCACCCAAAGTCTCACACTGGTAAGCAGCAGAGCAAGCACTGGAACCCAGAAATCACGTGCCAAAACCTTAACTTCCCAGGTGGCACTAACGGTGAAGAACCAGCCTGCCAATGCAGGAGGCATAAGAGACTTGCGTTCACTTCCTAAGTCGGGAAGATCCCCTGGAGGAAGGCATGGCCACCCACCCCATTATTCTTGCCTGGAGAATCCCATGGACAGAGGAGCCTGGCAGGCTACAGCCCACAGGGTCGACTGAAGCAACTTGGAACGGCCCGCAGTCAGGCTCCGAGCGTTAATGTTCACCTCCAGGGGCACCCTCTATCCTTGAGATTGAGTCATTTGCTTTTCCCGCTGGTCATTCAGTTTCCCGAGTTCTGCACAGGCACCAAGGAAAAAGAAAGGGGTTTGATCTGGCCTCTACAGGAGAAGCCTCTAGCAAGAGAGTTGCCACTAGCCCCCTGTAGGAGATGACGGTAAACATAACCATGATGTGCAACCTCAAGACTCAAAGAAGTGAGCAGAGTGCAGAGGGCTCCGGGGCAGGGGCTGGGGGAGGTTGGAGAATGGAAGGAGGGAAGCCCTCCTGGAGCCAGCGGACTGATGAAGTTCGGCCCTGGAGCGCCACCTGCTGGAAAAATGGCAGCAGGACAGCCTCCGCGTCTGGCCTCTTTTCTTCACAACAGTTATTTCTCTAGCAGCATGCTAAGTGCAGGGATGCAGAATAACCCAGATGTTAAACCCAACACCCTTGGTGCTTTCAGTATTCTGAGAGAGGCAGACATGAACCAATAGCCCCCAAGTAAAGGTGTAACCATAGCTGACAATAAGCACCCTGAAGGAAAAATACAGGGCGCTCTGAGGAAGTGTGAGGTCACCTTTAGATAGGGTGGCAGGGAAAGGTTTCTCCAAGGAGGTTGTATTTAAGCAAAGACTTGAAGGCTATTCGGTGTTTGCCAGGCAGAGTGGGAGAAAGGGCATTAAGGCAGAGGGGATGGTGAGGGCAAAGGCTCATCAGATTCTAGGAACTCAAAGAGGGCTGAAGGCAGCTCAGGGTGAGGGCAAGGGGGCCTGAGACCCAGGCTTCAGGAGCCGCGGCCCTCCTGGGAGGAGTGGACCTTGGGAACCAGCCAGGGGGCCCAGGCGAGAGATGAGCCCAGCTGCAGCAATCCTCCACCCCCACCACCCTGGGCAGTGTGGCAGAGGAAGCAGACAGACCAGGTACCAGGAAAGACCACTTGTTACGGGGCCTGAACCTTAAACGGTCAGGGGAGGGGGTTTTGAAGGAAAGAACACAAAAATACAAATACAACTGAGGCCTGGGGACCTTGGAAGGGTGTGCAACTCACTCTCCTTAGCGTCAAGGTAGCTGAACTCCAGCTGCCTTCACCTCTCGGTACTCGCACCTGCCCTGCACTAAACGATAACTGTGCAAAGCGTTCTGTTGGTGGGTCTCCAGGTGAGCTCTGACCAACTGTGGTGGTAGCTACTGGTAACTGGGCTCCCCTGGGGTCGGCAGTCTCAGACACACTGTGGAGGACAAGAAGGTGGTGGCGACCCACCCCACCCCAGAGCCAGCCTGGCACCAAGTAGGGGCTGTGCAGACGTCTCTGAGCCATAACTTCCTTCCAGGGCCCCCAGCTTAGAGAGTGGGCACATGCCCCCACCCCTCAATCCCCACCCGCAAAGCAGGAGAATTGGGCCCAGAGAGGGGACGGGATAGATGGGAAGAGGACACATCCCGCTGACCCCCGAGCCTCGACCACTCGGCCCAGGTCGGGGCTCACTCCGGAGGGTCCCTCTTTCGCGGGGCTCCTGTCCGGGACCCCAGGATGCACAGAGCCGCGGAGCTGCCAGAGAAGCGGCGCCAGGTGGTGGACCCGAGGCGCTCAGATCCGGACCTAGAGAGGGGGCGCCCCGCTGCTCGGCTCACCTCCGCTCACTCACCGCTGTCTCCTTTCTCTTCCCTCAAGCCACAGCCGCCTCTGCCGCTCTGCTCACTGGCTGCTGAGCCCTCCTCCCAGCCGCCTCGGCCGGCAGCGGCCAGACTCGCCGGCAAGACTGGGCACCGCCCCGCACACATTCCCTTTAGGACCGTCCTCCACGAACAAGAGAGCAAAACCAGAGGCAGGCACCCACGGTAAAGGGCACGGCTTCGAACCCAAGTCCAGGGCTCCTTTCCTTTGCCTCAGGCACCTCCCCGTGACAGCAAGCAACCTGTCTGGGAAAGCAAGTTCTGTTAAGAAAAGTGCTCTTTTTCAGTCCCATCTATTAGCACCTGTTGTACACCGGGCACTGAACGCAGGGGTCCAGAGGAGACTTCTGTCCTCTAGACGCTTATTATCTAAGAGGAGGTGGGTAATAGGGGGCATGATATGAGGGTCCTGAAAGAGGGCTGATCAGACTGGAGAAACCTCAGCTGGCTTCCTGGTGGAGGCAGTCCTTTAAAATGAGCAATATTTATTTCTAGATAGTGGTGAAGGATGCCTATTGGCTTGAAAAGACGTTCAGGTTACATGAAAGAAGCTGTCTACAGAACAGAACAGTTCACACAGGGGATTGTTCCAAGCAAAAGATGTATGTGTACGTAAACGCCTGAGGTGCGGGTGGGATGGAGCAAGACCGGAAGGACATACCCAGAATACTAACCAGGGTTACATGTGGATTGCAGAATAAGAGAGGATTTTTCTTTTTCTCTCTGTACTGTTATGTAGTAAATTTTCTTCAGTGAATATACATTACATTAATGTATATTACAAGCACAATATATAACAGGGGAAATTTTTTGTTAACATTTCATCAACTGGTTAGGATGAGGAGAGGAGGAAGAAGCTGCAAAGCCCACCTGGGCAGGACCTGAATGTCAGGAAACACTTTCACCCACAGGGCTCAGAGCTCCACCAAGTCCACGATGGCCGAGTGGGGGACAGAGCCAGGGGCCATCCCAGATGTAGAAAGTGAGGCCACCTGGCCATGCTGGTCCAGCTTGAGCTGAGAGGAGGACCTAGCCCCGCCCTCCACATACACACACACACCCTCCTGTCAAGTCTAACTGGTACTGACTTAGACCAACACCCTCTCCCCCTCCCACCCTGCTCTTTGGGAGTTTTCTTGACTGATCTTCCAGTCTGGGCAGGGCCCTCTTACCAGTGGGAAGGAACACAGTTCTGAGGGGTACAGTCCACAGGGAGGATGGAAAGGGGAGCTGAGGGCTGGGGTGGGAGTCGGGAGGGCAAAGCGCTGGGAGCCAGGAGTAGGCTGGGAAGGGGCATTGGGCCAGGGTCTCCCTGGGAGGGGAATCAGTGTGGCCAGGACTGGATCTGGGGAAGCAGAGCCTCCCTCAAGCCACATGACCCTGGTCCTCAGGCTCTGAAACAGCAGGAGGGGTTGTCAGCTCTCTGTTGAGGGTGACTAGGGTGTGGAGGGTGGAGGGAAGAGCCACAGGATAAAGTAGGGTCGTGGGGGGGATCAGGGAGCTTGTGGACATAACATCTCAAATCATGGGCACACTCTCTCAGCAGCGGATTGCCCAGTGAGTCCCTGTTCTCAAGATGTGAGTGTGGTAAGTGGGCAAACCAAGAGCACCCTCTACACCTCCTGCCCTCACACTAGAGTGGAGGAAAGATGAGAAGAACACCTGGGGCCGCAGCTATTTGTTCTCCTCTGAATGACAGGGAGGAGAATGAAGGTTAATGTCAAAACAGATCTGGACTCCAATTCCAGCTCAGCTGCTCGGCACCAACTTGACCCTGGGCACGTGTTTAAGCTGGGCTTCCCAGGTGGCACCTGCCTGCTGGTGCAGGAGACATAAGAGACCGGGGTTTGATCCCTGGGTCAGGAAGATCCCCTGGAGATTCCCATGGACAGAGGAGGCTGGCGGGCTACAGTCCTTAGGGTCAAAAAGTAGCACACGACTGAAGCAACTTGGAATGCACACAAATGTTTAAGCAATTCAAGCCTCAGTTTTCTCATCAGTAAAATGGGAAACAATATACCTATAGAATCCACCTACAATGCAAGAGACCTGAGTTCAACTGCTGGGTGAGGAAGATCCCCTGGAGAAGGAAATGGCAACCCAGTCCAGTATTCTTGCCTGGAGAATTCCATGGACAGAGGAGCCTGGCCAGCTACAGCCCATGGGGTTGCAAGAGTCGGATACGACTTAGAGAGTAAACCACCACCATACCTGCAGAACACAGTGTGAAAGGAATCCCTCAAGCTGTGCATGAGGCATGGGTCCACAGCTTTAGCACTATGCCAGCGACAAAGGTAACTGCTGGCTTTCAATGTGGTTTTCCCTCCATGAAATGGAGGGCACAGTCCCCAGTTCAGTTCAGTCGCTCAGTCATGTCCAACTCTTTGTGACCCCATGAATCGAAGCACGCCAGGCCTCCCTGTCCATCTCCATCTCCCGGAGTTCACTCAGACTCACGTCCATCGAGTCCGTGATGCCATCCAGCCATCTCATCCTCCATCGTCCCCTTCTCCTCCTGCCCCCAATCCCTCCCAGCAGCAGAGTCTTTTCCAATGAGCCAACTCTTCGCATGAGGTGGCCAAAGTACTGGAGTTTCAGCTTTAGCATCATTCCCTCCAAAGAACACCCAGGGCTGATCTCCTTCAGAATGGACTGGTTGGATCTCCTTGCAGTCCAAGGGACTCTCAAGAGTCTTCTCCAACACCACAGTTCAAAAGCATCAATTCTTTGGCGCTCAGCCTTCTTCACAGTCCAACTCTCACATCCATACATGACTACTGGAAAATTCCCAGGTGTCTGGAGGTTCTGTCAGTAACCATAGAATGAAAGGCACGAGGGTGAGAATGGATTCAAACTGCTTCCACTGAATTATCTGCTTTGTGAAAATTCACCCTGCCCCATTGGGTCTCTAGTTAATCATATTAGCTCTCTGGGGCTCCCCTGCATGCCCAGCCAGGTATGTGCATCTCCCTCCAAGCTGCCTTTGAAGTCTGGGGTTCTTTGATGTGAATGGGGGATGGACCAGCCTTGGATCCCTCCAACCCTGAGGTCAGTGGCTAAATGATTCCTTATACCCAGTCATATATACAACTACCATGTTAATCAAGATGATGATTATATGATTGGAATCATTTTAATTAAAAATATATCACTAAATTCACAAAACTAAGTAAGTGTAAAAGGAATTTTTTTAATTATACCATCAACATGGTTTTTGTAAGTTTCTATCATTTAGACTTTTGAGACTATTACAGCTTAAAAGAGCACTAAAAATAGTACATGATGCCTTTTGGACTCCCTTTACTTGAATAAGTGCCCCAGGGGATTATTATGGTCAAGCGATTTGGAGAGACACTGAACTCACAGTACACATAAATGCTTGAGCAGAATCAGTACTTGGCCTGCTCTAAGTACTCCCCAAGCACTCCTTACTCCCACAGTAAGCACTCCCTGTTTGTTCTTAGTTGTGATTTTTTTTCCTTGCCCTCTACACACACACACACACACACACACACACACACACACACATGCACATAGGCACAGAGCCTTCTCCCAGCACAGGCTCAGCTGGGTCAGCAAAGTCAGTAGCCTTGAGTGGCTATGGAAGGGCAATCAGGCGGTGGGAAGGCAGGGGCAGGGGTGGCGGACTGTGCTGTGGGAATCTCTGAGAAGCTCCTGGTGGTCTCTCTGTTTGTTTCCCAGGGCAGGCTGAGCCTTCACCTCCTGACCCTGTGGGAAGCACAAGTTGGGCCTGGGCTCCACCCAGGAAGGGGCCTCCAGGAAGGGGCCAGGCACGAGAGTCTGGTCACGGGAGCTGAAGGGAGCAGGAGATTCAGGCCTGGCCCCTACCCGCTCCACCGTGTACAGCCAGTCACTCTCAGAGGGTTAGACCAGCCTGCAAGGATCAGGGGAAAGGATGGAGGCCAAAGGGCACCATGAGCAACGCACACAAAAGGTGTAATAATGTGAGTTGTGTTCATAAGGAGCCCAGAGCGCTAGGGAAGCGTTCTCTCACTAGTGTCAAGACATCTACATGCCAGAGAAGGTGGACTGAGCACTTATTGAGCACCTACTATGTACCCACAGCCGTACAGGAGAGTCAAGAACTTGAAACCAGAGAAAGCTGGTAACCCGCGGGGCTCACATTGTCTTGGTGGCCACTGGATGGAGAAAGAACTCTCCTTCATACCTCCATGTTCCCCAGTCCAGGGACTGGGTTAAAAGTTTTCATTCAACAAATACATACCCAGTTCTTGTATTGAGAACTGAGCTAAGCATTGGGAGTTCAGTGTTGAACTGAACATACAGGAGTCTGGCTGAAAGCCCAGTGCTGGGGGAAGGGAACAGACAAAAAATCAACAAACAGTACCAAAGTAAACAATGTAATTTCCAGCCAGGGAAGTGCTGTGAAGGAAATGAGCGGGGTGACGTGACAGAGGGCAGGAGGTCCGTTTAGACAGGGGAAAGGCCTCACCATGCAAGGGAGGTGATAAACGACATGTTGGGACATGGTAACATCCAGTCTGGCTTCCAAAGTCAGAATGACTTAGTTTCCACCACAGCCTTACCGTTTGCAAGGCACTCCATCCTGGGCAAGGTGCCAAACTCCTCAGAGCCTCAGTTTTCACACCTGTAAAATGGGAGTAAATATCCAGTCTGCTTAGTAGGAGTGATAGGAAGGATAAATTAGATAATTCAAACAAGTATGGGAAATACTTTTAAATAATAGATTATTTCTATTTCATCTAGCTTGGGCCAGGTGACCACAATCCATGGGTTAGTCCCTGTGGAAAAGGACAGTGAGGTGGACTACTCCTGAGTCCGAAATTCCAAACTGATTCTGGACTGTCTTTCTCTCATCCAACATATAGCAGGGGTCTCAAAGTAATTTGTCTTTAGGCTGGGCACATGGGTGCAGTATGTCAAGGAATGGTGGGGGCACCTCTCTGGTGGTCCAGTGGTGAAGAATCCGCCTGCCAATGCAGGGGACATGGGTTTGATCCCTAGTCCAGGAAGATTCCACATGCCATGGGGCAACATAGCCCGTGTGCCACCACTACTGAAGCCCATGTGCTCTCTGCACACTGCAATGAAGACCCAGCACAGCCTAAATAAATAAATGAAATTATAAGAAAAGAAAAGAAAACAGGCATGGTGGGGACTGTGGTACTCTTTAGAGAACAGACCCTGCCTAAATGAAGTAGCTCCTATTCTACTGAAGGGAATCCTTGCCTTGATCAAATGAGGGCCTAGCCCATTCCATTTTTTAAATGATGAAAACAAACTATTGGGTTGGTCAAAAAAACTCGTTTGGGTTTTTCCCTAAGATGTAATGGACAAACTCGAACAAGCTTTTTGGCTAACTCAATATTTTTTTGCAAAATCTTATGAACTTTCAGCATTGGTGATTTAAATAAAAAACTTTTCAGGGCTTCCCTGGTGGTCCAGTGGTTAAGAATCAACCGTGCAATGCAAGGGACATAGGTTCAATCCCTGGTCCGGGAAGATCCCACATGCCTATAGCAACTAAGCCCAATATGCCACAACTACTGAAGCCCTGGCACCTGCAGCCTGCGCTCTGCAGCAAGAGATGCCACCACAATGAGGAGCCTGCACATTGCAATGAAGAGTAGCCCCTGCTTGCCACAACTAGAGAAAGCCCACATGTAGCAGGGAAGATCCACCACAGCCAAAAAGTAAATAAAAATTTAAAACCAAATAAAAACCTTTCAAAACACCCTTATGAGACGGTAAAACACTGCAGATCAGCCAAGGTGGTTTGGTGGCAGATTTACAAGCTCCGTCTACCGAGGCCAGGCCCTTGGCTGAGCACTGCAGAATTCAGAGCCAGCTTACAGCAGGTTCCTGGTGGGAAACTCCTAGGGCCTCTAGGAACCAGAGCCTAAAGGGGGAAGGAGACCATGTAGAAGAGAGACCCTTGAGCTGCATTCTCTGGGATAACTAGGTGTGTCTTGTGTGAAGGAAGAGGAGGTGGAAGCATCCTGGGCAGAGGAAGGACAGCTTTGAACTTAGGAGAAGGGCAGACATTTCCATGGGGCCAGGGTGCTCTTGGGGTACAAGGGAATTGTAGCAGAGAATTGAGGTCTTCAGATCACAGAGAGACAGCCAAGTGTGCCCACAGAGGCACCTAGACAGTCCCTCCAAGACCAGCAGTGTGGGGTCCAGAAAGTACCAGAGACAACTACTAGAGGTGGAGGCCAGGCCCCTGTGCTTAGTCCCACCTCCACCATTTGCAGGACTCCATCCATTCATTTAAGCCGAGGATCACAGCAAGCAACGGTCAATTAGGAACCAGGAACCGGAGCTTCAGAGAGTCAGGAGTCATCCTGCTCACAGAAGCTCAGTCTGGCGGCAGCTACTCATGAGAGCTTGGACAACTGCTCCATGAAGTTAGAAGAGGACTCTGCCAAAACCTAGGGAGCTAGTGACAGGTTTGCAGAGGAGGTGACAATGTGTAAGCCCTGTCTCAATAGGTGAGAAGGAGTTTATCAGGGAGATAACAGCGGAAACAGCAGGAGGTTGCGTGGAGAAGGAGCACATGAAAGGCAGAGGTGTGATTTGGGAACCTGTTTCGGGAATCTGGGCCTCCTTCAATCACATGACAAATCCTGACTGATTTCTGTGCAGCAGGGGCTGCGCCTGGCATGGGAGGCGCATAATAAAGCAGACACCCTCCACCTTCAGAATGATGATGCTATTTAATTCCTCTGTACTTCACTTTCCCCTTCTCTGAAATACCTTACATGCCTCAGAGCTTCAGGGAGGGGTGATTAGGATTACATGGGCTTCTATAGGCTACATATATGCCACGACAGCCAGGGTCATACTGGCATATAGGAAATGCTCATTAAATATGTTCAGAGGGACTCCCCTGGTGGCTCAGTGAATAAGAATCTGCCTTCCAAAACAGGGGACATGGGTTCAATCTCCAGTCTAGGAAGATCCCACGTGCTGCAGAGTATGTGCCCATGTGCCGCAACAACTGAAGCCTGTGCCCTAGAGCCTGTGCTCGGCAACAAGAGAGTAGTCCTTACTCACAGCAGCAAGAGAAAGCCCACGTGCAGCAATGAAGACCCAGAGCAGCCACAAATAAATAAATGGGGAAAAAATATGTGCAGAACCGAACCGTCTTCCTGTCTTGACTTCCTGAGAACCTAACACTTGCAGTTATCTTGCTGAGACTCCTAGATAAGCAGGTTTGTTCAATAAATGAATAAACAGATGACCAATCGCCACTTTACACACATTTACTGCTTACAGCATTCCTGTCGAGTAAATACGATTCTTTGTTTCCATTTTGCAGCTGATGAGCAAAATCTTCAAGATGGTAACGATCTAATATGTCCAGGATTTTGCCTCCTGGTGGCCTGACCTCAAAGCTCCAGCACTTAACCCGGCACACTGTCGCTCACAGGGAGGAAGGGTCCAGAAGGCCCGATGGAAAGCATTCGAGAACTTCGAGGTCTTGGCTCCTCACTCTCCAGCTAGCTGGGCTGACCCTCAAAGGTTATCTCCCAGGTCAGGTGATCTGCCGGTCAGTTCGTCTGGGGAAGGGGAAGCAAGAAGGTGTCATTCCCCTCCTGGGAAGAAGGCACTTCTGGTCCTTCTTGCAGGAAACAGGTTCTCCATGAACAAATACCTCTTACAAATGAGAATGACTGTTAACCTCTGTCCTGAAGAGTGCCCCAGCTGGAAAAATCCAGTGATGAACGGGCTTTGACAGAATCCCTCTTGCAGGTCCCCACATGGCTTTGGGCCAATACACATCAGAAATGAGCTCTGTCTGCAGCTCCCAGACCCTCGGAAAACAAAACTTTGAGAGGTTTTCTTTCTTTTTAAGTCTTAGCACAAGGCCCGAGGAGGGCATGGCAACCCATTCCAGTATTCTTGCCTGGAGAATCCCATGGACAGAGGAGCCTGGCGGGTTATAGTTCATAGTGTCGCAAAGAGTCAGACAAGACTGAAGTGACTGAACACATACACACACACACGGCACACACACACACGGCACACACACACACGGCACACACACACACACGGCACACACACACACGGCACACACACAAGCCCATGTCCACCTTGTCATCTTTGGGGAAGCCAGAGGGCTGAAAGCATGGGTTTGGGTAACCAGCAGAGCTGCCCTTCACAGACTGGATGTTTTCATCTGTAATCGTGTGGCCTTGAGCAAGTCACCTGGTTCCCTCTGAGCCTCCCTTTTCTCATCTCTGAAGTGAGGATGAGAATAAAATCAATGCAGTGTTTATCAGGATGCCTACTGTATTTGGTGCTCAGTAAGTGTTAGCTATTATTATTATCATTTATTTTAACTGAAATATTCACCGAGCACCTACTAGGTACCACATAGTATGAGGGGACACGGAATGAATAAAGCTTAATAAAGAGATCATCTGTTTTGTTCCTTCCCAGTTCTGGTGCTGAATGCCCCTGTTTAATCCAGGGACCCCCTGGATTCTAGGACACGTGGGTTTTGAGGCAGGCTGACCGCTATACCTCTGTGTAACCACAATCTCTCTCTTTCTTTTCTCCAGCCATGCGGGATCTTAGTTCCCCGACCAGGGGTAGAACCTGTGGCGTCTGCACCAGAAAGTCCCTCGTTGCTTTTTATGTATTCATCACTTGGGTGAGGGCATCTTTTGCCTCTGGGGACAGGTCTGATGCAGAGGGACAGGACAGACAACCCCCATCCTGCAAGCCCCCAGGCTGGGGAAGTTGAATGACAACCAGAGCACCCATAATAATATCTGTGCTTAAGGCTTTACAAAAACACCAGGTTTTAAGAGCTTGCAAAAGATTTTACCATTTGCTTTATTGAATCTGCATGGAAGGAGGTACCTCCAGTCACAGTTTATAGATGAGGAAACTGAATGCAGAGAGGTCAGTTCCAAACTGCAACAAGATCCTAGACTCATCCAGGTTCTCAAAGTTGTCTGGTAAGAATCAAGGGGGTGTTTGTTAAATATGTAGGTTACCAAGGTCTCTCTCCAAGTTCTAATTCTGAAGGCCTAGTTGGGACTCAAGAATCAGTAGTTTACACACACCCCAGGTGATACTTATCTTCAGGAGAGTCTGGACACTGTGCCATTCACTGATTAACTTACTCAGCTAAGATTCTTTTCTCAAATTTGACATGTACTATAAGAAGATCATGATGAACAAGACATTCTCTAGCTTTGAAAGGAACTAACAGGCATCTGGTTAAGGAGACTGTTCTGTCCCGAAGTCAGCAAGGGTCTACAGCCCACATCTCTCCTGGGTGAGACCCTTTCCTGCTGGCTAGGCCGGCTTCCACCAGACTTGGGTTTAGAACTCCTGGCTTAGCCTGCTGGGCCTCCTTCCACTGTCTAATACCTGCTCAGCGCAGAGCCTGTGGCTCTTTGGATGGAGGCATCTTGTGAAAGAAGCCTAGGTGTGCCTGGCATGTGTGCCTGGCATGTGTGTCATGCTGTGCTTTGTTGCTCAGTCGTGTCCAACTCTTTGCAACCTCAGGGACTAGAGCCCCGCAGGCTCCTCTGTCCATGGGGATTCTCTAGGCAAGAACACTGGAGTGGGTCACCATGCCCTCCTCCAGGGGATCTTCCCAACCCAGGGATCGAACCCAAGTCTCCCGATTTGCAGGCGGATCCTTTACTGTCTGAGCCACCAGGGAAGCCCGCATGTAGTTTCAATAAACGCACATCAGGCCTAGGAAAAGACCAGGGGCACAGGGCAGGTGGGGGAGGGGAGTGTGGGGGAAGGCTTCCGGTGTAGAGAACTGCTGGGTGCAGAGATTTACATTTCTTTACAGGTAATTCCAGCTGAACAGAGGCCAGACAAGGACTACTGTTGTGTAGGGGAGGAAAGCAGGGCCCAGAGAGAAAAAAGTGAGTGTCCCTGAGCTGAAATCCAGGTCTCTGGGGTAACTGAGTCCCCAGGGGAGGCAGAGACTGAGGGACGCTGACAACACAGGCAATACCTTTTTCCTGAAATCCCTGGGGTGAAGTGCATCTGTGAAGGAAGATCCTGATGCCACCACAGACTCCCCTCGAGCGGGCAAGGATCACCCTGTTAGCTGTGCCCTGGGCTCCGGCTTCCAGACACTTCCTTTTCCATCCTTCATCTTGGTCACTCCTGCCCTCTGTCTTCTCCAGGAGGGAGCTTCAGTCTTTGAAGCAGGTCCCCTTGGACTTCCACTGGCACTCGTCTTTTTTGTTCCAGCGATTCCCAGTACACAGTACTTTTTCAGAGGCTAACTCTCCAGACAGGCCCTGCCAGATAAAGCCAGGGGTGCTCCCAGAGGCCATCGGGACAGTATCCTGGAAGCTTGCACAGGGCCAGGCTGGGCTGAAGCCTCCTGGGCCAGTGTGGGGCCGCACCCTGCCTGAGAGCCGCTGGTATCCACAGCTTCCTTTCTCCACCGCTCCTGGCTGAGCTAGATGTCTATTTGGAACCTGGAGGAAGAGGAAAGGGGAGGGATCCCAGGTGGGGCAGAGTAAGGAAGCTATTAATTCTGACCTGGGAGTTTGGACAAGCCAGCTGTATCTGGGAAACAAAGCCTGGAGGAGCCCCATGCCAGCGTGCCCAGGCTAGGCAAAGTAGACAGACCCTGAACCTAACAGCGCCTACAGATTTGGAGTCTCCTCCCTACCAGGCTCAGGTCTCACCCGCCCTCAGCAGGTGGTCCCTGTAGGGGGCCACCCCGGGTGACGGTGTGGGAGGGTGGGGTAGGGGTGTTATATGATCTCAAAGCTTCCCCCTAGGGAGGAAGGGCAGGGGCGGGGCGGCTGCGAAGGCCCAGGATATAAGAGGAGGAGGCTGCCTTTGGGGCTCAGCCAGCCTACCATGCACGCCCACCGCCTGTGGTTGTTCCTCTTGCACGCCTGGTGGGCTCTCCTCCAGGAGGGCGCCGCGATGGTGGCCCCGGTGCCCCTTCGACCGTGGGGGCAGCCCTCGTCGCCATCCCCCCTCGCTTATATGTTGAGCCTATATCGCGAACCCCTGACCCGGGCGGACATCATCCGCAGCCTGCAGGCGCAAGGTAGGCAGCCCCGCCCCGCCCTGCTCCCTTCAACACCCGGGGCGCCTCGGGCACTCCCTCCCCCAGACTCCCGGAGGGCACTTGAGCATCAGGGCCTGCGGCTCGGTGCCGGTGCCGGGGACTTGTCATTTGAGGACGTACCCGCACGCTTGAAGGGCACGTCCAGGGGCTGGGCTTGAGGGTCTCTCGGCGTCCACGTTGTCTCGAGGCGCAGGGTTGGTGGCATCCGAGGTGTGTCCCGGACCGAGAACTCAGCGTTCGTGTCTTGTTTAGGGCGGGTAGAGTGCGGACTATAGGGTGAGAGCCTGATTGTGCCACTTCTTATTTGTGCGGTCTTCAACTACTGTAATCTCCGGGCACCTCGGTTTGCACATCTGTAGAACAGGGATAGGGCTTCCCAGGTGGCTCAGAGATAAATAATGCGCCTGTCAAGGCAGGAGACATCCCTGGATGGGGAAGATCCCCTGGAGGAGGAAATGGCAACCCTCTCCAGTATCCTTGCTTGGGAAATCCCATGGACAGAGGAGCCTGACAGGTCGCGAGAGCGTGGACCACTGAGGGACTGACGAAGCAACACAGAACAGGAATAATAGCGCCTCCTTTATAGGACTGCGAGGGCTACTGACAATGCACATAAGATGCTTAACACATAACCAGGCCCAGTAACAAATCGTCCTTATTATTGCTACAATTATTTTGTTGAATTTTTTTTTCCTTTTCACTAGTGAAGGTGAATGCGCCCCTGGGTCTGCCGTGGAGAGTTTCTCAGGCTGAGACCGAGTTTCGAAGCAGGATGTCAAGCATGAACATCGGGATTAGGTTTCAAAAGTTAGGGATTAGAGATGAGGTGCCCCGAAATCGAGAATTGAGGCAGGCTTGGTAGGTAGGTGTCAGAATCCCAGGTGACACAGAGCTCAGGGCCTAGATTTGGAGGGATTGAGGTCATTCCCATGGTGACTGTGGGAGTATGGCCCTCGGAGATGGGGCAGCGTGCCTTGCCTTCTGCCCACTGGATGCGGGTAGATGTTGAGAAGAGGGAGCCCTTCCCGCAGGGCTCTTCTACGCTGGGCAATCCACATCCTAGCGCGGGGGCGGTGGGGGGGGGGCGGTGGTGGCCGCGGGGTGGCCCCTGCCTCCCTGCACCTCGCTCAGCCTGCTGGGGCCAGACGGCCCTCCCCAGAGTTCCGGCGAAATCCACATCCGATAATCTGCTTTGACGGCCACCCGCCGGCCCTCTGTGATCCGAGGATAGGGGCTCCTAGTTCGCTGGCCTGCCGCGTCCGGGGTCAGACGGCCAGTGACCCTCTCTAGAAGGGTCGTCTGGGGACCAGCCAGACTGGGGACACCCCGGGGTGGGGCAGTTTGAAAATTACTGGCGTGTTCCACCCCGCCAGAAAGGTGGGGGTGGGGTGGAGGTGGGGTTGGTGGCCGCAGAGTGAGAGGTGCGCTTTTCCCGATCTCTCCCTCCTTCCAGAGTTCCAGATTTGCAGTAATGTGACAATCTGGGAGTCTAGAAAACTAGATTCTGGTCCCACAAACCCTGCTTCCCCACTTACCCCTGTGTCCCTGGCCTATCAGTTGACTTTTCTAGTTTATCCTTTTGTAAAAATAAAGGGCCTGACTTTCTTTCTACCTCATTTGTGTGAGTGTGGTGTAAAATACATAAAAAGGGTTAAATTGCAAATTTTATGATGTGTATGGTGACCTTAAGTATATACACATTGTTGTGAATTGGCTTGTTTTTCAAAAGCAGCAAGAGCCTGCCTGGAGGGAGCCTGATGGAGAAGGGATGTCCCACACTGGCTCCTTTCCATCTTGGGTTTATTTGTAAACTGCACAGGATAAGGGGAAATGGGTGTTGGAGTCTAACTAAATTAGGTCTTTCACTGTTTAACCATCTTCACCTTGGACCTTAGTTTCTTCATCTGCAAAATGGAGATAATGGTGGGGAGGATTTAAAGAGACAATGCTAGTAAAATACTTGGCATGAGGGAAGCAGTTAATAGTAATTGGCCTCACAATTTATAATAATGTAGGGTGGGAACTTGGTGTCACACCCACCCTCTTTTTCTACAGAGCCCTTAAGTCTAACTCAACACCCAAGGTTATGAACCCAACCACTTCTTTCTTTAGAATTGGAAATCGGTCAAGATTTCCAATTCCAAGGAATTGGAGCCCATGTGGCCAAGTCTGCATTCAATTTCAGGGTGTCCATGAACCCCTTCTTTATAATCACCCTCCAATCACATTTATTGTGTAAGTAGGAAATACAGTTTGTTCTGGGGACAGCATTCTTATCTTTTATCAGGCATTGGTGATCCTCAAAGATTAGACACCCCATTCTTCTAAGATGAACCAAAACCAGATCTAAGAGAACTGGCTAGCTTTGTGTCCTGGGGAGCCTTTGGCTGCGGGTAGAGTTGTAGGGTTGCAGACTCTTCCAGCAGGAAGGAATATGCTCCTCCCCACCCCTGCATCTGCTCTATCACCCCAGCAATAGATGATTTTGTTCCCCTGCCCTGGCCCCTCACTGCCTGGACATCTTCATTTCCAACCTGGACCTGAGTAATGAGATAGTTGATGATGGCCATTTATTGCACTTTGCTGGTTACACTGGGCAGAGCACTTTACACACATTATCTCAGTAAATCTCAACACTCCTGTGAGGTGGATACTGTCACCATCTCCCTTTTACCCAGAGGGAAACCGAGGCCCAAAGATTGCATCCCAGTCTTAAACAGCAAGTGGCAGAATTTAATCCATCATGGGAGACACCAGGCCCCTGCTCTTAAACACTGAGCTGGAATCCCTTCCTCTAGAAAGCCATTTGTGGGTACTTGAGATAATAAGTTTTAAGTCCTGGTGTAGGTGGAGTTGTAGAGGAGTTGCTACATGTCCCACCTAATCCCCAGGTGGCCAGGTGGTGCTGAGATGGGCAGTGGGTAATGTCAGCCTCCTGCCACACCTCTGGGGAGTTGCTAGTCAGGGGCTGGTTATCGTTCCCTGCAGGTGCTAATGAGAAGGGAAGTGGAGATTAAGTGAAAAAGAACAGCTAGGGATGGGCTGGGAGAAGCTTCAGGAGGCTGAAGCTGAGAATTACCTCTTTCTAAAACAGGCTGGACTAACCAGAGAAATCCACTTACTGACTAAAGATGTCCTATGAAACAACTGAAAAAAAAAAAAAACAAAAAAACAACTGTTACGTGGTCTTTCCAGAGTGGACCTAAATCAGAGATCACTGCCTTCAGGATTGATTCACGAAAGCGTTTCTGTTTCTATTTCTAATGACTAGCCTTTGCCTTTTATTTAACAATCGACTTTGAAACATCTTCATTTCCCTGGGTCCTCATGTCATGCAGGGAAAGGGAGGACATTACTGTTCCCGTTGCAAAGAAGAAACTGGGCTCGAAAAAAGTCAAAGATCACTTTCAGGTGACCTGAAAGATGCACCCATGTGTGCTATTCCCAGACATCAGACCAAATTGATCCAGGGCTAAAATGAATGGAATGTGCTTCCCCATTCCATCCCTTTTCATTCATTTGGGGTTTCACTGTGCTGGGTGTGTGACTGCTGTCTGTCCCAGATGCATAGAGGACCTGGAAGGAGTGAGCGCCCTGCTGGGTAGGAGAGACCACTGGGTGGAAAAATACAAGATCAGTGCACAGTCAAGCTTAGAAATGTATTTGTAAGGTTGCCGAGAACTCTTGGCATGTCTGCCTCTGTCTTTAGGAACTGGTGGGGGAAGGGTGGCCAGTCTTTGGCTTCTGTTGCCCGTGCCTTCCTGGGGGTTCCAGTCCTTTCCATGATCTGCATAGCAACCTCATTGTGCCTGTGAAATAGGCCACCCTTTCCAGTGAGAAGAGAGCCAGAAAAGCTGACCTGCTCCAGAGACACAGGGTGGGTGGAAGCCCAGGGTTTCTGTCCGAAAGCTCAGGGTTTGGCCTTAGACTGTACGTGTGAGGGGAGAAAGGAGAAGGAGACGAACTCATCCAGTTTTTACCAATTGTTCTCTGGAGTGTCTGAAGCAGGAGTGGCAGAACCGTGATTTGGAGATTAGGCTTTGCAGTTGGGCTTATTCTTGGCTTTGCGACCTTCCAACAATTGACACCTTGGGCAGGTGATTTAATCTCTCTGAGCCTCAATTTCCCTCGTCTTAAAAATGGATTCAATACTATTCCCAGCTCATAGGGTTGGGGTGAGGATTAAGAGAGACGATACATATAAGGTAAGGGCTCAATCATGAACTGCAGTGGTTGTTACACCAACTCAGGCTGCAGGAGGGCCCCACTCACCAGCTTCCTTCTGGCTTTTTCTCACCCAGATATGCAGGTGGATGGGCAGAACTGGACCTTTGCTTTTGACTTCTCCTTCCTGAGCCAAGAAGAGGATCTGGAGTGGGCCGAGCTCCGGCTGCAGCTGTCCAGCCCCGTGGCCCTTCCTCCCAACATCCCGCTCTCCATTGAGATTTTCCACCAGCGGAAGCTGGATAAAAACCCACCCGACTGCCTGGAACGTTTTCGGATGGACCTGTTCACTGTCAGTCTGTCCCAGGTTACCTTCTCCTTGGGCAGCATGGTCCTAGAGGTGACCAGGCCGCTCTCCAAGTGGCTGAAGCACCCGGGGGGCCTGCGGGAGCAGATGTCCAGCTTGGCTGGAGAGTGCTGGCGGCAGGCTCCCACCCCACCTGTCACCGACGTGCTCCTCCTGCTCTATTCCAACCTCTCCCCGGAGCAGAGGCGGCTGGGTGGCTCCACCCTGCTGTGGGAAGCAGAGAGCTCCTGGAGGGCCCAGGAAGGACAGCTCTCCCGGGAGAGGGGCACGAGGCACCGTCGGTATCACGTGCAGGACAGAAGCCAGCTTTGTCGGAAGGTCAAGTTCCAGGTGGACTTCAACCTGATCGGATGGGGCTCCTGGATCATCTACCCCAAGCAGTACAATGCGTATCGCTGTGAGGGCGAGTGTCCTAACCCCGTGGGGGAAGAGTTCCACCCAACCAACCATGCATACATCCAGGTATGCAGCCGAGGCCTGGGGAGGGGAAGCAGTAAGCTGTGGGGGTCAAGTGTCCTTTCTTCAACATCTAGGGGACAGGACTCCAGCTTCAAATGGCTGTATTCCCATGTTCTTTCACTCACAATTATTCGAGCACCTATAAGGTTTTGTGCTAGGTTTTAAAGACAGAGAGATGACCAGCAACAACATCCTCAGAGAGCCTATGAGGAGTCATGCCCCATTGGGTGGCCTTGAACACCTAGCTTTTCTGGGGCTTTTTCCTTCTTTCATAAAATTACGGGTGGGACATGTAGATTGGAGTGTCTTAGCTCCTTCCCCTGCCCTGACATTCCAGGAAAGGAAGTTTAGGATTTGGCATTTGGGTATAGATAGGTTGAATCCTACTCATTGGCTATGTGATATTGATCAAGTTGCTTACTCTGTCTGAGCCTGTTTTCTCACCTGTAAAATGGGGATAGCAGTGCCATATTCTGTAGGGCTATTGTGGGGTCACATGAGATGATATGTCTACCGCACGTGTAAGTTTAGTGGGTAACAGGTATGATGTTGTATGATCATTATTAGAAGTCTGTGATTCATTGATGCAATGGGGCCATGATTATGAGGCCAAGTTAGAGATAATACTGTTCCAGCCACTGTACTTTGCTGCGTAAAAACAGGAGCTGACCACCCATTTTGTGGGAGTAGTAAAGCCAGAGGCTACCACCAGGTGCCACTAATCAGCCTCTATGGTCTAGAAGGTGGTGGAGGGGGAGGAATGGAAGGAAAACGAGATGGAAAAAGCAGAGTAGAGCCTAATGTGGTGGTCCTGACCCACTCTCAAAGGTCATACGGGACCAAAGTGTTATTTTACCCTATGAACCCTAGACTGAGACTCTTAGACCTGTAATACATCCTCCATGCCAAGCCTCAGGCAGAGTTCAGAGGTGCAGCATGTGAGCTGAGTTCATTCGAGGGAGGCAGTGGTGGGGGCCACTGCCCTAGAGGACCTGTCCTGGGCGCAGGCCCTCCCAAGCCTCTCTTAGGCCCCCCTGCAGTCCACCAGTCTACCTGCAGCAAGGTCAGAGGAAACTAGAGACTTAGATAACCGCCACATCACCAAATCTTAATGCTGATCTGAAAAGCCACCGCTGGACCCCAGAGATAGGGCCCAGTTCCAGAATGCCAAGAACTTAGTACCTTTTCTCCTGTTGACTCTGTTTGCCCTTCTCTGGGTAACAAAGCAACTCCCTTGTGAATTTCCACATGCCTTTCTTCTGCTTCATATTTCTGGAACTAAACCAGAAGTTTCTTGGAATATTTTTAAAGTTGGCATTCACTCTAGACTAGAACAATAGAACATACAAGTTAGCTACTGCTTCATCCAGACACAGCTTTCAGAGTCTTCTGTTTAAAGGCTGTTTTAAAAGAATTATTTTAGCAAAAAGAAAAAAAAAAGTTATTTTCAATATTAGAGCTGATGATGTATTGGCATTCTGATTCCTTTATGAAAGGAATTTTCTATTTTTGCACATAGAAACTGGTTTTAACTCTGTAACTTCACACTTTACCCAGAAATGACAGTGTTGACCTGACCATTGGGATGTGAATTGACCTTCCTCTCCTCCCTTTCAGAGTCTCCTGAAGCGGTACCAGCCCCACAGGGTCCCTGCCACCTGCTGTGCCCCGGTGAAGACCAAACCCTTGAGTATGCTGTATGTGGACAATGGCAGAGTGCTTCTCGACCATCATAAAGACATGATTGTGGAGGAATGTGGGTGCCTTTGAGGAGCTCCTGCAGGGGTGTTGTGTTTGCCTGTACCCGGGAAGGTTGGGAAGCTCCTGGAAGACCTAGTAACCATCTAATCTGATGAGGAGAAACAGAGAGGAGGAATAGTTGCTCTGTCCACCAGACCTGATGAGGAATGGCTGCCGCCCTGTCCATGAAGGCTCTGCGGAGTCTGGGTGAGCACAGAGGAGAGGAAGGACGAAGCCTGCTGAAGCAGCCCTGCTGGGTTTTCTCTCTGCTGAACAGACAGTGACATGCGACGGTACTAGTGCAGGAGTCCTTTAGCGGATTTTTTTCAACCTCTGAACCCTCAGAAACTGTATGCAAGAGTTGAAGCATATGTGCATTTATTTTTGAGGTGGGACAAATTGTCTGTAACTTTTGTGTATTCTCAAACATAGCCTTTGACATACACCCGCCCTCGCCGCCCGAATATTAATTATCACTGTGTAAAATTGAAAAGAGTCCGTTGGCTCTGGTTGACTCAGGCTGGGTCAGGGAACCCCTGCAGCTTTCTGGCTGGCCTGTAGCAATCTTGTCCAGAGGCTCTCTGGAGTGGATCTCTGCTAATGAGTTATACAAACAATAAAGCCATTGTATAGTCCTCCTAGGCCAGCTGGTGCCTTTGAAGGGCGAGGCAGGAACTCATCCAAGAGAACTGGCCATGTTGGACTACAGAAGCTGGAGCCCTGGGGTGTTCCCAAGTTAGTCTGCTTTGGCAGGCACAATCCAAGTCTATTAAAGTTGGTGACAGTTCACCTCAATCTGGTCAATGCATGTTATTAACGAGGGCCCTGAGTTTCCTATCCATAGAGGCGAGGACCCTGCCCTGGGTGGCAGAGACTTGGGGTATGGTCGCAGCTTAGGCTGAGCAGCTGTGACCTCAGGTGAGTAATTCATTGCTCAGCCTCGTCTAGTGACATGAAAGCAGGTGGATCCTAGTGTGTCCCTGTGATTCTACTTTTCCCTTACCAGTTGGCCTCACTGAGCACTGCCAAAACGGGCTCACTTTTTCTTTTGTTGGCAGGGTGAAGGGGCCATTTTATCGGAAGTATCAGTCCACAGTAAACCTAGTCTGCTTTCCAAAGAAGTTAATTGACTAATGCTTCAACCTTAGGAGAATGATTCCCATCATGTGGGAATACTTGTTGGGTTCAGAGGTGACTCAAATTTGACTTGGTTGAGTCAAGGTAGTCACCCTGGTCCAGGCAGGGCTGTCTAGGTTTGAGCCAGGCCTGGGATTGAGAAACCTCAATGCCGATTCAGCAACAAGACTGATCTGATTGCTCATTCCCTGGAGTGGAAATAGCCCCTCTCCCCACAATTCAGAATCACAACAGGATTCTGCATTGGACTCTACTTAGAAAACAGCAGAGGTGGGAGTCCTCACGAGGTCAACTTTTGTCCCATCCTCTTTCCTAAATGAGAGCCCAGTGAGGCCTAGTGGCGTGATGCCACAGCTAGGAGTGGCAGGGCTGAGAGCTGAGCTCTGGTCTCTGGACCCCCCGAGGCGCCATCCTTCATAGGGTCTAGGGGTCTTTGCTCCCTGAGCTTTGGGTCAAGGCCTTAGCCTTTAGAACAGGACGTTTGAAATCCTGGTTCCACTACCAAACTTAAGATTCTTGGGAGTGAAAATCCCACCCCAGGGCTTTAGGGCATCCCCTTTACCAAGTGGGTTCCTAACTCTTCTGTGGGGCCAGCAAAGTGAAAGGTCAAGCTATTTGTGGCTACAGCTTATGGGAGTGTTTACAGCTAGCAGCTCCAACTCAGAACAAACCCCATTGATGACAGGACAGTGCCTCATATCAAGCAGAAGGTACAGGCACAAAGGCGTAAAAGGACATTTTGCTGACCTCTGATGAAAGCTCAGTGTGTCAGCAGCACGGGCAATCTCCTGCCTGGTCAGAGGTATCTGGGGCCCAGCCTGGCAGCACAGCTGTGTTCTGGACCCTGCACGCTGGTGCAGGCTTTAAGTCTGAGAAAATGCTGCCTTTGGGCACCGAGTCCTGCCCTACACTGAGGGTCAGGAAGGGGCTTTCAGAGGCCAGTCAGATGTATTTTAACTCGCTCTCTAGGCAGGTCTCCTCCTACTGTTCCTGTAGCAGTGCCAAGTCAGTAGCCAACTGGTGGGAATTGGACGCATTATTCCTTGGCCTGGGAAGTGGGGGCGCCTGGCCCAAGAATGAGTGGAGAAAAGATAAAAGCAGAAACTGGGGAGCAGTTGTGACTCCCACAGCAGCAGTCAGGCTAGTCTCCATTTTGTCATCTCCCCTTTACCAGCAGTAAAGCCTTATCGCTCTAGCCTAAACTGCCTTTTAAGTTGATATCCTATTTGGCTCTGGGGCAAAGTAAAGTCTGTATGAAAGGACTTTCCAAATTATTTGCCCCAACTTCCCATGAAGAGATAACTTAGTCCTAGGGGTTGCACGGACATGCTCCACCCCAAACTTGCACATCCTGGGGAATACAGACCCACCTCTGCTTGTCACACCAACTGAGCTGTTACTGAGCTCTAGACCTACCCGCCACTGGGTTAAGTGCTTTCTATAACTACACCTGAGCTCCACAACCACCTCGGTCCCTACTTATCTTAACCCTATTTTAGAGAAGGAAACCAAAGCTTAGAGACTGAGAATCCTGTTGGAGAGAATGTGGCTGCCATTAAGCAGCAGAGCAGGGATGCAAGCCTATCTTACTCCAAAGCCTGAGCCCTGAACGTCTCTGCTGTTTTGTTCTGTCATTTTCTGTTGACATCATCTGAGACATGAAAGGACAGGATTCTTGCTCTCTATACTATGTGGGCCTCACTGGATTAATAATAGCAAGGAATGTGATGCTCACGCAGCACAGCGTAGTTTCGTTTAAAACATCAGCTGTGATGGATTTCTAACAAGTGTTCCTGAGGGGCAGAGGCAGCCCTCACCAGGAAAGCTGTGGGCTGGACTCCCTGCAGGCCTAGTGAAGGGCCTTCTCGGGTGCATCTGGCCCCAGCATGTACGTGTTCACTTCCAAGCTCCTTGGGGAAGGGACACATCACCTCCTGGCACATACAGGGCCAGACGGACAAAGGAAGTGCTTTGTAAATGATGGAACTGAGACGTGAAGTGGCCAACTGCCTTTGCCCATCTTCCTTATCAGCCAAGGTGCCCAAAATGTGTCAACAGGATTTCACCTGAAATTTAAAAAAACAAACAATTAAAACACCAAGTTGATACTCAAGATCTTTATTGATTCAACTGTAACAGCAACCGTTGGTGAAAATTTAATTTTTCCCGTAATTTCCAAACACTTGCTGGTTTGTAAGGACAGTTAAGAAAATCAGAAACGAAAACCTGACCATGGAGTCACACAGGGCTGCCTCAGGACTGCACGGTGCCCTCTGCTCTCCATCCACGCCAGTGAGACGGACAGAGGGGAAAGGGGACACCCACATTGAGGGAGACGGAGGGAAGACCAAGGAGAGTGCTGGCAGTCTCCACTTTTCCACTCAGAATGGATAGAACCGGGCCACTGGTGGCACAAAGACAGGGAAGGGCATTTCATTTTAATATATAAAATATTTTAAAGATGCTTAAAGTGGACACCCGAACATGTGGGTGTCAGTTTACCCCTGGGTAGCAGAGGGTCTCCTCACCCAGGTGAGAAGAGATGGGTTCCATCTCCAGGTGAAGGAAAGGCACTGGCTCACAGTCTTCATGGACTGAGACAGACATCAGGAGCAGGACGCCTCACCACACAGCTCACTCCTCAGCTCTAGTGTTCCTCCCCACCTCTACTGGTTTCAAGTAAAAATGACCCTTGGCCTGGGCTTGTTTTTTTTTTTTTTTTTTAAAGATTAAGATGGGAGAGGAAAAGGGTACACTGCAGGCAAGAAGAGATACCCCACTAGATTCACACAATCTCAGGATGTCCAGAGATTTTGGTTTAAAGCACCGGCAAGAGCTCCCTTTGGAAATTTCAATGTGGTCAAATTTCAAGCATTGCAGCATCTCTCTGCCAGCCTCCCACTCATTGGAAGGTGGCAGAGTGAAAGTTTAAATACCCCAAGAATGTGTTTCATCTCAGTACTATTTTCCATTCAGGATCCAGGCAGTATGGTCTGCCAGGGCTGCAGGCTGAAGAAGCAAAGAGACACCACAGATCATCTGAAAAGGGACTTGAAAGACTTCTCCTAAATCTAAGCTTTGCCAAAAGGTATCAACTTCCAGGCCCATCCAGAGAAAGAAATGTCAATTCCGCAGGGTGGGCAAGGTGACATGAACTGCTATCATTCCTTAGACTCCAGTCAGAAATGTCACGAGCTAGGCTCAGGGAAACCCCAACTCTCAACTGGGAAAACACGACTAGAACAAGAAATGTGCCTGGGGTGTAGGCATTCTAAATAACTGTGACCCAGCTGCCTCAAGATTTAATGTCATCTCTTATTTAAAGCTGGGAGGTAAAGAAGCTGGTGGTGGTAGGGGTACCACTGTATGGTCACTATGCCCCCTGTGAAGTCCAGACAGACACTGCCCTCCCAAGTAAACACTGCTTCTTTAAAACAGACACTAACCCCTCCTAGATGCCATGCATAGGTAAGAGATTGGGTTTCGCAGATTAATAAATAGCTGCCCATGTGCATATAGTCCAGAGACATGCTAAGACGGGTTAAGTTCTGACCCAGAGAGACAAGCACTGGGATACTGATACCTCAAGTCTCCAAGATGAGAACAGAAAAGGACTGTTTCTGGAATATTGCCGACAATACAATGAGCACCTTACACCAGGTGCCTTGATGCAAAGCAGGCACTGGCTGAGCGACAGCCTCTGGGGTAAAGCCCATACATCTAGCAGGAAATGTCTGATCTGGGAAGTTGAGGTCTGAGAGATGCAAAGAGCTGGTAACCCAGACAGCAAAAATAAAGACCATCTATTTTGACTCCACCTTAAAATCAGAAGTAAAAAATTTCGTTTGAAGGTGCTTTAAAGACAAGTTCCTTACTTCTAGAAGTACCTTTTCTTCTTTTTTTTAAATAGCTGCCTTAGCAGCATTGTTTTTTATTCAAGTATACTCTAAAGCAAGCAGGGCTATAGATAAGAAAATGCTTGAAGTGTCAGAGTGTAAATCTCAAGAATTTGCATCCTTAAGATGTCTGAAATCCCCAAAATCTTGGCATTGGTGCCAGGGACACAGAACAGACATTCACTAAAAATGTGCCAAACCGACAAAGCTTCATCGAAGCTTCTCTCAAGGGTGAAGACAGGATTGGTTCTTTTTAAGAACCTGCTTCTATTAAGAAGCCCAGGGTGAGGCAGGTGTGCAGTTAACTTTCACTGGATGTAAAGATCAAGCACAGACAGATATCTCTTATTCCCAGATGTCCCCCCCATTTACTGAGGTGGATTTCTGGGTGGGAGACCTGACCCCAGTCTGCTTTAGATGGCGTGGTTTGAGAGAGCAGGTGCCAAGCATCAACTGGTGGGGACCTGGCTTCTGGATACTATCGGCTTTGTTACTCTGAATCTGAATGGTTAGCTATTCTTCAGCCCAGTAACCCACCATCTAATTCATGTTTGCTCCCTTTGACAACCCCGACTGATCCATTTGAATGGCTCAACGAGAAGGATCCAATGCCCTTTGTCAATTCCTGGCTAAAGGAGAAAGCGAGCAAGCAGTATTGTCTTCTAGAGGTATCAAGTCAAGGACTTAAGCATCCTTGGGCCACTGGTAGTATACAACAGGAAAATGTTCAATTACCCTGGAAATTGCCATTTCTTGCCAACTCTCTCTAAACTGGCAGACGGTTATGGACAGTGCATTTTTCATGTTTGTTGATGTCCATCTTAGAGAACTATTCTCCGCAACAACACCTCTCTCAGTATAGCATCTAGTTTAAACCTAGCCCTTCTTGCTGATCTAGTTTCACCCTATTGGGGGAGGGGTCGTGTTAAGGTATATCCACAAATTTTTTGACACTGCTCCATTCACTAGGTGGGGTATAACCCCAGTTCCCTTGAGTGTAGCTGGGCTTAGTGGCATACTTCTAAGGAATGGGATAGGAAGGTATGATGATTTGCTTTCAAAGACTGACGTAAAAGGCACTGCAGATTCCTCCTTGCCCTCTCTGGGATCGTGTGCTCAGGCAACGCCAACTGCCATGCTGTGAGGACACTCATGCTGCCCTAGAGAGACCCACACAGGGAGAGACTGAGGCATCTTGCTCAGAGAGAGAGCCCAGCAGTGGATTCTCAAGGCCCAAGTGACTGCAGACCCTGCTGAAGTCCTGACTGCAACTTCCTATGGTGCCAATACCACCATGCTAAGCTGATTCCCAGGTCCTAACCACAGAAACTGACAGATAATTGCTCTAAAAAGATTTTAAGTTTGGGGATAACCTGTTAAATAGCAATAGCTAACAAAGATGAAGGATAAAACCCTTGGCTTGGAAGCCTAATAGCTAGAAGCTGGCTTCTCTACACTATGCTTTAGAGAACACAGTAGCTATTTACACAGGGTTCGAGAGAGTGGTGAACTCAAGTCACCACACTATGAAGGAGGTAGAACCATGAGAATG
This sequence comes from Capra hircus, assembly GCF_001704415.2. Lineage (NCBI taxonomy): Eukaryota > Metazoa > Chordata > Mammalia > Artiodactyla > Bovidae > Capra > Capra hircus. The sequence goes on from NC_030835.1 coordinate 19,029,733, forward strand.
CACATCTTCTGCTGGAATTTGGAGGGAGGAGGTCATTTCTCATTAAGATGGATTGTCCCCAGAAGTATAGAAACATGGTTTTCCCCTAAGGAGAAAAGTACAAATAATTAGTAAGATTTTAAGAACCGTCTCACTCACATGATACCCTAAGGGTGTTGTTCCCTCTCCAGGAAAAGGCCCAGATAGATTAGGGCTTTAACTGTAGATGATTCCTTCCAAACACTCAGGAGGCTTCCCAGGTGGCTCAGTGGTAAAGAATCCACCTGCTAATGCAGAAGACGCAAGTGACGGGGGTTCAATCCCTGGGTCGGGAAGATCCCCTGCAGTGGGAAATGGCAACCCTCTCCAGTACTCTTGCCTGGGAAATTCCATGGATAGCGGAGTCTGGTGGGGTCACAAAGAGTCAGACATAACTGAGCTACTGAGCACACAAACACACCCAGGAGTAAACCACCTACTAGATTCTGGCTTGCCCTGAAAAATGATTTTATGAGGCATGGCACATGCCTCTGTTGAAAGTTTATCTACCGCCTTGTGAGATTATCTTTAAAAGGCCGATTTATGGAGGCCAAGGTAAATCTAGGGGCCTCCAGGAAAGAACTGCACCAAGCGCTATGGAGATCCTAACAGAGATGCCTACAAGATGGGCAGCTGCTGTATTATACAGCTGATGCTTCCAAGACATACTAGAAATACAGCCTCTGATTAGGAGGCCAAGTGCAGACTCCTCAAGATGGCAACTAAGGGGATCATAGCGTCGTGAGACTACTCAAGCTGGAGTTTTAATTTCCCACTATTCAGTGAGGGAGCCGAGTTTTCACTCGCAGCAGTAAAGACCCAACAGGGCATGCACTCTGCTCACTGACAGACTGACTACTCGCTGTAGTGGAGTCACGTTCCAGGGGATGCGGAGAAGGAAAAGCTTCATTCCCAAAGAATCAAGCTCCCAGGGGACAATGAAGTCCTGTGCAAGCTTGTCATGCAAATTACCAACACACCTTAAGTTTTTCCAAGAGTAAGTATAGTGAAATCTGGAGTTTAATAAAAATCAGAACAGAGATACATTAAAAAAGCAAGAAATATTTTTCTGATCATCAATTCTTGAGACTGAAAGCATCTCCAAAACCGTGGAGATCCAGCTTATTCCTGAGACATCAACCATCACAAAAGGTTTCACTCTTTAAACAATTCACATTTTGTAGCAGAAAACAGAACAAAGTTCCTCAGACATCCTTCCCTCTCTTCTAAAATGTATTTGCAAACAGGGTCTTTTCAGAGTTCAAAAGAAAAACAGCTTTCCATCTTAGCCAGTTGGCCTGGTACTCTCACCCTGGTATCTCATCTCTTAAAAAGATGGTTCGGAGCACCAAATCCAACCACAAATTCCCAGACACCAGTGGCTATTTTACTTGTCTTTCCATGAGGGGAGTCACTCTCCCAGGATTCCCACGCCAGTCAACAGTCAGGACCACGGGGTGGGGAACGAAGCAGCAGAGGATAAAGGGAGAGAATGAGGCTACCATGAACAACCCAGGGAAGGCAGAATGGTCCAGTCTCAACAGTCCACCCACTACGAACTCCAAACATGCACAGCCAACACTAGAGCGAGAGGAACAAGCTCATAAGGGACTGGGGGAGACAAGGGCTGGTGACATGGAACAGCAGACTCACCAAGGAACAGTTCTCACCTTCCTAACACCGGAAGATGTATAGTTAAAAAGTTGCTGTTCAAAACTGTACTGAAAACATATCTAAAAATAGGTCTGTACTCATCTTAAAAATAAAAGGTCACTCCTCAGATAAGAGGAGAGACAGATCTTATCAGATACCAACAGGTGAGGTATCTTGGATGTACATTTGAAAAATGGCCTGGCAGAGAAAAGGGAAGGAGGTAGGGAAAGACAGGGGAATTCAGAGTACCATGGGAAGGGCAAGAAAACGGAAACACATTTTTAAGCCCATGCTTATCTATCTCAGCAGCCAAACAAAGCAGGTCCACAAAGGAAAAAAGTGTAGTTCTTTGCTAAGAACATTCTTAAAGTGTTTAACTTTAAACTCAACTTTAAACTCAGAAATCAGAGACAATAAATAGCACGATGCTCATTGGACTAAGAGACAATGACTACTGAGCCTGGGTAAGGTACGCAAGTGGTTCAGTGTCTTCCGAGGTCATTCTTGGGTATCATCCTGCAGAGTATACTGTTAGGCCTTATCCAAAGTGCTTCTGTCCCGTGGAAGGGACCTGCTCAGGAGCAGGAGAAACCACCTGGATAGCTCAGGGTACAAAAGGACCACAGGCAACAAGATGCAAGCAGGGAGGGATGGGAGAAGGGGAGCAAAGAACAACTGGTGGCACAGGACTCCCTTCTGATGCAGAATTAGAAAATGTCTGCACAGCTGTGCGAAGAGACGGACCGGGAAGATGAACTATGATACTAAAGACAGAATACATTCCTCCCAGAAGGAGGGGAAGTGGACCTCAAAACCGTGCCCCAGGGTAATGCTACTAGAGTTGTACAAACTGTGTACTCTCCCCAAGGACAAACACCGCAAAGTAAAAGGGAAAGCAGCTCTCTTCCTGTTTACCATTTCCCTCCAGTGGTTTTCAAGACACCCAAACCTAGGCTCTTGTAAGACTGAAACCTGGGCAGGACAGTGAGGAGAGAGAGTAAGAACAGGAATTATGCTGAACCCATCAAACCTCTGTATCACTTCCCCAGACTCCCCAGCCAGTCAGTTATTAGTAGGTTGATACTGGATTTGGGATTAAAAAAAATGGGGGGTGGGGGAGGGGAACCAGAGTTTAACTGTTTTCCTCTGTGGGCTGCTTAGTTCTACAGAAATATGTCAAGAGTCTTCAATCTAACTGTCTAACTGGGAAGGGGAACAGGAAACAGGGAGAAGAAATGGTCAGATGCAGCTCATCTTTGCATCCTTTGGCACAAGGGGAAGGAGGAGGGGGAGGAGACAGCAACGGGGATTGCTGGTACTGCCTCTTCTGTCTTTGCGTCGATGATCCTATCAGCCAAATCAGGTACACACGTGTATCAGTGTTGCTGCTTTTCTTCTGATCCTCGAAGGACAATCAGATGTCCATCTCAAACTGAGCATCATCCCCTGGTTCGAATGAAGAAAAGGAAAAGTTGGGCACAAAAAGGAAAAGCAAAACAATTTTAACTAACATTCCCTCTGCACAAGAGTCAAAAAAGAATCCAAACTGTCCCACTCTCTGTAGCCTCGAAACAACTATTCTGCTCTGCCTTGGCTGGTCTTTTCAATCTGGGGGGCAACAAAAGGGTGGCAGTCACATCACCCACAGGCAGGAGCAATTACGGGAAAACTTTCCAGGTTTCACTCTCCTTTGTCCGAGGTTGACCAAACAGGAGCTTCTAGAGAACTCCTGGCCATTTATCAAGTTAGCACACTCTTCTGGAAGCTCTGAACTTTTAGCCCTGCTCGGAATGACACTCTGTCCATCAAAAACTCCTTTGGAATTTGAGAAAGTAGAAAGTTGGCTCACGTACAAAGGCCATGGAGTGCAGCCCAAGGTGTGCTTCAGGAGCTGGCCATTTCCACAGACATGGACAGGACTTACTATTAATGCTAAACGTGTGTGTGAGTGTGCAGGGAGGGGGAGGGGTCTGTGTTTACTGAAAGAGGCTGTCCTGAAAATGGGGTGAAAAACAATACTGCTTTTCCCTATACCATAAAAAAGACATTCTCCTTGTAAGCAGCAAGGTCTATTTCCTGAGGGTGATGGACGTGGGAGTTACTAAACTCTGCTGTGTGTGTGTGTGTTATCCCTAGTCCAACAAAGCCCAGGTTCAAGAAGTCATCTTTGGGATTTACCATCCCCTGATTTTGGATTCTTCCTCACCCCCACCCCTCTCCTAGATTAGATTTGGCTATGGTTTAGAACTCGGGTTTCCAGAACATCTCAGTAAGTCCTGGTGAGGGCAGTGTGGGAACCTCAGAGATGTATGACTGTACATCAGTTATAACTGAAGCATCACCATTTTTTCAGACTGACTTGAATCCCAGGGCTATCTCTTGGTCTCTAACACGAGCATCTCTTACCAACTGCATGCTTCCTGTCATGATTGTTCAAGTTGTTCAAATTGTTGACTTCTACTTTGGAGTCTTCAATTAAGGTGCCGGGGCTGGTGACTCCTGGGATATTGGGCAGATGGCAGGGCGGGGTCTGAGCCATAGGAGAGTTGCGACGATCCAACAAAAACTTTCGATCATAAATGATTCGAGTTCCTGGAAAACAGGGTTTAAAGAAGATGGAAGTTTTATATCCTGTTTCAAATATAATTTTACACCAATGAAAGTAAAAAGTTACCATCCCTTTCTTTGCTTTGAAAAATAAGAACTAGTAACAGTTCAAAAAGGCAGCTGAAATTATGAAGAATGAATCATTCTGGAGAGCAGAAAACTTAGGTCAAGTTTGAATTATTTAGGATGGAAAGTTTTCTAATACAAATTTTACAACTTTTTACCACCTTAAACAGGGAACAATCCAACCCTTTCTCGATGAATGAGGGTTGAGTATGAAATTCATTTATTGTACTATGTTGTGACCTAGGAAGTCTCAGGGCCTATTCAGCTGATGATCTGTATTCTCCTTAGACCAAACAGGATTTAGAAAGCCGAGGCTGTGCTTGAGGCCCTCCCCACCAGTTTCCTTGTCTCCTCCCTCACTGTTTGGCTAAGAACCATCTTTTTTCATGTCTTAAGTCAGTTTGGCTGCCATAATCAAATACCACACATGGAACTGGGTGTCTTACACAGTAATGTATTTCCTAACAGTTCTTGAGATTTCCAAGACAAAGACACCAGTTTAGTGTGTCTCTGCTGAGCGCTCTCTTCCAGACACGTTGACACCTTCCCACTGTGTCCTCCTATGAGGGAGAGGGAAGCAAGTGTCTCTTCTGCTGGGGTATTAATCCCACTGTGAGAGCCCCACCCTTAGGACTTCACCTGAACCTAATTACCTCCCAAGGCCCCATTCCTTGGAGAAGGAAATGGCACCCCACTCCGGTGTTGCTGCCTGGAGAATCCTATAGACAGAGAAGCCTGGTGGGCTACAATCCATGGGATCACAGAGTCGAACACGACTGAAATGACTTAGCAAGCAAGCCCCATTTCTAAATATCACATTGTGGGGGTCAGTGTGTCAATATATGAATAGGGAGAGCACAAGTCAATCTACAGGACATGCTTTACACTCATTTTAACTTAATGTGTCTAATCCGTGGGGTTTGGAAATTGGTGATCTGATTCCAACACTACGTAAAATAAGAGCCAACAGGCTGGGAAGGAGCCTGATGGTTTTCCCATGATCTAAGGGAAGGAGCTTCAGTGGATGGATTTTGTTCTGTCACTAGCAACACCCCCCCGCCCTCCGCCCACCTTTTATTCATGGCTAGGTTTCAGAAGAGTGAGATTTTTACTGTGAGATGTTCTTACTAACATTCATGCTGCAAGTCAGAACAAGATTATTCTTACTTCTGTAGTATACTAAACTCAGAAACTCTTGGGGTGAGATGGTGAAAAAAGAGCACAGAATAAAAGCAAGCTTTCTATTTCTAAATTATAGATCAGCAACAGCATAAACATTAAAGCACTGTAAATGAACCAAGCAGAAAATAAGCAGTAGATTCAACCTAAACATGTCAGGTATAACAGGAAGTCTGACAAACTCCTATTACTGTGCAGAGGCAATAAAAAATATTTTTTACTGCCTTGAGATATAATTCACGTACAACTCAAAGTGTATAATTCAACAGATTTTAGTATACTCCTGGAATGGTGCAACCATCCCCACAGTCTTTTTCTTTTTTGCTTTTGACTGCAACACATTGACTTGTGGGATCTTAGATCCTCAAGCAGGAACTGAACCCAGGCCATAGCAGTGAAAAAGCCAAATCTAATTACTGGACCACTAGAGAATTCCCACCACAACCTTAGAACACTATAATCCTCTACAAAAGATAACCCATATACATTTAGCAGCCCCTCCCCACTTTCCTCCACCCTCGGCAGCCTAGGCAACCAGTAATCTGTTTTCTGTCTCTACAGAGCTGCCTTTGCTAGGCATTTCAGTTCAGTTCAGTTCAGTAGCACAGTCGTGTCCGACTCTTTGCGACCCCATGAATTGCAGCACGCCAGGCCTCCCTGTCCATCACCAACTCCCGGAGTTCACTCAGACTCACATCCATTGAGTCAGTGATGCCAACGACCCAATCAAAAAATGGGCCAAAGAACTAAATAGACATTTCTCCAAAGAAGACATACGGATGGCTAACAAACACATGAAAAGATGCTCAACATCACTCATTATTAGAGAAATGCAAATCAAAACCACAATGAGGTACCACTTCACACCAGTCAGAATGTCTGCGATCCAAAAATCTGCAAGCAATAAAGCTGGAGAGGGTGTGGAGAAAAGGGAACCCTCCTACACTGTTGGTGGGAATGCAAACTAGTACAGCCACTTTGGAGAACAGTGTGGAGATTCCTTAAAAAATTGCAAATAGAACTACCTTATGACCCAGCAATCCCACTGCTGGGCATACACACCGAGGAAACCAGAATTGAAAGAGACACATGTACCCCAATGTTCATCGCAGCACTGTTTATAACAGCCAGCACATGGAAACAACCTAGATGTCCATCAGCAGATGAATGGATAAGAAAGCTGTGGTACATATACACAATGGAGTATTACTCAGCCATTAAGAAGAATACATTTGAATCAGTTCTGATGAGATGGATGAAACTGGAGCCAATTATACAGAGTGAAGTAAGCCAGAAAGAAAAACACCAATACAGTATACTAACACATAAATATGGAATTTAAAAAGATGGCAATGACGACCCTGTATGCAAGACAGCAAAAAAGACACAGATGTGTATAACGGACTTTTGGACTCAAAGGGAGAGGGAAAGGGTGGGATGATTTGGGAGAATGGCATTGTAACAGGTATACTATCATGTAAGAATCGAATCGCCAGTCTATGTCTGATGCAGGATACAGCATGCTTGGGGCTGGTGCACGGTGATGACCCAGAGAGATGTTATGGGGAGGGAGGTGGGAGGGGGGGTTCATGTTTGGGAACGCATGTACACCTGTGGTGGATTCATGTCAATGTATGGCAAAACCAATACAGCATTGTAAAGTAAAATAAAGTAAAAATAAAAATTAAAAAAAAATAAAATAATGAGTTAACTACTGGGTGACTTTAGCAACAGGTATTTTAGAAAATGCATGAGTTATCTACTAAACTTAGTGGCACTTTCACTGCAAATTTGTTTTTCAAATTCCAAGCAGAAGACTTTACTAAGAAAAAATAAAAAGAGTCAGTGATGCCATCCAGTCATCTCATCCTCGGTCGTCCCCTTCTCCTCCTGCCCCCAATCCCTCCCAGCATCAGAGTCTTTTTCAATGAGTCAACTCTTCGCAGGAGGTGGCATAGGTGCAATTATGTAATATGTGACCTTCCGTGACTGCTCCTTTCACTTGCAGGTTTTTAGGATTCACTCGTGTTTGGCATTTATCAGTACAGCTGATCCTTAAACAATGCAAGTTAGCACTTTTTCTATTGTAAGTACTATAGCACTATACAGTCCGTGTTGGCTGAATCCATGGATGCCGAGGGCCAATGATACGTAACCCGTGGATTAACCCCCATGTTGTTCAAGGATCGATTGTACTTAATTTATGTTTATTGACAAATAATGTTCTGTATTAATGTATATCACATTTTATCAATCTGTCCATTGAAGGACACCTGGGTTTTTTCCATTTTGAATAATGCTGCTGTAAACATTCATGTACAAGATTTTGTGTGAACTCCTCCTGGGTATATAAGACTCCTGGGTATATACATTAGTTTCGGGTATACAACAAAATGACTCAGTTACATATACACATGTATAAAAGCTTCATATTCATAGATGATTCAGAAATATTTTCTCCTGTGAGGTGCCTTTTCAATTTTTTTCAAAGTTTTAAATTTTAATAAAGTTCAATTTATGTCTTTTTCTTTGGTTGCTTGTGATTTTGGTGTCATCTCCCAGAAACTTGCCTAACCAAGGTCACAAAGATTTGTGCCTGTGTTTTCTTCTAGGAGTTTTACAGCATTAATGCTCACATTTAGGTCCTGGAGTCATGGGGTCCAACTCTGGTTTGTGTGTGTGGCCATCCAGCTGCACCACCATAATTTGTTGAAAAGACTATTATTGGATATTTCCCATTTAAATGTCTTAGTATCCTTGTCAAAGATCAATTGGCTATAATTGCGAGGGTTTATTTCTGGGCTTCCATTGATGGATGTGTATCCTTATGACACTAATACACTCTCTAGATCTGTAACAACTTTTGAAACCAGGTGAGTCTCCTAACATTGTTTTTCTTTTTCAAGATTGCTTGAGGTTATTTTAGGTATCTTAAAGTTCCATATATGCATTTTAGGGTCAGCCTGTAAACTTCTGCAAAGAAGCCAGTGAGGATTTTGATGGGGACTGTACTTTGAATAGATAAACTTTGGGAGTAGTACCATCTTAACAATATTGAGTCTTCCAATCCATGAACATGGACCATCTATTTATATAGACATTAAAAGATAAATGTCTATCTTTATTTCAAGAATGTTAGTTATATAGTTCCCATAGTATAAGTTTCATGCCTTTTTTAGGTTAAACTTATACCTGTTTTATTATTTTTATGCTATTATAAGTGGAATTATTTTATTTCATTTTTGGATTGTTCATTGAAAGACACACAATTGGGTTTTGTATACCAATCTTGTATTCTGAAGCTTTACTAAACTCACTTATTAATTAATTTTAACAGTTTTTTAGTGAATTTTTAAGTTACATTTCGTTTTAAATGGACACACAAAGTAAATAATTCAGAAGAGAAGCCATTCTGAAGAATTACGACTTTAATGATGCTGTTAATGTTCTCAAATATGGCCAGGGAAAATACGGATACAAAACCACAGTATTTCATGTGTTTGAATATTAGATCACTGGTAGCTAAAAAAGTTGCTGCAGATATATGGCAAAAAGAAAGGAATCAACCCATCAGTGACTAAGGATTCTATGGTGTAATTCAAAAGCATTTAATATGCAAAAAACCAAAACTATCAAAAGAAAAACATTAAGACTTGACTATAAATAAAATGCTAGGAAAAAACCCTTTTTTCCCCCTTTTTTGATACTGTGTTTAGTGTGAAATTATATAAATTCCAGGACAATTAAAAACCTAAAATATTCAGGGTCTCTTAAAAATGTGCATGCACAGACACATCTTATGAAGCAAGAACTTTCAGTAATTCAATCTCAACTGCCAGTCACATTTATGTTAGCCTAATTCAATGTCAACCAACGCATCCATAACTAACTCGAGAGAAGCTGACTGTAAATCTCTAATGGAAAGGTAGACATACCAGGGAAGTAGAGGCAGGACAGGCAGACAGTATAATCTCATATGCTGCTGCTGCTTAGTTGCTTCAGTCGAGTCCGACTCTGTGCAATCCTATGGACTGCACGGCAGCCTGATGGGCTCTTCCATCCTTGGGATTCTTCAGGCAAGAACACTGGGGTGGGTTGCCATGCCCTCCTCCAGAGGGTCTTCCCCACCCAAGGATCAAACCCAGTCTCCTGCACTGCAGGCAGATTCTTTACTGTCGAGCCACCAGGGAAGCCCCATAATCTCATACGGTGGAGAGCTAAGACCGACAGACTGAGACACAGAGGTGTAACCAATTATAGAGCTTTAAAGGTAACTACCCAGGGCTTCCCTGGTGGCTCAGTGGTAAAGGGTCCACCTGCCAATGCAGGAAACATGGGTTCGATCTCCGATCTGGAAAGACCCCACATGCTGCAGACCAAGTAATCTCATGTGCCACAAGAACTGAGCCTGTGCTCTAGAGCCCAGGAACCACAACTGAGCCCACATGCCTCAACTACTGAAGCCCGAGTGCCCCAGAGCCCATGCTCCACGATCAGAGACACCACTGCAAGGAGAAGCCCATGCACCACAACTAGAGAGCAGCCCCCACTTGCTGCAACTAGAGGAAGCCCACACAGCAACGGAGACCCAGCACAGCCAAAAATACACAACAATAAAGGTAACCGCTCGGAAGAACCAAAAACAATACAACAATTTATAGACACTGGCAAATGGAGAGGGGGGAGGAAATAAGAAGTACAGAAAGTAATGAAAGTGTCCCGTATCCCTCATTTTCATAACAGGGAGTCAACAGTATCCTCTAATGTTAAGAAATCAAGAAATTGTGGTATTAATACATATTATTTATAGCAACAGTGGCTAACCAGTAAAATCACTACAAACAGGAACTGTAAAAGCAGCAGTCTACTGGCATTTTGCTTTGCATTTCAGGTGCCTCTGTTCAGTTTTCCTTTTTTCTATTTTGTTTTTAAAACATGCATATTTTAGCCTTCATGTTTGGATTTCAAAACAAATAGGAATCTTTAGATCTAGGTTAACATTAGATATCTACACACATTCTTCATTCCTTGGTGACCAGTTATTCGGATAAATCTAGTACCCTGACCTAGCATTTTCTAAATGCTGACATTACTAGGAAAACATGAGAGTAAAATTGAGTCCTTTTGATGGAGAACAGAGAGTAAGGAGAAAAAGCTTCTACTTTTTGATCTAAAAATTAGTGATTTTCAAATGGCAAGGAAAAAGAGGCAAATAAATGAGATCCAAAATTATGCCTGCCAAGATGGTTAGTACAGAAAAAAGGTCATTCAAATCTAAGGGCCTCTTTTAAGACCAAGAAGCTTAGTTTAAATGATTATCAATCCATAATTAAGCTATATACACTCAAGAAATTGTATAACCTAATACAAAACTGCCTAGACAAAGTTCCCTGTAATATAGTTAACTGATGAGGGTAGTAGTTACTATACTTTCACAGAGCCCAGACCATAGAACTGTTTAAGGCTGCTTCCAGAACTAGAATTAAGCAGCCACTCGTGCAAATAAACATCTCAGAATAAGAAACAATTAAGTAACTTGCCCACTTGAACAGGTGGTGACAAAACCCTCCAAGAAGGCTGAGATTAACCTGCACCTTCCCAACAACATCCCAGGCAAGAAGAGAAAATGTGGAGTCAAACAGGGCTTCTCTCAGGGGACTTTCCTCATCAAGGAGGAAAATTGTTTCTCATAAAACCGTAGTGGACTCCCCGCTATGATCATTAGGCCAGAGCTGAGTCAGATGCCCACCATTCCAAACACTGGGGAAGCCATAGTGTAGTCAGGGTATATTTTCTGGGGCTTGGTACACTACTACTTTTAAAATAATGAGGAAATCCGGGGTAGCATGAAAGAAGAGAGAACAGCTGTTGGGCTGGAAATCAATACTGTCAGTCACATCCATATTTAATATTTACCTAAATTTAAATGCTCATTTTCCATAGTAGAAAACTATTAGTATCTAAAACTGAGAAACACCATTAAATCATGTTATTCAGAAATCCAGAGGTAAATGCTAGAAGAAATAGCTGAAAGAGTTTAAAATGGTTTCTCCAGGAATGGAACTAGAGATGAGATGGGACGTGAGACTGTTGTTTTTTGTTATTAGCCTAATAATACTATATGCAGAGTACATCATGAGAAACGCTGGGCTGGAGGAAGCACAAGCTGGAATCAAGATTGCTGGGAGAAATAGCAATAATCTCAGATATGCAGATAACACCACCCTTTGGGCAGAAAGTAAAGAACTAAAGAGCCTCCTGATGAAAGTGAAAGAGGAGAGTGAAAAAACTGGCTTAAAGCTCAACATTCAGAAAACTAAGATCATGGCATCTGGTCCCATCAGTTCAGTTCAGTCGTTCAGTCGTGTCCGACTCTTTACGACCCCATGAATCGCAGCACGCCAGGCCTCCCTGTTCATCACCACCTCCCGGAGTTCACTCAGACTCACACCCATCGAGTCCGCGATGCCATCCAGCCATCTCATCCTCGGTCGTCCCCTTCTCCTCCTGCCCACAATCCCTCCCAGCATCAGTCTTTTCCAATGAGTCAACTCTTTGCATGAGGTGGCCAAAGTACTGGAGTTTCAGCTTTAGCATCATTCCTTCCAAAGAAATCCCAGGGTTGATCTCTTTCAGAATGGACTGGTTGGATCTCCTTGCAGTCCAAGGGACTCTCAAGAGTCTTCTCCGATACCACAGTTCAAAAGCATCAATTCTTCGGCGCTCAGCCTTCTTCACAGTCCAATTCTCACATCCATACATAACCACAGGAAAAACCATAGCCTTGACTAGACGGACCTTAGTCGGCAAAGTAATGTCTCTGCTTTTTAATATACTGTCTAGGTTGGTCGTAACTTTTCTTCCAAGGAGTAAGTGTCTTTTAATTTCATGGCTGCAATCACCATCTGCAGTGATTTTGGAGCCCCCCAAAATAAAGTCTGACACTGTTTCCACTGTTTCCCCATCTATTTCCCATGAAGTGATGGGACCGGATGCCACGATCTTCGTTTTTTGAATGTTGAGCTTGAAGCCAACTTTTTCACTCTCCTCTTTCACTTTCATCAAGAGGCTTTTTAGCTCCTCTTCACTTTCTGCCATAAAGGTGGTGTCATCTGCATATCTGAGGTGATTGATATTTCTCCCGGCAATCTTGATTCCAGCTTGTGTTTCTTCCAGTCCAGCGTTTCTCATGATGTACTCTGCATAGAAGTTAAATAAGCAGGGGGACAACATACAGCCTTGACGTACTCCTTTTCCTATCTGGAACTAGTCTGTTGTTCCATGTCCAGTTCTAACTGTTGCTTCTTGACCTGCATACAGATTTCTCAAGAGGCAGATCAGGTGGTCTGGTATTCCCATCTCTTTCGGAATTTTCCATAGTTTATTGTGATCCACACAAAGGCTTTGCCATAGTCAATAAAGCAGAAATAGATGTTTTTCTGGAGCTCTCTTGCTTTTTTCATGATAAAGCGGATGTTGGCAATTTGATCTCTGGTTCCTCTGCCTTTTCTAAAACCAGCTTGAACATCAGGGAGTTCACGGTTCACGTATTGCTGAAGCCTGGCTTGGAGAATTTTGAGCATTACTTTACTAGCATGTGAGATGATCACTTCATGGCAAATAGATAGGGAAACAGTGGAAACACTTTATTTTTGGGGGCTCCAAAATTACTGCAGATGGTGACTGCAGCCATGAAATTAAAAGACTCTTATGCCTTGGAAGAAAAGCTATGACCAACCTAGACAACATATTAAAAAGCAGAAACATTACTTTGTCAACAAAGATCCATCTAGTTAAGGCTATGGTTTTTCCAGTAGTCACGTATGGATGTGAGTTGGACTATGAAGTGCCAAAGAATTTATGCTTTTGAACTGCGGTGCTGGAGAAGACTCTTGAGAGTCCCTTGGACGGCAAGGAGGTCCAACCGGCCCATCCTAAAGGAACTCAGTCCTGAATATTCATTGGAAGGACTGATGTTGAAGCTGAAACTCCAATACTTTGGCCATCTGATGCGAACAACTGACTCACTAGAAAAGACCCTGATGCTGGGAAAGACTGAAGGCATGAGGAGAAGGGGACGACAGAGGATGAGATGGTTGGATGGCATCACCAACCAAATGGACATGAGTTTGAGTAAACTTCAGAGTTGGTGATGGACAAGGAGGCCTGGTGTGCTGCAGTCCATGTGGTCGCAAAGAGTTGGACACGACTGAGCAATTGAACTGAACTGACTAACAACACTATATGACTTTTAAACTTTACTTTCATAGGTAGAAAAACAACAGGGTGACTGCATGAATACTGAAGGCATTTTGCTAAATCAAACAAGTCAGTCACAAAAGATCAGTATCTTTTGATCCCATGTATATGAGGTACCTGGACTAGTCGAATTCACAGAAAGTAGAATGATGGTTGCCAGTGGCTGGAGGTAAGCAAGTAATAGGGAGTTACTGTCTAGTGAGTATAAAGTTTCAGTTTGGGAAGATGAAAAAAGTCCTGGAGATGGACGGTGGTGATAGCTGCACGACAATGTGAATGTACTTACTGCCATGGAACTGTATACTTAAACATGGTTAAAATGTAAATTTTATGTTACTTACATATAAGAAATATACATGCTTTCAGACTTCTAGGCCTCAGAAACACAAGAAAACAAATTTGTTTAAAGCCTCCCCACACACAATCATCTTTTTAATATTAAGAGAAAGTGTTTTAGAAATAAAAAGCAAACCCCATTATAAGCAATTGGGGGTGGTGAGTGACTCAAAAAAGTATTTGTAACTATTTATATATATATGTGTGTGTGTGTATAAATATATAAAACAGACTAACACTGGAGCCATGAGGAAATCTAGAAATTTAAAAAACAACAAAGCACTTGGCAAGCAACCTCAGTATTCCATTAGGAATTTTTAACACCCTCCATCTACGCCTCATATAAAGGCTCACCAAGAGATCAGAAACAGACACAAGATGAACAAGCAGCAGAAGTGCACACGTGCTACATCTCTCAGCCATGTCCAACTCCCCACAACCCCATGGACTGTAGCATGCCAGGCTCCCTTGTCCACGGGTTTCTCCAGGCAAGAATACTGGAGTGGATTGCCATTTCCTTCTCCGAACAAGCAACAAGTGTTTCCAATACACTCAGAAAGGTAGTCTGCCTCTTTCCCTCTCCCCACCTCCATCCCAACAGTAAGAAGAAAACATAAGAAGTGAAAAATGCAGAAAGGACTTACAAAGACAGTGGTTTTCTCTGTTTTTTATTCTACCAGCTTAGGAAGGTAATTAACAAGGTCTGTGTTTCACTATGTTAGAGAACATTTTAAATGCATTTCAGTTTTAAACATCTGTTCTTCATGGAGGCTCTGGATGGAACAGACTCCTAAAAGCTCTCTGCCAGATAACCCAGAGGAGGGTAAAAGGTGCTTGACCCAGTATCCTCCAGGGAGGCTGATAGTGGCCAAATCACGTTCAGTGTGTACAATCATCAAATCTCTAAAGTGCTAATAAAACCAAGAGAGGGACAATTTTTACATCAGCAAAAGGCACAATTAGAGCCAGAGGATATTATAACTTAGTATGGATAAATAATTATGGCAAACGGAAGACATCCAAGGTTTGTGAAAAGTCAATTCTACTGTCCTTTGAGTTAACTGCAATTCTCATAACCAGGAGCAAAGATTTCCAAGACATTAATTCAAAGGATGGCTCCCTACCCAATCACACAGGACTCTGCAAGAGTAGAACATACACCCAGGCTGAAAGGGAAATTGATAATGACCATGCTCCTATTCAGAAGGTTCTGTGTTAGAAGAGGCCTTAGACAGCATCTGGTGGAAGCCTGTCATTTTACAGATGGAGAAAACAACATTCAAGGATCACACAGTGAGTGACACAGGAGTCAGGAGACCAACACAAATAAGCAAGGCAGTCTAAGCAAATCTGCCTTTCTTGAGTCTGGCCACAAAATGATTTGAAACAAATGACTTTTTAAGTTAGCACCAGGTACAAAGTGGTATACAAAACCACAAATTAATCTAAAATAAATGCCAACTGATTTTAAGACTATCAAAATAAAGTATGTCAAATATGTCCACATCTGTTTGGGTTTGAGTACTTGTCTTGAAGTAAATCTTCTTCACAATAACTACCTGGTTCTGGTTCCAGGAAAATGCTGGTTGGATGCGCCAGACTGTTGACAGCCATCTGGATCAACTCTTTGGATTAGATTTCACACAAGTTGTGGTTCAGCCTCTGTAATGCTAGTAATTAATGAGGGCTCACTGCTTTGTATGGGGAGAGCACTCAGATTCAAGCCTGGCCTTCATTCCCACTTCTTGTTTTCCTCCCAGTTCACTCCTCTTGGGCACTTAAAAAAATAAAAATAAAAACAATGCAAAATACATATCTACCAACATCTTCTACTTACAGTAAGGAATCTGAACTCATCAATAAACTTCGTAAGAGGCAAAAGCCTACTGAACATCACTGGTCTAGGTCACTTTATTTACGTGCTGCCTCTTCATTATGGTTCGAGGAACTTATCAGACCAGAGAGTGGTTTCATTTCAATGTAAAAGCAGCCCAACTCTAACATAAACATTCGCCGGTGATGAGATGAGCACCTCTCTGAGGCCCAAAGCATTAATTATAACATCTTAAAAATGAATCACAAGCCTAGCAAACTTTTGATAGGTTCCTCTTAGAATGGACTTCCCAGGTGGTGCAGTGGAAAAGCATCCGCCTGCCATGCAGGAGACATGGGTTTGGTCCCTGGCTCGGGAAGATCCCGTGGAGTACAAAATGGCAACCCACTCCAGTATTCTTGCCCGGCAAACCCCATGGATAGGAGCCTGGCCTTGGAACCTAGGGAGCAATCAATGGTCTATCTTTACCAGTCCTCACCTGCTATAAACATCAGGCCATTTCTTCAAAAAATTAAAATTGAATGAGGTATTACACTGATACTAAAACCAAAGATACCACAAGAAGAATCGACAAGTATCTCTTAGGAATATAGATGCAAAAATCCTCAACCAAATAATAGCAAACAGAATTCAGCAACATATAAAAAGGATTATATACCACAATTAATGGTACTTACTCTGGGAATGAGAGCTTGGTTCAATATCTGAAAATAATCAACATGATACATCATAGCAACAGAATAAAAAACAAAAATCATAGGATCATTACAAAAGATACAACAGAAAAAACTGCCTTTGATAAAATTCCACTTCCTTTCATAATAAAAATAATCAACAAACTAGGAATAATAGGGAACTTCCTGAACCTGATAAAGAGCATCGATGAAAAACCACAGCTACCATTTTACCTAATGATAAAAGACTGGAGGTTTTCCCCTAATACCAAGCACAGGTCAGTGGTATCTGTTCTCATTCTCTTGCCAAGTTTGTTCAACACTGTACTGAAGGTTCCGGTTCTAGCCAGGGCAATTAGGCAAGAAAACAAACAAAAAAGGTACCTAGATCAATGAGGAAGAAGTAAAACTATCTTTATGCATAGATGACTGTGGTCTTGTATACAGACAATACCAAGGAATCTATAAAATTTGCATTTTCCAGTTACTGATTCTTGTTTATTAAGCATTTTACTTTTTAAAAGAACTCAATGACATGAACAGCTTTAGTTCATCAGGGCATTTGTCCTCAAGATCTAAAAGACCATTTATTTAGACATAAATACTCACAAATTTCTGAGCTTTTGGCTTCAAACTGTGGCCTGAGAACCAGGTGAAAAGGACCTTTAAAAACTAGTCCTGTATCACATAAATCAAAGCAAGATCCTCTATGACCCACCTCCAGGGTAACAGAAATAATAAAAACAAAAGTAAACAAGTGGGACCTGACTAAACCTAAAAGCTTTTGCACAGCAAAGGAAACTATAAGCAAGGTGAAAAGACAACCCTCAGAACGGAAGAAAATAACAGCAAATGAAACAACTGACAAAGGATTAATTTACAAAATATAAAGCAGCTCATAAAACTCAATGCCAGAAAAACAAACAAACCAATCAGAAAGTGGGGAAAAGACCTAAACAGACGTTTCTCCAAAGAAGACTTACAGATGGCTAACAAACATGAAAAGATGCTCAACATTGCTGATTATTAGAGAAATGCGAATCAAAACCACAATGAGGTATCACCTCACACCAGTCAGAATGGCCATCATCAAAAAGTCTACAAACAAAAAATGCTGGAGAGGGTGTGGAGAAAAGGGAACGTTCTTGCACTGTTGGTGGGAATGTAGATTGATACAGCCACTATGGAAGATAGTATGGAGACTCCTTAAAAAACTAGGAATAAAACCACCATATGACCCAGCAATCCCACTCCTAGGCATGTACCTGAGGAAACCAAAATTGAAAAAGACACATGTATACCATTGTTCACTGCAGCACTAGTTACAACAGCCAAAACATGGAAGCAACCTAGATGTCCATCGACAGATGAATGGATAAAGCAGTTGTGGTACATACACACAATGGAAACATTGCTAAGCCACTTCAGTCGTGTCCGACTGTGCGACCCCATAGACGGCAGCCCACCAGGCTCCCCCGTCCTACTCAGCTATAAAATGGAACCCGTTTGAGTCAGTTCTGATGAGGTGGATGAACCTAGAACCTATTATACAGAGTGACGTGAGTCAGAAACAGAAATATCGTATTCTAATGCACATACACGGAATCTAGAAAAATGGTACTCAAGAATTTTTCAGGGCAGCAATGGAGAAACAGAGACAGAGAATAGACTTCTAGTCATGTGGAGAGGGGAGGAGAGGATGAGCTATATGGGAAGAGTAACACGAAAACTTACATTACCATATGTAAAATAGCCCACAGGAATTTGCTATAAGGCTCAGGAAACTCAAACAGGGGCTCTATCAACCTAGAGGGGTGGGATGGGGCGGGAGATGGGAGGGAGCTTCAAAAGGGAAGGGATATATGTATACCTATGGCTGATTCATGCTGAGGTTTGACAGAAAACAACAAAATTCTGTAAAGCAATTATCCGATTGCTTTCTTCTTTCCAACCAGGTGAACTAGTTTTCCCACGTTAACTTTACCCTGTCTTATCAGCAAATCTTACTTTTTTTCATCACATCACAGTCTTTACTGCTGACTGGCGGTGAAGAATCTCTGATATTCATTACTGTAGCTATTTGAGTTCCCAAAATTATTTTGGCTGAGTCCATATAAAAACAGAAAATCTGACAGTCCTTAGTTATTGATTATGACATGTCCACATACCAAAATATTTTTTGTCCATACAAATCCATGAAGCCTGAATTTTACTCAAGACAGAATATCAAAAAATTGAAAGGACATGATCTGCAACTCTTTACACACACACACATGTAGTCAAGCCTACAGTTGTCTCCAAACCATGCAAGACCCCTCCCATAAAATCATTTTTAAGACATCAGTCCTCAAAAAGTCCTTGCAGAACGCTAGCAGTGCCAACTTACAGATGCACGTTTCACCCATAGGCCTTGGGAGAGCAGAAGGGAGTTGCGCACTACCAGCCTGGGTGAGCTCCGTCTTCCCTCATCAGGTTGTGTCTCACCTGGAGCAGGCAGAGGCGCTCTGCTCCACACAATACACTGCTGCGCACCCTGCAGCCGAGGGCTGCTGCCTTCCCGGGCAATCTCTCATCGGCAAACACGAACCCAGCACAAATGTGCACCCACCGCAAAACTGAGCTACATCTTCTGGTACACACTTTGGTGGCTGACGAATATGAGACTTAAGCCAAATCTCCTCTGGAATGACAACACATGTTAATTTTTGTTACTCTGAGGTAAGTAAATGCCATCTTCCTTGAACACAAGGCAAAGTGACTGAACAACTTTCAACATGTTTTTCATGCACTTCAGTTAAAAACTGAAACTACAGAGCCAAACAAGCACATTTGCTGGTTCAGAAATTTTTGGCTAGAATAAACTCAGGTCACTGTATTAGAAACTTTATAACAGTGAGAAACTGGCCTTCCTTCCCCATATCTACAGAGCTCTATTCACTTCTCCCAACCAAGGAACTAGATTAACACTCAGGACTCTCCCCAAATACTCTTACTTTTTTCTGGCTCACACCAAGTGGATTCCTTTCCTTTCTTCCTGTCTTCTCCTTTATCCCCAGACCCTTCCAATGGCCTTCAGGGAACCAACCAATTAGAGCCAACTCTTCAGCTGGCAGACAGGATGCGCAAGGGTGTGAACAAGATTTCAGACTAACAGTTCCCTCTGGCGCTCATTAAGGCAACAGCATACTTTTCCACAGCTGAGGAGGATGTTACGCAGGAAAAGTAAGGCAAGAAGAAAGGCTCAAAGAGGTCTCTTTGTTCATTCCCCAGAGCACAACCCTCTCAACAAGGAGACAGTTCGAAACTCATTTAAAAAATAAATAGATAATAAGGTAGCAAAAAGTATCACATTATCTGGCATTCCAGAGGTAGAAGAGCCTTCTTAAATGTTTGCAAACTTCCTTTCCTAGGAAGATGTGCATCTTAAGACAGCAGAGAAAAAACCTGGAATAGGAATGAGGACACCAAGTTTGAGACTACCAACTGACATTAATTAGCTGTATGACACTAACAAGTTACTCAATTTCTCTCAATTATAGAAGGAAAGCATTAGGTCCTTTCCAGCTAACCAGACTGTTACAAAAGTGAAGCAGACTGTAATAACTTTACCTTTCATTGAGGCTAGAAGCAGCTTCTCAAAGGATGAGCCAAATGTCATCCCTATTCCTCCAAAGGCAGATAAAACAAAACAAAATAAAAACCCAAGGGCGTTTTGCTTTGAACTTGGTCAAAAATTTTGTTCTTCCTTAATAATGAGAAAAGGGTACGCTTCTAAAAACATGGGAAATGTAAGAGGTTACAGAAAGTTTTCATTTCCCAACTCTCATTTTCCAACCACAGAAGGCAATTTTGAGAAATCTTTTCAAGGGTAAGCTGTATCCTCTGTGGGGAGATGGCAAGTTCATCATGTTGTCAACGTCTCTGCCCAGTCTGATCATACAGGGCATTCAGCACATCAGCGGTTATCTAGAATGCTCTGACCTGTGTATGACACGCTAGAAGCTTGAGACAGGAAATTCTAATCCCCTTCCTTCCTACTAGAGATTTCCAATACAAGCCTACTATCACTTTCTAAATGTTTTCCAAGTCTGAAATATGTAACTTAGCACTTGACTCTCTAAGTTTTTCATTTCAGAACTAAAAAGCTTTTCTACCACCAAGATTTTAAGACCACTGAGTGAAGACTGCATTTCCTACTTTTGTCTGTGGTCCCCTTTTGTGCAAAGCACTGCCCTGGACCCACATAACTCACTGAAGATACATACCTAACCACATCAATTCAGGTGCCTAAAGGTGACCAATAACCATGATTCAGGGAAAGAAAATTACATAGAAGAGAGGGAAATGTAACAAAAGAAATGAACAAATCATCAGAAAATTGGAAATTTTCCAAAGGGAGGGGGAATTAAACCAGTAAGTACTGCATATCTAGGTGGCACTGAGGTAACTGCTATAAAACAGTGTTTAAATCCAACCACAACAGTGCTATATCTTATAAACATATTAGGTAGGTCTTTGTGTTAAAAATTTAAAGATCACAATGTGCTCTACTAATAAATAACAGCTCTGTGTAACAGAGGAGCTAAGATTTAAGTATTTAAATCTGCAATTAAAAAGCAGAAACCATCTGGAGACAGGGTAAGTGATATTTGAGAAAGTAGATGAGGATTATGTATGTAGGGAGGAAGGATAAATGATTCAGTATTTCCGGCAGAATCTTTCCCAAACACTGTAGGAACTAATTCAGACTATCAGATAGGCTTGTATCTTTAAGGCACACTTAAAGACTATGCCCTTACTTTAAAACCATAGAAGCTTGGGTGTTTCAAATATGCCTAAAGGTGCCCCTGAGGTTTTTCCCTCAGAGGAATAATGATTAATATACAGCTAAAAGTTTAGTTCCTTCCGCAAATAATTATCTGCTACTATGACATTGGTACTAAACTGCTGGAAGCACAGGCATTACAGAATTCACAAGGAATTCTGGAAGAAGTTATAAATTTCTTTCCATCACCTCGGAAAACAATATCCATTTCTTAAACGCTGTCAGTTCAAGTTCAAGACAACCTATGGAGAGCAGATCCTGGTTTGCCAAATCTTTCACGATTAAAAGGCGTGCTCAGAGGCTGGCCTTGACCCGATGAGGTCAGGAGGGAGGTTTCTCCAATGAGGTAAGCCACCTCACTAGAAACTCCACTGTTTCACAAAGTTAAAACTTCCTTAAGCCCAGTTCTCCACATATATCAATGAACGTCTCCAGCCTGGATCATTTGAAAGTATTCCAAGGCAGCCACGCCACCCCTAGAGTTGCCTGGGTGGATTCCTCTGTAGAGCTCTCTCCACAGATTTCTTATTCCTTGTTTGCAAGATCTTCTTACTCTACCGTCTTGATATTGTGCAATGATTAAAAAATGGCCCAGGCCTAACAGCAAGGGATTGGCTGGAGTACAACTGGTGAGCCCAGCCCACAGGAACCAAGCTAGCAATCCCGTAGACAGCAAGGGCTGCCAGCAAAGTCCCAACCCTCTAGCCAGAGGCCACCATCAAAAAGCTAAGTAACCAAGTTAAAAACGAAGCACCATTCCCCTCATGAGGTCCCTCAAGATCGCTCTCCAGTCTTCTCCCTCTGGAGAAAGCCCAGTCAGGGGACAGGCAACCTTTGAGCTCCCTTTTCCCGTGACCAATTAATTCCAGGCTCTTTACCTCTACCCCAGTGTTCTTCCTTGTAAACAGTCTTGGTCGCACTTTGAAAAGCAGTGCTCAGTGACCCCGTTCTGCACGGCCCCTTCCCCCGGATGAAGCAGTCCCGCCGGGGAGGGTCCCGTCTTCCACCTACCTCCACAGGCGTCGCCGCCAAAACTCTACCCTCAAGGCTGCCAGCGCTCCTTTCCCTGGGCTATTACTTGAGCACGATTTTATCACTTCTCCGCCAGCCTGGGGACTCCCCCCACCCGTGGGGCCTCGTCCAGCGAAGTAAACAATGCTGTCAAAGCAGGATAACACTGGGCGAGGCTTCCAAACTCCGCATTCCAGCCTCCCCCCTCCTGGAGTTCTAGAAGCAGCAAAACAAGTCATCGTAGGGTCCCAGGAGCAAACTACTCGCCCCAACTTCCTTTCTAAAAAGGCCGGGAGACAGCTCCAAAATCAAGCTTCAGTGTGCACAAAGACACTATACGTAAGAGGCAGAGGGAATGCGGAGCGAGTGCAAAGCCAAGTGTAGACGAATTTGCCCTAGAGTAGGGGCGGAGGAAGGAGAAAACTGGGTCGAGTGAGTAAACCTGCCACGAAGCGGGAACAGGGGCTTTTTTTTTCACGAGAGGAGAGCCAGCCACGTTCCCAGAGTGGGCACGCACTAAACAGAGTTGCGGGAGAGAGAACGCGAAGTTAAGGTTCTCGAAAGCAGTCTCAAGGGGGTTTCGGGGGAAGCCCCAAGAAAGGGGCTTTGGTGGAGCCGGGGTGGCCCGAGCGGCCCAGAGTGGATACGCCCTGAGTTAAAGGACCGTGGCGGGAAAGTGCGGGGACACCGCGGAGGTTAGCGCGGGCGCGCTCGGGCCGCGCGGGCGCCGACGCTCACCTCCCGGTGTGGTGGAGAAGAGCGTCCCCCCGGGCGTGGTGCAACAGTCATGAGGTAGCTGCGCGGCGTCGCTGATCGGCACGGTGCGGGTGGGGATGGCGCGGCTCTGGCTGGGCTGGTGGCCGCTGCCGGCGGGCGAGGACATGGCTCTGGGCGCGGGCTCTCGGGCTTTGTCCGGCGGGCGGGCAGGCGGGCGGCGGCGGCGGCTGAGGGCCCGGGCTGCTCCAGCTGCTCAGGCGGGCTGAAGGGCGGGCAGGGCTAGGCGCGCTCCGCTCGCTCCTCGCTCGCTTCCTCTGGCTCCCTCGTCCCGCTCCGCTCCCGCCGCCGCCCTCTCAGCCGCCGCCGCCGCCGCCGCCCTATCCTCCGGCCTCCGCCAGCAGCCTCAGCAGCAGGAGCAGCGGCAGCAGCGGCGACGACGACGACGACCGGAAGCGGGCGAAGGCGGGAGCCAGAGGGAGGTCGGGGTAGCTGGTCGGCCGGACGTGACGTCACGAGGGCGGGTCCTGAGCCGCAAGGCGGCTGGCGGGGCGGGGCTTATGCCCCGAGGGCGGGACGCGAACCGGACAGAACCTACGCCAAGTGTTTGTGAACTGGGCGTAGGTGTGCTTGGAAAACGGATGTGGGCTTTTTATTATTATTATTATTATTATTGTCAATCAACACTATTTGAGTTGACTTCTGTTTCGTATATCGAGGCAAAGTGTTATTTTACTTTTAATTGTTCATTATTAAAGGAATATGTGCATGTATTAGAAGACGATCAGAATGGTTTATGGTGCCACCGTGCTCAAAGGGTAACAAATTTTTTCGATAAAAAGTCGGAGAGTAAATACTTTAGGCTTTACAGGCCTTATAGTCTCTGCGGCAAGTTTTCAACATTTGTTGCTCTAGCGAGAAAGCAGCCTTCGACAACATGTAAATAAATGCGCGTGGATCCAGTAAGACTTCATTGACGAAAACGGGTGACCAGCTGGATTTGTCCTGTGGGCCATGGTTTGCAGATCCTGTCTTTGTTTTTGTTTTCGTTTGGTCCAGGTACACGTCTTATGATATCTTAGCTCCCCGACCAGGGACTGAACTTGGACCCAGGCAGTGAAAGCACCCAGTCCTAACCAGTGGACCACCAGGGAATTTTCCTGTCTTTGCTTATGTTATACATTAATTCAACAAATCTTTAATAAGCACCTACTGTGTGTGTCAGGAACTTTCTAGCGGAGAAGGTATAGCAGTAAACAAGACAGAGGCCCCCTGGCTCAGTGGAGTGAATGTTCTGCTTGGAGCAACCGGGGCTCTCCTCCCCACCTTCCCTTCACTACCTAACCCAGACTGCTATTTAATACTTGGTGTGGGTGGCACTGGGCTTTCCAGGTGGCTCGATAGTAAAGAGCCTGCCTGCCAATGGCAGAAACATAAGACATGTGGGTTTGATCCTGGAGTCGGGAAGATCCCCTGGAGGAGGGCATGGCAACCCACTCCAGTATTCTCGCGGAGAATCCCATGGACAGAGGAGCCTGGCAAGCTACAGTCCATAGGGTTGCAAAGAGTCCCACATGACTGAAGCCACTTAGCACACATGCATGTGGGTTGGCCTGCTTTGACTTTCTTTGTGCTGTCAGAGTCGGTTCTTTGCCCTAGGAGCTCCCGTAGTGCCCTGTGCACACTGATGTCACTTGTACCAACCTTGTGCATGAGTGTTATTTGCTTATGCCTCTGGTTCCCTTCAAAACTGAATACTTTAAAGGCAAGGACCGGGCCCATCCTCCCCTCATAGTTTGGAGCCTAGCTCAGAATCAGCCTGTGGTCTGCGGTATTAAATTGACCTTAAGAAGTCTTTGTGGAGACTGAGAAAGAAACATTAGACACAGTTGTGGGCAGTTCGGCGATGGAGGGACCTTTTCAGCTGAGAAGTTGTGTTTATCAGCTGGGTTATGTGTACCTCTTTCAAAAGTGCATGTCCATGAATTTTGACAAATGTTTATTTTACATCCTTGTAAACACCACCACACTGAAAATCTGCGACGTTTCCTCACACTCAATAGTTCCCTTCGCAGTCATCACTTCACACCCCAAGCCTCAGCCTGAGAGAATCACTGATCTGCTGTCTATCGCTACAGGTTAGTTTTGCCTGTTCTAAAACTTTATAGAAATGAAATCACACTGTGTGTATTGTTTTACACTTGGCTTCTTCACATAGCACACTGTGTTGCAATATCAGTAATCCACTCCTTCTTGTGGCTGAGTAGTGTTCCATTTATGGATATACCACAGTTTATCAGATAAGAATTTAAAGGGAAAATATCTGTTGTTCCTTTTCCCAGAACCTACCATGAGGAATTAGGAGGGTCTTGGGTGGCGGCCTCAACTGTACAGGCTGTGTATTATCTCTTATATTAAGAATATTGTGGTTTATATTAGGAAATATGTATTTGTTCTCAGTCCCTGTTCCTAGCACAGAGCTCCTAAGACCATTAAGACTTCCTGAGGGATGAGAGTGATCTAGGTGTCTTTTGTGATGTCAGTGTGACTTTTGAAATGCCCTTAGGTCACCCAAGAAGGAGAACTGGTCACCAGTGAAACCAGCCAGGTGATTTGGAGCGCTAGAACTTTCATTGTCGCCTCTCTGACCTCTGGGAAGGGCAAGGGCTGGAGAGTGAGTTCAATCACCAATGGCCAATGAGCTAATCAATTATGCCTGTGTAATGAAGCTTCCATAAAGATCTAAAAACGATGCACAGAGAGAGGCTCAAAGAGCTTCCAGGTTGGTGAACATATGGAGCCTTGAGGAGAGTGATGTGCCCAGAAAAAGCATGGAAGCTCCACTTCCTTTCCTCATACTTTGCCCTATACGTCTCTTCCATCTGGCTATTCTGTTTTTAATAGTGTATTTTTTTTTTCTTATTGGAGGATACTTGCTTTACAATGCTGTGGTGGTCTCTGCTATACATCAATGCAAATCAGTACTGATTATATACACCCCGTCCCTGTTCAGCCTCCCTCCTATCTCCCTCCACTCCTCTAGTTCACCACAGAGTGCCAGGCTGGGTTCCCTGCGTTTCACAGCAGCTTCTCACTAGTTATACACCTGGCTGTCTGAGCTATGTCCTTTTATAGTAAACCAGTGGTCAAGTAAATAGCAAGTTTCTCTGAGTTCTGTGAGCCGCTCTAGCAAATTAATCAATCCAAGGAGTGAGTAACTGGAACTGCTGATCTACAGTCAGCTGGTCAGAAACACAGGTGACAGCTGGGACTTTAGATTGGCATCTCAAGCTGGGGGGCGGGGAGCCCTTAATTTGTGGCATCTGATGCCATCTCCAGGTAGTGTTAGAATTAAGTTGAATTATAGGGTACCAACCCAAACAAAAAACAAGTGTAAAAAAAAATAGGGATTTGCTTGGTGGTCTAGTGGTTAAGACTCCATGCTCCCAATGCTAGGGGCGGGGGTATGATCCCTAGTTGGGGAACTAAGATCCCACATGCTGTGGGGTACAGCTAAACAAACAAAACAAAACAAGACCAAGTGTACAGGGTACTCAGTTGGTCTTGGAGAATTGCCTGGTGGTGAGGGGGAAAAAATTTTGGAATTGGGGGCAGAATCTTATCTCTGAATGAGGTTAGATAGTTGATGATTTGAAAGCTGCTGATGCAATTGTGACCTCTGGATCCATACCTGATGTACTGCCAGGATAGAATGTCCAATATATACCACATCTGGAGAGCCCTTTCTTGGAAATGTTAATGTTAACTAATATAACTTGGTTTCAACTAACAGAAGTGACCTGGGTGTCCCCAAATTAGGGGTTCTCCTTCTGTAGCCAATTATTCCAGTGTTTAGCTAGCAGGCCTTCCCCAAATTGGTTCCTTTTAACGCCCCTGTACCTACCTGCTACCACCTTTCTCTCTGGTTTCATCTTTCCCGGGGCAGAGGGAGGCTCTTTCCCCCGCCTTCTGTATTGAGGCCACCCACACCCGATCTGTATCATCATAAGGGTAATAGCCCCTTATCTTTAGATAACACTTTTCCACTTTAACAAGCACTTTCAGACCATTATCTCACTTAAGCTGAGCCACAGCCCTGTGATGGAGGCAGCCTACTTATTATTCTTTTCTTTATTATTATCTATATTATTCTTCTTACATTTCACAGATAAAGAAACTGTGACTGAAAGAGGTTATGACTTCCTGAGCTTCTGGTTGGCCATTCTATGTGCTTCTTACTGTGCCCACAGGCCTCCCGCATCATAAAGAGGGTAAGGTGCTCCCTGGCTGAAGTGAAGTCGCTCAGTTGTGTCCGACTCTTTGTGACCCCGTCAACTGTAGCCTACTAGGCTCCTCCATCCATTGATTTTTCCAGGCAAGAATACTGGAGTGGGTTGCCATTTCCTTCTCCAGGAGATCTTCCCAACCCAGAGATCGAACCCAGGTCTCCCGCATTGCAGACAGACACTTTAACCTCTGAGCCACCAGGGAAGCCCCCTGGGTACCCGTTCTTTATTGTCATATTTGCTGAACTCATGGGGGGATGAGCAGTAGTCATTCTTGAGCTCCTGACCCATAAAATACCGAATGTGTTCAAATGGTGATAATAATCATAAATAACTTTTATAGACAGTGAGGCTGAGTCACCTGCTGTTCTAGGCCTTCTAGAGATCTTATCTCTAATACTGCCAACTTCTGTACAAGGTGGATATTATTATGCCTGTTTTACAGATAAGGAAGAAGCCTCAGAATCCACCTGCCAATGTAGGAGACAACAGATGCAGGTTGGATCCAGGGTTGGGAAGAAGCCCCATAGGAGGACATGGCAACCCACTCCAGTATTTTTGCCTGAAAAATCCAACGGACAGAGGAGCCCAGCGGGCTACAGTCCATGGGGTCACAAAGAGTCAGACACGACTTAGGGACTGAGCCCACACAGGCACATTCAGAGAGGCTAACTTGCCTGACGTCACCTGTGTCTCTGAAAATTCTCTAGCCTCTCGTTGCGGTTGGGAACCCTCCACTGTGGCCTCACATGTACACTGGTTCCAGTGCTGGGCCTCCCACCTGCTTGCCATGTGACCATGAGTCTCAACGTGTTCCCTCATCTGAAAAATAGGAGGGGTCCCTCATTCACAGAGTACTCTTCTGAGGATTAAATGTCAGGCCCAGCCCGGTTAGGCAGATAGGAATGATGATTAGGCACCAATCCCAGTCCAAGAACATGATGGGGGCCCAGAGGCCGAGGGCAGCGTGTCTGACTGTCAGGGTCTGTGTTTCAGTCTAGGTATGTCGTCCTTCAGAGGCTGTGTCAGCTGATGCCAACAGAAGTCTGCAGCTGTAGACGTCATGAGGTAGGGTTTGTTCAAAGTTATTAGGTACCGTAAAGTCCTCTGTTGAAGCTGGTTTCTTATCTGCCTGTTTACTACAATTCAGCACCTGTATTCATCGTTTTCTTTCCATCTCAAAGTTTAGTAGACGATTCTTCATGAATACAATCCTTCCGCTATCACCCCTGGCTTGCAGGGTGCAAGTGGACAGTTCATTTAAAGCCACATCACATCGAATGGTGTGTTCTGGATTGGATGACTTGAACTCCAACCAGAGAGAGCACTTGTAAAATGGAAATGCACTGTCATCCAGAATGAATGGTGTGCCACGCCCTGTGCCAGCCACAGCCCAAAGGCAAGGCACACAGTGTTAGGAGCCTGGGAGCTAAGAGTGGGTACTCACTAAGTTGAGTCAAGAGGCACTTCTGCCTTCTCTTGGGTGGAGGCTAGGGTTTCCAGTGGGAATCATTTAGCAATCATTGGGTGGTGCTGTCGGATTCAGAGTGGGTGACTTAACTCAGTTAGGTGATCTGATTCTCCATGAGGGCTCTGGACAAGTTGACTGGCTTCCATGTCTCCATCAACTCTGGGTTTGGGGCGAACAGGGCAGACGTCATGCAGCTTCCATGGGAGTCATTCAGGTCCTTGCATCCAGGTCTTCTGGCTGGATTTAGATGGGGCCATTCATCTTTCCACACTGCGTTAGCGTCAGAAACCCTGAGTAGCAATGACCGGCAGTGTATATCATATTGTCAGTTCAGTTCAGTGCAGTTGCTTAGTCATGTCTGACTTTGTGACCGCATGGACTGCAGCATGCCAGGCTTCCCTCTCCATCACCAACTTCTGGAGCTTGCTCAAACTTATGTGCATCAAGTCGGTGATGCCATCCAACCATCTCATCCTCTGTCATCCCCTTCTCCGCCTGCCTTCAATCTTTCCTAGCATCAGGGTCTTTTCAAATGAGTCAGTTCTTCGCATCAGTGGCCAAAGTATTGGAGCTTTAGCTTCAGCATCAGTTCTTCCAATGAATATTCAAGACTGATTTCCTTTGGGATTGACTGGTTTGATCTCCTTGCAGTCCAAGGGACTCTCAAGAGTCTTCTCCAACACCACAGTTCAAAAGCATCAATTCTTTGGCACTCAGCTTTCTTTATGGTCCAACTCTCACATCTCTACATGACTACTGGAAAAATCATAGCTTTGAGTAGACAGACCTTTGTTGGCAAAGTAATGTCTCTGCTTTTTATTATACTGTCTAGTTTGGTCATATTTTTCTTCTAAGGAGCAAGTGTCTTTTAATTTCATGGCTGCAGTCACCATCTTCAGTGATTTTGGAGCCCCCAAAATAGTCTGTCACTGTTTCTATTGTTTCCCCATCTATTTGCCATGAAGTGATGGGGCCAGATGCCATGATCTTCGTTTTTTGAATGTTGAGTTTTAAGCCAACTTTTTCACTCTCCTCTTTCACTTTCATCAAGAGACTCTTTAGCTCCTCTTCACTTTCTGCCATAAGAGTGGTGTCATCTGCATATCTGAGGTTATTGATATTTCTCCCGGCAATCTGTACCACCACCCTGTTGCTTCCCATACCTCTTCAGTTTGGTTCAGTTGCTCAGTCGTGTCTGACTCTGCGACCCCATGAATTGCAGCACACCAGGCCTCTCTGTCCATCACCAACTCCCAGAGTTCACTCAGACTCACGTCCATTGAGTCAGTGATGCCATCCAGCCATCTCATCCTCTGTCATCCCCTTCTCCTCCTGCCCCCAATCCCTCCCAGCAGCAGAGTCTTTTCCAATGAGTCAACTCTTCGCGTGAGGTGGCCAAAGTACTGGAGTTTCAGCTTTAGCATCATTCCTTCCAAAGAACACCCAGGACTGATCTCCTTTAGGATGGACCGGTTGGATCTCCTTGCAGTCCAAGGGACTCTCAAAAGTCTTCTCCAATACCGCAGTTCAAAAGCATCAATTCTTTGGCGCTCAGCTTTCTTCATAGTCCAACTCTCACATCCATACATGACTACTGGAAAAACCATAGCCTTGACTAGATGGACCTTTGTTGGCAAAGTCCAAGGAGCAGTGGCCGCACGGGCGCAGGAGGGCCAAGAGGAGCTACTCCACGTTCAAGGTCAAGAGGGGCAGCAGTGAGGAGATACCCCTTGTCCAAGGTAAGGAGCAGCGGCTGCACTTTGCTGAAGCAGCCCAGAAGAGATACCCCACGTCCAAGGTAAGAGAAACCCAAGTAAGATGGTAGGTGTTGTGAAAGGGCATCAGAGGGCAGACACACTGAAACCATAATCACAGAAAACTAGTCAATCTAATCACACAGACCACAGCTTTGTCTAACTCAATGAAACTAAGCCATGCCGTGTAGGGCCACCCAAGACAGGCGGGTCATGGTGGAGAGGTCTGACAGAATGTGGTCCACTGGAGAAGGGAATGGCAAACCACTTCAGTATTCTTGCCTTGAGAACCCCATGAACAGTATGAAAAGGCAAAATGATAGGATACTGAAAGAGGAACTCCCCAGGTTGGTAGGTGCCCAATATGCTGCTGGATATCAGTGGAGAAATAACACGCATACCTCTTAGGATCCTGAATAAGGCCCTCCATGGTCTGGCATCATCTCCTGTCTTTCTCTTCCCTTCCTGTGGTCCTGTTCCTCAAACGGACTGTGTTTCCTCCTATCACAGGGCCTTTGCAAATGCTATTCCCCATGCCGGGTCGTTCTCTGTGATGA
The DNA here is from genome assembly GCF_001704415.2 of Capra hircus. Taxonomy (NCBI): domain Eukaryota; kingdom Metazoa; phylum Chordata; class Mammalia; order Artiodactyla; family Bovidae; genus Capra; species Capra hircus. The sequence goes on from NC_030835.1 coordinate 19,060,977, forward strand.
ACAGACTTTAAGGTGACCCCCCTCAACCCTATCCAACGATCCCTAACTCCTGGTGTTCACACCTTTGAGTGTGGGTGGGGCTTGTGACTTGCCTGTAACCAATAGAATATGGCAAAGGTGACAGAATGTCACTTTTGTGATTATGTTATGTAAGATTCCATCTTGCTAGAGCCTCTGACACTTCTCTAATCAGGTCTCCATGTCAGAACACAGCCCTGCCTCACTCCCCAAAAAACTGTGAGATAGCAAAAGTATTCTTTTTTGGGGGGCGGCACTGCACAGCTTGCAGGATCTTAATTTCCTAACCAGGGATCGAACCTGGGCCCTCAGCAGTGAGAGCGCTGAGTCCTGCTGGACCTTTGAGGGAACCCTCAAAGGTATTCTTTTAAGTTATGTTTGTTGTTTAAAAAGAAAAAGCATTACTATTTTCTATATGCAGCATAGAAAACCAATATATTCTCTACTATTCACCTAGTTTACGCCTACTCATCCCTCACCATTCCCACCCCACTGAGATTTCTCATCAGCCAAGATGCTAAGGCCGGTCTCCTTATTAGAGGTTCTCAGGCCACTGTGTGCCTCGCCACTTCATGACTTACACAGTTATAAGTGTGTGATTATTTAATTAATAGCTGCCCCCCTCCCCCAGATTGTAAGTGCCAGGGAAGCAGCCTGTCATGGTCTCTGTATTTCCCAAGAGACTAGTACAGTGCCTAGCACAGGTAGGTGCTCAGTAGATACCTGTTGAATAAACAAGTGATTTGTAGAACATTCAGGGTCAAAAAGGCTTAGGATATAGACAGGGGCTGGATTGTTTGGTGGCTAGAGGTTAAAGTGACTTGGGTGGAAAATGGATTTTGTAGTACTAAAAACTCACTTTGGGGATTTCCCTAGTGATTTAGTGGCTAAGACTCCAAACTCCCAAAGCAGAGGGCTGGGGTTCTATCTTGGTTCAGGGAAAGAGACCTCCACATGCTGCAACTAAAACACTGGCATGCTGCAACAAAGATTGAAGATTTAGAATGCCAATACTAAGACATGGTGCAGTCAAATGCATAAACAAATGTGTTTTTTTTAAATCTTGATTTTATTGCGACGGAGCTAGACAACTGAAGCTAAAAATGCATTTGGGGGGGCATCTTTGATGGGAATAATATGTGTCCATACAATAGTCACATGAGCCACCCCATGGCTTGGCATAAGGATGTTTCTCTTCAAAGCTCCAGACTCCTTTCTCCTTCCAGAAGAATATCTTGTATTCTGATCACCAGGCAACTTTCTTGACAGTGTCCTTCCTATGAGTTTCCACCTTCGTGGTCAGAGAAAGGACAATGCAGGGGGAGGAGGAAATGGTGTGGCACTCTGGCTGATCACGTCTAATTCACAGATGTTATTATTTGGCTCACATATCATTCAAAATCACCTAATGAGTTTCGCACATTAGAAACCTGGAGATCCCTGTGCAGAGCAGCCAGACAGGCTCCTTGAGGGGGACAGGATCACGCAGGACCCTCCAGCTCTATTGCCCAGATCGTCAAGGAGCAAGGAGGCTGCCTTCTGAGGCCAAGTTGTCGGGGGTGGGGAGGAGGCGTAGGGGGGTGCCCTCTGCCTGTGCTCCACCCCCCTTCACCAGCGTCTTCCCTAGACAGACTGCGGCAAAACAGTACATGAATCAATAAAGAAGTGATGCAAGATGCTAGCCTAAGAAAAAAAGCAAAAACCTGCAGATTTCAACATAAAACGTGGATTTCTGGCTCTTCCTGAAAAATGAGATTTAATAATTCTTGACCCAGGGCAAGAGCATCTAGACTGGATGCTGATTTATAGCTGCCCCACGTGGTGGGCCATTTTCCAGTCTTCCCCTGCCTGCTTCAATCACTCCTGCTGCTGCCTGCACCCCAGAAGCATCTGAGTTTGCTATACTTAAACTAGATAGTCTCAAATTTTCATCCAGCCTGGGATTTTTACATCACTGTATGTAAGCAGTGGAGGAAATTCCCTTGGGACTTCCTCTAGGTTCCCCTCTCTGACTGATCCTAGTAAATCCACCTTCCCAAGTCTCCTCATTAAGAAGTGTTACTAAACCTATCTGCTTTTTGCCTCTTTTCTCACTTCCCTGTCCACCCCATCATCAGTGTGTTTCTAATACTCCTCTGGTTCTGCCTTTAGCTATAAGGCCCCCAGCATTCCAATAGTGGGGCTCCTCAAAGCCCAGCCTTTTCAGGCATTTCTGTAAAGACTGTGTGTGCCTGTGCCTTGCTGTTGCCCTGGAGGTGACATGAGCTTTAAAACACCAGAAAACAGATGAGTGGGATGTTCTATAAGATTCTGAAGGTCCCCTAACAAATGCAGGTGAGCTAAAGAGAGTCCCAGGAGATGGCAGTTCAGTTAGAAATTCATTCCTGCATTCACACCTGCAGATATTGGGCTGGCCAAAAGGTTCATTCAGGTTTTTTCTGTAACATCTTATGGAATCATTTTTTAGATAATAATAATAATAAACTCTCTTTAAAAGCCATGTAATAAGAAGTCCAGGGAGTTCCCTGGTGGTCCAGTGGTTAAGAATCCACCTTCCAATACAAGGGACGCGAGTTCAATGCCAGGTTGGGGAACTAAAATCCCACATACCATGGAGAAAGCCCGTGTACCACAACTAAGACCCAACCCAGTTAAATAAATATTTTTTTAAAAAAGAAAAAGAAGTCCAGAGCTCTGAGGTTGTTGGAGTTGATTCAGGGCCTCTCTGTCATGGTCAGAACGTGGTACTCAAGGCTGCAGCTCTTATATTTACATTTAAGGCAGGAAGAAAGTTTGTCTTATTGTATCAGGAAAGTGAACATTTGCAAAATACCCCCAACTGACTTCTGTTTTTATTTCATTAGTGCTAGGGGTTCAGTTATGCCCTTCCCCAAAAAGGTATGTTGGAGTCCAAACTTCCAGTACCCCAGAATGACCTTATTTGGATTGTGTATATATATATATTTTGCCACACCTGACCAGGGATCAAAACCAAGCTTTTGGCAATGAAAGGTTGGAGTCAGGGCCAACCAGGGAATTCCCTGAAGACTGTATCTTTAAAGAGTTAAGCAAGTTAAAATGAGCTCATTAGAGTGGGTTCTAATCCAATAGGGTGTCTGTGTAAAAAGGAGAAACTTGGACCCAAAGGGAAGACAATGTAAAGAGACATTGGGAGAGGCTTCCCTGGTGGTCCAGTGGCTAAGACTCTGCCCTCCCAATGGAGGGGGCCCGGCTTTGATCCCTGATCAGGGAACTAGATTCCTCAGGCCACAACTAAGACCCAGTGCAGCCAAGTAAATAATTTAATTAATATTTTTTTAAAAGACAGAGAGAGAGAGATTGGGAGAAGACGGTCATCTGCAGGCCAAGGAGAGACACTGAGTAGACCCTTCACTCCCAGTTCAGTTCAGTTCAGTTCAGTCGCTCAGTCGTGTCCGACTCTTTGCAACCCCATGAATCGCAGCACACCAGGCCTCCCTGTTCATCACCATCTCCCGGAGTTCACTCAGACTCACGTCCATCGAGTCCATGATGCCATCCAGCCATCTCATCCTTCACTCCCCGTGTACTAAAATTGCCCTCCCAAAGAAATTGCCCTGCTGACACCTTGATTTCAGACTTGTAGTTTCCAGAACCTCGAAACAGTACGTTTCCATTGTTTAAGCCACACAGTCTTTGGTACCTTGTTATGGCAGCTCTAGGAAACTGTTACAATTGACTAGACCACAACAGGAGCTTTCCCATAGTTTCAAGAGAGGGCAGGGAAAATGAGTGTATAGTTGGTCTATTGTTGTTCAGTTGTTAAGTTTTTTCTGACTATTTGCAACCCCAAGGACTGCAGCACACCAGTCTTCCGTCCCTCACTATCTCCCAGAGTTCAAGCAAGTTCATGTTCATTGAATCAGTGATGCCATCTAACCATGTCACAGTCTGCCGTGCTCTTCTCCTCCTGCCTTCAATCTTTCCCAACATTAGGGTCTTTTCCAATGAATCTGTTGTTCACATCAGGTGACTAAACTATTGGAGCTTTAGGTTCAGTATCAGTCCTTCCCACGAGTATTCAGAGTTGATTTCTCTTAGAATTGACTGGTTTGATCACCTTGCTGTCCAAGGGACTCAAGATTCTTCTCAAGCACCACAATTTGAAAGCATCAATTCTTTGGCATTCATCGTTCTTTATGGTCCAGCTCTCACATCTGTACATGACTACTGGAAAAACCATAGCTTTGACTATACAGACCTTTGTCAGCAAAGTGACGGCTTTACTTTTTACCCTGGTGCCCCAAACAAAAGTGAATTCTACTGATGAGAAAAAAAGAAGAAGGTGGATGTTGGAATAGCAACCGATGGCATCAGCCAAAGTCCTGGAAAGTCAGAGGCAAGAAAAGCCGATCTCCAAGAAGGTGTGAAATGAGTGGATGAATGACTCATTTCCTGGCCTGCTGATAAATGAACGATGGATCAATAAACAGTTACTAAGCATGTAGGGTCTCAGTCCTGCGCCATGCAGAGGATACTTGCACAGTCAGTCTCGACTCTTCCCTCAGTCAGTTCATAATTAGACTGTAAACATAAAATCTTCATTTATAAACCATATTTTCCTGGACCCCAGCAGTTTGAACCTGAAAGCGACTTAGCACACATGCACACCTACATTTTAATAGGTGGAGACTAAGCTAAAGAAATAAATCTTGTTTTTCTTGCTCAAACTGCCGGTGCCCAGGAAAAACATGGTTTATAAAATGTAGGCACTCCTACCCTAAATCCCTCCTCCGGGCAGAGATCACTAATTACTCCCCAGTATCCATTTTCCCCTTCTTTATAGTTATAAAATTCGCAAGTTTTAGCTGAGCACAAGAACACTCAGTCATGGACTACATTTCCCAGCCTCCCTTGTAGTTAGGGGTGGTCACATGACTAAGACCCAGCCACAGGATGTAAAGGAGACTGCTCATGTGGGTCAGCTCCTTAAAGGCAAAGTGGCTTGCTCCAGACACTTTGTTTTCCTCTCCCTGACAGCTTAGAAATAGTATACCTGCAATAGTAGCCTTGGACCCAGAGAAAGAAGGAACGTTTTGAAGGTGACAGAGTAACTGGCCGTCTTGATTTTTAGATGATCTTTTGGAGCAGAGCTTGCCTAGACCACCTTTTTCATAGGAGAGAACCTATCTTATCTAAGCTGAAGTATTTGGAGGTATAGATGAACCCTAAGTGATGTATTCCATGAGAATAAAGTAGGGGTGACTCGTGTATTTTCAGATGTACTTGTCCTTCCGCACTGTTAGATGGGATTCTCTCCACTCTGACGTATCCTGCGTGTGATTTGATTCCAAACCAGTCCTGTCTCTAGTTTTCGGTTTCTCACCGAGACCCAGAAGCTAGGGGCAGGGTTTGGGTGGGGCAAAATCTAAAGAGGCACCATCAGACCTGTGTAGGATTGGCAGCGGCAAGTGAGTGTGAAACCAAGTCCCCCTAAAACTGAGTCCCCTTCCTGAGTTTTATGATTAATACCTCTATCCAAAACTTTACGCTCTCGCTTGCCTCCTCTGAACTCAGTCCCTTTCCTGTCCCCTTTGACCTCAATCTTGTGGTAACTGAACACCCATTAACCAGAGTCAGATGACTAAGACTGCTGCTGTTGATAATATCGTTAATGTACTAAAATTGCTGTTGTAGAAATCATTAGCGTACGAATTCAGGCTGTTTCCCCAGGGCAAGATGAGCTCACAGACCTCTTAGCCATGGGCCGATTGGCCGAGAACTGTAAACTAGAGACATCCTGACTCCTGAAACAGTGGTTAAGAACCGTCACAAGACGATGATTAATCCCAGCCTCTTTGTCCTTGCCCCTTAAAACATCCCTCGCTCAAAGACGGAGTTGAAGTGGATCTGAGAATTGTCTCCCACTTCTTAGCTGCGCGTCCTGCAAATAAACCCTGACTTTGCTGCAGATATCTGCGGTCAAGGTTTGGCTTTCTGTGGCTGTGAGCACATGAACCCTCCTTAAATTTTGCATCATTGTGTTCCTAAGTCTCCTTAGGAACCTTAGTTTTCCTAAGCCACTCTAGTCTCAGCCCTGCCAGAAGTCATAGCATTCTCATTTAAAAACTTGAATATATGCTTGTTCTTAGGCCTAATTGCTAGGAATTCTTCCTTTGGAAATAAACAGGGTTCTAAACCATATGTTCAAAATGATCATATATATAAACACAAGACAGGAAGGACATGCACCCAAATGATAAGAGTTTATCTCTGCGAGATAAGGTTATAGATTATTTTTTCCATTGTGCCTGTGGGTTTGTGTGTGTGTTTTACATATTTTCTGCACTTGACAAGTATGTTTTTGTGGCTAGGGAGAAATAACGTTATATTTAAATATGACCCATTGTGCTTAGGCTAAGCACCTTACTGCCCTCTTTCCTTCTGGGCAGCACTTTCCCATGAGGCTCTCTGATCCCTCATGCAAACAGCCCCGCAGAATCTCACCCCACAAACCTCTCAGACAGGCATACACATGTCTGAATCTACAGAGAGGCTGAGACAGGCCTGTTGGGGTGTGGTCTTCTCTGAGGGCACTGTAGGACGGGATATGACGATTTAAAGGGCCCTCCCCAACTTCTACCTCCTCTCCCAGGGGTTGTTCAGGGAATCCACACCCTCATGGAGGGAGTCGATGGACAGGATTTGAATCCCTGACTTTGCCAGGTACAAGCCATGTGACTCTGGGCAAGTTATGTCATCTCTCTGCTCAATCTTCACGTCGTTAAGGTGGAGATAACACTGGAAGTTAGAGCACAGTGATCTTCGGGAGCCAGTAAGAAGATGCATGTGGAGTGCGGATGCCAGTCTGGCACGAGGTGACTCAACAAGAGGTAAGTGGTGGCATTCTTATTGATGCCCTGGTAGCTGTATCTCCCTCATCTCAAACACAGTACTGGACATGCTGAACTCTTAATCACCCCCACCCCCAATCTGTTCCCTTCTAGGCCTGGGTCATGGTAGCAGCCAGGAAAGGCTCACCTCTCTTTCAGTCTCTCAGTTCAATCCACCTCCATGTCCTGATGGTTCTGCCTTCTAACTATTTTAACATCCTTCTGTCTCCTTTATCTCTCCCCTGGAAGACTGAATGCACCTCCAGTTATTCTTCCCAGGTCCACTCCTGGCCCCTCCAGTCCTTCTCCACATTGCAGCCACAGGAAACTTCCAGTTGCACTTAGACCATACACGGTTACCAACCCCAGCCCCGTCTGCCTAGTCCGCTCTCTGTACCACTCTCATCCTTTGCCCTCTCTCCCACTGCATGCCAGCCTCACAGACCCTCTCTTGGTTTCCTGCAAACACCAGTGCTTTGTAGCTTCAGAGCCTTGAGCTTCAGAATACCTGCCCCAGATACTCTTCTCCCCTTCTTGGCCTGGCCCTGCTCACCCGTACTGTTTGTTCAAGCCCCAGTCTAAATGAGGTTTCCACAAAGAGCCACCCCACCCCACAACACCCAGTCTAAAGCAGGCCCTCCTGTTGCTCTCTTCCCCTGTACTCTCCTTCAAAGCCCTTTTCACAAACTACCCTGATCAGGATGTAGTTGAATGTCCTCTTAATATCTGTCTCTAATACCAACACTCCAGGAAAGCAGGGACCATATTTCTTTTGCTGATTACTGTTTCCATAACATCCAATGAGGTACCTGCGACAAAGTGTACATTAAATAAAATATTTGTTAAAAGAATTAGTTAACTATCAGAATAAAAAAAATCTCTGAATGTTAATATATGTGTTATATAAACTCGAAGCAAATCATATTGGAATTTGGGTCAATGAGAATTTATTGTCGGCTAGTTTGGCCTGATAAATCATCTTGGAAGAGGACGTCCCTGCTAGTCCAGTGTATGAGAATCTGGCTGCCAATGCAGGGGACATGGGTTCAATCCCTGGTCTGGAAAGACTCCACGTGCCTCGGGGCAGTGAAGCTTGTGCTCTGCAGCCACTGAGCCCACGCTCTGGAGCCTCTGCAACAGGAGAAGCCAGCACAATGAGGAGTCCTTGCACCACAGCAAAGGGCAACCCCTGCTTACCACAGCTAGAGGAAGCCCACACACAGCAAAGAAGACCTGACGTAGTAAAAAGTAAATTAATGAATAGATTTTAAAAATCGTCTTGGAAGAGCAGTAAGCATCCATCTAGCATCCGTCTAGCTATCCGTCTCCCCGTAAAACGATCCTCTCATAAATCCATTCATTCACTCAGCCATCCACCCACTTGCCCAATTGTCCATCCATCATTTCATCCAACATTCACTGAACGCCACTCAAAATGTTGAAAGGTAAGGATCTAATATAAAACGTGATGATAACACTGTATTGTAAAATTAAAATTTCTTAAGAGAATGTCCTCACAAAAAAATAAGATAAATTTGTGAGGTAATGGATATGTTAATTAGCTAGTAGGGGGAATCCTTTCACAGTGTATATTTATGCCAAGTTACCACAATGTGCGCTTTAAATACCTCACAATTTTATATTTCAGTTATGCTTTAATAAAGCTGAAATTTTAAAAATGTTGAAAGAGGGGAGAGGGGATAAATTAAGATTTTGAGATTAACAGATACAGACTATGCTGTATGAAATAGATAGATACAAGGACCTACTATATGGCATAGGGAATTATATTCAATATCTCATAATAATCTATAATGGAAAAGAATCTAAAAAATTATATGTATATAGTAATCACTTTGCTGTACACCTGAAAATAACACAGCATTGTAAATCAACTATTCTTCAATTTAAAAAATGCTGAAAGAGCTGAGCCATCATCTAGGACAGTGGCTGATAAGCATTTTTGACATTGATTTACAGTTAAAAAGTCCCACACTCATTATTGTGACTCGGTACATTCATTCATTTATATCAAACTGAAACAAAAGTTTTGTTAAATAATACGCTTATCACATGTGAACCTCCCTGTTGTATTCTATCCTGTTCCATTCACAAAAAATGTTAGTATTACCCACTGCGGTTGGCAGTTTCTGAAATGGCTCCCAGTGATTCTAACCTCCTGATAGTCATACCCTATGTAATCCCTTCCGTTTGAGTGTGGGCTGGACCTACTGACCTGCATCTAATCAACAGAACACAGCAGACATGATGAGGTGTCAAGTGACAGGAAGTCCTGGATTAGGTTACGGAAGACTGTGACTTGTGTACTGACAGCACTCTCTCTTGCTGACGCTCCCATTTGCCCTCTTCCTTGCTTGCTTAAATAAAGCAAGTTCCCATGTTGAGGGATGCTCTGTGGAAAGGCCCACATGACAAAGAACCGAGGGAGGTTCTTGCCAACAATTCATGAGGATTTGAGATCTTAGTCCAATAGCCCATGGGAACTGGATGCTGCCAGCAACCCTGTGAGTGAGGCAGGAAGAGGGTTCTTTTCAGTTTAGCCTCCAGAGACAGTGAGAGACTCAGAGCCAGAGGACCGACCTAAGCCATGCCCAGATTCTTGCCCTACAGAAACCAGGACAGAATAAATGTTATTTTACCTACTAAGTTTGGGGTAATTGGTTATGCAGCAATAGATAACTAATACAGTCACTAAACTGGCTTCTCAACTTGCTGATGAGTATTGACTTATAAATGAAAAAACAATGATCTGGTTCTAGATGCAAGTCCTGTGCTGGGGTGGGGGGCATCAAAAAGAGATTGAGGATGAACAGGAAAATGAAGAGACAGTAAGAAATTGTTTGCAAATCATATATGCAATAAAAGATTTGTATATAAAAAAAAAAAGTCCCAGTCATTGCCTTCAAAGAGCTTTAAGTGTCTTTTGAGGATCCATAATTTAATAGGATGCATATATTTGTGGGCCAAAGTTCAAAGACAGAAGAAGTAAGTGAGAGGTTCGCCCAGGCTGAGCACAGAGATGTCTTGTTTGGGAATTCGTTATAGAGGTAGATACAGCCTTCAGAGGAGGATGCAGAAGGATTCTTCCACACTCAGAAATGCTTGGGAGAGGAGGATGTGACCTCGAAGAACTCTACTCGGGAAGGATCAAAGCGGCCACAAACCATGTCTTACGTCTACTGTGGTTAGAGTCTGAGGATTCCTCAGGAGTCTGAGAGTAGGGAAGGCGCGAGGAGGACAAAGACGTTATAAGACGCATGCAAATAAATATGTGTAAAATGCTAAGAATGGTGCCTGATGCATACTAAGTGCTATGTGTTGTTATTCCTGTGGTTTTGTAATAGTTATCTGGTCCTGCCCCTAGCAGTATTCATTGGCAATGTCGAAATGATCAAACTCAGCGACTTTTCTCAGTTCTTCCCTCCTCGCCTCCCTGCAGCATCTGGCTTCTCTGTTGCCCAAGTTTCCACTGAAGCTCTCCAGACCCACACCTTTCACGAGCCCTTTCTGCCCTCTCTGCCGGGCTGACTTCTCCTCTCTCACACCCAGCACCCACCTTCAGATGTTGCTCTAGTGTCTATTCTCAGACCTTGCCAGTTCTCACCGTGCCCTCCCCTCTCTTCTCTGTGAGGATCCTTGTTGCGCAGCTTTCAGCCAGGGCCTCTGACCTATGAGACTGCAGCCTTGACCTCCAGCCCTGGTCTCTCTCTGCACCTCCTGACCTCTACTTACAAGACTTTGTTGGGCAGCTCCAAATGGACATCTCCTTAATATCCTTCTCAGCATATTCTACATCCTCCTCCTCTTTATTCACCCTACACCAGCAAGACCTCCAGGTACCTTAATCCTGTGCAAGGCACAGCCTAGTCCCCCACCCCTGACACCCCTTCCATAAGTTTTGTTGTTATTGTTTAGCTGCCAAGTCATGTCTTATTCTTTGTTACCCCATGAACTGCAGCACACCAGGCTTTCCTGTCCTTCACCATCTCCCGGAGTTTGTTCAAACTCATGTCCATTGAGTCAGTGATGCCATCCAACCATCTTATCCTCTGTTGCCCCCTTCTCTTGCCCTCAATCTTTCCCAGCATCAGGGTCCCTTCCAATGAGTTAGCTCTTTGCATCAGGTAGCCAAACTATTTGAGCTTCAGCGTCAGTCCTTCCAATGAGTATTCAGGGTTGATTTCCCTTAGGATTGGCTGGTTTGATCTCCTTGCAGTCCAAGGAACTCTCAAGAGTCTTCTCGAGCACCGCAGTTCGAAAGCATCAATTCTTTGGCATTCAGCTTTCTTCATTGTCCAGCTCTCACATCCATACATTTCCCCTCACATCAGTTTCCAAGTGCTGCAGGGTCTATCTCATAATTGTCTGTTCAATCTATCCTTTTTTTTTTTTTTTTGTCCCCTCTACACCTACCCTAAATTTGGCCCTTCTCTTTCTCACATCAACCATCAAAAGGGTTTTCTCATGAGTCCTTCCATAGTTTTGAGAACTAAACTGTTGTCTGCTGTATCAGTGAGCAAAGGATATCACAGCCACCAAGCCATCACATTACGGCCGCCTGGATGGTGAGCCCTGAGGGAGCTCAGGATGGAGACAAACGGGCAGCCCACTGCCAAGCCCATCTAGCAGTCACCCCCATCACCACCACCCCATGGCACACCTAAGGAAACCTAGGATGGGAAAACCCCGACACTGCGCCCATATAGCTGAGGCGCATACCAAAGGAATGATTTCAGTGAGCCCAGACTCCTGCGTCTTGCTATACACAGAGAAGTGTTAACTTCCTTAACTTGAGATATCTGGTTTTCTTTTATTAACAATAATCTTTGGATGTTCCAACTACCTGGTTTTGCTGCAAAACCTCCTGTATACCCTGGCTTCCCCTTTTCTTCTTTGGAGCAGTCTTCTCAGTGCTGTTTGAGATGTTGTCTCCTGGGCTTGAAATCCTAAGAATATCTGACAAATAAAACATGACTCACAGCTTTTAGGTTCTGCATTTTCTTCAGTCAACAGTTCAGTAGTTTTACATGCAGAGTTATGGAGATAGGCTACCTGAAATTGAATCCTAATGCTTCCACTTAGTAGCTCAATGACCTCTGACAAGCTCTTTTATTTCTTCATGGCTTGGTTTCCTCATCTTTAAAATGGGGCTGCTAACAGGTGTGTGTACCTGTGTAAGTATGTATGTATGTATGTAAAGACTGAGTAACAGCTTAGTAGAAAAAGTGACACTCTGGTATAAATCATCATTGTTATCCTTATCATTCCAAATCATCCCTTGCTCTGTTCCGTCCTCCCAGAGTGCTTCCCTAGTCACACCACTCCCTCGCTCCAAGGCTTCCAGAGATCTGTTACCTATTATGGGAGATTTATGCCTTCACGGTGCCAAAATGTTTACTTCTCCCTCTATCCACACCCTTGTTGCCCTTCCGTATAGACTCCAGGCTTGGCCATGATTTGGTTAATCAGGTAATAGAAAACGGTGCCACTAGCAGAGGTTTGAAAAGCACCCTGGGCTTGCTTTTCAGCCTGGGCTGAACCCCTGGGCAGTAAGAGACCACGTGGAGCAGAGGCCGGTCAACCAACAGCAAGCCCTACTCTCAGATGCAGCTGTGAGTCTGTCCTAGGTCATCAGCCCCAGCCAGGTGCCAGCTGATTGTAGAGACCAGCTAAACCAGTTCAGATGGAACTGCCCAGCTTCACTACAGAACTGAGAGAAATAATACACATTTATGGTTGTGAGCCAATCATGCTCAGTGAGGTCTGTTGCAAAGCAACAGCCAAGTGAAACATCCAGTTAAGTAAATCGAGTACGCCCTCGTCATTCTGGCAGTGAAGGCTCTCGTGGGCAGATCAGTGCACCCTTTCCTATTAATCCCACTGTTTCCTTCCCTCCAACCCCCAACCCAAGCCTCGGGCAGGAATGCAATGAACTTGCTGACTTCGGAGCCTTTGCTCAAACTGAACCCTCCTCCAGGAATGGTCTTCCCTCTCCTCCTCCTTTTCCTACTCTCCCTGGCTTCTCACTCTTCTCTGTGCCTATTGAAATTTAACTCACCCTAAGATTTATTCAAGTACCATTTTTTTTACTCCCTGCAGTTGGTGGGCACATTGGGAGCAGCCTGTTTTTGGAACTCTTTACTTGGTACTGCTCAACTCAAATTTCTCTTTATTGCAATATGACAAATCTTTCCCAAGGAGCTAATTCCTGGAGCTCCAGGAGCACTGATGTGAGACTATTCCCTTTTCAAATCTTGTTCAATCATCTTCAATTAACCAAGGCACTGGTACGCTTTACCATCTCCCTAACATTTGCTAGACTCAGTTATAAAGAGAACAAGTCTTTATAAGTCCCAGAAGCAGGCCTTTAGTAGGCAACAATAATTTTCTATAATCTAATAACATTGTTTCATTTTAATTATATTTTAAAATGTTTTCCACTTCTACTGAGATACAATTGACTTATTGTTTATTTTTAATGTTACTTTCTATAGCAAATGATACAAGTTTCCACTTGTAGTAATAATACAAAGTTTCCTTTAAACATTTTTAAAATTTGAAGTATAGTTGACTTATTACTGCAATGTTGTGTTAGTCACAAGTGTATAGCAAAGTGATTCTCATATATACGTACATACATATATATGTATTTTTCAGATTCTTTTCCATTGTAGGTTATTATTGGACATTGAATATGGTTCTCTGTGGTATACAGTAGGTTCTTATTAGTTATCTATTTTATATATACTAGTGTATATATGTCAATCTCATCTCCTAATTCATCCCACTCCCTCTTTACCCGCTTGGTAACCGTAAGTTTGTTTTCTAATCTGACTCTGTTTCTGCTCTGCAAATAAGTTCATTTTTCTAGATTCTACATGTAAGTGATATTACATATTTGTTGTTCTCTTTCTGATTTATTTCACTCTGTGTGACAGTCTCTGGGTCCATCCATGTCGCTGCAGATGGCCTTATTTTGTTTCTTTTATAGCTGAGTAACATTCTGTTGCATATATGCACCACATCTTCTTTATCCATGCCTCTGGTGATGGATATTTAGGTTGCTTCCATGTCCTGGCTATTGTGGATAGTGCTGCAGTGAACATCGGGGTGCATGCGTCCTTTCAAATTACCATTTTCTCCAGATAAATGCCCAGGAGTGGGATTGTTGGGTAACTCTACCTATTCTGTATATAATAGGGTGTATCTGTTAACCCCAAACTCCTAATTTATCCCCCCCTTCCCTTTTGGTAATCATAATTTGTTTTCTAAGTCTGTAAGTCTATTTCTGTTTTGTACATAAGTTAATTTGTATCCTTTTTTAAAGATTCCACATATAAATGATATCATATGAAATTTGTCTTTGTCTGACTTCACTTAGTGTGGTAATCTCTAGGTCCATCCATGTTGCTGCAACTGGAATGATTTCATTCTTTTTATGTCTGAGTAGTATTCCATATATATATATATATATATCACATCTTCTTTATCCGTCTGTCTGTAAACGGATATTTAGGTTGCTTCCATGTCTTGGCTATAAGATAAACATTTTTTTTTAGTTAAAGGAAAAATGAATTTAAAGGAGTACTCTTGCCTGGAAAATCCCATGGACAGAGGAGCCTGGTAGGCTACAGTCCATGGGATCAAGAAGAGTTGGACACGAGTGAGTGACTTCACTTTCACTTTCCTGCGTTGGAGAAGGAAATGGCAACCCACTCCAGTGTTCTTGCCTGGAGAATCCCAGGGACGGGGGAGCCTGGTGGGCTGCTGTCTATGGGGTGGCACAGAGTCGGACACGACTAAAGCGACTTAGCAGCAGCAGCAGAAGCAGCAAGTAAACTGTATTACCGCCTCCCTCCAAAAAGTCCTGATTTGTAGTGTGTGCTGGTTTCCACACTGTAAGTTTTGTCACCATGCTTATTTCCAATAACCTACATGATGCCACTAAATGCAGGGTTGGAAAAAGAAGTGTAGGATGCACCCTCTGGGTCCATACAAGTGACTCAAGCTCATTGTTGAGTGGCTCAGATATTGCAAATATCCAGAAAGTGCTATGGCAATGTCTGAAGCTTGAGAAACACTTTGTTATAGTCACTTTTTGTATTAATCTTATTCTCCATAGCAAACAGCAAGCATCTTTGCAAAGCCTGCACTATCAACGGGGGGCTCATGGTGGGTACCTTTCACTAGGCTAAGCTTTCTGGAAGAGGGACTGGGGTGAACCACTCTTCTGTTTAGGATGGCAGTGACTTGGGGTGACCTTGAGCTTCTGGCTATGGTAACTTGGCTCTAGGCAGAGGTATAGCCCCAGATGGAAGACTTAGGGAGGCAAAGGATGATGCATGGGTCTGCCTCATCCATGTCACTGAGACTTCATGTTTTGTTTCTACCCAAATGTACTTTTCCCTCAAGGGGTGTATGATAAGAACAAATATGAGGAGAACAGAATGGAAAAGGAGAGATTGAAGGCCTTGTATCACTTTTATAAGAGACGACCACAAACTGGATGGCTTAGCAACAGTAGTTTATTATCTCACAGTTCTGGAGACTACAAGTCTGAAACCAGATGTTAGCTGGGTTGACTAATCAAGACGAGAGTCATAAGGAAAGGATCCGTCCCAGGTCTCAACCCTTGGCTTGATTTGTAGAGGGCCCTCTTCTCCCTGTGCCCCTTCACACTGTCTTTCCTTTATGCTTGTCTGTCTGTGACCAAATTTCTCCCTTTTACAAGGATATCAGTCTTACCAGATCAGGGTCTACACTGCTCACCTCATTTTAATTTATTACTATAAAGACTCTATCTTGAAACAATGTCATCTGAGGCATTGGGGGTTAAGATTCCAATGTATCTTTTGGGGAGGATGCAGTTCAAACTGCAGGAGGCCTGGAGATTGATTCTAGTGATTCTCTGATGGGAAGTGTTCCCCATCAGGGCTCTCAGTCATAGGAGTTGAGCTGTTGGCTCTGTTCACAGGTTATGTCCCTTCCACAAGTGCCCTGAGAATTTATCCTGCTCAGTGGAGGGGTAGACCCTCCAGGAAACAGTCAGATAACAATTTTGTCATCACACAAAATTGTTTCCTATCTGGCAGGCAGCTTGCTAAGCTATCAGGCTTAACAGGGACTGTGTTTGCACCCTGGCTAACATCTAAATGTCTCTCTATTCACAGGTAAAGATGGATGGCTTTCAATCAGGTGACCAGGCTTGGACCACGTCCCTTGGGGACCCAGTTCTCTAAAGATGCTCTGGATCTCTTCAGAGGAGGCTGTTTGGGGCCAACCGAACTTCTTCCCTGAGACTTCCGTGGGACTTCCCCTCACACAGGCTTGTCTTCCTGATGCCCTCTTCTGCTATTCTGAAAGCAAAGGTGGTAATGGATAGCTTATGAGTGAGGACTAAAATTCTGCCAATTAATTGCATTGAATGAAGTTTGTAAACATTGTGATTGGAAATTTTAGCACTGTCAATAAGTATTGACTGACTACCCACTACGTGGTAGATATCATGGGAATATTTTTGAGCACAGCAGTAGGCTGCAAAACTAGCCCCAGCTCTCTATCTATCCCTGTATCTGTGTTCCTTGCAATGTGACTTTGCTGCTCCTCCCATCAGGAGATTGAATCAGGGTGTTGCTGTGATTTGGTTTAGTCAATACATCTATGGAAGTGACACAGTCCAGATTCTGACTTTGGCCTTGAGAGACCTGCATGATTCCAGTCTTGCTCATGGAACCCTGCAGCTCCGTGTGAACCAGCCTGGAACTAGCCTGCTGATGTATGAGGAACATGTGGCCTCATGTTACCTCAGCTGACAGCCACCTGCAAGAAGCAGAGCCTCTGGCTGCCTAGCAACTACCTCAGAAGCATGAGCAGGTCGAGCTGAGACCAGAAGAACTACCCAGATGAGCCCAACCTAAAATCCTGACCCACAAAAATCATGAAATAAACTAATATGTTTTAAAGCCACCTCTAAGTTCTGGGGTATTCCATCATGCAGGAAAAAAAAAACAAAACTAAAAATGTACTGACTGATATAAGCACTTACCACACACCAAGCTCTGGCTCTGGTCTGTTTGAAAGCAGGCAGAGTCTTGGGAGCAAAGGCCTGTGCAAATGTGCCATATTGGGTGTGAAGCAGAAAGTGCTGTGGAGAGCAAACTCACCGGAATAGAAGAGATGGCATGTGAGATGGGGAGGAATCATGTCCCTGTGGAGTAGGCTGGTCCAGGATGAAATTCCTGAGAGAGGAGGATGAGTGAACATGGGAAGAATGTGGAAAATTCCAGGCTGGGGCTGTCGGTGGTATCTACTGAGCACTTACCTTGTGCATGGAAGCATTACACAGGCCATCCCTGGTCTGTATGTGGCCTAGCAGGAGAGAGAAGACAGCCATATTGCTGCAGCAGAAATTAGTTGAGGCACCCCCATTACGTTAGCCCGTTTTCAGCTCTTACTCTTTCTGCCCATACAATTAGTCCCCTACAGATGTTTTGTTTCCCCCTCTCTTGCTTAATTGTACTCTGAAAATGATTGCTTTCTAGCCAAAGTTGTCCTATGTACCTGATGTTTACTTCTTAAAGACAACACTCCCTAACACGCCTTTTCTTTGTGAGTATTCTTCATGCCAGAAGGAAGGTCACAGAATGATGACCTCAAGGACCACCAGAACCTGTTCTGGAACCACCTGCTGCCAGCCCTAATGATCTCAGTGTCTCTAGGAGGAAAGAAGAATGCAAGACTGCATCGGTCCTGATCCTTATTGACAGCCTATTTTTCGCTCTGAAGCTACAAGACCATTTCCTGTTTCCCAGGAAGTGAGGCACAATCTTGAGGGCCTTAGCCTGCCGTGGCCTCCTCTGCCTGACAAAATAATAAAGCTACTCTTTGCTGCTCCTCCAAAGTTCAGTCTCCATGTTTCTATTCGGCACCAGTGAACAGAGGCCAAGTTTTTGGCAACTGTATGTAGAAGTTGGCCGGAAATGTCAGGCTGGTTTTAACCGAAACAGGAGCAGCAGAGTCTGCTTTGTCCAGGGTTGTGAGAATCTTGGCTTGGGCAGATAGGACTTGATCTGTTTGTTATTTATATCTGGTTCCTGGCATGTGTGTGGCAGGGATGGGGTGATGATGAGGGTGGGGAGAGGCCTTTGTAATCTTCCCAGGAAGGCACAAGGAGTCAGAAAACCTGGCTGCTGCCCACCCTCCCTCCAACCCCACCCCATGAGTGGCAATCTCTTGAGGGCAGAGTCTGTATTTGATTCACATTGGTCCACCCTATGACACAGGGCCTTGCAAACACTAGGCACTCAGTTTTGTAAGACTTTTTCACAGGTGTTTCTCATTCCCTTCACTTTATTCCTACTTACCCACTGAATTAGTTTCCCATGGCTGTTATAAGAAATTGACACAAGGTAGGTCGTTTAATAATGGAGAAGGCAATGGCACCCCACTCCAGTACTCTTGCCTGGAAAATCCCATGGACGGAGGAGCCTGGTAGGCTGCAGTCCATGGGGTTGCTAAAAGTTGGACACAACTGAGCGACTTCACTTTCACTTTTCTCTTTCATGCATTGGAGAAGGAAATGGCAACCCACTCCAGTGTTCTTGCCTGGAGAATCCCAGGGACAGGGGAGCCTGGTGGGCTGCTGTCTGTGGGGTCACACAGAGTTGGACACGACTGAAGCAACTTAGCAGCAGCAGCAGCAGCAGCAGGTAGTTTAATACGAGAGAAACTTATTCTCACAGTTCTGGAAGCTAGAAGTCTGAAATCAAGGTGTCAGCAGAGTTGGTTCCCTTATGGAGGCACTGAGGGAACACCCGTTCCTTGCTTCTTCTTAGTTTCCGATCCTTGTCCACAATCCTTGGAATTTCTTGGCTTGTAGACACATCACTCTACCCTGCCTCCATCTTCACAAGGCCTTATGTGTCTATGTGTCTTTGTGTTTCTTCTCTTCTTATAAGGACATCAGTCACGCCCTATGCCAGTATGATCTCATCTTAACCTGTTATACCTGCAATGACCTTATTTCCAAATCATGCCACATTCTCAGGTACTGGGGGGAGATGCAATTTAACTGATAACACCCACCAAGACCCAGGTGAATGTGTATTCCTTGTCTAACTGCCCCAATCCCCAGGGGGCAGAATTAAACATTATGTCTTCAGGGCTCCCACATATTTACACACACGCTTCTGTTTATTGGAACGTTTGACTCATTGACCACCATTGCTGGTTGAGTTCAGGCCCTCATCTCTTTGGTCCTCCCCACAGTGCCTAGAAAAAAATATATGAAAGGGACTTCCCTGGTGGGCCAGTGGTTAAGAATCTGTTTTGCAATGCAGGGGAGGTGGGTTTGATGCCTGGTCTGGTAACTAAGATCCCATGTGTGGTGGGGCAACTACTGAGTCTGTGCCCCACGATGAAAGATCCTGCATGAGGCAAGGAAGATCCCTCCAGCCCCAATAAGACCTGATGCAGCCAGGTCTTGGTTTGCCTTAAAAAAAAAAAAAAAAAAAAAAAGAATCTATGGGAAATCCTCTGTAAACTTAGGTCTATGAAGCAGCCACCCTTCCCTGAGCCATCATGCCTGGCACCCCACTAAACTTTTCATGTGTTAATCCTCACAATGACCTGTGAAGTAGGTATTTATACATTTTAATTTCTATTTTATAGATATGAACATTGGGATCTAGAGGGGAGAAGTAACTTAGCAGTAGCCAGAATTAATTGCCTCTAAAAACCTGAATGGGCGCCTTAAGGCATTATGAGAAAAGCTTCCTCGTCCCCATCTCCCTGATCTGGCTAGTTCAACTCTGCTCCCTTGAGAAAAACAAATCCGGACACTCAGTCATATTGGTCCTGGAAACTGCTGCGCATTCGGTTCTACACTCCGGCCATCCAGAGCGTTTTTGCTCCAGAAGTCGAACACAAAGCGGATCCACCCTGAGGACGCGAGCGCGCGGGCCGCCTTTCCCGGCGCACCGCTGCCGGGCGCGGCGTGGGGAACGGCACACTGATTGGTTGCACAAGGCAGCCTACTCCCGCCTCGCGGCCCCTCCTGCCACAGCTATTGGCCAAGCGGCCGCGCGCTCAGAGCCCGCAGCCCCTCGAGCCCCTCCCGGAGGGCTTCAGCTAGCCGCTGTTGCATGGGGCGCCGCCGGCGGCTGAGGGAGCGTGACTGCGCTGCGCAGGGCGCTAGGAGGCATTGTCGCCGTAAGTGGAGCAGAGATCGGCCCGGAATCGGGCACCACTTTCGTGCCCCGTAAAGTAAACGTAGTCTGAGGCTAAGCGCTGGAGGGGCTGGGGGAGAGAGGGAGAGAAATGTCCCTGTTTCTGGAGAGTACCCTCCCCTCCCCCGAGTCACCCGGTGGAAGGAGCATTGGTGCACCAGTTGCGACTTCTGCAGTGCCAAGGGGCCCGGCGCCAGGCCGGTTCTGGCTTGCAGACTGCGGCTAGACCGCAGCTGGCTCGGGGGAGCGGGCGCCGCGGTACCAGGAAATAGGGAGCCTGGGGAAGCAGTTCCAAGAGGGCCTCCGTTCTCCGTGGGAGGCGCCCCTGTTCGAAGAGGCTATTGTAAATTTCGTCCCTGAAGCCACACTTTCAGGATTTGCTTCCGCTCTGGGGAACTGCCTGTCCCAGAGCTGGCTTCTCGGCCTCGGGGTACCGCGGGAGTCCCCGGCCCTCGGCGATCACCAGCGTTCTACCCCTCTGCTGGCTTTATTCCTCCCAGTCCCCGCCTGCCGAGTGAGCGGAGGGCCGGCGACGAGGAGCCATTGGCTGCGGGCGCCGGGGGGTGGGGAAGACGGTGAGGCGGGCCCCTAGAGCGAGGCTTGGGGACCCTGCCCTGGCCACCGCCCTCAGTCCTGGGAGGTGGCAGCCCGAGGATGCTTAGATTCCCATACAGAAGCGTGCACCGGGCTCTGCGAACCCCGTGGCTCAAAACCAGGGCGGGCAGCCCGTCGCGTTCTCGCCCCTGCGGCCTTCTTCCCTTGGGTGGAGAAGTGGGTCAACTCCGGCCTCGAGTGGGCCTTCGGGGCTCCTTGGGTCCGATCCAGCCGAGTGCTTCTCACTTCTCCAGTGGCTTCTTAACTTGGCGAGGTCCAGAGGACCCGCTGCAGCCAGCGGTGGGGGGAGCTTCCACACATGGCGCAAGAGGCTCCAGTTGCCCTTCGGGGCGGCTGCCAGGCTCTAAAGTTCCCAAGTGACCACACCAGTAACTAAATATAGGAGCAGCTGGTGCGCACGGGGGTGTTGCAGCAGCTCCTTTGCACAGATCTTGGGGCTTCAGATAAGGTAGAATTCTCATTGATGAGGGCGGGAGCCCTGTCGGAGGGCTGTAGTCAGTGTTTAAGCAAAAATCATCTCTCCCCAAACCTGTATCCAGGTGAAACCAAGTTATAGATACAAGAGGGCTCTATTGCCAGCACTCTCAAAGCAGGACAACTTCCTTTCTGGCATTACATTTATTATATCCTAACTTACCATCTGAAGTGGTTTTAAACACGTATTAGTAATGTCTTAGTGAAGCACTTGGATGGGAAGTGCTTAACATTTTGCAGAGATTTCTCAAAAATTATGTATCATTTACTTCTCAAAACAACCCAGTGAGGAGGGTGATATTTCCAGCTGACAACTGGGACTGCTCACAACAGTGATAATTTTCCAAAACTCTGGTTGGATTAGTTGCCTCTCCTCAAAAGACTCCTGTGGTTGCCTGCAGACTTGTAGAATGGACTCCAGCCCCCTTCCCCAGGAATTGAGGGACAGACTGGCTGCCTCTCTTCCTCTTTCTCTTGTCATTTTGGGTCCCTCTGCTCACCCCCTGCCTCTGTTCCTTCTTCCCAACCATGCCCTGTGCCCTCATGGCAGAGGGCACACGTGCTCTTCAGGCTGGCGCCGTGACCTCCAGCATGTGGCTCATTCCGCCCTTTGTCGCTGAGTCTCTCTTATCTGATGGGTAGCTCATCCTGGCCCATGTTCTGTCTCTGCACCTCTACTCTTCCAGTGTGGGCCTTATAGAAGGGCCCAGGACACGTTTGTTGGATTAAACATTTCCTAGGAATAGTGCACACTCTGAGGAAAGAGGAGTTGGAGAGGGATGTTTTGCTGGGTCAGCAATAGTGTGAGTATGAGTTTGGACCTTGTGCTGAAGGGTCTCCAGGCTTTAGAGCACTTTCCTTGAAATTTTCTAAGGCTGCCCTCTGGTGCTTGGGACCCCAAGCCCAGAATAGACCTATGTGGGCTGATGGGTCCTATTTATCTCCTTTGGGACACTTTGATTTTCAGCTACCCCTTTCCCTGCCTGTGGGGTTGACCAGATGTCTTAAGGAGCCCAGAACTTGGGCCTGTGGGATTGACTTGTCTTGGGACACTGTGGTTGGGGTCTGGTTCCAGGAGTGCTGCCTTGCACACTGATTGCTCCCACTGGCTAGCATGATCTTCCTTTCATGGAACTGAATGAGAACGGGCAGCCAGAGTGGTGGTGCTGATACAGATTTTGGTTGACTCAAATTGCTTGTTTAGTCAGGGGCCCCTCACATCCTAGGGTGGCTCTGCCTAGGGGGCTTCACACTTGGTGAAGAGTGGGCCCATACCTCTCTCCATCACTCATGTGTGACTCAGACAATTCTCTATTTTTCTTTAAAACAATTTAAAGCCAAAAAGAAAAGAAGTGCAGTTTGCTTTATTCCACCCACAGCCCCTCAACCCCCGGCCCAACCCCTTTTTCTGTCGGCTCCTGTTACATGCTCAATAAATTCTTGCTACTTTTTGGTCAAAGAGGTCCAGTGTTGGGTTGGTGCTGAAAGGAGCAGGAGCTCTCAGCGAAGTTGGGCAGCCTTGTAGGATCGCTTTTGGGGACACACTCTAGACTCTCATCATCTCAAGTTTGTTCTTCCTTCAATTCTGCGGCCCTCTTACCCCATCTTGGGCCTTATATGCATGTGGTCTTGTCACCCTCCCATCTCAGCCCTGCCTATGCCAAAGAGTAATAGGCCTTGGTCACCTGACCTGCAAGAGGGACTGTCAGCTGGACTTTATAAGGAATTCTCCCTTGGTAGAGGGGTGGTTTTAGGTGAAGGAAGCATGGTTTCCTACTCAGAGTGGAGTAGTGATTTTAGGCAGTTGGAACCTCTTGGGAGTCTAGGGCGTATCTGTGCTGTATGCAAAGCATCCTCTGGAATATAAGGGGCCTCTTCTAGTAATTTGCTTTGATAGCCAGATTTTACAGGCTATTCCGGTTCCTGCTTTGAGGTCCAATCTCTGACCCACATTATAGGATGTCTGAGCTTGCCACCACCTGGTGAGGTTTTTAATTTAACTAGTTTTTATCAATGGGTTCTGACCTAAGGCACTACTGCTCCCACCTGGTGGCAGCTGGTAGAAATTGCAGGTATAGTGCCTGATTGAAAGTAGTCAGCCTAGCCAGTCCCACCAGGATTAGCACAGACCCTGGGTAAGCTTGGAGATTTACCTTCCCTTTACTTTCTTTTGTGAGGCCAGGATTGCCTTGGTGATGTTCCTTAGAAAAGCCTTCCTCATCAGAATCAGAAGTCAGAGCTATTTCTTATATTTCCTTCCTTGACATGCTTTTGCCCTGTACCTTGTGTATGTTAGTCGCTCAGTGGTGGAGTTGTTTGTTGTGACCCCATAGACTGTAGCTGGCCAGGCTACTCCGTCCATGGGATTTTCCAGGCAAGAATACTGGAGTGAGTTGCCATTTCTTTCTCCAGGAGACCTTCCTGACCCAGGGATCGAACCCAGGTCTCCCGCATTGCAGGCAGACTGTTAACCATCTGAGCTACCAGGGAAGCCCTAACCTTTGCTCAATACATGTTTGTGATTATTGATGATGAATACTAGAGATGAGTAAAGAAGGGAGGATGGTATGTAGGAAGAAACCTAGTCTTGGGAGTTAGGAGGTTTCTTTGTTTCTGTCGAGCTGATTTACCTCTCTTCTTGGGTCCTCAGGATTCTCATTCAT
Organism: Capra hircus; assembly: GCF_001704415.2. Classification (NCBI taxonomy): domain Eukaryota; kingdom Metazoa; phylum Chordata; class Mammalia; order Artiodactyla; family Bovidae; genus Capra; species Capra hircus. The sequence goes on from NC_030835.1 coordinate 19,084,866, forward strand.
AAAGGCATTCAACTGAGTCTGCAAGTTTCCAGCAGCATTGCTGTGACTCAGGCTTAAGAGGATGGTCTTAAAGGTAGCAGGGGGAAGGTGTTGAGTCCAGTTTGCCCTAGTCTGAACTATTCCCTACTGACCTACCCTGGCACATCTTATGCAAATTGCCTACCTGGCCTTGTTATGACTCATGACCCTTCTATTTGGACAGTTTCTTTGTTGTAAGAGTTGTTTGACTTGTATTTAGATTTGAAACCCAAATGATGGCTGTTGATTGATGTCACCATTGGGGGATACCAACTGAGCATTTCTTCAGTATGTGGTATAAAGTGCAGGGGGAAAGCACAGTATATATCTGCTCCCTGTCTTAAGTCGCCTGCAGGCCAATTGGGGGGACAAGTATGTATATTTTTAAAAGCTCATAAATAACCCAGGTTTGTGCTAAGTCTTTAAGTGCTCCTGAAACTCAGGGAGGAGAGAGTGCTGAGGGTGGGGGCAATCTGGGAAGATTTCCTAGAGGTGAAGTGATGAGAAGTTCTACTCATTCCTTAAGGATGAGTTCCACTGACTTGTTTGTTCAGAGTCATCTGGATATTTAACTGGGATTAGGTGCTGGTGTCATGTCTGCACATGTCCTGCTTCATCCTTTCAGCTAGCGTTTAGGAAGTAACTCACGTGTCCTGAGCCCTGATCTAGAAAGGTACGTATTTTTTGTTCAATCCTCATTTGAACCCAGGGTGGAAGGTATTACTAGAGCTCTTACTCAGATGAAGAAACTGGGGCTTGGAGTAGTTAGAATCTTTCCCAAGGCTTCTCTACTAAGAAATGCCGGAGCTGGGCATTAGGCCTGTGTATATCCTTGGCGAGATGCGAGCACACACTGAACTCATCACTGACTCCCTGAGCAGCTGAGTGGGCTTGACTGGGCCTCCCTGTCCAGGAAGCTCATGTGGACTTTTCCTTGGTATCTGTTGGCAGCTCTGAGCAGTACCCTCACCCCCTTCTCTCTGCCCTTCACGTTGTCCTGTCTTTGACTCTCAGAGCTCCTTGAGCTGTCTGTGGATCTGGGATTGGGAGCCAGGAGCAAAAAAGGGCAATGACCTTGGCCTCAAATTCATTTTCTCCATGAGGTGCTGCCTCTGGCAGTGTAGGTGACTTTTGTAAAGAAGAGAGCACTGGAGATGGAGTTCAGTTAGATTATTGCCATTTACTTACTTTGTTTGACTTTGGCCAGGTTTCTTGAGTCCCTCTCTCTGCCTCAGTTTTCTTCTCTGTGATAAAAAGGAGTTGGAGGCATTTCCTGAGTCCCTTATGTCTTCAACACTTGATCATTTTGATTATGTCCTCATTCTTGTTTGCTTTGTCACACAGCATGTGGGATCTTAATTCCCAGACCAGGGATCAAACCCACACGCACCGCAGTGGAAGCACGGTGTATTAACTAGCGGATCACCAGGGAAATCCCATCCTCACCCTTCTTTAAGCCTCTTCTCTCCAGTGATCCCGTCTCCCTTCTCTCATTTTCCTGCCCCTACTTTCTTTTCCCCTGGGGTCTTGCCAATAAACTCAGCATCAGGGTGACAATTAGGTCTGCGACTAAAACTGTAACCTTCCCTCCTTACTGCCTCATGGGGAGGGAATTCTTAGAGACCACCCACTCTCCAAATGGTGAGGTCTGACCCAGCAGAGATTTTGTGTCCCCGTTTCCCGCTCATGGAAGGAGCCTGGCGAAGGTGGGTGAGGAGAACTAGGAGCTGGAGCAGTGGGCAGGGCTTTGAGGCTGTGGGATGGAGGGACAGGTGTCTCTCCTTGCACCTGGCTGCACCCTGCCTCCTCTCCGCTGCCCTGCCAGTTCAGTGAGTCACAGGCCAGCACACACCAGAGTCCTCACACCTGCCTGTACACGGGTTGAGGTCTTGGCGAGGTCACACATGTTAACCCTCCCAGGAAGCTGGTAGGGCCGGGCTGATGGGTGGATCAGCCGCTCTGAAGGCTGAGCTAGATGTCACCTGGGCTCTGGGCCCCTCAGGAGGAGGTGAGTGGCCTGGGGCCCTCCCTGCAGACTTCCTGCAGCCTGGGTCCCCAGGAAAGGCAGGTCAGGGGTGGGTCCTTGGCTGATTGTGGGTGGGCACTTCATGGCCCTGTGTCTTCCCAGGTGCAGGTTCCTTCGTGAGCAGCAGACCAGCCTGGTGGCTGGCGATAGGATACCCACGTCTGCATGCTGAGGAAGATGGGTGAGGCCGTGGCCAGAGTTGCGAGGAAGGTCAACGAGACCGTGGAGAGCGGCTCCGACACCCTGGGTGAGTGAGGGCATGGCTTTTCCAGCTGCAGGGCCCCCTCTCCGTGGTTTATTGAATCAGGCTGGAAATGAGATAGAAGGGGAAGGTGAAAGACACAGTATCAGTATGCACCCTTCGCCATAAAGGGCAGTGTTCCATGGATTTTACTGTAGTTGTGCTCAGTTGTATATATGGGGTCCCAGATAAGACATGTTTCTTGCTATGGGTCATAATCAAAGAGGTTTGGAACGCCCTGAGTAGGGGTGTCATCTGCTGGGAGCCCGTCTGCTTGCCCTCGGACTGTTGACAGCTGCAAATATGTATGTGCCCTTGTACCAGGTGATGGTAGATGACACTCCAGGTAGCCCCAGGACATGCACAGGTGCCTCATGAGTGTGACCTTGCTGAATCTTCACAGCCTCCCCGTGATGGATGTTACCCACCAGGCATGACTAACCACAGATTTCGGATGAGGAGATGGAGGGGGGAAGGCCAAGTGGGCTTTTTCCAGGTCACCTAGCCAAGAGGCACCTTTTCACTCCACTGTTTTAATTGAATCATGTCATATATTGTTGAACTGGTCATAGCATTTTAGCCCATGTAGCTACCCTGAGGCTGTAAGCACATAGGCAAACCATCCCATTTAGTTGGATTCAGTAGACATTTATTGGGGATTCTCTGGTGGCCCAGATGGTAAAGAATCTGCCTGTAATGCAGGAGACTTAGGTTTGATCCCTGGGTCAGGAAGACCCCCCCTGGAGAAGGGAATGGCAATCTACTCCAGTACTCTTGGCTGGAGAATCCCATGGACAGAGGAGCCTAGCGGGCTACCGTCCATGGTGTTGCAAAGAGTCGGACACGACTGAGTGACTAACACATTCACTTTCAGATATTTATTTACTTTCCACCATATATAAGCGTGCGTGTGTGTGATCTGTGTGTGTGACCCGCTGGGATGTAAGTGCCCCCTTAGAGTCACAGGTGTGTGGCAGGAACACAGAGGAGGTGAGTGCAGACCTGCCCAGGGGATGATTGTACAAGTAGCTGGATTGGGATTTGAGTTGGGCCTTTGGCACACAGAGAGGAATTTCACCAGCAGGTAGGCATGTGTGTACTTGTGTCTGTCTGTCTCTCCGTCTCATGGAGGAGCATTTCCAAGAGAGTTACTGTCTGAGAGATTGGGAAGGTGGAGTGTTTCTGCTAGCAGCCTTTGTTCAGGTGTCTCTGAGGGTCTTAGGGCAGGGGGTGGTGGCCCAGAAAGTAGAGGGATACTCAGCTTCAAGATGTGCTTGGTCACCACCTCTTCCAGGAAGCCCTCAGCCCTACCTGATCCACCCCTTGCTCCCTTCCTCCTCTGGAGCACTCATTCAGTGTCCCTGGAGGGCAGAGATCCTGTGTCTTTTGTCCCCCACCTGCCAAGAGCCAGAGTGGTATCCGGCACTTTGTAAGTACATAGTGGTGTTGGCTGAACCGAACAATAGTGAGCGAAACATCTCTGCCAGCAAACAGACTTGAAGATAGCCACTGGCTTTTTAAAAAAATATATTCATTTATTATTAAAGTTTATTTATTTATTCGTTTATTTGGCTGTGTCAGCTTTTAGTTGGGATCTTCGGTCTTCATGTGGCATATAGTTCCCTGACCAGGGATCAAACCCAGGCCCCCTGCATAGGGAGCATGGAGTCTTAGCCCCTGGACCGCATTTGGTTTGGGAGGGAGGCCTGGCAGAGGGCCGCGTAGGGTGGGGAAGGGGAGAGCTTTTGCATGGGGAGCTGAGGGCTGTGGGCCCTCAGGAGAGGAACTCTGGAATCCTGTGCTTGTCACTCATCTGGTTGCACTTACCTGAGTACTCAAGGCTCTCCTCCACTGATATGGCCTGGGTTTGAACCCCCACTCTGCCACCCACTAGCTTGCTCCCTTAGCAGATTGCTTTACCTCTTGGAGCCTTGGTTTCCTCGTCTATGAAATGGGGGTGGTAATTGTGCCTCCCTCATCAAAGTGGTAGGAGCAGTTATTGAATGCCAGGCATCGCTGTCAGCACTTTACTGGTTTTGACTCATTTAATTCTCACAACTGTAAGCCAGAGGTGATATTAATATCCCCATTTTACAGGTGAAGAAACTGGAGCGTGGAACTTTTTTATGCAGTGTTTCTAAATGTCCCCTAGCATTAGGGTATTTCCCTTGTCTCCTCTGCTGTCTTTCTTTCGAAGTAGGAGCTTTGGGACTTCCCTGGTGGTCCAGCGTTTAAGACTCTGCCTTCCAATAAAGGGGGTGTGGGTTCAATTCCTTGTTGGGGAACTAAGATCCCACATGCCAAAAAGGTGGAAAAAAGAAATGAAGTAGGAGCTTCCTCTGTCTAACAGATGCTGGAGCTGAGGCTGAGGGTGTGAGTGGCCTACTAGTGACACAGCTGTTTAGAGCTGGAGCCAGGTTCAGCCACAGTTCTGAGTAGCTTAGCCCTGCCTTTCCCGTGGCCCCTGCTGCCCCCATTGTGGGGAGGAGGTGGCTAGGAAGAGGAGAGCTTGAAGACACAAGTAACCCTCCTCCCTCCTTAGGCTGCCTCTCCTCTCACACTGTTTTGGAACCACAGTCAGCCGACCTTGTCCTTTGAAAGGAGGAAAATAATGAGAGTCTAATATCTGCGTGGCTGTTTAAGATGTCTTAGGTGGTAAGCAGAAAGGGGCTGCCCCCAAGGGCTATGTCTGCTTACGTGCAAACCGTGGACCCCACTCTGGAGCTTTCACAGTGGAATCTCAGAAGGTGGGCGTGGTGACCTACATGTTAACATGAACTCTGTATGATTCTTCCCTGCCTTGAATTTTGGGAACCACTGGCTTACTATTTACCATCTGGAACTTTCTTTTCCTGGCGTGTTATAGAGGACTGGCTGGGGGTTGGAGGTATTATCTGGGGAGGTCTCTAGATATCTGTGTGTGTGTGGGTGTGTGTGTGTGTGTGAGACAGAATGAATATGAAATGGACTTGATCCATCCCCAGGGAACTGAGGGGCTAGGCTGGGTGCTGTGGGATAACCAAGTGAGGAGACCAAGACTTTCTCCCCCTCCCCTCCAGCCTTCCCTCTCTCCTCCCAGGCTCACTCACACTTGGGCCACTTTTCTGCTGTCTCACCAGCAGATGGCACCCTGTTACCAGCCGATCTGGGGACAGGCAGCTGAGCCGGGGACTTGGCCAGGCTGTCGCTGGGTGTGAGCACCTGGTCCCAACAAGGGCTTCCGCCCCCGGCCAGCTCACACTCTGTGTCTCCAGTCCTAGCTGACTCCGCAGCCAGCTGATTTGGCAGCTCCTTTCTTGAGCAAGGGTGCTGGGGAAGTGTCAGGAAGCACCGCGTACACACTCACTGGATCGGAATAACATCTTACCTTGGGCCAGACACTGCCACCGGCTCCTTTGTCAACACACAATGAGCGCGTAGTATATGTGCCTTCCCCGGAGGACTCAAGTGCCCCAGAAGTGCCCAGTCAAGAGGATGAGGCAGACACACACACACACGCACACACACAGCCACACACACACACACATACAGCCACACACACACACACACACACACACACACACACACACAGCCCCCCCGAGGGAGGGGGCAGCCAGGGTTTGTGGTGGGAGCAGTCTTTCTTGCCCCAGGAGGGCTTCTGGGTCTCTGGCTCCCAGCCTAGAGCCCAGGCGGCTGGTGCTGTTCGTGGGGGAGGGGGGTGTGTCTTGTGTTTTGGGGCCGTGTCATCTGGCCTGGAGAGTCCTGAGGGTCAGCTGGGTGCAGGTCAGCTCTGAAGACATGGAGTGGGGAGCCGGCTTTCATAGGGCAGCCCCCAGCCTGGCCGGGACTGCCTGTCTATTTATCATGAAGGCTGGAAGCTTCAAACCTGCCATCCTCTACTTCTTGCCTCTCAGCTGGGGAAGCAGGTTGGGGTGGGGGGGTGTTTGCCAGGGGAGGAGGGGGTAGCCCCTGCTACCCTCTCTGTTTCCTAGACTGTGATGTGAGGGGGTGACCCGAAGCCTTCTGCCTAAAACTCCACCTCTAGACTTGATCTCTCTGGATAGGGGGTCCTGGGAGGCTGAGAACTGGCCCTGATCCTCCCCTCCCCTTTACACCCCTGAGCAGAGGGCTTTTCTCCCTTCAGGGCGCAGCACTTATTTGAAATGAAGGCTTTATATCCCTCGGTGAGTGTTTCTCAGTCTTGGCCCTGTAGACTCTGGGGGCTGGTGATTCTTGGTGGGGGGCTGATCCATGCATTGCAGGGTGTTTGCAGCTTTCCTGGTCTCTACCCGCTGTATGCTAGTAGTCTCCTCTGCTGCTACCCCCCCAAGTTGTGACAACCGTGTCCCCAGGCCCTACCAAGTGTCCCCAGGCAGCAGAACTCTACTCCACTGAGAACCACTGCTCTAGGAGCTCATGCCTGTAAGTTGTTGAGCCTGATGGCCCGTACAGTCAGCTCTGCTGTGGCAGGATTGGCGCCAAGTGGAGTGTGGTTGGTGAGCTGAGAAGAAGATGGGAGCTCTGTTTTGTGGGAAGGGCTCTGAATCAGAAATCAGGAAGCTGGGGTTCTGGATCTCACCCTAACCCCAACTATGGGCCAGTCTCCCATAGTTGTAAAGGTGAGGCTCCCTGTAAAGGTGAGGCTCCAGCCCTGAGCTTTTGTAATTCTCTCTCTTTTAAACCCTCATTGGCTTCCACCTGCACAGAGAGTAAAACCCAGGCTGGTACTACAAACCTGGGGGTGACTGACACATGCCAGTTTCTCCCACTGCACTTTGGGCCCCTCAGGACTCCTCTCATTATATCCAGCCAGATTGGCCACCCTTTAGTTCCTTGAACTGCTGAACTCCTTCCAGCCTTAGGGTCTTTGCACATGCTGCTTTCTTTGTTGGGATGCTGTTCCTTGTTCTTCATGGCTGGGCCCTTCTCATACCTTAAGGTTCAAACTAAATGTTTCTTGTTTAGAGAGGTCACCCTGGCTTTCTTTTCTAAGTGGCCTTCACCCAATCATTTTTTCTTAAAAAAAAAAAAAAAAAAGCTATGAAAAGGTATACACAAGTAGCAAAGTTCATAAGATCATATATGCTTAGTTTAGCAGACATTTATAAATGAAGACTCATGTAACTACCACCCAAGTCTAGACATGGAATATTGCCAGAATCGCCAGAAGGCCCTCCCACCTGAGAGGTAACCACTCTCCCAACTGTTGTGATAAGCTTTTCCTTCCTTTCTTTAGTTTGATCTTTCTCTTCTTCAGTTTTTGGCCCTTGGGTTCTGGAGAGAGCAGGATGTGGGTGCTGGTGGTGGGGGATCAGGAGGTCTGGTGTCAACAGGATGTGCTAGTGTGGAGAAAGGGGTGGAGGTGAGACCCTGCTGGGGGGTTGTTGTGTGAGGGTATCATTCAGGGGTAAATAATCAGTATGGAAAGGAAAGCCAATAGAGCTTTCAGAGCGCTTATGGATTTCATTGGCACTGAGTTGGCACAAGGCAGTAGCCTGTGGTGCAGAAATGCAGGGCCTGGGCCTGGGCTGCCCTTCTCATTTCAGAGATGATTGAGTGATGTCAGCCCAGCCCAGCATGCCTGTGGCATTTTGGCTGCTTCTGAACTGACCCAGAGAGATGGACACTGAGGGCCATGTCCAGGTGGGTGGGACTTAGCCCACTGTTCAAGCAGGCGAGGAGGGGCTCGGGTAGGGGTTTCTGGCTATCCTTTTGCACCAAGCCACAGTCTGACATTGCCTCTGTGCTCAAATTGGCATGCACTCATTGGGGGCCTTTCTGCAGCTCCAGCCTTGCATATAAAAGGAGCTGTGGAGGGAAAGGGAACAGCTTAGTCTTGGAAGGCAGCTCTTAAGATGGAGAGAGAAATGTATTCTGTGGCTCCCTGGGTGTTTGCACTCTGAGAAATACTTAAAAAAACTGTATATGTTTAACTTGGGGAAGGGGTGGGCTTCCCTGGTGGCTCAGACGGTAAAGAATCTGCCTGCAATTCAGGAGACATGAGTTCAATCCCTGGGTCAGGAAAATCCCCTGGAGGAGGGCTTGGCAGCCCACACCAGTATTCTTGCCTGGAGAATCCCATGGACAGAGGAGCCCGACAGGCGATAGTTCATGGGGTTGCAAAAGAGTTGGACACAGAGTGACTAACACTTTCACTTCACTTAAGAGGGGTGGGAGGAAGGCTCAAGAAGGAGGGATATATATTTATACATATAGCTGATTCACACTGTACAGCAGAAACTAACGCAACATTGTAAAGCAATTATACTCCAATTTTAAAAATCTATATATGTTTAACCTAAAACAACAATATGACATGTATCTAGTTCGCAAAGCACAGGCCCAGAGAGTAAACAGAGAGGCTAGGCTTCTTCCCATCCTGTGCTCTGGTCTTCTGGGCCCCCAGCACAGCGTCTTGTGGAACTAGAGGGACAATTATGATGTTACCCTGGCTGGCTCTAGAGTGCGAGAGATGAGGCTGGGTCCTGAGGTTGTTTCAGTGTATAGCAGTGGTGGGACAGGATCCCAAAGCCCTTTAGTTGTGGCTCAAGGCTCTCTATTGGGGGGGGGTGTCCTGGAGTCCCCTCTCAGGGGAAGCAGCTCTTATGGCCAGAGCCCCACCCCTTCCCTCCCAGCCGTGCTGCAGACGTCAGACTTCTAGAAGGAGGGAGAATAAGGATTGCGGGGGGTGGGGGTCTGTAGTGGACATTCTCGAGCACAGCCCACCTGTTCCTTGAGTCCTGTTTGCTGTGATGCTGCCCTGATGCAGTGTTGTTGCGCAAAAGACATGCGCTGAATGGATGGAGGAATTCCTTCATCCCGAGGGTGCAAATCGCTCAGTCTTCTCCCCTCAGTTTTCCATTCATTGCTCAGTCTACAGAAACCACCCCAGCTATGAGAGCCAGTCCAGCCATGAGGGGCCTCCAGGGAAGCCTGGTGGGAGGTGGAGGTCTCATCGCAGTGGGGACACTGGGACCTAGGTGGTGTGGAGATGCCGCAAGTCCCGGAGACGGGACTTGAGACGTGTACACACGGGGCGATGGTTTAGCATGCGTGCTGAGGGGGTTGCACAGAAAAGGCAGCATTTCAGCTGCACCTAACGGATGGAGCAGGTTTAGGGCTGTAGGTGCGGGACGGGAGTGAGGAGAGGGGCGGTCTCAGTGAGTGTGTCTGAGCACAGGTGGGGCGGCATGCAGGTGGGTGCTGGCGATGAGAATAGCAAGACTGAGACACGGGAAAGCCGAGGGAGCTGAGCGGGGAGGGAGGAAGAGGGCGCCTCCGATCTCAGAAGGCCTCGAATGCCACCTTGACTATTCCTCTAGTGACGTTTCTATCTTACCCAGGGGTTAAGTTCTAAAGAGAGCCTGAAAAGTGATCTTCAGAGTCATAATGACTCATGACAAATTAACAGCAAGCTTCTGTCTATTTTGGGGTTTTTTTCTGGTTGCGTGGTGGTGCATGCCAGATTTTAGTTCTCTAACCAGGGATTGAACCCATGCTCCCTGCAGCGGAAAGGTGGAGTCTTAACGGACCACCAGGAGAACCCCTGAGCTTACAAGAATTTAATACCCACGGCTCTTTCAGTCCTCACAGCCGCCCTGTGATTTAATTGTCACTCAGCCTTAGGAGGTAACTGCTGTTATTGTCCCCATTTTCCACAGGAGGAAACTGAGGCACAGAAAAGCTAAGCAACTTCTGCAAGTCTGGGGACTTGCGCCAGGTGCTGAGACTGCAGAGCCCACGTTCTTACCCTTGTGTTCACTTGCAGCCGGGGGCGGACTATTTTGATGGTTGGGGACCAGGTAATGTTGCTGGCTTGTGGAGAACACACCCTGATTGTAGGAAACATGTCCCTTCAAAAACACTAGTGTTACACTCGGCATCTGAGCTCAGTAAGTTAGATGGGGGCTCCATCTGCTGGTCTGAGCAGCAGTAGGGAGCCCCTGGCAGGTTCTGAGCAGGGAGTGGCATGAGGTGATCCGGGCTGGGTTCCAGTGGAGCACTGCAGGGCATAGGATGGATGTGAGATTGCAGAAGGGATAGCAAGGAAGAGGCATTTACCACGGCTGGGCCTGTCCTGGTGTGGTCTTGACCTGAGAGCGGGAACTGGCAGGAGGGTGTAAGGAAGGAGAGGCTGTGAATGCGGCTGGTAGCCGACTGGTTGTGGAGGGCATAGATGGTCATGATGTAATTGAAACAGGGACACTCGGGCCATTTGGGTGGATAAGGGGACTCTGATGAGTCGAGGTCCCCAAGAGACACTGCTGGAGAAGCATATAGCAGGGAAGTAAGGGCAGAAATGCTGCTGTCCCGGAGAGGCCCTACTTCCGGTGTCCCTGACAGCCCCAGTGTATCTGCCATCCCTCCTACCAGGACAGACCAGCAGGCGTCCTAAGAAGCAGGTGGTTAAACAGGCTGCCTAGCTGCCCTGTGTCCTTGGCACTGGGAAATGCATTTTTTTGAAGACAAAGAGGAATATCCTTTGAAACCACATGGATAATTATGCAGCTTTAAAAAAATGTATGTTGGTAAAAAAACGAAAATGTTCTGCTTGGAAGGATAATCAAATAGATAATTTTGTGGCATCAAAAGCTTGAGTTACTCAATTTTTAGACTTGGGGAGGTGATTTAGCAAGGTTGAGGACGTTATTAAAATGAAATGCTTTCAGAAATGCAAGCATGGCTCTGGCTGACAAGACAGCTGGGAATCGGGGGAGGTGAGGCAGGGGCCTGGCCAAGCCAGTCCTGTTGGAAAGGAGCCCTGACACATCCCGAGCTGTAAGTGTGGTGACCCAGGCTGAAATGAGTGGTCCGTGTTTGCCTTTAGATGTTAGGAAATTGTAGTTTATTCAGAGATGTTCAATTATGAGCTGCCTAATTGGCGTTTGCCTCATCATGGTTGACTGTGTTTTCTTAGGATGCATATTTTTGTCATGCTCCAGTTTGTCCCCAGAATTTTATAATTCTGTCAAGTTCATTTTGGCCACATGTATTCACTGTGTATCTGTCTGTGTAACGCTCTGCAGAGGATGGAAAGGTGAGAGGAGGAGGAGGGGGCTGATTACTGAGCTATAGCAGATGTAGCATTAGTCTATGCACTTGCTGGTCTTGCTACTTGGATCATCCTTTGCCCAGATCTTTGCATGCCCTGCTCCTTCTTTTTAATTCTTATCTCAGCTAAATGCCGCTTCCTCCAAGAAGCCCTCCTTGACCACCCCAATGAGGTTGCTTCTCAGTTACCTGCTCTCCCACTACACCAGTTTATTTTTTTTTTGAGAGCAGTGTCACTGCCTGACATTCTTTCAGTATTTGCCACTGTATTTACCCCTCTTCTCCCCAGACTGGTGTGTAAGCTCCTTGAGGCCAGGGACTCTGTCTTGCTCACCGCTGTATTTCCCCTAGCATGTACTAGATAACGCAGGAGATCTTTGTCACATAAATGATTGCATCTGATATTCTCAACAACTCTGGACGGGTGGTGTTTTCACATCACTCATAGAAAGGGGAAACTGAGGCTCTGAGAGCTGCAGTGGTTTTACCTGGATTCTCACAGCCAGCAAATCTTATGCTGGAGTTTGAACTTGGGTCTGTTGGCCTCACCTGCCTCAGTGGGATCTGATTAATCCTTGCTCTCAAGGAGCCCTCCACCCAGCCAGGAAGAGTGAGACGTGCATGTTAGTCATTCCCACAAAAGATAGACGAGGTGCCCTGAGAGAGGCGCAGACGCACAACGGGAACTTACGGGCAGGAGCGGTTCCATCATGTAAGGACGTGGGCAGAGGCTTCTTGGAGAGGTGACATTTAGACAAGACCTTGTAACATGGTGTTGATGGGAAAGAAGGAATTTGAGGGTAGGGGAGCACATTCTATTTAATGGGAACAAAAGCAGCGGAAATGCCGAGGTGGGAAAATAAAGGGAGTTTGCCAAAAACAGTCTGGGTCAGGTGGAGGGTGGCAGTAGAGTCCCAAGCAGAGTACCTGAGAGGGGAGGTTGGACCTGGATCCCTTGGTGGGAATGCCAGGCTGCAGAGATTGGGTTCATCCTGTGTGGCTGGGGAGGCCTGCAGGTTCTTGAATGGAGAGAGGTATTCAGGTGATAGGGCTGGAGGGCCAGGGGCAGGGTGTGGAGGGCAGGGAGATAGATTCCTCCGTGAGAAAACAGCCATGGTCATGGTCAAGATGGATTTCAGGGTTAAATGAGCTGGTTTCTTTCAGCTAACTGTAAAACCATAATAGAATAATCACATCTTTGCCTCTGACAGGATGGTTCTTACCATGAGTTCAAAGCCTCAACAGATATTAGCTCATTCTTTTCTTCATTCCCTGAAAGGGTATTTGAACCCCCATTTTATAAAGGGGGGATCCCACGACAAAGCTTCCTGGTGGTGAGGGGTATGCTTAGGTCCAGAAGTGTTTGCCCAGCTCTGTGCTGGGCCCGAGGGGTCGTCAGCAGGCGGACACATGCTCCTCCAGTCAAGTTCACTGCTCACGGATCCTGAAGGCAAGTCTGCTGATGTTTACCAGTTGGGAGAAGATGGTCTGGCTTAAGCACTCAGGCAGTGTCCTGAGGCTGGAGGTGAGGAGGCTGGGGTACCCTTCCTGGAGGAGGTGGGGCTGGGTTGGGAGGAGAATCTTGGAGGCAGAGAGGAGAGGGAAGGGCATTCTAGACTGTGGAATGGCATGAGCCGTGTCTGGGCGATGAGTGAAGTCAAGGACTGGCAGGTGGGTGGTCATGGCGGGGTTGGAACTGGCAGCCGGCACTGGTGTTTGGCAGAGTCAGATGCCATGCACATGGAGACAATTGCTGCCACTTCCTGGGTCTATTCATTGTCTAGCTGTGACCTCAGGAAGCCTACTTACTGCTCCGAGAAAGCATTCCTTCCAGGGTAGGATTCCTTATTATTTCAAGCCTGAGAGATTGTTTGAGGAGGAGAAAAGGCATTATTAAAGGCTAGTCAGTCAATAACTGCTGCTGTGCCGTGCCCAGGGCACTGCTTTTGTTGGGTAAGTGCAGTCTCCCTCGCTGTCAGCTGCGGCCCTCTTGTCCTCTGCTCTGCTCAGAAGCCAGCTCCAAGCTGAGTCGTCTGGCATCTCATCACCCGTGGAGAGGCCCAAACGCACACGTGAGCTCTTGCCCTGTAGCCAGCAGCTTCAGCTATAGTAAGAGTACTGTCAGATCTCTTCTGCCAGTAATGCAGATCAGGGGAGTATCTTCTGGAACATGCACTGACTCTTCCTGTGGGCTAGGCAATGTGCTGGACACTGGGGGTGTTGAGGAGGCTAGGAGAGCAAAGGACACTGCCCCTGCCTGCAAGGAACAAGTGTCCACGTCCCTTTAAACATGTACATGTCACGGTCATGGTTTCAACCGTGTCAGAGGGCCAGCTGTACTCTTAGTCATAGGTGGAGCAACGCGATTGACTTTCAAGTCAGGCTGCCTTGGTTTGAAGACTGGCTCAGCCCACTCATTAGCTGTGTGACCTCGGACAAGTTACGTGATCTCTCTGATCAAGTTAAGTCTGATCTAAGTCTCAGTTTTCTTATCTCTGAAAGGTCCTTGCTTTCTAGAGTTGTGAAGATGAAAATTGTGTAATGCCCATGAATGTTTAGAATGGTGGTTGGCGTATGCTCAGTGCTGTAAGAGTATAAACTATGATTATTATTACTTAACATCTTTCTTTTGGGGGGAGGGCGAAGTAGAAAAGGATATAGCTTTATTGTTTGCCAGGATTAACAGTTTTCTTTAAATAAATTTAGCTTATATATTAATTTAAAAAGAACTTGAGTCATTAGTATAAATGAAAAGTCAACATAATTTTTCATTAATGTTGATAACCATAAAAACAAATATTAAAATGCAGCTCTGTTGTGAAATCTTAGGTTAGGCTTGAATCTGCCCCCTCACTAAACAGGAGGTAAAGCAGGGACTTCCAGTAATCATGTATGGATGTGAGAGCTGGACCATTAAGAAGGCTGAATGCCAAGAATTAATGCTTTCAAATTGTGGTGCTGGAGAAGACTCTTGAGAGTCCCTTGAACTGCAAGGAGATCAAACCAGTCAATCCTAAAGGAAATCAACCCTGAATATTCATTGGAAGGACTGATGCTGAAGCTGAAGCTCCAATACTTTGGCCACCTGATGTGAAGAGCTGACTCATTTGAAAAGACCCTGATGCTAGAAAAGATTGAGGGCAGGAGGAGAAGGGGACGACAGAGGATGAGATGGTTGGATGGCATCACTGACTCAGTGGACATGAGTTTGAGCAAACTCTGGGAGATGGTGAAGGACAGAGAGCCCTGGTGTGCTGCAGTCCATGGGGTTGCAAAGAGTCAGACACAGTTTAGCGACTGAACAACAAAAGCAAGGCCTGGAGGACTGAGAAATTGAAATCGGACTTTCTCGCTATGTGTCTGATTGTTATTTGCACAGTGATCACCATCCACATCCTTCTCAAAGTGTGGTCTGAGGACCAGCAGCATCAGCATCCCTGGGGGGGTGCTTGTTAGAGATGAATATCCTTAGGCCTCATCCCAGACCTCCTGACTCAGAACCAGCATCCTGGCAAGATCTCCAGGTGACCCATGGGCACATTACAACTTGAGAAGTCTGTTCTTTTGTTGCCAGATTTGAACATTCCCACCCTTGGAGAGAGATGGGCTGAGTTCATTCTCTGTATTTTACACAAAAGGAGATTAAACTCCAAGAGTGGCCTGCCCAAGGTCATTTGATGAGTTAAGAGCAACAGCAGATCAGAATCCAGTTCTCCAGACTCACTCTGCGGGCGATGTCCTTGAGAGGAAGCCAAGCTCCACCCCATCATTACTTACTTACTGTGTGACCTTGAGTGCATTCTTAACCTCTCTGGGCCTTAGTTTCCTTACCTGCAAAAGGGGACTGACAGTACTGCCCTTCCTCAGAGGTTGTTGTCAGGATCAAATGAGGTGATGCTTAGTCAGTGTTGCCTGCTGTTGTTTTTGTAGAAGACCTCAGGGCCTGCCTCTCCAAAGTCGGACTCAGCACCTGACCTCCGCTCAGCCTGGCTGTGATCGCCTCAGGGCTGTTGGTGGCCACGCTGTTGGCATCAGTGTGGCTCCTGTTTCTCTCCCCTTTTGTTCTGCGTGTTAGTGATGAGTCATTGATTGAACAAAGTAATTTAATATCTCGAGTCAGTGACTGTGCATCACTTGGTTGTATTCTGTGTGGTATTAACTTTTGGGTTTAATTAAATACAGGATTTTTTTTTTTTTAAGCGATTAGCTGGTTTGCCAGGAAGAAACAGGAATTGTTTTGGCAAGTCCCAGATTCCACAATAACACACACAGTTGTCTCTTTGCTGTGAGGTTTTTGGAATAAGGGACTGCCAGGGGCCATCTTCCTACTTCAAGGAGCAACAGAGCTGAAGCATTTCCTGGTAATGAATTCTCACATCAAAACAATGTCTTTGCAGCCTTGTAACAGCATCTCTTGTTTACTGAGTACACACTGCCTGCCATGCTGTGCGTGGCCCCTTGTGGACATTTTCTTTCATGCTCAGAACAACCCTGTTGGTTAGATAGATCATCTTGTCCTCACTTTTTTTTTAAATTGAAGGATAATTCACATATCACAAAATTCACCATTTTAAAGTGTAACATTCTGTGGCTTTTAATATATTCACAGGTTGTATAACCATCGCCTCGATCAATTTTGGAATATATTCATCACCCAGAAAGGAACCCTGTATCACTAAGCAATTACTCCAGATTTCTCAAATCTCCCTCAGCCCCTGGCAACCCCCAGCCTCCTTTTGTCTCTGTCGATTTGCTTATCCTAGACGTTTTATGTAAAGAGAGTCATCCAGTGTGTGGCCTCTTTTGATTGGTTTCCTTCATTAACATAATTTTTTTGAGGTTCATCCTTCTTTTTTTCTGGCCGTGCTGGGTGTTCGTTGCCGTGGGCAGGCTTTCTCTAGTTGGGACAAGCGGGGACTGCTCTTGGTTGCGGTGTTGGGCTTCTCACTGAAGTGGCTTCTCCGGTTGCGGAGCACAGGCCCTAGGTTCCAGGCTTCAGTAGTTGCAGCATGTGGGCTTAGTAGCTGTGGCTTGCAGCCTCTAGAGCACCATCTCAGGAGTGGTGGCACACAGGCCTAGTTGCTCCGCGGCACGTGGAATCTTCCCGGACCAGGGATTGAACCCTGTTCCCTGCATTGGCAGGCAGATTCTTACCCACTGAGCCTCCAGGGAAGTCCCGGGATTCATCCTGTTGTATTGGTACTTCATTCCTTTTTAAGGCCAAGTGATATTCCAGTGTGTGGACCTACCACCTTTTGCTTATCCATTCCTCAGGTGATATACATTTGAGCTACTTCTTCTTTTTTGAGCTCCTTCTACTATTGCCAGTGATGCTGCTGTGAACATGCATGTAGAGGATTTTGTGTGAATTTTTGTTCTCACTTTATGGAAGGGGAAACTGAAGCTGGGGCTAAGTAACTTCCCTGAGACCCCATAGCACGGAAGCCTCAGCCCCCCAGAAAAGCCTCAGTTTGGATGTGGAGGAAGAGGGAGCGCTCAGGCACCTCTTCCTTCTTTACCTCTCTAGCTGTTCTTGTGTGGTTGGAGCCTCTCTTGACTGTTGGCTATGATGCCTCTGGCTGGGGGCCCAAAGCTCAGCTTTGTTTTGGGAGGCAGACACTCTGCAGTCCCATCATGTCGCAGAGAGGCTGGGACTCCTGCAGGAGGTCAAGGAGAAAGTACCTCTGAGCTCCAGAATCTCACGTGCGCCGTGTTTGTGGTTGGGCTGTCGACTAGCTCTGCGGTAGCCCTTCTGGGCTTGGCCCTTCAGGATTTTCCCCCATTCCCCCATTCCCATCAAGAGAGATCTCCACCAACCCAGCCTCCTTAGCCTGTTCCCCATGGGTAGCTGGATGTTAGGGATGTTGCTTTCTTTAAACTGAGGATAGTTGTAAGAAGTAATGTAAAAATGTCACCTAATACAGAGATCTGTAAAGTACATAGAAGAAACAGCAAGCCCATGGTCATGTTCAGGTACAGTGGTCTCCCCCTGTGCCCAGAAGATGCTTTGCACCTTACCCCTTTCCTAAGTACCTTTCTGCCCTTCTCTGTCTAACTCCCTGCCAGGGCCCATTATAACCGCTATTGAAGTGGAATTTTCTGGACTTCTGCAATTACTGTGAGCTCTCCTGTGACCTTTCCTTTCCAGGTGGCATGAGACAGATGGGGAAAGGCCAGGAAAAGGCTGCTCTGGGGACTGGCAATTAAACACCAGCAAAATCCCCGAAAATGCCTGAAGTGGTTGTCTCTGGAGAAGGTGCTTTGCCAGGAGGCAGTTGTCCAGGGCTCCTTTTTGTCTTAAACCTTCTACAGCTAGTTAGCTGTCAATGCTGTGTGCAGATAACAGGATGCAGCCTAATTGTGTGCAGTGGTGCATTGATGCCAGTCCTTGATGGCTTGTTTTGCCTGCTCTCTGCATCCCGCACCTCCCAGCTTTAGAGACCAAACAGTGTTTCAGAGGCTGGCAGCCCTTTGCTTCTTACACCAGGATGCCATGTTCTAGCCCCAGCCCCTGAATACATGCAGAGGTGCTGGAGTTTGATCTTCTGGAAGGAGTGCTGACTCTTCCCAGTAGGCCCATGTCTAAGTTTTCATTTTCATGTTTCAGAAAAATCTGTTTTCTTTATCACTTCAGTTCAGTCTCTCAGTCATGTCTGACTCTGCAACTCCTTGGACTGCAGCATGCCGGGCCTGCCTGTCCATCACCAACTCCTGGAGCCTACTCAAACTCATATCCATTGAGTCAGTGATGCCATTCAACCATCTCATCCTCTGTCATCCCCTTCTCCTCCTGCCTTCAATCTTTTCCAGAATCAGGGTCTTTTCCAGTGAGTCAGTTCTTTGCATCAGGTGGCCATTGGAGTACTGGAGTTTCATCAGTCCTTCCAATGAACACCCAGGACTGATCTCCTTTAGGATGGACTGGTTGGATCTCCTTGCAGTCCAAGGGACTCTCAAGAGTATTCTCCAACACCTCAGTTCAAAAGCATCAATTCTTTGGCACTCAGCTGTCTTTATAGTCCAACTCTCACATCCATACATGACTACTGGAAAAGCCATAACTTTGACTAGACAGACCTTTGTCTGCAAAGTAACGTCTCTACTTTTTAATATGGGTTTCTCTATACCAGCCTCCTGAATGAGAGTCTCCTGCCACCGAGGGCCTCTGGTTTGAGTTCTTCACATCATCCCATGTGTTGTTCTGCTAAACTGAGCTCTCTCAGGGTAGACTGCCTGGGGCCACATTGCAGCTCTTCTGTTTCGCCCCTGTTTCTACAATGATGCCTGGAGGAGGAAATGACAACCCACTCCAGTATTCTTGCCTGGAGAATCCCATGGGCAGAGCATCCTGGCAGGTTACAGTCCATCGGGTTACAGAGAGTCGGACACGACTGGGCAACCAACACAAGCTACAGTGATGAAATGAGAATGAACTTAATACTACCTTCTTCATGGGGTTGCTGTGAAGATTAAAGTGGACAAATTGTGTCAACTATTTAAAGTCTCAAGCATATAGGTGTGCCGCATAAGGGTAAACTATTATTACATTACCTTTGGGTTGGTTTTGGCCATACCATGAGGCATGTGGAATCTTAGTTCCCGGACCAGGGTTTGTACCCATGCCTCCTGCAATGAAGTGCGGAGTCTTAACCACTGGATCACCAGGGAAATCCCTATGTTACCTTTTTTTAGGACTATCTTCTGACCGTGGTAGGAGAGAGGGTGGTGTGGTGTACTCTGATGTGACGTAGTATTGTGGAAAGACCATGGGCTTTTGGAGTTGGGTTTCTTGGTTCAAATCCCAGCTCTCTACTCATGGGCCTGGGTGACTTGAACCTCAGATACCCCTGTTATAGTATATGTTCCAGCATGTTCTAAGGCACGGACAATTCTGGAACACTTAGCTGCAGCTTGCAGCCTCTCCTCTTTGACAGGAGCACTGGCCAAAGGTCTTTGTTCAGTAGACTTAAAGAGTCACAGAATGTCCAGCCTGGTTGAGACTCCCCAGATCCCATGGTCTAAACTCTCATTTACAGAAGATAAAACAAGGCCCCCGGAGAAGTCTTTCCCTGAGACCCCACGGCTAATAGCAGGGGGCCTGGGATGAGAATGTGGGCCTCCTGAGCCCAGCCCAGCTGCTTTTACACCAGAGGTCACCTGTGCCTCTGTCAGAGTCAGAAATATGAACGGGCAAGAGAGAAGGATGAAGAGACAGTGGCTCTGTCTTGAAATCCCCCAATCTGATGAGAAGCGGGAGGCACCCCTGTGAGCAACTTAAAGCCCCTGCATGGGCACAGACCAGGCAGCACTTAGTGAATGTGACTTGCTTTCATTGTCACCTCCATCGCCATCCATCAGGGCCAGGAAACAACAGCTGGGGGCAGCCTGGTCTCTCTAAGCCAGGGTGATTCTCAAACTCAAGTTGGAGAGCTGGTTAAAACACAGATGGGGCTTCCCTGTGTGGCTCAGTGGTAAAGAATCCGCCTAGCAATGCAGGAGACATAGGTTTGATCCCATATCTGGGACGATCCTACATGCCGCTGAGCAGCTAAGCTCGTGCCCTGTACCTGTTGAGCCCATGCTCTAGAGCCTGGGAACCATAGCTACTGAGCCTGTGCACTGCAGCTACTGAAGGCTGTGCTCTGCCACAAGAGAAGCCGCCTCCATGAGAAGCTGGCGCACTGCAAGGGGAGAGTAGCCCCCGCTTGCCGCAACTATAGCAAAGACCCAGCACAACCAAAAATAAATAAAATTTAAAAACAGCCAGTAGGTGATCAGTGATAACAATAATAATAGTAAATAAACATCTTACAACACACACACACAGATGGCTGGGCCCTGCCCCGAGAGCTTCTGATTCTGTAGGTCTGGAATGGGGACTGAGAATGAATGGATTCTGGGGAGATGCTATGGTCTAGGGGCCCCACTTTGAGAACCACTGCATTAGACTAGTCCTTGCTACTGAGAGTGGTCCTTGGACCTGCCTGGTAGAAATACAGGATCTCAGGTCCCGACACAGACCTCACCATCAGAAGCCTTATCCTAATAGAAACCCTGCGTAATCTGTCAGCACAGTAAAGTTTGAGAGGTAATGGTGTAGTGCAGAGTTCTCTACCCTGGCTGTGTGTTAGGATCACCAGGGGAGCTTGAGAACCCCTGATCCCCAAGCCCCAGCTCACACTTTTTAAGTTAAACTCTCTGCGAATGAGACTAAGATATCAAGAGTCTGTAAAGCTCCCCAGGTGACTGGCTCAGTATGTCACCAAGTCTGACAACCACCAGCTAGATTTCACAATGGCAGCCATGAGGGGTCTCAGAGTGCATCAGCTCCAACCTCGGCATTTACCTGAGATGCACACCAAGGGCATAAGAACCAAAGGGTCTTGGCTGAGGTCCCAGAGCCAATTTAGTGACACATCCAGGCACTGGATAATTCTTTCACCAGCTCTTTCAACTCTAAGCCTCCTTAATATAGCTCCATGGTAACTGTAATATGCCAATGTCCATAGCAATCCATTGTAAATCTTGTAAGATCTGTCTGCTCATTGGAGCTCAAAATCTCTTGTTTCAGAGCAGCTGACCATCCTAAGTGACAGTTACATATCCTAGGGAGGCTGTGTACATAGCAGCGCACTAGCTCAGGGCCGGCTATGCTGCTTACTAACCAAGGCTGCAGGCGCGTGTCTCAGATTCTTCTTCTGAAAACAGAGATGGTGATAATAGTTCCCATCTCATGGAGCTGTTGTGAGGACTGAGTTAATATGGGCCATGGGGCAGGGGAAGGGGAGAGTGGGACAAACTGGGAGATTGGGACTGCCATGTATCCCCTACCATGTGTAAAATAGCTAGTGGGAAGCTGCTGTGTAGCACAGGGGCTCATCATTAGTGCTCTGTGATGACCTAGACGGGTAGGATGGGGCTGGGGAGGGAGGTGCAAGAGGCAGGGGGTACATGTAGACATACAGCTGATTCAAATCATTGTACAGCAGAGACTAACAACTTTATAAAGCAATTATACTCCAAAAAAAAATAATAAAAAGTAAAATGAGATGAAATACTGAAAAAAAAGGAGTAGCTAGAAACAACAACCCCCTCCCCCAAATGGTTAATATAATACCACTTAACCATAAAAGAGGATGAAATTTTGCCATTTGCAACATGGATGGTCTTAGAGAGTATTATGCTTTGTGAAATTAAGTCAGAGAAAGACATGCTTTAAAATGATACTGCTTATATGTGGAATCCGAAAAAAATCAATAACATAAACTAATGAATATATGGACTTCCCTGATAGCTCAGTTGGTAGAGAATCCTCCTGCAGTGCAGGAGACCCCAGTTCAACTCCTGGATGGGGAAGATCCGCTGGAGAAGGGATAGGCTACCCACTCCAGTATTCTTGGGCTTCCCTTGTGGCTCAGAGGGTAAAGAATCCACCTGCAATGCGCAAGACCTGGGTTTGATTACTGGGTTGGGAAGATCCCCTGGAGAAGGGAAAGGCTACCCACTCCAGTATTCTGGTGTGGAAAATTCCATGGACTGTATAGTCTGGGGTCGCAGAGTCAGACACGACTGAGTGACTTTCACTTTCTTTTTTTCAATGAATATAACACCACCAAATAAACCAGACTGACAGATACAGAGAACAAACTAATGGTTACCAGTAGAGAATGGGACGCTGGGAAGGAAAAGATAGGGGTAGTGAGTTAAGAGGTACAAACTACTATGGATGAAATAAGTAAGCTACAAGGATATATTGTATAGCACAGGAAATATAGCCAATACTTTGTAAATGCAGAATATAACCTTTTAAAATTGTGAATCACTATGTTGTACACTTGAAACATAAAATATTGTACATCAACTAAAACAATAAAAAATAAAAAAATTTAAAGGTAGTATGACAATGCATAGTGGCTTGCATGTAGGAAGCCCTTTATGAATGTTAATTATTGTTTAATTAACTGGGTGACCTTGGATAAATCATGCAGCTTTGAGCAATCCAGTCTTTAACTTCTCCGTGACTCAGTTTTTTCCTCTGTTAAATGGGGGTAAGTATAGAACTGACCTTACAGAGTACGTGTGAGGAGTAGATGAGATTGTAGGTCTGAGGCCCTGAGAAGTTTTGGACATACAGCTGGTGCCAGTGAGTGGTGGCTGTGGTCACGTGTTACGGACTGATAGCCTGCACAGGAGTCAGTTCTGGCTTTGGCAGGGTCTGAGCTGGGCCAGTCCTGACTCTGAAGGCAGCATTGAAAACCATGGGGTTGAGGTTTCTGGCTGTTTTGCCTGGAGAAAAGCTTATCATGTCCTTCATCCTCATGTATATAAAGCATTGTCACTTGGGGGCAGATAGCTATATGTAATCCAAGAAGGCAGAAGGACCGCTAGGTAGTGGCAGGGTAACAGTTACCATACGGTTCATGAAAGAAGTCTCTAACAGTTAAAACCATTCTGTGAAAGGGAGGTGAGTGCCCCATCATCAGAGGCATTCAAGAAGAACTCTGAGGAGACGTAAGAGAATTTCAGTTCCGAGTTGGAAGGCTGCGTTACTCAGTATTTCCCAAGTTTGCTTATTGGTAACAGTCACCTAGGAATACTTGTTAAAAAACAAATTCCTTGTTGCCATTCTGGACCCCTGAGACAGAATCTCAAGGGTAGGTTTCTAGGACTCACCTCTCCAATTGGGAAGTTTGGAAAACATGGGTTAAAATGACCTTCAACCTTCTAATCCTGAAAAAAGGATTCTATGAAAAAAGACTTTGTGAAAAGAGGTATTTTGTGAAAAAAGATATCCTGGGTGGGACTGGTCACACTGGTGGCAGTTTTCCTTCTACAGCCTGGGAGGTCTTGTTTCTTGATCGGGCTGAGGAGCCCATGAACCTGCCGGCCTGAGTCCCTGACACTTCCTCCTCAGGCCCTGTGACTTGGTTACTCTCTCTGCTCCCACCACGGGGTCCTGTCACCAGGCCCACCTCTCAGCAAGGACTGAGCTGGGTCAGTTCTGAGTTTCTAAGGAACAATACCAGCTTGACTCAGCCCTCCTGATTTCCCACACAATGTTCTGTGTACTGCTAGGATTTTGCTTGTTTTGCCCACCAGTAGTTACTTTTCACCAGACATTCATTAGAATTTACAGGATAACCTTTAATGAAGGACCCACGCATTTTGAATTTAAAAAGGTTCTTTATTAACACAAAACGCTATCCTAATTAGAGATTTGGAGACATGCAGTTTGACTTTCTCGCAACGATAGTTATAATTATGAGGATAATTATGCCTTGTGTTTATTACAGTGCCTCCTGCCTAAAGGTCTCTGTTCTCTACTATAGTTCACATGTCAGTGACAAGGGTACCGAGAAAAGGCCCTCTTGAATCCAGCTGCCATTCAGATGTTGATGGAGGACCCCATTGTTAGTATTCCCAAGCCCCTGATGGTGTCTGTGGGATGGTATACACCACCAAGGAGCCTGAAATGTTTTTGAGACTGGAACCTTCCTATCTCATGAGCTCTAGGAAGTTACTGGAGGAGGCTGGGTCAAAGGTCGAGCTCCAGAGGAATGACGGTCTTTGCTCATGCCATGGCTCACGCTGGGTTGCCTTCCCCGCTCCTCTCTAATTCTGTTAATCTCTCATCCGTCAGCATGCAGCTGAATTTAGGGTGACCAGTTGTCATCTGGGATTAAGGAGGGGTCCACCAGGCTATCAGGCTCTCGGTACTAAAATTGGCAACATCCTGGGCAAACTAAGACAAGTTGATCACCTTACAGGAATCTTTGCATTCCAGTTCTTTGTACTCCACATCATCTCCCTGAAATGACCTTGGACGATTCACCTATCATCACAGACCTCATTTTCCACCTGTGAGGGTAACTTAGGGTTGTTATGGGAATGTAAGGCATTAGTACGTAAAAAGGGCCTACTACTGTGCCTGGCATATAGTTAGTATGAGTAGCTCCACTCGTTTTCTTTTGGTTGAATGAGACCTTGGAGATCACCTGGCCTCCATCTGGTTCAGGAGTCCTCTCGGTGGCAACCCTGACTGATCTCCCCATGATGTTCCACTCACTTCCTCACCTGGAGCCTTTTCCTTATGGCTGCTGAGCTAGCCCCCATCCTGCCAGCTCTGAGCACTCATAGAGAATGGGACTCTTGGCGACCTCCTGTGCCTCCTGGAGGACAACTCGCCTGTCTCCAGCCTGGGACTTCTTTTCCCTGGTCCTCCTCCCTTAGTGGGACTTGGCCCCCAGCTATATCCTGGCTGTGTTTTCTGGAAGTCATGCTGTGTGCCCCTGTGAGTATTGAACTTGACTCAACTCAGGGGCTTGTCTCTACCTCACACAGGCATAGTAGGTATAAAGGGTGCCCATCCTCTGAATTAGACCTGGAGAAGAAGTTCTTGAGGACAGAAGGCTCATGAAGAAGGCTGCAAGGCCCCTATCCCTGGATTGTGGGTGCTAAACTGGAAAGGCCTACAGGAGTTTGCAGCCAAGGCCCTGGTTTCTCACTGAGCTGCTCAGCAGGGACTCTCCTTTCTCTGGCCTAGAAGCAGACACCTGGGCACACTCTTGACTCAGCAGGGCAGGATAGCAAAAATGGTTAGGACCTCTGGCTGCCTGATCAAGCTGCATCCAAATCTTACACTAATTTTAGCTGAATGACCTTGAGCAAGTAACTTGTAGTTTCCTCATGTGCACAGAGAGGATAGGTCTGCCAGCCTAGCTTATATGAAATAGTGAGTGCTACTATTTGTGGTTAATATCCCCACCCCCAGGGAACGGACATGAGGCATTTTGCACCTTCTGTACAGATGGCAAGGTGACTGGGCAAGGCTGCGACTTGCTCCCACATGGCTGGGTACCTGGATCTCCATACTCTGGTCCCAGTGACCATGGAGAGCTGTGCCCCAGATCACAGGCCTCTCCTCCCCACAAGGGAGGGGACTTTGTGGGCCGTGTTAGTGGCTGGTAACGTGGCCTGGAGAGGGTGTTTGCATCATATCCCAGCAGAGCTCTTTGCAGGTATCCTTGGGGGCCTTTACCATCAAAGGCAACTAGACTGTTCTGAGCAGGAGCATGGTGGTGCACCCTCCTACCTGTGCACCAAAGGATGGAGGGAAGCAGACAGAGTCCCCAAGAACAAAATGATTAGGGAAGCCACAGGGCACACTGCGGAATGGCGCCTGGCACACAGTAGGGCCTGGGTAGCTATTTGCAGAGGATAAATGAAAGCAGCCGGGGTGAATGCATCCGGCCCTCAGCACCCCTCAGGTGCCAGGCCATATGCTTCTGTGACTATTTGTGGACAAGTGAAGCTGCGGAGGCCAACTGCTGCTTGCGCTGGCGAGTGGGAGAGTAGGGTGGTGTGCGGTGGGACGTCGTGTGGACAGCCCAGGTGGGAGGAACAAGGCTATGGGTTGGGCGTTTCATCTTCTTGGGAAGACAGCTGCTTTGAGCATTCTTGGGAATAAGTTGAGTGGCTTTGTGGCTTTTCTGCCTTCATTGAGAACACTCTGTCCCCACTTAGAGCAGGGTGCTGTGTATGTTTCTTTGAGTAGTACTCAGGTCCTGAAAGCTCCGTCTCATAACTTCTACTTCAGTCCAGGACAGAAAGCTGCTGTCTTTTGTTCATGGGTCTGCCTTCTCTGTTTCTCGGATTGTTAAAGAGCTGGCTGGCTTCAGTTTATCCTTGAATATGCCAGATTATTTTTTCCAAAAAAAGTTATTTTTATGATGCATTTATTTCTCAATTTTAAAGGTAGAGTATCTCTGTATATACTGAAAATATTTTTATGCAAATAATTAGTGGTACTTATTTTATACAAAATAGACAGCAGGACTATAAATAGTAATACATTGCTCTAATCCTTTATAATAACTATTTAACATTCTGCTTATTTTTTCTTTCAGTCTTCTTTCCCAGGCATGTATATTTTTGTACATAATTGAAATTACTGTGTGCATATAATTTTTATATTCTGTTTTTAAAAAAACACCTAAATGCTGTAACTTGAACTATTAAACAAGAAAAACAATGCACAGATGTAGATTGATAATATTATTTAGGGAGCTCTCCTCACAGGGTGTGAGGCATGTGGAATGCCAGAACTCCAAGTAGAAAAACAGCCAGAGATGCAAGCAAGATATTCCATCAAGGGAATAAAAATGGCTAATTAATCATAAAAGGTAACCAGTCTCGTTATGACAGCAAAGGCTATAATTTCCACTGATCATATTAGCAAAGATGTTTTGATGGTCCTCTTATTTGTTGGCCAGGATATATGTAAATTGATGTAAATATTCTGCAAAGAAGTTTGACAGCACATATCAGGGGCTATATATTTGTTTACTAATTACATTTTCTCGCTGGTGAATGTCTATCATCTGGTGGATTAATTTTTAAAATTGAGTTATATTGAGTATTTAAAATAATCAAGATAACAACTTATTCTATTTACAGATCCTTTTTCACAGTCTGTTGCTTGCCTTATCTTCCTTTAAGCATCCAGGTGTGTTATATTTTTTTATAGTTAGATTTGTTGATCTGTTTCTTTGTAGTTCTTTATTGCTCCTACCGGAGAAGGCAATGGCACTCCATTCCAGTACTCTTGCCTGGAAAATCCCATGGACGGAGGAGCCTGGTAGGCTACAGCCCATGGGGTTGCGAAGAGTCGGACACGACTGAGCGACTTCAGTTTCACTTTTCATTTTCATGCGTTGGGGAAGTAAATGGCAACCCACTCCAGTGTTCTTGCCTGGAGAATCCCAGGGACGGGGGAGCCTGGCGGGCTGCCGTCTATGGGGTCGCACAGAGTCGGACACGACTGAAGCGACTTAGCAACAGCAGCAGCATTGCTCCTACATTGAAAAAGTCATCCTCAATTAAGGGGCTGTATAAATGTCAAAGTCTGTTTACTTCTGATTATCAAGAAGGCTGAATGCCGAAGAATTGATGCTTTTGAACTGTGGTGTTGGAGAAGACTCTTGAGAGTCCCTTGGACTGCAAGGAGATCCAACCAGTCCATCCTAAAGGAGATCAGTCCTGGGTGTTCATTGCAGAGACTGATGTTGAAGCTGAAACTCCAGTACTTTGGCCACCTGATGCAAAGAGCTGACTCATTGGAAAAGACCCTGATGCTGGGAAAGACTGAGAGCAGGAGGAGAAGGGGACAACAGAGGATGAGATTGTTGGATGGCATCACCAACTCAATGGACATGGGTTTGGGTGGACTCTGGAAGTTGGTGATGGACAGGGAGGCCTGGCATGCTGCGGTCCATGGGGTCACAAAGAGTCAGACACGACTGAGCGACTGAACTGAACTTCTGATATTTTGGGTTGATTTCAAAAAATATTAAAAATATAATTCTATCTAGAATTTTATTTTCTTAGGTTAAGAGTCTTTTTCTCTCTTATTTTCCCAGAATTGTTCATTGGCTATGCTGACATCGGCTATTAACCCTTTTCTTCCCTAATTTATTTGTGATGCCTCATTTAGCACTTATTAAATTATGACAGAGATCAAATTGCCAACATCCACTGAATCATTGGAAAAGCAAGAGAGTTCCAGAAAAACATCTATTTCTGCTTTATTGATTATGCCAAAGCCTTTGTGTAGATCACAATAAACTGGAAAATTCTGAAAGAGATGGGAATACCAGGCCACCTGACCTGCCTCTTGAGAAACCTATATGCAGGTCAGGAAGCAACAGTTAGAACTGGACATGGAACAACAGACTGATTCCAAATCGGGAAAGGAGTACATCAAGGCTGTATATTGTCACCCTGCTTATTTAACTTATATGCAGAGTACATCATGAGAAACACTGGGCTGAATGAAGCACAAGCTGGAATCAAGATTGCCAGGAGAAATATCAATAACCTCAGATATGCAGATGACACCACCCTTATGGCAGAAAGCAAAGAACTGAAGAGCCTCTTGATGAAAGTGAAAGAGGAGAGTGAAAAAGTTGGCTTAAAGCTCAACATTCAGAAAAATAAGGTCATGGCATCTGGTCCCATCACTTCATGGCAAATAGATGGGGAAACAGTGGCAGACTTTATTTTGGGGGGCTCCAAAGTCATTGCAGATGGTGACTGCAGCCATGAAATTAAAAGACGCTTACTCCTTGGAAGGAAAGTTATGACCAACCTAGACAGTATATTCAAAAGCAGAGACATTACTTTGTCAACAGAGGTCTGTCTAGTCAAGGCTATGGTTTTTCCAGTGTTCATGTATGGATGTGAGAGTTGGACTGTGAAGAAAGCTGAGCACCGAAGAATTAATGCTTTTGATCTGTGGTGTTGGAGAAGACTCTTTGAGAGTCCCTTGGACTGCAAGGAGGTCCAACCAGTCTATCCTCAAGGAGATCAGTCCTGAGTGTTCATTGTAAGGACTGATGTTGAAGCTGAAACTCCAATACTTTGGCCACCTGATGCAAAGAGCTGACTCATTGGAAAAGACCCTGATGCTGGGAAAGATTGAGGACAGGAGGAGAAGGGGACAACAGAGGATGAGATTGTTGGATGGCATCACCAACTCGATGGACATGAGATTGGGTAAAGTCTGGGAGTTGGTGATGGACAAGGAGGCCTGGTGTGCTGCAGTCCATGGGGTCGCAAGAGTCGGACATAACTGAGCGACTGAACTAAACTGAATTGAAATTAGGGGCTGTATTTTCTGGACTGTAGATTTTCTTTATATGATCTCTTTTCCTATTACCCTCTGTTTTAATCCTTGCAGCCTCATGAAATTGGTTATCTCCCTACTTTCTTCTTTTTTAGAGAGTCTTGCTTGCTTATTCCCTGGTTGAGATTTAAAACCATTTTATCAAGTTAAAAAAAAAAAAACTTTTTGGGATTTGAGTCAGAATTGCATTAAACAATCTATAATTTAACTTCTTAAAAAAATCACCAGTTACAGTATTTAGACTTGTTGTCAATGAATGTTATATATCTTCAAAGTACAAATCTATTTTTTAAAATATATTTGTGAGCTTTCCTACTTTTCTTAATATTGGTCAAATGCATTTTCCATTATGATTAGCTCTATATTTTGTTTTATTATTTAAAATTTTTTATTTTTCTGTATTTTTGAGCTCTATATTTTATATTATATTGCTTTTTGGAATAGGATCCTTAAAACTATATTTATTGTAGGCATATAGCGATATTATTGAACTTCGCATGTTTAGTTTGATTAGCACTTTGCTGAGATCCTTTTAATTTGTGTACCTTGTCAGATGACTGCTTTGTTGAGGTTAGGCAGTCATTTCATATATACATAATCATCATTTTATCTGTTTCTCTTGTTTATGCTTTCTGTTTCTTTGGCTAGAATGTCTATGACCATATTTAAGGATACTGATGATGGAAGGCATCTTTATTTTGCTCTTTGTTTTAAAGGGAAAGCTTCTGACACTTTCCTTGTTGTTCCCAGCAGGTCTGAGATCCATTGCTTTTATCCACAGGGGCTGTTATGATTGATAACCACAACAAGAAACCTTTCTAGACCTTTGAGCGTCTGGCACAAAGCACTAGGGGGCTCATTGTTTGGAAAGGTTTGCTTTTTCTAGAATCCTCAACTTGCCCCAAATTTTGAGCCTGCAGGGCTGATCCAGTCCTCAATCTCTTTTTACTCAAAGTCTGACCTCCGGGCATTCATTCCTCCCCGTAAGACTTTGTACTCTCTTCTGCAAACCCCATCTTGCTGATCTAAGAGCAAGTTCCTGACATTGGACAGCAGCCGGGCTGGGGTCACCTAGCATAGCCCTGGACCGGAGGAAACAGTAAAGACACTTTTTTTTTTTGATTGAGCCTCGGGGCTTGTGGGATCTTAGTTCCTTGACCAGAAATCAAACCTGGGCCCCCTGCAGTGGAAGTTCAGAGTCCGAACCACAGGACCACCAGGGGTGTCCCTAAAGACAGTGGGATGTTCTACCTCTCTGGTTCCTCAGTCTTTTGGATTTTTGCCCTTACCCCTATTTGTCCCCTTTCTTTCCTCAGACCAGCTCAGTGAGGTCACCAGTAACTCTGTCCTGCCCGCTGAGCCTGGTCCACTGCTGCTGGTAATGTTCTCTGGGGGTCTTCCTACTCTACTGGGAAAGTAGATGCAAAAGGAGGTTAATACAGTACCAAGTGAAGAGGTCTCTTTCACACTATATATAAGACTCAGGGACTGGAGCTTAGGGTGGTCAAGGAAGGCTTCGTGGAGGTGACATTTGAGCTGCTATTAGAGTCAGAGTAGACATTCTGTGAAGCAGATAAGGGTAAAGGGCTTCAGTTTTGATTATTTCCATAAACTTTGCATTATTGCTGCTGTTCAGAATAGGATCTTTTTCTTTCTTCTTTCCTCCTTCCCTCCCTCCCTCCCTTCCTTTCTTCCTGTCTTCTCCTCTTTAGAATACTTTAAAATATTTAAGATACGAATTAAAAAAATTTTTTTATTGGAGTATATGCTAATATGCTAAGTCACTTCAGTCGTGTCCAACTCTGTGCGAC
This sequence comes from Capra hircus, assembly GCF_001704415.2. Classification (NCBI taxonomy): domain Eukaryota; kingdom Metazoa; phylum Chordata; class Mammalia; order Artiodactyla; family Bovidae; genus Capra; species Capra hircus. The sequence goes on from NC_030835.1 coordinate 19,115,675, forward strand.
CCCATAGACGGCAGCCCACCAGGCTCCCCAGTCCCTGGGACTCTCCAGGGAAGAATACCGGAGTGGGTTGCCATTTCCTTCTCCAATGAATGAAAGTGAAAAGTGAAAGTATAGTTGATTTATAATGTTGTGTTAGTTTCTGCTGTACTGCAAAGAGAGTCAGTTATGCATGAACATATATCCACTCTTTTTTAGGTTCTTTCCCCACATAAGCCCTTAGAGTACTGAGTAGAATTCCCTATGCTATTCAGTAGGTCCTTATTAATTATCTGTTTTACATATAGTAGTGTGTATATGTCAATCCCAATCTCAATTTATCCCTCTTCTCCACGCCCCTCACCCCATAACCATAAGATTGTTTTCTACATCTGTGACTCTATTTCTGTTTTGTAAATACGATTATTTGTACCATTTTTTAAAATTCCACATATAAGTGATATCATACTCTTATATAACTGAGAAAGGTTTGTTCTCTGTCTGACTTTCTTCACAGAATAAGATCTTTAAAAGCTGTATTTTATTGTTGGCATATAGGAATGTTATAGGAATTTTGTGTATTAATTTTGCAATACACTTCAAAGGTTTAGAGTCCTGGGGAAGCCTGGCCTTGAGGGAAAAGACCACAGTTTGCTGAGAGATGGGTCAGTGCTGTCTGAGTCAGTGAGTGCTCCTGGGGGGAACAATCACCAGTAACGCAGGCCTCCAGAAAGACTTCTAGAAGAGGTGGGATGGGACCTGGCCTTGAAGCCTGGAGAGGTGTGGGTAGGACGCAAAGGGGAGGGCAAAGTGGCAGGTGAGTAGGGAAACAACATTGGTAGTAGCCCCATTATTTACCTGAGTCTACTCTCCAGCTGCAGTGCACAGGCCACTTTGTGGTGCTTCTCCTGTTGCTGAGCACAGGCTCCAGGGTGCACCAGCTTCAGTAGCTGGGGCATGTGGGCTCAGTAGTTACAGCTCCCAGGCTCTAGAGTCCAGTTTTGAGTTGTGCACGGGCTTCACTGCCCGGTGGCAGGTGGGATCTTCTCAGGTCAGGGATAGAACTTGTGTCTCCTGCTTTGGCAGGTGAATTCTTTACCACTGAGCCACCAGGAAAGCCCCACTGAGTGCTTTTTATTATATTTACTTTTCCTGACAGCCTTGCTAGGTAGACAATGATGCCCCCATTTTAAAGATGAGAAAGCTGAGGCTCAACAAAGGTAAGTGACTTAGATGAGCTTGGACAGCTAATTTATGAGCCTCCATGCTTTCAATGTCTCTCTGCTGCTGTATGTATGAAACAGCTTTATTGAGATATAATTCACATACCATAGAGTCCATCCATTTAAGTTGTCCAGTTTAGTGGTTTGAGTATATTCAGTGTGCAGCTATCACCACATTCAATTGTAGAACATTTGGATTACCCCTGCAAAGAAACCCCTGACGCCTCAGTACCGCCAGCCCTGGGTAACCAAGAATCTACATCCTTTCTTTACGTTTGCCTGTTCTGGACCTTTCATGTAAATGGCCTCATACAGCATGTTGTCCTTGGTGACTGGCTTCTTTCACTTACCATAGTGTTTTTAAAGCCCGTCTATGGCTTAATGGTAAAGAATCCTCCTGCCAACCAGGAGATGCGGGTTCGACCCCTGGATCAGGAATATCCCTGGAGAAGGAAATGGCAACCCACTCCAGTATTCTTGCCTGGGAAATCCCATGGACAGAGGAGCCTGCTGAGCTACAGTCCATGGGGTCGCAAAGAGTCAGATATGACTTAGCAACTAAACAATAGCAGGATATATTGGTATTTTATTCCTTTCTTTTGCCAAACAAAATGAAAGTGAAAGTGAAGTCGCTCAGTCATGTCTGACTCTTTGTGACCCCACAGACTGTAGCCTACAGGCTTCTCCATCCATGGGATTTTCCAGGCAAGAGTACCGGAGTGGGGTGCCATTTCCTTCTCTGGGGGATCTTCCCAACCCAGGTATCGAACCCGGGTCTCCCACTTTGCAAGCAGATGCTTTACCCTCTGAGCCACCAGGGAAGCCCGCCAAACAAAATGAATATACCACATTTTATCTATCCATCTGTGGATGGACACATGAGTTATTTCCATTTTTTGGCTATTATGAATAATGCAGAGGATGAGATGGTTAGATAGTATCACTGACTCAATGGACATGAGTTTGAGCACACTGTTAGTGAAGGACAGGCGAGCCTGGTGTGATGCAGTCCCTGGGGTCGCAAAGAGTCAGACATGATTTAGCAACTGGACAACAACATGAGTAAGGCTGCTGTGAACATGTGCACTGTTTTGGGTGGACACGTGGTTTCATCTTTCCCAGATATACACCCAGGAGTGGAATTGCTGGGTCATGTGCTAACTAGGTTTAACCATTCAAAGAACTACCAGACTATTCTTCAGAGAGGCTTCCCTGCTGCCTCTTAGGCAGACCTGTTTTCAGAGTGACAGGACAGGGAAGAAGGTCAAACCACAAAGTCTGTGTGAATTGCCTCTTTTCACAGCAGTAGGGTGTTATAAAGCACTCTTAAGACTGTGACTTCACTGTCGAGTCTGATGATCCCAGAGGGACGTGTGGGTCCTGCAGCTGCAGGGCCTCAGGCGCACGGCCATGTGGCCTGGTCATTGGCGTGCTGGCAGAGCTCTGCCTTCTGCATTCTGGCTAGCAGGCTGTGCTATTAGAGAATGTGCTAGAATCAGCCCTAAGTTCAGGGAGCTAGATGGGGACAAGTGTGGTGAATGGTAACGAAGGCTCTTGGAGGAGAGAGGAGAAGGTCTCGAGCCTGGCACAGGGAAGATGGGTGGGGGAGAAGGGAGGCAGTAGGAGAGACAGGGTCAGGGTCTTTGGGGTTGGGGGCAAGTCCGTGGTCAACTGTGTCTGCTAACTCTGGTCTTTGTCCTTTGACTGCAGACCTGGCCGAGTGCAAGCTGGTTTCCTTCCCTATCGGCATCTACAAGGTCCTGCGAAATGTCACTGACCAGATTCACCTCATCACGCTGGCCAACAACGAGCTCAAGTCCCTTACCAGCAAGTTCATGACCACGTTCTGTCAGCTCCGAGGTAGGCCGGGAGGGCATTCTGGCTCTTACCCTGAAGGCTCCGACCCTCTCTGGGAACTGTCATCAGGGCTGGTCCCCTGGTCAGCTAGTCTCAGGAAACAGTTCCCAAGGAGGGCCTTTAAGGGTGGACCCGTGTCCTCCCTGCGGCCTGGATATCTCCCCTACCTCTAGCTGGCTGTGAATCAGATTGACCCATGGTTAAGGCCATGGGTCCTGGAGTGATTCTTTTGTTTTGAATAGACCAGCAGGGTATTTGGGGTCTTGCAGCTCTGGAATAGTTTTTTCTCAGTAGACTTGTTAATGAGCCCCCTTCTGCCCCCCACCAATCTAGTGCTGCTTTCCCATGTTGCTTTTTCAGTCCAGGAGTGACATGTCAGGGATGTTGTTTTCTCTGCTGTGCACACGCAGAGCAAGTGGACTTGGGTGCTTGGCAGAGAGGTGAGCAGGAGGCTGATGGGTGGGCGTTATAGGTGCATATGAAATTTCTCCTCCGGCTGGAGAAGCAGGATGCCGTGACCACTGCATGTCCACTCGCCACTTCATCCTCCTGCGAATCCCTCATCCTTCTGTGGGAGTTCACTGCTGCTCAGCCCAATGACCTGTGGGGTGCAGCTGCAGCCTGGGCGCTTGGTGTGTGTTTATGAAATGGTGGGGTTGGGGGAGAATTGGGGAGGGCACAGGAGAGGTGATTCCTGCCTTCTGGAATTCTCTGTTAGGGGCATGAATGGGGTCTTAGAGTCTGTTTAGAGAAACCAGTATGTAAAATGCTGCTGATGGAATCTGAGGGACCTGAACAGCCTATTTCCTGCAGCTTCCTAGAGGAGATGTGGACTCTGGCGGAGCCCAGAGAGGAGAGGGAAGCATGAATTGGCAAACCTGGGCCAGGGACAGGAAGTAGCTTAGACAGTGGTTCCGGAGAAAGCTACAGGTGGGACCTGGACTGGGTGCAGACACAGGGCGGGGAGAAGGGATTGATCTGTGTGGTCGTTTCTGACAGAAGCTCACAAAGCTCTTTGCATTTGTGCCTAAAATGTTAAAGTGCTTATGATGGAGGGTGAGTCAAGGAATCCCAGGGCAAGATATGTTTCCCAGGAGCATCTGTGGATGGTTTTCACCAGGACCATTTTACCACCCTTCCTTTTCTGGTGGCTGCTTCTTTACACAGGTGAGATGGGTCCTTCTAGCCAGTGGGGCCCTTGGACCACAGGCAGCTCTCAGCCTGGCTGAAATTAGAATCGATTTGCCTCGGCTTTACTCCAAGACCCATTGAATCAGAATGTCTGGGTGTGGGTCTGGGTGTAGGCATCTGTTAAAACCTAAATCAATCATTCTAAAGTGCTGGCAGCCAAAATTGAGACCATAGTTTAGACCAACGCAAATGCCAAACTGAACTGAACTGAACTGAAATGCCAAAGAGACTAGCATGTAAGTTATGAGTGACTCAGATTGGTAATGATAAGAAGGAGTGGTGGTACTCTGGCCAGCTGGTACCTGCCCTGCTCAGCTTCTGCCAGACGTGCCATGGGATTGTTCTTTTTTTCCTTCTTCTATTTTTTGGCCACATCGTGGAGCATGTGGGAACTTAGCTCCCCAACTGGGGATCAAACCTGTGCCTTCTGCAGTGAAAGTATGGAATCTTAACCTCTGGACCATCAGGAAAGTCCCTGGGATTGTTCTGATTATTTTAGTCAATTGAAGCTAGAAAGATGGATCTTTATGTGAAATTTATCCATTTTTACTGTAACAAGGAAGCCGATAAAACACTTTTTGTAAGTTAGACTTAACCGGTTGAGAGAATCTCCCATAAAATATTAGAGCTGTTTCTGCCATCTCATCTCACAGTGGAAAAAGAAGGTCAGGGAAAGAAGCGATGTGTCCAGGGTCTTCTAGCAGGACACTCACATCACCCACTCTGCAGCCGGGATTGCCTTTCCAGACCACCTGCATTAGTTAGCTCAAGGGCCTCCTGGAGAGGACTTGACATTTGGCAGCACCTTGTGGAATGAGTGAGCAGGCCCTTTCCAGGGGACACAGCAGCAAGTGCCAGAGAAATACACTTAGGGTCCCTATATTTGTGCCTCAGTCGTGAAAATATACTTATCATGATACCCTTCCATCAGTCAGTTGTGAAAATATATTTATCATGATACCCTTCCATCAGAGGTCTGTAGAAGGATGCTGTTTGCCCTCCGTCCTGTGCTGTGGTACTCCTGCCTCCCCCATACCACCTTGGGTTACAAAGAGAAGGCCCTGGTGTGCCCAGTGATTGGATTTCACAGAGGCAGCAGTGGACCCAGGGAGGGTGACCAGGAATAGAGGGGCTGGCGCAGAGAGACTCACCTGGCTTCCACAGTGATGGCTCTGGGTCCCAGCTTTTATTCTGGCTTCTCTTTCAAATAGTAAAAGCTTTTCCTTTCAAGTGTGACGAGGAGGCTTGAATAGGCTTTGCTGGGCTCCTCAACGCCTGCTAGCATCCTCTTGTGGGTTCTTGACAGACAAGGTTGGCTGCCTCAGTGTTGGGGAGAGAGCGGCCTGCTTACTCCCTGCCTGTGCCTGTCAAGTGGTCTCCTGTGGGTATCCTGGATACTCTCTTTTGCTGGAGTCATGGCCCATTTGAAGTTGGATGGTCTTTTTTTTTTTTTTTCACGTTATTTTTTCATTTTTTAGCTACATCATGCAGCATGCAGGATCTTAGTTTCCCAATCAGGGATCCAACTTGTGCCCTGCCCCCTACCCTCTGCAGTGGAAGTGCTAAGTCCTAACCACTGGGCCACCAGGGCCATCTTTAATGGTTACATCCCCTTGACATCTTTCACTCAACTTATAGTGGGAAAAAGCAAGATCTGAGATGGACAATGGCACAGATTGTCCAAAGGGCAAGTAGGCTCTGCCGAGAGTGGGTCCCTATGTCTGGTTGTGGCTCCTCTGGCCCATCTCCTCCTCCCATGTTCCCATCTCTCCACTTCCTCCCGATGCAGGTCATTCAGATCTTTTTTGTGTGTGTGTCTTTTATTTTTACTTTATTTTACTTTACAATACTGTATGGTTTTGCCATACATTGACATGAATCCCCATGGGTGTACATGCGTTCCCAAACATGAACCCCCCTCCCACCTCCCTCCCCATAACATCTCTCTGGGTCATCACCGTGCACCAGCCCCAAGCATGCTGTATCCTGCATCGGACATAGACTGGCGATTCGATTTTTACATGATAGTATACATGTTACAATTCCGTTCTCCCAAATCATCCCACCCTCTCCCTCTCCCTCTGAGTCCAAAAGTCCGTTATACACATCTGTGTCTTTTTTGCTGTTTTGCATACAGGGTCGTCATTGCCATCTTTCTAAATTCCATATATATGTGTTAGTATACTGTATTGGTGTTTTTCTTTCTGGCTTACTTCACTCTGTATAATTGGCTCCAGTTTCATCCATCTCATCAGAACTGATTCAAATGTATTCTTCTTAACGGCTGAGTAATACTCCATTGTGTATATGTACCACAGCTTTCTTATCCATTCATCTGCTGATGGACATCTAGGTTGTTTCCATGTCCTGGCTATTATAAACAGTGCTGCGATGAACATTGGGGTACACGTGTCTCTTTCAATTCTGGTTTCCTCGGTGTGTATGCCCAGAAGTGGGATTGCTGGGTCATAAGGTAGTTCTATTTGCAATTTTTTAAGGAATCTCCACACTGTTCTCCATAGTGGCTGTACTAGTTTGCATTCCCACCAACACTGTAGGAGGGTTCCCTTTTCTCCACACCCTCTCCAGCATTTATTGCTTGCAGATTTTTGGATTGCAGACATTCTGACTGGTGTGAAATGGTACCTCATTGTGGTTTTGATTTGCATTTCTCTAATAATGAGTGATGTTGAGCATCTTTTCATGTGTTTGTTAGCCATCCGTATGTCTTCTTTGGAGAAATGTCTATTTAGTTCTTTGGCCCATTTTTTGATTGGGTTGTTTACTTTTCTGGAATTGAGCTGCGTAAGTTGCTTGTATATTTTTGAGATTAGTTGTTTGTCAGTTGCTTCATTTGCTATTATTTTCTCCCATTCAGAAGGCTGTCTTTTCACCTTGCTTATATTTTCCTTTGTTGTGCAGAAGCTTTTAATTTTAATTAGATCCCATTTGTTTGTTTTTGCTTTTATTTCCAGAATTCTGGGAGGTGGATCATAGAGGATCCTGCTGTGATTTATGTCGGAGAGTGTTTTGCCTATATTCTCCTCTAGGAGTTTTATAGTTTCTGGTCTTACATTTAGATCTTTAATCCATTTTGAGTTTATTTTTGTGTGCGGTGTTAAATAGTGATCTAGTTTCATTCTTTTACAAGTGGTTGACCAGTTTACCCAGCACCACTTGTTAAAGAGATTGTCTTTACTCCATTGTATATTCTTGCCTCCTTTGTCAAAGATAAGGTGTCCATAGGTGTGTGGATTTATCTCTGGGCTTTCTATTTTGTTCCATTGATCTATATTTCTGTCTTTGTGCCAGTACCATCCTGTCTTGATGACTGTGGCTTTATAGTAGAGCCTGAAGTCAGGCAAGTTGATTCCTCCAGTTCCATTCTTCTTTCTCAAGATTGCTTTGGCTATTCGAGGTTTTTTGTATTTCCATACAAATCTTGAAATGATTTGTTCTAGTTCTGTGAAAAATATGGCTGGTAGCTTGATAGGGATTGCATTGAATCTGTAGATTGCTTTGGGTAGTATACTGATTTTCACTATATTGATTTTTCCAATCCATGAACATGGTATATTTCTCCATCTATTAGTGTCCTCTTTGATTTCTTTCATCAGTGTTTTTTAGTTTTCTATATATAGGTCTTTAGTTTCTTTAGGTAGATATATTCCTAAGTATTTTATTCTTTTTGCCTCAATGGTGAATGGAATTATTTCCTTTATTTCTTTTTCTACTTTCTCATTATTAGTGTATAGGAATGCAAGGGATTTCTGTGTGTTGATTTTGTATCCTGCAACCATTCAGATCTTTTTATTGAGTGTATCCTGAGTCTGCCAGGCCAGAGGTGTCTAAGACACACCTGCAGAAATAGACAAAGATCATCCAAATGAGAGCCAGCAGAGGCATTTCATTCAGAGCTTGCTCTAGCCAAGAATTCAGCCACTGTCACTTGCATTTAGCAGGGAGTCAAAAGCAGACAGAGGGGTTGAAAGGCTTCATAGTGGATGAAAGGGAGAAGGCTTCAGGTGTACCTGAAGGCAGTCTGGGAGCCCAGGGAAGCTGGAGGCAGGCGGGCCAGCTGGCTGCAGGGAGTCCTATGTGGTTGCTTAGGATGTACTTCTGGCTGTCTCCGGTTGGTCCTAAATGGGATATTGGGATAAACATTAGGGAAACTCAGTTAGTAATCAAGTTCTGGCCATTTGAAGCCAACTGTTACAGAGGATGTTATTTGGTTTCCTGGATAGTTGATGGAGATGGTAGTCTGACTGCCTACAAGTCTGACTTAACAGAAGGCTAGCTTCCTGGGTGGTTGCTTTACTAACAGGATGATTTCCTGGACAGGATGCTGCAGGTTGTTGGTCACAGATCTATTTTTATACTTGATCTGGCCATTGTCTGTGTGTCTATTCAGTCTCACAGCTTGCTTTTGAGCTCAATTCACTGGGTTCCCCTGAGCACCTGTTCTGGGCCTGGCAAGGGCATGAACAAGTGACTAATAACACTGGACCTAAATTCACTGGGCACTTAGCACCCCCAGCTCCACACTGGGAGCTGGGGTCATCTCATTTCACTGTCATAGTGTTGCAGGAAGGGGGACCCCTTCCAGGGCCCAAAACTAGGCTCTTGTCTAACCCTCAGAAATGAATTGTCTGAGGAGACACATGTGCTGACAAAGCAAGAGATTTTATTGGGAAAGGGCACCCGGGTGGAGAGCAGTAGGGTAAGGGAACCCAGGAAAACAGCTCTGCTACATGGCTCACAGTCTCAGGTTTTAGGGTGATGGGATTAGTTTCTGGGTTGTCCTTAGCCAATCATTCTGACTGAGAGTCCTTCCTGGTGGTACATGCCTTGTTCAGCCAAAATGGATACCAGAGAGAAGGATTCTGGGAGGTGGTTGGACACGTGGTGTCTCCTTTTGACCTTTCCCGAACTCTTCGGTTGGTGGTGGCTTATTAGTTCCGTGTTCCTTACCAGGACCTCCTGTCGTAAAATAACTCATGCAAATGGTTACTATGGTGCCTGGCCAGGGTGGGTGGCTTCAGTCAGTGTGTGCCCCCTAACAGTAGCAGCAACACTTGGGAAGGATAAGAAACCCAAGAGCTAGACCTTGAGGAGCTCACAGTCTTCCGAGGAGGCAGGTGTGTAAGCACAGAGCCACTTCATAATGTGAGGGGATGTTTACTTCAAGTCTGGGGCCTCTGGGAAGTCAGTACGCTTATTATCTTTGTTTTCCATGAGGAAACTGAGGCACAGAGAGCTTAAGGAACTTGCCCGAGGTCACACAGTAAGAGGACGGGGTCAGGACTGTGGGTCCAGATCCAGAGCTCCTTAATAAACTACTGATGGGAGTGAGTGTCTGTACAGTTTTGCAACTTGCTGCTTTTACTTGGCGATAGATTTAGGAACTGGTTCCTGTCGGTACAGTGAGACCCACATTATCCTTTTCATGGGGGTGGGACGATTAGCACTTCAGTTTAGTCTGACCCAGACTCCTCAGTCAGAAGAGTTTTCTCCCCTTTCTTTCTGTCTACCCAAGAAGTGGATGTGGCTTTCAGAAACTTCACTCCTTTCCCCTCTGTCCCCCACAGGCAGCAACTGTCTCTGTGTGAAGCATCTTCAGTGCTGAATATGGGCCATTTGAAGGACGATCATTGTCCAACCCATCCCGCTGACTCTGCCCTGCAGGAGGGCCCTTGCAGGCAGAACAGTAATTGCTCAGTGATACAGGATCCCAGCAGCCAAGGTGCTGATCGATCCTCAGTGGGTGGGTATTTTTGGAGCTGGTGCATTCCTTTACTACCAGGCTGAGTAATTACTACCGGCCGGCCACATCTGTCCCTTAATGGAATCGGCAGGGCCTGTCTCTCCCCTGGGGTCAGTCTGAGGCCCCTGAATCAGCCCTGACAATTGTCCAAGATAAGGATGATGCAGAAATAATAAAAGGAGCTTGGGGGAAGGAGAGATCCATCTAGCCAACACCAGAAACCACAGTTCAGAAGAGATAGTAGATAAGGGAATATCAGGCCTGTCTGCTCTCAAGCGGGGGACAGTCTGGGGAGTGGGATAGAGGAACTTCTCCTAGAGCCCCTGTCTGTCCTGAGAGCCTAGGTTGTTTGAACCCTGGCACAAGAGAGCAGGAAGAAATATGTGGAGCTGCTTGAATATAGCTCCCTGGGCCAAGAGGGCATTGAGACCCTGGGCATAATTGTGAAAGTCTGTTTGATATTCCTGGAAGCCACATGTCCCGGAGCAACCACCTTCTCTTCTTTTATCTTTTGATTCTTGCCTTTAATGTTAGCTTTTAATGTCTTTTCCCCATATTTTATCTTTTGATTCTTGCCTTTAATGTTAGCTTTTAATATCTTTTCCCCACAAAAAGCTCCATAATCCAGTAATTAAGCCTTGTGGATCTCATACCCCTCTAACAGAAACAGTTCCATTTATTGAGTGCTTCTACTTTTCAGAGATTATCCTTTTCATTTTCAAATACGGGACTGAGCACACAGTAGGTGCCTAATAAATGTCTATATTTTGCCACACATCCTGCTTTTCACAAGACTCACAACTCATTCTCACAGCTGTGCTGTGAATGGGCAGGGAGGACCTTCCCACGGAGGCTCTTCAGGGAGAGGATGGGCCTAAGGACATGTGACGAGTTAGGTCAGTACCAGGCCCTCTTGGTTTTCAGCCTGTCATTCATTCACCACTAAATAAGCAGAGACTTGCTGAGGATCTACTCTGAGGACAGGTGCAGCAGGAATTAGGCACGCAAAACTGGAAAAAAGAAGGCCCACTTCTCTTGGGGAAGCTGGCTGGGGTTTGCATCCTAGCTCGGGGGTTGGGAGAGGAGAGTCAGATTAGCTAGGGGAGAGTTTGGGATTCTGTGTGACCTTGGACAAGTTGTTTCATCTCTTTGTAAATTGAAGGTAGCAGATGATAGTAAAATGAAAATGATGACTGTGTGTAAACCCCAGGAAACTAGTGCCTGGAGCGGAGTGCTGCTCCTTAGATGTTAGCCATCATTATTCCTTTTTGTTTCAAGCCCCATATCCTGAGAGACTGGGTATCTGTCATAAGAGCTCTTGCCTGGAACCCCCTCCCCCATCCAATCCCAGCACTTCTGTACTTTGTTAACCCAGCAGGAGCCTGACTCACTGGCGTGGGTTCACACTGCCTTTCTAGTACAGATCCAGGCGCCCTTTGAAGATCAGTAATGGAAAGCTTTCCCTTCCTTCCCAGTTTCAGCACAGCCCCTCTGATTACCCTAATGCAACCAAGGATCTGAATGCCAAGGGTGCAAACCCTGCTTTCCAGCCACAATTCCCACTGCGCCTTTTGCTTTTCAGTGATGCTTCTGAGCTGGTGAGGAGGCTGCCTCTCAGGCAGACTCAGCTCCTCCTTGCAGCTGAGCATCGCCTTAGAGCCTGGAGCTAAAAAGAAAGGCTGGACTTCAGAGAGCAACCTTCCCTGGGGAACAAGAAGCTGGGCAGGGGTGTGATTTTGTAGCCCCAAGTCTCAGTCTTGACAGCAGTGATCTCTAGAGGAGGATATACCAAGCAATGATTTGGAAACCTGCCTTGGCTTTATTGAGTAAAAAAGCAGGAATCAAAAGAGTACATAGGCTATGGTTCCATTTTTAACAATATCTATTTATTTGGGTGCACCGGGTCTTCGTTGAGGCGTGTAGGATCTTTAGCTGTGGCATGGGAACTCTTAGTTATGGTATGTGGGATCTAGTTCCCTGACCAAGGATTGGACCTGGGCCACCTGCATTGGGAGCATGGGGTCTTAGCCACTGGAACCACCAGGGAAGTCCTCCTGCATTTGTTTTTTAAAAATAATATCTATCCATCCATCTATCTATTAGTATGTACATAGAAAAATATAGACTAGTGAATACTAGTCTAGGGGTGGAAACAGGATTTTCATTTTCCGTGTTCCATATTTTTGTCTCTATTTTTACAATGAGCATGCATTGCTTTTTATCAGTAGAAGATGTGTTTAAAGTGAAACAAACTGTATCGGTTATGATAGGCCAGTTTTGGATTAAAGTGAAAGTAAAAGTCGCTCAGTTTTGTCTGACTCTTTGCGACCCCATGGACTGTAGCCTGCCAGGCTCCTCTGTCTGTGGAATTCTCCAGGCAAGTATACTGGAGTGGGTTGCCATTCCTTTCTCCAGGGCATCTTCCCAACGCAGGGATCAAACCGGGGTCTCCTGCATTGCAGGTGGATTCTTTATCATCTGAGCCACCAAGGAAACCTTAGTTTTGCATTCAGTTCAGTTCAGTTCAGTCGCTCAGTTGTGTCCGACTCTTTGCGACCCCATCAATTGCAGCATGCCAGGCCTCCCTGTCCATCACCAACTCCTGGAGTTCACTCAGACTCACGTCCATCGAGTCAGTGATGCCATCCAGCCATCTTATCCTCTGTCTTCCCCTTCTCCTCCTGCCCCCAATCCCTCCCAGCATCAGAGTCTTTTCCAATGAGTCAACTCTTCGCATGAGGTGGCCAAAGTACTGGAGTTTCAGCGTCAGCATCATCCCTTCCAAAGAAATCCCAGGACTGATCTCCTTTAGAATGGACTGGTTGGATCTCCTTGCAGTCCAAGGGACTCTCAAGAGCCTTCTCCAACACCACACTTCAAAAGCATCAATTCTTCGGCGCTCTGCCTTCTTCACAGTCCAACTCTCATATCCGTACATGACCACAGGAAAAACCATAGCCTTGACTAGATGGACCTTTGTTGGAAGAGTAATGTCTCTGCTTTTCAATATGCTATCTAGGTTGGTCATAACTTTCCTTCCAAGGAGTAAGTGTCTTTTAATTTCATGACTGCAGTCACCATCTACAGTGATTTTGGAGCCCAGAAAAATAAATTCAGCCACTGTTTCCACTGTTTGCCCATCTATTTGCCATGAAGTGATGGGACCAGATGCCATGATCTTTGTTTTCTGAATGTTGAGCTTTAAGCCAACTTTTTCACTCTCCTCTTTCACTTTCATCAAGAGGCTTTTTAGCTCCTCTTCACTTTCTGCCATAAGGGTGGTGTCATCTGCATATCTGAGGTTATTGATATTTCTCCTGGCAATCTTGATTCCAGCTTATGCTTCATCCAGTCCAGCATTTTTCATGATGTACTCTGCATAGAAGTGAAATAAGCAGGGTGACAATATACAGCCTTGATGTACTCTTTTCCTATTTGGAACCAGTCTGTTGTTCCATGTCCAGTTCTAACTGTTGCTTCTTGACCTGCATACAGATTTCTCAAGAGGCAGGTCAGGTGGTCTGGTATTCCCATCTCTTGAAGAATTTTCCACAGTTTATTGTGATCCACACAGTCAAAGGCTTTGGCATAGTCAATAAAGCAGAAATAAATGTTTTTCTGGAACTCTCTTGCTTTTTTAATGATCCAGCGGTTGTTGGCAATTTGATCTCTGGTTTCTTTGCCTTTTCTAAAACCAGCTTGAACATCTGGAAGTTCACAATTCACGTATTGCTGAAGCCTGGCTTGGAGAATTTTGAGCATTACTTTACCAGCCTGGGAGATGAGTGCAATTGTGCCGTAGTCGGAGCAGTCTTTGGCATTGCCTTTCTTTGGGATTGGAATGAAAACTGACCTTTTCCAGTCCTGTGGCCACTGCTGAGTTTTCTGAGTTTTGCATTAGGAACAAATAATTTTAAATCTCAGTGGCTTCAAACAACAAAATCTCGTATTTACAGTTGGTATAGCATTGAGTGTCCATGATGGTTGTTGGCACTGTTCACATGCCTGAGTGCTAGGCGACTTGCTGCCTTCAGTGGTAATGGAGGACTAGACCTGAATTTTCTTGAGAAGATAACTCAGCACGAATATGGCCCAGGAGGACTGTGCACAGAGTGGGGAAAGTATTAAAACAGTGACAACAATAATCTCCCTTGATGACAGTAAATTTCAGCAAGAAGATCTAATTTTAAGTAGCGCATCTTTCTGAAGCTTCTCCCGGATAATCCAGCTGCAAACATTGTGCATGGTACCTAGCCAAGCAACCCTGTGTGTGTGTCGGGAGGGTGTGGAGAGTCAGTAAGTGGCATGACTATAATTGCAGAACCTAGAGCCACACTGGCCTCAGGTCAAGAATCTGGTTCTGCTGTTTCTAATGTCCTGATCCATATGGTGCGATCCATTTTACAGCACTTCAGTGGGTCATCATAAGGATTAAGTTGAGGTAAAACATGGTAACATTGAAAAGAGGGTACCGGCATGGGGTGAGTATTCAAGACAGTTTGCTCTGCTGATCATGATGTAATCGGTCCCCTGTGCCGTCAGATCCTGTCTGCTCCTCCCAAGAGGACCTGAGGTATCCAGATAGCGCATGTCAGGAGGATCTGTTGTACTTTTGGGATGGACCACCTAATGAGCAAATAATCTGTAATTTGATAGGAGTAAAAGTTGCCCTTTTCTAGAATGGGGTTCACCCAGAAGCAAGCCAGAAAGTCATGAGGAGAAAAAGAGCTTAGGAAGAAGAACCTGCTGTTCAGAGTGGTTCTTGAACAAACAATTCCTGAAACAGGAATGCCTTGTTTGACTTGGAGTTTTGTCTAAACCTTTTATTTACTTATGTTATTGTTTATTTTTGGCTGTGCTGGGTCTCCTTTCCGTGTATGGGCTTTCTCTAGTTGTGGCGAGCGGGGGCTACTCTCTAGGTGTGGAGCACCGGCTTCTCATTGCGGTGGCTTCTCTTGTTGCAGAGCACGGGCTCTGGGGCACTTGAGCTTCAGTAGTTGTGGCTCACGGGCTCCAGAGCACAGGCTCAGTAGTTGCGGTACATGGGCTTAGTTGCCCCGAGGCATGTGGAATCTCCCCAGAGAAGGAATTGAACCTGCCTTGGCAGGTGTATACCTAATCAATGGACCACCAGGGAAGTCCTAACTTGGGCTTTTTAATTAACCTCACTGATGAGGGAACAGTCTTGACCTTCTGACACCTGGGTTGTTGACGTTTGTTTGTAAAGCTTGCAAGAGCAAGCCTCCCACGGGTCTGTCAGGCTCTGAGCCTGAACAGAAAAGATCCCTGCCCTCCCGCTTCTCCCCAACCCTGAGAGGAGAGGACGTGATGATGCAAAAGCCTGGGGATGATGTTCATTGTAGCCACACATGATGGCAGGGAATTTAAAGGGCCTTTGAGTCATGAATGCAGCAAGACAGAGATGTGGAGAAAAGCTATTGAACAGCAAAGAAACAGAGCTGGCAGGGCACGCCGTGTTTTCATTAAAACACTGTCAGTCAGATGAAAAGCTTTTCAGCTTCTCAACTGCGGAGATGCCCCCGGCTGATCCCAGGCACATCTCCCCAGCAGGCCTCGCAGACTGTCCTCTGCATGGAGGTGTCTCCAGCCTCCCCCAGAGCCTCTGCTCCCTGAAGGCTCCACTCATCCCTGACCTGATATCAGTGCCTGGATGGACCCCTCCCCGACCCCACTCCCCTGAGGAAATGGGACTGTCATTCAATCCCTCCCTTCCTTCTCTTATCCGTGAATCTCAGGGAACATGGGGAACGTCTGACCACCAGTTGGGATCTGCCAGGTGTGTGTGCCTTTGAGCAGGTTATCTGACCTCTGTGATCCTCAGTCCTCTCATCCGTAAATTGGGAGACATTTGTGAGATTTCATGCATAACTAATACATTGCCTGGGACACAGCATCACTCATTAAATGTTCACACCTGTCTCCTGTCCCCTTGGTCATGTTTATCCCATGTTTGGTGACCAGTACCAGGACATCCAGGCCATCCCAATCCTGGCTTCTCTGCTGCCTGGAGGTGTGATCTTGGCAAATTGCTTAACCTCTCTAAGTCACCATTTCTGCTTCCATCAAATGGAACAGAGTAAGACAAATCTTGCAGAGCTGTTCTGAGGATCAAATGAGACAATAAGTATCCGCTCCTGGTGGCCTCTGGGGTTCTGAGGATCAAATGAGACAATAAGCATCTGCTCCTGGTGGCGTCTGGGACTCGTAGTAAGTAACAAAGGGGAAAGGAGCTCCTGTTACCACTTCTGTAGTACTGCAGTGGAGTCCAGCAAGATGATGTTGTATGAATTCTCCTGTGTTGTGTGAAGATCATCCCAGGGCAGCCGGGCCTGGACCTGAGTGTGAGTGCTGGACCTGCAGATCCTCGGCCTAACATAAAGGGTCTGGATTACCTGAGGGAGGAGGCCTTGGGGACCCACTGAAGAATTACAAGCTCAGAGCTGTGCTCATGAAGTGAAATAGGTCCCACTGTGCAGCGTTGATTGGAAAGGGGCTGGAGGCAAGAGTCCAGGGAGGAGGCTGCCAGAGTGGTCCAGGTGAGAGGGACTGGGAGGAACAAAATCAAGAGCCTGTTTGAGCTGCAGTAAGGAAGGCCTGTCTGGTCATTCTGGATACCTCAATGCAAGGATTCTGTGGCCCCTAAACCAGCCTCAGGAAGGACCCCAGATGTGCCATCCTGAGCAGGGGTGAGAGCCTTGCTTCCCAAAGCCAAAAGCAGGGCACCCAGCTGGAATGATGGGTGGCAGTGGTCAGGGTTACCCCTCCTTTTGCATGACTATGGAATTCGCCCTTTGGGAAGACTTCCTTTGGATCTGGGTTTCCTCGCTGCTTTCCTGGCCCAGGCAGCCAGCGGTCACTGTGGTCTCTGGATTGTTTCCACTTCCCCCCTCCTTACTCTTCCTTCCCACCTGGCAGAACTCCGCCTGGAGGGAACTTCCTGCACCGCCTCCCCAATGAGGTCAGCACCCTGCAGCACCTCAAGGCCATCGACCTGTCCCGGAACCAGTTCCATGACTTCCCCGAGCAGCTCACCACCCTGCCTGCGCTGGAGAATATCAATCTGGAAGAGAATGAGATTGTGGGTAAGTGGACCCAGCCCATGGCCCTGCCCCTCCTCTGTCTGCAGAGCCTGCCCTGAGCTCCCTTGCCTGAGTTGAGGCTCACAGGGCCTTCTGGGGCACAAGGGATGGGGCTCTGGAGGCAGTTTCATAGACAAGAGTGCAAAGTTGGGCTTTCTGGTCTGAGGTTCCTGAGTACAGGGCATTGAGCCTAGAAAGGTAACTATTATGAGGTCCTGCTGCCTGCCAGGGGCCAGGCTGGACACTTGCTTTCACCTGGCAAGTAGAAGGTCTTGGCTTTTCATACCTTGAGCCCTGAACTAGTTGGGCCACCCTGGACCTCAAGCTCTCCTCTTGTCTTCATCTTCCAGCCTTGGCTGCCTTTACGACCCTTCAGCTCAGACCTTCTATGTGTTAACTCCTGCCTGAACTCCGGCTTTCCCTCCTTGGCTTCACAGGAGCTCTTTGCCATGATTAAGCAGGAACCCCCGGGCAAACAAGTTCAGAACAGCCTCTCTGAACCTTCCAGTACAAATATGCTCCCCCTCAGGGAAGCAGAAGGTCTCTCCCTCCGAGTTGGAGGTGTGCCTCCTGCAAACAGCAGACCCCAGCAAGCTGGGTTCCTCTGAGGTGCAAGAGGCGTTCCTTTCCTCCTTTGGTAACTCTTGCATACCTCTTGGTCTCATTCGGCCTGAGCATACTCTCCGACTGCTGTCTAGCCCCGCCAAGGGAGAGCCCGGCACTCACAGGCTCCCTCAGCGCCCCCCGCACCCCCCCGCCCCGCGCCCCTCGGCTTCTCCTGCAGCTGCTTTAGCAGGCTCTGCGAGCCCATCTCCAGCTCCATGTCGCCTTCTCCCGCGTTGCCTCTAATGTTGATGGTTAATAATAACCCCCTTCAGTTATGCGTTCATTTTGCTAAGCTCTTTTGCAGGCATTATGCTATTAGATTAAAAGCAAGAGGCCTCTGGTGGTTTGATGCTGCCCAGTGCACTGGTGAGCCTCCCTTCTATCAAGGATGCTGCCTGCAGGGCTCAGGCTCTGGCTGAGTGGGAGGGGGAACCAGCTAAGCTCTGAATTTCAGGGTCCATCCTTTTACAGGTGTGTAAACTGAGGCTCAGAGAGGTTATGAGAGAGCATGGGGTTGCACAGTGAGACCCCAGAAATGCCAGGCTAAGAGTACATGATTCTAAAACTCAGCCCTATGCCTGGAGAGGGCTTCCCTTGTCTGGCCTCTGGGAAGGCCCTGGGAGTGGGCTCTGGTTCAGACTTGCCGTCCCAAGACCAGGATCACTGAGTGGCTGGCCCCTGGGTTGGCACCCCCCTGGCCACACGGGGCCTTGTGCTGTCTTTAAGCAGAAGTGCCTGTTTACTGTAAAGCTCCTGACCACCTAGGGCTTCCTCATAGCTCAGTTGGTAAAGAATCCGCCTGCAATGCAGGAGACCCCGGTTCAATTCCTGGGTCAGGAAGACCCTCTGGAGAAGGGATAGGCTACCCACTCCAGTATTCTTGGGCTTCCCTGGTGGCTCAGCTGGTAAAGAATCGACCTGAAATGCCTGCAGTATGGGAGACCTGGGTTCGATCCCTGGTTTGGGAAGATCCCCTGGAGAAGGGAAAGGCTACCCACTCCAATATTCTGACTTGGAAAATCTCATGCACTGTATAGACATTACTTTGCTGACGAAGGTCCGTCTAGTCAAAGCTATGGTTTTTCCAGTAGTCATGTATGGATGTGAGAGTTGGACTTTACAGAAAGCTGAGCACCAAAGAATTGATGCTTTTGAACTGTGGTGTTGGAGAAGACTCTTGAGAGTCCCTTGGACTGCAAGATCAAACCAGTCCATTCTAAAGGAAATCAGTCCTGAATATTCATTGGAAGGACTGATGTTTAAGCTGAAAAACTCCAGTACTTTGGCCATTTGATGCGAAGAACTGACTCATGTGAAAGGACCCTGATGCTGGGAAAGACTGAAGGTAGGAGGAGAAGGGGATGACAGAGGATGAAATGGTTGGATAGCGTCACCTACTCAACGGACATGAGTCTGAGCAAGCTCCAGGAGTTGGTGATAGACAGGGAAGCCTGGTGTGCTGCAGTCCATGGGGTTGCAAAGAGTCGGACACAACTAAGCGACTGAACTGAACTGTATAGTCCAGGGAGTCGCAGAGAGTCAGACACGACTGAGCAACTTTGACTTTCCAGATCACTGGGGTCTTGCCCTGAGCTCTTCATTCTCAGCCAGGCCCTCCTTGCTGGGCCCTTCCTCTGCTGCCTTTTGTTCTTCGAGGCGTTCCTGATGTCTGCTGCTTTTCCAAACGGGGCAGTAACCAAGAAAGGGCTACTTGTTTGGGCTAATGTCAAGACCAGAGCTGGGTGGGTAGCTGCAGGCAGGCAGGTCAGGATAAGTATTGGCCATTGGCTTCCTCACTTCCTGACTGTATCTTTGGAAGACTTGCATCCCTTCTCTAAGCTTCTGCTTTCTTCTCCGCTTTTACGTGGTGGTTCTCCAACTCTCCCCAAACCCCTGCCCCAGAAGGTGGCTTTTCCTCAAGCAGGAGAGCAGGGTGAGTGGGCATCTCTGCTGGCTGTAGTATAAGAAATGACTCTCCCCAAAATGAGAAGTACAGGGTGACAGATCCCCTAATCTTTCCCCCTCCAGCAAGGCTGACAACATTCCTTAGCAGCAACAGCTCCCAGAACCTAGATCAGCTGTTCTGACTTATTCTTTTGTATATATATCTCTTCCTTTCTACAGAGCGACAGTAATAACTCTGCACATGGAAGCATCTTGCAGTTTACCAAGAATGCTCATGTGCAGGCCCAAGACAAGAGGGTGATCATCCCATCTGATAGACGTAGAAACTGAGGCACTAAGATTCCCCCGGCCTTCATGGTCAAGGGTCTACTGTACACCTGGCCAGGCAACACAGACTTCAGCCACTGGGCTGTGTTTCCCAGTCAGTTCCTGCTGCCCAGGGCTGGGGGACATGGGGAGACTGGGGAATGCCCCTGCCTCCAAGTTTCCCCCAAGTGCCCAGCGGCTCCTAGAGGTGCTTGGCTGATCCCAGGACTGCTCCACTGTGGGATGCCCTGGGCATTCTTCCCGCACCAGGTGGAGAGAGGGGCACATGGAGGCAGTGGTGGTTCCTTGCCGGAATCTCCTCCCTTCTACCTTCTACCTCTCTCCAGCCCACCCTAGTTACTTGAGTGGTTTCCTGATTCCCAGACCAGTGGAAGACCAGGCCACAGCCTTTGCAGCCCAGGTCAGAGGGAGGAGGGCTGTAATCACAGTGAAGTAGGTGAGGGCTGCACACTCCTTCATTATGGAAATAGCTTTGTACTGTTCATTGGTTGTAGCCGATCTCCCGCAGGAGCTCATTGGGATAATTGTGGTAGGAACTTAGGATGTTTTCAGTGTGGCTTATCCTTCCCCTCAGAGCTCTCAGAGGGGATTGGAAGGTTTTCAAAAACAATGTTTTCTAAAGAAATAAATTGGAGGTGCATGAATCTCCTTAAAGCTTTAGTTTGTTAAGCAGAGAACAACCAGCTCTGAAACAAGCTCCAGGTGCATCTGAAGGGATCTCCTCAAAAGGTGCCTCTGGCCCTGCCTCAGGAAGGCCTGGAAGCTTCCAAGAGCAGTAGCATCATCTTTTTTAAAATTTTAATATTTTTTTTCCATTTATTTATTTGGCTGCGCCAGGTCTCACTTGCAGCACACAGCATCTTCAGTCTTTGTTGCAGTGTGTGGGATCTCCAGACAAGGCATGCTGAGACTTTAGTTGCAGCTTGTGAACGCTTAGTTGCCATGCAGGATCTAGTCCCCTGACCAGGGATCGAACCCAGGCCCCCCTGCATTGGGAGCGCCGAGTCTTAGCACTGGACCACCAGAAAAGTCCCCAGCAGTGGCATCTTGTTTCTGAACAGTGCCACTGGCCGGCACTCTCTGGGCCGTGATGTGGGGAGAGGCTCAGCTCAGGTCCATGGAGGGGAGAAGACACAGGGCCTCATCAGCGTATGCAGGCTGGGAGAGGCAGGGACACTGCCCTCTGCTTTCTGGTCCAGCTGCGGGTGGTGGGAGGATGCTCATCCTTGGTGCTCACTGGCAGCCAGAGGCCCTCAGGTCGAGGATCTGGGTGGCATGTGACGGCCTCATTGCTGCTGCCTCCTATGGACAGTCCTCTGGTTTGTGTGTGACTTGGCCTTCGCGTCCTGTCATCTCCAGAGCCATCGTGAGTGTGGTGTCTGCATGCAGGCGGCTTGCAGCTGGTTGGGAGCACAGTGCAGAGCAGGAATCCCAAAGGCTCGAAGGCTCTCTGAAATGGCTGACACTGAATAGGGCCAATTGTTTCGAATTGCCAGCTGTGACCCACTAGTAAGCTGTGAGACCAGCATGTGCTGGAGTTCCTCACCTGTGGCATGGTACACACCGCTTTGTGACTTTATTTCAGTTTTACTATATGCCTGCATAAATATAGGTACTGGGTCATGAACTAAAATATATTTCTTCTATTTTTTTTTTTGGCTACTCCACGAGGTTTGTGGGATCTTAGTTCCCTGACCAGGGATTAAACCCATGCCCCCCACAGTGGAAGCATGGAGTCTTAACCCCTGGACCCCCAGGGAAGTCCTAAAATGTATTTCTTGCTGTGAGTCACAATGAGAAAATAACAAAAGCTGCTTCTCTGAGTTGTCCCACAGCGACTTCGGGTTTGTGCTCAGCTGGCCTGGCTCCCATCCCTCAACTACGCTACATTCTTCCCTCCTCCCATCTCCACCCGCATCTATGTCCATCTTGGTCACCACCACGGCATCCTCCTGGCGACTAGTTGTTGGGGGTGATGTGAGGATGGGCAGTGGGGCCTCTGCCGAGGGAATGATCTCAGCTCTCCTCTCACCTGAGTATGGAGCCAGGCAGATGCTAGGTTCAATGCTACCTGACTCTCTATCCCCACCCCGCCTCACCCCACACACCCTGCACGGCCTGAGCTCATAGTCCGGAAGTCCTGCCCCTGGTCTTTTCGTTTGCTCTGCCTCTGTCCTAACCCCCCAAGTGCAGGTCCGGGCCTGGTGCAGATGAGCAGGAAGTGGTGCAAGTGACAGGACTCGGCCTCCCCCACTTGCTGGCTCCCAGCACACACACCGCAAGTGCCCCCATCCGGATGGGAGGCTTCCTGGGTCCTTGGAGACAAGCCTGCCAGGACATGGTTGTTTTCTCCACGCACTCCTGAGAGAGAGAGAAAAGGGTTTGTAGCTTAGAGTGTTTATTCCAACAGCAGTGCATCGCAGGTTTCTGGGATATGGGTTGGTCCTTGTATTTTCCAAACCAAAAAGAGGTATATGGAAACTTCTGAGTGTGTATAAACAAGACTGCTTGGGGTGAGAGAGGCTCTGCAGAGGTAGGGGCTTCAGAGATGAAGGAGATACAGATCCTGACCTCAAGCAGCTTGCAGACAGTAGGGGAGGTCTGAATGGAAGTGGAGAGTAAATTGCTAGATAAGACATGGTCAGGGAACTTCCCTGGTGGTCTCGTGGTTATGACTCCACGCTTCCACTGCAGGGGGCATGAGTTCGATCCCTGGTTGGGAGCTAAGATCCTGCATGTCTTTCAGCACAGCCAGAAAAAGACCAGACATGGTCAGAAGGGCTGAGGGTGGCCATCCAACTATCCTTGTGAGGTGGAGTTCCCAAGAGAGGCCTGGGGAAGCTTCGGAGGTGGTGGAAGCATTTAGTCTGACTGTGAATGGTGACATGAGAAGAAGATGGGTCACTCATCCTATGAAAGCCAGGGAGTCAGTGCTTTATCCCAGCAGCTGTCATGGAGGGCTTGAAGGTGGGTGCTGAAACAGCGTTCATGCCTAAGAACTTGGAAGTATCTGATGCTACAGAGCAATTCAACATGTTCCTGGAACATATTGGGGTGAAGGGAAACCAAGTATTGAAGAACCTTCATTTTGTTAAATAGGAGACTGTTTTGGCTAAGCTAGAATTTCACTTTTTGTCACCCTCAGTTCACCGAATTTTTGTTTTATTTTATTTTTTTTACCTGATGCATTCACTGTTCCAGAGAGAGCAAGAGATCACAGGAAAAGAAAATCTTGTTAAGAATTTAACAAATAGAGCAATGGTACTTTTAAAAGTACAGATATCCTTGGCTTTTTGAAGGTTTGCTTTACACCTGTTTACTTCACTTTGATTTCACTAGTCAAAGAAATCTGAAAAGGATTTTCACTTTTATGAAAAACTAGGAAAAGAGCAAACAGCATTCAGCATTCATTTTGCAGCAAGTGTTAACAGAGGAAGCTCCTATCCTGAGCGGGGAGAGTGGCCCCGCCAAGCTTCTTCCCGGAATCCCCACTCAGCATCAAGCCGCCGTTGCTTTGAACTGTGTCTGTGAGCATCTGTGCTTTATCTCCATTTATTTTGTGTGTCTTTTAGTAAGTGAAAGTGAAAGTCGCTCAGTTGTGTCTGACTCTTTGCAACCCCATGGACTATATAGTCCATGGAATTCTCCAGGCCAGAAAACTGGAGTGGATAACCTTTCCCTTCTCCAGGGGATCTTCCCAACCCAGGAATTGAACCTAGGTCTCCTGCATTGCAGATGGATTCTTTTCCAGCTGAGCCACATGGAAAGCCCAAGAATACTGGAGTGGGGTAGCATTTCCCTTCTCCAGAGGATCTTCCCGACCCAGGAATCAAACCAGGGTCTCCTGCATTGCTGAGCTCTCAGGGAAACAAGATGTGTCCTAAGGTGATTGTTTCTTCACTTTATACCATTTCTGCTTACAAAAGCTTTTGTGTGAACTTTCTGCTTTTGGATAGCGGGGCACATCTGTATCTGTATTACACAGAGATGCTTTTGGCTGCATTTGCTTAATTCTGTCCAGTACAGTTTCACTTCTTACTTTTGAGGCCAACAGTTCTCAGAGTCAGTAGGGGCAGGGGTGGTCCCAGGACCAGCAGCATCACCTTATAACTTGATAGAAATACATATTTTTAGGCCCCTCCCCAGACCTCCTCAATCAGAAACTGGGGGAGGGAAGTGGACAGCAAATGATTTTCTTTTCTTATTTTGACATTGTCATGTGGCTTGTGGGATCTCATTTCCCCGACCAGGGATTGAACACAGGCCATGGCAGTGAAAGTGTTAAATCCTAACCGCTAGCTAGACCACCACCTGATGTGAAGAGCTGATTTATTGGAAAAGACCCCAGTGCTGGGAAAGACTGAAAGCAGGAGGAGAAGGGGATGACAGAGGATGAGATGGTTAGATGGCATCACCAACTCAATTGACATGAGTTTGAGCAAGCTCAGGGAGTTGTTGAAGGACTCACATAGTCAGACATGACTGAGCGCCTGAACAACAACAACAGACCACCAGGGAACTCCCTAGCAATTTATATGAATAATCACTGACCCTGCCTCCAAATGACGCAGATGCATGCTGAAGTTGGAGAACCCCTATCGAGGCTCTGGCTTCTCCAAGTGTCACCCAGCGGCAGGGTGAGTATCACCTGTTAGAAATTCAGGACCATGGACAGAGGAGCCTGGTGGGCTACAGTCCATAGGGTTGTAAAGAGTCAGACATGACGAGTGACTAATACTTTTTCTTGGGCGTGGCTCAGTGTTTAAAGAATCTGCCTGCAGTGCAGGAGATGTCAGAGATGTGAGTTCAATCGAGTTCAATCCCTGGATCAGAAAGATCCCCTGGAGGAGGGCATGGCAACACACCCCAGGATTCTTACCTGGAGAACTCCATGGACAGAGGAGCCTGGTGGGCTATAGTCCATGGGGTTGCAAAGAGTTGGACATGACTTATTGGGACTGAGCACACACAGGCTTCACCTCCAACATCCTGAATCATAATCTGCGCCTGAGAAAGACACCCAGATGCTTTCTATGCACAGCAGGACCTTATTCCTGAAGCCCCCAGTGCTACCTCTGGGCAGCTGACTGTGCTTATTGGCCCTGCCATCCCCCCAAGCACAATGCTGCTTAAACCTCACGGAATTCCTCAGGGTACCTGCCACAGATCCCCATTTGGATCCCTCTGGAGCGCTTGTTAAAAAGGAAGACTCCTGGGTCTCCTCTCAGACCCACCACATCAGATTTTGTGTGGATGGAACCCCGGAATCTGCCTTTCTAACACGTGCCGTGGGCGAGGCAGTAGTGTGTTGATTGAGAATCTCTGTGCAACTGATGTCTCTATCATTCTCTTCTTTCCTCACAACTATCCAGCTAGTGCCTAGTACAGCCCACTCTGCTTCCTGAATCATCTATTGCAGCTGGTTCTTCCTTTCACACTTCACAACCCCCACCCCTGACTTGCTGTCTTCCATCATAGTTTATCTGGGCCATGGTGCCAGCCCTCAAACATAAGGTTTCCACAAAGTACAGGACCCTCATCCCCTGGGATACAAGGATGAGGGTGGGGGGAACCGTGGAGACTTGGAGGGAGCACTCCTGGCCCAAGGGGACACCTACACGCCTGCCATGGCCCAATTTATCTCTCGGGCCCAGGCCCTCTGTCGCAGTAACTTCTCCCTCCTCTGGGAAGGTGGTGGTGGGAAGAGGCAGATTCCTGCAGGGAAGCACAGCTTCACTCTGGTCTCCATCAATAGAAGAGAGTCTCCAGAGTGGCCTCCCTTAGCCTGGGCACAGGTGCCCACTAGGGCCTCAGGATCGCCCTCCCCCTGCATTGATGTCAGTATGCCAGCTTCACCCCATTTCACAGAATTAGTTGATCAGCATCACAGGAGCAGAGAGGCATGGCTTTATTTCACTCTGAGGCTCTACCAGGCTGCCCCTTAGTGGGAGGTTCTGCAGGCTCTGTTTGTTCTGGGAACTCTCGAGGGGGTGGGGAGATGAGCCACAAGCACTGAGTACCACGTGCTAAGTGAGAGGGCCACGTAGCGGCTGAGCAGGGAAGGGCTTCCTGGGGAGCAGGAGTGAGTGGGACCCAATCCTTTTGGTCCCAGCCTTTCTGTGCCTCTCGGGGAACAAAAGGCGACTTCTTTCATAAGAGTCCAGGAAATAGTTTTTAAATGGAGGAAACCCTAGAAAAGCAGAAGTGGAACTAATGTTCTGCTTGATCTAAAAAAGATAAAATCGCACTGATTTCAAAATCTAACAGCCATGGCTGCTTGACACTGCTCTTCTGTAATTCTCCTATAATTTGCTGAGGCCTCTCTTCTGGGTAGGAGGTGTTACCTTCACTTGACAGCTGAGAGACAGGCTCAGAGAGATTAAGCAGCTTGCACAGGGGTGTGGTGGAGGCAGGATTTGAACCCAGGTCTTTGGCACGCCTGGGCCCACCTCTGGGTGTTCCAGAACTTGCCAGGTCTACATGTGATGGGAGTGGAGGGTGTGGGTGGCGCCCAGAGAAGCGTGTGCAGGTCCACTGGTCTGGTAGCACCAGGACACTGTTGGCCAGGTCACAGGGGGAGAGTTTTCTTACACTGGCCTTGCTCAGCCCTGGCATGATCCCTGTGGTGGCAGAGAAAGGAGCTCTCCCTGCAAGGAGACACACTACAAGGGCTTTTAGCTGGTATTTACAAGGAGCTAATTGGCAAGCACACTTCCTCTAGCTTCCTGCCTGCCAGAGAAGGCTGTTAATGTCTGCGTGTGCGTGTGTGTGTGCATGTGTGTGTGTGTGTGTGTTGTTAGCTGCTTGGTCGTGTTAGACTCTTTGCGACCCCATAGACTATGGCCTGCCAGGCTTCTCTGTCCGTGGAATTCTCCAGGCAAGAATACTGGAGTGGGTTGTCATTCCCTTCTCCAGAGGCTCTTTCTGACCCAGGCGTTGAACCTGGGTCTCCTGCATTGCAGGCGAATTCTTTACTCTCTGAGCCACCAGGGAAGCCCTGTTAACCCCTAAGACATGTCAAAGCAGAGGGGGTCTGGGAAGACAATGTCAAATCCCTGACACTATCCTCCTGCCCCTGGTTCTTGGGCTCTAAGCCTGTCTGAGGGGAAATGGAAAGAACCCTGGGCACTGAGTTTGAAATCCCCCCGCCCCCGAGCCTACAACAGTCTGAGCCTTGCCCTACCCCTTGCACCAGGCACTAAGTGTTACAGTGCCCAGGAGAAGAGAATTCACCCTCCAAGGTGGCAGCTGTCTGTGTGGCACAGTGGACTCATGCCCTCTGCCCAGTATGCCCTTGTCCAGCATCAGCAGAGTGCTGCCGCATACCCCACGAGCAGTGAGCAGTCAGTGCGCGCATCGATCGTGAAGCCATCATTAGACACAGTGTAGGAGTGCTTGCTGGCTGTGGAGCCTCTTGAGGGAGAAGCTGGGAGTAAACAAACAGTCTTCAACATCAATTAGACTTGGCCCCCAGACGTGGAAGGGAGGGAAGCTCTTGTTGCAGCTCCTGCCCACGTGTGTCTGCCTGGAGGGAATTAGCAAGCCAAGTCTCTGCCCAAATGGCATTCCCTGTGCCAACCAGTGAGTGGTAAAACCTTGATTACCCAGAACCTCTAATTATCCAGGATGCTCGTGATGCTCTGATGGTAGCACACAAGAGAAGAGCAAGAAAAGTTCTCTGACATTTGCTTCAGCTCAGTTCAGTTGCTCAGTCGTGTCCGACTCTTTGTGACCCCATGAATCGCAGCACGCCAGGCCTCCCTGTCCATTGCCAACTCCCGGAGTTCACTCAAATTCATGTCCATCGAGTCAGTGATGCCATCCAGCCATCTCATCCTCCGTTGTCCCCTTTTCCTCCTGCCTCCAATCCCTCCCAGCATCAGAGTCTTTTCCAATGAGTCAACTCTTCGCATGAGGTGGCCAAAGTATTGGAGTTTCAGCTTTAGCATCAGTCATTCCAAAGAACACCCAGGACTGTTCTCTTTTAGAATGGACTGGTTGGATCTCCTTGCAGTCCAAGGGACTCTCAAGAGTCTTGTCCAACACCACAGTTCAAAACCATCAATTCTTCGGTGCTCAGCTTTCTTCACAGTCCAACTCTCACATCTATACATGACTACTGGAAAAACCATAGCCTTGATTACACGGACCTTTGTTGGCAAAGTAATGTCTCTGCTTTTGAATATGCTATCTAGGTTGCTCATAACTTTTCTTCCAAGAAGTTAGCGTCTTTTAATTTCATGGCTGCAATCACCATCTTCAGTGATTTTGGAGCCAAAAAAAAATAAAGTCTGACACTGTTTCCACTGTTTCCCCATCTATTTGCCATGAAGTGATGGGACTAGATGCCATGATCTTCATTTTCTGAATGTTGAGCTTTAAGCCAACTTTTTCACTCTCCTCTTTCACTTTCATCAAGAGGCTTTTAAGTTCCTTTCACTTTCTGCCATAAGGGTCGTGTCATCTGCTTAAAACAAAGCAATTCCATGCTGCCTTAGACAAGCCAGTCTAAGAGATGGGCTGTCCCTGTCTCTGTCCAGAGTGCTGGATAGCAGCCCAAATGCTCTGACTCAGAACTCAGCCTTGCAAGGATCTTATTCAGGGAGTAAGAGGCTCCCAGGGGCACAGACACAGATTTAGGTATTGGAGAAATGTTCATTCACCAGCTGTTTTTTGATTGAGCAGCCTGCTCTGCGCTAGGCACTGTGCTGGAGATGGAGATGGACAAAGCACACTCCCTGTTCTTGCGGGGCTCGTGGCATGTCAGCTACCCTGGCTGATACTTAGTGACTGTTTATTTCACATCTGGATCTTCTCTAAGCAATTTCAAGTGTGCTTTTGTTTAATGTGGGCAACAGCCTCATGTTGTTGTTGCTTAGTTGCTAGTTCATGTCTGACTCTTTGCAAACCCATGGACCACAGCACGCCAGTCTCCTCTGTCCTTCACTATCTCCCGGAGTTTGCTCAAATTCATGTCCGTCGAATCAGCGATGCTATTTAACCATTTCATCCTCTTCTGCACCCTTCTCCTTTTGCCTGCAATTTTTCCCTTACGAGGCAGGTACTATTATTCTCCCCAGGTGAGGAAACCAAGGCTCAGGGAAGTTAAGCAACTTGGCCAAGGTCATGCTGCCTGGACAAAACCAGGATCCCAGCCCAGACAGTCTCTCCAGAACCCCAGCTGTTGAGGACAGTGCTTTGCATAAGAAGAGGGACTATAGCTGGAGGGAGATTGAAAGCCACAGGGAAACTATGGCTGAAGCACAGAACTTTGGTTGGAGGAAAATTCTCTTGGGGTGGAGAGAACAGGGGTAAGGTAATGAGGCAGGATTTCCTAAGCCATGAGTTCAGGCAATCAGCCTGGCTCTTGGCGGCTCCGCCCCACACAGTGGAGCAGATGGAAGCGCTAGACGGATGTTTTCACCAGATTCTCCCATTCAGCCTCACCGGGAAGACCAGTGGTACTCAAACTAGCTCTGCATTCAGATCACCCGGGAAATTTCAAAATACCTGTGTCCCGGCCATACCCCATGCCAGTTAAGTCAGAATCTCTAATGGAGGGTTTGGGGCTTGATGATTTTTTTTTTAAAGCTCCCCAATGATTCCAATGTGCAGGCAAGGTAGAATCACTGAGCTAAACCGGAACCTTTCAACAACAAACATTCCATCCCTCAAGAAACTATAACCTCCTTCCTTCTCCTCCCTATGTCAGTTGTGTGTGTGCACACACGTGCGTGCTTAGCTACATCAGGACGAGAAGAGCAATCACCCCAGCCATGAGAGCTGACAGTTGGCTGGGAAGGTGACAGAGGTGAGCTCTGTGGACTTGCCTCTTGGCCTCTTTTACCCCTGACCCTACGGGACCCTGGGCATGGTGCTCTGCTGGCCCACCAACCACCCCTCCTGATTTCCTTGTCACACACCTAGCGTTTTCATTTATAAATGAACCAAAGGCAACTGAGAACATGTAGATAGCAAAACTGTGGGCCAGTTCCCAAAGGTCAGGTTTATTCCAAAGACTCATAGTGTAAGTAGACAGGAATGGGCCTGACCTCTGGCACCTTGTGCTCGGGAGCCTGTGGTCCTGCCTGGGTGGGCTGCTTGACTTGGCTCTCCAGTACTGGACATGCTCACTCAAGTTCAATGACCTCACCATGATAGCTTGAAATTGACCATGGTAGGAATATTTATACCGTGAAAAAATGGGCAAATTCTGGGAATTCCCTGGTGGTCCAGTGGTTAGCACTCAGGGCTTTTGCTGCTGGGGGCCTGGGTTCAATCCCTGGTCAGGGGACTAAGATCCCACTGTGTGTTAGTCTCTCAGTCGTGTCTGACTCTTTGAGACTCCATGGACTATATGTAGCCTGCCAGGCTCCTCTGTCCATGGAATTCTCCAGGCAAGAACACTGGAGTGGGTTGCCATCCCACTGTGTAGTACAACCAAAACATAAAAAGAAAAAAGAAAACCTTAGCAAATTCCGCAGATCAGGGATGTTTCCCTCCAGGAAGTGGAGTGTTAAACCTTAGCCAGCACATCGCTAACTTGTTATTGCCCTCCCTCTGCTCCCACTTCCCCTCCACCACCACCTTTAACTCATTTTGTTTTCTAGAAGCTGGTTTCCCTGGTGAGGCCCTCCCTTACTCATTCCCACCTAGTGCTTATCTTAAGAGCGTTTCTTCTTATTTTTCCAATTTATAAAAAAGGTCTGATTTCGCTGACAGTGATCTTAAGTCTGAGCAGCAAGAGTTGTAAAATTGGTAGCAGTAAGCTTAGGTTCTGAGCATGGAGAGGATTTACAAAGGACCCTCAAAGGAGTAATTCACACGTCCACCCCAACCCAGGAGAAGAGCTTTCAGGAGGCCATTCCTTTTCTATCCCACATGTCCTTTACCCCTCACTTCCAAACTCTTGGTGTATACACAGTACATGAGGCGGCTCTTGTCCTCCATCCTCCAGCTGCAAGGGAGGGACTGGCAGACACTTAACGGGAGGCCACAGCAAAACTGCCATTGTTTCCTGAGGCCCTCCCAGTGCTTCTAACTGAAACAGTTGGAGGAGCAGAGGGGTTGGGGTGGGCCGGTGCAGGGACTTCAGTAGGGAGGGGGAGGGACACAGGAGAGCAAAAGGGGAAATCTGCCCTGGAAGACAAATTGCCAGGCTTGGGCCAGGCAATCTGAGTTACTTACTTGGCTATCTCCAGAGCAGCCAGAAATAGGACTATGTTATTTATTTTTAATTTCTTGTTTATTTATTTTGGACATAGTTTCCGGCATGCGGAATCCTAGTTCCCTGACCAGGGGTCGAACCCACGCCCCCTTCACTGGGAACAGTCTTGACCACTAGCTCCAGGGAAGTCCCAGCCGCGTCATTTCTGAGGAGAATCGTTATGGCCTGGCTTTGACTGCATATCACATCTGGGCTGGGGAGTGCCTCTGGCAGGCAGCCGCACTAGAAGCCCACGGGCCCACCTTGCTGGCCAGCCTGCGATGAGGAGGAGGGAATCGCAGTGGGGCTTTTCTCCTTTGTTTTCTTTCCCCGGAAACTTGCCCTTAGGGAAACATAGTGTCTCCAGGTTCATTGGTGGATTCCTTAGAACACTGTGCTCCCCATCCTCTTGATGGGGTGCCTGCCATGCTCTCTGCATCTTCTTGGGGAGCACTGTCTGGTCCCTTCTGGGGGCCTCTGTAGCCTCATGAGGCAGAGGACCGTTTAAAGATGAGAGGTTGGGGTTCAGAGAGGTTAGGGGCCCACCTGAGGTTGCGCAACTCCAAGTGGCAGATCTGAGGTCAGGGCCCGAATCTCTGCCGCGTCCTCTCCCCCAGATGGCCTCTCTTCACCAGAGGACCTGGAACCGCCCGCACACGGCCTGCCCTGTGGGACTCGGCCTGCACGACTGTCTGAGCGCAGGGGCAGCTTCAGCTTTCTCCCTGTGCCGCGCCTGCCCCACCACCACCCAGGGCTCAGCCCAGTGCTCGTGGGGTGGAAGAGGCTCAGTCATGGCCCCCACCCGGTCTTCTGAAGGGACAGCCCTGGCTGTGAGTGTACCCCGGGAGCCTCCTTGTTACAGGCACGATTCTCCATCCCACCAGTTCACCATAGTTTGCCTGCTTGTGTCCTGTGGCATTTCAAATGGGGCCGGAAGCTCGGTATCCTTGATCGTAGTTGTTGCAGGCTCCAGGCACCAGGAGCTGTGTCAGGGCTGAGGTATGGGGACGGCTCTGGCTGCCAGGCCAGCCTGGATTCTCAAGCATGAATGTGTCTGCGGGTGCCCCCCACCCCGGGGAGACTAAGATAGCCCCCATGTGCTGCCCACCAGCCTAAAGCCCAGGACTGGGGCGCTGCCCCTGCGTCTTTACCCAGCATCCCAGGTCCCACTGAAGGAGGCATCAGGCTCCCTACTCACTGCTTGGGATTCCTTGGGGATTGAGGCAGAGATGCTGAAAAAATCCTGAAAATTCAGGCATTCTGGCTGGAAGGGTTATCTTCTGAATCAGGAGTGAGACTGCCAGCCATGTGTAAGTGTTGCTTACAGTGTTGATCCAGCCTGGGCAGCCCACAGGGCACCATGATTTGTGTCTAAGCTGCCAAGAACACTGGCGGACTGGGGCCCTAGGCCACCAGGCTGGGGAGCCTCTGATCCCAATTCCGGAAGGGACCAGAGTGGCTCAGCTGTACCCAAAGTGGGAATCAGAAGTCCCACTGGCCTCCGCTATGACTTATGGAGCTCACTCAGTAACAATCGCCACTTCCCTGGGCCCAGACTCCTCCTGTCAGCATCCTTGTAGACCAGAAGCGCCACACATATGAAGAATCATGCTGTGGAGGGATCATTTTTATCATCTTGTGTCTAGCTTGTGCCCCTGGCATGAAACAAGTTTGCCAGTCAATAGTGCCAATGATTAGTGAAGAGAATTCAAGCTAACCTTGGAGAAGTAATTTTCTCTAAATACTGTCCATTCTGATGCTGCTATTATTGATTATTTTAAGCTTCCACAGACATAAGCAGGAGTCTGGGAGGGCTGTCTGCAGTGGAAAGAGGGTTGGAGTCATCTCTCATTTTCTGGGATAATAAAAGTTGGAGACAACCTGAATGTCTTTAACAGTAGAAACGTGAGCCAAAGTGTGATCGCTCCGTTCTTTGGACCACCAAGTGGCCATAGTACTGTCACTGACTTGTAACCTGAAAGGATGTTTACAGTATGTCATCAAGAAAAGCTATGTTACGGCATAGAATCTAGGAGGCCATTTTTGAAACATAGTTGTGAACAAACATACGTACACACACAAACGTGTAAAAAAGTTGGTAAGGCCATATACCTCACATTAAGTAATTGGTTCTACATGGTGAAACATGGATGATTTTATTTCTGCTCATCAATATCTTCTCATTTTCCAAATTTGATTATTGTGCTAAAGAACTAGTAACCTATCACAGCCTTGGCCCACACAGGCCTGGCCCTGACTAGCAAAAGTGCCCAGAGTGGGTCAGGTCAGAGGAAGGGTCCCAACTCTGGAAAGTACCGAAGTTAGAGTTGTTTAATCCTATGGTGTTGATGGTGGGTCCACCGTGTGCCCAGGCAAGTTGGTTTTAACTAGGAACTTATGATCTAGTTTAGGAGGTAAAATGTTCAGTCATTTATTTGTTCATTCATGCATTGAGCACCTGTGGGCACTGTGCCAGCCAGGTACTGTACTTACAGCATGAACATAGTTCCAGAGTGTGGTATAAGGTGTGTTCTCCTATAAAGTGGTACAGGAGTTTGGATGGGGACCAGAGAGAGTGACAGAGGAGGGGGCCTTTAAGCTGGAATATGAGGATCCACAAGACTCAGTGAATGGGGATGAGGGTATGCCCCATGGGAGGGGTGGGCTGGGGCTCTTCTTCCTCTCCAGGTGTGCCAAAGTCCGAAGATCTGGCTTCTGTTAGCAGCATGATACCAATGTACCATGTAGCCCTAGGGAGCTTATGTAACCTCTCTAAGCCTCAGTTTTACCACCCACAAAATGCAGATCATTTCATATCCTCCCCTTCACCCTCTAGCCGCGTCCCTTTCTTCTTAGGATGCTTGAAGACTGAATGTTCTCCTTTGTGCTTTATCCAGAAACTCTCCATTTGCCTCTTGGGCTTATTGTTTGCTAGCTTGGCTAGGCCAGTTGTTGATTCTGCCAGCTTTAACACAGTCTGTTGGCCCCATTACTTCTTCCTCTAAGCTGCTGAAATGACCTTCATGGTTAAATCAGGGGAAAGAGATACAGTTAATCCCACGCCATCACTCTCCTCCAGCAGAGCCCTTTGGAGAACACTGAAGACTCTGAAGAGGCCAACTCCGTGGGTAGTACTTGGAAATGACAGGCTGAGAACTCAGGGAGCACTGAAAACTCAGGGAGCGCTGCTCTCTCTAGGCCTGGAGTCACGCAGATTTGCTGTAACACTGGGCTGCAGCAGGTCTTCATGCCATGCCCAGCAAACCTTGGCAGGGGCATCACAGGGAGACCCTCCTCCCCATCTCAGGCGCACTGGCCACTTTGCAGTCCGCAGGCCTCCCTAGCTACAGGATGGAGGAGTCATATAGTTCAGAGAGAGAAAAGTCCTTAGCAACCCCTAGTTCTTGCTTGAAGGCAGGCCACAGTGAACAGACATCACTTAGGGCATGGTAGACAATGGGGAACCTGATTAGATATTGAGAGTGAAACTTTCTGGCTCAACCAACTTAGCAGAATTCTTGCTAACATTGAACTTGACCAATGAACACTGAAATCCAAAAGTCAGGCCTAGTTGAAAAATCCAAGGAAGCTAGAGCAGAGTCAGGGAATCATTGTCAGCATAGAGAATCTATGGTTCAGTTTCCTTACCTGCCAAATGGGTCACTATGAAGGACCATCTAGTGCAGGGCCTCAAATATCAGTTCCCAGAATCAGCCTCTTTTCTGGGGCCCATTTTATTAATAACAATGTGTTAACCTCCCTGGGCCTTGATTATCTCCTGTGTCACCTGGGATATAATGGTAAATACTCTGTGAAATGACCTGAGTTTTTTAAAAAACTAATTAATTTTAATTGGAGGATAACTTCTTTACAGTATTGTGGTGATTATTGCTATACATCGACGTGAATCATCCATGAGTGCATGTGTCTCCCTATCCTGACTGTCCCCCCTACCTCCCTCCCCACCCCATCCTTCTGTATTGTCCCAGAGCACCAGCTTTGAGTGCCCTGCTTCATGCCTCGAACTTGCACTGATGACCTGACTCTTAGAAGAAAATTATTTATTTCTTTGTTATTGGCTGCTCCAGGTCTTTCGTTGCTGTGTGCGGGCTTTCGCTAATTGTGGTGAGCGGGGGCAGCTCTTCCTTGCAGTACGTGAACTTCTCATTACAGTGGCTTCTCTTGTTGCAGAGCGCAGGCTCTAGGGTGGGGGGGCTCAGTAGTTGCAGCTCGGGGGCACAAGCTTCTCATTGCAGTGGCTTCTCTTGTTGCAGAGCGCAGGCTCTAGAGTGGAGGGCTCAGTAGTTGTGGCTCGGGGGCTCTAGAGCACAAGCTCAGTAGTTTTGGCGCATGGGGCTTAGTTGCTCCAAGGCATATGGAATCTTCCTGGACCAGAGATGGAACCTGTGTCCCCTGCCTTGACAGGCAGATTCTTATCCACTGTGCCACCAGGGCGGTCCATGAACTGACTTCTTAAGAGCCCAAGGCAAGAGGATTTTATCTGGGCCATCAGGGGCAGAGGAGGTGATGTCTGTCCCGCATACCCAGCTGCTGGGTGTGCCGTCGGCCATGGCTGTTACAAAGCTGGTGTGCTAATACAGAGAAGGGGAAGCTTCCAAGCCATTAGTCCTTCTCTTCCCAGCCATTGTTGGTAGGGCACTTGGGAGCTCACTGTACATGAAGAGAGACAAGGAATTCCACAGGCAGCCCCTTCCTTTGGCTCCCACTCCTGCACCCTCCTCCCCCACCCAGTAAGGAGCATAGAGGATCAGGCTGTTAGCAACTGGGTAATGTGACATTAGCATGTGGATGTGCTCCAGAGAAAGCAGAAGCTGAGTGGGCATTGATAGCAGTTGATCTTGCTTTTTCTCCACTCCCAGGAACAGCGTCTGCTTACAACCTAGTGATCTGGAAATGCCTTATCTCTGCTTCTTTCCCTAACTGAGCCTCCATGTTTGCCTTGGTCTCTGGGTCCCTCCCCATCACCTCCTT
This sequence comes from Capra hircus, assembly GCF_001704415.2. Classification (NCBI taxonomy): domain Eukaryota; kingdom Metazoa; phylum Chordata; class Mammalia; order Artiodactyla; family Bovidae; genus Capra; species Capra hircus. The sequence goes on from NC_030835.1 coordinate 19,151,822, forward strand.
CATGGCTCCTGTCCTCTCATTTATCATGTAGGTTCCTGTCTGTCAAACGGAGCCCCGCTGGCAGCCCTCTAGCCAGTCTTGCTTGGGACCCAGCTCCCGGCCGTGACCCACCCTAGTAACTCCCTGCCAGCTGCCCAGAACATGTTTTTGTGCTCACCATGTCTACATACCACCAATGGTGTTTGGCCCCAGGGATTCAAGGAGAAAGAAAAGACCCTACTCTTAGGAGGTTAAGAATTTCTCCTGCCTCCAGCACTAGACCCTTGGTCTAATTGATAGAGCCAGTCCCCAGGGAGCTCAGAGCCAGTCACCCCAAGGTACTGGAGGGAGAGCAAACTCCTGTGACCTGTGATCAGTGATGTTTGATGTTACTACCACAAAAAGATTGTGACTTGCTGAAGGCTCAGATGATGGGGAACATTTCTTTTTAGCAATAAATATTTTAAAATTAAGGTACATATATATACTTTTAGACATAATGCTATTGCATATTTAATAGACTACAGGGTAAGGTAACAACTTTTATATGCACTGGGAAACCAAAATATTCAGATGACTCCCTTTGTTGAGATATTCACTTTGTTGCAGTGGGCTAGAACCAAACCCACAGTGTCTCTGAGGAATGACCACACAGATATTCTCTTTCATCCTTAAACAACTATGTGAGGTATATACTGTTATTGTCCTGATATCAAGTTCATTTTATTATTTTTTAATTAAAGTATAGTTTTAGGTATATAGTGAAGTGACTCAGCTATACATATATACTTTTTTTCAGGTTTCTTCAGTTCAGTTCAGTTCAGTTCAGTCGCTCGGTCGTGTCCGACTCTTTGCGACCCCATGAATCGCAGCACGCCAGGCCTCCCTGTCCATCACCAACTCCCGGAGTTCACTCAGACTCACGTCCATTGAGTCAGTGATCCCATCCAGCCATCTCATTCTCTGTCGTCCCCTTCTCCTCCTGCCCCCAATCCCTCCCAGCATCAGAGTCTTTTCCAATGAGTCAACTCTTCGCATGAGGTGGCCAAAGTACTGGAGTTTCAGCTTCAGCGTCATTCCCTCTAAAGAAATCCCAGGGCTGATCTCCTTTAGAATGGACTGGTTGGATCTCCTTGCAGTCCAAGGGACTCTCAAGAGTCTTCTCCAACACCACAGTTCAAAACCATCAACTCTTCGGTGCTCTGCCTTCTTCACAGTCCAACTCTCACATCCATACATGACTACTGGAAAAACCATAGCCTTGACTAGATGGACCTTCGTCGGCAAAGTAAGGTCTCTGCTTTTGAATATACTGTCTAGGTTGGTCATAACTTTTCTTCCAAGGAGTAAGCGTCTTTTAATTTCATGGCTGCAATCACCATCTGCAGTGATTTTGGAGCCCCAAAAAATAAAGTCTGACACTATTTCCATTGTTTCCCCATCTATTTCCCATGAAGTGATGGGACCCACATAGATTATTACAAGATACTGAGCTTAGCTCCCTATGCTATATAGTAAATCCTTGTTATTTTTTTTATATATAGTGGTGTGGATCTGTTAATCCCATACTCCTAACTTATCGCTCCTCTACTCTGCCTTGGGATTCCCAGGTGGCTTGGTGGTAAAGAATCCAGTGCCACTGCAGGAGACACAGGAGACTAGGGTTCAATCCCTGGGTCAGGAAGATTCCCCTGGAGAAGGAAACGGCTACCCACTCTGGTATTCTTGACTGGAAAATCCCATGGACAGAGGACCCTGGCGGGCTACAGTTCATGGGGTTGCAAAGTCAAACACGACTGAGCGCGCACACACACACCCTGCCTTTCCCCTGGGATAACCATGAATGTGCTTTATACGCCTGTGAGGCTGTTTCTGTTTTGTAAATAACTTAATTTGTATTAGATTTTAGATTCCACACATAAATGGTACATGGTGTTTGTCTGTTTCTCTCTGACTCACTTCACTCAGTAGATTATTCTTTAGGTCCGTCTGTGTTGCTACAAATGACATTATTTCATTGTTTTTTCATGGCTGAGTAGTATTCCATCATGTCACACACGACATCTTTATCCGTTCTTCTGTTGATGGACACTTAGGTCGTGTCCATGTCCTGGCTATTGTAAATAGTGCTACTCTGAACATTACGGTACATGCATCTTTTCAAAGTAGAGTTTCTGTCTTTTCCATATATATGACATGAAATGTAGTAATTTGCTTTAGGCACACAGCTGTTAATGTGGCTGACCTGGGACTTGAACCAGAGACTGAGGGATCCTAAAGTTTAGGTGTGAGGAACTGTAAATGTACCAAGGTTTAGTATAGCTATAAAGAAAATGTGATAAAATTCACCATTTTAAAATGCACAGTTCAGCGGCATTTGATACTTTGACACTGCTCTGCAACTGTCAGGTCTATCTAGTTCCAAAATACTTTCTCACCCCAAAGGAGGCCCTGCACCCATTAAGCAGCCCCTCTCCAAGCCTTCCTCCCCCAGTCCCTGGCAACCACTAATGTACTTTCCGTCCCTGTGGTTTTGCCTCTTCTGGACATTTCATAAGAGTAGAGTCATATACTCTGTGATCTCTTACGTCTGGCTTCTTTCATTCAGCAGAACGTTTTTCAGGCTCATCTATGTTGTAGCCTGTGTCAAGCTAATATTCCGTGGTTTGTCTCTCCATTTTGTTTATCCATTCATCGTTGGTGGATACTGGCTATTGTGAATAGTGCTGCCGTGAACACATGTACACAAGTATTTTGAGTACCTATTAGCAATTCGGTGAGTTCCACTCAGGAGTGGCATGGCTGGGATAAGTGGTAATCCTGTTTAATAGGATGCTTTTCCTGCCTGTGGTTGTATCTCCCTGGTGGGTCCCAGTGGCCCCTCACACGGGGCTGGCCAGGCACTGAGCCCACATACAGTGAGTGAATCCATCATCCTTCTTCTCTGCCCACATGTCCCCTAACCTGTCCCTTTCTCCCTGATAGACGTGCCCGTGGAGAAGCTGGCTGCCATGCCTGCCTTGCATCTCATCAACCTGCGCTTCAACCCGCTGAACGCTGAGGTGCGCGTCATCGCCCCACCGCTCATCAAGTTCGACATGCTCATGTCTCCAGAGGGCGCCCGGCCCCCCCCACCCTAGGCCTGCCTCCTCATGCCCACCCAGCAAGGGACAGAGGCCACCTGGCCTGGCGCCCTAGGGGAGGGAGTCCCATGGGCCTGTGTGAGGCCAAGCTTGGGGGGCTGGGGGCGGGCGGGCTGAGTAGCGCGTGGTGGGAGGGTGCGGCAGTCCCGGGTAGATAGCGCAGAGCAGTAGTGGGCCCTGGAGTACCTGGAGGGAGGAGGCAAGGAGGGGCTTGGAGCCCAGACTCCCCACGCTCACAGCTTCTGTGCAAAGCGGGGCAGGTCCTCTGAGCCTTACAATTTGAGAAAGGGGGCAATGGCAGGGGCTTTTGCCTCCTTTTGGCTCCTTGAAGGCTTTTGGCAGAACACATACCTCCAAGCTACCTTCAAGTCATCAGTACCTTCTGGGCCCATGGATGAGCATTGCTGTGCACTTTCCGGGCCCTTGTGGGTTTGAGGCCTTGTTTCTAGTGCGGAGAGCCAGCAGCTGCCCTGAGAGTGACGGAAGACAACCTCCATCTGTTTATTGTTTCCTGAGGACCGACCTGGATGAGGCCCTCCACTGTGCCGCGTCCTCAGCCTTCTGGGCCCCTGGATTGGCGCAAACCGGAGCTAGGAGTCACAGGAAAGCTGCAGAGAGAGTGTGGCCCAGAGCTGTGGCACGGCTGAGAATGTTTGTGTAGGGGCCCAAGGACCTGCGGGGGCATATCAAGTAGGCTCTGTGCTTCCCCATGACTAAGAAATCAGTGGGGCTGGAAGTCCAGACTGCTCCATCCCTCCCCCGTGGTGACCAGTTTTGCCTGGCATCAGTCCTGCTGCAGGAACGGCGACCCAGAGAGAAACACAGCCCTTTGCACCTGTGCCACCAGCACAGCCGCCCTCAGACAGTTGGCTGACTGCCTTGTCATTGGTCCACGTTGGGGCAGAAGGCACCATGGACCACTGGATTTGTGACCAGCCAGTTCCCAGGCTGCCACCACCCAGAGCCCTGATGACCTAGTCATCTCTAGGCCCTCGATCTGGAGTCTAGGGTGTGGCCAGGTAATTGTGTGACCACCCATCTCTGTTTGCCCGGGACTGAGGGGTTTCCTGGGACGTGGGACTTTCAGTGCTAATGCTGGGACAGCACCTGGCAAATGGGCAACTGGTCCCTCCATGGGCCTGGGGCTCTTGCTTCCTGACCACACCTGTGGTTTGGACAACTGCTGACCCCGGGATCCCCAGATATATCTACCTCCCACCTTCTCATCTGTGGAGCTAGCAGACTCAGAGCCCAGAACCCACCTGGCCTGGTCTACAAGGAGATAGCGGAGGCCTCAGGACTTGCAGCAAACCAGACTACCCAGATCCTACATCTGTGGACTAGTGGCCCTCTTCCTGTCCTGAGGTTAGGCTGTTCAGAGCTCAGACCACTGCTCAGAGCACTAACTCTTTCTCAGAATGCTCCCAGGCCCACTCCCCTTCCCCGGCTCCACGGCCTGCCCCTGCCCAGGCCTTCGGTCTCAGCAAGAGGCTGACTGGTTGGGCCACTGTTGGCCCATTGCTGAGTGATCAGTGTTTGCTCTGCTCATCTTCCAAGGCCTGGTTGCTGAAGCTCTGGGGGAAAGTGTTTTCAGGTTGAGGAGGCTGAAATGGGATCTTCTAGGGCTTCGGAGTTCAGCCGTGGACAGTAGGGACAAGTGAGCAGGCCTGCAGTCCAGCCCAAGCTGGTTGGGATACCCTAGACTGTGTCCTGGAGTGGGGTTTTCCTTGTCAAAGAAGGGGTGCACTTTTCCGATATGCAGGAAGACACTGTACGGCCAGAGCCTTGCAGCTCTAGTGTGGTCTGTGGGGATGCCTGCAGAGTTGGCATCCATGGGAGCTCAATAGAAATGCAGAATCCCAGGCCCCATTCTAGACTTCTGGAACCAGAAACTGCATTTCAGAAGATCGCCAGCTGATTCCCACAAGCAGGGGCCTGGGGCGATCCTGGGGACAATCTCAGAGTAGAGGGTGAAGGTTCTCGGCGCTCCCTCTGCACCACTGGTGGAGTCTGAGTCTGTTTATGCCCCCCTAAACCCGCCCCCAGAGACCCTGGGCCCCTTTGATCTTTCCAGAGGCTGCGTGGTGCTCCCAGTAAAGGGACTGACCCAAAGCCGCCAGGAGAGGAGAGCTGGCCTTGCTTGGCCTTCCTGGGTAACCTCTGCTGCTTCCCCAGGTTGTCACCTAAGGCCCTTAGACAGGGTGGCTTCTGGAAGCTGTTTTCTACTCTGCTTGAAGAGTTTGCCCATGCCTGCTGGGAAAGCTTGGGCAGTCAGAGAAGGCCCCAAATCAAAGCCCACTGTGTGAGTGAGCCCTTCGCTTCAGTCTGCAATAAAGAATGCGTTGGTTTCATCTGCCTGTTGGTGTTTGATTCATTCTCATGGCACAGATCTCACATGGCCTGGGTGGTGACCCCATTCACCGGCAAAGAGGAGGGGCTGCCCCTTTGATTGAAATTATGGGGTAAAGCAGCTTGCGGCTTGGAATATTCACAGTGGGCGGAGGCACAGGCAGGCAGAGTTGATGCCTGCCCTGACACTGTGTGGCTGCAGAGGTCTAAACATCAGTCTGAGGGCTGCCCCTTTGATTGAAATTATGGGGTAAAGCAGCTTGCAGCTTGGAATATTCACAGTGGGCGGAGGCACAGGCAGACAGAGTTGATGCCTGCCCTGACACTGTGTGGCTGCGGAGGTCTAAACATCAGTCTGGGGGACCTGGTACCTGCAGAAGGATGAAGGGGCCCACTGTGCCCCTCTTGCCATTTCTCCCTGACTGATGCCAGAAATTATACCCTTAGTGGTTCATTTCTTAGGGTCCAGAGTTCTCAAGGAGGGGTCTCAGGACCAGCCAGGAAGCTGGTTAGAGATCTCACCCCAGCTCCACAGCTACAGAATCAGATGCTCTGGAGGTGGAGCCCAGCGTTCCACTTTAACAATCTTTAACTCCAGGTGTTCTGATGCAAGTGAGAAACTGCTCCTGGGTTCAAGGTTTAAGTCAGTTTTTGTTTTCTAAATCTGGGAGATCAGCCTGAGTTTGCCTTAAGTTTTGGGCCAGCCTTGCCATCACTTTTGTTTAACAAACACATATAGAGCTTAGTGCATACCAGGCAGTGTCTAAGCATGTTATGGATATTAACTCATTTAATCTACCTAACAATCGCAGTGAGTTCTGTGCATTGGACAAATTCCTTTCCTCTCTCTGGACCCTGTCTGCTGTCTGTAAAGAGAAGGGGCTGTAAAGAGATCCCCAAGGGACTTTCTAGAACTCACTCTGTCTGTGGTTCTGGGGGCTTCACTATAGCTGTGTCTTTTGGACCAGCCTGGACTCAGGCTGCCACTCACCCCACCCCAAAGGTCAAACAGAAGACTCCCCCGACTCTGTTGCTTCTTGCTGAATGCTGGCTCACCAAAAATATCACAGGCTGAGAGCTGTTGGTCAGACAGAGCCGAGACAACTCTTCTCCGGGTCAGGGAGATCTTTACCGTGCCTTCCCAGCGTGCCAGCATAGGGAGGGCACAGTCACGAGAAGGAGATTTCCGAGTCTGGTTTCAGGTGGGGCTTTCTATGCAGGGAAGGATGCCTTGACTAGGACAGCATAAAGATCGTGATAGAGTTTAGGATCAGTGGACACAACAAGGAAACGTTTTGAGGTGAGGGGTTCAAAGAGTCTTAAGATGTAAGCTCTTAAAGACGTAAATGTAAGGTCAGAAACTATAAAACTCTTAGAGGAAAACATAGGCAGAACACTCGATGACAAAGCAATATCTTCTCTGACCCACCGCCTAGAGTAATGGAAATAAAAACAAAAACAAGTGGGACCTAATTAAACTTAAAAGCTTTTGCACAGTAAAGGAAACTACAAACAAGGTGAAAAGACAACCCTCAGAATGGGAGAGACTGACAAAGAATTAATTTCCAAAATATACAAGCAGCTCATACAACTCAATGCCAGAAAAACAAACAACCTAATTGAACAGTGGGAAAGAGACCTAAACACATTTCTCCAAAGAAGACATACAGATGGCTAACAAACACATGAAAAGATGCTCAATGTCACTCATTAGAGAAATGCAAATCAAAACTACAATGAGATGTCACCCTGCACCAGTCAGAATGGCCATCATCAAAAAGTCTACAAACAATAAATGCTGGAGAGGGTGTGGAGAAAAGGAAACCCTCTTGCCTTGCTGGTGGGAATGTAAACTGATGCAAGTCAATGTAAATTGATACAGCCACTATGGAAGACAGTATGGAGATTCCTTAAAAAACTAGGAATAAAATCACCATATGACCCAGCAATCCCCACTCCTAGACATATACTCTGAGAAAACCATAATTGAAAAAGACACATGTACCCCAACATTCATTGCAGTGCTATTTACAATAGCTAGGACATGAAAGCGACATAGATGTCCATCAACAGATAAATGGATAAAGAATCTGTGGTACATATACACAATGGAATATTACTCAGCCATAAAAGGGAACACATTTGAGTCTGTTCTAATGAGGTGGACAAACCTAGAGCCTATTACACAGAGTAAAGTAAGTCAGTAACTACCATATGTTCTCGCATATATATGGAAGCTAGAAAGTTGGTACTGGTCACTTCATTTTCAGGGCAGCAATGGTGAATTCATTTTCAGGGCAGCAATGGAGAAACAGACATAGGAAACAGACCTAAGGACACGGGGAGGGGAGGAGGAAGAGGGTGAGATGTACGGAGAGAGAAACATGGAAATTTACAATACCATATGCAAAGTAGATAGCCAGCAGGAGTTTTCTGTATGACTCAGGGAATTCAAACAGGGGCTCTGTGACAGTCTATAAGGGTGGGGTGGGGAGGGAGATGGATGGGGAGGGAGATGGGAGGTTTGGGAGGGACAGGACATGGGTGTACCTATGGCTGATTCTTGTTGATGTATGACAGAAAACCACAAATTCTGTATAGCAATTATCCTCCAATTAAAAAAGGTGAAAAATATTTATTAAAAGGAACAAAAGATGTACGGTTTTTTTTCTTTTTTTCTTTTCTTTTTTTTTGGGGTGGGGGGGCTGTGTTGAGTGACCTGTGGGATCTTAGTTCTTTGACCAAGGATTGAACCTGTGCCCCCTGCATTGGGAATACAGTTTCTGAACACTGGATGGCCAGTGAAGTCCCTGTAAGCTCTCTTTTGATGCTGTTTACTAAAGAGTTAGGAGAAGGCAATGGCACCCCACTCTAGTACTCTTGCTTGGAAAATCCCATGGATGGAGGAGCCTGGTGCACTTCAGTCCATGGGGTTGTGAAGAGTTGGACACGACTGAGTGACTTTACTTTCACTTTTCACTTTCACGCATTGGAGAAGGAAATGGCAACCCACTCCAGTGTTCTTGTCTGGAGAACCCCAGGGACGGGGGAGCCAGGTGGGCTGCCGCCTATGGGGTCGCACAGAGTCGGACACGACTGAAGCGACTTAGCAGCAGCAGCAGCAGCAGACAGCATATTGGAGAAGGCAGTGGCACCCCACTCCAGTGCTCTTGCCTGGAAAGTCTCATGGACAGAGGGGCCTGGTGGGCTGCAGTCCATGGGGCCGCTAAGAGTCAGGCACGACTGAGCGATTTCACTTTCACTTTTCACTTTCATGCACTGGAGCAGGAAGTGGCAACCCACTCCAGTGTTCTTGCCTGGAGAATCCCAGGTACGGGGGAGCCTGGTGGGCTGCCGTCTATGGGGTCGCACAGAGTCGGACATGACTGAAGCGACTTAGCAGCAGCAGCAGCTGCAGCTAAAGAGTTAGGCAGTTCGATGTTCCTTTAAATGATGGTTTCAGGAATTTCCTAGAATGAACAATACAGTGATTTACAGCTGGGCAAGAATTTCCTGGATTAGCGCTGTTGTGTTGAATATGATAAGATACAAAGACTTATTAATGTTGACAGTAAGATGTGTGAGGCTGGAGGGCTGCTTTGCTTGAGAATGCTGCTGCTGCTGCTGCTGCTGCTGCTGCTGCTGCTGCTGCTGCTGCTAAGTCGCTTCAGTCGTGCCCGATTCTGTGCGACCCCATAGATGGCAGCCCATGAGGCTCCCCCATCCCTGGGATTCTCCAGGCAAGAACACTGGAGTGGGTTGCCGTTTCCTTCTCCAATGAATGAAAGTGAAAAGTGAAAGTGAAGTCGTTCAGTCGTGTCCGACTCTTAGCAATCCAGCTGACATATAACATTATATTAGTTTCAGGTGTATAACAGTGATTCCCTATGTGTATAAACTGTGAAATGACCATCCCAGTAAGTCTAGTTAACATCCATCACCACACATAGGGGTTTTGGTTCTTAGTCTCCCCCAGATTCAGTGTTGGACCCTAGGCCTGACTTTGGAGCTACCCTTTACTTACCCTTTACCCTTTACTTTACTGAAACGTGCCTGTCCCTTCTCAGAAAGCTGGCCCTGGGGTGGAAAGCAGTTCCTGGAAGGGTGAGCATTGGCAGGGGCCCAGAAGTTCTGGCCAGAGTGCTGGGAGAGATGCCAAGGCCAAGAAGGGCAAGCCTGGGAGTCTGCATCACTGGGCCACTGGGCAGGACATGAGCTGGGCTGGGTCCAAGAGCAGTCAGATCACTCTGTGGACATGAGTCTCAGGGCTGAGTGGGCTGAACCTGTCCCTCAGAAAAGGGGCACAAGTCCAGCTGCTCTGTGTCCGAACAGGAGCACTCATTGGGCCCCTACTGTTCATCAGCCTGGACAGCGCTTCTATGTCTTCTTGTTTACTATCAGCAACACGTCCTTGGTCCTCACTTTGCAGACGAGGACAGCCTTAGGGCCTAGGGGTTAATGTATGCCTCAGAAGAAGTGGAGCTGGGGTTTGAGCTGGAGGCTGGCTGGGATGGGAGACGCCATTGCTTTTTCCACTCACATGTTCTTTCTCCCATCACATTCTTATGAAGAGCCCCTGACCCTTGTTTTTCTCATCCATAAAATGGGTGCTAAGACTGCCTCCTGTCATGCCTCAGGTGGTAGAGGTAAGTAGCCCTTGGCGGTCAGCATTATGCCCATTTCATACGAGCTTCCTCATCCTTCTGCTCGCACCAGCCCTTGTGTGGGCTCAACTCGAGTGCCCTGACAAGAACCTGCCTCTCAGGGAAGCACAGAGCTGTTTGTCACGCATCCCTGGAGGACATCTGGATGCTGATGGGAGACTTCGTCCCACAGGAAATGAGCAGACTGACAGCTCACTGGTGCCCCATCTTCACAGCTCAGTTGTACTAATAACTCATATAACTCAGAGCCTTGGCCAGGAGTCAGCTGAGGCTCATGCTCTTCTGTGTACATCCAGGTTCTGACCAGCCAAGGGTACCTGGACACCCCCTCTCCTCTAGATGGAAAACACTTGAATTAGGGTGTCTTCAGGGGTGGGCCCTGCAGAACTGCCACACGACGCAACTCCGATGGGTGCCAGTCGTGATGCAGTCTAGCTCATTGGCACCAGTTACCCAGAAAATGGGTTCCCAGGTGGTTCAGTGGTAGAGAATCCACCTACCAAAGCAGAATATGCGGGTGCGATCCTTGGGTCGGGAAGAGCCCCTGAAGTAGGAAATGGCGGTATTCTCGCCTGGGAAATCCAACGGACAGAGGAGCTTGGTGGGCTACAGTCTATGGGGTCGCAAAACAGTCAGACACGACAGCGCATGCAGGCCACGCCTGGGAGTGAACCCTTCAATGAACCTAGAGAGTAACATGCATGGACCCTGGGGGTTGGTTGGACAAGGGTGGTCCTGGATCTCCGGACTGTATAAGACTAAGCCATCGGGGTGTTTTACGATGCAGATTCCACACCCACCTGAGTAAACCAGTAAACCGGACTCAAAGCAGGGCCCCCACCTCTGCACCTTAAAGAGTCTCTGTTTCTCCCCCATGCAGCACCCAGAGGATCCTTTTATTATTTTAAAAAAAAAAAAATTGTCTTTAGCTGTGCTGTGTGACTTGTAAACAGGGATTGATTAGTTCCCTGACCAGGAATTGAACCTGGGCCCTGGTGGGGAAAGTGTGGAATCCTAACCACTGGACCTCCAGGGAATTCCCCAGAGGATCCCTTTAAATCCTAAGTCCCTGCCTCCCCACATCCTCCAGCGTCTCCATGGCACTTCAGTGTAAAAGCCGAGTCCTTACAGTGGTCTCTAGGACCCGGTGTGAGCTTTCCTCCATTACTTCTCTGGTCCTTTTCTCCCCCTTCTTCACTGCACTTCACTGCACTGGAGGCACACTGGCCTCCCACTGTTCCTCCAGCACCCCAGGTGTGCACGAGCCTCAGGGCCTTTGTCACCCCAAGGACTGACAAGCAGTAGGAAGTCTTAGCTTCGGTCTTCCATCCCTCACAAGCGGGGCTACCCTGCTGGCTCAGCAGTAAAGAATCCACCTGCCAGTGCAGGAGACATGAGCTTGATCCCTGGGTTGGGAAGATCCCTTGGAGAAGGGCAACCCACTCCAGTGTTCTTGCTAGGAAAATCCCTGGACAGAGAAGCCTGCTGGGCTACAGTCTATAGGGTTGCAAAGAGTCAGAAACAAGTGAAGCCACTGAGCGTGCACACACATGCCCTCACACGCCATGGTGTTGTGGCTGGGCTTTTCCTAATGGAGTCCCGGGTGGCCAGTATGCACTAGCCTCCCACTGTGACCATCGCTTCGGCTTAGCATCACCCTCTTCCTGTGATCCTACTCCAACCCTTGATAGGATTTCAGAAGGATTCCTATACCCAAAGTTGAGAGGTTGGATGGGGCTCTTGCTCTTGGTGTGGTCTTCAGATGAGCTGCATCAATGGCACCTGGGGGGATGTTAGACCCAGAGGATGGCTCCCTCCCCAGACCTTCTGAATCAGAATCTGCATTTTTTTTTTCAAGAAAATTCTGAAGTTTTAATTAGCATTTAATCAGCATTCATTAGTCCTTCTATTCACTGATATTGAAACTTGCAAGGAAAAATGACAAGATTCATTTCATTATCTGATAGCCACTGTAAAGGACAGTGATACATTTCTCATGTGATAAATTTCATACTGCTCAAGCTGCTAAAAAAAGACTAAAAAATTAAGTATCTGGAAAATGGAAATAGGATAGTTTAAATCAATCTTCTTTCATCTCCTGGATTGGAAACTACTTCAACCCTTAACAAAATCAGCATTTTTCTGTCATCCTTAACACTGAACAGACAACAGGGCTGTGCAAGAATAGGGTAGATAGGCATTAGTGAATAAGGGGAGGAAGAAAGAGTATAATTTACTAAGCACTGTCTAGTGTGAATTTTTGAGTGAATTCTCTGAGAAAAACTGGGCACACAGAGATGAGCAAGAAAGCCCTAGGTCCTGGGAGAAATGGAAGAGGAAACAGTTTGAGAAACCTGAGAAAAGGAAGTTCAAGGACTAGGTGAGGTTGTTGGATAGTTGGGTGTTTATCCAACAGTAACTGGCACACGCCCTACCTCAAGCACTCAGTTTCTTTCTGAGGAGGCAACACTCTTGACAGTTTCCTATTCACACCCCTAGACTTATTTATACATATTCACATTGTGTATAACTTGTTAATGGCTTTACCCAAATGGCAATATATTATACACACTGACTGCTCTGCACTTCACTTTTTTCATTTAACAAAATAAATTGAAGACTTGTTCCATTTTGATACGTAATAAGGTCACTTGCTTCTTTTTAATGGCTGAAAAATATTTCATTGTATCAATGTACCATTATTTATTCAGTCCTCAGCCAACCCTGACAGAGATATGGAGTTTAGTCTAAAAAGTCAAATATAAATGAAAAAACATATTCATATATATTCCCTTTTACATGCAAAATAAGGATCATTTTGGATCTTATATCTGCTGAATCAAATTGGATATTCATAGATCCAGGATTTATTTCATGATCTACTTCAATGATGAGAAGATGCCTAGAATCACTATCCATATTTGCCATTTTTCTCAGACTCTAAGAACAGTTCTATGAAGACCTACAAGAACTTCTAGAACTAACACCCCCAAAAGATGTCCTTTTCATTATAGGGAACTGGAATGCAAAAGTAGGAAGTCAAGAAACACCTGGAGTAACAGGCAAATTTGGCCTTGGAGTACAGAATGAAGCAGGGCAAAGGCTAATAGCATTCTGCCAAGAGAATGCACTGGTCATAGCAAACACCCTCTTCCAACAACACAAGAGAAGACTCTACACATGGACATCACAATCTGACACTGAAATCAGATTGATTATATTCTTTGCAGGCAAAGACGGAGAGGCTCCACATAGCAGAAACAAGACTGGGAGTTGTCTGTGACTCAGATCATGAGCTCCTTATTGCCAAATTCAGACTGAAATTGAAGAAAGTGCAGACAACCACTAGACCATTCAGGTATGACCTAAATGAAATCCCTTATGACTATACAGTGAAAGTGAGAAATAGATTTAAGGGACTAGATCTGATAGATAGAGTGCCTGATGAACTATGGACGGAGGTTCGTGACATTGTACAGGAGACAGGAATCAAGACCACCCCCAAGAAAAAGAAATGCAAAAAAGCAAAATGGTTGTCTGAGGAGGCCTTACAAATAGCTGTGAAAAGACGGGAAGCGAAAAGCAAAGGAGAAAAGGAAAGATATACTCATTTGAATGCAGAGTTCCAAAGAATAGCAAGGAGAGAGAAGAAAGCCTTCCTCAGCAATCAATGCGAAGAAATAGAGGAAAAGAACAGAATGGGAGAGACTAGAGATCTCGTCAAGAAAATTAGAGATACCAAGGGAACATTTCATGCAAAGATGGGCTCGATAAAGGACAGAAATGGTATGGACCTAACAGAAGCAGAAGATATTAAGACGAGCTGGCAAGAATACACAGAAGAACTATACAAAAAAGATCTTCATGACCCAGATAATCATGACGGTGTGATCACTCACTTAGAGCCAGACATCCTGGAATGTGAAGTCAAGTGGGCCTTAGGAAGCATCACTATGAACAAAGCTAGTAGAGGTGGTGATGGAATTCCAGTTGCGCTCTTTCAAATCCTGAAAGATGATGCTGTGAAAGTGCTGCATTCAATATGCCAGCAAATTTGGAAAACTCAGCAGTGGCCACAGGACTGGAAAAGGTCAGTTTTCATTCCAATCCCAAAGAAAGGCAATGCCAAAGAATGCTCAAACTACCGCACATTTGCACTCATCTCATACACTAGTAAAGTGATGCTTAAAATTCTCCAAGCCAGGCTTCAGCAATATGTGTACCATGAACTTCCAGATGTTCAAGCTGGTTTTAGAAAAGGCAGAGGAACCAGAGATCAAATTGCCAACATTCACTGGATCATCAAAAAAGCAAGAGAGTTTCAGAAAAACATCAATTTTTGCTTTATTGACTATGCCAAAGCCTTTGACTGTGTGGATCACAATAAACTGTGGAAAATTCTGAAAGAGATGGGAATACCAGACCACCTGACCTGCCTCTTGAGAAACCTGTATGCAGGTCAGGAAGAAACAGTTAGAACTGGACATGGACCAACAGACTGGTTCCAAATAGGAAAAGGAGTATATTGCCACCCTGCTTATTTAACTTATATGCAGAGTACATCATGAGAAACGCTGGGCTGGAGGAAGCACAAGCTGGAATCAAGATTGCCAGGAGAAATATCAATAAGCTCAGATATGCAGATGACACCACCCTTATGGCAGAAAGCAAAGAACTAAAGAGCCTCTTGATGAAAGTGAAAGAGGAGAGTGAAAAAGTTGGCTTAAAGCTCAACATTCAGAAAACGAAGATCATGGCATCTGGTCCCATCACTTCATGGCAAATAGATGGGGAAACAGTGGAAACAGTGGCTGAATTTATTTTTCTGGGCTCCAAAATCACTGCAGATGGTGATTGCAGCCATGAAATTAAAAGACACTTACTCCTTGGAAGTAAAGTTATGACCAACCTAGACAGCATATGAAAAAGCAGAGACATTACTTTGTCAACAAAGGTCCGTCTAGTAAAGGCTATGGTTTTTCCAGTGGTCATGTATGGATGTGAGAGTTGGACTATAAAGAAAGCTGAGTGCCGAAGAATTGATGCTTTTGAACCGTGGTGCTGGAGAAGGCTCTTGAGAGTCCCTTGGACTGCAAGGAGATCCAACCAGTCCATCCTAAAGAAAATCAGTCCTGGGTGTTCATTGGAAGGACTGATGTTGAAGCTGAAACTCCAATACTTTGACCACCTCATGCGAAGAATTGACTCATTTGAAAAGACTCTGATGCTGGGAAAGATTGAGGGCAGGAGGAGAAGGGGAAGACAGAGGATGAGATGGCTGGATGGCATCACAGACTCGATGGACATGGGTTTGGATGAGCTCTGGGAGTTGGTGATGGACAGGGAGGCCTGGCGTGCTGTGGTTTATAGGGTCACAAAGAGTTGGACACGACTGAGTGACAGCTGAACTAAGCACTAAAGAAGGGTGTCCTAAGCAGGCCAAGCCCAGAAACTCAGCGAGCTCAGTGGGAGGGAGGACACCGCTTCCCCAGTCTTCTCTCCTTGTTGCAGCCCAGAGTCTGTTTTAACCACCACCACCCATCTCCCCCAGCATGAGACACAACGGCTTCCTTTGCGAGTCAGCTGGTAAAGAATCCACCTGAAATACCTGCTGTGTGGGAGACCTGGATTCGATCCCTGGGTTGAGAAGATCCCCTGGAGAAGGGAAAGGCTACCCACTCCAGTAATCTGGCCTGGAGAATTCCATGGGGTCGCAAAGTGTCGGACACGACTGAGCCACTTTCACATGATCCATGGGCATATTCAAGGTTGAGAAGCTTGACTTTCAATGACTCTGAGATCCCCTCTCATATTCTCAAAGTCCCTGTGATAGGCAGTGCCAAAGTGTAATTTTCAGAAGCTAAAAACATGAGTTTTATAAATATAGGATGATCGTGTGTCAAAGATTTTATTCAGCTCATTAGTTAATGAGGGAACCAAGACAGTAAAGCTGATTCCCAGGGCGTTTGTATAATCCTCGAAGAAAAAATAATGTTGAAATATGATCACTGTTACATGCAACACTGGTCAGTGTCCTACAAGGCAATGAACAGCCAACAGTAGGGTTGATATTCTTTTCTACTGGACCCAAATCCACGAATTACCATGTAACCTCTGAGCATCTCTGCTCTTGCTGCTGCTGCTGCTGCCAGGTCACTCAGTCGTGTCTGACTCTTAGCGACCCCATGGACCGCAGCCTACCAGGCTCCTCTGTCCATGGGATTTTCCAGGCAAGAGTACTGGAGTGGGGTGCCATCACCTTCTCTGTCTGTGCCCTTAAGTAACAGTAACTGACAGAGGCACAGGGGAACATTTCGTAGGCAAGCCCTTCAAACAGAGCTTCATGCATACATGCAGTTACCATCTTGGCCTCATCTCTAGGTTTTGGGTATTCTTTTCTAATGACCGATTCTCCTGCCAGGATGTTAATATTCCTGGGACCAAGCTGAACCACCTGCTCTGTGTTTCTGGTAAAGGATGGGAACCATCCACAGATGGAGGGGAGAGGAAAGAACCAGAAGTTCACAGAGGAGTTGAAAAGTAGCTAAAATAAAATCTATACCAGCAGCTGACCGCACACTGTGACTGTGCAGAGTACTTCCCCACAGTGTGGGGGGGAGCTACTGTTTTTATTTCAATTTCCCAGGTGAAACACTGAGAACTGGAGACGACAGAGAACCTGGTCAAGGTCAGACATTAATCGGTGGGAGAGCTGGAGACGACAGAGAACCTGGTCATGGTCAGACATTAATCGGTGGGGCAACAAAAGCAAGTCCGTATTTCCAGGGATTGGTGACCAGGGCCTGGGAAATGGTTTACAAAAGGCTCTATCTTGTCTGATGGAGGCTCTGCTGCCCCAGAGCGCTGCGCACCTTGCCCAAAAGGCCTCAACACTTTGCCATTACTTCTCTGGTCCTGTGATGCTGACCTGACCCCACCTTGACCTAGAAGCCTTAAACCCATCCTCAGGGCGTAGGACCCCAGCCAGAGAGCTGGAGTTTCTTGGTGTGGCCCCAGCCCCTCCTCCTGAGGGGACTCTTTAGCCTGGGTTCTCAGAGAAGGTAGACCCCAGAGTTGGAAGTTCTTCTGGTCCATAGCTCTCCCACTTTACAGATGGGAATACTGAGCTCCAGAGAGAGTGTTCCAGAGGGCAAGTGGAGCCCTTACCCAACGACATGCAGCGCAGAGCCCAGAATGCTCAGGCTTCCAGCTCTGGCCTTGGGTTCTTTCTGGGGTCCTTGCTGAGTACTGAGCTCTTCTGCTTGGCCCTTCTGGCCTCTCCTTCCTCCCTGGCTGTGCTGTGGGAAGTGAGTCAGCCATTAGCACCTCGGCTTGTCATTTATAAATGCAAATAACTCTTCCTTGGGGAGAGCTCATTGATTGGCATTTTAAACCAGTTTGAAGGAAATGTTGGCTGGCGAAGGAGAAAGAGGGGCACTTCCTGACTCCCAGGAAGGGAGCCCACTCTGGCCTAAACCTCAGTCTCTCTGAAGCTCCCCTGGCCTCACTCTTCACAGGGTTATTCCTGCCCCCGCCACCAAACAGATGCTGAAAATGCTGGCAGTGTCACTGCTTCCTGAGAGCCATGTTGCCGCCAGGCTAAGACCCCCTTCCCCTCCCCTGTGGATTCTGATCCTTTAAGAAATGGTGGCAACACCAGTGGCCTTCCTCACCCCAAAGGCCTGGATGCATTTCCAGCCAGGGAGAGAGATCAAGTCTCCCACTGGAGATGCTGACTTTCCTGCCACTGGAGAGACATCCTACAGGAACACTGCAGCTTCATGTCAGCCCTCCGCGTGGGCACCTCCCAATTCCCTTGGGCATCTCAGAGCACACCTCTATATGCTTAGAGGACAGGGGGTGCCCGGGAGAGGCCAGCACAGCCCTCGTGCACTCCACCCCCCAAGGAAGGATGCTAGGGTATGGTGGCAAACAACCAAGGATCTCTGCTCCCGGTTGGGACAGAGAAGGAGTGGTTATAGGCTAGTTAGAGAGACAGGTGTGGGAAGGGAAATAGTACTTCAGTTTCAAGACAGTGATTCTCAAACTTTGCTGTACAGTAGAATCACCTGGGGATCTTTAAAAACTATTATCTGGTGATGTAATTGGCCTCAGCATGGAGTGGGTGGGGTTTAAAATCTCCAAGGCGAGACTAACGGGGAAATGTTGGTCTAGTAGCTGCTCTAGAGATGTGGGAGCAGAGAGGATGGGACAAGGGACTGGCTGATGGGCAGGTGAGGAGAGATAAGGAGTGGTATATCAGGAGGTAGCCAGGCAGTGGGAACAGCACAGCAAAGGCACGGAGCTCTTCAACAGGAAGAGCAGGGATGCTCACCGAGGGAAGTCTGGGTGATCAAGGGAGAAGCAGTAGGACTCGAGGCTGCAGGTTGTGAGGGGGTTGTATGGCATATGGAGGAGGTTTTGTTTTGTCTCTTGACCTCGCAGTATGCAGAAATCAGTGTTCTCTAACTAGGGGTTGAACCCTACAGTGGAAGCAGAGAGTCCCTGGGCCACTAGGGAAGTCCCTGGAGGAATTTAAGTTTACTCTGGGAGGGACCTGGACGTCCACAGAAGGGGCACAATTAGATTCGTGATTTGGGAATTGTATGGGGGTGAGCCACAGACAAGGGGATCACTCACTCACTCACTCATTCATTTCTCCCCATAGCTGATGGTGAGCTCCATGAGACCTTTGTGGAAGGGGAAAAGCCAAGAAGGGGCTTGCAGTGGGTCTCCGCCTTGCCCACGTATTAGAATCACTCAGAAAATTTTGAAAAAGTACTGATTCCTAGGCCCTGCCTGCCAGAAACTTGATTCAATTGGTCTGCACTATGGTCCCAGTACTGGTGACTTTTTTTTTTTAAGTTCCTGTATAGGATTCTAATGTGCAGCCAAGGTTGAGAACCAGTGGCCTGTAGAGCTTCAAGAACTTGCAAAAGGGCCTTGAGCTGAATTCAGCCCACAGATGTATTTTGTTTGGCCTGCACAATGTTTAAAAGTAATTTTGAGTTCGTTGCCCAACCATTTAAAATTGAGAGCTGAAATTCATGAAAAATATCTGGGCTTCTACCTTCTGAAAAAATCAGAAAAGCTGGCAACCCTGAGCCTACATTCTGATGGCAGCGATCTCCAGGAGCTGGGTGGCAGAAGCCAGGCAGGAGTGCCCCTGTGGCCGTGCCCGGCCGCATTCATTTATGCACTGGCCTCCCCTGTCCAGCCCCCGTGGGCCCTGAGTCTGTCACCTGGCGAGTGTGCAGGCTGTGCAGGTGGGGGGGGGGGGGCGTCTTTCCCTGGGAGGACAGCAGAGCAGGAGGAACAGCCAGCAGGGGACGGGAGGGATGATGAGCCAATCTGGAAAGAGGCAGAACTCTCCTGTCTTGTGTTCACTGGGAGCTAGGAATTCGAGGACTGGGAGATGAGATTAGCAATCACCAAATGATTTGCTTCCAATCCGTCTCCCTCTTCACACTGATGCCCAGAGAGGTGGAACCACTTGCTTGAGGTTACACAGCAAGTAGAGCTTGCTCTAGAACCAGAGGCTCCTGATGCCCCGACACAGCATCACGCAAGCTAACACGTGGCGCACTGTCAGCCTGAACCTCAGCCAGGTTGCTGGCTGGGCCTCAGCTCCCCCACATTCACCACCGCCCACTAAACCCTCCCTCCTGTGGCTGACGGCTACTGCTTTGCTCAGTCTTTTGCCTCTTTGACTTCCCTCAGAAGTCAAAGGGAAAGCTTGACTTCAGGTCTCTTTCTATCTCCTCCCCCTTCCCTTCAGACGCTTTTCCAAGCAGGTGTCCACACAGGTTCCAGTCAACACAGGAAACTCTTCTCCCTTCAAGGGCCTTCTTAATCCCATGGCCCCCTGCCACCTCCTGCATCCAGCTTTTCAGATAAAAATCAGTTTCAAGGAAGGTGGAACTGATGGTTAGAACACTCCTGGGGACACAACACAGGGGTCCAGCTACAGCTATTGGGGGTGGGATGGGGTGAGGAGCAGCGCCTCTGAAATGAAGGGCTTGACCAGAATGGGTAGAATGGGAAGCCCTGAAAGACAAAGGGCTCCCCAGATGAGCAGGGGCTGCTTCTGAGCCTTGGGTGACCACACTCATAATTTCTCAGGTGCTCTCAAATGGCCAAGAACGTTGAAGGGAGGCTAGGGTGAAGGGCAACAGAGCCAATTCCCTAGAAGTCCCCAGGAGTGCTCTTGCCTCTACTGCCCAGCTGTGTCACATTGGGTAAGGCATTAACCTCAGTGGTTTCATGTATTAAATGAGAGCAATGATGCTTTGCTTGGCTGAAGGTTCAAGGCTGGCAGTACCCTAGACTGATGGTCAGGTGACCCTAGGAGGAGGCATGATCTCAAACAGAGCAATGGTGGGCAGGTTTCCTGGGAGGTTCTTTGGAGTAGGGAGGGGAGTGAAAGGCGACACTTTTAAAATTTGCATGGAAAGGCTTTTACTCAAGCAATCTGTTCTGCCTCCACCCATAACTTTGGGGAGAAGGAAGGACACTGGGTCTGTGGTCCTTGACTTTTAATCCTCACAGCAGTCTTGAGAAGAAGATGATAAATTCCTTTTTAAAGATGTGGAAAAGGAGGTTAAAGGGCCTAAACAACTTACACAGGGCTGCATGTGTAATAAATGGTGAAAACTGATTTCACACCCATGTCTTTCTATCCATGGCACTGCCCTGCCTGGTCCTCAAGGGCTGAAATGCTGAGTTTGTTTTGAATGGTACCACTTGTCCTTGGGCATGGCACAAAGATTCTGATGGTGAAGGAAAGAAGTCTGTAAAAGAGAAGAGAGAAGGTTGAGAAAGTGGCTCTGATTCAGAACCATTCAAATAAAAAAGAGGGTGAGTTTGGGGAACTGATCACGAGCTTACGTTAATGCACTAAAATGATGCGGCTGCTAAAGAAAGAAGAAAGGGAGGGGGAAAAGGGGGAACCAAAAAAGGTGAAACTGAACTATTAAAGTGAAAGTGAAGTCGCTCAGTCGTGTCTGACTCTTTGCGACCTATGGACTATAGCCCACCAAGCTCCTCCGTCCATGGGATTCTCCAAGCAAGAATTCTGGAGTGGGTTGCCATTTCCTTCTCCAGGGGATCTTGACGACCCAGGGATTGAACCCAAGTCTCCCACATTGCAGGCAGACACTTTAACCTCTGCACCACCAGGGAAGCCCTTAAATACAAGAATGCAAGTACTAACATCAAAGATTTCAAGAGGGGAAAGGAAGCCAGGTTGAAAGAAGAAGGGGGAGGAGGCAGGAGGTGGGGGGAGTGAAAGGGGTGGCCTTACAGATGTCTCCTGCCACCTACAGATGCCCAGGCATTATGGAACTTTTCCCTAGGCCTCCAGAGAAGGGAGGACTGGAACTCGGCCCTACTCAAAATCAGACCAGACCAGAACCAGAATTCGAGTTCTCTGCCAAGAGGAGGTGATCAGTCTCCAATCCTCAGCTCAGGCTGAGGGCCCTTTGACCAGATTCCTGCGTCCAGGACCGGGGGACTAGAAAAACAGGGAAGGATAGAAAGGGTTAAGGAGAGGAAAGAGAGAGGGAAGGGGAGAGAGGTCAATAAAGTCTCTCGTTCCTTACCGGTCAGGGCACTCTGGCCAGCTCTCCACCCGGGCGCCCTTTCCCAATAAAATCTCTTGCTTTGTCAGCACATGTGTCTCCTCGGACAATTCATTTCCGAGTGTTAGACAAGAGCCCAGTTTCGGGCCCTGGAAGGGGTCCGCCTTCCTGCAACAAATGGCGACTCTGGCAGGGACTCTTCTTCGCTGAGACTGACATCCTGACCACTCGGGGGAATCAGGGGCCAGCTTGCCTGCCAATGGACCAGACCCAGAGGTCGCAACTGGGACCCTTTTGTCCCTCGTCTCCTCCTGAACTATTAAAAGCCCACGTAATAAATATAGCTCACATTTATTTAGCACCTACTATGCCAGGCACTGTTTTAAGTGCTTAACTATATATTAGGCTCAGCGGTTAAGAATCTGCCTGCAATACAGAAAACAGCCTGCAGTGCAGGAGATGTAGGTTCCATCCCTGGGTCAGGAAGATCCTGTGGAGAAGGAAATGCAACCCACTCCAGTATACTTGCCTGGGAAATCCCCTGGACAGAGGGGGTCTGGTGGGGTCGCAAGAGTTGGACATGACTTAGCAGCACCAGGTACTATTATCATCCCTATTTTGTAAATGAAGAGAAACTGAGGCGCAATGAGGTTATATAACTTTTCCAAAATCACACATAAAATAAACGGCACGGCTGGAGTGTGCAGTTTTAATAGCCGTTTCCTGAACTCTGCATTGCTCAAAAGGGCCCGATAAGACCTGTCCCAGTCCTGGGTCCTGACTGTCAAGGAAACTTTGAGCACTTCCTCAGGAAGGTAGAGTCAAGATAGTAATGATATAACCAACTTATATTGATCTCTTTTGTCAAGTGCTAGTCCAAGAGCTTTACATAGAGGAACTTCTTTCATCTTCACAACTCTAGGAGATAGGCTATCATCCCCATTTACAGATGAAACTGAGGCAAGTCACAGGAAGCCAAAAGTCCAAAGAAACTCAGATGTTTCACCTGCAGAAGGGCAGACCTGAGGGGGTGCCCTCCCTCCTACAGGCTCTCTGAAGGGCTGTCCTGGGGAAGACAGAGTGAATGGAAAACAGAAATACCCACTGCTGGCCATTAGGATCAAGACACTTGCCCAGGTCAGGGTTATACTCAGAGTCCTCTAAGGCCCCTCCAGTCCCGAGACTCCACCAGCCGTTGGGTCAGAGAATGGGCTAGAGGAATAAGGGAGGCTAGGAAGTGGCCTGGTGGGAATCGTTTCCCCAGAGTCCCTCCAGGATAAACCCCAGGGAAGGGAAGAAAGGGCCATTCACTCTCTTCCATCTGCCTGAAACCTGCTGCTGCTGCTGCTAAGTCACTTCAGTCCTGCCCGACTCTGTGCAACCCCATAGACAGCAGCCCACCAGGCTCCCCCGTCCCTGGGATTCTCCAGGCAAGAACACTGGAGTGGGTTGCCACTTCCTTCTCCAATGCATGAAAGTGAAAAGTGAAAGTGAAGTCGCTCAGTTGTGTCCGACTCTTAGCAACCCCATGGACTACAGCCTACCAGGCTCCTCTGCCCACGGGATTTTCCAGGCAAGAGTACTGGAGTGGGATGCCATTGCCTTCTCTGGCCTGGAACCTGGGATCTTCATTCAAACGACAAAAGTCTATAGTGGTGCCTGACCAGGGCTGGAATGGTGGGAGGAAGGTGGCCTCCCATCCAGCCCAAGGGACCACTTATTGGGCATCTACTACGTGCTGGGCAGAAACTTTGACATCATCTCATTTACTTCCCTCAAAACAATTTCACAAATGCAGAAACTGAGGCTCAGCTGCAGGTAAGACACTTTCCCAGGAGTAGACATCTGGTGAGCGCCTGGCCAGTTAATTCGAGTTGTGGAATTAACTGTCTGCGGACACACTGTCCCTTGCTCTCCTCGCCTTATGGTGTGTGACAGCTGCCTCTCATCCCCTTCTCAGGAGGGCCTCAGGGGCCTGTCCACCAGGGTGGTTGGCTGGGGGTCAGGCTCCTCTACGGCGCGGACAAGGAGTAGGGGACCGGCGCTGGGATGGGAGTCACAGGGAGAGGAACACAAAGAGTTATGTCGCAGCCGAGGCTGCAGTGGTCAGTGGGTTGTCCTCTACTTTGGAGGGGTGCTCCGTTCCTGCGGAGGGAGCCACATCTGGGACGAGGCCAGGGGCCGGGCGCGCGGGCAAGGGGGCGCTGCGGCGACACAGGTGTGCTGGGTGCCATGACGACCGCATGGCGCGGCGCGAGCCCCCTCCCCCTGGCCTGGGAGCGCCAGCGGCGGACAGCCGGCAGCGGGCGGTAGAGCCTAGAGCCGGGCGGGCAGCTGCGCGGCTCGGGAGCCTTCCATCCCGGCCGCTGCCCGCGCGGCGAGGGGAAGACCCCGCTCTGGGCTAGGGCCTGCGAGCACCGGACTGTGAGGCAAGGGCGCGCCAGCAACCCAGCCCCGGAGACCCCCTGTCCTTTGCCGGTTCGCAGGGGCCCGCTGCCTCCCTCCGTCGGGGACCGTCCTGGAGCAGGGCAAGGTGGACAGGATGGATGGTGAGTGACCCCGGGGCTGAGGCTAGGGGCGAGTGGATGGGTACTGAGGAGCTGTTAGCCAAGAGAGAGGGGAGGGGAGAGGGGTGTTCTGATCGCAGAGGGCTGTCCAGAGCCCAACACTGTGACTCTGAGTGTGCGTGCGTGTGTGTGTGTGTGTGAGAGACAGTCAGACACACACTGAGAGAGGGAGAAAGACCTAGAGTGCTTCGTAGAGTGTGTGCCTGAATATGTGTGTGTGAGACTGAGACAGAGGTAGAGGAAAGACCCGGAAGCCTCTATGCCCCGAGTGCCTAGCACCCTCCCTCCTGCCTGAGAGGGGGCTCCTTTGAAACCAGGTGAGGACAGCTTGCCTATTGGCGTTAAAGGAATTGTCATTCCTTCCAGGCAGCAAAGTTGGAGAGATGGAATTCTAGACAAGGTCTCCCCCATGCAAAATTTCCCTCCCTGGGAGAAACGAGAGGGAACTATGGACCTGACCTCCAGAACTTTAAGGCAGGGGTCCCAACCCCTCTGGGATCTAACGCCTGGTGACCTGAAGTGGAGCTGATGCATTAATAATAGAAATAAAAGTGCATAATAAATGTAATGCGTTTGAATCATCCCCAGACCATCCCGCCCTCCCACCCCTTCTTACCCCCTTACCCCCCTACCCCCCCAACCCCCGTCCTGGTCTGTGGAAAAATTGTCTTCCATAAAGCTGTTTGCTCCAGCCCTACCAGGTGGGGGGCCAGACCCCTGTCTCAGCTGGTGTGGGCAAAGGAAACCATCTTTCAGCTAAGAAACTGGAGCATCCAGGGCTGGTCCACTGGCTTGCTGGGTGTCTTTGGGGTTTTGCCTAAATCTCTCTGTGCGAGGTGGTGCTGGTGGTAAAGAACCTGCCTACCAGTGCAGGAGACATAAGAGACGTGAGTTCGGTCCCTGGGTTGGGACGAGCCCCTGGTGGAGGGCATGGCAACCCACTCCAGTATTCTTGCCTGGAAAATCCCGTGGACAGAGGAGCCTGGTGGGCTACAATGACCTGGTGGTCGCAAAGAGTCGGACACGACTGAAGTGACTTATCACGCACGCACTTTGTGCGACTGGTTACCTATCTCTTGAATGGAGAAACTTACATTCAGCTGGATTCACAGTGTGGCTGTGACGGTAAACTAAGACAAGATGTGTTGAATAAAATCATACCGTAAAAGAAGGCTGCTCCAGGAGGTAATAAAACCCGGAAATTCCAAGCCAGTACAATTGCAAACATGGCTGGCAAGAAAGAAAAGGGAGTTTTACAGAGCGCTGTGTGCAGCTGCACTTGCTGCTTTCCAGTGAGCTAGGGTTGAAAAGTGCACGCGCACAAGATACAATGAGAAACGCAGAACTCAAGATGCAGCGAGAAGATTGGTGGGATCTGGAAGGATAGTGTCAGCAGAGCACCGAAGCCTCAGCGAACAGAAGCCAAGGAATACTGGTCGAGACAGATGCAAAGTGCTTTCAAAGTCTGCGTAAGGATAGCAGAGGGCTTGGGCTTGTGGTGCGTGTAACCTTAACACACAAGGGAGGGCAGCCTAGCAGGCCGCACAGGCAATTTTACTTCAAATGGTGAAACGAGGAACATAAGGGGGAGATTGAAGCCCAAGGTAAGTGATTGGATAAGGCATCAAGCCACATATAATCTAAGCTCAGACAAATAACATCCCAGGGACCTGGAGGCATTCTCCGATGTAATCTTTGTCTCAGAGGAAATGACAGAGAATGAAGTGCCAGAAGACTGAAGATGGGCAAGTGTCCTGATTTTCAGAAAGGAAGAAAAGGTAGCTCAAAAACAAGCCCTAAACTGCCAAGAAAATATTGACCTGTATTTAAAATTTCAGAATAAATATCAAACGCTTAGTGAACACTTGTTGTTCAGTCACTAAGTCATGTCCGACTCTCTGTGACCCCGTGGACTGCAGCATGCCAGGCTTCCCTGTCCTTCACTATCTCCTGGAGTTTGCTCAAACTCATGTCCATTGAGTCAATGATGACATCAAACCATCTCATCCTCTGTCATCTCCTTCTCTTCCTGCCCTCAATCACTCCCAGCATCAGAGTCTTTTCCAATGAGTCAGTTCTTTGCATCAGGTAGCCAAAGTATTGGAACTTCAGCTTCAGCATCAGCCCTTCCAATGAATATCCAGGGTTGATTTCCTTTAGGATTGACTTGTTTGATCTCCTCGCTGTCCGAGGGACTCTCAAGAGTTCTCCAGCATCACAGTTCAAAAGCATCAGTTCTTTGGCACTCAGCCTTCTTTATGGTCCAACTCTCATATCTGTACATGACTACTGGAAAAACCATAGCTTTCACTATACAGACCTAAGTTGGCAAAGTAATGTCTCTGCTTTTTAATATGCTGTCTGGTTTTGTCATAGTGTTTCTTCCAAGGAGCATGTGTCTTTAATTTCATGGCTGCAGTCACCATCTGCAATGATTTTGGAACCCAAGTAAATGAAGTCTGTAACTGCTTCCGTTGTTTCCCCATCTATTTGCCATGATGTGATGGGACCGGATGCCATGATCTTCGTTTTTTGAATGTTGAGTTTTTAAGCCAGCTTTTTCACTCTCCTCTTTCACCTCGATCAAGAGGCTCTTTAGTTCTTCTTTTCTGCCATAAGGGTGGTGTCATCCGTATATCTGAGGTTGTTGATATTTCTCCCAGCAGTCTTGATTTCAGCTTGTGATTCATCCAGCCCAGCATTTTGCTTGATGTACTCTACCTAAGTTAAATAAGCAGGATGACAATATACAGCCTTGACATACTTCTTTCTCCATTCGGAACCAGTCCTATTGTTCCATGTTCCATACTAACTGTTGCTTCTCAATCTGCATACAGATTTCTCAGGAGGCAGATAAGGTGGTCTGGTATTCCCATCTCTTTCAGAATTCTCCACAGTTTGTTGTGACCCACATAGTCAAAGGCTTTAGCATAGTCACTGAAGCAGAAGGAGATGTTTATCTGGAATTCTCTTGCTTTTTTCTATGATACAACAGATGTTGGCAATTTGATCTCTGGTTCCTCTGCCTTTTCTATAATTCATCTTGTAAACCTGGAAGTTCTCAGCTCACGTATTGTTGAAGGATTTGAAAGATTACCTTGCTAGCATGTGAAATTAGCACAATTTATCTGGTAGTCTGAACATTCTTTGGCATTGGCCTTCTTTGGGATTGGAATGAAAACTGACTTTTTGTAGTCCTATGGCCATTGCTGAGTTTTCCAAATTTGCTGGTGTATTGAGTGTAGCATTTTCATAGCATCATCTTTTAGGATTTGAAATAGCTCAGCTGGAATTCCATCACCTCTACTAGCTTTGTTTGTAGTAATGCTTCCTAAGGCCCACTTGATTTCACACTCCAGGATGTCTGGCTTTAGGGGAGTGATCACACCATCGTGGTTATCCGGTTCATTAAGATCTTTTTTGTACAGTTTTTCTGTGTATTCTTGCCACCTCTTCTTAATCTCTTGTTTCTGTTCGGTCCTCACTGTTTCTGTCCTTTATTGTGTCCATCTTTGCATAAGACATTCCTTTTGTATCTCTAATTCTCTTGAGATCGCTAGCTTTCCCATTCTATTGTTTTCCTCTATTTCTTTGCATTGTTCACTTAAGAAGGCTTTCTAATCTCTCCTTGATAGTCTTTGCACTCTGCATTCAGTTGGGTATATCTTTCCCTTTCTCCTTTGCCTTTTACTTCTCTTCTTTCCTCAGCTGTTTGTAAGGCCTCCTCAGACAACCATTTTGACTTGTTGCATTTCTTTTTCTTGGGGATGGTTTTGGTCACTGTCTCCTATACATTGTTATAAACCTCTGTCCATCTTTCTTCAGGCACTCTGTCTACAAGATCTAATCCTTCAATCTATTTGTCACTTCCGCTGTATAATCATAAAGGATTTGATTTAGGTCATACCTGAATGGCCTAGTGGTTTTCTCTACCTTCTTCAATTTAAGTCTGAATTCTGCAATAGGGAGCTGATGATCTGAGCCACAGTCAGCTCCAGGTCTTGTTTTTGCTGACTTAGAAGACAATAAACTGATCAGACATCACAGAATTTTTTCAAAGGAGGCATCCTGTACACTTGCAAAGATATGTGCACAAGCATTTTCATCACAGTGCAAAATTAGAAATCATCTAATGTCACTAAATTAAGTAAATTAAATGATGAGAGCACTTGCCACAGCATGCTTATGGGTTGTGTTTAGGATTTTATTTACTGGTATGAAAATATATTTACTACCTACTGTGAGTAACTTTTTAAAAAGCAGACTTTAGAACACACATGTAGTATGATCCCCTTTATGCTGGTGGGCTGCCGTCTCTGGGGTCGCACAGAGTCCGACACGACTGAAGCGACTTAGCAGTAGCAGCAGCATTATTAAATGTATATGTAAAGTACATGCAAAGAGATGGTCACTAACATCTTTGGGTCCTCCTGCTTCTGAAAGTATACCCTAAGAGAAGGAGCTGATGCCTGAAAGCAGAGGTCAAGAGACTGAGATGGGAAAAGGAGAAAAGGCAAGAACAGAACTGAGTGGATGAACTGGGCTTAGTGGTGGGCCACTAGGGTTCTACCTCTCTGGACGCCTTCTGAGAAAAGTGCAGAAGGCACCCGAGATTTTCCCCACAGCGATGGGTGGCTGACAGCTGTTTGTTCCTCTTCACCAGTTGAAGGTTGCTCCACTCCCACACGTCTAGGCTGATCCTAGAAGTGGCTTCAAAGAAAGCAAAACAGAGAGCCCTGGTGTCAGCTTGATGAGATGCTGGAAATGTAGGGTACAGTCAGTCGACTTGGCCAGAACCTTTGGGATGTGGCTGAGAGCATCACAAAGGCAATGGCCATGGGGGCATCTCTTGGTGTGAAATTGCAGGGGTGTTTATTTCACTCTTTTCTTTTGTAGTGCTCAGACTGCTTTATAGTAAACATATTGCTTTTTTTAATAAAAACGATTTTTTTTCCAAAAAGAAAGAAAAAAAATGTAGTGATGTAGTAGTCATTAGGGGCCAATATTAGTGCTAAAAACAACTCAGGCTAAACCTCCCACGTTTCCTCTTTCACACTGGGTTTCTAAGAGGTAGAAAGATGAATTACGAGATTTCAGCAGGACCCGGCTAAGATCTCTTATGAGAGCCCTGGGAACTGAGCAGTGGCAACGGGGCTGGAGGACTGGTGACAAGACTTTGTATTAACTCTAATACAGCTTAGCGGTCCCTCAGACTTTGACCTTGACATTGATGTTAAATAATTGAGAGGGAAAAATAAAAGGCATGCTCCTCGAATCTGTGGATAAGAGCCATAACACCCACATAGCAACAGGTTCAAAATTTAAATGAGGATATCCTAACAGTCTGGAACACTGGATCAAATCCAAGAAAATGAAATGTAAAGTGAATTGCAAAGACCTGAATTTAGGTCCAAAAAAATCAATTGTGTGCATTTCAAAGAGAGAAGATCTTGCTTGTAATCTTGAGGAAAGTTTCTGGGGAGATAAAAACCAACTGACTGACGGACATGGGTCCAAAACTCCCACTTACTGAAAAGACCCTAAGATGTTCAGAGTGGGGGGTAAAAAGGCGGGGAGAGGGGGATGACCTTGGGGACAGGGGCCCATTCTTGTTCAAGGAGCAGAACTGGAACAGGTAGGGGACAAGTTGCAGGAAGACAACTCAAC
Organism: Capra hircus; assembly: GCF_001704415.2. NCBI lineage: Eukaryota > Metazoa > Chordata > Mammalia > Artiodactyla > Bovidae > Capra > Capra hircus. The sequence continues at coordinate 19,181,770 of NC_030835.1, forward strand.
AATAGGAAGAACTTTCTGGCACTCAGAGTTGCCAGGTCGAATTAAGCAAGGGTCACTGACTGGTTGGATACTGACTGGAGGGCAGAAGGAGGTATTCTTGGGTGGCTGGACCAAAAATAGGGCCTGGAGTATCTCTGAGGGCCTGCAGACAGACACTGCAGTCTGTCCGTCCTCCTGCAGAGTTGCTGGATCAGCCGGGCAGTAGTCCTTCTCAGGCCTTCCCCACTGGGCCTTGGCTGCATTGGTGTGCTGTGCAGTGAGGCATCAGAGGGCACGATTCCCACCCCGCTCCCAGCCCAGCCCCAGTCTAGCGGCTCCCTCGGAGCCTCTGGCAGCCTCCAGAGCTGCCTGCCCAGCCTGGGAGCTCCGTGGCTGAGGGAGGCTAGATGCGAGGAGGATGTCTGCTCACACTGCCTGGTGGTGGGAGACCTGTGGGCAAGTGGCCCATGCAGGGGAAGGTTGCCAGAGAGAGGAGCAAGCTAGCTGGTTTCCTTCCAGTGCAGGACACTGAAATTTCTTGGCAATCCAGGTGGGCTCTGCTTTCCATGCCCCCCAAAATGCTGCCAGTGGCGCTGTCAGAGTTGAGAACCACTGCTGTCATGAATATTTTAATCATATGTATCAGAGCTTCCTTCTGCTTAGAAAGGTTAGATCTCAAGTTAGTGCAAAGGATAAAGAAATTACTTAAAACACACTCTGTTACACACTGTTAATGTCTTTTGTTTGTTCTGGGTGTTTTGGTCATTTGTTCACACACACACACACACACACACTTTTGTATGGAACACAGTTTATAATGCTTCTACCTACTATTTTATAACTATTGCCACCTTGGTCAGCATTTCCTCCCACCACTAGAACTTGTTCTATTAAGTAAATCCCTAAAAGTGGACTGGCTGGCTCTGGGAGTGGGTCTTGGATCGGGGTGCTGGATGGATGTGCCCCGTTTGCAAAGGCTGAGCTGATGTGTGTCCTTCCAACCCCACAGTGCACAGCCACCCTCTGGTGTCACCAAGCGCTTTTCCGCTCTGCCAGTCTGATTGATGGCATGCTTACCCAGCGTTCTTTTAAAATTGCATTTCTTTGATTACAAATGAACTTTTCGTCTCATGTGTTTATTAGCCATTTGTACTGTGTTCTGTTGTGTTCTTCAGCAGGTCAGGCTGTGTTCACCCTGAGGCTCTCAGGAAGTGGGCGCTGAATGGTATAGTTCAGTTCAATCACTCAGTTGTGTCCAACTCTTTGCGGCCCCATGGACTGTAGCACGCCAGGATTCCCTGTCCATCACCAACTCCCAGAGCTTACTCAAACTCATGTCCATCGAGTCGGTGGTGCCATCCAACCATCTCATCCTCTATCATCCCTTTCTCCTCCCGCCTTCAATCTTTCCCAGCATCAGGGTCTTTTCCAATGAGTCAGTTCTTCGCATCATGTGGCCAAAGTACTGGAGTTTCAGCTTCAGCATCAGTCCTTCCAACGAACATTCAGACTGATCTTTAGGATGGACTGGTTGGATTTCCTTGCAGCCCAAGGGACCCTCAAGACTCTTCTCCAACACCACAGTTCAAAAGCATCAATTCTTTCGCACTCCTTTCTTTATAGTCCAACTCTCACATCCATACATGACCACTGGAAAAACCATAGCTTTGACTAGATGGACCTTTGTTGGCAAAGTAATGTCTCTGCTTTTTAATATGCTGTCTGCTGCTGCTGCTGCTAAGTCACTTCAGTCTGACTCTGTGCAACCCCACAGACGGCAGCCCACCAGGCTCCGCCATCCCTGGGATTCTCCAGGCAAGACCACTGGAGTGGGTTGCCATTTCCTTCTCCAGTGCATGAAAGTGAAAAGTGAAAGTGAAGTCGTGTCTGACTCTTAGTGACCCCATGGACTGCAGCCTACGAGGCTCTAGGTTGGTCATAATGGTATAACTGGGTCTCTAATCTAGGGCATATTCAAAAGCAGAGACATTACTTTGCCAACAAAGGTCCATCTAGTCAAGGTTATGGTTTTTCCAGTAGTCATGTATGGATGTGAGAGTTGGACTGTGAAGAAAGCTGAGCGCCAAAGAATTGATGCTTCTCAACTGTGGTGTTGGAGAAGACTTTTGAGAGTCCCTTGGACTGCAAGGAGATCCAACGAGTCCATTCTAAAGGAGATCAGCCCTGGGTGTTCTTTGGAAGGACTGATGCTAAAGCTGAAACTCCAATACTTTGGCTACCTCATGTGAAGAGTTGACTCATTGGAAAAGACTGATGCTGGGAGGGATTGGAGGCAGGAGGAGAAGGGGAAGACAGAGGATGAGATGGCTGGATGGCATCACCGACTCGATGGACGGGAGTTTGAGTGAACTCCAGGAGATGGTGATGGACAGGGAGGCCTGGCGTGCTGTGATTCATGGAGTCACAAAGAGTCAGACAGGACTGAGCGACTGAACTGAACGAACTCAATCTAGAGCTGAGTTCTGTGTGGTACCAGGGCAGACCAGTAGGTGGCGCTAACGATGCAGTCATTAGAACTTGGTGGAGTACCCAGCTGGATTCCGTGCTCTGGACCTTCATTTTGGTGTTGCTTTCTCTCTCACACATCTTCCAGACTTTTCAGGGAGGCCCACAACAAGAGTACTATAAAATATTACCCTCGGGTCCATTGTGCAGTTTAATACCACCAGCCCAGCTGCTGCTGAGTTAACACACACTGAGTGTGGTGTGTCCCGCATTGTGTCAAGTTTTCTTCACGTATTATCTCACTCTTTTCAGTAAGTGTGAGCTTATCTCCATTTGGGGCTTCCCTTGTGGCTCAGCTGGTAAAGAATCTGCCTGCAATGCAGGAGACCTGGGTTGGATCCCTAGGTTGGGAAGATTCCCTGGGGAGAAGAAAGGCTACCCACTCCAGTATTCTGGCGTAGAGAATTTCACGGACTGTGTAGTCCATGGGGTAGCGAAGAGTCGGACACGACTGAGCGACTTCACTTTCACTTTTCACTTTCATGCTTTGGAGAAGGCGACGGCATCCTACTCCAGTACTCTTGCCTGGAGAATCCCAGGGACGGGGGAGCCTGGTGGGCTGCCGTCCATGGGGTCGCACAGAGTCGGACGCGACTGAAGCGACTTAGCAGCAGGAGCAAGCAGCAGGGTGGCTTTTATGCCCGTGTGCGTGCTCTGTCGCTCTGTTGTGTCCAACTCTTTGCGATCTCATGGACTGTAGCCCGCCAGGCCCCTCTTGTCCATGAAATTTTCCGGCAAGAATACTGGAGCAGGTTACCATTTCCGACTCCAGGGGATCTCCCAGACTCGGATCAAACCGCCAGCTCTTGCTGTCTCCTGCCTTGGCAGGCAGATTCTTTACCACTGCGCCACCTTGTGGCTTTTAAACAGCAGAAATTCACTTGTTAACAGATCTGGAGACTGGGAAGTCCAAGATCAAGGTACAGATCCAGTGTCTGATGAGGATCCTCTTGTTGGTTTATACACAGCTTCCTGTGTCCTTATGTGGTGGAAGGGACAAGGGAGCTCTCTGAGGTCTTTTTAAAATAAAGGCACTAATCCCATTCAAGAGAGCTTGTCCTTGTGACCTAATTAGAATTGATCCTTGAACAACATGGGCCTAAACTGCACTGCTTCATTTATACAGTTTTTTTTCCAATAGATGCATACTACTGTACTACTGTACTACACTGGACATGGAACAACAGATTGGTTCCAAATAGGAAAAGGAGTACATCAAGGCTGTATATTGTCACCCTGCTTATTTAACTTCTATACAGAGTACATCATGAGAAATGCTGGACTGGAAGAAACACAAGCTGGAATCAAGATTGCCGGGAGAAATATCAATAACCTCAGATATGCAGATGACACCACCCTTATGGCAGAAAGCGAAGAGGAGCCAAGTCAAGAGGAGCCTCTTGATGAAAGTGAAAGAGGAGAGTGAAAAAGTTGGCTTAAAGCTCAACATTCAGAAAACGAAGATCATGGCATCCAGTCCCACCACTTCATGGGAAATAGATGGGGAAACAGTAGAAACAGTGTCAGACTTTTTTTTTTTTTTTTTTGGCTCCAAAATCACTGCAGATGGTGATTGCAGCCATGAAATTAAAAGACGCTTACTCCTTGGAAGAGAAGTTATGACCAACCTAGACAGCATATTCAAAAGCAGAGACATTACTTTGCCGACTAAGGTCCGTCTAGTCAAGGCTATGGTTTTTCCTGTGGTCATGTAAGGATGTGAGATTCCCTTGGACTGCAAGGAGATCCAACAAGTCCATTCTGAAGGAGATCAACCCTGGGATTTCTTTGGAAGGAATGATGCTGAAGCTGAAACTCCAGTACTTTGGCCACCTCATGCGAAGAGTTGACTCATTGGAAAAACTCTGATGCTGGGAGGGATTGGGGGCAGGAGGAGAAGGGGGCGACCGAGGATGAGGTGGCTGGATGGCATCATGGACTCAATGGATGTGAGTCTGAGTGAACTCTGGGAGATGGTGATGGACAGGGAGGCCTGGCGTGCTGAGATTCATGGGGTCGCAAAGAGTCGGACACAACTGAGCAACTGAACTGAACTGTACTACACGATCTGAGGCTTGTTGAATCTGGATCCATGGATTCGCAGGGCTGACTGTAAATTTATATTCAGAGCTGAATTTAAAGTCATATTTGGATTTTTGATTGCACAGGAGTCAGAGCCCCGAACCACCCCATGCATTTTTCAAGGGTCAGCTATGCCTCCTGAAGCCCCTACTTCCAAATACCATCACACTGAGTATGAATTTTGAGGAGACACAAATATTCTGTCTATTGCCTGAAGTCAGGAGAAAAGAGAGCTGGGACTTACCAGTCTATATGCATCCACTACCTCCAGGGTCTTTGGGCCAAGACCTTCAGCTCTGTGGTTCCCAGACTGGAGTGTCCTTTGGAATCATGGGGAAGATACATTAAAACAGACATACCTGGGTTTCTGGTTCCCTAGATCAGGGGTGATTCCTGAGAATCTGCATATCTAGCAAGTCCCAAGTGATGCTGATGCTGCTGGTCAGGGACTACACACTGAGAACCAGGGCTTCCTCATCTTCTCTGGCCCCAGACTTTCAGTGGCTCAGAGCTTAATCTCTGAGATCATCAGAGTGCCCCGGAGGAAAGGGGAAGGGCATAATTGGGTCCAGTGGATGAAATTTTCACAGGCTGTAATGTATCCACAAGGGCACCAGGCAGATCCCCAGAAGGACAAGTCCAGGTGTTAATGAGGTCTCCAGCTTCAGGTATCAGGTCCAGATGGGGTGGGAAGCCTGCCTGCCTCCAACCCATCTCACCATCAGCCAGGGGAATTGCCAGGAATAGAAAGGAGTTTAACTAAATTGAGAATAAATCAGTCTACAGTGCTGGAAACTGTCCTAAGTGTAGAGACTGATGCTCAGGCTCAGCCAAGGGTCCAGGGATGGGCAGGGTTGCTCCCAGACACTTCTCAGGGCCAGCCTTTGGAATATGAGCTCACTAAGCAGTCCCTTGAATCCAAGTGAAAGGCAGTGGGGCAAACACACAGGCTAGAATTTAATTGGGCAGGTTTTGACAATTTCCTCTACTCATCCATACCCACAGATTTCCCCAAGTTATTCAGGTTGATTTTGAGGCTCAGCAAGAATGAGCTAGCTAAGGAGGCTTCCAACAGACTGTGGTGGGGGTTCTTTCCAGAGGACCCTGGAAAAGGCCTCTCAACACTAGCAATGCCAGCCTTCAGCAGGACCCTGTCACCTGACATCCGGATTCGCCTTTCCTTCTTTTTTCTCTTCATACACGTATTTATCCTCTTAACAACCATTTAGTAAACCATTTATTAACACAGTGATCAGGCCCTGATGAGATGCTGAGGATATCTTCCCATCAATGAGAAAGAAAAGATCCTTCCTCTCCAGGAGCTGATTTTCAAAGTTGGAGAAAAAAAAATCCAATAAACCTGGGAGCAAAGAAAATATTGGCAGATGGAAGAAAATAAGCAAGATGCCATGAGAGATAATAGTGGGCACCTAAATAAAATAATCAGGTCATGCTTCTCCAAGAAGACAGTATTTAAGCTGAACGCTAAAGGAGGGGGAAAGGCAGAGGGGCTAGGAAGAGATAAAGGCGTTGAGATTGGAAAGAGCAAGAGTGCGTCGGAGGCATCACGAGGGGACCAGAGTGCAAAGGACAAAGCGGAGGGTAGCAGGGGGATGAGGCCAGATCGATGGCAACAGGAATCAGACCATGCAGCAAGGAGTTTGGGTTGTATATGAGATGCAAGGAAATGGCAACCCACTCCAGTGTTCTTGCCTGGAGAATCCCATGGATGGGGGAGCCTGGTGGGCTGCCGTCTATGGGGTTGCACAGAGTCGGACACGACTGACGCGACTTAGCAGCAGCAGCAGCAGCAGCAGCAAGGAGTCTAGGCAACAGTTAGTGGCTCCTGCTGAAAACATTGGTGAAAAGCTAGTGGGAAACTTGATAGAGGAGGGATCAAGCTGACATCACTTAAGCCCACTGTTCAACCTTAGCATTAAGAAAGAGACCACCAGGGAGTTCCCTGGTAGCCTAGTGGTTAAGATTCCAGGTTTTCACTACTGCAGCCCAGGATTCTGCAAGCTGCCACCAAAAAAAAAAAAAAAGAGAGGGAGAGAGTCCACCAGACATAATCAGATCAAGCCTCTAGATCTAATTGTAATTTACAGGAAATACAGCAGACAGACAGCAGAATGTGTAAAATGACATCAAGAGGGGGCAATCAGCAAAATCCAGTCTGCGAGAAATTCTACAGACAAATGACCCAGACATTTATATGATCCCAAGGGCCACTCAGATGGCTAAACCACAGTGTCATGTCACTAGATTTTGGGGTGGTTTCGCACATAATGATACATAATAGAAATGGAAATCTCATTTGGATCCTCACTCAGACAAACCAGTTTTTTTAAAAATTCTGTAAATCCTTCAGTAAAAAATAAATTAGTTACGACATCTAACAATGAGGGAATTTTGAATGCTGGATAATTGCTAATATTGTGACACAATGGTTAATTTTGGCGCTGGGTTATGGATTTTTTGAGTCCTATATTTTAGAAACACAATCTGAAATATTTATGAACAAAAGAGAAGATTGTGCTTCAAAATCATCCAAGGAGAGGTGTGGGTATGGATGAAGCAAGATTGGCCTTGAGATGGTAATTGTTGAAGGTGAATAATGTCCGCTGGAGGTTCTTCATATTCCCTCTTGTCATGGTTCATTAAACTATATACTCATATATGTTCACTCTTACATTCTCTCTTGTACATGTTTGTCATATTAAAATAAAGATGTTTCAGTACAATTGGATGCCCCTGAAGGGCCTAAGCAGAGTAGTATCATTTCCTTCTCTCACTGTGCGCCCAACACTTCCAGCGTCTCCTCCTCCACTGGCAGACCCTTCTCCTGTGACCCGAGTTCGCCCTTGCACCTGCTGGTCCCTGTGGCCCCACCGTGCCAGGGGAGGTCTAGTCTAGAAAGACCCCAGGGTCTTTCTAATCTCTAGTCCCAGGCCTCCTGTGGGCCTCCAGGCCAGTGGCTGAGCTCTGTATGCAACAGAAGACTCCCCAGTGACGCCTCATCTCCGGAACAGGCCCCATTCAGTCCCAGAGGAAAGCAGGAGGAGAGTTTACAAGACAATATGATGAGTCACCACAACTAATGACTTCCCAGAAGAGCTATGGTCGGACACTCAGCCACTCCTTCCAAAGGTGCCTGGAGAAACACACACTGAAGCTTGAGACACGTTAGAGACACAGAACCACACCAACTCAGCTGCAGAGACTAGTGTTCTCTTGAGCGAGTCTGGGAACCTCTCTGATCACAGTCCTGCCATTTCAAATGGGGTTAATACCTAACCTATTTACCTCATGAGATAGCAGGAAGGATTGGATCAAATAACAGACATGGAAAAGTGAAAATGTTAGTTGCTCAGTCATGTCCGACTCTTGGTGACCCCTATATCCTGCCAGGCTCCTCTGTCCATGGGATTCTCCCAGCAAGAATACTGGAGTGGGTTGCCTTCAGGGGAGCTTCCCAACCCAGGGATTGCACCTGAGTCTCCTACATTGCAGGCAGATTCTTTACCATCTGAGCCACCAGGGAAGCCCAGTAGATAAGGAAACTCTTGGCTAAAAGCTGTGCAAATGAAGTAGCTGATACCACAATGGGAGAAGGTGAAGGATGGGAGGTGGCCTTGGCTTTAGATGGTCTGAAGAATTGAACGTGTGCCTTTGATCCTCAGCTCTGGTTCAGAGTCCCCTTTTAGACTTCCTCCCTCTACCACCTTCTTTTCTTCCACAACTAAAGTCTGTGGCGATGATGAGCAGGGACGTCAAAGATATTGAGGGTGTAATAGGATCCCAGGAGAAAACAGATGGTGCACTCAGGAAGGGTTTAACTGAAGAGAGTTTGGTAGAGAGACTTGACAGCGGGGAGAGGAGGGCAAGAGAACCAGCATGGGACAGTGACGCACACAGGGACCAGCAACCGCAGGAAGCTGCCGCTGCAGAGGGGGACCCTTGTCATTGCAGCCCTGCAGGAACTGGAGCTGTGGAAGAGGAGCTACCCAGCCGGAGCTGCACCCGTAAAGACAGCCCCATGGGCAGACCTGTCCAGGCAGGGAGGGACTCAGGAGATGAATACGCTGACCTCTCTCTCCTCCACTCCTTCAGTCTCCTTCAGTGCCTCCCATTGGCTGAAACCCGGTTAAAAAACCAGAAGGCAGGGAATAGAATCTAAAAAAGAGTGGATATATATATATGAAAGTGAAGTAGCTCAGTCGTGTCTGACTCTTTGCAACCCCTTTGACTGTAGCCTACCAGGCTCCTCTCTCCATGAGGTTCTCCAGGCAAGAATACTGGAGTGGGTTGCCATTTCCTTCTCCATGGGATCTTCCCGACCCAGGGATTGAACCTAGGTCTCCTGCATTGCAGGCAGACGCTTTAACCTCTGAGCCACCAGGGAAACCCATATATTTATATATGTATAACTGATTCACTTTTGCTATACAGCAGAAACTCAACACTGTAAATGAACTGTACTCCAAAAAAAAAAAAAAAAAAAGACCCAGAGAGCAAGGGAACCTGGCTGACATAGGTTCCCGAGAGGTCAGCCTCTGGGGCAGAGAGCAGGGCTGAGAAGTATGGAGCCTGGATCCAGCATAGTTGGAACTGTGTGCAGATGGGGAGGGACCAACATTGGGGAATGAAAGGAGATGTGGACAAGCGGGTTGGGAGGTGTGAGATCAGGGTCTGAGTGGCTGTGAGTTGAAAGTCTTGGATCGGTGAATCCAGTTGCAATTGGGGTTGAGCTCATGCCCAGGTGCTGGGCATGGTCAGGGTCTGGAGCACAGAAGGATCTCCCAGTGGTGAGAAGTCAGTCATCTCTTCTTCACCTAAGATCCTGACCCATGTGCTCCTTTGCACCTAGGGGAGCCCTCCCAGCCTTCCAACAGCAGCTGGCCCCCAAGCGAGAATGGGAGCGATGCTGAGGCCACCCCGGCTGCAAACCTCACCTTCTCCTCCTACTACCAGCACTCCTCCCCGGTGGCTGCCATGCTCATTGTGGCCTACGTACTCATCTTCCTCCTCTGCATGGTGGGCAATACCCTGGTCTGCTTCATCGTGCTCAGGAACCGGCACATGCGCACCGTCACCAACATGTTTATCCTCAACCTGGCCATCAGCGACCTGCTGGTGGGCATCTTCTGCATGCCCACCACCCTTGTGGACAACCTCATCACTGGTGAGTAGGCAGCTGCCCCCTGAAATCATGGCTGGCCTGGTCTCCTGGCCAAGGTGCCATTGTCTCAAACTCCCCAGTCTTACGGCTGAGAGGATTAGACTAGAAATAATAGATACAATGAATTAATCATCTGCTTTGTTCCAGGCTTTGTGTGACTTATTCTTCCTGAATTATTTTAACTAATCCTCACAACAATCCAATGAAGTATGCATTATTGTTATCCCCAACTGATGGATGAGGAAACTGAGGCTCGGAGTGATTAAGGGGTGGTTCTGTAGTTTATACAACTACGTGTCAAGTCCCACATTCTTACATCTGTATTTCTAACCACTGCACCGTTCAGTCCTACTCTCCCGGGTAGCTCCCATCTAGTTCTGGGCAGAACTAGAACCAGCAGGAAGAAGTGGTAAGGAGGCAGGTTTCCTCTGAATAGGGACCTAAAAACTAATTTGAGATGTTCTCCACCAAAAAAGGGTTCCTGCCTACAGGTATTGTGCTCCCTGTCACTGGGAGTGTCTAAGTGGGGACTGGCCGGCTGTTTAGCAGGGATCTGGTAGAGGGATTCAAGCAGAACTAGGCCACTTGACTTCTAAATTCCCGCCCAGTATCTAAAAACGTTAAGAAGGATCCCACTATCATCTACCTTCTCCCAAGATTCACTTTTCTTGTTTCAGAGTAAGGCGCCACAGAATCTAGGTGGGAAGGACTAGTTTCCAGAGCTGGGGAGACCCCTAGAGGTCTGTGCCTGCAGCTTCTGAGCTCAGAGCTCCAAGAAACAGGATTCAGAGCCTGGACAGCCCCATTTGGAGTGACTTTGGTGTCTCTGTAGTATAGCTGGTTAGCACGTTGGACTGTTAACTGAAAGGCTAGCGGTTCGAGCCCACACAAGGATGCTCCCCCTTATGCCATTTGGGATTCCCAGGTGGCTCAGCAATAAAGCATCTGCCTGGAATGCAGGAGATACAGGGGAGGCAGATTCTATCCCTGGGGTTGGGAAGCTCCCCTGGAGGAGGAAATGACAGCCCACTCCAGTATTATTGCCTGGAGAATCCCATGGACAGTGGAGCCTGGCAGGCTACAGTCCATGGGATCACAAAGAGTCGGACATGGCTGAGCATGGACTACCACACGCCACAGCTGATGTGAGGTTGGGGGACTCACAAAGCCAGAAAGTGAAGCCAGGGCTGCCACTTTCCCCTTGGCTGTCTTCTGGCTAAGCCTGGTGGGATATTTAATCACAGCTGAATCACAGGTTCTTTCAGGGATGCTAAACAGAGGCCGAGCATCCTTCTTCCCAAAACACACACAAACGTATGCAGACACACACACCTGCACATGTGCATACACATAGAGGTATGCACACACGCATGCTCATTCACCAGTAAACAATAGTGTGATGAGGTCACTAGTTGGTTACAGTAGTGTCTGCCAGTCCTTTTTTCATCTGTACAAACCGTTATTTATTCAACAACTTCTTAATGTGGGCATCTAAAGTTTCTCTGATATTTTGCAGTTACAACAGTGCTACAATGAATAGCCCTGTGCATATGTATTTTGTGTCATCAGAGGTGTATATTCAGAATAGACTGAGATTGTTAGATCAAAAGACAAGTGCATAAATTAGGCATTACCTAGTTCCCCTCCAGAAGGACCGTAATGATTTGCATTCCCACCAGTGATGTCTGAGAGCTCCTATTTCTCCACAGCAAGTATCATTTGCGTTTTTCTAATTATGAATGAGGTTTGAACATTTTTTCGTGTTTTTCCATCTGCTCTCTACAGCGATATTGACGTTCCATGACATTTAAACTCCCTGGCACCCAGATCAGCCTCAGCACTGATCCATAGTGATTTAGAGACAAAGAGATTGTAAATTAATCTCCCCCTTCATTTTCACATCTGTAAAAAGGAGACAGTAATGGGGCTGGGGTGAGGACTGAGCGGGCCAGTGCCTGGTACCTCGTAAGGGCGCAGACAGAAACTCAACGTGGCAGAGGCTATTGGTGAAAGAAGACCCCAGTCTTGGGAGATGAGTCCTGTCCACATCACAACAGACAAGAACAAGCTGCCCGCCCCCCGCCCTCATCCCAGGCCTAGAGAGCTGGAAACACCAGGGCCTCAGTCAGCCAAGAGGTGAACCTGGCTACCAGTCCTGAAAGCAGGTGGGACCCAGGTCTCATGAGAAAGCAGAAGCTCAGGGGTCAGAGTGAGGACATCAGGTAGGATGGGCTAGAGCTGCTCATACCTCCCCCAACTTGTGAGTCATGATGGATCTGTCCTAGTGGGTCTCCACTTCGGCTGCCACTTAAATCTCCTGGGTCAGTTTGGAAAATAGGGTGGTCTGAGTCCCACCCTTAGAGATTCTGTTTGTAATTAGTCTGGCATGGTCCTGGGCACTGATGCTTTTCCAAACTCTCAGTTGATTCTAGTGAGCAGCCAGGTGAGAACTACTGGCCTAAAACTTGGAGCTGGGCTATGGGAGCAGAAATCCAGGCAGGGCTGGATGGATCTAAAGCTCATGGAGAAAAATTGCTGGTCAGTATAAAGGCTGTCTCTAGTAGGACTGTCCACGGAGGTACCAGCTGGTCAGCTCCTCACTCCTGGAAGCGCGTAAGCAGAGGTAGAATGACAACCTAGCTCGACTGGAGGGAAGATACAAGCCACAGAGGGGACTGGCCCAGATGGCTGCAGGCCTCTGGCTCTTTGTGGACGAGGCATCTCTCACTTTGTGGTGGCCTCTGTCATTGCAGGGTGGCCCTTCGACAATGCCACGTGCAAGATGAGCGGCTTGGTGCAGGGCATGTCTGTGTCTGCTTCCGTTTTCACGCTGGTGGCCATTGCTGTGGAAAGGTGAGAGGGTTCCTGGGCTGACTGGGGCACAGCATGAGGACTAGCTGCTGTTTCCCCTGCTGCGCCTGCTAGAAGGAAGACTAGCTAGACTGCTCTGTGGTCTGTGGTCCTGAGCCACAGAGGGAAGGGTGGTGGGGCTGCCTGCCCTCTAGAATTGGGGGACTGCAGAGGATACTGCTACCTCTTTCTGGAAGATCTGGAGGCAGCTCCTGAGGAGGTCTAAAAGGTATCCCTGGGCCCTAAGAGGAGCTTGGGGACAGTCCTTGTCTCCTGAGCCATAGACCTTCTTGCTGGTCCCTGACTCCCCAACTCCACCATCTTCTGCTGCTTCTGGTCTTTCAGCCTCAGACTCCATCCGAATCTCTGATAAGCTTGGGTCTGCTAAATAGAACGGAGCCAGGGACCAAGCAGCTTGCTTTGTAAGCAACACAACTGACCCAGTTGCAAGGGGGTCCTCCTCCCTCTCTGAGAGCCCTTTCAATAAGGGTGCTTATCCCAGAGCAAGGGAGGCAGGCAGGTAAGTTGGAGGGCTGCCTAGCTGGATGACCTTGGGTAGGTCATTTAACTACATTGAGCCTCCGTTTCATCACCTGTCAAATAGTCCATACCCTACTGGCTGGCTGAGGGGCTTCAGTGAACTTCTGTTTGTAAAGCTGATACATACTATCTGGTATGGAGACCATATGTCAGCAGTTAATAGCATTCTATTTCACCTTTACACCCACACCCTCCTCCTTGTCTTCTTCCAAACTCGGGCACTACTAGCTCCACCCTTCGTAGAATCTAGTGTCCTCAGCGTCCCTCCACTTCAGCCCTCATCAAATCGTCTTTTGTGACCCAATGAAGAAGGCAGCTGGTGAGATAGAACTGGGTCCCCATCTGCAAGGCCGCTAATTAGCTGGGTAATTGGGGGAAGTCCTCCTTCACTGGTCTTCATTTTGTTGTCGTTGTTAACGATGACATCTCCCAGTGGTGTTTGGGTATTCTTTAAGTTCCTATCTCCTTGGGTACTCTTCCTGGTCTGTCCTAGGATCATTCTCCATTCATTAAGTGCTACTGCACTTAGGGCCAGTACTATGTGCTTTAAGAATTATTTGTTTTCTGGCAGCTCCTTATTTGATGTTATGAAACCAGGAGGTCAAAGTCAGGTAGGTTGAGAAAATAAGGCTTGAGACAAGCTGTGGGAGAAGGGTAAAGTGCTGCCAGATGGGGAAAAGGATAGGAGGGAGGAGAGCAGGACAGTTTGGTGAAGGAGAAAGAGCTGTTGGCTGGGAGTCAGCTCTAGGCCTGTGTTCTAGCGCAGGTTTAGCCCTTAAATTGCCCCATGACTTTCCTAAGCTAGATGGGCATCTTTGAGCAGGAGAACTGGGCATAGGTATTTTTAAAAACGCTTCAGGAGATTCTAATGAACAGTAAAAGTTTACAGCTGCCAGTTTATATGGCACAGTGGAGCAAGACAAATCTGTATTCAAGCTTGGTCCTTGATACTAGCTAGCTGTGTAACCCTGAGCCAGTTACTTAACACCTCTGAATCCCATACATAAAGTAAGGGTGTAATAATAATCACAGCTGAGACATCCTAAGGAGGAAATGGTGCAGAACCGTCTTGATACTATGGAGGCACTGTTGGAAGGATGCTGGCTAAGATGATACAGGGAGAACCTGTCACATAGACTCCACACCTGAACTCCCAAGGTTTTCTGGAGAAGCCATAAACAGCTAAAATTTGTTTTCTTTGATACACCTACCCAATCGGCCTACTCAGGGACAGAATCTGCCAGCTAAGTCACTGCTAGCTGCCAGCTACTCAGTTCATCCTCCAAAATGCGCGAACAGGATTCCGTTCTTGTGAGACCTGCCCTTTTGTCTTGTTCCACGGCCGCCCAGCCTTGGAGCTGATTGCCCTACAGGTGAGAAACCAATTTGCTGGTCAACGAACATAATTAACACCCAGCCTTCTCTGACACCACCTAAGGTGCAATGGTGGGAGTGAAGCGCCCCAACCCCGCCAGCCCCCAGCCCTCTGCCCTCCAGCGGTTGGTGCTCATCCCTGGGACCCCTGGGACCCTCCCAGACCCCCTGCTTTTCTTTCCTCCATCACCGCAGGTTCCGCTGCATCGTGCACCCCTTCCGCGAGAAGCTGACCCTGCGGAAGGCGCTGGTCACCATCGCGGTTATCTGGGCGCTGGCCCTGCTCATCATGTGCCCCTCGGCCGTCACGCTGACCGTCACGCGCGAGGAGCATCACTTCATGGTGGACGCCCGCAACCGCTCCTACCCGCTCTACTCGTGCTGGGAGGCCTGGCCCGAGAAGGGCATGCGCAAGGTCTACACGGCCGTGCTCTTCTCGCATATCTACCTGGCGCCGCTGGCGCTGATCGTGGTCATGTACGCGCGCATCGCCCG
The DNA here is from genome assembly GCF_001704415.2 of Capra hircus. Taxonomy (NCBI): domain Eukaryota; kingdom Metazoa; phylum Chordata; class Mammalia; order Artiodactyla; family Bovidae; genus Capra; species Capra hircus. Next base: position 19,196,798 of record NC_030835.1, read on the forward strand.
CAGGCTGTGCCAGGCGCCGGGGCCCGCGTGCACCGGCGGCGAGGAGGCGGCGGGGGAGGGCGGGCGAGGCGCGCGGCGCAGGGCGCGAGTGGTGCACATGCTGGTCATGGTGGCGCTGTTCTTCACGCTGTCCTGGCTGCCGCTCTGGGCCCTGCTGCTCCTCATCGACTACGGGCAGCTGAGCGAGCCGCAGCTACACCTGGTCACCGCCTACGCCTTCCCCTTCGCCCACTGGCTGGCCTTCTTCAACAGCAGCGCCAACCCCATCATCTACGGCTACTTCAACGAGAACTTCCGCCGAGGCTTCCAGGCCGCCTTCCGCGCCCAGCTCTGCGCGCCGCCGTGGGGGAGCCACAGGGAGGCCTACTCCCAGCGGGCCAGCCGGCTCCTGCGCACGAGGGCGTTCGTGGAGGTGCAGCCCAGCGACTCAGGCCTGCCCTCTGAGTCGGGCCAGAGCAGCGGGGCCCCCAGGCCCGGGCGTCTCCCGCTGCGCAATGGTCGCGTGGCCCACCATGGCTTGGCCGCCGAGGGTCCCGGCTGCTCCCATCTGCCGCTCACCATCCCAGCCTGGGACATTTGAGGGGGACGCGGAGCGCAGGCCTCTGAACCCGAGGGCCACGACCGCACGTGAGACACCCAGGCATGACAGCGTCTGGTGTGGTGTTAGGAGAGGCAGCCACATGTCTCCCTCTCAAACACAAGGCAGTGAGCAGTTGTTAGTGGAATCTTCTCTGTCACTTTCCCACTCAGATAGAGGCAGAGGAGGGGAAAGAGCCGAGCTGTTTCCCTGAAACCCTCTGCAGCAGAAGCCACAGGCATCATTAGGCATCATCTCACTGAGTTCTCACACTTTGGGAATAGGGTTTCTTATCCCCCTTCTGGGACTTCCCTGCTGGCTCACTGGTAAAGAATCTGCTTGCCAAGCAGGAGATGCCAGTTGAATCCCTGGGTTGGGAATATCCCTGGAGAAGGAAATGGCAACCCACTCCAGTATTCTTGCCTGAGAAATCCCACGGACAGAGGGGCTGGCAGGCTACAGTCCATGGGGTCACAAAAGAGTCGGACACAACTTAGCAACTAAACAACAACATACCCCCTCTACGGGTGCAAAACTGAGGCTGAAAGAGGAGATGAGACTAGCCTGTCTCTCAGCTAGAGCCTGCACGACTCCAGTGCCTGCCTGTCTGGTTTGACCATCTCCAGCTGCCTCCAGAAGGGCCCCTTAGGGGGAAGCACAGTGAAAAATGTGAATCCTAATTAAACATCTGGGAAGAAGTGAAAAGCAAGGCTGGCCTGTCCATCTGATGCTTGGTGTCCATGTCCTGGGGTCTCCTATGTATGGCTGAAGCCACTCCCCTGATCCCTTCCCAAGAGAACACAGTGTGTTCTGTGTAGGTTTGTCTTGTTTGTTTTAAGAAGTGTCCAGGGCCATTCTCTTCTCCCCAAAGTACCATTAACAGGACGTCATGCCTGAGCATGAGCTCTATAAAGAAAGCTGAGCACCGAAGTATTGATGCTTTTGAACTGTGGTGTTGGAGAAGACTCTTGAGAGTCCCTTGGACTGCAAGGAGATCCAACCAGTCCATCCTAAACGAAATCAGTCCTGAATATTCATTGAAAGGACTGATGCTGAAGCTGAAACTCCAATATTTTGGCCACCTGATACAAAGAACTGACTCATTGGAAAAGACCCTGATGCTGGGAAGGATTGAGGGCAGGAGAAGGGGACGACAGAGGATGAGTTGGTTGGATGGCATCACTGACTCAATGGACATGAGTGAGCAAGCTCCAGGAGTTGGTGATGGACAGAGAGGCCTCGTGCTGCAGTCCATGGGGTCAGAAAGAGTTGGACACGACTGAGCGACTGAACTGAGCTGAACTGATGCCTGAGCAGTTGCAGAACAATCCCTGGGAAGCCTGTGTCAGTCACAGACACTCTGGGTCTGAGCCCAGAGAAGGGGGTGTCTGCCCTCCCTCCTCTCTCATAGGACCCACCACCATCACCCAGACCCAGGTCAAAGCTCACAATGTGACAGTCAGCTTCAGGGTCACAAGAAGCATCAGTTTATTTATTCACAGACAGGAGGAAAGGAGGGCAGAACACCCACTTTCAGCCTTCCAAAATACATCTGCTCACGAGAGCTGCAAGTACACAACATTCCCAAGGCCCTTTCCCTGCTCCCTCCAGGGGATTGTGGGGGAGAAGTTGGCCAACCAATGCTACGGTGTCCCCTGAGGCTTCTGGGATGACAAACACTAAACCTCTCCCAGCATGGATAACTCATGTGCCCTAAAAAAGGATGGGATCCACCCCTTGTTTGCTCTGGCTCTCACCCAGCATGCCTGCATCACCTTAAAGAGAGAGGCTTCTCTCCAGGAGGTGGGAGGAATTGGGATTACCCTGTGATCCTTGCATGGCCCCAGTCATCTGTAGTTAACTGGATACTTCCTCCTTATCTCTATAGAACACACACTGTTGCCAGAATTTTAGTGAATAAAAAAGAAACATTTCCAGGGCAGAGAATGTGACTCTGAGGCCCCGCCAGTTTTCTTAATTGACACGGGATGACTTAACCCTGTTGACTCCACTTTAAGTACTAGATGTAGGGGCAGAAGAAAACTCCTAAGCTGTTGTACAGTGTTTTCTGCAAGCATGTCCCCAGACATGTTTGATCCATGCAAATGGGCTGAAAGAGATGTTGCCATCCTCAAACTGAGGCTCAAAAGGACCAAGAGGGGAAGGGCCCCAGGGTGGGGTGGGGTGGGGCAGGGTTTGAGTTAGAATTTGTCTTCTGATGGTTTCTTCCCATGCCCCTTCCTGCCTCTCAAGGAAGGTGGATTGGGGAGGAGAGGTGGAAATTCCCGCAAATGCTGTGTGCCTGATGATGAGGCAGAATGCTCACAGAACCAGCAATCGCATCCTCCCGCCCCAAGCTCTTGGTCTGGGAAATGAGAGTCTATTGTGTTTACTCTTGAAATATCCGGCTTGAGCTGTTCTGTGTATGCTATCTATAACCCGTGAATGGAGCAGGCTGCCAAGATCCATCATGACCCCACTCCGGTCAAGGTGTCTAGGAATGATGGACGAGGGTCTCAGGAAAGGGAGTGCCATCCTGTCCCTCATTCGCTAGTGCGTGTCTGGGACCCACTTCTGGTCCTCCATCAGTGTTCTGTGTCGCTAGAGTATAGGCTGGAGAAGTCCCGGCTGCTTGCCTTGAAGAACTCTGACGCCAGCCTCTAAAACCAGACCAGAGAAAGGGCCATCTTAAATCCAAAGGCTTGTCCCTGTGGCTGGGGGGATCTGTTGGGAGACACTGTCTGGTCTTTTCTCTGGTGCGTGTTTTTCCCTTAGCATGGCCTCCCCAACCACAGAATCACAGCCTAGGGGGAGACCAGGGCACTCACCCAAGCCAGCCTTCTATCAAGGCCCCTTTGTTTCACTTTTCCCCAAAGATGCCATGCTTTGAAAGACTGGGTTGGCCAAAAGAAAAAAAAAATTGCACTAGGCCATAATTCATATGTTTGTTGGTTTTTAAATTTCTTTTCTAAAAAAATCCATCAGAGGCTGTGTCTGCTTGTTCAAATTTGATTTGATTCAGGCATGACCTGATGCTTTCATGAGAGGTGAGGCCTTGTGGCTATCTGTGGAGTGTTTGGTTTCTTGTGTATGTGGCAAAACACATATGCCACATCAAATTTATCCTGTAACTATTTTTGTGTACAGTTCAGTGGCATTGAGGGTCTTCACACTGCTGTATAACCATCACTATCCATTTGCAGAACTTTTTTTTAACATTCCAAACTGCAACTCTGTACCCATGAAACAATAACTCCCTGTTTCTTCCTGCCTCTGGTAACTGCCATTCTACTTTCTGTCTCAATGAATTCAGTCACTCTAGGTGAAATCACACAGGATTTGTCCTTTTGTGATTGGCTTATTTCACTGAGTATAATGTTTTCAAGGTTCGTCCATGTTGTAGAAAGTGTCATTTTCTTCCTTTCAAAGGCTGAGTAATAGTCCATTGTATAGATATACCAGTCATTACCCATTCATCCACCGATGGACATTTGGGTTGCTTCCTCATTTTAACTATTGTGAATAATGTGTAGAGGTTTCAGATGCTAGACAAAGTTCCTGAAAATAGTGTCTGTGTGAGCCCTGAGAACAGAGGCCCCAGGTTGGGACCCAGGATCTCTTCTGACTTGGCATGTATGGGTGATATAGCAATAGTTCAAGGAATGCTGTGATCTGTCTTATGCTCCTAGCCCACCCCCACTACTCTGAGCTGGGTTTTACTTCATGACTGGAGTGGCTAGAAAATTGTATGTTCCCTCCATGAAATGCTATTTCATGAGGATATTTTTCTAAGTATAGCTTTATTATTCTGGCTGGTATCCTATGACCCAACACCTGGGCCCTCTCAGGGGCCTTGTCCAGTTACCCCAGGGTACACAAGGGTGAGCAACGTGGACTTCTGCCCATGTGCTTCCATTTGCCTACAGGTTGGCTGGGTCTCCTAAGGTGACTGCCCTTTCACAGGCAGCAAGTTTGGAAATGAATTGGATGTGTGATGGGGGAAAGGGCCAAGGGCCTGTGGACACTGAGCATCCCCACCCCAGAGGAACTCTTGGAGGGACTCCATGTCCTGTCCTGCCATTTGCAGCACGAGCAGTCATTCTAATCATGGGTCTTCACTGATGAATGGCCTCTTGACTTCACCACGCAGCACTCAACAGGCCAACGGGAGCTGGAGACTGATGCCCAGCCTGGGCCCCGCACACCACAGTCTGCCGGCCGTAGGCCGAGGACTTTCTCTTGGGGCGCAGGGGATGCATGATTTGGGTTGGAATGGAGGGCAGAGTTGGCAAAGTCGGATGAGAGCCCCCCTATCATTAGTCTACTGTGTATTCATCCAGAAATCCAGGTGAGAGCCAAGCCGAGAGCTGGATAGACAAAGCATTGCTATTAAGCTCTGTGCCTTTTTGCATATTTCCTCAGCTCACCCCTCTGAAGTGCCACTGAGGAAAGACAAATGGGAAGGAGGTTGACCCGAATGGGCTTCACTGCGAGCAAACAATATTGAATCAACAATAGATTCCTTGTTGAATAACCCAATTATTAATGTTTATGACATTTTATTGTTTCTCTTTTTCTCTCTCTACACAAACACTCCATTGTGGAAATTTTACAAGATTTAGATCAACAAAGAGAAGAAAATAAAAAGCACCCAAATCTAGCTACAAGAGATAATTGTGGAATTATTTTCTATGTGTATATGTGTTTTAAAAATTTATAACAGCTTTATTGAGGCATACTTTACTTGCAGTAAAATGCACCCATCTTAACTGCACATTTTGATGAGTTCTAGCTAATTGTATACAGTTGTGTAACCACCACTACACTCAAGATATTTCCAGAATCTCCCCCAAATTCCCTTGTGCCAATTTGTAGTCAACCCTCTCGGCTCCTCCTGGCCCCAGATAACCACTCTTTGATTTGGGAAGGTCACCTACTTGTGTAGCTTTTTGATCTGGCTTATTTCACTTAGAATAATGCTTCTGAGACTCATCCATGTTGAAGCATGAATCAGCAGTTTGTTCCTGTCTGTACCTGAGCAGTATTCCATTGTATGGCTCTATGATATTTTACTTGTCTATTCATCAGTGGATAGATATTTGAGTTGTTAACACTTTTTATGAATTTATGAATTATGAATAATGCTGCTATGAACACACATAAGTCCTTATATGTATACATGTTTTCAGTTCTATTGAGTAACCTAGGAGTGGGTTGGGTTGAGAGTAAGTGTCTAGTTTTACTATGCAAGAAACTGCCAAAGTATTTTCCAAAGTTGCTGTGCCATTTTGCATTCCCATCAGCAGTATACAAGCACTCTAGTTGTTCTTGCCAACACTGAGTAGGATCAGTGTTTAGAAAATTTTCCTGATGACTAGGGATGCTGGGCATCTTTCCATATGCTTGTTGGTCATTCTTATATCTTTTATTTACAGTGTCTTCAAATATATCTTTAAAAATATGATTATGCTGAAATGTAATTATACAATATGATTATATCATAGAGACTTTAGTACAAAATCTTGCCCTGAATCTAAGAGGAATTTATTACTAAATAGAAGGTTTTAAAACCTATCAAGAATGGGTCTAAAGCAAGATTTGTTGTTGTCCAGTCGCTAAGTCACGTCCAACTCTTCGTGACCCCATGGATAGCAGCACACCAGGCTCCCCTGTCCTTCACTGTCTCCTGGCGTTTGCTCAAATTCATGTCCATTGAGTCAGTGATGCTATCTAACCATCTCATCCTCTAAAACAAGACAGACCCTTTGAAAGGATCCTCTGGACAGAAGGTGTTTAGGGTTGGAGGGCTATTTTAATAGGTTATTAGAAATGGCCTCTCTAAGGATAGATTTGAATATAGATATGAATCAAGTGAGAGATAGAACCATTGGAATAGCTGAGGAAAGAACAACCCAACCAGAGAATATCATGTGCAAAGGCCCTGAGATAGGAGAGGAATCAACACGGAAGGAATTAATGCATATCAAAACGGTACTGAATTTCAACAATTACATTTCTGGTCAGCTCAAACCGTTTACTGAGACCTGTTAAAAACCAGGCACTGTACTGAATGCTTTATGCTGCTGCTGCTGCTGGTGCTAAGTCGCTTCAGACGTGTCCGACTCTGTGCGACCCCATGGACGGCAGCCCACCAGGCTCCCCCGACCCTGGGATTCTCCAGGCAAAAACACTGGAGTGGGTTGCCATTTCCTTCTCCAATGCATGAAAGTGAAAAGTGAAAGTGAAGTCGCTCAGTCGTGTCTGACTCTGAGCGACCCCATGGACTGCAGCCTACCAGGCTCCTCCGTCCATGGGATTTTCCAGGCAAGAGTACTGGAGTGGGGTGCCATTGCCTTCTCCGGAATGCTTTATGACTGTTATTTATCTCTCACAACAGTGCATAAGCTCCATGAGGACAGGAGCTATTGTCTATTTCACTCACTTTTGTGGACTCAGATCTAGGATACTGCCTGGGACATAGGAGGCACTCAATAAATATCTGTTGAATTAATGAAATAATTACATAAACAGGTATTTTAAAATTATTCCCATATTATAGATGGAAAAGGTAAGTCTCAAAGAAGTTAAGTAACTTACTGAAGGTCACATAACTAGATGGTACTGAAGCTGAGACTCAAATCTTGATGCATCTGACCAGGAAGCCCAGATTTTTGCTATTCTCTCAAGCTGCTGTGAATTCTCCTTCCTATATTTGGGAAACAGGTTCAAAACGAAAGAAAGAGGCTTGATGGAAGTCCCCTTTAATCCTAAGAAATAAAACCAGCCAGGTTCCAGACTACTGTTTTGGCCAGAAGACCATATTTTCATCACTTTCAGTGGCTTCCACAGATTTGAGATGGAAGAAATACCAGCAGTTTAAGTAAATGATGTACATTTAGTCTGATTCAGTACCATGTCAAGCCTTCATGGCAGCCATGGGCTGAAAGAAATTATCCTCTCGACTCCTTTGCTCTGGGGTCATTGATGAGATGAAAGCTGCTGAACTGGCTGTCAGTCCCACCTTGAGTTATTTGTGTTCTCTTGCTAACTGCAATGCCCAGGCCTTTGAATCCCAATACCAACAAATGCAGCTATTGTCATGTGTAAGCAACCAAATGAGTGTGGGTGGAAAAAGCCAAGCTTGGTGATTTGAGCAAATTACTTTATCTGTCACATAGCCAGTGGTGGTGTTAAATCATTCTCTGTTTGAGCAGTAGTTAATCCCCACTGCCCTCTGTCTTGCTTTATTCAGGGAGGGTAGAACATGTTGTAGCAAGAGTTAGGATTTCATTCCTTTTTCAGGCTATTTGTCTATTTAAGCCAAGATGTTTTGACTTCAAGTAACAGAAACCCCCAATTTAGCAGGTTTAAACTCTAAGAAGTTTATCATCTAATGCAGTAAGAGATTCAGAGGCAAACTAAGTCCAGGCTTAGTTAAGTCAGTAACTCAAAGACATCTTAAGAACTCAAGTTCTTTCCATCATTTGATTTGCTGATCTCTGCATGTCAGCTTGGTTCTCAGGCAAACTCTCTTGATGTTTGATGCCTCATAAGAGGGCTACACAGTTTTAGTTATTTGTATTGGTCACTTTTGGCCAGATTATGATGCTATGCATGCGTGCATGCATGCTCAGTTGCTCAGTCATGTTCAACTCTTTGCTGCCCCATGGACTATAGCCCATCAGGCTCATCTGTCCATGGAATTTTCCAGGCAAGAATACTGGAGTGGATTGCCATTTCTTCCTCCAGGGGATCGGCCCAATCCAGGGATCAGACCTGTGTCTCCTGCATTGGCAGGTTGATTCTTTACCACTGAGCCACTGGGAAGCCCAGATTATGATGTTACAACAACTTTTAAAATTTCTGTGGCTTCAAATAACAAGTATTCAGAAGTATACTCTCCTTTTAAGATAAAACCTTTCCAGGAAACACCCTGGGAAGCCTTCCGTTTATCACATTGGGAAGAATTGTATCACATGCGCGTGCCTGAAACAAATACTGACAACCTTGACTGTTTTAGCTTATTTAAAATGCATTTCTTTGTGGGCATAGGGAAAGAAGGATAAATTAGGAATTTGGGATTAATATATACATACTACTATATATATCAAACAGATAAGCAACAAGATTTACTGTATAGCCAGGGAATTATACTCAATATTTTGCAATAATCTATAAGGATAAAGGCCTTTCCTGGTGGCTCAGCTGTAAAAAATCTGCCTGCAATGCAGGAGAGTCTGATTTAATCCTTGGGTTAGGAAGATCCCCTGGAGGAGGGCATGGCAACCCGCTTCAGTATTGTCGCCTGGAGAATTCCATGGACAGAGGAGCCTGGCGGGCGACAGTCCATAGGGTCACAAAGACTCGGACATGACTGAAGTAATTGACACACAGGCACGCGTAAGAGGAAACAATCTGAAAAAACATGGATAGATATATGTGTGTGACTGAATCACTTTGCTGTACACCTGAAACTAATACTATGTTGTAAATCTACTATACTTTATTAAAAAAAATAAAAATAAAATGCATTCCTGAAGACAGTGGAAGGGCTGGCTGCCCTGAAGCAAAGGTATGCATAGAGGATTAGACTCCTGAACAAACTTAGGATTCTTTTAGAAAAGAGAAGGTGATATGGTTATCGGGCAGCAACTAGCAGTGTTTCCTATAATATTCGAAACTAGTCATCATTTTTCTTACCCTCCATCCTAACCAAACTATCTCAGTAAATGACACACCATTCAACCAGTTATTGTAGCCAGAAACCTAGAAATTATCCTCAAATCCATTTTGCTCATCTTCCACTCTGTCCAGCCAGTGATCAATTCCACTGAATCTACATTGAACACAGCTCTGTAATCACTAATCTCTTTTGCCACCCAAGTCCAGGGCACCACCGTCTTTTACCCGGGTCACTGCAACAGACTTCTCATGGTTCTCTCTGCCTGTTCTTGCTAAACTTGAATCCAGGCTTCAAGCTGCTAACAGAGCCACTTAAAAATTTTTTTGTGTGTTTTATTTATTTATTTGGCTGCGTTGGGTCTTAGTTGTGGCATGTGGGATCTTTGCTGTGTCATATAGATCTTTCACTGAGGTGCATAGGCTCTGTAGTTTTGTGGCGCTTGGGCTTAGTTGCCCCACAGCATGTAGCATCTTAGTTCCCCTACCAGGGATGGAACCAGAATCCCCTGCATTGCAAGGAGAATTCTTAACCACTGGACCACTAGGGAAGTCCCCAGAGCTACTTTTAAAAGCAATTCTGATCATGTCACTTTCCTGCTAAAAACACTTACCAGTTTTTCATTGCTCCTTCAGAAAAAGTCCAATCCTTGTATCACACCTTCCAAGGCTCTCCTTGGAAGTCATTTAACTTTGACCTCTTCTCTGGTTCCATCTCTTAATACACTCTTTCTGGCTTCTGTTTTCTCCTTTTTGCTTTATTAACCACTTCTAATCTTTTAGGTCATAAATTAAGGATCATTTCTTTGAAAAGTTTCCCTGCTCCTATAATGCAAATCCTTGTACCTCCTTTATCACTCTGCTTATCCAAACCTTTTTTTTTTTTTGGCCTTGCCTCCACAGCTTGTGGGATCTATTAAGTTCCCTGACCACAGACTGAACCTGGACCATGGCAGTGAAAGCCTGGAATTCCAACCACTAGGTCACCAGGGAACACCCTCTACTTATCCAAACTTATTGCACGTACTTGTTGAAGTCTGTCTTCCCTTCAGACTACAAGTTCTGTGGGGCCCACAACCATGTCTTTTGAAGCACTACAACCCTACCACCTAGCAGAGACAACAGTTATTAGTGTTAAATAAAACGTAGTTATAAATTTGAAAGTTTTCCTGTTATAGGACCTATAGGTGGTAGTTGACACCAAAATTATACATGAGATAACCTAGGGAGAGGGTATCTCTAGAGAGAAAGAACATGAGAAGTTAGAAAAGTAGTGATGATCCAGACGAAGAGATGGCTAAAGGGGAGAATGAGAAAAGAGGGGCCAGAGAAGTAGGAGGGATGTCAGAAGAAAATGCAGTCACAAAGCCAAGGAAGAGAGAGGGCATCAGGAAGTTGGAGGTGCCTAACGGAGAAGGCAATGGCACCCCACTCCAGTACTCTTGCCTGGAAAATCCCATGGACGGAGGAGCCTGGTAGGCTGCAGTCCATGGGGTCGCTGAGAGTTGGACATGACTGAGCGACTTCACTTTCACTTTTCACTTTCCTGCATTGGAGAAAGAAATGGCAACCCACTCCAGTGTTCTTGCCTGGAGAATCCCAAGGACGGCAGAGCCTGATGGGCTGCCGTCTATGGGGTTGCACAGAGTCGGACACGACTGAAGCGACTTAGCAGCAGCAGCAGCAGCAACAAGGCTAATTACAGCAAACAGCAAGATGTGGACTAAAAAGCACCACTGGATTCAGTTATAGAGCAAGAGAGACAACATTTGAGAACAGCTGGGTTCATCCTTTGTCAAACCATTATACTTAAGAAGGTATTTTTGCTCTCCTTTTCATCAATTCCTCTACTTATTGTTCTGGCAAAGAGTCATTAAAACACCTACTCTAGGCCAGGTACTGTGCTAGGCTCCAGAGGGATATGAGGAGAACAAGGTCCAAAGGGCCTGTGGGGCTCACTGCACCTGCCCGCAAGGGAAAGTTACACAGCACTGACTTGTGCCCGAGCAAAGGCAGGATTTGGCTTTTTACTGGAGTTGGTACTGATTGGCTCTCCCAAGACATTCAATAAAACAAGAGCTAGTGTGCAAGTCCAGAGGTCAGCAAGACTTGATTTTCTTGCTCTTAGTAGCAGGAAGCAAAAGGGAAAGTGCATGTGGCAGACGATTGCATCATTTCCATCTGTTCACAAGTCAGTTACACATGAGATTCTGGGGTTCTTCTAAGAAAACTAGCTCCATCTGCTTAGAGGTAGAAAACTGACAGCGCAGTTCAGATTCCACACCCTTTTAGGAAACTCTCTGAAGGTGAGCCTACTTAGTGTTCACTCTGCAGAGATACCTTGAACTTTCAGTAATCTGTTGCATTACTGACTGAACTACTGCTCTACTCTTTTCTTTTCCCTGCCCTTGTGTTCCAGTTACGGTAAAGCTGTGTGGTATAGTGTTTAAAAGGTCAGTGAGTCATGGCTTTCTGAAGATTAACAAGAGTTTGGATGGAGACAAGGGAAGGATACTACCACTAACTGGAAAATTAACTTACTAGGTTTTCATTTAATACAGGGAACATCTCATTTTACATATTAGACATTGTTTTTTTGGGGAAAAGAGTTTAAATCAAAATATCTTTGAGGCACATTATCTTTTATGTCGTAGAAAATCAAGATTATTTAAAGAGGCCCAACCCATCAAAATTTTTAAATAAAACCAGGCATTCTCTGAAATAACTTTGTAATCAAATTAGTGAATAATTATCGCTTAGTTTGAGGATTTTGAAATTTACATAAAAAACCCAACATACAGAACTGGGGATGTAAGTGATGTAAATTATCTGCCCATAACGTCAATCAGACTTTAGCTTTTGGGGGCTACCCATGAAACAGTGGTATAAAAATAAGCTTCAAAGAGCTTGTGCCTGAGAGAAACGTCCTCAAGGGACTCTGAGTTTAGGCCTGGACTTTTCCAGTGCTTCCATTTGAAGTCCTAAGGGTATGGGGAGTGTTGGGCAAGCAGAGGGTGCGGACTTAATCCTCTGCAGATAAGGGTGGGAATAACAAGTTACACTTCCTGAGTGCTTACAAGCCAGCTCTTCCTTTCTTTTCCATATTTGCAAATTTTTTGGCCACACCACGTAACACGTGGGATCGAATCCGCACCCCCTTCAGTAGAAGGGCAGAGTCTTAATCACTGGATATCTAGGGATGTTCCTCCCTAGATGGACGGATCTTCACGTCCATCAACTCGGTTCATCATCCCTGCAACCTTTGAAATCTTTACTCTGACCAGCTCCATTTCCCAGGTGAGAAACTGAATCAGACGTTAACAGCAATTTGCTCGATGTCACACGCTAGAACGTGATGGAGCTCCTACCTAGCTGGGAGCCATTGCAGGTTGGTGTCAGTAATATGCCTTAACTTTGCTTAAACGGATCAGAAAACTGCTCCCGCCTGGCACAGATCGTCAGGTAAAGCAGCTGACTCCTATTAAACTTCTTTTGAGATAAGGAATTACTCTGCGGAGAAGGCTGTGTGAGTCAAAGGTGAGCTCCCAGTGTGCGCGAGATGTCAACAGTCAATTCTTAGGTGGTCCAAGCTGAGAACTGGTTACCCTCCTAGGTCAGAGGCACAAAGCCCGCCAGGTCAGAAGGATCACGGCCAAAGCCGGCCGCCAGCCACGTGGCCCAGCCTGCGAGCTGAGCGGCGGTCAGCGGAGGCGCGGCCCGAGGGGGTGGAGCTAGGGTGCCGGGACTCGCCAGCCTTACGAAGTGCGCCTGCGCTTGGGGTGGGTGCGAGCGCGCCAGCAGCGTTAAAGGCGGCTCCCCGCCCTGCTCGCCGCGCCAGTCTCCGCAGTGCGCAGGCGCGGAGCTCACTTCTTGTCAGTCGGCGCCGCGTGCGGGTTTGTGGCTCTGTAGCAGTAGCAGCGGCGGCGGCTGGTCTCCGGCACGATGAGCGGCTTCAGCAGCGAGGAGCGCGCGGCGCCCTTCACCCTCGAGTACCGAGTCTTCCTCAGTGAGTGTCGGAGGCCCACGGCCCCTCCCTGCCAGCCCGCCCATTCATTCCCGGGCCTCGCTTCGGTTCCCGCTCCAGCAGTTGCGACCCGCGCTCGGCTCGTTGTCTCGGGCCCCCGCCGGCCTCCTCCACCGGTCCCGGGGACTTGGGCGGCGGGTCTAGGAGGGCCTGGCCCTCATTTGACACGTCCCGCTCGCGCGTCGGACGGCGTGGATAGGCGTTCCCATTTCACGCGCCCGATTGGACCTGAACCTGCGCCAGGCTCGTTTCGCAGGTGTCCGGCTCAGGCAGTGTCTGATGGGAAAAGGACACCACTGAGCCACCACCCTAAGTAAGGTGTCTTGGGCTAAGCTAATGCCCGTAAGAGGATTATTCAGTTCGGAGAAACGGGGTGGGGGAGAGGAGGTGATGGTGGTGACATCTTAAGACCTTAATTCCTCCACTGTAGCTCAGATTGTGGGGACCTGGCGGGGTCAAGTCCAGGCCCACGTCCTATAGACGGGGAAACTGAGGCCCGGATCAGGAGCGGTCAGTAGAGGACTGGACCGGTCCCTCTGAGGTCCCAGTGGCGCTTCTGTCTCCCTGACGGTTGGTTTCCCGTAGCCCTGATGCTGGAAAGATGCCTTATGAAACAGAAAGCTGTTCCCCTCCCGTCAAACAGGTGACGTCAGTCGGGCAAGCATGAGTAAGAAAGTGCCAAGTTTTGGCCCCTGGGCCGGGGGATCTCGTCTAAGGGGTACCCACCCGAAGTATGCACTTAAAGGCTGTAGGCTCCGCTTTCCTTTAGCCTCCTAGGTGGGGGAAAGCTATCTCTTGTTTATCTGTATCTTCTTACCATCCCCCTCCCTTCCACCGTTCCAAGATTATTAGAGATAACGGAGGCGTTTCTCTTTTAACTGCTTCACTATTTTGTTCCAGAGGAAATGGGCAGGTGCCTTGAGTTCTATGAGTTCCGGGTATGAAGAGCAGTAAGGAGACGGAAAGAGGGGATACACGGTTAATATTGAAAGAACAAAGCTCCTAGCCTAAAGTAGCCTCGTATTAGAGGAAAAGGAAAGTGAGCTGTAAAGTTACACAACTAGTTGAAGTTCAGACTGCCATTTAAAATCCAAAAAAGTGTGGGACCTCCCCCACCCATTTTATGAATTTCGGGATTCAGCAGCAAGGGCAGTGCAGAAACCTTTGACAAATAATTCACTGAGCAGTTTTCCTGGAGTTAGTGTTGGCTCCAGAATTTCTCTGTAGGAGGGACTTAGAGAAGTGACTCTAGTTTGAAGGTTCGGGAATGATACGGTATATGTTTTCAAGTTATATTTACAGAAGAAAAACAGTTTTTACTCAGATTATGCATAGGTAGTGAGTACTGGATAATTTCAATTAAAAAAATTAATAGACTTCTTAGCATCCTTCTTTAATAGGAGAAGTTTTTACCTCTATAATGTTAATTTGCCAATCTTTTTAAAACTAATAGTGGGTTGGATCACAAGTCACTGTTGACTCTGAAGGGTCATTGGGGGTGGTCACTGCTCAATTTTTCCTATTCCACCTTGATTTTTAATCGTGAAGGAATGCAATGTGGACTAAGCCTTAAGTTTCCTAAAGAATAGTGAGGAAGTTTTAGAAGTACTTTTTGGATATGCGAGCTAGTTCTCTAGAATACAGAAATTGCCTGTTAAAGTGAGTTACAACTAGATTATCCTTAAGAAAAATTATGATCTCAGATGGCTCTGTCTCCCTGGAAACACCACTTAAAGCAACATGGTTTATAATTTGACAAATTGGTCCCCTCCCTTCTCCCTGAACCCAGGTATGTCATTAGCTCTGTTAACTGATGTAAGGTCAAACAATTTGCTTGCCTTTTGTATACCAGAAACTGCAGACAGGGTCTGGGGTACACAGGTTTGTAAAGCAGTCCCCACCCTCACCAGAGGTTAGTACCTCCTAGACCCCTAAGGAGCAAGTAGAATGAAAACCTAACCTGGTCTTGGAGCAGTCAAGTATAAAACCAGTTTCTCTGGGGTGGGAATAAAATTTGGCGAGTGATATTGATATAGGGAGGAGAGGGTATGTGGGATATCTCTATACCTTTTTCTCAATTTTATTGTAAATCTAAACATTCTCTTAAAAGAAAAAAAGTCTTGAAAAACGTGTACTTCATGCATCTGGAAATGTAATTAACCAATAAAAGTAATATTTTCTAATTGATTTTGCAGAAAATGAAAAAGGACAATATATCTCTCCATTTCATGATATTCCAATTTATGCAGATAAGGTAAGACCTCATTCTCTGACCATAGTCTTTTTGCTCAGCTCAGTTAGTTTGACATGCGGATTTTCTTATATGTCTTAACAAGTGCTTAAAATGCCTCATTGTGTTACGAGTTAAAGGTGCATTGACTAAAAAGGATACTGTCTTCGATTCAGATTTTTTTGGTTAGAAGAAGCAGCTATAATTTGGAGAAGGAGTAGAGGAACAGAAACAAATGTATTAAAGCTGCCTGGGTTAAAAAAAAAAAAAAACCCACCAGAATTGCTGGTAACTCTTTCAGTTTTTATTTTCATTTTTGCCTTTTTATATTTCCTCCTCTCTTTGCAAAGAGCATGTATTATTTGTGCAAATTTAAATAGTTTTTTTCTTAAGCCATTGCTTGTTTTATGCTCCCTCCCAATAGGAAAAGTTTATATATATTTAGTTTATACATACAAGGACAAATGTCTGATTCCTTTTTATACCTTTAAGGTTTTTTGTTTTTTATTCAGCCAGGAAACTTGACCCACAGTGAGTGCAAATCTTTTAGATGTTAATACATAATACCTGTGAATATCACATTCCAGTGTTTGTCTAGAATAATAAAGATGAAATCTTATCCTTATGTGTGCTGAGTCTTACTTTTTTTCTGTGCTGGACTATCAGAAATAGATAAATTAATTGTACTTCTACCAGAAAGATTGCTACAGTTCTGTCCTGACACTTGGACAGTGGCAGCAAATCTAATCTGTGTGTTGCTTCTGAGTAGCCTGCCTGAGCTGGGTTCTAACTGGAAGCAGTGGAGCAAACAACCCAAGGCCAATTATGTGGCATAGTTACAGGAGAGACCTCTAATTGGCATGTGTTTTCCAGTGGGATTCTCAAAGCTGTACTTATTCAGAACCTTTTAATTTGTTACATCTGATTTCCTGGGAGTTGATATGAACTGCAGAATCCTTCTTTCCTCTTGAAGTGGCGTCATTTGGTTGACTTGGCATCATTTGGTTCGCTTGAATTGTCTTGTATAATTAGTAATCAAAGTACTTTGCAGTTACATTTCAGACCATTTTGAATAATCAAGAGGTATAAAATGATGACCCTAAGTTTACTGATACCTTGACATACAGATGTAGTAAGGAAGGAAACCATTTTCTTAACATATAGCTGGGTTTGTGTGTGTGTGTGTGTTCGTAGTATCTTAGCCTGTTGGGGTTGCTGTAACAAAATACCTAGAGTGGGTAGCTTATAAAGGGCAGAAATTTGTTGCTTGTAGTTCTGAAGGCTAGAAGGCTGAGATCAGGGTGCCAGCATTTCTGGGCAAGGGCCCTTTTGTGGTCACAGAGTTCTAGCTGTTTGTGTGGTGTAAGGAGCTGGGCCTCTCCCTGGAGCCTCTTTTATAAGGCACTGATCCGATTCACGAGGATTCCACCCTTACGTCTTAAGCATTTCCCAAAAGTCACACCTACTGTACCATCACTCTTGAGGGTTAAGATTCCAACATACGAGTTTTGGAGGGACAGAAACATTTAGCCCATAGCTGTAAGTTATTGGACAATATTCTAGCCTAGGACCAGAAAAATCATAGCAGTTATGGTGCCTAGTCTTGTTGCTGCTACAAGTTACCCCAAAATAGGAAGCTGAGATTACTTTTTGATGTTGTGTAAAACATCTTTACTCTGGTTACCCTACAACTCCTTAATGTCTTACACAGGACTGTTGTATCTATAATCTGGGATTACTCAAGTAAAGAGTCTGCTTTTGTACCATCCTGGTGGTGGTGGTGTAGTTGCTAAGTCATGTCTGACTCTTGCAACCCTGTGGACTGTATGTAGCCCTCCAGGCTCCCTTGTCCATGGGATTTCCCAGGCAAGAATACTGGAGTGGTTTGCTATTTCCTTCTCCAGGGCATCTTCCCCACCCAGGGATTGAACCTGATCTCCTCATTGCAAGCGGTCTCCTGCAATGCTGGGGATTCTTTACCTCTGAGCCAGCAGGGAAGCCCCTTTGTACTATCCTGGGCTGGCTTAAAAGCACAAGTTCTTGCAATGACCGTGGATTTCACCAGTGGTCGAGACCTCAGTGAACTGAAGACTCCTGCCTTAGAGGCAGGAAAGAATCGTTTTTGTTTTGTTTTTAAGGAAGTTTAGTCTATACAAAACATGGGTGTGGTACACATAACTTATTTTGGATTCTAGCCTAAATAAAAGACCTGATTAATTCCATTGGTTACAGAAGAGTGTGATATTTTGGGGAAAAAAAATTCAGTATGATTAAGTTTATGTAAATACATTTCTGAGTGGGTACACATAGACTTTATCCCTAATGTGCCCTGCAGTTTGAGGGATGATAATGAGGGAATGTGCCTTTAGCACAACTCAGCTCTATAAGGAAAAAATGCCCAAAGGGTTGTATTCTACTCCACATCAGGACCTTTCAATGTAGGTAGAATTTGGGAATTCTAGGGTGGTCCAGTGCTTAAGACTCCTGCTTAGACTATAGGGGGCATGGGTTTGATCCCTAGTTGGGGAAGTAAGATTCTGCATGCTATATGGTGAGGCCAAAAGAAAAAAAAATGTGGACAGGAAGTATTTGATTTCTTATTATGTGTCATTAGATAATCGATCCAGCCCATTCTGGAAATCTTTGTGACTCGGATACCCTACTTGGGTTATTTCCAAATCCACTGGGTGAAAGTGAAGGAGGGACTCACTGGATATTTAATTGTAGGGATATCCTTTGCTCTGGGTCTATTTTGGGGTCAAATATAAAACCATCTCTAGCTCAAAGTGTATTCTGACTTAAAACTTCTGAGATAACAGAAAATTTAAGTATCCAGAACATAAACAGGATAAATGGTGTGAAACACTGGGTAGATTAAAAAGCTTTATCAAAATCAAGCTGTATCAAAATCTTAAAGTGCTCAAGTATCATGAGTTGATGTTCTAATTTTAGAAGTTTGGTTATCTTCTATTCCATATCCTTAACTTCTGTGTTGCTGCTGCTGCTAAGTCGCTTCAGTTGTGTCCGACTCTGTGCGACCCCATAGACGGCAGCCCACGAGGCTCCCCCATCCCTGGGATTCTCTAGGCAAGAACACTGGAGTGGGTTGCCATTTCCTTCTCCAGTGCATGAAAGTGAAAAGTGAAAGTGAAGTCCCTCAGTCATGTCCGACTCTTAGCGACCCCATGGACTGCAGCCTATCAGGCTCCTCTGTCCATGGGATTTTCCAGGCAAGAGTACTGGAGTGGGGTGCCATTGCCTTCTTCAAACTTCTGTGTTCAATACCAGTTATAACCATATAGGCTTCCGTAATGGTTTTCAGGTGACTGTTGGGAGAATATGTAAATATGGAACTTTTTGCCTTTAAAAAAAGCCAAGCTTCTAATCAAATGGGTGGTGGCTCTAGAAACTGAACAGGATATTTTCTGCAGTTGTGCACCATTCTTAACTTTTTAAAGATACTATCTTACTATACCTGAAATTTCTAGAGATATGCCACCCAAGTGGAAGCTTTTTAGATTATTGTTGACCCTTGAGCAATGTGGGCTTAAGGCCCCTACTGGCTCATGATTTACAGTTGGCCCCCTGTACTCCTCCTATCCGGGGATTCAACTGACAGATCATGTAGTTCTGTAGTGTTTACTATTGAAAAAAATCCACATGTAAGTGAACCTACCCAGTTCAAACCCAAAGTGTTGTTCCAGGGGTCAGTGGTACTCACTTCCTTACAGGGGTTGCTTTGTTTGGAATTTTCTGTTTGTTTTTATAGACAGTTTTATAAATGAAACTTTAAAGAATGTCACTAAATTAATAATTTAAATACTGTTCCTCTTCTCCAACATTATATGTATATAGACTGGTTGGAATTTTGTGTTTCCCAAACCGAAGTTCGAACTGGGAACACAGATGAAAAGTGATAACAAAACTTAATTGGCATGTCGTAACTAAGAATAAACTCCTATTTTTTCCCCCCTCAGATGAGCTTTAAGATGGCTAAATTTTAAAAACAGATATCCTGACCGTAATCTCTGGTTTATCAATTTTGTCAAAAAGGTAAAGTTATAAAACAAACTTGAAACAGACTCATATAAAGAGAACAAACTCGTGGTTGCCTGAACAGGGATGAGGGAAATAGTTATGGGAGATTGAGGTACAATCTTCCAGTTATAAAATAAGTTATGGGGATGTAGTACAGCATGGGGAATATAGTCAATAATATTGTAATCACTTTGTATGGTGACAGATGGCAACTAGACTTATCATGGTGATGATTTTATAATGTATATAAATATCAAATCACCATGTGGTACTCCTGAAACTCATATTTTAAGTCAATTATATGTCAATCAAAAAAATAAGTAAAAAGACAAAATTTTTTGGATGGGTTTGACTTAAAAAAAGTTGTGATGATTAAATATGCATGTAATATGCATTCACAATGCCTGGCTTATAAAGTCTCAATATACAGTAACCAAAAAAAACACACAAAAAACCCCCACAATAGATGATGATGTTAACCACAATGACTGGTTCTGTGCGAAGCCTTTCAGAGCTCTGTTGTAGAAAGATCACTAAACTGGGAGTAAGAAACCTTGGTTTTAGGCCTGGTTTTGCCGCTAACTATCTTGGTCTTATTGAGCAAGTTGCTTCACCTCTGAGCACTGTTGGTCTTAGTGGGTGTTTTAGATTACATTGAGCACCATGCTAAAGCCCTTATGTGGATTATCTCCTTTAGCCGACATTCCAATCTCCAGGCTGGGTTCTTTCATTACCTTAGTTGTCCAGGATCACCAACCAGCATTCATAAGCAGCAGTGGCAGGATGCAGACCCCGGTGTTAGAACCTGCGTGTTAACCATTGAGCCACACTGGCTCAAGTGAGAACAGGTGGCGGATTTTCCTCTGTGCTTTTTGGTATTTTCCAGATTTTCTACAGTTGCTAGCTCTTTGATATTTATAAAGAAAAAAGGGGGGGGGGGCAGAAAAAATTTTAAAAAAGTTTGCTTAATTTTTTTTTTTTAACTTAGAATTCAAAAGAAATGAGTAAGAACTTTTTTCATTTGGGAAGGCTGTAAACTCTTCTAGTTTGGGGATTCTTGGTGGCCTTGAGACCCTGGAATACTCATCGATGGGTTTCTGAGATGTTTCTGAAATTGCAATTTGGTATAAGTGTGCATTTTTCTTGAAAGAGGTTCTGTGGTCAAAATTCTTAGTCGTTGCAAATCATAGGAAAGGTTGACAGCTCAATATGCAGACTCTTGCTTGATTTTATAAAGATAAGAAAGTAAACAGGTATGGTTAAGCTATCTATTTCCAAAATTTAGTCATCTTAAAGCTCATCTGAAGGGAAAAAATAGGAGCTTGTTAGTTATGTCAATTAAGTTTTACTACTTTCTATGTGTGTGGTATATGGCATTGTGCATTACCAAATACAAGAGTTTTTTGAAATTGCTATGAGTAAAAATTTGTGTGATTGGAAAACAAATGAGCATTACTGAATCGTGTTTGTTTTTGAATTTTAATGGGTTAACTATACCCCCTGACACTTAATTTGTTGAGCAAAATTTTTTTGTTGTTGATGTAAATCATGTTTTCCTTTGTGAAATTATTATTTAAATGAAAAAGGGGCACACAAGTGAACTTTGGTAATCACGTTTCTTTTGTGTCAGCTTCTCCAATAGACTTTTGTTACTTGTCATTGAAAGAGTTTCAGGAGCCCATTTTTAAAAATTTATTTTTCAGCTCTATAAAGATATAATCGTCAAATAGTCATTGTATTTAAGGTGTTCAGTGCGATATTTTGGTATATGTAAACGTTGTGAAATGATCCTCTTAATCATGTTCATCAACCTCTCCATCCACAAATTTTGGGTGTGTTTGGTAAGATCTGCTATCTTAGCAGAATTCATAGAACAGTGCTATACGTTAAATCTTCTGAACTTATCATTCTTATAACTGAAAATCTGTACCTTTTGATCAACATGCCCCCCATTTCTCCTACCCCTCTAGCCCCTGGCAACTATCGTTCTACTTTCTGTTTCTATGAGCTCAACTTTTTTAGATTCCACATACAAGTGAGATTATGCAGTGTTCGTTTTTCTCTGATTTAATTCACTTACATGGTATCTTCCGTATTCATCCATAGTATCAGAAATGGCAGTGTTTCCTTTTTTTTTAAAGGCTGAGTGTTCCATTTGCGTGTGTGCGTGCACGTGTATCACATCTTCTTTGTCCACTCACCCACTGATGGACACTCAGATTGTTTCCATATCTTGGCTGTTGTGAGTAACGCTGCCGTGAGTGACGCCATGAAGATCTCTCTTTAGGATTCTAATTTACTTTCTTTTGGACAGATGCCCAGAAGTGCGACTGCGGGATCATATGCGATAGTTTTCTTGTGTGTGTTTTGAGGCGTTTTCCATAACGGTAGAATTTACAACCCCATCAACAGCGCACAGGAGGAACTCACATGGGCTTTTCTGATAGGAATTTTATATTTCAAAAATACTCTAGAGGTTAGAAAAAAAAATAAGGCAAGCTGTCCTTTTTTTTTTTTTTTTTAGCCTCTTCCTCCATATCTACTCTTGATAAATTTAGAAGAAAATTCTATCACCACTTTTTTTCCCCCAAATTTTATTGCAAAGCAGAAAATTAAAAGGATGGTGGAATCAGGATGAGTTCATATTTCTTCCTAAGTCTGGTATATCTACTTGATTTCTGAAGTTATTTAGAGAGACATGAAGAATCAACATGGAAATGCTAATTTAAGCCACTTAGGCAATTTTGCAGTACAGCATGTCATGTTCACTAGACTTCAGATCCAGTGTTGGGAAAAGATCATAAGTCATGAGGCATTCATAAGTCTTCCAATAAAGACACATTTGACGTTACTACTAAGATTCATGGGTGGGATGTAATTAAGAATATGTTCCCTATATATGTACTTAATTATGTTAGTAGTAACAGCTTACCTAATAGTCATAGCCTATTCATTAGTAAATGACCTGTCAGGCTACTGACTTGATTCACAAGAAAATTCACCAGTTTGGAAATGAAACCTATGCTCACTGTAATGCTCCTGTTTAATCAATGAAGTTAGAAACCTGATTGAGATATAGGTTGATTTCTTCTATTTCTAAAGCAATTTTATTTTAAATCTTTTTGATTAATGGAACGCTATGATTTAGAATTTCTGATCTCCTTAGAATCTGGATAGCTATAGCGTTAACATTTTCATCTTACTGATGAAATGATTATAAATCTGGGCAGTCAGACTGATGGCTGTGTTTCAGACTTTGGAAGCTGTGGTTTGTCTTTCCCCTGCTTCCTACAGCCTTGTCAAGGTCATCCTACTAGGAATTAGTAGGATGTAGCTTCTTAGAAATTAGTAGCTAATTCCTAAGAAGTACCAAACCTTCAGGCTTTCTTTCTCTGAAACTGTAATCTGGGAGCTGAAAGCTTGATGCCAGAGCAAGGATTTAAAATCCAAAACACAGTAGAAGTGGAGAACAGTTCTGAGAAGCCTTAACAATGGGAATAACAAGATAATAAATCCAGGATTGAGCTAAGTAATAGTTGAAACCAGTTAGGATTAAAGAAAGAAAGCATGAATTTTTAGGTAGTATTTAAATGCCATAAACATTGGAAATATTAGAATGCATAATTTTTTCCAATTTTCTAATTTGTAAAATACACATAACATAAAATCTACTATCTTAACTACTTTGACGTATACAGCTCAGAGGTATTAAGTACATTCATCTTGTTTTGCAACCATCATCACTCTCCATCTCCAGAACTCTCTTCATCTCGCAAAACTTAACATTCTATATACCCATTCCCATTCTCCCCCATCCCCAACCCCGGGAAACCACCATTCGGCTTTCTGTCTCTATGAATTCGATTTCTCTGGATACCTCATGTGAGTGGAATCATACAGTAATTTGTCCTTTTGTGACTGGCTTATTTCCCTTAGCGTAGCGTCCTCAGGGCTCACCCCCACTGCGGCACGTGTCAGCATCTCTTTCCCTTGTAAGGCTGAATGGTATCCTATTGTATGTACATACCACATCTTGCTTAGCCATTCGGGCCTTGACGGACACTTGGATGCTTCTGGACACTTGGATGCTTCTGCGTTTTAGCTGTTGTGAACGATGCTGCCACGAACATGGGTGTACGGATCTCTTCAAGACCTGCTTTCACTTCTGGGGTTGCGGGCCATACACCCAGAAGTGGAGTTGCTGGATCATATGGTAATTCTATTTTTAATTTTTTGAGGAGCCACCATGCTGTTTTCCACGGTGGCTATACCATTTTATGTTCCTGTCAACAGTGCACAAGAGTTCCAAATAGAATGCATAATGTTTTAACAGAAAAAGTGTTGCTTTTTTTTCCCCAGTAGTAGTGGAGTGATTAGTTGAATTTCTCATATCAGTTGCCCTGAAAATCCCGAGTATCATTGCCTAGTGGCAGCTCCCTGAACTGCAGACATGGTGTCTAGGAGAAACAAACTGTTGTTTACTAGTAGTTCCTTCTAAAGAATAAGAACATCTTCCCTTTTAAAATATCAAAATAATTGAAAAACACCCTCTTTGATAATAATTGATGGGGAAAGTAGTGACTGAAAGTTATTACGCATTCATTGCTTTAAAAAAAGAGACAGTAGCTACTTACACTTGAAAAATCGCTAAATGTTCTTTTTACATAGTCCTTCACCTTGATGTATGGACTTCAGGCTTTAGCCTGAGGCCTGTGAGCTAAGTGATGTGGTTCAGGACTCTGAACTCTTCGGGCGTTGAGAAAGCCTGAAATCTGTTCACTGCTTGTATCTGGCACAAAACAGTGGTGCTCAATACATATCTGTTGGTGAAAAATGAGTGAATGGTCCCTGAGGCTTCTTGCAGGATACTCCTTGCTATTTTTGGCTCAGCTAATTTCTAAGAAGTACCAAACCTTCAGGCTTTCAGAGTTCTTCTGTTTTCTGTAGTTTTTTTCCTGAAAGATGTTCTGTTTCTTATAATGTTGTTTCTTTCTCTTTCTCTTTCTTTTCTTCTACATTCTTAATAGTTTATGTAGGTTTATAGTATTAGATAATGTGGTTTTTGAGGATCTCTATGTATTTATCATTTAATAAAGCGGTCAATGTATTTTCCAAACTTTGAATCTGATTTTTATTCGCTTTTTTTTTACTTGAGATGTTTTACTCATTTGTTGATATTTTATTTTAAAAGATTAGCCAGTATCCCAGACTTAGAACAAACTTCTGGTCTCCAGAAAGTAAGAATGAGGGGAGGAGATAGTTAGGGAGTTTGGGATCGACATGTACACACTGCTATATTTAGAATGGATAACCAACAAGGTCCTACTGTGTAGTATAGGGAACTCTGCTCAATGTTAGGTGGCAGCCTGGATGGGAGGGCAGTTTGGAGGAAAATGGATAAATTTATACGTATGGCTGAGTCTGTTTGCTGTGCACCTGAAACTATCACAATATTGTTAATCAGCTATATTTTAATACAAAATAAAGTTTAAAAAAAGGCAGTTTCCTTAGTGGTCTGGTCTGAGGTTATCTTTTCATGTGGTAATAGCTCCATCTTGTGGACCTTAAGGGTATTACTACTGCACACTTTTAAGTTCTGACTTGTTTGCGAATGTGCAGATCTTTTTTTTAACACCTGAGGCGTAGACGTGGTACTAGCTACTAGACGCTTCCATTGAGTAAAATGACATGTAATCACATATTGAGTCTGAGGTTTCCTACTCATGAATAATGTGTTACTCTTTCTAAAACCACAGTTATGACTTCAGGGATAGAGCAGTTTACTGAGTCCTGGATTTAAATAATGTCTCCAGTTTTGGGGCTTCCGTGGTAACTCAGCTGATAAAAAAAATCAGCCTGCAATGCAGGAGACCTGGTTCGATCCCTGGGTTGGGAAGATCCTGTGGAGGAGGGCATGGCAACCCAGTCCAGTATTATGGCCTGGAGAATCCCCATGGACAGAGGAGCCTGGTGGGCTACAGTCCATGGGCTGGCAAAGAGTTGGATACAACTGAGCAACTAAGCATAGCATAGCACCGTTCTTTGGGTTTTTTATGTTGTATAGAGTAGGTGTCAGAAGCATTGGAGCAGAAACTGAGGAATACTGTAGTCTCTCTTAGTTTGACCAAGAACTTAAATAAGTGACAGAAGTTTTAGCCT
Source organism: Capra hircus (assembly GCF_001704415.2). NCBI lineage: Eukaryota > Metazoa > Chordata > Mammalia > Artiodactyla > Bovidae > Capra > Capra hircus. The sequence continues at coordinate 19,222,505 of NC_030835.1, forward strand.
CTTGAATATAAATCTGTAGCTTTCTGCTTAGCCAAAGCAGCAGCAAGGTAACTACTGTCTGGAAACCTTTGGCTTATTTCCTGTACTGATCCTATCAGCCCCTGTTTTTTGATGCAAAGTAGCAAAGAAGTAATTCTAATAAGTGTGCCACTAAGTGATTTTCATTTTAAATCGTTGTTTAAAATATGCATGTTTATAAAAGTAATGGCAGATTTGGCATCATGTATGCCCTTTTATAGAAGTTTTAAACTAAAAAACTGCATTTAAAATTTTATTCCTTGGTAAAAAATAACTTTATGACTATTTAAAGCATAGTTGTATTTAGAGACTCTATTTCAAGTTGATACTTGACTCTGGTATACAAAGGAGGTAACAAAGTGATTTTTCTTTAATTGAGTTTTTAGACAGTAAGCATCTGAGATTTTTTTTTAATATATCATTCAATTTCAAATAGTCGATTTAAGGCTGTAAACGGATTACAGTAGAACTGTCTTTGGTTAAAACATTTTTGGAGCATAGTATTTTATCTTAATAGTATTTTATATACAGAATACTGTAAAATACTTAATAGTATTTTATATACAGAAGAGCCATACAAAAAAGATCTTCATGACCCAGATAACTACAATGGCGTGATCACTTAACTAGAGCTAGACATCCCGGAATGTGAAGTCAAGTGGGCCTTAAGGAAGCATCACTATGAACAAAGCTAGTGGAGGTGATGAATTCCAGTTGAGCTATTTCGATTCCTAAAAGAGGATGCTGTTAATGGGCTGCATTCAATATACCAACAAATTTGGAAAACTCAGCAGTGGACACAGGACTGGAAAAGGTCAGTTTTCAACCCATTGCCAAAGAATGTTCAAACTACAGCACAATTGTACTCATTTCACACACTAGCAATGTAATGCTCAAAATTCTCCAAGACAGGCTTTAACAGTATGTGAACTGTAACTTTCAGATGTTCAGGCTGGATTTAGAAAAGGCAGAGGAACCAGAGATCAAATTGCCAACATCTGTTGGATCATCGAAAAAGCGAGAGAGTTCCAGAAAAACATCTACTTCTGCTTGTTGACTACACCAAAGCCTTTGACTGTGTGGATCACAACAAACTGGAAAATTCTTCAAGAGATGGGAATACCAGACAACCTGACCTGCCTCCTGAGAAATCTGTATGCAGGTCAAGAAGGAACAGTTAGAACCAGACATGGAACAACAGACTGGTTCAAAATTGGGAAACGAGTATGTCAAGGCTGTATATTGTCACCCTGCTTATTTAACTTATATATGCAGAGTATATCATGCAAAATGCCGGGCTGGATGAATCACAAGCTGGAATCAAGATTGCCAGGAGAAATATCAATAACCTCAGATATGCAGATGACACCACCCTTATGGCAGAAAGCAAAGAACTAAAGAGCCTCTTGATGAAAGTGAAAGAGGAGAGTGAAAAAGTTGGCTTAGAAGCTCAACACTCAGAAAACTAAGATCATGGCATCTGGTCCCATCACTTCATGGCAAATAGATGGGGAAACAATGGAAACAGTGAGAGACTTTATTTTGGGGAGCTCCAAAATCACTGCAAATGGTGACTGCAGCCCTGAAATTAAAAGATGCTTCCTCCTTGGAAGAAAAGCTATGACCAACCTAGGCAGTATATTAACAAGCAGAGACATTACTTTGCCAACAAAGGTCAAAACTATGCTTTTTCCAGTAGTCATGTATGGATGTGAGAGTTGGGCTATAAAGAAAGCTGAGCACAGAAGAATTGATGCTTTTGAACTGTGGTGTTGGAGAAGATTCTTGAGAGTCCCTTGGACTGCAAGAAGATCCAACCAGTCAATCCTACAGGAAGTCAGTCCTGAATATTCATTGGAAGGACTGATGCTGAAGCTGAAACTTCAATACTTTAGCCATCTGATGCGTAGAGCTGACTCATTTGAAAAGACCCTGATGGTGGGAAAGATTGAAGGTAGGAAGAGAAGGGGATAACAGAGGAAGAGATGATTGGATGGCATCACCGACTTGATGGGCATGCATTTGAGCAAGCTCCCGGATTTGGTGATGGACAGGGAAGCCTGGAGTGCTACAGTCCATGGGGTCACAAAGAGCCGGACACAACTGAGCAACTGCACTGAACTAATTGTATCTTCTGTGTCAAGCTTCTTGTCTTTTGAGGAGTACCTGATTTTTAAAATCAGCCAAACTGGGGCTTCCCTGGTGGCTCAGTGGTAAAGAATCTTGTCTGCCAGTGCAGGAGACATGGGTTTGATTCATGGCCCAGGAAGATCCCACATGCTGTGGAGCAACTAAGCCCGTGCACCACAGCTACTCAGCCTGTACTCTAGAGCCCGGGAGCCACAATTACTGAGCCCGTGTGCCTAGAGCCCGTGCTCTGCAAAAGGAGAAGCCGGAGCACAACAAGAAAGTTGCTCCCACTCACTGCAACTGGAGAAAAAGCCCATGCAGCAGTGCAGACCCAGCACAGCCAAAAATAAATAAAATTATTTCTAAAAACATAAAAACAGCAAAATTGGGAGAATAATGTGGGTGATCAAGCTGATTGATTTTGTTTGTTCTGATTTGGGGTTTGTCTTCTAAACCGCCTCTGAGATAGAAGCTTTTGATAGATTACTCAAAAGTATTTTGAGTAATTGCACTGTCGCTGGAGGAAATGCATAGCTGTTGGAGGTGGTTGCTTTGAAGATGGCCCTCCTCAGAGATACAAGTTCTGCTATGTTTAAAACTTTTCTTTATAGGAACATTCTTTGCATTCCATCCTTACCACATTTTATTAAGAAACTTGGTATGTTTATTGAAGTAAGAGGACAAAGGAGCTCCAGTGACCATCTCCCCTTCTCTGTTTTCCAGGAAGTGTTTCACATGGTTGTTGAAGTACCACGCTGGTCGAATGCAAAAATGGAGGTATGTTTCACCTTTGCTAGTCAGATAGAGGATGTCAGGTTTGATCTGGTCACACTGATTTGCTCGGGCTGAACAGCTCAAGTCCAAGGCTGTCGTCTTTCTAGTCCCAGTCGGTTTTCCAGTTGTGTCCCCCCTTGTCTGCCTGTCTTCCTTCTATGCCCCAGCTAAACTCAACCATTTACTCTGTGCAAACACGCTACACTTTTTTCTTTCCCACGCCTGTGCCTCCGGCACTCCCCAAACCGAGAATCACCTTTTTCTCCTTGGTCTTCTCTTTAATTCCTTTGTTGACTCCTCCATGTAGTCAACAGGCTTGCTTCAGTCACCCCAGCCATAAAAATAATTTTATTGGAATTTCTGTCACATTGTATTAATTTATTCTGATGACATCTAATAAATTTGGCTTTTTGTTATGGATATCCATAATATTTGCTATCACTTAAGCTTTTTGACAGTAATAAAACTTCATATGTAATAGACAAATATTTGAATAATTCTAAATGCTTTAAAGGAAATCTGAAGTTAGATATTTTCTCAAATGTTAGGATTTATTCTAGCTAGTTTTAATTTTTGCTTTCTGAAATTAGAACATGTTCTTTTCCCCATCTTGTTCATTCCTGTGTACCTCAAATAAAATTTCCCCTTACAGGCTGATTATGATGAAACTTTTATTTTAAATTATGAAAGTGTTCGGGATAAAGATGTATCGTGTAAATGGAACTAGGGGATGCCTATTTCATAATTCCTTAAATCCCTATTTGAATATATTTCACATACAAATGTACAATGATTTGAAATTTTTTGTTTCAGATTGCTACAAAGGACCCTTTAAACCCAATTAAACAAGATGTGAAGAAAGGAAAACTCCGTTATGTTGCAAATCTGTTCCCTTATAAAGGATATATCTGGAACTACGGTGCCATCCCTCAGGTCTGTGTGCAGTTGTGAGAAATGTACTTTTCAGCTTAGCTTATGAAAATTTAACCTACTACTTAAAAAAAAGACTTAAATACCTACAAAAAGTTGTTCCTATAGTAGGTTATAAAAACATAGGGGGTAACTAACTCATTTTAATACTTCCTTAAATAACTTATTTTCAAGATAAACTAAAAAGGTAATTATTTCACATTTGAAAGTTTGTTCTTCTCTGAAATATCTGTGTTTTTTTAACATGGACTAGTTATAAACTACACAGATTCTTTCATTACAGATTGAGTAGTAGATCTGTTGCAAAACTAGAGCTTAAAAGCACCGATTTTTTTTGTGCCACCTAGAAGAGGGTACAAATCCTAAGTCTGCCACTTTCTAGATTTTCTAACTTGCTTCTGCTTCTTCCTCCCTGAGATGGGAATATTCCCCCCTGAAATATTCCTAGTGCATAGCTCATGTGGCTGTTTGAGGAATCAAGCACTTAGAACCTGGCACATGTAAGTTCTCACAGCTGTTGACTTTTATCTCTATCATCCAGATTGCTCCTTCTTTGTGGTAAAGTAATAATGGAGTTCTGTTTTCCTAAACAGTCACCCCTTTGAGGTGAGGGGATATCTGCATTGTTTACCAATTTATCCCTAGCACAACAGCAGTGTGTCTAGGCTCTTATTTCATATTTGAGTAAAGAATCACTGGAATTCAGTATACATTACTGAATGTACACTAAATTCTGGTTTGATTAAACCAACGCTGTGACACTTAAGATTTCTAAATGTCCAATTTATTTTCTTCCTGCTGATTGTTTTTATTAACCATTAAGTCTACTAAGTGGAACCTACTGTGAAACAACCTATAAGTTACTAAAACATCGGGCAAACCCATCTAGCTTGTGAAGTGCGAGTTGCTCAGTTGTGTCCGACTCTGCGACCCCATGGACTCCACAGTCCATGGAATTCTGCAGGCCAGAATACTGGAGTGGGTAGCCGTTCCCTTCTCCAGAGGATCTTTGAACCGGGGTCTCCCGCATTGCAGGCGGATTCTCCGCCAGCTGAGCCACACGGGAAGGCCATCGAGCCTGTGAGGTAATCACCAAGTCTAAGCTCAGCACCTCACCTGTGCTGCAGTTGATTCACTGCTTAGCCTGGACACGTAGTCCCTCTGGGAAAACATTGCTGAGATACTTCTCTCTTCTGTAGGCTGAATTTGGTTTTGCTGGGTCTGGTCTTCTTTTCTCCATCACTTTTATCTCCCTGCCTTTACTCCAGCTGAGTAAGCAGACAAATCCAAGGAGTATGTTCTGGGTTGGGAGGGAAAAGAACCGCAGCAGCAGCTGCTCTTCAGACGGAATTTCCTGACAAGCACGGCCCGTCCTTTCCCCTGCGCCGTGCTCTGTGAGGACTCTGCCTCACAGTTTAGCAGGAAGGAAACCCGGCCGCTTAAATGTTCAGCAAATCCTGATTAAACTTCTCATTCTTGATCCTGACCAGTGATGACATTTTTGCCATCAGCACATGTCATTTCCATCTTGATATTACGACCTACCTGTCTCTGCTTGGAGACATCTTTTAAAGAAAGTCTGGTTAATAGAGTAAGTACTAAGAGCTCACCAAAGCAGTTTTCTTTGAATCCATTTTTTTAAGTGAACATCTGGGTCTACATTTGTGTTTGCGTATTGTGTTGGTTATTAGATAGTTGGTTTTTTTCTGTTTAAAATAGGATCATTATCCATTTTAAAGCTTAACAGGAGCCCAGCATTTAATTGAGGTTATTGCGGTAGTGAAGATATGAATAGAGGATTCATTTTGATGAGAAATAAATAGCTGAAGATTCCTATTTTGCAGAACAATCACGGGATGTTATCTTTTAGTGCCAACATGGTCCACTTTTGTCATTAACACATATAGGAATAATACACTCTTAAGTTTTATTTTCATTTTTTTTAGACTTGGGAAGACCCAGGACACAATGACAAACACACCGGCTGTTGTGGTGACAATGACCCGATTGATGTGTGTGAAATTGGAAGCAAGGTAATAGAATCGGAAATATTTTTCTTTGAGATGAGAGCAATGAAATCTACAAAGTTCTTACTTTAAAAAACATTGTAAATAAAATATATGAATATCAGTGAAGAAATGATGTCTCTTTGGGTGATAAAAGCGTCCATTCCATTCTAAGCATTTGTACATTATAATTTGTAGTTTAAACCTAGCCTAGGAAAAGATGTATATTATATGCATGTGTGTGGAAGAACTGGACATGTTCTGCATTGCTTTAAAAGGCAGATGAGGAGTCAGTGGATGAAGGGTACCAGGAGGCAACAAGGCAAACCCTGCCTCAGGATTTGGAGTGACTAGTGAATTGGCCCCATGGGGGTTAAATAACCCCACATGTTGGGGGTTTATGGTAGAGATTCCTCTATCAAGTAGAGTTGCTCTAAGGTTCTAACTATGGTTATTTTCCTTTTTTTTTTTAAATGGTTATTTTCTTTATGATTTTTCCCAGCCTCAAGAAAAGAGCAAGCAACTGAAAAGAAAGTTGTCATTCAGTTGCTTAAGTCATAAAGTTCACGCTTATTGTATGACTTTACCTAACTCAGTGACTTCTATAAAATAAAAGGTAAAGAGAGTGTGTTAAAATCGGTGTTTGAAACAAACTCTGGTGCACTTCTTCCAGCACAAGCAATGACAGTTTAAAAAACATGAATCACCCTCAACTCTGATAGGATTAGTGGACATTCACTTGTTTAGCTTTTTAAAAATTGTTTACAGGAACCATCTTAAGTTTGTAGAAATTTGGCGTCTTCCTCATTTCCTATTATCCGCCAAGTAAAACTGTTCTTCCAGAGTTTGATTCTGTAGTTTTGACCTAGCTGTGGTTTTTGACTCTCAGGTGTGTGCACGAGGGGAAATTATCAGAGTGAAAGTTCTGGGCATTCTGGCGATGATTGACGAAGGGGAAACCGACTGGAAAGTCATTGCTATTAATGTGGAAGATCCTGATGCAGCTAATTATAATGGTAAGAAAATATGCAGGGTCTGGACCTTACCCAGTACCAGGCTTAACCTGTAATGACAGTCGTTAAGCCCATGCCTTCAAACTGTTACAGGATGGAGGAGCGAAACATTTGACAGAGCGCTGTGATTTCTGCTGCTGAACCCCTGTGGTTAACTGCATAAGCTTTCTCCTTCATTCCAGGACTAGAGAAATCTGGTAGTTTGTCTTTCCTGTTTTCTTCTTTCCTTTTCCACATGCTACCACTTACTTGCTCTATTTTTTAAAAAATAAAAAAATTGAGATGTACATGCCATGTGTCATAAAATTCACCATTTTAAAGTTTCCAGTTCCATGGGTTTGATACATGCACTAGGCTGTTAACCGCCACCACTATCTGATTCTAGATCATTTTTACCATTCCAGCAGAAAATCCCGCAGGCGTTAACCGTCACTCCCTATCTCCCCTTCCCTCAGGCCCTGGCAACCACCTACCTATTGCCTGTCTCTATGCATCTGCTTGATCTGAACATTTCACATAAATGGGCTCACATGATATCTGACTTCCTTCACTTGGCATGCTGTTTTCAGGGTCCATCTACGTTGTAATGTGTATCAGTACTTTATCCCCCCCCTTTTGTTGGTGGTAAAATTAACATAAAATTCAGTATCTTGACTGTTTTAAAGGGTGGAATTCAGCGGCATTTACTATATTCACAGTGTTGTGCAACCAGGACCACTTATCTCATTTCAGAACATCCTCATCACCCTGAAGGGAAACTCTGTACCTTTAAGTACTTAGTCACCCCTGTTCCCTCCTCCTCCGAGGCCCCGACAATCACTTACCTGTTTATGTCTCTGTGAATTTGCCTATTCTGGATACTTCATATACATGGAATTGTGAAATATATGGCCTTCTGTGTCTGGTTTCTTTTTACTTAGGTTTTCTAGGTTTATCCATGTTGTAGCATGTATTAGTACTTCTTTTTTTAATGGCTGAGTTTAGTCTGTGGTGTGGATATATATCACATTTTGTTGATCCATTCATCTGTTGATGGACATTTGGGTTCTTTTTGGCTATTAGGAATAGCGCTGCTGCTATGAACATTCCTGTATAAGTTTTTGTGTGGACATGTCTTTTTAATCCTCTTGGATGAGCAAGCTCTGGGAGTTGGTGATGGACAGGGAAGTCTGGCGTGCTGCAGTCCATGGGGTCGCAGAGTCAAACACAACTGCGTGACTGAACTGACTAACTGGGTGTATATACCTAAGAGTGGAGTTTCTGAGTGAAATGGTAACTCTTAATGTTTAGCCCCTTGATGGTGATTGAGTTGCTAAGTCGAGTCCAGCTCTTGCAACCCCATGGACTATAGCCCATCAGGCTTCTCTGTCCATGGAAATCTCCTGGCAAGAATTCTGGGGTGGGCTCTCATTTCCTTCTTCTGGATCTTCCTGACCCAGGGATTGAACTGGGCTTTTCCTGCATTGTGGGCGGATTGTTTATCAACTGAGCTACCAGGGAAGTCCCATGTTTAGCCCCTTGAGGAAATGCCAGATTTTCCCCAAAGCGGCTGCACCGTCTTACAGTCCTGAAAGGGTTCCAATTTTTCTACTCCCTTGCCAGCATTAGTTATTTATCTTTTTAAAGTACAGCCATTCTAATGGGGTATATCATCATATTTTTGAGCTATAAGACTACTTCAGATACTAGACCTTTATCAGATATATATGATTTGTCTGTATTTTCTTCCATTTTGTGGATTTGTCCTTTTGTTTTCTTAATGGTGTCCTTTGAAGTACTCATGGTTTTCATTTTGATGTAGTCTATTTTTTCTTCTATTGCTGTGCTTTGGGTATCATATTTAAGAAACCATTGCCTAATCTAAGGTCACAAAGTTGTTTCCTTCTAAGAATTTTATAAATTCAACTCTTACATTATTCCTTTCTGTTGTTATTTTTACCTTTCAGAGTATTATCTCATATATGTTTAAATATGTGCATATTTGCATATATATATATATATATACACAAACTCATTTAAAAAGGACTCAACACCAACCCTTTAATAGTGCAATGGGAAAAAAAGATGGAGACTGACTTTTTCTTTCAGATACTTCTGTATTATTTAAATTTTATACATTGAGAGTGCATTCCTTCATTTAGTCCTGATACTGTTCGTCACTGTGTCCATTTTCACACGTGCTATTTAAACAAAAGTTCAGTTCAGTCACTCAGTCGTGTCTGACTCTTTGTAACCCCATGGACCACAGCATGCCAGGCCCCCCTGTCCATCACCAACTTCTGGAGTTTACTCAAACTCATGCCCATTGAGTCTGTGATGCCATCCAACCATGTCATCCTCTGTCGTCCCCTTCTCCTCCTGCCCTCAATCTTTCCCAGCATCAGGGTCTTTTCAAATGAGTCAGCTCTATGCATCAGATGGCCAAAGTATTGGAGTTTCAGCTTCAGCATCAGTCCTTCTCAAGGATATTCAGGACTGACTTCCTTTAGGATGGACTGGTTGGATCTGCTTGCAGTCCAAGGGACTCTCAAGAGTCTTCTCCAACACCACAGTTCAAAAACATCAATTCTTCAGTGCTCAGCATTCTTTATAGTCCAACTCTCACATTCATACATGACTACTGGAAAAACCATAGCCTTGACTAGATGGACCTTCTTTGGCAAAGTAATGTTTCTGCTTTTTAATATGTTGTCTAGGTTGGCCATAGCTTTTCTTCCAAGGAGTAAGCATCTTTTAATTTCATGGCTGCAATCACCATCTGCAGTAATTTTGGAGCCCCCAAAAATAAAGTCTGCCACTGTATCCACTGTTTCCCCATCTATTTGCCATGAAGTGATGGGACCAGATGCCATGATCTTCGTTTTCTGAATGTTGAGCTTTAAGCCAACTTTTTCACTCTCCTCTTTCACTTTCATCAAGACGCTCTTTAGTTCTTCTTCACTTTCTGCCATAAGGGTGGTGTCATCTGCATATCTGAGGTTATTGATATTTCTCCCAACAATCTTGATTCCAGCTTGTGCTTCCTCCAGCCCAGCGTTTCTCATGATGTACTCTGCATATAAGTTAAATAAGCAGGGTGACAATATACAACCTTGACGTACTCCTTTTCTTATTTGGAACCAGTCTGTTGTTCCATGTCCAGTACTATGTTCCTGTGAACATAGTTCACAGGAGGCAGGTCAGGTTGTCTGGTATTCCCATCTCTTTCAGAGTTGTCCACAGTTTATTGTGATCCACACAATCAAAGGCTTTGGCATAGTCAATAAAGCAGAAATAGATGTTTTCCTGGAACTCTCTTGCTTTTTTGATGATCCAGCAGACGTTGACAAATTGATCTCTGGTTCCTCTGCCTTTTCTAAAACCAGCTTGAACATCTGGAAGTTAGGGTTCACGTATTGTTGAAGCCTAGCTTGCAGAATTTTGAGCATTACTTTACTAGCATGTGAGATGAGGGCAATTATGTGGTAGTTTGAGCATTCTTTGGCATTGCCTTTCTTTGGGATTGGAATGAAAACTGACCTTTTCCAGTCCTGTGGCTACTGCTGAGTTTCCAAATTTGCTGGCATATTGAATGCAGCACTTTCACAGCATCATCTTTTAGGATTTGAAATAGCTCAACTGGAATTCATCACCTCCCCTAGCTTTGTACTTGACTTCACATTCCAAGATATCTGGCTCTAGGTGAGTGATCACACCATCATGATTATCTGGGTCATGAAGATCTTTTTTGTACAGTTCTTATGTGTATTGTAGCCACCTCTTCTTAATATCTTCTGCTTCTGTTAGGTCCATACCATTTCTGTCCTTTATCGAGCCCATCTTTGCATGAAATGTTCTCTTGGTATCTCAGATTTTCTTGAAGGGATCTCTAGTCTTTCCCATTCTATTGTTTTCCTCTATTTCTTTGCACTGATCACTGAGGAAGGCTTTCTTGTCTCTCCTTGCTATTCTTTGGAACTGTGCGTTCACATGCTTATATCTTTCCTTTTCTCCTTTACTTTTTGTTTCTCTTCTTTTCACAGCTATTTGTAAGGCCTTCTCAGTCAGCCATTTTGCTTTTTTGCATGTCTTTTTCTTGGGGATGGTCTTGATCCCTGTCTCCTGTACAATGTCACTAACCTCCATCCATAGTTCATCAGGCATTCTATCAGATCTAGTCCCTTAAATCTATTTTTCACTGCCACTCTATAATTGTTAGGGATTTGATTTAGTTCATACCTGAATGGTCTAGTGGTTTTCTGCACTTTCTTCAATTTCAGTCTGAGTTCAGCAATAAGGAGTTCATGATCTGAGCCACAGTCAGCTCCCAGTCTTGTTTTTGCTGACTATATAGAGTTTCTCCATCTTTGGCTGCAAAGAATATAATCAATCTGATTTCGGTGTTGACCATCTGATGATGTCCATGTGTAGAGTCTTCTCTTGTGTTGTTGGAAGAGGGTGTTTGCTATGACCAGTGTGTTCTCTTGGCAAAACTCTATCAGTCTTTGCCCTGCTTCATTCTGTACCCCAAGGCGAAATTTGCCTGCTATCCCAGGTATTTCTTGACTTCCTACTTTTGCATTCCAGTCCCCTATAATGAAAAGGGCATCTCTTTTTGGGTGTTAGTTCTAAAAGGTCTTGTAGGTCTTCATAAAACCGTTCAACTTCAGCTTCTTCAGCATTACTGGTTGAGGCATAGATTTGGATTACTGTGATATTGAATGGTTTGCCTTGTAAACGAACAGAGATCATTCTGCTGTTTTTGAGATTGCATCCAAGTACTGCATTTTTGACTCTCTTGTTGACTATGATGGCTACTCCATTTCTTCTAAGGGATTCCTGCCCACAGTAGTAGGTATAATGGTCATCTAAGTTAAATTCACCCATTCCAGTCCATTTTAGTTCGCTGATTCCTAGAATGTCGACATTCACTCTTGCCATCTCCTGTTTGACCACTTCCAATATGCCTTGATTCATGGACCTGACATTCCCGGTTCCTATGCAATATTGCTCTTTACAGCATCGGACCTTGCTTCCATCACCAGTCATATCCACAGCTGGGTGTTGTTTTTGCTTTGGCTCCGTCTCTTCATTCTTTCTGGAGTTATTTCTCCATTGATCTCCAGTAGCATATTATTGGGCACCTACTGACCTGGGGAGTTCATCTTTCAGTGTCCTATCTTTTTGCCCTTTCATACTGTTCATGGGGTCCTCAAGGGAAGAATACTGAAGTGGTTTGCAGTTCCCTTCTCCAGTGGACCACATTTTGTCAGACCTCTCCACCATGACCCGCCTGTCTTGGGTGGCCCTACACAGCATGGCGCATAGTTTCATTGAGTTAGACAAGGTGTCTTGCTGGTGCTTCTCCTTTGCCCTTGGACGTGGGGTATCTCCTCACAACCGCTTCAGTGCTACCGTCTTACTGGGGTTTCTCTGCCCTTGGACGTGGGGTGTCCCCACATGGAGATGTGTACACAAGGGTACACATGCTAAAATAGTGTGCTTTGGCCACAGTTAATGAAGCCACAGCATCTTTACATCAGCAGCATTTTCTGGGTGTCATTTCCCTTGCAGTCAATATTGTTAGAACCCTGAAAGTTTCTCTGGGTGGCTGGGCCTGTGGTGCAAGCAGTATACAGCTTTCCTTAAATGTCAGTGTAAGGCAGTGTCCGTCATCTGTTATAACTGGAAGAGAATTAAGCAGAGGGAGCACTTGACAAGTCACAACTTTGGGAGGAATATACACAGAGCCATGGGGGTGGATGGCCTACCCACTAAAGTGACCAGGTTGGCCATGTTGATCCTCTTTGACATTGTGGGGCCCACGACAGCCAGCCACCCGCCTGCTGCAGTTGTGGGCGTCAGGAAAGTGAGCATTTCTTGCTGCTCATGGTTGAGGGCTGATTAGAGGCTGAACCCAAGGAACAGCACAGAATTGATCTATAAAGCACAATTGGAGGAACAAAACTTGAAGTTTTTCCTACTTTTTTTTTTTTCCTGGGTCTGGTGTCCAGGGTTCCCTAGTCTGGGTCCAGCATACCTTTCAATATCTAGTTCAAAAAAAGTCAAACAGTTCATCAGTTCTTACATTTTTTCCTTACCATGATAGAATACAGAAATATATTAGATCTTTGTCTCTAGTTTTTGGCAAAGAACTAAATCCCTTGGAATTTCCTGAGTGATGAATGTGTCTTTTATTCACAGTGAGCCTCTTTCATTACACCTGAGTTTGTGCTAATAAGGTGACTTAAGGTGGGGCCCTAGCTAGCCTCAGACAGGCTCAGTCAACAGAAACACTGAATGATTAGAGGGTGGGAACTTTTAGCCCCAACCACTGACCCCTGGGACTGGGAGGGGAGGCTCCATGAAAAGTCTGGAATCATGAGATGTGGAGCACTTCTGGGATGGTGAGTACACTGCAATGCTGGGAGGGTGGCATGCCTCCCTCTGCCCCCCAGAGGACATGGGAACTACACCCTCCATCCCCCCATACTGGGTCCTAAGCATCTCTTTTGTTGGACTGTTCCTGAGTTGTATCCTTTATACTAAACCAGTAAACAGAAGCTCAGTGTTTCCTTGAGTTTTATGAGTCTTTCTGGCAAATTTTCAAACCCAAGGAGAGAGCTGTAGGAAACTGATTTATAGCAAGTGGTCATGGCTTGGAATTTGCCACCAACGTCTGAAGTGGGATCACTGTTGTGGAACTGAACCCTCTAACTGTGGGACCTGACTCCATTAGTCAGTGTCATTATTGAACTGAATTGTCAGGCTGGCATTTGGTGCCTAAAGAATAGAATTGGTTGGGAAATTTGTTAGAAGACAACATTCACTTGCATTTTGGATTTCTGGATTTTCAAACTATTTCTGTATCAGATGATACCTCTTACGTGAATTATAAGTTCCTTGAAATTTATCAGTGTTTAAACATTTCCCAGTTCACTTTGTAAACTTTCCCTACGTTAAGTGGTACTCTGATAATAAAATACATGATTTTCTTTAGCTATGCACCTTACAAATTGGGCTAAGCCAAGTTTATATTATAGAAATATAAATAACCTGTTGTTGAACATATTCCTGCTTCCAGTTACAATTTTCCTGATGGATTTTTTTGTACTTGTATCTTCTATTTGTTTGCATGGAAAAGCAGTTTGGTCATTTAAACTTGAGTTTGATGGCATTAAGGCTCGACATTGATAATGACTGTACAGAAACTTAAAAACATTTTTTTTTTTTTACAGAGGACACTTTTCTTTTGGCCAGAAATATAGTATTGTGATATTGAATGCCTATACTGTAGAGTGAGGAAAGCTTATTCACATGTAATAAGTAACCTATCAGTGAACATATGTAATGCATTTTTTCTTGTCTTTTAGTACATCATTGGAGCGTGATCCTCAAGTACAACCTCAACCTGTCTTTCAGTATCTTTTATCCTTCTCTTTGGAGAAGGGCATGGCAACCCACTCCAGTATTCTTGCCTGGAGAATCCCGTGGACACAGGAGCCTGGAGGGCTACAGTCCATGGGGTCGCAAAGAGTTGGATACGACTGAGCAACTGAAACACACATCCTTCTCTTGGGGCTTCCCAGGTGTCTCAGTGGTAAAGAATCTTCCTGCATTGCAGGAGACACAGGTTTGAGCCCTGGGAAGTTACACACGCTTGCCAAACTACGCTCTCGTGCAGCCCCCAGTCATTTCTCCCTCCTCTTATTTAATAGGAATTATTGTGGTACTGATTGTTCTCTTAGTACTTAATGTCAGAGCTATTCTAGGACACTAGATGATTTTCTTTTAATGTGTATATATGTTCTCTTCTCGAAAAGATATTAGTTCTAACATTATTTGAACTTTTTTGACAATCCATCCTATAGCTCTTGAAAGTACTTGGTATTTTTATTGAATGCATAAATAATTACATATACATCTTGCAGTCTGAGAAGAGAATCTTATTCTCTTCTTAGATATTAATGATGTCAAGCGGCTGAAACCTGGCTACCTGGAAGCTACTGTGGATTGGTTTAGGAGGTACAAGGTTCCAGATGGAAAACCTGAGAATGAGTTTGCTTTCAATGCAGAATTTAAAGATAAGGTAAGGTGTCACTCAGAACTGTAGCTGTAGGCCTATCTGTGTTGAGACAGAATTTAACCATATTGTTACCATCTAAAGACTGTGTGACCGTAAAATAGATGTTTAAAGACACAAGACAGGCTTTATGTTGATTTGTTCATTTAAATGGTTTTCTTTCATTTTTGATACAAGGAAATGATTCAGAAGAGACGAAGCTATCATGCTTTGGTAAAATGTTGATGATAAGGAAAGAACAGGGCTGTCCCCTGGTGGCCCAGGGGTTAAGACTGTGTTCACTGCCAGTACCATGGGTTCCAGCCCTGGCTGGGGAACTAATCCCACATGCCATGACCCGAGCCCAAAATTAGGAAAGGAAAGAACTTGTTTCTGTTATTCTAACGAATATCTCTTTAAATTATAGAACTTTGCCGTTGACATTATTGAAAGCACTCATGACTATTGGAGAGCTTTAGTGACTAAGAAAACTGATGGAAAAGGAATCAGCTGGTAAGCATTAACTCTTTTCTCCATGTTTAACACACAAAGCAGACTAGCTTACTCCAGATACGTTAATAACCTCAACATTTTGTACCGTTACATTCACTTAGGAAAGAGATAACTGGTTTTATCAGTACTTAAGTCAATAGGAAGTGCAGACTGAAGGAAAAACCACACAACGTAAAGGTTGTGAGTTACAATTTATTTGAGGACTGTAGCCCAGGAGACAACTTCTCAGATAGCCCTAAAGAACTACTGCAGAGATGTAAGGGAGGAGCCAAAAGAGATATAAATTTTTTTATTTTATTTTTTGCTGGGAAAACATGTAGTCAAGCATAAAAAGATGACTGCTAATCATAAAGAAGAGACATCTCAAGTTAATGATTTCAGTGCTTTTCTATGTATGAGAAGAGGCAAAAATCTGGGGTCATTTGAAATTTTTTCTTAGAAATTCATGTTAACTATCTAGGGGCCAGTATACCCAAATCTTTCCTGTTCTTCTCCATCCTGAATTCCCCTCAGGGCACACTGTCAGCAGGCGACTGTAGTGGGTCATGGCTTGATCCTTGTAGAACCGGAATATAGCAGGCAACATTTTTTTCTTTGCAGAAAGTGAAAACAAAAATGCCACAAAGATACTATGAATAAGTAAAAACTAAAATTATAAAGGGGAGAATGAGATCAGAGCTTTGTAAGGGTAACTGGGGAAAACTGCCTAGCATCAGGGTGCTCAGAATGGGTTGAGTACTAGGGTTGGTATTCTCTGATGTAAATATATAGGATCATCACAACTAAACCAGGATCTACCATGCACATTGAATTAACTACTCCTACTACTTCTACTACTACTAATAATAACGGATACTGATTGAGCTGTTAATATTTGCCAAGGATGCAACAGAAATACAGGGAGATTAAACTTAACCAAGGTCATACCGCAGTAAGTGTTTTGGCGTGAGGGCTCGCATCCAAGTCTGTGTGGCCCCAGCTTATTTTTAGTATAATATACTCCCTCTTTAAAGATTATAAGAGAATGGCCACCATTACCACTTAACTAGTGTTGTTCTGAAAATAGTAGCTGATGAAGTAAATAGGAGAAAGAAATAAGATGCAGGAATACTGGAAAAGGGGGAAGCAAATTGTTGCAGATGATATGACTGTGTACACAGAAAACCCTAGAAAAAAGAACATAAGGTGGAGGATTACAAAATGAGTATATATGCACATTGCTAGCTTTGTATATGAACAGAACAGAAACTATAATGGAGGAAAAGATCCCATGTAGAATAGAATTTAAGAAAAAAAAGTATAAATAAGAAATCTGAATGACCCAGAAGAAGAAGAAAACTTTAAAACTCTATAGAGAAAAATAAAAGATGTTAATATAAAGGTATCATATATTCATGAATAACATTCAGTTTCATCTAGGAAAAAAAACCTGCATGTCAGAATAGTGATAGAAATCCTGAAAAAAACAGGGGTATTGGTGGTGAGGTTTGCACCAACTGCCTATTTAAGAGGAAAAACGAGGCTAGATCTCTGTCTTGCCCTTTACATTCCTTTCTTCCTCCAGATATGCACACTGGCAACCACCCTCGTGCTGTGGCTGCTTCTCATTTCTGAAAGGTGCCGTAACCAGGCAGGTCCTCCTGCACAAGGAGCCCAGCACCAACCAGTGTTCCTAACCCCAGCTGCTCTATACCCACCTGTTAACTGGCACTGGCTGCCAGCATGAGTTTGCAACTCTTGTCTTATGTCAGTGTTTTAATTCCAGACAGATAAATTGTAATGTGAGAAAATTCTAGAAAAAGACTAGGTGCATTTAATTCATTAGCGTGTAGTAGGGAAGACCTGTCTAAACAGAAGACAAACTCAAAATCCAGAAAAGAAAGGTTTACTTATGATTTTTTAATGTATCAGGAGGCAGTTCTTCCCAGTTTTTCCTTAACACCTGACAAAGGACTAAAGTTCTTAATTTATAAATAACTAACCCAAATTGATGAAAGAAAGAATACTAATAGAGGGAGAGAAAAAGTAAGTTTACATAAAAGAAGATGTGCAGCCTCACTTTATAATTTTAAATGCAGCTCAGAAAGATAGTGTTATCCTTCAATAAATTTGCACAATTAAAAAAATTAAATGATAGCCTGGAGTGGCAACATTTATATGTAGTTGTGAGAGTTTGAATGGGTACAGCCTTTGTGAGGGCAGTTTGACAGTAGTCAGTACCTAGGTTTTTTTGTGTCTTTTTTTTTAATTGGAGGATAATTGCTTTACAATGTTGTGTTGGTTTCTGGTGTATAACGTAAATCAGCCATTAATCTCAAAATTTTAAATTCTTATATTTCTTTGTAGCACTACTACTAGGAATGTATCCTATATAGTCCTGAAAGATGTATGTACAAGGATATTCACTGCAGTGTCGTTTATAATATCAAAAAAGTTAGAAACAACCAAATTGTAATGATTAAGCAATTCATGGAACAGTATATGGCACATTGTTCTCTATATGTTGATGTGGAATGATGTCCAAAATATATTAAATGAGAAAAGCAAAGTCCATAGCAGTATATTTATCATAGTGTGATGCCATTTATGCAAGGTAAGATATACCTACACACCCCAGCATCTGTTTATATTATAAATTTCTTTTCTGGAGGGAGAAAAGAGCTATAGGAAATTCTCAGGAATGTTCTGTAAGTTGGGATAATGTCTTGTAAAATAAAAACATCTGTCTCTCCACAAGCATAAGAAAAACTGAGCACACACACACCTTTGTATGAAAATGTACAATCATGAGACTTTGCTTTTAATAACTCCTCTATTTTGTGGTATCCTATTATTTCTATGGAAATGTTAAGTAACAGGTGGCTGAATATTTTTTCTTTTTCATAGAATATTTTTGATTATAACCACATAATAGTATACAGTAATTCAATATGAAGGAAATTTTGAATCATAGTTAACCAAAAAAAGTTTAAAAAAAAAATCACTTTAATCTCAGTTTTTACATAGATACTTTTAGTAACATGTAAAGTTTTCTCTTTTTACAGTCCTTTTTAAGTATATTTTCAAAAATAATCATATTGTATGTATAATATATGGGGTTCCCAGGTGGTAAAGAATCCATCCACCTGCTAATGCAGGAGACACAGGAGATGTAGGTTCGATCCCTGGGTTGGGAAGAGTCCCTGGAGTAGGAAATGGCAGCCCACTCCAGTATTCTTGCTGGGATAACCCCATGGACAGAGGAGCTTGGTGGGCTATAGTCCATGGGGTCCTAAAGAGTAAGACACGATTGAGCGAAAGCATATGCACGTACATAATTTGTTTTGTGGTTTAGAAAAGCTAACACTACAAGCATTTGTTATGTCATTAAATAGATAATATTTTATAATATAAATATTCCATCTGTATATGTTCTGTCTGTTGGATAAATCAGTTTTAATCATCTCTGTTGTTGGACATTTTGGTTACTTCCAGCTTTTCAGTCTTATCAATAGTGAAAATCATGCATGTTAAACATCTTTGTACATAATTATTTAAATCTCTGAGTTTGGCGAGGTGGAATTTGTCTGTCAAAGTGTATGTGCTTTTCAAAAGGTTTTGGACACTTTTTTTTTTTTTTTTTTGGTGTGTGTGAAAAAAATTTTTTAATTTTGTTGTGGACATATTTTACCAGATTATTTTTCAGGAATATTGAACCAGGTGTTGCTCCTGCCAGGTGTCAGCACCGAGAGAAACCAGATTTTTTTTTTTTTTTTTTTATCTAATTAGGAAAGATAGGCCTCTCATTTTAATTTGCATTTCTTAGCTCTTTCAAAGAATTGCAAAGCACTCAATCACAGATTTTAAAATCTGTACTTGTTAAAGTATTTGAGTAAAATTTGCCTTAAGAATAGCTGTATCTTGCCAAAAAAAATAATCAAAATGTTTAATATAGGTGATAAATCTTTCAACAACGCCAAACTTGAATCTCACTTGACCTACCAGCTCCAGCTTGTTATTTTCAACACGAGTTTTAATGAGAGAAGTTTTTGTTAGTGTGACACTTTCCCTTTGTGTAACAGCATGAACACCACGGTGTCTGAGAGCCCCTTCCAGTGTGACCCTGATGCTGCCAAAGCCATTGTGGATGCTGTAAGTAAAGGTTTCCTGGAGAAAAAAACAAACTCGGCGGCCAAAAAATACGGTGTTGAATGGGGAGGGAAAGTATTAATTATTGATTATTAGTTATTAATATTCAATGAATATTAATAACCCAAGTGCCTGGGTACTTATCATAAGCCATTTTTCATAAGAGTACCAATGGGAACTTACATGGCTTGGTCATAGCAAGGATGGAGAAAGTCATCAAATTTCAGGTACCATTGCAAGAGTGGTTTGTAGACCTAGAGAGACTTTCAGGTGAGGTAATAAATCATCCATCAAAGAAATAATCTGATTTTGATTAACCTAAAGATTGAAGCTTGTCTAAAATTATTCTCATAATATTAGATGAGAAAAACGAAAATGAGGTCTGACTTTACTGACTTGTATAGTACAAGGGAAAAAGACAATTTAATGATGAAGCCAGTACGTTTAGATTTATTTTTATTTGTATATAAATTTTGACAAAGTTGAGATAAAAGGGAAAAGCCATTGGGTAACAGCCATTACTTTTCAATAAGAACATTCTGCCTACATTTTATATATATGTATGTATATATAAAGTCTATATATACATATGTTGGTTTTTCAATTGTTTCAAAAAAAAAAAATTTTTATTAATTAGTCTCCTGTGTTGTCATTAAAAGCCAAGAGGTTTTGAGTTTGTTAGCATTTCTTAGTAGAGCAAGCTTTGCATTGTTCCCATCTGGTGTAAATTATTTTTAGAACTTAAAATTTGAGATAGTTGTCTGCTGTTCACATTCCTTTTAATCTTTCTGTCAATATACTTTTTTAGCTTATTCTTTTCCTGGAATTAGACTAATACATTTTAATACTGTGTTTTAGTTACCACCACCATGTGAATCTGCCTGCACAATACCAACAGATGGTAAGATCTATATTCTAGTCAAATTACATTAAACATTCTCCATATGTGTGGGGAAATGACATGTATATCTGTAGATACATGTTACGTACCACATACATACAGAGAAAGAGGAGAATGGGGAGAAGCACTCTTAGGGTTTCGAGGCATCCGTGGGAAAAAGAGGGCTGTATGTACCCCCTTTAGTGCCAGCCCGTGACAGCAGCTTCCAAGTCACAACCCACTGTTCTCTGAGTTCCTGGTAGGTGCCTCGTGGAGGCTGGAGCAGGCTGGGCTCTGCCTCCCCGTCTGGCCACAGGCTGATTCACCCAGAAAACAGTTCTTTCCATCTTTAGACATTAGAATTCTCTGTAAGACTCTACTGGTGAGAATTGCTGATCTGTAGGACCAGCCATCAAGAGTAAGGATGTTTAGTTGCCCAGTCGTGTCTGACTCTGCGACCCCATGGACTGTAGCCCACCAGGCTCCTCTGTCCTTGCGATTTCCCAAGCAAGAATACTGGAGTGGGTTGCCATTTCCTTCTCCACAAGAGTAGGGAAGCCCAAAACAAAACACTGATAAGTTACCTGTTTTGGTAATTTAGTGAAGCTATGCATGTATGTAGATTTAATGTAATCCATAGCAGTATTTATTAAAGCAAGTATATTATTCACTGTTATATGTTGGGTGTAATTTTGATTCTTAACAGGGATTCTAATTGGTTTCTCTTTTTCCTGACTACAGTGGATAAGTGGTTCCATCACCAGAAAAACTAAGGAAATTTCTCTGGAATACAAGCTGATATTGCTGCATCCTACCTGTCGGAAAGTGTTAGATGTGAACGTAGTAGCTTTTCCAAGCTTTAAACTTATAGAACTAATCAGTCAGATTCTGCTGTCACCAGTCTAATATATTCATACATGATCCATCTAAGAGCATTTATCATGTCAACTAAGGTAACTTTTAGTTCCTGCTTAAATATGAAGGCGGTTGTAGTTTGGAAGTCATCTGTGACTGAGTATGCAAGATAAGTACATATTGGATGTATATGTTTGCCATGGGTTAGGAAATAAAAATTATTTTGTTTCAACTTGGTTTATGATATTTTTATTTTAATCTGAAGCCTAACACTACCAAGCAGGCTTGGGTGCTGTTTGGTATTTGCTTTCTATGACTAATCTTACGATTCAGTTTTACTAGCCTAAAAACTGACTTTTTTAGGCACCTGAAAATGAAATCCCTGCTATTTACAGTAGTTCTTGATACTCTGCTCTTACCTAATTCCTGTCGTCTCATTGTGAGTCGTCAGTCAGAATAGTTCTGTGGTTAAATTTGTGGACTGCGTTAAATTCGAGCTCTGCAGACCTGAGTTTTTAATCCTATATGATATACTTACTTAGCTCTGTAATCTCAGGTCAGGTACCAAAAACCCAACTCCAGCTCCCTCGTTTGTAAAAGAGATGCAGTTTGTATAAAGGCATTATTAAGCATTCAGATTGTTTTAATTGAAATCTTTTTTGAGATCATTAGAAATTCACATGCAGTTGTTAAGAAATAATACAAAGAGACTTTCTCTATTCTTTTCCCCCCAAAGGCAAGAGTTTGTAAAACTACAGAACAATAATACAACCAGGATATGGCCCTGATAGTCTACCCATCTTCCTCAGATTTCCCAGTTTTACTTGTTCTCATCTGTATGGTGTATTTTTCTGCATAATAACCTGTGTAGGCTCCTGTGTCCTACAAGATACTTAACACTTAATATCACAAAGACCCCTGGTTTTATCTTTTTATCACCACACCCACCTCTCATTACGTGTATCTATAGTTCATGCTTTTTATTCATTCCTGTCTATTGCTGAGTAGTATGTATGCCAGAGGCTGTTCACCTTGGAGACCTGCAGATACGGGAGTGGCCTAGCATGAGATTTACACCCTCTCCCCCGGATGTATGTATAAACTGTTTCACCTGTGAAGGACATCTAAGCTCATTCCAGTTTCTATTAAAAATAAAGCTGCAAGGACTCAGCTGGTAGTCCACACTAAGTCTTAAGACTCCACACTCCCAGTGCAGGGGACCCAGGTTTGTTCACTGGTTAGGGAACTAGATCCCACATGCTGAAGCTCAGGAGTTCGCATGCCACAGTCAAGATCCCACATGCCACAACTAAGACCCCAGTACAGCCAAATAAATAAATGTAAAAAATAAAGGTGCTGTAAATATTCACGTACATATTTTTGTGTCAGTATAACTTTTCACTGGAATTGCTAAGTCATCTCATAGATGCAGAGATTTTGTTTTATAAAATGCTGCCAAACTGTTTTCTTGAGTGGCTGTACTATTCTACACTTCCTATAGCAATGTATGAGTGATTCAGTTTCTCTGCGTCCTTGCCAGAGTTTGGTTTATCACTATTTTTTATTTCAGCCGTTCTGTTAGGTGTGTAGTGATATCTTGTTGCACCTTTCATTTGCATTTCTCTAACTGCTAGTTGTGTAAAACATCTTTTCCTGTGTCTGTTTGCCATCTTCTTTGGTTAAATATTTGTTCCTACCTTTGATGCATTTTCTGATTAGATTTTTTTTTTTCATCGTTAACTGTTGAAAGTCCTTTGTCAGATATGTAGTTGCAAACATTTTCTGCCGTTCTGTGACTTTTCATTCTCTTTACATGGGCTTTTACAGAACAGATTTTTAAATTTGATAAAGTCTACGGTATCAAATTTTCTTTTTATGAATTATGCTCTTCGTATCAAGTTTAAGAATTCTTTACCTGGATCCCAAAGAGTGTCTCCAAACGTTTTATAGCTTTACATTTTAGTCTGTGATCCCTTTTGAGTTTATTTTTGTATAAGGGATGAGGTTTAGGGCAAGGCTTTTTAATTCTTGCTACAGATGTCCAACTGCTCCGGCACCATTTGTTGAAATGTTATTCTTCCCTCAGTGTACTGGTTTTGTGCTTCTGTCAAATATCAGTTGAGTGTATTTGTGTTGGGTCGATTTCTGGGTGCTCTGTCTGTCCCGCTGATCTGAGTCTAACCTGTCAGAACCATACTCCCTTGGTTACTCTAGCTATATGGTAAGTCTTACTACCAAATAGAGTACTTTCTTCCACTTTATTCTTTAGTCCAGGGTGTGTGCCTTTTCAAATAAATTTTAAAATACATCTGGACTATGTCTATTGTCTATTCCTAGGGGAAAAACCTTACTGGGATTTTGATAGGCATTGCATTAAACCCGCAGATCAGTTTTAGCCATGTGTTCAGACTCCTAATGTGTTCAGACTCCTAATGTGTTCATGTCAGTGACTTCTAGTTTGCTTCCATTATGCTCAGAAAACACAGTTCATATCATTTCAGTTCTCTTTAATTTGCTGAGGTGGTTTTATGGCCCGGGAGGTGGTCTGTCTTGGGGAATGTTCCAGAGTTGCTTAAAAAAATTTTTTTAATTTGGTGTTGAGTGGAATATTCTGTTTAACTGAATCCTGTTGATTGGTGGTATTTTTCAGATCTTCTGTATCCTTGCTGGTTCTCTTCTAGTTTTATCAGTTGTTGACAGAGAGGTACTGAAGTCAATTACAACTATGGATTTGTCTGTTTTACCTTTCAGCTCCATCAGCTTTTTTATGTATTTTGAGGCTCTGTTGTTTGGCGTGTACACATTTAGGGTCTTTGTCTTGCTGGTGGATCAATCCTTCTGTCATTGTGTAATGTTCCTCTTTGTCTGTAGTAATTTTCTTTGCTCCATAATCTACTTTATCAGACCCTGATATAGTCACTCCTTGTTTTTGACTGTTTGCATGTTATATCTTTTTCTATTCTTTTACTTTCAACCTATATATGTTCAATTTGAAGTGAGTTTCTTATAAGTAACATAGTTGAGTTGCATTTTTATCCAGTCTTTGTCTTTTAATTGATATAGTTAGACCATTTAGATTTAAGCTAATTACTGCTATGTTAATGCTTTATTCTGTTTGGGATTTAGTCTGGAAGTTTGTGTCTTTTATCAAGTTTGGGGATTTTCCAACTGGACTTCTTCAAATACTCTTTCAGCCCAAGCCACACTCTTTGACACTCTGATAATATGAACATTGGATCCTTTATTATTGTCCCACAGGCATGTAGGCTCTTGTTTTTCTCCCAGTCTATTTTTCTTTCTTTTAGGTCGGTCCTATTATTCCATCCTCAAGTTCACTGAATCTATCTTTTGTCTTGTCCAATCTTAATAGTGAACCTAGCCAGCAGGTTTTTCTTTTGTTATAGTATTTTTCAGTTCTGTGATGCCCATTTGGTTCTTTTTTGTAACTTCTATTTCATTGCAGGGAGTTTTTATTTTTTAACTTATTTCAAGAGAATTTCTAATTGGCAATCTTTGGCTTTGCCTTTCTTTGGAATTGGAATGAAAACTGCCCTTTTCCAGTCCTGTGGCCGCTGCTGAGTTTTCCAAATTTGCTGGCATATTGAATGCAGCACTTTCACAGCATCATCTTTCAGGATTTGAAATAGGTCCCCTGGAATTCCATCACCTCCACTAGCTTTGTTCGTAGTGATGCTTTCTAAGGCCCACTTGACTTCACATTCCAGGATGTTTGGCTCTAGGTGAGTGAATCACACATCACCAAGTGATTATCTTGGTCGTGAAGATCTTTTTTGTACAGTTCTTCTGTGTATTCTTGTCACCTCTTCTTAATATCTTCTGCTTCTGTTAGGTCCATACCATTTCTGTCCTTTATCAAGCCCATCTTTGCATGAAATGTTCCCTTGTCTAATGTTCCCTTCTCTAATTTTCTTGAAGAGATCTCTAGTACTTCCCATTCTGTTGTTTTCCTCTATTTTTTTGTATTGATTGCTGAGGAAGGCTTTCTTATCTCTTCTTGCTATTCTTTGGAACTCTGCATTCAGATGCTTTTATCTTTCCTTTTCTCCTTTGCTTTTCGCTTCTCTTCTTTTCACAGCTATTTGTAAGGCCTCCTCAGACAACCATTTTGCTTTTTTGCATTTCTTTTCCATGGGGATGGTCACAAACCTCCATCCATAGTTCATCAGGCACTCTATCTATCAGATCTAGTCCCTTAAATCTATTTCTCACTTCCACTGTATAATCATAGGAATTTGATTTAGGTCATACCTGAATGGTCTAGTGGTTTTCTCTACTTTCTTCAATTTCAGTCTGAATTTGGCAATAAGGAGTTCATGATCTGAGCCACAGTCAGCTCCTGGTCTTGTTTTTGTTGACTGTATAGAGCTTCTCCATCTTTGGCTGCAAAGAATATAATCAATCTGATTTCGGTGTTAACCATCTGGTGATGTCCATGTGTAGAGTCTTCTCTTGTGTTGTTGGAAGAGGGTGTTTGCTATGACCAGTGCATTTTCTTGGCAAAACTCTATTAGCCTTTGCCCTGCTTCATTCCATATTCCAAGGCCAAATTTGCCTGTTACTCCAGGTGTTTCTTGATCTCCTACTTTTGCATTCCAGTCCCCTATAATGAAAAGGACATCTTTTTTTGGATGTTAGCTCTAAAAGGTCTTGTAGGTCTTTATAGAACTGTTCAACTTCCGCTTCTTCAGCGTTACTGGTTGGGGCATAGACTTGGATTACTGTGATATTGAATGGTTTGCCTTGGAAATGAACAGAGATCATTCTGTCATTTTTGAGATTTCATCCAAGTACTGCATGTCGGACTCTTTGGTTGACCATGATGGCTACTCCATTTCTTCTAAGGGATTCCTGCCCGCAGTAGTAGGTATAATGGTCATCTGAGTTAAATTCACCCATTCCAGTCCATTTTAGTTTGCTGATACCTAGAATGTCGACATTCACTCTGGCCATCTCTTGTTTGACTACTTCCAATTTGCCTTGATTCATGGACCTGACATTCCTATCATTTTGCCTTTTCATACTGTTCATGGGGTTCTCAAGGCAAGAATACTGAAGTGGTTTGCCATTCCCTTCTCCAGTGGACCACATTCTGTCAGACCTCTCCATCATGACCTGCCCATCTTGGGTTGCCCCGCAGGCATGGCTTGGTTTCATTGAGTTAGACAAGGCTGTGGTTTGTGTGATTAGATTGACTAGTTTTCTGTGACTGGTTTCAGTATGTGCCCTCTGATGCCCTCTTGCAACACTTACCATCTTACTTGGGTTTCTCTTACCCTGGACGAGGGGTATCTCCTCACTGCCACCCCTCCCGACCTTGGAATAGCTCCTCTAGGCCCTCCAGCACCCTCGCAGCCACTTCTTGGACATGGGGTTGCTCTTCAGGCCGCCGCCCCTAGCCTCGGGCGTGGGGCAGCTCCTCCCGGCCGCTGCCCCTTGGGCAATGCCAAAGAATGCTCAAACTACCATACAGTTGCACTCATCTCACACGCTAGTAAAGCTCAAAATTCTCCAAGCCAGTCTTCAGCAATACATGAATACATGAAAACTTCCAGATGTTCAAGCTGGTTTTAGAAAAGGCAGAGGAACCAGAGATCAAATTGCCAACATCCGCTGCATCATTGAAAAAGCAAGAGAGTTCCAGAAAAACATCTATTTTCTGCTTTATTGACTATGCCAAAGCCTTTGACTGTGTGGATCACAATAAACAGTGGAAAATTCTGAAAGAGATGGGAATACCAGACCACCTGACCTGCCTCTTGAGAAAGCTATATGCAGGTCAGGAAGCAACAGTTAGAACTGGACATGGAACAAAAGACTGGTTCCAAATAGGAAAAGGAGTATGTCAAGGCTGTGTATTGTCATCCTGCTTATTTAACTTATATGCAGAGTACATCATGAGAAACGCTGGGCTGGAAGATGCACAAGCTGGGATCAAGATTGCTGGGAGAAATATCAATAACCTCAGATATGCAGATGACACCACCCTTATGGCAGAAAGTGAAGAGGAACTAAAAAGTCTCTTGATGAAAGTGGAGAGTGAAAAAGTTGGCTTAAAGCTCAATATTCAGAAAACGAAGATCATGGCATCTGGTCCCATCACTTCATTTGAAATAGATGGGGAAACAGTGGAACAGTGTCAGACTTTATTTTTTGGGGGCTCCAAAATCACTGCAGATAGTGACTGCAGCCATGAAATTAAAAGACCCTTACTGCTTAGAAAAAAGTTATGACCAACCTAGAGAGCATATTGAAAAGCAGAGACATTACTTTGCCGACTAAGGTCCGTCTAGTCAAGGCTATGGATTTTCCTGTGGTCATGTATGGATGTGAGATTTGGACTGCAAAGAAAGCTGAGCACCGAAGAGTTGATGCTTTTGAACTGTGGTGTTGGAGAAGACTCTTGAGAGTCCCTTGGACTGCAAGGAGATCCAAGCAGTCCATTCTGAAGGAGATCAGCCCTGGGATTTCTTTGGAGGGAATGATGCTGAAGCTGAAACTCCAGTACTTCGGCCACCTCATGCGAAGAGTTGACTCATTGGAAAAGACTCATGCTGGGAGGGATTGGGGGCAGGAGGAGAAGGGGATGACAGAGGATGAGATGGCTGGATGGCATCACCGACTCGATGGACGTGAATTTGAGTGGACTTCTGGGGTTTGTGATGGACAGGGAGGCCTGGCGTGTTGCGATTCATGCGGTTGCAAAGAGTCGGACACGACTGAGCAACTGAACTAAACTGAATTGGCAATCTAGTCGAAGCTTTAAGATGACTGCTTTAAAATCTTTGTCAAGAGTCATCTCAGTATTGGCATCCATTGACTGTTTTCTCATTCAACTTGTGGTTTTCCTGGTTGTTGGTATGATGTGTGACTGTTAATAATATCCTAGGCATTTTGTCTATTATGTTAGGATATGCTAGGACCCATTTAAATCTTTTATTTTTAGTAAGTATCACCCTATTTAAAGTTAGCACATGGGTCTTGGCCTTCTTTTGTGGACTATGGTTTCAATGGCAGTTTAATTTTCAGCAGCTTTGCAGTGTTATTTTGGTCAGCTTGGTTTATCTGTGGCCAGTAGGGTTTCTCTTGGTTCCTGCTGGTGGTGCCTGAGGAGGCTAAGTATCTACTGGTGAAGGAGCAGAGTCTTAGGCTCCAGGGATAAAGAAGCTTCCTGAACTGGTATACCCATTATGACTGGATTTCTCCCTCTGGCTCAGTCCACCCACCTACCTTGGTAACTCTTGGTGGAAAAGGGGAATCTCAGGCCTTGTGGGGAAGGAGAGTGCCTCCCTGGTTGTTTATTTCCACCTGGGTTGCCGGTGACCGCCTTGCCAGGTGGTGGCATGCCCACCAGGGGGACCCCCATTCTCTACGGGTGTGGGTGGGGGTGTGAGCCTGCCTGGGCTGCCTCTGTTGCGAGGTTGGGGTTTGAGCAGGGCTCTCCCCGTGTTGGGTGGTGGGACTGTATGTGGCCCCTCACTGCTGCTCTCTGGTCCTGGGCTCCCAAACCAGCAAGCCTTCTTAGCATCTTTCAGACTTCTTTGGTTGTGTCTCTCTATCTCCAGGGTTGTTAGCTGTGCTTAGCAGGAGAAGCAGGGAAAAACAGGTCTATGCCTTCTCGTCTGGACCAGAATCAGAAACATCAGCATTCAGACTTTAGTAATGTTTCCCTTATTCTTTTATAAGTTCTGTTGCTAAACGCTGCCTCAGTCATGTGGTTTCTGAAGTGATTTGTTAAGATAAAAACAGTTTTCTAATCAAAGACTATACAAAGTAGGGGACTTCACAAGTATTGGTCCAATAAATAGGAAATCACCCACCCCAATTTTATGGGAAGGAAGGGACGCAAGGGACAGAACATTAGTCGGAAAAAATGTCAACAACAGATCCCCTGTTACGAGCGCCTCTGTAGGATGCTTTCACTCCTCTGTTCAAGTAAAGAAATGTAAAATACCCTTGTACTTGCTTACTGGGGCTGCAATAACCAAGTACCACAAACTGGATGGGCTCAATGACAGAAATGTTTTGTCTTATTGTCCTGGAAGCTGGAAGTCTGAGATCCAGGTATCTGCAGGCCTGTGCTCCCTGGGGAGGAGTTATCCCAGGCCTCTCCCTGCTTTTGGTAGTTCCTGGCTTGTGGCAGCATAACCTTAATCTTGACAAGGAATTCTCCCTCTCTGCTTATTTCCAAATTTCCCCTTCTATAAGAACATCAGGGGACTTCACTGGCGGGCCAGTGGTTAGGACTTGGCACTTTTGAGGCCCTGGGCCCGAGTTCAGTCCCTACTTGGGGAACTAAAATCCTGTAAGCTGCATGGCACACTGAAAAAAAAAAAAATTAGTCATACTGGGTTAGGTGCCCACTCGACTCCAGTATGACTGCATCTGAACTAATTACACCTATCATGATCCTATTTCCAAAACAGGTCACATTCTAAGGACTGAGTGTTAAGAATTCGAAATATGAATTTTTGTGGGACAGAATAACCCATAACAACTTCAGGCATCTGTAAAGTTCTTCATCACTGGTGCTGGATAAGGGTTATCTGCATACTAAAGCCTCAAAGAAAGCCTAACCCTTGGGACAACAGTCATTCTACAAACATTTCTTGAGCTTTGGTTTTGTGCCAGGCACTGTTTCAGATCCTGTGGGGAAAGTGGTAATAAGCACACTGGTGAGGTTGCGCGCATCGTCTGGATAGGCCCCCTGTGTTTGGCAATAACCAGATCTCAGTGGCTTAAGAAAACAATAGTTCATTCTTCACTCCTTGAAAAGTCGTCTCTGCCTCTGGGCAGCTGTCCTCCCTGTGACAGCTCGGCCTTGGCCCACCCTGTTAACGTTTGCTTTCTCCTGATGGTCACCGTCACACAGAGAGAGAAAGGGCTGGAGCCTCACACTGCTGATTAAATGCTCTGAAGCGACACGCATCATAGATGTTCTTGGTCATTGGCTAACGCAAGCCTCATGGCCATGCCTAACCATGAATAAAGTGTTACTATTTACATACAGTGGGAATGCAAATACTTTGAAACCTTCTTATACACAGGGGAGTACTTTTTTTTTTTTTTGAGAAAAAAAAGAGACTCAGAGAACCTAAGTAACTCACCCAAGGTCACTCAAATGGTATGACTTAATCCAGTTACCTGACTTTGAGATCAGGGGTTTTCCCACTATTTTACACTGTTCCTTGGTTTTCACCGTCATTATTATGTATACCTATGACTGATTCATGCTAAGGTTTGACAGAAAACAATAAAATCCTATAAAGCAATTATCCTTCAATTAAAAAATAAATTTTTCAAAAAAGAAACAATGTGTACTTACTAATCCATAAGCTGATTATTTCCTTAATCATTTCTTTTTTGTTAAACTTTTTAGCTCTTTGTTATCAGTATCTTTAGGCATAACTTTTTTCCTTTGGGGTTATTTTCTAAGGATAAATTTCCAGGGGTAGATTGTAAGCTCATGGAATACAGACATTTTTGTTCCTCTTATTTTGTTTTCTGCAAGGCTTCTGCCAGTTTTCAATGCAACATATAGTTTCATTTTTCCCCCATAGGCCTGGAAGTCAAAAGGAGCAACTGTATTGCTGTGGCTAAAGGATTTAGCTTATTTGAGCATTAGTATTCCCATCTCTAACATGGTGATATCACCATCATCACAGGGTGGCAGGAAATAGGTGAAGGACTTAGCCCAGCACCGGGGTCATAGTGGGGGCTTAGTGAAGACTGGTTGTTCATAACTGTACTCTAGAGAAGACGGTGTGGAGAAAAGGGTATCCTCCTACACTACTGGTGGAGTGTTTTTAAACTGGTACAAACACTATGGAAAACAGTATGGAGGTTTCTATAAAAACTAAAAATAGAATTACCATCAGTTCAGTCGCTCAGTCGTGTCCGACTCTGCGACCCCATGAACCGCAGCACGCCAGGCCTCCCTGTCCATCACCAGCTCCCAGAGTTTACACAAACTCATGTCCATTGAGGCAGTGATGCCATCCAGCCATCTCAACCTCTGTTGTCCCCTTCTCCTCCTGCCCCCAATCCCTCCCAGCATCAGAGTCTTTTCTAATGAGTCAACTCTTCACATGAGGTAGCCAAAGTATTGGATTTTCAGCTTCAGCATCAGTCCTTCCAGTGAACACCCAGGACTGTGTAGGATGGATTGGTTGGATCTCCTTGCAGTCCAAGGGACTCTCAAGAGTCTTCTCCAACACCACAGTTCAAAAGCATCAATTCTTCAGTGCTCAGC
Source organism: Capra hircus (assembly GCF_001704415.2). Lineage (NCBI taxonomy): Eukaryota > Metazoa > Chordata > Mammalia > Artiodactyla > Bovidae > Capra > Capra hircus. The sequence continues at coordinate 19,254,063 of NC_030835.1, forward strand.
TTTCTTCACAGTCCAACTCTCACATCCATACATGACCACTGGAAAAACCATAGCCTTGACTAGATGGACCTTTGTGGGAAAGTAATGTCTCTGCTTCTTAATATGCTATCTGCTGCTGCTGCTGCTGCTAAGTCGCTTCAGTCGTGTCCGACTGTGCAACCCCATAGACGGCAGCCCACCAGGCTCCGCCATCCCTGGGATTCGCCAGGCAAGAATACTGGAGTGGGTTGCCATTTCCTTCTCCAATGCATGAAAGTGAAAAGTGAAAGTGAAGTCGCTCAGTCTTGTCTGACTCTTTGCGGACTCCATGGACTGCAGCCTACCAGGCTCCTCCGTGCATGGGATTTTCCAGGCAAGAGTACTGGAGTGGGGTGCCGTTGCCTTCTCCAAATATGCTATCTAGGTTGGTCATAACTTTCCTTCCAAGGAGTAAGCGTCTTTTAATTTCATGGCTGCAGTCACGATCTGCAGTGATTTTGAAGCCCAAAAAATAAAGTCTGACACTGTTTCCACTGTTTCCCCATCTATTTGCCATGAAGTGATGGGACCAGATGCCATGATCTTAGTTTTCTGAATATTGAGCTTTAAGCCAACTTTTTCACTCTCCTCTTTCACTTTCATCAGATGTTCTTTAGTTAGTTCTTCTTCACTTTCTGCCATAAGGGTGGTGTCATCTGCATATCTGAGGTTATTGATATTTCTCCCAACAATCTTGATTCCAGCTTGTGCTTCCTCCAGCCCAGCGTTTCTCATAATGTACTCTGCATATAAGCTAAATAAACAGGGTGACAATATACAGCCTTGATGTACTCCTTTTCCTATTTGGAACCAGTCTGTCTCAACCATAAAAAAGAAGGAAATAATGTCAGCTGTAGAAACATAGATGGACCTAGAGATTGTCATACTTAGTGAAGTAAATCAGACAAAGACAAATATATGATATCACTTACATGTGGAATCTTAAGTGATACAAATGAACTCATTTTAAACAGAAACACACTCTCAGAAAACAAGCTTGTGGTAACCAAAGGGAAAAGGTGAAGAGGAGGGATAAACTAGGAGATTGGGATTATCATGTACCCACTGTGTGTGTGCTTAGTCACTCAGTCGTGTCCGACTCTTTGTGCCCCTTTGGACTGTAACCTGCTAGGCTCCTCAGTCCATGGGATTCTCCAGGCAAGAATACTGGAGTGGACTGCCATGCCTCCTGCAGGGGATCTTCCAAACCCAGGGATCGAAACCATGTCTCTTGTGTCTCCTGCATTCCTGGTGGATTCTTTACCCACTTAGCCACTGGGGACGCTCGTATACTCACTACTGTATATAAAATTGATAAAACAGATTATTTATATATATAAAACATAATAAGAACCTACTGTATAGTACAGGGAACTCTCAATATTCTATAATAATGTATATGGGAAAACAATCTGAAAAAGAATGGATACATGTATAACTGAATCATTTTGCTGTACATATGAAACACAACACTAAATCAACTGTACTCCAATATAAAATAAAAATTTTGTTAAATATTGTACCCTAAGCAACACTGCATGATAAGTGCATTTTTTTTTTTTCAGGTAAGGTAATCTGAAGCATTGGCCCAGTTAATATAAAGGGGCCAAATGAGACCTCTGATTGGAAATTCAAAGTTCATTTTCACCATCCCTGAGCCCATGCCTGCATATGCTGCACCTGTAATGGCAATTAAGTCCCATCTAATCAGTGTATTTGCTACGCACAGGTTATATTGTGCTTTTGCACAGAATGTTCTTTACATAGAGAACAGCTGCCCTCACTGCTTTTGGGCCAAAGGGAATTTGCCTTTATACTGACAAAGTGAAGGTGAAGTTGCTCAGTCATGTCCGACTGCGACCCCGTGAACTGTAGCTTACCAGGCTCCCCAGTCCATGGAATTCTCCAGGCAAGAGTACCGGATTGGGTTGCCATTTCCTTCTCCATACACTGATAAGAAAGCTGTGCAAATTGCTTCATGATGGGAAGCATTTATTGAAGAGTTATTAAGTCGAGTCAACTGCCACAGAGTTTATTGGTCCCTCTGTCTCTGGGATCTTTCCTTTAGTTATTACAAAACTGTTGAGTTAACAGAAAATATTCACCAGAAATAAGATTAAGCAATAAAAATCACAAGTGTATGTGGCAATCTGAATTTTTTTTAAAAAGCCTGAAAACAATTTGCAATCTATCAAAATTTTAAATTTGTCTTTACCCTTTGAGTCACCAGTTCTGCTATAGAATTCATGCTAGTTGACTAAGAATAGCCAATCAGGCATACAGCCTACGGCAGCTTTGTTTATTACAACGAAACCTGGAAAAAATATCCAGCAGTCCAGTTGAGGAATGGCCAAATATTCATGCCATGTAGCAGTCAGTGACATCACTGCATGTGCTGATATAGAAAAGACGTTCAAAAAAATCCAAGTGAAAGGAGAAGGTTGTAGTACTCAACAGCTGCTAGCTATAGCCTGGGGGCCAAATCCAGCCTGCTGGAGGTTTGGTAAAACATTTTACTGGAACACAGGCACACCCGCTCATTTATGAACTGCTGTGACTGACCTCTAGCTACAATGGAGAGAGAATTTAATTGTTGGGATAGAGACCATACGACTTGCAAAGTCAAAAATATTTACTGCTTGACCCTTTACCAAAAACTTTTGCCAATATTTGCTCTATCCTATGATCTTCTTTGTGTTTTTTCTACATAGAAAGTATTGAGGGGGTGGTGAAAGAGGTACGTTAATGGATCTGCTTGTATGGGTATAGACGATTTCTGGGGACAAACAGACAAAAATTAACCACAGCCAACAACTACTCTCTCAGGGAGTAGGCATGAGTTCTGTACAGAAGGAGTCAGGCCCAGGGAATTTCCTTCCACTTTGTAAGCTTCTAGGCTCTTTGGAATGCAAAGAGGCAAAATGGTTGTCTTATAAACAGCTATATAAGGAGGAGACCTTATAAACAGCTTGAAAAAAAGAGAAGCAAAAGGCAAAAGAGAAAAGGAAAGATATATCCATTTGAATGCAGAGTTCCAAAGAATAGCAAAGAGAGATAAGAAAGCCTTCTTCAGCGATCAATGCAAAGAAATAGAGGAAAACAACAGAATGGGAAAGACTAGATATCTCTTCAAGAAAATTAGAGATACCAAGGGAACTTTTCATGCAAAGATGGGCACAATAAAGGACAGAAATGGTACGGACCTAACAGAAGCAAAAGTTATTAAGAAGAGGTGGCAAGAATACACAGAACCACCATACAAAAAAGATCTTCACGACCCAGATAATCACGATGGTGTGATCACTCACACTCACCTAGAGCCAGACATCCTGGAATGTGAAGTCAAGTGGGCCTTAGGAAACATCACTACGAACAAAGCTAGTGGAGGTGATGGAATTCCAGTTGAACTATTTCAAATCCTAAAAGATGATGCTGTTAATGTGCTGCACTCAATATGCCAGCAAATTTGGAAAACTCAGCAGTGGCCACAGGACTGGAAAAGGTCAGTTTTCATTCCAATCCCAAAGAAAGGCAATGCCAAAGAATGCTCAAACTACTGCACAAATAATTGCACTCATCTCACATGCTATCAAAGTAATGCTCAAAATTCTCCAAGCCAGGCTTCAACAGTCCGTGAATTGTGAACTTCCAGATGTTCAAGCTGGATTTAGAAAAGGCAGAGGAACCAAGATCAAATTGCCAACATCTGCTGGATTATCGAAAAAGCAAGAGTGTTCCAGAAAAACATCTATTCCTGCTTTATTGACTATGCCAAAGCGTTTGACTGTGTGGATCACAACAAACTGTGAAAAATTCTGAAAGAGATGGGAATACCAGACCACCTGACCTGCCTCTTGAGAAATCTGTATGCAGGTCAAGAAGCAACAGTTAGAACTGGACGTGGAACAACAGACTGGTTCCAAATCGGGAAAGGAATATGTCAAAGCTGTATATTGCCACCCTGCTTATTTAACTTATATGCAGAGTACATCATGAGAAATGCTGGACTGGATGAAGTACAAGCTGGAATCAAGATTTCTGGGAGAAGTATCAATAAACCCAGATATGCAGATGACATCATCCTTATGGCAGAAAGCAAAAAAGAACTAAAGAGCCTCTTGATGAAAATGAAATCAGATAGTGAAAACGTTGGCTTAAAGCTCAACATTCAGAAAATGAAGATCATGGCATCAAGTCCCATCACTTCATGGCAAACAGATGGGGAAACAATGGGAAACAGTGAGAGACTTTATTTTCTTGGGCTCCAAAATCACTGCAGATTGTGACTGGAGCCATGAAATTAAAAGATGCTTTCCCCTTGGAAGAAAAGTTATGACCAATCTAGACAGCTTATTAAAAAGCAGAGACATTACTTTGCCAACAAATGTCTGTCTAGTCAAAGCTTTGGTTTTTCCAGTAGTCATGTATGGAGAGGTGGACCATAAAGAAAGCTGAGCACCGAAGAATTGATGCTTTTGAACTGTGGTGTTGGAGAAAACTCTTGAGAGTCCCTTGGACTGCAAGGAGATCCAACCAGTCCATCCTAAAGGAAATCAGTCCTGAATATTCACTGGAAGGACTAATGCTGAAGCTGAAGCTCCAATACTTTGGCCACGTGATGCGAAGAGCTGACTCATTTGAAAAGACCCTGATGCTGGGAATGATTGAAGGCAGGAGAAGAAGGTGATGACAGAGGATGAGATGTTGGGATGATATCACTGACACAATGGACATGTGTTTAAGTAAACTCCGGGAGTTGGTGATGGACTGGGAGGCCTGGCGTGCTGCAGTCCATGGGGTCGCAGAGTCTGACACGACTGAGCGACTGAACTGAACTGAACTGAACTGATGCTCTTTGGTTTGTTTTTCTAAAAGCATGTATAAGATTTAAAGTTTTTTAAGAAAATCAAATAAAGTAGGAGGACACCAATGGACAGTGCTCAGCACAACTAGTGGCAGGGGGCTTCTAGTTATATATATATATTAATATATACATATATTAATAATATATATATGTATGTATTTTTCAGTTCAGTTCAGCTCAGTTGCTCAGTCGTGTCTGACTCTTTGCGACCCCATGAATCCCAGCAGGCCTCCCTGTCCATCACCATCTCCCGGAGTTCACTCAAACTTATGTCCACCGAGTTGGTGATGCCATTCAGCCATCTCATCCTCTGTCGTCCCCTTCCTCCCTCCCCCAATCCCTCCCAGCATCAGAGTCTTTTCCAATGAGTCACCTCTTCGCATGAGGTGGCCAAAGTACTGGAGTTTCAGCTTTAGCATCATTCCTTCCAAAGAATACCCAGGGCTGATCTCCTTTAGAATGGACTGGTTGGATCTCCTTGCAGTCCAAGGGACTCTCAAGAGTCTTCTCCAACACCACAGTTCTAAAGCATCTGAATAAGGACTGGGAGGGACTAGGCCCCAGAATCTGATTTTTAGCCAGTTCCCCCGGTGATTCAAACATACCCCTATGTTTGAAACTAATGCTCTAGTCATAAGTCTCAGAGATCAGGAAAAATTTCTCAAGGGGTTTTAGATCAGCATGAGATAACCCAGCAAACATCTACCACAGCAACAGCGGCAATGATGATAGCTCCCATTTGTGAACACTTCGTAAGTGTTCCGCCTGAGGCTATAGGCTCTATGTATTCATCTAGTGGGTATCCTTGTCCTGTTCCTGATCTTAGAGGAAATGCCAAATCACAAGTTGGAATCAAGACTGCCGAAAGAAATATCAACAACCTCAGATATGCAGATAATATCACTCTAATGGCAGAAGAGGAACTAAAGGTACTCTTGATGAGGGTGAAAGAGGAGAGTGGAAAAGCTGGCTTAAAACTCAGCATTCAAAACCTAAGATCATGGTATCCAGTCCTATCACTTCACAGCAAATAGAAGGGGAAAAAGTGGAAACAGTTGCAGGTTTCATTTTCTTGGGCTCTAATATCACTGTGAACAGTGACTACAGCCATAAAATTAAAAGATGCTTGCTCTTTGGAAGGAAAGCTATGACAAAACTAGACAGTGTATTAAAAAACAGAGACATCACTTTGCTGACAAAAGATCTGTGTAGTCAAAGCTATGGTTTTTCCAGAAGTCATGTACAGATGTGAGAGTTGGACTATAAAGAAGGCTGAGTGCTGAAGAACTGATGCTTTTGAATTGTGGTGCTGGAGAAGACTTTTGAGTCCCTTGGACAGTGAGGAGATCAAATCAGTCAATCCTAAAGGAAATCAGTCCTGAATATTCACTGGAAGAACTGATGCTGAAGCTTCACTACTTTGGCCACGATGCGAAGGGCCAACTCATCAGAAGGGACTCTGATGCTGGGAAAGATTGAAGGCAAAAGGAAAAGGGGGTGACAGAGGATGAGATGGTTAGATAGCAACACTGACTCAATGGACGTGAATCTGAGCAAACTCCAGGAGATAATGAACAGGGGAGCCTGGTGTGCTGGTCTATGGGGGGGCAAAGAGTCAGACATGACTTAGTGACTAAAGAACAGTAGCAACTTAGCTTTTCACCATTGAATTTGATGTTGGCTGTAGGTTTACCATATATGGACTTCATTATGTTCAGGTTTGTTCACTCTACACCCATTTTGTTGAGAATTTTTATCATAAGTGGATGTTGACTTTTGTCAAAAGCTTTGTCTGCATCTATTAAGATGATATGATTTTCATTCTGTAATTTGTTAATGCGGTGTATCACACTGACTGATTTGTGGACATTGAACCATCCTACATCCCAGGGATAAATCCCACTTGATCATGGTATACAGTCCTTTTAATATACTGTTGAGTTAATGTATTTTTAAATGTATTTTATTTTTTAAATTACACAAAATTTTTTTTCTGTTTATTTATTTTACTTTACAATATTGTATTGGTTTTACCATACATTGACTTGAATCCGCCATGGGTGTACATGTGTTCCCCATCCTGAACCCCCCTCCTACCTCCCTCCCCATCCCATCCCTCTGGGTCATCCCAGTGCACCAGCCCTGAGCACCCTGTATCATGCATCGAACCTGGACTGGCGATTCGTTTCACATGTGATAATATACATGTTTCAATGCCATTCTCCCGCATCATCCCACCCTCGCCCTCTCCCACAGAGTCCGAAAGACTATTCCATACATTGTGTCTCTTTTGCTGTCTCACATACAGGGTTATTTACACAAATTTTTATATGTTAAGATTTCAAAAAAATGCAGATAAATTCCTCCATGCTTGCTGTCAATCTCATTCCCTTCTTAACGATTAACCATTATTATCAGTTCACTATGAATCTTTCTTGATTTTTATGTTTTTACACACATATATCTGAATATAAATATACAATTTAGTATTTTTAACTATGTATGGGATCATAGTTATTATATACATTTTGAAATTTCATATGATTTATGGATGCTGCTGCTGCTAAGTCGCTTCAGTCGTGTCCGACTCTGTGTGATCCCATAGACGGCAGCCCACCAGGCTCCCCCGTCCCTGGGATTCTCCGGGCAAGAATACTGGAGTGGGTTGCCATTTCCTTCTCCATATGGATACTACCTAATTCTTTTTCTATAATTTATTTACTTATTTTATTTCTGGTTGCACTGGGTCTTTGTAGCTTCAAGCAGGCTTTCTCTAGTTTCGGAGTGCTGGGACTACCCTCTAGTTGCAGTGTGAGGCTCTTAATTGCAACGTCTTCTCTTGCTGCAGAGCACAGGTTCTAGGTGGACTTCAGTAGTCCATACGAACATGGACTTCAGTAGTTGTGGCACGCAGACTCAGTAGTTGTAGCTCAGGGGCTTTAGAGTGCAGGCTCAATAATTGTGGTGCACAGGTTTAGTTCCTCAACTGCATGTGGAATCTTCCTGGGCCAGGGATCTAACCTAAGTCCCCTGCAGTGATAGGCGGATTCTTATCAAATGTACCACGAAGAAAGTCCTAGATGCTACCTAATTCTTTTAAACTGGTGTAAAGGTAATACAGATGTATTGTTGAACACATTCTTAAGCATGCATGACATGTTTGTGAAATCTAATGTGTTGTAGGTAGCTGGAATGCTGGTTACAAGTTGGAGAATAGAAGAAGGGCAGGCAAGAGAGGTAGGCAAGGACTGGGTAATGAAAGGACTTGCTAGAGACCCTGGACTTTAGGAGAACCTTGAGAGGTACCAACAGTTTTTACAGCTGGTAACGACTATTCTCTCTGTAATGGGTACAAAATTCTAGGAATTCTAGGAATCCTGGTGATCTGCAGTGCTGTTTGATAATATTTCCCCCTCCCTACCATACCCTTCTCATTAGGAAATGTCCAACCGTATTTGCTGAATGTGTAACTCCTCCATAAATACTGACGTGGTCTTGGTATGGTATGTCATTTGGACATGTTCCGCAAGCATTTGCTGGGTGCCCCATGGGAGGCAGTGGAGGGGAGTACCAAGTTGTGTAGTGGTTTCCGAAGCAGGGTCCAAGGCTCTCTGGAGGTGTTCTCCAGTGGGGCCATTCAAAATCTAGGAGGTGATTTCCAAGTGCCACTAGACTCTAAGCCTCATGAGGTCAGGGGCTCTGTCTCTTTTGCTTCCCTCTGTATTTCTAGCACCTAGCACATGTCTTTGCATATATCACGTACTTCATAAGTATTGAATGAATTAATCCAAAATACAAATTCTTTCATTGCTTCCTAAAGGGAAATACTTATGTATCAAGACAAGACCATAATTGGGCATTCACAAACTAAAATGTCTATTTCTGGAGTTCGCTGAGAACAGTAACTTAATATTTTACTAAATCTAGTCAGTCATCATAGGATAGTTAATTTTTAAAAAAAAGGAAAAAAAGCTTCCATATTCAGGCTTTTTTCTTTTTCTTTTCTGCAGGTATGGAGGTGGTTGGAATTTCTGCAACGTAAGGAAGGAATCTTTATTTTGTTGTATCCTTAATGCTTCTTGGGGACCTCAACGAATGCTTTTTAATTAAAAACTACTATTAATTATTCTACTAATATTAAGATAGTATGTTGTGAGTGTTAACTCTGTTAATATGAACAAGAGCAAGATTATCTGCTAAACCGGATCCTCCAAAGACAGAAACCAAGCCTGAAAATGCCCCTGCAAAGAAGGGAGAAAAGGGACCCAAAAAGAAAGGGGGAAAAGCTGACAGTGGTGAGAAAGGGAAAAACCCTGAAAAAAATGGAAATGCCAAGTCAGACCAGACACAGAAAAGAAAGACAAAGGTGCTTGGGATACCAAGTAAAAGAAAAAAATGTTTTTAAAAATTGTGGTGTGTTGCGTTAATCACTCAGTGGTGCCTGACTCTTTGCGACCCCATGGACTGCAATCCACCAGGTTCCTATGTCCATGAGATTTTCCAGGCAAGGATACTGGAGTGGGTTGCCATTTCCTTCTCCAGGGGATCTTCCCAACCCTGGGATCGAACCTGGGTCTCCTGCACTGCAGGCAAAGTCTTAACCGACTGAGCTACAAGGGAAGCCCACATAACACGCATTTACCATCTTAGCCATTTTTAAGTGTTCTGTATAGTTTACCAGTGCTGAGTACATTCACAGTGTTGTACAACAGATCTCCAGCATTCTTTTCATCTTGCAAAACTGAAACTATGTGTGTGCTAAGTCTCATCAGTTGTGTCTGATTCTTTGTGAACCTATGGACTGTAGTCCGCCAGGCTCCTCTGTCCACGGGATTCTTCAGGCAAGAATACTGGAGTGAATTTCCATTCCCTCCTCCAGGGGATCTTCCCGACCCAGGGATCAAACCCATGTCTCATGCATTGGCAGGAGTGCCACCATAACCCTTAAATAATTCCCCATTCTTGCCCCCTCCCAGGCCATGGTAACTACACTTCTACCTTCTGTCTCTGCAAATCTGAGAATTCTAGTTCTCAGTACCTATGCTAGTACCCAGTATAAATGGAATCATATAGTATCTGTCTTTTTGTGACTGGCTTATTTCACTTAGCATGTCCCCAAAGTTCACTCATGTTGTAGCATTTGTCAGAATTTCCATCCTTTTTAAGGCTGAATAATATGACACTTTGTTTATCCATTTATCCACTGATGGACACTTGAGCTGCTTCCACCTCTTAGCTGTTGCGAACACTATTGCTGGGAACATCAGTGTACAAATATTTCTTTGAGACTCTGTTTTCAATTTTGTAAGTTATATACTCAGAAGTGGAATGCTGGATCATATGGTAATTGTATTTCCTATATTTGAGCAAATCCCCTGTTGATTTCTACAGGGGCTGCACAATTATACATTCCCTCCAACAGTATACATACTGGGAACATACAATTAGCTTAAGAATTGAGATTTCTTCCAAATTGTACTCTAGATTATGTTAAAGGGAAAACATTTAGAAATCTTAAGACTTCTACCTCCTCAAATTTTAGATTGATTGCTTTTCAGAATGATTTTTCTAGCATTATATGAACTCCTCTGGCTAATAAAAAGCTAAACATTTACATTTTTCTCAGGAGTTGAATGACTTTTTATGTATTAACACAGACGGTTTTCCAGTTTTTACCATGCTCAATGCAGGAAGGAATCACTAATTTTCATCATCCGTGCCCTTTTGGCTCCCTGGTCTCTCCCCTCCTTCATAGCCACATTTCAAATGGCACTGTCTAGTGTCACTGCCCCCTTTCTTCCCCTCCTGGCCTCCCCTTTGGTCACTCCAGTCCAGCATCCATCCCTGTTACTCCCCTGAAACTGCATGTATCAAGGTCATCCGTGGCCTCCATGCTGACAATTTCAGTAAGTGGTTAATTTTTATGTGTTGACTTGACTGGACTAAAAAACACCTAGATAACTGGTGAAACATTATTTCTGGGTGTGTCTGTGTTTCTGGAAGACATTAGCATTTGATTCAGTATACAAAGTAAAGAGATGTCCCCTCACCACTGTCAATGGGCATCATCCATCTGCAGAAGGCTCAAATGGAACAGAAACACAAAGGGCAAAATCTCTCTCACTTCTTGAGCTGGAACATCTACCTTCCTGCCTTTGGGCATCAGAGTTCCTTGTTCCACAGCCTTCAGACTCCAAGACTTACACCAACAGCCCCCTGATTCTCAGGCCTTCACACTCAGACTGAATTATTTCACCAACTTTTTGACTCTTCAGCCTGCAGACTGTGGGACTTCTTGGCTTCCATCACCAAATGAGCCCGCTCCTTAATAAATCTCCGCTTATACAGATCTATGTACCCTATTGGTTCTTTTTCTCTGGAGACCTCAGACTAACACAGGTGCATTTCAGTTTCTGAGTTCCTGTCGACCTAATGTTGAGCACACGTAGGGGAATAAGACTAGAATGAGGAGGAGAATTACATAAAACTCAACAAAAACCCTCCATCTCCAGATCACTCACAATAAAGGCTAAGTCCTCACAGTGGCCTACAAGGCTCTAAAGGTCTGCCCCTATTGAGAGATAACTCTCCATGAATCTCTCATATTTCTGTACTTCTTGTAGCGGAGGTACTAGATGCCTTTATTTCAACTATCTTTTTTTTCAAAGATGTTTAGATAAAGAACAGCCTTGGAAAAGAGGCTCCATCTGGGCAGGGGATAGGTCTCTCTGCTGGCTAGTGTAATACTGACTCTATCTGGGTCAAAAGTCAGGCAAGTTTGCCTGCAGTCCACTATGAAAGACTGGGGTTCCCTAAGCTCTGGGTTCTTCAGCTGTGATGCAAACCCACTCTATGCTGCTCTGCATCACAACCAGAGAACTTGGTGGGGGGCAAGTGCAACACATATCAACATGAAGCTCATACTACTTGCTTTGGTTGAGGTAATAAAATCCTTGGTCTCTGCCCCAGGAGTCTCGTGTTTGCCAGTATCCATGGAAGTGTGCCTGGCTAACTCTTTAGGTGGTCTCAGAACCTTCCCAATTCTTAACCGTCTGCCCCACACTATTATCACCTCATCTCTTGCTACTATTTCCCTTGACACCCTGCCTGGCTATGCTGGCCTCCCAGCTGTTCCTGGAACCTGCCATGCACACTCCTCTTTGGGGCCTCTGCACATGCCCTGCTGTTAGCCTGGAACATTTCACCCCCAGATGTCTTTCAGGTCCTCTCCAAATGGCATCTTGGTGGGGCCTTCTTTGACAATAGCTTCGCCACCAGTAAACAGGCTGACATTTGCCGACCTTAGTGAAAATGTTATCTCAGTCAGTTCAGTCGCTCAGTCATGTCTGACTCTGTGACCCCATGGACTGCAGCACACCAGGCTTCCCTGTACATCACCAACTCCCAGAGCTTGTTCAAACTCATGTTCATCGAGTCAGTGATGCCATCCAACCATTTCATCCTCTGTCATCTCCTTCTCCTCCTGCCTTAAATCTTTTCCAGCATCAGGGTCTTTTCCAACGAGTCAGCTCTTTGCATCAGGTGGCCAAAGTATTGGAGCTTCAGCTTCAGCATTAGTCCTTCCAATGAATATTCAGGACTGATTTCCTTTAGGATGGACTGGTTGGATCTCCTTGCAGTCCAAGGGACTCTCAAGAGTCTTCTCCAACACCACAATTCAAAAACATCAGTTCTTCAGCACTCAGCTCTCTTTACAGTCCAACTCTCACATCCATACATGACTACTGGAAAAACCATAGCTTTGACTAGACAGAACTTTGTCAGCAAAGTAATGTTTCTCCTTTTAAAAACACTGTCTGGGTTGGTCATAGCTTTTTTCCCAAGGAGCAATCATCTTTTATTTCATGGCTGCAGCCACCATCTGCAGTGATTTTGGAGCCCAAGAAAATAGTCTCTCACTGTTTCCATTGTTTCTCCATCTATTTGCCATGAAGTGGTGGGACTGGATGCCATGATCTTAGTCTTCTGAATGTTGAGTTTTAAGCCAGCTTTTTCACTTTCCTCTTTCACTTTCATCAAGCGGCTCTGTAGTTCCTCTTCATAGTCTGCTATAAGGGTGGTGTCATCTGCATATCTGAAGTTACTGATATTTCTCCCAGCAATCTTGATTCTAGCTTGTGCTTCATCCAGCCCAACATTTGGTATGATGTACTTTGCATATAAGTTAAATAAATGGCATCTTACTGAGTTTTAAATTTATTAACTTTTATTATTTTCTGTAACCTGTATTTTTGTGTTTATGATGATTAACAGCCATTTACATTTCCTTCCCTGATAATCATCTGATTCTGTTTTTTTTTCATACAAACCTTTTTCATATAAAATTTTTACTTGCCTATGATGTAATTACAGCTTTCCTGGTGGCTCAGTGGTAAAGAATCCACCTGCCAATGCAGGAAAAGCAGGTTTGATCCCTGGGTGAGGAAGATCCCCTGGAGAAGGAAATGGCAACCTACTCCAATATTCTTGCTGGGTAATACCATGGACAGAGGAGCCTGGCAGGCTATAGTGCCCGGGGTCACAAAAAAGTCAGACATGATTAGGTGACCAACAGTAACAACAACGATGAGATTACGCGCACTTTTTTCTCAACTTATCATCAATCTTTTGAGTTTATGGTGTCATCATTACTGCTGTTTAGCCATACAAGGTATTTTAATTTTTCTGTGGATGAATTTATCGATCTTTTATGGCTTCTGGATTTTCAGTCACAAATAGAAAGACCTTCTCTATTCCGGAGAGTTGAGACTATAAAGAGTTGAGGCTATAAAGAAAGCTGAGCACAGAATTGATGCTTTTGAACTGCGGTGTTGAAGACTTGAGTGTCCCTTGGACTGCAGGGAGATCCAACCAGTCCATCCTAAAGAATCAGTCCTGAATATTCATTGGAAGAACTGATGCTGAAGCTGAAACTCCAATACTTTGGCCACCTGATGTGAAGTGACTCATTGGAAAAGACCCTGATGCTGGGAACATTGAAGGCGGGAGGAGAAGGGGATGACAGAAGAAGAGATGGCTGGATGGCATCACAGACGTGATGGACATGAGTTTGAGTAGGCTCCAGGAGTTGGTGATGGACAGGGAGGCCTGGTGTGCTGCAGTCCATGGGGTCACAAAGAGTCTGACACCACTGAGCAACTGAACTGAACTGATAATGTTTGAATATCTGAGTGCTAGATTCCCCTCCACGTTCTTTTTCAGAGACTGTTTTCTGACTATTCTTGTTTATTTTTCCATTTGAATTTTAGGAACAAACAGGGTAGTTTAATCTTAGTTGTACTTTTATAAGAATTATGTTAAATTTGTAATTTTATTTACAGAAAATTGAGATCGTTATATTGCATCTTCTCATCCAAAGGCATCATTCATCTTTCCATATGACTCAATTTTCTTACCTGTAAGATGAGAGCAATAATACCAATCTCATAGGGCTGTCCTCATAATTAAATGGGGAAATGCAGGTGAATGACAGTATAACAGGAAAAAACTTCCAAAGTTTTGGTTTGGAAGTGCTTTGCCACTTCCTACGGTATGAACTTGGGTTTGGTTACCAGAGTATTATGAACTTTGATTTTCTCATTTGTAAACTGGGGATAACAATAGTACCGGCTTCACAGGGCTGTGACGAGGGTCAAATGAGATGAGGCGTGCAAAGTACTCAAGTGAACTGGAACATAAGTACTCAATGAGCATTAGCTGTTCTTCTAGAAAACAGGTTATCCCAGGGAACTGTGACATAACGCTGAAGCTTACGGAAATCCATCTTAGGTCGAGGGCTCTCAGGTCAACTCTTCCTTCCGAGGACCTACCTACCCGCTGGTCGCCACTTGTGACTTTCCCCGAGCGTCTAGAAAAACACGCACTCGTATCTGAAGCCGCGAGATTGAGCGCCTAGTTTCGCTGCTAGACTCCAGAACCCTACCCCACCCATTGGGCTGCAGCGCTGCCACGTCTCGCGTATCCCGAGCTCCCTACAAGAGGTAGAGGCCGCCCCAGAGCGACTCGTCACGCCGAGGCCCGCCCCTCTGCGGCCACAGTCGCTGGTAGGGCGGCACCGGATGGCCAAGCGCCGTGACGGTACGAGGGGGTGGGGCCGAGCACGCGCCCGGAAGTTCCGGGGAGGGGGGTGTTACGTATATCCGGCGAGTAGCTGGCGGTCCCGGGTGCTGCTGGGCTCTGTGCTCTGAGGGAGGGTCCAAGCCGCCTGCTGCCGCCGGAGGAACCCCTTGGGCCGTGAGTCAGGGGGCCCCGGCGAAGGCGGGAGCTGGGGCTGGAGGCGCGAAGGTGGCGGGCAGGGAGGGTCTGGGTGGAGGGCGGCGCAGGCGAGGTTGGGGGAGGAAGTGACACGCAGGCGGTTCTGTGGGGCCGCGGGGCTTGTTCTGGGCGGGGACGGGCCGGCTTGGCCGGGTCTGCTCGGTTCCCTGCCGGCCTCACGGTTATCGGGTCCATCCGCATTTCTTTCGGGGGTCTTGGCAGCTGTTGGGCAGGATACCAGTTTTCCTGTCTTTACTGTGCGTCCCGGTTTACGAATCGGCTTCACATCCCCTGTCTCGGATGATTCTCAGCCCTCGGTGGGGTGGATTGAAGCCTTGATAATTATCCTTGTTTTTACAGAGATTAAGGCCTGTAGAGGCATAGTGAATTGCTCAAGACCCCGCAGATAGCAAGTGTGACCGTTCGAACTAGATATCCTGGCTCCTAGTCCAGGGCTCTCCCCACCCCCACTTCAGTATATTATCATCTGCTGTCCTGGGTTGAACCCCGTGTTTTCTTCTGCCTCCCCCCTTTTCCCTCTCTTCAGTGCATGGGAAAATATCTCGGTTAGTGTTCTCCCTTGTTCTTGTCCTTTCTCTTTTATTTCGGTACATCTGTTTAGGTTGTGATGTGGCTTTACAGAGTTTTGCAGTGGAGCTGACCTTTGACATTTACCCTGCCGCTAAGCAGAGTTTCCTAGCCAAAAGCCAGCTGCTTGCTATCCCACATCTGTCTGAAATAGTGTCTTAAAGTTGCTCGGAGCATATATAAATAACGAGTATGTGCAATATAAGTGATGCATAGGTTTTTTATTGACCGATCGTCAGTCTAGTGCTCTTTATTTATTTGAATCATCCATCCTTAAATTTGCAAATTTTAGGTACGTTGGCAGTGCTTTTGTTGGTGGTTAGAGCCCTTAAGTTAATTTGCCATAAGATGCCATAAGGTGGTAAAGTGGGTCAAGGCTAGAAAAGAAATAAAGTGCTAGTTATTTAACTTACGGTTTAAAAGTTGTGATGAGTTATAAGGATGAAAACATTGGATTATCATAGGTGTAATTGATGGTTTAAAAAAGTTTTTTTTTTAAGCAGTTTTGTGATTTGCATTGGAATTTTATGTGATATTAAAAGGAAGGGCTTTGACTTTGGCATTAAAAGAGGAGGGTTTGAGTCTTTGCATTGTTACCTTTTCAGCTGAGCTCTCTTGGTTAAGCTAACTAATCTGGGACCATCAGCGCCCTCATCTTGTTAAATGAAGCCAGGGATCCCTACCTCCTAGGGTTAATGTGAGGCTGAAATGAGATGTATGTACGGGCACCTTATAAACTGAAAAACTACTCACTGGAGGGTGCAAAGCCTAAGATCTCAAGGATGGAGGCACCATCAGAGCCATTTCCTCTTTGGGTAGCACTACTGTGAGGTTCTTTGGGTCCAGTAAGGGGTTTTATTATTTTTTAACATCACCTTCATTTTGGAGGGAAGAATTATAGGATTTTCCAAACGGGGATATCAAGGGAAAATAAACTGGAAAGTTAAAGTAGTTCAGTTAATTATGAAACATTCCTTAAAATGAGATTTTCTGCCATTCTGTCACCTCCAGAGAATTTATCTAGTTGGGAACACTTCTATAATGATGTGGTAAAACTTTACAAAATGTCTGTAAAGTACTGACTGCAAACCAGTGTAGTACAAATGAATATATGTGTTGGGTTTTAAAGTTGAAATCAGTGGGAGTGACCTTAACGAGACATGCTTTCTAAAGGTGAGACGTGCTTCTTCAAGTGGTAGAGAAAGAAAACAGGGAAGGATGACTGGTTTGTAGGATTGCTGAGGAGAGGCATGTTGTTCTTTTACTTACCAACAGTGGAAACTTAAGCACAGGAACTTTGTAAGTGTATTTAAATCATTGGACTTCATACTAAATTTGGTTTTTCTACCAAAATATATTTTGATGTTGCTGAAGAAGGCAAAAAAATCCTTATTTAATATCTTTGTATAAAAGCTTTTCCCTCAGTCTCCACCCCCACCCAAACTCCCAAGCTTCTTTTGACCCACCTATGGTAAGCCATAGCAGGTAAGCACTAAGCAGTCCTGAAAGTTTTCAGGTCAGGCCCCAGGCCTGATAAAGAAAACCAAACCAAAAACAGTAATTGGATGAAAAAGAAAATTAACATATGCTGTCTCATTCTTTAAATGAATATAGGTAGGTTTTTGTAGCTAACCCTTTTACAGTAAACCTTTACTTTAAAAAAATATATAAAACTTCAGGAAATTTGTTTGATAACAGTTGGCCACAACTAGTATAAAACCTTGGCGTTCAGGTGTTCTTGCTGTTGGAGAGCAGTGAAAGTGGGGGATCATTCTTTTTTCTGCACCAAATCTGAGGTGCTGAGGCAAAAATGCAGTGTGATCAGGAAATGCTGACTCTGAGAAAACTAAACACCCACCATTGGCTCTAGATTCTATTACTGTTACATTTAGAGGTCCTCTTGCTTATTCCCAGTATATGTATACCTTTTAGTAGCTTTGGGTCATCTTTTGTTTTGTCTAGCCTTATGGGAAACAGTAGAAAAAGTGATGTTAATATCAGTATTGAGGTATGTACTTGGGTAGGAGCCTACCTCTATATCCTGAATGAATTTTCTTATTTTAAGAAAGTCCATATTTGTAAAATGGGTTAGGTGGGTCTTAATTATTCACATTATGATTGGACTGTCTTATCTCTTCATGGCTCTCCAACATAGTGCTGTCATCTTTTTCTAACTTGAGACATATCTATAAAAGAGGTTAAACGATACTGTTTAAGAAGAGATAGAATTGGTAAATGGAGCAGTGCAAATTGTGCCAGCTAGTAGGATTTTAGCGAGCTTGTTTTTTGGAGTTGTTTACAAGAATGGGTTAATATGCTTTTCATTCAGGTTAATGTGCCTTTTATTCTTGTTTTCTAGTTAGCACATCAGTGTGACATTTTGGTCCAGATTATTGATGAGGGTGATTTCCTAGAAGTTTTGCTAACTGGCAGACAGCTGTGGTGTATCTAGGGAATGTGAATGAGCAGGTGCCTGGAGAAGTGAATCATACAGTGAAAGGAAAGTGTATCTTTAACGCCTAGTCCTCTGTGTATCATAGATTGGAAACTGATAGAAAATCAGGAGTCTATGCAGATCTGAGTACCCCAGAGACTTCCCTCCAGGCTGCAAAATCCTTTGATTTTTAGATCCAAAAACATGGGGCTGGAACCATGCATGAGGGCCAGCAAATGAGAGGTAACGTCTCTAGAAATGTACCAGCATTGAGAAGGCTGATGTCTGCTGCTTTCCTATTTTGTACAGGGAGTAAGCGTTAATAATGTCTTTCATCTTTGAGTGGATCTACAATGGCTTCAGCAGTGTGCTCCAGTTCCTAGGTAAAGCCGTTTCCTTGAAATACACATTTCAAATGCTGCGCATTTCCTGAAACAATTTAAATATAGGTAGATTTTGCTGTGTAGAAGCTAATTATGCTATTATTATTATTTTCTTTTTAAGGACTCTACAAGAAATCTGGAAAACTTGTATTCTTGGGTTTGGACAATGCAGGCAAAACCACTCTTCTACACATGCTCAAAGATGACAGACTGGGCCAGCATGTTCCAACATTACATCCAAGTAGGTTTGAAAATACCTGGTGACCTTTTGTTATTTGAGGGTCAGTGTCAGGGTTGGAGGATGGATCTCCAATTGATGCAGTTCTTTTATTTACTGAAGCCCCAAAAAACTTGATAAAAAATTCTCTATAGGATACGCTCAAATCAAATACCCATGAACCTAAAGACCTCTGGAACTTTGTCACTGTCTGTTCTTACTAGTCCTGCCATGGGACACATCTCCCATATCTACTTCTAAGGAGTAGCAAACACTTTGGAGAAAAAGAGACTTGGCTTTTTAAAATAACTGAAGGGTATTTTCACCCTTGTATCCTTTTCTTCACAAAGTGAAAGCTTCATTGGGTTTTATGTTTGGATTGGATTATAATTTTGGTAGCTTGGCCTTGTTGGATGGAGAAGTTTATTTCCTCCCTTTATTTTTCAGCATCAGAAGAGCTGACAATTGCTGGAATGACTTTTACAACTTTTGATCTTGGTGGGCATGAACAAGGTAAGAGATGATTCAGTGGAAGGGTGATGTTGGCTTCTGGATCATTTTGTTCCCCTTTTTCAAAGCAGAGTCTTTGAAATTGCTTTCTAATAACATGAATATTCCCTTACGTAATCATAATAATTGTCAAACCCAGAAAGTTTTATTTATCTACTCTATAGTGTATACTGCCTTTTTTGGTCATTTGTTCTGGTAAGCTCCTTTAAACATTTTTCCTCTCTTTTAAACAAGATCCAGTACAGTATCACGTGTTGAATTTAGTCATGTCTCTTTTTTATCATTTATTCAGTGGAGTGTATGTAGGAAATTATTTGTAATTTTAAGTCATTTAAAATTTGTCAAGAGTTGCAAAGATAGTAGAGTGACTATTTGTGATGACTTTGATCTGAACTGATATTTTGTGTATTCTCCCCATTTGGGGCAGTTGGTGGAACATTTTCTTCTGCCTTGTTCTCCTCAGTGTTTTGTGCCTTACTCAGCCTATGTCCACTTGGTTCCCAGATTCCTATCTGGTGTTTATGCAGAATTTGGGGCATCTTTATCTGATGGATGCCCACTTTATGTTTGGCATGACTTTATAGTCAGTGATTTCATTAACATTACACTTACTTTATTCATGTAATATTTATATCCTACAAAATCATATATGTAAAATCATCAGCACATAAAATACCTATACAGAAGTGATTGAAAGAACATGTACAGAAACATTAGCAATGGCTATGTATTGATGGAGGGCTGGTTTCTTTTTTTCCTATAATAAACTTGTATCGTTTTCATTCGGGTAGAGAACAGAGCATGGTATCTTTTCTGCTTCTTTCAGAAGTATCTGTAACCACTTACAGATTTAAATTCAGAGATAAAATAGTTGTAAGCTGAACTGAGACCATCTGGAGAATGCAGAAGGAGGAGGTGTTTTTAGATACCTGAATTGGGAATTGTATATTATTTGGTGTGATAAATTTAGCTTTCAGATTTTGATAAGAGTAGAAAAGGAAATTAATTTATGTACAGATGGTCTCCAACTTAACAATGATTTAACTTAAGATTTTTGACTTTATGATAAAACAGCCTTTCGTCATGCTGGGCAGCTCCCCGGTCAGCCATGAGATCCCGAGAGTAAACAACTGATACACTTAAAATCATTCTGTGCCCATGCACCATGCTTTTTTTCATACAGTATTTCATACAATCATACAGTATTCAATGAATTACATGAGAGAGTCAAAACATTATAAAATAGGCTTTGTATTAGATGATTTTGCCCAACTGTAAGCTGATATAAGTGTTCTGAGCACTTTTAAGGTAGGCTAGGTTAAGCTATATTTGGAAGGTTTATCAAATACATTTTGACTTAGGAGATTTTCAACTTAACAGTAGATTTATTGGGATATAACCCCATTATAAAGAAAGATTTGTCCATAGTTTTGTTTGAGGAAAATGTACTTAACAGAAACATTTTTTCCATAATAACCTTGCTACATTTTACACAAATTACTGAGATGCTATCTATTTGGAGGGTTTTGTTTTGTTTTGTTTTTTGGTATAACTTAAAAATTTAACTTATAAAAGTAGTCCAGGATTAATGTAGCAAATTCAGTATATGATGAGTATACAAATCTGAAAGGTAAAAGTGAAATTTCCCCAACTTCTCCTTCCCAGTCCTGCTCTTCAGAGGTGACCACTGTTAAATGTCTGATGTAGAAGTGCTTCCTTAATCATCCCATAGAAATGAATAGGTTAGAAATTATAATACAGTTAAAGCACTGCTTCCCAGATCATTGTCACATCATGTTATAAACCAAAAATTGAAATTTATAAGGCACACTGGGTTAAATTAGGAGACTGAGGTAATTGGCCTGGAAACGTCAACCACCTGGTAAGGTCTGTCTCCCTGTGGGCTGAGTGGATGAAAGTGTCAGTACGCTTACAAATTGGTTAGTTAGGAACTAACTTGGGACTAGAGTTATATGGATAAATAATCTGCATCCTGATACTGTAACTCAGAATTTGCAAACTAAAATGGCTCCAGGGTGAGGTAGGTCCTTTAAGTGAGTGAAATTGGAAATGAGACAGTAGGAAGTGGTGGAAACTTTGACAGACTGAAGATCTGAAGCCGCATGTAAAGGGGCAGCCACCACTCAGTCCCGCTGATTATTATCCACGCAGTATATGTGGACTGATAGGCATGGGATTGCCAGATGTTGTACTTTTTGAGAAAATCAGGCAGAAAACCCTGATTTTAGTATTTAAATAAATCAGATTCAGTTCATGGACCATCAGTTTATTTGTCCTCTGTTTTGACTTAATACTGGCTAGGACTTGGAGAATCTGTACAGAGTTTAATGCTATTGAAACCTGGCCAGAATTTGCTTACACATAGACCATTAGGTTATTCATATTCAGCATATATGTTTTTAAATTGAGGCAACTGCAAACTTTGTCTTTTAGCACGTCGGGTTTGGAAAAATTACCTCCCAGCAATTAATGGGATTGTCTTTCTGGTGGACTGTGCAGATCATCCTCGACTTATGGAATCCAAAGTTGAGCTTAACGTATGTTTATATTTTCTTTTTCTTTTCTTGGCCTCTTGTTTCTTCTAAGAAATACAACTTAGTAGTGCCAGTACTTAATCATTCCAGGTAACATTTGGTAAAAGTCCTAGCTATAGGAAGAAAGTATTTTGAAATAAAAAACATTATTTTTCAATGTTCTGAGGAAACTTGGCTTGAACGCAAGTAAATTAACTTTGCTTACATTTATCATAGGGTGATTCTATGTGCAGTTTGCTCAGGACATTCCGCAGTTAATGTCTGCTTTCCCAGCATAATTAATGTCTTTCCCTTTCATGCATCACATATGTTCACTCTTTATGATGTGTTGGCATAGTGAAACCTTAAAGGAGATATTAGAGTTCTTTGCATTTTTGAATCTGTGCTCTCAGGTTGTACCTGCCCAACCTTTGGCACTGAGTGACTTCCCAGACCTTAACAGGCTGTTCTGTCCTCAGTTTTGGTCACATGCATTGTTTGATACTAACTAGGACTCGTGTCAGATTTTTTCCTTTGTCAACATTCCATTTTTCTTGTCTTGATATTTCTGTACCGCCTTTGTAATCCATACTGTGTCACTCTGCCTCTTCTTTCTCTCTGATTTATAACTCTCTGCATTCTTGTTCCTGGCAGTTTGAACCTCTCTTCTGGTGTAAGTATGTTTGTTGAATCTGAAGCTGTAGTCTTAAGATGCTCCCCTTACTTGACCCCTTGGCACTCGTCATTCTCTCTCTGTAAACTCCCCTTTACATTCTTGGTTTTGGTGTTTTCTCTGGCTGATACTTCTCTGACTCTTGGCACAAGCACCCGTTCTCCTGCTTAGCCCTTAAATCTTGGTGCTCCCCAGGATCTGTACTTTTTCCCAGGCTGGTCCAGGCTTCTCTCATTCTTTCATCTGCAACCCATCATGCCAGTGACCCCCAAATGGGTTTCTGTTATTTGACTCTCTCTTGAGCTCCAACTTCATACATAGT
This sequence comes from Capra hircus, assembly GCF_001704415.2. Classification (NCBI taxonomy): domain Eukaryota; kingdom Metazoa; phylum Chordata; class Mammalia; order Artiodactyla; family Bovidae; genus Capra; species Capra hircus. The sequence continues at coordinate 19,276,881 of NC_030835.1, forward strand.
GCTACTTATTAGAAACTCTGCCTACCAATTCTGTCCTCCCAGAATGGAACTATTCGTCTTCCCCATCCTGTACCCGGACATGCAGTGAATTACTATAGATTTCACCACCACCTTGCCACATACTACTTGTCTTTGCCCTCCTTAATATTCTTGAGTAGATCTCTTACCAGTTTGGGGATAAAATCTACAGCTCTTTCGCATAGCACATAAGTTCTTTCATAATCTTTCTTCTGTTTATTTCTCCAGCTTTTCTGTTGCCTACCTTGAACTACATTCCAAACATAGTCAACAACTTGCCCTCTCTTGAATATCCAGAAGTAACTGTCTCCGCCTGGTTTTCTCACCTGACCCTTCCCCGCTTTTGCTCGCAGATTTCTAAATGTCCTTTAAGAGATCCAAGAATTTAGGTATGACTGTTTCTGAGACGCCTTCTTTGACCTCTCAGACTGTTAGACTCTCCAGCTTACCAGCATCTGTTGTTTTTACTGATTTTATTAGGTCTCTCCCACTGGAACTTAGATGTAGGGATCTTGTCTTATTTCTTTGTGAAACCCCCATATCTAGTAAAGCCTTGGGCATATAATATGCACTTTGTTACTATTTAATGAATGAATAACATCCTTACTCTGATTTTGTCTAACATTTCTTGGTACTTGAGATGTTCATAGTAGGTTTCCCTTTATCCTTTTAATTCTGCCCTCCTTTCCTAGCTCTTCCTGTCAGTGAAATAGATTCCTAGGCTTGAAATCTTTGCCACCTTCAACTCCTGTGTTGTCTGTCTTATCATTTAGACATCAGTCTCTTCACTTCTTTCTCCAGAATGCTTGCTGCACTATTCGGTGTGTGCTGCTATCTTAAGCTAGATCATCATCCCTTACCTGAGCACCACAGATCGATACTATTTGAGAATTCATTGTGCTGGAAGTATAGATTCTATCTAATAATTCCTGGATTCAGGGTCTATTGCAAGCTAACTTCTCAGACTGGCACCATAATATTTGTCATACCATCGCAACTCATTTACTGTGTCAAGACACATCAACATAAATGCTTTAATCCAGCCAGGTGATACTCCATATGGCTTTATGAACTCTTCCTACTGTAAAGCCATTGCTTATCTTCTTCATTGTTTGGGTTCTGCCTATCCAAACCCTGCCCCTCCTTCAGAGTCCAGTTTAGTTTCCACATCTTTGTTAAGACTTTGCTTAAGTCCATGTCACTGTTTTATTTTCATGAATGTCTTTTAGTATTTGTATTCTCTTCCTATTCATTGTGACAGTTAATCATCCACTTGCCTTGCTTTATTGAGAGATGAGCATAGAGTGAGGATTTCTTGAGCCAGGGATGTGTCTTACCTTTCTTTTGTCTTCCTGTCATTGTTGGGGATAGTATGTTGCACACAGGGAGCATCTAGTGAATACTTGCGGTTTCCTGTAGTCATCTTTGAGGCTCTGTAGCCAGAGCTTTGTTCTTCCTGGACAGTGCTCAATGGAGAGCTGAGGATGGTCTGTGGTTGAGTGATTTAGCTCAGAGTTAAGGTTCTGCTGCTTTACAGATAGACACAACTTTACATTATAATTGTTTTGAAGCTTTTGGGGAATCTTTAATGTCAAGGTAATTTTTAGGGGCTTTTCGCCTAAAAATAAGGGTGTTATATAATGTCAGGATTAACTTTTAGTTAATCACTCAAGTATAAATATGATCAGATATTCACTCTGCATTTGGTACCTTGTAGACAAGTGAAAGGCAAAATTATCTTCATTGTCTGGTGGGCTTTTATAGATTCCTCACCCAGCTCTTTTTTTAAATCTTGGCTTTAGGCTTTAATGACAGATGAGACAATATCCAACGTGCCAATCCTTATCTTGGGTAACAAAATTGACAGAACAGATGCAATCAGTGAAGAAAAACTCCGTGAGATATTTGGGCTTTATGGACAGACCACAGGAAAGGTAAGAGAAAAAATCTTCAGCAGATACATTATAAAGGCAGCTCACAGCTTTTGAAACATTCATGTTTCACAATCTAGATTTTACTTGTCTTTTAAAAGTAACTGGGTTTAACATTTATTTTTCTAGAGGTGATCTGTAGACTGTGAAGGCTGGAGCATGTTCTTTCTTTTCCTGTTTTCTAATGAGAGTTTTTCTCAGGTATTTGACGGAGTCTTTAGCTAGAAATTTTTTTGGACTGGAAATTTTAGGTTATGAAGAGTGCTCATTTATATCATTTTCTAAGCATTGAACTCAGAGTACTGGGTTATTCTCTGTGCTCCTGCTGAGAGAGGTGGGACTATTACCCCCATTTGGAGATGAGGAAACTAAGAGTGATTGGTTCAGGTCTACACAGCAAGTCAGTGATAAAACCAGGAATAGAACCCAAATCTTCCAGATCAGTAGAATCTTGTTGCAGAAAATTATGCTTGTGAGAGAAAAATCCAGATAAGCTCTAGTTTATTGGAATCCTGGTCTCTTCCGCATAAGGTTTGATATATTTAATTTTTAAAAATTTGCTTTTCTGGAATCTGTAACTTCCTGACTTTTTTTGCATGGTGCCTTAGTCTTGCCTCTTCTTGGTTATATAGTTCTTTCTAGAAATACTTTTTTTCATTAACTTAGTTTTCCATTTTACACACACTTGAATTTTTTATTTTCTTGACATAACCTGCCATTCGTATATATTTCTGAGTGCTTGTATTAATAAGAATGTTCTTATTTCTAAGAAATCCTGGACTTCTTTTGTCCGTAAGAGAACATGCTTTTCTTGGTTTGCTGCCATAGCTTTCCAGATGAACCAGTTCGTGTGTTCAAAGCAAAGGTGCTTCACAGTGAGAGAATCTGGGAGCAGGACTCTACTGAAAGCATGAACCCCAGTGGCCTTGACCACATTTCTGTAATTAATCCCTGCTCAGATTTGCTTCTGATGGATGGAGAAAGTGATTTTTGTCATCACCCTTGCAAGCTTTTCCACAAGGAAATGCTAACATCTTGGTTTTGCCTCCCCTAGGGGAATGTGACCCTGAAGGAGCTGAATGCCCGCCCCATGGAAGTGTTTATGTGCAGTGTGCTCAAGAGGCAAGGATACGGCGAGGGCTTCCGCTGGCTCTCCCAGTATATTGACTGATGTTTGGACAGTGAAAATAAAAGAGTTTTACTTCTCTGGACTGATCCTATTCACAGCTTCCTCATGAACTTTTCTAATAGAACAAGGAAAGCTCTCCGACCGTGTCTGGCGTTGAGAAGCCAAGAGTCTCTGTCTGCTCTCTCATCGCCCAGTGGTGACATGTGCTCTTCTCCACACTGTTGGGAGGTAACGCTGCCCCACGTGCTGGTGCAGGTCAGCACCCCGGGACTTGGAGGTGGCAGGATTTGTCGAGTAGAGCTGTGTGCCATCACGGGCCACCTGGAAAGAAAAACACGTCTCACCACTGTGGTTGATTTCAAAAGAAAGTGATTCTATTTTTTAAAGAAAGTGTTGTTAATGTAATTGGTGACCCTCCTCATAACTTTTTTTTTAAGTTCACAATATACTTGGTCCAGAGTTTTCTTTTCTTTTTTTTTTAATCTAGTGAATGGCATTTAAATATTTCATAAAATTATGCACAGATACACGTTGGAGTCCAGAGCTGAGTTAAGTGAACAGCAGGCTGGTGAGAGAGGCTCCCCCGTCTCCCTGACTGCCTTTAGTAGGTGGCACCACCCTGTGTGCAGAGCACCAGAAAAGCAGAACTGCAGCCTCACAGCCGAGGCTGCTTTCCACTGTGCTGGGCTCCGGTCATGTCTCCTCCCAGTATGGATAGCAGATGGGTCATTGTGGAGGAGTTAGTTCTAGCGTGGGTTTTTGTTACTGTCTTCATTCAATAAATTACCAATTTCAGCCAGTCTTTACTTTTATGCAGTTTTAAACTTTCATTTCTTTCTGTAGCACCTTTTTCATTTTCAGTTGTAAAAAGTGACTTTCGCCTCATGAAAGATTTGAGAACATCTCCCATGTCACATACTACAGGTGTGTCTCAGTCATTTTTGCAAATTCTAGGGGAAATTTTTTTCTCAATAGGAGAGTCACACAGGACAAAGTTACCAGCTTAAGGACTCTTAATTCTGTGAGTTGAGAAATTCGACATCTGATATTGTAGCATTTGTTTGAATCTAGGAAAGATTTATTCCACTTGCAGAATTTGGTTTCTTTATTGGACGTCGTGAACTCTGTTTTTTTGTATTGGTTATCAAATTTTTTTTTTTTTTTTTTTGGTGTTAGTTATCATCTGTAACTTTTCCAGATTTGGGGGGGTGGGTGGGAGGTGTTATGAAATTGTCTTTCTCCAGTTCAGAAATAACCTGGGGAAATTCTAATCCAAGAACTGTGTGTTGAGCTGTTCCTTTTGAGCCAGCATCTCTTGTCAGTTAGCACCGGTATAAAAGCCTCTACGTCCACAGCGGTGTGATGAGGGTTATTTTTATAGCATTCCACTTCTCTAATGCCACGTGTGAAATTGGATTTTCATGATCTTAACCAATGTTTTACCCTTGTAGTAAAGGATGAAGGGATAAGAGATGGTCTTCATGTGGAAGGATATCTTCTTTAATGAAAAATTAGAGATATTTTTCTCAGAACTGAAAATTGTGATGTTGAGGCTTATTTGCAGAGAATTGAACTAAATTCAGTGGATTCTTGTTTTTAATGTGAGAGCATGGAAAGTGTGGATAACACATTCCTGGGGTGAGAGTATTTTTCTTTAGTTGGATTTTGCCTCGTTAGTCTTCAGTACTGACCTGTTGGGAAAGCATACTTTTCACGGCTAGGTCCCAAATGCAGAGGCTCAATGAAGCATAAAGCTGGGAAGAGCAAGTCTTCATTTATTAGCAAGCATAGCTGGTTTGGAAAGGGGTTAAAGCCTTAAGTGAACAAATCTAGCTAATGGTGAATGAACTAGGTAGTTAACTTGCATACTTTTGATTTCCTTTGGCTAAAGGTAACCCACACTTCTCTATCCAGAGATAGGAGAGGTGTGATTGCTTCAGTGTTAGTTTTCTTCTTCTTCTTTTTTTTTTCTATTTGTCCCTAGTCAATTTTTAGCAAGCTAGAAAACTATGGATTCTACACAGGGCAGCTCTTTGTGAAAGTGGTTTATTTTGGCCACCGGAGAAAGAGCTGGGATTGAAAAATCAAGTGGCGCCTGTCTGTTTCTTGCCCCACAGAAAACACAGTTCCTATGATAAAATAGAGGAAAGAAGCTGCTGTAAGGAGCTCAGCTCCTAACAGGATCAGAGCTTTGTACAGGAACTCCCATGAATTGAGACTTTTCATTCTGTTTTATCAGAGTGCGTATATGTCCTATTTCAGGAAAAATAAAACAGCCATTTACAGAAGAGAGTCAATCTGTATCTTAAGCGTTTTAATAAAAAGTTAAAACAAATTTGCTATCTTGCTCCTTTTTTGCATTGGCTTGTTCTGAGTATGAACATACAACAGATATGAGAGACAAAAATTTTGCTATGAGGGGATGCAGGCTGTGAGTGTGTGGAAAGACCAGGCCAATTTACACATTCCACTACAAGTAATACATTTAGTACTGTTTGAGAGCCTTGCAACAAATGGTGGTCCCAGGATTGGTTATTTCTGCAACAGGATGGACATGGCAGACTTTTTGTACAAAATCTCCTATATTAACACGCTAGTAGGGGCTGGATTCAGTTTAGCTGTGTTTCATCATTTGATATAAAATTGGAAAGATTCAGTTAAATGTTACATTTTGCAAAATAGGAAAAGTAACGAAACATGCTTGAGCATTTACTAGGCTTGTAGGAAGCTTTGATTTTAAAAAACCCAAATAAGGTTATAAAATTTAAGTACTGGGATAAAATAGAATGGGAAGCAAAATGCAGCAGGTTGTTTTTGACTGAGTATTAAATTACCGGAGACATCTTGAGCTTGAAACATACTGTGAAATGATGGCATGGGTTTTACATTTATATGAATTTATTTGTGCTACTTGAGTCAGATCAGAGCATGAAAATTAAAGGCTGAATCAATGAGCCCAGCACTCAGGGGGTCAGGACTCTACTGTGATGAGAGAATAGAAATAGAGAAAAACCTGATGCAAACAGTTCATGCTGGAGGCTTGAGCATCACTCTAAAGAGAAAGAAACACTTTCTTAATTTCTGGGAAGTTGGATAGTCAGATTTTACTGTGATCAAGCCATCTGTGTCACAGAACTAAAAGAAGACAGTACCTGCTATGGGAAAACTGCTGATTTCAGTACTGCTTCATACTATAATGGATCATTTCCCTTTCTCAGGTTTGTGTTACTGGAAATATTGAACATTACCCTGTATTGTGTTGCAGATAAAACCAAGCAGCATTAATTTATTCAAAAATTGACTAGAAAGGTTATGTAATGTAGTAATTGAATGTTTTTCATTAATGCTGACATAAATATCTACTAAAATAATTCATTAAAATTAATGTGTACTTTAGTTGATAGTGTGATAAACAGACCTTCATAAAATGTCTAGCTTGTGGTGTCTGCTTCAGGGATATCCAAAACACACTTGTTCGTATTCCTCTGCCCTCAGGGTGACTTCATTGGAAAAGATCAGGGATGGCAAACTATAGCTTGCGGTCCTGATCTGGCCTGCTGCCTGTTGTATGACCTGTGAGGGGAAAAAAAGTGCAATTTTGTGACATGCTACAATGATAAAGAATTTGAACTCTTTGAATTAAATTTTATTGGAACACAGCCATCCCACTCCTTTAGCTTTTGCATGCTACAGCAGCAGAGCTTAGTATTTGAGACAGAGACTATATGGCTCACAAACCATGATCTATTTACACTATATGGCTCACAAACCATGATCTATTTTACAGAAAAAGGAACCCCTAAACCGTATAAATGTCATTATATGAAATGTGTATACTGCCAACTATAGGGTTGTGTAATTTAAAACTTTGACTTCGGCTACTGTTTATCCTGGGATTCCCTGGTGGCTCAGTGGTAAAGAATCTGCCTGCCAACGCAGGAGATGCAAGAGACCTGGGTGGGGAAGTAAAAGAATACCCATTCCAGTATTCTTGCCTGGGAAATCCCATGGAGAGAGGAGCCAAGCAGGCTACAGTCCATGGGTTCACAAAAAGTTGGACACTACTTAGCAACTAGACAACTGTTTATCATAGTTTTGAAGGCCAATTTTATTTTGAGCAAATCCAGTTTCCATGAGATTGGTAGTGTGGTCTTTGGCATAACGAAAGACCCTCAAGTTGTATCCTATGAGCTCTATTATCTCCTAGTGGATTGCTGTAGGGTTTACTTACAAAATTTCAAAGTACAGAACGGCTTCTTTGCCCGTCTTATCGCAGGGATCAGAGGTCAGATGTCTCCTACACCTGGGCAGATACTGACAGGACCCGTTAGGGACTGGGCAAGTCTACGCACGTCAGCACATATTTGTATTCCCTTTCCTGCAGCTCAGCGAACAGAGACGAGACTAGGCTCCGAAAGACCAGCACGCCCTTATCTCCCGGTAAAAGCCATATTCCTGTCACTCTCCCGGGGCTCGTCCTCCGGTCCTACAGCTCCCGCTTACATTGCGCAGGTGACCTGAACGGTCTAGGCGGGGAAAGGCGGGGTCAACCTCAGCAGCCAATCAGAACTCGGCCCCTTGCCCAGCCAATGGGGTTTAGCCAATCCGGCCTGACGAGGAAGCCCTGGGACAGTGCTTGCGCCTCTTGCTTCCAGGTTTGGGTGGCGCTACGTGGGGTCAGCTGGTTCCGGTCGTGGTCGTTGCTAGCTCGCTCCCTCTTCGGGAAGCCCTCGGTGTGCCGTCCCGGAGGCCATGGGGCGTCAGTGGGGGCCCGCCATGAAGGCAGCTGAGCAGGCGGGCTGCGTGGTGAGCGCCTCCCGGGCAGGGCAGCCCGAGGCAGGCTCGTGGAGCTGCAGCGGGGTGATCCTGAACCGTCGCCCGGGCCTGGTGCTGTGCCATGGGGGCATCTTCACCCCCTTCCTGCGGGCCGGCAGCGGGGCGCTGACCGCTGCGAGCGCCGCCTTCCTGCCTGGCGACAGTTGCGGCGACGACCTGCGCCTGCACGTGCAGTGGGGCCCAACCGCCGCAATTCCGGCAGGCCGCGCGGAGAGGGGTCGCCCGGGATTGTGCACGCCCCATTGCGCCGGCCTGGAAACCGGCCCGCCCGCCCGGCCCCGCGGGCGGCCACTGCAGCCCCCGCGCCCCGCCGAACTTCTGCTGCTGTTGAGCTGCCCAGCCTTCCGGAGCCACTTCGCGCACCTCTTCGGCGGCGAGGAGGCCGAGCAGTGGCGCTTCGCAAACGCTGCACCGGATGATGAGATGTCGGAGGAGGAGGAGGAGGACCAGCTGAGAGCGTTGGGGTGGTTCGCGCTGCTTCGCGTGCGGCCGGAGACGGAGAAGGAGGCGGAGGAGCGAGGGCCGGTATTGGCCGTGGCGCCTCTCGGGGACGTGCCCAAGGGCGCACCGCTCCTGGCTTGCGGCTCCCCGTTCGGGGCCTTCTGTCCGGACATCTTTCTCAATACGCTCAGCCGCGGCGTGCTCAGCAACTCGGCCGGCCCGCTGCTGCTCACCGATGCCCGCTGCCTGCCAGGCACGGAGGGTGGAGGCGTGTTCGCGTCACGGCCCGCAGGGGCGTTGGTGGCGCTGGTGGCTGCACCCCTCTGCTGGAAGTCCCGCGAGTGGGTGGGCCTCACGCTGCTCTGCGCCGCCGCCCCACTGCTCAGCGTCGCCCGAGCCGCCCTCTACCGCCTTCACCCTGACACTGCCGCCCTGGCTGCCCTCCTACCGCCTGAGATGGGGGCCCCGTGGGGCCTGCCTCTCAGATACCGAGACCCCGGACCCCCTTGGGCAGCTGCGGCTGTGCTGGTGGAGTGTGGTTCTGTCTGGGGCTCCGGAGTGGCCGTGGCGCCCCGTCTCGTGGTGACCTGCCGGCATGTGGCCCCTCGGGAAACGGCGAGGGTCCTGGTGCGCTCCACCACCCCCAAGTAAGGCCCGCAAGGTTGCCCGCACTCCACTTCCTCACCGGCTGTCAGGTCTAGATCCCAGGCCTCAGGTCATAATCCTGAGGACTATGGAGGCCTTCTATTCTCAGGCTCACGCCTTGGTGGTGCACTGTGTGTAGGGACCTGGGACCCTCCTCTCATCCTTGATACTCAGAACCTTAGAGTAAGGAGTTCTTTGCCTCCTGGCAGAGGGTGAATGGGACTTGGGCAAGATGCCAAGCAACTCGAGGTCTGTGGCAGCGTTCAGCATCCCTGGCTAAGCATCATTGAGCTCCCATTCCCAGTCTGAATTCCTTCTGGGCAACTCCTGTCTTAGCCTTGCACCCACACACCAGAGGCCCTTGAATGGAGTCTTCCTAACCCTGTTTTCTTTCCCCTGAATGCCTAGTGAAATGCCAGGGGCCCAGGGTGCCACCCTCCTGGAGTAGGAGAGGAGCCTGTTACTCTTACTTGGTTTATCTCTTAGATCTTAACCAGAACATCCCTTCTGGATCAGAATGACAGATATGGGGTTCCACCTAATAAGAGTATTAGTGTGGGGCCCAGGCAAATAGGTATATTTTGAACAGTTGTGGGGTGGTCTTGGCCGCCAGTTTAGAACTTCAGACAGTCATTTGTCCCCTCTCTGCAAGGAAAGCACTCTTGCTGTCATGTACTTTCACTTGCTCTTGACAGTGGAGTCGGCAGCCTCGGCTTCTTGGCTTGATTTTCTAGACTTTTCACTTGCTCTGACAGTGGAGTCGGCAGCCTCGGCTTCTTGGCTTGATTTTCTAATGCATGTTCTTGCTGTTTCTTCTGTAATCCCAGGTGCTTTACCTAGGCCAAAGCAAAGCACTATAGCACCTTGGTGTTAATGCTTGTTGTTCTCCTGTACGTGGTCCAACCCAACTTCTCAGTCCAGATCTTCCCAAATGCCTCTACTGAACTTCCAAGGTTAACCCAACCTGGCTTTGCCATAGGAATCCCCTCTGACAATCAACAGGGTGGCCATGACTTTATAGGGAAGACTGATGCTGAGAATTTTCCTCTGAGCGTGGTCCCCAATTCCTCCCCCCTCCCACCATCCCCCACCCCAACCTACTCTTGGTCCTAGGGAGCCCACCAGGTCTCTTGGAAGCTACTCCTGCGGTGTGTGTAACAGGCAGCCGTGCATGATCTTGGGCAATGTGCTTAATCTGTCTAAGCTGCTTTCCCAGGAGTTGACATGTAAAGTCTTCTTACTGCCACATAGTAAGAGCTATAGACGTGCTAGCATCTGTATAAACACCGACCCAGAGGATGAAATTGTATCATGTCTGTCCCACTAAATGACAAGACTGTTGGTATCAAATGAGGCAGAAAAGGAAAACCCTGGGAAAATCAGCCCTGGCTCCTCCCACTAACTGTGTGCTGGTGCTGCTGCTGTTGCTAAGTCGCTTCAGTCGTATCTGACTCTGTGCGACCCCACAGACAGCAGCGCACCAGGCTCTTCCGTCCGTGGGATTTTCCAGGCAAGAGTACTGCAGTGGGGTGCCATTGCCTTCTCCCACTAACTGTGTGACTGTGAGATGTATTTACTCAACCTCTCTGGGCCTCAAAAGCACCATCTGAAATGGAGATAATACCAGTGTCTAGTTCATGGGCCTGCTCTGAGCTCTAAATGAACTGATGTCCATAGAACCTTAACACCAGGCCTGGCCCACAGTGCTCCCTGGGGGCTGGGTGTCTGTGATCATGATAACGTGCAGGAACCTGTATAGAGAGGTACTCTGCACTTGTAAAGCATGTTTGGAAATTCCACAGAACAGCTAAGTGATGTGCCCAGAGTTGCTTGCGGGTATGTTCCAGGGCTAACACCAAATCTTTTGAGTCCCAAGTTCATGATTTTTACTGTTACTCATTGTTTTGGTTCCTCCCAGTGCTAAAAGTTGGGAGAGCTAACCTGCCATTTGGTTTCTCTTGAGTCCAGGAGTGCCATAATCTGGGGACGCGTGGTGTTTGCCACCCAGGAGACGTCTCCGTATGACATAGCAGTTGTGAGCGTGGAGGAGGACCTAGATGGTGTCCCTGTCCCTGTGCCTGCTGAGCATTTCCATGAAGGTAATGAACAAAGGGTCCCTTTGGTCAGGAAAGGACCTTGGAAAATCAGCGTTGGGCACATCAAGCCTACAGATCAGGGGCCAGCTCCTCAGGTCAGCTTCCTCCTCACCCCTGCTGGAGTCAAGCTGGCACCTTGTTGCATCCTGGTTACAGTGCTTTGGCTGGAGTTGCTCTTAGAGGCCTCCTTGCTGTGCTCAGCATGCCCGCAGTGCTGGGGCGGGGGGTGGGGGGCAGGTGGAATTCTCTGGGAGAGGTAAAGCATGTCTTTTTCCTGAGGCCCCGCAGCAGTGTAGTGTGGAGGTGCTGAACCTTGAGGACTCCTTTTAACACTACAGGCTGGTCTGTGAGGCTCCAGTGGCATGATCTGAGTAAAAGGCCTTGTGATGCTGCCACAGAAGTACCAGATGTTTTGGTTTGTGGATGTGATTTGTTATAACGTAACAAGGATTATGAGCTCACTGCTTTGGCATCTCTTCTGCCACTTACTAGCCCTGTATCCTTAGAGAGCCAACTTAATATTCTTTGTCTTGGTTTCCACATTTGTAAAATGGGGATAATGCTACTTATTCCTAGGTCTTGTGAGGACTGGGTGAAATATTGCCTGTAAAGCACTTGGTGAAGGAAGGTGGTGCCATTTTGTAGTCATTGTCAGCGTTTTATTTTCATCAATAGACTTTTTAGTCCCAGGAGTTGGGTGTTAATTCCACAAACATGTATTGAGCCCCTGGCTAGATGCTAGGAATCCTAAAAAGTGACTACCCAGTCCAGAAGGGGAATGAGGGCTGAAGAGAAGTGATGGAGCAGATACAGTGGAGGTTCTGACCTCTTTCTGTAGGGGCCTGGGGAAAGTTCTCATGGAGGCAACAGGCATCTGAGCAGAAACTAGAAAGGCAGACAGGGTTTGGAAATTTGGAGAGGACCGGTGGGGTGGGGCTTGGCTAGTGTATGAGTCCTGCCAGATGGAGGAGGCTCCCCAGCTTAACCCTCCTTCCTTCCCTGGCAGGCGAGGCTGTCAGTGTAGTGGGCTTCGGTGTCTTCGGCCAGGCTTGCGGGCCCTCAGTGACCTCAGGCATCCTGTCGGCTGTGGTGCAGGTGGATGACACACCAGTGATGCTGCAGACCACGTGTGCCGTGCATGGTGGCTCCAGCGGGGGACCTCTCTTCTCTGCCTGCTCCGGGGACCTCCTGGGTAACCAGCTCCTTGGCCCTCTCCCAGCCTTCCCCTGGCCAGAGCCTCAGTCCCACCCACGAGTGCTCAGTGGCCAGCCCTGGGAGCCACGCTCTGTCTGGGAAGATGATGGGCCTTATGCCCAGGGGTAATTAGCCAAGGTTTTTGGACTGTCGTGCTTCTGAGGTCAGAGAGGATGGATGCTGGGCTTGGAGGGAAGAGATCTGAGTTCTAGTCCTTTCTCTGCCACTAAGGCACTCCACGACCTTAGGTAAATCACTTAATATCGTTTGATCTTGATGAGTCCAAGGGTCACAAACTCAAAAGCCCAACCTACCAGCTGGGCAGGTAAAGTGAATGAGTGAATGAGTGAGTGAGTGAGTGAATATCTTCAGTGAGTGGAGGGCAAAGGAGAAACGGGGTGAACACCACTCAACTCTAGCACATTCTTGCCTCATTACAAAGATATGTGGGCCTAACACTGGCTGACTTTACAGTTTTTCACAAGGAAGTGTGAACTCTTTTTTTTTAAAATAAATATGTGTTTCTTAAATCTTTCGATTTAAAAATTTTGTGAACTCAAGTTTTGTTTTTTTTTTTAATCTGTTTAAAAAAAAAGCCAACCATGAGTCCATATGGATACCTCCACCTACAGTCCAGCACACAGGGTTCATGCAAGCCTTCCCCTTCCCTTATTTCTGACTGAGAAACATTGCCTTTCTGTTGCTAGCTGCAGTAGATTTATTTATTTCTTCAACTGCAGTGTGCAAAAGAAGTACTTTCAGAATTCCTAACCACATCCCTGTGAGAAACAGATTTACCAACTAGAAGACAGTATTTGAGTGAGTACCGTTCTTTAGCCTTAAAGTGTCCAGTCAAAAGGCTGTTTTCCAAAGTTTCTTAGATTAGCTCCTTCCCCTTCAGAATGGTTATGTGATTCATTTGAAATACAGTTAGGTACATTCATCCTAGTCTGCATTCTGTCTTTCTCCCATATACTGGTCGACCTTCTAAAAGATGTATACAGATAAGTGGATACAGAGATAAATATAAATGTGTGTATGCATGAGTTTGCGTGTGTGTATATGTGTATACATATGTCTCTTATCTCGGTCTGCTGAGAGAGGCTCGAAGCCAGTGACATTCCAGTGGCAATGAGCGTGCCGAGAGTCCAGATCTTGGTTTCTAAGAGTCATTCTCTAGTAAAAAGAACCAGGAACTGACTGATTCCAGGGCTGCTTTGTGGTGCTGGAAAGGAAGGAAACTCTAAGAAAAACCAAATGATGAGCATGTCAAATGTTGAAAAACCCAAGAGCTGATGTGAAGGAGCTCCTGTGGGAACAATTTGAACAACAAAACAAATAGCAGTAGTATTGCATTGTAACCCATGAAAAGAATGAATACTCGTGAGTCTATCCTAATATAAGTTAATATTGAATGGATTTAAAAATGGAGCCAAAGGATAGCTTTCCCTTATGGAAGAATTTCTGTTAATAAATGTTGGAGAAATGAAGCTCAGTAGTTGTAGCACATGGGCCTAGTTACCCCATAGCATAGGGGATCTTCCCAGACCAGGGATTGAACTGGTGTCCCTCGTGTTGTAAGCCAGATTTTTAACCACTGGACTACCAGGCACGCGTATCACCTCAGTCTTAATCGTGAGAAAACATCAGGTCAACCCAAATTGAGGGACATTCTACGGAATAACTGCCCTGTACTCTTCAAAGTGTCAAGGCTGTGAAAGATAAAGGCTGGAAGTGACTCAGATAGGAGGAGACCTAGGAGACATGATGACTAAATGCCACGTGGGATCCTGGATCAGAAAAAGAGCATTAGTGCAAACCCTGGTCCATCCAAGTGAGTTCTGTGCTTTAGTTAATAGCATTTCACGAAGCTTAATTTCTTGGTTTTGATCAATGTGGTGTGGTGACATAAGGAAAAGCTGGGTGCTGAATGTACAGGAACTCTGTACTATTTGGGCAAGACTGCTGTAAGCCTAAAATTTTCTTCAAAAAATTCATACACATGCACTGTGCCAGCCACCCAAAACTTATGTGTGAGTCTGATGCATTTATTCATTCACTCAACAAGTACGTGTGGAGGTCTTGCTATGCCAGGCACTCTTCCAGGTCCTGGGGAGATTATGAATAAAACACAGCAGCCCGGCCCTCATGGAGCTGAAAGATAACAGAAGTTGGAGAGAAAAATAACAAAATAAGTGAGACATAGTGTGTCAGATACTGATAGTGTTAGGGAGAAAGTAAAGCCAGGAAGGAGGGCTGGGGCGTGAGGGGCCTATGTCGATACATGAAGCCTGGTGTCTGTCAATATGAGGGGTATTCAGCACCCCCGCCCCCCCACAGGCCTAGGGCCTCCAGAATAGAGGTGGGTCTCCCTCCCTTCCCTGAGTCTTTGCTCATACCCTCTTTTCTTCTCTGTCTTCTGAACAGGCATCGTCGCCAGCAACACCCGGGATAATAACACAGGGGCCACATACCCCCACCTGAACTTCAGCATCCCCATCACGGTGCTCCAGCCGGCCCTGCAGCAGTACAGCCAGACAGGTGACTTGGGTGGCTTCCGCCAGCTAGACCGCGCCTCGGAGCCAGTGCGGGTGGTGTGGCGGCTGCAGCGGTCCCCAGCAGAGGCCCTGCGGAGCAAGCTCTGAAGCCGTGTCACCCCTCTGCGGGGGAGAACAGCCCTTTGATGCCGTGGGGAGGGCTGATGCTGGTGACCTCATGATCTAGACGGGACCCACCAGAGCCCAGTTGCCTCCCCTTGACTACCCACCTTGCTCAGCTCTGGAGTCTGGACCAAACTTCTCTTTAGCCTCTGGGTACCTCTTACCGGGCAGGCCGTTTGGAGGTGCTTTCTCTCTCTGCCCCCGACAGTAGACTCAGCTCTGCTCCTTCCCTTCTGGCGAGCTCAGGACAGCCGTACAACAGCCCTGGTCCTGACAGAGATGCTGGCTGCAAGACAGCCCCAGTCCTGGTCTCGAGTCTGTCCCCTGTCACCTGATGATCGCTGGCCACCTGGAACAGCATCTTCCCTGGGGCCTTGGCTCCTCTCTGCCCTTGGTCAGAATGGGGCTGACAAAGCACGGGGGCTTCCTCGGAATACCTCAGCAGAGGGGCTCTGCTCCGAAGACCAGAGGTGCAAGAAAAAGCATCGTCCTGTTCCGTGGACCAGCAGTGGCATCCCTGGAAGCCAGGACTCCCAGCTTTTCGTATGTCAGGTGCCCTGACCTCTGGGGCACTCAGACACAGTGCCTTAGTTTTCCAGCCCGTGAAATGGGCCTCAGGGATATGGGGTGGGGTTGGTTGGAGGGGTGGAATGTGTTTTGCTGGGCTCTCTGGTTGGGGTTCAGGAATAAACAGGACCTCCAAAGGCTGGGTCCTTATATGTCAGATTCTTTTTTCTTTCTTTGTTTCAAGAGTTGAATGGGGAATAGGAAAGCTCCAGGCACAGAAGTAAACTCAGTGGGGTTTGATCTCACAGGACACTCTTGTGTCAGACTCGACCTAGTAGCTGGTTGTAGTGCCAGTCAGCCCTGGATGGGCTTGTAGGCCTGGGTAAGTAGTGGTCTTGGCCTGGTAGCAGGTGTTTACAGGGTGCCTAGCTGTGCCAGGCCTGGGAATGGACAGGAGTTAGAGAGTTCAAAGGTGAACAAGGCCACGGTGGCCCCTAGGAGCTAAGACCAACCCCTGAAGTCAGGAACATGTATTGCATGCCCAGGGCCTTGTGTGCACCAACCTTCAAGAAATAATTGTTAAATCATTGACAGATTGAATGCAATTTGGGAACAACTGGGACAGGAGTGAAATGGGGCGGGGCTCTAATCTAAGCAGAGAGAATTGCTCTGAGTACTTTGTTTCAATATCTATTTGTTGAGTGCCAGCTCTGGGCAACCACAGAACACTCTGGAGACAGTGATTCTCCTCTGTGTGGATTAGGAAAGGGGCCAGAGGGCAAATGTTTTAATAGCTCGAATGAAAGCCTGCAGTGAATTAACGGGTGGCGAAGGAGGGCTGGGGTCTGACTTGGCTGTGAGTGGGAGGGGAGAGGATTCATTCCAGCATGTGTGGGTGCCAAGGAGCCCAGGCTGTGCTGGGGAAACGGGTGTGTGCCCCCGACCCTGCCCCGATTGGTAGAGCAAGCAGGGCCTTTCTGCCCTGTTCAGATGGAAGACCGTGTCCAAGGGCCCCAAGGATGGAGGATCAAGCAAGGATTCATCCACGTGACTCACGAGTTGAACCCTGAGGGGAGACTAAGTGTTTACCAGATAGGCTGGAAACAGGGAGGGTGTCCAGGTTGAAGGCAGCAGGGGCTGGGACAAGGAATTGTGGAACTACACATTTGTCTTGCCAGGCTTAGTGGAGAAAAGATTGGAACGGAGGCTAGAGAACCAGTGACAATGGGCCTGGTGAGGGGAAGATGGCCGAGGCAGGCCTGGTGGGTGTGGAGAAGCTCCAGCGTCACACAGGAAGTGGGCTTGATTGGATGTGGGGCGATGCAGAGAGAGAAGAGGGGTCAAGCGGTGCTGGGTCTCTGGCCAGGATGGTGATGAGCGGCTGGCAAGTGTAGGGACAAGATGTTTCCCTGGGGTGTCTGTGGGACCTCAAGTGGAGAGCAGAGCAGGCTGTTGAGTAAGTCCCATGAGTTAGGATAATGCAGGAAAAGGTCCCTTCTCTCCCAGCTCAGTGGCTAAAGACAATAGAAGTTTGTTCATTGCTCATAGAAAGTCCAAAGTCGTGCACCTGACCAGGAAAGTTTGCGGGGTCGGGGGGGTTGGCTGTCTTGCATTCGGGGTTAAGGTACCCGAACTCTTTCCCTTCTACAGCTCTTATCCCTGGGCCTGGGACCTCAGACCCTAGCAGGTCTTCTGTATCCTGCTAGTGGGTGGGGCAAGAGAGAGTGGAGAAGATATTACGGCTTCTTTTTGTAAAAAATTATTTTTTATTTTGAAACAGTTTCGGACTTACAGAAAAGTAGCGAGAATCCCGACACACCCTTCCCCCAGACACCCCATACCGCCTGTGCCAAACACCTCAGTGATGTTCTCCGTGACAAAAAGACCTCATCTGGGATCATGAATGGTACCCACTTGCCCTGGCTCTCTCCCCACCTTGACGTGGAGCAGCTCCTAGTCTTTCCTTGAGTTTGATGCCCTTGATCTTCCTGAAGTCATTTTATAGACTGTGTCTTAGTGTGGGTTTGTCCATACTTCCACATGATTAGATTCAGGATGTACATCTTTGGGATATTACATTAGTGATGTCTTCTCATTTTCTCCTGCTGGGTGTCACACGATCTTTGTCAAATGACAGATGATAATATTGATCCTTTGACTAAGATGATGCCTGCTAGGTTTCTCCACTATAAATTTTCTTTTTTGTTTGTAATTAATAGGTATTTGTGTGGAAATATTTGAAGACTGTGTAAAAATACTGTTCCCCAACCCAGTTTCATCTACTATGCTTATCACGCATTGATGTCCCTTGACTAAGTAACTTTAATGTTTGCCAAATGGTAATCTTTTGTTTTCATTTTTCCTCCTGCATTTATTCATGGGCATTCTGTTGAAGTGAAAGCTTTCCCTTCTCTCTGTTTAACTATGTTTGTGTGGAATTATGGATTTGTATTTTAATCAGTGGATTATAATCTATTATTGTCATTATTTTGATGCTCAAATTGTCCCTATTGGCTGGTGGGAACTCCTTCAAACTAACTTCTGTGTTCTTTTGGCCTCTCCTCCTCATTTTTTTAAAAAATTAATTTAGTTGGCTGTGCCGGGTCTCACTTGTGGCACATGAACACTTAGTTGTGGCATGTGGGATCTAGTTCCCCGACCAGGGATTAATCCTCAGCCCTCTGCTGGGAGCAAGGAGTCTTAACCATTGGACCACCAAGGAAGTCCCCTCCCCATCATTCTTTGAGAACTTCCTTCAAACCATACTGTTCTAGACTTACCTTGTACTTTCCCTGGAATCAGTCACTTCTCTGGGGTCCTTTTTCATTAGAGAATGGTATATAGAAACAAATATCTAGGTACTGGGTGTGCTGCTCACTCGGGTGTGGCTGCTTCCAGGCCCTCTCAGTAGACAGAACTTAGATCTGCATTTGTTTCTGTCTCTATATATTGTAAGTCACGAGTTAACACCAACAGTTGCAGTTTGAAACTACAAGCTCAATACCACAAGGTGCATTCTAGCTGTCCCCTTTTCATATTGGTACCTCCCTCCTTTCAGTGAGAAACACAGCTCCATTATCCTCAATATATTAACTTGTTTGTTCCACCCCCTGCATGTAGCCAATCTTCTGACCCCATCAGGCTGTCCCTGCCTCTCTGCTCTGATGCTGCTCTTAAACAGGCCTCCATTACTGCTTTGCACAAGCCTGCCTCGTGATTTTTTTACTTCATTAGTAAAAAGGGAAGAAAGTCACCCTTGCTTCTTAACTGCTTCAGCCCAGGAGTGACATTATAATCGTTCCTGCTCACATTCCTTCCATGAGAATCTGGCCCCAGCCAGCCCCGAAGTGGTGTGGGGGAGATTGGCAGATGCTCCTCGGCAGGCCCCCTGTGCCATGGAAGGGGAGAACGACCTTTGTGGAGAGCTGGCTGGCTCTGCCAAGCTGGGCCTTGTTTCAGTGCTGCTTTAGGAACAAAGACTCACTCGTATTACCAAAATAAAAGTCAGTTTGCTGTTAGATGCTCCTGCACAGGTGCTGGAAAGTAGCTTGGCCTGGGGAAGCTCTAGGGCCCTCTAGGCATGAGTGATGACTCAGCATCCCTCTCTGCTTTGCTTCCTCTCCTGTGGCCTTCTGGGCACTGAGTCTCTCCTCCTGTGTTAGTACAATTTGGTCTTTTTGGCCCTTCTCTCCATGACCTTTTACCTCTAGATTTCCTTGTCACGTGCCCCATTATCAGATTTCCTCAATAAATGTCCAAGAGAGCAAATATCTGCTTGAGCCCATCATTTTCTCATGCCTTGCTACATCTGGGAGCAGGTGCAGTGAAGAGCCTGGGGCTGCCAGTGTTTAAGAGCAGGAACCTGCAGGAGCCTGAGAAAGGACAAGCAGTAGCACAGGAAGTAAGTCGGGGGGCTAAGACCTTGGTCAGCAGGGCAGACACCAGGATCTGTTTTCCTCTCTTCTTTCTGCCCATACACTGGACGGCATCTCCTGGCCATCCCCACGGTCAGGTGTGTCCATGAGTTCCAAAGCACAGAAGGGAGGTACCCCACTTCCAGGCCCTGCCTTTTCTGTGCCCTTACCCCCACCCGCTGGGAGTGGAGACATCCCTTAAAAGACACCTTGGCAGCCAGTTGGTGAAGACAGCCCCTTTAGCTGGTCCTTGGATGATGGTGTGGAGTGGGCAGCCGTGTTAACTAGTCCACTGGCCTGGTACTGAAGCCCAGGCAAATAATGCACTTCTGTTGTATTTGAGCCATTTGACTTGGGGG
Organism: Capra hircus; assembly: GCF_001704415.2. Classification (NCBI taxonomy): domain Eukaryota; kingdom Metazoa; phylum Chordata; class Mammalia; order Artiodactyla; family Bovidae; genus Capra; species Capra hircus. Next base: position 19,296,611 of record NC_030835.1, read on the forward strand.
GGGAAGGGGTCTGCTTGTCACAGTAGTAGAATCTAGCTTCATGAATATAGCCTTCCCCCAGCTGTGAGCACTCTGCCAAACCACATTTCAAGGGAGAGAAGAAACTGGAGGATTCCCCCCATTGTTTGAGGGTTGTAAATTTCACTAAAACTGACCAGGTTCTTCAGATAAAGTTAAGAGTTGTCCCTTCCTCAAATGGGAATACCGCTTCTGTTTCTCTGGGCCCTTGAGTTGATCCCAGTACCATGGCGCTCCTCCCAGCCCTGGGAGCCAGCAGTAGAGACACCTGTTGCTGTCATGGAATGTATGCCTTCAGGCCTTGCTGAGAGCCAGCAGTGCGTCCTCCTCTTAGGTTCTGGGATATTAGACAACCTGCCTGATGTTCCTACTATTATTATTATTTTTTTAATTCAAGGTTCCCATCTTTCACTTTTTCTAACTATTTTGCCAGTGCTATGCAACATGCGGGATCTCAGTTCCCGGATCAGGGACTGAATCCGTGTCCGTGGCATTGGGACAATCTTAACCACTGGGCTGCCAGGGAAGTCCCCCTGCTAATCATTAAGGTTCCATAGAACTACCGACGTTAGGGCATCTGAATTGTTCCGGCACCTGGAACAATTCCGGCATCTCCGGCACCTGGAAATTCAAAGACAAAAGTCCCTTGTTAGGCAAGGAGCCGCGATTTTCATCGCCAAAGATATGTACACTGTTGAGTGGAAAGAGAGGAGTGATGTGGGGACAAGAAGGTTCCACTGGGACCCCCTCCCCGCTCTTGAATCAAGGTGTTCCCTGGTTGCCAAGAAGGTGCTGAACGACAGTGACACTTTCCCTAGTTTTCCTGGTGGGGGTCAGGTCCTTGGAGACAGGCCATACCAGCTCTGCAAGCCACGCCCCAAGGCCAGCATGGACCGCTGCATGCCTCTCTCTCCTCCCTCCCAGCTTCAGGTTGGTGCTGCAATTTCAATAAATCCTTTCCTTGTACCCTGCCAATTGGAATCCACTTCACCTGTATCGGTCCAGTCCTTCCACAAAACTCTCCTTGACCTTCCCAAGCCCCAGGGCTGTGTCCTTGCCCCGGGCAGGCCGTTTCCCACAGTGCTGGGGTGTGTGTCCAGTGCACTTCTGATACCTGTGTGACTCACCACTGAGTCTCTCCTATGCCTGCTCAGTGACCTCTGGCTCCCTTAGCGATGATGCCCTGGTTTTAGGGTCAAGACCCAGCTCCTCTCCTTTACTAACTGTGTGATTTTGCTGATTTATTAGCTTGAGTTTGTTTCCTCATCTGTGAAGTGGAGATGAATAAGACTTACCTTGGAGGACCCACGTGTAAAGTAAATTTGAGAAGCTATTCAAAGCACTTAGTTTGTGTTCAACAAATATTAGTTACTATGTTTCTAGGAGTACTGGTAGGGTTGTTTCATCAGATATGAATCATTCTGGTTGTCAGGGGCTGGATGGAGGCAGGAGTGGAGAGGGACTGCTCATTGAGTATGGGGTTTCTTTCTGGAGTGATGCAAATATCCTGGGCTTCCCTGGTGGCTCAGATAGTAAAGAATCCACCTGCAGTGCAGGAGACGTGGGTTCGATCCCTGGGTCAGGAATATCCCCTGGAGAAAGGCATGGCAACCCACTCCAGTATTCTTGCCTGGAGAATCCCATGGACAGCTATGGGTCCTTGGGGTCACAAAGAGTCAGACACGAGTGAGCAACTAACATTTTGGGCTTCCCTTATAGCTCAGTAGGTAAAGAATCTGCCTGTAAGGCAGGAGACCCGGGTTTGAGTCCTAGGTTTGGAAGATCCCCTGGAGAAGGAAATGGCAACCCACTCCAGTATTCCTGCCTGGAGAATTCCATGGACAGAGGAACCTGGCAGGCCTCAGTCCATGGGGTCACCAGGAGTCAGACATGACTTAGCAACTAAACGATGGAATATCCTGGAGTTAGATAATGGTGAGGATTGCATAGCCTTCACCCCATTGTTTTACGTTTTACAAGTGAATTTTATGGTATGTGAATTATATCTTAATTAAAAAAAATCATTTAAGCAGGGACTTCCCTGGTGGTCTAGAGGTTAAGAATTTGCCTTGCAATGCAGGGGACTTGGGTTCAATTCCTGGTTGGGGAACTAAGATCCTACATATACCTCAGAGAAACTAAGCCTGTGCACCAGAACTACTGAGCATGAGTTCCATAACTAAAGAGTGTGTGCACCACAGCAAAAGATCCCGCAGGCCACAACTAAGCCCTAGTGTAGCCAAATAAAGAAATATAATTTTTTAGTCATTTAAGCAAACATTAGTGAACTCTGAGGAAACCAAGGGCTGGGGTCAGTGCCAGATGCTGGGGACTCAAAGTCCAGCAAAGCCAGGTCTCTGCCCCAAAGAGCTAGTCAATGGTGGTGGTTATCCTCAGTGTCAGAGTTTAACAAGCTCCCCGCCCCCCACACCCCACTTTCCTCTAGCTCTTCCCAGGTGGTGCTAGTGGTAAAGAACCTGCCCGCCAATGTAGGAGACACAAGGGACATGGGTTTGATCCCTGGGTCAGGAAGATGCCCTGGAGTAGGAAATGGCAGTCCACTCCAGCAGTATTCTTGCCTGGAGAATCCCCTTGGACAGAGGAGCCTGGCAGGCTACAGTCCATTGGGTTGAAAAGAGTTGGGCATGACTGTGTGTGTGCCCCCCCCCAACACACACACACATGCACACATGCACACACGCACGTGTGCGCGCACACACACACACACACACACACACACACACACACCATTTTACTCTAGGGATTTCAGGAGGACTATGAGGAGATACAAGCTATTTGGAAGTTTGCAAAGCCCAGGACAAATGAAGGCTCACTGTGCCCAGAACATCAAAGCCAACTCGGGGCTCTCTGATGCATCCCTGAGAGGCAGGGTTGGGATAGGCAGGGCTTATGAGCTCTCTGTACCCCACACTCTGGCACAGTTGCTCTTCTGTGACCTCAAGGCCTGAGAGAAGGAGGTGCAGACTCCCATGCCTCTGACTGTGTTCTTTTCTTCAGCTCATGTTCTCACTGGGCAGGGTGCCAGCTGGATGGGAGGAGATGGGAGGATTCCAAAGGACCAGCAGATGCAGCCTGAGGTGTATAGGCTAATGATGAGCATGGGATGTTCATGGGAGGATGCCAGCTCCTCCTCCACCTTGAGATGATTCTGGGTACCAGCATCTTCTAGATGGAATCGCTCACAACACTCCCTACACCAGGGGTATTGAAAACAAGACCTCTGACCACAGCTTTTGGAAAAGGTACAGAAATGCTTACTTCTAGCATAAACAGTCATGAAAACCAAGGCAATAAAGGGCACTATTCAAAAGAGCACCGGGCTGGGAGAGAGGAAGCTGCCAATGTTCTGCGTCATAGCCTTGGGCAACCTAATTTCCTTATATCAAAGAGCTGTAATAAACAGCCGCTCTGTACTCTGCTGCTGCGTGCCAGGCAACATACTAACACACTTCACACAAATGATCTCACTGAACCTTTTCTTTATTTTTTTTTCCATCAACTCTTCTACAACGCTTCGTGTTTGTGCTAATATTTGCATTAAATAGATGAAGATGGCTTTGCTGTTTTGCTAAGTTGTGTCTGACTCTTGGCGACCCCGTGGACTGTGGCCTGCCAGGCTCCACTGTCTGTGGGATTCTCCAGGCAGGAACACTGGAGTGGGTTGCCATTTCCTTCTCCAGAAAATGGCTTATCTGTCACCAAATTGGCTTGATCCTACCTCCAGTTTACATCAGTATATTTCTTGACAGAGTCCAACCGCCGCCTTCTTCCCCCTGGACTCTCCTCCTCCTAGTTCCCCGAGTTTCAGGCAGCCCTCCATTCCCCCATCTTTTCACCTTCCAACTTGACTCAGACCTCACTCTTCTGCTTAAAACCCAGCAGTGGGACGTCCCCGGTGGTCCAACGGTTAGGTCTCCACACTTCCACTGCAGGGGCATGGGTTTGATCCCTGGTTAGGGAACTAACATCCCTCATGCTGTGACCAAAAATAAACCAAAACCAAAACAACAACAAAAAAAAACAAACAACAAACCCAACAAACAAACCCAGCAAGGGCTCCCCATTGCCCTGGACAGTCTTCACCAGGGCCTGGAGGCTTGTGCCATCCTGCCACGCTGGGCTGCTCTGTCCCCAGCCTCTCCTGCAATGCCCCCATTGTCAGTTCTTTGCCTCTTCTCTGCCCAGGGCTAACTTATCCTTGGAGAGAGGCCTTGGCACCCTTCTTTTGCCCCCAGTCTTTCTTACTGCAATTATTAATATATACATATATATATATATATATTTTTTTTTTTTTCCTTGTAGTGTAGTATCTTTTCCCAGACTATCAACCTCGAGGAAAGCAGAAACCATACCTTGTCTTGTTCTACATTTTACAACCCCTCGCCCCAACCCCGCGCGCCTAGCACAATACCAGACACGGATTAGGTGCTCAGCTTGTTACCTAAGCGAGGGCAGAAGGCTGGTGATCCGCGCCGCCGAGGTCCCACAGCCCGCGTCGGAGCCCCGCGCTCCAAGGAACGGCGACTGGTAGGGGGTCCCGCAGGGGAGCCGGGCCGGCGCAGCGCGGGCGGCTTCGGCAGCAGGGGTCAAGGACACACGGTTGAGGCGGTTGATTCCTGGGCGGCTGCAGTTCCCTGAGGGGCCGCCAGGGGCACAGCCCAGGCTGGAGGGCGGACGCGCCGAGTCACGCCGGCCCGGGCGGGGCCTCGGGCCGGGCGGCGACAACGGGAGCTGCTGGCGGGAGCGGGAGCGGCAAGAGGCCGCTGGCAGGTGAGGGGCACGCCGGGCGGGCTTTCCGGGACCCCCGCGGCTGCTGGGCCCCAAAGTTGCCCGGAACAGCGGCGGGGGCCGGGGCGTCCGATGTGGCCTTGGGAGGAGAGGGCGATCTGTATGGGAAGCGGGGTTCAGGCCTGCACCGCCCCCCAGGTCCCCCAAAAGTCAAGGAGGAAGTTTGCTCCAGCGAGGATGGAGCAAAGTTGCCTGTCACCTCGTTCACGCCCAACCCTGGAGATCCGTGCTAAGTCTTCCCAAGTAAGACAGACACTTCCCCCGACCCCCATCCCGGGAGGGCTCCGAGGGTCGCACGGTGGAAGCCGCCGTGGGCGGACTGAAGCCGATGTCACAAGGCGGGAGCAAAGCCTCAGGGTCAGGAGGAAAATGCGGGGGTTACCCAGGCTCCAGGGTGCACTGGGAGGTCCGCTCCTCCACGGAGCTCCAGCTTTCCCGGGAACTAAGGCCAGAGGTGACTCAAGTAACTCGGATTTGCCAGCGGGGTCCAGAAGTTCCTGATGCAGCAGGAATTGCTTTTGGTGCCTGATGTCTGGGATTTTTGTTTCAAAGCACCCATTACATGTACCCTGTCTTTCCCCTCTGGTTACACTCTCTCTGCCCCTTGACTGTACCAGGACACTGAGAGAGGCAAGGGGCTTGGGAGTTGATGGTGCCACAGCAGGGCAGGCACAGGGCAGAGGTTCAGACTTGGTTTGGGAAGGGGCTTCCACATGTCCCAGCTCTGCACCTTGTGTTCAAAATATGTAAACGTGTTAAAACATCAAGGAGGCCTCCTTGGGTATGTACATGCCCCAAGCTCTCAGAGGCCTCCAAGGAGTGCAGTCAGTAACCTCGCATTTGGAGGGTCCATTTCAGAGCGGGAGGTGAGACCCAGCTGGATGGGCCTTTGCTCAGGACTATCTATCAGGTAAGTGAGGGGCTGGGCAGAGCAGGTATGCTCCAGGGCCAGCCTGATCTCTATGTCTGGTGGTGAAATGAGGAAGCCAGGGTCCAGGCACAGACTGTGGGGATGTTAGGGGAACCACAAAGTGACTGGCTCCCAGGAGACTGTACAAGTTGTGTGGCCTGGGTTTTGGCACCAGAGGCTATATGACACATGAAGGAATCGGTCTGTCTAAAAATGCCCTCTCCTGGGACATGAAACGACAACCCCTTTTTCAGACTTTGAGTCCCTTTCGGAAACTGGTCTTTTGGGGTTTTGTTCTGCATATGTTTCCTGAGGAGCTGGCTATGGAGTGCCTACTCTCAGCCCGGGCCCTGGTGTCCAGCGAGGGAGGCCATTCACCCCTTTGCCTTCCCCTGTGGGGAGGGGTATGTTTATGGTGTTTTGAGTCTCTCTCTAGGCCCTTTCAGATCTTCCCCGGTGGCTCAGTGGTAAAGAGTCCACCTGCAATGCAGGAGACGCAGGTTCGATCCCTGGGTCAGGAAGGTCCCCTGGAGAAGGAAATGGCAACCCACTCCAGTGTTATTGCCTGGAGAACTCCTTGGACAGAGGAGCTTGGCAGGCTACAGTCCATGGAGTCGCAAAGAGTCAGACATGACTGAAGCAACTTAGCATGCACACACACACATGCACGCTAGGCCCTCTCATCCAGGTCAGCCACTCTGGAAATGGCTGTGGAATCTACCTTGGGCATAACCAGTGAGCTCTAGAAAGCGGTAGATTTTATTTGTAATCTCTATGAAACAATTCTGGGGTGATATCCACCCTTTGATCAGAGCCCACATGGTCCCCGCTGTGTGTCTTCTGAGACGTGACCTCTTCACAGCTTTGGCCTAAATGTAACTTGCTTGTTTTTCAGTTGATTTCTAAAAGCCCTTTGTTTTATTAGAGAAGAGTCCCGTTGGGATCAGGCTGAGTGTCCTTGGCAGAGGAAACAGGATTTACCGAGAAAATCTGGGTATAAGCCACATTGTGTGTGTGTTTGGGAAGGGGCAAAGATGGCATTACTTAGGAGTTGCTGGACAGTTAGGATTTGTTCTCTTGGACCTTCTTTTATGCTGACATTTCTGCATCTGGGAGGATTCAGTTAAGATCCTCTGTGCTCATTCTCTTGGCTTGATGATCAGTAAAATCAGATGGTGAGTTTGCAGTTCCTCAAAAAGTGAAGTCTAGAGTTACCATGGGACCCAGCAATTCCACTCACAGGTATATACTCAAGAGAATTTTTTTGTTCATGCAAAGAGTTATACATTCATAGCAGCATTATTCACTTTAGCCAAAAGGGGGAAACAACCCAGATGTCCGTCAGTGGACCAAAGGATAAACACAGCGTGCTATCTCCATACAATAGAATATTATTACTCAGCCATAAAAAAAAGTGAAATACTGATACAAGTAACAGCTTGGATGAATATTGAAAATATCATGCTAGGCAAAAGAAACCAGAAGCAAAAGGTATGGAGTAGGCACATCTATAGTGACGGAAAGATTAATGATTGCAGGGGTTGGAGGGGAGGAAGGAATGAGAAACGAACGCTGATGGATATGGAGTCTTTTTTAGGGGAGTGGTGATTTTCATGTCCTGGTATTAGATTGTGGTGATGGTTGTACAACTTGACAAATGTACTAGAATCCACTGGGTTTTACACTCTAAGATAGTGAATTTCATAATATATGAAAAACATCTCACTGCACCGCATGGCTAACGGAATCTTGGTTCCCTGATCAGGGATTGAATCTGGGCCCTCGGCAGTGAAAGTGCAGAGTCCTACCACTGGACTGCCGGAGAAATCCCCCAAGTATCTCAATTTAGAAAGTTAGGTGGTAGGAGGCCTGCTCTGTCTTTAAAATTTTATTATTTCTGTAAAGTGGCATACTCACTTAAACATATTCAAACAATACCAAAAAAGAGGGGAAAAGCTCAAAGAAGAAAGTAAAAACATCATCTGGCAAGCACTATTAGCATTTAGGTTTAGAGTGCAGATGTCAAACTGCTGAGGATTAAGCTTGGGCAAGTTCCTGAAGTTCTTGCCAAAATGAAGAGGAACCCCTGCTACTGAATGCAAAGATGTTGCTGAAAGCTCCGTGGATGCCTGCTGTTGTCATCATTCCATGCATGTGTGTAGGTGTGGTTAGGCACCTGTGCTTGGTGGTCCACAAATGAGATCAGGCTCTATGTGCTGTTCTATTGTCTAACTTTTTCATGGACAAGCTTTTTTTTTTTTTTTTTTTAAGACTTTATGATGTTTTTAGAGTAGTCATAGGTTCACAGAAAAACTGAGTGGAAGGCATAGAAATTTTCAACACGCCCTCTGTCCAGCACACGCATAGCCTCTTCCATTATTGACATCACTCACCAGAGTGCTCTGTTTGTCACATTTGATGAACCTACATTGACATAATCACCCACAGACCATAGTTTATGTTATAGTTCTCTCTTGGTCTTGTATGATCTGTGGGTGCAAATGAATCATGAACAAGCTTTTCATGTAAAAAATCTTTCACTGTTAAATTGCCTCCAGAATATTCCACCGTATGGGTGTATAATAACTAGCCTATAATCTCCCATTGGTGGAGGTGTCCACTGATTGATGGAGTTGCCCATTGGTTCAGGCTGTTTGCCCAGCACTGCTACTACGTTAGAACCTACAGTTCAACATCACCAATTGCACACTTGCTTTCTGAGCCCCTACAGGGTGTGTGCCTGGGAGTGCAGATCTGTGGCTTAAGCCAAGGGTTTAGGTGTCTGGAGAAGTAGGTCACGGCTGATCAGAGGGGAGTCCAGGGCCCAGGTGAGAATTGGCATTGGATGAGCCAAGGGAGAGGAGGGTATCCAAGAGTGTTGGGCAAGGGAGGCTGCCGAGGAGAAAGGGTGGAATGGGCTGGAGCGCCGCCAGGCCCCCTGTCCACAAGTGGGTGTGTCAGGGGTCAGTGGAGGAGAGAGAAGGGCGGATTCCAGGAGAGGGGCCTCAGGCAGCTTGTGGCTAAGAAATGCCTCCTTTCCCCAACCCGGCTATGGCAACCCTTCCTGGGCCTGGGTGTGTGCTTAGGCCCCACTCTGCACCTGGACAACTAGAGAATCAGTTCAGCTAGGGCTGTGCCTAGTTGGGTGAGGCCAGGGTTTGCCCTCCAGGGAACCGGTTAATGATCCCGGGGGCGCTGAGGGAGCAGGAGTTCAACTCATTTGATTAACCCACTGCACATCCAGCCTGTGCTGGGCTCACGGGGCTTTCTTCCCTGTGAGAGCCTCAGGGCAGCCTGTAGGTCCAGACACTGGCCTGACATGACAGTCCTCTGTGCTTGCTGGCCCCTGTCACCTGCTTTCCTGGCTGCCCAAACCTGTTCCTTGAACCCTTCACACCCCCTCCCCTCCTGCCACTGGACTTCTTGGCCCAAGCTATTTCCTCTGTGATGAAGGCCCCTGGCTCCAGCTGTTTTTCAAGGCTCCACCTCAAGCTTCCCTGGGTGGCCCATGGTAGACCCCTCTCCCCAACAAGCTGGTAGCTTCTTAGTCCTATGACCCCCTGGCTTTGGAAGCGGAGCTCTCTGGGTGGTTCTTTGACCTCTTCACTGGCTGCTGGCCCCAAGGGCAGGCTGGCACAGAGGGGAGCCATGTTGAAGGGGGCAGGTGAAATGTACCCCTTCCATAGCCTGCCTGACCACCTGCCACATTCCCAGGCCCTGTTCAGCTCCTGGTGTCTGCTTCTGTCCCTGGCTGGTCCCTGGGGTCCTCTTGGGTCCTGGCCCAGTTGGCAGATTCAGCCTGATGAACACTTCTCGGGCTATATCTGGACAACCTTTCTGAGGGCCTGGGACCATGAAGGTGACAATACCTGTTGGGGGGCTTGTTTTGGTCCCAGCCCTGTCAGTTTCTCGCTTGTAAAACTGATTCATGTTGACATATGGCAGAGGCCAATAAAATATTGTAAAGCAACTCAGTTCAGTTCAGTCACTCAGTTGTGTCTGACTCTTTGCGACCCTATGAACTTCAACATGCCAGGCCTCCCTGTCCATCACCAACTCCTGCAGTTTACCCACACTCATGTCCATTGAGTCAGTGATGCCATCCAACCATCTTATCCTCTGTTGTTCCCCTTCTCCTCCTGCCCTCAATCTTTCCCAGAATCAGGGTCTTTTCAAATGAGTCAGCTCTTTGCATCAGGTGGCCAAAGTATTGGAGCTTCAGCTTTAGCATCAGTCCTTCCAATGAACACCCAGGACTGATCTCCTTTAGGATGGACTGGTTGGATCTCCTTGCAGTCCAAGGGACCCTCAAGAGTCTTCTACAACACCACAGTTCAAAAGCATCAATTCTTCAGTGCTCAGCTTTCTTCATAGTCCAACTCTCACATCCATACATGACCACTGGAAAAACCATAGCCTTGACTAGATAGATGGACCTTTGTTGACAAAGTAATGTCTCTGCTTTTTAATATGCTGTCTAGATTAGTCATAACTTTCCTTCCAAGGAGTAAGCGTCTTTTAATTTCATGGCTGCAATCACCATCTGCAGTGATTTTGGAGCCCAGAAAAATAAAGTCAGCCACTGTTTCCATTGTTTCCCCATCTATTTGCCATGAAGTGATGGGACCAGATGCCATGATCTTCGTTTTCTGAATGTTGAGCTTTAAGCCAACTTTTTCACTCTCCTCTTTCACTTTCATCAAGAGGCTCTTTGGTTCTTTGCTTTCTGCCATAAGGGTGGTGTCATCTGCATATCTGAGGTTATTGATATTTCTCCTCCAGTAAAAAAAGTCATAATTAAAAAGAATGGTAGAATGCATAAGTTTCAACACATTGGGGACCATTTAGTCAATGAAAGGCAAAGTTAAAAATTCCCTCCAATCTCCTATGCCAGATCTGCCCTCCCTCACCCAGGTTTTTACTTCCCCAAAAGAGAAATTAGTGTGTATTTGAATACCAATGGCAACAGTACCTGGAGGTCCAACGATAAGCTGCCCCCATAAGTGTGAGAAGATCTGGGGACCACTGTGTCTTGGAAAGCTACTGTTCAAGGACATTGCGGGCTGGCCCCTCCCATTACAGAGGGTAAATGAAGGCCCAGAGAGGGGAGGTGTTGTGCCCCAGACCACACTGATGATGCGGGGCAGAGTGGTGGCCTTCCAGTTGCCTGCAGTGCTGCCTGAGGGTACAAGGTGGGCCGGAACATGCTTCTGCATTGCTTTTTGGCAGCTTGCTGTCTGTCTGCTTCCTCCCCACTCCTCCTTGCTGTGCTCATGCGTGTGTGTGTGAGCCTGGGCCACACTTGGCCTGCAGACCTGGCCCTCTTTCCTTGTAGATGCTCTCTTTGATTGCAGGTCCCCTTTCCTGGACATCAAGCAGGACCTTGCATCACCTGCCGCTCTCCCTGAAGCCCTCATGATCGGCGCTTCTCCAGCCTCTTTCTCACCTGCAGACTTCCTTCCTGGTCCTTAACCAGCACTGTTTCTTCTCTCAGCAGAGCTTCCTTCTTGCCCCCTCTTTCCTGGGGGATGTCACCCAGCAGTCCCTTTGCACCTCCTCTGCTCTGGCAGCCCCCTCCTCCTGACCCCACTGTCGTAGCCTCACACCGCAGCCTATTTTATAGGCTGGTTGTCTTACCGGCTAACTGATCTCCTTAGACCTGGGGCTGAAGCTGGTGGCCTGTGAGCTGGGTGGAATCTGGTCACTGTCTGCTTAGTGCGCTCCTTAAAGAATTCTGTTTGTTCCTTTAACGTGGCCTCTGCTCCCCAGCTCCCCAGAGGCACACCCACTGTTCCTTGGTACTGTGCACGCACCCAGCTTCCCACATCATCATCCACTGGCTCTTTGAGTTTGAAATCCTCCCTTTAAAAGGGCTAAGCCTTATCTTTCTGTCTGTCTCTGACTATGGCATCCACAGCACAGAACACATCAAAGAGCAAGAGGTTCATTAATTTACATTATTGACTGAATGAATATATTAATGAGTGAAAATAAGTGCAAAATAGTTGTTTAATGTGTGCAAAAAAAATAATAATCATGGTTGTAGGCACACAGAATGTTTCTGGAAAGATTCATATAAACTTGGTAACAGTAGATGCCTTGGAGAAGGGAACCGGGGGGCTGGGGGGATGAGATGGAATTAGGATACCCCTTGTTCCTTTGGAATTTAATTCAAATTTTACAAAAATTGGAGTTTCATTGAAAGGTGATCACATGCTTTCAGAAGATCAGGTCTTGGCATTTGAGGCCTTTTTTGCTGTGGGCCCACCTCTGCCTTCTCAACCTTGAGCCCCCCTGAATCTGATGTGGTCTTTCCTCCTATCCCAGTAGTGCCTGGTCCGAGATGGGGTCCCAGGTCTCGATGGACGCGGGAGCCGTGCATGTTGTGATTGTGGGCGGGGGCTTTGGTGGCATCGCGGCCGCCAGCCAGCTGCAGGCACTGAACATCCCTTTTGTGCTGGTGGACATGAAGGACTCCTTCCACCACAACGTGGCAGCCCTCCGGGCCTCCGTGGAGAGTGGTAAGGGGCCCCTCTCTGGGGCTTTCTTTGTGACAGTGGCCTATTCACCACTGTGGGTCAGAGGGTGGTTTTCTCCCTTTACGGCAAGGTGCCTAAATTCCACCATTGACAAGTTCTGGGGAATCTTAAGTCCCTGCCCTTAAGCAGCTACCACATGAAGGCCCCAGAAGTCAGAGTGGAGCTTCCTTGAGGACCTAGGGCTCAGACTGGGTACTTTAGGGTGTAGTGGCTACCCAGGGGTCGTTTAACCAGCGGTGTCACTGTTGGCATGCAGCTCAGGACGGGTTCTGAGTTATTCTGGCCTCCTGTGGGCAGCCCAGCTTTATACTGCAACCTCCTTCCTATCCATTCCCCAGGGTTTGCCAAAAAGACATTCATTTCCTACTCGGTGACCTTCAAGGAAAACTTCAGGCAGGGCCTGGTGGTTGAGATAGACCTGAAGAATCAGACGGTGCTGCTGGAGGATGGCCAGGTGAGTCCAGGGGGGCTGGCCGTTCTCAGCTGATTTCAGGAGGCCCCAGGGATGTGGCTGCTGGTGGAAGGATACCTGGGCTGGTCTCCTCAGGGACGAGGCGCCCCCATCCCTTCCCTGTGCCTGGAAGATAGCAGATGCCTTCTGAGCCGAGGCTAGACCCCAGCGGCCACAGGAGTGGTGCAGACATTTTTGGAGCCCTCCCTGTATGCCAGGCACTGTCTGAAGCCTCGTGTGTTCTCCTTTAATGCCCACTGTGACCCTGGGAGGGAGGTGCACCCCAACCCTCCACCAGCATGTGGACCCAGTTTTTTTTGCCCAGCCCAGAGGCCCCCTCGCTGTCGAATCAAGGGGTAGGTGCCACGATCCCACATCACCCGGTGGGGGAGGGGTGCAGAGGTTTTCCTCCTGGAATTAGTGCTCCTCAGACCCAGCACCCAGTCTGGTATAAGTTCAGTGTTTGGTGGATCCCCAAGGGACCAGAAATCTGTCAGTGAGCCGCCACCTGCCCACCCACTGGAGGATCCCCTCCAGCCTGGCCCTCTGCTCTAGTCAAAGCTAAGTGGGGGTTGGACAAAGGGGCTCCAATTCCTGTCTTTAATGAGTGCGTGGTTTCTTGTGAATTAGTCCTCCTTGAATCAATTTTAAGACTATAGAACCTCTGCTTGGCATGATGATAGAAAAAGTCCTTATCCTGTAGTTTTGGGTCCCTGAGGGCATCTCAGGCCTCCATGGGGGAGTGGCGAGCTGAGTGGGATACAGATCCTCCATCTCCCTCCCATCAGAGCAGCTCTGCCTTTGTCAATTTTATATCTGTAACATCTTACGGAAAAACCCGAATGAATGAACTTTTTGGCCAGCCCAAGGGTTTTTCTTCCCTTTTTTTTTCCCCTTCTTTTGGCCAGGATGGGGGAAGTTTCTTCTAGAATAAATGTAGTAATAGGGAGATTCTAGACTAACTCCGCATTGGAAGCTAGAATCCTACTTATTCCCCAGAAATAGTTTTTTGCCTGGTGGAGCCTGGGGTTGGATGCAGAAGCCCAGGCTCTACCCTCACCATTATTTTTTCCTTGCTCCTTCCAGGCCCTACCCTTTTCACATCTCATCCTGGCCACGGGCAGCACTGGGCTCTTCCCGGGCAAGTTTAACCAGGTTTCCAGCCAGCAGATGGCCATCCAGGCCTATGAGAACATGGTGACGCAGGTGAGCTGCCCACTGCCAGGGGCGGGGATTGAGGACAGAGCTGGGGGTGTGCCGGGAGAGTGAAACAGCTGCGGGACACCTGGGGCTGCAGCAGGGAGCCGCCAGGAGGTGTCTGGGGTTGCAGAGATGCAGAGTTACCAGAAAGAGGCTCCTGGGAGAAGACCTTTGGACCTGTCATGAAGTTTGGACATGGGCATCTAGACCTGCTCATGTAGCTATTGGCTCCTGTTTGTACAGGGCATATGTTTTACAGAGCGGGCTTGGATCCATGCTCTTGGTTCTCATGGGGATCCTGAGAGGTGGGTGGAATGGGTCTGTCCCCACTGAACAGATGAGGCATGGGGACCTGGAGAAGGTCATGCAGCCGTGTGACTGAGGTCAGGCCTTTCCTTCTCTGCAAAGCCACTGAGAGGCCTGGGGAACTTCTCACATAGTCATGAGCAGATGTTAGACTTGAAGTTAAGAACCTAGCCTATGAACTCAGGCAGATCCGCTCATCTGCAGGGTGGGCAGGTAGTGAGAGTTTAGTAAGAAATGCAGGGAGACACCCAGCAAGAGCCTGATCCCCAGGAAGGTTATTTGGACCCTGAACTTGGAAAGGGTTCTCTATGTTTCCTTGGTCAAGGTACCCACTTCCTAGTCTGGGCCCAGAGGTGGGGTGGACTTGAGGGTGTGCTTACATTTCCTGCTTCTCCAGGTCCAGCGCTCACAGTCCATTGTGGTGGTGGGAGGAGGCTCTGCAGGAGTGGAGATGGCAGCAGAGATTAAAACGGAATACCCCGAGAAAGAGGTAGGCCAGTGACCTTGGGTTTGAACTCCCCAAGGTGGGCTTCTTTTTTGTCTAATGAACCTCAGAATTTGCTCAGGGCCTGGGAAGGGAGTCTCATTAACATAAAGTGGGAGCATGTGTTTCCCATCTCCTGCTCTCTGTACTGGGGCCCCTCTAAAGTCCCATTCTGCTGGGAGTTCTTCCTGGAGAGCTAGGGTGTGCCCTCATTCAGTGAGGGGTTCTGCCCTCTAGGCCAACCCAGAGGATCAAGCCCAGGGGAAAAACATTACAAAAGGTTAACTCCTGTGTGCCCTGCAGCAATTTCTCCTTTGTGATAGAAACTTTGATTACCTCTTTTTGCTGACAACCAGCTTGGTCAAAGATTCCCTCACTGGTGTCTTGTCTGGGTAAGAGACAAATTTCCCTGGTGGCTCAGACGGTAAAGAATCTGCCTGCAATGCAATGCAGCAGACCTGGGTTTGATCCCTGGGTCAGGAAGATCCCCTGGAGGAGGAAACGGCAACCCACTCCAGTATTCTTGCCTGGAAAATCCCATGGACAGAGGAGACTGGTGGGCTATAGTCCATAGGGTTGCAAAAGAGTGAGACATGACTGAGCGACCAACGCTTACACTGTTTCTGGATAAGAGACAGTAGTCTTCTCCCTGGACAGATAGGGGGACCCTGCAGCACACCCCTCACAGCCCCTGCTGGGGAAGGACTGGCCAGCACTGCTTTCTTGCCTGCGAGAGGGTGGCCCTGCTCCCGTTTGTCTTGCTGGCATCTTGGAGACAAACAGAGCAGGCTATAAACGCTCAGCCTAGGGCTGAGTGATGCTCACCAATTATGGATCCATGAGGCGAGAGCTTGCCTGTAGCTGATGCCAGATCAGCTTCTGGGAGCCATGTGGAGCCTGTGGCTGGTTCTTTTTCCCTAGAGAAAGGCAGGTTGGTTTTGAAAAGAGAGATCAATATAGGCTAATTTAATTATATGGCTATTCTCTGATGATTTATTGGAAATTATTATGAGTGACTGATGTAGAAGTTGATTAATTTTGATTTATGGGGTAGAGACTGGTCTGAAGTAGTAAATAACTCAGTGTAATTCTTGTATGTTTATAATTAGTAGACAGGTAAGAGTAATAGTAGTTACCCTTTATTGAGGAGTCAGTATGTGCTGAGTTGGGGCTTCCCAGGTGGCTCAGCAGTAAAGAACCCACCTGCCAACACAGGAGATGCGGGTTCAATCCTTGGGTCAGGAAGATCCTTTTGAGGCAGAAATGACAACCTGCTCCAGTGTTCTTGTCTGGGAAATCCCATGGACAGAGGAGCCTGGTGGGCTACAGTCCATAGGGACCCAAAGAGACATGACTTGAGTACGCACGTACATGTACTGAGCTATGTACTTTCTGCTTAGCCATTTCATCATTACAAAATTCCTCTGAGTGGGACTGTCCACCTTACGAAGTCTTTGGGATGTGTCTGAGTGGATATCTGAGATGGGATTTCAACCCAGGCAGTCTGATTTCAAAGTCCAAGCTCTGAACATCTCTATAGGCTGCCTTCCACTTCACTGCACTGACCCAGGCAGCAAATAGACATGCCTGGAAGCCCCAGTTTTAGAACCAGCTTTGGTGTAAATGTCAGCCTGATTTACAGGGTGTCAATGGCTTACATAGAGACTGTGTAAGTGTCCAAGGATGCTTGAAAATAATTTTCCACATGTCTCTCGGTGAGGTATGTGTCAAGAAGCATTGGCACATCTGAAAGAATTCTAGTCTGGGAGATATGGGTTCCAGCCCAGCTCACCATTAACTGGTCTGAAAGTGAAAGTGTTAGTCGCTCAGTTGTGTCCAACTCTGTGCGACCCCATGGAATGTAGCTCGCCAGGCTCTTCTGTCCATGGAATTTTCCAGGCAAGAATACTGGACTGGGTAGCCATTCCCTTCTCCAGGGGACCTTCCTGACCCAGAGATCAAACCCGGGTCTCCTGCATAGCAGGCGGATTCTTTACTGTCTTATAACTGATCTGCCAGTGGGCCACTTACTTCTCTGGGGCCTCAGATTCCTCACTTGTAAACTGGAAGTTGGGAGGAGGTGGGGGAGAAGTGCTGCTATGTTTTCGGGCCTCTTTGTGTGAGTGGGAGACTCAGTGTTTTTTCTCTGCCCTGTGGTTCTTTGCCCCCAGGTCACTCTCATTCACTCCCAGATGGCCCTCGCAGACACAGAGCTCCTGCCCTGTGTCCGGCAGGAAGTGAAGGAGATCTTGCTCCGGAAAGGTGTGCAGCTGCTGCTGAGTACGTGCAAGGCCCCTCCTGCCTGGTCCCTCTCCCCGGCAGAGACTTGGTCTCTGCCCACAGTCCGAGTGAGGGTGGCCGCACTCAGCCCAGGCTCTCTGTTCAGTGCCCATTTAGCCCATTGTTCTCCTGAAGGTATGTCTGCGCAGGGCCGAGGCCCTGGTCCTGACAGACTTCTGTGTTGTGGAGGCAGCACCGTCCTGGATGTTGCTTTGGATGGAGTACAGGTGGGACCCATTTGTTGAATGGTTTAAAAATCATGTAAAATATTCTACCTGAATTATGATATCTCTTTGGTGGAGAGAAGAGGTGTTTTTGGTTTGTATTTTGAGGGTGGTGAGACTTCCCTGTGACTCAGATGGTAAAGAATCTAGACCCCGGTTTGATCCCTGGGTCCGGAAGATCCCCTGGAGAAGGGAACAGCAACCCACTCCAGTATTCTTGCCTGGAGAATTCTATGGACAGAGGAAGTCTGGCGGGCTACAGTCCACGGGGTTGCAAAGAGTCAGACACAACTAAGAGACTAACACTTTCACTTTTTGAGGGTGGTGAAGAGCATGGCTTTTGTCCAGAGCAGGAGGGAAGAGATCTACCCAGCATATTAGGGTGGGGCTCGTGTTCTGGGGGTGTGATCCCCCCAGTTCCTTCCCTGACCCTCTCACCTTTTGCTGGGAGGGTGAGGTGTCTGCTCCATGAGAGCCCTCCCCGCTCCTGGGCTTCATGGAAGTGACTGTACAGCCCTCCTCCAGGCAGCAAGGACAGTGGACCCCTCAACTTCCCTTGTCCCTGACGGGGAAAAGCCTAGAGGGCTCGTCCTGCCTGGCTGGGCTAGTGGAATGAACATTTAGGGAGGTGGTTTCCTCAAATAACCTTTTGGAGAACCTATTGGAAAACTCAACCTCACTTCCCCAAATTGCTTCTTGGAATCTGCCTCCCCTTGGGTCCCTTGGGACCAGATGTCCTGGTCCCAAGCTGTTGCTTCTCAGGGCTGCAGAGCGCACTGGTGTCTGGCTGTTAGGCCAGCCTGGCTTGGGCCTCGGCCTTGGAGACACACCTGCCCTCCGCCAGCCTCCTGGTCAACGAGCCTTCCCTGACAGGTGAGCGGGTGAGCAACCTAGAGGCGCTGCCTGTCAATGAGCATTGTGAGTGCATCAAGGTGCAGACGGACAAAGGCATGGAGGTGGATGCCAACCTGGTGATTGTCTGCAACGGTATCAAGATCAACAGTGCAGCCTACCGCAGCGCATTTGGTAAGTGGGAGGCTGAGCGGAGGGCCCTTCTGCAGGGTACCTCTTCTCTCTCCAGCCCCTGGGGAAGGTCCTGCAGGACTCTGCCTCAGGAATCGGCGCTCTGCCCCCCACCCCCACCCTATCTCAACAGCTCATTTGGTGTCTTCTGAATGGTGACATCAAACTTCAAGTTTGGGTCCACTCCTGCTGTGCTTCCCTAGGCTGTTTTGATGGTGACTTAGTTCAAGGCGAAGGCAATGGCACCCCACTCCATTACTCTTGCCTGGCAAATCCCATAGGCGGAGGAGCCTGGCAGGCTGCAGTCCATGGGGTCGCTAGGCGTTGGACACGACTGAGCGACTTCACTTTCACTTTTCACTTTCATGCATCGGAGAGGGAAATGGCAACCCACTCCAGTGTTCTTGCCTGGAGAATCCCAGGGATGGGGGAGCCTGGTGGGCTGCCATCTCTGGGGTCGCACAGAGTCGGACTCGACTGAAGCGACTTAGCAGCAGCAGCCCAGTGACCGGACTCTTCCAAAACTGGATCCCGCGCCCCTAGTGGTGAGAGATGGAAACAGGTTTCAGAGAGAAAGATTTGCTTTCTGTTACTTTTCTCTGCTTTTTCTACTTTTCTCTGGGCTTCCCTTGTAGCTCAGTCAGTAAAGAATCTGCCTGCAGTGCAGGAGACCTGGGTTTGATCATGGACAGAGGAGCCTGGTGGGCTGCAGTCCATCGGGTCCCAAAGAGTTGGGCACAACTGAGCGACTAACACTTATTTACTTTTCTCTGCAGATGCAGGGGAAATTCCAGGGTCAGGCCTTTCTCTGTTCATAGGTGCTGCTCTCCCAAAATCCTGACCCAGGCATTTGACCACTTGAGCTTGGAACAATCTTGAGGAACGGGGGCGATAATGAAACCTCTTGTTCTTAAAGCTCAGCGTTGACTTATTGAACTAAAATGGAGATGAGGGAGCTAGACCCATGGCTCCATCTGTGAGCTGGAGACTCAGTGGTTTCTTCTCAGGCCACACTGTGGGTGTGTCCCCAAGTCCCCATCATATGCTCCCCAGTACCTTTCCTAGATAAGAAGCTCCTGTTGTGTGTCTAGCAGAAAAGAATGATCCAATCCCAGAAAGAAACTAGTCCTGGGTATTTGGGGGTCAGAGATCCCAGGACTTAACACCTAATGGTCCTAATGTTATATTTCCAAAGGTAAATTGTTTAAAGTCCCTTATAAAGAAATGGTTATCATTTATTAAAGCCCTGCAGTTATTTAAAAAATCTGATCCTCATTCAGAAGGAAATCAAGACTTGCCTAGGTTGTGACTTATTCATCAAGTGAATTCTTGTTAATCGTGGTAACTTATAAAGACTCAAGTGCTTTGTAAGAAGTGACCCTTTCTGATATTTCTGACCAGTTTCCACCCTAGAATTGTAACCTCACCTTTGCATGAAGCGTTCTGAGGTGGAGAGGTCAGGCAGAAATAAACCAGGAAGGAGACTTGCCTCTTGAGGATGTGCCTTTAGAGGGTGGCCAGACCAGCACCACAGCCAGTCCTCACTGCGGTTCAGGTGGCCACGGCAGCTCAGGATCTTGGTTTCGGGCTGGTTCTTCCTGGCAGGTGATCGGCTGGCTGGCAACGGTGCTCTGAGAGTAAACGAGTACCTCCAGGTGGAAGGTTACAGCCACATCTATGCCATCGGAGACTGCGCCGATGTGAGGGAGCCCAAGATGGCCTATCACGCCGGCCTCCATGCCAATGTCGCCGTGGCCAACATTGTCAACTCCATGAAACAGAGGCCCCTCAAAACCTACAAGCCAGGTCAGGAAGCCCCACATGCGGCACAGTCTTAAGAGAGTTTGGGTTAGATGCGGAGAAGCCTTTGTGGACTTTAGGATGCCTGAACGCTAGAACACACTCTGAAAGTTAGGGATAGGAACCCGCCCCCACAACCCCAACCCCAACCCCAACCCAGAGCTCTAGGAAGGTATGTTGGGGACTTGGCCACCTTCCTGAAGGCCGTATGCATTTCCCCGCCCCGACACTGAAGGCCCCAGGAAGGGTTTGTGCCCAGGGAGTTGCAGGCCCATGAACAGTGAGCAGGATTCTAGATTGTGTGCGTGTTTCTGCTCTACAGGTTCACTGACGTTCCTCCTGGCCATGGGGAGAAATGACGGCGTGGGCCAGATCAGCGGCTTCTATGTGGGGCGGCTTATGGTTCGGCTGGCCAAGAGCCGGGACCTGTTGGTCTCCACAAGCTGGAAAACCATGAAACAGTCTCCACCCTGATGGGGATCCAGGCGAGAGACAGGTACCACCGCCGCCTGGGGATCAGATTTCTTGACAGATGGTACCCACTTGACAAATGCCTAAGGGGAAAAGCCCTTTTCCTGGAGTAAGATGTCAGTGAAGTGCCGACCAGACACACAATTTATAGAAAACCAGAAACTCGGCGAGGGAGAGGGATGTTAATGGTAAAAGACACCCCTAAGGGACTCGTTCTGGGTTTGCAAAGGTGTTGCACTCATGCTGGCTAAAGGGTTCACTTGTTCCTGGGAAGGGCATAGCCTGCCTTCTCTACCCCAGCCTCCTCTTGGGTGTGTGTGTGTTCGTGCGGTATGTGGCATTCAGAGCTCTGAGTGGGGGAGAGAGCTCCCTCTCCTGGTGGCAGGAAGCATCTCCCTGTCTGTAAGGGCAGGAAAGAGGGCCTGCACAAAACCAGCTAAGGAAAGGGGGCTGGGATGGAGGGATGGCCTGCAACCCAACCTCTCCCATCACATGGGGCCTGGGGAAGCCTGTACATCCTGCAACACTCAGATTAATAGGAGCCTGATTTTTCAACTGTTAGTCCATACCATTTTTATTCTTCATGAAACAAATATTTCTATTTTTAGATCCTGATTATATACCATAGGTTGTATTTAAGAAGCATTAGATGAAATTTCCCTCCTGGATAGTCCATTCTACCAGAGAGCGAGTTTTTATAGACCTAAAGGGTTAAGACGGAAGCCTGGTCTGCCAGCTGCTGGGGGTGTTTAAGGAAAGGCAGCCAAGCTAATGTGACCATTTTCATGGGTTGCAATCTGGCTAACATTCAGAGAATAGATTGGGGTTCAGCAGGGGAACCCCTGTATGCTTCCAGGCTAGCATCATGGGCAAATTTGTGACAAATCTCTAGCTGATGCTGGGGCAGGAGTACCCTGTGGGAACCCTGTGGTTTTGTTCCTCTGATTTCCTGACCAACCCCAGTGTCACTTATCTGGAGGCTCAGCCTTGTGGCAATAATGCCTGCCACCAATGATGTTAAGATAAAAAAAAAATAAAAAGTTGACTCCTCTGTTAGAGAGAGGACTTCTAATCAGGACAAGCCTATTTGGGACCACAAGCCTAAGGCGGAAGTGGCTGATGAGTTCATCTGAATAAATTCAGGCCCTGCCCTGGCCCACCCTGTCTCTCCCTGCCTACTTTTAACAGTAACCTTTGGGTACTTGGCCAGAATTCTTAGGATACCAGCCTCACTAGGGTCTTGTGGTCTATCCTGTCTAGGCTGTGGCCCAAGTCTGTTCCATGCTGTTGCCCATGCCTTAGAGAGACTGTGCCTCTCTCCCAAAGGATGGCCACCCCACGGAGGCTTCACCCAGGCCTCCATTCCTGCGGACCACAACCAACCAGGCTCCCTTCCTGCAAGCGGGACCTGCTGCCTGAGAAACACAAGCCATTGCGTGCCGTCTGCCCTGGGGCCTGGCATGGTGGGAGCCTCTGTCCTGCAGGGACAGGCCCTGTTCTACTTATAACATTCTAGAAGTGTCCATCCACGGGGACACAGTTCTCCAAACTGAGGACAACGTTGCAATAAAAGAATATATTGTAAGAAAGACACTGGATCTTTTATTTTTTTTTTCCTTTCATTTTCTTTAAAAAAACAAAACAAAACAAAACAAAGCCTGAAGCAAAATCTTTTTAAGAGCAGTTACAGATATTATAGGGTTAAAGGTGGGGGCACTAAAACAGAAAAGAAAAGCACCAGTGAGATGCCTTTCTAATTTTCTTCTCTCCCATCACTGAATACAGACAGCCAACAAAGCCCAAGTCACTTTTTTTTTTCCGCCCTCTTCCCTTGCAAAAAAAGGAGAAACAGAAGATTTTAAGAATTCTGAAAGGATTTTGTGTGTGTGTAAAAGTCAATGCTATAAATCTAAACAAAGTCTGTGTTTTTTTTTTAAAAAAGTTCTAAAACAACAGGAAGAAAACACATAGAAAGAAAACCCTGGTGGAGACCTGGTTAATTACGGACTGAGGCTCTTTTTTAACGAGAATATAAAATAATGGAAATGCAGAGGGCTTTTCCCGTGGGCAGGGCCTGCTCCTGCAGCTCCTGCTACGCGCTTCCCTTTCAGCTGCCCTCCGCTCCCCTGCCGTCACCCTTCCTCTCTCCTTTTAAAGATAAAACCCCGCTCCTGTGACTCTGATCCTCCTGATTCCTGTTGGTGAGTGTGGTGGCCGCCTGTGGGCGCAGGGCGGCTACTTGGCATCAAGCTTGGCCATCTCCTGTACGTAGATGCCGATGCTCTCGCTGTCGAAGAGGAGGAAATAGACGTTCTTCAGCGAGGATGCACTCGAGTCATCAAAGTGGGCCGAGATGGCTTTGAGGGTCACCTGGGCTGCCGTCTGTTTGGGGAAGCAGTTTCTGTGCCAAAGGGAAAGAGGAGCCAATGTCACTTTAGTCCTGGGGCCCATGAAGGAACTCTGCCCTCAGCCCGGGGTGGGGGCAACGTGGTTCCTTCTTATCTTGGCACCAGGCCCTTGTTCCTGTCACTCAAGGTCTTACTGTGTGCAGGGGGGTCCACACACAATCTCTTTTGACCCCAGGAGGACAGCTTGGGAAGGAGACAGGCAAGGTCCTTGTAAAGTCCCCACTTCACAAGTGCCACACTGGCTCAGAGAGGCACCACGGTTTTAGGGCTGGCTGGTGAGGAGCCCCGTGTTTGAATCTATGTGGCCTGACTCAAGTCCGGCTTAGCTTTAAAAAAATACCAACTCAGTATTTAAAATAATTGATCTTGCAGAGAGCCTGTATAGTTTTTATTAGCTCACTCAAAACTGGTTTCCATGCTAAACGGATTATTTATTAAAGGGCACAAATGTATGCTCAAAAGAGGCACATCTTCATTAGTTCCTGTTTCATGCATTTCACCTTCCTCTCACTAACCCATGTGGATGTGCCAATGTAATTTCAGCAGTGATGATTCTGGGCAGGGCCCCAAGCCCCAGGATGCCACAGGAGAGCTGTCTGCCAGGGACCCAACCATTGTGGTGACACCCTGGCCCCCCTTGGGTGGGTCTGGGATGGGCTGGCCTGATAAGAATTCTTCTTGGTCAGCTGTCATGTCCCAGCCCAGAACATCCTGGCGAGTGGTCGCAGTTGTATGCAGAGAATTCCATTCAAAGCGTCTCCAGGCCAGCCTATGGAGACCCAGCACTGCCCACTTAGGTTGGGATAGAATTGCGGCAGGAAGCTAAGCCTCATTCCTTCCCTCTCTGCCTTCCGGTATGACTCAGCCGTCACATCTTCAGACTGTAAATCATCTTCGCTATGGAGGACTCTCAAGAGAGAGGCTGTTCAAAATTAAAGCAATAATTCCCTCTGGCTGTGAGTGGAAGGGGAGAGGCCATGCTACATGTGAGGACAGACAGCCTCATTATTTGCCTGAAATATTGCTCCCGTGCCCAGTTGGGGTCTGTGGCAGAGACAGCAATCATTTCTCCAAACCCTGAAAGCAAGCCCTTGCTGAGGACCTTTCACTTCTCCAGCCTCAGCCGCAGGGCTCACCCAACCCCAGAGCAGCATGGGATTCCCCTGGGGACTCTGAGATTTGCATCCTAACTCTGTGGGCTCCCTGCTGCTGGTGGGTGGACCACGCTTTGAGAAGCAAGCGCCTTTGAGCCTGGTGTTTCCCATTCTGTGTTCTAGACAGGAACAGCTGGTGGGCATGTGGCCTTTGAACCCGGCTCTCAAAAAGGAACTCTGCCTCCTGTTCCTCCTGGAGGCTACCTTTCTCTATGTGTTTCGAACGATGGAAACTGGGTTTCTCACTCTGTCGCCTGGTCAAAGTGCTTGGCTGCCACGGGCAGTCCTTGGTTACATCCTCCGGGATGGCCAAGCTGGATGTGACCAAGTGGGGGCGCAGCTGGTTCCCAGGGAGAAAGCTGGATGAACTGACCCAGCATCCCTGCCGCCTGTCCAGAAGAGAACATCTTACCTGCCGCTGGGGAAGGGTGGGAACGCCACCGACTTCAGCTTCTTGTCCTCTGCTGCCGAGAGGCAATTTTTGATGGTCTCTTCAAGCTGCTCTTCACATTTGTCAGAGCCCCACTGAGGAATGTGACAGTGGATGACAAATTTGGCTGCAAGTCCGCTCGACTGGCTGACGGCAGCTGCGACATGAGAGAGAGATGCTGCAGGTTATTTCTTATGTCTTCACACTAAGCCAGGGGGTTAGGCTGAACCTCCTGTGTCCTCCTCAGGAGAGGAAGAGCCGTGGCAGAATTGCTTTTGACAGTTGGCACAAGTTTCGGGTAAACAGTGGAAACAGATGTTACAGTATGCCGCAGACGTTCACATGGTCTGCCTTCTGGCCTCCTAATCAAAGGTGTGGGGCTTCCCAGGTAGTATGTGTGCAGTGGTAGAGAATCTCCCTGCCAATGCAGGAGATGTGGGTTCGATCCCTAAGTTGGGAAGCTCCTCTGGAGGAGGAAACGGCAACCTACTCCAGTACTCCTGCCTGGAAAATCCCATGGACAGAGAAGCCTGGCGGACTACAGTCCATGGGGCCACAAAGAGTTGTACATGAGTGAGCACACATGTGCACACACACAATCAAAGGTACACAGTGGACTCGTCTCTGACTCCTGGAACCTGTGAATGATAACTTATGTGGAAAAAGCGACTTTGCAGATATGATTAAGCGAAGGAGAGTGAGATGGGAAGGTTATCTTGGACTATCCAGCTGAGCCCTAAATGTATCATACAGGTTCTGATAAGAGGGAGGCAGAGAGGTCAAAGGTAGGCGAAGGCACTGTGACAGAGGAGCAGGGGTGGGAGTGATGTGTCCAGGGGCCAAGGAATGCAGGAGGCCGGAAGCTGGAGCGGGCTTCCCAGGTGGCGAGAGTGGTAAAGAGCCTGCCTGCCAATAAATGCCGGTTCGATTCCTGTGTTAGGTAGATCCCCTGGAGGAGGGCAAAGCAACCCACTCCAGTATTCTTGCCTGGAGAATCCCATGGACAGAGGAGCCTGCCGGGCTACAGTCCATAGAGTCACAAAGAGTCGGACATGACTGAAATAACTTAGCACAAACAGAAGCTGGAACAGGCAAGGAACAGCTGCTTTAAGAAGGAACCAGCCCTGCCAGCACCTTGATTTTAGCTTCTTAAGACTAACTGCAGCCTTCTGATGTCCAGAGTGCTAAGACAATACATTTGTGTTGTTTGATGCTACCAAGTTTGTGCTAAATTGTGCAGGCCTGTAATAGTTTCTAGTGATGGGAGACTAATAAAATGGCTTTTAAAAACTGACAATCCCTCTCTTCTCTCCCCATCTGAGGTCCTGACTTGGTAGGTCTGATGCAGGCCTTGTGCTTGGTGATTTGAGGACCCTCCATAAGTTGAGACCCACTCTACTAGGTTGTACACCTCCTTGGACAGGGACTGTCTTTTGATCATCCCTGTATACCCGAGAAGCCTGCAGCGAGCAGGTGTTCACAATAGGTTGTGAAGTTAAGTCACAGCTGCTTGGTCTCATAATTTCAGTTCATACTCCCTATTTTTATTTTTTACTCCCCCAAACCTCTTTATTGTCAGTGCCAGAGCTGATAGTGAGGAGTTCTAGGTAAGTCCTTGTGGCCATTGATCTCCAAAGGAGCGGTTGGGTCTGATCCACTGGCCACTCTCTGGCCCCTTGGGGGCGTCGGTGGCTGCAGCCACCTGCTGCTTGCCTCTAAGCCACCCACCTTGTGGAGCTGGGGCTCTGTGCCATTCAAGGAACCAAATTTAGCAGAGGCCCCCCACCCTCCTGCAGTGGCCAGGCTCTGGGAGACCGGGGGACTTAGAGCAGGTCACGCTGCTATGGCAGCATTTCTGACAAATATATGTCTGCCGCATTCCAGAGCAGCATGTGCGGTTGGTTTAAAAGACTTATTTGGAAGGTATGATGCCCACCTAGTACACAAGCTGTTTCCTAGTGATGTCCATCCACCGTGCTGAAGAGGCTATACCTGCACAGGCCAGGGTGGGTGGCGACAAATGGAAGGGGCGTCCCCTGCCCTTCGGCTACAGCTGTGAACGCCCTGCCTTCCCAGTGCCCAGGCTGGTGCCAAGTGTCTGATTAGTGACTGAGTGAGTTAAGGAATCAGTTGATGTAAATACTGAGGCAGCAGCGGGCATGACTGGTTGACTCTCCGACCATGTACATTTGTACACCAGAAGCAGAATGTTCCCACTGACCTTGTGGTTCAAGGGAACCCAGTATCGTGGGGATTGGCACTGCCTGCTTGGGGCAACTTCCCTGAGGCCCTCACTGTTCTTATACGCTGGGGAGATTTCAGCTCCTTACAAACCAGGTTGATTTATTTTATATATGTTTAAAATATGATCATGTTACCAGCTGAATGATATTCTTTTTAATGTTAAAAGTCATTTTAAATAAGAGAAATGTACCCTTAGTGGTAGTGTTAAGTGAAACAAGAAATGTGTTGTTAATCAAGAAAAAATGGCGTGCCTTCTCATCCCCTCTGACACTCTCTATTTACACTAGGTTTTTTTTGTTGTTGTTGTTGTTTCTTTCTTTGGTGTTTTTGGTCCATGCTACATGGCATGTGGGATCTTAGTTCCCCCACCAGGGATTGAACCCGGGCTCCCTGCAGTAGGGACTGTCAGGGGAGTCCCTACACTAGATTTTGAAGGAAGTCCATGGTAGCAGATCAGCCTAAAACAAAGCATTTCCATGGCAACTGTAAATGGAAACCCCCGCTTGTAGTTGTAACGATTTAGTGTTCTCTAGAGGCGCCAAGGTGAAGGTCAAGTGATCTTGGGGCTCGGGACCCTGATATTTGGTAGAAACATCTACTAATACTCTTTATGTGATGTGATGTCCCCTGGTGAGTCACCTTCACTTGGTGGGGACCATGCTCTGAGATGGCAGAGTGGCTGCAAGGAGCCTCTAGAACCTTCCTTCAGGGGAGCCCAGCACCTTTTCAGAGTCACCACCGTCAAGTGGACGGCAGGGCGGCGCCTTGTCCTGCTGGGAGGCTATGGCTGCGGCCGATCCTTGGTCTCCACGGCCCTGTGCAGCAGCCCCTCCTTCTCCTGTCCACCCAGGCCTAGTGTTCTCTCTGCTGCCACTTGGCCCTGGCTCCTTCGAACCATTTTTGTCCTCAGTTTTCATCAGCTGCTTACCAGTGACCTTGCTGGAGCCCCAGGTCCAACAGGTGCCCATCAGAGTCATCGCTCGCGCCCAAAGCCAGTTCCCCTTTCTCTGTCTCTGTCGCTGCCACCACCTGTTGGCTTCCTCTGACTTGCCTCACTCCAGGCCCATCTGCTTCACTTTCACCACCATGTCCCACCCCTCTCCCATCCAGCTTCCCGGCTGGAATCTGGACGTACTTATAATCGCTGTGGGCTTGGACCGAGATGAGTTCTTCCACAGGGAAGTTGCATTTGCTTCTATGTCATCTGGGGACTCAACCATACCCAGGTCACGTCCCACCAGCCTTCCCAATTGAGGTTTTGGGGCCACAGTGCAAATCCACAGGCGTACCAGCATGTGGTTCAAATTCCCTAGTGAGGCTTTTCCCCATTGGTCTACCCAATGCCAAGGTCAAGACAGGTACTGGCTGCCCTTTCTGCATGGTGGGTCCATGTTTTGCTTTCTGTTAAACTGAAGGTGCCCAGGCTTTGTGTGGGGTCTCCTATCTTGGAAATGTATTCTTTCTCACAATAAGGACATATCTTACAAGTGATGGTGTTTTGAAACTGAATGAAAAAAAAAAGGTCTAATTTAAACCCTGATGAACTATCTCCCCTTTTGCAGATGCACCCACACAAAATCCTTCTTCCCAGGGAGGTAACTGCTGTTTGGCCCCGGGGCATGAATACTTGGCCCTAACAGAGGGATCTGCTTTCTTAGCTCATGCTTGTTTCCTGCAGCTCTCTCAGTCCTTCTGGATTCATTTCTGTTTCTCCCTGTGAGGCTTCTGCGGTCCTTTCAGCAAGAGTCTGTGGACCCCTGACTCTCAACTTTTGCTATCTGAAACTCTGCACCTTTTACCCTCCCTGTTGACTAATAACAAATAACATGTGACCTTCTTAGTGCACAGTCCTCCCCCTTGGTGCTTTGAAGACACTTCTGTCTCCAAGCATCTTTTGTTGCTGACAGGTCTGCTGGCAGGAGAACCATCTTTACAAATGCCCTGCCTTTCCATGGGCTGCTTTTCAGGTTTCTCTTGATTTTTTTGGAAATGCCACCATGACAGGCCAGGTTTTGGATTTATTTTGATTTTTTAAATATACTCAATGTTTTCAACCTGAGGACTCAAGGGTTTCATTCTGGAAAATTCTCAGTCAAGACCTTTTTTAAATTGAGGTATAGCTGATTTATAAAATACTAGTTTCAGGTGTGCAACATAGTCCTTCAGGATTTTTATAGATTATACTTCATTTAACCTTATGATAAAATACTGGCTATATTAGCTGTATTCCCTGTGCTGAACAATATATCCTTGTAGTTTATTTATTTCACACATAGTAGTTTGTAACTCTTCATCTTTTTATTAATTATTATTATTAATTTTCTAAACTTTTTGGCCCATGATACAAGATCTTAGTTCCCTGACCAGAGACTGAAGCTGTGATCTTGCAGTGGGAGCATGGAGTCTTAACCACTAGACACTCGGGAAGTCCCTTCATCCTTTTACGTTTTGCTTCTCTACCTCCTATTTCCTACCTCTGGAACTCTTTAGCAGCATGTTGGAGGCTCTCGTTTTATGTAGAGAAGCTATTTTTCTCTCCTTCCCATCCTATCAGGCAGTTTGCAGGTGCTTCCCCGAGACCCCCGGTTAGGATCCTCTCTTCCACGGACGATTCAGGGCTGTCTCTGGGTTATACAAGAGATGGGGTAGATGCAGGCATTCAGCTGATGGATGACCTGGCCCTGGGCTTGGGTGAGGGGCCCTCTACACCCTTCTGCTACTTTAGAAAATGGACTTCACACGAGCCAGAGCCCAAGGTGTCGGTCAGAACCTTGGCTTCCTGTAGGGGCTGAGATTTCATCCAGCCCCTTCTCTCAGCAGGGAACCTGGCTCGCATCCCTTCCAAGTGTGAGGTGACTCTAGTTCCCTCAGCAGGTGGCCTCCTGATTTCTCTGCGTATTACCAGAACTGCAGCCCAGCTCCCACATCCCCTCACTGTTGCTGCTTGCAGCTCTCCTATCTCTGTCTACATGGATGCTTATGTTTTATGTCAGCATGCCACTGTCTTAAAAATTTATTTTTATTTTTATTTTTGGCTGTGCTGGGTCTTCGCTGCTGTGCGAGGGCTTTCTCTAGTTGTGGCAAGCAAGGGATGCTCTTCATTGTGGTGCACGTGCCTCTCATTGCAGTGGCTTCTCTGTTGCAGTGCACAGGCTCAATAGCTGGGCTTAGTTGCTCCACGGCATGTGGGATCCTTCCGGACCAGGGACTGAACCCATGCCTCTTGCACTGGAGGCAGATTCTTGGCCACTGGACTACCAGGGAAGTCCAATGTCTTAACATTTTAAAAAGGAAATTCTATCTATCATTGTATGACGAGTGGTACGTGCAGACTGTAAAGTGAGGACATGCGTGCTTTCTTGATCGGTAGCCCTGTAAGTTTTCTTGCAATCCAATCTGATCGTGACGTTCCCCAGCTTCTATTTTCAAAAGCACCTCTCTTAGTCTATACAGAGTCAAATCCAGACCATTAGCACAGCCCGAGGGCCAGGCCCATCTCCGGCTGCTGTTCATCTCCTCCCTGCCGGCTCCTGACCTTGCCTTCTCACACTGTGTCCCTACTGCCCACAGTGTCCTTGCCCCCACATAGATCTCGCATCCTCACTGGCACTTCCCCAACTTCCCAAGCAGAGTGTATGGCTCCCTCTCTGTGCCCCACTTATGTGTCTGTCTCACCTTCTCGACTGTCTAGTGCTGGAGGACAGGAGTGGGTTTTCTTTGTCCTTGGAGCCCCTGCCCCAGGGCAGCACTTGGCACCAACTAGATGTCCCTGGAGGCAGGTGTGAACATGGATCTGAAGTCAGACCCACTTGTCAAAAAGTTACCTTTGAAAGTAAGTGTTCAAACAAACAAAAACCTGTGCACAGGTGTTCAGAGGAACTCTATTCACAGAAGTCAAAGGTGGAAATAACCCAAGTGATGAATGGATAAACAAATGAAATAGTATTCAGCCCTAAAAAGGAACAAAGCACTGATACCAGTTACAGTATGGATGAGCCTCCAAACATTTTAAGTGAAAGAAGCCAGACACAAAAGATCACATATTATACGATTCAATTTATATAAAACATCCAGAAGAGGCAAATCTATAGAGGGAGAAAGCAGACTGGTGGTTGTCAGGGGCTGGGGGAGGGACGTGACTACTCAACCCATGTGGAGTTGCTACAGAAGGTGGTAACAAGTTCTGGGAACCAGGTAGCGGTGACAGAGAAGCAGCGCTGAGTATACTTAATGCCACTGCACTGCACAGGTTTAAAGGTCACAGTGGTAAACTTTGTCATGCATTTTTTGCACACACAGAAAGTTACCCAGCCGTTCTAGACCGGTTTTGGGTGAGCTGATGATGCCAATTGGCCCGAACTATCCAGACACTTTATAGTCCCCATGGTGTATGAAATGATCAATGTGGGCCTGCTCAAATTATCTGAGAGATGCTAAAAACGCCTTCCTGACTGGTTGTGGCCTGTTTTGCTCTGTGAACTGAATGTGTGTGAAGCATGTCCTGCTAGAGGGGAAGGTGGCTGGGGACGTGACCCAATTCCACACTTACCTTCAGCTACTTCCAAAGGGCCCTGGGACTTGCGAAGCTCCTTTACTGTTTCCAAGAACTCCTTGCCCCCAGCCTTTTCCAAGGCCTTACCTGTGAAGGACAATAGCGGAAAGCCATTGTGGTTGCCCTTTTCAAAGCCATTAATTTACACTGGGTAACAGTTTTACTACGTCTTAAAAAAGTGCTTAGAAAGTAGCAATCAACTTTCGCAGTTAAATCCTGGTTTCCGGGCTTCCCTGGTGGTCCAGCACTTAAGAATCTGCCTGCCAAAACAGGGGACAAGGGTTCAATCCCTGGTCCGGGAAGACCCCACATGCTGCGTGACAACTAAACCCATGAACCGCAACTACTGAGCCGGTGCTCCAGAGCTGATGAGCTGTAACTACTGAAGCCCACGCGTCTGGAACCTGTGCTCTGTGACAAGAGAGTCACTGCAGTGAGACCTCCGTGTGCCCCAGCTAGAGCGCGGCCGCCACTCTCTGCAACTAGAGAAAGCAACATGCAGCAACAAAGACCTAGAACCGCCAAA
Source organism: Capra hircus (assembly GCF_001704415.2). Taxonomy (NCBI): domain Eukaryota; kingdom Metazoa; phylum Chordata; class Mammalia; order Artiodactyla; family Bovidae; genus Capra; species Capra hircus. The sequence goes on from NC_030835.1 coordinate 19,328,440, forward strand.
AGTAAATCAACAAACTTCAAAAATTAAAAAATTAAATCCTGGTTGCCAGTGATCACTGGTGGCAGGGGTCCCTGTGCTTCTATCCAACAGTACTTAGATGCTAGCAAACTTTTTTTTTTTAAAGAATTATTTAATATTTTATTTCACTTACTATTGCTTCTAATGTATCATAGGAATTGTTTCCCCAAAATGTTAATCACAGCTGGATTGAAAGAATATTTGCAAAATACAGTAATGTTGTTTCTAACTGTACCACACTATAAGTCTCCTGGAGAGTCACAGGGGTTTGCTTTTGTGGAATGTGAAATGAGCACAAGGAGCAGAAGCTATTGAGGCAGGTCTAGGCCCTCAGTCAGAATAGGGAAGAGGCAAAGAAGCTGCTCTGAAGATGCAGAATGCCTCGCTCCCAAATTAGAAATTTTAAAAATGGCCCAGAAAGACAACAATAAAAAAGAAGCCTCAGAAGTTTGCGAAGAGGGAATTTCGTGGTGGTCCCGTGGTTAGGGCTTGGCACTTTCACTGCCGGAGCCCGTGGTGTGGCAAAAAAAAAAAAAAAAAACCAAACCAAAACCAAAAGTATTCTGCGAAAACAAAAGTATTTATAACTTTAAGGTTTAGGGTTAGATAAATAAGGTTTTCTTTTTTTTCAACTTATGTCTTTATTTCTTAACTTGATATTTTATTTAGAAGAAGAAGTCTCCACTGTAGAGGAAAAGGATACTGGAGATAAAAAAGACTGATCCCTCTTGAAAGCAAAAAGGAAGCATAAGAAAAAACAGAAGGAGAGTCGTAAAATGGGAGAAGTTATCCCAGTATGAGTGCTATCAGAGTAAGTCAGTGGTACAAGTTATATTGTTGGCTATCGCCACAAACTCTTCAAAGGACCTTTTTAGAGGTTGATTTGTTCATAAAGCAGTCTCAATGACATGAACTCTTAATGATCTTTTTAAAAAATTAAGGACTCAGAACCTCCACTGGGTTTGGGATCTGACCTTGAGTTTTTGTTCCAATTCTAGTGTTTTTTTCTATTCTACTATCACCCACTACTTAAAAATAGAGCTATCTTTATTGTTTTCCTGATATAAAAATGCAAATACTGTAGAAATGAAAAAGAAGGTAAAACTTTAAAAAATAAACTTATTTTATTTGTGAGAAGCTGCTGCTGCTGCTGCCAAGTCGCTTCAGTTGTGTCCGATTCTGTGTGACCCCATAGACGGCAACCCACCAGGCTCCCCCGTCCCTGGGATTCTCCAGGCAAGAACACTGGAGCGGGTTGCCATTTCCTCCTCCAATACATGAAAGTGAAAAGTGAAAGTGAAGTCGCTCAGTCGTGTTCGACTCTTAGCGACCCCATGGACTGCACCCCACCAGGCTCCTCCATCCATGGGATTTTCCAGGCAAGAGTACTGGAGTGGGGTGCCATTGCCTTCTCTGTGTGAGAAGCTAGGACACACTTAAGTGTTAATCGCCCAGTTGTGTCTGATTCTTTGTGACACAGTAACCCGCCAGTCTCCTCGGTTCATGGAATTCTCCCAGCAAGAATCTTGGAGTGGGGTTGCCATTTCCTTCTCCAGGGGATCTTCCCGACTCAGGGATCAAACTAGGGCCTCCTGCATTGCAGGGAGATTCTTTACCAACTGAGCCACTGCTGCTGCTGCTGCTGCTAAGTTGCTTCAGTCGTGTCCGACTCTGTGTGACCCCAGAGACAGCAGCCCACCAGGCTCCCCTGTCCCTGGGATTCTCCAGGCAAGAACACTGGAGTGGGTTGCCGTTTCCTTCTCCAATGCATGTAAGTGAAAAGTGAAAGTGAAGTCGCTCGGTCGTGTCCTAGGACACACTTCAGGCAGAGCTCCAGATTAAGGCCACTAGGGAGAGGCTTTCCAAACGCAGTGAGTTGAGGGCAGTTGGTAGAGCCTGGGCTGGGTTTGAGGTGTGGAGGAGTTGTCACCATCTCTATGCGCAAGAGAAACCCTGTTTCTCTGTAATACTAGTTTTTGTTGTTTGTTTTTTGTGTTTTCTCCCACCCAGTGCTATCGTATCTCCATTTCAGCAAAGCAAGTGGCCTCTGATGCCAAGGGGGACACACAGGTGAGCCCGGCAGCCTGGGGCCCCTGGTGCTGCCATTCAGGGCTGAGCTACTAGTATCCACTCCAAATCACCTACCTCAGGAGCAAGTCCTGTATCCCAGGAACAAAACCTTTTCTTTACTCATTTCTGTCTTGTAAAAATGGGTGAGATGGTGACCATTTAGTTGCCATCTTATTTCTAGTGTCTGGAAGCTTACCTTCCTAGGTTCCTCCGCCTAGCCTGGTCCCACTGGTGGGACAGGGGGCAATCCACTGGTGAAATAATTCAGTGTATAGCCTTACAGACAGCCTAACTTGTTCCAGATGTCAATTTCCTTTTTACCAGTGGTGTTCTCAATACTGCAGCTTAAAACACATGCACAGGTTTACCCAAAACAAGCACAACAATACTTAGAGCAACACTGCTCATTATAGCCCATGTTGGAACGGCCCCGGTGCCACCAGGGGTACACTGGATCAACAAACTGTTATATTCCTACAACGGAACACTGCACAGAAAGACAACGAATGAACTACAACCAAGCTCAACAACACGCGTGGGTTTCACAAAGCTGAGCTAAAGGCGCCAGACACAAAAGGAGACGTACTGCACGACTTCTATAAAATCTAAAACAGATGAGGCCCCCCCTATGCTATTAGAAGACAGGATAGCGGTAGGGACTTCCCTGGTGGCCCAATGGTTGAGACTCTGTGCTTCCACTGTAGGGGGCGTGGGTTCAGTCCCTGGTGGGGGAACTAAGATCCTGCATGCTGTACAGAGCAGCCACAAACAAACAAATAAACAAAAAAACAGAGGACATCATAGTGGTTACCCTTGGAGAAAATGGTCCTGGGATGAGGGATGAAGGGGCCTTGTGGGGTGCTGGCAAGGTTCTGTTCCATGATCACGATGCTGGTGACACAGTTTTATTCATCAAGCTGTGCACTAATCATCTGTTTTTGTATGACACTTTAATAAAAATTTCAGAAATATATGCATATTAAAAAAATTAGTTTTTGATCCCTGGGTCAAACCTGGGTCTCCTGCATTGCAGGCAGGTTCTTTACTGTCTGAGGCCCCAGGGAAGTCCCAATACTTCAATGCTGTTCAGTTAAACACAACGGCAGAGTCTGATCGACAGGGTCCACCAAGCAGAGGCTCTCCAGCTGACAGAGACCAGCCTCACGAGAACTTGCCGGAACAGGAGCTATTCTAAGGCACGTCTCCTGAAGTCTTGGAACCTTACCTATATCTTCCTTGAGGTCAATCTCGGCTGTGGTCGGGTGGACGATGCCCTCCACTCTCATGGAGCCAATATGGCTGATGTCACTCTGGGTCAAGGACAGCTGCATTGGGAAGAGAAGATGGAGAGTTGGGCGAGTAAGTCCTCCGGAAGACCTTCATATCTGTGCGTTCTTTCACTGACTGCCAACAGAAACGGCTCTACGTGGAACAGCCATCTCAGGTTTCCCTGGTGTGTGGTTTCCAGTAGGCTCTTTTGAGCTCAGTGGATTTGATATTCACCCTGAGGTTAGCAACACGCAACAAATCTGCCTCCTCTTCCAGGAACAGGAATGGGATCTCCCTTCCTTTTCTTCTCCCTATAAATTATGTCCTCATTTCTCTTCTGGGTGGTCTTGGTGTTTGATGTTGTAGTTTCTGAGTAGCTCCTGCAAGAAGCTACTCAGTTCCCAGCATTCTTTTCAGAGCAGCACAGACCTCTGGGGACAGGGACGCAAAGCCAACCACTTCTGCGGGAGAGAAGTGATGGGTTCTGGGACTCTGACCTGCCCGTGTATGGCCACCTTGTCTTTTGGGGACCTTGGAGCCACACTTGTGAAATGCTGCCCTAGGGACGTGAACTCAGTGGAATGGAAACCATTCTCCATCATCTTCCCACCTGAGCAAGAACTTCTTGCTCCCCTATTTAAGTGAGAGAAAGCGAATCATCTCATAACCACGGACAGCCCCTAGAGCAGACATAACTTCCACTCTTTGCTCCCCTGCTTTCATCAGTGATAAATTAGTAACCTGCCACTTTCATGCGCTTCTCAAAACATGCTCTTGCCAATGGCTTCAAAAGAGGTTTTACCACTGACAGGCTGCAAACATTCGCTACCTGAGATATGATTAACTAACTCTTTCTACACGTGTCTTATTGCAGCCCCAGTTGACTCAGTAGATAAATTGTCTGTTATGCTTGTGGGAATGAATTATCTGCATGTTTGGCGGGGGCTGCTGTTGTGCTGCTGAAAACTGTTGAAATGTATAACCCAGTTTGTTTTCTTTCTGAAGCCTAGAAAGGCAAGCAGACTGAATTATTGGCAAATAATTCACTTCTAACACCAGGGATATTCAGGGAACATATCTTTCCATTTTCTTTTCATGATAAATTACATCACACCATGTAAAGCAGGCCTCCCAAAGGCTGGTTGAGAAAGTTAGCCCTGGATTTGTTTTTGGTGAGCACAGGAATAACTGGGACATGGGAAGCAGAAAGACACTGAGCAGAAAGATCCACTGGCTGACCAATGTCAGCATAAACAATTCTCAGCGCTAAAGAGCTTGTTTATCCTCACAATGCAGACATTGCCATAGCTTTTCAATTTAAAAATGAATACAAGACCAGAGTGAAAGTTATATCAGGGAAGGAATGGATGAAGGTGGCATCATTGCTTGTAAACAGTAGGTTATAAAAGTGCAGTCGTGCTTTATGGCAGCACATTACAAGTTTCTTTATTACCTTCTGCCCTAGCACAAGGCTCTTAGAAGACAGGATCGTGAATCCATCCCCTGGCCCGTCTTCAGAGGTGGAATTTGAAGTCCCTTCTTTATCGCTGTCCTTTGGTTTGGACTGTTGGTAGAAACCAGAAGGACAGATGAGAAATCATCCAGAAAAAGCCCAAAGTGGCTTTTAAGTCTTTCCCTTGGTAACCACCCCGTTGTATATAAAAGGAAGTGGTCAGGTGTTAGGTTCTACTGTTTTTGATGGAGGGAAGCAAGGGATACCAACCTGGGGAAAAAAGAATACTACAAAAAATAAAGTGTATTTAAGGGATTCTTCGGAGAAGGCAATGGCAACCCACTCCAGTACTCTTGCCTGGAAATCCCATGGACGGAAGAGCCTGGTAGGCTGCAGGCCATGGGATCTCGAGGAGTCAGACACGACTAAGCGACTTCACTTTCACTTTTCACTTTCATGCACTGGAGAAGGAAATGGCACCCACTTCAGTGTTCTTGCCTGGAGAACCACAGGGACGGTGGAGCCTGGTGGGCTGCCATCTATGGGGTCGCACAGAGTCGGACACGACTGAAGCGACTTAGCACCAGCAGCAAGGGATTCTTATGCATCCACAGTCCTTACTCAAACCTGGACACAGGTATGTTATTCTTGCTCTTTTCAACACCTGCACCTCATGGAGGCTGGGGTCATTCATAGTACACTGTTCAATCTCCCTTCTCCCCAGGACTCCCTGGGGCACAGCGGCCGAGAAATGAACTCTTTTGTCATCTTTTTAGTCATCACAGAGGTCCGAGGAATGAAAACTTGAAACCCCCAGAGCAGTGCTGTCCAACAGAACTTCCTTCCCTCATGGTAATGTTCTACCTTTGTGCTGCTTGGTACTGTCAAGCATGTGAATTGCGGCTGGAGCAACCAAGGAACTGAGTTTTATTTCATTTTAATTAATTTAAATTCAAATGTAAATAGCCAAATGTCGCTAGTAGTTGCTGTACTGGGCAGCATATGAAAAATATGACTCCACGAATGGTATCTCTGAGTTATAGCTACGTAGCATATCAGGTTATTCAAACACCTGAAATGCCAGTGGCTGAACTTGGATGACTCTCTGTGGAAGGCTAGAGATGTGTCAGCATGACACATGGGGGAGGTGGGAAGTAGTGTTCCAGGCCAGCATCTCTCACCGAAGATTTTGGTGGGGGCAGTGGAAGGGGTCCGGAAACGTGAAAACCACCATGTTTTGGGGTTGGAAATCTCTAGTAGACCCTGCATGATTATCTGAGCTGGTCTCAAAGACTCTTTATTTATTTTAAAGATTTTTTTGGATGTAGCTAATTTTTAAATTCTTTATTGAATTTGTTACAGTATTGCTTCTGCTTTTATGTTTTGATTTTTTTGGCTTCCAGGCATATGGGATCTTAGCTTCCCGGCTAGGGATGGGTCGAACCCACACGCCCCTGAAGTGGAAGGTGAAGTCTTAACCACTGGGCTGCCAAGAAGTCCCCTCTTTGTTCTTTTTCACAGACATTCCTATCATTTCCTCCCCCCACCCACCCACGGAGGCAAGTCCCCAGTCCTTTGGAGATGCTGGCAACATCCTCCTCTTTGGATGGTTCAACTTCCCTCCGGTTCTGTGAGTGTCTGGGGCTCACAGGTACCACTAGGCTTACCTTTTTGGATGTCCGTGGTTTGGCAGCCTTCGATTTCTTTCCCCCCTTCTTTCCTGACGTGGCCTTCCTTCCTCTTTTCTCTGGGGGAGGGGAGAGGATGGTTTCTGACTTGCCTTTGGTCCCTCGCTTTTTGGCCAGCAGTTCAGGGTGGATTCTGGGCAGGACGCCTCCGCTGGCGATGGTGACTCCTTTTAGCAGCTGAAGAGAGACGATGTGTGAGCTCAGACAGCAAAGAGCATGTTGGTTCTGGATTGAAAATGATTCTAACTGTTGGCAAAGAAAGTGTTAAATCTGGTCTCTGCTTTCCAAAGAAACTGCAGGATACACGAGATTTAACTGGTTTTCCCTGTTTCACGGGTAGGGCTTTTCTCTGTAGGTATCAAGGCAATCCACAATTTTGTATGGAAAAAAAAACAAGCAAAGTGAAATGAAAGCGTAGACAGGGTGGAACCAGGGATGTTGCCCAGAGCTCAGAAATTCCAGACATAACAGAGGATAAAGAGCTTCAGACGTAGGAGCACAGCTTGACAAAATGGGGTTCAAAGGTTAATGCAAGGGCTAGACTCAGTTAACAACCTTCCTCACTCCTTTGATCATGCATTCCATCAGTAAAATATGTTTGGCCATGCACCTCCCAATGGATATCTGTTTACTCTAACTAATCGACATGAACTGCTACACTAATGCATTTTGCACATTCTATAGCAGGGCCACTCCAAGTGTGGTCTGCAACCAGGGCCCGTCCATAAGCTATTATTACCCATCTGTGGCAAAAGCGGTACAGAAATCATGAGGAAGCGTCTCATAAGTTGATAGAGTTATTGTTTATCTATTGGATCTAGTAACAACAAAATTGTAGCTGGTAGTTTGTATATTTTTGTCTTTTAATTTTTCTAGTAATTACTTTTCATTTTATTTTTGGAAATTATCAGTTCATGTTGGATTGGAAATAGGCACTGATTCTTAGCCACAAACAGGTTGAAAAAATAAGACCAGAAAACAAATATAAATGAAAGTTCTTATACTATCTACCTGCTACCTCGCACATCTTCCGTGGGGGGAATGAAGGTGGGAATTTACTTGATTTTGCAATCAGTTTTAAAGTATAAAGGGTTAGTTTTGATAATAGAAAGAAGGACACTTCTGCCCTCATCAGAATAAATCATCAACAAAGACTGGGTGAGGAGACTGTATAGAGAAGAACACGTGTGTACCGCACCTCCCCTAGCAACACACAGAGCTTGCTTTTAAAGAGGAAGCGAAGCTCTGGCAAGATTCAGAATATATAATGGAGTCTATTCCAGAGACAATTTTATTTTGAATCTCAGTCCTATACTATCTGAATGTTTCAGTGTAGATGTAACTGGGCACTACAGCAGGAAGGATTTCTAACCAGCTGGGTCCACAAGCAGTAATGTGTTTGGCAAATCCATTTGGTGGCTGGTGTCAGTGCTTCAGACGTACCTGGTTGAGCTCCTCGTCATTGGCAACAGCCAGCAGGATGTGTCTTGGGGCTATCCGGGCCTTCTTGTTGTCCCTTGCTGCATTCCCAGCCAATTCTAGAATTTCCGCTGAAATTTCAAGGGAGTGTTAATAGGCAATCATAGAATGGGGTCTGAGCTTTCCAAAGCTTTTCTTTGGAAATGGTCTTTGAGTTTGATCACTTTTACTCATTTGCGATTTTTATGTCTGGGGCTAGAAAGAAATCCAGAAAACTGAAAAGTACTCAGGTCATAGACATGTAAGGTATTTTAGAAAGACCTGATATATGATCCTGTGGCAGTCTTCTAGCTGTCCCTTGACATTAATTCTCCCCCATCTTTCTTAGCGGTAGACCTCTGATTTTTTGCTGAGCCCATAATCACAGGAATGAAGACAGTATTCCCCAGTCTCCCTTGTTGATAAATGTGGTCATGTGACAAAGATCTGGTCGTGTTGCATGGTACTTCTGGGAAGTATCCGTCAATGAAAGGACAGTGCTCTTCTTCCCTCTTTACCGGCAGACTGAGGACACGATGGCTGGAATTTGAGCAGCCACCTTTGTCCAAGAGTAAGAAGTGGATTACAGAGCAACAAGATAGAAGGAACCAGAATCTCTTATGACCGTGGAGCCTCCTTGTCTTCTATAGACTTCTTTTGTATGAGAGAAAAAGAAACTGTCTTTTTAAAGCCACATTCAGCAGAAAGAAGGTGAAGTCGCTCAGTCGTGTCCGACTCTTTGCTACCCCATGGAGTATAGCCCACCAGGTTCCTCTCCATGGGATTTTCCAGGCAAGAACACTGGAGTGGGTTGCCATTTCCTTCATCCAAGGGATCTTTCCAACCCAGGGATCGAACCCAGCTCTCCCGCATTGCAGGCAGATGTTTTAACCTCTGAGCTACCAGGGAAGCCCACACTGAGCAGAAGTTAACCCTTATTAAAACACAACTCTAATATAAAACCCTAGTTTCTTTCACTGTGCAGCCATTTCTGAGGAGAGCTGAGACCCCTTTCAGAATCTCCTTCCTCTTCACTTGATGCCCCTGGTCCCTTATGTCCTAAAGGAAAGTGGATAGAAAGAACTGATTTATACTCGGGGGTGAGGAACTATTTAACCTAAAAGGTGAACTCCTAACGGGAATACCTTCGAGACCTAGGAAGGGAGCTTTGTTGGGCCCCAGGGGTTTTTCACATATCCCTCAGGACCTAACCATGGCTCTGACTTCAGCAAACGTATCATTTGATAAATGTGAAAAAGTTTAAAGAAAAGAATATCCCTAAAAGTATTTCACATACTATCAAAATTTTGGAGTCAAAATTTAAAAAAATCCATAGAATTGGTTTATACTCCTGAATGCTTTCTCCTTCCACCTTTGTTTTATTTATTTTTTTAATTCTTTCTCAATTTTAGAAGAATGTTTTGCTAAATCAAATTTGTCTGCCTTCAAAAGTATGAATGAGCCTGTAAAAAAAATTCCTTCCCTAGGAAGAATTCCTTCCCTAGCGAAAAAGGCAAAGTGCCAATGTGTTATATGTGGGGGTGGGGGGAACCGTATGTGCATGAATGTGTTGTAACGTATGTATGTGTCCAGGTGTGTGTGTACGTGTGTGTTGAGGGGATTTGCTGGTACAATGGCATATATACTAAGCCCTAAAATTAACAGACAATTTTGCATGAGTCTATACAATCAACCCAATTTCAAATAAAACAACATATGCAATTGCCATCATTCATAAAATCTATGGCAATAAAATAAAAAGTTGGCATAAATACGCCATATTAACTAAGCAAATGTGATTAACAAAAAATTAGAATAAAATACGCATTAGAGTTAAATATTTATATGGCATTTCCATAATGAAAAGCGCTAAATCACTGCAAATTCTTCTCACATCTTTTCCAGGTTATTAAGCAAGGAATATGGTGTTTACCAACAATTCATTTACACAGTCACGGCGTTTTCTGAATCAAAGATTGAGGAACCGCGGTTTGAAAAATATGAGCAGGCTTGTTGGGAATGGAACACAAGAGCATTTGAAATGAATGCCATATTAGATATCTAACATGGTTTGCTGCCTTCAGATTGTTGCCCAACTTTTCTTTCTTTTAAAAAGGGTGCCCAATGGGGCTTCCCTGGTGGCTCAGTGGTAAAGAATCTTTCTGCCAGTGCAGGAGACTCTAGTTCGAACCCTGGTCAGGGAAGATTCCACATGCCGCGGAGCAACTAAGCCTGTGAGCCACAACTCTTAAGCCTGGCCTCTAGAGCCCGAGAACCACAACTATTGAGCTCATGTGCTACAACTACTGAAGCTCGAGTGCCCTAAAGCCTGTGCTCCAAAACAAGAGAAGCCACCACAATGAGAAGCCGTGCATTGCAAAAGAAGAGTAGTTCCTGCTCGCCACAACTAGAGAAAAGCCCACTCAGAAGACTCAGCACAGCCAAAGAAATCAATCAATCAAATTATACAAATGGGAACGCATCAAAAGAGGTGTCATTGTAAAGTCTTCACAAATAGCTTGTGTTATGACTCTAGGCTGAAATGTATAGCACCCCACTGAGCACAATTAAAAGGACTTTCCTATACCTGCTGATACCAGGGGCCCCAAACCTGGGAGGAAGGAGCGCTCCACTCACCCCTTTGTCTAGATGGTGGAAATGGGCCTCTGAGTTTTAAGCTTCTGAAAAGATGAATTACTTTTAGCATCAGGGACCGTAACTGTCCTGCCTCTGTCACCAGCATTTAGAGGAAGCAGTTAAGGATCCTCTCCAGGGTTCATCAAATTAACCATCAGTATGAGAGGCAGGGCTAATGGGAAGCTTGCAGCCCATGCTTGCAGCCTTTAGGAAGCCCCTAAAGGTCAGGTTATTTTCAGCTTGACAGACAGATGCAAAGACTGGATTCTCAAAGGGAAAATCTGCCCTCATCGTACACGGCCACAGGAAGAGGCTAAAGGCAGCAATTTGTTAGAAGGCACAATGCAGGCCCACGGGTGAGGCTGGCCCGTGTGCAGCTGGGCTCTTGGACTAACTCTTCCGAAATAATTTATAGGGAGGAAGAGCTTGATCAGGTGCTCGAGTGCGAAAGCAGAGGTAGAACTTTTTCTTTTTAAAGAGAAAAAAAAAGAATACACAGCAGAAAATCTAGACCTAGAAGTTCTTTTCTCTGTTGGATGTTTAGCCTAAGCATTCCTTGGGGCAGATTTCACCATTTAAATGTTTGAAATAACGTTAATCATTATTAATATTTTTGAATGTTGTTATGACAAATATATTCATGTCAACTATAAAAGTTTGCTACACTCCTGAGTGGTTTTATTGATTTTGGGAATACAAGTATCCTTGTGCGAACTGGCAGTCGATACAAAAACTGAATTTATATGGCACACAATGTTTCACTGCAAATTTTGTGGGAAGATCATAATTTGTTAAGTGGTGGAGACTTCCATGGAAGTCTGGAAATTTCTACAGCAAACCGCTCACTTCTCACAAGTCACACTTCCAGTCACAGTAACCATCTGGAATACAACTGATAGTAAAAAGAATGATTTCTTAGCCAAAAAGGATGCAGGAAAGCTCATTACGCACATTATGCTTGGAAGAGCCCATGTCCTCTCATTCTGGACACAATCTAACCCAACAATGGACAGCTCAGCTCACAGGAGATGGGAAATACCAGAACGCGGGACCATCTCCTGCCCTCGCCTCTGCACGTTTATCCACCCGCCCACTAGGTGGCTGTGTCCCTGGTTTGGGTGCTCTGCTCTGCTCTGCTCAGGCTGTGCAGTCTTCTGGGGAAATCTCTCTCAGTCACAGCGCCCGCTTCCATCCTCCTTCCCATGTCACCAGATCTGTCCCTCCAGCCCTGCCATGATGTCACCTGGGTGTTCTGCAGGTAAATCAAACTCACCACATCCCCAAATCTAAATCATTCCCAGAAAGAGGCTCTTCCCATCACCCCTGGGACTGGCAGTTCCATCCACACACAGACCGGGAGTCATTCTCTATCCCTACCTCACTTTCTCCCTCTCTTCACTTGGCCTCATCAGTCTTACACACCTTTTCTCTTCTCCAAACTTATTGCCATTACCTGAGTTAAACCTCTCTTCTCCTCCAGCCCAGATAATTGTGGCGGCTGCCTAAGTGGTTTTCCTGTCCCTGGTTTTGTCTTCCTCTAGACCCATGCCAAAAAGGCCAGCACTGGCCGATGGCATCTTTGTGCAAATTAGAAAAAGATGCCCCTTCCTCAAGATGCTGGACTGCCCTGCTTTTGTTAGGACAAGACGCTCTACCGCCATCTGCTGGAAGTGTTCATAAGTTACAGTTCTTTGAGGTCTGTGATGCGAATGTTACTACCTTAAATGTATGTCCTTGGGCAGTGTACAACCTGCGCAACCACAGGTGTGATCCTGGCTGCCAAAGTGATCTTTTCAAAACCCAAATGTAAAAACTAAAAAAATCAATAGATTAAAAAAAAGTTTGGTGTTAAGTCAGTTCAGTTCAGTTCAGTCACTCAGTTGTGTCCGACTCGCTGCAACCCCACGGACTGCAGCATGCCAGGCTTTCCTGTCCATCAGCAACTCCCGGAGCTTGTGCAAACTCATGTCCATTGAGTCGGTGACGCCATCCAACCACTTCATCCTCTGTCGTTCCCTTCTCCTGCTGCCTTCAGTGTTTTCCATTATCAGGGTCTTTTCTAATGAGTCAGTTCTTCATATCAGGTGGCCAAAGTATCAGTCCTTCCAATGAATATTCAGGACTGATTTCCTTTAGGATGAACTGGTTGGATCTCTTTTCAGTCCAAGGGACTCTCAAGTCTTCTCCAACACCACAGTTCAAAAGCATCAATTCTTTGGTGCTCATCTTTCTTTATAGACCGACTCACATTCATACATGACTACTGGAAAAACCATAGCTTTGACTAGATGGACCTTTGTTGGCAAAGTAATGTCTCTCTTTTTTAATAAGCTGTCTAGGTTGGTCATAGCTTTTCTTCCAAGGAGCAAGCATCTTTTAATTTCATGGCTGCAGTCACCATCTGCAGTGATTTTGGAGCCCAAGAAAATAAAGTCTCTCACTGTTTCCATTGTTCCCTATCTATTTGCCATGAAGTGATGGGACCGGATGCCGTGATCTTCGTTTTTTAAATGTTGAATTTTAAGCCAGCTGTTTCACTCTCCTCTTTCACTTTCATCAAGAGACTCTTCAGTCCTTCGCTTTCTGCCATAAGGGTGGTGTCACCTGTGTATCTGAGGTGATATGTCTCAGATATCTCTCCCAGCAATCTTGATTTCAGCTTGTGTTTCATCCAGCTCAGCATTTCGCATGATGTACTCTGCATATAAGTTAAATAAGCAGGGTGACAATATACAGATTTGACGTACTCCTTTCCCGATTTGGAACCAGTTTGTTGTTCCATGTCTGGTTCTAACTGTTGCTTCTTGACCTGCATACACATTTCTCAGGAGGCAGGTAAGGTGGTCTGGTATTCCCATCTCTTGAAGAATTTTCCAGTTTGTTGTGATCCACACAGTCAAAGGCTTTGGTGTAGTCAATAAAGATGTTTTTCTTGAATTCTCTTGCTTTTTCTATGATCCAACGGATGTTGGTAATTTGATCTCCGGCTCCTCTGCCGTTTCTAAATCCAGCTTGAACATCTGGAGTTTCTCGATTCATGTACTGTTGAAGCCTGACTTGGGAGAATTTTGAGCATCACTTTGCTAGTGTGTGAGATGAGTACAATCGTGCGGTAGTTTGAACATTCTTTGGCATTGCCTTTCTTTTCTTTTTCTTTTTCTTTTTTTGGCATTGCCTTTCTTTTGGATTGGGTTGATTGCCATTCTTTCCCAGTCCTGTGGCCACTGCTGAGTTTTCCAAAGTTGTTGGCATATTGAGTTCAGCCCTTTAACAGCATCACTGTTTAGGATTGAAATAGTTCAACTGTGAGCGATTTCATCACCTCCACTAGCTTTGTTCATAGTGATGTTTCCTAAGGCCCACTTGACTTCGCATTCCAGTATGGCTGGCTCCAGGTGAGTGATCACACCATCGTGGTTATCTGGTCATTAAGATCTTTTTGGTATAGTTCTTCCATGTATTCTTCCCTGGTGGCTCAGAGGTTAAAGCATCTGCCTGCAACACGGGAGACCCGGGTTCGATCCCTGGGTCAGGAAGATCCCCTGGAGAAGGAAATGGCAACCCACTGCAGTACTCTTGCCTGGAAAATTTCATGGACAGAGGAGCCTTGTAGGCTATAGTCCAAGGGGTTGCAAAGAATCAGACACGACTGAGCGACTTCACTCACTTCACTCACTCCATGTATTCTTAGCACCTTCTGCCTCTGTTAGGTCCATACCATTTCTGTCCTTTATTGTGCTCATCTTTGCATGAAATGTTCCCTTGGTATCTCAGATTTACTTGAGGAGATCTCTAGTCTTTCCCATTCTATTGTTATCCTCTATTTCTTTGCATTGATCACTGAGGAGGGCTTTCTTATCTCTCCTGCTATGAATTAAATTTACCCATTGGTGTTAAATGGATAGACCCAATTGTCTGGAAATGATGTGTAAATGATAGGTTTCTCGGTTACATGAAGATTTCATGAAGTGCTCTCAAATTCAACCTTGTTTTTTTTTTTCCTTTGTCCATGCTGAGTGGCATGTGGGATCTTAGTTCTCCAACCTGGGATCGAACCCATGCTCTCTGCAGTGGAAGCATGAAGTTGTAACTACTGAACTGCCACGGAAGCCACTCAACCCTGTTTTAAGGCCTATTTGTCCAGTCAATTAAAAATAATTACAGAACATTTTCTCACCATAAAATGATTATAAATATCTTGATATCCATATCATGATATTTATTGCTGATGGATACAAAATTCTTTTCCAGAATTTGGGCTTGCTTTTTCAGTCCATTTCCCTCACTTACGTCAGAGATGTAAACTGGGCCAGCATGTAAACTGAACTATGAATGTGATGTCCATTCTCGGAGGCTGGTGGATGTTTCTAGATGAGCAGTCCAACAGGTACTTGAGGCGGAGTGTGCAACCTCCCCCATAGGTTTGGACCAGAAATGGCCTATGGCCCTAAAGTCATAATGACGTGTAAACCTGGGGTCAGCCAGGCAGCCAGCCCAGAGAAGTCCAGTAGTTGGGCAAGGCCAACTACTATTTCTCCCCAAGCACCTGAAAATTTGTGCAACCTTTTTTTTTGGCTAAGTAGCACCCACTCTTTTGTTTTTTTCCATTTGGTATAGATTTTATTTGTTAAAATTTAAATTTTTAATAGATTTTATGAAATTGGGGGATCTGCTCCAGGAAAAATTAAAATGGACTTTAAAATATGGATAATTTCTTGGTACAGTTTTACTTAATAGAAAGAATGGTTCATGAATTTCAAAGATTTGTGAAATATGACTTTGCATTTTTACATGCTATTTTTAAATAATTTATTTACTTTTAATTGGAGGATAATTGCCTTGCAATGTTATGTTAGTTTTTGCCATACAGCAACATGAATCAGTCATGGGTATACGTCCCTTCCCTCTTGAACCTCCCTCACACCCACCCACCGGCCCCCATCCCATCCATCTGTGTTGTCCCAGAGCACCAGGCTGAGTTCCCTGCGCTAACAGCAACTTCCCGTTTGTGTCTATTTCACACACGGTAATGCATGTATGTCAGTTCCACTCTTTCAGTTCATCCCGCCCTCTCCTTCCCTTGCTGTGTCCGAAGTCTGTTCTCTAAGCCTGTGTCTCTGTTCCTGCTCTGCAGATAGGTTCATCAGCACCCTTTTCTAGATTCCATATATATGTGTTAATATACAATATTTGTTTTTCTCTTTCTAACTTACTTCACTCTGTATAACAGTCTCTGGGGTCATCTGCCTCACTAGAACTGACTCAAATTTGTTCCTTTTTATGGCCAAGTAATATTCCATTATATATATGTACCACAACTTCTATATCCATTCATCTGTCAGTGGACATGGAGGTTGCTTCCATGTCCTGGCTATTGTAAATAGTACTGCAATGAACACTGGGGTACATGTGTGTTTTTCAATTATAGTTTTTCCAGGGTATATGCCCAGTAGTGGGATTGCTGGGTCATATGGTAGTTTTATTACTAGTTTTTTAAGTATCTTCATACTGTTCTTCATAGTGGCTGTATCAATTTGCATTCCCACCAATTTACACGCTATTTTTAAAACCCTTTTCTTTTTCTTTAAAAAAATTTTTTATTGACGTATAGTTGATTTACAATGTTGTGTTAATTACTGCTGTACAGCAGTGACTCAGTTACACATACGTATATGTGCATTCTTTGTGTGTGTGTGTGTTCATTTACTTTAATAACACTACATTTACCATGTTATCACCATGGAATGTAAATTCAAGTTAGACAAGAAAATTTTACAAGCACAGCAAAGCATTCTGTGATATACCAAAGTCTGTATAACGTCTGACTAAACCAGCTTGCTCATCAATCACTTCCATTATAGGCATTTTATTTAGCTGATGATTCTTTTGGAGAGAATAAACATACTGCACACGTTTAAAAAGTGGTTTTCATTTGCCTTTGTATTAGCACTTAAAATACACATTTGTTTCAAAATATCAGTTAATATTATTCTAATATAACAGCAGCAAAACATAATTCTGCAACTACAGAAGAGCTAAAAGGGATCTACAATTTAAGTTATTCTCATGTTTACAACTACGATTCTAAAATAGATACTATTCCAAAGTGGCTCTGTTACCAGCTTTTTAGGTCTGGTTTAAAAACACACACAAGACTTGCAGGGAGGTTTATAACGTTGTATTCCACGCACTGTTCTGAAAGGGTTCCTCAAGAGCCAGCCAGCCCTTAAAACGGAACTCAGTCCACAAGGCAGTCAGAAAGTAAAATTAAGTGGGGTAAATAGGATTCCTACATTACATCAAAAGCATATGGTATTCTGCAGCAACTGGGAGCATTTTCAGGATTGGCATGTTGTCTTCTTTGGAACTAACTTCAACGGAAGAGTTTAAGAAGGTGGACAGGTACTGCTATCAAGTGTATTTAAAAGTGACATGTTTTTTTGTGTGCTGATCTGACTCCCCTGAATGACCTAGCTAGCGAACTAGTCACCAGTAACTTGGTCACCACGCAAATCAAGCCTGCAAGAAAGGAAGCCAATATTCAAATTACCATGTTCTTGTCTGACCCAAACAATTTATTTTCAATATACACATATGAGCTCAATATGAGATGTCTAACTAAAGCAAGCACCACCAACAAGACCAAGACGGCATCTCCTCTTCTAACGTTTAGTTTTGCCCAGAATTCTTGATACAGGGAATAGCCCATACCAAGAATCGTTGCTCCCACAACAAAGCCTTGGGCTGCCACACGCATGTGGGTCAGGTGAACGTTCATTTTAGTGTTTCCCCTGCTTTTCAATCTATATAATCCATATGCAACAATTGCTGCCACACCTGCCATTCCAATGGGGACAAACAGTGAGCTTTTAGGGTAAGTTTAGATCCCTGATCTTCATCAAATGAAGAAAGAGAAACATCTGTGTCGCTTGACATAGTGACTGAAGAATCTTCAGACAACTACAAGACGTTTCAGGTTCCCACTGGCTTCTTGTACACTCTTTTTCATGGTCTTTTCCATTATGGATATTGAAGGGCCCCAGTATGCCACCTCCTGCCTTCAATGCCTTCCCCTGGCACGAGTGTGCAAAATGTGCACATTCTCATGTGGCCCTCAAAGCCCTGTCCCCTGTCCCCCATCTCATCTCTCACCCTTCCATTCCCCAGCTCTGCTCCACGTACACAGAAATGCCTCCAGGTCCTGCAAGGGGCCACATACTTCCTCTAAACTTCCATCTTCACTCTCGTTTCTCCGCAACCTGACAAATAACCCATCTGAGTCTATACGGCTCCTGCTAATTACTCATCATGGCTGCCCATCAGAATCTTTTGGGGAAATTAAAAAAAATCCTGATGCCCAGGGATTATCTCAGAATCTTTGGGTGTAAGATCCAGGCATCAGGATTTTAAATCAATTTGTTAAAAAACCAGGATTGAGAACCTGATTTAGATCTTTATAGCCCTTGCTTGATATTAGGCAGCCTCCCCCTGCTTCCCAAAGCTCCTCTAGCTTCCCTGCCCACAGGCATGCCATCTTATTGTGTTGTTTTTTGTTTCTTAGCTGCACCAGGTTTTAATTGTAGTATGCGGGATCTTTAGTTGAGGCATGTGGGATCTAGTTGCCTGACTAGGCATTGAACTCGAGTCCTCTGCATTGGGAGTGTAGAGTCTTAACCACTGGCCCACGAGAGAAGTCCCTTTTCTGTTGTGTTCAATGTTCTTTGGTCCTGCTAGAATGTAAACCCAGGACCACATCTGTCTGTCTTCCTTTGTATTTTCAAGGCCTGGTCCAAAGGAGAAACTCAGTCAATATTGTCATGAATGTTGAAGGTCATTTCAAGGGTGACGGGAGACTTTCACACTTTCAACTCCTTTCCCTAAACAAAGTCAATTCATGCCCCTCTCCCAAACAAAACAAAACAACAGCTAACAGAAATCCTCCTTTTACTTATTCACCAGTGGCCTGCAGCAATGATTCATTCTTTTGGCTTAAACTCCTCTCTCATTAAAATGCAATACAGCCCCCAAATAAACCACCCTTATGGAATTAGTCATTACACTTTACCCTGAATGATTTCATCAGCTCTTCATAGAAGAGAAAGGAGAAGGATAAGCATTTATTGAGTGCGTCCTATGCACCAGACATTTTACATACATTGTGGCTCATTAACAAAGTTAAATGAGCTTAGCTCTGAAAATACTCAAAGATCAGAGAGGTTAAGGAATTAGTCCAAGGTAATGGAGCTGGTAAATTGAGAAACCCGATTTAAACTGACATCTAAACCCCTGCTCTCAATTCCAGCCTGAGTTCGGAGAGGAGGAAAAAGCACAAATGGAAGGGATGGAAAGGACACACAGAAGCCAGAAGCCCCGCTGCATCTTCTCCATTTGACCCAGGGCAGCTGGAGGCTGGCCCTGGGAAGGAGTGTTGTTGGAAACACCATCCTTCCGCGTGCTCCTCCTCCTGTCTCCCACACTTCATGTCCAACCTGTCAGCAGATCCTGTTGACTCTGCCTTCAAAATCCCTCAGTACTCTGATCCCTCCTCAGAAGCTTCACCGGCTTCTCCCCAGCCTCACACCTCTAACCTGGATCTCTGCAACTAACTAACTTCCTGCCATTTCCCCTGCTTCAGCCTTGTATCCCTCTGCCTGCAAGGTCAGGTTGCTCTGCCTCCGCTCAAACCCTTCAGGACAAGCTCTCCTTCCCTGACCAGCCACTGTCCCTCGGGCCTCCTTTCCACTTTGAGCCCCTCCCTCAGCCCCAGCCTTCCAGCCCCACTGCTGCTTCTCAGACACTCCCAGCACCTGCTTCCCTCTGCCCGGAGGGCCCACCCCACATGCCCCTTCCTGGCCTCCTTCAGGTGCCAGCCCCTCACTGGGCCTCCCTTCAGCTCCCAGCCTCCGGGAACAGCCTCACTCCTTTCCTGCTTTATTCATCTTGGAGCACGTGTCACCATCTGACACAGCACATACACCCCACTCATTTCTTGACTCCTCTGCTCACTCCTTTCTCTCTCCAGAATGCACTCTGCTCCAAGGCAGGGACTCCTGTCTGCCTTGGTCTCTGCTGGATCCTCAGCATCTAAAACCACACCTGGCATATAGTAGGTGCTCAATAAATGTCTGTTGAGTGAATGAAGGACTATGAGAAAATGAGTGACGTCCTACTTTGAGAGACACCATCAGTCTTCACGGATGTGCTGTCTCAAAGTCCAGAGTGTGACATTCAGGCTATAATATGCATTGCTATGGGGTCTCATGGAAGTAAGCCAAAATATATAAACAGCCCAATGCTGTTACCAGGAAAAAGTCTAAGGACTTACTGTGTGCACTGACAGGTAGAGGCTTGGCCAATATTTGTTGAATGAGTGGAGAGGAAAACATAAGCTTTCTCATCAAACATGTGTAAACCAAAGAAGAGAGTCTCTGGTGACTGAAAAGGCCAAATTTTGTTTTATTATGCACAGTTTAGGCTTTGGCTAAGTGGAGGCACAGGAAGTACTAATTATTTTGATTATACAAACATTGTAATGGAGCAGTGTATTGAAGTAGAAAATGCATGGCTTGGGATTGAAGAACCTCAGGGAACCCTGGCTCCCTGCTTGGAGGCTATGGCATCTCTGGGTTACTCAGGATCTTCTTGCATCAGTGGGTGATATGGACCTGATAGGTTGTTTTAAACTTCTGTCATCACTTTCAAAGTCCCTCCTCTCCCTCCAAGTCAGGAGATTTTTTTCTATCAAATTCCTGGGTCCCACTCCAGACCCAATGAATCAGACTCCAGGGGGTACAGTCTGTGCAGCCAGGAACCTGCATTTTAAAGAAGCATTCATGCTGCTGAAAGACTGGCTAAAATCTCACTCCTCTGAGTGGTCCCTGGACCAGCAGCATCAGCATCATTGTAGCATGTTAGAAATGCAGAGTCTCAGGCCTTACCCTTGACCTTGTCCACAGGATTCCCAGAGCGACCCCCACTTTGAAAAGCACTGCTGTATCACACTTGATTGATTTGCCTTTCAGATCCCTCCTGCCCTTCTTGCCAACCTCCTAAAGGATCCTCCCCAAAAACTTCTAGCTCAGGAACCAGCATTTCATTTCATGAGAAGATAAAGACTCAAGATGCCAAGGTCTGCCTGATGGAAGCTCTAGCGGGAGGAGGTTTCCATGGGTGGATCACAGCAAACCTCCTGCCAGTAAGTGTTGCTTGGTGAGCGATGGGGGACCAAGAGGGCAGAACAGGACTGAGTAGATAAAGAGAAGGAAGAGGCCGCTCTTGAAGGAGAAGCAAGAGGGAAAAAGGGACCTGGTGACAGAAGCAGGGTCATGTTGCCGCTGCAGGGAGCTCAGCTTCCTGGGTAAACTGTTTGGGGAGTTATCTCATGGACTTAACTGGGATTTAACCCTGGTATCTGGAGAATTTGTTAACCTTGGGCAAAGTCAGGGATATTGTTGCTGATGGCTAAAATGACCTCTCAAGGAACTAATCACATTTCTTCCTATGTATTTTTATACTTATATATTTTATATATGTATATATGTTTTGATACTGTGAAGTTTGATTTCTGTTTAAGACATAAGAGAGCCACAACAAAAAAGTTAAAAGTCCTCAAATAGACAGAGACCACACACAACAAAATGTCATCTTTCAGTAAAAAAAAAAATTTTAGCAACCAACACAGGAAACTATTTCCAATATATCTGTAGACAGAGGAAAACCTCTGTAATGGAGAGTAAAATTAAAATATTGTTGGCATTATAGAACGAACTGAAGATGCTTTCAGTGCCAGAGTCAACATTACTTCTGGACACTGAGTCTATTATTTATGGACATCGAGTTCAGTACAGCAGGAGTACTGAAGTGAGGACCCTGGAGTAAAAGTGAAAAACTCTCCTGCAAAATGAATAGCAAGCCCCTATCTTCCCTGTAGTTTGTCTCTGTGGGAGCCTAGAAATTTATGTATTACATTTGTATACAGCAAGACACACCTCTCTTGGGGTGGTCTAGAAGAGTCCCTTTGTTTCTCTTCCCTTCACGTTGATCCTCTGTCCTCTTCCCTAAAGCCAGCAGGAGTCAGTTTTAGTCAATCAGGCAACCCAAAACCCCAATACCCGCCACAGCGACCCTGAGACAGCCACAGGGCGAATCAAGGCTCTCCTGCCCAGCCTGGATGTAGGGGTCGGTGGGGGGGGGGGGGGGTGAAGGGAGGGGAGGGTTACTTGGGAGGGGTTACCTGACCTGCGTGTTCACATTACCTGCCAGGTACTCGATGACTGCAGCCATGTAGACAGGAGCACCCACGCTGATCCGGTACTTGAACGTCCCTTTCTTCAGGTACCGCATCAGCCTGCCCACCGGGAAGATGACCCCGGCCCTGGCTGAACGTGACAGCTTGGACATTTTCTTCTTCCCGCTCCGGCCCGACATTTTGCCTTAGTTTCCCTCGCAGCTTGCTTTACAGGGTGGCCTCCGGGCACTGACTCAATGCTGGAAAGGAAAGATGGCAGGGTGAGGAAGGGCGACTGGCCGACGGCTTGAGAACCGCAGTGCAGCCCCAGAGCACCTGCGACCCACCTGATAGCCCCGGGGAGGTGGCTGAGACCTGGCTGCCACTGCAGGGTGTTGCAGATGGGGAGCTGGGTGTAGGCACGCCCACCCACAAACAACTCCCCATCCCACCCAGCCAGCCCAGCCTCTGTAGGAGACGCCACAGAAACTCAGGAGAGGGATACCCGGTGGTCAGTCTCCAATGAAATCCCCTTCATCATCTCCAGAACCTGTGAATTGGCTACTCAAGCATGTTATCTGCTGATACTTTTTAAGTTGACCTGTCTTTATACTCAAAATGTCTTTTCATAGTAGGCTTCACTGGTGGCTCAGATGGTAAAAGAATCTGCCTGCAATGTAGGAGACACGTGTTCTATCCCTGGGTCAGGAAGATCCCCTGGAGAAGGAATTGGCAACCCACTCCAGTATTCTTGCCTGGAGAATCCCATGGATGGAGGAGCTTAGCGGGTTACAGTCCATGGGGTTGCAAAGAGGTGGACACGACTGAGCGACTCTCACTCATTCACGTGGCCAAAGACACTTTGGAGGTGTGATTAAGTGGGAGAGATTATCCTGGATTATCTGGGTGCGTCTAATGTAATTGCAAGGGTCTTTCCAAGAAGGGAGGGAGATGAGAGGACTGACAGGATGACAGCAGGAAATGGGATTCTCCCCTCAGAGAATCCCAAAGGAACCAGCCCTCCTGACATCTTCATTTTAGCCCACTGGAAATGATTTTGGGACTCCCCTGGTGGCCCACTGGATAAGAATCCACCTGTCAGTGCAGAGGCTCCAGGTTCGCTCCCTGGTCTGGGAAGATCCCACATGCAGAGGAGCTACTAAGCCCATGGGTCACAACTACTGAGCCCACGTGCCTAGAACTAGCTTTGAAACCTGATAGGCCACAGCAATGAGAAGCCCGCTCACTCAAACTACAGAGTAGCCCCTGCTCACTGCAACTAGAGAAAGCCCATGTGCAGCAATGAAGCCCCAGCGTAGCCAAAGAAATAATTAAGTTTAAAAAAGAAAATGATTTTGGACTTCTGACTTCTAGAACTGTAAGAGAATAAATTTGTATTATTCAAAGCCACTAAATTTGGGGGATAACTTGTTACAGCGGCAACAAGCAAACTAATATGGTTCCTCTTTGCCCTGATTTGCTTCTGCCTCTTGTTAATAAAAGAGTACAAAGTTAATATGGCCATGCTTATCATAATGGTTTGCTTTGACCCACAACTCAGAGCTGATGTGCACCTTTTAGATGGAAACACTTCTCTAAATTCTCTAGTAATGTAGCATCCTTGCAAACAAATATGCCAGAAGAGGCAGTTTTATTGAATATGCTAATGCAGAGTAACACAGCAAATGAAAAACCATAGTGCAACTCAGACTCTTGCTCTTTGGAATGGGGAACCCAGGGTGATTTGGGGGAGGAACTTCAGAATCAGCACAAAGAGGTGACTTCAGTACAATGCATGGAGAGATACATATATGATTCATTGTTATTTCAGGAAGCTATCTTTAGTGCAAAGATGAAAAATAATTATATACTTCTGAAGAAACCTTTGTAAGGCTAAAACTAATTCAGAGAATTGTAATAGAGCTTAACCTGTTGGTGGAGAGAGTATTATAACCAAAAAAAGAAATATAAGCTAGAATAAGTAAAAGCAAATTATAAACAAGAAGGATCAAAGAAAAGGAAACAAACGTTTTCTAGGAAAAATGTTAGTGAATCAAACCTCTCTGGCCCAAAGGCAACATTATTTTCAGTGGCCATTTTCTTTGGGGTTGGAAAATGAGAAGGAGAAGGTCAAAAATAAAATTGGTTCTACCTGTTGAAGCAACACAAATTTTGGCTCAGTCGGTTTGCCAACAACCAAGATGTCATGAAAGTAAAAAAAAAAAGATAGAAGAAAGTGCTAGATAAATAAACTCATGACTAATATGAAAGATACAGAACTGGGATTTAATCCAGATGGAAGACCGAACATGGAGTTCAGTTTTCTAAAGTATCTGATTACTCTGTATGACTGAGGATTTTTATATAAAAACTATGGAATTAGCAACAAACCCCATTCTCAGCACCCTCTTATCTCAGAGGTAAATGATGTAAGTTAGAGGCATTTTTAACTACATACTTTACATACATTCCTTTTGTATGTTCTTATGTACTTACTGCACTCCTATTTTATGTCATTTTGCCACCGAGAGATGTAGGTATTCATCAAAGTTAAGTACGAGAAAGATGAGCAAACAGCCTAAGAACTTTATCTCTTTCCCAGTAAGGCACAAGGATAAGACAGCATCAATGTTTTTAGAACTTCCACATTTTTGTGCGTTTGCTGCAAACTCTCACAAATCCACTTAGAGCTGTCCTCTCTGTGATGGAGCAAGTAGCTGCATATTAGGACTATGACCATCAACTCATATTAAAGAAACTTAGGTCAGGCATTAGTAGTATGTATATGAAGTACCTACTGGTCCGTATCGTCCTGGGAGACAGGGAACACTCCAAACAATGTTAAACAGTTGCTGTTCTCAGGGACAGCTTCGCAGCACATGCTGGCTAGCCACTGGTGACATTCAGAATTGGGGTGGCCCCTGGTGTAGTGGAAAGAGCCCGGGACCAGGCAGGAGTCCCTGGGTGTGGTCCCACTTCTTCATGACCAGCTATGGGAGCTCTGTGTGTCATTCATATGGGCCTCCTCTATAAAACAGGGAGGTGACTAATTGATCCTGAAGGTCTCTCTGATCTTAAACATTCCAATCTTTGGAAATGCACTTTCCAGTGGCTCTGGAAAAGAAGCTTAGTCTCTTTAAGAAATGAAATCTGAAGAGTTAAAAGCCTGTGCAGGTGCATAAAGATGCGTTAGTGTTGGTAACTCCACTAAACCAATTATGTGCTTTTTCCAGTTACCAGTAAGTTGGGGGAGGGGGAAGATTAGTAGGTGTGGTTGCCAAGGAAACCACCCGAGAAGCCCATCACAGGATGGATATACTCTATGGCAACAGTGCGACATGCTGGATAGTCATAATCTCTCTGACAGAGAGCAAAACCCACGGAGCACAAAGGCCACGAAGGCAGGACCCCTTCATCCCCCCCATGCCCAGGACATTTTCTCAAATGAAAACAGACAAGGAATGACTAGGTGTGCAGGATAAAGCCACCAGGGACTCTCCCAGAATTAGCCAAGCAGAGTCACAAATTGCCCTACAAGTTGGAAATGAGGACTGGCAGTAGAAGAGAAATAGGGGACTTTAGGGAATTGATGGCTAGCACATTCATGAAGATAAAAGAGCCAAGAAAGGAAAACAAGGGTTAGATCAAACAAAGTAACGTACGAGCTGAACACTATACAATGTAGGGATCACCCCCAACATTGCACTTTGTATCGAGAATTTCTTCCTTTGACTTCCAGACATGGCAACCCACTCCAGTACTCTTGCCTGAAGAACCTCATGGACAGAGAAGCTTGGTGGCTACAGTCCATGGGGTTGCGAAAGAGGACATAACTTGGCGACTAAACAACAAAAGGGCCTTAGAGCTAGGGGTGCAGCGCTATTTGAAGTCTAAATGTGAGGTGGACTGTTGCGCGTGCATTAGGACAGCGGAGTCTTTGTGTCTGCGGACCTGTCTTTTTGATAGGAAACCAGTGACCACAACCAGTCGCCGTGGCCAGGCACAAGAATAATCATTTGCATGAACTACAAGTCTCACTACAGGAGGTCCTGATCAGGAGAGTGATGTATTCTGCCAACCTTCCAGAAACCCTCATGGTGGAACCCATCTTGGCTGAGAGATGCCTGGGCCACTAGGAAGAACCCAAAGTCAGACCAAGTATGGGCATAGGCAAGATGACTGGCCAGAGTCAACCCAAAAACTAACCCCACCACCACCACAAACCCTGAGACAGTGAGCCATGTGCAGAGCGGTTCACGTGGGTTCCCTTACCCTGCTGCTCTCCACCCCCTTGCCAATAAAGTCTTTTGTTTTGTCAGTAGGTGTGTCTTCTTGGACAATTCATTTCCAAGTGTTAGACGAGAGCCCACTCTCGGGCCCTGGAAGGGGTCTCCCTCTGGTTGCACGTGCAGCCACTGTGCTCAGTTTAAGCAGCCAGGTGCCTAACTCCTGGCCTCGAGGGCTGGGAGGCCCCTGCACGTTGAAAGAATCAGACCACGTCCAGGAATCCTTCGGGGAAGCAGACAGCAGGCTCATGGGAGCTAATAGGTCACACCTGCCAGGACCCATAGATGGAAGGAAGGGTAGAACCTTCTCGGCCCACTTGAGAGGAGACCCTACTTTCCAAATCCCCCCTTGCCCACTAGCTTGCGCTGGACTCTACCTGGAGTGGTGAGAAAAGATAACCTTTAACTTCCTTCTTTTCCAGACCACCCAACTCTATGCAGGCTTGGTAATAGAGGAGTTAAAAAAACTTGAATGCAGGTTTCCCTCCTCTTGTGAATATGAATCTCTGTGGAGGGCCACTCCTGGAAAGAGGAAAGAACTACGGCAACGTGAAACTTGTTTCACTAGACTAATAATTAAATGTTTACATTTACTTACCTTCTCCTCGAAAACAAGCTCTGTTCTAATTAGGCAGAGCTTAAGGACTACAGTGTGATGTTTGTTTATAGGACTGAAGAAGGAAGATGGCTGGATGAAGCTCTTCCAGTGGTTACACACACTACGTGGGGGACGGGAGGAATGGGAGAGCAGACCAGATACAAGCCGGATCCGCATCATACCTGTCCTTCCACATCTGGAAGACTAAGGTATGACTACTGTAGAAAGTCTCATAATGACTTGCAAAGTGAACAAACGAATTGTAAGCATGTTAAGTTGAGGGAGGGCAGGAAAATAAAACTCAGGGAAGAGGCAGGGAAAATAAGTGTGGCCTGCTCACTGCCTTTCACCTCTGGGAGCACAGCGGTTGGGAGGACACCACTGGTTTTGTGTGTGCTGGGGAAGAGGGCATATCAGACTCTGTTGTTTTAGGATTTATTTTTATGTTTGGGTTTTAAGTCCATAAGAACACTGATGGGTTAGACTTTACAGGTATCACAAGGGTTAATATTAAATTGCAACACTGACTCAGACCTGGGCAACAAAATCACACCAGTCTATTTAAATTACTATTGTATTTCACTGATTTTACGATGCACTTAAATGTTTTTTTAATCTCTAGAAATCAGTATGCATCTTACAATCTATGAGATCATAGATTCAATGAAAGTATTTATGGAGCACTTATTATTGAACAAGAAACTACATTAGATACTGTAAAATATACATGGCCTTTGTCCTCAAATATTTTCCAATGAAGTTACATGACAGATCATGATAAAGTTTTAAAGATGCTAGAGCCATGGTTCCCAAACTGTGTGCCAAGGGACCCTGGGACAAAACAGCGAATGTTTAAGCTTTCAAGTGGACTACGGTGATAGTCAACTTCTGGTTGCCTCTATACCTACCAGCTTATGTGGTTCCACCGGTGGTTCAGGGTAGGTTGTACTATCTTCCTTTTGGTGATTCCTTATCTTTGCAAAGCTGAGTTATTGGCTGTTGTGATTAAAAGCAAGTGCAGGGTGAAAATGAATGTGAATGAGAATGGGGTGTTCAATCTGATTCCAAGGTGGGAGAAATCATAGACTGTCCAATAGGTGTACACCCCCTCTTTCTAACTCATCCCTGGTTATTTAAGACTGGGATCCAATTGTTCTCCTAATTCATGTGTTATTATTTTTTCAAATGGCTACTAAATTGTTAGGACAGAAATACTTGTTAAGTTGTTGAGATCGAACCACTTAATAAATGGAATGGAAGGCTTTTCTTCTGGGTTCTGTGAAAAAAAATGGCCAAGACCCTACATTCTCTTGTGAGCTTATATAAGCTGAAACATATAATTAGGACCAGCTCAAGGTCTCCCTAAAGCCGGGAAAACAAGAAAGTTAAAGAAGTTATATAAAAATTTTTGAATTTATCTTTAAATTTAATACTTGCACACGACAGTAAAATAAAGTGAAAAGGTGAAGAAGTTTATCATTTTATTTCAACCATTGATTGCGTTGAAAACTTTAAATAATATGTTTCAATTCCTATTACTAACTCCATCAACTTCAGGTCTTCCCTGACAGCTCAGCTGGTAAAGAAACGGCCTGCAATGCAGGAGAGACTCCAGTTTGATTCCTGTGTTGGAAGATCTGCTGCAGAAGGGATAGGGTACCCATTCCAGTATTGCCGGGCTTCCCTTCTCAGCTGGTAAAGAAGCCGCCTGCAATGTGGGAGACCTGGGTTTGATCCCTGGGTTGAAAGATCCCCTGGGGAAGGGAAAGGCTACCAACTCCAGTATTCTGGCCTGCAGAATTCCATGGACTGTATAAGTCCATGGGGTCACAAAGAGTTGAACACGACTGAGCAACTTTCACACACACAACTTTAGGTACTGATTCCTGAGCCTTCTCCATGTAAAATGAGGATGTGCGAGCCCCAATCTTTCCTTGGCCCTCATCTCCTGACTTTATTTCCCTATTTCCACCTCTCCTGTATTTTCCACTATCCCGAATTACAACATTTCTATTTTGTTCTGTAATCACAATTTTGTCCCTAGGTGAAATTTTAAAAATAAATGCCGATGAATAGCATTAACGTGATGAAGGCCTTGTAAATATCGTTCCTGTCGGACCTGAGTGGGATGCTAGCATCACACTTCTTTCTCTGTGGTCCAACGCTAGCACATTTCACACACACACCCAAGTTACTACGGGCATACCTCAGAGATATTATAGGTGTAGCTCCAGCATAACCCCATAAAGTGAGCCACACAAATTTTTTGGCTTCCTAGCACATATAAAAGTTATGTTTTCATGTCACTGTGGTCTATTAAGCATGCAATAGCAGTATGTCCTGGGCTTCCCTATTGGCTCAGACAGTAAAAAATCATCTGCCTACAATGTGGGAGACCTGGGTTCAATCCCTGGGTTGGGAAGATCCCCTGGAGGAGGGCATGGCAACCCACTCCAGTATTCTTGCCTGGAGAATCCCCATGGACAGAGGAGCCTGGCAGGCTACAGTCCATGGGGTCACAAAGAGTCGGACCCAACAGAGCAACCAAGCACACAGCACAGCAGCATGTCTAAAAAAAAGTACAGACCTTAATTAAAAAATAATTTACTGCTAAAAAGATGCCCAAACAGCTACAACAGAAACATCCAAGATCACTGATCACAAATCACTGCGACAAAAATAATCATCATGAAAACGATGGGAATACTGTGAGAATTACCACAATGTGACAGAAACACCAAGTGAGTCAATGCTGCTGGAAAAACGGCTCCGGTAGACTTGTTCAAGGCAGGGTCGCCACAAAATTTCAATTTGTGAAAACCTGCAATATTTGCGAAGCACAATAAAATGAGGTATTTGTGTAATTACAGTTGATCCTTGTTATGTGCAGTAGTTCTTTTTTTTTTAATTAAAAAAAAACCCTTTATTTTATATTGAGTATAGCCAGTTAACAAAGTTGTGATTGTTTCAGGTGGACAGCAAAGGGACTCAGCCATACATACACCTGTACCCATCCTCCCCCAAACTCCCCTCCCATCCAGGCTGCCACAGAACACTGAGCAGAGTTCCATGTGCTACAACATGTTCTATAAAGTAGGTAGGACACTGCATTAGTGAGTGGTGAACAGCTGTTCTGGGGAAACAGGGTTGGGTTGCTGTGAGCCTCTGATCACAACATTTTCATCAACGGATCAATACACAACCTTGTCTGATGTATGTTTCTGTTCAAAGACACCTTATGTAATATGAATTGTTGATTCACTAACACTGAACTCATGGCTAGCATCAATAACTCTTGCTTGAACAGAGCTTATCTAACACACATACTTTCTACATAAGGCACATCTCAGCCTCCATGCCCTTAGGAACACTAGACATCACTTCAAGACCACACTTGGGGGTCATTTTGAACAGTGAGGTTACTAACAGAAAGCACAAAACTGAAAAACACGGCACTAAATAGACCATGATGAAGACTCATGTACAACGTGGAAGATGAAACAAGAGGGCAGAGTGTGGCCTTGTTTGATCTCAGCTGGGAAGGTGTGCAGTGGATGGGTCAGCTTTATCTGCTTTGTGCATGTCCTTGAATGACTGCAAAAGTGCCACAAGTATTGATTTTGGGGTTACCAATAAATTTCAGTGAGTGGGCAAGTTAGCATATATGGAATCCATGAATAATGAGGGTTGACCGTACTTATCTTTGCTCCTGTTGACAGAAGAGAAATGTGCCTTGGGAGTTCCCTGGTAGCCTAGTGGTTAGGACTCTGGGCTTTCACTGCAATTGACTAGTGCTCTCATGCTCAGCCGTGTCTGACTCTTTGTGATCCTACGGACTGTGGCCCACCAGGCTCCTCTGTCCATGGGAGTTTCCAGGCAAGAATACTGGAGTGGGTTGCCATTTCCTCCTCCAGGGGATCGTCCCGACCCAGGGATTGAGCCTGCATCCCCTGCATTGCAGATGGATTCTGTACTGCTGAGCCCTTGGGAAAGACTTCACTGCAAGGTTTGGGTTTGATCCCTGGTTGGGCATCACCCAGCTTCTAGGTCACACTGTTGTTTGCAGGGGGCACTTTTCCCCCAGAGACATTGTTCCTGGAGCCCTCTGCCCTGGGCTCCAGTGTGGGGTGGTTGTTCTACCCAGTAGTCATCCCGGGGCTGTCTTCCCAGCTCAACCTGGATGCCACGACTTCCTCCTTATTGGCATTCTCGTTTTCCTTTTATCTGCCTCATGTTGCTCTTCCGGGACAGTGCTGAGAGGTGAACTTTTTCTTACACAAATGAAATTGTCCTTACTGAATGATCTTTGGATTATTATTTGGTGGAGTTTCTAGCATCAAAGTCATTTTGCTTCAACATCTTGAAGCCGTTGAGCCATCATTTTTGACATTCAGTTTTATAGAGAAGTTTGGTAGACCCCATTCCCCAAACTTAAATTTTCTCTGTGTGTTCTAAAATTTTACAAGGATGTGTCTAGGTGTCAGCACTTGATGATAAGCCTGTTCAATCTGAAAATTTTTCAAAACGTCTGGAATATTTTCCTGTCGTGTATTTGATTATTTCCCCCACCTCTTTTATTTCTCCCCCTTCCCCCTTTAACTGTCTCTTAATGGGATGTCTGTAAACCAGGTCTTGGATCTTCCAGATTGCTCCCCCAAGTCTCAACCTTTTCCTTCTGATTCTCAGGCTTTTAAATTTCTTTCCCCACTCCTTTTCTTCCCATGCAGGATCTTAGTTCCCTCCAGGGATCGAACCCATGTCCCCTGCAGGAAGTGTGGAGTCCTAACCACTGGGTTGCCAGGGAAGTCCCATCTTTTTAATTTTGGTAATCATATTGCTAATTTCTGAGGGTTCTTTCTTGTTCTTTGATTGTTCCTTTTTCATAGCATCTTGTTTTTTTTTTTTTTAATGAATGCACCATGTCTTCCAATTTCCCTGAAACTAGCTGGGGTGTTTACATCATCTTCTTTCTCTAAATTATTTTATTGACTCAGTTCAGTTCAGTCACTCAGTTGTGTCCAATTCTTTGCGACCCTATAGACTGCAGCATGCCAGGCTTTCCTGTCCATCACCAACTCCTGGAGTTTACCCAAACTCACGTCCATTGAGTCGGTGATGCCATCCAACCATCTCATCCTCTGTCATCCCCTTCTCCTCATGCGTTCAATCTTTCCCAGCATCACGGTCTTTTCAAATGAGTCAGCTCTTCGTATCAGGTGGCCAAAGTATTGGAGCTTCAGCTTCAGCATCAGTCCTTCCAATGAATATTCAGGACTGATCTCCTTTAGGATGGACTGGTTGGATCTCCTTGCAGTCCAAGGGACTCTCAAGAGTCTTCTCCAACACCACAGTTCAAAAGCAGCAATTCTTCAGCACTCAGCTTTCTTTATAGTCCAACTCTCACATCCATACATGACTACTGGAAAAACCATAGCCTTGACTAGACGGACCTTTGTTAGCAAAGTAATGTCTCTGCTTTTTAATATGCTGTCTAGGTTGGTCATAACTTTCCTTCCAAGGAATAAGCGTCTTTTAATTTCATGGCTGCAATCACTATCTGCAGTGATTTTGGAGCCCTCCAAAACAAAGTCTGACACTGTTTCCATGTTTCCCCATCTATTTGCTATGAAGTGATGAGACTGGATGCCATGATCTTCGTTTTCTGAATGTTGAGCTTCAAGCCAAATTTTTCACTCTCCTCTTTCTTTCATCAAGAGACTCTTTGGTTCTTCTTCACTTTCTGCCATAAGGGTGGTGTCATCTGCATACCTGAGGTTTTTGACTCAGTTGCCCCATTTATTTCTTTTCATCTTTCTTGTTCATGTTGGCTTTCCTACCATGCCTGGTGATCTTTGGGGATGCATTCATATTTATGAATGAAAGACACGGTTGCTTACTACAGGCAGACAGAAAAGCTTTCCACAGCTATTGTTTGGTAGGCACCGTTCCTGTTTGGGACCTCAGGGTACATGCATGGGGCATGCCAATTAGCAGGCATCATCTTAGGATGCTTGGTTAGGAACTGAGAGCCCTCAAATGGCAGAATGAGAGTTCTACTTGGTAGAGCCATACCCATCCTCCAGATTCCAGATCTCCTCTGTAGTTGTTCAGTTTCTTTCGAGAAGAAACCTCAGATTGTCAGTTTGGAGGATAAATGCCAGGTTGACAGAAGCCCGACTAGGAGTAGGGGAGGGAGAGAGACCCATTCACCTAGCTGTTCTGGAGACAGACCTTCAGTGACTTTCCATTTTTCATCCTGCCCAACTTCAGGGCAGCTCCCTCCTGCTTTTATTCTTAGCTGTGGCTCTTTCAGTGATGCCATTTACGTTTCTATGTGCTTTCAGTCACAGAAGGAAATTTGCTGAAATCTCCCTCCCATTTGCTGATTACCATCAGCAGCCCCCACTGCTTGGTTGTGAAGGGCTTATTTTCTCTGTACGTCTTTTACCATTATTTCTGTGGGCTCCAGAGGAAAAGCTCATGCGCTTTAGGAAAGCGCAGGTGCTCAGAGTCCATCACTTAGGACCGGAAATCAAAAGTGTCATTTTAATTTAACATCTTAACATCACTTGGGAATTAGCCTAGATATGCGTATACCAGTAAAGAGAAAAGGCTCAAGAGTTTTGTGATTGAATAAGAATGGCATATTGAAAAATTCAGATTTACTTTCATCACCAGGTGAGTCAGTGGAAACTAACTGGTCCTGAGACAACTGAGGAATACAAAATTTCTTATCAAGACATTGTAGGAGACTCGGACTTCCCCAACAGTCCAGTGGTTAAGACTTTGCTTTCTGTCTCAAGGAGCTTGGGTTTGATCCCTGGTCAGGGAGCTCAGATCCCACATGCCTCTCGGCCAAAACCTCAAAACATAAAACAGAAGCAATATTGTAATAAATTCAGTGTGCTAAGTCACTTCAGTCACATTCGACGTTTTTGACCCCATGGATTGTAGTCCACCAGGCTGCTCTGTCCATGGGATGCTCCAGGCAAGAATACTGGAGTGGGTTGCCATGCCCTCCTCCGGAGGATCTTCCCAACCCAGGGACTGAATCCATGTCTCATGTCTCCTGCACAGGTAGGCAGGTTCTTTATCACTAGGGCCACCTGGGAAGCCCAGTAACTTCAGTAAAGATTTTAAAAATGGTCCACATCAAAAAGAAAGATTGTATAAGGCTCACTAGTAGAATTAGATTCAGTGTGTCTGTATTTGCATAATTATAGCATATGGAATTCCTATAAACAATATTTAAAACTATACTGTAATCCCAGATGGGAGGAGTGGAAGGAAAGAAAACATCCTAAGCAAGCATTTGCCCTTATTGAATCAATTGCTCTTGGTGAGAAACAGCAAACTTTACTTAATACACTGCCTTCATGAAAAGATGAAATAATCTGGTTTCTTTAGAACAATGTGTGTGTTGTATGCTTTTTCACTCAGTTGTGTCCGACTCTTTGCAAGTCTCTGTCCATGGGGATTCTCCAGGTAAGAATACTAGAGTGGGTTGCCATGCCCTCCTTCAGGGGATCTTCCCAACCCAGGGATGGAATTCAGGTCTCCCGCATTGCAGGGGGGTTCTTTACCAGCTGAGCTACCAGGGAAGCTCTTTTTAGACCAGTATCTTTGTTTAATTTAAATAAGTTCTTTCTCAAGCATAAATAGCTGATTGAGAATAAACTAAGTTTCATGCCCCAACTTCTTGAAGTTTTTATTATATACAAACTGATGGGGAACAAGACAAAATAGCCAACTGGCAAGATGGCCTGTTAGCAGCCAGCAGCAATTCTGATTTAAATGACAACTTTTTCTGCCTCTGAGCTTCAGCAAACCATCTTTTAAAAAGAGATAGCAGTCAGCATTTGAGATTGGCAGCAATAATTACAGGCCAGTGTGTCACAGGCGTAGTTTGATTGGGCTGATGCGCCACCTTGATGAAGGATCTAGACTATCAAGATAGTTTATTTTAAATACTCTTTTGAGGGCATTCCCTTCAGAAGTATATAAATCAAAATGCTTTTATACATACAATATGTTAAATCTAGAACTAAGAGGTCTTCTCGCTTTTGAATGATAGAAATAAATTTAAAAACAAACTTCTGTAATGTTTATAATCATGAAATTCATAGTGTCATCCCCTAATGGATTCGTTTTAAAATTGCTAAAATTTATTCAATTTATTCATCTTCAGTTCCCATGATATTTCCCTAATCTGTCGTACTATGCTTCAGAATATTTTCTATTGTAAATATTTATGAAAAAAAACAAAGTAGATCCTGCAATAAGCATCTTTACTTTGTCATTTCAAAACTATCCTTTGGGAGAATAAAATGAGATGAAATAAAATTAGGTAGGACATAAGGGAATTCAATGTAAATACATTAACTGTATGTAGAAATATGTTTTTAAAGGGTAGAAAAAAAATTCCAGTCTCATATCTGATAAAATTCTAACATATTTCAGTGTGTTACTATAAGTACTGTATTAAAATAATAGTTTATTACTATTATTTTGTAGCTGTAAAAACCATTTTCAGTAGCGCTAGCTAAATCACTTGCTCTATTACACTTCCATTTATGAACTCCAAGGGCAAATCATTATTGCACAAGTAATACTTTCCAAACCATTTTCTTCCAAGGCCACCTTTAAGTGAATGAGAAGAGTCAATAATTTTATCGTCATATATGTTAAAGCGCATTAACAATTTATAATGTAAAGAGCTATATCAAATGCAATTTCATCAAGATGACATGGATCAAATTAACTAAATTAACCAACCACGAACGTTAGAACCAAGCATTAACCCAATTTATTTAAATTATACTATTGGATTACAAATCAGTCCCGTTCAAAAAAGCATTTCAAGTCATGTCCTGGAATAATCTGGCGGGAAAATCAACTGCCAGCACATTCTTTATAATTCAGAGGCAGAAGATATGCGGCTGTCTGAGACATTTTAGAAGGGATGGAGGGCAGAGCGTGGGATGGAGCCGATGTGGAGTGGACTTAGGCTATCTGCTGCTACTATAGTACATGGTGACTTTTTAAGATTTTTTTTTTGATGCGGACCAGTTTTAAAGTAAAAATCTGTTACAACATTGTTTGTGATTTTTTGGTCATGAAGAATGTGGGATCCTAGCTCCTTAACCAGGGATGGAAACTGCACCCCTGCATTGGAAGGCAAAATTTTAACCACTGGACCACCAGGAAGCCCCGAGTCTTGTACCATCTCTGGATAAGAAATTTTATATTCCTCAATTATCTCTGGTGACTCTTAAAACATTTTGTCTTCACTGAACCAGAGTTAAGGATTTTTTTTTCTTCTTTGTTATTAGCCTTCTGTTGCTTTCTAATATAAATATATTTGGCCATCTATGGTATTAATTAGATGAGAAATGAGTATACAGGAATGAATAAAAATACTTTGAATTTTCTTTGATTCTGAGTTAGTAACACATCCCAGAAGAAAATGAGCCAGTTTGCCTTCCTGAATCTATTTATTCACGGAAACCACAATAAAAGAAAACCCTTCACTGAGTCCAGCCTGGTTTTGTCTTTTTGCTCTTTTGAGAATTAACAAATCAGAACAGTGGGCATGCTATCCTGTTTCCTTAAAATCGAACAGTTTCAGATTAATAGTGAGGTGTATTGTTATAACAGTGACCTGTCCTTGCAGGGGACTAGCTTTGAACCCAGATGAGCTGCTCAGTGGGAGGGAAGGGGATGTAGCCTCCTTTGGTGGTGACTGGACCAGTCCACCAGTGAGTGGGCTGCAGCCCCTTGTGCTGCCTGACCTACCAGGGGCTTCCAGAGACATTCAGTACTGCTGGGCAACTGAGGATACAGGTGGCGCCACTTGCGGGCTCTCACAGCTACAACAGACTGTATGCTGAGCAGAGGCAGCTGTCCTGGAGCCCCTCCTCCTCCATCCCTCCCCCTGCCTGCCTCTCCCCACCTTGTGTTCCTTACGGTCAGTCCTCAGGCAGTGGCTACCTTGTGGGCAAGGCTGTTGCTTCGGTTCTATGTTGGTGACAGGCAGTGTTGCTCCCTGGTCAAAGTGGTGAGTGTCCCCCATAGTCGGGCCCTGGCAGGTTATATCACCTGCAATAGTAAGGAGACTGCCAGCCATATGGTGCCATTCCATCTGTGGGTGGAACAAGCTAGACCTCACAGTGTGCATAATGGTGGGGCAATGGGAGGATTCCAGGTCTGCAACACCCAGCTGTGGCCCTTAGGCAAATCAGTTGATTTTTCAGAACCTCTCTTTTGCTCAAATGAAACACCTTTCAGAATATATATAACACGCAGAAAGAGGGGGAGTTATGCGGATTGGAATGAGGAAGGCCTGGGAAGCTTGACGGCTTGGTCCCCACCCTTTATTGTCTTGGGCCTCCAAGGAACTCTGGGCCTGTGGTACTCCACTGGAGAACCATGGCGCTAGCGGACCTCCGAGGTCCTTTCTGACCTAAACGTTTCTGCTACTCTAGGAAGATGCTTAAAATGTCACTCCTTCTGACCCCCCAACCCCCATCTGTTACTTTATTCCTAGAAATGGAACAATCGGGTAGAATTAAATCATATGCTGGTGATCTTTCCTTTGAAGTCACTATTCCATCACCCATGATAACCACAGAAAAGAAAAAGCGACCCAAAAAACTTTACTGAGGTTATGGCTTGTTTCTTTTCCACTCCAAGACAATGATCTATATTGTTTACTAAAGAATAGCCAGGGGTGAAAATCCAGTTTAGAAGCAGGGGGCAGTGCTTGAGTGGATGACCACCTTACTGAAATTCTGGAAGATTGGTCGATTTGGAAGTTGAGCACTCTGGTGGGGAACCCAGTGAATTATCGTCTGATCCAAAAGTTTATGCTGTATATGGTATAAGCTACTGGAACTTCCTCTTTGTATTCTTCCACCACTATGTGCTGTTCTGGTTTTGTTGAGCAGTGAAGGCAGCAAAAATACAAGTTACGCAGTTCTGTGTATGAACCATTACTGAGGCCAGATCAGTGAACACAGGGTCTGGGTTTTCCCAGAAAGTCTGATTTCATTCTGTTAGATTTTTATCCTGTTGTCATGGAAATAACCACATTTAGGCATCGAAACTGTATCATCAGGGCTACTTCTCATATTCAGAAATGACCTTCAAATCTTTGGTCAGACCATGTGTTGCAATTTTGACCTAAACTATACTATTGCTGTACTTAATTTTTGTGGCATCACAGAATCAGCTGAAATAAACATCCCTGTACGAGGTTGGTGGTCCTATGCCTGTTTCCATACACGTTCTGTCAAAGCATGGGAATTTTGACTTGAATTACTTACTCCATTCCAAGTCGAAATTGGCAATGCCAGTCAAATAAATCGGGCAAAGTATGATGGATGGTGAGATGGATAAATGAACAGTAAGGGCTTCAGAGAAACCACCAAATTTATCTTATTTAATACTTCATGACAAAGACAGTTTAAAGTACAGTGTGAGGTGGTTCAATCTGATGCTCTTTATCTTTTATTGATATAGTCAGGTAAAATAGTGACATAAAGAAGAGTTTCAACAGAAAATTTGCATACAATAGCATTAAAAAACTTTAAAAAGAACATAATCTGAGAATCAGTGGAATGCTGGTATCTCCTGTTCTCTCTGCGCACACAGGAGGATATGGTTGGTGGAGTGAGACTGCCTGCGTGGGAGTCCTGAGTCTACCACCCACCAGTTGTGCGGTGACCTTGGATACATTTTAACCTCTCCTTTCTTTTCTGCAAGATGGGTATAACAACAGTACCTGTCTTTATGGCTGTTATAAGAATGAAACTCATCGATACATATAAAATGCTTGGAACAGTACCTGGCAGGCAGGAAGGCATTTAATAAACATTAGCTATTATGACTTATTTCCACAAAAGCAAGTTTTAGAGACTATTTTTATAGAATGCAGGCTAACGTTTTAATTCAAAAGCGACTTTTATAATAGTACAGTGCTGGATGTGTGTATAACATGAGGCTTAAAACTCAGAGATGTCTTTCTGCTTCTCTCATTCCTCTTAGGAGGCAATGTGGGGTGGAAAAGAAACGTTAGTCCTGGGAGGACACCAAGAGCCACGTGCTCTGTGGGAATGCTTCTGTTTCCCTCAAGGCCTGGCACCTTGGGCCCGTCTCGTTCTAATCTCATATTCCCATCTTCCATCTGCCTGGGAATTCACAATCATCACAATGTTAGACCCATAAGATCTCACAACATCATAACTTAAGACTGAAAAGGACCTGAGTGATCAGTCATTTAGACCCCCTCCCCAATTTCTGCCACAATAAAATGAGGGGTGGCGGTCACTGAACGACTTGTCCATGGCTACACAGTCTGAGACCAGACCAAGTCCCCTCACCCCCACTTCTGGAACCCTGGTCTGGGGCTGTTTCTCATACCCTTTGTTGTATGTTTCATCCACACTGGCACCTTGCATAGTATTATCTACACATTTGACATTCAAAAAAATATTCCTTCAATGAGAGAGTGAAACCAACCTTAACGATTTGTTTTCAAAGTATTTTGGGGTCCCTTTTGTAATATTTGGGGAGAGGGAATGGATCACCTTCTCAAACACTTTTCCCTCCAACCTACTTCCCAGTTCATATCTCATTGAGTATCCAGAGGAAAACCAATCCCCATCCTCGTTTCCACCACATTCCTTTCCATTTTTATTTAAAGTTTTTTTTTTTTTTTGACGTGGGCCATTTTTTTAAAGTCTTGATTGAATTGGTTACAATTTTGCTTCTGTTTTATTTTGTTTTTGTTTTTTTGCCCTGAGGCATGTGGGATCTTAGCTCCCAGACCAGGGATTGAACCCACACCCCCTGCATTGGAAGGCGAAGTCTTAACCACTGGACTGCCAGGGAAGTCCCCCCTACATTCCTTTTCAAAGTGCTATTTTCCAATACCACTGTTAGGACTCATGTCCTCATTTTTCCCTTCCACATCTAACTTAAGGGA
Source organism: Capra hircus (assembly GCF_001704415.2). NCBI lineage: Eukaryota > Metazoa > Chordata > Mammalia > Artiodactyla > Bovidae > Capra > Capra hircus. Next base: position 19,368,129 of record NC_030835.1, read on the forward strand.
TTCCTAGAGTCATAGTGATGAAAGCAGCTGTGACCTGTTCATTTAGTTCACTCCCCAGCCTGAACCTGGGCAGGCAGGACAGGCCAGGATTCAGCCTGTGAGGGAATGTACATCATCACGCAGAAGAAAGAGGAGGTGCTAGCTAGAGCCTGGCATCTCCATTAGGCTTCCTTCTCCTGCCTTGTCTCCCCTCCCTCTTTCCCTCCAATCCTGCTACATTCCCTGTGAAGCCTTGCCCAAATCCTCCCTTCCAGCTTAGAATTCTTTTCTCCCTTTAAAAACTGTTGTAGCATTTTAATTATGGCTTTTATTACATATTATCAATCACTTTGAAATTAATTGTGTTTAGCTATCCAAGCAACATACAAATTAATCCAAGTTGTAAAATTTCAAATATTATAACAATGGTTATGGATGGGTATGATTAATATGACTAAACTCCTCCACAATGCCTTTAATTCTTGTCTCTTTTAGTGGGTGTCTCATTCTACACCTTTCCTATCTGTTTATGTATGCATTTTTACTTATACAAATTCATGGTTTTATTTTGTTTTTATGAAAGTGGTACCATTCAATATATATTGTTTGGCAATTTGCTTTTTTCATTAGTAATAAGTCTCAATGACCTTTCTGTCTCAGTATACATAGCTATACTTCATTCTTTTTAACCATTTCCTACTTTCCAAGAAGATGTACAGAGTTTATTCAGCCATTCTCTACTGATGGCCATTAGGCTTTTTCAACTTCAAAATTACCAAAACTCTGCCATGGAAGGGAATAACATAATATGTGTACACGCCTGCCTGCTTCTCTACGATATATACTGAGAAATGGAATTGCTGGGTCATAGAATGTGCACATTATTAACACTGCCAAACTGCCCTCCAAATAGGCTATATCAATTTACACACCTGTCAGCAGTATATAAAAGTACCCATTTCCCCATTAGTTTGCCAATCTTTATCTCCTTTCCCCTTCTTTTACCTTCATATATAGTTTATTTCCTAGGTTTGGGGGTGTAAGCACTCTGAAAGCAGGGTCTAGGATCTCCTCATATTTGGAATTCTTCCCGCATCCAGTGGGGTTTGATAACTGGTACTTCACAAATGCTTGTCGAATGCTCTCTAACCATAAGTTTTCTGTTCACCTCTGGTTAATACACACTTTTCAAAAGCATTTAGCAAGATAGCATCTAACTTTGAGAATGAAAACAATTCTAAGAAAGTTGTTGTTGTTGTTTTTTGCACATACCTCCTTCCTGAACAAGTTACAGATATCTTTCATTTAAAGTTGTTTAAGACAGGATTCTCTTCTGCCTCACTGGCAGGAAGCAGTGAAAACAGACCTGGTTATCTCAGACAATAGCTAGCAGGGTGTCCCACCCGCTGGGAAACAGGAGACCAAAGGCGCCTCAAAACCCCAGGGAACTAGACAAGATGGAATGGTGAGGGAGCAGGGTCACAATCTGTGGAACATTCTGGACCCAAGAAGGTAAATTCTTTTATAGGGTTTTGAAATAGAGGAAACCATTAATAATGTCCAAAGTATGGCAGTAAATGGATCTGGGTGAGGAGGAACTGTGACGGGGTAGGAAAAACCAGAGTGAGAACTGGGCATATTTTTAAAGGAAATGTGGATACAGGAAATAAGGGTTTTAAAGGTGTGAATTACGTGATTCAAGAGAAACTTCCCTCCAAGCAGTGCCTATATTTATTTATATGATAATCTTGAGCTAAAGCAATTCTAAAAATCGACTAGTGAAGTTCCAAATTTTGCTGTTTTGAACATTAATTTGAAAATAAGAAGAATTTTACAAAGGGGTAAGAGATAGCTTTCAGCTAAACGTGAACTCATTGAGAATTACATGTAACTTGGTTTGTGTTTCACAAAGGAACTGTTCCTAAATAAGAAATAACATAAAGGAAGACACATGTTCGCTCTTAACAGTGTTTCTTTTTCTCTCACCTAATGAACCGTTTCAATAGCAACTGCGCAGCCCAGTGAGGGTACAATTGCATTTCGACACAAAAACAAATGAAAAAAATGAGGAAGTTGTTTGCTGTGCTGGACCGATTGGGGAATGGGCCCCTGAGGTCTCAGGGGGCTTAGACCGAGGCCAGGTTTTGAATTCCCCTGGGCTGGAGAAAGGCTAGAAAGGCTAATACTTTATTTCATTAGCGCTGTTGGAAAACCCAAACTGCCTTTAGTTTACCATCAGGGGTTCGGGGCTGTGGTCCCTGCGGCACCCCCTTAAAATACACAGGAACCCGCGCTGTGGTTTCTCAGCCTATCCCCGTCCCTTTCATCCCTTCGCCCACCCTGGGGCCATTGCCAATAAACCCAGCAGTGACCAGGCTTAACTCAAGTCCGCGGCGGCCCATTTCAGGCCAGGAAAAATCAGGGTCTGGAAACAACTGGAACAGGAGGCTCGTTTGGCCCTTGAGAGGCTCAGTGCCCTGGCCGTTGTTGTGTGGAACAAAGAGGGCAGGAGCGGAGGGCGCCCCCAGGAGGAAAGGTGGGGAAGGACACCCGCGGGCGGAATTCTAGAGGCGGGCGAGGCTGGAACTAGGGTGCTCCTGGAGAGCGGGCTGGGCGCCCGGGGAGGCAGGGCTGGTCCCCGCCCCGCGCGCGATTCGCTCCGCATCTGGCGCCCGGCGCAGCCCTTTCCTGAGTCGTAGACACTTTACTTTTATTCCTTTCCACCGTAATTATTATTATTATTTTCCCGCGCAAAGCAGGAACCTGGGACTGCCCAAGCTAGCGGCGGAGGGGCCGCCATTTCCCGGGGAAAGCGCAGCGCGCGCGTCGGCACCGGGCGCCCCGGAAAGGAAACCGGAGGGGAGTGCCCGGCCCCGAACCCTCCTCCGCACCGGCCGGGGGCTCGCAGCCGCCCGCGGCGCCCCGCTCACCGCGCGGCAGCCCCAGACCTTAGCCCCCGGGGCCCGCGTCCCCGGCCTGACCTTCTCTGGTGCGGCCCGCCCCCGGACCCCGGTCTCTTCCCTCCACCCGGCGCCTCCGCGCCCCCTCCATTGTCAGCCCGGAGCAGCCGGCGCCCGACCTGGGCACCCTCGGAGGCCCCCAGAGCGGCCTTGCCTGGGCTCTCTCGGCCCCTGCGCAGACCACCGCCCCCGGACTAGCCCTCCTCTGCGGCCGGGCGTCTCCCTTCTCCCCCTCTGCGCCCCCAACTCCGCATCCCCAGGAGCCCTCCGCTCCCTCGGGTCCAGCGTCGCCCGGGGCCGGCGGCTGGACCCCGCATCCCTTCTCTTCCCTCCCTCATCGCCCAAGATGCCCCCGGCTCCTCGCCAGCCCCAGGAATTTTACCGCTTCTTTAGCAACCCCCCTTTATTTCCCGAGAAGGCAAGTTGGGCAGCTTGATTTATTAATTTTTCTTTTTCTTTTCTTTCTTTTTTTTTTTTTTTTGCGGCAAGGATCGGCTCTCCGGGGAGCGCCCGCAGGGGCTGGGCAGCGGGGAGGGGCAGGGGGGTTTCTCCGGCCCCTGCACTGCCCCCGCGGCTCGTTTTGTTTCCAGACCCCGAAGCCCCCTGAACAATAATGCCACCGCCATGGCGGGCTCACCTGGTGCTGCGCCGCCTGCTCCGGGCGCCCGGTGCCCTCCGCGCGCCGCTTCCCGGGCGCAGGTTCGGCCGGCGCGGCGCCGGTGCCGGGCAGGACTCTTTGCCTTTCTTTGGGTTCTATCTGTGCGTGTCAATGGCGGCAAGCGGCAGTTCTCCGGGCCGCGGATAGTAGCGGGGGGAGGAGGAGGAGGGAGAAGGGATTGCTCCTTCTCCACATAACCACCTCTAGGAGGAGTCGCTCAGCCTCATCCCCCGCCAGCCCATGCTCCGCGACCGGTCCGGGGCTTTCGGTGGGGCTTGATGAGCTATTGTCCTTCAGGAGCATTAATGATGAAACCGCGCGGCCTCCGCTTAGCTGGCGGATCCGCTGGATGCGCTGAGGGCTTCTTGCTAAGATGAGGCTTCCCCCAGAGCTGGTGATTGAGGCGCTATGGTCTCGATCCAGAGTCTCCTGTTAGCGGGATCCACCTTTGGTGGAAAAAGGTGGCGTGGGCGTTCATCTGGTAGTCCTGGGGAAAGCCTTAGAAGGTGAAAGGGAAAAATGCCATTTTCCAATGTCTCGTGTCCTCAAAGAATAATAAATACATTAACGATTGTGTCCACCACTGGGAAGATAGCGTTGGGTGGCCACAGCCACGAGAACTAAGACTTTATATCCATGCCTGCCTTTTAGCTTTTTATAAATTATGACAGAATCCAGAGTTGCATATTCTTTGGAGTTAGCAGATGTATGTTTTCATGGGTAAGACTGTGTGCGTGGACCTAATTTTTAGTTCAGTTGCTTTTACGGGGGGTTAATTTGTATTCTTGGTAGGTATTAAGACTAGCAGGAGGCTATTGTCTTAAAGACCAATTTCTGTTAGTTTCTGGAAAAAAATATATTTATGGGGGTGTGGTGGACAATATCAGGTGTGAAAATGGCATTTATTGTAGTTCTGTTCTACTGGAAGCCAGTTCTGTCCTTTGTATTATATTAGCTAGGGCTCCATGGCTAGGGGGTTGAGTCAAAGGAATTTGTTTATTTCAGTGGGAAAAGCTATCTTGCTATGGGCCATTCTTGTTTCCTGTGATCTCCTGCTCTTGGTAAGTCAAAGGATTGACGAAAGGAGAGGCAAATTTTTGATGTCTTCACAAAAGAGAAACCCACAGGAAAACACAATTCTCCAACACTGGCCAAATGGATGCATTTCAAAGCCTCTTCCATTTGGTAATATTATGTGTATTTGATGCTATAAATGTATAAATGTTTAGGCAATCTTTCAGTGTAAAAGCCTCCAATAGACTTAAGTGGGAAGACCCCAAATGTCCATTACCCTCTGGATTTATGCTAATTAATCAGGGCTATTGATGGAATTAGCACATTAAACCAAATGTGCTTCAAAGGGTTTTTTGAGCATTGGTTTATTTCCCAAAAGATTATGATGTATCATAAAGGTATAAACAAACCTCTCTGTCTTTAACTCTCACATGGCTTCTCAAAGTCTCCTGGACCCAAATGGTCTCTGTTCTCCGGGACTTCCTTCCTTCACCTTCGTGCTCTTTTACACTCCCTGTGTATGACTTCACTGTTCTTTGTCTTTGAAGGTCACTTGCCAGGTCAGAAATCTAGTCAGGACAAAGTTCTCTTTTCCTAAGACGTGTTTAAAGAGTTTAAAAATGATCCCCTGGGGCATCTCATAATGGTTTCGATTTTCCCTTCCCACAGGAAGCCCCTACCTTCCCTACTATATAGATTTCTGATGCCTATACTTGATCAGAAATAATCTCCAGGCCAACATTCAAGAGGGCTCAAGAGCCTTCTGGGAGTGCTTGAAAAATCCTCCTATCGTGTGATGCAGGCAGCCAGGCTGACTGAGATAGAGCTGAATAATTCATCAATATATATTAGATTCACATTCTCCCTATAACTTCCCAATAAAAATGTAGGCATGGTCATTTTTATGTGTAGTTTATATAACTTGTTTCATCATAGCATTTTCTTATATGCTCCTCTGATAAAGGCTGAGTCTAAGAAATTTACTAGACAGGACTTTCCCCTTTCATACTGGTTGGTTCCTTCAAATAGATGATGTAGTTGAAATTCAGAGAATCAAGGGAATGTCAGTTTCATAATAGTCTGGTTCTTAGAAGAGATCCCAGAGTTCACTTGGTCAAACCCTTTATGTGATAGGAAAAATCTAGTATTCAGGATGTAGAGGGGACAAAAATGTAACCTAATGTGCAGATCTAGTTAAATTGTCTATATTTATTATTGAACATTTAGAACATGAACAGGAATTTAGCACTGAGATAATATTGTATAGTTAAAATACGTTTGAAATAGTCAACAGGCTTATGAGTTCATCAATAATCTTGAGTTCTGCAGTGGCCTCCCACACAGGGAGCCTCTGACAAGGTGAATAATAAATAATGATAGTAAGACCCTACACTTATTGAATGCTTATTGTATGCACTGAGCTTTTCCAATACTAACTCATGTAATCTTGACAACAACTCTATGGGGTGGGTGTTGTTTTCTCCTTTTTACAGGTGTTGAAACTGAGGCAGTGAGCGGGAGACAAACTTACCCGCAGTTACAATTAGAAAGTGGCAGCCTCATACTCTTTGTTTTGTTGTTGTTGTCTAGTTGCTAAGTGGCCCGCCAGGCTTCTCCGTCCATGGGATTTCCCAGGCAAGAATCCTGGAGTGGGTTGGCATTTCCTTATAAAGAGGATCTTCCTGACCCAGGGACTGAACCCAGGCCTCCTGCACGGCAGGCATATTCTTTACCGCTGAGCTACCAGGGAAGCATTTGCTTTAAGCAGAGCAATTTTGTGATTGGTCACAAGGTCGAAAGTCTCTTGGACCGTTCCCAATCCATATCCTCAAGGAGTCAGTGAAAAGCATGATTATAGTACGTTTGGTTGATTACCGTGGCAGTGAAAATATTTTCTTAACCCTTGACCTGTATGTGTGCATGACTTTATGAATAAATGTATTGATTGTGAGTTGACTCCATTAGCAACAAGGATCTCTCATAAACATTTTATTGAGATGCAGGATGAACTGTTTCTTCACTTAGAGACAGGCATGTCACATGATTTAGAGATGAAAGAAATGAATTAGCCATGCTACCAGATTCATATTCTGCTGGGTCTGCTAGTAATTCATCCACAAAATCATCAATTTTAAAAATAGGTTCAATTTTGCCCACCCTCCAAAGCCATTTTACTTTTTCTGTGACCCAAATGTTTGATGTGTGAATTTAGTGGGTTTTTATTTTCCATAATTAGTTCAAATCTGGTTTATGACAGCTATTATAATTTGTGATTGTCTTACCCTTCTGAGATCTTGGGATGCAATTACCTTATTAATTTCCTGATCCTCACCTCTTCTAGAAGACTATATCATGTAGGTGTATGTTTTTATCTGACATATCTAAGTACATGAGTATGAGATTTCTATGTCCAGAGTAATTTCATTTGAGAATTCTGATCTCCTTTGAAGTAACCTGAGATTCCCTGGGAATGTCATAAAAACAGATGGAAATCATTGGTTTAAGCTCTTCTTTGAATGTAAGTTAGGCAATTCTAGATGGTATATTAATTCCATCAAGGCACCAACTGGCCTAACTCTAAATAGCAACTTGGAAGCCTGAGGTTATGAATGCCCACAAAACATCAAGCTAAACAGTTCCCCACTATGCTAAGACGCAAACGCAGCTTCTAAGTGTACCTTATAGCCTGGAAAATATTAGGCAATCTGACATTAAAGTTTTTTATTAGAGAAATGCAGAGTCTTTCCTGTTATATTTTGAATTGTAAACATGATTAATGTTAAACATTTATTTCCTTATCACAGAACTGGTGGCTTTAAAATCTTAATCATTTTGGGTAGTGAATAATATCCTTAAAGAGAGAACACATAGGCAATTATTGTGCCAGCAAAGTGCATTCTTGGTGTCTCAGGCTAAAATGAACATCGTCCCCTAACAAAAGAAACATTTTACTGGTTCTGGTTCTTAAGAACAACGATAGAATATGTCCTTTTAGATACTGTGTCCTGACCTTTTGGGCTTCCCAGGTGGTGCTAGTGGTAAAGAACCTGCCTGCCAAACCAGGAGACGCAAGAGACACGGGTTTGATCCCTGGGTCGGAAAGATTTCCCTGGAGGTGGTAACCCACTCCGGTATTCTTGCCTGGAGAATCCCATGGACAGAGGAACTTGGCAGGCTATGGTCCATAGGGTTGCAAAGAGTCAGACACAACTGAAGCGAGTTAGACACAACTGAAGCCAGTTAGAATGCACGCAGGACATTTTGGTTTGAAAGGGGGATTTACATGAGTGGGTGTGATGCATATCTATGTATATACATCCACATATGAACAAATAAATTTTGGTGTGTATGTTACATATGTGGACGTTATAAGACGGGTAGTGACTGAGACTGCTGTAGGTTCAGAGTTAAGCCCAGTTTGGGACTTCTCTGGTGGCGCAGCGGATAGAAGTCCGTCTGCTAATGCAGGGGACAGAGTTCAGTCCCTGGTCTGGGAAGATTCCACATACTGTGGAGCAATGCCGTGTGCCACAGCTACTGAGCCAGTGCTTTAGGGCCCCCGAGCCACAACTGCTGAGCCCGTGAGCCCGTGCTCCTCAAGAGAAGTCACCACAGTGAGAAGCCCACACAGGGCAAAGAAGAGTGTGCCCCTGCTCACCAAAACTAGAGAAAGCCCAGGCCAAAAAAAAAAAGGCCTGATTTGGATTTTAAAGAAATCTACCAAATGTTTAGCATTTAACCAATGAGCTATGCTGTAAAGGAAAATGAAATGTTTCATGTTTCTAAGGGAAATACATTGTCAGCCCCAATTATGCAGAGTTGTAGTTAGGGAAATAAGGCACGTGATATCATTAAATTGAATGGAAACAGAACCTGGAGCTCAGGGGAGTGTGCCAGTTGGTATCTTGCTCTGTTTGGTGCTGGAGCTCCCTGGGAGATCATCCCAGTACCCCCAGGCAGAGCTCTTTGTGACAGTTGTGACGGGAAGTGGCAGCGTGCATCTAGAGACTTTGGACTTTAGCATCTGTGTTGGGAGATTGTGCGATGTGGCCTCACACCTCAATGAAATGGCTCTTTACAGTTCAGACCCATTCTAGAGAATGGGGGCATTGATTTTCCAAATGCACACAAGCAGAATCCCATAGTAAAACTATAATTTATTTATACAAATGGTGTGTTTTTACAAAGGCCATCTGTCAGTTGACTCTCTAATCTAAAACAAATCTGTTTGTTCCCCAGAAGAAATAACATGTCTGTTGAAAAAGGATTTATGGACGACAGGCTGCCCAATCTACCAGCCATTGGTATAACAGTAACTATTTATGATATATTTACTTCTAAGGGAGTGCTGTGAGTAGAAACTATTACTTGTAAAAGTATGGTAATTAATTTTTCATTACCTCAAAGCCAAGAAATGGAGCCCAATCGCATTTATTAAGATTGCTGCATGAGAAACATGTTTTAGCATTTAGAGAGCTATGGCCTCATGGTAGTGCACGGCTCTGATGGATGGGGTAGGACTATGGGCTTGAACTCAAGCCCTGGATTTGGTTTTGGAGGCCAAGAAGGCAAATCACTATTGAATGATCCTGGCCACTTGATTTCTAGGCACCAACTCATAGCCCTTATTGAAAATTAGATCTTACCTTTAATACTGAAAGAAAAGAGGACTCTAGGTGAGGGAAATAAATGAAAGAGAAGGGAAAACCGCCTGTCCCCATCCCTCTACACATAACAGATACTCCGCTGAATATTCATATTTTAACAATTATTTTGGAATGGAATCTAATATTTCTTAATATGTGCCCTTTTAAAGAAACTGGATTAGGTCACAGGCGAGGTACAAAAAGGTATGTTTTTCTTCTCTTAGGAAGCTTGCCATCTACCTGATAACTCAGGACACGGTGATAGATACAGAAATCACCTTGACATTATCAATAAAAAATGGTTCACCAGAGTCAGTGGTTATCTTATCTCTGAACCCTTTCCTAAGTCCACACCAGTTCTTATAGTTTGGTTTTCCAAAGTATTCTTAAAATTAACCCTACCAAGTTTTTTCCCCAAATATTTAATTTTATTTTTATATTTCAGACATTATGATATATATGACACCTGAATATAACACACAAATCGAAAAATGCGAAGGTAGATGGTCGAAGGGGTCCTTTCCCTGTATCCCCCAGGCAGCCAGGTGCATTCCCCAAAGTTAAGTTGCTTCTCTGTCCTTCCAAGCACCACTTTTCCCCTGGGTGTCTCTTTGTGGACAAAAGTGTTATTTGTTTTCTCCAAGGGACTCTGGAAGAGTCTTTATAGTCAAACCTCAAAGGGGACAGATTCTATGACAGCACATGAACTTCTCTTTGTTAAGATCTCAGGCAGAAGTATGGGCACAGAGACTTGGAGGTGAGATGTTGGTGAATGTAACCACGAGGATCTCCTGCTGGTGCAGCCAAGTGAAAATTCCTACCCCCCACCACTCTGGATCTGGAAAAATCCTCACGTGATGTAAGTCAAACCCCAGAGACAAGGCCGGCACTGAAATACATTGCGTCTATCAGGTCCAGAGTCCCAGCTCTGAAGGCAGGGGGACCCTCCCTCACCTTTGATGACTCCTTGACGATGCCTGGATGCCATTCCGTTTTATTTCCCATAAATACCTCCCAGGAGTGGGGCTAGAGATGAAATGGGCCCTGCCCCCAGACCCCCATTATGTGGACAAGTCTCCCAGGGCAGTTGGACTGAACCCACTTACCCCCACGCTCCCCACTTCAAAGGGCATCCGAATCAATGAAATGTCTGTTGACCCAGATCACATCCAACGTCATGTCTGCTTGGGATCTCTGCAGCCTGGGGCCCCTGAGCAGGTTCACCTTCAGCTGGCGCTGCTGCTCCCTGGTTTGGGCTGCCAACCTTCCCACCTGGAGGCCGGTTCCAGTTCAGCCTTTCGGGGGACTGCAGGCAGTGGACCAGGGCGCAGCGTGTCCCTGGAGCCTCCATGAGCAGGAGGCTGATTTAGCCAAGGCACTAGAGAAATGAGCTCTGGAAACAGTGGGAATGGGGCAGCTCATGGCTTCCTGCAACCTTTCAGCTGTGGCCTCCTCAGGTCTGGTTCTCAGCAGCCCTTGTGTTGCTCCCTCCCCTATTCTTACAGAGGAATTTATATATATATATATATATATATATATATATATAGAGAGAGAGAGAGAGAGAGAGAGAGAGAATTTCATGCTTGGGCTTCAATAGAAGACTTCCTGCCTCACCTAAGTATTCCTTCTATTCGATTTGGGTTGGAGAAGAGCTTCAGAGTGAATGGGAAGAGAGTTTATGTCAAAGGAGACTTAGTCACTCACACCTTTGCTGTCCATAGAGGTTTCAACCTGTTTCTCCTTTTTTCCCCTCCCTCCCTGTCTCCCCGCCCCGCCCACCCTGACCTTCTTCCTTCCTCCTTCCCTTCTTTTTTCCCTCCTTCCTTTTTCCTCCTTGAAAATTCTTAGCTTGGGTTTTTGGGCACAGAAAGGTCCACTGAGAGCTATTGAGCTCCTGGGAGATACTAAGGCTCTGGGACGACTTGTGTGTGTGCGTTTTTGTTGCGCTCCATCTTGTGTTGTTGGCAGCTTCTCACGGGGATTTCCCCCACAAAAGATAGCTGCCCGCTCAATCTTCTCATCTCACCCCAGACTCCTCACCTCACCAGCTAGCTCTGATTCCTCTGTTACGTACTCCCAGAAAACCTCCTTCATAGCACAGATTGAAAACATTTTTCTGTAAAGGGACAGATAGTCAATATTTTAGATTTGTGGAGGATATTATGTAGGTATTTATATAGCAAGAGAAGAAACAAATTTCCATAATTTTTTGTTAACACAATTCTAAATATAGTAATAATAATGGAATATGATTTTTGTTTTTATTTAAAAAATTAGTTTAATTGGAGGATAATTACTTTACAATATTGTAATGGTTGCCATACATCAGCATTAACCGGCCACAGGTATACATGTGTCCTCCCCATCCTGACCCCCCCCTCCCAACTCCCTCCCCACCGTACCCCTTTGGGTTGTCTCAGAGCACCGGCTTTGGGTGCCATGCTTCATGCATTGAACTTGCACTGGCCATCTGTTTTGCAAATGGTAATATATGTGTTTCAGTGTTATTCTCTCAAATCATCCCACTCTCGCCTTCTCCCACTGAGTTCAAAAGTGTGTTATTTACATCTGTATCGCCTTTGCTGCCCTGCATGTAGGGTCGTTGGTACCATCTTTCTGAATTCCATATATATGCATCAATATATAGTGTTTGTCTTCTCTTTCTGACTTACTTCACTCTGTATATTAGGTTCCAGGTTCCTCGACCTCATTAGAACTGACTCAAATGTGTTAAATATTCATTAGAAGGACTGATACTGATGCTGAAGCTGAAGCTCTAATACTTTGGCCACCTGATGCGATGAGCCAACTCATTAGAAAAGACCCTGATGCTGGGAAAGATTGAAGGCAGAAGGAGAAGGGGATGACAGAGGATGGGATGGTTGGATGGCATCGGTGACTCAATGGACATGAGTTTGAGCAAGTTCTAGGAGATGGTGAAGAACAGGGAAGCCTGGTGTGCTGCAGTCCATGGGGTTGCAAAGAGTTGGACATGATTGAGTGACTGAACAACAGCAATATTTCACTGTGTATATGTACCACAACTTCCTTATCCATTCATCTGTCAAAGGACATCTAGGTTGCTTCCATGTCCCACCTATTGCAAATAGTGCTGCTGTGAACACTGGGGTCTATGTGTCTTTTTCAATTCTGGTTTCTTTGGGGTATATGCCCTGCTATGGGATTGATGGGTCATATGAAAGTTATATTCCCAGTTTTTTTTTTTAAGGAATCTCCACACTGTTCTCCATAGTGGCTGTACCAGTTTGCATTCCCATCAACAGTGGAAATGTTGAGGGTTCCCTTTTCTCTACACCCTCTCCAGCATTTATTGTTTGTAGACTTTTTGATGATGGCCATTCTGACCAGTGTGAGATGATACTTCATTGTGGTTTTAATTTGCATTTCTCTAATAGTGAATGATGTTGAACATCTTTTCATGTGTTTATTAGCCATCTTCATGTCTTTGGAGAAATGTCTGTTTAGGTATTTTGCCACTTTTTGATTGGGTTTTGTTTTTCTGGTATTGAACTGCATGAGCTGCTTGTATATTTTGGAGATTAATTCTTTGGAATACAGGTCTACTAATGAGAAGAATGGGATTCTACTTTAGGGGTGATAACATTTCTCCTCCTCCTTTCTCTCCTTCTTCTCCTCCCCTTCTGTCTCCTTCCTCTTCCCCCTCTCTTCTTCCTCTTCTCATAGACATTTCTCTTGGATCTCTCTTTGCATACTCCAGGCTGTGCTGCTTGCTTTCTCAGATTGCTGTCTAATTATTTGAGGGATTTATCTCTCCCACCCCTTTAACAATTTCCTTCTCCCCTTTTGCTGTCCTTCTTATTTTTGGTTGACTTCCTTGTTTTGGTGGGGAACATTTTCCAGGAACTTCCTGAGAAAGGGTGCATAGAGGTGAAACTATTTGCATATCTGAAAGCAGCTTTAGCCTATTAATACTCTCACATTTTATACTTTCACCTGTGGTCATTTCTCTTACAGTTTTTCTCCTTAAGGGTTTATGTCTGTGAATTCCTTTATTATTATTTTAGTGGCGTTTCAGGAGGAAGTGAAAATAAACATAGGTAACAGAGTTAAAATTCCACCTGCTAGTCAGTGTATTTTTCCTTTTTTAAAAGAATCCCCTCCCCTATATTTTAGGGAGATAGCCAGAATAACGACTGTTTTTCCTTGTTTCCCTTGGGGCTGGATGTGGCTGTGTTATTAAGTTCTGGCTAGTTCTGCATGTGATATGTGTGTAACTTCCAGGTCAAACTCTAAAGGGAAGAGGCTGATCTTTTCCTTCTCTACCCTTTTGCCTGGAGCATGGTTATGGTGGTGAACCATCCTCAACCTTGCAGAAGCAGGTAACACTTGGGGAAGGCTGAGCAACAAGAGAGAAGGAATCTGGGTCCCCAGCATAGTGGGGCACCTTATCAGCTCTGGGCTTCTAATGATCCCTGGTATGTGGGAGAGAATTACACCTCTGTCTTGTTTAGGTCATTGTAAGTAGACTAATCCACTGTATGTTCAATCAGTCATGTTCAACTGGAGGAGGTTCTCCATTACATGTAAAATAAATTTCTCACCTTTTTCACATGAGGGAATTGAAAGGCTCAGAAGTGGTAAGCAGCGGAGGAGGTAACACATCTCTCAGTTGGGTGATAGGTGAACCGTTGTCACATGACCACACTCCTAGCTTATTTTGTTTTTCTTCATGTGGGTTCATGGAGCTTAGAAATGAAAGATTTGGTTCTAGTCCTAGTTCCTCCACTGTGTGACTTTGGAGGTGACAGAATCTCTTTGAACCTTAATTTCCTCATCTATAAAATGATAATAATAGTTAAGAATGGAGTGGGGGGTGTACCATATTGTCCTTTTGTAATTAAGTCTTTAACTATTTGCTCTAAAATGAATCTTTAAAATGAATTTTATTTAACATACAAACTTACTGTACTCCTCTGTCCATGGACTTCTCTGGGCAAGGATACTGGAATGGGTAGCTGATCCCTTCTCCAGGGGTTCTTCCCGACCCAGGGATCAAACTTGGTTCTCCTGCGTTACAGGCAGATTCTTTACTTCTGAGTCACCAGAGAAGCCCCCATAATATCAATAGCTATTATTTATTGAACATTTTCCATATGCCTGGGTCTGCAAAGCACTTTTAGAATAGTAATGATGTTAATAATAATAAACTCTATTGCATGCTTATGATGTGCTGTGTATTCTGCTAAGTGCTTTGCATGTATTATCTCATATACTTCTTACAATAATTGTGTATGACCCAGCAATCCCACTTCTGGGCATATACCCTGAGAAAACCATAATTGAAAAAGGCACACGTACCCCAGTGTTCATTGCAACACTATTTACAGTAGCTTGGACATGGAAACTCCTAGATGTCCATTGACAGATGAATGGATAAAATAGTTGTGGTATATATATATATATATATATATATATATATATATATACACAATGGAATACTACTCAGCCATAAAAGGGGATGTACTTGAGTCAGTTTTAATGAGGTAGATGAACCTAGAGCCTGTTATACAGAGTGAAGCAAGTCAGAAAGAGAAAAACAAATATTGTATGTTAAGGCATATATATGGAATCTAGGAAAATGGTACTGATGACTCTATTTGCAGGGCAGGAATAGAGATGCAGACATAGAGAACAGGCTTTGTACACAGCAAGGGAAAGAAAGGGTGGGACAAATTGAGAGGGTAGCGTTGAAACGTATACATTACCGTATGTAAAACAGATAGCTAACGGGAAGTTGCTGAATAGCACAGGGTGTTCAGTGCGGCACTCTGTGACAACCTGGAGGGGGTGGGGTGTGGGGGGGTGGTGGTTCAAGAGGGAGGGGACATATGTATACTTAAGACTGATTCATGGGTTTGATCCATGGTCAGGGATACTAAGATCCTGCATGCTGCTTGGCATGGCCAAAAAAACCCCCCAAAACTAAAGATGTACATTAAAACAAGCATTTTGGATAAGATGAAGAACAGTCTTTTGCAATGAATCATTGAGATGTTCCTCTTCTAGGCTTCTCTGGCAAGAGGCACAGTTACATCACAGTCTCAGAGAGAATTTGTCTTCTAACTTTGTCTTATGGGCCCAAAGTCACGTAGCTAGTGGCCCAATAGGCATCAGAACTGTGACATTCTGATGGAGATTCCACGGTTCTTTCCATTCCACCTAACTGCCCCTGTTAATCTCACTACACATCATTGTGTGTGTCTCACATCAAAAGTTTAGAAGAGACTCCAAAATAATTCAACACAGGAAGATTTTGCAGTTGGATTTTATGTGGACAAATGAAAATGACCCCATTTCTTTATTGACACAATTCATTTTCATAAAAAGATACTTTTCATGGAAGCAATTAAGTAGATGTACCCAGAATCTTCTGGTGTATTCATAGATTTATGACCAAAGGACTGTGTAGTCACCATTTTCTGATGAAATCATTTTCTCATCAGTACAAGGTCACAGCTGCCTTGTCCTTTGAGTCTGGTTTTGTCAAGAGGCCCAGTTCTCTTTCTAGGACACTGGGCTACCTCTCTCTCTGGTTGCCACATTCATCCAGCTCATTAAGTGAAGGCAGTCACCACTTCATTCTGTGTCGATGGTCATGAAATTGAGCGCTCCCAGTGTAACAAGTGAGCAAGAAGAACCTTAGAGCCAGAGGTGGTGGTGGTTTAGTTGCTAAGTGGTGTCTGACTCTTGCAAACCCATGGACTGTAGCCCATCAGGCTCCTCTGTCCATAGGATTTTCCTTGCAAGAATATTGGAGTGGGTTGCCATTGCCTTCTCCAGGGGATCTTCCTGACCCAGGAATCAAACCCGGGCCTCCTGAACTGCAGGCAGATTCTTTACCTACTGAGCTACCGGGGAAGCCTGTCAAAGCCAGAGGGGCTGGTCACAATTAAGATCTTTAAGAACTTTGAAAACAACATCCCTGTAGAGTGGCTATGACAGCTGCTGCTCGTTGAGATGAGAAACCATTGGCTCAGAACCAGCCAGCTCTGAACAGCAGGGCTTCATGCGCTACTCCAAAGTGTTTATTTCTTTCCATGGTGGTTGCTGAAATGCAGGCTCTAGGAATCCTGCTTTAAATGTGCCGCTGGAGACTCTGGGCTATTAAGGGTTATTGCTAGTGGTCCTCCGTCTAGGAAATGATTCCAGTTCTGTATTATCCATCTTTGACTTGGCTTAAAGGACTGCATGTATTACTGCAGAATGTTGTGGTGATTTTTGTGTTTGCTTTGGTAACCCATATAGTCATTTGTAATGAAAATTATGTTGAGGATATTATGGTACATAACCCAAAGAAGCAAATATTCACCCATCAGATGCTCTCAATTCTTTTTAGAATAAATTCTGTAAACTAAGCTTCACATGAACATGTTTTTATTTTCCAAGCAGAATGTGTGTTCAGATTACCTTTAGCTCACATTTATATATCCTTAAAATGGTCATGTGTATGAATGATTCAGTTGAGTTAATAGCCCCAGTTAAATACTTCTCTTGGAACTATTTAAAATTTTCTTACATTGCTTCAAGGTTAGATAAAATCCCAAATTTTGAACCTCTTTGTCATGAAAAAAACCCTACATTATACTTAGTGAGAGCTCATGACATCCCATGTACCACCACACTCCTTTTCACATTATAAAAAAATCAGTAATCAGCCTGGACATTCCTTTTATTTTTTTAAAGTACGTTGTAGTCCCTTTGCTAATCTTTTGAGTGTGTAAAGTGTTTTCTTGCAAATGTTATCGGGCTGACATTCTTTTGTGGCTAATCTTACTTGACCCAGCCCTAGTCATTCACAAACAACAGATGTTCACGGGCTATTTTTCACTTTCCTGCTTGCTCTGTGAGCAATTAAGTTTGTAGTAGGCTGTGTCTTTGTCAGGTCCTCAGATTTCCAGTCAAACCTGGTATTTTCCTTGAGCTGATTTTTCCTCCCTTGGGACACGGTCTTTTGGTGCGGTTGGAGGTTTGTGGCAGGCTTCGTTTACGTTTGCTCTGGTTTGGGGTACAGCTAATTCAGGCATAAGGTTTTTGTCAGATGATATTTACAGGCACTCTGTATTTCTGTTTGGCATACTGGAACTATGGCTCTTTCTACAGAATTCATGAGTGCAATACCTCAGTCTCTTTGTTTACAAAATAATCACAAGCCCTTCTAGACAAGACCAGAGTCTCCCAGGGTCTCTGACTATTAACTCTAGCTTTGGGATAACTGTTCCTGATTCCTATCCCTCAGTGAAATATTATTAAATTAGAGCAACAGATTGACAAAAATGGGGTTTTAGTCGCCTTTAATTCAGTTCTGTACAAAAAACTTATGGAATACCTACTGTCTACTAGATATTGACTGTTAGCATACACTCCAAACCAATTTGGAGAGAAGTGGGCAGGAGTGATGTAATCAAAGCAAAGATGCAAAGATAGTGAAATGAGTATGAATTTTTTCCCTAAAAGACCACGTATCCAATTTGTGGATAAAGTGTTTCTGTTTGAAGTATTTATTGGTTCTATTTATTTTTTTCCTGGTTGCAAAAGTAAATAATGTCCATAGTAGGCATTTTGGAAAAAAATAAGAAAAGTAGTCTTCATCCACACTCTCAATAAACATAAACTAACCATTAACACTTTAATCTCCTTCCTTTTTTCTGGCATGTCTATATGATTCACAAAACTCTTCATATTGTTTTTAAGGACTTTGTCTTGTAAGATGAAACCTCTAACTAGAAAATGACTCAAATGTATGGCTTAATATAAGTTATCACAAGGTGAGCACTCATAATTAATATCTAAATAAAGAAGTGGAACTTAACCAACACCAGAAACCCCTCATTCTGCCCCATCACCATTTCAACCCCCTCATCTCCCATGAAAGTAACCACTATTCTGACTTTTACCGTGTATAGCATTTTATCATTTATAACTTCTATGTATGCTACAAGCCTCAAAATATGTTATTATTATTTTCATTGAACTGCCAACGATCTTTTAAAGAGGTTTTAACAAATAAGAAAAACACTTTATATTTACGCAAATATTTCCATTTCTGGTGCTCTTCATTCTATTGTATAGATTCAGATTTCCATCTAAGTTTCCTTCCATCTGCAGGACTTCCTTTAACATTTCCTAAAGTACAGGTCTGCTGCTAATAAATTCTTTTAGCTCTTTTATGTTTGAAAAAGTCTTTACTTTACTTTTGTTTTTGAAAGGTATTTTTTTTCTGAGTATAAAATTATAGGATTATAAGTTTTTGTAGTCATTTAGTTCTTAAAATGTTGCTCCGTGGTCTTCTGACTCGCTCTGTTTCCATTCACTAGTTTTTTTTTTTTTTTTTTAGATCTTTTTTTTGATGTGGATCTTTTTTTTTTTTTTTTCCCCAAAGTCTTTATTGAATTTGTTATAATATTGTCTCTGTTCTGTGTTTTGGTTTCTTGGTCATGAGGCATGTGGGATCCTAGCTTCCCAGTTCAGTTCAGTTCAGTCGCTCAGTTGTGTCTGACTCTTTGTGACCCCATGAATCACAGCACGCCAGGCCTCCCTGTCCATCACCAACTCCCGGAGTTCACTCAGACTCACGTCCATCGAGTCAGTGATGCCATCCAGCCATCTCATCCTGGGTCATCCCCTTCTCCTCCTGCCCCCAATCCCTCCCAGCATCAGAGTCTTTTCCAATGAGTCAACTCTTCGCATGAGGTGGCCAAAGTACTGGAGTTTCAGCTTCAGCATCATTCCTTCCAAAGAACACCCAGGACTGATCTCCTTCAGAATGGACTGGTTGGATCTCCTTGCAGTCCAAGGGACTCTTAAGAGTCTTCTCCAACACCACAGTTCAAAAGCATCAATTCTTCGGCACTCAGCTTTCTTCACAGTCCAACTCTCACATCCATACATGACCACAGGAAAAGCCATAGCCTTGACTAGACGGACCTTTGTTAGCAAAGTAATGTCTCTGCTTTTCAATATGCTATCTAGGTTGGTCATAACTTTCCTTCCAAAGAGTAAGCGTCTTTTAATTTCATGGCTGCAGTCACCATCTGCAGTGATTTTGGAACCCCCCAAAATAAATTCTGACACTATTTCAACCAGGGATCAAACTCTCATCCTCTGTATTGGAAGGCAAAATTCTTAACCGCGGGAATGTCAAGGGAGTCCCTAGTTAGTTGTATTCTTATCAGTTGGCTGCTTATAAGATTTTTATCTTGACACTGACTAAGCAGTTTGGCTAAAATCTTGCTGTTGCTCAGTCGCTAAGTCATGTCTGACTCTGCAACCCCATGGTCTATAGTGTGCCAGGCTCCTCTGTCCTTCACTGTCTCCCAGAGTTTGCTCAAATTGGTGTCCGTTGAGTCAGTGATGCTATCTAACTGTCTTATCCTCCACCACCCCTTTCTCCTTTTGCTTTCAATCTTCCCCAGCATCTGTGCCTTTTCCAATGAGCTGGCTCTTTGCATCGAGTGGGGAGTATGCCTCGGTAAAGTTTTCTGCTTGTATTCTCTGCTTTGGGTTCATTGAACTTCTTGGATATATGCATTTGATAATTTTGATAAATTTTGGAAAAATTTCATCTATTATTTATTTCTTCAATTTTGGCCCCACATTCCTCCTCTTCCTCTTCTTTGGGGACTCTACCTGTTCTTTTTCAGGCTGCTGGAAGTTACCCCACTGCTCCCGGGTGCTCTGGGGTTTTTCTTTCCCAGACATTTTTTCTCTGTATGTTTTATTTTGGATAGTTTCTATTGCTAGGTCTTCAAGTTCAATACTTTTTCTTCTGCAATATTTAATATGCTGGTCCTCCTGCCCAGTATGTTTTTTAAAATCACAGATACTGTAGTTTTCATCTCTGTTCGTTTGGATCTGTTAAAAATATTTTGTTCAAATTGCTGCATGGTCAACCTTTCTTTTACTTTATTAACTATGTGTATTGTAATTACAATTGTTTTATGTCCTTATCTACTAACCATTTGCATCATTTCTGCCTCTCTTTATTATGGGTCGCATTTTCCTGTTCCTTTTTATACCTAATTTTTTGTTGGCTCCACATATTATAAATTTTATTTTATTTTATTTAGTTTTTTATTTTTAAATTTTAAAATCTTTAACACATATTATAAATTTTAACATGTGGGATACTGGATATTTTATATTTCTGCAGATATTCTTGAGTTCATGTCTGGGATTCAGTGAAGTTACTTGGGAACAGTTTGATCACTTTGAGGTTCGCTTTTAAGCTTTGTTAGGTGAGGTGCAGGTCCTCTGGAGAAGGAAATGACAACCCACTCAAGTATTCTTGCCTGGAAAAACCCACAGACGAGGCGTCTGGGGGTCTGTGAGGTTGCAAAGAGTCGGATACAACTTGGTGACCAAAAAACAGCAATAGGTGAGGTCAGAACAATTTTTGTGTTAGGACTGATTTTGCCCCACTACTTAATGCCTCATGAATTATAAGGTTTTTCCATGTAATGGATTTTACCTGGATTTACGTGAGCTGCAGGAATTGTTCACCTTTCTCTGTGTGATGGTTCTTTCCCCAGATTTGGGTGGTTTTGTTATAGCCACATGCTGATCAGTACGCAGAGGTGGTTCTCTGCGGACCTCTGTTGCTCTTGTCATGCATTCCGCTCCTCACCTGTCATTTGCCCCAGGGACTCTAGCCACCTGGCCTCCTGGACTCCCAACTTTGTTTCCCAGCTCAGGAAGACTGCTGGGTTTCTCCTGTCTGCATTTTGGCTTGGATCTTTTCTCTGGGCAATACGCTGTGGCAGTTTTAGAGTTTACCTCCATTGTTTCCCATGTCTTAGGGCTGTTCTATGCAGCCAGAGAGCCAATATCTAAAAATGCACCCCCCACCACCACATATATTTTGTCTATATCTTAGTTATTTCAGGTGGGAAGCTCAATCTGGTCCCTGTTACTCCATCTTGATCGGAAACAGAAGTCCCTATCTTGACTTCTAGAGTGATTACTCCTTTATTCTACTTAGTAGTTTTATCACCCAGGGGTACATCTCTAGAAACTTTACCCTTGCCCATAAAAAAGTTATTATGCACCTTTTAAGTCTCTTTTAATATATAGACTTCTTCATCCTTTTCTTTTTCTTTGGTTTGATCTGTGGAAGAACTGAACTGTTTGACTATGCTTTCACATGCTCTGGCTTTTGCTGATGCATATTTTTGGTGTAAATTTAACATATTGCCCGAGTCTTTTATGTTTCCTGCAAGTGGGCAGCCAGATCCAGAGGTCTGATCAGTTTTGGGTTCAATTCCTTTGGCAAGATTTCACCAGTAGGTACATAATGTCTGGTTGTTTCTCTTTTTGTAATGTTAGCATTAATGTTTAATGCCTAAATGTATTCATTCACTGAGGACTGCAAAATGGAGATATTCTAATTCTTTAATTTCTTTTTCATTTATTAGGTGGAGTGCGTTATAAAGAGACACATGTCCTCATTACTATTTGATTATTCATGGTACAGCTTATATGGGAAGATAGAGTAAATGATTCATTTAAGATAACAAATTGGTTTCATATCATTCTCTCAAGATGACTCATTAGTTTAAAAATTCATTTTTAATATCATTATTAACTCATTGACTGATCGGTTTTAATCAATTGCAATTATACTTTTTGAAGCTCAAATTGCCCTGTCTCTGGTTAGGGGGAACCTCTTCAAGTTGGCTCTGAGTTTTTTTTTTAACTTTTTATTTTGTATTGGGGTATAGCTGATTAACAAACGATGTGACAGTTTCAGGTGAAAGCAAAGGAAGGGCTCTGAGTTGTTTTTAACACCTTAATAGCTTAATAAATTCCTCTGTAATATGCCAATATATTCCAGGTTCATCTTGTACATTTCTTGCCCCAAACCAGGAATGGCAACTTGCCCAAGAAGTCTTTTCATAGAAAATGGCATTTTAAACACTCTGCTAGGGATGGTCACTGCTGTTAGTGGATCAGTGTTACGTCATTGCTGTTGGTCATTGTTTTCAGGCTTCTTTAGTGCACAGAGCTAAGATTTTATGTGTATTTGTTTATGTGTCTGTATATTTTCTTTTAAGAGAGAGACTATCTCATGCATTCATACTGATACTTCTAATTTATAATGAGAGTTGTAAAATTCAACTTCTATATTACATTTATATTTCCTCCCTCTGCACCAAGAGTCTTGATTCTTAAGGACAGAAGAGATGATAGAAATAGAATATCCCACAAGTACTCATCTACTCTGTCCCTCACACAAAACACCCTCAGAATAATAACTGTACTATTACAACCCCCAGTGTTATTACTAAGGGCAGTTAAAATATTTTTTTTGCATATTGTGTCCCACTTAAACGGTATCTACTTGTTTGCACTTCAGCCATCTCATACTATAAATCTCTCTCTCTTTTAGACCTCATTTCGTGTTGGTTCTATAAATAGCTACTTGTTTATTACTTATCACCAATCCTTATATTAAATGTTCCTTTAATCATTTTGCTTGACTGAAGCTCATTCTTTGGTATATTTCTCAAGAAGTTCTCATGGGAACAATGTTTCATAAGCTTTTGTGTGTTGGTAACACTTTATACCTTTGTACCTGAGTGCTGCTTTTACTGACTATAATCTTAGGCTTGTATTTTCTGTCTTTGAAAATCTTAAAAATATTCTCCATTTGCTTCTGGAGAAATGCTAGTGTAGAAATATTTCATGGGAATCTAAGTTTTCTTTCTTTTATAACTCAGCTACTGTTTCAACTGGATATCCAAAGTATTTTTTGTCTTTTAAGTTTAGCAATTTCATTAGAATATTTTGTGATATTGGTCATTCTGGGTTGATAATCTTAGATACATATGATATGTTCTTTTAAAATGTAGTTTCAAGATCTTTTAATTTAAAGAAAGTTTTTAAAATTATGTGTTTTGATATTTATTCTATTTCTTTATTTTAATTTTCTTCTTTGGAGACTTCTAGTATTCATACATTGAATTTTCTTATAGACTTTATTCTTAAGAGCACTTTTAAATTCACAGAACAATTATCTGAGATCACTTACTTTTGTCTTGAAGATTCATACTGGATCTTATTTAAAATATCTAATTATTGATAAATAAAAAAGCACCTTAATTTTTGAAAGATAGTTTTGCTGGCTACAATATTCTTGGTTGACAGTTCTTTCTTTCAGCAATTTGAATATATCATCTCACTGCCTTCTGGCTTCTCAATGCTGAGGAGAAGTCAGCTATTAATCTTATTGGGGTTCCCTTATATGTGATGAATCATTTTTCCCTTGCTGCTGTCAAGATTTTAGTTTTGGGTTTGAGCTTCAGTATTTTTACTATGATGCATCTGGTTATGGATTTTGTGTGTGTGTAATAAAGGTTGCAAAGAGTCGGACACAATTGAGCGACTGAACTGAACTGAACTGATTAATATTTATCCTACTTAGAATTTACTGATTGTTCTAGTGAGCCCAGGCTGCTTTAACATAACACATAGGCTGGGAGGCTTAAGCAAAAGAAATTTATATTCTCAGTTATAGAGGCTACAAGCCCAAGATCAAGGTGCCATCATGGTTTCTTTCTGATGAAATTTATCTTTCTGGCTTGTAGATGTTTGCCTTCTTGCTGTGCGCTCTTATGGTGGGGAGAGAGAGAAAGAGAGAGAGAGAGAGAGAGAGAAGGAAAGCGAAGGGAAGATGAGAGGAGAGAGTTATGGTCTTTCTTTTTTTTCTTATAAAGGCGCTAATTCCATCATGGGGATTAAACCTAAGTACCTCCCAAAGTCCTTACCTCCAAATACCATCAAATTGGAGGACAGGGCTTTAACATATGAATTTTGAGTGAAAAACAAACATTTAGTCCATCTCATGCCTCCAAATCTAATTGCAAGAAAATGACTCCCAACTTCACATTTCTAACAGAAAAAAATTTATTTACTGCCATCACATTTATTTATTTACTTATGGTACCTACGGATGTGAGAGTTGATCGATAAAGAAGGCTGAGCACTGAAGAACTAATACTTTTGAACTGTGATGCTGGAGAAGACACTCCTGGTTCCCTTGGACTGCAAAGAGATCAAACCAGTCACTCCTAAAAGAAATTACCCCTGAATCAAGCTCCTAATTTCCCTCTGCACTGTCCTCACTTCTGGCAATCAGCTGTTTGTTCTCTGTATGCTTGATTCAGTTTCTGGTTTATTCTGTTTGTTCGTTTATTCTGTTTTTTAGACTCCAAAATAAGTGAAATCATACAGTATTTGTCTCTCTCTGCCTGACTTATTTCACTTAACATAATACCCACAAAGTCATCTTCTTCCTTTTTTTAAATTGAATTATAGTTGATTTACAATGTTGTGTTGGTTTCTGGTGTACAACAAAGTGATTCAGTTATGCATCTATATATTATTTTTCATATTTTTCCACTATGGCTTATCAAAAGGTATTAAATATAGTTCCCTGTGCTATACACTAGAACCTCGTTGTTTCTCTATTTTGTATATAGTAGTTTGTATCTGCTCATCCCAAACTCCTAATTTATCCCTCCTCCACTGCCTTTCCCTTTTGATAACCATGTTGGTTTTCTATGTCTGAGTCTATCTATCTCTGTTTCATAAATAAGTTCATTTGTTTCATTTTGTTTTTTATTTTTAAAATTCATCTATTTTTGGCTGTGCTGGATCTTTGCTGCTGTGTGGGCTCTTTCTCTAGTTGTGACGAGCAGGGGTTATCCTCTGGTTACTCGGCATGGGCTTCTCATTGTGGCGGCTTTTCCTATTGCAGAGCCGGGGCTCTAGGGCACGCAGGATTCCAAAGCTGTGGCACGTGGGCTCAGTAGTTGCAGCTTCCGGGCTCTAGAGCACAGGCTCAGTAGTTGTGGCTCACAGGCTAAGCTGCTCCTCGGCCTGTGGGATCTTCCTGGACTAGGGATGGAACCTCTGTCCCCTGCATTGGCAGGCAGATTCTTTACCACTGAGGAAGTCCCATTTGCTTCATCTTAGGTTCCACATGTAAGTAATATAAGATGGTTATTTGTCTTTCTCTTTCTGACTCCTCTTAGTGTGATATTCTGTAGGTTCATACATGTTGCTGCAAATGGCATGAGTTCATTCTCTCTTTACGGCTGGGTAGTATTCCACTGTGTGCACATACCATGTCTTCTCTAACCTTTCATCTGTCAGTGGACATTCAGGTTGCTTCCATGTCTTGATTGTTGTAAATAGTCTATGAACATCAACCCTTAATACTCATTGGAAGGACTGATGCTGAAGCTGAAGCTCCAATACTTTGGCCACCTGATGCGAAGAGTCGATTCATTGGAAGAGACCCTGAAGCTGGGAAAAATTGAAGGCAGAAGGAGAAGAGGGCGACAGAGGATGAGATGGTTGGATTCAGTGGACATGAACTTGGGCAAACTCTGGAAGATAGTGAGGGACAGGGAGGCCTGGCATGCTGCCATCCATGGGGTAGCGAAGAGTTGGACACGACTTAGTGGCTGAACAACAACAACAACGTGAACACTGGGATGTATGTATCTTTTCAAATTACAATTGTCTCTGGATATATGCCCGTGAGTGGAATTGCAGGATCATATGGCAACTCTATTTTTAGTTTTTTAAGGAATCTCCATACTATTTTCCATAGTGGCTGCACCAAATGACATTCCCACCTCCAGTGCCTGAGGCTTCGCTTTTCTCCATATCCTCAACAACACTGGTTATTTGCTGTCTCTTTGAATAGCCATTCTGATAGACGGGCTTCCCTGGTGGCTCATCTGGTAAAGAATCCACCTGCAAGGCTGGACACCTGGGTTTGATCCCCCGGTTGGGAAGATCCCCTGGAGAAAGGAACAGCTACCCACCCCAGTATTCTGGCCTGGACTACATACAGTCCATGGGGTCAAAAAGAGTTGGACACGACTGAGCGACTTTCACTTTCACATTTCTATAGACATGAGGTATCTCTCATTGTGGTTTTAATTTGCATTTCTCTGATGATTAGCAGTGTTGAGCATCTTTCCATGTGCCTGTTATCCATCTATATGTCTTCTTTGGAAAAGTGTCTATTCAGGTTTTCTGCCCGTTTTTAAATTGGGCTGTTTGCTTTTTTTTTTTTTTATGTTGAGTTGTATGGGTTCTTGGACTCTTTTGGATATTAATCCCTTGTCAGATTATATTGTTTGCCAATAAAAAGAAATTAAAATGTTTCCTCTATTGATGAACACATAGGTTTGCTCCTATTTTTTAAATAACAAACAATGTTACATCAAATATTCTTGTGCATTCTTTCTCTCTCTGCTCTCTGCTAAGTCGCTTCAGTCACGTCCGACTCTGTGCAACCCCATAGACGGCAGCCCATCAGGCTCCCCTGTCCCTGAGATTCTCCAGGCAAGAACACTGGAGTGGGTTGCCATTTCCTTCTCCAATGCATGAAAGTGAAAAGTGAAAGTGAAGTCGCTCAGTCGTGTCTGACTCTTAGTGACCCCATGGACTGCAGCCTACCAGGCTCCTCCATCCATGGGATTTTCTCTCTATATATGTATAATTATATATGTAATACATTGGCATATATTTTTACCTATATAATATTGATAGATGATATATAAAGTATAAAATATTTTGAAGTTGTACACAGGGCAGTTTCTAGAACTATTAATCATAATGTTTCTGTTTTTACTTTCAATAGACAATACTCATGTTCCAATGAAATAATTTCCCATTTATTTTCCACTCATTTTTCTTTTCTTCCCAGTTGTTTTCATCTATTATTAGGACAATTTTAAGAGAATCATTGGGAAAAAAATCAACCATAATCCTGTCACTTTACATCAAGAACTTTTTTTGTGTGAGTTACATTTGTTCATTTTGTCCATGTGTTATTAGAATCTAACATCTTGTTTCCTGGACAGGGAGGCCTGGTGTGTTGCAGTCCATGGGGTTGCAAAGAGTCAGACATGACTAAGTGACTGAACTGACTAACTGATCTTGTTTCCTGTTTATTTTCATTCCACTTAAAACTGTCAAAAACATTTCCCTGTGTAATTCCATAGTCTTTCATCATCATCTTTGTCATTATCATATGGTTTTATGATGGCATGATAAACTGAACAGATAAGATAGTAAGTTTATTTAACTGTTTTGATGGAAACCATTCTAAACTGCAATTAAGAAAGATGTTCCTATCCCTTTTGCCCCAAAGATGCATGGATCTTTAGGCCTCTATTTGGAAGGGCTAGGCTACTTTTCGGAGGCTAGTCAGAGAAATACCAGGTGCTCAGGGAGTTTCCTGTCCAGTCCAGAGACACATTTTAAATAAAGGTTTTCATTCCAAAAGCAAGTTTGGAATTTTGTTATGGAAATTTTGGAGGGAGAGAGAGAACATTAGCCATTGATACTACCACTGTAGTATTAATATTTCCTTTCACTTAAAATTAATTTATTAATTAATCAATTTTTGGTCGCACTGGATCTTCATTGCCACACACGGGCTTTCTCTAGTTGTTTTGTGAGGGCTTCTCATTGCGGTGGCTTCTCTTGTTGCGGAGCATGAACTCTAAAGCAAGTGGGCTTCAGAAGCTGTGGTCCACAGGCTCAGCTGTTGCTTGGCATGCTGAATCTTCCGCAATCAGTGATCGAACTCGTGTCCCCTGCACTGGTAGGTGGATTCTCAACCATTGGACCACCAGGGAAAAGTCCCGTTTTGTTTTTTGTGTTAGAACATTTCCCCCTCAATTTGGTTTCTTTACTTTCCTTGTCTTCTGTCTTAAAAAGTACAGAATACACAAGTACATTCTTACTGTGTAAAAGATGAAAATAATTATTAAATGGAGAAGAAACAACACAGCACTCTTCATTCTAGCACAAGAGCCTCCCTTCCCTCTAGAGGTTCATTACTGTTAAATATTCGGTGAGCACAATTCCAGGTTTATTTCTTTGTAGCTACATATATATAAGTACATAAACAGTTATTTTCTTTTTACAAGTAACATCTTTTCTCTATTGTTCTGTGACTTGCTTTTTCAATTCACAGCGTAATCTTGGAGCTAGTCACGTTGGCACTACATGGTTTTAACATCCACTTAGTATTCTGCAGAAGGGATTATGGCAGGATTTTAAAATATTTCCTCTATTGGTAGACATTTAGATTTGTTTCTACTTTTTTCTATAACAATGTTAAAGCACCTACATTCTTTTTTGAAACATATGAAAACATACGAAAAGTTCTGTATAGTAGGTTCAAGTTGAATTTCAAGTTTCTGGAATTCTCTTGCTTTTTTGATGATCCAATGGATGTTGGCAATTTGATCTCTGGTTCCTCTGCCTTTTCTAAATCCAGCTTGTACATCTGGAAGTTCTTGGTTCACATACTGTTGAAGTCTAGCTTGAAGAATTTGGAAATTTATTATTATGAAACAAAAATGTTTAGTAATTTTGGGAATGCCTTATTTTTTCAACTTTATATATATATTTTTAACTTATTTTTAATTGAAGGATAATTCAGTTCAGTTCAGTCAGTCAGTGGTGTCTGACTCTTTGCAACCCCACGAACTACAGCACACCAGGCTTCCTTGTCCGTTACCAACTCCCAGAGCCTACTCAAACTCATGTCCATCGTGTTGTTGATAGCAAATTATCTCATCCTCTGTCGTCCCCTTCTCCTCTTGCCTTCAATCTTTCCCAGCATCAGAGTCTTTTCCAATGAGTCAGTTCTTCGCATCAGGTGGCCAAAGTATTGGAGGATAATTACTTTACAATAATTGTGTTGGCTTCTGCCATACACCAACGTGAATCAGCCATAGGTATACATATGTCCCCTCCCTCTTCCTCCCTCCCAGCTCCCACCCCATCCCACTCCTCTAGTTGTCACAGAGCACCAAGGTGAGCTCCCTGTGTCATACAGCAACTTCCCATTAGTTTTCTATTTTACATATGGTAATGTGTATATTTCTATGCTACTCTCTCAATTTTTATTATTGTTTTAATTCATATTATTTTGCATTTTGGTACCTCTGTCTTCTTTCACGTAACACAATATTTTCAGTATTCACCGATGTTGTAGCGTGGATCAGTGCTTCATTTCTTTCTTTCTTTCTGACAGAATACTATTCCATATGTAGATCCATCACATTCAGTTTATCCATTCATCAGCTGATGGCCATTTGGGTTGTTTATACTTTTTTTATTATTATGAGTAATGCTGCTATGAACATGAGTGTACAAGTTTTAGTGTGAACATATGTTTTCAGTTCTTTAAGGTATAATCCTGGGAATGAAAATGCTGGGTCATTTGGTAGCTCTGTGCTTAAATTTTTGAGCAACTGCCCAACTGTTTTCAAAGGAGTTACACCATTTTGCATTCTCATTAGCAGTTTATTAGGGTTCCACTTTTCCTGCAACTTGTTAACACAGTTATCCATCTTTTTTTATTATTGCTCTCTTAGTGGGTGTGAAGTGGTCTCTCATTGAGTGATTTGCATTTCTACACAGGTACCAGAAATGTCTTTCTTTCTTTCTTTTTTTGGTTGAAGTACACTTTCTAGTATTGGGTAGGGTTGGCCATCTTGATTATAACTGCAATGAGAGTTCATGGTCTAAGAAGTATTCTGAGTCCTGCACATCTGAATATGTCTTTATTTTTTCTGATACTAGAATAATAGTTTGATTGGATATAGAATTTAGGTTCAAAATTATTCTATCTCAGCACTTTGAAATTATTCCCACATTGTCTTCTTTTTAAATCTATTTTTTAAAATAATTTCAAAGAAAAATTAGAGTAGTTTAAAGAGCTCCTATATACCCTTCACCCAGATTTACCATTTTTGCGTTTCCCCACATTTGTTTTATTATTTTATTTTTGTCTTTATCCCTTTCTATTTTCTTCTGAACTATTTGAAAATTGTAGTTATCCTTCCCCTTTACTTTTATTTATCTACTCACTGTGCATTTTCTAAAGGCAAGAATATTCACTCATATAACTATAATGCCATTGTAGAAACAGAAAATTTAACATAGATACAATACTATTTAAGCTTCAGACCATATTCAAGTGTTTCCAGTTGCCCTATAGTAAATTTTATAGCTTTCCTTTTTTCTCATCCAGGATCCACTTCGTTCTCATGTCTGTTTAATTTTTATTCTTCATTATTCTGGATCAGTTCCTTGGTCTGTCTTTGTTTTTTCATGACATTAATATTTTTGAAGAGTACAGGCCCATGTTTTTGTTGAATCTCTCTCCATTTACATTGTATTCTTACACCCGATGTTGTTAGTGAGAGTTTGGAGGTGGGAGGACTGAAGGAGAGTGTATTCAGCTCAGCTTGACCCCTTCTCACTCTTGAGCCAGGGAGGTAAGCAATCTCTTTCTGCAATATTCGGTTCCCAGGCTCCTCAAGGCCTGTTCAAGCTCAGAATCCCTAGAGATGCCCTTTGACAGCTCATTTGGGAGAATTTACTGTTCTCTCGAGTGGAGCCTGAGCTGGGAAAGAGATCTCTATGTGTTGGTGCTATCCAAGCCAATTTTCCCTCAATTCCCACCTTACAAATCTTGTCTCTGAGAGGTAATATGCTGACTTTCTTCAGCCACACTTACAGCTGTCAACAACAACTATAGTCATATCATATAAAAGTACCATTGATCACAATTGATCTTTAGCTATCGCTGTAGGCCATCATAGTATCAGAAGAGATTTTGAGTTCAATGATTTCACTTTTTTTGCAAAGTAGAGGCCTCAGAAGATGGAGAGCTAGGGAAGGTCTCATCCCTTGTTAGTGCCACAGCCCTGTCTCAAATGAATATTAAGATTTATTATTTAAACTTGAAATCCAGAAATCCTAAGGAAACCACTATTCAGCAGTGGTAAGACTAATACAGTGGCCACTTTAGTTAAATTAATACTGGGAAAAAGTGGAGGGGGTGGGGGACATAGTTCATGTCTCCAGGACTAAGATGCTGTGAATTTGCCAGCCGATTAAAAAGGCCAGGTGGGTGATATGCATGAAGCATCATGGTGGGGGGAGCTTTATGAGTTCAAAAAAGAGAGACCGCAATTTATTATGCTAAGAGCATCTTAACTGTCAGCACACTGAATCAAGGGGCCAGTAGCAAAGAGTGTCTTCTTAGTTAACAGTCACGAACGTGAAGGGTCAGGGGTCCTTAATTCAGAGGAAAGACTCTAGCCATATATACGTAGAGATTTATTGCTCACCCAGTGATGAGTGCTATGAGATCCAGGGTCAACACCCTTCACCACATCTGCTTTTGATAAGCTCTGCTGAGTTAGTTATTTATGTCATGAGTTCTTAGCCCCAAGCTAAGTGGGGGTGGGGGGTGGGGTGACAGTGGGAGAGACAGTGAACAGAGAGAGGGGAAGGGCCCAGAGCTCACAAAGGTCAGAAGGTTAATGCTCAAATATGGGACTCCATCAATAGCTGTTCAAGGGTTTTCCTGATTATACTTTTACCAGCATAACGTATGAGTTGAAAAAGATGATGGGTTTTAATATTGGTGAAATAGGTCTGGGTATTAAAGCAGAGCATGGCTTTACAATTGTGAAATATATTTTTGTGTTTTAATGGAAAACTATGTTTCATCTACACCAGGGGTCCACAACCTCTGGGATCTAATGCCTGATGTAATAATAATAAAAATAAAGCACACAGTAAATGCAGTACGCTTGAATCATCCTGAAACCATCCCCCGCAGCCATGGTCTGTGGAAAAATTGTCTTCCACAAAACCAGCCCCTGGTGCCAAAAAGGCTGGGGATCGGTACTCTACAGCCTATCCTTCTGGGTTACCAGTATTTTGTAACCCTTTGTAAGTTGTAGGTGGTGGCCAGATATGTAAATTCTATCCCGATGGTAATAATTGGCTTTGTTCCCTGCTATTCCTCTCAACATTCCTTTCATCCACACACATATGTACATTTTAAACTTTTCCTCTGGACAGGTTAAGACAATTGTCTGCTTCTCTCATCGTATGAGTCAAATAAAATCTTTACCATGTGTTCATTTTTATATCAGAGAGTGTCATGATTTTACCTTTTTCTGAATGTTGTCTTTTAACAGAAAAATACTTCTGTTGCCTGATTGCTTGTGAAAAAGTTCAGCCCCTCTCCTCTTCCACGTCTTTCTGAGATTTTGTTACGCAGATCAGCTCCCTGAAAACTTCTTCACGGGCACTTTTAAATATCAGTCCTTTAAAACAAAAAACAGTTGAAACCTTCCCACTCCTCCTTTTTGATGCTATTTTCTGCATTGTGGGGTTTAATCATTCGAAACTACAGGTCTATGTATCTAAAGTACTTGTCTGTTTTACCAATTTTACATTAAGGAGCTGATAGAAGTTTGGGGATTGGGGTGGGGGAGGACAGTGGGAAAGAAAATGTCAGGAAACAGAAAACAGAAGAGGTGTTTTATGTGCCTCACCCCAGTGGGAGCATTTCAGATCAGGAAGGGCTCCTGGTCATATTTAATGGCAGAGTCAGATGGGGAACTCATATATCCTGTTGAGTTGTTGGTCTGCTCTGCTTCAGAAGAGGAGAGGCGAGGTAGACGTTTTTCCTTTTAGAAGCCCCTCGTCAGACCCTCATCAGACTTCCCTGGTGGCTCAGATGGTAAAGCGTCTGCCTACAATGCAGGAGACCTGGGTTCAGTCCCTGGATTGGGAAGATCTCCTGGAGAAGGGAATGGCAACCCACTCCAGTATTCTTGCCTGGAAAATCCCACTGACAGAAGAGCCTGGTAGGCTACAGTCCATGGGGTCGCAATGAGTCGGACACGACTGAGCGACTTTCTTCTTCTTCTTCATCAGACCCCTAAATTATTCGATGCAATGACTGTATTTCTGATGCTCTATTTTGAAGAGGGAGGGCCACAAGGTGAATGCCCCAAGTTCCCTCCCACCTGCCTTCCACAGCATCATCTAAAGGTGATTTATTTATTTATTTTGGCTGTGCTGGGTCTTCATTCCTTCGTGTGGGCTTTCTCTAGGTGCAGTGAGTAGGGGCTACTCTCTGTTTGTGGTGTGCAGGCTTCTCACTGTGGTGTCTTCTCTTGTCTTGGAGCATAGACTCTAAGATGCCTGGGGTTCAGTAGTTGGGGCGCACAGGCTCAGTTGCTCTGTGGCATATGGAATTTTCCCGGACCAGGGATCAAACATATGTTCCCTGCACTGGCAGGCAGATTCTTAACCTCTGGACCACCAGGGAAGTCCACAAGTATCACCTAGAACAGTGGGGAACAGTGGGCAGAGAGGGAGAGGCCATAGCCCCAGAGAAGGGCCTGGGTCCCTTCTTTATCCCTTGCTGTTTTTCTCATGAACTGGAGAGACCATGATGTTGAATCACAAAAATTCTGTTTCTCATATACATGAGGAGGGGACTGGAGATGATCTCAAAGGCTTGTTTCTACTCTGACATGGTAGGAAGCCAAGATCGAGCCTTTTGGTCAGCTGAAGTTGGAAGCAACCTGCTATTCATCATGACTTTCTTTTGAATTGTATGGCTTCAGTTTGGTCATCCACAAAGGATAAAATGCCACTTCTAAGCTTTGATGAAGTTACATGCAGGATTTCCTTGGCTCCATCACAGAGTTTGCCTGGGACACTCCTTGGGAATTCCTACCCACTTTCAATGGATTGTCGATTCCAGGTTATTTGACTATATTTCTGCCTTGGCAAAGGTTTTTTTCATGTGATGTTAGACATCGATGAAACAAGTTTGGTCCAACCAAGAACATATTCAAAGTTTGAATGTTTCATTAAAAATTGTTGGAATTTATTTTTTTCCTAAATGCTCTTAAAGATAATAAGATAATTCTGGTTATTAATCATGGGTCTTATACATAAGACCCCTATTAATCATGGGTCTTATACAGTGGAAAAAGTTCATTTCTCGTTCAATTTCTTTTTGGTTTTGTCCCAAAATAGAATTGAAGCAAAATAAAATACTAAACAGAAATCTCCCTTATATAAAATATTCATACTCCAACCAGTTGGCCTAATGAAAATTAAGACTTAGTAATTCCAAGTGCATCTGCTACCTTTCAAATTTTAAAAACAACTGTGGCAGCTGTTTTCATTTTTAGATGAAGCTCCAAGAGGTTAAGTGACTTAGGCAGTCTCACATCCGTTAATGAAAGAGTCAGAACTAAAACCCACTCTCCTGAACCCTAATCCTTTCCTCTTTATATGGTACCATCTTACTTCCATTAGTTAGGAATGAATGCTTCCTTTAATCATGAAGCTCTTTTTCCTTCTGAAAGATGTTGAAGTAAAGGTATATAATTTCTGGGGAAAAAAAAGAACAAGATGTAGATGATTTGTAATTTATTACTTAGATCAACTTCCATTTTAGAAAAGACAAAAAGAAAATATATAATTCATATTTACATCTTTTGCCATGGAAAGTATTTACACCATAGATATTAAGTACAAAACAGCATATAAAACTCTAGGACGACACAGACAGGAAGGACCGCAATTTTGGCAGGGAGTTTTCTGTCTCTTTTATTCCTTATGGGTTTAAGTGCATTAGGCTAACCATTGCCTAACATTTTGCTGATTTAGGCAGTTACTGTTTCATCTCTTTAGCTTGATGGGCTCTCCAAAGGAGCCTTTGTTCAGAATAATTAGTAATTGATCTTGCCACATCATTTGTGTGGGTTCACCTTTGAGCCTTAGGATACTGTGGTTCAGGCCACTGGCCTTTGTGGGTTTCCAGTGGGTACGGCTTTCTACTTAAAAGAGTAGTTGGACTTATTTGCTGCAATGTTACTCATCTGGGAGGAGCAAGGGTACATTTCAAGGAATAGGCTCATTTGCTCAGCCATGTTTTTCAGTAGAGAGAATTCCAATTGCAAAGACTATGCAGCCTTGAACTTTATGGGGCCAAGGACCAGACTAGACTGGTCACTAACTAGACTGCCAGATAGTGCACCACTGGCAGACCTGGGATGGAAACTGACCCCTTCTCAGTGCCCTAACCCTGGTGTCACAGTGGCTGGGCTGGAGTTGCTCAGAATGCCTGGTTGTGGGAGGCAAGAACTTTCAAACAGGTGTGGGTATGCGTCAGCCGGGGGCTCTGCCCTCTATGTCAAAAACACTGAAGAAGCCACACCATCTAGAAATAGGTCCGTAGGCAAGTACTGATCACCTGGGATGTTTTCCCTGTGGTTCACCTGTAGCCTGGAAGTTACTCAAATGGAGCAAAGACCCCACTCCATGCTGTCTTTGACCTGGTATGATCAGGTTGGCAAACTGAATCATAGGCAATTAAAAATCAAAGTAAAAAATGGAAAAGACAGAACAATCCAGCAGAGGAATCAGTTTTGTTGAAATAGCACCTGATAAGAAGAAGAAAACCATATAGGTAACATGTTAAAGGACTGATCTTTTAATGTCAATATCTGTCTATCAAAGAGCTTGCTCACTGCTTAAAAACAGTGCTTTCCTATGTCTGCTACCCCAAATAACTAACATAATTCCAAAATATCAAAGGTGATTAGAAAAATAAATTGAGCGTCCCAGAAAAAAAATTCAAAATTAAGAATGATAAAAGAATAATAGTGCTAGTGATCACAGTTTAAAAAAGAGGCAATGCTTACATACCAAAATATAACGAGATATTTACATGTATGATGTAAAATATTTACATGTATGCAGCACAAAATGTATCAATGGGTGTGTACAATGAAACACAAACGGAAGATTGTGAGAAGCAAAAGAAACTGTTCCATTATCAAGCTCACCATGGAAATAAAATGCTGTGTGTTTAAACATTGTACTCCAAATGCACCAAATAACAAGAAGAAAATCTTACATGAAATTATAAAATTAACAAATGCATAAAACCCAATTGCTTCAATAAACAGGCTGGAAAGATCAGCCTGGGATTACAGTGGAAGTTTGCAAAGTCCAGCTGGGCAGAAAGCAAATGCTGGGAATAAGGGAATCAAGCATTTTGCCCTTTGTGCTTTTCTTTCCTGGTAAAATGGCTTTTTTTTTTTTTTTTTTTTTTTTTGCTGAATCGCTAGAATATAATATGAGATTCTACACCATTTCTTTCAAAGAAAATTCTCAAAATAGATTAATTAAATTCTTTGAAGGCCTTTTTTAGAATATGATTGGAAGAGGTCATGGTGCTTAGTGGAGTCTGGCTACTGAAGCAAAGCAGGGTCTGAGGCACAGGGATTCTGCCCTGAAATGGTCTCTGTGGTCAGTAGAGAGAAGCTGAGGTTGAAGGTAGGGCCTTGGGCCGACACACTCTGGGGTTCCACCATCTGGTGGATGTCTCTGTGTGGCTGGTTGCAGAGTCCATGAGGCCCCAGGTCTCCAGGGCCCCAGGAAGTCATCTTGTTCTGTGGTTAGCAGTCTGGGGTAGACCGGCTGGGAAATGTGGGCACTGACGTTCAGAACTGGACTTGCTCTGAAGAGCCCAGTGTGAATGCCTCAGGGCTAGATGAGGGACGTCCTCGCCAATGGCTACTTCAGAAATGAAAACATTAACTGGAGAAACCAGGCTTCTTTCAGGGTCTCCTTCCGACTGGGAACCTGCTTGGTTTATGATCAGGTTAACATTTGGACTGGAGGACTGTGTCCCAGCAAAGAACCAGCCAGTTCCTCCAAGTCTGTGTGCCCAGGAAGAGTGTATTTCTTGGCCAGTTGGTATCGTTAAACATTGCTCTCTTCTGCCCCTACTCCTGCTGGGCAGGGGCTTGGAAGATGTGTTTTTACACTGTCCATGCACAATCCTTTTCCCAGAGACATCACTTTGTCCTGCATGAACTTGCATTATGCCTTCTGATAACACATAAAACACTGTTAATTTTCTCTTAGACACAGTTATATACCCTTTTGGCCATAGGACAGCAACAGAGCTACTTAGAGACTGACTTTCTCACATTGATCGTTCAGGAGCACACATGGCACTTTAATGGCTATGGTGGCAGGGACCCTGCAGACCCTTGCTCATTCATGGGGAACACTGAGGGTCTTTTGTGGGGGTCTTGGATGGCCATGGAATTGGCTTGTTTCATTTTGGCTAAGCTATAAACCAAAGATTCAGTTTTAAAGAAAATGATCAGCTATGTTTTTAGCCACAAATACTTGGCACTGGGTTTCTCTGAATGTCTTATCATGTGTTAGAGGCTTTATCCCAGATTCCAGCAATTCATGCATGGAAGGAAACCAAGTGAGTTCCCAAAGAAAAGGAAAGAACCAGCACAGGGATTTGTTGCCCCTCCTTGTCCAAAACAGCTTTCTACCCAGGTTCGATGGGGAGGGGGTGTTTCTCAACCCAGGCTTGAGCCAGACCCCCTCTTTAAACTAGAAAACATAGACACCTGGTTAAAAACCAAACCAAACCGATCCCTGATAGGCATAAGGAAAAATGCATTTGATGGATTGAAATCAGCAAAAAAGCTACTGAATTATAGAAGCACAAAATATTAAATCTAGTCTCAACCTTTCACTTTAAGGATGAGGAAAAGGAAACTCTGCATCATAGCCTCTGGGCTTCCTCTGGAGACAGAGCAAGTCACAGGTCTAGACTAAGAAATGTGCTGTGACTTATTGAACTTAAAACCAGTAAAAAAAAAAAACCCTAGAGACTTTAGTTATGACCCTGAAGCCAGAAAACAAAGTATTGCTTCACTGGTAGGTCCTAATCACAATGTTTTATCAGATTCAGAATAGAAACCCCAAATAAAATCAAATAAAACAAAGGTGTGGATTTCTCTTCTTATGAGGAACACAATAGGATAAATGTTACGTCTGTCAACAACTCTATGTAATTGAAAGGCACCAGGAGTGTTTGGTAGGAAAACAAAGCTGTCACACATGTCGACCAAATTGCAGATCTTTCTCCCCAGGGGTCTTGTTTTGCAGAGGTGAGCTAAAATGATGCTCAGAGGACTGAGCTGAAAGAAGTGTGGGGGAACTGGGGGATTGGGTTGGGTGGGGGCTGAGGATGGGGAGAGAGGCAAAAGGAGACGAGGAGGGAGAGAGAGATGAGGGAGCCAAGTGGTCTGAGGGTGAGAGAGTGGAGGTGGTGGGTGGTCTGAGGGCGGTCTGAATGGAGAGAGAACTGAAAAAATGAAGAAAACAGGTCGTGGGTGGAGGCGAGATAAGGAGGTGAGATCCTCAGGGGGAACCAAAAGGAAAGGCTGAGACGACCATTCAGGCTGAAGGGCTGAATGGTAAGGTACACTCACCCTTGGAGGGTCAGAGATTGGTAAGAGGCTTTGGGAACCATTTGGGAAAGTGACAAAGGCAGTAAGAGGGTAGAAACCTTCCAGGCTCTCACCATCTGCTTGACAAGGGGAGGAGATGCAAGCCCAGGACACTGAGGGACGTGGTGAAGGGGTGCCATGGAGACCAGTGACTGACCTGGAGCTACGAGAGGTCCTGCTCATTGAAAATTGATCTCTTTTTGGGAAAAGGCACTAGGATGTGACAGGGGTTCCTGCAGTGGTCAGGATAGGAGAGCCTGTTGTTGTTCAGTAGCTCAGTTGTGTCCAACTCTTTGTGATCCCATGGACTGCAGCACGCCAGGCTGCCCTGTCCTTCACCATCTCCTGGAGCTTGTTCAAACTCATGTCCATTGAGTTGATGATGCCATCCAACCATCTCATCCTCTGTCATCCCCTTCTCCTCCTGCCTTCAATCTTTCCCATCGTCAGGGTTTTTTTTTTTTTCCAATGAGTTGGCTCTTCGCATCAAGTGGCCAAAGTATTGGAGCTTCAGGTTTAGCATCAATCCTTCCAATGAATATTCAAGGTTGATTTCCTTTAGGGTTGACTGGTTTGATCTCCTTGCAGCCCAAGGAACTCTCCAGAGTCTTCTCCAACACCACAGCTTGAAAGCATCAGTTCTTCAGTGTTCAGCCTCCTTTAAGGTCCAAATCTCGCATGTGTACATGACTACTGGAAAAACCATAGCTTTGACTAGACGGACCTTTGTTGGCAAAGTAATGTCTCTGCTTTTTAATATGCTGTCTAGGTTTGTCATAGTTATTCTTCCAAGGAGCAAGTGTATTTTAATTTCATGGCTGCAGTCACCATCTGCAGGGATTTTGGAGCCCAGAAAAATAAAGCCTGTCGTTGGGGGTCCCTAAGGCAGGAAATCCAGTATAGGATGCCTTGCTCCAGGAACTTAGCACCAGGTTGCCTTCACGGGAGGCGCTTTTGACCCAAAGGAGAGCTTGGAGGAAATAACTTTCTAAAAGTCGTAGGAAAAATACAATTATTAAAAATAAAAAGAAGACATCTCACCTTAACATCAAAACAGAAATGCTAGAGAAACTTAAACCATCAGCAAACTCTATGCAGGTAAATTTTTTTTCTTCCATACAAGAGACCCACTGCCTGCAGTATGGATAGGTCCTTACAAAAATAATTACACAAGGAAAAAAAATGTAATTCACCAGTGCTTTTATCATCGAGGAATTACTCTTGAAAATCTTTTATTTTTCCTCACTCTCTAATCTATATAATCAGTCAGATAAGCTGTTGATCTTCATTATGCAATTCGGAAAATTAGGTTCTGACTCATTTAAAAAATACACCAAATGTTCAATAAACTGCACTGAAGTTTCCTGCAAGACGCAGCGCAAGAGAAGTTTTTCTATTGAAATACCGAGGAAATGATTGTTAAACTTAAGACGACAGATTGACTGCATGGGGAATGTTGGCTTCAATGTCCAGGAGGCCACAGGCGGGGAGCAGAAACGGGGAGTTGCTGCTGGGGAGATAGTAATAGGCCCAGAATAAACAACACATCTTATTTTTGTTGTTGCTGTTTTGTCTTTAGGACACACCACGAGGCTTGTGGGATCTTAGTTCCCTGACCAGGGATTGAACCCACGCCCTCAGCAGTGAAAGTGTGGAGTCCTAACCGCTGGACCGCCAGGGAATTCCCAATAACACATCTTATATTGGAGCCAACAAAAGGGGAAAAAGTCCTCATTCAACTAGGAATATGGGTAACTGGAATTTTAAAGAAAGATTTTTAAAGTTTACTGATTTTTCTCTTTTTAGAGAAAAGAAAATAAAAAGTATGAACATTTATGACATTTAGTTTTAAAAAGCAACTTCCCTGGGGCGGGGAAGCCAGTTCACATCTATCCTGTCCCACATCAGGTTGGCCACCATTCCCACATCTCCATTTTTCAGTGTCCAAGATGTCTGTCAAGCAGGTCCTCTGTGTGGACACAAGGGGGCCTGCTCTGAACCAAATTTCTCCAGAAATCTTAATGAACAATTTCTCAAGTGATTCCAGTTAATGGAGGTTTGATTACAAAAAGCAAGGTTTTTCCCCTGAACTGAATACTAACCATCTCCTTGTCTACCCTTTATACAGCTCTCTCCCATGTTCCAAGTCCATTCATGGAGATAGTCCTCCCATGGCCTGTGAGGCAAGCAGAACCTTCCCCAGGTTACAGAGGAGGCTTAGAGCATGGCAGGCACTTGTCCAAGGTGGCCCAGCTGGCACTGGGCAATCAGGGCCAGCTCACACACCTCCTTCCTCCCAGGCCAGAGTGCCTCCCACTGGCAGGGGAAGTTGCAGGCTGGCTTATTTTGGCAGACTTTTGCAATAAAACACTTTGTCTTTGGAATGAGCAGAGTGCAAGAAAAATGTCTCTTAGCAGGCGATTTCCCTGTATTTTTTTTTTTTTTAACAGTAAAATGAACCCGGGCGCCGGCAGTTTCCTCTTTAAAAGGTGGCCGTGATGGATCTGTCTTCCTCCAGTGTTGTAGGTTCAGAGCTGGTGGTTTGCCAGCACGTGACACAGACCATTTTACTACTGATATATGCACATGTCCAGGATCCTGTGAGTCAGTGAAAGTCCTCAAATCCCTTAATACCATGTTCTAGAGGGTTGTTTTATATTTCTCCCATGGGCCCAGGGATGGAAGGAGCATTGGATGGCTGGTTAATTTGGCTGTAAAAACCCAGCGGCACCCACTGAGCCTCTGCATATGGTGACCAAGGAAGAAGAAAGGCAGTGGTGGGTACATCCCAGGCACTGTCCCTTCAACCTAAAGGAAGAAGGTTTATTCCAGATCCTCCTGGAAGCAGGTAGCTTGCTGCCTATCTCCATCATGAGATACGTGAGGCCCTTGGCTCTGAGGGCCAGCCCAGATGTCCAAGCTCATCGCCCAGTCGTGCTCATGGGCTTCTCTCCTCTACGACACTGTTGTGCCATTCTCTTGAAGACACATGCTCTTTGCTTTTGCAGCTTGCTTGGTATGTTGATCAGCTTACAACATTTGAAGGAGCCCAGGAAGTTAAAAGGTTAATGGTGGCAGCACCAAAGGAAGTTAAAGGAAATCTGTTGAGAAGGAGCCGGGAAAGGTGACCAGTCTCTGGCCACAGGCTCCTGGGGGAGGCTTTCAAGGTCAAAGGGTGACCATGCCGGCAGCCACTTTGCAGAGAAGTTGCTCGAAGATCCACAGTTAGCCACCGCCTAAATGGCATCCCAGCGCCCTTGCAGCGCGGCAACGTCAGAGGGCGCTAGCTGCCAGCAGAGGGCGCTAGCTGCAGAGCCGCGGCAGAAAGCCCAGCAAAGAGCTGGAGGAGACAGGCAGGGTAACAGCAGGTGTCTAAAAGTCTCCTGATCACCCTCAAGCCAGACCCCCGGGAAGGGTTCGGCCCGCGACCCTCTGTCCAGAGGCAGCTCTCGTCTTCTCCCTCCTCCAGGGTAAAACGCTTTTCCCAAAGCTTGGGCTGCCTGGCTTCACTTCTTGGCGACTAACCATGGACTCTGGCCCTTGAGGAGGCAGAGAGAGGCGAGTGTTTGAGGAGGAGCTCCGCTGGTGATGGGATGCCTCCCTGAGCCCGGAGTCCCACGGACCTGCGAATTTGGAAAGGGCCCTCCCAGTTTGGACCCACCCTCTTTATATTCCCTTCCTTCCACCACAATCCGGTTTGCCCTCCTGTAATTCCAGAAGCTAGCATGACCCAGGATCCCGCTCACTGGAAGATTCTATGAGGAGGACGAGACGAGGAAGGGGCCCC
This sequence comes from Capra hircus, assembly GCF_001704415.2. Taxonomy (NCBI): domain Eukaryota; kingdom Metazoa; phylum Chordata; class Mammalia; order Artiodactyla; family Bovidae; genus Capra; species Capra hircus. Next base: position 19,410,413 of record NC_030835.1, read on the forward strand.
TGTCTGCAGTGGCCAGCTCCTTCTCCGCTGCTGTTAATTCCTTCCTGGCCCCAGGGTCCTCTCTTCATTCTGACCCCTTGGCAGCCATAGCATCCTCAGATGTACCCTCACTTAGCGCTCAGCACAGTCCTTCCTCTGCCTGGTACCCTATTAGCTCCCGGAGGGCAGGCTTACGGTCCTTAGTGGCCCCCTTTCCCTCCTACTGCCTGCACACAGTAGGTGCTTAATAAAGTATATTGAGAAGTCAGCAGGTCAGAGATGTTTATGAGTCCCAGCCATGGCAGGGAGACCTGAGCTAGGTCCCTGAGGAGCCCAGTGAAAGAGAAAGTCCTTTCCTCTAAGAGCTCACTGTCTAGTATGGGAGACCAAATTTCCTCCTCTAATAGAAGGTGGAGGGGGGAAAAAACAAGACAGAGTTCTTGGTTGTTTTGGAGAGGGAGACTCATCCAACAGAAGAACCCAGGAGCCCGCACAGGCTGCGGGGTGTGTGCGTGTGTGTGCGTAGGGGGAAGCAGAGGGTGTGTGCAGGAGCCAGTGAATAGACCTGGAAAAGGAGGCCCCATGGTGTGAGGCTTGTATCCCTGGCTCAGCTCTGCCTCCATCTACGTTTTCCTTCAACAGAGACACCCAACTGCTTCTCGGAAGCAGGGCTGTTCCAGGAACTGAGGGTCTCTGCATGTGGAATTCTCCCTAGGCCTGTCAAATCCAGCTCCCTTCCCCATGTCCTCCCCGCTTCAAGGAAACTTCCCCCTTGAAAACGCCCCTCCTTGGAGCAACGAGCTGCTGGTTTTCCCCTGTCCCTTCCTTCCTTCTCTGCCCTCCGTCTTGGTGTGGATCTCCTCCTCTTTTCTGGGCCCTCTTTTCGGTGGTGTGAATGGGGTCTTAGGTACTTGACATCTCAAGCTGCCAAGAGTGTGTACAGGTGCGGGGCTGGGGCTGGGCCCAGGCTGTAGGTGTGTGGGTGGGGCCCCGGGAAGGGCACAAGAGCCTGGAGTTAGGAAGGCAGTCATGTCCCTGTACATCTGTGGGGCTCTGGGACTCCCGCTGCATGCCAGGTGGTGAAAGTTGTGCTGTTGAGTCCCTGAAGAATGTGGCAACTTGGACACTGCTGGGAGAGACCAGGTCTGCAGCCACCACTGCCCCAGGAAAGCTGACGCCGCTCACCCACTCCCGAGGGCATGCCCTGGAGTCTAGTCACTCAGGGTTACGAAGCACATGCATGCGGCTCATGGATTTGCAATGCCAGCTCCATGCACAAAACTGTCACAGCTGAAAACGACTCTAGGTTGAGGGGCACAGCATGCTCCAGTGTCCCAGTCCTCCCAGGAGCCGACCAGTCAGTGGAATCAGGGGGTTTCAAGATGTCAGAGGTCACCTGTCACTGATACCTGGGGAAAGTGAGTGGTGGAGGAAGGTCTGGCAGCTGAGGCTCCTGACTCCTGGCCAGAGCCGATCTCCTTCTCGGGCTGACGCTGACCCTCCCCATGTCTGTGGCTTTCCATTCTGCCAGGTAAAAAGCTGGGATCCCGGGAAGGGAGACCAGGTGGGGAGGAAGCACCAAGGGCGCTGGTGATGGGGCCACGGGGCGCGTGGGAGGCGGTGGTGGGGCCGCGGGGCACGTGGGAGGCGGTGGTGGGGCCGCGGGGCGCGTGGGAGGCGGTGGTGGGGCCTCGGGGCGCGTGGGAGGCGGTGGTGGGGCCTCCGGGCGCGTGGGAGGGGCTGTCTCCTGAGCCAGATGCACAGGTACAAGTGGCCGACCTTGGTGAGAATCCTGACTTGGACCTGAAGGACCTGGACGGGGCTGACTCAGTCTTCTGTCTAGCTGGGTGTTTGCAAGTCTCCAGGCAGACAGTGCTTGCCACCAGGTGCCTTTGGTGCCAGAGCATGGGGAAGGGAGCAAACTAGAGAAGGTGGTTCTCCAGAGCAGCTCCGAGAAGGTCACCAACAGGGCTGTGATCTGCCCCGTTGGGCAGGGCTGGTGCCCCAGCCACTCCTTGAGCAGATGGCTCTCACAAGGGGGGCTGAAAGTCCCCAAGACCAGAGTGAGCGTCTCTAACCTCCTTGAGTCCTCTCTGCCGCCAGCCCCTTGCGTGGCCCTCCCTGGCCCATCTCTCCTGCAAGACACCTGCCTCTTCCTGTTCTCCTGCCTGCCAGCATGAGTGTGGAGCTCCTGCTGCTGCTTTTATTTATTTATTTGTGACTGTGCTGGGTCTTCATTGCTGTGAGGGCTTTTTTCTAGTTGCGAAAGGCAGTGACTCCTCTCCAGTCATTGCAAGTCCCAGGCTCTAGCACGCAGGATCAGTAGTTGTGGCTCAGGGGCTTAATTGCTCCGTGGCATGGGGGATCTTTCTGGTTCAGGGATAGAACCCTTGTCTCCTGCACTGGCTGGTGGATTCTTTTACTACTGAGTCCCCAAGGAGGCCACCCCCCACCCTCACCCCACTGCCACAGCTACTTCTTGACTATTTGTTTCCATGCTTCTGACATGGAGCTGAGTTGGGTTAAGGTCCAAGTAAAGAGGCTCGGGGCACCCTGAAGTCAGGGGTGTGTGGAGCCTGGCTTGCAGCCCTTGCTGGGGAGGATGTCTTGGCTAAGGAAGTGCCAAACTTTGCGGGCGATGGTGTGTGTACATGGTACTTGGTGAACTTGCCCCCAGGGGTGGGCAGTGTGGACACTGAAACCAGGCTGATGGTTTACTTTCTCTGACCACCAAGCCCCTGGAGGTGAAACTTGAGAGGTTCTTCCCCGCCTCTCCAGGGCTCTCCTGCCCCCGCCTCTGACTTGTTTTCCTTGACTCTGACTTACAAACTTTTCTTTACACATCTCTCTGTTTTATTATCTATATTCTTGCCAGTGACTTTGAATCCTTTGTGATATCAGCTGAGGTGTAAGAAGTAAATGAGGGCTGTTTCCCTGGTGGCTCAGACAGTAAAGAAACCGCCTGCAATGCGGGAGACCTGGGTCTGATCCCTGGGTTGGGGAGATCCCCTGGAGGAGGGCATGGCAACTCACTCCAGTCTTCTTGCCTGGAGAATTCCATGAACAGAGGGGTCTGGCAGGCTACAGTTTTGGGGTTGCAAAGAGTCGCACGCGACTGAGCGACTAAGCACAGGTCAGCAAGGAGTAAATGAACAAAAGATGAGGATGGAAACAAAGTAAGGTTTGGGTTTGCCCAGAGTTCTTCAGGGTGTTCAGCTAACACAGTATTTCAACTTCTGGAACTTTCCAGTGCATGTTTGACCCTATTTCAAAATCACAAGTGGGTTCTGATTGCTCCAGTGAGACCCTGAAATGGAATGAGGCAGTGAGTCTAGAAAAGCCAGGTTCCACTCTGATTCCTTAGGACTTCGGGTGAGGGGGCGAGGAAGAAAAAGAAACGGTGAAGAGGCTGGCATTGCAGGAAGCACAAGTCGGTAGAGCCAGGACAAGGGCGTGTCTCCAGGAGGAGAGGATGGACGAAGCTGCGCTGTGACTCACAGGCACTTCTGACTGTGCAGACGCTTTCCTTCCGAAAAATACAAAAAATTATCAAGGCGCTACTGAACAGCATAGGGACCTCTGCTCAGTGTTACATGGCAGCCCGGATGGGAGGGGAGTTTGGAGGAGAATGGATGCATGTGTATGTACAGCTGAGTCCCCTTGCTGTCCACCTGAAACTATCACAGCATTGTTAATCAGCTGTACTCCAAAACAAAACAAAAAAAATTTTTTTTAAATTACATTTTATGACTGCTCTGGTAGAAAGATAAATATAATCCTGGCTGGATGCATGATTATATATTCAATTTTTTTCTTTTGGATTTAAAAGAAATGAAAATATTAAGATATTGTCTTATCCTCTGAAAGCCCCCCAAAGGCCCAGGCTTGTGTTCACTGTGCCTGGTGGAGCAGCTGGCTCTGGGTGGGGTCTGGGGGGTGGGCTTAGGCATTATCAGGGAAGTGCAGCATCCTGGGACCCCCTCAGTAAGAAAAGTAACTTGTGCCAGCTGGCACCTGGGGCCTGGGTCCTTCATGCTTCTGCTGCCTGGTGAGGGGACAGATGACCACAGAGAGTGGCTCTGATTCAACTGCTTCACTTTTCAAACAGGGAAGTCAAGACTCAGGGGAGGAAGGTGTCTGACGTCCAAATCATCTGAGTGGACATTTGGTAAGAACACCAGTGAGGTCCCTGGGGTTTGGGCAGCATGTGGTCCCCTGAAGACCAGAGTCTGTGAGTGCAGCCTCACCCCACAACGCGGCAGGGGCCCCGTGAATGTGAAGCTCACTAACTTAGACTTCGTGTGACTACGTGTGGACAGGAGCTGTACTTCAGGGTGCTTTTGTGCTGTCTATGATGAAAGGATATACGTATATAAAGACAAAGTACAAACAAAATGGGGAAGGGTATTTAAATTACTCAAGTACTTTGGTATTTTCAAGCCCTTTAGAAGCACCAATTATGTTGTAATACCTAACAGTAAACCTGTGTGCTACCCCATAGGTAATATTTGCCTAGTCATTAAAATAGGTTTGTTTTATTTATAAGCAGCGAGACCTTTATAAATAGTGTACTAAGAATAGTACAGAAAGCAGTAAAATTCGATTTCTTAAAAAAAAAAACAAAACCAGAATGCCAGTATCTTAACCAGACTTGCTTCTGAATGTCCTTTGTTGGAGTGAAAAGACCGTTGGGGCAAACTTTTCAGTAGCTAGTTGTGAGTGGACCCTGCAAATGTATAGCAAATGAATGGCCATCATCAACAATAGCTGGTATTAATGATTGCAGCTCAAAAGGAAGGAAAACAAACCAAAAGTCAAAAGTACTAGCACTTAGCCCTTTGTAACCCTGGGGGTTTGAAGGGTTTCAGTGCATCGGAACCTGACACGTGCACATCGAGCTGTCATGAACGTGGGGTACGTGACAAAAGACGTCGCTTAATACAGACCTGGCCATTCCTCTGTTGGACTTAACATGGTTCAAACCATTATATTTCTTTCTTTCTTTGTTTTTTATTTTTTTGGCCATACTGCAAGACATGTAGAACTTTTTGGACTAGGGATCAAACCCTGTGCCCTGCAGTGGAAGTGCAGAGTGTTAACCCCTGGGCCACCAGGGAAGTCCTCAAACCATTATATTTTTGAGGACCCCTGCTTCTGGGAGTTCCTGATTTAACAAGAAAAGAATGTAATTGATTTAGGGATGAATCAGGATCAAGAATTTCCATGTTTCACTTGTTTTAATAGTGAAAATCCATAAGCATTTAAAATATTCTGAGACACACCTAGCTTAGCAAACCCCATGGACCTTCTTGTATCTGTGAAGTCACACACAAACCAGCCAGCCCTTGAGTGCTGGTTGGCCCCTTTTGGCACTGGAACACAATAATTTATTAAGCTTTAATACTTAATAAGTGTGCACAAATGTCATGCAAACGTACAGCCGAACTCACAAATGAAAAGTGTATTAGAGTCTTAGACGTATGCAAAACATCTTGTAAACAAAAGGGAAGAGGTTGGTATTTTCTGTACAAAATATGCAGGTTTTCCTTTTTTAAAAAATCTGTAAGATGCATCATACTTCGGGCATTTTCAAAAAGTGAAAACTGTATAAAAATAAATATTCTATGTACAAACACACACACAGGCCAATCCCAGGTTAGAGGCATCACTGCAAAACAAAAACAAACACAAAACAACATGGGGTTAGTGTCTGTGAGTGTTTATTTCCCTTGTGGGAAGTGAGGTAGGTCTGGGTTGGATGGGAGAGCTTTGGGTAGGGGACCTGGCGGAGCCAGGAACCCCCTCCTCCAAGACCCTGGGGCTGACTGTCAGCATCCTGAGGGTGGGAAATTATTTAATACTTTTTCTTTCCAGTCATTCCCCTTATTGGTCACTAGAGGGCACTTTCTCTTTATGCAGCCTTTGGAGGCCTGGCTGTTGAATAACCCAGTCTTCCCAGAATGAATTTATGATGTGAATCAACAGCCAGTCAGGCTCTCTAGCTGCTTCTTGCTTCTCCCAGACATTGTACCTCTCGAGAGTGGCTCTTCTTCCCCTGCTGAGCTCAATCATTTCTATCTCTTAACCATCCACAGCAACCCTGAAGAAGAAAATCTTTTTCTTAGGGGACACACCTCTTTCCTGCTTCTTGGAGCTTTAACGAGGTCTAGGGGAATTAACCAAGAGGATGAAGTGACAGACAGATTCCTGGGGAGGCATCTCCCTTGAAAGCAGAGCTTTTCCTCTCTCTGGCTGTGGGGTGTTTTAGGTATCTGGGTGAGTAGATGCTCAACCTACAGCCTGGCGTCTTGGTGGTTTCACTGCTTTCACGGATTCTTGTGAGCTAATGAGACGGTGGGCGTCTAGCCAGAGGAGGGGATTCATCTCACTGTAAGTGTGAGTGCTGTCACTGGGCGGGACTGGATTAGTTAAGCACAGACTCTTGGACAGGTAAGGGTCTCCAGCTCTTTAATGAGAATGAACCAAGATCTTGAGACAGTGGTGCTGGAGGGCTGGTGGAAAGTCACTGAACAGGAGGAAGGTGAAGGGAGGCCATAGGTGGGACTGCCTTTTCCAAGACCAAGTTGGGTTTCTGGCTTAGGAAACCAATGGCCCCGGTCATGCAGGGGAGCCTTGGACATTGGGGTCCCTGGATGAGTCGGGTGACTATGTTGAGGGCACAGCCCTGTGGTGTCAGGTGGCTTTAATGATGGCAAATGCCAAAGGCAGGTATGAACAAATGAAACCTCCCTGTTGGTAGGAACTGTGGGACTCCAAGAGAGGGTGGGCAGGTCTCAATGTGCAGAAGCATGAAACTCTGACTATTTAAGTTCAAGGGGAAGGGTTGAATGATGAGCTGGCAGGTCTCTATGAGGAGGTATAGAATCCATATGACTTTATACTTAAAGCAACTGAGATTTCCTACATCTGGATAAACGTCATCATATGGCTTAAATGGCCTCTTATGAACACTATGAGACTAGCTAATAATAACTGATTTTGAAACATGGTTTAGAACTCCTTGTAGAAGAAGTATGGTATAAATTAACCTCACGAAGCATAAAGATGTCATCTGTCCGGCTACATGGAAATTCTATACTCTGGGTTTGCTGATGCCTTAAAAACCATTTTTAAACGTTCTCAAGTGCATGCAGTGAGTGGAATGCTTAATGGGCACCCTGCTTTTGGGACTGTTCCTTTTTGGGACTATCCCTGCTTTTAGGACTGTTCCTTTTTGGACCCAGGTCTTGCTGCCTTATCTGCAGGAAGGCCTGGAATGGAAATCGTGCGTGCTTTATCCCACGGCAGAAAATGGAGCCCACGTACAACTCTTCCCTGAGGCCCTGGAACCCCAGGAAACTTACCTTGTTCCAGCAGCCCTGGACTGGCAAGCCATCTTCACCCTGCAGTGAGGAAGAAAGGCAGACGGCTCAGACTCACCGGGACGGCCCAACAAGCAGCAGGATAAGGGGAACAAGGGCCACAAACACCGTGTCAGCTGATCAGGGTGCGGCCCACCTGATATTGTCTGTTTCTCTTCTCTACCCCAGGGCCTAGCCTCAGAAGGAGGCAGGAAGCAAGCCCGCCTGTCTGCTTGCAGGCTGAGCTCACATGTAGTGACAGTTCAAAGCTGAGATGGGCCTGTGGGCCCGTGAGCAGAGGCGACCTGAGCGTGGGGGAGAGGACAGTCCAGAGGCCTGCTGGTCTCCTCTCTGGCTGTACTGAGTGTGCGGTGCCCGTGGGCGAGCCACTCAGCAGCTGGAGGCTTCAGTTTCCTCCTCTATAAAACCTGGGGAAGGTGCGGCTGTATGGAACAAAGCCCCCACTCTCTCATTCTCTGATTTCTCTCTCTTCCTTAGCAGCTCGGGGCGGACATCCAGGCAGCTCCCATCTGTTTATCTATAAGGAGGAGGAGGGTTGATTTCACAGGCTTTCAACATGGGGCCGAGGTGCCTTCAGCAAGGAGGCGGGGCTCCCAGCACAGCCTTAGCTCTCTCTGGGGACTTGGGGGGATGAGCAGTGGTAGGATGAGAACCCACCAGGTGCCACTTGTCCCCTCTGCTGGTGCACCCACAGAGTACCTGAAGCCTCAGGACATCCTGAGTCTCCTCTGCCCGGCTGTCCTGGCTGCTCTGGTGCGCCCTGGGATAAACCTAGAAACCCCTGAGGAGCAGGCAGGGAGGATGAGGTTGAACCAGGGCAGCGATCTGGTTCTCAGTCTGAGTCTTTTAGAACTGCAGCCCAGGTTCTAGAACTCCAGGTTCCAGGGCAGAGAAGGAGATGCACACAGGGTTTCAGGAGACCCGAGCAAGTGGTCAGCCCTCGGGGGGCTGGAATGGGAGCCCCCTATGCCTGAACCTACTCATCCACCCACGACAGGCGTGGAAACTGCTCACCTGGAGCCCAGCAGACAGCTGGCCCTGCACGGATGTTGAAGAAGTCTAGTTACCTTGTACTAAAAATCCTGATCAACAGCGGCGCTTCTCTCCCACCCCCGCCCCCGCCGCCCACTGCCCCACGCCCACTGTAACACAATGCAGGAGACAGCAAACAGCAACAACGCAAAACAAGAAAGGGAAGGTATGTAAACTTCCACAGCAAAATTAATAGACAATTGACATGTTTTTGGAGAAATTGCCAGTTTGCATTAAAGGTCAAATCAAGGTGACTTTCACCATCCATTCTGGGTTGGGGAGGTTCTGCAGGGGAAGGCGGTACATCCCAGGGTTCCATGAAGACCTGGGTCCCGTTTCCCAGCCCGCCACAGTGCGACACTTCCCATGGACTCTGGAAGGGACAGGAGCCTCCGCGGGCCACAGCGGCTTCCCATTGGCACGTGGACGGTGGCGGGGGGGGGGGCAGAGGAGGGCTGGGCAGGCTGGGAGGGGGTGCAGTGGCAGTGTGTGGGTGAAGAGCAGGGTGAGGAGCCAGGGCTGCAGCCGGCAGAACTCAGATTTCGGAATCTTGGAAAAGGCTGTGGCAGAAGGGATGACTGGCTAATGATCAGTGGAGGTGCCGTGGAGGGCGTGGGAGATCCCATGGCTGAGAAAGGTGCCTGTGAGCTGCATGCTGCATGCTGAGGATTCAGGAGGCTGGGCAGGGGACAGGGAGCAGCCACTCTGTCAGCTTAATCTGCCTCTCCTGGTCCCTGAAAGTCCCTTCAAGGGGCTCTGTGATCACCTGTCAGGGTCACACAGCATCTTTTCTTATAGCCTTTTCTCCTCTGTCCCAAGATAATTCCTGTGTGACCCTGGAGTGGGGATGTGAGGCTGGGAATTCTCATCTGACAATTACTGGTGTGAAAATAGCTCCATGAGCTCCAAACCTCCTCGGGAAATTTAGGGGGGCAGGAAGCTTGTGAGCAAACTGCCGTGGAGTGAAGGGCCATCTTCTTCTTCCCCCCTGGTGCACTGAAAGGGTCGCTGTAGAAGCCTAGAAGGTCCCTGCCTGGAGAGAGACTGGGCCCTGGGGAACCAGAACTGTAGCCACTTAGGCAGGACTTATGCTTGGGAGTGGGTCCCCAATGTCTCACTTCCTCCCTGTCTCCTCCCTTCCCTTCCTTAACCACATTCTCAACGCTTCCATGTTGTTTTAGACTTTTTGGTGGCAAACCACTGAAAGATGTGGAAAAAAAAGAGGAAACTGAGGGAGGGTCTTGCAGCATCTTCTGGGATTCCAGCTAAAAAGGATGAGCCCTCTAGGATCGAGACTCCTGATTTTGGACCATCCTTTGGTACTGGGGTGTCACCTGGACAGTGATCCCAGATCTGTGCTGGAAGGTCAGGCAGAGTACCCCCTCCTCTAACTTTGGTTCTAGAACTCCTCATTCTGCCCTGTGTTTATAAGGGTGTCCATCTGTCCTCTGCTAAATAGTGAGATGCTGGAGTGGAGAGGGACATGGGGCCAACGTGGGCATCTCATTCAAATGTTCATCCAACTAACTGCAGTGTGTGAAGGCAGATAAGTCACAGTCCTGAGAGCTAATGCAGAGACTCCATTTCCCTGGCTTCCTTTCCAGTGGCAGGTTTGCCTAGAAGCAGTTCTGAAAGGAGGGTCTGATGCAGCTAAAGTTGGCACTGATGGGCAGGACCAGCTCACATTAAGTGATGGGCTTTTGAAGCTGCTGCAAGAGGAAGAAAAAAAAAGCCTCCTGGCCGTCTTTGCATGCAAGAGGGGGACGTGCAGGAGCCCCTGAGGGCCAGCCAAGGCAGGGTGACCCTTGGTGTCTACAGAGTGAGGAGGGGGGAAGCGGAGGCCAGGTGGAGGGAGCAGGGGTGTGGAGGGCAGCTGGAGAAGCACACAGGCAAAACCGCACACGTGGGGAAGCCCATACTGGCCGTGCAGGCAAGGGAGGGAGATGCCATACCAATGGGCACGGGGCATCCAGTCCGTCCAGCCCTGGTAACCCCGGCTCCCCTTTCTCTCCTTTAAAACCTCGGTGTCCCTGTTCACAAAACCAACCACGATGATTATTTCGGTCAAGGGTGGCCAGCTCCGACTGTGGCGTGGAGAGGCCCAGGCTTATCTTGGCCAGGATGCAGGACCCTTAGGGCATCTACAGGTAAACCTCAAACCCCAGTTGATTCCTGCCTTCCCAATTCAGCCTCTCTGCTCTCTCTGGCTCCAGGAACGTTGAGCTTGGTGACGTGTCCATCCAGCCCCCTCTCTATTTAGAGACGCACTTGGTGTCAGCACACACGAGTTTCAACTTAATGCATCATAATTTCAGGACCTTCCAATGGGATGAGGGACACTTGAGAAGCCCAGCAGATGTGCCATGAATCATTCCTCATTGGCTGGTTTGGGAAGGCTTCCTGGGGGTGTCTGTCTACTGACCTTGGTCTGCAGTTTTGCAGGTTTGGGCTGGATGGCTGGTGGGCATTGAGAAGCTGTATATAAAAACCCCTCTCTGGCCTTGTTCTGCCCCGTTTGGGGCAAAGATGACCCTCAGGAGATGCTAGCCCTGGTGTCCTGCATCCTGACCAAGTGGGAATTCAGATGACTTGAACTGCTGGCCACCGAGGTGGCCCCAAAACAAAGAAGGCAAATGGGGGTGGTTCACAAATGCTACCCTGGCTTCCAAAGCCATCCCGGAGCTAAGCGCCGAGGCCTGCTCCCAAATCCCTTTCCTTGTGGTGTCTCCATTTCCACACATCAGTTGTTCGGCATCTTCAAAGGGAAGGGATTTAGCGTGAATTGCTTGCAGCTGTGGTTTTAAGGCAACACCAACAGCAGGCAGAATTTCATCGGCCACATGAGCAGACCGGTTTTGGTAGTGGCAATGGAGTCATTTGGTTTTCATCTTAGTTTATTTGCCTTCTTTGTTTCCAGCTTGCAAACCTCCAGGAAAAAACAGAAAAACCAAGTGATAGATGGAAACATACCAATGGACAGGGGGCATCTAATCCAGGCGCTCCTTGGTCTCCCTTATCCCCCTTAGGCCCTCTAGAGCCTTTCTTCCCCCTCTCCCCCTGTAAATAATGGTTTAGTCCAAGAAAAAAAAAAAAAACACATCAAAACTTTAGGATCATTCATGTGTTAAAGTTAGAGACAGAAAAAAAAAGGGGGGAAATAGATTCTCTCAATTAGGATAGTCTCCTCAACAGGATTAGGGATCAGTGTCCACCCCACCCCACGAAGAACCTGCGTATTTGGCTAAGGCAGGTGTGCGTGTGGGTCAGTAGGGCTGAGAGCCAGAGGTGGGAGGAAGTGCAGATGGATGATACTAATTCTGAGCCCAGAATGCATCTATATAATGCACAGGGGGACCCATTTCCTTCTCTTTGAGGGTTCATTTTTTAAGGGGTCTGGGACTTCCCTGGAGGTCAAGTGGTTAAGACTCCCATCTTCCAATGCAAGGGGTGTGGGTTCGATTCCTGGTCAGGGAACTAAGATCCAATGTGCTACACAGCCAAAAATAAATAAATAAAAGATCATCATAGATCACTCATATTAGAAAAAAAGGGTCTGCCCTAACAGCTTGTGTCCCAGTTGGGTCCATCCCTTTGATATTCTCTTAGGAGGCAGGGTGATTTTGATCAGAGCCCTGGTGTGTGTGTGTGTGTGTGTGTGTGAACCTGGCATGCAGGCATGTGCGGCACACATGGTTGTACATGAGCTTGTGTGTGTGTACACGGTGTGTGCATGCATGAGTGTGTGCTCTCACGTGTGTGTACAAGTGCATGTGTGTATGTTGTGTGTCTGGGTTCTCAGCTGGGTCCTCCCGTTCTCTGGCCCATCCTGGCCTGAGGTCATGGGCAGCTACTTGTATACGGATATGTTGACTCAAGGCATTCATTTGTTTCTGAAAAGCTTCAGTAAACATCATCTTTCTAAATTGAACTCTGTTTTACATATGTCAAGGTCACTCTCCATTTAAAGAAGGGCTGTGGGAAATTCTGTGTAATGAAATTGAGTTGGGGTTTAATATGTTGGATTTCTTTATAAGGGACCAAGCATGCCCCTGGGAAGTCTCCTTGGAACTCTCCTTTATTGAAGGCCGGTTGTCTCAGGTTTGGGGGCTTCCACTGTGTGTCTCGGGGTGGGTAGCCTAATGGTCAGAGAGAAGGCTTGCAGCTGAACGAGATTTGCCTCTTATCAGCCATGAGACTTTGGGAGCTTACTTAACCTCTTCGAACCTCATTTTCTTCATCTGTAAAGTGGGGTTAATAACTCCGCCCTCAGAACATTGTTGCGAGGTCTTTGTGCACATTTAGTGCTTAATACCGGAGAAGGCAATGGCACCCCACTCCAGTATTCTTGCCTGGAAAATCCCATGGGTGGAGGAGCCTGATAGGCTGTAGTCCATGAGGTTGCTAAGAGTTGGACACGACTGAGCGACTTCACTTTCACTTTTCATTTTCATGCATTGGAGAAGGAAATGGCAACCACTCCAGTGTTCTTGCTTGGAGAATCCCAGGGACGGGGGAGCCTGGTGGGCTGCCGTCTATGGGGTCACACAGAGTCGGACACGACTGAAGCGACTTAGCAGCAGCAGCAGCAGTGCTTAATACTGGCATATAGGGATAAAGGGCTTCTCTCATAGCTCGGTTGGTAAAGAATCTGCCTGCAATGCAGGACACCCAGGTTCGATCCCTGAGTTGGGAAGATTCCCCTGGAGAAGGAAATGGCAACCGGCTCCAGTAATCTTGCCTAGAGAAGCCCATAGACAGAGGAGCCTGGCAGGCTACAGTCAATGGAGTCGCAAGAATCCAAGAGTTGGACACGACTTAGCGACTAAACCATCATAGTGATAAAGCAGTCACCTGCCAATGCAGGAGCCGTAAGAGACGCAGGCTTGACCCCTGGGTCGGGAAGTTCCCCTGGAGGAGGAAATGGCAACCCGCTCCAGTATTCTTGCCTGGAGAATCTCATGGACAGAGGAGCGTGGCGTAGCAGACTACAGTCCATGGGGTCGCAAAGAGTTGGACACGGCTGAGGCGACTTAGCCCACACGCGTGCACTGGCCTCTAGTGTGTGCTCAGTCATGACCGCAGCTTCATAGTAAGAGCAGTAACAGTCGCCACTTCTCGTCAGCCACTGTAGGAGCCAAGGCTGCCGAGAGGCTGGGCCTCCTGTCTACTGCGTTCCAGCAGTGGAAGGCTACAGGGTTCCTTAGAGGGAGGCAATGGATAAGAATACTTAAGACGTTTCTCCAGGCCTTTGAAAATTACCCCCATTTCTTGATTTCAGAGGTTACCTGCAACTGCCAACGCATCCTTCTGAGTGAGTTTTCTAAAATGCAGATGCCTGCTGAGCGTGTTTAAGAGGCACTGTGTCTATGCATCTTAGAGGTCATGGCATTGGCTCTAAGATAGGCCCACCAATGAGGAAATCATGGGACCGTTAACCTGCAGACAGTGGACAAGTGAAACCACTTGCTATTGGGATGAGGAAGCCCCGTGGGACACTTCCTCAGGAAGGTGCCCCTTATACTCTGGGTGAGGCCAGCACAAAAGTGAGCACAGTTCCTTAAGTTCAGAGGGTGAGCAATGCTCCCAGGAGTGGGGCTCTGCAGGTCCTGATGATGGGCCTGTGGGGGCAGAGGGTTAGCCGAGGTCCCTTCAGGATGGGAAACTTGCACTCTGGGCTGTCAGGTTCTAAGGGCACAGGAAGTGGCCTTATTGGGTGCCCCTTGAAGACATCAGAGTCGTAACTTCACCTACATCCTTGCTTCTCCCTTTCCCCAAAGAGGACACGAAAAGGGCCCTGGTGCAGAGGGGTGTCAAATTGGTGTGGGAGGCAGGCAGGCCTCTTAAAAGTGGCAAGAGCCCAAGTGGCAGGGCGCTCTTAAAAAATGAACAACACTGCTTTTAGAGGAAATAAACTGAAGCTGGAGGACTGGAAGGGAAAGGATGAGGCTATGGGATTATTATAATGGGTGAACCTATCGAGAGGGAGAAATATTCAGGGAGTAAAGGGAGGAAGAAGCAGGCCCAGGCCGAGAGAGAGCAGATGGGGGAGAGGAAGGAGGCAAGGGGACCTGGGAAAGCAAGACGCCAAAACGCACGTGCACACACATGCATGCATGCAAGCATGTACATACATGCACACACGTGCACTCTCCCATACACACACACACACACACACATTGCAGATGGCACCTCTCGGAGAGTGACAGAAGCTGCATGAATGCTCCCAGACCTTTCAGTTGGCTGGTTTGCAGGAAGCTGCGCAGTGAAACCCAATTTTCCTGATGCCCTGATTGTCAAATTCACACCACCCTTTACCCTGTGATGGATTTTTTCATCCTAAAAGTGTCTAAATTCACAGAACTGTTAAGGGACAAGGAGAATGCCCCTAGGGACAAGGACAGACTCTTTCCCCTGGCATGTGTGTCCCCTAAGAAAACTGCCTGTTTTGGCCTCTGGGCCTTGCCCACCACTGAGGGCCATCCTCCTTCCATGAGCAGAAAGGAGGCCCCAAGACCATTCTCTGGTGGGACTTGGAGTAGCATAGTCTTAAGGGTGTGTCTTGGGTCACTCGGAGATAGGATAACAGACCTGGGGCCCCCATCCGAGCCTCTCTGATGGAGTGCCCCAGGTGTGATATGAGGCCAGGTTTGGGAGCCCCCTTCCATAGCCAGTGGGGATGAAGGACTTTGAACATCTCCAGCTTCACCTCCACGAGCAGTAATGAAACTTCCAACCTGAACATCACCTAAGCACTGCTGGCCTTTTCCCTGGACCAAAGTGTCAGCATTCTGAGTTTCCAGGTGCCATACCTGAGTTTCCAGGTCATGGCACAGAGCTGACTCTGCTTGGACCTTTCTTCATTTTGGAGGCTTTTATCACCAAGCCCTCATCTCTCCCCTCAAAAGCCCCATTAGGGCCAGTGGTATAAAGAGGTCTGAAAGAGGAGGTGAGCTGTAGGGGGTACTCTTCTAGGACATTCTGGCATCCTGAGAGTCAGATCTCTCGGATGGAAGAATTATCTGGCTCTTGATTTGGAAACCTGCCCTTTGGAAGAAGTCTACTGGTTTTTTATGAGGCACTCCAAGGAAGGTTCATATAACTTGCCTGTTTTCTGGACTTGATTTTTACTAAGTGACATATTGCTAATTTATATGTGGGACAGGGGAGAAGTATATAAAAGCTTAGAATAGGAACTGGAGAAGAAATATTTTCCCACTGAATCATGGGGCCTTAGTGGCTCATTCAATGACCTCGGTTCTTTAAGCATCAGAGCCACTAGCCTCCCACCTTCTCTCCATCTGTGACAAGGGTATTGAAAAATTTTATTTATTTATCGGCTGCAGTGCACAGTGTGTGGGATCTTAGCTCCCCGACTCGAGCTCCCTGCATTAGAAGGGCAGAGTTTTAACCACTGGACTCCCAGGGAAGTCCTGACAAGGGCATTTTCTTGCCTTGCTTCTGCCTCTAGAGCAACACAGTCACCACCACTGCAAGGATTGGTTTTGTAGCCTTCAAATGGCCCAGTGCCTCAAGCCAACTGAAAAAGTCTTAAGAAAGAGGCTTAACAAGTATTAACTGAACATAACAAAGAAAACCAGAACATTCCAGAAATAAATTAGAAAGGAAGTTAGTATGCCAACTGAGAGGTGGAATGATCAATTATTTTAGTGGCCTGAACTCTTGGATGCCAGTGTCAGAGATGGGCTTTCCAGGCCGCCTTAACTGGCTGGCTTATTTCTGGAAGTGGGTCTGTTTATTCCAGTGGTTTATTCCGAGCCTCTCTGATGGGGTACCCCAGGTGTGATGTGAGGCAAAGTTTAGGAGACCCCTTCCATAGCCAGTGGGCGTGAGGGGCTTTGAACATCTCCAGCTTCACCTCCACAAGCAACAGTGAGGCAACAATGGGCTTTTCATGGACAGTCTGAGAGGGGTAGCTTTGCCTTTCCTTGCCTGTTCATAGAATATATGGGATAAATGGATTGCTTCTGACCAGCTGCCAGAAAGGAAACTTTAGGGATATGGAACTGTTCAGTAAAGCCATCTTAGATGGAAGAGACTGGTGCTGATGCCGGATTTAAATGTACAGATTCTGGCATGCTCTATTCACGAACGCTCTGTTATCAGTGTTCAAAGATCAGCCAGAAGGCCGGGTTTCTGCAAGTCCCCTGCTCTGTGTCTAACTCTCGTGGGGACTCAGAACGTGTTATTATAGTTTGGAGCATGTTTCCCCTTCTGTTCTTCCCACTCTTTTTCTACCTCTAAGATCCTTGAATATTATTCCCACTAGAAGTTGCTCTTGGCCTTCTAGGGGATGTGCACCCCATTGAGAACCACTGTGATGAGGCAGCCACCAAGACGTTCTAGAAAGGAAGCCAAAGGCCAGCCCTTGGTCAGATCTTGTGAGATGATTGCTGCTGGGCACCAATGTGCCATGTGGCCGTGAGGTGGCCGTGGGTGCCGTGGACACTCAGAACTGTGTCCTGGTGAAGATGGCAGAAACCAAAGGAGGAGCAGGGTCCTTGAAAGCCATGAGCCATGTCATAGTCCTGCTGACTCTTTCCAAGAGAAACAATGGCTGGGATCCTTCTGAAAGGCTTGCCTGTGTACAACAGCTGTCTGCTTGTTCTTGGAGCTGGGATTTATTTTCTCTCTCACCAGTGACCTGGGATGCCTGGTAAAACTAAGTGTCAAAAGACTAGGACTCGGCAATGATGGATGTAAAAATCTCGTTTAGGGGCCCATTATCAGGGCAACCTAGAGAGAGCTGGGCTTGTGACCCCTGTCACTGGATGGCGATGCTAATCTGATGGTCGCCCTGGGACTCAGCCTCCCCTTTCCTCGTGGAAAAATACGTGCTACAATTTCAGGATTGGGTCCCTAGGCTCCCTGAGTGCCACGGATTAAGCCCCTCACTAGAAAGTCTTTTAATTTAGAATGATTTATCAGGAAAAACTGTATTTCCACATTGAGTCAGAAATCCCCAGTTGGTCATTCCACCTCGCCATGAAGACATTAGTGATCAGAGCCAAAGTGTGAGGACTCAGACTGACCCGGTTTCCTTTGTCCCCGGGTGGTCCATGTAAACCCTGCAATAAATCAGAGAAACAAAGACACATTAAGGAGAAAACACAGGATGACCACACAGTCCTTCCTTCCAGGCTCATAAAGCTCTTTGCTGCTAAGTTGCTTCAGTTGTGTCCGACTCTGTGCGACCCCATAGACGGCAGCCCACAAGGCTCCCCCATCCCTGGGATTCTCCAGGCAAGAACACTGGAGTGGGTTGCCATTTCCTTCTCCAATGCATGAAAGTGAAAAGTGAAAGTGAAGTCGCTCAGTTGTGTCCAACTCTTCGCAACCCCATGGACTGCAGCCTACCAGGCTCCTCTGTCCATGGGATTTTCCAGGCAAGAGTACTGGAGTGGGGTGCCATTGCCTTCTCCGATAAAGCTCTTTACTGGTGCCTAATTCATCAGAGACAGGTTCCATGAGCCCATTTTACAGAAGGGGTACAAAGGAGAACACCTGCTTAAGGAACTTGACCTAGAGACAGATAATGAGTTATGGGTAAAGTCAAACACAGTTCTGGTTTCTCACTCTGCAGCCAACACCCGGCCTGGGGTCGGGTTCTTCTAGACGGGAGCAAAGACTGCTCCTGGATACGCAGGTGTTCACATGGCTTTCCCGCCTGCCTCTTCTTTTTTAATTGGAGGATAATTACTTTACAATAATTGTATTGGTTTCTGCCATCCATTAATATGAATCAGCCATAAGTATCTATATGTCCCCTCCCTCTTGAATCCCCCTCCTACCTCCTACCCCATCCCATCCCTCTGGGTTGTCAGAGTACCGACCAGATTTGAGTTCCTAGATCCCACCTGCCTCTTGCTAGAAAAATGACTCCAAAACTCCTGAGCCCCTCTTTTCAAGGCGCAAGTTGCTCTTTTTATCTTGATTATTTTTTCCTTCAATTTTCTTTATTGTGGTAAACTATGGCGCTACTGTTAAAGAACCTGGCTTTCAATGCAGGAGACATAAGAGATGTGGGTTCAATCCCTGGGTCAGGAAGATCCCCTGGAGCAGGGCATGGTAGCCCACTCCAGTATTCATGCCTGGAGAATCCCATGGACAGAGGAGCCTGGTGCACTACAGTCCATGGGGTCGCACAGAGTTGGACATGACTGAAGTGACTTAGCACACAGCACAAAATTTACCTTCTTAACCATTTCCCAGCATTCAGCTCAGTGGTATTAAGTACACTCATATTTTTGTGTAACTACCACTACTTTCCATCTTCAAAACCCTTTTTACCTTGCAAAACTAAAACTCTATATCGTTAGACAGTAACTACTCATTCCATCTTTCACTTAGCGTCCTACTTTCTGACACTATGGTTTTGACTACTATAAATACCTCATATAAGTGAAGTCATACAGTATTTGTCTTTCTGTGACTGGCTCATCTCACTTAAATGTCCCCAAGGTTCACTGTAGTGTAGAATGTCAGAGTTTCCTTCCTAAGACTGGAAAATACGCTATTGCGCATATATCCCACGTTTTGATTATTCATTCATGTATCTGCAGACACTTTGGTTGCTTCACAGTTTTAGCTATTGCAAATGATGCTTCTGTGACTAAACCCTTCTACAAGGCTGCTTTCAATTCTTTTCCCTCTTGTCTTCCGCTGGAGAGGGATGTAAAGCAAAGACTGGCTGGAGGTGCCAGGCACTGCCGAGCATGGAACCCAATTAGTGTACAACCTTCAAGTGGGTGGGAAACCAATGTCCTGTCCCTCACAGGCAGCCGACTTTTATAACCCAGCAAGGAGAAGTCCATTGCAAATGGGAAGCCAGCCCCCTGGGAAGCTGCCTGTCTTGGGAGACGTCTCCCTGCGTCTCATGATCTGGATGTGGCTCTGTCCCTCCATGAGGGCAGGGTCCATGGCACTGTCACCTGTGAGACCCTCACTGCATCAAACACAGAGGCCTTCAGGGAAGGGGCTCAGCCATGTGTGCCAGATGGTCCACACTGCTGAGGACCTGGTTCCCTATCAGGGGCCATGGGCCCTGGGTTTGCCTGGAGCAGAGCCCAGCAGGAGAGTTCTAGAGAATGGGCTAGTGGCAGTTGGCTGCTTCATCTGTCACAGAGATGAGAATTCTCCTTGCTTGGCCCTAGATTTTTTGCTCCAGGCCCTGGGTATTCTGTTTTGACAGCGCTTCTGTGGTGCGGGATCCGGGCAGGTGGAGCCTCTGATCCCACGAGACTTACAGGAAGCCCAGCTGCTCCTGTTGGTCCTGTCATCCCAGGGTCACCTTTGCTGCCCTGAAACCAGAGAAAGAACGCATGAGCCTTCCCTGACATGGTAACAACCTTCCGAAAGCCATTTTCTGTTTTCATACGAAACCTGGTCAAGCTCTCCAGTCTCTTCAAAGAGCCTCCCAGGAAGTAAGGGCTGGGTGGAGGGGGGGTGACTGCATGGACTATGTGCCCTGAGGAGGGGGCCTGGGAGCTCCTCTAACTCTTCTTCCACAGATCCTGGCCTCTGGGGACCGTGTGTTTGTTGGGGCGGGTGTACTGGCTGGCCACAGGGAGAAGCAGGGGAGGAGGGCAAGGAACAGGAAATGGGTGTGGACAAGGGGGACAGGGAGCGAGAAGGAGGGGGGCAATGCAGAGAGAAAGAGAGCTCTGATTTCTCTCTGAAGCTGCAGGTGTCACCCCTTAGAGCAGCCACCCTGGTTCTCCAAGTGGCTGCAGAGCTCGGGGAAGTCCACATGTCTTTCCAGAAGCTCCCTCCCCCACCCCACCCTCCCCCAGTTGTGTGGTCTGAGAACTAAAGAGACAAAGCCTCTCCTGTGGGCAGAGTCAGCAGGGTGGGCTCTTACAGGTGGAGAGCCCAGCAGATGCCCACTCAGAGGTCCAGTGCCCGTGCCAGCCCTCCAGTGATGCCAGGCCCTGAGAGTGTGGAAACCAGGCCCGGTTGGGAGGAGCTGGTGTAGGGAGCTTTCCTCCCCCAACTCCTGCCCCACACTGGCTGGGGGAAAGTGACCCACGAGAGCTGGTCTGATGCACAGGTCTCCTGGCTTCTTGATGTCCCCAGGATTCCTAACACCACCTGGCACTATGTTCCGTGCTGCTTCCCTAAGTCACTACAGAGTTCAGGCATGGCTGGTGACAGCAGGGTCTGGGGCCTCGGCAGTCACCTGTGACCAAGGCCACGTGACTAGAAACTGAGGGGAGGAAGCTCTCCACGTCTCTGTCCACTCGTAGTTATGAAATGAGCACCCCGGGGCCTCCCTGGCAGGGGCAGTAGTTAGGACTCAGAGCTTCTACTGTAGAGGGCATGGATTCGATCCCTGGTTGAGGAACTAAGAACCCACAAGCTGAGTGGCATGGCCAGAAAAAAAATGGGCACCCCAGGCCTGCTGCACCCCCACAGGCTGGGAGGATCATCAGAGAAGACGTGCATGAAGCGCTGGCTGGGTCTAGGAGGAACAGATGGGGGCTGAGACAGCTGGGCTGATGCGGTGGCCCTGTGGGTCTCAGGAACCAGGACTGAGGGCCTGAGGCAGAGGAGGGGCAGAGGGGCCTCTGGTCTACCTCGCTGGGCACTCACCCTCTCTCCCTTTGGTCCCGCTGGGCCTGGAACTCCGATTGGTCCTGGAGTACCCTGGGGAGGTGAGAAGACGCGGAGGTGAGGGCCCTGACGCTGAGGGGAGCCCGGAATCCCCGCCCGATGCCTGGAGATGAGCAAGGTCCAGAGGCCCAGTTTTCAGGTTTGGCGAGGCCCGGCTCGTGCAGGGTGGTCATTGGACTGGGCCGCTTTCCTGTTTGGTTTTGGGGGCCTCGAGGAGAAAGCTCTCCCCACTGCCTCAGAGCCAGATTTGAGGAAGGAAACCCTTTCGCTTCACAGCCAAGCTTGCCAAGGCTGAAAACGGCAGGAGAACAGTTGCTTAGTTGGCTCCCAGAAGCGCTCGGGAGGGAGTTGACACCATCCCAGGGGTGGGGAGGCTGGGGGCTGGCACGCCTTTGCTGACGCAGCTCCACATGCAGCGGGAGGGTCTTCATGCCACAGAGACCGATGCAGACACACACACAGAGGCAGGCGTGGGAGGGTCATTCAGCCATCGTCCACCCCCACCCCGTCCCCACTGCGGGCCCTGGCCTTCAGCCTCTGGCCGGGCCTTCTGTCCCCATCCCAGGCCCTGAGGGACAGGCTGGATTGGAGAGTAGATTAGTGGATGTCTGCTGATGCTGGCCTGCCGTGGAGGTGTGCCCTCCATGCCCCAGACTTGGGGCTGCAGCCCCACAGGGCAGTGGGAGTGATCAGAGCCGTGTTGCTTAGAAACAGAGTGGGGCTTGCTAGGGCATAATTAAACATCTTCTCCAGGTTCCTGATTTACAGTGCTGCCAGGCGAAACCTATAATTCAGAGCTTCCTATTGCTCAGCCTCAGTGATTATATTTCTCGCTCAGGACATGAGGACTGGGCCTGGGCCTATGGGCGGTTCCCAGTGGCGCTGGGATGTAGCTGTGACAGGTGGGGCAGGAGCAAGCGGGCAAAGGCTGATTTACTTTACGTGGAAAAAAGAGACATGAGATGTTTGCGGTGGCCCCTTTGAGGGAGGAGGGAAAGCTGTGGACATCTGTGACAGAGTGTCAGAATAGCACTCCGAAGTCACTGGTCAGCTTCAACTCCTCCCTCGAAGGCCTATAAACTGTGATATTGGAGAAGTTTCTTGGTTTCCCTAAGGGTCCATTTTCCCACCTGTAAAATGGGAATGAGAACAGGAGTGTCTGCCTCCCAGGCTGCTGCCAGGTTAGAATGGATGAAAATGTGGCATGCGTTTGGTTCTGGGCCTGACACCTCGGAAGTGCCCAATAAATGTTAGTATTGGCAAGATAGGATCACTCTTCCCGTAAGCATTTTCCTTTAACTTTCTGTTATTGATTTGATGGGTTCAAAGGGGACAGAAGATATAAATGTACATAGCACTGCTCCCCTCTGTCCAATATGAATAAGTAGTTGAGAGGAAGTCACGGTTTCTCTGATTTCAGCCACAGATAATCCCTCTAGCTCAGACTGGCCACCTGGGAAAGGTGTGCTGGGTGCAAGGAGGATAGAGAGAAAGGGACTGTGGTGTGAGGCAGATGTGGAGAAAGGAGTGGGTGTCAAAGGCTCTCAGAACACTCAGCCGGGACTTGCCCATGTGCTCATCTATGCCCCACCCGCCCTCGCCCGTCAGTGCTGGCCTCACCCACATACGTGCCAGGCTGGTGGCTGCACAGGACTAGAAAGCCCTTGTGGGCAGACAGGAGATGGACAGAGGTCACAGGATGACAACAACACAGCATGACGGGCACATACAGACACCGTTGTGTTTGGTGGGGTTGAGTCGCGGCCCAAACCCCTAGGGCTTGAGTCCCAGGCTGAACTCAGCTTTCCTTTAGGAACAGAGTCTTTGCTACTGGAGCAGCCTCCCACCCAACATCCGGTGGTCTTGAAACTCAGATTTGAGGACCCTGTGTGCATACTATGAACAGGGAAATGAAGATGAAGGCCTATTGTCTTTGGTCAAGAGGCCTGAATAAGCGCTTGTGAACTGAGCACAGATGGCACTTTTTGGTGTCGGTGGTGGGATAAGCCATGATTTACTGAAAAAATAAATAAAACAAAAGAAAACAAAACAGGAGGCCACAGCAGGACAGATGAAAGGGCTTATAGGCCAGGAGTGGGGTGGGGTGGGGTGGGGTGGGTGGAGGGGTGATGGAGAAGTGACACTCACCGGTGGCCCAGGCCTGCCGTCCAAACCTGAAGCTCCCTGGACAAAGGGAACAGTTTGACCAGAAGACGGGGAAGGGAGGAACGGGAGGGAGAAAAAGGGGCCAGGGAGGGGAGAGGTGAGTGAAGCAGTGACTCTGGACAGACATAAATGCTGGTCATCAAACAAAATGGGAGAAATAAGCTTGGGAGGACAGGTAATGTATTCACATGGAAACCAACAAAAACATGGAGACACTGAGTGCAGTGTGGCCAACTGCTGAGCAAGCTGGATGGAGAGCAGTGCCAACGGCCACCCCAATCCTCTGTGCCCCCTGCTCCCCTCTCTCCTTCCATCCTCTCTCAGAAACCTCTCTCCCAAGAGGTTGCAGTGTTCCAGGGAAAGAGATACAGAAAGTACATTCACAGAGAGGTGTCTGAACCAGAGCGAGTGCATCCTTCTACGACCAGTCTTACTTGGGGAAGACATGGCAGGCGGGGCCCAGGTAAGGATGGTCTTCCCAGCCTCCTCTGCATACCTGCTGATGTGAGTCCACACTAGGGGACCCCAGGAGGCTCAGCATTGGATCACAACATCAGTACATGCTGGCCTACTTCAGCTTTAGCTAGGTGGGAGGAGTTGGGCCTTGAATGATGATACTAATGCTGCCTGACATTTCTCTGGCACTTTACAGTTGGCAAAGCTCAACACAAACTCAATCCATTCATGTTATCCCAGACAGGGCCTCTTTTGTAGAAAAAGGCTTTAGGAGCAGCTGACTGCTCCTAGGACAGAGGTCTACAGCTATTTACCCCTTGGAATTAAACTGGCTGGCAGGGAGGATGCTATTAAGACCAACTCACTAGGCAGCATCCAGTGACAGTACAGTGGGAATTAGAGCTCTTGCTCCTGTGCTGGGCTATGATGCTGCTCCTTCAGCCCACCTAGGAGAGCTGAATGTGACAGCCAGGGAGAAGTAGCTAGGACACTCGAGGCTGGTGAAGACTGAGTTCTTGAAAGTGGCTTCCAGCTGAGCCTCAGAAATGAGCCTAGGCCTCAGGATTTTAAAGGTGGGGGAATACCCCCCGGGAAAGAGGGGGGAAGGGAGCTGTTTCATCCTGGGGGAAGGATATCAGGTAGTAGGATCCTTCAGGGCCTCGCTTCTCAGTCAGGGAGCTTCCCTGGTGGCTCAGATGGTAAAGAATCTGCCTGCAGAGTAGGAGACTGGGTTCAAACCCTGGGTTGGGAAGATCCCCTGGAGAAAGGAATGGCTACCCACTCCAGCATTCTTGCCTGAAGAATTCCATGGACAGAAGAGCCTGGTAGGCTACAGTCCATGGGGTTGCAAAAAGTGGACATGACTGAGCAACTAACACTTTCACTTTTTCACAGGGCCTTGCTTCTCAGTCCTAGGACCACATAATCCTGGGACTGATCTTGCTTATGCCCTAGAAAGTTGTGGTTCTCAACCCCAGCTACCATGTCAGAATCTCCTGGGGATGATGTTAAATAACACAGATGCCTGGGTCCACCCCAACCCAATTCAAACAGAGTCTCCAAGAGGAAGTCCTGGGGAATAGCACACTTGAAAACTCCAGGTGAGTCCAGTGTACAGCCTGCATGGAGAATCTCTTCTGCAGGGTAAATAGGAAGAACTCAGTAGGATGTGCCTGGAAACAGGTTGCTGCTGTATCAACTAAAACACTTAGGTGAAGCCTAAAAATAGAACTTGAGCTAAGCATCCATATACTTTGTCTAGGCAATATATATATACATATATATATGTATATATATATATATACACATACATAATTTATTTATTTATTTTTTGCTGCATGTGAGCTTTCTCCAGTTGTGGTGAGCTGGGGTTGTTCTTCATTATATAGAATGAAGAACATGGTGCATGTGCTTCTTGTGGTGGTGGCTTCTCGTGGCAGAGCATGGGCTCTAGGCTCACAGCGTCAGTAGTCGAGGCATGTGGGCTCAGCAGTTGCTGTCCCCAAGCTCTGGAGCACAGGCTCAATGGTTGTGGTGCATGCTCCAGAGCATGTGGAAGCTTCTGAGACCAGGGATTGAACCTGTGTCCCTTGCACTGGCAGGCAGATTCTTACCCACTGTAAGACCAGGGAAATCCATCTATGCAGGATTAATACCGAGTTATCTTGAGCGGTCTGGAGCAGAGAGCATGAGCTGGAGGTTTTGGAGCCGTATGTGGACCACTAACATATTCTATATGGGTTGTAGTATTGCAAATAATTTTGACTTAATATTAGAAAATGAGATATTCCATCAAATGCCAGATGTCTAGCTTCCTTAGAAAAGTTAGAGTATGCAGAAATACTGGACCCTCACTCCCCTAAGGCAAGTCAGCTGAACTGAGCAGGGACTGGGCTTTTTAAGAAGAGACACAAGGTCTCCAGGAACCATAGTCCCCACTACTCCTTACTGTCCCTCTGAAGTCCATGTTAATTGTCTTTTACGAATATTGTTTGCTCTGTTGTTTTCCTAAGCCAGCAAAAGTACTTCTCCGTCCCCTTGTCTCTATCGAAAGCTGAAAAATTAAAGACAGTTGGCTCCTTTGTCTTCCTTCTGGCGCTTTCTTTGTTTATATTACCTGTTTGGTCTTCATGTCAAGCCCTGGCTGAATTCCCCAATGTTTACTAGGGTCGTTGGGGCCATGAAAGTGAGCAAGGAGAGGTTTGTGGTTGAGTGGGGGACTGGAAGTCTCTCTAATAGTAAAAAGCACTTAATCATTCTGGACACAGCTTAAGACATGGGAAAAGTATCTGCTAAAGTCATCAGTTACTGTAGTCTGTCAGGCAAAATCAGCTCCTTAAATATTCCCACATTTGATGCAGTAATGAGGTGTAATCATACCTTTTGCTCTTGCTGTTCGGTTGCTGTGATTACCTTAACCAGAGCTTCTAGCCCTGCCAAGCTGGGGCAACTGGGCTTCCTATCGTTCCCCTGCTTTTTTATGGTTTCCTGGAGTGGGAGCTGGCCTTGTGCTTGGGAGAGAAGAAGCCCCAGTAGCTGGGAAAATCACTCTTTGCAAGGCTGTGGCCTCAGTAGAGGCTCAGCTTCTGGCCCAGCTGGGCCATTGACTTCATCTGTGAATTCAAGTGACTCACTTTGTTTTCCGGACCCATTAATAAAATGATTACAGGGAATCATAAAGTTTCCTTCCAGATCTTGAAAAACAAACAAAGTGTGCCAACCTCACTGGGGTGTGAGGGAGGGTGGAGCCCAGGGCTCTGGGGAGGGTGGTGACATGTGCTTCCCTGGAGACAGGTGAGGCAGTGACCAGGCCAGTGGGGTTCCCACTGGAGCTCGGGACACAGGAATTCACTGAGCCCAGGCCCC
Organism: Capra hircus; assembly: GCF_001704415.2. Lineage (NCBI taxonomy): Eukaryota > Metazoa > Chordata > Mammalia > Artiodactyla > Bovidae > Capra > Capra hircus. The sequence continues at coordinate 19,436,923 of NC_030835.1, forward strand.
ACGTCTGGAGATGCAGAGGCCTGCCGAGCAGCCCCCGCCCTGACCTGGGGCCTTTAGCTGAGATTAGAGATCTCAGGGAACCGAGCCGTGAGTGGCCTTAGCCTGCTGGGACAGGAGGATCTGACTTTTTGCAAGCTTTTTGCTGTGGCCAGTGCTTAAGAGCAGAGAGCAGGGGCTCTCCTGGAGTCTGCCTGGGAAAGCAGGAGAGAGATGGCGGACACTCCATTGTCCCAGTGCCCTCAAGTCCTCTAAGCTCGGCCCCAGTAGAGGGAGATTTTTATTTTTATTGCTTTTATTGCCTCAAACGAGCACAATTGGGACTGAGCACAATAAGGCTGTTCTTGGGCTCCTCTGGTTCTCCAGCTGGGTGCTCCTTGGGGTGGGGGTGGGGACTTATCTTATTCAAATCCACATTCCTCCAGAACCTAGGCCAGGCCCAGCCCAGAGGAGGCCCTCAGCAAGAGAATTCGAGCCCACGGTCTAGTCCAGGTGGGAAAGCAAAACCCCATGGAGCTCTGGGATGCTCACAACTTTTGAACCTTGAGTTTTCCAGTGGTCTTCCCAGGGGCCCTGCTCAGCACCTCTTCAAAACCACCAGGCTGGGCTCCTCACACCAGTGTGCAGGGTCCGCGATACTTACGGGTAATCCCAGAGGACCTCGGTCTCCTTTTTCTCCCTGGACGCCTTTTTCTCCTTTTGCTCCGTCTAGTCCTGCTTCCCCCTGCAGGGAAGGGAGATGGGCGAGATCACAGAAGAGCATGGCCCAGACAACTCACCCTTGCATTCTGAGGTCCTGGAGACAGGGGTGGGTGGTGGGGAGCAGGGCAGACAGAGGAGGGACGAGGTGGAGGTGGCTGATCCAGGGGTGGCTGGCTGGGGACTCCAGGAATCACTGAATTCTTAGCCTGGCTTCACTCATGTTAGAGTCCCTTGTGTCTCTGTAGTAACTTTGAGGTGCCCAAAGGGAAAGAGGATGGCAAGAGAGAAGACAAACCCACATCAGTTCCAGGTCAGGCATTGGCATAGATGACCATTTGCATAGCAGAAAAACTGGGACGCTGGGGATCCTGGCTGGCAAATGCCTGAAATGCCGCCGCTGGATCCCTGAGTCTCCCAAACTAATCAGGGAAAGAAACTGTCCCCCGAAGAATGTCAGTGCAGGAGACACAGGCTTCCCCATTGCCAGCAGCTTGCAGCCTCTTGTATCCATTTGAGATGTGGGGGGAGGGCGTTGGGAGAATCCCAGGCCAGAGTCCAGTGGGCTTGGTTCCAAGAAGGGGTCCTATGCTCTGCCACCCTCTGTCTCCCACCTATACTTCAGGGTGAGTGAAGGGTCTGGGGTAGGTTACATGGAAAAAGGATCTCATCATTTGCTAAGAATCTAACCTGTCACTCTGTAGGGTCAATTGACGGATGGGAAAATTTTAAATCCAAAGCCTGTCCAGCATCAGTGATGGATGTTAATGGGACCGCAGAACTTTATTCTGTCCTAATTCTACCCCACTGGCTGAAGTGTCACATAAGTCCGTCTAGGGAAGGGGTCAGCTGGTCTGCCTCTGAAGCACTTTCTCGCTTCCCTGTCTTCACCGACAGGGCTCCTTCCTCCACCCCCTCGCCCAGCACCTGCCACGTGACCTCATCTTACCTTTGGTCCGGGAACGCCTTGGAGCCCCTGCATTTGGAATCAAAACAAGGCACCTCAGAACTGCATTTCTGGTTAAGTCAATCTCATTGTCCACAAGCTGGACTGCAGAAGGGCAAGGACTTAGGGTATAGAGCCTGGCCTGGGATCCCCACCTCGGGGAGATAGAAGGAAATGCTAAAAGGGGTCTGCTGGGGCTTTCTGGAGTGAGGCCTGAGCCAGGCTTCCCCCGCCAGTACTAACTGAGAATCGCTCTGTGGCCCCCACAGCTGACTCATGAGAGAATACTCAGTGTCATGAAAGGAAGATTCAGAGGGAATCCAGCAAAAGTGAAATAAACTGATATGTACAAAGTGCTTAGCATAATATCAGGCACATCGTAAGTTTAAATAAATGTTGGTGACTGCCATTATTGCTATTGCTACTACTTGTACCAGTGGCAATGGGGTGACCCATCCTCATGGGGACTGTGAACCCCACAGAGGCAGGGACCAGCATCTATTGATCCAGGGGGAGGTTAGGGATCCTTTAGGTATAATGCAGAGGGGTCCCTTTAAAGGTGCCTTGTCATCTGTAACTATGAAAGGGCCAACCTAGTGGAGTCCGTTTTAAATGGGTCACTTTCTATTTTAATCCTGCTGGCTGGTTAGTCAGAATAGAAGGAGAAGAACAGAAGTCTGATAGCAAAGGAACGGAGTGACTCTGACTTTTGCGAGGAAGGACCAGACCCCGTGACCAGACCTCGGGGCTGTCAAGCCCGTCAGCTCTTTCCAGGAAACCAGGCAATGCTCAGGCTCCTTGATGTCACAGAGATGATGCCTGTTTAAGGTGGGAGGGAAGAGGAGCATGGAGGGGGCACGTGGATGTGAAAATCCCTCTGTGGAAATAGATGATAGCTGACCTAAGGCTGAGGCTAAGCCCAGTGACTGCCATGGAGAGGGGACATTAGGCCTAGTCACAGTGGACTAAAACACAGAAAAGCCCTCTAAACTTACCGGAGGTCCAGGAGGCCCCTCTGGCCCTGGTGGCCCAGGAACCTGGAAGCCAAAGGGAAATGATTAGCTCACCCCGTTATATTCTCAGTGGCCCTGCCTTTGCCATAGTCTGGGGTCCGGCTGGAGTCGTAAGGGGGAAGACAGAACTACCAGCACACGGCCTCCCAAACGAAGGCTTAGAACAGGCCAGAAACTCCTAAACTCATTTCCCTACACAATGTTGGAAAAAACCCTAACGCCTCAAAATGTCTATTCTTCTAGACGTTTTTGAAAAACCGGAAAATCTGGCAGCCCCAGGCTCTTGTTCTTCAGTTCAGTTTAGTTCAGTCACTCAGTCATGTCCAATTCTTTGCTACCCCATGGACTGCAGCACACCAGGCCTCCCTGTCCATCACCAACTCCCGAAGTTTACTCAAACTCCTGTCCATTGAGTCAGTGATGCCATCCAGCCATCTCATCCTCTGCCATCCCCTTCTCCTCCCGCTTTCAATCTTTCCCAGCATCAGGGTTTTTTCCAATGAGTCAGTTCTTCACATCAGGTGGCCCAGGTATTATAGTTTCAGCTTTAGCATCTGTCCTTCCAATGAATATTCAGGGCTGATCTCCATTAGGATTGGCTGGTTGGATCTCCTTGCAGTCCAAGGGACTCTCAAGAGTCTTCTCCAACACCACAGTGCAAAAGCATCAATTCTTCGGTGCTCAGCTTTCTTTATAGTCCAACTCTCACATCCATACATGACCACTGGAAAACCAAAGCCTTGACTAGACGGGCCTTTTTTTGACAAAGTAATGTCTCTGCTTTTTAATATGCTAGGTTGGTCATAACTTTTCTTCCGAGAAGTAAGCATCTTTTAATTTTATGGCTGCAGTCACCACCTGCAGTGATTTTGGAGCCCCCCAAAATAAAGCCAGCTACTGTTTTCACTGTTTCCCCATCTATCTGTCATGAAGTGATGGGACCAGATGCCATGATCTTAGTTTTCTGAATGTTGAGCTTTAAGCCAACTTTTTCACTCTCCTCTTTCACTTTCATCAAGAGGCTCTTTAGTTCTTCGCTTTCTGCCATAAGGGTGGTGTCATCTGCATATCTGAGGTTATTGATATTTTTCCCAGCAACCTTGATTCCAGCTTGTGCCTCCTCCAGCCCAGCGTTTCTCATGATGTGCTCTGCATATAAGTTAAATAAGCAGGGTGACATCATACAGCCTTGACGTACTTTTTTCCTTATTTGGAATCAGTCTGTTGTTTCATGTCTAACTGTTGCTTCCTGCCCTGCATACAGATTTCTCAAGAGGCAGGTTAGGTGGTCTGGTATTCCCATCTCTTGAAGAATTTTCCATAGTTTGTGGTGATCCACGCAGTCAAAGGCTTTGGCATAGTCAATAAAGCAGAAATAGATGTTTTTCTGGAACTTTCTTGCTTTTTCAATAATCTAGCAGATGTTGGCAATTTGATCTCTGGTTCCTCTAAAACCAGCTTGAACATCTGGAAGTTCACGGTTCACGTACTGTTGAACCTGTTCCTGTTCTTGCCTGGCAACAATTACCTGAAGCTCAAGGAGAGCTTTCCCCACTGGGTGGGGCTTCAGTCCTTCGGTTTACCCTAGTCCTCACCACTCCTTATTGCTTTTTGCTAAAGCTTTTTTTTTGGCTGTACTATGCAGCATGCGGGGTCTCCCTGACTAGGGAGTACCCCTGTGCCCCCACACTGCAAGTGCAGAGTCTTAGCCACTGCACCACCAGGGAGGTCCCTCTCTATTGTTTTGAACCCAGACCTTTTGCAGTCATTTGTTTCATGCTTGGTCCTGGCTGGCATTTGAGTTTGAGACCTTTAGCTTAAAGAAACAGAGATTGGTTATCTGGAATGGAAGGAGACTGAGATGCTTCTCAAGTATATTCCTCAAGCTCCCCAGGTTGGTAACAGACAGGAGGGGGAATATGGGTCTCTATTTCCTTTGAAGGTAGGTTAAAGTAGAAGAGATTTGGACTGGAGAGTGAAGATGAAGGAACCCTGGGAGGTCTTCCTCTCAGAGGAGGATGCTGTGACGGGCAGATTCTGTCTCTGGTGAAGATGGACATCCATCGTCCACGGTCTGGGAGGAGACCTGCCTGCCCTTTTCTGAGTGGGTCCCCCCACTTCAGCTTCTGGACTCTCCTTGGATACCTCGCCTTTCCAGGGACAGAATCCCCTGGAGTGTGGCCAGCATGGGGACCCTCTGCCAGGTGACCACAAAGGAAGCCCCTGAACTTGGCAGACAGGGAACTCCTGTTGTCCCCTGGCCATGTGGAGTTTTTAGCTTCACGATACTATAGTCACCTTGTAGGGAATGCAATCTTTGCAAACTCTACCTTCTTAAAAAAAATGTTTACTACTTTTTTTTTTCTTAGTATAAACAAGTAAATCATATATCCTGATGGGAGTAGAGTTTACACAAATCATGCATATATTAAAATTCATAGACCTGAAAAGTCAATTTTATTATGTGATCATTTAAAATGTTAACATTTTTAAAGGAATACAAATTCATTAACATAGTAAATTAAAGAGAATGTATACCTATGGCTGATTCATGTTGAGGTTTGACAGTAAACAACAAAATTCTGTAAAGCAATTATCTTTCAGTTAAAAAATAAATTAATTGAAGAAGAGAATTGAAAGAAAGAAAATGCATAAATATCTCTGAGTAATGCTAATATTTTGCTTTATTTTTTTCTACACTCTTTTGATACATAAAATGTATTTGAATGTGTATCTATACTTATGATGATAATATATATATATATATATATTCAGCTCTTTCACTGAATGGAATAAAAATGATTTCCTACTAGTCAGAGCTTGGAGCAGGGCTTGGCATAAGAAAAACTCTCCAACATGGGGACTATTATTACCATTAGTATTGTTGTGGTAAGTTATTTAATCATTTCCTCCTTGTTAGAAATGCAGGCTGTTTCCAATTTGTACTTTAAATACATCTGGAAGGAACATTTTTGCATATTATGTGTTTCCTGAATTTCAGAGCATTTCCTTAGGAGGCTATCCAAATAAATAACACACGTGTTCTATAATCAAGTCTGGGTTACTAAATGCTGACGGGGCTTGGTGACATTGAAGGGTGACTGAGGAGACTTCTCTGGGGACTGAGAAGGTTTGGGGGTCTCTCTCTGCAGTGGTGTTGGGGTGGTGCAGGCTCTCCCAACAAATAGCCTCTCCCTCACGCATCCTTGATTTCTCTTGCTTTCCTGGCTCTCTCCTTGAGCCCGATCCCCTCCTGTCTTATGAGAAGGTGGCTTCCAACCTGACTGCTTCTCACTCCACAGTTCTCTCCTTTCCCCTTCACCACCACACTTCTCATACGAATACTGTCTCTCCCTGGAAACCTTACCTCTGAAGCTTCTGGGCAAACTCCTACAGACGCTGCCCCAAAGACCCATCCGCTGGGGTGCTCACCCGCCTCCCCGAGCTGCTGCCATTCTAGTGCCCACAGGTGGAGACTGCTTGCTGCGCAGGGGCGGTCTGCTTATCTCCTGTCTCCAGGCTCTAGCGCTGGGAACGGAGTGTGGCAGGCGCCATGTGAATGCCGCTGAGGGACCTGATCAGTGGAGCGAACTTCACAACGATCCTGAAATGCTCAGGAAATCTGGTTTCCTGCCCTCTTCCTCTGCCAGGCGGTTGTGAGTTTCATTCTAGAGCACGGCAATGCTGTGCCCACTGGAGGCTGTGGCACGATGAGGTCCCTGTCACAGTCCCCGTGACACAAGCCGCAGAGCAGGCACAACCTACCTCCATTCCTGGGTCACCCTTCTCCCCTGGTTCTCCTTTCTCTCCCTGTGGACAGAAAACAACATGGCATGGATGCCAGCACTCCGGGGAGTCCGGGATAGTCACCCTCAAATCTGTGACAAACCAGACAAGGACTAGGACTAGGCTGTGTCTAGGTGTCTGCAAGGATCGCCTGGGAAGCTATGGGGGGTAACTGGCCTGAGGATGAAGACCGGGACAGGGAGCCTGTGATCACTGGCTTCCTGAATCTGAGGTTCTATTAACAGCGCATGGGAGGAGAGGCTGATATTCTGCATGGATCCTATAGGGTAGAGACCCTAGCATAGACCTGGGACTTGTCTCTAACCAACAGAATACAGCCTGTGGCAAAGGTGATGGTCTGTCTCTCTTGTGATTATGTTATAAGCTTAGGTACAAATTATACAGATGTTACACAACTGATAGGTTAAGACTGTGTTACAAGTATGTCTCTCTCACACACACATACACACACCCCTCTGTCTTGCTTGCGTGCACTGAGACACTCCTGCTGGCCTTGGCCTTGAAGAAGCAGGCTACTGTAATGTGCTCTGCCTACTATGAGAAAGGCTGTGTGGTCGGGAACCATAGGTGACCTGTAGGAGCTGAGGGACTCAGTCCTACTATAGAAAGGACTGAGTTATGCCAGCGGCAGTGAGCTCAGCAGAGGACCCCAGCGCTAAACGGGAATGCAGCTGATGGCAACCTGACTGCAGCCTCGAGAAGCGCTGGGCGGAGGCCCCGTGCCTGGACTCCCGACCCAGGGACACTGCCATAACACGTGTACTGTTTTAAGCCACTGAATTTGTGGTGGCCTGCTATGCAGCTACCGAAAGCAAATACGGCTCCAGAAGCAGAGCCAGGCCCACAGTGTGTTGATGGGGGACCCTCACACCACATAGGGAGCACTCCCTCCAGTTTGGAGGGGATATGTCAGGAAGCCACCAGCTGCCTGCCTGTCCCAGCTGAGTGGGCAGTCAGTGGCCTCCGAGGGCCCCTGCACTGGGTCAGAGGTGGGACTGGTTGACCTCTGAGGTTCTTTCTACTTCTAAGAAGAGAATTCCTCCAAGTTCAAGGTTCTGGCAACTTTGCACTCTGTTGGCCCCTGGAGAGGGAGGCCATCATGTTGTGAGCAGAGGGAGCTGGAACCCCTGTTGACACCCATCTGCCCCTCAGGGAGCAGCTGCTCATTCAGAGGACCCTCCCGTCCCCAGGCTGGGATGGCAGATGAGGTCGGTGCAGCCTCATCACACCAGGCACCTGCTAGGCAGGTGACCGCAGTCAGGGCACCCGACTTGCTTGCCCTCGTCAGCAGAGGTCTGCTGGCAACTGTGATGCTCAGTCCCCTCGCCTTACTATAAATCCTGGGAGCCCGATTGGGCCAGGAAGTCCAGTTGCTCCGGCTCTCCCTTGGTCACCTGGTTCTCCTTTCTCCCCAGTTGGGCCGTCTAGACCCTACGGATTGACAAAGATCTCTGTTAATCAAGGGCTAGGCCATCACACTGAGGTCTACGGACAAGCTGCGGCCTGTACGTGGGACCCCCTTCTCCCAAAAGCAGATGTCTAGGGTGCCGTCTATTTCTCAGATGGAAGCCGTGAGGCCCAAAGAACGTTCCTAGGTCAAACCTAGCTGGCCTGGGCAAGGTCCCTTGTTTGTACCTCTCCTGGGTCTAGGGCTTCTGTATGCTATCCCAAGAGACAGTTTTACACCCACAACCTTATCTTCCCAACAACCCAGTGAGGTATCCAGGGATGGTATTATCCCCATTTTACAGATGAGGCAACAGAGGCTCTGCCAGGCTCAGTGACTTTGCTGCGAATGGGAGCTGACAGAGCAGGACTCAGGTCTCTTGAGGCAGGAAACTAGCTTTCATAAAGTAAGGCTGGAGGCGAAAGCAGGCAAGCCCCTGTCCCCGGCTCCCGACCCTGGCCTCCAGCTGCACCGGGCACAGCACACAGCTGTATCATGCTAGGCGGGCCCTGGCGCTCACCGGTGGTCCTGGCTGCCCCGTCTCCCCTCTCTCCCCCTTCTCTCCTGGGCTCCCCGGGAGGCCGTCTTCTCCCTTCATTCCTGCAGGCCCAGGCTTTCCTGGGGGGCCTTGGGGACCAGGAGGGCCCACATCTCCTGGTTTGCCTCGAGGTCCCTCGAGAAAAGATCAACAACATGTATTTAGATACACTCATGGAGGATCGAGGGGAAGAACATGAAAGAATGGGGTGTGGGGGCCCCAAAGGACTTGGCTCTTTGGTGCTTTATTGGACCAGGCAGAGAGTCTGTGCAGCTGCCTGTGTGAATCTGAGGGGCCTTGGCCACCAGCCCTGGCCCATCCCAGCGTGGGTCTGCCTGGCTCCTCCTGGGGCCAGCAGTGGGGATCAGGGGGCTTCTGCAGGTGGGTCCCCCCTCCCCTCTCCTCCCTTCCCCACAAGGTGTGCACCCAGGCTCCTTCCAGAGCCTTCTGCACCCTCACCACCAGGGCAAAGACAATCTTTAGAGGTTTGTCTGGGCGTGTCCTTACCTTTTCCCCATCAAGTCCGGGAGGGCCTGGCAGTCCAATCTCCCCCTGCAGCCAGAACAACCCAAGGTCACTCTCGGACCAGAGAACAGTAACTCTTATTTACATAGCACTTGCTGGGTCAGGTGTCCTCAGCACTCACGTGGAAGGTATGCACTTTCACTGACTGTTTTACAGGTGAGGACCCCAGTGCAGAGTTGTGAGCCCAAGGCCTGTGGTTAATGAACAGTGGATCCCGGTTTGACTCCTGGGTAGGGAAGAGCCAAGATCCCCTGGAGAAGGACAGTCTACCCACTCCAGTATTCTTGGGCTTCCCCCACGGCTCAGATGGTAAAGAATCCGCCTGCTATGTGGGAGACCTGGATTCAATCCCTGGGTTGGGAAGATCGCCTGGAGAAGGGCATGGCAACCCACTCCAGGATTCTTGCCTGGAGAGTCCCCATGGACAGAGGAGCCTGGCGGGCTACAGTCCCTGGGGTCGCGCAGAGTCAGACACGACTGAGTGACTAAGCACAGCACAGCAAATAACCAGCTGTACCACCAAAGCAAGCTGAGAGGGAAGACCGGTGAATTCCTCCTGGCAGATCAGGTAAGGCTTCGGGGAGGAGGTGGCAGCCTTCGAGGTGGGATTGAAATATAAGGACTTTGAATGGTACAGGAGACAAGAAGGGACTTCAGGGCAGAAGGCCTCATGAGTAGAGGGCAGAAGGACAAATGAGCTTGGCTTTCTGAGAAAACCCGCAGGGATGAGGGCAGAGGACAAAAGGAAGCAGGAATGGAGGGAGAGGTGAGACTGGGGAGGGGCTCAAGTGCTACGTGCTATGATGGCGGGCTGGGTCCCTGCTGTGGGTCCAGCTAGGGTGCGAGCTTGTCTAGACCCAGGCCTCACCGTAACAGAGGGGCCTGTTAATTACAGGAGCCTGAGACAGACGGTGAGGGGAGAACGGCAGAGTTGAGGGTGTGGGAGGGATGGAGGGCAGGCAACGCCTTGGAGCTTGGGGAGAATTACAGGCTGGAGTGGGGTGGTGGCCCTGGGAACATGAGAAAGACACAGATGGGGCAGCCGGGGGTCCCGTGCTCAGAGACGCATGTGGGGCTTCTGCAGGGTCTGCATCTGCCTGGTCAAGACAGTGTTACCTTCTCGCCTGGGATCCCTGGAGCTCCGGGTGGGCCGATCTGCCCAGGAAGACCAGGGGGCCCCTAGGAAAGGAAAGAGAGACTCGTGGGAGAACTTTACAACTGAGGAGGGATGGCCTGTCTCCAGGGAGGTGTATGTGGAGGCTGATTATTTCCAAACATTTCATCAGCAGTTGGAACACTTTTTTTTTTGCAAAGAAAATAACAAGGAGATCCTAGAGTGTAAGGCAGTTAAGCTCTGAGTGTGTTTAGGCTAAAGACAGGGGTGGGGATCCTACAGCCACACCTATCAGCCTCTTCCTCCCCTTTCCTCTATACCCTGGGGAATCCCTGGGTTCCTAGAAGACAAATCTGACCTTCCCTGACAGTGATTGGGCAACAATCCAAATGTCCATCAGCAGGTGAGTGTCTGGAATACTATACAGCAGTGAAAAAGAACCAAGCACGGCCCAGGCCATGCCAGAAAAGAAACTCTGACACGTGACGCAGAGCGAAAGAAGCTGGATGCGGAGGCTGACATACTGATTGACTCCATTCATAAGAAACTCCAGAACTGAAGACAGATCTAAGCTGTGGTGACAGAAAGCACATCAGTGGGGTAAGTGTGGGATTGAGTCTTGAGTCTCATGAAGGAATTTTCTGGAGTGATTGAGGTGGTGGATACAAGGCTATATACATTTGTCAAAACTCAACAAATTCTACACCTAAAGTGGGTACATTTTATTGTATGTACAGTTAATTCAAGGTTGATCTTAAAAATTAAAAAATTTTTCCATGAAAGTTTTGTTTCAAATAGCTATTTCAAATAATATATTTTAATGTTTCCAAATGAAGCTCACTGATTCTAGAACCATTTGGTTAATACCAATCTCTGGGTTTGAGGCATCATATGACCAGTGCTTAATTCTGGATTTGTATCATCTCTAAGTGTGTTCTCTGGCATATGGCCACTAAAAAATATTGAATGACAAAATATGAGTAGTTTGAGAACTTCTTGATCTCTCCTCTTTCCTCTGACTTGGAAGTTAAAGCAGGTGGTGATTGTTTTAACTGCAGATATTCACTGAGGGCCTATCACTGGTGGGCACCCAGGCAGGATCCAGGCTTAGAATACACCGGTTTTCCAGATGCAAATAATGAAGTTGATTTTTAGAAAAGGTGGAGGACTGCTACTGATTTCTTAGGATTATACTTTATTAGTGAAAGGTTGGGTAAAAGGAGAAACATGGAAATATCTTCCTCCACACCACTACTTTTTCGATGCCGCTGCAGAGAGAACCAGCATTTATCCTTTGACAAGAGCACCCTGCTGAGCTGGTGAAGAGCCACTCTAGATGACAGCTATGATCCTGCTCAGGCTCAGGCCAGTCCCTGCCTCAGCACAGCAGGGTCTACCCTAATCTTCTGGAGGGGAGACCTCCAGGCTTGGCTTTCAGGTTGCCCACTCCCAGCCCTCAGCCCAGCACCTGGGGGGAATCAAGGGATGAGGACTCACCATCAAGGCCAGTGTCCGGATCTCCTAAAAATCAACATCACATGATCAGTTGAGCAAATCAAGAGCCACCTGGAAGGTCCCTCAAAACAGTCCTGAAGTGTGGGTGCTGGGCCCCTTGAAGGAGCACCACAGAGGTAGACCCTCTCGGGGATTCTGTGTCTCTCAGACTTACTCCACCCTCACCTCTCCCAGAGGGTCGTAATCACTGAACAGAGAACACCCCACGAGCACCAAATGCTGTCTACAACAGACTCAGACAAGCCTTAAAGGGAATTGCAAACTGTCCCTTTACCAGAGAGGGAAGAAAGAAGCGTGTCTTCCTTCTAATCACTGACCAGGACCCTCCCTTCATCTTCCCCCTTCTTCTAAGACCCAGATTTAAGGCTTTGATGTACCTCCCTTTAAACACAGTAGAACAAAACACGGAGCTACTTGGAAATAAATTAGAGGCACAATTGTTGGCATTTAAAAAAATCTGTACACCTTGAAAATGGATTCACATAGGTACAAGGATTCCTTTAAAGGAGTGGTTCTCAGTCTGGGGTGATTTTGTCCCCCGGGTGACATTCGGCAGTTTGCAGAGACATACTTTGTTTTTTACAGCTGGGAGGCAATGACATAGGTGCCATCTATTGGAATCTAGTGGGTAGAGACCCGGAATGCTGCTGAACATCCTCTGGCACACGGGACAGCCTTCCCACAACCCAGATCAACCAGCCCCAAATGTCACTACACCCCACTTTTTTACAAAAAATTTTTATGGCATGAGGGATCTTAGTTCCCCAACCAAGGATTGAACCCAGGCTCCCTGCAGTAGAAGCATGGAGTCTCAAGCACTGGATCACCAGGGAAGTCCCAAGAACCCCACTTTTAAAGGAGGGAGCCGTATGAACCTGGACTATTACACGGACACAAAGGTAGATGGGTCACAGGAAGACAAGTGCTGCCAAGTGAAGGGGGAGTTTGTGTGCCAGAGAAATGGGAGTCTCAGAACCACAAGTGGGCCAGCACCCCACAGGTGCCAGGATGCTCCACTTACGGCTCTCGGTGACCCAGAGCACCCCACAGGTGCCAGGATGCTCCACTTACGGCTCTCGGTGACCCAGAGCTGGGCCACTTGGATTTCAAAGAGGGAGCTGTGTGCCTGGGGGATGCCGAAGGAGAGAAGACAAGGGAGCTCCTTGGAAGCTCTGCCTAGTGGCCAGGCCTTGGAGGGTTAGAGGCTCAGATCTCCCAGCAGGCCTGGGGCCCAGCTCCAAGGACCACGAGGAACCCCTGATCTCCGTCTCTGGGTGGCCCCGCTTACCTGGAGAGCCTCGTTGATGTTGCCGTTGTAGTCCACCATCTCTCCTTTCCCAGTTTCGCCCTTGGAGCCCTAGGAGACAAATGACACCTGTACCCAGGGTCTGGGCCAGCGGGGACCTCAGGACAGGCACCTCCTGTTCCTGCCAAAGGGGATCAGAGCCGATGCTGGCTGCACAGGTGGATCCAGAGCCACTGGCGGTGGCTCCCGGGGCTCCAGACACGCTCAGAGGATGCTCCGGGAATCCAGAACCAGTGGAGAACCCTAGACTAGACAGACCTGGGGGACGCTGAATCTGACTGTGGCTGCAATGTCAGACATCCTAGCCAGACAACCCAGCCGGCCAGACTGCTCTTCCCGGAGAGCCCCAGATGAGCCACTTCACACCATGGCCCCAGGGAGCTGGGCTGGGCTGCCCTGATTCTCTGGATGAGAGATGCACGTACCTTGGGGCCAGTAGGTCCCTGTTCTCCAGCTGCTCCAGGCTCCCCCTGTTGCAGGACAAAATTGAAGTGAAATGGGCATAAAGTGGCTACAGAGAACCTGATGTCCCCAGATGGTCTGTGTTGGGTCCCTGGAGGTGCCGGGAGGCTCAGCTCAGCCCAGGCCAGGAGGGTGCAGGGCGCCAGGTGCAGGGTCCACCCCTTGGGAAGCGCCTCCACCAGCCCGCATGCCTCTCTCCCTCTGAGCTCCCTCCAGCTTCACACACTGGAAGGTCTTATTTCTGTCCTGTGTTAGCTGTTGGTGATTCTATCCTTGTTTGTCTGGGCACCTCTCTTTAGTCCCCTAAGTCAGCCACCTCCTTGGGAGCAGAGACCAGACCCTCTGCCCCTCTGTTCCCATCGTGCTCAAGGAGCAAGGGTTCAGAAACTTTTTGCCAATTGCCTGGGTGGTCGCCAATCGCAGTGGAGAGCCCCGGCGGTTCCTGTCTGCTGGTGGAAGACCCAAACTGTGGGAGGAAACGCGGGGGGCCAGGGTGAGGGATTAGAAATACCCTGCCTCCTGGAGCAGGTTGGGTGGGGGAGGATATGTACTTGTTGGAAACAGGACAGAACCGTGGGAAATAAATGAAAGGTGGTATAAATTGTGAAAAGCAAAGCACAGTTCCATACTTGATCTGGGAAAATGTGAACACAGCTTTAAAAATGAAGACAGAAAGTAAAAATAAAGGGAAAACAAACCCTTTAATATAACTCAACTTCTGCTGACCCCTCAGTTGGTCAGCTCAGGGAGCGTCACCTCCAAATAGCAGCCGGCACCTCCCCGCACCCACAGTCTTAGAGTGCCCACAGCAACACCATGCTGACCTGTCCACAGGAGGAGCTGGAGAGAATGGAGCCCGCCTTTACCAGCGGTTAGAAAATAGCAGATGCAGGGGCTCTGGGCCACTGCATTCCCCAGGCCCAGCGTTTCGCACCCGGGCCTGCCTGTGCCTGGCCAGCATCTCAGAGGCTTCCCCAAAGCCCAAGGTGGCCACAAGAGATGGCAGGCAGGAGTCACGGCTGTCAGCCCTGTGCCTGGGGGCCTGGTGGCAGCGACGGCCGAGACTCTCTCCCTCTGAGCTCCCAAGCTGACCCTCATCCTGCAGCTCTTAGATCGGGGCCCTCTGTACCTTGTCTCCTTGCCGTCCTGGGGGGCCTGCCTGGCCATCTGCTCCAGCTTCCCCCTGGGCAACAGGAGAGAGATGGGATGAGGACACGCAGGGGGCAAGAGACGGTCTGGCTGTTCATGTTGTAGCAAGTGTCTCTGGGCTCTATCTCTTTGCCTGGTTATCTCCTAACTCCCCCGATTCCACCTGTCTGACTTCCCCACCCTTGGGCCCTGCCCAGGCCCACCTCCTCCAAGCAGCCCTCCTGATCTATTCCTTTCTCTCTCTGAGTTCTGTGCTGCCAGGCCCTCCTCAGTTCTTAGTTAACACACATGTGTCCAGCTTGTTGAGGCCCCTAACTATGGACCCTCATCAACTTCCGGCTGTAGGAGGCAGGTCATTTTGGAGCCTGGAACACTTGCTCACCTCACCAGGTCCTGCCTGGGAGGCAGAGGTGAGTGAGAAGGGCCTAAGCATGTGGGGAGGGGGCCCCAGGAGGCCTAGGACCGGAGAAGCAGGGAGAGACAGGAGTCTCTGTGGCCGATTCAGAGTCCAGGCTATGGGCCTTTCTGATTATCCAAAGACCTGGCAGCCACTGGTCCTTGACTCAGCTACATCAGAGCCATTTGAGTCAATGGCTCCTACTTCCAACTGCCCCAGATAGGGCATGTCTTTTGGAGGGTCAAGGTCACAGCTTGGAAATAGGAGCTCGGTCCCAGGAGCTCAGACCTTTTTAGAATCCACTGGAACAACCACACAGAGGAGGAGAGAAGGCAAGGTGCCCAGGATACAGAGTCCCCCAGATGGACTAGGGATAAGGACCACAGGCCAACACCTGACTTGAGCACTGATCCCAGGGAAAGACTCACCTTTGGCCCTGGGGGTCCAGGAAGCCCTGGGGGACCGGGTTCCCCTCGGCCTCCTCCAATGGAGTTTCCAGCATCACCTTTTTCCCCCTGGGGGTGGAAGGTAGAGTTCCCATCACTAACTTTGCGGGAGGTGGTTGGTCCCTGTCTTTCCTCCCCTCATAGCTCAAAGGACTGAAGACAGCAGCCTGCCCCTCAGTCTGTGCTGAATGTTGGGGAACCGTGGGCTCCAGCATGGCTGGGGACCAGAGGCTTTGAGAAGCCTGGCTATGGGATGTGAGGAGAGAATGGAGCTGGTGACTCAAGCGGAACAGGTGCAAGCCAGAACAAGATCCCCGCAGGACCAGAATTGAGGTTTCTCAAAGTGTGTTTCAGGGAACACTCCCTCAGCAGGTTGGGAATATTCAGACTGTGACAAAGAGGGGTCTGGTGGCCAAACAATGTCGGAAAGGCAAAATGAAATGAAGCTTTCCAGGCTCCTTCACCACGGGGTGCCAGGAGCCTCTTGGACAGGCCAAGGTGCTCATGACTCTCTGAGGAGCCTGCTTTATTTATTAAAAAATTTTTTATTGGCATATGGTTGACTTGGGTTGGTTTCAGGTGTACAGTAAAGAGAATCAGTTATACATACATACATATGTACATATATCCACTCTTTTTCAGATTCTTTTCCCATATAGCCCATTACAGAGTATTGAGTAGAATTCTGAGGGTACTATTGTATAGAGCCAAACTTATTTGACTTCTTTTTTTTTTTTTAATGGAATGTCTGTGGAGCTTGCATACTGTAGACTACACTTTCAGACCTGGTGGAGAGAAATCAGACCAAGTCATAGCTAGTAAATTCTTTGAATTTGGGGCTTTTTGGGGACAGTCAGGACCTCCCATGTGGTACCCCATGCTTCTGTCCCCCAAAACAGAATCTGGCTGTGTTCCACCTGCTTTTCCCCAATCTGGGAGGGACCCCTGTAATGCTGGGGCCCGTGTGAATGTGCAGGGTGGGAAATGTGGGTGGGGATGGATGCTGGACCTCTACACAGAACCCACCATTCAGAGCTGGTTGCTACCCACCTTCTGCCCCAAGAGGCCGAGTGGCCCTGGGGACCCCACAGCCCCCTTTTCACCCTGTGGAGGAAATGCAGACAGTTTGGGTTAGGAACTATTTCTCTAGTCTGTTGGCGAAGGGACCAGCCCTCCAACGTAGGGTCTTAACTTTCTTTTCTCCTGCCTCCCTGCCCTTACCTGGGCTGTTCTCTGAAGGACTCACTTCCTGCTGGACCCTATCAGGGACCTGACTCCTTCCTTGGGACACTTCCCATTGGTATCATTGTCCTCCCAGTCCTGTGTGGGCAGGGCCCTTGGCATTTATGGAGGGAGAGGAACCAACAGCATTGAGTTCCTTTGGGGGGTCTCCTAGGGAGACGTGAGCCATTCAGAATGCAAATATTTGGCGTTACTTTTTAAAAACTGCTTTGCTGTTTTTTATGTTTGTAACATCTAGCAATTAGATGCTCCTGGTCTCTAGGGAGAGCTTTCTGCACACCTCCCCCCTGCCTCTAGGGAGGACTAAACCCATCATACCGGCACTTCTCCTTTGGAGGAATATTTTGAGAAGTGTGCCTCAGGTTGAATTGTGTCCTATGAAATTCATATGCTGGAGTCCTAACTCCAGGTATTTCAGAATGTGACCTTACTTGGCAATTGGACCACTAGAGATGTAATTAGCTAAATTATGAGGTCACCCTGGAGTCAGGTGGGCCCCTAATCCAGTAAGATTGGTGTCCTTATAAAGAAAAGGGAACTTTGGACACAGACATGCATATGGAGAGAACACCACGTGAAGACGAAGGCAGAGACTGGGGTGATGCTTCAACAAGCCGAGGAAGACCAGGAACGCCAGCAAGCTCCCAGGAACCAGGAGAGAGGCACGGGACACCCCGCAGAAGGGTGTCCAACCCTGCTGACACCTGATCTCGGACTTCCGGCCTCAGCACTGCGGGCCAGTCAATGTCTGCTGCCGAAGCCACCCAGTCAGTGGTCCCGTGTTAGGGCAGCCCTAGCAAACAAGCAAAAGTCGCTCGGTTGTGTCCGACTCTTTGTGACCCCAAGGACTATACCGTCCACGGAATTCTCCAGGCCAAAATATTGGAGTGGGTAGCCGTTCCCTTCTCTGGGGGATCTTCCCAACCCAGGGATCGAACCCAGGTCTCCCACACCGCATGTGGATCCTTTACCAGCTGAGCCACCAGGGAAGCCCAAGAACACTGGAGTGGGTAGCTGTTCCCTTCTCCAGGGGATCTTCCTGACCCAGGGATCGAACCGGGGTCTCCTGTGTTGCAGGCGGATTCTTTACCAGCTGAGCTACCAGGGAAGCCCAGTAAACAAGTACCCTTCTCTATTCTACCACCAAAGAATACTTTTTCTTGCCCGTGACTTATGTCCCAGAGCCCCGCTCTCATTGCAGAGAGGAAGGGTCTCTGTGACTGTGGACGACGCCCTCAGTGAGGCACCCAGCTCTCCTGATGCTCCTCCTTCTGTGTCACAGACTTCACTTGGATTCACAGCGTCCTGTATCAGGAGGGCCCCACGAGAGTGCCCCTCCAGGCCAGCGTGAGAAGCTCCACTTGCTCTAGCCTGTTGGTGGTTCTCATATGTAATAATACACACTGAGGGCCCTGCGCTCATAATTCACTCGGATGGCTCAACGAACTTTTCAGCGGCCAACACAAACGGTGCCGCACCGGGTCTTTAGCAGTCATCCCCTTGCCACCTGCCCTGGGGCAGAAAGAGTGAATGACAGGAGGAGGGCATGGCACCCCACTCCAGTGTTCTTGCCTGGAGAATCCCCAGGGACAGAGGAGCCTGGCGGGCTGCAGTCCATGGGGTTGCAAAGAGCTGGACATGGCTGAGCTACTAAGCACACACACGCGGGAGGCGAGGAGGGCCAGGTAAAAGCCCCAGTGATGAGAGGGACATGAATCCTAAGGCCCCAGCTCGCTCTGCAGTGCCTGAGGCTTTAGCAGGGGCATACCCCTGTCTGAGGCAGGGGTGGTCTAAGGGGAAGGGTGTGGGGCTGCTCTGCTGAGGTCCTGGGGGATGGGAGCAGGGGCAGGGAGGACCTCCCTTCCTTCTGCTGGGCTTTCCTCTGGGGTATCCAGTGGCTTTCAGGGAGAAAGGCTGTGCCCTCGAGTGTGAATTTCCGAAGATTTGCAGGCCATCCTGGCCAGCACTCCCTTCTTCCTGGAGACACATGCACCCTCCTCACACTGCAAGCAGCCTGACAACCATGGGGGCGGGGGGTGGGAACGGCGGGGGGACCAGGAGAGGCCGGGATGAAGGGAGCACACACTCAGAGACACAGTATCCTACCCTCTGCCCCCTCTTTCCCGGCAAACCTGGGGGCCCCGGCTTCCCTGTTGCTCCTGGGTCTCCCTTTGGGGTAAGAAGAAAAAGTCACTGATAAGAGGATGGGATGGGAGTGGTGAGGGGTACAAGGGGCAGTAATCATAGACGAGTGTTTCCAGAATACCTGCCCCCTAAGAGGCACCTCTTAAAAAAAGATTGTCCTCATCAGAAAGTTTGAAAATGCTGCAGAAGTTACTTTGTTTTTCTTTAGTCACTCAGTCGTGTCCGACTCTTTGCGACCTCATGGACTGCAGCATGCCAGACTACCCTATCCTTCACTATCTCTCGGAATTTGCTCAAATTCATGTCCATTGAGTCAGTGATGTTATCTAACCATCTCATTCTCTGCGGCCCCCAAAAGAGTTTCCCAGTGTATATTTAGCACAGTAAAGGCTCTGAGAAGGCCTGCAGGAAAGAAGCCTGTGTAATAGTTTCAAGGTCCATTATTTCTCAAATGTCTTTGACCATGGAAACTTTTCTCATGTTATACCTCTTATTGGACTGGATGAGAGACAGATCCCTGTGGGTGTAGGGGACCATGTCACCGCCCGCTGCAGCTGGTGGGAATGTAAACCAGACAGTTGCCCGGGACAGGATCCAGGGAGGGGGACGCGAGGCGTCTGCAGCGCATTCTTGACAAGCAAGCCCCTCCGGGGTGGGCTCTCCTCTGCTCAGTCAGGTCCCCAGCTCTGGATCAGCCTCAAGGGACCAGGAGCAAAACAACAGCAGCCCATCCCACCTCCACCCCACGCCTGATGCTCCGGGCTGCCCGGAACATTTCCTCTGTATCAGTACCTTGGCTCCTGGGATCCCAGGTTCACCCTGTGTGGGAGGAAAGAAGACTCTGGTAAAGAATGGGAGAGAGCCAGATGAGAGAGGCCAGGAGCAGAGAAGTGAAGGCATTTGGGGGCAGAAGTGTCCGGTCAGCGCAGGGCTTTCCTCTGCCTCAGACTCGGGCCCCGCCTGGACTATTCCGTATTCTTCCCCGAGGTGAGACGGTGGCAGGTGAGAGGCAGGCGGCCCAGGAGGAGGGAGAGGAAGGAAGGGGCATTTGCTTTGGATGCCGTGTCCCTGTAAATGACCTGGAGGAGATCCACATAGATAATTTCTGCTTCGGGAGTGTTCCTGCCCACCGGCTGAATTCTGGAGAGTAAAGCAGAGCACTAGACTCCTTTCACGTTGGCAGGCTGGTGGGACCTTCAGCTGAGACTGGTAAACCTTTGCCAGTTGCTTGCACGGCTTAGTTAACATCTGTTGTTCAAGCTGAGCATCTGGCATACATATTGCTTTAAGGGCAATGGTTCTGAATTCTGTCTGCTCCTGCCTTGGTCCAGTGGCCACCCACTGAGCCCCTGAAACCCCAACTCTCTCCACCCCTCCCATCATGCCCCTCAGGTCTTGAGTTTCAAGGCCCACTGACCTTCATCCTGGCCACAGTGGTTCCAGGAGCCCCCTGGCAGAGAGAAGGAAAGGCATGGGGACTTTCTCACCTGGGAGAGGGGTGCGGTGCACAGAAGAGGTGGCCAGCCTCCTCTTGGAGAGACATGAGACATGGAGACTTTGGGCTGCCGCTCAGGTATACAGGGAAGGGGGTTGCTGAGCTCATGGCCTGAGAAAGACCCTCTGCGCTCAGCCAGGCTCCCTGGGCTTCTAGACCCTCCTGGGAGACTCAGAGGGCATCATGGCAGGCAGTCCCTGGCTGGGCTAGATGAGGGGCGCTCCTGGGTGGAGTTGGGGGGGATACGAGAGGAGGAGATGGAGGAGAAAGTGGGGGAAGGAGAGCCACAGGGAAGTGAACAACAGCAGGTGGCTGAGTTTACTAAGCTTGCTGGCCCCTGAGGCTGCCTGTAGGGCTCTCCTTAAGGGAGCCCTCTAGTTCTAAGTCCCAGTGGACTAGGGAGCAGCTGGGAGTGAACCCCGCTTCCTTATCAGCTCCAGACCACCAACTTTGAGGTAAATAAGCTGCCAAGCACAGCACTTAGTAAATTTCAAGTGAATGTCATTTTTAGGGGATCCTGATTCCCACATGGGTCTCAGGACTGCAGCCAGAGCTGAGGGTACCTGAGAAGTTCTTTTTATGACCCACTGATCCCCAGGAGGAGGCCTGGCCATGCTAGGAGGCTGCTGGTGAGTGATGGTTCATGGGCTGAAAAGGAACACCCCTGCCTGAACAATAGGCCAGGCAGCAAGGGGAGAGGATGAGGAGAAATGTGCACCCCATCTCTGTTTTTATGGGAGGATAGGATGCAGAAGGAGGAGGCGCCAGAAGGGAGCACTACAGCTGCGGGAGCTGCTGGGCAGGGGGCGTGCTGCATACCTTTGCTCCGTGTTTGCCCGGCATCCCTGGCATGCCCCGTTCTCCCTGCAGGAAGAGACAAGAGAAACAATGAGAAGAGGACCAGACTCAGGGCCCAAGGGCTCGGCTCTGAAGCATGGCCTTCGAGGATGTCAGCGAGAGGGGTTGCTCCGGAAGCTTGGAATAACCGTTCAAATCATGTCTGCCAGGGATGGCTTCACCCCATCCTCTTTGGGCCAGGTCTCGAAATTCTGCAAAAGGCCCAGAAATCTTAGCTTCCGATGCAGGAGCCCTCCCTCATCTCGACCCCACCAGGACCCCTGAGCCACAGGCAGGGGTGATGGAGCTGGACTCAGAAGCGACGGCAACAGGCAAGATTGTGCCCCAGGCACTAAATTCTGGAAAATCCCTCTTGTGGGAAAGAGCCGAGAAAGGCTCAGCCATTTATTGCGCTTGTGTCTGGCACTGAGTGAAGCCGTCACATCCATCCTCTCTTCAATCTCTAGGCATCCCCTCCAGTCAGTGTAGGAACGGATGTTATTTCTGTCCCACAGGTGAGCTCTAGAAGGCCAGGTACGATAGTCAAGGTCACGCAGAGCAGAGATT
This sequence comes from Capra hircus, assembly GCF_001704415.2. Lineage (NCBI taxonomy): Eukaryota > Metazoa > Chordata > Mammalia > Artiodactyla > Bovidae > Capra > Capra hircus. Next base: position 19,458,570 of record NC_030835.1, read on the forward strand.
TGAACACAGGTCTTTTATCTGCCAAAGCCCAGGTACCCATTTCTCTCAGCCAACCCCATGCATCAGATGCTTCTATCGCTTGGCAACCCCAAGCATCCGTTGCTTCCATTAAACCCCTTCTGCAGGCCAAAAGCAGGGCAAAGCCCTATATTCTGGAGGGTCCTCAGGTCTGTGCCCCATAGGAGTGAGGGGTCAGTGCTCAACCCAGGACTGTCTTTACAACCTCTGGCACCAGAGAGAGAGGCTGAGCCCGGCTGGCCTGTGACCACAGTTCTGCTCTATGGCCAGCAGAGGGCGCCACAGGACGTCATCAGAATTCTGGTAACTCGCCACAGCGCATAAGCTGAAGTCCCCAGTTTCCATTCCAAACAATTCAACTGGATTGACTCAGCCCAGAGGGACACCAGACAGAGTTCCCTGGGGTGGTGGTGGGTGCAGGTGGGAGGTCAGCTTGCACAGCCCTGACTACTCAGAGATCTCCCGTTTGAACCCCGTTCCTTCTCTTCCCATCTTTCTGACAGCTTTCCTCCAATGCATCTGCCCTCACCTTTCCCACCTCCAGTAACAGAGCTGAGCTGGGTGTCTGTGTGATCTCGGATAACTTACTTTCTCTCTCTGGCTTCAGGATCCTGCAAAGTGAGGACTAGACACCTCCTACTCACTTCTGCTCCTGGGAGGACCAAGCCGAGGAGCTGACTCTGGGTGTGTTGGCAGCCCCAGAACAAGGTTCTGTGGGGGAAGGGATGTTAGCTCTGGGCAAAACTGTGGTTCTACAAGGGGCTCAGTGGGTCTCCTCCTGCCCCAAAGGACAGCCTGGGATGCCTCATCAGGGGAGGAGGCTGGGGTCTGCCCACGCTCCATCCCTGGGTTTCTGTCCCCAGTCTCCGCACGCGCTGTGCAGATCAAAACCTGGAGTGAGGGTGTCTGATGTAATCAGGGTTGTCTTCAGACCCTAAAGGTTTGTCTGTGAAGATACAACCGCACTCTCCAGGGAAATCTGGGCCCCTTGGAGGAGGCAGTCTCCTCGTTAGGATGGCTGACCTTTTGCCCCTCCCCTCCCTCTGGGTCAAGTCTCTTAATTCTGCAAGTGACCCAGACTCCCTTGATCCCCATCTCAGGGCCTCCCTCACCCCCCACCCCTCTGCTGGGCAGGAAGCCAGGGTGCCCCTGGCTGACCCCACCCTGCGGGCTCATTCCAGTCTCATCAGTCTCCTTCCCCGGGGCTTGTCTCCGGGGTCTCAGCCCAGCCTGACCTCTGAACCAGGGTCTGGACTCAGCTTGCACCAGAAAACACTGATTCTGGACGATGAGATTGGTGAGAGCAGGCTGAGAGTCATTATCAAGGACTCCAGGGTGGCTGTGAGCAAGAGCATCCGTTTGCAGGGGTGATGGGGGCTGCGGAGTTGGGGGTGTTTCCGGGGCCATTGCTAAAGGGAGGACAGTGACACGCGTGTGTTCACAGAGCTTTTCCTTGTGATGTGTCTTTGTAAGAGCACACTTAGAGGCTCCTTCATTCCCATTTTCCTACATGAAAGTATTTTGTTTGTTTGGTTAAAAGGTTTAACTTTGGAATTGTGCTGATTTTAGATCCACTAACTCACGAACATCTTAGTTGGGGAGAGAGCTCTCATAGTTTGCCAAAACCCGAGGGCCCCAATTTACCTCCTGCACCTCTTGTCCTCCGAGCAGGGAGCCTGGGGGGCTGCGGAAGTGGGTGCTCCAAGCATTACAGAGGGTCTTGCCCCAGATGCCCGGAGCATGGGTGGTGGCTGATGCTGTGGAGCCAGGCCTGCAAAAGGCTGGCTCTTTTAACCTTGGTTCCCTGAACCAAGGATGCTGGATGGCTGGCCTACAAGGGGTGGATTCTGGTCTTGGTGGCTAAGAAAGTGCTGGGTGAGTTCACGTGGGTAGTCAGGGGACTGCCCTGAATGACCCTGAAGGCCATCCCAGCCACCACTTTTAGGATGCCACTGACTCCTGCTGCCCCTGCCTGGAGCGCCTGCCAAGCATCAATAGGTTCTGTATTCTGGTTCTGTTTCCAGGTGGGAGGAACCATCCTTTGCCGAGATGATGGGATGGAAGCAAACTCCTTGGAGCACAAACCAGTCGTGTTCTGCTCTCTTAATTGGTGATTTACTGTTTGTTGAACAAACAGGGCAGGGACTTGGCAAAGGAGGCAAGAGGTGGGGGGCTTCCAGGTCAGTTCCCCAGCCGAGCAAAGGTCAGGCCAGAGAAGCAGGGGGAGACAACGGACCTCCCTAACGTGAGGCTCCTGCTGCGGGTTGTGGGGGGGCTGCTGAGCCAGAGCAGCTCCACACAGACGCTTTGTTCTCTGCAGGAGAGAAGTGTGGGGAGTGGAGGACTGAGGGGAGGCCAGCAGGTGACTCAGGCCTTAATTCTGGACCAGGGCCCTTTCCTGGGCTGGAAAAGCTGGGTGAGGAGAGCTACTGTCCTTCTCTTCCCTGAAGAGTTCCCAGGGCTCCCTTCCAGGAGAAGGGCAGCTCGGCTCCCTCTTCTCACCCTCACCGAGCCAGCTCCAGACTGGAGAGCCTTGGGGCCACGGAAACGCCAGGTCGTCCGGTAATTAGGACCGGCAGGAAGTGATCCAGGGAATTACCGGGGTCAGGCGCCCCATCGAAGGCCAGGGCTTTGGAAGGGCGGCTGGGTTGTAATCTCGATTTGAGATCGGTTGATTTTGTAGTTAGTTCCAAAAAGAAAAGTCAGCTCTAATTAATCTGGGGACTTGGGAGTGCAGGAGAAACAGGGGGCAGAGAGCACAGGCTGGGGGCTGCAGGCAGGCGGAGCAGGAGGGCTGTCAGCCCCCACGAGGCCTCAGATGTGGGGCCCATGTCTCAGCTCCCTGATCTGCTTTAATTGAAATGGCCTGGATGCCCCCCCAGGAATTCCTGGCTTTGAAAGCAAGTGCTGTCCCCCCTCTGCCTCTACAGCTCCCTCTGCAGGGCATGCTCTGCTGCACGGCAGCATGGCATGGAGCCTAGGGCTGCCCAGGTCCTCTGGGAGTCAGGGGATGCAGCGAAGTTTTAGGAGGTCTCTCCGCTGGGGTGCACAGCTCAGACAGCCTTCTCCTAGCTTTACTGGAGGTCGCAGGACCAGGTCAGCTCCCTGGGGAAGCATTCGGGTAGAATCAGTGCCAGTGGGCAAAGCACTCCCCTTCTTTGGTTCTTTGAATAAAATACACCAAGTACCCCCAAGTTCTCTGCCTTAGATGTTCACAGAGAGCCTGGGAGACTTGGAGGAGGGCCTGAATCCAGCCACAACCTTCTCACAAGAAGGAAAACAGGCCAGCTCCCTCCTTCTTTCCTTTTAGTGGAGGAGATGGGAGTACGCAGTGGTGGTGGGATACTGGAAATTATGGGTCCCCTGGGCTCATAAAACCCAGGTAGTAAAGTCATCCAGAACAAGACTTAGGGGCCAGAAAGACGTGGCTTCACTGCTTTGTAGCTGTGGCCCTAGGGGGATTCACCTCTGTGAACCTCGGTTTGCTCATCTGTAAACTAGGGATAGAGGATCTGATGAGATGATGCAAGCAAAGTGCCCCTATACAGCCTGGCACAAAGAGGCCCAGAAAGGTAGATATAATAATTCTAGTTATCATTCTTCAGAAGTGTGTCCACCCACGTGATCCTTTGCTCTGACTGGCAGGTCAGAATGATCCTGCCCTTTTGTAGAAGAACTAAGGTAGGGTGAGCAGACGGGCCGGGTGGGTGCCCTTCTGCTCCTCACACCCTCACTCAGTACCCTAGCCAGCCGACCACAGGGCCCATTGGATCTCCTTCCCTGGGAGTCCCTCTTTCCGGGGAGCCCCACAGCCTCCAGGAGGTGTGACCTCAGTTACAAGCTGAGTAAACACGAGGTTCTCACATCCTGCCTGCACTGGTCTGAAGACGCACAGCCCGGAGCTGGCAGGATGGCAATGTGTGGTCAGCTCTGGTCCTTCATGCAAACCCCAAGGCTTAACACCCAGACCACCACATGTGTCAAAGGCACCCCCCTACTGCCAAGATGGACGGGCCAGTTCTGACGTGCTTGGAGATAAGCTCTCATCAGGTTTTGTGATCCATACACAGTCTGACAATACTCATCAATCCTCTTGAAAGAGAGCCAAGATTGCGATGCTTTAAACACATTTTGCGTCTTGCAACTCATTTAAAGTAGATTGGTGCCATAAATTTGGATCAAATAGGTACCACATGGGCGCACAACAATGCTCCCAGTGTCTAGGCCACGGGGCTGGGTGTGAGTGGGGCTGCGGCAGCACACGGCCCGCCGGCTACACTGGGCTGTGATCTCCAGGAGCCGGTGGAGACGCTGCCCTGCCGGCCTTGGCCGGCCTTAGAGAGGGTGCCAGGCTGGGACCAGCTGCAGGGGAGGGTGGTGGTGGTAGCGGTGGTGGATGGAATTGATCAACAGCAAACTTCACAGGACCAGAAGCGCCTTTGCTGAGAGTTACATTCCATCCCTTCCTGAAAGAAAGGCCTCCCTGCATGTGTGTCAGTCGCCAGGACAGAGTAATGGAAGCAGATGTGGAGGGTCCATTGTTACCCCGTGGGGCCCCCTCACACCCTGAACACACGGGGCGTCCCGTGGCCTCTGTCCCAGCTCGATGTCCCCACTGGGTGGCACAGGGTGCTGGGGGGGGGTAGCAAACTCTCATCTTCCCAGCATCTGTGACCAAGCTGCCCTTCGTGGGGGTCCCTCCTTCCAGGCCTCTTTCTAGGCAGAGAGCAGAGAGGGGAAGAGAGAAAAGAGATTTTGTGGACAAAAGAAAAGAGCCAGAGAGTTACCCCTCCACATCCCAGAGAAACCACAGGGGAGGGTGGTCTCTGCACAGTTAACTTAGCCTGGGGTGACACCCCGCCTCCCCTGAGCAGACATTTACTTCTGCACTAGGGCGAGAAGACTGGCTCCTGGGTTCAGACTCATGAGACCTAGCTTCCAATCCCAGCATGATTATCACCAGCTGTGTAATGTTGGGGCTTCCCTGGTAGCTCAGACAGTAAAGAATCTGCCTGCAATGCAGGAGACCTGGGTTCAATCCCTGGGTCGGGAAGATCCCCCTGGAGAAGGGAATGGCAACCCACTCCAGTATTCTTGCCTGGAGAATTCCATGGACAGTGGAGCCTGGCAGACTACAGTCCACGGGGCCGCAAAGAGTCAGACACGACTGAGTGACTAACACTTGACTTGTGCAATGCTGGGCAGAGTATTGACCTCTCTGAGCTTCTCATCTCTTGACAGTGGGGATAATGCATCAAATTACTGGGCCAAGATGAGATGAGATGAGTGAGACGGAGCGAAAGGACTTTGGCTGAACCAGAGATGTGAAGTAACTACTGCCCTTGTCCTTGGGCAAGATTCTTCATCCAAGAATTGAAAAATGGGATGAAACACTTTAAGGAGAAAAGTAATATCTCATGGAAAAAGGACTCTTCGTCTAAGAATTCTGATGGAAAGAATACTTCTGCCTGGGTATGGTGATCACTGGGGCTCAGGCAGCGGGAACAGGCACTTGTAGCCTCCTGAGTATCGCCTGACCTAGAGGAATGACCCCCAAGTTCTTGGGGGTGGGCTCTGCTGCTGGCCATCGGTCTCCAGGGCACACCCTCTGGCCTCTGTTGGACTAAGGAGGCTGTGGCTTCAGTGATGACAGGACAAGGGTCCCAGCAGAGGGAGGGCCGGCACAGAGACAAGAGCTCTAGGGCCACTTGGTGGCTCCGGAGCGCTTACTGAGAAGTCTCAAGGACAGGCTGGGAGAAAAGGAGGTGGCAGGAGCCTTCCAGAAACGCAGAGAAGCCGGCAGCCTCACAGCTCCCCCTGGATTCCATGAGAAGAGACTGTTGTGGAAGGGCAGGGGCTGGTCAACAGAGAAAGAAAGTGTGGGGAACATGAGCTGAGCATGAAGGAGCAGGGCCTTCTCAGAACCCCAGGAGACCTAAGAGGGGTGATGCTTCTGACAAGCCCTGGATGTGGATGGAGAAAGGCCTGGACATAGACTCGAGGGGTCTGACTCATAAAGCCAGGGTGGGGTGGGAGGCTGCTCCTCTCCAGGGAGTATGGAGCCAGCTCTGTTCTTAGGAAGCTGCTGCTTCCCTGAGCAGGAAGGGATTTCAATCCAGTGTCCCATCGGATATAGGAGCTTCTCTTAACACATGACAGACCCATAGTTTTCCAGCCTCTCCTTAAATGCCTCTGATGACAGGGAGCTCCCTCCTTCTCAAGGTACCCATCAGTACTTGCTTTATCCTTAGTCAGGCAAAAGAAATACATCTGTGCTTTTTCCAGCAGCCCTGAGCCCCCTCTAGCAGCCCTGAGCCGTCTCTCTCCAGAGCAGGCTTCTCTGGGATCAGACGCTGCCCCTCTGTCAGTAGGACCACACTGGTTTCCTCTGCAAATTCCACACAGTCAGGGCTGAATGACTCCTCCCACAAACTTCACCCAGAATGGCCACAATCATGGAACGAGGCCCTGTACCATCAGGACACCCTGGCCCCAAGCTGACGCCTCTCTATCCTCAGGGCGACAGACCACCCCGGCCAACCTCCTTTCTGAATGGACCAGACTTCCAGTTGGCAGGGGAATGCAGATGCCTGCCATGGTAGGGATGCCAGCCGTGGGCATCCCCATGACCCCAGGGGAAACTGCTGCCCTGAAGTTTCTTCACAGCTTGAAAGAGCTGGTCTGGCTGCTAATGGGAAGGCCGACCCTGCGCTGCACTGGGAGGCAGTGAATTTTGTGAGTCTGCGAGAGTGGATGGAAGCAACCTCGGGGGCTGTAATTTCCACTTCCTGACACAGTACAAACTTCGCAGTTTATGCAGAGCTGATGAAAGACCTCTCGGGTCTTGCCATTTCACCCACCAAGCACCCATAAAACAATGCGGTGAAGGCCCCCGGCGGATTACAGAGCTACAGAGCCTGTGGAATGTGCCTCTCCGGAGCTGATTCCTCCCTTTCCAGAATCCCTCCCCTTCCTCGCCCTGCCTTTCTTTCCTGTTTCTTTTCTTCCTCTGGAAGGCGCCAGAGCCTCCCAGCTGGGGCCTGGAGAGTGGGATGGGCTCTTTATGACACATGGCATCACGGGAAGGGCCGTGACCTGGACTTGAATTCCTGCTTTGCCACTTATGAGCCATTTAGGTTGTACCTCAGTTTCCTCATCTGTTAAATAGGAGAAGAAGAGTACCAGCCTCCTAGGATTAGATATAATGCAGGTCCCATTGAAGGCCAGCCTGGCACACAGGAGACATTCAGTAAGGGGTGTACAGTGTTAAAATTATTGTTACATTATTAAAGTTATTGTAATGACCATCTCTGGGCCTTGGCTCAATTGTTTCCCTGTCTAAAATGCCATTTCCCTTGAAATCTGCTGCTTGAAGGAGCACAGTGGTAGATTAAAGATGGTCACAAAGGCTTTGCCACCCTCCCACAAGAAGAACAGGGGCTGAGTCCTCCCACCCTACTGACTTGAATGCTTTGGCTGTGTTACTTGCTTTGACCAACTGGACCTCAGAAAATGTGATGCAAGAGATGCTTTTGAAAAGCACTTGTGCACTGGGACTCGCCTGTTTTGAAAGCTGACCTGGGCCTGCCATGCTGTGAGGAAATCCATCTGCCCTACACTAGGGGCTGAGAGGCCACGTGGAGGAGAACAGAGGAACCCAGGCCACAGCTAGCGCCAGCCCCAGGCATGTGGACGAGGCCGTCTTGGCCCCCCAGCTTTTCCAGCCACCATCCCATGTGACTGCATGAGTGAGCCCCGAGGAGACAGCTGGCCAAGCCACAGAATCCTGAGAAAGAACTGTTTTAAGACAGTCAGTGTGGGATGGTTCGTTACACGGCAATAGAAAACTGATACACTTACCCATTCACCAGGATTGAACTCAGAGGCTGTCCTCTCTCTGACGACTTCCCGAAATCCTCCCAACCTAGAATGAATTTCCCTGAACCCCCTACCCCAATATTGGCACGGCGCTTTGGGATGGTAGTGGTTAGTGCAATTGCCTTCACTAGGGTTATTTGTGTAGGAATTCTGTCTCTTTGGCCTGTGAGTGGCCAGACAGCAGAGTTGGGACCTTCCATATCCCCTACCATACTCAGAAGCTCTGCCTGGTCCCTGCTTACCAGGCCCTCAGGGGGCAGGTGAGAACCTGGTCTGCCTTTGCAGTCACGGCCAGTTGGGCTGGCAGGGGACACATTCCTGGTCTGAGGTCCAGCAGGGCCACTGACTTGCCTAAGGCCCTTCCTTCCCTCAGCCTCCTACTTCCTCAGTGGAGGCACAAACCCTCACTTAAATTCAAGACTTTTGAGGCCCCTTGCTGATGTGTGTGCAAAAGCATGTACGAACCAAGTCCAGACCCTGTGTACACTGTGGTGAAGCCCTACTTGGATAGTCACCTGGTGGAGAGTGGGTCCTCCCTTCCCCCTCCTTCTTACCTTCCGGCCGTGGTAGCCCTGGATGCCTGGGTCTCCCTGAGGGGAACCAAGATAAGGCCATTAGAGGGGTTTTCTTGCTGCACCCCCTCCTCCACGTTACCATCCCTCTTCTTTCCAATGACTCCAAATCTTCTGACCTCCACCTCCAGCCAACCTTGGAACAGTAGCAGGGACTGTTTGACTTTTTAGAACAAGTCCTTGTCTTGCAGAGGCTGAGGGAGGAGGGAAGGGTCAACTCGGCAGGGGCACAGGACCCCTGAGGGTCAGTTCTGGTTCCACCACGGGCTCTCTGTGGCACCTGGAGAAGTCACTTCCCCGGGACTCCAGCTTCTGCGTTTGTGAAAAGGCTGGCTGGATCAGTGCTTTGCCAGAGGGGCTCCAGCTTCAAAGGGAGACTCGAAACTGGGCTTCCAGATAAGGTTTCGAAAGGAACCGGATGGCCCCTAAGGTCCTTTCCAGTTCTGGCCCCTTAGGGGCCACTGTTTTACTGGGATGTTGTGACAATATCCTGGGCACCTGAGTTCCCAACTCAGAGCACGATCTGTTTGGAGAGCAGGGCCGCATCTTCCATACCAGCCACAGCACTTGCTTGGCCTGAGCCCATGAAAGTGCAATCCTTTTGGAAGTCAATCAATTCCCTCTCAGCCCCTTACTCAGTACCTGTCAGCTTGCCACCCTCTACCCACCAGGGAACTTTCCCACCCACTCGATGCATCACCCAGAAGGACCCTCACCTTCGGTCCAGGAGGCCCAGGTAAGCCCTGCAGAAGCAAGAAGAAAGGTGAGTGGAGATGGATTCCACTGGCAAATGGTGAGGGCTAAACACGTTAAGATGGTGCAGTTGGTAAGGAATCTGCCTGCCAGCGCAGGAGATGTAAGAGACACGAGTTCGATCCCTGGGTCGGGAAGATGCCCTGGAGTAGGAAATGGCAACCATTCAAGTATTCTTGCCTGGGAAATCCCATGGACTGAGGAATCTGGCAGCTACAGTCCATGGGGTTGCAAAGAGTCGGGCATGACTGAGCACGGACGCACACAAACACATTCACAGTGGAGGCTGTAACGGGCTCTGGATGCGCTAGAGAACAGATCAAGAGGGTCCTCAAAGGGCATCTGAAACCTGCTCAGGGCAAGTGGGGACAACAGGCTCCTGTCCCTCTTTGGAGCCACATGGGAGCCTCAGGCATCTCTGCTGTGCTGAACCGCTGTAAAATAGGTCAATGGCATCATGTGAAATTGATAGTATGTTTGGTCCAGGTCCCCACCCACCCACCTCCTAACTAGAGCCGCTCCCTGGAAAGCCGACCTTGCCCAGCAGAGCTTGGGTTTTGCCTTTGGCCCTGCCAGCTTGCAGGGGAGCCCTCTGTCTCCATTCCCCACCCCTGGGGCGCTGTGACCACAGGAGCCAGCTTGGGGGAAGTGGTGTGAGCCCTGCAGGAGCCCGAGGGAGAGGAAAGGGAAGGCAGGCTCCAGCGTGGTCTTGGGCGTGGGTCTGGATGGCAAACACTGGCTGGAGAAAACCATGATGCCTGAGTCTGGCCTGTTTCAGTTGGTTTCAAAACATGAGTTCTGGTTTTTTTCTTCATAAACAACCTAACAAAGAAAACTGCCTGGCTTGGGTTCAGTGATCGGGAGCCCAGTGTGTTCGGGTGAGGGCCGTCAGGAAAGAAGTGGATTTTGAACACTTTTTAAAATTTTGGTTTATTTTCTTGGCTTGGTTTGTTTGGTTCAGTTCTCCAAATTCTGCTTCCTTTTAGGTTTTCTGCTTTTCCATCCATCAATCCATGGAAGTGAGACTAACTTCCCTCCCCAGGGTTCTGGGGAGAAATCATGGAACTATTTAAAATCCGTTATGGGAATCAAGCTGAGCAGGAGAGCTGGCTCTCCCAGAAAGGTAGGTTTTCACTCTGCTATGCTGCCTTCTGGTCAAGCTGGCTGCCCTGGTTGGCCAGAGCTGTCAGCCAGCCTAGGGGGACTCTATACAAAACCTTAGCCTTGGAAGCCGGGGTAGCCGAGGGCCCAGGTGTGAAGCCAAGTGACCTGGAATGTGGCCATACTCATCGTGGGCTACTTGACAGGGGCACCCCTAACTCAGTAATTCCACTTTTGGGAATCTATTGCCATGAAATCTTTGGAGATGTGCATACGCATTTATGTTTAAGGATGTATATTACAGAAGGGAACCCATTAACTACACTGTAAAGAGACCCAGCAGTCCTAAAATCTGTATCATGGGAGACTCCTGACGTAAGAAAGGGCATGGTGTACGAGATTAACTGAAAAGAGTAACAGGATACAAAGTGTTATGTTATTCAAAACATCACCAACCTGAAAAACGTTTATGTGCAAAGAAGTCTAAGGAGAAAAATGGAAAGGGCTCTCCCCAGCGTGAATGATGGGGAACCCTGGGTATGGGAAAGCAGACAGTTTAAAACTTTTTCTTCGTCTACGTTCCAAATTTTTCACAATGGATATATGATGCTTTCGTCATACGAAAGAAAAACACTTAAAAAAAAAATCCACGTGGGAAAAACATTATCAAACAGACTGTGTCCTTAATCCCTCTGCCTCTAATAACTGCTGACATTGGTCTTAGCTCTGGGTAGAGATGCATTTTCTCTAAAGAAGAAGTCCAGGGTTTTCTGAGTTACTCTGCCCTGGTGCTTTCTTGCATGAAATAGGGCTGAGAAAGAGTTGGGGCTTGGCTAGAGCTTGCAAGCAGATGACCCAGTGGACACTGGGACTGACCTATTGCCTGAGTGTGGTCTTGCCCAGAGGGGTGTCTGTTGGCTCCCCTGGGCCCCTCCTGGCAGTGGTCCAATCCGCAGGCTTGAGGCAGGGGCCTCTTGCCCAACCGGGTGTGTAACTTGGTTGGAAAGTGGCCTGGGAACAGGAAATCCGCACACACCAGCAAAGGCGTGTCTGTTAGGGATGCTAGGCCATCAGATGCCCCCTTGCTACCTCCTTTAGGACACATCGTCCCAACTCAAGTTTTCCTAAGCCCAGGGGGCAGGGGACATCAGCGTGGTCCCGGGAACTTTCCCTCCAAGCTCCTCTCTCCTGAGGCTGGGAGAGGCAGGCCTGCTCATGGTTTCCCCCCAGGAGGCAGTGGCTGAAGAGGAACACATGGTCCCATTATGTGTTTTCAGAACCAGAGAGCAACCGGTGAGCGTGACGGGGATGGGCAGCTCCCTCAGGAATGGGGCCAGCCATGCCCCGCAGCCTTGCCAATGTGTTTCTGCCCTTTCAGCGGGGGCCCAGAGTCCCATTGGTTACCTAGTTCCCAAACTTCCAGAGAATTCAGGGGATGAACTTGAAGGAGAGGAGCTGGTGGAGTGCAGGAGGGGTACTTACCGGTGGCCCCATGGGCCCTGGCAGTCCTGGGTGCCCCAGAGGTCCACTCGGTCCGGGAGGGCCTGGTGGCCCTGGTGGGCCTTGGATGCCAGCCTGGCCCTGTTCACCCTGAGGTTGGTGGAAACAAGTGTCAGAGAGGGAGCCCTGGGCTGCAGAACCGTCCCGCCCCAGTGCCATGCACCCGGTGAGGCCCCGCCGTGGGCTCTGGGGGAGGCGGCAGTGACGTGATGTGACGGTGCGGTGGTGGCGACGCATGCAGAGGCCGGTGGCGGTGAGGAGGAGGCTAAGACACTAGGCCTCCAGAGGAGAGGCTTCCAGAGAGATCTGCTGCGTGAGCTGTTGGTCCCCAGGGCACAGCCCTGCTGCGGTGGCAGAGGCGGAGGAGCGGGTGAGTGCCTCCCGGCCCAGCCGAAGTCCTGTCCCCAGGTCGGTCAGATGACCAGGGTCCAGCCGAGGTGGCTGGTGGCCTCAGCCTGCCTTGACCTCTCCCTGCGTGTGGCGAGCCCGCCATCTCCGCGCCCTGGCCTCCCAGCCTTCAAATGAGAACAGCTGCTCCTTGTTTCTTGTCACATTTTGCCATCTTCGATCATCTGGCCCAGAGGATCAACTGAGTCCTTAGGTCAGAGGCCACAGAATTTTGTTTAGCTCACCAAACAATTGGGCAATAGATTTTATGTAAATATATATATATATATATATATATATACACCTTGGTAGCTTCTGCTGAAAAAAATGGAGCCTGGGCCAGCTAGACCCACACTGCTCGGGGGCCGCCATCAGCTGGGGTCTCCGGGTCCCTCAGGCCCCACCCTTCCAAACCATTCTGTGTGCAGCCAGCTTTGTCATTTGTGTGATCTGTGCCTGACCTCAGAGGACAGTTGAGTTTGCAACCCTTTGTTTGGTTGAGTTTTGAAGGTGTAAAGTGCTTCGTGCCTTTCTGGAGTCACTATTATTATTCTTTTTCCTTATCCTGAAGCCTTTGCCACCCCACTCCATGCAGGTGCCCAGGGTGGACCCAGAGCCCAGGGAGGTAGGGGTGGGATCGTGTTCCCTCAGGAGGAGGAGAGAGCCTGGTCCACGTGACCCAGCTCTCGGGGCTGGGGGCCAGCCCATGTCATCCTCGATCTATGCAGACCAGCGTTGTTAGGTTGCTTTCTCCACGACCTCTCTGGGGAGGTTCTGGGTTCAGCTCTTGCTGAGGGGTCCAGCCCTGCAGACAGACTCAGGTAGAACAGTCTGGCAGGTGTGAGTGCTCCAGGCTGGGATGCAGGAGATCCAGGTGGCCAGACTCCAGGCCAGACCACCCTTCTCAGTGTGATCTCAGTAATCCTTTATAACACTGTACATAGAAACGGGGCCTGATGATGCTTGCTGCAAACCCCATATCATAAATAGGAGTGCACAACCTCAGAATGGGAACTCAGATTTTAGCAGCATCCGCTTGAACCGTCTCTCCAATGGGATAACCTAGGACAGAGGGCACCAGCAGTGCCACTCTTGGCCTGAGCTACATCCTGCCACACACTCTAAGAATCCACTTAAGGGCTCGAGAGTCCATGGTGGAGAAGGCAGGTGCAGAGATGGGTCCCAAGTCCCATTTTACAGAGGAGAAAACGGAGGCTCAGAGAAGTTGGGCACCCTGACCAAGGTCACATGGAGAATTAGGGGGGAACTGGAATCAAAACCCAGAACTCTAGACTTTTCTATTCATTCCAAATAAGCCCCCAGCAAAAACTGTTCACCATCCAAATTTATGCACTTTGGCAATGACCTTCAACGCCATCTGCTAAACACATCATTTTTTTCAACTAATGTTAAACCCAATGTTTAAGCATCTTACAGAGCCTGTGAAATCAATATTGGTTTATTGATTGGAAATGGACAAGCCTTTTTGTGTCCCACGGTGGCCGACAGAATAAAAACCTTATTCTCAAGGCCGAATCTGTAGCAGGAAAGACAGGGTTTCCCTAGTTTGTCTCTACTTTAGAAATCAGGTCAGGGCATCACAGAAAGCTCTGGTGTATCCTCCTCCTGTTCTTGAAAAGGGAGGCAGTAGCATGCCTCGGCCCCTCTCAGTTTCTTCGTCTGTAAGGTGGCGATGAGGATGTCAGTTCCACTGCATGGTGGCCCGTGTGGGATTACGTGGGATAATCCGTGTAGAATTCTTACAACAGAGCTCGGAGCCCAGCAAGGGCTCAATGCATCGCAGTCAGTGCGACTAGGGCCAGGAGGTGGGTGATGGGGGCCGAGGCAGATGGCCACTCTGAGAGCAAGGACTCAGCTCTCCTGAAATGGGGTCTGACATGGGTAGGGGTGGCTGAGAGTGGGGTGGGCCTGGTGCTTCTCTGAGCTGCCAGTGAGCCCCCTGAATAACCAGGCGCTGGGTAAGCGCTTGGAGCACATGGAGGCTCTCGAGGATTCGGCTGGTGTAATGGGATATGGAGGCTTGGGTAGCACACGTGTCACGGGCCCCTCTGTATTTTTAGCCATTAATTGGAGTGATTTTTCAGCCTTGTTCAATCAGATGCCTGAACATTCAGGCCCCTGGGCTCCTGAGTCAGCCCAGATGTTGGCTCCAGGCCCTGCTGTCAGGCTTTCAGAGAGCGTCTCAGAGCCCTGCCTCTTCCAGCACTCCTGCGACCTTGGGGTCCACCTCTGACCCCCAGTGTGAGCAAGACTAGGGGTGAGAGGGCAGCCATGGAATTCCTGGCCTGGCATCAAGCTGCAATGCCTCTGCCTGGATCCCTGGGTCTGTGCTCTCTTGCTCTTTGTTCTTTGTGATCTGGTCCTATCCCAGCCTCCTTGGCTTAGTAAGGCAGGAAGAAGGAAGCAGTTGCCCACAATGATTACACCTGTTGGTTGTGGGCTACATTTCCTCTGCAAATTCCCTTGCTTCTCAAACTCAGGTTACAAGTGATTGGATGCTAAGCAATCTGCATTTCTAAATATAAAGGGTGTAGGTCCAACTGAGAGAGCCCTGGGTGTGGGGTCTGCAGACCCGACTGCCAGTTCCAGCTCTGCCTCTTGCTGTTTGTGCCACCTTGGGCACAGATTCAGCTCTCTGAGCCTCAATGTAATTTCAGCGCTTAAACCCTGCCAGGAAGTATTCCCAGTGCTCTGCCTACACAAGAACCCTATACAGTAAGAACCACTATTGTTCTCATTTTACAGATGAGAAAACAGAGGCACAGAAAGGTTAAGTAACTTGCCCCAAATTGCATAACTAGTAAGAGCTGGAGAATGTGGATGCTCTGCAGTTTACTGGCTGTGTGACCTCAGGTAACTTACTTAACGTCTCTGAGCCTGATTTGCTCATCTGTGAAACAAGGATGATCAAGCCTAACTCATACAACCACTGTGAGAATGTAAACGAAAGCAGGTGGTAAAACGCATAGCCTGGTGACTGGCACACAGCGGTGGCTGTTTTGCTGGCTGTTGTGAGCAGTAACAGTGAGATAGTGGTTGAGGCTTCTGGGCCTGGGTGTCGTGCATCTATCTCCACGTGTACGGCATTTGCAGGTCCTTCTTTGTCTAATTTAATGCAATGGGAGTGCAGTGAGATCCTGCTTTTGCCAATAGCCCTGGTGGCTCAGATGGTAAGGAATCTGCCTGTAATGCAGGAGACCCAGGTTTGACCCCTGGGTCAGGAAGATCCCCTGGAGAAGGGAATGGCCACCCACTCTAGTATTCTTGCCTGGGAAATCCCATGGGCAGAGGAGCCTGGTGGGCTATAGTCCATGGGGTCGCAAAGAGTCAGACATGACTGAGCAGCTTTCACTGTCGCAGCCTCAGCTGGTTCGTCAGGGCCCAGAGACTCGCCAGCCCCTGGGAAGCCCCGTGTGGTCTGGCCAAGGGAGGTGTCTACCTGGAAGGTCCGCCTTTTAATGACTGGGGGTGGAGCCAGCCGCACTGAATTGAGGAGAGGCAGCAGCTGAGGAGAAAGATGAGTTGGAAGGCCAGAGGGTAGAAGCCAAAGATCGCAGGTGTTCAGGAGGGTCGAAAGTCCACCAGGAAGGCAGGGTGGCCGAGAGGGAGGGAGGAGAGGAAGAGAGAAGAGAGATTAGCGGGCTTGAGGCACTGGAGGGAGGGCGTGGACGGGCCGCTCGAGGCTTGTGGGTGCAGCTCTGAGCTTGCCCTTGGAAGGCACCCCATCCCTGGGAGAAGGCAAGCCCTCGGGGTGTTGGCAGCAGCACTCCCCAGTGGGGAGGGGGCCCCCCGGCCAGGCCTGCCCTCCATGGCCAAGCCGGGCCGCAGAGCCCTCCTGACACACTGCCCAACGTTGCACTGCCAGGCCCTCGGGTCCCTGGTCGTGGACAGAGGCTGCAGGGCTAGGGGAACAGACTCTGAGGCTCTGACTTGGGAGCCGCAGGATCAGCCTAAATTGGTACTTGAAGCCAGGCTGGTGGGCGGCCACCCCTGGGTTCTTTTTTCGGCTGGACGAGAAGGGCTGGTGTCAGCGAATCTGGGGAAGATGGTCAAGGGCAGAGCCGAACCCGGCTCCCCAGGGCTGAGCAGGAGGAGGGTGTGACCAGTGTGGGCACCAGCTCAGTGCTACTGAGGCCTCACCCGGGGGCTTGGAACATCGAGGCTGGACAAAGACGTCTCTGGCATGTTCAACCACTTTTTGAGGGGGCTGGGGCGAGGAGAGGCAATCATGTTAGCTAACGCAATTTTCATTTCTGGAAATTCTGGCTGCTTCCAATCTTTCTGTCCAGTGGAGTTGAGCACCCCACAGCTTTAGGAAGGGGTTAAAACCCATGTGAAAACAGAGGACATATAATCCACCTCTTGTTTCTGAAAGCATTGTAGCTCACACAAGGTGGCTGGGAGGAGCATTAAGAAGCAAGGGCTGCTTGGGCTGAGGATGCACCCAGCCAGAAACCCGGGAGCCCAGTCAAGGCCTTTCTGGGTCATTGCCACCTTCATGGGTAGCTGCTTCGTGAGGAGCCCCAGCCTTCCCACTGGGGCCTGGGGATATGCAACGTTGGGCTCTGTGTCCATGGAGCCTCTCACCAGAGGGGCCCAGAGACCTTTCAGAACCTACAAACCTTCAGAGTAATTATCTGGTTGGAGCGTAGAGCTGCTAGAGAGCCACTTAGGTGCTCCTGGGGTGGGGTAAGGGGTAGGGGTTAGGGGAAGACAGGGCAACAGGGAGAGTGAATGCCAGGCTCAGATACCAGCTCCCGCTCCCAGGGCACCCCAGACACCCACTGTCCACCTGGGCTCCCCCTCTTTCCCTGGGGATGCTGCAGGCTGGCACAGAGGCCCAGACCACCTGGATCATGTATCTCGTGGGCTGGGAGGCCTGCTACCCACCTCAGGCCTGCAGACCCTTCAGAAAGGCAACAGCCCCCCTACCCGAGAAACACCCTGCTTTCCTACCCACTTCCAGATTAATGGAAGGTGCCAGCTGCCTTGCCCTGCCCATCAGCTGGATCCCCAACTCCACTCTCACCCAGCCTGACTTGTTACCCACCCTGGCGCAGTCATAACCCTGGGTTTCTCTGCAGCCTGTGGCCAAGTGCTGGAGCCTTCCATCCCTGCTGGCTCCCTCTTCCTGGGTTGGGCTCAAGGGCAGAGTCCCTCCCTTCTCCCTGCCCCATGCTTAGAGCTAATGACACACTGTCAAAGCGGCTACAGTTGCGTTGTCTTTGCTGCTGGGGGATGCTGTCTTTTTTCGGGTAACATAACAATCCTGTGAGCCCATCGTTTCAAATAAACACAGCTGACCTTCTATTATTGTATCGGGATCAGGCTGGCCGGAACACCAGGGCCCCTGACTCCCTGGAGCACATGCCGCCGACAGGCTGGCTCTGCCTGCACTGCCGCCGGCCTGCCTGCGCCCCCTACTCAGCCTCGGCCTCACCCCTACCCCAGCCACTCACATTCAAGGCTGCACCCTGCCCCCGGCCTCTCTCTGGCCTGGGAACCAGAGGTCAGCACCTAGCAAGGCCCTCCTGGGGCCTTTTGGAGCCAGGTTGGTTGACTCCGAGTCTGGCTAGTCTTTCTCTCCACTCTCTGAAGTCCCCTGCCTGGCAGGGGTGGATGGCCAGGGTGGCCACACTGTGTGTGTTGGGGGGCACAAGGCAGCCCGCAACAGGGGGATGGACACCTAAAGATGCCTGTCATCCCTGTCCCCACTGCCTGCGGCTGAGAGTGGCGAGGGCAATCCACAAAATGAGGGGTGTCCCAGCTCACTGGGGCTCTTGCACCTTCACTCCCCACTGCCCCTCCTCAGCCCCGTCCCCGAGAGTGGCTCTCAACATTAGTGCACACATCTGAGGGCCCTCAACAGGACTACAGCAGGCTTTGGGCTCCGTATCCTGCTGTGCAGCAAGGGAATGGAGGAACTGGATCCGGGGTGGGGAAGAGCAGGACACTAGCCCTGAAAGCCCCACCCCACTTGGAGGGGCTGCCTTGACTCTTAGAGGCAAAACAAAGACTTCACTCTTGCACTGATAGTCAGCTTCCAACTATCTCCCAGCATGCAGGTCTGGGTCATCCGAAACAATGACTAACCCAAAAGTCCCTGTGATTTGGCCAGGGCAGGCAGACAGCCGGGCAGCCGGCCAGACAGACAGACACACAGAAACGCCGGGTAGGGAGCCAGACCCAGACCCACACAAGTTGCACAGCCTTATGTTGAAGGCCACTTGCAGAGGAGCGCACAGCCAGGCACTTGGAGCTCCAGATACACACATGCTGGCGGCTCCCAGGCCCAGCCAGCATGGGGGTAGAGACACATAGCTCTGCACAAACACACACACGCTGATCACCAGGCGCAACCCTGGGGGCCGGCCACCGTCCTGCCCCCATCATGGTGCTGCTCTGTCTGCTGAGTGCAGAGGGTCTGTGTGCCCCTGGCCCCAAGCACTGTAGGGAAGATGAGGCCAAGCTGGGGGCTGTGCCCCAGGGATGGATCAGTTTTCGGGGTTCACTTACCCGGTGTGGGTACTCGCCACACTGACCCTGGGGAAGAGAGGGAAGGAGAGGAGGTGTTAGACACTTGTTGGGAGGTGGACCCTGGGGGGCAACCTCAGGACCCGGGGACACACCACACACACGCACACACACCACCAGCCTCCGGGCTCTGTCTGATTCCCTCCCTCATGCCTGCTTGGCAGCGGAGAAGAAACCCCCAGGGCCTGCCTGCATGTGGCCCCATGGAGCCAAGGGCAGGACTCTGCCACCTTACATCATGGGCTGTAACAGTGGAGTCAGGGCTTGTGCTTCAGGCCTGGCTGGGAGTATCTTCCGGAAAGGTCCATCCTCTGCCTGGGCCCTAAACAGGAGTCCCTGGATGGGAATAGTGGACACCGAGGCAAGGGCCATGGAGCCCTCAGACATGCCTTCTTTGAGCTGAGGTGCCAGGTCCCTGCACCATTCATCTGGGGGCAAGCCCAGTAGAGCCCCCATCAGAAACTCAAGGAGACAGAGCACCTAGAAGGCTGGGAAGAGGGCCAAGCCAGGAGTTTACAAAACAGACCCCCTGAAATCTTAGAGGCTCATGGGAGGTGGTCAGGAAATACTATGGGGGTGGCAGGTGGAATGCGTAGAGAAAGAGGCTGAGAAGGGCCAGGCTCCAGGCTGTCCCCTTCCCTCAAGAAAAGACCCCCACTCAGGGCAGCCTCCCTTCTCTCTCATATACTGAGCGCCACAGTGGATTCCCTGCTTCTGTTGATAAAAACTGAAGTTTGAAAATAACCCTTTCTACCTGTTGGAAGACTGCTTCTTGAGATGAAAGTTCTAGAAAACCCCCATCGGCTTACCTTTTCTCCCTTTTGTCCTTGAGGTCCCTACAAAGAGATGGAAATCAGAGAGTCAGAAACCGAGGCTCAGGACTCAGGGCCCGAAGCCTCTCTGCTGGAAAGCCCTGGGGTGAGATACCAACCGGCTGTCCCCAGAGACCCGCCAGACCCTGAGGGACAGAAACACCCACAGGTGAGTGGAACGAAGAAGACATGCAGAATCAGTCATGCAGGCCTGCATGGGATCATGCAAGAAACTTTTGGAAGGCCTGAGTCCTGAAGGCCAGGCTTAGCCACCCATGTCTGGTCTTCCTGTGCCGAGAGAGTCCAGCTGTTGTGGCCCAGCTTCTTCATCCACCGGCAGACATGACTAGGCGTGCCCTGCTCCCCGCACTTGACTACGATGAAGAGCAGGTGTCATCTTTCATTTATCCCTGCACCTGCCAGCATCTTGTGGGCTGGCCACAGTGGAGGCTGCATGGACGTGCGGGACAGGGCTCTGCTACTGCCAGGCGCCCTGCACTCTCAGGCCATTTCCTCTCAGAACCGAAAGTACATTCTAACTCCTACCCTCCGCAGCCTCAGCATCAAACCCACGGAGCCAGAAGGGCTTCTGGGGACACGGGGGCTGGGGCAATGTTCCAGACATCAGGAATTCTGGAGGAAATTTTGGCCAAAGAGATGAAGCAGGAATTTCTTCTCTGTGTTCTGGGTTCCTTGGAGGAACATAAGGGCCTCAGAGCTCCCCTCCAGCGGTTCTGGTCAAAAGCTCGCAGGGCTGAGAAAGGAGGCTGGGTTCAGGGTGGACCCCAGTTCTCTGAGGGGGATGCAGCGTCCAGCTGGCTCTCTCAGGGGCCTGACCTGAGGCCGGGGCTGAGAAGGCCTCACGCTTGGCTGGTGTGGAGTGGAGAGGGAGATAGAAGGCGCCCCTCGTTTTGAGGAGCCCCCTGGGGGCAGGCTTTGGGACATGCTGAGCTCACGCCCACGCCGGCCCGAGAGGAAGGGGCTGGCGTCGCTCCTTCTCCCAGACGAGGTGATGGAGACGAGGCCCTGTGGCTCAGTGAGCAGTGGCAGCACTGGGACCGTGAAGGTCCAGCTGCATCCACTCTGCTGCATGCTCGAAACTGAGTTGGAACCCCAGGGGGCAGGGCTTCCAAACTTGGCTGGAGTCACAGGCAGTGCCTCAACCCCTGGGGCTCTGAGGTCCCTTCCAGCCACCATCCTGAGGGCCTGTGAGGGCCCGTCTGCCAGGCCAGTCTCTGTAGGGCTTGGAGACCTCAGGATCCCCATGGACAGATTCATCTGGGTGGATGAAAGGCCTCCTTTTGTCCCTGACTTGCTAACTGGGCCAATTACCAAACTGGGAGATTCCCAGGAGGTTGTGGGAAGGGACAAGTGGTCTTTGGGACAAACCATGTGTCATCCCAACCCATGTGGTTGACCAAGTGTTTAGTATCAAGTTCAACAGACTATGATGCATCTGGCAGGGGACTGAACTGCAGGGGACCAGGCCACCTTCCCTGGTTACAGAGAAAGGAGTATGATGAGAGAGGGAGGTCCAGGGACCCAGCAAAATTACCCGAAGGTTTGGGACTGCAGAGACATGGAGGATTGAGTCTGGACATCCCAAACGGTGGCCCATGGGACAATCACAGTCCCCAGGGATATTCTGCTGAGCCCACACACTTTTATTTCAATTAACTGCCAATACTGGAGAGCATGGAGAGTACAACAAAAATCTGAGTTTCGAGTTTAAGTATTTCAAGGTCCAGAAACACCTGGCACCAATGAGCTCTTGAGGCTGCCCCTTTAGGACAGCTCGGGGTCAGGGCAGTGTGCCTCTGGTGGTGTTTCCTCTGGGCCAGGCATTGTTTGAAATGCTTGATGTGAATTAACCCCTCCCACCTTACGACAGCCCTGTGAGTGGTGGGACAAGACGTGAATTTGGAGTCCTGGTTCTCCTTTACACCACTGGGACCCTGATCCTGTCTACACCTTACATCAGGTTCTCGGGGCTACTGGGAGGTGGGTGGGGCAGAGGTGACCCCCTTTTGACAGGTGAGGACACAGGTTAAGCGGGGCAGGGGGGGTAAGCCCCAGCCCTCAAGTTGGATGCCTGACAGATGGTAAACCATCTGGGAAGCGGGGAGAGTGGGAGACGGACAGCTGATAAGCAGGCCAAGATGATGACACTAGATGGCCTGTGGAATTAATAGCTTGGGGTCCCTGTGCCAAGCCAGACAGGAGCCTAATGGCTCTGTGGCCTGTTGGATTTTGATGGATGACCATGAGGCAGATGGGGGAATCTATCACACTGATGTGGGTTCATGGTGGAAGGGATGGCCTCTCCTCCCCCCTCCCCCCTGCCCCCACTCAAATTTGTTCTGACTCCAGAACAGACGGGTAAGATTCATGGGTGGTTAACTGGGGTGGGGCAGAGGGAGGGCAGGAGGAGGAGCCCCTTAAAAGGGTCCTTTTCTTTCTAAACAAAGGGCCCTGGCAGCAAAAGGAGGCATGATGGAGGGTAAGATCCTACCATGTGGGTCTCAATCCCATTCTGTTACTTACCAGCTGTGTAGTCTTGAGCACTATACTCAACCACCCTGAGCCTCTATCTCCCCTTCAATAGAGTGGAGGACGATAAGCTGTTATTATGAGGATTAGGGCACAGCGCCCAGCTGATGACCATCATTATTACTTCTGGGGTTGCATGGACTGTGTTAAGGCTCTGCAGAAGGTGGGAAGGAGCAGGAGGAAGGTGGGGACAGTGGTGTGTTTCCCCAGGTCTGCTGTCTGCCTGGCTGGGGCAGGAGCGCCTGGAGCCCTGGGCAGCCTGGAGCAGGGAACACTAGAATGTCAGGCTCAGGGCTTCCCTGGTGGATCAGCGGTAAAGAATCTGCCTGCCCACACAGGAGACACGGGTTTGATCCCTGATCCTGGAGGATCTCACGTGCTGTGGAGCAACTAAGCCCGTGTGCTACAACTATTAAGCCTGTGCTCTAGAGCCCAGGAGCTGGAACTACTGAGCTAACACGCAGCAACTGCAGAAGCCCGTGAGCCCTAGAGCCCACACTGGGCAACAAGAGAAGCCACTGCATGGAGAAGCCCGCACCCCGCAACTAGAGAGTAGTCCCAGCTTGCCACAACTAGAGAAAAGCCTGCTCAGCAACCAAGACTCAGCACAGCCAAAAATAAACAAATAAAATTATTTTTTTAAAAAAGAAAATAAAAAAATATAAATAAATAAATAAAAAAAAGAAAATCAGGCTCAGGACGTAGAGCTGGATGGACACACCTCGCTCCCAGTGTGAGTGCTGAGCATGAGCGATGGTTTGGGGACACTAGCTGCCAGTTCTTTGACACCCTCTGGACCTCTCTTTCCTCATTCCTCAGGTGGAGAAGCCGAGTAAGTGGGATGCGTGGCACCCAGCTGGGGAGTGACCCTGGGGCAGACACTCCCTCGGCTGGGTAGGGTTTGTTAGCCTAGGAGGGCCAGTCTGACTCCCCTCACTCCCCGCCCTTGAGAGAAGGCTTAGGGTTAGGGTGAGCTGGTCTTACCATCTCCCCCTTTGGTCCTGGCCGGCCCTGGAAGGAGAAGAGCAAGTGAGCTGTTTGCAACCAGGAGCCCCTTCCCAACAGCTGCCCTTCTCGTGAACATCTGTGTCTGTGGCCATGTCAAGAGGGTTGAAATGAACAGAGAGGTGCTCTGGACGGGCAGCAGCCTCCCCATGGACTTGGGCATATGTGGGGGCTCAACCAGGATGGGAGACCCCGAGGAGAACACAGGAGGCACCCTGAGGTGGTGGGGTAGGGGTTCGGGGGGCGAGGGTGTGAGCTAGAGCCCGGGCTCCTTTCAGAATAGCAAGTTGAGCTCTCCAGCTCTCTTCTCTCCCCTCCTCACTCCTTTCCAGCTCCTTCAGGAGGCCCGGAATCAGCAAATTCTAGGACGGCTGTTGCTCCAGATGCTGAGGGCACAGTTTGGCCGTGGACTTATACCCACGCGGGTTGGGGCAACTCGTTCTAATGGCCCCTCCTCCCCTTCTCATTGGCAATGACTGTACACCCCAAGAACATTCATTCATATCTAAAGCACCTTCTAAGGAGTCAGTCTCGAGAAGGACTAAAAGACCCCAGGTTAGTGATCTGGACTAAGCGGGGGGAGGAGCCCACAGAATGAAAGGGGCCACTCACCGGTTTGCCGTCGAGCCCAATGGGACCCTGAAAGATAAACAGGCCAGATGTCAAGACTGAGCATCACAGGCGTTCTGGCAGACAGGCAGCCTGGGGGTGGCTAAGGACACAGGCTCTGGACTCTAACAAGGTAGGGTTCATGTCTCTGCTTCACCACTGGCTGTTATGAAACAGGTAAGCCTTGGCTTCCCATTCTAAAATGGGAATGAAAGAATCTCCCACATGGGGTTTTTGTGAGGAGTGAATGAAATGCCACCTGCCCCATGCCTGGCACCTGACAGGTGGCAGTCACCTTGGTACCAAAATCCTTCTCACCCTAGAGGAGAGTGGATGGTGTGTTCCTGGATAGCAGGGCCAGCCAGTCCCGAGGCCTGCAGGAAAGGCCTGCCTCCTATCCTGCTCTCAGAGTCTGTCTTAGGCCTTAGGAGGGGCTCCCCGGACATTCAGATGGCCAGCCGTCGGCCCCACACCCCAGGCGGACTAACCCTCAAAGCCAGGTTGGAGGTGGCCTCCCTGAGAGGCATCACCTTCCCCAGAGTCCACGGGCCAGCCAGGCTTCATGGCTGTGACCTTGCAGCCTGTCTGGCCTGCCACGCCTATAGTTCCATGTTGATGTCCCTGTCCTTTTCTGCACTGTGAGTCGAGCACCAGGCTACTCGCCTTGGTGGCTTTCTATGAGAGCCAGCGGGAAGAGGTCCTTGCTGACGGGGGTTTAGAAGTGCACAGGCAGCTTGAGGGCCAGCCCTGCCTGAAGTTCATCACCCAGCCAGAACCAGGGGTCTCTGCAGACACAACTCACCAGTCCTCTCCACTTACCGGAAATCCTGGAAAACCTCGGGTGCCCGGCTGACCCTGAAAAGAGTGGGAGAGGAGTGAGGATGGGCGAGGAGCTGAGGAAGCCAAACCTTAGTCCCTGGTTCAGCTGAGCTCCCAGAGGGTCCACGGTTTCCCTCCCATTCTGCTGTGATTGTCTCTGGGAGATGCAGCCTGGGAGGCAGGATGGGGAAAGATGGGCATGGACCATCATAGGAGATCTCCTCCAGGAACTGGGGGTGGGAAAGGGGAACACAGGTGGTCAGCCTCCTTCGGGTCTTTCTGGGAAGTAGCTCTCTGAGCTCCTCTTTGCCCGCCTAGATGCTCTGAACCCCTATGTGGGAATAGGGTGGAGAGCAAGGATGCTGGGGACTCAGCCTACAGCACACTGAACTCCTTGACTGTGATTGTCCAAGTCCTCTTCATTCACACAGTTAGTGCTCATGGTCACCTATCTAAGGATGGTTTGGATATCAGAACTGACCTTCGGAATGTGTTTTCAGGCCAGAACAGGTCAGATTATCCACTGTCCAGTGTCCCTTCACCCTGGCTAGTGGGGCTCTCCTGGCTGGACAATGTCTGGATACCCACCATCTTTGTGGGGTGCAGAGCTATCATGCCCATTTTCCCCAGGGTACAAAGTACACAGATCGGTATTCAGGTTGGAAATCTGAGGCAGGTTCATTGGCCACAGTCCAGTGGTTTATGATCCAGATTCAGGACAAAGGAGAAGAGTGGAGGTGAGAAGAAGGCTGAGGCTGTGCAGATCCAGGGCTGGGGTGGGGTGACCAGGAGGTCCAAGGTGATAGAGTTGAGAAGCCTGGATCCCATCACTCCCCATCCGAAGAACAAGCCAGGGTTCTCTTTCGCGCACACATCTTTCAAGGTCAGCCTCAATCTCATCCTGGTGCACCACTTTAGCTCTTTTCATGCCTCACCTTCCCACCTACTCTCTGCCTGCACACCCTGGCTGACCTGCCTGTCCCTGGACACACCACATCCCTCACATGTCTAGCTCTAAGCTTGGAGTCTCCCCTGGGCTGAGATGGCCTCTGTCTCTTCCCAAGTCTGGGGTTTGAGTCAGGCAAACTGAGTTCTAATCCTGTCTCCTCCACCACCGAGGGCTGTGTGACTTGGAGCAAGCCGCTTATCTTTCCCACGCCTCAGTTTCCTCATCTATAGAATGGGACTAGCTATATAAACTCACAGGGTCATTCAATTATATCTTCAGAGCCTATTGAGATGGTAGCTGCCATCATCACGGTAACCTGAGCTAAAATTTGTTTAACTGAACTGAACCTAAGGGCACCAGAACTCAGTAAGGTTGCTTTTGATCTGATACGTCTCAGGGTCGATGGAGGCTTGTCCTTGCCAAGCAGTAGATTCAAATCAGACCCTACATCTAGAGGAGGATTTCTCCGGGTCCATCTGCTGTAAACGTGAAACCTCTCCAGGCTGCTTGGGTCCTCCTTGAAGCTGTGGACTTGAGTGTCCAGAGGCCTCTGCTCAGGGGACAAGGCTGGGTGGGACTGGGTCCCTGTGGGTAGAATCCATGCACTGGTCAGGCGGGTAGCACACTGGAGCATGCTCTGGGCCTGGGATTGGCTTGTGGAAAGCATCCAAAAGGGCAAGAGGGTGGAGATACCACTCATGTAGCAGAAGGGCCCAGGCTTCTCTCCTCTCAAATATAAGTGATGCTAAGAATAGCACAAAGGAGAACCCGGAAACCTCCCAGTGTAAACTTTCAGTTACGCTGAACTCTGAGAGGCCCGAAGAAAAGGTCAGGAGGAAAGGATTCCAAGAAACATCTTCAGTCCCACTCCGGGTAATATTTACATGGTGGGGATAATCACATGGTTTGCTAATTACAGAGCCGTCCCTGGTAGCAGGGTGCGTCTCTCCAACCCAGAGCCAAGTCTGGGGCTAACCAAGGCTTTTTCAGGAGATCTTGGGAAGGATGTTGTCATTGACCAGCTGGAAACTGAGACTCCACTTGCTTGAGAGGCTGGGTATTGGCGAGGCACATGGAGAGGCTTGAAGCTGGATTTTAATTTCTATCTCTTCACATCTATGCCGAAAGTGGACATCTCTTCCGATGGTTATCGACTGGCTGTATTTATTTGGGAACTGCCTGTGTGCGTTCTTAACCAGTAACTCCTACCGTATTATCTTCTTCCTACCGATTTGAGTAAAGCTCTTGGACAAGAATACTAACTGGGAGTCATATGTGTTGCAAATATTCTTTCCAATTTGGCGTTTGTCTTTTTTTGTGGTATACTTTCTGCCATATGGAAACTCTACGTCTATGTCAACAAATGTATCAATATTTTCCTATGGCTTCTGGGTTTTAGGTCACGTTTTGAAAGACCTTCCTCAGTTCAGAAATATAAATGTTTGCTCATGTTTGTCCTCTAATTTTATGGCTGCATATTTTATATCTAAGTATTTTGTTCATTTGAAATTTATTCTGATTTCTAAGCTGTTCGTAGTTGTCTCAGCATCATTTCCTGAACAATCTATCTTCTTTTTCTATTGGGATGTGAAGTCTTTATCATGGACCAAATTTCAAGATGCATTTAGCTTTATTTCTGTTCTGTTTGTTGTTTTAATTGCTCCGTTTCTACAATACATTTTACTATCTAGTAGAAGAACTACACCTCTCCTTCCTATGCCCCTTTCTCTATTTTTCAAAAAGTTTCTGAAATTCTTACAAGATTTTTTTCCAAATGAAATTGAATATTATTTCACTAAACTCCTAACCAACCCCCAAATCTACTGGTATTAGAATCATGTTAAAATTGTGGATGATAGATTTACTTGTAGATTAATTTGCTGATTAATATTATGTCCTTCTATACAAGAACAAGGCCTTCCCTGGTGGATCAGATAGTAAAGAATCTGCCTGCAGGGCTGGAGACCTGGGATGGATCCCTGGGTCAGGAAGATCCCCTGGAGAAGGAAACGGTAACCCGCTCTAGTATTCTTGCCTGAGAAATCCTATGGACAGAGGAGCCTTGCAGGCTACAGTCCATGAGGCTGCAAAACAGCTGGACATGACTTAGGGACTAAACAACACCAATATAAGAACAAGGGAAATAAGCTTTACGTTGCTTTCTAAAATCGCTTCCCTTAGTTCAAGGCCAGGGAAGAGAGGGAGCCAGGTGGATCCCTGTGTCTACTCCTCCCTTCGTTTCTCCTGCCTGTGTGTGTAGGGTAAAGCAACATAGACGAACCAAAGTTTCTGGTTGGAGAGAAACTTCCCTCCTGGCTGACCTCTCAAAGAGGGCCAGTCACGGATCTGTCCACAGCCTGCCTCATTCCACCTCCCCCACCCCAAGTCAGTGCTGACCATCTTTTCAGCAGGACTCTGTGCTAGTAAACACTTACTTACTCACGCTGGGGAGAGTAGGGAAGAGAGCCCTGCTTTGTGCAGCATTTGCCAATTTCTGGAAATCTGTGATTCTGTAAATACTCTCATCACAGCCCATTTTAAGCGTTCCAGCCAGCCCCGCACCTGCAGCCTCTTCTAAACATGCTCAGTGCTGGAGCCAGAAGGATCAGAGGAGCTCTGTAAACTGCAAGTCTGGTCATGTTCCCCCTTAGCAGAACATAACCCAAGGGATAAAGTCCCAACTCCTGGACATCATGTCCTTCACAACTGGGTCCTCGCTCATCTTGACAACCTCCTTCTCACCATCCTTGCTCTTGCTTTGTTCTAGAAGAAACTTTCCTGGGACTTCCCTGGTGGTCCAGTGGTTAAGAAACCACCTTACAATGCAGGGGACTTGGTTTCAGTCCTTTGTTGGGGTACCAAGATTCCATATGCCACGGAGCAACTAAGCCTACGTGTTACAACTACTGAGCCCACGTGCCCCAGTTAGTCTGTGTGCTGCAACGGAAGACTCTTTGTGGCGCAACTAAGACTCAACACAGCCAAGTAAACAAATACTTTTTTTTAGAAAGGACTCTGCCCATTTCTCCAGTAGTTTACAGGAATTGCACCTGCCTTGGAAGTTCTGCTCCTTCTTGATCACAGTTTAGTTACCTCTTCCTCCTGGAAGTCCTCCCTGCCTGCCTGCACCCCAGGTCAGGTGCCTCTCTCCGTGTCCCTAATTGTTCCCAGCCAAGCACTGACCATCTGGACTATAATCACTATAGGGTGGTTTATCTCTGCAAAAGGGTAAGTGGGATGCAGTCAGGTTTTCATCGTCTACACAGGGTCTAGGATGCAGTCGGTGCCTGACAAATATTAGTGGAATGAATAAATGAAGACACATCCAGCAGGGGTATCAAGCTGGCTGTAGGGAGTCTCCTTGTGACTGAGGGCTGGAACTTTAGACAGCTCTTTCTTGCCTCTGAAGAAAAGCTAGGGGCTCTGGGAAGGAACAAGCTTCCTTTGAGATGGTGGGCTTTCTTAGCCTGGCTGATGACCTTTCCAGTGCCTGCAGGGCCAGCTAGCGTTTCGGGGTCCCAGCCTCCAGCTCAGCTTAATGGGGCCCATTGTTCTGGCATCTTGAACCATCCTTCACCAAAGTGCGTGGAGGTCCCCCCTTTGCAAAGACCATTTCTAAAGTTCCGAGAGAGGAGGCAGGTGGCCCTTAGAGCAGCAAGGCTGGTTCTCATTAGCAGCGTGTATTCAAGGCCCTTCCTGGCTGAGTGGAAAGCCATATGTTCCCCATCATCGCCGGTCACAGAGGGCTTGCCCACTTGACCTCTGCCCCTTGACTGCAGTGGTCCCTTGGTCTTCTGAGGTCCCCTACCTTCATTAGCTCCAGGGGGCTTGCTGCGAGGAGCTGCAGGGGCTGCCCTGGTGTCTAGTGAGGGCTCAGTGGGGGTAGGCCCAGCCAGCTCTGTGATGGTCACACACACAGGCCAAAGTCAGAGGGCCCTGGGCTCGGTCAAGCCTTCTGGTGCCATAAAGCCTCTCTTAACACCAACCAAGCTCTCACAGGGAGGGCTTTTTCCTCAAGGTAACTGTCCTTTTTAAACAGTTGAACTTAAAACATGAAAGAGGGTGTTGGGGAAACAACATTGGCATTGGAATGAGGCTGACTGGGCCCAAACCAAGCTCCAGCACTGAGGAGCCAGGTGACCACAGGCCAACTCTGCACCTTTCTTTCCCTCTCTGGGAAATGGGCTGGCAGGGCCTGCCTCGCAGCTTTCCTAGGAGCTGAAGACCAGCACATACATGATCTTTCAGTTTAGGACCCAGCATGTCTCCAGGTGTCCGTGATAGAGGGAAACAGTCACTATTACCGGAAATAGAAAGTACTTCTCACTGCTGGAACCAAGTCCAGCGTGGTGGTTATATTTATGCACGCTGAGCCAGAAGCAGGGTGGAAGGTGGGGGGCGGGGCGGGTGTTGGGTAAAGCAGACCCCGCCCTCTGCCCGTATTCTCTGGATGTGGGGTGTTTTCAACTACCTCTACGTAGCCTGCTGAAAGCTGCAGCTAAGAGGGTGTGAGAGGACCAGCCTGATCCACACAAATGGAGCATTGTGTCAGACGGGGAGGAAGGCAGAGATGGTGGCCAAGGGGTACGGCCCGTATTCTGTGTTACTCCCCTGTCCTCCTAACAGGCCCACCCCAGGCTTGGTCCTTGCCTTTTGAACCTAGGGTACTGTCTTTCTCTGACTTTCCCCTCTCCTGCCTTGCCCTCCAGCTGCATACCACCTTTGTCAGGAATACCCAATACACGAGGGGGCTTACAGTCCATTGTGGCAGCAGCCCTGTGAGCCTAGAAACACAGGTGATGGGAACTCTGTGGCCGGGTGGTCTGCTACAGCAGCAGAGGTCAGAGGGCAGGCTCTGAGCACACAGCCTGGCTGAGTGTCATAGCCTAGCAAGGCTCCACTCACGTGTATGACCTTCGGCAAGTCACTCAACTTCTCTGGGCCTCAATTTTCTCGTCTGTAAAATGGGTGTGCTCATAGTACCTCCCTGTGAGGTTCTCGTAAGGGTTAAGTGAGCTGCTATGTGTAACGGTCTCAGGATACTGCCATAGAGTAAGTGCAAAGTGTCAGTCTTCAGCACTATTGTGTGATCTGAGCCCTGGAAACCTTGCTGAAGCCTGTCTGTGCAGCCCAGGACCCTCAATCCCTGCCTCCAGCCCAGGTCCCCGACCGGCCAGCCCTGCCAGCCCCACTCTGTCCTTTGGCTTCCCCTGCTAAAATTCCTGGGCTCTGCCCCTCTGCTCCCAGCTCTCACCATAGCCCCTCCCTGACTGTCCAAGTGTCCCCTCCCCTGGACAGAGCGTAGCAATTTGCTCTCTGACCCCTCTCCTTAGTCTGTGGGTAGAAGACTCCTGCTTGCCATTGAACACAGGGGGATAAGTTAGAGGGCTTCATCCACCCACTGGGTGAGGCTCTGGGAGTCTGAGGCTAGGCCTCCACATCCCTTCCACCTCCCATGCATGGTCAGTCAGCAAAAGAGCCCAGGAGAGCATGGAGACGGCAGCCCGTTGCTATGGGTGGAGCCCTGGGGCCAGGGGTCCTGGGTTCTAATCCTTCTCTATCTGCGGGACCCCGGCCAAGCCTCTTCCTCTCCCTGTGCCTCAGTTTTCCCTTCTGAGAGGTCCCTTCTGCTCTGACAATTGGAGATTTGATTGAAGCCCCGTGGGTCGGACACTCTTTGAGAAAAACAGTCAGTCCTCCTTCCCACAGTCACGGTATCTTCCCACAGCATCACCCGAGCCCCCCTTTTGATCCCTAAGGAACTGTACTGGAGGGGAAGTGTCTCTCGATTTTCCCAAGCCCCTGGCCACTGGGCAGAGGGTACTGGGACCCAGACCAAGCATAAAACAGAGCCTCTGTGGGCGAGTGGTGGGCAGGCTTTGCCAAGACCAGGAGTGGGAGCTTGGGTCAGGGAACCAGGCCTCTGGGGTAGCTGCTCCCTGGGCATCTGGAAACAAGGCTTTCCCCTGGAAAGCTGGAGCACCGGGCCTCCCCACCCCAAGAAGAGCCAGCACTTCCTCCCTCTGCCTGTAAACGGCAGGGCCGCCTCACAACTGCTGTCATTTCGTGGCTAGAGGGTCGGCTCTCAGAAACCTTCCCAAGAGGGTGTAACTTAAGCGGATTTAGGCTACTTTCTTTGACATCGACAGCAGTACTGAGGCCTGGCCAGGCTGACTGCATCCCATGTGGTAGGCATCACACCCAGAGGCACAGCCAGGACTTGCGTACCCCCTCCCCACCCAGCCCTTCTCATTAACTCACCCATCCATCCATCCATCCCAAAGAAGGGCAAAAACCACTTACAGGGGGGCCACGGGGACCAATGATGGACATGCCGGCATCTCCTGGGGCGCCCTGTGTGGGAGAGAAAAAGGGAGGAGGGGGAGAGGGAGGGGAGGGGAGGGGAGAGGAGGGGACGGGAGGAGAGGAGAGGGGAGGGGAGGGGAGGGGGGAAGAACAGAAAGGAGAAGCTGGCAGGTGGGGAAGGCAGAGAGGGCGAGGGGGGACCCCAAGACCCAGAGACCACAGGACAAGGAGGCAGAGGAGGTGGAGGAAGATGAGGGACTCACAGGAGAGGAGATGAAGAGAGGATGCATGGAACATTCCAGAAGGATCAAGAAGGGCAGTGGGGAAGTAGGAGGAATGGAGAGAAGAGATATGAGTGACAGCACATGATTGGGGACCAGAGAAAGAGGGCGGTGGCCCCCAGGCCGGGAAGTGGGAGAAGAGGATGCCGTGTGGTGATGGGGAAGAGGGAGGAGCAGGGGGTGGGGGGAGAGAGGCAAGGAGGGAGACTCAGCTCAGCCATGGCTGCTCAGGCCCTAGAGGTGTCCCCACAGGGCCCTGCTCAGGATGCTCCCCAGCCTGCCCCAGCCCCAGCCAAACTTCACACCCCCTGAGCCTTCTTCCCCAGTCCCCAGTGCCCAGGTGGCTGCACACCCTGCAACTGCCAGACAGCAGCCTGCCCCCGTATGGAGCTGCTGTAAACAGAGGTGGGGACAAGACACACACTTGCTGTGTGGGCCCAGCAGGCCTGAGCCTGGAGGTTAGAGCTGCCTTGGCCTCCTAGTCCTGGTGTGGAGTGACTCAGAGGGGTTAAGCCTGCGGCAGAGTTTTCAGCCCAGAGAGGATGGTGGATGCTGGGCTGGAGGCTCAAAGTGCCATGCGGTCCAGCTGCCTAGATAAGCTTGTGTGTGTGTGTGTGTGTGTGTGTGTGCTGGAGCTTGAGGAAGTGTGACAGAAGGAGGATGAAGGGTGTATGAACACAGGTGGGGATGAGAGGTGATGTTCTGGCAGAAGGATCCTGACAGTGCCCGGCTGGAGGATGGCAGGATGCTACTTCCCTCCAGGAGTCCAGGAAATGCCCAGGCCTCACCTGCAGGTCTTGCTCTGCCTCACAGAACCTCTCTGAGCCCACAAATCTCCTCTGTGAACAGGATGCTGAGAGAAGCTCTGCTCCCCTTACAGGGCAAGGGATGGAAATACATTTACTTGTAAAATGTCATGCCTCACACACAGGTGAAGAGTGAATTCAAATTAAGTAGCTGTTTATTCCATTGCAATTATGTAATAATTTTTATACAAGGCAACATAGCGTGATGGGTAGGAGCCAAAATGCTTGGGTTTGAAGCCCAGCTCTGCTCCGTGCAGGCTGACCTTGGGCTACTCAACTTCTCTCTGCCTCAGTTTCCTTACCTGTAATGCAGAGATAATAGCACCTGTCTCATAGGGTAGATGTGAAAACTTCATGAGATAATGGTGTAAAATGCTTGAAAGAATGCCGGGTCTCCGAAGGGGCTAACAAGTGTCTGCTATTATTCTTATACTGTGATCATGTCCCCTGTCTTTCCCCTGGGTGGTTTAACCGCCCATGAGGGTGAGACCCAGTCTTCGTTATACTTGGAAGACAGCATAGCACAGTGGTTAGGGACCTGAGTTCAACCTGGAGTCAGGCACCCTGGGAATCCTCTCCAGCTCTGTCATTTAAAAAAGTTTTTTTTTTTTTTAAAATTTTTAAATAGTTCGGCCACGCCATGAGGCATGTGGGATCTTAGTTCCCAGACTAGGGATTGAACCTGTGCCCTGTGCAGTGGAAGCACTGAGTCTTAACTGCCGGGGAAGTCCCCAGCTCTGTCACTTTCTGCTGTGTGACGTCGGGTATGTGACCCTGCCTCTCTGTGCTTCAGTTCCCTCTCATGTAAATGGGACTACCAAGCCTCCCTGGAAGGGCCACACCACTGTTACCTGGGACGTTACTGTTACAGAGTAAACCGCTTAAAACAGCGCCTGACAGTTTGCGCTTAATATATGGTTGTTGCTGTCGTCACTGTTGTCATTGTCATTTCGGAGATGGGGAGACTTGCAGAAATACACACTGCGGTGTCCAAGCGAGGAAGTGTGGCGCTGGGGCCAGGAGTCTGCTTCTAGCCCTCTGGTCATCTCTAATCCTGTGGGACCTCGGGCAAGCTCCACACCCACTCTGGGCCTCATCTCGAGAGCCAGCTGGTTAGCTACACTGCTCTATAATCCCTCAGAGCCCACCCAGTTCCAGGAGAGGACTGTTTCTTTGGCGTCTAGCTTCCTGGGAGACTCCACTGTAACACCCCGGGAGTCTGTCTGGGCGTTTGCAGGGGGACTCTCTCGGGGGGCAGCACAAAGAGAGTGTCTCGGTTTGAGGGGGCAGTGGTGGGCTGCAGATGGGGGTAGGACCAGCCACATACAATGGCAGCTGGTGCTGTCCTCACCTCTGGGAAGGGTGACTGTCTTAGGCCAAAATCAGTGCCAGGAGGCCATGTGCAGCCCCCACGGGCAGCAGAGACCCCTCAGCCAGGGAAGTGGGACCTCAGTCAGGGAAGTGGGACCTCATTCAGGGAAGTGGGACCTCCGCCCACGACTACTGCCTGATGGGGTGGAGGCTGTTAGGAGAGCCGGCCGTGAGAGGCTGCGAGGGCAGAGCAGGCTGGGCTGGCAGCCTCCACTGGGGCCTGTGCACCAGGAGGAGGGCTGGAATGGGGGGCTTCCAAAAGCACCCCCATGACTCCAGGGGATGGAGGCACTGGTGCGGAGGGGAAAGTGTGGACTCACCTTCTCGCCTGGTTGGCCCTTTCCTCCCTGGGGCGATCACATGCAACATGGGGTGCAGGGAAGAGAGAGGGGGGACGGAGAGAAAAAAGAAAGGATGAGAGGGAGACACACGCGCAAGAATTCGTGTTAATGGCATGATGGCCAAACACGAGAAATCACCGTGAAATGAGAAACAAAACCAAACACAGATGTTGACACTCAGCAGGTACCGAGCCTGACAGGCATAGGTCGTGGACGGCTGTCGTCTCAGCCCAAAGGCTGGCCCCAGCCAGATAACTAGGAAGGAAATAGTGGCAGGGACCTTAAGAAGCCCTCTTGACATCTGTGTGCATGGTGTGTGTGTGTGTGTGTGTGACAGGGAGAGAGAGACAGAAAGAAGGAGAGCCCACCCAGGCCAGAAACGTGTCTGAGGAGCTGTGGCCCCAGCAGCCTGGGTCTTTTGAGGAGGGAGTGGGCATGGGAGAGACTTTCAAGGACTGTGAGGTGAGGTGCA
Organism: Capra hircus; assembly: GCF_001704415.2. NCBI lineage: Eukaryota > Metazoa > Chordata > Mammalia > Artiodactyla > Bovidae > Capra > Capra hircus. The sequence goes on from NC_030835.1 coordinate 19,493,655, forward strand.
GTCCAGTCCTTTTGAAGGTCTAGCTGAACACCAAGCACGAAACTGCCAAGCTAGATGCGACAGGAGTCGTTAGGGGTGGCCAGGCAAGATGCGAAGAGGAACACAGACAGAAGGACACACATCTGGGAGGACGCATCCGGGATGCAGAGGGAAGTGGGTCATGGCCAAGGACCCCTGGACCCACGGTGACCAATCCACCCTCATTCATAGCAGCCAGGAGCACCATCTCTGGTAAATCACGAGAACATCTCAGGCATTTCACACCCATCATCCACCCCAGTATTCTCAGGTGGCCCGTGCCAGGACACCTACGGGGCAGCCAAATGGCCCCATTGTCACATTTAAAACAGCACAAGCAGCATAAAAGCGCCAAGGTGGTTTGAAAACAGCTTTGTGTAGAAGGAAATGGGGAGACCTCCTGTCGCTCTTTCTCCTGCCCGCCCCCTTCCCGCCCTGTGGTCAGAACAAGGCTTGGATGGACACTTCCTGGGGGGATACATCCATAGGGCCCAAGAAGGAGGGCATGAGGGGGCAGGCCTGGAGGGGCTGCTTTGCATTCTGCAGGCTTCCCGGCAGGCTGGCGGCTGCACACAGGGTAGAGACTCCTGAAGCTTACCTGTCAGGAGCAAGGACTTGGGTGTCTTGGGTACCAGACCCAACTCCACCCCAATCCTGGGTTAACTGAGTCTCAACATGCTCATAGACAAACAGGATCTCAGAGGGCTGCGGTGGAGAATGAACCTGGCCCAGGCTTTCCCAAAGTGAGTCCCTGAGAAAGGCTGGCTGAATGTTACCCCCCTACTCTACACAGGACACACTGACAGCTTGGGGGACTCTGGGTTTGGGCTTAGAGAGCTGAAGCCTAGAGAAAGGGTGAGGCAGGGATGCCACAGTGCTGTGATCTGGGAAGCGGCAGGAGAACTGCCCAACGGGGTGGCCCAGGGCTCCCAGTCTCCCTGTCTTGACAGTTCTTGGGTGGCCCAAGGGAGCTCAAAGCTCTGTGACATGGAACCCTTGTCCCGAACCTCTGAAATGTCCCAGAACCTAGGCTTAGAACTGTGGCTTCACCCTAAGGATCAGACCCTCCTTAGAGCTGTGATTCCCATGGAGGGGATTTGGGAGGTGGGAGGCAGGATTCCATTATTAGGGTTAGGAGCACAGATCTAGAGTCAGGCTGCCTGGATTAAAGCCTGATTAAGCCACTGGATTAAGCCACTTCCTGGACCTGTGACCTTGGGACAGACACTTGAGCATCTGAACCTCAGTTTTCTCATCTGAACGATGGGGGTGGACATTGTGCCTGCCTCATGTAGTTCTTGGGAGGACGGAATGAGCTGATGCATGTAAGGCCCTGAGCACAAGAGACAGCACTTTCAAGTGTTAGCTATGATCTGGTGCCTCTGCGCACTGGGCTCACACCAGGCCAGCCATGCACAACCCAGGCCTAAGGCCAGCCCAGGCCAAGAGGTGATGTAAACAAGGCAAAGCACGTGAGTGACATGGAGAGATGACATGGGGTTGGTCAGGGGGCACTGGAAACCAGAGTGGAGGTTAAGGCTGGCAGCTGGTGGGGAGTCAGAGGTCAGACGGGGAGAGGCGCTGGGGCCATGTCCTAGACTTGGGGGGCCGGGGAGGCCGGTGTGTGGTCATCATTGCCTTAGGCGGCCACCGGGTGCTGCCTTTCCAAGCACCAGGAAAGCCTAGTGCTAACCTTCCCATATGTGACACAACCTCCCTATCATGTCTTCTGTTTCACCATCTTATTTTTTCAGCGGGAAATGAAGGTTTTAACCCCCACCTTCCTGGTGAGGATTGGAGGCACTGCCTGGAAGGAAGCCCTGTCTTCATCATTAGCCTCTGTCCAGGGAAGATGCTTCCAGACGCTGGCTACACTGTAGTTTCTGTAGGGCACTTTCCATTTGTGTTTCCTGCCATCTTTCACTGCTCTTGCTGGAGGATGGTTGCAGGAACAGCTATAAATCTGAGGGTGAGCTGCCTGTCTTGGGGCGGTGGAGGTGGTTAGGGCATAGAGTGGATGGGAGTCCTTGGTAGTGATTGGCAAAGAGCCTTTATTCGTGCCATTTTTGGATTTTTCCTTTGCCGTGGCAGTTCTCTGGGGGAGTTAAAGCCATTTTGCAAGATCTGAAGGGTTGGAATAAACCATTCCCCTCTTCCTCGAGTGTCCTTTCTGCAGCAGCCTTGGGTGGGGAGAAGCGAGAGGTCCGACTGCCTCCTAGGGGGTGGGGTGGTCTGTAGGCCAGGCCAGCACAGGGAAGCAAGCAATGGCTGCCCGAGCGGGCAGAGATGCTCCAACTCACCACACGTCCAGGCATCCCAATGGCACCTTTGTCCCCCTGATGAAGGAGGCAGAAACAATTAGAAGTGGCTGGAGCCGGGCCAGCAGGTGAGGGGCCCCATGGCTAGCTACACACCCAAGATCTGGCTTGCCTGGGCGGTTGGAATGATTTCCAGGCATCGTGGGTGAACTTGCCCCTTGAGCCCCACAGACTGGTCGCATCCTTGTCACGCTCAGCTTCAAGGTAGGGAGAGTGAATGGCAGCTCCCATCTGACAGAAGGGTGCATCCCTACCCTTGCTCTGTTTCTGCCAGAGCTGGGGAACAGCACCCATGGTCCCCAGCTCCTCCCCAAGCCCTGTGTCTGCAAAGACTACTAATAGAGTCCTGCCCCTCATCGCCACCAACCCGGCACCATCACTGCGCCATGTGGCTTCAGCCACATCACGAGTTTCAGCTGCTCAGACGGAACTGCTTTGTTTTGCAGCCAGGGGTTATATCTCCTCATTCTGGAAATCTGCTTATTAAGTTTTATTCCTCCCTCATTTGGTAGAGAATATTTTTTTGCAATCATATATGTGCAGACTCATAAAATCTGGGGTAGGGCTTGGGGTTTGCTGGGAGCCTGGAAGGATGGAAAGCCACAGGAGCTGAAAATCAGACAGTGTTTGTCCCGGTAGGAAAGAGCTGGGTTTGTGGGTTCATCTGAAGGGTGGGCATTTCTGGAGTGATTCTGTGTCTGCTGACGCCACTTAGGCAAATTCTGTGAGGGATAATTAACATCCTAAGATGTTCATGGGCCCACTAGGGAGTAGCAACCAGCTCTGAATTGGGCTCCTGTTACACGCACACTGTCAAGACTGAAGGTGTCTTCAGTAAAGCGTTCAGACTTTGGGAAAGAGTGGCAGGGTTGCAGCAAGGGTTATGAGCATGGATCATAACCATGATCCATGAGCTCCCTGAAGCTCCCTGAACATCCAGGTCTCTCTCTTGGGGCTGCTGAAAGGATGCCAAGAGACTATGGCCCTGGGCATCTAACTCTGGGTGCCTGCCACCTGGTGAGTGCCGTGTAGACTTTGTCTACAGGTACCGAGCCCAGCAAGTTTCCGGAGAAGCGATTGTTATAAACATGTGTGTGCTTCACACTTTTGCACTTCACAACAAGCATCAGCAGATCTTTTTGTTGGTCACTCCCAGGTCCCTTCATGGGGAAGCCTGAGTAGGGCTGTGACCCTTCCAACTGAGGATGCCAGGCCCACTGGTCGTCACTTACGACATCCCAATGGCCCACTTACTCTTGTGTTTTTGAATGATCTTGCAGGATGTGTGTTTTGGTTTCATTTCTTTTCTTTTTTTTTTAAACTAATGGTCTTTGCAGTCCTGGCCATAAAATGCTTGGTTTAGGGACGGGCATGAAGTGGCCGGAGACTGGAAATTCTTGTGTGGCGGCCCCTGCTCTGCGAATTGCCCCCAAATGCTTTTTAAAGGTGGACGTTGTCAGAGAAAAAACAAAGTCTGCCCACGTTCCCCCAGTCATCTGACTTTTCCCTCTCCTTGGATTTCATGGGACAGATTGCCCTGTCCTTCTTTGCTCCAGGGTTCATACTTGCTTGGACAGTTTTCATTTTCAAAGCTAAACATTCTCCCACATGTATTTCATTAAGAGAGTCCTTGCTAGATTTGAATTCTAGAAGTTACTGGTTTAGTCAAGAGGTTATAGTACAACTCACATTGAAAAGAGGAGTAACTGGGATAGAAAGATGCACAGGAGGCTCTGGAATCCAATTGATGTGGCCTTTGGGGCAGGGAGAGAGGGCAGCCTGGTGCCAGCCCTGGCTCCCCCTAAATGCCCACCTTGGCCCTCTGGCTGGCTAGAGCATCTCGCCTGAGCCAACAGCCATCCGAGGGCCCATGGTATCCAGTACTCCATGCTTCGGTGCCCCAGGCTACATCCCACAGGGCAATGTCTTTGAAGACTTTAAAGATGGGTCTCAGATGCCCAGTATGGATCACAGAAAACAGTAGTATGGGATGCTGTGTGATAACATGGGGCCTTCAACAGGTCTACAACTGAGGCTTGGACAATCGGACCAGCTATTTCCCCTCTCTATTTCCTCATCTATAAAATGGGCATAATAGTACCCATTTTATTGAGTTGATGAACATATCAAATGTATAGAGAGCATTTAGCTTGGTGCCTGGCATGTATTAAGGTCTCAGTGAGAGATGGCTATGAGTACTATTTCTACTTTTGTCCCAAAGCCCCCATGGTTACTGGACCCAGCTTCTCTAGCACTCAAAAATGGTAACTCGGGGGGGGAAAATAAAGTGTTTGAGTCTACTCTTACCAGGGGCATAGCAGGGACAGTGGCCTTTAATGAAGCTGGTATGCAGGATAACCAGTAAGCCAGGGGGCTGCCTTCCCACCCAGCCCGCCAGGAAAGGTACCCAGGTGCTTCGCCCTCAGCCGTAGGTTAGAGATGCTGAAGAGAGGCCTCCCATCCAGACACAGCTGGTGGAAAGTGGCCACCCACCCTCTCCGGTCCTTGGACTGAGGAAGAGCATGTGAGAGAAAGGCAAAGGGGAAAAGAAACGAAAGGTACTTACCGGGAGGCCGGGTCTTCCAGCAGGACCCTGAAATTAAGGAGGAAGAGTGAAGTTTCGGAAGGTCAGGGTACTGCAATATCTGATAGTTCCAACTAGCTGTGTGCCCTTGGAGTCCCTTGTGCTCTACGAGCCTCTGTTATTTTGTAAACAAAATGAAGACAGGGCCTTAATCGCTAAGCTTCCTTTCAGTTGTAGCATGCATTCAGTATTCAGTTATTCATTGATTCGTTCAGGAAAGCCGCTGGCAGAGGCCTTCTCTGTGCCAGGCCCAGAGCCTGTGCAGGGGACAGAAGACAAGAATGCCGCTTCCTAACTATCCCTCAAGGACCATCAGAGCTCTGGGCCTCACCAGCATGCCCCCTCTCTCTGAGCCTCTGTGCCTCAGGGTTCCCACGCATGTGTTCTGGCCCTGGCCTGGGAAAGGGCCTGAGGGCCTGGGGCTTGGCGCTCCCTGTCCTGCCATACTGGAGAAGCCAGACACCATCTCTGATGGAGCCAGTCTGCCTGGGACACTTCTGGGGGGCCTGCCCCATCTGTGCCAATGGACCATGACCAGGGAGCAGAAGGTGGGAGCCTCCCCGGGGGGACCTCTTCCCCTCCACCAGGATGGTGAGGGGAGCAGTGGGACTTCCTTCCTTTGATGCCTCTAACTGGCTTCAGGCCACTCTCTCTACAGTGAGTTGGTGCTGAGGGTGAGCAGGAGGCGGGACCCCACCCCATGTGGCTCTGGGAACCTGTCTGCACTGACCACAGCCATATCTGTCTCAAACCCTTAATGTGAATGACTCTAGGACTCTTGCCTAGCACAATTCCGGGTGTAGACTAAAGATACCCTATGATGGATCTAAATTCCCATTGAAGAGAGGAAAACATTCAACAAAGCATTGATCATAATAGTTATTCTCAGAGTAATATGCACAGGAGGGGGCGCAGGAACAAAGGAGCTTCTGAGAAACTCATATGTTTTTCCTTCTGGCCTCCAACTTCCAGATAGATCTGATACAAGAGGGTGGTGGGGTGCCGTGCAGAGGGTGGGGAGGACCACCTTGAGAGAGCTTCTGGAGCCAAGCCCCCACCCTGGCATGGCTGAGGCCTGGGGTCAGGAGAGACAGGGTCGTGGTAAGGGAGAAGCAAGCTTCAGTTAAGAGCAGGGCTCTGGTGTCGGCCGGCCTGGCTGTCACTTACTAGTCAGTGACTTCAGGCAAGCCGCTTGGCCTCCCTGCACCTCAGTTTCCTCATCCTGTAAATGGGAGAACAATCTCTACCTCTTGGGATCGAATGAGCTGATGTATGTAGAGCATGTGGCACAGGGCTGGCAGGGAGCCAGCGCTGAGGACTGCAGTCATCAGAAGAGAAGAGGACTGGCTGGGAGGTAAGTGCAGCTAGGCCCGTGCTCTCCTTTCAGAGGCACAGCCATCAGGCATGTTTTTCTCCTTCCAGACATCCCACTCTTCCCAGAAACCCACGGCAACACCAGGAGTAGGTCTCAGGGTGCCCATCTGGAGACAAGTCCCTCTGCCCCAGGGCTGCTGAGCAAATGCAGGCAGTACCAGGGATAAGGCCCCCTTCCTACGGCCTTGTTTCTGAGGATGTCCGGGAGGCGGGGTGGGGAGCAGTGACGCCCCCCGGAGAACCAAGCTCAGGGGATGCTGGTTAGCGGCTCCGTAGGTAGAGGGTCAGTGTCCACTCCTGCTCTCTGCTGAGTTTTACCCCCGGGGCACCAAAAGGTAAACTCCCAGGGCAGGCAGGGCACTTTCTCCTTTGCTTGTGGCCTTAAGGAGTGCCAAGCTTTTAGCAGGTCTTTAATTCATGCTTGTGAACAAATGAACCTAGGAACACAGCCGCCTTTTTTCTCAGCCCCACAAAGACAGCCTGGGGCCCCCCTGGTGTCCTCCTTGATCCAGAGCTGTAGCGCTGAGCTAGTCCCTCTTCCTGCTGCTTCTAAATGCCATCAGGGAGTGTGCCCACAAGGGGCGGCCACCTCCCTCAGTCCCAAGAGGCAGGCGCATCTGCAGAGGGTTCCCAACCCAGTGCTCCCCTGACCCTCCGTGCTCCCTGCCTCTTGCAGCAGCTCTGCTCTCCTGATCGCTCTGTCCACCAGGAAGCTCAAGGCTGAACCTGTGGCTGCACAGGATGCTGTGGGGTCATCAGCTTGGATGCCCCTTGCTTTCTTGCCTCTGCCCTCCACACACCTACCCACTGTTTCCGTATTTAGTTTATGAATCCCTCCCAAATGTTTCTTGGAATAACGTGGGATGGAAGTAAACAAAGTAGTGAATTAATGAATAAAACTGCAAAGAATAATAATTTCCTCCTAAAAATCTTTGGGGATCATCTAGGGAAGCCTTCTGTTTCTAGAGTTTAAATGAGTTAATATATTTTACATGGAAAGACATATACATAATTATACACACATATAGGTATGTATAATATGTATACATATACACACATAACCATACATAAAAGAAAGAAAGATGGCACTAAGTCGTGTCCGACTCTTGTGACCCTATGGATTGTAGCCTGCCAGGCTCCTCTGTCCATGTGATTCTCCAGGCAAGAATATTGGAGTGGGTTGCCATTTGCTTCTCCAGGCCATACATATAATTATGTATATATTCCTTACATCTGGATGAGGCAGGTACTATTACTATTCTCATCCTATAGATGAGGAAACTGAGGCACAGAGAGGTAAAGTAATTTGCCCGAGGTCACACAGCTAGAAGTGGCAGAAGCAGGATTCAGACCCAGGCGGCTTGGCTCCAGAGTCCATGCCTGTAATCACTTTATTACACTGCTTCCATAAAAACACAACAGTGTCTAACACATACTAAGTGTTAGCTAGTATTCCAGCAAGCATCACTTTCAACCAAGGCTAGCAGCTGAACATCCTGTGTTTCCTCAAGTAAGAGACACATATACTTCCCTTGGTCATCTGTTTCAGTCTCACAGTTGGCATTATTAAGACACTCTCTCTTAAATCTAGAACCGGAATGGCCAACAACTGTCAGCTAGTGTGGACTCCAGTAGATCGGCAGTGACTGAGGAAGTTCAGTTCAGTTCAGTCGCTCAGTCATGTCCGACTCTTTGTGACCCCATGAATCACAGCACACCAGGCCTCCCTATCCATCACCACCTCCCGGAGTTCACTCAGACTCACGTCCATTGAGTCAGTGATGCCATCCAGCCATCTCATCCTCTGTCGTCCCCTTCTCCTCCTGCCCCCAATCCCTTCCAGCAGCAGAGTCTTTTCCAATGAGTAAACTCTTTGCATGAGGTGGCCAAAATACTGGCGTTTCAGCTTTAGCATCATTCCTTCCAAAGAACACCCAGGGCTGATCTCCTTCAGAATGGACTGCTTGGATCTCCTTGCAGTCTAAGGGACTCTCAAGAGTCTTCTCCAAAACCACAGTTCAAAAGCATCAATTCTTCAGCACTCAGCTTTCTTCACAGTCCAACTCTCACATCCATACATGACCACAGGAAAAACCATAGCCTTGACTAGATAGACCTTAGTCGGCAAAGTAATGTCTCTGCTTTTGAATATGCTATCTAGGTTGGTCATAACTTTTCTTCCAAGGAGTAACCGTCTTTTAATTTCATGGCTGCAGTCACCATCTGCAGTGATTTTGGAGCCCCAAAAAATAAAGTCTGACACTGTTTCCACTGTTTCCACATCTATTTCCCATGAAGTGATGGGGCCAGATGCCATGATCTTCATTTTCTGAATGTTGAGCTTTAAGCCAACTTTTTCACTCTCCACTTTCACTTTCATCAAGAGGCTTTTGAGTTCCTCTTCATTTTCTGCCATAAGGGTGGTGTCATCTGCATATCTGAGGTGATTGATATTTCTCCCGGCAATCTTGATTCCAGCTTGTGTTTCTTCCAGTCCAGCGTTTCTCATGATGTACTCTGCATATAAGTTAAATAAGCAGGGTGAAAATATACAGCCTTGATGTACTCTTTTTCATATTTGAAACCAGTCTGTTGTTCCATGTCCAGTTCTAACTGTTGCTTCCTGACCTGCATACAGATTTCTCAAGAGGCAGGTCAGGTGGTCTGGTATTCCCATCTCTCTCAGAATTTTCCACAGTTTATTGTGATCCACACAGTCAAAGGCTTTGGCATAGTCAATAAAGCAGAAATAGATGTTTTTCTCGAACTCTCTTGCTTTTTCCATGATCCAGCAGATGTTAGCAATTTGATCTCTGGTTCCGCTACCTTTTCTAAAACCAGCTTGAACATCAGGAAGTTCACGGTTCGCGTATTGCTAAAGCCTGACTTGGAGATTTTTGAGCATTACTTTACTAGCATGTGAGATGAGTGCAACTGTGTGGTAGTTTGAGCATTCTTTGGCATTGCCTTTCTTTGGGATTGGAACGAAAACTGACCTTTTCCAGTCCTGTGGCCACTGCTGAGTTTTCCAAATTTGCTGGCATATTGAGTGCAGCACTTTCACAGCATCATTTTTCAGGATTTGAAATAGCTCAACTCGAATTCCATCACCTCCACTAGCTTTGTTCGTAGTGATGCTTCCTAAGGCCCACTTGACTTCACATTCCAGGATGTCTGGCTCTAGATGAGTGACCACACCGTAGGGATTATCCAGGTTGTGAACATCTTTTTTGTACAGTTCTTCTGTGTATTCTTGCCACCTCTTCTTAATATCTTCTGCTTCTGTTAGGTCCATACCATTTCTGTCCTTTATCGAGCCCATCTTTGCATGAAATGTTCCCTGGGTATCTCTAATTTTCTTGAAGAGATCTCTAGTCTTTCCCATTCTGTTCTTTTCCTCTATTTCTTCGCATTGATTGCTGAAGAAGGCTTTTTTATCTCTTCTTGCTATTCTTTGGAACTCTGCATTCAGATGCTTATATCTTTCCTTTTCTCCTTTGCTTTTCACTTCTCTTCTTTTCACAGCTATTTGTAAGGCCTCCCCAGACAGCCATTTTGCTTTTTTGCATTTCTGGGGGCTGGGTGGGCAGGCATTGTGAGGAGAGGATCATCTCTACTCATGCATGGATACGAGCTAAATCGCTTCAGTTGTGTCCGCTCTGCAATCCCATGGACTGTAGCCCACTAGGCTCTGTGCATGGAATCCTCCAGGCAAGAATACTGGAATGGGTTGCCATGCCCTCCTCTAGGGGATCTTCCTGACCCAGGGATTGAACCTATGTTTCTATATCTCTTGCACTGGCAGGCAGGTTCTTTACCACTAGTGCCACCTCGAAGCCCACCCAACCACCTCCCAATTTGCTCCCACCCTGCAGAGCCCCCAGCAGTGACAGCACCTCCCTGGCTGGGGACTGTTGTGGGATAAGGCCTGCAGAAGCTCTCAGGACACTGCATTCCTGGGGAGCACAGCCCCCAAGTCAGGCAGGGACCCAGCACTAACTCGGGTTAGCTGGGAAGTCTGGCTGTGGGGACCAGGTATATGGGGGAGGTCCCTGGAGTGGGGGAGGTGAGGACTCTTTCTGGCTTTGTCAGAAAAGAAAGGGAAAAGCAGCCCATTTCCAGCAGGTGGTCTGTCGAAGTTTCCTACGCAGAGTTTATTTTGGAAGATTGATGACAGGAATTGAGGTCTGACATCCAGAACATGCATGATAAATCAGCCCTCCTCCTCTCAGGGAATGACAAGATTTTCCTCTCTCTCTAAGTGAGCAACGAGCAAGCTGGGCGGTATCGTCAGCCTGGGTTCAATGTGCCTTTCAGAACACGGATGGAACGGAACATCATGGTCTCATTACAAACAGGGTGGCTGCTCTCCACGGTTCAGATCAAGACAACAGCTATGGAAATGACTTCTCCGAGGAAGGGCTGGTGATAGGCTTTCAGGATCCTTGAGAAAGATCTGATGTGGAGGGCTTGGCCCTTTCAACTCCTATCCCCAGCTCCCCGGGGCGTGGCCTCTGGGCCTTTTGTTGGGATATCAAATGCTGTCCTCAGAAGACACGCTCCTGTTCTCTGGATCCATTACTTCGGGGAGACAGTCTCCTTGGGCTCTTCTCAGGTTCTCTGGAAATGGCTCGGCTCCCCCTCCCTGCCCTGGACTCTAGGCCAATGCCGGGGGAAGGAGACCGACCGGCTGCCTCAACATTGTGTTGTTTCCCAGTCTAACCCGCTGACATCACTCTCTTACATAAAAACACCACCACCAACAGCCACCACCTGCCTGAAGTGACTTGGCCAGATGGAGCTGCCCACACAGTGGGGCGAAGACCATGTCCTAGGAGCGGTCCACACTTAGAGCCACTCACCGACCTGTTTACTGAAAGGGCAGGAGATCTTTCAAGGACCCAGACCTGAGTAGAGATGACCTCTTTCTTCTCATACCTGGTGCTCCTTTGACTCCACTTGCCTCTTTGTAGGACAAAGGAGCAGGCTAACAATGGGGCAAGCCAGGCTTTCAGATTATATTCAGGGACAGGCTCCCCCGGGCACAACCTCTGTTTGGCCCTGGGGGGTGCAGAGGCGGATGGGAAGCAAAGTGATGCCCATGTCAACCCTCTGCGGCGGGGGGGACCCTGCAGACTTCAGTGCAGAGTATAAGGGGCTCAGACCCCCCACCCCGGGCCCGGTTACCGGCAGAGAGCAAGGCCTTTTGGACATTGGAGACCAGACTTCACAGGAGTACTTACAGGAGGCCCTGAAAGAGAGAAAACGCCAGCGTCAGTGTCACTGCCACAAGGGCTGCCTTAGAGGGAGCGTCCAAGAATTTTTCAGCTGTGGGGTTTCCAGCTGGTCTCCGAAGTTTGCATTTTCCTGGCCCACTTTCACCCATCTAATCTCTTCCCCCTTTATTTCACCTCTGTATTTTTTATCACTGGATGAGAAATCCAGAGGTCTGGGCCCCAGGTGCAGCTGGGCTGTGGCCCTAACTTCCAGTCCATACCTCAGCTGCCCACCCTAGAAAACAGGCTCTGAGGGATCCACCCCAGTTTGGGCTCTTGGTGGCATTGCTAAATGTGGGGTGCTGGGCACCAAGGCACTTCGACAAGGGTCAGAGTGTTACAGAAGCTGGAGATTGCGCCCATCAGCACGCCTGCTGTCTCTCCATGCTCCCACGAAACACGACGGAAAACAGGCAGGAGCAACAGGAGCCGAAGGAGGTTTTCCCCTGAGTTCCCCCCGATGGCGATTAGGCCTGTCCTGGTTTCTGGGAAGCTCTGAGTCAGGCTTTCTGCCCTCCCGGGTCCACTGCCCACTCCCTCTTTCTCACTGCGCACCTCTGTGCCCTTGCCCCACCCTCCCTTCAGCCTCCCTCCTTACTTTCCTCCTCCTTGTGGCCACCTCCCCCCTCCTCCCTCCCACAGGCCTCAGCAAGAGCCCTATCTCATTACCAAGAGCCGAGAATTACAAATTCAAATGTTCCGCAAAAGGGGCAGGAGGATGGATAGGGAGGTAAGGGAGAGAAAAAAGCAGCAGCTGAGAGATAGCAAACTGAAAGGCATCTCTGCAAACATGATTCACCAAAGCCCAGGGCCCGTGGGATTCCTGGCTGGGCCTGGTGCCTCTGCCCAGCCCCTGGTGACCTGGCCACGTTAACACAGCTGCGACTCCTGTCGCTTCTTTTATGCTTGGCCAATAAAGACTCCTTATATTTCCCCTGGCTCCTCGTGTTCCCAAAGCCCGCTTCCTTCTCTCTGCCTTCATCTGCCTGCTTCTCCATCCTCAGAGGAAGCAGCCTCTTTCATGCTGGCCTCTGTCAAGCCATCACATTAAGGGGAACAGAGAGAGGCAGTTCCCGGGTGAGGAGGCCCCAGGCAGGCCGGCAGCGAGGCTTTAGAACAGCAAGAAGGAGGGAGGCCAAGGGAGGAGGGGACATCTGGGACCTATTAGATGGAGGGGCAGGGGAACGTCACCCAGAATCTGAAAATATCCCGAGTGCACTAGCAAGAGGGGCCCAGCCCAGCTGGGAAGCCCGTGCCTCCTGGCCCGGCTAAGTGTCCTCGTGAGAAACAGACTGGTGACAAAGTTCAGCCCACGGCAATGTGGATGGTTTTAGCCACATGGAGAGCAGATGCCCTGCACCCACCGGGCTCCCAGTGCACAGGCTTTGGGGGCGGCGTCCGTGGTGACGCAGCAGAGCCCAGGCGATGGCCCTGTCTGCTGCTAACGGCCTTAGCCAGGCAACTGTCACCAGACGCAGCCATTAAGCCAACCTGAGACTTGGCACTTAGGTCCCACCCAGAGGAGAGGTTTGCTGGGTCCTCCCAAGGAATATAAATTCTACTGCTGATATCAAGGATTTTTATATCACCACCACCACCGCCGCATCTACTGCTATGGTCCTTACGACATGCTGGGCGCAATTCTAAGTGTTTTCCACTACAGATAGATTCTGTTATACCTACCTTGTAGATAAGAAAACTGAGGCACAGCACAAACCCCCCAAGGTCAAGCTGCTAGTTACTGGTGGAGCTCCTGTCTCCTCGTCCACGCCTCTAACTCAAAAAGCAACCCATATATACCTATGGCCCATTCGTGTTGATGTATGGCAGAAAACAACACAGTATTGTAAAGCAATTATCCTTCAATTAAAAATAAAGTCAAAAGGAAAAACAATCCACTTCATCCCCAAATCGCCCACAGACCTCTTCAGTCCTCTCCCACGCATGCCCACTGTGTTCAGCTTCTGACTCCTCTCTCTGGACCCCACCCTCTCATCTCTCTTTTATAGGTCGCTTTTCTGATGCAAGGGAATGTGGTTCTGTCAAACTCTACCAGGCTAGCGTTCCCCCACTTGCCACTCACACAGACTTCAGGATGGAAAAAGCCTGTGTTTTTCAGTTGATTCTGTGCCTTAGGAAGGGGAAGAGGGATAGAGGACTCACCAAAAAAGACCCTATCATTAACAGTTTTTCCCTTGTTAAGGATAATCCTCGAGGGTCCCCCTGGAAAATCTGTAGGCCCCTTGGAAAATCTAACTGCAGTCCTACCCCTGCTAGCTTCCATCAGAGCTCTGGATTTCAGAGAGCACGCTTCAACTAGCACCATGCTCAATGCCCGGCAGCTCCCAGCTCCCGGCAGCAGCTTGGGAGCTGATGGCTTTGTGCAATCAGCCATGCCTCGATGCCACTGGTGGCTCTCCCATGTGGGTCACTTGGCCATGCTCAATCATGTGGCCATTAGTTGACGGGTCACCCTGGCCAAGCACCATAAGAGTCACCCCAAGGCACGGCCAAGTCCCCATTGTACAAATGAAGAAGCAGAACCTAGGGAGGGGAGAGGCCATGCAGGGTCACCACGTAGGTGGGTGTCAGGGATGGGTCCAGAACCCAGGTCTCCTGACTTCCCACCCGGGAGTCTTCCTAGCAGGCCACACTGCCTCTCATGGCCTGTGTAGTCGATTTTCTCACCCACCACCTCAGTGAGGCCACACTTGCCCTTCCTAGGGATTGGCTGATCTCCTCCAACCAAGACAGTCATGTTCCTCCTGAAAGGACACGTAGGGATGGACTCCAGTAAAGAATCCTGGGTCGTGTTCTATGTCACACCTTTATTTCACCCACTTTTAGCATGCTCGTTTATTCACTCAGTGAACATTTAAGAAAAGCCGGCAGTGTATCCTGAGCTATGCTTGGCTGTGGCTCTATAAGGATGAGTAAGGCACAGTCCTTGCCTGTGAGGAAGGAAAACTTCATTTTTTAATTACCTAATATCTACCAGGCCTGGTGTGTTAGTGATACAGAGATGAATAACTCATTTCCTCCTGTTGAGAAATCAAGAGTTTCCTATGTCAGAGAGCTGGAGAGATTCCAGAGAAGAGAACTAAAATGAGCAAAAGGATTTCAGGGAGATGGGCGGCAGGAGGATTCACTCATCCACTCAGTCGACGTTTACTGAGCTGATGTGGCAGACATATTGCTAAACACAGCCCTTATAACAGCATGTTCAGTCCTTACAACAACCACATGAGGTTGGCATTATCCTCATTTCACAGATGAAGAACCTGAGGCTTCAAGGTTAAGCAACCTGCCTAAGGTGGTCTCCCTGTCTTGAATGGCAGCATCTGTTATTTTTTAGGTTCAATTTCCATGTAGCAGAGCCTGGATTTGAACCTGGTCTCTCTTTCCTGGAAGCCTGTGCTTTCCAGACTGGAGGTCATGAAGGTCATCAGGGCTGGAAGGGGCAGCCTTCTAATTTGGGCAGTAAGGCCCCTCCCCCTCCCTTCCTCACTAGCTCTCCCCTCTTACTAACCCTCCTCCCCAACGCCCCCCGCCCCCCGCCGCCCCGACCCCCAAAACATAGAGGGCTCTGCCCATCCAGACCTTGGATCCAATCCTGATCCTGAATAGACAAGCAAAGGGCCACAGAGTGTGCCCGAGTTCAACGTCATGAGCTGTGATCTGACCCTGTTTGACTGCTGGGCTCCTAGCAGCTGGGGTCCTAGCCCCAACCCATGCCGCCTGGTGCTTGCTGCCAGACTGCCTGCAGCTGACCACCTGCCACTTGTCTCCGCCACGTGCCGACCCACCCATCCTGCCAGGACAGGCTCTGCACCCCAGGCTCTCCTAGGACCTGGGTGACTAATTACAGTGCCTGCCTTGCTCTGTCTGCCAAAACAGGGATTCTTAATCGGGGTGGATCTTGTCCCTTAGGAAACAGATGGCAATATCTGAAGACATTTTTGACTGTTACTACTGGGAGGCTGCTTCTGGTTTCTAGTGGATAGAGGCCGGGGTACCATTAAACACCCTACAATGTACGGGGAAGTTTCCTATAATAAACCATTATCTGACTCCGAATCTCAAGTGCCAAGAGTGAGGAATCCAGCATGGTCTAACAGAAGAAGTCCTATCTCCAGGTTTCCCACATGCCTGTAGTCCTGCCTGTGCTCCTAGGTTGAGGCCCTGGTCCTCGCTCTACCTATGGTTTGCCAACTTTGAGGATCTTCTATATGTTAGCCCATTCTCCCTCCACTCAAGACTTTGCTAGGACAAAGGACAATTCATTTATTGAGCAATTATTCTGTGCCTGACACTATGCAAACAATTTTACATACCTCCCAATGAATGAGCAAAGTAGCTGCTATTATTATTATTCCCATTCCACAGAGAGAAAAGCGGAGGCCCTGAGGGTATGTATTTACGGTCACAGAGTCATGCATTCCTGAGCTGTCCTCAACATGCAGGCCTGCAGAACACTGCTGTGGCATGAACACAGCCTGGCACAGCCTCTTAGGACCATGAGGCTCCCAAGCTTGAAGAAGACACACACGGAGCGGAAATGACGGAGCAACCTCAGCATGAAGGAGCGTTGAAAGACAGAAACACGAGTAGCTCAAAACTACCAAGAGGACTTGGTCAGTGACAGGTGTGTGGCCTATGAAGGGAAACTGAAATGAGCAGCCTCCGCCCTTGGAGGCTGACATCAGAGAAAACAGGAAGCCCTTCTCCTGTGCAACCTCACAGTGGGGATACTGGCTTTACAGGGCTGGTCACTGCAAATTTCTGAGCAAAGCATCTGGATTTGGTGCCCTGGAAGCATGTCTGATGAATCATGCTTAGTGAACTGATGCTAAGAACACTGTATCTTGGCTCATTGAGCTTCACCGCAACCCAGCTCTCATTTTACAGATCTGGAAACTGAGGCTTAGAAAGGACGTGAGTTACCTATGGTTCACGGCTGGTAAGGGGTCCTGAGTTCCAGTCTAGCGCCCCTCCTGGAGCAGCCCACCACTGGCAGAGCTTTGAGAGGTGGCAGGCTTTACAGTTTTTAGAAAATATATATAAGTGCTCAGACGGTGTCTTGTGAGGGCCGGTCATGCTCATCTCTTCCCAATTCTGCATTCAGTGACTTCACATTGGCAGCTAGAAATCAACCACAGTAGGAGTATTCACACCACAGAAATTGGCAAAAGCTACAAAGCAGCCTCACCCTGACCCAAGAGCCAACTGTTAACCATATTCCAGCACACTGTGGCTCTGATCTGTCCCATGATGATGTCAGCCACAAGGCATCTCCAGACCTTTCCAGCTCAGGCTGATGATGAGCAACAGGTCCTGAGAGGAGTGAGCTAAAATCACACATACCACACTCTGTATTCCTGCACTCGTGGCAGACATTGCTAATCAATCACAGCTAGTCTTCCCCCAGCGAGCCTTGACAAGGCTTCATAATTTTTTCCAGCATGGCTACTATCAATCAGCAGAAGCTGGCACGTGAGATGAAATCCATTAGTCATCTTGGAACTAGAGCCATCTGGCGGGTGAGACACAGGAAATCAAGTAGGGAAACATGGGGATTATTTTCTGACTAATCAGGGAGGGCTGGGCTAGCCTTGAGGGGCAGCAGAGTAGAGAGGCTGGGTACCCTGGACTCCCCAGCCATACCTCATGCCAGGGGTAGGAACTAACATCAATTGCAGCCCTTTCTCCATCCAATTATCAAGACTGGCAGAGGGACTGGGAGAGGTGAGCAGAAAAGGGATAGGAGCCAGTAAGATCCCCTCCAGTCTGGCTCATGTCCTGGTCCCAGGAGGTCCCCAGACGACCTACTGTTGCTACATCTGGAGCCACCGGAGGGCAGCTTGGGTGGCCATCTTCCTGCAGACAGCATGACGGGGTCTGGGGCCAGCTCTGATATCTTCCTGCAGACACCGTGACGGGGCCTGGGGCCAGCTCTGATATCTTCCTGCAGACACCGTGACGGGGCCTGGGGCCAGCTCTGATGGCTCCTGGACCCCTCTGCCCTTGGCAACAGCCTCCTTCACCATGGAGGTTGTCCCCCTTCCTTGACCTTGCTCCCCAATCTTCTTTGGGAAGGGCCTGGGGACAGGCGGAGGTGGTGGGATGGGGGAGGCTCAGGCGCCCTGCCCTCTACTTCTGGATGTGTGTGGGAGGGGTAGCAGAGTCTCTCCTGTCTCCCTGGCATTCATTCTCCCTCCCTCCTTCCTACAGGACCCCGATTTCATTCTCGTCTCCATCCATTCTTCACACAGCCCTGTGTCTCCAGGGAAGCCAGTCCCTGGACTGGCTGGGAATGGGTGAGGGTAAGTGTCTGGGGTCAAGAACCCTCCAGAAGACAGCTCTGGTTGCCGGGTTGATCGGTCTGTACAGCCAAGGATGCTGAGGGGCGGAACCTCTTCTTCCGTTACTGCAGCTCCCACCACCCCAGACCCCGCAGATGCCCAGTGATGGGGAAGCAGCCCTGGGGCTCCAGGAAGTGGCCCCAAGGGCTGCGGGCTGGCAGGAGGCCACAGACAAGGAGAAGGAGGCTGGGTGTGGGGACCTGGCTTCAGGGGCTCTACCTAGGGGACACAGGGCAGCACCAGCCCCTGCAGAATGGACAACGGCTCTGACCAAAGATGTCCACAGGCCACATCTGCGTCCCCTCCCCAGCACCATGACAGCTGTAACGGTGGGAGGATGAGAGAGCAAGGGCTGGTGTCCTGAACTGACCAAGCGATGAGCCTAACGGGCTAAGCATTAAGCAGGACGTGGCTGAGTTTCTCTGGGTCATTTCTCTCACCCTCAGCAGAGGAAGGGGCTTGAGAGCAAACCTGAGAGCAGTATGAGGAGGAGGAAGACACCTGCATGTTTGTGTGCGTGAGGGGTGTCCCCTGCCTGCTCACAGGCTGAGCGTTTATCATTGTAAATACCTGCTCAGCACCGGCTGCCTGCGGGCTGCTGTGCTGGACACCATGAAAGTCAGACGCTGTCCCTGTTCCTGGGGGCTCCTCTAGCTCAGGAGGGGCCTCCCCACCCTAAGTGACACCTGGACATTCTGTCTCTCCGCTTGAGCATCTGACAGCTTCTTCCTGCAGACAGAAACCAGGGGCCCCCCAGTCAGACTGCGGCTCTCCCCCTGATTTCAGGTGCTGGACCCTGACTTTCATCCAGATTGGAACCAGATTTGTTTCGGGTCTTGGAGGGATGCTGTCCTCTCTCCCTTGAAGCCCCCACCTACCTGGTCCCTACTCCCCGGTGAGCTCCTGCCTGGGGTGCCATGTGCCTGGACTTGGCTGTCCATGGACACATAGCCCTCTGCCCTCTCAAGGCTCCTGTTTTGCCTTTCCTGATTTGACCCACGAAACAGCCCCGAAAGGTTGCAGCAGGTATCAGCGGCCGCATTTTATGGGCGGGGGTCTGGGGTTCAGGCAGGAGAAGTGTTGCCCGGGGAACTCGGGTCTCCCTCTCTGGCTCCAGCCCCTGTGCTGACTTAAGCCAATGACCAGTGATGGTCTGGGGAGGGGCAGTGGTCTTAACAAGACCCTTGACTGCCTCTCTCCTCCTATCCCCCTGCACTTGAGCCCTGAACTGGGGCTTTCTTTGTCCCTTTGCTTGCCATGTTGGTCCTGCAGGAGGACAAGCCTCCGATGTATCGCCCCTCTGACCCCAGACCTTCTTCCTGTCACAGGATCTGGCCACAATATCTGATGTTCCTATGACAGGCCCTGGTCTGGGCCGTTCAAACATCACAGCTCTGCTGGCTGGGCCCCACCAGGCAACTGCTGGAGGAGGGGAGGGTTGGGTCGGTGGGGGTTCGAGACCCTGGTCGGACCCACAATGGGACATTACCCACTCCCCTCCCTGGAGGCCCAGGAGAGGCCATAGGTTTCTTAGGTTTTGTCTTTACAACAAGGCCTATAGCTTCCAAGGATGAACTTTTTTATATTAAAGTCAGAGTTATTGACAACCCTTTATGGGGCTGGTATCCTGAGTTTTGTCTCACCATGGTTATAAATAGTAATATTTTAGTAAGGACTCAGCAACCTCCATCAAGAGCCAAGTATGTTTTACATCATCTCATCTACTCTTCACGACAGCCCTGCAAAGTGACACTACTATTATCCACACCCATCAAAGGAGGAAACTGAGGCAGAAAGGTCACATCAGTGGCTTATGGTCATAGAGCCGGAGCCAGGGCAGCTCTGCCATGGCCTTAGTGGCAGAGCTGTGCATCACATCACTGATTAGCCTCTACAACCCTGACAAGCAGGTTCAGCTCTCATTGCTCCATTTTACAGATGGGTCTCTTGAGGCACAGAGAAGTTAAGTAATTTATCTCAGGTCACACAGCTATTAAGAAGCTGGCATTTGGAATCGGTTATACCCTAAAGCTCTCCTTTTCGACCCCTATATTTATTGCTTCATTGAAAGCAAATAAAAGTTTGTAAGACTTTGGTGGTGGAGCGAGAAAGCTAGACAGCTGAGAATGCAAATCTGTGATAAGTCCTGTCTAGTCCCTTTGATGGAGAAGGAAATGGCGACCCACTCCAGTATTCTTGGCTGGGAAATCCCATGGACAGAGAAATCCGGCGGGCTACAGTGTCTAGGGGTCTCAAAAGAGCTGGACATGACTGAGAGACTAAACGACAGTCCCTCTGAGGATTGCATGGTGATTCAGACCACTCCCCTCTCTCTTAAAGCTGGGTCCTCAAGCACCCCCAGTCGAGGCTGATTGTTAACTTCACCGAGACACTGCCTGTCTGAGCAGGAACTACAGGCAGCCACACACACACTCAGTCTCATAACTTCCTTGTCCCTTTATTCAGAAGCAGAGGGACAGAAACTTGACAACTTGCCCTTTCCACTTATCCAACTGGGCTCCTGCCCAGAATCACGGGTAAGAGCATGGGCTTTGGAGCCAAACGGTCACAGGTTTAAACCCCAACTTTGCTACTTGCTAGCTGTGTGAACTTCAGCAAGTTGCTTAACCTCTCTGAGTCCCAGTGTCTTTTCCTATA
The DNA here is from genome assembly GCF_001704415.2 of Capra hircus. Taxonomy (NCBI): domain Eukaryota; kingdom Metazoa; phylum Chordata; class Mammalia; order Artiodactyla; family Bovidae; genus Capra; species Capra hircus. Next base: position 19,514,245 of record NC_030835.1, read on the forward strand.
AAATGGGGGTAATGATAGTATCTGTGTGCCTAGCTTTTCAGCTGTGTCTGAGTCTTTGTGACGCCATGGACTATAGTTTGCCAGGCTCCTCTGTCCACGGCATTCTCCATGCAAGAGTATTGGAATGGGCAGCCATTCCATTCTCCAGGGGATCTTCCTGCCTCGGAGATCAAACGCAGGTCTCCGGCACTGGCAGGCGGATTCTTTATCGTCTGAGCCACCAGGGAAGCCCGATCATATTGTCTACATTGTTGGATTCAAGGAGTGAATGAAAGAATACAGACAAAAAGTTTAACACGATTCCTGGCTTAGAGTAAGCATATATAGTAAATGATAGCTATGATAATTACTATGGTTATGAACTTAGAACAAATGACCTTCTATCCCAGAAGGCTACGATGCCTTCCTCCATTCCGACCACAAGTATGGCTAACACAGAGAACTCTTCCCATGTTCCAGGCACTATTCTTAGTGTTTTATGGATATGACTGCATTCAGCTCTTAAAGGCATTATAAGGTGGATACCTTTGTGAGCCTCATTTTACAGATGAGAAAACTGAGGCATAGACAGATAGTATCTCCTGTGTGAGGTCACGGCTGGTGACCCAGGACCCAGGCTGTTAGTTTCCATGCTGCCCTGCCTCCCAGATAAGCCCCTGAAACCCTGGAAACCGCAAAGAACAAATAGGCAGGGGTCAGGGTAAGCTGAGATAAGCAGAGCAGGATGGATGGGGCTGGGCCACCATGTGAATGAAATAGTATGAAGTCACCAGGACGAATTACGCATTTTCTTGCTTCCTTGGACACTTCCAGGTTGGGGTCAGAAGAAGAAGTCCTGAGTGAGGAAATCTCAGTATAGGTCTTGCTGATGGAGATTGCAGGCCCAGTTCTGCAGACTGAGGCCAAGGGCAGGCATTGTTCTCTGGCCACCAGTTTCCTGAGTGGCCTCCGGCACAGGGCAGAGGGGCTGGGCGGCTGGAGCACAGATGGGGCAGTGAGGCCAGGGAATGGGGAGAGGTTTTCTATCAAGACATTCCCTGGGTGTCAGGGTGGCAATCAGTCAGGGCTGGGGTGTCCATCAGATTCTGCTGGCTCTGACCTGTATTTTGATAAGGATCGAGAGTCCCACTTGAACTTATCACCCTTGTTTGACTCTGGCAAGAAGCCATGAGATCCTCCCACAAGCTCTGGACAGCTCTCCCGAGGAGAGTTACTTCCTGCCTCGCCCCCATCCCTCAGCTTGGGTCTTTCCCAAGAAGTCAGCAGTTGTGCAAGCAATGCTCCTTTGTCACATCCAGAAGGCACACAGAGTTCTCCAGCAGAGGTCACAGCATGTACACCGCAGCTCCACAGCACCTCCTCCAGGCAGTCGGCTTTGATTTACTACAACCCCCGAGTCCTACGCACAATTCTCTCAAAGTTCTTAAAATATTTAGTTAGCTATTGTTCTCATTTCTATGTGAGGATGCCAATTCCATGTTTTTCCTTTTTGTCTTTTCTGTGAGACTGTAAGATTTCTGATGGGTGCAACCTTCAATCATTAGTCACTGTTCTAAGAGAAGTTGAGGAAGATTAGATGCTGCCAACTCCAGAGCCTCTGGGAAACCAGACAGGTAATGAATGAATGAAGCCAGGTGTAGCCCAACAGGGAGTGGTAGAGACTGTGGCAAAGTGCCAGAGGCGTGCCTATGCGCCTAAGATAGTCACTGCCTATCAGTTCCAACCAAGTACTGCCAGGAGGGGATGCAGACACACTATTGTCAGATCTTGAATAAGCAAGAAAAGCTCCAATTGGATATTTCATGTAAAATCTTCTGATTTCTAAATGCTGATATTAATTAAAAAAAATTTTTTTTTTAAACTACTACTCTGCAAGCTAAACAAAGCTGCATTTGGTCTTCAAGCTGCTAATTCACAATTCATAACCTCTGGAAACCTTCCAGACCTGATGTGTTCCAACTCCACAGCCCAGAATATGTGCTCATATTGCTGAGGACATGAATGGGTGGATGGGTGAGCCGATTGGCTGTCACTGAGCTGGGAGTCTCTGAAGAAACAGTGTCCTAATAGTATTTGCAAACCGAGCTTCTGTGTGAGAGTTAGCTTTAATCAAGTGTGGAATTATTTAGCTATGCCAACTTCAAGCATGTTTACACTCACTCAGCTTTGCCTCCCTTCTCTTGCTGGGCGTGGAAGCCCTGAACTGAGGACTGGCACCGAACAAGCCCTAAGCCTCAGGGTGGCCCGTGAGTTAGAAAGCTGAGCTTTACTCAGGTTTGCAGGTAAAGCAGGATTGTGTTGAACAGTGATTGAGATTAATTAACAATTAGTGAGATGCTTAATTGCCCTGGGTATCTACTTTTCTTAAATCTTACTTTAAATTGAACACAATTAAAAATATACACTGTGATGAATAATTAATAAATGTTACTGTTTGGTCAAAATTCAGAGTGTTTAACTTATAAAAATAGCATAACCAAGTGAAAAATCTGTCTCTATCTCTCAGTTAACCATGTCTCATGCACCTGTGCTATCTGCCTACGAGGTCATGGTTAAGGTAAGCATACTTAATTGTGGGTCATTTGTTGTTGTTAGTTGGCAAGCATGTCCAACTCTTTGCGACCCATAGACTGTAGCTCACTAGGCTCCTCTCTCCATGAGATTTTCCAGGCAAGAACACTCGAGTGGGTTGTCATTTCCTCCTCCAGGGGATCTCCCCAACCCAGGGATCAAACCCTTGTCTCTTACATCTGCTTTGGCAGGCAGATTCTTTACCACTGAACCACCAGTGAAGTCCCTGTGGGCCATTTAGCCATAACAAAATATATAGTCTCAGGGGCAGCGGACTGGCATTCTGGCACGGGCCTTCTTCCATGCCACCTGCCTGGACGGTACCACCAAATCCTCTGAACATATGCCAGGTAGTAGACTGGGCACTTCCTACTCACTATCTCTAATCCCCATAACAACAGTCTATCTGCACACACTCTAATTTACCAGATGAAAATCCCAGGGCTCAGTAAGGTTAAATAGATTTTCCAAGGTCAAACAGCTAATAAATGATGGAGGTAGGATTCTCTCCTGGGCCCATCAGACTGCAGAGTCCATTCTCTTCCCACACCAGCACACTCCCTAAGGAACTGGGCACACTCATTCTTCCTTATATGGAACAAAGTTGTTTAGTACCCAAGATTCTACAGGGATGCACTGGCAGGGTTGATGTCAAACTCCTATTTGTAGTACCAGACTACTCTGGGATAGAAAATACCTGGGATACAGACCACTACTCATCTACTCAGGGCCCAGGGCAGACATAACTAATCCATCTCTATGTTGCTTCTCATACTTTTGGCAGCCACAACCAGTCAATCACAGCTGGCTCCCATGAACAAACCTATTTGCCATCCGTGGCCGGGAAAGAACTCTCATAAATGGAGGATGTAGAAGCTCTAACCAGAGTCTGGTGGCAAGCAGAGATAGAAGGAAACCACTATCTTTTGAACTGAAAGAGCCTAAACATGTGATAGAAGAGGCAGAAGGAAGGAGAAAGGATGAAGTTGGGCTCTGTCTGTGGTCTTATATCCCAACCCAGACAGGCTGGGGGGCCAGCCTGGTTTGCGCAGTGAGCTGGGTGACCTCACGGGTCTGTGTTGGGGCCGCGGGATGGCTGTGGTGAAGAGGGGCCGAGGAACTGGATACATCTGAGCTGAGAAGAGTGAAAACACTTTGGATCTCGCATTTGGCTTTGCTTTCTAAAAAGAGTTTGGTTTGTTTTTCTGGCACTTATTTATTGTTAAAACAGCTCTTCAGGAACATTAAAGGACATTTTGTGAAAGAAAAGCATCACCCCCCGATCCCCCCTGCTCGCACACAACTGTTTCCATTTTCCCTTCTTCCCTCTGATCCTCCTTCAAATGCATACCTAGGCAGGGCTGAAACCAGCCAGCACGCAATAGGGAATGCCTGCTTCTTTCACTCAACACGACAAGGTAATCACACTCCCACATTCGTTCCGCCTTCCAAATGACATCTTCTAAATGACTACACAATATACTGTGATTGGCCTAGAGTTGCTGGCTACTAGATCTGAAAGTCTCTGTTTTTTATATTTTATGTTACAATGAATATCTTTGTGCATTTAGCATTTTTGATAACTTTTCTTAGGCTAAGGAAGCAAGACTATTGGGTTGATATGAAACCTTGTGTGAATACCACTCTGACTTTCTGCCCTTGCTTTTGACTTCATATGTGTATAAACTCTTGAGAGTTTTCAAAGTGCTATCCCTTAGCTGGGAGGTGGGGACGCCTACTCCAAGCCCCCCAGTGGAAAAGAGGCCTCGATGGAGTTCCTGCATGTCCATAAGCCCTGCCTGCAGGGGAGGGGGTTGCACGTGGGGAGGGGGTGGGATGCGGAGCCCACAGGAAATGGGGACATAGCATCAAGGGGAGGGTGAAGCCTCTCTGGTGGCCACCAGTGTCTCCTCCTTATGGAATGTCGCTTCCCGACAGGAGGCCCTGCCTGACTTTTTAATTAAGAGAGGATGCTGTTCAGAAGGGGTGGCGGCAGGGGTTGGGGGGGCCTGGGAGCCCAGGCCATCTTATCAGGTGCTGATTCCCAGGAAAAAACAGCTACCCACCATACACAGCCCCTCCACCCCGCCCCTGCAGCTGGGCAGCCTGAGGCCAGGGTTTCCATGGGGTGGGATGGGGGGGCAGGCAGGCGTGAGAGCTTTCTTGGAAGGAAAGGCTGGGTGGTCTCCAAAGCTCTGTTCCCCTTCTGCCTGAGGCATCAGGAAAGCACAATAAACACAGGCTAAGCAGCTTCAGCCCCAGCTCAGCCCCATTCCCTGGCCCAGCCCCAGCCTGGCCCCAGCCCGGCCCTGTCCAGCTTTGGTTGCTGAGTCCACATTGGCTGAGAGCATCACTTCGTTGCCTGGGAGAAGTTCTCCAGTTTCACCCATCTAGTCCCCACTCCTCTCCCATTCAGCCCACTGGGGGCTCCAGGATTGGGTGGGTATGACTGTAGGCTACACCCATGACCTCACCTCCAGCCCACTGTTTCGGGCTGTGGTTCCACAGAGCTTCAGGGCTGCTGCCCCACACCCAGGGCTGGAGACCACCCTGGGCTCACACCAGCCCAGGAGAGTCCTAGCCAGCCCATAGTCAATGGTTACTTACGGAGCCCTCGCTTTCTGTGTCAGGCACTGTCCTGAGCTGATGCTGGGGCTACGGAGGTAAACGAGAGAGTCCTGGCGTGAGACCTTGGTCAAGTCAACATCTGACTTCAGTGTCCTCATGGATACATGGGGCACTGTGAGAATTAAGTGAGATCATATATGTGATGTGCTTAAACCAGTACCCAATATACAGCAAGTGATATGTAAATGTTAGATTTTTACATTGTTATTATTCTTTCTAGTTGCAAGTGATAAGCAAACAAAAATCAGAAATAAATGAGAAAAATCCAGGCATTGGTAACTGCTGTTGAAGAAGTTAAAATATGATAACGTAATGAAGAGAGGATGGAATTTGAGAAAATGTGAAAATGCTTTAGCTTAGGTGGTAGAGGAAGGCCTTTCTGAGGAGATGAAACTGAAGTTGGAACTTCAAAAACGAGAAGGAGCCAGTGTGAGAAGGTCCAAATGATGATTATTCTATATAAGCCACATAGCAAGTGCAAAGGCCCTGAGGTAGGAACAAACTTGGGTGTCTGGGAAGAAAAAAGGCCTTTGTAGCTAGGGCTGCCATGTCTAATTTGGTAGCCTTTAGTCACCTGTGGCCATTAAAATTAAATTAAATAAAGAATTCAGTTCTCAGTCTCACTAACCACATTTCAAGTATTCTATAGCCATGTGTAGCTAATGGCTACAGTATTGGATGGCACAGGTGCAAAATATTTTCATCTTTGTAGAAAATTCTATTAAGCATCTCTGCCCTAGAGCTTTGGGAGGGAAAGAAAAAGAGATGTTGACATGAGATGAGGCAGAAAAGGCAAGCAGGGGCCAGACCCCAAAGGACCTTGGAGGTCAAAGCAAGGTGCTTGGTGTTTGTCCTAAGTGCACTGGGAAATCCTTAAGGTGTCCAGATTTCGAATTAGGGGTAGGGAGGCGCATCTGCTGATTCTCCCACTTTTGTGAACCTGAGGAATCCTCCAAGTCAGAGCTGAAGGGGAACAGACATGCTTGCTGAAGCTGCCCAGCCTCCAAGTTCTACACAGGAACAGCGCAGAAACTCCCTGTGGACTGGCCTTCCCCCGGGGGATGTGTGGCTCCCTCAGTGAAGGCAGAGGGGCTGCCGGCGTGCAGCCCTCACCGTCAGTGTTTTGCATGAACTGCCTCGGCTGCATAGAATCCCTTTGTCTAAGGCCCCTCACGGTGGGCCTGCTCCTGAGCCCACTGAAGGGCCATCCCAGCGCCAAAGCTCCCTGGGGTGGGCTGGGCCTTCCTTGAGACTGCACTGCAGCTCAGCTTCTCCCTTTGCCCACTCCTGCTTCCTCCCTTTCTCTTCCCCTGTTTCAAAGTCAGCTTCCAGGGCACCCCATTGGCTTCAGCCCCTCAGCATCACAGGAGCACAGCCGGCCCTTTCGCCCATTGGTGGGAGACAGTGGAGGAGTCCGTGCACAGTCGCTATGATGACAGCACTAAGCCAAGCACAGCCGTGATCAGAAGGCAGCCGCCTCCAAGTGAGGGTGGCCACCAGAGCGCCCCCAAAGGGTCCCCAGATGGGACATGTCCGGACGGGTGCGGGGGCACACTCACTGAGTGCCCTTCTGTTCCACGCAGTCTACACACTTGGCCCTGGGCCCCTCCCCAGGCCTCTAAGAGCAGCACCGTAGCTCTCATCCTTCTGGGAGTAAAGCTCGGCCTTTGTGACACTCCACAGTGAGCTGGGTTTCCCACGGCTTCCAGATGCCAGGACTGGGATGTGAATCCCGATCTTGCTGATTCTGGAATCTACTCTTTTTGCTGTACTGCGCCGGGCAATGCAAACTTAGAAAGTCCTGAACTCAAGGATGTCATGAGTCAAAGCACACGTTCATGTCAGGCAGTGTGGACACTTGGGGCTCATCTCGCCTTTGCTGTAATCAAGAACAAAAGGGATCCTCTTCCCTCTACCTCCACGTCACCCAGAGAGACTTTACGGTATAGCTGCAGCTACCATCTAATGTCTGTCTTTGTCACTACTTTCCCAGACTCTACAAATACTCCTTTGATGTGCTAACAGCCCCTAATGGAGACAGTGGTTAATAAATTATTCAGTGGAGGCCAAGATGGTCAATCCAGCTACTCTCCTGACCTCTGAGCTCCCTTGGGAGCTGGCTGGGGGATGAAGGCCTATCCCAGGCACTGGGGCAGAACAATCTGGGGAAGCTGAAATCCCCTGAAGGCAGTGCACAGTGGGCAAGGCCTGGAAAGAGTCCAGGAACATTGTGACTTAAGCAGATGGAAAAAAAAAACCAACCACCCATAAAACAGTCACTTGGGGATGAGAGTGGTGACTGACCCTGGGGACAGGTTGAGACAGCCTGGGAAGATGTCAGAAGAAACCATCCTTATCACCAGACCCTGGACATGACACCAGACTTCACAGCTGGCTTCAGAAGAAACAGGCCCTCCCATGCTACTGTGGTCGGAAAGTCTGCAGGATTGGGGCCAGGGTTGGTGGGAGGGGGCTAGGGCTAAGCCAGGATCAAAAAGAGACGCAGAAAAAAGAGAAACAATATCCTCTCCTCTTATTCGAAAAAAAATTAGAATAGAAACCTGCCACCATGAGGCAATAATCCCACAACCCTTCCCAAAGATGGGGCAGAAGGGCTGCCTAGCTCAGCCCCACTCGTGGTCTCCATGGGGGGATGGAGGGAAATGGCGAGTCAGCATTGTGACCCCAGTCCTCTTGAGCACCTGGTCAGGTGACCAGGGCATCTCTGCCAGCCCCCAGCTGCCCTCCTGGAGAAAGCAGGAAAGAGATTCAAGGGGAGCAAATGCCCTTCTTCTCTCTGGTGGGACCAGGAACAGTGCTAAAGCCTGCATATGACATTCTGCAGGCTTAGGGTCAGGAAACTGTTCCTTGTAGGCACTGCGATTTAAGAACCTTTTCAAATCTGAAACTCCAATACTTTGGCCACCTCATGGGAAGAGTTGACTCGTTGGAAAAGACCCTGATGCTGGGAGGGATTGGGGGCAGGAGGAGGACAACAGAGGATGAGATGGCTGGATGGTATCACCGACTCTATGAACATGAGTCTGAGTGAACTCCTGGAGTTGATGATGGACAGGGAAGCCTGGCGTGCTGCGATTAATGGGGTTGCAAAGAGTTGGACACGACTGAGTGACTGAACTGAACTGAACATTCTAAGACATTTTAAAATTGGTGTGGGGACTTCCCTGATGGTCCAATAGTTAAGAATCTGCGCTCCCAATGCAGAGGGCATGGGTTCAATCCCTGGTTGGGGAACTAAGGTCCTATATGCCGCATGGCACAACTGAAAGAAAAAATAATAATTGGTTTTAACATTTCTCTTTTGGTTTTTTTTTTTGAGTCGGGGGGGAGCAGAAATCTTAGTTCCCCAACCTGAGATTGGAGAACCTAGGCTGTTGACAGTGAAACACAGAATCCTAACCACTAGACTTCCAGCCAGGAAACTTCTCTTTGTTTTTGGTAAAGTTGTTGAGGCAGTTTGAGTCCATCTGAGCTGGAGGAGAATAAGGAGACGATCTGTTGGCATGGTTCAGGCAGAGGAGGGTAAAGGGACCTTGGGCGGCTGGGGACAAAGGCAATACAGAGTACCCCTTGGGGATGGTGTCCCAGGAGCAAATGCCATCTGGATGTGGTAGCCCTTGACTGGACAAACGTCAGCACTGCCCATGACATGTAGGGACAAGGTTCGCTGTAGAGGAGGATACTGGAGGTGATAGAGGAGTCTTTCTTGCTGTAAGCTCCTCCCTGGTGAAGGTTGTTTCTTCTGAGGGAGATGCTTCATTCGGTTTTTATAAGAAGAGGAGAATTCCCTTCTGCTCCAATGAAACACCCTTGTCCATCTGCCTCCAGAAAGATACAACAGGAGTTTGGGGCAGGGAAGACAGGTGAGTCAGATGCCAGCCAAGTGAAACAGAAAATCAGCTCACAGCTGGCGGGCTTTTCCCTCTTTCACTGAGGGGTTTTGCTTGCACTCCCAGCATTTTTTTTTTTTTTTGGCTGCGCTGTATTCTTGTTGCTGCGCAAAGGCTTTCCCTAGTTGCGGAGCATGGGCTCTAAAGCACACAGGCTCAGGGCATGGGCCTAGAGCACCCAGGCTGCAGGGCATGGGCCTCCCTAGTTGTGACTGGCACGTGGGATCTTAGTCCCCTGACTAGGAATTGATCAGTATCCTCTGCATTGGAAGGCTGAGTCTCAACCACTGGATCACCAGAGAAGTCCCCCAGCATTTCCTGTAACGCTGGGAGCCACGGTATATGAGATTTGGTGAAAGATGCCAGGGCTCAGATCTCAGTAGCTGTGGAGCCCCCCACAAGTTTCTTTCAATTTCTCGGGGCCTCAGTCTCCTTATTTACATGTGGAGCTGGTAGTAGCAACTTGCAGTAGTTGTGAGGGCAGGACATATCGATGCAAGTGTCTCGCTGAACAAGCATTCGCTCAACGGCAGTTTTGTTTCTTGTTACTCGGCCATTACATGCATTCAGGATGTTTGTTACAGGGTGGTTTTAATTCAGTTCAGGCCACAGTTCGCTCACATTTTGTCAGCAACCTCAGCTGTACAGCTTCGTGATGCCCTTTTGCCATCTATCCATCTTCTTGGCAACCTCTGCATCTGTCCTGCCCCCTCCCCCAGAGCCCCTTGCTTCGGCTGTTCCCAAGGGCTCCCTCACCTCCTGACTTAGAATTTGAGCAAACGATCCTAGAATCCACTGGGCCTGCTCTTAGAACCCAGACAGGCTAGGAAGGGGAAAGAGGGTGGAGCCAGGGGGCTAGAAGGGCTATGCTTCCCGCCTGAGTTCCAAACACACCGGTGCTCAGAAGGCACTCCCATTCCTGCGGGTCAGGATGCAGCCCCTGCAGGGGAGGACCCCCTCCCCAGCAACAACCCCCACCCCCACCCCCCACCCCCGCACTGAGGACTTTGAATTTTGTTTAAGTTCTTGGCTAGTTTTGTGGGGCCTGCCTGGTCGCTTTTACAGGTCACAGACGGGGAGGGTGGAGAATGATTCGGGGCCTCTCCTCAGCCTTGGCTGGAGCACCCATCCCTTCCTCCCAGGGCTCCTAATCCCCTGCCTGCAAATGCCTGTCCTCCAGAGCTGAGATGCTGCAGAGCCTGAGGCTTATACACAGACCCATTATTTATTGGGAGGCTTAGGGCCAGGATGAGGTCGGAGCCACATTCTCTGCTGTCCTGGCTCTTCTCACCTGGGTTGTAAGCAGGGAGAGGAGAGAGAGGGAGACACAGGATGGAGGAAGGGGCAGTTGTGTGTTGGGGACCTACTGTGTGCCTGGTCCTGGGCGACTTCATTGAACAGATCATAGGTCACTTTTACCTGAAGCGCGTGCACATGTGAGCAATGCAGACGTGTATGTTGGAGATAGGATGGTCAACAGCACAGCTTTTGAGTCAGGCCTGGGTCCAGTCTCCAGCCCTGACTCTCATGGGATGATTTCATACACACACATTCCTCCACCTCTCTGAGTCTTAGTTTTCTCATCTGTAAAATGAGGATAAGACTATCTACTTCCTGGAGTTCTAGAGGAGCTGGAGTCAAGCCCCAAGCATGCATCATTGTACACTGTTGGGCATACAGGAGATGGGAGCTGTTAGGAGGAGGAGGGAGAGGCTAGGACATAGGGTCGAGAGAGAGTGGAGAAAATAGGAGAGGGGTGAGGAGGAGTGCCTGAGCAACAGAATCCATCTGCTCGCTTGGGATTTGCCTGGCTTCAGCCTTCAGGTAGCTCCCTGCGGGTGAGCCTCTAAGGAGACCTGCGGCTCCTGCTGAGAAGCCCCAGCTAAGACTGATGGAGGGGGAATCAGGGTTCCAGGCAGCAGAGCTGCAGCCACTGCCCTGACCCCAAATGACAGCACACCCGCTCTTACCAGCAGCCACTACACAGAGGAGGGACATCTGGGGGTGGGGGTGGGGAATTTGGTCCCTCTTGGGGCTCCTTGCTGAGATTCAAAAAAAGTACCCTGTGTCTTTAAGGAGGCGCCTGTTGGGAGCGCAGGAGGGAGGAAGGTTAAGATGATTAGCTGGTGCTAACAAATTTAGGATGTGGAAGGAGTCTTTTTTTGGCTGTCCATCAAAGGAAGGATTGAATGTCCCTGAGGTTGGAGAGAGCAGAAGGAGGAGAGGAGAGGGCTGGAGGAGGGGAGCAGGAGGGTGTTGTGCTGACCGGCTGAGCCTTCTCCCTGGACAGGCTTTTCCCCAGCAACTGGGGGTGTGAGGGAGTTGGGCAGGCTTGCAGGGCCACGCGCTGTCTGTCCAGACACTGGCCTTCCCATCCGCCTGTCTGTCATTGCCCCTCCCCCACAGCCCCAACCCCAGCTCAGGTTATGTCCAAGCAGCTGGGCTGAAAAGTGATCCTGGAGGAAGAAGGCCCTTCCTGTTGATTAGGAATCAGGACACTCTTCCCCAACCCCCCTCGAACATGACCAGACCCCCACCTCATCGAGGCTCCTTGTCCCGGGGCCACCCCCAGCCCCTTGTCATCAAGGGCTGGACCACCCTTCATCTCAGTTCCCCTGTAACCAAAGGAAACCTGCACGGCCTCCCAGAGAGATCACAAGCCACTCACAAAAGCCTTCATAAAAGGTTATTTCCGGCACGAGCTGGAAGGAGGAGGGTGTGGGAAGCATGCCACGTCCAGGAATGGTTCATTCAGAACCGACTGGGCATGGGCTCCAGGCCAGGTCCTGCGGCGGAGACTGGGGAAACAGATATCAAGGCTCCGTTCCTGTCCCTGGCTTAGCTCCTGTCCCCAGGAACGTGCGGTCCAGCAGGGGAAGGAGAACAAAACACTGCGCCAGAGGACACTTACGGACCCACGGTCCCCAACCCTTTTGGTACCAGGGACCGATTTCATGGAAGCCAATTCTTCCAGAGACTGGCAGTAGTGAGATTGTTTGGGGATGATTCAGGCACGTTACACTTATTGTGCACCTTATTTCTAATCTAATGCTGCCACTGATCTTACAGCAGGTATTGGTCCAAGGCCCAGAGGTTGGGGACCCCTAGTATAGACAGCAGCGGTGTTCAGAAGTCAGTGGACAGAGGATGACCTGGAATGCCTGTCTAAACCCTCAGAGGTCCTGATGCTGTAGGTCTGGTGTGGGCTCTGGGCACCTATCTGCATAGTGAAGCAGTGTGGGTGATATTTGTGCAGGTGGATGTCAGAGTCAACGTGGAGGAAGGCTGAAATGGAAGGAGCAGGGGTAACACTGAGAAAGGAAGTGGGTGCAGGAAGCAGAAAAGGTTTTCCAGACTAAGTGGCCTGAAGCTGATTCCTGCTGGGGAGGCTGGGCAAGGCTGAGGGAGAAGAAGGGGTGAAGGAGGCTTGCAGGTTGGGGAATGCCTTGGTTAGTGTGGCTGGGACGTAGAAAAAGACCAGGCTGAGCAAGAAGCAAAATCTTGGGAGCATCTCAGCGGGGGTTAATGTCTTCAGCAATGGAGATGCCGATTGGGGTTGCAGTTTTGAGAACCGGCTGCGAGGTGGAGAGGAGGGGGAAGGGACCAAAACTGAAGAGAGGCAATTGGTAGCAGACTTTGGCAAGGATTTGGAGGAGGACTAATGGGGAGAGTAAGTCCTCCCCCCATGGAGTGGGGTGGGGGCAGACAATGGGGAATGCCAAGGAGGCTGAGTCCCAGGTGTAGGTCGTGATGCCTGCTCAGGGGCCAGGAGGTGTGGGGGTGGGGGAGGGACAGGGTGGAAGCAGTGATGATGGTCCAGTTTCTGGTCTTGGTGGTCAGGGGTGAGATTTGCTTCTCCCTGAGGCTTGAGGACACAAGAGAAATGAGCTGGTTCAAGAGGAAAATGGGGAATGTCATTCTGGACCCAGTAACTCCAGGTAGAGAAGGAGGTGTGCTTGAAACAGAAGTGAGGCCCAGGCAGGCGGGACACAGTTACAAGCTTCCCTTGGATCGCCGACCTCACAACTCCAGAGTCTCACGAGTACAGGGCCTGTGACCCATGCCCTCTGCACCAGCCATGCTGAGTTGTCCATCATTTCCGTCACACACACAGCCTTTCATACCCCGCGTGTTAGCACCTGCTGCTCCCGGCCTGGGCTGTCCTCGTCCCCTCCCCAAATCAAACCCTACATCTCCTTTAGGACTGAGATCCAGTGACACCCTCTGAATCTCCTTGGGTGCATTTTACATTCTACACTTCATTTGCAGGCATCTCTCCTGGAGGATGGGGCTTACCTAGTGTCTCATACAGTAAAGAATCTGCCTGCAATGCAGGAGACTCAGGTTCAACCCATGGGTCGGGAAGATCCCCTGGAGAAGGGAATGGCTACCCACTCCAGTGTTCTTGCCTAGAAAATCACATGGCCAGAGGAGCCTGGCAGGCTACATGGGGTCACAAAGAGTCAGACATGATGGAGTGGCTAACAGACAACAACAACTGGAGGATGAGGACCATTTCTTGTTCCAGTCTGTGACCTACTGAAAGCCAGTCACAGAGCCTGGCCCAGAGCAAAGGATCAGCACCCCTTTACTGATAAATAAACCCAGGTTTCTTGGTGTTTTATTGGATGGCAGCTTCTCTCTGGTAGATGCAGAAGGGTGGTGAGAAAGTACATGGAAATGAACAGACTGTCACCAACCCTGTCTCCACTTTCACCATCACAGTAAACACTGGTTGACATTTACTCTGCCTGAAGTGCTGTGTCAGGCTGCTCAACATTCATTATTTCATTTAATCCTCATCAAAATCCACAGGATAAGTCTCCTCCTCATCCTCGTTTTATAGATCAAAGCTGTCCAACAGGGCATTCTGCAATGGTGGAAATGATTCTGGGCTGTGCAACACAGTCGCCACATGAGCACTTGAAATAAGATTGGACCTAGCAGATGGATTTTAAACTTTATTTAATTTTAATTAACTGAAGTAAAATTGGAAGAAAAGTTATGACAAACCTAGACAGCATATTAAAAAGCAGAGACATTACTTTGCTGACAAAGGTCCATATAGTCAAAGCCATGGTTTTTCCAGAAGTCATGTACGGATGTGAGAGTTGGGCCGTAAAAAAGGTTGAGTGTCAAAACATTGATGCTTTCGAACTATGGTGTTAGAGAAGACTCTCAAGAGTCCCTTGGACTGCAAGGAGATCAAACCAGTCAATTCTAAAGGAAATCAGTCCTGAATATTCATTGAAAGGACTGATGCTGAAGCTGAAACTCCAATACTTTGGCCACCTGATGTGAAGAGCTGACTCACTGGAAAAGACCCTAATGCTGGGAAAGATTGAGGACAGGAGGAGAAGGAGGTGACAGAGGATGAGATGATTGGAAGGCATCACTGACTCAATGGACTTAAGTTTGAGCAAACTCAGGGAGATAGTGGAAGACAGGGAAGCCTGGAAGTCCATGGGGTCACAGAGTCAGACACAACTGATCGACTGAACAACAAATCACACGTGGCTACTGGCAGTCGTAATCGACATTTCAGTGGAAATTAAGACAGACTGAAGGGATTATGAAACTTGACCAAGTGACAAAGGTAAGGAGGGATAAAGGCAAGACTTGCAACTGGGGTTGTCTGGCCCCAAACCCATGCTTTGAGCCACCAGGCTTTAACTCCATATCCTTTTCTCACCCCCAGATTGTGGGTATGATGGGGGGTAGTTTAGCATCATCACATGAGCCCCCGTGCAGGCTGGTGACCTCTGTGACCACCAGTTGAATCCCCTGACCATTTGTGCAGCGTGACTGCCCTGTGTGAGACTCAGGGTTTCCCCGGGGCCCTCACCTCCTGCTGTGACAGTGAATGCTGGAGGAGATGATCCCACATCCTCCCACATCCTATGAGCCACGATTTCTTTGCAGGAGGCCTTTGGTCCCAGGCTCTGCAGCTGGAGAATATAAACAGTTTACTCTCACTGCGTTTCTGCAGCCCAGGCAACGGGGAAGATTTAACCTAGATTGTATCTGGCACTGACTTCCAACGATTGCAGACCTGGGGCCTGTGAGGGCCACAGCTCTGGTGTAAATGCCGCTGGCCAATCACTGTGGGCTTTGGCTGAATCCCCAGCATCTGGGTCCTCTGCCTGCTGTGTCTGCTGAAGACAAGGGTGTCGAGACTGTGGGGCCAGCATTCAGCGTAGGGATAATGCCAGCGCCCAAAGGAGCATGGGCAGATGAATGCTCAGGAGGTGGGGCAGAGGGAGAGAGTCCTTAGAGACGCAGTGACCTCAGGGGGCAGGTGTACAGAATACGAATGTCACGTGGGGGCTGGGTGTGAGAACACCAGGATCTCGTCCCTGCTCTGTACAGAAGTCAGTCTGAACTTTTCAAAGTACCAGTATGATTCGGTGAGAGCTCTGCTCAATACCCTTCCGTGGCTCCTCATTGCTCTCAAGATAAAGGCAAAAACCTTAATATGAACCTCGGCTCATGTCACTCTCCCCCCACAGGCTCCCTGGGCTAGCCACACAGCTCCTCCTGTTCCTCATTCCTCCTTCCCCGCTCAGCATCCTTGCACATGCTGGTTCCCTTGCCTGAAATGAAACTTTCTCCCTCCCCTCTTTGCTTGGTTAATTTCTACTCCTCAAGGGTCGCTTCCTCAGGGGAACCTTCCTGGTCCTTCTAACCCTGAGAGCTCTTTCCAGTCTGTCATGGAAGCCTGTACCCTGTTTGGTAGGAGTGGTCAACCCTGCAATGGCACATCCGCTGGTGGGATTGATGGAGGGGCTTCCCTCACTGGACTGTAGCTTCTGGGACTTGCTTTGCACGCCCTGGGGTCCCCAGCACCTTGCTAGGTCCCAGCGTGGAACAGGTGCTCTGTGACAAATGCATGTATGAATGAATGAGAGGATGCTGCTGTGACTGTGTGCAAGGCAACTCCGTTCTCCGGGCTTGACACCTTAAAAACGACGGTTTGTAGAGTATGGACTCCACCCCAGGTGCTGGGAAGGGCACAGAGCTGGCTGTGCAGAGGGGAGATGGACATTTAAAAAGGCCATGATGACACCGTGGGATAAGGGTATGCTTGGAAGACCAGCAGCAGGCTGTGAGGAAGCTTTTAGCAGAGGCATTTGGTGGGAGAGGGGCTGGGAACCAGGGAGGACTCCCTGGATCAGAATTACAACTAAGGTCCAATCCGAAGGGTAAGAGAGAGTTAACAGGCAAAGATGAAGAAAGAGTGTTCTCAGCAGAGGGCAGAGGAAGGGATGGGGGAGAGCCCTCATGAGACTGCAAGGTGGGCAGGGGGACGAGATGGAACCAGATGGGGCCAAGTGGACTCTGACATGAAGGCACTCGTGCCACTGTGGGGTTTCCGGCAGGGACGACAGAGGACTGTCCTCCTGGGTAAAAGGAGAGGGCTGAGTGGGGCAGAGTGTGGGGTCCCTCCAGCTCTGGGGCCCGGGGGGTTTGGAGCTAGTGAGGAAGGTTCCCGATGCCATTGCCAGCACAAGCCTCGCGGGACTGGTTTCCTCCATGACGTCAACTTAAAGGTCACTCAGATCCCAGGTTTCCTCTCCAGAGCCTTTCAGGGCTCTGTATTTTGTCCTTTTCCCTGGATCCCTTTGGGATCCTGTGACATTCCCAGCCTGGAGCACCTCGAGGGGTAACCGGTCCCTGAGCTCCCGAGTTACTGTGAAAAGCAGCACTTCCTGAATTTGTCCTAAATTTACCTCGCTCAAGTTTCAAAGGGGGCCCCTCATCCTAGCCAGGCGGGAGTCTGGAGAAGGAAGTGCGCCGGGAGCCGTGTGGTGGGAAGGGGAACTCAGGACATCTTTACTCTGGGGGCCCTTTGCATCACACCAGCCAGCGAGCTGTGTTCCACAACTATATAGACAGGCCCGTCTCTCCCTCCTCCCAAACCCAGGCCCCTCTCTGCACCTGATAAACCCGGGGATGAACTGATGAACTGGAAGTGAAACCAGGCCTTTCAACCAACTCCTCACTCCAGTCAACAGATGCCACAGCTGCGGGTGTGTAAATGATAAGATCCTTAAGTAGCCGGCGCCTTCAATGCCACTGACTGTCCCTCCAGTCTCTTCCCCCAGGGCTGCTGCTGTGTCTCCAGGAACCCGGCTCTTGGGGCTTCAGCCGCGCTCCAGCCCCATGCCCCGCACAACCCAATGCTCCAGCTGAAAAGCTGTGAATCCTGCCTTGCTTCTCTGTCTCCCCTCAATGCAGACAGCCCAGCAGCAAGGCCTGCCAATGTCACCTCCAAAACACAGCCCGGGCCTCTCCTCTTTTCCTCTGTTACCACCGCCTCTCACCTGGACACCCACAGTAGGCTCTTCTCTCCCTACCTCTGCTCCCCGCCTCTGTAACCCATTCTCTACCAGAGCCAAGAGGAATGTGAATTATACATGAAATGTGTGACTCCCCCTTTCAAAACTTTTGGTTCACCAGGGATGAAATTTACAAACCCCACAGGCCAGAGCTGTGCCTTTCTGGAGGCATGACCTCTCTCCTTTTCACTCACTCCACCAGGTGGCTCCACCCTTTCTCTTCTTCAGACACACTGAGCTCATTTTTACCTCAGGGCCTTTGCACAGCCATTCCTACTGACTGGAATGCTCACACCCCATCCTCAATCAATGGGGGGTCTTCCTGATCCAGGGTTCTAGCCTGGCTCTCCTGCATTGCAGGCAGATTCTTTACCACATGAGCCACCAGGGAAGCCCAGTTAATTTAATAGACACTTTTATGGTGCTCTGTTCTATGCCAGGTTTATCTAAGCAGTTCTCAAGTTCTGGATCATGTTAGCTCTTCACAAGACTGGGTCCCTTTTGTCAGTTCATAGGTCACCTTCTCATGGAAGCCTTCCCGGGCCACCATCAAACACAGACACCACTGCTCCACCACTACCAGGCTCCACAGAATATATGCTTTTGATTCAATTTCATCATAATGATCAATGGAATTTTTTTCTCATTTATTTCTTTAAAAAAATATAAAGATGTTCTTTGGCTATATCTCAAGGCATGTGGGATCTTAGTTCCCCAATCAGGGGTCAAACCCGCACTTCCTGCATTGGAAGTGCAGAGTCTCAACCCCAGGACCAGTAGGGGAGCTCTCTCATTTATTTCTTTATATGCTTACATTCTCTACCAGACTGGAAGCCCCAGGAGGGCAAGGCTGGTCAGTTAATTTGACCTTTATACCCCTAGAGTCTAGCACAGTACCTGCCCCTGAAATGAGTGAAGGGGTCACCTGCTTGGGAGAGGCTTCTAAGCCCACCACACTCTCTAAATGCCACAGCTGGTATGTATACACTGCAACATATAAATAGTGAAATGTTTCCTGTGGATACTGCTCAGGTCCCAGTCAGGAGAGGAGCTTCTAGAAGGCAGGGATTCATCTTTGTGTAAATTACAAAATAACAGCTGGTACGTTTGCAGCAAATGGCAATTCGCTTTAGAGCTTTCAAAGGAGCTGCATACACAGGAACTCACTGAGCGATGCAGTGAGACTGTCACAGCTCCATTTCACAGATTCAGGAACTGAGAACCAGAGAGCCAGGGCTACATCACTGCACAAAAGCTAGGACTCAGTGCAGATCTGAAGCCTTTATGAAGGTTGTATCTACCTAAGTGCCTGGTGCTCTGCATATAGCAGGGCCTCAGTGGAGATTTCTGTATTTGCTGTGGCTAACAGACAGATGTTCAAACATATCTCTTTGGAAGGACTGGTCTCAGGGTAGTGTGTTTCAGAGGCAATGTGGGCAGTCAAAAGAGTCCCAGGTGGGGCTTCAGGAAAGCCGAACAGCAGCATGTAGTAGGCACCTCCCTGTGCTAGGCACTGTGCCAAAAGATTTACATACATCTTCTCAGTGCCCACAACAGAACAATGAGATAGATGCTGTCATTATCCCCATTTTACAGATGAGAAAGCTGAGGCTCAGAGAGGTTAGGTCACTTGCCCATTGTAACACAGTCAAATCCTAGAACTCAGCCAGCAGACAATCCTGCCAGATGCCTCCACACACGGCTGAAGAAGCCTCTTGCTCTGTGTTTTAGACTCTGTCTAGAAAGCCAAAGTTCAAACTAAAACCTGTCTTGGCCTGTCCAGCTCTGACACAAGTCAGGGAGGGACAAGAGCAAGACATGGGGCCCTTGCAAGATGAGGAAGGGGCTGATTGGATGCCCTGGAGTAGGAACACACCCTGCCTGCCCAGGACTTAGTGGGTGGAGTGCCTAAGGGTAGCCAGTCCACAGGGCCCTGGTCTCCTGTGCTGGTGGATGACAAAGACCAGATAGAGTGGAAATACAGAAGGGCTGGGGGACCTTGGAGCTTCCCAAGACTAAGAGAGTGACTTATATCACAGGGGGTGTTATGGTGGGCAAACGCTGTGAGTAGCAGCTAGCCCTCCTACAGCTGTTAGAATGAGCATCAGAAATGGGCCCCAAGCCTGAGCTTCCTTTGGACAATAAAAATAACATTCCTTCTCTGTATCTTTCTCCTTTCTTTCTTCAGAATCTTTGAGTCTGTTGTTCTACAGAAACACGATCCTACTGCCCTGGGTTGTCCACCCTACAGGGGGCTGGGCAGACAGGATGGGCAAGAAGTGAGAGTCAAGGCTGATGTCTAACTCTCAAAGGACTTACCGCCCACCGCAGAAGCAAGAAGGGTGAGGGAGACATGCCCAGGGGAGGAGTCGAGAAGACTGGAGCTGACTTCATCCCTGGAAATAGTCGTGGCGGGGCGGGGCGGGGGGGGGGGGCGGGGGGAGGGGGGTGGTGGCCTCAGGGGCCAATCAGCATTAGGGACATGACATCATCGTTTATCCTGGCAGGAAGGACAGGCTGTCAAATGGACAGATGAGTCCGGAACTAGCTGCCCATCTTGGTGGGAGCTCCTGGCCTCAGGATGCATCACAGTGTTGGCCAACACTGGCCACTGGGCTCTTTTACATTCCTCTGCCTTGCCTTAGTTTCCGTAAAAGTCCACCCTTCCTGTGGCCCCAGGAGTGCCTCTGGGGACTCACTTGGAGGACAAGACACTGAGAACCTGGCCGTGCCCATCTAACTGCAGGTCGAGGCAAGTTCCTTTTTTCCTCTTAGGGCCTCATTTTTCCCAATTCTAAAAATAAGCAGATTGGAGGACAGTGGTGTATTCTGTACCCTGCTTCTAGAGTATCCAGGTATCTGGAGGGGTCACCAGTGGGACACACCAATCCCACCTGTAGGGCTCTGCTCCTATGTTTACGTGACAGGTGAAGTTTGGATTTGGGCTTCCCAGGTGGCTCACTGGTAAAGGACCTGCCTGCCAATGCAAGAGCTGCAAGAGACACTGGTTTGACCTCTGGGTTGGAAAGATCCCCTGGACGAGGGCGTGGCAACCCACTCCAGTATTCTTGCTGAGATAATCCCATGGACAGAGGAGCTTGCTGGGCTAGAATCCATGGGGTTTCACAGAGCGCTCATGACTGAGCGTGCACACAAAGTTTGGATTGCTCAGAAGCTTCCCTTCAAAGAAAGGGCTGACCCCTGCCTCCCCCTCAAGGCAGCCTCTGATGTCCATTTGGTGTCGCGGTCTGGATCTGGCCACTGTAAGGAGGAGATGCGCCCTTTTCATCCCTCCGCACCTGGTCAGGATCCAGGGTTAAGGTTGATCTCTCCCCACACCTTAAAGGCTCCTCACTCTCCTCTCTGAATGCACAGCTTGCCTTCCCGCTCCTTCCTCAGCTAAGCTGGGGGGCACTTGGCAGAAGCCAGGATTGTAATTGTAAGAGTTGGGAGCCAGATTCTTCTAGAGTTGAACAGACTTTCCAGAGCAAGAGCACATGACTTCAAAAGAATAACATGATATAGATTTTAGAAAAATATCTCGGTAAACTACCAGTGTTGTTTCCCAGAGTCAGTGTACATTCAGTCCAGTGAGTCATCTGCCCCTTCCTCATCCCCACTCCCTGAGGTAAAAACAGAACATCATGTTCCTGTCAACACCTCCAAGTTCCAATCAGCAAAGAGCAGAGCAGGGGGGTGATGCAGTCAGGTACTGGGAACTAGAGCCACGTGGAGACCCGCCAATCAGGACCAACGCTGGTGCGCTGAATGGGTGAAGCCACAGGAATGTCCCTGCGGCCACAGTGTGCAAACTCTCAAGCACCTGAGAGAGAGGAAAGTCTCATTCCAGGAGGGCTGACACCAGCTTTTAAGTCTGAAGGGCGGTGAAGGGGACATTCTGGGCCCCAAACCCCTGGGGCACCCCTAGGTGTCCAGGAGGGAGTCTGGAGGTATGGCCAGGGGAGCCCCATCCAGGCCACCATGCCAGGAGCCCACTGCCCCCTTCCCTGTCCACGCTGCCCCTGGAGGCCCAGGCCTCCCTGGCCATGTGCCCGGCTACCCTGTGACAGCGCCCATAGCCGTGTGGGGAGCTGGCATCCACTCAGCCACCTGCACCTGCTGGATGCGCTCCTGCAACTCCATGCCAGGGTTCACCGATTTCCTCCCCTACTTGAGCTGGCTGAAGTGGCAGACTCCTCTGCTGGAGCCCCCCGCTGGTGCTTGACTCCCCCACGAAGCCCCCGTCCCGCCCTGCCCAGGGTCTCCACTGGGCGGAGGTGCCCTCGTGCCAAGGAACGTGGGGACACAGGCACGGGCCCAGCTCCTCTCGCTGCACCTCTGCCCACTCTGACACTTCCCCGTTGCCTTGCCTGCCATGTCTGCCATACACAAGTGGACGGCAAAGGCCAGCGGGGTGGGAAGAAGCGCTGGGCTACAAGGAGCTGGTCAAGTGAGCTGGAAAGAATGAGCAGGCAGGTCCAGGGCAGTCTTGCTGCCACTCAGCTACCGGAGAGTCAGACTCTTTGGATCCTTTTCTCCTTCCCTCCTCTGCCTGCCCAGCCCCCACCAACCTCTGCCTCACCCCCTCAGGCGGATCTGGGGGCCTCTCCTTCTCCTCACCAAGGAGCCCAGTGCATCTGGGCTACTGGCTCTCTTCTAACCCCCAGGGTTAGTGACTGAGGACAAACGCCAGCTATGCAGGCCATCGTCAACAGTGTTGGTCCCTGCCTTGCTTGTGGCCCGTCTCACAGAGGTGACCCCAGGACTGCAGTTGGACTGCCCCATGCAGGGGACCCATCTGCCACTATCTGCCACTATCTCCAGTAGGCCCACCCCTACCGGAGCTCTCGGACTCTGCAGCAGCCGCTGCTTTGCCTGTTCTTCCCTTTACCTGGACTCGCTTCACCTGGGCTCCTCTGAGCCTCCTGAGGACAGAGCACAGCATCAGTTTGTTGAGTGACGGAGAGAAAGTGACAGAGACAGAGGGAGGCAGAGCAAGCCTTCTGACACTGTACTGGTTTGTTTAGAGTCAGACTTTTTTTTAAGATATATGTATATAGATGTGGACCATTTTAAAAGTCTTGCTTGAATTTGTTATAACACTGCTTCTGTTTTTTTTGTTTGTTTTGTTTTTTTGCAGTATCTTAGTGGCACCCCACTCCAGTACTCTTGCCTTAAAAGTCCCATGGACGGAGGAGCCTGGTGGGCTGCAGTCCATGGGGTCGCTGAGAGTCAGACACGACTGAGCAACTTCCTTTTCACTTTTCACTTTCATGCACTGGAGCCGGAAATGGCAACCCCCTCCAGTGTTCTTGCCTGGAGAATCCCAGGGATGGGGGAGCCTGGTGGGCTTCCGTCTATGGGGTCGCACAGAGTCGGACAAGACTGAAGCGACTTAGCAGCAGCAGCAGCAGCTCCCCAACCAGGGATCAAAGCTGCAACCCGGCATTGGAAGGTGGATTATTAACCACTGGACCACTTGGGAAGACCCTAGACTTCTTAGGTTAAAATAATTCTGGGGCCAGCACATGCTAGTTCTGCGACCTTGGTCACATGACATAACCTCTTTGGGCCTCAGTCTTCTTATTTATAAAGCGGAGATAATAGGAACTGCCATGTAAAGTAATTATGAGGATTAAATGAGATAATGTGATAAAGAGCTTATACCAGTGCCTGGCACAGAGTAAGCCCTTGATACACGTTGCTATCATTATTCATTTATGTCCTCCAGCCTTATCCAATACTACTTCCCTGGACAAGAATTATGGCCATTGCCAAGTCCGCAGTTTGCTCCCAGGAAGTACTCACTCCCGTGGCTGGAGGAAGTCCTTCAGGACATAACTTCTGACAGTTTGTTTCAGGTCCCACCCCTGCCACTTCTTAGCCTTGTATCCTTGAAAGATGTGCTCTGAGCTTCAGAGTCCTCATCTGGAAACGTGGTCATGTGAGAGTCTTAACCTCAGAGAGAGGCTGGGAGGATGGAGTGAGGTGTGCAAGGTACGAAGCGGGCAGTCAGACCAGCTGCTGTCAGAGACCATCCAAGCTGCCTTGACAGTGGACAGGACTCTGCCAGGGAGTAGCTGAGAGGCTGGCGGGGCTGAGAAGGAGCGGGGGCACCAGCCAGGGAGTGGGCGGTTGGGTGGCTCCAGGAAGAGCTGAGGGCTGCGTCCACGTGTCAAGGGGGTCTGACCTGCTAGTCTCTAAGTGTCTGACCTGCTAGTCTCTAACGCGGGCCACGGCCCTTCCCGTTTACTTCTCCTTTCTGGCAGAGCAGCACCAGCATTCCTTCAGTACCGCTGCTTTGGAAGCTTCACTCGGGGTCCTCCAGGATAGAGCGGGCAGAGGAGAACGCTCCACTGTGTGGGGGTCAGGGAGCCCCGTGTCCCTGGCACATGTGGGGCCAGAGCTCACCCTGGGAGAGGTGACAACTCCCAGGGCACAAAGTCTCCAGCAAGGTGCAGCCTTGCCCTCTCTGCCCTGAGCAGTGGCCTTAGTGGCCAGACGGCTGCCTGTACAGGTAAGGTCACAGAACCAGAGCTTCCTCCTCCCACCTCCGGGGAGAAGCCCTCCCAGGACTTCAGCACTTCCGCAGAAACATCCTGCATCCTCACCCCCCACCCCACCCCTGGCCAGCTTGTCCAGAATAGAGCCCTGGACTTCCCTGGCAGTGGTTGAAACTCTGTACTTCCACTGCCGAGGGTACGGGGTTCAATCCCTGGTCAGGGAACTAAGATCCCACACGCTTCATGGAGTGGCCAAAAAATAAAAAACCAAAACGCAAAATAGAGCCCTACTTCTTTCCTCTCCACCCTACTCCCTTCTGTTCTGCCTTGTCCCTGAGGACTCTGTCTTCTAGCTGTAGACCTTGGACAGTCTCTGAACACCTCTGATCCTGTCTCCTCATCACTGAACTAGGGATAACCCCAGCTCTGCAGCCCAAAATGCCTGGTGGGAATGTAAGTTATACTGTCCTAAGCTTGAGGTATAATGCCATCTGTTAGCAGAAATACATGCCAGGATCGTCACTGGTTCCCCGGGCTCACAACTTCAGCGTGGCCTTGACCCCTGCTTTGCCCACGCCTAACCAGTAACCCACACTTGCCATTTACCTCTGCAGTCTCACCACCTCTCAGCCTGTACCTCCCAATGTTCCGTGTCTTCTCTTAGCAGGATCGGTGTTGCCTCTTCCTGGCTCCTCGACACTAACTCTCCTCCCCCTGCAGCTGCGCTCAGCTGGCTCATGTCACACCCTTTCGGAGAAACCTGCCACGCATCCTCAGCATGTCAGCCAGCTCCCTCCATAGTCCATCTCCCTCATCCCGACTTCCCATCCTTTTCTCTTCCGCCATCCCTCCACATGAGCTTGCTATAGTCATTCTAGATTATTCTTCCCTTTCCACAGTGGGAAACACTGTCTCTACACTTTTCTTACACTGTTTCTGTCACTCACAATGTTCTTAGAAAGGTTTTCATTTACTGACATCTCACTGGTCTTGCGAGGCCTGCCTCACATGCCACTTTTTCCAGGAAGCCTTTTTCTGATTCCTCTCTTCAAAAGCATCACTCCTACTCCCTCACTTTCCAAATGTGATGCTTATGCCTCTGTCGGGCACTTACCCAACCCTGGACAAAATGAGGTCCCTGTTTTACCCTCAGTGGGCCAATGTCCCCTTGCTGATGTGGCCCACAGGCAGCCTGTTCACTTGATGCCAGCCCCTGTATGCCAGCTATCGTATTGCACTACGTACTTTTCAAGGTAGTGTACTACAAAAATGTTAAATGCTTTATTTTTTGTTTTTCATGTATCATTTGTGTGAAAAGTATTATAAACCTATTATAGTACAGTACTGTATAGCCGATTGCGTCAGTTGGGTACCTAAGCTAACCTGGTTGTACAAACAAACTGGGCTTAGGAACGTGCTCTTAGGACATAACTCACTCGTATGCATGGGCTTAACTGTACCACTGTTCAGTGCCCCACAACGAGTCTCCACTCTGCTACTGACAAATATTTAGGTTTTCTTTCCCTTTGGTCAGTGGCACACACAGTGCTGAGGTGGACCCCTTTTCCTCTCGTACACACGTGAGTGTTTCTCTCGGGTGTGGCAAGCGGGGGGCAGCTTTCTGCACTGGACCAGATACGGTTAAATTGTTCTTCACAGGTGTCCACCTCTCTTCACAAGTGAGGAAACTGAGGCCCAGAGACAGGGCAGTGGCCTGCTCGGAGCCCTCAGGGTCTGGGACCTGTTCCCAGTCCAGGGCCCTTCTGGGCGCAGCACACTGCCTGTCCGGAACCCCCATTTCCTTATTTTTATTTCTCTACAAATCTCCGCGACCACCCGGGTGGGCGTTATCAGAGCCCATCTAGAAGAAACACATTATCAGCATCCTCCAGGTGGCCTGGGGGTCTGGGAGTGCTTTTGAGAGGAAATGGGGAAGAAATTAACTTCAGAGAATTCCCTGGGCGGCTCTAAACCTCCTGCTGTCAGCCTTGAGAGGGGAGGCCCTTCCAGGGGGCTGGGCTGGGTGGAGGGGGCAGTGTTTTCTTAGAGGGCAGCACCTGGACCCCGGCTGTGCGGCCCTTCCGAAGCCTGTTCCCTGACCCTCCCCTTCCCACGAGGGCTGAGGGCTTCCTTGAGGCCAGGTGCCCTTTCCAAGGCCACAGCCAGCCCTCTTCTGGGACAAGCTGGAGCTGAAAGAGGCCACAAAGGTTCCAGGACGTGCCTTTGTCTGAAGCCCAGCGTCCAGGCTTTATTGAACTAGTTGTCTAATGGCTAAAGCACAGCATCCCTGCTCTGGCTTGACTGCCACTCCCTTCATCTACAGCCCCTCCATCCAAACGCCATCAGAGGAGTGACAGCTGGGTGTCACGAGGGAGCCCGCTGGAAGACCGGCAGGAGGGGAGACTTAGGGGGTGTGCAGGTCACGTTAGGGGCTTGGGCCTTTATACCGGAAGGGACTGAAAGTGCTGAAAGTTAAAGCCTAGTTAAAGCCTTGTTGTTGTTTAGTCGCTAAGCTGTGCCCAGCTCTTTTGCGGCCCCATGGACTGTAGCCTGCTAGGCTGCTCTGTCTATGGGACTCTCCAGGCAAGAACACTGGAGTGGGTTGCCACTTCCTTCTCCAGCGGATCTTCCTAACCTCCAGGGGTTCAGGTATTGAACCTGAGCTACCAGGGAAACTGTAGGGTGATGCATTAAGTTTGAAAAAGACTTCAGGCTTCCCTGGTGGCTCAGGGGATAAAGAATCTACCTGCAACGCGGGAGACCTGGGTTCGATCCCTGGGTTGGGAAGATCCCCTGGAGGAGGGCATGGCAACCCACTCCAGTATTCTTACCTGGAGAATCCCCATGGACAGAGAAGCCTGGCAGGCTGCAGTCCTTCGGGTCACACTTGCTGACTTCTGGGTGAAAGGGTATTGGAGGAGGCCTGTTAGGGGCTATTGCAGCAAGTCAGGTGAGAGATGGCGGCAGGCTGATGATGGTGGTAGTGGAGGTGGAGGGATTGGCAGGGTGGTAACCTGAGACTTAGTGATCTAGGGGATGGGAAGGAAAAGGTAGTGTTCAGGTTGGCGCCCAACTTCTGGCCTAGGTGTGCTGACAGTGCCATTCCCCAGGATCAGGAATACCGGGAAAGGGCCAGGTGTGGGGAAAAGACACTGGCTTCAGCTGTGTGCCTTTTGAGGATGGGTGGCCTGGAACACATCCAGGGGGAGATATCAAGGAGGCTGCCTGGTGGAGTTCATAGGCAGGGAAGGTTCTCCCTGGCTGGAAACCCACATAGACTTCTCTCACTGTGTAAGTGCCTCACACTGAGGATTGCACCTGTGGGATCTAAATCAAATCACTGACGCTCACGGCCAAGGAGGAACCTTCACAGGTGTGCACCTCTTGGTCTGTTTTCACTTCTCATAGGAAGACAAATGACTTGTCCCAGTAAGTGGTTTTGCCTGGATTATACATTGACCACACACCAGGCAATATGTTAACATAGTAACTTAATAGCAGAACTAGGGTGGGAGAGAAAGATGGAGGGAACTGTGGGGATACTGTAGCAGGTCTGGAGGGGTGATGAGTTCATCAGGTAGAAATGGAGAACAAAGTTACAGGGGCAGCATGAGCAGACACACACACGTGAGACACCGGTATAGAGGCAGGGCAGGTGAACAGCCCAATTTTCCTGAACAAAGAGTGCAGCACGGTGGGATGTTGATCAGAGACTAGGCTGGAGAGATAATGTGGGCTTCCCATTGGAGTGGGGCTGTTTATAAGCACTAGGGAGCCACAGATACTCTCTGAGCAGAGGAGTGGAACTGACAGAACCCAGCCACTGATGGAGTGCAGAGAGCATGGGACAGGGGGGCATTGATGTTGCCACAATGGGTTGGAGCCTGAGTGGGAGGTCAAACCTGCAAAGTCAGGAGGAGGAGGTGGGACAGGGGTGGGGAGAACGAAGCTGACACGGCATGTGAAAGCAGAATAAGGGAGAGTCTGAATTGAATGGGGGGGGGGTCTCTTCCCAGACTGGTCCTTAGGGATGTGTTTTAAAGAATAGCCAAAATGACTCAGAATTAACCATCAGTGATTGGCATGTGAAGCAGAGTTTCTGACATAGTATTTCTTTAGTTTAAATGTTCTCCCTAAAATAACCATCAGCTCTTTAATCCTTTTCTTCACCAATGGCAGCAAGGAATATTTTGGTTTAAATTCTCCCATTTCTGGGTTAGCCAAGTCTGAACTAAGGAGAACTGCAAAGAAATGGGCAGGAGGTGATGGATCCACTCTACTGCAGTCCAGTTTGGGATAGAAGCTCTGGTCATAGCTCTGATCTTGTTAACACCATGAGGCTCTTGTAGGTGAAATCTGGTGCCAGGACAGACAGGGCCAGGCTAGACAAAGGAAAGACTTTAGGACATGCGGATGCCAGCCCTCAGAACCTATGGAAAATAACCAAGCCCGAGAGGCAGTTTCAACCTCAACACAAATAGCAGCACATGAGAAAATAAAGTTCTGTCCACAGAATCACAGACTGTGTTGCTGGAAGGGGGTTTCTCTGCCTTCCACATCCTTGCTAGTTTGGGCTCCAGAATATGAACTGGATCAGGTCACATCACCATGTCCCCAAACCTTCTCTGACACTACATCTTACTCTCTGTGGGTAACAAAGCCAGGACACAGGCCTCACTGCCTACCACTCCTATACCCATGGTAGACATCCTTAAATGACCCCGCACTTTCTGCTGGGCCTGGATGCAGCCTCGGGATCTAACTCAGCACAGCCTTGCAGGCAGACATTACCAATCAACTACCACCCTCAGGATGACAATCGTTTGCCTCCCATTGAACAGAGAGAGCCGGAATGCCTCAGCCTGTCTCTCTGTTGTCTTTTTCCACCTGTGTTTCCCATCACTACTTCTATGCTCTGGCTTCCCTCAACTGCTTGCCATTTCTGAACAGACATGTCTTCTTCTCTCTCCTTGAGCCTTTGTCCGTGTCGTGACTCAGCCTGGAATGCCCTCTGTGCAGACTGTCAGTGTTTCCCCAGGACATGCTCTCCCACAGCAATAAACCTGTGTCTGGGCACACAGCCGCCCAGCATGAAACACTGCCCAGCCTCCCCTGGACCAGAAGGTAACCATGTGCCAAGTGCTGGCCAGTGAGATATAAAGGGAAGTGATACGATTTTGACTATTTCCCCAAGTTCTGCCTTTAAGGGTTTGGGCATATACTCCCCTGGGCCCCTGCCCTTTCACAATGGCCATTTGATGGTGAGAACAAAGCAGTGCCAGCAGCCCAGAGACAGAAGCCACATGATGAAGATGGGAGGCCAGCCTTCCAGCCTGGACCACCATCCCCTGGCTGCTAGGGAAGAGTTACACTCCTCTGCCTCGTTGAAATCTCTGTATTTGGTGGGGGAGTGGGGGAGGGTGTCTTCGGTTATGGTGGCAGCTGAGTTTGTACTCTATGTACCCTCACACCTGCTTCTTGTTCTTTACAGCCACTTTCCAGCACCACCTCCTCAATGGAGTCTTCCCAGAGCCCCAGGCTCCTCTGGGATCCCCACTTTATGCACACCTCTTGTTTGCAGTCCTAAACCACAGGATGGCCGTGGCCCCTCCCGCCATCCTGGCTGAAGGCAACTTCTCTCTCCACTATCCATCCCCTGGACCAGTGCTGGTGATGGCGTGAATGTCCAAACCTGATCATATCACCCACTTGGCCCTGCTCTTAAAGTGCAGACCTCTCAGTCTGGCGGTCAACATGTGACTCTGACCTACTCTGAGCCTTAGAGATGAGGCCCAGCCTGTGAAGTGATCTGATCCAGAGGCTCAGCTGGTCACAGCTCCCTCTGAGTGTGTGTGTGACCGAGGACTGTCCCACCCACTGCCCGCCCCACCCAGCCCCAGTGTGGCGGGTCTCAAGTAGCTGCTTCCTTGCTGACTGGAGCCTACATTGTCCTGCTCCTGGTTTGTTACTGAGAACAGGGACAGAGAAAGGGGAGTTTGCCTGAGCTGTGTATTCTTCTCAAGTGGCCGAGGCAGTCCCATGGCCTTTATATCTGTTCTTGAGACCCTCCTCCTGTCCCACCAGGCAATATGCTTTGCAAATGGCCCACACCTATTCCTCTGAACTTCTGGCCACTGTGACCTTTCTAATAAGGCTCGACCTCTGGCATCCCGTCCCGGGCTGCAGGCCCATCGCTCCCCGGGCAAACAGTACACGCAGCCCAGAAGCAGGATGCGGCCAGATCTCGGGCAGTAGATGGCTATTTTGGGACAGGGAGGATCCTGGGAGGATGCTGGCGAGGTCAGAGTAGGAAAGGAAAGAGGTGGGTTTTCTGCCCATGATTGTGTGTCCCAAGCCCTCTCTGGATGCCGCCCAGGGGCCCGAGGCTGCCACAAGGAAGAACACACCCACCACAGGGCTCCAGCCTCGGCCCTGTTGGCCACAGAGGCAAACCGAGGGCAGGCACAGGTCTGGGGCCAAATCTTGTGGCCACAGTGGGCAGAGGGAGCGTGTGCTCGTTTGTCATGTCCTAACAGCAAGTGATTTCAGCATCAAGCAAGACACCGAGGGGTCTCAGAGCAGAGAAGGTGTCAGAGACCAACCCGAGGTCAGATGGAGAACACCAGAAAGAATCTAATCATCCAGGAATGATAATTGATAATAATTTAGTTAATATTTACTGAGCATTTACTACATGTGGAGCACAATATTAGATACTGGCAGAAAAAGAAGTGAAGATGTATGTGACACTTGACAGTTACGTAAGTCCTCGTCTGCAAGTATCAGGAGACTATAAGCGGTTCATAAAGTAGTTTATAAACTCTGACCCTAAGGAAATAGTCGGAGAGGCATGATTCAGGTACAAAGATGAGAGCGGTATTCCACTGACTATGGGAACTTCAGACATTTCAGAATGCCAGAACTCCATTGCACCAGCTTCCAGCGTTCTGGGGAAGGTCATCTGTCAACATCAAGTGTTCGATACTGTGCCTGGCACAGCCTGGCTGCCCAGTGAGGGGCAGGGGCAGTGACTAGTATTGCTCAGCACAAGTTGGCCACGTGGCCCAGGCTTGTGTGCAGAGGAGATACCTTTACCACCGGGTGAGAAGCCTCAGGTCGGGCAGGGGGACAGGTCCAGGGACTGAGCTGGGCCCAGCCTGTCCCAGGAGATGCATTGCATTCTACAGTTCTGCTGTCTGAGACACCTCTACGCAGCCCTCATATCCTTCTCTACTGACTCTCCAAAAAGCTGGGAACACACCTTACTCTCCTTCTGATTTTGCCTCAGTTCGGGGCCTTTAAATGCTCCTGGTGTTGCCCACCTGGCTCTGATCTGTACTTTGGGCCAAACTGCCCTCTAGGGACTTTCCCAACACCCAGGACACCCCTTGAAGGTGTCCCTGCTCACTCTCCTCCCATTTCCTGGCCGAATCAGTCCCTGCTGGGGACCCTTCCCACAGGGACCTGCATACGCCCTTCCTCGTCCCCAGAATCCCTGAGCCACTCATGCTGCATCACGGCTTTCTCACCAGCCAAGAGCTGAAGCAGCACTCTTCTAGATTCTTCCTCCCTCCTGTGGCATCCCTTCCTAGCTCCCAGCTTCCCAGGACCACCTGAGCCGGACTCTCCTGAGCACAGAATGGATCCCTCTTGGTTAGGTCCCCACTGTGATGGCAGGCAGGATATGAGACATCCTATCAGAAAGGGAAGGGAAACAGCCAAGCCTCTTTCTGCCTGTAAATGTGCCTCTGACACCAGGACACAGTGTCTGATAAGGATTTCACTGATCTGTAAAGTGCTAGAGGAACTGAGCATAAAAAAAAAACACTAGCAGTGCTAACTAGGAATCAGGAAAGCGCTAAGTACTCTCCACGGAACTCTCTGAACCTCCGCCACA
The DNA here is from genome assembly GCF_001704415.2 of Capra hircus. NCBI lineage: Eukaryota > Metazoa > Chordata > Mammalia > Artiodactyla > Bovidae > Capra > Capra hircus. Next base: position 19,546,094 of record NC_030835.1, read on the forward strand.
TGCCTGCAAGGTATTACCCACATTTCTCAGACAAGACCATCGGGGCAGAGAGAGGTTAATAACTCCCTTGAAGATCACACAGCTGGTAAATGTCAGAGCTGGAATCCAAACCTCTATGTTCCCTGGCTCCAAATCTCCTGCTCTTCACCAGCTTTCTGTACTTCAAGCAAGAACAATTGAAACTGACGGGGAATTATGAGGATGACAGACACTGTGATCTGAAATCTGGGCTGCCTCAGAAACCCCGATGCACACAGCTGCTCTGCCCAGGCCCCGTCAACGTAGCCTCACCTTCATCTCATTAATCTTGGCATTCTCTTCCCAAAAGCTATCCCAGATCCCAGGGCTCAATCTCCGGGGCCCCAAGGGAGGGAAGGAGCTTCCCAGGGCTCCTGGACACCCTTTTAATTAACCCAGATGACCCTCTTGTGACTGAGGCCAGCTGAAGCCTGTCATGGCCTCACGAGCTCCGGTGGCACCTGAACTGTGACTCCCAGCTGTGACTCAGCCCACTCGCCCGCCAGCAGATGTGGTCCCTCCATTTCCCACAAGCTCAGCATCTGTTGGCCACCCCTCCCTGGCTTGGGGACCCTGAGTGCCAGCTCCTCAGCCCCTGTGTCCAGCGGAGGGCCCGCCAGAGCCCCCAGGGAGTGTCCTGCTATAGCAGGCTTCTAGGGGCCTGCCTCTGAGCCAGCAGAGACCTGGAGCGGGGTGAGCCCTCTGCAGGTCCTTGCAAGTGCTGCCTGCCTCACACACCCTTGTTTGAAGCTTCCTCCCCTCACCCCTGAAGGGGTGCTGCCCATTCCAGTTACTCCTGGGGATGATGAAACTTGCCCACCTGTCGTTCTCGCAGCTTAACAGCAATGGTGGGCAACCTGGAAAAGTCTTCCTGGACCGTGGCTCGGAATCCACATTAGATTGGTTAGCTTGATCACAGCACATCACCCAGCAACCTCAACCTTGTTGGTGAGAGAGTGTGTGTGTGTGTGTGTGTGTGTGTGTGTGTGTGTGTGTGTGTAGCCTAGACACCAGATAGTGAACACACAGCCCCCTAAGCAACCTAGGTGGGACAGGCAAAATTTTTCAATCATGGGGTAATTCATTCATTTGGGAATAAGTGCTTTGGAACTGATTCTATCGGGCGCAGGTGAATCAGAGGAGCCAGGTCCCTTTCCTCAGGGGCTTCTTTCAACTCTGGGCAACGCTGCACAATTCACCATTTTCATTATCATATATGATCTCACAGGCTGGCGTGCACAGTATCTGGCCCATAGAAGAGTTAGGAATAAATGAAAGCTTGAATAAGTAAATGAATGACGGATGGGGATCGGGGGCCAATCAGTGGGAACACGGAAGGCGAACATCACAGACTGTCATTCCCATCTTCCAAACAAAAGGCGAGGCTCTGAACAGAGTGTGGGCTGGCCACTGGGAGGCCTCTGGTATGTGCCCCTGGCCTTGTCACCCCTGCGCAGGGCTCCTTACCTGGCGGGCAGTGACATCCTGGGGAAGTCTTCAGGGTCTCCCGGCGCCTCCGTGAGTGGAGCTTCCATTTCTGCACAATGAGACAGAGAAGAGGGGTCACTGGGGGTCGTAAATGCCAAGCCCTGGAAAGCAACTAGGGATTGAGGGTAGGGTAGGGGGCTAGTGAGGGGGATGGGGGACAGGGGGTCTGACAGGGGCACCCATCCTGGATCAAACACTGGCCACCAGGCATCTGGGTAATAAGAAGCAGATGGAGAGGTCCCATCTCAGTCAGCTCGGGGTCTGATGTCTTTGGAGAGCTCTGAAGAAAATTAACTTGAGCACAAGACCCTATAAAGCAGTTTGGCCTCCCTGCACCCGACACTCATGAGCACAGCAACCTGCGCTTCTCGGCTTTCTGCTAATTGTTTCCTGTCTAGCTCTGAGTGTCTATGCATCCCGGGGGCAGGGACAGTGACCTCTGTTCTTCTGGTGTCACTCACAGAGCCAGACACAGGCAGGACCACTGTCCCTCCATCAGACCCCTTCCTCATCAGCTTCCTTACCCTTCAGCCAATCTGGAAGGCACCAAAGATGTGGCAATAAGCAGACTGAGATGCCTGCCCAAGGAGCTGCCATTTCCATGGAGATGAATGGACAGCACATACACAGCTGCCAGTCCAGGCTCCTGGAAAGGCCAGGTGCTGAGCACCCGCATCCTTACCACCACCAAGGGAGGGAGCTGGAGGGGAAGCCAGAGGTTAACAGGTATGCTCTGGGGCCAGACTGCTGGACTCCTGGCCTTTCTCAGACCCTGAGCTGTTAACAGTTCCAACCTCATAGGTTACTGAGAGGATCAAAGAGGTTGGTGCATAGAAGGAAAGGTGCCTGATCCCCAGAAGGCATCAATCAGTGTTAGCTATGATTACACTTGCATGGCAAATAGAAGGGGAAGAAGTGGAAGCAGTGACAGATTTTATTTTTTGGGTTCCAGAATCACTGTGGATGGTGACTGCAGCCATGAAATTAAAAGACACTTGCTCCTTGGAAGCAATGCTATGACAAACCTAGACAGCGTATTAAAAAGCAGAGAAATCGCTTTCCTGACAAAGGTCTGTAGAGTCAAAGCTATGGTTTTTCCAGTAGTCATGTACAGATGTGAGAGTTGGACCGTAAAGAAGGCCGTGTGCTGAAAAATCGATGATTTCAAACTGTGGCGCTGGAGAAGACTCTTGAGAGTCCCTTGGACAGCAAGGAGATTAAAGCAGTCAATCCTAAAGAAAACCAACCGTGAATATTCATTGAAAGGACTGATGCTGAAGCTGGAGCTCCAAAACTTTGGCCACCTGATGTGAAGAGTCAACTCACTAGAAAAGACCCCTGATGCTAGAAAAGATTGAAGACAAAAGGAGAAGAGGGTGGCAGAGGATGAGATGTTTAGATAGCATCACCAACTCAATGGACATGAATTTGAGCAACTCTAGGTGATAGTACAGGACAGAAGAGCCTGGAGGGCTACAATCCACAGGGTCACAAAGAGTCAGAGATGAATTAGCAACTAAACAACAATAATTACATTCCTTTTATAGGTAAGGGACCTGGGCTCAGAGAGGAGGCTAATCTGGTCAAAACTATGGTGGAGGAAGGCTGAGATCTGGACCCGTTTCTCTGAAGCTAGGACTGCAGTTAGAAGCCAGTAGCCCCAGAGTCAAATTGGCCCCTAGATATCTTTTATTTGGTTCCAAAGTGATTTTTTTTCAATGAATTTGTCACCAGTCTTTTGAGGAGGCTGATTTCACATGAAAGTCCACATTTCTAACTTCTTTTAAACAAACTGGAAGATCTAGCCACACGGGGCCTCTGCTGCGTGGCTGGCTGCGACTGACTGTCCTGTGCGCTGTGGGCCCCACTCCAACGCACTGACCAGTTATGATGCCAGCTGGCTCCTCATAAGCATTTCCCCAGCACTTGCCTCCTCACCATTATGTAGTTCTCGCACTCAGGGTGAGGGTAAAGGAAGTCACCTGGAAGGTGTTGTAGGATTTGGTGTCACCTCTAGTTTGGCAGTGGAGACAGAAGGTCAGGAAATCTTCCCAAGGATTCCCATCAAACTAATATCTGCTGAGCCCCCGCTGTGTACTGGCACTGAGCTGGGTGCTTTCACATAGGGAATCACATCTAGTTTTCATAATCAAACTCTGCATGCGTGCTAAGTTGCTTCAGTCGTGTCCGACTTTGCAACACTATGGAATGTAGCCTGCCAGGCTCCTCTGTCCATGGGATTCTCCAGGCAAGAACACTGGAGTGGGTTGCCTTGCCCTTCCCAGGGGATCTTCCCAACCCAGGGATCAAACCCAGGTCTCCTGCATTGCAGGCGGATTCTTTACCTTCTGATCCACCAGGGAAGCCAAATAGTGACTGCATTTCTTGATGAAGGAAAGTAGGCTCAGAGAGACTGAGTGACTTGAACTTGGACTGGTGTGTGGTGGATATGGGACGAGAACTCAGGCCTTCTGATGCAAAGTCTACTACATGCTGACGTATACAAATTCCCCTGGCAGAGGGAGCTCAGCCACCATGTGTGTGCGTGTGTGTGTGTGCGTGTGTGTGTGTGTGTGTTGGGGTAGGGACAGATATGCTGTGTTGAAGGGGAGGGCAGAAGAGGACAGGAGGTCAAAGCATATAGGAGGAGGAAGGGAGGAACAGCCCTAAGGGGAGCCCCTCACTCAGAAAGGGAGGCTGGCACACAAATGCTGGGTAGATGAACACTGAGGTGGGCACAGAATGGCCACTGGGCAAATCGAGGACATCCCAGAATGAGGTCTGGCGGAAGGCCCTGTGATGCCCAGCTCTGAACCCAGCTGACTAGCACCACTTTCCGGGAAGGGACTGTGCATACCCACTTCCACATCCCTTCCCACCAACAACCTGTAGGCTCTCCAAGGGGCTTATCTCTGGCTGTGCATTGCACACAAGTGGGTGTGTGACCCAACTCTGTTAAATGAAGGAGCTGGTCAATGGCTAACAAGCCGTTGCCTGAGCGTGCAGCATTTTGGCTATAGGTTGCAACCATTAGGGCTGTCACTCATTCAATAACTGCAAAATGCCAAGCACAGGTTGGACCCTGGAGATGGAGCGTGCAGCCCAAGGTGGACAGGACCCTGCCCTCCTGGGTTCACCTTCCAGTGAAGGAGACGATGAACAGAAAAGCAGATGAATATATAACCCAGGCGGTGATAAGTGCTATAGAGAAATGTAAACCAGGGTAAGGAGACAGAGAGTGACAGAAGGTGGTATTGTAAACTCAGGGGTCAGAGAAGTTCTCTCTGTGCAGGGCACATTTGAGAAGAGAGAACTGGCTGAAGTAAGGAAATGAGCCAGGGAGCAATCTGGAGGAAGTGTGTTCCGGGCAGAAGGAACAGCAGAAGCGAAGGCTCAGAGACAGGGCTGCATGTGGAGTTTTCAAGGAAGAGGAGAAGGGACAGTGTGGCAGGAGTGACTCGGGCAAGGAAGGAAGGACAGGAATGTGGTGGGAAAGGCAGAGCACTGGGGTGCTGGCAAAGGCATTGAGATTTAGAAGGACACAGATTCGTGACATTCCCACAGCTTCTTGACAGCCAGAAGACTCCAGAGCTAGCACAGACGCTGCGGTGAGCCATCCAGCTCTCATAGTCAGGCTCTTCCTTAGCTGTGGGGTACAGTGGCTGCTGACAGCTCAGCCCCTCTCTAGGAACCACTCTCAGCTGAAGGAGCTGCCTTGACCAGGGTCATATCCACGCTCCCCCAGCAAGGCAGGCCACAAACAGCCTCATTTAGTAATAAAGAAAACGGAGACTCAGAGAGAAAAGGGGATTACTTTGAACAGGTAAGCAACAGAGGAATTAAATTCCAGGTCCTCCACCTTCAAGTTCAATGTTGTGGTGTCATTGCTGTTTAGTCACGAAGTCATGTTGGACTCTTTGCGACCCCATGGACTGTAGCCCACCGGCCTCCTCTGTCTATGGGATCCCCAGGCAAGAATACTGGAGCGGGTTGCTATTTCCTCCTCCAGGGGGTCTTCCTGACCCAGGGATCAAATCTGTGTCTCTTATGTCTACGTGCGTTGGCAGGAGGATTCTTTGCTGCTGAGCTAACCAGGGAAGCCAGGTTCAGTACTTTGATCTGTCTTGTAAATGGGAGCTAACCAGGGAAGCCAGGTTCAATACTCTGATCTGTCTTGTAAATGGGAGGATAGCTGTCCCTTTCAGGTGGGCATGTGCTATCCCGACCACCGCAGTACCCTCTCCCTGGCTAGCCTCACTGCCTTAGGCCACTAGCCTGCCCCCTCCCCCAGCCATATACAGTTCATCCTGTATATATGGCTACTGCTCCCTAGTTGCTTCAGTCGTGTCTGACTCTGTGTGACCCTATGGACTGCAGCCTGCCAGGCTTCTCTGTCCATGGGATTCTGTCGGAAAGAGTACTTGAATGTGTTGCCATGCCCTCTTTCAGGGAATCTTCCTGACCCAGGGATCAAACCCGGGTCTCCTTCACTGCAGGCAGACTCCTTACCACTGAGTCACCAGGGAAGCCCAGGTTCAATACTTTGGTTCAATTCATCCTGTATATATGGAGCTCCTACTAATTGTGCGACTACAAAACAGAGAACAAGACAGTCCCCATCAACAAAGGAGTTTGAACTTTATGTGGGAGACACGTGTTGAGTAGTGTCCAGCTGGTTGCAGACTTTGAGAGCTGAATGGGTAAGGGTTTGGCCCAAAGCAGCCAACCACGGGCCTGAAGCAGAGGAAGCACGTGGTCAAATCTTGGTGGTCCGACAGCATGTTGAGAAAGACCAGGACAGTGAGAAGGTTGGAGGCTGAGGTTCCTCTCTGAAGGCTGTCAGTCACGCATCCAACAGAGAGACACTGGAGGTCGCATTTATGGCCTGGCAGCTTGATGGAGAGTGGCGGATGAAGGGAAGGGGGTACACAGGAGGAAGAATGGACAGGGCACAGGATGAACTTGGGGTGGGGGTAGGGCCTGGGCTCAGCAAACATTTTCTGTGAAGGGCCAGTTACTAAATATCTGAGGCTGTGTAAGCCATACGACCTCTATCACAACCACTCAGCTCTACTGTGTAGGCGAAAGGCAAAATAAGCACGGCCGTGTTCCCATAAAAACGGATTTACTATAACAGCCTTCCAATGGGATTCAGTGCTTGCTTGCTCACCCCTGATACAATCTTTATGCAAACATGCTGTTCTTCCTCCCGTCATAAAAAAAGAAAAGAAATGAAAAGTCCTCATGGACTCTACTTAGCTCTTTTCCTGGAAAAACTCCCTGATGGAGGGTGTCTTCCCTGCTCTCCCCTGGACCACTCCTACCAGGCTCTTAGACTCTCTCCTGGCTTGATCTCCATGAGGCCTTTCTGTAACAGGTTTGCTAGCCTTCTTCCTTGTTTTATTTTCTCCTTCCAATTTTGTTGTCATTGTTATTGTCTTATTTAGCTTACTTATTGCTTCCCCTTTCCTTAGAAGGCAAGCTATACAAGGACACGAATATTTTGATCTGCTTCATTCATTAATATATCCTCAGTGCCTACAGCATGGCCCGGCGGCACATGGGAGGTGGTCAGTAAATACGCGTTGCTCAGGAGATCTCATGTACTTCTAGATTTCTGATCTGTCTTGTAAACGGGAGGATGGCTGTCCCTTTCAGGTGGGCATGTGCTATCCCGACCACCACAGTACCCTCTCCCTGGCTAGCCTCACTGCCTTAGGCCACTAGCCTGCCCCACCCCAGGCATCTGAGTTTGAGACTCTGGGTTTGAAATCCCCACGCTGAGGCTCTGGGGCAGGTGTAAAACTTTCAGAGTCCCTGGGGTGGACCCCCAGCCGCCCTGGACAGAGAAGCCTTCCTGCTTCACCCGTTGGCAGCCAGGGCCTCCTGGAATGCCCCTCATGGCCAGAGCTGAAATACCACCTGCCTGATCATTGCAGCTATTAAAATGCCTGTATCAGTATCAAAGGGAAAATGCCAAGTGGCCACTCGCTCTCCCCAGAGAATGCAGCTCCGGTCTGGCCTGGGGTTTAGGGCCCATTCCCTCCCTGAGTCCAGCCCCAGGGCTCTTAAAGGGATCAGGCTCAGCCTGGGCCTCTGTAATACATGGGTGGGTCCAAGTCCTGGTTTGAGGGAGGGAGCCCAGAGCAGAGGCCAGGTGAGCTCCGAATTCTATAATAGTCATGACCTTGAGCCTGGCACCTCCCCCCTGGAGAATCTGCAAAATGGGGATATTAGCCACCTTCCAGGAGACCCAGGTTTGATCCCTGGTCAGGGAGATCTCTTGGAGAAGGGAATGCCAACCCACTCCAGTACTCTTGCCTGGAAAATCCCACGGACAGAGGAGCCTGGTGGGCTACAGTCCACGGGGTCACAAAGAGTCGGACATGACCGATCAACAGTAACCTCTCAAGTGTTGCTGTGGGAAGTGCCTTGGAAACCAAGAAGTACTTACCAGGTAGACTTATTATATAGGAGTAATATTAATAGTAATAGCTATCCATATTGAGCTGTATATACTAGGCACTGTGCTAAGAGCTTTAGTATTTAATAATTAATTTTTGATATTAGTGTATGACTCCCATGAAAACCCACCTGCCCTTGGAGGCTGCAATGGAATTCTATTTGGGGTTAGCACATGCCCCAACCCTCGCCCCCCACCCCCTGCTGAAACATCACTCTGTATGGAGCATGTGGTGTTGATACAGACTGGAGCTACCTTTGGGAGTCTTAGGACCTTGGGGTCTAGTCCCAGCATTCCCACTAACTGCAAAGCAAGAGGTGTTGCCCCTCTGGGCCTTGGTTTCCTCATCCATAGAACAGGAATACTATTAGATATCACTGGACCACACAGGACAGCTGGAGGGATAAGATGAGATGAGACCAGAAAATCGAAAGAGGGCTCCAGATGTGCAGAAGGGCAAACACCTGCTATGCTGGCCTGTTTTTCTTAGTGACCAGATGAAGGCCACTTCTCTCTTGAGCGGATGCCAGGCCTGCCTTCTCCCACCTGCCGCAGTGAGGCTGGCCTGGCCTCATGTACTGCTGCCGACACGTGGTCCTACCCCTCCACCTCTTCGGAAACTCAGACCCCTTCTTCCTACAAGGGGGTGGGTGAGTGAGGGACCTGTCTGCCACCCTGCCTTTTGACCACAAGAACGAGAAATTGAAAGAAGGATTTGCCCATTGAAATGACCAGGCTGGGCAAAGCTCTGTGCTAGCATCTGATTACAATGCCTGGCACAGAGTGTGTGCTCCATCCCAGCTGCTGGAGCGTACTCCTTACCCCACGCCATAGCTGCTATGGGGCTGGTGCCCCGCTGGAGACTTGAGGAGGCCCTTTGAGGGCAGGGCCTGGTCCAGTGTCACTGATCCACACTTGAACCAAATTACTTACTTTTAGGCCTGCCTCCCCCACCCCCTGAGGATCCATCCTTGTGGTCCCACGTGGGCTCTGGCCTTGGGATGGGGAGAATTCAGATAGAAAAGAGGGCAGGGAAGGGCAATCCAGGGAGAAGCAAAGGCTGGGTCCCAGAGAAGGCAGGAGAGGAACAGAGGGGTTTGTTAAGGGGACAGGCCCGCGTGTGGCTGCCTGCCTCTGAGCGCAGGCAGCTCAGTGGGATGAAATCAAAGTGGAGGAAACCGAGACACTCAGCCTACACCCACCCAGACTGGACTCGCCCTGTCTGCTCTGGGAGGCTGTGTGCTTCGGGCCAGGAGCGGGTGCCCCGGGGCAGTCTGAGGAACTGTCTTCTTCCTTCCTCCCCCGTTCTCTTTGTGCAAGGGACTTGGCGTCTGATCACAGACTGCCAGGGCCACAAAATAGGGGACTCTCTAGATGCCATGAGCTGCTGCTGCCTCCCCATTTCACCAGAATCACAGAGAGATATTGCTCCAGGCTCTGCAGGCCAGAAAACTCGGGGGACAGAGGTGCACGTCCCGGTGTGAACTTGCCAGCCTTCGTATGAGAAAGTTCTTCCAGCTCAGCTAAGACTCTGCTGCAGCCTCAGGAGACAGGAAACAGGATGGGCACTGGGTTAGCACGAGGCCTAGGACCTCCAGTTTCGGGGGGCCTGAGGTCATTCCTGCTCTCAGTGCAGGATGAAGCAGGGTCCCCCACAGTAGAGTGGGGAGGGGCTGGAAGCAAGAGTGCTGGGATGGAGATCAGACCCTCTCCGACACTTCTTTCCCTCTCACGAGTGGGTATCGAGCATCTCTGTTTGCAGAGCCATGCGGAGTGCTGGGGACCCACATGTGAGCAGAGCAGACATGGAGGCTGCCCTCACGGGGCTCACTCTCCAGGGAGGGGCACCTCAGGGCCTCTAAACCACACATATCAACATGGAACAGCCCGTCATCAGAGCTCTGGCAGGAGAGGGGAGGTGTCGAGAGCCAGTCCGGGGGCGCAGACTAGGCTGGTTCAGCATGGGAAAGTGACAGCTGAGCTGACATCCGAGGATGCGCAGCAGCCTACCAGGGGAGGGGCCCAGGTATGGGGGAAACAGCTAAGATCTGATATAATAAGGTGCTTCTCAGAAACCAGGCAGCAGTCTTATACATATTAACTCAGTGCTCACAGAAACCCACCCATGAATGAGGAAACTGAGACAGAGACAGGTGAATCAACTAGCACACGGCCAAGAAGAGCAGAGGCAAGATCTGAACGTGGCTCTGCGCCCATGACCCTCTCCTTGCGGCTGTCCTAAGTGGGTGGGGCAGTGGGGAGACTGACTCTTTTCAGGAGACTGCAACATCTATTCCTGGAGTGCCAGGCACTGCTCAAAGCACTTATTTTAACTTTCTTTAATCCTAAAAACAACACTCACAAGGGGGCGATACTCTTACTATCCTTAACCCCGGTTTATAGAGATACAAGCCAAAGCACAGAGAGGTTAACCCACTTGCCCAAGGTCACACAGCCAGTAATTAGCAGAGCTGGGCTTGAATACAGCAATCTGGGTCTAGAATCTGTGTTCTTAGCCATGACCACATACAACCATTTGGCTGGACTCTAAGAGAAGGTGAGCCATGAGGTTAGAGAGGGTGGCAAGGGCCTCCCCTCATGGATCATAGTAAAAAGCAATATGAAGTCACTACTGCTGCTGCTGCTAAGTCACTTCAGTCGTGTCCAACTCTGTGCGACACCATAGACGGCAGCTCACCAGGCTCCCCCGTCCCTGGGATTCTCCAGGCAAGAACACTGGAGTGGGTTGCCATTTCCTTCTCCAGTGAAGTCACTAAAGGGCTATAATCAGAGAACTGGGGTAATCATACTTAGAGTTTTTGAAAGATTATCCTGGCTGCCACGCAGATGATGAAAGGGGCGGGGCAGAGTGAACAGGGGCAGATGAGTGAGGGTCTCCTGCCGTGGCCTAGGAGAGCCAAGGGAGGCCTGGGTGGCTCACGGCAGGCATGACACACAGAAGAGGATGGCTCTGTGGGAGGCTGAGATGCTCAGTCTGTCCTGGAGGCAGGACGTGCAGTGCTGCGTGTGCAGGGGCGGACGTCCTGCTTAGCTGAGAGATGCTGGATGTGAGGTGCTTTCAAGACATGCTGGAGGAGTGGGATGACAGGTGTAGGATGGACCTGGAGCTCTGAGGAGATGAAGAACACCCACACGTTACAGCCAGAGCTGTCTGATCACGGAGTAGCCAGCTGCACAAGCTAGGGATCTCCCCGTTACTGAGGGTGTGTAAGTCTGAGAACCAGGGATGTTTGGGGGATTCATCCCAGCACATGACTCCTTTCCTTCTAACACTCTGATTCTATGAGTAGGGAGATGCTGGAGGTGGCAGGACCACCCTCACTTCCCATGTCACTTCCCAAGTCTCCACCTTCCCAGCTCCCAGGGAAGTCACATAGGCCATTTCTGGGAGAACCTCAGCTAATGTCCCTTTAACCAGCCCCCTTTCTTCATCCCTGTTCCTGTCCTGCCTCACAGGCCACCTTGTCAGAACATGATCCGATGCAGAAAACCTCCAAGTGGTGGCTGAAGAGGCACCTTCACGGGCCATCTGTAGTGTACCAGGAGGCTGCAGGTGTAAAGTCCCGAGGATGGAAGAGTCCCACGTCCTGCGACAGCCTTTGTGGGGAAGATGTGTCCTCCGGGGGTAGTAGGGCCTCCCTGGATGAACTTAAAAAACAGGTAAGAATGAGCTGCCTGGCAGGGGGCAGGGTGGACCAGAGCTGCCCGTGGCGGCTTGTGAGCTGAGCTAAGGAAAGACAGAGACCTCGCTTTGGACTGTGGGCAGTGGGGAGGCCAGGGAAGGTGGGGATGAGGGAAAGGTGAAGAAAGGGGGCTGAGGAGACCCAGTCTATGTAGACTCCAGCCACGTAGGGATTTGGGAAAATCCACAATAATCTCCAGGAGGGGAGACAGGGGTCCAGTGTCTTCCAGGAAGGCTGTGCCCAGCTTCTCAAGCGGGCAGTTCCGCCCCTTTGTACTTGGCTTGCCCTCACCCTTTGAAGGATTGGAAGAGTCCTTGCTGCCAACAGCCACATCCCCGCCCTTTGGGGCACAGAGAGATTTTGCAGGGAGGCCAGCACCCTGGGCAGGAGCTCTGTAGACAGGAGACGGGAGTGCCCACTTGAGGCTGCTGCTGAGGCCTGCCTGCCAAGCAGACGACACGTGGAAGAGCCAGGACCCCAGCCTCCTCTGGCCCTCCCAGCCCCTCTCTACACCTGGGCCTCAGTTTCCCTTGGAGGAGCTTGCTGACTTTCTTTCCAGTTTACTGAGGACTCAATAAGACTGCTTCTGGGAGGGGAAGAATCCAACCAAAAGAGATGAGAGAAGCATTCCTGAGGCTTCTCCTATAACCTCCTTTCTTCTGGGTGGATGACAAACACTCAGCTGATTTTATTCTCTGAAAAACTAAGACCAAGGGACTTCCCTGGTGGTTCAGTGGCTAAGAACACACTTTTCAATGCAGGGGACATAAGTTCCATTCCTGATCGGGAGCTAAGATCCCACTGCTAAGATGCTGCAGGGCGACTAAGCCTGTGTACCTCAATGAAGAGCCTCTGCAGCCAAAGGGGGGAAAATATATATGTAAACAAAGGACGCTAGTGGTAAAGAGCCTGCCTGCCAATGCAGGAGATGTAAGAGACACTGCTTTGATCCCTGGGTGGGGAAGACCCCCTGGAAGAAGATACGGCAACCCACTCCAGTATTCTTGCCTGGAGAATCCCATGGACAGAGGAGACTGGTGGGCTACAGTCCATGGGGTCGCAAGGAGTCAGACCCGACTGAAGTGACTTAGCATGGACACACAAGACCAAAACCAAAACCCAACATCCTGCTCCAAAAAAAATAAACCCCAATGCTTCCCCTTCTTTAACCCTCCCATGCTTTCAAACCGTGCAGTGCGTGGTAGGGCTGTTACTGAGTCTCACTGTGACCCTGCTGACTGCCTCCATCAGCCCCTGAAGCACTGCTCTGGACTCAGGCGAGGGGCCCTGGGTAAACTGCACAGGGTGGTCCTGGCTCAGGGGAAACAGATGCAGTTTCTGTCTCTGACTCTTTGGATAAAAATAAAGTACAATTGTGAACACACCAAAATGGTTAGTTAAAAGAAATCTATAAAAATAAGTGCAACGTTTGCTGCAGAGCAACCTGGGAGGGACTATCAACTGCAGAGCTCGTTAGACAACCCACTGCCAGACCCTGCCCACGGGGATTCACATCAGGGTTTAGGGAAGGGGAGTCAGCCCTGGTGTATTTTAAAGTCCTCCGGGTACCAGTATGCAGCTGACCCATCACCAGTCCAGGGGCAGGCCTTTGAGGGTGTGCAGACATGAGAGAAGGAGGGGAGAGTCACTTTTAAAGGTTAAGTTTCTGGAGGACTTTTATCCTTATCTTGATCCAAAAGGAAACATTCAAGAAACTGCAGAGGCAGACAGATAGATGCACGTGATATAGGAAGGCAGCAGGAAAGAAGAGGGAGGAAAAAAAGAAGCAGCACAGGGCTACACAGCAGGGCTGAGACTGGGGCTTGTGCAGAATCTTCTGCCTGAACGACTCTGCTCTGCCTGGGGATGACTCCCAGATTTTGGGCTACGCTTCCTTAGAGGACAGCTCAGTGTCCAAAGGACAAGACCCAGCCCCTCCCTCCTGGAAGCCCAAACATTCTGGAAGCCAAGGCTGGACAGGGACTTTCCTGAGGGTCCTTATCACCAAGACTTGATGTAAGCCTCAGTGCCATTCTTAAAACAAAAATGCTAATGTGAGCCTTACAAATAGCTGTGAAGAGAAGAGAAGCGAAAAGCAAAGGAGAAAAGGAAAGATATAAGCATCTGAATGCAGAGTTCCAAAGAATAGCAAGAAGAGATAAGAAAGCCTTCTTCAGCAATCAATGCGAAGAAATGGAGGAAAAGAACAGCATGGGAAAGACTAGAGATCTCTTCAAGAAAATTAGAGATACCAAGGGAACATTTCATGCAAAGATGGGCTCGATAAAGGACAGAAATGGTATGGACCTAAAAGAAGCAGAAGATATTAAGAAGAGGTGGCAAGAATACACAGAAGAACTGTACAAAAAAGATCTCCACGACCCGGATAATCATGGTGGTGTGATCACTCATCTAGAGCCAGACATCCTGGAATGTGAAGTCAAGTGGGCCTTAGGAAGCATCACTATGAACAAAGCTAGTGGAGGTGATAGAATTCCAGTGGAGCTAATTCAAATCCTGAAAGATGATGCTGTGAAAGTGCTGCACTCAATATGGCAGCAAATTTGGAAAACTCAGCAGTGGCCACAGGACTGGAAAAGGTCAGTTTTCATTCCAATCCCAAAGAAAGGCAATGCCAAAAAATGCTCAAACTACCGCACAATTGCACTCATCTCACACACTAATAAAGTAATGCTCAAAATTCTCCAAGCCAGGCTTCAACAATATGTGAACCGTGAACTTCCTGATGTTCAAGCTGGTTTTAGAAAAGGCAGAGGAACCAGAGATCAAATTGCTAACATCCGCTGGATCGTGGAAAAAGCAAGAGAGTTCCAGAAAAACATCTATTTCTGCTTTATTGACTATGCCAAAGCCTTTGACTGTGTGGATCACAATAAACTGTGGAAAATTCTGAGAGAGATGGGAATACCAGACCACCTGACCTGCCTCTTGAGAAATCTGTATGCAGGTCAGGAAGCAACAGTTAGAACTGGACATGGAACAACAGACTGGTTCCAAATAGGAAGAGGAGTGCGTCAAGGCTGTATATTGTCACCCTGCTTATTTAACTTATATGCAGAGTACATCATGAGAATCGCTGGGCTGGAAGAAACACAAGCTGGAATCAAGATTGCCAGGAGAAATATCAATCACCTCAGATTTGCAGATGACACCACTCTTATGGCAGAAAGTGAAGAGGAACTCAAAAGCCTCTTGATGAAAGTGAAAGAGGAGAGTGAAAAAGTTGGCTTAAAGCTCAAGGTTGAAAACGAAGATCATGGCATCCAGTCCCATCACTTCATGGGAAATAGATGGGGAAACAGTGGAAACAGTGTCAGACTTTATGTTTTTGGACTCCGAAATCACTGCAGATGGTGACTGCAGCCATGAAATTAAAAGACGCTTACTCCTTGGAAGAAGAGTTATGACCAACCTAGATAGCATATTCAAAAACAGAGACATTACTTTGCCGACTAAGGTCTGTCTAGTCAAGGCTATGGTTTTTCCAGTGGCCATGTATGGATGTGAGAGTTGGACTGTGAAGAAGACTGAGCACTGAAGAATTGATGCTTTTGAACTGTGGTGTTGGAGAAGACTCTTGAGAGTCCCTTGGACTGCAAGGAGATCCAACCAGTCCATTCTGAAGGAGATCAACCCTGGGATTTCTTTGGAAGAAATGATGCTAAAGCTGAAACTCCAGTACTTTGGCCACCTCATGTGAAGAGTTGACTCATTGGAAAAGACTCTGATGCTGGGAGGGATTGGGGGCAGGAGGAGAAGGGGACAACAGAGGATGAGATGGCTGGATGGCATCTCTGACTCGATGGACGTGAGTCTGAGTAAACTCCGGGAGTTGGTGATGGACAGGGAGGCCTGGCGTGCTGCGATTCATGGGGTCTCAAAGAGTCAGACACGACTGAGCGACTGAACTGAACTGAACTGACCACTCGGTCAGTGCCACCCCTGTGACAAACTGAATTGAACAGTCCCTGAACCTGGCCTCTGTGACCTGCCTCAGCTGACTTAGGGCAATGTGGTACTTTATACAGACGGTCTACACATGTGGCTCTGAATGCCAGCTCTGGGGCAGACTACCTGGGTTTGAGGCTCTGCTACTTACTAGCAGCAGTGTGACCTTGGGAAAGTAAAGCAACTTCTCTGGGCCTCCACACTCTTCTCTGTAAGAAGAGAATAGTAAAAATATAACCGCTTCATAGGATTATTGTGAGAATTAAATTAATTAATAGATGTGGTCTTTTCCAAAGAGTTGGCTCTCCGCATAGAACAAGCTGCTCTGCAGCAAATATTACACTTATTTTTATAAAGTTTAACTAACCATTTTGGTGTGTTCAAAATTGTACTTCACTTTTCTCAAAAATTCTATTTACATTTAAAAAAACCTGTGGACACTATGCAGCCTCATTTTGTCTCCACCAGTGATGAGTGAGGCTGTAATGGTTCCAGTTGTTATTATCTGAATCCTGCAAAAACACTATTAAGAGGATGTTGTGCCCATTTTTCAGGTTGGAGCACTGAGACTCAGGTCACACAACTAGGTAATGGCAGAGGAGGGATGCTCCCAGCTGTTCTGTCCAGCTGAGGACACACCACACTGAGCCATCCCCACTCTCAGCTGGGACCTGCGGTGCAGCTGTGACTCAGGAGTTCCTCACTTCAGCCTCTAACTGCTGCAAAACACCAGCTCCAGGGCACAACCCCCTGAGCAAATGCTGGGCAGACAGCTGGGTCTGGGTTGGGGGAGTGGGTGGAAGGGAGCTGACTTCTGAGATGGCTTCACTGGCCTCTGGCAGTGGGACCTTAAATCAGCAGCTAATTGGTGAGGGCTGCCTACTCTGTGCAAAGCCCCAGGCTAGCTTCAGTGAAGGACTGGAGACCAGGGAGCTCCTGCCCCCACCCGTTCAGTTGTATGTGATCAAATGCAGAGATAAGATGTTGAAAGGCAGTGGAGAGGAGGGCTCACTGCACAATGCGTCTGAAGCTAAGCCATGGTTGGCAACAGATTTTATCTTGTGTGTTGACTCGAGTAGACTGGGAGTGGCCACCTGGAGAGCTGTGTTGAGAAGGATTCTGAAACCTAGGTAGGCTCCCTGGGCGTGTGTTGAGTGATTAGTAATGCCTGCTGTGGTTCTGGGGTGAGAGAAGTCAGCACGTGCCCTATTTTCCTTCTCTGAGTTAGATACTTGGCACGGCCAGGCAGTTATTCAGGAAGTCAGCAGGGGGAAGGGCCATTTTGGGTCACGGTGTTTTGGGAAGACTTTCCAGAGGCATGGGGGCAAGTCTGGAATAGGGGAAAAGGCATCTCTCTGAGAGTGTCAAGTTGGGAGACTATGCGTAAGGCAGACGGCGTTTTGTTTCATATGCTTTGACTTTTCCCCACTGTCTTCCTATGAGGGCTGGGGGTCCTCAGTGTGGTTTGGAGCCACTTGCTAGTTTTAAGGCTTTCAGAGAAGCAATGAAACTTTAACAACTCTCCCTAGTTTTATCTCTAGGAAATATTTCTTTGTATTTTTAAAAAATTAGAGTCAGGAAATAGTTCTTCAGGTTTTTTTTTTAGCTGGGCAGCACAGCTCGCAGAATGTTAGTTTCCCAACCAGGGATTGAACCCAGGTCGTTGGCAGTGAAAGCACTGAGCCCTAACCACTGGACTGCCAGGGAATTCCCCAATAGCTCTGTGTCTTGAATGCCAACTCTTCCTAGCGGGGTAGTAGCTTCCTGTGTTGAAGAGGATTCTAAGGCTGTCTGTAAGCTCAGTGAGAAAGTGTATGGCAAGTGATTAATAATGTCTGCTGAGGGCCAAGAAGTGGAGAGTGAAGCGCACGCTTGCCTTGTCTTGGCCGCCACTTGGCCAGGCAAACACTATTGTCCAGGAAGGAGGTGCGGTGTGGAAGGGAGATGCCCACCAGAGACAGAGGTCCTGCCTCCAGGCTCATCTGACGCCTGGTGTGAAGCTTTGGACCTGTTTTCTCATCAGTAGAGTGAGGGAACTAGACTTCAGGGTCTCTGAGGGTCTTTCTTTTATTAAAACTAGTCATTTAAGACCAGTCATTTACTCACAGCATGAAAAGAGGAGTAGTTTTAAGACTGACTCAGGGGAGCACTGGCGATATCTGAGGACACCTGGATCTAAGGTCTGTCCATTAACTGAGGTCCAGGTACCTGGGATGTACGCAGGGCACTCTACACAGGTCATGCCACACACACATTCTCTGTTTAAGAGCCTGCTCCTGTCTCATCTCAGTACTTCATTCCTAGAGGACCCCATCCAGAGCCCTAATCTCTCAGCCACTGCTTTGATCTCTCCTCCAAATGCCCCTGGAAAGAGTTCAATAAGGGGCTCCTGTACACACTCTATAAATGTGAGCCTTTCCTCTTGTAAGGGTTGTTATTATTATTTTTAGGGATGAAAGAGTCTGCCTGGGGTTCCTTGACATTTTAGCCTGGAAGTTTCAACTACTTCCTCTCCCAGGGGATTCTTGGAGTGGAAAATGCCATCAATACCCAAAGGACTGAATCAGAGACAGTGGGATGGAGGTACAGTGATATCAGTCTTCTCATCTGTAAAATGGGGTAATAAGCCTGTCAATTCTTGGGGAAGTCATGAGGATGGAAAGAGATAATGTGCATAGCACTGGCCATTGTATCCTCCTATCAGAGTTGCTGTTACTCTTATGGTTGGGGAAGGGGAATCAGCCTGGCCTCCCTCAGCATTCACCTTGAAGGTGGCTGCTGACACCCCCTTGCTCCCCCTCAGCCTGCTAAATGGATTTGGCAAGTTTAAATTCCACCCTCTTCTCTGTCATCGCACACTGTCTGCCCAGCCCTAGGTGACATCTGATTTCCTCCATTTGGGACATTCCTTTTTTTTTCACAGCAAGCAAATCAACTAACGGGCAGCTGGAGCGCTCATTAAGGGTCCCAGACCGGGAGAGAGGCGCTGATGGGGGAAGAGCTGGAGCTGCGGTCTGGAAGCCACACTCCCAACTCCCCTGAGCGGGCGCCCGCCCCCACACTCCTCTCCTGGCCCTGACCCACCCCCTTCCCAGTAGCTCAGATCACTCAGATCGCAGCTTCTGCTCACATCTGCCCTTGCCTCACCTCACTACAGGCTTCTCTCCTATGGAGTCCCCTCAGCCTGGCCCCCTCTCTCCCTCCTGTTTCCCAGACACGGCCTCCGCCCCCAGCATGCTGCTTTCCCCACTGGGATGGGTGGTGAGCATGTGGCCCTGGACCGCTGCCTCCAGGCCATCGCTCAGGCTGTGTGCTTCCCCAGGACGGCCCTGCCCACGGCCCTTCCTCCATCCTTCAGGGAGGGACCCAGGCTCACTGGCTCCGGGATGGATTGCCTTTGGCTGCCCCGTGCTCCAGGGAGCTCTCCAGAGGCACTCGTGACCTGTTGTGGTGGCACCTTTCAGGGCATTTTTCCACCTGCCATCTCCTGAGAGCCCCACAGCAACCCCAGGAGGAAGGCAGGGCCAGGGCTTCACAGAAAAGGGATATGAGGTGAGGGCGTGCCTGAGGCCACACGGCTGGCAAGGCCCAGCTGGAATCCTGGCACACGGGGTGCCTTTGGGCCTCCGTGGGCAGGAATCCTCTGCATGCCCATTTCACAGACTCATTCTGCAACAAAACCATTCCCCTGTCCTATTCACCTGGGAGTTTCCGGTGGCCCCAGTTCTCACCTTTCTCCTCACCTCTGCTCTTTGTTCTGACCTAGAACAGAGCGAGGAGAGGAGAGGGTGGAGGAGGGAAAGGGTGGAGTTGCTCCTGAACACCTTTGCTGGCCCAGACTCTGCCTGCTCCAAGCACAGAGTCATCCCATGGAATTTTATGTGGTGACATCCATGTTCTAAGGCTGCACTGTCCTGTCTGATGGCCACTCAGGTATCTGTCAAGCAGTTATATGAAAGATGGCTTAGTGTGACTGGGGAACTACATTTAGATTTTATTTAATTTTAATTAACTTAAGTCTAATGAGTCACGTGTGACTAGTGCTTACTGTACTGGACAGTGCAGCCTTGAGAGAGTCACTTCCAGAGCCACTGGCCCGCAGGCCCCTCCAGGAGAGGGCTCCTGAGGTCATCGCCATTTAGACCAGGTCACCTGCCCCTCCCCGCACAGGACCGCTCCCTCCCTCTGTCCCAATGCCCTCTGCTATGACCTCAGGTCCCACCACTGAGGCTGCCATTTCCATTCATTCCTCTCTGTCTCCACAAGGGCCCTGGCCAGGCCACTGTCCTCTCTGGTCCGTGCTAGCCTCTTATTTGGCATCCCTCCTCTACCTGGCTCTTCACCTCCTTCTGTGTACATCACTGCTTTCCTCAAGACCCCTCCACGGCTCCCCATTGCTCGTACAAAGATCAAAGTGTCTCTAAGGCCCCTCTTGACCTCAGCTACCTGTCTCTCTCTCTGGTTTTCAGCTTCCAGAAGCTGTTCCTTTTGCCCCATACTCATCCCCATTTGCGTGGAAAACTCCTAATCACCCTGTAAGTCTTCACTTGAAAAATCACTTTCCCAGGGAGCCACTGCCATCAGGGGCCCTAGACCTCTTCTACTTCCATCCTCGTAGCATTTTTCACATGACGTGGTCACTGTCCACTCCCGTCTCTGTGTCCTACTTGCCTGTAAGTTCGGGAAGGCAGAAACGTGCCCCACACCACAATGCCTGACCTGCAGCTGGCTCTCAGGTTCACTTTCGGAATAAGCGCCTGAGAGTGGACAATGGAAGGTGGCAGACACACTGGGGAGAGCACTGGGGGCAGAGTCCCTGGAAGCTTGTTTTAATCTTGGATCTCGCCACATGTCCCTGGGAATCTACAGCCCCACTCTGAGCCTTAGTTCCCCCATCTGCAAAATGGGGGTCTGACAGTCAGTAGGAGTTTAGACAGGAAGGCTCAGCCTGGTGGATAACACCGTCACCCCCAAGGTCCTGGGAGCATGAGGCGTGGCCTGGCTAAGTCTTAAGCGGAGGAAGCCAGGATTGAGGAAAGGGCAGGGGCACGCCCTGGCCAGCAGGAGGGGCCAGGAAGGGGAGATGATGGAGAGAGGAACTGGGCAGGACACTCAGGGTCAGACGTTTGTCTCTCAGCAGCCAGGACCCCAGGGATACCTGAGGCAGCCTTCACGTCCCAACACCCTCCCTTCCACGCAGCAGTCCCCTGTGCACAGCCAACCAGCCAGCAAAGGCCGTCTGTCGGCACTGCGGAGTCCACCGGCTTCCCCCGGAGTCCCAGGGGACCGTGGGTGGCTTGACGGAGCCATCCGGCTTCCCTGGGGCCTGGCAGAGCGTGGGAATGAGCTAACGGCAGCAGTCACGGGTGCACCTCTGGCATCAGTAAACTTGCTCTGCTCTGGCCCTCTGACCTCGCTCTCTGTGATTGCCCCAGAGAGCTGCTTCGGCAAGTGCCAGCCTTTGCCTGGTAGAGGCACTGAGAAGATGCTGGCTGTAGGGTACTGGGGCATCATGCCAGTATGGCCACGGCACCGCTGCCGTCAGAGCTGGGCTCTCACGTTTACCATCAGCACCACCGTTGTGACGGCAGAGTGGAGCTCAGGGGATTAGAGTGTTTGCCTCAGGTGGCACAGCTTCTAAGTAGCAGAGTGGGGATAAAAGCCAGGCCTGCTGGGCTCTACCTCCCGCTCTTCATTGTTCGATACACCATCTCCTACTAAGTAAGAGATGCGCCCCCAGTTCTTCCCCTCGGAAACTGTCCATGGCCAGCCTGTTCCAGGACTTCTTCCCGGATGGCCGCAGCCTTTACCTGTGGATCCTCCCCTCATACGAGGCCCTGGGTCCCCTGAGCTATCCACATCCTCAGACATCACCTGGCCTAATGGTCTCCTGGCCAATCGCTAGTCGGGTAGCACCCCTCAGACTGTGTGTCCCTACTTTCTGTGGACTGTGGGTCTCTTCATGATTCTCGGGATTGTCCTGGCTAAGAGACACTAGTGGCTTCTAATACACTGAGGTTCAAGGACATTTGGGGAATGGGAGAAAACTCAGCATCCTTTTCCCAGAAAGACACACAGACACAAAATGTTGGGGACCATTCCAGGGGACCTGGGACAAGAAACACAGCTTCAGAACAAGACAGTGAGGGCTTGTTTGTGCCCAAGGACAGCATAACCGAAACCACCAACACCTGGGCCCTAGCGGTCTGGGCAGAGACCAGCCCACCACGTCCTGCAAGGACTGTTCGCTGTCCCCCTCAGCCCCGGGGATAACTCACTCCCTCTCTCTTCCCAACAGAATATGGCAATAAAAGGCAGCACTGATCGTCAAGGGATGGATGGGGAGGGCTGCGGGGGCCCAGCAAGCCTCGGCCCCGGGCCACCGGGCTCAAGTCCCGCCGCGTGGGCGCTGGGCGGCTCTCACACTGCCCTGGCGAGGAGCCGGGAGGGAGAAACGGAGCCTGGCCGCCTTTGCGCGCCTCCGCGCCTAGCCTTCCTCCACCTGCCCCGCGCGCTCAGGGCGCTCCCGGCGGCGCGGAACGTGGGAGACGCCTGCTCTAGGCGGGAGCCGAGGGGTCCTGCGCTAGCCGCCCAGGTCCTCCTGCCCGCTGGCAGGGCAGCGTCCGTCCCTGGCCCCATCCCTCCCGCAGACAACTGGGGCGAGGCCAGGGCGCACCGCGCGGTGGAGAGCGAGCCCACGGGCACTGGCTGGTCCAAAGTTTGGAGGCTGCGCGAGGGGGCGCCGCGGGGAAGGAATACAAGGCAGCAACAAAGAGCACAGACCTCATCCAGCAGTTGGTTGACTCGTCCCAAAATAGCCGGCTCCATTTGCTGCTCCCCACGCTCCGCTTCCAGGCGCAGCACCCGGGCCTGCAGCTCGACCGTCCGAAAGTGGGCGAGCAGGCTGAGCGCCAGCGAGCAGAGGGCCAGCGCCAGCAGCCCGCACGACCCCGGGCTAGGCAGCCGCGCGCAGCGCTCCGCCGGCGCCACCGCCAGCGCCACTGTCCCGGGTGCGCCCAGCTCCCCAGGGCCGCGGGCACCGGCGGCTGTCGCTTTGCGGGAGCGCTCCGCTACCATCCCCTCGCGTCTTGAGAACCAATAAATAAATAAATAGAATAAATAAAGGCGAGAGCCGCTGCCCCAAAGCGCGATCTCAAGCTCCGGGGCAGTAGGGAAAAGGCTTGTGTCGCTGGAAAAATGTCCCTTTCCTTTGCTCTCGGCAAAGAGGATGGAAAAAATAGCAGCTGGAGGGGGAACGGGGGGAGAAAAAAAAAAAAACCAGCAGTAATCGGGGGGTACACCCAGGTGAAAAAAAAGTTGCTTCGAAGAACGTTCCAAGTCCAGGAAAGTTAGGGAAATCTGGCCGGCTCTCTTTTCTGCCCAGTCTTTCCCTTCAAGTATCTGCAGTCCGGAGTTGGTTCAGCAATGTCTGTCCTTCTTGGTGTTTCCCGTCGCCCGGGCGAGCCAGTTTCAGTCCCGGGGCGAAGGGGTGCACATGGAGGGCCCCATGGGCAGAGGTGGGTCGTGGCCGCTGCCGAGGAGCGCTGGGGCCGATTCCGGCGCCTCTGTAACTTGACACACTAGCAGCGGCTGCACGGATCGGATGAGCAATCCGTGCTACTTCCCAAACTAATCTCTCCCGCCCCCCTCCCCTCTCCTCCTCCCCTCTCCTCCTCCCCCTCCTGCGGGGCCGACGGCTTGGATTTGTTTATTTATGCAAACTCGCCCGGGGTGGGGGGCGTGGTGTGCACCGCCCGCTGCCCCAACCCACCGGCCACGGGAGCCCCTCTCCCGCGCTCCCTGTCCCCTTTGAAGTGACACTTGGGATTATTTATAGGCAGGAAGGGGGTGTGGAGTGGAGCTGGGGGTTGCTTCTCTCCCTTTCTCCCAATCCACACTAGGGTCCTCTTTACCTTCCTGCTAAGTCACGGGTCCAGACATCACTCTGCTTTCTGACAAGTCGGCACAGCCAGTCTTTGTGATCCTCCAAGGAACCCAGTGGAGTTACTGTCAGGGATCTAGATGGATGTCTACCTCCTGAGCAGGACTGTCTGATTCTCTTGAGCTGCTGCCGAGCACCCCCTGTCATGTCTCATCCCCTCTCTTCCTCCCCAAACCAGCTCCACCTCCGACTCTGCACCTCCAGCGGCCCCAGCGCCTTTGGTGGGGCTCACTTCACCAATCCCAGCTTTACTCTGGGGTGAAAAGCCAACCCTCTGGGGTGGGGGTGGGGCAGCAGACTGGTGCCCTTGTCTCTCTTTCAGGACCAGGACTCGTGGTTCAGGACACAGGTGAATACAAGCTGAGCAGAGGGTTATTTCAGGGTATCCAATAGGCCAGTCAATCCTCCCCGCTGCCAGTCCTGACCCCTCCTCTTTTTGTCTGCCGTAGATCTGAGACTCATTCCAGCCCTCCGCCGACAGCCCAGCCTGCCCCAACCATTGCGGCCATTAAAGGTGAGCCATTCTCTCCTGGGCTCCCTTCCGCCATCATTTCCTATGGTCCAGTAGAGAAAGCTGCCTGAAGGCTGTTTTGTAGTTTCCTCTCTTCTCTTGCCACCTCTCCCATTTTAAGTAACGTTTGTATCCCAGAGAGACTTTATCTCCTTGCACCTCTTGACATTCCTGTGAATGAGGAGGAGGTGGGATTGAGTTTACAGAGAAAGCTTACTTCCCAGAACATCGAGAAGGGATGGGGGGATAAAAGACTGGTTCCTGAAATGTAAAACAGGTGGGTAGTGGGTCTGGTGGCAGGAGAATTTCTGCGATTCCATTTTAGAGAAACAGCGTTGCCAACTGCACATTTTATATATTGACTTGATCAATGTTAGCATATAATCCAGTATCATGGCACACCTCAAAGTGTGGCAGGTGTATTTGATAGAGCTACATAGTAATAAAGTACTTACATCATAAATAATAAATGTTATAACATTGCCTGCCAGGTCAGTTAGCCACTAGGGAGGACTACAGGGATAGAAAGTGATGCCGCAGATAGAAAGTGATGCTGCAGAAAGGACTGGTGGCCAGGAGCTCTGGGTCCATTCCAGCTCTAGCATTTCCTTAATATGGGATATGGGGTAAGTGTGCCTGTTTCCTTACCCCGTGATGGATGTCTCAATTGGGCTGCTCAGAATAAACCCTGAGAGAAACCATTAGTGTTAGTGACCACCAGGGGGCGCTAGAGAATTTCTGCACTGAGAGGTATATGCCAGGGGATCCAGGAATGTAGATTTGGTTCCCCCTTCACATCCCCCAACCTCCCAACCCCTGCAAGGGTAAGGAACACGAAGGAAGGGAACTAGGAGAGTAGTTTCTTCCCTTTCTTATTCCACAAGCTGATGTTTTCCCTTTCAAGACTTTACGGGCCCTCAGGAATGCCAAGGCAGTGAAATCTAAAAGATTTGGGGGCTGGGGCATCCTCTGTGATTGGGAGCTGAAGGGGGAGGGTCCTAGACTGACCCCTACATTCAGAAATGACCTGTATGAACCCTGAGGCATCCAGGGGGACTCTGGTGTCAAGAAACTTGGGAATTCTCTGTCAACGTTGGATCAATGTTCTGTCAATGTTGGAGTTAATCAACCTCTCTAGAAAATAAGATTTCTTGGTTGGAGCAAGAAGATAGACTTTCAGTGCTAGAGCAAAGAGTTTGAGTTTAATCTGTGGTCATGATTACACTCCAAGATAAAAACAGATACTCTGGGTACCAGAATGGAGAGCTAAGAAAAAAATGTCCCTGTGCATACAAGCTTCACTTCCTAAAGTATTTTCTGTGTTTTTCTGCTTCCACGTATTAGCTCTTGCAGTTCCCTCTGCCAGGAAGTCCATCCTTCACCCGTTTTCTGTACCCTAAAATCCTGCCAATGATGCCAAGCTGAGTCCCTTTGGCTCTGGCAGCGTTGACCCCATTCCTGTCTCTAGGGTATGTGAGCTAATCTGACCAATTAGCATCTCCATCTCCCTTGGCTACA
Source organism: Capra hircus (assembly GCF_001704415.2). NCBI lineage: Eukaryota > Metazoa > Chordata > Mammalia > Artiodactyla > Bovidae > Capra > Capra hircus. The sequence continues at coordinate 19,571,707 of NC_030835.1, forward strand.
GGGTTTGGGCCTGAGATGGGCTTGTGGCCAAGTTCAGACTAAGGAGAATCAGGCTGGAATGATTGGAAAAGGAATGCTATTTCTTTGCAAAGGGCTTTCTGAAAGAGTATCAGCTACCACAGGGGGCTGACCAACCTAGACAGCAACCTAGACAGCACATTAAAAAGCAGAGGCATTACTTTGCCGACAAAGGTTCTATGACCAACCTAGATAGCGTATTAGAAAGCAGAGACATTATTTTGCCGACAAAGGTCCATCTGGTCAAAGATATGGTTTTTCCAGTAGTCATGTATGGATGTGAAAGTTGGACCATAAAGAAAGCTGAGTGCCGAAGAATTGATGCTTCTGGACTCCAGTGTTGGAGAAGACTCTTGAGAGTCCTTTGGACTGCAAGGAGATCAAACAAGTGCATCCTAAAGGAAATCAGTCCTGAATATTCATTGGAAGGACTGATGCTGAAGATGAAACTCCGATACTTTGGCCACTTGATGTGAAGAACTGACTCATTAGAAAAGACCCTGATGCTGGGAAAGATTAAAGGCAGGAGGAGAAGGCGAAGACAGAGGATGAGATGGTTGGATGGCATCACCAACTTGATGGGCATGTGTTTGAGCAAGCTCTGGGAGTTGGTGATGGACAGGGAAGCCTGGCGTGCTGCAGTTCATGGGGTCACAAAGAGCTGGACATGACTGAACGACTGAACTGAACTGAACCACAGGGGGTATATTCCCTCTGTTCTTAAAGATCTTGCCTGAGAATGAAACCAACACAGGAGGCAAGCAGAGGTGGAGAGAGGCCAATTTCTGAAGACTTAATTTAAACTCAGTGATCAAACTGTGCTTAAGCTGATCTGTGCCTGCACTCTTCAGTTACAGGACTCATTTTTGCTCAAACCTGTTTGAGTTGGGTTTCTTCTTTTGCAAGTAAAAGAACCTAGAGCCACAGAGAGGGGTTCACTCCATTTTCAGTTCAGTTCAGTTCAGTTCAGTCGTTCAGTCATGTCCGACTCTTTGCGACCCCATGAATCGCAGCACGCCAGGCCTCCCTGTTCATCACCATCTCCCAGAGTTCACTCAGACTCACGTCCATTGAGTCCGTGATGCCATCCAGCCATCTCATCCTCTGTCGTCCCCTTCTCCTCCTGCCCCCAATCTCTCCCAGCATCAGAGTCTTTTCCAATGAGTCAACTCTTCACATGAGGTGGCCAAAGTACTGGAGTTTCAGCTTCAGCATCATTCCTTCCAAAGAAATCCCAGGGTTGATCTCCTTCAGAATGGACTGGTTGGATCTCCTTGCAGTCCAAGGGACTCTTAAGAGTCTTCTCCAACACCACAGTTCAAAAGTATCGATTCTTCGGCACTCAGTCTTCTTCACAGTCCAACTCTCACATCCATACATGACCACAGGAAAAACCATAGCCTTGACTAGACGGACCTTAGTCGGCAAAGTAATGTCTCTACTTTTGAATATGCTATCTAGGTTGGTCATAACTTTTCTTCCAAGGAGTAAGTGTCTTTTAATTTCATGGCTGCAGTCACCATCTGCAGTGATTTTGGAGCCCCCCAAAATAAAATCTGACACTGTTTCCACTGTTTCCCCATCTATTTCCCATGAAGTGATGGGACCAGATGCCTTGATCTTTGTTTGCAGTGTTGAGCTTTAAGCCAACTTTTTCACTCTCCTCTTTCACTTACATCAAGAGGCTTTTGAGTTCCTCTTCACTTTCTGCCATAAGGGTGGTGTCATCTGCATATCTGAGGTTATTGATATTTCTCCCGGCAATCTTGATTCCAGCTTGTATTTCTTCCAGTCCAGCATTTCTCATGATGTACTCTGCATAGAAGTTAAATAAGCAGGATGACAATATACAGCCTTGACCCACTCCTTTTCCTATTTGGAACCAGTCTGTTGTTCCATGTCCAGTTCTAACTGTTGCTTCTTGCCCTGCATACAGGTTTCTCAAGAGGCAGGTCAGGTGGGATCAGGTCCTGTAGATTGCACCTGCTTAGTTTCTTTCCAATCTGTTCTTCCTTTTGGATTTCTCTGCTCCACTGCCTTCCCCACGCCTAGTCCTTTAAACAGGTCCAACTCTCCCACACAGTAGCCCCAACTGGGAAACCTCACCCAAGGAAGCCAGCTCTGGGGGACCTTCCAGAATCTCCTCCAGGCATCGTAGACTCTTCCTTATTTCTCTCCCAGGCCTTATGGTCACTGGCATCACAGCCCTGTTTCTCGGCTCTGCTTCCAACTCCTGCATGCAGTGAGCAACAAGACAGAAAGAATCTGGGCCCCTTGTGACTTTGCGGAGTTGAGTTGTCAGAGAAGCCTAGACTCTCACACGAGTGAAGCAACTTACCCCATTTGAGCCACTGGCCTGTCTTGTGTAGCTTAAACTATGTCCTAACTATGACCTGTGTCTGTCTGTTCCCTCCCCTAGGCTGTGAGTTTCTGGAAAGCAGGGTGACTGTATTCATCTCTGTATGCTCTGCACTAGGCACAGTGTAGATACCCAAGAAATGGTGGTCTGAATGAATGAATGGGCGAATGGAAGAGTGGAAGGATGGATGGATTCTACTTCTTGCTTTCTCCCAGCTGTATTAACCTGTGCATCTTCCTCTTATGCAAGATTTAGAAATTGATGAGCAAAGAAGGGAAAGGAAAACTGGGATGTATAAGGGCCTTCCTAACTCAGACGTTCATCCATTCAGTAAAAATGTATGGAGCACTTTCTAGTGCCAGGCCCTGCTGGAGTTGAGGACACAGTGGTGAGCACAGCGGACTAGTGGTGGAGGCCAACAGGGATAAGTGCTACCAAGCAGGATAGAGAGGATGCTTGGGAGATGAGACCTGAAGGATGAGCATAGTTAGTCAGGTCAAGGGGTGTAGAGAGGGCATGCCAAATGGAGGGAGCTGCCTGTGCAAAAGCCTGGAGTGGAAAAAGAGCATGGTGGAGAAATTGGGGCAGTTGTCAGTGGTTCACTATGGCTGAAATGTGGAGTGTAAAGGGGAAGAGTGGAGTGGAGTGTAAAGTGCTGAAGAGGTGGTCAGGGGCTGAGCAGGATAGTCCCCTAAAGACAAAGGGGAGCCAGTGAAAGGGCTGTACCCCTGTGCAGGGTGTTGGGAGGTACTGACCTGTACCAGATAGGGATCCCAAAGAGAATGCACCAAGGCCAGTCCCAGGTTAGAAATCAGGTGAGAAATGCAGGCATTCTCTTGGGCTCAAGCCCTCGATCTTGCCCTTCTACAGGATCTGAGATTAAATTAGTTTGCCTCAGGTTAGAGGACAGTAGCATGCCATGTCTCGGGGGAGAGTGTTTTGGGGTTGTCTGAAGCCCCTGCTTGGAGCTGAAGATCGAACATTTGGAAATGCCTTTTCTTGAGTCCCCACTTCCTTCCCACGCAACCACGCCAATCAGCTCCCTGGCTGTGACTCTGCAGAGCTGGGGATGGGGGTCGAGGAGCAGGGGCTGCAGATGTGCGGGGGAGGGCCAGCCTGCCCAGGAGGCCCTGGGAGCCTTGTTAACTGGGGCCAAAACAAACTCTCTCATTAAGAAGAGAGCAGAGCCAAGTGTGGAGGCTACACTGATGAAAACGCTGGGGGACCCTGTTCAGCAGGCTGCAGGTTCTTAGAGGAGTTCAGAGACTTACAGTTTCAGGCCATGAGTGATTGTGTGCATGTGTGTGTGGGTGTGACCCCCTCCCCCCAGCTCCCTCAAGCTGTGTGTATGTACTCTTGTGCTTTAGTACACAGATCATGCACATTTCTGCACACACGTATAAGCGTGGACATGCAGAGGAGTGCAAATGTTGTGGATGAATGGAGATGCCCACAGTACTGCTGGGCTGTCTCTAAGGTACCGCCAGTGAGTGTGTGGATGAGGATGTGCACTCATACTTGTGCCAAGAATGGGTGTGTGCTAAATTGCCCACAAGCAATCTGCTTTGGTCAAGATGTGTATATGAGATCAGGTGCACGCTTCTAAATGATCCAGACCCCAACTGTGTCTAGGAGTCATTGGGCAGTAACCAGGGACAGTATTTCAGGCATCTGCAGCAGCATCACAGATGGACCCAACTCTTAGTTTCTTAACAGAATGATTTGTTATTTCTCATAATACTGCGAGTTGACAGGGCTCAGTGGAGTGGTTCTTCTGTTCCAAGTAACATGGCTGAGGTCACGCATGAGGCTGCATTGGGGAAACTTGGCTGGGGGCTCAGCTGAGATTGGAACATTCCAGATGGCCTCTTGTCCCCCTGTCCCCCACCTAGAGTGGCCTCTCAACATCTCATGGTATATCTGAGCAGCATGGTGGCCGGCTTTCAAAGGGAAATTCCAAGATACCAAGTCCTGGTGGCAAGTGCTTAGAACACCTCCCCTTGTGTGACACTGGCCAAAACAAGTCACACGGGGAAGCCCAGATTTTTGTAGGGGAGGGACCTACCTATGAACCTGGTTCCAGGTGGAATCCACAGATGTAGCTATCCACCCCAACCTGAGAAGAATGCCTAGTACAGTGGGCTAGTGGACCTGTCCATAGGATCACATGACTCTAAAAAGTCAGATTTGGGGAATATTGTGGTTAGCCAGGGCCATGACCAACTGTCCACTCTACTGCCCAGATCCTTCCCAGCTTTCTCCTGATGACCTCTTGCAGGAACATCTGGAGGCTCCAAACAGCCCACATCCCTCTTGTCTCAGGAGGATCAAGAATAATTCAGCAGAACTCTACCTGGCCTCATTTCAAGGTCAGGCATGGACAGCTCTGAGACTCATTTCCTGTCACTTGGAGGCTGTTCTGAGTGGTTTCAGGTGCTGGCTCCACTGTTAACTGGCTGTGTGATCTTGGGCAAATTGTGTAGCCAATCTGCATCTACTTTTAAAATCTGAACTATGGGGAGAACAATTCCCATCTCCTGTAGTGAGGATTGGACGAGATGGTACGTGTTGAGTGCCATGTCAGTACTCAACACAGGCCATCAATGCCATGAGGATAGCTGCAGAGACTGGGGACGTATGGCAAAGACCAAACAAGAGTTCACACCTCCTCCCAAGCCCTGGCTTCCTGCAGCTGAGAGGAGGGATGGTGTAGGTCATTGATCCATCAGCAGTCCACATCTACTGTTGAGCTCCTAGTAAAAACAGGACCATGGGGCCTTTGTAGGGAGCTACATACATAGGAAAGAGAACAGCAGGGCCCAGCAGAATGAACTGAAGGCCAAACAAACGCAGATGACTCAGGACTTGGAGAAGGAAAGAAAGGTGGGGAGTTAGAGTTGGGTGAGGGTGCAGGAAGCCTTCCTGGAAGAGGTGAGTACTGAACAGGCGCCTCAAACATGGTAAGATCCAGACAGAGGAGAGGACTGGGGTAACAGAGCACATGTTCCAAACCTTTGCGGTAAGCCCTTGCCAGAGATACATCATGTGACCACCTGACCCTCAACAACCCTAATCATCTGTCCCTTCCATTCCTTTCTTCTCAGGTGGCATGGTCTGGTCACGTATGGCATACATACCAACATTCCCATTCCCACGTCACTGGAAGACATGACTAATCAACTGTAGAACACCACTCCTAACACACACACTCACACGCACACACACACACACACACTCACACACACACAACCACTCTGCTTATGCCTCTCAAAGTAGAAAGCTATTATCAGTCTAATGAGGTTAGTGCTTGAAGGGGTGAAACCAATTTGCTGACTCAGGTTTGAGCTGAAACAAAGCACCATCTTTGAAATCCAGAAATGCTGTGTCCTGGCTTCTCCATCTGCAAACTGTGTGCCTTTCAGTAAGTATCTTCACTGCTCTGGATCTCAGCCTCCTGCCTGGGGTAAGAGAATATTAATTCCTACTCAGAGGAGCACCGAGAGACTCAAATGAGATCATGTGTGCAAAACTCTAATAAAGTACAAAATCCGAAGGAGATGATGGTGAATGATCACGCTGCAGCCAGACGTCAGAAGGCTCGAGCAAATGCATCCATTAGGGCCCTACTTGCTGCTTTTTGGAGGAAGAACAATCAGTTGAGGGGTGAGAGTGAGACACAGCCCCTCTGAGCTGTCAGCCCATGGAAACAGGGCTTGGAATCTGGGCCTCAGCGCGGGGATGGTGGAAGGGCGCCCCAAGCATGTGCTCGGAGAAGAAGCCCAGGACTAGAGCTCTCCCTGATGGGGTGGGGGGTGGGGGGTGGGGAAGCTGTCAGAAAGGCAGGCAACTGTGGGTTAAGAGACAGATGTTTCTGGCTGATGACAGACGAGTAATGAAGAGCACAATTAGTTTACTGAAGCAGATCCCTGTTTACCAGCATCTGGGAACTGCAAGTTAGGGTGTTGTGCCTCTGCGTGCTCTCATATCCCTAGCTCGCTGCCCACCCCCACTGCTGTGGAACTCTTTGCCTTGACCACGGACCTCTGTCTCTTAGCCTCATCTTAGGAGCGGCTCTCCTGGTTGGAAGTGGAGGGTATCGCCATCCCTAGACCAGAAGAACCTTTATAAATCCCCCAAGGCTCCAGTGGTACATGACTCCTGCAGAAAGTGAGCACAGAGAGGTCAGAATGTGGTTCAAGGTCACACAGCAGGCAGTGGCGGTGCTGGATCTGGGCCAGGTCTCTTCCCCACCAGGTATAGCACAGCCCCCAGGTTCAAGTTTGGCCCAGAGTCTGGGCTGCAGTTGATGGCCAGTAAATCCAGAGGACGTTTTGCCCTCCCCACAGAGCTTCACTCCCTCTTGTTCCTTGGCCAGCAGTAGCTATGAAACCAGAACCACCTGGAACATTTGTTCCTGTAAACTTCATTACAAAGGCCTTCTTTTTCTTTCTCCTTTTCCTTAAGCCTGTTGCTTTGTTAAGGTCATTTCTAAACATTGCAGGGGAAATGCCCTGTTTGTCTTTCCTATATGTCCCACCAGGAAATGAGGGCTCTTGCTTTCCTTGAGTGATCCATTCCCGACGCTAGCTTGCCGCTGACAGTCGGGTCTGCTGTAGATACATTAACTTGAGTCTCCCTTTGGCTTTATATGGCTCGGGGACAACATCTGGAAACAGATGTTTGCTTGGAGATGGAGCAGGAGCAGGAGGCCCGGATCCAAAAGCAAGCCCCATCCCCCCCGAGAAGGGGGGCAGACGTGCTGAGAGCTCCTGCAAGCACAGCTTCTGACTGGGGTGGGAATTTTGTGCATTTGAAGGAATGGTACCCTCTCTGGGCTAGACACACGCTGCTGCTATGCTGGGCCTGCCCGGGGATTAGCGCCAGGGCTGTGGAGGTGCTGGAATTTGTCCCTACAACTCTCCTCTTTGCTCCATCCCACGGCCAAGGACTAGGAGCCCAGCTCCTTGAACATGCCAACTTTCTTGTTTTCCAGAGATGGAAAATTCCTGAAGGGCTGGAGACTTCATCAAATTCCAATTTGTTGAAATTCCAAATTCAGGAATTTGAAGCTTAGGACTTGCACATTATAATTCTCAGGACGAGGGTGATTTGGTAGGAATGGTAGTGATGGCGGTGGAGGTTACGGTAGAGACGAGAGGGGTGGTGGTGGTAGGCGGGGCAGGTGGATGTGGCTGCAAACTACATTATCCACCTGCTCAACACATTTCTCCCAGTTGCCATACCTGTGTTTGGCACGTGACCAATCTGGGCTAATCACAAGAACACACAGTTCTAGCCATTGTAATTGGCCCCAAAGGTAACCAAACTGAACCAATCAGGGACCTTCCGTGGGAATTTTCGATCTGAGCTTTAGCAACAAAAATTATTTTGCTTCAGGGTCACTGAGAAGCCAGGATGCAAATCCCTAGATGACATGGACAGAGGTCTGTCTCCAGCAGAAAATTAAATGAATAGCAGGAAGAAGTGGAGATGAGAGATGGAGCATCCTTCGGTGTTTGAGTCCCTTGGGAATAGTCACCCATAAGAAGGCTTTGCCCTTTCTGGGTAAGTTAGTCGACTTGAGTTTTTGCTACCAAAGGGTCCTGACTGCCTCCGAGCAGAAGGCGATCATGGAAGAGTAGTGATCACGTGAGAAGAAGCCTGACAGTGATGAGATGGAAGTGAAGATTGTGAAGACAGCAGGAGTGATGGGGTGGTTACGGAGGTGCAGCGGTGCTGCCAGAAACAGAGGCGGTGGTGGTGATGGTTCAGATTTGACGGTGACCTGAACGGGAACGACACGGTGACGAGGGCAGTGCCCCTCATGGCGCTGCTGCTGAGGATGCTGTGCTGGATGCTAAGCCACTCAAGATGCTGAGGTGTTACCGATCTAATCTGGGTACATACCGTAGAGGCATGCACCCAGAAGACCCAAGAAAGGATTAGGTGGGGAGGAAGAACAAGTTCTTCCAGAACGTTAGGTGGTTTTTCTTAGCTAAATAAATCCTAGTTGAACCTGAATAGAAGAGTCCCAGATGGTACCGTGCTGGACTTCAGAAGGGCTTTAGAACCTCCTGGAACAGAAACCCCAGGGTCTCCAACCCCATCAGGTCCTTTGGAGAATTCCAAGTGTCTCTGGAGGTCAGGCAAGATGAACTTGAGGTGGGACAACAAACAGAAAAGGACTTTACCTCCTGTCTGATCATTTATACTTTGTTTATATGTGACTATTTATTCATTGTCATCTACTTGGAGAATAATAGCAGCTAATTTTTGTTAAGCATTGACTGTGTGCCAGGGACCATTGTAAGTGTTTTCCATACATCATCTCACATGATGAAATCATTGCAACTATAGGCATTTCTGTGCTGGGCTGTTCTTAGTCGCTCAGTCGTGTCTGACTCTTTGTGACCCCATGGACTGTAGCCCACCAGACTTCTCTGTCCATGGGGATTCTCCAAGCAAAAATATTGGAGTGGGTTGCCATGCCCTCCTCCAGGCAATCTTTCCAACCCAGGGATCGAACCCAGGTCTCCCACATTGCAGGCGGATTCTCTACCATCTGAGCCATCAGGAAAGCCCAAGAATACTGAAGTGGGTAGCAGCCCATCCCTTCTCCAGGGGATCTTCCTGACCCAGGAATCGAACTGGGGTCTCTTGCATTGTAGGCAGATTCTTTACCAGCTGAGCTATCAGAGAAGCCCAGGTATTTCTACTCCCCATTAAACAAACGAGAAAACTCAGAGAGAAAAGGTTATATGACTCACCCAAAGCTGCACCGTTACAAAGGCAGGGTGGAGGAATTCCCTGGCAGCCCAGTAGTTAAGACTGCCTGCTCTTACTGTCGAGGGCTTGGGTTCAACCCCTGGTTGAGGAACCAAAATCCCATAAGCCTCAAAGTACAGCCAAAAAACCTCCCACAATAGTCAGAGTGGGAAGCCAGGCAGCCTGGCACCAGGTCCCACCCTCTAACTTATCATAGCACAATGGGAAGTATGATCAGGGTGAACGCCATCCTCAGCAATGCTTCTGATCCAGTCCCTTCCCTGAAGTCCTCCTCTGTCATCCCCTTCTACCCATGAAAGCGTTTTCCAGAAGGAGGGCCTGGGGCCAGTGGGAGAGGCAGTGAGCTTCTGTGGGTCCCATGGAAGAAGCCACCTGTTTTAGGGAGCTGCCTGGTCCTGCCACCCGCATTGGGGGAGGAGCCCTGATCAGGCTGAGTTATTTGGAAGTGCCTGCCTCTTCCTTGGGGTTTCCCCAACAGAGAGCCCTTACCTGTAGTAGTGAGCATGCAGCCCTCTGCTTTTGTTCAGACATAGACTGTCCGAGTAGTGTCGGGGTCAGACAAACCTGTGTGTGATTCTTACTTCACCATTCTGTGCTGGTTACTACTTCTCTGAGACTAGATTTTTTTTCTTCCTTGTAAAGTACAGGTAATAATTCCTATTTCTCAGTGTTATGGGGAGTGAATTATTCAAGGTATGAAGCACATGGCCCAGTGCCTGGCATACAGTAAGCATTCAATGAATGTCAGCCAGTTTTTTTGACGCTATCGCTATTGTAATCCCTGGACTTCAATCTTTTGTCACTCTCTTTCTCGTCTATGAGCAATTTTCCTGCTCTGCTGACAAATGAAAGAGGCCTAGGAGGGAGGAACCCAGGGTCTAAAGAAACTCAGACCCACCTTTAATATAGGAGGGTCAGCATTGGCCCTGAGCCGCTTCCTTCCCACAGAAGTTATAGATCCCAGTGGCTGGATTTCTAAAAATAAACACGTGCCATTTCCATAATGGAAACTTTTCCTTAAAAAAAAGAAAGAAAGTAAAACAGTCTCCTGTCGTCTCCCTGGGCCAAAGAGAACTAAGATAAACGAAGCCTTTTACAAGACCCAGAAGCTTCCAGCTCTGGGCTCCACCCTGATGTGGTGGTTTTTGTTTTGCTGGAGGCTCCCAAGGCTTCAGGAGCATCCATTCCAGTGCCCCTGGGAGCCTAAGGGGGATGGGGGTGTTCAACAGAGGGAATGTGGGCTTTGGGAGGGGTGTCCCACTCCTCCCGTGTTTTTTTTTTTCTTCTCGGTGGTGCCCCCTGCAGGCTGCCAGTACCACTGCACCTGTTAACCAGTATCTATGGTAGGCTTCCCTTGTGGCTCAGCTGGTAGAGAATCCGCCTGCAATGTGGGAGACCTGGGGTCAATCCCTGGGTTGGGAAAATGCCCTGGAGAAGGGAAAGGCTACCCACTCCAGTATTCTGGCCTGGAGAATTCCATGGACTATATAGTCCAAGGGGTCGCAAAGAGTCAGACACGACTGAGCTACTTTCATCATCATCATAGTAGGCTGCACATTGGTCAGTTCAGTTCAGTTGCTCAGTCGCGTCCAACTCTTTGTGACCCCATGAATCACAGCACGCCAGGCCTCCCTAACCATCACCAACTCCCGGAGCTCACCCAAACTCATGTCCATCGAGTCGGTGATGCCATCCAGCCATCTCATCCTCTGTTGTCCCCTTCTTCTCCTGCCCCCAATCCCTCCCAGCATCAGGGTCTTTTCCAATGTGTCAGCTCTTCGCATGAGGTGGCCAAAGTATTGGAGTTTCAGCTTCAGCATCAGTCCTTCCAATGAACACCCAAGACTGATCTCCTTTAGGATGGACTGGTTGGATCTCCTTGCAGTCCAAGGGACTCTCAAGAGTCTTCTCCAAAACCACAGTTCAAAAGCATCAATTCTTTGGTGCTTAGCTTTCTTTATAGTCCAACTCTCACATCCATTCATGACCACTGGAAAAATCATAGCCTTGACCAGATGGACCTTTGTTGGCAAAGTAATGTCTCTGCTTTTTAATATGCTGTCTAGGTTGGTCATAACTTTCCTTCCAAGGAGTAAGTGTCTTTTAATTTCATGGCTGCAGTCACCCTCTGCAGTAATTTTGGAGCCCAAAAATATAAAGTCTGACTCTGTTTCAACTGTTTCCCCATCTATTTGCCATGAAGTGATGGGACCAGATGCCATGATCTTAGTTTTCTGAATGTTGAAAACTTTAAGCACAGTGGTAGGGCTTCCCAAATGGCTAAGTGGGGGAAGAAGACATGGGCTTGATCCCTGGGTTGGAAACACTCTCTGGGGAAGGAAAGGGCAATACAGTCGGACTCAGCATCTGAAGAAGCACTTTGGTGACCCCATACTGAGGATGCGCCAGGTGAAAATACTGGCCCAAGGCCACTCAGAAAGTAAATGGCAGGACTAGAAGGAAGTCTTCTGTTTCCTAGCCTAGGGACTTCCTTCCACATCAGCCACTCTGCCCCATCCAAGCACGTGCTCCAGAATCTCTGACATGAATTCGCTGGTCTGGGACACAGTGAGGAACGTTGTGAATCTGAAGCCAGAAGCCATGAGGGCTATCCACCTGCTCTTTGCCCAATAAGTCACTACGCAGCTCCAAGGCTCCCTTGTCTGATCTGCAGAAAGGAGGACTGAGGCTGCCACACTGGGTCTTGGAGGGCATGAGCTACCCAGTACATAGAAAGGACTCAAAGTGTATTTCTAAACTCAAATCACAAGAAATCATCATCGCTTCCCTAACAACAAAAAAAAATTCTTCATTTAAATAAAACACAAACTAGTTGTCTGTGCTTTTCACCTCCATTTCTTTTTCAGCATTATTAATATACACTCAGGAAAAGAAGTAATTGGGATCAGGCTTCTAATATCCTGTCATATAGACAGCTACCTATCTCCACTAGTGTCGTTTGTTGGGTGGGATCTCCAAGGAGACAGGCTTTGAGAAAGAGATGTGCATGCAGGGGGTACCAGAGACCCAGGGCAGAGGGACAGAGGCAGAAGTTTAGGTGCTGTAGTAAGAGGTCTGCTGTAGTAAGGGGTCTCTGTCAACTCCATGGAGAGCTGGGAGTGGGGATGCCCTGCAGAGCTGCCCTGGATTGAGGGGGATTGGTCTCCACTCCTGCTCTAACCCTGGGATTTCACTAGCTCAGTACTGTTCCCCAGGGAGGGAGGGTGATTTGGGGCGGGGCTATTCCCTTTAGCCATGTGCGAGCCATCAGCAGCAACACTCCTCTGACTGGGGAACCCGTGCCTCTGTCCTGGAGGGGGATCAGGGTGGTCCCAACATTCACTATACAAGGTTAAAAGCTGTATAGTAGGAGGGAGACTCTTGATGAAAAGACCCAAGTCCCTCTCTGAACTCTTAACTTAGCACACACCTGACTCCTTGCCATCATCCACGTGGCTACCAAGGCAGGGAAATTCAAGACGGGCATTTCAGTGGTTGCATCTAAGCTCCTCTCTTCCCCCTCCACCCCCCTCTGAGTCCAGAGCTCCATCCACCGGGTGCCTGGAGGTGCAGGCACACAGCTGCCCAGCGATAGAATTCTATCCCTCTTGCCAGGCCACAGAACTCTGAAATAGCTCTGTACATCGAGCATCCTCCCAGATACCCAGGAACACTGGATCTCTGAAGGGAAGTCTTCCAGGCACTCTGAGGGGAGCTGCCCTCCACCTTTTCTCACGACACTCAGGGTAGACGGGCCTGTATACAGCCACTTCCACAGACTGCTCAGACCTGGAAGCAGCTCAAAAAATGTTTAGAATGTTCTAGACGGCAAGTCGTAGAAAGTCTGATTTAAACTGGCTGGAATAATAACGTGAAGATATTGACTCACACGAATGAAAAACCCATAGGCAAGTCTGGCTTTGGTGATGTTTGATATACAGTTTCAGGGTCACTGAGACTCGTTTTTTCTTCCTTCCCTCCCTCCCTCCTTCCCTTATCTTCCTCTCTTTATTTCACTTTCTATTCCTCTCTCCCTCCATCCTCCCCTCTTCAGCTTCTCTTCCCTGTGGTCCCAGGATGGCTGCCCACAGCTCCCAGCTCTACACCCTTTCTCATTCATATCGTGTGAAAGAGCAACAGCATCTTACCCTAGCATTGCCGGCAAAAGTCCTGGTAATAAGATTCATTCTGATTGGACTGGCTGGGGTCACATGCTCGCTGTGGACCAATCCTGGTGGGCAGGAAGAGGGAATGTGCTAATTGGTTTCACCCCTGATACGGAGAGAGGGTAGGGTCCACCCTCCGGAATATTAGCTTCACACCGAAAACAGGGCTCCTGGGAGGTGCAACTGGGGCCTGAGAGGTAACCAATAAATGCCCACATGGTTCATGGTGCTGTGGACCCCACGATGTCTTTATCAGTAAAAACACATTTAAATATCTTATTAGCGCAAAAAGGCTTGTGATTCCTCACACAGTAAATAATCTGCCTGCAATACAGGAGCTGCAGGAAATGCAGGTTTGATCCCTGGGTTGGGAAGATCCCCTGGAGGAGGGCATGTTAACCCACTCCAGTATTCTTGCCTAGAGAATTCCATGGGCTGAGGAGCCTGGTGGGCTACAGCCCATATCATCGCAGAGTTGGACACAACAGAAGCGACTGAGCACATGTGTGTAGATTCCTAGGACCCCAACTATGCGTTCATGCAGCATGGACTATGGGCTGCTAATAATGTGGTTTTCTCTTTAGTCGTATAATGGATATTTGTTTTTATTACAACTTAGGACCACATTATTAGCAGTGCATAATCCATGCCACATGGATGCACCTTACCTTCCTCATGGAACTAGCACCCCAGATTTTCTTGGGGGAATAATTTGTCCTTATTACTCCCTGTCCATGTGATTTGAATGAGACCATGCAACCTAAATTGACCTTGTGGTACCATGTGACCCAGGATTAGCCAGTCAGGTGCAGTTCCACCCTCTTGGCTTCAGTGGTTGGCTCAGAGATAGACACATGACTGGATCTGGGCCAATGACAGCCAGATCTAAGCACTTGTTTTCTTAATTAGAAGAGGAAAAAAAATCTCTTCTATTTTTGACTGAGCTTGAATCTGGGAGGGAAAAGCCTGGAGCTGCTGTTGGCCATCTAACCACAAATTGGAGCCCAATTATGACGACTACCAGAAAAGAATAGGAGGGAGAAATGAACCAAGATTGCTTCCTGGTGACAGTTTGAAACGCTGGGGTATGCTGCACCTGAAGCTAGACCTACATTGGATTTTTCAGGAAAACGTCCTAATAATTATTTTTCCTTGCTGTTGTTCAAGCCCAGTGAATTGGGCTTTCTGTCCTGGTACCCCAATGTGTCCTAACTGAGAGAGTGTATGTTTAGCTTAGCCCCGCCCCCACTCACCTTGGGAAAAAATCACCTGATTCATCTTGGGCAGAACCCAGGCTTTCCATGAGGACAGTTTCCCTGTTAGTTGTTTCTGCTTGGGGGTATCAAAACACAGAGCCTATTAAGAAGATAAAGCATTTGTCTATAATGGGTCAAAGTCACAGTGTCAGGCCATCATTAGTGAGATCATTACCATGAAATGTTGGAGAAAGAGGTGCTCCAAAGGGAGAAGAGAAAGGCACCCCTACAGAGGCATCATGGGGCGGGGGTGGGAAGGAGGTATGGGTCACTCCCCAGGGAAATGAAGCCTGGCTGGTGGGAATGTTTCTGAGAGAATGCACATGGCTTTGCTACAAATTCCTACTCAAGCCCTTCCTCAAATGGCTAAGTAATTTGAAGAGCTTTGCTGTGTATTTTTCATTCCACATATTATTTGCTCAGCCCGTCTGTCCCAGGCAGCTAAGTTTAACCCAACTGAGACGTTCTTGTGGAATTCAAGTCAACAGAATCCCATAACTCGTGGGACCACGTGTCCACTGTCCTACTGTGTAGCTTTGATCATGTCCAGTTCAGTAGATATCACTGAGTGTCTGCTCCTGCCAGGCCCAGGTTCAGCTGGGCGCTCAGTAAGCACTGATGAGCATGAGATGCAACCCTGCTCTTCAGAGACCTCAGCTGGGGGAGGTAGGATGTGAGAAGGCAGGCTATTCTACAGGGCAAATGAGAGGTGGAGTTGGAACTGTGTGTTTTGAGAATATGGGGGAGGAGGGGCATAGGCAGGCATGGCAGGACTCACTGGGCCAGCCTTGGTACGTACCCCTCAGCGGAAGGGGAAGGGGAACCTGACTCCAGAGAGAGGGGGAGGATGTCTGGGTCCAGGGAAGAGTAGTGCAGAGATGCGGAACTATAAAAGGCCACGTGTTCGTCTTTGCTGTCATCTTCCTTAATCTGTGTCTCTTCATCTGAAACTCAATGGGCGTTATGAAAGCGTCATATTATATTCAAGGGGTTAACCGTAGGACCTGAGCCTTCACGGTCACATTACAACTTCATCCTTAATTAACTGCTTGCTTTTTTGGCCAGGACTTTCCTTTCTTTGAACCAATCTGATAAGCTCAAAGCAAAGCCAAGAACTATACCTTGCAGCATCACATGGTTTCTAAACTACCTACTACTACTTCATGAGAGCCCACCGGCAAATATTATAACTACAGACTTCATCTATCACAAATTGACTGCATTAGATCATGAGCTGCTGGTTGTTGCCATTTCCACATTGTAAGGATTTGGTGTTTTGAGCACAAAGGATTTGAGAAGAGCAAAGAAATGAGCCAGTTTTTAAAAGAGGTGATGATGGGTAGGGGATGGGAGCATAGGCTAAACAGAGATATGGTCCAGGAAAGACAGGCAAGGCTAAGACGACTGGAGCAGATACAGGACCTCTGGGAGCATAGACACTAAATACTGGAATCGTGGTAGCTCTGTGGTTTGGAATCGTCATTCAACCTCTCTGTGCTTCATTCAGGAGAGAGAAAAATATTGGAACCTCTTAGAGTGGATGACGTGCTCCTTTGCCCAGGGGAGAGGACCACAAAGGAGAGTGGGGGAGTGAAGCACTGGGAAGGACATGAAGCATGATCCTATGAATTCTAGGATCAGGTGTGACAGAGAAAGAACTGTCCCTAGTCTTTGCTGTACGTAGTCACTCAGTCGAGTTTGACTCTTTGCGACCCCATGGACTGTAGCCCGCCAGGCTCCTCTGTCCATGGGGATTCTCCAGGGAAGAATACTTGAGTGGGTTGCCATTCTCTCCTCTAGGGGATCTTCCCAACCCAGGGATCGAACCCGGGTCTCCTGCATTGCAGGTGGATTCTTTACCATCTGAGCCACCAGGGAAGCCCAAGAATACTGGAGTAGGTAGCCTATCCTTTCTCTAGCAGATCTTCCCAACCTAGGAATCGAAGCGGGGTCTCCTGCATTGCAGGTGGATTCTTTACCCATAGTCTTCACTACTCTGTTTCTATTTCAAAGCCTTTTTATGCGACAGTAGTAGCTGTGTTCGGACTTCCCTGGTGACCTAGCAGTAAAGAAGCCGCCTGCAAAGCAGGAGATGCAGGTTTGATTCCTGAATCGGGAAGATCCCCTGGAGAAGGGAATGGCAACCCACTTCAATATTCTTGCCTGGGAAAACCCATGGACAGAGGAGCCTGGCGGGCTACAGTCCATGGGGTGGCAGAATCGGACACAACTGAGCGACTGAGCGCACACACACAGTAGCTGTGTCATCCCAGCCAAGCCGGAGTCCTCACCTTTTTAATTTCCTGGAAGTTTAAGTGGCATCCAGTCATCCAGGGCTTCACTCTCATTTGTGAAGCCCATCACTATGCTTGTCCTTGCTCAATGGTTCCTGCAAGTTGCCATGGAGATGGCCTTTGTCCCCTCACAAGACCACTGCCAGTCTCCCTCATCGAGTTCCCTGCCTCTCTTGGGTCATTCTTATTCTGTGGGGCCATCCTGGTATGCAGGAAATTTCTGCAAATCTGAGGAGTGGAATCATGGCTCAAGTTTTCTTCCACATTTTGCTGGTGTGAGCCCTTTCTGGTGTCTTATGGGCCATGCATCTGCAACTCGAAACAGGAGACTCCTTTCCCTGCCTCCTGAGGCCATAGTCCTCCCCCGAGACAAGAGCGCAGGACAGAAGTTGGATTGGGATGAGAGGAGAGGAGCCAAGTATGGAAGGGAGAAATACCAGAGAAATGAAACATTACTTAATATTTCAAAACACTAACCTGAGGTGTTGCCAAGGCTCCCCTGAAACTCAGAGAGATTTAAGTGACCTAAAAACATAAAGCCATACCAGCCATAGGTCCAAAAGGGAAATCTGGAACCTCTTTCTGCAGGCCAAATGAAGGATTCGATCATGCTTAGCCATGGTGAGAAAGCCTTAAGACCACCATCCTGGGAGAGCAAGAACTGAAGTTTCCATCACCCACAAGCACTGGGAAGTTGTGAGTTGCCTGACATTCATCTAAGCACTTTGGGCACTCAGAAGAAAGCTGCAGGGCCAGGTCATAGCTGAATCTTGAGAACGATTGTTTTTGTTGAAGGAAATCTGGAGAAGGTGGGTCTGAGGAGACGGTCAGAAAACCCTGCCATATAAGGGAGGGTGAAGAAACAGCGGAGATTTATTCTAGCGGAGAAATATCACTGAAGGCTGTCAAGTGGGAGACAGGCTTGATCTGGGACTTCCTATAGGACCTGAGGGACACTTGAAGTCAGACTTCAGCCCTGTTGAAGGAAAAGACCTAAGGATTCATCTGAAAGTGGGAAGACTCTCCCTAGAGGTAGTGAGTTCCCTGTTGGTGGGATGATCAAGCAGAAAGGTGGACAAATGCTTGATGACAAGGCAAACCTTTGTGTGGAACGTTCAATGAGACCTTGGAGGTTCCTGCCCCACTGAGATGTCATGATTTTTCACACTCATGGAAAAGTATTTCCCACCCTCATGCATTTCAACCTCGTTAATCCGTATCTTGTGGTAACTCAGACAGGTGCTGTCTGAAGACATCACCAACTATGAAAAATGAGTTTGCTGAGAGATAGAAAGTGAAATTAGATTACAAGGGAAGGGCTTGCCCTGCCTATGAGAACAGACTGTTTCCGAGGCTTTCTTCATATGTAAGCAATCATCATGGTAATTGACATCATTGTTCACTCTCTGCTCACTGTGACCTTGCCTCCTACTCTTCCTGAGAAAATTGAGGCCATCAGGTATGAGTTCTCAATTCCCAGGCATCTGCGCCCTCAGGTCTTGCCCTAGCCAGACATCCTGCCTTCCTCACTGCGGCCTCAGAGGATGAGGTGTCTCTCTGTTCAAAGCCAAGCATCCCACCTGTGTCTTTGACCTCTAATTCTCCTGCCTCCTCCGAGAGGCTGCCCCATCCATCATCCTTCCCTCTCCTGGATCTTCACCTCTCTCAGTCCACTGGCTGTTTCTTCTAGCGTAAAAATCTTCTCAGGCCCTCACATCCCCCGAAACAAAATTCTCCACGTCCTCTTCTGGCTTCTGCCTACATCTCCCTTCTCTCCTTTTCATCCAACCTTCCCAGAACAGTAGCCTACATCGTCTGTTTTCCAGTTGCTCACCACCTATTTAAACTTCAGTCCACTGCAAACTGGTTAACTGAAGCTGCTCTTAATGGCTCTTAATGTTTTTAGTGACTTTGGCAAATTCAGTGGACATGCCTCAATCCTTAGCTGCTGGTTCTCACTGTTGGAAAACCATTAAACGTCTCTCTTCTGGAACTCTCGGCCTTGCCCTTGTGATATCACCCCATCTCTCTTGCTGTCTTCTTCTCTGTTCCCTTCAAGGTCTTTGTGGCGACCACATTCCCGCCTCCTAGAGTTTATGTTGCATAACCATTTCCCACACTGTGCTAGGGTTGGACAGTGTGGCCGATAGAGTACGGCCGAAGTGATGGAATATCACTTCTGAGATTGGGTTATCAGACAGCATGGCTTCTATGTTGGTCTTCCTCTCATTCTCTCTCTTGGATCGCTTGCTTTGGGAGAAACTGTTTAAAATTCACGTCTGCTAATTCCATCACATCTGTCATCTCTCACTTTCTATTGATTGATTTGTTTCCTCTTAATTATGAGTGTCATTACTTGGCTTCTCATATCCAGCAATTTTTGACTGAAAGACAGTCATTTTGAATACTATTTTACTGAGCCCTGGATTTTGTTATCATTCTTTTTTTTGTTTGTTTTGTTATCATTCTTTAAAGAGTATCAACTTTTGTTCTGGCAAGTTACTTGGAGATCAGTTAGATCATTTCAAGGCGTGTCTTTATGCTTTGTTATCGGAGAAGGCGATGGCACCCCATTCCAGTACTCTTGCCTGGAAAATCCCATGGACGGAGGAGCCTGGTAGGCTGCAGTCCATGGGGTCGTGAAGAGTCGGACACGACTGAGCGACTTTACTTTCACTGTTCACTTTCATGCACTGGAGAAGGAAATGGCAACCCACTCAGGTATTTTTGCCTGGAGAATCCCAGGGACAGGGGAGCCTGGTGGGCTCCGTCTATGGGGTCGCACAGAGTCGGACACGACTGAAGTGACTTAGCAGCAGCAGCATGATGAGTCTATAATAGCTTTCACCCCAGGGCTAAACTAGTTGAGCGAGTAGTTGATAGACTAGTTAGTAGACTAGCTTAGCTCTACTCTTAAGGTGTAGCCTTTCTGAAGTTTCCGCTAAATACGCTGGGAGCTCAGTGAGGTCTCTCCACCTTGGTTGTCCTGAACTTGAACATTTCCCAACTGCTTGAGCTCAGAGAGTCATTCAGTTTACAACTCCCAGTAATTATTCTTTCTCCACTATTTGTTCTTTGGCCAGTCTCACGGAGCCCCAGTATATACATGCACAGTTTAGTATTTAGCCAAAAGAGCTCACAAGGACTTCTATGTGATTTTCTGAAGCTCTTTTATCTGCATAATTCCCTCGTCTCCAGTATCATTCTTTGCCAATTCCAGCTGCCTCAATTCTCTGAATTCTGATCTCTGTCTCCTCAAAACAGTGAGGCTTCTATGGGGCTTGGGTCCCCCTTTCCCAGGCTATGGTCTGGTAAATGCAAAAAGTCAGGTTGATCATAGAATTCATCTCATTTGTTTTCCTTCTCTCGGGGAACACAATCTTATTCTGCTGGTTATCCAATGTCTGAAAACAGATGTTTCATATAATTTCCCCACTTTTCTCTTTGTTTATGGTAGGTGGGGTTTCATCCAATATCTGTTACTTCACCATAGCCCAAAGCAGAATTCCACACAGGGTAAGTTTTCATCAGCCTTTCTCACTCAAAGTAGTTTTCGATTTAACCTTTTACTATTTAGGGTTAAGAAGCAGTTGTCTCTTCCAACCCCACAAGCGCTAATGAATAGACATCTAATTGCCTCTTATTCCTGCTCATCAACCAGCCAGTTCCTCCCCGAGCCTATCCCTTTCCTGTCTCTTTCCAAACACAGCAAAAGGCAGGTGTGACATTCGTTCATCAAGTGTTTTCTACCCTCTTTCCCTTGGGTTCCAAGCCCTTTGGGAGCCTCATCTATCTTCACGTTACTGTGGGACACATGGTTATGGATGGACAAAGTTGGCAGAGCTAAGATATGCAAAGTTCTGGATCCTTGATGACATATTGAGAAGAAGCCCAAGACCGACCTCCTAAACTTATTAAGTGAAATAACTAAATTAAGTGAAATGCCCTTGTTTGTTGTAGCCGCTTTTCAGTGTATGCTCTGTTCCTTGAAGCCTAGAGTGTCCTGATGAGCACACGGACGAGCCCACCCCTCCTCTGTGCTTTCCACCACGCACGCCTGTCAGATCTTTGCCTCCAGCCCCGATCTTCCTCCACAGGGGCAAGCTGCCTGCTGTCTCTCCACTGGTGTCCCACCCACACGCTCCTCAAACTCCACATCAAACACTGATTCTGTTTTTTCTCCTCCTAGACTGCTTTCCCTCAGAATTCTCAATTTCAGTTGAAGGGACCACCATGTGCTTTGTAACCCAAGCTGTAAATCTAACTGTGATTCTGCCATTTTCCTTCTCCCTTTTTTCTTTTATATTCATAAACCACCAGGTCCTACTAATTCTGTCCCTAAGCATTTCTCAGAAACATCTCCTCCCCTCCATTCCTCCTCCTGCTACCAGGGAGAGGACCTGCCACTTCCTTCCCAGTCTGTCCCCACCAATCCCACTGCTTCCAGCGCATCCTCCATGCTGTCTCTTTCTCTCTGAAACACAGATTTGTTTGTATCATTTCCATGTTCAGAACTTTTCAATGTCCCCCAATCCTTGTTTGTATGATGAAGTTCAAACCCTTACCAAGGATTTTGGGCTTCCAGGATCTGGCTTCTGCTGACAACTCTAGACCCAGCTCTTACTACCTCGCCTGCAATGTCATGCTACATCCCAGGGACACCAATTTGTGGTCAGTTTCTCTAGTCATCCCACTTTTTCTCCCTTGTGAGAAGTCCCCGACAGCTCTATCTCACCCCTCAACTTTACCACCGCAGGCATCTGTTCATCCTACCCAAGTAGGAAGTCCGCTTTTCCTCCCTCTAGAAATCTTCCCAGTAACCTCAGTCGCCACCCTTGTACAGTTGCCCTGTTCTGTGCTCCAGCAGTCTCCACACACATCACACTCATCACACCTTCATTGTTCAGTCACTCAGTCATGTCTGTGACTTCCCTGTCCTTCACTATCTCCTGGAGTTTGCTCAGATTCATGTCCTTTGAGTCGGTGATGCTATCTAACCATCTCATCCTCTGCCGCCCTTTGCCTTCAGTCTTCCCCAGCATCAGGGTCTTTTCCAATCCACTCCGCTTTAACATCATGGTTATGTGTCTGTCTCCCCCTCCAGACTGAGCTCCTGGAAGGCAGATGCTGGGATTTACTCAGCTTTGAATCCCCAGCCCTTAGACCATGGTGGTTGTGCAATAAATGTTTAATAACCAATGGATCATCCGATGAATCCATTACAGCAGGCCCCCTGCAGACCAGCTCTGTGGAATGCTTAGTGGTTAGTTCACTTGAGCAAGTGGATTAACTTAAAAATAATAAAGTTATGTTTCCTTAAAATCATTTTTCCACCAGCGTCTTCCTTTAATTGGGTACAATCAGGGACGGGAGTGTATTTGTGGTGAGGTTTCCATAGTACTTCTCTCGGAAGAGGTATTATGTTTCTAGAAGCAAAGAATCATGGCTTAGCAAGAGAAAATGTGAAAAGAGCATGGCATGGATCTGAGAAACTGCTGGAAAACTTTTCTAGGCCACGATAATCAGGATGGGACTTAAGCGTCCATGAAGAGAGTGACTGCAGATGTGGACGTCTGATAATCTCTTCTCCCTTAGTGGCTATGCTTAACAAAATTCCACTATTAGACACTCACTCCTTTGGACTATCCATTACCCTCTCCTGTCGAGTTCTTACAAGCCAAATTTCCTGTGGAAGGAAGACTCTGGGTTGGGAAGATCCCCTGGAGGAGAGTGTGACAGCCCACTCCAGTATTCTTGCCTGGAGAATCCCATGGACAGAGCAGGCTGGTGGGCTATGGCCCATGGGGTCATGAAAAGTCAGACACAACTCAAGTGAGTTAGCGCGCATGCACACAGGAAGGGCTGAATCTCAAATCTTCAATCCTTAGATGCAACAGGGAAGGGAAATATTTGTATTCAGTTTGTGTGATAAAGAAAGTCAGGTAAATAATTTAATCTCCCTATAAAGGAAGCTGAATCATTCCTTTTATGCTGAATTGGCTGACAGGTTTCCCTGGCAGCCAAGCCTTGGCATGGGCTCACCCCAGTAGAGCTTTTCTCTTTGCCTCATTACTCTGGGTGAGGTCGTGTGACTTATTTTGGCCAAGGAACTGACTTCTTAGGAAGTTTCGTGTGATTCTGCTTCCCTCGTACACCTCTGCCACTTCCACGGGAGGAACAAGGCCCTGCCCAATCACCCCCACTCCGCATCAGCTGGATGATGGACACAAAGAGCAGACTCATCCCCACAAACCTGCAGCAAGAAGGAGTGTAAGGCAAGCCCAGCTGAGACCATCTGAACCTCTGTCAACCTCCCTGAGAACAGACGATCAGTGTGGCAAGCCAATGAGTTGGGGCTCTTGTTATGCAGCAGTATTGCGTCAATAGCTAACTGATACACCATCCTTCCAAAAGGTCAGGGTAAAGTACTGAGCACTTAGTGGCTGCATAGCACAGGATGAATGCTTCATTTCTTGTTCTCCATTGAGCCTTGCTGGCAGGCACCATGAAAGAACACAAGAATATCAGGCCTGGAAGAGCCTTTAGAGGAGCTGTGGGCAGAGGAACCACCCAGCGTGTTGTTGTGACTTACCAAAGGTCATTCGGGAAACTGGCCAGACTTGGACTAGTCCTCAGGGCTGGTGGTTCCCCAGTTAAGTGAGCTGACCTCTTCACTGCCTACGGGCCAGTCTGCTGATAACCACGGCTTCCTTCTGCTGTGCCCTTAGTCACAGGTGTGAGCTCCGTGTCACCAGGCTAGAATTTTGACGAATGTAAAGTGGTAGCAAGAGAGGAGAGGCAGGAAGGCAAGGCAGAAGATCCAGCCAGAGACAGGATTCCAGGTCCAAGCAGGGGTGTTCCATCTGCACTCCTACTTCCCTCTG
Organism: Capra hircus; assembly: GCF_001704415.2. Classification (NCBI taxonomy): domain Eukaryota; kingdom Metazoa; phylum Chordata; class Mammalia; order Artiodactyla; family Bovidae; genus Capra; species Capra hircus. The sequence continues at coordinate 19,595,470 of NC_030835.1, forward strand.
GCGCCAAATGCCCTGTGATGGGACCCCTGGACCAGACCCCGAACTGTGGGCCAGCTTCCACAGCTTGATCTTGAGAAGGGAGCTTGTTGTCTGGTGCTGGAGGCCCAATGGATGCTTCACCTGTCATCATTAACCTCTGGCTTCCCCCACAAACCCAGCCATGGGCATGGGCCCAGGGGAGTCTGGGAAGCTACGGGAACTAGGTTCAAGTGGGGAGCCTGCTTCTCCTTGATGTCTGTGTCTCTTGATGTTGTTCCAGCCACATGGCCTGGGAGGTGCCTCTGCACATTCCAGGCCCCATGGTTCAGAGTGAAATCAGCTTCTGATGCTGTCTTGGGGACAGGAGCTGGAGGAGAAGGGAGGCCTAGGACAGGGATTTAAGGGGCTTTGTTGAGTCCACTCCACCAGAAAAGCTGGGCAAAAGAGAATGGAAAGGGTGCCAGTCATGGAGTCAGTAGGCTGGGGTTTGGTGTCAACTTTGCACATTATTTAGTAACCTATGCGACCTTAGGCGGGGCTTCCCAGATGGCGCTAGAGGTAAAGAACCTGCTTGCCAACGCTGGAGACATAAGAGACTTGGGTTCAATCCCTGGGTCAGGAAGATTCCCTGGAGGAGGTACATGGCAACTCACTTCAGTATTCTTTCCTGGAGAATTCCATGGACAGAGGAGCTTGGTGGGCTACAGCCCAAAGGGTCATAAAGAGTCAGACAGGACTGAAGTGACTTAGTACACATGCATGTGACGTTAGGCAAATCACTTCCCATAAATGGACCTCAGTCTTCTGTTCTGTCACAGGGGGATGGCCATGTTGGGGGATCTGCTTTAGAGGGTGCCTCCAGCCCTGACATCCTGATATGCTGTGATAGTGTTTGGGCTGGATATTTGTTCCATCCCTATGGAATAATAATAATAATGATAACAGTGCATATTTTATCCAGCCCTCAATATGTGCAAGACACTGAACCAAGCATTTGCACGTGTGCTGGTATATCTCTGCATGATCTTGGTCAGATCACCTCCCACCTCTAGCTTTAGAGCCTTGAGCTCTGAGCCTTGGAATTGACACACTCGTGCCCAAAATAGCCAGAGCACACCGCAGGTGGCTGCAGGCTGTGGTAGCAAAGGCAGGTCCTCTGAAAGCTGCAGACACGAGTCCACATTCCACCGAAGCTCTGCCCCTTGCTCCAACTTGTTCTCTGCCTCTTCATTCCCTCTTTGGTCACATGGGATGAGTGGTCTTGGCCTTACAAAGGCACTGTGGGGATTGCATGAAATGCCACGGGTGCAGAACTTGATATGTGCCTAGCACCAGGACTTGTTACCTCTGCCTTTCTCAACACACACTGTTCTATGAGAAGGTAGACTTTCTGATCTCTGGTTTGGCATGACCTTGCAAAGTCTTAATTTTATTCAAGGAAGTGTTGGCCCCATCCTAAAGTATGACATCTGAGAACACTCTCTCCTGCTCTTCCCCTTTCTTTTCTGGGTCATTCCCCCTCAGGTGTCCCCTATTGCAGACCCAGCATTCTCATGCTCTTTCCCTTCCTTGTATCCAAACCCTGCCCTTGGAAAAGGGTCAGATGACCCATTTATATTCAAGTGTAAGTGACTGATATGGCTGGGGCTTTGCCTCTTGTTAGGGGTTTCATTTCAGAAGAAAACAAAGCCATTAGTGGGCAGAATGTTTGGAGGGAGGATTTGTGCATCGATGTACACGTGATGGAGTCATCTGCAGGTCGGAAGGACCTTCCCAGAAGAGGCCGAGGACTCTGCAGACAGCAAGGCTCATCCTGCTCTTTGAGACCCATTTTCTAGCAAATCAGCTCCCAGGGCACCCTGGCTCCAGGTGACCTCAGTGGACCCCTCTGGCTTCTCTGGGACCCTCCTTCAGGTAGCACATTTGGACCTAAGTGGCAGCTATTTCAGAGCTCCATAGGAAGCCCACAGACTGATTCTGTGCCCTCATCACATCCCTGTCTGAGCCACTGGCCCCAGCTGGCCATGCAGACCTCTCAGATTCCAGCTTCCAGGAAAACATGTTCTTCCTGGGGTTTGGGAACAAGGCAGCCTGATTTGTACTAGGAGATTCTTTGTTTACATTCCCTGGGTCTTTCTACTCGAGAAATAAAGAAGAAAAGAAAGAAAGAAGGAAGGAGGGAGGGGAAGGTGGAAGGAAGGGAGGAGGCTTGCGCTTTGATCAAGAGTTTATAATGGAATTTCCTCTTTCTTCCCTTTTTGTTCCTTTTTTCCCCTGGCAGTAAACTACCAGACTCTGAACTGAAAGGGTAGGGATTCCGTGGCTGTCAGAAGAGACAGGGATGCCACCTCTGCCTCGGGAGGGTGGGGCGCTGGGATTCCAGGACCAAGACCTGGGCCCCCTGCCCCACATGCATGGATGATGTGTCCAGAAGCGCTGAGCTAGCCCCGGGGGTCTTACACAGCCCTCGCCCACCACCCTTGAGCGTTCTCTGAACCTCCTAGCTCTCACGCCTCACTTTCATTCCCTGGTACCCCCAAAAAATCAGAGAGGAGAAGGGGGGTAAAGACAGCCTGCACCTGCCCCCATCACAGCGGCTCCCCGCGCCCACTGTTGTTCAATTTCTTCCCGTTGTGCTTTGTTCTCTGAGATCATTTTGTTTTCGTTGTCGTGTTGCTGTCACAGAAGGGGAGTTCCCAGAAGGAAGAGCGGGGAGAGGTCGGCAGCTCGCTCTGGACTCTCGGTTCCAGACCCCTCCCCACCCACGCACACACAAGCACGCACATGCACGCACAGGCACATGGGCACGTGCCCATGTCGGGAGAGGCTCTTTTCTTCTCAGATGGGTGGGTGGGTGGAGAATAGTGGGTTTCTCAGCACCTTGGGAATGACCCTGAGGCCAGGGCCCTGTGCTGGGGGCCTTGCCTGAAGACGAGGAGTTCTTCTTTGACTCAGCTCTGTCCCCTTGAGGGGCTGCTTGGCTCAAGGACAAAGGCGCAGAGCCACCCGAGCTGCCGCGTCCCTCTTCCCAGAGGCCCAGGAAGCAGGAGGATGTATAACTCCATCACTACCTCATAGCCAGTGAAACCTTTCGGCGGGAAGACCACAGGGTACACCCAAACCTGAAGGGCAGGGCAGGGAGACAGGAAGTCTCTCTGGCGCTGTCAGCTCCCTGGCCCGCCCTTGGCTGGGAGAAAACCGAGGGGTGGGGGGGTCTCTGTCAAAGCCTGTCTGGCCCGAGCTAGGCTGGGTGTGGGCTCCCTGGAGCCCCTGGCCAAGAGGTGTCTGGGCAGACACCAGCTTCTACTGGGAGGGTGCTGGAGGGATTGGAGAGGTCCCACCGCCCACTCCCTGCCCTCTTGCCAGCTAACCTCTGCTGGGGTCAAGTTTCCCTCCCCAGGCTGAGCTCAGAGCACCCCCCACTGTCCTTCGTTCAACGCCTTCACCGTAGAACTTGGCTTCTGAACTGAGTCTATCAGAAGTTTATTCCAAGTCTCTCCAGTGTTAAATGCTGAATATAGGCTGTTTTACAGATAGGGAAACAGGCTTAGATATGTTCTCATGTGTCCAGGGTTGCAAAGCTAGTGGAGGCTGAAGTTGGAAGTCACACCTGTTTTGGTGATACCCCCTAGGTCCATTCACCTCCCGTTGTACAAGTGCCGGCACCTGCCCCCCACTCCAAGGGAGATTTCCCACCTTGCTTTGTGCCCCCAGCACAAACTGAGAAGCAAGTGTGGGAGAAGAGGCCACCCCTTCGTGCCCCCGTCCTAGCCACACTGGGGCCAGAGGGTGGCCGTGCCCCTCGGGGCCCAGGGCACATCTCTAAGCCTTTCTCTCTTCCAGCATACCCCCAGGTCCTGAAAGATAATTTTTCCTTCTGTGTCTGCAAAACATCCTCAGAAGTTTCTGGGCCCAGGAGAAAAAAAAAAAAGTGCTGTTTAAGCAAACAGATTTCTGGCATAGCCATACCCACCATTCCAGTCTCACTTCTGCGGGATGCTACTAACACCACCTCGTAAGGATGAACAGACAGGCCCATGGAAAGTGATGAAGACTAGGGTCTGGCCCACAAATGCTCCAAAGTCGTGTGTCTCATCATCACCATCTTCAAATGACAAGGTGGTACAGTGCAAAGAAGGCCAGCTTCCAACCCCAGCTTGCCTGGTCACTGGCTGGGCCTCAGTTTCCCTACTTGTAAAGTGAGGCTGGTTCACTGGATGCCTCCGATGTTCGGTTCTCTGATTCAGCGTGCTCTGAGATGACCAAGGCCTGACCCCTCTAGAAAGCATGTGTTCCAGCCCCCGGGAGCATCCGTTTTCCCACATCAGTGCTTTCCAGACACGCTTTCCTCATCTCCACAAAGTGGTGGGGAAGGTGGGGACCAGGAGTTCCTGCTGACAATCCAAACAGACAGCTGCCCAGAGAGGTTAGGTGACCTGCTCAAAGTCACACAGCAGACTCGACACCAGAACCCAGCTTTCCTTTCATTGCCTTCCAGGGCCTGTCGTGGCTCGTTTCACACTGCGCAGCAGGAGAAGGAACCATGGGGAGAAGAGGGAAAAAACATCTAGAGAAAGGAAGCGACGCTGAGGGGCTGAGCTACATCCTGTCCCCTCCCCCCAAGAGGCTCACAGGCTATGAAGGGGAGCGAGAGGAAGGCTGGCGGGAGGATAGGGCCTGGGTCTGAATCCAGGCTTTTGCCAGGAGCAGGGAGCAGAGAGTGCTTAATGAGTCCAATCTGTCCTGGAATGTTCCCTCAGCCGGGGAGCTGCCTCGGAGTCTGGCTGCTGTGCACGGCAGCTGTGCAAAGCACTTGCTGGCAGCAGCCTGGCCGCCAGGGAACACCAGCAACCACAGCTAAGGGGCGACTGGCAGGAGGGGCCAGGGGAAGGCAGCTCCCTCTTTCCTCAGCACCAATCTCCAGAGCAAGGACCAGCGCTGTGTGAACAAAATGGTTCAGGCCCTGGTTCCGCTTCCCTTCTCTTCCTACAAGTTGACAGGATGGGCCCAACCTGGGGTCAGAGGGCACTTCGGGTACCTCTCCCATCCCCACTAGTCCTCCAGACCCACACTGAAACTCCTATCTTCCCTCCCATCAGCAGCTAAATGCTTACATGTTACACTGAGACTTAGGTAACTGTGGGTCAGGCCTTTGCTGGGTGGTCTGTGTGACAAGTGCAAGGCCATCAGAATGCCTTGGCAGGACTGGTCCCCTGCGCTAGCCTTGGAAGCCTCCCTTTCCTCTGTGAAAGTGGAACTCCAGGCTCAGGCAAGGCCCTCTTTTATAGTCTAAGGACATAAATGATGTCTAATGAATGATGATGGTAACATTGAATGCACTTTATGACGTATTAAAAAGCAGAGATATCACTTTGCCAACAAAGGTCCATCTAGTCAAAGCTATGGGTTTTCCAGTAGTCATGTATGGAAGTGAGAGTTGGACCATAAAGAGGGCTGAGCACCAAAGAACTGGTGCTTTTAAACTGTGGTGCTGGAAAAGACTCCTGAGAGTCCCTTGGACTGCAAGGATATCAAACCAGTCAATATTAAAGGAAATCAACCCTGCATATTCATAGGAAGGACTGATGCTGAAGTTGAGGTTCCAATACAGGCCACCTGATATGAAGAACTGACTCACTGGAAAAAACTCTGATGCTGGGAAAGATTTAGGGCAAGAGGAGAAGGAGGCGACAGAGGATGAGATGGTTGGATGCCATCACCAACTCAATGGATATGAGTTTGAGCAAACTCAGGGAGAGAGTGAAGGACAGGGAATTTGCTGTCCTGCAGTCCAGGGAGGTCGCAAAAAGCTGGACACGGCTGAGTGAGTGAACATCAGCGAATGATGAGCCTTGCACTGCGTGTTTTGTGTGCATTGATTTTAACAAATTCAAAATCACTCCAAGATGTTTCTACTTCTGTAATTTCTGTCTTACAGATGAGGAACCTGAGCTCCATCGAGAACTAAATAACTGGCTCAAAACTAGTGGCAGACTTGGGATTCTGATCCTGGCCATCTGACTTCAGACCTGGGAGGTTCTCTCTCCTTTATGCTGATATCTGTTCCGTGGTGGTGGTTTAGTCGCTAAGCCATGTCTGACTGTTGCAACCCCATGGACTATAGCCTGCCAGGCTCCTCTGTCCTCTGTCCTCTGTCGAGGGGATTTCACAGGCAAGAATACTAGAGTGGGTTGCCATTTCCTTCTCCAGGGGGTCTTCCTGACCTAGGGATCAAACCCGGGTCTCCTGCATTGCAGCCAAATTCTTTACCAGCGGAGCCACCTGGGAAGCCCCATCTGCTCTGCAGTTTTCCATCATGATGTGTCTACGAGAGGGTTATGAGCTCCTTGTTTGTAGAGACCTGGTCTACCTCCTTCACTGCCGTGTTACCAGGAGCCAGTTACCTGCAGGCACTTGTGGCAGCTGCTCTTGGTGCCTCATCAACGGCTCCCATGCCCTCCAGCACCTGTATCTCTTTGCCTGAGATTTCTCTCTGGCCACCGGAGCCAGCTCTGCCTGCGAGTAGCTCTCCATCAGTGACTGACAGAGTTGTAGTTAAACAGCCAGGTCCCTCACCCTTGCAGGGAGGTAACTCTATGTCTTGGGTCCTAATTGGTTCCCCGAGTTCTCCAGCAAGATGGAACCCAGTTGCCCATAACGGTCACCTGCTGGCAACACACCCTCTCCTGGCTGTCTTCCACTCCCCATCTCATGTTCCAACTCAACTACTGATAAGCCATTCCCACAGAAACCTCACAAATAAATCACAACCTTATCCCAGAGCTGACTTCTAGGGGAGCCCAAACTAAGATAGTGCCTCACGTTTGTGAAAGGATTGGTCCTATTTTATACTGTAGGGTTACAGAGAGGTGAGCCACTAGCCTAATAGTTCTCTACAGTTTTCATTGTTATAAAAACAGGTATTTCTTTTTACGATTACATTAAAATATATTTATTTAGAAAATGGCAAATCCCACTTTACAATGACAAGTTCCAGCTGGAGAGGAGGAGAACCCCTTTTCTACCCAATGGAGCATGATTAAGAGCACCAGGAAGATACAGACGGGAAGGTCAAAAGTGTGCCCTGGGGAAAGAGAAAAGGACAAATGCCTGGGAGTGGCAGGAATGGTCAGCGAGGGCTTCCTGGAGGAGATGGCAAGGGAACAGGACCTTGAGAATGGTTTAAAGTGAAATTGATGGTGAGTGAAGCTCTCAGATGTCAGTGAAGGTGTGAGCTCCCTCTCTGGGAAGAGCAGCAAAGGAGAGGTGAGGTCTGCTTGTGGGGCCCTGGGAAGCTCAGCTGTACTGCTCACCAGCTACATGACCTTGGGCACTAACTCAACCTCTCTGAGCTCCCACTCCTCATCTGTACAGTGGGCATCATGACCGCACCTACCTTGGTGTGGCTATGAGGATTAGACAAGGTGATTTGGGCAAAGAGCCTGACACGGTGGGTGTGACCAGAGCCAGACGTCTTTTGCTGGTGGTGTGTGTGGGGACACTGAGTGGTTAAGTCTGACCCACTGTCTGCACCTTGGACCACTCAGTTGGCATCTGGAGAGGCAGGATGCCAGCCTCCTGTAACTGGTTTCAACTTAGTGAGCCCCAGGTCCCTCATGTACTCTCGTGTAGAATGAGATCTGAATTTCAGGTTCACCTGCATCCAAAGCTATAGGGCAGAAGTAGACAAGAAACAGATGTGAACATAAAGTACTAAGTGCTGGCACTTTGGAGAGATTAGAGTGATGGCCACAGCGACTCAAATTCAAGATGAGACTGGTCATAGCAGGGATGTTATTATGGGGCAGTAATTCCTAGAAGTTTCAAGCTGGAAACAATTCTAGATAACCAAGTTCAGCAGCCCCCACATAAGCCATTTTAAGATGCTTAAACCACAGTCCAGAAAAGGAGGAAGATTTACCTAAGGCTAAGCTGCCAAGAGGTGGGTTGGGAATTGAACTGAGGACTGTGGTGGCAACTAGCCCAGAGCATCTTCCTCTCCACAGTGGGTGCCAGGAGCACAGCCACCTTCTGGGTAACCCCCTGCACCCCACTTCTGTCCTCCCCTTCACCTTTCCAGGCTGTGCCATCTGTCTGGCTGCACTCTCTCCCACCGTCTCCTGCCCCCACCTACAACCCACATACTCTCCACGTCTCCCTCCGCTCCCACCTGGGGACTTGGCTCCGGTGTGTTTATCTCGGAGAAGCTGCACTGGCACAGGCCTGTGTTTGTAAGATCCCCCACCTCTGTTTACTGGTGTTTATCCAGGTGTGTCCTGTCTGCCCTCCTAGCCAGGAGGCCAGGAGGCCAGGAGGCCAGAACTGCTAGTCCTGCCTGGTGGGTGCTATCCCCTGCTCCCCATGGGCTCTGACCTCTGCATGCCGCAGGCACAGGCCAGCAGCCAGCCAACACTGTGCCCGCCCTGGGGCAGGGCTCAGTGGCTGACACAGATATGGGGACGCCCTAGAGGAAAGAAGGCCATGTTTTGGGTAACAGGACCCAGATCTTAGCAATCAGAGTCAGTATAAAGTGCCAGGTTCCATTCATTGCCATTTGCTGTAGGTAGAGACTGTACTAAGTGCTTTACATGTATGTATCACCTGGCTTCAGATTCAGGCCATCTGTCACCATGATTAGTTATTGTTACTCTTGTTCTTCACATGAAAAGCTTCAGAGAAGTTATATTTGCTGGAGATCACAACGCTCATGGATGATGGAGCAGGACTGAAACTCAGGTACTAATGGCTCCAAATCCCCTGCTTGTAATCATGCTGCTGCTGCTGCTGCTGCTGCTAAGTCGCTTCAGTCGTGTCCGACTCTGTGCGACCCCATAGACGGCAGCCCACCAGGCTCGCCTGTCCCTGGGATTTTCCAGGCAAGAGTACTAGAGTGGGGTGCCATTGCCTTCTCGGTGTAATCACGCTATTATACTGATTACCCTCCTATGACCCTGGCATAGCTAGAGTCCACCTTCCCACACTGCTGCCAGAGAACTTCCCCAGAGGGGAAATGAGCCATCTCAGAGCCACCTGCCGGGGAGTCCTAGACCGGCCAGCTAGGAGGACTGCTGCCTCTGACTTCAAAATGGGATTTTGTTGTTGTTCAGTTGCTAAGTTGTGTCTGACTCTTTGCCCACGGGGGTGAACAGCAGCGTGCAGGCCTCCTTGTCTCACCATCTCCCGTAGTTCACCCAAGTTCATGTCCATTGAATCAGTGATGCCATCCAACCATCTCATCCTTTGTCGTCCACTTCTCCTCCTACCCTCAATATTTCCCAGCATCAGCATCTTTTCCAATGAGTCGGTTGTTAGCTCCAAAGTACTGGATCTTCAGCTTCAGCATCAGTCTTTCCAATGAGTATTCAGGGGTGATTTCCCTTAGGATTGACTGGTGTGATCTCTTGCTGCCCAAGGGATTAGTGAGATGCTAAATTGATTCAGCCATCTAGAGGGCAATTTGGCAGAACCTAGCAAAAATAAAAACTATCACACTCTTGGACGCAGCAATTCCTCTTATAGAAAGTAATCACCCAAGGGTACAATAATACCAACACATGATGTTCACTGCAGAAGACCTGTGTGTTCATCAGCGGAGGAGTGGTTATGTAAGCCCTTGGACATCCATGGGATAGCTATGAGGCAACAGCTAAAATGAATGAGGCAGACTTATATGACCTGACATGGGAAGATCTTTAAAACATATGGTGAGCAGAAAAAAAAGCGAAGTACAGTACACTATGTGAGATGTGTATATAAAATGCCCCAAACAAGTCCAAATGATAAATATGTGCAAATAAACACCAAGAAGATGGACAGCAATGATACACACCGAACTGTAAACAGTAGTTACCCTGGGGAGAGAATAGGTTGAAGAGGGCGGAGGTAAAGTAGAACTGTTATTGTTTTCTTTGTGCACTTGTGTGTTTTTTTTCTGATGAGAATATGTTCATGATCCCCTTGTGTAATGTAAAAACAAAGCCAAACCCAGGCCCGGACTGCTCCCAGTGGAGCTGGATCTACAGAGAAAGGAGACACTGAGGGCAGCTGGGGGCAGCTGAGTAAATGGTCCAGAGGCAAGATGTCCCCAGGGAGATCTTGGCCTGATGCTCCCCAGGGCAGCTCCTATCACCCTGGCGGTGGTCTGTAGCGCCTTATGCCTAAGCTCTCGTGGACTTTGGACCTTGTTCAGCCTGTTCAGTCACTCCAAGATGAGCTGTCTGGAACTTATGGGGTCCATTTGGTGGGATGAGAAGACTGAGAACCACGGGCAACAGGACAGGACCAAGGAGAATCTGGGAGCTTACATCCTCACCGTGGAGGAAAGAGAAGACATGGCTTCAGGCTTGATTAGAGGTGGTGGTCCCTGCTGGAGAAGGGAAAGAACCAGGTGTGCATGGGAAAGACATGTAGGTCTGGGCTTGGGAAGAACGCGCCTCAGCTAGAGGGAAGAGCTGAGGATCCCTCACCCTCTCCAGGACCTTGTCCTTGCATGTCACCCCTCCCAAGACAGCCCCTTCCTCTCTCCACGATTTCATGGCACCCTGAGGCACTTACTCTGGAGCTGGTCAGACCAGGTTTGAATTTGCCTCTTATCAGCCTGGGCCCCCGAGGTGACTCAGTGGTAAAGAATCAGCCTGCCAATGGGAGAGATGTGGGTTCAGCCTCTGGGCCAGGAAGATCCCCTGGAGAAGGAGATGGCCACCCACTCCAGTATTCTTGCCTGGAAAATCCCATGGACACAGGAGCCTGGCAGGCTACAGTCCATGGGGTCACAAAGAGTCAGACACAATTTAGTCACTAAACAACAACAACTTATCAGCTTTACCTGTAAGAGCAAGTCACCCACCTTCCAAGCCCCCATTTCCTCATCTGTAAAACGTGAAAATCACAGAAATGTTTCACAGGCCTGTTGGGAGGTTACAATAGATAATACTTATAAAATATTGTGTGTACAGTGCCTAATACTTGGTACATGCTTGATAGAATCCTGATTAATTATTCTTGGGTCACAGCTAACACCTGGGAAATGTGGACGGAGTGGGAAGCCTTTGAAAAAAGACCTCAAATCCAGCACAACTCTAGACCTTTTAAAAAAAATCCCCTAAAACCACAAATGAATTTCCCCTTCATTTCCAAAAACAGGTTGACAAACCCCTACCCCAAACCCTTGTGGCTGGATGTGTTCCAGCCTTCAGAACATTTGGGGTTTGAAATGTCTATCTAAACATGTGAAACTCCTAGCAGGGACTGGGGCAGCACCTCAAGATCAAACATAATAATATTTGGGGGGCAAAAATATGGATATTCACACCAGCGAGGACACATAATTTCAATGAGTAGTCTCATGTCCGTTTAGCTCAAGTTTTGCTGCCAAATGGGTCACACAAGGTCTTGGTTCTCACAGCTTTGCGGGATTGGGGGGGGGTCTGCTTCGTCAGTCAATTGCACTCTCAGACTATCGTCCACTCTCCAAGGTACCTTGGCTGCACTGCGACAACTCTGAGAAAAGGACATTTTTATCATCATTTTGGGCTTCCCTGCTGGCTCAGATGGTAAAGGATTTACCTTCAATGCAGGAGACCTGGGTTCAATTCCTGGGTTGGGAAGATCCCCTGGAGAAAGGAATGGCAATCCACTCTAGTATTTTTGCCTGGAGAATCCCATGGACAGAGGAGACTGGTGGGCTACAGTCCACGTGGCTGCAAAGAGTCAGACACAACTGAGTGCTAACACTCTCGCTTACCGTCACTTTACAGATGAGGAAACTGAGGCTCAGAGGGGTGTTGTGACTTGCCCACCATCACACAGTCAGTGAGCATCAGAGTCAGAACTAGGATCTAGGATCTTGAGTTTCTTGGGAAGGCAGAGACAGGGCTCAGAGCGGGTGGGTGGAGGGCCTTCTGTTCCTTCCCCTGTTCCCTCTCCAGCCCCCAAGCAGCCTGCGTGGATTCTTCTCCGAGACAGCAGGGCACGTGTGTGCCGCCCTCCTGCACATGGAGTGCCAGACGCTGGCCTCGGAGGTCTCCCCCTCCATCTGTGAGTTTCCGGGGAAGATACTAATGAAACTGTAACAGAAGAGTTTTCATCAGACCCATATGTTTTCACTTCAGCAGTACAACCAAGATATTTCCTGGCATCTGGGTTCAATTGCAGGCGGACTGGGGTGCTGGAGGTGGTGGAAGAGGAGGAGGGGGCAGAGGGAAGGCAAGGCTGAGGCTTCCCGTTCCCATGCGGGTGCGCTGGGAGCTATGGGAGCCACGGTGTGCCGTCTCCTTGTCTGGTCACGGCCGCCAAGACTCAGCCAGATGATGCGGATAACTGGGGTGGCAGGAGGCGGGGGGTAGATAAATAATTGAGAACGCAGAGACCTGCCGCATTCAGTGGCCCTGCTGCTTCACGAAGGATGCTTGTCTCATGGGGAGGGGTGATTTTTCAGTTGAGGCAGCCAGATCCTGACCCAGAGTCTCTGGACAGATGGAGTTTCCAGGGATGAACCCTCCCTGTGACCTCTGAGCCTCAGGACAGTGTTTGGGTCTCTGGGAACTACACTGCCTAAACCTACACTGCCGGGAGGCCCAGACACCCGGTTTGGAGTAAAAGCACTGGTTTTTCCCCGAGGGCAGCTGAGCCTGTGCCGTGCCTGCCCTGCCCAGCAGAGGGAATGGCAGAAGCCCTGGATGCCCTGTGATGCCGCAGGCTCTGGGGGTTAAGCCCAGCTAGTTTAGGAGGGTGCATGTCTTGCTTTACTCTGAACTCCATGCTGGTGACCCTGCACCGAGGTCTTTACTAGCCCGAGTACAGCAGGCCTGCTCTGTCCTTTCCTGGGTCCACTGACATGCAGCAGATGGTATGATGTGGTGACCAAATACACAGGCTCTGAAGTTACACAGACCTGAGTTCAGGTCCTGATTGTGTCATGCCCTGCTGTGTGACCTTGAAGGTACTCAACCTCTCTGTTCCTAAGTTTCCTGGTCTCTAAAATGAGGGTAGAAATAGCACCTACTCATAGGCTCGTGGGAATTAAATCAGCTCATTTGCAGTAAGTTCTCTATAAATAAAAGCTGTTACAGAGAAACAAAAGCTGAAAGAGTTTCTGGAAATCAATGAGACAATCCCCTCGCTCTGCAGATGCGTCTCCTTGAGACCCAGACAGAGGAAGGAGACCTTGTTAGTGGTTAGAGACAAGGGCCGAGCTTTCCACCCAGGCCTGTATGGGCTCCATCTTTCTCACATGAATTTGTCCTCATGACTCCTTGTAAGGCTATGTATTTCACCTTCCCATGAAGCAGTGGTCACCTGTCATTAAATGAAAACAAACAAGGCCTTCTCTGAAAAATGGTACCAACTTTGAAAAAATATATAGATATATATGTCTGCATATAATTAGTAAATAATCTAGAAAGGAAATGCCCAATTCCACATGGAGTTTTACTCATGTTTATTTTTTGTCACAGTAAGCCTTCCCCCATGATTGTGCCAACTTTGTAAGGTGGATGGATGGATAGATGGTTGGGTGGATAGGTGAATGACGTAGACAGGAGCAAGAATCTCTACTTGTCTATTTCACCTGGGTTGCTGGAACCTAAAGTCATTAAGAAATTGTTAAAAGCAAAACATATGATGACAATGATGGTGTTAACAGGGACGAAGATGATTCAGAATGGCTAGACATGAAGGCTTTATTCATTCTCAACATTTAGGGGGAATGACTCTTTCAAATTAGCTTAGTCTAGTGACCCAAAAGAGCACCAGAGGTTACACAGAGTGTGGGAGGATCTACAGGGAGGAGAACCCTGTGAACAAAAGCTCGACTGATACAGAAAGTTCTGGAGAGTCAGGGCAAGAAGGCCTGGTGTCCACTACAGAGCAGAGGACCTGGAGTGCGGGAGAAGCCCCCTTGAATATTCGGGTGGGAGAGTCGAGGCCAGCTCACGTGAGCCTGGGAGGAGTGAGAGACTAATCAGACAGCTCTCTCACCCTTCAAAGGCCTCACACAAGCTGCCTGATGGACAGGCCTGCCCCTCTTCTCTCACCAGCACCTGAACTATGACTGGTTCATCTAGGCTTTACTACAGTATATCCCAGGATATGTTTATGGAAGCTGGGCTCTCCCACCAGCCCAAGAACTTCCAGAGGGCAGGAAGCTTAAATCCTGGCATACAGTAGGTATTTAATAAATGTCTGATGAATGGGGGGGGGAAAAGAAAAGAATGAATAACTGTGTTTAAGCCACATGCACGGGGTCTCTGCTGAGTTGAGCTTACTTGCCCTCAGAACTATCCATCCTGGATCTGAGAGGAGGTTTGTTTCTTCCTTGACATATGGACCATTTCAAACTTTCTCCCCTGAGATGTCCATGGCACTGCCCTCCCCAAACCTCCTTTCTCCTCAAACCCTGGTATCCACCCTACCCTAACTCTCTCTCCTGGAACCACTCTCTCTCCCTTGCTCTCTAGCACAGGCCCAGCCCCTTCATTCTTCCCTGTGCCCTTCTCCAGAAGCTTTCCAGCTCTCCAGTCTCTTCTCCCTCCTTCCAGAGTTGCTCTGAATTCACCCATTTAGTAGTTACCTTTACGCTTAGCTATGGGTTTGGCCAAAAGCCACATCCTTCTGCTTCCCTTTGTGGGGGTTGTCATCTGCTCACTGACCTTTCCATTTCAGGGGGAAGAAAGCCTAAAAATCCCCACCCGAACCCTGCTCTTGCAAAACGGAGACACCAGGGCTCTTTGCAGTAGCACACTGCGTCTGGAAAAATCTGAGCGGCCCCCACACAAGGCCAGCGTTCCAAACTGGGGAAAACAGTTTCCATCCTCTGAGCCACAAACCACCCCCGGTGCACCCACCACACACGGCACACAGAGGCCAGAGCCAAGGGCACGGCCCGGCCCAGGATACGGCTCGCCTCGGCCTGGTGGAAGCAGAGAAGAGCGAAGTGGAGAAAAGAAGGAAATTGAGGATGACGGAGCCAGGTAGGGTGGAGCAAGAGGGAAACAGAGAAACACAATGGGAGCCAAGCTTGCAAATATCAGGAAACTGGGCCACAGCTGCCGGTCTCGGCTCCCTCTGCCTCCCACTCCCGCTCCTGTGCTAGACTGGCTCCATAATGCAGACTGCCCCACATTAGAATAAGTCCTGGAGGAGTTCCCTTCTTCACTAGGAGGTGGGTCACTCCATATGTGTCTGCTAGGTGCTGCAAAGCTATTTTCCAGGGTATCTCTGATGGGCCAAAGCTTCCTGTTTTAGGCTTCCTGCTTACACATGGACCCCCAATGGAAGAAACACAGTGCACAGAAATGTGCTCTTGTTCTGTTATTAGTCTTGAGGCTAATTCTAAATATAAAGACTCGAGTTCTACCTTCTAGAATATTCTGTGGGTCCTCCCCCCTGACGTGTCCCTGCAACCACTCGTTCCATCCATTACGTTGCAGTTTGCCCCCCTGCCCCGACCTGATCACCTGTGCCACTTGTGGAATCACTGCTCAGCTTTATGTCAACTCCTCCACCTGCTTTTGCTTACAGGAAACTGGATCATACCTATGAATTCAGCAGCTCCAGTGTGCCCTGAAACGCAACCCAGGCAGCCAAGAAGCACAGCACTGTCTGCTGCTGTAGGAAATTGAGGAAAGAGGTTTATGAGCCTTGTGTTCTGCTCAATTAAGCTGTCACTGGGTGTTTTGAAACTCTGGGCCAAATGCAAACACATACTTGTAATCATTTTGCATTTAAGCTTGGCAACTTACTTTCAATATTGCCATTATTACACTGGAAAATATTTTCCCTTTAAATATGCAATTTACCTTTTTTTTTTAAGAAAAAAAAAGTCATTTCATTACATCCTGAAATCAGAATTTTCCCTCCAGAGGAATCCATCTCCAATTTAACAATTAAAGTCAATGAAAAACTCGGGTACAATATGCAGAAACTAATTTTGAAGTTGATTCCCTTCCTGCTAATGTCTGTTGCAATCGTCCCTCCTCTGCTTTTATTCTCCAGGCCCTTTGGCATTTAGGGCCACCTGCAGGGGACTTCTGCGGTTCTAATGTGAAACCGTGAAGTCCTGAGCTTAACCCCTGAGATCTGGGGAGGAGATCAGAGTTCACAGTACTTTAAATACAGCCAGATCCTCAAAACACAGATTCACGAAGGCCTGCAGTTAATGACTCAGAGCAGAGACAGTACTGGAAGCTCATCCACCTCCAAGCAGACGGTGATGTGTTTTCCAGAATGACCCTCTCTCTTCATCTTCTCTGAAGTTCTCCAGAGGTAGCAACTCCACAGCCACCTGTTGCAAGGTTTTGTATCAGGGAATCCCTCTCCAACCCACTGTAACCTCTGCCAGCTTTAGCCACAAAGCTAGGGTTGTCAGATTTATTCAAAACAAAAAGAACACCGACATAAAATTTAGCTTCAGATAATCAACAGAAAAATATTAATGTATTTCTCATGCA
Organism: Capra hircus; assembly: GCF_001704415.2. Taxonomy (NCBI): domain Eukaryota; kingdom Metazoa; phylum Chordata; class Mammalia; order Artiodactyla; family Bovidae; genus Capra; species Capra hircus. The sequence goes on from NC_030835.1 coordinate 19,611,897, forward strand.
TTATTTTGGATATACTTATGTTGTTGTTTGGTCGCTAAGTTGTATCTGATTCTTTGTGATCTCGTGGACTGCAGGCGCACCAGTCTCCTTTGCCCTTCACTGTCTCCCAGAGTTTGCTCAGATTCATGTCCATTGAGTTGCTAATACTATTCAACCATCCCATCCTCTGTAGCCCCCTTCTCCTCTTGCCCTCAATCTTTCCCATCATCAGAGTCTTTCCCAATGAGTTGGCTCTTCACGTCAGGTGGCCAAAGTGTTGGAGCTTAAGCTTCAGCATCTCCTTCCAGTGAATACTTGAGGATTGATTTCCTTTAGGATTTGATCTCTTTGCTGTCCAAGGACTCTCAAGAGTCTTCTCCAGCACCAAAGTTTGAAGACATCAATTCTTCAGTGCTCAGCCCTTTTTATTGTCCAGCTCTCACATCTCACATGACTACTGGAAAACCCATAGCCAATAATACACTGTCTAGGTTTGTCGTAGCTTCCTTCTAAAGAACAAATGTCTTTTAATTTCATGGCTGCAGTCACTGTCTGCAGTGATTCTGGAGCCCAAGGAAATAAAATCTGTCACTGCTTCCACTTTTTCCCCTTCTATTTTCCATGAAGTGATGGAACTGGATGCCATGATCTTAGTTTTTTTAATGTTGAGTTTCAGGTGAGCTTTCTTACTCTCCTCTTTCACCTTCATCAAGAGGCTCTTTAATTCTTCATTTTGTGCCATTAGAGTAGTATCATCTGCATATCTAGGGCTGTTGATAACTTCTCCTGGCAATCTCAATTCCAGCTCGTGATTCATCCAGCCCGGTGTTTTGCATGATGTACTCTGCCTATAAGTTAAATAAGCAGGGTGACAATATACACCCTTGTTGTACTCCTTTTCCAATTTTGAACCAATCAGCTGTTCCATATCTGGCTCTAACTTGACCCACATAAAGGTTTCTCAGGAGACAGGTAAGGTCGTCTGGTATTCCTCTCTTTAAGAATTTTCCACAGTTTGTTATGATTCACATAGTCAAAGGTTTTAGCCTAGTCTATGAACCGAAGTAGATGTTTTCCTGGGACTCCCTTGCTTTCTCCATGATCCAACAAATATTGGCAGTTTGATCCCTGGTTCCTCTGCCTCTTTGAAACCCAGCTTGTACATCTAGAAGTTCTCGGTTCACATACTGTTGAAGCCTAATTTGAAGGATTTTGAGCATAACTTTGCTAGCATGTGAAATGAGAGCAACTGTTTGGTAGTTTGAGCATTCTTTGGCATTGCCCTTCTTTGGGATTGGCATGAAAACTGACCTTTTCCAGTCCTGTGGCCACTGCCAAGTTTTCCAAATTTGTTGATGTATTGAGTGCAGCACTTTCACAGCATCATCTTTTATCGCGATTTTAAAGAGCTCAGCTGGAATTCTGTCACCTCCACTAGTTTGCTTATAGTAATGCTTCCTAAGGCGCGCTTGACTTCACACTCCGGGAAGCTCACCTCTAGGTGAGTGACCACATCATCATGGTTATCTGGGTCATTAAGACCTTTTTTTGTATAGTTCTTCTGTGTATTCTTGCCCCCTCTTCTTAATCTCTTCTGCTTCTGTAGGTCCTTGCCACTTCCGCCCATCCTTGCATGAAATGCTCCAATTTTCTTGAAAAGATTTCTGGTCTTTCCCATTCTATTGTTTTCCTCTATTTCTTTGCATTGTTCACTTAAGAAGTTCATCTTATCTCTCCTTGCTATTCTCTGGAGCTCTGCATTCAGTTAGGTATATCTTTCCCTTTCTCCCTTGCCTTTCACTTCTCTTCTTTCCTCAGCTGTTTGTAAAGCCTCCTCAGACCACTTTGCCCTCTTGCATTTCTTTTTCTTTGGGATGGTTTTGGTCACTCCTCTTGTACAATGTTACGAACCTTTATCCATAGTTTTTCAGGCACTTGGTCTACCAGATTTAACCCTTTAAATCTATTTGTCACCTCCACCATATAATCATAAGGTATTTGATTTAGGTCATACCCACATGGCCTAGTGGTTTTCCTTACTGTCTTCAATTGACTGTGGCTCAGATCATGAGCTTTGTATAGCAAAATTCAGGATATATTTATGCTAATAATAATTTGCTGTTTATCTGAAATTCAAGTGTATCTGGGTGTCCTACATTTCATCTGGCACCTCTTAGCAGGACCGTATCTCAAGCTGATGTTGACCCCAGACTGTGAGTGCATCTCACCTCCAGCTAGAGACTGGCCCTGAAGCATTGACTTCCCCCTGCAACTTGAGAGGCACTGCCAAGTTGCACAGGAGAGGAGATGCTTCGGATCCCACCCCCCAGGCTGGACAGTAGTCCACGCTGGGGTCAGTAGGCTGAATTCAGTGTGAAAGGCCATATTGGCTGATGGCTGATGGCCATCACCTGTTAGGAGGGATGAGCGAGAGGCCCCCATCATCTGGGCAGGTCCCGGCCACCTGCCAGGGGACATGCGGCATGGCCCTCCTTATCTGCAGGTGAGGAGACGCCACTCTCAGTGCACTGACAGCCTGGGGAGAGCCAGAGCAGAGGCTGCCAAGAACGGGACAGGCAGGAAGCAGTAGCCGAGGGACAGATCCCATATAGGGAAGAGGGGAAGGGTGTGGAGGGTTGGGAGGAGTGGTGGGGAGAAGGGGGCAGGACCAGGGCAGAGCTCAGACTCGGGCAGCTTGGTGAATGGGAGGAATTTCCCAGGCAGAGATGAGATGCTGCATGGTTGAAATGGTCCAAGTGGGCTGAAGGCCTGGAAGGCTTCCTGGAGGAGGAGTGGGACTCACTGGGGCAGAACTGAGTGAGTTGGAGCCCTGTGCTAAAGAAATCAATGTCTGAACCAAATGTGGTCAGTTAATGGTCCCCTTTCCTGTCCAGGATGGGTTCACAGGAGAGGTGAGGTTGGCGCTTCCCCAGCCAGCGAGAACAGAGGGTCTCAGGAGGCACTGAGCATGCAGGATACTGCCAGGAAAGGCAGGGAGGCTGCTGGCAGGAGCAGGAAAGGCAAAAAGAGGAGGGGCCCTCGGAGGTCCCAGAGAGAGAAAAGGCGCTTTTTTTTTTTTTTTTTGACACTTTATATGTTTTGGCTACTGAATTAGTCAGCATTCTCAACTGCCAGTGAAAGAAACTCGAGTCAAGCTGGTTTACCCACAAAGAGAATTCATTGGCTTGAGAGGATGGAAGCAGAGTTTGCCTTATGTCTATCTGGACTGAGAAACCCAAGCAGTGTCAGCAAGCTGTCTCTTACTCCCCCGTCTCCCAGATCTCTTTTTCAGCCTGTTGGCTCATCAGATACTGACTCCTTGCAGCTCTGGGCTCTTCTATCAGCTCAGAAGCCCTAGCAGTGGTGCAGACAACAGCCCCCTTTCTCCATCCCTTGGTCTGGCTTGCTTCACGTTTTCATGCATTCATGCCTGAACCATCACTAAGCCAGGAAGAGAGAACACGCTGACTTGCCAGGTGTGGGTCAAGGGTGAGAGTACAGGGGCAAACTGGGGGTCAGCCACACCCATCTCTGGGGCCAACTGTGAGAGATGTGGTCCCTCAAAAGAAAATTGGATACACTTAGCAGAAAGAGTGAGGGGTAAGGAACAGATGCTGCTGCTGCTGCTACTAAGTCGCTTTAGTCGTGTCTGACTCTGTGCCACCCCATAGATGGCAGCCCACCAGGCTCCCCCATCCCTGGGATTCTCCAGGCAAGAACACTGGAGTGGGTTGCCATTTCCTTCTCCAACGCATGAAAGTGAAAAGTGAAGTCGCTCAGTCGTGTCCAACTCTTAGCGACCCCGTGGACTGCAGCCTACCAGGCTCCTCCGTCCACGGGATTTTCCAGGCAAGAGTTCTGGAGTGGGGTGCCATTTCAGATGCTAGTCAGGTAAAAATCACCCATGTCCAAACCAGTGAGCTTATCTATCAACGCTGATTTAATCTGATCATTGCTGTGAGGGTAGGGATTATTAGCTTATTTTACAGAGAAGCAAACTGAGGCTCAGAGACCTTGTGACCTGTGCAATACTGCGCAGCAAGGCGGAGGCACAACAGGATTGGAGCTCAGGTTTCTTGGTCCTGACGTGGCCACACCAAGCGAGCCAGCCCAGCCAGATGCCCTCCCAGCGGAAACATGGGGCCTGGTCCTTCATACCCTTTAAGGGCCTCATCCACCAGTACCCCAGACCACACCCAGCCACTGTGAGACGATCGCTTCCAGATTCCACAGGAAGGAACAGGAACTTCTTCAAGCTAGAGGCCTCAGAGAGAAACAAGGTGATTACATCTGGATATTTACAATAGCAGGAATAGCAAAGGCACGGGTCCCTCTAGCTGGGGACCCATGGAGCAGGGCTGGGTAAACAAGCAGCCCAAATGTAGGAGCAGCCAGGAAGAGCTTCCTGTAATGTCTGCAGCCCTGGGAGGACCCACAAGATCTGGAGCCCCATCACCAGGGAAGCGGCTTGAGCTGCGGCTTGCCACGGAGCCCTGAGGCTCTGTCCCATCCCTGCCCACTGTACGACCCTGACCTCAGTCTTCTTGTCTGTAAAATGATGCATACAGACCAAATCAGTGGGGGTTTTTTTGCTCTTTTTCTTTCTTTCTTTGTTCCTTTCTTTCTATCTGGGATCCGAAGGAAGAAACACCATTGCCACCGACTCGAAAACACTCACAGACAAATTCCCCAAAACAATATTGACCCTTACCTCAAGCAATACACTGATCTTTTCTAGTTAATGTACTTCATTTTTTTTTTGAGTTTGATTTTTATCTGCTCACTCTTAGAACACCACACTGGACTAGGTGATCTCCAAGGACCTTCTTAGAGACCAAGTCTTTTCAGCAGGGTTTCTGGCGCTGTAATATCGTTTGGGCACTGCAGGGCAAGGGAGGAAACGAAGGTGGGCATTGGAGGAGCTGGTGCTTAAGAACCACAGCCTTCGATCGTCGCCCCCCAGACCCATCCCAGTTCTCTCCTTTGCTCTTCCTGCTTTCCAGGGAAGCTGTGAGTCAGAGACGAGGCTGAGAGCCTCTGTACCATGTGGACTCCGGTAGTTCCTTTCCCTGGAACTCCGTTTCTGGACCAGTAAAATGTGCTGGTGGTGCTTAGTTGCTCAGTCATGTCCAGCTCTTTGCAACCCTATGGACTGTAGCCCGCCAGGCTCCTCTGTCCATGGAATTCTCCAGGCAAGAATACTGGAGTGGGTTCCTGTGCCCTCCTCCAGGAGAACTTCCTGACTCAGCGATTGAACCCACGACTCCTGCATTGCAGGCGGATTGTTTACGTGCTGAGACATCGGTAAAATGTGCTAGGAGAACGTACTGACGGCTCTGCACTCTGGCGACACAGATCTGTGGACCCCAGTGGCGGACACAGGGAGTCTTCTCCTCTGCCCCTCCCAGCCCTCCCCGCTGAGCGGGCCCAGCCAGCACTCCCATCCGTCCTGCCTCCTGTGCCCCTGAGCCTCTCATAAGCGGTTTTAAGGACAGCAGCTGCCCTGCTGCTACTTGACAGGAGGTTTAATCAGACTGCAGTTTCTGTTTGAAGAAGGAGGAAGGACTCCAGAGGGAGGCCCCATGAATTTGCAAGGAAATACCGAGGGCTTGTCTTTCTGTCTGTCAAAGACAGCCTTGCTGAAAGGGCTGCGAAGCCGTAAGTGATCAGCTCCCAACTTTTCTCCTGGAGCCAAGAGTCACTCAGGCAATTTCCTCCCTCTTCTCCCAGGGGACCCCGTGTTGAACTTTTTGGAGTAACTGGCCAGGTGACTGCTTTTGTTTCTGCAGTGTTGGATTGGGTTGGGATTGGGCCAGATTTAGGGGTGCCAAAGCTGAACACTGATAGTATTTTTTAAAACTAACTTTTAATTACATAAGTGATACATGAACAGTCTTCTTTTTTTCAGCCTTCCTTTTAAAAACTGCAGATGAAACCCAAGGCCCTTTTGAGTGTCACACCCAAATCCATTGCTTATTCCCATCCCACCCCCATAACCCTTGTGTTTGGTACAAAAATAGAAACATGAGTGTGTTTTATTTTCCATATAAATTTTAACTGTAGCCAACACTGTCCACCATCCACCCAGCAGGCACCCCTTTCTTCCCTGCTAATGGAATCTGATGTAGTCAAGGGATGTGCAGAAACCTGCTGAAATGAGGGAGAATGGGTGAGAATGAATCATGATAGGCTCCCTAACTTCAGACTATGCTACAAAGCTACAATCATCAAAACAGTATGGTAATGGCACAAAAACAGAAATACAGATCAATGGAACAGGACAGAAAGTTCAGAAATAAACCCACATGGTCAATTAATCCATGACAAAGGAGGCAAGACTATACAATGGAGGAAAGATAGTCTCTTCCTTAGATGGTGCTGGGAAAACTGGACAGCTACATGTAAAAAAAAAAAAAAGAAAGAAATTGGAACATTCTTTAACACCATACACAAAAATAAACTCAACATGGATTGAAGACCTAAATGTAAGACCACATACAATAAAACTCTTAGAGGAAAAATAAGCAGAACACCCTGACATAAATTTCAGCAGTATCTTTTTCTAGACTAATAGAAATTAGAAAAAAAAAGGGGGGGGTATAATCTAATTAGACTCAAAATCTTTTGACGGCAAAGAAAGCCATAGACAAAACAAAACGATAATCCAAAGAAGGGGAGAAAATATTTGCAAACAATGTGGCCCGACTGACTGGGGATTAGTCTGCAAAATTTACAAACAGCTCATGTGGCTCAATATCAAAAATACAAGCAACACAATAAAAAAAATGGGCAGAAGACCTAAATAGATGTTCCTCCAAAGAGGACATACAGATGGCCAAGATACACATGAAAAAATGCTCAATATTGCTAATTATTAGAGAAAAGCAAATCAAAACTATAATGAGGTATCACCTCACACCAGTCAGAATAGACATAATCAAAAAATCTACTCTAAATGATTTCTGATAACCTCACCTGTTAAACATAAAGGTCTAAAGGTTGGTGGATGATCCAGTTCTACATAATGAGATATTAGGGGAAGGCTACCAAGGAGGGCTTCCTCTACCAAAGAAAAAGCCAAGGTTTTGCAAAGAGAAAACCCTTTTCCTTTTCCTTTTCCTTTCTTCATGCCTTGAATACAAATGTGATGTCTGGAACTACAGTAGCCATTTTATAACCATGAGGCAATGAGCAGAAAAGAAAGGCCAAGGAGATTCCTGAGAATGCATTAATGAGCAGCTGACCCAGCTCTCACAATTACTTCTTCTAGACTACTTGCTATTTGAAAAAAATAAAATAAAATAAAATAAACTCCTCTTCCTTTAAACTAGAGTAGGTTGGGTACTTGGTTGTTTAGAGCAAAAAGGAACCTTGACTCAGGATTACCTGCATATGTCAACCTATGACTTGGTTTTTCCTTCCCATTCAACGATGATTCTGAGATTTAGCCACATAAATATATAGGGATCATCTTTTAACTAAAAAATTGTGTTCTGTTGTGAAATAAACTATACTTCAGTGATATCTTACTGATTGGAAATATTTAGTTGGCTTCACATTTTAATTTCACCATTAATACTGAAATGAACATCGTATACATGTGCTAATGTTTCTTCAATTGGTTCCTAGAAGCAAAATTGCTGCGCACATTTTCAGATTTAATATTTCACTACAGATAAATTGCTGTGGACAGTGGTTGCACCAATTTACACTTCTGTCCTGGTGGGGATGAGACCTTGTCTCACATTCTTGTCTACCTTTCTTTCACTATAATAAGGCTGAAGTTTTACCAATATGATGATAAAATCATTACTGTGTTTTAAATTCCCTGATTACCAAGGAGGGTGAGCATGCTTGAGTTTATCGGTCATTTGTGTTCCTTTTGTGAACTGTCTGTTCAAAATAGCTCACTTTTCCATTGTGTCATTTGTAAGCAGTCTGTTTGTAACATATTGTAACAAACATTTGTGTATAAACAAAACATTACTGATTTGTAACCATTCCTGATATGTTATGGATGCGAATTCCTTCTGGGTTGTGTCTGTTTCAAGTATTCTCCCAGTGAGTTCCCTGTCTCAATGCCAGCCCTGGAGCAGCATTCCTGCAGCCCAACCAGGGGCACAGAGCGCTCAGTGGTAGCGCAAGGACTTGAAGCCAGGTTACCTAACATGAGGAGCCTCCTTGTCATACTCCTGCTGCCTCTGCTGCCAGTGCTCAGTAATAAGGAACTGCTTCTCCTCCCCGACCTCCCTGGGTGCTCCCCCCACCCTCCTTTGTCTAAAGATTCCACCATTTGGGTCATTGCTTTGGCTTAGGCATCAAAGGAGAGGCGTCATTTCCAGAGATGACCTTGAGTTTCCCAGGAGAGGAGGAAACAGCCTATGAAAGCCTCATTTTGGGGGTAGGAGGAGCTCATTTCTTTCCACAGTTGCAAGGATTTAGGGGGTAGCTTCATCATTCACGTCCCATGGTGCGGTGAAGTTGGCTGCCCCGTTTGTTCCTGGGGTCTTTGGCTGCAGCTCTCAGGACCACAACATACTCCAAGTATTCTTGCCTGGGAAATCCCACGGACAGGGGAGCCTGGCGAGCTACCATCCATAGGGTCGCAAAGAGCCAGATATGACTAAAACCACTTAGCACCCGGGATCCAAGTCCCTAATGTTCACTCCCCCTGCCTCCCAGGGTCTCCCCATCAGCGGTTCTTAGGGGTCTCTCAGGGGCCTGCATGGGAGTGGGCCCTGGTCTCCATAGCCTCACAGACGTTCTTCTCTTCCCAGTCCGGGGTCGGGGCGGGGGGGGGGGCGTCTCTCTAAACCTCTGTCTCAGCAAGCACTCCCACCTGTCCCTGAGTTATCCTCTGTTTTCCCCCCTTGTCACACCTACGCAGGGCAATCAGCACAAGGACACTATAAGAGCCTGGGTTTTGCAAATGAAAGATTCCAAGTGGGCTTCCAGCCAGTGTTGCCCACGAAGTCCCCTAAATGACTTTTCCTCCTCTGCTCTTCTCTCAGTCTTCCCCCACACAATTAGAGGCAAATAAGGCCCCAGCATTTCCAGTTTTGGAAACCCTCCCTTCAGTCTCTCCTTGGCCCTAGATCTGCTGTGTGCCCTGGGGGACCTGGTCAATTTCTCTGAGTTTCTAGGTTTCTGCTCTGGAAAGTGAAGTTCCTCACTGCCCAAGAACCTACCTCCTTCCCTGGGGTGGCCAAGTGCCTGGGGATGGAAACCAAGGAACAAGAGCACCCCTGGTAGACTGTTTTCCTGCTTTCATCAAGCTTTTCCTGTGGAGTGTAAGTTTTCTAGGTCAGCATGAGGCTTGGGGGCATCAATGCCCTGGGGTACCTCCTCCTGGTTTGGCTTCTGGATCAGGTCCTAGCTCTTTGTTCTTTCTTGCTCCCCTCGCCCATTCCTGTCCCAAGGATGCAGGTGTCTGCTGCAGCTTCTAGCCTGGACCTCAGCTCCAGAAGCAGCAGCCCAGGTCAGAGGCCTTATACCTCTGCCCTGCAGAAAATCCTCCCATTGTTCCCCATCTGTTGTGCAGACTACCTGGCTTCAAAATAAACACTCTGTCCTAACAACTTTTCCAGGTCACCTTTGCGGTGAACCACATGAGTCAGTCATACCAGTGATCCTGTTGTCCAGATCTGCGGTATTCTTTCAAACCCCCAAGTCTTTCCAAGACTGTCCCCTCTTCCCCAAATACCCTTCCAACTCATTGTGTCTACCTGGCAAACTCCTACTCATCCTTCAATACCCTGATTCCTGGTCTTCCCCATCCCAACGATTAATACTCCTTTCCTCAGCATCTCCAGACCAGTGTGTAGAATCTTGGCCCTAACCACACTGTATTTTATTATTTGTTGACCTCTTTGCCTAGGTTAAACTGAAGGGCACAGCCGGCAACTTTTCCATCTTTGTACCTCAGTGCATTCGAGAGTATGGCATAAAATAAATCTCAATTCATGTTTGGAGAGAGAGAGAGAAAGACAATTCTTTAAAACTCTCATGAGATGGATAAAATTTCCCCCAGTTTTCAAATGAGGAAGTGAGTCTTAGGAAGGTTAAGTCATTTGCCCAGGGTCCCCTAGCTTGAGGGTGGGGGGAGCAAGGTTTGGCTCTAGACTGCTTAACTCCAGGGCCTAGGTGCTTGCCACGAGTGTTCTATTGCTCCTATGGGCAGCCTTTTGTGGACTCTGGAGCCCCAGCATCTCTAGGTTTCTCTAAAGGTGGCAAAAATGATGTCTTATGAGGCTGTGTGTCCTGGAGTGACCCACTGAAACTCTGGTCCAGCTCTCCACAGTGAGAGCAGCAGTAGCAATCCTGCTGCACCATTTTCCCAGAGCCTTATTGGGTTTGTATCAGATGCCGGATGAGAGAGGGGCCTTAAAGGGTCTGCAGGGCCAGACTCCTGTTCAAAAACACACAGAGTGGAGCCCGCCAAGCCCAAACTCCATTTCCCCCCGGGGGAGTCCACCTCCCCACTCCTCACCTGCCTGCTTTGGAAACAAGTAGGTGGTGAAGCCCAGCTGGCAGGGCCCTGGCCAGGAGCCTCCCTCCCCAGCCTCCTCTCCTTCTCGTTAATGCACAAGTGTTGTCACATTCTGGGAGCAGCCTCAGGCCCCAGACACCCCAGAGGTTTCCACAATCAGCCTGAACACTGGGTTAGCTAGCTGCTGAGTGGGAAGGGAGACAGTGCCAAATAGACGCGCCCCGCCTCACTGAGGACAACCTGACCCAGGAGGCTCTGGCCAAAAAAGGAAGCCATTTGGACACTGGGAGGGGCGTTTGACTGCAGTTCTCTGCATTAGGGGCCTTAGATCTGCCTTCTGAAGAGCTGTCTGTCCTGAGTTCTTCCTGGAGCCCTCAGTTCTGGCCTAACTTATTCCAGAAAGGAGGAATAAGGAAGCAAGGCCCCCTTCCCAGGTAGGTGAAGGGGGCTGGGCAAAGACAGGTGGATGCATTCACTTATGCAATGGGCATTTATGGAACAGGCCGTGTGTGCTAGGCCATGGAGTGCTGGGGTACAGGCCTGGTCTCTGCACACAAACTGCTTTGCCTCCTTGGTTTCACTGTCAAGAATATTTAGGAAGGGAGCCCCCTCCTACCCTGTCAGTGGTTCTGCATGCTTGCACAGTTTAGAAGCAGACTCTGCACTTGGATTTGCTTTGAGAGCACATTCCCTTCACCCATCTACCATCTTGCTTTATTCCCTGAATGACCCTGTGAGAAAGGCTGGGCAGGGGATAATCCCCACCCGGTACCAGTTGACTGGAACCTGGAGTGCTGGGTTCCAAGAGATCCTGTGGTTACACCAGGGCTCAGTGTTATAGAGTGCTGTGATTGATTAGTAATGCCTGCAGTGAGTGGCAGAAAGGAGAGGAATAGTGCTGATGCAAAGGAGAGTGGTCATTTCTGTACCAAAGTGTACCCTCCTCAAGGGCATGGGGTCAAGTCTTGTTCACTAATGTTCCCAGCATGGTGCCTACCACAAGGCTGATGATCAATAACTAGGCATTATAGTAAAAGAACCTAGAACCGTAACAATGCTGAGTGAGAGGTGGGACTTGTCCAAAGACCCAAGGTGAGTCTGGGTCTCCTGACTAGCCATCCTCTGCTATCTTGCTTCCCAGGTGCCACGAGTGGTGACGAACACACCTACCAATGCAGGAGACATAAGAGACCCAGACTCAATCCCTGGGTGGGGAAGATCCCCTGGAGGAGGGCACGGCAACCCACCCCAGTATTTTTGCCTGGAGAATCCCATGGACAGAGAGGCCTCATGGGCTATGGTCCACGACGTCGCAAAGAGTTGGACACAACTGAAGCGACTTTGCACTCATGTACGTGATCTTGTCAAACCTCACACTCTCCTCATCCCCAAGCTGTGTATCTGTATTTCCATCTAAGGGCGAGGATTCAAAACCTCCAAAGGTGCAGATAGCCTCAGCTGGAGGAGAACCTGGCTGGAAGACAGGGTCACTATGCCCTCTGCTTTCAGGATAGGGTACCAGGATCCCACACTGGGTCTTCTCTGAGCAAGAAAGAGACCAGAAACCATAGCACGGTCACTGCTGCCATTGGGCTCTGCATCTGGGAAGCCTGCAGAAAGGGTCGGCCATCCTCCAGGATGTGTGCTGGGCAAATCTGTCCCAGGACAGCACTGGCCCCTGAGCAGGAAGGGGGAAGGTCTTCTCATTGCACAGATCATCAACTAATATTTCAGGGGGCATCTAGGCCCAGATCTGGCCAGTTCAATTCAGTTCAGTTCAGTCACTCAGTCGTGTCCGACTCTGCAACCCCATGAATCGCAGCACGCTAGGCCTCCCTGTCCATCACCAACTCCTGGAGTTCACTCAGACTCACGTCCATCGAGTCAGAGATGCCATCCAGCCATCTCATCCTCTGTTGTCCCCTTCTCCTCCTGCCCCCAATCCCTCCCAGCATCAGAGTCTTTTCCAATGAGTCAACACTTCGCATGAGGTGGCCAAAGTACTGGAGCTTCAGCTTTAGCATCATTTCTTCCAAGGAAATCCCAGGGCTGATCTCCTTCAGAATGGACTGGTTGGATCTCCTTGCAGTCCAAGGGACTCTCAAGAGTCTTCTCCAACATCACACTTCAAAAGCATCAATTCTTCGGCACTCAGCTTTCTTCACAGTCCAGCTCTCACATCCATACATGACCACTGGAAAAACCATAGCCTTGACTAGACAGACCTTAGTCGGCAAAGTAATGTCTCTGCTTTTGAATATGCTATCTAGGTTGGTCATAACTTTTCTTCCAAGGAGTAAGTGTCTTTTAATTTCATGACTGTAATCACCATCTGCAGTGATTTTGGAGCCCCAAAAAATGAAGTCTGACACTGTTTCCACTGTTTCCCCATCTATTTGCCATGAAGTGATGGGACCGGACACCATGATCTCCGTTTTCTGAATGCTGAGCTTTAAGCCAACTTTTTCACTCTCCACTTTCACTTTCATCAAGAGGCTTTTGAGTTCCTCTTCACTTTCTGCCATAAGGGTGGTGTCATCTGCATATCTGAGGTGATTGATATTTCTCCTGGCAATCTTGATTCCAGCTTGTGTTTCTTCCAGTCCAGCGTTTCTCATGATGTACTCTGCATAGAAGTTAAATAAGCAGGGTGACAATATACAGCCTTGACGTACTCCTTTTCCTATTTGGAACCAGTCTGTTGTTCCATGTCCGGTTCTAACTGTTGCTTCCTGACCTGCATATAGGTTTCTCAAGAGGCAGGTCAGGTGGTCTGGTATTCCCATCTCTTTCAGAATTTTCCACAGTTTATTGTGATCCACACAGTCAAAGGCTTTGGCATAGTCTGGCCAAAATAACCCTAAACGGAAAGTTTGGGAATTTTTTAAAGAATCCTTTAAGGGGGGCCCCCTATCCTCCAACAATGTGCAGTGTGCATCTCTTGATGGGGTTCTTTATTCTTCTCAAAGTGCCTTCATAACCACTCTCTTAGATAGAAGGGAATCACAGGATGTTAATGCTGAAAGGATACTTAGGGATCCTCAGAAGCTGAGACGGGAAAGTGACTTGCCCAAGGTCACACAGATGTGGGTAGAGCAGGGCCAATTCCTGGCAGGGGCTTCCAGGAATTCTTCATGATTGTGACCAGGTGACAGTGCTGAGGAGTCAGACCTCTCTGGGAAGGTGGCAAGGACTGGTAGGTGTGACTAGAAAGAGGGTGGCTGGAGAGAGCCTTGGGGTCAGGCCCCAAGCTTATGCAAGCATTTAATCCTCAGGGTAAAGGATGGTGGCAGCCCCAGGCCCTGTCCATGCCACCCACAAACAGTTTCTCATTCATTCATTTATTTTTAAACATTTTTTTGTTTTGTTTTCCATCCTTTGTGTTTATAAGAAAAGCTACATAAACAATCCCAGAAAGAGGCCACCAGCTCCAACCAGCTGCTTGGGTTCAGGGTCGAAGTCATTATTTTTGGGAAATGGGTCTTTCCTCTACTCCCGCCTCCACTCAGAGTAGAGGCCCCACTGTTTAGTGTAACTCGGGGGGCACGCCTGCAGGGCTGTTCCCTGTTTACTCACTGTGCCCCTGTGTCCCCAGAAGCACCCGACACCCATTTTGCCACTGGGAAAGTCACTTGCCCAAGACCACATGACTGGCCAGTAGTTGGCAGATCTGAGATTGAGATCTACGCTGTATAGAGTTTAAATCTTTGCCACTATGCTAAGCGGACCTCCTAAGATGAAGATGGGCTGCAGCGAGAGAGAGGTGGTGGGGGATATGGAGAGACCAGTGGGGACAGCAGGGCTGTGATTTCCTTCTAAAGAAGGGCCCCCAGGGTGGAAACCCACCCCCATTCACATTCTGGAAGTACCGTGCAGTGTGTATACACATTCCTGCAAACTCACACGCATGCACATGAGCACACACACAACCCCCTCAGAAGCACCCACACGTGCCCACTCACACAGAAATCAGCCCCACTGCAGCAGTGCAGGGGCTGCTGGACCAGGCCAGCTCCTAGGACACGTTCTTCTCCCCCAGACCTCAGGAAGATAGACCCGGGGACCCGCTCTCCCACAGGCAGCACATAGAGGCCAGGAAGCTGCTCGCTTGCCCGTCACTCTGGCAGTTCCTCTCTTCTCCTTCTCGTGCCACTGCCCTCTGACCATTTGCAAGTCAGAGAACAGAGGCCAAACCGGGAAAGCGACTTACCTGGGTCTGCGGTAGGCCCCTGCCCACTCGAATGCTTTCTGCAGTCATTTTTCAAAACTTTCGAGCTTGGGAGTCCTCCTTGGCCTAGCTGACAAGGAGGAAGAGATTTCCTGGCAGTAGGGGTGAGGCGGGGCCCCTGAATGTTTGCTGAAGGAGTGAGTAAATGAGTGGATGAATGAATGAAAAGATAGATGAATGGATACCTGAATGAACGGATGGATAAGTGGATGGATAACTGGACAAAGTGAGTGAATATGGAGGAAAGGAAGAAAGAAATGAATGGATGGGCAGATGGATAAATGAAAGGATAAAGGGATGGGTGAATGAATGAATGGATTGATGGACGGGTGAACAAATGGAGTGAATGAATAAAGCAAGGAAGAAGGAGAAGAGTGGATAAGTAACACAGCCGGGTCATCCAGGGCTAACAATTCATCCAACTGGAAATAGCAGACACTAGACTATACGTTATCTTCATAGAGTCTGCATTTTCATGGGGAAATCTGAAAATTTTTGGTAAATGTACTTAAGGTACGTGTTAGTCCCTCAGTTGTGTCCAACTCTTTGCGACCCCATGGACTGTAGTTCACCAGGCTCCTCTGTCCATGGGATTTCACAGGCAAGAAACCTACTGGAGTGGGTTGCCATTTCCTTCTCCAGGGGATGTTTCCGGTTCCAGGGATCGAAGCCGGGTCCCTGCCTTGCAGGCAGATTCTTTACCAACTGAGCTACCAGGGAAACCCTTAGGTTCTGTGAAGTGTGACCTTTCGTGGGCCCCAAAGGCCACACTTTACAGCACCATGAGAGTCACCCTTTAGGGAAGATCTCCAGGTAATCTCCCCTTCCACCATTATGCTGACTTGAAGTGGGGGGATGGGAGGTAGCTCCCACTTGGCATCTGATCCAGGGGGCAGACTCACTATTCTCCTTTCATTTCCTGTCACAGTGAGGGAATGCTCTTTTAAATGAGATTTTACTAAAGGTTTGAGGATAACAATAGGGAAACAAACCCAGAGGCCCAGCCCCTGGCGTTCATGTCCCCTTTCCGTGTCCCCTATGCAGACATCACTAGTTGAGCACAGGCTTCTTCCTTGAGCTGTGCCCCAGGCAGCCATGAACAGTCAGTGGGTGCTGACATGTGAAATGGTGCCTAGCCACTCTCCCCGGACTACAGAATCTGGCCGTGGGGATGTTGCTGACATGTCTTCCTCTCAGGAAGTACTTGGAGCGGCCTCCCTGTCTACTGTTTCCCTGCTCAGCACAGAGAATCCTACAGGAACCATGCACCAGGCAGAGCTTGGTCAGTGGTTGAAGCAGGGCTCCTGCTGTTGGAACCAGAGTGCCAAGGACAGAGGGCACCAGAAGCCTGGCCAAGCTCCTGACAGGGCCTCTCCACCAGCCCAAGGACAGCAGTGGGGCCAGAGCCTGGGGAGGCCAGATGTCACCTCCTTACACTGCCATCTTACTGAAAGGGCCCAGAGAGGCCAGGTGA
The DNA here is from genome assembly GCF_001704415.2 of Capra hircus. Taxonomy (NCBI): domain Eukaryota; kingdom Metazoa; phylum Chordata; class Mammalia; order Artiodactyla; family Bovidae; genus Capra; species Capra hircus. The sequence goes on from NC_030835.1 coordinate 19,628,067, forward strand.
TTTGCCCAAGACCACATGGTTAGTGACAGAGCTGGGTGTAAACCCAGAACCCCGGACTGCCATGGTCCAGTGCCCAAGCTCACCCACGGGGGCAGGGGCAAGAGTAGAACCCAGGCTCCTGATCCTCGCCTGTGACCCTTTCACTATTCCACTCTGCTTTCCTTTCTGTGGAACTTAGATAAAGAGCTCTGTTGGGAACTTCCCTGGTGGTCCAGCGGCTAAGACTCTGTGCTCCCAATGCAGGGAACCCAAATTCAATCCCTAGTTGGTGAACTGGATCCCATGTGCTACAACTAAGAGTTTGAATGCTGCAACTAAATGACCCTGCCCACCACAGCAAAGATGCAGGGTCCCACGTGCTGCAGCTAAGACCCAGCTGCTGCTGCTAAGTCGCTCCAGTCGTGTCCGACTCTGTGCGACCCCATAGACGGCAGCCCACTGGGCTCCCCTATCCCTGGGATTCTCTAGGCAAGAATACTGGAATGGGTTGCCATTTCTAAGACCCAGCACAGGCAAATAAATAACTTTTTTTTAAAGAGTTCTTTCCATCCATCTGGGGCCTCCTGAATTTCATTTCCTGGTGACCCTTTTAGCTGTCTCCTAGTTTTTGAAACTTTCTGTCTTTCCAATGAGATTTTTGCAACAGAGGGTATGGAAAGCCATCTCATGCTCTCCCAGCAGGGCAGTACTTGAATTGTAAGGGAGGAAGAAACGATGTTTTTTCAAGAGCCCCAGCCTACATGCCCTGCTCCTTTGAGACCTGAGTAGAAAATCTCTCTCTGTTCAAGATGAGGCCTCTCGTACTTGGACAGTTCCAGAAGAGCTGGAGAACCACATTTATTAGAGCCTGGAGGGAGTTGGGTCTGGAAATAGTGGCTGATTTATGAAGTGCAGGCTGCACATTAGGTAAGCAGGTGGGCAGTTGGTTGATGTTGTGGATGGGCAGCGAAGGGCCATGGGGGCAGATGGAGTGGTCTGGGGGAGGAGGGTGGTGATGAAATGGGCTGCCCAGCAGTGGGGTCATAGGCTGGGTGACAGAAATCAACAGATCTGGTGGAAGGTGAGTGGATACAGGCCCAAGATGACCTAGGTAGGGTGCGGACTTGGTGCAGGCCTGCTGAGAGCCGTGCATCCTTGGCTAAGGTGAGAAGGATGAGCACTGTGGGTCCAGGTCGGGGTGGGGAGTGTGCATTCCGAATGTTAGGTGGCCTGGGTCCAAGCTGGCTGGCTCGGTAGTGGTCTGAGAGGTAAGGGGTGGGCTTGTTAGGTGGGTGGGTGGGTAGGCCAGCTGTTGGGAGGAGGTTGGGTCTAAAGACAAAGATGGGGCTTGGGAAGGCAGTTTTAGCCTGAAGATTCGTATGCTCCATTCCATCTTCTCTTGGCATTTGCTATTTGGCAGCTACTGAACCAAATGCCTGGCTCCCCTGTCGCCTCCTTCAGCTGCAAACTAGCATCCAGCCCTCCACAGCTCCCCACCCACCAATTAGCCCCCTCTGGAGCTGAGGGAGCAGCCCCAGGAGGGACAGTGGCTATTCAGAGCGGTGGTCAGGGCCCAGCCTACTTAAGCCAGCCCACAGTGACCTCTGGATGCTTTCCGGAAACCTCTGGCAAGGAGCCGCCCCTCTCACATTGCACGGGCTCAGCTGTTTGAGGAGCACACAGGGTAGGGGGAGGGCACAGCGGGCGATTTTCCGTAGGGAGGGTGTAATCACTGGTCCCGCAGAGCCAGGCTGGCCCTGGGGGCCATGGTCCCCACAAAGGGGTGGCAGGGCTGGGGGCCTGGAGGATGCCAGGGAGGGGTGAGGAGCAGGGGGCAGCCGCAGGGGAAACCAACAAGGGATCCACTAGGGTACATCCTTTACAAAGGAGTGCGCATGTTGATCAGGCCAGCGTGGGCTTTCCTATCTTCCAGGAAGAAAGAGTATGTGGAGCTCAGTCAGGACCAACAGGATGGCAGAGAGACCACTGAACAACCAAAGGATCCAGAGGTGGTCTGCATGAATGCTCAAGTGTAGGAGCTGTGCAGCTTATCTGCAGATATCCAAACCCCACCTCGGCAATCTCCTGGCTGTGTGACCCAGGCAAGGCACTTAACTTCTCTGTCCCTCATTTTCCCCATCCATGAAACCTTCCCCATAGGGTTGTGAAGATTAAATGAGTTAGCACGTGAGAGGTGCTAAAAAGAGTGGCAGGCAAACGGTATGCGGTATATGAATTAGCTATTATTGTTGTTGTTTTATTGTTAATATTCTGAAGACAGACTTGCCAATCACTGCTCATGACCCAGCTGCTACCTGGGCTTGCCTCCAGAGTCTTTCATCCTTTCATTAAAGGGACATGGCCCAGCGACAGCCGTGACAGCTTTGTCAGTATTGAGTCTGCCACTGCAGAACTTGGCAGGGCAATGAAAGTGCATTTATTAATTCAGATATTTCAGGTAGAGCATCTCTCATTGAGCCCTCCTCAGCCTTAGGAATGACCCCTTCATTCCCAGCATGTGTGTTAGTCACTCAGTCGTGTCCTACTCTTTGCGATCCCATGGACTTTAGCCCACCAGGCTCCTCTGTCCACGGAATTTTCCAGGCAAGAATAATGGAGTGGGTTGCCATTCCTTTCTTCATGGGGTCTTCTTGACCCAGGGACCAAACCCAGATGTCCTGCACTGTGGGCAGATTCTTTACCGTCTGAGCCACCAGGGAAGCCTCTCATTCCCAGTATCTATCCCAAATCAAGGAGTTCAGGGGGAGAGGACCAAATGGGAATGAATGGTGCTTAGTGGAGGAGGCCTTTCCTAGGTTAGGGGAGGCTAAGGAGGACAGCAGGCTCCTGCCAGGCCCCCGCCCCCGGCAGGCCAGGAGACAGGTGTGGAGACATCGCGCTGTTGTGGATTGACCATGGGGGGCAGTGAGAGGGCAGTGGAGGGCCTCATTGCCAGGCTTCTCACCCTCCAATGCCTGGGCATCAGCTGTCCCGCCAGGAGTGGCTTTGGTGGAAGGGGCTGGCCTCCCAGAGGAAGGCCAGAGGGTGCCAGGTTCCCCAAGGTCCAGGTCGGGGGCCAAGGCGGCTCTCAGGCCACAGCCGCTCCACCGGCTCAACACCCCCACCCTGGGAACTGGCAAGAGCACGGTCACCCCAGCCAGGGGCCAGCTGCTCGGTCGGGAGTCGCGCTCTGTGTCCTGCCACTTCCTGCTTCTGGTCTTGGCCCCTCTCTGTCCCTCGCTGAGTCTCAGACACAGGGCAGACCCTGGGTCCTAATGACCTGACTCACCAGACTTCTCAAAGGCTTGGGGAACAGGATCATGTGCGGGGGGGGGGGGGGGGGGCGGGGGCAAGGGAGGCTGAGTAGGGGAGGGGCAGAGGGCAGCACTGCCCACTTCTCACGACCAAAGTGGGACCCTGCACCAGTGAGCTTACCTCTCCAGGCTGCCTTGCCCTGAGCTCTAAAGTTATGGATGGGCTTCTTTCACTGGGAGGTGGGCCAGGAGGAGATACTAGTAATGTCTCAAAACACTGAAATCGAGACTTGAAAATGAGCTTATTATGGAGCCACAAAACCACAACTTCTACTCCTTCCATTATTATCACACACTTAGCCCTCTCCATGGCTAACACAAGCACACCACTGCCTCGGCACAGGTCTGCCCAGCTCCTCTGGTAACCTGGGGCCTCTTCTTGGGCCTCAGGTATGGAAAAATCTAACTGCATTGGCAAAACTGTGGGAGTTAAAGGGAGTGCAGACTGGGGTGTGTGTGTGTGTGTGTGTGTGTGTGTGTGTGTGTGTGTGTTTTGAAGGTGTGTGATGGATCTCAAAGCCACATCAGAGGGTTCTGGATTGGTCTGTCTGTCCTCTATCATCTGCAACCCCTGATATCTGTATCACACAGTTGACTATATCTCCCATCATTTCTCCTCCCCTTAGAAGTGGGAAAGTGAAGAGGAAAAAAAAAAAAGAACAACAATGAGAATTTTACTTGTAATTTTCCCAAGAAGAAACTTGGGCCCAGAGGGGTTAAGTAACTTGTCTAAGGTCACCCAGTGAATCAAAACTAAATCTAGACCTGGAAGCCAAATGTCTGAGTCCTTTGGCTGGGCAGTTCCCAACAAGAGGTGGAGTAAAAGGCAGCTGTTGGCCCACCTCCTTGTGGCTCCTGCTTCTGGGGCATCTCAGGGGGTGTCTTCCTCTCTGCTCCTTGGGGACCCCCAAGAGGAAGGGCATTGGCCAGTGGGTTCCATGTCCTGCTCGCTGGGCCCATCCTGTGGGACTTCCCAAAACAGGAACACTCAGGGCCCTGCCCTTCCTGAGCAGACGAGAAGTAAAGCCATGAACTAGACCCATACAACCCCTGCCCTCACAGAGCTTATGATCAGTTTCTCGAGGAGTCTTGCTTGACTTTCCAGAGCAAGGCAAATGAAGGCACGAGGTGAGGGCCAGGATAGCCTCAAGCCCCAGAGAGGTACCTAGCAGTAAGAGGGACGCAGGAGGCAGTGGCTCAGCTGGTTCTGGCTACACTGTGGCTGCAGCAGGCAGGCTGTGCTCTGTGGATGGAAAGCACGGGCCAGTGGACCCCTGTGGTCACTATTGGCCAAAACTGAAGCACCTACCTTCCTCCAAGCCCCAGGGGTGTGTCCCAGGCAGCCTAGACCCTGCAGTCATGTGTTCACAAGCTATAGAACAAAGGGGCCCCTTGAGGTTGTCTTGTACCATTCACCGTTCAGAGGAGGATGGGGGACTCAGAGATGTGGGGGAGGCCGTCCCCAGATCACCCACTGGGTTATGGGAAAGCCAGGATTCCCCCTGCCCACCCCCCGCCCCCAGTGCTCTTTCTACCTCAGCACCCAGCTTGGGTCTGATGGTGACCCAGTCACTGGAGGGGACAGCTAGTATCCCTGGAAGCATGGCCTCAGCCCCCTGAGCACCCAGGGGATCTGGTCCTTTTCTTTCTGTGACAGATGAGACCCCAATGCCCAGTATGCTTTGGAGGACAGAGCCTGAACCCTGTAGTTCTGGGTCACTCTAGGGTGTAGGACGTCAGTCCGAGAGATGACGTGCACGTCCATCTGCCATCTTCTTTGGCTGCAGCAGCCAAGGCTGGCTGACTCCTCCAAATTGAAGTGACGTCGCTCAGTCGTGCCCGACTCTTTGCGACCCCGGGGACTGCAGTTTACAAGGCTCCTCTGTCCATGGAATTTTCCAGGAACGATTACTGGAGTGGGTTGCCATTTCCTTCTCCAGGGGATCTTCCCAACCCAGGGATCGAACCCAGGTCTCCCGCATTGCAGGCAGACGCTTTACCATCTGAGCCACCAGGGAAGCCCAAATGAAGGCCAAGGAGTACCAAGAAGGACAGAGGCTTCCAGCAAGCCAGGCAGAGAAGAGCAATCTCAAAGTCGAGCTAGTCTCAGCTCTTTCATCCCTTTGTTGCCCTGCACGTCCTGGCCGGGGGAGGCCAGAGTAGATGAGTGAAGGCTGCAGCCTTGGCCAAGGCAGACATGTGGACAGCCGCACAGGAGGCCCCTCCAGAGGCAGGAAAATTGCCGGCGCCTGCATAGGTGTGGACCTGACTGGGAAGGGGCTCACTGCTGGCCTGACTCGGTTCCGGACTACCCTGGAACCTTCTTAACCACAGGAAGCTGAGGTGGGTGGGGCCTGCAGGGGTCCCACGGAGGGTTAGTGGGAGAATGTAGGCAGTACCAAGCCTCCCGGTCCTCAGCCGCTTCTGCCATCTAGCCCCTCTGCCAAGAAACAGGATCCACAAGGAAGAAGGAACCCCAGGCACAAGGAGAAACAGAATTCGGAGAGCTGTAGAGTTTACCTTCTCTCAAGGCCCTTTCGTGCCTCGGTTCTCTCTCTGGAAATAGAGCCAATTTTTCTCGACCTTCCCCTGGCTGAGAGGCTCTGTGTTCTGGAACTGATTCATCACAGAGCCCTGGAGATCTCTGCCCTGCCCACGACACCCCAGTTACGCCGTCTTCACTTGGTCCCTCCAACCTGCCAAGCTTCCGCCACCACAGAGCCTGCCTGAGCTGTCCCTCTGTCTGCAACATGCCACCCTCTTCTCCCAGGTGTCCCTGATGGGTGCGTGTAGCAGGCAGACAGGCTCAGGAGGAGCCCTGAGTGCCAACATCAGATGGGAGAGATGGGGAGGGAGCAGCAAAGGAGAGCAAGAAGGGCAGGAACTGGGGAGAGGGTCCCGGGAGCCAGGAGAAGAGAGCCATGGGTCAAACAGCAGCCGGATGCCCTGGCTTACATCCTGTCATCAATACCCTCAGGCTGCAAGATGATGCTGGTGAAGGGGCTCGAGAAGAAATAAGGATGTGGACTCTCGCTGTGCCCTTCGCCTTTGTTCAGCCAGTTTCTCCCTGGAATGCCCTCCCCACCCTATGTCTACTTGTAAATCCAGCCCATCACTCAGAGCCGAACCTGAGTGCCTCCCCTTCTTTGGCTATGAGGCTGTCCTGCTTGCCCACCCAACTGGACCTTTCCCTCCTCCAAGCCAACATCTTCCCTCCAGGTCCTCTGACCCCCTCCTCTGCAGGATCCAGAGAAAGGAGGACCCTGAAGCTCTATTTTCCCTGGCTCTATCCACATTCCCTTCCTAAGCTCCTTCTGCTGCTGCTGCTGCTAAGTTGCTTCAGTCGTGTCTGACTCTGTGCGACCCCATAGACAGTAGCCCACCAGGCTTCCCCGTCCCTGAGATTCTCCAGGCAAGAACACTGGAGTGGGTTGCCATTTCCGTCTTCTTTGCAGGAAAGTGAGAAGTGAAAGTAAAGTCGCTTAGTCGTGTTCGACTCTTTGAGACCCCATGGACTGCAGCCTACCAGGCTCCTCCTTCCATGGGATTTTCCAGGCAAGAGTCCTGGAGTGGCTGCCACTGCCTTCTCCGAGCTCCTCTGGAATGAGATAAATATGGTCCGTGCATGTCTGCCCAGTCCATCTGCCTGCCCACACCTCTGCCCTCCCTTGTCTGTCTGCCTTGTCTTGCTCGCAGGCCACACAGGGTCTTCCTACCTCTTGTCTCGCCTTTCTGGATTTCTCTCTCTGTCGGCACTGTGAGGTTGTCACTCCTTCGCTCCAAATTCTCAAAGATTCCCCACTGCCTGTGATTCTGAGGGGACACCCAAGGCCCCTCCTGCTCTAGCTCCAACCTTTCCAGCCTCACTCTCCCAGTCAGTGCCCTGAATGTTCTATCTGCTTGTTCTCACGTCAGCCCTGAGTTTTGGGCACCTGACTCTTGCACACACCGGAATTCCTGCTCTCCAGCTAGGGAAACCACTCTTGTTTCTAGAGCCACTTGAAGTGTGACCTCCTCTGCAAGGCCCCCCGGGATGCTGCCCATCTTTCCTCCCACACCTGGGGAAAGCAGCTGCTGAGGACATCCACGGATTGCTCCTCATGCTCCCAGCTCCCCTGCTCCTTGAGATCAGTAACCTCTTCTCCTTGTGTACGCCTGCCCCAGAGCGTGCTGTCCTAGATCCTGAGACATGTTCATGGGCTGAAAGAGCCAGAGCAGCCTCCAGAAGCAGGGCCTGCCTCTCCCAGGGCCACAGAGCCCAGGACGCCTCCCTAACTCCATTCCTGGCCTGTCACCCCTTCCCCTGATGCTGCCTTGAGAAAGGACACAATATTTTGTGCCACAAGGAGCCATTTATACTAAGGGGTGAATGGCTGATATCCAGCTGCTCTTGAGAACCTGTTAGGTCCTATAAGCCTGAGGATTCCACCGGGGCTACAGGAAGGGTGGAGGGAGCACGGAGTCCTTGGCTCAGGGCCGGTCAGGATTCCAGTCAGAGCCCTCAGTGCAGTGTCCCCCAGTGGGCCTATGATTCTGGCTCCAGAGCTTCCTCCACGGGATCTTGGGGGTCCTTCGCTCAGCCTGCCATTCCCCAGGTTGTGGGGAAGGGAGGGTGCTGGGCAGGGCCACGGAGCCCAACTCCTTTCCTCCCTATGTAAACAGATGACTTAAAGGCTTAGGGGCAGAAAAATAAATAGCCCTGCCGGCCACAGCTGGCCTTGGCCCCAGGGAGCTCACTTTTCCTTGGAAGCCCTGGGACAGTTGGCACCCACCGCCACCAGCCACCCACAAGCCTAGGAGGAAGGCCTGGCGTGGCTCCCTCCCCAAGATTCAACCACGAGAAAAAGGGGCACCTCCCAGTCTCCCATCCCCTCCATGAAAAAATCCCTCATATGAAAATGGTGTTGGGGAAAGGAAGGGCATGCTGAGACTGGCCCCTAGAAACCATGGGGGTGCACATGAGATGGCATAGGGGGTCAGTGGTGACCTGCATCGGCTTCCACATGAGCCCAGCACTGCCTCTGGGCCAGTGATATGACCTCCCTGCCTCTAGGCTGCCTAGAGCAGGGGTCTCCCACCTCCGGGATCTAATGCCTGATGATCTGAGGTGGAGCTGATGTAATAATAATAGAAATAAAGTGCACAGTAAATGTAACACCCTTGAATCATCCCCAAACCATCCTCCTCCCCTGCTCCATGGAAAAATCGTCTCCCACAGAACTGATCCCTGGTGCCAAAAAGGCTGGGGACTGCTGGCCTAGAGAATGGGAGTAGTAATAGTACCTGCTCCATGAGGTTGTTGCCAGTGTAAAATGAGATAGTATGTGTAAAGCACAGAACAGTGCCTGGCACACAGTGAGTGTTCCACAAATGGTAGCTATTATTGTGAGTTTATGACTGCTCACCCCACCTGGCTGCTGTCCCTGGGATCTGAATCCTACTCAAAGAGGCTAGGTCTGGCCCACTCCACACACCGGGGTGGGAGGCTGAAGACCCCAGGCTCACTCCCATGACCAGCTTTGTTCAAAGACTACCTTGAATCTTTGAACAAAACCCACTCTGTCCCCTCCAACATAAGCACAACCTCCACCAGATGTCTGCTTTCTGCTGACGCCCAGCACTGGGCTTTGAGAACATCTGGATGGTGTGCTTTGGCTCCCTCTGCAAAGTCCAGATGTTTGGGCAGCGTGTGGATGCGCCTTTCCGGCCTCCCCCAGGAGCAGGATCAGGGCTCAGCATGCAGCGGCAAACATCTGCGACTGCAGGGAGCCCAGCCCTCCATGCCCTAAGCCAGGCCTCCCTCACGTGGGAAGGGGGGATGGGGACAGTCTGCCTGCTGTGGGCCCCCTGCCCCTGCACAGCGTCAGAGCCAGATGGCCCCTTGCTGGGAGGCAGGAGAGGAGGGGCACTTCGGGCTGGTGGGGGGCAGGAAAGGGCACAGGGTCTGCAGACCTGAAGTCTGGGCACTGGGAGTGAGGAGACCTGGGTTCTCATCCTGGCTCTCCTATGAGACTGCTGGGTGACCTGGGGCACGTCAGTCTCCCGCTCTTAGCCTTGGTTCCTGTGTTGAACAGTGAGGGGACTGGGCTGGAGCAGGTTACTAAGTCCGTCTGGCACTGGAGAAAGCCTGTGAGATCCCAGCCCTCCTACCCTGGTCACCAGCCCCCACTCACCATCGAGATTCTGGTTTGCCAGTTCTCAGATGGGATCGGGGCCTGAGAATTGTCAACAAAGGCCCCTAGCGTGTGCCCCCAGTGTGGGAATCACTGGCCCACGTGGTGTGTAAGAACCTGCTGGCCCTCTGGTGGCCTCTATGTGATGTCCCCTGGACCTGGTTCTCTCGGTCACTCCTGAAGGCTGATGTCGGCCTGCCCTGGCCTCCAACAAGCATGGGAGTAGCGCTCATAGTTAGGCCGGGCCATGTCAGCACGGTGTGTGTGTGTTAGAGGACGTATGTGGGTCTCGGTGTGCGGTGGGAAAGGGCTGTGCGCTTCTCTGTGTGGGTGTAGAGTGTGATGTGTCTGCTAGAAGAGCATGCTGGGTGTGTGTGTCATGTGTGTGCGTGTCCACATGGCTTGTTTTTGGATAGTCCCCTGCTCTCTGTCATATCTGGTTACTAGGGAGGGACAGGTCCCGAAATGGCCCAGGAAGGCCCCTTTGCCCCTGCCCTACCCTCTGGGTGAGAGAATGGATGCTTGTCCCCATGGGGAGCAGCAACGCTGGGCTCTGGCCTGGAACGCACTGCAGTGAGTGGTTGCGAGTGGGCTGGGGCTGGTTCAGGCAAGGAATATTCAGCTCACCCCCTGCCCCAAGGCCTTGACAAAGCTAGAGACTTGGAGAGGCAGCAGGTCCACAGATAACCCCCTCCCACAAGACTTCTTGAATGTCCGAGTGGCCTTAAGCCTGGGCAGAAGTCCCATGGACCCTTCAATTCTACCTGTTCTCATTCAACTTACTATAGTCTGAACCAAGGGACACCCTCTCCGCTATTCAGGTGGCTGTTTCTACCTTGCCCTCATCTCCATCCTGCACTGGACCCATTTGCTCTTTCTTTTCCTATAAATGAGTCAGTATCATCCAGCTACACACCACACACACCCCTCTGCAGGTAGGGGCCAACCCCAGGATATCCTGTTTTCAGACCCCTCTCTTAGCCCCTGGCTGGTAGGCTTCCTGCTGCTTCCTAAGGGGTAACATGGAGCCCCCGCTCGATATGACATAACAGCTCTGAGTCAGGACAGCAGGTCTCTGCACCCATCACAGTGGGTGATGTTGCTATGGGATCTTGCTATGGGATGCTGGGCCAGACCGGGGCTAGGTTTAGTTGTTGGCAGATTCCAGGTACCTCCAAGGAGATTAAGTAAATAGGAACAGTAACAGTTAGGATCTCACTGAGCCTTTCCTACGTTCCAAGAACCCTACATGTAATGGCTAAGTTGATGTCACAAGGACCGTAAGAGGTAAATACTACTATTATTTTTACCTTGTTGGGAGCCACTGAAGGAGTAAGCAACGGATATGGGACACATAGCCACCACACATGTCCTCAGCTGCTGAATCAGGTTCCTTGATGGCAGCTTTTTCATTCCTGAGCCATTACCAAGTGCCAGGCCTGTGCTAAGCGCTTTCCAGGCATTCACTGATTTCATGAGGGTCCTGCTCTTTTAAGGAGCAGAGATGGAGGGAGAGGAAGCTTAAAAGGACACGAAGACTAGCTTGGAAAGAGAGTGTGGAAAGCTAAGAAGGGAAGCTCGAGATATGGCCGCAGTCAGCAGACTTCTTCTGTAAAGGGCTAAACAGTAAATACTTTATACGGTCTCTGGTTACAGCTACTCAAGTCTGGCAGTGCAGTGCAAGGCAGCCACAGATAACCAGTGAGTGAGTGACTATGAGCCAATAAAACAGTACTTATGGATAAAGAAATCTGAACATATGCAATTTTCACATATCCCAAAATATTCTGATTTTGATTTTTTCCAACCATTTAAAAATGTAAAAAGCCTTCTTAGCTTGCGGGCCTTACAAAGACGGGGGTTGGGCTGGATTTGGTCCACAGGCTGTAATTTACCAACTCCGCATGGGTTTAGCTCACAAAGCCTGTGCATCGTGGCTCTGCTGGATCCTGCAATTCTTTGGCTAGGTTGGAGCTTCTGTCCCGGGATGCCGCATCCTGACATCTAGCAGATTCCGAGTTCTGAATGAGAGCCAGACAAGGGTTACTCCTGATCCTGAGCTGGGATCCAGATCTAAGCCAGGAACTCCCTTAAGGATTTGAGTTTTCAGCATCACCATTTCCTGGCTGAGTGATGTTGGGCAAGTTTTTTAACCTCTAAATTGAGTGGGATTCCCTTCAGGTGCAAAGGAGAGAACGTTGACTCAACTTCTTAAGCTAAGAAGATTTTTTGATTCCTGTAATTGAAAAGTCCAGGCGCAGACTTAAGAGCTTCAGGTACAGTTAGATCCGGGTGCTTGAATAACATTCTCTGAGTCTCTCTTTCTACCTCTTGCCTCTGCATTTCTGCGTTGACTTCATGCTCCATTACAATCACCCGAATAGGTGGGGAAAATGGCCACCAGAAGCTGGAGGCTCCATCCTGTCTCTTTATTAACCCCAGCTGAAAGCAAACTCTACTTCCCCAAACTCTTGCACACTTCTGGAAGATGCCGACCAGCTCTTGTTTGGTCAGGTCTGGGTCATAAAACTTCTGCTGAATTAATCACCATGTCCAGAGGAAGCAGAATCCTTACTTACCCCTGCAGCCAAGGGTCAGAGTTGGCTCCCACTGAACAGCACACACCGAGACTGGGGGAAGGGTGACTCCCTAATGGAAAAACCGGAAGGAGGTGAGTGGAGGCTGGGCAGGCAAGAGCAGCAGCTGTCTGCCATAGAATCAGAGGCTTGGCGTCCTCTTCAGTTAAAGAGGGATAGTGACCCTACCTCACAGTTAGTGTGGCAGATGGAAGCCAGACCATCGTGACAACCCTAAGCCACTGTGGAGAGGAAGGGAGGACACCAGGAGCGCGTGGTAGGCCTTTAATCTGCAGGGCCTCTGACACTCCCACCGCCACCTCCTACTAAAGAAAGGCCCGCAGAACATAACATGGTACAACTGCTACGGAAAATAGTATGTGCGGTAGTACCTCAGAAAATTAAAAATAGAATTACTGTATGGTCCAGCAATCCCACTCCGGGGTATACACCCAAAGAACTGAAAGCAGGAACTCAGCTATTTTTATACCTATGTTCATAGCAGCATTAATCACAATGGCCAAAAGGCGAAGGGAACCCAAGTGTCCAAGTTGTTGGATGGCCAGATAAACGAATTGGGGGAGATACACACACACAGGGAATATTATTCAGCCTTAAAAAGAAATAAAATTCTGACACAGGCTACAACATGATGAGCCGTGAGGACATTATGCTAAGTGAAATACACCAGTCGCAGAAAGGAAAAATACTATACGATTCTGCTTATAAGTACTTCCTCTAGGAGGCACCCGGACTAGTCGGATTCATGGAGATAGAAATTAGAATGGTGATTGCCGGCGGCTGAAGGAAGAGGGGAGAAGGAGTGGCTGTTTAATAACGATTACAAGGTTTCAGTTTGGGCCAAGGAAAAATTTCCTGGAGATGGTTGGCGGTGATGCTTCCAAACAATGTGAGTGTGATTAATGCCCCTGAGTCATACCCCTAAAAATCATTACAGTGGTCAATTGTTTTACCACAATCTACAAAAAAGTTTAAAAAAAGAAGACTGTTCCGCAGTTTCAAAGGTGATTAACTCAGAGCTCCTTTCAGCAGTCAGGTGAGGACGTCACCAGGGCAGACTCCTGGCCAGAGCCTCGAAACCACCAAGCAAGCCCTGGGTCCCTCTCCGCAGACCAACAGAAAGAAAGGCGAAAAGCCTCACCACTCTGCATTTTAGGGCCAGTGGGGTTTGCTGTTGTTGAACACAGTCCCTCCTTCCCTCTCCACAGACACAGAACAGAAGCTTCCAACACTGCCGTTTTCCCCACCTGAGATTGGGGGGTCCTATCCCCTGCACCCCTCCATCCAGGCCTCCCAGGACCTCTTGCCTGCATGGAGGCAGGAGGCTCAGGGAGATGATCCTGGGGTCCCACACAGTCAGATGGTGGCAGAACCCAGCCTGGACACTGAGATAACTTTTCCAAGGTGGCGCTCAACTATCTGTTCACGTGGCGACCACCCTGACTTTGAAAGCTGCACTTTGCCTAAGGTCACTCCTGCCTCAAACCCTCAAATGGCTCTCAGAATAAAATTCAAACTCCACATCCCACCCGGAAGCTCTTCAGGGGCTGGCCCCCGGGGTCTCCGGCCTCACCCCCAGTACCCTCTCCGGCTGCCCCACCTGCTCTCACAGCCTCAACACACGAGCATCCATGGGCCTCTGCATGGCCAGTTCCACCTCTGCGAGTGCCCTTCCTCCGGTTTTCCTTAGGGCTCCATCTAATCCTTCAGGCCTCAACTCAAATACTATTGCTCCAGAGGCATTCTCAGACCCCTGTCTAAAGTGGCCTTTCCCAGTGGTGCCTGGCCTCTGCTCCTCTGTTTGTTTCCTTCTTAGCTCCCATCAGCTCGGCCTCCCATGGGCGTGACGGTGGGTGAGCAGCTTGCATCACAGCCACAAATGGAAACCCTGACACCCACTATGCCCAGGGTCAGACTCCACGGGACCCACCAAGCTCCAGCTTCCGCAGTGGCTGCCAGGAGGGGCCAAGCAATACAGTCTAGAACTACAGAGCAGTCAGCTGCCTGGTGGATGCGGAAGGGCCAGCAAAGATGCCGCCTGTTCTTTCTCCGCCCTCAGCGGCTTGCCCGATACAGTGCTTCCGCAGGACCTCTCCAGGGACGACCCTCATGACTGAGCAACCAGCTGTGTTTTCTGAGAAGCTGAGGCCGGCCCAGGAACAGATCACCTTGGTTTTGCTTTTCTTCCTCACTGTCCTACGTCCACCCCACCTCACTCTTGCTTTTTGGGATTGTATCCCACAATCAAGCATTAGCACACAAGCTTTGCTGTAGGGTCTGTTTTCTCATGAACCTGGACTAAGGTTTGCCTTGGTGAAACAAAACAAATAAGCAAAAAGCAGTACAACACCTAGCAAAAAAATAAAGTGCTATAGAATGTTGAATGGATGGATGGATGGATGGGTGGATGGATGGATGGATGGATGGGTAGATGGATGGATGAGGGGGTGGAGAGAAGGAATAAAAACCTTCATTTATAGAACTCAACAAAGAACTTCCTTTTAGAGATGCAAATGTGGATACCCACATCTTCAAGCTAAAAACTTTGATGCACACAACCCGGGAAATGTGGGCATATGTCCCATGCGTGCTGTGCTGGTTCTCCTTCCATATATTAAAAAGACACACTCAGACATTTCCCCCGATCCATGCACAACTCTTCTCTTCCAGGGCAAGCCTCTTACGAGAGAATGAAGACTGCATTTGTACCGTTGGAACAGAGGTCTCTGACACACAGAAGAAAACTTGCCAGTGGATAGATAATCCTCTTGAAAAATGAGATCAGGCTGAACACACGTGCTCACGCATTCCAAATGCTGCTCTAAGCGCTGTGTGTACAAACTCACTGGATCCTCAGAGCACCCGTGGGGGTATATACGATTACCTCTTGCCCCTTATAACAAACAAGGTACCTAAGACACAGAGAGGTCAAGTACCTTCCCCAACTTAGCCAGCCAGTAAGAGGCTGGCATGGGGTTTGGAACCCATGACTATCTCGCTTCTACACATTGTTCTTATAGGGAGTGGAGAAAATTCTATTCTTCTTCACCAGCTTGACCTAGTGACCCTGGTTTTCCCATCATTCCAGCCTAGGCCACCTTTGAGTAAGCCTGGCAGGCATGCACAACTCCCTTCAAGGTGACCCTCACATATCCATGTAACAGCTGGCTCAGAGGGGAGACCCACCCCAAACATCCACTCAGAGACCTAAAGGACTCCTTTCTCTGCTTGGATCTGTCTGTTTCAGTCTGAATGAAGATTTATGAGCCTCCACCTCTGTTCTCCAATACTTTGGCCACCTGATGTGAAGAGTTGTCTCATTGGAAAAGACCCTGATGCTGGGAAAGATTGAAGGCAAGAGAAGGAGGCAGCAGAGGATGAGATGGTTGGATACCATCACCGACTCGATGGATATGAGCTGAGCCAGCTCTGGGAAATGGTGAAGGACAGAGGATCCTGGCGTGCTGCAGTCCACGGGGTCACAAAGAGCTGGACATGACTGAGCGACTGAACACCACCTCCGTTCTTCAGATGAAAGGCCACTGGAGACTTTTTTCTCAGGAGGCGGGAAGTAGAGCGGTGGTCTAGAGAAAGAGCAGGGGGCGATGGAAGGAGGCCAAGCATAGAAGGTGGCTCAGCCCTTCCTGGCCAGGCCAGTGTGAGGATGCCCACGTCACTCAACTCTGGTGTCACCTCTCCAGAGATGTCTTCCCTCCCCTCAGTCTACTGGCCCCCTCACCTCCCCACATCCAGGACTCTCTGTGATTGTCTACACTGTACATAACCCTCACCTCCCCACATCCAGAGCCAGTAATGAGTGTCTACACTGTACCTAACCCTCTTGGACACTGTCCTGCCTCTCTGTCTGCCTGTTTCTTATCTATCTCCTTGAACTCTAATGCACACCCCATGAGAGCAAGGACCTCGGCCTCACTGTATCTCAGCATGTACCATGGTGCCTAGCCCGTTGTGTTTAATAAATATTTGCAAATGGAAGACTGGGAATGTCAACAAGCCTCTGCTGAATTAAGTCTTGGGCAAAAGAAACCAACAGTAGAATAACCATCCAAGCTCAGGGAATGACACAGTTGGGGTGGGGACGGGGGAGGAGGGAGGAGGGAAGGAAGGGAGGAATCAGATAAGTGTTATTTTGCTTTTTTTCATTCCTGTTTGAGCTGACTGATGTTATACTTTTTTTTTCCTGCTTTGCATAAACTCAGGAGATGGGACATTAGGTGCTTCAGTGGCTCATAAGCAGGCTAGGTTATACAGCTGAACAGGCTCTGCACTGCACAACTCCAGGGCGTGCCATCCGCAGCGGGAAGCAGGCCGCTGACAGCAAGGAGAGATAAAGAGATGATTCTGTTTATGGGAAAGAAGGGCAGGGACAGACCTGATGATCATCCACGGTAACTGTCCTCCCTTCCAATTCATAAATAAGGCAAATGAGACCGTGAAAAGTGAAATAACTTTACAAAGCAGAGAAGGGACAAAATCACTAAGAATTCCACAAAGTGCTATTAACATCAATGTCATTGCCTCTCTGATTATATATTTCATCACCTTGTGATGGGCAAAAGAGACCTTTTCCTCCATGGAGAGAAAGCAGGGCCCGGGTCTAAAGCTGAGGTTGAGAATTTAAAATTCTGAAAGGTAGCAACCAAGTCTCTAATTGAATAAGCAAATAAAGGTCAGAGACCATATCTGTTTAGTTCAGCACTGCAGCCCCAACCCCAGCCCCTGCCCAAGCTCAAGGCTGAAATGCAATAGGCACTCAGATTGTAACAGCTACCATTTACAGAGCCCTCATTACCTACCAGGAACCACTTTAAGCACTTTATCAATATTGATGCACTGAATCCTTGCAACACTCTTATAAAGCAGGTTCTGTTATTATCCCCATTTTACACATGAGGAAACTGAGGCACGGAGCAGTTAAGTAACTCACACAAGCCACACGGCTAGCAACATGTGAATAAATAATCGAACAAGTGAATCAGTTATGTCACCACTGAGTCTCCCATGCAGGATGCTAGAGACTGCAGAGCCCACCCCCAAGGCAACAAGGTGCTCCTCTCCCTGCAGGAAGCAGTTTGTGCTATGGTCTGGGGAAGAACCTCGAGAGTGTCCCAAGATGAGACAGGACTGAAGGACTGGTAATCAGCCTAGCCAAGAGCAGAGCGGAGAGTAGGCCAGTGGAGGAAGTGCATCTTGTTTGCCATTCGGGGAGGTGTTAAGTGGGAAGGTGGCAGGGGCCTCATGCACACACTCACACACAGTGTCTCAGCTGACAGGAAGAGGAAATACCTTGCATTTTCCAGCCTCTTGTCCCCAGGCCAAGCCTAAATGCCAGCCCTAAAAATACAGCCTGGAAGCAGAGCTATGCTAACAGCTCCCTCCTGTCTCAGTCACCCTCCGCCCCTCCTCCCCACAGGTTTATTTTTGAATGAGGACTCTTCGTGAAAGGAACTTGATGCTCAGGAAACCTGATCCCTTTGCTTTCATGTCGCCTTCCATTCAGGTTTCTGGAGGGGAACAGAAGGGAAGGAGGGAAGGATGGCTGCCTTTGGGTTAGGAGGAAAGCAAAGGGGACAGAGCAAAGAAGGGCATGTCACATAGGCCCTTTCTGCAAGATTCAGTGACTTGGTTGGTGGTAAGAATCTGTCAAGCCTACCAGCCACGTCAGGAATAGCATGAGGAACCAGAATCAAACATAACATCTTTGCCCTCAAGGGACTGGGAGTCTCCATGAGGTCTGAACCAAAAAGGGGAAAAGAAGAGCGTACTGCCCAAGGCTAATTCCAAGGTCCTCCAAACAGTCCTAAAATGCCACCCTTTTGAGGTTGCCCAGAACCTACCAGGGCAAATAAAAGCTTTCACTCAGTGAAAGACTGAATACCTCCTTGCTATATATGATTGGAAGGAAGGCAAGGAAGCCCACCCGAACCATTCCTATTTAACATGGTACTAGTGTTGAAGCCAGTGCAATCAAGCAAGAAAAACAAACAACACCTAGATTGGAAAGGCAGAAGCAAAATTGTCTTTATTTGCAAATAACATGATCCTGTTGTAGCTACGCATTCTGGGAAACAAACTCACTCAGAAGGACCATGCAGATAGTGGAGTGCAGTTTATTACACCGGCGGGCCCAAGGCAGAGTCTCCTCTTAGCCAAGGACCCCGACCAGCATTTATGAAAATCTTTTATATCCCATGTGTACGTGTCTGAACCCACCACTCCAAATTCCTTGAGACTTACATAAACCAAGGAAAATACAATCCCAGTAACCCCATGATTCACATACTATGTGCTCATGTGCTCAAACAGTCAAACAATTAGCCAATCATCAATAAACCCGAGGTTACCCTCCAATTGATACAGAAATATTTAAGGCCTGTCTGGAGGAAGGGGTGATTAGCGTATGTTTTCTCTTAGGCGCTGAGTAACCTAGATGCGATCTTCATGGTTCCCCTGTCTGGAGGGGGTCTTATCCTTCTGTTGTTGTTTTCATAGGCACTAAACACAGAGTTCAGAGTCCATTGGAAAGGTGGCCGAGCATGATCAGCATGAACAGGCCTAAAGTGGAGTCCAGGCCCTATGAATTCCTTCTTCAATCCTATACACAGAAAACCCCGTTGAACCGACAAGAAGATCCTAGAATTAGTAAGTGAGTTAGGACTTCCCTGGTGGTCCAGTGGTTGAGAATCCACCTGCCAATGCAGGGGACTTGGGTTCGATCCCTGGTCCAGGAAGATTCCACGTGCCTGGGAACAAAGCTCCTGTGCCCCAACTATTGAGCCTGTGCTCTGAAACAAGAGAAGCCACTGCAATGAGAAGCTCACACCACAACCAGAAAGTAGCCTCTGCTCCCCACAAAAGAAAGCCTGAGCAGCAGCAAAGACCCATGCAACCAAAAAGAAATCAATAATATATCTTTTTTAAAGAATGACACTAAAGCTTAAAAAAAAAAAAAAGAAACTGAGTTGTTGTTGTTTAGTTGCTAAGTCAAGTGTGTCTCTTCTGCGACCCTATGGACTGTAGCCTGCCAGGCTCCTCTGTCCATGGGATTCTCCCAAGCAAGGTTATTGGAGTGGGTTGCCATTTCCATCTCTGGAGGATCTTCCTGACACAGGGCTCAAACCCATGTCTTCTGCATTGGCAGATAGATTCTTTACCTCTGAGCCACCAGGGAAGCCCAGTGAGAGCGTATGTCTACACAAATACTTAGTTACAAATGTTCACAGCAACTTCATTTGTAATAGCCCAAAACTGGAAACAACTCAGACATCCATCAACAGATGCGTGGATATACAAACTGTGGTAAAGCCACACAATGGAATATTGCTCAGCAATAATAAGTAATAAACTATTGATATACACAATAGCATGCATAAATATAAAAAAAGTTGCATGGAAAAAACTGGACCCCCAAAAGTGTATCATTCCATTAATATAAAATTCTAATTTTATATATAGTGATGGAAGGCAGATTTATTTTGAGGGTTGTGGATATGTTCATTATCTTAACTGTGGTGATCATGTCACAGTATAAACACATGTTGAAATTTATCAAATTGGGTACTATAAATATACAGTGTATAGTTTATTGTTTGTCAGTGGTATCTGAAGAAAGCTATAACAAACACAGGTTGTGGGAGGGTGGATTTTGAGGATGGGCCTAAGCGATGATTCTTAACTATGTTTTTGGATTATGGCCCCTCTAAGAATCTGATACAATCACAGAAAGTGCCACATACCTGTGAAATCCACCCTCAGACCCCAGCTTTCATATCCCTGGTCTATGGCAGGGCCAATTCCCACGCCTCTCCACAGGCTGAGTCTCAACACCCCCAAAATGACGCTAGATGGACCCCGTCCCCGCAGTACTGCCCATATTTCCTGGTCCGGAGCATGTGTCAAAGCCAGTAGACGTGAGAAGGAGGCACTGGGCCCTGACCTGGAGCCCAGGGGTTGGGCCCTCTGTGGATCATGCCCAGGGGACTGGCCTCGGATGCACGGTGCACTGATGCCTGGACCCTCGTTCCCTCAGTCTGGTGACGAGCTGGAGCAGCCATCCTGGGGGAGCTGGAGGAAACTGGAAAGTTCTACTCTCTTCTCTTCTCTCCTGCCCAGGTCTCCTAGACACAGGCCTCCTTCACCATAGGCAGACCTGTGGCCATTACTTGTAATGAGACAGACCTGCCAGCTGGTGCTTCCCTGGTTACTGAGCCTCAACCCTGGACACAGGCTGACCCCCACTCTGCAAGGATGACCCTGGATCTCAGCCATAGGCTGACCCCTGGCCCTGGCTCCAGACTGAAGTCTAACTCCCATCACTGCTGATGCTGACCCCACACTGACCTCTGTGTGTCATAAACCACAGAGCAATCCAGACCAGGATCTGCGGGTGCCCGGAGCCCAGCCCCTCTTGAGTACATAGAGCAAACATCAATGTTTTTAGTCCTGTTACCTCTAGTATGAGCCACTTCATGTCACCTGACGAAGATGGTCACGGTGATGAGAACAAAAAGGTGGAAGGGACTTGGCGTAATTTCTGTGTGGTCAAATATTTCCCATCCTGGAATCAGAAGACAGAAGAGACACAGAGCATCCTGGCCTGCCTTGATCTCCCCCCATTTCGAGGGGTTAGGAGAAGCAGGCCTCAGTATATGTTCCCACTGTACCCTTCCATCTCTGGTCACTTCACCCTGGGAGTCTCTGGAGAGAAATAGCTCAAACCTCCCAGCAGAGGGCACCCTGCACCTTCTAACTCCACACAGTAGCCTGTTTCCTGGGTGCCAGGGCAGGAGTCCTTCTGAACCAACTGACCCCGCTGGGCTGCTGGGCAGAAGGAGGGAGCTCCTGGCTAACATCTTCTTGGGCTCAGTTCCCAGCAGCCGGTTCTGCAGGTTTAGAGATGCCTTTTGGCTGGGTCGTCAGGCGTGGGTACTCTCCCTTGATGTTCTCGAAGTGCCCTGACCATGGTTTCTCTGGTGGCTCAGATGGTAAAGAATCTGCCTGCAACGCAGGAGACCTGGGTTCAGTTCCTGGTAGGGAAGGTCATGGCAACCCACTCCAGTGTTCTTGCCTGGAGAATCCCATGGACCGAGGAGCCTCGTGGGCTATAATCCATGGGTTTGCAAAAGAGCTGAACACAACTAAATGACTTTCACTTCCTTTTCATCATGAAATGCTATGGTACCTCAGCCTCCCCAGCCTGCTCCTTGTCTCCAGGATCAGGTCACTGTCCTCCAAGAGCTTCTAGTCTAAGCATCCTCAACCATGGTGCTGGCCCAGTGACTCTTAGCCCCAGCTGCCCATCAGAATCACCCGAAGAGCTTTTAAAAACACAGCGCCCAGACTACCCACGGCTAATTAAGAGACTCGGGGTGAGGCCCAGATGTAGCATTTAGTTATAAACTCCCAAGACTGAGAGGCATGGGGCTTGCTGTTCCAAGTGTGGTCAGCATCACCCTGGGGCTGGTCACACCTCATCCTGTCTTGATGAATCTGGATCTCATTTTCACAAGATCCCCAAGTGAATCATAGGCACATTAAAGTTTGGGGAGTGCTGACTTAGAAGCAAAGCCATGGCTTCCTGACATCGAGATGTTGATTTTGTGACTGGGCTGCTGGGAGGCAAAAACAGATGCTATGTGGCATGTGAACAAGTGTGAGCAAGTAGGGAGAGTTGTAGGATTTTCAAAAGTGGGTGCCCCTGAATGTCAGAGTATTCTGAAGGTTGGAGGTTGGATTCTAGCAGCCGTGAAGGACAGTTCAGTGAAGAGGCATCTGAAGAGGGTGAATGGCTCAGTGAAGGCCCACGGAGGGAGGTGCATGGCTTGTCCAGGGGCACAGCGAGGAAGCAGCCCAGAGGAGAAAGGCCTCCTTGGAGGGGAGGAGGGAAATCCACCTGCAGAGGTAGCTTGGAGCCAGTCCTCAAGAGCTATGACCGGCAGAGGAGGTGGAGTACTTCCTGTAGGCAGTCAGGAGCCCTTGCAGACGCTTGAGCAGCAAAACAACCTGCAAATCAGAGCTTAGAAAACCTGGATGGAGTGTGAAATAGAACAGAATGCCTCGCTCTCCCCATAGTCCCAGGAGGAGTGATTGATAATGAAAATAACACCAAGGAAAAGAATAGCTGGAATCTGTTGGTGCCTACTGTCTTCCCAACATGATTCCAGTATATACTTGTTTTGGTTATAAGTGGATGTTCAGCTGGTCTGCACTGGGCAGGCTCCTGGGCGGCACCTTAATTAAGAGGTCAGAGTCCCAAAGCCCCTGTTGTCAAACATGTTGATTGTCATTGCTGGTTATACCCAGGCCTTTGTCAGATGGTGTGCAATCCACAGCGCGGTTGTGTTACACGACCTCCCAGAGCGTCTGATCCTCTTGTGTTGGATGGAGTGACAGTAACCGCATATCATGGGGTTTTTTTGTTGTGTTTAGTCGTTAAGTCATGTCCAGCTCTTTTGCAGCCCCGTGGACTGTAGTCTGTCAAGCTCCTCTGCCCATGGAATTCTCTAGGCAAGAATACTAGAGTAGGTTGCTATCTCCTCCCCCAGGTGATCTCCCCAACCCGGGAATCGAACCCGCGTCTCCAGCATTAGTGGGTGGATTCTTTACCACTGAGCTACCCAATTAAATGAGATAGTTTATGGAGAGTGTTTAACAGACTGTCTGGCACATAGTAAGGCCAATAAATGGAGCTTTTGTCACTTGGCACAGAGACCCAGAAGTGGGGTGATGCTTGAGACTGGAGACTGGGTGTGTAATCTGTGCCTCAATTCAGACTCTAGGGCACTGCTTGCCTCCCCCAGTGGCTGTAGGTAAGTCTCCAGGTCCAGCCCCACCCCAGCTTCAGCTGAACAGACTCAGCTGCTCAAAGATGGCACCCTGCTTCAGAGTGTATGTGTCTGAGTCTCCAAGCTCTCTCTACCTTTCACATGTCACGGGACTTAGGCCTTCACTAAATCCAAAACGATTTCATCTGTGTGTGTGTGTGTGTGTGCGTGCTAAGTCTCTTCAGTCATGTCCACCTCTTTACAACCCTATGGACCTATAGACCGCCAGGCTCCTCTGTCCATGGGATTCTCCAGGCAAGAACAGTGGAGTGGGTTGCATGCCCTCCTCCAGGGATCTTCCCAACCTAGGGATCAAACCCGCATCTCTTATGTCTCCTGCATTGGCAGGCAGGTTCTTTACCACAAGTGCCATGTGGGAAGCCCTTTCATCTCAACAACCTTAGCTTAATTACATCTGCAAAGACCCTTTTGCCAAATAAGGTCACATTCAAGTTTCTGGGGATTATGAGGTGAACATATCTTTTTGAAGCTTCTCTACATCTCTGTTCAACCCAGAACTTCCTAAACAGATTATGGAACTGCCTCCTGTTGTTTGTCATGAACATTTGCTAATTTATAAAACACAGTTTGGAAAGAGCTGTCACCTATACTGGAGCCCGGGAAGCTGGTATCTGGGTCAGCCCGGCCCACCCCCAGCCCCCATGGCACAGATGGAGTCAGTGAGGCCTGGAGACGGGCTGCTCCTTGTCTAAGTCTAAGGGAGCTCCTTGGGCACCTCTGGGCTAGGACAGGAAGGCCTGACAGCCAGCCCACTGCACCTCTCCACAATGCTGATTCCTGAACGGTTACCTCACTCCTGTGCCCCAGACGAGCCTCCTGCAGCTGGTCTGATCCAATGGGCCCACGGCCCCTTCACAATGGTCCCCTCTGAGGACAACACCCGAGAGGCCATCCGCACGTGGGGACAGCTGCCGGCAGCGCCTTGAGGAGACTTGGGAAATAAATGAGGAGGATGGGCTGGGGGGCTCGGACCCCCGGGGCTGGAGATTGATGTGGCCATGGCCAAAGCGACATAATGGGCCTTGCGGGCCAGCCAGGCAGGAGATAAAAGCAAGGGACATAAATAACACAGGAAATAAAGGGTGGAAAGCTGGCCCAAAGGAATAAATCCCTGCTCCTCGACAGGCTCAGTGTGGGAGCTGGGGCAGTGCTGGTGGGCAGGGAGGGTGCAGGAGAGAGGGCAGCGTGGTGGGCTGCCAGCTGCCACCGGGGCCCCTGGTGACACAACCCCACCTCCACCCCCATTCACCACACACACACCGCACTCACAGAGGCAGGGGTTAGGCCGAGTCCTAACCAAGGACTTGGAATTACCAAGGCACACAGTTGATGGTCACCCTCTTCTGCCTCCATTTCCTCCTCGGCAAAATGGGGTGAGGGCCTAGGTCAGTGTTCTCTGAGAGGGGTCTGAGGACCACCTCTAGAGGTATCACCCAGAAAGCTTGTTTAACATGCATATTTCTGGGCCCCATCACAGACTGATGAATTAGGATCTCTGGGAGAGGATCCAGAATCAACAGAGCTAACAGGCTCCCCAGGTGTAAGACCCACTGGATCCTTCCATCATACAGATTAGACAGACAGGTGATAGGTAAACAGATGCATGAATGGGTATACATACGGACGGATGGATGGATGGTGGCAGGATGGATAAGAGATGTGTGCCACCATTTATACACTGTTTGTTATTAGGCTGGATGTTTTGCTTGAGTTTGCCCAGTCCAATTTTTACTTTATTGCCCCTACTTTGCAGAAGAAAAAAACCAGCTCAAAGGGGCTCCATGAGCCACCTAAGGTAAAGGCAGGGCCAGGCTCCCAGCTGCCACAGTGCACTGCCCCAACGACGAGGGGACACTACGTGAGTGTCAGTGACACTCTGGTCAGCAAGCACTGCACATTTGCTGTCCTTATGACCCTGACATTCCTTAAAGTAGAGCCTGATCCCAAGAGCTCCATCCCCACCCTACAGGGTCCTTGCTCTCTCTGCGCCTGGGGGCCTGGGTGAGAGCAACAGGATCCTGGACATGTGGCCGAGCTGCCCTCTTACCAGCCTGGTGGTGACAGTGATCGAGGTGGCAGTGAAATTGAGGACGAGACTTCAGCCTTCTGAACACTTGCCCTGGGTGACCTCGTGGCAATCCTCACAGATGAGGTGGAGAAGACACTCTCACTTTCCCTGATGCTTGTGTGACCCCCTCTTTTTACTGGGGTATAGTTGTGTTAGTTTCTGCTGTGCAACAAAGTGGATCAGCTATATGGCCCTCCCTCCCCTCCCGCCCCACTCCTCATCCCATCCACCTAGGTCATCACAGAGTGCTGAGCTGAGCTCCCCGTACTACACAGCAGGTTTCTTTTCTTTTTAAATGGCTCAACCGTCTCACTTCCTGAATTCTCCATGGAACCAACATGTGTGCCACCTCCACCATTTTGCCCCCCACTGTAGCGTGAGCCAGCCACCTCCCAGGGGGGTCATGGGGAAGAGCAGAGGGTCTCAGAGGAATGATTCCTGGGGGACTGAGGATGGAGGGTGGCCTGAACCCGGCCTTCAGATCTGATCTTCCCAGGGCTCCAAAGAGAAAGGCTCTGCTCAGCTGGCCTGCTGCAGAGGGAATGGAAAGCAGATGTGCAGGCCTTGAGGGATCTACTCAAGACCGGGGCCTTAGCACCTCATTCCTACTGTCCTCAGTGGTGGTGTGGGGTCACCAACGGGGAGCACAGCCTTCTGCGGGGAAGGGTCCCCAGCTGCCTCTTTCACTCAGACGATAAAGGAGTGGAGGAGAGAACGCCCCTGAGCCGTGGAAAGCTGCAGGACCTCTGGGAATTCTGGGCAGAACAGACAGACCAAAACAGGAGTTCTGCTGCTCAGGGCCAAGACACGAGGCCAGAGCATGAAATCGCTGGAACGCGATCACAGGCCTCGCCAGGCCACTTGTTCCTCCCCGGAGATCCACCACTGCTATTCCTTTATGGCCAAACAGGCCCCTGGTGAAAATGCAGATGCTCCTGGGAAGAGTGTGATGCTAAACTGTTTCCAGTCATTCTTCCCCAAGTGCAAGTTATCGGTCATGACCTGGAACAGAGGAGCCTGGAGGGCTGCAGTCCACGGGCTGGCAAAGAGTCTGACACGACTGAGCGTGCTCGCATGCACGGAATTTGAAGGTGAGGGTCGACTTTCTGTAATCCAGCCCAGTGGTTCTCAAGCCTGACTGCACCTCCACACCTCCTGGGGGAGCATTAGAAACAAAAGCACACAAAGTCCTAGCCCTGGCATAGAGATGCTGATTTAGTGACACCTGGGGTGGGGCCAGGCACCTTTAAGGCTCTCCAGATGATTCCAGGGAGCAGCTCCACCAGCCTCTAGCACAGTGACCCTTTAAGGGGACAAAACCCTGAAGCCTCCCCACTCGTGACCTCTGGACCAGCCGTGTGGCCAACCCAGGGAGCTTATTAGTCCTGCATCCCTCAGGGATCATCGACTCAATGGACATGAGTTTGAGCAAACTCCGGGAAACAGAGAAGGACAGGGAAGCCTGGTGTGCTGCATGCAGTCCATGGGGTCTCAAAGAGTCGGACACAACTGAGCAACTGAACAACAACAACCCTCAGGCCCCACTATAGCGCCCCCTGCCCCCCGATCAGAATCTGCTCTGAGAAAGACCTCCAGGTCAGTCACAGGCAAGTGTAAGTTTGGAAAGCACTGACTTACAGGAAATATAGGCCTTTGCTCTCACCTTATTCCTGAGGCCGCTGGGCAGAACAGACTTCATTCTCTCTCATCCCTTTACCGCCCTCAGCAGTACCCCCACTGCGCAAACTACCACCCCCGATCCTTTTCAGCTACAGAGGCTGCCGGTCTGTGGTGGGAAGGAGCGTGTTTGTGCGGGGAGCCCTGTTTCTGCACAGCCCCAGGAGGTTGAGACCTCTTTCCCCTCAGAGACAGCGTGTGGGTGATTTATTGCTTCAGACACTGGGATGCAAGGGCGAGAGACAGGGCACGGGCTGGCAGCCAGCCTGGCCAAACACACGAACAGCAGCAGCCACCTGGGCCCTTAAGGAGCCACAAGCCTCAAAGATGCATGAAGTCTACGCAGAGAAAGATGGGCTGCTTTGTCTTCTCCTTTAACAAGCGAGGCTTGTTTCAGGGACTGTGAGCATATGCTGCCAGGCCTGTTCTGACCCGGGCTGCACCTGCTGATCCTGTTCTCTAGACCCAGACACCCCACAGTGTGTCCCTACTCACATTCTTCCAACCCTTGCCTCTCTCTCCTTTCCCCACCACCCCATCAGCTGCTGGAGTTTCAGGAAAGGAAGTCTGGATGGGGCTGAGGCCGCAGGTAGACCAGTGACCATGTAAGGGGCAGGGGTGAGTTCAAGGGTGAGACAGAGGTCCCAGGTCCAGAGTGGCCCTGGACCCACTGAAGTCTAGCTCATGGACAAAGCCTTTCCCGCACTGGGAGCCGCTCAAAACTGGGCCCTGCGATGCCAGGGTCAAGCATAGCCATGAAGGAAGGAAGGGCTGGCAGGTGAAGAAGGGGCATTTTAAAAGAGGGTCCAAGTGTTAGAGATGCTTTCTCAACTATGTCACTCCTGAAAGGCAAGCACCTTCTCTTGTTCTCTCTGAAGCATCTTGCAGGAGCTGGGAACAGTGTGGTGGTCAATGGAGAATGAGTAAGGCGTACAGAAATGATCAATGGGTGGATAAATAAAAGGACAGATGGAGAATGAATGACCAGGACTTCTGATTCCAACATGATGGCAAACGAGATACTTGGAAAAGCCTTCTTGTTAAAAAACTCAAACCTGGATAAATTATAACACAGACTTTTGAACGGATTTCTAAGCTTATAGAATATTAGAGACTATTCAAATAAGGGGGAAAAAATCACAAGAAGCTAAAACCCAACGGTGATATGGACCTGAAGGTAAATATACTTATTGGCAACACCAAAGGGAGCCACCTGCAGGCTGGGGGAGCTGAAGCTGGTGCTCCTAAATTAAGTCTCAGATTCTTGAGAGGGTCTGCTGGGGAGGGTTCCAGATCAGATGTACCTCTCTGGCTCCCAACCAAGTACAAATCCTCTCTGGGGGAAGGTGTTCCCAATGGAGACCCTTGTGATTGATGCCCAAAGATGACGAACCTGCAGTCAAAAATCACCAACAACACACGGATATGAGTCACCAGAGGTTTACATGCCTGAGAACTACAAATGTTGGAATCCTCAAATACAGACAATCAAACAGCTGTTTTCAGACTTTGGACAACACGCAACTCAGAACTGAGTGATGAGAAACAAATGAGATCAGACTGAACTCCAATCTTCTGCGTGGAGGCAGTTTCTGGAATGCAGAGTAGAGTGGGTGAACCCAAGCAGAGTTCAGGAAAGGAACTCTCAATGGGTTGAAGAGATAGAAACTGGAGTTTGGAGAGACCAAGGTGCCCAGAATTTTCAGGACAGAATACCAGAGAAAAGACAGTCATGCAGAGAAAGAACTTCTAAAATCTGCATGGTCCCCTTGAATCTTTGGCTGGATTCCAACCTGTGCAGACTAGGGTAAATATCCAAGGCTGAGCAAAGAATATCTGGGAACAGAACAATTACCAGGGAGCTGTACACGGAAAAATTCCCAGAACCCACATAGAGCTAGGAATCACTAGAGTTCATTTGTTTTTCATACAGCTATCTAATTGTCTTATCATCTTTTATTGAGAA
This sequence comes from Capra hircus, assembly GCF_001704415.2. Taxonomy (NCBI): domain Eukaryota; kingdom Metazoa; phylum Chordata; class Mammalia; order Artiodactyla; family Bovidae; genus Capra; species Capra hircus. The sequence goes on from NC_030835.1 coordinate 19,656,706, forward strand.
AGATGTCTCCTATCATTATCTCTATTCAAGATTTTACTGGAGGTCCTAGCCACTAGAATAGGAAGACCCAGAAGCATAAAAGCATCCAGGCTGGAAAAGAAGTACATCTGTCTTTATTTCTAGGCAGCACAATTACATACATACAAAATCTTAAATAATCTACAAAGAAGTCACTAGCGTGATAAGTGAAGTAAGCAAAGCTGCAGGATACAAAGTTAACATATTAAAATTAATTATATTTCCATATACCAAAAATAAACAGCTAGAAACTGAAGTGGAAAATATCATTTACAATAGTACCCCCAAAATACTTGGAAATAAATTCAGTGAAGTATGTGTAAGACTTATACACTAAAAACTACCAAACAAATGGTGACTATATCATGCTCATAGGTCAGAAGACTCAATATTGGACATATGTCAATTACCCTCGATTGATGATCTACAGATTTGATGCAAATCTAATAAAAATCCCCAAGGGCTTCTCTGGGGGAGCAGAAATTAACAAGCGGACTCTAAAATCTACGTGGAAATGCAAAAAACCTAGAATAACCAAAAATATTGAAGGGAAGGGAAAATTTAGGAACTTGTACTACCTGATTTCAAGTTTTATTAAACGATACTAATCAAAACATGTAATACTGGCATAAGGATAGACATATTAGGAAGTCAGAAGTAAATCCACGCATGCATGGAAGTAAGTTGATTTGACAAAGATATAAGGTATTTTAATGTACCATGACTAGTCTTTTCAATAAATGATTCTAGACCAATTGGATGACTATATGAAAAAAAAACCCCTCAATCTCCACATACAAAAATACCCCAAAATGGGTAAGGACCTAAACATAAAAACTAAAACTGCTAGAAGACCATGACTTTGAGGTTGGTGAACCAAAAGTTTTAACTTTTGTCTCAGCTTCTAAGGATTTGTTAACAAAAAACATCACTCGCTGTACACAAATAATTTCAATATTTAACAGAGAATTATCTACTTTCAATATACAATCATCAAAAAAAAAAAAAAAGAAAGAAATAGAAACGGTTGAAGATAGTAACAGCACAAACATCACCAAATTGGGCCGACTAATATCCAGACTCAAACAGCACTGGGAGGTCCCATATACCAGCAATCTGGAGGCCCAGATGGGAAAAGGCCCCAGACAGTGCAATCACTCCACAGGCGAGACTTCAAATTGCAGTTTGGGGGATTCCTGTTTATAATTCCAGGCTACAAACTGATATCAGCACTAGTTTGTGAGCAAATTGCAGCTCTGATGTCACATTAACCTTTTCACAATGCTGTTTCATCTTGTGAGTCATAGTATTTGTTAAGCCCTGAGCATGGTTGACCACCCCAAGAAAAAGAAATGCAAAAAGGCAAAACGACTGTCTGAAGAGCCTTACACATAGCTGACCAAAGAAGAGAAGCTAAAGGCAAAGGAGAAAAGGAAAGATATACCCAATGGAATGCAGAGTTCCAAAAAATAACAAGGAGAGATAAGAAAACCTTCCTAAGTGATCAATGCAAAGAAATAGAGGAAAACAATAAAACTGGAAAGACTAGAGAGCTCTTCAAGAAAATTAGAGATACCAAGGGAACATTTCATGCAAAGATGGGCACCATACAGGACAGAAACAGCATGGACCTAACAGAAGCAGAAGATATTAGAAGAGGTGGCAAGAATACACAGAAGAGCTACACAAAAAAGATCTTCAGGACCCAGATAACCACGATGGTGTGATCACTCGCCTAGAGCCAGACATCCTGGAGTGTGAAGTCAAGTGGGCCTTAGGAAGCATCACTATGAACAAAGCTAGTGGAGGTGATGGAATTCCAGCTGAGCTATTTCAAATCCCAAAAGATGATGCTGTGAAAGTGCTGCACTCAATATGCCAGCAAATTTGGAAAACTCAGCAGTGGCCACAGGACTGGAAAAGGTCAGTTTTCATTCCAGTCTCAAAGAAAGGCAATGCCAAAGAATGCTCAAACCACCGCACAACTGTACTCATCTCACACACTAGCAAAGTAATGCTCAAAATTCTCCAAGCCAGGCTTCAACAGTATGTGAACGAGAACTTTCAGATGTTCAAGCTGGATTTAGAAGAGGCAGAGGAACCAGAGATCCAATGAGAATTCCATAAAAACATCTACTTCTGCTTTATTAACTATGTCAAACCTTTGACTGTGTGGATCACAACAAACTGTGGAAAATTCTTCAAGAGATGGAAATACCAGACCACCTAACTTGCCTCCTGAGAAATCTGTATGCAGGTCAAGAAGCAACAGTTAGAACTGGACATGGAACAATGGACTGGTTCCAAATCAGGAAAGGAGTACGTCAAGGCTGTATGTTATCACCTTGCTTATTTAACTTATACACACAGTACATCATGTGAAATGCTGGGTTGGATGAAGCATAAATTGGAATAAAGAGTGTTGGGAGAAATATCAATAACTTCAGATATGCAGATGATAGCACCCTTATGGCAGAAAGCAAAGAGGAGCATCTATCTCAATTCCAGCACTTCCCAGTTCTTTCAGTGGAACAAGTTACCTAGCCTCTCCAAGCCTCCATGTATGAAAATTTCTCCATGTATAAAAATGAAGAAAACAATATCTACCTCACAGTTTTATGAAGATGAGATGGCAGGTATTTCCACACACTTCGTGTGCCTGCCTGCAATTTGAAGCAGACCTCATTAAACTACCCACCTTATCTCCATCTTATTCCTACAGTAGACTGGCTAAGAAGGCACAGACCAGGACTGACTTCCCCCCATTAATCTGGGAGAAGTTATATGACTCGCCCAAGCCCATAAGCCTGTTAACTATGGAGACAAACTGATGCCCCTGCTATCCTAACATCATCACCAGCTATACTAGCAGTGGTCTGATAGTGGTGATAGCAGTAGTCTGATTCTAGATATTACCTTGCCAACAAAGGTCCATCTAGTCAAAGCTATGGTTTTTCCAATATTCATGTGTGGGTGTAAGAGTTGGACCGTAAAGAAAGCTGAGCACCAAAGAATTGATGCTTTTGAACTGTGGTGCTAGAGAAGACTCTTGAGAGTCCCTTGGATTGCAAGGAGATCAAACCAGTCAATCCTAAAGGAAATCAACCCTGAATATTCATTGGAAGGACTGATGCTGAAGCTGAAGCTCCAATACTTTGGCCACCTGAATTGAAGAACTGACTCATTGGAAAAGACTCCGATGCCAGAAAAGATTGAAGGCAGGAGGAGAAGGTGATGACAGAGGATGGGATGGTTGGATGGCATCACCAACTCGATGGACATGAGTTTGAGCAAGCTCCAGGAGTAGGTGATGGTCAGGGAAGCCTGGCGTGCTGCAGTCCATGGGGTTCACAAAGAGTCAGACATGACTGAGTGACTGAAATAACTGGGCATGGCTGGTCAGACAGCTAGGGGCTCAAAAATTCCAAGACCCACTCTCAATCTTATCTATATCTCGACTTACTGGTAACAGCCTGGCGTGCTGCAATTCATGGGGTTGACTACACTCACAAGTAGTCAGAGTAGTGTCCAGGCAGGTCAGAGACACTTCATAAGCCTGCTCTCTTTCTTGTCTCTGAAGCCCTGAACAAGATTACTTCCGTTTTATTTTCCCTAAGAGAGGTAGGACGCAAAACACATGAACCATAAAAGAAAAAAAAAACTCATAAATTGATCCTAACTAAAATTGAAAATTTCTACTCTTGAAAAGATCCCTTTAAGAAAATAAGAAGTTAAGCCATAGGCTGGGAGAAAATATTTACTATATATATCTATATACCAGACAAAGGACTTGCATCCAGAATATATAACAAACAGTCTAAACCCGTAAGATAAGCAACCCAATAAAATATGTGTAACAAAGTCAAGTGAACATTTCACCAAAGAAAATATGCAATGGTCAACAAGTACACGAAACACTGATTAACTTCATTTATCCTCTTGAGAGTCCCTTGGACTGCAAGGAGATCCAACCAGTCCATTCTGAAGGAGATCAGCCTTGGGTGGTCTTTGGAAGGAATGATGCTAAAGCTGAAACTCCAGTGCTTTGGCCACCTTATGCGAAGAGTTGACTCATTGGAAAAGACTTTGATGCTAGGAGGGATTGGGGGCGGGAGAAGAAGGGGACAACAGAGGATGAGATGGCTGGATGGCATCACTGACTCAATGGACGCGAGTCTGAGTGAACTCCGGGAGTTGGTGATGGACAGGGAGGCCTGGCGTGCTGCGATTCATGGGGTTGCAAAGAGTTGGACACGACTGAGTGACTGAACTGAACTGAACTGAACTGATCATCAGAGGAATGAAAATGAAAACCACAAATTGAGTTTCCACTACAGATTTACTCAAATGGTTAGAATTAAAAGCTTGACAATACCTGAGCACTGACGAGGATTCAGTGCTCGAGCTCTTGTGGTCTGCACATGAATATTACAAAAGGCTTTATCCATAACAGCCCCAATCTGGAAGTAACTCATATGCCCGAAGCAAAAGAATAGATAAATAAATTGTGTAATATCCATACTATAGGATACTATTCATCATTTAAAAGAAGCAAAATACTTATATACATTGCAGCATGGATGAATTTCATATCTTCATGCTCAGAGTCATGGATTAGATTGTTCCCCCAATAGGATATGTAGAAGTCCTAACACGTTGTACCTATGAGTGCAACCTTGTTTGGAAATAGGGTCTTTGCAGATGTAATTAAGTTAAGATGAGGTCATACTATCTTGATTGTGGGTGTGGTTACACAGGTGTATATACATTTGTAAAAACTCAACAAACGGTACCCTTAAAATGGGTGACAGATCTGAAAATGAACAGATTGAACCTTTGGAAACAAAAAAAGCATGTATAATTGTCCAGATTCAAAACTTGGGACTTTCTTGGTGGTCCAGTGGCTAAGACTCTATGCTTCCAATGCAGGGAGCCCAAGTTTGACCCCTCGCAAAGGAACAAGATCTCACAGGCCTCAACTGTAGATACACAAATGTAGACAGATGTTCAGTTCAGTCGCTCAGTTGTGTTCAACTCTTTGCAACCCCATGGACTGCAGCACATCAGGCCTCCCTGTCCATCACCAACTTCCAGAGTTTACCCAAACTCATGTCCATTGAGTCGGTGATGCCATCCAACCATCTCATCCTCTTCATCCCCTTCTTCTCCTGCCCTCAATCTTTCCCAGCATCAGGGTCTTTTCCAATGAGTCAGCTCTTTGTATCAGGTGGCCAAAGTATTGGAGTTTCAGGTTCAGCATCAGTCCCTCCAATGAACACCCAGGATTTATCTCCTTTAGGATGGACTGGTTGGACCTCCTTGCAGTCCAAGGGACTCTCAAGAGTCTTCTCCAACACCACAGTTCAAAAACATCAATTCTTGGTGCTCAGCTTTCTTTACAGTCCAACTCTCACATCCATACATGACCTCTGGAAAAACCATAAGCTTGACTAGATGGACCTTTGCTGGCAAAGTAGTGTCTCTGCTTTTTAATATGCTGTCTAGGTTGGTCATAACTTTCCTTCCAAGAAGCAAGCGTCTTTTAATTTCTAGGCTGCAGTCACCATCTGTAGATAGATACATTTCCTAGCTCTGTCCACTAAGAGAATCTAGAAGCACTGACATTCAGTAGTAACAAGCATACTTCATGCCCAGATCTTGGTTTCTAAATACCATCGTCCAGAACAAGGAACCAGGCTCCAGTAAAAGGAACTCTATGTCTGGGACAGGAAAAATGCAAAATGAACCTAAAGCATTTGTGGTATCAGGAAGTAAGAAAGTGATTTTAACAAGGTCAGAAGCCAGAGGAGCCGAACTGAAAGAACTTTCAACGGCCAAAGCTACAACAATTTCAGCAACAAAACAAATCCCCATGAAGTCATAAGTAATTTAATAAAAAAATAAACAGCAGATTTTTTTTTTTGTCCACACTGTGTGGTATATGGTATCTTAATTCCTTGATCAGGGATCAAACCTGTGCCCCCTGCATTGGGAGCCTGAAGTCTTAACCACTGGCCCACCAGGGAAGTCCCAAGAATTCTATTTAGAGGACTGAGGGAAATAGAAAATGCTTATTTTTTAAATTATTTTCTATTACTATTAATAGATCATTGCAGTAATAACTGCTGCAGGCAAGACCCACCCAGAGATGCTAAAATCAGTGGGCAAAATATAAGAAGAATCAGGATATTTGTACAGCCTCAAAGTAGCCCCATCCCCCCCTCCCAAATACTTCTTAACTACTATGGCATTTTAAACACATGTCCACAAATTCATACTAGTTTTCTCCCAAGAGGTTAGTTTAATTCCCTTCTCAGTGAGCATGGGCTGGATTGCCTCACTTATAACAAATAGCTAGAAAAAGGGATACACAGTAGCATTTATAGTAGAGAAACCTGGTAAAAACCACCTTAACCAATTCAAGGTTAACATCATTAGTAATAAGACATACTGATGTCATGTATTCTCTGATGGGGTGCTATTGGAAAGGTCTATTACCTCTGTGATATTCTTCCCCCAAAGCCATAACCCCAGTCTAACCTTGAGAAAATATCAGACAAATTTAGGGACATTTACAATATGATTAGTATTCCTCAAACAGTAAGACCATGAAGGACAAGGAGAGAACGTTGAACTGTCACAGGTTAGGAGCCTAAGGAGACACAGTAATTAAATGCAATGTGGTATCATTGACTGAATCTCAAAACAGAAAAAAGACGTCAGTAGAAAACTGAGAAAACTCAAAACTGTCTATGGCTTAGTGAGTAATTTTGTACTGATGTTAATGTTTCAATTTTGATAAGTGAACCTTATCAAATGGCTGTGTAAGCTGTTGACATTAGGAGAAGCTAGAGGAAGGATGTAGAAAATTCTCTGTACTATCTTCACAACTCCTCAAGTCCAAAAATCATTTCAAGATAAAAAGTTATTTTTATAAACTAAGTATAACTCTTTAAAAACATAAAAATGAAGCTTCAGTATGAGATTGATCATCAAGTAATCGGTATCCAGGCAAAAACAGTAGACCAAATATATTTCTAACATCCTCTGTCTTCTCCTAATGTAATCTAAGAGAGTGTCAATGAGGAGATAGGCAGTGGCTGATACTTTATCATATTATGAAAGCTACTGTCACTTCACCCTTACACTAGAGTACATTGTGGCATTTATTCCACATATGCAGGTTATTGTTGTTGTTGTTCATTTGCTAAGTTGTGTCTGACTCTTTGTGACCCCATGGACTGTAGCATGCCAGGCTTCCCTATCCTTCACTATCTCCTGGGGTTTCTCAGATTCACATTCATTGAGTCAGTGATGCTATCTAACCGTCTTATCCCCTACCACTCTCTTTTCCTTTTGCCTTCAGTCTTTCCCAGCATCAGGGTTTTTTACAGTGAGTCAGCTCTTCACATCAGGTGGCCAAAGTACTGAAGCTTCAGCTTCAGTATCAGTCCTTCTAATGAATATTTAGGGTTGATTTCCTTTAGAATCAATTGGTTTGACCTCCTTGTTGTTCAAGGGACTTTCAAGAGTCTTCTTTGGCACCACGGTTTGAAGGCATCTATTCATTGGTGTTCAGCCTTCTTTATGGTTCAACTCTCACATCCATACATGACTACTGGAAAAACTATAGCTTTGGCTATACGGACTTTTGTTGGCAAAGTGATGTCTTTGGTTTTTAATACACTGTCTAGGTTTGTTATAGCCTTCCTTCCATGGAGCAAGCAGCTTTTAATTTCATGGCTGCAATCACTGTCAGCAATGATTTTGGAAGCCAAGAAAGTAAAATCTATCACTATTTCCACTGTTTCCCCAACTGTTTGCCATGAAGTGATGGAACTGCATGCCATGATCTTAGTTTTTTGAATGCTGAGTTTTAAGCCAGCTTTTCACTCTCCTCTTTCACCCTCATCAAGAGGCTTTTTAGTTCCTCTTCACTTTCTGGCATTAGATATCCCACTTCTGCATATCTGAGGTTGTTGATATTTCTCCCAGAAATCTTGATTCCAGCTTGTGATCCATCCAGCCTGGCATTTTGCATGATGTACTCTGCATATAAGTTAAAAAAATAGGGTGACAATTTATAGCCGTATAGTACTCCTTCCCCAATAATGAACCAGTCAGTTGTTCCATATAAGGTTCTGTTGCTTCTTGACCTCCACACAGGTTTCTCACAAGACAGGAAAGTTGGTCTGCTATTCCCATGTCTTTCAGAATTTTCCACAGTTTGTTGTGATCCACATGGTCAAAAACCTTAGCATAGTCAATGAAGCAGAAGCAGATATTTTTCTGGAATTCTCTTGCTTTCTCTGTGACCCACCATACAGTGGCAATTTGATCTCTGGTTCCTCTGCCTTTTCTAAACCCAGATTATACATCTGGAACTTTTTGTTTCACAGACTGCTGAAGAATTAAAAGGAAGTAGCAAGAATACACAGAAGAACTATACAAAAAAAGGTCTAAAAGACCCAGATAACCACGATGGTGTGGTCACTCACCAAGAGCCTGACTTCCTGGAGTCTGAAGACAAATGGAGCTTGGAAACCATTATTATGAACAAAGCTAGTAGAGGTTACAGAATTACAGCTGAGCTATTTAAAATTCTAAAAGATGAGACTGACAAAGTGCTTCCCTCAATACACCAGCAAATTTGGAAAACTTAGCAATGGACACAGGACTTGAAAAGGTCAGTTTTCATTCCAATCGTAAAGAAGGGCAATGCCAAAGAATCTAGAAACTACTGTATAGCTGCACTCATTTTGCATGCTATGAGATTATGCTTAAAATCCTTCAAGCTAGGCTTCAGCAGTACATGAACATATACAAGTATCCTACACTTTTCAAAAGTTTCTTTCGCTTTTAGAAGTTTTATACAACTTCCCTTTTGTGAAAGATGTACATTAGTACCTGATTTCCCTAAATGAGAGAGATTTGAAGACCACTTTTGCTTTTACAAAAAATAAGTGAAAATGAAGACCACTTTTGCTTTTTTGAAAAAAAGAAAGTGGAAGGTAAAAAGCATTCAGCATTTGTTTTGCAGCGAACTATGACAGAGGCAGTGTGCACCCTGAGCATCAAGAGTGGCGCTGCCAAGCTCCTTCCCCAGCAGCTGCACTTAGCACCTCAACATCGAGCCAACATAGATTTGAAGTGTCTGTGAGCACCTATGCTTTATCTTGACTTATTTTGTGCGTCTTAGGCAAGATGTATTTTAAGGGAGTTGCTTCTTTGCTTTACACCATTTTCACTTACAAAAGGTTTCATAGGAAACCTCTACTTTCAGATAGCAGAAGAAACATGTATCTGAAACTGTCCTTTAATCTTTTGTTTTTCACACTTACAGATTTTTGTATTGTTTTCCCAAATAGATTTTAAATTCCTCAATGTGGAGGAGGTTATGTTTCAATTTCAGTACCTTCTCTTATTTATTTATCTAGTTATTTTTAAACGTAGTTCCAGGCCCACACTTACGTACCAATAAGGGATATGTAATATTACATGTCACATACTGAAAACATCATTTTACTTTTCATTGTTCTATAGATTGTGTCTCCCCAAATTCATCTTGAAGCCCTAACCCCTAATGTGACTATATTTTGAGATGGGGCTTATAGAAGGTAATTAAGGTCAAATGAGATCATAAGGATGGGGCCTTAATCCAATAGAATAGGTAGCCTTATAAGAAGAGGGAGAGAGAGAGAGATGAAAGCTGGAGGGGACTGTCCCAGATTGGAAAGGAAGCAGATGCAAGTAGAGATGACCAGGTGGTAAGATTATCATCTCTTTCGTGGCATTCTCCTTCACTGTGTCTCCATCTGAACCTCCAGCAACAGGTTCATGACCACCTCTGAGCACTCCTAGAGGAGCTTTGAACCTCCATCTTTCCTCGTGGCTAAAACAGATCAGCACAAGATGCTGCCCTTGGAAGTCCAGCAAAGGAAGGCATGCATGGCTCAGATGCCTGATATTATCAGAGGGGCAGGTGTGCACACACACAACCACATGCAGAACAACCCCATCTTTCTTTCTCTACATTTACTTGGCAGCTGGAGCAGTGGGTGACCCAAGCTATGTGACTGAAAGGACAGGTACAGCATCCACAAGAGAGATATCATGCGTGAGAGTCACTGCAGGCATGGTCAAGTAAGAGAATTAAAACCAACCACTCATCTCCTGTGGCCCCTGCTGGCCACTTCCCCCCAGAGAAGTCTTTCTGATGCGTCATCTTCTGGGAGGATAACCTCCCAGAGCTTGTGTTCTCATCTCTGCCAACAAGGAGGCCCACTGATGGAATGGTGAATAGCCTGCCTTCCAAGGAAAGGCGGACCGCAAGCACGGTGAAAACTCTCTGGTGCAAGTTGTGGGTGGTGCTTGCCTTACGGCTTCCCAGCTTAGAGTCATCTCTTTTGGTCTTCTCACCCAACTTTTCTGAAGGGTTTGAGATTTTTAAAAACATGGAAATCATTTTTTTCTCTGACCTCTCTTTTCTTTTTTTTTTTAAGGAAATTGTGTGTGTGCGTGTGTGTGGTGAAACGCACATGATATAACATTTACCATTAGTAGATGTCTATCAGCAGATGAATGGATAAGAAAGCTGTGGTACATATACACAATGGAGTATTACTCAGCCACTAAAACAAATACATTTGAATCAGTTCTAATGAGGTGGATGAAACTGGAGCCGATTATACAGAGTGAAGTAAGCCAGAAAGAAAAACACCAATACAGTATACTAACACATATATATGGAATTTAGAAAGATGTTTTAATGATAACCCTGTATGTGAGACAGCAAAAGAGACACAGATGTATAGAACAGACTTTTGGACTATGTGGGAGAAGGAGAGGGTGGGATGATTTGGGAGAATGGCATTGAAACATGCATACTATCATGTAAGAAATGAATCGCCAGTCTAGGTTCGATACAGGATACAGGATGCTTGGGGCTGGTGCGCTGGGATGACCCAGAGAGATGATATGGGGAGGGAGGTGGGAGGGGGGTTCAGGATTGGGAACTCATGTACACCCGTGGTGGATTCATGTCAATGTATGGCAAAACCAATACAGCATTATAAAGTAAAATAAAGTAAAATTATTTTTTAAAAAAGAAAAAATATTTACCATTAGTAATATTAGTACATTCATGATATTGTACAGCTATCACCTCTGAATCAGATCACCTGATTCTGATCTCTTTTAAGGCATCATGTGTTCATTATTGAAGAGATGGGGGTGGGGAATATAAAGAAAGAAGTAAAAATTATCAAAAATCCGACTCCCTGCAAATAATCGTGATTAGTGCTAAGGTTGTGTTGCATCTGTGCTCAGTAGTGTCAGACTCTGTGTGACTCTATGAACTGCAGCCCGCCAGGCTCTTCTATCCATGGGATTTTCCAGGCAAGAATACTGGAGTGGGTTGCCATTTCCTCCTCCAGAGGATCTTCCCAACCCAGGGATTGAACCTGCGTCTCCTACATTGGCAGGCTGATTCTTAACCATTGAGCCACCTGGGAAGACCTAATGCTAAGGTGGCAGCTCCCAAAGGTGCCCTGAGACATCAGGGCACAATAACAGATCCACTAAGACACTGCCAGAGACATTACTTTGCCGACAAAGGTCCATCTAGTCAAAGCTATGGTTCTTCAAGTGGTCATGTATGGATGTGAGAGCTGGACTATAAAGAAAGCTGAGGGCCAAAGAATTGATGCTTTTGAACTGTGAGAGTCCCTTGGACTGCAAGGAGATCCAACCAGTTCATCCTAAAGGAAATCAGTCCTGAATATTCATTGGAAGGACTGATGCTGAAGCTGAAACTCCACTACTTTGGCCACCTGATGAAAAGAGCTGACTCGTTGGAAAAGACCTTGATGCTGGGAAAGGTTGAAGGCGGGAGGAGAAGGGGACGAAGAGGATGAGATGGCTGGATGGCATCACCGACTCAATGGACATGAGTCTGAGTACACTCTGAGAGTTGGCGATTGACAGGGAGGCCTGGTGTGCTGCAGTCCACGGGGTCGCAAGGAGTCGGACACGACTGAGCGACTGAACCGAACTGAGCGACTGAACCGAACTGAGCTGAAGACGCTGCCAGGACCCTTCCAGTTTTGAGGGAAGCACAGCGCCATCTGTCGGGTGCTCAGCACACTGCTGGCTCTACTAGGTCCCAGTTTCCATGTTAGACTGCGTGACATTCCTTCCAACAACGTCATATCTTTGTGAAGTTCGTTTTCTGGTGGTTGCTGTGATAAAAAGCCAATACCATGTGAAAATCATTGTGGTACAGGAAATGAGTGATGGTGTCCAAGGTTTGAGAAGTCGTGCTGTGCCCAACACACATCCCGTTAGTAAATAACTGTGGCTATTTACAGATCAATGTAAACTTTTTCTTTTTTCTTTCAATTTATGTGTACTATTTTTAGATTTGTAGATGACTACAAAACACGTTTTGCATTATTGAGACCTAAATACCTAATCAAAGGACCTCTTTAGTATTTCCTTTGGGCTAAGTGTTAGTTGCTCAGCTGTGTCTGACTCTTTGCAACCCCATGGACTGTAGCCTGCCAGGCTCCTTTGTCCATGGGATTTTCCAGGCAAGGATACTGGAGTGGGTTGCCACTTCCTTCTCCAGGGGATCTTCCCAACCCAGGGATTGAAACCGAGTCTCCCACACTGCAGGCAGACTCTTTACCATCTGAGCCACCAGGACCTGAGAGCACCATAGAAAATTACTGACTCTAAGGGTGCTGTGAACAAAGAAGTTTGGGAACCTCTGTTCCAAGGGATCTATTTCTGGCATTTTAACGTATAGAAACAAATGTGTAAATTGTCTTGATAACAGCACATATGTACTGGATTGGCCAAAAGTTTTTCCTTATGGAAAAACTCAAACGAACTTTTGGCCAATCCATGAATGCAGTTTTATAACGGGTACTACAATCCATCATTTTATAGTTGAAGAAACTGAGCTCCAAAGGGGAAGTGGTCACACAGCTAAGAAGGCCCCTCTTTGTCACACCCACCTGCTTCTCCCTCTGAGCCCCCCAAGATGATGGACCTCGATGGTTCTGAAAAGTATCCGCCTCACCAATGAACATAGGTGCAGGCATTTAGACTGCTGGCAAGGAGTGGTCCTAGATTTGCTGATGAATCCGAAGTGCCCCAGCCTTACGTCATTACCCACTTCCCTGACTCCTAAAAATTTTATCTAGGCTTTGATGTAAGCAGCAGATAAACAGCATCATAAACAGCAGATGACTCTGGGAAAGGAAACCCATTGAGCTATTATTAACCATTGGTACTTCCACGTAAATGAGCTTTTCAGAATCTTCTCTGAGAGAAGCTTTGATAAGGAAAAAAAAAAAAGAGGTTTCTGAAAGAAGTGGATAAGGTGGGTATCTCAGATGCGGGTCCGTGGAAAGACTAATTCAGAGAGCTGTGTGCAGAAAGTATTTAAGGGGGTGTTTGCAGAAGATGACAAGGAACCAAGGAAGGCAGGGCTGGGCAGAGAGGAGCTGGCCTGCCGTGTGATTATAACTGAGGCCTCAGCCATCCTATGGGACACTCTAGAGCTCAGATGGCCCTTAAGAGTTGTCTCAAATCGAGGCAAGCAGGCTGGCTCTTTGTATTCCAGCATCAGCCAGTCACTGTCCATGGGTCACCCCTGGAAACACATGTGACCTGGAGTGAGCAGCTTCCTGGGAACCAGTAGGGCACAGTGAAGGATGCATCTGTGAACCATTAGTGGCTAAGAATTCCAGCAGATGGACACCAAAGAAAAAGTTCGTAACAACTGTGCAAAGTGCCCTGAAGGAGAAATCCATAGAACTTAGTGTGTGTAATAAGGGAGAAAAACAAATATCCTAACCTAATCCGGAAAGGGGTGTTATGGGGGAGGAGGGGAGAAGGAGGAGGAGGTTTGTGCACAGCTTCGAGGAAGCCCTCCCTGGAAGAGTGACAATCAGACTGAGACCTTAGCTTGAGGAGTTGCACAGATAAAGCTGAGGAAATCAATAATGGACAGAATTTGCAAAGGTCCTGAGGCAGGAGGAACAGCCTTAACTGAGGTTGGGGCATGAGGGACCATCACAGATCAAGGCTGGCATACAGCTTGGGTCAAGCAGGGCAGGGGTATAGGGAGGATTAGGGACCTTATTTCCATGGACACCACTGACCAGGAAGGTAGGTAATATGATCATGTCTCTCATATCCACTCTGGGATCCTTTCCTTCCCACTCAGGCTGCCCTTTGATGACTAAACTAACCAGTGTCACCTGGATGTAAATGTGGTTTGTCCTAAGTTCCCCCCTGAGCCTCTCCAGAGAGGTCCCAGCTCCAGACAATTCCGGCGGGCGGGTGCAGGGAGGGGTAGTCTCTGTGGCAGCCGGCAGCCTCTTTCCCGGAATTGCTCAAGGCCCCGGATGTCCCTCAGAGAAGACAGCAGGGCCTGGAAGGAAGTGGCTGTGCTTGTCCTCCTCCCAACACCCCTTCCTGCCCAGAGCAGACAGAGTTGGCCCTGTAAATAGAGGCTTGTGGAGGAAGAGGGGAAGTGAATAATCCCTTTGCCAAGCTCCCCTAGAAGAATCAAGGCAGAACGAATCAGCAGAGCTCCAAGGTCCCATCTGGGAAACCACTCAGGGTTTCCAGGATCTGATCCCATGGCGACGCTGAGGGCACCTGAGCAATCAAGGAAACACTGGCGGCAAGTCCTCTGTCTGGCGCGTCTCACCTCCGTGGGAACTTCTCCTGGAAGCACTTCTCCTGGAAGGGGGGGCGGGGAGCGGTGTTAAGGCAAATCTGCTCACACTCCAGCCTCCCACAGGCAAGGAGGTGGCGGCCACCCTGTGCAAAAATGACAGCATCCACCACAAGCTGATCCTTATTTTTTAAAACATTCCTAACGGTTCAATTAAATCTACCAATTGCTTTGGCTGCGTTTCTTTCTGACTCAGTAGGATGATGCCATTGACTCATTCCTTTAACCAAGGCAACCATTTAAATCAGATACTGCACGCTATAGTCCTCAACACATCGTCAGCCAAGACAGGGTGGCTGGGCGAATGACATGGATTCATTCAGCACTTCTTACATGCCAGACAGTATTCTCTGTGCTTCACAGACATTCGCCTGTTTGATTCTCACAACAGTTCTGTGAGGCAGATAACATTATTGTCCCCATTGTACAGATGAGGAAACTGAGGCACGGAGAACATTCCTGGGACATAAGTTGGTAAGTGGCAGACTGGCGATTTGAATGACAGTGTAGCTCACAGTTTGTAACCTGGGCCCAGAGCCAGCTTTGGGGCTCTGTGGAACCCTCTGAAGGGCAGCAGGGTGGTTACCTCCAGGTCAGAGGATCTGTTTCACTGGTTTTCTCTCCAGCATAAGGATTTTTAAAAATAAAAGATTTCAAGGCTTTGAGTAGATTTGCCAATTACTGGCAAGTGAGCTCTGTCTGAAGAGGCAGGTGAATTGCTCTTTCTTCTCTGAAATTCAGATTTCAAAGTCTGAATTAAAACCTATAAATGAGTACTTAATAAACACATCAAGTGATTCTCATCTTAGGACAAATATGAGAGGAAAAATAGAGAGACTTGCCTTTGGTTTCCAACTCCTCCTCATCCTCAGTGTGCCTAGGTCAAGCCTTGAGCCTCAATTCTTTGCCTGTAAAATGGGCACAGTTCCTGCCCTGCCCTTTTCCTAGAGCTGCGGTGAGGGGCAGTGAAACCAGCATCGCACTCTACAAGGAAGAGGACGGTCATAGTATTAACAACAATGTGTCCCTTCCAAGCCACAGCTGTGGGTCAGGTCTGCTCCTGAGCTTGTGATGAGGGCAAACCAAAAAGCTAGATGGGGAGGAAAATGCACTGGGGCTTAGTTTAAGGAGAATCCAATCACTGAGATTATGGAGAACACACAGGCTGGAGTAGAAGGTTTTAACAGAAGCATGTGTAGACCCCTGGCTACATACCCACACTGAGGCTAAAATGTTTAAATACACCGGTGTCCCCCAGGGTGGGGCAGTCCAAGGTGGGGAAGAGAATCTGCCAAGAGAGGAGGGCGTGCAGAGTGTGGCCTGAGAGTCAGACGGGCATTGGTTTGCATCTGAACCCCTGCCAAGTACTAACTCTGTGACCTTGGGTAAGTAACCTTGTGCCTCTGTGGGTCAGTTTTCTCATCTGTAAAATGGGAAGAATGATAGCCTGTGCACCAAGGAGCTAATCATGAGGATCAAAGAAGACAGCTCCTGGGCATGGGCCTGTACAGGATGGAGGAGGGATAAAAGCTAAGAATCCCCAGGACATGGTTCCATCAGGGGCTTAGAAGTGGATCAACTGTGCCTGTGTGTCCAGATGAGCCTCTGGGCTGGACTTGGTGGTGGAGAGGTGCTGAGCAGGGGTGCAAGGAGTGTAGAGAGCCTGGGTGGGCATTGCTTGTGGATTTCATGGGCACCTAGAAGCACTGGGTGTCTATCTAGAGAGGTCATGTACACACATGCACGAATTACGGTGCTGGAAAAAGCTCTTGAGAGTCCCTTGGACTGCAAGGAGATCAAATCAGTCAATGCTAAAGGAAATCAACCCTGAATATTCATTGAAAGGACTGAAGCTGAGGCTCCAATACTTTGGCCACCTGATGCAAAGATACAACTCACTGGAAAAGACCCTGATGCTGGGAAATTTTGAGAGCAGGAGGAGAAGGGGGCAACAGAGGATGAGATGGTTGGATGGCATCACTGACTCAATGGACATGAGTTTGAGCAAACTCCGGGAGACAGTGAAGGACAGGGGAGTCTGGCATGCTGTAGTTCATGGGATCACAAAGTGTTGGACACGACTTAGCAGAAACAACCACCACAAGCACACGCGCATGCATCTGTGTGTGTCTTCAAGTTTCACAGTCAATAGAAGCCTTTCCAGGGAGAAAGGCAGAGCCAGAGTCGAGACAGGCTCCAACCCAAGGTGACGGTTCAGCCAGGACCTCCAGGACTGCCGGACTGGCTGTGTAATTTTTAAAATACTTCACTACCAGGGTAAATAGGTTCAGTCCCAAGCCCCTGGAGCATCCAACCTGATACTCCAGTCCCAGGACTCAAGACCCCCACAGGCCTGAAACCAAAGGGGTGAACACGGGGGTCAGCAGGGCCAGCAGCTGGGAACTCACCCCAGCTACGTCTAGCTTCCCTGCTGCCGACTGATTGGCCGTTTGTCACTAGTGATTACGTATGTGGATTAGCCTCCCTGCTCCCATCCCAGCTCCTCTCCCATCTCAGCTGTCCCTCTCTCTGCTTCCATCACATCTCTCTTAGCTGCAGGAGGAATTCTGGGTTCAAAACATAGGGTTCAGATCACTGCATGTCCCTGCCTTGAGACTTGGGGTCCTGATGCCATGGCCAAACACTCGAGGACTGCTCCAGAGGCTACAGCTGGGCTGAGGGGCACACGGGGGCATCTCCACTCTCAGGCCACCTGCAACCCCGCACCCCCCACCCAAGAGCCCAGAAGCTCCATCCCCCTCCAGCCAGCCTTCTGATGAGTATTCCACACCAGCTCAGCCGCAGAAGCAGCGAGGCTGTTTGCTGACAACCAGGAAAGGGTTTTAATCTCGGAAACAGTCAAGGTGGGGAAGAGGGATGAGGGGCGGCCGGAGGACCATATGGAACCTGTTTGAGGAGCTGGGTCAGAGCCCAGCTACACCTCCATGTGCTGGGGCACCAGGCCAGCTCTTGGCTTTGCTGCTCAGCTCTGGCCAGAGAGGGGAAGGAGCGTGGGAGAACATACAGGCCGGCCGAGAGGGGACAGGCGAGCTATGTGTATTCATGGGACAGTGTCCTGGAGGGGACAACACCCTGGCTGGCTGCCCAGTGGCTAGCAGGGGGGCTACTTTTGAAGGCCTAATGGCTTGACTACATGCTAGGTTTACAGAGGTCAACAGAGTGGCATTGGGGGTCTCCCTGAGGCAGTCAAAGGGTTTGTCTGGGATTGCCACCCCTGCTCAGCCTATTACTTCCTTGGCCCGGCTGCTGGTGGAGATGCTTCTAGAAACCCCCAACAGCACCATTTTGTCTCCGCTTTCGCTCCCCTTCACAGTCAATCCTCTGTCTCTCGGTCTACCCCACACAAACCCAGTCCCATGACAGGATGTTGGGCCCACACTATGCCAAGTTGCAGCGGGGGGCGGGTTGGGGATGGCGGGGCATAGGTTGTTGTAAGTATCTGACTACACTGCTTGGACCTCTGTCTCACCACACTGATCTCGGGACTGATCAGCATTTTGGACTGACCTTGCTGGATTCTGGACCGAACTCACCAGATTTCCAACTCACCACCTCGGTGTGCGTGAAGCCTGCTTGTACTTCCGTCTAGACTCCCAGGACTTCGTGATGAACTGACCAAGCGTCCGATTGATTTTGCAGAAGTTCAGACAAAACCCGACTGAAAGTAGTATGGCCTGAGCTTCCTGAATTTTCAATGCACCTGACTGGATTTCTGACCAGTTTGACTGAAAAGTTTTAACCAATTTTATTGACAAGATTGAAAAGTTTTAACCAACTTCACTGATGATTCTTTCAAAAGCTAAGCTTCTCCAGTGTTTAATCTCTCAGGATTCTTTTACCCTGAATTGGCTAGATGATGGGGATACTCATAGAACCAGGCTAAATAACAGATAATTGTGTGGGGAGCTGACAGAGCAGTCTGCAGCCTATCCCCCACCTCATACTTATGTCTTACCCACAGCCCGTCTCACCTGAAGAGAGAATGTGACAAAACTTGCCTTTTGTCCATTATCCTCCCCCCTGGAATCTTCTAGTGTTATAGCACCTGTATCTTTACTGATGCTGCCATCAACCATTCTCTGCCTTCTCTTCTTTGTTTCCAGCACTGCCCCAGCTCTTAGAAGTAGGCATTAGCAGTTCTAGGAAACAATGCTCTAGAATCAGTCTCATCTGAGCTCTCATGTCCTGCTAGGAAGTCATATGAAACAGAGCTCAGAAGCAAGGGCTCTGGCTCAGGCTGCCTGGGCTCAGGGCTCTGCTGATTCTAGCCCTGCTATCCTGGGACGTGTTCATAAACTTTTCTGAGCTTTGGTTTCTTCACCTCCCAAATGAATTGGTCAGTCTTTTGTTATGATGTGACTTTAGATTCATCAGGGAACACTGAACAGTGAAAGGCCTCCCAGCTAAGCCCACCCACCCCCCGTGCCAAGCAAGCCATGGATGTTTTCAAACCCTCCAAGTATATCAGAACCATAGGGCTAGTTCTGCTTCGGTGGACCTTTGCCCATCTACTCACATCTGGTAGTCATGGGGGGTGGGGGGAATTCTTGAGTCTCCTTCTTGAACATATTTGCTTCAGTAAGATCTCTCAGCAACACCCCATGACCCCTCCTCTCCATGTGGGTGAAAGAGTGTGCTCCCTCCCTGGTGTGTGGAAGTTGAAAGACTGATCCCATGAGAGGGTGACCAGGGGAGGATTGAGAGACCCTGATACACCAATCTCCTCAGCCAGTAGCCAGGCCTTGGGGAGCACACCAAGAGACAAAGTGGCCCTCCTCTTCACTTCCTACCCCTCTGCTCCCAGGAAAGTCCTCCACTGCCCCAACCCACAACTGGAGCTTTGTGGGAGGGTTCCAAAGGGCGCTAGTGTCCTGACCATTGAACATTCTGGACAGAGACTTAAGGTTGGATCATAGGTTAACTCCCATCTAGAAAATCGTATCTCAGCTGGGCCCTTCCACCCCTGGGGAGAGGGGAATTGTATGAATTGGCTAGTCTTAGCTGCACCCCAATCTGAGAGGCTCAGAAGGCAGGGAGAATGGCCCACAGGTACAGAAACCCCACATGCTTCCCAAAGCACCCCACTGTCTGGGTCTGATGGTAACAGTCCTCACATCTCTGTGGGTCTTTGTAATTTCCAAGGAATCTTCCATAAATTGTCCATCCGATTAACATTTGTTGAAACTTGACTTTATGCCTAGAAGTGTACTTGGCCAATAATAACATGAACAGGTGCTGTGCTAAAACCTTTAACCTGTATCACTATTTAGTCCTAACAATGACCCCTCTGTAAAGATGAAGACAAGGAGACTCAGTTTATCCATTTCAATGACACGCAGTGCTAAGTAAGAGAACTAGGGTTTGAATTCACCTGTCTCAGGTGACTAAGACTCCCCATCCCTGCACTTTCTCATCTCTAGACTTCTCACCTTCCCCTAATTACACCGAAAAAGCTGGAACAGGTATGAATGTCCCATGTTAAAGATGAAAAAGCTGACTTTTGGTGGGTTTAGGGGATTTTCCAAAGATCTAACAAAAGGCTGGGTGGGAGTCCCAACCTGGCTCCAATGTCCCCACTGCCCATAAGAGAAGCCTTACCCCAACACCACCCCCACTCCCAAGCCCAGCTTCAGCGCCCCTCTTCCTGTCTTTGCCCTCACTCAGGCTCCCTCCCAGACCCTGCTGTACAGCATGTGAGGCTCCCAGGGACAAGGATGTTACCCCACAACTGGCTTGTGAGACATCAGCACGGGCGGGCAGATGGGATCCAGAGCAGGTTCCCCACTCCTCCAACTGCTGGCCCCTTGGGCTCCTCTTCCCCCAGCTTCCCTCCTCCAGGTGGGAATGACCACCATTCCTGGGGGCTGAGGCCAGGAGTATTCTTCTGAAAGTTCTTGCCAAGTCCCTGCCCACCTAACCAACGGCTTTGGGCTCCATGACAAGGTCAATAATTGCCCAAATGTCCTCAGATCAGATCTATTTTGTTTTCAGACTGGCCAACACCAACCAGCCTTTTCTCATCCATCTCTTCCCATTAATATGCTCTTGTCTCTCACTCAGAAGCAAGGACTCTCCTGGTGTTTTGAGACCTGCTCAGGGGGTAACCTGCCCCCTAGAAGGGGATGCGAAACTCCAGAAGGCAAACAGGAAGCAGTTTTCAGACCCCCGAATTCCACCCCCAAATCGTAAGAAGGTCTGATGAGTCCCAGGGAACCCCCAAGTCTATGGGCCCTTGCCCCTTATTCACTGGGGTTCCCATTGTCCAGGCTAGTCCCATAGAGGTCGCCTTCTCTTGGGGCTTGGAAGTTTGGAACTCTAATTATTCAGAAACTTGACAAGCACAGAAGAAAACAGTTTCAGTAAGACTTGAGTTCAAGCCCTAGCTCTGACCACTCACAGTGTGGCTTTGGGCAAGTTTTTTTTTTTCCAATTTGTGCCCATAATTATTTTGATTACTTCACGGGTCACATAAGGCTTTACCAAGCAAATAGCCACTAATTAAATGGGCTCTGGGCATCTGTTTACCCACAGCTTTAATGAGAAGGCAGGACTTGGACCCTGAATATAATTCTAGCTTTGGAAATGGTTACATTCTTCAACATGACCAATCCAGGAAAATCCTTCTGATGAGAAAGTTTTTGTTTTCAAGGCACTATTCTATCATTCCATCTACCCTCACATTATCTCTGACAACACATGGAATTCATTATCTGTGCACTGCTTAGAGAAACAATACACCAAAAAAAAAGATCTGACATTTATGGAGCACTTGCTATGTGCCAGACCCCCTTCTAAGTGTGCTCTGTGTACTTACTCATGTAATCCTCCATCCAGCCTATAAGACAGGTGTTATGGTTACGCCCCCTCCGTTTTAAAGATGAGAAACGTGAGGCGCAGGGAAGTAACACAGTGTGCCAAGTTTGTGTGGGTAAAAAGCAGCAGGCGAGGCTTTGAAGCTGGGCGGCTGTCTCCAGAGCACTCATGCTTAATGACCGTGCCACATGGTCACAGGGAGATGAAAGAGGTCTAGCCCAAAGGGAAGATAGAGCTTGTCCATAAATTATCCTAATGGAAGCTGGGGAAGTGAGAAGTGACCAGAGAGAAAGAGATAATGTCTCCTGGGAGTTCAGAGAAGGGGAACATGGCTCCAGCTGGAAGGAGAGGGAAGGTTTGCGAAGGAGGTGACTTCTTAGCCAAGGCTTGATGGGCAGGTAGGATTTAGAACCGTGTGGACTTGGGGAGAGGGAGCAGTGGGGTTCACGTTTAGGGAGACAGTTGGCTCTGCCGGGGAGCAACAGACAGCAAGGGAAGAGGCAGATCAGAGAAGAGAACACCGGCCAAGCTGCAGAGCGTTGTAAACGCCCCCCTTTCTCTGAGTGAAGACGAGAGGTAAAGGTATTTGAGATGGAGAGACGCGGTCCAGGACTGAGTTTGCAGAACTGTGTGCAGACGACAGAAGCCAGGAAGGGAGAACCTGGGAACAGGAACAACATGCACACTCGGGTCTCCGGCAGGAGACGGGGGCTCAGTCCATGTGTAAATAAGCCCACCGTTTAGGGAGGTGTCAGCGGGACCAATGAGGGATGAAAAAACCCTCAGAGATGGGCAGTGGGAAGGCTTTGCCACTGTTAGCTAGGCCTGCCAAGAGAGAGCAAGAAATTGCATCACTAGGTAAGAGCCAGAGGTGCAGACCCTGGGGAAGTAATCCCAGCCAGAAACACGGCTCCAAGAAGGACTGGAGCCTGGAGCAAGAAGAACCCACCCTCAGATCTCCTCCTGGGGCTCTCCAGGGGCAGAAGCCAGAGCTGCTGGCAAGACAGTCCCCATGAAGGAGACTACAGGGGTCAGTTTCTGGGGACACTGAGCAGGGCAGAGAATGATGGAGAGAGGATGAGGGGTGGGTGCGGGGGAGTGGGAAGAGGCAGAAACAAGACTCACTAGCCCAGTTCAGACTGAGAGGCCGTTGTCGTGGTTTGGGAAAAAGGCACTGGCACCAGGGCAGTTACAGAGAAAAAGGGGATGTTGAGGGCAGATGCAAGAGAGTTTAAGGAGGTAAGACTGGCAGAATTTGGCGAGCAATTATCTGCAAGTCAAGGGAGAGCTCAGTTACCTGCTAAGTGCCAGGTGTATATGTA
The DNA here is from genome assembly GCF_001704415.2 of Capra hircus. Taxonomy (NCBI): domain Eukaryota; kingdom Metazoa; phylum Chordata; class Mammalia; order Artiodactyla; family Bovidae; genus Capra; species Capra hircus. The sequence continues at coordinate 19,679,632 of NC_030835.1, forward strand.
ACCCATCTTCTATATGAATAGGGGGAAAAACACACACGGTGACCTGTTCTGGTATAGTGTTATGAAACATCTGAAATCAACTCGTGGTGATGAAGAAAACACCAGACAGGTTATCATGGAAGAGTCAGGACACCAGGCTCTCTTTCACATTGTCGTCAATGTGTATTCCTGTACCTGGGCTTCTTGGGTGAATCAGCCCCATTCTACAAAGTAGGCAACTGAGGCCCTAGGAATTCCAGTGATTTGGGAAAGATCACAAAGCAAGACTGCCACAGAGCTGAAATTAGAAGCCACCACAGTCTCCCCCTGCCCCCCAATACTCTCTCCCTGACCTGTCCAGCTGGTGTGTCATAAACAATAACAGGTGACCCAGTCCAAGCAGGACTGGGGAAATCAGGCCACTTACTTCTATCACCCACTTCCTGGGATGGGCCTCACACCCTCCACACCCACCTTCTCTATATGCATCTCCTTTGAGTCCGGGGCATCAAGATGAATATATCCTTGCCTTGGAAAAGACATGGGAACTAATCAAAGATGATGCCTGGCCAGGTAGCCTCAGAATGAACTCCCAGCTCTGGTTCTCTGTGGCATGGTCTCCGTCTAACAGGTAAGTGGGGTAGTGGAGCACAGTGATAGACTGGTAAAGAAAGATAATGCTCACACCCTGTAAAGCAGCTTCATTATCCTGCTGCAGATTCTTGGCAATTCCTCAAGTCTGACTCGTTTTAGTCTAATTACACATCGCCACACATATTCCCCATATGTTAGGTTTCACATAATAAATACATGGAAAGCTGCTCTCTTTTTCCATTAGCCCCTGCCCAGAAATGAACCAAATTCTGGTGAGTGCTTATGCAATAAAGAAGCAGTTGTTTCAGACACCGTGACACTTCATAACTGGACGTTTTACGGGCTCCCGCCGTTCTGATTCAGAGGCGCTTGAGAGAGGGACCTGGGTTTTCCGCCTGCTATTTCTGCTCTGGAAGCAAAGGCTACTTGTCAGGAGTTATGTCCTGGGAGGGCTGGAAGCCTGGCCAGTGCCTCAGTCTGGGGAGACAAAGGACATCAGGCTGTTACAGGGAAGACATGCTGGCTTCTGGGGGCAAAGCTTACTGCAGAGGCTTTCCCGTCGCTACTGTGTCCCAAGATGTGCCAAGGGCTCCAGCGTGTTGATCAGTCATGGGGTACCTCACCCAACCATCCATCGGCACGCATTTATTAAGCACCTCCTCTATGCCCAGACCTGCTCTAGACTCTGTGTTGGAGGGGGAAGGGGTAGAGTATGGGGAGAATAGCAGAGGGCAGAGATGTGGTTACTAGAGCAGGATTTGGAACTGGACAGCCTGGATTCAAGGCCAGGCTCCACTGCTGACCAGCTGTGGACGGTCTGACAAGCCACTGAAAACTTCTCTGAACCCGTCTACACATCCATCACATGGGGATGCCAAGCTATGGCCTTATGGGGCTGTTGTGAGAATTAAATGAGACAATGTGAGTCAAGGGGCTCCCTGTGTCCTTGGCCCAGAGTGTGCGCTCAGAGACTGCTCATCGTTACAATCAGTAGTTATCATCTGCACTCTCACATCATCTACAGTGGGGCTGGGCAGCAGCAGGTTGCAAACACCAGAAGAAGCAGAAGACTTGGCTCTGAAACTCACTGTCCTGGGTTGAAGTCCAGCTCACGGCTGGCTGAGGAGGAGCCCTGTGGCCCACAGGGGACGGGGGGAGACAGTTCGGTTGCGGGTGGAAACCGTCATCAGTACAGCGGGGTGGGGCTGCTGTGGGGTGGAGTCTATGAGGACAATGAGATCTAAGAAGAGGATAAAAGGGGAGCATGGGGACTTCCCTGGTGGTCCAGTGGATAAGAATTCACCTTGCCAATGCAGGGGACACAGGTTTGACCCCTGCTTCGGGAAGATTCCACATACCGTGGGGCAAGTAAGCCCATGCGCCGCAAGTACTGAAGTCCACGCACCTATAGCCTATGCCCCACAACAAGGGAAGCCACCTTGATGAGAAGTCTTTACATGGCAACGAAGAGTAGCCCCTACTTACTGTAACTAGAGAAAGCCCTCATGCAGCAGTGAAGCAACCAAACATAAATAAATTATGAAAAAAAAAAAGGTTGGGAGGGAAGCATGGCCAAAAGTGGGAAAGCAGAGCACTAATATTCCTGAGAGCAAAAAAAGCACTGATTATCATGCCTCAAATGCCTGTCACACCTCTACTCTCTGAGTACTTAGTAAGCGCCAGTTAGCCTTCGAGGCACAGGGACACAGGGCTCCTGGTGGGGTCACGACCACACCAGGGAACTGCAGCTCTGGGACCTCCATGTCAACTAAAGCCTCGCAGTGCAGAGGGGCAGGATGCGTCATGGTCAGGGTCAGGAAAGGGCACAGGGGTGGCGCCCTTTGACCTGGCCCACTTGACTAGCGATGAGAATGTGCACTGGGGGCAGAGGGAGGTCAGGCGGGGCATATTCCGAACTAAGTGGCCATTCCAGCTTTGGGCCCAAGAGTCCCGACGTCACACCTAATACCATGACCCAGTGAACGACAGCTCCATGAGGGGAAGGACTTTGCCTGCCATGCCTGACATTAGCCAGAGCATCACAGATGTTCAAAAAGCACGTGCTGAATGGAAGAACTAATGGCAGCTGAACTATGTCCTGGCCAGTGACATACGTCTGCCCTTCCAGGTCCATTCTCCTCCCATCTCCACCTTGCTCTCTGCCCAGAAGACTTATGGGGGTGAACCACCTCAGTGGGCTCCCCTGCCCTCTGGCTGTTCTAGGCTGTTTGGCCAGTGGGGAGCCCAGGTAGGAGACGAGAGAGGGAGGACAGTGAAGTCCACTGACCTGGCTACATGTCTACAGAATCTCCTCTGCTGGCTGGAGCCTGCCACAGAAGTTCCTCTATCACACATGAAGAAGGAATTCATAGGCCTGACTCCATCTTAGGCCTGTTCATGCTGATCATGCTCAGCCACCTTTCCAATGGACTCTGAGCTCCGTGTTTAGTGCCTATGAAAACAACAACAGAAGGATAAGACCCCCTCCAGACAGGGGAGCCTTGAAGATCGTATCTAGGTTACTCATCGCCTAAGAGAAAACATACACTAATCACCCCTTCCTCCAGACAGGCCATAAATTTTTCTGTATCTATCAGAGTGTAACCTCAGGTTTATTGATTATTGGCTAATTGTTTGACTGTTTGAGCACATGAGCACATAGCACGTGAGTGATGGGGTTATTGGGATTGTATTTTCCTTGGATTATGTAAGTCTCAAGGAATTTGGAGTGGTGGGTCCAGACACGTACACATGGGGTATAAAAGACTTTCACAAATGCTGGTCGGGGTCCTTGGCTAAGAGGAGACTCTGCCTTGGGCCCGCCGGTGTAATAAACTGCACTCCACTATCTGCATTGTCCTTCTGAGTGAGTTTGTTTCCTGGAATGTGTGGCTACAACACACAAACCATGGTCTCTCCTGGATGCTGGCAACTGCTCGCTCTTGTAAGCAAGACTAGCGGTGGTAACCCAGGTTCCTGCACCATCCCTGGTGGTTTCCCTTCACCCTGGCCACCCCTCTGTAAATATCTCTTTGTAAATTAAATCTCTAGAATTCTCCTAATTTGTGTGGCATCTTTTTGAGAGTCTGACATAATCCCCAAATTCAAATTTTGTGCAGCAAAATTCCAATACAGTGTTCTCTTTTTCATCTCAATTCCAGCAGTTTGGTGGAAGACGTAGGTGTCTGATGAACTCTTGACTGAGAATAACCTCCCTAATTCAACTTATACTCCACAAATACTACAGAAAGTGAAAGTGAAATTGCTCAGTCGTGTCTGACTCTTTGTGACACCATGGACTACACCTGCCAGGCTCCTCCATCCATGGGATTTTCCAGGCAAGAATACTGGAGAAGAGGATCCCAAACTGCAAATGTACAACTTGTAAAGTAAGCGAAAGCATTTGGCCCTGCTGATTTTGAATCTTTTCTTCCTTTCCTCTTTGTTCCACTGGTAGCCTCAGAGGCCGACCCCTGTCCACACAAATGACAGCAGAAATCAAAGAACAGAGAAGAGCAGCTCTGAGAAAAAACTTGAGACCATCTGGACCAACCCCTCCCTCATCACCTCTCCTTCCACCTCCATCTCCATCACCTCTACTGTTGCTACAACCACTGACCCTCCATGCCCACCAGCTCCACCGCCACCATCACAACCATTACAACCATGCCCACCATCCCCACCTCTGCCTCCCAACACCAGCTCCACAACAATCATGCCCAAGCTAAAGACCACCACTACCCTGCCCAGTGCCGTCACCACCGAGCCGCCCACAACTGCCATCATCTCCTCCACCAGCACCACTCATTCAGCACTCCCACACCACCTCCAGCACACCCAATACCCCCGCTACACAGAAAGAAAGAACAAGGACCAGAAGAGATGATTTCTAAGACAGGACACGTAGTAGCTTTCATGGAATTAAAGCTCAGATCTCTCAAGTTTTCATCAAAGAGGCCGAGTCCCAAGTAAAGAGTTGACTTCAGCCATAATAAAAAATTTAAAACAAAAGGACATTTTTAAGAGGAGGACAGAATGGTATTGGAAGACAGTTTCTCTCATGTCGACTTTTTAAAAATAGACTTTATTTTCTGGAGCATTTTTAAGATTCACAGCAAAATTGAGCAGACGGTGCAGAGGGTTCCCAAATACCCCTGTCCCCAAAAAATGCAAGCCTCCTCCACTCACTATCAATATCCTGCACCACAGAGGTATATTTGTTACAACCAATGAACCTACACGGACACATCATTATTGTCCAGGGTCCACGGTTAAGGTCCACATTCGGGTTTACTCTGAATGTTGTACATCCTATGGGTTTGGACAAATGTACGATGATACGTATTCACCATTAAGCTTCAAACAGAGTGGTTTCACTGCCTTAAAAATCCTCTGAGTCCCACCATTTATCCTTATCTCCTCCCTCAAAACCCCTAGAAATCACTGACCTTTTCATTGTCTCCATAGTTTTGCTTTTTCCAGAATGTCATATGGTTGGAATCATATGGTAAAGCAGCATTTTCAAATCAGCTTCTTTCACTTAGTAATACACACTTACATATCCTCCATGGCTTTGATGACTTGATAGTACATTTCTTTTTAGTACTAAATAATATTACACTGTGTGGATGTACCACAGTTAATCTATCTGTTCACTTAATGAAGGCCATCTTGGTTGTTTCAGGGTTTGGCGATTATAAATAAAGCTGGTATACACATTCACGTGCAGGTTTTTGTGTGGACATAAGCCTTCAGTTCATTTGGGTAAATACCAAGGAATGTGATTGCTGGGCCATATGTTAAGAGTATGTTTGAGTGAGTGAAGTCGCGCAGTTGCGTCTGACTCTTTGCGGCCCCATGAAATTGCTGTCTTCCAAAGTAGCCGCACCGTTTTGCATTTCCATGAAGAACTGACGTTTTTGAACTGTGGTGTTGGAGAAGACTCTTGAGATTCCCTTGGACAGCAAGGAGATCAAACCAGTCAATCCTAAAGGAAATCAACCCTGAATATTCATTGGATGGACTGATGCTGAAGCTGAAGCTCCAATACTTTGGCCACCTGATGTGAAGAGGAGACTCACTGGAAAAGACCCTGATGCCAGGAAAGATTGAAGGCAGGAAGAGAAGAGGGTAACAGAGAATGAGATGGTTGGATGGCATCACCAACTCAATGAGTTTGTGCAAAGTCTGGGAGGTGGTGAAGGACAGGGAAGGCTGGCATGCTGCAGTCCATGGGGTCGCAAAGAGTTAGACATGACTTAGCAACTTAACAACATTTTGCATTTCCACAAATAATGAATGAGAATTCATGTTGCCCTATATCCTCACCAGCAAATAGTGTTGTCAGTGTTTTTTATTTCTGCCCTTCTAACAGGTGTGGTGAGGTATCTGATTGTTTTAATTTGTGATTCTCTAATGCAGTTCTTTGATATTCAGCATCTTTTCTTATGTTTATTTATTGTCCAGTTGTTCTTTGACAAGGTGTCTGTTCAGGTCTTTTGCCCATTTTTAAATTGAATTACTCCTTTTCTTATTGTTGAGTTTAAAAATTCTTTGCCTATTTTGGATAACAATCCTTTATCAGATGTCTCTTGCAAATATTTTCTTCTAGTCTGTGAATTGTCTTCTGTATCTCTTGCCAGTTTTTCGTAGGGCTGGAGTTTGTAATTTTACTGAAGTTCAACTTATCAATTACATCTTTCATAGATTTTGCTTTTCAGATCAGTTCAGTTCAGTCGTTGAGTCGTGTCCAACTCTCTGTGACCTCATGAACCGCAGTACACCAGGCCTCCCTATCTATCACCAACTGCCGGAGTCCACCCAAACCCATGTCCATTGTGTCAGTGATGCCATCCAACCATCTCATCCTCTGTCGTCCCCTTCTCCTCCTCCCCTCAATCTTTCCCAGCATCAGGGTCTTTCCAAATGAGTCAGCTCTTCGCATCAGGTGACCAAAGTATAGATTTTTCAGCTTCAACATCAGTCCTTCCGATGAACACCCAGGGCTGATCTCCTTTAGGATGGACTGGCTGGATCTCCTTGTAGTCCAAGGGACTCTCGAGAGTCTTCTCCAACACCACAGTTCAAAAACACCAATTCTTCGGTGCTCAGCTTTCTTCACCGTCCAACTCTCACATCCATACATGACCACTGGAAAAACCATAGCCTTGACTAGATGGACCTTTGTTGGTAAAGTAATGTCTTTGCTTTTTAATACACCGTCTAGGTTTGTTATAACTTTCCTTCCAAGGAGCAAGCATGTTTTCATTTCATGGCTGTAATCACCATCTGCAGTGATTTTGGAGCCCAGAAAAATAAAGTCAGCCACTGTTTCCACTTTTTCCCCATCTATTTGCTTTTAGGGTTGCCTTAAAAGTCATTGCCTTATCCAAGGTCATCTAGAATTTCACTTTTTCTGTCTTCTAGGAGTTTTACAATTCTGCACTTTCCATTCATATCTGTGGTCCATTTTTTAAATCACATTGATTTTTTCTGATGGTTTACCATCAAGTTGTCTTTAAAAGACAAAACTGGTATTAAAAACCAGAGTCCTGTATTTCAGTTATAAGTTACCAAACTCCGGTGAGCTTTTGACTAACAATCAGAAGTTGGTACATTGTTCTATTTCTGTTCCAATTTCCAAACCTAAGCTTTATTTTTCTTTAAATTCACTTGTCTGTCTTAATTGCAGGGGTTAGCTTGTGAAAATAAATAAAATGTTCTCCCTTGGATTAAAGTGCGAGCTGTTACATTCACACACAAGTTTCTGTCAAGAATGGTCACAGTCATCAAGCTCAGAGGAGAGTTGTGCTTGGTTTGATGTGTAAGTACAAGAAAATTCAACTCTTTACCAAGTAATAATACTGCTGGCTTACTTTTATATTTTTTAAAGAAGTTTTACATCCATTGTTTTATTTGGTCCTCAAATTAATCCCAAGAGGATGTTATCATTGCCATCGTTTTACAGGTGAGGAACTGAGATGAGAGTGCTCGTGGTCACAACGTGAATAAGTGCAGAGATGAGCTTAGAGCAAGACTGCCTGTTATGACCACGGGGATGATGGTGATGATGAAGGCTGAAGTTTGCTGAGTGCACCCTCTGTGCTGAGCAGCTCAGCTGCCTATCACAGTTAATGAGGACCAGGTGGTTTGTCTTTTTTAGCTGCCCTGAACCCATATAGCAACTGTGATTATCTGCCACTCATACTGTTGAACCAGGCTTAGCCAAGCACCTCTGAGTCCGTGATAAAAAGCTACAAAGAGCTCATGAGTGGGAAACAGGGAAATAATGGGAGTGAGGTTGACAGTGCTTCTAAAATCTATCTGGACTGCCCTTTGCCTGAGGAGACACAGCAGGTTCCTTCCAAAGGAGCACAGGAGTGAGAGCCAGGGCTCTCTGCCAGCTTCCAGCCACGTGACAAAGGTAGACATTGACTCTCTTGGAGCTCTACTGAAACCCAATGATGAAGGTTAGAGATGGCCAACCGGTTCTGTTTGTCTGGTGAATCCTGACTAGTACAGTGACATTTCAGGCAAATCAGTTCCACGAATGAGGATAAAGCCTGGACCCTCAGATCCAGGTGTGTGTAGAAAATTCCACATTCAACCTCAAGCTGCCTTTAAAAGGTTTTGACCAGGGTGCTGTTCTGTGAGAATCTTCTGTTGACCCTGATGAAGCTGCCCCTGCCCAGACGACGTGGACCACTCCCAGCCATTGTGTTGCCTCTCAAGACACCAGGCTGAGAAAGGTGTGAGCGTGGGCCCCCGTCCAGAGTAGGCATGTCACTCACTTGGCTGTGACTCTGGTGAACTGGCTGGGGTGTCCTAGGAGATCTCTGTGTCATGCAGAGTCAGGCAGGACACCCTGAGGTCCATCTTCCCAGAGAACGCTTTATGCTCACTGAGTTTAGGTGGTGCCAGCCATCAAGCCAAGGGCTCCAGAGGCTCAGCAGAGAACCCCAAGAGCCTGGGGGCAAGTGGGAGAAATGTTCATGGAATGTGGGGGAGCAATGTCACTTTCAGACCTCAGGGAGGTTGGGGAGGACAGGGAGCTGAGCGGGTACACATTCCCAGAGCCACGCTACCCACCTGATTACCCTCAGCAGGGAAGAGCCTGACAGCCAGGACTAGGCTCTGCAACCCACCTGGCTCTGGGCCTGACACACTGGGTGCAGCAGCCAGGCCCTGCCACACGCCAGGCACCACGCTAAGCCACTTGCCTAAATTTGTAGCCGGCACCAGTTGCACACAGCCCATCATTCAAGTGGGTAAGACATAGGACTTCATTTTCTATGACTCAGCGTTATTTTTTTTCTTCAAATCTCCATGCCAGTGGTAGCTGAATCTTAATCTCAGACAACTCAAGTTGCATTGCCATTTTCCCCAGGAGGATGTCCTAGTTCCCACTGGGGAGGAGGGTGGCTGTCATTACAGAGAAGGCATCAAGTGAGAAAATGGTGTCCTGAGTCCACTTGGTCACCATGGAGGTGCCCTGTGATCCCGTCTGGCGATCCTGCCAGTCTGGGAGGGGATGGGACTGTCTATCCACTTCTGGCTCACAGGTGCATCTGGGACCCACCTGCTGCTTCCACATCCTGATGGAGCAGAACTCACAGTGGGGCTGTTTGAGCCCATGACCTGTCATGCTGCCCAGCCCTTTCCTTTTTGCTGGGCCTCATGGCCTCCCCAGGATTCTCCCCATGAGCGGAGCCTAGGTCCCCACTCTGCTCCCAGATCCCAAACCTCGATTAAAGTGGTGGTGCTTCCCCAGGATACCCCCTCGACTCACCCCTCCCCTTCCTCAATCTGCCCAGCCATCCTCCTCTTCCTCCTCTCAGGGAATGCTTTGCTAGTAGGTGGGGTGAGGTGTTCTTACTCACTCAGGATGTTTTTTCCCTAAATCTTTTTAGTTTTTCCTCCAGCCAAGGCTTTGCACACAAGTCTGGAAGAGACTCTTTCTATTTCCCTTTGCCTCCTTCTCTCACATCCTTTCCCTGAGGCAATGAACACAAAAGAGCTGCAGGAAGGGGAGAAGGGTGGGGAAGGGAGGAAATACAGTGGGGAAGAAATACCAGTTGATTTTTCAAAGTGCTACTGGTGGATGGTATCTTATTAAACCACAACAAAGCTGTGAGGTAAATAATACTATTGTGCCCATTTTATGCATGAGGAAACCAAGGCTTAGAAAGAGTAAAGGATGTGCCCAAGGTCATTTGAACCCTGGCACCTTGTCTGACCGGTGCCCCAAGGCCATACTTCCTGCCCACCATCTGCTCTCCTGCCTCCTCCAGGCTTCTCAGGTGTGTGTGGGCAGCAGGAGCTGGGTCCACGGGATGTCTGGGTCTCCCCGGTTCCTGCTGAGCCCTGCAGACCCTGAGGAGGAGGTTCAGAGCCCAGCCCACAGGCATTAAAACACCATTTTTCTTTAGGAGCAGATGTTCGATCTGACTGGGACTTCCTGCCTGGTTCCTAGCCAGTAATCAATAAAACAAATATTGTCAACCATTATTTGTAATCTCCTCTGAGCCCCACAGCAACCTAGTGAGAAAGCTATTCTGATGTTCTGATGACAGAGGTTAAATTGCTAGTCCAGGTCATAGGCTGCACTGAAACCTTCTAGCTCCCTGGTGGAGCTTTGTCTACCGCCCAGCAGCACCCAGTTCCTCATGATTAAGGCCATGGAGCTGCCCCTTCATACCCTGGGGTGGGAAGCTCATCTCTCTGCACTCCATACCCCCACTAGGACATTCCCTCTTTGGAAGCCTTTGCTTTCTGTGGCCTTCCAGCAAGGACAGACCCTTGGAAACAGGACTGTAGGTGCCCCAGGTCAGAGAGAGACCCTTCAGGCCTTATGGAGGATCCTCTCACCTCAACCTGCTGGGAGCCCCAGGCACTTTGCAGACCTATCTGAGGCTCAGTTCCCTCACCCACCTGCGACTACAGAGATGATAGGGACCTAACAGAAACAAAGGATATCATGAAGACGTGGCAAGAATACGCAGAAGAACTATACAAAAAAAGGTCTTTATGACCCAGATAACCACAATGGTGTGATCACTCACCCAGAGCCAGATGTGCTGGAATGTGAAGTCAAGTGGGCCTTAGGAAGCACCACTATGAACAAAACTACTGGAGGTGATGGAATTCCCGCTGAGCTATTTAAATACCTGAGCCATTTAAAATCCTAAAAGATGATGCTGTTAAAGTGCTGTGTTCAATACGCCAGCAAATTTGGAAAGCTCAGCAATCGCCACAGGACTGGAAGAGGTCAGTTTTCATTCCAATCCCAAATAAAGACAATGCCAAAGAATGTTCAAACTACCAAATAATTGCACTCATTTCACATGCTAGCAAGGTAATACTCAAAATTCTTCAAGCTAGGCTTCAACTGAGAACTTCCAGATATACAAGCTAGATTTAGAAAAGGCAGAGGAACCAGAGATCAAACTGCCAAATCCGTTGGATCACAGAAAAAGCAAGAGAATTTTAGAAAAACATCTACTTCTGCTTCACTAACTATGCTAAAAGCCTTTGACTGTGTAGATCACAACAAACTGTGGAAAATTCTTAAAGAGATGAGACTACCAGACCAACTTATCTGCCTCCTGTGAAACCTGTATGCCAGTCAAGAAGCACCAGTTAGAACTGGACATGGAACAATGGACTGGTTCAAAATTGGGAAAGGAGTATGTCAAGGTTGTATTATTTAACTTTTATGCAGAGTACATCATGCAAAATGCTGAGCTGGATGAAGCACAAGCTGGAATCAAGATTTCCAGGAAAAATATTGCTTCAGATATGCAGATGACCACCATCCTAATGGCAGAAATCTAAGAAGCACTAAAGGGCCTTTTGATGAAGGTGAAAGAGGAGAGTGAAAAAGCTGGCTTAAAATTCAACATTCAGAAAACTAAGATCATTGCATCCAGTTCTATAACTTCATGGCAAATAGATGGGGAAACAGGGGAAACAGTGACAGACTTTATTTTCTTGTGCTCCAAAGTCACTGCAGATGGTGACTGCATCAATGAAATTAAAAGATGCTTGCTCCTTGGAAGAAAAGCTATGACCAACCTAGATAGCGTATTAAAAAAGCAGAGACATTACTTGGCTGACAAAGATCCATCCAGTCAGAGCCATGGCTTTTTTAGTAGTCGTGTATGGATGTGAGAGTTGGACCATAAAGAAAGCTGAGCGCTGAAGAATTGATGCTTTTGAACTGTGGTTTTGGAGAAGACTCTTGAGAGTTCCTTGGACTGCAAGGAGATCAAACCACTTAATCCTGAAGGAAGTCAGTCCTGAATACTCATTGGAAGGACTGATGCTGAAGCTGAAACTCTATTTGGCCACTTGATGTGAAGAGTCAACTCATTGGAAAAGAACCTGATGCTGGGAAAGATTGAAGGCAGGAGGAGAAGGGGGCGACAGATGATGAGTTGGTTGTATAGCATCACTGACTCAATTGACATGAGCTTGAGCAATCTCCAGGAAATAGTGAAGGACAGGGAAGGCTGGCATGCTGCAGTCCATGGGGTCACAAAGAGTCAGACAGCAACAGGCTCTGCCAGGGGAGACTTGACAATAACAGGACTTGGGGCTGGGGAAGAGGAGGGGGCGCTATGGTCAACCTCTCTCAGCTGCCTCCCACGTGCCCCTGACAGTGCTTTCTGGCCACCTGGGGCCTTGGTGAGTGTTCTGAGAACCTAGAATTGGAGTTGCCCCTGCCCACAGGAGCCAGAAGACCCTACCTCTTCTTCCTCCTAGGGCTCCAGCCTCTCATCAGGCAAGACTTTAGGAGTTTGTACTTTGGCAAAGCCCTCTTTGTGAAATAAAGATAGGGAGGAATTGAAACCTCTCCCCTCCCTTAATAGGCCTCCCTGATAGCTCAGTTGGTAAAGAATCCTCCTGCAATGCAGGAGACCCCAGTTCAATTCCTGGGTCAGGAAGATCCACTGGAGAAGGGATAGGCTACCATCTCCAGTATTCTTGGGCTTCCGTTGTGGCTCAGCTGGTGAAGAATCTGCCTGTAATGTGGGAGACCTGGGTTGGATCCCTGGGTTGGGAAGATCCCTTAATCCTCTTCAGTTCAGTTCAATTGCTCAGTCGTGTCCAACTCATTGCAACCCCATGAATCGCAGCACGCCAGGCCTCCCTGTCCATCACCAACTCCCAGAGTTTACTCAGACTCATGTCCATAGAGTTGGTGATGCTATCCAGCCATCTCATCCTCTGTCGTCCCCTTCTCCTCCTGCCCCTAATCCCTCCCAGCATCAGGGTCTTTTCTAATGAGACAACTCTTCGCATGAGGTGGCCAAAGTATTGGAGTTTCAACTTTAGCATCAGTCCTTCTTAAGAACACCCAGGACTGATCTCCTTTAGAATGAACTGGCTGGATCTCCTTGCAGTCCGAGGGACTCTCAAGAGTCTTCTCCAACACCACAGTTCAAAAGCATCAATTCTTCAGTGCTCAGCTTTCTTCACCGTCCAATTCTCACATCCATATATGACCACTGGAAAAACCATAGCCTTGACTAGATGGACCTTTGTTGGCAAAGTAATGTCTCTGCTTTTTAATATGCTATCTAGGTTGGTCATAACTTTCTGTCCAAGGAGCAAGCGTCTTTTAATTTCAAGGCTGCAGTCACCATCTGTAGATAGATACATTTCCTAGCTCTGTCCACTAAGAGAATCTAGAAGCATTGACATTCAGTAGTAACAAGCATACTTCATGCCCAGATCTTGGTTTCGAAATACCATCGTCCAGAACAAGGAACCAGATTCCAGTAAAAGGAACCAGGCTCCAGTAAAAGAAACTCTATGTCTGGGACAGGAAAAATGCAAAATGAACCTAAAGCATTTGTGGTACCAGGAAGTAAGAAAGTGGCCTCACGTGGGCCCAACATGCACTAAAGAGCCCCCATGCCTTGCAGCGCCAAGCTCTGACGCTGATTTGGCAAAGTAAGAGACAATATGGATTTTGTCTGCTCCCAAGGACCTGCTTCCACTCCCCAAAGCCTTACTGTGGGCCCCAGACCAGACTTCAAGCATCTGGAAGGGCTGCCTCCAGCAGTGGTTAGCAGGGACACGGCTCCTTCAGGAATCACAGGGACCAACACGAATAGACTCAGGGGCCTTAATCAGGGAGGGGCCACTTGGTCCCCAAACCCCTAAGGCCCAGTGTGGCCAGCCTGCGCCAAATGGAAGAGCTGCAGCCAAGATGCCCACTGGCCTATGGCACCTCGGGCCTTCTCTGAACCTCAGCTTCCTTATCTGTAAATGGGGTAAAGTCTGAAACAGTTAGGGAGAGCCAGACAGGCCTGCATTCAAACCCCAGGTCTGAGCCTCAATCCTGAGTGAGTTCCTCAGCCTATCCGAACCCCAGATACATCATCTGTAGAGGGGACTAGATAAGAGCACTCACCCTCTGGCTGATGACAGTGCTGGAGGAAATGTACATAAAGTCCCTGGCATAGAGCAGGGCTCAGTAAGCAGGAGTTATCATTATTACTTCATAGGCCTGTTCTGAGGATTAGATCCAGAGGGATGATGTGCGTGCAAAGGCTTGGTGAAATACAGTGGACAAATGGTAGCAATTACCACTTATCAGTGTGTCCTCCTCTCCCTGGGCCTCGCCCCCTCCTTCTCCTTTTTCTCCGTCTAGTTTACTATTTTCTTCTCTTGAGTTCTCTTCCTCTAGTCCTTCCCCTCTCCTCCTGGCGCCAGGGCCTTTTTTTTTTTTTTTTTTATATTTATATTCATTTATTTGGTTGCCCTGAGTCTTAGTTGTGGCATCTGGGATCTTCAGTTGTGGCATGCAGGATCCAGTTCCCTGACCGGGGATCGAACGTGGCCTCCCTGAACTAGGAGCTCAGAGTCTTAGCCATTGGGCCACCAGGGAAGTCCCTGGCCCCACGGCCTTTAAAACCAACATCAGACACCAGTTTCGTCTTCCCTCACTCTGGAACCTATAATGGCTCTCCATTCTCCCCATGACCAAACTCAGCAGCAGCGCCACCCCTCACCACCAATTTCACCTCACACCCCACCCCATTAAATTAAAACAGTGGTTTGTAAAGTTTTTAGCATAGCACTTGTACATAGAAAATTATTAATAAACAGCAGCTCCCTTTTGTTATCTTGGTTCTTGGGCATATGAAACAAAGCGTAGACAGGCAGGGAGTATCAGGTTTTTGCTGTGCATTTAGTGATCTTTTGGTTAATCAGCAATCTCTTACTCACTGAGTGCTTGACCAGGCTTCCAAAGCTCCATGTCACAGCATCCTCAGAGGTCCAGGCATTCAACACTCACTCACGTTGCTCCATCTGTGCAGGGATCTGTGCTAGACATGGGGCACGGATGACACGCAGGGCCAGTTCAGCCAGAACAGGTTCATAGAAGAACTGCGAAACAGGTAATAAGGACCTAGGCCCCCATGCCAGCCTGGAGCACAAGGGCCCTGGGTGGACTGGGGCACAATCCAGCTTTCTCCACACACCCTGCCCTATCCATCCCCAGGCCATGCCCTCTCTAGGTCTCAGCTCATTCTCCAGGCCCTGGTGCTCCCTGCCCTTCCATGTGGCCTCCCTTCTGTCTGGTAAAGGAACAGCTCTGGCCTGGCTGCAAGTCTCTGTACATGCTCTCTTTCCTCTTGCCAGGATATGCTCTCTAGCCCAGACACCTCCAGACATTTACACGGAAAGGTCACCTCCTCCTGGAACCTGCCTCTGTCCATCCCTGTGGGATGGTGGGCTTTCTTTCAGGATGTTATGAAAAGAGCTCAGGCTGGGTTTGAATCCAGTTCTCTCACCTCTCAACTGGCTTTAAGCAAATGGCAGCCACTCACCTAAAGCAAGGGGGGACCATGACCACACGTGTCAGGGCATCTGATGCACGTCTGGGACCTAAAATCAATGGCTGCTGATGAGAGACAGACGTACCTGCACCTGCTTTTAGAGGCTGGAAAGGTAGGTGGGAGTCAAGTAGCTTCAATGCCAGGCAAAGAGCTGACTCTTTAGCCCAAGTCAAAGGGAAGCAGGCAGCATAGAGGAAGGTCAAGGTCTGTACAGGACGGAGAGAGCAGGCAGGACCCCAGTTCCTGATCTTTAGCCAAGCCCTGTTCACCCTATGTCCCTGGGTGCACCCTTATCTTCTGTACCAGGTCAAGGGCAACTCGGGAGCAGAAGCTATGCTCCATGCCTCTGAACTCCTCCAAGCTCTAAGGCAGGCTGGGCGCCCAGGAGGTAGCCATAAAGACTGTCACCGTGGTTGCATGGTTCTCGGAAGGTCACCTAGGATAGGCTTTCCAGCATCTCTAACTCCCCTGCCCAGCATCCCTCTCTGTTAAAAAGACGGTTTCTTCTCCCTGCAACTCCAGCCCTTTGGTCCCCTCAATTAGGTTATGTCTATAAGGCTTCCTGAGCTAAGTGTAAATATAAATAATATAAATATAAGGTGAAGGAACTGTGAGGAGGTGGGCAAGGGATAAGGGCTCTGGGGGGTCTGCACCAGCTGAACTGAATAGGGTTTCTGTTGCCCAGATGCCATTAGTCAAACCTGATGGCTGCTGCCAGTTCCTTGGAGTTACGAGGAACCAGGGAGGGCAGAGCCAGCCAATATTCGAGCTTGTTGCGTGCTCTGGACTATGTGTCTAGTATTTTCAGTTGGAGTAAGCCCAGGGCATGTTTAGATGAGCTACTTTAAAATTTATTTTTTGGCGCACATGAATTTAAGGGTTGAGGGGTTCTCCTGGTTCTCACTTGCTTGCAGCCTGTTCTCGAAAGCCCCTTCTGAAAAGGGACTGTAATGTATTGGATTCAGAGCTGAAAGGCCCCAGAAGCTGAAACCAGACCCCAAAGCTGGGCAGTCAGGGATCTCTGAGTGAATGCTCTTAAGCACACTCCTCTTCCCATTCTCTCCTTTGATGACCTCTCCCCGGGATCCAAGGGGAACCACAATCCTCACGGTTATTTTCTTTCTGTTCCAGGCTTTGAACGTCAATGTGACTTTTTATTCTTGCTGACCAGGTTCCTCACTATGGGACACAGCGCATGGGAGTGAGTAATCAGCTGGGCATTCAGCGCACCTCATCTTTAGGTAAACAGGCACCGTAGGAGGCCCCACCAGCTGATCACAACCCACTGGAAGACTTTTAGTGTGACCTGGCAGGTCTCTCCATCAGTGCCTCCTCTAGGTGATCCCCACAGACAAAGCCACACCCGTTTACCTCCGCATCACTGCATCAACCCCACATCCCAACACAGCCTCCCAGCACCAACCCTCACCTCACCCACCACCACCTCCAAACTCCCAGCCTCAAGAAATAGTCAAGATGCAGATGCAGGGACTTCCCTGGTGGTCCACTGGTTAAGACTCCACGCTTCCATTGCAGGGGGCGCAGGTTCGATCTCTGGTTGGGGAACTAAAATTCCACATGCTGGGCGGCAAAAAAAAAAAAAAAATGATGCTGATGCAGCCAAAAGGAGACTTTCACTGGGAAAACTCCAAGGAGGAGTAACTGGAACCAGAGATTGCAGAAGATCCTGGGAAATTCGAACAGGGTCTGCAAAGAGTGCCAGGAGGCAGCCAGCCCTGTCCATGATTGGAATGAATTCCATGCCTCCTACTCCACGTCTTCCCCGCCTGCCCCGTCCCCTCCCCCCCCCCCCCGCCCGCCACAGCCTGAAGGTCAGCAAAGCCTGACTGGATCTGTCACTGAACACCCATGCACGATGTGTCTGGAGGTCGGGTGGTCCTCTGTCCTGTCAGAGGAAGAAGGGTGGGATCACTGATAGTGTGCCCACAAGGATGCACCCTTTCCACAGGAAGCCCATGGCATCATGGAAGAGACAGAATAAACCATAATACCTGCAGGAATAAGTATAAACTTGAATGAAGGAAAGGCTGGGGGGCTTCAGGAGAAGGCGGTGTGACAGCACCGGCTGTCTCGGAAGGCTTCTGCGAGGAGGTGACAGAGCTGCCCACCCGAGGCCTGCCCTCCTCTGTCCCCATGTGCCCTGCTCCTACAGACACCTCCTGCTCTTGAGAGGTCGACAGTTGAAGGCTCCCCTAGCAACTGGTGGAGAAGGAAGTGGCAACCCACTCCAGTATTCTTGCCTGGAGAATTCCATGGACAGATGAGACTGGCAGGCTACAGTCCCTGGAGTCGCAAGAGTCGGACTCAGCTTAGCGACCAAACCACCACCACCAGCAGCACCTGGACATCATGCTCGTCAGGCCTCAAAACTGGAGGAGGCCTCAGCAGCCCACTGCCTGTGATGCAGACTCTTCTGTGATGAGCCTACTTCACTTTTGTAGGCCTCAAGCTTTTCATCTGTAAAATGGGCCTGCCTTATAGACTGATTATGAAGTTTAAGCAAGCCAAGCAGTGATGGTCTTCTGTGGGCTGGGAACACTGGGGATGAAGTATTTCTGAGGTCTGAAGGCAGCAGATAAAAGTGAGGATGATTTTCTTCCAGACAACTCCACCCCTGGAGGCGCCAGCATCACTTAGGGATATCTCTGACTCAGGAGTGTGACTTCAGTCAAGGGACGCAGGATCACACAGAGGGTCTGCGGAGGGCCGCGGGGAGGAAGGGGTTTGTTCCTGCCCTGGGCGGGGCCCAGCTGACCTCCCATCAGTAATGGCTTCAGGGTGAGGATGACTGGAGACAGTGAGATGGGGGGGTGGCTGGGAGCGAGGAGCCCGGATGGGGACAGGAAGGTGAGCACTGGGCGCTGTGGCACGCGGGCCCCTGAGCCCTGGCCCCATGTTAAATATAACCCAGCCCATTGTTTTCTCAGTTATTGTATTTTGCAGTTTTCCCTCGTGAGAGGCAGCCTGAATGAGGACTGGCCAAGTCAGGGGCCGCCTGGAAGTTCTAAGAACACAATTGTTTTCATGATGAAAATTAAAATTGTATATTTTCTAAGTTTAAAAAAGCAAACACTCCAAGGCCATACACTGGCCCTGTGCCTCCTGGAATCTGGCTGGTTTGCTATTCTTCTTCAAGGTGCCTGAGTCTGGGGCCCAAAGGGAAGGTTCAGTGGGGGGCCATCCAGGGGAAGATGGCTGAGAAGTACACCCGCTGGGACACTCAAGTCCTGCAGAAGCAGCTCGTCCTGGCCTTCCTGGCGGACAGCTCACAGGTACCCAAGGAGGCTCCCAGGGTGAACTGGCAGACAGCCCGGCTCAGAGCCCTGATGCAGGCAGAGCCACTCACTGCCTCACTTCCAGGGATCCAGCTGGCCAAGAGCAAGGCTTAGCTGGCCTGGGTGACCAGGCTTGGGAGTGGCAGGGGGACCTCCACTCCAGGGCTTGAGGCCCAGAGCTCCCCTCTCCTGGAGCAAGTAAGCCGCGAGGGGGAGTCAAAACCCCTCCAAGGGCCACACACATCCGTGCACCGGTTCCATGTGCTTCTGCGTTCTCTCCCTTTCTCTCCGTGCCCGACTCTCTCTGCTTCTGTCTCCCTAGGCTGTATTTTTTGTTGTTTGTTTTTTCAGTCTTTATTGAATTTATTACAATATTGCTTCTGTCTTATGTTTTGGTTTCTTGGATGTCAGACATGTGGGATCTCAGCTCCCCAACCAGGGATTGAACTCCCTGCATTGGAAGATGATGGCTTAACCCCTGGGCCACCGAGGAAGACCGCCGTCTCTGGGCCTTCTGTTCCCCTCTGTCTCTGTTTCTCTCTCTTTCTTTCTTGCTCTCATTCTCCCTCATATTCTCTATTCTCAGAGAATCTCTGTTGAATTAAGGAGTCTTAATCCCACCAGACAGATGGTAAGGGAGCCCCCAGGGATCACTGAGAGACCAGCTCTGGGTCAGCCAGGGGCAGGCCCAGGCCAAGACTCCAGGGCTTGAGTGTCCCAGATGAGTTGAATGCTCCACCTCCCCACCAAGCGGGTTGGCCCAGAGAAGGCTGAGGAGACCACCAGTGAGTACTATCCCCCTCTTCCCTCTGCCCACAGCTCTCCGAGACACTGCCCCTCCCCACCACAGGGGTGGGGTAAGCGCCCCCTTTTCCCTCCCTCCACTCCCAGCACCCACTCCCCGCTCAGCTGGGGCGGTTTTGGCCTACGCGTGCGTTTTACCCTCTGACCCTCCCTCTGACAGCCTTGGCAGCCTTCCCCACCTCAGCACTCCAGGGAGAACGGCTCAGTGGTCGGACCAAGTTCCCAGCAACCACAGCTACGGGCTCCTGACCAGAGTGGGTTTGGCTCCAGCAGCCCTGGCTCACCCTGGGCTGCTCTAGTGGAAGAGGTGAGAGGGCCCTGGGTGAACCCATCCTGATTTCCAAACACTGCAGTCCAGAACCTGGATGGGGCAGCTGGGGAGGCCCTGATGTGAGCTGGGAAGTTGGAGATGAATTTTCACCCTAGAAGAGTATGCATAGAAATAATAACAGCAAATCATTGCGTGACCTGTTCTAAGCAATGTACGTGTTAACTCATCCCTACCATGGCCCATTATTATCCCTTTTTCACAGGTGAGGAAACCATAGTCTGGAGAGGTTAAATGACTTGCCAAGATCCCAGGACTCCACCCCTGTGGGCTCTAGAGACAGCTCCTGGGCACTTCCCTGGGTCAGCTTGGGAACAGTTCTAACAGACTGAGCTGAGATGCTCAGACTTCAGAGATGTGCAGTTGCAGTCACGGAGGTCCCACACTGGGTTTAAAGCTCAGCGGTTGCCATCTTGAAATTCTGAGTAATCTTTGAAAAACGGGCCCAGAGTTTTCATTTTGCACTGGACTCTGCAAATCATGTGGCCTGTCCTCAGAGCAGAAACCATGCCCCCAGAGGTCATTCTCTGGAGGGAAAACTGGCCACTTAGTCCCGCCCCTCTGCTTCTTGCTCACTGGTCTTCACTTGGTCTTCTTCTAGCTCCTTCTGGGTGTCTGCTGGCGGCCACGTGAGCTCTAAGTGTATCTCTTTCTCTGAACAGCACCAACATGAGAAGCCCTAAATACTCAACCCCCCTGCCCTGCCCTGGAGAGAGAAGCGGGGGAAGGGAGCAGCCTGGGCCTGGCCCCCAGAGCAGCTCGGGGGGAGGTTTCTGGAGCTGTTCTGTTCCACCCCTCCTCCTGGTGGTAGATGCGTATCTACAGCTCTCCTGAGGCTGGAGCAGGCTACATGGGTGTGACCTTGAGCCCCACATGCTCAGAGCCAGGTGGTGGAGTAAGCTCTGCCCCCTGTGCCGTTTCCAAAGTTCCAGCAGGCAGAGCCCTCTCCTCTCAGAGACAAGATGCCTTGTGCTTGAATGCCTGGATGTTGAGTCATGGGGCCAGTTTCACTCCTGCTGAGGCTGAGAAGTTGGACAAGGAGAGATCCTGAACACAGTGAAGAGAGGGTAGGGGCAGATGGGACGCCAACCTTCCACCCAGTTCTGCCACTTTGTCGCGGGGGACCAGAGCAAGCCAGCAGCCCCCTGGGCCTGTGTTCTTACATCATTAGAGGATTAGAGTAACATTAGAGGATTAGACCTGAGGGGCTTTCTTTGAGGTCCCTCCTTGCTTTGAGTCAACAGTTTGAGGACTCATGAAGATGGATATATATTTTAAAGCCAGCACACTAAGACCAGAATTCTTCTGCTTAGGAGGAAACCCTGAGATGATCCCCAGCCTCAACTCACATCCTATCAGCTCAGTAACTCTGAGACTCCAGCAAAGGCGCCACATGACACTTTCATTCATCTGGCTTGGGGTCAGAAGCCAAAGCTTGAATGAGTCCTGTGGGCAGAGGGAAGGATGCTCTGGTTGACCGCGTGGTCCTACCTCAATGACTAGCAGTGAGAATCAGAAGTAGAGGGGGACATAACTGTTAGAGAGGAGTCAGGGGGAGAGGAGTCAGCTGCTCAAGCCAGCATGACAACCCACATTCGCTCCATGCAGCTTGGCTGACCCCCCAACAGGGGCCATCCTCTTCTCTGGAGGCACAGAGCCCCCCAGACACCTCTCTATTGCAACATGGCAGACGTGCCCACCTGCATTCCCTCTAAGGCACGAGCTCCTCCAGGGAGACCACATCTTGTTCATCCGACTGTCTCAGCACCCAGCTGAGGATCTGGCCGAGTCCCACCCACCACCCCTTCCCTAACCTTTCCCACCCCAATGCTCAGCTCTCAAGACGCCTATTTCCTGCTTTATCTATACCTGAGCCCACTAGACTGTGAAGTAGAAGTTCGCCTATTTGTCTGCCACGTTAGACCGTGAACTTGCTGAAAGCAGGAACCACACTTCTCCACCCTGTGTCCCCTGTCTCAGGCCCCTACTCAGGGCCATGGACTCAACAGGTCTTCAGTTTATGTCTGTTCAGTAAAGTCACTGCAAACAGTGACTGCAGCCGTGAAATTAAAGATGCTTGCTCCTTGAAAGAAAAGCTATGACAAACTTAGACAGCTTATTAAAAAGCAGAGACATCACTCTGCCGACAAAGGTCTGTCTAGTCAAACTTATGGTTTTTCAAGTAGTTACATATGGATGTGAGAACTGGACCATAAAGAGGGGTGAGCACCGAAGAATGGATGCTTTCGAACTGTGGTATTGGAGAAGACTCTTGAGAGTCCCTTGGACAGTAAGGAGATCGAAGCAGTCACTCCTAAAGGAAATCAACACTGAACATTCATTGGAAGGACTGATGCTGAAGCTGAAGCTCCAATAATTTGGCCACCTGATGTGAAGAACTGACTCAATGAAAAATACCCTGATGCTGGGAAAGATTGAGGGCAGGAGGAGAAGGGGACAACAGAGGATGAGATGGTTGGGTGGCATCACTGACAGTGGACATGAGCTTGAGTAAACTCCAGGACATGGTGCAGGACAGGGAAGGCTGGTGTGCTTCAATCCATGGAGTTGCAAAGAATCGGACATGACTGAGCGGCTGAACAACAGTGAAGAAGCCGCCGAGCATACTACTCTCATGAAAATAGACATCCTTATGCCCAAAGAGGCCATAACAACTTCCTGTTTGTTTTAAACTTAGCATATGCTGCATTTTCCTTGCATGATCTCTTAATGTGATCTCCTCTACCTGGAAGAATGGCACCCGTAATTACAGGAAGCGCGTTTGTGTATGCCCTGCCGACTGCACTTCCTGCTTGGCAGGGACGGGAGGGGCAGTCCTCCAGTTGCCCATTTCCCATTCGGAGCTGGGGATGGACATAAACGTGGCCGTTCCCTGGCCCAGTCTCAACACCCACGCACCAGAGGCCTTGGGATGGTCACAGGAAAGCCGACAGCTCAACGTTCTGCACGTTATAAGCCTAGACTGGGGGCTAAAAATGGCCTCAGGAAAAACGAGCCATAGTTGATCAAAGCGTTCTTCCCGCTTGGAGGAAACCCCCCAGAGCATGAGCTCATCCCACGCTGCTCCCAGGAGGATTCCAGATCTCCAGATGGGAGGCAGGCTGGTGGGCCAAACTGCCCTGTCTCCTTAGTGACGTCCTTCGTCTAATCCCCGGGGTTCTGATCGTGACAGGAGATCTGCAGCTTTGCCCCCACTCCCCACCGGCCTTGCCAGGCTTTTCCCGGGGCCCGGGAGGGCGGGAAGGACCGGAGTCCAGCTCCTAGCCCCTGCCAGCCCAGCAAACAAAGCCTCAGAATACAAGCGAGCCGTCAGTCGTAAGTTCAAGGGGACCTGGAATTTGAGAAGGGCCACTTCCCAGACCACCCTCATGTAAACCAACTGTGCAAAGTGCTGAGCAAACTCTGGGAGACAGTGAAAGACAGGGAAGCCTGATGTGCTGCAGTCCATGGGGCCGCAGAGTTGGACAGGACTTAGTGACTAAATAACAAACCTGTCCTTCTGGGTCAAAGCACAAGATACTGTTAGGAACCAAGCAGCGGGCAGCCCCGAACAACCCTCCTGTTCTTCCTCTGGAAAGTTGAAGGCTGCACCTAATACTCAACAAATCTTCATTTTGTTGCTTGTAAAGTATAGACGGGGAGAGGCACACAGTATGAGCTCCAGGAGGGGAGAGTCCAGCAGTTGGGGCTTGGAGGAAAAAGCTTCAGGAGGCCTGGCCAGTGGCCGCACTCTTCTGCACCCCTAGGCTTTGCCAGGGCAGACGAGAGAGAGCTGGATGGAAGGAGAGAGAAGCATTTAGCATCCCAGGGCTCAGGGCAAAACCTCAATGAGCAGGAAGAAGGCCCGGGCTCCAGTGCTGACTCTGAACAGAGCTGGAGGCAAACATGTGAGCCTCTAGACATCCCACCTGTGCCTGCCCCGCGCAACAAAGACCTAGTTAAGCCTCAGCACTATACACAGGGCCTTGGAACAAGGTGGGGAGAGCAAAGGGGCCCACTGGGAATCAACAGCATTTGCCAGCCTCCTTGATAAACATCACTGCTGGCTCCATTGACCCACAGGCCCCAGGACTCTAAGTGTGGTTGGGGCAGGAACTTCAGGTTTGAGGGGCATCCTTTGAGGGTGAAGGGGTACAGCCAGGTAGAAACTCCACAAAGGCAGAGTGACAGCCCTACCCTGGCCACATCTATGGGGGCCTTGGCCTGGGCAACAGCTGATGGAGGTGAGGGACTTGGCTGGAGTCCAAGTGGCCAAGGGAAGGAGGCTATGGGCAACCCCCCTTTTCAAAGTCCCTTTCGGCTCTGGGTTTTGTCCTGTGGGGTCAGGGTTTGTAGGGTCTTTGGCCCAAGGAGAGGTTAGCTGGAGACAGCTGATATGGTCAGGCTTCCAGTTCAGTCCCCAGGCCAAGCAACCCCATTCCTACCACCCCCAGCCAGGGACTGTTGGGCTTTGCATTTTTCTTTAGGAAATTCCTTGGATCACTTTGCATTGATTCTCCTGGGTTGCCAACTCCCAACGCACACACACACGCACCCTCATAAAACGCAATCACACACAACATTTTGATACCTCTATGGGTTCCCTTCCATCCTTCCAAATGTACACACATTTGGACCATTTTATGTATTATGCATAAAAATGGTATGTGTATTTTTTATTCTGCCCTGTCCACCTAATGCATCTCATACAAGTTTTTATGTATAAACACTGTTTGATAGCACAGCTATTTTAAAAGAGAACAAGTACAGAAGCTCACGGGCTTCCCAGGTGGTGCCACTGGTAAAGAACCCACCTGCCAGTGCAGGAGACGTAAGAGATGTGGGTTCGATTTATGGGTCGGGAAGATCCCCTGGATGAGGAAATGGCAACCCACTCCAGTATTCTTGCCTGGAGAATGCTATGGACCGAGCCTGGGAGGCTACAGTCCATTGGGTCACAAACAGGTGGACACTACTGACTGACTCATACTTGCACTTTTCACAGAAGCTCATGCATTGCAGGCTGGGGGTGGGGGTGAAGGGACAGAGGAGAGACCTGGAAAGGCCAGTTCGCAGAGCTGCGGGCATTGAACACACGGCACAGTATGCGCCCAGCAGCTCTGGCCCCGGGACACCTCCTTGAGTGCCCATTGAGCTCCTCTGATCTCAGAGGAGACAGAGGGGAGCAGATCCAAGGTCTACAGCAGTAGGGCAGGGGTTCCTTACAGAAAGAAAAAATGAAGAAATCCAAAAATAATCATAGGTGCAAAAATGAAAACTTATTTAGAATGAGAAAAATCAAAATAAATTACACGTTTTAAAAAGCTGATGAATTCCACAGACATTACAAAATCCAAAACGGTATTTCAGATGAGCTTCTGCCTTTGCCCAGTTCAGACCTCATTCCCCTCCCCTCCACCTGCTCTGGAGCCATTCACATTGCCCCAAGAGGCACCTCTTTGCCCAGCACAGGGGACATCAGAAACCCACAGGAGCTGTTTGCCTCCCTCCAACCCAGGACGGCCAGCGATGAATGCCACAACCAGTGACACGCCTCCTTAAACCCAAACAGAATCTCCTCAGCTTGGCGTCCCCGGAGCCTGAGCCCAGTGATGTCCTGACCAACTCCTCCAAGCATCAGGCAAAGTGAAGGGAGATGTCAGTGGTCTTCACAGGTTGCAGTTAAATTATTTCATTTGTGCAATCATCACAAATACCTGTCACCATGGGGACACACTGCGAGGACCTTTCCTGGGCCTGAGAAGGCTCCGGTGCACGGGGGCACCCTGGATTTGAAGTCTCATCAGCTTCCGGTAGCGACATGTCTGCCAGAGCCTTCACCCTTCACTTTGTCTGGTTGACTTTATCACAAGGTAAATGTCACTTCCTCCTGAGCCTTAGCCTACAATAGGGCCTTGCTGTTCTCTCTTACAGAACCCTGCTTTTCCCCTGTTGAGTAGTTTCCATAATTGGTAGCTGTACTTTTGTGTGTTTATTGACTGGTGTCTGTCTCTCCCAGCAGACTGTTAGTCCCAGAGGGCAGGGACCACATCTGTCTTGTCTACTGTGTGTCCCCAGAGTCTAGTCCCCCCAGGCCACTATCCACGATGACAGGGAGAGTAAACAGCGTGCTGCCGTGTGGGACACTGTAGGCGTCAGAACGCAAAGCACCAAGGGGTGAATGAGCTCCTCTGCTCGCGGCCTGCCCAGTGACCCCCTTCCAGCAGCCAAGTGCCTGCTAAGTCCACACAATGCTCAGAGACACACAAAGCCTAAAAGAAAACAAGAGAAAGAAGGGACAGATATCAGGGGAGGTGATGGGGAGTCATCAGCAGAGTGGTACACCTTTCATAGTGTTTACTAAAGACGTGGAAAATATATAAAATACGAAAAGACAAAAATAGCGTTTGTGGGTGTGTGTGTTTTGTTTTGAACAAATCAGTAAATTCTGGAAGGTTCAAAAGGAAGCAAGACAGGAAGATGGAATGGGATAAACCTTCTGTGTCACAAATGAACTACACTATATTATAGATATTCCTTGATTTACATGATGAGGTTACATCCAGATAAACCCACTGTAAGTGGAAAATGCATTTCGTACACCTAACCTGCCAAACATCATAGCTTAGCCAGCCCGCCTAAAACATGCTCAGAAGCCTGACAGTAGCCCACAGTTGGGCAAAATCACCTAACACCAAGTTAGTTTATAATAAAGAGCTGAATCTCCTGGGTAATTTATTGACTACTCTACAGAACGTGAAAAGAAAGATGTGGGTGCAGAATGGCTGTCAGTGTATTGGCTGTTTACCCTCGTGGCAGCGTGGCAGACAGACCTGCTGCTGCCCAGCATCATATATTGCTAACTTGGGACAAGGTCAGAATTCAAGATTTGAAGCTCCATTTCCATTGAATGCCTCTGCATTATTGTGAAGTTGAAATGTTATAAGTTGAACCATTATAAGCTGGAGACTGTGTACAAGTATTTCTTAGAAATATGAAATTAGTCAGGAAAATAGGTTGGCCAAAGAAATAAGAGAGAAAGATTGAGAGATGGAGAGAGGGAGGGAAAGAAGGAGGGAAGGAAGGAAGAGCTTGTACTTTTTTAGGAGCTCAGAACTCAGCAAAATGAGTGAAGTTACCTAAAAGGCTGTAGCCATGTTCGGCCTGAGCAGAAACTGACCTCTCAGGTCGGCAGTGTGGTACACCCGATGAATGGGACTTTCAAGTCGTGTCACCGGTATGTGGGCCAAGCAGTGACTTGGTTTTAGGGAGCGGGACTGGGGCTAGCCACCAGCCCTCATCAGAAGGGGCTCCTGCCTGCGCTCACCTGGCCCGAGGGAGCTCTGGCCATCACACATGACAATCTGGGAGCTTCCAGGGGCGGAGGGCTGACACTCCTTCATGTCCACCAGACCTGTTTCCATAGCACCAGAACCCCTCAGGCCTTGTCCACCAGGAGGGGAAGCTGACCACAGGTTTCTGGAAGCAGAACCAGCTCCCCTCCTGGGCCTCCCTGGCGGCCCCTCCCAGCCCCCAGCTCCTCTGTCCCCGCAGGAGGTCCTCTGTCCGCAGCTGTGTCTGTGAGCGACTCTCTGCACCCCCCTTCTCTGGCCCCTTCTTTCTTCTGTCGGCAGGGTAGCACATGTTCCCCACCCCCCCCAACTGATCTATTTGAGGAGAATGTGGGGAAACAACTCTTTAATTAATCTCCTGCCTTCATTAATTATTGTAATGGCTTTCAACTTGAGGTGGCGGGGGAGGGGGTCACAATGTGCCTAATATGTTTTGATGTCGACAAATACATTCTCTCCTCGGCAGAGAAAGAAGCCTGCTTGGGGTTTGGGGCTGTGGAGTGATTTACAGAGAACATCAACGTCAGAGAAATTCTCCCACTCCAGACTCCTGGGTTGGCTTTCTGGAACTTTCCCCCACCCCCACAGGCTTTCTCTCCCCTTAAGATCTGTGTCTCCTTGCCACACTTGTCCCCCTCTCCCAATGCTCCTCCCTCTGTTAATTCATCTTTTTCCCATATTCACATCCCTCTTTTCCCCACCACACCCCTCTCGCTGCCTCTCCCCTTCTCTCCAAAGCTGAGGAGTCTTAGGTAACAAGGCTGATGAGCAGAATCTCCTGAGCAAACGTCATTGCCTACAAGCAAAGGGGCCAGAGTCCTGAAGGGTACCGTGGGCAGAGAGGTGGGAACCGGGTCTGCTCTGGCCTGTTTTTCTGTGGAAAGCCCTCAACTGGCCTCTAGGGGTGTCTTACTGTCTTCATGAGAGCAGGCAAAGGTTACCAGGGGAACCTTGTGTAAACAAAATGCTTTCCAGGCCTTCGTGGACCTGGAGAAGTCTTCCAGGTCTGCCATCAGTGGGGAAAAGACAATTTGGGCTGGCAGGATTTCTGGAAAGAAGGAAGGAGATGGAGCTAAGAAAAACAGTCCCACAAATCACTCTTCAATGAGGTGAGTCTCCACGGCAACCTGGCCAGGGCTGAGAACCACAGAGGCAAGAGATGCACTGTTGCCATGGAAACCACATCCTAGAAACCCACTGGTATTGGGCCCTGTTTGCCTTTGCAGATGAGGTGCTGGGGGCAGGGGCTAGACCCCCAGGGTCCCTCAGAGAAATGGGATGGAGGAGAGTGGAAGAAAAGAGGGGAGAGAGACAAGGGGCAGGAGAAAGAGGCGAGACAGGAGAGGAGATGGAGAGAAGGAGAGAGAGGGTGACGGAAGGAGGAAGGAGAGAGGAGAAGAGGGACCCAGGTAGCCTCTCAGGTGGATCCTGAGTTCTCGGGGCTTTGCCCGACAGCAAAGGAAGTGGCCGGTGCACTCAGTGTGGGCATGTGTGAGTGAGCTGAGTGAGGGGAAGGGGCCTGAGCTGGAGCCCAGGCTAAGCCTCATGCCAGCTGGAGTCAAGGCAACTACTTGTCCTCCTTGCTTTTACCCCATCATCATTCAAAATGAGTAAATGGAGCACACCCAGGGGTACCTGCTCACTGACCACAGAGCAACTCCCCCGAAGGGTCTGGAACCAGAGGAACCCCATTCGGGGCCTCCAGGGCCTCTGCCCCAGGGTGCCCAAGCACAGGGGCTCCAGAGGGAAGGTGACCGAAGTGGGCCCCAAAGCCCACCGGCCTCTTGCCCTAATTACTCCCAGACATCGTCTGCGGTTCCCTTTTTCTGGGAGTTAAGTGGCCACTGTGTGCCTAGCGCCACCTGCTGGTGACCACTGGAAGCAAGCCAGCCGTGACTAGAACTGGCTGGTCCTAGTGTGACCTCCACTGAGCCGCAGCACCCTCTTCAAGCTAGGTGGCAAACTGGTATCTTCCTTCAAGTCCCTCAGACAGCCTGGGGGCATTACGAACTCTTCAATCAAATGAGCCATCGTTGCTTTGAGTGTCTGGTCTTGCCAAGTCAGTTCCCTCGCTGGGCTTCCACATCCCATCTGTGCAATGGAGGTCGAGAAAGGCTCTTTATGGCTTGGATAGTCTGATTCCTGGACTCAAGCCAGAATCTAGCTGCTATCTGGAGGATTTCTTTGAGTCTTAAGGGAGACACCAGAACCCCACCCCAATATACTGTTCCTTGGGCTTGGAACTCTATAAACCCCACATGGTTCAACGATAGCCTGGCCCAGGAGGATCCAGGGTTTCCCATCATCTTCCCCTCACCAAGTGATCCCCAGTGAGAGGGAGACAAAGCTTAAGCACTGTCACACACAGCATGCCCTACCAGACGTGCCCCAGACCCCTGCAAACCCGCCTGCTCCTCCTCTGTTGTCTGAAAAATCTCCTGGGTCCACAAAGGCTCCTAGAAGTCTGTCAGAGGGGAAGGGAAGCTGGGGAACCAACATTCTTCTAATCAATGTGTGTGCTCACCACCTCTGAACAAAGAAGTTTCCTTCATTTTCTGTAGGAGAGATGCCTCCTTAGGACACCTTGCTTCCTGAGCATCTGTGGCTGCATCTATGCCTGCTGAACTGTCTGCTGACAACTGAGAGGGCCAGGGCCACCATGGAGGAGTTCTGGAGGTGATGGTGGGCACCTTGCTAGCCCAGAAAGGCAGGAAGTAAGTGAAGAGAGGCTTTGGGTCAGGAGCGCCAAGTTCAAATCACAGCTTGCCTTCTTAGTAGTTCCACGATCTGCTGCCATTTTCCCACAGCCAACTGGAGGTAATAGCAGTGTCTACCTCCCAGGCTTTTGGTGAAGATTAAATGAGATAACTCATGTGAAGCCCTTAGCACAAGGCCTGGCACTTATCATTACAGACTCATCATTACAGCACTCATCATTACAGACTCAACATTACAGACTCATCATTACAGCACTCATCATTACAGACTCAACTCAGAAGGCTCTGGACTTGGACCAGGTCAATTCTGATTCATTATAATATCAACAACATGTATAAAGTGTTTCTCCTATTAATAACTATTTGTGGGGCACCTATTATGTGCCAGGCACTGTGCTGCACAACAGGGCTAGAGCAACAGAGGAGACAGGTGTGATGCCAAACTTCATGGAGTTTCTAGTCTGGTAAGAGGCAAGGGAAAGTGGTAGACAGACCTCAAACAAATAGTGACATGAAAAATAAATTACTCTCCATTCTGAAAGGGAAGCAAAAGTGTGAAAGGAGCATAGGACTAGAAAGCTGACCTGATCTGAGTGGTTAGGGAGGATTGATCTTTCCTCTCCCACTTTCAGGCTGACTGGAATAAGAACACAATGGCTGGAGCTCAGCAATCATCTTGGACCACAAGGCAGGGCTGCTGGACAAGATCAAACTGCGTGCCTGACAGCTTCGTGAAGGTGCCCAACCCCTTTCTGTATTGTCTACTTCTGACTTTTTTTTTTTTCATTTTCCTGAGGGAACATTATTTTAATCTTATGAACAGTATTGTTTTAGATCTTATCTGTCCTTGTCCTCAGAAAGTTCTGAACCACTGGACTGGGGTTAGCAATGACCATGCTGCCTCCTCTTTAGACTGTAAGAATATTGGTGGCAGAGGGGGTGCCCAACCCAGGGTTTCCTCATAAGAAGGAGTTTGCAGAGTTAGTTTCATTGAGTGGGAAGGAGTTGACAAGAGACGAAAAAAAAAAAAAAATCACTGAACAGATAAATTAAGGTGGATGTAAACCTGGGACAAGAAGCCCAAACCATTTCAAGTGATGTCTGAAGACAGAGCTAAAGGAGGGTGGGACAGGGAAACTCTGCAGCCAAGGACAGAATCTAGCAGAACAAGAGCCGAGGGGATTGAACGCAGGGATAGGACTGATCTCCAGAACAAAATACTTTGGGGGTATTAAAGGGTTCCTCAGGAATGGCTTCAACTTGACCCTGACTTTGATTGTAATGTCTAGGGAAGACTCAAGACTTGGGCAGCCAAGAGACCTGGTTTTAAATCCTGTTGTGCTGCTTACTAGCTGGGTGAATTTAGGTAACTTGCTTGAGCTTTCTGAGCTTTTGTTTACTCATAAAAGAAGTAAAAATAGATGGAATAATATATATATACTCCCCCACACTGCCTGGTATATTGCGGTGGTGGTTGTTTAGTCTCTTGGTCAAGACTGACTCTCGCGACTCCGTGGACTATAGCCCGCCAGGCTCCTCTGTCCATGGGATTTCTCAGGCGAGAATACTGGAGCATCAGTATTCAAAGGAAACTGAGCTGAGTGAAGACAGGTGACTGTGGAGGTACTGGGGGTGCTACGTTGGATGGGGCTGCGCTAGACACAGCCCCCCAAACCTAGAGAGCCCGCCTTGGTGATGACAGCAAGGCTGGCCTATCACCCCATGAGACTTCTTAGTCCATGTTCTGCCTGGAGGCTCCAGTGCCCGGGGCTCTGGATCAAGACAGGCCCCCAGGCTCTTGTTGACAGAGTCTTCTCCTGGGTGGCCTAAGTCACCCTGCACCCCCCCTCCTATCCCCTAGGGCTCCCAGCCCAGGTCTGCTACCTCCCAACTGTACAACCAGGTGTGAGTTGCTTTAAACTCTCCAAGCCCCAGAGTCACCATCTGTTAAAAGGGAGAGATGTCTTTTTTTTCTTTGTGGGAGGATGAAATGGGACAAGACTCCTACACCAGGATGAGACCATAGCAAATTCATTCTAATGAAATTGCATACACTCTCTGCTAGAAACCTGAGTTCTGCTAGTACTGAAATGCAAGGCAATTGTAAGCCTGGTCCGGTTGAGCCCAGCACTCACCTGGGGCAGGAAGACGATGATTTGATGGCGGGATGGAAGTCATGTTCCTGCACAAATATTCCACCAGGTGGCGCCATGGTATAACATTCACAGCCCTTCAGGCCAACAAGCCAAGATTGCTGGGGTCTCCAGGTCTACCCCTTCAGGCCAACAAGCCAAGATTGCTGGGGTCTCCAGGTCTACCCTGCGCAAGAGGAACAGGACTTCATGAGCCACGTCAGAGCTAAAGGAAGTCTGAAGCTGTATCATTCTTCATAGCTTCCCTCCATCTCCTTCACCTAGATCTTCATCAAGAGTGCGGTGGGAAGACAGTGGGGGAACAGGGACGGTGACAATGGTGATGCCAAGCCATGCCAGCTGCAAGGCTCACTAACCACCTCCTATGGGAGAGGCTCTGTGGCAGGGACTGTGGAGTTTTAGAGCGGAGAGGGGCCTTCGAGGAAACCCACCCATGCCACTTCATTTTTCCAGAATGGAAAGAGGCCAGCAGAGGGTAACGCCTGTCTGTCAGAGGTGGTAGAGGCCAGTCAGGCTCACCTTGGGGCTCAGCACGACTCAGGACGATGGGTTTCCGGTGAAGCCTCCACAGGTGAGGGCAAAGCCAGGGGAAGACAGGAAAGTCAATCCATCCAGCTGCAAAGGGGACTGAGGAGACCAACTGGGTGTGACTTCCTAGGCTATTCCTGCCTCACTCTCTCCTGGCACACAGAACACCCTCCCTGAGTGTCTGCTGAACGGACTGCCCTCCTGGGACAAAGATTAAACCATCCAGGGAACTTCTTCCTCCAGCCCTGAAGAATGAGGGCATTTCTGTCAGGGCCCCTATATTTCAGAGAAGCAGCCCCATGGAGTGGCTCAAGGTCAGAGCTGCAGGCCCTTGGGGGTCAACTGGGTCAACCCCTTGTGGTACAGGTGACTCCGAGGAGGGCAGAAGAGAGTCAACAACTCACTCCAATACCAAAACTCAACAAAATGAAGCAGCTTTCTATGCACTAATATGAAGCGTGTCCAGGATATACTGTTAAATTTTACAGTACGAGAAGAAAATGGATTTAATTTTCCATTATTTATATTTAAAAAGAAGATAAAATTACTACATTTGTGTTTGCAGATATTTGCATAAATAAGTTCTGGAAGGATTTAACAGATGCAAAGAACGGTAGTTCAAAGAAGGCAATGGCAACCCACTCCAGTACTCTTGCCTAGCAAATCCCATGGGCGGAGGAGCCCAGTGGGCTGCAGCCCATGGGGTCATGAAGAGTCAGTTAGAGGGTGAAGGGGGCAATGGATGGATGGATGAGGAGGGGGAAGGAGGGAGGCTTTGCCTGTATGCATCTGTACATTGCCTGGTCTTTGAACCATGCAAACGGATTGTTTTTCAGACTAAATTTTTAAAATATTCTTATGGCTGATTCATGTCGTTGTATGGCAGAAACCAACAAAAACTGTAAAGCAATTATCCTCCAATTTAAAAACACTTTTAAATAGCTTGCCCAAGATCATACAGTGTTTCCCAGAGTTGTAGAATACTTTCACATGGCAGGGTATGAAATGATTTGAGGTTCACAAGATGATGGTAAGCAATTCACAAACAGCACTGAGTCCTCCCGTGAGAAAGCCGTTCCCTTTCCAGTTCTCTCCAGTCTTCTGAATCCATCAAGGGGAGCATCTCAGCGAGATGCCAATGGGTCTTTAACACCTCTCCAAATCCTCATAAACCACCTTTTTAACAAAGAAAGCAGGTATCAGACATAGAGCCTTGGCCGACAGCAGTGGCTATTAGCTAAGTGGTGAAAATGGAATCATGTCATTTTCTCTACACTGAATTTATTTACTAATATTTATGAGGAATGGCAAGGAACACTGGCCTTCCATTTGCAATAGTAATATGAGTCTTCCTTTTCAAATTACTTTTAAGTAAAGTTCGTGTTGCTCTAAAGAAAACTATTATGTAAACCCTAATGCCACTGCTGTGTGAGCATGGTATAATCAAGCGCTAGCCTTGTGCCAAAAACTGCTAAGAATTTCCCATGAATTTATATACTGATCCTCCTGCCAGTAGGAGGTGCAGATGAGGACATGGAGAGGCAGGGAGAATGTGGACCTTGCCCAGGGTCACTGGTTGACTGGACGTGGAGTTGGGAATTTGGCATCCAGCCCCCCGTAGGGCCCAGCAAGCAGCACAAGGAGGCATAAGCCTTAAGCCTTGGTCTCCCGTGGTGGCACCCAGCTAGACAGGCTGCAGGCTTCTCTCTCCACCTGGCTTTGGGGGGCACAGCCCTCTGCCCCCCTCATCCTTGCCTGTCCGGTCCTTCAGGGACCCTACATGAGATAATCGGATTTCTCTCCTTGTTGGTTTGCAATGAAAATGTCACATGTTCAGGAAAGCAGGGAAGAGGGCTGCACCCCATCCAGTGGCTGCGGCCCGGAGCTGGGAAGCTCTAGAGGCCCCCCAGCTAGGCAGCTCAGCTAGAATCCTTCCACCCACCCTGTGCCCTCTGCCCTCACAGAACTGATCTGATGGTCGCATGGGTGCCAGCAGGCGGTGAGGCCTTTGACCACCCTGTCTCTCTCCTCTCTCTGGACACGGGCACCTCGGCCCAGTCAGGGGGTAAACTTATCCACAACCCTCCATCAGAATCACCTGGGGGGGCTTTGTTAGCGGCAGGTTCTGGGCCACACCCCTCAGCGCATCTGAGAGTCTATGGTGAGGCCTGGGGATATGCATCTGAAACAAGTCTGTAGGTGATGCTAATGAATCCTAGCTCTAACCACGGCTCACTTAGGGGTTGAAGAGGTGGGGGATCCTCGGGTGGATTATATATGCTCTCCAGTGGCTCAGACAGGAAAGAATCAGCCTGCAATGCAGGAGACCTGGGTTTGATCCCTGGGTTGGGAAGATTCCCTGGAGAAGGAAACAGCAGCCCACGCCAGTATTCTTGCCTGGAGAATCCCATGGACAGAAGAGCCTGGTAGGCTACAGTCCACGGGGTCGCACAGAGTTGGGCAGGACTGAAGCGACTGACACACACACAGTTCGCTCAGCAGTGAAGTAAGGATGACGCTGATAGAACCGATGACATTCTGGTGACAAACGACACCGGGAGCTCAGCACAGCGTCAGGCACACAGCACGTTCAGCAAACCTCTCCTGTCCTGACACGAGACAGGTAACAAGCCTCCGCTTAAGGAGCGAGAGAAGCAGCTGCATTTCTTCTCCAGCAGAAGCGGGGCGGGTGGTGACACGGGTCACAAACACCCAGCGCTGCCCCTGGGTTCTGGCTGCCTGGACATGAGGACTGCTCTGGCTGAGCCCACTGCACTGCTTCAAGGGGCAGCATCTGAGGAGGTGCAGGAGTTGGGAGCATTCTCCCCCCACGCCCCCTGTCTGTCTCCCTCACCCACTGCACCAAGCGTGATCCCCAAGGCTCTGAGCAGCAGGAGGGACCCAGACCATTACCCCTCACTGGAGATGAGCAACAAGGTTCTAGAGGCTAAGTGAGCCGTCCAAGGTCACAGACTCACAAAGCAGAGCAGAGCCTACAAACAAACAGGCTTCCTCCAGGGCCCAGCCATCCAAGGTGCGGGGCCTTCTCTGCCCTCATGGTCAGGCATCCCTGGGCAGAGGCTCTGGCCACCACAGCAGGGCTTTTCCCTTACTTCAGAGAGCTGGAGTCCTTGGTTAGAAAGCCTGGCTCCCTGCCTCTGCTAAATGGCCCAAGCAGAGTCCCAGAGCTGCCAACACTGTTTAGCTCTGTCTCAGGCTTGGTGCTTCTTCTGGGGAGACAGAGCTGTGGTCCCTACTTGCAGGCTAGCTGGTGGGTGGGGAGGGGTAGAGAGTGTAGAGCAAAGGGCTTGGAACTTGTGGAAGGGCCCAGGAGGCCGCTGGTGCTCAGAGATGGAGCAGCAACAGATGGTGGGGCCAGGAGCTCCTCCCCAGACAGCTCCAACTAGGGGTTTGAAAAAGCCCCACGGGGGGACAATGGTTGTCTCCAGCCTCACAGAGGCAGCAGAGGGAACCCAGCTGTGGCTTCTGAGGCAGTCAGGCCACAAATCCAACCTGACATGGAAACACAGGGCTCGGAGGATTAGCCCTAGGGATTAGTAGAAACCTCCATTGAAATCTGCCCTCAAGGTGGCCCGGTCTGGGGGGTCCCATCATGTAGCAGGCAGGGTGGTGGGTCAGGGAGCAGAGGAGAAAGGGGCCATGCTGTTCAGCAAACCTCCAGCTAGGACGCCCACCAGGCCAAGGCAGCCCTCGGCCTCACTCGGGCCCATCGCTGTCTGCATCTGGCCACCTCCACCTGCTTAGAACACGCCTGCAGCACGATTTCTTGGTGGCAAGGGTTTACCAAAGAACCTCATACAGGAGGCAGAGATGGCTTGTATTACTAGCAGGTCCAAAGGCTGCACAACCCCAGGAGGCGCCTTCTTTCAGCCTGCTGCCTCTACGAGGCAGATTTTCAGACCCTGGACCTTGAGAAATGAGGCGGGACATTGGTTAGCAATCCGCCTGGAGCCCAAGAGGCACAGGGAAGGTGGGTTGAGGAAAGGAGGGTCAAGAGGGGCCCTTGGGACCCCAGCCCACTTCAACCACAGAAGCTGTATTGGGTCTGTGTCCTGAGTGTTGAGCTCAAGCGGCAAACAGCACTTCTTACTTCAACAACTCAGTTTTTTCAAATCCCCACTTCTTCCCTTAAGCTGGCTAGCAAGACCATGGAGAACGGGTTGGGGTGGGGAGTGTGCCACTGCCTCAGGGGCTGACACCGGGGCTCCTCCCAGCCCACAACCTAGCTCTTGCCCATCTGCCTCCTTCTAGTGGGAGCAGGGAGGAGGGCCCTGCCTTCTCTAAAGCACTCTCAATTCTCCTCCAAGGCTGCAGGCTTTGGGAATGGAAACTGAATTACAGAAAAAGACACAGTTCTCAGTCCTGAATTTATGGACTCAGATTCATAGCCCTTCAAGGAATTTTATACGTTGAAGGTTAACCTAAGATTTATTTCTTCAGAGCTCTACAAGCCAAGAAGGCAGGGAAAGCTCAGCCTCAGGGGAAGCTGTAGGGGTCGTCCCTCCCCCAGGGCTGCTGGGCTGGAGCCACTGGGGGCGGGGGGGGAGGGGGGGGGGCAGGCGGCGGAAGTGGCCCCAGGAGGAAGTGCCCCAGGAGACAGCCTGGAGAGCAGCCAGGCCTGGGTACCCCCTCCCCTGCCCAGGCCCCAGAGGAGCCACTGGGAGCTAGACTCCTTCCCAGTCTACAGAAATAGAGACACAGAAGACCCTGAGAAGAAAGTCCTGTTTGAACAGCATAAAGCTCCCCTTGGGAGTGTCTGTGATAAAAGCCACCAGCTCCCTCCAGGGCACAGGGTTGGTGGGGAGAGGGTTCTGTCCCCCATAGCACACAGGCTCTCAGCAGGGACAGGAACCATCTCCACCTCTCCCCAAGTCTCCCCCACATACACCCCATGAAGGTCTGCTGCCCCGGGCTGGGCTTTCAAGAAGCACCTCCCAAACCTGCCTTCCTCCCCCAAACCACCAGACCCAGAAGGAGGACCCTAAATGAAGGGTGACAAGTCTGGTCCCCGGGCATGGGGAGCCCTCAAGCTCACCCAGCCTCTCTCTGACCTTTGATGATCAGCCCACTGAAGGCCCAGAGCCCCCAGGCATCCAGTGCCACCCCGGCCCCCCAGCAGGGCCTCCACACAGACCCAGGGCTCAACCAGCCATAGCTCAAGGCCGCTACTCACCTAAAGCCGGGCACCCTCACCCTGCGTGCACCGACTGGTCAGTGCCAAGACCTCTGCTTTCTGGGGAGAGTGTCCCGAGGTTAGAGGCCGTGAGAGCCTTGGGAGGCTGAGGGAGGGCTAAGCAGCCTCTGGTCCGAGCCCCTGGGCCAGGGAGACCTGCACCCCAGCTGTCCTGACACAGCCCACAGCCTCACTGGTTGTTCTTGTCAGAGGACCTGCCCCACGCCACCCCACCCCCAACAAGGCCCACAACTAAGAGTGAGCCAGTTATCCAAGCATCAGTCAAAAGGCCCAACTCCAGGCTTTACCTGGCCCACTGCCCCTGCTCTCAGAGGCTGTAGGGAAAAGGTTAGAAACCACCTCTCAAGGTCAGTACCCGCCTCTGCCCATTTCACCAGCCCCAGCCACTCCCAAACCACCCTTACCACGTCTTCCAGATCTCCATGCAGCCGTACTACCCATGTCTTTACATGGACACACGTTTACTTAAATTTCTTTATTGAAAATGCCACCACAATAAGTAGAATACCAGTACCACGTGTCATAAATAAAAGGTAGCCAATAAAAATATACCATTAAAATGGAACGGAGCTATAAAAGTCTGGAAACTTTTCCCACTAAGCCCCAGGCCTGCTCCCTAGTAACGGGGAAGCCAGCCCGTGTTCTGGGCATGAGAACACATTGGCACCTAGCAGAGACTTTCTTCTTGGCATAAAAGGATTAGAAGAGAATTGGAAAGAGAATCCCTCTTTTGCTGTGACTTTGTGCTTAATGTCTGACACTAGCTAAACGCGTCTCAAGGGAATGAAGTGGGGACCACCCGACCCTTTGGGAATGTTGGACTAGAGGCTCCCTCTGCCTCTTGCTTAACACAATGTGCACACAGGCTCTCTGAGCACACCCTCAGGGCACCGGTGTGGAGCTCCTGCCCACGTGCCTGCTCTCACACCGAGGCCCCAAAGCTCCCCCTCCCACACGCCTGCCCCCCAGCAGCCCCTGGAGGTCACCGCTGACTCAGGTGGGACACCAGGTAGACGAGGCCCACCAGCAGGAGCCCGCGCACGCCGAGCATCATGAGCAGGAAGAGCAGCAGGATGGAGGTCACCGGCTCCACGGCGTGGTTGCCCAGATGCCATTGTGGGAAGCCCATATTCACCAGCTGCCGGTTGAGGTCATTGAAGGGGGACTGGGCGGCACCCAGCCTGGCGCCTGCCTGCTGCTGGCGGGGGCCGGGACCCCCCAGGGAGGCACCGTGGCCCCTATTGAGAAAGCTCTGCGAGGTGAAGACAGAAAGAGACGAATGAATCCAGAGAAAGCTTCCCTGGAGTTGAGGCACTGGAGGCAGGAGGATGCCTGCCCTCCCCTAAGACCACCTGGGGCCACCCCCTCCTTCCTCAGCAATCCCCAAATGCTACCCATACCACTATGGGTAGCCCAAATGCTAGCCCAACCACTGAGTCACAAGCTCTCAGAGCATAGAAAATGCCAATCCATATTCCCTCCGTCATGTGAGAGAGAGTAGAGGAAGGAGGCAACGAGATAAGACTACAGGGCGTGGCTTCTGGGAGGACATTTTTAACCTCCTCCTTCCTTCTTTTCAACTCCTCATCATGCGGCCATGGGCTCATCTTCTCCACTTATTCTCCAGCTTCTCTCTCATCCAACAGACTCTAAAAGATGCTGGCTCCAGTAGGGACTGCTGACCAGATTAAGGGAGAGAGCTCTTGGGTTTGAAGTCTGGGAAGGCTGCCTGGAGAAAGGAGAGCTGGGGAGGCAGAGGGCTGAGAAATAAATCTACTGGGGTTTTCCCCAAGCCTTAAACCCCCAGGCTGCCCAGCCCTGCTCTCTATAAACAGGGCTTCAGTACAGAGAAGGTTAATCGCCAGCAAGGGAGCCTCTGGGATGGAAGAAGTAATTGGTACATTGGACAGGAGACCAGCTGCTCTCATCCACAGGGCTGGGTGCCTACCTGTCGAGGAGTGCTACTGCGAGGCTGGGTAGTATTCCTCACACGGGGGTCATCATCCTGCACAATTTCCCCATTGGCCAAGATCCGAACCATCCTTCCAGGCTGCACCTTTCACCAGGCCTCAAAACACCTGAAGGACAACATTCACCAAAGAGATGCTTGCTTTCAGTGGGAAAAACTGCAATTCTGGGTGCTCACATTGGTGACCCAGGCTGAGGAGATGGTGTGTCTAGTTAATAAAGAGAAGAGAAACAAATACTAGCTGTTTGAAAGAGTCCACTAGGAAAACTATCAAAAGGACCTTCAAGGGACTTCTCTGGCAGCCCAGTGGTTAAGACTTCTCACTTCCAATGTAGGGGGCATGTGTAAGTTCCCACTTGCTGCAGGGCGAAAAAAAAAAAAAGGATCCTTGGAGAAGGAAGTTTTATTATTAATCACCACCGCCAGCAACAAAGGAGATGACAACTCTTGCTCATCAAGTCCACCCAGGCTCATCTCACTCACACCTCCCAACAATCCTCCAGGGCTGCTCCAGCTAGAGACCCAGAGGGGCTTACCTCACTCACTAGGACCACCCATTCATGGCCAGCAGAGAAAGAACATGAAACCAAGAGCTCTGGCCCAAGGTCCCTCTCTGTTACTAACTGTGGAGTTCAGTGTCTCCATTTCCCTTCCGTTAAACAATGGTCCAGTGTGCTGTTCCTTCCGGGAGATGCTAGGGACTCAGGCCTTCTGCCCGCAGGAGACAGGGCCCACTGCAGAGGCTGCTTTCCTGCAAAGGGCTTACCCTCAGCTGTCCCTCACCTCTCAGCTAACACCAGGAGGGCGGGGCCAGCCTTCCCGAAATACAGGATGGGGGATGCTGCTGCGGACCTGGGAGCGGAAGGGAGAAAAGGAGCCGGGAGGGCCCCAAGGAAGTCCATGGCTGGAGGTAGGGGTCCTTCCACGCTTCTCCCCGAATCTGGGTCAAGGCCATTATTTCTCAGAATATGAGCCACAGTTTCCGTCTAAATTTTCAAAAGCACTCGTAACACACTCGCCAAAAGGGGTTAAGAGCCCTCTTCCCTTGCCCAAGGCAGGGACAGGCGGATCCCCTCTTTGAAGCCTGCTGGCCCTTGCAAATAACCAAGAGGGTCCAAGGGCCGCTCCGCAGTCCCTTTGCGCCTCGCCATCCCGCCGCGCTGGGTGGGCTGAGGGTGCGGTGGGCCCTTCCAGCTCCTGCCACTACGGGAGGTGGGGGTGGGGAACGGGGCTGGCAGGGCGCGCTGCCGGGGTGGGAGGGGCCGCTGCCCGGGCCGCGGAGCCCGACTCCGAGACCAGGCCCAGGGGAAGGGAGGAATGCACCCTCGCTCCCCCGCGCCCAGGGTCTCGGACACTCACCTGCGGGCGCGGCTCCCGGGCCCCGGTGGCGTCCACTCGCCGCGGCTCCCAGGCCGCTTCCTCCCACCTGACCTCACAGGAAGCGCGCGCCGCAGCCGCACTGCCCCGCAGGTGGCGCGGCAGCTCCCTCTGTAGGCCTCTGGGGGAACTGCAGCTGCCGGGACCCAGGCGGCGCAACACGCGGGAGGAGGGAGACACACCCGCCAGAAGAGGAACTGAAAGAGGTCCCGGTGCACCTCAGGACTGGGAGAGAGGGAGTGCGGAGGAAGAAGGAGAGCAAAGAGAAGGGGAGAAGAGGCGGAGGAAAAACTAGGATGTGGGGAGCCTCCGACCTGGGGGCCACAGGCTCAGCCCGCCGCTATGAGTGGCTGAGCCTTTAGGTAGGACCCACCCCGGCCCTCAAGGAAGTCCAACCCCACTTCCAATTCTGGAAGTGAAACGCAAAGGGGAAAGTGAAATGAAAGTCACTTAGTCGTGTCCGACTCTTTGTGATCCCATGGACTATACGGTCCATGGAATTCTCCAGACCAGAATACGAGAGGGGGTAGCCTTTCCCTTTTCCAGGGGATCTTCCCAACCCAGGGATTGAACCCAGGTCTTCCATATTACGGACAGATTCTTTACCATCTGAGCTACAAAGGAAGCCTACAAATATTGAAGTGGGTAGCCTATCCCGTCTACAGCAGATCTTCCCAGTCCAGGAATCAAACCGGGGTCTCGAGTTGCAGGCGGATTCTTTACCAACTGAGCTATCAGGGAAGCCCTGACAAAGAAAAAAAGAGAAGAAATATCTATGGGAATGCAGAGCTCCAAAGAATAGCAAGGAGAGATAAGAAAGCCTTCCTCAGTGATCAATGCAAAAAAAAATAATAATAATAATAGAGGAAAACAAAAGAATAGGAAAATTTAGAGATCTCTTCAAGAAAATTAGAGATACCAAGGGAATATTTCATGCAAAGATGGGCACCATAAAGGACCGAAATGGTCTGGACCTAACAGAAGCAGAAGATATTAAGAAGAGGTGGCAAGAATACACAGAAGAACTATACAAAAAAGATCATCATGACCCAGATAACCACGATGGTGTGATCACTCACCTAGAGCCAGACATCCTGGAAAGTGAAGTCAAGTGGGCCTTAGGAAGCATCACTACCAACAAAGCTAGTGGAGGTGATGGAATTCCAGTTGAGCTATTTCAAATCCTGAAAGATGATGCTGTGAAAGTGCTGCTCTCAATATGCCAGCAAATTTGGAAAACTCAGCAGTGGCCACAGGACTGGAAAAGGTCAGTTTTCATTC
The DNA here is from genome assembly GCF_001704415.2 of Capra hircus. Lineage (NCBI taxonomy): Eukaryota > Metazoa > Chordata > Mammalia > Artiodactyla > Bovidae > Capra > Capra hircus. Next base: position 19,722,077 of record NC_030835.1, read on the forward strand.
CAATGCCAAAGAAGGGCAATGCCAATGAATGTTCAAACTACCATACAATTGCACTTATCTCACATGCTAGCAAAGTAATGCTCAAAATTCATCAACAGTACATGAACCAAGAACTTCCAGATGTTCAAGCTGGATTTAGAAAAGGCAGCGGAATCAGAGGAATTGCCAATATCTGATGGATCACAGCGAGTTCCAGAAAAAGCAAAAGAGTTCCCAAAAAAAACTACTTCTGCTTCATTGACTATGCTAAACCCTTTGACTGTGGATCATAACAAACTGTGGAAAATTCATAAAGAGTGGGAATACCAGACCACCTTACCTGCCTCCTGAGAAATCTGTATGCAGGTCAAGAAGCAACAGTTAGAACCTGACATGGAACAACAGACTGGTTCAAAATTGGGAAAGGAGTACAACAAGGCTGTATATTGTCATTTTGCTTATTTAATTTATATGCAGATAGACTGGATGAAGCACAAGCTGGAATCAAGACTGCTGGGAGAAATATCAGTAACTTCAGATATGCAGATGACACCACCCTTATGGCAGAAAGCAAAGAGGAAGTAAAGAGCCTTTTGATGAAGGTGAAAGAGGAGAGTGAAAAGACTGGCTTAAAACTCAACATTTGAAAAAACTGAGATCATGGCATCTGGTCCCATCAGTTCATGGCAAATAGATGGGTAAACAGCGACAGACTTTATTTTCTTGGGCTCCAAAATCACTACAGATGGTGACTACAGCCATGAAATTAAAAGATGCTTGCTTCTTAGAAGAAAAACTATGACAAACCTGGACAGCATATTAAAAAGCAGAGACATCACTTTGCTGACAAAGGTTCACTAGTTAAAGCTATGGTTTTTCCCAGTAGTCATAGTCCAACAAGAGTTGGACCATAAAGAAAGCTGAGCACTGAAAAATTGATGCTTTTGAACTGGTGTTGGAGAAGACTCTTGAGAGTCACTTGGAGAGCAAGAAGGTCAAACCAGTCAATCAACCCTGAATATTCATTGGAAGGACTGATGCTGAAGCTGAAGCTCCAATACTGGCCACCTGATATGAAGAACTGACTCATTAGAAAAGACCCTGATGCAGAGAAAGTTTGAAGGCAGGAGGACAGAGGATGAGATAGTTGGATGACATCACTGACTGGATGGACATGAGTTTGAGCAAGTTCCGGAAGTTGGTGATGAACAGGGAAGCCTGGTATGCTGCAGTTCCAGGGGTCATAAAGAGTCAGACTTGACTGAGCAACTGAACTGAATGGCCCTGCCCTCAGGGAACTCCAACTCCACTTCCAGTGTGGAACTTCCCAGTGGGGAAGACGAGGCATGAAACGCAGGACAAGTGCAACAAACTGTAATGTGAAGGAAGAAGGCAGGCTTCCTAGAGGAGGTGGTCTTTGAACTGGAACCAGAATGGTAGGTAGGAGTTTACCTGTCCGGCAAATAGGGAAGGGCACCTGGCAAAAAAGTGAACGATCAACCTCAGCCTCTTTCCCAATGCTTTCAATCCCTGCCCAGCCTAGGCTTCTCCCAGTGGACCTGTTCACCAGTGGGAGGCAGTGAACTCTGCAGTCCCACAAGGTGAGTCAGACTCTGGCAAGTTACCGAACTGCTCAGTTTTCCTTATCTGCAAAATGGGGCTAATCAGAGCAGTTGCCTTCAGTATTGCTGTGAAGATTAAGAAGGGTTTAATTAAGATTAATTAAGAAGATTAAGAACTGAGAGTCTCTGGCACATGGCAAGTGTTGATAACCATTTGTTGTGATTATCAATCAGTAGATGTTTCTGGGAGCAGATGTATATAGTGTTAGTCATTCAGTCTTCTCCGACTCTTTGTGAACCCCATGAACTGTTGCCCTCCAGGCTCCTCTGTCCGTGGAGTTCTCCAAGCAAGAATACTGCAGTGGTTTGCCATTTCTGGGAGAAGATATATATAAGGACATATGTAAGGACCTAGATGCTCATTGGCCGCTAGGTGGAGGAAGAGAAAGAAGATTGAGACTTAGACCTTGCTTCAAGGGCTCATCTTCTGCCAATATGGTTTAATTATTTGATTATGAAAACTTATCAAGGGACTTCCTGGTAGTCCAGTGCTTAAGATTTCGCCTTCCAATGCAGGAGGTGAGGGTTCGACCCCTGGTCAGGTAGCCAGGATCCCACATGCTTCATGGCTAAAAAACCAAACATAAACCAGAAGCAATGCTGTAACAGATTCAATAAAGACTTTGAAAATCTTTAAGAAAAAAAGAAAACTTAGGAAAAAAATGTTGAGCAGGGCCCCCAATATCTGTATATTATTTGTGTATTATTTATTTGTTTATAAGTTATACATGGGTGCTGTGAGAGCAGACTGGTATTATTGATAAAATGTGGGTGCTAGAGCCAACCTGGATTGGAATCTTGGCACAGCTGCTTTCTGATGGTGTGATAGGCCAGTTACTCAACCTTTCTGGCCTCAGTTCCTTCGTCTGTAAAATGCATATAGTAACAGTAGCCATTTCATCAGGCTTTTGTGAAGCACGCAGTGCTTAGATGAGAGCCTGGCCACAGTAAGTTCTCAGTAGTCGCTGTCATCTCTACAGCTCCACTACATTAAGTCAATTGTAAAGCATGTACATTAGAAAAGAATGATATTTCAAATAAATATAAGCTGAAATCCTAGTACTTTCTCCCTACACTCTTGATGCAGGTGGATATAGCACATACACGGAAGGGGTAATCCCAAGGCAGGGTGCCCAATTGTCAGAGGGGGTCTGTGGATCTCAAAACTGTCTGCACGTTGGAATTATCTGGGGTGTTTAAAAACAATCCCGGTGCCTGAGTGCCACCCCAGAGATGACAATGCCATTGATATGGGATAGAACCTGGACATGAAGAGGTTTTTTTGGGGGGCAGGGGGTGCTGCACTGCATGGCATGTGGGATTTTAGTTCCCTGAACAGGGATCAAGCCTGTGCCCCCTGCAGTGGAAATGCAGAGTCTTAAGCAATGGGCCACCAGGGAAGTCCTGAAGAGGCGAAACAAATTCCAGCTGATTCTAGTGAACAACCAGGGCAGAGAACCACTACTTTTCATCAGTAGAGCTCCATAAGTGAGGTGACTGCGGTCACTGAGGTGACTCACTGGTAAAGAATCTGCCTATCAAAGCAGGAGCTGCAGGAGATGTGGGTTTGATCCTTGGGTCGGGAAAATCCCCTGGAAGAGGAAATGGTAACCCACTCCAATATTCTTGCCTGGACAAGAATGGACAGAGGAGCCTGGTGGGCTACCGTCCTTGGGGATCACAAAAGAGTCAGACATGGCTGAGTGACCACGCAGGGACACTTAACCCAGAAGCCCCAAGAAGGGAGAAACCTCTGTGGGCTGAGGGGAAACAGGAAATAAGAGATGTTTCTAGGAAGGCTTGAGCTGGTGCAGCAGCTGCCAAGGAGATACAGTCCAGCCGGAGATAACCGTGAGAGCCCAGAGGAGGCAGTCCCTTCAGGGAGGGGAGCTCTAGAACAGCTTTAGAAGGCAGTCGTGTTTGACTGCACTTGGAAAAGCCCTGTCATTACCAATATAAATAGCTTCAGGACTGTGAGTCACTTTTCCTTCCTCTCCACTTCCTTCAGATATCTCCTCTGCTTGGGAACCTGCAGTGGTTCCGTATTATCTGCTCCGGTGAGAACCAACTAATTGACAGGCTCCAATAACACTCCAAATCTGGCCCCAGTACACTCTTACCAAACCCCTCCCTCAGCTCTGCCTGCCCAGTCTCTTCACTCTCCCGGATGTACATCATCCCAAGTCATGCTTTGCTTGGGCCTGTCTGTCCAAATGCCCTCCCCACCTAGTCTAAATCCCACCCCCACCCTCCAATTTTAATGCCAGTGATACAAACATCAGTTCCAATTGTTCCATGGGATAATAATAATCTCTAAGTGTGCAGAGTCCCTGCCACTTTCAAATACTTTTCCAGAGATCACATCATCTTTTTTGATTATGAAATAGGAAACATGTATCTTATCATTCCCCTTTCGCTGATTAAAAAAAATAATAATAACTGAGAGTCAGATTCTAGATGACCAACCCAAGATCAGTGGCAGAGCCAGAGTTCAAATGAACAGATTCCCCCAGCTCTGGACTCACCTACCATCAAAAAGCCTCCCCATGCTTTGCCCCATCTTTGCTGCCCTTCTACTTTGCGCTCCCCCATCCGATGCTGTTAACACAAGACTGGCCCCAGGCTGTGGCTTACTCCCAGCAGGCGCCCAGTAAAAATGTGCTCTTGGCTTTTCTGGTCTTTGCAAAGTTACTATTACACACTGAAGTTTGACAAGCACTACTTTAGACCAGTGGCTTTTCAAACTCTTTTTATACATTATATATCATAACCTAGTAGCCACATACACACACACACACACACACATGAGAAACGGATGTTACAAAAACAGTAGGGTATTGCTGATCCTGTTTGTGACACCAATTGTCTTACTGTTTGCTGAACCCAGGGTAGGCAAGGTGCAAGCTAAGAGGTTGGAAGAAGATACCAGGAACCACAGGGGCTGCAGACATGTTTATTCTCTCCTGGCTGTCATGGCGGCCATAACACAGCCTCTCTCCTGGCTCATGCAGCAGCCATAGCAGCAGCCATAACATAACCTCATACGGCATGAGCATGATGCCGCTCAGTTGTAGCACTGGTGCAGCAGCAGCCAGGGCTCTCATGGTGAGCTCACAGTCATACGGCACAAAGTAGCCAGTGGCCAACCCAGTGAGTACCTGGTGAAGAGCACGGGCAGTGCTATAAGTGGCCTCAGCTGTTACACCATCATGCAAAGTCATTGTTTACAAAACGGGACAAGAGGGCGTGAGAGTGTGGGGCAAGAGAGTCTGACTGGTGCCATCTTGTTAATTTCCCTGCAACATCCAACAACAAGCAACATCCCTGCTATATGAGCTGCTGCTGCTGCTAAGTCGCTTCAGTCGTGTCCGACTCTGTGCGGCCCCATAGACAGAAGCCCACCAGGCTCCCCCGTCCCTGGGATTCTCCAGGCAAGAACACTGGACTGGGCTGCCATTTCCTTCTCCAATGCATGAAAGTGAAAAGTGAAAGTGAAGTCGCTCAGTCGTGCCCGGCTCTTAGCGACCCCGTGGACTGCAGCCTTCCAGGCTCCTCCATCCATGGGATTTTCCAGGCAAGAGTACTGGAGTGGGTTGCCATTGCCTTCTCCAATATGAGCTACACAGCCACATGTTGTATTCTGTAGGAAAGAAAATGCTAATCAAGACCTCACTTGATTTCTCTATCCACTAATACAATGATTCTCAAACCTCCTTGCATATTAGAATCACCAAAGGGAATTTTCATAAACTGTGGGTGCCCAAACCAATTGAATCAGAACCTCTAGGAGGTAAAGCCTAGGCATTTCCATTCTAGGTGACTGAACAGGCACTCAAGGTTGTGGACGCCGGTGTGTTTTTTACAACACTGTGGTAGATGCTTCTTTGCCAGATGGCTATCCTAAACTTAAAGCCTCTTCAGATACAAAGCAGCAAATTCCACTTTGCTATGGCTCAGTGGGTAAAGAATCCGCCTGCAAAGCACAGGAGATGTGGGTTCAGTCCCTGGGTCAAGAAGATCCCCTGGAGAAGGAAATGCAACCTGCTTCAGTATTCTTGCCTGTAAAACCCCATGGACAGAGGAGCCTGGTGGGCTACTGTCCAAAGGGTCACAAAGAGTCAGACACGAATAAACACGCAGGCACGGCAACAAAGATAAACTTGAAATAATAGCTCAAGCCCCAAATAGGAGCATTGGCCAGGGTACATCATCATAATTACAGTCACTTGCCTCCTTTGAATATCCAAATGCTGACAGTAAAGACCAACACTGAGTCCCCAGTATAGTACCAGTCCTCAAGGAGACCCTCTGGCTACTTGGTGACAAGTTGATTTCATTGGGCCCCTTCCAGCCTGGAAGTGCTGAAGATTCCTTCTGGCAAGGATGAAAACACACTCCAGGGGTGTGTGTGCCTTTCTGGCCTAAAGGGCCTCACTTACCACCATATCTCTTGTGTGTGTGCTCACTCACTCAGTCATGTTCAACTCTTTGTAGCCCCACGGACTGTAGACCACCAAGCTCCTCTGTCTATGGAATTTTCCAGGGAATAATACTGGAGCAGGTTGCCATTTCTTAGTCTAGAGGATCTTCCTGACCCAGGGATCAAACCCATATCTCCTGCGTCTCCTGCATTGGCAGGCAGATTCTTCACCACTGGGTCACCTGGGAAGCCCCATACATCTTACAGAGTGTTTAATCTACAAGTATGGAATCCCATATTACATTGCATTAGACCAAGAGGTCCTATTTTTACAGCAAAACAGGTGCAGATCATGCTCATGACCATGGGATCCACTGGTTATATTACATATGTCACCAGAAGGAAATTACTGGCTGGAATAAAAATTACAACAGCCCACTGAATGCACAGTCAAGTGCCAGCTCAGAGGCAGTTCTCTGCAAAGATGAGGTGCCATTCTCAAAGATGCCAATCTCAAAGATTCTGTACCTTCGATCAAAGACCTTTACAAGCTGTTGTTTCAGTTAGAAATGCATTAAGAAGCCAAGGAACAGAAGCAGCAGTAACTGATGCCAGAAAACACAGCAAGAGTCCTGTTCAACTGACAGTGCAACCTGAGTACTTCGGGTTCTTGTGTCTGGAGACTTGCAGGCTTGAGTCACTGTCTTGGCGGGAGTAACTGGTCCTGGTCACCAGGCGGAGGTAGGACTGTCTTACGAAATGGGGACAGAGGACCATGTTTGGCACCTAGGTGATGCACTTGGATGCCTCTGGGTTCTCCTTTTCCCCAGTGTAATGGTTAAGGGCCCTGGAGAAGGAAATGGCAACCCACTCCAGTATTCCTGCCGGGGAAATCCCATGGACAGAGGATCCTGGCGGGCTACAGTTCATGGAGTCGCAAAAAAGTCAAACACGACTGAGCGACTAAACAACAGTAATGGTTAAGGACAGGTGCAGCAAGTCTGTCCTGAAGAGAGCATATGGCCAGAAGCCCAGAGCCCTCAGGAATGAGGGTTTGGGTCATAACACCAGGTGAATCACCGAAATTACCAGAGGTGCTAGCTGAGGGGTAGTGGAGTGACCATTTGCAGCTACAACAGCAGTGACTATAGTTTGTCCCACTAGTATTTCTCAGGAAGACCCACCAGATTACTGAGAAAGGAGATGTGAGTCGTACAAGGATTAGACTGTGCAAGACATGAGGGTTGCTGGCCAGACCCCCTCCAAGGAAGGACTTTGCCCAATTTCTGGGGGAAGCATCAGGGCAGGCTTCAGTCACTTCATAGATTGCTTCACTACAGAGACACATCACCCAAGGTCAAGTCCTTCCAGAGGCTGCCCATGTTCAATGACTGATGGAGATAAGAGATATCCACAAGCCATTTCAGCTCCATAGTTCCTCTTGAGGTTGACTGAGGCTTTCAGGTACTTTTGGAGAAATTGATCCATTTTGTCAAAGTTGTCAAATTTGTCTATAGAGTTGTTTGTGGTGTTTTCTTATTATCTTTTTAGTGTCTTCAGGGTCAGCAGACACTAAAAAACTAATTTTTCCGTCCTGATACTGGTAATTGTGTCATCCCTCTTTTTTCCATTTCATTCTTGCTTGAGATCTGTCAATTTTATTGTTCTATTCAAATAATAAATTTGAAGTTTATTGATTTTGTCTATTGTCTTTCCGTTTCCAATCTCATTGATTTCTGCTCTTTATTGTTTCCTTCCTTCTACTTGCTTTGGGTTTGTTTTGCTCTTCTCCTTCTAAGCTCTTGAGGTAGAAGTGTAGATTATTTGTTTTAGATTTTCCCAATTTTCTACAGAAAACATTTACTACTATCAATTTTCCTGTAAGCACTTTTTAGCTGTGTACCACAAATTTTGATATGTTGTGCTTTGACCCATGGATTATTTGAAAGAGTGTTATTTAGTCTTTAGGTATTTGGAAATATCCCTGTTATTGCTCTGTTCTTGATTTCATGTTTAATTCCACTGTGGTCAGAGATCATACTCTGATGAGTTCAGTTTTTCAGATTTTTTTGAGATTTGTCTTGTGGTCCAAAGAAACTCTATTTTTTTTTTCCCACCACCGTGGTTAGAAGTTGGCAGCAAGGGAAAGGGGAGGGAAGGATGAGAAACAAGTGGGGAGTTGAGTGTCATTATAAAATATAGTCCCCCCAAATCTGGGGTGTCTGGGGGAAACTTGGTCTACTTCAAGCCAAGAAGAATCAGATCAAAAATGCTTTGAACTAAACAGGAAAAGAATTTGCAAAAGAACAGATCCATGTACACGCACAACTGAATTACTTTGCTGTAGATCTGAAACTAACACATTGTTAATCAACTATAATATAAAATGAAAAGTTTTTTTTTTTTTTAAGTGGTTTGGGAATGCCAGGACTGTGAGAGATAGAGCAAGAAGGAAGGTCCAGGGGTGGGGTTGTTGTTGTTGTTGTTGTTCAGCTAATAAGTCATGTCGAACTCTTTGTGACCCCATGGACTGAAGAACGCCAGGCTTCCCTGTCCTTCTCTATCTCCATGAGTTGGCTCAAACTCATGTCCATTGAGTTGGTGATGAATGAAAACCATCTCATTCCACCATCTCATCCTCTCTTGCCCGCTTCTCCTCCAGAGGGTGGGCTAGGAAAAGCTATTTGGCAATTGGGGTGAAGGTACTCCCCCCTGCTGGGAACTCTCCAGCCCTTCTGGTCTGGCAGGAAGGGGCAGACTGCAACTCCCTGGAGCTGCCAAATGATCTAGGCAGGGGGCTGGAGGGGGCTGACAAAGGCCTCCAGAGAGATGATGGTGCCGCCTGCTCCCCTCCCCCGCACCTCTCTGTCAGCGAAGCTATCTTGGTGAATGTTCCACAGGTGATTGAACAGAATGTGTACTCTGCTGCTCTTAGGTGAAACATTCCACAAATCTCAGTCATACTATATATGTTGATTGATGGTGTTTTTGAACCCTTATATATTCTTGCTAGTTTCCCGTCTAGTTGCTCTATCAATTATTGAGAGGGGTATTGAAGTTTCTAAATATAATTGTGGGTTTGTCTACTCCTCCTCTCAGTTCTGTTTTGTCTCATATATTTAGGAGCTCTGTTATTTGGTGCATACATGTCTAGGTTTGTTGTATCTTATTAGTAGATTGACTGTTTTAACATATATAATCTCCTTGACTGTTTCTGGTAATTCTTCTTTCCCTGAAGTCTATTTAACCCTGCTTTCTTTTCTTTAATATTTACATGATATCTCCTTTCCCATAGTTTTAGTTTCAGCTTGCCTATATTTCTATATTTTATTATTGATGGCATGTTTTTTAATCCACTTTGCCAATATGCCTTATATTTGGGGTATTTAGACCATTTACACTTAATGTAATTGTTGATACGTTAGATCTTAAGTCTGTTTTCATTTTCTTTCTGTTCTGTTTTCATATATCTGTTTTTGTTTTCCAGGCTTCCTGTGGGCTACTTAACATTTTTAGAATTCCATTTTCATTTTTCTATAGTATTTTTAGCATATCTGTTTATATAGCTTATTTGGTGGTTACTCTAAGAATTATGGGCATCCCTTGTGACACAGAGGTAAAGAATTCCCCTGCAATGCAGGAGATGCAGACTTGCAGGAGATGTAGGTTCAATCCTTGGGTCAGGAAGATACTGTAGAGAAGGAAATGGCAACCCACTCCAGTATTCTTGCCTGGGAAATCCATATACATAATGTATCACAGTCTTCTAGTGACATCATTTTACTAGTCTGAGTGACGTCTGTAAGAACTTACTTTCTTTTACATCCATTTACCTTCTCAATTATAATGTAATTGTCTTAAATATTTACTGTACATATGTATATAGAACCATATCAGACAGTGTTATTTTAGTTTCAAAGGATCAAACATAATTTAGAAAAATTAAGAGGAGAAGGAAAGTTTGATTTATTTACCCATCTTTTTGCTTACCATGTTATATGCATTCCATGCTGGGGAGTCAGAGAAACATCGATCAAGAGTGAAGAGAAGGGCTGACATCAAGACCCACAGCAGCACAAGTGTGAGGAGACCTTCAGGTTTCACCTGCATAAAACTGATCAAAGCCAGCAGGAAATGGTACTGAAGCAATAGCTTGAGAAAGAAGTTGAATGAAGAGAATTTGCAAAGGTACAGAAAAGATACTTATCACACATCCAGAAGGAAAATAAAGGATGGCTGTGCAACCCAGGAGAAAGCTGCTCACTCAGGGTAAGTGATCATTAATACTTCTCCAGCTTCTCCAATTTGACAGACTACCCTGACTCACAACTCCTCAGGCTGCCTGAGGAGAGTGCATCTGACTGCGCCACAGGCTCCTGCAGTGCTGCCAAGCCCTTCTAGGTCATGGACTACACCACTGTAGACCTTTCTTTAAAACTAAATAAACCATGCTAGGAGAACAAAAGACAATATTAAACAAAATAAGCCAGAAACAAAATGAATCTTACTGTATGGTTTCAATTATATAAAGATCAAAAGAAGGTAAAAGTGAATTCTATTGTTTAGGGATGCATACTTGGGTGATAAAAGTACCAAAAAAAAACAAAGAAATCATTATGAAAACTTAGTGGTAGGCTCTAGAGGAGAGGGAGGCATTGCACCTGGCAGGGCAGGATATAAGGAGCTGGCAATGTTCAATTTCTTGACCTGATTGGTGGTTTCATGAAGGTTCACTTTATAATAATTTGTTAAACTGCAAAGAGAAGAGGAAGGGGCAGAAGTAAGGAAGGAGTCAGTTTATCCAGGTCATGGTCAAATGGATCAGTTCTTTCATCAGAGGCAGCTCAGGTATGGATTAAGTGCATGGCCTCTGGTGTCAGTGGACTTGGATTTTGCTACCTACTTGGTGTGTGACCTTGTGCAATTTGCCTCCCTTCTCTGTACCTCAACTGTACCATCTGTAAAAATAAGGATAATAATATTACCTAATGTGAAGATTAATAGCTCTCAAGCATGCAGTAAACTGGGCATGAACTTTGTTAAATAAGTAAAAAGTTGTACATTCATTCAACATTAAAATTCTTCATGGACCTCTGCTGTGTTGGGCCCTTCAATAAGCCTTCACAGGCTCATGATCTTGGTTGGGCCCAAGAACTAGAGCTCTACCTTAGGGTCCATGAGGCCACCTCCCACTAGAATCCAGATCAGATTTCTGATCTGGGCCAGGCAGAGCCTGAGAGTTAGCCAGGGAGTTCCAGGTCGGGACAGCCCTGCAGGGACTAGAAGCCAGGCAGGCTCTCACTGGCCTCCAGCTTCCACAGCTGGGCTGGGCATGGGGGCTTCTGGTACCAGAACCAGCAACCTCTTCTACTCCAGGTCTCAGAAGAGTGTAGAGAGGTCAGACTGTGAGAAAAGACGAGCAGGGCGAGTAGAGGAGCCAGGAGGGTCATGGACGCCTTTCATCCCTTCCACAGAGGGAGCAGCAGAAACAGAAGTGTGGGGGTGGGGTGAGCGAAAAAAGAACCAAAAGCAGAGAATGAGGCCAGCCCAGCCAAGCGCTTTTTGTGGGGTCTTAATTAAGCCCCATTGTTCCTTTCAGGGTGGAACATATGTTCAGGGCCTGTCTGAGGTTTGGGATTGAAATTTCAATGGTACTGGGCCCTATGGCCTTCTGGGGAGGAGAGCCAGGATAGGGTGGGCGGGGGGAATTGAGGGGGACCATCTCCAAGCTCTGCAAGAACTGAAAGTATCTCCCAGAGTCATCTTCCACCATTTCCAGAGCAGGAAATAAAACAACCAGAAGGGGTCGCAGAGCCCCGACCCCAGTGGTGGGAAATGCCCATGGGGTAAGACAGCTTTGTCACTCGAGCGGGCTGTGACCCTCTGTGGGACTCAGTTTCCCAATGTGTGCCGTCCAGGTGAGGCTGTCTAGGACAGTAAAAGGTCACCAGTATCTGCCACTGCCACAAGCAGGACCTGCCGCCCCCACCCCCCGCATCCTCCCCTACCTCCCATCCCCCAACCCACCCCATCCCAGCAGCCAGACAGCTCAAAGGTGAAGGACTGAGCTCAAGGTCAGACTTCCATCTGACAACTCACTCTGGTGCTCGCCAACTGGGTCACCTTGAGCAAGTGCCTTAAACTCTCTGAATCTGTTTTTCCATCTGTAAAATGGGGATAACTCCCATCCTCTATGTTTGCAATGGGAATTAGTGAGCATGAACCTTGTCAGGCCCTTAGCAGGTAGTGCCTTGTGCACACTTACACTTATCAGCAAACCATCGTCACTATCTGTGACCTTCCTCTCCTGTAGCCTTGACACAAGCCTGGGAGCACACTCAGAGGAGAGTGATGAAATAATAAAAAACAAAGACAACGACATTGCTGAGGATGTAGAAGAGGTCTGTGAAGAATTTTTAAGAGACTCTTAAGCATGCTAAGCATTTCATCTACATTCTGGCATGTTAAGAGACCTCAGGAAAACCATGCTGAGTTTGACATCTGTCCCTTGGAGTTTGAAAGATGCAGGAACTGCTGTCCAACTCACATCTGAAAAGTCTAAAGATATATGCTGTGCTGCAACTGCCCTGGGATAGCTGAGGGGAGAAAAGCAGAAAGTGGATAGGCAAAGCATCCGTGAGTTCCTCTGGGTCATATGTGGAACCTGAAGAAAGAAGCCTGGCTGAGTCATCTTGAGAATGTGAAGGACTAGGTGACTCCCCAGAAACCAAGGAGCAGAGCAGCGGTCTTATACAGAAACAGCAAATGGAGACAATGCTTGTGCCAAGGGACTAGAGGTGAGAAGAGAGATGAGAGAGTGAGAGATGGTCTCCAGGAACCCTGGAAGCTACTTCTAAAGTGTGATGGTCTGCATTTGGAATGAGCCACAGCCACAGAGCAGCGGCAGTTATAGCAGTCAAGCAAGAACTTTCCTGATTCTTCTCACTCTGGGGTAAAAACCACCAGCTAGGGAGGTGGCAGGAGAAGAAAGAGAAGACAGAAGTTGATCCCATCTTCCAAAAGCACACTTGTCCCCTGGCAGGGCTCCCAATATGCTATAGGTCCAAGATGAGGGAGGAGACAAGCCTTAAATAAAGTTGGAGTTTTTATAATACACTGAACTAGAAGATTTGGGAAAAGATGCTGTTCATTACCTGTTAGTGACTGAAAGCCCTGAGAACAGCCACATTTCACCCAAGAGCAATAAAGAATAAGATGGGAAAGCCAGTTTAAAAGGGCTGGGGTGAAACGATATATATAGCTGCTTTCTTTTTGAATCCTAACAAGTCTGAAAGTAAAAGTGAAAGACACTCAGTCGTGTCCGACTCTTTGTGACCCCAAGGATTATACAGTCCATGGAATTCTTCAGGCCAGAATACTGGAGTGGGTAGCTGTTGCCTTCTCCAGGGGATCTTCCCAACCCAAGGATCAAACCCAGGTCTCCTGCATTGCAGGTGGATCTTTACCATCTGAGCCACCTGGGAAGCCCCCTAACAATTCTAGCTCATTCAAAATCCAGTTGCAAATACACACCTATGGAATGATAACTGCCAAGCAAAGTACAGAACAATGTAGAATGGTGTCTTTTATCTAAGAAAAGACAAAATATAAATATAAACATGTAAGTAAATGAAATAAATTTCCTTATATATTTAACAGTGGAAGGATAAACCAAAAACTAATAAAAATGGTTTCTGATAAGAGGAAGAAGGAGACAAGATTGAAAATTAGATTTTGCTGAAAGTAAAACCCAACTGTGTGGGCACCCTGATCTCAGACTTCCAGTCTGCAGAACTCTGAGAAATCAATGCTTGTTCATCAAGCCATCTCATCTATGGTGCGTTTGCTATAAAAGACAAAACTGACTAAGACAGTTGCTTAACTTAAAATTACTAAATTACCCTTGATGAAGCTCAGTATCTTATTGCAGTAATGAGTTTTCACTTTCAGGTTAATATATGATGATGATTTAATGTTCTGTTTCTATGAGCCCTCTTTTGTCTTTTAGGCAATTGATCACACAGGGAAAGTTACTGTTTGTCACACATCATAGTCACGTTGATGTAACTTAAGGCTTAAGATCATCAAGTATGGGACCTCCCTGGTGGTCCAATGGTTAAGAAGCCACCTTCCAATGCAGAGGACATGGTTCGATCCCTGATCAGGAAACTAAGACCCCACACGCAGTGGTAACTAAGCCCTCACACCACAACTAGAGAGCCCTCGGGCTGCACTAGAGAAGCCTGTGTGTCCCACAAAGAGCCTGCACCACAGTGAGGGTCCAGTGCAGCAAAAAAAAAAAAAAAAAAATTAAATTAAAATTTTAATCACCAGTTTAAAGTTACTACACACATATTCTTTGCTTCTAACTCTTTATACCGTGAGTCCATATTCCTGTCCTTCTCCAGAGTCTGACATAAATTGTCTTCAGGACTTTCTTAGAGTCCTGGGTTGTGACTTTCAACTGTATCCTGGATATTTTGGCTATTTTGCCTATAAAAGATCTTTGAGAGTTCACCTGTTGCTTTACCTGCCCGGCATGTGTTCACCCATCTTTTGATATCAGCAGGCCAGTTCCTTCTGAAGGAATGGGCCTTTCTTCACTGTTTGTCCATTTAATTCAGGTAGAGCTAATTCCACTCCCAGCTCCAAAGGTGATCATATGGACGAGACTTGGCCCAACCATGTATTCTATCCTGTCAGCTATGAGTCCACACTGATATAAATAAATGATTGAATAAGTAAACAAATAGCAAGAGAAGACAAATTTCCCATACAGAAGAACTCCAAGTCATATGCAAATATTCACTCCTCCAGAAATGGGAGGTTATTTCTCCCTTTCATAAGTGTGGGCTGCACTTAGTGACTTGCTTCCAGAAAATATGGTATGCAAAGAAAAAAAAGTAAGTAACTACAATGGAGAAATCTAACAAACACTATCTCACCCAAATAATCGTGATTAATACTTTTAATGATAAACCATGCTGCTAATAAGCATGCACTCTTGCTATGATGTAATAAAAATGGAGATAGCAGCAGAAAAAGTCAGGGCAATTAGTCAATCTAAAACACAGAGGGAAAACATATTGAAAAAAATTAAACAAAATCTCAAAGACCTGAAAGATAATAACAAGTCACCTAACATGCATATAAGTAAAGTCCCAGAAGAAGAGAGTAAACTTGAGACAAAAAATCATTTGAGGAAATAGCAACCCAAAATTTCCCAAATCTGATGAAGAATATTGACTTTCGGATTCAAGAAGCTCAGCAAACTGCAAGTAGGGTAAATACAAAGAAAAATACATGTAGGCACATCATAGTCAAACAAAGTGGAAACCAAAGAGAAAGTGAAAAATCCTAAAAGCAATTAGAGAAGACACATTATGTATAGAAAGTCAGTGCTATGAATGTCATGTAAATTTCCACCAGAGTAAAAGACACCAAAAGACAATAAAATGACATCTTAGAATGATGAACAAAAAAAAAAGTCAACTGTGGAATTCCCCAGAGGTCCAGTGGTTAGCACTCCATGTTTCCACTGCAAGGGGCACAGTTTCATCCTTGGTTGGTGAACTAAGATCCTGCAAGCCAAGTGTCAAGGAAAAAAGCAGTCAACCAAAAATTCTATAGCCACCAAAACATCCTTCTAGCTAAGTGTGAAATAAAGACATTATCAGTTCAGTTCAGTTCAGTTCAGTCGCTCAGTTGTGTCCGACCCCATGAATTGCAGCACACCAGGCCTCCCTGTCCATCACCAACTCCCAGAGTCCATCCAAACCCATGTCCATTGAGTCGGTGATGCCATCCAACCATCTCTCCTCTGTCGTCCCCTTCTCCTCCTGCCCTCAATCTTTCCCAGAATCAGGGTCTTTTCAAATGAGTCAGCTCTTCGCATCAGTTTCAACATCAGTTTTAGCTTCAACATCAGTCCTACCAAAGAACACCCAGGACTGACCTCCCTTAGGATGGACTGGTTGGCTCTCCTTTCATCCAAAGGACTCTCAAGAGTCTTCTCCAACACCACAGTTCAAAAGCATCAATTCTTTAGTGCTCAGCTTTCTTAATGGTCCGACTCTCACATCCATACACGACCACTGGAAAAACCATAGCCTTGACTAGACGGACCTTTGTTGGCAAAGTAATGTCTCTGCTTTTCAATATGCTGTCTAGGTTGCTCATAACTTTCCTTCCAAGGAGTAAGTGTCTTTTAATTTCATGGCTGCAATCACCATCTGCAGTGATTTTGGAGCCCCCCAAAATAAAGTCAGCCACTGTTTCCCCATCTATTTCCCATGAAGTGATGGGACCAGATGCCATGATCTTAGTTTTCTGAATGTTGAGCTTTAAGCCAACTTTTTCACTCTCCTCTTTTAATTTCATCAAGAGGCTCTTTAGTTTTTCTTCACTTTCTGCCATAAGGGTGGTGTCATCTGCATATCTGAGGTTACTGATATTTCTCCTGGCAATCTTGATTCCAGCTTGTGCTTCCTCCAGCCCAGCGTTTCTCATGATGTACTCTGCATATAAGTTAAGTAAGCAGGGTGACAATATACAGCCTTGACGTTATCAGATAAATCAAATCCGAGATAATATGTCTCCAGTGACCTGGGCTGTAAGAAATGCTAAAGGAGTTTCTTCAAACTGAAGGGAAATGATACCTAAAGATAACTCAGCTCTACAGGAAGAAATGAAGAGAACCCAAAATGATAAACAATAAAAAGCTAGGCTAGTACTTCCTTGGTGGCACAGTGAATAAAAATCCACCTGCTGATGCAGGGGATATGGCTTTGATTCTTGGTCCAGGAAGATTCTGCATGCTGTGGAGCAACTAAGTCCGTGTGCCACAACTCCTGACACTGCTCTCTAGAGCCCATAGGCTGCAACTACTGAAACAGAAAAAAATAGTCTGTTCTTTGAAGAGAGTAATAAAGTTCATAAATCCCTAGCTAGACTCATCAAGAAGAAAGAGAAAGAACAAAGTACCAGTATCAGCAATGAAGTGGTCATCATTAGACATTCTACAGACTTTAAAAGAATAATGAGGAAATATTGTGAATAAATTTTAAGAATAAAATATCAATCTTAAACTCTTTTGTAAAATAAAAAAAGGAAGGAGAACTTCTGTATCATTTGGGGTCCAATCAGGAGAGAGAAACCACATAGTAATTCAAACGGTAAATTGAAGTTTAATATAAAAAGCAGTAACAAGAAGCAGAGGGATAAGGAGAAATTGTCTAGTAAGACTGAAAGAGAACCCTAGAGAATACAGGAATAGCAAACAGAATGAGTAGCCACTATTCCTTAGGGGCTGAGCTATGGCTATCATAAAGATCCCCCTCCCTGGGCTGAGATCCAGACTTCATTGAAGAGGACATGGCATGGCTCATTGGATGGGGGGCAGGTTGCTAAGGTGCCTGAGGTGCTGTGTGACTTAATGGGAACCTGCCTTCTGGGATGCAGAAGCACATCATCCACAGCAAGGTGCTATGCTTTGGAACTTGCTGCAAAGTTGCTGGGAGCAGCCTCACCAGCAGCACTCCACTGCCAAGCCACCTGAAGAGGTACTCAGGAAGGCTGCTGGCTGCCATCTGCCGCAGGAACAGGGAGGCGGAGGAGCCACCACGCTGATGCGCCTAAGCACTGGGAGCTCAAGCTGCAGGAAGAAGAGAACATGCTTCACTCCTCTGGCATCACTCTAGCATTCTCTACTGACAAAGCTTAACATGGCACATGCTGACTAAGGAGAAATACCCACACGACCAGCTCCTTGATCACAGAGCAGGCAAAGAAGAATGGATTTGGAGTTGAAAAGCCACAGGTTGATAACTGGCACAGTCTGCCAATTCATTTTTGTGTGGCCAGAAAAACTCTGACAACAATACTGAAAAAAATCTACACAAGAAAATTATAGACCGATGTCCTTCCTGAATATACGGGTTAAAGTCCTTAACAAAACATTAGCAAATCAATTACAGTGTATAAAAAGGATAACACATCAGGACCAAATAAATTTTGTCTCAGTATTGCAAGGCTGGTTTCACATTTTTAAAAATCAATAATATAATTCACCACATTAAAGAATAAAAGTATACAATCATCTTGATGGATGCACAAAAAGCATTTGACAAAGTCCAACAGTCATTCATGATTTAAACTTTAAGTGAACTAGAAATAAAAGAGACCTTCCTCAACCTGATAGCAGCCATTGACAAAATCCTGCCAAATAACATCATGCATAGTGGTGAGAGACTAGAGACATGGAAGAGAAGTTTAAAAAATTTTAATTGGTATATTTGCCACTGGAGGTGCTGCCTTAGATAGATAGGAAAGGTGAAGACACAGTCTAGTTTCTCTTCTTCCCACTCTTTAATCTCCCACTAGTGTCTCCAACTGGCTGATCCCAGACAGAAATCAGTTCTGCTGAGAGTCCAGGAAACAACCCATAGGAGCCAGGTAATGACAAAGGGGATTACGGGGAAAGCAGGGACAATTTCAGAGATGTTGCCACCTGCTGGGAAATCACCATATCTCACGGCAGAAGAGGGTGAGCTCGGCCCTGCCTAGCTAGGGCCACCCGTGTCAGTCGTATCCTTCTATCTTGGCTCACCTCCTGCTGCTAGTCTGGATCTCTTCCTCTTCACACAGCCACCTGTTGAGTCACTAAGTGTCCCCAAGTCTGATACACTTGGCAACCTAGCCGCACCTCACCCCATACCCTCTCCATCCTGCCTGACACTGAGGTCACCCAATCAGTCACTGTACCATGTGAGTCTGTCTGAACTCTGGGTCAGCCAGGCTCAACTGGATTTTCTGGTCAAGTCCTGTAATAACCCCTGTGTTGCCAGTAGAACTTATGATCTGAGCTGCCTTCCCAGCCTGGAGACAAATCATCTCTGGCCTGTCTGCACTCTCACCACACTCTGTTCACACTCTATTAGGGCCCTGACCATTCCCTCTGATAAAGGACTTTTGCACTGGTAACACTACGGTGTCTTGACTTTGGAGGAACTCCTTCCCATTCTGAATCCGTTCCTCATTTCCCCTCCCCACCCTCATACCCAGTATTCCAGGGATAAAGCGGGGGCCCTAGGCTAAGCCAGTCAGAGCATTTCATTCCTCTTGTCCCAGTCAGAGCTAATGAGACTCATAATACTAATTTGAGTTGTGAAGGAAGCAGATATATTTGGCAAGACATATTCTGGGGCACACTTGTGGCTTAGCTGGTAAAGAATCCGCCTGCAATGCAGGAGACCTGGGTTTGATCCCTAGGTTGGGAAGATCCCCAGGAGAAGGGAAAGGCTACCCACTCCAGTATTCTTGCCTGGAGAATTCCGTGAACTGTATAGTTCACGGGGTCGCAAAGAGTCAGACACGACTGAGCGACTTTCACTTCACTTCACTTCACTTTTATCCTGGGGTGGTTAAGAATGCTTCTTTATAGGCTTATCCTATAAAGACAATCCCTAAAGCATATCTTTGACTAACCCATTAATCTGACCATTTTCCCTATGCTGCTGCTGCTACTGCTAAGTCGCTTCAGTCGTGTCCGACTCTGTGCGACCCCATAGACGGCAGCCCACCAGGCTCCCCCGTCCCTGGGATTCTCCAGGCAAGAACACTGGACTGGGTTGCCGTTTCCTTCTCCAATGCAGGAAAGTGAAAAGTGAAAGTGAAGTCACTGATTCGTGTCCAACTCTCAGCAACCCCATGGACTGCAGCCTACCAGGCTCCTCCATCCATGGGATTTTCCAGGCAAGAGTACTGGAGTGGGGGACTTGCCCACAAATAGGAGAGGAACTCCAGAGCCCAAGCAGGGCAAGTCTGTGGGGTATAGGCCTATTTCTCCTGACACCCTACTCCTCCAGTAATGCCAGGCCTGGGGAGAGCTTGAGATGGCAGCTAACTGCCAGCTTTCAAATCATCCTTGCCTACAGGGCAGGTCAATTGTGTTTCTATTTCTCAGCTTCTTCTATTTTCTGCTCTGCTGTGTTAGAATCAACTAGGCAAGCCACATTGTACCTGGGAGACAAAAAGGTGAGAACTCCCTATTTGCTGGCATTTCCTATCAGCATTGCCCCAGGAATGGCCCTGACAATAGAAACTGATTCTAGGCAAGAAATTTCCAGCTTCCTCTGGCAATCTCAGCATCCCTGTGGTGTGATAAACCCCGTGTTGCCAGCAGAGCTTATGATTTGAGTTGCCTTCCCAGCCTGGAGACGAATCATCTCTGGCTTCTCTGTGTTACTCTTGGCACACTCTCACCACTCTTCCTTAGCTATCAGTATCAGCACCAGCCAACATCCTTCCTCAGAGCCCTGGCTTCATGGAACCTCTGCTCTAAACTTGTATATTCTAACCCACAGTCCTAGAGGCAGTATCTGCTTCCTGTAGTTATTACACTGTGTTCTTGGTGCAACCTTTTTGCTTTTTTCCCTTCAGGTAATTTTTGCTTCCAATATGCACTTGATCAATTTCCTATATTAAATTCCCTCAGTTGAGGTACCTAGTATACAGTTTTTCTAACAAGACCTTGACTGATTCATCTGGTAGAAGTGTAGTCAACAAACTTTTTTGTAAAGGGCCAGTTAGTAAATACTTTAGGTGCTGTGGGCCATATAATCTCATTGTGACTACTGAACTCTGCTGTTGTATAACCTAAAATCAATGAGCATAGCCAGTACTCTTGCCTGGAGAATCCCAGGGACGGGGGAGCCTAGTGGGCTGCCGTCTATGAGGTCGCACAGAGTCGGACATGACTGAAGTGACTTAGCAGCAGCATGCTTCAACAAAACTTTATTTAGAAAAAGCAGGTGGCTAACTGTAGTTTGCTAGCCCTTGTGTCAAACCAAGAGTTCAATCAGGAAGCAAATTCTTAAGCAATCTACACCATGCAGATGGTTCCGGGTGATGGGATTCAGTCTCTAACTTCGGGCAAGTCATAGTCTGCTCTTGAACTTTGGGGTCATTTATAAGATGAAGTGGTTGAGCTAATAAAAGATTATCCTTATGATCCCTTCTAACTCTGGAAGTTCAATGGTTCTGTTACTATCTCCAGAACACTAAATCTGCAAAGCAATGTCTCAAGTCAGCTTCCCCAGGAAGCAGGCTCTGAGATGGAGATTACCATGCGGGGAGTCTGCATGAGCATTCTTTTAGAACCAGTGCCTGTGGAGGGGAAAGGAGGAAAACAAGGTTGGAAAGACGGTGATATTGGGCTGAGATATGTTCTTAACAAAGGTCTCATTCCATCCAACAAAGCTCTGAAGCCGGGATGGTCCTTAAGGTTTTCCCAAGTTGGGGTAGGTAATGGGGATGGCTGTCTACACCCTACTTTGACCAGTCATCAGATGCGGGCTGCTGCAAGACAGGAACATGACGTTAGCTATGGCAGCTCTATTCACCTGGGGCAGTCTTTGAAGAGGGCTGACAGACACAGGCACTCCTAGTATCTAGAAGAGTAGCCTCTTTATTGTTGAGAGAGATCTGGATGAAGCCCCAGTGTAGCATTCACTACAGTCCACCCCCTCATGCTGCTCAGATTTCAGATTAATTTGTATAAATTCTGAGTGCAACTTCTCTAGAATTGCATAAAGTTTTTATTTACTAGGGGAAAACTCAGAAAATGAAAGCTATGTATCTGATCTGGGGTTGCTATATATCTGATTCCAGGCAACAACTGATATAACTTTGTAACAACAATGCTGTCAAAACAATAACTGTGATGTATCTGACCCCAGGCTACGACTGATAGCACATAATCTCCCACCTTTCTATCCATTCTAGATTTCCTTCTGCCATAGATAGCATCTCTGCTGGGTTCAGTGGTTTACCTGATAGCATGACTTGCCCCTCATCCCTGAGAGGTCTGAGCCCTTATTACCATGCCCTGCTTGGGCTATGGCTGATACGCTTGTCCATCTACCACCAAGATTCGTCCAAGTGTAACATCCAGATAGACGCCCTGCTTCCACTTGTAATAACAGTCTACATCATTCTGGGGGTTGAAATAAATTACTTCTGCCAAAATGATGACTCATCTCCCTGCTTCAAGGAACTTGATATGCCAAGGCTGCAAGCTAAACTTGTAGTTCCATGCACTCATGTTCTATCCCCTATTGGAGGACTGGCCTTTTGAGTTCATAGGGTCTGCATACTCAGAACGGTGGGGCCAGAAAGCTAAATTCCCTAAGAATCATTGACTGTGACAGAAAGTGGGGCTATTCCTGCTTCTACTTTCTCAACTCCTGGACTCGTGTTTCTACCCTGTTGAGTACACAGCACCATATAGGGTTGATTTAGAATGTAGACTATGTCTGCCAGAGAAGACATACAGACGGCCAACTGATGCATGAAAAGATGCTCACCATCACTCAGTTCAGCTCAGCTGCTCAGTCACGTCCAACTCTTTGTGACCCCATGGACTGCAGCACGCCAGTCTTCCCCGTCCATCACCAACTCCTGGAGCTTGCTCAAACTCGACATCACTAATAATCAGGGAAATGCAAATCAAAACCACAGAGAGATATCACCCCACTGCTGTCAGAATGGCTATCATCAAAAAGACAACAAATAGCAAATGTTGGTGAGGATGTGAAGGAAAGGGAACCCTCATGCCCTGTTGGTACAGATGGCAAATTGGTGCAACCATTATGGAAAACAGTACAGAGGTTCTTCAAAAAATAAAAAATCAAACTGACATATGATCCAGCAATTTCACTTTTGGGTATTTATCCAAAGAAAACAAAACCACTAATTCGATAAAAAACACACACCAGTATTCACTGTAGCATTATTTACAATAGCCAAGATATGGAAGCAACCTAAATGTCTGCTAATAGATGAATAGATCAAGAAGATATAAATACAGATATAGATATATACACATACATATACAGTGGAATATTATTTGGCCATAAAAAATAAAATTTTCAATTTGTGACAGTGTGGATGGATAGAGGTTACTATGCTAAGTGAAATAAGTCAGACACAGCAAAAAGACACAGATGTGTATAACGGACTTTTGGACTCAGAGGGAGAGGGAGAGGGTGGGATGATTTGGGAGAATGGCATTGTAGCAGGTATACTATCATGTAAGAATCGAATTGCCAGTCTATGTCCGACGCAGGATACAGCATGCTTGGAGCTGGTGCACGGTGATGACCCAGAGAGATGTTATGGGGAGGGAGGTAGGAGGGGGGTTCAAGTTTGGGAACGCATGTACACCCGTGGTGGATTCATGTCCATGTATGGCAAAACCAATACAGTATTGTAAAGTAAAATAAAGTAAAAATTAAAATTAAAATAAATAGTAAAAAAAAAAAAAAGAAATAAGTCAGACAGAAAGACAAGTATCTCACTTATACGTGGAACCTAAAAAAATTAAGGTTCATAGACACAGACAATAAATGGGTGGTTTCCAGAGGCGAGGGGGCTAGAAAGGGTTGAAATAGGTAGAGGGGATTAAGAGGTTAAAACCTCCAGTTATAAAATAAATAAGCCACAGGAATGTCATATACAACATAAGGAATATGGTCAGCAATACTGTAATAATTTTGTATAGAGATACATGGTTACTTCATAATGTATGCAAATGTCAATCACTGTGTAGTATACCTGAAACTAACATAATGTACATCAACTATATTTCACCAAGCAAACAAAACTGTATACTATGTTCTGGAGGATAGTATTCTATCCTTGATGACTCAGTGGTGCCTTCAGGAGCCCTTTCCAATACTCTGTTAAGCCAGCAGCTTCTCAAAGGTGCCGCATGTGAAATAACCAGTGGATGCCATGATCCTGTGTCCAACCCCTCACCTTCTTTTCTATGACATAAGCCCCTCGATCATACACAAAGAAGCATGGGTATCCTAAGACAGGAGATTTATGTTGGAGCTGGAATGCCAGGAAAGACCTCTGGAAAAGTAGAACCAACCTCTTCTCCTAAGACATGGCTCTGAAAATACTGCATATTTTAATATTTCAGAACATCACCCTTTGCCTTCTCTTAGTCTTTTTCACTTGTCCTTTGTCTCCAGACTTTCTCTCATGTCCTTATGGCATTTCCCAGGGTGTGAAATATGGACCATCAAAGACTGGCTCAGAACCCAGGAGCTAGCACCCAGTAACCTTCAATAAAGCATTGCCCTTGCTATGAGCTGGGCACTATTCTAAATGCTAGACATCTACTATCTCATTTAAAACAGCCTTGGATGTGAGCACTATGATTGCATCCATTTTTAGATAAAATAATCAAAGTCAGAGAAATTAAGTAATTAGTCCAACATTACAAAGAGATTCAGACCCATCCATAGCATGGATTCAAACCTACGTAGATTCAGAGTCTACTTCAGAGTCTATTCTTGATCGCTCTCAATACCTCCTCTTCATAGATAAGTGAGCAGTCTACAGAGAGCTGTCTACAGTTCCGCAGAGCTGGAGTTAGAACCTGGAGCCCAGGACTCTTCTCCCCAGCCTTGGTTCCTGTACCTTTGCCTGCAGTGACCTCATCAAATGCTTATAAATTAGTCATCTGTGGCCTCACCCCAACTCTGGCTTTGTATCAATAGCACCTGGAGGACTTGCTAAATGTTCAGACTTCTGGGCTACCAGAGGGCCTGATTTGGTGTAGTAGGCACAGAAAGGTTCTGTGATTCCTAATCTGGGTGCCTGCTGTCTCCCCACTGGACTCTGAGCTCTGGAGACAAGACTGGATTTATTCCTAGCGCTGACCACAGTGCTTGGCCCACTTTAGATTTCAGTATGTATATGCTAAATGACTTAAAGACTATCACTTTGTTTCACCAGAAATTTATTCAAGCTCTTTATTCACACAAAGAGATTTTGTGACTTGCCCCAAATTTCTCAGCAACCTTCAGACAGGTAATTCTTAATGTTTGGGGAATTGGGCCAAGTCTCCTTGGTGACCTGATGAAACTCTGAATCTGCCCAGAAGGATGCGTGCATACACAGAACATTGCCTACCAACTTCTGGGTTTCATGATCCTTGGGAGCCCCTAGCCTGGGGGAATGGACACTACATTAAGGATCTCTACTGCAGCCCAAAGAGGAAAAGTTTGTCCTTTCCAATAACTAAGTGTAATAAAGACTGTTGTTAACAGATTTCCAACTTACAACTAGGCATACAATCAAACAGATTTCAGACAACATTTCCCAACCTCCCTTGCAGCTACACAGAGCCTTGGGATTAAACACTAGCTGATCGAAGCAAAACAGAAGTAATATACACAACTTCTAGGTTGCGTCCTTAAACGGAACATGTGCCTCCCCTTCTCTGCTTCCATCACCTCCACAGCCTTGTCTCCACCACCTGTATCAGAGTTTACCACAGCAGTATGAGTCTGATCAGCCTCTTCCACTCCTTCCGTATTCTGTCAACCTTTGGCTGCTGCCCAGATGTCTAGATCTCACATAATGTTCACCTGTCTGAGCCCCTCAAGCTGGTCTCTGTTGGAGACCTACCATTTACAACATCCCTGCTAAATTCTCAACATGACACAGCCCTGTCCTCAGGGAGCTCATCCTCTACTTCAGGAGACACAGGACAAGGACCTCCATACACCAGGCAGAGAAGGCTGGGTCCCAAATGAGAACAACACAGAGCAAGGAGGGCTCTGGGGCTTGATCAGGGAATAGTGGAAAGTGACTTGGGTTCTGATGTGCCCACACTTGCAGTGTGACCTTGGACAAGACACATTTCCTTTCTGAGCTTCAGTTCCCAATCATGTGTCAACTTAATGCTGGGGACCGCATACTAATGGAGGTCTTTCTCAGCCTAACCCTCTGGTTCTTGATATTTCTCCCAACACCTAGCACATCATGGGTTTGTGCTGTTGTCCTGTAATTCTTCAGGATGGACCTGTTGTTACTTCCAGTTCACTCAGTTGAAGAACTATAGTAATAAATTCCACCTATGATCTTGAAAGGCTCCTGTGGCAAGTGACTCCTCAAGTGTGTTCTACAAAACTGAACAGTCTCAGTGGTGAAGCCATGGCGATGGATAGGGTCTCCTGGGGTCATCCAGTCCATTCCCCTGCCTCTAAGCAGACTGCATAATCATTCTAGGCCAGAGAAAGGGAGGTCTTTACAGAGAGGATTCTACCTCATCTGAAGAGGATTCTCACTTTGTTTATCTACTAGGGAAGACATAGCCTAAACCTAACCTAACCTAGGTTATAAATAACCTAAATCGCTGTTTGTTTTTTCAATTCAAACTACTTCTCCTAAGTCTAACCTCAGTGACTGTAGGGAACAGCTGGCCGCTACCCTCCCATAAGGGCCTTTCATAACATTTA
Organism: Capra hircus; assembly: GCF_001704415.2. Classification (NCBI taxonomy): domain Eukaryota; kingdom Metazoa; phylum Chordata; class Mammalia; order Artiodactyla; family Bovidae; genus Capra; species Capra hircus. The sequence continues at coordinate 19,748,413 of NC_030835.1, forward strand.
TGGGACAAAGGTAGGGTTATGCCCAATTAACTGGGGCCGTCTTGGTGTCTGGGCAATTGCCTTGACAGGAATTTGATTTGAAGTTTCCTATAGACTCGAAGCTCTGCATAGAAGTCTCCCTTCTATACTTACATCTGCAAAGTGTACCCACCTACCAAATAGGGTCACATGCCAGGGACCCCCAAGCCCACCGTGGTTTCTGCTGGACAAGAGTGAATACACAAACCACCAGCTCATCGATCAGCCTGTACCCCCCTTCCTTGGTAGTTCTGCAAAAGCCTAACTGCGGTGGGCGGTGATTAAAACCAGCTCGTAAGTGGGGTCCACAGTGTAAGGGAGGGCCAGGATGGATGAGATACAGCCTTGGGGTCAGAAGACCTAGATTCTTATCCAGAGTCCACAGTACAAACTGGGTGCCCCTGGGTGAGTCACATCAGCTCTCTAAAGCCTCCGTTTCTTCCTACATAGATTGGGACTAAGATCTCTGACCATGTGGCCTCACTGGTATGCTGAGCAATAATAGTGGGTGATAAAGGGCCCATCAAATGTAAACCTGTGTCATAACTGTGGATGACACTGTTATACAAGTTGCTTAACACAGCAGGCTTCAAAGCTGCTTAACACTGCAGGCTTCAAAGTGGTTTGCCTAAACAGGGGAGCATGAGGAGAATCACATATTAGAACGTCTGGATATATGTATTTTTATTTCTTGGATGCAAATTTCTTTGAAGGTATGTTTAACAACATACATATTAGATTGTATTCATAAAGACTGAGCACACACTATGTGCTAATGTTGATCACTTTACATGAATCCAATCATTTAAGCCCAATCACATAGGTACTCTCTTATTATGCCCATTTTATAGGTGTGGAAATGAAGGTGGCTCCCAGAGGCTGAGTCTACTCACCGAAGGTACACAGCTACTAGATGCAGAAATCCAGAATGGAACACAGCGTGTCTGGCTCAAATCACATTTTCTTTTCCACTGCTTATACTGTCTGGTACAGAAAGATATCCATCATTTATAATAAATTATATTGGCATATGCTTTATATTGTACATAATATGTGAAGAATTATAAGTAGCTACCATATTTTGAAGTATGTGCCTAAAATAATTTTCTGATAGTGCCATGTTATTAAAAAAAACACACACACACAATTGGGGCCCATCTGCTTTATGGTCTAAACAAGGGGGAATATGAAGCTTATTGCCTTCTCAGCAGGGCTGGGGCTGCGGTCAGCATAAGTGAGGTGCCTTGGGCAAACAAATTAAGAAGGCCTGCACTCTCAAGATCCTGCAAGCCTGGTCCCACCTCCACAGTGCTGCTGGGGAGCTAAGGGAGGCTCCTGGAAGCCACAGGAAGACAAAGACAAGAAAGAAAGGAAAGCTTGCCTTCTTTATTGTTCCCAAGCCCTTCAACTCCTGTGTCCCCAATCCCCTGGCTGGGACCTGCCCACCTCCAAAGGGCTCCATGGGGTGGCAGGATGAAGTCCCTGGAGTCTGAGCAGTGGGCAGGGGCCACGAGGGTGACTGAAAGATCCCTGCCAGATGGCTGGAGAGGACATGGGGAAGAGGAGTTCCAGACTCTATGACCTTGAGCTTCCGGAGCAAAACAGGGACAAGAAAAATCCCTTCCTGGCACCCCAACAGGTTGAGTGAGAAGGTAATCTGTTGCCTTCAAGTTTCTATATGAACACAAATGTTATTAACGACTTCGTGGAAAACTGCACTGTATTACACTCTGTTGCTTCTCCACGGAGTTAATCTAAAATTAATCCTTGACCCTCCCTACCTTCTACCCTATCCCTTTACCAGGCTGCCTTCCCAACCTGACATCTGAAGGAGGGGTGAGTATCTCATCTATGGTGATCTAAAGAAGCGATGTGCCCTCATCCCCACCTCACAGCAGTTCTGACATCCTAAGATTCCCACTACTTAGACAGAATCCCCATAGGACTGGGGTGGGTGTGTAGGGGAACTGAGAGACCAGCAGGCAGAGGGCTCCCCTGCCAGCACAAGCCCTGGCTTCTACAAAGGAGACTTCTACCAAAGAAGACTACCCCCTGCCATGGGCCAGGGAATATCAAAAATGTCAGAACCACATACAGTCCAAAAAGAAAACACACACACACACACACACAGAGAGAAAATAAAGACAATTTGTGAAAGACTGAGGGAGGCGATCTCTATCTTTCAAAATGAGCAGAGTTCATCCAAGCTCACAATGAGGGTGGGTTGTTGCTGTTCAGTCCCTAAGTCATGTCGAGCTCTTTGCGACCCCATCAACTGCAGCATGCCAGGCTTCCCTGTCCTTCACTATCTCCCAGAGTTTGCTCAAACTCATGTCCGTTGAGTCCATGAGGGTGGGAGGAGAATGTTTTTCTCCAAAAACAGGCTTGGAGAGGTTAAGGGGCTTAAGAGCCATACACCCACCACCCAGCTTCCCAGGTCCATCTTGGCACTGGAAGAAATGAAGGTCTGAAAGCCTGGTATCATCAGGCATGCCTGAGTGTCCTGAGACACCCAAAGGCTGCCTGTGCCCTGAAAATTGAAAGATGGAAGAACAGAAGAGAACTCTCACACCCTTCAGTGCCTGTCTTTCCCCACAACTTTTGGGGACACTTATCCACCCAAAAATTCAGATCCAGGAACCAGTGTGGGTGTGGAGGCAGGAGAGATGCACTCTTTCTGGCTTTCCTTCACTCACAGCCCAAGGGCCCCCTTCTATCCAAGACTTCTAAATTTTGCAAAACTTGAAAATTACAATGTATTTCCTTCGCAACTTCGCCCTTTAATAGAGGGAAAACTGCGGTCCCAGTGAAATAATTCGCTCAGGGTGGCACAGGGCTATTGGCAGAGACAGGCCCCCTCCCCCAACCCAGTGCTCCTCTCATCTTGCTCTGGGAGCACGCCCCCCACGGAGGAGAGAAGCGGGCAGGCAAAGGATGCCCAACAGACTCCTCCAGTCCTGGTGCGCCTCAGGTGGATGTTCACTCCCTGGAATCCCGGGAGGACAGAAGCGTCTGCCCCACTCAGGAGTTTAGAAACCCAGAGGTCTTGCGAGGGCCAGAGGTCCAGCCCTCAGGGCTTCTCCCAAGGGCAGCCTTTGCGTCTGAGCTCTGCTTCCAACCTTGCGCTCTCCCAGGGCCGTGCCTCGCAGTGCGTCACCGCGCCAAAGGGCTAGAGCGAAATCAGAGGTGCCTGGAGGTGGCCTCACGGCCCCCCGGCGGTTCCCGTTTCTTCCTTTCTGGGGAGGGAAAATCACACAGTCCTGTTTGTTTCCCCAGCCGAGGCGAGCGCGGAGCCTGGCATATGGACACGTCGCGCTCCGCATCTGTGTCATCCGTCGCGTTTTCTGTGGATGGTTGCGTGTGTATGTGTGTGTGTGTGTGTGAGGCCCAGGCGCTGGGAACAAACGTGCATCTGTTAAATTTGACAATAAAGTCCTACAGCGGAGCTGCCAAGATTGGGACGGGGTGGGGGCGGAAGGCAAAAAGGGTGGGTGAGAGCTGGAGTCTCAAAAGGCTATGCCAAAGCGCCTGGCCCAGGTATTATGTCGGGAGAAGGTAAGGGGAGCAGCTGCTCCTTCTCTCGGGGTGTGTATGGGAGCGAGGGTGCATGCGTCCCTGTGAAGAGTACACACCGATCTGCTCAACATATGTCGCCACAAATCACAGTATCTCTCCCTCCTCCCACCCCCCACTCCCTCCTGACCGAGGGCAAAATAGAGAGAGGCGCTGAGAAGAGGCGCCGCTTCAACAGGTGTCTCCGTGCGCAATGCACCTTTTCACGCATTCACTGTCTCTGTCGGCGGCGGAGATAATGTAGACACTTTGTTTCCAAGCCCTGCTTGCGAGCTACGGATGCCTGGCGGGGGAGGCGGCCCTAGGCAGGGAGGGGGATTTGCAAATAAAGACCTCGGATGCTCCTGAGGTCCCAGCCCTCTTTTCTCTTTGTTTGAGGACTCCCTGGGCCGGAGCTCCCTCGTGCGCCCTGGGGGGTGGCATATGGCGCCCTCTCACCTACCCAAGAAAAAGAACTGCCTCGCCATTCAAGAGCGCACGAGGTCCCAGAGCTGGGGAGGGGGAATCTCTAGGGGAATAGCTTCTCTCCCAACGCGAAGGAGGAGCCCTCCTTATCTTTCGCCACCCCACCTCCGCCATCCTCTCAGCTGGTGCAGCAGCCGTTGGGTGGGGAGCAGCGCGCAGAGCTGCACCAGCCTGCGGAAGCGCCCCAGCTCCCGGCAGATGAAATATGGGCTAGTGAGCCCCTGGAGACCATATGCTTTCAATAAAAGAAGACAAATAGGACCGAGATAGGCCTTGCAGCCAACCTGTTATAAATGGGTGGCAATTGGGCCAATGTACACGGGGGAAGGCCCGGGGGGAGGCCTGCTCCGTGCCAAATCCATGTGTCAGCTTCTGGGACAGGTGCGCCCAGGGGCCAGGGGCCAGGTCTCCCCCTTCTGGGTTTATCACGGCAAAGGTAATATTGTGCTAACTATGAGTAAACAGTCATTGTGAAAACGAGGGAGAGTTTATCAGAGGCAAACTAGTTGGGGGGTGGCTTAACAATAAAGTTGCCAGCCTTGGGAGCAGGTGACGGCTGGCTGCGGGACTCCCGCAGTAGATGTTTTCCAAAGCACTCCACTTTACAATCTCTTGTAATTATTTATTAAACGAAATCTATTTATTATTATTTTAGCAAACACTGGAGACAGGTGGGGCTTTCTTTTCGTCGTCTCCTTTTGTTTGAAGGGCTGTTTGAAGTGGCCAGTCTCGGCCTGGGCAGCTCGCTCGCCAGATTTTTGTCTTCCCCTCTTTCAGCGTCGAGGCGAAGGCGAGAGAAAGAAGCCCCCTCCTCTGGCAGGTCATTAGCTATTCAGCCTCTTGTGGCCCCCTTCCCTTCCTCTCGTTTCTCAAAGCGCCCCCAGGCACTGCTAAAATTCCCCCCGCCGACAGGAAGGCGGCAGGGCGGACCGCCGCCTTCCTTCTTTTCCATTCTGCCCCCGGTGTCCAGGCGTCAGGCTGTCGCCTCCTTCCTGGACCGCCTCAGCATGCAGGGGGACTTAGGTCTCAGAGAGTAGAGGGGCGCAGGGTTCCCAGAGGTCTTAGAAGCGGTGGTCCGCCGGGGGCTTCAGGAACAAGCTCTGCTGCCGGCTGGAAGAGTCCTTTCACAAATAGCGCCAGCGCGCACTGAGTTGTCACAGCCTGCGCCTCCGCCGCCAAAAGGACAGGAATTAACTTTGGAGAGGGGCCTGTGCGTCCGCTCCCGCTGAAAGGGAGGACGTGGATCCTTGATCTCTAATCCCCCAGGCCTCCTCGACCTCAGGCCCCGCCCTCTTGACCAGCAGAAGAGCTGCGGAGAGTTCTCCGCACGGAAATCGCTGACCTCGGCCGCTGCGCGCTGCTCCTCGCCCTGACTGTTTTGCGCAAAGCGAAAGTGGTGGCGGTCCGCAACCCGTGGAGAGTCCTGACCCAGAATGGTGCCGGGGAAGCTAGATAAGAATTCTCAGAGGGGGCCAGAATTCTCTCCCTGTCAAGAAAGTATCCAAATAACCCCAAAATCTTCCAAGCGGAAAGCTTGCCCTGCGGCCCTCATCACTACCCATGGGACGCTTGAGGCAAGACTGAACCAAGGTGAGACCTGCCTTGGGTTATCATCTGAGAGCCACTGCGGGATGAGAGCCCTAGAAGTGGGCTACTTTCAGGCCTCCAGCGACCCATAGGGGTGTTCTGATCCCTTATGGCCAGGGCACACTCCTCGGAGCCAGGCTGGGTCCCCTAGTCCCAGGGAAGCACACTTTGCGTTTCCTCTCTGAGTTCCTAATTTGCAGGATAGAAATCAAGCAAGGTAGGCATAGAGAGTGAGAAAGTAGAGAGATAGAACACGACTGGACACTGGCTCCCACTGGCACTGGAAGATGGGGCCACTGTCCTTTATCTACTCTGACCATGTCATGCCTTCTATCTTTGACATTTTGGGATGTCTAGCTCTGCCTTGAAAAAATATCTATTTTCCCCCCAGTCAAAGAGAGGCAACAAAGAGGTGCAAGGGAAAATCTAGGATTAGGAGTCTTAGGACCTGCCTTCTATGTATGTGATTCTGCTAGAACTTGCTGTGTGATCTTGAGTAAGTCACTTCCCCTTTCTGGGCCTTGACTTTCCATCTGTAAAATGGGCTTTGGTTTCTCATTCTTATAATTAGAAGACAAATATGGAGCAAATTGTGACCCAAGGGAGGAGCAGCAGCAAAATGTGAAACTCAGGAGTCTCCGCAGGGTCCCTTTGTTGGTCTGGAGCCTAGCCCCAAGCTTCAGTTCGCAGGCAGCAAGCGAAGGAGCCTCTGCCAACAGCCCACCAGCTGAGATCCTGAGGACAGTCCTGGAGCTCCCTCTCCCTGGCTCCCAAGCACCATCCACCCTCTCTCTGCCTCAGAGGTAATTCGACCCTCCAAGCAGAGTGAGCAAGTGAGGAGAGGCTGGCTGTCACTAGGGTAGATATGCAGACTCACCTCATTCCCTCAGTTTCCCTGCAGGATCCTACCTCCTCTACCAGCTTTGGAGGCTCAGCTCCGGGTATCTGGACCTGCTAAAAAGTAATGCCTTCTGGGCCTACAGAGACTGAATCCAGACACCAGTTTTCCCAGCTTCTTAGGAGCAGTGTGGAGGCCCTGCTGGTGGTGGAGGGGGGCGCGGGGTGCAGGAGTGGCACTGGATGGCTGAGGGCTCTGGGCCTGCAATGGGCAGAGAGACGCTGGGTTAGCTTGAGGGCATCCTCCCCCAGGCCACACTTACCCTGAAGCAGATGACCACAGAGTGTCCAAGGCAGGGACAGAAAGGATGAATAGGGAAAGAAAGCGGAGAAGGCAATGGCACCCCACTCCAGTACTCTTGCCTGGAAAATCCCAAGGACGGAGGAGCCTGGTAGGCTGCAGTCCATGGGGTCTCGAAGAGTCAGACATGACTGAGCGACTTCACTTTCACTTTTCACTTTCACACATTGGAGAAGGATATGGCAACCCACTCCAGTGTTCTTGCCTGGAGAATCCCAGGGACAGGGGAGCCTGGTGGGGTGCTGTCTATGGGGTCGCACAGAGTCTGACACGACTGAAGCGACTTAGCAGCAGCAGCAGCAGGGAAAGAAAGGAGAGATGATGTGTTCAGGCTCACTTTGGAAAGCTTTTCAGATGGCACTAATCAGAGCCGTGAAGAGTCCCTGCCCTGTGCTCACAGCCTGACCTCTGCCAAGGACACAGGACCAGCTAGTGCAGACAGCGCCCCCCCCCCCTCCACCGTCTGTAACTGGACAGAACTAAGAGAGAAAGAGTTGATCTGTTTCTGCAAGCACCAGCACTCCAGGGGCATTTAAAAGACACAGGGGCTTGCTGTGAACTCCTGGCCATCTCATGACCCATTCTCATCTGAGCTCTTCCTTTACATGCCCCATCGGATCCCTAGAGTACTGTATGGAATTGTCTGTGGCGAATGCCTCCTAGAGGTCCCACCATAGACATTCGCTGCCTCTGGGGCCCGAAGATAATGTCTTAGATTTCTGAGCAGTGAGGGGATGAGGGGAGAGGTTTTAAGCACCTACATCTAAGGAGTGTGGGCAGTGTGATCTCAAAGCCTGGGGGGCGTCGCTCAGCATCCCCAGAAGGTGAAGGTCTCTAAGTGGCAGGGAGGTAGGCAGGATCTCTCTCTGTGGTTGCCCCCGCCCCTCCCAAAATGGAGTGTCAGTGAAACACCCCCTCTGAGTATTTGCTAACCTGACCCAAAGTGGAGGAGAGGAGAATGGCACTAGGAATTAGTGGACACTCCTCTAAACTGATAGTATACCTGGCTCCTTGTCCTTGCAGAGTGATTTGGAGCAAGCTGCCTCCTTTCTGAACCTCAGTTTCCCCTTGTATAACTCAGGGGACTGACCCACCCTACTGACTTCCTAAAGCCCCCTTCAGGATACCAAGAAAAGGTCTGGACAGATGCCAAGGAAAACCAGAATAGAAGCAAAGAGATTTGAGGCTGCCAGACGCGAGCTAGACAAGACCCTTCTCACTTGGCGAGGCTCTTTGAGGAACCGAGAGTTGCTGGGACAGAGCCCGCGGGGAGAGAGCAAACAGAGCGGCGTTCCCCTCCCCCGACCCCAGCCCTTTGTCCGGAATCCAGCTGTGCCCCTTGATGGGCGGAGCGGGCTCGCGTGGCGCGGCCCCCTGGCCCGGACGCTGATTGGACGGCGGCGCGGGCAGCAGCGGGGCAGGCACGCTCCTGTCCCAGGGCGCAGCAGATAAAGCGTGCCCAGGGACACACGACTTTCGGCTCAGAAAATCCGCAGGGTCTCGCAGCTGCGCCAAGAGAGCAAGAAAAGCCCGGGACCCTGCTTTACACGTATCTTCTCTGGGGCCAGAGAAACTTCCGAGCGGCAGCGCCTGCTTCTCATGAACTTGCAGACGGAAAAGCCAGTTCAGCTCATCGTTGCTCTCACTGCCCACCACTCTCTACCCTTTTGCGCCCTACAACAAGGTAACACCTGGAGCCACAGAGCGATGGGAGGAGGGGAAAGCGGGTCCTCTGGCCGGCAGGAGGTGGCTTTCTCTCGCATTTTTTCCCACCTGGCCCTAGGATTGGGAACTTCGCTCAGGTGACCGACCCACTCTTACCCTTACCTCTTACCCCGCCGCAGGATGGCGCCTCATCCCTCGTGTGCGCCGCCTGTCCAAGTGACCCACGAGACGGAGCAGCGCTTCCCGGGAGCCTCGGACGACGAAGTGACCTGCGTCGCATCCACTCCACCCAGCCCCACTCGCGTACTGGAGAACTGCACCGAGACGGAAGGGGGCGCCTGCCGAGGGGCCTCGAGGAAGCTCCGGGCGCGGCGCGGAGGGCGCAGTCGCCCCAAGTGTGAGTTGGCTCTGAGCAAGCAGCGACGGAGCCGGCGCAAGAAGGCCAACGACCGCGAGCGCAATCGGATGCATAACCTCAACTCTGCGCTGGACGCGCTGCGCGGCGTCTTGCCCACCTTTCCGGACGACGCGAAGCTCACCAAGATAGAGACGCTGCGCTTCGCCCACAATTATATCTGGGCGCTGACGCAGACGCTGCGCATAGCGGACCACAGCCTCTACGGGCTGGAGCCGCTAGCGCCTCCCTGCGAGGAGCTGGCCAGCCCAGACGGCGGTTCCCCGGGAGACTGGGGCTCCCTCTATTCCCCGGTCTCCCAAGCGGGAAGCCTGAGCCCCACCGTCTCGCTGGAGGACCGACCTGGACTGCAGGCGCCTGTTTCCCCGGCCTGCCTGCACCCTGGCGCTCTGGCCTTTTCAGACTTTCTATGAAGGGGCCTGTCCGCTGCTGGGCAGTGGGTCCTGGGAGAAAGGGCAGGGGCGGAGGCTGTCGGAGATGCGCGGCGGCGGATCCTGCCTCTGGCTCACTGACCCCTGATGGCCCAGAGTGGCAGGCTGGGTTCAATCCCTTGGTCTTCTGCGCCACACCCTCTGCTGCTGCCCGCGCGAGTGGGCACGGCATGCTCCGCGCGTTTTAAGCCCTCTCCCCGTGGCCACCCCAAAATCTCCTGCAAAAAAGACGAGCGTGGTAGCACTACACAGCAGGAGACACCCACTGTCTCCCCGACCCTGCCCTCACCGATGTCTGCCTGCCGGTCTCTTACCACTCCTCCCGCAATACCGCTGCACCCAACATTTGGTCTCTCAGAGCTCACTCTTCAGGTTGTCTTCTTCAAAGCTGCCTCTGACCTCCTCTAGTCCCTGTCAAGTCCCGGGGGTTTGGGCCTCTCTACTCTGCCTTAATCCATGAAGGCGATGCTCTGCTTTCTCCTTGTGCACTTTCCCCGGAGCCATTGCCCTCTCAGGGGCAGGAGGCAAGGCGACCAATTGGGGGAGCGCCTCTACCACCACCCTGCAAACTGGAGCGCCCTTGTCTTAAAAAAAAAAAAATCAGCTTGTAAATGATGTAATGTCTCTTGAAATGAATTTTTGTCTGGTAAAGTATATGGCCTCTCCCCTGTTTTATGTTTGTATTTATTGATGAGACTTCACAGTGGGAAAAGTCTTTATTTTGTACATAAGATTATTTAGGGACTGGTGAATGAGATTTTGAACCAATAAAAAAACAATTCTCAAGAAGCCTGAGTAAGGTAACTTCATTGGGTGGAGGGGAGGGCCCAGCCCCTGTGACTGGGGTTGGGGGAGGGGGCCCTGTCTAAGGAGAGGGAGGAGATAATTTCTGGGGGTCTGGGGTCCCTGCTGAGGCCTGACCTGAGAAACTATGGTGCTAGGCTGGAGGCCAGGCAGATTGCAAGTCAGCTATACACACTTGGAAAGGAAGAACTGGAAGATTTACAAATCATTGGCTCAGCCTCGTTTTATTTATGGAGCAGTTACTTGTCTAATTCCAAAAAGTGGTTTAGGAGTAAGATAAGCCTGCAACTAAGGCTACTCACATGGTGCTGGCCCTTTCTGTTATGCCACTAGCTTGGATTTAGAGTAACTGTTGCATTTGGGGAAGGGAGGGAATAATAACCCTGCAGCAGGGTCAGAAACGCTGGTAGGCTGAGCATCCTAGGAATTGTCCCTGAGTGCTTAGAGACCAAGAACAATGTCAGAGCTCATTTTACATTTCTGGTGCTGGGGACGAGACCTTGTGACTTGTGATCCCCAGTGGCATGGAGCAGAGAAGGTGGAGGGTCTGGCTGTAGTTTCTGACACCTCCCAACAACCAGTTGTTTTATTTGAACAAATTCTTATTCTTTTCAAGAAAGTATTCAAGGTTTCCAGCCATGTGTTCTCTATTACTTCCAAGGTAGAGTAGGGCTGATGCACAGTGACACTGAAAGTCCCCAAAACACTGCTGGAGCAGCTCTATATTAGCTTCCAAGATGTCCCAGGATGTCCAGGAAGCAGGTTTAAGCTCCAAGAACCCACAGAGGGCAGGCACCCTACCCTATGAATTGAACCGCAGAGGCCTCCTTGGATTGGCCCATGGTACCCAGGGAAGAAGCAGGCCAACACCAATGGAGTGCACATGTCAGAGGCAGGGACAAGGAGTCATAGAGTAGGTTGCTTTCCAGTGTCAGAGGACAAAGGTGGTGGCTTTGCAGGGGTTAATGTGTTTTGCATCTGTCTCTTATGCACTGCACCCCCTACCCAACAGCTTCAAATTGAACTTTTCCTCTCTCCTCTATTCCTAGGTCCCTAAAGATAGCTTGAAGGAGATATGTCTTAGTTATCAAGGGCTGGATTTGGGGGCAGGAAGGGGGACACTGCAAACAAATGAACAAAGGTGTAGTTTCATTTCATGGCTTTAATCTGGGAGAAGAAGATTAATGGGTTATTGATGACTTCTGCAGCAGCCAATTTTCCACCTGCGGCACCGCCCAGGGCAGGTGTCAGCAGCTCCAAGTTGCACAGACCAAGGCAGGGTCTGCTGCTTACTGGGCACTGGTGGGGGGCGGGGTGAGGGGAGAGATGGGCAGACATAAAAATCAGGAAGGTCCATCTCTGTCCTCCTGGGACAATAGCAAGAATACAGACAAAATCACTCAAGGCTGAAAAAACACTGGTGAGGAGTGGAGGTAGGAGCCACAGGAAGGACAGTGGGACTGTTCTCTGTGGCTGGATTAGGAAGCTTGCCAGAGAACACTGTATATTGGGCCAGGACTAGACATTTGGAGATTAGGTCCTCAAACAGGAAGATCCTTCCTGTGAAAGGCTGTGGGGAGCAGTGTTCAAATAGGCAGGGGATTCCTTTGGTGCGAACAACTTTCAGAAGCAGAAAATATTAATCCTGTGTTCTGGGTGGAGGCACCCACTGACCAGCCCCTCTCCTGCTTGTAAGGGTGCTCATTAAGAAGCTATTAGTCACTCACAATCTAGAATGGTGAGATGGGGAAGGAGATGGGAGGGAGATTCAGGAGGGAGGGGACATGAGTGCACCTATGGCTGATTCTTGTTGATGTCTGACAGAAAACCACAAATTCTGTAAAGCAACTATCCTTCAATTAAATAAATTAAGTGGGAAATAAATAAATAAGAAGGTATTAGTTACTCAATGCACATAGACTGGTCCTCCAACCTACAAATTTTCTTTAAAAGTACTGTTTAACCAACTTGGATAGTCACCTTGGGTAGGGGCAGATTTGAAACCCCAGAGCTGTCAGCTGAACTCTCCAAGTCAGGAGGAGGTGGAGGAAGGTTTAGAGCTCCTTCCCAAGGATGAGCTCCATCACAGTCAAAGAAATCATCTTGAAGTGGGAGACCTCACCCTTTTTCCAAAGAGCCCCACATCAAGAAGGGTTTAGGAAACACTTCTGGGTGGCACACACAAGCCCAGCATCATCACCAGCACACCCTCACCCGTCTCCAGGCATTTTGCATTCACTAGCTTTTAAAATGAGTCAGGCTGCTCTGGATCTCAGCTAGAAGCCCCCTACCACTATGCCTCAGCCACAGTGAGTGTGGAGCCTCCTGTGGTCTGAGGTCGTTTCCTGCGCCCCAGCTCCCTCAAACCCGGACAAGGTCCCAAGTAGGGGCAGGAAAGATGCTCCAGTTGAAAGTCTTCCCTCGCTCCGGCCGTTCTGCCTTTGTGTGAGCCCTGGCTTCCAGAAAAACAGCACATGAATCTTGCAGCCACCCCACCCTACCCCATCCCCACACACAAGCAGGTAGATTTATGGTGCCCTGCCTCCATCCCACCCCATCCCCAAGCCGGCAGTAGCTGGAGGACAAAGCCTCCCAGGGCCATTGGAATGCTAATGTCTGGGAGCCTGGCCGCTGGGCTGGCACAAAGGCAAGTGAGGCCAAGGGAGCACGCGACCCCACAGGCATACTCTGCTCCACCTCTCATCCACGGGCCACTCTGCCCAGCTGTGTGACCTTGAACGGGTCTCTGAGCCTCAGCTGATACACATGAGAAGCTGGAGAGAGTCTCTAACACCCTTTCACTGGGTTTCTGGGAACCTAAGAAAAGGCTGTGCTTGCGATAGATGGAGTTATAAGGCCCCTGCGAATGAAAGCAGTGGGAAAGAGACATTTGATCCAGTGGAACAGTGAAGAAGGGGGGGTTGGCTGAGAATGTGCTGCAGAATAAACACTGAGTATACTATAACTACATTTTACATATATGTAATTAGTACTCTCTGTTGTGTTTCTTTTCCCTCTCCTCCCCTTTCACATATCTGTGGCCAGTGATCTAGAAGGGGGTGGGGCAGTGTAGGGACACTCACTAACCTTGCCTGCTTGCCCACCTTTAGAAGGCCAAGAGCACAAGCAGTGGGAGATTTGAGGGCTGGACACTCATCTCAGGGCCCCTCCTACAGTCAGTGAGATGGGCAAGGCAGGATGGTGACACCCATGGAAATAGAGAGCCAAAGTCTTGGAAGTAGGTGACTTGCCCAAAGCCCTGAGTCACTGATGGAGTTATTGGAGCAAACCAAAAGCATGACCTTCACTCTAGGCTTAGTTTAGAGCCGTCTCCTCTGTGCCAACACAACCAATAGTAAGTTTGTGCTCTGGCTTGAACTGGGTCCTCTGAGTCTTGTAAAATAAGAGCCTCTCTTATGCTTTGACTACCCACTGGAACGCTAGTGAGATTCACTCGCTGCTGTGTACCCCTCTGCTTCTGGGATCTTAGGACCAAAGCGGTCAGAGAGAGAGAGCATCTGCAAGGCTAACTTGGTCGAGTCTGAGGTCCTGGAAAAAAAAAAAAAAAAGGCAGCGTGGCCCTGACCATGGTGCTGAAATGACTGCGTTGGTTCAGAGCGAGAGGCACTCCTAGGAGCGAGGCCATTCTTCATAAGGAAAACCACCTATCTACTGCCTCTGCCCATGTTTCCAGGTCCGAGTCCCTAGGGAATCCCTGTGGACATGTAGACCCAGAAAGCTGTTGGCTTCCTTGATGCGGTGGGGAAAGTGTGGACTCTATTGCTACTAACTCACTGTGTGACCCCAGAGAGGCCCTTTTCTTAGCTAGTCCAAAACATCCTCCTTTATAAATGATGGAGTTAGAGTTGAGTTGCCAGATGAGGAGGTCTAAGAGGTCTGAAGTGGAACAACATTGGAAGTTTAGGGTGCAGCATGCCTAATTGAGAACACTGGCTTGGAACTTTGCACTTAAATAGTTTTTTAAGACAATCTAGGTTAAGCAATCCCACTCCAGTGTTCTTGCCTGGAGAATCCCAGGGACAGGGGAGCCTGGCGGGCAGCCATCTATGGGGTCGCACAGAGTCAGACACGACTGAAGCAGCTTAGCAGCAGCAGCAGCAGCAGTAGGTTAAGCAATAGCAAAGAGCCACTGTTTGCCTTTGATTGACAGGTGGAAAGGGGGGCATTTTCTACATATATTCTTTTTTAACTTTGTGCTTTCCTTATACAATAGCTTGTATTTTGGTTATTTGCTGGCCTGGATAATTTCAAAAAGAATGAATTAAATATTTAGGGTGGGTGAGTTTGGCATAAGATCTGAAGTTTTCAGCTATGAAAACAGGAAAATATATATGTATATGTATAACATTTTTACTCAACTGTGGAAGACAGTTGCATGTTTCTAATTTGTAAGTGCTTCTATCTTTGTGATAAGATGCCTTAATATATTTCTTAAATATAAAAAAAAGAGGGGTCTCATTCTTTGGGTTAAAATGAAGTTTTAGTTATTCCAAGAACAAAGGCACAAGGAAGTCCTCCACACACACACTAATGGCAGAGTAGTTAAGAATAATTCAGATCACACAGACATTAGTTCAAAGCCTGGTATTGCCACTAACTGGTGGTTTTCAATTATACCCCTTTGCCTCCCTAAGGCCCATTGTCCTCACCTGCAGATTTGGGACAATAAATAGTAGCCATTTAATTGGGTTGATTAAATGTGCTTGCTTTTAGTGCATATTAAGCTGCCATAAATGGTTATAATAATAATTATTATTATAATCACCTTCATTTGTCTCAAATTCTTCTCATTCTCCCAAGGGTTATTTTGGGGGGTGAGGGTGGGGGTAGGGACGTTGCTTTTGCATGAATTTGAATTTCTTCTGCATTACTGTGCAGTGCAAGTTGGCATAAAGGCCAAGGGCCACCCACCCCTTCCTTGTGACCCTCCCCAGATGTGATCTACCCTTCCTGTGCTTCGAGATTATATATCCAGACATTACTTGGGCACCCCAAATGAGACATGTCCAAAATAGAATTATTATCCTCTAACTTCAAACAAATATTGCCTCTTGTTCCTGATCTCACTATCTAGCATCATCCAGTCATACATACTCAAAATCTAGGGTTTGGGGCTTCCCTGGTGGCTCAGACAGTACAGAATCCTCTTGCAATGTGGGAGGCCTGGGTTCGATCCCTGGGTTGAGAAGATCCCCTGGAAGGCATGGCAACCCACTCGAGTATTCTTGCCTGGAGAACCCTCATGGACACAATATATCCTGGCGGGCCACAATCCATGGGGTCACAACGAGTCGGACACGACTGAGTGACTAAGCACAGGGTTGGTCTTGACCCTTCTCTCTTTCTACCCACAACCAATTAATCTTTAAATCCTGCTGACTTGTCCTTCCCACTATAATAGTCCCTGATAGGGTAAGCCAGGGCGCTACGACAGACTCACCAATAATTTACTCTGAGGTGAGCGTCCCATGTGGGTGGATAGCTCTGCTCTGCGATGTCATTCAGAGACCTGCATTCCTTCCATCTTCCTCCCTCAGCGGCTGGGCCCTTGCCACCCATGGTTGAGGCTCATTGCCATGGGTTTGAGCCAGTGGGGATAGGAAATAAGTCATGGGGGAACCTCACTCACAGTCTTAAAGGTTAGACTCAGAGGTAGAATAGCATGTTTCACCTATGCTTATATTTTTCTAGGAATACATGATCATACTCCCTCAAGTTAACTGGACTAGGGGCTATGTGCCAGGAAGAAGTAAAGAAAGGGTGAGTCAGCAGTCTCCAGCCACAGTCTCCAGGACTGTGTCAGGATTAAGCTGGATTATATATGCTATTATTTCATCATTGTGAATCACTTATGCTTACGACCAGAGTCCTGCTGCAACAGCCTCTTTCTCACAATGCCTTGTTTGTCTCGGCATTTACCCTCCAGAAATACTGACCTGCTTGAAGTCTTCCCCTCACACACAGTCAGAACCCCTCCCATCCTTTTTCCCACAGTGCTGTCTCTGCCCAAACCCTCATTCCCCCTTCCCAGATTTCCAGTGTGGATATCACCTCTTTCCAGAATCTTTCTCTGAACTATTTCTCCCTCATTGCTTCTGCTCCCATAATATCCTGCGCATATGAATATCCTTGAACTTTCCAGGTAGCATTTGTAATTATCGCCCCTTTGTGCCCTCCTGACAAAAGGAAGTATCCTTCATGTCTCCAATGAGTACTTATTCTAACCATACGCCACATGTTTTTAGAATGAATTATCGAGTCAATAGAGCTTCCCCAGTGATTCAGACAGTAAAGAATCTGCCTGCAATGCAGGAGACCCAGGTTTGATCACTGGGTCAGGAAGAACCCTGGAGAAGAGAATGGCTACCCACTCCAGTACTCTTTTTTTAAAAAAAAATTACATTTATTTATTGAAAATAAATTTATCAATTTATTGATTGATGATTACTTTACAATATTGGTTTGCTTTCTGCCATATAACAGCGTGAGTTAGCCATAGGTGTACATATGTCCTCTTCCTCTTGAACCTCTCTCCCATCTCCCACATTTTCCCACCCCTCTAGGTTGTTAAAGAGCCCCAGTCTGAGATCCCTAAGTCATACAGCACATTTCCGTTGGCCATCTATTTTATATATGGTAGTATATGTGCTTCCACGCAGGAGCCTGGTAGGCTACAATCCATGGGGTCAGAAGGAGTCAGACGTGACTGAGCAGTGAATATTTTCACTCTCACTTTCAATGAGTCAGTAACTGGACTGACTGAATGGAAGGTATTTCAATTATTTGTTTAGAAATTTCATTCCTTCCCCTGACTGGCTGCTATATAAAGGTCAATGAATATTTGTTGAACAAGTGAATGAACAGAGTGAGTGAACAGAGACCTGTTACCGCTTCTCCCTCATACCCTCCTCAGCACCAAAATAACCTGTCTTTGGCTGCCTATGGGTTCATTTCAGAAGATGCCACATGTGATTTGGTGAGACTGGGTTATCACAAGAGAATCATTGTTTTGGCGATCACCAGCAAACATTCCAATAGTCGGGTGTGGGTGATCTCTCCTGAGATAGTCCATTAGATCATGGGCCTGACATCTATCTCAATTCTAGCACTTCCTAATTCCATCAGTTGAGAAAGTTACTTAGCCTCTCCAAGCCTCCACATATAGAAATTTCTCTATGTATAAAAATGCAGAAAATCACACCTACCCCACAGAATTTTATGAGGATTCAGATGAGATAGCAGGTATGTCTATACACTTCATGAGCCTGCCTGCAATTTGAAGCAGACCTCATTATAATACCCACCTTATCTCTATCTTATTCCTAGAGAAGACTAACTAAGAAGGCATGGACCAGGACCGACTTCCCATTAATCAGGGAGAAGTTACATGACTCGCCCAAGCCCATAAGCCTGTTAATTGTGGAGAGAAACTTATGCCCCTGCTATCCTAACATCATCACCAGCTACACTACCTCTGTTGGACTAGTTATCTATTGCTGCATAACAAATTACCCAAAACTCTACTACTTAGAACAAGAAACATTTATTATGTGGGTCTTCTGTAGGTAAGAAATCCAGGTATACCTTAGACAGGTGACTCTGGCTCAAAGTGTCCCATGAGGCTGCAGTCAGGGTGTCAGCCAAGAATGCGGTCTTACCTGATGGCTTTGCTGGGGCCAGATCCACGTCCAAGCTCACTCATGTGACTGTGAGCAGGACTTAATTCCTCAAGGGCCATTGGACTGAGGGCCACAGTTCTTCAGTGACTTTGGACTAAAAGCCTTCCTCAGTTCCCTGCCACATGGTCCTCTCCATAGGTCAGCTCATAACATGGAAACTGACTTCCTTCAGTGCAAACAAACAAGAGGTAGGGGGACACTCAAGACAGAAGGCATGGTCTTTTGTAAGCTAATCTTTTTGTAATCTAATCTCATTCCTTGGAAGAAAATCTATGACAAACCTAGATGTCCTATTACAAAGCAGAGACATCACTTTGCTGTCAAAGGTCCATATTGTCAAAGCTGTGTTTTTTCCAGTAGTCATGTACAGATACGAGATTTGGACCACAAAGAATGCTGAGCACCTAAGAGCTGATGTGTTTGAACAGTGGTGCTGAAGGAGACTCTTGAGAGTCCCTTGGACAGCAAGGAGATCAAATCAGCCCATCCTAAAGGAAATCAATAATGAATATTCATTAGAAGGGCTAATACTGAACCTGAAGCTCCAATACTTTGGCCACCTGATACGAAGAACTGACTCATTGGAAAAGACCCTGATGCTTGGAAAGATTGAAGGCAGGAGGAGAAGGGGGCAACAGAGGATGAGATGGTTGGATGGCATCACCAACTCAACAGACATGAGTTTGAGCAAGCTCCAGGAGATGGTGAAGGACAGAGAAGCCTGGAGGGCTGCAGTTCATGGGGTCACAAAGAAACAGACATGACTTACTGATTGAACAACAAAAACAACAGTCTCACAAGTGACATCTCACAACAGTCTCACAAGTGACATCACCTCTGCCACATTCTAGCCACTAGAAATGACTAAATCCAGCCAACAGCTAAGGGAAGGGCACTGCACAAGGGCATGGATACCAGAAGGCAGGGATCACAGGGGTCCGTCTTAGAGGCAGAGGTGCCCATCACAGAGGCAGTAGCAGAATCTTTGCTGCCTGCCCTCCACACCCCAGAGACAGGCAGACAGATGACAAGTGCATTCATACACTCACAAACATACACTTCCCTAGGACCAAATGGATCAGAATTCAGATGAAAGCCTAGGTGATTTGATTCCGGGGAAAGCAGATGCCTCCATGTCCCCTAGTGCTGGGCCTGTTTCCAAGAAGGGCCTAGGAGGGGCACCACCAAGTGAGCACTGGAGCCACCCCAGCTGATCTCTGACATTCATCTATGCTTTCACAGGCCTCCCCACCCCCACTCCCAGAGGCAGAGATTTAGGACGTCTGGAGCCTGGACACCGTACCCACTGAAGGGAAATTTACTGCCTCTAGAGAACCAGGGCCTGACTTGAGGTCTTGAATGCATCTTTTTCCCCTTTGCCTCTGCTTTATTAGGTTAATCATTGCTTGAATTGGTTGCCATGGTTTGGGCAAACCCATGGTGACTCTATAATGAAGCCTGAAAGACTTGGACCCCATTTATCATCCTCAGTGTTTGGGAGGCCCAGAGCCTCATTTGCTTCCCCCAGGGTCTGAGTACCACCCTTCTGCTTGGGGCCCCTATGCTCCTTTTGAACGAGGAATGAACAGGTGGCGACTTGGAAGAGAAGAGGAGACCCGCACAGGTGGAGTGAACAGTGTATTGCCCATTCCCCACCACACACACACACACACAGACACACACACACACACACACACATGCACCCATGCACACACATTTTATTTTCCACTCCAGGATTCCTGACACAGACCAAACACAAAGGCATCTCTTCCATAATTTTTCTTTCTTGAAAGTGAGAGGCAAAGAATGATGTTCAGTTAGAAGGGGTCCATGGCTGTCCTTAAATGGGGGGGGGTGGGTTGTGTCTCAGTAGATCCAGGTTCCACACCTCTTAATCCATGGGCATAAATTAAGCATAATTGCAGTCTTGCAATGAGTTGGAAATAGATGGGACAAGGCCAGTGGGAAAATAGAGGCATATAGAGGTTTAGCAACATGTTCAAGGTCATCCAGTGATGGTAAAGGCAAGGTAGAACCCAGAACCAGTGAAATGTATTATGAGGAAATTACCAGTAGAACTTTTTAATGAATTCTATGTATCCATCACCCAAATTCAACAGTCATTGACTCAAAGGCAGCTGTATTTCACGCACGTAACTACTCACTTTACTCAGCACTACTTCTGTGGATTATTTTGAAGCAAACCTGAGACATCATACAATTTCTACATAAATCTTCCCCAGTGTTAGATTTTGTTTGTTTTCTGTTCAGTGTAAATGTAATAATAGCATGTAGCAGCTGAGAGCTGCTCTGAAAACAGATCCTCTAGGTTCAGATCCCAGATCTGCTCTTTCCCAGCTGTGTGACCTTCAGCCAGTAACCTAATGTCTCTGAGCCTCAGTTTCCTCAACTATAAAAGGATGCAATGACACCTCAGAGAGTAACTGTCAGGATTAAATGAAATTATACAAGTGCTCAGCATCTGTGCCAGGTGCAGTGCAGATGGAGGCTTTTATTTTGTTCCCATATTTGCCACCACTGCACCATCAGCAATGGCTCCAGTCTGGCAGGAAGTCAGCTCTTGGCCTCCAACATCCAGTCTCTTGATGCTGTCTCCTGGCCTAAAGGCAAGAGGCTTGTCACTACCACTCTCTGCCTGGCACCAGACTCTGAGAACACAGACCTCAGCAGTGAGCTTGGTGTCAGTGCTAAGAGCCTCCAGTCTCTACCACTCGCAGCCCTGTTCGGCTCTGCACCACGGACCCCTGGACCAGCAAGACCAGGCACCCCCCCCGCCTTCTCCTCTTGTAGCTTTAGGCTTCATGACCTCTTGGCAGCTGGTCCCAATTATGAGCAGGTATCAATACACCTACCTTAAAGCTGCATGTATCTGTGTGTGCATGCATGTGTCCATCCCTCTGTGTGTGTGTGCATGTGTGTCTGAGTGTGTGATGTCCCTATACGTGAACCAGCATGTTCTCATGCTTCTGTGCACTCAGCCTGTGAGAGAGACTCTACTAGGAAACTAAAACCTGCCCTCTTACATTTGCGGTGGATGGACAGAGACCAGATTAAAACTAGTCAAATAAGGGCATGAAGTCATGAGCATGGTACTAAGACCTCCTGGAGACAGTGGGGAGAAACTAAGGTTGGCCAAACACATTAGGTTGATAACAGAAGAGAGAGGAGGTGGGGGCTCCATGGAAGATGCAGGAAGGGAAAGGGAGGCAGCCTATCTAGTTTCACTGAATAGAGGAGGCCTGAGTCCTAATAATGGCCTCTCAGGTCAGCAATATCCCCTGGAGCAGGAAATGGCACTCCACTCCAGTATTCTTGGCTGGAAAATCCCATGGGCAAAGGAGCCTGATGGGCTACAGTCCATGGGGTTGCAAAGAATCGGACACAACTGAGCACAATACAGTAAGTCCTGATAGCTGATCCGAGAAAGGTTATTTCAGGATATCAACCACTCCCCCAGCATCAAAGCTCCAAAGGGTTCTCTTGGGCTGAAAGGGCTCGCTCAAATTTCCCCTTTCCTGAGTGAGTGAGTGAAAGCCACTCAGTTGTGTCCAACTCTCTGCAACCCCATGGACTATACAGTCCATGGAATTCTCCTGGCCACAATACTGGAATGGGTAGCCTTTCCTTCTCCAGGGGATCTTCCCAACTCAGGGACTGAACCCAGGTCTCCTGCATTGCAGGCGGATTCTTTACCAGCTGAGCCACAAGAGAAACCCAAGAATACTGAAGTGGGTAGCCTAATCCCTTCTCCAGCAGATCTTCCCAACCCAGGAATCAAACGGGGGTCTCCTGCACTGTAGGCAGATTCTTTACCAACTGAACTATCAGGAAGCCCTATTCTCTTTTCTGGATAGCAACTAATTTTTATTGAGTGTTTACTATATCTAAGTACAGTTCTAATGCTTTCTGTTAATTAATCTATGAGATCAGATTTATCATTCCATTTTACAAATGACGAACTTGAGGCTGAGAGCAATTAACATGTTACATGTTACCCAGTGAGAGGTGGAGCTGGATTGAACCCAAGCTCTTTTGCCCTGGAGGCAGCAGTCCTAACCACCGTTACACTGCACCACTGGAATGCTCTATTTTTCCTCTTTTTAAGTTTTGGTTTTGGACATTTTCAAATATGCACAAAATAGAACAGAATCCTGTGACCTCATGCACTGTCACTCAGCTCCCACAGCCATCAAGTCATGATCAACTTTGTTTCATCTATTCACCCTGCTCCCACCCACCCCAACCCTGCACACACACTTCTATTTTTATTTGAGTGAAATCTTTTCAAACACATCCCAGATATCTACCATCCCACTTGTAAAGACTTCTGTGTCCATGTCTAATAAGAGAACATTAAAAAAAGAACACTAAGTCAGTTTTTATACTTAATGAAATTAACAATTCTGTGATATGATCTAATATGGCCTGGTGGCTCAGTGGTAAAGAATCCTCCTGCCAACACAGGAGATGTGGGTTCAATCCCTGGGTCAGAAAGATCCCTTGGAGAAGAAAATTGCAATCTACTCCAGTATCCTTACCTGGGAAATCCCATGGACACAGGAGCCTGGAGGGCTAAAGTCCATGGGGTGTAAAAAGCTGGACACAACTTAGTGGCTAAACGACAACAACATGATCTAATATCCAGTCATATTCAAATGCTTCCAATCATCTTTTTAGACAAAGAATCTCCATCTTAGAATCTCCTCCATCCCCTCTGAGCAGGTCAGCTGGGCAGTCAGCTGCAGGCCAGGACCAAGTCCATGACCAAGACTGGGCCAGCCCTGACTCCACGCCTTAGTGGGACTGGCTTTGGACAAGACAATTCCCTCCCTTACCTACCAGTCTCACCCTAAAGTGTGGTGACCAATCATGCTGGTTTGCCTAGGACTTTCCCTGTCTCAGAATTGCAAGTCTTATCCCCAGCAAACGCCAATGGTCAGTTCACCCTACAAGGAGCCTGAAACCCCGCGTCCACCCAGCCCTCCCTCTGCCTCCTAGCTCCAGTGTGGTGTCACCCACTGAGAGCAGGGGGAGCCTGCCACTGAATTTCAAGAGCCCTCGAAATAACTAATTTACCGAAACCTTTGAGGGGGCCCAGGCGTGCCTGGGTCCAGGAAGAAGGCCCAAAGCCCCCAGCAGCCAGCAGAGAATCAGCATCTTTTCACACCCAGGGGGCCAAATTCAGCAGTCTCCTCCCTCTGTCTTTTTCCCCTCTCCAGATCTAATGACAATCCAAAGAGTTCCTGATAGGGTTTTAAAAGATGCTCTTCATTCACCGTCCACCAAGCATGAAAATCTAGCTCGTTTGTCTCCATTCTTCACCCTAAAGGCCTGGCCGGCTTCAGGCCTGCAGCCTCAAACTTGTCACTCACTTTTCACTTTCTTTTGTTGGATTCGCCTTTATTTCATTCTTCTGTCTACTCTGGGCACCCTCCTCACCCCCTCCTCACTTCATCGCTGTCCTTCCCCTCCGCCCTCCCCCAGCACTCCCCAGTTCCTCTGTCCACACACAAAAAGCAACAGATCAGTCTGGGAATTTCTTCACAGTCCCTGTGTCCCCTGCCCCCACCCCAGCCTCTTCTCATTGCTTTTAAAGAGTGGGAGGAAAAAGTCAGCAGCGGCTAAAAAAGGACTCAGGTCCAGGAACAGAACTGCCTATTGCTCTGGCTGGAAATGGCCTCAGGGAGCCCTCAGTCAGGATGTTGGCTTCACAGCTGCGGAAACTCAAGCCCTGAAAGGGGAAGAGACTGGCTCAAGGTCACATGCAGAGTCAGCGGCAGATCAGGGTCCAGAGCTGAGTGTTCCAGCTTCGCAGCCTAGACTCGCGATGCAGAATTAAGGCTACCCCTCCATGTCCAAGGTACTGAGTTTACTTTTCTTTTATGACTCAGCTTTCTGATGAGGAGAGGGTCATAGCTCAAAGGCAGGAGCCATGTCCAGGTCATCCCAGTGTCCTCTGGATGCTTACATGGTAGGCATTCAGCGATGATGCTTTTAATGAAACTGACCTGAAGGAATGCAGGAGTCAGGCTGCTCCCGACTGGCTGGACCTCTTATCAGTCACCTTCTGGGCTGCAGTTTTTTGCCAGGCCCAGGATGTTCCCTGGACCCAGGGTATTTCCTGGACCCAGGGAGAGGGGAGAGTACATAAGAAGGGGTTATGTGTTTAGCAGTCAGAGCCCCTTCCAGCCATTTCCCCTTCTAAGAACAATCAACACTGGGGGAATTGATAGGGGTGTACCTGCCCTTCTCCAGGGGCAGGACAAATAGGTCAGAATCATCAGAGCCTCAGACAGGGAGAGAGGTAGAATGGGCATCGCACCAGGGCAGCATGAAACAGGAGGGAGTAAAAGAGAAGGAGGAGAAGAAAGAGAAGCAGGCGGGTTGACAGGGGCTCTGGCTCCATCAGCCCTCAGTGTGTCGCGTGCATGCCAGGCCCTGGGCGAGTTGTGGGAAAAGACAGCCACATGGGCCTCAGCAGGAAGGCCTGGTCAGGTCACAGGCACACCCCCAGTGCAAGGCTTCTCCTCTCTGACCTGGTCACACCTCTTCCTCAAGGTTCCACCCCTGTGAATGGCACCACCATGAGCACCCACCTCCCACACTAGAAACCTGGGTGCCCAGCCTCCCCCCGGCCCTGTGGATTCTGCCTCAGCAATGTCCACGAAGGCGCCCTGGCTCTCCATCAGCTCTGGACTGCACTGCTGTGCAGCCACGCAGAGGTCCCTGCCTGCAGCCCTCCTGTCCCCTCTCCCTCTGGTCCAGCCCACAGGCCACAGCCTCGTCTTCTCACTGTAGCTCCTGTCATTCTCCCCGCACAGGAGAGGTGAGCTGCCCATCTCTCTTCCGTAGTGTCAACAGCGTGGCTTAGGAGTCGGGCTCCCTGGCTTGCATGATAGACCTGCCACCTACAGTTTGGTGACCACAGGTAACCTCTTTAAAGCCTTGATGTCATTTGTGGAATAGGAATAATTGTAATTCTTCTCTCTTGGGAATCTATGCTGCTGCTGTTGCTAAGTTGCTTCAGTCGTGTCCGACTCTGTGCGACCCCATAGATGGCAGCCCACCAGGCTCCCCCGTCCCTGGGATTCTCCAGGCAAGAACACTGGAGTGGGTTGCCATTTCTATAGTAGAATACAATATCCAACAAGTCTACACTATATACCATATAATAATATACAAAAGTAGGAGCCTGTATGAGACCGTCAGGGAAGGTTAGCTATGGTGACTATCATGATTACTGTCCTTTGGTATTTTAAAATTTTTATCATGTTCACATATTACATCAATTATTTTAAAAACCGACCCATCCTTTCTTGCTGACGGAATTATCAAATGCCTGAAAATGGTCAAACTTCTTGGCCTTGTTATTCCGCCTATAGAAATCATTAGAAACTGCATAAAAATGTATCGACAAAGGTATTTATAATACCATCTTTTAGAATGGCAGGAAGTTATATATAAATGTTCAACCACAGAGAACAAATTATATAATTATATATTAGACATTATATTTTAAATATTAGATCATTAGATATGTATCTCGGAGAAGGCAATGGCACCCTACTCTAGTACTCTTGCCTGGAAAATCCCATGGACGGAGGAGCCTGGTAGGCTGCAGTCCATGGAGTCGCTAAGAATCGGACACGACTGAGCGACTTCACTTTCACTTTTCACTTTCATGCATTGGAGAAGGAAATGGCAACCCACTCCAGTGTGCTTGCCTAGTGAATCCCAGGGATGGGGGAGCCTGGTGGGCTGCCGTCTATGGGGTCGCACAGAGTCGGACACGACTGAAGTGACCTAGCAGCAGATATGTATCTAAAAGTTGAATACAGAAGAAATGTTCAATCATAGAGGACAGATTAGATTATTGTATACTCTAATATATATAGGGCTTCCCAGCGGGCACAGTAGAATCCACCTATCAATGCAGGAGATGTAGGAGATGTGGGTTTGATCCCTGGGTCAGGAATATCCTCTGGAGGGGAAAATGGCAACCCCCTCTAGTATTAATGCCTGAAAATCTCTTGGACAGAGGAGACTGGTGGGCTACAGTCTATAGGGTCATAAAGAGTCAGACACCACTGAGCAACTGAGCACGCACATAATTATATATTGGATTGTCATATATATTCAAAGGGGTAACCATACCCCATTGAAGATTATGTCGTAAAATAATGCTTCTTAAAAGGGGAAATATTCATAATATATCGCTAAGTGGGAAAAACTGGAGTTTAAGTAAGATGCCAGGCAAGGAAACTTGCAAATTACTCCACTACAAAATATCTAGAAACCTGTGGCCTGGGGCGTCAGTTATCCAAGCTGAGAAGGATTATATGCAAAAGAAGAATAAGTGACATCCAAGGGAGGAGCCTTTCCTCTTGAGTGTGTGAGCTTTGAGTCTTGGACTTAGTGCCATCAGGGTGATGCCAGAGGGGATGGGGAGCAGGGAGGCCTCATCCAGTGGGGGTGGGGCAAAGACCCCATGGCACCAGCTGGGGGCTCTCAGAGGTACATTGGGATGAACACAAACTTGATGCTGTGGTGAGGTGGTCCAAGCCGCGCTGGGGGAGGAGTCCCACAAGGCCACAGATGGTAGCGCTTTGAAGGAGGGAAGAACCTCAGGACAAAGAGGCAATGACAGACAGTGAAATGAGCATGGATGTGAGCCCAATCACCTGGTTCGAATATCAGCTCAGTCACTCTTAACATCTGGTAGATGTCCTTCCATATATGTATATGTATATACATATATGTATATGTATATGTATACATACATGTATATACATACATATTACATGGAAAAAATTATATTCTACTTTGGTCATACTATGCTTACTTCACTTAATATAGTACAAATATCTTTTGATCTCAGTAAAACATAGATCTACCTTGCTATTTGAATTGTTATGTTAATTGCTTCCATTTTCTTATCTATAAAAAAGCTAGTATCTGACTTGCTATGTTCTCGGGCTTGGAGGAGTTTTAAACGAGAACACCTGTGGGGCCACAGATGCGCACTGGGGGAGGGGTCTGTGTGGGTCATGGCCATCTGCAGGTTGGACTTCATTAGCCGTCCTGTCTAGGGGATGAAAGCTCCAAGGAACAGCATGAGCAAGGGAAGGTAGGGCAATGGTGGCGGGACAGAGTGGCCTTCCTGAGCCCCCATCCATCAGCGTTGACAAACCTGGCCCCCTGTGAGGGCTCCAGGCTCAGCTGCTGAGCAACGGCAGGTATGGAGCAGGAGCCCCTCCCTGGGCCCTTGGCACCCTCCTCTTAGGTCAACAGACAGAGTGGGCTCTGTCGGCTGGGTTGGGACAAGGAAGATTAATGGAGCAGGTGCGGGCTGGGGCGGGACAGTCACCTGGCTACAGGGTGCCTCCTGGAGCCCGACCCAGGCCAAGAACCAAACCTGATGTCACTCAGCCTGGCTCAGACCTGATCGGATGTGAGCTGGAGCCAGCTACGCTGCCCCTGCTGCCTACCCTGTCCCCAATTCCACCTGGCCTCGCCTGGCCTTATTTAGTTTCTAATGGGAGAAGCCGCAGAGAGGCCCCTGGAGCCCAACCTGCGGCACTCAGCTCCAAAATAAATGCTTCTCCTGTTTCTTCAATCTCCCAAGTAACTCACTGAAGAAAAGTGTGGATTAGTAAAACATTATAAATCACCCATTAATCTCACCACCAAGAGATAACTCTGTTAACATTTGGTAGATATTATACCTGTCTTTATCCATACACAGACACCTCACACACACACACACACACAGACACATATAAGTATATGAAGAGAGATCACTCTATACTTCTTTTCTTATGATCTTCTTTTTACACTTAATACATCATTGGCTCAGTGGTAAAGAATCTGCCTGCCTATGCAGGAGACAGACGCAGGAGACTCAGGTTTGATCCCTGGGTTGGAGAGATTCCCTAGAGGAGGAAACGGCAACCTACTCCAGTATTCTTGCTGGGAAATCCCATGGACAGAGGAGCCTGGTGGGCTACAGTCCGTTGGAAGTCACAAAGAGTCGGGCATGACTTAGCAACTGAGCTTGACCACATTATGAATGTCTTTTGGTGTTCATGAAATGTAGATCTATCTCATCATTTTGGGCTTTCCCTAGCTCAGCTGGTAAAGAATCTGCCTACATTGCAGGAGACCCCGGTTCAATTCCTGGGTTGGGAAGATCCCCTGGAAAAGGGATAGGCTACCCACTACAGTATTCGTGGGCTTCTCTGGTAGCTCAGATGGTAAAGAATCCGCCTGCAATGCTGGAGACCTGGGTTCTATCCCCAGCCTGGGAAGATTTCCTGGAGGAGGGCATGGCAACCCACTTCAGTATTCTTTCCTGGAGAATTCCCATGGGCAGAGGAGCCTGGTTGGCAACAGTCCATGGGGTTGAAAAGAGTTGGACCCAACTGAGTGACTAAGCACAGCATACATCTCATCATTTCAATTGCTACATATATTCCAAGTGTTCAGGCATAGTATCATAATATAATTTTTAAAGTGTTTTTTGATGTAAACCATTTTTAAAACCTTTAGTGAATTTGTTACAATATTTTTTCTGTTTTCTGTTGTGTTTTTTTGGCCGAGAGGCATGCAGGATTTTAGCTCCCCGACCAGGGATCAATGTGCACCCGCTACAGCAGAAGCTGAAGTCTTAACCACTGTACCACCAGGGAAGTCCCGAGCATAATAATATATTTAACCTCAGCTTCCTTACTGGACATTTAAGTTCTGTCCAAATTTTGTCCTTTATAAATAACACTAAGATGAACATTTATATATATATATATCTTTTCATTATTTCTTTAGGAAAATGTCCTAGAACTTATAGGTCAAAGCATGTGTATTTTTAAAGGCTTTTGATACATATTGCTAAAGGGTTAGACTTGTGTTTATTGGAGCCTGTGGCCTGTCCATCCCACACTTGGGTGAGGGAGAGAGGTAGGATGGGGGTGCCCTGTGGACAGAGTTTGGAAATAAGGCCGACCTAGCATGGATTCCATCCTCCAGGGGGCTGTCATCCAGGCTTCCACCCAGGAAAGAAGCTACTGAGTAGGCAGATAAGGAGACCCATGGGCTTGGGAGGTGAGCGCTGGGAGCAGCATAGAAGTAAGAGTAGAGAGGAGAAAATCTTCAGGGGAGATGAACTCAGAGAAGGCTTCTCGGAGGGGGTGACATTTCTGCCAGCCTTTAGAGGGGAGAAGGATGTGTTTATTCAGCAGGAGTATTCACCAGATAGGGGAAAGGGTTGGAGAAGCACACCACATTTTGAGGGGAGGTGAGAGATGGAGGCAGCCAGAGCCTGCCCTCAGCTGTAGCCACAGTCCCCCGCCATGTTATTTGACTCTTTGGGAGGGCAGAGCCTTGCCCCACGGCCAGATCTGTTGGGACAGCCAAGGCCGCCTCCCACACTTAGCTCTGTCACCTTGAGCAGCTCACTGAATTACTCTGCCTCTCAGTTTTCCCATCTGCAAATGGGGATGACAGCTATATCACTCTCACACAATAGCTGTGGGGACTGAGTGAGAAGCGGGGGGCTGGTCTTTTGAAAGTTGTGGCTAGTCTAAGAGATTAATTTTTAATTAAAAAATTACTGGAGTATGGTTGAGTTACAATGTTGTGTCAGTTTCTGCTGTACAGTGAGGTGAATTAATGATACATAAACATATATCTATTGTTTTTGAGATTTTTTCCCCATACAGGTCACTACAGAGGATTGATTAGAGTTCCTTGCGCTACACAGTAGGTGCCTATTATCTATTTTATACATAGTAGTGTGTATATGTTAAAGAGATTAGTTTTTAAAATAGAGGTTGCTTTCTAGTTTTCTGTCCTAAAAGCTCTCATTTCTAGGCTATTCAGTCTGCCTATATGACACGAGGGGGCTTCCCCTATGGCTCAGTGGTAAAGAATCCTCCTGTAATGCAGGAGCTGCAGGAGACCTGGGTTCAATCCTTGGGTTGGGAAGACCCCCTGGAGAAGGGCATGGCAACCCAGCCAGTATTCTCGCCTGGAGAATCCCATGGACAGAGGAGCCTGGCAGGCAACAGTCTGTGGGGTCGCAAAGAGTTGGACACGACTGAAGCAAGTTAGCATGCACACACACTTAGGACACAGAGACTCAGCAGATTAACAGAACTCCCAGGAGCAGCTCCCTGAGGCTCAAAGAAGGGAAAGAAAACAGACAATTATTGAGAGCCTATTAAGTGCTGCTGCTACTGCACGTCCACACTCCTGTCATTTATTGTATCTATACAGAATCCCTGAGATGTGGAGTTATTGAATATTACTTGTCCCAGGTGACAGGTGAAGAAACTGAGGCTCGGAGTATTCAGTAAATGGCTTTGGTGGGCACAGCTGGTGGGCAGCCAGGATTCAACTCCAGGTCTGTCTGACCTTCCCAGAGCCCTTATTCCCTCCCTGGGCCAGGATGTCACCAGAGTTGAGATTACTTTTCAGCATTACGTATTAATAGGACAGGAGACCTTTGGATTATAAGCAGGGTCTGCAGGACCGGGGAGTGTGGGGTCTGGGGCTGTGGAGATAGAAGACAGGGACTCCCATAGGCTCTCCACCCCTCCTAACACCACCACTGGTCTCCTCGGCATGGGGCAGCCAGCTGGTGACCCGACCTTGTGCCTCTGACAATGATTTAACCACACTGGTGGGGGGTTGGGAGTGATCTATAAAGCTGTCAATGGGGGAAGGGCTTTAACTCCAGCCTCTTGGCTCAGCCACTGGTTGGGGGTGGGAGCAAGAGGACCAAAGGAGAGACCAGGCACCTCTGACTGCACTTGTGTTTTGTGCACGGGTGTCCACTGTAGAACACCAGGACCCACAGAGCCCATGAAGTTCTGTGTCTTCCCTACTCTAAGTCCAGGTTCCAGGATTGCAACATCGGGCAGTTCTGAAATACTCAATCGTCTCTTCCGTCCCATTTGGGCAGAGTCAAACTGGCCACAAAACATAGTAGAAATCAACCTGGTCTGGGAATCCAGAGACCAGGGTTCACATCACAGCTTCCCCACCATCTCTGCAGAGGCCCCAGGACAAGTGCTGCCAGGCCTGCAGGCTGCAGCGTGATGGAGATGGCCAAGTGGGGGACTGCAGCCTCCTGGAGAGGTCATGCACCCCTAAAAGAGCCAACTGCCACTGAAGTCCAGCTTGTGATTGTCATGCAACAACAAAGACTTTTTCAAGAAAAGCTAGAAATTAAAACTTTATGTGAAGTCTTCCCAATGTTAGCAACTGCCTAGGAACAAAAGAATTCAAATGAAAAGGAGAATGAGAAAAAAAAGAATGGAACACAGAAAAAGTCTACGTGTAGCCTAGGCTGGAGTTTGTCATTTAGACGCAGACACCATAAAGACCAGAGGAGCCACTATTAGATACTGTCTGCTCCATACTCAGTCATGTCTAACTCTTTGTGGCCACATGTGACCCACCAGGCTCCTCTGTGTGTGGACTATACTGGCAAGAATACTGGAGTGGGTTGCCATTTCCTCCTCCAGGGAATCTTCCCGACCCAAGGATTAGACTCCTATCTCCTGTGGTTCCTGCATTGGCAGGCAGGTTCTTTACCACTGAGTCACTTGGGAAGCCCAGATATTGTCTAGCATAACCCTTTTTGTTTCAGATGGGGAAACTCAGGCCAGACTGGGGAGAGAGGCATAACTTGGTTAAGGTATAGGGTGAATTAGTGTCCCTGCTAGGCAAGAAATCCAGGTCTTCGGCTCCCAGTCTGTGCCACTGTCATAACTGGCCTGGCTGGGAGGACCTGGGGAGGTGTTGGAGACTCTGAGCAGGAAGTGAGTGGAGGAAAACTGAGATGCTCCCTCCCTGTAGGTTCACTGAGGCCCCTCCAGGCCTCTGTGAGTCCAGGAGTCCAGCACCAGGGGGCTCCTTGTTGCCTTTTCCACTGCTCCCCCCTCCCTGTTCCATGCCAACCACACGAGGCAGGTGCGGAACAGATGGAGCACCCTTGATCTGTCAGGGAGTTGACTGATAAACCACTATCTGTGGTGTACAGCAGAGGGGTATCTCAATAAATACTGATTTCTAAACCAATTAAGGGGCTTCCCTGGTGGCGGTAGTGGTAAAGAATCCACCTGGAATGCAGGGGCCGCAGGAGACTTGGGTTCGATCCCTAGATTGGGAAGATCCCCTGGAGCAGGGCATGGCAACCCACTCCAGTATTCTTGCTGGGAGAATCCCATGGACAGAGGAGCCTGGGGTTAAGGTCCATAGGATCCCAAAGAGTTGGACATGACTGAAGCAACTTAGCACATACAAACCAATTAAGAAATTAGAGCAAGCAAAACAGATAGAGACCAAATATCACCTTTACTCCACATGAAGCAAATCCTGAAGAACAAGGCTCATGTCTACAGGTAAGTGGGCATCCTCGCGGAAACCTAAAACTAGTCAGACTCACCGACAAAGTCACAGACAAGTGTGCACCGTCACCAGCCTCCCACACACACTGGGGCACAGCAGAAACGTGTTCCTGGCAGGCAGTTTGTACCCAGAGAAAAGGGCTGGGCCACACAAGTCTGACTCACAATCAGGTAACCCACTTGCCATTTCCTGGAGCAGAATGAGGGAAAGAGGGACTTCCCTGGTGATCCAGTAGTTAAAGGTCTATCTGCCAATGCAGGGGACATGGGTTGGATCCCTGGTCAGGGAAGATTCCCCGTGCCTTGGGGCAATTAAGCCCTCAAGCCACAACTACCGAAGCTCACTTGCCTAGAGCCCAGGCTCTGCAAAAAGAGAGGTCCGTGCACTGCAGCTAAAGAGTAGCCCTCGCTCACTGCAACTAGAAAAGGCCTGAGTAGCAGTGAAGACCCAGAACAGTCAAAATTAATTAATTAATTTGAAAAAAGAATTAGGGAGAGAGAGAAGAGAGGCCAGCTGTGTTATGCTGATGGGGCTCCCTACACACAGAAAGAAACATCAAGATTCCATTGTGTCTCTGTTTTGGGCTGAGTTCTATTCTTGTTATTCTCCCAGCGCTTGCTCTGCGGTTTGTTGTCACACATCACAGTCTGCCATCAAATTATATTACATTGTTTCATGTATAAGAACCTTAGAGCAGTGCACTTCCATTCTTCACGCCATTGTTGTCATACATTTTCTACATATATTATGAACCTCCAAATAGTGCAGCTTTACTTTTACTTTATACAGTCAATTATCTTCTTTACCAGTCAGCTATCTTTTTAAAAAATACTTTCTATTTACTCAAACATTTATCACTTCTTGTTCTCTTCATTCCTTTGTGTAGATCCAAGTTTCTACCTGGTAACAGTGTCCTTCTCCTGAAGAATTTCCTATAACCTTTCTTACATGGGTCTACTGGCAACAAATTCTATCACCTTTCATTTGTATGAAAAAAACAACCAATCTTCATTTTGAAAGCTGCTTTCTCTGGAAAGAGAATTCTAGATTAATAGGGTTTTCTCCGTTCCTTTCAGCACTTCAAAGATGTTGAATTCTCTTCTGATCTGCCTAGTTTCTAACGAGAAGTCTGTGTCCAGTTCAGTTCAGTTCAGTTGCTCAGTCGTGTCCGACTCTTTGCAACCCCATGAGTTGCAGCACGCCAGGCCTTCCTGTCCATCACCAACTCCCTTAGTTTACTCAAACTCACATCCATCCAGTCAGTGATGCCCGTTATCTTTGTTCCTAGGTACATAATGTCTTTTTAAAATTTCTGACTGCTTTCAAGATTTTGCCATTATTGCTGGTTTCAGCAATTTGATTATAATGTTCCTTGGTATTTATCCTGCTTGGGGTTCATTGAGCTTCTTTGGTCTGTGTATTTACAGTTTATCAAATTCGAAAAGATTTTACCTGTTATTTCTTCAAATGTTTTTGCTGTTTCTACTTCTCTCCTTCTGGAACTACAGTTTCACGTGTGTCGGACTACGTGATATTGTCCCATAGGTCACTGAGATTTAATTTTTTTCTCAATGTTTTTCTCTCTTTGCTTCATTTTGAACAGTTTCTTAGGCTATGTCTTCAAGTATATAAATCTTCTCTTCTGCAGTGTCTAAATAATTGTTCATTCTATCCAATGAAATTTTCATTTCAAATATTTTTCATTTCTAGGAATTCATTTGGGGCTTTTACTATTTACTTCCTCCTTATGTTCATGTTTTCCTCTAAATCATTTAAACATAATAAGTACATTTGCAAGAATTATTTTAGTATTCTTAAATACTAACTCCATCATCTCTGTCATTTCTCAATACATTTCCATTGATTTATTTTTCTTCTGGTTTACGGGTAAAATTTTTCTGCATCTTTGCATTTCTATTCATTTTTGATTGAATGCTGCACAATGTAAATTTGCTTTTGAGTACTGGATTTTACTGTAATCCTTTAAAGAGGATTGCACCCCAGTCTGGCATGACATTAAAAGACCAGGATGAACTTTTAGAGGCTTGTTTTTAAAAGTAGGACTAGAGTAGCTTTTCTTGAGAGGTAGTTTAGTCCTACTATGAAATATGACCCTTCTGGCATCTGTCGTCAAATACATAAGATGCTTCATATATTCAACAATACTGTGAATACTATGCAGATTTTGGGGGGCTTTCTCTACAAAGACCCCTCCTCTCCATTCCTCTGCCCTGCAAATCCTAGCCACCTCAATTCCCTGAACTCTAGTCTCTGTCTCATCAATTCACAAGACCATGTCTCTGTTTAGCTTCCTCATCTGTACACCACAGATCAGAATCACCTCCTGGCATAAGCCAGGTGCTTATGGGGCTCATCTCATTTGTTTCCCTTCTTTCAAGGATCATAATCCAGTGCTATCTGTTGTCCATTATCTAAAACCTGTTGTATCATATGTTTTATCCAGTGTTCTAGGTAAGTCTGTCTCTGTTACTCCCTCATGGCTGGAAGAAACCTAGAAAGAAATATTAGGAGTGAGGCAATGTTCTACCATTAACAGTTTCTGTATAAGAATGAGAGAGAATGAGGACCTGGATCATTTTAGGCTCATACCTGGGCTAAGGAGTGTTCTATTTGATTATCTGGCTACAGTGTATCTGTGGTACGATGGAGATAATCATGGAGAAGGGATCTCATTCTGCCCCCTCACTATCTGTAGCAGCATTTAAAATTTTTATCTGTCCCATATCCTTTCCCTCCTTCTCCTGGTCACAGTATCCACCCTCCTTTGGAGAATTCCATGTGGTTCTGATTGGGCTGCCAATCATGCATGTTGCCCTGCTCTGCAGGAGACAGTGATGGGTATGTGGTCCCTGCCCAGCCAGTCAGACCTCTGTATCCCTCTACCTTGGGTACTTATTCAGGGATGAGGACCTGACCCAAGGTGGACCAATCACACCCATCTTTAAGATATTTACATGGATGCTAGGAGTAAAAAGCTTTTTTTCTAGAGGCATCACTGTCTGAATGTTTTCTGCAGTTTTCTGCAGCCACATCCCACTCCTCTCCCCAGTCTTAGAGTAAAGAAGATCAGGGAAGAAGGCCTGAGGAGAGGAGCAGAGGGAGTCCTCGAAACGTGAGTGACATCTCTGCAGTCCCAGAGGCTGGCTCCCCCTCTGCACTTTCTGTTTATATGAACCAGTCAATTCCCTGGTTTGAGTGGGTTTTCTGTCACTTTCAACAACAACAACAAAATCTGCCTATTTACCTTCCATTTCTAGGTCTTGGTCCAGGTGTCTTCAAAGTGCACTGTATACACTCCAAGGGGGCATAGGATGATCCATCGAGAGTGGGAAGGAAGCGTAAGTCTCCTAGTTATGAGCAGGCATTTCTCCAGTGCAAAGACCTATATCTGCATGGCAGAATAGCGTGTGCAATGGCATGAAAACTAGATTCCATACTCCATGAAGCCAAGACTGGGATCTGCTTCATCCTTATCTTCCCCCACCGTGAGCTCATGGTCTGACTCATAGCTGACATCAAATAAGTGGTTGCTGGTCTTACTACACTAACTCTACAGGAGTTCATGCAGCATGGTCCTGGGTCCCCCACATAACTTAAAGAGCAACTTTCACAATGTCTGGAGCCCTAGGTGGCATGAACCTTGACTTCCAAATGAAACAGAACCTTCAGAGGGAAGAGTGATGGCGTGTACATCATAATCCTGGAAAGGACCTGGGAGAAGCTTCTGCTGGTGGCTCCTGCCATTGTTGCCATGGAAAACTGATGGCTGACATCAGTGTCACCCTCCCCAGGGATACCGGCCACCAGGCTGTAGTGAAGTTTGCTGCTGCCACTGGGGCCACTCCGATTGCTGGCTGCTGCACTCCTGGAACCTTCACTATTTGGAACCAGGCAGCTTTCTGGGAGCTGTGACTTTCACAGCTAGCTATTGGTTATTGATCCCTAGGCTGACTGCCAGCCTCTCACAGAGGCATCTTACAGTCACCTGCCCACTGTTACCCCATGTAATGAAGACACTCACCTGTGCTATGAGGATGCTGTCGTCACATGCGCCAGCAAGGGAGCTCCCCCACAGGGTCTGATGTGGTGGATACAGGCCCAGGAAGTTCTGTAGATGCCTGGCGCCATCTGCATGCCCATGGGAGGCTGTGCACAATCTCTTACTTCCGCAGAGGTCCTGAACAGATGGCAGAGAAAGAACAGGCTGTGTTACAAGGAGGAATTTCAGGGTGAATGGACTGCTCCAGCTCCTGGACTTACTGCTACGGGTGCTTAGTCACTCTGTCATGTCCAACTCTTTGTGACCCCATGGACTGTAGCCTGCCAGGCTCCTGTGTCCATGGGGATTCTCCAGGCAAGAATACTAGAGTGGGTTGCTATGCCCTCCTCCGGAGGATCTTCCCAACCCAGGGATTGAACCCAGGCCTCCTGCACTGCAGGTGGATTCTTTACTGTTTGAGCCACCAGGGTAGCCCATTCTGAAGTCACAGGTGGGTCTGAAGGCACAGGGCCCTGCCATGGCTATTTAGTTCCAAAGGAAGATAGAGCCCTTAGCCTGTAGCTCAAAATGGGTTTATAGCTCCCACTGCTCAGGCCACTGAATGGGTAGGAACAACCATGGAGTGGTCTTAAGCTATACTTTCCCAGCCCCTTAAGATAAAACTAAGATTGATTAAAAATAACAGTTTCTAAAATTAACAAATATTTGTTGGATAAACAAATGAATAGGGAAAAGACAGGAGTGTATAAACATATGCTTATAGAAGGATTAGGATACACAGGCAAGTGAATTCAGAAGAGTGATAATATGCATCTCGGTGAGGCAGGGGCCCGGGAATCCCTCACCTGGGATTTTTCTGTGCTAAAGAAAAAGGAGATTTCTATGCTAAGGGATTCTCTTTGCTGGAGAAAGACTGAGCGGTGCCGCTTGTTCCAAGTCTTCTTCAGTAGTCAGTATGAGATGCTAGAGACCTAGGGAGTGAGGAAGCTGCTGACACAAAGGGAATTTAAGAGGTGGAAATACCGTCGTCACTGAGCAGGATGACAATGGGGTGTGGGAGAGGTTCTGGTCACAAAGGAGGCTGAGAGGTATCAAGAGAGAAGCGCATCAATGAGGACCCAGGAACTTCCACTTCGGGAGCCTGGGACAGAAGATTTCATGGTGAGAAGAAAGTTTGGAGGAAACACGAGTTCAGTTGAGGGTCTCTTGTGTTTTTGAGTTGAGATGTCCAGGTGGATGTATCTTATAGATTGTGGGATTTATCAGTGATGGAAATAAATTTGGGAGTCCACAGGCGAGAGATAAGATCAAAACAATAAGACTGGTTATAGATGAGAAGGTTAAGGAATGAACTCCAGGTACAGCCAGAGGATGGGACAAACCCTGCAAAATTACACTACTACAGTCATCTAGAGAACATCTGTTTTCTAAATATAAACACACACACATCCATACCCACACACACACCCACACACAAAACCCTGGCAGCAGAGACCCAGGCTGGACTCATTGGAAGATGCACACAGATTGCTCAGAGAAGTAGGGAAAGGTTAGGGAGAGAGTGGAGTCCTGAAAGCAAAGAGGTCTGAATATAAAAAGAAAGGGCTTTCAACACAGTCAAATGCCATTGGAGGTGAAAAATAGGGACTAGAAATGGGTATATGGCAAGGAAATACAGAGTGAACTCTTCTATTTTCTAAATGGTGTTCTTAAGTCAGCCCCAGCCTCCACACCTCCTAGAGTATTGAAATATCTGACACAATGCAGAGCAACCGATTAGGAAGTGCTTTATCAGTTTTGATTACTCTCTTTTTCTTCTCTAAGCTTCTTTGACTGCTTCAGCCTGTGCAGATCACCCCCTCCTTGAACCGCCCACTCTGCCTCCCTCCCCAAGTATCTCATTGACTGGAGAATCCTTTGAAGACTTGACGCTCAGGCTTGCATTCCCTTGCTAACCTCCTATCCTGCAGCATCCTGAAAGCAGGGGTGGCCCAAGGAGCAGGAGGAAGCAGGAAGCCCCCAAAGCCCACAGTGGTCCCTGCCTGGTCAGTGGTGAGTGGTGGGGCTTAATCTTAGCTGGTCCCCTAGTGAGAACTTTATCAGTTTGCTTTAATTTCTCCAAGGTTTGGGGTGGCTGTGAGAGTGAGGGATGGGAGTTGGTGTTGTCCCACCCTTGGGCCCAAGCTCCCCTGGGACCAAAGCTCCCCTAAAACCCTCCATTTGACAGAAGAAACAGGTGATGTCTCCGGTTTGGAAAGGGCACTGGCAGAGGTGTCTCTATAATCCCAAGTACCACCCCCACTCAGAGCTCCCAGGTCCCTGAGCCTCAGAAAGCTAATTTTCAGGTGTCTGGGTTGGAGAGTTCAATTCACTAGGGTAAGGAGAGTGGGGCCAGAAAGGAGCCACAAAGGGGCAAGCTGTGTGGCCTCAAGGCAGGACAGCCTTTCAAGGCGGATTTGCTCTGGCTGGCCTGGAGGAAGCAAATGATCATTTCTTCCCAAGGGGGGTCTGCGGCCCTTCCTGCCAAGCCCAAAGAGGAAAACAGGAGGCTGGACTTTGTTGTTGCCTTGGGACCACATCATCTTCCCCCTCCCTTAGGCCGCTCACACTTTCAGGGACCCCAGTGGCCATCCCACAAAGCACAGAAAGCAGGTCTGTCCGGTGGTACAGTAGACCTCCACTTTGCCCCTAATCCCCACCAAGCAGTTGGACAACCAAGGTTAAGGGCAACCAGACTGATGTTGCCACGCCCGCCACTCCAGGGCCAGGGCTGGAAGGGCCTAGAGCAGAGGTGTTCCTTTTCAGCCGTCTTAATCCTCCTGGGTTAGACCTAGGAGAAATCAGGGTTTGTTGCAAACACTTGCTAACACCCCACTCCTTTCCACTCCCACCCCACCCACTCCTCAATTATCTCAGCTTCCAGCCCCAAAGCCCTCAGTTACCCCAATACCTAGTTGAAGTTTAAAACATTGGTTATTGAATCATATTTCATTTTAGAATTATCTTCTACTTTTCCTGTTTGCATTTAGGATAGAAACTTTTCTTTTTAAATCTAAACTTAAATAATACACTCTAAATAAATTTTAAGATAAAAGATTAATAGTTTAGCAGGATGTGGCAATGTGTGCATGAATTCCTGATGATTCAAGTCTGGGAAATCTCGGGCTGAGAGGGGTTCAGAGAGGCTAGGGCTTGCCTGGGGGAGCTGCCCCACCCATGTGTCTCCAAGGAAGGAGGTCTGTCTGCCCAGAGCCTCCAGGGACCTGGAGCTTCCCTGGCAGACCCTCTGGCCTAATGGAATGAATTAAAACCCCCCAGTTCCACCTCTCCAGCCTTCAAGCCTATCTCCCATGCCCCCTAGGACTTTGTTTCTCCTGGCTTGGGTGGGAGCCTACACACACACACACACACACACACACACCCTCTCTCTTTCCTTCCCCTCCCTTTTTCTCTAAGCTGTGAGGCCCCTTGGGAGCTCCTTTGTAAGGTAATTGGATTTCTCCCCTTGTTAGTTTGCAATGAAAATGTCATCTATTCTGGGCCACTGCCAGGGAGGGGCACGCTCCCATTCAGCGAGCTGGCCCAGAGCTGTGAAGCTATTCAGGACTCCCAACCTCCAGCCGGGCAGCTGCGGTTCCCTGACAATGCACTCCTTTGCCTCTGCCCCACCAGCGCGCCTCGGAAGTGGCCTTGACAGGGCCAGGGCTGGGGGGCTGGATTCTGAGGCTCCAAGATCACCACCACCCATCCCACAAGTAGGCACTGGTGGAATGTGATTTTAAGAGTACTCCCCATATTTCAAGGTGGTGGAGGGAAGTTCTCATAATACAAGTTCTAAGGCTCTAGGGCCCTTATAAAGCAGACCCTAGGTTGGGAAGACCCCCTGGAGAAGGAAATGGCAACCCACTCCAGTATTCTTGACTGGAGAATCACGTGGACAGAGGACCCTGGCGGGCTATGGTCCACGGGGTCACAAAGAGTTGGAAATGACTGAGGGGCTAAGCAAGCAGGCAAAGCAGACTGAGAGAGACTGCAAAGGGCAGATGCTGACACACAAGGATGGATACCTTGACCTTCCCTAGGAGATCACTGTAAGTGGTGGGGTCAATCAAAGCGGAAGCCATGGTGGAGACTTGGAGCTACCCAACCCCGGCTGGAAGCACGGACAAGCACAAACTGCTTCTCCTCAGAGTTCTCTAGCTAGAAAGATGAGATGGGGGAACATGGATCACAATGTACTCAGAGATCTGGCTGAGTACTTCCGGGGGACCATGTGGGCAAAGTGAAAAAAGTACTGGATGCTGTTACTCACTCCCTTCGCTGGGAATCTCTCCCTCTTCCTTTCTCTTCTGCTTCCTCAGGCTAGTTGGCCTCAAGCTTCTCTCCGTGGCTCACTTCTCTTTCCCTCTCACTTGCACACACTCCTGGCAGGTTCATCCACTGCTGAGGCTTTAACTCTCAGGCTGACCATTCCCTCCAGAAGCGGAGCTCCTTTCCTGCCGGCTGCCCATGGAGCTTCTCTAGCGGCACCATCCTCACCACCGTAAAGATGATGATGGCTGACGTGACTGAGTGCCTCCTGTGGGCCCCGCTGTCCTGGCCCTCTGCGTGGGCACTTGCCCTGCATGGAACCTCCCCCTCCTGTGACTGAGGTACTGTCACTTCCCCCAGGGCAGAGACGAGCTACAGGACCTGCCCAAGGTCACCACAGCTGGTGAGTGAGGGGGTCAGGACTCACACCCAGGCAGTCTGTCTGCACAGTGTGTGGCCAAAACCACACCGCAGCTTCGAAACAGACCTTCTGTTCCTCTGTTAGCCCTTTGCCTATCAGAAGGGCACTAAAAGTTTCAGCCTTAGCATCACTCCTTCCAATGAACACCCAGGACTGATCTCCTTTAGGATGGACTGGTTGGATCTCCTTGCAGTCCAAGGGACTCTCAAGAGTCTTCTCCAACACCACAGTTCAAAAGTATCAATTCTTCGGTGCTCAGCTTTCTTCACAGTCCGACTCTCGCATCCATACATGACCACTGGAAAAACCATAGCCTTGACTAGACGGACCTTTGTTGGCAAAGTAATGTCCCTGCTTTTTAACATGCTATCTAGGTTGGTCATAACTTTCCCTCCAAGGAGTAAGCGTCTTTTAATTTCATGGCTGCAGTCACCATCTGCAGTGATTTTGGAGCCCTCAAAAATAAAGTCTGACACTGTTTCCACTGTTTCCCCATCTATTTCCCATGAAGTGATGGGACCAGATGCCATGATCTTAGTTTTCTGAATGCTGAGCTTGAAGCCAACTTTTTCACTCTCCTCTTTCACTTTCATCAGGAGGCTTTTTACTCCCTCTTTACTTTCTGCCATAAGGGTGGTGTCATCTGCATATTTGAGGTTAATCTTGATTCCAACTTGTGCAATCTTGATTCCAGCTTGTGCTTCCTCCAGCCCAGCATTTCTCATGATGTACTCTGCATATAAGTAAAATAAGCAAGGTGACAATATATAGCCTGACGTACTCCTTTTCCTATTTGGAACCAGTCTGTTGTTCCATGTCCGGTTCTAACTGTTGCTTCCTGACCTGCATATAGGTTTCTCAAGAGGCAGGTCAGGTGCTCTGGTATTCCCATCTCTTTCAGAATTTTCCACAGTGTATTGTGATCCACACAGTCAGAGGCTTTGGCATAGTCAATAAAGCAGAAATAGATGTTTTTCTAGAACTCTCTTGCTTTTTCCATGATCCAGCAGATGTTGGCAGTTTGATCTCTGGTTCCTCTGCCTTTTCTAAAACCAGCTTGAACATCTGGAAGTTCACGTTTCACGTATTGCTGAAGCTTGGCTTGGAGAATTTTGAGCATTACTTTACTAGCGTGTGAGATGAGTGCAATTGTGTGGTAATTTGAGCATTCTTTGGCATTGCCTTTGTTTGGGATTGGAATGAAAATTGACCTTTTCCAGTCCTGTGGCCACTGCTGAGCTTTCTAAATTTGCTGGCCTATTGAGTGCAGCACTTTCACAGCATCATCTTTCAGGATTTGAAATAGCTCAACTGGAATGCCGTCACTTCCACTAGCTTTGTTTGTAGTG
Organism: Capra hircus; assembly: GCF_001704415.2. Classification (NCBI taxonomy): domain Eukaryota; kingdom Metazoa; phylum Chordata; class Mammalia; order Artiodactyla; family Bovidae; genus Capra; species Capra hircus. The sequence goes on from NC_030835.1 coordinate 19,790,801, forward strand.
ATGCTTCCTAAAGCCCACTTGACTTCACATTCCAGGATGTCTGGCTCTAGGTGAGTGATCACAGCATCGTGATTATCTGGGTTGTGAAGATCTTTTTTGTGTAGTTCTGTGTATACTTTCTACCTCTTCTTAATATCTTCTGCCTCTGTTAGGTCCATACCATTTCTGTCCTTTATTGAGCCCATCTTTGCATGAAATGTTCCCTTGGTATCTCTAATTTTCTTGAAGAGATCTCTAGTCTTTCCCATTCTATTGTTTTCCTCTATTTCTTTTCTTATCTCTCCTTGCTATTCTTTGGAACTCCTCATTCAAATGGGAATATCTTTTCTTTTTTCCTTTGCTTTTCACTTCCCTTCTTTTCACAGCTGTTTGTAAGGCCTCCTCAGACAGCCATTTTGCTTTTTTACATTTCTTTTTCTTGGGGATGGTCTTGATTCCTGTTTCCTGTACAATGTCACAGACTTCCATCCATAGTTCATCAGGCACTCTATCAGATCTAGTACCATAAATCTATTTCTCACTTCCACTGTATAGTTATAAGGGATTTGATATAGGTCATACCCGAATGGTCTCATGGTTTTCTCCACTGTCTTCAATATCAGTCTGAATTTGGTAATAAGGAGTTCATGATCCAAGCCATAGTCAGCTCCCAGTCTTGTTTTTGCTGACTGTATAGAGCTTCTCCATCTTTGGCTGCAAAGAATATAATCAATCTGATTTTGGTGTCGACCATCTGGTGATGTCCATGTGTAGAGTCTTCTCTTGTGTTGTTGGAAGAGGGTGTTTGCTATGACCAGTGCATTCTCTTGGCAGAACTGTTAGGGTACCAAGAGACTAAATTTGTGCTAATGGAATGGGGCAAAAGCAGACCCCTTCCATTTCTGGGGCAAAAAACCCTCCAATTTTCCATCCTCCTTGCACTGTCTTCTTTTGCAATAATCCCAGTAGCTATCCATTAAAGATGGTTGGAGACACAGGACAGAAGAAACAGGGATTCCTGAATTGCCGTTGGGAAACAGCGAAACAACCAGGACCACCTACCTGGTCTCTATGTGAGTAAAAGACAAACTTCTGCTGTGTTAAGCCCCTAAGATTAAAGGAGGGAAGTTAAGCTGGTAATGCCTTCTTAATCCTAAAATCAATGTTAAATCATCTAGACCTGACGCACTTGTAAGTCATAGTTTTTTAACAGTTTTATTGAGATCTAATTCATTAGCATATGAGTCATCCATCTAAAGTACATGATTCAGTGGGTTTTGGTATATTTACAGAACTGCAACCATGATCACAGTCACTTTAAAACATTTTGACACCTCAAAAGAAACCCCGTACCCTTCAGCTATCACCCCTAACTCAAGTACCACTACCCCTAATCCTTGGCCACCCCTTAACTACTTTCTGTCTCTGTAGATCTTCCTATTCTAGACAATCCCATATTAATCAAACCACGTAATTGTATGATCTTCTGGGACTGGTTTCTTTCATCTAACATAATGTTTTAAAAGTTTATCCATGTTGTAGCATGTATCAGAATTTATTACTTTTTATGGCTAAATTATTTATTATTTATTATGTTTTATCTATTCATCTATCAATGGACATTTGGGTTATTTCTACCTGTTGGCTATTATGAACAATGCAGTCATAAAAATTTTCATATACAAGTGTTTGTGTTTCATTTCTTTTGGCTATATACTTAGGAGTAGAATTACTGGGTCATATGGTAACTCTGGGTTTCCCAGGTGGCACTTTGGTAAAGAACCTGCCTGTCAATGCAGGAGATGTAAGAGACATGGGTTCAGTCCCTGGATGGGAAGATCCCTGGAGAAGGAAACGGCAATCCACTCCAGTACTCTTACCTGGGAAATCCCATGGACAGAGGAGCCTGGTGGGCTACAGTCCTTGGGGTCACAAAGAGTCAGATACAACTGAAGCGACTTAGTGCACAAACACACAGCAGTGAATAAGAGTTCCAATTTCTCCATATCCTCACCAACATTTGTTTTTAATATTATCTGACTTTTTGATTCTAGCCATCCTAGCGGGTGTGAAGGTGGCCTCTCACTGCAGTTTGATTCGTATTTCCCTGATGACTAATGACATTGAGCATCTTTTCATAAGCTTGCTGGCTATTTACATACCATCCTTAGAGAAATGTCTGTTCAGAATCTGCCGTTTTAAAATTGTGTTATTTGTCTTTTATTACTGAGTTGTACTAAGTCATAGACTTTCTGTAGTTCCTGTTGTTTAGTTGCTAAGTCATGTCTGACTCTGCGACCCCACGGACTGCAGCGTGCCAGGCTCCCCATCTTTCACTATCTCCTGGAGTTTGTTCAGATCCAGGTCCATTGAGTTGGTGATGTTATCTAACCATCTTATCCTCTGCCACCCTGTTCTCCTTTTGTCTTAAATCTTTTCCAGCATCAGGTCTTTTCCAATGAGTCAGCTCTTTGCATCAGTGGCCAAAGTATTGGAACTTCAGTTTCAACATTAGTCCTTCCAATGAATAACCAGGACTGATTTCCTTTAGGAAAGGATATCCTTGTAGTCCAAGGGACTCACAAGAGTCTTCTCCAGCACCACAATTCGAAAGCATCAATTCTTCGATGCTCAGCCTTCTTTATGGCCCAGCTCTCACAACTGTACATGAGTACTGCAAAAACCATAGTTTTGGCTATACAGACCTCTGTCTGCAAAGTGATGTCTCTGCTTTTTAATACCGTCTAGGTTTGTCACAGCTTTCCTTCCAAGGAGCGTCTTTTAATTTCATAGACTTTTAATCACACTTTAATCTTGCATATTGTTATGGATCTAGCCAAGTTTTCTTTTCTTTTTGAATGAGTATTGGTAATTTATACTCTTCTGAAAATTCATTCATTTCTCTTGTTCTTTAAATGTATTGCTATTCAATTCAGTTCAGTCACTCAGTCATGTCCAACTCTTTGTGACCCCATGGACTGCAGCACACCAGGCTTCCCTGTCCATCACCAACTCCTGAAGCTTACTCAAACTCAAGTCCATAGAGTCAGTGATGCCATCCAACTATCTCATCCTCTGTCCTCCTGCCTTCAATCTTTCCCAGCATCAGGGTCTTTTCCAAAGAGTCAGTTCTTCACATCAGGTGGCCAAAGTTTTGGAGTTTCAGCTTCAGCATCAGTCCTTCCAATGAATATTCAGGGCTGATTTCCTTTAGGATGAACTGGCTGGATCTCCTTGCAGTCCAAGGGACTCTCAAGAGTCTTCTCCAACACCACAGTTCAAAAGTTCTTTGGTGCTCAGCTTTCTTTATGGTCCAACTCTCACATCCATACATGACCACTGGAAAAACCATAGCTTTGACTAGATGGACATTTGTTGGCAAAGTAATGTCTCTGCTTTTTAACATGCTGTCTAGGTTGGTCATAACTTTTCTTCCAAGGAGCAAGCATCTTTTAATTTCGTGGCTGCAGTCACCATCTGCAGTGATTTTGGAGCCCTAAAAAATAAAGTCTGTGACTGTTTCCATTGTTTCCCCATCTATTTGCCATGAAGTGATGGGACCAGATGCCATGATCTTAGTTTTCTGAATGTTGAATTTTAAGCCAATTTTTTCACTCTCCTCTTTCACTTTCATCAAGAGGCTCTTTAGTTTTTCTTTGCTTTCTGCCGTGAGTGTGGTGTCATCTGCATATCTGAGATTATTGATATTTCTCCCGGCAATCTTGATTCCAGTTTGTGCTTCATTCAGCATGTCTCATGATGTACTCTGCATATAAGTTAAATAAGCAGGGTGACAATATACGGCCTTGACATACTCCTTTCCAAATTTGGAACCAGTCTGTTGTTCCATGTCCAGTTCTAACTGTTGCTCCTTGACCTGCATACAGATTTCTTAGGAGGCAGATCAGGTGGTCTGGTATTCCCATCCAAGAATTTTCCACAGTTTGTTGTGATCCACACAGTCAAAGACTTTGGCAGAGTCAATAAAGCAGAAGTAGATGTTTTTCTGGAACTCTCTCGCTACAGTTGCATACCATATTCATTTATAATTCTTTTACTCTCTTTTCATATTTGTGGTTGTATCATATCTCTTGTTCTTAATGCTATAGATTTCAACTTCTTCTCATCTAGTCTCCCAATCTTAATAAGGCTTGTCAGAGGTTAACTTTTTTATAAAAGTTAAAATGGATTTTTGTTAATATTTTTATAATTTTTTCTATGTATTTATTTCAACTTTTTACTTTTTAAAAATTCCCTATGCTGTCCTTTCTGTTTTATTTCCTTTATTGTTCTCTATCTTAATTCAACAGTAAGTGAACTAAGAACTTCCAGATGTTCAAGCTGGATTTAGAAAAGACAGAGGAACCAGAGATCAAATTGCCAACAATATATGTTTTCTCTTGTGAAGAGTCTTAAATGTATCTGGTAAGTCTTATATAATTTGTTCCCCTTCTATTATTAATTTTAAAGTTCCAGTTTGATTTACTCTTTGAGGGGTTAGTTTTAAAGTATTTTTTTTTAATTCGTTACACTCTTTTTAAAGTAATCTTTTCACCAGTCAGCTATCATTCCAATGAATTAAGTGAATATGGCCTAAAGAAACCTCTACTTTTTGAAACTTATTAAGGTTGTTTTTTGATAAAGTGAACAATAAACTTTTGTTAGTTTTTAATATAGTTTTCGGAGAAGGCAATGACAACCCACTCCAGGACTCTTGCCTGGAAAATCCCATGGACGGAGGAGCCTGGTAGGCTGCAGTCCATGGTGTCACTAAGAGTTGGACATGACTGAGCGACTTCACTTTCACTTTTCACTTTCATGCATTGGAAGAGGAAATGGCAACCCACTCCAGTGTTCTTGACTGGAGAACCCCAGGGATGGTGGAGCCTGGTGGGCTGCCGTCTATGGGGTCGCACAGAGTAGGACACGACTGAAGCGACTTAGAAGCAGCAGCAGCAGCAGCAATATAATTTTATATAAGTTTCACAAAATAATGTGAAATGCATATATATGTACATATAAGATGCATTTACACATATAAGATACATCTATATATGATCTTATTATTATAATTATTCAAATCCTCCATTCCCTTGCCATTTTTTGTTTACTGAATTGTCAGATTCTAAAAGCTTTCTGTTTAGATCACCCACAGGATTGTGAGGGTTTTTGTTTTTTTTTTTAGTTCTTTATTTTTAAGTTTTATTTGTAATTTTAGAAGTTTTTGCTGCTGTGTGATTTGGCAAAAGTTTATGACTATTTTATGTTCTTCATAAGAAAGAAGTTTTTCTTCTAGAAATGGGTATCAGACTTGACCTATTGACACAACTAAATCTCCTAATACTAAACCATCAAGTAAAGTCTCCCTGATTTTGTTAATTTGTAGATAACCATTATTTTCTGCTTATATTTTTAGAGATTTGTATTTATGCCTTGTACTTAAAACATCCACCAGACTCTGGATTTCCTTCTTAAATTTTTGCCTAGTACAGAGTAAATTCTGAGTTTACCCATCAGTCCTGTGCTTTCTCTTTTGAACAGTTAAAAAGCACTGAAAAGTGACCCTACGTAGCCTGTACAATCTTGAAAAAGAACAGTGTTGAAGGACCCACACTTCTTGACTTCAAAGCTCACTACAAAGCTACCATAATCAAAACAGTGTAGTACCAGCAGAAGGACAGGTGTACAAACCAAGCAAATAAAGTAGAGAACCTGGAAAAAAAATCCTGTCATATATGGTCAATAGATTTTCCATAAGGATGCAAGACTATTCAGTAAGGAAAGGACAATCTTTTCAACAGTATACTTTGGGAAAACTGGATATCCACATGCAAAAGAATATCCTCCACACCAGACACAAAAATGAACTCAAAATAGTTTAAACACCTAAATATAAAACATGACATCATAAAACTCCCAGAAGAGAACACAGGCAAAACATTCTCAGATATAATTCCTAGCAATATTTTCTTAGATCAGTCTCCCAAGGCAAAAGAAATAAAAGCAAAAGCAAACAAATGGGACCTAATCAAATTTAAAAGCTTTTGCACAGCTTAGTAAGCCAGCAACAAAAAGAAAAGACAACCTATAGAATGGCAGAAAGTATTTGCAAATGATGCAACCAAGAAGGGGTTAATATCCAAACTATATGAACAACTCATACAACTCAAGGTCAAAAAAACACAAACAATCCAATCAAAAATGGGCAGAAGATATAAACAGACATTTCTTCAAAGATACACAGATAGCCAACAAGCACATGAAAGGATGCTCAACGTTGACACTGAAGAAAGTGTTAATCACTCTGTCATGTCTGACTCTTTGTGACCCCATGGACTGTAGCCCGCCAGGCTGCTCTGTCCATGGAATTCTCCAGGCAAGAATACTGGAGTGGGTTGCCATACCCTTCTCCAGGGGATCTTCTGGCCAATATTCTCCATAGGCTGTTTCCCCTTCTGGATGTGAGGCCCAGTTCTAGTTCTCCAGGCAACATGGTACAGGAGCCTGTGGGTGGCTCTTCTCAATGGAGTTGGTTTCTGAGACCCACCATGGCTGCCAGCAGGGTCCAAATGATTTTGAAGAAATCTCCACTGCTAAAGCCTCCCCAGCATTACCCATCAGCATCAGAAGGACAGCTAAGGCCAAATCATAAAAACCCCATCCAGGAGGCCAAGCCCTACCAGCTCTTGGCTAATCGTATCTCAGTCTGGACCCTTGCTAGAGGTTGCTACAAAATCTGCCTCAAGCACAGGCTTAGTGTCTTAAATTTATGCAGACATGTTTCTATTTGCACGGGGATTTTCACTGGATATTGGAAGAGGGAGGGGTAGCCATAGCATGGCCACTTCGATAGATAGAGGAAAGGATACAGGGGCAGGAAGAGGAAGGAGGTGGCAAGCTATGACCAGTGACAGGTGGCATGAAAGGTCATCCTTACCTCTGGCATAGCCACCCCCTGAGCCACCACACCTGAAAACCTTTAGATGAAGGCAATGGCACCCCACTCCAGTACTCTTGCCTGGAAAATCCCATGGACGGAGGAGCCTGGTGGGCTGCAGTCCATGGGGTCGCTGAGTCGGACACGACTGAGCAACTTCACTCTCACTTTTCACTCTCATGCATTGGAGAAGGAAATGGCAACCCACTCCAGTGTTCTTGCCTGGAGAATCCCAGGGACGGGGGATCCTGGTGGGCTGCCATCTATGGGGTCGCACAGAGTCGGACATGACTGAAGCGACTTAGCAACTTAGCCAGAGAGGAGGAGAGAGAAGCCCTGAGAGGGACAAAGATGTGACCAGCCCAACAACCTGTACAACAGTGCAATGCACCAAGCCTGGCCCTCTGGGGTTCACAAGTAGGGCGGTGGTGTCCACTGAGTCCGAGGGGCCCCGCCGAGCACAGGTGCCCCAAACTCCAGGTCTCTTATGATCCCTTGGCCAACACCTGCTCTCTGAGAAGCCACCATGCACCAGGCACCTTGATCTAGGCGCTGGCAGACAGCACTGCACGATGCAGGCAAAACCCTGCCTGTCAGTGGGAGAGACTGGTAACAGCAAAACCAATCAGGTAAACAGATAAAACATGCGGCGGCCAGTTAAGACTGCTGCTTGTCAGTGTGCCTGCTCAGGGCCAGGGGCAAGGGCTTGGGGCAGGGTTAGCTGCGGAGCCCTCGCAGAGCAGCAACTTGGCGTGCGTGGCCTCCCCTTCACCTGGGCAGGAGCAATTATCATCCTTGCACAGACAGAAACTGCCCTCCAGAGTCCTGCTGCCTCTCTCTGGCATATAGGTGCCCGCCAGCCTCCCAGCGCCTTACCTGAGGCCCTTCTGCAGCCGCCTAAAGGCCGAGGCCTCCCTCTGGTGGTCACACCATGCTGGGGGCCCGAGGCTGTGCTGGTGGAATGAGGTAGTGGGACTTCACCTGGGGTCCCGGTTGAGGTGGACGAGGAGACAGCACTGGACCAACAGGCGATCCTGAGAGGATGCAGGCAGAGTGCTTCAAATCCTGGTTCTTCCCTCTATCACCACTAACTGACTCAGCCCCAGTTTCTTCACCTGCAAAACGGGAATAAGGAGCCTGCCTCCCGGCTGTAGCGACTAAAGAGGATGTGCTCAGCACATGTACACCCCGCCCATACACACACACACATAGTGTCCAAACGACCGTCAGTAATAGAAACCTCGTTAGTATCCGGCCTCCGTTTCTCAGCTAACGATTATTTATTGAGAGTCCCTTGGGCAGCAAGATCAAACCAGTCAATCGTAAAGCAAATCAACTCTGAATATTCATTGGAAGATTGATGCTGATGCTGAAGCTGCAATACTTGGGCCACCTGCTGCACAGAGCCAACTCACTGGTAAAGATCCTGATGCTGGGAAAGATTGAGGGCAGGAGGAGAAGGGGGCGACAGAGGATGAAATGGTTGGATGGCATCACCGACTCAACGGACGTGAGTTTGAGCAAGCTCCAGGAGATAGTGAAGGACTGGGAAGTCTGGAGTGATGCAGTCCATGGGGTCGCAGAGTCGGACACGACCGAGCGACTGAACAGCAACCACTATACGCAGATACCAGCGTTTTAGACTCGCTCACCTTTTGGCCCGCTGCTTGAGGGACTGAAGGGCACACTCCAGCAACCGCCACAGCGCCGGCGCGGCTCTCGGGGGTATGGAGCGAGAGCAGTGGCGTTTGCGCGCTGGGCTCAAAGAGGCGGGCCTGCAACGCCACCTAGTGGCAACATGCGGCCTGCCAGGAGACGTGCTTTCTGCCTTCCTAGGCTCTCAGGATTGCAAATTAGTCTCTCTCCAAGGGCTCAGACTGTGGGAAACCAGGACCTGGGCACCAGAGCCATCAACCCCTTATTACTGCGAAGGTCCCAGGCCCCAGGGTGGTGATAGGCAGGGCAGGGGCATGGAAGGAGCCAGGTTCTGGGGTTCCTGGTGAAGCCACTTGGTATACAATTTACTAGCCTGGCCTCAGTTTTCTCCATCTGCAAAATAGGTAACCATAAAAATAAGTCTTTCCACACACATGGCATCTGGTCCCATCACTTCATGGCAAATAGATGGGGAAACAATGGAAACAGTCACAGACTTTATTTTCTTGGGCTCCAAAATCACAGCAGATGGTGACTGCAGCCATGAAATTAAAAGAGGCTTGCTCCTTGGAAGAAAAGCTATGACCAACCTCGACAGCATATTAAAAAAGCAGAGACACTATTTTGCCAACAAAGGTCCGTCTAGTTAAAGTTATGGTTTTTCCAGTGGTCATGTATGGATGTGAGAGTTGGACTGTAAAGAAAGCTGAGCGCCAAAGAACTGATGCTTTTGAACTGTGGTATTGGAGAAGACTCTTGAGAGTCCCTCAGACTGCAAGGAGATCCAACCAGTCCATTCTAAAGGAAATCAGTCCTGAATATTCATTGGAAGGACTGATGCTGAAGCTGAAACTCCAATACTTTGGCCACCTGATTGATGTGAAGAACCGACTCACTGGAAAAGACCCTGATGCGGGGAAGATTGAGGGCAGGAGGAGAAGGGGACAAGAGAGGATGAAATAGTTGTATGGCATCACCGACTCTATGGACATGAGTTTGAGTAAGCTTCGGGAGTTGATGGACAGGGAAGCCTGGCATGTTGCAGTCATGGGGTCACAGAGTCAGACACGTCTGAGTGAATGAACTGAACACACAGAATTGAAGTGAGACACTAAGAAAATGGGGAGAGGGAATATGGAAGAGCTGAGAGCTGGATCTTTCTGGTGAGACGATAAGCAGAACCATGTGAGTTAAGAATGAACTGGGTGAGTCCAGGGACCTGCTTATGGCAGCAAGTTTCAGGGATGAGGCCAGAATGGTAGGTAGGATTTCCAACGCCAGGCTCACACGTTTTTCAAATCCCAGCAGTACCACTTACTAGATGGGGGACCCTAGACATGTTCCTCAACCCTTCTTGTCCCAATCCCCCTTTCCATAGCATGGTTATCATATACCATTATTACAGGTGAAGAGATGAGCACAGAGCTGGTGAGTAACAAACATGAAAAAGAGGCAGCTGTTACCTAATTGACACTCTGCCTGGAGAGAAGTCACCCAAAGAAGGAGTCTTCTTCTCAAAGATGGGGGGTAGGGGGAAGGGAGGATAAATTAGGAGGTTGGGATTAACATACATACACTACTATATACAAAACATCTAATCAACAAGGATCTATTGTATAGCACAGGAAACTCTACCCAATAATTTTTGTAATAGCCTGTAAGGGGAAAGAATCCAAAAAGCAATATATTTATACTATACTATATTATCAGTTATATATGTGTAACTGTGCTGTATACCTGAAACTAACACAATATTGTAAACCAACTACGCTTCAATTTATATATATATAGAGAGAGAGACAAAAAAGGAAATGCAAAATAAGACCACAATGATTTACCATCACACACCCACTAGAATGACCAAAATTTAAAAGACTGGCCATACCAAATACTGGCAAGGAGGTAAAGGAACTGGGACTCTACACTGTGGTGGGGATATAAAATCAAGCAATCACTTTGGAAAATATTTTGGCAGTTTCCTATAAACCTACACATACACTTAGCATATGATCTAGCTTTTCCCCTCTGAGATATTTACCCAAGGGAAATGAAAGTGTGTATGAAAACAGGTACACGAGTGGTTATAGCAGCTTTTATTTGTATTAACAACAGCCAAAAACTGGAAACAATACCAACATCCATCAATAGACGAATGGATAAGCTGTGGCATATCCACACAAAGGGATACTACTCAGCAATATAAAGGGATGGACTACCGATTTATGCCATGAAATGGATAAAGCTCAAAATAATTACACTGAGCAAATACAAATGCAGACAAAAAGAAGAGTCTATGCTGTATGAATCCATTATATAAAATTTGGGAAAATATAAAATAGTGTATAAAGACAGAAAGTTGATCCAAGGTCACCTGGAGATGGGACAGGGAGGGGTTGGTGAGGAGGAAGCATCACCAATGGGCAAGAGATTTTTCAGCATGATAGGTTTGTCCATGATCTTGATTGTGGTGATGGTTTCATCAGTGATATATTTGTCACTTGAAATATGTGTGGTTTATTTTAGGTTGAATATACCTCAATACACTGTTAAAAATGTTTGGAGAATATTGTATTTGCAGTTTTTATACAAAGCCAATCTTCCTTAATGCATTTTGCTGTTTTTTCTTATAAATATATTACAACAAAAGAAGTCCAAAATCAAAGCCTACAAATCTCCCCCAGCTTCACGGATATTGCAGGCAGCATTAAGATCGTCATTTTGTCTGTGTGCCATGGTGAGGGAAAAGGACTCATTCTGAAGGTCATTCTTCCATCCTTGTGTGATGAGAGGGCAGGATGATGTAACTGCTTTGGAAGCACAAAGGGTGCAAATCAGAGGCACTCCAACCACAGGACTGAAAAAGTCCTCTCTGTGGCTTCTGTTTGCTTTCTGGAGACGTGAGTGGCTGAGGTTTGGAAGAAAAAGAAGAGCTAAGTGTCCACAGCAGCTCAGCCACCTGTGGACACCAATCTGTGATCCGTGATCCACAGCAGCAACAGTGGGAGCTGGGGGTGTTGGTGAGCAGTGGTGAAAAGAGGGAGGTCACGGTAACCAGAAGCTTACAAGTACCAGGGCAACATGACTTTGGATAAGCAGACTCTGCTGTCCCAGCCTCCTCAGTGGCTCTGTCATCTTGCTGTCCCCAAGGCAGCTGCCACCCCCTCTGAGCACAGAGAGAATCCTCGGAGAGCAGCCATGAGGCCACCAGCCACAAAGTTTGACCTAGTCTCGTGTGCATGGATCACAATGGGGACCAGGCAGAGACTCCAGCGGTGGCTGCAATCACAACCCGCTAGAGACAGCTGGAGTAGCAACCATCACTGGTTTGTCATGCTTAGTACCATGTGTCCACACGAGGCAATGGAGGCAGTGGAACAGAGGGGCTGAGCGCAAGAGAGATTCCACCCAGGCTTACATCAGAGCTTTGACACTTACCAGCGTGTGCCTTGGGCAAGTTACTTACCCACAACTTGCCTCAGTTTCTCCATCAATAAAATGGAGATAACAAGAATTACCATATACAGCGGTTAAGGGTGAAAGGAGTTGATATCTGTGTTTAGACAAGTTTCTGAGACAGAGTGTGCTCACTGATGTGCTTGTTATTATTCTATCCTTTTAAAAAATAGCCCTCCTGGAAAATCTCATGGACGGAGGAGCCTGGTAGGCTGCAGTCCATGGGGTCGCCAAGAGTTGGACACAACTGAGCGACTTCACTTTCCACTTTCATGCATTGGAGAAGGAAATGGCAACCCACTCCAGTGTTCTTGCCTGGAGAATCCCAGGGACGGGGGAGCCTGGTGGGCTGCCATCTATGGGGTCGCACAGAGTCAGACACGACTGAAGCGACTTAGCAGCAGCAGCCCTTTCCCACATGTTAGACAATGCAGGCTTGTACATATGGCCACTATGTAAATGCTGGGTGTGATGGGCAGTTCCCTTAACATTCTTAAACTGATTTCTTCAGGTCTGGGGCTCATGCTGTTTATTTCTATTGCTCTGGCTGCTAAGAACCTCAGAGCAAATCTAGAACCCAGGTCTTGGGGCAGGAAGGCTTGGGGGCGGGGGCTGATCCATGCAAGTCCTGCCGTCTCCAGCAGGGGGCGACGAGCACCCACCACCCTTTGCTAATAGTGAGCAATGTCCAGCCCCACCCCAGGCCCTGGGAACAATGGGCTGTTTACAGCAGGAGAATCATTTTAGTTCTATAGCCCAATGGCCACAGGCGGATTTGTGGGCACTGCTCCCTCCTGGAAGCCTGACTTTCCTAGTTCCAATCTGTTCCACTTCCTGGAAGTGGAGACTCAAGCCATGGTGGCTTGGCCTCAGTTTCCCAGTTTGTAAAACAGGTTGTCATCACTGTCTCTTTCCCTGAGGTCCCACAGTGAATTCTTAGCAGGAATGACAGGCAGGAGAGGCTCCATGCCCTGCCCACAAGCACAGCTGGGAAAAGCCATTTCCTGAAGCAGCAACACCAAAGGATGGGGGAGGTGTTTCCAAGCAGGGAGCAGGCGGCCTCCGTGATCTTCCCTCCTCCCAGCCTCAGTGTCTTGCAGTGTCCCAAATCTTGGTTCCAGGATGACCCCCCTTCAATCTTTGCACCAACGAGGGACTTCCAAGCCTAACCTGAGGTTTTCTTCACCCACCCTTGACCCAAACAGCACAAATGAAACACCAGAAAAAAAAAAAAAAATCACATCTTTATTGTCTGATTAATGTACTGGCTTGGAGAGGGAAGACGGTAAGGGGCGGGTAACATCCAGCTTTGATTAGTCGGAAAATCCTATTAACTGTGTACAAAATGAATGTTACAAAAATCATGTAAAAAAACAGGTCAGCAAAGCAGCAGCCCTGGGGAGGGCTCAAGGCACCTGGGCGGCTGAGAAACAGGCCCACCCTGGCCTCAGGAGTGAGGCCGAAGGACGGGGGGCCGGGGACTACATCCCTCCCCTCCTTCACCACGGGGCACGTGTGTCTCCTCGCTCCCCGATTACAAGTCAGTACAAAACTGCCTTCAAGGGCTCAAACCCCAAGGCCAAGGCACTACCAGAAATGAGGTGGGTCTGAAGCCCAGCACTGAGCTCCCCCTTCCCAGCGGCTGGAGCCTGGAGAAGGGGCACCGGTTCCCCGTGCCCAGCAGGGTGGGCAGGCACAGAGTCCCGCAGCTGGGGGGTGGCTCTGCCTCCCGACACGCAGTAGTCTGGGAGCCCTGAGCAAACACAGCCGGGGCTTTGGTCAGTGCTGAGTATGCTGAGAGGAGCCGCAGGCCTGTCCAGCCCCTCTTCTGCCCCCGACGCGGCCTCAGCAGAGCGGTCCTGTCACGGTCCTTCTGGAGCCGATGCCCAGGCCACGGCCCTAAATGGGGTAACACATGCAGCACCCCGTGCCTGCCGCCTCCACGCCGGCCTTGGTGCCGGGCCCCAGCAGCCCGTCGGTGACAGAGTGCTCCGCGATGATGTCCTCCACCCGGGTGATGTACAGGAATGTCAGCATCACTCCCAGGAACTGAGGAGAAGGGGCGCGGTGGGTGTCACTCACTATCCGGGCCATTCGCCCTCTCTTTCCAGCCCCCCAGCCCTCGCCGTCTGAGCCCAGCATAGCCGAGCCCCCTTCACCCCAGTTTTGTCCCTCCTCTGCACTCTAATCACCAAGCCACACATCACCCCGGCCCACAGCCTGCCCACCCCACCCCCGGGGCCCCCCTGGTGGAGGAGGGACCAGCCCACCTGGGGGAGCAGGATGCCCAGCAGGAGGCCCGCCATGACGGTGTAGTTGTCCATGAACCAGATGAGCACGGCGTTGGTGCAGCCCCGCACGTAGATGACATTCTGCACGCTGAGGCGCTGCGGGGAGGAGCCTGGCTGAGTGCCCGCCTGGCAACCCCAGTCCCGGCTCTGCCACTCATCCCAGGCCCAGGTGAGCCCCTCCGCCTCTCTGGGCCTCAGTTTCTCATATGCAACCTGAGAAGTTGACTCTAAACCACAGGATCTCAATAGGAAGTGAAAGTTGCTCAGTCGTGTCCGACTCTTTGCGACCCCCTGGACTGCCAAGCTCCTGTCCATGGGATTCTCCAGGCCACAATACTGGAGTGGGTAGCCGTCCCCTTTTCCAAGGGATCTTCCCAACCCAGGGATCGAACCCAGGTCTTGCGGGCGAATTCTTTATCAGCTGAGCTACCGGGGAAGCCCTTCAACAGGCAGTACTGTTCCCTAGAGAGCCTGCTGGCATTGTGGTGGCACTTATGCTTGTCACAGAGATAGGGGTGGGGGCTGAAGGACTACAGAGCTCAGGGCAATCCTTCTCGAGGGACAGCCACCCAGACCACCTGCCTCTTAGATGTCCCCCGGGCATCTGGATGGGTGATAACCCATCCATAATTATCTGAGCTCAAAGCCTAACTCCAGGGGCATAAAAACCAGTGTTTTCTGCTTGGCTTTACTATACATTGAATTCTACAGAAATAGAAATAGGTAAACTAAGGGATAATTATATTCGATTTTGTCTGGAACTTTATCCAAGAATTGCTCACCATTTTAAAAACCATGTCCATGGCAAAAAATATGCCCATGCTATGCAAGTTGCCCACACAGCACCCCTCCTAGGCAACAGAAGCCCCTGGCAGTGCAAACACCTGATCAACTTTGCTGTCTTCTGCTGTTACTGTCTCGGAGAAGGCAATGGCAGCCCACTCCAGTACTCTTGCTTGGAAGATCCTATGGACGGAGGAGCCTGGTAGGTTGCAGTCCATTGAGTCACTAAGAGTCGGATACGACTGAGTGACTTCACTTTCACTTTTCACTTTCATGCATTGGAGAAGGAAATGGCAACCCACTCCAGTGTTCTTGCCTGGAGAGTCCCAGGGACGGGGGAGCCTCGTGGGCTGCCGTCTATGGGGTCGCACAGAGTTGGACACGACTGAAGCGACTTAGCAGCAGCAGCAGCTGTTTCTATCTGGCACCTAAGCATGTATATAGTTATAAATCATTTTATCTTATTTCTCCCTTTATCTCAAATCAGGGGCTTCCCTCATAGCTAGTTGGTAAAGAATCTACCTGCAATGCAGGATACCCCAGTTCCATTCCTGGGTTGGGAAGATCCACTGGAGAAGGGATAGGCTACCCACTCCAGTATTCTTGGGCTTCCCTTGTGGCTCAGCCAGTAAAGAATCTGCCCGCAATGTGGGAGACCTGGGTTCGATCCCTGGGTTGGGAAGATCCCCTGGAGAAGGGATTCTGACCTGGAGAATTTCATGCACTGTATAAGTGCAATGGGGTCTCAAAGAGTCGGACATGACTGAGCTACTTTCACTTATGTCAAATCATTATGCCACTTGTTTTGGAATTAGGTGTGTAGGTAGGTTATCATATCTGTGAGTGTCATTTTGGAATAACAAAAAACAATAGGGCATTGTGTATGCTAAGTCACTTCAGTGGTGCCTGACTCCGCGATCCCACGGACTGTAGCTCGCCAGGCTCCTCTGTCCATGGGATTCTCCAGGCAAGACTACTGGAGTGGGCTGCCGTGCCCTCCTCCAGGGGACCTTCCCGACTCAGGGATCGAATTCGCATCTCTTGCATCTCCTGAATTGGCAGGCGAGCTATTTACCATCAGTGCCATCTGGGAAGCCCAAACAGGGCATTACCAAGTGTTTATTATAAAAACTAGCCATTGGGTCCCATGTTTGGAGAAGCACTGCTGGTCTGTGGTTCAGCATCTTAGGTGTTTGTCAGAGTCGCCCACTGGCCCCACCCCAAGAGTGCACGTTTCTAACAAGCTCCTTGGGGCTGCTGTTACTGCTGGTCTGGGGACCTCATTTGAGAACCACTGCTCAGAGGCCATCTCAAGTCATCATTATTTTTTAGCTCCCTTCTCAACACAATCCCATCTTCTCTCCAAGTCCAGAAGAAATGCCCAGGAAGCTGACCCCGAAGGTACCAGCCAAAGACTCTCTTCCCCCGGGGACTCCTGGGTCCCCGGCTGAGGGAGCCAGTGTGTATCTGCAAACTGGCCGCTCCAAGGGCAGAGGCGGGCTGGTGAATGCAGCTGGGCGTGGGGACACACTGCAGGCACCGGCAAGGGCACAGTGGCCTCACACTTTAGTTGCTCAGTCAACTCTGGCAGCCAGCTTCTCCCAACCTGAGGGGGATTCTTGGCTCCCCAAGTCCTTCTGTGTCTAGATAGTGGGCAGTCCCTGGCTTCTGTTCACAGCCAGGAATGTTGGGAGATCTCAACAGCCAGGAGCCTCACCCCTGGAAGCCCCTCCAATCACCCTGGGGATGGAACAGGAAGAGCAGCCTTTCTGGGGAAAAGAGATTTCAAAGACATTACCTCCTTGTCGATAGTTTTGTAGCCACACATGGTGTTGACAACTTCTGTCTGAAACAGAAATGTGTATTAGCTGACACTTACATGGTGATTCCTGCAGAAGACACTTATTCCACAGCCACCCCCCCCCACTCCCCCTTTTTACAGATGAAAAAACTGAGGCATAGAGAGTTGCACTATCCAGGATGAATGGAGCTGAGAGTCCCATCCCAGCTGCCTGGTTCAAGTCTGCATCTTAATCTTCTGGATCCAAGAAATGCCAGAGAGAAAAGGTGGGAAGACCAGTTCTGTGGCTTTTGGGTGGGAGACCCACTGCTCCACCAGTGGCAGCCTAGGAGCCCAGAAGAAAGGGCACAGCCCCAGGCTCTTCTGTTGCAGCCACCAGAGCCTCACTTTGCTGAGATGGTCATGTGCTGAGGTCAGGACTGGGCTGCTCCCAGTTTGCTGGCTCTTGTGAAAGAAAATCCCAGACCACAGCCAGGCCCCCGGCCAGCTGGGGTTTACCTGAGGGCAAGGCCAGGCCTCTGACCACACTTCCCGGTCCCTGCAGACCGCTACCCGCCAGTAGGGCTGTTCAACCTCCTGCCCGGAAAGACAGCTGCCTTCAGGAGCTTCTAGCTGCTGACTAATCTGGGCACAGTGGAAATTGTGGTTGGCCCTGGGCTCATCAAATCTCTTCCCAGCTAACCTAGGTCACAGGGCTGGCAGGGGCACTTCCCATCACAGCCTGAGCCCTTGTGGAGTCTCCTCTGCTTTCTAGAAGGTGAGAGCGAGCTCAATGAACCCGTTCACATCTAAGTGACAGCTACTGTGGGATCAGGATGCCACAGGTGCCAGCAGTGATGTAGGCGGGCAGAGTGGCCAGTGTGGGCTCTGGCATCACATTGCCCAGTCCAGGCCCTGCTCTGCCACTTAGGAGCTCTGTGACCAACCTTAGGTGTGGCGCTGAGGGACAGGCACACGGAGGCACTCATTAAGAATTTGTTGGATGAATGAATGGATAGGTTCCCTGGACTCTTCAATAAAGCAATCATAATCTCTGAATGTACCCATGGGGATTTTTTAAATATAAAGTGAGATATATACATAAAATGATTGTCCAAGGGCATGGCACACTGGCTGGACTGACCTTGAACACAATCCCAGACCCTGGAAGTCAAGGACGGCTGCTACTCTTTCTAAAAGCATGAGCTGAACCTCAGATGTCATCTGCTGCTGCTGCTGCTGCTGCTACTGCTAAGTCGCTTCAGTCGTGTCCGACTCTTAGCAACCCCATGGACAGAAGCCCACCAGACTCCCCCATCCCTGGGATTCTCCAGGCAAGAACACTGGAGTGGGTTGCCATTTCCTTCTCCAATGCATGAAAGTGAAAAGTGAAAGTGAAGTCGCTCAGTCGTGTCCGACTCTTAGCGACCCCATGGACTGCAGCCCACAGGCTCCTCAGTCCATGGGATTTTCCAGGCAAGAGTACTGGAGTGGGGTGCCATTGCCTTCTCAGCAGATGTCATCTAGATCAGTCAAGGCTTGATGTGTGGACAAAATAACCTCCTTCAGTCTAGACTGTCCCCCAGGAACCCTCAGACCCCAAAACACCCAGGATCCACCTCACATCAGTCAGCATCAGTGGCCCCTCCAGGCCATAAACAGACCCCAGTGGAGAAGCTCCAGCCTGGGTAGTAGAGGTATGAGGGCATGATGGGAGCAGGTGCTTCCTGCCTTATTTGTTCACTCATTCAATCATTACTGAACAGATATTGAGCATCAATTATGTACCATTCTCGGTTCTAGGTGTTGGGAATACAGAAGAACAAAATAAGATCCTTGCCTTCATAAACTTTTATTCTAGGAACGGAGATAGGCGATGAACATAATAAATAAGCAAACTGTCTGATACATAAGAAGGTGACAAGAGTAACTTTACTCTTCATTGTGCTGATTCCAGACCTGGAGGCAGAACCACAGCTCCTGCCCTTGGGGAACGGACATGCTGTGGCAGAGGCCTCCCTGAAGCCAAAAGACTCTTCTCTAGGCCCCAGAGGTGGAAGAGAACTGATATAGATATCCAGGCAAATATTATTCTGGGCATTTTTTAATGAAATTAACATTAAAATCAGTAGGCTGAGTAAAGCAGATTGCTCTCCCTAATGTGGGTGGGCCTCGTACAATCAGTCGAAGGCCTAAATAGAACAAAAAGGCTACCCTTCCCCCACGCAAGGAAGAATTCTTCCTGTCTGATTTCAAGCCTGAACTGAAACATCAGCTCTTCGTGGGCCTTGAGGCTGCCAGCCTCAAACAGGAGCTGCATCACCAGCTCCCCTGGTCCTTAGGCCTGTGGACTCACACTGGAAGTAAACCATTGGCTCTCCTGGGCTCTTGCTTGCCAGCTCACTCTGCAGGTCTTGGGACTTGCCTGTCTCCATAATTCTGTGAATCAATTTCTTATAATAAACCTCTTTACACACACACACACACACACACACACACCCTATTGATTCTGTTTCTCTGCTAAACAAGCCAGCAAGTCCCTTCCTGGGTGAAACACTAAACTCATGTAATGCCTGCTGAATGTGGAGGTATGAAGGCCTGCCCATCTCACCCCAACATGGGACAATTCTGCAGGATCATCCCAGGACATCCCCATGGATTCAGCTGAGGCGCCCACTGAGACTGCGTCATTGCTCAGCCTCTCCTTCTGCCCAGCCAGCTTCTATCCCCTCCCTTACAGGTGTCAATCCTGAGCACACCTCCTACTAAGCTTCCTGCTCACTAACCAGCATCTCAGAGCCTGCTTTCCAGACAGCCTTGGCTGAGACACTGGGATCACTGCACTAGCCCCTAACCGGACTGCCCACCCATGTCATCTCTGCCACCACAGCAGGCAGGGTGGTGCTGGTAAAGTCTAAGGAAAAACTGCTACTCGTCCACTAAAGCCCTGTCACTTGACTTCTTGTCACTCAAGGGAAGCAAAGTCCTGATCATGACCTTCAGGGTACCCATGACCTCTGACTTCATCTACAACTATCCTCCCCCAAGCTCACTCTGCTCCAGCCACACTGGAGCTGGTCTCTGTGCTGTTTCTTAAATTCACAGGGGCAGGTCCCACCTCAGGGCCTTTGCACTTGCTCTTCTCTCTGCCAGGAATTCCCATCCCCAGACAGCATGGCTTACTCCCTCACTTCTTTCAGGGTTTTACTGAGAACCAATCTTCTCAGTATCTAAAATGCAATCCTCCATGCCCCTGTTTTATTTTTCTCCTTAGAATTTATCATCTCTTAGAATATCATCTTTTTTACTCATTTATTTTGCTTATTAGTTTTCTCCACTAGAAAGGATGTCAGCTCCATGTGGGCAGAGAGTTCTGTGTGTTTCCTGTATCCTTAGAACACAAAACTGCCTCTGGCTGGTCTTCAGTAAATACCTGGTGAATGAATGAATGAATGAACAAATGCACATCGGGCTTTCACATCTCAACTTGGACATTCAGGTGCCACTGCCTTGGATGACGAAGTTCAGAGTCATCCCCGCCCCTCCACAGGCCTCTCTGAAAACCCTGGGTTCCTCCTCAGCACTCCCCCTGCACAAAGAGCTACCCTAAAATGGCAGCTCCAACTTCCAAACAAACCTTCCCTCCTGGCCCAGCCTTTTTAGGGCTCATGCACTTGGCACTGGCTCCCTGAGTCATGGGTGAGGCCCCCACCCCCACCAGCAGCTGCTCAGTTTACAGAATCCAGCAGTGGGCACAGGATGGTGGAGACGTCAGAAGAGAAATTTTCCATGACTCTTCAAGGCATGAGTAATTGCAAAACTCCCCGCCTCATTCCACTCCAGAAACCAGGCAGCTTTTGGACACATTAGTCAAACACAGTATTGACCGAGCCTCTCATTTATTAGCAGTGACAGCACAGGGCAGACTCCCAAGTGGCCAAGGAGGCAACAGAGCTGAGAGGATCCCACTGGGGAGAGGCAGAGGCTGGCATTTACATCACCAGCCGCTTCCAAGCACCTCGTTGCTGATGATCACCAGGACGTCAAGCCCAAAGTCCACCAGCAACGTTCAAAGTACAGGCCCTGCCCTGGCCCCCAGCTATGGCTGCCAAGCCGGCCACCCTGCTAAGACCCCCGGCCTGGACTCTCTCCCACTCTTCGCCTGGCGTACACAGTAGTCCAGGGCACGGCTCTGACAAGAGCTGCCTGAATTTCATCCTAGCTCTATCAACCTTGAGCCAAGAACCTCACCTTTTGGTGCCTCAGTTTTCTCATCTGTATAGTGGGTAAAATAACCATACCTACATCACAGGGTTGTTGAAAGGACTTAACGAGTTAAAACAACTAAAAAACCTAGAACAGGCTACCACGTGGTAAGTCCTCATATATCAACAACCATTACTAATAAGACAAGTCTTCCCCATCCTCTACCGCCAGATTCACCCCATTCAGTAGCCCTTGAGGCTCAGGAAGCCTCGCCTCGGCAAGGACCACCACCTCCTGCCTACTCCTCCTATCCAGCCCCACCGCCCCGGTGCTAAAAGGTGAGAGAAGCGTTTGACCAGCCAGGAGATGTGCCCCAGGAACAGCGGATACCGTGTTTCTGAAGCAGCAGGTGTAGGGCACCCCACAGGCCAGGGGTCCAGGGGCACTGCAGTCGTGGTACTGGTTTTTGCTCCAGTCTCGGTAGTCTTCCCCGCCACAGCACTTGAACTGAAGGAGGAAGCAAGTGGGGAAGAGAGCTGCCGTCACCACCAAGGCCCCCAGGCAGACAGCAGGGAGGGGCCCAGCCAGGGGACGATGTGATTTATGATGCGGGTCACACAGGTAGGGGGCATCATGGGGAACATGTGAAGCTCATTACAGATCAGAGCTCAACAAAAGCAGAACAGTGGCCCAGGAGGTAGCAAGCACCCCGTCACTGAGGAGGCATGCAAGCCAAGGCTGGGTAGCCTTTTGGTGGGATGGTGGGTGGTGTCTAAATGCTGGAGGAAAAGCCCTTTCTTGCCAGCCAGACTCCATCTTCACATCCCCAGGGCAGGTGCTCCACCCCAGGACCTGGCCTTTAAAGTCCCAGAGACTAGGATTCTAGGGGAGCCCCACAATCCAGGGGCCCCTGAACCTCACCCACCCAGCTCTGCCTATCCCACCCTTAGCAAAGGGGCACACACACACACACCCTGGTCGGGGTTCAGGACTGAAGTGATGGCACAGCTGGCGTCATTTTCCCCTGCATGTCCCCCTGTACAGATGCCAACACTTGGGGGAAGCTGTTACTCCACTGGGCTGCTGCTGTGTGCCGGACACTGTTCTGTGTGCCCGAAAACCAAGGGGGAGGGAGAGCGCCACAGCCCTGAGGGAGATGGAGAGGAACCACCACGTGAAAAAGGTGTGAGGCAGTGCTGGGTACCAGGGATATGGCAAATGGGGGAAGGAGGCAGGAGGTCGGGAAAGGCCTGAGGAGATCTCATTTAATCAGAAATATGAACAGGAAAAAAAAAACCAGTCAAGACATGCCAAGACCCCGCACGGAGATGAGTTAGTTGTACTGATATTTTAGCAGCAGGTGTAACTGGAGCAGAGTAAGCAAGAGTAGAGGGGTTGAGGTCAGACCATGAAAGCTTTGTCAGCCAAAATAAGCAGGGAACGGGGATAGCATCCTTAGTGACAGGAAGTTACTGGAGAAGGTTTTAACCAGGGGAGTGATATGGTCAGAGGTTCTAGTAGAAATAAAGTAGATGCCCTTCCAGAGTCTCCACAGAGCCTTTCAGGCTATCAGTCGAGGGGTCCAGGAAGTGCCTCTGTGGGGTGCAATGCAGAGTATTTATTTTGCCACCTGACAGGCCAGCATTCAAATCCTCATACCACCACTCCATGCTGTGTGACACTGGGCAAGTCAATCAGCCTCTCTGGGCCTCAGAGGCTCAACTGGAAAGCAGGAAGAGCAATGCCAGCTTTGCACAGCTGAGCTGAGAAGTACAAAGATAAGCCAAGCATGAAGCACTCAGCCTAGGACCTGGCCCCAAGCAGGTGCCCAGTGAGCATGAGTCATCTCGCCATTCCACCCTGGGAGAAATGAAATTCGCAAGCCAGCTGAAGGTTGCTTCCAATAAAAACATCTTGCCCCACCCAATGGCCAGAGCTGGCAGGCGCATCCCTGGCAGAGAAGGGCTTCCCAGAGGCTGCACCTGTTATGACTACAGAGAAGGCCTGAGCCAAGGGGGTGGCCACTATGGATGGCCCCGGGTGCAGGGAGATGTTGGTCCCCCACTGAGGGCTATCACGGGGATCAGGTCAGCTGACGCCCCCAAGGTAATGTCCCAAGAAGTGCTGCCAGGGCTGAGGAGGCCCTCAGCTCTAAAACTCCACTCATCCTCACCTAGGAGGACAGGCAGACAATGATCACCCCAGCTGACACTGATTTAGTCTCACCACATGCCTGGCCCTGCTCTAACCACCTCTGAAATAAATCAAGGCAAATCTCACAGCGACACTAAGTAGAAGGGACCATCAGTATCCCGCTGGGGCAGGTGTGGAACCTGAGGCTCAGGACTAAGTGAGATTGGTGTGTAGAAGCCCCCGATGGCAGCAGCAGGCACTGCTGTTACTGTTACACCCACAGACTTGTGTGGACCGTGGGGAGGAGAGATAACAATCATCACATTCAAAGAAGTGCCGTCGGATGAAAGAAGACTTGCTCTGTCCCCTGTGCAGGGGTAAATGGAACCAGGGAAGAGCTCTCTCCCCATCAGGGCTGTCCTTGATTTGGCAAGGGAGGGAGCTCCCTGTCCCTGAAGGGTCTCGGCAGAGGGAACTTTGAATTGGGTGGCTTGGAGGTCACTCCCACCTCAAAGAGGATTCTTTGCCCACTAAAGAGGGGCACCCTGAGACTCTGCCACGTGGTTTGTAGCTCCCTCTGACCTTTTTCTTTTTTTTTTAGAAAGGGAGGGTTTGTGTAGCTGGAAAGGAACAGGCAGGGCAAGTCTATGCTGGGCCAGGCATGCCCTGGCATCCCCACCCTTGGCGGCTGTCCATGGCCCACCCTCAACTGCCAACTTGGCCAGCCACGTGGGGATGGATAAGCCACCTGACCTCTCGTCCCCACCCTCTTGAGCAGGGTCCCAAGTTGGGGGCGGGGGGCAGGGGGTGGCGCAGTGGGAGCAGAGCAAAGGACGCGGGAGGCAAATTTCTGACCCCAAGCTCCTGACTCACCTCCTTCTGAACAAAATCCATGATGTTTTTGAAGTCCAGATCGTCATAGTAGTTCTCGATTCCTCTGCGAATATTGTCATTCAGAAAGTCGATGGTCTATGTAGACAGAGAAATTATAAAGGAGGAAGAGCACACGACCCCCAGGGCCCAACCCAAGATTTCCCAGATCAGGTTTGAACCAGAGAGTCCACCTCCCAGGCAGCCTCCCCTCACGACCTGAGGAGAGCACCTCCGTTCCCACCCACAACCTCCCTGCACCAGCACCCTCTCCATGTCCCCAGTGCCCATCAGAGGCAGGAATGGTGCACCCCATTCCTTTACAGATCAGGCAACCCAGGACCCAAGAGGGTGAGGCCCTGCCTGGGGGACACCGTTCCGAAGGAGCCAGGCCAGGGCTGGGGCTGGGCTGCCCTAGTGCGCCTTCTACCGTAGCTAAAGACAGGCCTGCACCGGAACCTTCCCTTTGCCCTCCAGCCCCCTCTCCACTCTTCTTTCCTATATAAGCTCTTCTTTTACAGATGAAGAGGCCTAGAGAGGGAGATTGACTCTTCCCAGGTCACCAAGCAGGCGTCGGCTTTGGTTAGGGGCCCAGCCAGGACTGGAAACCAGGTGTCCTGACTTCCCTCTGGGCCTCTCTCTGTTGCTGCAGTGCTCCGGCCCAGACGACAGGGCCCACCTCCCTCTTGGACTGGGACAATCCCCACCGGGAAGGGTGCTGGCAGGGCACCCTCTCCCAGTCACGCTGGGCCTTCGGGATCAACAGCCCGGCTGTTGTACTGAGATCCAGGAGCACAAAAGGCCCCACAGCGGGAAGGGATTGGGCGGGAGTGTGGGCAGCCCAGCTCCAAACTCACAGTGACAATCAGGGCTTTCAGAGCAGGGAGGCCGGTGGATCATCAGAGATTGTGCTGGCACAAAGGGCGCATTCTCAGCTCTGGAGCCAGACAATTCCCGGGGGAGGCGCCCTCAGGGTTCGTGGGGACAAGAGGGTCCTGAGTTCCAGGCCCCACCCTAGGACTGCAGGCCCCACCCTACTCCTGCACTCTCAGCTCCCCACTTGTGAATCAGTCATGCAGGCCTGTCTTTAAGACACCTTCCAGCGCCAAAGATCAAAGACTAAGCTGCAAGGGGCTGTCACGCCTCGTGGTCAAGAACAGTCTTTGCATCACACCTGCCTCAGGAATATCAATTAACTTCTGAACCTCCAGCGGCTCAGACGGTAAAGGATATGCCAGCAATCCAGGAAATCTGGGTTTGAACTCTGGATCAGGAAGATCCCCTGGAGAAGGGAATGGAAACACTCCAGTATTCTTGCCTGGAGAATTCCATGGACAGAGGAGCCTGGCAGGCTACAGTCCACAGGGTTCCAAATAGTTGGACCCGACTGGGTGACTGACACTTTTCCTCCCCTACAGGGTGGGAAAGGGGATCCTCTGCCTCAGAGGAATTTGAGACTCAAACAAACTAGAGCAACGAAAGTGCTTAGCACGATGCCAGGCACATAGCATTATTACATATTATTATGATAGATTTTTCTTTTTCCAGGAGGTAGTACCACTTCATACCCATTATGGCATCAGTGGAAAGTGGCTAATCCCAAAAGAAATCAAGACCCTAAGTCTTGTCCAAGAGCCACTCCTGATCTGAGACCCCTCCCAAACTCCCTGCAGCCCAAAGAGGTAATGTGACTTGTCTAAGGTCACCCCAATGATCACAGCCAGAGAGCTGCTGGAACCAAACTGTCAAAATCGCATCCTGATATGCTTTAAGAAGCCAAGAACCCAAGGTTGAGTTCAGGGCCAGCTCCCCAAACTATCTCCAGTATCAGGAAGAGAGAAACAAGGATGTGATAGCCACCTCCTTCCTGACATTCATACACTGCTCAAAGCCAAGGTGACAAAGCAGACTGGCTCAAGGAAACCAGTCTCCGAGCTCAGAAGAAAAACCCTCTGTTGATAATCACCGTTCAGGAGCAGACCTGGGAGTTGAGGAGGATCACGCCAGCCTCAGGAGGCACCAGGCCAGCCCTCTTCCCCTGTAACAGGCTCTGCCATCACCAGCTGTCCGCCCTGCCCGGGTCTGGCTCTGGATCCTGGGGCAGGGGCTCAGTGGAAGGGCTGTTTGCTGGCCATCCGACCTGGGCAGAGCAGGGACCCGCCTGGTTCTCAGGTCTACCCTTCCCAGAAGTCCCCAGGTCCCACAGCCTTTCCAGTCTTGGGTGCCTGTTCCCTGGGGTGATGATGAAGGGAAAGGCCAGCCAGCTGGGGCATAGTTGGGGGTGGCTAAGAAATAGGACACCAGGCTGGACCAGTCTGTCACCCAGGGAATGAGCTCACAGGATTACATGGCATGCTGTAAGGGGCTCTTGGCAGGGGGTGATGTCCAAGGTCAGGGATATGTCAAGGGCCACACTCGTGGTGGGTGAAGTGGCTTCCCTTCAGTCTCAAGGCACTGCAGGCCATCCTGGCCCTCCTATCCCAGCCCACTGGCCACCTCACAGTCCCTCTGCTGGGTCACCCTTCAGCCCTCCCACGGGGTCACATGCGGTTAGGAGCCAGGGTGGGATGAGGGCAGGAGGCCCAGGGCAGGGAGGAAGACAAGCAGCAGAGGGGATGCCCGGCAGCCTCACGGGGAAAAGCTCCCCCCTCCCCGCCCCCCGCTCTTTGGTGAGCAGCCCTGACCTCTCTCCCCAAACCGTCTCAGTCTCTGGGTATTTTCCAAAGGCGCGGACTCCGAAAGAGGCCTTCTTTGTGCAAATCAGGCCTTCCATCAGGTTAGCTGAGCTGGACCCTGCGGGGGAGGGAGGCCCCACTGGAGGCCTCTCTGGACGGACAGGAAGAACAGATGGTCCCAGACTGCACCGGCGGCAGCTGCCCCCATTCCCACCAGGGAGCTCTCTGGCTTGTGCTGGCTCTTACACATGCGTGCTGCGCTTGGCACCATGTCTGTGTGTGTGTGTGTGCACAGGTCCACACCAGGGAGACGCGTAGAATGTCTGGGTGGTTCCTGCAGGGGTGGGGGTTGTATGGTTCATTAATTAACTATAATCAACTGTAGTGTGCTGCTATGTTCCACACTGTTCTGAGGGACTGGGGGAGCCACTCAGAGGACATGTCCTGTGGGAGCTCGGCAGGGAAGCGAATTCTGGCTTCCTCTGCTGTCTCAGAGGGCAACGCACCCAGGGCCACCCCCACCCGGCTCTAAACCAGGTCATGCAGCGGGGCAGCTCCAGTGAGGACCTGAAAACCGCCTTTCATGAATGGCTGGCGTGGCCTCAGAGGCATGTGGCCCGGGCTAAATAAAACAAAGAGTAAGCAATCATCAAAACCATAGGATTTTCACAGCACATTGTTCAAGCTACCAGACTCGAGTCACAGAGCACTGCCCTTTCTAGCCCTGTCTTTCAATCTAGTTTTAAAGATGCCCGAGGCCTCTGCATCACTCCCCTCAGTGGAGGCACTTGGACAGTTTGTTGATGAACGAGCAGGATAGCTCGGGGGTGGCGGATTTCTTCTCAAAGCCACGGAAATGTTCTAAAATCAACAGGTCATGTACGAATGGACACTTCAAACGAGTGAACTGTATGGTTTTCACACTCAGTCACTCAGTCGTGTCCGAAGCTTGGCGACACCATGGACTGTAGCTCACCAGGCTCCTCTGTCCATAGGATTCTCCAGGGAAGAACACTGGAGTGGGTTGCCATTTCCTCCTCCAGGGGATCTTTCCAACCGAGGGATCGAACCCTCATCCCTTGGGTCTCCCCCATTGGCAGGTGCATTCTTTACCACTAGGGCCACCGGGGAAACCTGAACTGTATGGTATGTGAATTATGCATCAATAAAGCCTTTATAAGCCTGAAGAACAAATAAATAAGGCTTTGGGGGGTGGGGGGAATGGGTGGCAGCTCCCCCAGATGGGAGGCTGAGGAGCAGGAAAGGAGGGGAAGAGCCAGCAGCTGGAGCCTCCCACCAGGCCTCTGGGGACGGAGCTGCCCTAATTTCTTGCAGGCTGCCAGCCGGCCTCCATCGATTCATGTCAGCTTCTGGGGCCCACACTGGGGAGGCCCAGTAGCCGGCAGCTCAGCCAGAACCATCGCCAGCTCAGCTCTCACAACACAGAGGACGGTGCTCAGACTCGGACTTCCTTCCTCCCTGAGTGCCTGGGCTGAGCCAGCATCTCTGGGCTCCCCTCAGCATCCCCCAGAGGGTAAAGACTCATCCTTGTTGCCTCCAGACCCCAGCCTCTGCTCCAGCCCTGAGATGGGCCCCCATCAGACAACCAAGGGTTGAGAGGAGCCCGAAGAGGGAGAAAGAAAGAGGTGTGAACACTGCAAGGTTCTCAGGAATATCTGCCAGTCCCTTCATCAGACCTGGCTGGACTGTGTGTTAGCCCCTCAGTTGTGTCCAACCCTTTGCAACCCCATGAACTCCTCTGTCCATGGGATTTTCCAGGCAAGAATACTGGAGTGGGTTGCCGTTTCCTTTTCCAGGAGATCTTCCCAACTCAGGGATCAAACCCAGGTCTTCTTCACTGCAAGCAGATGCTTCACCACGAGCCACCACGAGCAGATCAGCCACCAGGCCAGCCTATCACACTTGGCTGGAAGTCACAGGATTAATCCCCACGGTGGGGGAGGGTTATGCTTTGGTTTCCCAGGTGTTTGGAGCCCAGCTCTCACTTCCAAATGGCTGACAGTGGGATGCACCAGCTGCAGGAGCCCATCCACATTAGTGTAGAACTTTCTCTACTTGCTCCAGGTGGAAACAAGACAAGCAGGCCATGCGGTCTCCTTTCTCCGTGCTCCAACCTCAGGGTCATGCCAAGAGCCAGCTGGTGACAGTGCCAAGATAAACAGGTTGGGTGCTTCCCATTGTTCCTTGGCTGGTGTTGGGTGTGACCACGGCACCATCCAATCAAGGCCAGAAAAGAGGTCACTCCTCCACTTGTCCAGGAGGTAGAGGGAAGGAGGCCAGGGATGGGTACAGACATACCAGCCATAGCCCAGTGTCTTCTGGGTGTCCCTGCTCAGCCCTGCCTCGCTGGGAACACATGGGCAGGAGCTGCCCACCTCCAACACCCCCAATATTCCTTCAGGGAGGCTCACAGCAAGCTGGGGTGATGTCAGGTCAAAACCAATGAGACCTGGGGATTTCCCTGGCTGTCCAGTGCTTAAGACTCCATGCTTCCCTGATGCAGGCTCAATCCCTAGTCAGGGAAGTAAGATCCAGGCAAATATACTGGAGTGGGTTGCCATTTCCTCCTCTAGGGGATCTTCCCAACCCAGGGATCGAACCCAGGTCTCCTGCAGAGCAGGCAGATTCCTTACCATCTGAGCCACAGAGAAGACCAAAGTGAAAGTGTTAGTTGCTCAGTTGTGTCTGACTCTTTGTGACCCCATGGACTGTAGCCTGTCAGGCTCCACCATCCATGGAATTATCCTGCCAAGAATACTGGAGTGGGTAGCCATTCCTTTCTCCAGGATCTTCCCGACCCAGGAACTGAATCTGGGTCTCCTGTATTGCAGGCAGATTCTTTACCAACTGAGCCACCAGGGAAGCCCTGCACGGCCAAAACATAAATTAATTTAAAAAAATAAAGAGCAGGGAGACCCAGACACCCATGGAAGTCATGCAGGTTCCCCACCCACTGGTGGGTCCAGGGTGCTGCACTTATCCGCCTTTTAATGCCTGGATCCTTGGGGCCACCAGCTCTGCACCAAGTTCCCCATCACACAGCCACTCCACCCCACAGAAGCAGAGAAGCTGCTTCAATCCAACTCCTGGGTCATGCCTAGCGGCAGAAACTATGCCCAGGGTCAGCAACTGATACAGAATTTCTGCCTCACACCCGGGAGTTATCTTTCACTGCCTGGAGGTGACCATGGTTGTACCTTCCTGGGAGCCCTGTGTGAAGCCATCAGCTTGATGATTTGTCTTCATCTGTCATCACAAGTGGATTCTTAGAGTTAAGAGGTAGCCTGGGGGGCTGGAGACTGAACTTGTTACACTGTGACTCAGAGAAATCTGTCTTCTCCTCTTGGGGAAGAAAAACTGGAATTGGGAATTCACCTGGAACCCGACCTTGACTGTGCCTCACCTCTTTCCCCACCATCAGTGGCCAGGCTCCTCCTCTCCTCTCCTTGCCACTGGCCCATTTCTTGTTTTACGAAATCACATGGCATTACAGATGGCAGGGACATTATTTTCCTTTATATGGTATTTTCCTTCTTGATTATAAAAAATGTAAAAGAAAATTTGGGATCTAGGGAAAAAAAATATAAAGGAGGAAATAAAAATCACCCTAGTTCCATCCCTCAGGGAAAATATGATTTAATATGTTAATATTTCTATTTCCTTCCAGATTTTTTCAGGCCTATTTTTTTTCATTGTGGAGATCTTACTGCACTTACAGGGCTTTGTTTTTTTTCTTTTTCTCTCTCTCTTTTTCTTTCTTTTAGGCCATGCTGTGCAGTAATTTGGGATCTTAGTTCTTCAACCAGGGATTGAACCCATGTCCCCTGCGTTGGGAGCACAGGTCTTAACCATTGGACTGCCAGAGAAGTCCCTACATTTACAGTTTTGTATCTCATTTTTACGTTTTTGAATTATATATCACTGTCATATGAGAGCACAGCCCATCATAAGCCTCCAAAGAGCTGAGAGCCCTCATGATGAGGGTCCTTCCTGGACTGACATAGTCCCATGAGGGGACACAGTACCCAAGGGGAACGAACACACTTCACCCTGTCGTGCGCTCCGTGTTTGGGGATAATGTAAGCGCTCAGCCCTGACCTCAAGCCCGTGGCATCCTCAGCTGTGAGGACTAAAGGTCCCTGGAGGTTTCGCCTTTACTTAGCTCCTCCCTGGAAAGGAGTGGTGTCACGGCCCCTGTTGAGCTACGGGCAAGGAAAATAAGTCATCAATCTTTGTGAAAGCACCCTGTAAACGAGAACTGCTATTCACTTAGGAGATTGTTTATTAAGCCACTGATGCTGCTAATCGTGGCCTGGACTTGGGCTCTAGTTAGTAAAGCACTAACTCATAACTCTGGAAAGTTGTGGGCAGCCAGGAGCCCTGCTGGCTGCACAGAAAGGCATCCCCATGGGCAAATGGAATAAACATCTCTCTCTCCTCAAGGCTGCTGAAAAATGAGCCAGGACCCTGGGTCTGCCAGCCCAGAGCAGATGGTCTGAAAAGCAGAAAAGAGGAAAAGGGAGGAACAGACAGCAAAACTGAATCGGGAAGACAACCAATGGGCCAAAGCAACCTATAGATTCAGCGCAATCCCCCTGCCAAAATTCAGACGGCATCTTTCAGAGATACAGAAAAAACTGCTCAAATTCATATGGAATCACAACAAATCCTGGTAGCCAAAGCAATCTTGAATAAGAAGAGCCAAGCTGAAGGTATCACACTTCATGTATTTCAATATTACAAAGTTATGGTTACCAAAACAGTATGGTTTTGACATAAAAATAGACACATAGATCAATGGTACAGAAAAGGGAGTCTGGAAATAAAGCCAACATATATGGTCAACTAATTCCCAACAAAGATGCCAACTCTCTTTATTAAATAATGTTGAGAAAACTGCAAATCCACATGCTAAAGAATGAAATTGGATCCTTATGTCATAGACAAAAAACAACTCAAAATGAGTTAAAGACTTAAATGTAGCAGAAGACCTCAAGTAGAACTAACTCCTAAAGGAAATATAGGAAAAAACTCCTTGGTATTGTTCTTGGCAATGATTTCTTGGATCTGACATCAAATATATAGGCAATGTTGCCTACAGCAAAAAATAATAAGTGGGACTATGTCAAACTAAAGCATTTCTGCTAAAAAGTAAACTATGGAAAAAGTTAAAAGGTAAGCTATGAATTGGGAGAACATAACTGTAAACACCACCCTTATGGCAGAAAGTGAAGAGGAGCTAAAAAGCCTCTTGATGAAAGTGAAAGAGGAGAGTGAAAAAGTTGGCTTAAAGCTCAACATTTAGAAAACGAAGATCATGGCATTCAGTCCCATCACTTCATGGGAAATAGATGGGGAAACAGTGTCAGACTTTATTTTTTTGGGCTCCAAAATCACTGCAGATGGTGACTGCAGCCATGAAATTAAAAGACGCTTACTCCTCGGAAGAAAAGTTATGACCAACCTAGATAGCATATTCAAAAGCAGAGACATTACTTTGCCGACTAAGGTCCGTCTAGTCAAGGCTATGGTTTTTCCAGTAGTCATGTATGGATGTGAGAGTTGGACTGTGAAGAAGACTGAGCGCCAACGAATTGATGCTTTTGAACTGTGGTGTTGGAGAAGACTCTTGAGAGTCCCTTGGACTGCAAGGAGATCCAACCAGTCCATCCTAAAGGAGATCAGTCCTGGGTGTTCATTGGAAGGACTGATGCTAAAGCTGAAACTCCAGTACTTTGGCCACCTCATGGGAAGAGTTGACTCACTGGAAAAGACTTTGATGCTGGGAAGGATTGGGGGCAGGAGAAGGGGACGACAGAGGATGAGATGGCTGGATGGCATCACTGACTTGATGAATGTGAATCTGAATGAACTCCGGGAGTTGGTGATAGACATGGAGGCCTGGCGTGCTGCGATTCATGGGGTTGCAAAGAGTCGGACATGACTGAGCGACTGAACTGAACTGAACTGTAAACAATATATCTGAAAAGGGGTTAATACCCAAAATATATATGGAACCACTACAGTTGCAAAATAGCAACAACAACAACAAAATACAGTTGACCTTTGAACAACACAGGGATTGGGGTGCCAACCCCCAATACAGTTGAGAATCTGCATACTGCCTCTGAACAAAGGAACTGATAAATAACTCACTGAAGGGCAGGAAGCTAAAACAGTTTAAATAGAATCAGGACTCAAACCCTAGTCCTTTTGACTCCACATATTGTGATCTCTCGGAGAAGGCAATGGCACTGCACTCCAGTACTCTTGCCTGGAAAATCCCATGGATGGAGGAGCCTGGAAGGCTGCAGTCCATGGGGTCGCTAAGAGTCAGACATGACTGAGCGACTTCACTTTCTCTTTTCACCTTCATGCACTGGAGAAGGAAATGGCAACCCACTCCAGTGTTCTTGCCTGGAGAATCCTAGGGACGGGGGAGCCTGATGGGCTGCTGTCTATGGGGTCGCACAGAGTTGGACACGACTGAAGCGACTTAGCAGTAGCAGCAGCATTGTGATCTCTAACTGAACATAAACATTTCTCACACTTAGTTGATTTAAAGTTCTGTAAAATGAACATAAACATTTCTCACACTTGGTTGATTTAGAGATCTGTAAAATGAAATACAGATACTATATTTATTGAAAAATATCTGTGTATAAGTGGATATACAGTGTTCAAACCCATGGTGTTCAAGCATCAGCTGTAATTTAATTAAAAAACGGGCAGAGAACCTGAATAGATAGTTTTTCAAAGAAGACATACAAATGAACAACAAGTATATGAAAAAATGCTCAACATCTCTAAACATCAGGGAAATGCAAACTAAAGCCACAATGAGATATAATCTCACTCCTGTTAGAGTGTCCATTATTAAAAGACAGGAGACAAATGTGGGTGAGGCAAAAAGGGAACCTTTGTACACTGTTGCTGGGAGTGTAAAATTGGTACAATCACTGTGGAAAACTGTATGATGCTTTCTCAAAAAATTAAAAATAGAACTACCATGTGTGGTACAATCCCACTCATAGCCAAAGGAAATGAAATTACTATCTCAAAGAGTCATCTGCCGTGAAAAGAACTCTCACGTTCATCACGACATTACTCACAATTGCCAAGATATGGAAACAACCCGTCTGTTTGCCAGATGAATGGATCAAGATGTGAGATAGATACAGATATTCCATTGTTTGTGTATACAGAATGTATATATATATATATATAATGGAATATTATTCAGCCATGAAAAAATAAGGAAAACCTGCCACTTAGAACAACATGGGTGACTCTTGAGGGTATTTATTACACTAAGAGAAATAAGTGAGAGAGAGAGACAAATACTTCTTATATGGGGCCACTTACATTTGAAATCTAAAAAAGAGTCAAACTCATAGAACCGGAGAGTAGAAAAGTGGTTGTCGGGGGATAGGAGGTGGGGGAAACAGGAAGATGTTGGTCAGTGGTATAAATTTTCAGTTACAAGATGCATAAGTTCTGAGGATCTAATGAACAGTATGAGGACTATAGTTAATAATACAGTATTATATATTTGAAATTTGCTTAGAGAATAGATCATAAATATTAACATCTTATCCCTCCCCCAAAGTTAACTATCCAAGGTGATGGATGTATTATTAACTTGATTATGGTAATCCTTTCACAATGTATGCATATATCAAATCATCACATTGTAGAGTTTAAACATAATTTTATTTGTCAATTATTCCTCAATAAGGCTGGGGCAGAGGAGGAAAAAAGAAATGAAAAGAAATTGGAAAGCATCCCTGAGCTGCCTCCCTCTTGCTATGTACTCTTAGGAGGGCTTCTTAACCTCTCTGCGCCTCAGTGACTCCATCAATGTGACGGGAATCTCCCCTCCCCTTTCCTGGTACTCATGAAACAGGAAGAAGACCCTTGGATTCCAAGGCTAAGACACGCCTGTGGTTAAGGCTCACCCACGGCTAGTGTCCCTACTGTCCACTCTCCATTCAGCAGCAAGTAAAACGTGAATCAGATCACATCACTTCCCAGCATAAAACTCTCCACAGGCTCCCACTGCCTTTTAAAAAAATTCCAAGGCCTTACGTGATCTGCCCTGGCCAGTCCTTCCAGCTTCAACTTCTACCCACTTCCCATCACTCACCTTCAGCCAAGCAGCCTCTACACTGTGCACAAACCCACCAAGCTCCCTCTGCCTCAATGGTTCCCTCTGTCCCCCTGAGCCTCAGCAGGTTGGCTCCTTCTCATCAGTGTCCTCCCCACCTCCACCCTAGGCACTCTGCCATCAGCCTGTTTTGTTCTCTTGTTTTCTGGGCTACATGTTCAGTGCCTGTCTCCCCAGCCCAATAGACACAGGAGGGATTATCCGCCCCACTCTCCGCTGCACTCCCAGTTTGCAACAGGGCGCACACAGAGCGGGTGCCCAGCATACACGGGACTGGTAAATGTGCCAGAGGCCCACCTGGTTCCGGAAGATCAAGGCCACCACGCCACCAATGAGCTCAATTATGAGGCAAATCCCAAGGATGTACATGAACTGCAAAACAAAGTTCAGTGAGTCACCGAGAGGGGAAGGGAAGTGCCATCTGCTTCAAGGTCAAGCACAGTAAGAAAATCATCTTTGTCAGAGCTCTTATGGGTTCCTGGGCCTTTCACCCCTTCCTCCTGTGAGGCACAGGATGTGGACAGACATTCCCAGGAAAGCCCGTGGCTGGAGCCTGTGATGAGGAAGAGTGACTCAGCTGTCCCAGCCAGACTGTTATCGAGGTTTGTCCCAGAAGTCCTCAGTGGGGTCTGGGTGAAAAAACACAATCCCCTCCCCCAACCCCACACCTTGAGCAGCCGCTGGTCCTCCTCTGGCTGACCCAGAGGGGACAGGCCTGTCTTGACAAGCAGGTTAGAGCAGCATTTCCAGCTCTGCCAGCAAAGCCCCTGCAAAGTGACTTCCCAGACCCCAAGGGCAGATGAGGGGCTGTCTCAGGCTGAGTATATACACTACTCTTTAGCACAGAAAGAAGCATTGTCCAAACTAATGTCAACAACTTCCAGCCTCAGGAAGGATCACTGAGACCACACTCACAGGGGCTTTTAGGGGCTTCCCGGGTGAGGAGAACAATGAGGTCAAACACACATGTGGGTGCAGAGTAAACAGATCTCCTATCCGGCACCCCCTGTGTTGAGAAGCCATCCCTCACCCCACAGTAAGGGGGCAGGGAGGCTGACCCTATCCCTGACCCCAGGGCAGGCACTTGGCCAAGCAGTCCCATCAAAGTCCTAGGATCTTGGCCAGAGTTACCAGGAAAGACTCCCCAGGACCCTGAGCTATAAGGACTGTTGGCCTAAGGCTGCTGGTGACCATCGCAAAGAGAACCTGAGGATAGCAGCTGGCATCCAGCTGGGAGGTGGCAAGAGAGAGAAAGCCCAGGGCATCAGCTAAACCCCTGGACCTAGGGTGGACTTGCTGGTTATATGAGCTAATGAGTCACCACCAACAACTTTTCTTGGTTTTGCTTGCTCTCATCTGAGCGTACCTTCTCCCACTTCCAACAGACAGACCAGACCAACATGGGGTTTAAGAACAGTTTTTGAATCAGCCTTTCTAAGCAGAAGTGGAGGAAGCTGAGCCTTCTTGGGCCAATATGGACAGGCTGACCCACGAAACCCTCCAGTAGAGCTGGTTTGAGGCAAGGACTGATTAACTGGGCTGCCTGAGGGCCCAGGGTGGTCTCTCAGCTCTCCCAGGGACTCCAAGGATCACACCCCCTGCCCACCACCAACTCACCGCTTGGAGGAGACACAGGTTGTCCCGGAGGGAAGCCAGGACGCCGATGAAGGACACGATGAACATGATGACCCCCAGGAGGATGAGGATGATGGCCGGGGCCAGAAAGGCGCTTTCCAGGGTTTTGTATTTCTGCCTCTCGACCTCTGCATATATCCCCACAGACAGGACCAGGCCCCCGATCAGCTGCAGCAAGAAAACAAGGAGTGAGAGAGGAGGAGGACTGCAGTTGCTTGATTCTCCTGCGAAGGACTCAAGGGAGGGTTCTGGTGCCTGCCATTGGACGGGTCACCCCAGGTCACCGGATGTGAGGCAACCTGTTATGGGCTGAACTGTGTTCCCAAAATTCACAAGCTGAAGTCCTAACCCCTAGAACCTCAGAATGGGACTGTACTTGGAAACTGAGGCTTAAAAGAGGTAATGAAGTTAAAATGAGGTCTTACGACTCGGGTTGAATCCACTATGAATGTTCATAAGAGGAGATTAGGACACAGACACACCGAGAGAAGACCACGTGAAGACACACAGAGAAGACAGTCATTGGCAAAGCCACAGAGAGGGGCTCCGAGAAAACCAACTCTGCCCACACCTTCATCTTGGACATCCAGCCTCCAGAACTGAGAGACAATAAACCTCTGTTGCTTAAGCCGCCCAGTCTGTGGTACTCTATCACGGCAGCCCTAGTAAATTAACACAGACCCTATTAGGAAATGCTGCTTTGGTGGGAAGTACTGGTGAGTCAGGGGAAATGCACTGCCTAGAGGATCAGAGAACCTGGGCCGCAGTCCCAGCTCTGCCACTTGCTAACCCTGGGCTTTGGACAAGCATTGGACCACACAAGTCTGTGTTCTCATCTGAAAAATGGGTATGATGACTATCATTTCTGCCCTGTTCACCCAAGGGTTTTTGCAAGGCTTTAGTGAGATAAGGACAGTGGAAACACTATGAACCTGAAAGCATGGGGCCCTGGGGTGTGTCTTACACAGGCAGAACACCAAAGGAAATTTCAGACCTGCTCAGGGGGACGGGCAGTGCACTCAGTGGGATTTATCTTCAGAATGATCATCAGGAAAACTGAAAGTTGGAGCAGGAGGGATTTTGAAGAGATTTTTAAGTCAAATTCCTCCTCATCAATTTTCCTAACAGTGGAAAGGTGACCACTGTAACTCCCCATCAGGAAAAATGAGGCAAAAACGTTCTTGGAGGACCCCTTCCTGCTCTCAGCTGGCAAAGTCTCATACTAAATCTTCAGGGAGCCCTATCAGCGGCTGTCACCCCAAACCCTCAGACATGTCTGGGACTGCATTGCCCCATCACCCTGGGATTCACAATAGTGTTCTAACTGGCCCCCTTCAGCCTGTTCTTCCTACCAGAGTTGACCAAGCAAAATCTACTCAGGACAAGCTGGTTCTCTGTGCCCTGAGAGTAAAAGCCACAACCCTAATCACAGTCCACACAGCCTGGCTGAGCTCACTTCTCACTCCCCCCACTTCCTCACTCTGCTTTAACTGCACTGGGCCCCTCACTGCCGGCCAAACACACAAGTGCACCAGCTAGGCGCCTTTGCACAGGCTGTTCCCACTGCCTGGAATGTGCTTTCTCCTGATCTCCAAATGGCACTACGGCTCCCGCCCTCACCTCCTTCTCATCTTTGCTCACTTCTCACCTGCTCAGTGAGGCCTTCGGGGTCATCTTGTTTAAACACAGAAAATTCTCTCCTTGAAACTCTCAATCCCAATTTCCTGATTTATTTTTCCTTTGCACTGACAAGTAGTAAATGTACTACATTTTTTTTTTTCTCTTTTAACTGTTTGTCTTCCCCACAAGAACATAAGCTCCATGCTAGGAGGAATTTTTCAAGTGTTTAAGGCATCCCCAGCACCAGAACAGCCCTGACATTAAGGAAGCACAACAGGCATTTACAATCAATGTCTGTTGAACAGATGCAAGCCAGGCTTCCCAGTAGATCCCCGCTTGGGTTTGAGTCCAGCGCTGTCTACCCAGCATTCTGCCTGTCCAATGATTCTGGCATTCCAGGCCACACATTCCCAAGAGCAGATACACTGGACTTCTCCACAGAGCAGGAGGCAGTGTGGGAGAGGAGTCAGAAGCCATGGTGCTGTCAGTGAAGATCTAAGTAAAGGAAATGAGGGATAATACAGACAAGATAAAGGCAAGATACGCCATGAGCACAGCCACCCTAGAGTCAACATCCTGAACACCAAGGAGGTGGTGGCTCCTCCAGTTACTCCTGGTCTACCTCCAGCTTAAAATGGCTATTATACAATGTGCCCTCAAAGTAGATCTCCTCAACGGCCTTCTAAAGAGCGCCAAGACTGTTCTGGGCAAAGGGAAGTACCTGCTTCCCCTAAGCTCTGCAAGTGGCAGGGATGCCAAAAGTCAAACAGACCAAACTTACTTACTTGGAAACATCGGGTAACAGAGGGTTACCGGGAAGCCATCTCCTCCGGTCCAGGGCTCTGCTGTATGTCACTGCTAACTGCCATTCTCCTTAGTTTGAAAGGATAATCTGGGATTACTGATACCTACTCCCCAGGTCTAAAAGGAATGCCTTCCCAGCACACACAGGCCAAGAGGTGCTAAAGGCATTGACAAACATGGCCATGAACTGCTTATTAACAAGTTGGCCATGTCGGGAAAACCATGAGTGAAATGATGTCATCCAAATCACTCAGCTGGATAAATTTTTTAATTTAAATTTAAAAAGTTAGGAGACACACACACAAGGCCCTCTATAGGAAAATGAGGACCACAAGAAATAAAATCTACTTTTGATAGAAAAATATTAACCAAAGTTATTTGGTCAGTTCATGCTCCAAAACCCAGGACGTGGTGAAATCATTGTTCAAGGCCAGCCTAAGCCCTGCGGGTCCTCTGAGAACAAGGGCAAGAAGTTTTAAAGAGCCAAATCCTCCCCTTCCTTATTAGTGCACTTACAAGGAATTACTCAACTCTAACCCTGAACAATGGCACCCCAATCCAGTACTCTTGCCTGGAAAATCCCGTGGACGGAGGAGCCTGGTAGGCTGCAGTTCATGGGGTCGTGAAGAGTTGGACACGACGGAGCGACTTCACTTTCACTTTTCACTTTCATGAATTAGAGAAGGAAATGGCAACCCACTCCAGTGTTCTTGCCTGGAGAATCCCAGGGATGGGGGAGCCTGGTGGGCTGCCGTCTATGGGATTGCACAGAGTCGGACACAACTGAAGCGACTTAGCAGCAGCAGCAACCCTGAACCAGACACAGAACCCAGAGATCCTTCGGCCCTAGAGCCAGGGTTGACGGTTAAAGAAGAACCCCACATCATCAGAGCCCAGGCAGGGCGTGCAATCAATATGCAAGGACACGGTGTGCCTCGGGCAACAGAAGTGGCGTTTTATCCTCTATCTTGGTGAAAACTGTAATTTGCCTGTTGTCACTGAACCAACAAGATAACACCTTAATATTTTCAGGATTGATTCCACATACTTTTGAGACTTCAGTGTTTCAGTATTTTTGTTTGTTTGTTTAGATAAAAAAGCAACATTTAACCACCATCCTAGGCTGTCCCCCCTCCTTCCCATCTGACACTATGCTTCTGGGTTCAGGTACCCTGCTTTGGAAACCATCCCCAAAACACCAAGCTGTTGTAGGCCTGCATTCTGAGCAGAACTGACCCCAGCCCTCTTTGTAAAGGCAGTCAGTGGCTTCTTCTATTTTTATAAGCTCTCCAGAGCCCCGGGACCCACTCCAGAACGGCCTTCCTGGCAGGAAACAAAACTTTCTTTGGTCTGATCTCCCTCCTGTTACAAAAGATCACATTTTCCTTGCGAGTCAGCCTTGCAGCATTTCCAGACCACTAAAGCCATAAAAAGCTACTGCAGCTTCCTAGTGCAGACCCAAACCTCTGAGCTCCTGCACCACTGTGTACTGAGCCATCACAGGCTCATCTCTCCTGGTCCAGCCAGGGGTGCTGCCACCTCAGTTCTTCCAGAAGCCACCGGGTAGCCCCTGAGGTGGCGCTACACACAGCACAAGCAGATCTAGGCTCCTTATTCAAGGGTTCCAGGAGCAGCAGGCATGGGGAGAGGCTGACATACCCTTCCCAGGAACTTCATGATTTCCAAATGATATTTACATCTCTGAGAACATTAGTTTATGTTTCCCTGTGAGTATAAAATTAACTGTCAATGCTAGTGTGCAATCCCATCCCCTTTTCTCTGCTAATTATAGTCTCTCTTTGGGCACCCAGCCACTCAGCTCCAGCACAGGAAGCAAATGGCCCATCTGTCAAGCAGGACAGCTTCAGCTAAAATTGGCTGGGGGTGAGGGGCACACGGCCATGCCCATTTGGGGCCAGAGAAGGAAAGAGTCCATGGGCCAGGCTAAGGGCCCCAGATTTTGCCACAAGCCACGTGGCATCTTCAAAAGGCTGCATGGGAGCCTGTTGCCCACTGCGAACCAGGCCTGAAGTCCCCTCTGAGCCCTGCAGCCTGGGAACTGTCTTCCTCCTCTGCAAGCTGAGGCCCAGCTTCATGCTGCTGCTGGCAAGCATGTGAGGCCTTCCAGCACCTGCACTGCCTCCTCCTTCAGGAAGCATCTGGTTCCGGCTGGCTCACCCCCAGCTGGGGCAGGTCTGCACTCAGAGGGGACCCACAAGGCCTACCTTTACCCCCAAAGGCACATGCCAGGCACCTACTGTGTCCCAGACCCTGATGGTCACAAGGGGTCACAAGACTGTACATGGGCTAAGTCTGGGGGAAGACAGGTTGAGAGTCTTGAAATGATCTCTATGGCCTGATGGATGGGATTCAGGGATCTCTGAACTGGGGATGGAGAAAAAAGCCAAACTTTACTATCATTATCCTTTAACTGAAATGTTCCTGGCACAAAAAAAGAGGAAGAATCTCAGATCTAGGGGAAGCATGCTGAATCTCTCCCATGGGGAAGACTCTGGGAATTTGAACAAAATTGTGGGGGCAAAAGGAAATTTCAGAAAATCAGGATGAGCTTCCTGGAGGAGCCAGTGTTTTCTTGAAGTCTCCAATAACTGATCCACATTGGAACCACCTAAGGGACACTCAAAGGCTGCAAGGCTCTATATGGCCCAAACAAAGCACTTTTGTAAAGTTTGAGCTTAAAAGGATAAACTCCAAGGCCTGAAAGAGATTTTAAATAAGGTGGGGCTAGCAGGGCCCCTGCATCCATCCAGGAAGTCCTGGACCTCATACCCACCAGCCCTTTGGTCCCAGACTGATCCTGCCTGGCCCAGGGCCGAGCCCACCCTGCAGGTGTGTGCTCCTGCTCAGCACACTCTACCAGGGTCTGTCCTGCACAGATTGGGGCTGGATGGAGGTAA
The DNA here is from genome assembly GCF_001704415.2 of Capra hircus. Lineage (NCBI taxonomy): Eukaryota > Metazoa > Chordata > Mammalia > Artiodactyla > Bovidae > Capra > Capra hircus. The sequence continues at coordinate 19,832,729 of NC_030835.1, forward strand.
AATAAGAGATGGGAGTTGGCATTCTGGGCCTTCATTTATTAGTTCAGAGGCTTTGGCCATGTCACTTTGCCTCTTTGAGCCTCACTTTTCACTTGTAAAATAGTAATGCCCGCTCCCATGTACAGAGTGATTACGCGGCACCAACAGCCTACAAAGTGCCATACCAGCATCTCCCTGACTGTCACACACCCTGGCATGTCTAAGAAACAGCTAATTGCTTTTAAAGACCAGACTCAGTAAGGTTAAGTGACACAGAGCTTATAAGAGGCGGAGTCAGGATGCACAGCCCAAACTTGTCTGCCTGCCACTAAATCTACCAGACGGGCCTTTCACTTTGATCTGGGAGAGAATGGGTCCGAAATGTCTCTGCAAAATACAAAGGTGCCGGTAGCAGAGCAGTGCTCCCAACAGAATCTTCTATGATGGTGGTAACATCCAGTGTGGTCAGTCACTAGCCATATGGAACTAGCAAGCTCTTGAAACACGGCTTGTGTGCCTGAAAAGCTGGATTTTTCATTCTGTTGTTATTGGTTAGTTGCTATGTCGTGTCCAACTCTTTTGTGACTCCACGGACTGTAGCCTCCCAGGATCCTCTGTCCATGAGATTTTTCAGGCAAGAATACTGGAGTGGATTGCCATTGCCTTCTCCAGGAGATCTTCCCAACCCCGGGACTGAACCTGTGTCTCCTGCATTGGCAGGCAGATTCTGTACCACTGAGTCAGCGGGGAAGCCCAAATTTTTCATTTTACTTCATTTAAGATAGTTTAGATGTGACAGGGGTAGTTGGTGGCCACTTGGATGCTGCCCCTTACCATTCCTGCCTTGCTCCTTTCTGATGGTAGAGACCATCCTTATCAAAGAGTCATGTGCCCTAATCATCCTACCACTGGCTAGAGGAAGTTTATATTCAATGATTTTCATCCAAGAGAAAGTAATCTCTTCTCTCACTTTCCCCAAGAAAGCTCAGCTCCTGCCACCCCACTTCTCTTGCCACTACGAACAGCAGGACAGACCAGATCCAGAGCTCCCAACCCAAACTGATCTAGGGCTCATTCTGTCTCCCAGGAGGGTGCCAGACCCACCTCCAGAATGACAGGGCAGTATTCTAAGCTCTGGGGTCCTGGACTTGGTGCCATTGGCCTGGCCCCAGCGCTAAATTCAGGCAGTCTGTGCTGGAGGAATAAGGTTCCTCTCAAGCCCAAGACAAAGCCAGCCCTGGAGGAAGCAGCAGCAGACTGCCGCTGCCAGCAAAAGAGCTGGCCCCTGGTCTTTGTCACCGATACTCTGCTGTCAACTCTGCCTTGACCCTGAACTTCTTCTTAAAACACAAAACAAAAAAAGCTTGACATCCATGCAGAGAACTTGGTTAACTGCAACCCTTGGTCCATGGCATTCTCTGACAATCTGCTTTTGTTTGGAATGCAACAGGCACCACTCATTAACTAGGCCTCTTGTCCCCATGGATCTGCTACAACTCTTCTGTATACACTGAGGTTCTACACATGCCTAGGTCTCTTTCTGGCTCCCAGTCTCTCCCATCAGTCAGTCTGTCTCTAAACAAACCTCCCTTCAGTAGTGACTACAGTTTTATAATACCACTGTGGCATCTGCAAGGCCACGCCCCTCCTTCCTGCCTTCTTCGGAAGCGTCCTGGATATTCTTAGTTACCTTGACTCTTGTGTGCGTATTTCAGAATCATCTTATCAAGTTCCTTGAAAAAATCTCCTGAGGTTTGACTGGAATCACATTGGATCTATAGATCCCTTGGGAGAAAATCGACACCTTTACCAGGCTTTCCTGCCCACAGGCCTGGTTTATTCCTTCTTTATTTACATCATCTTTATCATGACCTCTCTAACAACAGTGGTCTCCACCTCCCTCAAGCTTTCCCATGGCTGTCTAGACAGATTCGGGGAGAAACTTCTGGAAGTATTTCCCAGGCTTGGCTCTCCAGCTCGGCCCGGGGTGGGAAACATGGCCTTCTCTCTAAGAAGCAAAGTGGACTTAACACCCTGTTTTGCTACCCTCCTGTCACCAACAGTTACAAACACTCATTCCTGCACGATAAATTAGGAGTCTGGGATTAACATATACACGTTTGTGCATTGTGCACGTGCTAGGTTACTTCAGTCATGTCCGACTCTCTGCAACTCTGTGGATCGCAGCCCACCAGGCTCCTCTGTCCATGGGATTCTCCAGGCACTGGAGAATCTGGACACTGGAGCGGGCTGCCATGCCCTCCTCCAGGGGATCTTCCTGACCCAGGAATTGAACCTGTGTCTCTCACGTCTCCTGCATCGGCAGGAGGGTTCTTTACTGGAAGTGTCTGTGGGAAGACTGCATATACACATTACTATACATAAAACAGATAATCAACATGGACCCACTATAGTACAAGGAACTCTACTCTATATTCTTCAATAACTTCTAATGGAAAAGAATCTGAAAAAGAATGAATATATGTGTATATATACATCTCACTGAATCACTTTGCTGTACACCTGAAACTAACACAAGACTATAAATCAACTATACTCTGATATAAAATAAAAATTAAATTAAAAGGTAAAAGACCCACACACATATCTGTTCTCTATATTGTTAAGTTTTTTTGGAGGTCTGCCTTGTCCCTTTCTCTCTCTAAATGCTCTTCCACATTCCTATAATAATAATGATAATAAAAAGACTCCCACAAGCACACAGCACATTCCAGGCTGTGAAAGAGCTACGCTGGGAGGTTTGCAAGCCCCAGCTACTCAAACCCAGCAGGAGCAGGGTGGAATGTCTAATCACAAACAAATATAAACAAATGAAACACTGGAGGTTAAGATCTGATGGAGCCCGGACTCTCTCTGAGAAGCGTTCAGGGGCAGGCAGATGGAGAATGGCATAACAAACAGCTGGGGAAAATATTCTGAAACAAGAGGCCTGGCAGTCTCTTCCTCCTGGGAAATCAGAGCAGGTCCATTGGAGCTGAGGCTGCACAGGATTTTGACCTCACACTACTGGACGCTCCACCAACACAGGGACCAGCCGCCAGACCTATCAGAGGAATGAATCTGAGAAATGCTATTGCTTTAGATGCCCATAAACCCAAAGAAGAAGCTAATGATCCCACTCCAGAGTACTCAGGCTTCAAGATTAAGTGACTTACAATCCTGAAAACTTGCATTAAAAAGAGAATCGAGGTGCTCAGAAAGATAGGTGTCTTATGTTATCAAGACCTGAGGCAGACCTAATTCATTATGGTGAATAAGAGCAGATTTCCCACAGGAACCTCCATTTAAAAATAATACTAACAAGATGACTTATCTGGTTAATCTGAAAAAAGAAACAGCCAAGGGGCAAAGAAGAGCCAAGAACACATCACCTCTACCCAACATACACTTCTCCCTGGTTTTCCTTTTCCCTTCCCTCTGTGGATCCCCCTCCTCTCCACTGTCCACAGGTCAGCACCAGGAAAGTCAGACCCCACCTCCCGGCGCTGTATTACCGTGGCACCTGGGTGATTATCTCCCCAGGTCTCAGCCCAGGGGCAGTGCCTCCTGCTGGGGTACACTCAGGAGTACATTCTGTGCCAGACCACTGCCGGTCCCCATTCCTTGGTCCTCTGTCCCAGATGGCACAGGCTCCTCGCTCATAGCTGCAGGACACTGGCAGGAGTGAGTCAGATGGCCCAAGTCTCCCTTTCACTCAGACATTTTAAAAGCAGGCACAGGCTCACAGAGGTGACAAGCGGACTTTGTCTTCAACAATGGCCTCCAGTTCAGGTCCCAGAATCCACACCTGCCCACCAGGAACTGGGCCAGGCATCCCCCATTCTTCCCTGAGACAGCACAGGATTTACCCCTGGGGACCCAAAGGTCCCCCACTCCAAAGGCTTATGACTCCAAAGAGGTCAAAGGGAAAAAGGGGGAAAGAGGCAGCATTATACATTACAAAGAGCGCTGACGGTTGGGGGAGGCAGATGAGAGGGGAGCCCTAAACTTTAATCCCAATTCTGTCACTAATTCCCATGTGACCTTGGGCAAGGCCCTTCCCCTCTCTGGGCCTCAATTTCCCTGCTCAAAAAGGGAGATGTTTGGCCACAAGCCCTAGGATCCCTTCAGAGCTCCAGGAACCCATGGAAACCCATGCCCAGACAGCCCTTGCAAGAACCCCAGCCATCAGCAGGCCATGGTAGTCCAAAGTCTTTTCCGCTGAGTTCCTTCTCCATGGGTCCGCCCGTGCTTTCCCACCTGGCCAGGAGATGTCACACTTCTGCATGAGTAGGTCCTACAGGGAACAGAGATATCCTTCCCACTCCAGCCTGATCAAGGCATACGACTCCGGCACTGCCTCCCACAGCAGCCACGGAAAGGAGACCAAGTGTTTTTGGAAATAACAAAAATGAAAGGGGCTAACACCCATCCTCCAAAGTTTAGCTCAAAGACTCCTCTCCTGGGAAGACTTCCTGGGTCACTCCAGCTATAGAAATCTCTCTCCACTTATGATCACCTATGAAACCACCAATGGGAAGCCCTCATTGTACTGTTATTTCCAGTACTAACTATGCCCATTGAACAAATTATTCCAGCTATTTACTACCTACTGCATACAGAGCATGGTAGCAGGACCCAGCAACACACCTACCACACCATCTTTGACTTCAACAACCTCACAGTCTGCATATATAATACAAATGCATTAGTCCCAGAAGTCCACAGGAAGTTTAGCTTAGCTCCCAGACCATGTTATCCCCATAGAAGCCATATGAAAAGTGATTAGAGCCCAAGCCAGCTCACAATGGCCTAATGAACCACAGTGCCCCTGAAACAAGATACCACGCAAAATTCCCCAGCACCCAGCAGGCGCTCAATAAACATTACTTCTGAGTGAAGGTGAAGCACTGTTGTCACCCTGACATTTCAAGACTCAAATCAGATGCCGGAAACCATGCCCCCTTTAGAGGCACTTTGGTCCAAGGATAAATCAGAAGAAAGGAAGTCCCTATTCTGAATTCCAAGGCATCACTCACTGATTCAACACATATTTTAGAAAGTGCCTAGTATGTACCAGGCACTGGACACAAAATGGTAAGATCTAGTTTCTGTCCTCAAGAAGCTCAGTCTGGTAAGACATATCTGTATACCAACAAATGCAACAGAAATGGGGACACTGAGGTAGAGGTAACTGAGTGTGCAGAAGAGCTAGATACGAGGAGATGCTAAATCACGGGCAATACCAGTGAGATCAAGGAAGGTGTCCTGGGAGAGATGAGTTCAAACTGAGTTCCATTCGATGAATGTAATGGACAAGCAAGAATTTCTGAAATGGACAAGGAATTTTAGATGCCCATGAAGGTGCCACAGGAAAGCAGGTCAGCATAGTTAGAATTGAGAAGAGGCAGACAGGGGATGGAGGAGGCCAGGGAAGAGCTCAGAAGTCAGACCACCATGGCAAAGTCTCTCAGCCTAAACCAAAAAGTTCATTCATTTGTTTGATCTTTCTTTACTGAGAAGTTGTGTAAGCCAGTGATTCTCCAAGTTTTTGGTCTCAGGATTCATTTTTACCCTTCAAAATTTCTGAGGGCCCTAGAGTTTTTGTTTTGGGTGATTATATCTATCGATTATTTACTATATAAGAAATTAAAAGACCTACTCTAAATATTTATTGCAGCCATGAAATTAAAAGACCCTTACACCTTGGAAAGAAAGTTATGACCAACCTAGATAGCATATTCAAAAGCAGAGACATTACTTTGCCAACAAAGGTCTGTCTAGTCAAGACTATGGTTTTTCCAGCAGTTATGTATGGATGTGAGAGTTGGACTTGAAGAAAGCTGAGCATTGAAGAATTGATGCTTTTGAACTGTGGTGTTGGAGAAGACTCTTGAGAGTCCCTTGGACTGCAAGGAGATCCAACCAGTCCATTCTAAAGGAGATCATCAGTCCTGGGTGTTCTTTGGAAGGACTGATGCTAAAGCTGAAACTCCAATACTTTGGGCACCTCATGCAAAGAGTTGACTCATTGGAAAAGACTCTGATGCTGCGAGGGATTGGGGGCAGGAGGAGAAGAGGACGACAGAGGACGAGATGGCTGGATGGCATCAGCAACTCGATGGATGTGAGTTTGGGTGAACTCCAGGAGTTGGTGATGGACAGGGAGGCCTGGCATACTGTGGTTCATGGGGTCGCAAAGAGTTGGACATGACTGAGTGACTGAACTGAACTGAACTGAATTTAGAAATAACAATAATAGATTTACATGTTAACATAAATAGCATATTTTTTGTTAAAATTTTTCCCAGAAAATTGCGAGAGGAAGGGTAGCATGGGCTTTACATTTTTGCAAATGTAAATATCTGGCTGACGAGATGAGCTGGTAGATTCTTGAAGCTGCTCCTCACTCAATTTGCAGCCACATCACCATCATATGTCCTTGAAATTCCCCTAGGCAATCCTGAGAGGATGACAGCAGGAAAGCAAATAGCATCCTAGTATTACCAAGAAAATGATTTTGACTTCACAGATCCCCTGAAAAGGCTCCACCCACCAAGGATTCCTGGAGCACACTTTGGGAGCAGCTAAGAACAGGGTGCAGAGGGCTTCCCTGCTGGTCCAGTGGTTAAGACTTCACCTTCCAGTGCAGGGGGTGTGGGGATATGGGCCTGAGCCCTGGTTGAGGAGCTAAGATCCCATACGTATCTTGGCCAAAAAAACAAAACATAAGACAGAAGCAATAATGTAACAAATTTAATAAAGACTTTAAAAATGCTCCACATTAAAAAAAAAAAAAAAAGGAATGGGGTGTGGGATCGGGAGTTCGGCCCAGCTAGCAGTTAACCAACCAAACACAAATGTCTCGGCTATGGGGGAGCTCATGTTCCAGTTGGGGAGAAATAAATAAACAAAAAGTACATGGTATGTCTTGGTTATGAGGGCTGTGAAGGCAGAAACAGGAAAGGAGGCCAGGAAGGCTGATGGAGGGGGCTGGCATTTTCAATACCACAGCCAGGGAGAATGATATTGGAGTGAAGACGTGAAGGGGTAGGGGGCTCTCTACCATCCACACGGATACACAGGTCAACATCCAAGCAGCTACCAAGACCTTGGAATGTGCCCATGTGTTCAGAGAATAGCTGCTCCAGCCCAGTGGTGGGGAGAACGGAGGGGAGAAGGGGAGAGGGCAGCGGTGTGGGAGCAGGCGGAACCTTTGAAGCTATGGAGAGGACTCTGACTTTTGCTCTGCGTGGGCAAAAGGCACTCCAAGTTTGCAGAGGAGTGATCAGATCTGACTTTGATGTTTAAATGAGCTACTCTGAAACTGCTGTGCTGAGAACTGGGGGATGGAGATATGGGATCGGAATGGTCAGGAATCTACTGCAGCAACCTAGATGCTAGGTGATGGTGGCCTGGACAAGGACGGGCATGTGCAGGTAGCAAGAAGCAGGCAGACTGGATATATTCTGAAGGAAAATCACTGACATCATTTAAGCAGGGAGTCCCATGCTCAGATTTGCTTTCAAAAGTTATCTGGTAGACAGAATATTCACACAGCCTCAGGTGTCACCCACAGCTCAGGCATTTGTTATCACGGGGAAATGCATGCTTGCAATGGAGAGGGCTGGGGGTCAAGGCTGGCATGGAGAGCAGCTGAGTGGCTGAGCATCACGCTTCCTATACCTTCCACATACCCTGTGAAGCACTCATATGGGAAATTTATGTTGTTATTCAGTCACTAAGTCATGTTCGACTCTTTGTGACCCCAGGGACTGCAGCACACCAGGCTTCCCTGTCCTTCACTATCTCCCGAAGTTTGCTCAAACTCATGTCCATTGAGTCAGTGATGCCATCCAACCATCTCATCTTCTGTTGCTCCTTTCCCCTCCTGCCCTTAATCTTTCCCAGCATCAGGGTCTTTTCCTTTGAGTCAGCTCTTCACATCAGGTGGCCAAAGTATTGGAGCTTCAGCTTCAGCATCAGTCCTTCCAAAGAATATTCAGGGTTGATTTCCTTTAGGATTGACTGGTTTGATCTCCTTGCTACCTAGGGGACTCTCAAGAGTCTTCTCCAGCACCACAGCTAGAAATGTATGGCCTGAACCTAATTACCAGGAGATCATAAAGTAAATCCAGAATGCTGATATTCTACAGAACAAGGGCCTGGAGGCTTCAAAGGAATCAAAAGCAGTGAAGAGAGTCTAGGTTAGGGGAGATGAAAGAGACACGTCACAGCTGAAACATGTGGACCTAGATTGGGTAAAATATTCACTACAAAAGACATTTGGTGAACAAGGAGGGAAATCTGGATATGGACAGCATAGGTTCTATCTAATGGTAATTTGTTTTCAGATGGACAATGGCAGCATGTGGAAAAATGCCCCTTTTGGAAAGCTGCTTGCTGGGGTATGTAAGGCTGTGGTCACAAAAGCTGCAGTCAAAAAAAAGAAGTATTAAGAGAGAAGGGTTTGGGGGAAGAAAGATAGGGAGAGAGATATTAAAACAAGATGCTAATAATAACATACAGGTATTCTTTGAATTCCTCTTTCAAATTTTCTATGGGTTAAAAAATTTTTTTTCAAAGTTCATTTCCCTGTCACGGCTAATTAGGCACTATTGAGTTAGTGCTTTCCATCTTACGCAAGAAGCTTCTCCCACTCCAACCCAACCAGACCCCAGGCAGCCAAGCCAAGGAACAAAGAGGCTCCACCCCACACATCCATACACTCTGCTGCTACTAAGTCGCTTCAGTCGTGTCCAACTCTGTGAGATCCCATAGACGGCAGCCCACCAGGCTCCCCCATCCCTGGGACTCTCCAGGCAAGAACACTGGAGTGGGTTGCCATTTCCTTCTCCAATGCATGAAAGTGAAAAGTGAAAGTGAAGTCACTCAGTTGTGCCCGACATCGAGACCCCATGGACTGCAGCGTACCAGGCTCCTCCATCCATGGGATTTTCCAGGCAAGAGTACTGGAGTGGGGTGCCATTGCCTTCTCCGATCCATACATGCTGGTTATCTGCAAACAGAGCATCTATGGAGTGTCCCTGCAGACTGTGGGCAGCTGGACCCAGGTCTCATAGCTCTTCAGAACATCGCCCCACAGCACCTGGCACAGGGCGAGCAGGTGCCACTGGTGATTGGAGTGGGGTGAAGGGGTGGGACTCAGGGAGTCCGGTGTCTAGGCTCCAGCCACTGAGCAGTGCTCCTTCCAACAGGAAGAGGCAGGAAGAGGGCTTGTGCAGGCAGGGCCGGCAGATCCACATGGATATCCCAGCCCAGCAAGCCTCTCCCTCTCCACTTTCTTTCTCTTTAAAAAAATATTTATTTATTTTATTTGGCTGCACCGGGTCTTAGTTTCGGCACTCAGAATAGTTGATCTTCATTGCGTCGAGCAGGATCTTTAGGTGGCATTCAAACTCAGTTGCAGCATGTGGGATCGAGTTTCCTGACCAGGGATTGAACCCAGGCTCCCTGCTTTGGGAACTCGGAGTCTTAGCCACCAGATCACAGAGGAGGCTCCTCCTTCTTCACTTTCTGAATTTCCCTAAGCCAGGCCCTAGTAGTTCTTGGTGGATTAGGCAAATGTAGGCAAGTAACACATGATCATCTTCCCTGGGACTCCAGAATCTGTATCATTTGGGGCCTCAGAGATCACCCCTCGTGTTTCAGATGCACTGGGATCTTTTTTGTCAAAATGAGATTCAATGTATTACTGGATCCTGATTACTTTTTCTAATGCACCGTGAGAAATATCTTAAGGACAACTGGCAAAGTTTTCACATGGACTTGTTTTTTTATTAGGCATGATGATGGTGTTGTGGCTATATCTAAGGACACTTTTTTTAAAAGGAGATGCATCCTGGATATCTGGGGTGAACTGTCTGCAACTTATTCTGACATTGCCACATGTTAAAATGATTGATTCTGGCTAGTGGGCATATATTGGAGAAGGCAATGGCACCCCACTCCAGTACTCTTGCCTGGAAAGTCCCATGGATGGAGGAGCCTGGTACGCTGCAGTCCATGGGGTCGCTAAGAGTCGGACACGACTGAGTGACTTCCCTTTCACTTTTCACTTTCATGCATTGGAGACGGAAATGGCAACCCACTCCAGTGTTCTTGCCTGGAGAATCCCAGGGATGGGGGAGCCTGGTGGGCTGCCGTCTATGGGATCTCACAGAGTTGGACACGACTGAAGCGACTTAGCAGCAGCAGCAGCAGTGGGCATATATGGCTTCCCTGTACCTCAGCTGGTAAAGAATCTGCCTGCAATGCAGGAGACCTGTGTTCAGTCCCTGGGACAGGAAGATCCCCTAGAGAAGGAAATGGCAACCCACTCCAGTATTCTTGCCTGGAGAATCCCACGGACAGAGGAGCCTGGCGGGCTAGTCCAACGGGGCCCCAAAGAGTTGGACACGACTGAGTGACTAAGCACAGCACAGCAAAGTAAGCTTTTGGGTATTCACTATCATTCTTTCACCTTTTTTATGTTTAAAATTTTTTTTACAATAAAAATATTGAAGCAGCAAGCAAGGTCCAAGTTCCATTTCTTCTACGAGAGGATCTGTTCACAGTCTGAGTCTCCCTTTGGCCTGGGAGGTCTCAGTGGCCACAGCCAGGGGCCGGCTCAACGAGGGCTCAGGGCCGGCAGCTTCCTCTGGCCTGGAATTAATGCCCTCACCAGATGTTCCACAAACTGCCAACCAGGACTAAATACTGGCTGTGCTGGGAACCTGCCTATTACCCATCCAGCAAGAACACAGGAAAACAGCACCTGGGGCTGTGGGATTGCTCCTTCTATGCTTGGGGGAAAAGCTTGGAGAAGGGACAGAGAGAGTCCCTCATCACCTTCAATTGCATCCTTCTCTGCTTTAAGGAAATTAGAACAAAGATGCGCATGGGAAACCAACAATATGAGGTCAGCTGGTGCCAGCCAAAGGCCATGTGAACGGCGCTCCCTGAGGCTGGGCTGGTGGGCAAAGAGCATGTGCCAGCTGAGCCCACTTAGAAGCTGTGTGACCTTGGATAGACCACTTTCCTCTTGGAGAGTCAGCTGACTCTGCTGCTAAATAGGAATGATGTGTGCATGTGCACACGCTGTCATGTCTGACTCTTTGTGACGCCATGGGCTATAGCCCCCAGGCTCCTCTGTCCATGGGGATTCTTCAGGCAAGAATACTGGAGTGCATTGCCAAGCTCTCCTCCAGGAGATCTTCCCAACCCAGGGATCAAACCCAGGTCTCCCACATTACAGGTGGATTCTTTACCATCTGAGCCACCAGGGAAGCCCAGGAATACTGGAATGGGTAGCTTATCCAGGGGAACTTCCCCACCCAGGAATTGAACCAGGGTCTCCTGCATTGCAGGCAGATTCTTTACCAGCTGAGCTACCAGGGAAGCCCTCTTTACCACTAGCGCCACCCAAAAAGGAATGATAATAACTGCCTAATGGTCACTCAAAGGACCCAGTGAGAAGGGGAAGTTCCTTTGTAAAGTGCTGTAACACATAATGAGAATCCCCATTCTTTCGTTAAGGTTCAGCAGATAAAAAGACTATTAAGTGCCTATACCTGACCGGGAAATGCCACAGTTTTTCTTTAAATTGACTGACTTTTCTTACTAAGATAAATACGGTCCTGACCTAACCTAATCTACATCTATGAAATCATAAATCTGAGGTACTAATTATTTTCTTTAATACACATTACACCGAATACACACATATTAAATTTTAAAATGTCCCCCCCAGAAGCACCTAAAATCACTGTGGACCACCAGCACTAAGGAGATGGTGCTGTTCCAGTCCCCTTCTCTTATTTGGCAGATGGGCATCTGAGGCCCAGAGAGAAGCAGTCACTCCCACAAGGTCACACAGCACATTAGCCTTCGGTCAGCAGCTGTGAACCAGGCCTCCAGACTCCCAAGGCCAGTGCTCTCTCCACGGCAAGCTGCCTTTTTCCATCGGGAACAAAGAATTCTCACACCCTGGCACATCCTCTCCTAAAAGAAAAATTTTTTTAAACCTGTTTCTGAAGGACAGTGATGTTTCTGAAGGCTCCATTTCTCCCTTCCTGTAGCTCCAGAGAGCCTACAGCCTGAAGGGGACCGGCCCAGGTGCCCTGGGCCACTTCAGGGCTGCCCCTGCCCTTTCCACAGAGTGGGGCAGTCAACCCATCTCCCTGAGGAGCCCAGGGTCCCTGCCCCAGAAAGTCGGTCCCCACTCCAGTGCCCTTTCTCCTCTAGCAGCATCTTGGGGAGAATCTGACAGCCCCTGTATGCCTGCATGCACGTGTGCATGCTAAGTTGTTTCAGTCGTGTCTGACTCTGTGCGACCCTATGGACGGTAGCCCACCAGGCTCCTCTGTCCATGGGATTCTCCAGGCAAGAATACTGGAGTGGGTTGCCATGCCTCCTCCAGGGGATCTTCCCGACCCAGGGATCGAACCCACGTCTCTTACACTGGCAGGCAGGTTGTTTACTACTAGCACCACTTGGGAAGCCCCCAAGTATTTCCTGTATGCTTAGGAAATGTTAAATGAGTGACTAAAGGATAGAACCAAAGAACAAACAACTCATCCCCAAACAGCCCACCTCCCTTAAAAGTGTTCTCCTCCTAAGGACAAATACCTGGGACAGGAAGGCATCGAGAAGTTTGCCAGAAGAGAAAGAGTAAGGTTTTGCATTTACTTGCAAGTTCCCTAACCTCTCTGAGCCTCTCTTTACCTCAGTGTAGAGTGGGGCAATAAGCCTAAAACTGCTCTCAGGGTTGCTGGAGGATTAAAGGAAAGAATGTCTAAGAAAGAGCACAGTCTAGCACATAGGAAGGGCTCATTCATTGTTAGCTTTTAAAAGACAAGAGTCTTTCCTGGCAATCCAGGGGTTAAGACTCCTCACTTCCACTGCAGGGGGGCACGGGTTCAATCCCTGGTCAGGGAACTTAAGATCCCACATGCCCAGTTAAAAGGTAAGTTAATACTAGAAATGTAATTTACTATATGATAAATATAATTAACACTACTGTATGTCAGGCGTGAAACTTTTTAAAGAGTAAATCCTAAGCATTCTCATCATGAGGAAAAATTTTTCTTTTCTATTTCTTTAATTTTATATCTATTGATATATCAGATGATGGTAACTAAAGTTACTGTGATAATCATTTCATGATTTAATTCAAACCATCATCAAATCATTATGTACACCTTAAATGTATACAGCTGGAATAAAAATATCTCAATAAAGCTGGAATAAAAATTAAAAAGACAAAAGAGGAAGCACAAGGCACAACCAGATTAGACAGAGGGCAGACAAGGGAGGTTTTCTAATTGCAAAGGGAAAGCTTAATTCTAAGTAAGGTGAGTAAATGAGACTGCAGTGAAAAAGGAAGACAAAAACAGGGCCGCTCCTGTCTCAGGACTGTGGGCCCCTGAACAACTCCTGTCCTCGTCTTCTTTCCGCTCTGATGCTAAGCCCACCTCCTCTCCAGGATGGAAAGTCAAGTGGCTACTTCCGCCCAGAACCCAAGCCTCCACTGCTGACTAAGCCTCCCCATAAGCCTCCCCATCAGCCGGAGCCTCCTGGGAGCTGCCGGCCGGCTCCACCCCAATCACAGAACGTCAGCTGCTGTCCTGAGCACACTGCTGGGACACAGTGAGTGCCAGCCTCTCAAGGGACAGGGACATGACTGCAACATCTGTCCCCCGACCCAGCATAGCGTCAGGCAAATAGAGCTTCCTCGTCAAAGGCTGAAGAGAACCAGGTCAGAGGCAGGTACAGAGTTCCCGCTGCCTGAGTTCTTTCTAGCTCTGCAGAGAAGGCCAGTCTGTGACAGGTCACACATCAGGCCTCTGCAGCAGGTGCGGCAGCACGCCCGTTTACAGGGGAGGACACCAACAATGCCAGCGAGAGAGGCTGTCACTGGGGTGAAATCACGAAGCAGTTCCTATTGTCCCCTCTGAATGGAGGTATTCGAACCAGAGGCACTTTCTGTGTGGTCTGGTCTCAGTTCCCTCTGCTCCGGAAGGAAGGTGTTGCTACACCAGATGCTCTCCACGCCCTTCGAAGTTCGCCCAACTGGAACTCCACCACATCCTAAATGCCCCAAGGGGTGGGTGACACTCCTGTTCTGAGAGGTTGTAGGGGAACAGTGGGTGTTTCACAGCTCCGCTCGGCAAGCAGCTTAGATTCAACTATTTTCAGAATCTGGAAGTCCTTCCTGAGAGCTAACTTGTACTCCCTTCCCATGCTTTAACTTCTTTCTATCAGGCTTTCCTCGCAGAGGAAAAACCCTTGAGAATCAGTTGTAGAACACAGCCTTCGATCTGCTCGGGCAGAGGCTGGAAAGGGGCGGGACCTGCGTGGAGCCGGGCCGCTTGAGAGGCGGGGCTTCGTGAGGGGCGGGGCCCCAGTGGGGTGGGACTATGGGCCTTCAACCTGGCCAGCCAGGCTCCTCCCCCCGCCCCACCCCTTCTCCTCCGCTTTCAGCACCTGCTGAAGGGAAAGGAATTTTCAAGGCCTCGCTCAACTGGACCCCTCCCTAGCCAGGCAACCGGGTGAGGCAGAAAGGGCTTGCACTGGTTCTCTGGGCTGCCACAGCAAATTACCACAAAGGGCTTAGAACAACGGAAACGCACTCTCTCAAAATTCTGGAGGCCAGAACCGCACAATTGCACTCATCTCACATGCTAGTAAAGTAATGCTCAAAATTCTCCAAGCCAGGCTTCAGCAATACATGAACCGTGAACTTCCTGATGTTCAAGCTGGTTTTCGAAAAGGCAGAGGAACCAGAGATCGAATTGTCAACATCCGCTGGATCATGCAAAAAGCAAGAGAGTTCCAGAAAAACATCTATTTCTGCTTTATTGACTATGCCAAAGCCTTTGACTATGTGGATCACAATAAACTGTGGAAAATTCTGAGAGAGATGGGAATACCAGACAATCTGACCTGCCTCTTGAGAAACCTGTATGCAGGTCAGGAAGCAACAGTTAGAACTGGACATGGAACAACAGACTGGTTCCAAATAGGAAAAGGAGTACGTCAAGGCTGTACATTGTCACCATGCTTATTTAACTTATATGCAGAGTACATCATGAGAAACGCTGGACTGGAAGAAACACAAGCTGGAATCAAGATTGCCGGGAGAAATACCAATAACCTCAGATATGCAGATGACACCACCCTTATGGCAGAAAGTGAAGAGGAACTAAAAAGCCTCTTGAGGAAAGTGAAAGAGGAGAGTGAAAAAGTTGGCCTAAAGCTCAACATTCAGAAAACGAAGATCATGGCATCTGGTCCCATCACTTCATGGGAAATAGATGGGGAAATAGTGGAAACAGTGTCAGACTTTATTTTTGGGGGCTCCAAAATCACTGCAGATGGTGACTGCAGCCATGAAATTAAAAGACGCTTACTCCTTGGAAAAAAAGTTATGACCAACCTAGATAGCATATTCAAAAGCAGAGACATTACTTTGCCGACTAAGGTCCGTCTAGTCAAGGCTATGGTTTTTCCAGTAGTCATGTATGGATGTGAGAGTTGGACTGTGAAGAAAGCTGAGTGCCGAAGAATTGATGCTTTTGAACTGTGGTGTTGGAGAAGACTCTTGCGAGTCCCTTGGACTGCAAGGAGATCCAACCAGTCCATTCTGAAGGAGATCAGCCCTGGGATTTCTTTGGAAGGAATGATGCTAAAGCTGAAACTCCAGTACTTTGGCCACCTCATGGGAAGAGTTGACTCATTGGAAAAGACTCTGATGCTGGGAGGGATTGAGGGCAGGAGGAGAAGGGGACAACAGAGGATGAGATGGCTGGATGGCATCACTGACTCGATGAACGTGAGTCTGAGTGAACTCCGGGAGTTGGTGATGGACAGGAAGGCCTGGCGTGCTGCGATTCATGGGGTCAAAAAGAGTCGGACATGACTGAGCAACTGAACTGAACTGAACTGAAGCCTGAAACCAAGGTGGGGCAGGGCCATGCCTCCTCCCAAGGGCCCAGGGGAATATCCTCTCTCACCTCTTCCAGCTTCTGCAGGTGACTCCAGGCATTCCTTGGCCTCTGCATTCACACGGCTTTTCCCTCGGCATGTCTGTCTTCTCTTCTGCCTCAAAGCTCCCTCTGCCTTTCTCTTACAAGGATGCTTGTCATTTCAGTTTAAGCCATGTTCTGTCAATCCAGGGTGACTTCATCACAAGATTCTGAGCCCAGTTATATCTACAAAGACCCTTTTCCCGAATAAGGCCACATTCACAAGTTCTGCAGCATGAACATATCTTTTATGTTGTTGTTGGGGATGCGGGGGAGGGAACCATTCAACCCAATACAGAGCTCATGGTCAGAGTCAGAAGTCAAGTCCTCATCCTTCCACTAACTGGGCCATTACAGTGACCCCAAGCAGGTTCATCACAGCCATCTGAAACTCTGCTTCCCTCCTTGTCGCACCTCCCCTGTAGGGTCATTACTTTAGGTCACTGACACTCAGTAGATCATAGTCAGCCTTCCAACACAATGCTAACAGATCAGCTGTTCTCAAACTGGAGACATAATTGAAGGGGAGAAATGATCACAGCTCACCCTCTAAGTGTGTGAATCCCTGACTCAAGAAACTTCAAGTCTGGTTCTATAGAAACGTCTTCAAGTTACAAAGTTAACTACAGAGAAGCGTTGCCTTTAAAGCAGATAAAGGGATGTTGTAAAGATAACGAAAGGAATACAGAATTCTAGAACTATGGATACCCACCCACAACCAGATACATCTAGATCCCCAGAGAAGCCCAGCCTCCACACAGTCACCCAAATGCCAAGGCTGGTAGTCTCTACATACCTCCACCAGCCCCGACTGGGTGCTGCCAACACCCCTCACATCCCCGACTTGTCCACGCCCACCTAGCATGCTCCCTCCACCTCCAGGACAGCTCCCTCCCAGCGAGCTTCCCTCAAACAGGCATACCGACTTCCCCAGCCCACACACTGTCCAGATGGTCAGCAAGATTGGGAAAACGTTCAGCAAATCAATCAGGATTCAGCTAGTGAGAAAGTCGGCTTGGAAAGCAGGCCACTCCACCAGAATTCCCTCACAGACACCGCCATGAGCGGTTTTATTCCAGCGGCTCCTTAGAATCACCTGGGGAAGTTTAAAAATTATAGGTGCTTGGGCCCCAACCCAGACCCATGGAATCAGATGTGAAAATGGATCTTACATACATGTGCTTGTGAAATCCGTGAGACGGGAGGCCTCACAGATCCAATGGCCTAGAAGGTCCTGTCTTTCGACCTCAGGAAGTGACCCAGTCTCTAAATTCGTGCCAGCCTTGGAAGCCAGCACCCCACTCCACCACAGCAGGGTATTTGGCCCCGGTCTGTGATGGGTCAGGCTGGAGGCTGCCCTCTGCCCACCACCAAGCACAATGGGCCCTTCTCTGGGCCCAGAGCCCAGCTCTCAGTGGATGCACAGGAATTGACCGCAGCCCCCTGCACTGAACCCAGTATAGCCCATCTTCCGGTAGGGATGGCAAACAGCAACAGGGAGCCCTGACTTGTCCAAGGCCACCTGCCACATCTGGGAGGGGCTTTTCCGCAGGAAGGGGAGGGCTCTGAGAATGACCGGGCCAAGGCTGTTCTCCTTCTACCCTCTGGGCAAATATTTACCTCCCCGCAGACTAAGATGCAAATATCTCCATCAGTGAGAAAGTCTCCTTTGGAAAGAATTAAACAAAACACAACAGGTACAATTTTCACAGTGAAACAGCTCTGGTCTCAGGGATGGAGGCAAACAGTGGGTTGTGTCAGTCATGTCTCCCTCTAGGCCTCAGTCCCCTCAGCTGTAAAAGGGGACGAGTGTCCAGCTTACAGGGTTGTTCTGAGAACCCAGAGAAGTGAAGTGCAAGTTCAGTGATGTAAGTGCAAAGTGGAGGCTCCTCCCACCCTCCAGCCTCTCTGCCAACACCCAGCAAGCTGCCACCTGGCTCCCACCCAGTGATGCCACTTCTCCTGGCATCCACGCTGATGCTTATTACACAAGACACCCTGCTAAGAGCTCTGGAAGCATTGCCCACCCAAGCCTGGTTCTGTTCAAGGTACAAGGGTTACCTCATGTCCACAGACAAGAAACAGGCACAGAGTTGCTCGTGACTTGTCCATGGTCACTCAGTCAATCAGACCTGCTCCCCACCCATCAAACAAGGAGCGCTCATTCTCCTAACTAGTTGCCTAGTAGAGCTGGGCCTCCAGGCCTAGTTCCCCCAGTGGCTGTTTCTGACCTCAACAACCAGGCCCAAGAAACATCCAATTCTGCGGTGACCCACCCTCCCCTCCCGAAGCTTATCTCTACTCCTTTCAGCCTGGCCTCTGCGCCCCTCCAGCCCAGCTCCCACCTCCTGGAAGTGTCCCCAGGGCTCCTCTGCAGTCACAGCCAGACAGTCGGGCAGAAAACCACACACCAGCTCCAGCTGGCCACTGCTGCCTGATTTCAGTTTCCATCTCCCTCGTGGGCTGACCTCTTCATCTTCTCTTCTCCTAATCTGCTCCTTGGTCTCCTCCTCCTGGCCTAGGCAAGAAGGCCCAGCCTGGAGCTGAACAGTGCCCCTGTTGACATCATCTGTCTGACATTCTCTGGCAAGGGCAGACCCTGCCTCTAGGCTCCCAGAAGTGCTTTTCCCATCCCCTCTTCTCTCATCTGGGTGTTCTCAGCGCCTTCTGGTTAGGCTAGACTCACATGCGCAGCATATGGCGCAGAGCCTCTACTGGTGCACCATTAAAGCCAGGAAGTGAAGAGTAGGAAGGGCCCAGCTCCTAGAAGAAGCCACATGTTCTCCCAAGGGGTCAGACTTTTCCACCTGAGAGCAAAGCCACAGCCATCTGCTCTAAGCAGGCAGAGCATCCTCAGCAGAAAGTAATCTCCTCTGATAAGACAAGTTCCAGAAGTGATCACATCTAATGTCCCAGTTCCCTTGAGCTCTGTAAGGCTCCCCAGGTAAGTCTCCATCACCTCCGTGGACCAGGCCTACAGTGAGCTGGGAGCTCCCACATCTCTCATCTTGCGGGATCCTCCCCACAGCATCCATAGGTGAGCCATCCAGCAGGCTCAGGGAGTCTGCTCTTTACTCAGAGTCACAGCAGAACCAGCACTTGATCCATGTCTCCAGATGGCACTGCCATCAAGTCCTGACAATGAAACTGCCCCCCTAGGTCACTCAGACCCCAGACTCCTCATATGACCAGACTCCCACCAGTCTCTCCTCCCATAATTTGGCTTCCTCACGGAGAAGGCAATGGCACCCCACTCCAGTACTCTCACCTGGAAAATCCCATGGACAGAGGAGCCTGGTGGGCTGCCATCTATGGGGCCACACAGAGTCGGACACGACTGAAGCGACTTAGCAGCAGCAGCAGCAGGCTTCCTCATGTGCTGCAACCATACTTGCCTACTTTAGGGCCTGTGCACTTATGTTCTCTCCATCTGAGATGTTCTCTACAGGCCTTTTGTGTGGCTGGCTCCTTCTCAGTCTTTGCATGCATGCTCAGTTGCTCAGTTGTGTCCGATTCTTTGCGACCCTATGGACTGTAGCCCGCCAGGCTCCCCTGTTCATGTGATTTTCCAGGCAAGAATACTGGAGTGGGTTGCCGTTTTCTCCTGCAGGGGATCTTCCCAACTCATGGATCAAAACCACATCTTCTGCATCTCCTGCATTGGCAGGCTGATTCTTTACCACTGAACCACCTGGGAAGCCTCTCAGTCTTTGAGCTCCTCATAAGTCTTTCCTTGACCACCCCATTTAAAGTAGGAATTTCCACCTTTCCCTGCTTCCTCCCTAATTTGCTCCTTAACACCTATCGCAGCTATGTGTATTTAGTGGTTTGTCTGTCTTCCAGACAAGTCTATCTTGTTCACAGTTGTTTCCTGGTTAACTATCACTGTGCCTGGTATACCCAGTAGGCATTAAATAACTATTTTGTTGACTGAATAAGCAAACAAATGGTCCCCACCCTGGAGGGAATGGCGTGTCAAGACTGGACTCTCCTGTCTTCCATGAAGATGTCAATTCTAACCCACTCACATCCAGAGGTGCTCTCTGGGAAAGGTCTGTCTTTTCAATCCCCCATGCCCAGGCTTACCCAGAAGACATCTTTCCCCTGTATTTGGAGCCAGCTGCTCCAAAAATTTCATTATCAGTCCCTAGTCTGGTTGACTCTGAGTCCTACCTACCCCAGGTCGGCATTGTGAGCCACCCAGAGAGAAGAGGCACTGGGCAGGGGGAAGGAGAAGGGCAGACTGTTACTTACTCCTGCTTCTCAAGAACAACCAACCGAAGGTAGCAGTGAGCTCCCAACCCAGTCCTACAGCATAAAACAACCCTTCTCTTACAGGAAAAGGCGGGTTTACCCACAGAAGCCTCGACTAAGCACAAAGAAACTTTCTTGGGGTCTTACTTGCTCATCTGGAAAATGAGAGCATTAGAAAATTCTCCAAACCCCTTCAGGGGCTGCCTTCTGGATTCTCTGGATTGTAAAGGTCCTGTGGCCCAGCTAGGGGAGGGACCTCTCTGGGCCTGAGGCCTGAGCCCAGCCCCAGGCCGTCTCTGGGCCCGTGACCACCTCCACTATTTAAGCTTCCTCATTTTCTTGAGTTTCACTATTTTCTCTTTGAAATGCTTGCCTAGAACAAGAAGGAAATAGAACTTCCCAGTCAATCAAACACAGTAAAAAAAAAAAAATTTAAATATTTACATATATGTACAAGGAAGGGACTTCCCAAGCAGTGCTAGTGGTTAAGAACCTGACTGCCAATGCAGGAAACGTAAGAGACGGGGGTTCGATCCCTGGGTTGGGAAGATCCCCTGGAGGAGGTCATGGCAACGCACTCCAGTATTCTTGCCTGGAGAATCCCACGGACAGAGGAGTCTGGCAGGCTACAGTCCCTGGGGTTGCAAAGAGTCAGACACAACTGAAGTCATTTAGCACGCACACACAAATGTGTCATGAGATGTCCAAATGAGTATTTACCCCAACAATGGTCCTTTTACTGATAGCATTGAAAGTGGCTTTTATTTTCATCTCTGTGCTTACCTGAATTGGTTGGAATTCTTTTTCAACTATGGGCCACATATTATTTTTGCACAAACAAAGCTCTTTTCAAAACTTAAAAATTCCTGCTGTGCTCAAGAGGGAGGCCAGTTACCTAGCTCCTTCCAGAAATGCTGTTGTCCACTTAATACCTGGAGCCCTGACAAGTGGAGGGCCACCGGGGGATGGGGGAGGGGGATACCATTGCTGGTAAAGGTCATGGTGACCCCATGAAGAAACTGAAGTCAGGTGGCTAAGTCCTGGTCTGGGTCTGTCATTAACTTGCTGTGGGGTCTCTGATCTTTGCTTCTCCTCTCCAGGCCTGTTTCCTTCTCAGTAAAATTAAAAGTTCACACTAGAGGTGCCTTCAAGGGCCCTTCTAATTGAAGAATAGAAAGGAAGGCAGGGAAAGAATGGCTAACTCTTAAGTAGCCGGTGTAGTGTTTATCACGTGGCAGGCATTGCTCTAAGCCCTTCCAATAATTAATCCATTTAAGGGTCTCAGCGACTCTCAGGTAGGTTCTGGTGTCACCTGTTTTTCAGATAGGACGACTGAGGCAGACGGAAGTTAATGCCTATGTCACTCAACCTGTAAGTGTCAGAGTCCGGATTTGAACCCAGATAGCTTGGTACAGAGTCCACACTCTTAACCATTAAACTTTGGGTAACAAGAACTATGGTAATGAGGCCCATCCTTGAAGGGACAAGAAAGACTTAAGATTGCCTCCGGCATTTATAACCTCCACCACCTGTCCGCACCCACTTCCTTCCCAATTATAGACACCGCTCAGCCCTGACACCCTTACCCAACCGAAAACCCTACCTCATTGTAAGGGGATAGGCTTGGTGCTTTCTAGACAGCCAGTGTCTCCATGATCAGTCCAGTCCACTTTGCAAATTCAAAGCGTCAGCAAACTTGACCATTGCTGGCTACACACCCAGTTTGGCCTCTGATCCGGGCGCCCATATCTCCAATCCCTGCTTCCGAGGTATAGGTCGGGACTTAGCCACCCCAATGCAACAAGCCTTTCCTGAGCACCCACTGTGTGCCCGGCCCTGAGACCGGAAGAGGACGTGAAAGGGCTACTCCCCTGACCTCCAGGAGCCCACAGTTCAGCGAGAAAAAAGTCATGTAAACAGATCTCTAGGATACCCTGTGGTCGGTGCTATAATTAGAGGTGTGTCCCCAGTGGGCTGAGGGCACATGTGTCAGAATGATTCACCCGTGCAGTGGGAAGAGGAGGCTCCAAGAGCCTGTGGATGAGCTCATTTCTCACTGAACTGGAAACGAGGACACCTGAAGGCTAGTGCCAGCTGTGCTGAGTGACCTTGAGACATGCCCTGTCGGAGCCCTGGGGTCACCCTCTAAAAAAAAAAGAGGGCCCCCAAGCATGGCAAAAGAGATCTCATAAGTGGTTCAAGGTCATGTTCATATTGACTCACAGACTAAGAGAAATTTTTGTTGCTCATTTTCCTTCTGATCCTTCCAGTCTCATCATGGAGCAAATCTCGGCTTTGGTGTCAGTTTGTCTTTACACCTCTCAAGACATCTGCCAAGCTGCCTTTGGGAGAACCCAGCCAAGCCTCAGGTTCGCAGCCTCCAGCACCCGCAGTGTCCAGCTAGGATTTCACAATGTGATTTTGCTCCCTGCACTGTGTTTACTGTCACTGTTACCAGCTATTTTCGATGAGGAGTTTTGGTTCCCCATTGTGTGTGTGTGCGCGTGCACTCAGTCGTATCTGACTCTTGTGACCCCGTGGATTGCAGCCCGTCAGGTTCCTCAGTCCATTGACTTTTCCAGCAAGAATACTGGAGTGGGTTGCCATGTAGTCCGCCAAGGGATCTTCCTGACTCGGGGCTCCAACCCGAGTCTCTTGTTTCTCTCTCACTGGTAGGCAGATTTTTTACCACTGCACCACTTAGGAAGCCTTCCCCATTGGAAGTAGTGATATAAAGCCTCCTTTTAAAAATAAATTTAAGTGTAGGGAATTCCCTGGCAGTCCAGTGGTTAGAACTCCACGCTTTCACTGCCAAGGGCACAAGCTCACTCCATGGTTGGGGTACTAAGATCCTGCAAGTCACACGGGAAATAAATTTAAGTTTAAAAAGTGAATCAGTTTAAAGTAATATAATATTACACATAAATAATTTATAATACTTATAGCTTCTACTATGGCTGTTTTAACAACATTAATGAAAAGTTTTAATGTACGTACAAAAACAGGCAAAGCTTTTCTGTGTTATTAGGCATCCCAATAGTGATTACTACTGGTGAGGGGTGGTAGCAACTGGCAGTGGACACAAGGTGGGTTTCTGGTTCTGCTGACAGTTCTGTTTGTTGACCTGGGGGCTGATTGTACAGTGATGTTCACTTCGTAAAAATGCACTAAGTCATATACACTTAAGATGAGTGCATCCCCATATGTATATTATGTATTCATATAGCCCTTAACCCAGCAAGTCCACCTCTAGAAATCACCCTGCAGACATACACACATGTGCAAATGACACATTCAAAAATGCACTCTTTGCAGTAATCAAAGACTGGTCCTTAATCTTTAGTCCTGAGTCCCCAAGCTGGAGACAGATGAAATATATTTTGGCATAGCCTGCAGTGAATTCTGGGCTTCCCAGACAGCATTAGTGGTAAAGAATCTTGTCTGCCAATGCAGGAGACAAAAGAGATGTGGGTTCGATCCCTGGGTCGGGAAGATCCCCTGGAGGAGGGCATGGCAGCCCACTCCAGTATTCATGCCTGGAGAATCCTATGGACAGAGGAGCCTGGCGGTCTACAGTCCATGGGGTCACAAAGAGTCGGACATAAACTGAAGCGACTTAGCACGCATCCACAGTAAATTCTACATAGCCATCAAACAGAATGAGGCAGCCCCTATCAGAGCTCCAAAATTGACACGGATTTAAATTTAAGTGAACAGGTAGGGACAGAACTGTGTATAGTATGTTACTTTGCGTGTGTGTGTGTTCAGTCGTGTCTGACTCTTTGCAACTCCAAGGACTGTAGCCCGCCAAGCTCCTCTGTCTGTGGGATTTCCCAGGCAAGAATGCTGGAGCGGGTTGCCATTTCCTTCTCCTCAGGATCTTCCTGACCCAGGGATTGAACTCATGTCTATCAAGTCTCCTGCCTTGGCAGTCAGGTTCTTTATCACTAGGGCCCCTGGGAAGCCCAGAATGCTATTTTATGCAGGGGGGGGGAAAGGGTATATAACACATGAACATGTTTGTGCCTGGGATAGTATCTCAGAAAAGAATCACAAGAAACTCCTAACAGAGACTTCCCTGGCAGTCCAGTGGTTAAGATTCCATGCTTCCAATACAGGGGGCATGGTCTGATCTCTGGTTGGGGAACTAAGATCCCACATGCCACAAGACAAGGCCAAAAAACAAAAGGAAGGCTAAAGAAACTCACGAAAGTTATGGACAGGGCATACCAGAGAGGGACGGGAGGAAGGCTTATAACTGATGATTACTCTTTCATACGTTTAAATTTTGTACAATGTCCTTGTATTTCCTATTTGATAATAAGTTTTAAAGCATAAAGTCCTACAGAAGGTGCATAGCTATGGTGAACCTTTTAGCTCCTTAGATAACTGAGATGAAAATGCTAGCTCCTTGGGCTTACAAAGCAAGTAACCCTTGGCCCCACTGCTCCTCCCAAGGGTTGGCACTGAGCTAATAAGCTTTCCTGTAATGGTTTCCAAATAACAAGAAACCCAGTTAGGACAAATCACTTAAACTGGGCCTCCACCCTGAAGTCAAATTCTGGCACCTGGCAACCAAGTTGCCCTGGCAGGTGGCTGGGTTCTTGGCATGCATAAGGAGATTATTAAGCACTAATACCTCCAGGGATGGGAAGTTAAAGATTTTTAAAGTCAGTCTCAGGTGGCTGAAAAGGGAGGATTCTGAGTTCTGAGTCCCACCCTGCTCCAGAAGGGACAGAGCAAGGGCCAGAGAGTGGTCTTTTCTTACGGCTGCAGGGACAGTGGCAAGCAGGGTGTTGAAAATTCAAGTTTCATTTTAACTGTGTGACTTTCTTTTTTATAGCACTTGGTTTGTCCACGTGTCACCTTCTCCCCACATGGCTAACCCTAAAAACAATCCATTGAGGTGTGGGGCAGGATATCAGTTACCCATTTTGTAGATGGAAAAATGGAGATGCAAAGAAATTAGGAGACAAAGCTATGGTCTTTTCAGCAGTTAGGTATGGATGTGAGAGTTGGACCATAAAGAAGGCTGAGTGCCAAGGAACTGATGCTTGTGAATTGTGGTGTTGGAAAAGACTGTTGGGAGTCTCTTGGACATCAAGGAGATCAAACCAGTCAATCTTAAGGGAAATCAACCTTGAATATTCTTTGGAAGGACTGATGCTGAAGCTGAAGCTCCAATACTCTGGTCACCTGATGCAAACAGCCAATTCATTGGAAGACCCTGATGCTGGGAAAGATTGAAGGCAAAAGGAGAAGAGGGTAACAGAGGATGAAACAGTTGGATGGCATCACTGATTCAATGGACATGAACTTGAGTGAACTCCAGGAGATGGTGAGGGGCAGGGAGGCCTGGTATGCTGCAGTCCATGGGGTCAAAAAGAGTCGGACACAACTTAGCGACTGACAGTGACAATGTTGAGAGAACCAGTGAAGCCAAAAAAGTAACCCCCACCTTCTGACTCCTGGTCTTCTCCTATTTCCCCCTCTCCCCACCCATCAACTTTAGCCTTCTCCCTGCCAACTCTGACCTCCAGGGAAGGAGCTTCTGAGGCCAGACAAACAAGGAGCAGGCAAAAAAAATCCCAGAATCAGAATCAAGGGGCCCATGAGACCATCTAGCCCGGCAGTTTTTAACACTTATTATACACTTACCTGGGAGGTTAAGTAAGTTTAAATAAATATGTATGCCAGGGCCCAGGGATCTAGAGTGTTTTTAAAATTCTGAGTTGATTCTGGTGTAACTTTGAGAGAGAACCGCTGAGTGACAGCTCAGATCATCCCCATCCCAGTTTCACATAAAACCTTCTGCCCCTGGGACTCCCCTGGTGGTCTAGTGGCTAAGACTCCACACTCCCAATGCAGGGGGCCCAGGTTTGATCCCTGACTGAGGAAATCCCACCTGCTGCAACTAAGAGTTTGTATGCTGCAACTAAATTTCCCGCGTGCCACAACGAAGACCCAGCGCAGCCAAAATAATGAATATTAAAAAACAAAACGAAACACTTCTGCCACCCTGGACCATCCATCAGTGAGTCTGTGCTCCAGCCCCCATACATACTGCTCATCACTCTTGCTCATTACATAGAGTCAGAGAACTGAACTGGGAGCTGGGTGAGTCAATTCACAGCTCTGAGGCCCCAGACAGGGAAATGACTTGCCTAAGATCTCCCATTGAGTCAGTAACAGAACAAATCAAGAATCTGGATCTGGACACCAGGTAAGGTCACATCCACAGAGGGGTCACAAGGAAAGCCTGATGGCAGATCTTGCAGTTCCCACCAGAAGAAAAGACTCAATGAAGGTTGAGAAAGAGACCGGAGTGTGCATGTGTTTGCAGGGGATGGGTGTCAGGTACCTGGGCAAGTCCGTCCTGTGGCATACTGGGGGCAGGGGAACTATTCTAGAGTGGCAGGGCTGGCACTGGCCTGTAGAAAGAAGTCCTCATTTCTAGGAGGGGGCCCAGCCCAGTCCAAAATCTCCATAGTGAAACCCAGTCTACTGGGTCAGCCTACCAGGAGGGTCAGCTCCCCTGTCCATAATAACAATGGCTGGGATTTCTTGAGCTCTTTGCTGGTCCCTGTAGTAAGCAACGGATTTGACCTGTTTCAGTTAATCCCCACAACCATTCTGAAAGTTGAGTATCATCACTGTTTCTATTGGCACATGAGGAAACCATGGCCTCAGGAGACGAAGTAACTTCCCCACTAATACTCAGCTGGAAAGTGGTAGTGGCAGGATTTGAAGCTGGTTCATGTCCAACCACAACCATCCTGTCCCCCAACAGGAAAGAAGAGAAGGTAAAGTGCAGGGGCTTTTTAAAGATCTGAGCACCTAAAAGCAGCTGGAGATATCCTCAGACACTTCTGGTGGAATCCGCCTGACCACACCTCCCACAAGGCATCCTCCTTCCACCCTAGAGGAACCAGCGGCACAATGGGGAGGCATCCTGGGGGACGTTGGCAGGTATATAGTGGGACAGGATAAGGAGTCCAGGTCCCCCAACCCCAGACCACAAAGCCTGACCACTGCTCCACAGAATGATGGGGAGGCGAACTCAGTAACACCCGGCAGGCGGGGCGGGAGCGGCCAAACGTGGTAACCACAGCCTACCGCACCAGCGCAGGCTGGTGGACTCCTAGAACCAAACTGCTGGTCAGGTGCACACAGGTGAGCCACGCGGAGCTCCTTCGTCGTAGCCCTTGCCAACGAGCTCTAAGGCTCCCCACCCGGCGGCTGAAATTCAGGCTAAGCTCGAGCAGCCAGAATTTCCTGGTTCCCAAGGAAAGTGGGACGAGAATCCAGTTGTGCGCTTCTGCCCCCTCCCTGGTGCAGACAAGTCTGCACCCAACCCAACCCCCATCCTCCCACCCCACGGCGCATCGTGTGGGTGAACAAGGGAGTGCGTTCTCCCCCTCCCATCCCGGGGCCCGACTGGGGTCACTCACCCAGAACACTGTGGAGTAGATGACGAGCGAGAACTTGAGCCAGAGGTAGGAGAAGCGCGCGCAGTAGCGCACCTGCTCCGAGTCCCCGCGGGGCATCCTGGGGGGCTCCCGGGCTGGGTCCCTCGCTGCCAGCAGCCCCACCTGCGGCTGCCGGACCGGCTCCCGGCCCCGCCACCCGCGCTCGCTCGGGGACTGACACCGGCGAGCCGCAATCACAGCTCCGGCCCGGGACCGGCCAGCCCCAGCGGCCAATGGGCGCTCGGGGAGGGGGCGGGCCTGGGGCGGGGCGGAGGCCCTGGACCCAGAGGAGGCCACGGCAGGGGCGGGGGCGAGGGTTGTGCGAACCAGGTCGCGGGCAAATCTAGAAGCGCCCGTGCTAAGGCGCGTTGGGGGGCGTGGGAGAGAGTGTGCAGAGCGTCGCTACGGAGAGAGCTAGTGTGCTTCATTCGGGGCACACAGAACGCCCGCTTTCTACTGCGGTCCAGAGGGAAGACCATGGGGAAAGAGCAGGAATTTATGGCTTAAGGCGTTAAAAAATGTGCAATTAAGTGTGCAAGCCATGAATGGAATAAGGAAATGGAGTTGTTCAGTCTAAGCAGGGCGGGAAGGTCGCATCTGGGAAGGCGCCGCAGACCAGGGTAGGGCAGAGGGCCCTCATGGAAGGTCCCCCAGTTCCTTTTGTAACAGTGGAAGGCTTTCCCCCAAGTCTCCGATCCTCTCCTTCACTGGGACTAGGTGAGGTAGCAACCCTGCCCCCATGGCCTCCTCCTCCGAGAAGCCCTCACCCACTAGCCCTAACTCAGGGGCCTCAGACCTTGCACACAGCCCAGGTCTGACCCAGCCTCTTTCCGCCCAGCCTTTCCTCTGTCTGGGGTCAAAGTCTGTCTTCCTGGCTGTGAGTCTGTCTCCCACGGCCCCTGCTTGACTCACTGCTGTTTTCCTTTCCCCGCAGGACGAGCTGAGCTGGGGACTTGGGAACCAGGCAATCCATGTTTGTAGCATTCAGGAATTAAATATGAGAGTTCAAGGCAGGGCTGGGTGTGGTCCCTGGTGGCGACTTCGGGAATGGCACTCTTGTCCCATTCCCGGGATCTGAATTCCCAAGCCTGCCAGACAGATAGAGACCGCCAGCCCAGCCCCCAGAGTTCTGCCGGTTTTACTGTAGAAGGAAGCAAGTAAGGTCTGGGTGGGGAGGGAAGCAATGTCATGCCCAGGGGTTGAAAGGAAGCCAGTTTCCTGGTACAAGGGAGCAAACCCTGCAAGGTTGGGTAGAGACATGGAACCAGGGACTGCTGAGGGTCACCTTCAAATGAATAACCTGGGGCTTCAAAGGCATCCTACCTCAAGGTTAGAAGTTGTCATTTCTGTCCTTTGAATGGTTTCACTCAGTGGTGT
The DNA here is from genome assembly GCF_001704415.2 of Capra hircus. Classification (NCBI taxonomy): domain Eukaryota; kingdom Metazoa; phylum Chordata; class Mammalia; order Artiodactyla; family Bovidae; genus Capra; species Capra hircus. The sequence continues at coordinate 19,861,836 of NC_030835.1, forward strand.
CTGACTCTTTGCGACCCCATGGACTATACAGTCCATGAAATTCTCCAGGCCAGAATACTGGAGTGGGTAGCCTTTCCCTTCTCCAGGGGATCTTCCCAACCCAGGGATCAAACCTAGGTCTACCGCATTGTAAGTGGATTATTTACCAGCTGAGCCACAAGGGAAGCCCAAGAATACTGGAGTGGGTAGCCTATCTCTTCTCCAGGGGATCTTCCCGACCCAGGAGTGGAACCGGGATCTCCTACATTTGCAGGCAGATTCTTTATCAACTGAGCTATCAGAGAAGCCCATATTCTGTCCTTTAAGGAGGAAGAAACTAACTCTTTACCCCTCTTTACAGGACTAACTTTCCTCACCAGCCCTCACCTTGCACCTACTCTTTGAGGTGCTCCATCCCCGGGAGGGCTGACTCAGCACCATGCCCTTGGAGGGGTTGTCTGTCTCCTTCTCCCTGGGGTTAGCCTTCTAGCCTCCTTCCCTACTGGGATTTTCTTTCAGTTGTCCCTGTCTTAGTCCTGGCCTTCTAGCTAGCTGCACTCGCTCCTCTACAAATCTTTCCTAATGACATGCACTCATTTGAGTGGCTCCTCTCAGCAATCCCTGAGCCCCTGTACAATGACGCCTGGAGTGATGAGGCTGAGACACCCCTGCAGAGGAAGCCTGGAGCTCTTTGGGGCTAGCACAGCCTTTCCCCAGTTCCTGAGCAAGTCTGCTGTCCCTCCCTATCCCCGACCTGATCACAAGTGCTATGGGGTACTCCTCAGTCACACTGGCAAACACTGAGATCTCAGAAGCGGTGACAATGTATTTTCAGTGTCTCCATTTAAAAAAAAAAAAATTATTTTCCTTTATTTGGCTGCACTGGGTGATTGCAGCACGTGGGATCTTTAATCTTCATTGTGGCATGCAGGATGTTTAGTTGTGGCACGTGAACTCTTGGTGGCAGCATGTGGAATCTAGTTCCTGACCAGGGATCGAACCTAGGCCCTGTGCATTGAGAGCTTAAAATTGTAGCCACTGGACCACCAGGGAAGTGCTGGTTTTTCTCTCCTTTTGCCAGAAACTCCTGGCTGCGGGTCAGCAGGTCTGATGCCAAGCCGGGTTCAGTCATGAACTTTGTTAGAATATGTGGCATAAATCATATTCCCGAATATCTTACAGAAAAAAAAGCTGAACGAAATTTTTGGCCAACCCAATATGACATACAGGCATGAGTGTGACCCTGGCTGCAGTTTAGAACCACGTGGTGAGCTTTCAATGTTTCCTGATTTCCAAGCCCCACCCCAGTCCAGTCAAGTCAGCATCTCCACCAACAGGGACCTGTGTATCAGTCATCAGTATTGTTGTAAAGGTCCCAGGTAATTTCTAAAGAGCAGGCATTGCCAATCTAGAGGTAGTCATGAGGGTGAGGTGGTCAGTCAGAATTTTATCAGAAAGGTCACATTCCTGAGGACACTCAGCTATCCAGTGGTATGCAGGTCAAAGTTAAATAACTAGCTCTCTGGTAGGGGGTGCGGAGGGGGACTCTTGCCACTTTCCATGGTGTAAATACTCCCACCATGTCTGAGATGTGCACAGTCACACCCAAACAGCTCAACACAGCCCCATAGCTTTCCTTATCTCAATACTGATTAGCATAGGGAGTGCCATAATGAATGCATCAGTGAAACTCATGGCTTATTAATTAGCACAACAGGTGTCAGAAATGAGCTATTCTTTGATGAACTTACTGCCAGCTTACCTCAGAGATATTTCATGTTGAGGGTTACAATATTGCAATAAAGTGAGTGACATGAATTTCTGTTTCTCAGTGCATATAAAAGACAGGTTTATACCATTGTCTATTAAGAGTGCAGTAGCATTATGTCTAAAAACGCAATGTCGATGCCTAATTTAAAAATAGTTTATTAAAAAAAATAAAAATAAAAAAGATAAAAATAGTTTATTGCTAAAGAATGCTAATCATCACCTGAACCTTCATCAAGTTGTAATCTTTTTGCAATAGTAACATCAAAGATCACTGATCACCATAACAAATAAGGAAAAAATTTGAACTACTGTGACAATTACCAAAATGTGACAGAACCATGTAGTAAGCAGATGCTGCTGGACTTGACACAGGGCTCCCACCAACCAATTTGTAAAAAACACGGTATCTTCCAAATGCCATAAAGTGAAGTGCAAGAAAACAAGGTGTGCCTGTCGCATTCAAGATGTATGGGTTGGCTAAAATGACTGAGGGCACTACTGATTCTTTCTTCAGAGTAAAAAAATCTTACTTAAGGGTGATGCACTGGGCTAAACCCTTGAGGCATCCCAAATCCTGAGGGATTCTGGTTGCCTAATGTGACCATCTAGCTAACTGAATTCTGCCTCTAGGATATTGTATTTTTTTTTAAGAGATTGAGTCTTTTTTTACATTTTAAATTTTATTTATTTAGGCTGTACTGGGTCTTCATTGCGGCATGCCGGCTGTTTGTCGCAGTACTCAGACTTCTCTTACTTGTGGTACGAGTGCCTAGTTGCAGCGTGTGGGATCTAGTTCCCTGACCAGGGATCGAACCCAGGCCCCCTGCATTGGGAGCATGGAGTTTAGCCACTGGACCACCAGAGAAGTCCCTGTTGTATCTGTCTTGATTGGACTCTTCATGCAAGGTGATACAGGGAACTGGGGCTTCACTGACTTCACATAACACATTGTATGAACTGGTCTTGTGGCCTCACAGACAAATCAGTCAGCAAATAAACGCTGAGCTTCTCCTGTGACTCAAGCCCTGCCCAGGGCTTTGGGGATACAGCTATAAACAAGATAGACAACAGCGCCTATTCTCTTCTATTGAGGCATTGGAGGGGTGGGGGGTGGGGTGGGCATATGCAACATGTATGACCACTAATACAAGACAAAGATAATTTCAGGTACTGACAAGTGCTGAAGATGCAGGATAAGACGTTCTGAGTGGGAGAAGCAACAGGTACAAAGGCCATGAGAGAAGCTGCAGCTTTGAGACGGTCCATGTGGCTTGTGCAAGGACCTCAGGAGAATAGAATAGAATGGGGAGAGATCAGAGGCATGGGAAGAAACCTCACAACTTTTGTAAACAGTTCAGATTTATTTCCAGGTTTAGTGAGGGCCATGGGTATTGTGTTTAGCAGGGACGTGATCCTGAATCTGATTTAAACTTTAGAAGGTTGCAGCTGGGACTTTCCTGGCAGTCTGGTGGTTAAAACTCCAAGTTTCCATTGCAGGGGGCACAGGTTTGATCCTTGGTCAGGGAACTAGGATCCCACATGCCACACAACCAAAAAAAAAGAAGACGGTTTCAGCACAGAGGACAGACAGGAGCGGGCCAGGGCTGGGGGTGAGGAAGGCTGGTTAGGGAGCCTTTGCACAGGGTCAGTGCGAACTGCTGTGGACTAGTGGTGCACACTGGAAATGGTGACAGGTAGCTGCACTGGGGATGTATCCTGGAGACAGAGCCACCAGGGTTTACTGACAGATTGGGTGTGGAATGTGAGGAAGGGAGAAATCAAGATACTCCGAAGTGTTTTTGCTTTGAGCAACCAGGTAAAGTTTGCTCCCATTTACAAACGTGAGGGATGTTACGAAGAATGCTGCTGCCGGGGGGTGGGGGAATGTGGGTCAAAAATCAATTACTTTGGCCATTTAATTTTTTGAGATACCTTCTTAAAACCCAGGTAGAATTGTCCAGGGAACTCAGAAGTGAGGTTTAAGTTAGATGATATAAGTTTGAGAGTCATCAGATCAATTTAAATCATTCCTCCAGTTCTTCCCCTAAAGTACTGCACGTTTGAGTCAATTTATTTCTTCTGGAGGAGGGACTTTTGCTGTCCTTCAGGTTTTCCTTGACTCTTTTGGGGGCCATCTCATGGCTCAGAATTTAGGCCACTTTTCCTTCCCATGCCATCTTAACTCTCAAGGATCTCTGTTTATTCCCGACCAGTTATTCATTAAGCATCAGGGCTTTCACATAACTACCTCTTAATTTCTCACCACCCATAGAATCTGATTTGATGAATCCCACTTTACAGTTGAAAGATGAAGGAAACTGAGGTTCAAAGAAGTAAACTGATTTTTCTCCAGTGGGAAGTCCAAATGCTCTATGAGCCAGCAAATGATGTGCTTTCTACCGAATGCAGATGTGGCCCAGCTGCGCTAGAGTAAAATGAGTTAACTATGTGGCTTAAAAAGCAACTGGAAATAATACACCATAGCTCAGATACTGAGTTCAATACTGGTTAGAGTTGCAACTATCTGTAGCATTATTGTGCATTACTGCAAAATAGTAGTTCTGTGAGATAAGTGTTTTGTTAAAAAGGATCTATCAAATAAGTCTGGGAAATGCTGAAGGACTGTTTCAAAGCCTTTACCATGAGAACAGATATTGTTTCTCTCCAGTAAGAAAGAGGGAGATGCAGCTTTTCTCAACTATATTTGACTGCACACCTCTATCTTCCCCCAGACACCAGCTTTAACATCTCAAACACTAGTGTCTGTTAGTGGTTTGTGGGACATTTAAAACTGGGACAGTCCCGAGAAATAACAGTCCACCTGGGACTGGAGGGGCTTGGGTGCTAAAACTAGGAAGAACCAGTGCAAAAGCAGGACAACTGGTCATCCTATTTCTTTCCATCCTTTCCATCATCTCACAGATGTTCAGAGGGGTGTAGCCAGTGCAAGGCAGCTTCAGACTGTGCCCCCTAAAGTCAGAGAAAGAGGAAGAAAACACTCAGGGGACAGGACCAGTGTCTTCAGGTTCTGGAGGCTGTCATGAGGGAAAGGGAAAAGTTCATTCTAAGGGATCCCTTGGGACAGGGACCAAGGAGACATGCTGAGGATGAGTCAAGCTCCCTGAAGCAGCACAGCTTTGAGAAAAACACTGTGATTCAGGATTGGGGGGGCTGGGGTAGGGGCAGGGTTACATGCCAGCCCTACCACACGCCAATCAACTCTGAATGAGGCTCTGGGAACCCGAGTTACCCTCCTGGGACACCAATGCCATCTGTGAAATGGGACCCTACAAGGTAACCAAATGAAATTATCAAGCACTGTACTTAAAACAAAGCTGGTCCTAAAGAACTGAGTCAGATCTGCCCACAGTTGGCCCAGTCCAATGGGGACCAGTAGACATGGTGGGTGGTAGGACTGACCTCACAGACTTTCCCTTCCCTCACAGCCTGGGTGCTGACCCTGTGCTTGGCATTGACCCTCCCAGGGCATTTATCCTCTGGCTGGTTTTCTCCTTCAAACTTTTTGGAGCCACCTGCCAGCACTGGGAGGCAGGCTGACTCCGTGTTTGTGTGCCTGATTACAAATGAGAAAAGAGGGTGGTTAGGACATCAACCCCATCCCCACAGACCAGAGAGGAAATTAGCAGTAAATGAAGTCTGACAGTCGTGATTCAGGGAGTGGCCAAGCTGGGAGGATCTTCAGAGATCATTCGGTCCACCCCTCTCATAAATGAACAGAGGAACTTAAGCTAAAAGAAGCCAGCATCCTGCTCACAGTTGTCTATTTACACCTAATGCCCTTTTCTATATGTGTTATATTGCACAATAAAATAAAAATGTTTTTTGAAAAGAAAACAGTTTTTAAATATGCATATCCTCTATGATTAGTGAAGTCAAGTGTAGTTTTACATGTTGATTAGTCATTTGTAGTTTTATAAATTTTATGATTTTATTTTCTGTATATTTTTTCTTTGGCTGCTGTGTGAAGCACGTGGGATACCAGGATCCAACCCATGCCTCCTGCAATGGGAGCACAGAGTCTTGATCACTGAACCACCAGGGAAGCCCCCTTTTCCCCTTTGTACATTTTAAAATTAACTAATAGATTCCTTTAAGTAGGCAATGCCAAGGGCTGACAGACTGGGGAAATGCCATTCCCACCTCTTCTTCCCATAGGGGAGAGGCCCTTCTGGAGAAGACTCCAGGCTGGCCTCCCAAACAGAGGAAGGGTCTCGGAGCTGGCCACCTGCAGGGGTTGACCTCACTGGGGCCCGGCTGGGAATTCTGGGAAAGCAGCCTGGGTACACTGGTGCTGGGCCAGGGCTGTGTGACTCACTGGGAGTGGCGGGCACCCGGGCATCAGGGCTGCAGCAGTGGTTCCACCTGTCATGCGGAAGAGCAGGGCAGCTGCTTCTGGAAGACTGGGTGCTGCTGGGGGAGGGGAGCCTCAGAGGAGGTGGCTGGGCCCCCAGTGCAGTCAGAAGGTACCAAGATTGGGCCTTGGGGAACACAGAATTAGGGTCTGAACCTGATCCTATAGCTACTGAGGAAGGGATGTAAGGCTTTTACACTCAGAAAATGTTCATGGACTTGCTGATCTATGTCAGGAAGGTTTACAAGCCACAGCATCCTGCCCTGTGCTGGCTGCTAGGGGACCCCCCAGCAAGGGTAGGCCTAAGGGCAGACACCCAGTTTAGAGCTGACACAGTGCTTTCACCCACATATTAGAGCCCTCACCACCCCTAGATTTACTTGGCTATCACCCTCCTTCCCCATGGTTGTTGGCACCATGAAGCAAGGACCATCTCACCAATTGGTATCTGAGGGCCTGGTGGGGTGTTGGACACACATAGCTGCTCATTAAACATGGACACGGCCACACGAGCCACCTCTGCCTGCAGCTTCATTCAGACTGCAGTTTCCACCCTCCCCTGGGGCTTCCACCAGAAACCTAGTCCCACAGACATTTAATGTAAAACTTGTCCTGGGAGGAGCCAGTTCCCTTCTCCCAGACTTGCAGACTCCTAAGGCCTACATTTCCCTGTAGGCCGTTTCAACTTCCTCTTTCCAGTTTGCTGAGCAATTTGCATCAGCCACGGCTGCTACTCTCTGTCTTACATTCCCAAGTCCCTCTCTGTCCGGCTCAGAGAAAATAAAAGGCTTTCCATCAGCAAAACTCCATTTTCTGTTACAAACATGTATTGACTGAGGGATTTTTTTCCTTTTCCATGGGTCATCAGAATAGCCTTGGGTGCAAAACTAGACAAGGAAGATAATTCTTGCTTTATTCATGAGGAGTGTGTGCCCAAAGGCACGCAGCCCTACAGTCTACACGCAGGCTAGGGCTGGTTTCTGCTTCCTGCTGAGCCTCCTCAATCGTCCCCCCAAACACTGGAGCAAAGCAGGCTCCCTCTCTGCCCCCAGCAAATGACCCCAAACCTTCACAAGAACTGCAGAGAAAGCAGGCTAGTCTGACTTCTGGAGGGTCAAGTGGGGGCTGGGGAAAGAACACTGAAAATTTAGGCTGCTAAATACTAGTTAGTTCAGTATGTCTTAGGAACCTGTGTTTAAAATCAGCTGGGGTGGAGGGAGTCATGGAATTCTTCTGGTAAAGGATCTAATCCTTTTCTATTTTTATTTTCATATGAAGCCAAAACAACTGCCCCTAGAACATCCTCCAATTCAACACCGCTTATAATTTTTTTTTTTTTGCCACACCTGGTGGCTTGTGGGATCTTAGTTCCCCAACCAGGGATTGAACTCCAACTGTGGCAGTGAAAGCACCGAGCCCTAACCACTGGACTGCCAGGGAATTCCCCTGCTTAAACAACTTTTTATAACATGATGCAGAACTGTATTTTACGTTACAGTCCAGTGTACAAAACACACAACTCAGCAAAAGCTGCATGAAACAAAGTCACCTTTGCCACAGGATGCATTCCTGTATTTTCTATGGTCTCCCTTTAAACACTAGTCATCACCCACTGTTTGAAATCACTAATTCAAACTGCTGACCAAATGCCTCCAGAGAAGCCCTACCAGGCCTGTTTCAGCAAACAGGTAAGTTACACCTGGATTTATTATAACATTTATTTATACAGAGACTACCCAGGTATTAAGCAAAAGCATAACCCATACAAACTTGGCTCAAGTGAATCCTGAGATTGCCTTGACTGGGCACTGAGTGCATATCCCCTCCCCCTGCCTGCCACTCACTCTCTGGGTGAAATAACCAGGAAGCCAGGAAAGAGCATCTAAGGCCACAGGGAGCCCCTACATCTCCAAGGACAAGAGAAGGTGTGGGGCCCCACCCTCTGGAGTCACAGCTCAAGGACCAGTGGTGGGAAAAAAGGCACAGCTCCTTTTGGCACGAGGTAGAAAGGAACTCCTGGTTCCCAGAGGTGAACCACCCCCCGCCACAGTAGGACCCTAACTCTTCTCAGGGAGCGGGCTGCTTCTGCCTTCCAGCTGTGTGTGGTCCTGGGGGGGCTGCTCCACCCAGCTGACCAACATGGACCAGAGGGGAACTGCACTGGGGGACCGGTGGATCCCAGGCGGCCAGTGAACATCTGAGGATGCCTCTGGTGGACAGCGGTGAAGGAATGACTGTTTGCCAGAGGCCCAGGAGAGCAGAAAGGGCTGTATCTTCCACCACTTATTGGCTTGGCCCTGCTCTGGACATGTCAACAGCCTGACCCCTAGGGGGACCAAGGGAAAAAAAATATGAGCAAGTAAAGAAAAATCACACTTGCTTAAAAGGACTCAGTAACAACGGGAGGAAGCCCTAGGTGAACGTGTAAATTAGAACTAGCAATACAGACAGAAGAGGACTTCAAAAAGAGAAAAAAGGGTCACGGAAAGATGTAGTTGGAGCACACACAAAAAAATTCCTGCAAACTAAAAAGTATGACTTTCAAATATAACAATCCAATAGAGACAGCGCGTGCTGCACATTGAGTCAATGGTCTGAAAGGCAGAGAGAGAAGTATCTCAGAATTCAGAGGAAAAACACAAAGAGGTGGATTAGAAGAAAAAGATGAAGAGATGTGGAGGCCAGGTCCAGGACGAATGTGGTCGATGCTGCTGCTGACGAACTCAACCCTGTTCCCAACCTCCTCCTTCCTACTCTGCCTTCACTGTGGAGGCTGGACACGTGAAGTATACTTATTACCAGCTTCCCTTGCTTGATACTGTTCTGGTTCGTAGACATCCAGAAAGATTCTTTGTCTTTTCTGATATAATTAGTGTTAGGTAGGTAGAACAGGGAAAAAGTCCAAAATGGCGGTGGCCACAGACAAGGAAGGGAAAAGCCCGTGAAAATGAAACAAAAGAAGGTCCGAGGTCCGGAGTGAGGACCTCAGGTAAAACAAACACCCCTCCTGGCTGGCCCAACGTACATAGGACAGGCCCAGGGAGAGAGAAACATACAAATAGAAGAGCCAAAGCCAGCTCCCTCTCTCTCTCTCTCTCCCGTGCGCTGGGGCGCTCTTCTCCTCGTGTCTTTAGATCTACGTGCCCTCATGCCTTGAAGATGGATTTTCCTACTATCTTCTAAATAAAATAGAGCTGTAACACTGAGCTGTAACACTGATTTGGCTAAGAGCTATAACACGGTCTATCCAAGACCTGAGAGCTGTGACTCACCGAGGGGGCTTTAATGTCCGTCACTCCAAATCTTTGTTGTGACGAGACAAAGAATAGAGGAACATACACTCGCATGACATCTATGGTGCCGTGACTCGGAGATAATTTGGCTGAAACAATCTCCGCGTGGAAGAGGCCAAGCACAACCGGAGCCCAGCTCAGCGAAGCTCCCGCGGTAGAGGCGGAACGCGAAGAAAATCCAGCGCAGAGGAAGGCCCATCGTGCTGGAAACTGGGACGGCGGAAAGCCCACGCGGCCCAGTCTCAGATCCCAGAAGACCTCCAGTTAAGGTAAGAGGTCCTCGCTGTTCTGGCTGGAGGGACATGCCTAACGAAATCCTAATTCCTTTACAACCTCTCGTTTCCTGTTTCCTCGAACCTCCCGCGAACAGGCGGGCGGCAGGGGGCACAATTGAGGGACTCTGGAGAGGCTACTCCTCAGCATGTCCCAAAGGCACTATCTGCTGAGCCCCAGTAGCTGTTACACAGGCCGGTGGGGGTTCTGTCCTTTCTCTTCTCTGTGCCAAGGATCAGACCAAAGAAACGGTGAGCACCGGTCAGATATTTAGCAAATTTTCTGGCGGGCTATGAAGGGGATTCCTTGGCACGTTTTTCCCACTGCTTTTTCCTCCTGTCCTTTAGCTCTCTCCCGGGACTCAAGCCCGGCCAAAACTAATAAAGTTCAGGCTCTGAGGTCTCATTACAAAAATTCATTGAGAGTCAAAGCGATAGATAAGAGGTAGATTTGTTAAGATTCAGAAAAAAGTGCTGCATTCTACGGGGTACTGGCCATTGAATGCGGCCTGGCTCGGTTTTGCTAGAGGGGTAAATTCATATGCTAATGAGTGTGAGGATAATCCCAGCCATTGGGGAATCACCCACTCCTCCATCTCTTTCACAGTGCCTTGGAGCTGTCCTGCCACCTCTGGGTGTGTCTGTTGGCTTATGGATTGGAGATTAAGGTTTATTTGAATTTGACTTGTCATTTTAGACCCAGTTGATTTTAACTGGTTTACATTATACCCTTGTGCTATGTCATTCTTTCAAAGGTTGTGCTCTGCCCCCTTTGCTCCTGTTTCATGCTCTTTTCCTGAGTCCCATCCAGACCCACAAGGTTTCCTCTACAATCTTCTTGAGAGACAACCAGAAAATAACTGGTCTTGGGAGGGAAATTCTCTATAATATCCAACCCCCTAATTCTACCCAGTACTGGTCACACTGGAGACCTTGGGGACTCCCAAACTCCAGTCCGGGGGTCCCAGGAGGTCATCACGCCTTGACCTGCCTAGGGATCTGGTCCTCGAAAGGTTGTCATGCCTCAACCTGCTCGGGGATCCGCTAGTCCCAGAGGTCCCAGGAGGTCGTCACTCCTCGACCTGGCCAGGGACCCAATTCTCGGGAGGCAGGATTCGATCTCTAGGAGGCTGTCATGCCTCAGCCTGCCTGGAGATCTGCACCCTGACCCAGGGATGCCTGGCTCTCAGGTTGCAACAGTTCTGGGTAAGATAAGCTTCAAAAAGACTCACCCCTAAGGAAGTCCACCCATAAAAATTGAAAGAGATCCCTTATGTCCAAATTTTCTTCCAACTAAGGGATATGAAGGAACTCTGTCTTAAATACGGGATTGCTGTACGCCCTAAAAGTGAGCCCACTAGGCACATGGTGTCAAGCACAGGCAACCAAGAGGAGGAACCCCTCGTGAAGGCTCACCACCCACAGCCCTGAGTTGCCTGGTGCTCCTTCCTTGTATCCAAACGTGCCCTCATATCCGGGAGCACCCCATCTACCAAAGCCAGCTCGAGTATGTCCTTTAGTTGAAACTGGAGGAGAATTCGGACCAACCCGGTTCCATAAGCCCTTCTCCCTCTTAAAACTAAGACAGATCAAACAAGATCTGGGAAGCTATACAGATGACCCAGGCAAATACATAGATACATTCCAACATATTACCTTGGCCTTTGACTTGACGTGGAAAGACATCATGGTCATATTTAGTCAAACTTTATCTGACCCTGAACATACTAGGGTCTTAAAGGAGGCCCGGAGGTATGCAACAGGGCTTCACATGTCCAGTGATAGACACCCAGTAGGGGAAACTGCAGTCCCCTCCTCCGATCCTAATTGGAATTATAATGACCCTGAGCACATCTGGGAAAGAGATCATTTTCTAATCTGTGTGAAGGCAGGACTGAAAGCAGCCCAACAAAAAGTAATTAGCTATGCCCGGGTCTCAGCAATAACTCAGGAGCCCAATGAGAACCCCATTGCCTTTCTGGAAAGGCTAAAAGAGGCACTCCAAAAGTTTACCAATCTGGACTTAGACTCTTACAAGGGACAGGTGATTTTAAAGGACAAATTCCTGTCCCAATGTGCATCAGATATCAGAATTAAGTTACAACAGCTACAACAGCAGGACCCCGCTGCCTCTTTAGATGAGATGGTCCAGACAGCCACCAACACCTTTTATAACAGAGAACAGGAGAAGGAGGCCAAGGCCCAGGAAGAGGAGAGAAAGAAAGAGACAAGGCATGCCCAGATGCTGGCTGCCCTCCAGGGAAGCCCTATGGCAAATCTCGAGTCCTTGAAGGACAGGCACAAGACAAATGCCTGATCTGTAGACAGGCGGGGCATTGGGCCAAAGAGTGTCCAAACCATGACAAGTCTCCTAAAACAGCTTGCCACAAATGCCATCAACTGGGACACTGGGCGGCACTCTGCCCTCAGGACCCAAGAGCCTCAAGGTCAAGCGCCAAGCCTACCCTCATGATGGTTCAAGAGGACTGAAGCGGCCCGCTCCAGCCAGCCCGCCTGTCACAGATAACCATCACAGGGCAGGAGCCAAGGGTGCAACTGGATGTGGCAGGTAGGTCCGAGAATTTCTTGGTTGACACAGGGGCTACCTACTCTGTCTTGATCTCCTACTCCAGACCCTTCTCCTCCCAAACCTGTACCATTTTGGGTGCTACAGGAAAAGCAACTACTAAAAGATTCACCCGAGCACTTCTTTGTTGCTGAGATGGACAAATATTTTCCCACCAGTTTCTAGTGGTCCCTGAGTGTCCTATTCCCTTATTGGAAGAGATATACTCACTAAACTGGGGACCACCCTTGTGATGGGAAGTTTTTCAGCCCCTAGAGCCCTGCAGCTCCTGGTTACTACTGGAAAACCCATTACACCTTCAATAGAGAGGGACCAAAAACTATGGGAAGACAAAATTAACCCCCAGGTGTGGGACCAGGGGATTTCTGGACAAGCCCACCAAGCTGAACCAGTCATCATTGTCCTCCGAGATCCCACTCGGTTTCCTAACTGGAAACAATACCCTCTCAAAAGAGGCTCAAGAGGGACTACAGCCTTTAATAAATAAATTCCTTGCTTGTGGGCTATTGGTCCCCACCAGTTCACCATGTAACACCCCAATCCTCTCAGTAAAGAAAAAAGACGGAACCTGGCAAATGGTTCAAGATCTCTGGATCATAAATGAAGCTGTAGTCCCCCTCCATCCCATAGTACCCAATCCCTAAGTAATCTTGGGAGAAATCCCACCCAGTGCCACGTGGTTTACAGTCTTGGATCTCAAAGATGCATTTTTTTGCATACCACTGGCCAAAGAATCCCAATATCTTTTTGCCTTTGAGTGGGAGGCCCCAGGAGAAAAACACCAACAGATGACTTGGACAGTATTATCTCAGGGGTTCAGAGATAGCCCCCGCCTGTTTGGACAGGCCCTTACCCGGCATCTCCTAGATCTGGACCTAGGACCTAATGGGAAAATATTACAATACATAGATGACCTACTAATATGCTCTCCAGATGAGAAAAGTGCCCAACAACATGCAGTTCAGGTTCTAAACTGCTTAGCAGAAAGAGGATATAAGGTCTCCTGTGCTAAGGCACAGATGGTCGAGACAAAGGTCACTTACCTGGGAGTTCAGATTACACACGGGTCCAGGAGGCTGTCCTCTGATCGGGTACAAGAAATCCTCCAGTTGCCCTCCCCCATGACTCGAAAACAATTGCAAGCTTTCCTGGGGCTAACTGGATATTGTAGAATCTGGACACCCAACTATGGTCTAATTGCCCAGCCCTTATATGAAAGCTTAAAGGGACTAGATGATTCAATCCCACTGATGTGGGGAACTCGGCAAAAGAAGGCAGAGGCTACACTAAAACAGGCCTTAACTGAAGCACCTGCTTTGAGGTTGCCAGACCCAGAAAAAGCATTCCAACTTTATGTCCATGAAAGAGAGGGAATAGCCTTGGGAGTGTTAACTCAAAGGTTGGGATCTGAGCCCCAGCCTGTAGCTTACTTATCCAAAAAGCTTGATCCAACTACCCGAGGTTGCCTTCGAAATCTTGCAGCTATTGCAATCATGCTAGAAGATGCTTTAAAACTCTCCTTTGGGGGCAAACTAACTATTTTTACCAGCCACCAAGTAAAACAACTCTTAAATGGGAGAGGCCATTTATGGATGTCTAATCAAAGAATCCTTAGATATCAAGTAATGCTGATGGAAAATCCAGGCCTCACTATATCCCCTTGTGAGGTTCTTAACCCAGCCACCCTCCTGCCTACCCCCGAGGGCTCTCTCCCCTTTCACTTTTGTCTAGAAACCTTGGACCACTGGACAAAACCCCGAGAAGGATTGTCAGAAGATCCTCTGACCAACCCTGAGGAAATCTGGTACACTGATGGAAGCAGCTTTGTCTTGGATGGAAAAAGAAGAGCCGGGTATGCAGTAGTCTCCAATTTTGAGACCATAGAGGCTAAGCCTCTGCCACCAGGTACTTCAGCCCGATTAGCTGAGCTCATAGCCCTGACTCGAGCTTTAGAGCTGGGAAAAGGAAAAAGAATAGCCATTTACACTGACTCCAAGTATGCCTTTCTGGTGCTACATGCACATGCGGCTATTTGGAAAGAAAGGGGCCACTTGACCACCCGAGGGTCCCCAATCAAATGTGGTGATCAGATTCTTCGACTCTTGGAGGCAGTCCATCTGCCCACTGAGGTTTCAGTCTCCCACGGTAAAGGACACCAAAAAGGGAGCACAGAAGTGGCACAAGGGAACCAAGCAGCTGATCAGGCAGCTGGGAGAGCAGCATTACAGAACCATGGCCTAATAGGGGTTGCCACCTTAGTTCCACAAACTAATTTGCCAGAAACTCCTTCATATACTGAAGGTGAGACTCTTAAAGCTAAAGCAAGGGCTTTCAAGAAGATCATATGGGGTGGCTCCAAAAGGAGGGACTCCTTTTTCTGCCTGGGAACCTCCAATGGAGGTTGGTTAACTCCTTACATGCCACTACTCATTTAGGAGAAAAGGCCCTCCAAAGATTATTAGAAAGGTCCTTCAGAGGAATAGGCTTCCAAACAACTATAAGACAGGTGGTGTCTTCTTGTCCCACTTGCCAATTAAACAACCCCCAAGGAGCTCGAAAACCCCAGCTGGCCCAGCTCGTCCAACGACGTGGGGCCTACCCAGGAGAGGACTGGCAGATGGACTTCACCCAGATGCCAGTTTCTCAAGGGTATAAATACCTATTAGTCATGATAGATACATTCACAGGATGGATTGAAGGCTTTCCCACCCAGACTGAGAAGGCTGAGGAGGTGGTAAAAAGCCTGCTCCATGAAATCATTCCAAGATTTGGTCTGCTCAGGTCATTACAAAGTGACAATGGGACATCATTTACTTCTAAGGTCACCCAAGGGGTCTCAAAAGCATTGGGAATTACTTATTATCTCCATTGTGCCTGGAGGCCTCAATCTTCAGGAAAAATAGAGAGAGCCAATCAATTCTTGAAATCAGCAATAAAAAAGATAACCCAGGAGACCTCCCTGGGATGGAAGGAGGCTTTACAGATAGCCCTCCTCTGCACCCATATTGCCCCTAAGGAACAGGCTGGTCTTCGTCCTTATGAGATGCTATATGGGAGACCTCTCGTTTATGTCAATGACCTCTTCCTAGATCCGGAGGCTCAGACCCTCCAGTCTTATACCATGGCCACTGGGCAATTCCAACAGGATATACACTTGTGGGGTATGAACCAGGACCCAAAAGATTCTAAGGAGTCAACACTATATGCTCCAGGGACTCAAGTCCTAATTAAAGTCTGGAAAGATGGGTCCCCAAAAGCTCAACTCCAGCCCACATGGAAGGGCCCCTACCCTGTAATACTTTCTACCCGCAGCAGTCAAGGTACCAGGACACGACTCCTGAATTCACTACTCACGAGTCAAGCCAGGGAAGAAGACAGAAAAGGACACTCAATACACCTGTGAGCCCCTGGGATATCTCAGATACCTCTTCAGGACTACCAATGAGTGCCATTCTAATGAGCACCCCCCAAAGTCTAGTTTCTGGGGATAAGATTTCTCAAGATAGCTCTAAAGAGCCAACACAGCTTGACAGAGATTGCACTCCAAAACAGACAGGAGATAGATCTTCTGATCCCTGAACAAGGAGGGACTTGAGCCATCCTGGCGATGTGAATTTAAAAATGACTAATGCCCCTACTAGTCCTTGTTATGCTATATTGATGACGCTTATGATTATTCCATGTACTGTCAATTGTCTAACCTGTTTCGTCTCTGCCCAAGTCGACAAGCTACAACATACAGTGCCATTTCCACAAAGATATAAAACTACAGCCGACCACGGGAAATATCACACACCCTTAGATGGACACCGCTATAAGGACTCTGAGGCTTGAGACTAGCAAGAGGGGGAGGCCCAATACCCCTCGCTGACCCAGTTCAGCAGGAAGTAGCCAGAGAGACCTCGACGCCCCTATTCCCAAAGAATTGGGCCTCCCATTCTTGAGGGGGGATGTTAGGTAAGTAGAATAGGGAAAAGGAGTCCAAAATGGTGGTGGCTAAAAGACAAGGAAGGGAAAAGCCCGTGAAAATGAAACAAAAGAAGGTCCGAGGACCGGAGTGAGGACCTCAGGTAAAACAAACAGCACTCCTGGCTGGCCCAACGTACATAGGACAGGCCCAGGGAGAGAGAAACATATAAGTAGAGGAGCCAGAGCCAGCTCTCTCTCTCTCTCCGCCCCCAAGCGCGCTGGGGTGCTCTTCTCCTCGTGTCTTTAGATCGACGTGCCCTCACGCCTCAAAGATGGATTTTCCTGCTATCTTCTATATAAAATAGAGCTGTAACACTGATTTGTCTAAGAGCTATAACACGGTCTATCCAAGACCTGAGAGCTGTGACTCACCGAGGGGACTTTAAATGTCCGTCACTCCAAATCTTTGTTGTGACGAGACAAAGAATCGAGGAACATACACTCGCGTGACAGTTAGTGTCACACTTTTTTCTCCTTTCTTCCTATGTTGAATGCAGACATGATGCCTGGAGCTGCAGCAGCCATCCTGTAACCATAAGAAAGAGGCCAAGAGAAGTGAGGAGATACCAGTCGAAACCCTGATGCTGTCAAACAACAGAACCCAAGTCAGCAGCTGCCTACCCAGAGCCCTGTGAGGTCAGGAAAATAAGCACCTATGTATTCAAGTCATTCTTTACTCAATTGTTCTGCTACATTCTTACATAATATGAGAAGAAATTAAGAAATTATAGAAGAAAAATTCCCTGTGAAGAAAAACTTGTTTTCAAACTGAAAGGGCTCACTGAGTATCATATTTAAAACCAATACCCTTATACACCTGATATAAATTTGTCAATTTATACCTGAATTCTACAGAAAAAGAGAAAAAACTACAGTCTTACAGCAGAGAGAGCAGCTTCCTTAAAAGAGAAACATCAAACAAACATTAGAGTTTTCATTTTTAGCTCTTGAATCTGGACACCAGAGGAGCAATGTCAACAGATAATCGACAGGAAATAATAAATCAGTTTTAAATATAGGGTGTTTTCCCCAGTCTCGAGTTCCCTGGGTAATTATTAGCCACCACTTGGGAATTTCAAATAGAAAACAGATAAAAACTGGCTTGAAGAGTTCAAAGAACAGACATCTTTACATCTATGTGCCATTTCCTCCTCCAGGATATCTTCCCGACCCAGGGATCAAACCTGTGTCTCTTACATCTCCTGCACGGGCAGGTGGATTCTTTACCTCTGTGCCACCTAGGAAGCCCCCTTTGTATCTATATCCACATTTAAAGAGAAAATGCTTTTCTTCATGCTTCAAACACTGTAAACAGATAAATGGCAAAAATTAAAATCTGGGCAACATTCAAAATCATAAGGTTAATAAAACTTGCCTCTTGTTGTGAAGATTAGTTGCATGCACGTATCCACTCAGTGGGGAAGGAGGTGGTGGTAAGTGGGGGAAGGTAGGGGAAAGACAGACATTTGAAAAAGCAATAACAACACAATGTGGTAAGTGTCAACATTGGGAAGGAGCAGTTGCTTAGATCTGTGTGTTCAGGGAGGCTTCCAGGAGGCAGCAATGTTAAAAAGAAGCCTGCCAGATTAAGTGGACATTGCCCCAGTGAAAGGATGTGTAAGAGGGTCTCAGAACAAGGGGAGAGTGGTTCCCAAACTTGACTGCAAACTGGAACCACCTAGGGATCTCTAAAGAGTACTGATGCCTGGCTCCCACCCCCATGCCCTCCATGCCATGCTGTCTCTCAGTCGTGTCTGACTCTTTGCGACCCCATGGACTGTAGCCCACCAGGCTCCTCTGTCCATGGGGATTCTCCAGGCAAGAATACTGGAGTATTTATTCTGGGTTGCCAGGCCCTCCTCCAGGGGATCTTCCCAACCCAGGAATCGAACCCAGGTCTCCCGCATTGCGGGCAGATTCTTTACTGTCTGAACCACCAGGGAAACCCAGGAATGCTGGAGTGGGTAGCCCAGCCCTTCTCCAGGGGATCCTCCTGACCCAGGAATTGAACTGGGGTCTCCTGCATTGTAGGCAGATTCTTTACCAGCTGAGCTACCAGGGAGGCACCCATGCCCTCCACCTCCTGCCTTAACTCATCTGAGCTGTAATGTGGCAGCAAGCATTTTCAAAGCTCCCCAGGTGGTTCTAATGAGCAGCAAAGTTTGGGAACCATGGGCCTACACCAAGCTTGAGGCCAGAGCCTGTGGCTCTCTGTAGGTGGAACTAGGAATTGGAGGCAGAGAACAAACAGTGGGAATGGAGAGAAGTGGATGGGTTAAGATTTAGGATGTAGAGTGGACAGGAGTGAGTGATACTGAGTGGGGAGCAAGTGTAGAAGCTGCTGTCTCTGATGCCCAGGTTTCAGGCTTGGGTGACTGGGGGCATGTGGTCCATTTTCTGAGATGCAGAACACAGCAGGAGAAAGGGGGTGCACGCAAGAAGATCTGATCAGAGGTGATGCATGCTTATTACAAAGAGGTTTGGCTTAAAAAAATCTTAACCCTGGCCGTGGTTATCATCATCATCTTCCTCATCATCTGAGTCTGAGAGGCTGCTTGAAGCCCTTGTGCTCACAAGGATTAAAGTAATGATGTCGCCCTCTGGTGTCACTATCTGTATTACAGGCACTCAGGCGTCAGTTGACACACATGCAGGAGATGGACCCAGGACCTGGGCCCAGGGAGGAACAGGGGCTGGAGGTGAGCGATCAGAGATGATCTTTTTTACTGCTCAGGCTACAATCTCCCAGGGAGCCCCATGCTTGGCCCAACTTGAATAAGGTCTCCTTGGGATAAGCCACTGTCCTTGCAAAGTGCTCACCTCATGGAAGGAGCCTTGAGCAGGGACTACTGAATGGGGAGTTTGCTGGTGGGAGCTGCAGGCACGGCTCTGTCAGTACTGGCTGTTCGACCTGCAGTGAGCACCTTACCTGGGCATCAGTGTCCTTACCATGACGAGGTGCTCCTGGAGGACTAACAGTGTATCTGTATTGATGATCACAACAGCGGACAAGACTGACCTTCTCTGCCTCAAAGGAAGAGACAAGTGGCAGTTCTCACGTTCTCCAGAAAGGCTGCCACATGCCAGTGAGGAGTAGAGGGCAAGTCTCCAGACAGGCTTCTGGAAGGAGGTAGCATTCCATCCGGGCCCTAAAGTGTCTGTGGCCAGACACCCCACCCTTGGGACATTCAGGAGAAACTTATCTCAGAGAAGGCCTGTGGTCGGAGAAGAAAGGGTATGGGCTCTAGAGTCAGACAGATCAGGCTTGACTGATGGTTCCCCCAGCTGCATGACCTTGGGCAAGTTCTTTAACCTTTCGGAGCATATAATCTCATGTATGAGACTGGGATATAATGAAATGACAACTGCAAACTCTTATTTAGCCCTGTGCACCAGGTACATTTTGCATGTATTAACTAATTTAATCCTCACAACAATCCTACGAGATAACTAGCCCCATTTGACAAACAAGGAGGAGGAGGAACAAAGAGGTTATTTCACTGGTTCAGTCCCCAGGCACATGGGCACATGGTGGGTGGACAGTTACTTCTGTGACCACAGAGATGATAGTCAATGGATTTTATTGGAACAGGTAAGCTTGTTGGCAGAGCTCAGCCTCCTGGGAAGGTCCGTGTCGAGGAAAGAATTTCAAGAGGCAGAAAGTGACATTCTCCAGCAAGCATTAAGCACAGTGCATGAAGCTCTTATTTGTGACCACATCATGATACCCTATGGTTCCTGGGACTTCCCAAATGGAAGGACCATTTGGCTAAAGAAAGGCATGGGCTCTTAGAACTGGCTTCTTCCTACCAGCCTCAGTGGGCCCCACAGTACCAAAACACAGCTGGGTCTTAAAAATGAAAAACATTTCCTCTCCCAACTGCCCATGTAGCTAAGGGTGGTCATGTGACCTTGTTCCGGTCACATGATATAAGGGACATCTGCTGGGAGGGTGCTGAAAAAAGATTTCCCTCCCTAACAAAGGAGAAATGCCTGGAAGGGGAATTCTTTTCCTTCCTGCTCCCTTCCTGGAATGGGAATGCTGTCATGTAAGAAACTGCTACTTGGAGCTGTTGGAGCCATCTAACAGCCAAGAGGCAAAGGTCAAGGAAAAAAAAATTCCTAAAGAACTTTGAAACTGTCACACTGTTTAGCATGGAATCACTGACCTCCTGACTTCTGGTTATGTGCGAAAATAAGCCCCCATTTGTTTAAGTCATTATTGCTTATAGCAAAAAGTTTTCTACCATTACACCCAAGCTGTTTCAATATATTCATTTGTTTGCCCAATCATTCATTTTATTTAACCAACAAATAGCATCTAGCGTACACAGTGTGTCAATCATAATGGAGGGAAAGGAAGATATGACCATAATGAAGACAGATAGGATTCCTGGCCTCATGAATTTCTTAGCATGGGTCAGGGTATTAACAAGAAGGAAAGCACAGGCATGCTACTGGAGTATAGAACAAAGATAGTCAACCTGTGGAATCATCAAGGAAATTCTTAAAGGACAGTGTATCATGAAGGGGTCAGTGCTGTAATAGAGCCTAACATGCAATGCCTTAAATAAGAGAGAAGTTTGTTTTGCTTTGTTTTTCTTTTTCATGCAACAACCCTGGGTTTTGCCAGCCATAAGACAGGGCTGCCCTCTCTGGATTCAAACTGTCAGCTCCTGTTGTTACCATTTCCCACCCAGTAGGAAGAGGGGAGTGGAAATGGAAAGCAGCCAACTCCTTCTCTAAAGATGAGACCTTCAGAATGGCCATCATCAAAAAGTCTACAAATAACAAATACTGGAGAGAGTATGGAGAAAAGGGAACCCTCCTAAACTGCTGGTGAGAATGTAAATGAGTGCAGTCACTATGGAAAATAGTACAGAGATTCTATTTAGAAAACTAAAAATTGAACTACCATATTATCCAGCAATCCTAGTCCTGGGCATATATCCAGACAAAACTATAATTCAAAAAGATACATGCATTCCTATGTTCATAGCAGCACTATTCACAATAGCCAAGACATAAAAACAGCCTAACTGTCCATTAACAGATGAATGGATAAAGACGTTGTACAATATACAATGGAATACTACTCAGCCATAAAAAAGAATGAAATAATGCCACTTGCAGCAATACGGATGGACCTAGAGAGGCTCATACTAAGTGAAGTAAGGAAGACAGACAAATATCATATGACATCGCTTATCAGTGGAACCTAAAATACGGCACAGATGAACCTATATGTGAAACCGAAATAGAATCAGGGACGTAGAGAAAAGACCAGTGGTTGCCAAGGCAGAGACGGGTGGGAGAGGGCTGGACTGGGAGTTTGGGACTAGCAGATGCAAACTAGTATGTATAGAATGGGTAAATGACAGAAGTCTAATTGTACAGCACTGGGAATTAAATTTAATATCCTGTGATAAACCACAACATGAAAATATGAAGAATGTTCATATATGCATAATGAGTCACTTTGCTGTACAGCAGTAATTAGCACAACATTGTAACTCAACTATATCTCAATAAAAAATAAATTAGAAGAAAAAAGATGAGGACTTACCTGGTGGTGCTATGGATGGGAATCTGCCTGCTAGTGCAGGGGGCACAGGTTCAATCACTGGTCCGGGAAGATTCCACATGCCATGGAGTAACCAAGCCCGTGGGCCACAACCGCTGAGCCACTGACCCCGTGGACCACAACTGCTGAGCCTGTGGGCCACAACCGCTGAGCCACTGACCCCGTGGACCACAACTGCTGAGCCTGTGGGCCACAACTGCTGAGCCACTGACCCCGTGGACCACAACCGCTAAGCCCGTGGGCCACAACTGTTGAAGCCCACCCTCCTAGAGCCTGGGCTCAGCAACAAGAGAAGCCACGGCAGTGAGAATCCCACACACCGAAACTAGAGCAGCCTCCACTCGCCATAACTAGAGAAAGCCTGTATGCAGCAATGAAGGCCCAGGACAACCAAAACTTAATTAGTTAATTAATTAAAACTTTAAAAAAGCAAGCTGTTTAAAAAAAAAAAGCAGATGAGACTTTGAAGTTGTCTGTATATACATGTAAATCACTTCTGTCACATCCTATTGGTCAGGTCTTAATCACGTGACCACCTCTGGCTTGGAAGGGAGGCTTGGAAATACAGTCCATTAGCTGGGAAGCCAGGTGACAATAGGTAACAACAGGGGAGGTTTTATTGCTAAAAGAAGCAAGGGGAAAGTGGTCCTGAGAAAGAATTAGCAGTAAAGGAATGAGGCTATTTTCCTCAACCCAGAGTGCCAGGGTCCAGCCCTGGTGGATCCAGGGTGATTCGAAGGTGGGGACGGAGTCAGCGTCTTTGGAAAAATACATATTTAATCACAGATATAGAGAGGTTAGAAATGGATAGTGTAGTGCCGCGGCCAGCACAAGCAAGAGTCGCACCTGCACAGGGAGAGAACGGAGCGTCCCCGCTAAGAAAAATAAGAGAGAGACAAAAGATGGGGTTGAGAGGATCAGACCAAAATGGCTGATGCTTTCCTTTATTGTGCTGCAGTATATATAGGATAAAGTACGTGACTTCTGACATTCACAAGATTGTTCTTAATCTCCAAATACAATCACAAGACCCTTACCGTTGTGTACATCACAAATAGATAATCTATCTTCTATCAGTAAGCTAATCTATCTTCTATGAAATGTTGCAAGAACCAAACGTCCTGGAGCCTTAAGGGTAATAAATTCTTCAGGGGGGCGGGACAGGGAGCTTAGGAACATGTCCTAGGGCTCTGCATAACGCCGAGCAGCTCCCAAGACTTAACCCTTCACGGGCAGTCCCCCGCAGTGTAGTAGGAAGATTAGTGGAGAAAAAGAGGCTGAATAACTTGGATTACGTGGAATAGCATCCATGCTCCAGATGGGAATTCAGCCAGAAAAACGGGAGCAAGAAAGAAGCAACATGGGGGAATCAGTCTTTCTGGAAACTGATCCGATTTCTTTATTTTTCAGGTTTGTTTATATACCTTTTTGTTATACATAGGGATGAATACAGAGTCACGTGGGGGTCAGCAGACCTGACCCTTGTCACAATCAGGTGCTTCATATAAAATTATACAAAGGTCTTATGAGTTTCATCATCTTTTAGCCATGAGGTCTGCTGACATTTTATGGCTCTTTCTGATATCAGTCAGTTAACCAGAAAACTTATTTTTCCAGGGGTGATTTTTTCTTAAATCAGGCGCCACCCTCCAAATAAAGTTGCATTCCTATAGGGTGAGGGTGTAGTGAGTTACAATCAAGAAAGGAATTTACTTAACCTAAGGTTTAACATGATTAATCTTAAAGGTTAATACTTATTTTTCCTATATGCTAGTTATATTCATTATAAGGGCAGGAATATGAAGTTTTAGCAGCAAATATTGGCTCAACAAATGTAAACCCTACACCAATGTTCCCCTTAAGATCTATTTTGTTTTAAGATAGTGATAAAGTTACATTTTTGCATAGCAAGGACACAGTGATTTATAGTGATTTATAACAAAGTACAGTGATCTATAACCAAAGAGAAGATTCATTAACTCAAAAAGTCTAGTATTGCTAACATCAAAAAACTACTATATTTCCTTTTCTATATTCCAAATACATTGATTAATATATTCCCAGGTGCCTAAGGATATGGAGGCCTGATGGCAATTATTGACTCATCAATGAAAAAAGCCCTATGCTAATACTCGAAACTCTCTGTGCTGTTTATGGCTGAGGGGCTGTCGCACAAGCTAGTCTGTCAGCAGAGAGGTTTGACCTGAGACATCCTTGTCACACCCAGGGCAGGGAATTAGCAGTAATTATTGGCAGGACAAATGAAAAAACCCTTCACCAATATAATTCCTAATCATCCTACTAATACTATACTAATGATCTTCTAACTTCTCAAAAGAGTCTGTTTTTAGAAAGTTTTAAAACATCCCGTGCCTCTCACTGTTGGGAGGCTGTAAACAATCACATGTGGCCAGACGAGCCTGATCAGGCAGGCTAGAGAACCTTCAGAGTTCGTAAGTTGAAACACTCTTGTCACGCCCAGGAATTTTTATTAACTGGAGCTGCAAGTTAACTCCTTCTCTGAGAGAAATGGTTATGGGGGAGAGCTCCCCGTAAAGTACTCTGGTTTTGGGGTAGATGCTCGGGAACAGGGGGTTTCCTGAGGCTTGATCACGCCTTTGCGTATGCCAAGCTTCCTTCCTCATGACTTTGCCATGGGCGGAGTTCCTCACGCTGGCCCTCAACACCAGAGAGCAATGGGGATTCATTGAGGGTTTCAAGCAGGAAGTGCGTGGTCAGATAGTGTTTTAAGAGGTCACTGTGGCGGAGGATGGAGTGGAGAGGGACAGATAGTACAGGGGTGGTAAGCTCTCTCTGCTCCTCCGGGATCTGGCTCTCCATCTCGGCTGGAAGCTTCTTGAAGGTAGAGACATGATGCTTTCTCCTAACTCTGGGATGACTGCAGGGAGTCTCTCCACTCCCAGTCCAGTTGAGAGGCCCCCTGCAGGGCCCAGGACTCAGACCTTTCAGCAGAATCCCTGACTCTCTGTCACCCCCCTTTCCTCATTCATTCCCCCCTTCCTCACGACAGCACAATTGCCAGTACCAGGGCAGACACCAAGTCCCCTCTGTCTGCAACACCCAGGCTGCCTCTGGGATGACCCCAGTCACCTAACTAGCAATCCCCTCCTAGGCAAGCCTCACCCACTTCCTCCTAGGCCTGCCATAGATGGGCAGATTTTGCAGAAGCCTGACGTTGGGAAATGAACCCGTTTGGTGTTAAGAGCTTCTGAGCTCTGTGTACACCAGCACCGCAGCAGATGTAAACACTCATGGCCTCTCTTCTCTGGCTAGATAAACTTCAGGCTTTTAGGGGGAGGCACCACCCCATCACACTCACAGTGTTTAAAAAAGGTGTCAGCTGCAGCGCGTGCTCTTGGCAGACTGCAACTCTCCCTCTCCCAGCTGAAGTCCCAGATTCTGGGCCACTGATGCTCAGGCCAGGGGGGTGGGGGGCCCAGAGTTCATCTTCTAAAGGGGCCACATCTTGGGACCCTCTTGTGGACAAGGTGGGGCAAACTATGAGGAATAAATCCTAAGATGCTGTGGAAACACTCAGCATCCTCCAAAAGCTCTGCCTGACCTACACAGACATGTTTTTTTAGTTTAAGTTTTAGATTCTGTGAAAATAAGAATGCTACTCCCATCACCCCTGACCGAGTGATGTTCTAAACTTTATTCATTATTTGTTATTCATGTATTCATCTGAGATTTATTGAGCACCTACTGTGTGCCAGTGTGCCAGGTTTTACACTGCCCTGCCCACTCAAAGTTCCCTAAAATCCCATCACTGCCACTCCCATTAGTTTAAGGTTTTCACATCTATCTATCTGTCAAGCATCTGTCTCTTTATTAGATATGTTCTACCTATTATAGATAGATGCTTCCATGGTGGCTCAGACGGTAAAGAATCTGCCTGCAATGTGGGAGATTCGGGTTTGATCCCTGAGCTGGGAAAATCCCCTGAAGAAGGAATGGGAACTCACTCCAGTATTCTTACCTGGAAAATTCCATGGACAGAGGAGCCTGGCAGGCTACAGTCCACGGGGTCACAGAGTCAGACACAACTGAACCACTAAGCTGCAGCATTATGGATAGATAGATAAATAGATGATATATGCAATATATACAATTTACCATCCCTCACCCCTGAGTCATTTTAAATCTGGTTCATCATTTTCATTCAGTCCACATTTAGAGGGTACCTGCGATATGCTCGCTGCTCTCCTGGACAAAAGACATAAACTAGACACAGCCCAGGCCCTGAGGAGCTCCCCACCTGTGTGACAAGGAGGTGACCAAGAAGTGGCTTCATGAGAGCAGAGGCAGGCAAGGCAGTGCAGACTGAGCAGGACGGGGGAAGCCATCAGGAAGCGGCCCCCTTCACAGGCCAGAGGACCCGAGGCCAGCCTACTCCTCTCGGGGGCTCGCCCTCGCTTCTCCAAATGAGGAACTAGATCAGGACTCCTGTGTCTTTGAATTTCATGGACCAATAAAATACCAAAACACCTAACTGAGGGGACCATACAGCTCATCAGCATGGTATTCCACTGAGTAAGAAACGTAAAAGGAAACGAAAAACCAGGGAGGCAACTACCATCTGCCATCACCATTATTTCCTGAAAAAAAGGATATTTCAACCCCCAAAGCAAGAAGGGCATAGTTTCAGAATGAAGGCTGATTTTTCAAATGGGATTCATTCACCCAAATGAACAGCTCACTGTGCTGTCCTTGTCCTCGTCTTGCCCAGCCCAGGTGAACTTCGTGGTGACCAGATGACCTGCAGCCACGTGTGACCCGCTGAAGCCGTGACCAGGTGGTCCAAGCTCAGCCAGAGACATGGTCGGGCGATTGCCAAAGGCATCTCTGGGACACTGTTGAGGGGCACCTGGGCCACAGCACTTCCTGGAACCCCTTTCTTTCTCCCATCCCTTACACCTGCAGCAGTTCCCACCTTCTGTTCCAAACTCCCTGAAGTACAATTCCTCTCCCATTCTAGTCTTCAGGACTCCAGCTTCAAAACCACAATAGCACAAACCATGAGGGTAACTCTAATGGGTCCTTCTAGCTCAGAGTGATCTGACCTGGGGCTGTCCAAGGCCACTGTCTCACCATCACTGCTCAGCCACCCCCTTTGCCCACACCTGCTTCTCTCCCCTCCCTTCCCCAGGGGTTGATCCCATGTGCTCCTTAATAAACATCCTGCACTCTAAAGTCAGAACCAGAGTAGCCTCCCGGGGTACCCAACCTGTGCCACTGCTCAGCCCATCCAAACAGAACTGATGGGCAGCAATCTCCTCCACTTCCTGATGGAGGAAACTTCCCATACAAGTCCTCGAGGACCAAACTGGAATCTGGACGTATGCAGAGGAGCTAAAGGAATTCAGAATGTTTTCCTGTCTTGAGAAAGACCGGCTTTCACGACCATTGTTTAGTGATGGACTCCGCAGGCCAGCTCTGCGTGCCCCTCTGTCCAGGGTGGCCCCCACCCTCTCCTTCTACGAGGCCACCAGTACATAGTTGGAAAGCTACAAGAGCACATGATTTAAGGGGGAAATAAAACTCTTAGATTTAACAGCTCCAAAACATAATCCTCACGTAAACACTGGAGGTGGTGGGATGCTGGCGGGGAGGAGAAACGGGTACTGTTTGGGGCTTCTCTGATGGGTGACACGCGTCGGTGTCCTATCCTTGCACTCTGCGTGTACCTGAAACTCAACAAATTCTGACAGCCTGGAGGAGGAGGCAGAACCACCAACAGAGTAGGCTGCCCCAGCTTACATCCTTATTTCTACACATTCTGCCTCCAAAATCCTGGTCAGGGAAGCATAAGACAAACAAGCCCCGAACTGGAGTGTCTGCAGCTCTCCTGCCAAAAGACATCAGAGGCAGAGGTCGTTCAGCAAAAGGCAGTTGTCCAAACAGAGGATGGTGGCCCAATCCAGACAGGGAACAGGCCTCCCTCTGCCCCATGGCCTGGCCGGGGTGGGAGCCCTTGTGTCCTAAGCTGACTCTGGGAGGGCAGGAGGCCCAGGGTCCTACAGTATACACACCCACGGGAAGAGCAGGGGTCCCCGGAAGCTGGCTGGAGTCCAAGGAGACAGCACGCACTTGCACAGCAGGGCTGCCCATGCTGGTGACTGAGAACCCTCCAAGCGTTAAGGAGGGACATGCCCTGCCCTCCTGAGGCTGCCGGGTCTTGATGGTCTACACCCCCACGGGTGTGCACAGGTGCACGGATGTGCATGCGCTTACACATGCCAGTCACATACACATACAGTCACTCAGACAGCAGCTTCAGGCAGTGCCCGACACATCACACAGTCAGCGCGCAAGAGTGGAGTCTGCGGGCCGCCCCTCGGGGTTTTCTGGAGCTCACAGGAGAGGCGGTGAGCCCTGTCCTTGTCCTAAGACAGTGGTTCTCAAAGTGAGGTCCCTGGGCCAGCAGCATTAACATCACCCGAGAACGTGCTGGACGTGCTTTGCGTTCCGTCTTGGTCACAGAGCCCTGAGCAGGCCCGGGGGCCTCCCACAGGGCTGGGACTCCTTGTCACACCTTTTACGTGTCAGCTCCTGTGCTAAGCAGACTTAGTATACACTATCTCATTTAAAACTCACCAATACACTGTGAGATGCACACTGTATCGCTCCTATTTTTTTCAGATGGGGAAGCTGAAGTTCGGAAAGGTTTAGGAGTCCTTGCCTGGAGTCCCTGAGGCTCCCAAGCCCGTGCCCCTAGTCACATTCTAGACGAAGCTCCAGCCCCGCTGAATGTAAACACCCTACTGAGGACTGTGCCCTCCATGCCAGGCCCCACCCCTGACACCCCCTCAACTTTCCCTGGGTCTCTCCCTGCCTCAGCAGCCAGTCCTAAATCTTTCCTCAAGAGATGAAGCCTGGCCATCCATGCGGGAGGTGGGGCAAAGGGCGGAGGCAAAGCCCCAGCTCGTGAGAAGACAGCACCTCTGCCAAGGCCCTCGCCGCCCTGCACCGCACGGCCCCGCCCGGATAGTAGCGGGACAGCCTCCCCGCCTGCACCCCAGCGCCTGGAGAGACAGCCTGCTGCACAACTGACCTGCGGGATCCAAACAGCTGCTTTGCGCACATCTGATCCCTAATGTCTCCTGAACCACATTAGGAGGGACCTGGGTTCGAGTTTATCACCAACTTACTACATGACCTGGGCTGGTCCCCACTTGGAATCTGTTTTTCCATTTCTGCAGTGAAGACGCAGGCTGATGATTTAGAAGGATGCCTCTTACTCTGAGACCACATCTTGGATTCTAGATATCCACGTGACGTTGGAGAAGGCTGGCCAGGACATGGGAATCTGAAGTGCCTAGGGCTCTGGACCCGGCTGTCTGCTCAGCCTAACTCATCTCTGTTTGAGACTTGGGAGTGACCCCCCAGCTCCCTGGGTGCGCCTGGCTCCGCACCCACTCCTCCTGCTCCCCACACTCAGAGAGGATTTGTGTGTTCCCACAGGGAACGAGGGCCTGGAGGGAGCTGAGGAGCCTTACCCCTTGTCCCAGACTCAGAGGCGGCCATGGGGGCCTGTGTCGTGATGACCGATATAAACATCTCGTCTGGCCTTGACAGCAATGCCACGGGCATCACAGCCTTCTCCATGCCCGGCTGGCAGCTGGCACTGTGGACCGCAGCCTACCTGGCCCTGGTGCTGGTGGCTGTGATGGGTAATGCCACAGTCATCTGGATCATTCTTGCCCATCAGAGGATGCGCACAGTCACCAACTACTTCATCGTCAACCTGGCCCTGGCCGACCTCTGCATGGCTGCCTTCAACGCTGCCTTCAACTTCGTCTACGCCAGCCACAACATCTGGTACTTTGGCCGTGCCTTCTGCTACTTCCAGAACCTCTTCCCCATCACAGCCATGTTCGTCAGTATCTACTCCATGACTGCCATTGCTGCTGACAGGCAAGAAGGGGCAGCGGGGTAGTGGGGCAGCTGGGGGGGGCCGGTTCGCTGTGTTGGCTTCAGACAGGGCTGATACCACGCCCACAGTCACACAGCAAGTTAAGTGTAGAACCCAGGGCATTAATTGCCTCCTAACCTGTTCATGATCCTAAACTATGCATCTGGAATAGTTTCACAGAGGACTGTGGAACTGAGACGAGAAAGGATAAGGTTAGACATGAGAAAGAACTTTGCCCTAGATGGCTGTTCAAGGCTTTAGGGGAAGAACAGTGTCTTAGGGACCTTCTGGAGTGTTCTTCTCTGGGGTTGATTTTTGTTTTGGTTTCTTTCTTTTACAAGGAAATTGCTTATTTTGTTTCCTATTCCTAGATAGATTATGTGAGGGGAAAATTAAACACTGCATGCAGTTACCACATAATTACGATGGGGCCAATTACCTCCCAGGTGCTGTAATCTCCGGGGCTGCAGAGCAAGGCTCTGGAGGGGTTGGAGGGCAGGAGGTTGGCAGGTCTGAGTCACCTAAGACTTTCTCATTCACTCAGTAAGTATCTGAGGCACTGTCTCAGACACTGGGGAATATACAGCAGTGGGAAAAGCATGGCCTCATGGAACTTCCGCCTTAAAGCTCAGGTTGGGGGCTGGGTAATATGGGCTGTAGAGGGCAGGGTGGAAGCCAGGAGTCCAGACAGGCAGGAGGCGGTTGACTAGTAACTCAGGGGAGGGAAGATGGTGGCTCAGGTCAGGATGGTAATAATGGAGACTCGTCCATCCATTTCTTCATTCATTCTTACGTTCAGTGCCCACTATGTACAGATACTGCTCTGCACATTCAGGTAAAAACAGATAAAGATGCCTGCCCTGGTGAAAATTTAAATAGAAACACAAGACTAAATAAAGTTTGCATTGTATTTTGAGGTCATGAGGGCTATGGGAAAATATTAGAAAGGGGATAGGGGATTCGAGGCGCTAGGGTTTGTGTTTTGGGGTGGGGCAGGTAGTATATCAGGATGTCAGTATGTCAGGATCAGCGAAAGGGTGGGATTTGAGCTTTGTCTTATCGTCCTGGCCATGTCTGAAGGTTCAGATTAATCCCAGAAAGGAAGGCTCGGGGGGGTCATCTAGGACCAAGGTCATTTCTGCATATGTAGAGCACTTTCTCCACTGCAGACAGCTGGTGGGCAACTGTTTGGGCTTTGTGCAGAAGACCTTCGGGTTCAGAAGAGAGGCTGGGCTGCTGAGGAACTCGGCAGGGCAGAGCTGCAGGACAACGCCCCAGATGGACTTCTGGTGTGGCCACACTGCCCTCTTGTGGCCTTCTGAGAGCATGTCCACGCTCAGAAGAAGGTGATGAGGTGGACAGAGGTTTAGGGCACTAGTGTGCCATGTGTCGACAAGACCGTCACCAGCCCGGCAGCTCTCTGCAGGTCACCAGCGGGGTGCGGGGAATAGGCTGGAGAGTGTGGGCCTGGACTGGGAAGAGGCGGTGCAGGCTGGTCTGATGGGAGTGCACCCACGACTCACACCGCCCTCTGCTCACAGGTACATGGCCATCGTCCACCCCTTCCAGCCCCGGCTCTCAGCTCCTGGCACCAGAGCAGTCATTGCTGGCATCTGGCTGGTGGCCCTGGCCCTCGCCTTCCCCCAGTGCTTCTACTCCACCATCACCATGGATGAGGGCGCCACCAAGTGCGTGGTGGCCTGGCCTGAAGACAGCGGCGGCAAGATGCTCCTTCTGTAAGGCCTGGGGGTGAGGGAACAGGGTGTGTGTGCGTGCACCTGTGTGTGCGTGCATGCACATTCATGGTGTACACATGTGCAGTGTGTAAGTGTGAGTGCACAGGTATCTGTGAGTGGACGGGGGATAATGTGAGCACTGCTGCTGCTAAGTCGCTTCAGTCGTGTCCAACTCTGTGTGATCCCTTAGATGGCAGCCCACCAGGCTCCCCCATCCCTGGGATTCTCCAGGCAAGAACACTGGAGCGGGTTGCCATTTCCTTCTCCAGTGCATGAAAGTGAAAAGTGAAAGTGAAGTCGCTCAGTCGTGTCCAACTCTTGGCAACCCCATAGACTGTAGGTAGGCTCCTCAGTCCATGGGATTTTCCAGGCAAGCGTACTGGAGTGGGTGCCATTGCCTTCTCCAATGTGAGCACAGTATCAACTCAAAGTGACACTTAGCACTCAGTAAACGTCAGGTCTGGTCTAAGCACTTTACATACATGAACTCATTTAATTCTCATAACAGTATGAGTATGTATTATTATTATTTCCATTTCTCAGATGAGGAAACCAAAGCACTAAAAAAATTAAGGGCCTAGGACCACACAGCTATTAAGTGGTAGATCAAGGATTTAAATCCAGGCAGTCCTGCTTCAGAGCCCAATCTCCTCAACACTCTTGCTTAAATAAGGGGCATATCAGGGTAACTGAGGCAGAAAGAAAGAGCAGATGATGGAGCCTGGGATGTTTTCAGGAGGAGCCTGGAGACAGCCTAAGTTGAGGCAGGCACCATGGGCTAGGGGATGGGGGCAGAAAGCAGAACTCAGACTTGGTGCAGCTGCTGTGTGACCCTGGATAAGTCCTTTCCTTTTCTGGGCCTCAGTTTGCCTAGTTCTCACGTGGCTCTGTCATCCCCAAGCACCTTGGAAATTCAAAATAGAGGATAAAGAATCGGTTGAGGTTCTGGCGACAGTATTCGGGTTGGATCCTGCTCTGTCCCCTGCTGGCTCAAGGATCCTTTGAGTCACTTAACCTCTCTGAGCCTTTGGCTCTTTCTCTCTCAGAGATTCGCAAGAGACCCTTGCTCAGGGGTTGTTGTGAGGCACGTAGTACCGAGCCTGCAGCAGAACCTGTGCCCAGGATGTGGTCGTTTAAACGGGAACAAACGAAAATAAACCCGTCAGACTTAGTCCAAGAAAAGCCTGGCTACCGCAAGCATAAGTCTGTACACGCTCTGAGCCCAGAGCCGCCAGATCACGGCGACAATTGAGGCCCCTCCCCGCCCCCGTGACAGCCCTTTCCCAGCGCCGGCCCCTACCTCTCCTCCAGTCCCGAGCACTGGCCAGAAGGCGCCATTCCTCTGAGAAGCCTGTTCCTGGGGACTGCTGTGCTTCGAGGGCAGGCCCTGCCATGGGTCTTTGGCCTCACCCTGTACCCCCACGTTCTCAGGATCCAATGCTCCGTGGGCGGTGTCCATGTAGGGACGCGCCCCTCTTCCTGGCTCCGGGAAGGGATGGGAGCAGAACATTTCGAGACTGGCCACTGGGGGGCGATGTTTCTCCACCTTAACATGGAGCTTTTCTCCTGGAGGCTCGGAGTAGTAACTCAGGGTACCAACCAGTACCAGGGTACCCCAGTTTTCTGGGGTCGGTGATTTGCGACCCTGATTCAGACGAAGGCAGAAAGCAAGAGGGCAGAGATGGGCTAGGAGGGTATCCTTTGGTGATACTTCGAATTCTGAGAGGATTTGGGCCAAAGCTTGGTTTCTTGTGTGTGAGAATTTATTATTCATTCTTGGGTTAGAGAGCTTCTGAGGTTTAGACTGGGGGCTCCATCCTTACAGGCTCACATTCTGTGTGTGTGAATCTGATAAAATGACAGATCCCCTCTCCAGGGAAATGCACATACACTTGCAAAATCAAAATGCCAAGAAAAAGGCAGTCTCAGCTGTGGGAGAAGCCATTCCTGATAATGGCAGGCCCTAGAAGATGGTCCCCAAAGCTCCTTGGCTCTTCCTTCTGGTGGGAACTTAGCCCAGAGTGAATCCCCATCCTGCACCAACCCAAGAAAGAATGAGGCAACAAAGGGGCATCACTCATACTCGGGAAGCATGCTGGAGATTATCTCCATGTTTTACAAATGGGGAAACTGAGACTGAAGGAGAGATCTGATCGCCCAAGGTCATGCTTTAAATTAGAGGTTGGACAAGAACCCAGGTCTTCTGACTCCACAGGGCTGATTCTCAGTGAAAGGGAAATCATTTAGGTGTTAAGTCTGTAGAGCTGTTTCACATGACACAGACTTCCTGTGCCTCTCTGAGCCTCAGTTCCTCGATCTGGACACTGAGGCAGATGGCTCAGCTGATCCTCAAGGTCTATCTGTGACCTCACAGTCAAAGGTGACAGGGGCCTGGCACTCACTGCTCCTCGTCTCCTTACCTGCTCCACAGTAGGATAGATGGGGATCAGGGTGTCTAGGAGGTGCCAGACATTTTGTAATTAGAAAGTTGAATTCTAAACTCAGGTTTTAGGGAAGGTATTCAGGGAAGAATCCATCTGCTCTCCTCTCTCCAGGTGGCAGCCCCTCTTGAAAGGGGCCCAGAAAGGCTGGCACACGTGGAGGAGAGAAGTGGCTTGGGAACACCTCAGTTTTCCTAGAAGAAGGTCACATGGGGCCAGGGGTCTTGGGTCCATCCACCAAATGCTCCTGCCTGGGTCTTGTTGGAGCGTGACTGCAGCACCACTCAGAAACCAGAAGGGGCAGCATGCATGTCCTTTACCCCAAAGGAAATAAAAGGGCCTCAGCACAGCCCTGGGTGTCCGCCATGGGGACTGGATGAGCACCATCAGTGGTGTTCCAGGCCACTTGCTCACAGCAGAAAGTGTGTCTGCTGATGTGAGCCGTGTTCCCAACAATGCTCACAGTCAGGAAGAGGTGATCCGACAGCTTGAACAGTGTGGCCCATCTTCACTGCCCCATTCCCTGGTAGGGATGCTGGTGCAGGATAGAAACACATCAACTCCCGGAAATCTATTTAGACAGACAGATGCAGATATAGATGATATACATAATGTATCTAATACATGTGTATATACACACATATAATGCATGATTCTGGAAGAAAGCATTCCAAATCGTTAATAGTGGTAGGGGTGGGATATGTAATTTTACTTCCTCTTTTGTGCTTAATGGGGCTTCCCTGATAGCTCAGCTGGTGAAGAATCTGCCTGCAATGCAGGAGACCCCAGTTCGATTCCTGAGTTGGGAAGATCCCCTGGAGACGGGAAAGGCTACCCACTCCAGTATTCTGGCCTAGAGAATTCCATGGACTATACAGTCCGTGCGGTCGCAAAGAGTCAGACACGACTGAGCCACTTTCACTTGTGCTTAATGTCATTATAAATTTTAAACAAATTTATTGGTTAACTCTTTCATTCCTATTTATTTCCTCGTTTGATAACTTCTCTGCCACTTGGAAGGACTCAGAGCTTACACTGGTGTCCATTTTGCGGCAGGGGAAGCCCTCACTGGGCACATATGCTAGTCGGTTTGCCTTAAAAAAAAAAAAAATTAAACCAAGGTCTTGGGAGGCGGCCCCCGGGGTGGCCTGTCAGGAAAACTCAGGGGCACTGCAAGGTCCTGGGGACTGAGCTCTGGCAGTCGCCAAGTGCCCAGGCCCTTGACTCTCCCTCCAGGTACCATCTCGTAGTGATCGCCCTCATTTACTTCCTGCCTCTCGTGGTGATGTTCGTCGCCTACAGTGTCATCGGACTCACGCTCTGGAGACGCTCTGTCCCTGGGCACCAGGCTCATGGTGCCAACTTGCGCCACCTGCAGGCCAAGAAGAAGGTGAACTCCGGGGGCGGAGGGGGCGGGGTCAGGGCGGGGCCGGAAGTTTGGCCACGCCTCGGCATCGGCCATTCCGGGCCCACCGGCGAAAGGGCGCCGCGGAGGGTAGACTCTGCCTGTACCTTGCGTTTGTCCCAAGTTTCTGGCCAGAGCCTTCATTCCTGCTTCCCCAGGCCGGCCGACTTGCCTTTGGTCTTTGGGTTGTGACAGACACAGATTGCAGCGAGTGGGGGTCTTGCGGACCCATAGCTGGCAGGGTCTCTCCAAAGGATGGGGTTAGGAGCGAGAGCTCATCCACTCTCCAGGGAAGGGAACTGCTTTGCTCAAAGAAGGATCCAGGATGCCTTTTAGAGAAGGAGGCATTGAACTGGGCTTTGAGGAGTGAGGACTAAGAAGGAAAGACAGCAGTGTGAGCCTAGAGACCAGCCTGAGCAAAAGCCCTCAGGTAGAGGGCCCAGGAGTGCCTGGGTAGCAGGTGTTCTGGGGGACCTGATTATTGAGGGCTTCTCAGGCTGGCATGAGGGGTGCCCCACCCTCACCCTCAGGAAGACTGGTGGGTCTTGGGGCATCCGGGCTGCGGAGTGACCGGAGTGTCTCCTGGCCCAGTTCGTGAAGACCATGGTGCTGGTGGTGGTGACGTTTGCCATCTGCTGGCTGCCCTACCACCTCTACTTCATCCTGGGCACCTTCCAGGAGGACATCTACTGCCGCAAGTTCATCCAGCAGGTCTACCTGGCGCTCTTCTGGCTGGCCATGAGCTCCACCATGTACAATCCCATCATCTACTGCTGCCTCAACCACAGGTGAGCCCCCCCCCCAGCCCCTCTCCTCAGCCTGGCTCCATCCGGACCCCCCTGCACAGCGCCACCCACCCCCATGGGATTGCCATCCTCACAGGGATCCCCCAGCATAATCCTCGCTGGAGCCCCACCCCCTCCCCAAAGCTCTGCCCGATGCCCAGGCCACAGCTTTCAGGTCCGCCTGCTCCTGCTCTTTCTTCCGGGGGCTGCACCTGGGACAAGGAGAAGAGAGAAGGGAGGGACAGAGAGATGGAGGGAGGGGCAGAGAGGCAGAAGGACAGCCAGAGAGGGAGGAAGGAAGGAGCCAGGTAAAGGAGGGAGGGACTTGGCTACTTCCCTAGTGGTCCGGTGGTTAAGACTTTGCCTGCCAATGCAGGGGTTGTGGGTTTGATCCCTGGTTGGGGAGCTAAGATCACACGTGCCTATCAGCCAAAAAAAACCCACAAAATATAAAGCAATATTGTAAGAAATTCAATAAAGACAAAAGAAACAACAACAAGAAGGAGGGAGGTACTGATGTTTTTAAGAGCTTTCTACATTGAGGAGGCACTGAGGACTGTCTGTAGGCGAGAACAGTGCCAGCCACAGCAAATGAAGCACTCAGCCTGAGGGCTGGGGCCGCGGCTGGAGGGGAAATGGGTTGCTCCCTGGAAGATCACAGGAGGGGCTTTCAGGGGCGCTAGGAAATGACCTTGGCAGAGACTGCCAGGGAGGAAGGAGCCCAGTTCTCACTCCCTGCTGCTCTCGTACGTCTAGAGAAGTGGAGTCTCACTGAGGGACTGGCATGTGCTCTGGAGCACGTGCACAGGTGGGAGATGCTGGGCCAGGCGGGAGCCCCAGTGCCCAGGAGTCCTTCTTGTAGAGCAGGCCACTCAGCCTCAGGATGGTGGGGCCAGGTGAGAGTCGGTGAGAGGTGAACTCTGAGTCCTGGCCTTAACAAGGCAGTGATGTGGGTGACATTGACCTTGGGCCTCTTTTATCACCTCTCTGCACAGATATCCAGACCATTCATAAGGCCAATAGGGCCTTTGTTGCTCAGACATCCTACCCACCTGGGATAGGCCAGAAGGAAGTGAGAGACTGACTTTTATCTTTTGAATGTTTAATAGGCATCAGAACCCTCCATTGTCTCCTGACAGGCAAGTATACCCCATGGACTGTAGCCTACCAGGCTCCTCTGTCCATGGAATTCTCCAGGCAGGAATACTGGAGTGGGTTGCCATTCCCTTCTCCAGGCAGATTCATTGCAGGCAGATTCTTTACCATCTGAGCCACCAGGGCTACCCATGTAATGGGATGGAGGTGTTATCCCCATTTTACAGATAAAGAAACTGAGTCTCAGAAAGGAAAACTCTCCTAAATTCATACAACAAGACTTCCATGTGTTTCCAAGGTCTGTAATCTCATCCCCACATCACACATTTTTCTCCCATGCAGTTGTAGAAGTGAGAACTGAGAGACAGGGACTGTCACAGCAGGGAGGGCCCCCAGCCTTCTGTCTATGCACTGGTACCCAGTGACACAGTCCATGGGAGTCAACACCCCAGGGCTCTATGAGTTCCTGAAACAACCTCTGATCGTTCAGGATTTGAAGACACCAGCTCTGCAGTAGGACTGTTCCTCCTGGTGCAGTCTTCTTTTCTCTAGAAAATAATCTCCAGTGGCTTTGTGTGCCAGCTCTGTTCCAGGCCCTTTGGGATATGCTGGTGAACAAAAACAGTGATCCCTTTCCTCAGGGAGCTGACCTTCTAGGGGGAGCAGGTGGAGATAGACAATAAGCAAAGCTAATGAGTCAGTGAGTCACAGTGTGTATTAGGTGATAAATCCTATAGAAAAAAAGAAGAACTGGGTAAGGGAGGACAGGAAGTAATGGGGGAAGTAATGGGCATAATGGTTGCAATTTTACAGGATGGTCAGTGTAGGCCTTACTGAGGAGCCTTTTGAGCAGATTTGAGGACTGAGTGGGCCCTGGTAGCTGTCTGGATAAGAGTTCCAGGCAGAGGGAACACCCAAGGTAAGGGGGAGAAGCCAGGAGAGGATTAGGCAGTTGCAGTAATCCCACCAAGCAAGAGATGGTGGGTTTAGAAGTGGTCAGAATCTGGAGATTGCTAAGGTACAGTCAACAGAATTTGATGGAGAGGAAGTCAAGGATGACTCCAGGTTCTCGGGTGGTCAGTTATCAGGAGCTGAGATGAGGATGACTGTCAGGAGTATGGGGGGAAGAGGATAGGGAGCTCAGGTTGGGATATGCTGAGTGTAGGTATAAGGGACAGTGGCCATGAAGCTCCCATAATAAAGGCGTTCATTGGGCTGCACCGTGGACTCTCTAGAGCTACAGGGGGAGGAACCAACGTCAGGTCCGCGCTTCTGCAACACAGAAGCTTGCGTCTCCTGGGAACAGACCACCCAGTTGTCTGCCTCTCTCTGCACCACACAGGGCCTCATCTATTTCTGCTCCTAACAGGACAGTGTCTACCTTCTGCTGGCTCTGTCTCACTTCTCCACTCACTCTCTCCTTCCTCTGATCTCTCATTTACGTGGGGACCCTCTGTGCTGCCATGGGAAAGCTCACTTATTCTTTAAGCAAATGTCCCCAGACTTAGTAGTTCCATGTGCATGTTTCCTTTCAAAGCAGTCCCCTTGGAGAGCATCCTTATTCCAGCCAACATTGCCAAAGCCCCAATTTCTTAAGATTCCTCTTTGCATACGCCTTTAGAAGCCAGTTAACAAATCAAACAAGAAAATCTGTTGTGTTATAATTGTACTTGGTTTGTTTTTGTTTGTTTGTAATAACACATGGTCTTGTCCAGCTTAATCACCCACTTCAAACTTGGACTTGGCTCCAGATTACTTCTGGCTGTTTCCAAAACCCCAACCCACTAAAGAACGTGTCTCTGAGCTCTTTTTTTTTTTTTAATTCTTTATTTTATTTTTGGCTGCCCTGGGTTTTTTTTGCTGTGCGCCGGCTTTTCTCTAGGTGTGATGTGCAGGTATCTCATTTCAGTGGCTTCTCTTGTTGTGGAGCACAGGCTCTAGGGCGCTCGGGATTCAGTAGTTGTGGTCACGGGCTTAGCTTCACAGGCTTAGCTGCACGGGCATGTGAGGTCTTAGTTCCTGGACCAGGGATCGAATCCTCGTCCCCTGCATTGGCAGGAGGATTCTCAACCACTGGACCACCAGGGAAGTCCTCCAGAGACCCTGAGCTCTTATGAGTGAATTTCCGAAGCAACTTTCCTCTGGAGGGAAGATCGGCTCCGGGAGGTGGGGCAGCCACAGGGCAGTTCCCATAAGTTGGCCTCACTCCATTTCTCAAGATGACCCTCCACCCCTCAGGTTTCGCTCTGGATTCCGGCTTGCTTTCCGTTGCTGTCCCTGGGTCACGCCAACCGAGGAGGACAAGATGGAGCTGACCCACACTCCATCCCTCTCCACGAGGGTCAACAGGTGTCACACTAAAGAGATTTTTTTCATGTCTGGGGTTCTGGCCCCCTCTGAGGCGGTCAACGGGCAGGCTGGAAGCCCCCAGGCTGGAGTGTCTACTGAACCCTGAAGCCTAGTGCCTGGCTGCAGGGAGAGGCTCCGCACCCTTGAGAAGTAGCCAGTCGAAAGGACCACATCTGAAAATTTGGCCCATGCCTGACCCTTCAGTACATCCATGGGAAGACGAGACGGGGCCAGGAACTCTGCAGTGGGTACTGCCTCTCCCAGCTAGCCCTTCAGACAGTGCTTCAGGGATCCAATAATTCAAAGACAGGGTGAGCTAACACTTATCTAATCCAGGAGTTGAAAGGTCAAATGCCTTCCTGGGGCATACAACATAATGAGTAAATTGAACCCAGTATAAAAGAAAAATTGTAGATATATTGATACAAGATAACTGGCTTCCAGTGTTGGGGCAATAGGGAATGGTGGGGACTGTGGCAAACTGGAGGGCATAGGAATCCAAAGGGGACAGTAGCTGATCAGCTCTGGGCAGATGCTGCCATGTGACTGATCCTCTGCATCTTTCAAGAGAAGCCAGAAATCCAAATCTGTGAAACTTAACTTCCAGAATTGTTAAATTTGGCTCACATTTTTATACATGTTGTATGAACCAAACAAAACACACCCGTGGGCAGTACTCAACCAGGACACTGATTTATTATCAGGATAAAGGCACAAGGAAAGAAGCTTCTTAATTTTGCAAAGCCCCTAACCTGTGAGCCAATCCAGGGCTTCTCTGCTTTAGCATCTAAG
Organism: Capra hircus; assembly: GCF_001704415.2. Lineage (NCBI taxonomy): Eukaryota > Metazoa > Chordata > Mammalia > Artiodactyla > Bovidae > Capra > Capra hircus. The sequence goes on from NC_030835.1 coordinate 19,902,201, forward strand.
AACCCAGTTCCACCCCAGGGGAGTTGGTGGTTAAGGGTCAAAGGGAGCCTCAGCTGGGTGCTCTCAAGACAATGACCTTCACATTGCCTTCCTCTTTCAGCTGCAAAGCTACTTTGCAGGGAGGCTGAGGATGATGGGAGGGATGCCTATACATCAGCAAGCCCAATACATGTTAAGTGCTTCATAAACAGTGTGTGTGCTCAGTCACTATGTCATGTCCAACTCTTTGTGACCCCATGGACTGTAGCCCACCAGGCTCCTGTCCATGGGATTCTCCAGGCAAGAATACTGGAGTGGGTTGCCGTGTCTTCCTCCAGGGGATCTTCCCGACCCAGGGATCAAACCTGTGTCTCCTGCATTGACAGGCAGATTCTTTACCACTGAGTCACCTGGGAAGCCCTCATAAACAGCACCCGTGACTTTCATTACTACCATGGCAGCCGTCTGACATGAATGCCTCTGCAAGTCAGCAACACAGCCGTCACCCTTACTTCTGCTCAAGAGGCTGGCAGGCAGAGAACACCAGCCGTCCCATCCCCTAGAAAGCTCCAGGCCCAGCCGGGTCCACACCTCACTCTGCCTGCTGACTCACCCTTCCTGCCTCGGGCCCTTCCAGAAGAAGCACATAATGCTGGAAACACACACCTAGAGTTTAACGTTACCTGTGTTCTCCATAAAATCACTGTGCCGTAGGCGCTGGCAGTGCCAATAAAGGGACCCTGGTCTCACCAAACCAAGTGAACATGCAGTCGGTCCTGGGGGAGACCATGCAGAGGTGTGCCCATGGCCGGGGAGACTCACGTGGCACTGCAGTCCCAGGGCACCAGAATGTGGGCTAATGTGGGGTCTGCTGACCAGCCTGGGGGGAGGAATCCAAAATGGCAGCCACAGAGTGGAACAGCACCCTCCAGGCTGAGGTGGGGCAGGGATGGAAGGGCTGGACAAGGGCCAGTTTCCCATAGAAGGGGTTAGTTTTCAAAGGGGGTGTGTGTGAGGGGGGCCGCGGGGGGAGAGCACCACAACCCTGCTACCCAGGGCTGCTACAAGGCTTCACCTACTCGGGGCAGGGCGTCTCTTCATCTGTTCGCCTGGAGTTGGCAGACAGGATGATGAAGGCAGGACCTGCTCGGGAACAGTGGGAGCAGCGGGGGCCAGTGTTGCCCCGTCCTCTCGGGAAACCCAAACAGCCCCTGCAAGCCAAGCTTCTACTTTGTTCCAGCTACAGGTGAGGAAGGCAGGCTATTGGAAGACAGAAGCCTTTACCTTCTGAAAGAGGTCGAGGTGGGGGTGCAGGAATCCCTCCCCAAGGCAGGCCCCTGGGGCTGCAGCAGGGAGCCTGGAGGGCAGGTGCCAGAAGACACGGGCAGAGCACAGAAGTCCTTGAGCCAAAAGAAGGCTGCAGGTTGAAGAACACAGCCTTCAGTTCAAACTCTGCCCCCGACCCAGAAGGCCACAAAACTCCCCAGGGTTTGGTTTTTGCCACATCCCCCAATATCCTCCCCACTCCCCAGTCATTAAGCATCACTCGGGTCTTTGAATTGGTACAAAGTTTACTAGGTCATACAACATGGCTCACAAAAGCGATGGGTAATTCCAATGAGTGTACTGTTTCTTGATTGGTTCCTTTTACCCGAATGGAGACAAGACACTTTCCCGCAGGACTGCCCACCTCCCCTCCCCAAGACAGACAGAAAGCAAGACTGTCACAATGTGGCTATGACCAGTTCCACGGACACATAATTCAGTGGCATTGCCATGCCCAGATGGGACACCAGACAGCAGTGGGTGCGGCACCGGGAGGAAGCGGCGGCCACTGCACCCATGGGAGGAGAAGTCCCGGCAGTGTCTGCTGGTGATAATACATTGCACGTGGGGGATGGGGCCCCAGGGACGGGCAGCAGAGGCCCTTAAGGCCTGTCAGATGGTGTGACTTTTCATCTTGGGCCAATAAATAACGGTTGGACGAATGCATAAATTAGAAATGGACGCCACTAAACTTCACACGTGGGGAACATACGACCGGGTTGAAATCAAATCATGCAGAGTGGTAGGCAGGTGAGGAGGGACCTGGAGGGCAGGGAGATTATCAACAGCACACACTCTATTTTGTACCCTACGTTACGCGCCGTTAGTGGGCTTCTGGTTTCCTCCCTGCGGTGGTGCAGGCGGGTTCTGGTGCCGGCGTCTCCCAGCACAGCTCGCTGGGCAAAATAAGGGGTCGCTGCTTGAAGAGAGAAGTGCTGGAAGGGCAGCAGGCTGGGGGTCAGGGCTCTTAGCTGCTCATTTCTTGCCGGAGCCGAACGCCCACTGCTGTGATGAGGGCGGCTCCCTTGCCGCTGCCGTCTTCAGATAAGAGAAAGGACACGTTACACTTTGGTGACAGTTCCTTCACGGTTTGGTGCATGATTCTAGAGAAGCTGAAAAGGACGAAAGATAGAGATGGGTTGGTAGGGGAACAGGAGAGATGCGGGACCCGCCTGAAGATGCTGAGGCAGCCAAAGGGAAGGAGGGAAGTGAGAGGGGTGGGGCTGCTCTGAAGCAGCGGAGACTTATTGAGAATGGCTGGGAGGAAAGCAGGTTTCCTGCCAACCTAATTACAATTTGCAGCAGGGTGGCACGACGGAGAATCCAAAATGAGCTCCTCTGGACAGCTTCTGAGGGCAATGGCATGAGTAACACACCCAGACAGCTCCCGTCCTCAGAGCCTGAGGATCTGAGAGGACCGAAATCCAAGAAGGGGGTGTCGAGACCTGGGCGTGGACCACTGAGGCGCGCCAGGCCGGGTCAGCTGTTCAGCTCAGCAGGCTTCATGGAAACAAACATCACCCATCCCTAGCTTGCAGCCCTCTGAGACCCCAGCCCATCAGCACCGGAAGCTGAGAGGGAGCCTTCCTTTTCACCCCCAAGTGAAGCATAATCTCTAAATGAGAAGCGACTCTGGGTTCTTGCATTTTGTACTGCAAATGAGATAGGGCCAGGCTGAGAATGCTCAGGGCAGCGGGGCTCCTAGAGGTAATACTGCTTGCCCTCTGCTGAGTATCTCCTAGGTGTCCCACACTTGATATATGTAATGTCCAGTCTGCCAATGGTTATTATCCCGCAAAGAGGAGACTTGACAGAGATGAAGCAATTAAGCACAGCTTCTAAAGGGTGCTGTCAGGATTAAATCCAAGCCTGCCCACGCTGGGCTCCAAAGACTAGCTCTAAACACAGTGACAAGGAGTACAGCGACAACCGTGAAGAAACAGCTGGGGATGGAGCCAGACAGCCTGTTCCATCCCAAGCCACGGCCGTGTCGGGTATGCCTGCTTTAAAGTAGGGTGACATTATGGCTGGTTTACTTGGGAACGGTCCCAGTGTAATTATTAGTAGCCCTCTCTCGACTGGCCAAAGTACCTCTGTTTCGACAATAATACGGTCACTCCATAAGTAAGAGGCCAGCTTTGAGACATAAGGCGGGTCAAAGAGCAGATGGGCCCACCCCTTCTCCTCCAGCATGGGATGTGGGACACCGGGCCTAAAGGAGGTTGATCCTGCCCGCCTCCGTGCTCCAAGCCCAGGGCCACGATTGCTCCTGCCTTCCAAGGCTTTTGTCGCATGTAGCAGATGAACAAGACAGTGGGGCCTCTCTCCTTCACTGCCTCTCCCGGCTTCTAAAAATCAGCTTCTCCACCGGCTGATGGGTAAGCCCGCGCCCACCCTGCTTCACAACGGTGAAGAAACAGCTGGGGATGGAGCCAGCTACATGCGAAGCCACTTCTCCGCCCTGCGCCCCCTTCCTTGTGCCAAACGAGCCCCGCCCCGACCGCACAGCCTGCAGGCCGGCTGTGTTCCTGGTGAGGAATTTTACTGGGGGGCGGGAAATCACATCCTGATGTCCCGGAACCAAGAGGGGCCTCGCCCACGCGCCCACCCCCAATGGAAGCCCCACTCACTGCGGATGAAGCTTGTAGAGCGTGCCGTCCACGCCCACAGTCACGTTGAGGCGGTCCAGCCCCCTGTTTTCGCGGATCTTATCCACCACAGCAGCCATGCCTGCGCCACACAGCTGCGCCGCCCTCTTGGACACCACCCCACACACGGTCTTCACGAGGATACTGTCGTCACATGTGCTGTTCAGACCCAGCTGCTGGAGGATGGCCCGGACCTGCAGTAGCGCTAATCGGTCGCTGTGGGGGCGAAAGTCAGGAGGCCAGATGAAAGGGAACCCGCTGGAGAGCAGCAGGGGCCATCCCCAAATCACCAAGCTTATCCGTGAAAAGGGTCATGGGGTTTTCTCTTCCCTTCAAAATAATATATATTTTTAAAATGACTCTCCAAGTATTACAAGTTAAGTTGTAGAAAAACTGGCAACTCTAGAAAAATTAAAATTGGAAAATTAAAACTCTACAACCCCAACACTGGGGAAAATACTATTAAGGTTTAAATATATTTCCTTCCCATCTATTTTTCTTGAATATCATTAAACTGCGTTTGTTCTGTATGTAAATAGGCTTGTCATTTATTTATGTTTAAATTTTCATTTTTACTGGAGTATAGTTGATTAATTGGCTTCCCTTGTGGCTCAGCTGGTGAAGAATCCACCTGCAATGCAGGAAACCTGGGTTCAATCCCTGGATTGGGAAGAACCCCTGGTGAAGGGAAAGGCTACCCACTCCAGCATTCTGGCCTGGAGAATTCCATGGACTGGACAGTCCATGGGGTCTCAAAGGGTCAGACATGACTGGGTCGCTTTCACTTTCACATAGTTGATTAATAATATTGTGGACTTGCCCTTTATATATGGTTTTCTTTCTTGCTTTTTTCTTACTTCATATATCTGAGGGAGTTCCTACCTCCTTATCCAAGACCGGGACTGAAAAAGGCTGCCATAGTATTCCATTCTGGGAATGACCATAATTTATTTAGAGAAATTTAACTTGAAATTTTTTGCTACTATAAAGTAACACTCTGATGACATTTCTGTTTATAAGTCTTTGTGTGCAACTCAGATTTTTCCTTTAGGATACATTTCTGGGTCGAAGGGCTTTTGACCCAGAAGGCAAGTGCCTTTCTGAAAGTTGGCTCTTGGTCTCCTGGGATATTTGTCTCCTCATGAAATTGAAAGAGTTGACCATGAAACAAGGACGATGACAACAACAGTGACAAGAGAGGTGAGCCTTCTTTGAGGACCCACTATGTGACAGGTGTTTACATACATCACTTCATTCCTCTTCCTAACAGCCAACTGATCCACTTTTGACTGTTCCCATTTTAAAGATGTGGCAGTTGAGGCAGAGCTCACAGCCAGTGACGTAGAGCAGGTCTCAGGGCCAGAACTACCGAAGCTCTCGCCCACCGTGCCATGGTCGGTATCTTGTCATATAGAATGCAGATGTTTTCTTTGGTTTCCTGTTTTGTCTTTTAAGCTTGAGGATTGATATTGTTTTTAACTTACAGAAACCATGCAGCTAAAATTTGCAATTTTCTCTTTATTATTTCTCCCTTTGATATGACACTTGAAAAGACCTTCCCCAGCACTTCACACCCATCAGGATGGCTCTTATTAAAAGAAATAAAAACAGAAAACATTGTTGACGAGACTATAAAGTTGGAGCCCTTGTATATACTGTTGGTGGGATGTAAAATGGTACAGCCACTGTGGAAGAGTATAGCAGCTCCTCCAAGTAAATAAATAAAATAACTATGTGATCCATCAATTCCACTTCTGAGTATACACCCAAAAGAATCGAAAGCTGGGATGTGATCATGTGTTTGCACACTCATGTTCATAGCAGCATTATGCACAACAGCCAAAAAGTGGAAGCAACCCAAGCGTCCATGGATGGATGAATGGATAAGCACAATGCGGTGTATACAATACAAGGAATTATTCATATTTGGCCTTAAAAAAGGAAATTCTGACACATGCTACAACTTGGACGAACCTTAAAGATACTATGCTAAGTGCAGTAAGCCAGATGTGAAAGGACAGATGCTGTATGATTCCACTTACATGAAGCCACTAGAGTCAAAGTCATAGACAGAAGGCAGAGCAGTGGTTGCCAGGGGCTGGGGGGAGGGGGATATGAGAGTTAGTATTTAATGGGTACGAATTTCAGTTTGGGAAGATGAAAAAGTTCCGGAGATGGATGGTGCAGATGGTCAGACAACAAAGTGAAGGTATTTAATGCCGCTGAACTGTCCACTTCCAAAATGGTCACAATGATAAAGTTAACACTATGTGTATCTACCACAATAAAAAGGGCTTCCCCTGTGGCTCGGCTGGTAAAGAATCTGCCAGTAATGCAGGAGACCTGGGTTTGATCCCTGGGTTGGGAAGATCCCCTGGAGAAGGGAACAGCTACCCACTCCAGTATTCTGGCCTGGAGAATGCCATGGACGGACGGAAGTTGTAAAGAAGTCCATGGGGTCACAAAGAGTCAGACTCGACCGAGCGACTTTGACTTCACCGTGATAAAAATGTATTAACAAGAAATATTCACTGATACTTTCTTCTCCTTTTCTGGCTGCTATTTTCCACACTTGGCTCATGGGTAAACTGAGAATGAAGAGAGAAGTGGGAAACTTGGTTCCCTATGATGGCCCCTCCCTCTCCTGAGGCTGTGAAATGCCACCACTCTGGGTGCCTCCAAGGTCGGGGCCTCGGGGCTGCTGTCTACAGCAGCAAGCACTTTACTGCGTGGGTTCTGGTGGGCAAGGAGTTTCCCCTGCAGGTTATAGACCCAGGCTTGGGGGACAGTGAGGAGCAGGCCCTGGCCCAGTGCCGCTGTCATGACCATGCTAAAATGCAGGAGGCTTCTGCACAAGCGCTTCGCTGAGCACTTTCCTACTTTCTCCCACAGTTCACTGTGCAAGATGGCAATGCTGGAGATGAAATGTTCACTCCAGGTGAGAAAAACAGGAGGAAGACAGAAGCGGCTTGCTGGGACACTGTGGGTGGTGAGCCCTGCATCCCAAGCTGCCTTTCAGAGGAGAAGAGGGTGAGGTCAGACCAATGGCACTTGGCTCTTTTGGAGTCAGTGCTCCTTCAATTCAAATATCTGCAATGCACCTTTCCTATCTTGAAATGTAACCTACTTACACACAGCACGATTTCAAGCAAATCAATATAATGCCCTAACATACAGAATGAATAAAAGGGAATGATTTACAGTAAAATTATGGAACTTCAACATGCAACTGCTCAGGGTATACTACTCCAGAAAAGAAGAAAACCCTCACAAACGGCCAAGATGTCCCCTAGATTGCCTACCACCCCTATCACGGCCCCCTGGCCAGGTCCACCTGTGACTTGAAGGCCCTGCCCGCTCACCTCTCGATCTGAGAGAGATACTTGGTCTGAAAGAGGCCCCGGGTCTTCAGCGGCTCAGAGATCTGCCCCCGGAAGAGGAAGCCCCTCTTGGCGAAGTCGATCAAGATGTTGCGGACAATCTCCCCCAGGTACATACCGCTGATCATCTTCTCATACCTGGAACGAGAGGAGGGAGGCTGGGCATCTCTCGGAAGCCTCTGGCCTCGCAGTAACCATGGGCGCCTTCCTGTGCCTCACGGGCATCACCACCCCGCGCACCCAGCCCTGTGCTCCCTGGCAGAGGCGAAGCGCAAGACCAGAAGGACTGAGGAATCCCCAACCCTCCCAGGATACCTACCACCAGCACTGCTTCATTGCTGGATCATCCTCTTCCTCACCCGACTCCCTGCCTCTGCCTGGTGAAATCCCACTCAAGCTCCTAGCTCTCAGTTCAACCATCACCGCTCCAAGGGGTCTATCCTCCCCACAGTTCCCCTGCCTGTCTCAGCTTCCAGGCACCCTCCCTTCTTCCCAACACACGCGGGTCCTCCGCCTCTCGGCATCCCTGCAGTGAAAGCCTCGAGGGGACAGAGTGTGAGTACCTTGCTCAGTTTTGTGTCCCAGGGCCTAGCACAACACAGTGCTGCTCTCTGAAGCGCTCAATAGCTAACTGGAGAGCTCGCAAGCGGCTTAAAGGGATAGGACAACACGGAGAGTGTTTCCACTCGATTTTTGAAAGGTTTTGCCACAACCCAGGGTGCTGGTCAAGCACCCACAGAGTGACAAAGCCACACGGGCTGGAGGACCCAGGCAGCCACCACACCCCTGGGGGCCACTTGTTTTGGGGGCTTTTAATTCCTGCCCTCTCCATGCTCAAGGGCCTCAAGAAATGACAAGGGATTTAACTGCTTCCGTGCACACACCCCATATCTCAGGGTCCCTAAGCTGGGAAGACTCCCCTGGAATCTGTATACTCCAGAAGATCTGGGGTGCTCCACAGGGGGAAAAAAAAAAAAACACAAACAAGAAATAGCACAATTATCCTCAATTCTCACCTAGTCTTTCTCATTCCACAAGGAGACATCTCCTTGGTGCGGAACAGTTTGGTGCTGATATGGCTCTATCCCCTTCCAACCCCTACAGATCTCCCTTTTAACAAAGAGGGTCTTCCTGTAGAGCGTTTGGTGGGCACAGTAGGTAAGACAGAAATAACGCTCTTCTTCACTATATCCATTTTATGGTAATACTGGTTTTTCCTCCCTTATTAAACTCAAGAATACAAGCTGATTTAAAGAAAAACATGCAGCCTAGGTGGTATTTGGAAAAGACGTAAATCTTGAGGTTAGCTGGAGAATCACTTATGTTTGAGAGGTACTACCCCAGCTCTTCGTTCTGCTTCTGGGGACATGACTTAGACCACCCCATCTTGGCTGTGGCAGAGGATGGCCTGATCCCTGGGAGCCTGAGACAAGAGATCATTTGTCTCTTTGCTGGGAAGGGGGAACACTGCCACCTTGGGGAGGGTCCCTGAAACCCAGGCTGCAAAGCTCCAAATAGCCACTAGGTGTTGCAAGAGGTCTGCTGTGGGAAGGCTAAAGGGCGGCAGGCCTCAGCCTCACCCCTGACCTGGAGGCCCCCACTCCCATCCCCACCCCCACTGGCAACATCCTAACTTCCCTTGCCCATTAACAACTGCAAGTCAAGGGTGTTCTGCTTCCACTAAACAAGTGAGCAGCCTGCTGACCAAGAGGTTTCTATTAGTCTATGGGGAGGAATCATAGAGCAACAGCAAGACCAGAATGTTCCAGAATAAACATGGTCAGTGAGTGGACTGGTGTGACCACTGCCACCCTGTACCCAGAGGAGGCACCTGGACAGAACATCAACCTGGGCCATCCTGTGCCACCTGCAGCTGCCACCCCTAAGTTCTCTGTTCTTGGGCCAAAAGAAAAGGTCAGGAGTTAACCTGAGGGACCACAGTCTCCAGGCTCTGCAAAGCCCCCTCCCACTAGAAACTTCCTTCACTGTAACAGGCAGGGGACTTCCCCGGCAGTCCAGTGGTTAGGACTCCATGCTTTCACTGCAGGGGGCCCAGGTTCAATCCCTAGTCAGAGAACTAAGCTCCCACACGCTACATGACTCAGCCAAAAAATAGACAAACACAGGCAGAAACACAGCCACGTACCCTGCACCCCCGCCCCCCACCCGCCCACCACTGTCCTGCCTCCTCTACCAGGTGGAATTACCTTTGCTTCCCAGAGTTTAGAGAAAACTCATCCACCAGTTTGTCATAGATTGTTCTGATATCATCCAGACACCCGTTGTCCCCAAAGGCCCCCCACTCCATGTTGATACACATTTGTCCCTGGTTTCCTTCTAGCGTCTCGACGTTTTTCATTTCCTCCATGTAGCAGGCATTGCTGCCAGTCCCTGAAATACATAAAGTGGGGAATGAATGGCCATGTCTCCATGCTTGGTGGGGAGGGGGATTGCAACTAGGCCTGGTGCTCCACCGGGGCACGCTTCTGAGATGAACATTTACTTTCCCAATGTCTTCCAGAAAAATCTCAAAATATCATGGGAAAGTTAGAGTGAAAACTGCCCAGAGCATTTGATTAACTCACTTTATACCAAGGCACCAATACTAAGAGCCTCAAACGTTCACCTGTCCAAGCAGGGCTGCTGCTGCTGCTGCTGCTGCTAAGTCGCTTCAGTCGTGTCCTACTCTGTCCAACCCCATAGACGGCACCCCACCAGGCTCCTCCGTCCAGGGGATTTTCCAGCAAGAGTACTGGAGTGGGTTGCCATTTCCTTCTCCACCAAGTAGGGCTATGCTTACTTTAATACAAGACGGTGTTAGAGCAAAGGGATGCATCTTAAAAGTGGTGGAGGTTTATGCAGCATTCAGATTGAAAGGGTATTTCTCCAATTCTCTTCCCCCACCTCCCCAACACACTGGCCACAGATACAAACATACACACACACACTATATATAAAAATTGGGCTTCCCAGGGGGTAAAGAGCCTGCCTGCCAAAGCAGGAGATCAGTCAGGAAGATCCCCTGGAGGAGGGCATGGCAATCCACTCCAATATTCTTGCCTGGAGAATTCCCTGGGCAGAGAAGCCTGGCAGGCAACAGTCCATGAGGTCGCAAAGAGTAGGACACAACTGAAGCGACTTAGCACACATGCATATATTACTATTAATACATGGAGGTGTTGTCTACTATCCAGCCACATATATCCATATATCTTATCACACTTGGTCATGGACTCTGCCTGAATAAACTCTCCTGTGTGTTCTACAATGAGGCCTCTGGTTAGTTCACCAAAGGACAGCGTCCTGAGCATGTCCAGGGTGCATTTCTAAAGCAATGGTTCCTCACCATTTTGGTATCACAGATCTCTTTGAAATTCTGATGATTCTCCTGAGAAAGGAACTTCCCTGGTGGTCCAGGGGCTAAGATTCTGTGCTCCCAATGCAGGGGGCCGGGGTCTGGGAACTGGTAGCACCAGTGGTAAAGAACCCTCCTGTCACTGCAGGAAACGTAAAAGATAGGGGTTTGATCTCTGGGTCAGGAAGATCTCCTGGAGGAGGAAATGGCAACCCATTCCAGTATTCTTGCCTGGAGAATCCCATGGACAGAGGAGCTTGGCAAAGAGTTGGACACAACTGAATCAACTTAGCACACACACACTCCTGAGAAAAGGGACATCTCCCCAGGTGTACCCATACACTGTATACACATAGTCTCACAAATGGATTCCAGGGGTTCAGGAGCCTCTGATTTCCATCCCTGATGTCCCAGGACAGGGCTACTCAGAGTGTGGTCCCTTAAGGACTAGGGTTAGAACCCAAACTGTTTGCTGTTCTCATCCAGGAGGATTTAGGTCCAGATGCTGGGAGGAAGTGTTCTAAAACTTTCATAACAGTTTTAATTGCCAGATATCAAACTTGTGGTTGTTGGCTTTGTCTCAGTGAATGGATGGGAAATTTAAAAACCAACCAACCAAGGAGTCCCTCACATAGATATTTTTCTATATACCTGAATCCCCTGAGGAGGTGTTAAGATGGATTTCCTGATTCAGGAGGTGAAGGGTGAGTCCCAAGACCCTGCATTTCTAATACGCTCTCAGATGATGCTGATGTTGCTGGTCCATGGACCACAACAAGATTCACAAGGCCCTAGAGCACCATGGATGGTGCTCTGCATCCTGGGTGGGATGCAGAGGTAGATGGATTTTCAACATCATTAAGGGACACAAAGACACCCCTACCAACTAGACAAGTGGGCTCAGGTTGTTTTATGCCCTTTAAAGAAACTTCAGTAGAATTTGCAGATGCTTCTGACTGTATAACTATAAGCAGATAGAGTAGGGGGTCCCTGGAGAAAGACAAACAGGCATGATTTTCTTAACATTAATGAAGCCATGTTGGCCTAATGCATTTTGTGATCTAAGTTTGGCCACAATTCTTGCTCTGCAACAGATCTCAGTAATAATGATCTTAAGGGACAAAAGAACAGACTATTATCAGGGAAGAGAAGTAATAATAGCAAAAAAAATAAATCAGTTGTAAAGATTCCTAGTTCTGTTTCATGTTAAAGATTAGCCTGAAGCACTTTCCTGAGCTGTTTTGCAGACTTTAAACCCCCTGCAGGCACTCAACTGCCAGATCATCATGTATGGATGTGAGAGTTGGATCATAAAGAAGGCTGAGCGCCAAAGAATTAGTGCTTTTGAACTGTGGTGTTGCAGAAGACTTTTGAGAGTCCCTGGGACTGCAGGAAGATCAAACCAGTCAATCCTAAAGGAAATCAGTCCTGGGTATTCATTGGAGCGACTGATGCTGAAGCTGAAGCTCCAGTACTTTGGCCACCTGATGCAAAGAACTGACTCATTAGAAAAGATCCTGATGCTGGGAAAGATTGAAGGCAGGAGGAGAAGGGGACGACAAAGGATGAGATGGCTGGATGGCATCCCTGACTCAATAGATATGGGTTTGAGCAATCTCCAAGAGAGATAATGAAGGGCAGGGAAACCTGGTGTGTTGCAGTCCAAGGGGTCGCAAAGAGTTGGACACAACTGAGCAACTGAACTGACTGAAGGGATGGTGATGTTGACCTTTCTCACCCTTGTGACTTAAATCAAATGAAGCCTGGACTCTGTCAACCTTTGCCCCAACTCTATACTGAATTCTCCTCTGCCCAAGCCCAAGGTATTTCATGAATATGCAAGTACCCTTAGCTTAAGACTTCCCCAATTCTTCTGTTGTAGGGGACACTGCTTTGGGAAAGATCCCCAGTGTTCTCCTTCTGATCTTTGGTTTGGCTGTGTCTTTTGGCTTAATGCCCACCAAGAAGCCAACCCAGTTTGGGATTAACATGACTGGATTACTTTTGCTTTCTCAGTTCCCTTTCAACCAGAGGGTAAAATTGAGAGAAGAGGCCCAGAAATGGAAGGGGTACAAAGAAAACCAAAATATGCAAACCGTACTTCTTGCTGGGGGAGTTCTGCACAGAGATCAATTGATGGCAAAGAGTGGTTTGAAGGCAGCAGAACCCCTCCTACACCTCCCCCACACCGCTGCCCCTACATCTGTGGGTCTGACTCAGGTCGGAAGCAGAGAAAGTGCTGAGTCACTTTAGCTTTGCATTTCACACCTAAGGCCATTCATAAGCAGAAAGGGGAAGGGACCAGGAGGAGAAAGCAAGCTTTGCAAAAGAAAGAAAGAAACAAAGCGCCCAAAGTCAGGCCTCAACCAATCTTCCCCTGGAGCTGCTCCTCTTCTTTGAAATCTCCACTGAAGCCAAAAGTGGATTAATAAAAGAAAAGGTCTTCCTGGCACCAGGAAGGCAGCCTGCTGGGGCCTTCTCCCAGTTGCCCAGGTCTGCACAGCAAGGTGCTAACCCTCTCTGCCCAGGGATGTCTGCAGCTGTTGACTAAGAAACCGGGCCTTTTCTCAGCATTCCTGAGACTAGGAGCAGGATCAGTTAAACAAATGGTTTTCTTGCAACCTAAATCAAGATGCTTCTGGAATTCTGTGCTCTCAAGGCCCAGACTCTTACTTGGATTATAAAGGAACAACCTGAAAAGCCAAAAGATAATCTTTCTGCCTATAACCAAGCAGGACTCTGTGGGGCCTTCCCTGGACAGACCCTTCTCCCACACTGTCTGCTTTAGCTCCTCTCTGAAGTGCCTAGATAATACGTCCGAAGAATATTCCCTGAGTTGTGTTACAGATGCCAAAACCCCCACCAAATGGAAGATACTAGCTACTTGCTGACCTTGGGCACACAGCCCACAGGCCTGCTGGAGCCTAAGGATTGATAATGTTAACCCCTGTGACACCACCCTGCTGCCTCACCTCAACCAGTCAGAGAACTGTGCACGAGCTGATCACATTCTGGGACTCCCTCCCTCACGTGGCCTTCTTAAGGACCCCATGAACTTTAGCCCACCAGGCTCCTTTGTCCATGGGATTCTCCAGGCAAGGATCCTGGAGTGGGTTGCCATGTCCTCCTTCAGAGGATCTTCCCAACCCAGGGATCAAACCCCAGTCTCCTGAAATGCAGGTGGGTTCTTTACCGTCTGAGCCACCAGGTAAGCCCATTAAAACGGCTTCGCTGAAACCAACTGGGGAGTTCAGACTTTTTGAGCACTGACTGTCCTGGATTCCTTGTATGGTGCCTTACAATAAATGCTGTACTTTTATCCTATGCTAATAAACAACCTCTTTTTCTATCAAAAAAAAAGTGGTTTTTCCTTCACCATATCCCAGTGTTGATGGATTGGCTTTACTGGGTGAGCAGACCCAGGTTTTGGCTCAGTAACATGCCTCCCTCTTCAGCAGCTGGCGGGCCACTGCTGCTGAAGGCCAAATGGCATCCAGACTGCCCTCTGGCCCTTCTCTGCAGTCAGGAAAAGGGTAGGCTCTGCTTCCTTCCCAGCCACAGACCTGGCCCTGCAACACCTGCCCAAGTCCCTCATGCAAGCCCTCTGAGTTGCCCTGCTGAGCAGGTCAGCTCCAGGCCCTCCCACCCTGTCCACTGGGGCCATGAGAGCCACCAGGAGCCTCATTCCTAGAGAGTTCAGTTTCTGACAGTCTGCTCATGGTCAGTGCACAGCCTCATGGGGTGAATTTTAGGAGGGGAAACCTCTGGAGAGCCCTGCAGCCTCAGTCCACAATGCAACTCTGGAGGTGTAAGGAGACAGGGCCGACAGATGTACGATGTCTCCCACCGAGCACCGAGACGCTGACTCAGGGCTCCACAAAACAGGAAAACCCAGCCTTCCCTGCCGCGGAAAAAGACCTTCCAGGACACCCACCTACAATGAGTCCAACCTCGCAGCTGGGCTCCTCATAAGCACAGGTCATCATGGTGCCCACCGTGTCATTGACCACAGCCACCACGTCCAGGTCAAATTCCTTTGGAAAGAAAAAGACAAGTTTAGCTTTACGGGAAGGACACGCACTGCCCGGCTTGAGGTCTGCAGGTTCACTCTGCTGCATGCCAGTCAGAAAGCCGCTGGTGCGTCATCTGAAACTGTTTCCTTAACAGCCTGTGAGAGGTAACGAGATGCTCCTTCACTAAGCATCTGCTATTAAAGGTGCATCTGAAGCCTGAACTCAGAAGAAAGAATGCATTCTACCCACTTCCGAGATGGCACTGAGCACTAGAGAGGCAGCCCAGAGGGCGCTGTGGGATGGGGAAAAGCCGAGGAATCATGGCCACGCAGCTCTTTGTCTTGGCAGGTAAAAATGATAGCCTTCAGAGGGCGTGATGGAAATACCAAATCCATGTCTCAGAATCTGTCCAGACAAGCAAGTACACAAAGGCACATACAAGCGTACTTTCTCCGTAACTCAGGGGAGCCAGGAGAAACAACTGGAATGCAGATCAAAGGGGACTATGGAAGGCCTGACGCAGACAAACCCTGGAATCCTGTGCAGCCAAGAAAGCGAGTGAGGTTGGCCTCTATGTAGTAACATGAAAGACTCCTGGTTTCCTATTAAATGAAAAAAAAAAAAAAAAAAAAAAAACCCAAGTAGCTGTAATATAGTATATATGGAATGACTCCCATTTTTTAAATGTGTGTATATTTGTATACACATGGAAAGTACATTGGAAGAACACTAAAAGTTTGTGAAATGGGCAAAATGAGTCATCAGATTTCTTTTCAATGAAATATTAACTGTTGTTTAGCATATTCTTCAAGGAACAACTGGCTCCTCTTCATGCCTATTCATTTCAGCTTGTCTAACTGCCTGTGTATTTATCTGCTCTTCTGAACCAGAGAGACTTGAATGGACTTTTTTCTTTAACTTCTTACTGATTCCCTCTTTAACTAAGGAGCTAATTTTTCATTTTACATTTTGTCAATGTCCTCCAGCCAAAGACCATACCCACAGAAACGCACCCACAGTAGATAAAGCTGGGCTTCCTGGCTGGTTGGCTGCAACACAGGCAAACACATCCCATGGGGTGACTCAGAATGTGTTAGAAAGCACAAGTATAGGATTTGAGCCTGTGCTGGTGGTTTTAGGGAGGGTGCCAAGAAGTGGGGTTTGGCTCTGGACTGGGTGCTGTCAGGAGGCAGGGCCATCTCCGAGTGTGTGCCAAGTTCTGCTGTGATGACGGAGTGCTTCTTTCTCACCTGATTCCATCACTGTCGCAGGGGGGCTGTGACGGCAGCTGTGCCCCACAACAGTGCCAGGCTGTGCCCCACAGTCAGGAGCTGATTTTCCCTTTTTCAAGCTAGAGGAGAGCCATGATTTTACATTCCTTAAACTATCCCTTAATAACACAAAACTGTTCTGACATTTTATTGCCATTGGGTGGGGGGAATGTCAGTACCCTTGTCGCATACTTCTGTATCGACTGAATTCTGTACAACAAACAAGTACAACCTTTTTTTTTTGGTGGCACAGAGTGACTGGTGGGATCTTAGTTCTGCAACCAGGTATCAAACCTGTGCCCCCTGCAGTGGAACTGTGGAGTCCTAACCACTTGGTCACCAGAGAATTCCCAATCAAGTACAATTTTTATAATCTGAAGAAAGGAGTAGTTCAGTGGTTAAGACTGGCAGTCCAGTGGTTAAGACTCTGAGCTTAGTGCTCGCTTCGGCAGCACATATACTAAAAAAGACTCTGAGCTTACAATGCAAGGGCTGAGGGTTTGATTCCTGCTTGGGGAAATAAGATTCCAACATGCTATGTGGTGCAGCCAAAAAATCAAAACATAACCTGAAAAAAAGTAGTAAGGATTTTTAAAAATAGTTACCTCTCTCCTTTTTATCGCCTCCCTCAGTAAGGTTGCTACGTCGTGCCCCACGCAGTCGGTTGCCTTAAAACCTTTGGTCCAGGTGATTAAGATACCCTGCAACAAGAAGGGCCCCGCAGAGTCTCGTGTCATTAATCCTTCCAGGCAGAACACAAAATGCCACTCCCTCCTTCCAGAGTAAACACCTGCTAAGACAGTACAGTGAGATGACGCTGGAACGTCGGAGGCACAACAAGTAGAATATGAAGAGTCCTCCCAGGCCTGCCCCCTTCTCACAGTTCTCACAGTGGTCTGGTTTATAAGCGCCACTTCACAAATGGAGACTCTAAAGGAGATCAGCCCTGGGATTTCTTTGGAAGGAATGATGTTAAAGCTGAAACTCTAGTACTCTGGCCACCTCACGCGAAGAGTTGACTCATTGGAAAAGACTCTGATGCTGGGAGGGATTGGGGGCAGGAGGAGAAGGGGACGACAGAGGATGAGATGGCTGGATGGCATCATGGACTCGATGGACATGAGTCTGGGTGAACTCCGGGAGTTGGTGATGGACAGGGAGGCCTGGCGTGCTGAGATTCATGGGGTCGCAAAGAGTCGGACATGACTGAGTGACTGAACTGAACTGGGCATAGAAAGTTAATGGTGCTGCCCGTGGTGTCACCAACTAGTTCCCCTGAAGAAGAGTTTGCCAAAAACAGAAGTGGAGAAATGCAAACTTTTAGTAACTCTGTTACTACCTAAAGTCAACTTTAGGCTTGATTGGACTGTAGTTTATATGCTTGCTAGCTGTGTACTCACTATGATGATGGTACAAGTGAACTGCTTTTAAAAACCACCAGACCTTTAAAAAACCACCCTTAAAAACTGCCAGAAACAAGTTTACATGGATCCACCTGTTGAGATCTCAAAGCCTTTAAGAGGGAAAAAGCCCTGAGTCAGCACTGTGACTGGATTAACTGGCTTCAGAGGCAGGTGGCCCTACCCAGCGTCTCAACTGCTGCCAGTCATACGCTGCACACCCTGGCCTAAGACCTATGTCATGTGATGCCAGCACCACGGCTTCCTCCCTGGCCATACCCCTACCTGGGAAAACACGGGCACCCGCAACAACAGGACAGGGCCTGCCTGCACGACTCTGAACAGTCAGCTCCTTCCACATGGACTGTCCCCCTGCCCTACCAGGACCCCTAAGCGTGGCGCTGGAGCTGCTGGTCTAAGGGCTGGGATGCTCCACTAGACTGGGGGCTCCCTGAGGATAGGAACTGCCTGCCTAGTGTTCTCAGTCCTCAGCAGGTGCTCAAGCCCTGACCTTGAACCCTGTGTCATTCCATCTACTGAATAAACATTTATTAAGCATCTTTTCTGCTAACACACTGGGCTAGGGCCTGTGGGGAACACAGATCCTTGGCTCAAGGGTCAAATGACGTTGAAGAAAAGAATGACACAGAAGAGCACTAAAAACTGGGTAAAAAGTGCTACAACCAGGCAACATGAGAACAGGGAACACTAAGGAGGGTGAGATTCTTTTTGCCAGGAGGCCCAGAAGGCTTCCCAGAAGAGGTACATGCTTTAAATGATAAAAGAAGAATAGAGCCTGAAGATGTTTTGGAGGGTGTGGCGTAAGAGCTGGGTCAGCCCTCTGTGACAGCTAAATTGTCCAGAATCGCGGGGTGACACACAGTCTGGAGGAGGCTTCAAGGGCTGACCCACACTGGCCAACAGCCGGTCAGTGCTGCCCGATGTCTGAGGCCTGGAAAGAAAGAGACTCACCGCATCTAAGCTCGTCTGCTTGCAGGGAAACGAAAATGTGAAGCCCAGAGGCATTTTAGGGCCCTTAATGCCCATGTAGTCCAGGAAGTCAGAGATGCAGGAAACGATGTGGTCAAACAGCTTTAGAAGAAAAGAAGGGATTACTCATGCACCTCTGGGTTCACACCCTCAGTGCGCGCGTGCACACAGACACACAGACACACACACACACACAATGACACAGGCAGAGCAAGCTGCCCTCCCTCGGATCTTCAGAGGGGCCTGAGCATCCTCAGCCCAGGCGGGCTGAATGTACCTGACACTTTTGGGCTGCACGGACCCAGCTGCACTGCAGCACGTATCACATGGAGGCTCTGGGGCCCAGCAATGCCACTGGCCACGTATGTGACGCACACGTGCCTTGGCGAGGGAAAAGCAACACTATCTTACCTCCTCCCCAGTGCCCTGCATGATTTCAATGGGAATGGCGTAGATCTTATTGTGCATTTCTACCGATCTCTTTTTCCCACTACGGATTTTCACCAGCAGGACGCGGAAATTCGTTCCTCCAAGATCCAGGGCCAAGAAGTCACCATTCTCTGTTGTAGTCAAGAACATCAAGAAGGTCAAGAAGAGTGAATTTCACCTCCTGGCAGCCAGTAAGTCCAAGACTTCAAACTTTCAAGGGAGGAAACCCCATATTAAACAGAGGGGAGAAACTGTTAAGTCTTTTCTCAGCATACAGCCCAGGCTCAGAGAGGTGGGCACAAACTCATGACTACCACTGTCTCCAAGTCACACCAGAAGACAAAAGGCCCCATGGATGAACCAACAGGACCAGCAAGGTCACAGTACAGGTTGGATGCTGAGCTCCAATGTGCCTGGATGTAAAACTCCCCAGGCCTCTGCGGGCCTCTCACACTCTCCACCTAGGAAGGAGGCGCTGGGTGTGTCCTTCTGCCTTACTGTGTTTAGCAAAGGACCTACAAGCAATCTCAGTGCTTCAGAATCCGCCCAGCTCTGTTCTTTAAACAATACTTTCTAATTCGGAGTCAGGGCTGTGGTTTTAAAGACAGCACCTGCCTGGGAGTCCAGACCAGGCGAGGTCAGCTGCCTCGAGTCTCACATGCAGCAAGCAAGTTGGTGGTAAAAATGGAAGAGAGGGACTTCACTGGTGGTCCAGTGGCTAACACTTCACTTTCTAACGCAGGGGATGTGAGTTCAATTCCTGGTTGGGGAGCTAAGATTCTACATCCCTCATGGTCAAAACCACAAAACAGAAAACAGAAGCAACACTGTAACAAATTCAATAGGCACTTTAGAAATGGTCTATATAAAAATAGAAAAGATATCTTTGAGAGGTTTGAGTGAGTTTCTAACTCTTGCCAAAATCATGTCCCCCATCCCAGTGTCAATGCATCCCCTGGAGAAGACAACCTCCCGGCAGCCCCGCAGTGACTCAGCCGCTGGGATGAGAAGCGGGAGGCGCGTGTGAGCCCCCAGCTCAGGTCCTCACCAGTCCCATCAGGAATGCTCCGGACGAAGGAGGGCAGCATCTTGACCACAGCCTTGTCATGCGTCTGCTTGCCCAGCCCCAATTCCATCTCAGCCCGCATCCTCTTTTTCACCTCCAGCAGCATTTCCTTGGTAAGACTGAAGTGGGCCAGGGTTTCTTCTATCTGCCGGTGCTGCTCAGCCAGGCGGTAGGCCACAGCAGTCACCATGGCGGCCCCCTTGCCACTGCCGCTCTCGGAGAGGAGGAAACGCACATCGCAGTCGGGTACCAAGCGCCGCAGAGTCTTGTGGAAACGCCGAGAATACCTGGGGCGCGGGGCGCACAGTATACAGACTGAGCCAGACTGTCGGGACCTCTAGGATCCCATTCTTTTTCCACATTTTAATTCCATCTTCTACACTCACTTTCCTCGTTACTCAAGTCATACAACACATCCACTGTAGACAAGTTAGCAAACGCAGACAGGTCAAAAAGGAAAACTGAAATTACCCATAATCACGCACAAAAAGAGAGGGCTCTCATTATTATACAAATATCGAGGGCCTTCTCTGGTGGTCTAATGGTTAAGACCCCATGTTTCCAGTGCAGGGGGCACAGGTTTGATCCCTGATCAGGGTACTAGGATCCCACATACCAGGCAGCCAAAAAAAAAAAAAAATTGTATCGAGTACAGAAAATTCAGGGTTCAAAAATCTGTTGTCCACCATGACAAGGAGATAATACAGTACACTGGTTAAGAAAGAGCCCAGTGTTTAAGTCAGACCAGAAGGGACTTCCTTGGAGGTCCAGTGGTTAAGACTTTGGCTTCCAATGCAAGGGGTACAGGTTAGATCCCTGGTCAGGGAGCTAAGATTCCACATGCCTCAGGGCTAAAAAACCAAACAAAACAGAAGCAGTGTTGGAACAACTTCAATAAAGACTTTAAAAATGGTCCACATAAAAAAATCTTTAAAAAAAAGTCCCCACTTCCACACCAGGGGACCTGGGCCTGTTACTTAATCCTGGAGTCAATGCAGATGACAGCGTCTGGCTGACAATGATGAGGAAGGAACTCAACTGAGTTCATCAAATGCTTCAATGAATAACTGGCGCTAAGCAGGGGCTCAATAAAGAACTGCTCTTGTTTTTCATTTTCACTTGGCCCTTTCCCTCAGTGCCCAAGAGCTGAGATATTTTTTAGTGGTTAGAAGAGGACTTTAGGACAGGACTCAGTAAGACACAGAATTTTCTCCAGGTTTGTGGTCTGTTGTAAGTATGGAAGGCTGGGAAACTGGGAATTTAGAACCCCAAAATGATAAGAATGGTCAATTCCAGGGGATGGGATCAAAAATGGCTTCTCTCTGGCATTTTTTGAATTATTTGAAGTTTCTATACCAAAAGTATGTTACTTTGTATTTTAATCTGTATTTAATCAGTTATTTTTTTTAATATGATGTTGTAAATGAAGAGTTCAAGAGATGGCTGGTGGTGATGGCTGCACAACAGTATGAATGAACTTAAATTTACTGACCTATACACTAAAAAAATGGTTGAGATGGTAAATTTTATATTATGTATATTTTATCACAACTAGAAAATTATTTTAATGTGATGTAAATGCCTAAGCTTTCTTGTCCAAAAATTAGCCAAGAAATTTTTTTTTAATGGCTAACTGCATTATCAAGAATTTTACAAATACTCTTGTGAACCTGGCAGATAACAACAGCTAACTAGCTCAAACCCTATCCCCTCAATAACACTGAATTATCTCAGTTTAAGTCAATCTTCATTTAACTGTTTCAAGACCTGGTATGAAGGCACAGTATCTGCAAAGCCACTTCAGTCACAGGCACATTATATATACAATGGGAGAAATATCTGAGGTCATGTATTTAAAAAAAAAAAAACATCTTATAGGCAGTCATTTTTAAAACTCAATACAGGGACTTCCCTGGCAGTCCAGGGGTTAAGATTTCACCTTCCAAGGCAGGGGTGTGGGTTCAATCCCTGAATGGGGGGCTAAGATCCTACATGCTTTGTGGCCAAAAAAACAGAAGCAACATTGTAATAAATTCAATGAAGACTTTTAAAATGAACCACATCAAAAAAATCTTTAAAAAATTAATTAAAATAAACAAATAAAACTCAGTACATAAAGACTTAGAATTCACCTTTAGCTTTTTAAAAAAATACAAACCATGTTCTTGTGGCCAAAGGCGGCTTCTGACACTAAGGAGTCCAACAGACAAGAAGGCAGCATCTAAGTGAGGACTACTGACAACCTAATCTCTCATTGGCTTGCAGATGCAAAGTGTTGACAAGCTGCCTGTTTTTAAAAATTACTATCTGAGTGTTTGGGGAGCTTTAGAAACTCACAGGAGCTTCTAACACAGGGATGTGGGCAGCACATGTATGACCCAAACTACAGTGACGATGATGGTCCCTGATTAAATGCAGACAAGTAAGAGAATTGACGATACAGACACATTCCACCCAGTGCTCCTGGCAGCTAGAGAAGTCTCTAACAAGACTTATGAAATGAGGAGAGATGCCAGAGCAGTGCAGAAGCAACACCAGCGGGAATCAGCTGAGAGCCAGATATTTCTCCAAGTGGGCAACTCTGACCCTTCTGTCCAACTAGATATTGTCTTATCTGCCACAAACTTTCACTGGGTACAAAAGTCTGACCTCTGGAGACGGTCCTTAGCCAGGGCAGGTACTGAGTGCCAATTAGAGCAAAGGGGACTCACTGTGGGTGCGTCTTGTAAAGGGACCCGTCGACACCAACCGTGGTCCGCAGCCTGGGCGTGCCCTTGTTATCTCGGAGGCGGCTCAAGATGGCGCCCAGGGTCGCCGCCACCAGGTTGGCAGAGCGAAATGAGACAATGGTGCACACGTGCTGAACCGAAACACAGTCGTCATCAGACGGCTCCACTCCCAGGCGGGTCAGGATTTCTTTGGCATTGTGGAGGCCTTCCTTATTCCTGTGAAGTCAGAGGCCAAAAGTCGTTAGTTAAGGACCACAGCCGGCAGTGCACTGCTGTAAGCAGTGGGTGAACTGACCATTCATCATGCACGTACGGCAACAGAGAAATGCCCGAGACGGGGTCTCCTCGGCAAGGAGTCAGAAAGCAGCAGAAGGAAAAACTGTGATGGTTAAGTTATGCCAGGCACATGGAGAAGAGAGGCCAGCCCACATGGGCTCTGAACAGGTGGAGAAATAGCTGCTTCCATCCCAGGCCTCAGTGCTTCAGAGATGTGAGGGAATCTCCTGGTCTGGGTCTGTAGTATGCCCCTGGATTCTTACACATTCTTCCACGATCTTTTCAGTGAGAGTTTCATTTCCTGCATTTTTGTTATTTAGTTGCTAAGTCATGTCCAGCTCTTCTGCTACCCCATGGACTGTGGCCTGCCAGGCTTCTCTGCCCGTGGGATTGCCCAGGCAAGAATACTGGAGTGGGTTGCCATTTCCTTCTCCAAGGGGATCTTCATCACCCAGGGATTGAACCCACATCTCCTGCTTGGCAGGTGGATTCTTTACCACTGAGCCACCTGGGAAGTGCATAATTTGCTGCATATATGCTTTGTATAGCTTTTGTTGGATTTAAAGTATATGCTGGAGGGTATAGCTTTAATACTATTGTAGATGTTGTCTTAAATAAAAAATACATATACACACGTATTTTAAATGTACCGTATTAAAATGTTAACAATGGGAAACATTGGCTAAGAGATATATACTATCTTTGAAGTTTTTCTGCAATTCTAAAAATAGTCTAACAGATTTTAAAATATGTACATATTTTAATTACTGTCAGTACATAGAAATATAATTAACTTTTGTATCTTATCTCTAGACATCATTCCTAACCTCTTCTGTTATTCTAATCACTTGTCTAGATATGTTGGTATTCCATACAAATATATCTGCAATTAATGACAGTTTTACTTTTCTTTTGGATTCTTATGCCTTTAATTTCTTTTCTTTTTTTCTTTCATTAAAAAATATTGGAGCTAAGGCTCCAGGACAATGCTGAATAGAAACAGGTGATACTAACACAGGAGGCTTAACTCGGTGCTCTATGACAACCCAGAGGGGTAGGAAGGGGTGGGGGAGAGGTTCAAGAGGGAGGGGACATAGGCATACTTATGGCTGATTCATGTTGCTGTACAGCAGAAACCCATACAACATTCTAAAGCAATTATCCTCCAATGAAACAACAACAAAAAAAGAATCAGGTGATACTATCTTGGTCCTGAATTTAAAGAGAATGCTTCCAATATATCTTCACTGGTAAGAGGTTTTTAATAGATTTTTTCTTTTTTTTTTTTTTTTGAGATAGGCTTTATTACAACATAGATGCCTTCTTGAGCTAGTTCAAGTGGGTTTTGTTTCTTGGTAACCAAAGAGCCAACACCATAAACAGGCCCAGAGGAAGGCAGGCATTTCCTGACTTTGTCAGTGATTCTGAGATAAGCCACACATTTCCTGCTCCCTCCCCTCCCAACAGCTGAGCAGGGACCTGAGAAGGGAGACTGTTGGAAACTCAGTAGTGTGGTTCCCTAATGACTGTAGTGCTGCAGGTCCTGAAGGAGAGGTCCTAGGACAAAGGTCAGGACTCGAAAAGAGCAGGTTCAGATAAACCCCTTTCCATTTACATCAGCATCTTCTCCCTGGAGCCAGAGCAATGATGCCACTGGCTCTGAATTTCGAGGACCACAGCATGGGCAGTAGGATGACTGCCTCATGCAGAGATGAAAGGGCATTTCTAGCATCAAGCTAACCCTGTCTTTAAGCAGGTGGCCTCACGTGGCTACGTGGAGTCTCCTGAACCAGGAATAGAACCTGGTGGCAAAGGGAACCAGCCACAGGACAGGTGCCCTTCAGACATTCGGCTACATCAAGCTGCCTGGCATCAAGCCACCCAAGGCCTGCAAATAACAGGCCTTGGGTGGACTTGAGACAGAGAAGACTGGGTTTCTTATGTTGAGGTCAAAAGATAGAAGCCAGGTTGCTGGCTGGACTCTGTCCTTCTATGTCTATCTGTCCTATCTCATCTATTAACCAATGCTTCTCAAACTTGTGCCAAGGAACATGTGTGGCTGTGAACAAGTGAAAGAATGGGGAGGCTGGGGGGTGGGAGACAGAGAGGGGCATGGGGTAGGAAGAGTGGGGAGGGTGCTTCAGGCACAAAAGGATTTGGGGAAATGACCAGTTAACCAAAGTGAACTAGGCTTTCTTTTATATGCTAATGAACACTTCAGTTCAGTTCAGTTCGGTCACTCAGTCGTGTCCGACTCTGCGACCCCATGAATCACGCAGCACGCCAGGGCTCCCTGTCCATCACCAAATTCCGGAGTTCACTCAAACTCATGTCCATCAAGTCAGTGGTGCCATCCAGCTATCTCATCCTCTGTCGTCCCCTTCTCCTCCTGCCCTCAATCCCTCCCAGCATCAGGGTCTTTTCCAATGAGTCAACTCTTCGCATGAGGTGGCCAAAGTACTGGAGTTTCAGCTTTAGCATCAGTCCTTATAAAGAACGCCCAGGACTGATTTCCTTTAGAATGGACTGGTTGGATCTCCTTGCAGTCCAAGGGACTCGCAAGAGTCTTCGCCAACACCATAGTTCAAAAGCATCAATTCTTTGGCACTCAGCTTTCTGCACAGTCCAACTCTCACAGCCATACATGACCACTGGAAAAACCATAGCCTTGACTAGACAGACCTTTGTTGGCAAAGTAATAGCTCTGCTTTTTAATAAGCTATCTAGGTTGGTCATAACTTTCCTTCCAAGGAGTAAGTGTCTTTTACTTTCATGGCTGCAGTCACCATCTGCAGTGATTTTGGAGCCCCCCAAAATAAAGTCTGACACTGTTTTCCACTATTTCCCCATCTATTTGCCATGAAGTGATGGGACCAGATGCCATGATCTTCATTTTCTGAAGGTTGAGCTTTAAGCCAACTTTTTCACTCTCCTCTTTCACTTTCATCAAGAGGCTTTTTAGTTCCTCTTCACTTTCTGCCATAAGGGTGGTGTCATCTGCATATCTGAGGTGATTGATATTTCTCCTGGCAATCTTGATTCCAGCTTGTGCTTCCTCCAGCTCAGCGTTTCTCATGGTGTACTCTGCATATAAGTTAAATAAGCAGGGTGACAATATACAGCCTTGACGTACTCCTTTTCCTATTTGGAAACAGTCTGTTGTTACACATCCAGTTCTAACTGTTGCTTCCTGACCTGCATACAGGTTTCTTAAGAGGCAGGTCAGGTGGTCTGGTATTCCCATCCCTTTCAGAATTTTCCACAGTTTATTGTGATCCACACAGTCAAAGGCTTTGGCATAGACAATAAAGCAGAAATAGATGTTTTTCTGGAACTCTCTTGCTTTTTCCATGATCCAGCGGGTGATGGCAATTTGGTCTCTGGTTCCTCTGCCTTTTCTAAAACCAGCTTGAACATCTGGAATTTCACGGTTCATGTCTTGCTGAAGCCTGGCTTGGAGAATTTTGAGTATTACTTTACCAGCGTGTGAGATGAGTGCAATTGTGCGGTAGTTTGAGCATTCTTTGGCATTGCCTTTCTTTGGGACTGGGATGAAAACTGACCTTTTCCAGTCCTGTGGCCACTGCTGAGTTTTCCACATTTGCTGGCATATTGAGTGCAGCACTTTTACAGCATCATCTTTCAGGATTTGAAATAGCTCCACTGGAATTCCATCACCTCCACTAGCTTTGTTGGTAGTGATGCTTCCTAAGGCCCACTTGACTTCACATTCCAGGATGTCTGGCTCTAGGTGAGTGATCACACCATCGTGATTACTTAGACTTCTCTAAATATCTCCCAGTCCTAGTGGCCACAAAACCCTTTCTTCGGGGGAACACCTAATGATCTTGAGGTCAATAGGGTTCCCTGGAACACTGTCTGGAGAAGACCCTGATATCCCAAGGAGGGATTAACCCAAGCCTGAGCTCAATCAGTTCCTGTTCACCTCCAGGATCAGCTGTATGTGGGGCTGGGGGAGAGTGAAGGAGAAGGGGATCTTTGGTAATCACACCATTCAAGGAGCATTTGCCCCTAACTAAACGAATTTTTAATGTGCAGCCACCAGGTGCCCGCAGGGAGAGCAGCCCGGGGTGGGTCAGCCAAGTAAGAGGGGAGACCGGCCCAGAAAGCCCTAACACTCCTCAGGAGAAGCCCAGCAAACCAGGACTCAAGCAGGTAACAAGAGACCCATCGTTCTTCTCTGCCCCATGCCCCCCGGAAAGCCGTGAGGGGAGGCACCTACTTTTCGATGGCCGACACGTCACTGGTGTTAAACTTCCCTCTGGTGAGCAGCTCAGGGGTGATCCGCCCTTCAAATAAGAGGCCCTCCTTGGCCATCTTGACCAGGATCAGTCGGACCAGCTCGCCCAGGTACATGCCACTGACCATCTTCTCAAACCTGCAGGAGAAAAGCACCAGGCACTTGTCAGTGCCTCCTACGTGCTCACCACTGTGGCATCTCGTGAGTGGTGGGAGAGATGTGAAAGGAGAGGAAAACACGCCTCAATTCTCACAAGTGCACAGTCTCACTGGCAGGCAAGACCAGTGTGTGTGAGTAAAGGCACATTTGTGTGAGTAAACAATGAACAGACAGTGGGGGAACAGGGTCATCCAGACCCCACACCCATTCCCAGGGAGGAAACAGGAGGAGAGCGCCAAGGGCAGGGGCAGTCAGGGAAGGCTGCCTGGAGGTGGAGGGAGCATCAGGACTTAGACGGAAGGTAATGAGGAGGGACCTAGACAGGAATGAGTAGGATATGATCATTTTGTGCAAAACCTTACACCTTACTTTTTATTTTTATTATTTTTGGGCCATGCCACCTGGCTTACAGGATCTTAGCTTGCCTGGATCTTAGCTCTTCGACCAGGGATCGAACCTATGCCCTAGCAGTGTAAGCACTGAGTCCTAACCACTGGACTGCCAGGGAATTCCAATTACTGTACTTTTCAAAGGGCTTTCATCTTTATCCCTCTATCAGGAAGCTCTCCAATTCCTGTGGCAAGGTGGTCAGGAAGTATTCTCTCCATTTCCCAGCTCAGAAAGTGTAGACGTCTTGAGGGGAGATGACAAGGCTAAAATGCAGCCATTCCCCATGGGACCTCCGTCACTGGTCACCTTCCTGGCACCCATGTTCTCCTTCTCCAGCGGAGAGACAAAGAAAAAAGGTCTCCAGGAAAGTGCTTTGTGCAACTCACTCCTTCCCCACTGACCTGCCCTTACACTCCAGGAGAGGGCTCCCCGAGTAGCTTAAAACCAACCAGCTCCTCCTACCGCTCCGGCCACATTCAGCCACAGGCCAATCACAGTGGCTCGGCCCTCCTGCCTCCCCTGGGAAGTGTGGTGGGCGGTATGAGTGCTGTGACTGCAGCAGCCATTTTGAGCCCAACACTGCAGGGGAGAGGGAGCCAGGAACTAGGGCTCGAAACCATATCTGAGCCAGAGCCAGGTCCTGAGTCCTGGCTGATGAGAGGCCAGGAGGAAGCCCAGAGCAAGACAGATCAGAGGCAGGTCCACATCCAGGCAGCTGGCCTCTCCTCTGAGCGTGCCCAGCTGGCACACCCAGGGCTGGCTATGACACAGCAAAACAGTCTGCTCCATTCAGAGTCGGCGCGGGAGCCAGGGATGCTGCCGGGACCTGAGCACGTGGCCCCCCAACCCGCCCCCAAATCAAGGAGTGGAGAAACACTAGGTCCCATTGTTCAGACAGGACCAGACAGGACTGCCCTGGCCCCGGGTGCGTTGAGGATCCCTGGCAGGAGGGCACCCTGCTGAGTCCTAGCTGCCCCACCCAGCTCCTGGCCCAGGCACCTGTGGGAACAGCTTTAGTGCCACCCAAACTGGAATCTCAGAGCAGACAGGAGCCAGACTGCCTGAATTGAACTCCAGCCCTCCCACTTTATTATGCTACTTACCTCTTTGGGCCTCAGTTTCTTTACCTGCATAATGGGGAGCACACAGGGCCCACCTCTAAGGTTGCTGTATGAAAGATAGAGGTGGATATAGGTAAAATGCTCCAGTGCCTGACTAATACTGAGCCATGGCCCTTGCTATGTCTCCTGCCTAATTAAGCACTTTATGTGTATTAACTTATTTCATCCTTATTATAAAGCCTATGAGATAGACATCATCATTATCCCCATTCCACAGATGAGAAAACTGAGGCACAGAAAGGTTATATAACTTGCCCACAGTCATAGGGCTGATGAGTGGCAAATTATTTTCAATCCAGTTAAATCCAGCCTCAGATTCCATGCTCTAAGCACTGTGCTCTTCTGTCTCTCTCATGGACAGTATCATTAAAAGTTACCTGTATTACTGTCATCCTGGCAGCCATCAGCCCCAGCCCAACCCAGCCTCTGCTCGTCTACCTCCAGCTCACTCCTCTAGGCAGCCTGCCCCTGCTATTGGGCAAATTTGACAGCAAGAAGGTTCTTCCCCCTTAAGGTGGACTACAGTCAGCCTTGTGCACCTTCCTACCATTGCTTCTTCTTCTTTTTATTTTTGGGTGAGCCAGGCCTTCATTGCTATGCCCAGGCTTTCTCTAGTTGTGGGGAACAGGGGCTACTCTCTAGTTGCAGAGCATGGGCTCTAATGCTATCGGGGTTTAGCAGTTGTGGGGTATAGGCTTCGTTGCCCCACAGAGTGTGGGATCTTCCCAAAACAGGGATCAAACCATGCCTCCTGCATTGGCAGGTGGATTTGTAAACCACCAGACCAGCAGGGAAGTCCCACCCATTGCTTCTTCTTCTGCCTTCTGGAGACACTCAGAATGACCTGCTCCCTTTTCTATATGATGGTCTCTTAGACACACAGACACTGCCATCCTCCTTTTCAGATAAAGGAAGCCTGAGGCCAAGAATCTGTCCTTTCCCAGTCCCTAGAGACCCCGCTGGAGCAGCAGAACAAGGAAACAGCCCTTCTCACAAGCCTCCAGCGAAAGCCAGCAAGCCGTGATCTGCTGCTCAGCAGTCAGATACCTACGACCACAGGCCAGTGGGTGGCACCATGGTGTTGTGGCCCACAGGGCCTGGGGGAGCCTGGGAAAGGTGGGCAGGGGATTGGATGCTGACAAGGAATGCCCTTGGCAGCCAGAGTCTGCTCCGATGGGCAGCCCAGGGTCAGAGAAGGAAGGTGAGGTCTGTGGGCACCTAAAGAGGGTTAGAACTGCTGAGAGAGTCTATGGAGCAGGCAGAGCAACAGTAACGAAAGTGTTCGGGGGATGACTTGAAAAGAGGTGCAATTACTCCACCACCATCCAGGCCAAAGACTTCTCCAGGCCAGACCTTCCTGCTGTCACAATCACGGCTGCTGCTGCTGCTTTGGGGGGCGGTGTCTCCTTCACTATGAAAGATGTGAGAGGGAATCACAGGGGAATGGGATTCAGAATTCCTAACAAAGCAGAAAATAAAAGAAAACAGAAGAGCAAAAGGCCTAAGAAGACAAGAAGAGGAGAAGGAAAATTAGAAATGAAAGAAGCTGGGGCTTCATCTACAGTAGGAGACAGGTGTGGAACCAGGACAGAGGGCAGCAGGGAGGAAGGAAGGCCATGGCTGACCTCTTTTAGAGGGATAAACCTTCTAACCTGGGGGCTGGGGGAGGGGTCCTGAAGCAGCTGTCAGCAACGAAGGCAGGAGCCACAGAGCCGCGGTGCTGATACCCTTCCTGTTAGCTGTATACGGTCAGTACTCAGTAAATGTAAACTTCAATCCAAACAAATGAGTGGATGCACAGTGGTCTAGAGCCCACCTGGGCACAGAGCCTTTAGACAGAGCTAGCTAGATACACCTCTGTTTTCAGCCCTGGTTAAAAACTAGAATCACTTGCAGGCTCTTGAAGACAGGGCTCAGCCTAGGCCAAGTAGGACTGGGAGGGAAGGTGGGTAGGGTGGGAAAATACCTAGGCAATAATATGTTTTTTAAAGGTCTCTACGTAATTCTTCGTTTTTTCTGGCCATGCCATGCAGCTTGTGGGATCTTAGTTCCCTGAACAGGGATTGAACCTAGACCCTTGGCAGTGAAAGCGCAGAGTCCTAACCACTGGACCACCAGGGAATTCCCCTTTTAAAAAAGAAAAAAATGTTTTAATGTAATTCTAGTGAAAAACATTCCTCTAGGGGACTTCCTGGGGAATTCTTCTAGGGAATTAAGATCCTCCATGCTGTGTAGCACAGCCAAAAAAAAGAAAAACATTCCTTTAGACCATTCATGATAATGTTTGCTCATAAATGATGAAATGCCTCTTAAGACATTCTGGAAGTTCACTATGAAAAACAAGTACTTTCCAGCAGGACAGAAAACCACAAACTTAAGCCAAATGAAACCTCAAATTAAACCAGCTTTGCCCTGTCCCAGGGTCCTTGTGCCTTAATTTCCCCATCAGTCAAATGGAGCAAACACCTTTCCCTGGTACAAGGAAAACAAAACAGCTTTGAAGAACCTGCATTGCACAGAAGACACAGGGAAGACCCCCAAAATCAGGCAGATGCCTAGGAGACCAGCTACATTAACTTTGGCAAAAAACCCTCTGACCAATAGCCTATTTCTAGAAATATATGATACAACTCAAAATCTGTCATCTCTTCGGAACTTGCTTACCAAGACCTGCCCTATGGTTCAGTCCGCAGGGAAGATGGAGATGGACCTTATCCCACCTGTCTCACTCTTTTATCCACGCACGTATTTCCCACCCATTTCCCAGCCACACTTCTTATCCACTACTCATCCTCCAACCCCCATCCATCCATCCATCCATCCACTTATCTTTGCGTGTCCATCTTCTATCCATCCACTATTCCAAATATGTTTATTGAAAGTCAACTGTGAGGCCAGTTCACATTTCAGCCTGAGGATACAGTTCAACTCTTTAGAGAAATTCAGAACTACATCAAAATGGATGACAGAGAGTCCAGGTTTCCACCTAAGCCACGTAGGATCCCTACATTAAGGCTAAGGAAATAGCCAAGGCCCTGGGCCTTATCTGCTCAGTTATCACAGGTAACTGCCCAACCTGCTCTGCTGAGAGGGGTGACTTCAGACTCAGTGATTGACAGTAACTACAGGTACATCATTTCTTATCTGAAACCCCTGGGGTCACATATGCTCGGGAACGTGGACATTTGAGGATTTCAGAGAGGCAGTACGGTACACATGCCACATAGTACAGCATAGCCCCAGGGGTGCCTGAGGCAGGGCTATAATCAAGCATGGATCTCCAGTGACATGTATAAACACGCGAGTAAATAGCTTCAAGGCAGCTGGGGTCAGGTTTTAGAATTGGGGTTTAGGTCAATGGATTGAGGGGAAAAAACCTTTGGTTGTCAGAGCTGGGGCTCCTTATTACCCAGCTGGTGTTTCAGCATGCAGAGCAGATGTTCAATGCTGGGCCTAAGAACTCAGGATTCTCCCAGTGAGAGACCTCATTTATTCACCACCACCAGTCCCAGTGGAGGGAGGTTGGCCATTTATGCAATTCCATTAACTCAGGTGGAAAGCCTATTAGCCAGCCTGGGGGGCTGAGATCTTCTGGGTGACAGATTTCAAAATGACAAACTCCCTGACAGTGTCTCTCTGGCAAAGGATAAGGGCAATTAAGCTCACAGGGTCAATGAACATCTCCCAGCGTGCTGATAGCACCCAACTCCAGAATAAGGCTGCTGGGAGGTCAGTCAAAGAGGGCAGCATGCAAGCATCACAGAGAAATATGAATATGCACTTCAGGAAACAAGGAGCTCACAGGAAGCAATGCCCACACCAGCCTAAATAATATCACTCACACTTCTGTGGCCAGAGCTCTCCAAGGCCAAGACCAACTTGCCAGAGAAGTCTGATGCAACGTTCTCTATCAGCTGTGACCCATCTGGCTTATACATGACATGGAAGAAGGTCTCCCCACAGTCTGCACGACTCACATGGCTCCCGACCACTCCCCTGCATGACAGGTATTTGCAGCTGTGACTTCCCTCACCAACTGGACCTTAAGTTCCGGAAGGGAAGGTGCTACTCTGTATGCCTGGAGCCCAGCACTGAGCTGGCACATCTCAGGTGCTCCAGAAGTGTGTGCAGAATGAATGGGCACTTGCTCACTCTCCCTGCTCACCAGCCACCCCACATGCTGAGTGGCCTCTCCCACCCTCAGCAGCAAACCCTACTGAGGACATCATACGGAAATGTTTTTAAACCTTAGCTTCAGGCTAATGCTTCTGTGCTTTTAATTTTTAAAACGTTTACAAGAACACAATCACAGTGTAATTAAACAGAAATTTGGGGGTGGAGTCGGGGGGGTAAACTGGGAGATTGAGATGGATGTATACATGTTATTACTATCTATAAAACAGATAACTAATAAGAACCTAGTGTATAGCACAGGGAACTTTACTCAATACACTGACCTATATGGGAATAGAATCTAAAAAAGAATGGATAAATGTATCAGTATAAGCGATTTGCTTTGTTGTATAGCAGAAATCAACACATTGTAAATCAATTATACTTCAATAAAAATGAATAAGGAGAAAATAATTTAAAATACACTTTCAGTGCTGCACATGCCACAGCTGTGTGTGTCTCAAAAATGTGAGCTAATATACACTTGATGGGTGATTCTTTTTGATCACCTGGCTTCCTGCCCCTCTCATCAACCACCCTAAATCTCCCCTTAAGTGTCCTGTAGGTCCTCTATATGACTATTAAGAAAAGGTGGGACTCACAGCTGCTTCCCAGGGTTGAGCGACCCCCGGTCTATCTCCCGGTCGAACTCAGTGCGGATGTCCTCCAGGGCCCCGTCGTCCCCGAAGGCCCCCCACTCGGTGTTGATGCACATCCTCCCCTCGTCGCCCTCCACCAGGTCGATGTGCCTCAGCTCCTCCATGTAGCACGCATTGGTGCCAGTACCTTGGAGAGAGAGACGAGATCAGAAGCTGTGACCACACCACGTCACGAGAGAGACGGCAGCACCTGCTGGAAACACCGGCTTCAGGAAGGGACAAGGACAGGGTGGGCGTTACCAATGATGAGGCCGACTTCACACAGCTGGTCGTCGTAGCCACAGGTCATCATGGTCCCCACCGTGTCGTTCACCACAGCCACAATGTTGGCATCATAGTCCTGGAGGGAGAGAAGAGGGGTCACTGCCCACTCACATGTGGAGCAGCGATCACCTGCCTTTAAGATGGCCTGGCTGGAGGGCTCCCACTTCATAGCCTCCGCTGCTTTCATCACTGCGGGCACTCAAATTCACCGGACTCAAGCCCAGTGATCACAGTATGGAGACAAAAAGGCGCCCTTCGTTATCTGGCTTACAATTCTTTTCAGTGTGGAGTTCACTTACAGAGCCACAGCCCTGTATAAACCATCCCAATGCATCCATGTGCCTTCTGCATTTGCTGCAACCCTGGCACGCTGCACTCAATCACGCCAGCTCCCTGCACAGCTGCCCTCATGTCAAAAGGAGGCTAACCCCTCCCCAAGAGCTCGGCTCTTTGGTAGCACCTCGGACAGCTCTGCTTTGAACCAGCCCCAACCTTCCAGAGTGTGAGCTCTCACTGCTCACCTGCCTCGGTCTTCAAAGACCCGCACCCACCACACCACCGCCACAGGCCATGCACTACTGTCCCCCGAAAGAACCTTAGTCACACAGCCTTCTCCCCACACTCCCCACCTCTAGGTGGTCAAGGCAAGTGGCTAGTGAGAAGTTACCCCACGCTTTTTGATGGCTTTGTCAAGCAGCTTCACCACATCAGTTCCCTCCACGCCGCTTGCTTTAAATCTCTTTGTCCAGGTGATCAGGATGGCCTGTACAGGAGAGCACAGAGGGGTCAGAAGAGGGCTAGGAGGCCTCCGCAACCTCCAGGTCCCTGGAGAGTCTGCTCAAGGACAGTGACTAAGCCGAGGCCCAGGGAGGGGAGACACATCACATCAGGTAACAGACCCAGACTCTTATCTCCTGCTTATCTATCCACACAATGGAGTTCTCTGGCGGCTGCCACAGGGAAAAAAACCCTGCAGCTCACACTCAAACATTGTCAGTGGCTGGCTAGTGGGTGGTGTCACACAGCATGCAGATCTAACTGGTGTCAACTGTACAGCCTGACTTCATTTACAAAGAGAAATGCTGTTATTACCTGATCACCCTTCTGTATTTTCAAACCAGACCTTGGTTTCCATGGCCCATGGCCCATGGCCCCAAGGAACTTTCATCAGAGCCAAATTTCGAAGAGAAACAAAATGCTAAGATAATTCTTGGCTACTGTGCTTCTAAGAGCCAAGTCCTGAGCTTAAAGGATAACACTAACTGATTCATGCCTCTTCCACAAGTTTGGAATGTAAATCCCATTTGTAAGCGATGACTCTACAGTATAATCCATTTCTGTGTGTATATTTCTAGAGAAACACTAAGGACATATATCCAGTGGTTATTCACTTGAGACTATACAAGCATAGGAATTTTACGTTTTGCTTTACACCTTTATATTATTTCAATAGTTTTACATATTGCTTCTGTATCTTTTTCTTTAAATCAAGGATCCAAGAAAAGAATATTGTTCTATGTGACTATTCTCCAAGTGCAGGAAGTCATTATAAATGCGGCTTGGTTGGGAAGAGCTGCTGTTTAGGCCCCGTTGTCTCCAGGGTGACACAGGGATGGGAAATGTCTACACTGGGCTGCCCTGCACTCCGAAAGCCGGGTAGCCTCCATGCAGGATGCATCAGGAAGGGCAGGCAGCAGCCTGCAGCTGACCGGGCATTCCAAAAGCCCCCAGACACTGTTATCACCCCTTTGACGCTCAAGCCCCCCAAAGCCTTGGAAAACACGGTGCTGTGGAAAGAACATGGATTGGAAATCAGGACATCAATCCTATCCCCACCACTTCTGTCCATTTCCTCGTGGGCAGTCTTCCCAGCTCCTCTTATGGTGACTCTGTTCATCTGTCAAAAAAGGCAGCTGGTCTAGACACTCTTGAAGGTCCCAGGCAGCCTTGAGAGTGGGCTCAGGCCTCCAGATGGGTAATTAGATCCTGGGATCCACTGGCTTCCTAGCAGGCAGCATGCCCGGCTGAGCAAGCCCTCCCCAGAGAAGGGTCAAGGCTGGCAGGTGGGGGCCACACTTTTGGCTCTTTCTCTGCCAGGCACCATCTGCTCTGCTCTGCTCTGTGGGGCTCTTGTGCCCCCGAGGATGTTCCCTATCCACTTCTGCAATGCCTTCTTTCTTGGAAGACAGCACCTCTACCAGGCAGGCCATATCTGTGTGCAGCTTTCTCCCAGGGCCTAGCCCAACCCACAAGGATGGCACTCGGTCCACGGCCACTGATGAACAAGCAAACAGCCAGCAGCTGCTTCATTCCCGGCCCATCTCCTGCCTCTTCCGGCGGGAACAGGGAAGTCTTACCCTGTCTTCTGCCTGGGGAGCGTGGCTGTCAAGCCTCAGCTCTCAAAAGCCAAGGGAAAATAGTACTGACAACGGTCCTCATGAAAGGCCACTAACCCTACTTTCTTTTCTTTCACTTGCTTGAGTCTAAGAAATGCTTTTCTCTACCAAATGGCCACAAACACCATGATTTGTAATGAAAAATACACATATAACTAAAGCAACTGAAAAATAAACATGATTATCATGACCTTACATTCATTCTACAAATGCTTCTTAAAGAAAAAAAATCCAAGACACACAGACCATCCAGAGAAAGGAAAAGGGTTCCTTAGCATTTCCTCTCTGGGGTGTATGGGAAACCTGATAATCCCAGAACGTCTTACCTCGTCTATTCTGGATTGCCGACAAGGGAAAGAAAATGTGAATCCCACAGGTAATTTCTTGTCCTTGATTTTTTTTTTCTCCATGAAGTCTCCCAGGCACTCAGCGACGTGATCAAAAAGCTGGAGGAAGCACAAGAGAGCAGTTGGGAAGGAGAAAGAGGACTTAGCATTTCAGGAAAAATGTGAAGGATTCTCCGCCCAACACGGAAAGGAGCCTGGCTACCCTAGCTGCCCATCCCCAAGGCACCTGGTCGCCAGGTGGGGCTTTCCCTGGAGGTTCAGTGGTTAAGACTCCCCATGCTTCCACTGCAGGGGATGTGGGTTCGATCCCTTGTTAAGGAACTAAGATCATGTATGATGCGCAGCACAGTAAAAAAAAAAAAAAGAAAGAAAAGAGAAGCCAAGAAGTGCATGACTGGCAAAGAAGAGTCCCTTGAAAATAGCCTGCCTTGTGGGCCAGCACGGCTTAGGAAGCCTTTTTAAGCCTTCACGTGGCCTCTCGTGTATCACCTGGGTACTAAGATGTATCATCTGGGTATTTAGGAAATGTGAAAATAAGAGAAAGACAGTTCATCCTCCACAACACACAGGCCCTGGACCGCCAGCAGCCACCCAGACAGCGTGGCCATCTGGCCCCTTCTCTCTAACTCCATCTCTCTCTCCCTCCCTCTGTCAGTTCCAGAAGCTCTGTGAGGCAATTCCCCAGCCTCCAGGCCACTTGAGTGATCTCACAATCTTCGAGTTATCCACTTTTTACTTTAACTCACGTTCCATATGCATGCAAAAAAAAGTGCTCGCGTCCTAAGTGTAGGGTTCACTGGATTCTCACAGGTGCGCCCAGACACCCTCCCGTGCAGTCACTGCTGCCACCCAAACTCACAAGGCCAATCGCAAGGCACTCGGCCTTCCAACGCCCTCTGCATGGCTGTCTACTATGTATAAAAGGAACAGCAGCGTGCACTCCGTGGCGTCTGCCTTCTTCTCCTCTACACTATGTGTGTGGGCCATCCACGTAGTTGTGTGAGAACCAGTGCTGGTTCTCATTGCTGCATAGTATTCTATGGTGTGAATATACTATGATTTATTTAGTGAATTGCCATTTAAGTTCTACGACATGCTGTAGAACTTGCTGGCTCTACAACAAGTTGCCAGAATATGCATATGTCTCTTAGAATCCACTAGAAAGAAGTCAGAACACTGTTTCCCTAGCCTCTGTGTGAATGCTGTCAATGACGGCAAGCTTATCACCTCCTAGGCAACTTCTTGGATTTATCCAATATCTCCCTCTTTCTCTAAAGTATATCCAGAACTGAATATAATATTTCACATGTGCTCTGATTAAAAAAAAAAAAAAAAAAACTTAGTTGAACTAAGAACCTCCCTTTCTCTTAGCTCTCTACCTCCATTAATATAACCAAACCATATATATGCTCTTTTGGCAACCATGCCACAGTCTAGGTAACCCCTCTTTTTTTTTCACGTGGCTGTCATCTAACACTAGGCCTCCCATGTACATGGGATTGACACAGCTAACGGAGCTTCTTGAAGCCTAGAGAATGCAGCGTTTGCAGGGCCGAACCGCACAGTCACAGGAAGCAAACTCAGCCAAGGCAAGGCCAACTGCCTGAAGGCTTTCTCTGCAGGGTCCTTCCCCTCCCCATATTAAACTTATAGTTCTATTCAAACTTATAGTTTGATTTTAACAAATGTGTCGAGGAGAGAGCCCCACGGGAAAGAGTGGAGTCCATGCGGGTAGATCCCTCCCAAACGCCTGAGGAGGGGGCAGGTCCCCTCCCCTCTCCTTCTCTTCCCTCCTCATCTAAAGGGATTTGGGGGGAGACCTATACAGGGGAGGGGGCTGGTCCCCAGGCTGTGGGGGTGGTGCCTGGGATACAGGGCTATGGAGGAACAAGAACCCAGGCCAGGGAGGAGTCGGGGAATGGCACAAGGACCATTTGCCAGAATACACGGCCTTCTGATTCCAGATTGAATTTACAGATAAAACACAACTAGGCCACAAGCAGCACCCACTTCCTCTCCCCACTAGGGCTGTAGTTTGAAGGGAGAAGAGACAGTTTCACCAAAACCACGGTCTACTCACTCCGGGCCACTCTGTTGGAGCTCCCTGACAGATTGAGGGGACAGAGGAAACCAAATTAAAACGTCGGATAAATTGTGTAGGAGGAATCCAGGGAAGGGCCCAGCCAGAGCTGGGCCAGGCATCACGGCTGCCCCCACAGCCACTCTGTAGAGTCTCCTTGAGAGGAGGCCAGAAGTCAATATTCCCATCCCCATCTTTCCCCAGACATCCCTGACCCAGCTCTGCAGTTTGATCTTCCTGCCAAAGGAAAGGAAAACTTGTCAGTTCTGACTTGGGAGCCTCTGTCCCTGAGTCACTATTACTGAGGCCACGGTGACAGCGGCAACTCTGGCCAAGGAGACACATGACCACCTCCCCTGGGAGAACCCAGCTAAGCTTCCTGCGACCTACATTTCTGAGCGACGTAAACCCATTACAAAGCCCGACAGCTCGCCCCACGTCATCTGCCGGAAGAAGCTCCCTCAGGGGAGCAGGCTGGGCGGAAGGCAGGCAGGCTGTGGGCAGGAAGAGGCAGGGAAGTGAGTTACACAGGGCTGTGGCGCTGGAAGCAGTCTCTGGATTGAAGTCACACACCCACCCCTTTGCACTCTGCTAAAAAGGAAATGCCATTTGTGGAATGCCCCAAAGAAGCGGTGACAAGCCTGCTCAGAATAGACAGGAAGCTTCCCCCAGGCTAACTCGTGTCTAACCAACCAGAAAGGGAAGTTACCCAGCCTCTCTGCACTCAAAATTTTAGTGATTAAAAAACATTTTTTTTCTTTCCTGACAACATGCACATTTATTTAATTTAAATAAATTTAAGTCATTTATTTAGTATTCAAAACTCCCCAAGCTAAATAAGTGATGTCTTAAGAAGATCGCAATTATGTTTCTGAAATTATTAACGCTTAAAACTGTGCTGAAACTTTCAAGATACTTTGTGTTTCTGTGTGTGTTATGTGTGTGCGTGTGTGTAGAGCAAGAGAGAAAAAAGGGTAAAACAAATAGTTAATTGGGAAATCTGGATAAAGGATATAAAAAGCTCTTTGTGCCTATCTTAAAGTTTTTCTGAAAGTTTAAAATTATTTAGAGTAAAAGGTTTTAAAATCTATCAAAAATTCCTGCCTATGTTTGAACATGAGATCACAGCCCCAAGAATTCAGCACAGTTCACAGGCTGTGAGTTTGGGCTGCTTCATGGGCAAAATGGGGCCCTTTGTGGACTAGGGTATTCTATAGGTCAACAAGAGATATCAGAAAAATGGGCCACCAATATTTATTGCTAACCTCACACCAAACTTCTAGACGAGAGGTTGCCGCTTCATCCCTATTTTTCAACTGCCAAACCTCTCCTCCCTCAATCACTTGAACCTTCCTCCTTGCCCACACATTTCTACACTATCAAAAAATTTTAGTAAAAATACTAATTAATTTATTAATTAATTAAAAACAAAGACCCAGTCTAAGAGTGTCCCACAATGCTAAAACTGTCACATCTGGAGCCAGACTGCCCAGGTTCAAATCCCAGCTTTTTCACTTATGTGCTGTGTGACCCAAGGGGCTGATCACTTAACAGCTGAACCTCAATTTTCTCATCTGTGAAACAGGAATAATATCTACCCACAGAGCTGTAATGATTAAATGAGTTAATCTGTATGAGGGGCTTGTGTCAGTGACATACATAACAAGTTCTATGCAAGTATTTGCTCTAATAATATAACATTATCATTATCCTCATCAACATCAACATCTTTTCTTTGCAAACTGCTTGAAAGGGGCAGCTGCAGAAACAGCTGGAAACAAAGTAGTTTTGGAGCTGGGAAGAAGGGGACAGAGGATGGGATAGACAAGGTCCTGGGGGCAGCAATTAGAAGAGTCATTAGCTTCGGAACTCTGAAACAATTAATATTCATGATGTGTGAGAAAGCATGATACACAACTGTATGATCTTAATTACATAAAAATGGATGCTTAGTTGTGTAAATACACAAATGAAACCTAGAAGGACACACCAAACGGTCAACTGCTCATGATTTTGGATGACTGTGTCTTCTGCTTCTTGTGTTTTTTGGTTTCCTAGTATGCACATGTTAACTTTTAAGAAATAAATGTTTTTCTAAAAATCTTTAAAAAAAAAAAGTCACGGCAGAAGTGATGCAGCAAGCGTGCACCTGAAGGAGGGCATCCCCTCAATTTACAAACCCTGCTCCTAAAAAGCCAAGCCAAGACTCACAGGAATGTCCACGGCATGGGGGGCAAGTCCCAAAGGCGAAGGCAGGAGGCAGAGGTGGCTCCTCCCAAGGGCCATGGGGAAGAGTGACTAATCAGTGTTTGTTGGCAAATAGAAGGAGCAAGATGCCAACTGGAGGCTGCTGGCCACCTGCAGAAAGGAGCAATGTGGCGAGCACTGGGCAGGGTGAGGAGACCCACTCGCTGGCAGCCTTCATGCACACACCTTCATGCACACACTGAATGAATGAGCCAATCTCTGCAGCCCTGTTATGGAGGGACAGCAGAGAGACCTCTGGGCAGGGGCATCCGATGAGCGATGCACCCGTTTCAGTGGCTGATAAAAAAGTGGCCTAAGGACAGTGTCCCCATCAATGCTCACAGTCTGAAAAGCTCTGAACACAACCCCTGCCCCTCCTCAGCAGCAGGTGAAAGACCAGGATTAGCCCTTTTCTCTGGTAGAAGGAAAAGGTGGAGTTTGCATTAGGTCCCAGCCACGGGAATTTAGGAACAAAGAGGAGTCAAGAGAAGGAGCTGGGCTTCATCCCAAAGTCCAGCCCAGAGCCATTAGGTTTTCTGCAGAACTTAGTCACGAACCTTGCTGTGAACACACCCTCCCTAAAACAAATATTTGGCAAGCTCTGAATAATACATATCCTGACAACAGCCATGACTTAGGAGGCGAGCTCTAAACGGGAGGGGAGGGGTCAGAACATCTGCAGGAGAGGGGGAGGAGCAGAACAGGACCAGAAATGACTACAAGCCTGCCAAGGGCTGCCCACAACCTGATCACAGGGTCCTCAGTGAGCCTGCAGCCTACCACCCACCACAACCAGATGGGGAAGCAGGAGGGTGGTCAGGCCCTTCTGAGCATGCGCATGGCCTCGGCCAGCAAACGAAGGCAGCAGCCCTTCCATTGGCAGGAGTTACAAGTGTGAGAGGAAGGGATGGTGACTTTCCAGGCAAGGCCCTGCCGTCGCTGCTTTCCATGCCAAGGTCTCGTAGGAGACTATTCAGCTGGGAAGCCAGGAGCCCTTTAGAATAGTCCTGGGGCTCTGAACTCAGATTCCTGCTGTCCCACAAGGTGACAGCCACAACTGACGAGGCCGAGGCCATGGGGGATCTGGGTGAGGAGGACAGTGACTTGGAAGAAGGGCTTTCACCCAAGGGCTCTGCGCTCCCTCTTCTGGGGAACCACCCCAGGATCCTTAGGGAATGAATGCATTTACCCGCTGGGCCTCCTCTTTACACCCCTCACCTGAAAGGCCCAGCAGCTGAAAGGACCAATAGCCCCCTCCCATCCTCCAGCTCATTCACACAGTGAGGATTCCACCCAGGAGTCCTTCTCTATGTATGCCTATGATGGACTCGCCCAGGGGCTCGGCCCACCGCTGCTCTGGGGCTGGTTCCTGGGGGTACCCTGCAGCCTGATGCTTAGGCCACAGGGGCTAGTCAGAAGGGAAGTAGAGACCCACCTGGCTTCCACTGCCATGCATGATGTTCTCCGGGGTGTCATAAACCTCAGACTCCATATGAACAGCCTGGTTCTGCTCATGATTCACCTGCACCCGCAGAATTCGAAAGGAAGACCCACCAAGATCCAGGGCGATGAAATCTCCTTTTTCTGTTAGGGAGACAATAACATCACATCAGATTCAAGTGCCTGGGAAGGCTGCACGCTTCACCCACTTCTCAGCAGGGTCTGGCCCCACTTCACTGTGCTTTCGGCCACAAAACAGGAGGCATGAAGACCCCATCACACTACAGCCCCACCTGGAAGAGTGGGCAAGAGAAGCCCTCTCCCAGCCGGGCGTCCCTAGGCAGACAGCTTCACACAGTCCCGCTCAGGCCCAACTGCAGAACGAAAGTATGGACTTCATTAAAGCACCAACCATCGTTCTCCAAGTCTTTACCCTTTCTCACGAATGGCTATACTATCCATAAGGTAAAAATAAAAACAGCATTTCAACTCAGAGCAAACCCTGCATCTGAGGTCTATTCCATGCCTTAAGTTCCTTCCCCATCAGCTGAGACACCAATTCCAGCTAGTCCATACCTCCACTGATTCCCCAGGGGATTTTTTTTTTTTAATTGTAGTAAAATATACATAACATAAAATTTTCCACTGCAACCATTTCTCAGTGTACAGCCCACTGACATTAAAAATGTTCACAATGCTACACAACTACCACCACCATCCTCAGAAATTTCCATCATCCCAAACAGAACCTCTATAACCAGTAAGCAGTAATTCCTCATTTCCCCTGCCCTCAGCCCCAGGCAAACACTATTCTTTTTATTTCTATGAATTTGCCTATTCTAGATATTTCTCATAAACAAAATCATACAGTATCTGTCCTTTAGTGTCTGGCTTATTTCGCATTGTATCAAGTCTCCAGGGTTGATCCATGTTATAGCCTATATCAGTAGTTCACTCTGTTTTCAGCCTGGGTGATATTTCCTTGTATGTGTATCCATTCATCAGATACTGGACACGCCTGTTGTTTCTGCCCAGGGGATGTTTTTAACAGAAGTCCCTCCTGGTCACACAAGAGTAAACTGGCTTGAACCAGTTTTATTCCTCACGACCAATGTGAGCAGTGATTGGGGTGGACCTCAGTGGGTTAGAGAAAGACAACAGGCCTGTGTGTCAAGACCACCACAGAGCACCAGTGGAGGTGGCTGTGATGAGAAACCAAACCACTAAGCCTCCACCCAGCATCCTCTATCCCAGGTCCCCTCCAAAATCAATGAAAATCTGTTCATTTTACTTCTGATGCTACATTATCACTGTCTCACCATCACCTTACTTTCTTGATGATGACTTTTGAAGCATAAGAGTTTATAATTTTGATAAAGTACGACTTATCTTTTTTCTTCTGTGGCTAATGCTTTTGGGGTCATATCTAAAAATCCATTGCCAAATTCAAGGTCACAAAGATTCGTACCTATGTTTCCTTCTAAGAGTTTTACAGTTTTAGTTCTTACATTGAAGTATTTGGTCCATTTTGAGTTAATCTGTGTATATGGTCTTAAGTACAGGTTCAGCTTCCTTCTTTGGCACATGGACGGTTGTTGCTTAGTTGCTGAGTCGTGTTTTTTGTGATCCAATGGACTATAACCCCCCAAGTTCCTCTGTCCATGGATTTCCCAGGCAAGAATACTGGAGTGGGTTGCCATTTCCTTCTCCAGAGGATCCTCCCGACCCAGGGATGGAACCCATGTCTCCTATGTCTCCTGCACTGACAGGCAGATTCTTTACCAGGCAGGCACTGTCAAATAGCA
Source organism: Capra hircus (assembly GCF_001704415.2). NCBI lineage: Eukaryota > Metazoa > Chordata > Mammalia > Artiodactyla > Bovidae > Capra > Capra hircus. The sequence goes on from NC_030835.1 coordinate 19,946,405, forward strand.
ACACCATTTGCTAAACAGACTATTCTTTCCCTCACTGAAAAGTCTTGACACCCTTGTAAAAAATCAAGTGACCATAAATATGGATTTATTTCTGAACTCCCAATTCCTTTTTTCCCCCCGTTTTGAGATGTAATTGACATAGTGAACACTCAATTCTGATTCATTGATCTGTACATCTATCCTAACAGCAGTACCACACTGACCTGACTGCTTCCGAATATTTGAAACTGGGAAGTGAAAGTCCTCCAACCCTATTCTTTTGCAACATTGTTTTCACTATTTTGAGCCCCTTGAATTTTTTATTTTTTTTAAGTAATGGATTGTTTGGGTTTTTTTAACTTCTTTTTTATAAACTGACACCCTCTTTGTATTTGATTCCAACAAACTTTAGGTTCTGACACACTGCTCTATTTCTGGAACTTAGAATGGTTGTTTGGCATATAATATGAACACAACCAATATTAATAGTTGAATTAATGAGGGTGGCAAAGGAATCGAGGAATAAACCAAAGACATTTACAACTGAATTTCTGTTCTTATCCTCTCAAGCTCTTTGAGGGAAAAACTACAACTTAGGATTCTTTACATCTGCCCTTGGTACCCAGGGTAGTTCAATAAGTGCTTGGTAGCTGCTTGATCACAAGGGTTGGTGGCCCATTCATTCATTCAAGGAAGTTTGGCTTCTTGTTCATTACATAGGAAGCAGTTATACCACTGATCGGTTGTTTGTTTTCTTAGCAATAGCTTCATGGGAAATAATTAAAATATCACATTTGATTTTATTTTTATTATTTGGCCGTGCCACATGGCTCAAGGGGGCGTGGGCATCAAACCCATGCCCCCTGCAATAAAAGAGTGAAGTCCTAACTGCACCACTGGGCTACCAAGGAAGTCTGCACCTATCACATTCTAAAGTGTACAGTTTGGTGAGTTTTAGTATATTTACATCACCACTATCTAATTACAGAAATGTTTCATCATCCACAAAAGAAACTCTATACCCATTAGCAGTCACTCCCCATTTCCTCCCAAACCGCCTCATCCACTAACAGCCACTAATTCACTGTCTTCTCAAGAGATTTCCCTATTCTGGACATTTCATTACAATGGACACATACAATACGTGGTCCCCTGTGGCTGACTTCTTTCATGTACCATAATGCTTTCAAGGTTCACCTGCACTGAAGCATATACCAGTACCTCATTCCTTTCTGTGACAGGTTACATTCCACAGTATGGATATACCACATGACGCTGCTGTTTTAAAACTGCTTCTGTGATCACAACAAACTGTGGAAAATTCTTAAAGAGACTGGAATATCAGATCACCCTACCTGCCTCCTGAGAAACCTGTATGCAAGTCAAGAAGCAACAGTTAGGACCAGGCATGGAACAATGGACTGGTTCAAAATTGGGAAAGGAGTATGTCAAGGTTACTTGTCACCCTGCTTATTTAACTTGAATGCAGAGTACATCAAGCAAAATGCCAGGCTGGAGGAATCACAAGCTGGAAACAAGATTGCCAGGAGAAATGTCAATAATCTCAGATATGCACATGATACCACCCTACATGGTACAAAGCAAAGAAGAACTAAAAAGCCTCTTGATGAAGGTGAAAGAGCAGAGTGAAAAAGTTGGCTTAAAACCCAAAGTTCAAAAAACTAAGATCACAGCATCCAGCCCCAACACTTCATGGCAAATAGATACAGAAAAAATGGAAACCATGACAGACTTTATTTTCTTGGGCTTCAAAATCACTGCAGATGGTGACTGCACCCATGAAATTAAGAGACTAGCTCCTTGAAAGAAAAGCTATGACAAACCTAGACAGTATATTAAAAAGCAGAGACATCGCTTTGCCAACAAAGGTCTGTATAGTTCAAGCTATGGTTTTTACAGTAGTCATGTACAAGATGTGAGAGCTGGACCATAAAGAAGGCTGAGCACTGAAGAATTTTTGCTTTCGAACTGTGGTGCTGGAGAAGACTCTTTGATCCCTTGGACATCAAGGAGATCAAGCCAGTCAGTCCTAGAGGAAATCAACCCTGAATGTTCAGGAAGGACTGATGCTGAAGCGCCAACATTTTGGCCACTTGATGTGAAGAGCCAACCCACTGGAAAAGACCCTGGTGCTGGGAAAGACTGAGCGCAGGAGGAGAAGGGGGCGACAGAGGACGAGATGCTTGGATGGCATCAGAGACTCAATGACATGAGTTTAAGCAATCTCTGGGAGATGGTGAAGGACAGGGAAGTCTGGCATGCTGCAGTCCATCAGTCAGAGTTGGACACAACTAAGCAACTGAGCAACAATGGTCCAAAGGAAAGAGGCCAAGTGGGAATGCTAGGAAGAAGGTGTCTCAGCTTTGTGAGAAATTCTGACCCTGATGTCATAGGTCATTCAAATTAGTTTTGGGTTTTCCCTGAGTTCTCATCAGAATCCTAATCCCTTACACTACTACTGGGTAAAAAAAATAAATGTGATATGAGAGGGTTCCTTCTCAGGAGAATGAATTACTAGAACATCAGAAACACTTAACTTTACTATCATTCATTGAGCCTTTCTGTTCTCCAATTGCTAAGTACTTCTTCTGGCTCAGTTTACTCTAACCCCTCTCCACTCTATGAAGTAGGTACTATTATGATCCCCGTTCTGCAGATGAGCAAGTAAAGTCTAGGAGGGATTAGGGAACTTGCCCAAGCACACAGCCAGTAATTGACAGAGCCAGAATTTGAATCCAAAGCCCAAATTCATAGCCATTGGATACAACTGCCTCTTGGACAGACCTCAGGAACAAGGATCCCCAGAGAGGGCATTAGAGTGAGATCAGCACTTCAGGAATGGCTACATCTCTCTATAAACCACTTGTGTACAGGGAAACAACACACGCAAAAGCGGACACTGTGCTAGGATGAAAATATGGGAGCTTTTCCTTCCTAACATTTTTATTTAATTAATTCATTTACTGTTCAGTCAGTAAAGAATTTGCCTGTAGTGCAGGAGACCCAGGTTCGATCCCTGAGTTGGGAAGATCCCCTGGAGAAGGAAATGGCAACCCACTCCAGTATCCTTGCTTGGAAAATCTCATGGATAGAGGAACCTGGTGGATTGCAGTCCATGGGGTCGCAAAGAGTCGGGCACGACTGAGTGACTAACACACACACACTGTTTTAATTTTTTTAAAAAAGCCAGTTATTTATTTCATGTTTTGCACTGGCTTTCATCATAACTTTAAAAACTAGCTTGAGAAATCTTGATAAATCAGTCAGATCAAAAGTCTCATCTTCAGTTGAATCAAGGGCCTACGTAAAAGCAGGCTCTTGTGCTCAAGTTCCACGTGACGGTGGGGGATCTCTTGCTTATTGGTGTCATTGTCAACACACAACAGGAAGGAATCAGGTTTCAGGCAGCACCCCTGAAGCCCCAGCTCTCAAGTTTTCAAGCAGGATAGTTTAAATGATCTCATCTGCCTCTAGGTCAGGGAAGAACCTGGCCTTAGGGTGCATGGGGCCGGCCCACACTTCTGCAGCTCTGTAAGACCCCTGCCCCGTCCCAGCCTCCCACCAGTCTGTCCACCCCATTTCTCCTTTTTTTTTTTTTTTCAACAAACACAGGTCAATAGGGTTTCAGGGAGTTAGGGGCAGAGAAGGAGAAAAGTTAGCCTTGAGATGATTTGTGAAGGGGCCTTTCCCTGAAGGCATTTTACAAGAGGTCACTGTTAAGCCCAGTGCAGCCCCTAATCCTTTCCTGAGCAGTGACCCTGATTCCAGGGTGTGTTTGTGCTTGCTAAAAGAAATGGCAGTTGGCATCTCTTCTGTAAATCACATTTGCAGCTCAGGAAATATGGGACAAATATTAACTCGCCTCCTCAATCTATGGATAAGGTAGCTCCAACCAAACCTGCTGAATGACTTGCTCATGGTCACACCTGTGGCAAGGCCAGGGCCCTTCCCTTTCCTTAGTCACTCATATACTTGCAAATACTGGGATGCTCATTCATACCTACACACACACACACACACACATATACACATAAAATTTTATCTTCCTCATCTGGGTGATGAGCAATTTGAAGGCAAGGGCAATTTAGCATGCTTACTTCCTTCTCCCCAGTACTGAGACCCACATACAGTAGGCAAATCAGAAAGTGTTTGCAGGTAGCTCAGTTAGAACACCTGGGTTAAATGCATGGTCTGTTCAGCCCTATCCTCTGCCAGGCAAAGGACACTAAGGACTGATTTCTGGCAAGGTGTCCAGAAAGCATTGTTTGCCGTCTGGTGTCTCTTTAGATAACCACCCTTCCCGTTTTGTCATCTGAATTGGGGGTGGGGTTGACCGCCTGTTCCATGTGACCCAAGAGCATCCAGAATCCCCAGCTTTGGCCAATGTGATTGGTTCAGGGTGGGCACGTGACCCACATCAGCCAATCACCACCTTCTCCAAGACCACCCCGGGACCTCAAGTTTGGAGATGAGGTGTCAGCTACAGCTGCTGGGGCTATCTCTGCCCCCATAAGGGAGAGGCAGCCTACGAATGAAGCCTTGGTTAAGAGACAGATGAGGCCTTGGTTACAGGAGCCAACTTACAACTACATTTTCCATTATGTGAACCTAGAATTCCCTTTCTTGCTTATACAACTTTGAGTTAGATTTCTTTCAGTTATAAGCAGAGGCTGCTGGGTTCAATATTCTTTACTAGGCAATGGGTGCTCCAAATACCAACTTGCCCTCCATAAAGGATGTATCCTCCCCTTTATCTCAGTTGGTCCCCCCATTCAGAGCTGTGGTGTTCAATCACCCAGCTGCAGAGGAACCAGAGCTGTAGTCTGTGGGCTCATCTACATTATGAAGGGTATCGGGGTGGGGGTAAGACAGCCTGCCTTTGCTTCCCCCCTTTTTTTGTCTCCTCCCTCCCATAACATCACAGGGATGCTGGTGAATTCTGAAAAGCTCTGACATTTTCCTCCAGGGCGAGACCTCTACCTTTAGGTTTGATGGGTAGGGGCCTTTGGCCACGTCGGATGGGAAGGGCCTTCCAAAGTTGGGAAATTCTTCCAAAGAATTCTTTGTTGTTGTTTAGTTGCTAAGCTGTGCCTGCTTCTTTTGTGACCCCATGGACTGTAGCCCACCAGGCTCCTTTGTCCATGGGATTTCCCAGGCAAGAATCCTGGAATGGGTTGCCATTTCCTTCTCCAGGGGATCTTCCTGACCCAGGGATCGAACCCACGTCTCCTGCATTGGCAGGCAGATTCTTTACCACTGAGCCACCAGGGACGCTCATTAAGAATTCTTAGAAAGTCATTTATTAAGTTATAATGATGACCAGCAGAACAATGACTCTCTGTAACTCTCATGGTGGTTTGCAGTTTCCAAAGCACTTTGATCCTTCTGACAGCCTTGTGAGGCAGGCACAGCAGGACTACCACACCCATTTTACAGATGAGGAAATGGAGGCTTATAGCAGTTAAGTGACTTCTCCAAGATCACACAGATAATAAGCAGCAGAGCCGGAGATTAATCCAGTGGTCTGAAACTCTATTTTCCCCTTCAGTTTCAAGTTCAGTCTCCTTGCAGCAGCTGACTTCCTTTCTTACTTCCTCTTCAAATCTTTGGCTTCAACCTTCCTGCCTGCAGCTGCGGAGACTTCATCCTACATTTCCCATTTCCACTGAAGCCAAGAAGAAGTGCTCTTCTATAGAAGGCTCATTAAACAAAGCATCTGAAGGGCTCCTGGCAACTCTCCACTTTCTAATGACAGCCATTATTACCAGCAAATAATGGAAAACAAACACTGAAACAGATGTCTCTCTTGAGTCCAGACCTGTGCTGGAATACAGGGCAAACAAAACTCAGCGTTCATGAAATGCCTCCTATTGCCTGCTCCATGAGTTAATCCTGTACACGAGACACAAAGCCTCCTGTCTGCAATCCTGCTAGCCAATGAGAGTTTACACCTTCATCAGAAACCCAACTGGAATGCTAGGCATTTCGGAGATTTCATCAAATGAGAGAATTTCTGAGATAATCCAACCATCTTCCCACATAAGGACAGAGAAAGGTAAGTAAACAGCCCAAATGCAGTGAGAAAAGGAAACGTTTTCCTTCCTTTGGCTGGAAAGCAGTGCATCTTCAGCCCCACCAATTTAACTGTGAGTGTGCTAGTTGCTCCAGTCACGCCTGACTCTGCGACCCTAGGGACGGTAGCCCGCCAGACTCCTCTGTCCATGGGAGTCTCCAGGCAAGAATACTGGAGTAGGCTGCCGTGCCCTCCCGACAGGGGATCTTGCTGACCCCAGGATCTTATATCTCCTGCACTGGCAGGTGTGTTCTTTACCACCAGCGCCATCTGGGAAGTCCAGGAAGAAGTGTGTTAGTCGTCCAGTCGTGTGTGATTCTGCGACCCCATGGACTGTAGCCTTCCAGGCTCCTCTATCCATGGGATTTCCCAGGCAAGAATACTGGAGTGGGTTACCATTCCCTTCTCCAGGGGTTCTTCCTGCCCCAGGGATCAAACCCGGGTCTCCCATATTGCAGGCAGATTCTTTACCACCTGAGCCACCAGGGGAAGCCCAGGACCACACCTCAAATCAAACATTCTAAACTTATCCTCTGGGTGAAGAGCACACTAAGGAACCACAGGCAGAAACAAGGAAATCTTCAACTCAATTTACCCTCAAGAAGCTTACAATCTGATTGATATTTACAATATCCTGAGTGATAAATGGCAAGATGAGAAAAAAAGGGGACGTTTCCCAAGTGAGAATCAAAGTTGGGCAGGCCTTCTGACAGAAGCTGGATACAGAAGGGCAGCTATCCCCAGAAACTGGGCACCTTTGAACAGGGTTTCTGTTTAGCCAAGTCACCAGCATAAAAAGGCTTCAGTATCTTCCTCCTTTATGTATTATTCATATCTTTCCCATTGCAAAAAGGATATGCAGCAGCTAAAAGCCACTTTAGGGTTTTGCATCTTTTTTTAACCTAATGTATAGATTACTTGAGAACAATTAATGAAAAAGCACTGCCCATTAAAATCGTCAAAAGGGGGGAAATTAACAAAAATGGGCTGATAACATTTTCAAAAAAAATCAATACAGTTTCAAAAGCCAACAGTGTTCAGTAATCCAGTCATCAGGGTCAAGGTCAGCAGGAAAGGAAAGGTTTGCTTCTCCCTCTGACTTGGAAGTCACATCACCACTTGACGGGCAGGGGCAGCTCTCCACTGCAGTGACTCCAATATATCCTTTGGTGGTTTGGGATTACCACTAATTCTGTCACTGACTAATTACACAGGTGAAGCAGTAATTAACATCTCAAAAAGAGACTAGCACCATGGTTTACTATGAAGGAGACCCACATTCTGGCTCCTCCAAGGGACCTCGTGGTTGGAGGCACTTCCATCAAAAAGTGGCAGGGACTGGACTGGTGCCCAAGGCCTTGGCATCAATATCAGTGTCTATATGGGGCTGGAGGGACCATTCCAGGAGGAGTGTGGGCCCCTGGACACCTGACTTGAGCCCACCCATGAATATTAGGAACAATCAGAGAGAGAAGAGCTACACAGTATTTTATGGTTGCACAGTATCCCCACCAAAAGGCACAGAAGTCCTAACCCTGGGTACCTGTAAATGTGGCCTTATTTGGGAAAGGGTCTTTTTAGATGATGTAATCGGATGAAGAGGCGGTCATGAGTGTGGGTTCTAGTCTGACTGGCATCCTTATTAGAGGGAAATGCCACATGACGACAGAGGCTGAGGGTGGAGAGATGCAGGTGCGGGTCAGGGAACGTCAGGGGCTGCCAGCCACCTGCAGAAGCCAGCAAGGGGCAAGGGAAGACTTAACCCAGCGTCTCGGAAGGAGCACGGCCCCACCTTGATTTTGGACTTCAAGCTTCCAGAACTGTGAGACAATCACTCTCATTTAAAGCCACGCGGTTCATGGGACTTCATTACAGCAGCCTTGGAAACTAACACAGAGCGGAAGAAACAGTCCCCAGGGAGGGCCGAGGGAGGCAGAGCTGGGGAAGGGCTAGCCCTGCAGGCCAGGGGAGCCAGGGCCTCAGGGTGGGTCCTGGGGGCTCAGGGCTTTGGCGTCTCCCCTTCCTCCTCCTCCTGCTCTCAGCACGGCTCTGTGCTCCCGAGGGGCCCTGAACGTTCGGGCCCACTCTCTTCTCTTCACACTGGACACGAGAGAGGCTCAGGAGGAGGCATGGGGTCCAGCCTGCTGGCTCCAGTTCCACAAACTCTAGGACAGCATTTCCCAACACGGGCGTAATCACCACCTACATCATCACATTTAAGACACGACTGATTGTGGACACATCGTTATTTTATGTAATGCGAAGAGAGAAAAAAATGCTGCTCACAGTAATTTAAGAGGCAACTACTGCACAGTGCACTGCTGATTGCAGAGGACTCGACAACAAAGACGAAAATAGGGTCTCGGAATAGATGAAATGTAGTAGTAAATACTGGGGGAAAGAGCAAACAGGTTTGGGGAAAAGGCAGGTAGCCGGGTTTAACAGGTTTCTCTCCTGCAGGACTGCTCAGGGCCTTTAGCACCCTGGTATCTGCTTCCAATCTCTTCTTTTGTTTTCTTTTTGATTTTCCATGCCACGTAACATATGGGATCTTAGTTCCGACCAGGGATCAAATCCACGCCCCCTGCGCTGGAAGCACAGGGTCCTAACCTCGGGACTACCAAGTCCCTGCTCTGGATCTCTAAGAGAGATCTTTGGAAATATTGTTTTTCCCAAATAAGAATGCATGTGGAGCCCTGTTTTCAAATGGCTAGATTACTACTGTATCTGGATCACACTTTGAGTCCCTCAGCCCTAAAAATGTGAAGGTATGAGGCAGGGCACCCCCTGCTGACACACGGGCCACAGAAGGGAAGCTGGCTTGCAGGCAGCTTTCAGGAGGAAAGGGAAGGAACCTCTCATGGGACATGCCAGCACGGGGCCAGTCACACAAGATCAGGGGTCCCCCAAGCATCAGGCATCCTTCTGAGTTATCTAAGCAAAGCCAGAGCGGGGGCCCTGGGGGGCCGCGCCTCTATCTTATCTCCCTTCCCCCCTTCTCTCAGCGGACAGCACGCAGAGCCACATGCAGAATTCAACTAACCTGGTAAAGACACAAATGCTTCTGGACACGGGTGCCATTTGGGGTTGGGAAAAGTAGGAGCAAAGTACAAAGCCAGAGATATGAGAAAAATACCCAGGGGACACTGTGGTCTGGTCACTCTGATGGCCAGAGTCTCCTCGGTAGTCATAAAAGAGCCTAAACTGGTGGTGAGCAAGACCTCAAGGAAAACAAAAGGATAAAAGTGGAGTTGATTTTAAAAGTCAGGAAACAGAAACATGAGAGATACAAGTACCACTGTGTGTGCGTGAAGTAAACCCCACCTGTGGCCATAAGGCACACAAGAGCACCCGCCCTTCCATGGTGTCCCAGTCTCGTTCAGGACTTTAAAGGCTGGCTGCTGGCACAAAAGGACCTTCCCACTGCGCCCAGTCACTCCAACACGCAGTGCACCTGCCCGTCTTTCATAAACATCAGCTGAAACAGCTGCAGTTTTCCTGATGGCCATTTTGAAGGCTGCATATCAGATGCCTCAAATCACAGCTTTCAATGAGTCTCCAGAGCAGGGAAGAAATAGCAGGAGAGCCTAAGGGCCATACTCTCGGAGTGTGTACTCACAACCCCAAGAGAAATTTAACTTTCATAATCTCTCTCCCTCCCTTGCACATGGCAGGTGAACCCCAGCCTAGAGGACAGAACCCAGCTCAAGGCGGGATTCCTGGGCATGTGCTAAGCTGGGGTAGGCACAACACCCACCAGTGGGTCAGCCAGACAGAACGACTTCCACTGAGCAGGCCAAGGCCAGGCTATGCGCGCTCAGCTTCCACTCTGCCAAGCGGAGGGACTGAGGCCACTCCCCTAGGGCAGGGAAACAACAATCCTCAGGAAGCCCCCAAATGCCCACTGTGGGACATGAGCCACACGATGCAGACCAAGAGGGTAATTTCCCTTTTCCAATCCTACTCCCCTCACCATTTCTCTGCTTGAGGGGCTACAGTGACTTAGCATCTATGAAATTTGTTCAAATGGGGACCTGAATCTCCCCTCTGGGCCTGAGATCCACCTGGCCACTAGGGTTGCTGCTTATCTGGGATCGTACAGGGAGGCCCTGGTGCCCTGATGGAGAGATTCTCCTAACATGAACTCTTGGCTTGTTCTGGAACCTTTCCTGTCCTGGAGATGTAAGAATAATTCACACAGCATCGGAAAGATCCATGAACGCTATGATCTCTTTCCACAAGTCACTAGACAGTCAGGACAATCAGGGGAGGTCAGCCTGGTCCAAACATGGTCCCCTATCACACGACAGAATCCCAACAAACATAAACTGGATGGATGGATGGAATGATGGATGGAATGATGGATGAATGGATGGATAGGTGAATGGACGGAATGGTGAATGGATGGATAACTGGATGAGTAAGCAAATGAATAAATGAACAAATGAATGAAAGTTGGAAGGATGGTTTCACAGAGCATTCAGCCCTGACAGCCCAATCTCTGGGTGTGAGACTCACCTGAGCCATCGGGAATAGACCTTACAAATGTTGGCAACATCTTGACTGTGGCTGTCGGATTAAAATCCCGGGAGAGGCCATTCTTCATCTCCTTTTTGAAACGATTCATGATATCTAACAGAGTTTCATCAGAGAGCCGCATGGCATAGAGATACTTGTCAATCTAGAGGAAGGATGAGAAGAAAAGAAAGTGAGGCCAAGGCTGAGGAAAGTCGTTTCAGCTCCAGTCTGGTTGGAGGAGGACAGGGACGGCAGGGTGAGGTACCCATCTGCTGCTGCTACTGCTAAGTCGCTTCAGTCATGTCCAACTCTGTGCGACTCCATAGATGGCAGCCAACCAGGCTCCTCTGTCCCTGGGATTCTCCAGGCAAGAACACTAGAGTGAGAGGTACCCATCTAAGACCATACAGATCCATGGGCCCTGGAGCACCCATGCTGATCCATCCTTGAGCTGCCATCAACCATGTTGCCCAGAGCAGGTTTGCAAATGCTCTGAGTCCTGGTCCCTCTCCTGTAAAATGAACGAGACACCTCCAAGGTCCCTACCAACCCTCAAATATTACATGGAAACTGTCCTTTGATCCCCAAGCACATGCCAGAGGCACATTAAGCCTCCGTGTGACTCCTTCCCTCTGGCTCATCCTCACATGGATGGCAGTGCCCCAGAACAAGGGCTCCAAAGCCATCACCTGGGGCTCAAATCCCAGCTCCATCACTTAACAGCTGTGTGAATTTCAGTTTCCTCAACTGAAAAACTGAGATGATAAACAGAACCTCCTTCGCGGAATGTTACAAGATCAAAGGAGACAGAGAAGCCCTTGAAACACAGAAAAGTGCTCAATAAACATCAGCAATTTCTTACTAGGGTCGTGAGGCAGTGGTGCTGGTGGGTTTCCTTGGGCATGACTTCTAGGTGAAAGGAAATGGCGAGTGAAGGGCCGGAGCCCTTCAGGACATGCCGCTTCAGACCCAGGGCACAGAGACCTTAACCTCACTATTCCGAAAAGGTCTGGAAGAGCCCAAGTTCCCATGCCTGTGTGCCAGAGCCCATGTGCCCACTCTTCCAGATCAGACCACCCCTGACTCCACCAGGACCGAACCAACCTGCCCCTCTTCCTGGGCTACCTGCTCTCCTCCAGGATCCCAGGCTCCCAACCTTAGGCCTCCTTGTCGTCATTTGTTTTTCTTTCTTCATAGTACCTTCCCAATGACTCTCCCTAAAAGTATTAACTGGGCCCCTACTACATGTCTGGCTCTGGGTTAGACACCTGTCCTCATGGAGTTCACTGGAAGTCTCTCTGTCTCCTGGCTCATTCTTTCTGCCACGTCCTGCTTTAGGAAGCCCTGATAACCAAGTGCCTGGATTCCTGACTCCTGACCCATTCACTGCAATGGTTTTCAGTCTTCAATTTCTCTCCCTTTCTAACCTATCTTCTATACCATGACCACATTTTGCCTTTTGCGGGGCGGGAGGCAGGGGGCTTGTCCAGGATATTTCACTTTCTTAAACTGGGACCCTGATCACTTCACTCCCCTGCTCAAAACCTTGCAATGCCTCCCATGTCCAAGGCCCCTACACTCTGCAGGTGCAGCTCTGGGCTCTCTGACCTCCAGCCAAACCTCTCCTACCATTCCTGGGAAGGGCCTGGGCTCTCCTGTCAAACCACCCTTCCTTCTCTTCCCACTCAAATCTCACCTCCCCTTCAAGGTTCAGTCAAATGTCACTTCCTCCAGCAGACGTCTGAGACCCTCAGGGTACAGATAATGACTCCCTCAGCACTTATCTCTCCACATGGTCCAGCCTGGCTCACTGCCTGCTACACCTGTCATGGGGACAGTGTCTGCTCCATTCACCTTGACCTCCCAGTGACTCACAGGAGCCTCACACATAGCAAGCTCCCGGTCGATGAAGAGGCTGATTTATGACTCAATGAGGCTGCTGAAAAGGCCTTTGATGCTGACTGGCTTCTGAGAATGGGATCTCATGCTTACATTTCAGGGTGGCTGGAAACACCCGACTCAAGGACACAGAGTAATTTCTGCATATCTTGCTCTCGGGCAGCCTTCTTGCTCTGGATTCTCGCCTCCTGCTGCTCCCAGCCCTGCCTGTCTCCAGTCTCACAGACAAGGCAGGAGTCCTCCAGTGTCCTCTGCGGCCTGTGCCCTGCCCCCACCCCCATCTCTTCCACCACACCCACCTTTTCCTTTCCCCTTCGTAATGAAGAGAAGGGCAATCAGAAACCGCTGAGAGCTGGAATAGAAATGGCCAGGACACAGCCCCAGGAGACATGCTCTGTTCTACCCCCAAGGCTGGCAGCGCCCATCGGCAGCTCTTGCTGCAAGTCACGGCGACCACGAGCTGGTCGGAAGAGGCAGTCGCTCATGCGTGAGCCACAGAAGCGCACGGCGGGCGGAAGCGGGGGCAGCTACTGAGTGCAAGAGCGCATCAGGGCACATGCGAGAGCAAAGGCCAAGGATGAGGCAGGTAGGGTGGTCTGTGTGATGATGGAGCGCACAGTGCAAGAATGGAGCAGCTGGAAAGGCTGTCAGGAGCAAAGGCGTGCGGGGCCTGATGAGACAGGTGGACAAATTCAGACTCTAAAGGTGACTCAACTGAGTATTCAACAGTGAGATGTGTCTCGGAAAGATCAAGCTGTGTGCTGGGGAGGGGACACGTGAGCAGGAGCAGAGAAGAGACAGTCACGGCGCTCCTCTGGCATCTGGACGTGTTTTCCCTACCACACTCCTCACCCTCCTTACGTTCATCTGTCTACTGACATGCCTGTCTCCTCTGATAACTCATGAGTTTCCCAGGGAAAGGAAACATGTCGAGTAGACCTTTGGAACTACCCGGTTGCCTGGAACAAAGGAGGAATTCAACAAAAGCTGGGTGCAAGAATACTTTATATCAGGGTTTATAGTATATCAAGTGCTTTTGTATCCAATATGTCATTTTATCTTCAAAATAACCCTCTCAGGGGGACATTCTTAATCCCCATTTTCCAGTTGTAAAAATTGAGGCTTCAAGAAGCTAAGTGGAACCTACCACCGCTCCCACCCCTTGGGGAAGGCCAGTCCCCTCTACTGTGCAGGCATCAAGGCCAAGCAAAACTGCTGAGACTTTCTAGCTGGTCAGGGAGAAACTTCTAGAAAGAGCAGGGCTCCACAGCCAGCCTGCCTCCTGACTCAAGGTGCAGCTCAGCACAGGGACAGTGATCCCAGAAGCCCGATGTTTTAGGACAGCCCATCAAAGCCAAATAGAGCCAAGAAGCTCATACAGGAAAGCAGGCTAGGGAAACAGATGCCAGACAACCTGGCCCTCAAGTGTTGAAGGAAGAAGGGCTTTCCCTCTCTGGTTCATGTTCATGAATCATCATATGGTACAACTCCTCTCAGCAGAGATGTGGAAATTGGGGCCAGAAAAAGGGTACAGCACAGGGCAGAGCTGGAACTGACTCTGAAGCCCCTAGGATCTCAGGTGGTACCTTCCTGGTCCTTAGAAGCTCAGGAGGGGCCTTTGAACCCGAGGCTGGACTGCAGTACCCCCCACCCTGCCCGGCCAGGCAGGCACCTGGTGCAGGGCTCAGCAGACTCACATCATATGGACTGTGGCCCTTTTAGCAGCCCAGGAAGCACTGGAGCCACGTCAAGAGACACTTGCAGGATGCTCCGTGGGAACCAGAGTGCCCAGAACCTCACCAAACAAGGGGCCTCTTTCCTTTTGTTCATCAGATGAGCCCTGCCTGGCAGCTGGCTGGGCTGCCCTCTGTCCCACCTGGGAAAGAAGCTGGGAATGGGCAGTGGGTGGAGGGAGGTAGAAAGGAAGGGGGTTCTCCTGTTTGCTCCAGAGCTCTGCAAGAACCCCAGGGCAAGAGCTGTTTTTCTTATAGAAGGTGGGCCCAGAAGCCCAGGAGGGGAAAATGAGAGAGGCAGGGCTGGAGAAGGGCAACTTCTGGCTTTGGGAGATTTGGCCAAAGTTGTGGTCCTCAGTTTTTCTATTTCTGCCCCCTCTCCAAACAGCTTCAGATCTTTTCCTCCCCACTCTCTCTCCCTACCTCTCATATTTCCACAGTCTTTCCTCTTCCCTTAGGATACCGCCTCCAAACTCTGCTGCTCTGGCCAAACGCTGGTGTCCAACGCATCCCACACATGCCTTAAACTCCTAGCCCTACATTTTGGTGACAGGAAGGCACAGCACCTCTTCTGGTGGCTTCAAGCTGCAAGCCATCTATCATAGGATGTCTATCACAGACACAGACAGAGGCTCCCAGGAGTCTGTGATAGGAATTCCTTGGGCTCTGGAGAGCTCACGTTCACACTTGGTGTCTGACATGAGCACGAAGGACTCGGTCAGACTGGGAAGGAGATGGGGGCAGGGGTGCCAAGGTCCCAGACACCACACGCTGCGCTGGATCCTGCAGACTCAGCTCAGAGGCAGGGGGGGACATCAGAGGAGAACACAGCCTCACCAAGCACCGCAGAGCCACTCAGCCAGCAGAAGTACCCAGTGGCCCCACACTGGTCTAAACTCAAAAGTATCTGTGCCCAAAGCCACCTCCTGCTCCCAAACATGCATTAAAAAAAAAAAAAAAAAAATTCAAGACTGGACATGCCCAAGTGAATAGGCCAATTGTGGCAGGAGGCACCGTAACTACTGGTGATTCGGGCACTCTGACCCCTCATGGCAAGGGGCACAGCCATGGAAAATTTTTCACTCCCTCTCTCAGCAGAGCAACAGATGTGCCTGAAGTGGCTCAGCACCGGCCTGTGAAGTGAACGTCCCAAGTGAGGTGTTTTACTCACAGAGGAAACTGGGGAACAGGCAGTGAAGGGTTAAGAAGGACTCTTGCTTAAGGGCAGAGCAGAGATTTCAACATCAGATGCACTTCTCTTTCTCAAGGGGACTGACTCAGGAAAGAATGGGTCCAGGGTGATAAATATTATTTTAATGAGCGCTCATGTTTGCAGAGGACTCTGCCATTTACACACATGACTTTCACATATTATCCCATCTGGATGTCATAGAAAGGGAAGAAACAAGCTTGTGGATGTCAGGTGCCTGGCATGAAGTGGGGGCTCAGTGTGTTAGTTCCCTTTCTCCCAGCACAATACGGCAGTGAAGCAGGCAGGAAAGATATCATTATCTTCATTTTATAGCTGAGGAAATGGAGACCCATGACTCACACAGAGTCACATGGTTTATAAGTGGCAGCTGGACCTAGACTCCAGGCCTTCCAACCCCTCTTTGGGGGCTCCTCCTTATGGATTTCTATTCTTTCTCACATGTGGGAAGCACCCAGGGCTGTGGATGAAGAGAACTGAGTTCCATACCTGCCATTTATTAGCTGTGTGACTTTGGACAAGTTACTTAATCTCTCTGATTCTTGTTTTCCTCTTTCAAATGGGAATAATAATATTTTTGCTTCCCAGGTGGCATGGTGGTAAAGAATCCGCCTGCCAAGGCAGGAGACATAAGAGACACAGGTTCGATCCCTGGGTCTGGAAGATCCCCTGCATTAGGAAATGGCAACCCACTCTGGTATTTTTGCCTGGAAAATTCCATGGACAGAGGAACATGGCAGGCTACAGTCCTTGGGATTGCAGAGTCAGACGCGGCTAAGCACGCATGCAATACTTTCACCTCAGAAAGCTACTGGGAGAATTTTAATAATGTGTCAAAAACTCTTCCCATCCTTCCACTGAAATGACCAAAAGGGAATCCATCTCTCTCACTCACCTGTCTAGCTCATAATCACATGCCCCTAATTCCTTTTACCTAAATATCTAGAGAAATGCATTGATTACCAGATATTACTAACCTATCTTGTGAAAAAGAAAACGAAAGGCAGGTGATCATTTGCCTGAAATCATAGCAAATGAAAGATTCTCACAAAAGTCCTCTGAAACTTTTGGGTTGTTTTATTCTTTTCTTTTAAACTAACAGTAAGTTACATATATTTACTACTAAAGAACACAAACAAGGCATAAAAGTACTAATAAAAAGTCTGAGTTCTTCCCTCAATCTCCCCAGAGAAGTCCTTGCTAATACAGCTTTATGTTCTAGGGCAGCTTTCCTACTTAAGCATCCATGGGTACAGAGCTTGGTTTTTTTATATTTTGTTACAAAAATGGAATCATATTATAAACAGTTTCTCCCTTGAAACCTTAACTTCATTCCTGTTTCTCCTGGGAACTTTCTCTAAGACACACTAACAGCCAACTTAGATTTTAGGAAACTGCCTGGCTCGAGGATATGGCACGGACTGAGCAGTGTAGACACCTAGGTCGGACTCCAGCGTTGCCATTTTGCAGGCACCTCAGTCTTTCCATCTGTAATGTGGCTGTGTTCACCTGACTTTGACCTATGAAGGCCTTCTACTTTGCACGGCGCTTTCATGTGCTGATCCTTAAGCTATCCTGTCCAGAGAAGCAGGGCAGGTGCCATCACATCCAATGCCCTTAGGAAAAATCAGAGTCTAGAGAGGTTATTCAACTGGCCACTGTGACCACCTGATGACTCAGACCGTAAAGAATCTGCCTGTAATGCAGGAGACCTGGGTTCGATCCCTGGGTCGGGAAGATCCCCTGGAGAAGGGAATGGCTACCCACTCAGTATTCTTGCCTGGAGAATTCCACGGACAGAGGAGCCTGGAGGGCTACAGTCCATGGGATCACAAAGAATCGGATATGACTGAGCGACGAACACTTTCGAGGTGATCACTGGTCAGCGACAAAGCTGGAGCGGACACCAAGTTCCTGGTTCTGTGCTCCTTCCTCGGTACCCTTCTTGCTCAGCCCGGGGCGAACCCAGCCCCAGGGTCAGAGAGCAGGGAGGTGTGGGAAAACGGTGGCATTAATGCCACCACTCCATCCACTACAGAAGCAGTATACAGGCTCCCTTGCCTGACAAAAGCACACCCTGCAGCCTGGTTATTCTGGAGGCCTCATTCACCCCCCAGCAGCCACCAGCGATCTGAATTGCTCATTTCATTTTCCCTTTCACACCATCCTGGGAAGGATGCTCAAAGGCCATAGCAAACGCCAAGGTCCTGGCCTAACAGCACCCTCCGCCATGGTGGATACCATGCCAAGCCCCCCTCTGGCAGGTCCAACCCCCTTCCTGCCTGCCCAGCCCCACCTCACCAATGAGGGTGGTGGCCCAGGAAACCTACCTTTCTATCCTACTTCTGGCAGCTAGTCCCTGAGCAGGCAGGGCACTGGCCACAAAGAGAGACATTTTGGACGCCCTGAGTTCCCTACCAGAATCACCCGTCCCGGGCACCCTCCTGCCTTCTGCCCCACTGATGGTCCTCCCTGACAGATCCGCTTCCACTTGACTGGCTTGGCCCGTCAGTGCCGCTCAACACCCCGCTCCTTTCTCCACGCGCACTCCTCCAAAGGGCCAGGTGATCCGCCCGCCCAGCACCAGCTGCCGCTCTTCTCAGCATCCCCTTGGCCCTTGTGCTCAGTGTGGAGGAAGCAACCTGCCTGGGGACAGCGGCAGTGAGTCTTCCCCGGGGCACCGCAGCAACATGTGCACGGTGTGTGCCTCCCGCCAGACCGGGAGTGCCAGGGGTGCAGGGGCCACACTTCCAGGCCACTGGTGTCCCCACCCCCTCAGGTGGCTTCTCAGCTGGGCTGAATGGCTGCTCTCCTGGGTGAACAGAAGCCTCCAGTGACACCTAGCCCAGGAGGCCACCTCAGAAGGGTTTGCTAGCTCGGATAAAGCAGGAGTCCCCTTCCCTGAATGACACAGGCCTTCTCCAGCCCCAGCCCCTTACTTCAGCCTCATGGTGACTTGTGTGGAGCCAACAGCCCCTCTGTGAGGGAGAGACTGCTCCAGGCGCTCTCCGATCCCCCCACCCCTCACAACATCTGCACCCTGGGGTCCAGGGGGGACACAAAAGCTCTACAGATGATCGGGGGTCTCCACTATTCAAGGTGACCAGAGGCTGCTGAATACCTGAGAGAGGAAACATGTTTGGGAAAATAAATTCCATTTTAGAGGCTTCTGAGACAGAGCTGTGTGTGCAAACATCCCCAAGCCATCAGGGCCCCTTTGGCAGGTTCAAACACTGTCCTCAGAGGCTCCCTTTCTCAGGCCCTTTCCAAGGTTCAGATACAGCTCTTGGTCCTTTGTGCTTCTGAATGGTTAGTTCCATTTCAGTGGGCATGGACTGAGCATTTATTAAGCACCATGTACTATTCATACAACACTTCTATTTAATCACAACAAATCAGGAGGAAAATGGGATCCCCATTCTTGATGAGGAAACTGAAGTTCTGGGAACCGAGATAACAGTAAGTGGCACTGGAGCCCCTGCTGAACACTTGAACCTGCCCTGATCTAAGCAGCACACTTGCAGGGTGGGCGTTGTCAGCCCCGTTTTACATGGGAGGAACCTGGGGTCAAGCAGCCAAGGGAAAGGCCCGGACATGCAGCATCTGGGATATCTAGGGCAGCTCTGGGTTCAGACCCCAACCCAGTGCTCCCCAGACTCCTCTTGCTAGGATGACCGCCAAAGGTCATGCCCGAAGTCCTCCTGGTGACCTTGGCTCCTGCTATGAGGCACTTTCTGCTCGTGAGAGACCAAGCCCTTGCCCAGGATGAGAACACAGCTGTCATACTGAACTACCTAAAAATAAAGGAGGTACCCAGTCCCTGAAGGTGAACAGAACAGCCCTGGAATGTGGCAGGACAAGAACAACAGGCTTCATTCTGGGCCTCGTGGTCAATGGCTTGGGCTAGAGCCAGGCTCCAGACTCACAGTTTCCAATGTCTCAGGTGCCTCCAGGCAACGGAAGAGAAGATCCGAAGTATAGACAGCTTTGCTTTCACCATGAGACATCCAGACCCCAGAGTCATGGTTCCAAAGTACTGCAGTGGTGGGGGCAGAACAGTCTGGAAAGCAAAGGATCTCAGGCCTCCTCCAGCTGCACGGATTCCTCCTATAACCCTGGGCCCATCACTTCCATCTGTGTTTTTCCTATCAGTAAAAGAGCATCATTGAAAACTACCCTCTTGTCACATACAGTGGGCACTGGAGCTCCATGACACCATGGATTCCTCAGAATACAAGATTTCAGAATCCTATGGAGGCCAAGCAGAATGGGACCCAGGATTCCTGCCCAGCTCGGGGGTCTGGCCACCTGCCCTCTGTTATCCAGGAAGCTGCGCTCTGGATGAACAATGATAACATCTGGCATTTATGTAATTCAGGACACTTTCCAAGTGTTTCCATACCCATTCTCTGATTTAATGAATGGGCAGTGAGACACAAATCACCTCATCTGACAGAGAAGGGAACTGAGACCCAAAGGGCTTGATGCCTAACAATACTGCTTCAGCCACAGGGATCCTTAAGAGGGAAAGGATTCCATCCTCCTGGTTTTACAGATGAGGAAATCGAGGCCCAAGGACCCCAGGAACCTACTGCTTTAAATGCAGAGTGCCTCTGTCCAAACCTCTGAGCCATAAAACTCACTTCTAGCAGAGTGCTTCCAGCAGGAATATAATGCAAGGCACATATGTAATTTAAAATTTTCTAATACCTACATTTTTTGAAAAGGTGACATTAATTCTAATAACAATTTATTTAACCCAATATATCCAAACTATTATTCCCACATGTAATTAATATCTTTTAAATCATCGATGAGCTGTATTATATATCCTCTTTGTCATACAAAGTCTACAAAACCCTGTATTTTATGTTCAACAGCACATCTCAAACCAGACTTGCCACATTTTAAGTGCTCAACAGCCACACATGTGGAGAAGGCAATGGCAACCCACTCTAGTGTTCTTGCCTGGAAAATCCCATGGGCGGAGAAGCCTGGTGGGCTGACGTCTAGGGGTCGCACAGAGTCGGACACGACTGAGCAACTTAGCAGCAGCAGCCACACATGGCTAGTGGCTCTTGTTCTGGACAGCAAGGCTCTAGCACTCCAGCCACATCCCCATCATGGGAGCCTTGAGTGACAATTTCTGCTGGGAGGCCACTGCCATGCACTGCTGTGGAAGCCTCAAGCCCTGGACCACAGTCCTGGATCTGCATGCGCAGTGACAGCCACCCACTGGTGTAGGCAGACCTGTGCCCCTTCCCAGCTCTTCTGTTCTCTGGCTAACAAAGATCATGTCAATTCCACTTCCTGAGGCTTCCCTGCCCGGACATGTAAGAGGTAGGAAGAAATGCCTACATTCAAGCTTGCCAGAAGGACTCCACTAAATCAAGCATGTAAAAGTATTTTGAAAATGAAACAGAACTTTGCAAATGTGAGGCAGTGTCTTTGCTACAGTGATGGCCTGGCGTCTCCTACTTGATTCATCGCACCCACCCAGGCAGGGTCCTGGAAGGCACTGGGGGACATCAGAGAAATGAGGTCAGCTTGAATAACAAGGCTGCAGGCGAATCCCACGCATCAGTCAATCAAGGAAAGCAGCTGCTTACAGAAGGGCCAGGCAGATGTTGGGAGAGAAAGCTAGATTGATAATGCCTTACAGGGAGCATAGGGAGGTCTTGCAAGGTGAGCGCTGGCCTCCCCAAATGTCCTCTTTTAAATGCAAACAGGATGGAGGGAGGGGGACAAATGGACAAAGGGTACAGAGAGAAATTTGAAAACCAGAGACCATCCCTAACATTCACTGTAAAAGACTTTATTGGGCCAATTTCCTTCCTAGGTGGAAGGAGCTGGTCAACACTGAGCAGCATGGGGGTGGAGGGGTGGGGCGTGGAGAGGTAGGGGGCGGAGGGTGGGGCGTGGGTGGTAGGGGGCGGAGGGTGGGGATGGACAGGCACAAACCAGGGTGCTGGTGCTGGGGAGGGTGGGGAGGAAGGGGAGACGGGAGGCAGGGGGATTTTGAGGATTCTGTGCCCAGCTCTGCCTTGTCCCCAGCTCTTTCCTCCTTTGAATCTGTTTCCCTCAACAGCAAAACGAGAGTTGGGTGTGTTACAGTAGAAAGAAGACGGGTTTCTGAGTTAGGGGACCTGACGGTGTTTTTGTCTCTATCACTCACGAGCCATGTGGTCAGCAAGTCCCTCCACCACATGGGGCCTCAGTTTCCTCATTTCCTTCCTCAGGGGGACAGAAGCAGGATCTCTTCCAGCAATTCCACTTCTACACACATACCCAAGAGAAATGAAAGTATGTCCACACAGGGAAAACTGCTCACAGCCGCATTATCACAACAGCCTCAAGGTGGAAACAACACAAACATCCTGAACTAACAAATGTGTAAACAAAACGTGGGAGATAAGCACACGTGAACACTATTCAGCAATAAAAAGAACTGGAGTACATGTACTTAGGAGTACATACATATGAATGAACCATGAAAACATGCTAAGCGAAAGAAACCACACACAAAGGTCACATTATTATACAATTCTGTTCATATGAAATGTTCAGAAGAAGTAAATTCATTTAAAAAAGAAATAGATTAGTAGATACCAAGGTGTAGGGAGCAATGGGGAGTGACTGCTTAACGGATACAGAGTTTCTCCTGGGGTTGATGAAAATGTTCTGCAATGAGACGGTGGTGACAGTTACCCAAGCTCTGAATGTATTAGACACCACAGACGTGCACTCTTTACAACGTTAAGTTTTGTGGTATGTGAATTATATCTCAGTGTTCAAAAAAAGCAGGGGCTCTGCCAGCAGACTGAATGGGTCTGCATGCTGACTCTTCTGTTTATACCTGAGGCTCAGGGTTCTCATCCAAAAGCAGTGATCATAAGAGATCCCCACTAACAGGGGAGCTGGGGGTATGTAATGCCTTCGGTGCAGCAGACAGGACAGGCATCACACGTTGGCTTCGGTTAGTATTGTCACTACTGACGGTTAAATAAGAACCATTTTAGGAAAGACAGGCCCCTAGTAGGCATTCAGTGCAACCTTCCCTCCAAGGTCCCCTCAACGCCTCAGCGCCTGCAAGCCGGTAACTGAGAGTGGAATTGGATGAACATGATCCGACATTTTCTGCCTCTCACAGGGCTCACAAGATCTGTTGCAAAGGGCTGGGCTGCAGACTCCACATTTCAGTTTCCCTGCCGCGGGGGACACAGCCACCCTCTCCTTTTAGGGAAGATAGTCTGAGAGAGGCTGCCGGCTTTGAGCGTTCTCTAACAGAGAAATGTTTACGGGGCTGATAAGCCAGCCCTGCCCACCCAGATCCACCCAGGAAGAGAGAGGACGCACGGGCAAAAGCACGCTTGTGTGTTTCAACTCCCAGGAAAGTTTACAGGATTCACGCTAGAGCACAGGGGACACAGAGAGCCCTCACAAGCTTGTCTCTGTACCCCCCACCCCCACCCCCTCCGCATGCACTGTGGAAACAGCCAAGGAGGCGGGCACTGCTCACAGTGAGTTTTCAGCCTCAGTCAGTAACACTCTGGCAGCAAGGGCTCCCTTCGTAAGGCAAACTAGGAAATGGCTATTTTTAAACCAAGCTCAAATGCTGTCACGTGCGTGGAAGTGTCTGGGAAGAAACAGTCTGTTTAAAAATTGTCTATTAAAAATTGTAAAGGTTTTACTGCACCAAGGGTTGGCTGTGGAACCACAGGAACCTGTACAAAACTTTTTTTTGTTTTGTTTTTTCTATTTTTTTAAACTTTTTATTTTTATAGGAGTATAGCCAATTAACAATGTTGTGATAGTTTCAGGTGCTCAGCTATACATATACATGTTCTCCCACAAACTCCCCTCCCATCCAGGCTGCCACATAACATTGAGCAGAGCTCCTTGTGCTACACATAGTAGGTCCTTGTTGGTTGGCCATTTTAAATATAGCAGTGTGTACATGTCCAACCCAAAGTCCCTAGCTATCCCTTCCCCACTTCCTCCCCCTGGCAACCATAAGTTCAGAACCTGTACAAAACTTCTAACTGGAAGCCTGATCACGAAGGCAATCTAGCAAACGTCAACAATGGGAAGATACACACACTCTTCTGCCAAGTAATTTCAGCCCTAGAAACACAGCCTAGAGCAACTTCTTTGTGGACAGAAGATCCCTATGGCACTGCAATTTAAATAATCAGAAATTCAAAAGCACACCAAAAGAACTGATAAATTAGTTTAGTGTGTTCACACAATGTAACAGCATTCCACAGTTTAAATTGATGAAAGAGAGGTACACAGATCAACATGGAAGAGTCTTAAATATACAACGTTGAGCTTTTAAAGAAAGCCAGTTGCAGAAGGATACAAACAGAATAACACCATTTACAAAAGGTTCAAGCCATATAAAGTAACAGCACACACTGCTTCATAGATACATGATATGCAGCAAAAAAATATTAAACATGCAGGAAATGATAAACACCAAATTCAGGACAGAGGTCACCTCTGGGAGGAGAAATGAATGGGACAGAAGACGGGCATAGAAACGGTTTCAGTTGTGTCTGTGATAAAATTGCAACTGTGTCTGTTACTTTTCAAGCTATGCAGTGGATACACAAGTGTTTGTTATATTAGCTTCAATATTTTTTATGCACCTCGAATATTTCACAATAAAAAATTAACTCTTATGTACTGATTTGGTGGGGGGAGAGAAATAAAATACAGATTCCAAGTTAAATCACTAAAAACAATAGCCCTCTGGAACCCATTCCAGGTTTTCTAAGACCTTGAGAAAGTTACTTATCTCCTCTGGGCCTCCAGCCAGTCCCTGTTTCTAAAAGGGGAATAAAATCTCTGCCTTCTGTCCATACACTCAAGGCAGCAGAATGCGCAGGGAAGGAGCAGTGAGGGGGATGGATAACACTTCCTGCCATGACAACCTCACTGAGGTTTCTGAAAGATCAGATGAAAGCACACACATACCCCTGTGGCTGTCAGTATGTCCTTGTGTATTGTTAGATATAGACAGACATATATACCTACACATCCAATTGGTATCTGATAGGAAATGGCAACCCACTCCAGTACTCTTGCCTGGAAAATCCCATGGACAGAGGAGCCTGGTGGGCTGCAATCCATGGGGTCGCTAAGAGTCGGACACGACTGAGCGACTTCACTCTCACTTTTCACTTTCATGCACTGGAGAAGGAAATGGCAACCCACTCCAGTGCTCTTGCCTGGAGAATCCCAGAGACGGGGGAGCCTGGTGGGCTTCCGTCTATGGGGTCGCACAGAGTCGGACACGACTGAAGCGACTTAGCAGCAGCAGCAGCGGCAGGACTTCTCAGGTGGTGCTAGTGGTAAAGAACCCGCCAGTCAATGCAGGAGACGTTGAGAGACAGGTTTGATCCCTGGGTTGGGAAGATCTCCTAGAGGAGGGCATGGCAACACACTCTAGTATTCTTGACTGGAGAATCCCACGGACAGAGGAGCCTGGAGGGCTATGGTTCACAGCGTCACAAAGAGTCGGACACAAATGAAGCGACTTAGCACCCACGCACATGGCACCCAGAAGGTGTTTTAAAAAGAGAACCATTTAAAAAAAGAGAAGGCAAACTACATTTTGGTAACTATCCATTTGACTCACCCTTACAAAGTTTCTAAGTATAACATTCCCATTTGTACATTTAGAGTCTAGCTTTCCCCCTGTCCCGCCCCCTACAGCCCATGTGTAGTCTTAGTTCCCTGACCAGGGATCAAACCAGGGCCCTTGGCAGTGAAAGTATGCAGTACTAATCAAAGGACTGCCAGGGAGTTCCCTAGCGCCTGACTTTAAGCAACTCCTAGGCTAGTGACTTCCCACGTAAAGATCTGACTATGGCCCCAAGAGCTCTCATAGCATTCTATGCTTTGCACTTATCATAAGACAGCAGATAATTATTTATACTCTATGAGAAAACAGGGACTACTTTGTCCAGGTTTATAGTCATCACTCCAGCCTAGTATAGTATAGTACTCTGCACATAATAAAGGACTCAAACATTTTCTGAAGAAATGACTGCTCTCCCATGATCCGATTTGATTCTAAATGTCCTCAAATCAATTAAGCAGGTGCCAGCGGTCTAGCCAGGACTACTTCCTGGGTGCAGAGGTGTATGCTGGCCTCTCCAGCATCTCCCCTAGGACCTCCTCAGGCATGTTCAGAGATGACTCCAGTGGCTAATTCTACCAGGCAGGAACCCCTGATTGCAGGCACACAGTCCTTCTAGGAGAAAGCTGCCCATGCTTTCTCCAGAAAACAGGAGTGTGGGAGGACTGCATGGCATGGCCAGATGTGAAAGTCCCTCATACCCACCCACACTCCCAGTTTATTCCCTCAAGACAATCCCAAACTGTGAAACCAAAGGAAGTGTTGGGGATTTTCTGGGTAGAGAACTCCAAGGAACTTCCAAAGGGTAGAGGGGACAGGGGCTGTGTAACGAAGTTTCCCCAGGGAGTGAGGCTCTTCCTGAGTATTTGCATAACACCAGATCAAAAGGTGCCTGTGATGGTTTCCTATCATTTCTGTCTCACTCCCCCCACCCCACCCCCAATCAATAAGGAAACAGGCATTTTTTAAATGCTTGCTTTTGCCACTGGGACACAGGGGGCCCAGGGAACTAGAACTCGGTAGCCCTGTAACCGCTAAGCATACTCTCCTCTGTCTTCACGAACCAAGTACTCGAGGACTTTGGACAAATCACACTTGTTGCTCACCTGCTTATAGAGATTCCGTCAGATCATGGGGATCCCTCCTAGGGAAAATCCACTGGCATTTGTTCACCATTCTGACATCCCTGGAGGAAAGAAGTCTAGTCTTTCTTTAGAGGCCAGGTTCTAACCTTGCAGGGCCCATCTTCCTTTTCTGAAGGAATACAGCACTATGTAGTCCTTCACCTTTCTTCAGGCTCTTAATGGCTAACCCAAGTGGAGGAAGCAGGCGAGAGGAGAGGCATGTTAAAAGCTGCTTGGAGGTCAAAAGACACAGGCTCTAGCTGCAGAATTAACAGGTGGCTAGAATTCTGATGAATGGAATGCACACGAGCATCCTTTTCCTCCCAAAAGCAATAGAAGAGTAAAAGGGATATCTGTGTTTTGTACTCTCGTACTTCAGTCTAATGCCAGGGCACCCTTTCCACTGCACCCCATCATCTAACACTATGCATACGCAGTCTGGAAAACGGCGATCCATGCTGGGAAGCCAGATGCTTGGCGCATTTCAACACAGGATGTATTTATGAGGTTGAATTACTGATGTCCCATAAGCAATGGGGAGAGAAAAGATACCCTTTCATGATCACTTTTGTATCCCAAGCAATCCCATATACCTTTGCTGGCACCATCCCCATCTTCCCCTTCCCCACCCCCAAGACAGAGGGCAAGGAGATGGATGAAGATTAGTGGGGGCTGCCAGAGCTATCTCCAGTGCTCCAGAGGCCACCTAGGGCTGGAGGGCTGAATCATCATGGCTTGTCTTCACTGGGTCCTCATTGGGTTGCAAGTAGGGCCCAGTTCCGCAGGAAGAACAGGGCTTGGAGTCCTGCCAGTGGAGGGCTTACCCTGGATCCCTATGGTAAGTGGTCTCTAATAATCCGGAGTCTCAGGAGAACAGACGCAGTCTCTCAGGATCTGCACAAGTAGCGGCTGGGAAAACTGACTAGGCTATCAGAACAAGTGCCCACTCTGTGTTCAGGAGGCCCAGGAAGCTTCCTGAGGATCACACACACAATGGAAGAGCCACACAGCCCATCATGAAGGTCCCTCTGGCAGGAATCCACATCCTCTCCCCATAGAAAGCAGCCTGAGAACTCCTCCGTGAGATGCAAGAATGCCAGCTTATTTTTAAGACTCTCCTTGACCAATAATATTATTTGGTGGAAGCTTTGGCCTCAAGACCCTCCTCCAGCAAGGTTCTGAGGCCAGAGGAAGGCAGAGAAGGAATTTCAGAATGCCAGTCTCAGAGGAGGAGGGATTTGAGGATCAAGTGATTCAGAAATCACACAGTTAGATGCGTACAGGAGCCTGATGGATAGACTGTGAGTCAGGCCACCACAAGGAGTGGAGGGCTCTGGCTACACTAGAAACTGCCCACATGATAAAATGGGTCCCACCAAGGCAGTCCAAACCTCAACTCAACTTGGCCCCTGGCAGCCACAGATGATGGTGGGTGTGGATGCTGGAGGCTTACAAGGTTATCTGGGTCCCCACCTTGGTGATCGGCCGTCTTGAGCTACAGAGGGCACCACGTGCAGGGAGAGGACAGTGAACCCATCTATGTCTTCAACTCCCCACTGTGAAATGGGAAGAACATCAATGATACACAACACCACTGCAGACAACTGGTGAAATGTACACGTTGGCGTGCACAGCTCCCAGAGCTCAGTGGCCAGGAAGCTGCAGGGTGCTCCTCGGAGTGGAGTCCCATGGTTTCACAGCTCCAGTCACTGCCACTTGTAGCCATGAGGGACCCTGGCTGGTTCCCAGGCCTGTCTCCTAACTACTCAACTCTGGTCCCTACTGAGCGCAGGATCCAAGATCCAAGCAGCATCCTCCATCGTTTCTGTCTCAGCACCTCCCCCTAAGCTGACTTCAAGGAGGAGCCTCGGCCAAGTTCCTAGTGGAGAGAGGCAGAAACGTGGGTCACACCCTGGCTTTCCCCCTAACTCCTCGGGTGACCTTGATGAGGTGACCTCACTACCCTGAGCAGGCCTGTTTCCTCTTGTGCCAGAGGCGGGGGCTGTCCCGGGTGATTAGGAAGAGAAGAGCATTGAACTTCCGGTGGCTACAGCTCTATGGCTCCTGCCTCTCACCTGTAGGTAGCGCTCCCTTGTTGGAACTCCAAAGTCAGGTTGACTTTGCTCTCCAGCCCACTTTATCCCAGCAATGTCACTCACTTTGGGTGTGGGTCAGGAGCATCTGCCAGGCTCGGCAATGATAAAATGGGCGTCTTTCCCTACAGTTTAGGCTGTTTCTTAAAAACTTGGTGCCAAAGCTGGTAGAAGGGAGAGATACACCTTTCACACCTGCCAGCTGACAGTTTGTTATGTTAGAAGTCAGGGAAGGGAGATGTGTCCTTGTGCAAGAACACACACGCCACAAGCATACAAGTCAAGACCTCCATCCGACTCAAAAGAGCAGTCTCTTATTTGAGCTCCCTTGGGCTGGTGGGAAATTACAGCTTAAGAGAGCGGTCACGTAGAGGGATTAAAAAAAAAATTCCATTCAGACGTACCGCTCCAGACCTGAGGTCTATGAGCAAAGTTTCCGGTGGCCTCCGCGCCCCTCCCTGTTTCAGGAAACCATGCGGGTCGTTCGGTCCTCAGATTAAGGGAGCAGCCGCAATAGCTGGGAGAGCTTGGGGTGACAGTTTTCCCGGACCCCTGACGCCCTCCACCAGGAACCCCAAATATGGGATGCCTGGCCTCCAGCCAGCACCCCCGCCTGCCGCGCACTCACCTCCCCAGCATCTCTGTGATCACTCCGCCCACGGCGCTAGGACCGTACCAAACAGGCCCTACGGACCAGCCCACCAGTCCCCACATGGCCACCTCCCCGCATGGCCCGGGGGCCCATTTGACTTCCACAGCCCGTTTCAAGGACACTGCAGCAGGGAGCCCAGTCTCGAGGGTCTTTCCTCAACACATACACAGACGGCCCCAGGAAGAATCGAAAGGCGAAGACTTCCCCACCGCCCGACAATCCAACCAATGCTGGCCTGAGGGAGGCTGGGCGCGGGAGGATGGAGGCGGCTGCGGCGGCGAGCGGATGCCGGAATGCAAGGCTGCGGGCAGAGCGCCGGGCGGCGGCAGCGGCCCCGGCTCACCTTTTTGACTTGGTCATCCTTCAGTTCGGTGAAGTAATAAGCTAGGAGCTGCGCGGCGATCATGCTGGCGGTCGGGGGCTCGGGGCGACAGGCGGGCGGCCGGCGTCTGTCCTCCGCAGCCCGGGCGATCAGTGGTCCTCTGGCGGCTGCTCCGCGGCTCCTCCTCCTCCTCCCGCGGCTCCTCCCCCACCACCCGGAGCGCGGCGCCGGCTCACGCGCTCCCCGTCTGCGCGCTCCCGTCCGCGCGAGGGTGACAGTCGCCAGCCGGCCCACCTCCTCGGCGCCCATTGGCTGCCGCGCGCCTCGGCTGCGCCGGGCGGCGGCGGGCGGGCCAGGACCTGGGGGGCGCGGTGGCCGCTCCTCCCAGCGTCTGAAAGAGGGCGGGCGACGCTGCGAAATCCCCCACGGCCAGGCATCTCCCGGCACGTCCCCCACGTAGGGAGCCGGCGCAGGGGCGGGAGGCTTTGTCGCGCGCGCACCGCCACGCGTGGCGGCGCCCTGCTTGGGCGGGGCGCAGGCGGGGAGGCGGCATCGCCCGGCCCGGCTGGCTGGGGAACTGGGCAGGCGGGGGGCGGGGACGCAGTCCCCCTTCTCGGAAATTAGGGTTAGCCCCTGTTAGTTCCAAGGAAGGGGAGACGCCCTAAGGGGACTCGAAGAAGTGGCCTTGAAAAGCGAGCGGGGCCTGTGGCGGCGAATGCGAGAGGCTTGGGAGGCTTGGCTGTCCTCGCCCTGGGGCCCCACGCCTGCCAGCTCTCGCGGGCCCAAGGGGTCCTCACCGACGGGGCATCACCCCACTCCACCCTGGCCCGCCCGTGCTGCAGCTCCTCCAGGCCTGATCCTCCGGCTGGAGGATTTGTATTGCTAAACCAAGAGCGACGCCCCACAGCGTCCGTCCCTGAGTCACCGGTTCTTTGAGCCGTCTTCCCCAAGGGCGCACGCCGCACGCCGCTGGGCGGGACTTGAGCTGCGGGCACTGGCCCCAACCCCTGGGCTCCCAAGCGCCCAGGCCCAGGCTCAGTGGAGTTTGGGGGACAGTTTAGGCGCCCCTCTTAGATGCCGCCTTTTTCACATCCTGGAGGAAGTTAGCTGGGTTGGGAGGAATCCCCGGAAAACTATTCAGTTCTAAAATACGGAAGGGAGGTGCGGAATCAGAGGTGTTTATGCTGCTGCTAGTACTGATGGCAGCCATAGGATTCTTAGATTAATTGCTTCTGTGTGCCAGACACCACCAGGCGCTTTACTGCCTTACGAGAGGACGTGAACTGAACTCCAAATACAAAGAAGTGGTTACTGATTCATCGGGTAAGCAAGTGGGGGCTCACTGAGGCCATGTGTCCTACTTATACAACCAGAAAGCTGTCGATCTAGGATTAGACTTTGAGTCTGTGTGTTTTCAAACCAGTGCTCACCCCTGGGTTTTATGTCCTCCCAGTGGTAGGTAGCCGCTCTGCCTAAACAGGCCATGGTACTGGAACCAAGGCAGCAGAGATGGCCAGTGTCCAGCCCCATAACCTCTACCTGAGCCCTGGATCCTCGGAACCCCTGGCCAGGCCTAAGAAAGGTACAGTGGAGTCAGGAGGGGATGGTTTAGGACCAGAACACTTCTCAGAGGCATGATTTTTGCCATCATCAATTGAAGAGGATCTCAGTTTTAGCCCTGGAGCCTAGAGCTGTCAGTCCAGAGCATAGCCCTCACCCCCTTGCTTTATGGCTGAGGCATCCAAAGTCACCTCTCTGAGCCTGCTTTCTCATCTTATAACGTGGAGATACTAATGGCACCTACCTCCCTTGGTTGCTGTGAAATAGTACAAATAAAACACTTGCTTATAATATGCAAATAATAAATGGTGGGTATTATAAGATTGACTTGGAAGCTGATGAGGTTTACACTTTGAGGCTTCTTGCTCACATTTCCCTGAGTCTAGGCCCTGAGATGGAGAAGGTAATGGCAACCCACTCCAGTACTCTTGCCTGGAAAATCCCATGGGCGGAGGAGCCTGGTAGGCTGCAGTCCATGGGGTCGCTAAGAGTCAGACACGACTGAGCGACTTCACTTTCACTTTTCACTTTCATGCATTGGAGAAGGAAATGGCAACCCATTCCAGTGTTCTTGCCTGGAGAATCCCAGGGACGGGGGAGCCTGGTGGGCTGCCGTCTCTGGGGTTGCACAGAGTCGGACACGACTGAGGTGACTTAGCAGCAGCAGCAGGCCCTGAGAGGACCCATCAACTTTATTTTGTAATTTTGAGTTATTTTCCAAAGAGGCTCCCCCCAAATTGTTTAAGCTACAAGCCTCACAAAACTTGGCTCTGCCTCCTAGACATGTGCTCAGTTGCTCAGTCCTTTTTGGCTCTTTGCAACTCTTTGGACTGTAATCCTCTGTACATGGTATTCTCCAGGCTAGAATACTGGAGTAGATTGCCATTTCCTCCTCTAGGGGATCTTCCTGACCCAGGGATCAAACCCGCATCTCCTGTGTATCCTGCATTGCAGGCAGATTCTCTACCTGCTGAGCCATCAGGAAAGCCTCACCCCCTGGGTAGTATCCTTATAAGCCAGGAACAGAGAGGTCTCTTGGCAGCCATCAAACATTTCATCACCTGCAATTCCATAAAGCAAAATTGGGAGGATGAGAACAATTTGGTTGTTCTCAAGTGCCATTCAAGTCTTGCAAATGTAATTCTGCCAGACTCACAAGGACCAAGAATTGTGCTTTGTTAATTGCTCTGTCTCACACTCAGCCCAGGGCCTGGCACTCAAAGATGGAATGAGTCCAGGGCAGTGATCAGGAGTACACATACCCTTTTACCCAGGCCCAGCCAGCATCATCATCAAGCCCTCACTACAACTGAGATGTTTATCTGAGCCAAAGCAAGAGAAAACTAACCCTTCCACTGACCAGGCTACCCTGAGATGTTCTGTTTGCAGGCAGGGAGGCTGCCAGTACTTTCTCTTCACTGCCTTTGAGAGAGAATCTGCTTCTTAAGAGGACTCACTCCTCCCCATCCCCAGAATGCGGCCAGGTCCCAAGGCCTATCGAGGTTTCCTGAGAAATATCTCTAGGCCTGCCTCACTGCTTTTTCCCAACCCTCAGTCCTCATCAGCCCATGCCAGAAATATTACAAGTCTTCTAGCTGCCCTTCCTGGCTCCTGGCTTCCTGCCATCCAAGTCATTCTGAGGTCTGAGCCACATTATTCCTGCGAAAAAGCAGCCTAATCACATCATAACCATGCCCTAAATCCCTTGATGGCCCCCCTCCTTCCTGATGGAGCCAATTCAAACATCTCTGCCTGGTGTCTGAGGCCTTACGTAATCTGACTCCACTCTTCCCCACTTATCTTTTCTCCACCCCAAGGAGGCCACTTCCCCCTGTCCTTGGCCCACACCAGGTCCATCCTGTTTGAGCCCCTGCACTATTTCCTTGCTTGCTCAGCCTTCTCCACTCACCTCCACCTGACCAGCGTCCCTCTCACCGGAAACCCAGCTCTCCCACCCTCCCCATAAAGCCTTCCCTGACCATGGCTACTCACTGAAGTTTCCCAGGCCTCAGCACTTCCACAGGACAAACTCGGACTGTGCCTAGAGTCCATCTAGGTCTAGACCAAGGCTCTTCTTTACAGAGTAAGAACGTGAGGAGCAGTAGGTGGACCATCTTGCCCAGCGTCAGGTTGTGGTAGAGTTTGGAGCTGGGACACAAACCCAGTCTTGATGCCCAGCCAGTGTCCTGTGCATCCTTTCCCACCACCTCACTGTAAGCCTGGCCCGCAGATAAGTAACGCTGAGTCATGACTGTCCGCCTGATATTGTTGGCTGTCTTCTGGGGGTGGGTGGCCTTATCTGTCCCAATCAGACAGCTTCCTGAGGCCGGGGCCCATGCTGCACGGCTGCGTCCCATACTAGGCTCAGAATTTCCCCCTTATGTCATGCCATTTATCACCCCTTGTACTTCTTTATTATTCTGCCTCTTTTTTGGTTGCTGTCACAGATCTCTTGGACGCCAGCAAAAGGAAGAGCAGCAAAGATCTGGACCATAGGAAACCTAGTTCCACAGGTCTCCCCTCTAGATGCCCCCCTCCTCCTGGATGTCTGCTGGGTTTCTCTGTTCAAGTTGGGGTGGGGGTAGAGGATCAGACTGCTGGACTATCAAGCCATGAAACACCCTTGCTGGTAAGAAAGTGAGGGCTGCAGCAAAGTCAGAATGAAACCATTCACATCAGCCCCATGGACACTAGGAACTTTACTCCAGAAATTCTCTGCAGAGGAACAAAGCTGTACCCCAGCATCTGGCAGCACACTTGTAACAGCAATGCTTGGATAATGTTGACAGTTTACAGAGTAGTTTCTCATTTATTGCCTCATTTCTCCTGATAACAGGCTGGTGAGGTTAGAAGGGCAAATATCATTATCCCCCCTTAATCAATGAGGGTTATGGGGTTTATAGAACTTGTTTAAGGTCCCAAAGAGAAAGAGAAAGCGAAGAAAGAAAACCCACACTAGGGCAGCATCTTGGAATACTGACAGTGGGGGCCCTGTCATGCATGCAGAACACATTCTGAAAAGCATCACCAGGAGGGGAGACTGACCCAGTGTTTCTGTTAGTTAGATCTGTGGTGTTCAACCTGGGTACATAAAAGAATCACCTGGACGGAATTCCCTGGTGGTGAAAGCGGTTAGGACTCAACCCTTTCACTACTGTGGGCCCTGGTTCGATCCCTGGTTGGGGAACGTTAAGATCCCTCAAGCCAGGCAGTGCAGCAAAAAATAATAATAATCACCTGGAGAGCTTTTATAAATGCTAATATCCCGGCTCTAATCCCAGAGATGATGGCTGAATTGATCTGGGGTGCAGTCCAAACAGCCTTTTAAAGGTTCCCTAGGTGAATGCCAGAGACTGTCAGGAATGAGAATGACTGATTTAGACCCTAACTTTCTAAGGGGACATCTGGAGGAAATGTCTGAAATGAATTGACTGGTAATACTTTTAGCAGGCTCCCTCAGACACTGCTGGCCGTGGTTCCTCCAGGGTCCTAGTGATCCTGTCAATCTGGAGAACACTGGGATGAAAGTTCATTGTGACTTTCTCATCAGCTTTGCACAGTTCTGCTTCTTGTGTGAGAAGGGTAAGGAGTGGCTGGGGTCGTAAAATCACCTCAGCCTGCCTCCCTTCCTCCTTCATTTGCCTAAAGTGCTGCCTTCCAACAACCTCAAAACAGAAGTTACAAATTGGCAACTGCCAGGCTGAAACATTGTATTGGACCCACCTCATGTTTTAGGTGCTTCCCTGGTGGCTCAGAGGCAAAGAGTCCGCCTGCCAATGCAGGAGACACAGGTTCAATCCCTGGGTCAACGAGATTCCCTGGAGAAGGATATGGCAACCCATTCCGGTATTCTTGCTTGGGAAATCCTATGGACAGAGGAGCCTGGTGGGCTGCAGTCCAAGGGGTGCAAAGAGTTGGACATGACTAAGCACACGTGCACAATGTTTTATATGTATGGGCCAACCCTTGAAAATTAGGAGATGTCACCTTATTTTTAAAAATTTTTTAGGCACAATGTTTTATATGTATGGGCCAACCCTTGAAAATTAGGAGATGTCACCTTATTTTTAAAAATTTTTTAGGCTGTACTGCCTGGCTTGAGGGATCGTAATTCTCCCACTGGGGATTGAACCCACATGCCCTATGTTGAAAGCATGGTCTGCCCACCCACTGGACCAGCAGAGAAGTCCCAGATGTCACTTTAAAATCCAGATTTCTGGCATCTAAAGTCTAGCCTCACAGAGCCCATGTTATTACTGGCAACAATCAGCTGGCACTGACCACTACTGCCCCCTTCAGACAAGGCTGAGGTACTGCAGCTTGCCCCAGACCCCACCTGTCCACCTGCTTCACTGGTACACACAGTTGACTGGCCCCAGTTGGCATTTCAACTTTCAGCTGATAACTGGAATTTACAGACCCAAGGCCTCAGGTATCAGAGCCGGGACTGAGATGAAGTAAGAAAGGCCTTGCACCCTGCATGTGTGCATGCATGCTCAGCCGCTCTGTCATCTCCAACTCTTTACTCTTGGCGCCTCTTTTGCTTCACCCAAGTCCCAGCCCTCTCAGGTGTCATCCAGGTCCCTGCATGCCTGCTTTCTGTTCACCTCTGACTTGTTTACCTGGTTCTGAAAGGGCCTGAAACCACCACCCCCGGTCCAAGACACCTTGTTCCGCTTCTGTCCCCAAAAGGCTTCTATTCTCCTTTAAGGATGATTCCCTCAGGGATGCCAAGGGAAGCCCAATCCAGTCTTGTCAATCCCTGAACACCCCATCCTCCTCCCATTACCTCTGAACCTGACGAGCCTCCTGTGCTTAAAGAATAATGGCCTGGAGGAAGAAGGGTTAACCAGACTGCTGAGGCCTGCCTGGCCTCAGGCCTGCTCCTTATCTGAGGCCAGCTCCTTCCCCAAAGGACACCCATATCATGTTGGAACAGAGCAATCTTAAATCACCCTGCTGGCTACACCGAGTTTCCTGGGCTATTTCTCCCCAGTGCCCCCACACAAACCACCCTCATGGGTCCAGAAAAATTTCTCAATCCTGCCTCTTGGAATTAGCTCCAAAATATAGAGGAAAATGCTCACATAGGAGAGTCCATGTCAACACCTAGGCAGGGTCCCCAGCCTGTGGGACTACACAGGCCAGCAAATTAAACACAAACAAAACCTAGGCACTGGCTTTTTGTTTTGCTGATTTTTTTTTTCATTGTAATTTCCATCTCCTCTCACCATAATATCCTAAAGGAAAATATATTTTAGCCCAGAGAAGTAAAAATAAGGGCTGCTTTTTAAATCAAATACTTTGGTTTTATAATAATGTTTACTGCTGTTTAGATGGTAAAGAATCCACCTGCAATGTGGGAGACCTGGGTTCAAACCCTGGGTCAGGAAGATCTCTGCAGAAGGGAATGGCAACCCACCCCAGTATTATTGCCTGGAAAATCCCATGGGCAGAGGAGCCGGTGGGCTACAGCCCCTGGGGTCACAAAGGGTCGGACACAACTGAGCGACTAACACGCACACAGTTGCTAAGTCATGTCTGACTCTTCACAACCTGTGGACTGTGGCCCAGCAGGCTCCTCTGTACATGGGATTCTCCCAGGCAAGAATACTAGAATGGGTTGCCATTTCCTTCTCCAGGGGATCTTCCCAACCCAGGAATCCAACCTGTATCTCCTGCTTGGCAGGCAGATTCTTTACCACTAAACCACCTGGGAAGCCCCCTTTATAATAATAGTGTTTAGGCAGGATTTACCACATACCAGGTATTGTTCTAAAATCGTTACATATGTTAACATGCTTGATCCACAGAACAATCCAATGAGGTAAAAACCAATTTTATCCCCATCTTATAGGTGCAAACACCAAGTCACAGGGAGATTAAGTGACTTCTCCAAGATTACAGGGCTACTGATGGAAGAGCTGGGATCCAAGCCCAGGCAGTCTGACTCAAGACCACCCTGCTGCTCTAAGAAGGTGAAATATTCATTTCACCATATTGTCCTTATTTCTCTTATTTCACCCAAGCCCAGTGATGGCTCAGTCACAGCTGGGTCCAAGCACTTGAGTCGGGGAGCCTGTC
Source organism: Capra hircus (assembly GCF_001704415.2). Taxonomy (NCBI): domain Eukaryota; kingdom Metazoa; phylum Chordata; class Mammalia; order Artiodactyla; family Bovidae; genus Capra; species Capra hircus. The sequence continues at coordinate 19,983,319 of NC_030835.1, forward strand.
TCCCCTAGTGTACTGAGCCATTTTTGGTTAGATGTATAAAACATAGCACGTGGAGCCTGGCTCTGCAGAACCATCCTATAAAGGGCATTTTCAGACCAAGTGCTGAGGTCGATCCAGTGACAGAGGGGCCTGTAGTGGGGGTAGGAAAGCAGCGGCCCCTTCCAGTGCGTTGGGGGTGGGGCATCTACTTTGGTCAAAGGAGCTGAGTGTTCCCTGCTCTCTGAGTCTCCTGTGGGTGCATCCCAGCCTGCCCTACCCAAAGAATCACCCTTGTTTGTCAAGAGCTGCAGTCCCCACCTCTCCTGAGCTCCAAGTTCATATTTCCAGCTGCCTGTAAATATCCAGTCCTAGCTCCCACAGGCACCTGAAACTCAATTTGTCTCCCATCACAGTCATTTCTTCTTAAATTTATTTTCTTCTTGGTTCCTCTCCTTGTCATTTATTCACTCAACAAATACTTGTGAAGCAATTAAGGTGCCCTGCCCTTCCTAGCTCACTAGAAATGTATAGGTGAGCAAGACAGAGTCTCTGCCTACCTTCTGTGGGGAGAGACAGTAAACAAATCGCAAATTAGAGGTACCTTATGTCAGGTGGTAGGAGGGAAAATAAAGCAAAGTGTTGGCCACACAACTACCTCCTACAATTTCTATTTCCCCTTGTCCTTGAGTCCCCCAAAACTGAGTTCCCCTGCCAAGTTTATGATTAACCTCTCTGTGCAAAAGTTTATTCCCTTTCCTCTCCCATCCCTGTTCCCCTCAGGCTTGAGGAATATCCAAGAAAAGAGGGTCTGAAATTGAGCGGGACCCTGTAGGGTCTTCCCAGGCAGAAATCCTTCCATGCTCCCCGCTCCCCATCTGCCTTCTTGTTTGGCCTTCCCTGAGCCCCCCAAAGTATTTCAGTTCAGTTCAGTTCAGTCGCTCAGTTGTGTCTGACTCTGCGACCCAATGGACTGCAGCACACCAGGCCTCCCTGTCCGTCACCAACTCCTGGAGTTAATGATTAGAATAATGGTCCCGGGCCTCCTGAAGTGACCAAGATAACATCTGAAGTGTGTGTGTATCTTTGAGTAGTTCTGCAGAAAGACCCCCACTCAGAGGAGGGTGGTAACTTGCTGACCCCCAGCATGTAGACCCCAGAGTGATTGGAACTAAAAGACTGATGAATAGGACTCCTGAAAACATCTATTAATTCACCACCAACCAATCAGAAGAATGTCTGCTAACCTGTTACACACCCTGTGACCCTTACCCCTAATGCTCCCTTTAAAAAAGCCCTTGCCTGGGAAAAAAAAAAAAACCCTTGCCTGAAAGTCTGTAGTGCATGAGCTGCCCCTGGGTGCCCCACAGTAAATATTGTACAGACCGTACTTTGGCAACTTGTTCACTACCACCCACCCGGTATCTGTAGATTGATTTTGCTACACATCAGGTGGTAGGACCCAAGTTCCATCAGTAACAAAAAGAAAGTGAGAGCATCTCATGGAAGCTTCCCAGGGCCATTCCTGCGCAGCTTCCCCTCTGCCATCCCGCCTCCTTTCCTCCTGCTGGCTGAACTACAGACAGACTGGCTGGAGATCCAGGAACTGTCTTGGATTAAGAGATAACCTTGAGAATGGCAGCCATACAAAACAAAGCAACAAAATAAAATAGAGCTTGTTTCCCTCTCACCCAGGGACCCCATATCAGCCCTACACTGACAGCCTCCAGATTTCCAGAGCTTGAGAGAGAAAAACTAAATTATAATAGAAAACCGTAGAGAATCTGAGTATCATTTTAGATAGGATGGATAAGGGAAGCCTCTCTGAGTATGTGACATTTGAGCAGAGACCAGAATAAAAGGAGGGAGTATGCCATGCCTGCGCTTTCTCTTCTCTCTTGGGAAAAGAATGTTCCAGACAGAACCAACTCCCTGCCACCCAAGCTGGAAACCTGAACACCACCCTTGAGCTCTGTCCCCTCCCAAATGCCCCACATTTAATCTGTCACCAAACCCCATCAAGTCTACTTATACTTGGGTCTTGAGAACAAACACAACACAAATCAAACCTACGGACTCTCTTGAATCCATCTTCTCCTGATTCATTCTGCTGGAGCAGGACTGGAGCGGGTTGAATGGCACCCGCCTCCCTCCAAGGCATGGCCTGATCCCCACAACCTGTGAATGTGACCTTATGTGGAAGAAAGGTCTTTGCATGTGTAATTAAATTAAAGATCTCAAGATTATCCTGGATTACTGAAGGGCCCTAAATCCCATGGCTGTCCTCATTGAGAGGCAGAAGACAAGACATACAAAGGAGAAAGGAAAGTGCCATATGAGGGCAGAGGCAGATGCCACGTGAAACCCAGCCAAAGGGTGCTGAGAGCCCCCCGCAGTGGAAGAAGTTCTCTAGAGCCCGTGGTAGGAACCTGGCCCTGCTGACACCTTGATTTCGGTCTTCTGGCCCCCCAGAAGGGTGAGACAAGATATTCCTGTTTGTTTAAGCCACCAAGATTGTGGCAATTTGTTCTTGTGGCTCTAGGAAATGAATACATTTCTTTTAGCACAGTATCTACTCTCTCTTGGCTCCAGGCTACAGAGCTTATCTGTTTAGAAATCCCTATAGTAAAAAAGTTTTGATCATGTATCTCAATGTAGTAAAAACATTTTACAACTATTAGTGCATACTACTATATGTATGCATATCCATACTAATAAGTATGTTGTAAAACACGCCTAAATATCTATGCTAGACACGAAAATGGATGAGACAGATGAGAGTTTGAACGATACAGCTACTTTAGAACTGTTTGGTTGCTTCTGAGAAAGTCTCATAGACACCGACCTCATGACCCAGCAATAGATTTCCTGGGTATTTACCCCAGAGAAATTAGGGTATATGTCCCTACATAGATTTGTATACAAAAATTCATAACATGTTATCGGTAATAGCCAAAACTAGAAGCCACTCAAATGTCAATGAGCAAGAGAGGGGATAAACAAATTGTAGTATATCCATACATACTTTATACTTCTCAGGTATAAAAACAAATGCTTCTTTAGGGGTAACAATATTATTGAGATATAATTGACTACCGTATATGCACATTTAAAGTATAAAATTCAATGATTTTTAGTACAGTTACAGAGTTGTGAGATCCTCACCACAGTCAATTTTAGAACATTTTCATCATCCCCTAAAGAAACCCCATAGCCATTACCTGTCCCTTCCCATCAAAAGGCCACACTCCCCAGCCCCGAGCAACCTCTGATCTGCTTCTGTCTCTACAGATTTGCCTATTCTGGACATTTTGTATAAATGGACTCATACAATCTTTGGTGACTGGCTTCTTTTATTTACCATAATTTACTCATCATTCTTAAATTTTTTGGAGTATAGTTGCTTTACAATGCTGCGTTAGTTTCTGCTGTACCGCAAAGTGAATCAGCTCTATCTATACATATATCCCCTCTTGTTTGGATTTCCTTCCCGTTTAGGTCCCCACAGAGCGGTGAGTAGAGTTCTCTGTGCTATATGGCGGGTTCTCATTCGTTACCTATTTTATACACAGCGGTGTGTATAGCCCCTTTCTCCCACTTCATCCCAACCCCCTTCCAACCCTGGTATCCATGTGCCCATTCTCTATGTCTGTGTCTCTATTTCTGTTTTGAAAATAGGTTCTTCTGTACTAGCATGTTTTTAAGGTTCGAAGGAAGTGGCAACCCACTCCAGTGTTCTTGCCTGGAGAATCCCAGGGACGGGGGAGCCTGGTGGGCTGCCGTCTATGGGGTCACACAGAGTTGGATACGACTGAAGCGACTTAGCAGCAGCAGCAGCATGTTGTAGTACATACCTGAACTTCAGTCTTTTAAATATCTGAATAATATTCTGTTGTGCAGCTGTATCACAGTTTGTTTATTCACTCATCATTAATAGACAGCTGGTTGTCTCCACTCCAGGGATTCTTTTGGTATTGTATTAGTTACCTAGGGCTGCCATAACAAAATATCACTGACTGGATGTTAAGCTTAAACAACTGAAATTCACCCTCTCACAATTTAGCTTTCCAAATTTTAGAATTTTCCAAGACCACAGTGTTAGTAGGTTTGGTTTCTTCCGGGGCCTTTCTCGTTGCCTTGCAGATGGCTGCTTCCTGATATGGTCTTCTCTCTCGTGCACAGACCCCTGATGTCTCTTTGTGTATCCAGACTTCATCGTCGTAGAAATACCAGTCAGGGTGGATGAGAGTCCACCCCAAAGAGCTCATTTTAGCTTACTGAAGACCCTATCTCCAAATATGATTATATTCTGAGGTACTGGGGGCTAAGACTTCAACACATAAATATTGTGGAGACATAATTCAGTCTTGCCTGGAGAATCCCAGGGATGGGGGAGCCTGGTGGGCTGCCGTCTATGGGGTCGCACAGAGTCGGACACGACTGAAGAGGCTTAGCAGCAAGCAGCAGCGGCGTTCAGTCCACAGTGAAAGTGAAGTCGCTCAGTCGTGTCCGACTCTTTGCGACCCCAGGGACTGTAGCCCACCAGACTCCTCCATCCCTGGGATTTTCCAGGCAAGATACTGGAGTGGGTTGCCATTTCCTTCTCCAGGAGACCTTCCCAACCCAGGGATTGAACCCGGGTCTCCCTCATTGTAGGCAGACTCTTTACCATCTGAGCCACTAGGGAAGTCGCAATTCAGTCCATAACAGGTATCAAATTAAGAAAGCACCACCAGACCAAGGTCACCAAGATTCATACCTATGTTTTCTTGTAAGAGTTTTATAATTTTAGCTATTGCATTTAGGTCTTTTGAATTAAGTTTTGCATATGGCTTGCTGGACATGAGTTTGAGCAGGCTCCGGGAGTTGGTGATGGACAGGGAAGCCTGGTGTGCTGCAGTCCATGGGGTTACAAAGAGTCAGACACTAATGAGAGACTAAACTGAACTGAACTGCTTATGGAATGAGGTAGGGATTCAACCTCATGCTTTCACATGTGGCTATCCAACAGTCCCAGCACCATTTGTTGAAGAGACTGTTCTTAACCCCCATTGAATTGTTTTGATATCCCTGTCAAAAATCAAATGATTGTAAGGTGTTGGGGTTTATTCCTGGACTTTTCATTCTATTCCATTGATTTATATGTCCATCCTTATACCAGTACCACACTGTCTTTATAAGCTTTGAAAATAGGAAATATGAGTCCATCAACTTTCTTCTTCTTATGAAAGATGTTTTGGCTATTCTGAGTCCCTTCCATTCCATATGAATTTTAGGATTCACTTGTCAATTTCTGCAGAGAAGCCAGCTGGGATTTTGATAGGGTTTGTGTTGAATCTATACATCAATTTGAGGAGTATTGCTATCTGAACAGTATTAAGGCTTTTGATATACATGAACATGGCATGTCTTTCCATTTATTTAGATCTTCTTTAGTTTCTTTCAACATGTTTTGTAGTTTTCATAGTATAAGTCTTACACTTTTTTTAAGTTCACTCCCAAGTGTTTTGCTCTTTTTGGTGCTATTATAAATGAAATCATTTTCTTAATTTCATTTTGGATTTTCTTTATAAATGTATAGAAATCCACTGATTTTTGTGTATGGATTTTCTATCCTTGCTGGATGTGTTCATTAATTCTAACAGTTTTGGTGTGTGTGTGTGTGTGTGTGTGTGTGTGTGTGTGTGTATCTTAGGATCTTCTATATACAAAATCATGTAGGAATGAATATATGCAGCAATATAAAAACATTAAAGCCAGATACCAAAGAACACATATGTATGATTATATTTACATGAGGTTCAAGAACAAGAAACCCAACCTATGGTGCTAGAAATCAAAACAAAGATAAATTCAGGACAGGGGATGGGGAAGCAGTGACTGGAAAGGGGCATGAGGAGATTTTGGGGAGTGATGGAAATGTTCTATATTTTGAACTTCATGATGGTTATATAGGTGCATATGAGTGTGAGTAATAGCCCCTCAGTCACGTCCAGCTCTTTGTGAGGACCCCATGGACTGCAGCCCGCCAGACTCCTGTGTCCATGGGATTTCCCAGGCAAGAATACTGGAGTGGGTTGTCATTCCTTTCTCCAGGGGATCTTCCCTCCCTGGGGATCAAACCCAGGTCTCCTGCATTGCAGGCAGATTCTTTACCAGCTGAGCCACCTGGGAGCCCATACAGGTGCATGAGTGAGTGAGTGAAAGTGGCTCAGTCGTCTCAGACTCTTCGAGACCCCATGGACTATACACTCCATGAAATTCTCCAGACCAGAATACTGGAGTGGGTAGCCTTTCCCTTCTCCAAGGGATCTTCCCAACCCAGGGATCAAACCGGGGTCTCCTGCATTGCAGGCGAATTCTTCTCCAACTGAGCTGTGAGGGAAGCACATACAGGTGCATACATGTGTTCAAACATATTGATCTAACACTTAGGATTTATGCATTTGACTGCTAGTCAATTATACTTTAATAAAAGTAAAGAGATAAAGATGAAATAAACCGTTTTAAAAGGCTATAGCCTAATGTATCACTAGCTAATTATTTCAAGGCCTTCTATGTAAAAGAGACTAGCTCATCATTAATGATATACGAAGTAGAGACAGAATTCAAATAGCCTTGCTCACTTTAATTTTTTTGACTGGTTACTTATTATATTTGATCAGACCTTTTGTTTCTTTTAACCCCAAGGTGTGATTGATGAGTAGCTTGTATTAGAGACAGGAAAGCAATCAGCATTCTTATTTCTCACTGTTCATTAGCTTTAATCCAGTTTCTATGTAGAAATCTTTCTCAGCCACTGGCGTGTTTTGTAAGGGTCAGTCTAGTTAAAGCCAGATAACGTCATGCATAAAACGTCAACTAGTTTAAGTTTGGGATTATATAGAAATAAAACATTACCCAGAAAACTGAAAAACAAAACATATGAAAAAAACAAAAATAAAGAACAAAAAGTCTTCAACCAAGCAGTTTGAAGATATAAAGCCTCGTAATATGCTTAAAATGGTTCAGGAAACAAAGCAACGGGCTGTTAACAACCACTTCTCATGGTGAAAGACCCTAGGTGCAAGATGATACTATTAACCATCTGAAAGTCTAACCAAGCAAGGTTACCATCAAGAAATTGGTTACAATGGAACTTTGTAATATTTTCTCCCTACTCTGAGTGGATTATCTTGCACACACACCTCTGGGGATCTCTCTAGACATATCCCCACATCCCCACGTCTGAGTTTCCTGGATGCCCAAGGCTCATGCTCCTTGACACTGCCAGATAGAATACAGTGTAATCACATGATGCTTTAGCCTAAAGATCTTTTGGACCCAGTCATTGCTGCTGCTGCTGCTGCTGCGTCGCTTCAGTCGGTCTGACTCTGTGCGACCCCATAGACGGCAGCCCACCAGGCTCCCCCGTCCCTGGGATTCTCCAGGCAAGAACACTGGAGTGGGTTGCCATTTCCCTCTCCAATGCAGGAAAGTGAAAAGTGAAAGTGAAGTCGCTCAGTCGTGTCTGACTCTTCACAACCCCATGGACTGCAGCCTACCAGGCTCCTCCATCCATGGGATTTTCCAGGCCAGAGGACTGGAGTGGGGTGCCATTGCCTTCTCACCCAGTCACTAGTTCCTTAACCAGACACCCAGTGCCTGCCCCACCCGACTTCATCAGCCTCCCCTAGTGTCTTCCACACTAGTATCACACCAGACAGCCTCTCCAGGCTCCTTTCCATCGGTTACAGGCTCTGCTCTCTCTGCTGGGCATGTATATCCTGCCCTTACAAATTCCTTCCTCAATCAAGACCCTCTGTAAATCTCACCTCTTCTATCCAACCTTCCTTTTCTTCCCAAGACACAACTGAGTCCTCTGTCATCTGGCTCTTACAGTCGCATGTCACCCTATGTTGTAACTTTTTTCTGTGGAGCTTCACTTCTCAACCATAAATCCTCAAACACTGGCGACTCATCTATTTTGGAAAGGAGAAAAATAGAGCTGTACAGTCAGTGAATAAAGGTCAGGGCAGAGGTGGCTATGAATGCCAACCCAGCCTTGAGCCTCACATAGGACCAGATAAGTGGACCCAGATGCAGGAGAAATCGAGAGTTATTCTGCTTTCCTTCCAGCAAATTGGCTCTTAAGGGCTCTAATTTATCAGCTTTGCATGAAGCAATACACCTCAGATCTACTCTGTTGCAATTTTTTTTTTTTTGGGCTGCACCAGCATGACTTGCAGCATCTCAGTTCCCCAACCAGGGATTGAACCCAGGCCATGACAGTGAAAGCCTAGAATCATAACTACTAGGCCACCAGGGAACTCCCTGTTGCAATTTTAAAGACACTGTAAAGTGCCAGCTTAGGGAATGAGGGGAGGTGTTCACCTCAAATGGCACAGAACATTCTGTTTTGGGAGCACATGGGTGATTCCAGTAGGGAAGATCTGAGACCTGTTCATCCTCTGGGGTGGAGGAGTGGGCATCAGTTTCCTGACAAGCCTGCTCCAGCACACTGAAAGAGACAAGAGAAGCATAAGACCCTTCCATTCCATCTCCCAGAGTCTCCCGCAGTCAGGATGCCACACAGCTCCAAGGCTGCAGAGTGCCTGTTTTGCTCTGATGCTTAGCATTTTGCTTCTAAGAAAGGGCTCAAATGTCGTATATTAACGCATATATGTGGAATCTATGAAAATGGTATAGATGGTCTTATTTGCAAAATGATGATAGAGACACAGATATAGAGAACAAATGTATGGACACCAAGAAGGGAAGGGGGTGGGTGGAATGAATTAGAAGATTGGGATTGACATATATACCCTATTGATGGGGCTTCCCTGGTGGCTCAGATGGTAAAGCGTCTGCCTGCAATGCGGGAGACCTGGGTTCGATTCCTGGGTTGGGAAGATCCCCTGGAGAAGGAAATGGCAATCCACTCCAGCACTCTTGCCTGGAAAATCCCATGGACGGAGAAGCCTGATAGGCTACAGTCCATGGGGTCGCAAATAGTCAGACAGGACTGAGTGACTTCACATCACTTCACTCCACTTCACTCTATTGATACTATGTATAAAATAGATAACAAATGAGAACCTACTGTATAGTTCAGGGAGCCCTAATTCAGTGCTTTGTGGTGACCTAAATGGGAAGGAAATCCAAAAAAAGAGTGGATATATTTATATGCATGGCTGATTAACACAACAGTGTAAAGCAGCTATACTCCAATAAAACAATAATATTCAAAAAAGGTTAAGAAGGGAGCCTAGGAACAAAGTCTTCTCCTAAAGCCTCTGCCCTGGGGGGTGGTCTGGGCCCTCACCCCAGAATCCACTGCAGGGCTTCTCAGTAAAACCATGTTCAGAGTTTCCAAAGGGAATTGCCATATGCTAAGTTTCTTCTACAGAAAACATTACAGAAGGAAATGGAAATAACATTGAGGTCTCTTACCTTACTTTCAGTAAGCGGGGGCCGGATTGAATTTTCAGTTTCTGTACCCTTAAAGACAGGACAAGATAAGGTGTTATAGAGGCATGCAATTTGCATTCACTGCAATTTGCATTCACAGCAATTTGGTGCTTATAATTAACCAACTATGCTCAGAAAGCGAGAGTAATTACACATAACCTTGAAATACCTAAGCATATCTTATAGCGGCAAATGAGCCTCTGAATGAAATGCAGCCAAGCTCAGAAATCTTCGATTCATGAATTTATTCACATCAGCCTTTATTAGGTATTTACAAATGTGCTAGGCACTGTGCTAGGAGGTGGCGATGCAAAGGTGAAAACCAGCAGTGGCTCTGCCCTCAGGGAGCCACAGTCCACGAGAGAGGACAGACGTGCTTAGCAATAATGAAAGCACCGCTGGCTAAGCTAACTGCTAGAGAGGTGGGTAGGGAAGTCGTGGGAACACAGGAATCTGTCTCTGCTGAACCACTGGCCCCACCGCATCCCCAAGACTGCAGGGTGAAATGCTTCCTGGATGAGTGTGGAGGAACTGTGGGCATTAAACAGTGACCATTTGCTGAGTTAGCACCCGCCCTTCCATAGCCCTCTAACAATTTCCCCTGCCAAACAGATGTGGGGAGCTGCTGCCAATCAAGTCCTTCATTGGAAGGACTGATGTTGAAGCTGAAACTCCAATACTTTGGCCACCTGATGCAAAGAGCTGACTCACTGGAAAAGACCCTGATGCTGGGAAAGATTGAGGGCAGGAGGAGAAGAGGACCGCAGAGGATGAGATGGTTGGATGGCATCACTGACTCAATGGACATGAGTTTCGGTAAACTCTGGGAGTTGATGATGGACAGGGAGGCCTGGCGTGCTGCAGTCCATGGGGTCGCAGAGTCGGACACGACTGAGCGACTGAACTGAACTGCCAAACAAGAGACAGGCTCATGTGAATTTCTTCCTCATGGCAGCTGAGGTGATAAGGAGGATATAAATAGTAAATTGTTAGCAAAAAAAACCAGCCAGAACAGTTCACCTCTCTGTATCTATGCTCTAGTGCTGTCTCCTCCCACAGTGACTCTGGGACTGGCTATGTGACAGTAGCAACAGGATGCAAGCAGTTGAAAAATGGCTTGTGCTGGGGCCTGCTCTCTCTTGCTGCTGTTGGGACTCTTGCAAACCCCACTCTCAGTGGGTGAGAGGGAACGGAATCCAGCGTGACAGAGCACAAGAGGAAATCCTCCTTTCGAGGAAGGAGACTGAGGTTTCTAGAAGGTTGCATGGCAGCCGGCAGACATGCAGCCAGTCCCTGTGAGAACCAGCAGGAAAATCAGAATCCCCCTGAAAGGCAACCCGTATCGGTCCCACTCTGTGCTGAATGAACCATATAATTTTTGGTCCTTTGTTAGATGAAGAGTAGGAATTCAGTATTCAAAGCACAACATTCCTAAGCTTGAAACAACTGGAAACAGAACTGTCTTGAGGAAGTCATGGTTTGAGTGGCATGCCTTGCCCTGAGCCTTAAGTTTGATGTGAAGGTAGAAAGAGTACAGGTTTTGGGTCAGAGAGACCTGAATTTATATCCTGGATCTGCCACTGACTAGCTGTGCAAAATTAGGCAAGTAATTTAACCTCTCCAAGCCTCAGTTTCTCCATCTCTAAAATGGGAATAATACCTGCTTGGTTGAGCCTTTGTGAAAATTAAAGGAATGTAAACTGAAGTGGCTGGCATGGGGTACTGCTCCTGAAATGGCAGCAGCTGCAGAAAAGATCATGGATTTACACAGAAGCACAGAGCAACAACATCAACTTACCCCAACTCACCTCCCGGGCTACTTGAGAGCTCAAAGCAGCCTCCAAATCGGCAGTTTTCAGCATGTGTCTGAGACCCCAGAGCCCATGTTCCTCTCTCTGGGCCCCCAAGTACCATGGAGGACCAATCCTAGACCCACAGATTGACCTCAAATTCCAAGTGCCAGTGGCCAAGCCTGCTGACTGCCACCTGGCGCCTCTGACACTCCGAAGTGACTGCTTCGTGCCCCCTCTCCAAGGCTGGCCTGGCCTGTTTTAAACACTCAGTGGCATTCTGCCTGGAGCTGGCAAAACCAAGCAGGGGCACAGCAAAGGGACAGTGGGGACCAGCAGAGGTGGCAATGACACCCCAGACAAACCTAGTTGGGAGGTCCTCCTCCTCCTCCTCTGAGCAGGAAAACTTGTCTCGTTCTCACTGTGGAGTAAAGGAAGTAAGGGAAGGAAAAGAAGCTGAAGACCAGGGACCCACAGAGTCTCTGACTGTAACCAGACAGGTGCCTCAGATTCCACAGAAGAGACAGGCTGAGCTTCTACTTGGGAGTTAGAAATGAGATTAAATCTAATTCTCTCAATGCCCTGCGAGGCAGGAAGGATGTGTCTGGGCTACACTTTGCAAAGTCCATCTCAGAGATGATGAAGGGCGCATTTTAAACCAGTCCGGCAGGACTGAGGGAAAGAGCCCCCAGCTCACCCCACTCCTGTGTGCCCAAGCCCCTCACCTGGAGGCTAAAGCAGCTCACAAGCTCGTACACCCTCCCCACTTTCAAACACTATTTGGGAATTAATTTGACACCCAGGAGTGCTGGGGCCACAGGAGTGTTTAAGATGTAAGATGCTGGTGTGAAGAGAGTTCTGTCCCCAAGACTTAAGCTCTGCAATTGTCCGACTGTCTGTTGGGCTTAAAATCCCGCAGTGCCTCTAGTTCCATAACTTTGAAAAGGAGCAAGTGTGTCCTTGCCCAGAGGGGCCATCTGCAGCACAAGTTAATTTAAAATGAGCCAGCCCACTCAGAACATTGTCTTGTAAACATCTTCCAGGATCTGTTTCAACATCCAGAGGAGCAGCAAAGCTGTCTGTAAGAGGCAAGAATGGGCTTCAGCTTTTACATGGCAACATAGAAAACAGCCCTGGAAGTCTTCTCTTAGATAGAAAAAGTCACAGTCTTGTTTACATCACACATCTGTGAATTTGCAGATGACTATCTAGGAAGCAATTAAACAGAGGGGTTACATGAATAATCCTCTGGGCTCGCCTTGGTCAGGCCATTTCTGGCTCAGGTGAAAATTAAACTGCACAGACAAAGGCTGGATCTGAGGGGCTCCTGACTTGTTCCATACCAAGTCCCTACAGGGCTCTTGGTCTGGGGCTTCCATTGTGAAATGGATCCTAATGTAACTCCTGCCAGAGAGACTGGGCTGAGCAGGAAGGGGTGCATGTGACCTTGTGCAGTCAGAGAAAAGCTAGAGGAGCTCTTACCCATCCTCGCTGGCAGGTCTGCCCCATGGTGGGGAGGACACTTGCTGTCTGGAGGTCCTTTCCTCTCTTCCACTCTCAGCAGCAGAGGCGGTGACACCTGGAGAAAAGCAAAGCCCAGAGGATGTAGCGTCAGGGGCTTGTCACCTCGTTCTTGTTCTCCCCAGCTGGGACTCTAAACAGGCAGATACGGAGGACTAGGGGCTGAGTGTAGGCCCGTGTCTCCAAACGTAAACTGTCATGAGGTTTCTGGCAGGTTATCATCCCAGAAGAAATTCCCAGGAACCTAGTCTGCAGGTGGTGCCTCATCCCAGCCTCAGCCTCCTCTCCTTAGAAAGAGGTCTGGTCTTGGGTGCTCCTTTGGGGAAGGAACCAAGTAGGAACGGAAATTAGCCAAGACAACTCCAATGTTTCAGAAGCGTGATCTTCATCACAGTAGCATTCTTCTCCCATGTCTAAAACGGGGTAGGGACTTCCCTGGTGGTCTGGTGGTTAAGACTTCACCGTCCAATGTAAGGGGTGCAGATTCAGTCCCTGGCTGGAGAGCTAAGATCCCACATGCCTAGTGGCCAAAAAAACCAAAATGTAGAACAGGAGCAGTGTTGTAACAAATTTAATAAAGACTTTAAAAATAGTCCATATTAAGAAAAAATCTTAAAAAAATAAACAAACAGGGTAGGGAGTATCTCTGGGCTTCCCTGGTTCCTCAGCTGGTAAAGAATCCGCCTGCAATGTGGGAGACCTGGGTTTGGGAAGATCTTCCGGAGAAAGGAGCGGTTACCCATTCCAGTGTTCTGGCCTGGAGAATTCCATGGATTGTACAGTCCATGGGGTCGCAAAGAGTCGGACATGACTGAGCGACTTTCACAGGGAGTATCTCTGTGTAAAAAAGTAATTTTCTAATTACAAAAGCAATGTACATTCATCACAACAAAAGTCAGAAAATACAGACAAGTAGTTTAAAATTTTAGATCAGCTTCATTCCTACAGAAACAAGCTCTATTAACATTGTGGCACCTGCCTCTTCCTTATATTTTTCTCCAGATAACTACATACCAATATGAATACAAAGATGGAATCATGCTATAATATATTTTTAAAATCTACTTTTTTTCCATGGAATACTATATTATGAAAATCTTTTCATGTCAATTAACCAAGATCTCAGTGGCTTCTTGCCTGCCAGTGCAGGAGATGTGGGTTCAATTCCTGGGTCAGGAAGATCCCCTGGAGAAGGAAATGGCAACCCATTCCAATATTCTTGCCTGGGAAATCCCATAGACAGAGGAGCTTGCTGGACTACAGTCCGTGGGGTCACAAAAGAGTAGGACATGACTGAGCAACTAAACAACAACCATAATCAAGATCTCATCATTTTTTGTTGGTTACACTGAGTAGAGATTTAGAATTTGTATACAGAAAGGCTAATTCAAGAATCCTTATTCAATAGCCTAAAGTCAAAATTCATAGCAATATTATTGTCTCTACTTATCATGAACAGCTTACAAATATAATGTGATTTGCCTAACAATTAGGGTGCTGCAGCAAATCCAAAGCCTCCCTACAATTTGAGGCCTTTTCAGTTCTCAGAGGGTAAGCCAAGAGTCCAAGCTCCTAAACACTGGCGTAAGCTGGGCATGCAGCCACTGAATCCCAACAGTTCAGGGTGTGTGAATTCTGCCAGAATTGGTCTTGGCAGGATTTCTGGGGCACCTCTGACACCCCAAAGCCTCCCTGGCCCAGCTCAGAGGCATAAACAAAACTTGTGGGGTTGCTTTGTTATTTGTTTACCTAAACAAAATTTCATTTAAAGTTCACGCTTAATTCCTTTATCCTGAGAATTTCTGGAAGAGAAAAGACACAAACTTGGCTATCAAATATCCTTCAGAGAATTTAGAAATATCAGTACTTTGACATTTACTTGATAACTGCCCCCCCAACTCTTCCATCAGAGGATAAGCTCCCATGATATGGGGACTTTGTGCATTCCCTGGTTCTAGGCACATAGTAGGTGTCGAACATAGCCTACAGGTTGGGCTACTTGGTTTGGAGCCCTATTCAGCCACATAATAGCCTTGACTCTGGAAAAGTTACTTGGCCTATCTGAGTCTCAGTTTCCTCAACTGTAAAATGGGGAGAATAATAATAGAGCCACATAGGAATGAGGTACATAAACTTGGAAGCTTGGTATCTAGTGTATATTCAAGATATGTTAGTTAGCCATCATCCCTGTTGATTGATAAGCAAATTTACAGACATTCAAAACAGCTGTGAAAGAAGAAAGAGCTTTTATTGAGAGCCAGAAAAGGCTTATAATTAGGGGACACAGCCTATTCAGAGATGGTTTAACAAAGTGAGTCCACAGGGAACACCAGACAGTTTGTTGGGGTGACTGAAGATGCTATCAGGACTTTTATTTACAACTTTTTAAATCTCATTCTGTAACTTTTTTAGGCTAGTCTTTATAATGTGTACACTATTTTAGTACTTTACTAAATGTATATAATTTTTTTAATTGAGATATAATTCACGTACCAAAAGATTCACATTTCAAAGTATGTGTATACTTTGGTGGTTTTAGTGTATGCATAAGGTTGTGCAAACATTACCACTATCTAATTCCAGAATATTTTCATCACCCTCAAAGAAACTCCGTAGGGAATTCCCTGGCTGTCCAGTAGTTAGGGCTCCATGATTTCACTGCTGAGGGCACAGGTTCCATGTCTGGTCAGGGAACTAAGATCCCAAGAGAAGAGTGGTGCAGCCAAAAAGAAAGAAAGAAAGAAAGAAACCTTGTGCCCATCAGCAGGTACTCCCCACTCACTCTCCCCACCCTAGTCTCTGGCAACCACTAAGCTACTTTCTTCTCTGTGGATTTGCCTATTTTGAACATTCCACATGTGTGAAATCATATGTGTATACAATCTCGAAATAATTAAAATACGTGCATTTGGGAATGTGCCTGCAAAAGTATGTTACCGATAGAGTGCATGATCAAAAAAGTTTGGAGACATCTGGCTGGGAGTGTAAAGCCAGCTTAGTTTTATCCCTGGTTCCTCTTAGTTTGCTCCACAGGCACTCAGTTCAGTTTAGTTGCTCAGTCGTGTCCGACTCTTTGCGACCCCATGAATCGCAGCATGCCAGGCCTCCCTGTCCATCACCATCTCCCGGAGTTCACTCAGACTCACGTCCATCGAGTCCGTGATGCCATCCAGTCATCTTATCCTGGGTCGTCCCCTTCTCCTCCTGCCCTCAATCCCTCCCAGCATCAGAGTCTTTTCCAGTGAGTCAACTCTTCGCACGAGTACTGGCCAAAGTACTGGAGCTTCAGCTTTAGCATCATTCCTTCCAAAGAAATCCCAGGGTTGATCTCCTTCAGAATGGACTGGTTGGATCTCCTTGCAGTCCAAGGGACTCTCAAGAGTCTTCTCCAACATCACAGTTCAAACGCATCAATTCTTCGGCGCTCAGCCTTCTTCACAGTCCAACTCTCACATCCATACATGACCACAGGAAAAACCATAGCCTTGACTAGACAGACCTTTGTTGGCAAAGTAATGTCTCTGCTTTCTAATGTACTATCTAGGTTGGTCATAACGTTTCTTCCAAGGAGTAAGCATCTTTTAATTTCATGGCTGCAGTCACCATCTGCAGTGATTTTGGAGCCCCCAAAAATAAAGTCTAACACTGTTTCTACTGTTTCCCCATCTATTTCGCATGAAGTGATGGGACCAGATGCCATGATCTTCGTTTTCTGAATGTTGAGCTTTAAGCCAACTTTTTCACTCTCCTCTTTCACTTTCATCAAGAGGCTTTTTAACTCCTCTTCACTTTCTGCCATAAGGGTGGTGTCATCTGCATATCTGAGGTGATTGATATTTCTCCTGGCAATCTTGATTCCAGCTTGTGTTTCTTCCAGTCCAGCGTTTCTCATGATGTACTCTGCATATAAGTTGAATAAGCAGGGTGACAATATACAGCCTTGACGTACTCCTTTTCCTATTTGGAACCAGTCTGTTGTTCCATGTCCAGTTCTAACTGTTGCTTCCTGACCTGCATACAGATTTCTCAAGAGGCAGGTCAGGTGGTCTGGTATTCCCATCTCTTTCAGAATTTTCCACAGTTTATTGTGATCCACACAGTCAAAGGCTTTGGCATAGTCAATAAAGCAGAAATAGATTTTTTCTGAAACTCTCTTGCTTTTTCCATGTACCAGTGGATGTTGGCAATTTGATCTCTGGTTCCTCTGCCTTTTCTAAAACCAGCTTGAACATCAGGGAGTTTACGGTTCACGTATTGCTGAAGTCTGGCTTGGTGAATTTTGGGCATTACTTTACTAGCATGTGAGATGAGTGCAATTGTGTGGTAGTAGGCACTAACAAAAGGTAATAGGCTCTATCAATCTAGTGCTAATGAAATTCCAATCATTGGCACAGTCCAAAGAAAATATGACCTATGGGCAACAAACATTTTGCTTTGTAATTTATGATTTAATTCAATTTTTATAAAAAGAATGCTAGATAGACTAACAAAATAGCAATGCAGCCTAGGACCTGGGCTCAATCCTTGCTCTGCTATGCACTGAACTTCTCTATGTTTCCTTGTCTATAAAGTGGAGGTTGTAATAGGTGAGAACGAATGACCCTTCTCTACTTTCTTTCTGGCTGCACCACACGCCTTGCAGAATCTCAGCTCTCTCATGGGTGTGCATGCTCAGTTGTGTCTGACTCTGCAGCCACATGAACTGTAGCCTGCCAGGTTCCTCTGTCCATGGAATCGCCCAGACAAGAATACTGTAGTGGGCTACCATTTCCTCCTCTAGGGGATCTTCCCAATGCAGGAATCAAACCCAAGTGTCCTGCATCTCCTGCATTGGCAGACAGATTATTTACCTGGGAAGCCCCAGAGCTCTCTCACCAGGGATTGAATTTGGGCCATGGCAGTGAATGCCTGAAATCCCAACCACTAAACCACCAGGGTACACCCCTATTTGCACTAGAACATGGCCTTAGTTAGTGCTCTAGCTCTGTTCCCCTACTTACCTGGTAAGGGTACTATGTCAAATTTATTTATAAGCAATATCTCCTAGGATAAAGATTATCCCTGACTGGTAGATTGCTCTTGGTTGGACGAACTATAAACACTAGATAGAATGCCATAGCTTTGGGCTTTCCTCAGAGAGGTGATTCTTGTCCTGTGCCCACAGGGACCCTGGAAGATGTCCCCATGGAATTGTTACAAGAGAATCTGTCTCCTGTGGGGAAGGGAGATTTTAAGCTACAAGGAATCCTGCTGCCTGATGAGATTTTGTCTCCTCCTATCTGTGAACTGCTACACAGACTCCTTCAGAAAAGAAGCTCTCGGACTTGTCCTGCAGGCAAGTTGTGGTTCTTGTCTTATAGTCTTGCATGCAGAATGGGACCGAGTGTGGCCTGTGGCAATCTTTGAATCTGGAGGTTTAGAAGTCTAGGAACTCTCCTGATGTGCATTGCAGATTAAGTAATGTGGAAAGCCTGGCATACGTAAGTCCTTAATAAGCGACAACTATTAGTACTAAATAAATATGGCCATTATTATTATTAATGTTATATTTACACTTGCCAACTCTGAGCGGGCAACAGATTATTCTAACCCAGAGAAGCCCACGTGTGGGTATCAAGCTGCCAGATATAGCCCCATTGTGAAGCATGAGAAAACACCTCTCTGTAATTCTCCAAGGTGAAATTATAAAGATGTCCATTCACTGAGTATTTATTTGTACTAGATGTTAGGAGCACTGTAGTGAAAAAGATTGACACAGTCCCTGCCCTTGAAGAGTTTATAACAATTAAAGAGCAATGATAGTGTTAGGTAGTTAGAATAGGAAAAAGGAGTCCAGAATGGCAGTGGCTAAAAAACAAAGAAGGGAAAAGCTGGTGAAAATAGATCAAAGGAAGGTCTGAGGACCGGATTGAGGACCTCAGGTAAAAGAAACAGCCCTCCTGGCTAGCCCAATTTGCATAGGGCAGGCTCAGGGGAAGGAGAACAAACTAAAATATAGGAGCCAAAAGTGGGCTTCTCTTCTCTTCACATCTTTTGGGTCAGCCGACCCTCACGCCTTGAGGATGTATTTTCCTTTGCTTGCCAAATAAAACTGAGCTGTAACACTGATCTGTCCGTCACTTCAAATTTTTGCTGCGGTGAAACAGAACCGAGAAAATTACCAACTTCCTGGACATCTATGGTGCCGTTTCTCGGATTTAACCTGGCTGAAACAAGCTCAGCTTGGTCCGTGCAAGGCAGAGGCCAAACACAGCAGAAGCCCAAATCAGCAAAAGCTCCTGTGGTGGAAGCTGAATGCAAAGAAACCTCAATGCAGTGGAAGTGACAAGAAGCCCAGCATGCTGGAAACCGGGACAACCAAAACAAATCAGCAGAAAGCTCATGCAGCTCAGTCCCAGACTCTAGAAGACCTCTGGTTGGGGTAGAAGTCCTCGTCCCTGTGGCTTGAAGGATATATGGCTAACAAAATCTTAATTCCTTTACAATCTCCTGTTGCTTGTCTCCTTGAACCCCCCTGCAAACAGGCGAGTGGCAGTGGGTGCAATTGAGGGACTCTGGAGAGGCTACTCCCCAGTGTGTCTCAAAGGCTCCACTATCCTCTGTGCTCTTGGAGCTGTTGCCCAAGCAGGTAGGGGTTCTTCTGATCTTAATCTTCTTTGTGCCAAGGATCAGGCCAATGAAAACTGTGAGCACAGGTCAGGTATTTAGTAGATTTTCCAGCAGGTTATGAAGGGGATTCCTAGGCACATTTCCCACTGCTTTTTCCTCCCATCCTTCATGTCCTCTCTCCTGAGACTTGAGCCTGGCCAAAACCCATGGTGCCTGGTTTTAAGACCTAATGAAGCTCAGGCTCTTGATGTCTCATTGCAAAAAAATTCAGTGAGAGACACAGCGATAGGTAAGAGGTGGGTTTGTTCAGATTTAGAGAGAAGTACAGTGCACAGGGTGTGGGCTGTCAAAGAGGGTGAATGTGGTGGCCATGGAATGTGGTATGGTTAGTTTTTCCAAGCTGGGTGATTTTGTATGCTAATGAGTGGGAGGACCGTCCCAACAATTGGGGAACCACCAACTCCTTGGTCTTTAGACAGTGCCTTGGAACTGTCCTGGCACCTCTGGGTGGGTCATTTAGCTTGCAGATTGAGGATCAAGGTTTAGTTGAATTTGACTTGTCATCTTGAACCCATTTGATTTTAATCAGTTTATGTTATGCCCTTGGGCCATGTCATTCTTGCAAAAGTTGTGCCCTGCCCTCTTCCCTCCTGTTACATGCTCTTTTCCTGAGTCCACAGAGTTGTCTGGGCTCACAATGTTGCCTCTACAATCTTCTGGATGGACAAACAGAAGATAGCTAGCCCTTGCAAGAGAAATACTGTGTCATATCCAATTGTTCTAGATATTCAGGCCTTCATCTTCCATGTTTCCTATAGCAAGTGCAACAACAGCATTTCTCAGTGAACCCGCTAGGGTGGGTGACAGGCACACAATGCCTGCTAGAAGTCCATCTGGTGGTGGCATCCCTTCAAGGGCAATTGGGCTTCAAGGGATAATGTTTGCCACTTGGGGAATTAGCCCTGCAGGCTGTTTGGGCCCAGACCCTTACAATCCTTCTCCTAAAGTTATAAACATACCCCCAGATCAAATCCCCACCCCACTTTTATGGAACATCTGGTTTGTTGCCTCTTATCAATTTGTTCTTAAGCCGCTTACTAACTCCTACAACCAGGACCCTCCCCCCTTGTAGGTAACATTGCTCCATCCCACTTATTATTAAAATCCTCTTAATGCCTCCAACAGGACCAGATAACCCACTCCTTTGTCACTACTTCTGTTATTACCTGGAGTGGGTCTATGACAATGAAATGTTTACCACTGAAAACACCCTAAACTGCTCTTATGAAAGACTAGGAGAGGAAATCAGTGGTTTACATTCCCTCAGAGCAATAAGAGGATAAGGCTTATGAGTGTTTCACCAGGTTCTGTCTCAGGGCACAGACTTGGATTGCTTTACATCATGGTATCTATTCCCATCCACAGTGGACAAACCAGCAATGAGTTAAGATTCAGTTCAGTTTCAGTTCAGTCGCTCAATCGTGTCCCCTTAATTCTACCCAGCACTAGTCACGCTGGAGACCTTGGGGATGCCCAACTCCAGTCTGGGGTCCCCAGGAAGTCAACCTGCTTCGAACTGCCTAGGAATCTGGTCCTTGGAAGGTTGCCATGACTCAACCTGCTTGGGGATCCGCCTGTC
Source organism: Capra hircus (assembly GCF_001704415.2). Lineage (NCBI taxonomy): Eukaryota > Metazoa > Chordata > Mammalia > Artiodactyla > Bovidae > Capra > Capra hircus. The sequence continues at coordinate 20,004,304 of NC_030835.1, forward strand.
CAGGGGTCCCAGGAGGTTGACATGCCTCGACCTGCCCAGAGACCCAATTCTCAGGAGGCTGACCTGCCTCGACCTGCCCGGGGATTCGATCTCCAGCAGGCTGTCAGGCCTCAGCCTACCTGGGGACCTGCACCCTGACCTGGGGATGCCTGGCTCTCAGGTTGCAACAGTACTGGGTAGGATAATCTTTAGAAAGACTCACCCCTAATGAAGTCCACCCATAAAAATAGAAGGAAGCCTATTAATTTTTTTTCTTTTTTCTTTTCCTGCCTGTCATCACTGTCTTTCAGATGGGAAATAACCAATCCACTTCCCAACAGACGCCCTTGAGATGCATCCTCGATAACTGGAAGCTGTTCGATCCTCTAACCTCAAGGAGAAGTTGCTTAAAATTCTTCTGTGCCACTGTGTGGCCACAGTATCCTCTGTGGGACAAGGAGCACTGGCCTGAGGATAAGAGCTTAAATTACAATACCCTCCTGCAGCTAGTCTTATTCTGCAAAACACAAGAGAAATGGGCAGAGATCCCCATGTCCAAATTTTCTTCCAACTAAGAGATAAAAAGGAACTCTGTCTTAAGCATGGGGTTGTTGTCTGCCCTAAAAGTGAGCCTACCAGGCAAATGGTGTGAGGCGCAGACAACCAAGAGAAGGAAGTGCCTTGTGAAGGCTCACCTCCCACGGCTCCCGAGTTACCTGGCACTCCTTCCTTGTATCCAAACGTGCCCCCATATCCAGGAGCACCCCTTCCACGAAAGCCAACTTGAGTGTGTCCCTTAGTTGAAACTGGAGAATTCAGACAAACCAGGGTCATAAGCCCTTCTCATTCTTAGAACTAAGACAGATCAAACAAGACCTGGGAAGCTATACAGATGACCCAGGCATATATATAGATACATTCCAACACATTACCTTGGCCTTTGACTTGACATGGAAGCGTATCACGGTCATATTTAGTAAAACTTTATCTGACCCTGAGCATGCTAGGGTCTTAAACGAAGCCCGAAGGTATGCTATGGGGCTTCACATGTCAAGAGATAAATACCCAGTGGGGGAAACTGCAGTACCTCTCTAGATCCTAATTGATTAGAATGACCCTGAAAACATCTGGGAAAGGGATCATTCTGTAATCTGTGTAAAGACAGGACTAAAAGCAGCCCAGCAGAAAGTAATCAGCTATGCCTGGGGCTCAGCAATAACTCAGGAGCCCAGTTAGAACCCCATTGCCTTTCTGGAAAGGCTAAAGGAGACCCTTCCGAAGTTTACCAATCTGGACTGAGACTCTTATGACAGACAGGTGATTTTAAAGGACAAATTCTGTAATCTGTGTAAAGACAGGACTAAAAGCAGCCCAGCAGAAAGTAATCAGCTATGCCTGGGGCTCAGCAATAACTCAGGAGCCCAGTTAGAACCCCATTGCCTTTCTGGAAAGGCTAAAGGAGACCCTTCCGAAGTTTACCAATCTGGACTTAGACTCTTATGACAGACAGGTGATTTTAAAGGACAAATTCTGTAATCTGTGTAAAGACAGGACTAAAAGCAGCCCAGCAGAAAGTAATCAGCTATGCCTGGGGCTCAGCAATAACTCAGGAGCCCAGTTAGAACCCCATTGCCTTTCTGGAAAGGCTAAAGGAGACCCTTCCGAAGTTTACCAATCTGGACTGAGACTCTTATGACAGACAGGTGATTTTAAAGGACAAATTCCTGTCCCAGTGTTCATCAGACATCAGGATAAAGTTACAACAGCTACAGTAGCAGGACCCTGCTGCTTCTTTAGATGAGATCATTCAGACAGCCACCAATACCTTTTATAACAGAGAACAGGAGAGGGAGGCCAAGGCCCAGGAGAGGGAGAGAAGGAAAGGGACAAAGCATGCTGGACGCCCTCCAGGGGCCCTCAGGGCAAACCCTGAGTCCTTAAAGGACAAAGCACAAGGCAAATGCCTAATCTGTACACAGGCAGGACATTGGGCCTAAGTGTCCAAACTGTGACAAGTCTCCTAAAACATGTTACCAATGCCATCAGTCGGAACACTGGGTGGCACTCTGCCCTCAGGACCCAAGAGCCTCAAGGTCAAGTGCCAAGCCTTCCCTCACGATGGTTCAACAGGACTGAAGCAGCCCGCTCCAGCCAGCCTGCCTGTCACAGGTAACCATCGTGCGGCTGGAGCCAAGGGTGCAACTGGATGTGGCAGGTAGGTCCAAGAATTTCTTGGTTGACACAGGGTCTACCTACTCTGTCCTGACCTCCTACTCTGGAGCCTTCTCCTCCCAAAGCTGTACCATTTGGGGTGCTACAGGAAAAACAGTTACAAAAAGATTCACCCAAGCACTGCTTTGTTCCTGGGATGGACAAATATTTTCCCACCAGTTTCTGGTGTTGCCTGAGTGTCCTAGTCCCTTATTGGGAAGAGATCTTTCTCTGCTTCAAAATCTTGCAGCTATTGCAGTCCTGATAGAAGATGCTTTAAAACTCTCTCTTGCAGGCAAACTATTTTTATCAGCCACCAAGTGAAACAACTCCTGAATGGGAGAGGCCATATATGGATGTCTGATCAAAGAATCCACAGATATCAAGTAGTTCTGATAGCAAGTCCAGGCCTGACTATAACCCTTTGTGAGGTTCTTAACCCAGCCACCCTCTTGCCTATCCGTGAGGCCTCTCTCCCCTTTCATTCTTGCCTAGAAATCTTGGACCACTGAACAAAACCCCAAGAGGAATTGTCAGAAGATCCTCTGAAGATCCTTTGATCCTGAGGAAATCTGGTACACTGGTGGAAGCAGCTTTGTCTTGGATGGAAAAAGAAGAGATGGATATGCAGTAGTCTCCAATTTTGAGACCACAGAGGCTAAGCCTCTGCCACCAGGTACTTCAGCCCAATTAGCTGAGCTCATAGCCCTGACTTGAGCTTTAGAGCTGGGAAAAGGAAAAAGAATAGCCATTTACACTGACTTTAAATATACCTTTCTGGTGCTACATGCACATGCTGCTATTTGGAAAGAAAGAGGCCACTTGACCACCCAAGGGTTCCCAATCAAATATGATGATCAAATCCTTAGGCTCTTGGAGGCAGTCCATCTGCCCACTGAATTTTCAGTCTCCCATTGTAAAGGACACAAAAAAGGGAGCATGGAAGTGGCACAAGGGAACCAAGCAGCTGACCAGGCAGCTGGGAGAGCAGCATTACAGAACCATGGCCTAACAGGGGTTGCCACCTTAGTTCCAGAGACTAATTTGCCAGAAACTCCTTCATATACTGAAGGTGAGACTCTTAAAGCTAAGAGTGAGGGCTTTCAAGAAGATCATACAGGGTGGTTCCAAAAGAAGGGACTTCTTTTTCTGCCTGGGAACCTCCAATGGAGGTTGGTTTACTCCTTACATGCCACCACTCATTTAGGGGAAAAGGTCCTCCAAAGACTGCTAGAAAGGTCCTTCAGAAGAACAGGCCTCCAAACAACTATAAGGCAAGTTGTCTCCTCTTGTCCCACTTGCCAATTAAACAACCCCCAAGGAGCTCGAAGACCCCAGCTGGCCTAGTCCGTCCAATGATGTGGGGCCTACCCAGGAGAGGACTGGCAGATGGACTTCACCCAGATGCCAGTTTCTCAAGGGTATAAACCCCTACTAGTCATGATAGATACATTCACAGGATGGATTGAAGGCTTTCCCACCTGGACTGAGAAGGCTGAGGAGGTGGTAAAAAAAAAAACTGTTTCATGAAATCATTCTGAGATTTGGTCTGCCCAGGTCATTACAAAGTGACAATGGGACATCATTTACTTCTAAGGTCACCCAAGGGGTCTCAAAAGCATTGGGCATTACTCACTATCTCCATTGTGCCTGGAGGCCTCAGTCTTCAGGAAAAGTAGAGAGAGTCAACAAATTCTTAAAATCAGCGATAAAAAAGATAACCCAGGAGACCTCCCTGGGATGGAAGGAGGCTTACCAATAGCTCTCCTCCACACCGATATTGAAAGGAACAGGTTGGTCTTAGTTCTGATGAGATGCTATATGGGAGACCTTTTTGTTTATGTCAGTGACCTCTTCCTAGATCCAGAGGCTCAAACCCTCTGGTCTTTACCATGGCCATTAGGCAATTCCCACAAAATATACACTTGTGGGGTATCAACCAGGACCTGAAAAATTCTAAAGAGTCACCACTATATGCTCCAGGGACTCAAGTCCTAATTAAAGTCTGGAAAGATGGGTCCCCAAAGGCTCAAACTCCAGCCCACATGGAAGGGCCCCTACCCTTTAATACTTTCTATTCCTACAGCAGTTAAGGTACCAGGACAACTCCTGGATTCACTACTCACGAGTCAAACCATGGAAGAAAACAGAAGAGGATACTCAATATACCTGTGAACTCCTGGTAGCTCTCAGATACCTATTCAGGACTACAAATGAGTGCCATTCTAATGAACAACCCTAAAATTAAGTTTCTACGGGTAAGATTTCTCAGGGTAGCTCTTAAGAGCCAACACAGCTTGGCAGGGGTTGTACTCCAAAATAGACAGGAGATGCATCACCAATGCGATGGACATGAGTTTGAGTAGGCTCTGGGAGTTGGTGATGGACAGGGAAGCATGGCATGCTGCAGTCCATGGAGTCACAAAGAGTTGGACACGACTGAGCAACTGAACTGAGATCTCTTGATCCCTGAACAAGGAGGGACTTGAGACATCTTGAATGAGACGTGTTGTTTCTGGGTAAATACCTCCAACTAAGTTAAAGAAAGTCTCACAGTCCTCAAGAAAAACCTTCAGATTCCTACAAGATCTCAAAGAATGAGCTAGAGAATTCTCAGGGTGACTGCAATCTCTCTTTGGGAGATACTTCTCATGGCGAGAGGGAATTTGGAGTTGGCTAATACGAGTTCAGAAAAACATCTATTTCTGCTTTATTGACTATGCCAAAGCCTTTGACTGTGTGGATCACAATGAACTGTGGAAAATTCTGAGAGAGATGGGAATACCAGATCACCTGACATGCCTCTTGAGAAACCTATATGCAGGTCAGGAAGCAACAGTTAGAACTGGACATGGAACAAGAGACTGGTTCCAAATAGGAAAAGGAGTATGTTAAGGCTGTATATTGTCACCCTGCTTATTTAACTTATATGCAGAGTACATCATGAGAAATGCTGGGCTGGAGGAAGCACAAGCTGGAATCAAGATTGCTGGGAGAAATATCAATCACCTCAGATATGCAGATGACACCACCCTTATGGCAGAAAGTGAAGAGGAACTAAAAAGCCTCTTGATGAAAGTGAAAGAGGAGAGTGAAAAAGTTGGCTTAAAGCTCAACATTCAGAAAACGAAGATCATAGCATCCAGTCCCATCACTTCATGGCAAATAGATGGGGAAACAGTGGAAACAGTGTCAGACTTTATTTTGGGGGGCTCCAAAATCACTGCAGATGGTGACTGCAGCCATGAAATTAAAAGACGCTTACTCCTTGGAAGGAAAGTTATGACCAACCTAGATAGCATATTCAAAAGCAGAGACATTACTTTGCCAACTAAGGTCTGTCTAGTCAAGGCTATGGTTTGTCCTGTGGTCATGTATGGCTGTGAGAGTTGGACTGTGAAGAAAGCTGAGCACCAAAGAATTGTTGCTTTTGAACTGTGATGTTAGAGAAAACTCTTGAGTCCTTTGGACTAGAAGGAGATCCAATCAGTCCATCCTAAAGGAGATCAGTCCTGGGTGTTCATTGGAAGGACTGATGCTGAAGCTGAAACTCCAATACTTTGGCCACCTCATGCGAAGAGTTGACTCATTGGAAAAGACCCTGATGCTGGGAAGGATTGGGGGCAGGAGGAGAAGGGGACGACAGAGGTTGAGATGGTTGGATGGCATCATTGACTTGATGGACGTGAGTTTGGGTAAACTCCAGGAGTTGGTGATGGACAGGGTGGCCTGGCGTGGTGCAGTTCATGGGTTTGCAGAGTTGGACACGACTGAGTGACTGAACTGAACTGAACTGAACTGAATGCCTCTACTAATCCTTATTATCACCATACTGATGCTGCATGTGACTGTCCCATATATTATCAATTGTTTAACCCATTTTGTCTCTGCCCAGGTCAACAAGCTAAAACATGCAGTGCCAGTTCAACAGGATATATAAAACTACACCCAACCACAGAAAATATCACTCACCCTTAGATGGACACCGCTATAAGGACTCTGGGGCTTGAGACTAGCAAGAGGGGGAGGCCTAATGCCCCTCGCCATCCCAGCTCTGCAGGAAGTAGCCAGAGAGATCTCAATGTCCCAATTCCCAAAGAATTAGGCCTCCTATCTCTTGAGGGGAATGTTAGGTAGTTAGAATAGGAAAAAGGAGTCCAGAATGGTGATAGCTAAAGACAAAGAAGGGAAAAGCCCCCAAAAATAGAACAAAGGAAGGTCAGAGGACCAACCTCAGTGAAACAAACAGCCCTCCTGGCTAGCCCAATTTACATAGGGCAGGCTCAGGGGAAGGAAGAAAAAACATACAAAAAGAGGAGCCAAAATTGGGCTTCTCTTCTCTTCACATCTTTTGGGTTGGCCCACCCTAGCTTTGAGGATGTATTTTCCTTTGCATGCCAAGTAAAGTTGAGCTGTAACACCGATCTGTCTGTCGATTCAAATTTTTGCTGCGGTGAGACAGAACTGAAGAAATTACAAACACCCCCAACAGTAGTGCGCTGTGATGGGGAAGAACTATATTTTAGGAATCCAAGGAGACTTCTCAGAGTAAGAACACCAACCTCTGGCCCATGGCACAGAATCCTAGGTTGAATAAAAACTGGAGCCCTGGCATTCATCTTCTCCCTTTCATCACTGTACACATGGCAGCTTGTTGCAACTATGGATAGGTTTCTTTGTATCCATGCCCTTGGGTAGCTCCCATACACAAAGACCCAGGTTTCACCAATGACTTGCCTTGGGCAATTGGCCAATAGCAACTGTGCCACAGGAAAAGACTTGAAAAGTGCCTACACTTAGGGGCTTTCTCTTGTTGCTCTTGGGAGCCCTGCCACTGCTGTCATGGGAAGAAGCCCCTGCTGGCCTACTGGCTAATGAGGAGCTACCGTGGGGCAGAAATAGCCATCCCAGTTGAGCATCTGTGGCTGGCCAGCCCCCAGCCAACCAGGGAGTTGACAGAAATGCAGGAGTGAGTCTAACCAAGACCAGCCACATGTGCCTCAGATCTGCAGTACCACTGTGATAATGTGATTTACGATAAGAAATATACATTTGGTCGTTGTCTCTGTTCCTGGCACATAGTTCCTAAAACCCTTGTAATTTCCTAAGTGATAAAAATAATGAGAGACTCTTGTTACCATATTTGGTCTTTTGTCCTCAGATAGCTTCAATTCCAGGAACAACTCAAGTGATCAAGAGGAGTGCCTTATTATTCACAAGCCCCTTTGAAGTTTATGTTAATGAGGATGGGGCTAGTTGCCAGGGGGAAACAACCCTGCGATTTGAGGGTTGGAATTTCAGGCCCCTCTCCGTCCCACTGCCACACCACCCATGGGGAAGGGACAGGGGCTAGAAGATGAATCAATATCAGTGATTTAATCAGTCCTGTCTGTGTATTAAAGACTCCCTGCAAACCTAAAAGGATGGGGGTTCAGAGAGCTTCCAGGTTGATGAACACATGGAGGTTCTGTGAGGAAGGTGTACCTGGAGAGGGCATGGAAGCTGGATTCCCCTTCCCACATATCCTGCCCTATGTATCTTTTCCATTTCGTTGTTCCTGAGGAATACTCTTATAAATTTTTTTCTTTTGGCCATGCCACACAGCTTGAGGGATCTTAGTTTCCTGACCAGGGATTGAACCAGCACCCTCAGCAGTGAAAGCACGGAGTCCTAACCCCTGGACCACCAGGGTATTCCCAAGTTATATCCTTTTATAATAAGCTGGTCGTCTAATAAGTAAACCGTTTCCCTGAGTTCTGTGAGCTGCTCTAGCAACTTAAACTTGAAGAGAGGACTGTGGGAAATTCTGATCTACAGAGTCAATTGGTCAGAAGCACAGATGACAGCCTGGATTTGTGACTGGCGTTGAAGTGGGGGTGGAGAGGTAGCCTTGTAGAATTGAATCCTTAGCCCATGGAGTTGGTAGATGGTGTCAGAATTAAGTTGTAGGATGGTCTGTAATTCTGGTGTCATGGAATTGTTTGGTTTGGGAGAGAAACCCCTCCCACCTGGTGGCCAGAAGAGTTTGGAGTGAGCAGAAGATACACAAATGAAATGGATCTTCTTTTATAGCCACTCAGCTCAGCCCAGCCTACATTGCTGTAACACAGAATCTCAAGCTTATTGTTGTAGGCCACAAAGTTTTTTTTTTTTTAATTTCTTGGTCATGCCACATAACATGCAGGATCTTAGTTCCTGGACCAGGGATTGAACCTGTGCCCCCTTGGTGGAAGCATGGAGTCTTAACCACAGGACCTCCAGGGAAGTCCCTGGGGGTGTTTTTATAACATTGCAATAAATAACTGAGCCTTCCAGGAGCATCTATAATAGGAGAGTGCTGAGCCAGGAGTCAGAGAGCTGCCTCCCTCTAGCCTGGTTCCACCAGCTGCTACCTGAATGGTCTCGGGGAAGATGCTCAACCCCTCCAGGCCTCAGAGTGTCACCTGATCACAACTGCCCTCCTGTCTACTTCAGTAGGTCATTGTGAAGATCTCATCCAACTGCTTGTATCCCTCAAGGGAGCTATTAGCATGGCCTGAATGGCAGCTGGCTGTAAAGAAACTTTGCCTTCCAATAATTAATAATGCTATAAGAAGAAAGAGTTGCATTCGCACTTCTTATACATTTTTTCCTTTGATCCTGGTAACACCTTTTGCAAGGGGGAGAATATGACCGACACTCAGTTGTAAGAAGATGAGGACATTCAGAGAGGTGCTGTAACTTGTTCAAGGTCACACAGCAGGACACAGGGAAACAAGCACAGGGGAAGATCTCACAGACTCCCGAGACCTTGTCCCCCTCCACAAGCTGCCTGTCCTCCAGAGTCTCTGTCATGTCATCCACGCCTCCTCACGCCTCATCCTCCTGAAGGCTGGAGTGGAGTGAATCACACACTCCCCAGGTCCAGCCCCTCCCCAAGGAGAGTCTGCAGGAGCTAAGTTGCCCACTAGCATCCAAAGCAGTTCCTCAACACATTCTACATGCACTGTTTCTGATGCCCAGGCAGCTTCCCAAGTCTAGTTCAGACACTACCCTGGATCACCAGAGCAACCTACCAGACAATAAACGTCCATCTTTCCCATTGGTATTTGTTTCTTAAAGCCACCACGGGTCTGTCACATGACCGAGAAGATTATGCTCTCATCCTCTTCTTTGCTGGCTTCCTATCTGCTGTTACCCAGGAGATGGGAATGAGGGGAGAAAGCAACCTCGGGACTGGCCCAGGGCACTCAGTGTGAAGGTCACTCAAAGCAGTGTTTCTTTTTGTTAAGAAACTGCTTTGGCCCAGAGCTCATGTGGAAATTGGTGGCATTTCCACTGGCCCACTGTGGTTCTATCAGCACGCACACCCTCCTTCCTTCTAGGAGCTGGCATTACCCCATAAGCCCATTAGTCCTCTTTCTGGGACTCACACAGTCTCTCTTCAATTCCCTCCTCAGAATTTAGAGCATCTGTGTGAATTGAGAGTTGCCCTTCCCAAAAAACCTGGCACAGTCAACATCTTAACACAACTTCCAAACAGATGCTTCATTTCTTGAGTCATTTACCTGAATTTAAGTAATTAAATTTAAGTCACTTTAAGTCATTTACCTGAATTTAATAACAACAACAAATCCACAATTCATTTGCACATAACAGTGATCGGATTCCTTGTTGGTTTCCAGATATGCTTTCTTGGTATCATCTGAGACTTTATGAGAGAACATGAAATCTTCTAATCAATTGACTTCAAATCTTTCCCTTAAACAACTCACTTGGAGGTGATTGTAACTAGCAGTTATTGAGAGCATATTATTTCTCAGGCACTGCTACAAATAAGTCAAGACCCTAATTCACAAGAACATATCATAAGTAATATTATCCCATTTTACAGATGAAGAAACTGAGGCTCAAAGAGGTCAAGTAACTTCCCAAGGTCACACAGCAAGTAAGTAGCAGAGCTGAGATTGGAGATCAGATTGGCTCCAGCTCCTGCACTTTTCGCTTCTGTACTACATTCTCCCTCAACAGCAGAGCATCAGCTCAAACACTGACATTAATAAGAAGGGCAAATGTTACTCAGGGGAGAGAGACCCTTTACAGTTTATTAAGCTATGATGAATACCAGTACAGCTGTTACCTTAAAAAAAAAAAATCACACTGTTAGCCCAGTTATTTAAAACCAAAAGACTTAACTGAAGTGAGTTTGGGTCCAGTTGAAAAATCATTGTGTAGGGCTTCCCTGGTGGTTCAGGAATTAAGAATCTGCCTGCCAATGCAGGGGACATGGGTTCGACCCCTGGTCCAGGAAGATTCCACGGGCTGTGGAACAGCTAAGCCCTTGTGCCACAGCCACTGAAGCCCCCCCACACCTAGAGCCCATACTCTGCAACAAGAGAAGCCACTGCTGTGAGAAGCCGGTGCACTGCAGCAAAGAGTGGCCCCTACCTGCGGCAGTTAGAGAAAAGCCTGTGCAAGCAATGAAGACCCAGTCAGTGCAGTCAGAAATAAATACATATATCGCTGTGTAAACTTAGGAAAGTATTTGCCCCTCTCTGGGCTTCTTCAGTCAAGTAAGTAAGTGTTAGTCTCTCAGTTGTGTCCGACTCTTTGCAACCCCATGGATTGTAGCCTGCCAGCCTCCTCTGTCCATGGAATTCTCCTGGCAAGAATACTGGAGTGGGTTGCCGTTCTCTTCTCCAGGGGATCTTTCTGACCCAGGGAACGAACCTGCAGCTCCTGCCTTGCTGGCAAATTCTTTACTGTCTGAGCCACCATGGAAGCCCTTAGTCGAGTATGTGGGTTTGAACTCCAGGATCTACCCTTTGAGATCATAGTATCTCTTTACTCATCCTGTTTTACACAGGACAGGAAGCTGTCTAATGCAAAGGTCAGGGAGGGCGTGGCTCCGGGTAGAGTCAGACCACCAGGTTTTGGCCGCCCACTCACTTGCCTTGGGATGACTTGAGACACCTCTGCTGGCTCTTCACTTGGTCTCACTTTCATTTTTCCAAAAGGACAACATATGCTGCCTTGCAACCCAACTGGAGATTCTTGGCACAAAGCAAGTGTGGGTGGGTGTTTGGCTCTTTTCTTCCTTGGGAACAATGCGCTGGGTAACAGTTCTTCGGTTGGTTGGTTGGAGTCCTGAGAACAGAAAGGAACAAAAGATTCATTTGTCACTGTATGAAGGCTCACCAAAGGACGGGAAGGAATAGAGGCTGCTCCAGCATCCTGAGGACGGAAGGACACAGGCCTTGTTTCCAACGAAGGGGATGCTACTATGGCCTTATGGGCAGGGGCTGGGGACCTTGGTGCCCTTGACATTCAGAGGTCAAGGTTATGGTTGTGCTTTATGGTTATAAAGGTCTTTGTCCCACTGGGATCTCACAGAAGCTTTGGGTGGTGAGGACAGGAATGGTGATCGTGGTGAAGAGGATGGTGAGGACGGTAATGGCAGTGGAAACCCATGTGCATTGAGCCCTCACTGTGCCAGGTACTATGCTAAAGATTTCCTGTGTATGACTCCAGAGGCTTCCCAACAGCCTCAGGAAGTAGAAACCTTTTCCTTATGCCTAGGGAAGCTGAAGCTTAGAGAAGCTGAGTCAGATGCTCATGGAAACACAGCAGGAAAAAGCAGAGCTGGCTTTTGAACGCAGATCTCTCCCTTCCTGGGGCTTGACTTCTGCATTTTATGGGTGCAGCAGCGGAGGCTTAGAGCTAGCAAGTAGCTCAGAATTAGTAGAACCAACTCAGGTTTTTAAATCTGGGAAGAAATAAAATGCTCAGGTTGGTGGAAAAAATAGAGAAGGTAAACCTCATCTGGGCTTTCCTGGTGGCTCAGCGGTAAAGAATCTGCCTGCGATGCAAGAGCCGCAGGAGATGCGGGTTCGATCCCTGGATTGGGAAGACTCCCTGGAGAAGGGAATGACTACCCACGCCAGTATTTTTGCCTGGAGAATCCCATGACCAGAAGAGCCTGGGAGGCTACATGTCCATCGGGTTGCAAAGACTCAGACGCTACTGAAGCGACTTAGCAGGAACACACACACAAACCTCATCTGTTGGCGCCAGACTGAGCTGAGGCAGACCTGAGCCAAAAGTCCTAGCTACTGTCCCAGGTCACCTCCTTCTTTCCTCCTTCCATCAATAGGCCCTTCTTTTCTGGACAAAACCCCCCGTTCTTCCACCTTCTTTCACAATCCTGAGTAATCTACTACTGTCCCTTCACCTCTTTCTTGCTTAAATCCTGCCCTCATGGAGCTTAGAGTCTCTGGAAGAGAGGTAAATTAATTAAGAAATCACATGAAGGAATTCCCTGGCTCCGGTGGTTAGAACTCTGCACTTTCACTGCTGAGGGCAAGGGTTCAATCCCTGGTTGAGGAACTAAGATCCCACATGCCACACCGTGGGGCCAAAACAAAAGAAAATCAAAAAAATTTTTAATGGCTTTCTTTGAATGGAGTATAGCCTTTCAAAATGGTACATCGCTATTTTGTACACCTGTAACATATAATACTGTACATCAATAATACTTCAGTAGTATAATTGTAAAGAATAAATAATAAAGCAACTTAGAAAAGAAGTCAGAAATTCCCTGGCAATCCAGTGATTAGAACTTGGCGCTTTCATGGCTGAGGTGTGGATTCAGTCCCTGGTCAGAGAACTAAAATCCCATAAACTGAGCAGCATGGCCAAAAATAAAAATAGAAGGTTTTTTAAAAGTCGCATATTACAAACTTTGGATCTGGGACACATTGGTCTGGGTCAGAGTTTTGTTTTTTTAAAAAAGAAAAAAAGATTTTTTTGTTGTGGACCGTTTCAAAATTCTTTATTGAATTTGATACAATATTGCTTCTGTTTAACATTTTTGTTTTCTTGCATATGGGATCCTAGCTCTCTGACCAGGTATTGAACTCGAATCCCCTGCATTGGAGGGTGAAGTCTTAACCACCAGACCACAAGGGAAGTCCTCAGAGTTTTCTCTGAGGCCTCTGAGCCAGTGAGAAGTGAATCTTGATGAAAGAATAGGAGAGAAGGATGAAGGAGGAGGGTGTGCCCTAAAACTGATTATTAATCTATCCCTCCAGATTTGGGTCTTACTGAGAGTGGACTGGCTTGGGCCTCTAGGGTTCTCAAATGGTTCTCAAATTCTTCTCCCTGGACCAGTGGTAGCAGCATTGTCTGGGAACTTGTTTAAAATGTGCATTCTCAGGCCCTGTTGCAGAACTATCGAACTGAAAACTTTGAGGATAGAGCCAACCATCTGTGTTCGACAAGACCTCATGGCATTCTGCAACTGATGAAGTGGAGAGCTATGTTCCAGATACCGACAGTCAAGTGGATTCACCCACTAAAAGTATGATAGGTTCTGGTTCTCTCCCACTTTCTCACGTGTTTCCTATGGAAGAGGAATTCACAGATAATCTTCTGCGAGTAGGCCTGATAGGGATCTGCAGCTGTAGAGAGAAATGGGACAAGTGATCTGATGGTGTTGAGAATGGGGGATAAAATATGAACATTTTAGCAAGTCTGAGGTCCATTGCCCCAGACATGAGACTCCAGGAGGTAAAATCAGATTCTTTGAAAACTGGAAAAACTTGGCATATCATATCCTATTCTTAACCCCATTCAAGACAAGATCTGGGTAGGTGATACCCCACCCTTTAAAGTAGCCTTTTCCACTGATGGCTAATCATGTCTGGGATGAAATCTGCCTCCTTTTCTTTTTTCTTTAAAAAAATAAACAAGATTTATTTTTATTTTTGGCTGTGTTGGATCTTTGTTGCTATCTGCAGGTTTTCTCTAGTTGTGGCAAGTGGGGGCTACTCTTCACTGTGATGCACAGGCTTCTCATTGTGGTGGCTTCTCTTATTGCGGAGCTTGGGCTCCAGGCCACACATGAGCTTCAGTAGTTGCAGCCCTCAAACCCTAGAGCTTGGGCTCAGAAGTTGCAGCGCACAGGCTTAGCTGCCTCACAGCATGTGAGAACTTCCTAGAGCAGGGATCAAACCCAAATCTGTCTCCTTTTGACTTCCTTTCATCAACCTTAGTTCTCCGGATTCTTGCAAAGAAGTCTTCTTTCCTATGACCTCCCAAGGATGATAATCTTGTTTATCTAAAGTTCTTAGTGAAGATACAATAATTGACCAACTGAAATATAAGAGAAGATCCCAGAGTTATAAATGCTTTTATTAAAGCAAGCATGAACACGATAGAGATAATTACAAGTACATGTGCCTTTCAGCTGGGCTGACTGACATGAAGGTGGCTTTGCAGACTGGCTCACATTCTGGAGAATGTTCAACAAAGGTTACAAGGATCTGACTCCTAACTCTGGCCCAAGCTTCCCATGACACCTAGCATGTGGTTTATTTCAAGTCCTGCATTCATGACTTGGCTGGCTAGGAAGAAGTTTTTGGACTGTATATGTCAACTATCAATGCTTTTGGGCATTAACTACACAACAGCCAGGATCTACTTAGTTTCTGGAATAAACATCCCTCAGAACATGTTTCTGGTGTCAATCTGAGGTTCTTGATCCCATTCTACCAATTGTATCTTCATTCACACATTCATTTAACCATTCTGCACGTCCAGTCCAGTCTAGCCCCCTCAATCAACTTGCAGTTGGGCACTACCCAATTTCTTCTCCAAGCTGAAAAACCTAAGAGAACTTTAGGCAAGTTCTGCTCCAAAGTTGATGCTAACAAAAGAGCTGGGGAAACAGAAACGTGACAGTGTGCGAAAGAGGAACTTAAATTCGCTTTTGAACCTGCATTCTCATGCTCTCCCAACTTCCTTCGCAACATGAGGAAGAGGGTAGAAAGATGATCAGCCCAGGGAGAGCCAGACAGAAACCTAGAATACAACACAGGGATCAGCCTCCCAGCTTGGCCATCCCACCAACACTCAGCACCTTCTAGGCCTGGGAAAGCTCTCCAAACACCACTATCTGAAGATGATGTCAGTCCTTGAGTGAGGATATAAAATAAATCTTCAACCAAAATAAAGCATCAAAAGAAACTTACTATGAAATGGGGCTCTGACAGTTCTTGCATAAAGATGGTCTTTGGAGAATCATATCGAGATAAAAGCTCCCTCCTCTGAGGCTGGAATCACAGCTTCTCCGTGCTCTTGATGATGCCGGACAAAACTGTGACTACATGCTCTCACACTGGCTTTTCACCAAACGCCATAGAGTCGGCTCATTTGCCCACCACCTCGTAATAACTGGAGCCAAATCTCTGTTTCATTTTTCCAAAAGAAAAAGACTACATCCCACCACAACAGTTCATTGAATTCAAGCCTCTACCCAGAGGAAGCTAAAGGCTTCGTAATCTCAAGGAAAAAATGCCAGCTATGTGCTCCCACAGGCTTCCAGTCCCCTGGAGGCGCAGGGCACCAGGGCTATCACAATAACCTCCCAGCCCATTCACAATTCAATTCTCCTTTGTACAAAACTCCAGACACTCTCCAACCATTTAGATCCAAGCTTCAGTCCCAGAACAGTCCACCCTGTGTTCCCCCAAAAGCATTCCCCGGCTTCACTAACAGACTCAGAAATCTAGATAGACTAGAATATGGGGCCCAGAGACGGACCACATTGCTCCAGCCTTCTCTGAGAGGACAGATGGATCTCCAGTTTCAGCCAGTACCTGCCGCCTTCTGTGCATCAGACACAAGAGGGAAAGGGCACGGGTGAGCGGTGGGGAGTGGGAGGGCAGAATAGACTCTGAGACACTGGAAGAGCTGGTAGAATGGTTCGGTCGAGTCGCACAGTCGTGTCCGGCTCTGCAACCCCGTGAACCGCAGCATGCCAGGCCCCCCTGTCCATCACCACTCCCGGAGTCCACTCAGACTCACGTCCATCGAGTCCGTGATGCCATCAGCCATCTCATCCTCTGTCGTCCCCTTCTCCTCCTGCCCCCAATCCTTCCCAGCATCAGGGTCTTTTCCAATGAGTCTACACTTCGCATGAGGTGGCCAAAGTACTGGAGTTTCAGCCTCAGCATCAGTCCTTCCAATGAACACCCAGGACTGGTCTCCTTTAGGATGGACAGGTTGGATCTCCTTGCAGTCCAAGGGACTCGTGAGAGTCTTCTCCAACACCACAGTTCAAAAGCAACAATTCTTCAGGGCTCAGCTTTCTTCACAGTCCAACTCTCACATCCATACATGACCACAGGAAAAACCATAGCCTTGACTAGATGGACCTTTGTTGGCAAAGTAATATCTCTGCTTTTTAATATGCTATCTAGGTTGGTCATAACTTTCCTTCCAAGGAGTAAGCGTTTTTTAATTTCATGGCTGCAGTCACCATCTGCAGAGATTTTGGAGCCCCCCCCAAAATAAAGTCTGACACTGTTTCCCCATCTATTTGCCATGAAGTGATGGGACCAGATGCCATGATCTTCATTTTCTGAATGTTGAGCTTTAAGCCAACGTTTTCACTCTCCTCTTTCACTTTCATCAAGAGGCTTTTTAGTTCCTCTTCACTTTCTGCCATAAGGGTGGTGTCATCTGCATATCTGAGGTGATTGATATTTCTCCCAGCAATCTTGATTCCAGCTTTTGCTTAAGCATTTCTCATGATGTACTCTGCATATAAGCTAAATAAGCAGAGTGACAATATACAGCCTTGACGCACTCCTCTTCCTATTTGGAACCAGTCTGTTGTTCCATGTCCAGTTCTAACTGTTGCTTCCTGACCTGCATACAGATTTCTCAAGAGGCAGGTCAGGTGGTCTGGTATTCCCATCTCTCTCAGAATTTTCCACAGTTTATTGTGATCCACACAGTCAAAGGCTTTAGCATAGACAATAAAGCAGAAATAGATGTTTTTCTGGAGCTCTCTTGCTTTTTCCATGATCCAGCGGGTGATGGCAATTTGGTCTCTGGTTCCTCTGCTTTTCCTAAAACCAGCTTGAACATCTGGAAGTTCACGGTTCACGTATTGCTGAAGCTTGGCTGGGAGAATTTTAAGCATTACTCTACTAGCGTGTGAGATGAGTGCAATTGTGCAGTAGTTTGAGCATTCTTTGGCATTGCCTTTCTTTGGGATTGGAATGAAAACTGACCTTTTCCAGCCCTGTGGCCACTGCTGAGTTTTCCAAATATGCTGGCATATTGAGTACAGCACTTTCACAGCATCATCTTTCAGGATTTGAAATAGCTCAACTGGAATTCCATCACCTCCACTAACTTTGTTCATAGTGATGCTTTCTAAGGCCCACTTGACTTCACATTCCAGGATGTCTGGCTCTAGGTGAGTGATCACAGCATCATGATTATCTGGGTCGTGAAGATCTTTTTTGTACAATTCTTCTGTGTATTCTCACCACCCCTTCTTAATATCTTCTGCTTCTGTTAGGTCCATACCATTTCTGTCCTTTATTGAGCCCATCTTGCATGAAATGTTCCCTTGGTATCTCTAATTTTCTTGAAGAGATCTCTAGTCTTTCCCATTCTGGTGTTTTCCTCTATTTCTTTGCATTGATCGCAGAGGAAGGCTTTCTTATCTCTCCTTGCTATCCTTTGGAACTCTGCATTCAAATGGGAATATCTTTCCTTTTCTCCTTTGCTTTTCACTTCTCTTCATTTCACAGCTATTTGTAAGGTCTCCCCAGACAGCCATTTTGCTTTTTTGCATTTCTTTTCCATGGGGATGATCTTAATCCCTGTCTCCTGTACAATGTCATGAACCTCCATCCATAGTTCATCAGGCACTCTGTCTATCAGATCTAGTCCCTTAAATCTATTTCTCACTTCCACTGTATAATCATAAGGGATTTGATTTAGGTCATACCTGAATGGTCTAGTGGTTTTCCCTACTTTCTTCAATTTAAGTCTGAATTTGGCAATAAGGAGTTCATGATCTGAGCCACAGTCAGCTCCCGGTCTTGTTTTTGCTGACTGTATAGAGCTTCTCCATCTTTGGCTGCAAAGAATATAATCAATCTGCTTTCAGTGTTGACCATTTGGTGATGTCCATGTGTAGAGTTGTTTCCTGTGTTGTTGGAAGAGGGTGTTTGCTATGACCAGTGCGTTCTCTTGGCAAAACTCTATTATCTTTGCCCTGCTTCATTCCGTATTCCAAGGCCAAATTTGCCTGTTACTCCAGGTGTTTTTTGACTTCCTACTTTTGCATTCCAGTCCCTTATAATGAAAAGGACATCTTTTTTGGGTGTTAGTTCTAAAAGGCTAACGGCGCAGGCTGAGAGGAGCTATCCTATGCCCAAGATCAGGGGCGGTGGCCGAGAGGAGCAACCCCACGTCCAAGGAGCAGCAGCTGCACAGGTTCAGGAGGGCAGAGAGGAGCTACTCCACATTCAAGGTCAGGAGGGGTGACCTCATCCAAGGTAAGGAGCAGTGGCTGTGCTTTGCTGGAGCAGCCGTGAAGAGATACCCCACATCCAAGGTAAGAGAAACCTAAGTGAGAGGGCATCGGAGGGCAGACACACTGAAACCATAATCACAGAAAACTAGCCAATCTGATCACATGGACCACAGCCTTGTCTAACTCAATGAAACTAAGCCATGCCTGTGGGGCCACCCAAGATGGACGGCTCATGGTGGAGAGGTCTGATAGAATGTGGTCCACCGGAGAAGGGAATGGCAAACCACTTCAGTATTCTTGCCTTGAGAACCCCATGAACAGTATGAAAAGGCAAAGTGATAGAACAGATTAAGCATGCACAAATCTAAAAATGAGCCACGCAGCCACCTGAGCAGTGAGCTTTGCACTAAGTGCTCTAGGTGTCAGAGGAACTGCTAGGTGGTTCCAACAAGATAGATTTGACCTGGGACATGGGTCAAACATATCAGTTTCTCTGGGAAATGTCAACCTCCTTTCCTCTGCTCCTTCAGATTTATTTTTGTGCCCAGCACTATCCCCTGTCCCTCCATAGTTCACTGTAAAACATACTGTTTTTTTTTATCAGCAGTGGGGTAGCTGTGAGTGTTATTTCATTTAAGCTTATAAGGAGCTACCAAAAAAATAAAAAGACATAAATCATAATAGTTATCCATGATGTATTGTTAAGCCAAAAAAGCTAGATATAGGGTAATATGTAGGCTTGTTGTTCAGTCATTCAGTCATGACTGCCTCTTTGCGACCCTGTAGATTGCAGTATGTCAGGCTTTCCTGTCCTTCACCATCTCCCAGAGTTTGCTCAAACTCATGTCCATTGATTCGATGGTGCCATCCAACCATCTCATCCTCTGCCTCCTTTTCCTCCTGCCCTCATTCTTCCCCATCCACCAAAAAAAACAAGACGGAAAGAATATGGAGAAAAGGGAATCTTTGTGCATTGTTGATGGGAATATAAATCAGTTCAGCTACTAGGAAAAACAATATGGAGATTCCTCAAAAAATTGAAAATAGGAATGCTACATGAATCAGCAATTCTCCTCCTGGGCAGTTATCTGAAGGAGATGAAATCACTATCTTGAAAAGATAATCTGTACTTTCATATTCATGGCAGCACTATTTACAACAGCCAAGGCATAGAAATTAAGAGCCCATCAGTTGATGGATGGATAAGGAAAATGTGGTATTCATGTATATCGAATGGAATCTTATGCAGCCATTAAAAAGAAAGAAACCCTGCCATTTGTGACAACATGGATGGACCTTGAGGGCATTGTGCTAAGCTAAATAAATCAGATAGAGAGAGACAAGTACAATATGACCTCACTTATGTGTAGAATCTTAAAAACTCATAGATACCACCTTTGTGTGGTTACAAAACATGAGGCATAAGGGATGGGCAAAATAGGTGAAGGTGATCAACTTCCAGTTATGATATAAATAATTCCTGGGGATGCAATGTACAACATGATGACTATAGTTAAGAATATCATATTGTATATTTGAAAGGTACGAAGACTAAATTTTTAAAGTTCTCATCACAAGAAAAAACTGTTAACTCTGTGTGGGATAGAATTTTAACTAAACTTACTGTGGTAATCATTTTACAATATGTACATATATAGAGTCATGTAATACATCTGAAACTAACACAACACTATTATGTCAATTAATTTTTTATAAATATCAATTTGTTTTATGTTACCATAAAGACATTCTATTTTCACTACCCAATAAAACTAGAAATAATATAAAAATAACAAAAAACATTTTCTCTAAACCCATCCGAATGATAATTTATTGTGCACTACCCTTTGCAAGTCCTGTGATAAGCATTTTTTTCATAAATATTTTGTAAAAAAAGAAAACAAAAAGAAGGAAAGGAAGAAAGAAAGGAAGAGAGAAAGGAGGAAAAAGAATTCACTGAGTAGAGTTAAGGCAAATTAGGTAAAATTTACAAAAGAAAACAGAAGGGTAAATCTTCTTGGCTTTGGGTTAAGAAGTGGTTTTCAAGACATAACATCAAAAGCAGAACAGAAGAAATAATAAAACCATTTATGTTATTTGCTTCAAAGGACACTATCAAGAAAATGAAAAGATAATTCACCAAAATGAGAGAAATTATTTGTCAGCCATACATCTGAATATATAGAACACTTAAAACTCAACAACAAAGAGAGAAATAACTATTTTTTTTTTTAATGGGCTAAGGATTTTAGTAGACATGACTCCAAAGAAGACAGATAAATAGCCCAAGAGCACATAATAAGATGCTCAATATCATTAGTCACTAGGGAAATGAAAACCTAAACCATGGTGAGGTATTGCTTCATACCAACTAGGATGGCTATAAACAAAAAGACGGACACTAACAAGTGTTGGTGGGGACGTGGTGGTGTGATGCCACACCACACACACACGCACAGCTTGCTGTCTAGACAGATACTAACAAGTGTTGGTGAGGACGTGGCGGTGTGATGCCACACCACACACACGCACAGCTTGCTGTCTTGGGAATGTGAATGATGTAGTCGCTTTGGGAAACAATTCGAAAGTTCCTCAAAAAGTTAAAGCACAGAATTATCATTTGGCCCAGCAGTTGAACCCTAGATATATGTCTGAGAGATTCAAAATCATATGTTCACACAAGAACTTATTTTAAAATGTTCATAGTAGTATTATTTCTAATAGTCAAAGGTAGGAACAAGCGTATGTCCATCAACTTATGAACCGATAAACAAAATTATTTGGCATTTAACAGGAATGGGTTCTGATACATGCTATAGTATGGATAAATACCTTGAAAACATTATGTTGAGAGAAGTTAGACCCATGAGGGCACATATTGTGTGATTCCATGATATGAAATTTTCAAAATAGGCAAATGCACAGAGAGTAGTTTTTAGGGTGATGGAAATGTTCTGGGATTAGATAGTGGTGATGGTCTCACAACTTGTTAATAGTCTAAAAACCACTGAATTTTACACTTTAAACTGGTGCATTTTATGTCATATGAATTACATAAATCAAAAAAATTATGCAAATATATTTGAAAAATAAGACAAAATAGATAAATTCTTGGAAAAATATAATCTACAAACTTGATTCAAGAAAAAATGGCAAGCCTAGATAGTCTGATTATTCAAAATAATTGAAGAAGTAGTTAATATGGCTTTATAGGTGGGTTTCACAAAACTTTCAATTAACTCTTCCAGAAAATAAAAACTCTTTCTATGAGACTAGTATAACCTTACAAAAACAAGACAATGACAATATGAAAAAGAAAGATTATAAGCTCATTCCACTTGGAAAGATGCATGATTTCTAAATAAAATGTTAGCAAATCAAATTCAATAGTTATAAAAAATGGTAATAAACCATACCTAAGATGAGTCTATGGCAGTGTTGCAGGGATGGTGTAATATTATTAAATTAATAGGTGATACTCATTATTGTAAGTAATTGAGAAAAAAATTAAGATACATCAATAGATGTGTAAAACTACATGAGGAGAAGGGGACAGTAAAGGACAAGATGGTTGGATGGTGTCACCAACTCAGTGGACACGTGTTTGAGCAAGCTCCAGGAGATGATGGACAGGGGAGTCTGGCTTGCTGCCTTCCATGTGGTCGCAGAGAGTCAGACATGACTGAGCAACTGAACAACAACAACAAATGCTTCCATTTATATAAAATTCTAGCAAATGCAGAAGAAATTATTTAAACACAAAGCAAATCAGTAGTTACCCAAATGTGGATGAGGAAGAGAGGGATAGGAAAGAGAGATTACAAAAGGTCACAAGGAAAGTTTTGTTGGTAATGGATAATGTTGTCTAAATTTTAGTAATGGGTCATCAGAGTATATCAAATTATACATTTTAAATAGATGCAGTTTACTTATGTCAAGAAAAAGCACTTATAACTTGACTCTAGGAGAGCAGAATGATTTCATTTTAGGGAGAAAAGTCCTTTTTATTCAAACACCTCAATGGGTCTTTTTGGTTGGGAAAGGTGAGGTTCCTTGGGCTGTCCTAGAAGTGGGTGGAGACCACAGGAGAAATCACTTACTCTGTTTGAAAAAAAAATTATAGAAAGTTTTCACTTTATGGAGGAGTCCAGGATTAAGAAAAGGGGAGAAAGAAGTCTCCAGAGAAAGTGGGAAGAATCCATGAAACATGTAGCCAGCAGAGCCTATGAAGAAAGATGGCTGGTGAGAAATTCTCTAGGGCAGAGATGGTGATAGAACTTTGATATTCATATTTAATTTTTCCTGGGATTTCCCTGGTGGTCCTGTGGTTAGGACTCAGTGCTCTTGCTGCCAGGGTCAGGGTTCAGCCCCTAGTCAGGGAACTAAGATCCTGCAAGCTGTGTGTTATAGCCAAATAATTAATTAATTAGTTCAGTTCAGCTTAGTTGCTCAGTCGTGTCCAACTCTTTGCGACCCCGTGGATTGCAGCCAGTCCTCCCTGTCCATCACCAACTTCCAGACTTTACGGGCATGTCCATCGAGTCAGTTAGGCCATCCAGCCATCTCATCCTCTGTTGTCCCCTTCTCCTGCCTTCAATCTTTCCCAGCATCAAGGTCTTTTCCAATGAGCCAGTTCTTTGCATCAGGTGGCTAAAGTATTGGAGTTTCAGCTTTAACATCAGTCCTTCCAATGAATATTCAGGACTGATTTCCTTTAGGATTGACTAGTTGGATCTCCTTGCAGTCCAAGACACTCTGAAGAGTCTTCTCCAACACCACAGTTCAAAAGCATCAATTCTTCGGTGCTCAGTTTTCTTTATAGTCTGACTCTCACATCCATACATGACAACTGGAAAAACCATAGCTTTGACTAGGCAGACCTTTGTTGGGAAACTAATATCTCTGCTTTTTAATATGCTGTCTAGGTTGGTCATAACTTTCCTTCCAAAGAACAAGTGTCTTTTAATTCTATGGCTGCAGTCACCATCTACAGTGATTTTGGAGCCCCCCCAAATAAAGTCAGCCACTGTTTCCACTGTCTCCCCATCTATTTGCCATGAAGTGATGGGACCGGATGTCATGATCTTAATGATCATCTGAGTTAAATTCATCTATTCCAGTCCATTTTAGTTCACTGATTCCTAGAATGTCAATGTTCACTCTTGCCATCTCCTGTTTGACCACTTCCAATTTGCCTTGATTCTTGGACTTAACATTCCAGGTTCCTATGCAATATTGTTTTTTATAGCATCAGACTTTACTTCCATCACCAGTCACATCCACAGCTGGGTGTTGTTTTTACTTTGGGTCTCTCTCTTCGTTCTTTCTGGAGTTATTTCTCCACTGATCTCCAGTAGCATATTTGGGAACTAACGACCTGGGGAGTTCCTCTTTCAGTGTCCTATCTTTTTTGCCTTTTCATGCTGTTCACAGGGTTCTCAAGGCAAGAATACTGAAGTGGTTTGCCATTCCCTTCTCCAGTGGAGCATGTTTTGTCAGAACTCTCCACCATGACCCATCCATCGTGGGTGGCCCTACATGGCATGGCTCATAGTTTCATTGAGTTAGACAAGGCTATGGTCCATGTGATCAGTTTGGTTAGTTTTCTGTGATTATGGTTTTCATCCTGTCTTCCCTCTGATGGAGAAGGATAAGAGGCTCATGGAAGCTTCCTGATGGGAGAGACTCACTGAGGGGGAAACTGGGTCTTGTTCTGATGGGCAGGGCCATGCTCAGTAAATCTTTAATACAATTTTCTTTTGACAGGTGAGGCTGTGTTCCCTCCCTGTTGTTTGATCTAAGGCCAAACTGTGACGGAGGTGATGAAGATGATGGCAACTTCTTTCAAAAGGCCCCATGCACGCATTGCTGCACTCAGTGCCCCTGGCCCTGCAGCAGGCCATCGTTGACCCATGCCTCTGCCGGAGACTCCTGGACATTCACGGGCAAGTCTGGGTCAGTCTCTTGTGGGGTCACTGCTCCTTTCTCCTGGGCCCTAGTGTGCACAAGGTTCTGGTTTGTGCCCTCCAAGAGTCTGTTTATCCAGTCCTGTGTAAGTTCTGGCAGCTCCATGGTGGGGTTAATGGTGACCTCCTCCAAGGGGGCTTATGCCATGCCCAGGTCTGCTGCACCCAGAGTCTCTGCCCTGGAGGTAGGCCACTACTGCCCTGTACCTTTGCAGAAGACACTCAAACACAGTCCTGGCTCAGTCTCTGAAGGGTTTCTGGGTCCTGGTGGGCACAAGGTTTGTTTGAGCCCTCCTAGTGTCTCTGGTGGGTAAGGGGTTTGATTCTAAATGGGATTTCACCCCTCCTGTCTTGCTGGGGCTTCTCCTTTGCCCTTGGACATGGGGTATCTTTTTTTGGTGGGACCCAACATTCTCCAGTAGATGGTTGTTCAGCAACAAGTTGTAGTTTTGGAGTTCTCGCAGGAGAAAATGAGCACATGTCCTTCTAGTCTGCCATCTTATGCCATCAATTAATTAATTGTTTCCTATTCTGTGATGGAGTCCCCCTCCACAGGCCCCAAATATTTAGCTAAGTGTGTTCCAGTCACTGGCCTTGAGTTAATGGTGTTTGGGGGAATCAAAAAGGCACAGTCCCACAGATTAGGCAAAACACAGAGAGAGACAGCCGCTGTAGGAATTGTGAGATCAGCTGAGATGAGTGGGGAGCAAACTGGAGGCAGGAATTAGAGAAGTAATGGGAAGATATAAGCATTCCCATTATGCTGAAATACTAGGGCTGGGGGACAGAGCTTTCTGCAGTATCTGGCAATAAGTATAGAGAAATAAGCCATTTCATTCAAGTATTAAAGGAAACAGTGACTGACTCCAGGGACTAGTGAACTTGGGGATATCCAGTTAAACTTAGAACATACCTTGTGAAAGGCCTCTTGAGACCATGTGAGCTACCACACAGATGACTCAATAGGAACTGGGTCACATTCAGATCATGACGTGAACTGCAGACCTTGCAGCTGTTAATCCATCCCTGCTCTCGAGGTCAATCCCTCAAGCCATTCTGATTCCCGAGGTTGTCAATAACCTACCTTTCATCCTATCTCTCTCTCTTTCTCATTAGAAAAACAAAAAATGAACGGAAAAAAAAAAACAAAACTGGAAGAGTTTCTGTATTTTCACTTTCTCCCAAGCTTCATTCCTTCCCTGACTGGAGCAGAAAATAACCCAACTCTTTTACTCTGCTGCTGCTGCTGCTGCTAAGTCGCTTCAGTCGTGTCCGACTCTGTGCGACCCCATAGATGGCAGCCCACCAGGCTCCCCCGTCCCTGGGATTCTCCAGGCAAGAACACTGGAGTGAGTTGCCATTTCCGGCTCCCATGCATGAAAATGAAAAGTGAAAGTGAAGTCGCTCAGTCGTGTCCGACTCTTACCTTGTCCTACTTTTACTCTAATCACCTCTTATTTCACCCTAAATATGAGGTGCCAGGTTCCTCTATTATTTATTTTCCAACTTCTCCCAAATCCCCTGCTTTCTATAATAAAATATGGTTCACTAGGAATTTCAACTGTGAAATGGCAAGAGAGGGAATAACAAGACAGTAGAGATGGAAGGAAGGGATTGTGAGAAATGCATTTGCTTCAACTGCCAGTCTTGGAGAAGGCAATGGCACCCCACTCCAGTACTCTTGCTTGGAAAATCCCATGGACGGAGGAGCCTGGTAGGCTGCAGTCCATGGTGTAGTTAAGAGTCGGACATGACTGAGCGACTTCACTTTCACTTTTCACTTTCCTGCATTGGAGAAGGCAATGGCAACCCACTCCAGTGTTCTTGCCTGGAGAATCCCAGGGGTTGGTGAGCCTGGTGGGCTGCCATTTATGGGGTTGCACAGAGTTGGACACAACTGAAGCGACTTAGCAGCAGCAGCCATTTATATGTCCAGACAATGGGCTTTGAAGGACCTTAGTGCTGACATTTGAGTTGATCACACTCCTGATAAGATGCCCGTAACAACCATAGCGACCATAACACAACCACCTCACACGTGTACAAATGGCTTATAGCTTATCCACAAGTCCACATGTTCAGCTGTGTTGCTCACACAACTGTGTTAGGCTGTTATATTATTCTCCTTTCTCACATGAGTAAGTTGAAGCTCGGGAATTTTAAATAGCATGCCTAGTTCTTTTGAATCCAAACCACACTGCCTCTTTGCCATCTAATATGCTATCCCTAAGTAAGCACCAATTCTATTTTGATCAGAGAGTATTAACCTGGACCCCATGGTGAGGGATGGGGGGTGGAGGGTGCAATGACTCTCAAAGCAAGGAGTTCATAAACTTCTTTGGGAAAGGGTTTCAACTTTATGTTAATCATTTGTAATTAAAAGTTAGCCTTTCCTTCCATTACGAATATGGGCAACAGCTGCACCTGTAACTTTCCAGTGAAAACCACGGACATTTTCATATACGAGCTATTGTTGCAAATGTCTCAAAATACTGTTTACACTCATCGGGAAGACTACGATTGTTATCAGGTTTGTCATAGAATGCATTAACAATAAGCATGTCCATTAATACACTGCCCCTGTAATATCCTAATAACTGTAATTCACTGCCACTGACTTCCTTTGTAATCCTAGGTATTTAATGCATTTAAAAACATTCTGAGAAAGGGTCCATAGATTTCTCATGATTGCCAAAGGGGTTTACGGTCACGTTCACACACATGCTTGCGCACACACAGGCTGAGTTCCTTAGTCCCTTGCCTAAAGGATACAGCGCATGGTCATGAACTGCGTGTTCACCTTATTCCTGTTTGCCATATTGTATCACCTACATTCATATACCTTCCCTTCCCTGGTAGCCTGTGAGTCCTCACGAAGCAGGAGTGGTACCTTCTATTCCGTTGGCTCCTCAGTGCCTAGAACAGGGCTCAGCACTTGTTGAGCTATCATTTACAGAGTATCTATTTTGTGTAAGGCTCAAGTCCCATTGGGTGGGGTAGAAGAATGGAGTGATTCAAAGGAGAGCAAAAATTCATTCACATGCTTGTTTGAGCATCCATTCATTTGTTCATTTAGAGAACTGTCCAGTGGTCCTCAATGCCAGCCACTGTGGCAGGCTCTGGGGACAACAGGAAAAATGAAACCCAACTCCTTATTCTCATGGAGCACCCATTCCATCTCATGGAAAGGAGAGAAAACAGGATTTCTGAAGAGAGAAAGTGGGAATGACCCCATTTGTTCTGGGGTCATAGTCATGGGGAATCTCTAGTTCTTACACCTATATTCATCAGTTGTTTCTGGACAAAAGGGTCCTAGGAAAGTCACCACGAGGTAGAAAGCGTAGACAACGATGTCTTTCCTAACAGGACAAGCCTTTGGGGTTGCGTGAGGACAGTTTACCTTGTTGTGTGGTTGCTGGTCCTGCCTAGTAAACTGTGAGAAGTTAGCCCTCCATTGCCCTGGGTGTTTCTGGGGCCGGCCTGTCTGAAGACAGCAAAAAGGCTATCTGCCCTCTCTGCAGTTCTGTTTTGGTTCAAGAATTCTATGATGCTATCAGTTAGTCAGAATGTTGCCTAGATACCTTGGGGCTTCTCTTCCTCGCAAGAAACCAACCCGAGAGACAAGTAGGCCAGGTGATTTCGAACCTGCCAAACGTGTGCTGAAAGACCAGGTGGTGGGAGAATGTGGTGGTACAAATCCCTGAATCTCTGGGCCAGGTCATCCACCCAGGCAGGATGGCAAAGGGAGAAACCCCAGCAGAATCAGGAGAGAAAGGGACTTGGAGCTGGGGGTATCTTAGGAATAGCAGAACTGGGGAAAGGATAATAAGGACAACAAGGTCTGGGGCTAACTAAGCAAAATCTGTTAAGGTGAAACATTTCCCCAAGGAGGTATAACCTCAAAATACAAAAATATAATTTTAACAAACCCACACAACATCCTTGAGGAGAGGTATAATGCCAATGCAAAAACAAAGTTTATTTTGGTAACTAGAACCTGTAAACCCACAACAGTATCTCCATACCTATTTCATAAACGTGTGAAAAAATATTTCCTAGGGAACTCGCTCATCTGTTCCCAGCCTCAACTAGACTCTCTCTTACCCTCCCTCCAGCCTCCTCCATTCTATCTGTTTGAATGTCTTGCTTTAGCAAATGGAGACAATTAGCACCATTAAGTACATGAAATAAATCAACCTGGATGATCTGGAATATCAAATATCATTCTATTCAGTTTGTTACCCATGATAATGGCCTACATTTTTTCTAAGAAAAATTTCTTGGAAGACTTTATTTCAATCATGCCTCTATCTAGGAAATATTTAATAGGAATGGCACAGTGCTGGGTTCCCTGGGCCAGAACAAAAATGTATCTAACAAAGCACTTAGAATCTACCAGGCTTGATAAGAGACGTGTACAGATAACTCTGTGACAAGGTAGAAGGTTACAGGTGGTTTAGAGAATGGGAGCAGGGAATTAAATGAATAGAAAGAGAAAGAGAGAGGACATCCAGGGAGGAAAAGGTCAAGGACAGGCCAGTTCCTCTTAGTTTGGGACGGTAGAATAGAGACAGATGGAGCATGTGGGAGGGGCCAAGTTCCAGAGAGGTAGGGGTCAGTTTGGAAGACAAAACTTCTTCTGGTCAACTCCTGCTGTTCAAAAGCAAGAGCTGTAGGGTCATAGGGTAAATGCCCTGGTCACAGGAAGTATTCATTCAAATCAAATTCAGATAATTTGTTAAAGATATTATAGACATTAGTCCATATATTTTCTCCTTGTTGGTAAGGAGTTTAAAGGAGAGAGTTTAAACCACAACTTCTGACTCTATGTGTCTCTTCTTCCACCAACAGAGCATGGAGTTCCCAAGTGATGAAATCATTTCATTCCCAGATGAACTATTAAAACTTCATTCAAAGATTCTTGGGAAATCAAATATTTTTTCTTTTACTGGATTTCATATACCTGATAGTCCTTTAAAAAGCTATCATCAGCAGTGGCACAAGCCACCTGTACAATGATTAACAGGTGCCCCGAACAGCACCCTCCCGGTCACTCACATGTATTGAGAAACAAATCCTACAGGGCGCTGATATAACTCACTTTAAGCATGAAGAGTTTCCTATGGAGATCCCTGACAATCATCCTGGGATGATGATTTCATCCTGGGGCTGAATACTCCAAAGTTTTGTTCTCACTTCATGCTTGAAGTCAACACGACAAGTTAGATTAGATCTCCAGGTAATTATGTGAGCCCCTATCCCTCTGAAATGTGCATTCCCAGTAGATGGCCCAATCTGCTACAAACCATGACTGAAGCATCCCCATAAGGAATTCAGCCAGCCAGGCCACCTGGGCTGAGTGTGTATTTCCTTCCAAGTCCAGCAGCCACAGGACACTAAGCCACAGAAAATTAACAGCTTAGGTCTCAAATGAGAAATTTGCTGAAATGGAATCTCTCGGGACCAATGCTTTGGTTTTACAAGTTGGCTCATCTTTGGTACAAAGATGGCAAATAGAGAGTCATTTCATGCTGCTGAAAGCCAGTAACGAAATTCTAAGAGTACGCAAGAACCTGGGGTTCTCGTTTGGCCATCCAGAAGGTGAAGCCAGCCAGAAGCTTGCGTGTTGGTCTCTGATTAACTCATCTGCCAGAGGAAAGGCTGGTCAGTAGCCAAAGAACACCAGGCCCAACCCCAGGGGGCTCCTAGTGCTCCCTTTGTGCCTGCTGTAACCTCTTGGCCACAGCAGTGATCAGAGCTGCTCCCTTTCCGCTCCCATCTTCTGACAGCATGAACATCACATCACACTGAGGAGCTAGTTCTTTCACAGTTTCCCGCAGAATCCGAGAAAAGCTATAGAAAAAGAGAAAGGGGAAACATCGTTGGCATTTAACTGTAGCATGTACCAGTAGTTCGTGCCTTTTTATGAGTAATGCTCCACTGTATAGATGCACCACGTTTTGTTTACCCATCCATCAGCTGATGGTGAGAATGTAAACTTGCATAGCCATTACAGAAAACCAGATGGAGGGTCTTCAAAAATTTAAAAGTAGAACCAGCACATGATCCACTAATTTCCACTTCTGGATATTCATCCAAAGAAAACAAAACGCTAAATAGAAAAGATACACGTATTCCTATGGTCATTGCAGCATTATTTACAATAGCCAAAATACGGGAGCAACCCAAGTGCCCATCAATAGATGAATGGATAAAGAAATATGATATGAGACATACACACACACATACACACACACCGGCACATTAGTCATAAAAAAGGATGAAATCTTGCTATTTTCAAAAAGATGCATGGATCTAAAGGGGATTATGCTAAGTGAAGTAAGGCAAAGAAAGAAAGACATACAGCACGATTTCACTTATATGTGAAACAAAAAAACAAAACGAAACAGAAACAGAGCTAGGGACACAGAGAGCAAGCAAACGACACAGGCGGTCAGAGGGAGGGGCCTAGAGGATCAGGCCGAACAGGTAAAGGGCGCTCAAAGGTACAAACCCTCAGTTATAAAGCAAGTAAGTTAGGGGGATGTAACGTACAGCATGGAAAATATAGTCAGTAAGATTGCAATAACTTTAAACAGTGACAGACGGTTACTAGACTTACGGTGGTGATCAATTTGCAACGTATATAAATACCAAATAACTATGTTATATACCTAAAACTAATAGAATATTGCATGTCAACTATACTTCAGTTAGAAAAAAAGATGGCAAGTTGTTCCCTTAACGACATTAAGGCTTTCAGTCCGCTAGCACAGGGTATCTTTCCATTTATTTAGGTCTTTCTTAATTTCAACAATGTTTTGTAGTTTTCAGTGTACAAGTCTTATACCTCTTTTGTTAATTTGTTAAGTATTTTATTCTTTTTGATGCTATTGAAATGGAATTGTTTTCTTAATTTCATTTTCAGATTACTCACTGTTAATGCATAGAGATGCAGTTGATTTTTATATACTGATCTTACATCCTGAAACTTGACTGAATTTGTTTCTTAGTTCCAATAGTTTTTTGTGGATTCCTTAGGATTTCTATATACAAAATCATATCATCTGCAAACAAAGATAGTTATAGTTTTGCTTGTCCAATATGGATGCCTTTTAGTTCTTTTTCTTGCCTAACTGCCTGTCTAGACTTACGCTTGATTCTCCCTTTGAGGTCACATAATTTTTTGACCTGGATCCTATAAGCCTCTCCCTTAAATAAAGACTTGACTGAGAGACAAAACCCACACAATCATCTGTAGGCAGTGTTAGAAGCAGTACAATGTTGAAGAACAGCAGCAAGAGTGGACATCCTTGTCTTGTTCCTAATTTTACGGTGAAATCATCCATCCAGTGCTTCCCCAGTAAGTATGGCATTAGCTGTGCGTTTTTCACAGATGCTTTTATCAGGTTGAAGGAGTTCCTTTATTCTTAGTTTGTTGAGTGCTCTTGTCATAAAAGGTGCTCAGTTCAGTTCAGTCGCTCAGTCGTGTCGACTCTTTGCGACCCCATGGACTGCAGCATGCCAGGCCTCTGGGTCCATCACTAACTCCTGGAGTTTACTCAAACATGTCCATTGAGTCAGTGATGCCATCCAACCATCTCATCCTCTGCTGTCCCCTTCTCTTTCTGCCTTCAATCTTTCCCAGCATCACAGTTTTTTCAAATGAGTAAGCTCTTCACATCAGGTGGCCAAAGTATTGGAGTTTCAACTTCAGTATCAGTCCTTCCAATGAATATTCAGGACTGATTTCATTTAGGATGGACTGGTTAGATCTCCTTGCAGTCCAAGGGACTCTCAAGAAGTCTTCTCCAATACCACAGTTCAAAAGCATCAATTCTTTGGTGCTCAGCTTTCTTTATAGTCCAACTCTCAGATCCATACATGACTACTGGAAAAAACACAGCTTTGACTAGACAGACCTTTGTTGGCAAAGTAATCTCTCTGCTTTTTAATATGCTGTCTAGGTTGGTCATAACTTTCCTTCCATGGAGTAAGTGTCTTTTAATTTCATGGCTGCAGTCACCATCTGCAGTGATTCTGGAGCCCCCCAAAATAAAAATCTGACATGGTTTCCACTGTTTCCCCATCTATTTGCCATGAAGTGATGGGACCAGATGCCATGATCTTCGTTTTCTGAATGTTGAGCTTTAAGCCAACTTTTTCACTCTCCTCTTTCACTTTCATCAAGAGGCTCTTTATTTCTTCTTCACTTTCTGCCATAAGTGTGGTGTCATCTGCATATCTGAGGTTATTGATATTTCTCCCAGCAATCTTGATTCCAACTGGTGCTTCATCCAGCCCAGCAATTCGCATGATGTACTCTGCATATAGGTTAAATAAGCAGGGTGACAATATACAGCCTTGATGTACTCCTTTTTTCTATTTGGAACCAGTCTGTTGTGCTAGATTTTATCAAAAGTTTTGTCTGCACCTATTGAAATGAACATATGGTTTTTGTCCTTTGGTCAGGTCTTGGTTCAAAGGAAGAGGCTTGGAGGAATCACAGCAAAAATATGTGACCTCAAGGGGAGAATCAAGAAAAGATATCAGTCAGTTATCCTGGATAATTAGTCAGCATCATAGGAGGGCTAAGCATCAAGGACTACAGTACTAATATGTTTATTTCAGCATGATTAGAATTTTTTACAAGCTGGCTAATACTTTTCTTCATCTACCAAGATAAAATGTAAAACATTAAATAAAAATAAAAGCTGTCATCATTGCCGTCTTTGTAATCTGTCACAGTCTACAGACACTGTTCAACTTAATTCTCCTGACAACCTATGAGGTAGGTACAATTTTTATCATCCTTTTACAGATAAAGAACTAGGGTCAAAGAGGGTAAGAAACTGGCCTTGGGCCTCCCAGCTTCTAAGCAGTGGAGCCAGGATTCAAATTCACTCTTCATCTTTCTGCCTGCTGATTCTGAGCTCATACTTGACACACTCTCTGTGATGTGCAAAATACTCAGTTCTCATTGCTCCCTTTGAGGTCAGGTTGGACTGTGTTCATGACAACCACTGGTATTTACTGCGAGTGTGCTAAGTTGCTTCAGTCATATCTGATTCTTTGTGACCCCATGGACTGTAGCCCGCCAGGCTCCTCTGTCCATGGGATTCTCCAGGCAAGGATACTGGAGTGGGCTGCCATGCCCTCCTCCAGGGATCTTTCTGACCCACAAATCGAACCCATGTCTCTTATGCCTCCTGCACTGGCAGGTGGGTTCCACTAGCGCCACCCGAGGACTGTGTAAAGCCCTTTACATGTACGAACTCACCCAATCCTCGAGATTATTCCTGCCTGCCTGATACAGATGAAGAGCCTGGGGTTTAGGGAGAGTGGTGAACACTCCCACATCACAGCACTAGGAAGCAGAGCCACTTTGTCCGTCAGCCCCAAACGGCTCCACATTCAGCCTCAGCCCCCAGCCCTGAGTCTCTGGAGCACTCACTGTGGGTGCAGCTTGTACAGGGTGCCATCCACACCCACGGTGATCCTCATGTGCTCAAGTCCCTGGTCTTCCCTCCTCTTCTCCACGATGGCAGCCAGGCCAGCACCATAAAGCTGGGCCGCCCGCCGGGACACAGCACCGCACACCTCCTTCACCACGATGCTATCCTCACATGTGCTGTCCAGGCCGAGCTGCTGCAGGATCCTCCTGACCTGGAGGAGGGCCAGCCGGTCGCTGCCAGCAAGCAGAGCAGGATGTCAAGAGCTATTGCTGGGGCCCTGGAACCTGCTCCCCAGGACTCACAGTCCCCCATCCCTAGGTGCCTGAGTAGAAGAAATGGTCCCAGAAAAGCCAAGGTTGGAGCAGGATGCCTTAGAAGCTGAGATTCGAGAAAGCCTGTCACCCCCAGGAAGTCCCACCATCTTTAAAGTATGAGCACATCATCTTTTCAGAATCAAAAGCAGATCTTCTTTTTATTATTTACTTGGCTGCACCGGGTTTTAGTTGCAGCATGTGGGATTTAGTTTCCTGACCAGGGATGGAACCCAGGCCCCTGGCACTGGGAGCATAGAGGCTTAGCCACCAGACCACCAGGGAAGTCCCAGAAGAGGATCATTTTTTAACCTAACCTAACTCTTCTGTAACCATTTAGGAATCTAGGGGCCCAGACAGGCTCCTGGTTCCTCAGCTGGGTGCTGTAGTACTGACGTAGCTGGAGAGAGGGAGTAGCCCCAGGAGGCAACCCTCTGCCCAGCCAGGCCCTTACTCTCTATTCTTAGATTTCAAATCTGCTGGAGCCTGGTGAGACAGCAGCATGTCCCAATATAGGGCCTTTTACATGGAGCAAGTGAAACTGATCATGAGTCACCTTTCAATCTGAGACAAGAACTTGGTTTCAAAGATGCCCCTGGTCCGGAGACGTTCTGAAATCTGGCCGCGGAAGAGGAGACCCTGCTTGGTCAAGTCGATCAGGATCTGCCGCACGATTTCCCCCAGGTACATCCCACTGGTCATTTTCTCGTATCTGTTGAGAGGAAGAGTGACAAGGTGCGTGAGAGCAGGGAAATCAGTGCTGGTGAGTGGTTCCCAAGAGGATCACATGTCAGAGTGCGGAAGGCGTGCCACTGGCATCCACTAGCTGCCTGGGTCACAGTGGGGTGGAGTGGGCGTCAGGCCCAGAGAAGCACGTGCAGGAGACAGTATGATGTGCGAAGGCCGGGCTTTGGAGGCATGCCGAGCAGAAGTCAGTTTCCAGCTCTGCCACACATTAGCTGCATGACCTGAGTAAGGACTAGAAGCCATCATCTATGAAACCGGGAGCAAAGCACTGACCCCGCAAGACTGTTTGGACCCAAGCATCTGGTGCACAGTAGACACTAAGCTAAGCTAAGTCCCTTTTCTGCCCCCAAAGCTAGTTTACGTTGGCTTTGTATTTGAAGAAGTCTTCTCCACTAGAGCTTCTGCTTCATGAGATAACACATTTGAACTGTATACACACACAAAGTACGGTCCAAAATGTGAGCTCCCTTCCCTCTTCCTACCAGCCTGTGAGCTCCATGATGGAAGGTGCAAGAGACAAAGCAGCTCTACAGTCAACAGGCACCGACCGGGCACTCTGCCCAGGTATGTGAGACAGGAGTGATAACAGCGAGGTGGGGTTGCACTCCCACTGCCTGCAGGGTCAGATGAAAATCTGAGTGTGCCTGAGACTTACATGCTGGACTTGCATTCTCTTAACTGCTCAGGATTTCATCAGTCTAAGGAACCAACACTTAGACAAACAATGGGGACAGCAAAGTAAATCCAAGTATGTTGCCCCCTAACACTCTTCACTCCAGAAATGAGAACCTCCAATGGATTCAGACACAAAACTTGGATGCCCCAACTTGGAATTCAGGTCCCTTGTGATTTTGGCCCCTGGTTCAGCTCGGCTTATGGTAACTTGCCTGCCTCCCAGCTACAAAGACTAGTGCCAAAGGAAGATGTGGGACCACCAGGGCTGGTCTTGGTCTTGTCAAGCCTCTTCCTACTGAGTGTTCTCAGTTGAATAGTCATCAAGGCATCTACGACCCAGGCATCCCATCACATTTCCTAGCTCAACTTTTCCACTTGGATATTGTCTCTCAGTGAATCTA
Source organism: Capra hircus (assembly GCF_001704415.2). Classification (NCBI taxonomy): domain Eukaryota; kingdom Metazoa; phylum Chordata; class Mammalia; order Artiodactyla; family Bovidae; genus Capra; species Capra hircus. The sequence goes on from NC_030835.1 coordinate 20,040,367, forward strand.
TATTTTCATCTTATTTCATATAGAAAGACACTGAGCTTAGTCGTGACAAAGACCATATGGCCTGAGAGTAAAACATTACTCTCTGATCCTTTGCAGAAAAAGTATGCCAACCCCTATGGAAACAGATGGGCCCAGGCCAATAATCAGTTCCCCCCATGCTAGCTCTACCCCTTTCTCTCCCACTAAAGAAGCTATATGAGAATGCAAGTGAAAATGTACTCGGTTTTGTGTTTGTTCTCTTTAACCATTCATTGTTTTCAGTGTTTTTAGTATGGTTAACAATTGGAATAACCCTTACAAGTGATTGTGACCCATGCTGGGACATGACATCATGGCTGAGAACCAGGATTCCCATCCTTCACTTGCAGTTACTTCCCCAACCCCAGAACCACAGAGGTCAGCAACTGGCCGCCTGCTCTTGAAAGACTGAGGATGTCGACCTCTAAACAGGACTTACTAGAAACCCATCTTGAGAGGCCCACCATGCCCCTGCCGTGTGACATCAAGGCCACAGTGAACAGACTTCCTGACAACCTTGGCCTCATTTCCAAAGCCACCACTAGACCATATGGTAACCTTATGGTAACCTTGTGGTAATTAGAAAAAGGCACACCGTCTGTTTGTCGGGAACTTGTCATAAATTTTGCTGCTGTGTCCATGCTCTAGTCGTGCCAGACTCTTTGTGACCCCATGTGAGCTCCATGGGCTGTAACCTGCCAGGCTCCTCTGTCCATGGGGTTTCCCAGGCAAGAATACTGGAGTGGGTTGCCATTTCCTTCTCTAGGGAATCTTCCTGACCCAGGGATAGAACCTGTGCCTCTCGGGTCTCTTGCATTGCCCGAGGATTCTTTACCACTGGGCCACCTTTGCTTTTGTTCAAATTAGACACTTCACTGACATCTGATGAAGAGTTGTCATACATGTACAAACTATACAAATAGCTGTAATATGAAAAGGGCACCCCCATTGATCTGCTGAAGTTGGATGACTTACAGAAATGTACACACACACCCTTCTCACCTCTGTTTGCCGGGATTCAAGGACCCCTCATCCACCTCCTTGTCATATTGGGTCTGGATATCATCGAGGCAGCCATTATCTCCAAATCCTCCCCACTCGGTATTAATGCACATCTTCCCTTCATCCCCTTCCACCAGTTCAATGTTTCTCATCTCCTCCATGTAGCACATGTTGCTGCCTGTTCCTGGAATCATGAAGGGACTTCAGTCTTCAGAAGACACCACTAGGTCTTAAGGAGCCAGCAGGGTACAGTAGATAGGAATTTAGGTTTGGAGTCAGATACAACTGGGTGTGGACTTCAGCCTTATATTTATAGTTGGATGACTGCAGGCAAGTATTACATCTTTCATATATCCAATTTCTTCATCTGAAAAAAGGAACTAACACCTGCCTTATAGATTTGTTATCAAGAAAAAAAAATGAGATGATGTCTGTAAGTTTCCTCCACATAGAATTCATACCTGTGATACCATTATCCTCCTCCTCACCCTCCTCATTATTGATAAGCCATAGGCACACAAAGTGAGCTCCAAGTAGTCACAGAGTTAGCAGAGCTGGAAGGGACCATGAGGAACCATCTAGTCTTGGATAAGCAGACACTTGGTATCTGAAAGCCACCCTCTTCTCCTTTGTCCATGACCTGGTCTCAGAACTATTCTCAAGACAATAATCCAGGCAATTATCATCTTCAGTCAAACAAATCTCACCTCTTTGACCTCCCAGATCTAGCCCAACCCTTCCTATGGATGAGGAAGCTCAAGACCTGACAGAATAAGCAACCTGCCCAAGGTCACAAAGCAGGTAAGGTTTAGAGTGAGATGAAACCTCTCCTTGGCACTGAAGACCTCTCAGCTATAGCCCCATCTCCTTGTGCTATGCACTACTTACCCTCAGGAAACCCAGACAACCAGCTGGAACAACTTTTTCAGATTCTGTGATTGCTTAACAAGTGCCTGACACTTGGAATGCCCACCACCCCTGTCTCCACCTGTTCAAATGCCACCTGTCCCCTCACCACTTACAGTCATTCCCCTGGAATCTACCCTTGCCCTTAATCACCGCCAGACTTTTCCAGAAGACTCCTAAAATGCCTATATCATACCTTGGGCCACTCCCTGCTCCTCTCCTGGGTTTCTTCCCAGCTCTTCCCCACCCTGTGCACCTTCTGACAGCCAGAAGAGGTCAGAGAACAGAAGAGGTACAAGTTGGAGCTGAAATGAAAATCTAGCTCTCTCAGCTCCAGGCCAACCAACATGATCCAACTGTGGTCTCCCTCCACCCAGTAAAATCTGCCCCAAGGCCCAAATGTGACAGTTCCCTCTTTCTATGTTATTCTCCTTCCTCAACAGAAAGGACAACCTTGGCTTAGAACCCTTAGGGAAAAAGATATTAAGTAAAGACTTGGGAATTAGGAGACCTGAGATCCCAATCTTAACTTCATCTTAGCCATGGACAAAGCTGGCTATGAGCCCCTATGTAATGGAACAATGGCCCCCTGCCCCTCAGTATGTTAAAAGGTAACTTCCAAAAGATCAGATGGGAGCAGGCCAATGGGACAGGCCTGATCACTTACCTGCAATCAGGCCAACCTCACAATTACTATCTTCGTAGCCACAGGTCATCATGGTTCCCACTGTGTCATTCACAACTGCAACTATGTCCAGGTCAAATTCCTGCAAAGGAAGAGAGCTCTACTGTAAGTAGGATGTGCAGGCCAAACAGTCTCAAGAGGGGATATCAGACTGAGGTGGGCAGAGGCCAGAGTCGCAGGGCTGGTGTCTGATGACAGAGCACAGGGGCCTTGGGGAAGGTCAGGTCAGGTCAGGTCAGGTATGAGCTTCAACACCATATCATACATTTCTCCTCTTGATGGCCTCCCTGAGCATATCCACCACATCTTCCCCTTCACAGTCAGTAGCTTTGAAGCCTTTGGTCCACTCAATGAGTGTTCCCTGAAAGAAAGGAAGGCAAATTCATTTGAGTAATAGTTTGCTGGAACCACTGCACAACCTCAGCATCAAATAGATGCAAGAGACCACAGCTGACTGCTGGTCAAATGCTTTTGACTGTGCTTCCATTTGGATCCCTAACACTGGACCCAGAGGCACCATGAAGCATGATGCTCAGGCAAGGTCTACTGCTGAGTGGAATAATTACAGAAATTTACATCAACTCACGTTCCCTGGCCATGACTGCACAGAACAAACACCACTTCTGATTTATCCAATCAATCACATCTTCACGATCAAAGATAAAGCTACAAAATGTTCATCAAAGCATTGTTTCACAGGAAAAATGGGTGGCTAAGGCAGCAAAGAACCTGCCTGCAATGCAAGAGATGTGGGTTTGATCCCTGGGTTGGGAGGATCCCCTGGAGAAGGGAATGGCTACCCACTCCAGTATTCTTGCCTGGAAAATTCCACGGACGGAGGAGCCTGGCAGGCTACAGTCCATGGGGTTGCAAAGAGTCAGACACAACTGAGCAACTCACAAACACACACACACACGCACGCACACATTCTGTCTTTCCAACAATATGGATCTATAATTGTATATCAATATAGGAAATGCTCTATAGCCACAAAAATATAATGCTTTAAGAGAATGTTAGCCATTAGAGGAAGATGTTTACCATATACTGTTAAGTGAACTCACATTAAACAAATACAGATGATGAATTATTCAATTATTCTTTTAAAAACCACACACACACACACACACACACACACTCAAATCTGGAAAAAGGTCTGGAGCAATGCACACACCAGAGGGTTGACTTTAGGTTCTCTTTAGGTATAAGATTATAGGTACTTTTCAGTCTCTCCTTTTTGCTTGTCCATGTTTTCTGATTTTCCTAAAATCAATATGTCTAACTTTTTATACTACCAAGAAAAAGTATTTCTAATTTTTAAAAAGATGGTTATACTGTTAGCCAGAAGCAAGAGTTATCTAGCCTCAAACTCCATATCCTAGAGCTGGGGATGGGTGAGTGCAGGGAAAGCTGGGGTGTCTAGGCCAGGAGAGCAGCTGGAATAGGCGAGATGGCCAGAAACTCTAATGGCAGCACCCCAACCCCAGGAGATGAACGGCCACCTCACCCTGAGGCCCTCAGCTCCGGGCTCCCCCTTCTCTCCACAGTCTTTGGGAAGCTAGGCTTCCTTGCTCCTTTCCTGGTGAATATATGTAGAACCTTAGAGATTCAACCCCAGTTGACAAATCTTTCTAATTAGTTACAATTATACCAAATCGTATTTTTTTAAAGTCTTTCTTTCTTGAAAAACTACTGGTTACCAGAAGGAAGAGCGGTGAGGAGAGGGGCAAAACAGGTGAAAGAGATTTAAAGATATAAATTACTAGGTATAAAATAAATAAGTTACAAGGATGTAATATACAGCAAGAGAATATAGTCAGTATTTTATAATAATTTTGTATGGAGTACAACCTATAAAAATAACAAATTACTATGTTATATACCTGAAACTAATATAGGATTGTAAATCAAATACATTTCATTTATTTTTAAAGAAAGTTTTTTTTTTCTCCTCAGCCATTGGTGTCTTTGCTCCAAGCTCTCCATTGGTCTCCCTTCCTTCTTAGTTATGTCTTCGTGAACTTGTCAGAACTGCTGGGAGGGAGGCCTGGAGGCCCAGTGCCCCGAGTCAGGAGGAGCAGCTGTGTCCTGGTGCCTGTGGACCACTCAGGACCATGGACAGCTGCACGTGGCTTTCCACCCCCAACTCCATTTCTATGTGTATTAATTTTTAACAGCCGCAGTAATACAAGAATGCATTCCTTTGCAAAAACTCAGTGCTATTGATAACAACAAAGTCTCCTTTAACTCCCCATTCCCCTAAACCTGGGAGGTAACCTCTATTGAAAGTTAAGTTATATCGCTCAGTCGTGTCAGACTCTTTGTAACCCCATGGACTGTAGCCCACCAGGCTCCTTTGTCCATGGGATATCCCAGGTAAGAATACTGGAGTGGGTTGCCATTTCCTTCTCCAGGGGATCTTCCTGACCCAGGGATCGAAACCATGTCTCCTGTGTCTCCTGCACTGTCAGGCAGATTCTTTTCACTGAGCCACCTGTGAAGCCCTTGTTTTTCTCACTCAGGAATATATCTTTTATATCATTCCTGGTCAGTTAACATGGAAAATATTCCTCAAGTATAATTGCACAAAAATTTTAAAATCCACGAACCATACCTATGAGTACTATTTTAATCCCTGCTTTTCAAATAAGGAAGTAAAAGGTGCAGAGAGGTTAAGTAATTCACCCAAGGTCATACAGCCAGTAAGTGTGGAGAAGCCAAGATGCAAACTGAGGCAGTGTGGTTCCAGACCCATGCTCTCAAACTATTGCACTCTGCTGGCCTCCTGACTGGATAGGTGATGTCTGTGAAGCATTTAGTACAGCATCAGGCACCAAACAAGCACTACATACGTGTTTGTTAAATAAAAATCCAGTAATCTCATATGAGTGATAGTCTATATTTAGTCATTTTCCATTTTAGGGGAAATGAAAATTTATTTCCATTTTTTATTTAGTCATTTTCCATTGCCAGGCATTTGGGTTATTTCTAATTTTTCATTATTAAAGAGGGATGGTGTAGTGAACATCCTTGTTCATTAATCTTGAGGAAATGGATCTTATGGCTGTTAGCCTTCTCGCATTTTTAATTTGAGAGATCGAGCCCTATTACCAGATAATTTCACCTTCTGAACGCCTCTCTTCCTGTTCTCTGAATGATTAGGAGTGAGAGGTAAGCCTGGTGAGTGGGTTTTCATGGCATTCTCAGAGTTCTGGAGAGTTCTGTTTCAGTTCTGGTTTTGCAGCTGCTGATTGGATGAGACTGTATGCCTCAATTTCCTCATATGAAAAACAGGATAGAAAATAAAATTAAATGCACAGAACAAGGGTAGGTACTATTTCTTTTTTTTTTTGTCTTCATTATATATATATATATATATATATATATATATATATATATATATGCAAGTATACTGTGCATTATAGCCGAAATGGTCCAAAAACAATGGGTTCCAGGTCCTGAGGGCAAAGTGCAAGAACCTGGGCTCTCAGGCCAGTGTCCTGGACTGACCCCTCCACCACTGTTTATAGACATGGTAACCTGGACAACTTAACTTCTCTGTCCCTCTGTTTTTCTTAACTACAAAATGGTGATTAAAAAGAGCATGTAAACCTACAATAAAATATCATTCAGCTTTAAAAAGGAGTGGAATTCTATGTGAATCACCCTTGAGAACATTATGCTAGATGGAATAAGCCAGTCACAAAATGACAAATACTGTTATGATTCTGCTTAGATGAGGTACCTAAGATAGTCAAATTCACAGAGACAGAAAGTAAAATAAAGGCTATCAGGGGCTAGGAGAAGGGCACATGGAGAGAGATTGTTTAATGAGTACAGAGTTTCAGTTTGGGAAGATGAAAGACTTCAGAAGATGGATAGTGGTGATAGTTCGCAGCAACGTGATGTACTTAATGCCTCAGCACAGCTGGACTTTTTAAGTGTAAATCAGTACAGTTTTAAGTACCGATGTACATTTAAAAACAGCCAAAATGGTAAACGTTATATAAATTTTACCACAATAAAAGATGGTAAAATAAACAAAACAAAAATAATGTGTACATCATGGAGACACTGACTGGATCAAACGAAGTCTTAAATCTTCGGTGCCATTCTTATTATCGTCATGAGCTCTCTGGCTGGCTTGCCGTGCTGACCAGGGTTCTCTCTGTAAGTTGAAAGTGGTGTTCTGCTTTTACACCAGATCAGCTAGCTTGACTGACATAAGCCTCTTAGAGAGCAAGAGAGTACTCTGTTCTCCTTGAGCAAGTGAATGGTGCTTTTGTCCAAGAAAAGTCATGTGATACGTGTTTCTAAGTTATTATGAACAATTTATTAAAATCGTCATCCATGAAGTTCTTCAGTGTCAGCAAAATATGTGTCAATATGATCAATGTCTCCTGAGAGTCTAATATCAGGAAAGAAATGCATTTCTTCAGAAGCACTGGTAAGCTTTTGTTCATCAGACAATAAAAGCCTTACAACCTTCTGCGTTTCCCTGTTTACACTGACCACCCAGGAAGACACATGTAATATTACAGGCTTGCCTTAACTGGTCATTCCCTCTTATCTCTTGATAATATGACTTGACTTCCAACAGTAATTTTATCCTTGTGTCTCTTTATACGACCCTAAAGCATCTTGCAAACTTCAATCCATAATACAGTAATTGTGAAAATGGAACACAGTAAATGGAAAAAATTAAATAGTCTAAATCCTTGATCATGTCTCCCCAGCTGCCCTGAACCCAAGACCCCTATGTAAAGTGAACAGTGACTCGGAGCTGCCTTGAGACTCCTCAGGTGCAGGAGGGAGGCCCGCCAGGCTGGACCGTCTTACCTTGTCAATGCTCGCCTGCCTGCAGGGAAATGAGAACGTGAAGCCCAAAGGCAGCTGGGCTCCCTTGAGGCCCATGTAGTCCAGGAAGTCGGCGATGCACTGCACGATGTGGTCAAACAGCTGCAGGGAGAGAGAGAGCAGCAGTCATGCTGGACTGCACTGTACAGGGTGGATGGCAGGCTGGCCCCTCGGAGGGTGAACCCCCGGCCAGCATTTACCTCCTCGCCCGTGCCCTGCATGATCTCCAGGGGGATGGCGAAGATCTTGTTGTACATCCGCACTGACCGTCGTCCACTTCTGATCTTTACCAGGAGGACCCGGAAGTTGGTTCCCCCCAGATCCAGGGCAAGGAACTTTCCTTTCTCTGTGGTAGAGGAAGTGAGTGTGGCATTCCACCAGCTTGCACTAAGCAGGGCCTCGTGTACAGGCATTGGGAGGAAGAAGAGATGTCGAAAGAGAACAGACCTAGAGCCTGTTGGCCTGAGGTTCAGGGGCCAAAGGGGCGTGGTGGTCAGCAAGCATGGTGTCAGAGCCCTGGGCAGGCATCCTGAGCCCATCTGAGGCCAGCTTGCTTTCCTTGGTGTCTGCTAATGGCCACACATGATACTTATACTCAAGGAACCGCTGAGGGTGAATCCAGGTCAGGCTACCTGACTACAGTGGACTCAGGAAGGTGCTTCCATTCTGTCTGTAGGGCCTAGAGGAACTGCTCATCCCAAGCCTGAAATGACTCTCTGTCCCACTCTTCCCATCCCTGGATTCCCACACCCCCACCAGACTAATAAGAAACCGTATCAAGTCCAACACCCATTACTACCCAGGGCAGTGCCTCTTGCTTCTCTGACATCTCAGAGCATCACAGTCTGTTCTGTGTGATCCCTCCTCTCGGTGACTGCCTCATTTGCTCTGTTCTCATCACATTGGTCATTTTACTGCTCCTTGAGTTTGCCAAAGCCCTCACCCCCGGCCAGTTCTCTTACCCCTGACTCTGCTCTATTTGTCTTCATAGCCCTTCATGGCATGGCATCATCTGGTGTTTATCTGTTTACTGTCTGTCAGCCCAACAGAACAAAGGTTCCATAAAGGCAGGGACTGTGTTTTCTTAACTGCTCTGTCACTGTGCCTACAGCAGAGCCTGACCTATATCAGGCACTTAATGAAACTTTGAGGAATGGAGGCAAAAGAAAAAAAGAGATGAAAGAATGAATAATTGAATAGTGTCTTTTCCTGCTCTCATTTTCTCCCCCAAGTAGACTCGAAGGATACTGGCCCTGGAAAAGATCTTTGTTGTTGAGAGGCTCCAAGTACAGCTGTGTAACCCTAAGTATGTGACCTAACTTCTCTGAGTCTCAGTTTTGGCATCCATAAAATGGGAATCATTCTCTCTTTACATAACATACAGAGTAGTTGTGAGCACAAAATGAAACTAAAGAGTCAAAAGCAAATTCAAGAGATGAAGCATTTTACAAAGATCAGGATATCTCGGTGAGATTCACGAGATGCAAAGAGATAGAGTTACTTGTCTAAAGAGCTGACTTCACTGTTGTGTAGCTCCTGTCAGCTGAGCACAGAGGACCAGGAAAAAAGATCAAGTATCAGAAAACTCAGGGGCAGAAAAGGAAGAGAGGGGAGAGGAAGAGAGCCAAGCCCCAGGAGAGAAGAAAGCCAGAGGAAAGGGGAGAAGACAAGCCAGAGACACCACGTGTCCAGACGGTAGCTCCTGGGGACAGCAGTGGGGTCTTCACACACATGGAACCTAACTCAGGTATTCTTTACTGCCAGTGACCTGGATCAACCAAAGGACAGATTCAGCAGAGTACTCTCCCTCCCTCCATTCTAGACACAAACCCAAGGCTTTTGAAACAAAGATCCTAACTGGGTTTAAGGAGCTTGGATGGAGCTCTGGGTGGCCCATCAGAGAAGGGAGCGGCGCAGGGCCCACCTGTGCCATCCGGCATCCCACAGACGTAGGTGGGCAGCATCTTGACTGTGGCCAGCGGGTGGGTATCCTTCTTCAGCCCGTACTCGAACTCAACCCGCATCTTGTTCCGAACGCCCACAAGCTGTTCTTGGGTCAGCCGGAACAGAGCCAGCACCTTATCAATCTGCTTCCGCTGGGCCTGCACCCGGGAGGCCACGGCAGTCACCATGGCAGCCCCCTTGGTGCTGCCACTCTCTGACAGGAGGAAGCGGACGTCACAGTTCGGGACCAGTTTCCTCACCACCTTGTGCAGGCGCTTCGGGTATCTGAAGGCAGGGGTGGTGGCAAAATATGTAAAAACCATAAAGGCCCGGCCCAGCCAATAGCAACAGATACAGGTGGAGCAGTGGGACAGCGTCCTGGGGAGCCCTGCTGGGCCAAGGCTCACCCCTTTAGTTGCTGGATGGAGGGAGATGATGGGGTTGACTAGGGTAGGGTCCAGGTCATCTGAGGGAGTGGAAAGGATCCTTGGAAGCCTCAAAGAAGTGGTTATTTTATCACCAATATTACAACTAGTAGGGCATATCCACACATAATATACGGGCTTCCATGGTGACTCAGCAGTAAAGAATCTGCCTGCAATGCGGGAGCTGCAGGAGAGGCAGGATCGATTCCCAGGCCAGGAAGATCCCCTAGAGGCGGGCATGGCAACCCACCCCAGTATTCTTGCCTGGAGAATCCCATGGACAGGGGAGCCTGGAGGGCTACAGTCCACAGGGTCTCAAAGAGTCAGACACAACTGAAGCAATTTAGCATGCATACACATATACAATCAATACATATATTGATTGAACATAGGGAAAGGTCTTTTTTCCCCAGCTCTTCCCAGGTGTACATGCCTGACTTTCAGTTACACCTCTGTTAGTCAGAGGGGCTTTCATTCTCCCTTCTGTGTTTTCCTACTGGTATCCTTCATATGAACATGGCAACCTCTGCCATCCAATTATTGCCCCATTTGTAACTGGACATATCTCACTTTCCTATCTTAACGTATTGAGTATTCAATAATAATGGATAGATAGATGAATATAGGGATAGATAGATGGATAAGCACATGGGTGGATGGCCTTGCTAGTCAGGCTATTGGCTTTAGCAAAATATTCCTTTAAGAATGATCCCCTAAAGCAGCCCTGCCAGCTAGATGAATGTAATCTCTGAATTCACCCTTTGCTGTATAATCTCAGAACCATAGAAATGGTTGGTTCTGGAAACCCAGAGAAGCAGCCTAGTTTAGAAAGAAACCCGGACTCTGCTCCAGGGGAGACTGTTGCGGAGCGTGTGGGCCGGAGGCCAGCACTCACTGGGGGTGGATCTTGTACAGTGTGCCGTCCATGCCCACTGTGGTCCGGAGCCGCATCAGCTTCTTGTTCTCCCGGAGGCGTGTCAGGATGGCTGCCAGAGCGGCTGCGCAGAGATTGGCTGAGCGGAAGGAGACGATGGTACAGACGTGCTGGACCGCAATGCAATCTGCATCGGAAGGCTCCAGGCCCAGATCTGTCAGGATCTCTCTCGTATTGGCTAGGCCTTCTTTGTACCTGGCCAGGGGACAGGAATGAGAGGACCACACTGCCCCATCCCATGGGAATCCCCCTCAGAGAGAGTGTTCCCACCTCTTGGGACTGTGACCATAAACAGGCTGGCACATTGTCATATAATAATGATGATTTCAACAATGATCATGGCAGCCACCACTTATTGCTCACTCACTATGTGCCGGGTGCTAGTCTAAGGACTTGACATGTGTGTTAACTTAGTCCTCACAACAAACCTGGGGGGAGGACAGTCATTATCCTACTGTGCCGAAGAGGGATCTGAGGCACAGACAGGGTAGATAACCTGTCCATAGGCACTTTGCTGGTGAGTGCAAGGGTCAAGATTTGAACTTAGGCAGTTAGATTAAGGAGCCCACCCTTGTAAGCACCCTGTACTGCACTGCCTTTCATAGAAACTCAGTCCTTGCCAAGCTCTGCATAAACACAGACTCTGGAAGTCAAGTGTCTCCCTGCTGAGCTCAGAATCTAAGCTGATTGCAAAGCTCAGGGCAGTGCCAGGGTTTCTAACAGGATCTCGAGTCAACCGGGGCCAGTCACCCTCAGCAGTCAGCTCCCTACTGCAGACCTTTGTGTGAGCTCTTCCCTCTAATCACCAAAGCCAAAGCCTAATGCAGTCCCTGACAGCAGCAGGTAGAGAAGATTATTGCTGTAGTGGGAATTCTTAACTTGGATTCCACGCTAGGGCCTTAATGGTTCCAAGGATACCCTGATATAATGAGCAAAGTTGTGTGCAAGTGTGTATTTTGGAGGTAAAAGGTCCAGAACTTAGACTCTCAAAGGGGTCTGCAACCTGAAAAAAGTTATGTCACCAGTTTAGGGAGGAAAAAGGCAACAAAACGTAAGAAGGGGGTAAACCTCCAACAGCAGAATCCCTGGTTACTGATACCAACCGGAAGCCACATGTGAGGCGCAACAGGCACTGCTAATCCACCTGAAGCTGTGCACAAGTCTGAAATCATCCCGGTGAAGAAGGAAGACCTGGTTCCTCCTATGCACCACTCCCATGAGCACACCATGCCTTGGCTGCCCACCCTACCCTCTTCAGAGTCAAGGTGGGAGGGATCCTGCCAGTAGCTCACCTCTCCATGGCAGCTACATGTCGTGTTTCAATCTTGCCCTTAATGTGAAGAGCAGAGGATTTCTCGCCGCCAAACAGGAGGCCTGCCTTGGCCATCTTCAGCAAGATAAGCCTGACGAGTTCACCCAAGTACAGGCCGCTGATCATCTTTTCAAACCTACAATTTGGTGAACAGATAAGTGGCAGCAATGCCTTCGGTTATGCAGCATTCCTCTCCCAAGCCCATGAGCCATGGCCCATGGTCAGGAACACAAGGAGTGGAAAGGCCTCTTTCTGGGTCAGGAGGCCTCAGTCCTTGCCCCACCTTGAGGTGCCCTTCAGAGCCCACTGCAGCTCTCTGAGCTGCATTATCCTCACTTATAAAAGAGGAACACTGAACTAGAGAAAACCTATGATTCTTTTCTGATCACAAAGTGCTTGAGTCCAAGAATCTTTATCTCAAATCACACTTGACTGTGGGGGTGCCAGTCTCAGATATAAGGAATCTCAACTTCAGAGAATTTAGGTACTTTCCCAAGATCACTAACCACAGCATGACAAATCCAAATTTGAAATTTTTTCCAACTCCTACACGTTTCTGCCCAAAAGAAAAAGATGTTGTGTCTGTTAGTTGGGCTTAGATAGCCTCAGAGAGGTTCTACAATAATATGAGTAAAATAGATAACCAACAAGGACCTACTGTACAGAACAGGGAACTCTATCAATAGTCTGTAATAATCTATATGGGAAAAAATCTGGAAAATAATGAATATATGTATATGTATAACTGAATCACTTTGTTGTACACCTGAAACTAATACTATAAATCAACCATACTCCAATAAAATTTTTAAATATAATAACAAAATAAAATCTATAGACACGCACACACAATAATATGGGTGAAATGTCCCACCAGGTTACCCACATATGGACTTTCAGTCTGCATACAACAAGCAATTACTAACTGTTTCCCAAGTAAACTATTCAATATAATTTTTATTCTGCAAACATAATAAAATACAAAATCAAGGGCAACCAGTTTCCTAATCAACTTTATCTATTTCATTATAAAAAAGTCTTAAAACATTGCAAAAATAGAAGACAACAGAAAGAAATCCCAGCTGAGCTTGGGACAGTGGAATTATGTTAAGTGAAATTAACAGTGTGAGGATGCTTAAGTCCTCACAATGGACCCGGCTCCTTAGGCTGTGACTGTTCTGTGTCACCAGCAGAATGGGTGTGTGCTGGGGAACGAGTACATCAGAAGCAGAAATTTGTTCCTCGGATATTCACTTCGAGTGTGGAGTTGTTTCCAGGAGGTACTTAAAATGTTTATTCAGCAGGCTTCTTGGGAAAATGGTTGATTCCATTGCTGGGACTGGGAAAGTACATGGTGGGCCTGGAGCATCTTACTGTGCAAGAAAATAGGGAAGTACTTAAAGAGGGATGGGAACATGTCAAAAGCACTTAGGGACTAGCTTGAGCTTCCACTGGCTAAATCTGAAAAAAAAATTTTGATAGGAAGCAATGATAAAATAATGATAGGAAAAAATTATAACTCATTAAATTATAAAAGAATCCATATTAGTATACGGAAGTAAGTGGAGGAGCTAGCTCTTCCTTACAGTACTCCTTACAGTAGAATAGCAACTAATAACTGCAGAGGGAATGATGGATCTAGAAATTCATCAATGGATGCTAAAACTAGAGAGTAAAAGTTTAATGAAACACAGGATAATTGCATAGTCTCAAAGAATCTCTTCACCAGATACTTATTCATTACAGAGGGAATAACCTTGTGGTGGAAAAACCTCTCGAATATTCCCTTAACCAAGTGATCTGAATTTGTGTCACCAGGAACTGAATAAATATTATACACTTCCAGATCTGATGCCCTGGGAAGGACACACACCACTTGTGTGACAGTCCTGCTAAAAATGCATCGCCTGACTCTAATCATGAGAAACGCCAGACAAACACACGTTGAGAGATCTGCTGTGAAATACATGATCTGTGTTCTTGAAGACCATGAAAAGCAAAACTATATTACAGAAGATTGAAAGAGGCTAAAAGACACAGCAGCAACATGTAATGTGTGATCCTGGGCCTGGACAATTTTTCTTTTTAAATAAAGGACATTAGTGGGGCAGCTGGTGAGTTTTGAGTAAGATCTATAAATTAGATATTAGAACTGATTCAATGCTAATGTTCTAATTTTGATCATTACACTTTGGTTGTATAAGAGAATGCGCTTGTTCTCAGGTAATACTCTGAAGTATAGCGGTGAAGGGATACTACATTTGCAACTGTAGTCTCAGATGGTTCAGAAAAATAATTTTATCCAGACATGTGTTTATACAGGTGTATATTTTATACAGGTGCATATTTTATGTGTCTGTGTATATACATATACACACAGATAGAATGTTACTATTTGGGAATTTGACTGAAAGTTGTACTATTTCACTACTTTTCTATAAATCTGAAATTATTTTTTTTAATTGTAAACATTTTTTCATTCAACAGACACTTTTGTTTGTTTCTTTTTAACACTTAAAGCTGCAACAACGTGTAAAGACACTATGTGTAGAAAGGAAAGGAATTCCCAAGTGTAGCTGCCTTCAGGGAGCTCAGCATTCAGTTAGAGCTGGGGCAGACCCTGAAGGCTTATACTACATGTGAGCGTGGGATAAGCATGCAGGAAGTCTCCATGGGACCTGAGGCTGGGAGGGACTCACACCAGGTGCTTCGTGGTGAGGTCTAGGAGAAAGTGAGGTGCAGGGGAGCCCGGAAACACGAACGAGGAATGTGTGCTTCCTCGGGCTGCACTGATTTGTTCTGTGACCATTCATTCCAATGGGCCAACACGGCAGGACTTGAGTCACCAGGCTCACAGCTGTATCTCCCCTGCCTCTGGATTGAATTTGATCAGGGATATGACCTGGGAGAAATCGCTCAACTTCTTTGGCTTCCCTTTCCTCATCTATCTGGTAAAACTGAAATACCAGTACAAGCCTCGCCTCTTAAACTCCCTGTGATGGACAACAAGCAACAGCTAGGAAGACTCCCAGGTATAAAGCGTACCTGAGTGAGTGGACAGTCACTGGTGCCGATGCCCAGACTACAGCACAGGGTACTCACAGCTGCTTCCCGGGGTTAAGAGAGCCGAGGTCCAGCTCCCGGTCGAATTCAGTGCGGATGTCCTCCAGGGCCCCGTCGTCCCCGAAGGCCCCCCACTCGGTGTTGATGCACATCCTTCCCTCGTCGCCCTCCACCAGGTCGATGTTGCTCATGTCCTCCATGTAGCACGCGTTGGTGCCGGTACCTGGACGAGGGAGCAGAGAGAAAACGAACAGACGCGAGGGCTCCCAGCTGGGCAAAGACAGAGGAAACCCTCAACCGCCCGAGAGTCCTCTGAATGCACCACAAAGTGCTTTTGATCCACTCCCTGGGCTGGTTCTTGCTGAGGGAAGCAGCTTTGGCCAGCCCGGGAGTTCATGAGGAATAAAGCTGACATGTCAAGTCCACACTTGTCAGGGTGTTAATGGTCTGCTGTTATGAATGGAGTCAATTGTGAAGAAGCCCCTGATGAATATGTATGAAAGCTGACAGAGCACATTTACGGAGAGGAGGATGAGTAAACTGAATCTTCTGTTTTTAAAAATTCACCGACTCACTAATATTTTTAATCTTTTCCCTGTGCTACTTAGCCTCTTCTCTATTTGATACTAAAAATATTCCTTACTCATACCTGCCGCAAATTGTCCCTAGCATAAGCTACATCCTTATCTTTGACAGTGATGAGCTATCGCATGAGAGAGCAACATGCATTATTCAAACATAAATTCACTGCAAGGAAATGCCTCAAACACTTGAGTAGTGAGGAGTGGCTTGCAGACAGGCACAACCTATTTGAGACATATTTGGATGATGGAAACGTCCCAGCTGGACTGTGGTGATGATTACAAAACTCGATAAATTCACTAAAATCACTAATTATTACCTAAATGAGAGGGTTTTTATGCTTCAAACCCTATGCTTCAAAGAGAGTCTTTGTTTGTTTGGCCGTGACACGTGGCATGCGGGATCTTAGTTGGCCAACCAGGGGCCAAACTTGTGCCCCCTGCAGTGGAAATGTGGGGTCTTAACCGCAGGATTACCAGGGAAGTCCCAATAAAGCTATTTTGTTGTTGTTGTTATTGTTGTTTTAATTTTAAGTATCTTTCCCTGGCTGATATTTAGGTCTCAGGATTTTAAAGGCAACATGAGAAATAAGAGATTTAGGCAATCAGATTGTAAGACAATATTTGGAAAAGGCTTAAAGTACAGACACTGGCACCCAATTAGCAGGTTATCAGACAGAGTCAGTAAGACAGGCACAGCCGACTGTAGCAGATGCCATGCCGGGCAAGCGCCAGGCCCATTCTGAGATACAGGGCTCCAGAAACTGGAAGGCAAATCAAGACCCCCAGATGTAAAGATCCTGCTCTTTGGGAAAGTCAGACTGAGGAGAGTGAGATGCTAATTAGGAAAAAACAATTCAGAAAACTTTCCCCAATAGTAGTAAAGGAATAGGAGGATTGAAGGGACATTTGAGAACAGCCTATAAATCTGGTCCATTTGGCCTTACTGACCCCACACAGCCCTTTTCATGGACCCCTCCAGGAGGGCCCCCTTCCAGCTCAGGTGTTGAGACCACCCACAGACACTCCCACTTTGCTGTGGCCTCCCTGGTCCTGTGCCACAGAGCGCAGTGGCCTCTTGGCTGGCCTGACCCCCAGTAGTTGATTCTCTACACAGCAGCCAAATGAGCTTTTGCAAAATGCACACCCCACTTGTCCATCCACCACCCAAAGTCCTCTAGTGCCTTGTCTCCCGTGGGTTTAAAGTCAAAGACCTTCCCAGGGACTGTGTCCCATGTCCTCGGTGATCTGCCCAGTCCCAGCCACTCTTTCTCACCCGAATGGCCTTCTACTCTCAGCCTCACTTGCTTTGATTCACAACCATTCAGCCTTTTAGGGCTCCTCGAGCAGCCCAGACTCATTCCCCTGTCACAGGCCACAGGATTCGCTTCCTCTCCATCTCTGCTTTGCTCCCTCCTCCTCATCACTGAGGTCCCTGCTCAAATGTCACCCCTCAGTGAGGTCTCACCTCACAAGCCCACTAACCTCACTCTCAGTCACCTCACCCTGGTTTATATTCCTCATCACACTAACCACCTGAAATATGGTTTGTTTAGGCCTTTTTGGTCTCTCACTCACCTCTGCACTGAAAATTTCATGAGTACAGGAATCTTTGGGACTCTCATCATCGAGCATCCAACACAGAGCCCAAGGCCCAGCACGCAGTGGTTACTCAGTAAACACTTGTTGAATGAACGCGTGTATTAATTTTCTATCTCCCTATGTTGCTTCTTCTAAGTAGAAAATACCAATACTCTTCCCACAGAATTTGCTCAGGGTTTCCTGAAACTAAGCCCCAAACCAGCCCCTTTCAACCCACCTCCAAAGAGCAAGGCAAATTGAGTTACCGATGATGACACCAACTTCGCAGTAGGGATCGTCATAGGCGCACGTCATCATGGTCCCCACAGTGTCGTTGACCAAAGCCAGGATGTCCACATCTAAGTCCTGCTGGAATACCAGTCCCAGAGGGCATCAGTGTGTGGGAGAGAGGCGCTATTCCCTTAGTTTTCCCCATGCTGCTAAGTCACTTCAGTCGTGTCCAACTCTGTGTGACCCCATAGGCGGCAGCCCACCAGGCTCCCCCGTCCCTGGGATTCTCCAGGCAAGAACACTGGAGTGGGTTGCCATTTCCTTCTCCAGTGCATGAAAGTGAAAGGTGAAAGTGAAGTTGCTCAGTTGTGTCCAACTCTTTGTGACCCCATGGACTGCAGCCCACCAGGCTCCTCCGTCCATAGGATTTTCCAGGCAAGGGTCCTGGAGTGGGGTGCCATTGCCTTCTCCTAGGGGAAGCGAAAGTAATGAAGGTGCCTGGTTGAGAGAATCACTAGATCCTGCCCTCTGGGCCTGCCTGTAAGAAATAAGGGCTTTGCTCCACTGCAGTTGTCTGCCTTCAATCAAGATGTTCTGCCTTTTCCTTCTGACCCCTAGCTCCTACACACCTGTGACTCAAGGTGAACTAGCAAAACAGGAAAGAACTGTTAGGGAAATAAAAATGGAGGTAGTCTTGTTTGGGATTCAAAATTAGGGGAGCAGGCCTCTGACTGACTTCCGACCTTGGCAGAACTACATGTCTGCCTGCAAGCACACGGGCGGTTACCAGCAAGTCAAGTGGCACTTTAGAGAAGAAAAGGAGTGGGTCTTGGACTTTCTTAAACCCCTGGAGACCTCGTTAGTCCCCCAGGGTCTAAGGAATCTTAAGATTCACAAGTTGAAACGAATAGCATTGTAAAAGTTAAAGGAAAACCAGAGCTGCATTTTTATGTGAAAACTGGTTAATAGTAGTTTGCAGGCTGGGATTATAAGCAGAAGCCCCCAGAACTGCGATCTGAAGTCTCACCCATGATGTGGATGCACCACCTTGGACCCCTTTCCCAACTGGGGCTCCAGATTGCTGTTACTCGGGACTTCCCAGTGTTGTTCAAGTATGGATGTAGGTTGTCGGCCCAACTGGGTGATATATATACACTGTTATTCCTCTCTGTTGTTTCTGTTTCCTCTGATGACCGTATATTGAAATTAAGTTAAATAATCTTCTAGAAAAAATTTAAATTGCTAAAAAAAAAAAAAAAAATAAGAAGAAAGAAGGACTTTCTCAAGGTTTAAGGTCCAGGAGAGAAAAAGAGCAGTTGAGACTGAGAGTGAATGAAACCCACGCTCCTGTTTCATGGGTGAAGGCCTCTGAGCAATGAAAGCATGAGGGACAGATCTCCAGGACTCCAGCCAGTGCTTGAAGAACGCTGAGGAATCATGTTTATCCTAGGAGGAATGGTGCCTCCAGGAGAAAACACCAAAGTCCTCGTCCACAGGGACATTTTAACCAGCCTTAGCCAAGTCCTCTCTGTGAGCAGCACCAGGGGTTTCCTGTTCTATCAAGTCATCGAGGGTTATTGCACCACAGTCCCACAAGGTTTGGGAGAGCATTTTAAAGCAAAATGAAAACAATAAGAGAAAACGTATGCAAAAGGCTACGGTAGCAACTTTAAAGAGAAAAGAGACTGGAAGGGTATACTTCAAAATATTTCTCACATTGTCAGTGTAACAAGTCAATTGGGTTAATTTGTGTACTCAGGTCAGCCAGGAGCATGGCTTGCTTTAATAGTTCTTTAAATTATTGTAAAATGTATCCAACAAATAGAGATATTCAAGGAGTAGGGTGTGGAAAATGGGAGAGAGAACCAGACAGGAAAGAAAATGACCTTTCATGCCTCAGAGAGGAAAGGTGAGGCCTTGGAGCCTCACATAGCATAAAGTCTAACCAAGACCCCTGAAGAGGCTGTGGCAGCTGGGGAGGCCCCAGGGAAGTATGGGTCACCCTTCAACAGTAATTAGAACACTTGCCACATACCAGGCCCACAGGAGGGTTTATCCAAATTGGCCACATCTGTGCTACAGTGAGAACTTTCTTAAGATCAAGTCCTTCTCTGATTCTCCTTCAGGGGCAGGCACAGTAGAAGGCAACCCTTCCCCACCCCCACAAGAGACAAGGGCCGGAACTTGGGGAGCTCCCCACACCAAGATGGGTTCCTTACCTGGTGTCTTTTCATAGCATTGGTCAGAGAGCTCACTACGTCTGTGCCCAGAACTCCCCTCGCCTTAAACTTCTTCGTCCATGAAAGCAGGATACCCTGGGGGAAGATGTTAGATCCAGACAAAATAAAGAAGGCACTCAGTTCTGAAAACGAGCTGCAGAAATTTCATGCTTACTACAGTGGGTCCCCTGTAGCCTTCTCTTTAAGTTGAGTCACACCAATTCTTTCATTTCCTTAGAGGCCTTTTCTAATAATTTCGACATGCTTCTTACTCTCATCTGAGCAGTTTAAAATATTATAAACAGGGGCAGAAAGAACAATGGCTGCAGAGTCAGAATGCTTGGGTTCACAACACATTGTACAAGTCATTTAACCTCCCTGAGCCTCAGTTTATTCAGCTGGAAATGGAAACATCGCCTCCCTGCCTCTGTCTCAGGAGTGTTCTGATGGAAGCACCCGGAATGTGGTAGATACATGATGTGTGCAGAATGTCTAGTTTGCCAGGTCCACAAAGCAGAACCAACATGTTACCTTGTAAGACTCTTTGGGGGACTGAATTTCAACTTGGAAAAATAGATCTCAATATGCATTATCAATTATCTGCTTACAAGTGGTGTTTCTCAAAGAGTTTCACATCTAACCTAGCAAATAATCACAGGATTTTTCAGACTGAAGGAGAACTTGGAGATTAAAAGATGACCAAGGTTACCTAGTGGAGAGGAGTTGAGCCCAAACTTACAAACTCCCTGACTAGCCCCACCCCCTCAGCTTATGAATAAAGCAGACAAGCTTCAGAAAAGAAGGAAGTTGCTCCGAGTATCATAGTCAGTGAAAGTATCATAGTCAGTGAAGGAGAGAGCCCAGCTGGAATGCAGGTTTCTGACACTAACCCCCTCCCCTACACCCCTCTAACCCCTCAGAGAGCAGGTTTTTTCCCTGCACCACAGCGCCGCCTAGTGGTAGCTCCCCCTAACTTCTGCCTTCTTGGGCTATGGTGGACAGAGGAGTGAGAGATTGTTTGGTGGTATCCCCTCAAAAAGGATGCCAGGGACAATGTGGGACCTGTTAAGGGGAGATATATGAGGGAGTGGGGAATAAATGTATGTGACATATTGTTAAGTGGGAAAAAAAGCTGTACATACAGCATAGCACCAGTATTCAATATAGATACGATTGCAAGGGGCTCAGACAGTAAAGAATCCGCCTGCAATTCAGGAAACCCAGGCTCAGTCTCTGGTTGAGGAAGATCCCCTGGAGAAGGGAATGGCTACCCACTCCAGTATTCTTGCCCTGGACAGAGGAGGCTAACAGGCTATAGTCCATGAGATCCCAAAGAGTCGGACACGACTGAATGACTAACACTTTCATGACTGCAAGGAAAACCCAATAATTCTAGTAGTGGGTGTCTCTGAAGCTTGAGATTAGAGGATTCTTTAAAGTTTTCAATTCCAACCCTCTTTTCTCTCTCTTTTTTTCCCCTACCTTTAAGAAATATTGCCATTTTATCATCAGAAACACACATACACACACAGAAATTTTTCTTTGATGAAGACTTTTCTGTTTCCTCATTTAAATAAACAAAGCAACAACAAATGACCTTCTCCTTTAAGTCCAATGCCCTGGTCTCCTTTAATCATTTTTTAGTGTCACAAAGAATCCTCCTCAGTCACACCCCTTCAGGAAATCTTCCCTTTCCCACCTCCTTCTGTACCTACATGGCCGATCAGACTCCACCTTCTCCAAAGCCCTAATTTTCATGTCACAAATTTACATGCAGCAGAATCGTGGTTAAACAGCTATGCCCACCCTTGGTTGTTATTACTAATTCATTTCCTTGTGACTGAAACTTTTCTCCTTTAGACTTCTCTGAAAGGCAGCCTGGGAGGAAATTTTGTAAAATGCAAGTAATTCAACTAGAGTTTGAAGAGAAATATTTTCACCTTTACTTGATATAATCAAGCCACCCTTGCCTAGTTTAAATGTCATCTGAAAACTCTCCTTGGTGTACAACACAAAATGGGTCAAATGCTTTCAGGCACCTGTTGGTATTTTTTAAAAAAAAACAATTTTATTTACTTACTTTTGGGCGGGGGGTGTGTGGCATGCTGCACAGCATGTAAAAAATCTTAGTTCTCTGACCACTGATCAAGCCTACACCCCCTCTACACTGGGAGCAGGGAGAATAAACCACTGGATCAGCAGGGAGTCCCCTGCTGGCATTTTAAACAACTTTCTAGAACTGTGTCTTTTTGGAAAATCAGTGTGGTCAGAGAGTTTGTGAGCTTGGGTTGAGCAGTTCTTGGCTGTGTGGCCTTGGATAAGTCTCTTAACCTCTCTGAACTGCAGTTTCTTCAAATATAAAATAGAAATAATTTTATCTGCCTCATATGATTGCTTTGGGATTTTAATGAGGTTATACACATGGAGAGTTCAGCATAGTACAAGTGTAAAAATGTGAGGTATAGTCTATCATCACTATCCTAATCTTCCTTCTTCTTAGGGCCTCGCTGGTGGCTCAGACGGTAAAGTGTCTGCCTGCAATGCTGGAGACCCGGGTTCGATTCCTGGGTCAGGAAGATCCCCTGGAGAAGGAAATTGGCAATCCACTCCAGCACTTAAGGTCTCTGTTCCTAAGCTCAAATAAGAGGTGTTTAACTATCTGGAGAATTGAGGCCTGATTTCCTGACTCCCCCCACTTTCCCTACTGACTTGTGGGAACTCTGTCCTTTCAACGTGCAAAGACAAGCAAAGCTCCGCCTGGCCTCTTCTAACTTCCCTGAAACCTTTACACTATTTTCCTCCTAATTCTTTCTTTAGAAAATAACTAATCAGTAAACCTCAGCCCATATCCTGTATCAATAGGTGATGGTAAATTCCCATTCAATGGAATCCAGTAAATGATTGATTGCACCTTTCAATTGTCAGATAGTTATCAAGCAGCTATTAAATATAAGACACCGTGCTTGAGACCCTAGAAATGGACAGGAAGAACAATATAAAATAGTGCCTGCCCTCCAGAAATATCTGTTCAGTTGAGGGACAAGGTACAAAAGCGTGAAGAGACAAGTTGTATAGGGATAGTCATTAAAACTTTGAAGCTACCATCGATGCACCAGGCACAGTGCTCAGCACATTACAGAGGCTTTGTCTAAGCATCACTTCGGCCCAGTGAGTAGACAGTGTCCCCGTTTTACAGATAAGAAAAAAAGGGACCCAAGAAGTTAAGTAACTTGCCCAGAGGACACAACATGTCCTGAGCCATGGTTCCAAGCCAGGTTTATTAAATGTGAAAACCCACTCCCTTTCCACTATCCCATAATCAATAAACATCTCAAGGCAACAACATCAAACACATCCCAAGTCAAGGTGGGTCCATGAGTTGGCTGTGAGCTGGGGGCCATGACTGGTCTGGGCAGCAAGAGTTCAGGGACCGTCACCCCAGGCAGGAGAGCTGATTCAAGACAATAGCCTCCTGGCCCCAGAAAACTCACTGTCCTGTTATATGGCCCTTTATTTTTTTTCACAGATTCACGTAAGATCAGGTTTACCTTCTCCCCATCTACAAACTGATAATCTGAGGCACAGAGAGGTAGATTACCCGAGTGCCCAGCTGGCTAGTTGCACGGCTAAGAGCACATCCCAGAGGCCAGGTCTGCTCAGTAACACTGTCCCTCCAGTGACCCCACTTCAGCCCTCCTCCTAAGGGCTCCCTGTAGAAGGAGACTCCCCCTGCCTTCCCCTTCTTATTCTAGTGAACTATGTCGGTGCTTCCGAGTGTGGTCGCCAGACCAGCAACATCCATACCACCCAGTAACTATTAAAAATACAAATCTAAGGCTCCACTGGTTAAGAAACTCCTGCATGGGGCCCAGCAATCTGTGTTTAACAAGCCCTCCAGGGGTTCTGACTAAACCAAGGTCCGAGAACCACTGAGCTTGGTGGTGAAAACATTTCCTTCCTTGTGCTGTGCCCGGGGTAAATGTAAACTCAAGGCAGCCGTGTTACCATATTCTTTGCCTCACATGTTTAAAAACAAAGAAAAAGCAAACAAGAAAATTCCTGCTGATCTTTCCTGTTCCCAGCCTGATCCCCTCACATGCCGCATTCTCCAGCTCCAAACCCAAATCCTACACAGCCTATTCCCTCCCTTGCACCAGTCTTACCTCTTCTAATTTAGTCTGTTTGCAGGGAAAGGAAAAGGTTAGGCCAAGAGGTAATTTCTTCTGCGTCAATTCTTTGGTCTTCATGAAATCTGCCAGACAGTCAGCTACGTACTCAAACAGCTACAGGGAAAAGAAAGCATAGGACACAGGGCTAAGGTCATCCAGAAACTTGCTACCAAGGACCACCTTCACAGAGCCCCCGGTCTTGGTACCTCTGTGCCATTCCCTCGGATGATTTCATTGGGTGTTGGGTAAAACTGACTCTCCATCTGGACATTTCGTTTCCCCTCTTCAGAGACTTGCACCTTCAAGACTCGAAACTTGGATCCTCCAAGATCCAGGGAGAGAAATTCCCCATTTTCTATGAAAAATATAAACCCCCCAAAGTTATCATTTACTGAGAGTCTGCTATACACAAGCTCTGCATTAGAAGTTGGACTGTGATAAACATGAAATCTCACACCCCCACAAGCCAGGTATGCCCGTGTGCCAAGACTCTAGAAGTGTGACTGTTGATTTGCACCCTCCCAGTGAAGGGCAAAGTTGGGATGTGACCAAGTCTGCCTGCCTCTGCCGCCTCAGCCCTGCCCACTGAGCCATGCTGTGGGGAATAAATGTGTTCATCGGGAGAGGGGAAATGCGAATGCACTTTAGGCAGGTGGTAATAGAAATGTGCCTTGAGAGACTTCTCTGGTGGTGCAGTGGATAAGAATCCACCTGCTGATTGAATCCGCACGGGTTCAATCCCTGGTCTGGGAAGATTCCACATGCTGCAGTGAGACTAAGACCACGCACCGCAACTACTGAGCCTGCGCACACACAGTAACTACTGAAGCCCATGCATACAGAGCCTGTGCTCCGCAACACGGGAAAATGCTGCAGTGAGAAGCCTGCACACCGTAACTAGAGAAAGCCTGCAGGCAGCGAAAGACCCAGCACAACCAAAAATTTTAAAAAAAGAAAGAAAGAAAGAAACGAGCCTTGAGGATGGAGCTTATTCTAGCACACCACAACCACCACAACCAGGAAGGGAGAGTTGATACTTCACAAAATTCAAATAAGGCAGAAAAGACAGGAGGATTTCAGGGAAGAGAATCCAGCTTCATACAAGCTTCAGTCTCATGGACAGAGAGAAAATACTCTAGGAGGGAAGGGAGGCAAACACCTAATTCTGGCCCTCAAGGAGCCAAGGATGCTTAATATTTTGGGGCAGAGTCATTCCAAAAGGAGAAAATGTAACATGAGCTAGCCCAGTATAAGACAGATGCTATTAATAAGAAGGTAGAAATGACACAAGTGATGGGGTGAGGTGGCCCACCCCGATGTCAATCCGTCCAGCCAGAATTCCTGCCTAGGACCCTGCCAGTGTCTTTAGCATCCGCCACAGATATGGGATGGGAGCTCATGTGTGTGGACCCTTGAACCAACAAGTCTTCATACAAAATTAACTATGCTGGAAAATTGGCTGCATGTACCAGGCATACTTCATGACATATACCCAAGGCATGTATAAATGAAACTCCATGCACATCAATCTGGTCACTCAAATGGCCTATTTTTGGTACCATGTGACCCTAGACACAGCTGCCTGAATCTAAGGGAGCTAAGCCATTCAGATTCATTCCTTGTAAAATGTGAAATAAAACACAGAGGGAAATTGCTACTAGGTGGTAAAAACAGAAATGGAAGCATTTTGCACACCAGAGGTCAGCTGGTAGCCAAAGTGGCCACATGGTAGGCTGAAACTGTAGACACTGGGCTTTCCTGCCCTGGCTTGTGCTGTGTCTGGCTTGTGCCCCTGTTCCTTCTCCACTCTCTAGCACAGCATCTCCCAAAGGTGCACAGGGACTGAATGAGTAGATTTCTGGAGATTCACGATCTCCAAGGGGAGAAGCCTGGGAAACTGTATATTTAGGAATTATCCCATTGAAGTGAAAGTGAAGTCGCTCAGTTGTGTCTGACTCTTTGCGACCCCATGGACTGTAGCCTACCAGGCTCCTCCATCCATGGGATTTTCTAGGCAAGAGTGCAGGAGTGGGCTACCATTTCCTTCTCCAGGGGATCTTCCCAACCCAGGGATTGAACCCAGGTCTCCCGCATTGTAGGCAGACGCTTTACCATCTGAGCCACCAAGGAAGTCCCCCAGGAGTTCCCCCAGGTGAGTCTTATGCTTAGGCAAGTGTGGAACCTTTGCCCCAGTGCAGATGTCTGGGGCCCTCAGCTGATAATACAGAGGCTGCTGGTCTCACCCACAAGGCTCAGCCTCCAGGCGGCCTAGGAGGCTGCCTGGAGGCAGAGGTCAAGAAGAGAGGCCTAAAGAATCACTGACACATTCAAATCACAAGATGGGCACTCCCTGTCCCCTTGTGACTGGTGGAGGAGAAGGCACAAATGACAACCATGCTTTTAAGGCTCTTGTAAGCACAGTCAAGCGCAGCTCCCTGACTGACAGCTGGGAGGTAACGAAGGCTCTATCAGGTTACCCGCCTCAGGCAGGTTCAGATGAAAGAGGGGAAACTAGAGAATGGGCCAACGCAGATGAATTTCTTCTGGAAACTGCACACATTTCAGAAATGGAGGTCCCAAGAGATTAGGAAATAATCCTAAAATCAGACCAGGAGCTCAGAGGAGCTCCATTGCACTTGGGACATTTTGGAAAGTTTCAAGCATTCCTTGTACATGACCTCATCTGATGCTATCAAACCTACAAGTTGGTGGACAAACTGGCCACATCTCTTTTACTAATGAGAACAGTGGTACAGTGGTTCTGGGACTTGACAAAGGCATATGGTTCCACAAAGACTGTGGGCCCAGGGACCTCACTGCAGCAGAATCCCTGGTGAGACTGATTGTGTAGTGAGAGGCTCTGAGGAGACCATGAAGACAGGAGGTGGCGTCTCCTGGCCTGATGAGGAGGTAATTTCTAAAACTTGGTCAGTTTCACTTCCAAACCTTCCTGAAGCAGCCAGCAGCCTCCAGACCATCGAAGGCCGCTTCCCCTTGCTTCTGGGGACACACCTCTATAAGAAGAGACAAAGCACTGGAATCCAGGAGGACTCTGAGCTGGTGCTCCCCAACACACACACCCCTCAGGACTCAGGTGCTTCTCTGAATGGCCCCAGAGGACCCATCAAGGACCACAGTCTTCTCAGCATTCTCAAAGAGCAGTGTCAGAACTCAGCAGAGATTTCAAAGCAGGACTGTCTCTCTTCAGAGCTTGTGTTTCTCCACGTGGTACAGAGCCCATGCCGCACAATCCCCACCAGCAAGGGAATGGATCTTTCCCATCACAGTTCCCAGGAGCCTCTCAAATGGCAGAGTCAAGCAACTTTGGCCTAGGTGTTCTCCCAGAGGGGCCCAGAGCCCTGCTAATC
This sequence comes from Capra hircus, assembly GCF_001704415.2. Classification (NCBI taxonomy): domain Eukaryota; kingdom Metazoa; phylum Chordata; class Mammalia; order Artiodactyla; family Bovidae; genus Capra; species Capra hircus. Next base: position 20,067,662 of record NC_030835.1, read on the forward strand.
CAATCAGATATCCCTGAGCGCTTCCTAAACTTTAGTCCTTGCTCCCTTGAAAGCCCCAAAGCCCCTGCTGGAGCTTGGTTGGAGCACTGGGACTCTGGCATTCGGGGGAGCCCCTTGTTCCTCACTGCTCTCATCTGACTTGGGGATAAGAGCTCCACCATGGGGTTCTTATGGGGATTGTATGAGACAGCGAGTCCCTAGCACCCCATGACCAGAGGAGGTGTGTAGTAGATACCAATTTCTTTCCTTCCTATGGCTTTACCCAGAGGCTGAGAGTAGAGCAGTTTGATGGCAAAATAATAGTTCCCACAAGATGTTTACATCCTGATCATGGGTCCTATGAATATATTAGGTTCTGTGACAAGAAGGAACGAAGGCTGCCGATAGAATCAAAATTGCTCATCAGTTGGCCTAATGTAATCACAGGGTTTTAAAATATGGAAAGGGAGGCAGAAGGGTCAGAGTCAGAGATCTGAAGATGCTACACTGGGGCTTGGAGATGGGAAGGGCATGAGCCAGGGAACATAGGAAAAGCTGGGAAATGTGAGGAAACAGAGAGACTCTTCCCTAAAGCCTCCACCAGGAACGCAGCTCAGCCGCATCCTGACGATAGCCCTTGATTATAGACCCATCTCAGACTTCTGACCTCCGGGGCTGCAAGAGAATAAATGTGCGTTGTTTAGAGCTACTAAGTATGTGCTAACTTATTACAGCACCAAGAGAGAACACATTTTACAGATAGAAAAAATCAAAGCTAAACATTTTGCCAAAGGTCTCTGATGAATGACAGGCCTGGGCCTAGAACTCAGGTTTCTTCAACTACCATTTAATATTTTTTCCACTATACTATCTTCCACTGCTTGCTATCTGTAGCCCAGAACCTAGGCACTTAGGAGTGAAATGCCATTTACTATCCGTTCTGCAGACATTTCAGGCCTAGCATGCATCCAGGACTACGCAGCGCTCAGAGCACTGTGCTGAAGAAGATGCAGACTCTGCCCGCAGGGAGCATTGGTCCAGTGGGGAGACGCCCATACACAGCAGGGTGACAAGCACCTAACCCCGCATGGGGATGCTTCCCAGGTGGAGTCAGTGATCTCTACACTAAGGTGGAAAGGCCAGGTTGGTGTTCATAAGGGGAAGAGTGTTGGGATGCTCTAGCAGGAGAGGGAGCAGAATACGTAGGGCCAAGGCAGGCAGGGAGAAAGCAAGATGTATTTGAACTTTGGCTCAAAACTTTTGATACGGAACATTACTGGAGTCGGGAAGGTGGGAGGGGGAATGTGGAGAGAGGGCTTGGAGAGGTAAGCCAGGACACAGGAGACAATTTCAGGTACCCATCAGCCAAAAGGGAGCCAGGGGGAGCAGTGTCCCCGGCCGCCCCCAGCCTCACTCACCCGAGCCATCTGGAATGGCCCTGACAAAGGTGGGCAGCATCTTCACCGAGGCTGTGGGGTTGGTGTCCTTCCCTAGGCCCTTCTGCATTTCCGCCTGGAAGCGAGCCATGATGTCCAAAAGGGTCTCATCGGAGAGGCGCATGTGGTACAGGAACCTGTCCACCTGGAACAGGGTGCAGAGTGATCAGGGTTGGCTGCTGGGGGCACCTGCCCTCCACTCAAGGCTGTTAATTCCCACTCCAGGCAGAAAGCTGCATTCCTGACTCAGGACAGCTTTTTTTTTTTTTCTTTTTAAGATTTATTTATTGTTGGCTCTGCCAGGTCTTCGTTGCTGTGCACGGGCTTTCTCCAGTTGCAGCAAGCAGGGGTCTCTCCCTAGCTGTGGCGTGCAGGCTTTTCACTGTGACGGCTTCTCTTGAGGGGCACAGGCTCTAGGCTGAGTAGCTGTTGCTCATGGGCTCAGCTGCCACACGGCATGTGGGATCCCCCCGAAGCACGAACTGAACCCATGTCCCCTGCATCGGCAGACAGACTCTCAACCACTAGACCACCAGGGAAGTCCCTGGGACAGCTTCTTGATGTGGATCCCCAAAGGCCCCTTTCCTGACTCCTCACTGAGCTTAGAAGAACAGAATTGAATGGAAAACTGAGGGATGAGGGGTAGGGACTTTTCCCCCTGAAGGACAAACCCTGAGGGAAAAATGGTCCCCCCACTTTTCTGATGGGACAATAGAGGGGCAAAAACAAGAAGGACTCAGTTTCTAATTCCCTCACCACTTCCCCATTGCCTCTCCACTGGAAGAGACTAGCTTATAGAGTGAACCTTAAATTCCAAAACAGGAAGCTTTCTTTTATGCAATGATAATACTAGCTATTTACATGTCTCCCCTTGTTTATGGGCTGCTAGGAAGCTCAAAGCCAGATTCAGTTTCCAAGTACAATCTCTGAAGTCCAATACTTTAAATTTCCTTTTTAACTGAGGTTGTTCTAACTAAGATGAAGTTTAATTTTTAAAGCCAGCTCAAATTGCTATTGGAAATGAGTGGATGTCACTCACATAATCAGAACATTGGGACAAAAGACAAATGCCCCATTGGAGGAAAGATATAAAAGTTATTCTTGCTGTACACAGTCCATTTTAAAGTAGGAAGTCACATCTTACTACCTCCCTTCCCATGCTAACACTAGTCACTAGGTGGCGTGGCTTGGATTCCCAGGGCTCACTGGGACAGTGGGACAGGCACCCTGTATTGCCACCCTGCTTTATATACTGAACAGCCTCGCTATTCATCCAGGTCACAAGAAGGCTTGATCTGGGCACATTCCTGCAAGAATTGCTTCCCCACACTTTTCCCTAAGGCTAAGAACATCAGTTGCAGTCTAAAAAATGCTTTTGTGTATGATACCTCATCTAATCTCCAAGATATCCATTTGAGTCTCTTGCATTGTGGGCAGATTCTTTACCGTCTGAGCCACCAGGGAAGCCCCTTGAGGCAGCCAGGTAAGGCCAGAATGATGGTTCCTAATTGAGAGATGGGGACTCCAAGGCTCAGAGCCATCAGGAGAGCTGTATGTCAGGGGCAGCACTGGGACTCCAGTTCCTCCATGTTCCTCACTCCAATGGCCTGGTTTTGCTTCAAAGCTTTGTGCAGGACCCGCAAGTCCAATAGACAAATTACACCAAAGCCAGGGGTCACATGACCTTTATCATAAGACAGGTACCCAGCCTTCAGCCAAGCCTAGAGGGCAGGCATCTCAGTTCAGTCCAGGGCCAGTATGGAGTCCTAAGCCAGTGAAGTGGTCCATGGCTTTGGGGGCCTGAGGGCCAGAAAGAGGTCAGAAGACCATCAGAGAGTCATTAACAAAAGAGGACAATTGGGCTTTCAGCATATTTGAGGAGATAGGATGGAACCAGGTCATGCTTCATTAAGGGCTTTCTGTTCACTCGGAGTCTGTTTATGACTAATTGGTTGGCACAGCAACAGACAAGGAGACAACCGACAGAAAGGACATGACCCAAGTAACTGGGGCTCAGAGAAGGGTGAGACGTGCCCCTCAGGAACTAAACGTGCTCCTTTCCCACCACAAGGCCCTTCAGACAGTGGCCCTCAACCTACTGCTCATTTCTTCCCATCCCCAGAGTATAATGAGCTTCTCTAGGCATTCCCATAGCATCATCCTTTGTAAGTAATGGTTTTGAGGCCCTTTGGCAGTCGTTTCCCAGCTGACGTTTAAAAGAGTCATTCAGGACTTGGGGTTACTACTCCTGCTGTTTCAATAAGTTAAAGTTACGTCAAAAAAAAAATGTCAACTAGCATGGCTTTCTTGTTTTGTATATATATTTTTATCTTCCACAACCCCTGGTAAAGCAGCTAGAAAAGAAGAATGAAACCTACCTTGGGACAAAAAGGCTATATTTTAAACCCAAACAGGTGATTTGAGGACTGTATAACCAGGAACACACACTGTAGGCGCCAAGGAAGGCGCTTGAGTTCAGAAAACCAAGCCTACTCTTGGAGTGACTCACAAATCACGTGACATGAGATACTTTCTAAACAAAAGAAACAACAAGTAGCACATTTAACATAGAAAGAGAAAATTCAAAAATGTAAGCTCAAAGCTTCTGAATTACAGAATGTGGGAGCTGGAAGGGACTTTATAGATCACTTAGTCCAAAGGTCCCATATTATGAATCGAGAGTCATAAAATGGTTCAACTCTTGGACCCAGTGATTTCACTTCTGGAAACCTACCCTTAGGAAACAATCCCAAATATGGAGAATATTAAATGCATGCCTATGTTTAACATAGCAATATTTTAATTGGCAAAAAATGTTTGTGAAAGTAGCTGAATGTCCAAAAAGATGGGGAAGTTTAAATTATGGCATATCCAACTTGATCAAATATTGTTATTGTTTAGTCACTAAGACTCTTTTGCAACCCCATGAACTGTAGCCCAGTGGCTCCTCTGTCCATGGAATTTTCTGGGCAAGAATACTGTAGTGGGCTGCCATATCCTTCTCCAGGGGATCTTTCTGACCCAGAGTTGAACCCACATCTCCTGCATTGGGAGACGGATTCTTTTTTTTAAATTCTATTTATTTTTTAATTGTGGCAGGTGGATTCTTTACCATTGAGCCACCAGGAAAGCCTCAACAGAATATTAGGAAGGTATTAAAATGATAGTTATGGCGAAATCTATATATGTGGTTACGATATAACAGTAAGTGAATGACATAGGTCCAGAACAATATGCACCATATAACTATAAAAACATCCACTGTGAAAAAAGGCTGCAAAGTCTTCCACGTGGCAAATATGACAGTGTTTATGAGAAGGATGGGACCAGAGGTAACATCTCCACTTTTTGCAATGTTGACTTACTAAACTGTAAAAAGTACACATAGAAAACCCTAGCCAGTCCTTCTCTTATGAATGTACAGTCTGCAGGTCAGTGACCAGACTCAGCTCAGTGCTATCACTAGGTCAAATAATGCCAATGCATGGAATTGCAAAAGCAGCCGTAAGCATGGATTCTCCTTTCTCTTATCTTCCCTCTCTCTCTCTTTCCCTTTCTTCTTCCTTTCTGTTTTGTTTTCATTTTAATACTGGTATAAGCAGGTTTCAAAAATCACCCCAGGTTCTGAATATTAACACTTGCGGGCAAGTAGGGCCCAGGATCTTGACAACTCTCAAGATGGGAAGCACAGAAACTCTGGAGAGGACTGACAGCTTGACCAGGAGGGAGAACGAGCCTGTGCCTTTTGACCAGATGTACTGTCACCATGAGGACGGTGAATGAGTTGTTTTTTCTCTGAACCTGTGACTCATCCAAGCAGCTCATAAAACCTTGCTATGCCAGACACCTGCTGCCCATTCACTCCAGGTGGTTGGAAAATGTTCCTGACTATCCTTGCTCACCTCACTTTTAACTTTCTCCCCAGAGAGAGAAGGGTCACCTCCAGGCCTTGACAAACACCGATCCTCCTCCCAGAAGGACTGAGAAGAGATTGTTGGAGGCTGCGTACCTTGCCTCCTGGGCCTGCACCTGGGCTGGTGGACAAACATGTCCAGCCTGATTCCAGGGTGTGACTAAAGGTTAACCACCACAACAGGGCCCAAGGAAACGAAACTCATTTGCTAGAACTGGAGGTACAGAGGTTGCAAAGACTCTCCTTGGGGGCTGGAGAGACACCATGCAGCTCGTATCTTGACCAAGAAGTAAATGAATTCTTAAGCAGTGCTGTTTAGCACTTTTCCCCCTCCTTAAGCTGGCAGAGGACTCCATGAATCTAATTGACAAATGAAAAGTCAGATAACTTAACTCTGACTAATTTACAATATTTTAAGATTTGCTGCAACCTGCAAGCCAGCTCCCTAATGAATGTAGGGAGGGAGGTTATCCCACCCAGTGCAGGAGGGCTGCCCAAAGGTGCCATGCTTCCTTGCTTTCAGTTTGAAAGGCTAGGAAGCATCATGATACAATGAAAAGAATGCTGGAAGAGGAGTCAGGGGCTTGGGTTTAATCCCTACTCCACCTTAAATACCTGGGTAATCTTGGCTAAACCAACCTACTGGCAGAAGGAGAAGAGGAAAACAGAGGATGAGATGATTCAATGGCACCACCAACTTGATGGACATGAGTTTGAGCAAGCTCCAGGAGTCGGTGATAAAAGTCGGGAATCGGGAAGCCTGGCGTGCCACAGTCCATGGGGTTGCAAAGAGTCAGACGCGACTGAGCAACTGAACTGAACTGACCTGCTGGGAGGACCTCTGGTATCTATAAATTGAGCAATTTTTGTGCTCAGAGCCTTGCCACTGGTGTGGCTAGAGTGGCAGGCCGGCCTCATTCCAAGCTGCCAGGAGAGAATGCTGTTGGCCTCCAGCCTTGGCAACTTTTAATCAGCCCACCTTGGAATCAGTTTCATAGATAGGTTTCTTGGGCAAAGTGGCAAAATAATGCACATCATTAATAGCACACACACCCCTGGCAAACAGCACATACCAATAATTTATATTTTGATTACTATATGTGGAATCTCACACCCTTTTTGGTGTTTGCATTTATACTTTTCAAGCACGTGAAGAATCATGTGAATTACTTCTAAAGTTCTCAAATTCTTTAAAAAAATAAAACAAAATTATTCTCCTTTGTAGCTCTCCCTCCTAAACATCTCTCACATTAAACACAATCATCTCCGGGCTTTTTACAGACTTTCTCCTCATCCCCTTCCCATCTGGTGTCTGCCAGGAAGTTTTGAGTGAAATTGAAGGCTCAGGACAGTATGCAATGTACAGCTGATGGGAGATTTACCTCTTTGTCCCCCTCTGTGAGTTTTTTTTTTTTAATCCTCTCCTGTGTGCCTTGTGCCTATGCTAATAAGCTCTCTTAAATCTTTTCCTGTGTAGGGGTCAGTTAACTCTATCAGGGAAAACAGAACCAGGTATCTCTCAGCTCTGAGAGTGCTTACCTTCTTGATCTGATCCTCCTTCAGCTTGGTGAAGTAAAACGCCAACAAGTGTACCGCAAACATTTTCTCCAAGTTTGGTTTCTCCTGAGGTGAGCAGAGGTTTCTGTGCAGTGTTACACCCACGTCTCTGGAGAGCTGCCCACTTCCAGTCTAGCCTGGAGGCTTCCGGGGAACTAGGTGCTACAGATTATATACTTGCGGGCTGCTCAGTTCAATGATTAAACTTCACCCCCAGTCTCTGGTCCCTCCCTCCAGCACATACTCGATTGTCTAATAGGAGGCTCAGGGTGGTAGCTGAGGGTTGGTGGAGGGCAGGCAAGGGGTGGGCTGCTTGACTCTTTGAGAACTGGGTGTCACAAAATCCAGTTGCTAAGCAACATGCTCAAGCTAGTGCCCCACCAAGCCCACTCAGCTGAGGAAAATCTTCTGAGGAGTTGACCATTAAACAAAGCCAATTCCCAACCAGCTGAGCTGCTCTGCAAAAGTCTAGTCTGAGTTTTCTTTTTGGTGCTTTCTTCTCAACACAGGGACGTAACTCTTGGATCCCTGCTCTTCCAGAGCACTATCTTAATTAAGAGTAAGTACTGCCTTGGTCAGAAGATTTCAAGAATGTTGGGGCAAATTCCTTCATTTGTGACAGATCAAGATCTCTTAGCTAACAGCCTGCGGTAATGGAAAAAAAAATCAATAAAGGTTTATCTTTTCAGAATGGTAAGCCAGAAAACCTTGATTTCCCAGATAAGGAACTAGGGAAAAAATATCCATGAGAAGGAATGAAATCACCTGTACTCATTGTACTCACTGTGCTGTTGGCGAGAAAAATCGAAGTCATAAGCAGGAAATGTCTCAGGCCACTGGGATGTTTGGTTCACGTATCTCACTCATCATACCTGGTATGAAAAGGGCCCATAAAGGAACCGACGTATGGATACAACAGACCTTGATTCTTCCTGGAGTCACTGGTCAGCTAATAAAACCGACGACAACGTTAACAACAGTAGCTAACATGGATGGAACACTTACTATTTCCATTTTATAAATGTGAACACTGAGGCCCAGAAAGGTTAATTTACTCAAAATCACAAAGCTTGCAAACAGTACAATGAAGAATCGAATCCAGGAGTTTCATTTCAGGGCCCAGCTGTTAACCAATACACAACATTGCCTTTCTTCTTTTCCCACATGATAGATAAGAGCTACTACTAGCAGCAGCATTCTGTTGGGTTATTGTCAAGAATTCCAACTACAGTTGACCCTTGAGTAACACGGGGTTTCAACTGCATGGGTCCAGTTATATGTGGATTTTTTTCAACGGTAAATACTACAGTACTCCATGATCCAGGGCTGGTTGAATCCTGCAGATGTGGAATCGCATACATGGTGGGCCGGCTGTTAACTGTTAAATTTTAGACTGCATGGAAGGTCTGGTGCCTGTAATCTCTGAGTTGTTCAAGGGTCAACAGTACTTGGAAAACTAAACAGAGATATCCCTACAACAGGATCTTCCCAGTGGGGGGAAATGGCTAAATAAGGAAATTTCTGAGCCTAAGTTCCCAAATGCTCCCTAAAATTAGCAACTGCCTGATGTAAACGAGAGTCAGATGGTCACCCCAGTGTTTCTCTGCTCCCATAGGCACCTACTCTACAATACAAAGGGAAAACACTTTCCTGATCAGCTCAACAGCCTCAGTTTCGTTTGCTTTTCAGCAGCATAATCTCATTAACCAAGACAATTTCCAGATAATTGCCAGGGTGAGAACCTTCGACAGCTGCCTCTTCAGAAGGTACTGATTCTCCAATCAGTGCTCACTATCCATCCATCATGTGGATGAGCCACGAGAGGTCTAGCTTGAGCCCAGGATGCTCGATTACAATTACTCAAATGCTTTTCTCAGATTGATATAAAACCCTCTCCCAGACTGAGAAACACTATCTTTTGCAGTGTGTTTACCCCTCAGACTCTGAACACTTTCAGCTCCTCTGTCATTCCTACAAGCAAGCAAGCAAAGGTTAATCTTCAGTTGTTGACAATACTGGACATGTGAAATTGTTGGTCTCCTGAGACAGATTGTGTTGTCCCTGAGTCTACACTGGATGAGGATAACATCCTGGGCAGGTCACCTGCCCATGAGGGAGAACAGCATTGTCCTAATTCCTTCATTTAAAAAGTAACCTCTGAGGTGCAGTATGGCCCCGAGGTCATCGATCTATCTATTCAACATGGGGATAAAGGGTCACAGTGACTCGTGAACAAAAGGACACAAAGCTATAACCGAAGATCTCTGCAATCTTGTGGTTGCTCCTACGTGCCAGATAGGCAGCCTCTGGAACTTTAATCAGGCAAAAGACACCTGAGGATTTTCATCTGTTGTATCATTCCGTTCTTTAATCTAAGCACATTAGTGTCTATTCATACATTCCAGGTCAGAGCTGGATGACTAAATCAAGAAGCTTAATGACTACAAAGATCATATGTATTTGGAGTCATCTAGCTCAGCCCTCTCAACTTATAAAGACTAAATAATTAGATTATTTTGCCATCCTTCATCTGATTATTTCAGTACAAACATTGGAATGTTTCACCCTTATTAAAGCTCTGTGGGGGACTTCCCCAGCAGTCCAGTGGTTAAGACTCTACACTGCCACTGCTGGGAGCACAGGTTCGGTCCCTGGTCAGGGAATTAAGATCTTGCATACCACAAGACACAGCAAAATTCAAAAAAAAAAAAAAAAAAAAGCTGTATGTAGCTATATGCAAGTCTTATAAGCACTTAGATTTTGCTTAAGAACACCATTTGAGGGTTGGCCAGCTAAGTGACTATTTTTTTTCTTTTTGTTCAGTTGCTAGGTCATGTTCGACTCTTTTACAACCCCATGGACTAGCCTGCCAGGCTCCTCTGTCCATGGGATTTCCTATGGGCAAGAACACTGGAGTGTGTTGCCATTTCCTTCTCCAGGGGATCTTTCTGACCCAGGTATCAAACCCACTGTTTCCTACATTGGCAGGTGGATTTTTCATGGCTAAACCACCAGGGAAACTGAGTAACATTTTAGTGAAAATGTATTATGTCTGGCCCAAACCTTCCATGTAAGAAGGAACTCTGACATCTATACACACTTCAGTTTCCATAGAGCTGGCCCCTAGGGGAAGGCCTAAAGACAATATCTACTTTCCTTTAAGTACTGAGCATAGCAGAAAGATAAGAAATCCAGCAGAATTTACCTATTATTTAGTAAACACTTGTGTAATGTTTACTGGGTGTTTTACAATATTAATTCCCATTGCAACTATCATTCTCTTCTATTTTACAAATAAACAGGCACAGAGCCCAAGTGGTACATGGGATAGACATTTAAACGCAGGCAGTGTGGCTTCAGGGTCCATGCTTATCCACTGTCCTCCACTGGCTCTGGCTAACCTGGAAGCAAAGCACAGGGGAAATACAGAACCCAAGCTAGGGAAACGGGCCCAGTGGAAAGTGCACAGGCCCTGGGTTCCCAGTTTGGCTCTGCCCTGTTTGAAGACAAAGGGTCCAAGTTTGAATCTGTAAAGTGTTCATAGTTCCCTCAGTGGTCATTTGGAAAATAAAAGTAAATGAGATCACATAAGAGAAGCCATGCATCCCACAGTGGGCACACCAAAAGCATCTCTTTAAGCCTTCACCTAGCTAGATACCCCTTCTTAAAACTGCTATTTCATCTCATCCCATTTAAGCCCTTAGGATAAGAAAATACATGCATCCCTTTCAGTACATTCAGTAAAACATAACTACAAACCATGATATTACTTATTTATGGAATCCAAAATATAAATTAGTGAATAAAACAAAAAGGAAGCAGACTCACAGATATGGAAGATAAACTAGGAATTGTCTGAGGGGAGAGAGAAGGGGGAGACAAGATAGGAGAAGGGGGAATAAGAAGTACAAACTACTATGTCTGACATAAATGCAAATTTTAACAAAGTCTAAAGTGAAAGCTCTATGGCAGAGACTCCTAGAAAACAGTACAGGATAATAAAGGTCTATTGAAATCATTATAAAAAAAGAGAGAAAGAAATGAGCTGTGAGGCTATATTGTATAACACAGGGAATGTAGCTAATATTTTATAATAACTACAAGTGGAATGTAACCTTTTAAAAATTGTGACTCACTAGTTGTACACCTGAAACTTGTATATAATATTGTGCATCAATGATACCTCAATAATAAATATTAATAAATAACTTGAATAAACCTAAAAAATATTCCATAACCAAAACCACTAAAAGTTACCGGTTTCACTTACTGGAACTATAGAAACAATTAGTAATTTTATAATTTTTATTCCTGTTACTAAAGTAAACAGGTCTTGAATTCTGTCCTTGATTTTTTTTGTTAACAATATGGACAAAGTTAAGATGTCCCTAATATAAGTCAGTCTGACCTGCTGGTATTCCACTTGCTGCCAAAGAATAAGAGAGTGTGTGAAAGAGCAACCTGCCATGAAAGGAGTCAATGTAGAAACTTCCAAACTCTGCCAGCTGTTGCAGTTGCTATGGTGTTTCCATGGGAGCAACCACAAGTGAAGCTGAAATGTTAACTTCAGCAAGTTTCACAAGAATACTACTGATAGCTTTTTTTTTTTTTTACAGGTTTATTCCTGACCCAAGAGCATCCAGGGAATACTCATGAACAAATGAGCATGTATATTAACTATAGTTCTAAAAAAAAATTAATTACATAATATAGCTCTGTGTATAGTTGTGATAAAAAATAATGTACAGTTGATTTCTTTCTTTTTTATTAACTTTAAAAATACGTACATATTATACAGATACATGATACCTAAATTTGATTTTTTAAAAAGAAAAAAAGAAATCTACTGTACATTGTTTTTTATCACAACTATACATTAAGAGCTGTATTTGCAAAATACATAAGCATGGCATAAATCCACACAAACAAGAGAACTTAACTGATTTTGGAAGACAGAAAGCTGACAGAGAAGATTAGCAGAGGAAACACTGATACCTAAGTGCCTGCAGAGAGTGATTCCTCCAAGAAATGGGGAATGACATCTGTAACTCTGGAACTGCTCAGAAATTGGAGGCCTTGATAATTCAGAAAAGCGAGAGGAGAGGAAAAAAGAGATCAGCTAAAACTGTATATGAAAAGGCAGTTAGGTCCCAGGTATGCTCCTCTGCCTAGAGCAATGAGTGACCATCGCATCCCACCCCCTAGAGGAGAACAGCTGTTTGTTCTTTGGAGAGATTGAATCCAACAACCTCTGGACCTGGGACCATTAGGCACCATGGGAAGCAGGAATGAGGCACGAGACAGAAAATATGGCCATCAAATTAAACCCTCAAGTCAACAGTGAGACCCCAAACCACTTATTTCCAATTTCCACCACCAAATATTTATCTGTATATATCCCTTTCTTCCCCCACTGGGAAAAGTTGGGGAATCCAGTTTTCCTTCTGGTAAAATTAAATGACCTCAGATATGAAAAAGGCAAAACAGTAGAAATAGTAAACAGATCAGTGGTTGCAAGGAGCTGGAGAGGAGGATTGAGTAAGTGAAGCAGAGAAGTTTTTAGGGCAGCGAAACTATTCTATATGATGCTGTAACGGTAAGTACATGACACAAGGGTGCTCAGGGCTGGTGCACTGGGATGACCCAGAGGGATGGGATGGGGAGGGAGGTGGGAGGGGGGTTCAGGATGAGGGAAAAAAAATATGTTTGTCAAAATCCATACAACTTTATAGCATGAAGAGTGAATTTAATTTATGTGACTCTAAGAGAATACTTGGGCTTCCCTGGTGGCTCAGAGGGTAAAGCGTCTGCCTGCAATGCAGGAGACCTGGGTTTGATCCCTGGGTCAGGAAGATCCCCTGGAGAAGGAAATGGCAACCCACTCCAGTATTCTTGCCTGGAGAATCCTATGGACAGAGGCTACAGTCCACAGGGTCGCAAAGAGTCAGACACGACTGAGCGACTTCACTTTCACTTCACTTTCACGAGAATACTTAGGAGAGGATGGATGTAATGGGAATGACAAAAGAACAATATTACAAATGTATAAAAATAGCCTCCCTGAAGGGGATGGGAAGAGAAGACCTGACCTGGGTAACTCTGGAAATGAGTGAGTACTATGGTTGATAAAGCTGCTTTCCCCAAGAACATGACTTCATCATTCTGGAATGATACATGTACAGTCATCTCTTAGTATCTGTGAGGGATTAGTTCCATGACCCCTCAAAAATACCCAGGAGACTTATCCTGTGCCATTCACAAAAATTAATTCAAAATCAATACCCGAAGCCATAAAACTCCCAGAAGAAAACAGAGGGGAAAAGATCCTTGACATTGGTCCAGGCAGTGATTTCCCAGATTAGTCACCAAAACACGGGAAACAAAAACTAGAATAAACAAGTCGGACTCCATTAAACTAAACAGCTTGTGAACAGCAAAGGAAACAATCAATGCATTGAAAAGACAGCCCATAGAACGGGAGAAAATATTCATAAACCATGTATCTGATAAAGCACTAATAACCAAAATATATAAAGGACTCATGCAATTCAACAGCAAAAAAAGAAAATAATCTAATAAGAAATGGGCAAAGGACCTGAATAGGCATTTTTCCAAAGGAGACATGTCCAACAGATGTCCAACAGATCTATGAAAAGATGGTCAATATCACTAATCATCAGGGATATGCAAACCAAAACCACAGTGAGATTTCATCTCACACCTGTCAGGATGGCTTTTAGAAAAAGTCAAGAGATAGCAACATTGGTGAGGATATGGGAAAAAGGAGATCCTTGTGTATGGTTGGTGGGATTATAAATTGAGACAACCATTATAATGGAAAACAGGATGGCAGTTTCTCAAAAAACTAAAAAATGAACTACCATATGATCCAACAATCCCATTCCTGGGTATACATCCAAGGGGATTGAAATCAGCATCTCGAAAGGATATCTGCATACCCAGTTCATTGTATCTTTACTCACAATAGCCAAGATACGAAAGCAATCTAAGTGTCGGTCAGCAGTTGAATGTATAAAGAAGATGTGGTGTATTTATACAAAAGAATATTATACGACCATGAGAAAGAAGGAAATCCTGCCATCTGGGACAGTGAAGACAGTCTTTTATTTATTTATTTAGACCATGCTGTGCAGCTTGCAGGATCTTAGTTCCCTGGCCAGGGACTGAACCTGGGGCCACAGCAGTGAAAGCGCCAAGTCCTAACCACTGAACCACCAGGGAATTCCCTTGATGGACTTCAAAGACAGTATACAAAATGAGATAAGTCAGACAGAGGACAAATACTTTATAATCTCACTTATATACGCAATCTTTAAAACTTGAACTTGTGAAAAACCGAGTAGAATGGTGGTTACCAGGTGCTAGGGATGGGGCAACTGGGGAGATGTTAAAGGTACAAACTTGTAACTAGTTGATAAATAAGTTCTGGAGATCTAAGGTACAACATAGTGATTCTAGCCAATAGTACTGTGTTATAAAGTTTAAAGTTACTAGGAGACTAAATCTTAACTACTCTTAATATAAAAAAAGTGATAAATATGTGACATGATAAACGTATTAGCTAACACTCGAAAATAATTATATTGCAATTTATAAATGTACGAAACCAACACGCTGCATACCTTAAAATTAAACAATATCATATGTCAATTATTCCTCAGTTTTTAAAAAAGCCAGCTTATGAGTCAATTAACCTGCTGCTGCTGCTAAGTCGCTTCAGTCGTGTCTGACTCTGTGCGACCCCATAGATGGCAGCTCACCAGGCTCTCCTGTCCCTGGGATTCTCCAGGCAAAAACACTGGAGTGGGTTGCCATTGACTTCTCCAGTGCATGAAAGTGAAAAGTGAAAGTGAAGTCGCTCAGTCATGTCTGACTCTTAGCGACCCCAGGGACTGCAGCCTACCAGGCTCCTCCATCCATGGGATTTTCCAGGCAAGAGTACTGGAGTGGGTTGCCATTGCCTTCTCCACAACCTGCATCAAAACCCAAAAGCATTACCCATGTAAACAGAGCTTCCTATGAGCTTCAGTTCAGTTCAGTTGCTCAGTCGTGTCCGACTCTTTGCAACCCCATGAATCGCAGCACGCCAGGCCTCCCTGTCCATCACCAACTCCCAGAGTTCACTCAAGACTCACGTCCATCGAGTCAGTGATGCCATCCAGCCATCTCATCCTCTGTTGTCCCCTTCTCCTCCTGTCCCCCATCCCTCCAAGCATCAGGGTCTTTTCCAATGAGTCAACTCTTCGCATGAGGTGGCTGAAGTATTGAAGTTTCAGCTTTAGTATCAGTCCTTCCAATGAACACACAGGACTGATCTCCTTTAGGATGGACTGGTTGGATCTCACTCTCAAGAGCCTTCTCCAACAGCTTAATTCACTTTTAAACAGGAACATAGCCAAAGACTACTAGACACTCAAGACAAGTTTCCAACAACAAAGGCAGAAACCACACGAGAAAGAAAGAAAAAAGGAAACAAGAAAATTTAAGACAAGAATAATATCATTAGGGAGATAAAGATATTGATTGCATTCATGAAACAAGAACAAGATGATAACCAAAAATAAGAGTGGAGCAGGGAGTGGGAGAGGAATTATATGACACACACACAAAAATTCTGTACTTTTTTCCTAGCAAGAATTTTAAGTTCAAAATGAGAAATTTAACCTTGAGCCATAACTGATAAAAAGTTTATATGAATTTTTAGAGAACATCCTAATAAAACTTTGGAGAATAAAGATATAGTCTAACAAATTTTCCAGTTATTTTTGACGGTATTAAACGTTCATATTCTCTGGCTACATTTTAGAGCTTTTAATTAGCTCTGCACAGTTTAAATTCTGCTAGTAAGATAATGGCCTCTGAGAAATACTATACTGTACCAGGACTGTCTGCAAATGAAATAGGAATAAGACACGAACCCATACATTGTAAATTGTTTAACAATACAAGATATGATGTATTAAGTTGGTAAGGGAAGAAGAGCATTACCCTAGAAAATAAGCATGCTCAGTTGCTTCAGTTGTGTCCAACTCTTTGGGACACTATAGACTGTTCCTGCCAGGCTCCTTTGTTCACGGGGTTCTCCAGGCAAGAACACTGGAGTGGGTTGCCATTTCCTTCTCCAATGCATGAAAGTGAAAAGTGAAAGTGAGGTCGCTCAGTTGTGTCCAACTCTTTGTGACCCCATGGACTGCAGCCCACCAGGCTCCTCCATCCATGGGATTCTCCAGGCAAGAGTACTGGAGTGGGTTGCCATGTCCTCCTCCAGGGGATCTTCCTGATTCAGGGATTGAAGCTGGGTCTCCTGCATTGCAGGTGAATTCTTTACCACTGAGCCACCAGGGAAGCCCTGAAAATAAGCAAGAAAAGCTAATAACTTTCAAGTTCAGGGCAAGAATTATAGTTAAAAGAATATATGAAGACACATGAGTTCTAATATTACTAAAAATTAAATAGCAGGAGTCAGAATTGATAATTCAGCTGAAATAATTTATGTGAATTTATATATATAATTGGATAAAAAGTCACATTCTTATATGAACCAGGTGGTGATGAAATTAAATCATTGTGCAGAATTTAGGAGACTAAATACAGGAGGTTATTCTTCTATCACCATAAGACAGAGACTCTGCTCGTGGCTGACAGCCACCAAGTAAAGGCTAGTGCTGAAAGCACCTCCTGTCTAAGAACTCGGGACTGTCAGAATGCCAGTATTCTCAAAGAAACCTTTCTACACTGTTGGTAAGAATATAAATTGGTATAGTCACTATGGAGAACAGTTGGAGGTTCCTTAAAACGCTAAAAAAAAAAAAAAAAAAAAAATTACCATAAGATCCAAGGATCCCACTCCTGGGCACATATCTGTAGAAAACCATCATTTGAAAAGATCCCAGGCACCCCAATGTTTACTGCACTGTTCACAAACAGGCAAGACACGGAAGCAACCTAGGCGTCCACTAACAAATGAATAAAGAGGCTATGGCAGATAGGGACAATGGAATATTACTGAGCCATAAAAAAGAGTGAAAAAATGCCATCTGAAGCAACAGGATGGACCTAGAGATTATATACTAAGTGAAGCCAGCCAAAATATCAAATATCATATGATAATGCTTATATGTAGAATCTAAAAATAATGAGTCAAATGCACTTATGTACAAAACAGAAATAGACTCACAGACATAGAAAACAAAACGTATGGTTACCAAAGGGGGAAGGGGGAAGAACAAATTAGGAATTTGGAATTAACACATACACACTACTATATACAAAACAAATAACCAATGAGGACCCCCTACATAGCCCAGGGAACTATACTCAGTATTTTGTAATAACCTATAAGAGAAAAGAATATGGAAAAATATATGTGTGTGTATATATATATATAACTGAATCATTTTGCTGTACACCTGAAACACAACACTGTAAATCAACTATACTTCAATTTTAAGAATGCCAACATTCTCATAACAAGCCACAAGTCTTCCCTTTTTCTCTCACATTGGCATGCTCCCCTTTATTCTTCTGAATTGTGATTCTTAGCAAATGTGTATCTGAATCTCTTCTCAGATGCAGACATTACAGTTTATTATTACTCCTCTTATTTTCAAAATAAAAAAGGAACTATCAAATAAGGATGTCTAAGAAATGAAATCTCTTGCAGAAAAAATTAAACCTTCAAGGGGTTAGAAGAAAAAGTAAATTAAATCTTCAAGGGGTTAAAATTGGAGAAATTGCCTAGAAAGTAGCCAAAAGGTCATGAACATAATTTTAAATATGGACTTAAAATTAATAACTAATTTAACTTATTAATAACAAAACAAAAAGGAATAATAGCTATATCAAAAGAGAAATGGAGAAAAGGAGTGATTTAAGAAAGCTAAATCCTCACCTAATATAACAAGAAATCAGTAGCTAATGCTTTAAAATGATGACTCAAGAGTTAGCAGAGGATGTGTATTGTGCAGTCAAAGAGGTAAATATGAGAAGAAATAGATAATAGAGTTGAAAGTGCTTGTTTGTGGTTTTTAAAGCTGTGTATGTATTCCTTTAGCAAAAGTTACTTTTTAAAAAGTGGCTTAAGCTTACTTGGCTTATGTGTATAGCTAGAGGTAAGTTAATGTACACAAGTGTGACTTAGGGAAAAGTTCTTACTTTCAAGGGAGCTCTGTTTTGAATTTCTATATATAGTACTTTTAAATACATGTGATCAACATCTATTTATCAATTTTTTAATAATAACAGTGAGTGATGAACATGCTAAGAAAATGAAAATGTAGCTGTTAAGAGGAAAGAAAAAAGCAATTTGTGAACATTACAAATTACTTAAGGGACTTTCAAAAATATATATGAAAATTCGGCTCAACCGAATTACAAGCACTTGAGAATAAAAGCGATTTCCCAGCAGGAAATTATCAGTTTTGCTGCACTTTACAGGTGTGTCAAATAGCAGTTCAAAGTAGTCACTGAGCTTACAAGCCTTTACCAAGCCTCTTTAAGCAGCAGAGGCTTTTCAAGGGCTGGACTGCCTACGGAGCACTTGATATTGAGACTCTGGGCAGATTCTAAGAGTGTAGCCTTAAAGGACTTCAAAATCGCCTCTTCAACCCAAATTTGCCAGAAGTAACTTCTTAAATTCAATCTTCAAAACCTGATCCTATTTGCAAAGCTTTTTTCCCCCGTCTCTCGCATCTTTTTGCCCATAAAGACAACTATCACTTATCACCTCTATGTGGAAGGGCCCTACTATGTGGAGTGACAGGCTTTTAGATAATAGTGCTAATTCAGAAGGATGTTTACAAACATTGCTATCTCTGTTCAAGTGTATGTATTTTATAACCTTTGAAATACAGAAAAGAAATAGCCTAATTCATTTATCCATTTTCTTATTAAACCACAACTTTTCATTATATACTCATAGCTTTGTTTCAAATTGGACAAAGAATGACTACATCATTAGGCTCCTACTTTCGAGGTGTTAAGAATCTTTGGTTCTTCCTGATGATAGCTTTGTGATTCACAAGAAGTCATTTTTCAAAAGACTCAATTCCATTTTGTAGACAATGGGCAAGGCTTTACAAGTCATTGGTTATTATTGTTAACCAGTTATGTATTAACCACATTTTACTACCTAGATCTATACTGACAGAACTGAAGTCAGTATCTAAGCCTCAGTGCATATTCAGCGCTGATGTTGAGCTGAATCCACAATAGTCCAAGGAGGGTTTTCAGACAAGTGTTTCAAAACCTGTTAGAAAACTTCAAGAACAAAAAAAAGCTGTGTTTTGGAAAGACTGAAAACATGACCTTAGTGAAAAGTATGCCTTGAACTTAGCTTGCCCATAAGGCCACAGAGAAAGTGACATGTCCAACTTGTAGCAGAGAAGGAAGATTTGTTTTTACAGCGACAATTTTAAACACACTGCAGGGAATTAATTAAGACCACTCCAATTATATTTTTCCTTTTATGTTTCATTTGATTTCATCTTTCTTTAATCTTATTCTGCCTAACCACAGAGCTATTCCTCCCCCACAGACAGGACAGGTGAAAAGTAAACTATCACTAGTATTTATAAATACACTTTAGCTCAATGTTCAAACAGCTTACAGCAGCCCCCCTCCCCACCCTCCTTATCTGAAGCTTCACTAACATAAACTTGCCTGAGTTTTCAAGCGTCTTGCCTAAAGTGTCTTCTCTGACTTACCAGTTCTGGCTTCCAAACTGGAGAAAGTGGGAGAATTAATAACACTCTAAGTGACGTATGTGTGCATGCGGGCACAGTCCTGTCTGACTCTTTGTGACCCCATGGACTGTAGCCCGCCAGGCTCCTCTGTGCATGGGATTCTCTAAGCAAGAATACTGGAGTGGGTTGCCATGCCCTCCTCCATGGGACCTTCCCAACCCAAGGATTGAACCCACGTCTTTTATGTCCCCTGCCCTGGCAGGCAGGTTCTCTACCACTAGCAACACCTGGGAAGCCCAAGTGATGTATATCCTCACTTAAATATGAAACCAAATCCATTATCCAATTCAGTTCACAGGTATTTTTTGACACCAGCTAGGCAAGAATGGGCTATGTCTGCTATGATGTAAGTCACAGTGGAAAGCAAGTTCCACAAGTTAAAGTTGCTCAAACACAAAATATTAAAAGAAACATGCCCTTCCAGGCATTCCACTACTGATTATACACAAGTAAGGGAAAAAGATAGTCAGTGCCACCTGTTCAGCTTTTATTTCTATGAAGGCAAAGGTTAGAAGAATAAAAATTGCTATCTCAATTAAATACCATCTGAACCCTGAACTATTGAAGAAAAAGTCAGAGAGAGACGACTAACTGCCAACTTAGCTATTCCTTGACCGAAATGCAACCAAATCACTTTAATCCCCAGGCTGTAATCAGCCTCAACTTGGCAGCTGCTCAAGAAATAAGTTCTTCCAATGACCTAAGAGCTCAATTCACAGCCCAGAATGAACTCAAACCTTCAGGTTCCTTTATAAAACACTTCCTGTATACCAGGACTTTAATGTCATGAGATATCATTTAATCTTCCAAACAACTCCAAGTAGGCATTACTATCCATCTTTTTTGAATGTAAGGACCAAGCCATAGAGAGGGCAAGGTCACTGAGCTGGTAGTGATGACAGAAGCTAAACCACAATCTGTCTAACCCCAAAGCCTATGTATTTAAGCTCTTATAAGCTGTGTCTCCAACCAAAGCTTAAAACACTACTGGACAAGTGAAGGCCACTATGCATCAGACTGGCCTTTGGACATGAGAAGGCCCCTCATTCCACATGATATAGCCCACCAACTACTACCATTCTCTTTCCTTATTCTATTACTTTCTAGCATTTATCTCTGAAATCACATCTATTAATTTCACATTCATTTTCCCTTCTACTGTACTCTAGGCACCATACATATAGCTGTGAACTAAACAGACAATACTTGCCCTCATAGAGCTGACACTGTTTATTTGTTAACTTATTCTTATCTGTCACCATACCAAATATAATCTCCATGAGGGCATGGATATAGTCTGTTTCTTTTATTACATATTTCCAGCACATAGAAGAGCCTCTGGTATGTGGGTACAACAGACAGCAGATGTTTGCCAAAGAATTCCACCTGTGACATCCTCGCAAAGGTGTAGGGAAACTGGTCAAAACAATTCACCATGCTGATTCTATCCCCATGCAGAGTTCCTCAGAATGCATTGTCTTAGTGCTATACTACAAATGGCCACTAAATAAAGCTTTGAATAAACCTCTAAGACATGAAACAAATAGTTTAGTTATCTTTAAGAGTTCATTTTTCTTAGCCAAAAAACGCAGTAAAAGATAGCCACAATACCACAGGCAGGCAGTAAATGCATATAAAGAAAAAAGGAGCTTAAAATACTTTTATTTGTAAAAATAGAATTAAACTAATCTGAATCCGGTTCTTTCTTCTTTCTTCTTGTCCCTTTTAAGGAAGTCCCAGTTTCTAGTCTTCCTTTGCCCTGCTCGGTTTGTTGTGTCATCCACTCTCTTTCCAGCTGTTTCAGCATGTCTGCAGTGAGGAGTCCCTGCTGCACCAACCTGGAAGCAAGGGACTTCTCTTCTGCATCAGGGCCGAGTGGCTCAGCAGCTTTACTCCCCATAGCTCTGGGGCCCCGACCCCTTTTGCTTTGGCTCTTTGCTGCACCTGACAAACGGGACTGGCTCTCTGCTGACAAGTTCTGCAAATTCAGCAGTTTATGTGTCTCTGAAATTTTAATCAGTTTGGTGATGTTGTGTACACCATCTTGGATAATGCCATCGAGTTCTTTCTGGAGATCTCGAACCAGGCTGGCATCTGGAAACATATCTAAAAACCGGTAGCTGGAAAGAAAAAAAACACATTACATGATAGGAAGAGTTCTTAGGGCAGTTGCTGGACTACTGTCAATGAAGTGACTAAATCTTAACACTGATTAATTCCAAATATTCTGTTTTTGCAAACTGTGTCCAGTGCCTTTGCTCAACCTTTACTCCTGCCCCCAGCACACCTAAGGAATATGTTGTTATGAGAGTTGCTCACTACTCCTATCTTAAGTGATTCTCATCTGCTCCCCTAGTGGGACATGCCCCTCCTTTGGGAATCACTGATCTACAGCAGTCCCTCTTAAATCATGATATACACATGAATCACCTTGAAATTTTATTAAAATGTAGAATTTTGTTAAAGCTGGAGTAGGCCCAATATTCTCTATTTTTAACAAGCTCCCAATCAATACCAATGCTTTTGGTCCAGGGACTACTATTTGCATAGCGAGGGTCTAGTAGAGTCTCTCACCTCCTTATCTTAACTAGAATCATAAGAACTCTTAAGTCATTTTTGGAATGGGTATAAACAAGGCTCAACTGCCTAAACGGACAATAAAACACCTTGCAAGTATGTGCCTAATTTGAAAGTGTAAAAGACCATCATAAAAACTTTTGATTTGCCCTATTACTTGGAAAAATGAGAGCGCATAATGGAAAAATTTGGTACCTTAGCCACAGGTAAAGATCCAAGACATCGTGGACAGCTTCAAGATCCATGAGGTCTTTAATATTCTTAGGTGGAAGTAATGGCCATTTAATATATCGGCGTAACCATGAGAAGGTTAGGGGCTCATTCCTGCTATACTGTCTGGCAAACTGAAAAAGACAGAAGAAAGGAATTTGGCAAAAGAATCAGAATTCACTTTGGTCTGTGACCCCCGCCCCCCCCAAAGAAGACAGCACAGCAAAATGTTAACTGTGGCTGTTATCTCAATAGGCGGGCTGGTTTCTCTCCTTCTTTACACTTTTCTATATTTTAAAGAACATTTCATGCTCTTTAAAGGTTTGAGTTTTGTTTTTGAAAGGAATGATTTCCTTCTTTTTCCAAAACCAAGGCAATAAAACACCTATGAACTAACTTTCCAGGGACTGCCTGCTAACATTTATGAACATTTTATGTTCTAAGTTCCAAGTTCCAGGCAGACAGCACCCAGAGACTTCTGTCCCTTCAGGTAATAGTCCTATATAGCCTTAAATAGGGGCTTGTATTTTATCAATACCATCCTTTATTATATTAAAAAGTCTTTGAGGGATTTCCCTGGCGGTCCAGTGGTTCAGACTCCATGGTTCCACTGCAAGGGGGTTGGGTTCGATCCCTGGTTGGGGAACCAAGTTCCCCTATGCCACGTGGCATGGCCAGAAAAAGAAAAAGAAACTCTTTAAGGTGACTTGGTGTAAGGTTGGCCATGAGCCAGTCAAACTAGTAAAGAGACTCTGCCTCTTCACTAGCTGTACAGTTATAGAGTTCTGGCCAAGTCACCACTGTGATTCAGCTTCTTTAGTACCATATCACCACACCTTCTTGAACCCCAAGACACTCAAATCATGCTGCCTCCCAAACAATGCTAGATGCTATTATGCATCACAATATCTACAGGAGATAATAAAACCATGAGAAAACTAGCAAGCATAAGTTTACAATCTTTAGCTTCAAGGATAAGGGTGATTTTGAAAGGTTCATTTCTTAATTAGGGAAAATTATCTCTAAATATTTAACCTAAGCAAGGTCAAAACTTTAGAAGTGCAGGGTAGTTTTCGAATAACTGTGGTTAAATAATGTTACAAGTTTATTAGGTTCAGTCTGCTTCATTCTGCTGTTTAATACATGCCAGGTAAGATGGCCATGAAGAATGGAAACGTGACCACGTTAACTTGCTAATAAGCAGAACATGCCAAAACTCAGTTCTCTTACAAAAGCAGTGGTTTAACATTTTAGGCCACAAACAACTAGTGGAAGCCCAGTATGTAGGTATGGAGCTGCTCAGAGACAGAGAGGGAGAAAGACCCATCCAACAGCCAGCCCTAAAGGAGCTCCAGGGAACAGTTCCTAAACTACTTCCTAAGGGGCATCAGAGACCACTAGCAGAATTGAGCTCTTTTACTCAGTAATAATGGAGATCAAGGAAAATCTCCAGATTTCACATTTTAACCTGTAAACACAACACATAAGCAACTATTGGCTCCCAGACTCCTTACTCCTTAGAAACATGCCCTTTATTTTATTAGAGAGCAGTTTGAAGGATGGTTTAAATGGGGTCAGGCCCATGGGCTCCAGTTCCATCCAGGTCAGTTCTTTGTTATGTTTTTAATATTTTGGCAGCACTGCACAGCATGTGAGATCAGTTCCCCAACCAGGGATCAAACCCACACCCCCTGTACTGGCAGCACAGAGTCTTAACCACCGGACCACCAAGGAAGTCCTCGGGTCTTTTAAGTTTAAGACTTTGTTCCATAAACTTCAATCTTATGCTAGTTAGCTCTCTCACAACACCAGCTCTAAGAAACATATTTCCTAGGTAAATACCCAGACATGGAACACCTCTAAGACATATTCAAGGAAAAAGACAAGCTGCAGACTAATTTATTATGGCATTTATGGGAGAACACACCCACCCAACAAAAACTAGAATTTCTGCTCCTATGGGTATGTAGGCAAATGTAACAGAAAAGGTCTGCAAGGATAATAGCAGTTATGCCACCCTGGTGGCAGCCCAATTTAACCTTCTCTAATGTTTTAATTTTGTGCAAAAAAGTACTTGTGTATTGTTTATATAATTTTAAAATAATTTAAAACATAAACTTAGAAATAGATTTGATCTAAACAAAGCTAATATGCAGAATGTTAACAGCTATAAAGAAAAAGATGGCAGTGAAATGACAAAAATGAATCAGGAAAATTAAAGAGACGACCTCTGGGCTTAGTGGGGCAGGGAGAGCGTGCAGAGCCAACAGGGGGAGCAATGGCCCAGAGACTGCAGAGAACATGGAGAGAGCCTGGAAGTTTAGCTTCTGCTGCCTCTGCCCAGCCCCTTGTTTGGGTGACTCTTGGGATCAGAAGTCAGAGAGTTGTCTCGCTACCCAAAAGAGTTAAAAGACAAGGGGCTGGAACCTTGGCACCAAATTCACACAAACAGCCATCCTTGACAGTTAAGAGAACTGAATACTATTGCCACTACTGACTCCTAAGCCCCTTCCCTTCCAGAATACATTCCCCAACACCAACAAGGAAAAAGCGTATCTACCATCAGGCAAAGACTCCTTTCTCTCAAAATATTATGTTTAATTATTTTTATTTTAGCTTCTGCAAAAAGGCTACCATATAAAACCAAATACAAAGCAAGAATTCTCTTTCCCCAAAAAAATTATCTGAAAGAACAAGAGTCATGTTTTATTAAGTTCTTACACAGTATTTCATATTAGAGGGGACACTCTCTTCTTTCTTTATTCTGATTAACAAAATATTGTTTGGGGAAAATGCATCAACCCAAAACAACTCAAAATATCAAAATGATAAAGGCTTACCTGCAACAGTGAAGAACAGACGAAAGGCTGCTTCTTGTTGATAGGGGCTGTGCAGAAAACATACCTCACTCGGAGACTTAATGGAATATGCTGGATCAACTCTGCAGAAAATTTAAAATCATCCATATTGCAGACAAAATACTGCCCATCAACTTGTGAAAAGTCTACAAAAATATCCTGGGGGGGGAAAAATACATTAAATTACTGGACTACCTAGCCGGGCATGAATAAAGTACTCAAGTCTATAAAAGACAATCACTTTAATATATTAACAGACGTCTGGAAAGGCTTGCTTAATTCACTGCCTCCTCAAGCTAACAGACGTCCTTACCAGCCTTCTCAACCTGAAATACTCAGAAAACTCCTCAGGATAAAAGCCCTTAAACTTCTGAGAGAAAGTTTCCACTTTCAAGATAAACTTCATGAATAGCAACTTCACAAAAACAGACTAAATGTTAACCAGTAATTGTCTGACATACCACCTTTTAAATGTTTTTATTTTTCCCAACAAAGGACTGAACTCATGCCCCCTGCATTGGGAGCACAGAGTCTTAACCACTGGACCACTGGGGAAATCACATACTGACTTTTTTAGAAAAGAGATTTAGGAGTTTCTACTTACAATGAGATTAGAAAGCGTTGTGTCAGGGAGATGGTAGGCAAACATTTCAATCTGTTCAGCAGTTGGATGAAGACCAGCTGCCTTGAGTAAAAGAAAAAACAACCATAAGCTTATTTTTTTTTTAAGCGTAAGTTTTCTTATTTCAAGATAAAGTCCTATGTTTGGGTTAGGCCCTTGCCAAATGAGTTAAGGGACAAGAATTTGAGTAAAATGAAGACAAGCATCATATTTTGCCATTTATTACCAACTAGGAAATGTGGTGAGATAATTCAATAAAACTATTCAAATACACCCACTGAGTAATTTTTGGCTTATATTTTACTTATATTCCTAAAATCTGTGGTGATCTGATAACATACACAAGTACTTTCCAGGGTCTCAATTCTCTCCACTGAACAAAAAAAAGGAAAACCCGATCACTTTAACCAGGGCAATAAAATTGACATACATATACAGAAGAGAAAATGTCTAAATTGGAGGCCAGTTATCTCTTTACCTGAATATTTATAATGTCAAGAATTGCCCACAGTTAGAGCCAGACATCCTGGAATGTGAAGTCAGGTGGGCCTTAGAAAGCATCACTATGAACAAAACTAGTGGAGCTGATGGAATTCCTGTCGAGCTATTTCAAATCCTGAAGGATGATGCTGTGGAAGTGCTGCACTCATTATGTCAGCAAATTTGGAAAACTCAGCAGTGGCCACAGGACTGGAAAAGGTCAGTTTTCATTCCAATCCCAAAGAAAGGCAAAGCCAAAGAATGCTCAAACTACTGCACAATTGCACTCATCTCACACACTAGTAAAGTAATGCTCAAAATTCTCCAAGCCAGGTTTCAGTAATACGTGAACTGTGAACTTCCAGATGTTCAAGCTGGTTTTAGAAAAGGCAGAGGAACCAGAGATCAAATTGCCAACATCCACTGGATCATCGAAAAAGCAAGAGAGTTCCAGAAAAACATCTATTTCTGTTTTACTGACTATGCCAAAGCCTTTGATTGTGTGGATCACAATAAGCTGTGGAAAATTCTGAGAGAGATGGGAATACCAGAACACTTGACCTGCCTCTTGAGAAATCTGTATGCAGGTCAGGAAGCAACAGTCAGAACTAGACATGGAACAACAGACTGGTTCCAAATAGAAAAAGGAGTACGTCAAGGCTGTATATTGTCACCCTGCTTATTTAACTTCTATGCAGAGTACATCATGAGAAACGCTGGGCTGGAGGAAGCACAAGCTGGAATCAAGATTGCCAGGAAAAATATCAATAACCTCAGATATGCAGATGACACCACACTTATGGCAGAAAGTGAAGAGGAACTAAAAAGCCTCTTGATGAAAGTGAAAAAGGAGAGTGAAAAAGTTGGCTTCAAGCTGAACATTCAGAAAACGAAGATCATGGCATCTGGTCCCATCACTTCATGGGAAATAGATGGGGAAACAATGGAAACAGTGTCAGACTTAATTTTTTTGGGCTCCAAAATCACTGCAGATGATGACTACAGCCATGAAATTAAAAGACACTTACTCCTTTCCTTTACTCCTTAGAAGGAAAGTTACGACCAACCTAGATAGCATACTAAAAGCAGAGACATTACTTTGCCAACAAAGGTCTGTCTAGTCAAGGCTATGGTTTTTCCTGTGGTCATGTATGGATGTGAGAGTTGGACTGTGAAGAAAGCTGAGCACCGAAGAATTGATGCTTTTGAACTGTGGTGTTGGAGAAGACTCTTGAGAGTCCCTTGGACTTCAAGGAGATCCAACCAGTCCATTCTAAAGGAGATCAGTCCCAGGTGTTCTTTGGAAGGACTGATGCTAAAGCTGAAACTCCAATACTTTGGCCACCTGATGTGAAGAGTTGGATCACTGGAAAAGACTCTGATGCTGGGAGGGATTGGGGGCTGGAGGAGAAGGGGATGACAAGAGGATGGGATGGCTGGGTGGCATCACCGACTCGATGGACGTGAGTTTGAGTGAACCCTGGGAGTTGGTGATGGACAAGGAGGCCTGGCATGCTGCGATTCACAGGGTCGCAAAGAGTCGGACACAACGGAGCGACTGAACTGAACTGAACTGAAGCATTAGAAAGAAGAAAAGAAAGAGAATGGGAAAAACAAAGAGAAAAAAAGAGAGAGATGAATCATGAGAGGGAGGAAGAGAATAAACACAAGAAAGGAGGTACCCAGGAGGGCGATGGGAGGTCCATTATCAGCTGCACTTTTTTTTTTTAAACGTTTAAAAAAATATATTTGGCCACATCAGGTCTTAATGGTAGCACATGGGATGTAGTTCCCTGACCTGGGATAGAATCTGGGCCCCACTGCATTGAGTCTTAGCCATCAAACCACCAGGGAAGTCCCACAGCTATACTCTTAACAAAAGCTACAGAAATGATTCCATCCACAGCTTTCCACCAGGAACTTTCCCTCATGTTATCTCATTTATATACCCTTTTACCTCAGATCCCTAAAAGTAACATAAGCCTTATTAAGTGAATTTTCCAGGCAAATTTTAAATTGTAATAGTTTGTTTAAAATTCATACACTTCTGTCTCATTAACTGCACTAACCAAAATTTAACCTTGTCCTTAATGGTTCAAAGCTGTATAGCTTAATGCTATTTTTACCAACATGCAAAGGTTTCTTCTACTGTCAAGTTTCTGGCAATTTTCAGACTACTGACAAAGCTATATGCCCACCTGCTCATGCCCCAAACCCCATCTGTTAAATTACAGGAAGAATTAAGGTAAAATCAGGTTTACTAAACTTGTTACATTATTGCTACATTTATAAAATCTGGGTCTTTCACTTGCATACCATTCTCTAACCAGGGGATCGCTCTTAGGCCTCTCAAAAGCAATAAAGCAAGGTTTTCTTTCATTTTAAATATTTTTATTTATTTGATTGCACTGGGTCTTAGTTACCACACGCGGGATCTCTTAGTTGCAGCATGTGGGATCTAGCTCCCTGACCAGGGATCGAACCCAGGCCCCCTGAACCAGAGCGTGGAGTCTTAGCCACTGGACCATCAGGGAAGTTCCAAAGCAGGGCTTTCTTGACATGAGTTTCATGGCACAATATTTTCTTTGGCTTATTTGTTTCCAGGTATCTGAGGTGAAAGTCTGGAAAGGCAGTGAAGGAAGGAAGGGCTGTCCTTCACAGAGAAGAGGTAATTAATTATTATGTTAATTGAACCTTACCTTTATAGGATCCACAGGCCTATTCAAAATTTCCTTTAATAAACTGAGGTCTTCTCGATTCATTGTTGTAACCTCTCCTTCTTTAAATTTTGAACTGAACCTACCAGCTCTGCCAGCAATCTGCAAGGCTTGGGAGGTGGTGATTGGTTCTATTTCTTTCTCTCCCTTTTCATTGATACTTGGCTTCATAAGGGAGTAAAAAATAATTCTTCTTATGCTCCTGAAAGAGAAATAAGGATGATCTCATGAGCTGCTGTCTGAAAAGTCGTCCATCATTTGGTTCATTGTACAAAGGCTTACTTGAATTCTAGTTAGGCCTACTTGCAATATTGCCCACTGTTTACAAAGTAAGGTAAAGGGGTTTGTCAGTAATTATTTTTCTTCCCTTTAAGTAGCATTTTTTACTAAAAATCATCAAAGTATTCATTTAAAGTGGGTGAAAAGTATAATAACGTAAATTAGATCACGGCATCCGGTTCCATCACTTTATGGGAAATAGATGGGGAAACAGTAGAAAGTGTCAGACTTTATTTTTGGGGGGCTCCAAAATCACTGCAGATGGTGACTGCAGCCATGAAATTAAAAGACACTTACTCCTTGGAAGAAAAGGTATGACCAACCTAGATAGTATATTCAAAAGCAGAGACATTACTTTGCCGACTAAGATCTGTCTAGTCAAGGCTATGGTTTTTCCTGTGGTCATGTATGGATGTGAGAGCTGGACTGTGAAGAAGGCTGAGTGCCGAAGAATTGATGCTTTTGAACTATGGTGTTGGAGAAGACTCTTGAGAGTCCCTTGGACTGCAAGGAGATCCAACCAGTCCATTCTGAAGGAGATCAGCCCTGGGATTTCTTTGGAAGGAATGATGCTAAAGCTGAAGCTCCAGTACTTTGGACACCTCATGCGAAGTGTTGACTCATTGGAAAAGACTCTGATGCTGGGAGGGATTGGGGGCAGGAGGAGAAGGGGACGGCAGAGGATGAGATGGCTGGATGGCATCACGGACTCGATGGACGTGAGTCTGAGTGAACTCCAGGAGATGGTGATGGACAGGGAGGCCTGGCGTGCTGCGATTCATGGGGTCGCAAAGAGTCAGACACGACTGAGCGACTGAACTGAACTGAACTGAAGGCTCTAAAAAATAACTCTTTTTACAAAAAAACTGCACAAGATCTTCTTAGGCTACTTTTAAATGCTAGCTTCTATTAATGGCTTTGAATAGCTCATTCATAAAGGTATAGCTGCTTTCATCCCCACAGAGGAATATTTATGCTTAATATTGTTAACCCCTAAAGATAATGGCTGCCCCTACATGCCTAACAGGCACACACACTTGCCGACTGAGACACTGAAAATAAAGTGAGGTAACGTAACAGGTACTAAGGATATTAAAAAGAGAAATACGGATATCTTAAGATATTAAGAAGAAATACAGATATCTTAAGATATTAAGAAGAAAAATACACAGAACTATACAAAAACGATCTTCACAACCCAGATAATCAGGATGGTGTGATCATCAACCTAGAACGAGACATCCTGGAATGCGAAGTCAAGTGGGCCTTAGGAAGCATCACTACAAACAAAGCTAGTGGATGTGATAGAATTCCAGTTGAGCTATTTCAAATCTTAAAAGATGATGCTGTGAAACTGCTGTACGCAATATGCCAGCAAATCTGGAAAACTCAGCAGTGGCCACGGGAATGGAAAAGGTCAGTTTTCATTCCAATCCCAAAGAAAGGCAAAGCCAAAGAATGCTCAAACTACCACACAACTGCACTCATCTCACACGCTAGCAAAGTAATGCTCAAAATTCTCCAAGCCAGCCTTCAACAGTACATGAACTGTGAACTTCCAGATGTTCAAGCTGGTTTTAGAAAAGGCAGAGGAACCAGAGATCAAATTGCCAACATCCACTGGATCATCGAAAAAGCAAGAGAGTTCCAAAAAAACATCTATTTCTGCTTTATTGACTATGCCAAAGCCTTTGACTGTGTGGATCACAATAAACTGTGGAAAATTCTGAAAGAGATAGGAATACCAGACCACCTGACCTGCCTCTTGAGAAATCTGTATGCAGGTCAGGAAGCAACAATTAGAATCGGACATGGAAAAACAGGCTGGTTCCAAACTGGGGAATGAGTACATCAAGGCTGTATATGGTCACCCTGCTTATTTAACTTCTATGCAGAGTACACCATGAGAAATGCCAGGCTGGAGGAAGAACAAGCTGGAATCAAGATTGCCGGGAGAAATATCAATAACCTCAGATATGCAGATGACACCACACTTATGGCAGAAAGTGAAGAAGAAATAAAGAGCCTCTCGATGAAAGTGAAAGAGGAGAGTGAAACAGTTGGCTTAAAGCTCAACATTCAGAAAACTAAGATCATGGCATCTGGTCCTATCACTTCATGGCAAATAGATGGGGAAACAGTGGAAACAGTGACAGACTCTATTTTGGGGGCTCCAAAATCACTGCAGATGGTGACTGTAGCCATGAAATTAAAAGACACTTGCTCCTTGGAAGAAAAGTTATGACCAACCTAGATAGCATATTAAAAGCAGAGACATTACTCTGCCAATAAAGGTCCATCTAGTCATAGTTATGGTTTTTCTAGTAGCCATGTATGGATGTGAGAGTTGGACTATTAGGAAAGCTAAGCGCCAAAGAATTGATGCTTTTGAACTGTGGTGTTGGAGAAGACTCTTAAGAGTCCCTTGGATCGCAAGGAGATCTAACCAGTCCATCCTAAAGGAAATCAATCCTCAATATTCATTGGAAGGACCGATGCTGAAGCTGAAACTCCAATACTTTGGCCACCTGATGCGAAGAACTGACTCACTGGAAAAGACCCTGATGCTGGGAAGGATCGAAGGCGGGAGAAGGGGACAACAGAGGATGAGACGGGTGGATGGCATTACCGACTCAATGGACATGAGTTTGAGTAAACTCTGGGAGTTGGTAATGGATAGGGAGGCCTAGCGTACTGCAGTCCATGGAGTCGCAAAGAGTTGGACACAACTGAGAGACTGAACTGAATTGAACTGAACATAATAGGTTAGCAGTGGTAGGGAGCAGCACTCAAAAGTCCAAGTGTTATGTGATATTTTAATTTTATTTCTTCAGGTGTGAGCAAAATAAATCTAGGATCTATACTACAATACCCATTCACCTAAAGCCAAAGAGTTTGGTCATTCTAATGACACTGAGAAGTGTTTAAATTGCTATCTAACCCACTGAATATCCACGATTATTAAAAACAAATTACTTACAAATTAAGTCCCATGCCAATTGCATCTGTAGCAACCAGGATTTTGCATGGATCATCAGGATCATTAAACTTTTTTGCTTGAGCAAGTTTGGTCCCTAAAATAAGAGCAGTTTACGTTAAATTAATGTTCTCTGTCTTTTACTACATCACACTAAGGAGTATCTGGTAGTGTCTTGGAAACCCTCACCTCTTATTGTCCGTTTTATGGATAAAACTCTCACTGTTTCAAACTTATTTCTTTTTATTCTCAAATAGTCACTTATCCTTTCATTTCTATTCCTCTAAATAACCTCACAAAGAGCAACACAGTCCCCTACCACACTAGCTATATCATTTCTGAGGACACTTTTAATAGATTTCCAGTAATATTTTAGGAATATTACCAGGATCATATTTTAATGACATTTCTGTAAGAAAATCATCAGCTCAACATTTAAAATACAGTCTACTAATAGCAACAATTCACAAGAGCTATAGATAATCAAAATACTTCTATCACCATAAAGATGACTAGAGAAGTATGTACTTTATATGACCTGTTACAAATTATACACCAAGCAACTTAACTCAGTATATTACTGTGTTTTCTTTATGTATTTCAAAATACATGGCAAAAACAAGAGACTTCATATCCTATCATGAGGAAAGTCAATAATTACCAGGAGGGAGACTGCCATATATAACAGCTGATTCCAATCCCCGAATTTCAATCTGTCGACTCACAGAATAAATATCATTCTTGCTAAAACAGACAACGCAGTCCCCGGGCCGAAGGTTGTCTAAAGATTCTAGCGCGTGATCCAGCACAGAAATGGGGGTAAGCCTTTTATAGGTTCGAACCTACAATAAAGGACATGATACTGTAAAATAGCATACCTGACGGAACTTCTTATGACTAAGCACTGTGAAAAATTCACAAAGCAGTCAAGTAGCTAAAAACTGCTAAAGTTAGACAAGTTCCAACATTTTCAAGAGAAAATACAGAAAAACATTTATTTTGATATTATAAGTGTTACCATCAGTTCTCATTGGTATTTCTAAATTAAAAAATGTTACAGAGGATTTCACAAATTTTCTAAGCACTTTCATATATATTTGATTTGGATAGGAAGTTGCTAAGTTCAGAATAGTTATTAACTGTTACTTCCATTTTATGAAAAAGCAAAATAGAGTCTAATAAGTGATCAAGCCAAAAAAAAAAAGAAAGAAAAGATCAAGTCTGATGAGGATTTTTCTAGCTGTAGCCTTCTGTGATTTGCCTAAAAACACAAAGTGAGTTAACAGCAAAACCAAGACTGAATCCCAGAATTTCTTCCACTATACTCCATTATCTCTCCTTGAAAGCTGAGTATAAAACTAATGGACCAGTTTTTAAATATTTCATTTTATTATAGAAGTCTGGTAAAGAAAGCAAAAAGTAGGATTAAGCAGAAATGAGTTGCTTCCTATTTTAGGAATGTGAAAAAAGAATACAAACTATCTCTAGCAATTAGACATGTATCAGAGTCCCCAGTATCTGACATCTGAGACTTTGAAAATTACAAACTTGCTGAGCCTCAAATTTCTGACATTCCAGATTTATTTAATTCTAAAGAGATCCGTTCAAATTCCAAAAGGTTCTGTCAAGAAAAGGTTAAGGAATCTGCTTGGACTTTTGAAGACTTAGGGTGTGAGAGCCACTCAGTCAGAACTTTAGATCATGAGGTCCAACCAACTATGCATGATCTAGTCAACTACAGGGAAATGAAGCTAATCTTTCAAGTTCTGACTTTGCCATCATCTAGGGCCTATGAAGCCACTGCCTGGGTACTCTGGCTATTTGCTACCACCTTGAGAACAAGCCATATAATTGAGTACCTCCACATCCTCCCCAGTTGTGTACATAAGCTCGGTAACCAGGTCAATTGCAGCAGATTCTCCACACAAATGGATTTCTTCAGCACAGAGTCCTGTTAAATGCAAAATTGGGATTTTTTTTTAATTTTAAAGATACAAAAGTAAATATGTAATACTTCACATACCCAAAATACTTTGCTTACCTACTGCTTTACAACTTTAAGAAGGGTTATCATAAATGCGATCTCTGTGATTCAACCCTGAAAACAAAAATCTTCTAGTGGGCAAAAATTATCACCATTTTTATAAATCTTGGGGTTTTTAAACTGCTGTGGCCAAGGTTTTGAGTCTACTAGATGGTGAAGCCAGTGTGAACTAGAATCTGGCATTTTGATGGTTAGTACTGACCTATACTTTTCTTTTCAAATCAGGCTCCATGAAATCACTGAGGTGACTCGGGGGTGGGGGGTAGGGGCTGGTGGGTAGAAGAAACTCCAAGATCCTTACCACTTGGCATATACACTTTCATCTATTTTACATTACAGGTTTTAGTGTACACTCTTGGTTTAAAGAAAGAGTTCACCTATTTGTTTTTAAATTTGAAAACACTTGCCCTACAACATGCTGATCAAAAATTCACTCCAAAGATCAAGCAGGAGAAATGTTCATTCACGTCTGTGGACTTCAAGAAGTCCACTTCCAGGAGCCTATCTTAAAGAAATAATAAATAAGAAGTTATGGCTACAAAGATTTTTAAATTGCATCACTAATAATAGGGAAAAATGTTCACCTCTTTGAAAAATGCTCAACAAATTACAACTGGTTTCCCACATCCACAGGTTTCACATTGCAGATTCAACCAGGGGTGGACCACTGGTTGAATTCATGCATGCAGAACCCATCCACCTGCAAGGGATTTGAGCATCTGCAGAGGTCCAGGAACCAATATTCCACAGATACTGAGGGAAGACTATAGCACAGCTCTTCAATGGATAATATACGACATTAATATGTGTTCTGAAAAAAAGTCTATGAAAAAGCACTGAAAAAAAAAGCAAGATACAGAATTTATATATTCACAAAACACCATAAAAATGAGAAAAAGATTGTCACGAAACACCAAAATGTTAATAGTGGTTGTGTAAATATGGTAAGATTTGAACACTTTTATTAAATGATTATGCTTTTATAACAGAAAAAACAGACCTATAATTAAAATATTTAGAAAATTAAAATTCACACCTAGCTGACTTTTTTGTTTCATTTGTGTCAAGACAGGATCTAGCTGGCTCTATTTGGCAGTGCCAAGCACATAAATGGCTTCCAGTGCAGATGTCACAAAGCACAGATTTTACAGTATTAACCACCAACCTAGTAGTGCCCTGGTCCAGGCCCATCCTCTGGCTGGATCTTTAATCATCTGAATTTCGTCAATCACGGCCACTTCATCTTAAAACAGAAAGTTATTGTGAGCAAGACAATCTACTTCAATAGTATTATAAACAAATCACAATATCAAAATTCAAGCTTTCAACATCACCATAATCATCACCATTACTTACTATGTGCTTCTTTGCTGGCAGGCTTGTTCTAAGCGCTTTACAACTACAACTCATTTAATCCTCACAATACACCCACTAAGTGTCATCATTACTTACATTTCCTTTTTTTTAAAAATCTCATATTTGTATTTTTAATTTAAAAAAAAATTGGGGGGGTGGGCAACTTCCCTGGTGGTCCAGTGGCTAAAACTCTGTGCTCCCAAAGCAGGGGGCTCGAGTTCAGTCCTTGGTCAGGAAACTAGATCCCACATGCTGCACCTAACAGTTCACATGCCACACTAAAGCTCAAAGACCCCACGTGACACAGTTAAGAGCCAATGCAGGCAAATAAATGATTAATAAAAAAAAATTCTGGCAGCACCATCCAGCTTGCAGGATCTTAGTTCCTTGAACAAGAACTGAACCCATACCCTGGGCAGTGAAGTGTGGTGTCCTAACCACTGGACTGCCAGGAAATAGATAAGCCTGCTGTAAACGAAGCACCTTAGGAACCCAGATGGGTGTTAGGAGAAGTGGAGTGGAAAGTGTAATTCCCTGAGCTACAGCTCTGCTCATTCTCTGGGGTTTTAAAGTTCATTACTATGGTTTAAAAGAAAAAAAAAAAAAAAAAAAAGCCTCATTTTATTTTCTAATGCCAAAATGCTTCCAACCATATTATCTTATTCTTTCGGCTGCTGCTACTGCTGTTAAGTCACTTCAGTCGTGTCCAACTCTGTGCGACCCCATAAACAGCAGCCCACCAGGCTTCCCCATCCCTGGGATTCTCCAGGCAAGAACACTGGAGTGGGTTGCCATTTCCTTCTCCAATGCACGAAAGTGAAAAGTCAAAGTGAAGTCGTTTAGTCGTGTCCGACTCTTAGCGACCTCATGGACTACAGCCTACCAGGCTTCTCCATCCATGGGATTTTCCAGGCAAGAGTACTGGAGTGGGGTGCCATCGCCTTCTCAGTCACATAAATTATATTTTAGTTCTCTTCCCAAAATACCAAAGATTTGAGAGGAACATGTTTTAAAGAAAAATTTAATATGCCCAGAATGACACTAAGGAAACAAAAGAAAGCTAATTTTTTTCTGAAAAACCATTAGATTAAAAATTACTTAGTATATCTGAGTGTATACAAATAAGGTTAGAAAAGAGGGGCAGAAGAGGGAGTTTTGATTTATAAGCGCTATTTTAATATTTATAATGTATTACTTTTAGAATAAATTGATTTTTAAAACCTATCCATTTACTCAGAAAGTTAAGATTATTAAAATGAAAAAAGCAAGATACTAAACAGTACATAATGTATAATCCCTATTTTAATATACACACCCACAACATACATGTAAGCATATGCATATGAACACAACCTAGAAAATACATACCACAGGGTTAATACTTATTGATTCTGGATGGATGGAATTGGGAGATTAATTTTTTTTTTCTCTTTGCATTTATTTTTACATTTTCTATAATGAAGGAATGATTGTCTATACAGTAAGGAAAAAGTTAATTTTCATTTTAAATGTTTTCAAAACTACCGTACTTATACAGAAGTTCATTGTGGTACTATATATAATAGTGAAAAACTTTAAAACAACCTAAATACTATTTAATAGAAGAATAAGGAATAAATACATTTAGTCATAATATGGAATACTATGTAACAGTTTAAGTGAATATATGTGATATATATATATTTATGATACATATACATGTAAACAAGACTAAATCTAAATACATGTGTAGAAAAAAAAGCAAGTTGTAGAGCAATAATACAATGATTGTTATGTAAACATTTTAAAACACACAAACTATAGCATTGATAGGTAATATATAATAGTGACACCAAAAAAGACAAGAAAGGTATACAGCAAATATTTGACAGCAACTGGATCACAGAGGGGAGACGAACTGAACTGTGGACTGACACAAAGGAAAATTCATATCTGTTAACATTTCAGTTCTTTTAAGAGAAAAAGGGAAAGAAAATTCAAAAGCAAACATGATGGAAAGTTTAGCATTTTTAAGTAGCAGTTAAATACTGGGTATTTGCTGTTACTAGTCTCTGCCTCAATTACAAATTTTTTTCCCAATAAAAAACACATTCCACATGTTCATCTGTATTTTAAAATAAAAAATACTGAACCATAAAGTTTTAAAATAGTATATACATACAAGGAGTTGTAACACTGCACATCTCAACAGTACAAGCAACATGGGCAGCCTGTTTACCATCTGGGTCTACTGTAACACGCTCTTCACCTGTTACCAAGTCACATGGCACCCCCTAGGACGACAAAAAGAAAACTGGATTTATTTCCACCTTGTAAACTACAGCAAAAAGAAGATTCGGATGTTTAATAGACTATTCCTTCTATTAAATATAAAGTATTTAATAGACTAGGTCGGAGAGATCCTCTAGAGAAGGGAATAGCTACCCACTCCAGTATTCTTGCCTGCAGAATTCCAAGGACAGAGGAGCCTGGCAGGCTACAGTCCACGGGGTCACAAAGGGTTGGACCCGAATGAGTAATTAACGCTTGCACTTGTTTTTCTTTTCACTTCCTTCCATTATATCAAATTTATTTGTCTAGTACTTGAAACAAATATTCCCAACTTTTAATAAAAAATAAAAGCCACTTTCATATAAACTATGTACACTTGGAACATCTCAAATCAGCTAAATTCTCAGGTAACAAAAGCAACTGAAGCACTTTTATTTTTTCAACTTTGTACTGAACTTTCTTGGTGGCACACTCAATAGGAGTCTGCCTGCCAATGCAGGGGACAAAGGTTCGATCCCTGGTCCAAGAAGATTCCACACGCCATGGAGCAACTGAGCTGGTGATCTAGGGCCCTTGAGCCCCAACTACTGAGTCTGAGTCCTGCAAGTAAAGAAGCCCATGTGCCTAGAGCTCATGCTCTGCAACAAGGGCCTTCCGGACTAAGGCAATGGCACAGCTGAATAAATAAATAACCAAACTTTGTATTATGTCAACAGTT
This sequence comes from Capra hircus, assembly GCF_001704415.2. Taxonomy (NCBI): domain Eukaryota; kingdom Metazoa; phylum Chordata; class Mammalia; order Artiodactyla; family Bovidae; genus Capra; species Capra hircus. Next base: position 20,106,420 of record NC_030835.1, read on the forward strand.
CCTGTACTATTTTAGTTTATTAAAATGAAATTGTTTCTATGTTCAAGAAAAACATTATGAATAACATTTAAGAATATAAAGACCTCCTAAGATATTTCTTTGAGAAGGACTCATATCAGTGCTATGGTATATATGTGAGTAGCCAACTACCCCAATCCACTCAGAACCGAGGGATAACTCAGGACAAAGACCATTTGGTAATAAATCTGGGAAAGTCCAGGCAAACTGGAACAGCTGGTCTCCCTAACGGCCTGAAACTAATGAGGATACATCAGACATCCAAACTGAGTGACAGCTTCCAACACGAATGACCTGTAATCTTTCCAACTGTACAAGTTATGAAACACAAAGACTGAGGGTTTGTCCCAGATTAATGGAGAAGCGACAATAAAATACAGCAGGAGACCCTGAACACAATGCTGGAGGTGGCGGGGGCACGGGGGGAGCGGAAGTGGAGCAGTGGTGGTGTTACCGAACAACTGGCAAAATTTGAGTATGGACAGTGGATTAAATAGTGGCATTCTATCAATATTAAATATCCTGCTTTACATGAACATCCTGAAGTTTTGTAAAAGAAAGTCTTTGTTTTGCAGAAATACTTCTAAGTATTTATAAGCAAGAAGGTATTATGCATGCAAATTATACAAATTATCCAGAACATGATGCAAACTACCTACAAAACTGGTTAATCTCACATTATAAAGTCATAATAAAACAATGAACCAAAACGTGGCCCCTTTTCTGAAATGATGCCTCAGACCACAGAGCATTCAGTCCTTTTCAGGTTGGAAAGCTGGCTTCAGTCTTTATCATTAATTCTAGCAATCACATCAAAGGTTTGATCATTAAAAAAAAAGGTAAATTGAATACAACAGAGTAGTGGGTACCTCTGAGGGGGTAAAGGAGGGGTTCAAAGGGAGTTTCATCTATATCAATAATATTTTATTTAATGCTTTTTTTTTTTTCCTGGTCATGCCACACAGCTTGTGGGATCTTAGTTCTAACCAGGGGTTGAACCCAGGCCCACGGCAGTGAAAGCATGGAGTCCTAACCACAGGACCACTAGGAAATTCCCCAATATTTTATTTCTTAAAAAAGTTAAAAAAATAAGTATGGCAAAATGTTAGAATCTGATGGGAGCTGGGTAGGGGACTCAAGTTATTTGAATGTTACACCTTCATTTCTCTGTATATGTGAAATATTCTATAATATTGTATTTCACTCATTCTAATATATTTTTTCACATTTTAGTATCTCTGAAACCAGGATATCTCTTAACAATGGGTGGCATGTCAGAATTCAGTTGGCAGCATCAGCATCTTTCTCAGTTTTGCATAAAATAATAGTACATCTTACAATTGATGGCCTTAAGTTAAAGGCAATGAAATATGGCACTTTTTGTTAATAGTAAATTACTACTACACACACCTCTCCCTCCGCCCGGTTCACTCTTTCCCCCAAATTAGCAAGAAAAAGAGAATATTTGGTAATATACTAACAGCAGCATTACTCTTTTCGAAGATCTCATGTGCCAGTAGTTTTAAAGGGCCACAATACACTCCAGATTTTGCTGACAAGTATTTCTGGATTGCATGATAAGTCTTTCCACTGTTTGTGGGACCTGAATGGAATATTATCTTCCGATGTATGGCTCTAGCTTCTGGGTACCTAAAACATGAGTAGATAAACTGCTTAATTCCATTAACCTCCAAATCCTGGCAAAGGTATTAACTGAAAAAACTTCCAATGAAACATCCCCTTAACATTCACAAAATAGCATCTTTGAAAAACTAAATTAAATGGTGAGTTTCATGTCCACACCAAAATGACTGCTTTCCAAGAATGGCATTTACTAACTAGAGGACAGAAAAACCCAAATGCAAATTAATTTCTTGGACATTCTTGCCATTGTACAAATTCCTTTTCCCCAAGAGTTACTTAAAATAAATTTAAACTGCTATCAGCTCCAGAGACATGTTCACATTATTTTCATATTCTCTATATATGCCCTAGAAGTAAATATTCCCAGGCTTCTGAATTTTAGCATACACAATAAAATGACTGAATCTTCTGCTTCTGGCCATGATGAATGGTACTGGACTTGACCTATTATGATAACTACAAAACTGGACAAAATATATATAGCAGCTCCCTGGGGACATGGGCAAGAGGCAGTGCAGGACTATAAGCTCCCAAAGAAAGAAACACTTGAGATGAGCCCTACGGACCCCAAGACGGCACAGGGAGGTGGAACCCAAGCAAGTTAAAATAGTCCCACCGAGCTTAGCAGTAGAGATCAAGATTAAAGCTGCTGAAGCAGCTGGAATCTGAAGGCCTGAGTGTGGAAGAGAAGAAAGGTGCAATAGAGAGGGAGCCTTATAAGTCTGTGTGGGGGTTCCTTGGGTCCCTGACCAACAGCTGGGCTGAACACATGCAGGGCCTAGCAGAGGACAGCTTGCTAAGAGTTTAAGTAGAAAGTCTCAAAGAAATGGCAAAGTGCTAGGAGATGTTAGAGTTCCAGGCACAGTGGTAGTGGAGAGAACTTATTAACAGCATATTCAGTTGAGACACCAGAAAGGTCACACTTGAATTGTAAGGACAACCTAAAGACCTACTTTAGATCTGCCCTAATAAAACCTTTAACCAAGATTGATTCGGATTTAGGAGGAGATACCAGCTAACTGCCTGCCAAAACTAATTGTGTATTTTTCTAGAGAAAACAATCTAGACTACTTGATTTAAAATCTAGTATACAATAAAACATATATATAGTAACCACTAATCTCCCAAGATCAGAAACTGAAAATTTCAAACCCACAATAAAGAAACTAACCAGTTAGGTGGTATTCTTAGGTCACTGATTTTTCGTAGGTCATCCTTACATTCCAACACAGGAAATATTTGTTTTGCGTGTCTCAAGAAAAATGGAAATAAGTCATCCACATGAGCTGGAAAATAAAACACTGCATTAATCTGTGCAATCTAAATGTTATTCACAACTGAACTTAATGAAAGCTTTATTCTTAGTGAGCTAAGTTAAGGGGACATTGTCAGGAAAAAAAAGGTAAACCCTAGAACAGGAATGCTATCCTTTCCTGAGATCCTGCTTTGCCTTATGTTTTCTTCCTTATTTCACTTGTATTTTCTAGGAAAGCAGCAAACTGTGGCTGTCAGCAACCATGTTCCACTTCTTCAGTGCACCAGGTAAAGATCAGCACTGATGAAAGTTAGATTAAAAACAAAGAACCTGGGGGTACCTCCCTGAGAGTCCAGTGCTTCGGACCCAGTGCTCACACTGCCAGTGCCCTGGGATCTATTCCTGGTTGGGAAGGTGGGATCATGGACAGCAAAAAACAAAACAAAACAAAACACCTGGGAATATACATTAGCAAGAAGGCTCCATGGCTACCAAAGCAAAATACGGGACCCAGATGCAGGTATTTTTTAAACTATAGATACCACTGAGAAACAAAATGTGAAAGTGAATTGACTTCTCAGCAAGAAGTCACCACACCTTATGGCTTTGATGAGGGTGGGCTGAGTTCCATTCTGCTTTGTGTCCCGGTTCTACCTCACTGCCTGGCCCAGGGCAATGGTCTAACAGTCAAATACAGAAAAACATAACCAAAGTCAAACTGCCCATAGGAATAAAATAATGATTATTTCTCCTTTTTTTTTTTCTTTTACAGCAAGCGGTCTGTCAAAGTATGAAGGAGAAAGAAGTCAGTGGCAAAAACAGATGGAATCTGTATTGTATTAATTCTACCTTGTGTGAGAGCTCATTCTACCGAGGCCTATACTAGTGAAGAGCAGATGCTGACAGGTTGCGGTCCCAGTCTTCCTCCAGCCTAAGGCACATGGGTGACTTAATAACCAACCCAGGCCTACTATAAAGCAAAAAGACCTAGAAGGCCTCCTATGACAGCACTGAATTATTTACAGAGGATGTTAACAGGGCTTATTCTAAAGCAAATAAGCTAACTACAGAAAAAAAAAAAAAACAAAAGAAATAGCAAGTATGTTGAAAGGATTTTAAAAAGTCTCTAAATACTTGCCTGCACTGAAGCAAATATCATTCAAAATAATGTGAATGTCCACATCCAGAGAATGAGACTGCATGATATAATTTCGAAAGCTTATGAAAGCTTGGTGGAAGAGACGAGCTGTGGGAAACACAAAATCAAAAATCAAAACCGGTAGGACTTAGTTTTCATTTTATTTTCATTTTCTCCTTTTAAAAAGTACATACACACATCACACCTAACTCATCAAAGTGTCTTTTTCCTTTCTTGTAGTACACCTGGTTTGTTATGATCTGGGCTAAAACTGAAATTCTAGTACAACATGAAGGAAAGCTGAACACACAGCTCCTTTGCCATGTGTCTGGCTCACCTTTACCTGGACAGAGGCGAAAGACAGGGACATTCTCTATATTACAACTATGAACTTATGTTCAGGCCACACAAGGTCCCACACAATAATGAAAAAGCTGTAATCTAAGCAGCAATAAGGTATCTCTAATGGAAATGGTATTGGCCTTACCATCAAGTCCATAATCAGCACTCAGTTTCTGAATTTCTTTCCTCTTGTAAAACTTGTCTAAGATCTTCTTTACTTCATCTGGAAGAAAGATAACAAAATTGAACATACGTTTAACATTTGTCTTCTAGATAGAGAAATACCCCCAGAGCAAAAGAAATTTGAAGTCCTAACACTCAAGGCAGTGGTCTACTGAGTGTTGCAAGAACTTGAAGGTGGGTTAGTTGATCACAAACTTTTTATGGTTTAATAGTGTCAAGAAAAAGTATACAGTCAAACAATGCAATCAATATTCCCATCATACTGCAGAAGACTAAGCAAGGTGCCATAGGACTGGCATCACCCTATCCTCCACCGGACCACTGTTAGATACCCATGTTCTGTTTGGTTTACTCACAACCATTCTGCACATCTAATAGTGAGCAGCTAAAAGGTATCTTTTAGCTGAAAGATAAGCAATACTGCAAGGGCCAGATCATCATGCTTTTATGTGAATGACTAAAGGAGCCTCGGATAACCTTTAGCTTGAAGATGATTTCTAGGGAGAACAAATTAACATGTACTTCATTCTAGGTGGCATAACTAAAGTCAGTGGGAAGTGAGGGAAATAGATTTCAGTGGAATTTATACAAGAACTTCCTAATAATTAGAATAAGAAAAGGGGTTGCCTGACAAAAGTACCAGCTCTGTGTCACTGAAAGTGCTCAAGTAAGGCTTAGATGACTGTATTTCAAGGGTGACAGCAGAGAAATTACTATGCTGCAAAGGAGATTGAATTAGATGCCTGCTCAAATGCTACTATCAATCACTAATTTTACAGGTGAAAATATTTTAAATTAATTAAGCTGAGATTGCATTAACAACCTAAAAAAAAGAGAGGTTTAGAACATTTATTTATACAGTAACCTAAAAAGACTTATTTTGTTAAATCCTCACATCAACCTATGTTATATAGTTGGGGTAGACTATCTGGCCTCCTAGGGAAACAGTTTTCCCAGCTTCCACACATCAGATTCTACTGTAGGGTAATCCCATTTTTTAAATAGCAAACATTTAGTACAAGTGATACTAGTTTACACTTATTCATCCCTTCACACTTTTCAAAGTGCTTTGCCAAACACGTTATCATGATTTTCACAATCCAGAGATACAGGCAGAGAAAATATTATTTATATTTTAGCATTTGGGAAGTGGACAAAAGGTAGGTAAACTGTAAATTGTTCCAGTCAGTTAAGCAATATATGACTATCACAAATGTGCAACATTTTCTACTTGTAGTCAGTCTTCCCTTACTTGCCGAACTGTATTATGATCAACCAGAAAAAAAATGATATATACATTTACCTATATATGTGTATATATACGATATATATATACTCATATATGTGTGTTACAATCAACCAGAAAAATGTGTATATTTTATACATATATATATTACTATATATAACTTTCATATATATAAACACACACACACACATACATAGGCACCTACTGCGTGACTAGAAGAGTGCTTGGAAATTAGCACATAGTAGGCATTCAATAAGATTTGTCGAGCATAAAAACTGTACTTCATAAGCGTTTTTAGGAAGATTAAATAGGTCACATGTTTAAAACAGTACCTGTCTCTAACACTCAGTGTTAGCCAATGTTATTTTTTCGAAAAAGAAGGAACCACAGAGATTCTAGGCAGCAGGAGTAGCATTATGTAAAAAGCCCTGGAGCACAAGTGCCTATTTCATCAATCTGGCTGAAGGAGAGTGGTGTGCAACAAACCTTCTCCAAGAGTTACCCAGGCCAGATCAGGCAGGGAGTAAGGACCCTTTCTAACTGGGGACAATGGAAAAGCATTAAGCAATTTTTTGCAGGGGAGCCACAGGATTAGCTATTGCCATTTGCTGATGCTAAGCGAGAGCTTTCTCTCTGGAGCCCTGGATGATCAGGGTACCTTCCACCTTTGGTAAGCTCACCCTTATCGTGTTCTACCTTGTAGTATAGTTGGTCATCCATTGGTCCTTCCTCCCACAAGGCTGTAAGTTTCTGGAGCGGAAGAGATCTGGATCTGAGTCTGGTTCCTCTTGGCAACCACCATACAGCCTAACAGTGTCTGGTTTGCGTAGGTACCCAGTCAATGACAAAAAGTTCTGAAAGAAGTCTTCCTCTGGCTTTTCACCACCCAACTCCCTTGTCCCTTCTGGGAGCAACAGTTATAAGCAGCGGTGGCGGGGGCGGGGGTGGGGGGGGGGGGGTGGGGGGGGGGGGGGGGGGGGGGGGGGGGGGTGGGGGGGTGGGGAGGTAGAGCCGGGGGAGAAAGACTATACTAGAAAGTCAGTCGTGCACCCAACGGCTCAAAAAAGATGAATCGTCCCATCACAAGGGGACTTAGACCATTACCACGGGTACAGTGAAAGGGAGAAGGCCAGTTTAAGGGCAGCACATCAAAGGATCAATCAGACACAATCCCAAACCTTGAGGGGCTCAAGACCAGCAAGGGAGGCAGGCACTGACAGGTACAGCGACAAAGTTCGAAGGGACCTGGGTCTCCAGGGGATGCAAAAGCAGCTGCCTCGGAGAAGCGTCTCGCCCTGTACCAACCACCCTCGCCGCCCTCTCCAGCTCCTACACTTACTCTTGTCCAGAGGGCGGGTTAGCTCAGCCCCGACATCGCCATCTGAGCTAGGACCCTGAGGTTTCACAGTCAGCGGCACGAATAAGGACGTGTTTGGAGCTTTGGAGCCTCCGGAGGCAGAGGAAGAGGCGCAGGCAATAGCAGGAACGCGCCCCAGAGCCCTAGGAAAGGGCCCGGTGTGGGCGCGAAGGGCAGAGCAGACGGCTGCCCCGTGGCCAGCCTGGCGCCCCGCGGGGAGCCGAGCCCACAACAGGGCACACCGGGGTAAGGACATCGAGACTGCAGGCTCCAGAGGAGGCGGGCTGGAGCAGCCTGGGGACGCGGCGGCGGACAGTGACGCGCGGCCACCGACAGTGACGCAAACCGCCAGTGCCGAAGCCCTCAAAGACCCAGAGCAGGGGAGCTGCCCAAGAAGAGGCCCGATCAATAAGGAAAAAGCAGAGCCGGAAAATTGCTCATAAAGGGGAGTAAAAACTTCGAAGTGAAAATCAGAAAAGATACGTTCCTGTAAGTCCTTGTTCTCTTTTATAGGAGATTGGCGACAGCTTTCTTTAAAGAAAATAATCAGGCACCTTTGGGGATGTCACAAATGAGAGGCGGGGGCCTGTGAAGTGTGTCACGTGATGTTAGCAAGCTGGCCCTGAACGGCTAAGTGTTCAAAGCACGTGGGCAGAGCTGTGAGCTGTGTGGGTGTCACTGGTGGAGATGCGGGTACCTGGGATGTAGCGCCAGCGTTCCTTGCCGGTTGGAAACTCTGCAGAGCATTTTCCTTAAGTTCCTTGGATAATTAACTTTAGTTTCCGGATAGAGTAGCATTAGAGAACATATCTTGATCTACCCTCAGGACCGTAGAAATTCTGAGTTGCTAAGGAATTCTAGGTTCTTAGGTAAACCCTTTGTATGACATGCGTGTAAATTCTTATACTTTAATAGGAGCAGTGTGTGTACATCATACGCTGCTGTGTTACAACCGTGTAGCAAAAATATGTCCTGGTACCCAGGCCAAAGTTGTTTCTTTTGCATTAGTTGGATACTGTTTCATATGAAGTTGAAACATAAAATTCAAGGTAGGCCCTTGGATTTTCCATATCTCTGTATTATACTTAAAACATCAAGGTCTTGCAACTTGAAGGAATATGTCATGTGACCTGTAATAGTGTGTGTCAAGTCGGATTTCAGTAACAACATTATGTGCCTTTGATTCACATACTTTTTAAACATCAGGGATTCAGGTAGACAGCCTCTTGGCCTCAAAGAGTTTCTGATCTGGCTCTGGTCATATGAAGGGTTAACATTAACTAATGCAAATATTTATTATATAATATATAAGCTAATTATGATTATATAATATATAAGGTAATTATTATATAATATATAAAAGCTAATGAGAGGTCAAAGGATGATTCATGTCAAAACTACAGGCCAGTTGTTAGTTATGTCATCATTTCTCAAGTCCATACATCATAGGGTGCCAGGTGCAACTGCTGTCACAGCACTAAAATTGTGTCATAATTGTGTCTCTTGAGTAGTACTTCTCAAGCTTTAGGGTGTGTAAGAGTCATCTGGGAATTTTGTTAAAATTGTTAGGGTCCTACTTCTGGAGTTTCTGATTCAGAATGTTTGGGGTAATGCCCAAGATTGGAATTTATGTTTTCAGGTGATACTTCTCCTGATGATTTGGGGACCACACTTTGAAAACCAGTGCTCTGGGTTATCGGAGAAGGCAATGGCACCCCAACTCCAGTACTCTTGCCTGGAAAATCCCATGGATGGAGGAGCCTGGTGGGCTGCAGTCCATGGGGTTGCTGAAAGTCTGACAGGACTGACTTCACTTTCCCTTTTCACTTTCATGCATTGGAGAAGGAAATGGCAACCCACTCCAGTGTTCTTGCCTGGAGAATCCCAGGGATGGGGGAGCCTGGTGGGCTGCCATCTATGGGGTCACACAGTGTCGGACATGACTGAAGTGACTTAGCAGCAGCTCTGGGTTATAGTTCCTTCAGGGTAGGGCCGGGGCCAATAAAATAGCACTAAGGAAACACTCAGGAAAATGCTGAATGTGTGTGTGAAAACATAAATGTGGGACAGGGAAAGGAAGTGGGAGAAATAAAGATAACTCTTGTGGTAGGGAATAAAACAAGTTCTCTCTTCTTTGCCTTTGCTGTTAACAAAACCTGGTTTATGAGGTTTCACAAAATGCATTCTAGATTTCTCCCCCTCACATCTCCCTACAAATTCTGTACTTTGACATTTCTGGCATTTTTCTAATGTAAGGTTATCATGATTTAGATACCAAATTGTTCATCATGGAAGGGGTCTCAGAGCTTATCTGGCTGTTCCCCTATCTTAGGAAGGGAGCCAACTATCAAATGCATTTGTAGAGCTGTAGTGTCCACATGGTCCTGCTCTGCTGTCTTGCTCTCTCCAGGACCTGATATGACTCCTAGAATCCAGTCTATTTCCTTTATTCCAATAATTATACGTTGTATCAACAGTTCTTACCATAATGTTACTACATGTAGACAATTTTTTTTTCTAAAGGCCACTTAATTTTATAATCACTCTTTAGGAAAATAAGCATAATCCATTTTCTCAGATATTTTAATGTGTATTATGAGATAAGCACAAAGTATAGCAAAACAAAATGGGCTGAACCCCCAAGAGCTATACTAAGTCCATACAATTAAAAGTCTTCTAAAAGCGGGGTAAAGTCTTGGAGATGTGCCTGGCGTGACTTGTCAACATAACAAAGGGACATGTAACACTTTGACTTAAGAGATGCAGATGGTATCAAGACAAAAATGGCCTGGAGAGTCTTAACTGAAGGGCTGGCTGGCAACAGGGAATGTATTCTCCAAGGAGTCTGGCATAACTGGAGCTGAAGGTGTTTCGTAATAGAGAATTAGGACTTTTCCTGCAATTGAGTCACTAAAAGATTTTGACCAGGGGAGTGATTACGCTCACAGACAACCTCAAGCCTAAAAAACAATGTTGTTTAAGGGTGCATATTTTCCTCACTCTGTTTTTATCTAATCTGAAACTGTAAAATGTGTTACATTTCAATTCAGGTGGGTATAAACTTCCCAGAGAGGGCCATTATGTATGTTCAGATTCAGCTGAATATAAAAGGAATTAAAGACTTTGCTGACTCACAGGGTACTCAGAATATTCCAGCTTCTTGATCCATATTGAAGGGATCCAGAATACACCACTGTGGCATAAACTTTTTTAATAGAATGCATTTGAGTTCCTGAAATCCTGTCTGCCTAAATGCAGAGCCTGCCGTAAGTCCCCTCACAGAGAGCAAACTGGAAGGATTAACTCATCACCGTGAGAAACTGGCATTAACACCTAAACGGACTTTGGTTACAGAATGCTACCTACCACCTGTTCTCTTAAGGACCCTTTATCTTTCCTAAAGCCATCCGTTTTCCCATTAGTGCTCTTTTCTCCCCACTACTTCCCCTACCAAGTCAGTTGTAAGTGTCCTTCACCCCCATTCCCCTAGCAAGACGGTAAACCACCCTCAAATTCTAACCACCCCTGTAAATCACATTTTTGTGAACGTCCTCTAACTCAATTAGAATCCTTTTCTTTTGCTAATCTACCAGTTTAATAGTAGGCTCTCAAACACAAAAGAAAGCAAAGAGAAGTTTTTCCTCCCTAGCAATTCAGAACAATGAAAACTTCACCAGAGAGAAATAACTAAATGGTTTGAACAGTGGTTGTTTTCAATCCTGGGTAGTTTTTAAACACTGGTGTCCAAGCCCCTGAAATTCTGATTTTATTGGCCTGGATAGGATCTGGCATGACTATTTTTTAAAACTCCTTAAAGTGATTTGACCATGCAGCCCAGGTTGAGAACTACTGCATTAGATATTGTGCTCTAATAGACACAATTTTTTTTCAGTTCATTTCTAATTAACTGGTTAACTTTTTTACAGTTCACCAAATACTGTTCAAATTTTTATTTTTCAAACTGGTTATGCATGAAGTCTCATTTAAGCCGAATAAGCATCCTATTTATGACAGTGTTTTAAGCCACCTAGTTAAAAGTAATTATATAGATATTTGAAATTGATATTTGTAAAAACTTCTAATTATCACAATTACAGCTTCTTAAACTAGTGAGCAATTTTGTCCTCAAAGATAAATATGACAATGAGAAGAGATTTCAGAATATAAATATTTTAATCATTCAAATAGCAAGCTTAATATCTGTTTCAAATTCTTTATTATACATCATGGTTGCACAATTTGAGACTGGTTAAATACAACTGGTTTTCAATTTTTCTTTGAATATTTTCCAGATTACTACATGCAAGTGACCATGAAAATATTTGGCATTTTAAAATTCTGAAACTCTGAACAGGCACTTACATGAAGGAAAACATTATCATTCACAGATATCCACATTTATAACCAGTGCTGCAGCACTGGAACTTTTTGCCAGTTAAGAAGTTGGTTACTAACCATTTTTCAAAGAGCCACAGTAGTAAAATAGGCTTAAAGAAATGTAATTTGGGTTACTTAGTTTACTCATAAAGTAAGGTTAACTGACAAGACTTGCACTGAAGTGTATAAAAAAATATTGGTACAAAAACCAATGAACCATAAGTGAAAGTAGTTTCATACATCAGGTTTTAGTTCCTATGCCCCGTATTTAGTGTATCTGAGATCAGACCCCATGCATAGCATAAAAACAGATGACTGCAACCTTCTTTTTTAGAGGCTTTCAACAATGCTTGAGTTTAATGTTAAAAAAATTTAAACATAATGGACAAAGAAGTTTAAATCTGAGTTTGAACTAGTCAAGGTTCTGATTTAACAAATGTGAAATTGTCCAGATCTGGGTAACTACATGCTTCACCAGTTCTGAGTGCCCTCATCCTCCAATTTTCTCTGGAAAAGAGAATATTTGCAACAAAGTTTATATTTGCGTACATGTGCTAAAAAGATTCCTTAAATCAAAAAAAAAACTTTTTTCAAAGTATTATGGAACAATCATATAGTTTTAACAAATCCCTAACTGCCAACATAAAATCCACTCCACACTGCAGAAAACATAACAGTGGTACCTGCTGGATAGCAGTAGCAAAATGGTTCCTTAATATGGTCCCCGCCCCCAAAATGCTGCAATGACATGCTACATTATCCCTTGGGGGAAAATTTAATATGCCACAGAAGATTTCAAAGAGAACGAAATTCAGGAAGCCATGGAATGGTAGACTCAGAGGCACCTACAGTGAAACACTCATATGCATTTCTCAAACACATATAGAAAAACATAAACGTAGTTTTCAAAAATATTGAGATGCCGTGTTTTAAATCTTTGCAGGCTGTAAGGGCCACTCAGGTTTTCTAATTTTATTTGAACACAAATTTTTTTGCATGTAGAGAGAGTAAGAGGTAATCATTAGCATAAGAAAGAAGAAAAGAATTTATAATCAACATTATGCAGAAAAAAAGCACAAGTACAAATATCAACCTACTCACATGAAAATATAATGTTTATGCTGATGTATATCTGAGTGCTTATGATCAAATCAAAGTGTGCAGTTAAAAAAACAAATAAAAAAAAAAAACGGCAGTTTAAGAAAGTTCCAGTGTTTCAAAGAAAGCACTTTTTTAAATGTATATACATGAAGAACAGTTATGTCGTAAAATAAATTCAGCACTGTAAGATAAAGGAAGACTATCATAAATGGAGTTTTGGCCTTTTCCCTGCCCTACACGCTGCAACCATCTTTAACCTGCCAAACCTAAATCTCAACGGATATAGGAGGTTTTTTCTTCTTTTTTTTCTCCCATTCAGTTCACATTTCAGGCTGCTCAGCAGATGCCTGTGATTCTGGTGATTCAAATCGCTGGTGAAAGTTTGTTCTCTGTTTCCTCAGTTTTTCAGGAGCTTTTCTCCACAAAATGATCTCCTAGAAAACAAATGCATAACAAATTAATATCCTCAAATTAATATTCTTGTATTATGCCTTAAATTTTCACCACAGAAATAATACACTTCAATTTTAACCATAACAAAACTAACTTCTTCCCTACAAAAGCTCTCCTCTTTTCCTGATGGACCTACTTTCTTTCAATTCTAATAATGGGCCTCCCCTTCTGCCAACTCTGCTCCCCCAACCAACACCTATGTACACTACCCACCATGAATCCAAACTGACACAAAGGTCTAGCTACTACTGCTTTAAAGAATTCCTAAAATCTGTCGTTTAGTTTGTTTCCCCTGTCCTTATCCAAATTCAAGCCCTTGTCACTAAATATTTCAGCTTCCTAATAGATGGCTCTCCCTCCCTTGCCTGAAACCCTTTTTTAACCCGTCCTATCCATCATTGCCAGACTCGTCTAAAACATTGCTGGATGACTCTTCAGTAGCTCTCAGTTCCTCCAGGATAAATCTCCAGCCCAGTGTTCAAGGCCCTCCACAACCTTTATCCAATTTGCTAACATCACTCTTCCCCACCAAGGTCCCAGTACCCAGCCAGCGAACTGGGTTACTCTCTGCCTTTAGACGCACTTCAAATTAAACTTTCCCTCCATCCTCCCCTTTATATTCTTCAAATTTCGATTCCTCTGCCTGTCTTACCCTAACCAATCCACCCTGAGAGCTCTTCTGAACTCTTTTTTAAAAATAATAATTTGAATTTATTTTTGGCTGTGCTTGGTCTTTGTTGCTCTGCAGCCTTTTTCTCAAGTTTCAGTGAGCAGGTGGTGGTGGTGTAGCCGCTAAGTCGTGTCCGACTCTTGTGACCCAATGGACTGTAGCCCGCCAGGCTCCACTCTCTGCCCATGGGATTTCCTCCAGACAAGAATACTGGAGTGGGTTGCCATTTCCTTCTCCAGGGGATCTTCCTGACCCAGGGATCGAACCTCAGTCTCCTGCATTGCAGGCAGATTCTTTACCAACTAAGCTAGGAGGAGGGCCCTTTCTAGTTGCTGTATACAGGCTTCTCATTGTGGTGACTTCTATTGGTGTGAAGCACAGGCTATAGGGCATGTGGGCTTCAGTAGTTGCGGCACGTGGGCTCTAGAGCACAGCAGGCTCGATAGTTGTGGCACACAGGCTTAGCTGCTCCTTGGCATGTGGGATCTTCCCAGACCAGGGACCAAACACTGCATCAGCAGGCAGATTCTTTATCACTGAGCCACCAGGGAGGTCCATCTTCTAAATTCTTCAAATTACTTGCTTCATGAAGTCATGGCAGGCTGTTTGTTTTTTAACCAACATAGCAGAATTTAAACATCTAAATGAATGACCATGGCAGGCATATACTACTCAATAGGGTCATAATATGTAATTGATTTGAAAATTGTAAATTTCACATAATCTAATTTGAAGTTATAAATCACATGTTTAACTATATAGCATTATGGCAACATTAGCAAAATAAGTTTTCTCTCTTCCAAATTGCTGTCAAACCATTATTTAAGTTTTCTGTTACTTATATAATTTTTCTTTTTCCACAAATATGCAATGTGAGAATTGTAAGGAAAAACTCTGTTTAAAAAGGTGGCTTTTATATTCTTCACAGTCCTCAGGACAGAATGCTTTCTTTTTTCCCCCCCAGAATAATTTCCAATTTAGCTTTGAACACTCAACTGACATTCAAATATTTATTACTCTGATAAAGAACAGAGAAGACCATTCTAATTACAGGCTTTACTCAAAATTCACTGAAAGCTTTTAACTGATTTTCAAATGAGAACAAGTTTTATGATAAAGATATTTTAAAAAGTAATAGATTTGGGTCATCTCAAAGACATTTATAAGAGGATTGTTTAATTAGGGAAAAATGGAAAACTGAAATTCATCAAGTGGATGCAGTCATGAAAAATGAAAGGAAATCTTTATTTGTTGATAAAGGAAATCTATTCAAGACACTATTGAATGAAAAAGCAAATTAAAGATCAATATGCATAATATGATCTAAAAACAAATATACAAATTTGTCTGGGAAACTATCACAATGGTGGTGGAATTTTTGTTGACCTTTATTTCATTGTTTTTTGCCTGATTTTTAAAAAAAACAAATAGCAGGTATGTTTTTATAAAAAACAAAAGTTTTAAGAGAAAAAAAAATAGAAGCCCTGCCAAATCATAGCCCATCCTGGAGTCCTGCAGAATGACTGGAAGGAGACTGATCACAACAGAGATCCATTCCTGCCTTACTTCTGTGTCACACTTTCAGTGTTTTCACTTACTTAGAAACCCCCACTTGCTCAGTACAATAAAGCTTAGAAAAGTGAGTGCTTTCCAGGTGTTTTTAGAACCACCACAGAACAAAATACCATGTAGGTGGCACCATACCTGCTGCTTGAAGTACCTTCTGTCTTCTTCATCAACAAGGACTAGATTCAAAAAGTACCTTACTGAAAATTTTTTGTTCACATCTCTCATTGTTGGAGTTGGGTCATATCCTGCTAAAAATAGTCTTATTGGAATTGATTCACCTGAAAGAAAAGCAATTTCTATTTAGTTCTAAAGGATGACCAAATACAGTTACATAACACCTAAAACTAAGTATTATAAAGACACTAACGCTTCAGTTCCCCCGAGCATAACAAAACTTTAGACCAGAGTTTCTCAGTGTTGACACTACTGACATTTTAGGCCTAATAATTCTATGTTGTGGGTAAGGTCATATACACTGTAGCAAGTTCAGGGCATTCCTGGTCTCTGCCCATAAGATGCCAGTTAACAGTCCCCAAATATGACAACCAAATACGTCTCTAGACATTGCCAAACTTCCCATGGGGAGGAGGGAGTAAAAGTGCACCTGGCTGAGAACCACCAGCTCTAAAGTCAAATGCCTGGATTCGAATTCTAACTCCAGTCAAGTATATCCATCTTATAAAGAATCTGTAAGGACTATATGGACTAATATGTGTAAAAGCTTCAAACAGTGCCAGCA
Organism: Capra hircus; assembly: GCF_001704415.2. Classification (NCBI taxonomy): domain Eukaryota; kingdom Metazoa; phylum Chordata; class Mammalia; order Artiodactyla; family Bovidae; genus Capra; species Capra hircus. Next base: position 20,122,512 of record NC_030835.1, read on the forward strand.
GTTAAGTTCTACTCTAGAGCTTTTGTTACTTTCAAGCTTTCATGAATTTTGCCATTTCTCATCATGTGTATAAATTCTTGAATACTTATTACTAATAAGATTACTATTTTTGGTGACTTGATAGCTTCTCTTTTCCTAAGAGTAATTATTGGCCTATTCTGTTTTGAATTCTTTTTATGTAATACTTTTCTTATGTGTATCTATTTCCTTAAAGGATATACAACCGAGGGCATGGAAAGGGAACAAAGGAGAAACCTCAGGTGAAACAAACATGCCCTGTTCCTGATCAATGATGAGTGCTAGCCCTAATTTATATAGGGCAGGCTGGAGGGAGGAGACAAAAAGTACAAAAAGAGGGAACCAGATGGGTTGGTGCCACTCCTTCAGGGGTCAGCCCACCCTCATGCCTTGGGGGGTATACTATCCTTTGTTTACCAAATAAAATTAAGCTGTAACGGGGGGGGGGCGGATATACAACTGGTTTCTTTTACATAAAAATTTGTGGCTGCTGGAATTTTACTAAGTAATGTTGCATAACACACAAGTACACAGGCATGAGTTTCGAAGTCAGAAAGGCCCAGGCTCAAACGCCAACTCTGCAATGATTAGCTCTTGAAGGAAACCAGAATATGTCACCAAAAAATGTGCCTCTTTGACATTAAAATTATTTCTGAGCTGAAGGCAATTAAGCAGCAGTGAAAGCAAAAAAGAATTCCCCTATTCTGCCTAAAGGCAGGATATAAATTATTTTATTGGAGACACTCTCTCTTTAGCCCAGGGATGGCACCAGAGGAATCTGCAAACAAGCCTACTCTGCTAGCTTCCTCCCTCATATTTACCTTCCCATAGTCCTTGGAAGCCTAAGCTGCTTTCCTTTGCCCAGTTGTTTCTCTCCAAATTTACTGTTCTTTTGAAGATGCTATATAAGCTGAAATGCTAAGTCACTGCTTTGAGTTACTTTTTTGTTGAGGTTTCTCCTGCATGAGGAGAAGACAATGGCAACCCACTCCAGTACCCTTGCCTGGAAAATCCCATGGACAGAGGAGCCTGGTAGCCTACTCCTGAGCAACTGAGCAACTTCACTTTCATGCTCCTGCGTGATGTGCACTGCATGCGTTAATAAACTGTTTTTCTCTTAATTTTGTTAAACAATTCTAGCTGAAAATCTAAGTGGGTAGAGGTAGTTCTGCCTACCCTAACAAGTTTTTAACCTCTACATCTCAGTTTCAGGGATAAAATAAGGGCTACCGCTACCTAACTCAAAGTGTATATGGGAGGGAACTTTAAGCACCTGAGAATACAATGCCTCATCAATAGTTGGCACTCAATAAATGGTTAACTGCTTTTTGAAGTAATTACTAACAGAGTAAGAAAAGCCAAAGACATAAATTTAAAATGATAAATACTGGCTTCATTATCTTAGATACTGAAAATTATTTAGTAAGGGAGCTGCTTATTTTCTTGGAGGCTATATAGAATTCCAAAATCCCACAGAATGAATGCTCAGCTATACTGTACCTTATGTTCAGCATGAGTAAAAAAAGATTTACAGAGAGAAACTCTTGTAACAGAAGACAAAATATTATAAATTCAGAACTAGGGAACAGATATACATCAATGTCTTTCCTAAATTCTAAATTTAAGCTGAGTAAAAAATTAAACCTTATTTCAAACCAGAAAGTACTACTACAGTCTCCTCAGTATTTATACAAAGATGATCTTAAAAATCATTGTAAAAATCATTTTAAGAATTCACATATTCACAGTGAATAAATACTTTCAAGCTAAACTGCCATGAACACTGCTATCTGCACTACCTATAACACAAAAGAAGTAAAAGAAAAGTTTATTACCTTTAACTGGTGCACCATCCATTATTTCATATTTGGCAATTGTTTCTGTTTCTGTTGTGGTACTGGGTCCTAGGGCAATAATGTAAATGATATTAATTTAAATATTGCTAAAATATAATTTCCAGGCTTATACCTTCTTCCTATTTTCTGACATTATTTTAGTCCTAACTGACTTTCCCCCTTTTGTGAAAATGTTGATCATTCTTTTCTATTTCTTGATCCACACTTATTTGCCACCCAACTGAGGTCTCACTCCCTTCTCCTCAAAGGTAATTCAGTAGACGCCTGAAAAACTGCAGGGGCTGAAGTGCTTCGCTGTACACGCATGAAAACCTGCATGTAATTTACAGTCCCTGCTCTGTATCCTCCACTGCTCCCTGTCCACAGCATCCACAGTTCCTTCCTATGCAGATTCAACCAACTGCAGACCACGAAGCAGCATAAAATCTACTACTAAACAAAATCCACTGTAAGTGGACCCATGCATTTCAAAGCTCATGTTCTTCACAGGTCAACTGTATACAGCTCAGAAATACTAAGGAAGTCTCCACAGACTTCCTTCCATCATTCCTAGTATCTGCTGAAACAGAAACTAGGAAGGCACAGCAGAGCACTGACATGCTAGCTTTCTCTGTAACACCCAAAATGTCTTTTCTTGTTAACTTTAACAGAGATAAAATATCAAAGTGAATGCTTAATTGACATACAGTTCTTTTGAAGAGTCAATGATACAAGTTTAAAAGTATACCAAAACACACAGTAATGGTCCCAATGTTGTAAAGTATATAACATGCAAAGACTAAGATCTGTTCTGGATTATGAGTACAAATTATTTCTTATTGAAAATTTTCTAGAACACCCAAACATAATTTTTATAACTAGAAAAAAATGTTTAAATAACTTTTTTAAACAACAAATGGGAAACTGAAGTTTGGTTTTAATATCTTTAAATCACTTTAGCAGGTAAAAAATGGAGACTAAGAAATTACAGATGTTTATGACTATCAATTATAAATTCTTAAAAAGTGGTGCCTAAAATTCTTTTTAGCAGAAAACCAGGAAAATTAGAGGGAAGAAATTAAATCTATATACTAATTAAAACTAGGGGAAAAAATAGGCAATTCCTTGGCGATCCAGTGGTTAACACTTTGCGCTTGCACCACAGGGGGCATGGGTTTGATCCCTGGTCAAGGAACTGAGATCTCAGAAGCCCCATAGTGCACCCAAAAAAAAGGAAAATTAAAAAGCAGTTATGAAAAAAAAAGCAGTTATGAACCAATAAATGATTTGGGGTAACTCGTCGGCTATCTGGAGAAAAGTAAAGCTGGATTCATAGCTGTTTCTTGCTTACATCAGGCCAAATTCCAAATGAATTAAAACTTTAAACAAAATTCCTAAACTACCATGTATTATTTCAGTAGAATCAGGCACAGAAGATTATTTTTAGAACCTCAATGTAAAAAAGGCCTTTCTCACTGTGGTACAAAACCCAGAATCCATAAAAGGAAAAACTGACAATGTGACTTACACAAACGTCAAGAACTTCTACATGGTAAAAACTACCACAAGCAAGACAAATGGGAAATTTTGCTGCTCTTAATACAGAAAATGGGGTTGATTTCTCTAATATATAAAGAGTTTCTATACTTCAAAAGGAAAAGACTAATAATCCAATAGAGATGGGGCAAAGGATATGGATAGGCAGTTTATAGGAAAGAAATACAAATGGCTTTTATACACGTGAAAAGATACTCATCCTCACTCGAATGAGAAAAATGAATCAAAACTACAATGGGGAACCTTTTCCCCGCTCCCACGAGATCAGCTACAGTTTTATAACATTGTGCTTATGAGAACACATGGAAAAAAAGGCACCTTCCTACATTCATTGCTGGTAGTAATACAAATTGGTACAGTCCATAAAGAGGACAAACTGATAATATTAATCAAAATTACAAATGAATATATCCTTGGAAACAGCAATTCCACTTCTAAGATTTTATTTTGCATATAAGCCAACACATGTGAAATGATATTATTAAGTGAAGTGTCTCTAACGTATGCACTGTACATAACCACTTGACTAAAAGGAAGGGTGTAATAAAGAGGCACTTGCATGTGTATGAATAAATGTTTAAATGACTTTAAAACTTGTATCACCTATGAGTAGCTGGGATACATAAATAGGACACTTTACTGTATAATCATTCACATTTTATTTTTGAACCATGTGAATTATCTACTCAAAAACTAATTTTTAAAAACATAAATGAGTAACTCACTGCCAGCAATATTAAGTATCAAAGTTAGTATCCAAGGTGGATATTTAAGTTTAAACAGTATTTTAAGATTTTAAAATTTCAACTAAAATGAACTTCAATTCAGGAACCCTTTAACTTACCAATTCCTGTGATCTCTTTTTTAATCAGTTGTAACTCCATATGTTGGATTTTTATTCTTACTAATAAGAAGTAAATTTTTCCAACAATCACATCCTTTAAATGATACCTTTAGGGAAAGAATATTTGTCACTTACTAAATATCAATTTACAAAACAAAGAGTGAAATATGTACTGAAAAGGTTTATTAGATATCTGTAGGATAATTACTATTTAAGAATACCATTCTGACTATTCATGTATTTAATGTTCCTTTTTTTCAAAAGAGTATTCATCATTTTACTATAAAAATTAGGAAAAAAAACTTTTACTTCATCATCAATAAACCTCAGGGGGAAAAATTAGCCAGAGTAATTGTCAGTCACCTATTTAGAGGTCAACTTCATTTCTAAAGAACTTAAGCGAGGAAAATTGAGATTTTTATGCCTGAAAATGTTTGGCATATGAAGATGTTCCGAACATTAAAAACTTTATACAGGTGTTTAGTGTATTACTCCAAGTGCTAGAATAGTGCAGTTAAAAAAATCACCCGGTCACAAAGAGACCTTCTCTAGGTTTGAATCTCAAGATAATATCCCAAGAGTTGACTAATGCAATTATGTCTCTCTGAAGGGAGACTTCCAGTGACAAGTTTTAGGTCCTAAACTAATAATTTTATCAACAATATAATTTAAGACTCTGAACACATGTGTATCACAATTTCAGTGATATAAACTGGGACATGACAAGCAATAAAAATCATGTAGGGCTTCCCAGTGGTTAATAATTTGCCTTGCAATCCATAGGACACAGGTTTGATCCCTGGTCTGGGAACATCTCACATGCTATGGGGCAACTAAGCCTGTGAGTCCCAACTACTGAAGCATGCTCACCATAAAGCCCGTGCTCCACAACAAGAGAAGCCCACACACCTCAACTAGAGAGGAGACCCCGCCCGCAGCAACAAAGAGCCAGCACAGTCAACAATAGGTATATTTTTTAAAAATTCATATACCAGAAGAGTGCACAGGAAGAGGATAAAATAATGAACATTCATTTCTTCAACAAACAAACTTTAATGAAAAAATAAATAAAAGGGAAAACATAAAACAGATTTAAGTATCAAAAACCAAATGTTTTTTGATTAGTGTGTTTGTTAAGTGAGTTTGGATCCACTGGATTTGAACAAATCTTGTTTGGATACTGACATAAACAAACTTTTATAAATCATTTAAGGAAATGAATACTGACTAGATATGTGAACATGTTAAGAAAATATTAATATTTTTAGATATATACTTTGGTGAAAGTTTAAAAAGACATTAATAAATAAAGTTTAAAGAGCCCATTTCTGAAAAAACACAACATATATAAATGCATATACCCCCTCCCATGGAAAGCTATACAAAAGGATATTAATAGTGGTTGAGTGATAAAGGTGAAAATATGTGGTATTTTTATTTCCCTTGACTTTTCTACATTGTCAATTTTTTTAATAATAAAAAGGTATTGTTCATGTAGTCAGAAAAAAGAGTATTTTTGCTTATTTTAAAGAGAAGACTAGCTGAAACGATGCCAAGACAGTAAGATAGACTTTCACAGATTTACAGGATTAGCTGCCTTCTGAGATGGTGAGATCTTCTATTAAAAAATGGCCAAGCAGAGTCTTACCAGGCACAGAATATGAAAGACATCTGCACCAAGTCAAATTCCTACTAAAACAAAACCAAATCCTTCTAAAGTTTCTTTCAGTTCGGAGATTCTGATGGTCTCTTAACATCAGATTAATGTTGATTCTATCCTTTGACCAATTTACAAAGACATAAAAGGTTTATTTCTTAATTTTCCCTGACCATTCATCTGTTTGTAAAAGGTACTTACTTTGATTTATTATACTCAAATTCAATGTGTAGACAATCTTCAATGCCCACTTCCATCTTAATAGAGTTGTTGACATCAGGATAGGTAGCAAGCTGGTGAACAATAAGATCATATTCCTTTACCAAGTCTGTCAGTCTTCTTACTATTGTCACCTTAAGAAAATACCTACAAAAGTTAATGGAGAGGACAAGTTAAACCTCCTGTGAGATACCTCAGTGTTTCAAATAAGCAAACTTCAGTTTTCTCCTTCCTGACATTCCTTAGGGATCAATTTACTCCATTTACTTCATGAAGAAGTTTTCATTTTTAAATAAATGCCTTCACCATGGAAAAAATACAAAGTTCAATTTTAAGAATAGTGGACATACTTTTTAGATCTCTCTAGATCGATTCTTTTTTTCTTTCATTTCCTACATCACTTCTTAACCATAGACTAAATGAGACTCATTGAGAAACTAATGGATTTAGAGGGTAATTCCATTTACAAGACAAATGAAGTATCTAAGAAACTGAGGTACATACAAGGGAAGTATATGACTAAAACTTCTTATAATGGGATCCTCTGAATCCTTTAGAGGGCTTCCCAGGTGGCACAGTGGTAAAGAATCCGCCTGCCAATGCAGGAGACCCAAGAGATGCAGGTTCGATCCCTGGGTCAGGAGGATCCCTTAGAGTAGGAAATGGCAACCCACTCTGGTATTCTTGCCTAGAAAGTTCCATGGACAGAGGAGCCAGCAGGCTATAGTTCATGGGGTCACGAAGAGTTGCACATGACTGAACGCACACGTGTGTGTGCACACATACACACAAATCTGATAGAAGGATCTTATTACATCAGATCTGCATTAGCCAGAAAAAAAATATATATATATACACATATATATTTGACAGAATTTTCAAAATCTTAAGTCTTCCAGTCCAAAATTATAATTAGAAGTTTAGGACATTCAACAGTAGTCATTACCTTCTGGTTTGTGTATCATAAACTGTAGACAAAATCAATTCATACCTTAAGCGGACATTGGCACCGATGTAAGATTCATATGGCTTTTCAACTTGCATAAATTCAAAATCATAACTTCTGCTCTGAGTCAGTTCTCCAGGTAAGGCTAGCTCTTTCACTAGGTTTACAAATTCGTGAGTATTACTCTTGTCATTGAAAAGCTCTAAGAAATTTTAAAAAGAAAGACCAATTATGTTTGATATCCATCTCATCAAAACCCAAACTTCTACTTCCAGAGCAAGTAATTTTTATCAAAAGAATTACTTGGGTTTGCCTTCACTTTAAATACCAGAGCTATGATCTGAATTCCATTATCCTATTTTGCTCCACATGGGCATAAAAAAATTCAGGTGGCATAGCAAAATGAAAATTTCTGTTATGAAAGAATTCAATCCTTTAGTGTAGTTAGGGTTTGCCCAATAAGAAGCTGTTTAAATTGCTACATTTCCAGCAATTATTTGAACTTCCTCCCTTCAAGACAAAAAATGCTTTGTTGTTTTGCTTTAGTTAGGCAAATATATTACCCTGATAAAACTATACTATGTAAAAGACTAAAATCAACTATCAGTTAATTACCATAATTTGCCCCTTAAGTATAATCCCATCCAAAATAGATACCTAAACTAACATCTACCCATTCCAATTTTGACACTTTCAAAATAGACAGTAAAACTTAGAAAGCTAGGATCTATTTTCTTTTCTCTTTCTGCATCTGCAGTACCCGAAGATTTATATAGTTTAACTCCGGCTAAGGCAAGAAATATATGTATGGAAACATACACAAGTTGATCTAAGTCAAGAAGAAATTGCAACTTTCCTTTTCACATGGAATTTTCTGTTGACAGGTGAGTCTGGCTACAGGTATAAACTAAGTTAGGAAGACAATGGCATGAGTAATTATCAAGTGAAGGATGAAGGTGACACCGCTAATTGTGAATAAAGCTGGTGAAAAACCTAGGCAGATGGAAATTTCAGGGAGTCAACTAGTTTACTTGAATTATTTTTCAAGGCTGCTAGCTTACGTAACTCCTTTCACTTTTAGTAATCAGATTTCATCACAAGTAAAGGCAGCATGAGTCAAATATCATTTAATATAATTAAAAGAAACACGATTATTTAATGTTTATAAAATAAATCCTTTTATTATACAAAATCAATTCCTTCTTTCCATAAAGCAAAACTCTAATTCAATTATTTAACTGCCATATCAAACTCTCTTCAAACTCAGTTAACAACAAAAAAAAGTAGTACTATTTTAAAACTCACCAATTTGACCTACAAATTCAATTCTAATTCCTTGGTGCTCTAGCCTCTTTCCAGGTTGCTTAAAGGCTACATTCACCTGCCAAAACACGAAATTTTAAGAGATGTTAACAATCCTTTGTGGGCCTACTATTAGATTCCTTCCAGATGAATATAATATATAAATACTTCAGGTGTTCATTTCTGAAGTCTGAGAAACCACCACATACCTAGATTATGATGATCTTATAGCTCCAGAGAAGATAAAACTTACTCCTATACAATCACTAATGAACTTATTACTTATATGTACATTTAAAGCATCTGCTTTGTTAGGAAGGAATGTTTCTATAGAGCTGGAGAACTACAAAGAATCAATAAAAGGGAAAACTTTCAACTATTCAAATACGTTTTCTGGTCAAATAGTTAAACAATTCTATAATAGCATTTTAATATAAAGGTTATTAATAATTCTAAAAACTGACCTAAAAGATCACTTTCAGCTTTTTACAACCAACCATATGTTGTTATAATTTTTGATATTAAAAGCAACAGTTACTGCCCTGAGTCTGCTACTCATCCTAAAAATAGAATGTCTAAAGATTTAAATTTTGAGTATGATATATTTTACATACTTTTGAAATTAAGTATATAATCTAAAATCCCTAAATTTGTATCTGCTAAATGGAAACCTTAACATTACACATTTTAATTTGACAAAATATAAAGTACACAGATATTAGAAACAAATTTCAACCATTTAAGGATTAGCTAAAATACAAAAAAAAAATACTCCCAGGTTTGTTCTTTACTGTAGAAAATACTGGTAATGTGACTCTTAAAAGCTGTTCTTTCAAACAATGCTTCTCAATAGAAATCAAGAACCAACAAAATGAAGTTCAAGTACTTCTGTTTATAAACTATGTAATTAAAATATTCATGCTTCTATATCTTCTACATCTATAACCAGGGTGAGTTAAGTTATTCACCTTCCAAAATTAATATGTCAGAAAAAGAAGTAAATACATTGGAGTATATCACATGATGGAGTATAATTAAAGTATAAAAATAATAAGGTCAATGAATTTTTAATGATGTGGGAAGATGTGCATGATGTGTTACATGTAGGAAGCATGGTCAAATTGTATACAAGTATAATGCCAATTATATTTTTTAAAGTACAGAAAAGAAAAATTATATGGGTAATTTTGTTTCCTTCTTTGCAGCTTTTTTTTTTTTTTTTTTTTTTTGACAAACAGCAATTAAGTATATGCTACAGGAGTCCCAAGACAGTTCAATGGGGAAAGAATAGATGATATACAGACAGCAATAAGCACATGAAAAGATGCTCAATATTATTCATCATTAAAGGGAATGCAAAGCAAAACCACATGACCACTTTTCACCCACAAAAAAATAATCAGACAGTAATAAACATTGCCAAGAAGGTGAAGAAACTGGAACTCTCTCATACATTGCTAGAGAGAATATAAAACGGCACAGCTGCTCTGGAAAAGTCTGGAAGTTCCCCTAAAGGTTAACACATAACCCAGCAATTCCATTCCTAAGTCTACACTCCAGAGAAAAGAAAACACAGTCACACAAAAACGTATACACAAATGTACAGAAATATTCTTAATGATCAATAAATAGAAACCCAAGTATACTTAACTGAAATGTCCTCAACTAAAGGATGAAGAAATGTACATCCAATACTAGACAGTCAGTCAGTTAGTTCAGTCGCTCAGTCGTGTCCGACTCTTTGCGACCCCATGAATTGCAGCACGCCAGGCCTGCCTGTCCATCACCAACTACCGGAGTTCACTCAGACTCACGTCCGTCGAGTCCGTGATGCCATCCAGCCATCTCATCCTCTGCCGTCCCCTTCTCCTCCTGCCCCCAATCCCTCCCAGCATCAGAGTCTTTTCCAATGAGTCAACTCGTCGCATGAGGTAGCCAAAAGTACTGGAGTTTCAGCTTTAGCATCATTCCTTCCAAAGAAATCCCAGGGCTGATCTCCTTCAGAATGGACTGGTTGGATCTCCTCGCAGTCCAAGGGACTCTCAAGAGTCTTCTCCAACACCACCGTTCAAAAGCATCAATTCTTCGGCGCTCAGCCTTCTTCACAGTCCAACTCTCACATCCATACATGACCACTGGAAAAACCATAGCCTTGACTAGACGGACCTTAGTCGGCAAAATAATGTCTCTGCTTTTGAATATGCTGTCTAGGTTGGTCATAACTTTTCTTCCAAGCAGTAAGCATCTTTTAATTTCATGGCTGCAGTCACCATCTGCAGTGATTTTGGAGCCCCAAAAAATAAAGCCTGACATTGTTTCCACTGTTTCCCCATCTATTTCCCATGAAGTGATGGAACCGCATGCCATGATCTTCGTTTTCTGAATGTTGAGCGTTAAACCAACTTTTTCACTCTCCTCTTTCACTTTCATCAAGAGGCTTTTTAGTTCCTCTTCACTTTCCGCCATAAGGGTGGTGTCATCTGCATATCTGAGGTGATTGATATTTCTCCCAGCAATCTTGATTCCAGCTTGTGTTTCTTCCAGTCCAGTGTTTCTCATCATGTACTCTGCATATAAGTTAAATAAGCAGGGTGACAATATACAGCCTTGACGCACTCCTTTTCCTAGTTGGAACCAGTCTGTTGTTACACAGCCAGTTCTAACTGTTGCTTCCTGACCTGCATACAGATTTCTCAAGACACAGGTCAGGTGGTCTGGTATTGCCATCTCTCTCAGAATTTTCCACAGTTTATTGTGATCCACATAGTCAAAGGCTTTGGCATAGTCAATAAAGAAGAAATAGATGTTTTTCTGGAACTCTCTTGCTTTTTCGGTGATCCAGCAGATGTTGGCAATTTGATCTCTGGTTCCTCCGCCTTTTCTAAAACCAGCTTGAGCATCTGGAAGTTCACGGTTCACATACTGTTGAAGCCTGGCTTGGAGAATTTTGAGCATTACTTTACTAGCGTGTGAGATGAGTGCAATTGTTCGGTAGTTTGAGCATTCTTTGGCATTGCCTTTCTTTGGGATTGGAATGAAAACTGACCTCTTCCAGTCCTGTGGCCACTGCTGAGTTTTCCAAATTTGCTGCCATATTGAGTGCAGCACTTTCACAGCATCATCTTTTAGGATTTGAAATAGCTCAACTGGAATTCCATCACCTCCACTAGCTTTGTTGGTAGTGATGCTTCCTAAGGCCCACTTGACTTCACATTCCAGGATGTCTGGCTCTAGATGAGTGATCACACCATCATGATTATCCAGGTCGTGAAGATCTTTTTTGTACAGTTCTTCTGTGTATTCTTGCCACCTCTTCTTAATGTCTTCTGCTTCTGTTAGGTCCATACCATTTCTGTCCTTTATCAAGCCCATCTTTGCATGAAATGTTCCCTTGGTATCTCTAATTTTCTTGAAGAGATCTCTAGTCTTTCCCATTCTGTTCTCTTCCTCTATTTCTTCGCACTGATCGCTGAAGGCTTTCTTCTCTCTTCTTGCTATTCTTTGGAACTCTGCATTCAGATGCTTGTATCTTTCCTTTTCTCCTTTGCTTTTTGCTTCTCTTTTCACAGCTATTTGTAAGGCCTCCCCAGATAGCCATTTTGCTTTTTTGCATTTCTTTTCCATGGGGATGGTCTTGATCCCTGTCTCCTGTACAATGTCACGAACCTCATTCCATAGTTCATCAGGCACTCTATCTATCCAGATCTAGGCCCTTAAATCTATTTCTCACTTCCACTGTATAATCATAAGGGATTTGATTTAGGTCATACCTAAATGTTCTAGTGGTTTTCCCTACTTTCTTCAATTTCAGTCTGAATTTGGCAATAAGGAGTTCATGATCTGAGCCACAGTCAGCTCCCGGTCTTGTTTTTGCTGACTGTATAGAGCTTCTCCATCTTTGGCTGCAAAGAATATAATCAATCTGATTTTGGTGTTGACCATCTGGTGACGTCCATGTGTAGAGTCTTCTCTTGTGTTGTTGGAAGAGGGTGTTTGCTATGACCAGTGCATTTTCTTGGCAAAACTCTATTATCTTTGCCCTGCTTCATTCCGCATCCGAAGGCCAAATTTGCCTGTTACTCCAGGTGTTTCTTGACTTCCTACTTTTGCATTCCAGTCCCCTATAATGAAAAGGACAACTTTTTTGGGTGTTAGTTCTACAGGAGGCAGAGCTCTCCCCACCTCACCTCCTTTATCACAGCCCATTCCCATGAGAGGTCCAGTCAGACCAGCCAGCAATAAGAAGCTGAACGTGTTCCTTAAAGACCAATAGCGGTCTGCGGTCAGAACGGCAGACGCCCCTTCAAGCTCTCTGTTCAGTTCTGTGAAACCCTCTCCAGCCTGCTGGTTTACCAGGAGAATCTTCTGTCCTGAGTGAGAAGGTTAAATTCCCCCAGAGCTTTGCATTTTAGTGGCTCTTTTATTCTATTTCATTTAATAGAGTTTTTATTTCATTACATTTTATTCTATTATATTTAATTCCCTGGTGGCTCAGAGGTTAAAGTGTCTGCCCGCAATGCGGGAGACCTGGGTTCAATACCTGGGTTGGGAAGATCCCCTGGAGAAGGAAATGGCAACCCACTCCAGTATTCTTGCCTGGAGAATCCCATGGATGGAGGAGCTTGGTGGGCTACTAAAACATCATTCAGCCATAAAAAAGAATCGTGCTTTGATAAATGCTACAACATGAAAGAATTTTGAAAACATCATGCTACATGAAATGAGGCAGACACAAAAAGACAGATCTTGTATAACCACTTATATGAAATAGAAGAAGCCCAGAATAGGCAAATTTACAGGGAAAAATAGTAGACTAGAGGTAGCCATGGACCGGGAGAAAAGGGAAAAGGACAGCTATTGTTTAATGAGTACAAAGTTTCTGTTCGGGATGATGAAAAAATTTCAAAATAGTGGTGATGATTGCACAACACTGTGAATGTGATTAATGCTACTGAATTATATACATTACAAATGGTTAAAATAGCAAATTTTATTATATTTTTGACCAAAAATTTTCTTAAAAGTAATAAACCTTGAAGACATCATGCTAAGTGAAAGGAGCCAAACACAAAGGCCACATGTTGTATGATTCTATTTATATGAAATGTCCAGAATAGGCCAAATCCATAGAGAAAGAAAGTACATCTGTAGATTAGTGGATGCTAGGTGTCTTAGTTCACTCAGGCTGCTGTAACAAAAAACAACAGACTAGGTGGCTTAAAAACAACATAAATTTACTGCTTACAGTTCTGGAAGCTGTGAAGTTCAAGATCAAAGCACCAGCAGATTTGGTGTCTGGGAGAGTTTGCTTTCTGGTTCACAGATGGCTACCTTTTCACTATGTCCTCACATGTCAGAAGGTGCACACAAGATTTCTCTGAGGACATTAATCCCATTCATGAGGGCACAGCCCTTATGACCTAATCATTTCCCAAAAACTCTCCCCCTCCCCCTCCGCTCAGCCCCACCCCACCTACAAGTACATCATACTAAGGATTAGGGTTTAACACACAAATCTTATGAGGACACAAACATTTAGCATATGGCGCCAAGTGAATGACTGCTAATGTTATGGTGTTTCTTCTCAGTGATGAAAACATTATGGAATTAGCTAGTGATGACAGCTGCACAACTCTGCACAAGTAGTGAAAATCTCTTGACTGTATATACTCAGTAGGGTAAATTTATGATATGTGAATTATAACTCAATAAAGCTATATTGTTTAAATATAAAAGAAAGTATATATCACAAATAAAACAATGGAATAGAACAGAGAGGCTGAAACAGACTCATACAACCTCTGGTTACTGACAAAGGTGACGCTACAATGCAGTGGTGGAAAGGATGGCTTTTTCAATAAATGTCCTGGGTCAATTAGATATCCATATGGGGAAAAAAATAATAAGTAGCCTTGACTCTTATGTCATAAAGACAAAATCAATTTCAAAAAACAGAGAATCTAAATGTGAAATATGAAACTACTTAAAATTATAGGAGGAACAGGAGAATATCTTCATGCCCATAAGGTAGGCAAAGATGTCTTAAATAGGATACAAAAAGCACTACCAAAAAGTAAACACAACATTTGTAGAGTATATTATTATTATTATTACATATTATACATTTGTCCAAACCCATAGAATATACATCACCACAAGTGAACCCTTAGATAACAAACTTTGGGTGACTATATAATGTGTCAATGTAAGTTCATCCTTGATCAAAAATGTACCATTCTAGGGGCTGATGTCGATAATGGGAAATCTCTATACCTCCCTCGCAATTTTATGTAAATCTAAAACTACTCTTGGAAAAAACCTGGAAAAAAAGGTATACATAGACAGCTCACATGTCAGGAATATTCTTGCTCTAGGCAGGATGTCAGGTCTTCCAGTCTCTAAGATTTTTTTTCTAATACATGAAGTATTCTTCCTACAATGCATAACAAAGTTTGGAAACCAATGATTTAGTCCAATCTCAACTTACAGGTGAGATCTACAAAGTTAAATGACTGCCCAGAGCTACCTATCAAGACAGTGGTAAAGTCCAAGGCTAGATCTTCCAACCCCAGCCAAATGATCTTTTAACTATATTCAGACATTTTGCAAAGCCTAGACTAGTGTGGTAAGACTTGTTTTTGGTGGTGTTATGTCTATAAATTTTGAAAATCTGAGGTTCAGTCTCTCCCTAAAAAAACTAGATTGGTATCTCTACCCCTTCTACTCAAAGTGAAGTCACTCAGTCGTGTCCGACTCTTTGTGACCCCATGGACTGTAGCCCACCAGGCTCCTCCATCCATGGAATTTTCCAGGCAAGAGTACTGGACTGGGTTGCCATTTCCTTCTACCTCTTCTAATCCCACCATATTAACAACTCATCTTTTCCATAGATCAAGCACTATTTCCTTTACTTTTTTGATGTGTTCCATCCTTTTAATGATTTTGTCACTCTCTTTCAGATTTCTTCTCTTTCTCCCCATCATTTTAAAGGAAGAGTAAAGCAGAAAAGAAAAACATTTATTTCAGATATAACACTAAGACACCAGTAAGTGGCAAAGGACCAGAATAGACGATGCAGTAAAACGGCTGGTAAACCTAAGTTCAACCTATCTAGTAACCAAAGAATGCTATCAAAGAATAGTATCATTTTTGCCTACAGAAATAGCAAAGGTTAAAAAGAGATCATATTCAGCTCTACCCTGAGTGAAACAAGGTATTAAGTGAACATGAGATTTCATGCAAATTTTCCAGGTTAACATGTATCAATACCCTTCAAATATTCATGTCAAATATTCATGTCCAGCCACTCCTAGGAATTCATTCTAAAGGAAATAATCTTATCCTACAGAAATCTGAAGAAAAACTTATGTATAAAATGTCTGTATTACTAAACATATGGGGATATACTACAAGCAATTTGAAAAACAGAAACTAGTTAAATATCCAACAGTAGGGAAAAGGTATGCTTAATATATTACATATACATAAACATTAACTAATACAGACAGACTAGGAAGAAACACATTCAAATTTTAATAGTGAGTTATTTCCATATGATGGGACTATAGATAACTATTTTATTTCCCAAACTGTTTACAATGTATATGTATTACCTTAACAAGCAGGAGAGAAAAATTCTTAATATTTTTTATCTTTTATATTTAGAAAAATTTTTTCAAACATTTTATGATTTGATTTTATCTAGGATATTACCATTCTTCAGTATCACAAATTAATGAGTAGTAATCATATTCCATAAGGTATTAAAATAATCCTTGGTAAGGAAAAGGGGGATAAAGTTAAACCACAGAAGGTATCACAAATGTATCTGAGCAAGCATGGACACATTCTAAATGTGCTTAAATCCTCTACAGAGTATCAAGAAATGAGATCAATAGACACAACAAAAGTAGTACAGACTGATAACCTATAAAGAATGAGAAAAAAACTTTTAGGAATTGTCTGTCTAGTCAAGGCTACGGTTTTTCCAGTGGTCATATATGGATGTGAGAGTGGACTGTGAAGAAAGCTGAGAGCCAAAGAATTGATGCTTTTGAACTGTGGTGTTGGAGAAGACTCTTGAGAGTCCCTTGGACTGCAAGGAGATCCAACAAGTCCATCCTAAAGGAGATCAGTCCTGGGGGTTCATTGGAAGGACTGATGCTGAAGCTGAAACTCCAATACTTTGGCCACCTCATGCAAAGAGTTGACTCACTGGAAAAGACTCTGATGCTGGGAGGGATTGGGGGCAGGAGGAGAAGGAGACAGAGGATGAGATGGCTGGATGGCATCACTGACTCGATGGACATGAGTTTGAGTGAACTCCGGGAGTTGGTGATGGACAGGGAGGCCTGGTGTGCTGCAGTTCATGGGGTCGCAAAGAGTCGGACACGACTGAGCGACTAAACTGAACTAGAGAATTATCCCCAGTCTCCATAACTCAATTAAAGGAGAAACAAACTTGAGTGGATCACAGCCCCACTGTAGCAACTGTCGTATGTTAAACAGATTCACATGGTCACAAACACAAAATTCTGCACACAGTTTAATTTAGACTCTGCCCATAACCATTTCAGTATAAGAATCTTTCCTGCAAGTGTTCTGTTGGATCAAAGCTTTCAGCTGACCTTCTGAAAAACATTTTCCATCTCTAATAAAATCATTCAAATTTAGATACAGCACAAGCCACTTTCACGACTAATTCTAATATTCTACAACTAGATAATTCTCCAAACAAAATATTTACCTTTCCTGAAACAGATTCTCCATCATAGAAAAGATAGTGCTTTTCTACTTTGCCATCTTCAGTTTTCATTTCCGCCATTTTCCTGGTTTCCCCATCATTAAGGACAACGTCGATCTCACAAATGGGACCGAAAAATCCTCCAAGAAAACTCTAAAATAAAAGAAAAATTCTCACAATTGTTTTGTCAGTCACTACAGTTTAAAATTCAAACTTGTACCTATAACCTAAAGTTAACCTATGAATTCAGGATGAAGTAAGAATTCATACCAAATACTGCATCAAAACTAAATAAATATCATACAATATGCATATAGCTAATGCTGCACTGTACCCTTAAAAATTTATTGCAGATAAATTTGTTTTCTACCACAATAAAATAAACAGTCCCCCCAAAACTAAATAAATTGAAACACTATAATTTCAATCATTTCCACAAGTAACCACTATAAATAATCAAATTCTAACATCTATCAAAAATCTAAAAAATTAATCTTAACATCTGGATTTGAAAAAAGTTACCTTTAGTTATACATCTTTGAGGTTCTTTCATTATATTGCTATAATGAAACTCATACAATCCCAATTACTCATGAATTATTACAACATACTACTTATGGAAAACCTACTGCTATGTAAGTCTGAACAGGATATGTTACATTGTGTAAACCCTTGAAAATAAAAACTGGCTCTAATAGAGGAGACTAATTAAATGTTAATTTTTCTAAACAAAGTGTATAAGCCTTGTTCTGTAAATCCTGAATATGACAGAAGTAAAAGAGACAAAGATCAATTGCTTATGAACGGCGAAACACATTAGCTGGAAATAATACAGAATCCATTGGCTATTCCAATGTCACATATAGTTGTGGATTATTTTTTGCCTGCTATAAAAGCTAGTTTTCTAGTCTTTTTTAAAATTTACAGAGTTTTCTCTTAAAAACATAAATCTGGGGACTTCTTTGGAGGCCCAGTGGTTAGGATGTCACGCTTCCATTGCACCGGCACAGGTTCGATCCTTGGTTGGGGAACTAAGATTTGGAATGCTGTGCAGTGCAACAGAATAAATAAATAAATAAACCCAATCATATCCTTCAATATGCTGGTAGCAGTATAAATTGGAACAACTACTTTAGAAAATAGTTGGCATTATCTGGTAAAGCTAAAGATACATACATATACATATATATATATATATATATATATATATATATATCAATGATCCAGCAATTATACCCCTAGGTATCTATCCTAAACAGAAACTTACACATATAAACCAGGAGACCATTATAAGAATGTTCATAACATCATTGTTCACAACAGGCCCACTTAGGAAATAATCTAAATATTTATCAATGAGAAAATGGACACACACACTTTTATCTATATTCATACAGTGGGCAATGGAATGAATTACAACAAAGATGAATCTCACATACACGTTGAGTGAAAGAGACCAGACATATTCCGTTTATTAAAAAATAAAAAACATGATGCACATTATAGTGGTATTAGAAGTCAGGAAGTAGTTGGAAGAAAGCACTGGGGTACTATTAATGTTCTTTTTGGTTTTATCTGAGTGCTTAACACATAGGTATATTGACTTTGTGAAAGTTCATCAGGCTGTACACTTATTTGTGCACTTGTCTATAGTTAACACTTACTTTAATGAAATGCTATTTTAAACATACACATATACAATGTATTCCATAACATGGCCTATACATATCTTGCTCTATTCATCCCTCCAGCCACACCAGACTCAAATGATGCAAGTTCTCAAATACGCCCAGTCTCCTTCTTGTCCTAGACCAAGTTATCCTAACAAAGTCATCCTTTCACTGTGACTCACCTCCATAAAGAGGCCTTCCCTAACTTCCTAATCAAAACTGAATTCTCCAAATCTGGGAAGTGCAACACCATGTAAGTTTACTTCATCATTTATTATAAAAATGTTAGTCACTCAGTCATGTCCAACTCTGCAACCCCATGGGCTGTAGCCCACCAGGTTTCTCTGTCCATGAAAATTTCCAGGCAAGCGTACCGGAGTGGGTTGCCATTTCCCTCTCCATGGGATCTTCCCAACCCAGGGATTGAACCCAGGTCTCCTGCATTGCAGGCAAACTCTTTACCATCTGAGCCACCAGGGAAGCCCATTTATTATAATCTGTGTACTTACTGAGTATCTGACTCCCCAACTGAACTATAAACTTCATGAGGACAGAGACCTTATCCTTTGCTCAACACTGAAGACTCAGTGGCCAGGGGCAGCATGTGGCATTTAATAGAAGGCATTCAAATACTTGTTGATTGTTAATTTTGAGTAAAACACATACTGTCCTGTTAATAAAAAATAAATGGATACATAAAAGAAATGAGCTAAAACTTAGCATGTTTGGTAAGACCAGCCCTCCCCCAGGCAGTTGGCATTGATGCAGTAGTGAAGTCTAGAGCAAGGAGCTTGAGTTAAGGCTCAGTTCTGTGCTCAGGAGGAAGGATAATGGCAAACAAGCTAACAATCCTGCTAAGGCTATGCAGATCACAGGGTGATACCACTAATATGATGGACGGAGACTGTTTTCCTAAATTCTGAGCTTGCTTCTTTGTTTTTTGGGGGTTTTTTTGTGGGTTTTTTTTTTTTTTTTTTTGGCTACAGCACACTGTTTGTGGGACCCTGGTTATCAAACCTGGGCCCTTGGCAGTGAAAACACAGAGTCCCAACCACTGGACCACAAGGAAAATTCCTGCTTCTTCGTTTTTATTAATCCTTTATTAACAAAAGGATTATAATTTCAAGAAAGCAACTCAATGAATTACCAGATTAGTACTCATACTCCAAATATATAAAGAGCAAATTTTCCTTTTGACAAGATGTTTTGTCCCTTCCTAGTTAGCTTTCATACCCCAAGTTTTAAACTCACAACTTGCTCAAAATGGTATACATTCTCCTAAGAGCTACAAATATGAGAATGTATAGCAGGTCAAAATCAGTCAGCTGATATTTACTAATCATCAACTACCTGCAAAGCACTGATCCAGCAAAGGGGGCAGGTACTGGGGAGCTGCCATGAGAAAAACAATTATGAAAGAATAGATGTCAGTCTCAAAATTTGAATCATAAAACCAAAGCAGGGAAACAAAAAAATTTTTTTTATTCCTCCTTAATACTTCCTAGAGTTAGTTCCAGGAAAAATGAGATTTGAAAACTATAAGAACTGTTTTACAAATGAAACAAAATATTATGGTTACTTTTTCCCACATACATAACGCTTAACATATACAACTGAATTGGGATTTGAAAGTTGATATTAAAAGATCAATACTGAAATATACAGTTGCCACTAATTAAAATGGTAAAAAACAGACTTAAAAGTACATAAACTTCACAATTAACTAACGACAATTAGTAATTGTAAACAATAAGTCTTGTTTTGACACCATATGTAAAACTTAAAAATTGTTAGGCATTAAAAATATGTAAAAACTATCTGTTGTCCTCAATCATTTTCTGCATGCATGAAGTATTTCATAAATAGTGGTTAGGATTCAGCGCTTTCACTGCCAAGGGCACAGGTTTGATCCATCCCTGGTCAGGGATCTAAGATCCCACAAGTCACCTTGTGTGGCCAAAAATTAAGCAAATAAAGTTTTTATTTCAAGATGTGCATCTTCTTGCACATCCTATCATTTCAAACAAAAAGTTACAAAATTTAAATCTTTTAAAAATTATTCACAGTCAAATGATAATACTTCTGATTTATATAAAGAGGGAAAAATACAGAATTGTCAGAATGGTGAAGACTACAAGGCAAAGGAATAAAAGCTGTAAAGAAGGTTAGGATATATTAACTTACACTTCTGCTGAAATGACAAGAGGCACTTCTGAAATCTTAAGAGAAAGACTGCCAAGATCTTTTAGAAAAGACACCTTCAAGTATGTATTCAAAATATGGGATTTTCAGGAGCAATACTAGAAATTACATAAATCAAAACTCTTAGGTAGCCTTTAAATAACTACAGGGCACTATATATGACTAATTAAATATTAGAACAATTATTTTCACAGTTTTCTAATCGTATCCTAAACTTCACATCAAAAACTTTAAGATTTTTCAAATAATTTGTAACCCAACATTGAGCATTACTATCTAGCAAAATTACAAGTGGATGTTAAAAGACGAATTTTATAGCCCTCACTGAAGAAATTTCACTACATCCTCTGAATGTAAAGAAAAGCAACTCAAGGTGAGGCAGAAGAGAAGCTCTCAAAATTTATTAACAGTGCATTCAGGAGCAATGAAACAGCAAATTTTCATACATATATTATTACACTTGTGCCTATTTCAGTGTTTCCAAGCTTTACAATTGTATTTGTTTCACGAGTAACTTGAAAATAAAAACTGTTCTTGAAAATAATGCATTAAAAGTAGTAATTTTAAATGCAAGCAAAAAATAGGAAGGCCTTTTACGTTTTCTTTGCAAATTATATTCAATTAAAGAAGCCATCTCTAACCTCCTGACTAGTAAGGTCACCCCCCCAATACTTCCTTCTTATCACAGCTGTTTTATTTGTTTCCACGTTAAACAAATAATCACACAAATGTTTATCTCCTTCTTGCCTACAAGCTACAAGAGAGCAAGGGCTGATTCAGTCTTGCTCAGAGCCCCTGGGAGCGCCTAAGTATAGCTGATGAAAAAAAGAGAAAAGGGCTCGAAGTTTAAGAATGAACATTTCTGTGCTCCTTTTCTTTTTTAATTAAAACAACTCGATTCCTGACTTTAAAATGTATTCATCAAATGTAACTTTTTCAAAAAATAAACCTAGCTTAGTCTTGAAGCCAAGTCTCAAGCAGATTACGGAACTGGGTGAGCTCTGGGAAACCAGGTACTATTAAAGGAAAATACACAGTAGGCGCTCAACATATGCATGCTAAGTGAACCAAGTAAATGAATACTACCATAAAATGAGTCAAATGAGATCCAATCGAGAGGAAATCGCTAACACACACAAAGCTGAACGCCACCGTGCTCACGCTTGTGCTTCCCACTAATCGTGGTGCAAGTACTGACTTCCCTCCCTCCTCTGCTCCCTAGGCCATTTCAACATCCCAAAGAGATAAGTTTCCAAAATGGCTTGGTGAAGGAAATGAGAGCCAACGTCTAAACCAGTGGGCACGAAACTACCGCCTTTGACTTAAAAACGTCCTTCCCTCCAACGTCCTTTTCTTTTTCTCGCTCATTCTACAAGTGTCAACGTTAAGGCTAACCTGGGATCAGGAAATCGCAGGTTATCACCATATGCTAGTTTAAAAAGAAAAAAAAAAGACTCAAGGAGTTTACCAAGCTCCTGATCAACACTAGAAGAGCGCGACCAAGTCCACCGAGTCCGGAACTGGGGGACTCTTGGGTCACCCCATCTGAAAGGAAGCGAGGCTGCCCAGGAGCAGAAGGTCTGGCTACCTTGGAAGGGGAGGCGGTGGCGGGTCCGCAGAGGCGGGATCCGAGTAACCAGCCACGGCCCCCCATAGCCGATCGAAGAACGCTGGCAGAGGCTCCGACATAGCCAGGAGAACGCCTCGTCACCCGCAGGTACTCGGGCCTTGCCGAGACCGGGAAGAAGCGGCGCAGCCCGCTCTTCCCTAGCCCCGCGGCGGCCAGACAGGCCTAACCCGGCTCCCCGCCCTGCCCGCCTACCCTCTCCTGCCGCTCCCAAGAGCCGTCCCCGCGACATTGGGCCCGCAGTTGGCCGTCCGGCCGCGCGCTCCGGGACAAAGGCTGCGGGCGAGCGCGCGGGCCGCCGTGCACTCACCATTGTCAGCGCTGCCGCCGCCGCGTCCCCCCCACTTCACGCCTCTTCCCTCAGGAGAACTCCTAGCCCCAGTTCCCTCCTCCCAGGCGCCCGTCACGTGACCTCAGGCCGCCGGCCGCACGTGACCCGTCCTTTCCTTTCCTGCCCTCCCCTAGAGGAGGGCCCCTCTGAGCCTCCCGCCCCGCCCTACTGGCCAGACTGGCCCTCCGAGGGGAGGCCGTTTGGAGGAGGGGCCTCGTGCTCCACCCCACGGCGGAGGGGCGGGGTCACTGCGACGGCGTCAAGGGGGCGGGGCCAGGGCGGACCGAGGCTCCCCAGGTCCTCCGCGCCCTCTTGTCATGTGACAGGCGGTTCCCTGACTGACTTTTTTTTGCCACACCCAGTTCCTCTTCTTGGTGGAAATTTGAGCTGCTGGGAAAGAAGGTAGAAAGAAAAGGTTCTTGTGGGAGGGTATCCCTGCGGATGGTTTATGGGGCCGCGGAGTTGAAGGGTAGCTGTTACGCGAGGCCCTGTTTCGTTAGACCTCTCAAGAGACTTGCTCCCTAAATTCCGGGAAGAGGCATCCTGCCACCATTCTCGAGCTTTGCCTAACTTATATCTTCTCCCTCAGAGAGCTTCTGAGTTTTGAGGACTTACTAGCTTTGTCACCTCTGACAATCCCCACCCCCGAAAAAGAGTACATCCGTTGCTTCGAGAGAGACACAGATGGCTGGTGAAGTATCAATCTCGAGCTGTAGCAGACTCAGAAGAGTTGTACCGCCCTGCCATTCCGTGAAGCGTAGAAAGCGTTCCTAAACAGTCCGATGCTGCTGCTCGAAAGTACGGTCTTAAGTCGCTTAGTCGTGTCCGACTCTGCGACCCCATGGACTGCAGTAGGGTGACAATATACAGCCTTAAGGTACTCCTTTCTTGAACCGCGTCCTAATCCTTGTAGTGTAAATTTTGAGGACATACCCCTGAGTGGAATACTGTTTTAAGATATCAGAACTTAGTGTTGCGCTACAACAGCGCACTCTATCTATACAAAACCAAAGCAGGAGGGGAAAAAAAAAAGTCTAAACCCACCGGTTTTCCCATCATAACAAAACCCCATCAAGTTTGTGACGCAGGGTCATTAAACAAGTCTCATATTTAAGAGGCTAGAAATTAGAATATGGTCTCTAACCACAACAGAATTAAACTAGAAATAACAAAAAGCCAGAAAATCCACACATATTTGGAAGGTAAGCAATGTAATTCTAAACCTCTAAGTCAAAGAACAATGGGAATTTTTAAATGGTTTGAACTGGAAGATAATGAAAATACGACCTAGGAGAATTTATGGGATGCAGTGAGAGTAGTGTTTAGAGGAAGATCTGTACCTTTACATGCATATATTTGAAAAGAAAGTTTCATAATCTAAGTTTACATCAGGAAGCTAAAAGCATATTTAGCATGTGGGTTGAGGAGCAGCAAGGGATACATGAGAATTCTGTACTTGCTGTGAATCTAAACCTGCTCTGAAAACTATATTTTTTAAAAGTCCTCAGGTATCTAGTCAAATGATCTTTGACAAAGGTGCAGTGATGACTCAGTGGGGAAAGGACAGTCTGTTCAACAAATGGTGTCAGGAAAATTGGGTATCCACATTCAAAAGAATGAACTTGAACCATTATATCATATATATAAATTAATTCAAAATGGATTAAGGACCTAAACCTAAGACCTAAAACTGTAAAACTTTTAGGAGAAAACATAGGGGAAAATCTTCAGGACCTTGGACTTGGCAATGAATGATTTCTTGTTTATGACACAAAAAGCTTGGGCAACAAAAGCAAATACAGACAAATGGGGCTACATCAACTTAATAACTTTTATGTGGGACATCCCTGGTGGTCCAGTGGTTAGGATACTGCCCTTCCACTGCACGGGGCATGGGTTTGATCCCTGGTAGGGGAACGAAGACCCTGCATGCCATACAGCATGGTCAAAAAAAAAAAAAAAACTTTTGTGTATCAAATGACATAGCAGAGTGAAAAAGCAGCCTATGGATGGAAAAAATTTTTGCCAATCATATGTGTGATAAGACATCCAGAATATATGAAGAACTCCTACAACTCAGTAGCCAAAAAATCAAATAAACTGATTTAACAATGGGCAAAGGACTTGACAAAACATTTCCCAAAGATGATACACTAATGTTCAACGGGCATATAAAAAGATACTCAACATCACTAATCATCAAAGAAATGCACATCAGAACCACAAAATACTGCCTCACAGCCGTTTGGATGGCTACTATTAAAAAAAGAAAAGAACAAATATAGATGGGGATGTAAAGAAATGAGAATCCTTGTGCACTATTGGTGAGATTGCAAAATGGTTCAGCCCTTATGGAAAACAGTAGGTGGTTCTTCGAAAAAGTGCGAATGGAACTACCATATGATTTAGCAATACCAGTTCTGGATGTATATCCAAAAGAACTGAGAGTAGGGTATTTGCATACAAGTGCATAACATATATTAACATTCCTGTTCATTCATAATAGCCAAGAGATAGAAGCAACCCAAAGGTTCATGGTCAGATTAATGTTAATCAGTCTTTAAAAGGAAGAAAATTCTGTCATATGCTACAACATAGATGAAGTCATTATGCTAAGTGAAATAAGTCAGTCACAAGAAGACAAATACTGTATAATTCTTTATGAGATACCTAAAGTAGTGAAATTTGTAGAAATAGAAAGTAGGATAGCAGTTACCAGAGACTGAAGGGAGGAGAAAGGGAAATTGCCATTAAATAGGCTTTGTTGTTGTTCAGTTGCTCAGTAATGTCTGAATCTTTGTGACCCTATGGACTATAGGCTTCCCTGTCATTCAGTATCTCCTGGAATTTGCTCAAAGTCATGTCCGTTGAGTCAGTGATGCCATCCAACAATCTCATCCTCTGTCAACCCCTTCTCCTCCTGCCCTCATTTTTCCCAGCATCAGGATCTTTTCCAGTGAGTCAGTTCTGCGCCTCCAGTGGCCAAAGTATTGGAGCTTCAGCTTCAGCATCAGTCCTTCCAATGAATATTCAGGATTGATTTCCTTTAGAATTGACTGGTTTGATCTCCTTGCTGTCCAAAGGACTCTCAGGAGTCCTCTCTAGTGCCACAGTTAGAAAGAATCAATTCTTTAGTGCTCAGCCTTCTTTATGGTCCAGCTCTCACATCCATACATGACTACTGGAAAAACCATAGCTTTGACTATATGAACCTCCATCTGCAAAGTGATGTCTCTGCTTTTTAATATGCTGTCTAGTTTTATCATAGCTTTTCTTGCAGGGAGCAATCATCTTTTAATTTCATGGCTTTAGTCACCACTTTCAATGATTTGGGAACCCAAGAAAATAAAGTCTGTCACTGTTTCCATTTTTTTCCCCTTCTATTTGCCATGAAGTGATGGGACCAGATGCCATGATCTTAGTTTTTTGAATGTTGAAGTTTTAAGCCAGCTCTTTCACTCTCCTCTTTCACTTGCATCAAGAGGCTCTCAGTTCCTCCTCATTTTCTGCCGTTAGAACAGTATCATCTGCATATCTGAGATTGTTGATATATCTCCCAGCAATCTTGATTCCAGCTTGTGCTTCATCCAGCCTGGCATTTTGCATGATGTACTCTGCATATAAGTTAAATAAGCAGGGTGACAATATACAGCCTTGACATACTCCTTTCCTGATTTGGAACCTGTCCATTGTTCATGTCCAGTTCTAGCTGTTGCTTCTTGACCTGCATACAGGTTTCTCAGGAGACAGGTCTGGTATTCCCATCTCTTGAAGATTGTCCAGTTTGTTGTGATCCACACAGTCAAAGACTTTCATGTAGTCAATGAAGCAGAAGTAGATGTTTTTCTGGAATTCTGTTGCTTTTTCTATGATCCAGAGAATGTTTGCAATTTGTTCTCTGGTTCTTCTGCCTTTTCTAGAAATTCTTGGTTAACATACTGTTGAAGCCTAACTTAAAGGATTTTGAGCATTACCTTCCTAGCATGTGAAATGAGTGCAATTGTCTGGTAATGTGAACATTCTTTGGCATTGGCTTAAAAAGACATCAAGTTATACGTTATTAAATATTTTGGATACAAGTCCCATATTAGATATATCAATTGCAAATATTTTCTCCCAATCTATAGCTTTACTATTTATTTTCCTAATAATGTCTTTGGATGACATGAGAATTTTGGCTTTTCCACTTAGCTATGTGATCCATTTTTAATTAAACTTTGCAGATAATGCGAGGTAAGATTTTAGAGCTTATTTTTGTCTGCATGGTTCCAGCACCACCTGTTGAAAATAATTTCCTTTCCCCATAAACTGCTTTGGTGCCTTTGTTAAAAATCTGTTGACTACAGGGACTTCCTTGGCAATCCGTTGGTGCTTCCAATGCAAGGGGCATGGGTTCAATCCCTAGTCAGGGAACTAAGATCTCACCATATGCCTCCAGCATCCCCCCCCCCACCAAATTTTTGAGTATGTGATTATGGATTTATTTCTGGATTTTATTTCTGTTTTATTGATCTATTTGTCTTTCTGCAGTACCACATTGCCATGATTACTATAGATTTATAGTAAGCCTGGAAAGGTAAGGAAGGGTAGTTACTCCAAATTAGTTCTTTTTCAAGAACGTTTTGGTTGTCCTAAGTTCTGTGTGTGTGTGTTAGTTGCTCAGTTGAGTCTGACTTTTTGTGATCCTATGGACTGTAGCCCACCAAGGCTCCTCTGTCCATGGAATTCTCCAGGCAAGAATGCTGAAGTGGTTAGCCATTCCCTTCTCCAGGGGATCTCCCTGACCCAAGGATTGAACCTGGGTCTCCTGCATTGTAGGCAGATTCTTTGCTGTCTGAACCACTAGGGAATCCCATCTATATAACTTTTTCAATTGTTAATTCACTTTTATTTTTCTTAAGGCTGCTGTGATTTTTGTTGGGATTGACTAAACCTTTAGCTCTATTTGAGCTTCCCTGGTGGTTCAGATGGTAAAGAATCCACCTGCAATGTGGGAGACCTGGATTCGATCCCTGGGTTGGGAAGATCCCCTAGAGAAGGGAATGGCTACCCAGTCCAGTATTATGGCCTGAAGAATTCCATGGACAGAGGACCCTAGCAGGTACAGTCCATGGGGTGGCAAAGAGTTGGACACTACTGAGCAACTTTCACACTTAGCTTTATTTGAGGGAAATTGACTTCTTAACAATATTGAGCTTTGCAATCCGTGAACATGGTATATTTCTCTATTTAGGAAGGTCTTTACTTTTTCTTAGCAGAGCTTTGTAATTTTCAGTGTAGAGATCTTGTACATGTTTTGTTAAATTTATCCCTAAGCATTAATATTTTTATAATATTATAAATTGAATTTAAATTTTTCATTTTCCAGTTTTTCCATGCTTGTGTGTGTGTGTGTGTGTGTATAAGAGACAGAAAGATATTCCATGTTGACTTTACAACTTGCAGTCTTGTTAAATTCTTTGTTAGTTTCCTCCCTTCTCTTTTCTCTCCTCTTTTCCTGAATCTTGTATTCATCATATTGGGCTTCCTAATTGATTTTGTCATTTTCTTACTTTTTCTTTCCTATTTTCCAAAGCCAGAAAGACAATCTCACCAAGATGGTTAGATAGCATCACGGACTCAATGAAAATGAATTTGAACAAACTAGGAGGTAGTGGAGGACAGAAGAGTCTGATGTGTCACAGTCCATGGGGTTGCAAAGAGTCAGACGTGATTTAGTGACCGAACAACAACAATGGCAACTCTGTTTGAAATAATACATGTTTATTGTTGTTTTAAGCCACTGAGTTGTGAGGCAATTTATCACACAGCAATAGATAAGTAATAGATGTTATATTTTTTATTTCCAAGAACTCTTTTTAGTCTCTGATAATCCCATTTTAATAGCTTGTTGTCCTTGTGGAGATAAAGAAACAAAGCATCCAGTAATTAACATATAAACATCTAAAATTGCAGATTTTTTCATAAATCACTGATTAATTTCTGTTGTATAAGATGATATATCAAGTAGCTGAATGATCATGATAGTAAAGTTTCTGATTCCTATGGACCAATGATAAATCATACTATTTCATTATAAGGTGAGAAGATAACTAATAAGACTTTAGTCCACAAATAATCATTGATTTAGTGCCGTGATTCTCAAGAAAGAAAGAAAGAAAGTGAAGTCACTCAGTCGTGTCCGACTCTGCAACTCCATGGACTATAGCCTGCCAGGATCCTCTGTCCATGGGATTTTCCAGGCAAGAGTACTGAACTGGGTTGCTATTTCCTTCTCCAGGAGATCTTTCCAACCCAGGGATTGAACCCACATCTCCCGCATTGTAGGCAGACGCTTTACCATCTAAGCCACCAGGGGAGTCTCAAGAGGAGAGGATAATGCTCCTC
Organism: Capra hircus; assembly: GCF_001704415.2. Classification (NCBI taxonomy): domain Eukaryota; kingdom Metazoa; phylum Chordata; class Mammalia; order Artiodactyla; family Bovidae; genus Capra; species Capra hircus. The sequence goes on from NC_030835.1 coordinate 20,151,850, forward strand.
AATGGATATTTGGCAATGTTTGGAGACATTTTTAATTGTCAAGTCTGGGAGAGTGCTACTAAGATCAGAAATGCTGCTAAACATCTTAACAATGCTCAGGACAAGCCCCTACAACAAAGAAATATTGTGTCCAAAATGTCAATAATGCCAAGGCTGAGAAACCCTGGGTTAGTATAAACCTAAGAAGAAAACAGAATTATGAAAGATCAATTATATAATATTTTAAGCAATGACTTGAGTGATAAAACAGACTACATGTTGAGGGAATAGAGACACAAAGCCTAGCAAAATCAATCATTCCCTTCTCTTTGCTACCTTAGCATTTTGTTTATAAATGTTAAAAATTGGGGGAAAAAAGCATAATGTAATGTATTACAGTTATTTGTTTCCCCCACTACATTGTGAGTAACCTTAACTGTTTATTCCTAGTATCTTGGTCCTTAGAACATTTTTGTTGATTGCATATGAGAAAAAGTGACTGATTAGAGGGGTACAGAAAGTTCAAACTGGAAAAAGCCCAACCCTTTCCCTTCCCTCATACTCTATAATTACGGCAAATGACTGATTAAAAAAGAAGGTAAAAGAGTAAGAATGAGAAAGAACATGGGTTATATACTATTTCCCCTATGTGCCTGAGAATAGTTACTTCTATCTATCTACCTTCTTTTGTGCCAGGCAAGACTAACATCTGTTCGGTCTCACTTGATCCCTGTTAAGACTCTAGGCTCAAGGTCAAAGTCTGTCTTGGAAATTCCCTGGTAGTCCACTGGTTAGGACTGTGAGCTCTCATCCCTGAGGGCTGGGGTTCAGGAGAACTAAAATCCCACAAGCCTTGAAGGTACAGCCACAAAAAAAGGACAAAAGCTGTCTGGTGTGTCTTTGTTTCCCTTTGTATCTTCAGTGCCTAGCACAATGCCTGGCTATGCCAGGAATCTTTAAAATAATCTTAGGAAGTAGCTGTAACACATATTCATGATTATAATTTTTAGGGGCTTTGAGCTAATCAAATCTCATACATTGCCTCATTTAATCTTCACCACAAGCCTATGGGCAAATGTTGTTAACCTGTAGTACAGATCATAATAACAGCTTGTACATTTATTGATCACTCAATGACATTGTTCTAAGCATTTTACATACATTATTTAATTTCAACAAACCCATAACGTAGTCACTATCATCATCTTCATTTTAAAGAGAAGAAAACTGAGGTACACAGAGGTTGAGTTAACTCATCTGTTGTAACTTAGTGACAGCTTTGAGCCCAGGTGATCTGATTTCAGAGGCCACACAGTTGCCCTCCCTAGACAAACTAGCAAAATTAACTAACTTGCCTTAAAAGAGTGAAGTAAAGGGTGAAATTGGTACTTAAGCCAGGACTTTGAAATTCTAAAGTTTATACTTCTTTTATTAATCTAATTACTTGCCTAAACATAGACATATTCTACATTTTCTTTGTGGCAAGTTTAAGATCTTTCTCCAAAAAAAAAGGTCACTTTTTAATAAAAATCAGCCTAGATTATCCTTTCCAAATGTGTAAAACCTTGTACTTAACTAGAAAATGCAAAAATAGTATGTGTATTTTTTAAAACATGCCTTATTTTTCCTGCTGTGTTTTGAGGGAGCCCAAAAATAGATCTCATGACAGTAACATCCTATTGGGCATAAAACTCTCTAAATTCCTGTTAAATAAATCACAGATTTATTCATGGAAAATTCAAGGTATAACTTAACAACTGTCATCAGAAGTAAAACGCTATAAAGATAATTCCTATGAGTTGGATCCTATGGAAAGCAAACCCACAGAAGAAGTTTATCAGGGATTGTCCTTAGGATCAATGCCTGTGGATAATTGGAAGGAAGCAAGTTTAGACAGGCATAAACTGAGCTGCAATGGAATCACAACAAAGCTTCGTATGACACCATAAAAAGTAGCTGTCCCTTCAGAGTTGCCCCAAGGGGAGCATGAAGTCTGAAACTTTATACTGCCACATACAGGAGTCTTTGTCCTAGGAAGAGAGTATGACTATCAGCCAGCCTTCTCTGTGGCTGGAGGAATAAGTCCTCTGATTCTCAAGGGGGAATCGGCAACACAGTACAGCACAGTCCACCCTTGTGCCTCTCAGATCTGCTTGCTTCATATCAGTTCTGGAAGCAGCTTCTTAAGGACTCTGGAGAGTTCTTTTCTTGGGGAAAACTTATGAGGGGAGGTTCGATGGAATAAACTGCAGCTCCTTCTGCTGCAGCTGGTAGCAAGATACAATTGATACTCATCAAATTCCTCCTTTGTTATCAGTGTAGGTTTTTCTTATCCTTAGCTACTTACATCACTAGTGGTCTAGATGGCTTAGTTGGAGGATTGACAGATACCTTTAACCATGAGGATATGAGCCGCTGGTTACCATACATTTCTCAGGCCTGACTGCTAAATTTGTCCATTTACCATCAAAACTGGATAAGGAAGTACTAAGAGAAGCCTGAGTAGATTTCAGTGGCTTTCAAAGATAGTCCTCCGTGTCCCTGTTGTGTAGCAGCAGCCCTCTCTCCTCTTGATGATCAGGTCCATTGCCCCCACCTAGATGATTACTTCATATTAACTGTTGAACCCTTGGCGAAAAGACCTTAAAGTACCTGAGTGATGACAGTCATAGCTTAAAGTTCAATAGGATTCTTACTATGTCTGTCAACTGGTAGAAACATTTTCCCAAATATATTATAACATCTAGATCTGCAAAACACAGTTGCAAGAATCGGTAGCACAGATTCCCAAGTAGGCTTGATGTTAAGTTACTTCCACTCCTTGGTTCCTAGAGCCATATATTCTCTGCATATTAAGGATAACATAAATGTTATTGATTTAGCATGTATATTGCATCCTGGCAGTTGGTGTGCAAAACTCAGTATGTGATATCCAAGGTGGTACCTCAGCTGTGCCTTCAGTAGGTCCTTCCATCATTCTACCATGTTGGTGGCATCTAGAACCAGTGGATCCTATTTTCATGTGCCACTGATAAATCTCTTTGCTGTAGAATAGGTCCTTTGGTCTGATACAATGTTATACATGAAATCTGTTAGTGGATCAAACATTCTGTAAGCCCTTAGATATTGATGCTCTGAAGGCCCCAAGAGTAGCAAAAACAAATACATACCTAGAATACATATCTATTCCTATTAAAACAAATCTCTGGCATATCCGGAATGGAAGGGGTCTAAGGAGTCAACCTGCCACCAGAGTCTCCTTGAATAATAGCTCCATATCAGCAACACAGCAGTGAGCTCTGTTGCTAGCATATGGGACATTTGGCAACATCAGTAGCTAAATTTGCCCTGGTCAGTGGGAACCTATGCATAGCCTGCCTCTCTGCCATTATGGCTACTTCTCCATCAGTTCACTGTGCTATCATTACGGTAGCCCATTACAGAGACTGATACCCACCCAAGTCATTTTATTTACCTAATTGTTTAGTGCCTCTTCTGTACTGGATGTTTTCTGATTGACATTTGACACAAAGCTTTTCACACTTTGCATCTTCTCTCACTGACCCATTCATGTGCTGTTGCAGAATTCTTAGTCCTCAATCGTCCAATCTTTTCTATTTTAGGCCCCTTGTTGTTGTCGTCGTTCAGTTGCTAAGTCGCTAGTCCCCTTACAAACTTACCAAAATATTTACCACTACTTGTGAAACTGTATGTATTGTAACCTTGGACTACTTCTCTTTCTATACAGGGTAAATAACCAGGTATACCACTTGAAGCTCTATTCATTGGGAGGGTTTCCCCTCACAGCTGTTTTCAGCACTACTCCTGATGGACACTGCAGAGCAGCTGCCATCCTTTTTTAAAATTATTATTAATTTATTTTTTTATTGAAGGATAATTGCTTTACAGAATTTTGTTGTTTTCTGTCAAACCTCAACATGAATCAGCCATAGGTATACATATATCCCCACCCTTTTGAACCTCCCTCACACCTCCTGCCCCATCCCACCCCTCTAGATTGATACAGAGCCCCTGTTTGAGTTTCCTGAGCCACACAGCAAATTCCTGTTGGCCATCTATTTTACATATAGTAATTAAGTTTCCATGTTACTCTTTCCATGCATCTCACCCTCTCCTCCCCTCTCCCCATGTCCATAAGTCTATTCTTTATGTCTGTTTCTCCACTGCTGCCCTGTAAATAAATTCTTCAGTACCATTTTTCTAGATTCTGTATATATGTGTTAGAATACAATATTTATCTTTCTTTTCCTGACTCACTTCAGTCTGTATAATGGGTTCTAGGTTCATCCACCTCATCAGAACTGCCTCAAATGCCTTCCTTTTTATTGCTGAGTAATATTCCATTGTGTATATGTACCACAACTTCTTTATCCATTCATCTGTCAGTGGACATCTAGGTTGCTTCCATGTTCCAGCTATTATAAATAGTACTGCAATGAACAATGGGATACATGTGTCTTTTTCAATTTTGGTTTGCTCAGGGTATATGCCTAGGAGTGGGATTAATGGGTCATATGCTGATTTTATTCCTAGTTTTTAAAGGAATCTCCATACTGTCTTCCATAGTGGCTGTATCAATTTACATTCTCCAACAATGCAAGAATGTTTCCTTTTCTCCACACCCTCTCCAGCATTTATTATTTGTAGACTTTTTGATGATGGTCATTCTGACTGCCGTGAGGTGATATCTCATTGTAGTTTTGATTTGCATTTCTCTAATAATGAATAATGTTGAGCATCTTTTCACATGTTAGCCATCTGTATGTCTTCTTTGGAGAAATGTCTATTTAGGTCTTTTCCCCACTTTTTGATTGGATTGTTTTTCTGGCATTGAGTTGTATGAGCTGTTTGTATATTTTGGAAATTAATCCTTTGTCAGTTGTTTCATTTGCTATTTTTTTCTCCCATTCTGAGGGTTATCTTTTCACCTTGCTTATAATTCCCTTTGCTGTGCAAAAGCTTTTAAGTTTAATCAGGTCCCACTTGTTTACTTTTCTTTTGTTTCCTAAGAGGTGGATCGTAGAGGATCTTGCTTTGATTTATGTCATCGAGTGTTCTGCCTATGTTTTCCTCCAAGAGTTTTATAGTTTCTGGTCTTACATTTACGTTTTTAATCCATTTTGAGTTTATCTTTGTGTGTGGTGTTAGGAAGTGTTCTAATTTCATTCTTTTACATGTAGCTGTCCAGTTTTCCCAGCACCATTTATTGAAGAGGCTGTCTTTGCTCCATTGTATGTTCTTGCCTCCTTTGTGAAAAAGAAGGTATTCATAGGTGCATGGGTTTATTTCTTGGCTTTCTATCTTGTTCCATTGGTCTCTATTTCTGTTTTTGTGCCAGTACCATACTGTCTTGATGACTGTAGCTTTGCAGTATAATCTGAAGTCAGGAAGGTTGATTCCTCCAGTTCCATTCTTCTTTCTCAAGACTGCTTTGGCTATTTGGGGTCTTTTGTGTTTCCATATGAACTGTGTTCTAATTTTGTGGAAAATGCCATTGGTAATTTGATAGGGATCACATTGAATCTGTAGATTTCATATGGTAGTATAGTCATTTTCACAGTATGGATTCTTCCTACCCAAGAACATGGAATCTCTCTCCATCTGTTTATGTCATCTTTGATTTCTTTCATTAGTGTGTTAAAAATTTTCTGTGTACAGTTCTTTTGTCTCCTTAGGTAAGTTTATTGCTAGATATTGAATTCTTTTTGTTGCAATGGTGAATGGGATTGATTCCTTAATTTCTCTTTCTGATTTTTCATTGTTAGTATATAGAAATGCAAGTGACTTCTGTGTGTTCTACCTCCTGACCTCCAGGAAAGGGAGATGGGAGAGGGGCTGGAGATTAAGTTCAATTACCAGTCATCAAGCAGGAGATGGCAAGAATGAACACCAACGTTTTAGGAATCAGTGAACTAAAGTGGACAAGAATGGGTGAATTTAATTAAGATGACCACTGTATCTACTACTATGGGAAAAAATCCCTTAGAAGAAATAGAGTAACCCTCATAGTCAACAAAAGAGTTGGAAATGCAGTACTTGGGTGCAATCTCAAAACCGAGAGTAATCTCAGTTCATTTCCAAGACAGACCATTCAACATCACAGTAATCCAAGTCTGTGCCCCAACCACTAATGCTGAAGAAACTAAAGTTGAATGATTCCATGAAGACCAACAAGACCTTCTAGAACTAGCATCAAAGAATAAAGATTTCCTTTTCATCACAGGGTATTGGAATGCAAAAGTAGGAAGTCAAGAGATACCTGGAGTAACAGGCAAGTTTGGCCTTGAGGTACAAAATGAAGTAGGGCAAAGGCTAAGAGAGTTTTGCCAAGAGAACACACTGGTCATAGCAAACACCTTCTTTCAACAACACAAGAGATGATTCTACACATGGACATCACCAGATGGTCAATGCTGAAATCAGATTGTTACATTTTTTGCAGCCGAAGATGGAGAAGCTCTATATAGTCAGCAAAAACAAGACCTGGAGTTGACTGTGGCTCAGATCATGAGCTCTTTATTGTAAAATTCAGGCTTAAATTGAATAAAGTAGGGGAAACCACTAGACCATTCAGGTATGACCTAAATCAAATCCTTTATGATTATACAGTGGAGGTAACCAATAGATTTGAAAGATTAGATCTGATAGAGAAAGTGCCTTAAGAACTATGGATGGAGGTTCATAATATTGTACAGGAGGCAGTGACCAAAATCATCCCCCAAAAAAGAAATGCAAGAAGACAAAGTGACTGTCTGAGGAGGCCTTACAAGTAACTGAGAAAAGAAGAGAAGCTAAAGGCAAAGGAGAAAGAGAGAGATATAACCAACTGAATGCAGAATTCCAGAGAATAGCAAGTAGAGATAAGAAGGCATTCTTAAATGAACAATGCAAAGAAGTAGAGGAAAGCAATATGAAGGGAAATACAATTTTTTGCAAGAAAATTGGAGATACCAAGGGAGTATTTCATACAAAGATGGGCACAATAAAGGACAGAAATGGCAAAGACCTAACAGTAGCAGAAGAGATTAAGAAGAGGTGGCAGAAATGCACAGATACAACAAAGGTCTTAATGACCCAGATAACTATGATGGTGTGGTCACTCACCTAGAGCCAGACATTCTGGAGTGTGAAGTCAAGTGGACCTTAGGAAGCATTACCATGAACAAAGCTAGTGGAGGTGATGGAATTCCAGCTGAGCTATTTAAAATCCTAAAAGATGATCCTATTAAAGTGCTACACTCAATATGTCAGCAAATTTGGAAAACTCAGCAGTGGTCACAGGACTGGAAAAGGTCAGTTTTCATTCCAGTCCCAAAGAAAGGCAATGCCAAGAATGTTCAAACTACTGCACAATAGAACTCATTTCACATGCTAGCAAGGTAATCTCAAAATCCTTCAAGTTAGGCTTCAACAGTATGTGAACTGAGAACTTCCAGATGTACAAGATGGATTTAGAAAAGGCAGAGGAACCAGAGATCAAATTGCCAACATCCATTAGATCACAGAAAAAGCAAGAGAATTCCAGAAAAACATCTGCTTCTTTTACTATGCTAAAGCCTTTGACTGTGTGTATCACAGCAAACTAGAAAATTCTTAAAGAGATGGGAATACCAGGCCACCTTACCTGCCTCCTGAGAAGCCTGTATGCAGGTCAAGAAGCAATAGTTAGAACCAGACAGGGAAAACCAGATTGGTTCAAAACTGGGAAAGGAGTACATCAAGGCTATATATTGTCACCCTGCTTATTACCTTATACGCAGAGTACATCATGTGACATGCTGGGCTGGATGAATCACAAGCTGGAATCAAGATTGCTGGGAGAAATATCAACAACCTCAGATATGCACATGATACCACTCTAATGGCAGAAACCAAAGAGGAACTAAAGAGCCTCTTGATGAAGGTGAAAGAGGAGAGTGAAAGATCTGGCTTAAAATTCAACATTCAAAAAACTAAGATAATGGCATCCATTCCCATCACTTCATGGCAAACAGATGAGGGAAAAGTGGAAACAGTAACCAATTTATTTTCTTGGGCTCTGAAATCACTGCAGATGGTGACTATTGCCATGAAATTAAAAGACACTTGCTTCTTGGAAGAAAATCTATGACAAACCTAGACAGCATATTAAAAAGCAGAGACGTCACTTTGCCAACAAAAGTTGGTAAAGTCAGAGCTTTGGTTTTTCCATGTATGGATGTGAGAGCTGGACCACAAAGAAGGCTGAGTATTGAAGAACTGATGCTTTTGAATTGTGGTGCTGGCAAAGGCTCTTGTGAGTCCTTTGGACTGCATGGAAATCAAACCAGTCAATCCCAGAGGAAATTAACCTTGATTATTCATTGGAAGGACTGGTGCCGATGCTGAAGTTCAATACCTTGGCCACTTGATGCGCAGAGCCAACTCATTGGAAAAGACTCTGATGCTGGGAAAGTTTGAGGGCAGAAGGAGAGGGGGTTGGCAGAGGCTGAGACAGCTGAAAGGCATCACTGACTCAATGGACATGAGTTTGAGCAAACTCCGGGAGTCTGTGAAGGACAGAGCAGCCTCGTGTGCTGCATTTCACGGGGTCACAAAGAGCTGGGTATGACTTAGCAATCGAACAACAACATGATTTATTTAATTAATCATACCTGTATAATGAAGGCTTCAAAAAAACCTAAAGGACAGGGTTCAAAGAACTTCAGATTGGGGAACCAGAACCTTCTGCTTGCCACTGTGCCAGGTGTTAGGGAAATTAAAATGGAGGAAGTCTTGTTCAGACTTCAGAGACAAGAAAGCAGAGCAAGCCTCTCATCTTGCTTCTGGCCTGCCTAGACACTGCCTGACTATGTGCTTGCTTGTGAGCGCACCAGTTTTTACCAATAAGCCAAGCGGCACTATAGATAGATAGGGAAGCCCCTGAAGATCTGGCCCATCTCCCAGGGTCTCATTACTCACCAGATAAACAGCATTGTAAAAAGATTAATGTGAAACCAGAGCTGCGTTTTTGCTCTCAAACTGATCAGTTTGTGGCCCTGAATTATAAACAGGAACCCCCAAACTCAATTTGTAGTCTTGCCCATTGCCCAGGATCTTTTCCCAACTGGGACTCTAGATTGCTCTTACTTAGGACTTCCCAGTGCTATTTCAACCTGGATGTTAGTCGGCCCAATTTGGTGATATATGTACTGTTACTCTCCTCTGCTGTTTGTGTTTATCTTTGGTTTTCATGATCATATGTTGAAAATAAGTTAGATAATTCACTATTAAATATTGAAATTTGCACCTGTGTCTGATTCATGTCAATGTATGGCAATAACCACCACAATGTTGTAATTATCCTCCAATTAAAATAATTAAAAAAATTAAAAAGATGTTAATTTTTTTAATATTAAAATTGTTTATTTCTGTAAAATGAGTGATTTCTTTTGTTAATGAATCCTTCAAACCTGAAAGTTAAAACTTTCAGCAAAACACGAGGCCCTAAACTCCACAAGGACAGAAGCTCCTTTATTTGGGAACTCATCTTGGGTATCTCTTCATCTAGCTTGAGTTATATGCTTTTATAATAAACTGGTGATCAAGTAAGTAAAATGTTTCTCCAAGTTTTGTAAGTTGCTTTAGCAAATTAGCTGAACCGGAGGAGGGGACCATTGGAAGCTCCAATTTATACCCAATCAGAGGCATAGGAAACAACCTAGGCATCTGAGGTGAAGAGAAGTCTTATGGGACTGAGCCTTTACCCTGTGGAATCTGATGCTGACTCCAGGTAGACAGTGTCAGAATTGAGTTGAATTATAAGAAACCTAGATGATGTCAGAAACTTGCTTGTTGGTGTGGGGAAATTCCTCCCTACTACCCCACTACTCTACCCCTACTGCAATGGAATTGGGTGCAGACCGTTACCAACTATCTTACCTCTGAAGATGCCGCTCCATTACTTTGCCCATCAGGCTTCCCTGCTTTCCAGTCTGACCTTGCTCACATGGTAATTATACCATCTGGCTTCCGATGGCTGAACGGCTTCAGCTGGCCTCTATTATTTTGGGATGCCCATCATTCCCACTGCTATTAGTGAGCCCAGTTCTGTAACAACATTCTACCATCAACTCTGCCCTGTAAGGGGAGAGCTACCACTGATAGTTCAGAGATGCTATCTCTCTTGCCAGCATATTCTTCATTGCTTTGACTTTCCTGCAGAACCAAGCCATTTGGTAGGTTTTTAGAGCTTACACAATCTGCCCATTCTAGCACGCTCACTTCCTTAAACTTTTTGACCCCTTTTCCACTGTCTGCCATAGTAGTTCTAGCATTTCTACTTAAGAGAAGCTTTTACTTTCTCCAGGCTTCTAAGGGCCATTCTAGAGTATGTCAACACTTTCTCCCAGGGTTCTTACCAGGATGACAACACCTGTTTCCCGGATGAGTACTCCTGTTGCAAGAAAGGGGACCCTTTCAGGGCCTGAGAGTAGGCTCTTGTCTAACACTCAGAAATGAATTGTCTGAGGAGAACACATACTGACAAAGTGAGAGACTTTATTGGCAAGGGACACCTGGGCAGAGAACAGCAGGATAAGGGAACCTAGAACTGTTCTGCCATGTGGCTCACATTCTCAGGTTTCATAGTAATGGAGTAAATTTCTGAGTTGTCTCTGGCCAATCATTCTGACTCAGGGTCCTTTCTGGTGCGGCACACATTACTCAGCCAAGATGGATTCTAGTGAGAAAGATCCTGGGAGGTTGGTAAGACATATTGACTTGTGTTTCCTCTCCCTTTTGACCTTTCCCAAATCCTTCCAGTTGGTGGTAGCTTATCAGTTCCACGTTCCTTGCTTGGACCTTCTGTTGTTAACCACCTGTAACTCATACCAGTTAACTGTTGTTAACCACCTGTAACTCGTACGAGTGGTTACTGAGTTGGTTGAACAGGGTAGGGCAGTTTTGGTCAGTGATTCCACTAACGCTTCTGTATTGGTGAACATTTCCTTATCCAACTCTATGATTTGTCTCCATCCCTTGATCTAGCACTCTTGGAGTTAAGTTGGGCTTCCCTAGTTGCTCAGAGGTAAAAAGTTCGCCTGCCAATGCAGTTCAATCCTTGGGCTGGGAAGATCCCTTGAGAAGGAAATGGCAACCCACTCCAGTATTCTTGCCTGGGAAATCCCACTGACAGAGAAGCCTGATGGGCTATAGTCTATGGGATCACAAAATAGTTGAACATGACTTAGCGACCAATCAACAATAGAGTTAAGTCTCATAGACACTCTCTTGGCTTCTGAGGTGCATAACAACTAAGTTCTGCCGAACCTTCACCTTTCCTCCGTACCAGGCCCAACACTCTCCTGTTGGTTTATATTGTAACTTTAGTTATGGATCTGTTGGCTAGGCAGGGGGGTGGGGCAGACCTTGAGGGAGAGTGCGTATGGTCTTAAAGGGCAGAGGCCTCTTAACCATCTTCAAGCCAGAGGAAAGCATTAATTTTCAAGGAGTGAGCCTATTCTATAAAACCAAAGGGTTTGAAGAAGCTTAGGGGTTCAAATTCTGAATGTATCAACCCAGATACATTTATACCCAGATGTCCTCATATCTGAGGTCCTGTACTTTCCAAATCAGGGTCCTGATGTTGTATAACAGACTTGGTTAGATTGGCACCTTAACATTCTTGAACTCTGCTATTCTGATTGTACCCTGGGCCTGGGCCTCAACTTTTCCAGCCCTCCCACTGCAGAAGAGAGTTTCTTAATATGCTGCTGAGGAGACCTATTGGTTTTCACAGTTAGTCTTCAATTAATCATCCTTGATCTTTCATTAGTTACCTCCAGCAAGAGCTATCTAATGCCATCGTCTTTATAATTACTGCTTCTCCATATTCTCAGATGTTTCATATACTGCACCCTGGTTCACTTCCTTCCACTGGTACACCATCCCAGTTCATCATCAGTGCAAGTTTGAATAATTGCAATGCTCTCTTGTGTGTTTTCTGCATTTACAGCCAAGACAGTAGGTGATCCAGCTCCAAAATCTCATTTTAGCAACTGCTTTCTCCCCGTCCTAGCACCAACTTTTGCAGGTTGGAATCTCCATGGAAGAAACATTGATATGAAAACTAGTGTGCACAAAGTTTCTAAGGGAGCTCTCTCAGGGGGGATGCAAGGAAGCAAGACTAAGTTAAAGAAGAAACTGAGCTACAAAGCAGTCCCAACAAAGCCTCAGCCAAATCCTCAGGGAATTCTGAGTCTGTGATTTCCCTGCCAAGTTGTTCCAAGTTCAGGGGAGGAATCTGGTATCCATATGCCCACCTGGACCAGGCATTGGGTGAAGGCTGCTGTGGGAAGCAGTGTGGCCTTAGACAAGGTGCATCTCTTCCACAGAGGTTAATTTCAATAAGGTATCAGTTCTGAAGAGGGGATCTAGATAATGCAGGATCCATGAGAGACTTTTCAAAACTAGGGGGAACAGGGATGGGTACAGTATAGCCTTCAAGAAGAGGAAGTGTTTGGACAAGAATAACCCTCTTTCTGTATAGTGATTGTTTTCTTCATCTGCTAGTTGATAGGATTTGATTATAGCTATAAAATTTGGTCTCACTGTAAAGTAACTTTACACTTGATGAGAATCTAGAAACATTTAAACAAAAATAATCCTTTCATGAACAAAAGAGAGCCCAGACAGCGTAACTCTTTGATAATACTTCTGCTTTAATAGACTGTTTGCAAATACATAGATATCCAGGAGGAAAGGTAACACAGCATGAAGTACAGAGAGAACAACTGTGCTTTAATTTAGGCACTAAGTTTCTAAATGTGGCAGCAATCACACTTCTAAGCGAACAATGTCCACTAGCTCGCAAACACATTTGATGCTGGTTTTAGAACAGTTAACTTCATACTGTAAAACATGGTACATACCTCCTCTATACATTCATGGTATGTTGCATCTGTGTTTTGTCACAAAAAAGAGGCATGTCTAGATTTCATAATCAGAGTCAGCTTCATGAAGACTTAGATATGAAATAGTGCCTCTCAATTTGTTTCTCAAACTAAATTTTTTAAAAACAGTATAATTTATTCTTTAAAGCAATTTTATAGATATGGAGAGTCTAGCTAACTTCATAGTGATATAGTTGAATATGATACATAAGAAATGCCGGTATTTTCCAGGACAGCAGGATAGATAAAGGAGGCTTTAAGAATCCATGAGAAAAAAAGATGATAAAACTTAAACTTCCTTTTCAGATGTTTTAAATTTTCTAAAAAGCTTTTTGTCCTCAAATTAATTACATTGTATTTAATTACAAATTAAATACATTGCCTGGTGTGAAGATGGGAAACTCTCTCTTTTATATAGTAAAATCTTCTGGTCTGTCCTGCCCCAAGTCCTGGTTGTATGAGGGCACATTTCCCTTCTTAGATCTAAAGTTGTAATAAAAAGCATCATTTTCTTCTACTGGTTGGTATTCCTGTTCTATTTCATTTAGGAAGCCATTTCCAGATCCTGCTCCAGAACCTGATCCTGAGACGTCCTCAGAAAGAGGGAAGACTTCATTCAAATTCTTGGAATTCTCCAGTCTGAAGTAAGACAGAAAAAAGGGCGAAAAAAACCATTAAAGTTTGAGACATAAAAAGATAATCATGAAACATTTTTTAAGGTAAGAAAGTAAATGTAGTAAATTAGAAGTTAAAAGTTTCTAGTTATTTAGTGCTTTGAAACAAAAAAATAAGTCAGCCTTTCCACATGTTTGCATATACTTAGTGTAACTAACTCATTGCCTTTTTCAGTTCCACATCTGCTCATTGCAGATGGATATAAAATGCTATCATTAACATGGCAATCCTATATTTGGAATTTCTTTTTTTTTTTTAAACAAAAGTTCCCATTTCTACACTTTCTCCCACTCAATAGATAGATGATATTTTTCCTAATTTAAAATTTCTACAAAACTTCTAATAACGTCACAGTACTTCAACAAAGCTCACTCTTAGGTAATTCTTTGTAACAAGTCAAGAATTATATATACCAACATGTTAGCATTTCAGTTTGTATGTGCTCAGTTGCTTAGTCATGTCCAACTCCTTGTGACTCTGTGGACTGTAGTCCACCAGGCTCCTCTGTTCATGGGGATTCTCCAGGCAAGAATACTGGAGTGGGTTGCCATGCCCTCCCTCAGGGGATCTTCCCAACCTAGGGATCAAACCCAGGTCTCCTGCACTGCAGGTGGATTCTCTACAGACTGAGCCACCAGGGAATCCCAGTTTAAATGTTTACAAAGCTTTAAATTCCCTCAGAATTTTTGCCAGTGTGGAGGAAAATAAAAAAGAACTTTAATTGGGAATTCCCTGGTGGTCCAGTGGTTTCACTGCTGAGAGCTCAGGTTTGATATCTGGTCGGGTAACTTGGGTCCCACATGCCAAGCAGCCAAAAAATAAAAGAAAAAGAAAAAGAAAAAAAGTAAGTGCTTCCACCAAGCACTCTGAGTAGAAGGTAGAACCAGAAGGGGTTGAGGAGAGGAGAGGGGTGACAGTAAGCAGAGAAAAGGACAACAGCTGGAGAGGAAGCAGAATCAAAGAGATTTTACCTAAAAGTAGGTGATACTAGAGAATGTCTGCAGACTAATGCTGGCTTCAGAGGGTGGACTGCAGAATTAAAGTCCTGGAGAAGGTGCATGAAATAAGATACCCAGCACAAGGAAGGTGGCCTTGGAAGCTGCCACAGTTAGAGTCCAACCCCGAAACTTAATCTAAATATTTAAGACAGGGAATTGCTGACACATGAGATGGAAAAGAAGGAAAGCCAAATAGGGAACATTGAGGAACTCCAGAGATGAGCAACAGCAAGAAAACACTTCTCTCCCTGGGCTAGAAGGACAGTAGAGGAAGTGGTACTACCTAAGCCCAGGGACCAAGAGCACTGGTGGAAGCTGAAGTCATGTATGAGATATTAGCCTTGCCAGAGGTGCCACCAAGGCAGGAATGAGAAGAAACATACTTCTCTCTCCCTGCCACCCATGCTGAGCAGTCTCCCTTCCAGGCATCCCATTGGCCAAACTCAGCCACAGATCCAGGAGTGTGAGAAATGCAGATCACAAGGATCAGCCCTCATCCCTCCACCCAATACAGAGCAGGGATGGGGAAGGAGAAGAAATGCATCTGATTGACACAGAAGGAGAGGCTGTGCATCCATAGTGACAGGAGTTTCAGACCAGGAAGGAAAGTTACTGGCTGAGAAAAGGGAAGATTATACAGATGTTTTAAAAAACTATTTAAAGGTTATGTTCTATTTATAGCTATTATAAAACATTGACCATATTCCCTGTTGTATGTAATACATCTTTGTAGATTGTTTTATTCATAGTATTTTGTACCTCTTAATCCCTTGCCCCTATCTTGCCCCTCCCCACTTTCCTCTCCCCATTGGTAACCACTGGTTTGTGCTCTATATCTGTGTACCTCTTTTTTGTTATATTCATGAATTTGTTTTATTTTTTTAGATTCCACATATAAGTAATATACAGTATTTGTCTTTCTCTGGCTTATTTCACTAAGCATAATACCCTCCAAGTCCATGCATGTTGTTACAAATGGGAAAAATCTCTTGGATTTTTATGGCTGAGTAGTATTCCAATGTGTATGTCCGTGTGTGTGTGTGTGTGTGTGTGTGTGTGTGTGTATCACATCTTCTTCATCCATTCATCTTGTTGATGGGCACTTAGGTTGCTTCCGCATCTTGGCTATCATAAATAATGCTGCTGTGAACATTGGGGTACATATATCTTTTCAAATTAGTGTTTTCATTTCCTTTGGATAAATATCTAAGAATGCAATTGCAGGATTATATGGTGACTCCATTTCTAGTTTTCTGAGTTTTCTACAGTGACTGCACCAATTTATATTCCCACTAACAATGTATAGGAGTTCTGTTTTCCTACATCCTCACCAACATTTGTTAATTGTGGTCTTTCCGATGACAGCCATTCTGACAGGTGTGAGGTGATTTTTTCGTGGGTTTTAGTTGCATTTCTCTGGTGATTAGTGATGTTGAGCATCTTTTCATGTTCATGTTGCCCATTCTTCTTTGGGAAAATGTCTATTCAGATCTTCTGCCCATTTTTCAGGTCGTTTGCTTTATGATGTTGAGTCATGTGAGTTTTTATATATTTTAGATATTAACCCCTTATCAGTCGTATCGCTTGTAAATATTTTCTTCCATTTCAGTAGGTCATCTTTTTGTTTTGTCAATGGTTTCCTTTGCTGTGCAAAACCTTTTATGTTTAGTTAGGTCCCATTTGCTTACTTTTGCTTTTGTTTCCTTTGCCATAAGACACAGATCCAAAAAAATATTGCTACAATTTATGTCAAAGAGTATGGAAGATTATGGAGATTTGAGGAGGGAAGAAATAGTATAAAATAGCTGTTTTGGAGGATTTAGGTTATTCCTCTAATATTTTAGATTAAATGAATTAGTATTGAAATCCATGACTTAAAATAATGGAGGAAGTTGTAACATCAGGTTCAACCTCTGTGCCGGAGAATTAAAACAGAAGCACAGCGTTGCAGAGTTGTATTTTGAGGATGGTGATGATATAATTTCAGTGATGAAGGGGGTTGCCAGTATCCCCAAAGTGATAACAGGCTTACCTGGTTTGGGCACAATGACTTATGCGGCTTTCAGAAGGGTGATTTTCTTTTATTATTTTTTTCTTTAATTTAGAGCTCAGATCAAGTGTAGAAATCTTTATAGTTATAAAGGTCTGTAGTAAAACCTTTTCGTCATTGCTCAGAACTGATCAGCCTTTTATACACACACACCTGCAGCCAGTTCTCACTCACTCACCTGTAAGTCCTCAGTTATCCATTGTTACTTTTACACACATGCACGCCTTATTTTAAATTATTCTTTGCTTCTCAGAACTACAGAGATCATACATCAGGTAGACTAGGAGACCTTCAGATGCTCAGATTTGGCTATTTTCATCATTGATCCACTTCATTTTTTAGAAAAGATTTCTTTATTGGCCGTGCTGGGTCTTTGTTGCTGTGAGTGGGCTTTCTCTAGTGGCAGTGAGCAGAAAACTACTCTCTCGGGCTATTCTCTAGTTGCAGTGTGCAGGCTTCTCACTTCAGTGGCTTCTCTTATTGCAAAGCACAGGCTCTAGAGCACACGGGCTCAGTAGTTGTGGCTGACGGGCTTAGTTGCTCTGCAGCAT
This sequence comes from Capra hircus, assembly GCF_001704415.2. Taxonomy (NCBI): domain Eukaryota; kingdom Metazoa; phylum Chordata; class Mammalia; order Artiodactyla; family Bovidae; genus Capra; species Capra hircus. Next base: position 20,169,035 of record NC_030835.1, read on the forward strand.
GTGGGATCTCAGTTCCTGGACTAGGGATTGAACCCATGTCCCCTGCATTGGCAGGAGGATTTTTACTGGGCCACCAGGGAAGTCCCAGGAGAGTGATTTTCTATTTAAGCCTGAATATTAAAACTTTTATGATAATCCTTTTCATAATATATCTTTGCCACATGTAACTGATATTCAGTAAAATAATGGGCTCTAATACAATTCAATTTTTTGTTACTTACGAATTCCTATCGGATCCTTTTGGCAAGTATAAGGCAGGTTTTATTTGATCAAGAAGAGGTATGGCTTTCTTTTTTATGAGTCACAGCCACTTATTGTTCCTTCCCCTAATTTCTTTTTTTTTTTTATCACTACTGTCTAAACAGAACATTTTTATTACCCCTCAAAAATTATTTTCTGTGGGTTTTGCCTATTTTTGTACACTTCATATAGATGGAATCATATAATATGTGGCTTTTTTATGTCTGGTTTCCTTTACTTTGCATAATGCTTTCCAGATTCAGCCATGTGGCAGCATTTATCAGTACTTCTTTCTTATGGTCAAATAATATTACACTTTATGTACATGTCACATTTTGTTTATGCATTCAGGTGATAGACTCCTACTGGATTTTAATATATAATGTGCTCTATTTACATTAATAAAATAATGTTCAATTATTTTCAATACCTATTGGTGAAAGTATTCAATTTTTGTTTCTGCCACCAGAAAAAGACCTTGCGAAAGTGTGAGTCATGTATTCTTGTGCATCTCATATACCAGTAAATACACTACAGTTTTACCCTGCACTATGCAGTGAAAAGTGAACTGTGGAAGCAAGAGCCTAAAGAAAACACTCTGGGCAACCCTTCTGCCTCCATGCCAAGATCTCAACAGAGGCTGACAAAAGTAAAATCAAGAAAGTCCACTTACAAGAAACTGTCAGACCTTAGAGGTGGGATTCTGCTGGATTCATCTGGAAGTATATCAAACACTCTTCCCTTTTCTTCAATGCAGTTTCCAGAATTACTGTCAGGATTGCAGCGTACCCACTGGTATCTGGCTCTCTGCACAGGAGAACCTGCCCAAACAAGGAAACCTCATGATCAATAAGCATCTCTTACACAGCTTCTAATCACTCTTCCCCTAAGAAATTTTTAGTTAAATAGATTTTAAATTTGGTAGGTAAGGTGTGGACAGGTTTTATGACCATTAATATAACAGGAGCACCCACTGTTTCCCAGCCCTTTATACATAGTTTATCCTTCTCACACTACACCTGTGCAAAGTAGCCTAGAGTTTAACGTTAGAATAGGCTTTGGCAGTTAGCTGCCTCTGTTACTGGTGACTTGTGAAACCTTCACTTCCCCAAGTACCCAACAGAAAACTCAGGAACTAAGAGTGTCTCTTTTTCATAAGCTGGTCACAAAAATTAAGTGAGAAAATGCATGTAAAGATCTTAACATAGTGCCAGGCACACAGTAAATAAACACCTAATAATATTAACTATTACTGTCTCTGTACTATTATTTCCATTTTATACAAAGGAAAACTGAGGCTGCACAGGTACTAAGCACCCAGAATCCAACCTTCTATCTGACCCCGAAGTCTGCCTTTTCTGATAGACATGAGTCAAATTATGTTCAGAAAGGTTAAGAAATGTACTAAATAGTCCTGAGATATTACAGAATCCTAGTTCTTTGGGGCCATGTGGTATTCTTGAGAATGAAAAGCAGATTAAAAACTTAACCTCTTTCTTTGGCCTAACATCTAGTCAGAGATTTCAAAAGTCAAGGCTCTTCTGTTCACCAAAGATGGGCTTTCACAGCCTCTTTTAATTTCTACATAAAAGGCTCCATATCCTGTGTTAGGAGGTTATATAGGAGATTGCTTATTAATTTACAAAATAAATTTCATTCCTCAGTTTAGCAAGGATGGAGCCCTGGTGGTGAGAAATATTTCACTACCCTGCCAAAGGATCATCTCCTCCCCACCTCAAGTACATTTGATTCACGCAAGTACAGCTAATCGTCACCTAACATGAAGGAGCACATCTAAAACTCCTGAAAAGCAGAAAAGGAGATTTTGTTAGGGGCACCACAGACTAAAGCTCCCTTGTCCTGGCCAAGCACAATCATAACCATTTGCTCGAGTCATCTATCATACAGTAGGAGGTCCTAGTAAAGAATGCAGACTAACAAGCTACCACCTGGAAGCATTTAGGAAAGGTCAAAAGGAAAGAGGAGATGAGAGTCCATATGTCCTACAAACCTCCCAGAATCCTCCTCACCAGAATCCGTCTTAGCTGAGTGATGTGCATGCTACCAGGAAGGACCCTGAGTCAGAATAACTAGCCAGAGAGAACCTGAAAACTAACCCCATTACCAAAAAACCTGAGACTGCAAATTCCATGGAAGAGCAGTTCTCCTGGGTGCCCTACCCTGCTGCTCTCTGCCCGGGGGTCCCGTCCCAATAAAGTCTCTTGCTTTCTCAGTACATGTGTCTTCTTGGACAATTTATTTCTGAGTGTTAGACAAGAATCCACTCTCAGGCCATGGAAGGGGTCCCCCTTCCTGCAAGAGTTTTAAAGCCCAGTACATTATTGTTCTGTACAGATTGAGATGCAACTGATAACATATATTTAAGAAAACAAAATAAAATGAAGAACAGTGTTGTGGATAATCACTGCAATATTTTTTTGCAGTACCAAAGACTATAAAATCAGATGTTAATGAATTAAGATGCAGCATACAATACTATGCAGCTATTAAAAAAATGTGGCAATTCTCTGGGTACTGATATATAATAATCTCCAAGTGTGTGTGTATACATAGTACATATATGTATATGTATGTATATGTGTGTGTGTGTGTATACATATATATTTTTTTTTTTTTGGGCCATGCTATGTGACTTGCAAGAATTTAGTTCCCCGAACAGAGATTTGAACATGTCCTCAGTAATTAAAGCATGGAGTCTTAACTACTGGACTTCGAGGGCATTCCCTCCAAGGTTAAAAAAAGTAAAGAACACTATGCATTGTGTGTTACCATTTGTGTGTGTTGTGGTTTTTTGGAATTTATTTACATACAAGCTTACATGCACAGAACACCTCTGAAAAGACAGACAACAAACTGATCCTCTTGGTGGAGAGAACTGGTGGCTAGAAGAGAGTGGAAGGAAGAACACTGACTTTTTACTGCATATCCTTTTGAACTTTTAGATTCTTGAGTTATACTATGCATTATCTTTCAAAATTAATTATTTTTATTTTTAATAGCTTTATTAAGGTGGATTTGACATTCAATAAGCTGTGCATATTTAAAGTGTACAATTTAATGTTTCAACAAGTGGATACAGCATGGAACCATCACCGCAATCAAGGGTATGAACATATCCAACATCCCCCAGAGTTTCCTTGTGCCCCTCTGTGACCCTGCCCTTCTCCCTCCCTTCTCCTGACTCCCTCAAGCCCCCTTCAATCATCAGTCTGCTTTCTGTGATTATAAATTAGTTTGCATTTTCTAGATTTTATGTAAATGGACTCATACAGCTACTTGTCAAAAGTTTTCTGACTTTAACTCTGGGTCTACAGGGCTCTCTACCTTTTATAGTACTCTCTCCTAAAAGTGGAGAGATTAGTTAGGTACTCCTTAAAACTGAAAAATGTAGCAAACAAAGAAAAAAAATTATTCCTAATCTCATTAGCCAAACCCCTAGAGACTATAAATTTTAGAGTTTTCTTTCCTTCTGGGTATCACTATTTCTCAGAGAATATGCACAAGTTGTTTCCCTTCTCAGCTATCAGAGGTTGAAAAGTGGAGCCTCTACCAAGGTCAAATTCACTTTATATCTCAATGGGATGGCCAAGGACTTTGCTCCTAAAAGACTGCAGACCCACAGAATTTTGCAAAATGTTCTCTTTCCTTATGAACCTCTATTATGTCTATTTATACTCAACTTTGTCCTAGTTAATATTTCTGATTAATTTCATAAATACAGCTTTGTTAGGTTTCATTAAGATATACATATATATGAAGGGGAATATATAAATAATTCATGATGCTATTCACCCTAGTATTATTTAAAATAGGAAAACAGTAAATAACTAATCAAAACAAGAGAAAACACTGAGATTAACTCTGAGGCATTACTATGAGAGAATATTAACCAAATGGAAAAAAAGTAGTAGCTATGGAAAAGACTATATAGCATCATAGGAAAATTTATATTAAAAAATGAGTTAAAAATAGCAGAATGCCATTCTATGCATATTAGTTATTAATGTAACTACATATACAGATATGGGGGATGGGAGGAAATACACAGAAATAGCTATAGTGGTAGGCTCTGGTGATTTTTTTTTCTCACTTTGTTTTCTAAATTACTGTAATAAACAATATTCTTTTAAAATATAAACAAAGCAAAAACTCTAATGTAGAAAGTAAATGTTCTCCCATTGTTTTTCTTCTTTCTGTCTTGCTTTCATTTTTTTCTTTTTTTTTAGAACTACTACTCTGTCATACTCTTCCCCATAGTTCCTGAATATAGCTTACAAATTTCTGGTCTGGGACACTAGTCATCCAGAATGGGTTAGCTTTGTCATCGCTTAGAGGCTGAAGGTAAGGTTGCCAGATGAAATCAAATGGCTGACCCTTACTAACTATATAACTATAACCTCCCTGGACCTCAGTTTCCTCATCCATAAAATGGGGACAGTAATAGATCTCATAATAAGATACAAATATTAGGTTCTTAGAATAGTACCTAGCGCCATTGTCAGAGCTCTTTAAATGCTAGTTTCTGTGATGAAGAGGATGACAATGACCTATTGACCTATCTCTGATAGAGATAAACCAAATTTAAATTCCTGTCCCACCACTGAGCACCTTTCTAATTCTCAATTTCTCATCTTTAAAATAGGAATAATAGTCTCCCAAAGAGTCCCTGGTAGCTCAGCTGGTAAATAATCCACCTGCAGTGCAGGAGACTCAAGTTTGATTCCTGGTTCGGAAGATCCCCTGGAGAAGGGAAAGGCTACCCACTCCAGTATTCTGGCCTGGAGAATTCCATGGACTGACTATAGTTTATGGGGTCGCAAAAAGTTGGACAGGAATGAGCAGCTTTCACTTTCAAAGAGTTCCAGTTTAAACAAGATAGAAGTATGTGACACGTCTATCACAAGCCTTTGTGTGCAGTAGGTATTGAATACATTTTAGCTCTTTCTCCCTCTCTGATTCTTTCTTGAAGAACTTGGCCATCTAATGAATTGCTGCTTAGAAGCTTCATCATGTGCAATCGGGTGAAAATTCAACATGTCCTCCAGCAGAGGGCAATGTCTTCACACCCTATGCCATCTTGACGAGCGCAGTCCAATAGAAACAAGAGGAACCATCCGAACATGCATGAAATTTTCAATATTAGGACAGTCATATTTTAAAAAGTAAAAAAAGAAATGTGACCTTAGTTTTAAAACATTTTACTTAAACCAATATATCCAATAAACAATGTAAGTTATTAATGGATATTTTACACTTTTTTTCACACTAGGATTTTAAATCTGGTGTGCGTTTTGCACTTACACCAGGTCTGTTTGGACTTGCCACATTTCACACATTTCAAGTGCTTAGTAGCCACAAGAGGCTGCTGGCCACCGTTTTGGATAGAGCAGGTCTAGACATTCTCCTCTACTGCCATTGATGACTGAGTATCAAACCGAGAAAGTGCTTACATAGACAGGAAGTTAAACAGAAAAGTAAAACTAATAGTTTATGAAGAAGAATCCAAGTGAAAGATTGTATCTTTTCACTAGCATAAAAAAACACAACTTTCATAAATTAGAAAACTAAAATACAAATTCTTTCTAGAGTTTGGCATCTCAGCTTTCAAAATTTATAACGAGTTTCTCTTTTTGAGAGAGAGAGAGCATGTGAAAATTCTCTTTAAGGCAAGACATTTCTTTCCAACATCAGCACATGGGATCTTAGTTCCTTGATCAAACCCATGTCCCCTGCGCTGGAAGTGTGGAGTCTTAACCGCTGGACTGCCAGGGAAGTCCCCAAGAGGGATTTCCTTTTTTGGGTAATGAAAATGTTCTAAAATTGACTATGGTGATGGTTGCACATATCTGTGAATACACTAAAAAACCATTGATGTACACTTTAAATGGGTGAATTGTATGGTATATGAACTCTATCTCAATAAAGATGTTCCAAAATTTATAAGAAATCAAAAGTAGAAGTCCATCTTCCCCAAAAAAATGTTTATCTAATTTGAGATTGGGGCTTCCCTGGTGGTTCAGCAGTAAAGAATTCTACAATGCAGGAGACATGGGTTTGATCCCTGGGTCAGAAAGATCCTCTGGAGAAGGAAATGACTACCCACTCCAGTATTCTTGCCTGGGAAATCCTATGGACAGAGGAGCCTGGCAGACTACAGTCCATGGGGTCGCAAAGGATCAGACACAGCTTAGCGACTAAACAACAACAACTTGAGACTGATGATTTTACTTCATTTATTTTAATTTAAAAAAGTTTTATTGGTATTTAACATATTTAACCCGGCACACAATTCACTCTTCTAATGTGTAAATTTCAGTGTTTTTTGTTTTTTAGCATGTTTATAGGTATGTGCACAAATTTAAAACAATTTTATCATCACAGAGAAATCCTCTGTCCTTTAGCTATTCAACTCTTATCCCAAAGTAACCAGTAATCAATCTACTTTATGTCTCTGTTTTTTTTACCAAATTGGACATTTTATATAAATAAAATAATATGAGGTGGGTTTCTTTCTTAAGTATAACTGACCTATAACACTATATTTGTTTCAGATGCATAACATAGTGATCTTCCATTATTATACATTACAAAATGATTAACATAGACTGGGGATCTTAAATCTGCTTTAAAATAAAGAATGTGGTTACAGATACAAAGTTCCTGATATACTTATTCAAGAGTGTTGGCAGGATGTGAAAATTCAACAGTTCCAGCCCTGCAATGTGTGGGAGTATCTTGATTCTCTTTTGCTTGAGAGAAGTGTCTTGTGATTACCATAATTAAAAAAATAAGAGGAAACATGCCCATGGACAGAAAAATGATCTTCCTAAGAGATCCCACTTACAGGTCTCCTGGTTAATTCTGTAGTGGATTCAAGGAAGAAGAATGTTTTTTTTTAGAATCACTTCCTGTCCTTTCTCTCTGTGTCTCTGTCTTTGTCTCTCTTTCATACATACACAGTCTACTAGTTCTACTTCAGCAAAACCCTTTCTATGAATAAATATTACCATTTATAAAAACAAACCTCTGACACTGGGCAAATAACTTACCCCAGTAATTCTCTCTGTATCTTTTTAAATTGTAGTATCAATATTTCCCCAACGTCATCACAGTTTACTAATTTCCTATTCTTAATGGAGATTTGCTGTGGGTTTCTTAGAAAAACTTTAAAATTGCCATGTTAGGGGAGAAAAAAGACCATTTTCATTCATTGTTTAGTGGCATCCAAATAGACATCACTATCTAAGTTGGAGCTGCTTCCTACTGGCCAATCAATTGCACAAGATTCCTCACCCTTGTGTGGTTTGACGAGCTATAAAAAGTTCCAAGTTTACTTTCAATTTCTCCCTCTCTGTCCCTCAACTCAGAGGCTTTAGTAATAAGAGCTGTAGACAAAGCAAGGTTGTTTTAAATAAAGACAATCTCTACTCCACCTAGAAAACAGCTAAATTACAGTAGAAAGTTAATTTGACCTTGAAATCAGGTGACCAGCTCTGCCATTAATTAGTTGTAATGGGCCTAGGGCAAGTCTCATGCATTTTCTGAAAGAGGTTGATGTAAAGAGGAAATGAGATAATGAATGTAAGATCCAGTTTTCTTCTCTATAAATTGGTATTAATTCCTCCTCACAGGGAATGTGATGACCATTTACCTGAGAGTGGATGCTAAATCACTTTACAATTGAACAGCAGTGAACACTGGAGGAATCAATATTATTATTGTGATCTCAGAGGCAGAGTAGAGTGGACATAGGGTCTGGCAATGACCCCCCGGCTACACCTGCTGATGGATTTTCCATTTTCCTTCTTTATGGGCATCTTTGAAAAAGAGAGTTAATAAAAGAATTTGAGATTCACAGCCCTCATCAGTAATCTCCTGAAGCTCTACATTAAATTGATTAGCTATCTGTCCTCTCCAGGGTCTCCCACATCTTGCCAAACTTCCGTCTCTTTTGCAACTGGTAGATAGGCTTTTATAGCATGTTTTTATTTCAGCTTCACTTATAGTCACTGATGTGGGCTGAATTGTGTCACTCCAACTCAATGTATTGAAGTGCTGACCCCTAGTACCTCAGAATAGGACTGTATTTGGAGATAGGGACTTAAAAGAGATAGTTGAGATATAACGAGTTTACATGGATGAACCCTAATCCAGTATGGCTGTTGTCCTTATAAGAAGAGGAAACCAGGAACACACAAAGGACCATGTGGAGACAGAGATAAGATGGCTATCTACAAGCTGAGGAGAAAAGCTGCAGGATGAAACTAACCCAGCCAACACCTTGATCTTGGACTTCTAGTCTCCAGAACTGTAAGGAAATAAATTCCTGTTGTTTAAGCCACCCAGCCTGTGGTACTTTGTTATGGCAGCCCTAGCAAATTTATACAGTAATCTGAGATGTTTCGTTTCAGTAAAAGCAAGCCAAAAGCCTAGTGGAATTGATCATTCAGTTAAATCAATGGATTAAGGAAAAAAATTATTTTTAAGTGGGGAAAGAGTGCCACAGAATCATATCTGGCATCACATAGAATATTATGAAATAGAGACCTCTTTGCAGCCTTGAGTTGATGTCACACACGCGCGTGCACACACACACACAGAGCCAGCGGGTGGGCGTCTATTTCCCTTCTTATTCAAATGTGGGCACAAACCCTTAATTCCAATACCAACTGCACTTCTCCTTTGGAAACTCCCTAGTGTTTCAGTCTATTCATTCTCTTATTTTTGGTTCCCTTCCCAACACGGAGCAAAATGTACCCAGTGATGACATAAATACTAGTGCTTTACACAATTTTATAACGGTTTCTTCACTACTTTCTGGAAAATACCTATTATATAAAGAACACTTTTGTTTTAATTTTAGTTTTCCCTATTGAATCTTAGTGGGAAATGTGACATTTCTGGGAGATTTTGAAGATGTAAAGATTCACTGAGCTCTGGTCAGAGTAGACCCAACACCAACAGGTCCCTCAGGTCTGTTCTACAAACATGGACTTGACTGCCTGGATCTTATCAGAACACATTAGGGAATTATTTCATTGGCTGAAGGTTTTCCTTGAAAGATTGGAGTAAAGCCTGTTCCTTACAATCAACAATGTTTTATCCTTTAAAAAAATAAATAGATTAATGGAAAGGTTTCATCAACATCATTCGCTGGTTTTTCTTTAATAACAAGAAGAAAGTGATTTTTATAAATTTCCAATATATAATGAATGTATCTGAGGTTATGTATACAATTTCATTTCCACCAGAAGTAAAAACAAGACAACTAGAAGTCACTTCGAAGAAACGTATCTAGATGTGTGCATCGCTATGACTCAATATTTCCTTTACGATTTGGAGGAACTTAGTGTTTTTCTACTATAAATTCTCCCTTCTACTTATCAGGCCATGACTATAATCCCTTATTTACCAAAGGAGAAGAAACTGTGTTTTTCTTACAAACTGATCATTTTCATTTTCTTAGTCATTAAAGGTTTTAAGTTGTTTCATTCTGACTAAAACAATCCTAAATGATAGACCTAACAAGAATTTTCCAAATATGCTGTTTCTCTGAGCAATGACACAATTACTAAAATTCTTTGGCCTTTCTTTAAAATCTGAGCGGGTATTCATTAGCTGTGTCTAAACATAATTGAATTTTCACTAAGAAGCAGGTTTTTAAAAGGAGAGAAAATACAAGCAAATTTACTCTGATTTTAAAAATAGCATTTCCCAGTGTCAAAATAATTATAACATCACTAATTATTAAAACTTGGGATAGATGTGGGCACTTAGAGGTAAACCATTTTCTCTATTCCTTTCTTGAGGCTTTAGAAATTTGTAAGCCATTTTCACCTGACAATAAAATAATACATTTCAATCATTTTAAGAACTTACAAGGCCATAGCTGCCTCAGAGTTTAACTTTTTTTTTTTTTTTTGGTACCAAACTTAACCAACTTCACTCTAAAGAGTTCAGCTACCCCAAATTCTCTCTCTTTTTTTTTTTTTCTTGGCCTACTTTCCCATAATATACTATATTCTATACCTTAGATTGAATATAATCATTTGTGTGGACCCTGGGGCATACAAGAAGATTATAAGGTGACAAGATTAGTGGGTCTTACCTTGAACTGAAGATGAAATCAGGATGAAGGCAAGAGCCAGAGCAAGCCTAGTGCACTGGAGGAGCACCTGCATGGTGACCAATTTGCTTCAGCTCCACCAGCCGTGCACCAACCTCACAACAGGGAAGTGTAGCCGGGTGCTCTCTGTCCCTTTTAGAAAAGGTTCCAAAACCTCAAACCCTGCCCAGAACACACGTCACAGTTTCCTGAACAAATAGAAAGAGATCCACATCAACCCCAGAAAGATTTCGAAAAAAAAAAAGAAAAAAGGCAGCAAAAGAACTATTCATACCATTATGAAACTGCAGTGAACTCTCCCCAGGTCTGCTTTCTCAAAAGTTTTGTTGTTTGCCACTTGCCTGTTAGAAATTGTTTCCCACTGACACAGTAGAATCAGCATTCAGGACACTTTGTTTTTTCTTTCTTCAGGTAACAATCTAAACACAAGTTTGCTAGCCAACCACACAGCTGATGAGATAAGGGAGTTGGATGCTGCCTTTTCATCACTGAGGCCCTTCAATGTAAAATATTCTTGATTTTATTTTTCATCAGGAGTAGCATAACTCACAGAGCCAAGCATAACAAGTGAAACTTCAAAGCTGAGTTCTAATCCACAAGAAAGGGTTGTTGGATTTCAGATAACTGGTTTCTTTTTATCAGATTCAGTTTCTCTCACTGGACCACCAGCCTTTCGCTCTGCCTCAAGAATCTAGTGAGGATTTTTGGTTATGAAGAACTGGGTAAAACACGAAAATGATCTTGCTGTCCTCTCCTCTTTCACACCGAGCATTTCCTATGATTTGATTCCATTTATAGTCTGGTGTGGTTTTTTTTTTCCTCCTGGTAAAAATTTTCAACTTGACTTTCAGGTGCTCTGGCTTTGAATAAGCCAGAAATCAGAAACAAGGGGAGGTTGTCCTGTCAGTGGGCTGCTGGACCTCAGAAAACACAAAACAAAGTAAAAGAATAGCATCTCCCCCGTATCCTGGGGATCATATGCTGACTGAAGCCTGAGGAACATGAAGTACAGGCTCCATAATAAAGTCACATAATAAACACAACAGTTCATCACACACTCTTGCCCTTGAAACACACACTGTCCATCCCAGCATGTCTAACCCTGCAATGCCCACTTTCCATTTTCATCCTCCCTCTGGCCTGTCCTTTGACAGGAGGGAGGAGTTTCCCTTCCCTTGTTCTTGGCTTCCTGCTGATTCCTTTACCATTTCCTGCCAAGGACGGGCCTCAGACTAATCGCTGAGCAGCTGTGGTGCAAGTCCACAAATGCTGCAAAGCATGCACATTTTGACCCTCCTCAGAACTATCTGGAAATGTGTCCAGGGACGACTCCAAGTGCAGTAATCAACCCCCAGACGCTCAAATCCAGGGGGTTCCCCTCCATGGAATACTAGTTTCAGATTGAAATAATAACCCTCATCTTTGGCCCCTTTTAATTTTATCCCCCAATTTAAAACCCTGGCATCAAAACAATAATCCCTGTCAATAGCTTAAATAAGTCCGCTTTCAGTAAGTTCTCAGATCTGATTAGAGCTTGTGCTTTAAAATGGTAATTTTGGAGCCTTTTTCCACTTGAGTATTTTTTTTTTATTCTCTAGGTTTTAGTGCAGAGAAGGCAATGGCAACCCACTCCAGTACTCTTGCCTTGAAAATCCCATGGACGGAGGAGCCTGGTAGGCTGCGGTCCATGGGGTCTCTTAAGAGTTGGACACGACTGAACGACTTCACTTTCACTTTTCACTTTCGTGCACTGGAGAAGGAAATGGCAACCCACTCCAGTGTTCTTGCCTGGAGAATCCCAAGGAGCCTGGTGGGCTGCCGTCTATGGGGTCGCACAGAGTCGGACACCACTGAAGTGACTTAGCAGCAGCAGCAGCAGGTTTTAGTGATTTTTTTTTTTAAGTATTCACAATACTCATTAGCATTTGCTCTGTTTCTGCGACACTGACAACCAAGTTTCTTTTTCCAAATAGTCTTCCTCCGGCTTCATTTCCCTAGTCCTCTTCAAGCTATGCAGAACAGGACATATGGCTGCAGAAGCCGCAAGTCCTGGGTCTGAGCTCACTGACCAGAGGAGAGATGCTGGGCCACGTGCTCCTTGCATGCCCATCATTCTAGTTCTAAGGATGGTGTGGGACACCAGTGAGGGGGCACCCACAAGAGCTCATGACTGTGAGAGTCGTGCTGGCAGTGGTCCTCTGGGTTGGGTATGGTCTTCTTGCCCAAGCGTTCTCCATTAGTGAAAAAGGACCCCTATCTTGCCCTAAACCTCAACCTCTACAAAAGACGAATTCCACTCCAGATTTAATCCTTCATTCACCAGGCAACCTTTTTTTTTTCATAATAGAGTCCTTCTTTTTAATGTTTATTTATTTATTTATTTTTGTCTGTGCTGGGTCTTGTTGCTGTGAGGGCTCTTCTCTCATTGCAGCGAGCGGGGGCTACTCTGTTGCAGCACACAAGCTTCTCATTGCAGTGGCTTCTCTTGCAGAGCACAGGCTCTCGGATTGCAGGCTTCAGTAGTTGCAGCACACAGGCTGCCCTGAGGCATGTGGCATCTTCCCCGATAAACCTCGAACCCAAACCTGTTGTCTCTTGCATTAGCAGGCAGATTCTTTACCACTGAGCCACTGGAGGAGCCCCTCACCAGGCAACCTTAAATGCACCTACTTTACTTGATTTACCTCTAAAATGAATATCTTTATGCCTTAAGAGTCATCCTGGAACAGTTCCTTGTTGTCTTAAAGTGTAAATACCCCCCACCCCATTCCAGAGCAATATAAATACTATCTTTCACTAGCTATTGGTATCTGGGTGGTCTTTGGAAAAGGGGATTCTGGAGCACTTGAACTTTCCCAGCATCACAACTCAGCAGAACACTTGTTACGACAAAGTGATGCTGTTTTAAGACAAATTGAGGTTGTCAGAGGAGATACTGAAGGCAGCACAATCTGTCCCAAGGGACAGCTCCAGCACTCAGTTCCTTTAAAAAACTCCAAGTTAAAGATTCTGCTACTTAGCAGCCTCTGGGACTTTCTTGGCTCTTCACTGACAAGGTCTTGACTCTGAACTGGGCACTCCCGCCACCCAAGAAAACAGGAAATAGATACTGTACCAAATCTGCATTATGTTTCTGGAGGATAAAAGAGTGATTTTTCCATGAACTTTGATTTCTAGAACTGGAAGAGACCTTGGAAATCACCTACCTCACCCACTCAAGTGGGAAAAGCACAAGTCCAGAAAGGTTATGTGACTGCAGCTGGTCGCACAGCTGGCAAGTGTCAATACCAGGTCAGAACTCAGAGTTCCTACTTCATAGTCCAGTGACAGAGGATGAACGAGGAAGCAACAAGATGAAGATTCGTAATCATCAGAAGTCTTCCTTTTAGTCCTTTTGGTTTTTAGAGGTATGTACTGAAATATTCCTGTTTAGAATGATAAAATGACTGGGATTTGTTTCTAAATAATCCAGTTTGAGGAGAGGGGATAAGAAAGGTATATCAGTGGGCTGATGATTGCTGAAGATGAGCAATAGGAAAAGTGGGGGCTCGTTACACTAGTCTCCCTACCGTAAAATGTTTTTAGAATTTCCATAATAAAACACCTTTTAAAAAGGTTTTCTTTATCTTTTTGGAATCCACATAAATCAGAAAACATCTGCTGAGTAAAAATAGGGCTTTGCAGGAAAAAGAAAATCTTTTCTTTAAAAAGCATATTTTTATTCTTAGATCTCCATCATCCTTTGAATTTCCCATTCTTTCAGTTCTACTCTCATTCTCCCCTCCCCTCCCTTCAGTGCATGGGGAGACTGTAGCTAAGACAGAAAAGTATCTGGGTGCTTCTGGTACAACAGGAGCAGCTACCACTGTGTCCTAAGACCTCTCACCAAGTACCTATGGATGGGCACCCACAGGATGAGTGCCCTAGGAGAGGACACAGGCATCTCCAGCAGCTCTTTTCCTTGATCCTTCCTCCTCATCACTGACGCCACATATCCAGCTTCCCAGGAGCAGGCGCCCCCTTGTTGAAGGTTTCCACAATGCTACTCCAGAAGTTGCTGTAGGTGTTGCCAAGTATATAAAAGCTTGGGAACTTGAGTGTTATAATCTTGAACTGGGAATAGGGGAGGGAAAGGCTCACCTGCCCCCTGTGAGTGAAGTCGCTCAGTCGTGTCTGACTCTTTGCGACCCCATGAACTGTAGCACACCAGGCTCCTCCATCCATGGGATTTTCCAGGCAAGAATACTGGAGTGGGTTGCCATTTAGTTTGGTCTATAATTTGACAAGAAGGAAAACAAATGGTACTGATGGAGCTATTTGCGGGGTAGGAATAGAGATGCAGATGTAGAGAATGGACTTGTGGACACAGCAGGGGTGGGAGAGGGTGGGATGAATTGACTGAGAGAGTAGCATTGATATACATACATTCAGTTCAGTTCAGTTCAGTTCAGTCGCTCAGTCGTGTCCGACTCTTTGCGACCTCATGAATCACAGCACACCAGGCCTCCCTGTCCATCACCAACTCCCAGAGTTCACTCAAACTCACATCCGTCAAGCCGGTGATGCCATCCAGCCATCTCATCCTCTGTCGTCCCCTTCTCCTCCTGCCCCCAATCCCTCCCAGCATCAGGGTCTTTTCCAATGAGTCAACTCTTCACATGAGGTGGCCAAAGTACTGGAGTTTCAGTTTTAGCATCACTCCTTCCATAGAACACCCAGGACTGATCTCCTTCAGAATGGACTGGTTGGATCTCCTTGCAGTCCAAGGGACTCTCAAGAGTCTTCTCCAACACCACAGTTCAAAAGCATCAATTCTTCCGCGCTCAGCTTTCTTCACAGTCCAACTCTCACATCCATACATGACTACTGAAAAAACCATAGCCTTGACTAGATGGACCTTTGTTGACAAAGTAATGTCTCTGCTTTTCAATATGCTATCTAGGTTGGTCATAACTTTCCTTCCAAGGAGTAAGCATCTTTTAATTTCATGGCTGCAATCACCATCTGCAGTGATTTTGGAGCCCCCCAAAATAAAGTCTGACACTGTTTTCAATGTTTCCCCATCTATTTGCCATGAAGTGATGGGAGCAGATGCCATGATCTTAGTTTTCTGAATGCTGAACTTTACGCCAACTGTTTCACTCTCCTCTTTCACTTTCATCAAGAGGCTTTACCATGTGTAAAATAGCTAGCTAGTGGGAAGTTGCTGTACAACACAGGGAGCTCAGCTTGGTGCTCTGTGATGACCTAGAGGAGTGGGATGGGGGGTGGAGTGGGAGGGAGGCTGAAGAGGAAGGAGATATATGTATACTTATGGCTGATTCATGTTGTTGTACAGCAGAAACTAGCACAACATTGTAAAGCAATTGTCCTCCAATTAAAAAAGAAGAAGAAAAACAAAGGGGCAGGGGGTATGTAGGAAATCTCCATAACTTCTGCTCAACTTTGCTATGAATCTAAAACCGCTCTAAAAAATAAATTCTATTTTTAAAAACAGGCATAAAAGAACTTCTCAAATACTAACTAGAGTCTAGTAGAATATGATGTTCCAATTCCAAAATTACAGGGCTTTGAAGAACCGAAAGTTGCAGTGGAACTTGTTGAATGTTACTGATATAAATAACCAGGAACAGGGGGATGTGTTACTTTTCTTGGGAATATTTTCACAGGGATCAAAAATACGGGAAACAAATCTTTTAGGAAATATTTCAGATGTGAGGGAATGGGAATGGACACAAGACTAGGGGGAATAAGACCCTTTAAAAATGAATCAAGAAAGGAGGTCTTTATTTGACTTAAGTCTTCTGTTTTCCCAAGACATACTGTCTATCAATACTATTCTAAATTATTTTTATATCCTTATTAAATTATATTTCCTTGTTAGAAATTAATAAATGCTTACTATGGAAAAGTGGGCAGCTGAGGGATGGCCAAAGGGGACTTACAGGAAAGTACAAATCCCTTATCACCTTCCGTCCAGCTTACCTCTGCTATGTCCTGCCTTTGGTAATTCAAAGTCGCATACACCACTTTCTTGCTCACTGGGGTCCTGCTTATTTCCTCTTATGGCTTTTATTTTGCACCTTAACCTGTGGCATTACCTGGCCTCACAAGTGTCTCCAGACCTAACATGTCTCCAGAACTAACTTGATTCCAGTCAGTTCTAGCGCCAATCCATCAATTCACCACCTGAATGCTCTGAGCTAACAAACTATCCAAGTTCCCAAACTGAGTGATAATATTTTCTAGGCTTCACAACTCAACCTCACTCCTACTTCCCAAAATACACAGATACTGAAGTTCCACTCACTCACCTGCAATTTTATTTAAGGTTATTGGTCACTATGGAAGAGAGAAATTCTTGCCTCTTAATTTGTAACCACAGGACATAAACCAGATCTTCAACGGCCTGTTGATTTCAATCCTCTCGAGGCTGACCACATTTGCCGATAAAGTTACTACACTTTAGTTGGTTCTTATTTTTTTCCTAGACTTTAGGCTCATTTTTTTCTTTTTTGCAGGAGTTGGGGTGGGGAGGTTGTTTTTGTTACAAACATGAAAATGAACAAAATCTCTTAGTTAAATGCTTTTTAGAAGCTTCACCATTTGGTCACAGTTACTACATTGAGATAGTAAAGGTTTTTCTCATGGGAAACCTTAACTTTTAATCCCCACTAAAGAATGAAAAGAAACTGCCTGCTCTCCATCCCAAGAGACAGAATCTGCTGCTGGAATAGTTGCTTTTCTGGCCTCAACACTATGCTCTGCATTTAATGACCTTTATTTGATGACATACATGCCCAAGTAGACTGAATTTCTAGAAGAGGTTACCATGTTTCTGTATTTTCCCATAAGACAATGAATGACTGGATAAGTGAATGAAATCTGTATTGAATATTTCTATTTTGTTGTATGTGCTAGTCTTGTCTTCACACCTTGATTATTCCAGGGATATAGTTTTGACTAGTATAGAATCTAATGGGCTCAAATAACTATTGCTTACCAAAAAGTTAACAGTGGTGTTTTCTAGACAGTAGGATGACAAATGTTTCTTCTTTATCCTTTGTAGACTATGCCAAATTTTGTAGAATAAAATTATGGATCATCTTAGTAATCAAGGAAAACACAATAAAAATATTTTGGTTGTTGACAAAAGTTAACTTAAAAAAAAAACCAACACTTTTAGTGGCAAGCATTCTTTGGATAACCTCCCTTGAGACACAGTGAGACTAAAGATGTTGAGTCAGAGATTAGCACTCAGGAATTGCCTGATAAAAGTAATTTTCCTCAAGGTGATGTTGATCTCTTATGTCTCCTGCATTGGCAGGTAGGTTCTATACCACTAGTGCCACCTGGGAAGCCCCAAGAATATCACAGACTGAGGGAGAGTAGCAGTCAGGGAGGCTGAGGGGAAAGAACATTTGTGAGTTAGCTAAATAGTCCAATATCATCACAGATGAAACAAGAAGAGTTTCTTTTTGGATTTTAGAATATCCACAGAGATAATAATACTATCAGTTCATGGGAGTGGGGGGGTTCCCTGGTGGCTCAGCAGTAAAGAATCTGCCTGCAATGCAGGAGACACAGGGTTAGATCCCTGGGTAAGGAAGATCCCCTGGAGAAGGGAATGGCAACCCACTCCAGTATTCCTGCCTGGGAAATCCCATGGACAGAGAAACCTGGAGGGTTACAGTCCATGGGGTCTCAAAAGAGTCAGACATGACTTAGCTACTAAACAGCAACAAGATGGGAGTGGAAATGAGGTCTCTTTCACTCTTTCCAAGAACTTGGAAATAGGAAAATGAGACCTTCTTCAAATAATGAATTGGAGGAAAGATGTACAAATTCATCCTAAAACAACAGAATGAAGAAAGGGACAGATAAAGACAAAAATCACATTAGCCTTTGCCAAAGCACATCTTACTCTAAAAACCAAACTGAAATCTCCTTGAATGGAATCAAAGAGCATTTCCCCAGGGGGAAAGGGGTGGTCTCTCCTTCTTCTGGGCTGCTAGGAATGGATGAGTAGGTCAAGTCTGCAAAATTCCTGTTTTAAGAGATATAGTTTAAAATTCAGATTTATGCACCTAAAAAAAAAATAAACCCAAGGTACTCAGAATGTTAGTGTCTGCTCTCATTCTCATAGCTGCTGCCTTTTGGTTAATGAGGTTCCCACTAGAGCTAAGTGACTTGTGCTAGAAGGGCTCATTAAAGAGCAGAATTAGCTCTGCAAGGCTTTCCTATCACTGCTCACTTTCCTACCATGCTACTTCCCAGAGCTTCCAAACAGAACCCAAAAAGACATTCTACTTCCCATCTTTATCTCTATCTCAACTGCCTTAGTCTTAGGTGATACTCAATGAAGGTATTATCCCAACATTTGCATTTTAATAGAGGATGATAACCATTAATAAACTTATTTTAGATTTTAATCCTCAAGACAAGCAGAGGCAGAGGATGGGGTTAGTGGGGAGGGATAGACCGTTAGGGGCAAGCAAGAGCTTGCTCAATCTATCTCTGTTCAAAACCACACTGTTGGACTTGTAGGGCTTGCATCAGGAACCTCCTTGTTCCATATGACCAGGAAACCCCCTCTTCCCAGAGGCCATAAAGGTTATCATAGTAGTGATTGGGGTAAAGTCAGGACACAGCATGACTAACCCACCCAAGCTCCCTGCCCAGAACCATCCTCTTGTCATTTAGAACTGTAGTGTCCATCAGGGTAGCCACATGTGGCTATTAAGTACTTGAAATGTGACTAGTCTCAGTTGAGATGTTCTGTATTTGTAAAGTATACATTGAATTTCAAAGATATAGTAAGAAAAAGTGAATATAAAATCTCATTAATAATTTCTCTATGTATTTGTATTATATGTTGAAATGCTATTTTAGATATATTAGGTTAAAATGTATTATTAAAATTAATTTCACCTGTTTCATTTTACTTTTTAAAATGTGACTACCAGAAAAGTTGAAATCAAATATGGTGGCCTGCATTTGTGGAGTGCATTGTGTTTCTATTAGACAGTTTTGGCTTAGAAAAGGGGGCTCTTTTAAGATTAAAAAACATATTCGCTAGAAAGAAGAGAGGCACAGAGAACTATATTCAATATCATGTGGTAAACCACAATGAAAAATAATATTTTAAAAAACAATATGTATATATCTAGTTGAATTATTTTGCTGTACAGCAGTAGTTAACACAACTATAAATCAAGTATACTTCAATTAAAAGTAAGTATTTCTATAAGAGAGAGATGCATGACCTGCAAGTGTGCTTGTACTGAAAATGACCCTAAATAGGTACTTCTCAATGAAAAACACTCATTGATTAGGAGGAATCCACATAACCCGAAGAAAAAACACCCACTGGTGACTTTTTCATTAGGATATATGTACAATTAGATTTCATTGTTTAATTCACTCGATGATCATAACTGTACTGTGCAGTAGCATCGTTTTTACACCTATTATACAGATAAGGAAACTGAGGCACAGAGAGGTATAAATGCACATGGGATTTGACTTTTGGCAGTCAGACTTCAGATGCTGACTTGTACCTGTTCTGCAACCCCTCATGTAAGCTCTCCTTCCTGGGTGTAGGTTCTGAGGGGACTTTTCTTTGTTAGTCTTTTTTCCCCAGCAGGCCCACCTCAGCTATGTCCTGGCACTACAAAATCAAACACTCCAGTCTGTCATGGATAGGGAAAGCTCCATGATTCAGGACTCTGAATCATGGAAGTTGGGCAAAACCAAGTACCTGAAAATATGGTGCTCTCTAACTCCTCTTAGCAACTTAGTAGGTTGTGAGAACACAGTTTTGCATTTTTGGACCCAGCAGCCTGAAGGCTAGGAAGTTTTGCCAGGTTTTTAATTTGTCAGAAACCGTTTTTTTCACCTTACATAATACTTTCCAAACTTTCCCAAACTGACAGTTGGCTGCTTGCAAATGTTCTGAAGCTCAGCTAAGGAAATATTCTCAGGGAGCAGCCCAGAGGCCCTCAGAGCCCAGTTCCCACAAAGGGATGACAGTTAAATGCTGGTGAGAGGAAGCCTTTTGCCTCTTTCACCTCATTTTTTTTTTTCTCTCCTGACCAAAAACCATATTCTTGCCTTTGGTTTCCTCAGAAACCACTGAAGTTAGATAGTTTTGCTTTTAAAAAGGCTCAAAAATAAGAATAATTTTCTTACTCTTGCTGGAAAGATGCCTCAATTGCCATTTTATTTGTAACTTTGTTATTATTATTGTAACTATTATTGTAATTACTATTATTATTAAAAAGTGCACTCAGGGGATTGGTGGGTAGGGGGGAGTGGCCAGATGTTCCCTATCTTCTTTGACAGACCTGGTTTCCGAGGCCCAGGGAGCATATGATGCAGTCAAAGCCATGGCCTATTGTGTAAGAGCCTGGATAGAGGCTAATTTCGCTTGGCCAGAGGTTCGGGCAGAGCCTGGTTCCCTGGGTCAGATAAGTCATCCCCCCTAGCAGGGCAGCCACAGAGCAATTAGCAAAGGCATGTGTAGCCTCCTGCCTCCTTCCCCTGGCCTCCGCTCAGATTCTTTATCTTTTGAGTAGCCACTTCCTGATGTTTGTGTTGGATTTTTTTCTTTGAGACTTTAGCTATTTCCACTGCCTGAAATGCTGGATTCCCAGACACCCTCAGGCTAAATCACTTTTCAAGTCTTCACTCAAATCTGACCTTCTTTAGAGGGTCCTGTTTCCCATCTAATGGCTTCCCCAATGATGGTGGTGGTTTAGTTGCTAAGTCTTGTCTGACTCTTTGAGACCCCATGGACTGGGGTTCCCAGGCTCTTCTGGCCATGGGATTTTACACCCAAGAATACTGGAGTGGGTTGCAATTTCCTACTCCAGGGGATCTTCCCGACCCATGGATGAACGAACCCTCATCTCCTGCATTACAGGAAGATTCTTCACTCTGAGCCAGCGGGGAAGCTGGGAATCCTTGGTGGATCAGCGTAAAGAATCTTTCTGCAATGCAGGAGATGAGGGCTTGATCCATGGGTCAGGAAGATCCCCTGGAGTAGGAAATGGCAATCCACCCCAGTATTCTTGCTGGAAAATCCCTCGACAGAGGAACGTGATGGACTACAGTCCATGGGGTCACAAAGAGATAGATGATGCTCTTGTACTTCCTATCCAATACTGCAGCCTCCCAGCCCCCTTCCTTTTCTTGTTTTCTATAGCATTTATCAACTAATTGTCTTCCTTCTCCTCTAAAATATAAGCTCCATGAGAACAGAGGTTTTTGTTCATTGATGTTCCCCAAGGGTGCAGAAGAACCCGTGGTCACAGTAGGTGCTCAGTGAACACTGGGTGAAATGGAAATTGTTCAAAGCTGTTCTTGATGCTCACCAGTTCAGCCAGTAAGAACTTCAAGGCAAGGTCTGTGTCCCTGCCACAGGCCCAAAAGTGCAGTGCCCGGCGCATAGGCAAGCCCTTGTGATCAGTGTACATTCTAATCTGCATAAAAATGTCAGGAGAGAAGGTCTTATGGATAACTTTTTTTTTTCCACTTTTATTTTCTGAATGGAATATGAAAATAACAAATCAAGCTAAAACAAAACTCTGAAGACCTCATGTGCTCTCTGGGTGGGACCCTCATTGTCTAGCACGTAACCAGTGGAAGGAGAGAGCCTGTAAACTCCAAACACTGTTCTCAGGGCAGGGGACAGGAAACTGGGCCAGTGGAAAGAAGCCAAGCCCTTCTTCCTCAGAGAGATTTTGAGACATCATAAGACTATTTTCAAGCATGATAAAGAACATGCTGATGGGCAATTTTCCATTCCTACAGGTGACAGAGCAAGAGAAAAATGCCCATTTCTGACTATAAGAGCATTCAAATGAGATTTAGAGAATACTTGCCTTAGAAGGAAATGAAATATCAGCAGAATAGAATCAGGGGAAATTTGAGATGCCTAACTCTGGAGTAAAACACTTCTGATTTAAAAAAAAGTAAGGACCTTCCTGGCAGGCCAGCAGTTAAGACTGTGCCCTTCCACTGCAGAGGGCACAGGTTCAATCTCTGGCTGGGGAACTAAGATCCCACATGCTGTGCAAGGCAGCCAGAAAGAAAGAGAGAACATTTTAAAAAAGGCAAACAAGTAAAATTCTTACATTCATAAGACAAAGTTGATGTTCCTTTCCCCAATTCTGGATTCTAAACGTTAGAGTCATATTGTGGCAAGAAAATGGTGTGGTTGGGAGCTGAGGCTTAGACTGAGACTGCTTGGGTTTAAACCTGACACATTCTAGCTATGATGTTGGGCAAGTTGTTTAACAAGTTATGCCTCAGCTTTTCTACCTTTTAAATGGGGTGATAATTGCATCAACCTCCAAGGATCAGACAAGCGCATTCACCTTCCTGTGAAGATCTGGCACCTTGCAATAAGGAACAAAATCAGGCAGGCCCTCAGTCAGTGCCCAGTAAACAGGCTCTCTTACCATATGGGCATGGTGAAGTTAGTAGTCCTTAAAGGTAGAGGTGGAAAACTGGAATAGGGGCCACAGGGCAATCTTAATGGAGACAGAAGCTGCAGGGAGACACACTACATCTGGGAACTGGAGGTGGTAAACTTGGGGGTTGGAGGCCATGAGAGGGTGGACAATTGGGAATTCTAGAGGGTAAAAAAGCAGGAACAAAGGCTTCCTGACAATCTCATTCACCATTGCAATGAAAAGAGTAAAATACTTAGGAATAAATTTACCTAAAGAAACAAAAGACTTATATATAGAAAACTATAAAACACTGATGAAAGAAATCATAGATGACACAAATAGATGGAGAAATATACATGCTCATGGATCAGAAGAATCAATATAGTGAAAATGAGTATACTACCAAAAGCAATCTCTAGATTCAACCCTATCAAGCTACAATGGTATTTTTCACAGAACTAGAACAAATAATTTCACAATTTGTATGGAAACACAATAAATCTTGAATAGCCAAAGCCATCTTGAGAAAGAAGAATGAAATTGGAGGAATCAACCTGCCTGACTTCAGACTATACTACAAAGCTATGGTCATCAAGACAGTATGCTACTGGCACAAAGAAAGAAATATAGATCAATGGAACAAAACAGAAAGCCCAGAGATAAATGTATGTACCTATGGACACCTTATCTTTGACAAAGGAGGCAAAAAATATACAATGGAGAAAAGACAACCTCTTTAACAAGTGGTTCTGGGAAAATTGGTCAACCACCTACAAAAGAATGAAACTAGAACACTTTCTAACACCATACACAAAAATAAACTCAAAATGGATTAAAGATCTAAATTTAAGACCAGAAACTATAAAACTCCTAGAGGAAAACATAGGCAGAACACTCTCTGATATAAATCACAGAAAGATCCTCTATGACCCGCCTCCCAGATTAATGGAAATAAAAGCAAAAATAACCATCTAGTCAAGGCTATGGTTTTTCCAGTGGTCATGTATGGATGTGAGAGTTGGACTGTGAAGAAGGCTGAGCGCCGAAGAATTGATGCTTTTGAACTGTGGTGTTGGAGAAGACTCTTGAGAGTCCCTTGGACTGCAAGGAGATCCAACCAGTCCATTCTGAAGGAGATCAACCCTGGGATTTCTTTGGAAGGAATGATGCTAAAGCTGAAACTCCAGTACTTTGGCCACCCCATGCGAAGAGTTGACTCATTGGAAAAGACTCTGATGCTGGGAGGGATTGGGGGCAGGAGGAGAAGGGGACGACCCAGGATGAGATGGCTGGATGGCATCACTGACTCGATGGGCATGAGTCTGAGTGAAGTCCAGGAGTTGGTGATGGACAGGGAGGTCTGGCGTGCTGTGATTCATGGGGTCGCAAAGAATCGGACATGACTGAGCAACTGAACTGAACTGAACTGAACTGAAACAAATGGGACCTAATTAAATTTAAAAGCTTTTGTGCAATGAAGGAAACTATAAGCAAGGTGAAAATACAGCCTTCAGAATGGGAGAAAATAATAGCAAATGAAGCAACTGACAAATAATTGATCTCAAAAATGTATAAGCAGGTAATGCAGCTCAATACCAGAAAAATAAATGACCCAATCAAAAAATGAGCCAAAGAACTAAATAGACATTTCTCCAAAGAAGACATACAGATGGCTAACAAACACATGAAAAGATGCTCAACATCCCTCATTATCAGAGAAATGCAAATCAAAACCACAATGAGGTACCATCTCATGCCAGTCAGAATAGCTGCTATCAAAAAGTTTACAAGCAATAAATGCTGAAGACGGTGTAGAGAAAAGGGAATCCTCTTACACTGTTGGTGGGAATGCAAACTAGTACAGCCACCATGGAGAACAGTGTGGAGATTCCTTAAAAAACTGGAAATAGAACTGCCATACAACCCAGCAGTCCCACTACTGGGCATACACACACCGAGGAAACCAGAATTGAAAGAGACACGTGTACCCCAATGTTCATCATAGCACTGTTTACAATAGCTAGGACATGGAAGCAACCTAGATGTCCATCGGCAGACAAATGGATAGGAAAGTTGTGGTATATATACCCAATGGAATATTACTCAGCTATTACAAGGAACACATTTGAGTCAGTTCTAATGAGGTGGATGGAACTGGAGCCTATTACAGAGTGAAGTAAGTCAGAAAGAAAAGCACCAATACAGTATATTAATGTATATATATGTAATTTAGAAAGATGGTAACGACAAATGTGAGACAGCAAAAGAGACAGAGATATAAAGAAGACTTTTGGACTCTGTGGGAAAAGGCGAAGGTGGGATGATTTGAGAGAATAGCACTGAAACATGAATATTACCATATGTGAAATAGATGAACAGTCCAAGTTCGATGCATGAAACAGGGCACTCAAAGCCGGTGCACTGGGACAATCCAGAGGGATGGAATGGAGAGGGAGGTGGGGGAGGGGTTGGGGACAGGGGTACACATGTATACCCATGGCTGATTCATATCAATGTGTGGCAAAAACCACCACAATATTGTAAGGTAATTAGCCTCCAATTATAATAAATAAATTATTTTAAAAAATTTTTTGAAAAAGCTTCCTGAGAAATTGCTAACTTGTTTTCTAAAATCTTGGGTGAGGAGGAGCCTACTAGGTGCCAGGTAGGGTGTGGGTGTGAAATCTGATCTCCACACAACTCTGCCAGGTTGACCTGACCAGCTCAAGCTGGCTGGAAAAGGGAAAGAGCCAGGATGGACTGAGGCATCTGTCCATCTCTGTTCATGTGGCCACATATAATTACAATAATCATCACCCTTGTAAAAGATGAGCAGGCTTTGTTCTAAACACTTTTCACATATCAACTGTCACAGTTGATATGACAGTTTAATCCTGTCACAGTCCACTGAGGATGGTACTAGTGAGGAAGCTGAGGGTAGAATTTGATCAGCTGAAGCCGAGGTCCAAAAGTATAGAGCAGAGGGGACCTCCCCAACACAGGGCAGGCCTCCAGAGTCGAGGCTGAGGTGGGCTCCCAAAGGGCTGACCCTAGAGGAGAGCCCAGAAACAGGCCTCACTAATCTTACTACCACCTAGTGGCCAGAGTCAGCTTGTTATAACACAAATCAGATCAAGTCACACCCCACCAGACCTTCCGAAGGCAGAGCCACCCAGTCAAGCACAATTTCTCCCTAGCAGAAATTTCTATTTAAGGCCTCTTAATCCTGGCCTCAAAGTTTCCTTAGAAGGAGCTTCTCTGATAGGATCCATCTACAGCATCTCCTCTTCTGCTGTGTGTATGTGAAGCAGAGATAGGGAAAACCTAACAATGGGCGTGAGGCAAGACCCCACAGAGGTCCAAGCCCTGGAGATAAGCAGGCCCTAGAGACCTCCAACCTTGTTTCAGTCCCCTAAAGAGGATAGTTACTATCTCAGAGCAGCCACAGGGGATGAGGTTAGTGTCACCCCTTTATGCCTTCTGCAGGCAAAAGGAAATGGGAGGCAGGGTCCTGCCTCTGCTTAGGTCCAGTGTCCCCTGGATGCCATTTTCCTGGCTATTCCAACCCTTTCCCGACCCTGGCCTGTCATGACACCGGCATGGAAGCTGGTAAGGGCAGGGACTGGTTCTATATGGGTAGCCAGCAGAGATGAGGTTCTCAGGATATTTTTGTAGACCAGACACAGCTGGATCCAGTGCATACCGTATACAGCATGAGGGTTCAGAGCATGGTTGAACCAAGCTGCCTATGTTCACTTCCCTGCTCTGACATCTGCTAGCTGAATGCCTTGGGGAGCCTTTAACTTGCATGTACTCCAGTTTCCGCACTTGTTAAAAATGAGACAATACTACTTCCTTCACAAGGACGTTATGAGAATTAAGTGAGTTGAAGCAGGAAGCCCTCTAGTAGTAAGTGCTCAATGGTTGTTAACTGTCAATTAGCACTACAATATTTGGCTGCATAATACTGGACAAACCACATCTCTGAGCCTTGGTTTTTGTTCATGTAAAGTAGTGATATTATCCACCTCACAGGGTTGTTGGGAAGATTGAGAATATCATGTACAGGGGACTTAGTATACTGCTTGGAAAACAATGGGTAAGAAGTCAGCCATTTACTGTGTTGGGCAGACTTTATTTTCCTGTGCTCCAAAATCACTGTACATGGTGGCTGCAGCCATGAAATTAAAAGATGCTTGCTCCTTGGAAGAAAAGCTATAACCAACCTAGACAGCATATTAAAAAGCAGAGACATTACTGACAAAGTTCCATCTAGTCAAAGCTATGGTTTTTCCAGTAGTCATGTATGAATGTGAGAGTTGGATCATAAAGAAAGCTGAGTACCAAAGAGTTGATGCCTCTGAACTGTGGTGTTGGAGAAGACTCTTGAGAGTCCCTTGTACAGGAAGGAGATCAAACCAGTCAATCCTAAAGGAAATCAGTCCTGAATAATCACTGGAAAGACTGATGCTGAAGCTGAAGCTCCAATACTTTGGCCATTGATGCAAAGAACAGACTCATTGGCAAAGACCCTGATGCTAGGAAAGATGGAAGGCAGGAGGAGAAGGGGGCTATACAGGAGGAGATGGTTGGATGGCATCACTAACTCGATGGTGAGTTTGAACAAGCTCTGGAAGTTGGTGATATACAGGGAAT
The DNA here is from genome assembly GCF_001704415.2 of Capra hircus. Lineage (NCBI taxonomy): Eukaryota > Metazoa > Chordata > Mammalia > Artiodactyla > Bovidae > Capra > Capra hircus. The sequence goes on from NC_030835.1 coordinate 20,196,536, forward strand.
CCTGGCATGCTGCAGTTCACGGGGTCACAAAGAGTTCGACACAACTGAGTGACTGAACTGGATTGATTCGTCTTTCAGGGTCTTCTTCGTTGAGTGAACAACTGGCTGGATATATTAGTAGTCCAGGTGGACTCTGGAAAAGATAAACATACTCTGGACCTCCCTTGTTGGGGGCACATCAAGAATAGCTTCCAGATACAACATCCATCAACTTGATTCACTGGTTAATTTCCTCCAGTGTTGAGTCACCTAGTGGTCGTCTTTCCATTGGAGAAATGTCTCAGAGAGGTTCCATTTCCAGATCTGTGCCTGAGCAGGAGCCTCAAAACCCTACCCTCAAGGATGGATTAATGGTGGTATTTCAACCAAAGTGTGGTTAGTGAGGGATTATTCAGGGCAGGACCTTTACTAGTCAGCAAATGTCAAACCAAACCAAAAACACCCTACTTGTTCCTTGTCCCCAAACCAAGTCCTCCACCATGTGCTGACTCAAAGGTCCCCACAAGACTGGCAGAGTGGGGGTCCTATACACACCAGGACCTCAGGAAGGGAAAGATGGCAGTAAATGCCTGCCTCCCAGGTTCACAGAGGCCAACCTCTGGAACATGAGGAAGGTCTACCTGCAGTTCTCAGCTCTGAGTCCTGGGCCAAAAGGGGATGTTAGGAAGTGCCTCCTCCGTGAAGGCCAGCCTTTTTTACCTCACTGTTCTCTGAACTCGGAATGGGTCCCAAGTGGACAGGGGTTTTTCCCTCCTTTTTGTGATCTTATTCATACACAAAAAAACCTTAGAGGTTAAAAAAATTAAATCATTTGATTATGCTTTTACTAAACCACTTTCAAGAACTAACTTACATGCAACCTAGATAAGAGGTGACAGTGCTTAAACTTTCCCTTTGATGGGTGATATGTGGCTGAGAAGTGATTCTTTTCCCAGGTCTTTTCCTCCTCCAATCTAAATACCTCTCAGTTCAGTTCAGTCGCTCAGTCGTGTCCGACTCTTTGCAACCCCATGAATCGCAGCACGCCAGGCCTCCCTGTCCCTCACCAACTCCCGGAGTTCACTCAGACTCACGTCCATCGAGTCCGTGATGCCATCCAGCCATCTCATCCTCTGTCGTCCCCTTTTCCCCCTGCCCCCAGTCCCTCCCAAGATCACAGTCTTTTCCAACAAGTCAACTCTTCACATGAGGTGGCCAAAGTACTGGAGTTTCAGCTTTAGCATCATTCCTTCCAAAGAACACTCAGGGCTGATCTCCTTCAGAATGGACTGGTTGGATCTCCTTGCAGTCCAAGGGACTCTCAAGAGTCTTCTCCAACACCACAGTTCAAAAGCATCAATTCTTCAGCACTTAGCCTTCTTCACAGTCCAACTCTCACATCCATACATGACCACAGGAAAAATCATAGCCTTGACTAGACGGACCTTAGTTGGCAAAGTAATGTCTCTGCTTTTGAATAGGCTATCTAGATTGGTCATAACTTTTCTTTCAAGGAGTAAGCCTCTTCTAATTTCATGGCTGCAGTCACCATCTGCAGTGATTTTGGAGCCCAAGAAAATAAGTCTGACACTGTTTCCCCATCTATTTCCCATGAAGTGATGGGACCAGATGCCATGATCTTCGTTTTCTGAATACCTCTAGGTACCTTCAAAACAGACCCAAACCTTTGGAATAAGCTGCCCACTGATCCACTAGTTCAGCAAGTGTTTATCAAGCACCTACAATGTGCAAGATACAGGGCCATGAGAGTGAGGTATGAAAAACACAGACCCTGCCTGGAGGAGTTCCATCTAACCAGGACAAGACAAGTAAAGGACTTTGGCCCCCTGAGTCCTGGTCATGCCTACCAAGGAATACACCCACAGAGGTCTGGGTTTTATATTATAATGATGATGCAAATATTAAAATTTAAGAAAAACTTTGACTAGTCACTGCACATAATCTCACTGTCTTAGCACAACTATTTCCATTTGTCCTTCCTTTCATTTCCTAACTATGGCGTACACATCATGTTCTATAGCAGAAGCAATCACAACCTACTTACCAGAGAATACTTTTCCACCATTTATATTTTTATATATTCCTGCTTAGTTTTCATAATTCACACTTTCAAAAGCTATACGCTGCTCTATTCTGGTTCCTGTGCCATAATTACAAACTATTCCCCTGTTGTTGGACTTCTACTTTTTTTCTTGGATTGTGGATAACAGTGCAGTGTTCATGGACTCAGCACTGCCTGTGGAGCATCTCTTCCACCCAGGTCCTGTGCTGAGAGCTTCAGGGCCCAGGAGTCACCAGCCACCGTCCTCTAAGAGCCCAAGGTTCCATTGACACATAAAGTCCCGAAGCACACCAGCAAACCATTTTAGCAAAATGCAAAGAAACCTTGGAAGACATACTGAGTGAATCATGCTAAAAGCCCCAGCAAAAGGGACTGAAGTCTGAGGGGCCCAAAAGAATTCTACATTTTCAGAATGACTGAAGTAAAGTGTTTGAGGAAGTCCCAGCTCCCAAATTTCAGTTACCAGCAGACCTTAAACTACCTCCACATGAGGTTGTATTTCTAAACGGCAAGTCTTCTGATTTCATTGGCAACTGAGGGAAAACCCACCTTTAATTCAGAATGAATTCCCTAACCCTGTTGCCAGCCAGGAAATCCCAGACACCTTGCCCACACACAGGAGAAAGAATTTAGGCCCATTTCTGGCATGGTGGAGCTACTGCATGGTCTGGCCTCTCTCTGGACCTTCCTGTCTTCTCTCCACTTCTCACTCTAAACAGAGGGTGAGAAAGGAGCCGTAAGGCTTGGATTTTCTTGTTATTTGACTTTTCCACTGTTTGGGGGTGGGGGTGTTGGTGGGGTGTTTTGGGCCTCGCTGTGCAGTTTGTAGGATGTTAGTTCCCTGACCAGAAATCAAACCAGGGTCCCCTGCAGTAGAAGTGCTGAGTCCTAACCACTGGGTTGACCACCAGAGAATCCCTTCACTCTTTCTTCTTTAAATTAATTATCAATCAGGCTGTGCTTCAATTAATTAGTTGCAGCATGTAGAATCTAATTCCCTGACCCGGGATTGAACCCAGGCCCCCTGCACTGGGAGAATAGACTTAGCCACTGGACCGCCAGGGAAGTCCCTCTACTCTTTCTTTAGAAATAAAAGAACTCACATTCACTTATTCTACCCCACCAGGATTATCTCTCATGTGAAACCCTCTTCTCCGGTCCCCATCTTAACCTAACTGCCAGAGACTGATGTAGAAGAAACACTAAAGGTACACAGCCCAGCTGGAAATTCTAGGCCTCAGACAACCTGGGAGCTATGGTTTTGCCCTCTTCCTTAGACTCCGAGGCCCCACAGGATCAGCTGTGTGGCCAGTGATGTGGGAGGAAGAATGGTTACTGGTCAGATACTGCCCTTCTAGGAATTACTGAACAGCAGAAACTCTTTATCATTTTCCCCTCCAAGGCTGGCCCCAAAGTCTATCTCCAGTATTTGATAAACCTTGGGGGATTTGGCAGAGCACTTATCACTCATTGTGAAGGGAGTTGGTGCTCAGTTGCTCAGTCCTGGCTGACCCTTTGTGACCCCGTGGACTGTAACCCACCAGGCTCCTCTGTCCATGGAATTTTCAAGGCAAGAATACTGGAGTGGGTTGCCATTTCCTTCTCCAGGAAGGGAGTTTACTTGCCCCTACAAAGCCTTGAGCTTGGGGGTAGGCATAGATCTCACAATGACAGCTTGGTCAGTACTCTGTAATCAGTGACTAACGAGTCCTCTCTGGAAGCTTCATCCCATCCCAGTCTTCACTAGAGAGGAGACCCAAGGCAAGTCACATCCAGATCCAGTCAGGTCCTAGTGATGGGACAACAGTGGGACCTTCCTCACCAGTAGAGGGCCACATACTAAGTTCACTAGCTGTTTTGATCTGGATCTCTCTGGCTTTGAAAGATTTCAGAAAATGAATTCTCCCACCAGACTCAGCCCAAGGGAAACGTATCTCCAATGATACTCAGTAGATGCTAAATAAATGCATGTCTATTTTCTTGGCAGAGATTCTGCAGACCATAGCCAGAGAAAGAGCCCAGAAATAACTAGCACCTGATCCTCAAACTCAGCTGAAATCGAGTAGTGAGCATTAAGAAACCCTTGTGTTAAGGGCGTGGGGTGGATGGAAAAATGTGTGATTAAGGAAGCAGAGTCAGATGGCCATGGCGGAGTCTAGGCGGTGAATATATGGCTGTTCACTGCAAAGTTCTTTCAATTTTACTATCTGTTTGAAAATTTCCATAGTGCCTTGTTGGAAGGAAAATCCTGATGCCTGGTCTAAACCTATAGATGCATTTAATTGGTACAGCCTCTGCATCAAGAGTTGTAAGAACTCCACCAAGGTTGACTCTCCTTGTCTGGTGTGTGGTAAGTGTGGTTCAGACCAGCAAAATCAGCATCAACTGGGAACCTGTTAGAAATGTGAATTCTGGGGCCCTCTTCCAAATCTCCCTGGTGGCTTAGATGCTAAAGAACCTGTCTTCAGTGCAGGAGACCCAGGCTTGATGCCTGGATTGGAAAGATAGCTTGGAGAAGGGAATGACTACCCACTCCAGTGTTTTTGCTTGGAGAATCCCATGGACAGAGGAGCCTGGCAGGCTACAGTCCATGGGGTTGCGAAGAGTCAAACATGACTGAGCAACTGACACTTTCATTCCAAATCTACAGAATCAGAAACTCAGGTGGTGGACCCAACAATTGTTATTTAAGAAACACCTTCCAGTGTTTCTGGGGCACGCTAGCTAAAGCTAGTGGTTTCCAAACTTGGCTGCACATTGGAATCATCTAAGGAATTTGGCAGGGGTAATCAACACGATTTCAGAACCAGGCTCAGACCTTCTGAATTGGGCCTTAGGAGCCTATACTCTTTTTCATAAGCTCCCCAGTGATTCTGATATTAACCAGAGTTTGTGCCCAGGCCCCTCTTCATGCCAGTCAGGAACTGAGCCCATTGGGGAGATTAGGGCCAGGTTCCCTGGCTCCTTGTTCCACTGTTGACCCCACTGTCCACCTCCATATATTACCCATTGTTTATGTCAGTCAGGTGGTTTTGTTAGCTCCCTTACTTCTAGTTCTCAAACTTTGCTGTACATTTCGATCACCTGGGAGATTTAAAATACGAGAAAACTTTGTCTGAAATAAGTAGAGTATGAGAAATATACTCTGGTATCATTGCATCTCTCCTGCAATTCCCCTCACTCCAGGCCTGCACCCAACTTCAAGAGGGTAGGTGAGAAGGGAGTTCTCAATCATCAATCTCAAGCCATATTTCTGGAATCCAAGCATGAGATGTAGAGCTACTTCCTGCTCTGCCACGAGCTTGCCCATTACTCTGGAATTGTTACCTTTGTTCCCTGGGGTTACCAAGGAGGTTGGAGAAGCCATTAAAAGGAGTGACTGACACAGAACCCCTTTTCACCTTCTTGTCTAAAAAGATTTGGTAAATAATGTCCTCAAAAAATGCTGGGAAGGGACTTCACTGGTGATCCAGTGGTTAGAACACTGCTCTTCCACTGCAGGGGGCAAGGGTTTGATCTCTGGTCGGGGAACTACAATCCCACAACCTGTGCAGCGTAGCCAAAATAATAATAATAATAATGCTGTGGGGAACAATGGGAAAGGGAAGAAAATGAGACAGAAGGAGGAGGGGATGTTCCTCAAAGTAAGCTTGTCACTTTCCCAGGCCCCAAGCAAGGTGGGAGACTCAACATTAAACAGGGAGAGTCCTGCCTGATCTAAGAGCAGTTGAGAGCACTCTTGGCCCCAGGGCAATCCAATGGACCAGGCGATGTTTCTTCTTCCTGAGTGTGTCCTCAAATACCAAGAAAGAAGCTTACAGGATGGTGAGGTTCAAAATTTACCAGGTTTCTCCTCTTGTAGATGAGGATACTGAGATTCAGAAAAGAAGCAACTTGCCCATCATATGCTGGCAAAGAGAGAGCCAGAGTCTAAACCCATATGTGTCTCCAAAGACTGGACTTATGCAGCGTCTAAGTAGTCAAGCTCAGATCAAAGTCTCCAGACTCCAGGGCTTTTGCTCTTTCCCAATAGCTGCTGTTTGTCTCAGAACAGCAGCTGCAGGAAGGTCTTAGAGACCAGGAGTCAACCTGTCCTTAGATTCAGGGCAGAAACAATCGTCTCCAAGTGAGCAGCCCCCAGCATTACCCACCTTCTCAGCTGATCCCAAATTCTTGGTCCGAGTATTTCTAAGCCAACATGACTGAGTTCTAAAACACAAGAACCTGTCTGGTGATTTTCTTTTAACAAGACTTATTGTGTCCCAACCCAACCACCCCCAGAAGAATCACTAATTAGTGCCCAGGAAAGGCAGGAGAGTTTGAACTCAAAGACCTTCACCTCCTCTGGCTCCAGTTCCTGTCTTTGTCCCTGCCCGAGCTACACTGCCAAGGGCCAGAGCCGAGCCTGAGGTTGTGTTTCTAGATGCAGGCAAAGTCAGACAGGGAGAGTTTGCGTCTTTTGCATACAATAGGAGCACCTTCAGGTCAGCTGACAGCCTGCCCCAAGGGAGGGTCAGAGATTGCTTCTCAAGGTCTGCCCACCTCTGAAAGCACACACCTGCAGCCAACCCAGAGACCATCCTGGAGGGGCAGGGATCCAAGGACCTCAGACCTTTTTGGACTCAGATTGACTTCTTACATTTGTGACTTGGTAAAAAGAGCACTGGGATTAAATGGAGAGGGTAGTTTCACTTATCACTCCATTAATCTATTTTACTCCTTATCCATTGAAGCATTCAATAGATGGTTTTGGGTCATCGACTGTGAGCTGGCACTGCTCTGTACTTAGTAGGATGGTGTCATGACAGCACAAGGAGTCCAGTTAGTATTTTCTTGAAGGAGTCCATGCTCTTGATATAAACTCCTAAGGCCACTACAGGAACCCCTTAAGACAACTGATGAACACTCTTTTTGGAAAAATGACTGTAACCATAAAACTATTCACATAATTTTAGGGATTTTAGAGTTAAACCTTCTATTCTGATGTTTTCTACCTGAACTCTTCCATCACTTCTCCTGGACATATTCTTTCCCTACTGTAGACCTCAGTTTCCCCATCTGTAACATGAATTCTCTAGACTCTCTTGGCCATACAGTCTCAAATCTCACACATCAGTGATTTCAGAAGTACCCTAGTTCTTAGAGAGCGAGCCACCTAAAATGAGATTGGAAAGAGGAAAGCATGCATGACTTTGGAAGTGTTTGAAGATGAATAGAAGGTGGAAGCTTCCTGCTTCCCTGGTAGCTCGGCTGGTAAAAAATCCACCTGCAATGCGGGAGACCTGTGTTCGGTCCCTGGGTTAGGACCGTCTATGGGGTAGCAAAGAGTCAGGCACAACAGAGCAACTAAGCACAGCACAGAATGCGGAAGATACAAAACACAGTTTTGTTTTGTTTTGTTTTTTCGACCCCATGGACTGTAGCCCACCAGGCTCCTCTGTCCATGGGATTCTCCAGGCAAGAATACTAGAGTGGGTTGCCATTTCCTTCTCCAGGGGATCTTCCCGGCCCAGGGATCAAACCCAGGTCTCCTGCATTGCAGGCAGACGCTTTAACCTCTGAGCCACCAGGGAAGCCCCAGAACACAGTTCTTAAGAGAGATAGGAGGGAAAGAATGCTGGCCCCACCTGAGGAACAATCAGTCTTTCCCAAGGACAAAGACTGTCTGGATAGGACAGTAATAAACCCCTCAGGAAAGCGTCAGGGCTATGGTGACACTCCGAGGCCACCCCTTTAATCAGAGGAATTTCCAGGAGGATGTCATCAAATGTCCCATCCATTCAGTAAATAACTATTGAGGAAGGCTGTAGGGATACCAAGGTATTGTTCAGAGGTCTGAGGAAGACCCTGACCTCATGAGTGTCCTTTCTGGAGCAAAAAACAGACAACTCACATGTGAAACAAGATCATTTTAGGTTATTAGGAAGCAAGAAGAGAATAAAACCAAGAATGGATAAAGGATGTGTTTGTGTGGGAAGGAGTACTTTACATGGGGTCCACAGAAAAAGTGATGTTTGAGCTTAGACCTGAACGGTAAGAACAAACCAGCCAGGAGAAGATGGGGGGAAGGGCTTTCAAGGCAGAGGGAACAGCAAGGGAAAAGATCCTGAGATGGGAAAGAACTTGGCAAAGCAGTGAGGGGGTACTGGGGTCTGAAAGTCTTAGAGCCGAGGAGCTAGAATCCACTGGAAGGTTTTATGGAGAGGAAAGGATGGACGCCTTTCAGACCATGGTGTCCCCCCTCCCCCATTTACCTCTTTGAACTTATTGCTTCCTTTCCTTCCCCCAGCCGCACTGCTGGCCTCTGCCTTCCATCCGCAGTGCTGGCCTCTGCCTTCCATCTGCACTGCTGGCCTCTGCCTTCCATCTGCTGCAGGCTACTATTAGTGAGTCCTTCACACTGGCTGTTCCCCCTGCCTAGACACTTTCCCCCAGGTGGCTCACTCCCTCTTTGTCAGTCTTTGCTCAGATGATATCCTCTTGATTACAGCCTTGCCCACCTCCAAATTTAAAACTCTAACTCTTCAACCCACTACTCCCCATATCCATCCGTTTTACTTATCTCCAGAGTACTTACCACTTTCTATCGGTCAAATGATTTGTATACTCACTTGTTTATTGTCTGTCTCTGTTGAAATGTCAGCTGCTTTAGGGGAGGGATTTTTGTATGTTTTATTCACTGCTGATCCCCAGTACCTGAACACTGCAACACAAGTAGGTATTCAGCGGAATTCCATGTGGGCCAGTGGTTAGGACTCTGAGCTTTCACTGCCAAAGTCCTGGGTTCAGTCCCTGGTGGGATCTTAGGATCTTAAGATCTCATGATACCACAAGCTGCTCGGTGTGGTCAAAAGAAAGAAAGAAAGAAAAACCAACCTAGTAGGTGTTCAGTAAATATTTCTGGAATGATTGAAACAAGAGGGAATTGCGGTAGTTCAGACACGACGACAGTGTCTTGTAAAAGAATGGAAGCGGAAAAAACAGAGGCCATACTTTATCCAAATGTTGGACACCTGAGTTTCCACATTTTGACACTAATATGGTAATGCCGCTATGAGTATTCATGTACAAATTTTTGTGTAGACATGAACTGTATTTTCAATTCTCTTGGGCATAAACACAGAAGTAGACTTGCTATGTCATACACTAACTCTATGTTGAACTTTGTGAGGAACTGCCAGACTGTTTCCTAAAGTTTCACCTTTGTCATCATCCTCATTTTGTTGATGAGGAAACTGAGGTGGGGAGGAAGTGAGGTGATTTGCTCCTATTCCCCAGCTACTGAGAGGCAGAAAGAATTCTGAAATGTTAGGCTGAGCAATTCTAGAGTTGGCTGGTCCCCAGCCCAAGTGCTTTTTTACCATCCCCTACATATTAGTCCTGGGGAACCCAGTGTAAAATCTCTCCCTTGCCTTCCTGTTTAATATCAATACCTGAACTAGATCAAAGACAAAAAAAAAAAAAAAATCTTAAGTTTTTGAGACTTGTGTTCAGACCGCCACATTCCTCAGTTCATTTCAGTTCAGTCGCTCAGTCATGTCCAACTCTTTGCGACCCCATGAATCGCAGTATGCCAGGCCTCCCTATCCATCACCAACTCCCGGAATTCACTCAGACTCATGTTCATCAAGTCAGTGATGCCATCCAGCCATCTCATCCTCTGTCGTCCCCTTCTTCTCCTGCCCCCAGTTCCTCCCAGCGTCAGAGTCTTTTCCAATGAGTCAACTCTTCGCATGAGGTGGCCAAAGTACTGGAGTTTCAGCTTCAGCATCATTCCTTCCAAAGAAATCCCAGGGTTGATCTCCTTCAGAATGGACTGGTTGGATCTCCTTGCAGTCCAAGGGACTCTCAAGAGTCTTCTCCAACACCACAGTTCAAAAGCATCAATTCTTCGGCACTCAGCTTTCCTCACAGTCCAACTCTCACATCCATACATGACCACTGGGAAAACCATAGGCTTGACTAGACGGACCTTTGTTGGCAAAGTAATGTCTCTGCTTTTGAATAGGCTATCTAGGTTGGTCATAACTTTTCTTCCAAGGAGTAAGCGTCTTTTAATTTCATGGCTGCAGTCACCATCTGCAGGGATATTGGAGCCCCCCAAAATAAAGTCTGACACTGTTTCCACTGTTTTCCCATCTATTTCCCATGAAGTGATGGGACCAGATGCCATGATCTTCGTTTTCTGAATGCTGAGCTTTAAGCCAACTTTTTCACTCTCCTCTTTCACTTTCATCAAGAGGCTTTTTAGTTCCTCTTCACTTTCTGCCATAAGGGTGGTGTCATCTGCATATCTGAGGTGATTGATATTTCTCCCGGCAATCTTGATTCCAGCTTGTGCTTCTTCCAGCCCAGTGTTTCTCATGATGTACTCTGCATAGAAGTTAAATAAGCAGGGTGACAATTTACAGCCTTAAAGTACTCCTTTTCCTATTTGGAACCAGTCTGTTGTTCCACATCCAGTTCTAACTGTTTCTTCCTGACCTGCATATAGGTTCCTCAAGAGGCAGGTCAGGTGGTCTGGTATTCCCATCTCTTTCAGAATTTTCCACAGTTGATTGTGATCCACACAGTCAAAGGCTTTGGCATAGTCGATAAAGCAGAAATAGATGTTTTTCTAGAACTCTCTTGCTTTTTCGATGATCCAGCGGATGTTGGCCATTTGATCTCTGGTTCCTCTGCCTTTTCTAAAACCAGCTTGAACATCAGGGAATTCATGGTTCACATATTGTTGAAGCCTGGCTTGGAGAATTTTGAGCATTACTTTACTAGTGTGTGAGATGAGTCCAATTGTGCAGTAGTTTGAGCATTCTTTGGCATTGCCTTTCTTTGGGATTGGAATGAAAACTGACCTTTTCCAGTCCTGTGGCCACTGCTGAATTTTCCAAATTTGCTGGCATATTGATTGCAGCATTTTCAACAGGCAAATTTGGCCTTGGAATACGGAATGAAGCAGGGCAAAGACTAATAAAGTTTTGACAAGAAAATGCACTGGTCATAGCAAACACCCTCTTCCAACAACACAAGAGAAGACTCTACACATGGACATCACCAGACGGTCAACACCGAAATCAGATTGATTATATTCTTTGCAGCCAAAGATGGAGAAGCTCTATACAGTCAGCTAAAACAAGACTGAGAGCTGACTGTGGCTCAAATCTTGAGCTCCTTATTACCAAATTCAGACTTAAACTGAAGAAAGTAGGGAAAACCACTAGACCATTCAGGTATGACCTAAATCAAATCCCTTATGATTATACAGTGGAAGTGAGAAATAGATTTAAGGGACTAGATCTGATAGATAGAGTGCCTGATGATGGAATAAGGTTTGTGACATTGTCCAGGAGACAGGGATCAAGACCATCCCCATGAAAAAGAAATGCAAAAAAGCAAAATAGCTGTCTGAGGAGGCCTTACAAATAGCTATGAAAAGAAGAGAAGTGGAAAGCAAAGGAGAAAAGGAAAGATACAAGCATCTGAATGCAGAGTTCCAAAGAATAGCAAGAAGAGATAAGAAAGCCTTCTTCTGTGATCAATGCAAAGAAATAGAGGAAAACAACAATGGGAAAGACTAGAGATCTCGTCAAGAAAATTAGAGACACCAAGGGAACTTTCCATGCAAAAATGGGCTCGGTAAAGGACAGAAATGGTATGGACCTAACAGAAACCACATTCCTACAAAATATAAATAAGTAGCCCACCTGAATCTATGCAGAACTTAGTATACTGTTTTCGCTTCTATTATTTTTTTGAGATGTAAGTCAGAGACCATAATATTCACCCTTTAAAATTCAGTAGTTTGTTAGTATCCTCACCACTAAGTCCAGAACATTTGCATCAGTCCAAAAAGAAACCCCGTATCCATTAGCAGTCACTTTCCACTCCTCCTTCCACCTAGTCCCTGCCAATCACTTTCTGCCTCTATGGATTTGTCTATTCTGGATATTATCATATAATTGGAATCATATAATATGTGACCTTTGACTGGCTTCTTAGAATCATATTTTGAAGTTTCCCTGTGTTGTAGCATATATCAGCACTTCTTTCCTTTTCTCAGTCAAATGCTGTTCACACTTTATCCAAATGTTGGACATCTGAGTTTCCACATTTTGACACTAATATGGTAATGCTGCTATGAGTATTCATGTACAAGTTGTTGTGTAGACATGAACTGTATTTTCAGTTCTCTTGGGCATAAACACAGGAGTAGACTTGCTATGTCATATGGTAACTCTATGTTGAACTTTGTGAGGAACTGCCAGACTGTTTCCTAAAGTTTCACCTTTGTCATCATCCTCATTTTGTTGATGAGGAAACTGAGGTGGGGAGGAAGTGAGGTGATTTGCTCATATTCCCCAGCTATTGAGTGGCAGACCCGGGGGATGGATGGGGGTGCCCATGAAAAGGAATCCTCTTTCCAATGCATTTCATCCATTCTTCAAAACTTTCGAGTTCCTTCTATGTGCCAATCACTAGTCTAGGCACTGACATTGCCTCTAAACGCAAGATAGATAGAATCCCCACCTTCTCAAGACATAGTCCAGTAGAGAAAACAGAAAATAATTACAGCTTTGACAAGTACCACGGTGAAGTCTATGGGAGGGAATGGCTTAACTTATCCTGTTCTTTGTGTAGTGGGGAAGAACTTGGGTTGGAGCCAGCCATCCCAGTTTCAAATCCTTACTCTCCACATACTAGTCGAGGGACTTGGGCAAGTTCCCTACCCCCATGCCTCCTTTTCTTATGTGGAAAATGGACAGGGTAATAGCGCATACTCTGAGGGTATAAGGTAGATTCAGTACATCAAAATCTGTAAAGCACTTAAAACCTGGCCTTGGTAAATCCCAAAGAAATACTAGCTGTTGAAGTAGCTATTATACTGTCTACACTTTACCCTTCATGCTGGAGTACAAACTCTGGTCCCTCCACCCTGCTCTGTTACCCACTCCATTTCCCTACTGCCCATACACACAGCTCTGGCCAAGAACTAAGCAGAATTCCCACAGTGCTGTGTTCCAGGGTCCTGCAGGTGAGTTCATCTGGTTTGGTGCCCCAATTAGAGTCCCTGGATACCAGGTTCCTCATAGTACAGAGAAGGAAATGCTTTGTCGTCTACTCATCTTTTCTCCTTAACCAGACTGTGGGCTTCTTGAAGCCAGGCTTTCTCACTTCTGCTGCTGCTGCCGCTGCTAAGTCGCTTCTGCACTGCTCAAAAACATCTTGGTGAGGAAAACAAACGGAGGCCAAGTCATAGAGTGGGTGGTAGGGCTACAGGAGTGCAGGCTCTGGATCCAGACAGACCTGGTCCTGAGCTCTGCTCCTCCACCTAGAGTGGCCTGCCCTGGGCGGGTTGTTGAGCCTCCTTGTCTCATCTATGAGGTGTATGTGTATGGTGGGGGAGCGGCCTCTCAGAGCTGTGGCGGATCTATAGTGAGCAGCAGCAGTTCCTTGTTTGTGCCAGGAAGACTCCAGCAGCCCATGCTTGCCAGCAGTCTCATCATGGCAGTGCTGCCAGAGGAGCTGGAGCCCTGCAGGGGCGGCACGCCCAGCAGAGGCAGCTGAGTACAGGAAGTACAAAAATGTCAGGAGGAAAATGAGCCATCAGAGATGTCCTCGGATCACTATCATGGGGTTGAGTGGAACAGAATTTGCTATTTGGGCTGTTTTCCTTTCCCAATCTCATAGATGCTCCTTTTGCTGTTTTTATGAAGTGCCAACAGGAACAAGAAGTATTCGTTTAACTACATCCAGTGACTTAAGAAATGCATGTGAGCAGAGATTGTGTAATTCTCAAACTGCCAGCACCATTAGCCTGTAAGTCCGAGAAATACTGTAACTCCTAAATCATGCTCTGTTCCTGGGAAATTTCCTGGATTGGCTTTATCACATTACTCCAGAGTTACAACAGAGTTGTAAATCAAGTAAATTTAGTTACATTAGTGTAATTAAGTTAAAAATTCTTCCGACTCAATGATGCCCTGCCAAGGAGACCACAGGTCAGCAGTGCATGTCCCATAGTTAATCTTCAGAAGCGTGCGAGGAACAATACCGTGTTTGCCATTGAAAAGTGTCTTTTCTTCAGGTGGGCTTCATTAAGGATGAGCTGCTTATTTGTGTCAAAAGTGGTCACAGAATTTTTCTATTGCAATGAACAAGAATTCAAAAGTAAAAGTTATACACACACACACACACTTTTTTTCCTTTTTTAAGTGGCTTTCCATTTTTTTTTTTTCCTGTGGCAATTTTGAGAGGCGGCAGCTGCGTGAGGATTATCATTCCTGAGAGTCTCACCACAGTAGCTGGGAGGTTGAAAAGAGGCTATGGCAACTTCTGCTTCATCTCTGTTTTGAATTCAGAGGCTCTTACAGCCGGGAGAATTTTGCACAGAAGGAGCCCCCAACAGAATTCTGAACTCAGAGAAATCTTACTCATTTTGGCAGGGGTGGACCTGAAATTCCCCTTTACTTAGTAAACTCCTGAGATAGAGCAAATAAATTGTGCAAATGTAGATCCAGGGTTGGGAGTGGTTGGAGTGGCATTCCTAATGACTTAAGAAAACTTAAAGAGAATAAACTCTTCTAAGACTCCAGATTAGTTAAGAGACATGCCAATTATAAACCAGTCTCATCTAGAGTCCTCTTCTTAAATATTCTCTAAGATAGACTCTTCATGAATCAGTCTGTATTTTGCCCCAAGTCGGTCAATTTGTCCATGAAATAAAAAATTGATTGGTTGGTGACAGGAAGAGAGAGTTGACTTCTCTTTGGTAGTGGCTAAAATTAGGCAAAAGAGAAGAAAAGAGAGAAAGAGAGAAGAGGCAAGAATTGGTCCACAATGAACTGATATTAAACAGAAACCAATAAAACCTGGAGAGTGAATGCTGGGGACAGAACTCTCAAATCCAGACTCTATGTAGACTGCTGAGCCCTGCCCACAGTAGACACCACAAGGTTTTGCCCCAGCCTTTGTAATGACATGTTTTCTGAATCTATAACCAGGACATACAACTGAAGGGAAATAGCAAATCTGAAATGAACATTGATTCAGAAAATCCAGGGCCTCTGGGCACAGCATTCTTGCATGCAAGTCTCAGATACCTGCAGCCTGCATCACTCTTGAACCCCAGCCCTGGGAGGGGTTAGCTCACTAGAAGCACATGACCTACCCTTTCCTCCTTGTTTGTAGGTGGAGGCAGTTGAGATTGCAGGTGATCCTCTATTTATTTGCAGCAGGCTCCTCTTGTCACCAGCAGCCCCTGTGCCTTGCTGGGGGTGTGGGGGAAAGGAGTCTGCCCTCTGCTGCTCAGCTCATTCTGAGAAAACACTACTTCCAGGCACCCTAGGTATAAAAGCTTTGGCCCACTTTCCTTCCAGTTTTCAGCAGGGAGAACACTGTAGGGTCACCATGGTTTGCTTCTTGCGAAAATTCTGAAAACTTTCTCTGCTTGAGGAGGAAGGTATTGAATACAGAGGAAGCTAGAAGGCTCTTTATAATATCCCCAGATTATGCCTCAGGGAGAAAACTTATTGGTCCTTTGCAATAGAAACAAGAATTCAGAGAGAGGATGAGAACTGGGGGGAACTAGAAGCCTCTGCCACCTTTGGGGCCCGAAGTATCTTGTGTGTATTCTTACCAAGTAGCATCCTGGATGTAGTGGGGAACCAGACATGTGGCCTGCCCTCCATCCCAGTTACCCTCCAAAGGAAACAACGTAGGGAAGGGAAAGGGCATCAGACCTGGGCTTCTTCTGGCTCTGCCACCAGCTGTGCAGTGGGTTGTGGGGCAGTCACTCCACTCCTCTGGGTTTATGTCTTTCTCCTGAAAACAGGGGGTTTCCACCTTTTGGTTGAGAACCTCTGAATGCTGTGCAGATTTATATGGTACACGTGCATTCTCCTAGGAAGAAACATCTGTAATTTTCTTGGGACTAAAGCAATTCCCTGACCCCATGTGGATGAAGTTGTGTCTGAGGGCCCTGTTCTCTGACTCTGGGAGCCCTGGGTGCCATTTCCTAGCCTTGCCATTGGACAGGGTTTCATGCAGGCTCTTGTCTCAGTGATCTCCTCCCCCATCCCGATGCCTGCCACCCACACTCACTATTCTTTTTGTTCAACAAAGCCTTGCTTTTGACTGCAGAGCCAAGAAGTCAGGCTCCCCCACGGTGACGCTGCCATCTCCCACTGACTGGTCACTGCTCTTCTCAGTGTACATGTCCTCAGGGTGGGGCATGCGCCCCAGGGACACCGCCGTGATCTGAGCAGCTAACCCTTTAGCCTCTTCTCATCCACACCTTCCTCCTCAAGCAGAGAAAACAATCAGGGTCTTAACAAGAACCAAACCACGGTGAACCGGAGTGTTTGTCTTTGCTGAAATCTGAATGGAAAGTAGGCCAAAGGCTTTTGCATCCAGGCTGCCTGGAAATGGTGTCTTCTCAGCAAGAGTTGAGCAGCCCAGGAAGTGGGCCCAGATGCCTCTTTCCAGCTCTTGCCTATGCCTCTACTTTTCATTTCCTCTAAACCACCTCAGCCCCTCTGAGCAACCCACCAACAGCCCAGGAAGCACCATTTAAAATTAACTTCATTGTTTCCAGTTTGTTCCACTCACTTAGATCAGACTTCACCTCCAAACCTTTAAAAGTTTTTTTTAATTAAAAAAAATTTTTATTGTAGTATAGTTGATTTACAAAGTTGTATTAGTTTCAGGTATACAGCGTAGTGATTCAGTTATACATATATGTTTATTCATTCTTTTTCAGATTGTTTGCCCGTATAGGTTATCACAGAATATTGAGTAGAGTTCGCTGTGCTATACAGTAGGTCTATGTTGGCTGTAAGGTTTTAATCTCTTCCTACTCTGAGTTCTTTGCTCTGATTCCCTTGCCAGACTGCGAGCTCCTGAGGGGTAGGAACTCTGGCTCAGGCTTGGATGCCCTCTGTCTGCTGAAGTGAAGAAGGGCTCTACATCAGTGGGTCCCCCCTTTCCTCCGTCTGGCTGATTACTATACTAATAACAGGGGCAAGGAGTGGTGAGAAGGCAGCTGGGAGCCAGTGGTCAACACACAGTAGCCAAGGCTCAGGGAACAATTGCTCTCCTCCAGTCCAAGCTCTTCTTGTTGCCTAGATGTCTGGGTTGCCCCCTCCACAGTGGGCCAATGTGACGGAAAGAATAGCCTCAGACCAGCACCAACAGACAGGCCTTCAGGGCTGCCAAGGTGGGGCAAAGGGGCACTTTTGCCTAGAGAGGGGAAATGGGGTGAATGAGCTGGGGTGCCCAGCCCAAGGGCAGTCAGACAGCCCTGACCACAAATGGTGTGACTTTTGCTGGAGGGCCACATAGAACAAGAGATCAAGTTACTGTTTCTAATACATGCCACTTGATTCTCCTCTGGGGTAAGCAGGGAACTTCCTCTGAAGGTTTGCCTTGATCAAGGACCCCTTTGGCCATCTGAGAGACCCTATGGGCCCCCTCGCAGAATACTGTTAAAAATGCGTATAATATACATAGAGTTTCAATGGAAATGATCATACGGAATACCAGGAATCAAAATACTTTTAACACTGTGATGTAGTGTTGCATGTGCATCAATATGAATACATTAAATAACCCAGTCTAAGGCTAGTCTAGTACTCACCTTAATTTTGTAAGGGTGAACTTATATGTTGAGATACCCTCAACAACCATAAATTGATATGACAATATCTATGACTCTTATGGGTGACAAAGTCATAGGCATAGTTGACACTATTGCTTGACATCCACGTCCATACTGAGAGAAAATGCTCAGTTCCGGTTAGAGGTTGGTGAATGTTAAGGTGTGATTTATTTCAAGTTCACAGACTCCTAATTCTGTCTGTGAAGCTACAGGGTTAAGAACCTTTCACCTGGATCCTCCCACAGTCCTGGGACAGCAGCAAGACTTCTAAGGCAGTGCTTCTCAAACTGGCTACGCATTAGCAGCATCTAGTAAGGTACTGCCTGGCCCCACTCCTGACCACCTGAATTAGAATCCCTGAGGAGAGGATTCCAGCATCTGGTGGGGTTTTTTAAACTTCTCATTTTTGAGTTTAAGCTTCTCCATGCAGGCAGAATGAAGAGTCACCAGCTAGAGGAACAGAGTCAAGGGGAGTCAAGCCCTACTGGGTTAGAGGGCCAGGTGTAAGAGCAAGCCTGCTCTCTTTTCCTAAGACTGGAGCCCGGAGTGAGCCTCACTCTCCACTCATCAAGCCTTCAGCTACTGGGCACTGACCCTGGCTCGGCCTTGTACTGGGCACAGGGAACACCATGGAGGCCGTCTTTGACCTTTGCTCCTCCTGGCCTTAGACTGGTAATACTCTTGGGCTGGGCCCTTCCTCTGTGCTGTCACTTCCTGCACATTCGTGCCCCCTCTTTCTTGCGAGCTCTATAACATGACCCACCCCCATCCTCTCCCCACTTACCTCACCCACAGGCAACTATCTTGAAAGAACTATAGGTACCACTTATATCATGTTCTGTGAAAATGATGCCCCCTGGTGTTGTGCAAGGAGGGGATCTACTCACCCCAATTAGAATGTGAACTCCTGAGGGCAGGTTCTGCGTCTGGCTCTTCTCCCTGCTGCCTCTCTGCTTCTGGCACCAAGCCTGGCATTCTCAAGCAGTATCCTAAAGAATTCCTGTTTTCTGCATCTCATTTCCCTTGTAGAGAAAGGCACAAAGGAGTAATTACTCTGGGCTCTTGTAATTCAGCCACTTAAGATTCTTTCCCAAAACATATTCACTTGTCTATTCATTTCAATCCACAAACACCTGAATACCTACCATGTGCCAGGCACTAGACTAGAGGCTTGGGCTCCATCAGAGAAAACAAGGAACAAATCCTTGCCCTCAAGGAGATTACGATTTCACAGGATCAGGGTGGGGCATGGAGCAGGAACAAAGTTACACATCATGCCCTGGGAAGTCGCACAGTGTGCTGCGGGGGAGATGAAGGAATCAGAGAGGACAGGCAGTTTGTGGTGGGATGCACGCTTCTTAAATAATTCAAGCAGCTCTCCTGAGAAGATAGCATCTGAGTGGAGATTTGAAGGTAGAGGAGTAAGGCAGGTGGAGTACCCACCTGTGCAGGAGCCCAGGGCCTACTTGCCTCCTTCCAGAGAAGAGCAGAAGTCAGCCTCAAACCATCTTGGAGACACAGAGGCAAAAGTCTCAGGGTAACCCCTGGGGGAAGCAAGGAAGAAATGGAAGAAGGACCTTGACCTTCCAGAGTAAGTAGCAAAGAAAAGACCCAACTGGGTTCTCATTGTCTGGAATGAGACAATGTGACAATGAGTATTGCACTGATTCAGTGAGAGCCGCAGAAAACCAGCCTCCACCCCAGCCAAACAACAGAGGAAAAGGGGCTAGAGGAAGTGAACCCCTCGAGCCAGACGCCAGGGAAGGCCCCTCCCCACTGCCAGCCCTATGCAAGTCCAGCAACTCTGGACAGAGGGTCCAGATGCCCAGCTTCCAGCCCAGGCCTTCTCACAGCTTCATGTTGGTCCTGGCACATTTGATGGGCAGTCCGCATCACCTGTGCTCTCCATGTGTTCCTTGAACTCATGAAGCACTGTCCTGTTTGAAGGACTTCGTACTTGCTTTCGGAGAAGGCAATGGCACCCCACTCCAGTACTCTTGCCTGGAAAATCTCATGGGCGGAGGAGCCTGGTGGGCTGCAGTCCATGGGGTCACTAAGAGTCGGACACAACTGAGCGACTTCACTTTCACTTCTCACTTTCATGCATTGGAGAAGGAAATGGCAACCCACTCCAGTGTTCTTGCCTGGAGAAACCCAGGGATGGGGGAGCCTGGTGGGCTACTGTCTATGGGGTCGCACAGAGTCGGACATGACTGAAGCGACTTAGCAGCAGCAGCAGCAGTACTTGCTTTTGTCTCTGCCCTGAATCTCTGCCCCTAGGTACTTCTGTGACTCATTGTCACCTCAGGTCTACTCTCATATATCACCTTAGAGTGGTCTCCCCTGCTCATCCCATCCTATAAGAATATCCCAGCATATCTACCACTCTGTTTTTCTCTATCCTCCTGCCCTGTTTACCACAACCTGACACCATATTATGTACTGATGCATCGATTGTCTGTCTCCATCGCTAAAAAGTGGGTTCCATGGACAAAGACTGTGTATATTCATCACTGTGTCCCTAGAGTCTAGACCAGCGCCTACCACACGCTAAGTACTCTGTTCTGCCCTATTTTAAATTTCTTAAGATTTTATTTAAATATAGTTGATTTACAATGTTGTGTTGATTTCTTCTATGCAGCTAAGTGACTCAGTGATATATATAAAGGAATATGAAAAAGAATATATATACTTTCCTTTATGGTTTGTCACAGGATATTGAATCTAGATCCCCGTTCTACTCAATAGGACCTTGTTCTTTATCCATCCTATATATAATAGTTTGCCTCTGCTAATCCCAAACTCCCAACCCATCCCTCCCCCCTGCCCCCCGGTCCCCCATCCCTTGGCAACCATAAGTTTGTTCTCTATATCTGTGAGTCTGTTTTTGTTTTGTAGATATGTTGATTTGTATTGTATTTTAGGTTCCACATGTAAATGATATCATATGGTATTTGTCTTCCTCTTTCTGACTTACTTCACTTAGTATAATAACCTCTAGGTTCAACCACGCTGCTGCAGATGGCATTATTTCAATTAATTTTGATGACTGAGTAATAGTCATATATATATATCCAGTTCAGTTGCTCAGTCATTTCCAACTCTTTGAGACCCCATGGCTGCAGCATGCCAGGCTTCCCTGTTCATCACCAATTCCTGGAGCCTACTCAAACTTGTGTCCATTAAATTGGTGTTGCCATCCAACCATCTCATCCTCTGTCATCCCCTTCTCCTCCTGCCTTCAATCTTTCTAGCATCAGGGTCTTTTCCATGGGTCAGTTCTTCGCATCAGATGGCCAAAGTATTGGAATTTTCAGCTTCACCATCAGTCCTTCCAATGAATATTCAGGACTGATTTCCTTTAGGATGGTCTGGTTGGATCTCCTTGCAGTCCAAAGGACCCTTAAGAGTCTTCTCCAACACCAAAGTTCAAAAGCATCAATTCTTCCGTGCTCAGCTTTCTTTATAGTCCAACTCTCACATCCATACATGACTACTGGAAAAATCATAGCTTTGACTAGACAAACTTTTGTTGGTAAAGTAATATTTCTGCTTTTTAATATGCTGTCTAGGTTGGTCATAGCTTTTCTTCCAAGAGCAAGTGTGGAGAAGAGTGGAGAAATAACTTCAGAAAGAATGAAGAGATGGAGCCAAGGGAAAAACAATACCCAGCTGTGGATGTGACTGGTGATGGAAGTAAAGTCTGATGCTATAAAGAGCAATATTGCGTAGGAACCTGGAATGTTAGGTCCATGAATCAAGGCAAATTGGAAGTGGTCAAACAGGAGACGGCAAGAGTGAACATCGACATTTTAGGAATCAGTGAACTAAAGTGGACTGGAATGGGTGAATTTAACTCAAATGACCATTATATTTACTACTGTGGGCAGGAATCCCTTAGAAGAAATGGAGTAGCCATCATAGTTAACAAAAGAGTCCAAAATGCAGTACTTGGATGCAACCTCAAAAATGACAGAATGATCTCTGTTGAATTCCAAAGCAAACCATTCAATATCACAGTCATCCAAGTCTATGCCCCAACCAGTAATGCTGAAGAAACTGAAGAGAATGGTTCTATGAAGATCTACAAGACCTCCTAGAACTAACACCCAAAAAAGATGTCCTCTTCATTATAAGGGACTGGAATGCAAAAGTAGGAAGTCAAGAAACACCTGGAGTAACAGGCAAATTTGGCCTTGGTGTACAAAATGAGGCAGGTCAAAGGCTAACAAAGTTTTGCCAATAGAACACACTGGTCATAGCAAACACCCTCTTCCAAAAACACAAGAGAAGACTCTACACATGGACATCACAAGATGGTCAATACTGAAATTAGATTGATTATATTCTTTGCACCCAAAGATGGAGAAGCTCTATATAGTCAGCAAAAACAAGACTGGGAGCTGACTGTGGCTCAGATCATGAACTCCTTATTACAAATTCAGACTTAAACTGAAGAAAGTAAGGAAAGCCACTAGACCATTCAGGTATAACGTAAGTCAAATCCCTTATGATTATACAGTGGAAATGACAAATAGATTCAAGGAATTAGATCTGATAGACAGAGGTCCTAAAGAACTATGGACAGAGGTTCATGACATTGAACATGAGGCAGTGATCAAGAATGTCCCCAAGAAAATAAATGCAAAAAGGAAAAATGGTTGTCTGAGGAGGCCTTACAAATAGCTGAGAAAAGAAGAGAAGCTAAAGGCAAAAGAGAAAGGAAAAGATATACCCATTTGAATGCAGAGTTCCAAAGAATAGCAAGGAGAGATAAGAAAGCCTTCTTCAGTGATCAATGCAAAGAAAGAGAGGAAAATAATAGAATGGGAAAGACTAGAGATCTCTTCAAGAAAATTAGAGACACCAAGGGAACATTTTATACAAAGATGAGCACAATGAAGGGCAGAAATGGTATGGATCTAACAGAAGCAAAAGATATTAAGAAGAGGTGGCAAGAATACACAGAAGAACTATACAGAAAATATCTTCATGACCCAGATAATCACGATAGTGTGATCACTCACCTAGAGCCAGACATCCTGGAATGTGAAGTCAAGTAGGCCTTAGGAAGAGTCACTACGAACAAAGCTAGTGGAGGTGATGAAATTCCAGTTAAGCTAATTCAAATCCTAAAAGATGATGCTGTGAATGCATTGCACTCAACATGCCAGCAAATTTGGAGAACTCAGCAGTGGCCACAGGACTGAAAAAGGTCAGTTTTCATTCCTATTCCAAAGAAAGGCAATGCCAAAAAATGTTCAAACTACTGCACAGTTGCACTCATCTCACATGCTAGCAAAGTAATGCTCAAAATTCTGCAAGCCAGGCTTCAACAGTACGTGAAGCGTGAACTTCCAGATGCTCAAGCTAGATTTAGAAAAAGCAGAAGAACCAGAGATCAAATTGCCAACATCCGCTGGATCATCAGAAAAGCAAAAGAGTTTCAGAAAACATCTACTTCTGCCTTATTGACTATACCAAAGCCTTTGTGTGGATCACAACAAACTGTGGAAAATTCTGAAAAAGATGGGAATACCAGACCACCTGACCTACCTCCTGAGAAATGTGTATCAGGTCAAGAAGTAACAGTTAGAACTGGACATGGAACACAGACTGATTCCAAATCGGGAAAGGAGTACATCAAGGCTGTATATTGTCTCCCTGTTTATTTAACTTTTATGCAGAGTACACCATGTGAAATGCTGGGCTGGATGAACCACCAGCTGGAATCAAGATTGCCAGGAGAAATACGAAGATCCACTGTAGAAGGGATAGGCTACCCACTTCAGTATTCTTGGGCTTCCCTGGTGGCTCAGATGGTAAAGAATCTGCCTACAATATGGGAGACTTGGGTTCAGTCTCTGGGTTGGGAAGATCCCCTGGAGAAGGGAATGGCAACCCACTCCAATATTCTTGCCTGGAGAATCCCCATGGACAGAGGAGCCTGGCAGGCTACAGTCCATGGGGTTGCAAAGAGTTGGACGTGACTGAGCAACTAGTCACCACACAACACATGTACACATCTTCCTTATCCATTCCTCTGTGGATGCACACTTGAAAGGTTGTTGTCGAATCACGACGCCAGGATTCTTGACCCCCGGAGGAGAAGAATTCAATCCGGGGCTCAGAGCTGGAGCTTGCAGGAGAGCAGTGTGAAGAACCTTAAAACCTTTTGAGTTTCTGGAGACCAAATCAGTTTGTCAGTTTGGGCCTGTTGAGTTTCAGCTATAAGTTTATATAAAGGCTGGGCAAGTTCCCCATAACCCGGAATCCAAATTTTTGATTCCCAAAAATCCTCTCAATTGTTTCAAGTCATAGGTAGGGGATGATTTAGTATAGGTTTAATTCTCTCAGGGCCTATGGCCCTAGTCCCTTCTGATATGATTAGGCCCAGATATCTAACTATTGACAACTAATTGATATCTAACTGTTGATAATTAATTGTTGACAAAGCTGAGCCTTTTCTCTTGATGCCTTGTAACCACAGCCTGCCAGAAAGTTTAAGAAATCTTCTGAGGCTCACAAACAAGCTTCCTCTGTCTCAGCACAGAGCAAAATATCATCTACATATTCCAACAGCACCCCTTCAGAGCTATTAAAGTTTTGTAGATCCCGTGACAAACTTTGTCCAAATAAGTGAGGACTGTCACGAAATACCTGGGGCAAAACTGTCCAGGTTAACTGAGAAGCTGGCTGCGTAGGGTCTTCAAAGGCAAATAGAAATTGACTTTCTTCCACCAAAGGCACTGAATAGAAAGCATCTTTTAAATCAATTACTGAGAAATATTTGGCTCGTTCAGGAATTTCAGACAATAGAGTATAAGGATTAGGCACCACGGGGTGTAAAGGACTACAGCCTCATTTATTATCCATAAATCTTGAACTAGTCTCCATTTACCATTTGATTTCTTTATATCCAAAAAAGGAGTGTTGCAAGGACTGTTACAGGGAATTAATAGTCTCTGTTCTTTTAAATTTTCGATGAGGGGTTTTAACCCTTCCTTAACCTCAGGTTTCAGTGGATGCTGCTTCTCATGTGGAAATAAGTGTGGGTCTTTGAGCTTGACAACTACAGGAATAGCATTTTGTGCTCGACCCACAGATTTTCCATCAGCCCAGACTCTAGGATTTACATTTTGTTCAACTAGAGGGAGAGAAAGCGAGAGCTCCATATTCATGAAAACAGAGGCATGGACCTTGGTCAATATATCCCTCCCCAAAAGGGGTGAGGGAGGTTCTGGCAGGATCAGAAACTCGTGTGAAAACAGCACAGAATCCCAGTTGCAAGATAAAGAATAACTGAAATAATACCTTTTGGCTCGTCCAGACAGTCCCATTACGGAAGTGGATGGGGAAGAAAGTGGGCCAGGGGCTTTGGTAAGCACAGAGTAAGTTGCCCCAGTATCTAAAAGGAAATCAACGGATTGGCCCCCCACAATTATTAATACCCGGAATTCCTCAGGTGTAATTAGGACAGGAGCTTGTGTGGGGACCCCCGGGCACCTTCAGTCCTGACTGTCTTGAGAGTCTGACCCCAGAGACCTACCCCTCTGAGGGCAGTCTCTCTTCCAGTGTGGTCCTTTGCAGACCGGACAGGGAGCCGGGGAGGGGGTGGGGGGGGAGGGGTGGGGGGGAGGGGTGGGGGGGGAGGGGTGGGGGGGGGCAGCTTAGATGCCTGAGGGCAATCTCACTTGAGATGCCCCTCATTTACACAGTAATAGCAAGCACATCCCTTTTCACCTGGGTCCCTCTGGGCATTTTTCTCCAGCTGTTTAAGAACGTTTTTTCAAAGCCATTGCGAAGGCTTCCGCCTTTTCCTTTGTCTTTTTTTGCCTTTCTTTCTTTTCCTCATATTCCCTAAGGTGATAGACTGTCTGAGCCAGTTGTAATAGTATCTAAAGACTGATTTGGTCCATACGC
The DNA here is from genome assembly GCF_001704415.2 of Capra hircus. NCBI lineage: Eukaryota > Metazoa > Chordata > Mammalia > Artiodactyla > Bovidae > Capra > Capra hircus. The sequence goes on from NC_030835.1 coordinate 20,222,173, forward strand.
CCATTTTTGTAGCTTACAGCGGATATCTGGAGCCGACTGAGTGAGAAATCGATCTTTTAAGATCACTTTTCCTTCTTCACTTTCGGGATCAATCTCAGTGAATTTGAGAAGGGCTTCTCTCGGTCTATCTAGGAATTTACCAGGAGCTTCCTTCTCCTCCTGTTCCATGTCTGCCAATTTGCTATAGTTTAAAGGCTTAGAATGCGCCTGCCTGAGTCCTTCAAGAATACATCTGACAAAATGACTCTGATCCCATCTTCCTTTAGCTGAGTTGTAGTCCCAGTCTGATTCTATAGTTGGGACCGCCTGATTCCCAGTGGGGAGGGCCGCTATCTCATCCTCCCTCTTCCCTACTGATTCATTACCAAGCCATTCATCTCCATAAGCAACTGCTTTTCCCAAAACTCAAGTCTTTGAGTTGGGAGTCAGCGTTTGTCCCAAGATATACATCACATCTTTCCAAGTAAGGTCATAAAGCAGAATAACACCTTTAAAAACTCTAATATATTTTTCTGGGTCCTCTAAATAGTCTCCCAGATCCTCCTTGATTCTTTGTATTTCTTGATAAGAAAAGGGCTTATTAACTCTCATAGACTGATTATTTCGCCCGGTGGGTGTTTCATGAAGAGGCAACAGTGTGTGGCTGTTCCTCAGTCTCTCTGGCTGCTCTGCACATATGATCCCAGGGATAGACTGGAGAAACATGTTTTTCTTTTTCTCTTTGTCTTTGTCTCCTGTCCTCCATCTCATCTCTTAGCCCTGGGTACGGGGGCAAATTAGGAGGACAGGAGGGAGCTGAAGGTTTCACGCCCAAATCTATACCCTTGGGACATAAGTTTGGCATATTTCGCAGAGAGAAAAAGGGCAACACATACGCTACTTCTACCCACTTCCCTTGTTCCTTACAGAACCGGTCTAATGGTAAAACAGTATTATACTTAAGAGACCCTCCAACCGGCCACCGTTCGCCGTCCTCCAATGGATACCGTGGCCATGCAGTATGGCATAGGAAGACTAGGTGTGTCTTCTTTAAGCCCTGGGGGTCAAATCTATCCCACTTTTTCAGGATACAGTTCAAAGGAGTAAGGCTGGAATTGTTAGCTCCCATCTGTAAGAGAGAAAAAAAGCGACAAGCGCCATTTTTCTACCAGAGGCGTCCCTCCCTGCTCTAGATGGGGGTGTAGACAGACTTTACACCAAAAGCTTTTCCTTCCTGGTCAGACTTAGTTTGTCCCTTACCGACACAGGCGCCGTCTCAACCCTCCTGGTTCTACCACCGAGATGGGGTGGGGATGTACCAGGGGTAGACCTGATAGCATTTCTACCTGATGTCTAGCTCTTCACCTTTAACCTTGCTTGCCTCTGATGCAATCAGAGTAACCGGGGTGCAATCAGAGTAACCTTCCGGAGTGCCTCCCAAGCTAAGACTGCTGGGGGAAACATTTGTCACCTGAGTGCCTATGCACGACCCTGAGTATATTCCTGACCACAATAAGACCAATATGAACATAAAGCTGAGATGTTCTTTTCAAGCATCACCACACCAGTATGAGAGCCTCCTCTGGTCCACTAAGAGCCAGCGTTACCAAAGGAAAAAACCCATTGCAGGCCCAATCTGAGTAACCTTTAACCTCAGAGATGTTCTTGGAGCTAGAGCTCCATCTAGTTTCCGAACTTCCGATTCCTAGCGAGGCTAGACGCTTTCTTGACTACCAACCCAAGTTTGGGACCTAAGCCACAGTACACTGTAACGGTATAGATCACAAGTCTCTTGAAAGTCTAAGATCTGATAGATTAGGTTAGTACTTCTAATTCCCAAGGAGTTATGAAATGGTCAAAGAGACCGAAAAGTTTGACCGAGAAAGGAGAGTTCGGTCCACACGCTTTGCCCATTTCTGGTCGGTTCCCAAAGGAGTCATTGGGTGCCTCTTGGCACTGGCAGGTCGGTATAAACCCCTGACAGGTTTCTGCCAAAAGCCATATGAGATCACCGTGGAACCGCAGATCAGGGCTCCTTACTTGCTTAGCGCAGGGCATGTCATTCATTCACACGAGCACACCATAGAGTTAGTAAAGCACAGCAGAAAACGTGTTTGCTAAGAGAACAAAGAACTAGAGCTCCTGAAGAATCCCGGACGAGCCCCCAAGATGAAAGGTTGTTGTTGAATCACGACACCAGGATTCTTGGCCCCCAGAGGAGAAGAATTAAATCCGGGGCCAGAGACGAGGCTTGATCGCTCAGAGCTTTTGTGTAATAAAATTTTATTAAAGTATAAAGGAGATAGAGAAAGCTTCTGAAATAGGCATCAGAAGTGGGCAGAAAGGGTACCCGCTTGTTAGTACTAGCAATGAAGTTATATATTCTCCAATGAATCCAAAGAATGCCTGGAGGTTGTAAAGACCTCACCAGACCTACTCCCATAATTTACATTTTAAGGTAACAGAATTAGCCAGAAGGTTTAATCCAGAGACTGTTCTCAGGCAGAATACATGGTTGTTATATATCCTAAGGAATGTAGAGAAGGAAAAAAAGTTTGTCCTTTCTTCCTCCTTGAGAATTCCAGACCCCTCTCTCCTTGGGGACCCCTAGACTTCTTATCAACCTGCCTAGGAAATGACTCTCTCACACTGAGGTTGGTTCCATGTCTCGGCTATTGTGAACTGTGCTGCTATGAACACAACGGTGTATGATGTATCTTTTTAAGACAGAGTTTTGTCTGTGTTCTGTCCTTTCTTGAGATTAGAAGATGCTGGGGGAAATATACATGATCACTAACCGGATTCTTTGGAAATGTCTTTACCACAAATGCTCACCAATTGTTTTGGGTTGAATAGTGTCTCCCCAAAATTCATGTCTACCAGAACTTCAGAATGTTACTTTGCTTAAAAATAGAGTCTTTGCAGCTGTAATTTAGTTAAAATGAGGTCATACTGGAGAATCCAATTGTCCTTATGAGAAGAGGACAGTTTGGACACAAAAGGAAGAAGAATATGCCTGGCAGAGGGAGAAGGGCCCAGGACTGTGGTGGCAGAAACTGGAGGGACACATCTACTAGCCAAGGGTCGCTGGCCACTACCAGAAGCTAGGGAAAGGGAAGAAGAATCCTCCCCTAGAGCCTTCAAAGGGAACGTGATCCTGCCCACACCTAACTTCTGACTTCTGCTCTTCAGAAGTAAGAAAGAATAAAGTGTTGTCTTAATCAGTTTGTAGGCTTTATTAGGGCACCCCTAGAACAATACATCATTGTTACCTGAGAGTCTGGTGTCTTAAGTGGCCAAAGATAAATCACGCCATTTGCTGGGTTCCCCTCCCTGGAACGCTTCTTGACTACCAATCCAAGTTTGGGACCTAAGCCACAGTACACCATAACAGTACAGATCACAAGTCTCTTGAAAGTCTAAGATCCGATAGATTAGGTTAGTACTTCTAATTCCCAAGGAGTTATGAAATGGTCAAAGAGACCGAAAAGTTTGACCGAGAAAGGAGAGTTCGGGGCATGCCCCTGCCCTTAAGGAACTTTCTATCTAGTTGGGAAGACATGACTTACAGCTAGTGCTTGCCAAGATTTCTCTGCCAATTCTCGTACCTGCTTCTTCCAGAAAGAGGAAGTGATGGGTTGCAGTGAAGCATACAGTGAAGCATGCACTGATTGAGTGAAAAGGGTGAGGAGCCTCTGCTGACAGGATTGCATCACAGGGCAGCGCTTCCCAATAGACACATGCCAATCCCAGGGGTCATTTCATATGTTCTAGCCACACTTTAAAAAGGTAAAAAGAAATAGGTGAAGTTAGTGTTAATAAAATATTTTAAACCCCAAATATTCAGCTTTTCCAGGGGATCTTCCCGACCCAGGATCAAACCCAGGTGTCCTGCATTGGCAAGTGGATTCTTTACCACTTTGCTACCTTGGAAGCCCCTCTCTTTTAACATATCATCCATATAAAAATTATTGAGACACAGTCACTCTTTTTTCATACAAAGTCTTCAAAATCCAATGTGTATTTTATACTCAGCACTCCTCAATTCAGACCAGCCACATTTCAAGCACTCAGTGGCCACATGTGGCTAGAGGTTGCCACACCAGACAATTCAGTCATAGAGGCTTCCAGACGGACTGGCAGAGTTTAACAAGGGGGCCATGGACCCCTAGGGCTTCACAAATGAGCTTCGGGAAGTCCATGGATTTCCCTGAAATTGCTAGCCAAAATTTGAGTGCATGAGGTTTTCCCTAAGGAGATAGTTTTATAGATTTTCAAAGAAGTCTGGGCCAAAGCTTAAGAACTCCCACAGTAGGTCCAGTTTTATAGGCTAAGGACCCAGTCCAGCATCTTCATTTTGCAGTACAGGAAGTCTGTGAACAGAGAGGCAGGGGGTCCTTACTCAGCGAACACAGCACGGACTAGAAGCCACGCCCGGGACTGTTCATTCCCCCTCGCCTCTGCCCAGAGGGCAGTTCAGATTCTTGACACGACACCAGCAGTGGGAGGGGGTGGCGGTGGAAGCTGAAGTCAGTGAGCAGTAGTTTCCACAGCTTCTTGCGCGACAAGGGTGACACGTTCTTCTGTACTCATCTCAGTTCTCACGCAAGTTTCCACGGAAAGAACAGCTTCCTCTTTTTTTGCTCTTGCCCCATCTTCCTCATCAAAAGCCATCATCTGTGAGTCTCCACCCTGCTGCCTGAAGGGAGGCTCCCAGTAGAAACCATTCACAGCCTAACCCAGGGCAGACCTACAGTGAAGACTCTTTTACAGTAAGGGTCCCCAAATCTGGCTGGTCACCAGAAACACTTGGAGGCAGTGTTGAAAATGTAGGTGCTTGGGCCCCAGACTCATTCCACCCAAAGCTCTGGAAAAGGGCCCAGGAATCCTCTACTGATAGAGTCTCCTAGTGATTCCACTTGTAGTTGCCTTTGGATTGCCTTTTCCTAAGGAAAGTGGCAGAGCAAGAGCTGGACTTTGCAGTGGTCTGAATTTTGCAGTTGGACTCCTACCACTTTCTAGCTCTGTGAGCAAATTTTTATTTTTTACTTCTCTGAGTCTCCATTTCCTTACATGCAGGATAGAGATAATATGAGATTAAATCATTAGGTGGTATAACAGCACTGCAGATATAACCTTCTGAGCCCAGCACGTCCCCCCCTGCTGCCGCTAAGTCACTTCAGTCGTGTCCGACTATATGTGACCCCATAGACGGCACCAGGCTCTGCCATCCCTGGGATTCTCCAGGCAAGAACACTGGAGTGGGTCGCCATCTCCTTCTCCAATGCATGAAAGTGAAAAGTGAAAGTGAAGTCGCTCAGTTGTGTCCGACTCTTAGCGACCCCATGGACTGCAGCCCACCAGGCTCCTCCGTCCATGGGACTTTTCAAGCAAAAGCAGTGGAGTGGGGTGCCATTGCACTTCCCCCCCAACCCCATCTAAATGGGAACTTTCTTTCAAAAATGTGTTCTAGTGACTTGAATGTTTCAGACACCAGCACATTGGGGTCAAGACACTTCCTTGATCTCCTCCCAGAATGCCAAAACAATCATACAGTTATTCCATCCCCTGCCCCCAGTGGAAAGAACATTCTTGCAACCAATTTCAGAGTCTTAACATGGTCCCGAGTGACCCTGCAGATTTCCCACATGTCCAGAGGCTAGGGTCCTGCAATTTCCATCAACAGAGGCACACTGCCTTGGAGATAAGGTTTGTTAGATTTTTTTCCTTTGAGACCGTGTGCTTTTTTTTTTTTTTTAGTATAGTTTATTTACAGCATTGTATTAACTTCTGCTTTACAGCTAATTGATTCAGTTATACATATACGCACATTCTTTTTTTTAGTATTCTTTTCCGTTATGGTTTTTCATAGGATACTGAACATGATTCTCTGTGCTGTATAGTTGGCCCTTGTTGTTTGTCCATTCTATATACAAAAACTTACATCTGCTAATCCCACCCCCCTCACCACCCCTCCCCCAATCACCTCCCTCCTTGGCAACCACAAGTCTGTTCTCTGGGATTGTGCTTCATAGACAGGTTCATTCGTGCTGTATTTCAGATTCCACATATAAGTACTCTCATATGGTATTTGTCTTTCTCTTTCTGACGTAACTTCACTTAGTATGGTCATCTCCAGGTCCATCCATGCTACAGTAAATGGCATTGTTTTGTTCTTGTTTGTGGCTGAGTAGTATTCCACATGCCTTGCCTATTGTGAATAGTTATGAACATATGGGTCAGTTCAGTTCAGTTCAGTCACTCAGTCGTGTCCGACTCTTTGCGACCCCATGAATCGCAGCACGCCAGGCCTCCCTGTCCATCACCAACTCCCGGAGTTCACTCAGACTCATGTCCATCGAGTCCATGATGCCATCCGCCCATCTCATCCTTGGTCGTCCCCTTCTCCTCCTGCCCCCAATCCCTCCCTGCCGGGGGCCAGCGTGAGGAATTCCGTCCATGGCAAAGGTCATGAGGAAGGAGGCTTGGCCTACGCAAAGGCGTGATCAAGCCTCAGGAAACCCCCTGTTCCTGAGCATCAACCCCAAAGCCAGAGTCTGTTTTATGCTCTCACCTACACCTCTGACTTTACGGGGGGCTCTCCCCCAGAACCGTTTCTCTTGGAGAAGGAGTAAACGTGCAGCTCCAAGACAATAAAAACTCTTGGGCGTGACAAGAGTGTTTCAGCTTACCGACTCCTCTGAAGGTTATCTAGCCCACTTGTATAGGTTTGTCCGGCCACATGTGATTGCTTACAGCCTCCCAACCTGAGAGGCACGAGATGTTTTAGACTTACTAAAGGCAAATTCTTTTGGGGAGTTAGAAATTGTTAGTATAGTTGGTTAGGAATTATATTGGTGAAGGGTTCTTCATTTGTTGTGTCAATAATTGCTGCTAATTCCCTGCTCTGGGTGGGACAAGGATGTCTCAGGTCAAACCTCTCTGCTGACAGACTAGCTTGTGTGACAGGATTATCCTTACTGCTGCCACTAGGCACATGATTGTTTACTACCTCTCAACCATAAACAGCACAGAGAGTTTTGGAGTATTTTGAGAGTCTTAATTAGCATAGGACTTTTTCTTCTTGTTGAGTCAATGATCGCCGCCAGGCCTCTATATCCTTAGGTACCTGGGAATATATTAATCAATGTATTTGGAATATAGCAAAGGAAATATGGTAGTTTTTGATGTTAGCAATACTAGACTTGTTGAGTTAATGGATTTTCTCTTTTGTAATAGATCACTGTACTTTGTTATAAATCACTGTGTCCTTGCTATGTAAGAATGTAACTTTATCATATCTTAAGACTAAATAGATCTTAAGGGGAGCATTGGTGAAAGGATTTTCATTTGTTGGGCTGATGTTTGCTGCTAAATCTCCATGTTCCCTACCCTTATAATGAATATAACTAGCATATAGGAAGAAATAAGTATTAACCTTTAAGCATATAGGAGAAATAAGTATTAACCTTTAAGACTAATCATGTTAACCTTGGGTTAAATAAATTCCTTTCTTGATAGTAACTCACTACACCCTTACCCTATAGGAATGCAGCTTTATTTGGAGGATGGTGTCTGGTTTAAGAAAAAACACCCTTGGAAGAAATAAGTTTTTTGGTTATCAGAAAGAAAGGATCATAAAATGTCAGCAGGTCTCACTCATGGCCAGAAGATGATGTACCTTTTTTATATACATTTATGTGAAGCACCTGATTTTGATAAAGGTCAGGACTGCTGACCCCTGCGTGACTCTGTATTCATCCCTATGTGTAACAAAAGGTATATAAGCAAACCCAAAAATAAAGAAATCGGATCAGTTTTCAGAAAGACTGATTCCCCCATGTCGCTTCTTTCTTGCTCCCGTTTTTCTGGCTGAATTCCCATCTGGAGCATGGATGCTATTCCACGTAATCCAAGTTATTCAGCCTCTTTTTCTCCACTAATCTTCCTACTACACTATCCATTTCTAATCTCTCTATATCTGTGATTAAATATGTATTTTTCCAAAGACGCCGACTCCGTCCCCACCTTCGAATCACCCTGGATCCACCGGGGCTGGACCCCGGCACCTCCCAGCATGAGTCTTTTCCAATGAGTCAACTCTTTGCATGAGGTGGCCAAAGTACTGGAGCTTCAGCTTTAGCATCATTCCTTCCAAAGAAATCCCAGGGTTGATCTCCTTCAGAATAGACTGGTTGGATCCCCTTGCAGTTCAAGGGACTCTCAAGAGTATTCTCCAACACCACAGTTCAAAAGCATCAGTTCTTTGGCGCTCAGCCTTCTTCACAGTCCAACTCTCACATCCACACATGACCACAGGAAAAACCATAGCCTTGACTAGACGGATCTTAGTCGGCAAAGTAATGTCTCTGCTTTTGAACATACTGTCTAGGTTGGTCATAACTTTTCTTCCAAGGAGTAAGCGTCTTTTTGCACGTATATTTTTGAATTATAGTTTTGTCTGGATATATACCCACAAGTGGGGTTGCTGGGTCATATGGTAATTCAATTTTTAGTTCTCTGAGGAACTTCCATAATGTTCTCCATAGTGCCTCCACCAATTTACAGTCCCACCAGCAGTGTAGGAGGATTCCCTTTTCTCCACATTCTTCCCAGCATTTGTTATTTGTAGGCTTTTTAATCGTGACAATTCTGACTGGTGTGAGGTGTTATACCTCACTGTAGTTTTGATTTTCACTTGTCTAATAATTAGTGATGTTGAGCTGGCCATCTGTATGTCTTCTTTATAGAAATGTCTATTTAGATCTCCTGCCCATTTCTCGACTGGGTTGCTTGATTTTTGTTTTTGTTGAGCTGTGTGAGATGTTTGTATCCTTTGAAAATTAAGCCCTTGTTGGTCACATCATTTACAAATATTTTCTTCCAATTTGTAGGTTGTCTTTTCATTTTGTTAATGGTTTCCTTTGCTGTGTGAAAGCATGTAAGTTTAATTAGGTCCCATTTGTTTACTTTTATTTCTATTGCCTTGGGAGTCTGATCTTAGGAAACACTGGTACAATTTATGTCAGAGAATGTTGTGCCTATGCTCTCTTCTAGGAGTTAATGGTTTTTAAAGCATATATACTTAAATAAATATATATATATATATCTACTAAATGTATATAACATATAATATATATTTTTAGTATATATTTATTTGGTTGTACAGGATCTTCGATTTTCATTGCTGGATGAGAGATTCTTTTGTTGCGACATGTGGGATCTAGTTCCCAGACTAGGGACTGAACCTGGGCCCCTTTCTTCGGGAGCGTGGAGTCCCAGCCACTAGACCACCAGGGAAGTCCCTCTGCTAGGAGTTTCATCATGTCATGTCTTATGTTTAAATCTTTAAGCCACTTTGAGTTTATTTTTGTGTATGCTGAAGATGGTGGGTTCTGACTTCATTGATTTACATGTGGCTATGAGATCATGTATTTCAAAAAGTCCATAAACCTCCCAGTAACAAATTGCTTCAGAAAGTCCCATATTAAGATTACTCTGAAAGATCCCCTGGGAGAGGGGGTACCATGAGGGGGTACCATCTCCCTCTGCCCTATGCTGGGTGGATGATGGGGGTCAGGGAGCAGCTTGGGCAGGCTTAGCCTCACGGCACAGCCTGATATCCACACTCTCATCCCCTTTCGCCCATCATGGACCTCCATTCCATGTAGGCAAACCTCCTCCTGGTGTTCAAACACCACTGGACCAGCCTAGCCTGAGTCCTCATTATCACTTGTGCCCTCTTTACCTTTCTGCCCCTTCTCATCCTTCTAGTCCCACTTTCTCCAAGAATTTTCCAGGCCTCTCCAGTTCCCTGAGTTTGTAGACTCCCTCTTCTGAGTTCCCAAAGCCTTGATTATCTGCACTTCCTCCTTGACCTCTTTACTGGAAGTCTGGATTGCCAGGCATGGTCCAGTTGCAGGGACCTTACACTAAAGAAGTACTCAGTAAAGCTTTGCCGATAGTTGAATGAGATTAAGCCTTCCAAGGTATGGAAGTGGAAAGTCAAATTAACTTAGGACCCAGATATAAATTATATCAATCTGAGACCTGGGTCTCCATGACTCATATTTAGGCTGTTTCACTGAACCAGCCGTTGCAAAAGAGAGGCAACAGGAGTGGTTACAAAACAACCTAACCACAGTGTGCACATATCTTGTTTATTATCTGCGTGCGACACTTTTGGTTTCAGAAAAACAGGCCTATTGCAAGATTAGTTCTCTGGGCTGAGTACTAGGTCTCCTCTGTTGGATCATCTGAAGACAGTCAGGGGTGGGCCTCTACTCAGGGTTAGAACATATGTCATATTCAGAAACACTTTTCCATAAAAGGGCTTCCCTTAAGCAAGTCAAGGAGGAAGCATGTTGAGAAGGAAAAAAAATCCTGCCCAGAGTGTGTTTTTCCTGAGTCATTAGCTTATTTTATTTCACGGACACAGTGTTGAACTATGTAACTGGTTTAGTTTCCCTTTTCTCATTGGTTGTTAAGAAACTCAGGGTCAATCTTGTGACCCACCAAAGTGAGAATGTCCATTTCTGTGTTAGTTTCCTGACAGGCTTCATTTTATTTTAACATCTTCATTTTTCCCTCTATTTTTCTCACCTGCTGAAATTTGCCTTAAGTACTATTTCGAATAACGTGGGCAGGGTAAACAGAGAAGGGGGGAAAAGTAACAATGAAGGGGAGATAGATAACAATGATGGAAATAATATTGTGGAAACTTATTTATTAAATAAATATGAAACAAAATATTTATTAAATATATATTTAGTATTCTGGGCTTCCCAGGTGGCACTAATAGTAAAGAATAGGCCTGCCAGTGCAGGAGACACAGAACACGAGGGTTCAATCCCTGGGTCGGGAAGATCCCCTAGAGTTGTAAATGGCAACCCATTCCAGTATTCTTGCCTGGAAAATTCCATGGACAGAGGAGTCTGCAGGCTACAGTCCAAGGAGTCGCAAAGAGTCAGACATGACTGAGCACAATGAGCATGTTTATTATTTAAGCCATGTACTATAGTATATAGCACTGGAGAAGGCAATGGCACCCCACTCCAGTACTCTTGCCTGGAAAATCCCATGGATGGAAGAGCCTGGTAGGCTGCAGTCCATGGGGTCACGAAGAGTCAGACATGACTGAGCGTGTTCACTTTCACTTTTCACTTTCCTGCATTGGAGAAGGAAATGGCAACCCACTCCAGTGTTCTTGCCTGGAGAATCCCAGGGACGGGGAAGCCTCGTGGGCTGCCATCTATGGGGTCACACAGAGTCAGACACGACTGAAGCGACTTAGCAGATATAGCATAGACTATATATCATATATACTATGTATAGTATATATCATCTCACTAAATCCCCAATAGGCTCACTAAGTAGTTACAAAACTGTTATCTTTCTCAGATTAGTATTATAGACGAGGAAAGAGAAGCTGAGAGAGGTTGAGTCATGAAGCAAAGATTGCACAGCGGGCAAATGGTATGGCTGGGACCCAAGCCCAGATCCGGGTGATGGCAACACATGGACTCATAGGCATCACATCTACAAAAATCACATGTCAAGGGCATAAAGTGAAGGTGCCATAGTGAGTCTTCATAGAGAGTTTGTGGAATTAATGGTTAAGGACATGACTTTTAGCCAGCCTGCTCAAAATAATGCTAGTATCTTTTTTTTTTAACTGAAATATAGTTGATTTACAGTATCATGTTATCTTCAGGTATACAGCAAAGTGATTCACTTATATATATATATATATTATATATATATATTCAAATTGTTTTCCATTATAGGCTAGTACAAGATATTAGATATAACTCCCTAAATTATACAGAAAATCCCTGTCACTTATCTATTTTATGTATAATAATTTGTATCTGTTAATCCCAAACCCCTTTGGTGATTACCCCTCTCCTTTTGTTAATTACCCTTCCCCTTCTATTCCTCTCCCCTTTGGTAACCATAAATTGGTTTTCCATGTGTGAGTCTGTTTCTGTTTCATATATAGATTCATTTGTATTACTTGCTAGATTCCACAAAAGTATTTGTATTTCTCTTTCTGACTTACTTCACTTAGTGTGATTATCTCTAGGTCCATCAATGTTGCTGCAAATGGCAATATTTCATTCTTTCATGGCTGAGTAATATTCCATTGTATAAATGTACCACATCTTCTTAAACCAATTATCTGTCAAAGGACACCTGGGTTGTTTCCATGTCTTAGATGTTGTAAATAGTGCTGCTGTGAACATTGTGGTGCTTGTATCTTTTCAAATTAGATTTTAATCTTTTCTGGATTTATGCCCAGAAGTGGAAACACTGGATCATATGATATCTCAATTTTCACTCTTTTAAGGAATCTTACTTTTCACTTTTATGCATTGGAGAAGGAAATGGCAACCCACTCCAGTGTTCTTGCCTGGAGAATCCCAGGGACGGTGAAGCCTGGTGGGCTGCCATCTATGGGGTCCCACAGAGTCGGACACAAATGAAGTGACTTAGCAGCAGCAGCAGCAGCAGCATACTGTTTTCCGTAGTGGCTGCACCAATTTACACTCCCACCAGGAGTGTAGGAGGGTTCCATTTTCCCCAGCATTTATTTGTTGTAGACTTTTTGATGAGGGACATTCTGACTGGCGTGAAGTGATACCTTGCTGTGCTTTTGATTTGTATTTCTCTAATAATTAGTGATGTTGAGCATCTTTTCACTTGCCTGTTGGCCATCTGTATGTCTTCTTTAAAGAGATATCTGTTTGGATCTTCTGTCCATTTTTTATTGGGTTGTTTGGTTTTTTGATATTGACTTGTGTAGGCTGTTTGTATAAAAAATTCCAATATCATTGACACAAATGAAGACTATTACTAGCTTCATTGAACCTTGGATGTAATGACGTATAGCTTGGTCCCAACTTGACTGCTCCTCATTTCCCCTCAAACCCAGGCTTCAGGGTGCATTGAATTAATAAATAAATGAATGGGTTCGCAGATGCTTCACAATCACTGTTGACACTGTACAGATGGAAGCTATACCCAAAACCATACAAAAGTATTCTGATTATGCACATTACACAGACACACAGATATAGATGCAGTGAGACCCCATAGTTTCCTATAGAGGCACCTGACTTTTCCAGTTTATACTGCTCACATCTAAAAAACAAAAGAGTTCCAGAAAAACATCTGCTTTATTAACTACGTCAAAGCCTGTGACTGTATGGATCACAATAAACTGTGGAAAATTCTAAAAGAGATGGGAATACCAGACCACCTGACCTGCCTCCTGAGAAATCTGTATGCAGGTCAAGAAGCAACAGTTAGAACTGAACACTGAACAACAGATTGGTTCCAAATCGGGAAAGGAGTACGTCAAGGCTGTGTATTGTCACCCTCCTTACATAACATATATACTGAGTACGTCACACAAAATGCCAAGTTGGAAGAAACACAAGCTGGAATCAAGATTTCCAGGAGAAATATCAATAACCTCAGATATGCAGATGACACCACCCTTATGGCAGAAAGTGAAGAGGAACTAAAGAGCCCCCAGGAAAGTGAAAGAGGCAAGTGAAAAAGCTGGCTTAAAACTCAACACTGAGAAAACTAAGATGATGGCATCTGGTCACATCACTTCATGGGAAATAGATGGGGAAACAGTGGAAACAGTGAGAGACTTTATTTTTGGGGCTCCAAAATCACTACAGATGGTGACTGCAGCATGAAATTAAAAGATGCTTGCTCCTCGGAAGAAAAGCTATGACCACCCTCGACAGCATATTAAAAAGCAGAGACATTACTTTGCCAACAAAGGTCCATCTGGTCAAAGCTATGGTTTTTCCAGTAGTCATGTGTGGTTGTGAGAGTTGGATTATAAAGAAAGCTGACTGCCAAAGAATTGATGCTTTTGAACTGTGGTGTTGGAGAAAACTCTTGAGAGTCCCTTGGACTGCAAGAAGATCCAACCAGTCCATCCTAAATGAAATCAGTCCTGAATATTCATTGGAAGGACTGATGCTGAAGCTGAAACTCCAATACTTTGGACACCAGATGCGAAGAACTAACTCATTTGAAAAGACCCTGATGCTGGGAAAGATTGAAGGCAGGAGGAGAAGGGGACAACAGAGGATGAGATGGTTGGATGGCATCACCAACTTGATGGACATGAGTTTGAGTAAGGTCCAGGGGTTGGTGATGAACAGGGAGGCCTGGTGCACTGCAGTCCATGGGATCACAAAGAGTTGGACATGACTGAGCGACTGAACTGACTGCTCACATCGTGGCGCACAATTTTTCAAATTTCAATGGAAAGAAAAAAATACATAGTAAACTGCCTGCTTTATATGTAGATGTAACAACTAAAAAAAAAAAGTCTGGGGGATTTCCCTGTCAGTCCAGTGATTAGGACTCTGAGCTTCTGCTGCAGAAGGCACAGTTTTGAACCCTCATCAGGGGACTAAGATCCCACAATGCTGTGTGGCACAGCCAAAAACAACAACAAAACAGGTCCTCATCCAAAGTAAAGCAGAAACATCAAGGGTCCTAAGGAGGTACTTCACACTGGATATCTGGGACATTGATTTCTACTGTCAAGGAAAGCCAATGCTGATGTGGAATCATTAAGACATGGGGCAGAGCCCCCAGGTGCCCCTCCCCAGGCAAGGCCATGATAATCTCTGGACTTTATTTTCCTAGTTTCTAGTTCCTAGTTCATGCCTTGAGAACCCCATGAACAGTATGAAAAGGAAGGAAATATGACACTGAAAGATGAATTCCCAAGCCCAATATGCTACTAGAGAAGAGTGGAGAAATAACTCCAGAAAGAATGAAGCGATGGAGCCAAAGCAAAAACAATACCCAATCATGGATATGACTGGTGATGGAAGTAAAGTCCAGCGCCGTAAAAAAAAAAATATTGTGTAGGAACCTGGAGTGTTAGGTCCATGAATCAAGGCAAATTGGAAGCGGTCAAACAGGAGACGGCAAGAGTAAATATCGATATTTTAGGAATAAGTGAACTAAAATGGACTGGAATGGGTGAATTTAATTAGATGACCATTATATTTACTACTGTGGGCAAGAATCCCTTAGAAGAAATGGAGTAGCCATCATAGTCAACAAAAGAGTCCAAAATGCAGTACTTGGATGCAATCTCAAAAATGACAGAATGATCTCTGTTCATTTCCAAGGCAAACCATTCAATATCACAGTCATCCAAGTCTATGCCCCAAACAGTAAAGCTGAAGAAGCTGAATTGAATGATTCTATGAAGACCTACAAGACCTTCTAGAACTAACACCCAAAAAAGAAGTCCTTTTCATCATGGGTGACTGGAATGCAAAAGTAGGAAGTCAAGAGCTACCTGGAGTAACAGGCAAATTGGCCTTGGTGTACAAAATGAAGTAGGGCAAAGGCTAACAGAGTTTTGCCAAGAAAATGCACTGGTCATAGCAAACACCCCTTCCACAAACAAAAGAGAAAACTCTACACATGGACATCACCAGACAGTTAATACCAAAATTAGACTGATTATATTCTTTGCACCCAAAGATGGAGAAGCTCTATACAGTCAGCAAAAACAAGACCAGGAGCTGACTGTGGCTCAGATCATGAACTCCTTATTGCCAAATTCAGACTTAAATTGAAGAAAGTAGGGAAAGCCACTAGACCATTCAGGTATAACCTAAGTCAAATCCCTTATGATTATACAGTGGAAGCGACAAATAGATTCAAGGGATTAGATCTGATAGAGTGCCTAAAGAACTATGGACAGAGGTTCATGACATTGAACCAGAGGCAGTGATCAAGACCGTCCCCAAGAAAATAAATGCAAAAAGGCAAAATGGTTGTCTGAGGAGGCCTTACAAATAGCTGAGAAAAGAAGAGAAGCTAAAGGCAAAGGAGAAAAGGAAAGATATATCCACCTGAAGGCAGAGTTCCAGAGAATAGCAAGAAGAGATAAGAAAGCCTTCCTCGGTGATCAATCCAAAGAAAAAGAGGAAAATAATAGATGAGAAACACTAGAAATCTCTTCAAGAAGATTAGAGATACCAAAGGAACATTATATGCAAAGATGGGCACAATAAAGGACAGAAATGGTATGGTTCTAACAAAAGCAAAAGATATTAAGAAGAGGTGGCAAGAATACACAGAACTATACAAAAAAGATCTTCATGACCCAGATAACCACAATGGTGTGATCACTCACCTAGAGCCAGACATCCTGGAATGTGAAGTCAAGTGGGCCTTAGGAAGCATCACTACAAACAAAGCTAGTAGAGGTGATGAAATTCCAGTAGAGTTATTTCAAATCCTAAAAGATGATACTGTGAAAGTATTACACTCAACATGCCAGCAAATTTGGAAAACTCAGCAGTGGCCACAGGACTGAAAAAGGTCAGTTTTCATTCCAGTCCCAGAAAAGGCAATGCCAAACGATATTCAAAATACCATAAAATTTCATTCATCTCACACTAGCAAAGTAATGCTCAAAATTCTCCCAGCTAGGCTTCAGCAGTACATGAACCGTGAACTTCCAGATGTTCAAGCTGGATTTAGAAAAGGCAGAGGA
Source organism: Capra hircus (assembly GCF_001704415.2). Classification (NCBI taxonomy): domain Eukaryota; kingdom Metazoa; phylum Chordata; class Mammalia; order Artiodactyla; family Bovidae; genus Capra; species Capra hircus. Next base: position 20,238,710 of record NC_030835.1, read on the forward strand.
ACCCAGAAATCAAATTGCCAACATACATTGGATTATGGAAAAAGCAAGAGAGTTCCAGAAAAACATCTATTTCTGCTACACCAAAGCCTTTGACTGTGTGGATTACAATAAACTGTGGAAAATTCTGAAAGAGATGGGAATACCAGACCACCTGACCTGCCTCCTGAGAAATCTATATGCAGGTCAAGAAGCTACAGTTAGAACTGGACATGGAACAACAGACTGGTTCCAAATAGGGAAAGGAGTACATTAAGGCTGTATATTGTTACCGTCCTTATTTAACATATATGCTGCATACATCATGCAAAATGCCAGGTTGGATGAATCACAAGCTGGAATCAAGGTTGCCAGGAGAAATAGCAATAACCTCAGATATGCAGATGACACCACCCTTATGGCAGAAAGTGAAGAAGAACTAGAGAGTCTCTTGATGAAAGTGAAAAAGGAGAGTGAAAAATTAGGCTTAAAACTCAACATTCAGAAAACTAAGATCATGGCATCCAGTCCCATCATTTCATGGAAAATAGATGGGAAAACAATGGAAATCATGACAGACTTTCTCTTTGGGGGCTTCAAAATCACTGCAGATGATGACTGCTACCATGAAAGTAAAAGATGTTTGCTCCTTGGAAGAAAAGCTATGACCAACCTAGACAGCATATTAAAAAGCAGAGACATCACTTTGCTGACAAAGGTCCATCTTGTCAAAGCTATTGTTTTTCCATTAGTCATGTATGGATGTGAGAGCTGGACCATAAAGAAAGCTGAGCACCAAAGAACTGATGCTTTTGAACTGTGGTGCTAGATAAGACTCTTGAGAGTCCCTTGGACAGAAGGGAAATCAAACCAGTCCATCCTAAAGGAAATCAGTCCTGAATATCCATTGGAACGACTGATGCTGAAACTGAAATTCTGATACTTTGGCCACCTGGTGTGAAATACTGACTCACTGGAAAAGATGATGCTTAGAAAGATTGAGGGCAGGAGGAGAACAGGACGACAGAGGATCCTGTCCTCTGTCTTGCTGCTCCAGAGCAAGCTCCAGGAGTTTGTGATGCACAGGGAAGCGTGGTGTGCTGCAGTCCGTGGGGTTGCAGAGTCGGACACGACTGAGCAACTGAACTGAACTTCAGTCAGGCCTTGGACTTTTCTTCCCATTGATAGTCAGTAAGCACAGTTGACAGATCGTGAAAGGCAGAATGGGGCAGTTACTCAACTCTAGGACTTTGGAGTCTAAACCAGGTTCAAATCCCATCTTAAGCACTGTGTGAGGGTTCTCACGAGTATATATACATATACATAATTAGACAGAGATTGAGATCGTTGGGTAAGTCCCAAGTCTGCAGGAAAGGCAGGTGAGCTAGAGATTCCCACAGGAGTTGATGTTGCAGTTTTGAATTCAAGGGTGTCTAGAAACAGAATTCCTTTTTCCTAAGGGATCAAGGGGCTTCCCTTGTAGCTCATTCGGTAAAGAATTTGCCTGCAGTGCAGGAGACCCAGGTTTGATCCCTGGGTTGGGAAAATCCCCTGGAGAAGGAAATGGCAACCCACTCCAGTATCCTTACCTTGAAAATCTCATGGACAGAGGAACCTGGTGGATTGCAGTCCATGGGGTGGCAAAGAGTCAGGCACGACTGAGTGACTAACACACACAAGGGATCAAAGTCTTTTTTTAAAGACCTTCGACTGATTGGATGAAGCCCTTACTCATATGGGAGGCCCTCCACTTTACTCAGTCTATTGATGTAAATGTTAATGTCTTCTGAAATGGACTATTCGTGCCCTCCACCAGATTCATATGTTGAAATGCTAATCCCAGGGTGATGGTACTAGGAGGTAGGCCTCTGGGAGGTCTTTGAATCCTGAGGGTAGAGGCTTCTTGAATGGGATTAGAAGAGACCAGAGAGTTAGCTCACTGTCCTTCCACCCTGCAAGGACACAGGGAGAAGATGGCCATCCGCAGCCTGGAAGAGGATCCTCACCAGAACCAACCACACTGACCCACCCAGTCTCAGAATCCCAGCCTCCAGAAGTGTGAGATGTAAATTCTGCTGCTTCCAACCCACCCAGTCTCTGGGTGGTACTCTGTTACAGCATGCAGAAAAGACTAAGACATCAGGTAAAAAATATTTTTCCAATGACATCTAGGTTGGTGTTTGACCAAACAGCTGGACACGGTAGCCTCACCAAGCTCACACATAAAATGAGCCATCTCAGGCACTTATGGCTGTGACTTGGGCCTCGGTGATGATGTCTATGTCATAGAAGTGTTGGGAGGGTCAGATAAGGTGCACACCTGAGCATTTAGCACAGTGTCTGGCTCACGGTAAGTGTGGTCAGGTTTGGGTGGGATCCCTGGGAGTGGTGTATGGCAGAGGTTGCGGGGTGGATTCAGACTGCTGATATGAGTGGCAGGGGCAGCTGATCCACCTTTCCAACCAAATACATGCATTCTGCCAGGTCAGAGAGCAGCTTGGAGCAGAGACCCGTTCTCATTCCTGAGGACCACGGAAGCACAGGTGCCAGCTGCCTCTCTCTAGACGACCTGACCCTGAACTGGATCTGGCTGGGCTTGGCTAAGGTATGGTACCCAGTTGTTTAGTCAAAGGCCAGTCTAGATGTTTGGGGGAAGGTATTTAGTCCATTCAGGGTCACTTTCAAGCTTCTTCCTGAGGGCAGTGATGCCAGTGCACTAGCTGAAGGGTCAGCTCCAGTGACCTGTCTCTGTGTCTCTTCACCCTAGAGGAAGGATCAGGCCATCAGATACATTCATCTAAGAAAGGATCCCCGGGAGACCCACAGCAGAAAGTTCATCTTGTATGACAAAGTTGAGCCTGAAAACACACAGCTTATAGCAAACACACATGTTAAAGGGAAATATTTCCCTCAGAATTAAAATCTCAAATCTAGACAGGTTCCCACATTTACATTATCCAGTCATTTTCAGCCACTGACATTGCCCTAAGATGCATGAAATAAAATTTGAAATTAAGAAAGAATGACTTTTTAAAAATCATACTGATCTCAAAAATATCCATCCCAGCTTTGATGGAAAATTTATGGGAATACACATCTGCTGCCTCCAAGACAATGGACTATATGCATATTCTGGAAAAGGAGAGCATTGGGCCAAGGTGAGGGTGAATACAGAAGGCTCCCATTCCCACACCCTATGCACGTCTGTGACAGGAACAGATGCCGACGGTAGAGATGTGAGAGTCTGTCCTGTACCTTCTCTTTATTCTTCCGTGAAGAGGAATCACGGAAAGACTAGAGTGTCAATGATCTTCTACTATAAATCCCAAGTTCAAGAATCACACGACGGGACTTCACTAGATTAAAAATCCACCTTCCAAAGCAGGGGACATGAGTTCGATCCCTGATTGAGGAACTAAGATCCCACATACTGTGGAGCAACTAGGCCTACACGCTGCAACGAAACATCCCGAATGCCGCAGTGAAGATTCCACACCGTGCAACTAAGAACTGATGTAGGCAAATAAATAAACATTAAAAAAAAAAAAGAAGAAGAAGAAGAACCGCATGAGGGAACTTCTCTGGCAGTCTGGTAGTTAAGACTTTGCCTTCAAATGCAGAGGTTGTGTGTTCAGCCCCTGATCTGGGAACTAAGATCCCACATGCCTCATGGCCAAAAAAACCAAAACATAAAGCACAAGAAATATTGTAACAAATTCAAAACGACTTTAAAAATGGTCTACATCAAAAAAAAAAAAAAAAAAAAGAATCACATGAAAACACACCTCTCCTTCCCACAACAGGAAGTAAGACAGCTCAGGGGCAAGGTAACCTAGGTATGTAAATGAACAACTAAATGTAAACGGACACCTAGAGGGCCAGAGCACAGCCAAGACCCCTTGCTGAACCTTGCTTGTCCAGATCTGGAGTCTCGTTCAGTGGTCCCAATTTAACAGATGGTTGTTTCAACCAAAGCTTCAGAGGATCCCTTTGTTGATTAAGAGCAAATGTTTTCGGAAGAGATCAGCATTCCTGTTCATCTCCTAGTGTCAGAGCCATCCCTTCCTCTCTGTAGCCCCAGCACGGATTGTCCTTCCCTTTCCCTGGTCCATTTCCACTTCGAGTCCAGAGCAGAAAATTTCCTTCCAGAGAGCATCAGCCACCCCACCAAACACTGACTGAGAGCTGCTTGGTGTCCAGTACTGTTCTCAGAGCTGGGGCCCCACAACTCTGTTTCTGCCCTTGCAGAGGTGGCATTCTTGGCCTTTACACCTTCCATTTCCCTGTGTGAATCAGTGGCTCACTAACCTTGACCTCCAGCTGGGACCTGACCCAGGAGCTCCAGCCCAGCTGGTCAGTCCGTGTGGCTCAACTCACTAGGACCCTATCAAACTGGCCTCACTCTCCTTCCCTGCCTCCACCCTTTACATCCCTATTCCTGCCAATTACACCACTACTTGCCTGGTCACCCTGGCCCCAAGCTTCAGTAACAACAGAAATGGGTGACATCAACTGAGTGCTAAATAAATTCCAGGCTCATGTTTGTTGTTGCTCAGGCACTCAGTTGTATCTGACTCATTGTGACCCCATGGACTGCAGCACGCCAGGCTCCCCTGTCCTTCACTATCTCCCTGAGTTTGCTCAAACTCACGTCCATAGAGTCAATAATGCCATCCAACCATCTCATCCTCTGTCTTCCCCTTCTCCTCCTGCCTTCAGTCTTTCCTAACATCAGGGTCTTTTCCAGTGAGTTCGCTCTTCGCATCAGATGACCAAAGTATTGGAGCTTCAGCATCAGTCCTTCCAGTGAAAATTCAGGACTGATTTTCTTTAGAATGGACTGGTTGGATCTGCTTGCAGTCCAAGGGACTCTCAAGAGTCTTCTCCAACACCACAATTCAAAAGCATCAATTCTCTGGCGCTCAGCCTTCTTTATGGTCTCACATCCATGCATGACTACTAGAAAAACCATACCTTTGTCTATCCAGACCTTTGTCAGCAAAGTCTCTGCTTTTTAATATGCTGTCTAGGTTTGGCTTTCCTGGTGGCTCAGCTGGTAAACGATTGGCCTATCAATTCAGGAGAGGCAAGAGACGCAGACTCGATCCGTGGGTTGGGAAGATCCCTTGGAGGAGGAAATGGCAATCCACTCCAGTATTCTTGCTTGGAAAACTTCATGGACAGAGGATCCTGGTGGGCTCCAATCCATGGAGTCACGAAGAGTCGAACACGACTAAGTGTGCAGGCTCAGGTTTGTCATAGCTTTCCATCCAAGGAGGAAACATCTTTAATTTCGTGATTGCAGTCACCATCCACCATGATTTTGGAGCCCAAGAAAATAAAGTCTGTCACTGTTTCTATTGTTTCCCCATCTATTTGACATGAAGTCTTGGGACCAGATGTCATGATCTTAGTTTTTTGAATGTTGAGATTTAAGTCAGCTCTTTCATTCTCCTCTTTCACTTTCATCAAGAGGATCTTTAGTTCTTCACTTTCTGCCTTAAGGGTGGTATCATCTGCACGCTGCTGCTAAGTCACCTCAGTCGTGTCCGACTCTGTGCGACCCCATAAACGGCAGCCCACCAGGCTCCTCTGTCCATGGGATTTTCCAGGCAAGAGTACTGGAGTGGGGTGCCATTGCCTTCTCCGATCATCTGCATAGCTAAGGTTATTGATATTTCTCCTGGCAACCTTGATTCCAGATTGTGCTTTATCCAGCCCGGCGTTTCACATCTTGTGCTCTGCATATGAGTTAAATAAGCAAGGTGACAATATATAGCCTTGATGTACTGTAAGGTGGTCTGGCCACACAGTCAAAGGTTTTAGCATAGTCAGTGAAGCAGAAGTAAATATTTTTCGGTAAATCCCTTGCTTTCTCTATGAGCTCTGGTTCCTCTGCCTTTTCTAAACCCAGCTTGTACATCTGGAAGTTCTCAGTTCATGTACTGTTAAAGCCTAGCTTGAAGGATTTTGAGCATTACCTTCCTAGCATGAGAAATGAGCACAGTTGTACAGAAGTTTGAACATTCTGTGGCATTGCCTTTGTTTGGGATTGGAATGAAAACTGACCATTCCAAGTCCTGTGGCCACTGCTGAGTTTTCCAAATTTGCTAGCATACTGAGTGCAGCACTTTAACAGCATCATCTTTTAGGATTTGAAATAGCTCAGCTGGGATTTCACCACCTCCACTAGCTTAGTTCATGGTAATGCTTTCTAAGGCCCACTTGACTTCACACTCCAGGATGTCTGGCTCTAGGTGAGTGACCACACCATCGTGGTTATCTGGGTCATTACGACCTTCTTTTGTATAGTTCTTCAGTGTATTCCTGCTACCTCTTCTTAATCTCCTCTTCTTCAGTTTGATCTTTGCCATTTCTACTCTTTATTGTGCCCATCTTTGCATGAGATATTCACTTAATATCTCCAATTATCTTGAAGAGATGTCTAGTCTTTCCCATTCTATTGTTTTCTTCTATTTCTTTGCATTGTTCATTTAAGAAGCCCTTCTTATCTCTCCTTGCTATTCTCTGGAATTCTGCATTTAGTTGGGTATATCTTTCCCTTTCTCCTTTGCCTTTCACTTCTCTTTTCCCTCAGTTATTTGTAAAGCCTCCTCAGACAACCACTTTGCCTTCTTGCATTTCTGTTTCTTGGGGATGGTTTTAGTCACTGCCTCCTGTACAGTGTTACAAACTTCCATCCATAGTTCTTCAGGCACTTTGTCTATCAGATCTAATCCACTGAATCCACTTGTCACTTCCACTGAATGATCATAAGGGATCTGATTTAGGTCACACATGAATGGCCTAGTGGTTTTCCCTTTGTTGTTTAGTCATTAAGTTGTGTCTGACTCCTTTGGGACCCCATAGACTATAGCCCCTCAGGTTCCTCTGTCCATGGAATTTTCTAGGCAAGAATACTGCAGTGGGCTGCCATTTACTCTCCAGGGGATTTTCTCGACCCAGGGATCAAACTCACGTCTCCTGAATTAGCAGTCATATTTTTTACCACTGAGCCACCTGAGAAGCCCAGGGGTTTCCCTACTTTCTTCAGTTTAATTCTGAATTTTGCAATAAGGAGCTCATGGTCTGAGTCACAGTAAGCTCCTGTATAGAGCTTCTCCATCTTTGGCTGCAAAGAAAATAACCAATCTGATTTTGGTATTGACTATTTGGTGACGTCCATATGTAGAGTCATGTTTTGTGTTGTTGGAAGAGGGTGTTTACTATGACCTCCTGGGGCTCAAGAATTCCAAGACCCACTCCCTTTCTTATTTAAAATGCCACCTGACTAGTTGTGCTTTCGGGCAGGCACAGAACCTGGGCAGTGTCCATGCAGGTCAGAAGCAGGATCAGAGGCCTCAAGAATCATGAGTGGGTTCTTGTGTGCTAGCTCACATTCAACTCTTTGTGCCCCCATGGCCTGGAGCCCGCCAAGCTCCTCTGTTCATGGGATTCTCTAAGCAAGAATACTGGAGTGGGTTGTCATGCCCTTCTTCAGAGAATCTTCCCAACCCAGGAATCAAACCCCCATCTGCTGCCTCTCTTGAATTGGCAGTTGGATTCTTTACCACTGAGCCACCTGGGAACCCCTTTAATTTCCCCAACAGCATCCTAATCATTCTAATCCTTGGAACCTGTTACCTTACTCAGCAAAGGGAAATTAAGGTTGTAGATGGAATTAATACATAATCAGATGATCTTACAATTGAACATGGCCTGGGTTATCCAGGTGGGACCAGTGTAATCACAAGCATCCGTTAAAAATGGAAGCCAGCCAAAAAGGTCAGAGTGATGTGGTCTGAGAAGGACTCAGTTCACCTTTGCTAGCTGTGAAGCTGGGATTAGGGGCCACAAGCCAGGGAATGCAGAAGCTAGAAAAGGTGAGGAAGCAGATTCTCTGCTAGAGTCTCCAGAAAGGAATGCAGCCCTGCTAACACCTTAGTTTTAAGCCCAGTGAGGCCCATGTCAGACTTTCAACCTACAGAACTGTAAAATGATACGTTTGTGTCATTTTAGGCCAGCGAGTTTTTGGTAATTTGTTATAGCAGTCATCAAGTATGTGCTAATTTATTACAGTTTGACTTAGAAAACTAAAACACCTTGTATTTTATCTGTTGCCTAGCCTGTAGTTATCTGTTGCCTCAGCGGCAGGCCAAGTCTACACTTCTCACTGGAAACTGAGGTCCTTCATGGGCCACCCAGCAGCCCCAGCCTATCTTTCCAGCTTCATGTCTCTACTGGTGTTTCTCTCAATATCTTCATCAGCCAGTTTCCCATTTTTCTCCCTGGGCACTTGGTGTTAAGACTGACCCACCCCTCCTTTCCCACTCTCCCTTCTGCCACTGCAACCTACCTGTCCCTCCCTTCAGGGCTCAGCTCTCATCCCACCTCCTCTAGGTGACCTTCATCCTCTGCTGCCTTACGCAAACCCTCATTTGGACGCGGACACTCCTGCCTAAAGCTATGACTGTTTCAGAGCTGAGGACAATGGTTTGTCCCACCGGTGCTGCGTTCTCAGTCCTAGAGGGCTGCCTCCTTCCCAGGCTAGGCATCTGGTGCCTCCAAGTGCTTCTTAGGAGGAGAAAATAGGCTCTGAGAGGGCAAGCAATGCCCCCCCAAGCCTCCTGAGTTTCACTCCACCAGTCTTTCCACTTGTGTTTGCGGCCTTCAGGCCCTCGGTAGACATGTGTTGCATATGATGCTTTGATTTCTCAGCCCAGCTGGATGAGTCGCCTACCTCCACAGGCCAGCCAGCAGAAATGTGCGTGGGGTTGCGATGCTGGGGCTTCGAGCCTGGCTCTTTATGTTTTAATGCAGAAATAATTCAGCAAGAGGCAAAGTGATAGGTAAGAAGTGATTTATTAGAATAGGATGCTTGTGAGGCTGATAGGAGGGTGGTGGGCAAAGGGAGCTCTGAACTCTGAGAGCTTAGTGGGCCACCGTTTTATAATCAAAGGAAAAGCAGGGAGCGGGAGAAGATCTGCTTTCATCATCAGCTCCTCCTCCACACCAGGTAAGGAAGTTTTCTTGTCTCTGCATGGTCAAATTAGGAATATTGAAGTGCAGTGGAAATGAGCAGAAAGGTGGTAACATATACTGAATGTGGTAAATCACCTCAGGTTTCAATATAACATCTTTTCCTTATATTTTTGTTTTCAGCGTGCAGAGGAGCATGTCCTGGGAATCATTATCTTATGAGCTCGCTGGGCAGGATGTGGGTCTCATTCCACTGTTGCTTTATTTGGGAGGAGGCCTATCTCATACTTCTGTTGCATGGGTTTGTGGCTAAGCAAGTCTGCTTGGTTTTGTGGTTAAGTAGACTGTAAGTGGGGAGAAGGCAATGGCACCCCACTCCAGTATTCTCGTCTGAAAAATCCCATGGATAGACGAGACTGGTGGGCTGTCATCTGTGGGGTCGTGAAGAGTGTGGAACACGACTGAAGTGACTTAGCAGCAGCAGCAGACTGTAAGTGAATGAGCAGTCATTCACTTACAGGGGTCTCCCGTACTTTTTTCTCACAATCCCCTAGTGGGATTACTCTGTCCCTATCAGAACCAGTCTTTGAGCCCAATCTACAAAATCACAGGAGATTTGTAGGAGCAGAACAAGGTTTGTCTCCTAGCCCAGCAGAGTAAAGTGGGATGTGCGTGCGACCTTTACTCTGCTTTCCTTTACAGTGTGAATGAGGTGTGCTTAGGGAACTTTACTGATGCAGGAGGGATCTCTGATTCCTTGTGGAGCCCCGAGGCACTGTGCTAAACACAGAAATGGAGCAAGTGTTAAATTGACTTGGGCAACATCAGTGCTCTGCTCTGAGCCTTGGTTTCCTCATCTGTATATAAGGAATGCGTGCCATTGTGCTCATCCTCACTGGTTGGTCAGAAAAATGCAAATTATAACAGCAAGATACCTTTTTCACCCAGCAGGTAAACAAAACGCTGTAAAAAGCAATTTCTAATGTTAGAGGGAAAATGGTACATTTGTGCATTACTTGTGGGAATATGAATTGCTACAATCCTTGAGGAGAAGAGTGTTGCATCATCTTCAAAGGAAAAATACGCATGTCATCAGTAGTCAGGAAAGAGGGCACCCTTGGGAGTGAGTAATACACCCTTGGGAGTATTGACCAAAAGCATATAGAGGGTGGGCTCCTCAGGTGCTGGTAGTATTCTATTTCTTGACCTGGGTTCTGCTCACACTGTGTTGTATTGGTGAGAATTCAATTATGAACAACTGTATATTTATGGCATACTTTCTGGCATGTTATATTCTGATAAAGTGTTATATGCTTGTCCTTTGATCCAGTAATGCCAGTTTTAGAAATCTATCCTACAAAAATAAAAGCACCAACATGTATCAAATGTAAGGGTTCACTCACAAGCATGTCGATTTGCAGTGACATAAAACCTGAAAATAATCTGACTTGTCGTAGGAAATAGATGAATAAACAATGTATACACCCACTGTGGAACCAGAAGCGGATTATTCAAAAAGTTATATTAATCTGTATTGAGCTGCAGAAAGGTGTATGATAAATCATTAAATCAGGGTTGGGGAAGCAGGTTTGCAGAGTAAGAGGTATAATATGACTCTGTTTTTGTGAAAGAAGAGAAGGAACCCATGTACATGTTCATATGTTTGAGTATGTGTATTTGAGGATAGATGAAGGTGTAGAAAGGCACCCACCATGCTGCTAACTTAGATTCCCTCCCCTGAAAGTTTGGAAGAGAGATTTTTATATATCGATATGCTCGTTTTTACAAGCATAATTGTGCCCTCTTTCCTGACTGCTGATGACATGCATATTTTTCCTTTGAAGATGATGCAACACTCTTCTCCTCAAGGATTGTAGCAATTCATATTCCCACAAGTAATGCACAAATGTACCATTTTCCCTCTAACATTAGAAATTGCTTTTTACAGCGTTTTGTTTACCTGCTGGTTGAAAAAGGTATCTTGCTGTTATGCACCTTCCCTTGTAGCTCAGTTGGTAAAGAATCTGCCTGCAATGCAGGAGACCCAGGTTTGATTCCTGGGTTGGGAAGATTCCCTGGAGAAGGAAATGACAACCCACTCCAGTATTCTTGCCTGGAGAATCCCATGGACAGAGAAGCCTAGAGGGCTACAGTCCATGGGGGTCACAAGAGTTGGACACGACTTGGTGACTAAACTGCCAACACAAGCATAATATATTTTTAAAATTAGAAATCTTCTTAAACCAAGAAAAAGGAAGATACGTGCTCCAGGAAAGAGTGGCTACACACAGGGAAAGTAGAGGGGAGTCCCAGGGCGGAAGTGGAGCATCTAACCTGGAAGGCAATCAGTGCAGGCTGGAGCAGGAGGAAGGGAGGGCTCCTGGAGAGAGGTCTTTGACGGGAAAAGGATGAATAGATAACTGTGATGATGGATTGGCAGCCAGTATATGTTGACAGGGCAATACTGAAGGGGTAGGAGCAGTTAGAAACTCTCAGATCATAAATCTGTTGTAGAGACTTCCCTAGTGGTGCAGTGGTTAAGACTCCATGTTTCTAGGGCAGGGGACATGGGTTTAATCTCTAGCTGGGGAGCTAAGGTCTCACAAGCTGTGTGGTGTGGCCAAAAAAAAAAAAAAATCTGTGCAAGAAAAGAATATAATCATAGTACGTATTTTTAATTTTGCAGTGGGTGATATTTACACAATCATTGTAATGTAAATACAGCTTATCATTAACTTTAGAATCCTACAAAGATACAGGAATTTGATTATAATAGAGTAAAATGTACACGTAACAGTATGTATGTTTATCAACACTGCCAATGTAGAAATGAAAATATACATGATTTGTGAGGAAAGTTAAAGGCAAGGGTTTGGACACTTAGTGGATGATTAAGAAATTGAACAACAGAAGAAAAAACAAAGAAATGGAACAATATATACAAGTATAAACAAATATATTTGTTATTTACATAAGTATACCTACATATTTATATATAAATTCACTACATATATTCTGTATGGCACATGTATAGTTTAACCAAACACAATTTTAATATTGGAGCTATATTGAAAGAGATGACAAGATGACAAGGGGCAGTAAGTTGCTGAGATATATATCCTTTACCATCATTGGAAAAAGTCAATAGATAGTGTTTTAAATTGATAAATCAAGAAGTAGTGACATGAGCATATTGTTACACTTAACCAGGTAACCAGCAAAACGCAGCTAAACAAGTTCCCTCCTTGGAGTGGTTGAGGGAAGGTGGGGTAGGAAAAGACAGCACTAGAAACTACTCCTTTTCATCTTAAACTCCTTGAAGCTATTTTTTTCAATCAAGGGTATTTCTTAAATTGAGTTTTTTAACATTTAAAATAAAAGCTTTTTTTTTTTTTTTTTTTAAAGGAAATGAATGTGATAATTGATCGTAAGCAACCATCGACAAATTCTAATTTGGGGACAAGTGAACTAAAAAAATCAAGAACTACATCTCAGTGGTAACCAGCATCTTAAAAGTGGATGACATTGCTGTGGGGAACCTGGAGAGACTGACATTAGGTCAGAATGCTCAGGATCATGTATTTAGGTGATTTTAAAAGCCCTTAAAGGAAACCCAAGAAATTGCTAGCAAGGTAGTGTAGGGGAAGGCAGCGTTGTGGAAGGATGAGGAAAGAGCCTTTTCAAGGAAATGCCATACTATGTAGAGGTCAGGAAATGCATACGTGTATGTGTAGTGGACAAACTTAAATCCATATTTGAAACATCTTATCTTTCTCATGAGAAACGCTGGGCTGGAAGAAGCATAAGCTGGAATCAAGATTGCCGGGAGAAATATCACCTCAGATATGCAGATGACACCAGCCTTATGGCAGAAAGTGAAGAGGAACTAAAAAGCCTCTTGATGAAAGTGAAAGAGGAGAGTGAAAAAGTTGGCTTAAAGCTCAACATTCAGAAAACGAAGATCATGGCATCTGGTCCCATCACTTCATGGGAAATAAATGGGGAAACAGTGGAAATAGCATCAGACTTTATTTTTGGAGGCTCCAAAATCACTGCAGATGGTGACTGCAGCCATGAAATTAAAAGACACTTACTCCTTGGAAGGAAAGTTATGACCAACCTAGATAGCATATTCAAAAGTAGAGACATCACTTTGGAGCGAAGGTCCATCTAGTCAAGGCTATGGTTTTTCCTGTGGTCATATATGGATGTGAGAGTTGGACTGTGAAGAAAGCTGAGCACCAAAGAATTGATGCTTTTGAACTGTGGTGTTGGAGAAGACTCTTGAGAGTCCCTTGGACTGCAAGGAGATCCAACCAGTCCATTCTGAAGGAGATCAGCCCTGGGATTTCTTTGAAAGGAATGATGCTAAAGCTCAAACTCCAGCACTTTGGCTACCTCATGCGAAGAGTTGACTCATTGGAAAAGACTCTGATGCTGGAAGGGATTAGGGGCAGGAGGAGAAGGGGATGACAGAGGATGAGATGGCTGGATGGCATCACGGACTTGATGGACATGAGTTTGAGTGAACTCTGGGAGTTGGTGATGGACAGGGAGGCCTGGCGTGCTGCGATTCATGGGGTCACAAAGAGTCCGACACGACTGAGCGACTGAACTGACTGAATCTTTCTCGATGTGTAAAAGTACACAAGTGTTGAAGGTAGACAGTTAAAGTAGCACCTTCTAAGTATTCTGTTAATTCATAGGATTGGCTGTATTTGGGGAGTGGAACTGTTAAACTTGAGTCTTGGAGAGCAAGCTGACTGTTCCCTGGGTGGTGGGGGATGGGGGAGGAGACAGGGAAGGAAGTGCAGACAGAAAGGTTCTCTCTGTGCCCATCAGGCTTTGGACAAGTTCAAAGCAATGGTCTAACCATTGTTCCATCTGTGCATTCTAGTTAATATTGTTGTGTGTTAAAAAAAGAAGCAAATCCTAATGCCCAGAGTATATTAAATGTAGAAGTATAAAATAGTCCCTTAATCACTTCATGGGAAATAGATGGGGAAACAGTAGAAACAGAGTCAGACTTTATTTTTGGGGGGGCTCCAAAATCACTGCAGATGGTGACTGCAGCCATGAAATTAAAAGACGCTTACTCCTTGGAAGAAAAGTTATGACCAACCTAGATAGTATATTCAAAAGCAGAGACATTACTTTGCCAACTAAGGTCCATCTAGTCAAGGCTATGGTTTTTCCTGTGGTCATGTATGGATGTGAGAGTTGGACTGTGAAGAAGGCTGAGTGCCGAAGAATTGCTGCTTTTGAACTGTGGTGTTGGAGAAGACTCTTGAGAGTCCCTTGGACTGCAAGGAGATCAGCCCTGGGATTTCTTTGGAAGGAATGATGCTAAAGCTGAAACTCCAGTACTTTGGCCACCTCATGCGAAGAGTTGACTCATTGGAAAAGAGTCTGATGCTGGGAGGGATTGGGGGCAGGAGGAGAAGGGGACGACAGAGGATGAGATGGCTGGATGGCATCACGGACTCGATGGACGTGAGTCTGAGTGAACTCTGGGAGTTGGTGATGGACAGGGAGGCCTGGCGTGCTGCAATTCATAGGGTCGCAAAGAGTCGGACACGACTGAATGACTGAACTGAATATATGTGCTTTTGTTTGTTTTTAGGAAGGGCTATGTGCTCTGGGAGTGTATGTTAATCCATCTATTGGATTTAAATACAGTTCTATATTCTAGTCACTGAAATTCTGTGGGCGGGCAAGAGGAAGGGTGAAGGGCAGGGCTCCATATTTAGAAGACAGTTATAGGTTATAACCATAGGTCTGTGTGTGCATTTTTGTAAAGCACCTGTGTTTATTGTGGCCAAGGTTCATTCTTTTATTTTGCAACATCTATGCTTTTTAGGGGCTTCCCTGGTGGCTCAGACAATAAAGAATCTGCCTGCAGTACAGGAGACCCGGGTTCAATCCCTGGGTTGGAAAGATCCAAAGGAGAAGGGAATGGCTACCCACTCTAGTATTCTTGCCTCAGAAATCCCACAGCAAGGAGGGGAACCTGGGGGGCTACAGTTCATGGGGTCGCAAAGAGTCAGACATGGTTGAATGACTAACGCTTTTGCTTCTCATGCTTGTTACAGGGCTTCCCAGGTGGTGCTAGTGGTAAAGAATCTGCCTGCCAATGCAGGAGACACAGGAGATGTGCACTGCGTTTAATCGCGGAGTTGGACATATCTGAGCATGACACAGCACGATGCTTTTTAGATGTCCTGAGGTTACAAGGTATGATAAAACATGGATGAATTAATCAATTTGTAAATATATTTGGTATAATTGATTTAAAAAAATATTTTGGGCATGGAATTGTTCAATGGTTGCTGAGAAATGTACATCAGGACTTGCTCCTTAGGTTGGCAGCAGAGTGGCAGGAGGAAGTATAACAGGAGGGATGTGTGCAGATGTGTTTATGTCTATATTTTAATGATACACGTCAATGTGTACACATTTCTCAGCTGAACGATAGGATGCACTGTTAATTAATTCAGTGGAAATATACCTCCTTGCTAATACTTTAATAGCTTATATCAGATAAAAAATCCTCTTAGAAGCATTATACTTTGTGTACTCTTTACTATATTCATTTTAAATTGAACATTAAGAGAATGTAGTATTTTAATCATAACTCTGCCAATATCTTTATCTAGAGGCCTGTTGCCATATTTGTCTTTTCCAAAATTTTTGTTTGCCAAGAAAAGCAGGATTACATTTTTTTTTCCTTCCAAATTGAGTTGGTGTGTATTCTTAGTTACCAAAATATAGCTTTGGGACTCTGAAATGGTAAATCTTCATACTGTGTTAAAAAAAGCATGGTACATAAATGTATGATCTTAATTATGTAAAAATGGATGCTTAGTTGTATGAATACATAAATGGACCTAGAAGGACATATCAAAAGGTAAGCTGCTTGTGATTATGGATGACTTTGGTTTTTGCTTCCTGTGTTTTTTGATTTCCTGTTATGTGCATGCTAACTTCTAAGAAATATTAATGTTATTAAAAGGCTTTAAATGGGGGAGGGTCACGAACGAATGACTGAGAACTGAAAAGTTCCCGTTGGGCTGATCAGCCTGGAGGTCTCTGGACTTCTGGCCAGTGACTAAGTCCTCTATATTCCGTGTGCTCACCCTTTGGTATATTGGACCATAAGCGCTGTATTTGCTATGTTGGTGTCTTGGACTGCCTTACTACAGAAATATGAGGGGAGGAGCACATTTTTCAGTGCATGCTGAGTTCCAGGTGGCATGTGACTCGCATCCCCTCCAAAGGAAGATTGTTAATGACAGGCCCAAGTTACAAACATGTCTCTAGTCTACAGTTAGGGCATTTTCCTAGGGGAGAGATGCTCTACAAACAGAGAAATAATGGCATCCCCACAAGCAGGCACTCATTCTTTTTGAGCAGAATGTCACCAGAATACACCCTTTCTTGGAATGTGAAAGTGGGAGAATCTTAAGTACTTGCTCCACCTAAAGCTTTTCCAGCTCCTGAGAGATGGTCCTGGCTTTACATGCATAGTATATAATACCACACCCCTGGGACAACCACTGAGCATTTCCATTGATTCTCCAAGAATTGCTGCTTGCCTAGTCTGTGTTCTTGCCAAACAACCTCTTTCTTTTTCCTTGCCTCCCTTGAGGCATTCTAAAAGATTCTTCAGAGTTCACCAGGGGATCCTTAGCTTTCACATAGGAGGCCTCCTCTTGAGCCCTGAAAGACCTAGTGTAGCAGTTACCAGTCTCAGCCCTCCATTTGCATGCACCCAAAAGAATGCTCCCCCTCATACAGGAGGAGGGCCTTACGAGACTGGGAGAGGGTTGCAGCTCCTCAGCTGCCTGCAGCTGCTGGGAACACTCTGTCCCTAGTCTTGGTGCTCCTTGGGAACCAAAGGCACAGTGTAGCTTTGTGGTCCAGGACGAGTCTCCGTATAGAAGCTACTCTAATACACTCTAGCTTCCTTCTCTGAATTTGAACAACAGAACTTCTTACACTTAATGTTTGTAAGAATCAAATGGGGTCCTACTAAAATGTAGATACCTGGTTCCCACCCCTAAGTTGCTGATTATTTTGGGGCTGGAGCCTGGGAACCTACATTTTAAGTGCCTTGAAATGATTCTGATGCAAATGGATCCTGGGACTTGACTCGAGCAAACAATGCCCTATTCAACCTATTAAAAATATCTTAATTATCCAAATTATTCAGTAGTCATTAACTATCATTAAATATATAAACAAATTCCTGCTGCTGACCCTGGAACAACAGAGTCGCCCACATGAGAAGCAGCTTAATTAGCGGTCAGGACTTGAATTTGGAGATTATATTTGAAAGGTATTTGTGTTCTATCTCTGGCAGCTTAGTGTCATCTCTGCTGACAGTGGTCATCCAAGCCTCTAATATCATCTCCTCTGGAGGGTGTCTGCCAATTTCTGTAAGCACCCCAAGTAATCTCAAAGTGACTTTCATTTCTAATGTATAATCGTATATCAAGTCTGATCATTGCAAACATACCCACTGTATTTGATATATATGCTTTACTAAGTTTGTGTGATAAGATATATATTCAAATTGAGAAGGTAAAAGCAATAATATTGTAAAGCAATTATGTTATCGTTCAATTGCTCAGTCATGTCCGACTCTTTTCAACCCCATGGACTGCAGCATACCAGCTTTCCTTGTCCTTCGCTACCTCTTGGAGTTTGCTAAAACTCGTGTCTGCTGAGTCAGTGATG
This sequence comes from Capra hircus, assembly GCF_001704415.2. Lineage (NCBI taxonomy): Eukaryota > Metazoa > Chordata > Mammalia > Artiodactyla > Bovidae > Capra > Capra hircus. The sequence goes on from NC_030835.1 coordinate 20,256,404, forward strand.
CCATTCAACCATCTCAGCCTGTCTCCCCTTGCTCCTCCTGCCTTCAATCTTTCCAGCATCAGGATCTTTTTCAATGAGTCAGCTCTTTGCATCAGGTAGCCAAAGTAATGGAGCTTCAGCATCAGTCCTTCCAATGAATATTCAGGGTTGATTTCCTTTAGAATTAACTGGTTTGATCTCCTTGATGTCCATGGGACTCTCAAGAGTCTTCTCCAACACCACAGTTCAAAAGTATCAATTCTTCTGTGCTCAACCTTCTTTATAGTCTAGCTCTCACATCCGTACATGACTACTGGAAAAACCATAGTTTTGACTGTATGGACCTTTGTCAACAAAGTGATGTCTGTGACTTTTTAATATGCTGTCTAGACTTGTGTTAGGTTTTTTTTTTTTTTCCCGAAGAGCAAGCATCTTTCAATTTCATAGCTATAGTCACTGTTCACAGTCACTTTGAGCCCAAGAAAATAGTCTGTCACTGTTTCCACTGTTTCCCCATCTATTTGTCATGAAGTGATGGGACCAGATGCCATGATCTTAGTGTTTTGAATGTTGAGCTTTAAGCCAACTTTTTCACTCTCCTGCTTCATTTTCATCAAGAGGCTCTTTAGTTCCTCTTCACTTTCTGCCATAAGGGTGGTGTCATCTGCATATCTGAGGTTATTGATATTTCTCCCAGCTATCTTGATTCCAGCTTGAGCTTCATCTGGCCTGGCATTTCTCATGATGTGCTCTGCATATAAGTTAAATAAGCAGGGTGACAGTATACAGCCTTGATATACTCCTTCCTCAATCTTGAACCAGTTATATTCCAATTTAAAAAATAAATTCTTTTAAAAGCGAGAGCAGCCCTGTGGAATTGAATTAAATTACAACCTGGAACACTCTGGCACATCCTCAACAAGTGAAACTTAAGGTATTCTTCTAGAAGAGCTTCGGAATCATTTCCCCTTATTTTTAAGTGGAATGTAATTAGATTTTGTAGGCTTCAGACAGAGAAAAACAAACAGAAGCTTAAATATTCAGAAGCAAAGTTCAAAACTCCTGTATAAAAGGACAATAAGTTGTTAACAAAGTCATTCTATAGTTTTGCATAATCAGCCCAGTACAGTAGACTGGCAATTATTCTGTTTTCGTTTTTATAATTTCTGATGTGATTGTACCATTTTCTTAGTGTTCAAGTAATAGCTGTGGGGTGAAAATTAAAAGCATAAAAGTCATCCAAAGAAGATCACAGATGACTTTGGAGAATAATGAGTCTCCTAATAACAAAACCTGACTTAGGGTGATAACAGGAAAGCCAAAGTGATTAAGATAACCAGTGGAGGAAGAGTGAGTGAGATAATGCAGAAGGAAATGGGGGTAAAGGGTTCCGTACTGATAGAGGGTGAGTGGCTGCTGCAGGTCATGTCAGGTTCAGAAACTCATTATCATCCAGCAGGTTCTCTGGTTGGTTTTTCTTAACTATATTTTTGAACCTAGTTTTTATGCGAAGTATGTATAAGGCTTTCTTGTCACTTCCTGTAGATGAAAAATTAATTTTGGGTCATGACCTCCCTGAGAAGTTACTGACTTAAAGAATCTCATTGGGTTGTATGGGTGACATTCCCCGCCCCTCCCCGCCCCCCGCCCTGTGAGAGCTATACTTTCTCTGGGATTTCTCTTTGACACATAATTCCTGGTTGCTTTGTTGAATTTTTTCCTCTATTTTAGATTTTTTTCAAAATCTCAAAATAATTAGCAATGATAACAACTTGAATGAATATTATGACCCCCAATTGATTCCCCCCAAAAAACAATCACATCTCTCTGAAATGGTCCACTGGTCAAGAGTCCACTAAAAGACTAAAAGGCCCAGTTGTGTACTGATACTTACCAGATAAATGCATCTACATACACTGAGCCACTTAAAAAAAATATATCGTTGCCCCAACGTATTTGAGTTTTCCCTCTCCATATCTCATGATCGGTAAGTGATTGTGATAATCAAAAACAGATCTGCAATGCAGGTACCTATGAAAAATTTAGAAATACTGCAACAGCTACTAGGCTACAAAGTAGAGAATTTTTTAAACATCTACGTGTGTGTGTGTGTGTATACACGTATATCTATAATTATGATTTGGATAATCAGATTTTAGGTTAATCTTTCCTTAATATAGCTTCAGCCTGGTTCAATGGCCTGTCATCAATTTTGACAAAATTCAACAACAGGTGTAGCTGTTCCTTTAAAAAAAATTTTATTGATGTATTGCTGATATACAATGCTAGTTTCAAGTATATAACATGGTTTGACATTTATATACATTATGACATGATCACCCTAAATCTAGTAACCATCTACCACCATACAAAGTTACTATATGGTAACATTATGTCTATAAGTAATAATATTGACTATATTCCCTATGCTGGATATGACATTCTTGTGATTTGTAACTGTGTATCTCAATCTCTTTCCCATATTTTGCTCAACCACTTCTCTCATCTGGCAACCATCAATTTTTTCTCTGTATCCATGACTCTGTTTCTGTTCATTTATTTTATATTTTAGATTACACGTGTAGTGAAATTACATGGTATTTCTCTTCCTTTGTCTGACTGACTTCACTTAGCAAAATACTCTCTGGATCTAGCCATGTAGTTGCAGGTGGCGTGATTTCATCCTTTTCTTATAGCTGAGTAATATTCTTATTGCCAACATCCACTGGATCATTGAAAAAGCAAGAAAATACCAGAAAAACATCCACTTCTGCTTTATTGACTACGCCAAAGCCTTTGACTGTGTGGATCACAATAACCTATGGAAAATTCTTAAAGAGATGGGAATACGAGACCACCTGACCTGCCTCTTGAGAAATCTGTATGCAGGTCAAGAAGTTAGAACTGCAGTTAGAACTGGACATGGAACAACAGACTGTTTCTAAATAGGGAAAGAGTACATCAAGGCTGTATATTGTCACCCTGCTCATTTAACTTATATGCAGAGTACATCATGTGAAATGCAGGGATGAATGAAGCACAAGCTGAAATCAAGTTTGCCAGGAGAAATATCAATAACCTCAGATAGGAAGATGACACCACCCTTATGGCAGAAAGTGAAGAGGAACTAAAGAGCCTCTTGATGAAAATGAAAGAGGAGAATGAAAAAGTTGGCTTAAAGCTCAACATTCAGAAAACTAAGATCATGGCATCTGGTCTCATCATTTCATGGCAAATAGATGGGGAAATAATGGAAACAGTGAGAGACTTTATTTTGGGGGGCTCCACAATCACTGTAGATGGTAACTGCAGCCATGAAATTAAAAGACACTTGCTCCTTGGAAGAAAAGCTATGAAAACAACCTAGACAGCATATTAAAAAGCAGAGACATTATTTTGCCAACAAAGGTCTGTCTAGCCAAGGCTATGGTTTTTCCAGCAGTCATGTATAGATGTGAGAGTTGGACCATAAAGAATGCTGAGCACTGAATAATTGATGTTTTTGAACTGTGGTATTGGAGAAGACTCTTGAGAGTCCCTTGGACTGCAAGGAGATCTAACCAGTCCATCCTAAATGAAATCAGTCCTGAATATTCATTGGAAGGACTGATGCTGAAGCTGAAACTCCAATACTTTGGCCACTTGATGTGAAGAACTGACTCATTGGAAAAGACCCTGATGCTGGGAAAGATTTAAGGCCAGAGGAGAAGGGAACAACAGATAAGATGGTTGGGTGGCATCATCAATTCAATGTACATGAGTTTGAGTAAGCTCCAGAAGTTGGTGATGAACAGGGAGGCCTGGCGTGCTGCAGTCCATGGGGTTGCAAAGAGTCAGACACGACTGAGTGACTGAACTGAACATTCTATTATGTATATATATCACATCTTTATCCATTCATCAATGCATAGTTGTTTTTTCTTATAGTTCATTTAAATTAAAATTAATAAAACCAGCAGCTTGTTAACTTGGTAAAAGATACTTATATTGATGATAGCTCAAATAATAGCTCTGGGGAATTCCCTGGTGGTCCAGTAATTAGGACTCAGTGCTGTGGCCCAAGTTCATTCCCTGGTTGGGGAACAATGACTCCACAAGCTGTGTGGCACAGCCAAAACAACAACCAAAACTAATAATAGCTCTGCCACTTCCTAGCTATGTGAACTTGAGCAAGTCATTGAAGCTCTCTGAGCCCCAAATGCACATTCCATAAAAGGAAGATGATAGTATCCATGTCAGAGTTTGAGACAATTATGAAATAATGCAAACAAAGTGCTTAGCAGAGTACCTGGAATAGACTTTCAGTAATATTAGCTCTTATAATTACACTTTATATGTAAAGTATAAAGAAATTCCAAAAGTAAAACAGTAAAAGCAAGAGTTGATAAACCATGCCACCTATCATCACGAGTAATTTTTATTGTAACACAGCCACATTCCTTCATTTACACATTGTCTTCAAGCAAGTTCACAGCAGCATTGAATAGCTGCAATAGACTGCATGGCCTGAAAAGTAAAATATTTACCATCTGGCCTTTTACATGGAGTTTGCCAACCCTCGAGTACAAGAAGAAATTTTATTGGCCCAAATAAAAATAACATTTGTAAACTTCCTCGGTGGTCCACTGGTTAAGAATATATTTGCCAATGCAGGGGACACAAGTTTGATCCCTCCTCTGGGAAGATTCCGCATGCCACAGGGCAACTAAGCTGGTACCCCACAACTACTAAGCCTGCAAGCCCTACAGCCTACATACCACAACGAGAAAGTAGCCTCCCCACACAGCAACAAAGACACAGTGCAGCCAAAACTTTAAAAAATCAGTAAAATCAAAGAAGTGGCCAACTGAAAAATAATTGCTTTTAAAAAATAACCTTTGAAATGTGGAGGTGGCTATTTTCCAATCAAAAATGAAAAGGAAATTACAAAAGCCATCAAACCCGTCTTCTCACATGATTTAGGGAGAAACTAACAGCGCTGACTCAGACTGACCTGAGAAGCAGAGATCAGCAAGATGTAGATAACACAGAAAACTCCCTGAACTACAAGCAAATGCAGGAACTTTCTCCAAGGCAATTGCAAGGGGTGAAGAAAAGTCTCTCCTTCAACCAGTGTAGGCCCCCGAAAATAACAGCAAAGATATGAGAATAGTATGTAAACAAACCTGTCCTTAATAACCAGTTCTCACCCCCAAAGATAGCCTACAGCATCTGAAAGAAACTAAAATTCACAACAAATTTCAATGTTTTTCTCAGATAACTCTTCACAATTGACAGGTAAATGCAGTCTTCTGATTGAAGGCATTCATTTGTTGAATAAGTGAATGAATGAATGGATGATGCCGTTAGCCTATTAGTTGTCTAAATCCAGCAAAACAAATCTTGAGATTTTTTTCTTCCAGTTTTATAGAGATATAATTGACATACAACACTGTATAAATTTAAGGTGTACAGCATAATGATTTTATTTACATACATCATGAAATGATGACAACAATAAGTTTAGTGAACATCGATCATATCATGCAAAAAGGCAAAATGGTTGTCTGAGGGAGCCTTACAAATAGCTATGAAAAGAAGAAAAGTGAAAGGCAAGAAGAAAAGGAAAGATATACTCATTTGAATGCAGTGTTCCAAAGAATAGCAAGGAGAGATAAGAAAGCCGCCCTCAGTGATCAATGCAAAGAAATCGAGGAAACAATAACATGAGAAAGACTAGAGATCTCTTCAAGAAAATTAGAGATACCAAGGGAACTTTTCATGCAAAGATGGGCACAATAAAGGACAGAAATGGTATGGATCTAACAGAAGCAGGAGATATTAAGAGGAGGTGGCAAGAATACACAGAAGAATTATACAAAAAAAGATCTTCACGGCCCAGATAACCATGATGGTGTGATCACTCACCTAGAGCTAGACATTCTGGAATGCGAAGTCAAGTGGGCCTTAGGAAGCATCACTACGAGCAAAGCTAGTGGAGGTGATGGAATTTCAGTTGAGCTATTTCAAATCCTAAAAGATGATGCTGTTAATGTGCTGCACTCAATATGCCAGCAAATTTGGAAAACTCAGCAGTGGCCTCAGGACAGTTTTCATTCCAATCCCAAAGAAAAGTAATGCCAAAGAATGCTCAAACTACCGCAAAATTGCACTCATCTCACACACTAGCAAAGTAATACTCAAAATTCTTCAAGCCAGGCTTCAACAATACATGAACCATGAACTTCCAGATGTTCAAGCTGGATTTAGAAAAGGCAAGAGGAACCAGAAATCAAATTGCCCACATGCATAGATCATCGAAAAAGCAAGAGAGTTCCAGAGAAACATCTACTTCTTTTTTATTGACTATGCCAAAGCCTTTGACTGTGTGAATCACAACAAACTGGAACATTCTGAAAGAGATGGGAATACCAGACCACCTGACCTGCCCCCTGAGAAATCTGTATGCAGGTCAAGAAGCAACAGTTAGAATTCAACATGGTGCAATAGACTGGCTGCAAATTAGGAAAGGAGTACATCAAGGCTGTATGTTGTCACCCTGCTTATTTAACTTACATGCAGAGTACATCATGAGAAATGCCAGGCTGAATGAACCATAAGCTGGAATCAAGATTGCCAGGAGAAATATCAATAACCTCATGCAGATGACACCACCCTTATGGCAGAAAGCAAAGAAGAACTAAAGAGCCTCTTGATGAACGTGAAAGAGAGTGAAAAAGTTGACTTAAAGCTCAACATTCAGAAAACTAAGATAATGGCATCTGGTCCCATCACTTCATGGAAAATAGATGGGGAAACAGTGACAGATTTTATTTTGAGGGGCTCCAAAATCACTGCAGATGGTGACTACAGCCATGAAATTTGTGACCAACCTAGAAAGTGTATTAAAAAGCAGACACATTACTTTGCCAACAAAGGTCCGTCTGGTCAAAGCTATGGTTTTTCCAGTAGTCTTGTATGGATGTGAGAGTTGAACTGTAAAGAAAGCTGAGCACTGAAGAATTGATGCTTTTGAACTGTGGTACTGGAGAAGATTCTGGAGAGTCCCTTGGACTGCAAGGAGATCCAACCAGTCCATCTTAAAGGAAATCAGTCCTGAATATTCATTGGAAGGACTGATGCTGAAGCTACAATACTTTGGCCACTTGATGTGAAGAACTGACTCATTTCAAAAGACCTGATGCTTGGAAAGATTGAAGGCAGGAGAAGGGGATGACAAAGGATGAGATGGTTGGATGGCAAATCACCCACTCAATGGACATGAGTTTGAGTAAACTCTGGGAGTTGGTGATGGACAGGGAAGCCTGGAGTGCTGCAGTCCATGGGGTCGCAAAGAGTTGGACACGATTGAGCAACTGAACTGACTATCTCATGCAGATATAAAACAAAAGAAAGAAATACTTTGTCCTTGTGATAAGAATACAGGATTTACTCTCAACAGCTTTCATGTATCACAAACATCGGTGTTATTAATTCCACTGTTTTCTAATGCCTATTTAGGTTCTAACTAGCCAGAAGTTATGGGTATGTTGTCATTTGTCTAACAGTTAAAGCGTTCAATACCCTGGGGTATTGCTTATTCCTTTCCCTGAACTGTTATTTAAATCATATACTTTTATTTGATTTTCAGACTTCTGCCTGGTCTCTACCTAAATTGTTCTTTTTTAATTTAATCTTTATATTGGGATATAGTTGATTTATAATACTGTGTTAGTTTCAGATGTACAGTGATGTGATTCAGTTTTACATATATCTATGCTTTTTCAGATTCTGTTCCCATATAAATTATTACAGAGTGTTGAGTAGAGTTCCCTGTGCTATACAGTAGGTCCTTGTGGTTATCTGGTTATCTATTTTTTTTTTTTTAATTTATGACCATACTGCTTGGCTTGCAGGATCTTTGTTCCCTGACCAGGGATTGTCCCAGGCCCTTGGCAGGGAGACTGCAACATCCTAACCACTCTACCACCAACAAATTCCCTGATTATCAATATTATATATAGTAGTGTGTATATGTTTGTCCCTAACTCCTAACTTATCCCTCCCCATTACCTTTTACCTCTGGTAACCATAAGTTTATCTTCAAAGTCTGTGAGTCTGTTTCTGTTTTGTAATAAGTTCATTTATATCATCTTTTTAGATTCCACATAAAACTGATACCATATGATATGTTTCTTTTCTGTCTGACTTACTAATAGTATGGTAATCTCTAGATCTATCCATATTGCTGCAAATGGCATTATTTCATTCTTCTTTATGGATAAATAATATTCCACTATTTATATGTAAATCTAGAAAGATTAAAAAGAAAATAACAAAGAACTGTTGTAACCAAAAAAAATCTCAAAAAAAAAATCTCACTATATTTTTAGGCAAGGCCTTACTGGGGTTCCTGCCTGCAGCAGGGGGAAGGGAGAAAAAACAACAGGTTCCTTTGCTTGCTCACTCAAAAACTCCCACCTTTTAGTAGCTCAGACAGAATGTAGTCTTTCTCCCAACAATTAGTTTTAAGAGTGAGGAAAAGTAACACTGAAGTAACTCGATGACTCAATAGGAAACTGACTCTAGTCTAAATTCTATCATGTTGCCAACACTTCTAAGGTTCTGGGCATGTTGAGAGTTAGTTCAGAAAACTAATGTGGCTGCAGTGACATTAGACTGGTCTAGGTCTTCCATTTAAAGAAAATATAGACTCCTCTAAAATTTAGTGCGTATCCCAAAACTATCGCAGGATTCTGACCAATTACCTAGGTAAGGGGGAACCCCTAGTACCTTTCAGTGACTCTACAGTAATAGGAATGAAAACAACAGTGGAACAGCTCTGTCAGAGTTGAAAGAACCCAGCATTGCCATGAGCCCCAATACATCCTGTGATAAAAATGTGGACTAAATAAGGGAGGAGGCTATATTTTCTTCAAATATGGGAGATCTAGAGCAGCCACATTACTTTCCTAAACTCTAACTCTCAACATCCACTCTGCACCTTGCCCAACACAGGCTAGGGCAGCAGTTCTTTTTTTTTTTAAATTGAAGCATGGTTGGTTTACAATGTTGTATTAACTTATGCTGTATAGCAAAGTGACTCAGTTATATACATATGCATTTCTGCTTTATCAACTCTGCCGAAGCCTTTGACTGTGTGGATCCCAACAAACTGTGGAAATTCTGAAAGACATGGGAATACCAGACCACCTGACCTGCCTCTTGAAAATCTGTATGCAGGTCAGAAAACAACAGTTAGAACTGGACGTGGAAAAGTAGACTGGTTCCAAATAGGAAAAGGAATATGTCAAGGCTGTGTATTGTCACCCTGCTTATTTAACTTATATGCAGAGTACATCATGAGAAACGCTGGGCTGGAGGAAGCACAAGCTGAAATCAAGTTTGCCAGGAGAAATATCAATAACCTCAGATATGCACATGATACCACTCTTATGGGAGAAAATGAAGAACCAAAGAACCTCTTGATGAAAGTGAAAGAGGAGAGTAAAAAAGTTGGCTTAAAACTCACCATTCAGAAAACTAAGATCATGGCGTCTGGTCCCATCACTTCATGGAAAATAGAAGGGGAAACAGTGGAAATGGTGACAGATCTATTTTGGGGGGCTCCAAAATCACTGCAGATGGTGACTGCAGCCATGAAATTAAAAAATGCTTACTCCTTGGAAGGAAAATTATGACCAACCTAGACAGCATATTAAAAAGCAGAGATATTACTTTGAAAACAAAGGTCCATCTAGTCAAGGCTATGATTTTTCCAGCGGTCATGTATGGATGTGAGAGTTGGACTATAAAGAAAGCTGAGCGCCGAAGAATTGATACTTTTGAATTGTGGTGTTGGAGAAGACTCTTGAGAGTTCCTTGGACTGCAAGGAAATCTAACCAATCCATCCTAAAGGAGATTAGTCCTGAGTGTTCATGGAAGGACTGATGCTGAAGCTGAAACTTCAATACTTTGGCCACCTGATGCAAAGAACTGACTCATTTCAAAAGACCTTGTTCCTGGGAAAGATTGAGGGCAGGAGAAGAAGGGGATGACAAAGGATGAGGTGGTTGGATGGCATCACCGACTCAATGGACTTGAGTTTGAGTAAGCTCCAGGTGTTGGTGATGGACAGGGAGGCCTGGCGTGCAGCAGTCCATGGGTCACAAAGAGTCAGACAGGACTGAGTGATTGAACTGAACTGAACTGATTATTTTTCATATTCTTTTCCATTATGATTTATCTCAACAGATTGGATATAGTCCCCTGTGCTATACAGTAAGAGCTTTTCTTTTTCCATTCTACATGTAATAGTTTGCATCTATGCACCCCAAACTTCTAGTCCACCCCTCCCTCTCCCCCACAACCCCTTGGAAAGTACAAGTCTATTCTCTGTGAACCTGTTTCTGTTTTGCAGATAGGTTCACTTGTGGCAAAGATGGTAAAGTGTCTGCCTGCAATGTGAGAGCAATCCCCTGGAGAAGGAAATGGCAACCCACGCCAGTACTCTTGCCTGGAAAATTCCATGGACAGAGGAGCCTGGTAGGATATGGTCCATGAGATCGCAGAGTCGGACACAACTGAGTGACTTCACTTCACTTACTCACTTGTGCCTTATAGTCCACATAAAAGTGATATGATATCATGTGGTATTTGTCTTTCTCTGATTTATTTCACTTAGTATGAAAATCTCTAGTTGCATCCATGTCGCTGCAAATGACATTATTTCATTCTTTTATGGCTAAATAGTATTCCACTGTATGTATACCACATGTTCTTTATCCACTTACCTGTTGATGGACATTTAGGTTGCCTCTATGTTTTGGCTATTGTGAACAGTACTGCTATGAACATAGGGGTACATGTATCTTATTGAATTATCATTTTGTCTGATGTATGCCCAGGAGTGCAATTGTTGGATCATATGGTAATTCTAGTTTCTGAGGGACCTTCATACTGTTTTCCATAGTGGCAACTTACATTCCCACCAACAGTGTGGGAGGGTTCCCTTTCCTCCACGTCTTCTCCAGCATTTGTTATTTGTAGACTTTTTAATGAGGGCTATTCTGACTGGTGTGTGTTGGTACTTCATTATAGTTTTGATTTGCATTTCTCTAATGACTCTTGAATCTCTAATAATTAGTGATGTTGAGCATCTTTCCATATGCCTGTGGCCAACTGTATGTCTTCTTTGAGAAATGTCTGTCTGTCTTCTGCCCATTTTTTTTCCATTTGGTTGGTGGTGGTTGTTAAGTTGTATAAGCCGTTTCTATATTTTGTAGATCACGGATTGCAGCAGTTCTAAAACTGGTGGCCAGGGAACCTCAGGCTGGGGCAAGAGATCCCATGAAACTGTTATCATAATAATAAGACATTACTTTGTTCCCTCATGCTCTCACAAATGTATAGTGGAATTTTCCAAAGGCTACATGACATGTTACATCACACCAGTTATGAGAATCAATTTGTTTCCTATTGTCAGACATTAAAGATGTTTGCAAAACTGTAAAATATGCCACTTTTTCTGGGAAACAATCTTTCATAAAATTGTTTAAATCTAGGGCCATCCCTGGTAGTCAGGTTGTTAAGCCTCTGTAGTTCTACTGCAGGAGGCCTGGGTTCAACATCTGGTCAATGGACTAAGATCCCATGAACCTTAGAGTGTAGCCAAAAAAAATTTCAATGGGTTTATTATTAACACAAATTACTGAAATTTCCTTAAATTGAACTTCAAATAAACATAAAATATGCAACCTACATAAATCGTGAGCTTCCCTGGTGGCTCAACTGGTAAAGAGTCCTCTTGCAATGCAGGAGACCCCAGTTCGATCCCTGAGTTGGAAAGATCCCCTGGAGGAGGGCATGGTAACTCACTCCAGTATTTTTGCCTGGAGAATCCTCATGGACAGAGGAGGCTGGCTGGTTGCCATCCATGAGGTCGCAAAGAGTCAGATATGCCTGAGCGACTAAGCACAGACACACATGAATGATGGCTGTCTGGCATCCTCCATTTTCAGTGCAAAGAGAACTTGAAACCAAAAAGTTTGAGAATTAATTAATCATCCAGACAAGCAACAAGGTCTGGGAGAGCAGCTGTCTCTGGGAAGCTCAGAAAGCAGTTTGTTGCACAGGCTATATGAGTAAAAAGCTGGAGGCCACCAAGCAGCCAGTGAAACTTTCTGCCAATAACTAAAGGCAAAGTCTTAAAACAGGAAAAGTCACTATAGAGAGGAATGGCAAAGGGGAAAGTATGTGGATAGCTATGAGACTAAAGGCTGTTTTTTATGATTTAATATTTTTTATTTTTAGCTGCTCTGGGCCTGCGTTGCTGCACATGCTTTCTCTAGCCGCAGTGAGTGGGGATTGCTCCCTAGTTCTGGTGTGTAGGCTTCTCATTGCAGTAGTTTCTCTTGTTGCAGGCATGGGTGCTCCACGCACAGGTTTCAGTAGTTGAGGTTCTTGGGCTCTAGAGTGCTGGCTCAGTAGTTATGGCACACAGGTTTAATTGTCCCCCACATGTGGGATCTTCCCAGACCAGGGATGAAACCTGTGTCTCCTGCATTGGCAGGTGGATTATTTACCATTGGACCACCATGGAAGCCCCTAAAGTCTAGTTTTAAGACCAGTTCTTGTTACACTTGAATTTTATCTTTAGATCAGGATGAATTCAGTTGAGAAGAGGAAAAGCTATCAGGATTTAAGAAGCTGTGCCTTGCAGGTTATGTTCTAGAGTGTGGCCCAGAGAGTAGGCCACAGAAAGAGCTCATTTAGTATTTGTAAAGCAAATGAATGAATGGTTATAAAGTGAAAGTATGAGGTTGAATAAGGTTGAGAACAAATTGGCCATACCAAGAATGGCTTATAACAGAGGACTTGTTCTAGAGTCAGTTCTCAAGAGGGATGAAGAAATGAGAGGAACTGAGATGCAGAGACATCTCATATCCCCAGTACAACTCCCTCCCCTCTTTGCCTCCTCTTGATCCCCTTCACTTTCCTTGGAAAATCTGATTAAAGGGCGCTGTTAGCAATCATTCCTTCTCAAGCATCTTAGCGTCCTAAACTCACTATGACCTCAACAGAAGTCTTCATTCTAACCCCACATCTCCCTCGAAATGAGGGTCTCCTGCACACTTCAACTTAATATGGTTCTTGACTCCTTTCCCCCTCATGCCTTCTACATAATCCTCTAGCATACCCTGTGATTCTACTTCCAAAGTACACTTTGAATTTATCCATTTCTTTCTATCCCTACTCGATCACTGAGAAGTTACTGCCTTAAAGTGCGTGATTGAGTTGTATGAGCAAATTTTTTTATGAGAACAGTACTTTCCCTGGGATTTCTCCTTGACATACAGTTCTTGGTTGCTTTCTTGAATTGTCTTTCCTATTTTTAAGTTTTTTCAAAGTCACAAAATAATAGGTAATGATTTAAAAAACTACTTGAAAGGATCTTATAACCCCCAATTGACTTTTTCCCCCAAAGATCACATCTCTCTGATGTGCAAAATGACTAAAAGACTTCATTGTGTACTGACACTTACCTTATTAATGAATCTATTACATGTATACTGGGCCATTTAAAAAAATATTGTTGCCCTAACATATTTGAGTTTTCTCTCTTCATGTCTTATGATTGGCAACTGATTGTAATAATCAAAAACAGACCTGCAATGGAGATAACTATGAAAAGTATTTAGAAATACTGCAATGACAACTTAGCTACAAAATGGATCATTTTATTTTGTAACTTTAAAAATTTTATTTTGTATTGGGGTACAGCCGATTAACAATGTTGTGGTAGTTTCAGGTGAACAGCAAGGAACTCAGCTATACATATACATGTATCCACAAAATGGATTATTTTCATCTTAACATCTACGTATCTATATATATTGTTGTTGTGTAGTCCCTAAGTCACCTCTGACTCTCTGCATCCCCATGGGCTGTAGCCTGCCAGGTTCCTCTGTCCGTGGGATTTCCCCTGCAAGAATATTGTTGTAGGTTGCATTTCCTTCTCCAAAGGATCTTCCCAATCAAGGGATCAAAACCGAGTCTCCTGCATTGGCGGATGGATTCTTTAACACTGAGCCACCAGAGAAGCCATCAATATATATATAGGTATAGCTGTAACTATGATTTGGAAAATATATGTTTTTAGGTTAATCTTCCCTTATTATAGCTTTGACTTGGTTCAATGGTTTGTCAGCAAATTACTTCATGTGCAGCTGTTGCTTTAAATTTTTCTCATATGATGTATAGCTCATATACACTATTTGCATCATGTACAACATGACATTTTTATGCATTACAAAATGGTCAGCCTGGTAAGTCTAGTAGCCATCTGTCACCATGCACGGTTATTGCATGGCAATATTATGTCGGTAAAAGAATATTATTGACTATACATTACATTCATTACAGATTATGCTATACATTACATCCCCATGACTTATAATTGTGAGTGTATACCTCCTGATCTCTTTCATCTGTTTTGCCCAACCTCTCACTTCCTCTCCTCATCTGGCAGCCCCATTTGTTCTCTGTATCCATGAGTTTGTTTTCTGTTTTGTTAATTCATTTATTGTTCTTCAGATTCCACATGTAAGTAAAATCATGGGGTATTGTCTTTCTCTGTCTGATTTACTTCACAGAGCAGAATATCTTTTGCATCCATTCATGTTGTTGCAAGTGGCAAGATTTCATACTTTTCTTACGGCCAAGTGATATTCTATTGTGTATATATACCACATTTTCTTTATCCATTCATCCATCAACGGATGGTTGTCTTTTCTTATAGTCCATTTAAACTGAAATTAATGGAAATAAGAACTAGCAACTTATTAACTTGGTAAAAGATACTCATATTGGCCTTGGTTCAAATAATAGTTCCGCCAGTGCCTACCTATATGTATGACCTTGAGCATGTCACTGAAGCTCTCTAAGCCTCAGCTGAACATTCTGTAAAAGGGGGATGATAGTATCCATGTCAAAGCTTGAGACAATTGTATGAAATAATGCATATAAAGTGCTTAGTAGTCTATCTGGAATAGACTAGGTATTGCTCAGTAATGTTAGCTTTTATAAGTACGTTTTTTACATGATGTATAAAGAAAATCTAAAAGTAAACCAGTAAAAGCAAGAGTTGGTAAACGATGCCTCCAGGCCAAAGCCAGCCTGCCACCTATTTTCACAAGTAAATTTTTTTGTAACACAGCCACAGTCCTTCATTTATGTACTGTCTTCAGGTGCTTTCACAGCAGCACTGAATAGCTACAGTAGACCACTTGGCCTGAAAAGTCTAAAATATTTACCATCTGGCCCTTGACAGAGTTTGCCAGCCCCCATGTACGTGGAGAAGAAAACTAATTGGCTAAAAATAATAGCATTTGAAATATGCATGTGGCTAGTTTCTAGTCAAAAACAAAAATAAGTGCTTGCTTTGGCAGCACATATACTAAAATTGGGATAATACAGAGATTATCATGGCCCCTGCAAAAGGACAACACGCAAATTCTTGAAACATTCCAAATTTTTATTAACTATGGCTGATTCATGTTGATGTATGGCCAAAACCATCACAATATTGTAATTATCCTCCGATTAAAAATAAAATTTTTAAAAAATGAAAAAAACCCACAAAATCTATCAAGCTCTCCCCCTCTCACATGATTTGGGGAAGAACTAACAGCACTGGCTCAAACTGATCTGAGGAGCAAAGTAGATAACCCAGACGAACAAGATGTAGATAACCCAGATGAACAAGATGCAGATAACCAAGAAAACCCCACTGAGCTACAGGCAATTGCAAAAATTTTCCCCACAGCAATTGTAAGGGAAGAAGTCTCTCCTACACCCGTGTAGGCCCCTGAGACACAAAGCAAAAAAATGAGAATGGCATTTAAGCAAATTTGTCCTTAATAATCAGGCTTTTCCCCCAAAGATAGCCTACACCATCTGAAAGACCCTAAAATTCACAGGCAGTTTTCAGTGTTTTTCTCAGATAACTGCTCAGAATTGACAAGTAAATGCAGTCTTCTGATAGTAGTCATTCTCTTGTTGAATAAGTGAATGAATAAAGGAATGATGCTTTCAGCCTATTTGCTGTCTAAATCTAGCCATATTTTTGAGATCTTTTTTCTTCCAGTTTTATTGATATATAATTGACATATAGCACTGTATAAATTTAAGGTGTACAGCATAATGATTTTATTTACATACATCATGAAATGATCACAATAATTTTAGTAACAATCCATCATGTCATGCAGGTAGAAAATTTTTTAATAAATATTTTTTCCTTGTGATAGAACTCTTAGAATTTGCTCTTGCATAAAGCAGTGTTGTTAATTCCATTGCTTTTCTTTTTTCGTCCTGCCATGTGGCATGCAGGATCTTAATTCCAGGACCAGGAATTGAACCCATGCCCCTGCAATGGGAATGCTGAGCTTTAACCACTGGACTGCCAGGGAGGTCCCTACATTGTTTTCTAATGCCTATTCAGGTCCAAATGTGTGTTGTCATTTGTCTAGCAGTTAAAACATTCAATACCCCGAGATATTTCTTACTCTTTTCCCTGAACTATTATTTAAATTGTGTACTTTAATTTTTACAGACTTTTGCCAGGTCTCTACCTAGATTGTTCTTTTTTTTAATTTTAATTTTTATATTTGGATTTGGTTGTTTCACAATGATGTGTTAGTTTCAGTTATACAGCAAAGTGGTTCAGTTATACATATACCCATTCTTTTTCAGATTCTTTCCCCATATAGGTTATTACAATATTGAGTTAGTTCCCTGTGCTATACAGTAAGTGCTTTTTATTTTTAAGCTCAAAAAATTTTTTTAATTTATCTTTGGCTGCATTGGGTCTTTGTTGTTGTACTCAGATCTTCTCTGGTTGTGTTACACATGCTTCTCATTATGGTAGCTTCTCTTCTTCCAGAGCGTGGGCTCTTGGGCACAGTGACTTCAGTAGTTGCGGCACTTGGGCTCAGTGTTTGCATCGCGCAGGCTCTAGAGTGCCGGCTTCAGTAGTTGTGGCTCATGGGCTTAGTTGCCCCGAGGCATGTAGTATCTTCCTGGACCAGGGATTGAACCTCTTCCCCTGATTGGCAGGCAAACGCTTAACAACTGGACCACCAGGGCAGTCCTTATTTATTTATTTATTTATGACCATGCCACCCGGCTCGTAGGATTTAAGCTCCCCGACCAGGGACCAAACTCCAGTACTAGGTAGTGAGAGCACAAAATCCTAACCACTGGAACACCAGGGAATTCCCTGGTTATATATTTTGTATATCAGTTCAATTCAGTCACTCAGTCATGTCTGACTCTTTGCGACCCCATGAATTGCAGCATGCCAGGCCTCCCTGTCCATCACCAACTCCCGGAGTTCACTCAGACTCACGTCCATCGAGTCAGCGATGCCATCCAGCCATCTCATCCTCTGCCATCCCCTTCTCCTCCTGCCCCCAATCCATCCCAGTATCAGAGTCTTTTCCAATGAGTCAACTCTTCGCATGAGGTAGCCAAAGTACTGGAGTGTATATGTCGATCTCGATCTCCAAATTTATCCCTCCCCCCAACATCTTTCCCTTTGGTAACTCTAAATTTGTTTTCCAAGTCTGTGCGTCTGTTTTTGTTTTGTAAATAAGTTCGTTTGTATCATCTTTTTAGATTCCACATGTGAGTGACAATCATATATTTGTCTTTGTCTGACTTACTTCACTTAGCATGACAATCTCTAGGTCCATCCATGTTGTTGCAGATGGCATTATTTCATTCTTTATGGCTGAATAATATCCCATTATATATGTAAAGCTGCTGCTGCTGCTGCTGCTGCTAAGTCGCTTCAGTCGTGTCCGACTCTGTGCGACCCCATAGACGGCAGCCTGCCAGGCTCCCCCGTCCCTGGGATTCTCCAGGCAAGAATACTGGAATGGGTTGCCATTTCCTTCTCCAATGCATGAAAGTGAAAAGTGAAAGTGAAGTCGCCCAGTCGTGTCTGACTCTTAGCGACCCCATGGACTGCAGCCTACCAGGCTCCTCCATCCATGGGACTTTCCAGGCAAGAGTACTGGAGTGGGGTGCCATTGCCTTCTCCGATATGTAAAGCTAGTGACATTGAAAAGAAAATGGCAAGCAAAGACTTTTGTACCAAAAAAAAACTCACTTTCTTTTTTCAGGCAAAGTTTTGCTAGGGCTCCTGCTACAGCCTAGGGGAGTGAGACCAAAGAAGTTTCCCTTGCTTGCTCTCTCCCTGATGGAGAAGAAAGTCTGTTCCTTATATGGGGTGAGGGTAGGGCTGTGACTAGGGTCCAACCGGAGGGGTGGCTTAGGAATTTGCCCACCTGTTAGGTGGCGTGTGCAGGGCCATGCACAGTACCCTGCTTTTGCTCCCAGCCATCTGCTTATGCTCCAGGCTCCTCAAAAGTGGAGGTTGGGGGTTTTTTGCTGTCTTTGTATCTCTTAGGTCCAGAAATTGCCCCCACTGCCTATGCAGGCAGTTATTTTTAGTCCCATACAGTTTCTTTGTATTTTGTTGCTCCAAGAGAGATGTATTCAGGTGCAAGCATTGTGCACTTCAGCAGAGGGTCCCAGTCCCAGCCTGTCTCATTCCCCCCAAGCAAGTTGTCCAGGGTTTCTGAGTTTCTTGGTGAGCTTTGCTAAGGTTTTGTATAAAGCATGGTTCCTTTTCTCTACCTTACTTGAAGACTAGGTTGCCAAGGGGTATGTCACTTGTGGTCTATCCCTGGGAGAGGAGCCCCTGTGTGATTTGGGCTATAAGAGAGAGCCTGTTATCACTCTAGAGGGACTTCAGAAGTCCAAACTGAGGAATTATTTCCTTTAAAAGGGGCTTACAGACTTCCATAGCCTTTTCAGATCAGGTAGGGATGTTTATGTCCTGATCATGAATGCCTTTGGGTGAAATCTAACTGTCAGTCTTCCGTGGGATATGTCCCTCGGGGCTGAATCAACCTGAGTAATGAAAGGGGGGTTGGATGGGTGTGTGGGTTATTGTGGGCACATAAATCATAGGCCAGCATGACTTGTTTTACTGTTCTTGTGAGCCTCTTCCCTCCAATAGTGGATGAAATCATGTAAACTCGGTGAGTTTCCGTTGTTGGGCTCCAGGGATTAAAACCTAATATTCCTTTTTATACTGGCCTGCGCTTCCCTTCTCATAGCCCTGTTTTTCAGTATTTGTGTTCCTCTGGGGAATACTGGGAAAGGCTAGGAAGTTCAGGGGGGTGGCAATCAATAGAGGATGAGATGGTTGGATGGCATCACTGACTCGATGGACACGAGTTTGAGCAAGCTCTGGGAGTTGGTGATGGACAGGGAAGCCTGGCATGCTGCAGTCCACGGCATCGCAAAGAGTCAGACACAGCTGAGGGATTGAACTGAACTGAATCACTAGAGCCATAATTTGTTCATATGTGCTCAATCTCTCAGTCGTGTCCAACTCTTTGGGACCCCATGAACTACAGCCCACCAGGCTCCTCGGTCCATGGAATTTCCCAGGCAAGAATACTAGAGAGGGATGCCATTTCTTCCTCCAAAGTATCTTCCTGACCTAGGTATCGAACCCACGTCTCCTGCTTTGGCAGGAGGATTCTTTACAACTGAGCCACCTGGGACGTCCAGATTCCTACATTCTAGCTGCCTGTTTTGCGAGTTGATCATCTTTGCTGTTCACTTTAGATCCTTCCCTCAGATGGCCTCTACAGAGGATTACTGCTACTCAGATTGGGAACTACACTGCTTCTAAAAGAGCCAGAACCAAATCTTATGTTTTATGGGAGGATTTCTAGCAGTTAACCTTTCCCTTTCTTTACAAATGGTAGCATGAGCATATGGCAGGTAGAATCCACATTTAGAGTCAGTGAAAATATTTAATTTTGTATTCTTCCCTAATTGCAAAGCTCTCATTAATGCAATTGGTTCAGTCATTTGGGCTAATATCTGGAGTGGCAGGGCCATGGCTTTTATGACTTCATCTAGACTAGCCTTGGCATATACTGCCTGTCAGGTTCCCATTTCTACAAAACTCCCATTCAACCTCAGGGCTGTCAAGAGTCTCATCTAGATCAGACCCATGGGAGTAAGTTTGTTCTTGGCTCTCTATACACTGAGGCAATAAGTCTCCACTCTCAATCAGTGAAAGCCGAGTTACTAGGTTCAGGGTTTGGCACACCTTTAAGGTAATGTCAAGGATGTCCATTAGAAGGGCCTGGTATCTTATTAACTTTCCTCCTGTCAACCAATGATGTCCTCTGACTTCCAGCACAGATAGTACCTGATGAGGGGTTAACACATATAAGTGTTATCCCAGGGTGAGCTTGGAAGCCTCATTAACCAACATGGCTGTGACTGCGACTGCCCACAGCAGCTTGGCATTCCCAGGGCCACTGAGTCAAGTTGTTCTGAAAAGTAAGCCACTTGTCTCTGATCTAGTCCCAGGCTTGGAGTCAGGACTGCTAGTGCTATGCTTGACCTTCTGTGACCATGTAGAGTAGAGGACTTGTCCAGATTTGGAAGCCCCAGAGCTGGTGCTCTGTTCAGCTTAATCTTTATAGTCTCCAAGCCCTGCTGGTGGTCTTATTTCATTGAAGGGATACCCTCCCCCTCCCTTTAGAGCCTCATATGGGGTTTTGCTATGAGGCCATAATTTGAAATCCAGATAGAACCCAGCCATCCCAAGAAAGCTTGGAGTTACCTCTTTCTGATTGGAGATGGTAATGCACTAATTGCTGGTTTTGATCTATGGCTAGGGCTCATGCCCCTGGAGTCAAAACAGATTCAAAATATCGAATCTATTGCTGAGATCTGTGCCTTGGTTAAAGAGGCTTTATATCCCCTTTTTGCCTGAAAGTTTAGACCCTAACAGAATTTTGATTTGAGTCTTCTTTGGTCTCACTATTCATCAATAATTACCAACATAATTGTAGCAGAGTTCTCAAGACTCAGTTTCCTCGATTCCCTTGCTAATACGTTCTCAAAAAAGTGGGGGCTATGCTGAAAACCCTGTGTGAGCACTGTCCATGTATATTGGGTAGCCTCCAGGGTGTCAGGGCCTCTCCATTCAAAGGCAAAAAGGTATTGACAGTCTGGATGGAGGGGAATATAGAAAAATGCATCTTGGAGCTCCAAAACAGAGTAATACTCAGCTTTGCCTGGCAGTTGTGTGGGAAGGGAGTACGGTTTTGGCACCAGGGTTGAACAGGGAGGACTGCCTCATTCTGGGCTCCTTAGTCTTGCACAAACTGATTCTCCCTGCTAGACTTCTGAGCAAGGGGGATCAGCAGAGCTTAAAGAGTTTGTGTTTTAGAAATTAGCTGAACAGTGGTTAGATTACCCTCAGGGCCTCAGACTTTAAAGGATATTGTCTCTTCCAGGGGTATTTTCCCCAGGCCTTATTTTTACTGGGGGAAAACGTTTTGCACTTCCTGGGACCAAGGGATCCCAACTGCAGGACCTACTTGTTCTTAAATTTCTTGGGGGAGGTCTTGGAGAATATTTTAATGCCCAACAGGTGGGTCATCTGTGACAACTAGCAAATGCATTCTCTGTTCTGATTCTTTACCTCCTTGGTCTTAACCCCGTCCTAAGAATATACTAGTTCCTAACTTATTTAACAAATCTCTCCTGGGAGGTGGACAGGGCATTCTGGCATATACAAAAAGGAGTGTGTAATAATAACAGATCTGATTATTATTGTCAAGGAGAGACATAAATTGCTGAACTTCATCCATCAACTCCTGTCACTACAGTCATGGTTGGAGAGGGGGTTGGCTGGCCAAGTCAGAATAGTGTCTACAAGAAATTCGGTTCGCCTACCTGCTGCATCAAGGGTGACCCGGAGCTCTGCACAAGTATTGGGGATGGATCAAGTGGGATCTGGAGCCACACAGGTGCTTGGGCCCCATCAGCTGGCGTGCAGAATCTCTCTTCTGAGAAATTGACAAGAATTGGGGCTGACCACAGTTGCCCCTCAGTCATCACACCAGTGGGAGCTCAGGACATTCCCCCTTCTGGAGTCCCTCTTTCTGACAAAAGGCACACTGGTTCCAGCTCAGGTGGCTCCTTGGTGGTCTGTCCAGTCTTCCTGGCCCTCTAGGGACCCCTCAGGTGGTGGGTGAGTGAGAACAACCAAAAGCTGTGTTTTTTCCATTCGCCTCTTATTCTTATTGGCCTCCTTTGTTATGTCTTGATTGCTATAACCTTGAAGGCCTCCTCTACCAAGGTTTACAGTGGAGGCCCAGCCTCAAGGTTTTGTAATTTTCTCTTGACATCAGGAATAGCCTGGTTGATAAAATGCATGGCCAGTATGTCCTCCCTTCTGTGGACTCTGGGTCTGTATTGGTGTCCTTCCTGAAAGCCTTTGTTACCTAGCTCAGGAATACTTCCTGGCTTTCTTCTTTTTCCTGTGTAACCTCTCAGACCTTATAATTTACAGGCTTCACCATACACCTTTTCATTCCTTCTGATAGACAGGTAATATAATATTCATCCTTGCCTGGCCTACTCAATCTTCATAGTCCCAATGTGGGTCATGATCTATAATTGCATCCCCACCCACCTGGTAAATGTAGTGGTGTGGATTGTTGGCCAGTAGGCCTACTATGTGTTCCCTGGACTTTCTTAGTATATGCTCTATTTCATCCTGGGGGCAACAGTGGGCCAGAATAACCATGCTGTCCTGCCAGGTGAGAGAGACTGCCAACCCCAGCCTGACAAATTTATCCCTAAACTTGTCAGGGTTCTCTGAGAACATGCCAAACCTCTCCTTACAGATTAACCCAATTAGCTTAGGATCTCTCTTTAGGATGTTCCAGGGGCCCCTTGAAGCACCCCAAAGTTAACTGGAAGTCAGAAGAATTTCTATTAGAATTTTATATTTGGGAAGTCTATCAAAATTTTTTTTTAAAGTTTTAAAACATCCAGTCAGATAAGATCATAGGTTTTTGTGGAAAAAAAAAAAAAAAAAGTTTATTCTTTGTTCTATGGTGGGGGAAGAAAAGTCAAAAGTAAATATAGATCAGTTAAAGGCACCGGAAATCACACAACCTGTTTTCAAAAGCAGCATCCAGGACAACTTTGTTCTCTTATGAGAGAGAAGCAAACCCAATCCTGCATCAGCCTATTCTTAGTAAAATCGACTCCCTAATCAAATTTAATCCACCTTAGAGGATCCTGACCACATACAAAATTCTTTTCTCAATGTTCACCTTCCTTAAGCCTTCTACAACTTTCTGCAGCCATACATTGTCCCTTATTCTTTCCTCCATTTAGAAATAGCCAGCTCTAAGACACATCATCCTTTTACCTTTCAATAAGATATATTTCCATTCCTCATACTTTCTTTCCTGAATATCATCCTACTTTTCTTAAGCAACCATTAATTTATTGTGTGTATACACATGTGCACACACACACACACACACACACACACTCAGTCACAAAGGCTGACTGACTCTCTGAGACCCCTTGGACTGTAGCCTGCCAGGCTCCTCTGTCCATGGAATTCACCAGGCAAGGACACTGGAGTGGGTTGCCATTTCCTTTTCTAGGGGATCTTCCCAATCCAGGGATCAAACCTGCATCTCCTGCTTTGGCAGGCAGATACTTTCCACTGAGCCACCTGAGAAGCCCATTCTTTACATCAGAATTCCATAAATTAGTAGAGAACATGTTAAGGTGGCAACAAATATCTTTAGTTTCTCTCTCACAAGAAGAGAAAAATAAGTGAATTTAGATTTGTTTAGCAATTAATGTTCCAGTATTTTATCTTATATGAAATGCTCTGTGTATGTCAGTTGCTCAGTCATGTCTGACTCTTTGTGACCTCATGGACTGTAGCCCACCAGTCTCCTCTGTCCATTGAATTCTCCAGGCAAGAAAACTCAAGTGGGTTGCCATTGTCCTTCTCCAGAGGAATCTTCCTGACCCAGAGATCAAACCCAGGTCTCCTGCACTGCAGGCAAATGCCCTATATATCCAATTAATTCCTATCATTGAACTTAATTTGGTTTCAAATTTATCAAAATTTGGACAGACTATTTTAGATGCATGTTTCCAAAACATGTAATTATTCCTATAGCTTACCAAAACTTCGTATTCCAATTACATGTACTTAAAGTTTTATCATATCAGGTTATTCTTCCTGTTAACAAGTTTATAAGAAAAACAATATGCACTTACTGACGTCTTATAACTCTTGGTATGGTTAAAGTATTATCCTTAATCTTGATAACTCTAAAAGTTCTGTATTAATTAAAGCCACTGGTTTAAGCTAGACAAGTTAATTTCTACAGAACCAGAGATCTCATAGTTTTCCCACTTGTGTTTAAAATGGCCTTCTTTTTCCCCCTCAGTCAGGCGGGACTACAGATGAATCAGGAAGTTCCTGAGAGTGTCAATTCCTAGGTAGGCTGATAAGAAGTCCAGGGTTCCCGAGGAGGAGAAAGGGGTCTGGGGCTCTCAAGGAGAAAATGACAAATGTTCTTTTCTACATTGCTTTGTCTTAGTCAATATAACAATGTATCTTTTTTTTCCTGTTTTATTTATTTTCTTTACTTTACAATATTGTATTGGTTTTGCCATACATTGACATGAATCTGCCATGGGTGTACATGTGTTCCCCATCCTGAACCCCCCTCCCACCTCCCTCCCCATCCTATCTCTCTGGGTCATCCCAGTGCACCAGCCCCAGGGACCCTGTATCATGCGTCGAACCTGGACTGGTGATTCGTTTCACATGTGATAATTTACATGTTTCAATGCCATTCTCCCATATCATCCTGCCCTCACCCTCTCCCACAGAGTCCAAAAGACTGTTCTATACATTTGTGTCTCTTTTGCTATCTTGCATACAGGGTTATCGTTACCATCTTTCTAAATTCCATATATATGCATTAGTATACTGTATTGGTGTTTTTCTTTCTGGCTTACTTCACTCTGTATAATAGGCTCCAGTTTCATCCACCTCATTAGAACTGATTCAAATGTATTCTTTTTAATGGCTGAGTAATACTCCATTGTGTATATGTACCACAGCTTTCTTATCCATTCATCTGCTGATGGACATCTAGGTTGCTTCCATGTCCTGGCTATTATAAACAGTGCTGCAATGAACATTGGGGTACACACGTGTCTTTCAATTCTGGTTTCCTCAGTGTGTACGCCCAGAAGTGGGATTGCTGGGTTGTATGGCAGTTCTATTTCCAGTTTTTTAAGGAATCTCCACGCTGTTCTTCATGGTGGCTGTACTAGTTTGCATTCCCACCAACAGTGTAAGAGGGTTCCCTTTTCTCTACACCCCCTCCAGCATTTATTGCTTGTAGACTTTTGGATAGCAGCCATTCTGACTGGCGTGAGATGGTACCTCATTGTGGTTTTGATTTGCATTTCTCTGATAATGAGTGATGTTGAGCATCTTTTCATGTGTTTGTTAGCCATCTGTATGTCTTCTTTGGAGAAATGTCTGTTTAGTTCTTTGGCTCACTTTTTGATTGGGTTGTTTATTTTTCTGGAATTGAGCTACAAGTGTTGCTTGTATATTTTTGAGATTAATTCTTTGTCAGTTGCTTTGTTTGCTGTTATTTTCTCCCATTCTGAAGGCTGTCTTTTCACCTTGCTTGTAGTTTCCTTTGTTGTGTAGAAGCTTTTAATTTTAATTAGGTCCCATTTGATTATTTTTGCTTTTATTTCCAATATTCTGGGAGGGGGGTCAAAGAGGATCCTGCTGTGGGTTATGTCAGAGAGTGTTTTGCTTATGTTTTCATCTAGGAGTTTTATAGTTTCTGGTCTTACATTTAGATCTTTAACCCATTTTGAGTTTATTTTTGTGTATGGTGTTAGAGATTGTTCTAGTTTCATTCTTTTACAGGTGGTTGGCCAGTTTTGCCAGCACCACTTGTTAAAGAGATTGTCTTTTCTCCATTGTATATTCTTGCCTCCTTTGTCAAAGATAAGATGTCCACAGGTGCATGGATTTATCTCTGGGCTTTCTATTTTGTTCCATTGATCTGTATTTCTGTCTTCGTGCCAGTACCATACTGTCTCAATGACTGTGGCTTTGTAGTAGAGCCTGAAGTCAGACAGGTTGATTCCTCCAGTTCCATTCTTCTTTCTCAGGATTGCTTTGGCTATTCAAGGTTTTTTGTATTTCCATACAAATTGTGAAATTATTTGTTCTAGTTCTCTGAAAAATACTGTCGGTAGCTTGATAGGGATTGCATTAAATCTATAGATTGCTTTGGGTAGTATACTCATTTTCACTATATTGATTCTTCCAATCCATGAACATGGTATATTTCTCCATCTATTTGTGTCCTCTGATTTCTTTCATCAGTGTTTTCTAAATATAGGTCTTTTGTTTCTTTAGGTAGATACATTCCTAAGTATTTTATTATTTTCATTGTAATGGTGAATGGAATTGTTTCCTTAATTTCTCTTTCTGTTTTCTCATTGTTAGTGTATAGGAATGCAAGGGATTTCTGTGTGTTGATTTTATATCCCACAACTTTACTATATTCATTGCTTAGCTCTAGTAATTTTCTGGTGGAGTCTTTAGGATTTTCTATGTAGAGGATCATGTCATCTGCAAACAGTGAGAGTTTTACTTCTTTTCCAATCTGGATTCCTTTTATTTCTTTTTCTGCTCTGATTGCTGTGGCCAAAACTTCCAAAACTATGTTGAATAGTAGTGGTGAGAGTGGGCACCCTTGTCTTGTTCCTGGCTTTAGGGGAAATGCTTTCAATTTTTCACCATTGAGGATAATGTTTGCTGTGGATTTGTCATACATAGCTTTTATTATGTTGAGGTATATTCCCTCTATTCCTGCTTTCTTAGGGCTTTTATCATAAACGGATGTTGAATTTTGTCAAAGGCTTTCTCTGCATCTAGTGAGATAATCATATGGTTTTTATTTTTCAATTTGTTAATGTGGTGTATTACATTGATTGATTTTTGGATATTGAAGAATCCTTGCATCCCTGGGATAAAGCCCGCTTGGTCATGATGTATGATCTTTTTAATGTATTGTTGGATTCTGTTTGCTAGAATTTTGTTAAGGATTTTTGCATTTATGTTCATCAGTGATATTGGCCAGTAGTTTTCTTTTTCTGTGGCATCTTTGTCAGGTTTTGGTATTAGGGTGATGGTGGCCTCATAGAATGAGTTTGGAAGTTTACCTTCCTCTGCAATTTTCTGGAAGAGTTTGAGGAGGATAGGTGTTAGCTCTTCTCTAAATTTTTGGTAGAATTCAGCTGTGAAGCCATCTGGTCCTAGGCTTTTGTTTGTTGGAAGATTTCTGATTACAGTTTCAATTTTTGTGCTTATGATGGATCTGTTAAGATTTTCTATTTCTTCCTGGTTCAGTTTTGGAAAGTTGTACTTCTGAAACAATTTGTCCATTTTTTCCAAGTTGCCCATTTTATTTGCCTATAGTTGCTGATAATAGTCTCTTATGATCCTTTGTACTTCTGTGTTTCTGTTGTGATCTCTAATTTTCATTTCTAATTTTGTTTATTTGATTTTTCTACCTTTGTTTCTTGATGAGTCTGGCTAATGGTTTGTCAGTTTTATCTATCTTCTCAAAGAACCAGCTTTTGACTTTGTTGATTTTTGCTATGGTCTCTTTTGTTTCTTTCGCATTTATTTCTGCCCTAATTTTTAAGATTTCTTTCCTTCTACTAACCCTGGGGTTCTTCATTTCTTCCTTTTCTAGTTGCTTTAGGTGTTTAGTTCAGTTCAGTTGCTCAGTCGTGTCCGACTCTTTGCGACCCCATGCTTTAGGTGTAGAGTTAGGTTATTTATTTGACTTTTTTCTTGTTTCTTGAGATAAGCTTGTATTGCTATGAACCTTCCCCTTAGCACTGCTTTTACAGTGTCCATAGGTTTGGGGTTGTTGTGTTTTCATTTTCATTCATTTCTATGCATAATTTTAATTTCTTTATTTCTTCTGTGATTTGTTGGTTATTCAGCAGTGTGTTTTTCAGCCTCCATTTGTTGGAATTTTTAATAGTTTTTCTCCTGTAATTGAGATCTAATCTTACGCATTGTGGTCAGAAAAGATGCTTGGAATGATTTCAATTTTTTTTAATTTACCAAGGCTAGATTTATGGCCCAGGATGTGATCTATCTTGGAGAGGGTTCCGTGTACGTTTGAGAAAAAGGTGAAATTGATTGTTTTGGGGTGAATTGTCCGATAGATATCAATTAGGTCTAACTGGTCTATTGTATCATTTAAAGTTTGTGTTTCCTTGTTAATTTTCTGTTTAGTTGATCTATCCATAGGTGTGAGTGGGGTATTGAAGTCTCCCACTATTATTGTGTTATTGTTAATTTCCCCTTTCATATTTGCTAGCATTTCTCTTACATATTGTGGTGCTCCTATGTTGGGTGCATATATATTTATAATTGTTATATCTTCTTCTTGGATTGATCCTTTGATCATTATGTAGTGTCCATTTTTGTCTCTTTTCACAGCCTTTGTTCTAAAGTCTATTTTATTGGATATGAGTATTGCTACTCCTGCTTTCTTTTGGTCTCTATTTGCATGGAATATCTTTTTCCAGCCCTTCACTTTCAGTCTCTATGTGTCCCTTGTTTTGAGTTGGGTCTCTTGTAGACAACATATATATGGGTCTTGTTTTTGTATCCATTCAGCCAGTCTTTGTCTTTTGGTTGGGGCATTCAACTCATTTACATTTAAGGTAATTATTGATAAGTATGATCCTGTTGCCATTTACTTTATTGTTTTGGGTTTGAGTTTATACACCCTTTCTGTGTTTCCCGTCTAGGGAAGATCCTTTAGCATTTGTTGGAGAGCTGGTTTGGTGGTGCTGAATTCTCTCAGCTTTTGCTTGTCTGTAAAGCTTTTGATTTCTCCTTCATATTTGAATGATATCCTTGCTGGGTACAGTAATCTGGGCTGTAAGTTATTTTCTTTCATCACTTCAAGTATGTCCTGCCATTCCCTTCTGGCCTGAAGAGTTTCTATTGAAAGATCAGCTGTTATCCTTATGGGAATCCCCTTGTGTGTTATTTGTTGTTTTCCCTTGCTGCTTTTAATATTCGTTCTTTGTGTTTGATCTTTGTTAATTTGATTAATATGTGTCTTGGGGTGTTTCACCTTGGGTTTATCCTGTTTGGGACTCTCTGTGTTTCTTGGACTTGGGTGATTATTTCCTTTCCCATTTTAGGGAAGCTTTCAACTAGTATCTCCTCAAGTATTTTCTCATGGTCTTTCTTTTTGTCTTCTTCTTCTGGGACTCCTATGATTCAAATGTTGGGGTGTTTAACATTGTCCCAGAGGTCTCTGAGGTTGTCCTCATTTCTTTCAATTCGTTTTTCTTTTTTCCTCTCTGTTTCATTTATTTCTACCATTCTATCTAATAATTCACTTATCCTATCTTCTGCCTCTGTTATTCTGTTTGTTCCCTCCAGAGTGTTTTTTATCTCATTTATTGCATTACTCATTATATATTGACTCTGTTTTATTTCTTCTAGGTCCTTGTTAAACATTTCTTGCATCTTCTCGATCCTTGTCTCCAGGCTATTTATCTGTGACTCCAATTTGTTTTCAAGATTGTGGATCATTTTCACTATCATTATTCAGAATTCTTTATCAGGTAGATTCCCTGTCTCTTCCTCTTTTGTTTGGTTTGGTGGGCATTTATCCTGTTCCTTTACCTGCTAGGTATTTCTCTGCCTTTTCATCTTGTTTATATTGCTGTGTTTGGGGTGGCCATTTGTATTCTGGCAGTTTGTGTTTCCTCTTTATTGTGGAGGTTCCTCGCTATAGGTGGGGTTGGACGGGTGGCTTGTCAAGGTTTTCTGGTTAGGGAAGCTTGTGTTGGTGTTCTGGTGGGTGGAGCTGGGTTTCTTCTCTCTGGAGTGCAATGAAGTGTCCAGTAATGAGTTTTGAGATGTCAGTGGGTTTGGTGTGACTTTGGGCAGCCTGTATATTGAAGCTCAGGGCTATGTTCCTGTGTTGCTGGAGAATTTGCATGGCATGTATTGCTCTGAAAATTGCTGGCCCTTAGGTGGTGCTTGGTTTCAGTGTAGGTATGGAGGCATTTGATGAACTCCTATCGATTAATGTTCCCTGGATTCAGGCATTCTCTGGTGTTCTCAGGATTTGGACTTAAGCCTCCTGCCTCTGGTTTTCAGTCTTATTCTTACAGTAGCCTCAAGACTTTTCCATCTATACAGCACCAATGATAAAACATCTAGGTTAAAGATGAAAAGTTTCTCCACAGTGAGGGACACCCAGAGAGGTACACAGAGCTACATGGAGGAGAGAAGAGGGAGGAGGGAGATAGAGGTGACCAGGAGGAGAAGAGGGGAAATCAAAAGAGGAGAAAGCAAGCTAGCCAGCAATCACTTCCCTATGTGCTCGCCACAGTCTGGATCCCTCAGAGATGTTCACGGAGTTACACAGAGAAGAGAAGAAGGAGGAAGGAGACAGAGGTGGCCAGGAAGATAAAAGGGGTAATCAAAAGGAGAAAGACAGATCCAGCCAGTAATCAGTTCCCTAAGTGTTCTCCACAGCCCTGAGCACACAAAGAGATTCACAGAATTGGGTAGAGAAGAAAAGGGGGAGAGGGGAGATAGAGGTGACCTGGTGGAGAAAAAGGAGAGTCAAATGGGGGAGAGAGCAATCAGGCCAGTGATCTCACTCCCAAGTAAAAATGGGTACTGAAGATTGGGTTCTTAAAGGTACAAAGTTGATAACAAATACCAAAAAGCAAAGATTAAAAATCTAGAGTAGAGGTTAGATTCTCAAAACTACAATATTTTTTAAAAGTCACAAAAATTATAAAATATATATATATATATATATATATGAAATTTGCTTTTAAAATAGGGTCTTTTTTTGCAAGGTAATAGTAGGTTATAAAAATGAAAATTAAAGGAGTAATGGGGGACCTAAATTTTTTTTTAAATTTAATTTAAAAGATGATAATAGTAAAAATATATCTAGGATTTTCTCTGGAGCTGTTGCAGACAGTGTGGGGTCAGTTCATTTTCAGATAGTTCCTTAGTCTAGCTTGTACTTCTCAAGGTCTATAGGCCCCTTCCTATGTAGTCGGAGCTAGCTACAAGATTTTAATCTATTGCACCTGTCTCTTCCAAAGTGGTTTCTTCTGTTTATTTTAGCTTCTTCTGTTTGCTGTTCTCTTCAGTATCTAATTTCCGTCCTGACACAAGAGGGGCAGTAGTGGTCACTTTTTTTAGGTTCACTTGTTCAGTCGTGCTGTGGGGAGGGAGGAACACTGCAAACAAATACACTGTGGCGTGTGCTCACAGTGATTCAGCCACACTGGGTTTGCCCCTGCTCACGGCTTGTGTGCTTTCCCAGTCTACACTGCTCAGGCTCTAGGTTGCTCTGCTGGGAACTCTCTGACGTGGGCCCTGGGTTGCATGCACTCCCTAGGTCTAAGCCGCTCATGTTCAGGTTCTCAGGTACTCCACAAAGGTGCAGACTTGGTTGGGCCTGCATTTTGTGCCCGTCCCAGGTCCAAGCAGCTCAGGTGACCAGGTGCTTGGCGAGCACAGTTGCCCCCAGTTGAAGGCTGTGACTTATCACCTCCCCCATCCCAGCTGTTCAGTTTTCTGGGTATACAATGGGCGTGCCTTCTCAGGTGTGCCCTGTGTCTCTTCTGGGGAGCCGATCTCTGGCTACGACCCTCCTGGTGGATGTGGACTGTCCAGAATCCCAAGAAGTCTTGGTTAGCAATGAAGTCTGCTTGCAGTTGGTATAGAATGCCTCTCTGGGACCGCGATTGCCCCCTTCCAGCTCTGGCTGTCTCTGGCAGGGGATGGGCCTGTCTGCAGCCAGCTAGCTCTGCTCAGTCCTTTGTTGAGCGGGGCTGGCGGTGTCTTAGGTTAGGGCTTTTTGGGATAGCTATCCCACAGTCTGGGTTGCTATCTCAAGCTAGTTCCCTCAGATTGCCCTCAGGGCATTCAGGCCTTGTCCTTACCCTAAGCAATGCAGCCCGAGCCTCCCTGTCCAGTCCATGCTTGCTAGTGGGGGATCCAGGCGTCTGGGCTACTGCTCCGCTGGGAGTTGCTGTTAGGTACATAATCTGTGGGTTTTAATTAATTATTTATTTTTCCTCCTGGTTATTTTGCCCTCTGAGATTCCAAGCCTCACCACAGACCCGCTGGAGAGAGTGTTTCCTGGTGTGTGGAAACTTCTCTTTTTTAAGACTCCCTTCCCGGGACGGATCTCCATCCCTACCTCTTTCGTCTCTCTTTTTGTCTTTTATATTTTGTCCCACCTCCTCTTGAAGACAATGGGCTGCCTTTCTGGGTGCCTGATGTCCTCTGCCAGCATTCAGAAGTTGTTTTGTGGAATTTGCTCAGCGTTCAAATATTCTTTCAATGAATTTGTAGAGGAGAAAGTGGTCTCCCCATCCTGTTCCTCTGCCATCTCCTGGCTACTGATTTCTAATTTCTTAGAGATATTCTGGAAAATATTTTGATGACCAGCAGGTGGATCATCACTACCGATAGATGTATTTTCTGTTTGAATTCTTTACCTACTTGGATTTCACTTATCCTGAGACTATATAACTCCTAATTTTGTTTGTTTGTTTATTTATTTATTTATTTATTTATTTTTAGCCAACCTCTCCCAAGGAGGGGGATAGGGCATTCTGGCATATACAGAAAGGAGTGAGTAGTGATAATGGACCCGAGTCCGCACATAAGGAGAAACATAAACCACCTTGCTTTTGGCTGTCCATCATCTCCCATCACAGTACAGTCATGGCTGGAGAGGGGGTTGGCTGGTCAAGTCAGAACAGAGCAGGTAAATCAGGTGTCCAAAGAAATTCCGTTTTCCTACCTGCCATGTCTATGGTGACCTAAGACTCTGCTAGAGTCATGAGGATGGTCAAGTAGGATCTGGAGGCAGGCAGGCACTTGGGCCTACCAGACAGTGTACAGGAATCTCCTTTGAGAAATTATCAAGAAACTGAAGCTGGTCAAGGGTACCCCTCGGTCATCCCACCAGAGGGTGCTCAGGACATTTCCCCTTCCAGTGTCCCTCCTACAGACAAAGGCACACTGGTTTCAGCCCAGGTGACTTTCTAGCTATCTGTTGGATCTTCTCACCCCTCTAGGGTACCCTCAACACAGCAGGTGAATCAGAGCAGCCAAAAGCTGCTTTTTTTCTTCATTAGCCTCTTATCCTTATTGGCCTCCCTCGTTATACATCTAGGTCTTCTTTGACCTTGAAGGCCTCCTCTATCAAGGTTGACAATGAGGTTTCGGACCCAGACTCAAGGTTTTGTAATTTTCTCTGGCTATCAGGAGTAGCCTGGGTGATAACATACATGACCAGTATGTCCTCCCTTCTGTGGATTCAGGGTTTGTACTGGTGTCCTTTCTGAATGCCTCAGTCCCCTGGCTCAGGAAGACTGCCTGTTTTTATCATTTTCCTGTGTAATCTCTCAGACTTTATCATAATTTACAGGCATTGCCACATAGCTTTTCATTCCTTCTGATAGACAAGTAATGTAATATCTCATCCTAGTCTGACCTACACGATCTTCATAGTCTGGCTGTGGGTCATGTTCTGGGATTACATCTCCACCCACCTGGTAAATTTGGTGTGGATGGGTGGCCAATAGGTCATCTGTGTGTTCCCCAACTTTCTCAGTATATACTTCTTTTCATCCCTGGTGCAACAGTGGTCCAGAATAGCCAGGCTGTCCTACCAGTTGAGAGAGACCTCCAACTCCAGCCTGACAAACTCATCCCTAAATTTGTCGGAGTTCTCTGAGAACTTGCCAGATTTTCCCTTACAGATTAACCCAGTTAGTTAGGACCTCTCTTTTGGATCTTCCAGGCATTTAAGCAGACTCAAGGAGATAGTGGAGAACAGGGAAACTTGGCATGTTGCAGTTCATGGGGTTGTGAAGTGTCAGAACTGACTGAGTGTGTGCGTGCGCACACACACACACACACATATGCAAAGAGGGAACGCTTTTAGCACCCCAAAGTTAACTGAAAATTAAGAGAACTTCAATTGCAATTTGATATCTGAGGAGTCTGTCAAAAATTGGTAAAAGTTTTAAAATACCCAGTTGGATAGGATCATAGGTTTCTGTGAAACAATACATGTTCCTGGCATTAAGTTGGGGGGAAAAATCAAAAGTAAATATACATCAGTTAAAGGCACAGGAACTCACATGAAATGTTCTCAAAAGCAGCATCCAGGACAACAGTGTTCTCTTATGAGAGAGAGGAACCAAATCCAGCCATGCATCAGCCTGTTTGTTATAAAATCCACTTACCTAATGAAATTTAACCCAACCTTAGAAATTCTGACCATATACAAAATTATTTTCTCAATGTTCCTCTTCTGCAAACCTTCTATAACTTTCTGTAGCCAAATTATGTCCCTTATTCTCTCCCTACTCAGAAATGGCCAGGTCTAGGACTTGTTTTCTAGTCACCTGTTTTCCTTTTGTCAAAATATATTTCCACTCCTCATACCTTCTTTTCTGAAAACACACATCCTACTTAAGAAACTATGAACTGTCCTTTACATTATCTTTCCATTCACTGACAGAGAACATGTCAAGGTGGCACCAAACATCTCTAGCTTCTATCTCACAAGAAAACAAAAGTATGAGAACTTAGACCTGTTTAGCAATTAATGTTATAATAGTTTACCTTATTTGAAATGGCCTGAATATCCAATTAATTCCTCTCATTTAACTTAATTTAGTTTCAAATTTATCAAAATTTAGAGAGACTACTTTAGATGGATGTTTCCAAAACATAATTATTCCTATAGTTTACCAAAAACTTATACAAGTTACATTTACTTAAAAATTTAATCATATCAGGTTATTTCCCTGTTGGCAGGTTTTACAACAGAAACAAAATGTACTTATTGACTTCATGTAACTTTAGGTACAGTGAAAGTATTATTCTTTATATTGATAACTGTGAAAAGTCTGTATTAAAGCCACAGGTTTAAACTAGACAAGTATATTTCTACAAAACCAGAGATCTCATAGTTTTCCCACCTGAATTTAAAATGGCCCTTTCCCCCCTCAGTCTGAGAGACTACAGTTGAATCAAGTAGTTTCTGAAAGCCCAGGCAGAATAATTACATTGCAAGAGCAGAGGAAGGAGAACACAAGCTCCTGTCTTTATCCCACTAAGTAATCAGAGAATGGAGTTCCAGGAAATATGGGCTGTGTCTGTATTTCAACCTGGAGAAGGGCATTGCAGCCCACTCCAGAATTCTTGCATGGAGAATTCCATGAACAGAGGAAGTGCTCCACTGTGCTCACAATGTTGGCAGAGACTTACAGGAGCAATTGGACAGACAAAACTACACCAGAAACAGTGATACCAATGTCAAAACTTAGAGACAAACAAGAAGTTTTCAGGATAAAGGGTACTGGAGTATAGGGGTGAAGACCAAGGGAGATGTAAAGGGAGGAGGGACAGAAAAGACAGAAAAAGAGAAAGAGATACAGAGAAACATTGCCATTCCCACCCACCCCCTGCAGGTGTCTATTCAGGCACCAACCTGCAGGCTTCCAGAAAGGGCTGTGAAGAGGGGAGCACCCTGTCCACTGCCCTCCAGGGTGATCAAGCCTGGAAACCAGACGTTATACGTCTGGTTATACATCCTGTGTGGGACTGCAAGCCAGAGGAGAGACTCTCACCCACTTGTACCCGGTACATAGGAATCCTCAGCCTGTTCCCAACTAGACTTCTCTTGGCAGCAGGAAAATAAAGGTGAGAATATTGGGAGGATCAATTTCCAGCCACTACACAACATGAGGTTTGAACCTGTATCCCTCTCATAAAGCTTCCTACAGTGGGGAGGCCCTGGACCAAGGTCTGCAGGGTATGAGTTAAGTCTCTCCCTTCTCTGCTTGTCACCCATCAAGGTGAGCCTTTCCAGGCCAGAGGGAGCAGCTCTTACCAGCTGGGAGGAGTGATTCTGTAGCTGCCTGATAACCATACTCTCAGAATGACAGAAGGAAGAGAGGACAGAGAGAGAGGAGAGGACACAGAAGCAGAGAGATTTCAGGAGAGGGAGAGGGAAAATGGTGAGGGAAAAGTACAAAGGGAGGCGCCGTCAGGTGGTTCAGGTTGCTGCTTGTCACCGATGGGGAGGCTGTATTAGGTGTCCCATGGGTGCCCAGATCCTTTCCTCAGCAGGGGACAAGCCCCATACTGGGTGCCATAAAATGTTCCCAACCAGGGTGGTTGTCTGCCTTCATCAATAGAAATTGATCACAGGCCAGATTAGAAATTCAGGAAAGGCTTTATTGAGGCCCTTGCTGTAGCAGGGGGGAGCTAGGACAAACAGCAGTTTCTCTTGCTTGCTCTCTGAAAAACCCCCAGTTTTTATTACAATCAGTATACAGTCTTTGCCCCAGTAATTAGCTGCAGGAGGGAGGGAAAGAACAAAAGGCTCTGTGGCTCTGATAAGGTATGGCTCTGGCCCAAGTTCTATCATGCTGCCAACCCATCTAAGGGTTCTGGGCATATGTATTTCATGGAAGATTTTGCAAAACAATCCCAGAACCATGAAGCAACTGTCTTTGTAAGGGGGAACCACTAGTACCCTTCAGCAACTCCACACTAATAGGGATGAAAATAACAATGGAACAACTTTGACATAGTTGAAGCAGACAAAACAGGATGAAAGAATCCAGCATTGCCAAGACACACAATACATTCATGATAAAATAATAAAGACATGACATTGCCATGACTATACACTCAGCAAAAGCCAATATGGAATAAATAATAGAGGAGTCTATTTTTTCTTTGCATGGGAGAATTAGACCTGCCACTGCAGCCAGACTTAAACTAAGTTTCAACATC
This sequence comes from Capra hircus, assembly GCF_001704415.2. Lineage (NCBI taxonomy): Eukaryota > Metazoa > Chordata > Mammalia > Artiodactyla > Bovidae > Capra > Capra hircus. Next base: position 20,293,249 of record NC_030835.1, read on the forward strand.
CATTCTGCACCTTGTCCAACACAGAACAGGCTAGGGAAGATGTTCTTTTTTAACTGAAGTATAGTTAATCTACAATATATTAATTTCTGCTGTACAACAAAGTGACTCAATTACACACATATATACATTCTTTCTCATATTCTTTTCCACTATGGTTTATCCCAGGAGATTGGATATGCTTCCCTGGATATGCTATATTGAATATGCTGTACAGCAGGACCTTGTTGTTCATCCATTCTCGATGTAATAGTTTGCACCTATCCACCCCAAACTCCCAGTCCCTCCCTGCCCCTCCCCTAATGCCAGCCACAAGTCTGTTCTCTATATTTGTGAGTCTATTTCTGTTTTATGGATAGGTTCGTGTGTGCCATGTTTTAGATTCTACATATAAGTGATATCATCTGGTATGTCTTTTTTCGGACTTACTTCACTTAGAATGTTAGGATCTAGTTGCTTCCATGGTGTTGCAAATGGCATGGTTTAATTCTTTTTATGGCTGAGTAGTATTCCATTGTATGTATGTACCACACCTTCTTTATCCACTCATGTATTGATGGACCTTAAGGTTGTTGACATGTTCTGGCTATTGTGAACTGTGCTACTATGAACATAGGGGTGCTTGTATCTTTTTGAATTATAGTTTGGTACAGATATATGCCTAGGAGTGGGGATTGTTAGATCATAAGTAACCTTCATAATGTTTCCTATAGTGACTATGGGAATTCTATTAATTCCCACCAAAAGTGTAGGAGGGCTCCCTTTTCTCTATACCATATTCATCATTTGTTATTTACAGAATTTTCAATGATGGCCATTCTGACTGGTGTAAGATGAGACCTCCTTGTAGTTTTGATTTGCATTTCTCTAATAATTATTGATGCTGAGCATCTTTTCATGTGCCTATGGCCAACTGTACATCTTCTTTGAGAAATATCTTTAGGTCTTTAGACTATTTTTTGATTGCATTGTTTTTTTCTTATTGTTGAGTTGTAAGAGCTGTTTGAATATTTTGGAGATAAAGTAGGGCAGCAGTTCTTAAGGTAGGGCCCAGGGAACCTCAGACTGGCGCATGATGTCCCATGAAACTATTTCCATAATAATATGACATTACTTTGTTCACTCACACCGTCACAAATGTACAGTGGAGTTTTCCAAAGGCTACATGACATGTTACATCACACCAATTATGAGAATCAACCATTTCCTATTAAGTCAGAGATTAAAGATGTTCCAAAAAAGTAAAGTATACTACCTTTTCTGGAAGATAAATTTTTCATAAAATTGTTTAAATCCAGGGACTTCTCTGGTGGTCCAGTGGTTAAACCTGCACTTCCACTGCACAGGTTATGGTTGGATCCCTGGTCCATGAACTAAGATACCATATGCCGCAAGGTACAGCAAACAGCCAAAAAAAAAAAAAAAAAAAAAAAAATCCAACGGATTTATTAACATCAAATTATTAAAGTTTCCCAAAATTGAATATCAGATAGGACAAACATAGATAAAACCACACAAAACAAAAGCTCTCTGACAAAGAGCTTTTTCAGTACAAAGGGGCCTTGAGACCAAAAAGTTTGAGAATTGCTAACCCAGAGAAACAAGAAAGTCTGGGAGAACACTGGTCCCCAGGCCCCTTTGCTCATGGAAAATGGTCTGTGGAATAGGCTGTGTGAACAGAGTGCAGGCCGCGAAGCAGCCAGAGAGATTTTCTGCAGATAACTAAAGACAAACTCTTAAGATATGGTAAGTCACTATAGACAGCAAATGATAAATAGCAAAGTATGTTGATGGTTACAAGGATAATAACTGACTTTAAGACCAGTGCCTTTTAACATGAAGCTTACCTTTTAAACACAAGTTGAGTAACAGATGAGAGGAGGAAAAACTATCAGGGTTTAAGGGGTTGGGCCTTACAGATCATGTTCTAGAGTTTAGCACAGACTAGCACACAGAAAGAGCTCAGAAAATATATGTTAAGCAAACACATGAATGATTATAAAATGAAGTTATGAGATTGAATGAGGTTGAGCACTAAATCGCCATACCAAGATAGGCTTATAACAAAGGGACTTGTTCTACAGTCATTTCTCTAGAGGGTTGAAGAAATGAGAGGAGCTGAGATGCAGAGCCATCTCACATCCCCAGTCAACCTCTCTCCCCTCTTTGCCTCCTCCTGATCCCCTTCACTTTTCTTTAAAGTCTGATTAAAGGGGGCTGTTAGCAATCATTCCATCTCAAGCATCTTAATATCCTTGACTCACTATGACCTAAATAGAAATTTTCAGTCTAACCCCACATCTCCCTCAAAGAAACATGCTTCTCCTGCACACTTCAGCCTAATATGGTTCTTAACTCATTTCCCCCTCATGCCTTCCATGTAATCCTCTAGCATGTCCTGTGATTTTACTTCCAAAGCACATTCTGAATTTATCTACTACTTTCCATCCTGACTTGATCTCTGAGAATTTGTTGGCTTAAGTGTCTGATTGGGCTGTATGTGTGAGATTTCCTATGAGAGCTGTGCTTTGTCTGGGATTTCTCCTTGACAACTTGTTCCTTAATTCTTGAAAGTTTTTTTTCTTATTTTAGGTTTCTTCCAAGTCCAAAAATAATCAGTAATGAGAACAACTTGAATGGATATTATGACCCCAGTTTTTTCCCAAATGATCACATCTCTGTAAAAGTGCAAAATGAGTAAAAGCCCTAGTTTGTACTGATATCCTATTTTTAAAATAATTTTATTTATCATTTATATTAACCCTGCTGGGTCTTCGTGACTGTGAGGGCTTTTCTCTAGTTGTGGTGCAACCTTCTCTCCGTGGTGGCTTCTCTTGTTGCAGAGCATGGGCTCAAGGTGAGTGGGCTTCAATAGTTGCAGCAGGTGATCTAGGCAGTCGAGATCCCGGGCTCTGGAACACAGGCTCACTAGCTGTGGTGCATCGGCTTACTTGCTCCACTACATGTGGCAGTCTCCTAGATCAGGGATTGAATTCATACATTGGCTAGTGGGTTCTTTCCCCCTGAGCCACCAGGGAAACCCTCTGGTGAGGCCCTTTTAATGCATCTATTCTACATACACAGGGCTACTAAAAGCAACATCACTCCCCTAATGTATTGGAGTTTCTCTTCATATGTCATGGTTGGTAACTGATTGTGATAATCAAAAACGGACCTGCAATGCAGGTAGCTATGAAAAGCTTAGATATACTGTCACCGATTAGCAACTTGGCTACACAATGGATCATTTTTAACACCTATATATCTGCATATAGATATGGCTCTAATTATAATTTGGACAAAATGATTTTAGGTTAATCTTCACTTTTTATAACTTCAGCTTGGTTCAATGGCTTGTCAGCAATTTTACCTCAGGTTTAGTTGTCATTTTAAAGAAATTTCATATTGATGTCAAGTTGATATACATTGTTAGTTTTAAGGGTACAACATGAGTTAACATTTACGTAGATAATGAAATGGTCATCCTAATAAATCTAGTAACCACCAGCCACCATACAAAATTCCTGTATGGTAATATCATGTGTATAAGTAACATTATTGACTACACATTCCATTAATCATTGTCTATCGTGTACATTACATCCCTGTGACTTGACTTATAATTGTGTGTACCTCTTGATCTCCTTCACCTATTTTGTCCAACCTCTCACCCCCTTCTGTCATCTGAAAACCCGTTTTTTCTCTGTGTCTGTGAGTCAGTTTCTATTTTATTTATTCATTTATTTAGTTTTTTAGATTCCGCGTGTAAGTGAAATCACGGGGTATTGTCTTTCTCTGTCTGACTTCACTTAGCATAATACCCTCTGGGTCCATCCATGCTATTGCAAGTGGCAAGATTTCATCCTTTTCTTATGGCTGAGAAATATTGTCCACATAAATTAAATCTTCTTTTTCCACTCATCTATCGGAAGATGGTTGTCTTTTCCTACAGTTCATTTAAACTAAAATTAATAGAAACAGCAGCTTGCTAACTTGATGAAAGATACTCATACTGACCTTGGTTCAAATATAGTTCTGCCACTTCCTACCTGTGTGACCTCGAGCAAATCAATGAAGCTCTCTAAGCCTCAGATGCACATTCTATAAAAGACAGGATGACAGTATCCATGTCCAAGTTTGAGACAATTATATAAAATAATGCATATAAAATGCTTAGCAGAGTATCTGGAATAGACTAGGTAGCACTCAATAACGTTGGTTTTTATAAGTATGTTACATACATAAGGTATAAAGAAATTCTAGAAGTAAATCAGTAAAAGCAAGAGTTGGTAAACCATGCCGCCAAGTCAAATCTGGCCTGCCACCTATTGTCACAAGCAAATTTTATTGTCCCACAGCCATATTCCTTCATTTCTGTATTGTTTGGTTTCTTTCACAGAAGAATTGAATAGCTGCAATAGACTGCATGGCCTGAATAGTGTACAATTTTTCCCATACTGCTTTTTACACAGAATTTGCCCAACCCCAGGTACACGGAAAAGAAACTTAAATCGGCTGAAACATAAGTACGTTTTGAAATGTGGATGTGGCTATTTTATAGTCAAAATGACAAAAAAGAAAAACACAAAATCTATCAAACGCACCCTTTCACATGATTTGGGGAGAAACCCACAGCACTGACTCAAACTGATCTGAGGAACAAAGATAAGCGAGATGTAGGTAACCCAGAAAACTCCACTGAACCAGAAGCAACTGCAGGAACTTTCCCCAAGGCAATTGCAAGGGGAGAAGGAAAGTCTCTCCTACACCCAGTGTAGGCCCCTGAGAATAACAGCAAAGAGATGAGAATAGCATGTAAGCAAACCTATCCTTAAAATCAGGTTTTCCCCATTATGATATATTGACCCATCTGAAAGACACTAAAATTCATAGACAATTTTCACCTTTTTTCCCAGATAACTTCTCAGAATTGACAGGTAAATGCAGTCTTCTGATAGAAGGCATTCACTTGTTAAATAAGTGAATGAAGAAAGTAATGACACCTTTAGCCTATTAGCTGTGTAGCAAAATTTGTTTTTGAGATCTTTTTTCCTCCAGCTTTATTGAGATATAATTGCCATATAGCACTGTATAAATTTAAGGTGTAGAGCATAATGAGTTTCTTTACTTACATCATGAAATGATGACTACAATAAGTTTGGTGAACATCCATCATTTCATGCAGGTAGAAAATTAAAAAATACTTTTTCCTTGTGATGAAAACTCCTAGGATTTACTCTCTTCAGTTCAGTTTAGTCGCTCAGCTGTGTCTGACTCTTTGCGACCCCATGGACAGCAGCACACCAGGCCTCCCTGTCCATCACCAACTCCTGGAGGCTACTCAAACTCATGTCCATTGTGTCGGTGATGCCATCCAACTATCTCATCCTTTGTTGTCCCCTTCTCCTCCTGCCTTCAATCTTTCCCAGCATCAGGGTCTTTTCCAGTGAGTGAGTTCTTCGCATCAGGTGGCCAAAGTGCTCCTAAGTCTGCACAAACCAACACTCCCCACTAGACTTCTGGACCAGGAGAACAGGGCTGCTGCAAGGGGATTAGCAGCACCTAAAGAGTCTTGGAGGCTTCCCTGGTGGCTCAGATGGTAAAGCGTCTACCTACAATGTGGGAGACCTGGGTTCGATCCCTGGGTTGGGAAGATCCTCTGAAGAAGGAAATGGCAACCCAATCCAGTACTCTTGCCTGGAAAATCCCATGGACGGAGGAGCCTGGTAGGCTACAATCTATGGGGTCACAAAGAGTTGGACACGACTGAGCGACTTCACCTCACCTCACCTCAAAGAGTCTTGGACCCTAAGTCCAAGGTAAGAGAAACCCACGTAAGATGGTAGGTGTTGTGAGAGGTATCAGAGGGCAGACACACAAACCATAATCACAGAAAACTAGTCAATCTAATCACATGGACCACAGCCTTGTCGAACTCAATGGAACTAAGCCATGCTGTGTGTGGCCACCCAAGGTGGGCAGGTCATGGTGGAGAGGTCTGACAGAATGTGGTCCACTGGAGAAGGGAATGGCAAACCACTTCAGTATTCTTGCCTTGAGAACCCTATGAACAGTATGAAAAGGCAAAATGATAGGATACTGAAAGAGGAACTCCCCAGGTTGGTAGGTGCCCAATATGCCACTGGAGATCTGTGGAGAAATAACTCCAGAAAGAATGAAGGGATAAAAACAATACCCAGTTGTGGATGTGACTGGTGATAGAAGTAAGGTCCGATGCTGTAAAGAGGAATATTGCGTAGGAACATGGAATGTTAAGTCCAAGAATCAAGGCAAATTGGAAGTGATCAAACAGGAGACGGCAAGAGTGAACGTCCACATTCTAGGAATCAGCGAACTCAAATGGACTGGGATGGGTGAATTTAACTCAGATGACCATTATATCTACTACTGTGGGCAGTGAGAGGGTAACAGGCAGGAAGGCCAGGGGTCTCCAAACGGTGGAAATAGCCTGTAAGTGTCAGACATTTTTTCTCTCTTAAGCGGCAGGAGGAAACAAACTAGCGAGATTTTTTCCTTCTCTATACAAATTTAAAAGGAGGTTTCTCTTAAAATTCTGTGTTGCCATGATGACACCTGGTTTCACCTGAAGTTAACCAATGCCTTTTTCTTATGGAAATGTTTATCTTAAGCTATGCTAATGTACTCTGCATTTGCTCCAAACTCTGTCTTCAAGACGGTTCCGCCTTTTGGCTCAGAACCTACTTGATAAACCAGTATGTTATACTCCGATATTGTTCCTCTAATCTGTGTAAATGAAACTGTATGGTGCCCTGCCCTTATTCAAGATTCAAGTTAATCATTTTATGGCCCAAGATTAACCATTTGGAGCCAAGATTATCCCAAAATACATCTTATGGGTGAGGGGTCTGGTGTCTTTCTGAGTTTCGAGACATTCCTTTCTTTCATTAACTGGCTGCTTGTGACTATATAACATCCAGCTGAAGACTAGCAGGGGGGTACTCTTTCTGCCCCCTTCTGATGCCTAGTTCAGAAGCTTTCTCTGTCTCCTTTATACTTTAATAAAACTTTTTTACACAAAAGCTCTGAGCAATCAAGCCTCGTCTCTGGGCCCGGATTCAATTCTTCTCCAGGGGCCAAGAATCCCGGTGTCGTAATTCAACAACAACCTTTCATCTTGGGGGCTCGTCCGGGATCCTTCAAGACAAGGTAAGGATGATTGGAGCTCTAGTTCTTTGTTCTCTTAACGAACACGTTTTCTGCTGTGCTTTACTAACTCTATGGTGTGCTCCTGTGAATGAATGACATGCCCTGCACTAAGCAAATGAGGCGCCTTGCTCTGCGGTTCCACAGTGATCTCATACAGCTTATGGCAGAAACCTGTCGTGGGTTTATACCGACCTGCCAATGCCAAGAGGCACCCAATGACTCCTTTGGGAACCGACCAGAAATGGGCAAAGCATGTGGACCGAACTCTTTCTCGGTCAAACTTTTCAGTCTCTTTGACCATTTCATAACTCCTTGGGAATTAGAAGTACTAACCTAATCTATTGGATCTTAGACTTTCAAGGGACTTGTGATCTATACTGTTACGGTGTACTGTGGCTTAGGTCCCAAAGTTGGATTGGTTGTCAAGAAAGCACCTAGCCTCACTAGGAATTGGAAGTTCAGAAGCTAGATGGAGCTCTAGCCCCAAGAACATCTCTGAGGTTAAAGGTTACTCAGATTGGGACTGCAATGGGTTTTTTTCTCCTTTGGTAACGCTGGCTCTTAGTGGACAAGAGGAGGCTCTCATACTGGTGTGGTGATCCTTGAAAAGAACATCTCAGCTTTATGTTCATATCAGTCTTATTGTGGTCTGGAATATACTCAGGGTCGTGCACAGGCACTCAGAGACGAATGTTTCCCCCAGCGGTCTTAGCTTGGGAGGCATTCCGGAAGGTTACTCTGATTGCACCCCGGGTGGCATCAGAGGCAAGCAAGGTTAAAGGTGAAGAGCTGGACATCAGGAAGAGATACTATCAGGTATACCCCTGGTACATCCCGAACCCTATCTCCGTGGTAGAACCGAGAGGGTCGAGGACAGCGCTGCGTCGGTAAGGGACAGACTAAGTCTGACCAGGAAGGAAAAGCTTTTGGTGTAAAGTCTGTCTACACCCCCCATCTAGAGCAGGGAGGGACGCCTCCGGTAGAAAAATGGCGCTGGTCACTTTTTTTCTCTTACAGATGGGAGCTAACAATTCCAGCCTCACTCCTTTGAACTGTATCCTGAAAAACTGGGATAGATTTCATCCCCAGGGCTTAAAGAACACACCTGGTCTTCCTATGCCATACTGCATGGCCATGGTATCCATTGGAGGACAGCGAATGGTGGCCGGTTGGAGGGTCTCTTAAGTATAATACTGTTTTACCATTAGACCGGTTCTGTAAGGCACAAGGAAAAAGTGATCTTAAAAGATCGATTTCTCACTCAGTCGGCTCCAGATATCCACCGTAAGCTACAAAAACGGGCGTATGGACCAAATCAGTCTTTAGATACTCTGTTACAACTGGCTCAGACAGTCTATTACTGTAGGGAATATGAGGAAAAGAAAGAAAGGCAAAAAAAGACAAAGGAAAAGGCGGAAGCCTTCACAATGGCTATGAAAAACGCTCTTAAACAGCCTGAAAAAAATGCCCAGAGGGACCCAGGTGAAAAGGTCTGAGCTTGCTGTTACTGTGGAAAGGAGGGGCACCTCAAGCTGGATTGCCCTCAGGCATCTAAGCCGCCCCTGACTCCATGTCTGGTCTGCAAAGGACCACACTGGAAGAGAGACTGCCCTCAGAGGCGTAGGTCTCCGGGGTCAGACTCTCAAGACAATCACAATTGAAGGTGCCTGGGGGTCCCCAAACAAGCTCCCGTCCTAATTACACCTGAGGAATCCCGAGTATTAATCACTGGGGGGGGGGGGCATCCATCGATTTCCTTTTAGATACTGGGGCAACTTACTCCGTGCTTACTGAAGCCCCTGGCCCACTTTCTTCCCGATCTGCTTCCGTAATGGAACTGTCTGGACGAGCCAAAAGGTATTATTTCAGTTATTCTTTATCTTGCAACTGGGATTCTGTGCTGTTTTCACACGAGTTTCTGATCCTGCCAGAACCTCCCTCACCCCTTTTGGGGAGGGATATACTGACCAAGGTCCATGCCTCTGTTTTCATGAATATGGAGCTCTCGCTTTCTCTCCCTCTAGTTGAACAAAATGTAAATCCTAGAGTCTGGGCTGATGGAAAATCTGTGGGTCGAGCACAAAATGCTATTCCTGTAGTTGTCAAGCTCAAAGACCCACACTTATTTCCACATAAGAAGCAGTATCCACTAAAACCTGAGGTTAAAAAAGGGTTAAAACCCCTCATCGAAAATTTAAAGGAACAGAGACTATTAATTCCCTGTAACAGTCCTTGCAACACTCCTATTTTGGGTATAAAGAAATCAAATGGTAAATGGAGACTAGTTCAAGATTTATGGATAATAAATGAGGCTGTAGTCCTTTACACCCCGTGGTGCCTAATCCTTATACTCTATTGTCTTTCTCAGTAATTGATTTAAAAGATGCCTTCTATTCAGTGCCTTTGGCGGAGGAAAGTCAATTTCTATTTGCCTTTGAAGACCCTACGCAGCCAGCTTCTCAGTTAATCTGGACAGTTTTGCCCCAGGGATTTCATGACAGTCCTGACTTATTTGGACAAAGTTTGTCACGGGATCTACAAAACTTTAATAGCTCTGAAGGGGTGGTGTTACAATATGTAGATGATATTTTGCTCTGTGCTGAGACAGAAAAATCTTGTTTGCGAGCCTCAGATTTCTTAAACTTTCTGGCAGGCTGTGGTTACAAGGCATCAAGAGAAAAGGCTCAGCTTTGTCAACAATCAGTTAGATATCTGGGCCTAATCATATCAGAAGGGACTAGGGCCATAGGATCTGAGAGAATAATCCTGTACTGAATTATATCCCCTACCTATGACTTTAAGACAATTGAGAGGATTTTGGGGAATCACAGGTTACTGTCACATTTGGATTCCAGGTTATGGGGAACTTGCCCAGCCTTTATATAAACTTATAGCTGAAACTCAGCAGGCCCAAACTGACAAACTGGTTTGGTCTCCAGAAACTCAAAAGGCTTTTTTAAGGTTCTTCAGACTGCTCTCCTGCAAGCTCCAGCTCTGAGCTTGCCCACAGGGTCAGAATTTAATTTTTTTGTCCCTGAAGGAAAGGTATGGCCTTGGGAGTTTTGACACAACCCCTAGGGCCTCACCAGCAACCTATTGCTTATCTAAAGCAATTAGATGTAAATTAGATGTAATTTCACGTGGGTGGCCCCACTGCCTTAGAGTAATTGGGGCAGCTGTTTTATTAGCACCTGAAGCTTTAAAAATAATTAATGGACGAAACCTTACTGTACTGACTTCTCATGATGTGAGTGGAATCTTACATTTTAAGGTATTTGGATGACAGACAGTAGGCTTCTTAAATACCAGTCATTGTTGTTAGAAGGACCAGTAACTAAGCTTAAAGTTTGTGGAAATTTAAATCCTGTCACTTTCCTTCCTGAGAAGGAAAATGAAACACCTGATCACGATTGTTCTCAATTCCTAACTTTAAACTATACAGCTCGGGAAGATCTAATGGATACCCCATTAGACAATCCTGACATGGAAATATTTACAGATAGCAGTTCTTTTGTTTGGGATGAAAAGCGTAAAGCAGGTTATGCCATGGTGACTGCTGAACAGGTTTTGGAAGCAAAATCCCTCCCCCAGGGAACCAGTGCTCAGTTAGCGGAGCTTGTGGCTCTGACCGGAGCTCTAGAGTTAAGCAAAGGGCGGCGGGTAAATATCTACACTGATTCTAACTATGCTTATTTGACTTTACATGCTCATGCTGCAATATTAAAAAAAGACAGTTTAAAACAGCAACAGGAGAACCTATTAAACATTTCAGAGAGATTGAGAGACTTAATGACTATATATTGTCCTAAAGAAGTAGCTGTTATGCATTGCAAAGGGCACAGCAGGGATGAGAGTAAAGTAGCCAAAGGTAATCAGCTGACTGACTGTCGAGCCAAAAAAGCAGCACTTTAAGAAACCCCTTCACTGCAGACGCCTTTGATCTGGACAGGTCCTGTGGAACAGGAAAATCCACAATACACTGAGGAAGAATTAGAAAGATATGAAAAAAGAGGAGCACAGATTACTAATAAAGGATGGCCACAGTCCAAGGATGAACGATTAATAATTCCTGAAAATGCTCAATGAAATATTCTTAAGGGTTTACATCAGAGTTTTCATTTGGGCACAGAGAGTACTTACCAAATGGCTTCTCGTTTGTTTGAAGGTAAAAATGTAATGAAAACTTTAAAAAATATTATCAAAAGGTGTGAGGTTTGTCAAAAAAAACCCCAAAGACTGAAAAGCTAACAAAATCTGGATTACACCAAAGTGGGAAGTATCCTGGAGAGGACTGGGAAATTGATTTTACTCATATGCCAAAAGCTAATGGATATTCTTGCTTACAAGTTCGGGTAGATACTTTTACTGGAGGGACTGAGCCTTCTCCCTGTCTTAGTGAACAGGCTAAGGAGATTATAAAGATTTTAATCCATAAAATTATCCCCAGGTTAGGGCTGCCAGGGAGCCTTCAGAGTGACAATGGCTCTGCCTTTAAAGCTGCTGTAACTCAGGGGGTATCTAAAGCTCTAGGAATAGAATATCACCTACACTGTTCCTGGAGACCCCAATCCTCAGAAAAGGTTAAAAAAGCTAATGACATTATCAAAAGATATCTGCACACATTAACTCAAGAGACACACGACAATTGGATTAAAGTCCTACCCATGGCTTTAATGAGGGCTCGAACTGCCCCCAGAAAGGAGGGACTGTCCCCCTTTAAATGTATTTATAGAAGGCCTTCCTTATGCACAGACATTGTTATAGACCCTGAAGCCTTGGAATTTACTAGTTATGTAACTCAGCTCTCAGCTTTTCAACAGACATCAACAAAACTCTGGGAGACGACTCCTGACCGCACCTCTGAGTCAAGCAAGCCTCTATTTGAGTCAGGAACTGAGGTCCTCATAAAAACTTGGGGATCTGGGGGCCCATCCCTCGAGCCCCTCTGGGAAGGCCCTCACCAGGTTCTTCTTTCTTCTCCCACAGCTGTCAAAGTGCCAGGAACTGATCCGGGGATAAATCACACTCGAATTAAGAGGTGGCACCCTGACCAAAACTAAGGGACATCTTTTTATGTCTTTACCTTCTATGCTCTGACTTTGTACTTTTCAGATAGGCCTGATAACCTATGTGAGCTTACTTCTGCTGACTCCAAATATCCTGAGTCTGCCCTTTGATCCTCAAGACCATGCCTTCCTGTCCTGGGCTCAATCCTACGCTGCATTCCACAATCCGTCTAACTGCTGGGTCTGTGGAGCACTCCCCTCTTCATCAGTAAAAGGCTTCCCAGTGTGGGCATCTCCACTTCAAGGAAAAGACTTTCTCCAAGTGTGTTAATACCTTCAACAACAATTACATGCGATGCCTCCGCTTCATCTGATGACATCTATCAACCCTAAAATGGACTGGTGCGACACTTTGTACTTTAACTATGGACATAATGTGACCTCGGTCCAATGACTATTTTGCTACACATAAGACAAATAGGTCTAGATCTAATGGTTTTTTACCTGACGTTTATCAAATATGGGATGAGGTTATATGGCTAACTCCTGAAAAAGGACGTTTAATATCTACTGCCCCTATATGCTGGGAACAAACACAGCCATCCCCAGTTAGCCAACAATTTAATTACAATGATTAGAAACAATTGGGATTTTTGCCTCAGGAAAGATGCAACATAATCATTCCTGTGTTTTCCAACCCCAGTTCAGGTCCTCCCTTTGTGTGGCCAGGCACTAATAGGGACTGGATATCTCAGTCACGCTGGTGAAAGGTTGTTGTTGAATTACAACTCCAGGGTTCTTGGGCCCTGGAGGAGAAGAATTTAATCTGGGGCCAGAGACGAAGCTTGATCGTTCAGAGCTTTTGTGTAACAAAGTTTATTAAAGTATAAAGGAGATAGAGAAACCTTCTGACATAGGCATCAGAAGGGGGCAGAAAGGGTACCCCCCCTGCTAGACTTCAGCTGGATGTTATATAGTCACCGAGCAGTCTGTTAATCAAAGAAAGGAATGTCTCAAAACTTAGAATGGCACCAGGCCCCTCACCCATATTTTGGGTGTATTTTGGGATAATCTTGGCTCCAAATGGTTTATCTTGGGCCATAAAAGGATTAACTTGAATCTTGAAGAAGGGCAGAGCACCATACAAATAGTTTCATTTACACAGATTAGAGGAACAATATCAGAGTATAACATACTGGTTTATCAAGTAGGTTCTGAGCCCAAAAGGCAGAACAGACCTGAAGACAGTTTGGGGTAAATGTATAGTACATTAGCATATCTTAGGATAAACATTTCCATAAGAAAAAGGCATTGGTTAACTTCAGGTGAAACCAGGTGTCTTGGCAACACAGAAATTTAAGAGAAACCTCCTTTTAAATTTGTATAGAGAAGGAAAATAAATCGATAGTTTGTTTCCTCCTGCCGCTTAAGAGAGATAAAAATGTCTGACACTTGCAGGCTATTTCCTCCGTTTGGAGACCCCTGGCCTTCCTGCCTGTTGCCCTCTCATTCCCCCCTTTTCTTTGAGGAGAATTAGGTTGCCTAGGGAAAAGGGGCGTCGTTTTCGTTCCATAACTGTTTTCGAGCTGAGAAGGGGCATTGTCCCTAAATTGGCGAGGCAACATTATCCTCCTAATCCTCATATTGAGGATATCTGATCCAAGGGCCCCAAATACTAGTTGGAGGCAGCTGCAGCAGTGGCAGGAGTTTGAGCAACCATTTGGAACTTGAAAGCTTTCATGGGGCTAGAAACAAATCCAGTTATACAGTTACAGATGCAGGGAGCAAACAGCAAAAACAATCAGAATTATTGTAATTAAGATAGTTGTCCACCATGGGGAGCTAGTTAACTTCTCCCAAAGTGAACTGTGGTATTGGAAAAGGCTCTTGAGAGTCCCTTGGACTGCAAGGAGATCCAAGTAGTCCATCCTAAAGGAGATCAGTCCTGAGTGTTCATTGGAAGGACTGATGTTGAAGCTGAAACTCAAATACCTGATGTGAAGAACTGACTCATTTGAAAGGCCCTGATGCTGACTGTGTGGATCACAATAAACTGTGGAAAATTATCTATAGTATTCTCTATAGTTCCTCTTCAACTCTTCACATGAGGTGGCCAAAGTATTGGAGTTTCAGCTTCAACATCAGTCCTTCCAATGAACACTCAGGACTGATCTTTAGGATGGACTACTTGGATCTCCTTGCAGTCCAAGGGACTCTCAAGAGTCTTCTCCAACACCACAGTTCAAAAGCATCAATTCTTTGGTGCTTAGCTTTCTTTATAGTCCAACTCTCACATCCATACATGACTACTGGAAAAACCATAGCCTTGACTAGATGGACCTTTGTTGGCAAAGTAATGTCTCTGCTTTTTAATGTGCTGTCTAGGTTTGTCACAGTTTTTCTTGCAAGGAGTTCAGTTCAGTTCCGTCACAAAGTCGTGTCCGACTCTGCGAACCCATGAACTGCAGCATGCCAGGCTTCCCTGTCCATCACCAACTCCCAGAGTCTACCCAAACCCATGTCCATTGAGTCAGTGATGCCATCCAACCATCTCATCCTCTGTCGTCCCCTTCACCTCCTGCCCTCAATCTTCCCCAGCATCAGGGTCTTTTCCAATGAGTCAGCTCTTCACATCAGGTGGCCAAAGTATTGGAGTTTCAGCTTCAGCATCAGTCCTTCCAATGAACACCCAGGACTGATCTCCTTTAGGATGGACTGGTTTGAACTCCTTGCAGTCCAACAGAGTCTCAAGAGTCTTCTCCAACACCATAGTTCAAAAGCATCAGTTCTTCGGCCCTCAGCTTTCTTTATAGTCCCACTCTCACATCCATACGTGACTACTGGAAAAACCATAGCCTTGACTAGATGGACCTTTGTTGGCAAAGTAATGTCTCTGCTTTTTAATATGCTGTCTAGGTAGGTCATAACTTTTCTTCCAAGCAGTAAGTGTCTTTTAATTTCATGGCTGCAATCTCCATCTGCAGTGATTTTGGAGCCCCCAAAAATAAAGTCAGCCACTGTTTCTCCATCTGTTTGCCATGAAGTGATGGGACTAGATGCCATGATCTTAGTTTTCTGAATGTTGAGCTTTAAGCCAACTTTTTCGCTCTCCTCTTTCATTTTCATCAAGAGGCTCTTTAGTTGTTTGCTTTCTGCCATATGGGTGGTGTCATCTGCATATCTGAGGTATTGATATTTCTCCCAGCAATCTTGATTCCAGCTTGTGCTTCCTCCAGCCCAGCATTTCTCATGATGTACTCTGCATATAAGTGTAGGAGGCTTTTAATTTCATGGCTGCAGTCATGATCTGCAGTGATTTTGGAGCCCTCCAAAATAAAGACTCTCACCGTTTCCACAGTTTCCCTATCTATTTGCCATGAAGTGATGGGACCGGATGCCATAATGTTAGTGTTTTGAATGTTGAGTTTTAAGCCAGCTTTTTCACTCTCCTCTTTCATGTTCATCAAGAAGCTCTTTAGTTCCTTCACTTTCTGCCATTAGGGTGGTGTCATCTGCATATCTGAGGTTATTGATATTTCTCCTGGCAATCTTGATTCCAGCTTGTGCTTCTTCCAGCCCAGCGTTTCTCATGATGTACTCTGCATATATGTTACATAAGCAGGGTGACAATATACAGCCTTGACATACTCCTTTTCCTATTTGGAATCAGTCTGTTGTTCTATGTCCAGTTCTAACGGTTGCTTCCTGACCTGCATATAGGTTTTTCAAGGGGCAGGTCAGGTGGTCTGGTCATCTCTTTCAGAATTTTCCACAGTTTATTGTGATCCACACAATCAAAGGCTTTGGGATAGTCAATGAAACTGGTTTACTTTTAATAATTTCTTTATACCTTGTATGTAAAATGTGCTTATAAAAACTAATGTTATTGAGCACTATTCTAGGTACTCTGCTAAGCACTTTATAGGCATTATTTGATATAATAGTCTCAAACTTTGACATGGATACTGTCATCCTCCTTTACAGAATGTGTCACTGAGGCTTAGAGAGCTTCAGTGACTTGCTTAAGTTCACAGAGGTTCACAGAACTATTATTTAAACCAAGGTCAATATGAGTATCTTTCAGAAAGTTAGCAAGCTGCTGGTTCTATTCATTTTAGTTTAAATGGACTATAAGAAAAGACCAACATCCACTGACAGATAAGTGAATAAGGAAGATGTGGTATATACACACAATAGAATATTCCTCAGCCATAAGAAAAGGATGAAATCTTGCTCCTTGCAACAGCATGGATGGATGCAGAGGTTGTTATGCTAAGTGAAGTCAGAGAAAGGTAATACCCCATGATTTCACTTACATGTGGCATCTAAAAAACTAAATAAATGAATAAACAAAATAGAAACTGACTCACAGATACAGAGAAAAAACTGGAGTTTTCAGATGAGAGAAGAGGGTGAGAGGTTAGACAAAACAGGTGAAGGAGATCAGGGTTATAAGTCAAGTCACAGGGATATAACATACACAATAGTCAACAATGGATGTGATGTATAGTCAATAGTATTACTTATACATATAATATTATCATACAGGAATTTTGTATGGTGGCAGATGGTTACTAGACTTATTGGGGTGATAATTTTGCTGTGTACATAAATGTCAAATCTTGTTGTACACTTGAAACTAACATTGTATATCACCTGTGCTGTGCTTAGTCAATCAGTTGTGTCTGACTCTTTGTGACACCATGGGACTGTAGCCTGCTAGTCTCCTCTGTCCATGGGGATTCTCCAGGCAAGAAAACTGGAGTAGGTTGCCATGGGAATCTTCCCAAGCCAGGTCTCTTGAATTGCAGGTGGATTCTTTACCGTCTGAGTCACCAAGGAAGCCCGTTTATCATCTAGACATCAATAAATTTTTTTTCAAGTGACAACTACATGTCAAGTAAAATTGCTGACAAGCCTTTGAACCAAGCTGAAGTTATAATAAGTAAAGATTAACCTAAAATCATACTGTCCAAATTATAATTAGAACTATATCTACATACAGATACATAGATGTTTAAAATAGTCCTTTTTGTAGCTAAGTAGCTAAGTTGTTGCAGTACTTCTAAACTTTCCATAGCTACCTGCATTGCAGGTCTGTTTTTGATTATCACAATCAGTTACTAATTGTGAGATAGGAAGAAAAACTCAAAATACCTTAGGGGAATGATTTTTTTTTTTAATGGCTCTGTGTAGAATACTTGCGTTAATAGGGTGTCAGTCAGCTTCCCTGGTGGCTCAGTGGGAAAGAATCTGCCAGACAATAGCAGGAGATACAAGGTCAATCCCTGATCTGGAAAAGTTCCACATGCAGCGGAGCAACTAAGCCCATGCACCTCAACTATTGAGCCTCTACTCTAGAGCCTGGGAGCCCCAACTGCTGAGCCTATGTGCCCTAACTACCAAAGCCCGCTCACCCTAGAGGCTGTGCCCCACAACAAGAGAAGCCACTGCAGTGAGAAGCCCACTCTACAACTAGAGAAAAGTGAAGATCCAGCAGAGCCAAGATAAATAAATCAAAGTATTTGAAAAACTACGATGCCAGTACAAACTGGGCCTTTTACTCATTTTGGACTTCAGAGAGAGGTGATCTTTTTGGGAAAAAAATCAATTGGTGGTCATAATGTCCTTTCAAGTTGACTTTATCAATACTTATTATTTTGGGACTTTAGAAAAACCTAAAATAGGAAACAATTTCAAGAAAGCAAGGAACCATTTGTCAAGGAGAAATCCCACAGAAAGCACAGCTCTCATAAAGACACACCCATCCCACCCAATTAGACACTTGAAGTCAGAAACTTCTCAGTGATGGAGTTGGGATGGAGAGAAGTAGGTAAATTCAGAATGTGCTTTGGAAGTAGAATCACAGGACATGCTAGAGGATTACGTGGAAGGCGTGAGGGGGAAGGGGTCAAGAAGCGTAGTAAGTTACAGTGTGCAGGAGAAGCACATGTCTCTGAGGGAGATGTGGGGTTAGAATGAAGACTTCTGTTTAGAGCAAGTGAGTTTAGGATATGAAGATGCTTGAGATGGAAGGATTGCTAACAGCCCCCTTTAGTCAGACTTTAAAGGAAAGTGAAGGGGATCAAGAGGAGGCAAAGAGAGGGGAGAGGTTTACTGGGGATGAGATGGCTCTGCATTTCAGCTCCTTTCTTCAAGCCTCTTGAGAACTGACTCTAGAACAAGTCTTCCTGTTATAAGTCTTTCTTGAGATGGCCAATTGGTTCTCAACCTTATGCAGTCTCATAACTTCCTCTTATAATCATTCATGCATTTGCTTAACATATACTTACTGAGCTCTTTCTCTGTGCTAGTCTTCGTGCTAAACTCTAGAAGTTGATCTGTAAGTCATAAGTCATAGCCTCTTAAATCCTGATAGTTTTTCCTCCTCTCATCTGTGTTATTCAACTTGAGTTCCAAAGTTAAAATTGAAGTTGAGGCACTGGTCTTAGAACCAGTCATTATCCTAAAAACCATCCACATACTTTGCTATTGACCATTTGCTGCCTATGGTGACTTTTCATATTTTAAGAGTTTATGTATCAGCAGAAAACCTCACTGGCCACTTGTGGCCCACACTCTGTTCACACAGCCTATTCCACAGACTGCTTTACCTGGGCACCGGGCCCCGGAGACAGGTGTTCTCCCAGACGTTCTTGTTTCTCTAGATCAGCAGTCCTCAAACTTCGGTATCAAGGCCCCTTCGCACCGAAAATGGCGGATGCCAGAGAGCTTCTGTTTATGTAGGTTATATCTTCCTATGTTTACCCTATTTAACAGTCAATTTAGGGAAATTTTAATAATTTATGTTAATAATAACACACTGGATTTTTTTCACACCTTCCCTGTGAGTGACAAGTGGCCACCTGATCCTCTTGTTTCAGCCTCACCTGTTAAGTCTGCTTCCAGGCCCCTGGGGTCTCAGTCCTCTCACTCAGGCAATGTTTCCCTTTCCCCTTTCCCTCTCCTAAAATCTATTTCTGTCTGTCCTCTCTTACTTCTATCCTATCGTCGCATGAGTGTGGACAATGGGCAGCTATAGCATCACTCCTCTCAGCTTGTGAGACCTGCCTCCTCTGGCCGGCAAAGTCTCACCTTGATGGGTGATGAGCAGAGGTGGGAGAGGCTCACCTCATATGTTTCAAACCTAGTTCCAGTGCAATCTGCCCGATGGGAGATTAATGACAATGATACAGGTTTAAACCTCATATTGCGCAGTGGCTGGCAGTCCAATTGTCCCAATATTCTCCCCTTTATTTAACTGTTTCCAAGAGAGGTCTAGTTGGGAACAGGCTGAGGATTTCTATGTACGGGTGTACTGTGTGGCTGCAGGCCCACACAGGATGGACAACTGTCTGGTTTCTGGGCTTGATCACCCTGGTGAGCAGCGGACAGGGTGCGCCCTCCTCCACAGCCCTTTCTGGAAGAGTGCAGGTCGGTGCCAGACAGACACCCTCAGGGGCTGCGTGGCAATGGCAGCTCCTCTCGTGTTCAGCGCTTTCTGCCCCTCCACCCTTTACCCCTCCTTTGGTCCTCAGCCCTATGCTCCAGTCCTCTTTGTCCTGAAAACTTCTTGTTTGTGTCTTTCAGCTTTGTCATTGGTGTCTTTGTGATGTAGTTTTGTCTGTCCAACTGCTCCTGCAAGTCTCTGTTGACATGTGGGCACGGCACAGCACTGAAGCCTTGAAATACAAACAGCCCATATTTCCTGAGGCTCCTTCTTTAAATTACTTAGTGGGACTTTAAAAAACAGAGGAAAAGACAGAGCTTGCATTTTCCCCTTGTCTGTACTTGCAATCTAACTATTCTGCCTGGGCTCTCAGGAAATATTAATACCTCATTTATACCTGCATCTTTATTCTAAAGGGGTAAGGGGCTGACGGTCTCTTGTTCTGAAACTGCTTCCTGGAAAGACTGCTGACCTTAGCTCGCTGACTGTTTCAGGGGCCTGTAGGGTAAGGGGCTGACGGTCTCTTGTTCTGAAACTGCTTCCTGGACAGACCGCAGACCTTAGCTCGCTGACTGTTTCAAGGACCTGTAGGAACCTGGGCCACCCTCCACTGAAATGGACTGCATTCCTTGCACCATCATGAGTCTTATTTCAAACTTTTGGAGCCTAAGCACACAAACTTAACCAAAAAGTTAAGTAAACAAGGGCTAAAAAGGAGAATGATAACAATAGCTGTTGAAGGGCCTAGAAAGGGAAGGAACCAGGTTTAACTTTGGTCTTCCTGAGCTGTTGACCAGTTAAGGGAGGCACTAAATCCCCTACCAAAGTTATGACACCAAGTCTGCCTGGACTTATATTTCCTTAATATTAACTTTTCTGTGTCCCATCACATTGTTCCGAGTGCAGCAGGAAATATTCGTTATCCCACAAATTCTACCTTGTTCTGCCAGAAGGTACTCAAGGGCCAGACAATTGGCAAGAACCACACCAGCCAAGGAAACAGTAGTGGTCCCAAGTCCACAAAGGCTTCAAATAGGATCCATCCCACTACATCCTTTTACTTACCTGTTGATGGTGCTTGTCTTTTGACTAGGTATCTCAGATCTTCCACTGGCTCACAGATGTACTCTTCTCTTGTGCTGGGGTTTCTGGAAGTAAAATCTTTAGTCTGGACAAGTATACCCGTTCTCTTTCAGTTTGACAGCAGTGAGGATGGTTTAAATGGTTGGTTGGGGGAACCCCTTTCTGGGTTTTAAGAAGAACTTGGTCCCCGGGGTTTCTTTGTGAAGGAACTGCTCCTTCCTGTGTATTTTTAGGGGGAGGTGGCAGTGCCTTGTGGGGACTGTCCTGGATTGCTTCTGAACTTGTCCTAGATAAGTGATGTATCTCAAGGCCTGGTTCATGTCCTCACTCACTAGAATGTCAGTAGTAAGAAAAAGTCTCCTTTAGGTCATTTCAAATAGGCTAAGTCTCAGATCACTCCTGGGCGATACACAGACCTTGAGGACTGCAATAGGAAGTAAGTTGGTCCAGGGTTCCTGAGTTTCTTGCCAGAGCTTTGCTAAGGTTTTCCTTAAAGTATGGTTCACTTCTCTAGCTTACCCAAAGACTGGGGGTGCCAAGGGTATGAGCTTGCAGTCTGTTCGTAGGGCTGTTGTGAGCCCCTGTGTGATTCTGGTTATAGAGAGGGCCTGTTATCACTCAGAAGGGATTTTGGAAGTCCAAACTAAGGAATTATTTCTTTTGAAAGGGACTTACAGACTTCTACAGTTTTTTCAGATCAGGTGGGGAAGGCTTCAACCCATCCTGTGAAAATATCAACAAACTTCAGAAGATATGTCCTGCTCATGAGGACATTTGGGTGAAATCTAACTGCCAGTCTTCCCCTGGATATGTCCCTCAGCATCTAATCGATCTGAACAGCAGACAGGGATTGGATGGTGTGGGTTATCATGGGCACATAAATCATAGGCAAGCATCTCTTGCTTTGCTGTCCTCGTCACCCCCTTCCTGCAAAGCCTTCTGCCCATATACACCCCTCCCATAGCAGGTGGCATCAGTAAGCTCGTCATGAATTTCCATTGTTGGGCCTTCTTCCTTTTCATGCCAGCCTGTACTTTTTTTCCCCATAGCTCCATTTCTCAGCATTTTCTTCTTCCTGTGGAGAATACTGGGAAAGGCTAGAGAGTTCAGAGGGACAATCACTAGAGCCATAACTTGTTCAGCCTCTTGCAGTTGAGCTCCTGTTTTGCAATTTGATCAGCTTTGCTGTTTTCTTGGCTCACAGAAGATCTATCTCTCTGATGGCCTCTACAGTGCATTACTGCTACCCAGGTCAGGAGCTTCACTGCTTCTGAAAGAGGCAGGATGAAATCTTTGTTTTATGTGGGAATTTACAGCGGTTAACATCCTCTTTCTTTCCAAATGACACTATGTGCATTGAGCACATGGAACCCATATTTAGAGTCAGTAAAAATATGTAATATCTTATCCTTTGCTAATTGCAATGCTCTCACTAATGCGATTAGTTCAGCCTTCTGGGCTAAAGTCAGGGATGGCAGGCCTTTGGCTTCTGTGATTTCATCTAGACTAACCAAGGCATAGCCAGCCCACTGGGTTCTCACTTCTTCAAAACTACTCCCATCATTAAGTCATTCGACCTCAGGGCTGTCAAGAGGCTCATCTGGAAGATCAGACCTGCTGGCGTAAGTTTATTCTAGGGTCTCTATATATTCTGCATTAAGTCTCCACTCTTAACCACTGGAAGCAGAGTTGCTGGGTTCAGGGTTTGGCACACCTTCAAGGTAATGTCAGGGGTGTCCTTAAGAAGGGGCCTGATAACTTGCTAAACTTCCTTCAGTCAAAAATGATGTCCTTTGACCTCCAGCACATATTGTACCTGATGAGAGATGAACACAAGTAAGTGTAGTCCTAGGGTGAGCTTGGAAGCCTCATTAACCAACAGGGCTGTGGCTGCTACTGCTTGCCAGCAACTTAGATATCCCAGGGCCACTGAGTCCAGCTGTTTTGAAAAGTAAGCCAGTACTCTCTGAGTCAGCCCAAGTTTTGGGGTCAGGACTCCTAGCGCTATCTCTGACCTCTTGTGAACATACAGGGTGAATGGCTTGTCCAAATTTGGAAGCCCCATTGCTGGTGCTCTACTTGACTGTCTTTAGAGTCTCAAAGACCTGCTAGTGATTATTATTCAATTGAAGGGGTTCCCTTTCTCCTCCCCGTAGAGCCTCAAGTAGGGGTTTTGCTGTAAGGCCATAATTTAGAATCCAGATGTAACAGAAGCCAGCCATTCTGAGAAGCCTCGAGTTGCCTCTTTTTGGTTGGAGATGGTAATGCACTAATTGTTTGTTTTCAATCTATGATCGGGGCTTGTGCTGCTGGGGTCAAAAGAAATCCTAAATATTGAATCCATTGCTGTGAGATCTGTGCCTTTGTTAGAGAGGCTTTATAGCCCCTTTGCCAGAAAATTTAGAACCCTAACGGTATTCTGATGTGAATCTTGTTTGGTCACACTACTTAATTAATGATCACCAACGTGTGGTAGAAGAGTTCCCATCTCAAGGCCCAGTTCCCTCAGTTGCCTCGCTAATTCATTTAGGGAAGCCCCAAAGGATGGCAGCTGTCTCAAAAACGCTGCAAAAATCCTGTCATGTGTACTGAGTGTCTGTCAAGGTGTCAAGGTTCCTCCATTCAAAGGCAAATTGATATTAAGAGTCTGAATGTAGATGGATACAGAAAAAGAATCTTTGAGGCACCAGTGAGTGAACAGGGATGACTGCCTCACTCACTGCTGCAAAGTCTTGCACAAACAGTTACTCCCCACTAGATTTCTGAATGGGAAGGATGGGGGTGTTGCAAGGGGACTGCTGCTGCTGCTAAGTCTCTTCAGTCGCGTCCGACTCTGTGCGACCCCAGAGACGGCAGCCCACCAGGCTCCCCCGGCCCTGGGATTCTCCAGGCAGGAACACTGGAGTGGGTTGCCATTGCCTTCTCCAATGCATGAAAGTGAAAAGTGAAAGTGAAGTTGCTCAGTCGTGTCCGACTCTTCGCGACCCCATGGACTGCAGCCCACCAGGCTCCTCTATCCATGGGATTTCCCAGGCAAGAGTACTGGAGTGGGGTGCCCTTGCCTTCTCCGGCAAGGGGACTGGTAGGGCCTAAAGAGTCCGTGTTTTAGGAATTTTCTAACCAGTGGTTGGATCCCCTTCAGGGCTTCAGGCTCTAAAAGATATTGTCTCTTTCAGCAGTATCTGTCCCAAGGTCTTAATCTTTATTTTTTTTTTAACCCTATCAGAAAAAAATTGGCAGTGTTTGATGTTTCTGTTCTTGTTTCATGTATTGACTTTTTTTGTTTTTTTTTAATTGAAATATAGTTCTTTTATAGTATGTGTTAATCTCTACTATACAGCAAAGTGACTGAGTTTTTCCATAAAATACACTCTTTAAAATATTCTTTTCCCTTATATCCTGGGAGATTGGAAATAATTCCTTGTGCTGTATGGTAGGGCCTTGTTGTTTATGTTTCTAAATATAATAGTTTGCATCTTGCTGTTGTTGTTCAGTCACTCAGTTGTGTCTGACTCTTTTCGACCCCAAGGACTGCAGCATGTCAGGCTTCCCTGTCCTTCACTGTCTCCTGGAGCTTCCTCAGACTCATGTACATTGAGATGGTGATGCCATCCATCGCATCCTCTGCCGTCCCCTTCTCCTCCTGTCTTCAACCTTTCCCAGCATCAGGATCTTTTCTAATGAGTCAGTTCTTCACATCAGATGGCCAAAATGTTGGAGCTTCAGCTTCAGCATTAGTCCTTCCAATGAGTATTTAGGACTAATTTCCTTTAGGATGGACTGCTTTGATCTCCTTGCAGTCCAGGGGATTCTCAAGAGTCTTCTCCAGCACCACAGTTCAAAACCATCAATTCTTCCGTACTCAGCCCTCTTTAAAGTTGAACTCTCACATCTATATATGACTCCTGGAAAAACCATAGCTTTGACTATACTGATCTTTGTCAGCAAGGAAATGTCTCTGGTTTTTAATGCACTATCTAGGTCGGTCACAGCTTTTCTTCCAAGGAGCAAGTGTCTTAATTTCATGGCTGCAGTCACCATCTGCAGTGATTTTCAAGCTCAAGAAAATAAAGTCGCTCACTATTTCCATTGTTGCCCCATCTATTTGCCATGAAGTGATGGGACCAGATGCCATGATCTTAGTTTTTTGAATTTTGAGTTTTAAGCCAGCTTTTTCACTCTCCTCTTTCATTTCATCAACAGGCTCTTTAGTTTCTCTTAGCTTTCTGCCATTAGGGTGGTGTCATCTGCATATCTGAGGTTACTGATATTTCTCCTGGCAATCTTGATTCCAGCTTGTGCTTCATCCAGCCTGGCATTTTGCATGATGTACTCTGCATATAGATTAAATAAGCAGGGTGACAATATACAGCCTTGATGTACTCCTTTCCCAATTTGGAACTAATTCATTGTTCCATGTCTCATTCTAACTTGCTTCTTGACTTTGCAGGAAGCAGGTAAGGAGGTCTAGTAGTCCCATCTCTTTAAGAATTTTCTACAGTTTGCTGTGATCCACACAGTCAAAGGGTTTAGCATAGTCAATAAAGCGGAAACAGATGTTTTTATGGAACTCCCTTGCTTTTTCTGTGATGCAACTGATGTTGGCAATTTGATTTCTGGTTCCCCTGCCTTTTCTAAATCCAGCTGCCCACCCCAAATTCCCAGTCTGTCCCTCTCCTCCCCACCTCCACCCTGTGAACCACTAGTCTGGTCTCTAGTCTGTAAGCCTGTTTCTGTTTTGTAGATATATTCATTTGTGGTCATATTTTAAATTTCACATACAAGTGATACCATGTGGTATTATTATTATCTTTCTCTATTTCCCTTCGGATGATTATCTCCCATGGTGTTGGGGTCCAGCCCTGGTGGATCCAGGGTAATTCGAAGTGGGGACGGCATCAGCGATCGGGAAACAATTATTTAATTAAAGATTTAATTGAAGATAAAAGGAGAGATTAGAGAAGAATAGCATAGTGGAAGAAAAGAGGCTGTATTCCTTGGTTTACACAAAAAGCCAATAAAATCTCAAAACAAGAGACTTGCATCGTCTACCTTAGGCCACAGGCGCCTTCCCGGTCTCCCGTAGGAGCGGAGACGCAAAGAGCCTCCCCGTTCAGGTCTTAGAAGCCCAGGCAAAATTAGCAGACGCGGTGAGCCTTTGTGCTCCAGATGGGAATTCAGCCTGAAAAGAAGAGAAAGAAAAGACGACACGGGGAAACCAGTCTTTCCAGTAGCTGGTCCGTCTCTTTATTTTCCAGGGCCGCTTTTATACTTTAAGTTATACATAGAGATAAATGTACAAAGTCATGCAGGGTCAGCAGTCCTGACCCTTATTAAAACCAGGTGCTTCATATGCATGCATACAAAGGTCTTAGGTGAATTTACATCATCTTCTGGCCAGGGGGCCTGCTAACATTTTATGACCCTTTCTTTCTGATAATGGTCAGTCAACCAGAAAACTTATTTTTTCCAGGAGTGACTTTTCTTAAACCAGGCACCACCCTCCAAAGGCACCAGATGAAGTTGCATTCCTACAGGGCAAAGGTGCAGTGGTTATAATTAAGAAAAGAATTCACTAGCCTAAGGTTAAACATAATTAATATCAAAGGTTAATACTTATTTCTCCTATATGTTAGTTATACCAATTAATGTGTATAAAGGGACAAGGGTATGGAGACTTAGCAGCAAAATATTGGCTCAACAATGAAACCCTCCACCAGTACTATTCTAATAACCCACTAATACTATACTAATAATTTCCTAACTTCTCAAAGGAATCTGTATTTAGAAAGTTTAAAGCATCTCGTGCCTCTCACGGTTGGGAGGCTGTGAACAATCACATGTGGCCGGACAAACCTGTCAGGCAGGTCAAAGAGTCATCAGGGAAGTTTTCAGACTGAAACACTCTTGTTACGCCCAGGAGACTTATTAACTGGAGCTTTAAGTTAACCTTTTTCAGAGAGAGGTGGTGGGGGATAGCCCCTGTTAATGTCAGAAGAGTTGGTGAGAGGCATAATACAGTAAGGCAGGCAGACTCTGGTTTTGGGGGCAGATGCTCGAGAAAGTCCGGGGGGACCCCTGAGGCCTGATCCCGCCTTTGCGTATGTCAGGCCCCTTTCCTCATGACCTCTGCCACGGGCGGGATCCCTCACACTGGCTCCCGGCCCCACTGCATCCGTGCTGCTGCAGATGGCCTTATACTGTTCTCTTTTCATAGCTGAGTAGTATACCACTGTATAAGTGTACCACTTCTTCTTTACCCACTCATCTGTGGATGGACGTTTAGGTTATCTCCGTGTTTTGACCATTCTGAATAGTGCTGCTATGAACTGAGGGTGCAAGTATATATTTTTATTTTTGGATGTGCTTGGTCTTCCTTGCTGCACACATACTTTCTCTAGTGGCTGCGACTGGGGGCTACTCTTCATCGCAGTGCTTGGCCTTCTCATTGCAGTGGCTTGTCTTGTTGTGGAGTTCAGGCTCAGTAATTGTGGCACATGGGCTGTTTCCTCATGGCATGTGGAATCTTCCTGGATCAGGGATTGAACCCACGTCCCCCTGCATTGGCAGGTGGATTCCTAACCACCAGACTATCAGGGAAGTCCACATGTATCTTTTTGAATCATAGTTTTGTCCTGGTATATGCTCCAGGCCTTAGTCTTTATTCTTTATTTATCTTTTGGCCATGCTGAATAACATGAGATCTTAGTTTCCCAACACCAGGGATCAAATTTGCGGCCCATGCAATGGCAGAGCGGAGTCCTAACCACTGGAATGCCCTGAATATGTAACTTCTGATAAATTATATAGTATGCATAAATACCAAATTTAGGACCTCTGCAGGTAGAAGTGGGAAGGAAGGAAATGAAACAGGTTAAGCAGTGTTCTGGTATGTTGGAGCTGGTATGCAGCTGCTCATTATTCTTCATGTATTTGTTAATATCTGATATTTGTTTCTCTCTCTCTGAGCTACTTCACTCTGTATGACAGACCCTAGGTCCATCCACATCACTAAAATAACCCAATTTCATTCTTTTTAATGGCTGAGTAATATTCCATTATATACCTATACCACATTTTCTTTATCCCTTCATCTGTAAGTGGTCATTTAGGTTGCTTCCATGTCCTGGATATTGTAAATAGTGCTGCTGTGGACACTGGGGTACATGTGTCTTTCTGAATTATGATTTTCTCAGCAGTACATGCCCAGTAGTAGGATTGCTGTGCTCTAGGCCTTAATCTTATAAGGGAAGGCATTTCGCCCTTCCTGGAACCAAGTTACTCCAAACTACAAGATCCACCTATTCCCTAATTTCTTAGAGGATGTCCTGGGAAATATTATGATGACCAGCAGGTGGGCCATCTGGGGCTATCACTACCAATAGATGCATGTTCTGTTCGAATTCTTTCCTCCCTGGATTTCACCTAAGTCTACATGGCTCCTAATTTATTTAGCAAACCTCTCCCACAGAGGGGGACAGGGCATTCTGGCATATACAGAAAGGAGTGAGTAGTGATAACGGGCCTGAGTCCACAGGCCAGGGGAGACATACACCACCTTCCCTTTGTCTGTTCATCATCTCCCATCACAGTACAGTCATGGCTGGAGAGGGGACCGGCTGGTCAAGTCAGAACACAGCAGTGGCTCAGGTGTCTGTAAGAAATCCAGTTCTCCTACCTGCCACATCTAAGGTGAACTGAGGCTCTACTGGAGTCCTGAGGATGGTCAAGTAGGATTTGGAGCCAGGCAGGCACTTGGGCCTGCCAGACAGTGTACAGGAATCTAATTTGAGAAATTATCAAGAAACTGAAGCTGGTCAGGGGTACCTCTCGAATGTCCCACTGGAGGGTGCTCAGGACACTGTCCCTTCCAGGGTCCCTCCTTAGACAAAAGGCACACTGGTTTCAGCCCACGTGGCTTCTTGGCTGTTTGTTGGGTCTTCTCATCCCTCTGGGTTCCCCAAACATGACAGGTGAATTTGAGCAGCCAAAGCTGCTTTTTCTTCATTAGCCTCTTGTCCTTACTGGTCTCCTCTGTTAAGTCTTGGTTGTTATAGACCTTGAAGGCCTCATTTATCAAGTTGACAATGGCGTTTCAAGCCCAGCCTCAAGCCTTTGTAGTTTTCTCTGTATGTCAGGAGTAGCCTGGGTGATAAAGTTCATGGCCAGCAGTGTCCTCCCTTCTGTGGAACCAGGGTCTGTACTGGTGTCCTCTCTGAATGCCGCTATCACCTGGCCCAGAAAGACTGCTGAGTTTTCTTTTCCCCTGTGTAATGTCTCAGACTTTATCATAATTTACAGGCTTCACCATACACTTCTTCATCCCTTCTGACAGATAAGTAGTAACTGTCTCATCCTAGCCTGGCTTATACAATCTTCAGTCCAGGTGTGGGTCATGTTCTGGGACTGCATCTCCTCCACCTGGTAAATGTGTTGTGGACGGGTGGCAGGAAGCCATCTGCATGTTCCCCGGCCTTTATCGGTATATGCTCCGTTTCATCCCAGGTGCAACAGTGGGCATGAAATACCGTGATGTCCTGCTAGGTGAGAGAGACTGCCAACCCCAGACTGACAAATTCATCCCTGAACTTGTCAGAGTTCTCTGAGAACCTGCCAAACCTCTCCTTACAGATCAACCCAATTAGTTTAGGATTTCTCTTTGGGACCTTCCAAGCATTTGAGAAAACTCCTGGAGATAGTGAAGGAAAGGGAAGCCTTGCATGCTGCAGTCCATGGGGTCGCAAAGAGTCAGACACAACTTAGCAGCTGAATGACAACAGGCAGTCTAGAGTGCAACAGGGTCACAAATGGTCGGACACAACTGAACACGCACCTCCATGCACACGGGGGACCCTTGAAGCACCCCAAAGTTAACTGGGAATTAGTCCAGGGAATTTCAATTAGAATTTGGTATTTGGGAAGTCTGTCTAAAATTTGTAGAAGTTTTATAATACTCAGTCATATGGGATCATAGGTTTCTGTGAAACAATACTTATTCCTTGGGCTAAGTTGGGAGAAAAAAATAAAAAGTAAATGTACATCAGTTAAAGGCACAGGAACTCACATGCTCTGTTCTCAAAAGCAGCATCCAGGACAATTTTATGAGAGAGAAGAACCAAATCCAGTCCTACTTAAAAAAAAAAAAAAAAATCCAATTACCTAATGAAATTTAGATGCATACCTAATGAAATGTGTGCATGGAGGTGCATGTTCAGTTGTGTCTGACTATTTGTGACCCTGTTGCACGCTAGACTGCCTGTTGTCATTCAGCTGCTAAGCTGTATCTGACTCTTTGCGACCCCATGGACTGCAGCATGCAACCTTAGAAATCCTGACCACATAAAAATTCTTTTCTTGGTGTTTCTCTCCTGCCAATCTTCTAAAACTTTCTGCAGCCAAAGTCTGTCCCTAATTCCCCACTCAAAACTTGCCAGCTTGAGGGAAAAATCACCCATTTTCCTTTCAAAAAATATATTTCCAGTCCTTATAGCTTCTTTTCTGAAAACACACATCCTACTTAAGCAACCATGAACTGTCCTTTCCATTAGCTTTCCATTCATTGCTAAAGAACATGTAAGGTGGCACCAAACATCTTTAGTTTGTCTCACAAAAAGATGATAGTAGACCTGTTTAACAATTAATGTTCCAATATTTTATCTTATTTGAAATGGTGTGAATGTCCAATTACTCTCATTTATTTTCAAATTTATGAAAATTTGGAGAGACTCTTTTAGATGGACATTTCCAAAACATAATTATTCCTATAGTTTTCCCAAAACTTTCTTATCCAAGTTGCATTTACTTAAAAATTTAATCATATCAGGTTATTTTTCCCTGTTAACAGGATTTATAACAGAAACAATATGCACTTACTGACTTCATGTAACTCTGGGTACAGTGAAAGTGTTATCCTTAATATTGATAACTCTTAAAAAGTCTATGAATTAAAGTCATAGTGTGTAAGCTAGACAAGTTAATTTCTCTAGAACCAGAGATCTCAGTTTTCCCACTTGTATTTAAAATGTTTCTCTTTACACATACACACCCCCCTCCACCAGCTGTCTGGGGGACTACAGATGAATGAGGTATTTCCTGAGAGCCCAGGCAGAAGAGTTACAAGCACATGGCAAGAGCAGAGGAGGGGAAAACGCAGCCTTATCTTTTGTTTTTTAAAATCCTGCTAAGCACCCCAACAAGGCCGAGCCCAAGGCAACACAGACTTGTTTTTATTTCAAGGCTTCAGTGCTCCACTGTGACCACAATGTCAGCAAAGACTTGCAGGAGCTGCTGGACAGACAAAACTACTTCACAAAGATACCAATGATAATACTTAGTAACAGAAGTTTTCAGGATAAAGGGGATGGAAGTGTGGGTTGAGGACTGAGGGAGAGGTAGAGGGAGGAGGGACAGAAAACACTGAGAAACAGAGACACAGAGATTACCATTTCAACCCATCCCCTGCGGGTGTCTATCCAGACCCCCAGCCACAGGCTTCCAGAAAGGGCTGGTGAAGGAGGGGGCACTGTCTCCTGCCCACTGGGGTGAAAGAGCCTGGACCAGCCAATTGTCCATCCTGTGTGGGGCTGCAACCCACAAGTGGGCCTCACACGTACACCAGCGTATAGAAATCTGCTGCTTCAGCCCATGCCCTGTGGGACTTCTCTTGGTGGCAGGAAAATAAAGGTGAGGGTATTAGGAGGATCAGACTTCCGGTCACTACAGGATGTGAGGTTTGAACCTGTATCCCTCTCATAAATCTCCAGTCAGTGGGGAGCCCCTGGACCAAGGTCTGCAGGGTATGAGCTAAGCCTCTCCCCTCTGCTCGTCACCCATTGAGGTGAGCTGTTGCCGGCCAGAGGGAACAGGTCTCACAAGCTGAGGGGAGTGATGCTACAATTGCTTAGTCCACTCTCTCAAAAGGAGAGGACAGAGAGAAAAGTGGAGAGATTTCAGGAGAGGGAAAAGGGAAATGGTGGTGAACGAAAAGGTACAAAGGCAAGGGGAAAGCGTTGCCTGAGTGAGGGGACTGAGGCCCCAGGGGCCAGGGAAGAAGAGTTAACAAACTAAGGTGACTCTGAAGCAAGTGGTTCAGACTCTTGTCACCCACGTGGAGGCTGTGTTAGGTGTCCCAGAGGTGCCCAGATCCTTTCCTCAGTAGGAGTCGATCCCCACTTTGGGCGCCACAAATTGTTACCAACCAGGGTTGTTGGTCTCTTTCATCAGTAGAAATTGATCAGAAAATAGACTAGAAGTTCAGGAAAGGCTTTACAGGGGCCTTTGCTGAAGCAGAGGGGAGTAAGGACAAGCAACAGTTTCCCTTGCTTGCTCCCTGAAAAAAAGCCCACTTTTTATTACCTCGGTGTACAGTCATTAGTTGTAGTAATTAGTTGTAGGGGTAAGAGAAAGAACACAAGGCTCTGTGGCTCTGATAGGTCACTGCCTCTGGCCCAAGTTCTGTCATGCTGCCAACACATCTAAGGGTTCTGGGCATATGTATTTCAAGGAAGATTTTGCAAAACAATCCCAGAACCATGAACCAGCTTCGTAAGGGGGAACCACTAATTACCCTTCAGCAACTCCACACTATTAGGGATGAAAATAACAATGAAACAGCTTTGACTGAGTTGAAGCAGACAAAATAGGATGAAAGAACCCAGCACTGCCAAGACACCCAATACATTCATGATAAGATAATAAAGGCATGACATCGCCATGACTCTACATTCAATCAACGCCAACGTGGAATAAATAACAGAGGAGATTATTTTTTTTCTTTTCATGGGATTAGACATGCAACTGCAGCCACATTAAACTAAGTCTCAACATCCATTCTGCACCTTGTCCAACACAGAACAGGCTAGGGAAGCTGTTCTTTTTTAATTGAGGTATAGTTGATTTACAATGTAATGTTAATTTCTGCTGTAAAGTGACTCAATTCTATACAAATATACATACTTTTTCATACTTTTTTCCATTATGGTTTATCCCAGGAGACTGGATATACTTCCCAGTGCTATAAAGTAGGACCTTGTTGTGTATCCAGTCTCAAGGTGATAGTTCACACCAACTCACCAACTACCAGTCCCTCCCTCTCTCTCCCCCGATGGCAACCACAAGTCTGTCCTATTTGTGAGTCTATTTCTGTTTTACAGATAGGTTCGTGTGTGCCATATTTCAGATTCTCCATATAAGTGATATCTGGTATGTCTTTTTTCTGCCTTATTTCACTTAGTATGACAGGATCTAGTTGCATTCATGGTGTTGCAAATGGCATTGTTTTGTTCTTTTTTATGGCTGAGCAGTATTCCATTATAGTATTCCATTATGTGTGTCTAAGTTGGCTTAAAGCTCAACATTCAGAAAACGAAGATCATGGCATCTGGAGCCATCACTTCATGGGAAATAGATGGGGAAACAGTGGAAACAGTGTCAGACTTTATTTTGGGGGGCTCCAAAATCACTGCAGATGGTGATTGCAGCCATGAAATTAAAAGACGCTTACTCCTTGGAAGGAAAGTTATGACCAACCTAGATAGCATATTCAAAAGCAGAGACATTACTTTGCCAATAAAGGTCCATCTAGTCAAGACTATGGTTTTTCCAGTGGTCATGTATGGATGTGAGAGTTGGACTGTGAAGAAAGACAAGCGCCAAAGAACTGATGCTTTTGAACTGTGGTGTTGGAGACTCTTGAGAGTCCCTTGGACTGCAAGGAGATCCAACCAATCCATTCTAAAGATCAGTCCTGGGTGTTCTTTGGAAGGAATGATGCTAAAGCTGAAACTCTAGTACTTTGGCCACCTCATGCAAAGAGTTGACTCATTGGAAAAGACTCTGATGCTGGGAGGGATTGGGAGCAGGAGGTGAAGCGGAAGACAGAGGGGATGGCTGGATGGCATCACCAACTCTATGGACGTGAGTCTGAGTGAACTCCGGGAGTTGGTGATGGACAGGGAGGCCTGGCGTGCTGCAATTCATGGGGTTGCAAAGAGTCAGACACGACTGAGCGACTGAACTGACCACATCTTTACACACTCATCTGTTGATGGACAGGTTGTTGACATGTTCTGACTGTTATCAACAGTGCTACTATGAACACAGGGATGCAAGTATCGTTTAAACTAGTTTGTAGAGATATATGCCTAGGAGTAGGGTTCTTGGATTGTATGGTAATTCTATTTTTACTTTTCTGAGTGCCTTCATACTATTTCTGATAGTGACAACTTATGTTTATTCTCACCGAGTGTGGGAGGGGTCCCTTTTCCCACATCCTCCTACAGCATTTGTTATTTGTAACAAATGACCAAAGACGGCCATTCTGACTGCTGTGAAGTGGTACCTTATTGTACTTTTGACTTGCATTTCTCTAATAATTAGTGATGCTGAGCATCTTTTCATGTGCCTGTGGCTGACTGTCCTTCTTTGAGAAATGTCTTTAGGTCTTCAGACCACTTTTTGATTGGGTTGTCTTTTCTTGTTGTTGAGTTTTATGAGTAATTTATTTTGGAGATAAAGTAGGGCAGCAGTTCTTAAGGTAGGGCCCAGGGAACCTCAGACTGGAGCATGATGTCTCATGAAACTATTTTCATAATATGACATTATTTTGTTCAATCACACTGTCACAAATGTACAGTGGGGTTTTCCAAAGGCTACATGACATGTTACATCACACCAATTATGAAAATCAACCTGTTTCTTATTCAGTCAGACATTATGTTTCAAAAATGTAAAGTATGCCACTTTTTCTAAAGTAAATGTAAAGTTTTCCACTTTTTTCATAAAACTGTTCATATCCAGGGACTTCCCTGGTGGTCCAGTGGTTCTCTGCAATTCCACTGCACAAGCTGTGGGTTCGATCCCGGGTCAGTGAACTAATATCCCATATGCCACAGGGTGCAGCCAAAAAAAAGAAAAAAGCCCAATGGATTTATTAACATTAAATTATTAAAGTTTCCCAAAATTAGATTTCAAATAGGGTAAACACAGAAAGATATAACCTTATAACCTACAGAAAACAAAAGCTCTCTGGCATCTTCCGTTTTCAGTGCAAAGGGACCTTGAGACCAACAAGTTCGAGAACTACTAATCCAGGGAAACAATAAAGTCTCAGAGAACAGCTGTCTCTGGAACCCTGCGCTCAGGAAAGCAGTCTGTGAAACAGGTTCTGTGACCAGTGCAGGCCATGAAGCAGCCAGATTTTCTGCTGATAACTAGAGACAAAGTCTTAAAACATGAAAAGTCACTAGATAGCAAATAGAAAATAGCAAAGTATGTTGATGGTTACGAGAATGAAAACTGGTTTTAAGACCAGTGCCTGTTACAGTTGAACTTTACCTTCTAAATGCAAGTTGAGTAACAGTTGAGAGGAGGAAAAGCTATCAGGGCTTAAGAGGCTGTGCCTTACAGATCATGTTCTAGAGTTTAGCACAACTAGCACACAGAGAAGGCAATGGCACCCCACTCCAGTTCTTGCCTGGAGAGTCCCAGGGACGGGGGAGCCTGGTGGGCTGCCGTCTATGGGGTCGCACAGAGTCGGACACGATGAAGCAACTTAGCAGCAGCAGCAGCAGCACACAAAAAGAGCTCAGTCAGTTAAGGAAACACCTGAATGGCTATAAAAGGAAGTTATGAGACTGAATAATGTTGAGAACAAAACAGCCATATCAGGAAAGGCTTATAACAGGGGGACTTGTTCTAGTCAGTTCTCAAGAGGGTTGAAGAAATGAGTGGACCTGAGATGCAGAGCCGTCTCACATCCCCAGTCAACCTCCCTCCCCTCTTTGCCTCCTCTTGATCCCTTCACTTTCAAGTCTGATTAAAAGAGGCCGTTAGCAATCATTCCATCTAAAGTATCTTAATATCCTAAACAGAACTCTATTCTAACCCCACATCTCCCTCAGAGACATGAGCTTCTCCTGCACACTTCAACCTAATATGGTTCTTAACTCCTTTCCCTCTCAGGCCTTCCACATAATCCTCTAGCACGTCCTGTGGTTCTACTTCCAAAGCACATTCTGAAGCTATCCACTTCTCTCCACCCCTACTCGACTGCCCTTGGATTAATCCTAATGGAATGTGGCTTGTCTCCCTGCTTCTCTTTCGGTACTTCCCCCCGTCTCCCTACAATCTATTCTCCCCCCAGGACCCAGATCAGTTTTTCATTAATATGCCAATCAGATCATGTTCTCCCTTTAAAAAAAAAAATCCACAAATGTTCCCACTAAGCCTATAATAAAATCCTAACTCCTTACCCTCATCCACAAAGTCCTCTCCCACACCTGCCCCACCCCATCTGGCTCCCACCTCCTCTGCTGCAGTCACACAGGCCTTTCCTAGCTTCTCAAATTCAAAACTCTTTCCTAAGCTCAGTCCAGCCTGAGGGCCTCATATTCTCTGGAATCCTCTCCCAAAGAATACTGGTTTTGCTGCTCTTTTCAGTCAGTTCAGTCCAGTCGCTCAGTCGTGTCCAACTCTTTGCGACCCCATGGACTGCAGCACACCAGGCTTCCCAGTCCATCACCAACTGAGCTTGCTCAAATTCATGTCCATTGAGTCAGTGATGCCATCCACCCATCTCATCCTCTGTCATCCCCTTCTCCTGCCTTCAATCTTTCCCAGCATCAGGGTCTTTTCCAATGAGTCAGTTCTTCACATCACGTGGCAAAGTATTGGAGCTTCAGCATCAGTCCCTCCAATGAATATTCAGGACTGATTTCCTTTATGATTGACCGGTTTGATCTTCTTGCAGTCCAAGGGACTCTCAAGAAGTCTTCTCTAACACCACATTTCAAAAGCATCAATTCTTTGGTGTTCAGCTTTCTTTATGGTCCAACTTCCACATCCGTATGTGACTACTAAAAAAACTACAGCTTTGACTAGATGGACCTTTGTCGGCAAAGTAATGTCTCTGCTTTTTAATATGCTTCCTGGTTTGTCACGGCTTTTCTTCCAAGGAGCACGCGTCTCTGCATGTTATGGCTGCAGCCACTATCTGCAGTGATTCTGGCCTTTCAGCCCATTAAATTCTTATCTCAGTGTCACTTCCCACCTTTACAGCAGCCTTTCAGGTCACTGTCACTAAACGAGCTCCACTTCCCATTAAATGTCAACCTGGTCAACATTCTGGTTCCTTTTTAAAAAAATATTTATTTTATGTGGCTGCACTGGTCTTAGCTGTGGCATGCAGGCTCTTTCAGTTGCAGCATACAGGATCTCTAGTTGCAGAATGTGGGATCTAGTTCCCTGACCAGGGATCAAACCTGGGCCCTCTGAAGTGGAAGCGGGGAGTCTTAGCCACTGGGCCACTAGGAAGTCCCTCTGGTTTCGTTCTTAAAAGCATTCATGACCTGAAATCTTCTTGCTTCTCTATTTAGTTGCTCCCTGAGAACAGGACCTTGTTGATCTTCTTCAGTATTGTATCCTCTAAGCTCAGAAAAGCAAGAACAGTGCCTGACCCACAGTAGATATTTAATGTATTAAATATTCAGTGAATCACACAATGCTGTTACATTCAAAGATTCACACCCCCGACCCCCTCCAGCAAACTGAACTCAAAGGAAAAGTAAGGTATTTACCACACATACATCAACATTACAGAATCTTAGGCTTGGCTTCAGAAAGCTTAAGACTAGGTTAACATACAGTGCTATTCTCTGCATCAAATTTTACAACTGATCTTGAATTTTGCACTATCTGACCAGGAGCTCCATTTCAATCCTGCATCTAATATAACATATTAACAATGTTATTATGTACAGATCTTTTTTCAACAAGGCTTTAAGGTTCACCAATATACTAGGATCCTCTGAGAAACTGGAGCCAGTAGAACTTTTCTGGTGCATGGTAGTATTTCAGTAAGGCTACTCAGTGAGATTTTATGTGTTCTCTCTGTACAACATTACCAAAGAAATTCTTCTCTGGCTTCAAATAAGGTAATATTTTTGAAGTATCAAAAATAAACCAATTCTTACAAGAAGACAAGAGAATAAATGGAAGCTTTTGTTAGTGAAACAAGTCAATTTATTATATTTCCAACAAGGCCCTTTTTTCTCTATAATGAAACATACTACAATATTTTACAACATAACTTAGTTTTTTAATATCTCAGAAAGGAAACTTTTTTTTTTTAGGAAAGTAAACATTTTGGGAAGAATAACTACAAGAAGCTACTTTTTCAATTTTAATACAGTAAGAGCTTGCCCCCCAGGTATATTAGCCAGCATTTTTTC
This sequence comes from Capra hircus, assembly GCF_001704415.2. Classification (NCBI taxonomy): domain Eukaryota; kingdom Metazoa; phylum Chordata; class Mammalia; order Artiodactyla; family Bovidae; genus Capra; species Capra hircus. Next base: position 20,331,201 of record NC_030835.1, read on the forward strand.
CCTTAACAAATCCATCAAGTAAATATTAGCCAACAAAAAACCTACTTTTTGAAAATGAGGCAGAAAAGGCTTATATTTAAATAGGAAACGAGCAATCTAAAATACCAATCACATGTCACTTTAACAAGGCAATGTATTTACATAATTAGGTATAAATTATTAATTACGCTGATTAAGGTCCTAGCAAAGACTCAAGTGGTCTGACTGTATCTCCAGTTCAAACAGCACTCGCCTGGCTATTAAGTTAAACATCACAATGGAACTGGGTCTGTTTAACTAAGGGGGAAAAAATCTCCTCAATATTGCACATCTTCTATCATTAGAAACAAGGATCATTAAGTCAGGGCCATCTTGGTTCTGAATCTCTCCATTTTTGTTGGAAGAAGACTTACCATCTCTTTACTAAGCTCTAGCTCAACTTCTATTTCCTGGGCAGCTTCAGGGTGCTTCTCACAGTAATCAACAATAAATTTGTAATGTTCCAATGATGTTGCCAAATTTTCTAGCTCTTTCTTGGGATCTGCAGTGATGATTTTGCCATAGAGGCGGGCAACTCGAAACTTAGCTAACATGGCAGGGCGAAGAACATCTTCCCCTATATGCTCAGGAAAGACTTTATTTGGGTCTCTCAGAGAGTCTAAGAAGAGTTGATAGTACTTCAGTGCTGACTTATTCAGATTATTGATTTTTTTCACAATGTGTGAATCAGGATCCCTCAGCTTGTCAGCTATGGCAACCTTCAGATCCATCATATCATAGTAAGCATGTGCAATTTCAAACTGAATCTGTCTGTTGACCAACAGGTAATACTGCGGGTTGAGGTCCACGATCAGGGGCTCTAGCATAGCTATTCTGCGTTTATGCATCTTGCACCGTCTCTCCATGTCGGTTTCAAAGAATGCAAGCACCTTAAACAGAGCGCTGTGGTCTTGGACAACTTCAATATGGTCAGTGACATAACCATCAATCTGAAAGAACTCTTTTGCCTCAAAGACATAGTGCTGACCCGTTAAGAAAAGCTCTCTGGCTTCTTCAAAATCTAAAGGCCTCAGATAGCTCACTTTCTCTTCCACTGCAGAGATGGCGTCACACAGTTCACCGGTTCCAAACTGCACAGCTTTTTTCCTAACACTTTCTTCCTCATCTAGTTCTTTTTTCCTTAAAGCTCTAAGTTCAGACTGTTTATCAAGATCAAGCTCTCCTATGTTGTCCTGAAAGAAAAAAATAAATTATGGTTAAGGAAGATAGACACTGACTTGTCTCCTGCTACCAGTACTAAAGCAAATTTAAGATCCCCTGGAGAAAGGAATGGTTGCCCACTCCAGTGTTCTTGCCTGGAGAAGTCCACGGGCAGAGGAGCCTGGCAGGCTACAGTCCGTGGGGTTGCAAAGAGTCGGACATGACTGAGCAACTAACACACAAGAGTAAAGACAAGAAAACCCTCTTACTTCCCAACCTGGTGGAGGGAGGTATTATAATCACATCTTTTAGTCACTCAGTTGTGTCCAGCTCTTTGTGACTGTATGGACTGTAGCCTGTTAGGCTCCTCTGTCCATGGGATTTCCCAGGCAAGATTACTAGAGTGGGTTGCCATTCCCTTTTCCAGGAGATCTCAACTCAGGGATCAAACCTAGATCTCCCACATTGCAGGCAGATTCTTTATCACCTGAGCCACCAGGGAAGCCCACCTTTTTTTAAAACTCCTAGTTTTTTTAAAGTATTTATCTATTTTATTTGACCGATCCAGCTCTTAACTGTGGCATGTGGGATGTTTTAGTTTGTGGCAAGCAAATTCTTACTTGCAGGCATTCAGGATCTAGTTCCCTGACCCAGGGATAGAACCCAGGCCTCCTGAATTGGGAGCGTGGAGTCTCAGCCACTGGACCACCAGGAAATCCTGACTTCTTTCTACCTATATTCCAAGTAATTAAAAATGAAAGAAACTAGGAAAAAAGTAAATAACAATACTTTCCTCTTTGGGGAACTAATTCATTTATAGTTACTCCTTCAGATAACATAAATGCATATGAAAATGGTAAGAGCTAAGAAATATTACATACATGTAATACGTTATTAGTATTGATATTTTAACATTAGAGTAAGGCTGAAATCTGTCTTTAAAATATTGCAAAGAAATTCCATTAACAGCATGATGTTTCTGCTAAGTTATTTAATAAAATATACTACAGAGGAATGCTCTAGATCTCTCAGAGATATTAAAATAAAGACAGTGGTAAATCTACCATCATAGTTAAAGTTATCTCCCCTACCTCCTGGGGCAAAAAAAAAAGAGGAAGGAACTAAGATGGTAGAAAAATAGTCAGCTCATTCTGTTCTTCCTGGACGATAAAGTTAAGCATCAGATCACCAGCGGTCAGCCCCAAGGCCAGCTCTTCTCTTCATTTGAAAAGTCTTCCCTCTAGATCTGCATTGCTCAGAACAGAGTCATGTGCTGCGCGTGGATGACTACTGAGCATCTGAAATGTCCAAACTAAGATGCGATCAGTGTAAAATAATATACACCCAATTTCCAAGACTTAGTACAAATTACAAAATAGTCCAACAACTTTTTAGTATTAATGACAAATAGAAATGAATATTTCTTTATATATTCTAGGTGGAAGAAATACAAGTTAAAATTAATTTCACCTGCTTTTTTCTTTGTCTAATGAAGCCACTTCCCAGGTGGTGCTTGTGGTAAAGATCCCACTTGCCAATGCAGGAGACATAAGAGACACGGGTTCGATCCCTGGGTCGGGAAGATCCCCTGGAGGAGGGCATGGCAACCTACTCCAGTATTCTTGCCTGCAGAATCCGAAGGACAGAGGAGCCTGGCAGGCTACAGTTCATGGGGTCACAAAGAGCTGGACACGACTAAAGCGATTTAGCACTGAGCACAGTGTAGCCACTAGAAAGCTTAAAGTGACCTAAGTAGCTCGTTTCCTACTTCTATTGCTCAGCACAGCTCTACACAGCTGTCTCCATCTGTGCCCATGGTTGCAACTGCCATCCACAGGAGGAGGACCCACAAATCTTCAGGTACACCAGGCTCTTATTAGGCTCCAGACCCATAACTAAAGCGCCTCACACACCTCCTGCTCCTCTGGGGAGACTAGGACCCCTCATCCTCAATATGTCCACAATGGAACTCTCCCTCTTCCACAAACAGGTTCCTATTCGACTCTTATTTTAGTGAAGGTCACTCCCTCAATCTGGACAGCCAGCCGATGCGGGAGAATCATCCTTGATGTCTCTCTCCTCTCTTAGCCCACACTTCGTGTTTATCATCAAATCCTTTCTGTCTTGCCCCCTAAATAACCTCTTGCACCCACTCTTTTCCACCATCTCTTCTGCCACCATCCTAGCCCAAGCTCCCTTCACATCTCACCCCCACTGTTCCAGTGACCTGAGTAATCTTCCTCGTCCACGCTTGCCTTCCCTCAATCCTCCATTCTGCCACCTAAGTGATCAGTCCAAACCCTCCCACCCCTCGCCAAGGCTTCCAGTTACGGAAGGCCCGGCATGCTCCAGCCCTTCTCTGACTCGGCCTTCTATCACACATGCTCTCTCTGCTCCAGCCTCACAGGCCTTGCTCCATCATTTCCAGCACCAGGCTCCCTACACCTCAGAACTTTTCAACATGCTGCTTCAGCTCCTCGGAATGCTGTGCTTTTTCTCCAGTCTAGAAATTCCTACGCATTCCCAGAGCTTCCTTCAGATGTTACTTCCTCCCATTGTGACTTTTTATATCTTGTGTCTCTCCTTTGTGGAACTTACTAAAGTTGCACTTCCGTATGATATAAAAAACTAGGTCTATTTTTGTTCATCGTAGTACAATGACTACTATAAACCTGTCAGAAATAAATACTTAAATTTGTATATGTTATTAAACTTGAATTGAAGGCTTTTCAGGTAAGCAGATGATCAAAGGATGAAGCTAAGGTAACAGCCAGATTAAAGGAAATCTGAGTAATTTAGCAGTGTGGTCACTATGTGAGTTTAAAACAAGTAAAGTGAGGTTGCTCAGTCATGTCCTACTCTTTGCGACCCCATGGACTGTAGCCTACCAAGCTCCTCTGTCCATGGGATTTTCCAGGCAACAGTACTGGAGTGGACTGCCATACAAGCAAGTGGTAAATTCCAGTGCCCAGTCTGGAAAGCACAGACTAAAGGAATGGCAAGAGTAAGCGACAGGGCACTCTGCTTGACACAATCACTTCAAATGCAGGCCTAAGCCTCTAATCTTGTTTACTTACCGTGCTTCCTGGTGGCGTCTTTATTTACACACTTTTTAGACTGCTTTCTGAGCAGAAGAATGCTGACAGATTTTCCAGGCTGCAATTTCTCTAGACATAAAACTCCCTAGTTCTTCTCCCCACACCCTTCCTTTTCCAAATATGCCTCATCTTTACCCTTGACTTCCAAAGGGCTCTCACCTTTGAAACACTCCTGCTTCTGGGGTTTTGTGGTTTGTTTGCTTTTATTTTGTATAGTAGTTTCACAAGGTTCTATATTTACTAGTAAAAAATGGTTAAACTTTAATGCATGTAAACAGAAAAGAGGCATGAAACCCCTCCAGGAAAGTCTCCTGGAGAATATGCATCCAAATGATTTGTTTTCCTCTGTAGTGTTAGTCTCTCAGCTGTGTCTGACTCTTTGTGACCCCAGGGACTGTAGCCCTCCAGGCTTCTCTGCCCATGGAATTCTCTAGACAAGAATACTGGAACAGGTTGCCAGTCCCTTCTCCAGGGGAATCTTCCTAACCCAGGGATAGAATCTGGGTCTCCTGCATTGTAAGCAGATTCTTTGCCATCTGAGCCACCAGAGCTCTGATTAGGAACTAGAATCCAGTAAGTATGGATTAATAATAATGGTATCAACAATGATAGTTATCAGTGATTGAGGACTTAGTTACCTCTTGGACACTTTCTGAGCCCTTTATACATATTTAACTCAGAGGAACACTATTAAGTACTATTATTATCTCCGTCTTACTTGTGAGGAAACTGAGACAAGGAGACGTTAACTGCCACACAGACACAGCCACCAACTAGCAGGCTGTTTCCAGATACATTCATACTTATCCTTTTATCAGCATATATATTCACTGTCTAAAGTATATAAAGATTAGTAAGATTTCCTGCCATCAGCTTGCTTACAGTCTAAGAGGTAAAGGAATAAGATAAGAATATGAGTAACAATAATAAAAAGTCAAGTGACTTAGGGAGGGCTCTTGAGGGAGAAGAGATCCGTAGGGTTTAAGAACTGTATATACATTCAATAGTTTTTGAGCACCTGTTATGTCTAGAAATCGGTAAATAGTATGAATATGATGAAGACTCCCCTCTGGTGGGGCTTATGCTCTATCCAATGGCAAGTCTTGAAGGAAGAGGTGCTGTTTGAGACAGCCTTAATGGAAGAGTAAGATTTGAACAGGATGAGACAGGGAAAGCAAGAAATAAGCTTTCCGCACGCCACGAATAACACACGTGCAGTGAGCCCAGTGAGCACACTTCCCATTTCAAGCTTTTGCTTACATCCTACTGTTTAAGACAGAAAACATCACTTTTGACCGTATTACCTGCATGGAAAGTTGGGCATTCTGCATGAGAGTCAAACAGTACTTGATCCAGCATCTTGCTATTTCCCCTTTCCTCTGGTGATAAAGCTCTGGCACATCTCCTTCAGCTTCCGTAGCTGAAAGGTACAACGTGACTTGTGTGAGCCAATGGTCACAACTGTAATTTTCACTGTGTACGCCATTCTTCTTTATATCACTCTTGATTATAAAAATAACAAGTCCTACCGGAAGCAGCAGCAAAAAACTCACCCAAAATTCCTACCACCCAGAGGTTCTTTCTAGTTTTTTTCTTTTGTATCACCTACAGGTAGAAACTAAGGATACCATATACATTAAATTTTGAGTACAAGCACCTCAGATATTGCAAGATTGGTTCCAGATCACTGCAATAAAATGAGTCTCATGAATTTTTGGTTTTCTGTGGCTTATAAACGTTAAGGTTTGCACTATGGTGTAGTCTATTAAGTGTGCAATAGCATTGTCTTAAAAATGTACACATTTTAATTAAAAAATACTTTATTGCTAAAAAAAAATGCTAAACATCATTTAAGGCTTCAGAGAGTCATAATCTTTTTTGCTAGTTAGAGGGTCTTGCCTCATTGATGATGGCTGACTGATCAGGGTACTGGTTACTGAAGGCTGGGGTAGGGAGGCTGTAGCACTTCCTTAAAAAGAGACAACAGAGAAGTTTGCTGTGCTGATGGACTCTTTCTTCCAGGAACACTGTCTCCTGTAGAATGCAATGCTGTTTGATAGCATTTTACCCACAGTAGAACTTCTCTCAAAATCAGTCAATCCTCTCAAACCCTGCCACTACTTTATCAAGTTTATGTAATATTCTAACTCCTTTGTTGTCATTTCAACAATTTTCACAGTATCTTCACCTGAAGTAGACACCATCTCAAGAAACCACTTTCTTTGCTCATCCCTAAGAATCAAGTCCTCAGCTGTCAAAATTTAGCATGAGATTATAGCAACTCAGACAAACCTTCAGGTTCAACATTTTTAAAGTATTTATTTAGCTACGTATTCAGCTGCACTGGGTCTTAGTTGTGACACATGAGAGCTTTAGTTGTGGCATGTAGAATCTAACTGCCTGAAAAGGGATCAAATGTCGGTCCCCTGCTTTGAGAGCACGGAGTATTAGCCACTGGACCACTGTGTAGTGTAGGTTCAAGTCTGTGTAGTGTAGGTTCAACTTGTAATTTTAGTCCTCATGAAAATTCTACTCTATCCGCAGTTACTGCCTCCACTGGTCTTGCAACCCTCAAAATCATCCCTGAGGCTCTGGTCAACCTCTTCCAAACTGCTGTTAATGTTGATATTTTGACCTCTTCCCATGAATTACAAATCTTCTTAATGACATCTAGAATGGTGAATCCTTTCCAGCAGATTTTCAATTTACTTTGCCCAGATGTATCAGAGGAGCCACATCTACGGCAGTGACAGCCTCGTGATTTTTTTCTCCAAATAATAAGACCTGAAAGTCGAAATGACTCCTTGATCTATGGGTTACAGAATGAATGTTGTGTTAGCAAACAACATTAATCGTAAGTACATCTCCATAAGAGCTCTTGGATGACCCAGGTACACTGTCAATGAGCAATAATACTTTGAATTTTTTTTTTTGAACAGGTCTCAGCGATGAGCTTAAAATTTTCAGGAAGCCATGTGTTGTCATCCAGGTTTTGTTGCTCCATTTACAGAGCACAGGTAGCATGACTAGCATAAAGCATAATCAGCATAATTTTTAAGGACCCTGGGATTTTCAGAATGGTAAAATCACCAGCTGCACTAGCCCCTAAGTAGAGAGTCAGCAGCTTGTCCTTTGAAGCCAGGCACTGACTTCTCTCCAGCTATGAAAGTCCTAGATGGCCTCTTCTTCCAACAGAAGGCTGTTTCAGCCACACTGAAAGTCTGTGTAGTGTAGCCACCGTCATTAATGATCTTAGCTAGATCTTCCGGATAACTCGCTACTTTACCTTGCCCTTTCATGTTATGGAGACGGCTTCCTTCTTTAAATCTCAACTTCAAACTTTTCTTCTGCCGTTTCCTCACCTCTCTCAGCCTCCACAGAATTGAAGAAAATTAGAGGCTTGCTCTGGATTAGCCTTTGGCTTAATGTTGTGGCTGGTTTAATCTTCTATCCAGACCACTAAAACTTTCTCCATTATCAGCAGTAAGGCTGTTTTGCTTTCTTATCATTTGTGTGTTCACTGGAGTAGCACTTTTAACTTCCTTCAGCAACTTTTTCTTTGCATTCATACCTTGGCTAACTTGCACAAGAGGGAGTATCTTCTGGCCCATTTTTACATGGGTTCCTCACTAAGTTTAATCATTTCTAGCTTTTAGCTTAAAGTGTGAGATGTACAACTTTTCCTTTCACTTCAAGGTCACTGTCGGGTTATTAACTGATCTAATTTTAATAATGCTGTGTCTTCAGGAAATAGAGAGGCCCAAGGAGAGGGAGGGAGACACAAGACCACAGCCAGTCAGTGGAGCAGTCAGAACACATTTACCAATTAACTTTACCATCTTATATAGACACAGTTAGTGGCACCCCAAAACAATTTCAACAGTGAAAGATCATTGATCACAGACCATCATAACAAACAATGATGAAAAAGTATGAAATAATAGGAATTACCCAAGTGTGACAGAGACACGAATTGAGAAAATGCTCTTAGAAAAACAGTATTGATCAATTGCTCGAGAGCTGCCACAAAACATTTTTTTTTTTAATTCAGTGAAATGTAATAAAATGAGGGCTTCCCTGATGGCTCAGATGGTTAAGAATTTGCTCCCAATGCGGGAGACCCAGGTTCGATCCCTGGATCGGGAAGATACCCTGGAACAGGGAATGGCAACCCAAACCAGGAATCTTGCCTGGAGAATTCCATGGACAGAAGAGCCTGGTGGGTTACAGTTTATGGGGTCATAAAGAGTCAGACATGACTAAGTGACTAACACAACATACTTATCACTATCAACTCTTTAACGTCATTTTTAAGTATAGCATCATGTACAATGTATAGAAATATATTTCTATACTTCGGTCATTCTTCTAATACTGGCCATTGTTTCCAATTCCTCTTTACAAACAACTCTAAACAGAAAGATCTCTGTGCATAAATTTGTCTGGATTTTCAATTATTTCCTTAAGATAGATTCTTAGATGTGAAATTTACTGGGTCAGAGTTTACACCATTTAAAACGTGCTTGATACACACTACCAAATTATTTTCAACAAATACTCTAACAACATATAAGGCTGCTCAATAAAGTCATTTTAAAAATACTGAACACAGCCAATGTTTTAACTTTCTACTTCGAAGAGTAAAAACAAAACATCTCACTGGAGGTTTAGTTCTCATTAACTATTTCTTTTTTTGGACAAATACCTTTTAGACTTCAACCAATCTATGATTAATTGAATGTAATAAGAGAAAAAAAATTAATTTTATAATGTACATTCCTCTAACTCAGCCTCTGTATTCTTCTGATCCTTAATGATACAGTTACTGTATCATAAAACTTGTTAGGTGACTAACACAGTTTTTAAACTGAGATAACTGACATATTAGTTCCAGGTGTACAACATAATGACTTGATATTTTTAAATACTGTAAAATGATCACAACAGTAAGTCTAGCTAGAATCTGTCACTATACATAGTTAAATGTTCTTTCCTGGGATGAGACCTTTTAAGATCTACTCTGTTAGCAAATTTCAAATATGCAATCAATACATTATAACACACACTATGCTGTACCTTACATCCCCATGACTTATAAATTTTATGACGCCCTTCACACATTCACCCACACCCACCTCTGGCAACCACTAATGTGTTCTCTGTACCTAGGAGTTGTGTTTGGGGTTTTGTTTCCTTGGGTTCCACATATAAGTGAAACCATACAGTGTGTGCCATTTTCTGATTTCACTTAGTATGATGCCCTCTAAAGGTCCATTCATGTTGTCAAAAACGGCAAGATTTCTTTTCTTCTTTTTCTCTATCTTTCCACATACCACTGTAATAGCTAAGATTTACTTTTCACTTTCCAAAAAACCATTTTCATCCCTAGTAAGAACACACACTTTAGATATTTTAAGTGTCTTGTTAGAAACCAACACCTATTATCATGATGTTCAGCCTGTTGTACAGAACAAGTAGGTTTGATTTTTATCTGTCCTGAGCCTTCGCAAGGTTGCAGAGTCCCCCAACCAATTTCAGAGAGCAGAGATTGGGACAGCGGCTCTACCTGGGGAGAAGCAAGTTGCTCATCTCCCAGAAGTGATGTAAGTCACTATTCAGCTGGATCATCTCCTTCATACGAATGTTTGGTTCTATAGAAAAGGTGATTTTTAATCCCAACAGTAAAACTTTTCTACCTGGATTCTAAGGAAACAATATACAGCTGATTCTCATCATTCATGGTGGTTATGTGAACATAACACTGTATTTTCTCCAGAAGGTGCATCACAGCCTTCATGTGCTTATGAACACTAGATACCACCTCAGCACTACAGCTGGGGGCCATTTTAAACAACAAAATGCAGAAAAATCTGAAAAATGTGGAACTAAATAGACCACAAAAAGTATACTTGCTCATAGTATGAGGGCTTGACATGAGAAGGCAGAGCGTTACCTTGTTCAACCTCAGCTGGTAATGTGCACCTCAGGTGTCTCAAACCCTCTGGCTCTCTGCAAATGACCATAGAAGTGCCTCGAGTAATAATCTTGGGGGTTATAAGTAGATTGTAGCAAGTAGGCAAATTCAAAGATATGAAGCGCCTGATCTTTCCTTTTTAGACATAGTTTATGGATTATAGCTTATGGATCTGAGTAACTGACTTCCTTAAGGTCTAGAAGCAAAAGTTACTGAACTGATACCTTACTAAAATGTGCTCAAAGGTCCTATGTGGGCATATTACTGTTTGGGTTTTTTTTCAATATTATAGTTAATTATGGAGAAGGCAATGGTACCCCACTCCAGTACTCTTGCCTGGAAAATCCCGTGGACTGAGGAGCCTGGCAGGCTGCAGTCCATGGGGTTGCGAAGAGTCAGACACGACTGAGCAACTTCCCTTTCACTTTCATGCACTGGAGAAGAAAATGGCAACCCACTCCAGTGTTCTTGCCTGGAGAATCCCAGGGACAGGGGAGCTTGGTAGGCTACCGTCTATGGGGTCGCACAGAGTCGGACACGACTGAAGTGACTTAGCAGCAGCAGCAGCATAGTTAATTAACAATGTGTTAGTGTACAGCAGAGTAATTCAGTTATACATATACACGTATCATTTTTCAAATTCTTTCCCCATTTAGGTTAGTACAGCATATTGAGCAGAGTTGCCTATGCTATACAGCCAGGTCCTTTCAGGTAACCTATGTTAAATACAGCAGTGTGTACATGTCAATCCCAAATTCCCAATCTAACCCTTCTCCCAATTTTCAAGCCTGGTAACCATAAATTTATTCTCCAAAGTGGGGAGTCTGTTTCTCATCTGTAAAGAAGTTCATTTGTATCATCTTTTTTAGATTTCACTTATAAGTGATATCATATGATATTTGCTTTTTTTCTGTCTTACTTCACCTTAGTATGATAATCTCCAGGTCCGTCCATGTTGCTACAAATAGCATTATTTCGTTCTATTTAATGGCTGAATAATATTCCATTGAAAAGACAACCCAAAGAATGGGAGAAAATATTTGTAAATGATGTGATGGACAACGGATTAATCCCCCAAATTTAAAAATAGCTCACATGGTTCAACAGCAAAACCACCTAATCAAAAATGGGCAGAAGACCTGAATAGACATTTCTCCAAAGACATTTAGGAAGCCAAGAGGCACATGAAAAAATGCTCAACATTGCTACTCATTAGAGAAATGAGGTATCACCCCACACCAGTCAGAATGGCCATCATCAAAAAGTCTACTACTAATAAATGCTGGACAGGGTATAGAGAAAAAGGAGCCCTCCCACACTGTTGGCAGGAATGTAATCTGGTACAGCCAGGATGGAGAGCAGTATGGAAGGTCCTTAAGAAACTAAAAACAGATGAACTACCATACAATCTAGCAATCCCGCTCTTGGGCACGTACGTGGAGAAAATCACGGCACAGGAGGATACACGCACCTCAGTGTTCACTGCAGCGCTGTTGACAGCGGTCAAGCCACAGAAACGACCCAAATGTCCACTGAGAGATTAGCTCGGGAAGGTGTGCCACACACAGTGGGATGTCACTCGGCCACTAAAGAGACGCTGCTGCACTTAAAACAGGCTGCCTGCAAGGACCTACTGTGGAGCACAGGGAGCTCTGCTGTTTTCCTGAAACATAACACTGGTAATCAACTGTACTCCAATATAGAATAAAATTTTAAAAATAATTCTAGAAAATTCCAAAAGCAAAATTTGAATTTGCCACATGTTGTCCATTACTTATGCAGCATTCACACTGTACTCGGTATTGTGTAAATACTCTAAAGATGATTTAATGTATACAAGAGAGGATGTGTGCGGGTTATACGCATTATGACTGGAGCATCCATAGGTGTTTGTTATCTAGGGGGGCGTGGGGGGGTGGTCCTGAAACCAATCTCCGGTGGACACCAAGGGGCAACTGCACCCAAGAATTGCTGGATCATATATAGTTCTATTTTTAATTTCTTGAAGAGCTTCTATACAGTTTGTCATAGTGGTTACACCAATTTACAATACCACCATAGTGCACATGGGTCCCTTTTCTACACCTTCACCAACACTTGTTATTTCTTGTCTTCTTGATAATGGCCAATTAACAGATGTGAAGTGATAGCTTGTTTTGGTTCTGACTGGCTAAAATACACATGCTGACTGTGCTGTGATTTATAAAACTAAGTGAAACACTATAATTAAACTAGATATTTGGACCTATCACATACATAGTATTCCAACCAAAAATGTATAATCTGAATCTTACTGTAAGGAAACAAACACCAAATGGTAAAAAATCTATGAAATAAGAGGTCTAAATTTTTTCAAAAATGCCTGATGAAAGAAAAGCTGAGGAACTGGTCCAGATTAAAGACAACTAGAGAAATGCGACAACAGTATGCAGGTTCCCTAAAAAACTGAAAATGGACCTACCCTATGATCCTGCAATCCCACTCCTGGACATATATCCAAAGAGAACCATAATTCAAAATGATATTCGCACCCCAATATTCACTGCAGCACTATTTACAATACCCAGGAAATGGAAGCAACCTGAATGTCCATAAACAGAAGAATGGATAAAGACCTGGTACATATATACAATGGATTACTGCTCAGACGTTAAAAAAAAGGAAAGAAATAATGCCATCTGCAGCAACATGGATGGACTTAGAGATATGAGTGAAGTTAAGTCAGAGAAAGACAAGTATCATATGATATCACTTATATATGAAATCTTAAAAACGGTACAAATGAACCTATTTATACAATAGAAATGAAGTCCCAAATGTAGAAAACAATCTTATGAATACCCGGGAGGAAAGCAGGGAGGGGAGGGATAAACTGGGAGCCTGGGACTGACATATACACGTTACTATATATAAAACAGATAGCTAAGAAGGACCTACTGTATACTACAGGAACTCTTCTCAATATTCTGTAATGACCTATATGGGAAAAGAATCTTTACCATCTGAGCCCCCAGGGTAGCCCCTGGGAAAAGAATCTAAAGACTGGATATATGCATATGCAAAGCTGATTCACTTTGATGTACAGCAGAAACTAACAACACTATAAATCAACTCTACGTCAATAAAACTTTTTTAAAGTACTAGAGAAACTAGTTGAAACTTTGTACTTTGGCCACTTCATGCAAAGAGTTGACTCATTGGAAAAGACTCTGATTCTGGGAGGGATTGAGGGCAGGAGGAAAAGGGGACGACAGAGGATGAGATGGCTGGGTGGCATCACCGACTCGATGGACTTGAGTTTGAGTGAACTCCGGGAGTTGGTGATGGACAGGGAGGCCTGGTGTGCTGCGATTCATGGGGTCGCAAAGAGTTGGACACGACTGAGCGACTGAACTGAACTGAGAGAAACTAGTACTATAGAGAAACTGCTACAAAGGACATTATGGAGACAGCTGCTAAATATAAATTATAAGTAAAAGAACTGTATCAATGTTACATTTCCTGTTCTATGATTATGTAAGAAAATATTTTTAGGAAAAACTCACTGAAGTATTAGGGGATAATTGGAGCCTAAACATATCTGCAAATGAGGCAAAAACTTGGTGAATTTAGATGGGCCTATGGTAATTCTTCGTTCTGTTCTTGAATTTTCTAAATTAACAGGATTTCAAAATAAAAAGATTTTTTTTTAATTTATATAATCAAACATGTACACATAAACTTACTGTCTTCTGTGGTTCGGATCTTTCCAATTTGACCAAAAATGACATTAGCAGCTGATAAACAGTGTCTGGCCTCCATAAAGCATTGCTGTTGCAGAAATAAGAATAAATTCAATTATCACAAAACCTTATTTGCAATAGATACTTGCATAGTCTCTTAATATGGGAACAGCTACAAATGCAGGTAAAAAACACTACTAAGGAGACCCTGTATGGTAACTAAACAAGAAAGTATGTAAGACATGTCTGAATATTATTTGGTTAAAAAACTATCTTAAAGATTAAAATAACAATACCCTCAAACTCTTAATAATCCAAACTGCCTGGAGAAATGCTTGCTGATTGGAAACTAGCCCCTCCAGGAATCAATCAGCAGAAAAGAACGGATATCATCCTAGCGTCCTACCCCACCTCCACATCCTCTAAGCTTCAGTTTGAACAGCCGAATTCCCTGTATGATCAATGTGTAGACCATTTATATTCTGACTGGAAGATTTCATCTTTCTCAGGTTTAGAGATCCCCTTTAAATCCAATCATTCAAAGGCAAGCAGGATAAATACTGATAAGAGATTCCTGTCTTCTGAAATCTTTCCAAGTCAACAGATTTCCACAGACGAACTCTATGGAACTGCTTTACCAACACAGTTGAAGACTTCACAATTCAAACCTGGGCATGGTAAGCTTCTCAAACCCTTGGAGAAGATCTCCTTGTTACTTACTTCACATGTGCCATGTAAGTCACAGGAATACTCAGCAGAAGTACCAAGTTAGAAGTCAAATTTTAGATGGAACCAAGCCACCCTTGTTAAATGTCTATTTCATATTAGTAACACTGATTTTGCTAAGGTGGCTTTTAACAGTTGACTATGACTTTAAAATCTCAGCACTCAATGTATCTGAATTATGGTAAGTTCAGAAGCCATCTTGAGCACAGCTGGGTACCACGTGTAGTACTAGCCCAGCAGTATCTACAGATCAAAATATTGGTGTTAAACCTCAAAACCCAAAAGAAAGTTACAGTTTACATAAAGAAGTTTTAATTGTTGCTCTATAACTTCTTCATTATCACTTCAGCACTGTCCAGACTGGTTATCTGAAAGTAACCACTGCTGGAACTAACAGTGAGTGTGCATGCTGTCCTCTACGTGGCTGGTAAATGTGGGACTTTAGCACCTGCAAGGTAGGGACTCACTACGCAGTAAAACCTCATGGAACCAGACGAAATGACAGTGATATAAATGACGACTGTATTTTTTTAAAGATGGCTCAAATCTCTCTTCACATTATAACTTAGTTGGAACAAAACTTACAAAACACTTTGGTAAAAAAAGAACAAATATAAAAGCACAGGGTGGGGGAGGTCCTCGTGAAATTTACTGCATGCTCTACATAAGCAATGCTTAACAACTTTAAAATCTGGATATCTAGTACAATTACAGCGAATAATTTTAAAGTTGCTAAACAAAATAAGGTGCTTCTGGGAACTATTAAGAAAGGTGCCACAAGCAGAAGCCCCAGGTAAGTTTTGATGATCACAATGAAATGAATTAATGAGATTTAGATTTAACTGAATGCTCTGATATATGCAGTAGCGTTACTTACACGCTTGATCTTAGACCAAAGTCCTAGAAGCGATGCTGTAGTCACCACAGCCCTTTCTCTCCTGCTAATAGCTTTTCTGAATGAAATTCTGTGGGACAATACTTTAAACACAGGGCGCATTTATAGAACCAGCACTAACAAGACACTTAGAAAGGATATAGGCCCAGTAAGGACACAGCAGCAGATAAAGAGAGATCTAAGAAAGAACTCTGATAAGCAAAGAATTACCAAAGTTTCAGAGGCATGTGAATTCAAAATACAAATAAAAGTTATTTCTATTACTGAGATATTGAGAATTAATATAAAATCTGGCTGAAAAAGGAGGCTTTAAAGTGTTTTAGCATTAAAAATTCTTTTAAGGGCTAAAAAACTTAAAAGGTCAATTAAGAATATATCTACATAAAAAAACAAAAAGATATCTTCATAATTCAGGATAATTCTGAAAGCAGTGAAGAAGCTCAAATTTGTCCTTGTGTAATACTCTAGGAAAAAATATAACCACCTAGAACTCTGGAACTAGGCAAGACATTCCCAACACAGAACAAGTTTCACAAAGGAGTTAATTCTAAAGAATAACTGAGAGCATTACATGCTTCTATCAAAGCCCACATTTAACAGTCAACTTCCTCAGACAAATTCTCACATTTGCCAGATTACCAATGCATAAAGATAAAGTTAAATCTACAAGATAAAATCTGCAATTTAAGGTAACACTTCACTAAAACAGAGATAGCCTGCCGGTATCAAAAAAGAATTACTCTTAGGAAACATGTAGGACGTGATAAAATTACTTTAAGATTCAAAAGGATTACTGCAACAAAAAGCTACAAACTTTAGTACACTGGCAAACTGGACTGCATTTTTCTATTTAGTTTACATCATAAACTACAAGCTATCTGTTTTTAAAAGATGACATTTTCAACATACTTTCTTTCGGCTCTATTTTTATACACACTATTGGTAACACTGGTAGGTAACTACTCTGAGAAGCTTACCTTATTGATGTAAAATTGTGACAAAGTAGCAGCATTAATAGCCCACTCCATAGGATGGTAGGCGTTGTGCTCAAGCTGGCGTTTTAGGGTACTGTGGCAATAATGGGCAGCCTTCTCAAACATTTCCATATGCTGGTAGACTTGAGCCAGGTAATACAGATTATGAGTGTAAACCTTCTCAAATCTATAAAGGAAAAAATATTTCTGTAACAGTGTATAATTTATAACGAACTTTCAAATCTATCAAATTTATAAGGAACTTTTTATCTTGACCCTCCAGTTCATATGACTACTGTATCTGACAGATAAGGAAACTGAGCCCCAGATATAAATGGGGTAATGCATCTAAGAAGTAGCAAATGAAGGTTTTAATCCATGTCAGAATCCACATTCTGTAACCTCTGCCTTGAAAGGGAAAATATTGAGCAATCATTTCAAACACACTATGGGGAAATACCTGTAAGGGCTGATTTCCAGACCTGCTCACCTTTTTGATCTCTCCTGTTCAGGAAGTTTCTCTTCTTCAGGAAGAAAATGCTCAGTAGGGTCAAGAGGAGGACTCCCAATCTGCAATCAAAGAAAAAGAAACCAAATTTTTACTGTAAACACCAAGCACCCTCCTCTGGAGGAACTTGAGAAATCAAATTTTATTTTATTTTTTTAAATTTTTACTTCATTTTTAACTAGTTCATTTTCACATACTATCCAAGAAGTAACTTCTTAACAATAATCTTAGAGTCAAACAAATAAAAACAGAATACATACAGGCTCACACTTAACAATACTTTAATTGCTGCTCAGGAGTAACTTCAAATACACTTTAAAAAATTTCATTTTTAGAGAGGTATAATTCTATAGGTATTTTAAGTCTTAATCTTCTCACAACAAAAGCTCTTCTGAAAACTTACAAAAGCATGACATGTAACAAAATGTGTATAGGTCCTCAGAGCAACATTGTTCTAAGCTGACCACCAGTAAAAATCAAAGTTTCCAATATTTATTCTAATACTGTCAGGGAAACAAGGAAAGCATACAAAGATTACCCCCAGGGAATCAACACAGGGAAATTAAAGTCAGTTATTCCATCATTTATTACCCTGGGCAAGTTACTCCAACTCTTGTTATGTTTCCTCATCTATAAACTAAGGATAATAAACATCTACCTCAACAAGTAGTTATGAGGATTCACTGAGTTAATACATATAAAAAACGTATCTGAGGTCTTCCAAAAAAAATGAGAACTACTTAACCACTGCCTCATTCTACTTCCGGGAGGACAGGCTCCTCTGCTTTAAACTGAATTGACTAAACTTCAAATAGCAACCATGGTTTCCGTTTTTTAAAAAAAATGTGATCTTATATTCTAGATGCAAACATTAAAAGGATCACTTCTGTTCCTAGAATTCACAAAAAGTAAAAATGGCTAAGACAGGAAGCAAGGCCTAAGGCAAACAAAATATTCTTCAGAAACCTCCTTCACAACTTTGAGGGCTGTTTTGAATGCTTAGCCCTGTCCTGATGAGAGGAAGTAATTATTTTTTATGTACATACTATATCACACATCATACTGTAACACAGTCAAACCAGTCTCTTAAATAAAAAGGTACAATTAAGAACAAAGAATTCTGCTATGTGTTTTATGTTTTTATATTAATAATAGTATTTAATGAAATATAGGTAATAATAGTATTAAATGAAATAATGACATTAAATGCTAATTAATACTAGTGCTTAATGAAATACAATCTTCACATTTTAAACTAACAATGTCATGTGTAAGATGATCCTAAACTCATAAAGGCAACAAACACATCAATCTGGCTTTGTGAGGCTCTGACCTTAGCACTTTATGAGGAAATTTTTAAAACTAAGGTAGAATATCCACAGCTTTTAAAATTCAATTTGGTGATATATTCCTCAGAAAAAGTATTAATGGCCTAAAAATGCACATCCAAAATGTACGTTAAACTAATCAAAAATGGTCAGACAACCTAAAAAAAAATTTTCTAGAAAAGAAAACACACAACTAAGAGGCACATGAAAACATGCTCAAAACTGTTTTCTAATTAGAAAAATTCAACTCAGAATTAAAAATGAGACATCATCTCAAACCACTCAGAAAACCCATCATCAAAATTTCTACAAACAATAAAAGCTAAAGGCACACTTCCACAGTTAGTAGCAAAGTAAACTGGTACACCTACTATGAAAAGGAGTACAGAAGTGCCTTTAAAACGTTAAGAAAAACACACACCTACTATACGACCCAGCAGTCCCACTCTTAAAAGAGATATGGCAGTGAAGCAGACTTTGAAAAGACACAGGCACCCAATGTGCGCTGCAGCACCTTTTACAACAGCAAAGACGCAGAAGCAGCAAATGTTCGTGAGCTGATGAACAGGCAGGAAGTGGAACCTGAGCACAATGCAATTTGATCAGGCAGCAAAGAATGTAATCATGCCAACTGTCAGAACCTATGTGAAACAGAGATAACTCTACTAAATGAAGTCAGAATCAGAAAGGTAAAATTTTATATCACTTGCAGGTGTAATCTGCATACCC
Organism: Capra hircus; assembly: GCF_001704415.2. NCBI lineage: Eukaryota > Metazoa > Chordata > Mammalia > Artiodactyla > Bovidae > Capra > Capra hircus. Next base: position 20,350,334 of record NC_030835.1, read on the forward strand.
CAATGAACTAATTGGGAAAACAGATTCAGACACTTTAGAACCAAATTTATGGTAACAATAGGAAGCGGGGAAGGGATAAATTAGGAACTTGGAATGAACAAATATAATCTATTACCCATAAAACATAATTAACAACAAGTGATATTCTACAAACGACGACCTAATTAACACTCTTCAGTAACTGATATGGGAAAAGAATCTGAGCATACAAAGATCTATGTATATGTATAACAGAAAGATTCTGTACATGTTCATCACCCACAACATGTATTTACATGTTACTCCAATAAAAAAATATTTAATACAAAAGAGAGCTAGCCAAAGGCAAGTTTTTGGGTGCTTCTTCTGGAGCATTCCACTCTACAACCCAAAAGCAGGACTTGCTCTAAGGTTCAATGTCTGCTTCCCGGGGAAAACAGGGCTGAGGATGAAGAAATGCTGCCCACCTGTGGCTGCTTCAGGCAACAGCAACTTGAAAACTAGCCTCAGTTCCATCCACTTCAGTTGTGTCTGACTCTTTGCAACCTCATGGACTGCAGCACACCAGGCTTCCCTGTCCATCACCAACTCCTGGAGCTTGCTCAAAGTCATGTCCATTGAGTCGGTGATGGCATTAAACCTGTCTTCCCCTTCCTCTCCTGCCTTCAATCTTTCCCAGCATCAGGGTCTTTTCAATGAGTCAGTTTTTCGCATCAGGTGGCCAAAGTATTGGAGTTTCAGCTTCAACACCAGTCCTTCCAATGGATATTCAGGACTGAGTTCCTTTAGGAGGGACTGGTTGGATCTCCTTGCAGTCCAAGGGACTCTCAAGAGTCTTCTCCAAAACCACAGTTCAAAAGCATCAATTCTTCGGCGCTCAGCTTTCTTTATAGTCCAACTCTCACATCCATACATGACAACTGGAAAAACCATAATCTTGACTAGATAGACCTTTGTTGGCAAAATAATGTCTCTGCTTTTTTATATGCTGTCTAGGTTGGTCATAACCTTGCCTCCAGGGAGTAAGCGTCTTTTAATTTCATGGCTGCAATGATTTCAGAGCCCCAAAAAATAAAGTCTGTCAGTGTTTTGACTTTCCCTGTCTATCTGCCATGAAGTGATGGGACCAGATGCCATGATCTTCGTTTTCTGAATGTTGAGTTTTAAGCCAACTTTTTCACTCTCCTCTTTCACTTTCTTCAAGAGGCTCTTTAGTTCTTCTTCACTTTCTGCCGTAAGGTTGGTGTCATCTGCATATCTGAAGTTATTGCTATTTCTCCCAGCAATCCTGATTCCAGCTTGTGCTTCATATAGCCCAGCATTTCACATGATGTACTCTGCATAAAAGTTAAATAAGCAGGGTGACAACATACAGCCTTGAAGTACTCCTTTTCCTATTTGGAACCAGTCTGTTGTCCCATGTCCAGTTCTAACTGTTGCTTCCTGACCTGCATACAGATTTCTCAGAAGTCAGGTCAGATGATCTGGTGGTCCCATCTCTTTTAGAATTTTCCAGAGTTTGTTGTGATCCACACAGTCAAAGGCTTTGGCACAGTCAATAAAGCAGAAGTAGATGTTTTTCTGGAACTCTCTGCTTTTTCAAAGATCCAACGGATGTTGGCAATCTGATCTCTGGTTCCTCTGGTTCCTTTTCTAAAACCAGCTTGAACATCTGGAAGTTCACAGTTCACGTATTGCTGAAGCCTGGCTTGGAGAATTTTGAGCATTACTTGACTAGTGTGTGAGATGAGTCCAATTGTGCGGTAGTTTGAGCATTCTTTGGCATTGCCTTTTTTTGGGACTGGAATGAAAACTGACCTTTTCCAGTCCTGTGGCCACTGCTGAGTTTTCCAAATTTGCTGGCATGTTGAGTACAGCACTTTCACAGCATCATCTTTTAGGATTTGAAATAGCTCAACTGGAATTCCATCACCTCTAGCTTTGTTCATAGTGATGCTTCTAGGGATAAATCAGGAGGATGGGATGAACAAATACAAATCACTGCCTACAAAGCACAGGATTAAAAAAAAACTATCAACCAAGGGAGGTCTACTCAATACTTACTCTGTATTAACCTATCTGGGAAAAGAATCCGAACAAGTATACATATATATGGAAATATTCTTTAAGAGATGAGAATACCAGACCACCTTACCTGCCTCCTGAGAAATCTGGATGCAGGTCAAGAAGCAACAGTTAGAACCAGACATGGAACAACAGACTGGTTCCAAAATGGGAAAGGAGTACATCAAGGCTGTATATTGTCACCCTGCTTATTTAACTTATATGCAGAGTACATCATGTGAAATGCCAGGCTGGATGAAGTACAAGCTGGAATCAAGATTACTGGGAGAAATAGCAATAACCTCAGATATGCAGATAACGCCAACCTTATGGCAGAAAGTGAAGAAGCACTAAAGAGCATCTTGATGAAAGTGAAAGAGGAGAGTAAAAACGCTGGCTTAAAACTCAACATTCAAAAAACAAGGACCATGGCATCTGGTACCATCACTTCGTGACAAATAGATGGGGAAACAATGGAAACAGTGACAGACTTTATTTTCTTGGGTTCCAAAATCACTGCAGATGGTGACTGCAGCCATGAAATGAAAAGACACTTGGTCCTTGGAACAAAAGCTATGACCAACCTAGACAGCATATTAAAAAGCAGAGACATTACCTTGCTGACAAAGGTCAGTATAGTTAAAGCTATGGTTTTTCCAGTAGTCAAGTATGGATGCGAGAGTTGGACTATAAAGAAAGCTGAGTGCTGAAGAATTGACGCTTTTGAACTGTGGTGCTGGAGAAGACTCTTGAGAGTCCCTTGGACTGAAAGGAGATCAAACCAATCAATCCTGAAGGAAAGGAAATCAGTCCTGAGTATTCATTGGAGGGACTGATGGTGAAGCTGAAGCTCCAATACTTTGGCCACCTGATACAAAGAACTGACTCATCCTGATGCTGAGAAAGACTGAAGGCAGGAGGGGAAGGGGAAGTAAGAGGATGAGATGGTTGGATGGCATCACTGACTCAATGGACATGACTTTGAGCATGCTCCAGGAGTTGGTGATGGACAGGGAAGCCTGGCATGCTACAGTCCTTGAGGTCACAGAGAGTCGGCCACGAATGAGCAACTGAACTGACGTATATATGCAACGGGAAAAGATGCTATACACCTAAAGTACACAAAACATGTGTTTCGATGTTACTCAAAAAATAATAATAATAATACAAAAAGGAGGTAACAAGGCATAAGTTTCTGGGTGATACTTCTGGCACACTGCATTGTAATTTAAAAACCCAAACCAGGACTTGCTCTAAGGCTCTGGCAGTTTGCCAGGGTAACTAGAGCTGAGAAAGAAGAAATGCTTCTGCCTTGTGGCCAGTTCCCACAACAGCAACCTGAAAACTATTGCCTGAAGGAACAGAAAGACTATTCACAAGTACTGGCAGGTTTTATGTATATGGTACATGCCCTGTAATTTCCAGGAGTTAAGCAAGTGAAAACAATTAAACCCAGGGAACACTTTCAAGAAGTCAATTTCAACAGGGAAACACAACTCAAAGTGTTTAAAAAAAAAAAAAAAAGCACCCACAAACATACAGACTGTGATACATTTTTATTAAAGACATGAGACTCAAAACTAAAACCAGATATATCTTTGCACTGTTCAAACTGGCCATAATCAAGAAGCATCTTTTCCCGTTGCATATATACGTCAGTTCAGTTGCTCATTCGTGGCCGACTCTCTGTGACCTCAAGGACTGTAGCATGCCAGGCTTCCCTGTCCATCACCAACTCCCGGAGCATGCTCAAAGTCATGTCCATTGAGTCAGTGATGCCATCCAACCATCTCATCCTGACTTCCCCTTCCCCTCCTGCCTTCAGTCTTTCTCAGCATCAGGATGAGTCAGTTCTTTGCATCAGGTGGCCAAAGTATTGGAGCTTCAGCTTCACCATCAGTCCCTCCAATGAATAGTCAGGACTGATTTCCTTCAGGATTGATTGGTTTGATCTCCTTGCAGTCCAAGGGACTCTCAAGAGTCTTCTCCAAAACCACAGTTCAAAAGCATCAATTCTTCAGCACTCAGCTTTCTTCACACACAGTAACTGCTACAATGAGGTTAAAAGGAGATCTTCCTATGTTGCTGCTGAAATGTCAATGGTAGAAGCCACTAGCGAGAATAGAGACAACAGTATAAGAGTGCTTGACCAGTAAAACCACAGCTCACAGTGATCTGGTAGTCCCACTCATGGAAGTCAGGGCAGAGCAAACCAAAATTCAAAAAACCACGGGAACTCGAAAGTGCTCTTTAGCACCTTCACAAACACCAACACACAGAAGCCAAAAAAATTTTCCAGTGACAAATGGATAAAGAAGAAATGCGAATGTTCACAACGCAGTCTGATTCAGGCATGAAAAAGAATGTGATGATGTCAATTCCTGGAACCTACCTGAAACTAGAAATAATCCTACTAAGGGAAGTTCAGCAAGATTTCAGAAAGGGAAAAATCGTAAGACATCAATTACAAGTGCAATTCACACATACACACCTATGCACTAACTGGGAAAACACAAAGGAGCCAGAGACTGGAAAATCAGCGGGGTAGGAACTTGGGGTGGACAAAATCTATTTCTAAAAAACAGATAATAAGGAGTAATAGCTACCATAGAAGGTCTAATCAACAATGTAAAAACCTAATTGGGAAAAGAACCTGAACATACGAAGACATATGAATATGTATAACATGAAAAATTCTGTTCACATACAACACACAAAACATTTAAATCTTACTCCAATAAAAAATAAAAATTAATACAAAAAAGAGGTAACGATACAAGCTGTTGAGTGCTTATCCTAGCAACTGTACTGTAATTGGCAACCCCAAAGCAGGTCCTGCTGTAAGACTCCATCCATTTGTAGGAGGAACCAAGGCTGGGAATTAAGAAATGCTGCCGCCTTGTGGTCACATCCGCAACAGCAACCTGAAAACTACTGCTTGGGGGAACAGAATATTAACCAGCACTGGTGGGCTGTATATGGTACCTTCCCTCCAAAATTTCCAGGAGTAAGTAAATGAAAACAATTACACACAGGCACACTTTCAAGAATTTTAATTCAATTTTAACAGGGAAATACAACTCACTGTTTAAAAAGGAATAAATCACACACAAACAGGCAAAATATGGTGATTTAGACACATGCAACTCAGAACTGCAATGAGTTATGCCTGGTGTTCAAGCTGGTTTTAGAAAAGGCAGAGGAACCAGAGATCAAATTGCCAACATCCGCTGGATCATGGAAAAAGCAAGAGAGTTCCAGAAAAACATCTATTTCTGCTTTATTGACTATGCCAAAGCCTTTGACTGTGTGGATCACAATAAACTGTGGAAAATTCTAAAAGAGATGGGACCACCAGACCACCTGACCTGCCTCTTGAGAAATCTGTATGCAGGTCAGGAAGCAACAGTTAGAACTAGACATGGAACAACAGACTGGTTCCAAATAGGAAAAGGAGTATGTCAAGGCTGTATATTGTCACCCTGTTTATTTAACTTATAAGCAGAGTACATCATGAGAAACACTGGACGGGAAGAAACACAAGCTGGAATCAAGATTGCCGGGAGAAATATCAATCACCTCAGATATGCAGATGACACCACCCTTATGGCAGAAAGTGAAGAGGAACTAAAAAGCCTCTTGATGAAAGTAAAACAGCAGAGTGAAAAAGTTGGCTTAAAGCTCAACATTCAGAAAACGAAGATCGTGGCATCTGGTCTCATCAATTCATGGGAAAGAGATGGGGAAACAGTGGAAACAGTGTCAGACTTTATTTTGGGGGGCTCCAATATCCCTGCAGATGGTGACTGCAGCCATGAAATTAAAAGACGCTTACTCCTTGGAAGAAAAGTTATGACCAACCTAGACAGCATATTCAAAAGCAGAGACATTACTTTGCTGACTAAGGTCCGTCTAGTCAAGGCTATGGTTTCTCCTGTGGTCATGTATGGATGTGAGAGTTGGACTGTGAAGAAGGCTGAGCGCCAAAGAATTGATGCTTTTGAACTGTGGTGTTGGAGAAGACTCTTGAGAGACCCCTGGCCTGCAAGGAGATCAGCCCTGGGATTTCTTTGGAAGGAATGATGGTAAAGCTGAAACTCCAGTACATTGGCCACCTCATGCGAAGAGCTGACTCATTGGAAAAGACTCCGATGCTGGGAGGGATTGGGGGCAGGAGAAGAAGGGGATGACAGACGATGAGATGGCTGGATGGCATCACGGACTCGATGGACGTGAGTCTGAGTGAACTCCGGGAGTTGGTGATGGACAGGGAGCCCTGGCGTGCTGCAATTCATGGGGTCGCAAAGAGTCGGACACGACTGAGCAACTGAACTGAACTGAAACACAAAAAATTTGTATTCCAATGTACTACAGTTAAAAAAAAAAAAAAAAAGAGTTACTTTAATACACAAAAGAGGTAACAATACATGCTGGTTGCTTCTTCTGGCACACTGCACTCTAATTTCCAGCCCCAAAGCAGCACTTGCTCTAAGGCTCCGTCACCTTGCCCTGCCGCCAGAGCTGGGAATTAACAAATGCTGCCTCCTTGTGGCCACTTCCCACAACAGCAACCTGAAAAATACTGCTGAGGGGAAGAGTATTCAGAAGCACTGGTGGGCTGTATATGGTACCTGCCCTCCAAAATTTCCAGAAGCAAGTGAAAACAATGAAACAGGGGGCACAGGTTGAAGAAGAAAGTTTCAACAGGGAAGTGCAACTCACAGTTTTTGAAAAAGAATAAAGCACCACAAACATGTGCAATATGGTGGTTTATAGACATGCAACCAAGAACTGAAAGGTTATCCACTCGCACTTTTCAAAATGGACATGATCAAGAAGTCTACAAAGAATAACTGTTACAGTTGGGATTTAAGAAAAAGGTACCCTCCTATGGTGCATCTGAAATGTCAGTAGTAACAGCCACTAGAGAGAGCAGTATAAAATTCCCTTAAACACTCAAACCACAGCTGCCAAATGATACGGTAATGCCACTCTTAAGAGTATGTGCACAGCAAGCCAGAATATGAAAGACATGGGCACCCAAAAGTACACTATAGAACTGTTTGCAAAAACCAAGATTTGGAAGCCAGAAATACTCCACTGAGAAACGAACGGATAAAGAAGAACTGAAACATGTTCCCAATGCAATCTGATTCAGGATGAAAAAGAATGTAACCATGCCCATTTGTGGAACTCACCTGAAAATAAGAGATAATCGTACTAAATAAAGGAAAAAGAAACAGAAAGGCAAAAATCACATATCACTTCCAGGCGCAGCTTATACATGCACACCCATGAACTATCTGGAAAACATAAATGGAGTCAGAGACTTGATAATCAAACATATGGTTACCACAAGGGAAAAAAGCAGGGAAGGAATAAATCAGGAGCTGGAATGAACAATCTATTATCTACAGACCAGATAATAAATAAGAAATGATACCTACACCAAGGGAGGTCTAATCAAAACTCTGTAACAACCTAACTGGGAAAAGAATCTGAACACATGTAAACATATGGATATGTCTGACATGAAAATCTCTACACATATAAAACACACTATGTGTATTTCAATCTTACTCCAGTAAAAAATAAAAATGAATTTAATACAAACGTAAATAACACAAGCTGTTTGGTGCTTCTAGCACACTGCACTGTAATTTGCAACACCAAAGCTGGACTGCTCTAAGGCTGTGTCCGCTTTTGAGGGTACCAGAGCTGGGCGTGAAGAAATGCTGCCACCTTGTGGCCTCTTCCCACAACAGTAAGCTGAAACACTGCCAAGGGAAACATACTATTCACACGCACTGGGGACTGGAAATGCTATCTGCCCTCCAAAATTTCCAGGGCTAAGTGAATTAACCATGGGGCATGCTGTCAAGAAGACAATTTCAAAAGGGAACTACAGCTCACAGTGTTTAAAAAGAATAAACCACCCACAAATAAGTGAAATATGGTGATTTAGAGACACGCGACTCAGAAGTACAACAAGGTATCCCCTTAAAACGGTAAAAACGGCCACGCTCAGGACGTCTATGGACAATAACTGCTCAATGGGGTTAAGGAAAGGAGATCCTCCTACGGTGCGGTTGGATGTCAACAGTAACAGCAACCACAGAGAACAGTATATATTAGCTTCAGCGGTAAAACCACAGCTGCCAGGTGATCTGGTAGTCCATGCTTGAGCATACATGAACAGAAAACTGGAATTCAGACAGGGCACCTGGATGTGCAGAGCAGCACCTTTTACAATAACCAAGACGCAGGAGTGACACAACTTTCCACCGACACACGGATGGACCTAGAAGAACACAACATGTCCACAACGCAATCTAACCCAGGCATGACAAAGAATGTCGTCATGACAATTTCCGGAACCTACTTAGAGATAATGCTACTAAGTCAAAGTCATATGATATCACATGTAAGTGCGATTTACACATGCACAACCTTGAACTAGCTGGGAAAACATAAATGGAGTCAGAGACTTGAAAATCAAACTTTTGGTTACCACAGGAGAGAGAAGCAGGGAAGGGATAAATAAGGAGCTTGGAATGAAAAAAGATAATCTGTTTCTACAAAACAGATATGAATCACTAAAGGGACATCTACCAAAGGAGGTCTAATCAACACTCTTTAATAACCTAACTGGGAAAAGAATCTGAACATATGAAGATATATGTATAGGTGTAACACAAAAAAGTTCATACACCTAAACACACACAACTTGTATTCCAAACGTACTCTGATAAAAGATAAGTTACTTTAATACACAAAAGAGGTAACAATACAAGCTGCTGGTTGCTTCTTCTGGCACACTGCACTCTAATTTCCAGCCCCAAAGCAGCGCTTGCTCTAAGGCTCCGTCACCTTGCCCTGCCACCAGAGCTGGGAATTAACAAATGCTGCCTCCTTGTGGCCACTTCCCACAACAGCAACCTCAAAAACATTGCTGAGGGGAAGTGTATTCAGAAGCACTGGTGGGCTATACATGGTACCTGCACTCCAAAATTTCCAGGAGAAAGTAAGTGAAAATGAAGAAACACAGGGCACACTTTGAAGAAGACAATTTCAACAGGGAAGCACAACTCACGGTTTTAAAAAAAAGAATAAAGTACCAGGAAACATGTGAGAAATGGTTATTTATAGACTGGCAACTGAGAATGATGAAGTAGCCACTCTCACTAATCAAAACGGCCATGATCAAGAAGTCTACAAACAGTAACTCCTACCAGAGGGTTTTAGAAAAGAGAGCCCTCCCATGTTGCGGCTGAAATGTCAATAGTAACAGCCACCATAGAGAACAGTAAAAACACTTCCTTAACCAGTAAAAACCACATCTGCCAAATAATCCAGTAGTCCCATCCTTAAGAGAATGGCACAGCAAGCCAGAATTTGACAAACTTTGGCAAGCAAAAGTGCACTATAGCACCTTTTATAATAACCAAGACAAGAATTGAAAAACTTTTCCATCGACTAACGAATGGATATAGAAGAACAGCAACATGTTCACAACGCAATCTGATTCACGCACGTGAAAGAATGTCACCATGCCGATTTCTGGAACCTATCTGAAACTAGAGTTAGTACTACTAAGTGAACTAAGCAAGAATCAGAAAGGCAAAAATTGCACGATATCACTTACAGGTGCAATTAACTCACGCACAACCATGAACTATCTGAGTAAACACAGGCAGAGTAACAGACTTGAATATCAAACTTATGGTTATCACCGGGGAAAGAAGCAGGGAAGGTATGAATTAGGAGCTTGGGATGAACAAATACAATCTATTACCTGTGAAAGAGATAAGAAACGATATCTACCGAGGGAGGTTTAATCAAAACTCTGTAGCAACCTAACTGGGAAAAGAATCTGAACATGTGTAGACCTATGTATATGCGTAACGTGAAAAATTCTGTACACCTACAACATACACATGTATTTCAATCTTACTCGATGAAACAATAATTTAAAACCAAAAAAAGGGAACAAAGTAAGCTGCTGTGTGCTTTTTCTGGCATAGTGCACTGTGATCCACAACACCAAAGCAGGATGGTTCTAACGCTCTGTTGGCTTGCGGGGTAACCAGAGCGGGGAATGAAGGAATGCTGCCACCTTGTGGCCATTCCCCACAACAGCAACCTAAAAACTATTGCCTCGGAGAACAGCCACTGTTGGACTGTAAAAGGCACCTGACCTCCAAAATTCCCGGGAGTGAGTGAAAACAAACATGGAGCACACTATCAAGACGACAATATCAAAGGGAAGAAAACTCAGTGTTAAAAGCAGAACAGAGCACCCGCAAACAAGCAAAATACGGTGATTTAGAGACATGCAACTCGGAACCGCCACAGGGTATCCCCACGCAACGGTCAAAACGGCCGTATCCAAGAATCCAACAGACAATAACTGCTACAACGGGGTTAAAAAAAGGGCACCCTCCCGTGGTGCAGCAGAATGTCAGTGGTAACAGCCACTCGAGAGAGCAGTATAAAGGTGCCTTCAACCCTAAAACCACAGCTGGCAAATGATCCGGTAGCCCCACTCTGAAGAGCAAGTGCACAGCAAACGAGACTTCGAAAAGAAAGAGCACCCAATGTGCAGGGCAGCACCGTTCACAATAATCGAGACTTGGACCAAAACATTTCCTATTGACGAATGGATAAAGAAATGCAACATCTTTAAAATGCAATCTGATGCACAGATGAAAAAGAATGCAATCATGTCAGTTTCCAGAACATACCTGAAACCAGAGATAATCCTATTAAGTGAAGTAAGCAAGAATAAGAAAGGCAAAAATCACAGGACACCATTTGTAGGTGCCCTTTACACATGCACACCCATGAACTGTGGGTAAAACATAAACAGAATCAGAGACTTGAAAATCAAAATTATGGTTACCACAGGAGAAAGAAGGGGGGAAGGGATAAATTAGGAGCTTGAGATAGATACAATTTATTACCCACAAAACACATGATTAATAAGGAACGACATCCACAAAGGGAGGTCGAGTCAACACTCAGACTAATGGCAAAAAGAGTCCAAACATATGTAGACACATGCATATCTATAACACAAAAATTCTATACACCTACACATATACATGTATTTCAATCTTACTCCAAAAAAAATTAAATGAATTTAATACATCCCAGCAAGCTGCTGGGTGCTGCTTCTGGCACACTGCACTGTAAATTTGAAACCCCAAGGCAGGACTCGCTGTAAGGCTCCATCCTTTTTCAGGTAACTACAGCTGGGAATGAAGAAATGCTGCCGCCGTGTGGCCACTTCTCGCAACAACAATCTAAGACTCTTCCCCGGGGTAACAGAATATTCGCGTGCACTGGTGTGATTCTATGGTAACTGCCCTCCAAAATATCCAGCAGCAAGTTAAGCGAAAACAATTAAACAGAGTACACACTTTCAAGAAGACAATTTCAACAGGGAAGTACAACTCATAATGTTGAAAAAAGAATAAAGCACCCAAAAACGTGTGAAACAGGGTGATTTAGAGACAAGCAACTCAGAACTGCAAGGAGGTATCCACTCGCACCAGTCAAATGGCCATGATCAAGAAGTCTACAGACAGTAAGTGCTACAACAGGGTTATGAAAAGGGGACCCTCCTCCGGTGTGGATGAAATGTCAACGGTAACAGCCACTAGAGAGCTCAGTATAAAAGTGCCTTTAGCTGCCAAATGACCCAGTACTCCCACTCTTAAGAGCAGGTACACAGCAAACCAGAATTCAAAGGACATGGGCACCCAACATGCCCTACACCACCTTTTATAATAACCAAGACAAGGAAAGGAAAGCAATTATCCATCGGCAAACGAATGGATAAAGAAGAACTGCAACATGTTCACAATGCAACCTGACTCAGGGTGAAAAAGAATGCAACCACGCCAATTTCCAGAACCTACCTGGAGCTAGGGATAACGCTACTAACCAATGTAATGAAGAATCAGAAAGGCAAAAATCCTAAGCGATCACTTACTGGTGCTATTTACACATGCACAGCCTTGAACCAACTGGGAAACAGACTCACAGACATGAAAATCAAACTTTCCGTTACCACAGGATAAAGTAGTGGGGAAGGGATAAGTTAGGAGCTTCAGTAGAATAAATACAATCTACTTCCACAAAACAGATAACAACCAGGAGCAGTATTTATGAATGGAGGTTTAATTAACACTCTGTAATAACCTAATCGGGAAAAGAATCTGAACATACGTAGATATATATATGTATATGGGTAACATTAAAATTTTGTACAGCTGAACACATGCAATTCTGTACACCTAAACACACACAATCATACTCCAATAAAAAATACTAGTTACTTTAACACACCAAAGAGGTAACAACACGAGCCGCGGGCTGCTGCTTCTGGCACACTACACTGTAATTTCCAGCCCCAGAGCAGGACATGCTCTAAGGCTCTGGCAGCTTGCCAGCTGGGAATGAACAAATGCTGTCACCCTAAGGCCACTTTTCACAACAGCAACCTGAAAAATACTACCCAGGGGAAAAGAAGGGGTTTCCCTGGTGGCTCAGTGGTAAAGAACCTGCCTGCCAACTCAGGAGACATGGGTTTGATCCCTGGGTTGGGAAGGTCCCCTGGCAAAGGAAATGACAACCCACTCCAGTATTCGTGCCTGGAGAATCCCATGGACGGAGGAGCCTGCCCAGGTGGTGCTAGTGGTAAAGAAGCTGCCTGCCAGCGCAGGAGATGTAAAAGACACAGGTTCAGTCCCTGGGCCAGAAAGGTCCCCTGGAGAAGGGCATGGCAACCCACTCCAGCATTCTTGCCTGGAGAATTCCATGGACAGAGAAGCCTGGCTGGCTATAGTCCATAGAGTCACAGAGTCGGACACGACTGAAGCGACTTGGCAGGAGAACAGAATATTCACAAGCACTGGCGGGCTGCATACAGTACTGCCCTTCATGATTTCCCAGAGTCAGTGAGTGAAAACAATGAAACACAGGACACCCTTTGAAGAAGACAATTTTAAAAGAAAGTACAACTCACACAGTTTAAAAGGGAATAAAGCACTCACAAACATGTGAATACGGTTATTTAGAGACATGCAACTGAGAACTACAAAGACGTAACTACTCCCACTGGTCAAAATGGCCATGATCCACAAGTCTACAGACAGTAACTGCTACAGTGGGGTTTAGAAAAGGGGACCCTCTTACGGTTCTGCTGAAATGTCAATGGTAACAGCCCCTAGAGAGAACAGTATACAAGTATCATAAACAGTCAAACCACAGCTGCCAAATGATCCCGTACTCCCACTCTTAAGAGTATGTGCACAGCAAGCCAGAATTCAAAACACAAAGGCACGCAAAAGTCCTCTATAGCACCTTTTACAAGAACCAAGACATGGAAGCCAAACAAATTTTCCATCGCCCATCTAACAGATAAACAAGAACTGCAACATGTTCACAATGCAATCTGATTAACGCATGAAACAGACGTCATCACGCCAATTTCTGGAACCTACCTGAAATTAGAGATAATCCCAAGGGAAGTAAAAAGAAACAGAAAGGTAAAAATTATATGATATTACTTACACGTGCAATTTACATGCACACCCATGAACTGGGAAAACAAATGAAATAAGAGACCTGGATATCAAATGTACGGTTGTCAAAAGGTAAGAGTAGGGAAGGGATAAACTAAGAGCTTGGGATGGACAAACCCAATCTACTATCTCCAAAACAGATAATCAATTAAGAAGCCATATCTACCAAGGGAGGTCTAATCGAAACTCTGTAACAACCTAACTGGAAAAGAATCTGAACATACATAGATACATGCCTATGTGTAACACCAAAAATTATGTACACCTATACACACACAATATGTATGTCAATCATGAGTAAGACTGAATAATGTAATGAAAAATAACAATTCAAAACAAACAAAGGTGAAACACAAGCTGCTGAGTGCTTCTTCTGGCACACTGTACTGTAATTTGCAAAGCCAAAGAAGAACTGCTCTAAGGCTCTTTTGTGGGTAACCAGAGTTGGGAACCGAGAAGGCAATGGCACCCCACTCCAGTACTCTTGCCTGAAAAATCCCTTAGACAGAGGAGCCTGGTGGGCTGTAGTCCATGGGGTTGCTAAGAGTTAGACACAACTGAGCGACTTCACTTTCACTTTTCACTTTCATGCATTGGAGAAGGAAATGGCAACCCACTCCAGTGTTCTTGCCTGGAGACTCCCAGGGACGGGGGAACTTGGTGGGCTGCCGTCTATGGGTCACACAGAGTTGGACCCGACTGAAGAAACTTAGCAGCAGCAGCAGCAGCAGCAGCAGAGTTGGGAATGAAGAAATGCTGCCACCTTGTGGCCACTTACCACAACAGCAACCTGAAAACTATCGCCTAGAGGAACAAACACAGGTATGCTGAACATGGCACCTGACCTCCAAAATTTCCAGGAGTAATTAAGTGAAAACAATGAAACATGGGCACACTATCACAAAGACAATTTCAACAGAGAAGTGCAACTCACCGTGTTTAAAAAATAAAGCACCCACAAACGTGAAATATGGTGATTTAGAGACAAGCAACTCAGAACTGCAACAAGGTGCTTTTGAACTGTGGTGCTAGAGAAGATTCTTGAGAGTCCCTTGGACAGCAAGGAGACCCAACCAGTCCATCTTCAAGGAAATCAGTCCTGAATATTCATTGGAAGGACTGATGCTGAAGCTGAAACTCCTATACTTTGGCGACCTGATGTGAAGAACTGACTCATCTGAAAAGACCCTGATGCTGGGAGGGATTGGGGGCAGGAGGAGAAGGGGACAACAGAGGATGAGATGGCATCACTGACTCCACAGACATGAATTTGAGTAAACTCCGGGAGCTGGTGATAGACAGGGAAGTCTGGTGTGCTGCAGTCCATGGGGTCACAGAGTTAGACACGACTGAGCAACTGAACTGAACTGATCGCCTCAAAACAGTCAAAATGGCCATGATCAAGAGTCTACAGACAGTAACTGCTACAATGGAGCTAAGAAGAGGGGACCTTCCTACAGTGTGGCTGAATGTCAATAGTAACAGCCACGATAAGTAAAACCACAGCTGCCAAATGACCCCGTAGTCCCATGCTTAGTCATATGTGCACAGCAAACTAGAATTCAAAAAGACAAACATGCACAGTAGCACCTACTGCAATAAACAACACATGGAAGCCAAAGAAAATGTCCATCGACAAATGAATGTATAAAGAACTGCAACATTTCACAATGCATCTGATTCAGGCATGAAATAGAATAATCATGCCAATTTCCAGAACCTACCTGACACTAGATACAATCCTAGTGAGGGAAGTAAGCAAGAATCAGAAGGACAGAAATCGGAGGATATCGCTTACAGCGGCGGCTTACATGTGCACATCCATGGACTAACTCAGAAAACAGAGTGAGAGACTTGACTATCACCTTCCGGTCGTAACAAGGGGAAAAGGCAGGGAAGGGATAAATTGGGAGTTTGGGATGAACAATACAATCTATTTCTACAGAACAGTCAATAAGGAGCAATATCTACCAAGGGAGGTCTAATTAATGCTCTGTAATAACCTAACTGGGAAAAGAATCTGAACATATATGTATGTGAGTAAACAAAAAATTCTGTACACCTACAAAACACACAATCTGTTTTTCTATCTTACTTCAATAAAAAATAAAAATCAATTAAAACATAAAAGAGGTAATGACATAAGGTGTTGGGTGCTTCTTCTGGCGCACTGCGCTGTAATTTGCAACCCCAAAGAAGGACTTGCTGTAAGGCTCTGTATGCGAGCCCTGGTAACCAGAACTGGGAATGGAGAAATGCTGCCGCCTTGTGGCCAACCTAGCAAAAGCGGCCTGAAAACTATCTCCCGGAGGATCAGAATATTCACTAGCACTGGTGGGCTGCATGGTACCAGCTGTGCAAAAAGTCAAGCAGTTTTGAATGAAAACAATTAAATATGGGGCACACTTTCAAGAAGACAATTTCAACAAGGAAGTGCAACTCATAGGGTTTAAAAAAGAACAAAGCACTCACAAACATGAGAACTAGGGTGATTTAGAGACATGCAACTCGGCACTGCAAGAGGTATCCCCTCATAAGGGCCAAATGGCCATGGCCAAGAAGTTTACAGACATAACAGCTACAATGGGGTTAAGAAAAGGGGACTCTCCTATGGTGTGACTGAACTGTCAATGGCAACAGCCACCCGAGAGAGGAGTATGAGTGTCTTGAGCAGTAAAACTGCAGCTGCCGAACGATCTGTTAGTTCCAGTCTTAAGAGTATTTGCACAAAAAAACAGACTTTGAAAAGACACAGGCAATCAACTTTGCACTCTTAACACCTTTTACAGTAATGAAGAAAACACGGAAGACAAATTTTTCATGGACAAATGAATGGATAAAGAAGAACTGCAGCATATTCACAACGCACTCTGATTCAGGCATGAAAAATCATATCAGCCTCCAGAACCTACCTAAAACTAGAGACAATCCTACTGAGTGAAGTAAGCAAGACTCAGAAAGACAAATATCATATGATATCACTTAGAGCTGCAATTTACACATACACAGCCATGAGCGGACTGGGAAAACAAAAATGGACTCGCAGACTTGAAAATCAAACTTATGGTTACCACAGCAGAAAGAAGTGGGGAGGGGATAAATTAGGAGCTTGGGATGAACAAATACAATCTATTTCTACAAAACAGATAATCAGGAGAGATTCTACCAAGGGAGGTCTAATCAACACTCAGTAATAACAAAATTGGAAAAAAGAATCTGAACGTATGTAGATACTTGTATCTGTGTCACACAGAAAATCTGGTACACTTACAACACACACATGTATTTCAATCCAACACTAATAAAAAAATAAAAATTAATGTGATACAAAAAAGAGGTGAGGACACAAGCTGTTGGGTGCTTCTTCTGGCACACTGCACGGTGTGTGCAACGCAAACGCAGGACTTGCTCTAAGGCTTTCTGTCTGCTAGAGTAACCAGACCTGGCAATGAAGAACTGCTGCTGCCTTGTGGCGAATTTCCCAAAACAGCAAACTCAGGCACTGGTGGGCTGTATGTTGCACCTGCCCTACAAAATTTCCAGGAGTAAGCAAGAGAAACAGTGAACACGGGGCACACTTTCAAGAAGACAATTTCACAGGGACATACAAGTCACAATGTTTAACAAAGAGTAAAGCACGCACAAACAAGAGAAATACGGTGATTTAGAGACATGCAACTCTGAACAGCCAGGAGACCTCCCCTCGCACTGATCAAAATGGCCACGATCAAGAAGTCTAAGACAATAACAGCTACAATGGAGTTGAGAAAAAGGGACCCTCCTATGGTGAGGCTGCAATCTCAACGGTAACAGCCCCGAGAAAGAACAATATAAAATTGCCTTGAGCAGTGAAACTACAGCTGTCAAATGAACTGTCAGTCCCACTCTTAAGAGTCTGTGCACATCATACCAGACTTCGAAAAGACTCAGGCACCCAAACATACTGTGTAGAACCTTTTACTATAACCAAGACATGGAAGCCAAAAAAATTTCCATCAACAAATGAATGGATAAAAAAGAACTGCAATATATTCACAATATAATCTGATTCAAACATGTAAAAGAATATAATCATCCCATCTGCGTAACATGAAAAATTCGGTCACCTACAAAACACCAAACATGTATTTCAATCTCACAGCAATTAAAAATTCTTATTTAATACAAAAAAGAGGTAACGACACAAGCTGCTGGGTAGTTCTGGCACCTGCCTGCCCGCCCAGTCGCTTCAGTCATGTGCTACTCTTTGCAGCCCTATGGACTGTAGCCTCCAGGCTCCTCTTCAATTTGCAACCCCAGAGCAGGACTTGCTCTAAGGCTGTGTCTGCCTCCCAGGATAATCAGAGCTGGTGAACTATTAGACACGGAAATCAGAACAAGGAGGCATCCCTTGGAACCAGATCAAATAACCATGAACAAGAAGTCTCCAGACAGTGAAAGTTACAAGGTGGTTACAAACAGAGAACCTCTATGGTGTTGGTGAAATGTAAATGGTAACATCCACTATGGAGAACAGTGTAAAGGTGCCTTTAAAAGGTAAAGCCATAGGTGCCCGTGATCTGGCACTACCACTCTTCAGAGAATGTGCACCACAAACCAGGCTTCTAAAAGACACAGGCACCCCATCGCGCACTATAGCTCCTTTACAACAGTCAAGACAAGCGAGCACCAGCACGTTCCACTGACAGATGAACGGACAAAGAAGTTCAGTTCACTCACTCAGTCGTGTCCAACTCTGCAACCCCATGGACTGCGACCCCATGGACTGCAGCACGCCAGGCCTCCCTGTCCATCACCAACTCCCAGACTCCACCCAAACTCCTGTCCATCGAGTTGGTGATGCCATCCAGCCATCTCATCCTCTGTCCTCCCCTTCTCCTCCTGCCCCCAATCCCTCCCAGCATCAGAGTCTTTTCCAATGAGTCAACTCTCCACATCAGGTGGCCAAAGTATTGGAGTTTCAGCTTCAACATCAGTCCCTCCAATGAACACCCAGGACTGATCTCCTTTAGGATGGACTGGTTGGATCTCCTTGCAGTCCAAGGGACTCTCAAGAGTCTTCTCCAACACCACAGTTCAAAAGCATCAATTCTTCGGCGCTCAGCTTTCTTTCTAGACAAGCTTTCTTTATGTCTCAAGTCCATACATGACCACTGGAAAAACAACAGCCTTGACCAGATGGACCTTTGTTGACAAAGTAATGTCTCTGCTTTTTAATATGCTGTCTAGGGTGGTCATAACTTTCCTTCCGAGGAGCAAGCATCTTTTAATTTCATGGCTGCAATCACCATCCGCAGTGATTTTGGGGCCCAGAAAAATAAAGTCAGCCACTGTTTCCCCATCTATTTCCCATGAAGTGATGGGACCAGATGCCATGATCTTAGTTTTCTGAATGTTGAGCTTGAAGCCAACTTTTTCACTCTCCTCTTTCACTTTCATCTAGAGGCTCTTTAGTTCTTCCTCACTTTCTGCCATAAGGGCGGTGTCATCTGCATATCTGAGGTTATTGATATTTCTCCTGGCAATCTTGACTCGATAAAGAAGTGAAACATATTCACAATGCAATCTGACTCAGGCATGAAAAAAAATGCAGCCATGCCAATTCCCAGAACAGAGCTGAACCCAGAGATAATCCTATCAAGTGAAGTAAGCAAGAATCAGAAAGGCAAAAATCACACGACATTCAGTCGTAGGTGTAATTTACACATGCACACCCATGATCTAACTGGAAAACCAAAGCAGACTCAGAAACTTGGGAAACCAAATTTATGGTTACCACAGGGCAAAGAGGTGGACAAGGGATAAATTAGGAGGAAAGGCCGAACAAATACAAGCTATTACTTACAAAGCACATAATCCGAAAAAAAAAAAAGCAATATCTACCAAGGGAGGTATACCCAACACTCTGTATCAATCTACATGGGAAAAGAATCCAAACATGCATAGCTATACGCATACGTGTAAAAGTTTCTGTATATCGTCAACACATACAACATTATTGCAGTGTTATACCAAATAACGAAGAAGGCACTGGCACCCCACTCCAGTACTCTTGCCTGGAGAATCCCATGGACGCAGGAGCCTGGTAGGCTGCAGTCCATGGGGTTGCTAAGAGTTGGACACGACTGAGCGACTTCACTTTCATTTTTCACTTTCATGCATTGGAGAAGGAAATGGCAACCCACTCCAGTGTTCTTGCCTGGAGGATCCCAGGGACGGGGGAGCTTGGTGGGCTGCTATCTATGGGGTCGCAGAGTCGGACACGACTGAAGCGACTTAGCAGCAGCAGCAGCAGCATACCAAATAATTAAAATTAACACAAAGAGGTAACAAGACACAAGTTTTTGAGTGCTTCCTCTGGCGCATTCCACTCTAAATTACAACCCCAAAGCAGGACTTGCACTAAGGCTGTGTTGGCAAAACTGGGTAACCAGAGCTAGGCATGAAGAAATGCTCCTGTTCGTGGCCACTTACCGCAACAAAGACCTGAAAACAACAGCTATTGGAACTTAATATTCGCAAGCACCGTTGGACTGTAAATGATACCTGCTCCCCAAATTTCCAGGGGTAAGTAAGCGAAAAGAACTAAACTTTCAGAAAAAAAATTTCAACAGGGAAATACAACTCAGAGTATTAAAAAAAAAAAAGTACCTGCAACCAAGCATGATACGATGCATTATTAAAGACATGCAAATGACAACTTAAACCACAGGTATCCCTTGCACTGGTCAAATGGGTCATAATCAAGACATCTACAGGCAAAAGCTGCTACAATGGGGTTAAGAAAAGGGGAACCCCCCCCCACCATGGTGCTGCTGAAATGTCAATGGTAACAGTCAGCAGACAGAGCTGTATAAACTGCCTTAAAAGGTAAAAGCATACATGCCATACGATCAAGCATTCCCAATCTTAAGAGCAGGCATACAGCAAAAAGATACAGGCACCCAAACGTGCACTGCAGCACCTTTTACAACAACCAAGACACGGAAGCCACCAAGATGCCCATCAACCCCTGAATGCATACAGACATGGAAAATGTTCACAATGCAATCTGACTCAGCCTTGAAAAAGAATGTAATCATTCCGACTGTCGGACCATAGCTGAACCTAGAAATAATCCCAGTAAATGACATAAATCAGAATCAAAAATGCAAAAATCATAAGATATCATTTATAGGTGCAATTTACACATGCACACCCATGAATTAACCAGAAAGTATAAACAGAGCAGAGATTTGAAACCAAACTTATAGTTAAGTGAGGAAGAGATAAATAGGAGGTTGAGATGTACAAATGCTAACTATTACCTAGAAAACGGATAATCGTCAAGGAGCGGTATCTATCTAGGGAAGTCTACTCAACACTCTCGTAATATCCCATATGGGAAAAGAATGTGTGTAGATGCATGTATATGTGTAACAGGAAAAGACTGCGTATACTTACAACACACAGTGTACTTCAATGCTACTTCAAAAAATAGAAATTAACTTAATACTAACAAGCTCTAACAACGCACAAACTTTGGGGTGGTTCCTCTGGCACCCTGCACTCTAATTTACAACCACAAAACTAGACTTGCTCTAAGGCTCTGTTGGCTGGCTGAGGTAACCAGACTTGGGCATGAAGAAATGCTGCCTCTTTAAGGCTGCTTCCCACAACAACAACCTAAAAACTATTGCTACTGGAACTTAATATTCACAAGCACTGATGCTGCTAAGTCACTTCAGTCATGTCCGACTCTGTGCGACACCACAGATGGCAGCCCACCAGCTCCCTTGTCCCTGGGATTTTCCAGGCAAGAACACTGGAGTGGGTTGCCATTTCCTTCTCCAATGCATGAAAGTGAAAAGTGAAAGTGAAGTCGCTCAGTCGTGTCCGACTCTTAGCGACCCCATGGACTGCAGCCTACCAGACTCCTCCATCCGTGGGATTTTCAGGCATGAGTACTGGAGTGGGGTCCCATTGCCTTCTCCGTCACAAGCACTAGTAGGTCTTAAATCATACCCACCTTCCAAAATTTTTAGGGAGTAAGTAACTCCTAGAAGCAAAAGAATTAAACACAGGGCACACTTTCAAGAAGACAACTTCAACAGGGAATTACAACTCACAGTGTTTAAACAAAAAAGCATCTGGAAACATTTGCAACATGTGAATTATTAGACATGCAAATCAGAACTACAAGGAGGTATTATTCCCTTGCTCCAGTCAAAACGCCATGAGCCAGAGGTCTACAGAGAATACATGCCACAGTGGGATTAAGAAAAGGGGACCCTCCTATGGTGTCGGCGAAATGTCACACAAAGGTCACAGCCACTAGACAGACCATTGTGAAAGTGTCTTTAAAAGGTAAAACCAAGCAGTGATGTGGCATGCAGCAGGTCTCCTTCCGCTTTCTCGCCTCTATCTTCGAGGCAGTCGCAGCGCCATCCGCGACCTAGTTGCCAACACGCAGCTCTTTGTGCGCAACCAGGAGCTACACACTCTTAAGGTGACTGGCCAGGGGATGGTCACCCAAATCGAGGCTCGTGTAGCCTCACTGGAGGGCATCGCTCTGGAAGATCAAGTCCTGCCTCCCGGCAGGCACCACCCTACAGGATGAGGCTATTCTGAGCCACTGTGGGGTGGAGGCTCTGAGCACGCAGGAAGTAGCCGGCCGCATACTTGGAGGTAAAGCTCATGGTTCCCTGACCCATGCTGGGAAAGTAAGAGGTCAGACCCTGAAGGTGGTCAAATAAGAAAGGAAGAGAACAATGGGCCAGTCAAGAGGCATATGCGTACATCCAGCGTTTATTAATGCTGCGCCCTCCTTTGGAAAGAAGGACCTAATACCAATTCTTAAGCCCTCTGTAACTTTGGTTTTCTCTAATAAAGCCACTTAGCTTAAAAAAAAAAAAAATGGTAACACCACAGCCACCATGTGATCTGGCAGCCCCACTCTTAAGAGTAAGTGCAGAGCACACCAGACATCCAAAGGACACAGGCGCCCAAACATGCACTGCAGCACCTTTCACAACGGCCACAACACGGAAGCCGCCAAAAGGTCCGTGGACAGATTAACGGATAAAGAGGTGGAAAATGTTCACAATGTCATCTGACTCAGGCGTGAAAAAGAATGTAGCCATGCCCACTGCCAGAACGTAGCTGAAACCACAGATAATCCTACTAAGTGAAGTCAGTCAGAATCAGAAAGGCAAAAATCATGATAGCCCTTATAGGCGCAGTTTAGCAGGCACACTCATGAACTAACTGGAAGACAAACAGACTCAGATCCCTGAAAACCAAATTTATGGTTACCACAGAGGTAGGCAGCCTGGAAGAGATAAAGCAGGAGGATGGGATGAAGAAAAACAATTCCCTACAAAGCAGATAATTAACAAGGGGCAATACCTACCAAGAGAGGTCTAACCAACACTCTGTATCAAGCTCTATGGGAAAGGAATCCAAACACACACACTATATAGGCATATGGGTAACAGGAAACGATCCTGTACACCCACAACACACACAGCCTGTATTTCATGTTACTCAAAAAAAAACCCACAACCCTCAATCTCCACTGACACTGGGCTGGATGAAGAAGTGGTACATGAGTACCGGAGGACATTTTTCAGCCGCTAAGAAGCATGGGGTAATGCCATCTGCAGCGACACAGATGGACCTGGAAGGTGCCACACTGAGTGCAGTCAGTCAGGCAGAGAAGGAGAAATACATGACATCTCTTACATAAGTGGAATCTATAAAGAAATGATACAAATGAACTTCCCTACAAACAAAGGGACTCACTGACTTAAGAAACTAACTTACAGTTGCCGGAGGGGGGGTGGGGGGGTGTGGACAGTTAGGGAGATTGGAATGGACATGTTCACACTGCTATATTTAAAACTGATAACCAATAAGGACCTATTGTATAGCACAAGGAACTCTGTTCAATGTTATGTGGCAGGCTGGATGGCAGGGAAGTTTGGGGAGAATGGATACACGTACGTGTATGGCTGAGTCCCTTCACTGTTCACCTGAAACTGTTGTAACACTGTTAATCGGCTATATCCCAATACAAGATAAGAAAAAAATTTAACCCGAAGAGAGGCAATGAGACACAAGCTTTGGGGTGCTTCTTCCTGCACACTGCACTCTAACTTAAAACCCCACAGCAGGACTTACTCTAAGCCTCTGCTGGCTAGCTGGCGTAACCAGAGGTGAGATGAAGAAATATTTCCACTTTGAGACCATTTCCCACAACAACAACCTGAAAGCTATTGCTATGGGAACTTAATATGCACAAGTACTGGTGGGCTGTATGTAATATCTGCCCTCCAATACTTCCAGAGGTGATTAAGTGAAAAGAATTAAACACAGGACATACTTTCAACAAGACAATTTCAACAGAGAAGTACAACTCATGGGGTCAAGTCCAAGTCCATGAGGTTGCAATGAATCGGACACAACAGAGCAATTTCTCTTTCTTTCTTTCTTTCTTTCTATAGTTCCTATGGAGAAGGAAATGGCAACCCACTCCAGTGTTCTTGCCTGAAGGATGCCATAGACGGAGGCGCCTGGTGGGCTACAGTCTATGGGGTTGCAAAGAGTCAGACACAACTAAGCAACTAACACACACACACACACACACACACGCAAGCAAAAAGAATTAAACACAGGGCATACTTTCAAGAAGACAATTTTAACAGAGAAGTCCAACTCAGTGATTAAAAAAAAAAGCACCCAGAAACAGGCGCAATATGATGAATTATTAAAGACATGCAAATCAGAAGTACAGGTATCTATCCCCTCACATCAATCAAAATGGTCATAATCAAGAAGTCTACAGACAATAACGGCTACAACAGAGTTAAGGGGACCCTCTGATGCTAACAGCCACTAGAGAGTACACTATAATAGCGCCTTTCAAAGGTAAAAACACAGCCACCCTATGACCTGGCGATCACACTCTTAAGAGAATGTGTGCAGCAACCCAGACTCTGAAGAGACTCATGCACCCAAACGTATACTACAGCAACATTTACAACAGCCAGGTCATGGAGGCCACTGAAATGCCCACAGACAGATGAATGGACAAAGAACTGACATGTGCACAGAATCAAATATAACTCAGCCATGAAAAAACATACGAAATGATGCTATTTGCAGTAACCTATGGACTTGTACGTAATTTTAGTAAGTGAAGTAATTCAGAGAAAGACAGATATAATATGATATTACTTGTAGGTGGAATAGGTTAAAAAAAAAATTGACACCAATGCACTAATTTGCAAAAGTGAAATAGACATTCAAACTTCAAAAACAAACTTAACAGTCACCAAGAAGAAAGGTGGTGGATAGGATATATTACGAGGTTTGGATTAACCTATACACACTAATCTATATGAAAGAGATAGTCAACAAAGGTTTACTATATAGCAAGAGGGGTGTACTAAGCAATCTTTAATCATCTGTATGTGAAACGAAACTGAAGATGAATACGTAAGTGTGCATATACCTGAAGAAGACTCTGTAAACCTAGAATAAACAACACGTTGTAAATCAAGTTTACATCACAAAGAAATACATATTAAATTAAAAAAAAAAACGGAGTTTTGAGATACAAACTTTTGGATGTTTATTCTGGCACATTTCACTCTAATTTACAACCCGGGAAAAGGAATTCCCCTAAGGCTCTAATTACTGCAATAAGCAGAGTTAGGTGTGAAGAAATTCAGCCACTCTGACCATTTCCCAAAACAGCAACCTGAAAATCGCCTGTACAGCACAGGGAACTCTCTAAATACTCTGTAATGGTCTAAATGGGAGAGAACCTAAAAACATGTGGATATATGCATAACTGATTTACTTTGCTGTATACCTGAAACCAACACAACATATAACTATACTATACTCCAATAAAATTTTTTAATTCTGTGTTATATATCTGCAAGTTGCTGAGAGTAGATCTTAAAATTCTCATCACAAGAAAAAAATTCTAAAAATGTGTGGTGATGAATACTAATCAGGCTTACTATGACCGTTTCATAATACATACATATATTGAATCATTATGTTGTATACCTTCAACTGACGTTGTATGTCAATGATAACTCAAAAAGCTTTAACATAAAAGAGCAAACAAATTAGCAAGAAAACACAAAAACTGAGTAAATAAGTGTAAAAAGTATGCACATTTTCAAAAGAGAAAATACAAAAATGCAAATAATATTTTTAAATTATCATTTTAATCAAGGAAACTCAAGGTAAAATGAGACATTTTGCCTATATTAGCAAAGAATTTTTTAAAATCTACGTAAGGAAAATATGTGAAGGAGATCAGAACTCTCATATACCAGTGGTGTAAGAATACATCGGGAGACTTTTTGTAGCAATTTTATAATGACTGACATGCTTATATAATGGTCACCTTCCAAATACTGTATAGCATCACTGATATGTGGAATCTTAAAAAGAGTGAACTCCTAGAAACAGAATAGACTGGTGGTTGCCAGTTGGACTGTGAAGAAGGCTGTGCGCCGAAGAATTGATGCTTTTGAACTGTGGTGTTGGAGAAGACTCTTGAGAGTCCCTTGGACTGCAAGGAGATCCACCCAGTCCACCCTAAAGGAGATCAGTCTGGGTGTTCTCTGGAGGGAATGATGCTAAAGCTGAAACTCCAGTACTTTGGCCACTTCATGCGAAGAGTTGACTCATTGGAAAAGACTCTGATGCTGAGAGGGATTGGGGGCAGGAGGAGAAGGGGACGACCGAGGATGAGATGGCTGGATGGCATCACTGACTCGATGGATGTGAGTCTGAGTGAACTCTGGGAGTTGGTGATGGACAGGGAGGCCTGGTGCGCTGCGATTCATTGGGTCGCAAAGAGTCGGACACGACTGAGCGACTGAACTGAACTGAACTGCCAGGGGCTGAGGTGATGGGAGAAGTGGAGAAATGTTTGGCAAAGCGTACAAACTTCAAGTTATAAGAAAGCTCTGGGGATCTAATGTACAGCATGTTGACTACAGTTAATAATACTGTATTGCATACTCAAAAGTTGCTAAGATGGTAAACCTTAAATATTCGCACCACAAAAACAAATAAAAGAAAAGTAACTTTATGAGATGATGGAGATGTCAACCAATCCTGTTCTGGTAATCATTTTCAATATATCTGTGAATCAAATCTTCACACTGTGCATCTTAAACTTACACAAATTATACGCCAATTGTATCTCAAATCTGGAAGTAAACCAATGAATGAATGTTTAAAACTCCTCTGCAGGACCTCCCCTGGTGGTCCAGTGGTTAAGAACCTGCCTTTCAATGCAGGGGATGCAGGTTCCATCCCTGGTCAGGGAACTAAGATCCCACATAACGTGGGACCACTGAGCCCATACTATCCACACCCAGAGAAGCCCCCATACACTGCAGCCAAGATCCAGTGCAGCCACATTAAAAATCTGAAGTGTATGGTAATGTCCAAAATCAGTAATAATAAAATAAAAACCTTCTGGCTTACAAGATTGTGTCTCTTCAACAACCACCACCCAAAACCTGCTAATAAATAACTCGTCACAACTACAGAATGCATTTTCTTTTTTATTATTCTATATTTGAGCAATTTTATAGAGAAAAAGAATCCTTTTAAGACAATAACTAATATATCACCTTGGAAAGCAGCGTGACAAAGAACAAGAGTTTGGGATCAAACAAACCACACTTAAATTCTGATTGTGTCACACAGTATATGCTAATCTCACTGAATCACAAAGTCCTTACTTATAAATAGGAATAACAGTATTTCTTTCATAGTGTTGTTATGAGAATAAAAGCTAGCCTGCTTAAGCACTCAATAAACATTAGTCTTTATTAGTTGCATCTTCTAAAACCAAAACATTAGTTTTATTAGTTTTATCATCTAGTTCATCTTTACAGGGCCTTACAAGAAAAAATGTTAATATAGTTGTAATCACGTTGTATATGTTAAGCACATCTTCCATGTACTGATGATCCAAATACTTCTATCATTTTAATGGTTACATTATACTGCCTTGCTAAGAGAGTATCATATTTATGTAACCATTCTGCCATCACTGGATGCATACAGCATTTTTTCAGTGACTCTGCATTAACTACTTTATTATCTGCTTTCCTGTTTCCTATCTTCAAATGCAATGATTCCTCACTTTGTTTAGATCTCTCCATTATCTAGAACTATATTTTGTATGCACAGATTTTCAAAATATGGCATTCTAACCCGCCACTATTAGGTCAACAATTTATGAAATACTTTCTTCAAAATTATTCATTACTGATTTATACCAAACAAGTAGAAAACCATATAAGCAATCAAACTTCTCCAACTAACCACTAGCTTATACATTTTTAAACTGAAACTCTCCGTTAAATTCATTCAAGCATTCACTCAGTAGTAACACCATTCCTTTTTCGGTTGATCTGGATGAACAAGGTAAAATATCACTCACTGGTTATCAAGAAACAGATACTGTTCTAGATGCTGCAGCGAATGCAATAGCAAAAACATCCTTGTCATCCTGGAGCACACATTCTAGTACTGAAGATGGGTGATAAATAAAATATTAAAATGAATAATATGTTAGTGACAAGTGCAAAGCAAAAAAAGCAGGAAAGCAGGGGCAGGGTATGAAGTGTTAGGGAGGGTTGGTTTGCAGTGTGAGGTGAGTAGCCAGTGAGTCCTCCTTGGATGGGAGACACGTGAGTCAAGATCCAAAGAAAATGAGGGAGCGACCCAGACAGATATCCAGGGGAAGAGCAGTATTAGCAG
Organism: Capra hircus; assembly: GCF_001704415.2. Classification (NCBI taxonomy): domain Eukaryota; kingdom Metazoa; phylum Chordata; class Mammalia; order Artiodactyla; family Bovidae; genus Capra; species Capra hircus. The sequence continues at coordinate 20,378,755 of NC_030835.1, forward strand.
AGGAAACAGACAAGTGCAGGGGTCCTGAGTTGGGAGCTTATCTGGTGTGTTTTAGGAACAGCAAGGCCAGTGTAGCTAGAATAGAATGAGACAGGGGAGAATAGTAGATGAAATCAGAGGTAACTGTAGCCAGATCAGATAAGGAACTTGTAGGTTTTCATGGGTCTTCAGAGTCTACTGAGTAGGATGGGAAAACCATTGAAAAATCTGAGGAAAGGAGTGATGTGATCTGATTTACCTTTGAACAGGGCTGAGAACAGACTGAAGGGGGTATAAGGGCAGCAAGACATGATGGTGATAGCAGTGGTCTGATTCTAGACATTACTTTGCCAACAAAGGTCCATCTAGTCAAAGCTATGGTTTTTCCAGTAGTCATGTATGGATGTGAGAGCTGGACCGTAAAGAAAGTTGAGCACCGAAGAATTGAGGCTTTTGAACTGTGGTGTTGGAGAAGACTCTTCAGAGGCCCGTGGACTGCAAGGAGATCCAACCAGTCAATTCTAAAGGAAATCACTCCTGAATATCCATTGGAAGGACTGATGGTGAAGCTAAAGCTCCAATACTTCGATGGCCACCTCATGCGAAGAACTGACTCATTGGAAAAGACCTTGATGCTGGGAACAGTTGAAGGCAGGAGGACAAGGAAACGACAGAGGATGAGATGATTTGATGGCATCACTGACTCGATGGACATGAGTCTGAGCAAGCTCCCGGAGTTGGTGATGGACAGAGAAGCCTGGCGTGCTCCAGTCCATACAGTCACAAAGAGTTGGACACGACTGAGCAACTCAACTGACTGATTCTAGACCTGATTTAAAAGTAAAGCCAAAAGGACTTCCTCAGTGATCCAGTGGCTAAGATTCCACACTCCCAACGCAGGAGGCTTGGATTAGGCCCCTGGTTGGAGAACTAGATTCGCATGCCACAACGAAAGATTCCACATGCCACAGCAAAGATCTAAGATCCCAAGTGCCACAACTAAGACCCAACACAGCCAAATAGATAAACAAATATTAAAAAATAAAAGTAAAGCCAAGAGACTCTGCTGAGACTGTGAGTAGAAGTCTCCAAGGTTTCAGGCCTCAACAATTCATGAAAGAAACTGGTGTTCACAGCAAGCAAGGTAGGAAGGGGAAGGTATTAGAAGCTCAGTGTTAGACAGGAGTTTTACAGATACCTACCTACCTCATAAAAAGTGCAAGTGTCAGATCAGCAGTTGGACAGACAAGTTTGGAATTAGAGAGGTAGAGACTGGGGATATAATTTGGGAGTCATCAGTACAGAGATAGTATTTAGAACAAAGAAGTGAATGTAGATGGAGACACCCAAACACACTGAACTCTGGGTACCCCACTGTTTAGACGTTGAGGATACAAAGACAAAGCAACAAGAACTGGGAAGAAGGAAAAACAAACATGTGGAAGCTAAATAAAAGGAGCAGTCGGACTTCCCTGGTGGTCCAGTGGTTAAGAATCTACCTGTCAATGCAGAAGACATAGGTTCAGTCCCTGGTCTGGGAAGATGCTCCACAGTAATGGAGCCTGTGAGCCACAACTACTGAGCCCACGCTCTGCAACAGAAGCCACCGCAATGAGAAGCTTATGCACTGCAGCCAGAGAAAGCCCTCATGCGGCAACGAAGACCCAGCCCCAGCGCAGCCAAAAGTAAAGAAATAAAAATACAACGTGGTATAAAAGAAAAAAAGAAGTATGTCAAGGAAGAGAGACTACCCAATTGAGCCAGAGGCCAGACTGAATAACTATGCCAAATGCTCAAATAAGATGAAGACTAAGAACTTACTACTGAGTTTAGCAATATATGAATCACTAGGGAAACTGGTAAAACATTGATTCTTAACCTTGAGTTTGAAAAACCCCAAAATACCTGGTTATTTCAAAAACTGCCACACATAGCCTCAGAACAAAATTAACTAAATCCATTTTAATTTCAGAAGACTGCCAATATTTTCTGGTTACAGACTTCACTTTTTAGAGCAATGTTAAGTTCACAGTGAAGCTGAGTAGAAGGTAGAGAGATTTCCTATTGACCTCCCTGCCCCCAACATGTACGGCCTCCTCCAGAATGCCAAGGGGCGCGTTAATTTATTAAGGAAATGAATGGCAACCCAGAAGCATTACAAAGTTTACCTCTGTAGGACGGTGAGCCTCTAAAGCCAAAGTTTTCCACGTGGCTCTCTAGAGCCCTAGAACTAGTTCTACAGCACCTCTTGTGCCGCCACGGCAGGGAGGGGAGAAGGCATCTGCAGTGGAGTGGGCTCAGCGTTCTTCTGACCTGTTGCCCCACAGTAGCTCCATCAAGCTTTACATATTGTATTTCAGGAGGGTTTTACAATTCAAAAAATAAAGTTATTGAAAATCACTGCCCTGAAGCCGTGCTTCTCAAAGTGCAAAAACCAAACCAGTAGCAGCAGTAGCACCTGGTTAAAAAGGTCCCAACCCAGACCTACTCACTCAGAGTCTGGGGTTGAGCACTATATTTTAACAAGTTCTCCAGGTGATTCTGATACATGATGAAACTTGAGAACCAGCGCCTCCAAAATTTCAGATATTTTGCTTAAGTACTGATAGCTGTTTGCTTTCCTTTAAGTTAAGCACTGCTATCCTCAGTAGAAATCAAAATAGAAATTTTGCAAGTATCAGTATTTCAGGATATTGAAATAATATTTCTTATACAGTTATACTTGGATTGAGACTTTATGCAAGATTATTTTTAAGAATGCTAAAGTCTTTAATAAAAAATATTAAATAATTTTAGCTATTAGGTGACCACATAGACAGTTGCATAAAGCACACTGAAAAGTCATATTGTAATATTATGAATGAGGAATTCTTACCATCAATTCTTAACTAGTTTCTATCAAAGATTAAAATTTATCTGACATGCAACATACCTCTTTCATATACTGATTATATAGAGCTTCTGATGATTCTAGATAAGCTTGTGCAGTTTCAATTTCTTCTCTTTCAGACCACAAGATACCCAGGTTATTCTGGAGAATAAAAAGAGAAAAAAATGACAATATAAATCATCCAATAAAGTAGTCTTCATAATTTCAAAGTCAATGCTTACCTAAATAGTACTAGTGTCTGATTACCAATGAATTAACTATTCATAATACTGTTGTCCTTAAGTCACAGGAGGAAAGAAGAAGAAGAGGAAGAGAAGTCGCTCAGTCATGTCCATCTCTTTGCGACCCCATGGACCGTAGCCTATCAGGCTTCTACGTCCATGGGATTTCCCAGGCAAGAGTACTGGAGTGGGTTGCCATTTCCTTCTCCAGGGGATCTTCCTGACCCAGGGATCGAACCCAGGTCTCCTGCACTGCAGACAGATGCTTTACCATCTGAGCCACCAGGGAAGAACAGGAGGCAGTCACTAAATTGGGTTCCCCAATGATTCCTGCCTTCTGGTGTTCATGCCCTTGTACAATCTCTTCCCTTTAAGTCTGGTCTAGATTTGAGGACTTGCTTCTAACAAACAGAACATGGCAACAGTGATGGATGGTCCCCTCCAACATCAAGTTACAAAACACTATAGTCCCATTCTGGGTGCTCCCTCTTGCTGTTCTGTCTGAGGGAAGTCAAATGCCGTATTTTGAGCCACATTATGGTGTCAAGGAACTAAGGGAAGTCAACAGTCAGGGCCTCAGACCAACAGCCTGTATGAATCCTGCCAAGAACCACACAAGTGAGCTTGGATTCTCTAGCTGAACCTTCCAGTGCAGCCCCTGCTGCTGCTGCTAAGTCGCCTCAGTCGTGTCCAACTCTGTGTGAGCCCACAGACGGCAGCCCACCAGGCTCTGCAGTCCCCGGGAGTCTCCAGGCAAGAACACTGGAGCCTGGAGTGGGTTGCCATTTCCTTCTCCAATACATGAAAGTGAAAAGTGAAAGTGAAGTCGCTCAGTAAGTGTCCCACTCTTCGTGACGCCATGGACTACAGCCTACCAGGTTCTCCGTCCATGGGATTTTCCAGGCAAGAGTGCTGGAGTGGGGTGCCATCGCCTTTTCCCCAGTGCAGCCCCAGCAGGCCAATAATCTGATGACAGACCTTGAGCGAGAGGCAAACCAGCCTGGATTCCTGTTATTTCAGTAATTAAGTTTCAACCTCCTGAATTTGGGGGTACAATGTTACATTTTAAAAAACTAAGTCAGTTTTCCCCTTGCTACACAACTCTTTCATCACAGGGCAAATCAGGCCTGTGCTGAAGAGGAGCTCCTGCTTAGACAATGGGATTAGTCAGCCTCCCAACCCTCAGGACAGTCTTTCAGGCACAGGGATTCTTCTGAGGCTGAGCTTCTACCCTCTTTTGCTTACTCCCCCAGAGAAGGGAACATGATAAGGAAATAATGTTTTTAAAGCAAGTTCTTAACCTTGGCCCAAGAACCCACAAATCACCCAGGAAGAGAATTCAGAGTCTATGAATGTGGATGCGGAAACATTACAGTCATTTTCACTATATCCTCTTAAAATTGAGCATTTTTTTTTTCAGTTATGAAGGCAGGAAACAAAATGTAACAGTGTTACAGTACCTGGGACTCTGTGGTCTATGGAAGTAAAAAAAATCTTTGTATTATAGCTCACAGATATCTTAAACCATCATTAATATTCAATAATACTTTAAAGTTATATTTAAAAATAGATGTTATTTAATGGACTCATAAGGAACCTTATATATCACTATATCATACATTTGTTTTAAAAAATATTTTGATAACTTCAATATTACTGGTTTCTTTTGCAACCCTCTACATTTTATTTTATACATTTAAAATCATTATTCTGTTTCATGAAATACAGGCTTCAGTAGACTGCAAAAGGGGCATGTGGCAGACACAAAAAATGTTTCAAAATCCTACAGTCTAAAGGTAATATGATCGCTGCCCTGGAACACAGACCTCTGGTCCTAAGGCTTTGCATAGTATACCTATTCTACAGTTTTGGGGTTTTTTTTTTAAGTGACTTGATCAGTTCTCAGTGCCTAGAGCTGCAGGTAGGTTATGGTGATAAATTACTGAGATTGGGCAATTCTCTCCTCTATATTTCTTTGTAGTACCCTCGGGAAGCTTAAAGACTCAGTACCAACTTAATGATTATTCTGCCCATCCAGCTTCAAGAGAATATAAGCTTTCTTAAAAATTTAGAAATGAATCCACAAGTCACCTTTTCTCACTCCCTAGGTCAATTCATTTTTCGTCTGAGACTTTGGCCATGACACCAGTAAGCCCAAACCCAGCAGACTGTACCTAACCAGAGAAGTACCTACTACCAGGAACTGGTTAGCCACTTTTACTCTATTTAGATGGGATGGTGATGCATTTAGGCTGCTAGATCCAGGGTGAGCTCTGCCTCAGGAAGCACCAACTCTGATGTGTAAATCTGAAACCAAGTAGAGACCTAGAGTGTGTCTAGAAACGACACAGGTTTTTCTTCTGAACCATAACTTACTGAGGTCCTGAAGTTAAGGACCATGCAAGGGATCTAGAACTGACCTGACTTTTCAAAATACTGTTAATGTTTTGTTTCAGTGTTTCCTCCACAGAGGTAATCTTTTTTTTTTTTAATGTGCTAATTATTTTTACAATAGAAATCCCATAATACATCAGAAAGTACTGTATCATTCACAGAGCATCACCATGTTCCTGCCCTTGGGATAACAGAATAGGTAAGGGAAAAAACTGAATCAAAAACAGCTAAAAAAGTACTACTAGTGAATTCTACCAAACACGTAAGGAAAAAATAATACCAAGTCTACACAAATTCATCCAGAAAAACAAAGAGGAAAGAATAGTTCCTCTGTACCAAAGACATAACAAGAAACTACAGCCTGATATCCTTCATGAACAAAGATACAAAAAATACTAACAAAATTTTAGCAAATTCCATCCAACAGTACATAAAAAGGGTAATATCTGAGCCAACTTTGGCTTGGCAAAAACTCCAAGTGGAGTTTATCACAGGAAAGAAAGGTTGGCTTAACATTAGAAAAATCAATCAATGTAATTCACCATATTAACAGACAAAAGAAAAAAAATAAAAAAGATTATCTCCGATGCAGCAATGAAATGATGATGATGAGTGAAGGAAGTCAGACAAAAGAAGAGCATACACAATATAAGTCCATCATGAAATTCTAGACAATGCGGGGGAGGAGGGCAAGAAGGGAAAGAGAATACAGGAGTGAGCGAGGGGTTACAAATGCACGTGCACAAAGAAGCTTCTAGTGGTGATGGATGTGATCATCACCATGATCGCCGCGACTGTCTCATGGGAATACAGAGATGTCGAAATTCATCAAATTGCATACTTAGATACGTGCTGTTTACTATATGTCAGCTATACCTCAGTAAAGCTGAGGTCCTCCTTATACACATATGTCCTGGCAGTGGGAAGAACAACCTACTAATTTGTCAAGTTAAATTTTGCTCAGCATGATAATGCAAATATGTATTTCTGACAGCTAACTGGAGAAAAACACATTCTTCTGGAAAAGACAGAAGGGGGACAGCCTCTCTTGATAATCTAATGTGGGTCCAGGTCCTGTATATCAATAATTTCCCAGGAAGCAGACACCAGATTGGAACAAAGCAGTCAGAATCTCATAAATTCCCATGAACTTTCAAACTTTTTCTATACCAACACAAACACACAGGTAGTCTTCTACCAAAATGGAATCACTCTACATAATGCCAAGCATGCCTCAGAGCCTTCTCTCTCCTTAGTATTGATATTTTGGTGAACAAACATAAATCATTTCTAAAGGCTACATACTGCTCTTCTATATGGATGTACCAATACTTATTTAACTACAGAGCTACTCACTAATGTTTATTTTATTCTTTTCTTTTTTATATTAACAATGATATGACAAACATCCATGTTAACAGACCTCTGCATACCTGTTTCAATATTATTTTACAATACTGACAGGAAATTTTTAAGTCGAAGTCTTGACTCAGATACCTACTGATCTCCAGAAAGTTCTATGGATTTATATTTCCACCAATAATTATGCTAATGGACAGTATCCATCTCCTCATAGTTTCTCCAAAAATGAATGCAATCAATATCTTTAATAATCTCTGCCAATGTGATACAATTATTCTATACCATCCTTTCAGTTTGCTTTATTATTAGTAAGGTCAAATCTCTCATCAAAGCATATATTAAATGTAATAAAAGGCCCCTGTAATAAACAGATCAGCTAAGCAATAGACTTCAGAAACAGACTAGCATAACCCGAATCTAAATAATCTTGCCACCGAGGAACATGGTATATCATTCCTTTTAAGATTATCAGTTCTATTATCCAGCCTTTTGTAAATGCAATTTCTAAAAGTAACACTTTTAACAAATTATTGCTTATAGATAGAATACTATTGATATTATATATTTACCATATAACCTCCTGGTTTTGTTTTGTTAACCTCCTGTTTCATCAAACAGTTCTAAGACTTTTATAGTTGATGACTTTAGGTATACATAAATCACATTAAAAATGCTTTTTATTTTAAAAGATTGATACTGTTTTTTGCTTTCTATATTATTGCAATGGCCAGTACTTCTATTCAAGATTTTGTTCCTGGTTTTAGTAAAAATATCTCTAATAATTCACCCTTCAGAAAAAGCTGGCTGTTCAAAATACTGTAAATCATTGAATGTAAGATGTTACAATTTTTAAGACACAATTATTTTATGTATCAACAAGAAAACCCTGCCAACTAAATTTTACATAAAATCAATCAGCTGTAAGAACGATCCTGATTTCAGAGATATTAATATATTTAAGAATATGCACATTAAAAGTCACAAAAGTACAGTAAATACTGGAGATCTATATTACATTAAGGAAGGTTTCTATTTTTGAGATATTGAAGGAATTTTTTAAATGTTCATTAAGATCTTAGGAGAAGGCAATGGCACCCCACTCCAGTACTCTTGCCTGGAAAATCCCATGGACAGAGGAGCCTGGTAGGCTGCAGTCCATGGGGTCGCTAGAAGTCGGACACGACTGAGCACCTTCACTTCACTTTTCACTTTCATGCATTGGAGAAGGAAATGGCAACCCACTCCAGTGTTCTTGCCTGGAGAATCCCAGGGACAGGGGAGCCTGGTAGGCTGAAGTCCACGGGGTTGCCCAGAGTCGGACACGACTGAGGCGACTTAGCAGCAAGATCTTAGGAAGCCAAATGGTTGAAGAAAATTTCAAATAATTGAGATTTTGTTTGAATTCAACATCTTATGGATTTCATTAGATCATTCATCTACTCAACAAACAAATGATTTAGAATGGTCTTTTATGTGCCAGGGACTGAGATTACAAATAATGAGCAAAAAAGAGATATAGTTCCTGTTATTTTGTAGCTTTTAATTTAATTGGGCCATGATAACAGAATATGTCCTATACAATGTCCTTTTTAACTTTGAGACCTACTTACCCTAAGATCAACTGAGGTAAATGTTCCCTGGATCACATATACTAGGAACTGGAACTACTGAATGTAAGGGTTTGTGAGCTAACTTAAGCAAAGTACGTGACACAAAAGTTGATACATATTTGTATTCTGAACTGTTACGTTCCCAGCGAGAATGTCAGATTTATTTCTTAATAAACCAAGCACCACAGAAATAGGAAACAGTATTACAAGAAATCAAACGTACTAGGAGGAAGTCAGTTCAGAATACAATGATCCAAAGAAAGCTACTAAACGTATGAAGTGATTCTTGAAATCGGTTTTGAAGAATGGGCAGGAAATTCCTTGGGAAGCAAACGAATGACTACGGCAAGACAGACATCTTATTTCAAATTAAGAATGCACTCTGATTATTCTTTACAATTTCCTTGACACCTGAAATTAATAAACAAATTACTTTGGGTTTTTCTTAATAGAATGAACTGGATTTGGAAAGGTGGAGAGTTGAAAAGAGCATTTACGATGTAGGAGGGTCTTGGGTAACCGATGTGTTGACTACGACTAAAGTGAAGCAATGTGATGAAGGAGTAAGCGAAGAGGATGGAGAGGGAGTTTGGAAGCCGCTTACCACAGAGGTTTTGAAAACGTGGGGACATATTGTGCCTTATTACGTTTGCCTTTGGTCTCGGCAAGAGCTGAGGCCCCTCTCCACCCACTGGCCTCTGGCCAACAGCAGCGGGCCCGGATTTTTCTTACCTGCGCCTGGATGTAGAGGGAGACGCAGTCGTGCGACAGTCGGTACTTGCGCAGTAGCCGCAGGCATTTTACCAGATGCTCCTCCCCCGCCGACAACTCCTCGTGTCAATGTGGTTCACCCCAAGATGGAACTCAATAACCGCTCGCCTCACTGCCCCCTGGGCGACGGGCCCCTCGGCCTCCACCAATTCAGCCGGCAGCCCCAAGGCGTGTTCCCCTGCGCCCAAGCTATCATCGGCCTGCGGTCGCTCATCCTCGTCTTCAGGAGCGGGTCCCAATAGCGCCTTAACCTCTTCCAGCAACGCCCGGGCACTGTATTTCGACTTGTACGGTTCCTTCTCCGGGTTTTTATGCAGTTCCACCCGTGATAAGGCCAGCGCAGTCTGGAATTTCTCACGAATCTCGGCCCACGGAGCATCCGCCATAGCGGCCTGGTCAGCCTCGGTTTCAATTGGGACTCCCGCCTTCCTTCTCTTTTGCGACGCTTCACTTACGGCCTCTACAGTCCTGCGCCTGCGCATTGCGGAACGCTATCCAGTGACGTACTCCCAAGGAACCGCAGTATGCTTTGCAGTGACCAATGGGAAGGCGTAGTCGTCACCACAGCAACCGTTGTCATGGAAAGGAAGCTGTCCGAAGGTATTACCATTTCCCGCCCAGTCCCTCCCTCTGCGGCGGGGAGTCTCTCTTACCTGGTGACATCGATTGACTAACAGATCACAAGGAAATGTTGTTTACAAACATAGCTAGGTAACTACTCTCGTTAACTGCTATAAGCTGAAAGGCAGAAACGTTTTGACATTAGTCTATAACCCAGCCCATCAGTGGATAAAAATGTAACAATGATCCGTGTATTGTTATTAATGTATAGCCTCTATGAATGTAAAAAGCACTGAGTGATTGACAAATATTTTCATTTCAACTTCTCGAAGTAATACAGGAGTTAAGTCCCAGAGCTGTCACAAGACAACTCAATCAACGCTTTTCCGATTACATAACCTTTAAAATTACCAAGCTAAATAGAAGGGGCGGAGGCCTGGCTCCAGAAAGTTTTATCAGTTCAGTTCAGCTGCTGAGTCGTGTCCAACTCTTTGCAACACCATGGACCGCAGCATGCCAGGCCTCCCTGTCCATCACCAACTCCCGAAGTTTACCCAAACTCACGTCCAGTGTGCTTGCGCTTCTTCCAGCCCAGCATTCCTCATGATGTACTGTGCATATAAGTTAAATAAGAAGGGTGACAATATACAGCCTTGACGTACTCCTTTTCCTATTTGGAACCAGTCTGTTGTTCCATGTCCGGTTCTAACTGTTGCTTCCTGACCTGCATATAGGTTTCTCAAGAGGCAGGTCAGGTGGTCTGGTATGCCCATCTCTTTCAGAATTTTCCACAGTTTATTGTGATCCACAGAGTCAAAGGCTTTGGCATAGTCAAAGCCTTATAAACGCTGCATAGTTAGGTCCACACAAATTCTCTGACTTCATCGTCTATGGCTCTCTACATTCTCTCTACTCCAGCCAAGAAGTTTCCTTTTCCTCGAACACATCAGACAGTCTCCTGTGTCAAAGCCTGTGTATTTGCTGTTCATCTATCCTTCCCCTGTCTTCATGGCTCAATCCCTCACCTTCAGATATTTACTCAAATGATGACTTTTCAGGAAGGTCTTTCCTGACCTCCATGTTTAAAAATAGCAACCTTGCCTCATTGGCTAACAGTTCTTATCACCTTTGTTTCCATAACAACTCATATTCCCATGCGTGCATGTGCTCAGTTGTGTCCAACTCTTTGCAACCCCCTGGACTGTAGCCCACCAGGCTTCTCTGTTCATGGAATTTTCCAGGCAAGAGTAATGGAGTGGGTTGCCATTTCCTACTCCAGGGGATCTTCCCAACCCAGGGATTGAATTGCGTCTGTTGAGTCTCCTGCATTGTCAGGTGGATTCTTTACTGCTGGGCCACCTGGATAGTTTAATGTCTTTCCTTGTATTAGGGCAGAAAGTTTTTTTAATTGCTGAATTCCCAGATCCTAGAACAGTGCCTGGCAAATTAACATTTAAAGTATTTATCAAATGAACAAATTAGTCATTGGAAGTGTGGAAAATGCACTGGCAGGAAGCTAAAGTGGCAGCAAGAGTACCTGTTAAAATAATTCAAAAGATGATGGTCTGAACTACAAGAGATGAAACGTAGACCAATGTAAGAGCTTTATAGAAGGTGGACTGGAGGTGGCTAGTGCTTAGTTTTACATATAAGGATGAGAGAAGAAAGGAGAGTGAATGCAGGAAATCAGCTTGGTGTATAGTGGTGTCACTCACTGAGATGCAAAACAGGAGAACATTTTGGTGTGGGTGGGAAGGGGAATGTGAAGAGGAAACTTGGGTTCCGATTTGAACATAATGATATACAGGAGTCAGCTGAACATCCAGGAGTGGTTGTTCCAGTTGGGAGATGAATATTACAGCCTGTATCTCCAGAGAGCCATCTGGCCTGGAGACCAAGTTTTGGAAGTGAGCAGCCCATGCAACAGAAATTTTGGAAGTTTGTAAGATCTCCCCAGGACAGAATTTAGGAAAGACTCCTGAGAAGCACCAGCATTTATAAAGGATAGAATCTGTATAGAGAAGATAATACTATCACTTATGTTTTGCTTGAGAAAGGTGAAGCTTAAAAAATTTGAAGCTTATCAATTTGAAGCACATCTGAGATTCAAACTTTGTGTCTATGAGCTTCCAGAATCAGTGCACCTTTGTGTATCTCAAAGCACTGAATATACCCAGGTCTTATAAAACTTTCTCAGGAGGCAGGTCAGGTGGTCGGGTATTCACATCTCTTGAAGAATTTCTACAGTTTATTGTGACCCACACAGTCAAAGGCTTTGGCATAGTCAGTAAAGCAGAAACAGATGTTTTTCTGGAACTCGAACTCTCTTGCTTTTTCGATGATCCAGTGGATGTTGTCAATTTGATCTCTGCTTCCTCTGCCTTTCCAAAACCAGCTTGAACATCTGGTAGTTCACAGTTCACATATTGTTGAAGCCTGGCTTGGAGAATTTTGAGCATTACTTTACTAGCGTGTGAGATGAGTGCAATTGTGCGGTCGTTTGAGCATTCTTTGGCATTGCCTTTCTTTGGGATTGGAATGAAAACTGACATTTTCCAGTCCTGTGGCCACTGCTGAGTTTTCCAAATTTGCTAGCATATTGTGAGGCACTTTCACAGCATCATCTTTTAGGATTTGAAATAGCTCAACTGGAATTACATCACCTCCACTAGCTTTGTTCGTAGTGATGCTTCCTAAGGCCCACTTGACTTCACATTCCAGGATGTCTGAGGTGAGTGATCACACCATCGTGATTATCTGTGTCATGAAGAAATCTGTATGCAGGTTAGGAAGCAACAGTTAGACATGGAACAACAGACTGGCTCCAAATAGGGAAAGGAGTACATCAAGCTGTGTATTGTCACCCTGCTTAATTAATTTATATGCAGAGTACATCATGAGAAATGCTGGGCTGGATGAAGCACAAGCTGGTATCAAGATTGCCAGGAGAAATATCAATAACCTCAGATATGCAGATGACACCACCCTTATGGCAGAAAGTGAAGAGGAGCTAAAAAGCCTCTTGATGAAAGTGAAAGAAGAGAGCGAAAAAGTTGGCTTCAAGCTCAACATTCAGAAAACGAAGATCACGACATCTGGTCCCATCACTTGACAGCAAATAGATGGGGAAACAGTGGAAACAGTGTCAGACTTTATTTTGGGGGGCTCCAAAATCACTGCAGATGGTGACTAAAGCCATGAAATTAAAAGACGCTTACTCCTTAGAAGAAAAGTTATGACCAACCTAGATAGCGTATTCAAGAGCAGAGACATTACTTTGCCAACAAAGGTCCGTCTAGTCAAGGCTGTGGTTTTTCCAGTGGTCATGTATGGATGTGAGAGTTGGACTATAAAGAAAGCTGAGTGCCGAAGAACTGATGTTTTTGAACTGTGGTGTTGGAGAAGACTCTTGAGAGTCCCTTGGACTGCAAGATCCAACCAATCCATCCTAAAGGAGATCAGTCCTGGGTGTTCACTGGAAGGACTGATGCTGAGGCTGAAACTCCAATACTCTGGCCACCTCATGCGAAGAGTTGACTCATTGGAAAAGACCCTGATGCAGGGAGGGATTGGAGCCAGGAGGAGAAGAGGATGACAGAGGATGAGATGGCTGGATGGCATCACCGACTCGATGGACATGAGTTTGAGTAGACTCTGGGAGTTGGTGATGGACAGGGAGGCCTGGCGTGCTGCGATTCATGGTGTTGCATAGAGTCGGACACGACTGAGCGACTGAACTGAACTGACTGATGGTGAATTTGGATAGTCTGTGTGAGATGGGATGGTTTTGAAGGAGTGACAAGATATGATTTAACAGGATTATTCAGAAAACAAACTGAAGGGAAAAAGCGGGAAGACTTTTAAGGAAACTACTGTAATGACCATAGTAGGTTCCCAGTATACATCTGTGACTAGGAAAGTGATTTGCACATGGTTTATTTGGTATCTCATTGCTATGAGCCAGATAACATTCTATATATTAAAATCACCTAATCCTCAGAACAACTCTGAGATATTATTATTCCCATTCTGCAGATTAGAAACTGAAGTCTAGAGAGATTAATAATTTACCAAAGGTCACATACAGTAAGGCAGTTTTGCTCAAGAACCCATACTTTTGATCATTATGCAATACCATCTTGCAATAGGAGCTCAACAAACCACGACACTTGGTGCGAACCTCTAAGGACCTTGCAAGAAGCATGCACAGATGAAAACAGAGGGATTTTGATCAATCCTTAGACAGACATACCTGAGAAACACACAGACATGGGCTAGGAAACAAGATGGGCGTGTTCTGGCTGCCAGGGAGCAGTCCCTGTAAAAGGTGTCCAGTGCGTGCCATAGAGTACAGATCACCAGGACACGGTGACCCGAGATTTAGGCAACGATCACTTCTTGCTCTCAACTGGACACTGGGTACACTTTGCAATCTAATTATCAATGTATTAGATTGATACAGGAGGAAAAGGAGCTTAAGTGACAGATGGGAGATGCCTCAGCAGAATTCAGAACGTGGTAAAATCTACAGAACAAATGGCCTGGCTTCTTCAAAAAATAAATTCCAAGAAAAAAACTGCCCTTCTAGAATTCCCCTCGCCAATACATGATAATAAAGAACAAAAACTACATATGCACTTACCTTCTGATTCAGCTATCTCACTCCTAGGAATCTACTCTGAAGATACCCCTCTGAAAGTACATAAATACACATATTATGAGGTTTCTCACTGCAGCACTGTTTGTAATTGAAAAATACTGGAAACAACCTATGTGCCCATTGATAATAAGAAAAGGGTTGAATAAACTATGGTGTACCCACACAATGGAGTATGATGTAGCTGTAAGAAGAAATGATTTCTGTGAACTAATGTGACTTCCAGGGTATACTGAGAAGAAAAGAAAAGCTATGGGATGGTTATGGGATGGTTAATAGATTGGTTTCATTCATTGTGCTATGATAATGGAAAATATTTATTAAACTCCACTCATGTCCAGTGGAGAGTATACACAAACTTTGTTCTATTTTTGCAACATTTATCTAAGTACAAAATTAGTTCAAAATAAAGTCTTTTCAAGAAATGCAAGTGACCAATAAACTTAAGATGTTAATCCTCACTCAAGTAAAAGACGTAAATAAATCCATGTAATGCACCTAGCAAAGTGACAAAAAGAAGCCAACACCTAGTGTTACTGCTGTGGGGAAATAGTGGAGGGTAGGATCATAAACTGGAACTGCTTTGGAGAGCAACTTGCACCGAATTTTAAAATTCATTCACTTTGACCCTGCAATTCTTTTATAGGATTTATCCTACAGTGGTGAGAAATCAGGTAAGTACACAAAGATTTAAACAAGAACATTCATTTTAGGACTGTTTACAGAATAACCAACATGACCATCTTATAGTGGCATATTTATACTGTAAGACGGCAGTTATCAAAAATGGCACAGGGACTTACCTGGTGGTCCAGTGGTTAAGACTCCACACTTCCACTGCAGGGGCTGTGGGTTCCGTCCCTGGTTGGAGAACTAAAAAAACAAAAGACACAGAAAAAGATGCACATGCCGTGGAGGGAAAAGCAGTCCACAAAACTGAAGGAATGATTCCAGTTTTGTAAATGAATTCCTGGAAGAGATCTTCACAAATATGTTGGATATATGGTGACTTAACTTGCTTTTCTGTTTGGATATTTATACTCATCAGTTATTATTTTTAAAATAAAAATTCCAAGCTTCAATTTTAGGGAAAAAAGTCACCAAAAACATAAATAGTAAGTACTAGTTATTTTATTATGGCATAAAGGTCTATTTGTATACATTAACTCAGTTTTACAGTAAAAACACTTTATGTACAACTGTAAAGAAACTGCTGCACAGATAGTTCCAACATAAAAACTGGTTGCTTTTTAAAAGATCATTGAGTTGTCTGATACATAAGTTGGAAAATACTTTCTCTGTAGAAAATGGTAAAAATGGTATTATTTCCCAGGCTAGCCCAACGAGCCCATTTAAACCGAACAGTAGTTGAATTATGTATTTATAAATATGGTTTGAATTTTGGGATCCAGGAGAAAGTTTAGCTTCATTTATTGAGTCATGTTGTCCTAAGCTGTGTAAAACGAAATTCCCATTCATCTTCTCCCTTACACTCCCGAGTATTTCCTCCTAAAGGACAAGTACACTGTCCTACTTGATAAACCAACCCATTCCTATCCAAACTTAAATGTTTGGGTTGTTATTTAAGTATGTCCAGTATCTCAGCAAAAGCAGAGTTTAATAAAACGTGATCCACAAGGCAGGAGTAGTTGGTCATCAACTACCTAACTTCCTCTGGTTTGAATGGGAAACCATGAGGAAAGTGACAAGTGGATCAAAGAAGAAAAGCCAAGAGAATGTGAGAGCAGAGACATCCAGTCAGGATTCAAAAAC
Source organism: Capra hircus (assembly GCF_001704415.2). Taxonomy (NCBI): domain Eukaryota; kingdom Metazoa; phylum Chordata; class Mammalia; order Artiodactyla; family Bovidae; genus Capra; species Capra hircus. Next base: position 20,394,973 of record NC_030835.1, read on the forward strand.
AGAGCTAAAATCTTAGTAGAAAAAGAATGCTATCTCAAGAACCAAGGAGTTTGAGTTGGTAATCTGAGAGCCCCTTACTGAAAATGTGACTGAGTAAGCAGCAGTTGGCTATAAAGACCCAGTCAGAGAAACCAGTGTCTAACAAGACTTCAATTGTTCAAAATAATTAAATGAAAGTAAGATAGGCCATGTGTTTGAATTCCTCATGTCATAGTTTATTTGCTGAAATTCCCAGTACAGAAATTAAAGCAAGAAGACAATGCTACTCTTAAACTCCTATACCATGTACAAAGTTTCTCAGAGAAATAACACTTGAGACCTCAGAGCAATACTGGCCAGGGGCTATTTTAGGTTCTTTGGTTCCCTCAAAGCAACTTAAAAATAACCATAGTTTGTTCTTAAGAAGAACTCTAGGTAGCTGCAACCTTTTAATGAGGTAGCAGTCTAATAGGAAGAGATCCTATACTGTGGCTATATCAGCTAGGCTTTAAGAAATGAAACTGGATCGTTGTACCTAAAATCCTCAGCTTGCCTGTTACTAGAAAGACTAACATCATTTAAAAAAAAGCTTTATCATGCACCTTCACTTGTTCTTCTCTTTGCTCTCAATATACATGTTTCCTTCTTGCTGTAGAAAATATTTTCAATGGTTTTTTTGACTCTTCAGCAATGCAAGTCTCTGCCTCCTATTCCCCTAGTTCCTTCTTGGTAAATAATGTTAATTTTCCAATAGGAGGTGGAGTACATTATCATCAAGCACCATTTATCTAGCCTCCTTACTTAGGAAGAAAGTTATGGGGCCATGTTATACACCTGGAATTCCTTAAAGATACTTGCTTTCTAGTAAAATACTTGTATTTACACATATACATTATTTTTAAAATCTGTGAAGAATTCACTGAGGCATGAAATCACCTTTTATTGAGAAGCTAAAAATGTATCAAAATGCACATAACAATGGCTAATCTAAATACTATCTCCTATCAAATGTATCACCATCCTCCAAATCTAGAGCATATGCAGGCATAAACTGTATTAATCACGGTTAAGTGTGAAACCGTGCTTCCAAACATTGCTATTAATTCTCAAAAGATATATGCTAGAACCATAGAAGTAATTGGTGGGCAAGTGGCTGAGGAATACCAGTTAGAAAACAAAGCTTTGAGTGCTCAAAGTGCTTCTCTAGAAACTGTTGTATTCCCCATGGTATTTAGGAAGGGCACTATTAAGAATGAGTGTGAGTGATAGTTGCTCAGTCATGCCTGACTCTGCAACCCCATGGACTGTATAGCCTGCCAGGCTCCTCTGTTCATGGAATTCTCCAGGCAAGACTACTGGAGTGGGTTGCCATTTCCTTCTCCAGGGGATCTTCCCAACCCCGGGATCCTGCATTGCAGGACAGTCTTCACCATCTGAAGCCTACTATTAAGAGACATTGCTAAGTATAAAGACAGGTCAACTTAAAAAGTATCAGCAGATACATGCTTCACTTTATCTTATAATCTATAAACAATACATTAGAATATGTAATGAATCCATACACCTTCTCAAAAGGAATACCCAAGACAGAAGTAGCAATAAGGTTATAAATGATAGTCATCAATCAGATGAAATAATTTAGATGAAGCTTTTCTCTTTCAAAGAGATGTGGACTGGGCAAGTGGTCAGGAAGGAAATACAATGTACTTTTAACTTTGTATGAAAGATAATGTTCAGTTCCACATTGCTGAACATAGTTCTGTTTTTGCCAAATAAATCCTCTACTTCAGGTTACTGTCCAAATGCTTTATTAAAACTCCGCTTCTGGCCTTTGTTTTGGAATCTGTTACTTTTGTTGCCACCTCCTGATCGCTGTCCTCTGAAGCTTCTGCTTCTTTCCCGCTGTCCTCTGCCACCTCGGTTGCCCTCGCGCTGTCCCCTGAAGCCTCGATTGCCTTCCCGCTGTCCTCGGAAGTTGCGATATCCTTCCCGTGGACCTTCTAGCTCTGGCTGCTCCGTGGCCACAGAAAGCTGCCAGCGCCGTGAATCATGCCACTTTCCCTGTTGAGAGAAGGTACTGTTTTTACCTGCTGTGATTTCTACTGAATTTGTTTTTAAAAGGCATGAGAAAGACAATATTTTTACCCTTTTTCTAATGAAAAACTAGATTGATAACCTAAGTGCTTAAAAGATCACTGATCAAAAATAAAGTATCACTCTGAGTACCCTCAGCTGTCAGGTAGTAAAACATATAAATATACCATGTATAAACATATTTCTGACAGTAATGAAAAACGATATAGCAATTTAAAATGTCGATATAAACCCCCTGTAAAATCCATGGAGATAAAAGCTGGATATTGTTCACAATGTTGTAAACAAAAACAGGAGAACAGGAAGGCTGAATAAAGAAAAGATATCAATATAAAAAGAATAGCAGAAAAAGTAGTAAAATTTACTTCTTAATGGTCTTTTAGAGCCTAGAGCTGTTGTTTCCCTATTATTCTGTGCTTCAAATAACAAACATTTTACAGTTTAGATACACATTAACTTCAAAATCTAAGAGAAAAGAATACCTGTACTTCTGTTACTGATGCAGTAGGGATATCAAAGCAAACACCCTAGAAATCAAAACAAATGCAAGTCAATCCAGATTTTGACAAGAATTATAAAATGCACATTAATAGACACTCCAAAAGACTAGGTAATATGTAAAAGACAAACAAAAAGATTTTTTTTAAAAAACCATTTTAGATAAACCTTAGACCAAGCCCAACACAATACATCCCCAAAGAACAACAGCAAAAAGCCAGAGGTATTTATGAAAGGACTCAAGACTACTTAGAATTGACTAGAGATCATTCTTGGTTATTACACTGTGCTAATCCTCACAGAGCAATCAGCTACATTTTATAGCTGAGAAAACAAAGGCTTGATGAGGCTAACTCACTTGTCTAAGGTCCCACAGCAGGTAAGAGCAATTTTTAAAACCTGGTAAGCATAGCTCTAAACTAAAACCTATGGTTTAAAACCATTAAAATACACTGCCTTCCTGTAATCAGGATGACCTAACTAAAAGCAGAAAAATAAATTATATTGTTCATTTTCTAGTTTCTATAATTCAAGCTCCAATGGAAAGTATTTAAAAATTAAATACTATACAGGACAGTATCTTCGTTAACAAGCAGTGCCATCATTTCCAATTAAGAAGTCCTCAATCCCTGGCCAAGGAACTAAGATCCCATAAGCCACTGGATGAAGTCAAAAAAAAAAAAGGAAGGAAAAAAAAAAAAAACAGAAGAAAAAAGTCCTCCTGTTTCTCAGTGTCCACAAAATAATCAAATTCCCTTCGTAAGTGACACAGACACTCCTCTCCCCGGGCTGTTGTTAACTGCAAAATTTTGAGGAACATCCATTTCACTAACAATATACCCAATTATAACTACAGATAGCATCAGGTACTGTTGGATTTTGCCACCTATGGGAATCTTGATTCACATATTAACTAATCATTCAATACCAGGCACTCACTGCAGTATAGAGACATCTAGAAAACAATTTTGGCCCTTGAGTCGGCCATAGTGTTCTTGAGACTCTAAATCAGTACGCATGCACAGCAAGGCAAAAGTTACATGAATAAACTCAAAGAATGCTAAAGTATACACAGAGGTACCCCCAACTCTGCCATCTGGCCAGGGGAAGTTTCAAAAAGACTTAAGGCTAAGCCGAGTCATAAAAAATACCATGGAGATAAGAAACACTCTGTAAACAGTCGACTGTGCATACACTAGGATGAAAGAAAGCAACATGTACTTGGCATTGTTGGACTGGAGGGCTCTGGTGGTGAGGAGACAGAAAGGAAGCTGCTAATGAGGACAGGGGCCAGCTAATGAAGAATCCCCATGTGAAAGTTGGGACTCTATCCCACAGAAAATGTGGAGTTGCTTAAGAGGATAAACAACATGGTCAGATAAGCAATGAGTTGAAGATAAACCTGATTTGGTTTACCAGGTCAGTAGTTCTCCAAGTATAGCCCATGAACCACTGGAACCCTGAGATCTTTGAGGCATTCCACCTAGTAAACACTTTTATAATACTACAAAGTTTTCTGTCCTCTTCATCCTCTTAAGGGTAGAAGGTTTTCAAGACACTACATTATAGTTGATACAGTTGTCTGATGACTAACAGAACATATTCTTAATGCTTTATTAGAATTTCAGTCAATTTCTAATACATAAATATCAATAGGTATAACCCACATAAACAAAAGCATTTTGGTGTCCCTAACAATTTATTAAGAATGTAAAAAGGTCATTAGAGCAAAATATTTGAGAATTGCTGTAATAGTCTATGCCATTAACTGAGGGCAGGGGTCAGAAGAATGAACACTAGGTTCAAAAGGCAAGATTTTAGATTTTTAATCCAATTTTGAATAATTTTCTACATTAAGTTGCTTAATAAACCCCATCCAGGTGGGGATGTCAGGGAAGTAGATGGGTCTTCAAGTCTGGCACTTTATGCAGACAGTTCAGGCTAGATACACCTGGGGCAGCTGTCAATGACTAAGTGGCAACTGAGGCTCACGGAAGACACTGCCCAGAGAAGACTATCTACAGAATGAAAATATGCAGCATCCCGCGGAACAGGGAAAAGCTACCATGCAGTGTTTCACTGCCAGCATGAAGCCACTGAACCAAGGGGAGGCTGCAACAGAGGCCTCAGCCTTACCTGCTTTCCTTTGAGAAAGACCATTCCCTTCACTTTGGAATCAATATCCTCACCCAGCTGCTCTTTAAGTTCTTTCCAAGCATAACTTATGTTTGGCATTTCAATTGAGCACCGCAAGATCATGGTCACAAAGCCCTGTGGAAGGGGAACAAAGTTAAAGTCTCAAAAACAAACGTACATGATATAAACACTCATCCTCATGTTTCTAAAATATTTATGAGAAAGTTCTTTCTAAAAACATACCCCTCCCACCCTACCATTTTAGTACAAGTAAAACTGAGAAGCTCTGAATAAGACTGGTGCATTGCGCTAGCACTGGTATCCAGATCATATTACACTTTTGTAAAATGTTACCACTGCAGGAAACTGGCCAAGTGTACAAGGAATCTCTCTGTATTAACTCTTACAATTTCACTAGAACCTACAATTATCTCAAAAATTTCAACTTAAAAAAAAAGAAAAGTACTACCTTTTTAAGTTTCTAGGTATGCTGGGTAAAGGAATCATATGCACTTACATTGTTTATATGACTGGGTTTTTTTTTTTAAGATTAAGAAAAATTGACATATGATGCACATACCATAAAATCTGGCATTTTAAAGTATACAATTCAAGGGGGTTTAGTCACAAGATCTACAATCATCACCAGTATTTAAAATTCCAGAATACGTCAGTATCCCTTTACCCCACCAAAACCCACATTCCCCTCGGCAATCACTGCCATTGCCCTCCTCCAGGAAGACACTGTAACAACTAACTTTCTGTCTCTATGGATTTGTTAATATGCATCAACCTTCATGCAAAAGTCAAAACAGCTGAGAAGTTTCAATGGGACACTAAGTGTCAGAAATTTGACAGGGACCCCTACCGCCTCTGAGTTGATCAAGGAGCGCTGGTCTACGGACGTCGCGCCGGAAATGTGGGCCAGGGCCGCTGCCAGGGCTTCCACAGCTCCCTTCTCCTCAATCAGCTTCTCAGCTGACTGCTTGAAGTGACCGATCGCAGTGGGAGGCACAGTGTCCAAGAGCCTGTGGTTTGATGGAAAGTAGATTTGTTAGGAAAAAAGGATAGTCAAAGTGGACAGATTTCATTTTCAAGACAGCACAATCTTGAGATAAATCGATCTTTCAAACCAAATCTTGCACATGTGTAACATCATTTTGATGTAGTGAATAAAATTATCACATTTCTGTAGCAATAAATCCACTCCTTTGATTGTGTCTAATTCTAATTTACCATCTAACTAAGAAAAATTTATCCAAGAAAACAATAAATAAGACAAGTTTAAAGATGATCATTACACTGTTACAGAAAGAATATAAATAATTTTAAAATGTGCACCAATATGGACTGGTTAAGTAAACCATAAAACAGATACAATGACATGCCATACTGCCATTAAAAATGTATCAATAAATAACAAACTTTTACAATTAAGTATGTGTTACTTTTAGAATTAGAAAATACTACAGCTATTCTCATTCTGAAATAAAAGAACTCTCAAATCAGGTTATATCAGACCTTTATGAGACTATACATTTGTTAGGAAATGACTATTATCCTGGTGATAAGAAATAAATGTCACATCTCAAAATTGAAAGAGATCGCCCAAGACAAGGAGGAACAAGGCTGCATGAAGCAGCTTCTTTTGGCAAGGCTGCCGCTCTACAGGCCTTCTCATGTACCACTAGCATCTTGGTCTCTTTTCAACTTTCTGGCTATCTAACCCCAAATTTTCTTAACTGGCATCACAGGAAACCCTGTCTGTAGGATAAAGAAAAGCATGCTAAATTTGAAAAATGCTGAGTGAAATTCTCTTCATTTGCAAAACTTTCCTGAGCTACTAGTATGCTAATATTTAACATTTCTTCTGATTATGAACTCTTTTTTAAATCAAGTTTCTCACACATTTATAATAGTAACTATGAAAAACACTGTAAAAATGTTGCTCAGACTCTGGTTCTTAAGCAGGGGATGTAGCTCACCACTTGGAAACATTTGAAAAATGACTGGGACCTTTTTGGTGCCACCACACTCAACCTCAGGAATATACTGCACAGCCAGGGATGCTAAACAGCTAAGTATCCTTGCCAATCAAAAAAACGGGCAGAAGACCCAAACAGACACTTCTCCAAAGACATATGCATGGCCAACCAGCACATGATAAAACACTCAATATCATTATCATCAGAAAAATGGAAAGAAAAACTACAATGACCATCACCCCACAGCTGTCAGAATGGTTATTATCAACAAGATCACAAATAAATGTTGGAGAGGATGTGGAAAAAAGGAAGCTCTTTCACACTGTTAATGGGAATGTAAATTGGTGCAGCCACTATAGGCAACAGCATGGAGGTTCCTCAACAGACTAGAACTAAATTACCATGTGATCTTACAACTGCACTCTTGAGTATATACCCAAAGAAAATGGGATCGCCAATTTGAAAAAATTTCATAGCAGCACTAGTCACAATTGCTAAGATATGGAAGCAACCTAAATGTCCATCAACCAATGAATGGATAAAGATAAGGTATATCTATACAAGGGAATACTATTCAGCCATAAAAAAGAATTAAGTATTGCTATTTCCAACAACATGGATGACCTAGAGATTATCATAATAAATGAAATCAGAGAAAGACAAATATCATATGATATGACTCATATGTGGAATCTAAAAAAATAATGCAAATGAAACTATCTACAAAAAGGAAACAGACGCACAAACTTATGGTTACTAAAGGGGAATAGAGTGGAGGGATAAAAGGGATAAATTAGGAGTCTAAAACTAATAGGAGTCTAAAACTAATACAATACAGTAAATCAACTATAGTTCAACAACAACAAAATATTAAGTATTCTTCAACTTGTAGGACAACTGCACACAATGAAGAATGTTCTTGCCCTTATGCAAGTAGCACCTCCAATGATACTGTTAATCTAATCCTTACCATCTAGATATTTTCCATAACTTTTACCTACACCATATCTAAGACACAGTTATTTAAAATGCCCAACACAACCAAACTATTAATAATGGTTTCCTCTGGTGAACAGGATTGGGCACAATGAGCAGAAATGAGAATTTTTATTTTATTCAATTTTACTTCAGCACAGTCTGTTTTTTTTAACAAGCAGGTTATAAATTGTTTAAAACACTAAATAGAATATATTTTAATCTAAATTTCATTAATGCACAATAACATGTAATAAATAGAGTAAGCATAAAAAAAACCACAGCAGTGGTATAGAACATACCTGATGGCATCTTTGCTAGAAGCTTTTATTATCTCTGTTGGAGAAGGAACACCTATTCGTTTAAATTTAATTCCCTACAAAGAAATGAACCATAATTTAATGTACAACATGGCCATCAATTATTCCTATTGAGACCAGTAGGCCCCCAATTTTCTAATACTTACCAAACATATTTGGTAATTATTTAAAACAAAACTTTCATCTTAGAAAGGTTTTTAGATTTATAGAAAAGTTGCAAAGATAGTACACAGAGTTCCTGTCCACCTGCATCTATTACTTTGGTACATTTATCAGAACTAAGAAACCAACATAGCTCCATCACTATTACCTGAACCCCAGATTTCATTCAAATTTCACTAGTTTTTCTAATATCCTTTCTTCTGTTGATATATGACCAAGGACATCACACTACATTTAGTTAACAGTGTCTTCTTGGTCTTCTCTGATCTGTGACAATTTGTCTTTCATGACCTTGACAGTTTCAAGGTGTGCTAGCTAGTCAGTATTTTGTAGAATGCCCTCAATTTGAGAATATCAGTTTTTCACACGGGGGTTAGACTAGGGTTATGGGTTTAGAGGAAGATGACCAGAGGTAAATGCCTATCTCAGTACATCATATCAAGGGCACATGCCCATCACTGATGTTGACCACGATCACCTGGCCAGGTGGTGCTCCTCCCCAGGGGAGAAAGTCCTCACCCCCAATCACACTCTGCTCTTTACAAGCTGGTAACTAAGTGAAATCCACTGAAGGTGATTAAAGCTCCACCTATCATAGGAGAAAGTATAAAATTCTTCTGCAAGGAAAAGTGCCTTCTTTCCCATTAAAAAGTTTCTCCTTTTGACAGTCTTGTCTTTTATGGTTTTCAAGCAATTCTCCAAACTTCATGTAACCCCCTAAACCTACACTTAAAATATTTCTGATGTGTTCATTGTGCATCACTGTCAGAAAACTGTCTTTCAAACATCTCAATAAAAAAAGACCCCTTCTCATAATAAATATTAAGACAAAGCCACTGCTTTCAAATGCAAAGTTATTCAAAACAGGCTTTAAATGATAGGACAATATATAAAACACATATGTAACAACAAGCTTTCAGTCATGGCCATGTGCTTAGAAATAAAACTTAAATAAAGCTAATAAAAACCGAATAAAGAGACAAAGGCTGACTTTGGAATTCAACATTAGCTGAATGAAGGCTAAGAAAAAAGTTTTACCGCTTTTTGCTCCACTTGGACTAACTGGTATTCTTCTTTGTGCTGGTAAAAGCAGATGCAAACCCCAGTTCTCCCAGCTCTACCTGTTCGCCCAGAACGATGAATGTAGGATTCAACATCCTATGGAAGTAAAATACGTCAATGACAGCGACCGATGAAGATTCCCGAGAGCCTATGCAGAGCCACGTGTGGCGGCAGACCTGGGCCGAGAGGGGATGGTGTGAGGGAGGAGGCGCCTCTGCATTCCAACTTTAGGAACTGAAAAACTCTGAAACCTCTAGAACAGTGGTCCGTCCCTATGCTGCGGGTAAATCTGCAAAAAGTATTGCTTTCTTAAAAAAGCATTATTTTATTTAACCCACTATATCCAAAAGTTTACCATTTCAGTATACTATTTCTACAAAACATGTTACCAATGAGATATTATACATTCTTTTCCCACAAGTCTTTCAAAACTACTGTGCATAATAGAAAGTTTAAATATTTAAAAAATCCAATGTGTATTTCATATTTGCAGCACATACAAGTCAATTAAGACTAGCTGCATTTCAAGTACTGAACAGCTCCACGTGCCTGTGGTGCTCATACCAGATAGTGCAGGTATACCGGCTTATTTAAATAAGGTCTATGCTACACACTTATGGGACATCCTGTGTAAGAAATGGTGACTTTGTAGTAATGTATTTTTCCATCACTGTGAATATTAATCCTGAGGGATTTGTCAAATTTGGAGGTAATGGGTTCTTCATGCCTGAAGTGATGGGAACAAGCTCCTTCAGACTAACTTTTATGTAAGTGTCCACACTATATAAACTGTTCATCAAGGACCTCTTTGGGAAGTTCCCATCACCCAAGGAGTTTTAACCAGAAGTTGTTAACTACAGGCCTTTCTCGCTTCTCTATTCTCTAGCTCTCAAGTTTATCTATCCTACCACCACCCCATCTAAGCCTTACCAACTTCAAAGTCCAGTTCAAAACTGCACTACCCCCATCCAGTAACCTTTCAGGACAATGCTCTGACCAGAAACTATCTTTCCAACCTCTGCCCACTCACCACACTGTCAGTCCTGAGAGAGATGGGGACATACGACAGGTTCATTTTAAAATCACCCTTAGCAACCTAACACCCCAAAGAAAGCTATCATTAATCATCTGAAGAGAAGCAATACAACTTTCAATTTGTTTTAACACCCAAAAGAAACAACAAAATAAAAGCTAAGTGTAGCTCTGCACAGTAGAAGTATCGTAGCCAGCGAAGTTTATCCAAGATGAATTACTAACTGGGGGGAATAACATCTAACTGTAAATCCCTTACCTTTGGTGGAGAACTTTGAACAACCAGATCAACCTCGGGGATGTCTAGCCCACGTGCAGCAACATTGGTTGCAACCAAAACTCCAAAATCACCATTTCTAAAACCTTTCAGGGTGATTTCCCTTTGCTTCTGTGGAATGTCTCCGTGTAATGACTGGGCATCCTGCCAAAGAAACAAGCTCACTTAAGAATACCAGATCATACAATGCAAGTACTTTTAGAATCACCAATTTGGCCTACGAAGACATTCACATTTTGGTGACACCTCTGCTGAAAATAATACAAAGTGGAAAATATGCCTTCCACGGACAAGTCTCAAATTTTCAATGGTGGTCATTAAATCAACTGTATTCAACTATTTGTTGTCATTCAGTCACTAAGTCATGTCTGACTCTTTGCAAACCCATGAACTGTAGCATGCCAGGCTTCCCTGTCCTTTACTATTCAACTACACCAAATATGAGTGATCAAATATTCGTCACAGTAACCCTGGGTTTGAGCCACGCTTTCTTCATCTATGAGATAAGATGGGCAAATCACATGAACTCTAAGATGTATACTCTATTAATTGAAAGATGCTGTCTCCTTATGCGAAGAGAGGGTAAAGACCAACCTGTCTTATAGCCACATTCTGTGACAACTCCTGGGCTTCTTTCTTTGTTTCACAAAATATGATAGTACGCCCTTGAAAACCACTGTAAACTCGGATCACGTCTCCAATAACTGCTGCCCTCTGAGTCCAGTGGCACTTGATAGCCAGATGCTTAGGAAAGAGGAGAAAAAAGATTATTCAGTAAAGCCCCACAGGAATCTAAAATCATCTGCCCAAGTCTAATGATACTAAAAGCAATTGTTTAAGCCTGACTACAGAAAACTTCCACCACCACTGTTTAGAGGGGGAAAAAACTAAACAACTAAAGTAGAGAGCCTTTTCCCTTTCACCAAAGAGTATCCGGCTTCTTTATCCATTTTTTGACCTAACCCAGAAAATGTAAGAAAGAAATGCTGTTCCTAAATTCCCACAAGAAACCAAATATCAGACAGCAGGAAAGCCTCTGTGTGTTCTGTTCTTTCATCCACTTAAACATGCAATCAGTAGTCAGCTTCCATACAGGTCTGTTGCTTGGATGCAATAAATTCCACTAGGTACCGGACCCTAAGGAAAAAACAGCTTCAACACCAACACTAGGGTTCTGTTGCCCTCTAATGTATAAACTCAACGTGTAATGTCATTCCACTTACTAATTTATATAAAGTTCCAAAAGACTCTTCAATCAGGCTACCAGATGATGAAATTTAGAAAAAAAACAGATACCATTTACCACTCGATTAGGAACATAACTTTACTTGGCTTTTCACATAGATTTAATACTTATCGGGAAAAGGAGTTTGTATTTGCAGTCTAAATACAATCAGATAGGGAAAAACATTATATATTATTTGTAACTAATGCCAACAAATGAATGAATCATTTACCTCTACAGTTATCGCTGTTTTCTGTGTCTTTTTACCAATCAGGTCCACTTGTTCATATGTAGATTTCATGTATTTCTTAGCAACATTAAACACCCAATACGGGCAAGTTGCAGAAAAAAGCAATGTTTGGGGATTGTCTTCTGAATCTTTGAGGGAGAAAAAAAAAAAAGTAAGAATTCAAAATAGCCTACATAGCCTTCCAATTTTTCCAGGGTCCATCCAACATTCTACAAGAAACACTTCTGACACCAAGCCAGGCACTGAGAACATAAAAATTAAAGACATCAAGGTTCCCAGTGGGCAAAGAAATATTGCCTTAATAATTTAAGTAAAGGATTCTTGAAATACCCAGAGAACTTTAAGGTTATTTTGCTTTCTAACCATCGTCCCTTATGAACCATGAGGGAAATTTGTCCTTTCTAATGAGACCTACTAAGTGGATAACACCAATTAAAGAGGTCCAATAACCAATGAATTTAAGTCACTAAATAACCTATAATCAACACAACAGATTCTGTACTCATCTATTCTCCCAAGCATTTCCTCAACATTTGGAGGTTAGAATTCTAGTTTATTCATTTTTTGAGGTCAGACACTAAAAGTAACTCCCCAACCTCAATTTTTTTGCTCTTAGAATACCACTCAAAGTTTGCTTTTAGAATACCACTGCATTTTCCTATATTTCAAATGGTAGCATAAATGACAGAACCCTTCTGAGAGCAACCTGACACTGTATATTAAGGAACATGAACTATTTATACCTTTCAAATCAGATCTCCTTTGTCGAAATCTATCCTTAAGAACTAATTTTGAATATTGTTGTTTGAAGTAAGCTGTCTACATAAAAATGCCTATCAGCAGATTTATATTATGTAAAAATTAAAATATATAGACAGATTATCATGGCACAAATAGTTCATGGAGTTTTACATGTACAGTATGATTACCGTTAACATACACACACAATAGCACAAATGAGGAATAAACCAAAAACAAAGTACACCAAGCTGGCTTCTCTTATTTTCCCAAATTTTCCCTACTGTAACTATGTGCAAATCATGGAAATTTCCCGCCAACTTCCTAAGGCTTCATTTAACTTTCAGAAGACTACTTAATCACTACCCTTCCTCCGATCCCTTATGCCAGTTCTTGAATGTGGAATTTACCTTTCTTGTATGCTACACATAAAATCTCTTCCACTTGATCAGCAAAGCCCATATCCAACATCTGGTCAACTTCATCCAGGACAACATGCTTAAGTTTGGTGAGATCTAGCTTGCCATTCTGCAGGTGGTCTTTGATACGACCTGGTGTCCCAACCAGGATATCGATCCCATTCTTCATGCGTTCAACTGTAAAGAACACCAATGATGAGACATGCTGGATTTTTAAGTCCTTTTATTAATCTGGAACACCAATTTGATATATTTTTTATTCTAAAGTATTTATTAACTACAAGTATTAAAAAAGGTACTATGCCAAGTACTTTAGATAGAGACACTTGAAGCACTCCTTGACCCACTGGGGAAATATGTAAGAAATGACAGTCCAAGACTTCCCTTGCAGTCCAGTGGTTAAAACTCCACTCTCAATGCAGGGGGCACAGGTTCAATCTCGGTGGGGGAACTTAAGATCCCACATACCACACAGTGTTAGTGGGATGGAAAAAAATAGAGTGGCAGTCCAGTGTACTACCTGACATAACAAAAAAAATGCTCCACTGAGGGATGGTAGCACCAGGAAAGAGATTATTTCCTTTATTAGTGGAGGGTATCAATATTTCAAAAAGTGAAAACAAGTATCTTAAAAATAGTAACTTCCTATAGGCAAGAATGCCAGGATATCAATAACCTCAGATATGCAGATGACATCACACTTACGGCAGAAAGTGAAAAGGAACTAAAGAGCCTCTTGATGAAGGTGAAACAGGAAAGTGAAGAAGCTGGCTTAAAACTCAACATTCAAAAAACTAACATCACAGCATCCGGTCCCATCATTTCATGGCAAATAGATGAGGAAACCATGGAAACAGTAACACTTTTTCTTGGGCTCTAAAATCACTGCAGATGGTGACTACAGCCATGAAATTAACAGAAGCTTGCTCCTTGGAAGAAAAGCTATGACAAACCTAGACAGTATATTAAAAAACAGAGATATTACTTGGCTGACAAAGGTCTCACTAGTCAAAGCTATGGCTTTTCCAGTAGTCACGTATCGATGTGAGAGCTGGACCATAAAGAAGGCTGAGCACCAAAGAATTGATGCTTTTGAACTGTGGTGTTGGAGAAGACCTTTGAGAGTCCCTTAGACTGCAAGGAGATCAAATGAGTCAATCCTATATGAAGTCAATCCTGAATATTCATTGGAAGGACTGATCCTGAAGCTCCAATCCTTTGGCCACCTGTCACAAAGAGCCAACTCACTCAAAAAATCCCTGATGCTGGGAAAGACTGAAGGCAAGAGAAGGGGACGACAGAGGATAAGATGGCTGGATGGCATCACCAACTTGATGGACTGGAGTCTGAGCAAGCTCCGGGAGATGGTGAAGGATAGAGAAGCCTGGCATGCTGCAGTCCATGGGTCACAAAGAGTCAGATATGACTGAGCAACTGAACAACAACATAGGCAAGCAGATATAGGAAGAATGACAGGATAGATGGGCAAGTATTATAAGAAAGTGCAGAGATGTGCAGAAAAGTGGGGTTCAATGTAACTGGGGTGAGATGGTAATGATACAACTTTGTTTCTATCCTGTTTTTGAAAATTAATTTTTATTGCTGTATAGTTGATTTACAATGTTGTGTTAGTTTCAGGTGTACAGCAAAGTGTTCCCTGTGCTATATACAGTAGGTTCTTATTAGTTATCTGGATGCAACTTTCTATCGAGTTGTTACTGCAGTTGAGGAATCTACTGCTAGGTTCTTGACATACTTACCCAATTTCATCCTCACAACACTGCAGGGTGAGTTTAGCAATCCTACATGAATAAACTAAAGTGCAGAAAAATCAAGCGACTTAAACTGAAAAATCACTCAGGTACTCTGTGAGCAGAGGTTAGAGGCAAACCCAGGCCATTCTGATGCCAAAACCTATGTTAGTTCCACCAAAGCCGAAAAGAGATAATCACAAGCCTTGTGTGCCAATACTAAGACTTCTTTTGTCATCTTTTATATTATTTGTAAATTTTTATTTTATATTGGAGTATGCTGCCACTGCCCAGCATCCTGAGAGAGTATATTGCATTTCACTAGCCCAGGAAAAAAATAGAAATTCAAAGTATAGTTGCTACTGAATATGTATCACTTTTGTACCACTGTAAAATCGTGAACTCTTAAGTCAACTCATCTGAACTCAGAGACCTTAAGTTGCTGTCAGGGACCTTAAGTAGCTCTTTGGCTACATGGTTATCATATCAGTAGGATAAATTCCTATAAGTAGAATTATTGAGTAAAAGGGTTTATGTATTCCAATTTAAAGAGGTGGTTTAATTCTCTAGTAGTCAAAGAATATGCCTGTTTTCTCATCAAGGAATTGTCAAACTATCTTTTATCCTTTGATAGTCTAACAGGTGAAATACTCATTATAATTTCAATTTACATCTCTAATTGTGAATGAAACTGAATTTTATTTCATATATTACAATCCACTTTCTTATGTGAAACATTAATGCTCTCTGTTTCATCTTTAATCTTTTCCTTATTGATATACATATCCAGAGATCAAATTGCCAACATCTGCTAGATCATGGAAAAAGCAAGAGGGTTTCAGAAAAACATCTATTTCTGCTTTATTGACTATGCCAAAGCCTTTGACTGTGTGGATCACAATAAACTGTGGAAAATTCTGAGAGAGATGGGCATACCAGACCACCTGACCTGCCTCTTGAGAAATCTGTATGCAGGTCAGGAAGCAACAGTTAAAACTCGACATGGAACAACAGACTGGTTCCAAATAGGAAAAGGAGTACGTTAAGGCTGTATATTGTCACCCTGCTTATTTAACTTCTATGCAGAGTACATCATGAGAAACGCTGGACTGGAAGAAACACAAGCTGGAATCAAGATTGCCAGGAGAAATATCAATAACCTCAGATATGCAGATGACACCACCCTTATGGCAGAAAGTGAAGAGGAACTAAAAAGCCTCTTGATGTAAGTGAAAGAGGAGAGCGAAAAAGTTGGCTTAAAACTCAACATTCAGAAAACAAAGATCATGGCATCCGGTCCCATCACTTCATGGGAAATAGATGGGGAAACAGTAGAAAGTGTCAGACTTTATTTTGGGGGGCTCCAAAATCACTGCAGATGGTGACTGCAGCCATGAAATTAAAAGACGCTTACTCCTTGGAAGAAAAGTTATGACCAACCTAGATAGCATATTCAAAAGCAGAGACATTACATTGCTGACCAAGGTCCGTCTAGTGAAGGCTATGGTTTTTCCTGTGGTCATGTATGGATGTGAGAGTTGGACTGTGAAGAAGGCTGAGCAATGAAGAATTGATGCTTTTGAACTGTGGTGTTGGAGAAGGCTCTTGAGAGTCCCTTGGACTGCAAGGAGATCCAACCAGTCCATTCTGAAGATCAACCCTGGGATTTCTTTGGAAGGAATGATGCTGAAGCTGAAGCTCCAGTACTTTGGCTACCTCATGCGAAGAGCTGACTCATTGGAAAAGACTCTGATGCTGGGAGGGATTGAAGGCAGGAGAAGGAGATGACCGAGGATGGGATGGCTGGATGGCATCACGGACTCGATGGACATGAGTCTGAGTGAACTCTGGGAGATGGTGATGGACAGGGAGGCCTGGCGTGCTGCGATTCATGGGGTCGCAAAGAGTCGGACACGACTGAGCGACTGAACTGAACTGAACTGAACTGGTGGCTCAGCAGTCAAGGATCTACCTGCCAACGAAGGAGATCCACCTGCCAATGGATTCCATCTCTGGGTTGGGAAGATCACCTGGAGAAGGAAATGGCAACCTGCTCCAGTATTCTTGCCTGGAAAACCCCATGGAGAGAGGAGACTAGCAGGCTATTGTCCACAAGGTCAGAGAGAGTCAGACACAACTTAGTAACTGAACAACAGCTGATTTACAATGTTGTTTTAGTATCAGATAGATAGCAATGTGATTCAGTTATACATATACATATATCTATTCTTTTTCAGATTCTTTCCACATACAGGTTATCACAGAGTATTGAGTTTCCTGTACTATACTGGAGCACCTTGTTGATCACGTTTCATTTCTAGAAGCGTGCAGATGTTAATCCCAACCTCCTAACTTAGTTCCCACCCTCCAACCCTGCCACCTTTCCCCTTTTGATAACATAAGTTTGTTTTCTTCCTTTTGGGGGTCCCAGGGAATGGAGGCTAGGGGCTGGATTGGGCTATGTGGCTTGCAGGATCTTAGTTTCCTGATCAGGGACCAAACTGGGGCCCTGGCAGTGAAAGTACTGAGTCCCAACCAGTGGACCACCAGGGAATTCACAAATATGAGTTTGTTTTCTAAGTCTGAGAGTCTGTTTCTGTTTTGTAAATACGTTCACTTGTTTCATTTTTTTTAAGACTCCATACATAAGTGATACCATATATTTGTCTTTCTCTGCCTGAGTTATTTAGTATGATAATCTCTAGATTCATCCATCTTGCTGCAACTGACATTATTTCATTCTTTTTATGGCTGAGTAGTATTCCACTGTATGTATGACCATATCTTTACTCGTTCATCTGTCCAATATGAAGACTTTCAAAATGCTTAAGTCCCTTCTTGAATTATGTATCTGATCTACAAAACAAAGTTTCTAGGTCTTAAATTGGGAAATGATGGAATATTATAGGAGGGGATACATATGGCCCTTGGCACCAGGAAAAGGAAAGGCTGCCTTCAGTAAAAAGAGGCAAAGACCTAAGGTCCTTGACAGATTAAAAAGAATAACCTTGAATTCTGACTTTCTAGTTCCTGGACTCTGTCCTCTTAGGCTCAGTAAGGCATTACTGCAGTCTTTAGATAAACACAGATAAATAATAACAAAAGTCCTAAGATCCATATACAGGTTTGACACATCATCAGGCAGGACCGTGTGCCTGACCATCTTTAAACAATAATGGCAAAAGAGAGAGTTCCCTGGTGGTCTAGTGGTTAGGATTAAGCATTTTCACTGCCATGGCCCACGGTCAATCCCTGGTTGGGGAACTGACATCCTGCAAGCCACATAACATGACCAAAAAATAAAAGAAGAAAAAAAAAAAAAGACAAAAGAAAACCACCATAAATGACTATATCAGGTAGGAAAAGACAGATGTGAGTCAGAAGAAATTCAATCAGGTCATCTTAACAGTAGATGGCATTTTCTTTTCCTCACTTGTGGATTAACTTACTTTGTCCTCCATAGGGAGTTCCACCATAAAAACAAGCCACTGCCAGCTTTTTTGTGATGTCACTGAAGTCTCTGCTTACTTGACTTGCCAACTCCCTTGTGGGTGCAAGAACCAGTACCTGAAAAGAAAAACTAATAATGGAATCCAAAGTATATTTTCACAAATTTCCAGGGCACCAAGAGGTTCGATTCATCCTAACAATTACTTTCAAAATATCTATAATAATACCTACAATAACACATAACAGATTTCTATCAAACCAAAAGGTAGAGCCTAGATTTAAATTCAGGTAGCCAGGATACAAAATCTATAGTCTGAAATCTCCACACTACAGTGAAATGGAAGTAGAATGGAAGTTAGAAGAGTAAGAGCAGACCAATATGGTGAAGGGCTTTGAATCATGACAGGAAACACAAGACCACAACAGACCCTCAAATAGGGTTAACAGCATGAAAACAAATATGAGTTAAGAACAACCTAATACATCCATTCAACAGGTATTTACTGAACACCCATTATATACCAGGCACTATTCCAGGCGCTAGAATAATTTATTGTTACAGCTGCTGAAATTACAGACAAATAACAGTAAACAAATGAATTAATGAGGAGGGGGCATGGATACTGGAAAGCCCGTGAATGAGGTGAGGCCAAAGAGTCAGGTACAACAACCCAAAGCCAAGGTGACAACACAGGCATTTCAAGGAGGTCAAGGTCTGAATGCCAAGTTCTTTAGAAATGAGCTCAATAAGCACCATCTTGATCAGAGGGCTTGGCCTCTTCACATCGAATACTCCTTCCTATTCAGACATCTCTATTAAACATGCTTTCCCCATTTTAGGCAAAAATGCAGACACTTGACAAAACCCTTGAGCCCCAGGGACATCTGAATGTCTTAAAGAAATATATAAGCATTAATAATAGAGGTGATCATTACCATGGAACAAATTACAATATTTAAATACATAAGGTTTGCGGTCAACAGTCTTAAAAGAATTATCCTGATATATCTTCAGATAAAGATCTCTAGTAAAAAAGATCTTAAGAAAAAGGTCTTAAGAACTCAAAACAAAACAAAGGGATATATAAGTGAAGTCCAAGCAATGTCTCTTTTCTGTGCGGACTTGGAACCTGTAAACTCTAAAGACTGTGTTAAAGATACTTACCTGAGGGGCACGCCCTCTCTTCCGGTCTTGCAGTTCTCCAAGAAGTTTCTCAACCAAAGGGATAGCAAAGGAGAATGTCTTTCCAGTTCCTGTCCGCGCCTGTGCAATCAAATCCTTTCCACTATAGACATGGTGAAACGTCTTTGCTTGTATAGGAAACAGGAAGGTCACCCCACGGGCTGTGAATAAATGAGCCATGTTACCTGACTGTGCAGTTCTTAAAGCCTCAGTCATACTGGAGGATGAAAGCATAGCCAGGCTTCTGATCCTGCAGAATTCTAGAATTCTACATTCTGGTCATATCTACAAAGTTAAGTTCAAATATATTCTGGCAATGAAGAATCTTCTTGACCAAAAAATATCAATAAACTTTAAAGCACCAGAGTACAGTAAATAATTATCTTAAGAGATGAAGCCCCTTGTCATGAAATCTCATCCACAGGCCAATATAAGCCCCCAAATCAAGCATTTTGCTATCCTGACTGCACCACACCTGATTCAGAAAACACCTAAGTTGAGCATCTGTGACTTTCTACTTGGTTCATAGGCACAATACTAACCTGAGTTCTGAGTCATGCTAGTATCATTAACCTAGAGATGCCTCAAGAAGTGCAAGAGGGTAAAAAAAAAAATACCAACATGGCATCAACTATTTAATGGCACCAATACTATATCAGTCATTATACCTCTGAATATACATAATGGATTTTTTATTTTTTTGAATATATCGAATAAATTTTAATCATTCGTTTAAGAGGCAGTAAAGGCCATCACTAGTTTAGTCCTTTACCAAATATACAGACCTACTTCATTATATGGCTGCGTATACTGTCCTCCAATAAGAACATGTCCCAGTTTATCACAACAAAACCAGTAAAGTGCTTCCAAATAACATTATACAATGTTTCCAAGAATATTACCTTTAAGAAGTTTAATAGTTTCTTCAGATATGGGAAAATTAGAGAAAGCGCCTTCTTTTTGCTCCACAGTCATTTCCTATCAAATAAAGGGCCACAGAAAGAAATCAGTAACTTTATCCCTAAAGGTTAAATACAGGAAGCCTCCTAAGAAATTATTCTAAAACATTCCTTCTAAATCAACCAAAAAGGCACGGATACTCTGGTAAGTAAATCAAGATTTGAAAAGGATAAAGATGACAGTAATCTATAAAACCCTAACAGAAGAAAAATTTGTGGCAAATATATACAGTACAGATATACCACATATGGCTAGTGAAAGCAGAGTCAGCCTCAACTAAGAACTTTTCCAGTTATTCCAAATCAACAGTACACTGGTGAACAGGTTATTAACCACTTCCCATAGCAAAATCTTTCATATATCCACAGAAAATAAGGGATAAGCATTTATGAGAAATGATTACACTGGCACTATGTGATAGTGAAAAATCTGAATGTCCAACAATTGAATAATTAAGTGAATTTCTAAACATCTATATGATGGATATAACCACTAAAAATATTTAATATTTAAAAGTAAGGAAAATGCCTATATAAAAATATAGGCAATGGGCTTCCCTGGTGGCTTAGCGGTAAACAATCCACTTGCCAACGCAGGAGCCATGAATTCAATCCCCAGTCAGGAAAGATCCCACAAGCCACGGAGCAGCTAAGCCCATGCACCACAACTACTGAGCCTGTGCTCTGGAGCCTGGGAGCTGCAACTACTGAGCCCAAGTGCCGTAACTACTGAAACCGACAAGTCTTAAAGCCCGTCCTCCCCAACAAGAGAAGCCACCACAATAAGAAGCCCAGGTGCGCCATCCAAGAGTAGTTCATGGAGCAACAAAGACTCAGCACAATCATAAAAAAAGTTGTTTAAAAAATAAAAATATAGGTAAGCTAGGAAAAGGCAAGATACAATATTGATAAAATCATAGTCTGACAAAAAACAGCTGTATATGTTTTTTATAATCAGGAAAAATTTTTTAATCTTGATTACATCCCTACGGCAAAGAGAAATTTACTAGATTTAGCAATTTTCTTTGATGATTGAGCTTCTGAAAGATAACAGTATTAGCTTCCACAAGGACAATTAAGCATCGTATTCATCTCAAGTTAGTTAATGACCTAAGCAAGAAGACTTGTGCAATCAAGCAAGCACC
Source organism: Capra hircus (assembly GCF_001704415.2). Classification (NCBI taxonomy): domain Eukaryota; kingdom Metazoa; phylum Chordata; class Mammalia; order Artiodactyla; family Bovidae; genus Capra; species Capra hircus. Next base: position 20,416,613 of record NC_030835.1, read on the forward strand.
TTTTCAGCGGTTCCACTTAATCATGATTCACTAGGTGAAACCCTCAGAGGGATGCTGGAGTACATACGCGTAACTATATACCTCCTGTTGATTTCTGACTTGAAAATAAGCAGATCAAGTGTGGAGAGAAGACATTCTCTAAACTTAAACCTTGCTTAGTTGCAAAAGAGGCATTCTGACACTGCAGTTTTTAAAATACTCACCCTGCACCTCAAGAGAGGCGCTATGAAGTGCGGACACATCCAATTTCCTCCCATTATTAAACAGTATGTGTAACAATTATATACTTATTTACTGAATCAACATCAAAAGATACATTCTACATATTAAAATGCAACTTCACCTGCTCTAACTCACTGTTTTCTTCACTGGCAGCTTCCTTGGAGTTGGAGTCAGGTCCAGAGTCAGGGAATCCATTCTTGAGGTTGGGGCTTTTCTCTTGAATTTCTCCATTTATTTCTTTTTCTTTCTTCATCTTTTTGGGCTTAGGTGCATCCAATTCTTCCTCAGAAGGCTCTTCATTTTTTATAGCTTTTTTGGTTTTAGGAGAAACTCTCTTTTCACAGGGCTCCTTTGATTTTTTCGAACTTTTGGTTTTAGGAGAAATAATGTCATCTTCAGATGGCTCTTCTTTCTTTTTTGCATTTTTAGATTTAGGAGAATTCACGTCAACCTCAGAAGTCTCTACTTTCTTTTTAACCTTTTTAGTTTTGGAAGAAATCATTTCTTCTTTTTCTTCTGTTGCCTCTTCAGTCTTACTAGATTTTGGCTTCTCTTTCTTACCTTTCTAAAAAATAAAGACAATGCAAATGCTGAGCAAAGCACTGATACAGTTGCATAATATATCAATTATGCATTATTTCAAGATCACATAATTATGAAAAATACAATATGGAGGCATTTTTCAACATGTGTACTTCCACCTTGCACTAAGGCAAAAATCAAGCAGTATGTTTTTTAATACTGTTTCTTGGCTAACATGGAGAGAATAATATACCAATAACTTCATTAGCTTGGAAGAGAATGCTACTTGGTAACTATTCAATTGTACAAGCTGTACAGTCCAATTTTTACAAGGGACTTGGAATGGCTCACAGGATTCTCCAACATGTTCTAAACCACAAACGACAAAAGCAATACAGTATTGTAAAGTAAAATAAAGTAAAAATAAAATTTAAAAAAAAAAGCCCAATAAAATTACCAAAAAAATAAATAAACCACAAAGGACAGGAAGTGATCAAGAACAATTTAACTGAATTTAACTTGATTAATTAAGTTAATACAAGCAGGTACATCCACAGATAGATGATATTAAGCAGATTTCTTTCTCTGCTTGAAGCCCGCTACAAGTAAAAAAGAGATTCATAATCTCTGCCTTGCTTTTCTCACAAATGCAAAGAAATTTACATACAGACACTTTATGAACCAAAAAGTTGTAAAAACCCAATCTATCACCTCATGCGTAAAAAAGATATACCAAACTTAAAGGGAAAAACAGAGAGCACAAAGTCACAAGTAAATGGAACAAGGGAAACCTCAAAACCAAACTAGATTACAGTTCTGAGTTGAAATATCTGACCACCTCCAACTTTTCATATTTCTGAAAACTTAGTGAAAATGTGTTTTACCTTCTGTTAAAACCTCTGTGGCAGAGCCTCAGGCCAAGCAAGAAATATGGGTACTATTTTATTGAGCTGAAATCTGCCTCCAAAAAACTTCAGGCTTGGCCTCTGCTCTTAAATCGTGGATGAACAGTAAACTCTCAGTAATCTCTCTCATATGACTTATCCTTCAGACATCTGAAAATCAATCTGGTCCACTCCATCTTAAGACTTCAATTCTATCATCCCTTTGTTCCACCAAAGGGAGCGGATTTTCAGTCCCTGTGGACTGCTTTGCAATGCAGTGGAGTTTGCTGGTCTTGTCCTTTCTATCTTCAGCATCCCACGACTGAATAGGCTGGCCGATGCAAGGCAAGGAAACCAGGACTACTTCCTCCCCTTGGGGACAAGTCTCTGCTACCTCCGCTTCCTACAACACCAAAATATTGCTGCTGGCGAGACTCTCCCATTAAAAAGACCCAGAAACAGCAGGAAATTCTAAGTCATGAACAACACAAGTTCCTAGGGACAATCTGTTCTCTCTGACCTTACCTCAGAACAGAGAATCAGTCACAAGTTAAATCGCTTTCTAAGGAAGTAACAGAAAGGAAGCAGACAGCTATCGAGGTAACTTAAGACTACCGCACATTGCTGGCCTATATAAAAAAAAAAAAACACGGTGTGCAGTCAGCACAACACGTCTACATTTCCACGGGAAATCTGGCCAACAAACATTAAGACAAACTGAACTACTTTTTCGTCTAAGGGCCGCTTTCCGGAAAACTATATTCCCACCACTAGGGTAAAAAATGTCACGACGGACGCCACCCACGTGTGCAGATGGATGGGTTTTTGGCTGCGCCACTTCAGGAGGAAACGCTGTTCCCTCTTTTGACTTACAATTCCCTCCGCGCACTCTCATGCCGGGAGGTCTGAGTCTCGGCCAAAATGTGGGGCCTAACGGTGACCAGGTGTCGGACGTCCAGACTCTGGGACCACGTGGGACACCGGCCGGCTCACTAGTTCCCACCTGCCCGGACTTCTCGGCAACGCGCACATCGCCCGTGGAGAGCACCGACCATCCCCGAAACCCACGCGGGTCTCCGGCCGGGCAGGGTCCGCGCCGCGCGCCTTGTTCCCCGGCCCGGGCTCCTATTCTTAGCGCCCGGGCCCTCGTCTTGCCTGGTCCCAAGTCCCTCGGCCCTCAGTGGTACCTTCTCATTTTGTTTTCGCGGCATCTCCACTTTTGCCACGGCTGCGTCTGACTCCAAATCCGCGTCACTAAGAAGTTTCCCTGGCATCACTCAGCACAAGCTGTGTAGGCCGACCACTCTCGTCTACCGCGTGGAGAGGAAGAGAAAACGCTGCCGCTACAGCCCACCCAGCTTTCGTCACTTCCTGTAGTAAAGCGGAAGCGGAATATACCGGGAAGCGAGGGCGTCGGTGGTATTACCCAAGTAGCTGCTTCTCACATCCGGAGGACTCTGTGACTTAACTGCTTATGGCGCCTAGACTAGACGGCTTCTATAGAAGGGTAGGAATCCCATGGACGTAGGAGCCTGATAGGCTGCAGTCCATGGGGTCGCTGGGAGTCGGACACGACTGAGAGACTTCACTTTCACTTTTCACTCTCATGCATTGGAGAAGGAAATGGCAACCCACTCCAGTGTTCTTGCCTGGAGAATCCCAGGGCCGGGGGAGCCTGGTGGGCTGCCGTCTATGGGGTCGCACAGAGTCGGACACGACTGAAGCGACTTAGCAGCAGCAGCAGCAGGAATCACAAAGGTTGATTTTATTCTCGTTCGAACACTGCCCAGATTCTCGCTAGCCCCGGCCTGATAAATGAAGATTTGAAGTTGCTTTTGCTTTTGAGTGGCGCCTCTTCAGTGCTTTGTATCAGATTGCTCGCGTTTGTAAGGTCCTTTCACGCGCAAACGCGCGTGATGTGTAATCATCTTGTGGAAACTTCGACCCTTGAAAGGAGACGCCCAGACTCACAAGCCTGGGTAAGAACTAGATGTTAAGCGGGTCTGGTCATTCATTCATGCATGCGCTCAACATATATCCGCTGAGCATTCACTGTGTCAGGTGTGAGAATCAAGATTGGGATTCGGCACAGAAGTCTGTCTTCAATAAGCTTTGTAGACTAGGGGGAGATGGCGAAGTGTCAGTTGAAGGCATAAATAAGCACTTAAACCAGCCTTGGGACCTGTAGAAAGGGTCCCCAAACCATGTAGACTTCTACTAGAAAATATCAGGGGTCCTAGACTTGCAGAATTTGGACATAAACTACTTAAAGCTGTTGAGGGAAAGTGGTCCACTGAATGACATGACCAATATCGCTAAACTTCCTGTGAAGAACTAGTGAGGCAAAGAATTGGGAGCTGCTTCATCATACAATCATTTTTTTAATGGGTTGAAATCTTTCCTGTCTTTGAAAAACTGAACCGTTTGCTCTGTGATTTTGGCCATATTTCTTAATCTGAATCTGAGTTTCTTATGCATAGATGGGGATAACAAAACATACTTCATCGGTTGACAAAATTAAGATAATGGATGAAAAAGGGTTAGCATTGTCTGGCACACAGAACACAGTAAATAAGAGCTATTTAAACTGATAGGGGGAACTATACCCAACATTTTGTAATAACCTATGAGAAAATAATCTGAAAAAAATAGATATATGTGTATCAGTATAACTGAATCACTAACCTAAACTCACACTGTAAATCAACTATACTTCAATTAAAAAATAAAAACATGAAAAAAAAAAAAGCCTCATAGGTATGTCAAGGTTTTTAGAAAGAACTCAAAATGTAATCACTTTGTGACCAAGGGAAATACTGGGAGTTTTATTTCTGTATTTCATAAGATTAGTTTTTACTACACATTCTTTAATCTGACAGTTCAAAGGAAATTGTTCATGTTTCACACATTATGTTTCACAGTGTCAATTTTTTAACAGATAAATTTATGTAAATATACGATGCTTTCACTTAACACCCTGTGATATCCTTGAGCCAGGAGCTTTGACGACTGATTTATCCATCTTTGTATCCTTAAGATTTTGGACAGTTCCTGGCAGACTTTAGCCTACCACTAGTACTGGGGTAAGGAAGGAACCCCTTGAAATAAATTTTAGTTATATGTCCAGGCAGGAAAGCAATTAGGAAGTTGCAGTCTAGTCAATAAACCACAAAATTACATGATGATGCTGTATATGATATGGCTGTACACAGTACAGGGACATTTTTAATACCAACAGATGTTCAACAACAGAATAAGCCCAGAATGCTACTAAATGGGAAATTTTTGTCAAGGCTCATACAGTAAATTCTTTTTTAACATACCTGCACACAGGCACAGGCCAAAATTCCAAAGGGAAATATGCAAATGGCCCTTTCTGACTCAAAGGTAGCCAGATTACTATGTTTAATCTAATCGTCTGTACAAAATTCAATAGCAAGTAGAAGAAATGGGTCTTACATCCATTTGATAGGGAATTGGAAGTACTTCTTGAATTCTGCCAAGCCGGTCTCCTCTGAAAATGTAATATGTTTTCATAAAATTGGGAGAATTTTCTATTTCAAAAAGTATGTACACACACAGTAAATTAAAAATCTATACAACAAAATGTAAGCAGTAATGACCTCTGAGAGAGGTAATTATAGGTGGTTTTAATCTTCTTCCACTTGCTTATCTATTTTTTTTTCAAATTTCCAACAATGAACATATATTACTAAAATTTTTTAAAGGAATATAGGTTTTAAAAAATAACTATTAAGCACTACTCCCAAATTATACAAAACAAAAATGAGAGGCTTTCAGACATTCACACCAAAGTGTGAATTTATTATCAAATTTCTAATACTAAAAGAAATAAAACATTATTACATTATACAAATTCAAAAGCTGAAGATCAAGGTAATAGATTCAAGTTCAAGTAGATATTAGGGTACCACAACACTAGGGTACAGAGCATCATACAGAAGGCTCTGAATAGCCAAAAGGTGGAGCCATGAAGGCGCTGAGCTCTATGAAGAAGGAGCAAAGATAAAGAGGTGGAATGCAGCCCAACGCTGAAAACTTGGTAAGGAATGTACCCTGCCCCTCCTCCTTCCAGAAGACAGAGAAAGCTATTGTTTTATTTTCTTAGGATTTGCCCCTTTCCTTCAGAGAAGGAAATGGCAACCCACTCCAGTATTCTTGCCTAGAGAATTCCGTGGACAGAGGAACCTGGTGGGCTGCTGTCCATGGGGTCACAAAGAGTCAGACATGACTGAAGCGACTTAGCATGCATGCATGCATTGGAGAAGGAAATGGCAACCCACTCCAGTATTTTTGTCTGTAGAATCCCAGGGACAGAGGAGCCTGGTGGGCTGCCGTCTGTGGGGTCACACAGAGTCGGATACGACTGAAGCGACTTAGCAGCAGTAGCAGCCTCTTTCCTTGCTAATAAGGACGCCAGCCTTTAGCAAGGGGACCCCTTAAATGCACTTTCCTTGGCATTTACCTGCATGCATATCTTTTTCACTCTCCTCCCTTACCCCCAATGGCTCTTCTAAAACAAGGTCTATGAAGCCTTCCAATATATGACCCTTGTCATGTTCTCACCGCCACTTTCCTCACAGTCAAGATCCTGACAACAAGAACTACTTATCGTTCGCCATGCTTAGACCATGTTGTATTAGCTACTCTCTGCCTGTTTCTTTTACCTCACTTAACTCACAATCATCATGGCCAAAACGCTTTCTCTGAACCTCCGACCCCAGGTTCCTGGGCTGCACTTGGTGTTCTGGTACAGAGTTTGCCAATCATCACACTTCGCCATTGCCACGGACCTAGGTTTATGTGTCCATCTATTTCCCCATATTCTGAGCTATCAAGGGCAGAGACTGAGCGCTCCTTATTAACTTTTATATTAAAACTTATTCTGAGGTACCAAACACCTCAGTAGGAATGCAGCCCTTATTCCATTTTGGGTCTCAATACAGAGCTCACACTTACACAAATGCAGACAGAGCCATCTAGATTTCCCTCCCCCAAGTCATTAGCTATTTGGAAGGAATCCCACTGCCCATAATCAAAACTTCTCAATCCAGCACCAACAGTCTTTCTTCCCTCTTGGGCTAACTGTAATCTGGCTCTTACTGGAAAATACTCCCCTATTGCTTCCTCACACATACGTTGCTTATTCCTTCACATCCAGTGTATACTGGTGTCAATGTCTTCCTCTTCTCCTCAGAGCTACTCCTTGACTTTCATGTAAATGCCCTTGTCCCTTTGGAAATCTGTGATAATCTCACCTTTTCCCACTCCTAATTCGAGTAATTTGCCAACCTCCCCCACTTATGGTATTTTGGCAACTGGATTAGTCTTATACTTCCTCCTCAGTTCTCATTTGTCTTCATTATCCATGGAAACCATCCACATAACAACTGGCTTCTCAGTTCTTTGACCACCTAAACTGAAATAACCTTTGCCCCCAACAGGCCTGCTCTGCAATTGTCTTCTCAACAGCTCCTCTCCTGAATCCTCAAACTCAGTCCTCAATCCTGTGCCCCTTCCACGTCCTCCCTACTGTCAACCCCATCTCCACTTCAATTCCTAAGCAGTCTAGAGTCCTTGGACTGTTAATCACTTACGCTGAATCCTTAACATCTTCACCTTGTCATCATTTAATCTTAGAGCAAAACCACAGTCCCCCATCAGCTGTCTCCCACCTCCACTCCTACAGCACAGTGCTGAGTGTTGTCATGGAAAATCACTCGACCACTCTAATGGACTACAAATTCAGTCTCTCATCACAACTGGATGTCTGTGACCCCGTTTGCCTGGTGAGTTCTCTACTCAATACCTCTCATTTCTCCACTTTCCTCAAATTTCCTAGCCTACTACTTCCCTTTTCACCTTCAGTGGCTGACCACGAAAAACTACCACAGGAAAAAAATAGGAAGACATTAGGCAGATATCTCTCAACTTTTTACCTTAACACCTGCAAACTCACCTCCATGATAATCATACCTTCCTCTTGACGTTAGAGATGGGCTTCCCTGGTGACTCAGATGATAAAGAATCCGCCTGCAATACAGGAGACTCAGATTTGATCTCTGGGTTGATCCCTGGGTCAGGAAGATCCCCTGGAGAAGGAAATGGCAACCCACTCCAGTATTCTTGCCTGGAGAATTCCATGGATATAGGAGCCTGGCAGACTACAGCCCATGGGGTCACAGTGTCAGACACAACTGAGTGACTAACACTTCCATTTTTCACTTTTCTGCTGTCTAAGGCTAAAACCTCCAGAATGTGCTTGGGCTCATTTGTTTGGATCTTCATAGAGATTTTGATCCATCATATATTCATTCTTTCTCCTCCCCCATCCTGTCCTGTCCCCTCCCATATTAGTATTTCAGCATGCTCAAATTTCCCTCATCTCCCCACCCAGCCAACACAAAATTCTCACTGCAATCTCATGTCCTTTCTTCTACGTCCAGTTTTAGCTTGTTCTTCCCTATTCCTAGCCAAGTTTCTGGAGACGTGTTCATTGTTTGTTATCCCTACTTCACCTCCCACATCCTACTGAGTGAGTGAGTGAAGTCGCTCAGTCGTGTCACTCTTTGTGACCCCGTGGACTGTAGAAAACCCACCAGGCTCCTCCGTCCATGGGATTCTCTAGGCAAGAATACTGGAGTGGGTTGCCATTTCCTTCTCCAGGGATATCCTGCTGAAGCCACGGCTAAATAGCTTCTACTCTCAATACTGTGTTAATATGGCTGCTCCCCACATCAATGTCTGCTTGCCAAATCCAAAGGCCATTTCAATTTTCTCTTCTGGTGCCCCTGGAAGCCCCATATTTCTGGGCTTTGGGCCCTCTTCTTGTCATCCCTTCTCAGTGGGATCCCCTTTCCTCTGCTATGCAGTAATTACACTGGTGTGCCTTTGGGTTACGTTTTCAGACCTTTTTCCTTACTATACTTTTCCTGGATCATCTCATCTACTAACTTAACTACAATTATCATTTTTTGTTTATTATTGCCAAATCTTTCAAACAGCCTCTCTCCTTTATATAAATCCAGCAGCCTACTCTTTATCTCCTGACACATGGACTAAATATTAAAATACATCTAATCCTGAACTAATCATGTTCCCTCTCTCCCCCAGGTAACTCTTCTTGCTCTTTGTTCTAGTACCTATCTCAGTGACAAACATAGGTTTAATTCTTATGCCTCTTTTATTTTCCAGTTGAAAGCACCAAGTCCTAACAATCCCATATCCTAAAAACCTCTGAAATCTATCCATGTTTCTCAAAGTCCACTGCCACTATTTAGCATAGTAGTTAAGAATGCTGGTTCAGAAGCTAGACTTGGTTTAAGTCATCACTCCACTATATATTATCCAGCTGAGTGATTCTAAATAAGCAATAACCTCTCAAGTGCCTCAGTTCACATCACTCACAATATGTTACCTATCATTTATTACTGCAGACCACCATCACCTCTACCTGGGGCTACTCTAACAGCATCTTAAGAGGGCTCACAGTGCCTAGTCCGGCCCTTCTGCAATTCAGTCTCCTCAGCAGAGTCAGTAATCTTTCTGAAACACAAATCTCATCATGTCACTTCTTACTGTAAACTCTTTAATGATTCTCCCTTGTCTTCAAGAAAGTGTTTCAACTCCTGGGGCCTCTCTGGTGGTCAAGTTGTTAAGACTCCATGCTTCCACTGCAGGGTTGCAGGTTGAATCCCTGGCCTGAAAACTAGGATCCTGCATGCCACGTGGCCAAAAAAGGAAAAAGAAGAGTTCTGTGATAAATACAGTATTTCAACTCCTTAAAAATGCACGTAGGACCTTTAAAATCTGGTTCCTAAATCCTTATCTATTACTGTCCTCTATCACATGTAAGCCATACTGAACTATGTGGAGGCCTTCAGATTTACAGTGCTATGCTCTGCCTCTGGGTGGCCGCATATACAAGCATCCCTAGGAAATATTGCGGGTTCAGTTCCAGACCAACGCCAATAAAGCAAATACTGCAATAAAGTGAGTCACACAAATTTTTTGGTTTCACAATACATATAAAAGTTATGTTTACACTATACAACAGGCTAAAGTGTATAACAGCTGTATGTCTAAAATAATGTACATACCCTAGTTCAAAAATAATATCAGAAAAAAACAGGACCAACAGACTTGTTCAACACAGGATTGCCACAAACCTTCCATTTCTAAAATATACAGTTATCTGTGAAGTGCAACAAAACAAGGTAGGCCTGTACTGTTCTGACTACAAACCCTCTCCCTCTAAACTGGCTAGATCAACTTGTGCTTCTGCTTTACTTCTCCTATCATTTCATCTAAAAAAGCCTGACTCCTAAGACTGATTAGGCACACCCCAATTAGATCCTTCACATTCCATAGCTACTTTAATCCTAAACATCAGGCGTTAGTCTCAACCAGAATTGCTGCTTTGAACTGTAAGTTCCTTGAAGATGGTGACCATGCCTTATTCACCACTATACCCCTAGGGGCTAGGATAGTGATGGGCACACAGTAGACATTCAACAAGTAACTTTAACTGTTGAATAAATTATTGAGGATGCACTGCTTGCACACCTTTTAATTAACTTTATCTAAAATTTTAAATGTTGAATCTAACCAATCATGTCACCAGTCTTTACAGCCCTTTAATGCAAAAGGCATTTCTTATTTTCTACCATATTATTATATGAAAGGAATGATCTAAATACAGATACCCCATATTTTGTATTATGCAAGTAACATTAAGAGTGACTTAACTGCCACATTTTAGAAGAAATTTTAAAAGAGTACATTGAGAAAATTCTTAACACACAGTGAAAAGAGACAATAAAAGGAGGTTTTTTTATTCAAAGGTATAACTGGATAAGTAGATTTGTTTACAACCATTCTTGTGAAATACTTTTTAAAAAAATACAACCAACTTCTTTCCAAATAGCAGACACAGACCTCAGCTATGATGACCTAATTTTTGGTTGATAATGTACATGATTATGCAGAAACAGGCAAGCTCACACTGGTAGATTAACTATCTCAGTCAAAACTCCGCTTGTGGCCCCCATTTCTTGATCGATTTCTATTCCCACTTCGTCTTCTACCATCTTGTCGACTTCCTGACCGACTCCCCTGCCGACTCGGTCTACCTGACCGGCCACCGGATCGACCGCCTGACCGGCCCGACCGGCCCGACCGACCACCTGACCAACCACTCCTCTGTCTGGAATTAGAAGATGTGTTTCCATCATAATATTCTTCAATTTCAGGCAACTTGGCTGGCACTGAGAGTATCCAGTCTGAATCACGCCACTCTGCCTGTTGGGGTAATTCACAGGATTAATACAAATGCAAAATAGAAACCATAAGCAAGCACATGAGTACAGGAGACTCTGTGAATATCTATTAGCTAAATGTCATCAGTCTATTCAGTCCAGAGGATCTGGAATAAAACGAAAAACCAGAAAGCAAAAACATATTCAAAGCTAAAACATAGGAACATAAGTTCCTAAATTTTATGAACAAACAAAACAGAAAGACTTAGATACAGAGAACAAACAGGTGGTTTCCAGAGAAAAGAGAGATGGGGGGATTAGTGAAACAGATAAAGGAGATCAAGAGACAGAAACTTCCAGTTACAAAATAAATTAATCACAAGGATGAAATGTACAGCTTGGGGAATATAATTAATTATACTGTAATATTTTTGAATGATGAAAGTAGCAAGACTTATTGTAGCGATCATTTTGTAATATAAATATCGAATCACTATATTGTATACCTGGAACTGACACAGTTTTGCAGGTCGATTATACCTTTTTAAATTTTTTTAAAAATGTAGACACTGGGAGGAAATGCTTCAAAATGCTAATGGTGGTTATCTCTGGGGGATGGGAATTTATGTATGATTGTTACTCTTTTCTTGTTAATCGCTCAGCCATGTCTGACTCTTTGCGACCCCATAGAGTGTAGCCCACCAGGCTCCTCTGTCCATGGGATTCTCCCGGCAAGAATACTAAAGTGGGCAGCCATTCCCTTCTCCAGGTGATTATTACCTTATACTTTTATGTGTTTCTAGTTGTCTGCAATGAACATGTACTGCTTGTAAAACTACAAAAAAAACAATAAATGTCATTAAAAGTGAAAAAAATCGTGTTAAAACTTAAATCTCAAATTTAATGTAACGGTACAGCGCTTGGATCCTCCTCGCCCCAGAAAAAGTTTCTAAAAGCTAAGTATTAGTCCAAGGAGAAATTTTCAGGCCAATTTTGGGACTCTAAATTCCTACTCGGTTTATACATTCTAAAAGAGCCCACCAGTTTCTCAGCACAAAACGAATAGGCCACTAATAAGCGGTCATTGCTTTCAGAAGGTATACTGACAGAAACAAGGTCTGAGAGCTGATAATGCAGATTAAAAATCTGTCAACAGGGACTAAAAATGTCGCTATTAGAAACAATTTGGTGTCGGGGTAAACAAAATATAAAAATCAGCAGCCCCTAAGAGCATCAATATGTCATATCCTGCTACACTGTCTTTCACTGTGATCATGAGTTGCCAAGGCAAGTTAATATTAAAATACCTCCTTACATGTCAGGATGAGCAGAGACAAACAGCCACACACACAACTGGTGGCAATGTATGACCAAAGCCTTAAAAATACACACAGTTTTTGGCCAAGCAGACATCTTGAAAAGTTCATCTTAAAGAAATAAACTTGGCAATGCATAAAGAATTAGTTATGCCAACATTTAAGGCCAACCTGTTTATAATACATGTGAGTTGCTCAGTCATGTCCGACTCTTTGTGACCCCATGGACTGTAGGCTGACAGGCTCCTCTGTTCATGGAATTCTCCAAGCAAGAATACTGGAGTGGGTTGCCATTTCCTTCTCCAGGGGATCTTCCCAACCCAGGGATCAAACATTGTAGACAGATTCTTTACCATCTGAGCCACCAGTGCAAAGCTGTTATAATAGAGTATTAGTATTGGAAATAATCTAAATGTCAGAAAAATTGGACATTGGTTAAGCTGGTCACCACTATATAGTTGATAAAGAAATGTGTTTACAACATATTCTGAATTTTGAAAAGGACTTTGAAAACCAAATAATCCCGTTCTTGTGTCAAATATATATGTATCACGGACACAAACAGACAAATTTCACAGTGTAGGAATTTAGTGGACAATCTCTTTCTTCTTCAGATAAAACACAAGGAAAATTGTTTTAAAGAGAGAAAGAAATTGGAGAACCTACAGAGTAAAAGAGACAAAAATCAAATTATACAGAATGAACTTTGCAGATCTTCTTATATTTAAAAATATTCAGGAGACAGGGGAAAATGTAAACACAAAATTGGATAATACTGATGAATTACTATTTTGGGGGGTTTAATAATGGTATTATGTTTTTTGAAAGTGTTTTTAATATTTTAGCTATATAAAAGTATTTATGGTTGAAATAGACTTCCTAGAATTTGTTTCAAAAGAATACAGGAGAGAGCTTCCCTGGTGGGTCAGTGGTAAAGAATCCACCTGCCAATGCAGGAAACATGGGCAGTTCGATCCCTGATCCAGGAAGATCCCACATGCCATGGAGCAATTAAGCCTGGGTACCACAAATATTAAGCCTGTGCTCTAGAGCCTGGGAGCTGCAACTACAGAGCCCACGTGCCTCAACTACGGAAGCCTGTGAGCGCTATAGCCCATGCTTCGCAACAGGAGACGCCACCGCAATGAGAAGCCCATGCATTGCAACTACAGAACAGCCCCCACTCTCTGCAACTAAGGAAAAGAAAAGCCCACACAGCAAGGAAGACCCAGCACAGCCATAAATAAAATTAAAAAAAAAAAAAAAGACAAAGACTACAGTGTAAGTGGATGGAAGCAGACATGAAACACAACTGACCACGAGTTGATAAGTGCTGAAGCTGGGTGATGAGTACATGAGGATTTCGTATGCAATTCTATTTTTTCCAATTTGACAAACTGGATATTTATAATTTATTAGTTTATTAAGGAATTTTTAATTGACTTACACATGATAAAGATATTATAAACATGTGTTTTTAATCTCTATCTTTTAAAGAAACATATTCAACTATTTAACAGATAAAAATTTTTATATACCTGTAACCTTTCTGATTCAGTTGTGGGAACATCAAAGCAAACACCCTAAAAGCAAAATGAAAATATTTTTATTTAGATGCACATGAGTTGATTTTTTTAAAACACCTTCCTATAACTTTATATAAACTAAAAAAAGAAAAGATTAAGTGGGTCCCATGACTGCTTACAGAATTAAACCAGCTAATACATAATAATGCATGACACAGAATGGCTGCTAATTGTACTTCCTAAATCTAAAAGTAAACCAGTATCTAATAAGAATTGACTACTAATGAGCATCTAGAGTATTCCCTAGAAAAGTTTTTCTAGACACTATTATGTTCCATGTCTTTTTTACAATGACCCATCTAATAAATCCTTTAAAAATGTATCTCTCTGCCAAGAGATAACCTAAGATGTTTCCTCTTTGATCTTGGCTGCTAGTACACTGAAAGTTAATTAATATCCAAGTATAGCAAATGGTTTGGCCTAAGGATCTAGGTATATTTTCCCTCCCCATCCACATTTTTTCTCAATGTACATAGTTGTCTTACTTGTCACAGATCTTTTTTGAAGGTAATATTAAACTTTGAGAAAGATAACTTTTCAATAAACAAGTTAATAAACTCTAGATTAGCATGAATTTATACAGTCAGGTGAGATGAATAAATATAACGTCTTTTCACAAAACCATTAGAAGAAATCAGTCACTAAGATTACAGATGGCTTTAACTTCGCTATTTCATAACTGTATGATAATACCTAATTCAGTTATCCTCATTAACAACCAATAGCAGGCTACTTAGAAACCAATACTGTGTGTTCTCTTTAAAAAAAGAAAAAGAACTATTTAGCTGTTGCAATTATGTTGCTCAATTGTAAAAAATAAACACACACAATCACACATGCATTCAAAGGCAAAAACTTGGATAACGTGAATATTACAAATTGAGGAGAATGACTTACAGCTTTCTAGAGGAATGGGTTACTTACATAACTCCCCAAATTTCCAACTGGAAACACACTAACACATGGATAAAACAGTATTGTTCATCCCAGTTAGACTTCAAAAAAACAATGAACAAAATCTACTAGTCTTTAGAAACATATACGGCAGTTGTCTAGAAAAGCCTACCATATTTCCCTTCAGGAGGCACATTCTGGTAATTTGGGACACAGCATTACTACTCAGCTTTCTGTTAAGTTCTTTCCAAGCACAGCTGACATCCTGTATTTCTTCTGGGCTTTCCAGAGTCATGGTCACAAACCCCTTAAGGAATAAAAGTCACATTATGTTTGAGAGAAAAGCAGCAGCAATAGGACAATAACATTCTACCTTAACAGCCTTTTTTGATTTATGGCGTCCCAGGTGGCACCAGTGGTAAAGAACCCGCCTACCAACACAGGAGATGCAAAAGACAAGGGTTCAATCCCTGGGTCGGGAAGATCCTCTAGAGGAGGGAAGGGCAACCCTCTCCAATATTCTTGCCTGGAGAATCCCATGGACAGAGGACCCTGGAGGCTACAGTCCAACGGGTTGCAGAGTTGGACACAACTGAAGCAACTGAGCATGCATGCGTGCACTTCTTATAAGCCAACAGGACCAGTATAACATGACCACTAAAAAATAGCTTATTTTAAACTATATTAATATAAGACTAATGCTTATAGATCATTGAAAGTACCATTCTTCTATACATTGATGTAAAGACTACATTTAATTCTAAACATAATGCTTCAAGAGGAAATTAAAACTACAGCATCAGGGATAAGATAAAGTAGTGAAGAATTAAGGAAATGCTGAAGGACTCAAGGTTAGCTTTGAGTGGAAAAACAAGAGGTCATAAACTTCTTTAAACTTTTGAAGGACTTCACTTGAGCAAAAATGACTTGCTCTGTAAAAGTTCACTGGACAACAAAACGGTCAACATGAAGAAGATATAGGGAGGCACTGATGTAACAAATGGTTAGGTGCCCCCTACATATGTGCCAGAGACTGTCCTAGGTGCTAGAGATTCAGCAGGAAATAGTCCTTTGTCTCACAGAGTTACCTTGTAGTGTACATGTAGCAAGGGGTTGGGGTGGGGGCAGTGAATGATGATGGAATTGTTGCTGTTTAGTTGCTAAATTGTGTCCAACTATTTTGCTACTCTGTAGCCCACCAGGCTCCTCTGTCCAAGCGTGACAGTAAACAAATAAGTAAATATATACAATGTCAGATACTAATAATCATGAAAAAAAATAAAGCAGGGGAAGAAAATGAAAATAGAGAGAAAAGACAGGAATAAGCTACCTTAGACAGGGTGATAGGGAAAGACCTCTGATACAGTGATACCTGACAGAAAGCTGAATGAAGTGAAGGAGGGAGCCAAGATTAGTAAAAGAACATTCATAATAATACAAATAAGCACAAAGGCCTTGTGTAGGATTAACTTTATGTTTGAGTATCAGCAAGTAGGTTAGAATAGTTGAAACAAGCAAGGGGAGAGTGATAGGAGATGAGGCCAAAGAGGTAGCAAGGGAACACCCTGCAGCACATTCCTTGTAAAGACTCTGGATTTGATTTTAACCCATAAAAGAAATATAAAACCACTAACACCCTGTTGCTAAGATATTTAAGCAGAGGCTAGATGACCCATCTGCCAGAGAGGGATTCTTTTATTAGATAAGGGTTGGGATTAGATGACCTCTTAGATACTTCTTAGGTTTAAAAGTCTACCTTATGTTGATATATGGCAGACATGAATCAAATACTATAAAGCAATTATCCTTCAATTAAAAACATTTTTTAATTAAAAAAAGAAGATATTACAATGGTAATGATGAAATATTATGAACAGTTTTATGCCAATAAATTTGATGACTTTAAAAGTATACCTTAATGTTTCCTTAAGAACTGTGGTTTAAGTTTTCTTGAGAAGTATCTGGTGGGTTATTAGGGATAAAGTATTTGCTCAGTGCTAAAATAACACCCCATGGATTTCTTACTAATTACAAGGTAAAGTATACTTTTTATAATGGGAATACATGGCTCTGGTATGGTTTGACATCTGATACTGACCTGGCAGGGGGACAGGTCAGATGGTGTTTTATACACATACACATACTCTCCACATATACGGGCAATCCTTACTTTGCATGGGAGAAACGCTGGGCTGGAAGAAGCACAAGCCGGAATCAAGACTGCCGGGAGAAATATCAATAACCTCAGATATGCAGATGACACCACCCTTATGGCAGAAAGTGATGAAGAACTAAAAAGCCTCTTGATGAAAGTGAAAGAGGAGAGTGAAAAAGTTGGCTTAAAGTTCAACATTCAGAAAATGAAGATCATGGCATCTGGTCCCATCACTTCATGGCAAATAGATGGGGAAACAGTGGAAATAGTGGCTGACTTTGAGGGCTCCAAAATCACTGCAGATGGTAACTGCAGCCATGAAATTAAAAGACGCTTACTCCTTGAAAGGAAAGTTATGACCAACCTAGATAGTATATTGAAAAGCAGAGACATTACTTTGGCAACAAAGGTCCGTCTAGTCAAGGCTATCGTTTTTCCAGTGGTCATATATGGATGTGAGAGTTGGACTGTGAAGAAAGCCGAAGAATTGATGCTTCTTAACTGTGGTGTTGGAGAAGACTCTTCAGAGTCCCTTGGACTGCAAGGAGATCCAACCAGTCCATCCTAGAGGAGATCAGTCCTGGGTGTTCACTGGAAGGACTGATGCTAAAGCTGAAACTCCAAAACTTTGGCCACCTCATGCGAAGAGCTGACTCACTGGAAAAGACCCTGATGCTGGGAGGGATTGGGGGCAGAAGGAGAAAAGGATGACAGAGGATGAGATGGCTGGATGGCATCACTGACTCGATGGACATGAGTTTGAGTGAACTCTGGGAGTTGGTGATGGACAGGGAGGCCTGGCATGCTGTGATTCATGCGGTCACAAAGAGTCGGACACGACTGAGCGACTGAACTGAACAGAACTGATGTTAGCTGCAGAGTCTATTTCTCGATGTGCATGGCTCCATGACAAAAAAAAAAAAAAAACAAGGAACAGGTTCTGGTATACAAGTTTCAGTTAGCACAGTACTGTGCAAAGTAAAGATGTCCTATATTTCTCTCCTGATAGATATCTATGGTTCAATTTTAATCTTTCTCAACCACATACAATTTTCTCACAGATTTCTACCTTATCGGAGGTGATCAAAGATCGTGGTTCAAAACTTGATGCGCCAGAAATGTGGGCTAATGCTGCGGCCAGTGCATCCACTGCCCCTTTCTCTTCTATCAGTCTCTGAGCTGATGGTCGGAAAAAATCAACAGCAGCATAAGAAACAGAAGCCAAAGACCTGCAGTTTAAAAACAGTAAATTTTCTTGGTCAAGACAAATGGGAAAGATTAAAGATAAAAGAAGGTATGGGAAAAGAGAGCAATGTTTTCGTATTTTAATATAATTAAATGTCTGTTGATAAAACTGGTGATTAAATTTTCTGATATGTCAACTAGGAGAGCTTAAAGATGTATAGCCTAATACAAAAGAAAAAATCATTCAGCAAGGTCAGAAAGCATACCTGATGGCATCCATGCTTTTAGATTTAACTAAATCCATTGTAGAAGGAACACCTACACGTTTAAAAGTAATTCCCTGAAAATGAAAGAATTACATTAAAGAAAAATGGAAGTCTTTACAATTAATTCCTAAATTAATCTAGATTGTTGAATTTCCATTTCTTGGACTTAAAAGATTTCCAAGCCCTAGCAGATCAAGATTTCCTAATAAATCATCAACAACAAATTCTAGAAAGAGGAAAAAAAAATTTTTTTTTCAATTGTCTCATAGTTACAAATCATGGAATTACAATTACAAAACAGCTGATTTTTTAAAAAAAGATGCTGTTTACAATAAATTTTTTCTTATTATCTTCATCATACAAAGTATGTGAAATAACGTATGAAAATACACATCATAAAAATGGGAAAAATACTACAAAAACTCAAGACCACAAAAATATGTAATTTCTTGTAGAAACTGGCTATTGTAACATTTCTCAATATAATCTTGACTATTACACCAAGATAATGTCACAATCATCCATTTACAATATCAGACTAAGAGGTACTGAAATCACAATGCACTTCTGATTTTACTCAAGGGAGAAATTCAAGGGAAAAGGGAGAAAGTCAGCTCTTCTGTCTTCATAATAAAAGCTGTATTAAAACAAAGTCTTGCAGCTAATATAAATTAGCTCTCCACATGCTTCACATCCAAATGCCGCTTAAATGAGAAGTCATAAAATCTATTTGTGAGAACAAATATAAAAAGATCTCTGATCTCTTTTCTAAGGCACCATTTAGATAATAAGCCTGAAATAATTTAACTCTACTTACTGCTTTTTGTTCCACATATCGTAATTGACCTCTTTCTCTCGGTTGATAAAAACATATGCAGATCCCTGTCCGGCCAGCTCGACCTGTGCGTCCAGAGCGATGAATATAGGACTCAACATCCTAAAAATAAAAGAGGTAACTCTTCTTAAAAAATGTGGCAAATTAAGCAGTCATTCCAGCAACCAAATAGTAATACCAGAAGCAACAAAACTACTAATATTAACATTTTTATTTCAATCCTGTTGCTCTTTTCAATATCCCAGAGAATGTCTATGCTTGAATTCTGCAGTAAAAGGGTTGAGATTTAAAACCTTTTTATCCAGCCTATCCCAAGGTTCTTTATATGGCAACTTTTTATACTTCTCTTGCATGATTCCATACTTCAAATGTAAATAAAGAAGTTAATCATTTGCAAAGGTACCAGATTCTGATCGATTTAACATTACACTAACAAAAACTGGCTAAGAGCAAGAATAGATAATATATATTTTTTTAATCTAAGCAAAGTCTTTTAAATAAAAGGCAATTTATATAGCTACTCTTATTTTCTCCAAATCAAATCTCATTTCCTTGCAAAGTAAAAATGCAACGAAATATTAATTTACACCTATTAGAATGGCCATCACCAAAAAGACAAAAGAGAACAGATTAACATTTGTTAATGTTGGTGCAGAAGTGGAGAAAGGATAACTTTATGCACTGCTGGAAAACAGGATGGAGGATCCTCAAAAGTTAAAAATAGAATGACCACATGATCCAGTATTACATTTCCAGGAGTATATCCAAAGGATATGAAAACACTAATTCAAAAAGATATCCACACCCCTATGTTCACAGCAGCATTGTTTTCAATAGTCAAGACATAGAACCACCCTGTGTCCATCAAGAGACGAACAAATAAAAGATAATTCCTTTCTTCTTTTATACCTATATGAGAAGATGGGTGGTAGCTGAACCTATTGTGGGCATCAATTCACAACATATATAAAGCAAAGCATAGTGCTATTATGGCTTAAACTTATACAGTGATGTATGTGAATTATTTTTCAATAAAATTGGTGGGAGAAAAACCTCATTTCCTACCTGTGGAGGTGAACTCTGAATCACCAGGTCAACCTCAGGAATGTCCAAACCACGGGCAGCCACATTGGTTGCCACCAAAACTTTAAAACTACCCTCTCTGAAGCCTTTCAGTGTAATTTCTCTTTGTGACTGAGCGATGTCCCCATGTAAACACTGGGCATTCTATTTGAAAAAAAAAAGGAAAAGTAAGTGTATAGCACATAGTTAGCAGTGACAACATCCAAATACTATAAAGTCTGTGCTCTTTTTGTTGCTGTTTTTATTTATTTGGCCACACCGTGCAGCATGTGGGATCTTAGTTCTCCACCAGGGACTGAATCTGCACCCCTGGAGTGCAAGTGTGGAATCTTAACCACTGGACCACTAGGGAAGTCCTTCCTCTTTTTGTTGTTGTTTCTAAATCTGGTAATTATAAAAATACATGCTTATTGTTTTTAAAAATCAAACAATGCAGAAAAACGTTTAGCATAAAATGCAAAAGCTTTCCTTAATATCAGTCTCCTAACAAGTAACAGTTCAGGAAATATTCCTCCACACACCATTTTTTAAACACACATACCTCACAAATCCTAGCATATAATTTTATGAATTTATAAAGATGGGATTATACTGGGACTTCCTTGCTGGTCCAGTGGCTAAGACTCTGCACTCTCAGTGTATGCGGCCTAGGTTTGATTCCTCAGGGAACTAGATCCCACATGCTACAACTAAGAGTTCACAAGCCACACTAAAGATCCCACACGCTGCAACAAAGACCTAGTGCAGCCAAATAAGAAAGATTTTTTAAAAGAGATTATACTATATATGTATGGTTTTACAAGCTACCTTCTAAACTTGTCATATCTCAGCCACAGATACGTATCTACTCAATTTTTTAAAACTGCATAGGACTTCTTCATAGGGCTACCGTACCGCTTCTTTCTGGCTGTGACACATGCCGTCTCAGTTTCCCCACCAGGGACTCAGCCCAGCCTCAGCAGTGAAAGCTCTGAGTCCTAACCACTGGATTGCCAGGAAATTCCCAGAGTCGTCCATTTTAGCAGTACCCTACTAATGAACATTTGGGTAGGATCCAAACTTTCTCCTTTAGAAACAAGGCTATAGTGAATAAGCTTGTACTGTATCTCCAGATCCCTCAGTTTATGTATATTTCAGTAGACTACATATCTAGAAGTTGAATTCCTAGGTCAAAAATTATAAACATTTAGCATTTTAATATTTTAATATTAAACATTTTAAAACATGTTAACTTTTAAACATTTAACATTTTAATATTTAATACTGCAAAATTGTATTATAAAAAGAAGTTTGTAAAAAAAAAAAGAAGTTTGTAAACAAATAGCATATACACATATGACTGAAGCCACTTATCTGATCTTATAAAAGTGGTTAAAGTACCACAGAAGACACTCCTGATAGATGCTCTTAAAGAAGAATCTGAGATAATTTATGACTTTTGCATGTGCAACCCTCCCTTTTTTGCCAATCAGTTGGAAGCCAAGGGAACAAATTCTCGAAATCCTCTAAGGCCCCCACCCAGTTCTGTAAATACAGGAGGAATCACAGGGATCATGGCAGAAGAGGTGAATTAGTTTGTTAAAAGGATCATCCATGACAGTTTACAGCTTGAAAAAAGATTAAGATGGTATAGCTGTATGCTGGGAAAGAAATGCAGCCTGGCTCCTCTGAAGGAAGAACTTTGCATACAAGGGGTTCCTAGAGTCACCTATACTGAACTCTGCCAGGGTCGGACAATGAGATGGGCTTTCGCTTGGAGTTTTTATGATGACGTAACAGTACCATCACCACCCAGCAAGTGAAGAAAACAAGAGAAGCCAAGGAAGCCCATTACGTTTGTAGTCCTGGGGTCTGTGATGGAAGAACTAGCCCTCCAAGCGTCATCTCTGGGCCCTGAGACAGTGCAAGGCATCGTGGTTTTGACAGCACGGACTGAAAAAATCCTCACTGACCTAAAGGTCCAGCATAAACGAGTTCCCTGTGGCAAGGAGGAAATCAGCCTTTTCCTAACGGCCATAGAAAACTCCTGGATTCACTTCAGGAGGAAGAAAAGAGACCGAGTGAGACAACTGGGAGAAGAGTCCCTAGCTCCCAAAAACATGATCGAAGCCTTGGAAGAGAAAAAGTCTCCCCTCAAAGAGTCTGGCAGTAGCCAGGATGTTGCCCAGGGCCCCCAGGAGAGTGCCCTGGGGGGCTCTGCTCCACTGGAAGGCGAGTCTCCCACTGTGAGGGGACCACAGCCCCAGCCAGGACTTGCTCTCCCAGGAGGAAAACCTAGAACCCACGGAGGATGAAAGGAGTGAGGAAAAGGGGGACATGGAGGTTCTGGAAGGTTGTAAAGGCTCTAGTAATGCAGCCCAGGACCACAAGGCTCCTGAGCCCTTCAGCAGCCCAGTGTCTGAAAAAGGGAACCATCTCCAAGGAATGGCTGGACGTTACTTATTCAAGTGTCTGATAAACGTTAAGAAGGAGGCAGATGACGCCTTAGTTGAAATGCACTGGGTTGAGGGCCAGAACAGGGATTTGATGAACCAGCTTTGTGCTTATATACTTAACCAAATTTTCAGGCTTGTTGCTAGTTAACTCCAAAATTCTAGCACAATTGGGAAAGTTATATAAAGCAGCTTGCTTTGAAGAGTGGCCTAGGGAAGTGGCAAGCTGAATTCCATCATTAGCTCACTAGTAACATTAAGTGGAATTGTCTTAAAAAACCAACAAATGAGTCCATTTTTAAACAACCGCCTCCTTTCAAAAAAAAAAAAATTACAGGGCATTGTAGTATGGTAGTTCAGAGAAAGAACTGTGGTGATCAGCATCAACAAAATGCCATCGGGAACTCATAAGGGAACTCATCGGGAACTCATAAGGGATTTAAACCTGACTTAAGCTGATCACCTTTGGAGAATAAAATGGCAACCCACTCTAGTATTCTTGCCTGGAGAATCCCATGGACAGAGGAACCTTGTGGGCTACAGTCCATAGGGTCACAAGAGTTGGACATGACTTGAGTGACTTCCACTACTTCACTATAGGAGTGATTAGTTATATTTATCTATACACATAACAATACTTAGTCCTAACCACTAGACCACCAGAGAATTCCACACCTATACTTCTATATTTCTATATCTATTGACTGCTTGTTATAAGAAAAGCACTGTAATAAATACCTTATTTTGTCTCAAAAGTATAAAAAAAAATTAATACCAATTTTTAAAATGGGAACACGGGCAGTGAAATATGAAGTGACTTGCCCCAGGTTACAGAGCCAGGAAATAACACAACTGGAATTTATATCGTGTTCTGACTCCAAAGTGCAACTAATCACTATACACAGAAAGAACATGTTAATAAATGAGAACAATTACAGAAGTAGAACTGTGAGGAATGCCAGTATTTAAAGTGCAAGTGAAAATATAAAAAGACCTCAACAAAGTTGGGAAAGATTAGCCAGGGAAGAAGGAAGAAAACCTGTGTGATATCATGGAACCCAAGTTAAGAGAACTGCTTCAAGAAAAGATACTTTTTTTTTTTAAGTCAAAAGCAAATATACTTTTCCACAAACATCTATGACAAAATTTAGTGACAAGGTATTTTCATAGTTTTCAAACATAAGCAGGTAGAGACAAAAACCTACTGGGGTGGGGGAAGGGTTTGCTAGCCCTAAGAACAGATAAAAGCATAATGGGGAAAGCATAATTTGAGAAAGTCAGTTGAAACTGGTAGAATTCTTACACATTTAAGGGTGATCGTGAGGAGCCAGAGGTAAAGTGTGAAACCAAATACCAAAAAAATTAGAATTCAAGAAATGTTGCTGAAAAAGCCTGAAACAGTCTGGGCCCAAATGAACTCTCAAACTAACAAACCAATGCTTCTTTGCAGGGACAAAGCCCTGCACTAAGAAATTACTGGACCTAAAATTCAAACTGAGGATGACAGGGATCCCAGAAGCAAAGGAAAGAAAAGACTCAGATGAAAGTGAAGGGAAAATCAACCAGAGCTCAGAAAGTGGGAGACTTTTTAAAAACAGCTTTATTGAGATATACTTTGTAGACTGTATTCTTAAATACTATCAAAAATAAAAGAGGCAGCTCTAGACCTGTGAAGTGAGAAAACTATTCTGACCCATAGCTCCCCATCAAAAGTTTGAAAAGATTAATCCCATCTAAAAATGAGCAACAGAACAGGTTATAGTTAAATACTATAGAAAGTAATTATAAGGGGACAAATAAAAATATTCACCAAAACAATGAAAGCGCTCTAGAAAGGCATGCCTGAAAAACAGATAAAGAGTATATATTATATTTCTGAATGAGCTAAACAAAAATTTTTAAATATTTATATATGAGAGAACAAGAAAAATCAGAATGAGAAAAAGTAAAATATGGGATGAAATGACTCAAAGAAGTAGAAATAAAAGGCAAAGACTTTTCACAAATGAAGACTACACCAGAAGGAATACAAGACTGAACACAACAAATGATGCCTTAATTTTGAAAAGTTTGAAAATTTAAATAAAGATTAAAAAAATTTGTTATCAAGTGATAAAGGAGAGACGAAAAAAGAGCCAACATATGTTTAACAGGAGTCCTTGAAGAAAAAAACCAAAGCAATCAGACAAACCAAATACCAGAAAAATTAGAATTCAATAAATTTTGTTGACATTTAAAAATACATATATTTGAAACTACAAATTGTGTGCACTGTGCACTCATAAAAAGTGAACAAGAGCAAAATATATTCTAGCGTAACTACTGATTTTTAAAGAAAAAGGAAAAAACACTTGTATTCAGGCAAAAAAACTAAATCAATCACTTATAACAGGAAAAAATCAGACTGGCATCACACTTTTTATAGTATGCTTTATTCCAATGGAAAACATATTTAAGATACTGAAGGAAAACGTAAACCAAGAATTTTAAATCCATCCAAAATGATTTTAAAGTTACAAACAAGCTATCATCAATACTACCACTACTAAGTCACTTCAGTCGTGTCCAACTCTGTGTGACAAGAGACAGCAGCCCACCAGGCTCCTCTGTCCCTGGGATCCTCCAGGCAAGAACAATGGAGTGGGTTGCCATTTCCTTCCCCAATGCATGAGAGTGAAAAGTGAATCATGAGCCCTTCCTTGAGAATCTTCTAGATACTAAGTGACAGCAAAAATGGCTGAAGAGACATTGACACAAAGGCCAATGGTATTGCTATCAATAGATGTTAAAATCATAAAAAGAAAAAGAACCAGATATTACATATCTCCTGATGGAAGTATATCATCTATGAAATAAGTTTGCACAAACAAACCAATCTAAATTTACAGGAAATACAGAAAACAGCAGCATACTGTTTTCTGTCAAATGGTATCACTCATGAAAACTTGGTTTCTTAAACAATTTAAAAAGCTGTAAGAAGAAATAGAGGAATCCATGTATTGAAGAGATTTAATGAAATCACTTATTTGGATTCAGATTAAAAAAAAAAACAAGCCATAAAAGAAAAAACAAAGCATGTATGCATGAGGCGATTGAGAATTTGAAGACTGATATTTGAAGATATTAATTACTATTACTTTTTTAGATGTCATTAAGAGTATCGTGCCTTGGAAACGAACAGAGATCATTCTGTCGTTTTTGAGATTGGAAGAAACACAAGCTGGAATCAAGATTGCCGGGAGAAATATCAATCACCTCAGATATGCAGATGACACCAACCTTATGGCAGAAAGTGAAGAGGAACTAAAAAGCCTCTTGATGAAAGTGAGACAGGAGAGCGAAAAAGTTGGCTTAAAGCTCAACATTCAGAAAACGAAGATCATGGCATCCAGTCCCATCACTCCATGGGAAATAGATGGGGAAACAGTGGAAAGTGTCAGACTTTATTTTGGGGGGCTCCAAAATCACTGCAGATGGTGATTGCAGCCATGAAATTAAAAGACGCATACTCCTTGGAAGAAAGGTTATGACCAACCTAGATAGTATATTCAAAAGCAGAGACGTTACTTTGCTGACTAAGGTCCGTCTAGTCAAGGCTATGGTTTTTCCTGTGGTCATATATGGATGTGAGAGTTGGACTGTGAAGAAGGCTGAGCACCGAAGAATTGATGCTTTTGAAATATGGTGTTGGAGAAGACTCCTGAGAGTCCCTTGGACGGCAAGGAGATCCAACCAGTCCATCCTGAAGGAGATCAACCCTGGGATTTCTTTGGAAGGAATGATGCTAAAGCTGAAACTCCAGTACTTTGGCCACCTCATGCGAAGAGGTGACTCACTGGAAAAGACTCTGATGCTGGGAGGGATTGGGGGCAGGAGAAGAAGGGGACGACCGAAGATGAGATGGCTGGATGGCATCACTGACTCGATGGACGCAAGTCTGAGTGAACTCTGGGAGTTGGTGATGGACAGGGAGGCCTGGCCTGCTGCAATTCATGGAGTCGCAAAGAGTAGGACACGACTGAGCGACTGAACTGAACTGAACAGTACTGAGTTTTTAAAAAAATAACCATTTTAGAAATACATACCCAAATATTTCTGGGTATAATAACATGTTATCTAGCATTTGCATCAGAATAATTCAGGCACAAGAAGTGAGGGGGCATTTGGATAAAATAATTGTTGCAGCTGAAAAACGAATACACAGGGGCTCATTACACTGTCAACTTCTGTATATGTCTTATATAAGTTTGAAATTTTCTGTTATAAAAACTTGCAAAAGACATAAGGATTTAGTGTTCTGACCCATTCACTCAGTAAATATTTGCGTTTCAACTTATGCACAACTCTACAACATTACCCACTCTTATCCATAGAAACTCATCTTGTTTCACTCTTGTGTTTTCAAGATCACATTTGCAAAGTCTTAAGAAAACTTCTGACGAAAATGGATAGAATTCAGGATTTTCCTGGTGGTCAAGCAGCTAAGACTCCACATGTGCAATGCAGAGGGGTGTGTTCGATCTCTGGGCAGGGAAGTAGATCCATATGCTGCAACTAAAGATCTCACATGCCGCAACTAAGAGCCAGCATAGCCAAATAAATAAAGAGTTGCAAGAGGACTTAGAAATCATATATTTTTTTAAAAAACGGACAGAATTCTATCCTGACTTAACAGATCATGACAGATCTAACATCTTTCTGAATTAGACCCAACTCTAAGAATGACAATCAAACCTAGACTACAAAGGACATTACTTTTTTACTCAGTGATTCATAATCTATAATCTCCATTAAAGAAAGCACGAAAAAAGACTTACCTGTTTTATGTGTGGATTCATGGCCATTTCAGTTACATTCTTTTTGGTCTCACAGAAGATAATAGCCCTCCCTTCAGACCCACTGTAGACCTGAAGGACATCTCCAATAACTGCTGGCCTCTGAGACCAGTGGCACTGGATGGCCAAATGCTTTGAGGAAAGAAAATACCAAATATCTGCTTCATTCAAATTATTGAAAAGATTTCTGTTCTACACTTATTTCTATTTGTTCAAGAATTGGTCTTCCTGGAACACAATAAGACAATGATACTCCCTGATGCCACTTTAAAATAGCCATCAACAAGTGAAACGATAGGCAAATTGTAGTACACTTATACAGTGGAATACTATTCAGCAGTTAAAAGGAATCGACCACTGATCTATACAACAATATAGATGAATCTCAAAACATATCCTAGGTGAATGAAGCCTTACAGAAAAAGAGTACACACAACACGATTCCATTTATATGAAGTTTTAGAACAGGCAAAACTAATCTATGATGGAAAAAACACAACAGTAGTTTGCCTCTGAAAGGGGAATGGGCAGAGGCAGAGGGAACTTTCTGTGATGATGTGTAATATTCTTTGTTTTGATAGGGGTCTGGGTTGCACACATGCATGAATCTACCAAAATGAAGCAAATGTACACTTAAAATCTTGCATTTTGTTGTATGTAAATCTTATCTTAAAAACTATAAATATTAGGTGGATGAACCTCAAAAAAATTATGCTAAGTCAAAGAAGTCCAACACAAAAAAGCCACGTTGTAATTACATTTATATGAAATATCCACAAGAGGCAAATCCATAGAGACAGAAAGAAGACTGGTGGCTGCCTGGGGCTAGGATAAGGTGGGAATGGACAGTGACTGCTTAACAGCTACAGGATTTCCTTTTCAGGTAATGAAGTGTTTTGGAAGTAAATAGAAGCAATGGTTGTATAATACCATGAATGTACTAAATGACTCCGAACTGCACACTTCAAAGTGTTTAATTTTAGCTATGCAAACTTTACCTCAATTTAAAAAATTACATGTAAATATTGAAATCTAGCTAAAGATATGCACACTAAAATACTTATGGGGAGGGAATTCAATGTCAGTCCAGCGGTTAGAACTCCAAGCTTTCACTGCTGAGGGCAAGAGTTCAATCCCTCAACTAAGATACTACAAGTGGCACAGTAAAGCCAAAAAACAAAAACAACTTACAGGGAAGTATACAATTTCTGTAATTTGAAGTAAATTTAAAAATCAGATAGATGTAAGGGATGAGTAGACAGGCAATAAGCAAATACAGCAAAATATTATTGGCAGAATCTAGCTGATGGGTACATGGGTGTTCACTATAAAGTTCTCTTCAGCTTTCAGTGTTTGAAAATCTTCATGATAAAATGTTGAGGAAAAATCTACTGTAACATTTTAAATCTATACATTCAAACATACTATATCTCAATAAAATTGTTTAAAACAATTATTGAACACATGAAAAACACAGACAAGCACAAAGAAGAAAATTAAGAATCATCTGTACCAGGTAAATCAAAGTCTTGCTTCTTCCTCTCCACCTCTCAAAAATAAAAATAAAAATGCAGGGCTTCCCTGGTGGCTCAGCAGTAAAAAAAAAATATGCCTACCAATGCAGGACACCGGGGTTCAATCCCTGATCCAGGAAGATCCCACATCGTGTGCACCACAACTATCGAGCTTGTGCTCCAGAGCCCCAGAGCCACTAACTACAGAGCTCACATACCACGACTATGGAACCTTGCATGCCCCAGAGCCAGAGTTCTGCAACAAGAGAAGCCATCACAATGAGAAGCCGCATACCACAGCTAGAGAGAAGCCCCTACTTGCTGCAACTAGAGAAAAACCCATGCAGCAATGATGACCCAGCACAGCTATGAATAAATTTTTTAAATATCAGGTTGGTGCAAAAGTAATAATGGTTTTTGCACTGTTGAAATTTGCCATTTGATATTGGACTACATTCTAAATGAGGTTATCTTATACATCATTTTACTGTGCATTTCTCACTTTATGGGGTTTTTTTGCTAATAACATTACTTATTTTATACTTATTTTAGACTATGGAAATGACATTACACAAAAAAGCAAATTCAAGCAATTTTCTTATTTGAGTTCAAAATGGGTCATAGAACAGCAGAGACAACTCACAACATCAACAACACATTTGGCCCAGGAACTGCTAATGAACATACAGTGTAGTAGTGGTTCAAGTAGTTCTGAAAAGGTGACAAGAGCCCTGAAGATGAGGAGCACAGTGGCTGGCCATCGGAAGTTGGCAGCAACCAATTCACAGGATTATCAAACCTGATCCTCTCAAAACTGCACAACAGGCTGCAGAAGAACTCAACAGTTGACCATTCTGTAACTGTTCAGCATTTGAAACAAACTGGAAAGGTGAAAAAGCTTGATAAGTGGATGCCTCATGAGCTGACCAAAAATTTTTTAAAAATCATCATTTTGAAGCGTTGTCTTCCCTTATTCTATGGAACAAACAATGAGCCATTTCTCAATCGGATTATGACATGCAATGAAAAGTGGATTTTATACAACCAGTGATGATCAGCTTGGTAGTTGGACTGAGAAGAAGCTCCAAGGCACTTCCCAAAGCCAAACTTGCACCAAAAGATCACGGTCATTGTTTGGTGGTCTGCTGCCCAGCTTAACCACTATAGCTTTCTGAATCCTGGCAAAATCATTACATCTGAGAAGTACGCTCAACAAATTGATGAGAAGCACTGAAAACTGCAATGCCTGCCACCACTGGGCAAAAGAAGGGTCCAGTTCTTCTCCATGACAACACCTGACTGCACACTGCACGAGCAACACTTCAGAAGTTGAACTATGAAGTTTTGCCTCATCTGCCACAGTCACCTGACCTCTTGCCACCGACTACCACTTCTTCAAGCATCTTGACAACTTTTTTGTAGGCAAAACGCTTCCACAATCAGCAGGAAGAAGAAAATGCTTTCCAAGAGTTCGTTGAATCCCAAAGCATGGATTTTTATGCTACAAGAATAAGCAAACTTATTTCTTGTTGGCAAAAATGTGTTGACTGTAATGGTTCTTATTTTGATTAATAAAGATATGTTTGAACCTAGTTGTATTGATTTAAAATTCACAGTCCCAAACCGTAATTACGTCTGCACCAACCTAACTAAAAATAAAAAGATCCTGAATCTGATCAAGCCTGACAATCTAACCATCAACTCACAGGAAAATTAAAGCAGAGGAACATGTTAACTAACACCAGAGTTGCAAATCAACAAAGCTGAAATTATGGGAAACTTGAAAGACAACCTTTTATCCAATTAAAAACTGCAAAGAAAAGACAGGACAGAGGAATCTTGACAGGACAGAGGAATCTGTATTTAAAAGATTTAATAGATGAATGGATAAAGAAGATATCTGTGATGGAATATTACTCAATGATAAATAAGAAAATGAAACCTTGCCTTTTTCAACTATGTGGATGAATCTAGAAAATGTCAGACAGAAAAGACAAATACTGTATGATCTCACTTATATGTGGAATCCTAAAGAACAAAAAAATGAAAACAGAAACATAGACACAAAATACGAAACAGTGGTACTGTTTTGAAGTGCCAAAGTGAGGGGGAGGGGCCTGAAACAGGTGACAGGGATTGATAGGTAAAAACTTCTAGTTATAAAATAAATACGCCACAGGGATGCACTATACAGCATAAGGAATATGGTCAAAAATATTGCAACAACTTAGTATGGGAACAGATGGTTATCAGATTTATTGTGGTGACCATGTCATAACATATGCAAATATCAGATCACTATTTAATACACCTGAAACTAACATAATATTACACATCAACTATATTTCAATTTTAAAAAAGAAAAAGATATGGTGAATAAACATTCAACACAAGAATAAAAAAAAAATTAAAACACATATAAACCAGTAGCAATATAAGGATCTTATGTGAATCCATAGTCAAACGAACTACTTACCAAAAAAAGGACAAACAGGATAATGTGAACACTAGCTATTAAAGATATTTTTAAAAATTGGTTTTTTCAAAAAAAAAAAATTGGTTTTTTCTACTGTGACGGTAACTTTGTTAGTTTTTTTTGTTTTTAAAGAGCTCTTCTTTCCCAGAAGTAATCATTAGTATTAGTTTGATGCTTATCCTTCCCACCTATCCACCTATAAATATCTAAAGAATCTATTTAGGATTATTTGTGTATCTTTTAAAATAGTACAATTCTGTACCTAGAATTTTGTAATCTGGTTTTTATCACTCAAATTCTTTTTAGCCATTATGTTGTGTTTATAGATCACACTCTTGTTCCTCTGGGCTGTCTTCATCTATGCACACATATACGTACATCTATCAAACGTGAAGGTGACATACGTGATACATGTCAAAAGTAATGCAAATCTTACCTTAATTCTCTTAAAAAATATACTACAAGTTTATATTTTCATAGAGTCAACATTATAAAGCTTTTCTTTATGGTGTCTTCTATCTTTATGTCTAGAAGAGTCTTCCCTCCCTGAAATCAAATAATGATCTACAAACTGCTGTAAATTATTTTATGGCTTAATTTTTTAAAATATTGGTGAATACTGTTGGTACAGGGTATGAAATGAGGATCTTTATTCCACCCAAGCTTTAATATATTATCCCAACACCAGCAAACTGTGATCAATCACCTCACTTCTCACATTCTACATACTTTAAATCTGTCTCTATGGATATTTATATCTCTCTCCTGTTAGGACTTGCCTGTTCACAAACTTTTTCCCCTATTTTACTCTGCTCCTCAGTCTTAGACTATAGAAATACCTAGGCATCTTACTAAGGACCAAAAACAAAAGATTTGTCCTGAATTGGTACCCAAAACATACATTTAGCTTCAACAAATTTCAAAACACCAACTAAAAGCTAAAATCTATCACAACGGAAAGCTACTTACTTCCACAGTAGTTGCAGCCTTTTGAGTCATTTTCCCAACAAGGTCAACCTGTTCATATCTGGATTTCATGTATTTTTTTGCAACTTTGTATACCCACTGTGGGCAAGTTGCAGAAAAAAGTAAAGTCTGAGGATTGTCTTCAGAATCTTAAATAAACAAAAAGAATTCAAATGCTTTATTTCTTAATATCCCACAAAATAGTCAGCTCTTATAAATGCCCCCAAATTTCAAAGAAATTATGAAAAATTCAAAACTTGGGGTGAATTTTGAACTTTACTACAGTTATTAAAACTTTCAACTTTCAAAACTGAAGGAAAATATGAAGAAAACTGAACCAAAGAGGAAGATACAAATTTAAGAAAGAATAATGAGCAACGAAATCAGTAAAATAAGCTAGTAAAACTACTTCTATAAAATAATACACGTAAGAAAACATGGAGAGTGAAGAAAATGGTTAATGTATACTACTAAACATTCTTGTAACCCTGGGGACATGCATTAATATTAAAAATTATAAACAATTCAGAAGCTTTTAGGTAAGAGAATAATTGCTAAATGTGCTTATTTTGAATTAGTACATACCAGTTTTGTAGGACTCATGGAGAATGTCTTCAACTTGTTCAGCAAATCCTAAATCTAACATTTGATCCACTTCATCAAGCACAACGTGGCGTAGTTTAGAAAGATCTAACCGGCCGCTCTGCAGATGGTCTTTGATACGACCAGGGGTCCCAACCAAGATGTCAATACCATTTCGAATATGATTAACTGTGAGAGGAGAGAAATATCAGTAATACATAAAATTCAAACATAGATTTTCACATCATACTTTTAGATTTCAGTAGCAAATAGATCTTTGTACTACCATCAAATACAGTTACTCACTTTGGCTTTGATATGATGTTCCACCATAAAAACATGCCACGCTGAGTTTCCTAGTTATATCTTTGAAGTCTTTGGCTACTTGGTTTGCCAGTTCCCTTGTTGGAGCCAAAACAAGTACCTTGCAAAAGGTTTAAAGAACAAAAACATAAATTTCCATAGACTTCTAAATTCAAACTGAGACTTTTTAAAGATGCAATTAAAACCAGAAATCTCATCATTAACGTCATAGTATTTAAAGACAGAGCACAAACAATAACAAGGACGGCTTATGTTTATTATATCCCCCTTTATTTCCTTCTGGAGAAGGAAATGGCAACCCACTCTAGTATTCTTGCCTGGAAAATTCCATGGATAGAGGAGCCTGGCAGGCT
Organism: Capra hircus; assembly: GCF_001704415.2. Taxonomy (NCBI): domain Eukaryota; kingdom Metazoa; phylum Chordata; class Mammalia; order Artiodactyla; family Bovidae; genus Capra; species Capra hircus. The sequence continues at coordinate 20,450,321 of NC_030835.1, forward strand.
ATAAACTATGGGGTCACAAGAGTTGGACATGACTTAGGGACTGAAAACCACCATTACTTCCTTCAGATCTCTTTTCAAAAGTCACTTTCTCAAAAGGATTCCTAACCTTCTTTTCATATCCTCCCAACCCTGATTAACTGTTTCTTCTTAACACTTTTACTGTATAAAATATTTATATTCTACATATTTGCTGTCTATCTTGCCCACTAAAATGTAAGCCCCATGAACGCAGGGATTTATGTCAGTATGAGCTACTATATTTCCTGGATTTCAAACAGCACCTGGCACCAAACAGATACTCAAAAAATATTTGTTGAATGAATGAATGAATGTCCAACATGTGCCATTTTTTAAAAAGAAATAGTTCAATTTATTTAAATTGCAATTAGCATATAAAATTGAATTTGTAGCTAAAACCAGAGAACACAGGGCTTCCCAGGTGATGCTAGCAGTAAAGAGCCCGCCTGCCAATGCGGGAGTTGTACAGAGATGCGAGTGTGATCCCTGGGTAGGTAAGATCCCCCGGAGAAAGACAGGGCAGCCCACTCCAGTATTTTTCCCTGGCGAATCCTTGGATAGATGAACCTAGTGGGCTATAGTCCATAGGGTCTCAAAGAGTTAGACACAACTGAAGTGACTTAGCACACACACATAGGAGAATGGTCTTAACTGTTTGGTGTTTAATGAGAGGAGCTTCTTCTACACAGGATTCCAAGAGACCTACTTGTTTCATTAAGCAAATAAAACTCATGCTTCAAACAGGTTATACAGAAATTGATTTACACTTCATTTCCCTTTTTTTATATTTTGAAACTGCAGATTTAACAAAAGGTAGCCATAACATTTCTATGTACAGGGTCAATTATAATTATGCAAACAATAGTGTTTTACATGATTTAATTTAATCCTCACACAAAAAAAACCTATGATGTGGTATTATCTTCCCAATTTTGCAAATGAGGAAGGTGAGTCTTAGAGAAGTTGAGTCTTGCCCAAGATCAAATAGCTAGAAGTGACAGAGCTGGAATCTCCAGTAATATCCTTCTAGCATGAAAGTTTTAAAGATAGTGTTGGGATTGTATCCTATTGCTATTACTTTCAATCTTCCTGATTTCACCTAAGAAACAGAACTCTCTAAAAAAGATCTGTCCTGTTCCAAGACCATTATTATTTAACTATAGTCATATATGTGAATTTACTTTCACACTATTTGGGGATGCCCAGGTACCAGGGACTGAACCTGTGTCCCCTGCAGTGGAAGCCTGGAGTCTTAGCCACTTGATGGCCAGGGAAGTCCCAATGCTGTTTTTTCCTTCTGCACTTTTATGAACCTGAAAGTGAACACAGGTTCTAAAAAGGTCAAAGTTTAGGACAAAATTTCACTAGGTCCTCTCTGTTCTTTACTGCTCATATTATTAACACAGATCTTCAGTGCCATATCTATAATACTCTTAAAGTCAATCAATAAAATAAATATTATTTACTGAATGACCAAATAAATCAATACCTCTAGCAAAATCAGTGTTTAAAAGCAAAGGTTGGAAAAAAGAGAAAAAGAGCAAAGGTTATGACTGAAAAAAGAAGACATTAGATATGCAGGCTTTATAATATATAGTTATCAAAGACATCTATGGATCCATAGACATTACATTCATACACAATAACTCACTTTAGCTTCACTTGAGATTTATCTTAAAAATAAAACTTTTGCTTTAGGCCCCAAATTTTTACTTTATGCCCCAGGAGTAACTTTTCTATCTTTGGGGCACTTGAACTTAAGACCAGTACACTCTTTCTTTCTTTCTCTTTTTTTGGGGCCATGCCATGCAGTTTGCAGGATCTTAGTTCCCTGACCAGGGACTGAACCAGGGTCATGGCAGGAGAAGCACCAAGTCCTAACCACTGGACCACCAAGAAATTTCCAAGACCGGTATATTCTTTCTTTTGCCTTCCATTAGAGTAATGTTTAAACCTTTTACTCCCTATAATGGTTACCTTTGGTGAGCGGCTTTTTTTAACTGTCTCTTGATTTCTTTGGAGTCTTTCAATCAAGGGGATGGCAAAAGAGAATGTCTTTCCTGTTCCTGTCCGCGCTTGAGCAATTAAATCTTTTCCTTCATATACAGGACCAAAAGTCTTAACTTGAATAGGAAAGAGATATGTTACCCCTCGACCTGTAAAATGAGATTTCATTGAAATATTTACTTAAGACTGGCATTAGGAAAAAACACATTTATTTGAAATTAACATTTCTGATTCATCAACATGTGCCTAAAGATATATCACCTAGCAACATCTACATCTATTCCTACCCCAAAGAGGAATTATTTAAAAATTGGTCTCAACTTTTAACAAATACATTTAATTCTTTAAAGTTAAAAACTGATCAGAATACTGAAAAAATGATGTAGAAATAATTGCAATTATAAAAGCTATTTCTCTATGTTTTGTACATTTTCCTCTGGGTCAGAAAAGGTACAAGAGTTTTCTAAAATCTGGTTTTAGATTTTCAATTGCATATGCATTAAAATTCATTGTACCTTTCAGAAGCTTTATAGTCTCTTCAGAAATAGGGAAATTGGAGAAGGCTCCTTCTCTCTGTTCACGTGTTAGGGTCTGTCAAAACGAAATCAAAGTTCTAATATAGTTCACATCCAACTAGGTATTTAGAATCTTTTATGCATTTACGGCTTTTAGTTTTACTAAAGGAGCTAGCAAATCAATTTTTCATTAGTACCTGCAAAAACTGTGTAACTTATAAGATAAATTAATGGGAAATTCTTTTAATCTCAAAAGTATCCCTTTAAACATCAAGCTTATTTAATACATTTTCCCATAAAGCATTTAAAAACGATTAACTCACACATAAAACTTCCTTTAGACATACATTTACTACATAAATCAAAATATAATTCCACTTGACCAAGATATTACAGAAGAGTTATTCAATAACTCCATATTCACAGATATAGATAGTATTAATTACAAGATTAACACCAGACTATAAACCAGCCTCAAAAGAAACTAAGCAATGAGGAACGTAAATTGTTTCTAAAAGTTAAGTAAGTTGTTCTGTGAATCTAAAAAGCATATTTTAGTTCACTCATACAAGGAAAAGTTCCTGTAAGCTTGAAAATTTCTCTAACATATATATCAGGTCATACATACATATACTATAATTTAACATCTATTGAAAACTTTGTATATTAGTCAATGCATATATAGAACAAAGACAATATATTTATAAACTTTATTATTGGTTGTTTAAAGAAAATAATTATAAAATCATACACAATAGCAATTTTCAAACCAAGAACCAGATAAAGGACATAATATCAAAAGCAAATGTAATCCATTTAAGCAAACCTAAATGCTGTTATTTTTTTAAGATTAAAAGAAAAAATTTTATTACAAAAGTAATACAGTTTCATTGCAGAAATTTTAGAAACCATATATTAATAGAAAAACATTTTAAAGTTATCTACAATCCGGTCAGTTAAAACCACATTTGAAACACATACTTGTCCAATCCTCACTCTATGCATATATACATTTTTAAATTAAATAAAATCATACTGTATATACTATTTTGTAATCTGCTTTTTTTGCATTTAATTAGACTGAATATCTTTTTAACATACCTATGCTCTTTAGAATCAATGCATTCTATTGCATGAATATAGCAACATTTTATTAAACCAATTTGTCTACTATCAGACATTTAAGATGTTTAAATTTTTTGCTATTATCAGCATCACTGTGATAAGATACTGATTCATACAATTCTGCACACCTCATGATTATGTCTTTAGGAAGAAAACTCCTAAAAGTAGAATTCCTGAACTCTAACATAATCTAAACAAAATAATAAACAGTAAAGCTTATTACAATACAGACCAGAATAGCAGGCAAAAATCCCAACACAGCAAGATGTACATTCCACTACTGAGCAACTCAGATTTGCAGGGCCTTCTTTAGATCAACTTTCTAACAGATGTGTTTCCTGACAGATAGCAAACTCACAAACTGCACCACACTGTAAAGCAAGGATTCAACATCTTCTCTCAAAGCTTCCCAAAGATAGCACATTCAGTTCAAATGTATCTAAATTAAGAGCAACTATCAGATTTTTTAAATATAAAAAATACTAAACACCAAGTTATTAAGAATCTCAAAGTTGTTTCTTTCTGAAGGTCTGAGTAATTTACTGACAATTTATAACACCTAGATAAACCTATGAACTCTGCTAGAGGAAGACACAAAAACAAATTGAATAAATTCAGTGCAAGAAAATACCTACACTAACAGATACTGATAAAAGCAGTGACCTAGAAATGAAGATTCTATACTAAGCATGTTTTCTATACCTCCCCCAAAAATTAATACCCAGGAGAACAGAGATCTTCAGATCATTTGTATATGTGTCATTTCTGCTTAAAAAAAGGAAACAGCTTAAAGACTGAATTACAATAAGACCTAAAAATCATTTAAAGTTGCTGTTGTTACAGAAGTACAATAATAATAAGGCAAAATATACAACATTAAGAAGACTTTATGTACCCTGTTTTCAGAAAAGTCAGAATTTACTTAATGAGTACTGGCAAGGACTGAAGTAACCACAAGAATACAAGTAGGTGACCATAAATTAGCAATTTGGAAAATCTGTTTAGGAACCCAATGTACAGGAAAGGTTTAAATTTGACCACCACTCCCTCTCCACCAACTTCTGCACCAAGAAAAAGGCAATATAATGAAAAAAACAAGGGACAAAGAAAAAAAGGCTCAGGTTTCAGCACTATAGATCCCCCAGTCCAACTGAGAGTATTGGACATTAAGCAGGAAATATTATAGAATCAATTCTAATTAGTCTACAAAAATCAAATTCTATTTCAAGAATAATGTCAAATGCAAAACAAAAAAAACTCCATACCTCTTCTAGTTTATTATCACTTGATTTATGAGTAGAACTATTTAAAGATGACACTCGCTTTGATCTTTTTTCATGTTCATCAATATCTCCATTTGATAGATCTTTTCTTCTTGGCTTATGAGATTTAGAAAATTCATCTGAAAGTCTATCACATCCTTCCTCGGTGTCACCATTTAGCTTCTCTTTCATTTTAGCTTTTTTGGGTTTGGGAGCATCCAAGTCATCTGTAACACCATTTTCTCTTGTTTCTGATTTCTCATCTGAGTCATTATGGTGCCTTGACTTCCTTCTATCACTCTGTGGAAAGACAAAGAAGCAGTGACAGGAGGGTCACGAGGTCTGCTTTTAAGATTCTAGACAAGTTAGAGTATGACTCCCCCCAACCAGCAAAGCTCAATTTATCACAATCTTAAAAAGTTAGCTGGTAGAATTCTAGACTAGTTGCTATCCATTGTTTTCTTTCTCATCCCAACTCTTACACTCTTAAGACTTGGCCTCTAGTCCCTCTCTAATCCCATTATAACATTTAAGGGAAACTGAATTAGTTCCTTTTCAGTAAAAGAATGAGAACTCGACTATAATTTAAAAAGCAAAAATTTCTAATATCTTCAAGAAAGAAATTAAGATTTATTGAGTACCTACCCAGCACTGTGTAAAATGTTTTCAGCTTATCTTGTTTAAATCTTCATAACAACCCTATAAGGGAAGTACAGGTCCATAATCCCTTATCCGAAATTCCGATATCCATAATGCTCTGAAAACCGAAAGTTTTTTTGTAACTTATTTGGAGACAAAACCTTACCTGTCCTCAAATCATTTTGTGCCAAAATTTGACTTCAGAAAACATAAAACTATTTATAATCTTTATTTATTCCATTCAGTATGAATATTCATATTTAACATTAAAGCATTTGATTATAGGTTGGGGGCCCCAAACTCTACCGAGATGCTACCCTTTAAAAATCCCCAGAGTTCTGAATTCCAAAACTAGCCTCAAGGATTTTGGATAAGGGATAGGGAACCTGTATTAGCTTTGCCAAACAAGTTCTCAGATATAAGTAACTTGCCAAAGACCCACATATGGGATTTCCTGCAAGTGAAAGTGCTATTTGACTTGAAAGCGCATGCTCTTTTCACATCATGCTTCCTCTCTGAACTCTAAGGAAACCAAAGTACGTAATTTATATAAAACCATGATTGTTAATACTCCTATGGAAGGACAACTGTATTAGTAATCCCAGAAATTAAAGTTTTTAAAATTTGAATAACAGAAAGAAAAAAAAAATTGGTTAACAGCACTTAAAAAGGGGGAAAGGAGGTGGCTTTCTGCAACTTTAGTTTTGAAATGCCAAGCTAGTGGCCAGTGTTTTAATATTGGCAGACAGCAAGAAATGTTTTGGAAATTTAGCACTTCAAAATTACTTGGTCAAACGTTCAAAATAAATTACACAGTAATGACTAGTCTTGTTAAAACTACCACCACCAAAATATTTCACCATGATTTACACAGTTTATACAGAATCCTTTCACATATAAGTTTCTCATCCATAAATGTTGCTATGAAAAATGAATAACATATGAAAATGTTTTGTAAACACTAGAGCTTTACATTAATACAAGCTATACAGTTATATGTTACATCATTTGATCTTTAGTTAACTGAACTAGCTCACATCTCATCAAACCAATAGGTTCTATAGAAAAATAAGATTATTTATAGACCCAGCCTTGGGGTTTGAATTGTTCCTGGGCCCTGCACTTCAGGGAGATGAAGCAAGGTAAAATGAGACCTGTAGGTCCAGGCCCAGCAATATCCCAAGGTGATGAAATACACTGTTGCATATCAGATCCACAGTGCTCAACATTCTCCACTTTCTTGGCTTCCAAGACACACAATGTCCCCTCTTAACTCTCTTACCTCTATCTTCTTCGATGTTTCCTCTTTCTCCTTTTGCGGATGCTTAAGTCTCTGTTCTTTATGTACACTTTCATACCATTTTCATGGCTTCAACATACATTTCCAGGCTTCCTTCCTAACCTGCACTCCAATTCTGAGAACCTAAGGCCCAGCTCCATATCTCAACACATCCAAACCCAGTTACCTTCATCTCAATGCCAGAGCACTATTTGAATGCTCTATTAGTTGGTACTCTGTTTCCAAATCTTTCGTTATCTTTCATAATTAAAGGAAAATCAACGAGCACATCTGGAGAAACTACAATGTGAAAACTACCAATTTACAAAGATAAAGTGAAATATAAGCATGGGCAAAGATATGGTAATTTCCCTCAACAATCTTTGGGAAATTGGGGGGAAGGATACACACAGGATGAGCTAACTTTACAAGTAAGTGCATAATAAACGCTAATCAAATTATAAAGTCAGCACTGGAACAAGACTGTAAGGGGGAATGAGATTACTGTATGTGTCCACTGGAGTGGCTGTAACAGACACAAACTAAAATTTGACAGATGGACAGGATATGGATGCCAAACAAGGGACAAGTATTTTTGGAGGAACAAAAACTAAAATAACTGCTTGATGATTTCATTTACAGGAGTTATCTAGAGTAGTCAAATGCATAGAGACAGAGAGGAGAATGGTAGCTGTCAAAGGATGGGGAGACAGGGCAACTGAGGAGGTTGATGTTTAATGGGCACAGAGCTTCAGTTTGGGAGAATGAAGTTTTGGAGATCAATGAAGATGATGTCTGCAAACAAATGTGACTGTACTTACTGCTACAAAACTATATACTTTAAAAAGGGATTTCCCTGGTGGTCCAGTTGCTAAGACTCAATGCTCTCAACAGAAGGAACCCTGGTTCAACTCCTGGTTGGGAAACTAGATCCCACATGCCAGGGCAGCCAAAAAAATAATTAATTAATTTTAAAAAGTAAATGTAAATTTTATGGTATGTGTATTTTACCACAATAAAAAATAAATAAATAAATAACTGCTTGGCTGGAATGGCAGGTCTACCTTGCTGACAAGGTCAGAAGGGTGGGTTTGGCTCTCTGGAACTATGCAGAATATTTTCATTCTTTGGTCAAGTGTCAGGCTTCAAATACTGCTTCCTTACCCTCCAAAGCTCTGTTTCCTTTTCTCTAAGTCTCTTGAGAAGTGGGGCGGGAAGTCTCTGCAACTCTTCTAACGGACTCCTTGAGGGCAGGGACCTTCTTGGTGCCCAGCAAAGAGTCTGGTATAAATTAGGCTCAATAAATATTTGTGAATTGAATGACAACACTATGAGAAAAGACTATTAATAATAATAGCAAGACAGCAACAAAAATAATAATAACCCACATGATCTCTATCAGCAAATCCTGGCAATGTTCGCTGTAACACTTTTCCTCAATCCTCTACTGACCCGTTATCGAGGTTTGTAAAGCTAAGATCGCTTTCCCCAAGATTCTCGCATACAGGACAGGATGACGGAGAAGTTACACATATTCAAGGCAATCGTTTTTCTTAAATCATCTTCTAAGACGGCCAACGAGAACCAAACGACAGGCCTCGCTGCTTAAGAAGAGGAAAGAACTGATTCCGCGATGAGAACTTGAGTCTGCCCATCTCTTAGGCGCCGACGGGAAGGACTGGGGGACCACGGGAGGCTGGGCCAAAGCCCAGTGCTGCCCTTCTCCGGCTGGGGATGTGGAGGTTGGAATGGCTCCAGAGCGACCTCCCAGGAACGAGGCCGGCGCGAGGAGAGGCCCTCGGATGCTCCGGCCCGGTTGGTGACAGACCATCAGGGAGACTTCCCTCCCCGCCCAAGCCGGCGCTGCCCAGGAGGCGCGGCCCATCCTCAGCGCACCTTTTGCCTCTCCTTCCTCTGGCTCTCGGTCTCCTCCAAGGGTGCCTCCAGCTCCATAATGTCCCCCCAGAGGAGTTTCCCAGGCATCATTCGCCTCCACCGCTTGCTGCCGCCTCCCTCTGGGCACCGTGGCCACAACCACCTACGGGCAGCGACAGCGTGAAAGGAAGCGGGGGCTGGCCGGCCTCCAGGCCAAGGCAGTGCGTCACTTCCGGAACACGCATCGCACGGCGGGGGAAAATAATCCCGGATACTCCCGGTTTAAACGCCTTCCTTGCGACGCCGTCTCCCAGCCAATCAATGCGAAGAGTCTCGACTGACCCACCCTTATTCTGAAATAATTGGCTTCTAGAGTAAAACCCTGGCCAATCTCCATAAAGGATACGCAAACTGATTAGCATAAAATGTTCAGCATTTTTTTTCCGCTTTCTCGCCCCATCCCCCACTCCGAACAATTCGCCGCAGCACAGCGGAGATAATTTGGAGCTTCCCAGCGTGCAGTGCAGGCGTTGGGGAGAACCCCAAAGGCGGTGGAGCGTGGCTCACAGGCGCGACTGGCTGGAAGGAGGACATGCCCGGGACAAGGCTAAGCGAACGCCACGCGTCGCGTTGCTTTTCGCCGCCGGAAGCTGCTGGCCTCGGGCCCGCCCATTGCGGAGTGAGGCGTTAACGTTTAACGGCTACGCGCGAAGCCAGCCAGCTAGCGTTGATGGGAAGGGGCGTCGTGGGGTCTGCAAGGGAGTAGGTGGGCTTGGGGTGAAGGCCAGGTCCGAGCAACCTTCCCTCAAAGTTTTAGCTGTGAACTTAATCCTTTGTTCATTTTAGGTCCTTCCCACCTTACCCACTTGACATTAGAGGAGACTAACACTGTAAGGGACTTCCCTGGTGATTCAGTCGGTAAAGAATCCATCTGCAATGCGGAAGACCCGGATTCGATCCCTGGGTTGGGAAGGTCCCCTGGAGGAGGGCATGGCAACCCACTCCAGTGTTCTTGCTTGGAGAATACCGATGGACAGAGGAGCCTGGCGGGCTGCAGTCCATGTGTCGCAAAGAGTGGGACACGCCCGAACGACTCAGCACACAACCCCCTGAAGAGGATTAATTTGGTTTAAGTCACACTATCAGTGGCACAATGAGGACTAGAGCGCTCATCTCCTGAATCCCAGATCATTGCTTTCTCTGCCACACCAACCTGAAAGCTTTGAGTTTACCAAACGTTTTGGGAAAGATGTTCCCATAAAACATAGCATGAATAATAGGGAAAATCTGGAGAAATCTAGGAAAGAAACAAGCCTAAAATGTCTTCGAAAGCTTATGTATTTGCAATGGATAAAAGGATTTTACTTATGGTTATTAACTGACCGTGAGTTACAACCTTGAACAAAACTGGAAACCTTTTGATAATACAAAAGGCTCTTTGGCATATATCTTTTCTTACAACACTGGTGCTAGCTTGTTTTTTACTTTCTTTTCACAGCCCCTTTCTTTTTCTCTCTTCATGATCTCATCAACCTAGCTACTCTTAAGTGGAGAAAAAACAAATTGAGACGTAGGTGACTGGCAAACCTCTTGACAATGTCTAGCACACCAGCTTTGTAACATGAGTATCAAATTTAAGTCTTGGCAACATTTCAGTTTACTACAATTCTCCAAAGAGTTGGGCAAAACTGAGCATCTGAACTGAACTGACACGTCCTAGAGTTTGATTATTCGTCTTGAATAACTGAAACACCAAATATAAATCTGTGATTGCTACAGGTCTTCTGTATAATTATGGGTTGGCCTGAAATCAGGGGCTATATGTTTATCTAAAGTGACCTTATGGATTCAGTACTGTGAACAAATGGGGTGTTCAGTTGATGGTGAAAAAATGCTTGTCTCTCCCTAAATCATAATAGCTATGTATCTCTAGACTGGTGCTGTTCTAAAACCTTTAGGTCCCACTCAGACCCACTCCCAATTCTACCACTGTGAAGTCTTTGTAGCCATACAACAAGGTATGATGTGCATAGAAACACAGGAGTGGATGTGTCTAAGAATGTCACATGTACAAAATTGGGATAATCATAGAAATAGCTGTTATTATGTTATAGTTGAAAATCAAATACAGATAAAGCTTTAGTGCCTCAACTATTTTTGGCATTTATTGTTATGTTGGAGGTCACACAACAGGTCTGAAAAAGGACTAGACTGTTTGAGACTCCCTAGGCAAGAGACTAATAAGTATATTAGTATTTTTTAGAATGACCTTCTATGATTTGGGACACTCTACAAACCCTACATTCTAAGCACCAAACTCATTGAATCAAAACTCTGACTGCTGTCTGTGTCAGGTGGAGAGGGCAACGGTGGGGAAATTAAACTGAGTCATAAATAACTTGACTAAAGTGTGGCTTAGCTGAAAAAAATTGGAGTACCACTACATGTATTCTCAGTGGGCATCAAACAAAAACGCTAGGAATGGAGATGACGGAATGGATAATTCATTTTTTCATATTTGGTCCCTGTAAGTCTCAAAAGATTTATACAGATGATGAAATTTATGGGGGGGAACACAAAGGGGGTAGAATGAATAATTAAAATGTACAAGTAACTCAAAACGTGGTATTACTAGAACATCTTTGTTTTCCAAATATTTTGCCAGAGTTCCTGATACAATTTCTCAAAATTTGAGAGTTGAAATGCCTCATCTGTTGCTCTGTTGTGACATTCCATAAGATTTTCCTTGCCTCGGTTTTGGCTCATTAAAGTCTATAAAAAACAAGATGATTATAAACCTGCCTCTCTGGTCTTTCTCAAACCTTAGTGGGCTAGATTTTTATTTTTATTTCATAGTTAGAAAGTAGAAGGTAAAAAGAACCATTTTGCCATCTTCATGTCAAGATTATGTGAGGAATTGAACCACCATTTTAAAATGTTAGGACATGGAAACAGTTTAAGGGGCAGCTACAAATGGGTCAAGAGATGTTGAAGGCAGAGGTTGAGGAGAGTACTAAGGAGAAAATGAAAGAGGGAACAGAAAAGGTGGTTTCTACCCTTGCTAGCCACATGACCTTGGCCAGCTGTAAAACCTGGCTTTTTGTTAGTAAAATAGGGGCAAAATGCCTCTCCTGCTGATAGTTCAAGGAATTGGGGGGATCCCCTGATATAACAATACAACAGAGATGATGTACAGAGGTACTTCTATTTCTTTTAGCTTCAGGTTTTGACAGTGTTGGCAAGGAGACAGCTTTGAACATATTTATTTAGCACATGTATAACTTCTATATATATCTAGCTCATAATTCAAATTGTTTGGGAAAGCTTTTTAAAGGTTTAACCTTAGGAAGGTCTGTTTCTTTAGTCAATTACTTTGTTTTAGGAAGAAGGTCTGTTTCTTTAGTCAATTACTTTGTAGAAGCTTTGAATCAAAGTTTCAATCAAACTGAGTAAATCACTCAGTCTCTTCAGAAGAGGGCACCATTCCCCAAGAAATGGAATAGCTACTGCTAGCCCACTGCAATGCCAGAGACCACGGTTCAATTCCTGGGTCAGGAAGATCCGCTGGAGAAGGGATAGGCTACTCACTCCAGTATTCTTGGGCTTCCCTGGTGGCTCAGCTAGTAAAGAATCCGCCTGCAATGCGGGGAGACCTGGGTTCAATCCTTGGGTTGGGAAGATCCCCTGGAAAAGGGAATGGTTACCCACCCCAGTATTCTGGCCTGGAGAATTCCATGGATAGGCCATGGGGTCACAAAGCACAACTAAGTGACTTTCACTTTCACTACTGAAAAGGGAACAAATTTCTAAGGTTTCAAGTGAGACAAAGATCTGTAGAGGCCAGCAAGATAGTCATGAGTTTCTTTTTAATATATTCTTTGGCCATTCTTGTCTCATGACCCTCATGTCTCTCCCACACTCCTTCTAGGCATTAGTCTGTCTTCCCCTTCCTTAAAAGCTTTCTCAGTTAACTGTAGGATGGATTCTCAAAATGCAGTTGATCCCAGTTTTTTCTCTGCTATGGCTCTTTCTACTCTTCCTCATGGAGCTGACACTGTGAAACATTCTGTCTGCTAAACTGCATTTAGTAAGAATTGATTCATGATTATTCTAATATAAGAATGAGATACAAATGAAACTTAACAATGTCACACCAGCATGTGATAGGGTTGCATTACTGAGTAGGTGTAAGTTTAGCCACTGGCAAAGAAACTGATATTTCAGTTAGCAAGGAGTTAGGCAAAGGGTATGTACAGTTTCTATTAGGATTATTTAAATATTGAAAATTGTTTACAGAAGCCAGCTACTCTGAGGATTTTGAGGGGTCTGAGATCCCAGATGAAAGAAGAGGAAGAAGAAGAACGTGATCTGACATTATATGACAAGCCACAATAAGCCCATGCTTTGCATATTTTATTCCTATTTATAGCATAAGAAATTAACTGAAAACTTGTTAGCCAAAAGCATAATACCTTGCCCGGGAATGTCTGGATTTTGGTTAATGATACTTTTCTATAATCTTGAAGGACTGAATCTCTAAATGGAGGATTTCCAGACAACCTGGCAAAAACAAGAGACCTCTATAATGGGCCAAGTATAGATGAGTTTTGTGAATAAATATACAAAAATACACACATATATTTGTAACAATGTTAGGTGCCTCCTGCTTTGGGCACTTTAAATAGATTATTCTCAAATCTTATAATTCTTATAAGGTATATATCATTACTATCTTCCTTTACAGATGAGAAAAAATGAGTTAGAGAAGCTTGGTAACTTTCTCCATCATACAGCTATGAAGGATTGGAATTATGATTTAAACTCATCTGACTCCTAAACTCAGGTCACCAACGCTATTTCAAGAGAACAGTTTTCTCTCAGCAAACAGATAGAAGTGGGAAAGAAAATCATTAAGCAAAATTTCCACACACAAAAATTAATAGTGGGAAAATAAATTCAAGTCACCCATTGTAGAGAATAATCTCCCAAACGAGAATTTAAGAACATGTACACTCAATTTTAATATCTGTGGTCATATGTTGTGTTTTACAGAAGGCAGGTTTACTGGTTTCATAATAGGCTTCATTTAATACATTTAGAGAGTATCAAATGTATCTGAAAAAACTAGATAAATTTCATTGGTCCCTAGATGTGGCCAGAGTCACGAAAGACTTTGGATTCCCCACTGCATTAAGACAATTGTCCAGGCCCAGGATCAAAGAAGAGTAGTCGGTACTCCTTTTACCAAGGATTGGTAGGGAAAGTGCAGACATGGAGACCGGGAAGCAGTACTTGGGCATTTTGAGTGAGTTCAGTATTTCACAAGACCCTCAGTGAATCTTTTTTTCCCTTTTTTTAAAAAATTGGATATATTTTTATATAACCTTCACTCTACTGGTGGAAAGTCTTCAAAATCATCTAGTTCTGTCATGCTTTTAAGAAAAGTACTGAAAATACCTCTACAGCATACCCATCAAGGGATCACCAAGCCTCTGCTTGAATGTCTTAAATGGTGGGAAGTTCATTTGTTTACAGAGTTGCCTACTTCATCTTCAGATAGTTTTATCTAATAAGTTCTTCATAATGAGCTGAATTTTTTTTCTTCTCTTAACTTCCATTCACTGGTGCTGACTCCAAGCTGTAAGACCCCCTAAATCTTTGCCTCCCCCACAGGGCTTTTCTATCCAGATAACCCTTGGTACTTTACCCAGGGTTTTTTAAATATCCCAGTGACCACAGTTAATCTTGGAATGCCATGGTAGATTGGTCAGAGCCACGAAAACCAGCTGTCAGGAGTGAGTGATCCAACCACAGTGAAACAGGGGTGCGTATGGTCTCAGATCCTCTGCACTCTCACAGGGCCTGGAGGCAGCTCCCCACAGTGCTGAGCTTCATCATTCTGGCCTTTGCTGTTACCTGGATGGTGAGAGCTGGAAAGTATTCTCTATTCAAACATCCTTGACAATCCTTAGAAACCTCTTAGAAGAAACATCCCCTCAACTGAAAGTCAGCATTATCATCTGCCCAACACACTGAAACCAGTCTTGACTGCCCCATGTGTTTCCTAAACCCGAAAGAACTGACCATTCTACTACTTGGTCTGAAAAGACCTGGTAGAAAAAATTCTGGTGAGGCTACGTAGGTATTATGATGAACAAAAAGGATCAAATGTAGAAAATTATCTATCAGCCATCTTCCACCTTTTCTCTAAATCTCTTAATTCAGAATCTCCCTTTTACTCACAAGCCATCCTGCTTCCCTTCTATCTCCACCATTGAAAGCATCCTGACTCCTCACAGCCATTATGGAGAGCCTCAAACATGGGGAGAAGCCAGAGAAACAGTTGAGCCATATGCCTACTGCCACAGGTATTTTGGATATTGTCATTCAATTACAGTGTAGAGCCATTTCCTCATGTTAAAGCTGGTCACAGAGAATATCCCTGGCAGCAATGATTGGAGAGAAGGAATTCTTGTTGCAAAGTATCAGTACTCAGTACATCTATACAAATTCTTTATGATGATAAAAGACTTTAGTTGCAAACAAATTATCTATGCACCTAAAACACTGTTTTCTAGAGTTCTGTGTTGAAATCTGGTGAGATCCGCTTACCGTAAATACTCGGCATTGATGTGAGTACAGAAATTCACTACTGGGTAGTAAATTAGCATCTTATGTATTTGAAAAACTAATAAATGTCTGTCTGATAGTCAACTTAATTATATTTAATTAGGAGAGCAATTATCCCATTTTTTTTATTGTAAACACTCTATATACCCCCAATAAATTTATAATAAGCTTCAAAAAAATCAGTGTCAAAAAAGGGAAAAAGCCAGTTAACTACAACAAAATATGTAATGAGATTAATAACATATGTTTGGCTTTAGAGAATTCTTATAAACTCAGTTGATTAAAACACTCTATATTAATGCTATACATTTTTACAAGAGTTTCCCAAAAAATAAGAGTTAAACATTTATCACTGGAGTGAGTTGTAGTAAGGAGCTGGATGTAAGTGTTTGACTGCTCTTTGTGCCTTCAAAGTTCTGCAGTAAATTTTGTCTTCTTTTTAGTCCATCCAAAATGACTGAATTATTAGATGCCAGACTCTGTGTCCTAAAGATATTAAAAATAACAGAATTATTGTCCTTAAAAGGGTTTCTAACCAAGGCATTATATCTTCATTTGGTACTCTTTGAAGCAGTACATTTACTAACAGGAACTAACTTATAAAGTAAGTTAACCTTTAAAACTCTAAAGTACTCTTTTACATTTTAAAGGGTTTCCAAAAGCAATTCAATTATTTGACAGCTGCTTTCTAAGAAGTTCACATTTTCTAAATATCTGTTCTTAGACCTAGCATCAAGTATATTCTAGTCAGAAATAGTAAGTTCCCTGAAAAACTCTTCTATACAACTGCAGTGGCCAATATCTTCTTGTGTAATTTGTTTCTTTTTTGAAAAGTCATATGGTAGAGAAAAGCCAACTATAATATTTTTCATATTGACAATGCTTCTTTCCTAAGGGCTGTATGCTATGTTAGTCCCTTATTCAACATACCTGCCTTGCTTCAGCCAACGCACATTATTGGTTTGGCATTTTGCTTTTGACAGTCCCTTCTCCCACCTTGCCTCTTCTCCCTCTCTTGTCTATTACATTGAGAAGTCTCAAATGTGTCTTTCCCACACATCACTCTTAATTCCACATCTCTTTGACAGTTATGAAGAGTTCGCACTTTGGTGTTTGTTCATTTGTTGGTCTTTTCGACTAAGTTGTAAGCTTCCTATAGGCAGCAACAACATCTTGTTCATCTTTGTCTCCCTAATCTTCATAACAATTATAGCACATAATTGATATCCAAATGTTATTTCCCCTCTCTTTTTCTATAAGTGTCTTTAATGATTATAGTTATAAAAAGTCTTTCCAGAAAACCACATTATAAGCAATTTTTAAAAATGCAGTTTCTCAGAGACTTCCTTCCTTGGTGGTCCAGTAGTTGAGACTTCACGCTTCTGCAGCAGGGGGCATGGGTTAGATCCCAGGGTAGGGGAACTAATAACCTGTGTAAAAAAATTCTCAATTGCATGTCAATTTCTCCTCTCTGTTTTGGGTTTGTTTTTGGTTTTGTTTTTGCTTTTACCAGAGAGAGAAAAAAAGGGTACCCCGTGGGTTACTTGTTCACACCACCATTGTTTACCTCAAAGACAGCATGTTTTGATACTTTAACGATAATATAAACTATTCAAACGGAAAGATCTTGGATATTGTTCCCCAATAAAGTACATATGTTTAAAAAATGCAGACTCCCAAAAAAAAAAAAGTAAAAAAAAAAAAAAAATGCAGACTCCCAGGAATTCAGCCAGTTATAATCAAGAATGTCTGCAAACATTTATATAACAACAATTTACTACAGATTGAGTTATTAAGGCAAAATATTGGGAATAATTGAAATGTCAAAGGAAGGAAAATAATGGTTATATAAATAACAAGAGTCCACATAATATAATACTAAGTAGCCATTTTTTAAAATGAGCTAGATATATATATAAGTATTGATTGCAAAATATCCATGATAAGTTAGGTAAAAAAAGAAAGCCACAGCTCTGTATAATCTGTTGTTAGAAAATAATTATAGTTGTAAATGCATGGGAAAAAGTCTGAAAGATATATGCCAAACTGCTAAAAATATTTGGGTCACTTCCTTGGAATAGGAATGGAAAAGGCTGGGAAATGGAGACCTATAGTTTTACTTTTCTGTATTACTTTACTGTTTCAAAATGAGGTACACGATTTTATTTAATAATAAAACTAATGTGTGTATATATATATATATATATACACCAAATTTTAAGATGACTTTTTAGAAAACTAATCACATAGAAATGTTCATTATATTCTATTGAAAAAGCAACATGCAAAACAGTAACTATAGTATGAGTTCAACAGACAAAATATACAGATCAATACGTTCAGACAGAAGTGTTATAAATATACCAAATGTAAAAAGGATTTTTAAAATATTTAGATATTAGAGTGATTATAGGTGTCTTTTAAAAATAATTTCAGGGACTTCCCTGTAGGTCTATTCCTGTTCCATGCCGGTTCAATTCCTGGTCGGAGAGCTAAGATCCCACATTCTCCATGACAAGGCCACAAAGAAAGAGAAAAAATACTTCTCAGTATTTCTCAACTATTCTATTATGACCAAATTACTTTTATGTTTCTACTCTGAGCAATGTTATTTAAACAAATTGGTGTGGAAAAGATTCATGGAAAATAGCTACATCTCTATCTCATACTGTACACAACCAAGTATTAAGTGAAAATATCCAATCTTTACTTTAGGAAGTGCTTGGTTTATGGTAGTTCCTTCCTATCTTTAGAAATAACTTAAGATTTTAGTAGTGGAACAGTGGAACAGTCAAATCTTGGTTCATATTAAAAATGAACTCTATCCTATTGTGTAAGAGTTTCATTATAACTTCATATAATTGACTCAGTAAAGGCGGGCAGAACTGCATTATTATAAAAGGTTTATGCAGGAGCCTCCTGCTAGTTAACTCAATATGCCCTTGATTTTAATAATTCCCATGGCTTAGTGGCTGGTCACTTATGCGTGCACTTACCGTGGAGAATCTATCCCACTATCCCCTGTCAGGCTCTGGGTTTCTGCTCCTTCCAAGTGACTGCGTTCAGGTTGGACATCCTGAGCCAACGCTGGCATATGCGAAGTGTTGAAGAGCTCCAACTTGTGTGTGAACTGTTTTCTCATTTCCTGACTCTGAGCACTCTGACTCCGGCTACCTGGTTTCTTTCCTAAATCACCAACAGAGCCTTGTAGGGCTTCGGCCTCAGCAGCGGCTCTCTCTACGCTGCAGTAATCAAATACACTTCCATCATCAGGGGCTGAGGTCTGTACACATTCAGCTACACTGGGTTCCTCCTCATAATTAAAACCACACTGGATTCCTAAATTGAGGATACAGTTTTCAGCAGAAAGGTTGGGTTTTTGGCTTTCACCAGGGTTAGTGAGCTTGTAATGTTCATTTCCCTTAAGCACCTGAGGCTCAAACCTCTGTATGTTGCTGTCATACTCAGTCAGAGGCCTTTCTGTCACCTTCTGTTTTCCTAAATGATTCCACTTGTTTCCCTCTGGAAAGGAAAACTGAATGTTGTCAGGCAGCATTTGAATTAAGTCGTCATTCTCAGAAAAGTCATCCTCGTCCAGATAGAGTGAACTGCAGGCCCCATCTTCATCTTCCACTTCATTCTGATACAAGGCCTGGTCATCATCAGAAAGCCCTTCATTTTCTAGACACACAGTCTGTGCTTCTTGGACACATGCCTTTCCCATCAGAGTTTCTTTACAGTCTCGGTCTTGTCTCTCAGTTTGTCTCAAATGTTTTGCACCTGTTGGGTAATCTAAAAGACCAAGATTTTGGAACTGGTGTATTGTATTGTCAACTAATCTACAAGCAGAGGATGCCTGGTCTAAAGAAGAGGACCCTCCAGATGGCAGGACATGCTGTGTCTCTTCTGTCTCTTCTAATGTGTCAAAATGAGAATAACTCTTCCTTGAGACTTCAGGGATTACCTCATTTTCTCCACCATACACATCGCATCTCAACATGCTCTCCCTGAAGGAACAGCATTTACTACCATTTTGCAAACCATTACATTGAGAGTAATTTAAGAGGTGGTCTCTAAAATCACCGCTGATAGATTTGACAGTAGAGTGATTCACATAAGTGGATTCTTCTCTCAGTATATCATTACATTGTTCACCATATAGCTGTTTGGCTTCACTCTCAAAGATTCTTGAGGAAACCAAAGACCTTGACCTTTCGACAGGCTTTCCCTTTGGTCCAGTCTGATTGGGTTCCAAATCACTGGTCTCCTGGATTTTGTGCCCTTTGGTTATTGGGCTCCCTCGGGGAGCCAAACCCTGGAAAGGATTACTGATTTGCTTTTTGTAAATCAAATGGGGACCTAGTACTGATGGATTCTCACCAAGTGATTTCTGAAGTACTGCTTCATTTTTGGAGGTAGGCTGTGTAGCAGGGAGCTTGGGGTGTTTCTCCAGTCTAACATTTCCCGGCTGAGGCCCACTTCCCTGACTCCTGGCTTTGTGTCTGTCCCTGTGCAAATGACCCTGCCTTCGAGGCTTTACAGGCCAGCCTTGTCTTTTCTTAACTCCCACTTTTGAAGAATACTTATATCTGAGTGTCAGCATATCAGTGGATGTACCCTGGCTATTATATTTTTTTTGTTCTTCATACTTCTGCATTCGGACAGTATGTTTGATTAAGTTGTCAACAGTCAGAATGGGATTAATTCGTTTGATTATCTCATGTTCAACGTCTCGAGGGATATTGTCCATGTTGTCTTCATCTCGGACGGGCCATTCTTCTGGTGGGAACTGGGCAGAGAAACTGCTGTGCTTTACTCTGGACTTCTCCTTTCTGGATACATTGCGCCAGAAGAGGTTAAAGCCAAACTTCTTGACTTTTTCTCTGTCTTTTGTGTGTGGTAAAGGTTTGATACTCTCACAGACGTGATTCTCCTCAGACACTGAAACTGCTTGATTGTGTACCAAAGATTTGGATTCCACGAGACCTTTCTGCCCTTTGCTAGTCACTTCTACAGCAGCTGGTGGTTCCTGTACATCCTGAGTGCACACATCACGGAAACGCCGGCAGGAATGACAATGCGAAATGAGGGCTGCATTTTCTTTGGCTAACTCTGCACAGCTCTCCACGTTCACCAGATATGTGATGGAAGTTGGCATCTGGGAATTTTCATCTGACAGAACTCTCTTATTTTCTTGGGGGATTGTATTTGTGATGAAGTAAGTCTGAGGAGTAACGATGAAGTATCCTTCTCCAGTATGATAAATCTTCCTTTCTTTAATGAGAGTTCCCAGAGTGGTATAAAGAATATCTCGAGATGGAATTGCAATGCCTAAAACAAACAAGAATTTTACCCTGATAGATTCTGAATAAGAAATATTTTTAATGAGTGAACCAATTAATATATGTAATTAAAATGTCAAAAAAGCATTAAAAATGATAGTTCAATTGAATAATAGGAATATAATTTGGTCTACACAAAGCTATATGGGTAGGTTACCAATTAAGTAGAGGGGAAAAAAATGAGTTCCCTCAAACAGAAACCCCAAGTTAAATGATCTCACTACAAATTTAAATTTTGATTAAGGAAAGACTTCTTGAGAGCAAACAGAAATTTTTGAAAACCACAGCCTCATAGTTAAATCTTAGTAAGAATCCAAAGAAAAAATGAAAATCAGTCTGTGCTTGGGTAAGATGTTAGGTAACCACCTAACATCTGGATTATGGTAGTTTTTCAAAAAAGGAAGGTAACAATTTTAAAGACATTTCCTTTCCAAATAGCAGGGTTCAAAATTATATTTAGGTTGTGAAAACAATGTTTTAAAAGTGTCACACTGGAAGAAAATACATCAGCCTGTTAATATTGGTTTCCTTCAAGTGCACGCTCAGTCCCTTCAGTCGTGTCCGACTCCTATGACCCTACGGACTATGGCCTGGCAGACTCCTGCATGTGGGATTATCCAGGCAAGAATACTGGAATGGACTCCCATGCCCTCTTTCTCCACATCTCTTATGCCTCCTGTATTGGCAGGAGAATTCTTTACTACTATACTAGCACCACCTGGGAAACCCTTTGTTTTGGCAGTGGTACTATAAGTGATTACCTTTCTATATTTTCTGGACTTTTCTACAATATGCATATTTTATAATGGGAAAATGAAAAATAGTCTTGTGTAACTGTGCATTTGGGATATCCTGCAGCTATGAAAAGAATGAGATTGATATATGCTTCAACAGAAAGACATCAAAAATCTGTCTTTAACTTTAAAAAGAAAAGGTGTACAAAGAATGTGTATATGTGCATGCTCAGTTGCTCAGTGGTGTCCATTCTTGGTGACCCCATGGACTGTAGCCCACCAGGCTCCTCTGTCCATGGGATTTTCCATGCAAGAATACTGGAGTGGATTGCCATTTCCTACTCCAGGGGGTCTTCCCAACCTCAGGGATTGAATCCCACATCTTGCCTCTCCTGGGTTGGCCCGCGGATTCTTTACCACTGTGCTACCTGGGAAGCCCAGAAAGAAAGCATAGGATGATCCAATTTGTTGCTTTAAAAGGTTACATATATTCAAATACAATATATGAAGAGTCCATGAGAAACTATAAATGATAGAAGTTGCAATTTAAGAATAGGCAGGGACCTCTGTGGTAGATACAGTCTTTAAGACTACAATTACACTGCAAGGGGCATAGGTTCGATCCTTGGTTGAGGAACTAAGGTCCCACATACTTCAGAGCACAGTTGAGAGAAAAAAAAAATAGGAGGCACGGGAAGATTAATCATTTTTTGCTTTGCCCTCCTTTCTACAGAGTCTGACTTAATTAAAATACTACCGTAAACATTTTTTTTTAAAAAGTTCATCTGGAAGATAAAAGAAATACTCATAAATTTGCTGATGCAGACCTTTTTCTGACAGGGCTCTAATTTAGGTTTCTATAATAGAAAAAAAATGGGAATTCCCTGCTGGTACAGTGGATAAGAATCTGTCTTCCGATGAAGGGGACATAGGCTTAATCCCTGGTCCAGGAAGATTCCACATGCCTTGGAGCAACTAAGTCCATGAGTGGCAACTACTTGAGCCCACGTGCTGCAACTACTGAAGCCGGAGCACGTAGAACTTGTGCTCTGAAACAAGAGAAGCCATCAAAATTAGAAGCCCACACACCACAACGAAGAGTAGAAGCCTCTGCTTTCTGCAACCAGAGAAAGCCCAAGCATAGCAACAAAGACTCAGCACAGCCAAAAATTAATTTTTAAAAAAATCCATAAAAGAAAAAAATTGTATATTGCCCACTTTATGTGTTTAAGATGATTTATAAATAGAAAACAAACACAGGCAATGAACTGATAGAGAAAAACTTGTTACTCTACCTGGGTAACGTTTCATCAAATGTTCCAACAGTGATTCTTGTGTTACTACAATCTGATCAGCATTCATATCAGATATAGCAGAGCAGAGAACTTCAGCCAAAGGTATAAACTGAGATTGAGCTATTGGATTCATTTGCACTGGAAAGACATCACCTAAATTGGAGATTTGAAAAAAAAAAGTGATAAATTTGATACAGGATAGAAAATATTTGAAATTAGTTCATCAAGAATAAAGACTGAATATCAGGTGGAACTGCTATTCTTTCATCAGTCTTTACCCAGTCTGTTAACATTATACACACAATGATAAAAACCACAGGAAAAAAAAAAAAAAGCTTACTTTATGATCTCTACTTTTAAGAAGTCTGTGATAGTTGTCACTACTTTATAAGCAAGAGATAATAAGTTTCCATAAGAAAGCTCAAAGTGCTACTGGAGTTCAGGTCAGACAATGGTTACATGGCAATTCACATCTTTCAAAGCATTTTTTCATATTAGCTACCAGAGATAAGCACAGATGGAAGTATTTATTTATAATATATATAGCCATAAAAAGATCAGTAATTGTGCCAATAGTTGTTGTTGTTCAGTCACCAAGTTATGTCTGACTCTTTGGGACCCCATGAACTGCAGCACACCAGGCTTCCCTGTCCTTCACTATCTACCAGAGTTTGCTCAAACTCATGTCCATTGAGTAGGTAGACATGACATCCAACCATCTCATCTTCTGTTGCCTCCTTCTCCTTCTGCACACAATCTTTTCCAGCAATCAGGGTTTTTCCAGTGAGGCAGCTCTTTGCATCAAGTGGCCAAAGTATTGGAGCTTCAACTTCAGCATCAGTCCTTCCAATGAATATTCAGGGTTGATTTCCTTTAAGGTTGACTGGTTTGATCTGCTTGCTGTCCAAAGGACACTCAAAGTCTTCTCTAGTACCACAATTTGAAAGCATCAATTCTTCAGTGCTCACTCAGCTTTCTTTATGGTCCAATTCTCATATCCGTAAATGACTTCTGGAAAAACCATAGCTTTGACTAGATGGACCTTTGTCAGCAAAGTGATGTCTCTGTTTAATACACTGTCTAGGTTTGTCATACCTTTCCTTCCAAGGAGGAAGCATCTTTTAATTTCATGGCTGCAGTCACCATTTGCAGTGATTTTGGAGCTCAAGAAAACAGTCTCTCACCGTTTCCATTGTTTCGCCATCTATTTGCCATGAAGTGATGACCGGATGCCATGATCTTATTTTTTGAATGTTGAGTTTTAAGCCAGCTTTTTCACTCTCCTCTTTTACCTTCATCAAGAGGCTCTTTAGTTCCTCTTCACTTTCTGCCATTAGGGTGGTATCATCTGCATATCTGAAGTTGTTGATATTTCTCCTAGCAATCTTGATTCCAGCTTGTGATTCACCCAGCCCAGCATTTTGCATGATGTATTCTGTATAAAGGTTAAATAAGCAGGGTAACAATATACAGCCTTGACATACTCAATTCCCAATTTTGAACCAGTCTGTTGTTTGTCTGGTTCTAACTGTTGCTTCTTGGCCTCCATATAGGTTTCTTGGGAGGCAAGTAAGATGGTCTGGTATTCCCATCTCTTAAGAATTTTTCACAGTTTGTTGTGATGCACCCAGTCAAAGGTTTTAGCATAGTCAACGAAGCAGAAGTAGATGTTTTTCTGGAATTCCCTTGCTTTTTCTGTGATCCAACGAATGTTGGCAATTTGATCTCTGATTCCTCTGCCTTTTCTAAAAACAAGTAAAGGGACAGAAATCAGTCTTCTGACTCCCAATCTAATATTTTGGTCATTCCACCATTTCCTAATTGAAATAATTAGTATGAGGAATTCTCTAGTGGTATCCAGTGGTTAAGACTTCTTTAACCTTCCACTGAAGGGGGCTCAGGTTCAATCCCTGGTCCCACATGGCATGTGGTGCAAGCAAATAAATAGAGCCATTGCCACATTAAAAAAAAAAAAAAGTCAGACTGGGGTATTTATTCCCTGGTGGTCCAGTAACGAGGATTCACTGCCGAGGGTGTGGATCAGCAAACTAAGAATCTGAAAGTACAAGCCAGGTAATACACAGCCAAAACAAACAAAAAATGTCAGATCAAAGGAAGAGAGTCGGTGAGGAAAAAGTGAAATTAATGAGTCTCCCTTCTGAAGCAGGGTTTCTCATCTTTGGTACTTTTGACAAATGATGACAGATGTCACATGGGGCCAGATGACCAGGGTGCCGAGGACTGAGGGATTTCCTGGGACTCAAGATTTTCAGTGCTATAACCAGAAAGTTGAAAGCAAACTGAGATGGTTGGTCACCATAGACAGAGAATTATTTGTTGTGCAGAGCTCTCTTGATCATGGAAGGTTGTTTATTAGCATCCTTGGGCTCTCAGTGCCAGGAGCATCTCCCACAGTTGCAGCATCCAAAAATGTCTCCTGGTGCTGCTGCTGCTGCTGCTAAGTCGCCTCAGTCATGTCCTTCTCTGTGCGACCCCATAGACAGCAGCCCACCAGGCTCCCCCGTCCCTGGGATTCTCCAGGCAAGAACACTGGAGTGGGTAAAAATGTCTCCAGATACTGCCAAATGGCCCTGAAAGGAAGGGGTTGGGGGTCAAAAGCAACTCAGTTGTAAACCACTGTTTTAGACCATTTGTTGGGAAAATCTGATTGTGAACGAGTAGAAATAGAACACAAACCAGGAAAAATAAGGATCAAATGAATGTGACTGTGTAAGTTGTGATTTTCTTAAAAGATCTTTGCACATTTGGATGCCAAAAAGAAGGACTTATTGGCAATGATGAAAATTATTCCATGAGAGAGAAGAGAAGACATCAAGATCCCAACGGAGGGGAAAAGGAAAGTGCCTAAAAGGCAGAGGTAAAAGAAGAACTGTCTTAGAAATGAGAAAGGTTGTGCTTCATCTGAAACTTGAGAAAATAAAAGATGGCCCATGACCAGAGATAGATACTCTGAGGCATGGAAGGAAAAAAATATTAGTACAGCAAAGTCATCTGATCTCTGTAAAGTGAGAAAGGGAGAAAGAAAATAGAGGTGGGAGGAGAGAAAATGGGACTGAGGAGGTGAGAGTAGGGAGGAGGGAGTTTGGGGAGTTATTCTCAGGGTACATTAGGAAAGTTAAAAATGAACACAAAGATTATGAAGGAGCTCTGAGTCTCCTAAGTGTGGTTTCTGGCAGATGAAGCAATCTGAAATCAAAAAGAATGGGAGTCAGGGAGGCTACCAGTTTCTAAAACTTCAATGTGCATGTGAGAATCACCGGGCGATCGTGCTAGGGTACAGATTCTGTGTGATTCAGAAGATCTGAAACTAAGCCTATGATTCTGCATTTCTAACAACCTCCCTGGTGATGTTTCATGTTGCAGTTCTGAGGACCGCTCTTTAGAGTGGTAGACGGTTAGGGCGTTAAAGTAGTGAACCAGTCAACAAATAAACATGGCCCCAGGGCAGCATGGGAGTCCACTCTAGCCAAAGAGAAGCCAAAGAATTTAGGAAACCTGGCTATAACCCTGCGTTTGACTCTTCTAGTATCAGTGAGGAAGCCAATATATTGCACTGTTTGTTGAGGAGGAAAGAAAGCGATGAGGACTGGCCAGGAACAAAGGGTTGTAGCCAAAGTTGGTAAGTGGCTCATAATACTTACTGTATCTGCCTGAAAGATAAAGGACCTCTTCCATCAGGAAACTGAAAAGCCGTTTGCTGTTAAAGATCACACTGATCTGTTTCCTTGTTTACTTAAGCTTCTCTATTTGGCAGGTTGGATCATCTTTGACCTTGGAAGGTCACAACACAGGGCAGAATTGCTGTCTGCTTTGGCAGCAGAGGGAAGGATCTCCTCTTGGCCTGCTAGGTGTTCCATTCAGTGATGCTAAGATACCTATAGCATTCTGAGAAGCTAAGATGAATGGCTGATCAGTTAGCATTTCAAAGGGTGGTGATAAGAGATGATGCTATGAAACTGACTGTCCAAGCGGAAGGTTAACTGACCTAAAACTCAAAATTCTCCTAGAAACTCTACCTCTGAGCTAAGAGTAATAAGCCTTTCTCCCTATCTTCATTCCCTCTTTGCTTTGTTTTTTACTTTCCGCATGTGAGACTTAACTTTCTTTTCTTTCATCTCCCTCCTCAACCGGACAAAATATTGAATTAAAGTACAATTTCACATATTTTTATGCTTCTTAAACATAACTTTATGTGTTTAATTTAAAACAAACTTATATAACTCTCTTCCCCGTCTTCCAAGTCACTCTTGGTGACTTTTTTTCTCGTATGTGGTCTTAAATTGATTACCTGTCCCACTTCATGTGGATTTAGAAGTCCTTAATCCAAAAAGGAGGGACAAGTTCTTTCTCTGCTTGAAAGATATGGGCTAGAGTGTTAGAGAAGTAGAGGGCAAAACCTAAAAAGGATTTGCTCAACCACACAATACACACTCAAACCTCACCTCACCTCACCCCTGGCCTAAATCCAGTCACTCTGAATTTTAAGACAGGGGGAAGTGGGAGGGAAGGGAAGGCTAGAGATGAGTGGCTAGAAAGTCAGTTTATATTTGATGCCCCTGCTGTGCCCCCTGCCAAGGACTGCCCATTTCTGTACACATGAAACAGGAAGCTGTATTAGGGTCCAGGAAAGGGGTTAGACCCATTTTCTAGTTCAACCCTTAAGTTTGTTTCCTCTTTTCATAGGAAAATGAATAGTCAAAATGGATTTTTTATGGGCCTGGGGGCAGACACGCATGGGATGTTCCTGTACATTTTTCTGCAATCTCCTGTATATAACTACTTCCAAACAAAAGTTAAAAAAAAGATTTTTCAGAAAGTACTACTTTTCATTAACAAGAAATGCATGAGAAATAGAATGTTTCTCAGACATTTTAAAAATCCCAAGCAATTCTTTCTTAATCTCAACACTGCTTGCCAAATCCAAAGATACTTTTGGAAATTTTATTAGTAATTCCTACCATAGTGTGGGGATGTATATTTTAAAAGAGTATACAAATCCACTACCCACTAGAAAGACAAATGCCTTTTTTTTTTTTTTTTAATTACTACCGTTATATGTCAACTCTCTTTTAGAAAACATTCGCGTGTATCCTCTGCTTTGGAGCTCCCTCTAGACAAACCCTAGAGAAAGCTTCTCAGTACATTCCTTTCACAGCTGTTGCTAAGATATGTCTTCAGGGTGAACCCTGACATGGGAACATTTGTGACAGACGTAGGAATCATTTTCCAGCTGCAGCCATAGTTTGTTTCAGTTACTTCTGCACTTGGATTTCTGGAATGTAATGACCCTTAGAGTTTTGCGCCAAAACTTAACATTCTGTGCAGAGGATTCCTCTTTTAGATGTAATTAGATTTCACAGTAAAAGAAGGCCAGCCCTTTGTCTTTATCCTCAAAGTAATCCTGGAGTAATTGAAGAGCACCTTTAGTCCAGGCCTGCTATGGACCTCTGACCCTTGAGCTGGAGCAGGGATCAGAAGGCTAGCAGAGCTTGTGGGCCAGAGTAAACAGTTCACAACAATGTTCTCTCTGTTTACACAGTCTTGCACTCTTGGGTGCCACGGATATGGGAGAAGTATTTATGCCAAAAGGCTGGTTTCACAAAAAATACCCAAAAAGTAGAACCATACAGATTAGTGCCTGCTACATTTAATGCCACCTTTTCTGCACAGGACATTTTTCTTTTTACCTTGCTGTATTCTCAAAGGATTTAGTTTGTATATAAATTTTTTTAAAAAATTCCAAGTTATAACAATGAGGCAAATTATATGAGTTTTAAAAAGATGATTCTTTCAAAGTCCACTTTTTTAGGGAACAAAGAAACAATGGAAGGCAAATTAAATGTATGTAGCATTTAGATAAAATGAAAATTGAAGCCCTGAACCATCAAAATCAGATAGACATCCAGTAAAGTCCAGAGCCAGGCTCTCTGGGGCTTGCAGTCCTAAAACTGTGACTAGAAGCAGCTTCCTGCATGATGGACATGAATTCATATAGACTCAGACAATCAATTCCTGCTCCCTGGTGCCTAACGATAGTGGTCTAGGAAGCCCCTAGGCAACAGAGCAGAACCCTGGAAGTGTGGCTTGTTCCTGGAGTTGGTGATAATCACTCAACAATAATCTGCTGCAATCAAAGAGCTCATCAAAATCCTGAGGAAAACGGAGGTGGTTTCTTTATGTTGGGACACAAAGGCCTCCTCCCTATGCCTCAGTCGGAAGTCCTCTAAAAGAAAACCCTCTGCTGGCTGTTTTCTAACAGTAAAGAAAAGTGGCTGAGAGAACTATTTCCTGAACAATTGATAAGGCGTGAATATTCATGCTCCAGTGAAAAATAGCAAGAGGCACATTCATGACGAATATGGTCACAGCAAGATTGCCTTTCACCAGACCCACAGAAGGCAGCTGGAGTACACCAAGCTAACCTCCCCACCCTGCCACCTCCACGGAGCTGTGGTGCTGGAGAAATGGTCAACCCAGGAACACAGGACTCCCAGATCTGCTAGTATAGACAATCAGTTGGAAGTTTTAGTAAAATTAAAACAAGCCTAAACTTTGTACTCTCCAAGTAAGAAAGGCAGAACCAAAATCAAGTTACAAACTGCCTATCCCAAACTTGAATTTGCTTTGTCCACTGGAAGTAAAAGCATCTTTATCAAAATTGAGTGTGTTTATTTTGATATCTGAATACTCTAGTTAGATTTCAGGGAAAAAATTAGTTTTCCATAAAAATGTTCCCTTTAGGGGAAGAAAATTACTATATAGTATTTACATTTATCTTGTGCTTTTAATTAAGGCACCTAAACAAATTCCAAGAGGGCCTCCTCATGGAATCTATACTCTGACATTGGGCATAAGACGATGTTGCTACCAAACATGCAAAAGAGAGGAAATACGTCTTTGGAAATTTGGAAAGCATTTCCCGTTAGAACTTTTCTGGGTAACACTAAAACATGAATTGGCCACAAAATTAAATTCTAGGCAAAACTAATCCTAACATTATTTCATATTTAAAACACAAAGTTTTCTCTACTATAAACATGTTTAGTCCCTATACAAGTGTGTTTATGGACTCCATACTAGGCAGTCTGCCAGAAATTCATGCATTGTTGACCTTCAAACGGTTTAACTGAGCTGCTCAAACTCGGCTAATTATCTGGACACATGAAATCGGAGAGCATCTTTTTGGGAGCTTGTATTGAATGACACTGTGGGAAAAATATCTTCTACGTGCATTAGAAATGACAATAGAATGCGAAAAAACCCAGCCTGCAGAGAATACACTCAGGTTTAACAAAAAAGGATGTTTTGTCCTAAGTAATCCAAGAAGCTTCGCTGATTTTAAACTATGCTTTTATCCCGTACAGAATTTCCAAATTTCTTTAATAAAATTGATCCTGAACTTTAAAAAAATGAAAGTAATCTGTAACAAAGTGCCTCAGCCGAGATTAGATGCTGTGCAAAAATTTCCATGACTTTCAGTAATTAGATCTACTGAGTTAAACACTTAAATAGGTTCAGAAAATCAAACAAAATGGAAACAAAAGGAAGAAAGGTTTCAAGCCAGCAAAGCCAAGCCCCTCTCCATGTCTCCCTTTTATTTTACAAAAATGAAAGAAAGCAAACACTTTCCTCCACAGTTAGAAACAAAAGAGGACCATGACTCAGAAACTGGCTAAGAGTAGTCAAGTTATCTACCATGGAAGCTGAAATTCCTTCTCCAGCTCAGTGATGTTTATTTTGGAGTCCCAGACAAATGGCTCCCCTTCTGGGAAATGCCCTCTGTTGAAAAGCTACAGGCTTCCCTGAAAAGAAGGCTGGGCTGTTCACCAGCAGGAATCCTTAGTGCTATCTTTACTAATGGCACTTCAACCTGTCAGGATTAGTAAATGAGAAGGCACTTTCTTTTCAAGTGACATGTCCACTGATACTAACCAGTAGTGGAGTTGCAAAGGTCTTGGGCCATTCATGACAGAGACCTCAGAATCTGGTTGTCACAGCACATGGATATGCTTGAAAAGACACATAGTTGGCCCTACCAGGGAGCCTCCAGCAGCCTTCCTCTATAGAGATACAGGCATGCCTGGCTGGGAGGGAAGGATGTGAATGACTGAAATCAGCTGACCTTTTTTTAAAAAATGTTAAAACTAATTCACACTCAGCCCCAAAGCCCTCAGGCATGGTGGTACCCTTCCCTAACCTCTATTCCCTTCCCAGGTTCCACTTGGGATATGTTAATGACTTTACCCAGATGAGTTAGTTTTCTAAATAAATGAATAGCTTAAAACACTGAAAATTTATTTCACAGTCTATAGGCCAGAAGTCCAGTGGACTCCACTGGTTCCTCTGCTCTAGGACCCATGGCCTGGGCTCTGATTGGAGGCTCTGAGGGAGAATCTGCTTCCACGCTCATCCAGGTTTTTGGCAGAATTCAGTTCCTTGTGGTTGTAGGACTGAGGTCCCATTCCCTCAGTGGCTGTCAGACAGGAGCCCTTCTCAGCAACTTAAAGCCACTTGGACTTCTTGTTATGTTGCCCCCTTCAGCTTCAAAGACCACATGGGGTCTTCTCTACTCTTCTATTATCTCTCATGTGCCCTTCTGTTGCTTTGCTTCTGCTTCCAGCCAGAGAAATTTCTCTGCTTTTAAGGGCTCATGTGATTAGATTGGGCCTACCCATACAATCGAGGATAATCTCGCTAAAGTCCATAACCTAATTACATCTGCAAAGTCGCTTATGCCATGTTAGGCAACATATTCACAGGTCCCAGGGATTCAGATGTGGACATCTTTGGGGGGCCCATTCTGCCCACAGCAGGTATAAGGGTTGGGGACAACAGCAGGCTGAGTAGAGCACAGGTTGTGAACTTCCACAGTCCCTGTATCTTCTTAAAAATGGGCGTGCAGAAAAACATCCTTTCTTTGCCCCCCAGGCAAACCTGGGGCTGATTTAAGATGAACCTTCTTCCCAAGAGTCTAGAAGCTGCACAGGCAATGATAGCAATTCTCATCTTTGCTCAGCATCACGGTGATGGGTATAAAATACCACTGTGGAAAACTGGGGGAAATTTTAGCACCAAGGTTGTTTGAATAACAGATAAATTAAAGTTACCTGTAACAAAGTAGCAGCCTTTTAATACGCACATAGGCTTCACATTGCAAATGTGCACTACTCTGGAGGCAAATCATCCGATGTGGATTCTAACCCAGGTTTGCTATGTGGCTCTGAATAAGCCACCTCTCTTCTCTGGGCCTCAGTTTCTTTGTCTATAAGTGTGGAGCTGAACTAGATCAGCATTTTCCAAAATGCATTCTATGGAAAATTCATTCCATGAAATGCTCTGCAGGAAAAGGGTCCTAAAGGCCAATGTTTGAGAAACCCCAGAGTCCCGGGGACATTGTTAACGATTCTGAGAACAGTAACACAAAACCTAGCTTGTTTAACTCAAATGTTTTCCAATCATATTTGGCAATAGTTTTTACTCCAGTACTTATTACCCTTCAGCTGTGACTTCTCTCCATTCCAATTGGCCTCTCTCTGAATAGTCTGTATTTTCTCATCTCCATGACTTTGTCCCCATTTCCTCCACCTAAAGCACTCTTTCCCCACACCTCAGTGCTTCAAAATCCTGCCACAAAGACTGGCTCAAACACTGACTAACTCTCCCATGAACTGTTCTCTAGTTCCATCAGTTGGAGATAGTCTCCTTCCTACATGGACCACTTAAGAAATATCTAACCAGTAGCTGCCATGGCATGCTATCCGGCACGCTGAACACACTGTTGTTATGACAGCACAGTCCTTCAATCATTCCTTGTCCAGCAAATATTTATTGGGTACCTACCATATGCCAGTTAATGGGGATACGGCAGTGAACACGACACAGTCCTCACCCTCAGAGGGCTCCCATTCTAGTGGAAGAGCAGTGGTTGGAGGCAATCATAACCCAACATGAGGGCTATAATTAGTGGGACTGGGGCTCAGTACTCCTGGGTTCTACTCCTGGATGCCATTCTCAGAAGTTTGTGGAGCCTGGGCATGACCAACGTAAGGAAGATGAGTCAGACCTGTCCCTATGTCACCTTGGGTTACCTAAGATAGCTTGGGGTAAGAAAGGGAGTCCTGGAATTGGTCAGGCAGACCTGGGCTCAGATCTTCCGCTTCCACTTACTGAGTGCCCTCTTCAAGAAATCATTACTGTTCAACCAACAGTATTTGGTTCAGATGTTATTGTGGAAAAACATCCAAAAGTACCTGGAATAAGATTTGACACACATCAGTTCTACCAATATTAGCACTCTTTAACTTCTCTTTGCAAATTAGGGATATTAAATTGATCATCCCTTATTCCATGTTATTATTATTACTTTGAAGGCTTCTTGGAGGGCACAGTTCTACACATGGATAAATTACTTAGCCAATCCTGACTTTTCTTTTCCTAACTTCCAGAGCCAATTTGATCAGACACCAGTCTTGACCATGACCTTCTCCCTACCTGAAAATGAAAAGAGAAAGTGAAGTCACTAAGTCGTGTCCAACTCTTTGGGACCCCATGGACTGTAGCCTACCAGGCTCTTCCATCCACGGGATTTTCCAGCCAAGAATACTAGAGTGGGTTGCTATTTCCTTCTCCGGGGGATCTTCCTGACTCAGGAGTCAAACCTCGGTCTCCCACATTGCAGGCAGATGCTTTACTGTCTGAACCACCAGGGAAGCCCAACCTAGGAGAAAACAATTTATGTAGGTAAAGTCCACTGCTAGCCCTGCTTTCTTCTATTCACTAACACTTTATTTGTGACCCCTTGTAGACATTGTAGGCTGGCTCATTCAACCCACATTCCAAATTACCTTTCTCTACTATGGAGGCAGGAAAAGCATATTACATACCCAGTTTTCCAGGCTTACTTAAAACTAGTGGACATGTGACATCATGGTGGTCAACAAGATAAAGGCAGCCAGCTACCAGTGCCAGCAGAAGAGCTCTCATACAGAAAAGGTCTTCATTTCATCTTTTACCTTTCCATTCTTGACTCTTTCTTCCAGCCTGCATCCTGAAGAGATTGCAGCCACCTTGTGACCATGAGGTGACAAGCATGGGGTCAAAAACCCTCACCCGCTAAGGAAGACAAAGCAGAAAGAGTGAGCCCTGGTGTCCGACAGCCTTGCTGAGCCACTGTGCTGGCCCAGGGGGCTGCCTTCCTCCAAACTTCTTGTGATGAAACAAATCTATCATCTACAACAAAACACATCTCTAACTAACACTTGGTCAAGGGCATCTGACATTTACCTCCTCATATTTTCTACTCTGGGCAAAATGTTTGTCTTGTTGAGGGCTTGAGTAAGCCTCTGGGTTTTATACCAGTCGGATGTTTTTACTGCAACACCTTAACTGCTCTGAAGCCAGAAGGCCACACTGGTGGGTATTTACAGAAAAGGTGTCGGGGCTCCTGCTGCTTTCCCCCTATCATGTCAAGTCAAACGTGCCAAGGGAAGAGACACAGAAGCTTTAGTGAGTTTCCCTCATTTTTAACTGTACTTAAAAAGGTTACAATGGGCTCTCCTGTTCTAGATGAAAGAGGCTATCCTTATCACATGGAGAAATCACAGAGGGGAAGATAAGAAATGTCACAGTTGATACACCTTGATCTCAAAATATGGGTATCTACAGTTAGAGCCCCAAGAACGGAGTGCCTTTTAATCTCTCCTGAAAGGAAGTCTTGTGAAATAGAGCCAGTAAGTCAATATCACCATTAACGTAAGATTAACTCAGGACTTAAAGAGGCAAATAATGAATAACCTCACTTAGACTTGAGGGGTGAGTGATCTCTGTCTTTGCTGAAGAAATCTGTCTCTGGTTGTATATCCACACAGGCCCTGGGTCTGCAAGGTGGTGGACTAACCCCAGCAGAGGCCTCCTGCTCAAGAGGGGGGCTGGGTTCTGTGGCGTGAAGGGAGCTGGGAGAGGGTTCTACTCTGTAACACACACAGTGCTGCCTTTTACCACTGGCTCCCCTGCCCCCCACACACACTTTACCAAATAACATCACAAACATTGCAGCCTTGCCTGCTCTTCTCCTACTGAAAGTGGTGGGGGTTGGGTGACTCAGAATAATGAACAGGATCTGCCCAGAATCCAGGGAGGCTTATCAGTGTCCACAGGTGTTTCCCCAGGGCACCCAGCAGGCTGCTCTCCCACCAAATCTGGAAAGCAACACTGAGTTTCTGCATCAACAGCCTCTTTCACTTCTCCGAGACTGTCTGCTGTGCTCCAGCTGCTTTCAAGTTGATTACAGACTCTCTTTTGGCCTCCTGAAATACTAACTTTTTAAAAGATAAAAGCCACTCCAGGGATACAATTCACATAAATGTATTTTTACTAAGAAGCACTTCCCAGCTGTTAGAAACTTTGAAAGGCATAAATGTTTTGATTTTAAGATTGTGAGTTTCCTTTTCTTCAGCACAGAAGGCTTCATCTTGCATCTGGGCAAATGTGACTGCACCTCCACGGGACTTCAGTGTATTTCTACAAGGTCATTGCCTTAGGAATGAAAAAGTAAAGTTCACTACCCTAAGAAATCTTAAAAGAGGCTGAAGGTCTTGCTCACTACCAGTGACTCTGATCTTTACATGGGAGGGTCATCTGGTCACTGCTTCTAGGAGCTGACCACCTACTTCACACTAAACCAACAATTACTGCACCTTTGACCCAAGGCAGCCAGATGGTTTTTCTCAGATTACATTCTGGGAGAAAGAACATGGGTTTGTGCACATTGTGTGGTGAGGCTGTCCAGGCAGAAGCCTCTAGGGTCCATCTGCAGAGGTTACCTGACCCCTCCTTTGCCTTCCACACAGACAGGACCCCTCAACCCCACACAGAACAAATGCCCATGCTTTCTCTTTCTCCATCTCTTGGGTTTCAGCCAGAAAAGGGGTTCCAACACATCTCTTAAATACACTTGCTTCCTAGCTTGCTACGTCCCTAGGCCCCTCCTCTCCCTTTCTAGGAGTCTAAGACTAACATTCTCCATTTACTCATGAAATATTCCTCCCTCGAGTACTGCACACCAAGTATTCCCACTACCCACAC
Source organism: Capra hircus (assembly GCF_001704415.2). Taxonomy (NCBI): domain Eukaryota; kingdom Metazoa; phylum Chordata; class Mammalia; order Artiodactyla; family Bovidae; genus Capra; species Capra hircus. Next base: position 20,486,146 of record NC_030835.1, read on the forward strand.
ACGAGTACTCCTACTACCCACACGCAAAAGGTTTTCTCAGCTCCTACTCACTCACCAACCCTCTTGCCAAAGCCAACTCCTCCCTTTCTCGCTGCCACCTCCCGCCTTAGCCTAGCAGCCCAAAGCATGGTGCCAAAGCTCAGATGCAAGAGAGCCAAGCCAATTCTTGGGGAGTTGCCTGTGGCAGCAGCACAGACAGCTAGGACTCGGGAGTCGTACATCCATCCTGCTCCCAGCATGGCCCAATGGAGCAAACTGTTAGCAGGAGAAGCTTGCTCTCTGACTCTCAAGAACTGGGGCTTTCTGGATAAATGACGCTGAAAACTTGGAATCCTCAGTGAGGTTAACTGACAACTCGCTAGTAAGAGGACATTAGAGAGCTTTACTAACTCTGAATGTGTGTTTAGATTTCAAGGGGAAAATGAGGCCCAAGACAGAGTCAGCTCTAAGTCATAACAACTTGAGTCATCAGAGTTGATCTGGGCTGCTTCAGAGATGTATTTATATTCCAAAAGTTTAGAGGGAGAACCCAGGATCCTTCCATCCTGTCTCCATCCAACAAAGGTTCTTTCCCCCTCTTTCTGGGAGAGAAGGAAGCTTTGTCTCTTTCTCTTGTACATAGGCAAAGAAAATTCACTTTTCTCCACCCCTCCCCTGTGGAGTGTCTGACCACCCCTGTTGGAGATTTTTCCATCTGGCTTTCATCATATTACCCCAGTAGTAAGCACTGAGGCATAGGGTCTTGATACAGATATAATTACTTACATAATAATATTACTTTTAAGTTACTGCATAATAACTAACCTGTCTCTGATCAAAATACCTATGTGCATTAAAAATAAAATGAATAGAGATGAATATTAAAAGCCTGACAGCTCTGGTGGCAACAATGATGGGATCCTGTGTGTCTCGTGGCATGCTGGGAGAGATAAATGAGAGCCCTGAGGCTGGTTAGCAGGAGTTGAAGAAGATCCTATAGCCCAGCTGTCAGGAGTCTGGCTTGGAAAATGGCAGCCTAATGGCACTTTTGGATTTAGCTCTCTCTCCTGGCTGGACCCTGAAATTCTTAAAGGTGGCCTTCAAGTGGGAATGGGGAATTAATTAGCTCCACGGCCAGAGCAAGTCTAGGAGACCTGCAGAGCTACGCTGCTCAGAACTGCAGGGACGGAGTCTGCATCACAGTCTTGAAGACACTTCTCTGCTCCCCTCTGATCCTTTCCTACCCCAGAAATGATCGTCCAAGATTGGAATGCTGGGAGCTCTATTGGACGCCAGTACCATGTAGCCATGCGGAGAAGGAGACACAGGACAGAGGGTCAATGAAGATACTAAGGAAGACTGAGCAAAACCTCAGTGAGTGAGCAGAACAGTGCCAGAGTCTCCTCACACAGGCCAGAGGGTGAAATCTGGGCTGTTCTAAATGCCTGCAGTTTGCTTGCTTCTGCGTTCCCCACTGGCAGTGAGGAAAACGGCTTCTCCTTGCAGCTGTGACTTTTATCCCTGTAAATGCTGACTTTAACTGCTAGGAGTTTGTGCAAAAGTTTGCAGTGTGAAAAAAGAGGAGTTTAAAAAGGGCTCTGCATGGTTTTCTAGGCTACTGCATCTGAATGTATGGCAGAAATTGATTTGGATGTTATATGCTTGTCATAAGTGCTTGAGAGGGATCGTCTCTTGATCAGAGAAAGATGCAAAAAGAAGCGTTCATGGGATTCCCTTGCTTTTTGCCACCTGTAGCTGAAATGGATGCCTTAACCCTGAGGTTCTGGCCATGAGGAGAAAGCTGCTGGCTTCTTACCACCAAATTGGAGGCCTGCAGTCTTCATGAACTCTAGGTGTAGGAGACAGAACAAGTCCCTGTACTGGATTTTGGCTAGAGGTTTGCCTCAGGAAAGGTGTAGTAGTAAGCCAAGAGGGCAGGAGAAGGAAGGCTGTTTCCAGATTGAGGTTCACTTTAGAAGTTTCTGACATGGTTACTAGACACATGCCCTTTTGAAAACCGGCTTTTAAGCTTGCTGAGGAGCTCCTGCATAAATCAGATCGCCCATTTGTATATTATGAAGCTGTGAGTCAACTCATATGACAGACAGGTGAAAGGAGCTTTAGAAAAAACTCCTTGCAAGAAAAGTCCTGCTAGCCAGGTGGCATTTCAGCTTTGCCCAAGAAAGTGACAGCTATCCCCTCTGCTGCCCCAAGCAAGGAAAAGCTGCTGATTTGTTGGCTGGCTAGTCAGAGGGAATCACAGATTCACAAGGTTTCCCTCAGTTGCCTGGGTCAGGCTCATCCGATGCCTGTTGTGGCTTCAAGCTTTGCTCAACTAAAAACAAGTGTGGTCTCCCAGCTCCCTGAGCAGAACTTGGACTCTGAAACTGTTGAAAGACACCCTTTTGTGGGGCCGTGAGCTGTGGAAGACAGATCATGAATGCTGATGGACTTGTCGGCATTAGCACAGAAGCCTGTGGAGAGGCCTGTTTTCTGAAGAGGTCACTGCCCATCGGGAAAGCCTGACTCTTGCCCAGCAGGGTTCCTAGGGAAGCTGCAAGTTGAGGAAGGTCCAATCATTAGAAGCACGGCCCATCCGCCCTCTAGGGAAGGTGTTACTGATGTTGGCTTTTTGGTTTCAGCCTTTCGGATTTTTGCTGTCAGGACAATGCATGCCTTTTCTGGTTCAGGCTGAGGTCACTACCAATCGGCTGCTGGTCTGACTCCTCTTTCACCTTATACCTCCTAAGGCAGCTTGATCATTCAATGCAGCCTTCACCAGGAGGGCCGATCTGTAACAGGAGGGAAAGGGGCAGGGCACAACCTTGGAAAGAATGACATAGCCCAAGGACACAACATAAACCAATTAGAATCAAATGGGACCAAGACGGCAGACAAGACCAGACCTTAATCCTCAATCAACAACTGAAATGCCACACCCGGAGGTGCCATGACAGTTCCAGGGTACTTTTAAAAGACCAAGGAGTGGGTGGTGGCCCAAATCCTGGAAATCTCCACCCCTTCCCAAAAATAGTTGGAATAATCCTCCCATAGCAGATGAAATTACCCAGTCTATAAAAACTAACCACACCAAATTTCGTGGCTGCATTCACTCTCTGCTGATGGTCCACACACCCTCTGTCTGCAGGAGTGTGCTTCTCTCTGTATCTAAATAAATCCATTTCTTACCTATCACTTTGTCTCTCACTGAATTCTTTCTGTGATGAGATATCAAGAACCTGAGCTTCATTAGGTCCTGAAATCAGGTACTGTGGGTTTTGGCTGGGTTTGAGTCCCAGCCATGTGGGTTTAAGTCCCAAACTGGGTTTTGGCTGGGTTCGAATCCCAGGCAAACGGTTTCAGATCGACTTTTGAATATTTCCACTGGATCACTCTAGGATGACAAGGGTGAGGGCCATACAGATCTATTTCAAAACAATTTTTAATTCAAAATTCTGCATTGACCATTGTCCTGGACATAAAGTAGCTTCCTTTCTGTCCCCTAACAACAATCCCAGATTGGTGCGCCTGAAAAGGGTCCTAGGAGATTTAGATTTAATAGTTAAGTCTGTTTGAACTGTATGAAAATGTTCTGTGACGAGGCTTTCTGCCTCTTTTGCACCCACCCTCCTGGAGGAAAGGTCTGGGTGAGACAGGAGGATTGGGGGAGAAACCTGTGAAGTTGTAGTGATGAGAAACACTGGTTTTATGACAACGGAGGGAAAGCAAAAAGCAAGGCTCCAGGCAAGGGAAAACTTGAGGCCTGGGAAGATAGCGGGGTGGGGGCAGAGATTAATGATCTCTGTTTTTCAGAATCTGCTCCTGAAGCTCCCCTCCCAGGGTAAAGCCACGTCTCTGGGTTCTCCTGACTAGCAGCCCTGTGACCCCTTTCCTCCCTGCCTTCTGTGCTATGGTGAACATTTCCAAATTCAAACTGACCGCTGCCTGACACTGACCAGACAGGCGTTTCCATGCAGAATACCTCCAAATATCTTCCACACTGCAGGGACAGATGAACTGATGGCATGAGCAAGCAGGACTGCTTGAAACTACACTGAGAACTGAACCGACCTGAATTATCTGGGATGAAGTGCAGAGTCCCCAGATGTATCCACTGGTGGGAGGTCAGAGGCCCCATAGGGATCCTGCCCACTTGTGCTGCCTAAATGATGTACAGCTCAATTTGGGGGCCCTCATAATTAGAAACTCCTTGTTCTCAGGGGTGCCCCGTGTGCCCTCTGCAGCTGGATGTATGAAAGGCAGGCATTAATTTATCTCTGGTAAAAACACTTATTAAACCTGCAGGTGGTTATCAGAAACTTTCAAGGGTTTAAGGAAATACCCAGATAGACAGGTACTCTGTGGGAAGCTTACTTACGATGGGAGCACTTCCATTAGAAAAATGGTATTAAAAAAATAGAAAAATGGTATGAAATTAATCCTGACTTTTAACTGATATGATTCATAACTCTGCCTCAGCCTCAAAGGCATTCATGGCAGCTTCCATTCACTGAGGCCAGTTATATGCATGATAGAATTCGCCATAGATTTCCTTCTCGAAGGTCATGGCAAAGTCTGTGCAAAGTATTAATATATCCAGGTGTATCTGGGTGTGTACCTCAGTCCCAGGTAGGCAAGGTTAGTGCAGAAACCTGAGGAAGCCACCAGGCAGTCTAAGGCAGCATGCGTGCTAAGTCGCTTCAGTTACGCCTGACTCTTTGCGACCCTGTGGACTGTAGCCCACCAGGCTCCTCTGTCCATGGGATTCTCCAGGCAAGAATACTGGAGTGGGTTGCCATGCCCTCCTCCAGGGGATCTTCCCGACCCAAGGATAGAACCTGCGACCCTTACGTCTCCTGCATTGGCACCACCTGGTAGACTTTGCGTGTGTGTTAGTCGCTCAGCTGTGTACCACTCTTTGCGATCTCATGGGCTGTAGCTCACGAGGCTCCTCTGTCCAAGGGATTCTCCACGCAAGAATACTTGAGTGAGATCCCTTTTCTAGAGGATCTTCCTGGCCCAGATATTGAACCCAAGTCTCCTGTGAAGCAGGCAGGTTCTTTACCATCTGGGCTACCAGGGAAGCCCGATAGACTTCATAGTAAATGAGGTTCAACTGACTAAAACCAGGAGGAGTCTTGGAGGCAGGGACTAAGACCAATACCATGGGACACCTTATCCTGCCCTTGGGAGTCCTGCTGGGTAAGTGCTGTTTAAGAGAAACCCAGAGGATTTGGTCCTAGCTTCCACTGGTCTGACTAAAACAAAATGACCAATAGAGAGGCATCTTATGGGAAAATTTACCACGTCCCAACCATGGAAAAACATAACAGGTGGAAATGAGGGACAGAGAGAAAATAGTCTTGTGTTTCTGCAGAGCTGAGGCTTTTGTTCGTTTTGAAAAACCTGCTGAAAACTTGGGATCCTGGGCTAAGAGCAAGTCTTAGGAAATTAATTTGTAACTATATAGATAGTGAACTCCAGATTCACCCAACCCTGGAGGTATGTGTTTATATTTCAAGGGAAAACGAGATCCAGGACCTTGGAGACATTTCTAGGTCAAGAAGCTGGAGCTTATCTGACCCCTAGAGAGATGTGTTTGCACTGCAAAAATTAAGAGAACCAGAGTGCTTCTCATCCTGTCTCCAAAGAACAAAAGCAATGAAGGAAATGAAGGAAGGGCAATTGGCTTTCTCCTGTGTAAACGCGGAGAAAAATCAGTGTTTCTCTCCTACACCAATGGAATGTCCAGCCACTGGTGTGGGAGGTTTCTCTAACCAGTTCTCATGGAGTCATCCCAGGACTGATGTTGTTTGGTAAGGAATAATCAATCTGATTCCACTTCAGGATGTCTGTGAAGAACTCTGTGACCCACTTCCTAGCAAAACAAAGCTGGTGGAAACTATAAGAACAACTATTCCAAGTCTCTGGAAATGTTACACACCAAACAAGGAAACATTTATTCAAGAAAATCTTGTACAGCTTGTTAAGAGCCATGAGACTCTGTGGGAATTGAACCACCGCCTTCTCCCTCCCCAAAGTGTCCCTCCACTTCAGCTCAGTTTGATGAAGCCCCACTTCAGAGAAATATGGCCAAGAAGTCAGGGCTCCCTCTCCTCAGCTCCCAATCAAGGTTTATTATATCTCGCTGTGAGGGGCAAGCTGCCAGAATTTTCCATCCCCTCCAACTCCAAGACAAAGAGGCTAAATTTAAATTCTTGGTGAGTGTGGCTGAGAGATTTGGGGTTCCCTTCCTCTCCACAGCCTCTACCCACCCACTCCTGGCTCTATCCCAGGAGCCACAGTCCAAGAATACTGAGATTCCAACCACCTTTACTTCATCTCACTCATCAGTTCCGACCTGGGAGGGCAAGCTGGTCTTCAACTTGTGTCCAGCAGCCAAAGCAATGGCTCAGGTGCCCAGAGTGCAGAGGGGTCCATAAGAAAAAGTTCCAAAGCACTCCCCAAAGGAATGGGCTTTATTTGATAAGTGTTTAGGAAAGTTCAAGCCTAAAGGCACTCGTGAAGACAGCTCAGCTAAAAAGAGTCCCCCTGGGGTCAGAAAAAAACTTCAAAGATTGACCTCAAAAAACAATCCCTGCCAGAATTTAATTGGACCAGACTGGTGAGCATGTTTGCTCTTTAGTATTATTGAAATCAACACAACAATCAGCTGGTTGTTGTTGCTCAGTCCCTAAGTGGTCTGCGACTCTTTGCAACCCCCTGAAGTGCAGCACACCGGGCTTCCCTGTCCTTCACTATCTCCCTGAGTTGGCTCAAACTCATGTCCATTGAGTCAGTGATGCCATCCAACCATCTCATCCTCTGTCACTCCCTTCTTCTCTTGGCCCTCAATCTTTCCCAGCATCATGGTCTTTTCCATTGAGTCAGCTCTTTGAATCAGGGGGCCCAAGCAGTGGAGCTTCAGCCTCAGCATCAGTCCTTCCAGTGAATATTCAGGGTTGATTTCCTTTAGGATTGACAGGTTTCCTTGCTGCCCAAGGGGGACTCTCAGGAGTCTTCTCTGTGAGCACCACAGTTTGAAAGTATCAATTCTTCCACGCTCAGCCTTCTTTACGGTCCAACTCTCACATCCATAAATGACTACTAGAAAAATCAGCTGGTAATTAGAACCTAATAAGAATGGTGTAAGGGAATTCCCTGGTGGGATGTCCAGTGGTTCAGACTCCACACTTCCAGCTGCAGGGGGTGCAGGTTCCCCTTATTGAGGAGTCAAAGAATGCTCAAACTTCTGCACATTTGTACTCATCTCACGCTAGCAAAGTAATGCTCAAAATTCTCCAAGCCAGATTTCAACAGTACATGAACCGTGAACTTCCAGATGTTCGAGCTGTATTTAGAAAAGGGAGAGGAACCAGAGATCAAATTGCGAACATCTGCTGGATCATCAAAAAAGCAAGAGTTCCAGAAAAAACATCTGCCTCTGCTTTACTGACTACACCAAAGTCTTTGTATGGATCACGACAAACTGTGAAAAATTCTTAAAGAGATGGGAATACCAGACGACCTTACCTGCCTCTTGAGAAATCTAGATACAGGTCAAGAAGCAACAGTTAGAACGGGACATGGAACCACAGACTGGTTTCAAATTGGGAAAGGAGTACGTCAAGGCTGTGTATTGTCACCCTGCTTATTTAACTCACATGCAGAGTAGAAAAGTGAAAGTGAAGTCACTCAGTCATGTTTGACTCTTTGCGATCCCATGGACTATAGCCTACTATGCTCCTTCATCCATGGGGTTTTCCAGGCAAGAGTACTGGAGTGGGGTGCCATTTCCTTCTGCAGAGGATCTTCCCAACCCAGGTATCGATCCTGGGTCTCCTGCATTGTAGGCAGACACTTGATCGTCTGAGCCGCCAGGGAAGTCCATATGCAGAGTACATCACGCGAAATGCAGGGCTGGATAAAGCACTTGATTCTCCTGGAATCAAGATTTCCAGGAGAAATATCAATAACCTCTGATACCCAGATGATATCACCCTTATGACAGCAAGCAAAAAAGAACTAAAGAGCCTCTTGATGAAAGTGAAAGAGGAGAGGTGAAAAAGTTGGCTTAAAACTCAACATTCAAAACACTAAGATCATGGCATCCGGTCCCATCACTTCATGGCAAATAGATGGGGAAACAGTGGAAACAGTGAGAGACTTTATTTTCTTAGGCTCCAAAATCACTGCAGATGGTGACTGCAGATGAAATTAAAAGACACCTGCTCCTTGGAAGAAAAGCTATGACCAACCTAGACAGCATATTAAAAAGCAGAGACATTACTTTGCCAACAAAGGTCCATCTAGTCAAAGCTATGGTTTTTCCAGTAGTTACGTATGGATGTGAGAGTTGGACCATAAAGAAGGCTGAGCACCAAAGAACTGGTGCTTTCAAACTGTGGTGCTGGAGAAGGCTCTTGAGAGTCCCTTGGACGGCAAGGAGATCAAACCAGTCAATCCTAAAGGAAATCAACCCTGAATATCCATTGGAAGGACTGATGCTGAAGTTCCAATTCTTGGGCCACCTGATACGAAGAGTGACTCTTTGGAGAAGACCTGATTCTAGGAGAGACTGAGGGCAAGAGAAGGGGGTGACAGAGGATGAGACGGCTGGATGGCATCATCAACTCAATGGACATGAGTTTGAGCAAACTCAGGGAGAGAGGGAAGGACAGGGAAGCCTGGCATGCTGCAGTCCATGTCGTCACAAAAAGTTGGACATGACTGAGTGACTCATCAACAACAAATGATGAGCCTTGTGCTGAGTGTTTTGTGTGCGTTGATTTTTAACTCAAAAGCATTCCAAGATGTTGCTACTTCTACAGTTTCTTATAGATGAGGAACCTGAGCTCCACAGAGACTAAGTAACTGCTCAAAACTAGTGACAGACTTGGGGTTCCAGTCCTGGCCATCTGACTTCAGACCCAGGAACTTCTCTCTCCTTTATACTGATATCTGTGGTTTAGTCGCTAAGTCATGTCCGACTGTTACAGCCCCATGGACTGTAACCTGCCAGGCTCCTCTGTCCATGGAATTCTCCAGGCAAGAATACTGGAGTGGGTTGCCATTTCCTTCTCCAGGTGATCTTCCTGACCCAGGGATCAAATCCAGGTCTCCTGCATTGCAGCAGATTTCTTTATCAATTAAGCCACCAGCCAAGCCCCATCTGTTCTGTAATTTTTTTACTATTATCTGTCTCCCCAGAAGGTTATTAGTTTCTTGTCTGTAGAGAGCTGGTCTGCCTCATTGGAAAAGACCCTGATGTGGGGAAGACTGAAGGCAGGAGGAGAAAGGGATGATAGAGAATGAGATGGTTGTTTGGCATCACTGACTTGATGGACATCAGTTTGAGCAAGTTCCAGGAGTTAGTGATGGGGACAAGGAAGCCTGGTGTGTTGCAGTCCATGGGGTCACAAAGAATTGGACATGACTGAACTGAAGATCCCACGTACCATGGAGCATGACCAAAAAAAAAAAAAGCAGTGTGATACCAAATGAGGCAGACATCATAACTAAGAGATCAGGAAAAGAGAGCTCTGCTAAAACCACTGTCATCCCAGGGAGACTGTGTGCATGACCAAGGCTGCAAAGTTGAAGGAGTGATATCAAAGGCTTCGTGCTACAGGGGAATGAGACATCACTAATACAGCCTAGTCTTCAAAGTAGCCGTTTTATGTTCTAAGAACTAAAGGAAACTGTGTTTACAGAAATAAAGTATGAAGACAATGTCTTGCCAAATAGAGATTATTGACAAAGATAAACTATAAAAAACTACATGAAAATCCTGGAGCTGAAAAGTACAATAATGAAAATTTAAAATTATTTAGAGGGGCTAATACATTTGAACTGGTAGAAGAATCAGTGAACCTGAAATCAGATCAATAGAGATTATACCGACTTTCTAAAAACAGAAAACAAATTAAGAAAAATGAACCAGAACCTCAGAGGATTCTAAGACTCCTTTAAAGTCATCAGTCTGTGTGTAAGGAGGAAAGAGGGAGGGGCAGAAAAAAAAATTTGATAGTTGTAAAATCTTGCCAAATTTGCTGAGAAACAATCTATGCATCCAAGAAGCTCAAAAACCTTCAAGTAGGATAACTATACACACAGACACATCAGAAAGAAAACTGAAATTCAAAGAGAAAATAAAATCTTGAAAGAACTAAGAAATTATCCATCACATATAAGGGAGCCCCAAATAGATCTAACAGTTGACTCCTCACTAGAAACAATGTACCCTAGAAAGCAGTGTGATAACATATGTAAAGCAATGAAAGAATAATCTTTTACTCAGAATACTGTCATGTGTGAATTCTAGATAAAATTAATAAAGATGGATATTAAAAAACCAACAAGAACTTCCCTGGTGATCCAGTGTCTAAGACTCCACCCTCCCAATGCAGGGTTCAATCCCTGGTCAAGGAACGAGACCCCACATGCCACAAACCAGATCTACTGCAGCCAAATAAATAAACATCTTGAAAAAAAAAAAAAGAAAGAAAAACCAACTATGCAGGATTTCCCCAGTGGTCCAGAGGTCCGTGTTCCCAATGCAGGGGCCTGGGTTCAATTCCTGGTCAGGGAACTAGATGCACATGTCACAGCTAAGACCTGGTAGAGCCAAATAACTATATCAAAAAATAAAAAACCGACAGTGCTCTGATCAAAATATTTTAAAATTAAATGACTTTTTACTGCCACAGTTGGAGAACAACAATATTAGAAAGTGAGTTAAGACCCAGATGATTAAGTTTACTCATGGTATGTTCAAAGGTCCTAAAATGTTGAGACTCCCTCTTCCATCTTTTTGCAAGGATGGAGTTGCACTTGACTTGGTGTGGAAACCTGTTCCCTCTTAGCATATCACACTGGTCTTTGTCCTTATTTCCTGGCACAGAGCTCCTAAAACCTGTGAAATTTCATGAGCGATAAAGGTAATTGGCAGGCCCCTAGAGAGTCTCAGGATGGGGGCTGGATGCCAGGAAGACCACGCCCTGATTAGAAGCTTGGAACTTTTCAGCCTACTCTCCAACTTATGGGGATGGGCAAGGGGCTGAAAACTGCACTGATCACCAATGGCCAATAACTTAATAAATCCTGTATATGTAATGAAACCTCCATAAAAACTCCTAAACAATAGAGTTAGGAGAGCTTCTGGGTTGGTGAATACATCAGGTGTTGGAGAGGCCATGAAACCTTAAACCTCTCTCCTACACCTTGTCCTATGCAACTCTTTCGTTTAGCTCTTCCTGAGTTGTGTCCCTTATAATAAACTGGTCTTCAGTCACTCAGTCGTGTCCAAGTCTTTCTTACCCCATGGACTACAGCCTGACAGGCTCCTCTGTCCATGGAATCTTCCAGGAAAGAATACTGGAGTGGGTTGCCATTTCCTACTCCAGGGGATCCTCCCCACCCAGGGACTAAACCCAGGCCTCTTACATCTCCCGCATTGGTCAGCAGATTCTTTACCACCGACCCAGCTGGGAAGCACCAATAAAGTGGTAACAGTAAATAAAGGACTTTTCTAAGTTCAAGTTGTTCAGGAAAATTCTTAAACCTGGGGAAGTTGGTTGTGAGAACTCTTGATTTTGTAAACAAGTAGAAGTCTGATAACCTGGGGACCTAATACTTTCAACTGACATCTGAAGGGAGGACAGTCTTGTGAGACTGAACCCTGAAGCCTGTGGAATCTGACACTCATTACCAGAGCTAACTGTGCAACACCCAGTTGTCAGAGAGTCAGAGAATCAGTAGGCGTCAGAAGGAAAAAACACTTCTCACCCTTCCTGCTTTCAATGCTCATTCTCTATGCCTCCAATCTGTGTAACCGGAGCTGGCAGCCCCAGTCAGTAGGTCCTACAGCCTTTCTTCATGGCCCCCATATGGCAAGAGGCCGGGCAGAATCACACTAAAGTCTAAGTATAAACAAACAAGATGTGGTGGAATCTCAGCTACTGACAAAAGTGTCAGCTTTAAAATGAGGGTGTAACCACTTCAGTATTCTTGCCTTGAGAACCCCATGAGCAGTATGAAAAGGCAAAAAGTTAGGACACTGAAAGATGAACTCCCCAGGTTGGTAGGTGCCCAAAATGATACTGGAGATCAGTGGAGAAATAACTTAAGAAAGAATGAAGGGATGGTACCAAAGCAAAAACAACACCTGGTTGTGGATGTGACCGGCGATAGAAGCAAGGTCTGATGCTGTAAAGAGCAATATTGCATAGGAACCTGGAATGTCAGGTCCATGAATCAAGGCAAATTGGAAGTGGCCAAACAGGAGATGGCAAGAGTGAAGGTCGACATTTTAGGAATCAGCGAACTAAAATGGACTGGAATGGGTGAATTTAACTCAGATGACCATTTTATCTACTATTGTGGGCAGGAATCCCTTAGAAGAAATGGAGTAGCCATCATGGTCAACAAAAGAGTCTGAAATGCAGCACTTGGATGCAATATCAAAAACAACAGAATGATCTCTGTTTGTTTCCAAGGCAAACCATTCAATATCACGGTAATCCAAGTCTATGCCCCAACCAGTAACGCTGAAAGAGCTGAAGTTGAACGGTTCTATGAAGACCTACAAGATCTTTTAGAACTAACACCCAAAAAAGATGTCCTTTTCATTACAGGGGACTGGAATGCAAAAGTAGGAAGTCAAGAAACACCTGGAGTAACAGGCAAATTTGGCCTTGGAGTACAGAATGAAGCAGGGCAAAGGTTAATAGAGTTTTGCCAAGAGAACACCGAAGAAGAAACACCTTCTTCCAATAATACAAGAGAAGCCTTTACACATGGACATCACAAGATGGCCAACATTGAAATCAGATTGATTATATTCTTTGCAGCCAAAGATGGAGAAGCTCTATACAGTCAGCAAAAACAAGACCAGGAAGGAGCTGACTGTGGCTCAGATCATGAACTCCTTATTGCCAAATTCAGACTGAAATTGAAGAAAGTGGGGAAAACCACTAGACCATTCAGGTATGACCTAAATCAAATCCCTTATGATTATACAGCGGAAGTGACAAATAGATTTAAGGGATTAGATCTGATAGAAAGACTGTCTTGATGAACTATGGACAGAGGTTCCTGACATTGTCCAGAAGATAGGGATCAAGACCATCTGGGGGAAAAGAAATGCAAGAAAGCAAAATGGCTGTCTGGGGAGGCCTTACAAATAGCTGTGAATAGAAGAGAAGTGAAAAACAAAGGAGAATAGGAAAGATACACCCATTTGAATGCAGAGTTCCAAAGAATAGCAAGGAGAGATAAGAAAGCCTTTCTCAGCAATCAATGCAAAGAAACAGAGGAAAACAATAGGATGGGAAAGACTGGAGATCTCCACGAAAATTAGAGATACCAAGGGAACATTTCATGCAAAGATGGGCTCAATAAAGGACAGAAATCTTAAGGACCTAACAGAAGCAGAAGATATTAAGAAGAGGTGGCAAGAATACACAGAAGAATTGTACAAAAAAGATCTTCATGACCCAGATAATCATGATGGTGTGATCACTCACCTAGAGCCACATATCCTGGAATGTGAAGTCAAGTGGGCCTTAGGAAGCATCACTACAAACATAGCTAGTGGGGGTGATAGAATTCCAGTTGAGCTATTTCAAATGATGCTGTGAAAGTGCTGCACTCAATATGCCAGCAAATTTGGAAAACTCAGCAGTGGCCACAGGACTGGAAAAGGTCAGTTTTCCTTCCAATCCTTAAGAAAGGCAATGCCAAAGAATGCTCAAACTACCGCACAATTGCACCTATCTCACACGCCAGTAAAGTAATCCTCAAAATTCTCCAAGCCAGGCTTCAGCAATACGTGAACGGTGAACTTCCAGATGTTCAAGTTGGTTTTAGAAAAGGCAGAGGAACCAGAGATCAAATTGCCAACATCCACTGATCATCTAAAGAGCAAGAGAGTTCTAGAAAAACATCTATTTCTGCTTTATTAACTATGCCAAAGCCTTTGACTGTGTGAATCACAATAAACTACGGAAAATTCTGAAAGAGATGGGAATACCAGACCACATGACCTGCCTCTTGAAAAACTTGTATGCAGATCAGGAAGCAACAGTTAGAATTGGACGTGGAACAATAGACTGGTTCCAAATAGGAAAAGGCGTATGTCAAGGCTGTATATTGTCACCCTGCTTATTTAACTTATATGCAGAGTACATCATGAGAAATGCTGGGCTGGATGAAGCACAAGCTGGAATCAAGATTGCCCAGAGAAATATCAATAACCTCAGATATGCAGATGACACCACCCTTATGGCAGAAAGTGAAGAGGAACTAAAGAGCCTCTTGATGAAAGTGAAAGAGAAGAGTGAAAAAGTTGGCTTCAAGCTGAACATTCAGAAAACGAAGATCATGGCATCTGGTCCCATCACTTCATGGCAAATAGATGGGGAAACAGTGAGATACTTTATTTTGCGGGGCTCCAAAATCACTGCAGATGGTAATTGCAGCCATGAAATTAAAAGACACTTACTCTTTGGAAGGAAGGTTATGACCAACCTAGACAGCATATTAAAAAGCAGAGACATTACTTTGCCAACAAAGGTCCATCTAGTCAAGGCTATGGTTTTTCCAGTAGTCATGTATGGATGTGAGAGTTGGACTATAAAGACAGCTGAGCACCGAGAATTGATGTTTTTGAACTGTGGTGTTGGAGAAGATTCTTGAGAGTCCCTTGGACTGCAAGGAGGTCCAACCAGTCCATCCTAAGGAGATCAGTCTTGGGTGTTCATTGGAAGGTCTGATGTTGAAGCTGAAACTCCAATACTTTGGCCACCTGATGCGAAGAGATGACGCATTTGAAAAGACCCTGATGCTGGGAAAGACTGAGGGCAGGAGGAGAAGGAGACGACAAAGGATGAAATGGTTGGATGGCATCACTGACTCAATAGACATGAGTTTGGGTGGGCTCCGGGAGTTGGTGTTGGACAGGGTGGCCTGGCGTGCTGCAGCTCATGGGATCACAAAGAGTCGGACAGGACTGAGCAACTGAACTGAACTGAACACAGAATTGAACTCCAAGGGAGCTTTTGCAAGACAAAAGCTACCAAGGGTTTCCTGGCAGTTTCGTGAAGTTGAAAAGTTAATGTCTTAGAAACCCTAGTTCACTGTTTCCTAAACATCAATCATTTGGGCCACCTTTGAGATTTGGGACCTATCCATGTATGTGGCTTCCCTGGTGGCTCAGAGGTTAAAGCGTCTGCCTCCAATGCGGGAGACCTGGGTTCGATCCCTGGGTCGGGAAGATCCCCGGAGAAGGAAATGGCAACCCACTCCAGTATTCTTGCCTGGAGAATCCCATGGTTGGAGGAGCCTGGTAGGCTACGGTCCACGGGGTCGTAGAGAGTCGGATACGACTAAGCGACTTCACCTCACCTATCTCCAAATCCAGTTTATTAAAATAATTACTGAGAGAAGTTGATGTCCCTACTGTAAGCAGAAAATCAGTGCCATTTGTTAAATAGAAGGTATACCTTAGTTCAGTAAGAGAATGTTTAAATGTATTGTCTAAATCAAGTTGTGTTACCACTACCAATGCTGTACATGCCACACTTTGGGAAATAAAGCCCTAAAATTATACCATAATCCACTGTGCAGGATGAAAGAGTAAGATCAAAAACAGAAGGCCCTGTCCTTGTGAAGTGCCCTGAGTTGGAGAACCAGGCCTCCTCTTGAGAAGACTGATTTCAGCTTTCTTAATGAAGTGCACAAGTAGCCACTAACCTCTATAGCACTTTGATCCAGTTAGAATACTATACTACAAAAAATGTTATTTTATTACCAGGACTCTCAACCAGCAAATATAACCATGGGCCACTACAGGGCTAGACAATTATTTTCAGTTTAAAGACAAAACTCGGCCCCTGAGCCTTCTGAAAGGCAACGTGACCAAATGCTCTCCAGAGATGGACCATTTTATGTGATCCACAGTCACCACTGAAAGGGCACACCATTTCTTTATTCTCTTCTCTTAGGACTGTGAAGAGTCAGCTGATAGAAAGTTTAAGAGAAACAGATTCAGGCTACAACAAAAACAAAAACAAACACACAAAATAAAGCAAACACCAAAGCTGCTCCTTGCAGGTAATTTTTCAAGCTCTGTTCCAACAGGAACCAAAACCTGGAGAACAAGGATGAAAGAACAATCATGAAACAGATTCTAGGGACAAACGCACATACCTCATCCTGCTAAGCTTCCACCCTGACTGGCTTTCCCTTTCCCTTTTATACCCCACTCAGATGGGAGAGGACTCACCCATCGAGAGACAATGCAGGGAAATGCCTTGAATGCCCTGGTTCTCTACAGTCTGATCCTTCCACTTGGACTTAGGCGAAAGTCGGCAGTGAAGCTGGGTGTTGCCTGACCTGGCTGAAGTCTGGCTGAAACTGCTGCTGCTGTTGCTAAGTTGCTTCAGTTGTGTCCGACTCTGTGCGACCCCATGGACGGCAGTCCACCAGGCTCCACCATCCCTGGGATTCTCCAGGCAAGAAACTGGAGTGGGTTGCCATTTCCTCCTCCAATGCATGAAAGTGAAAATTGAAAGTGAAATCGCTCAGTCATGTCCGACTCTTTGTGACCCCATGGGTCAGGTCCAGGCAAGAGTACTGGAGTGGGGTGCCATTGCCTTCTCCGCTGGCTGGGACTAGCACCTTTCAATTATGGATAATTAGCAGGGACTAGAGGCAGGTTCCTTGCTTCTGCCCTAAAGAAGATATAAAAATGACAGACATGATTTCCAGTGCAGGAAATGGTGCTCAGCCTATGCACAGGGCAAGGAGACTCACTGCCCCTCACTCTGCCCTGCCTGGCACCCACACTGAAGCTGGCCTAGCATGGCTCTGGATCAACAACTAAAGGAAAAGCCTCAATTGATTCCAGGGAGGAGGCAGGCAGAAAAGAAGACTTGAGAATATGTCTGCCCTCCAATGCCCAGACCCACCCCGGACCTGACACAATGCAATCCCTAACAACCCAAGCCATCCCAACCAATATGTATCTGCTAATGCTCTTAAACCTTAAACAAGGGTCATCTTTTGTCACCTTTCAAAATATTTTTCCTCTCAGTTGGTATGAATTTGCTAATTCTTTCCAAGGGATTTGTCTCTCTTTGATCCTCAGTGCCTTTGTGCCTCTTGAGAATTTAAATAGGTCTTCTGGGGTTTCCATTTTCTACCTACCTCAGTATTCTTGCCTGGAGAATCCCATGGATGGAGGAGCCCGGCAGGCTACAGTTCATAGGGTTTCAAAAAGTCAGACGCAACTGAAGCAACTTGGCACACACGCAAGCGTGCACCTGCATTGCTTACTCTTTGGCCTCTGGAAGGCATCTGGTTTCACAGAAGGCCTTCAAAGACTCCAGAAGTCAAAGGTCAAATTCTATATTTGTAACACACAGTCAGAAACAGAGAAAATTTAACAGAGAGACATACACGTCCATACATCAGAAGATTCAGTTTGTTAAGATGTGAATTCTCCTCAAATCGACCCATAGAGCTAATACAATCCTAAAAAGTTCAAGTAGAATATTTTTTGTAAAAATTGACAAGTTGATTCTAAAGTTTATACAGAAAAGCAAAGGACCTAAAACAGTAAAAACAAAAAGAAACAAAGTTGGAAGTCTCGACAACTTTGATTTCAAGGTTTACTACAAAACTACAGTAATCAAGACAGAAGAGGACTGGTGACCAAACAGGCATCTCGATGAAAAGGACAGCAGACAGTCCAGAAAGAGACCAACACACGTGGCCAACTAATGTGTGACAAAGGGCCAAGATTATTGAGTGGAGAAAGGACAGTCTTTTCAGTAAATGATTCTTGAAAAATTGGACATATCAATGAAAAAAGAGAAAAAAATGAGCTCTGACCAATAACTCACATGATATACAAAAATTTTATGAAATGCATCATAGAGCTGAACAAACTTAAAAGTATAAAATTTCTAAAAGGATAAAAATCTTCGTGATTTCAGTTCAGTGAAGGTTTCTTAGGTCACAATAAATACAATTTAAAAAAACTGATATATTGTACTACATTTAAATTAAACACTTCTATTCTTCCCAAGATTCTGGTAAAAGAATCATAATAATAAAAACACAAGCTACAGATTGGGAGAAAACACGTATCTCATAAAAGACATATCAAAATGTATTAGGAACTCCTATAATGGAAAAGTAAAACAATTT
Organism: Capra hircus; assembly: GCF_001704415.2. Taxonomy (NCBI): domain Eukaryota; kingdom Metazoa; phylum Chordata; class Mammalia; order Artiodactyla; family Bovidae; genus Capra; species Capra hircus. The sequence goes on from NC_030835.1 coordinate 20,504,338, forward strand.
AAATGGGCAAAAGATTTGAACAGTTACTTTCTCAAAGAAGATATAAATGGCAAATAAGCTATTGAAAAGATGCATTAACGAAATACAAAGTAAAGCCACAAAGAAATACCACTATCTACCTATTAGAATAGCCAAAAATAATCAAATGAAATACCATATCAAACAAATAGAATACACATACATTGCTGTTGAGAATACAAAAATGGTACACTTTGGTTTCAAAATAGCTCTCTAAGCACATGCCAAAGTATTTACCTAAGAAAAACGAAAACATACATCCACACCAAGACCTGTTAGCAAACGTTTGTTGCAGCTTTATTCATAATCACCAAAATCTGAAAGCAAACCTAAATGTCCATCAACTAGGTGAACAGATGAACATGTTGTGGAACATCTATGTGATGGAATACTACTTGGCAACAAAAAGGGATGAATTAATGATATACACACTGACGAATCTCAAAAGCATTATCCAAAGTGCAAGAAGCCAGACACAAAAAACTATACATTGCATGATGCCCTTACGACATTCCAGAAAAGGGAAAAACTATAGCAACAGAAATCAGATCAGTAGTTGCCAGGGGTCAGGGACAGAAGGACGAGAATGATTACAAAGGGTACTAGGGAATTTTGGGGATGACGTAAATATTCTATATCTTAATTGTGGTGGTGGTTACAAACTGTTTCCATTTGTTAAAACTCAGACCTGTTTATCTAAAAAGGATCAGTTTTTCTTTTTAAATTTATTTTTAGCTGTGCTAGGTCTTTATTGTTGTGCGCAGGCTTTCCCTAGTTGTGGCAAGCAGAGGCTACACTCCAATTGTGGTGCGCAAGCTTCTCATTGCTGTGGCTTCTCTTGTGGAGCTTGGATTCTAGGGTGCTGGGGCCTCAGTAGTTGGTGGCACACATGGAGTCTTCCCAGGGATTGGAACTTGTGTTCCCTGCACAGTGAACCCTAAGAAAGGCAATGCCAAAGAATGCTCAAACTACCGCACAATTGCACTCATCTCACGTGCTAGCAAAGTAATGCTCAAAATTCTCCAAGACAGGCTTTAGCAATACGTGAACCGTGAACTTCCAGATGTTCAAGCTGGATTTAGAAAAGACAGAGGAACCAGAGAGCAAATTGCCAGCATCCACTGGATCATGGAAAAAGCAAGACAGTTCCAGAAAAACATCTATTTCTGCCTTATTGACTATGCCAAAGTCTTTGACTGTGTGGATCACAATAAACTGTGGAAAATTCTGAAAGAGATGGGAATACCAGACCACCTGACCTGCCTCTTGAGAAATCTGTATGCAGGTCAGGAAGCAACAGTTAGAACCAGACATGGAACAACAGACTGGTTCCAAATCAGGAAAGGAGTACGTCAAGTATATTGTCACCCTGCTTATTTAACTTATATGCAGAGTACATCATGAGAAATGCCAGGCTGGATGAAGTATAAGCTGGAATCAAGACTGTCAGGAGAAATATCAATAACCTCAGATATGCAGATGACACCACCCTTATGGCAGAAAGTGAAGAAGAACTAAAGAGCCTCTTGATGCAAGTGAAGAAGAGTGAAAAAGTTGGCTTAAAGCTCAACATTCAGAAAACTAAGATCATGGCAGCTGGTCCCATCACTTCATGGGAAATAGATGGGGAAACAGTGGAAACAGTGGCTGACTTTATTTTTTTGGGCTCTAAAATCACTGCAGATGGTGACTGCAGCCATGAAATTAAAAGATGCTTACTCCTTGGAAGGAAAGTTATGACCAACCTAGACAGCATATTAAAAAGCAGAGACATTACTTTGGCAACAAAGGTCTGTCTAGTCAAGGCCATGGTTTTTCCAGTAGTCATGTATGGATATGAAAGTTGGACTATAAAAAAAGATGCGTGCCAAAGAATTGGTGCTTCTGAAATGTGGTGTTGGAGAAGATTCTTGAGAGTCCCTTGGACTGCATGGAGATCCAACCAGTCCACCCTAAAGGAATCAGTCCTGGGTGTTCACTGGAAGGACTGATGTTGAAGCTGAAACTCCAATACTTTGGCCACCTGATGGGAAGAGCTGACTCTTTTGAAAAGAGCCTGATGCTGGAAAAGATTGAGGGCAGGAGGATAAGGAGAAGACAGAGGATGGGATGGTTGGATGGCATCACTGACTCAATGGACATGAGTTTGGGTAAACTCCGGGAGTTGGTGATAGACAGGGAGGCCTGGCATGCTGCGGTCCATGGGGTCACAAAGAGTCGGACACGACTGAGCAACTGAACTGAACTGACCTGGACATTCCATTGTGTATAAGTTTGTGTGTATGTACACACACCACATCTTCTTTATTCGTCCATTTATTCACTTATTGATGGACACTTAGTTTGCTTCCATATCTTTGCTATTGCAAATAATGCTACAATGAACATTAGGTTTGTTGTTGTTTTTTTAATTAGTGCCTTTCTTTGGATGACTACCCGGAAGTGGAGTTTCTGGAGGGCACAGTAGTTTTATTTCTAATTATGTGAGGAACCTCCTATTGTTATTCATAGTGGCTGTATCAACTTACATTCTCACCAACAATGCACAAGGGTTCCCTTTTCTCCATATCCTCGCTAACACTTGTTATTGTTTTAAAATTTGTCCATATCACGTGGCATTCATGATCTGAATTCCCCCACCAGGGACTGAACCCAGGCCTGAGCAGTGAAAGTGCTGAGTCCTAACCAGTGGACTGCCAAGGAATTCTCATTGTTGACTTTTTTCTTTTTTACTTTATTTTACTTTACAATACTGTATTGGTTTTGCCATACATCAACACGAATCCGCCACGGGTGTACACGAGTTCCTAATCCTGAACCCACCTCCCACCTTCCCCCATCCCCTGCCATACCATCTCTCTGGGTCATCCCAGTGCACCAGCCCCAAGGATCCTGTATCCTGCATGGAACCTAGACTGGTGATTCATTTCTTATATGATATTATACATGTTTCAATGCCATTCTCCCAAATCATCCCACCCTTTCCCTCTCCCACAGAGTCCAAAAGTCTGTTTTATACATCTGTGTCTCTTTTGCTGTCTCGCATACAGGGTTATCATTACCATCTTTCTAAATTCCATATATATGTGTTAGTATACTGTATTGGTGTTTTTCCTTCTGGCTTACTTCACTCTGTATAATCGGCTCCAGTTTCATCCACTTCATTAGAACTGATTAAAATGTATTCTTTTTAATGGCTGAGTAATACTCCATTGTTGACTTTTGGATAATAGCTATTCTGACAGCTGTAAGTCATGTCTCACTATGGTTTTGGTTTGTATTTCTCTGATGATTAGTAATATTAAGCATCTTTTCACAAGTCTATTGGGAATCTTTATGTCTTCTTTGGAAAAATGTCTATTCAGGTTCTCTGTCCACTTTTCAACCAAGTTGGATGAGTTCTTTGAATATTTTGGATATTAGCTCACATCAGATATATCATTGGCAAATATCCCATTGAGTAGGCTGCTTTTCATTTTGTTGATAGTTTCCTTCACTGTGCAAAAGCTCTGTAGTTTGATGTAGTCCCATTTGTTTATTTTCAATTTTTTTTTCCCTTGCTTGAAGAGACATATCCAAAAAAATATTGCTCTTTGATATCAGAGTGTACTGCTTATGTTTTCCTCTAGGAGTTTTGTGGTTTCATGTCTTACATTTATGTCTTTAATCCATTTGAGGTCTGTTTGTTTTCTGTCATATATACACAAATCTATATACATATACAGACATAAAGTTCCTCGACCAGGGATTGAACCCATGCCTCCTGCAGTGGAAGCATGGAATCGTAACCACTGGACCTCCAGGAGAGTCCCTTTTGTTTATTTTGTAAATGGTATGACAAAGTAGTCTGATTCTTGTGCACATAGCTGTCCAGTTTTCTCAATATCATTTACTGAAGAGACTGTCTTTCCCCATTGTATATTCTTGCCTCCTTTGCTATAGAATAATTGGCCATATAAGCATAGGTTTATTTCTGGGCTTTCTATTCTGCTCCATTAATCTACGTTGTTTTTGCACCAGTACTATATCATTTGAATTATTACAGCTTTGCAATATAGTTTGAAATTGGAGTGTGTGATACCTCCAGCTTTGTTCTTCTTTCTCAAGACTATTTTGGCTATTCAGAGTTGCCACTGAGATCTTGATAGGGAATTCACTGAACCCATAGATCACTTCGGGTAGCATGGACAAGATGGACATGTACACACTGCTATATTTAAAATGGATAACCAACAAGGACCTACAGTATAGCACATGGAGCTCTGTTATGTGACAGCCTGGATGGGAGGGGAGTTTGGGAGAGGATAGATACATGTGTATATATATGGCTGAATCCCTCTGCTGTTCACCTGAACTATCATAACACTGTTAATTTGCTATATCCCAATACAAAATAAAAAGGTCAAAATATTAAGCCCTCCAATCCATGAACATTGCCACTAAATTACTTCAGTCATGTCAGACTCTTTAACGACCCTATGGACTGTAGCCCACCAGCCTCCTGTGTCCATGGGATTCTCCAGGCAAGAATACTGGAGTGGGTTGCAAATTAACCTTAATTAAATTACCATAATAAAGGCTATACATGAAATGCCCACAGCTCATATCATAATCAATGGGGAAAAACTGAAAACTTTTCCTATAAGATCGGAAACAAGATAAGGATGCCCACTCTCACCACTTCTATTCAACATAGTCCTGGAACTCCCAGCCAGAGCAATTAAGCAAGAGAGAGAAATAAAAGTCATCCAAATTGGAAATAACTAAAATCATATATTTACAGATGACATGATAAAATATGCAGAAAACCCTAAATACCCCCATAAAAGCTGTTAAAATGAGTCAACAAATTGAGTAAAGTTGCAGTATATAGAAATCGACATACAAAAATCAATTTTAAAAAATCAGTTGCATTTCTATTTACCAACAAGGAACTATTTAAGAAGGAAACTAAGACGATAACTCCATTTGCAATAGCATCAAAAGAATAAAATCCTTAGGAATAAATTTAACTAAGGATGTGAGAGACTGAAAACATTGATGAAAGATAATAAATGGAAAGATATCTTGGTGCTTGTGCTTTGGATTTTACAAAATGTTTTCACAGATAGTATCTCACTTGAGCCTGATGGCAATGCTGTGAAGTATAAAGGGCAGGTAGAAGATTTGCCAACAGACAAGGCAACCGAGGCTCCAAGAGGACCAGATGAAAAGCTGGTCACTCATCTGGCTAGTGACAGAGAATTAGATCTTGGGTCTCCTGCATGTTCTTTGGGCTCTTTTTATGACCTTACTCAGATGACAGAGTAACCACTTAATGAGCACCAAAGGCATAAGCTGCTGTAGATCCGCAGGGGTCAAAGGCACCGCGAGGGCAGGCAACAATCTCTATGGAAGATAACACACACATGAGGCTGGGAAACATCTATGATGTATTGTGTTGAATAAGAGTAGGAAAGTAATCACACACACGTACATGTACTCGACTCCTTGATCCTCTTCAGTGGCCTCAGGCTCAAATCCACATGCCCCAGTACAGCAGCCAAGGCCTGTCACAGGCCAGCCCCTCTCCAGACCCTCCATGCCACTGCCCACCTCCTACTCCATGCTCTGGCTGTGCTCAGATGCTTGTGGTTCTCCCATGTGGGCCATGCCCAGGGACACACGACCCCCGACCTCTGCTTAAAGTGTGCTTCTCATCAAGCTAACATCTACTTATTCTTCCTATCTTGGTTCAGGTATCACTTTCTCCTGGAATCCTGTGTACATGCTTATGGGGCTCTTGGTCGTTTGCCCTTCTATTGCGCGATATGATTCTTTTTTTTTTTTTTCAATTTGCTCCATATGATTCTGTACCACTTATTTGTTCATCTGACCCTAGTCGACAAGCTCCCTAAGGTCAGGGTATGAGCCTTTTGTCCCTGGTGTGTACAGGGCCAGCCACATAATAAAGGCTCAGTGCATACCTAATAAATGATGGTGTGAGCAAGGGAGGCCCAGCATGGAGAGCTCCAACAGCCTCGAGACTTCAGACACATGGTGAAAAAGGATACTATTAGAGAATCAAGATGTGTGGGAAGGAATAAGGGGAAGGTACAACATCCCTGATTGTGGAAAATAACTTAAGCAACTTTAACGTGAGCTTTCATCTGTTCTTCCCTGTGCCTCCTGACATAGGTGACTGGCAGGCTGATTCAGACAGGCTAGTGCTAAGCCAGGAGCTGGGAGGCCTGAGCCAGTCTCAAAGCCAAAGCGAGCAGTGGGCTATTCACAGCTGAGCACCCAGAAGCCCAGAGAAGTGAGGTGACTGACCTAAAGATTCCCTGCAACTTAGCAGCACGGTTAGTTTCAAACTCAGGTATGGAAATTCCAGTTCAGGGTTCTTCTATAGCATCAGGCACCCTTTGGATCTGAGATAAGGTTCAAAGGGTTGTGGATCTGACTGGCACCAAGGGCCTGGTGAAAACAGGAAGCAAGGACGAAAGGACAGAGATCTTGAACACAGTCATGTGCCAGACCAGCAATATTCAGCACAGGCCCCAGTGGAGACAGGCTAGCGAAAATGAGAATCTAGAGACACATTTCCTTCGCCCTCCATGCTAAAGATTCCATGCCTTTGTGTTGTTTTCCTGACTCTGACTCTGGACTAGCTAGCCATAGGCTGAGTACTCTCAGGTACCTCTTCAAAACAACCTGCAAAGAAGTTGCTATAACCTCCTTTGTACCTATGAAAACAATAGAGCTGAGAGGGCTAAGTAATTAGCTCCAGGTCACAGAGCTAGTAAGTGGCAGGGCAGGAATTTGAACCTGATTTTTCTCCACTAACCAAAGTGGTTCTAAGTGGTCAGGAAACTTTCAGCTTTTCAGTTTTGCTGAGACTGAAGATAATTCAGCAACTGAAGATAATTTTATGCTGGTGTTCTTTAGTAGTATCGTATCATGTGCAAGATTCACGGAGGTACTTAAGCAGCTTAACACATGGTACAATAAAGGAAGGAAAATGATCGTGTTTTTAAACAAATAGTCTGGAGATAACCACCAAATTTTCTGGGACATTCATCCCTCAGCCAGTACGAGAGGTAAGAATGAAGGATCCGAAACTCAAGGATGACTCAGGACTTTGTTTTTTCCTTGGAGAACAATAGACATTTAAGTACATACGGTGATGGTGACTCTAGCCATGGCAGATATGGGGGAAACCAGAGAACACCCATGGGCCCTGGCAGCAACAGTTTTGGGAGGTGCATGTTGACCTAAGTCCTCTTGGGTGTCGCCAACCCCCCGACCATAGAGCCTGTAGATTTCAGGCTCACCTGGGTCGCTTCAGGACAAACAACTAACTGGGAGAGAGCAGAGCCCCACCCATTAGTAGACAATTAGATTAAAGATTTACTGAGCATGGTTCTTTTGTTGAGTTTGAGGGCTATTCCATTTCTTCTAAGGGATTCTTGCCCACAATAGTAGATATAATGGTCATCTGAATTAAATTTGCCCATTCCTGTCCATTTTACTTCGTTGATTCCTAAAATGTCAATGTTCACTCTTGCCATCTCCTGTTTGACTACTTCCGATTTACCTTGATTCATGGACCTAACATTCCAGATTTCCGTGCAATATTGCTCTTTACAGCATTGGACTTTACTTTCATCACCAGTCACATTCACAACTGGGCATTGTTTTCGCTTTGGCTCTATCTCTTCATTCTTTCTGGAGAAATTTCTCCACTCTTCTCCAGGAGCATATTGGCCATCTACCGACCTGGGGAGTTCATCTTTCAGTGTTTTGCCTTTTCATACTGTTCATGGGGTTCTCAAGGCAATGAGAGAGCTAATTCTTAGGTAGGTTGATAACAAGTCTGGGGCCCTCCAAGGAGGAAGGGGTCCAGGCCTTGAGGAGGAGAAAGGGGCCTGGGGCTCTCAAGGAGGAGAAAAGGACAAACTTTTTTTTCTACATTGTTTTGTCTTAGTCACATAAGATGTTATTTTCTTTAAGTCCAGATCTAAATAGATGGGGAAACAGTGGAAACAGTGTCAGACTTTATTTTTGGGGGTCCAAAATCACTGCAGATGGTGACTGCAGCCATGAAATTAAAAGACGCGTACTCCTTGGAAGAAAAGTTATGACCAATCTAGAGAGCATATTCAAAAGCAGAGACATTACTTTGCCGACTAAGGTCCGTCTAGTCAAGGCTATGGTTTTACCTGTGGTCATGTATGGATGTGAGAGTTGGACTGTGAAGAAGGCTGAGCGCCAAAGAATTGATGCTTTTGAACTGTGGTGTTGGAGAAGACTCTTGAGAGTCCCTTGGACTACAAGGAGATCCAACCAGTCCATTCTGAAGGAGATCAGCCCTGGGATTTCTTTGGAAGGAATGATGCTAAAGCTGAAGCTCCAGTACTTTGGCCACCTCATGCGAAGAGTTGACTCATTGGAAAAGACTCTGATGCTGGGAGGAATTGGGGCCAGGAGGAGAAGGGGATGACAGAGGATGAGATGGCTGGATGGCATCACCGACTCGATGGACGTGAGTCTGAGAGAACTCCGGGAGATGGTGATGGACAGGGAGGCCTGGCGTGCTGCGATTCATGGGGTCGCAAAGAGTCAGACACGACAGCGACTGAACTGAACTGAATGCTTACACAACAAAACAACTCATTTTGCTCAAGGGTATGTATTCCCTTAAGCTCTGTACTAATGATTATATAACAACAATGTATCTCGCTCAAGGACATGTTTCTCTTTCTTAACAAGAACCATCTGTGGGAGTCTGGTAAAAGTATATAAGGCCATGATGAGCCTGGTGAGGGTGTCTGTCCCACTTCTGATGTCTGACAGAAGTTTTCTCTGTCCATTTTCACTTTAATAAAACCCTGCCACACAAAAGCTCTTGAGTGATCAAGCCTGGTCCCAGGTCCTGAAGCTAAACTTCTTCACAGGTCACAAATCCAACATTGTTCACCGAAACCTATTAGCAAGAATACTGAAGTGGTTTGCCATTTGCTTCTCCAGTGGACCAAGTATTGTCAGAATTCTCCACCATGACCCGTTCATCTTGGGTGGCCCTATATGGCATGGCTCAACTGATCGGTGCAAAGAAATAGAGGAAAACAATAGAATGGGAAACACTAGAGATCTCTTTAAGAAAATTAGAGATACCAAGGGAATATTTCATGCAAAGATGGGAATAAAGGAAAGAAACAGTATGGATCCAAAAGAGGCAGAAGATATTAAGAAAAGGTGGCAAGAATACACAGAATTCAATTCAGTTCAGTCGTTCAGTCATGTCCGATTCTTTGTAACCCCATAGACTGCAGCCTGCCAGGCCTCCCTGTCCCACCAACTCCCAGAATTTACTCATATTCATGTCCATTGAGTCGGAAATGCCATCCAACTATTCCATCCTCTGTCATCCCCTTCTCCTCCTGCATTCAATATTTCCCAGCATCAGGGTCTTTTCAAATGAGTCAGCTCTTCACATCAGGTGGCCAAATTACTGGAGTTTCAGCTTCAGCATCAGTCCATCCAATGAACATTCAGGACTGATTTCCTTTAGGAGAGACTGGTTGGATAGCATTGCAGTCCAAGGGACTCTCAAGAGTCTTCTCCAACACCACAGTTCAGAAGCATCAATTCTTCGGTGATCAGCTTTTTTTAAGACCAACTCTCACATCCATATATGACTATTGGAAAAAACACAGCCTTGACTAGATGGACCTTTGTTGCCTAAGTAATGTCTCTGATTTTTAACATGCTGTCAAGGTTGGTCATAACTTTTCTCCCAAGGAGTAAGTGTCTTTTTATTTCATGGCTGCAGTCACCATCTGCAGTGATTTTGGAGCCCCAAAAATAAAGTCAGCCACTGTTTCTACTGTTTCTCCATCTATTTGCCATGAAGTGATGGGACCGGAAACAATGATCTTTGTTTTCTGAGTGTTGAACTTTAAGCCAACTTTTTCACTATCCTCTTTCACTTTCATCAAGAGGCTCTTTAGTTCTTCTTCACTTTCTGCCATAAGGGTGGTGTCATCTGCATATCTGAGGTGATTGATATTTCCCCCAGCAGTCTTGATTCCAGCTTGTGCTTCATCCAGCCTAGCATTCTCATAATGTACTCTGAATATAAGTTAAATAAGCAGGGTGATAATACACAGCCTTGATGTACTCCTTTTCCTATTTGGAACCAGTCTGTTGTTCCATGTCCAGTTCTAACTGTTGCTTCCTGACCTGCATACAGATTTCTCTGTCTGGTATTCCCATCTCTTTAAGAATTTTCCAGTTTGTTGTGATCCATGCAGTCAGAGGCTTTGGCATAGTCAATAAAGCAGAAATAGATGTTTTTCTGGAACTCTCTTGCTCTTTCAATGATCCGATGGATGTTGGCAATTTGATCTCTGGTTTCTCTGCCTTTTCTAAATTCAACTTGAACATCTAGAAGTTCACAGTTCACGTATTGCAGAAACCTGGCTTGGAGAATTTTGAGCATTACTTTGCTAGCATGTGAGATGAATGCAATTGTGTGGTAGTTTGAGCATTCTTTGGCATTGCCTTTCTTAGGACTGGAATGAAAAATGACCTTTTCCAGTCCTGTGGCCACTGCTGAGTTTTCCAAATTTGCTGGCATATTGAGTGCAGCACTTTCACAGCATTATCTTTTAGGGTTTGAAATAGCTCAACTGGAATTCCATCACCCCCACTAGTTTTGTTCATTGTGATGCTTTCTAAGGCCCACTTGACTTCACATTCCAGGATGTCTGGTTCTAGGTGAGTGGTCACGCCATCATGATTATCTGGGTCGTGAAGATCTTTTTTGTATAGTTCTGTGTATTCTTGCCACCTCTTCTTAATATCTTCTGCTTCTGTTAGGTCCATAACATTTCTGTCCTTTATTGAGCCCATCTTTGCATGAAATGTTCCCTTGGTATCTCTAATTTTCTTGAAGAGATCTCTAGCCTTTCCCATTCTATTGTTTTCCTCTATTTCTTTGCGCTGATCACTGAGGAAGGCTTTCTTATCTCTCCTTGCTATTCTTTGGAACTCTGCATTCAAATGGATATATCTTTCCTTTTCTCCTTTGCTTTTCACTTCTCTTCTATTCACAGCTACTTGTAAGGCCTCCTCAGCCAGCCATTTTGCTTTTTTGCATTTCTTTTTCTTGGGGATGATCTTGCTCCCTGTCTCCTGTACAATGTCACGAACCTCCATCCATAGTTCATCAGGCACTCTGTCTATCAGATCTAGGAATCAGTGAACTAAAATAAACTGTAATGGGTGAATTTAACTCAGATGACCAGTATGTCTACTACTATGGCCAAGAATCCCTTAAAGAAATGGAGTAGCCATCATAGTCAACAAAAGAGTCTGAAATGCAGCACTTGGAGGTAGTCTCAAAAATGACATGATGATCTCTGTTCGTCTCCAAGGCAAACCATTCAATATCACGGTAATCCAAGCCTATGCCCCAACCAGTAACACTGAAGAAGCTGAAGTTGAACAGTTCTATGAAGACCTACAATACCTTCTAGAATTAACATCCAAAAAAGATATCCTTTTCATTATAGGGGACTGGAATGCAAAAGTAGGAAGTCAAGAAACATCTAGAGTAACAGGCAAGTTTGGCCGTGGAGTACAGAATGAAGCAGGGCAAAGGTTAATAGAGTTCTGCCAAGAGAATGCACTGGTCATAGCAAACACCCTCTTCCAACAACACCAGAGAACACTCTACATGGACATCACCAGATGGTCAACACCAAAATCAGATTGATTACATTCTTTGCAGCCAAAGACGGAGAAGCTCTATACAGTCAGCAAAAACAAGACCGGGGAGTTGACTGTGGCCCAGATCATGAACTCTTTATTGCCAAATTCAGACTTAAAGAAAGCAGGGAAAACCACTAGGCCATTCAGGTATGACCTAAATCAAATCCCTAATGATTATACAGTGGAAGTGACAAATAGATTTAAGAATACACAGAAGAACTATACAAAAAAGATCTTAATGACCCAGATAACCACAATGGTGTGATCACTCACCTAGAGCCAGACATCCTGGAATGTGAAGTCAAGTGGTATTAGGAAGCATCACAATGAACAAAGCTAGTAGAGGTAATGGAATTCCAGTTGAGCTATTTCAAACCCTAAAAGATGATGCTGTGAAAGTGCTGCACTCGATATGCCAGCCAATTTGGAAAACTCAGCAGTGGCCACAGGACTGGAAAAGGTCATTTTTCATTCCAATGCCAAAGAAAGGTAATGCCAAAGAATGCTCAAACTACCACACAACTGCACTCATCTCACACGCTAGCAAAGTAACGCTCAAAATTCTCCCACACTGGCTTCAACAGTAAGTGAACTGAGAACTTCCAGATGTTCAAGTTGGATTTAGAAAAGGCAGAGAAACCAGAGATCAAATTGCCAACATCCATTGGATCATCGAAAAGGCAAGAAAGTTCCAGTAAAACATCTATTTCTGTTTTATTGATTACACCAAAGCCTTTGACTATGTGGATCACAACAAACTGGAAAATTCTTAAAGAGATGGGAATACCAGACCACCTGACCTGACTCCTGAGAAATCTGTATGCAGGTCAAGAAGCAACATAACTGAACATGAAACAATAGATTGGTTCCAAATCAGGAAAGGAATATGACAAGGCTGTATGCTTTCACCCTGCTTTTTTAACTTCTATGCAGAATACATCAAGAGAAATGCTGGGCTGGATGAATCACAAGCTAGAATCAAGACTGCTGGGAGAAATATCAATAATCTCACATATGCAGATGAGACCACCCATATGGCAGAAACCAAAGAGAAACTAAAGAGCCTCTTGAGCATGAAAGAGGACAGTGAAAAAGCTGGCTTAAAACTCAACATTCAAAAAACAAAGATCAGGGCATCAGACCCCATCACTTCATGGCAAATAAATGGGGAAACAATGGAAAGAGTGACAGACTGTATTTTCTTGGGCTCCAAAATCACTGAAGATGGTGCCTGCAGCCATGAAATTAAAAGATGCTTGCTTCTTGGAAGAAAAGCTGTGACCAACTTAGACAGCAGATTAAAAAGCAGAGACATCACTTTGCAGACAAAGGTCTGTCTAGTCTAAGCTATGGTTTTTCCATAGTCATGTATGGATGTGAGAGTTGGACCATAAAGAAAGCTCAGCACCGAAGAACTGATGCTTTTGAACTGTGGTGTTGGAGAAGACTCTTGAGAGTACATTGGACAGCACGGAGATCAAGACAGTCAATCCTAAAGGAAATGAGTCCTGAATGTTCATTGGAAGGACTGATGCTGAAGCTCCAATACTTTGGCCACCTGATGCCAGGTGTTGAAGAGTTGACTCATTGGAAAAGACCCTGATGCTAGGGAAGATTGAAGGCAGGAGGAGAAGGGGACCACAAAGGATGAGATGGTTAGATGGCATCCCCAAATTGATGGACATGAATTTGAGCAGGGTCTGGAAGTTGGTGATGGACAGGGAAGTCTGGCATGCTGCAGTCCATGGGGTTGCACAGAGTCAGACACGACAGCAACTGAACTGAGCATGGTTCTGCCTACCAGAACAAGACCTAGTTTTCCCCATAGCCAGTCACTCCCATCAGGAAGCTTGCATAAGCCTCTTATCCTCATCCATCACAGGGCAGACAGAAGCAAGAACTACAATCCTACAGACTTCAGAATGAAAGCCACAATCACAGAAAGCTAACCAAAATGATCACATGGATCACAGCTTTGTCACAGTGAAGGGGCTTGCATGACTCAGTGAAGCAATGACAAAACGTGGCCCACTAGAGAAGGGAATGGCAAACCACTCTAGCATTCTTGCCTCAAGAAGCCCATGAGCAGTGTGAAAAGGCAAAAAGATATGACACTGGAAGATGGGCCCCCCAGATGAGTGGGTGTCCAGTATGCTTACTGGGGAAGCATGGAGAAATAGCTCCAGAAATAGAGCTGGGCCAAAGTGGAAATGACGCCCAGTTGTGGATGTGTCTGGTGGTGAAAGTAAAGTCCAATGCTGTAAAGAACAATACTACATAAGAAGCTGGAAAGTTAGGTCCATGAATCAAGGTAAATTGGAAGTGGTCAAACAGGAGATGGCAAGAAGAACATCGACATTTTAGGAATCAGTGAACTAAAATGGACAGGAATGGGCAAATTTAATTCAGATGACCATTATGTCTAATTCTGTAGGCAAGAATCACTTAGAAGAAATGGAGTAGCCCTCATAGCAAACAAAAGAGTCTGAAATGCAGTATTTGTATATAATCCCCCAAACAACAAAATGATCTCAGTTCATTCCCCAAGGCAAACTATTCAATATCACAATAATCCACTAACACTGAAGAAGCTGAAGTTGAAGACCTACAAGACCTTCTAGAACTAACACACACAAAAGATGTTCTTTTCATCACAGGGAATTGGAATGCAAAAGTAGGAAGTCGAGATACCTTGATTAACAGGTAAGTTTGGCCTTTGAGTACAAAATGAAGCAGGGAAAAGGCTAACAGAGTTTTGCCAAGAGAACACACTGGTCATAGCAAATACCCTCTTCCAACAACACAGGAAACAACTCTACACATGAACGTCACCAGATGGTCAAAACTGAAATCAGATGGATTATATTCTTTGCAGCCAAAGATGGTGATGCTATATATACAGTCAACAAAAACAAGAACTGGAGCAGACTGTGGCTCAGATCATCAGTTCCTTATTGCAAAAGTCAGGCTTAAATTGAAGAAAGTAGGGAAAACCACTAGACCATGTAGGTATGACCTAAATGTAATCCTTTAGGATTATACAGTGGAGGTGGCAAATAGATTCAAGGGAGATTAGATCTGGTAGAGTGCCTGAAGAACTATGGAAGGAGGTTTGTAACATTGTATTGGAAGTGGTGACCAAAATCATCCCAAAGAAAAAGAAATGCAAGAAGGCAAAGTGGTTATCTGAGGAGAACTTACAAATAACTAAGAAGAGAAGAGAAGAGAAGCAAAAGTCAAAGGAGAAAAGAAAAGAACTACCCAATTGAATGCAGTTTCAGAGAATAGCAAGGAGTGATGATAAAGCCTTCTTATGTGAACAATGCAAAGAAATAGAAGAAAACAACAAAATGGGAAAGACTAGACAGCTCTTCAAGAAAACTGGAGATACCAAGGGAATATTTCATTCAAGGATGGGCACAATAAAAGAGAGAAATGGCAAGGATCTAATAGAACCAGAAGACATTAAGAAGAGGTGGCAAGAATACACAGAAGAGCTATAGAAAACATGTCTTGATGACCTGGATAACCACGGTTACTCACCTAGAGCTAGATATCTTGGAGTCTGAAGTCAAGTGAGCCTTAGGAAGCATTACTACGAACAAAACTAGTGAAGGTGATGGCATTCCAGCTGAGCTATTTAAAATCCTAAAAGGTGATACTGTGAAAGTGCTGTACTCAGTATGCCAGCAAATTTGGAAAACAGTAGTGGCCACAGGACTGGAAAAGGTCAGTGTCCACTCTAATCCCAAAGAAGAGCAATGCCAAAGAATGTTCAAACTATCATACAATTGAGCTCATTTCACATGCTAGCAAGGTAATATTCAAAATCCTTCAAGCTAGGCTTCAGTAGTACATGAACTGAGAACTTCCACATGTACATGCTGGCATTAGAAAAGGCAGAAGAACCAGAGATCAAATTGCCAACATTCGTTGGATCACACAGAAACCAAGGGATTTCCAGAAAAACATCTGCTTCTGTTTCATTGACTATGCTAAAGCCTTTGACTGTGTGGATCACAACAAACTATGGAAAATTCTTAAAGTGACAGGAATACCAGACCATCTTACCTGCCTCCTTAGAAACTTGTATGTGGGTCAGGAAGAAACAGAACCAGACTAGGAACAATGGACTGGTTCAAACTTGGGAAAGGAGTAAGTCAAGGCTGTACATTGTCAGCCTGCTTATTCAACTTCTTTGCAGAGTACATCAGGAGAAATGCTGGGCTGGATAAAGCACAAGCTGGAATCAAGACTGCCAGGAGAAATACCAACAATCTCCTATATGCAGATTATACCACTCTAATGGCACAAAGGGAAGAGGAACTAAAGTGTCTTGATGAGAGTAAAAGAGAGTGCAAAAACTGGCTTAAACCTAACATTCAAAAAACTAAGATCATGGCATCCATTCCCATCACTTCATGTCAAATAGATGGGGAAACAATGGAAACAGTGAGAGACTTTATTTTCTTGGGCTCCAAAATCACTGTAGACAGTGACTGCAGCCATGAAATTAAGACATCTGCTCCTTGGAAGAAAAGCTATGACAAATTTTGACAGCATATTAAAAGAGCAGAGACATCACTTTGCCAACAAAGGCCCATATAATCAAAGCTTTTTCTAGTAGTCATGTTATGGATGTGAGAGTTGAACCATAAAGAAGGGTGAGCACTAACGAACTGATGCTTTCAAATTGTGGTGCCAGAGAAGACTCTTGTGAGTCCCTCGAACAGCTAGGATATCAAACCAGTCAATCCTAAAGGAAATCAACCCTGAGTATCCATTGGAAGGACTGATTCTGAAGCTGAAGCTCCAATACTTTGGCCACCTGGTGCAAAGAGCTGACTCATTGGAAAAGATCCCGATGCTGGGAAAGATTAAGGGCAAGAGGAGAAGGGGGCAATAGAGGATGAAATGGTTGGATGGCATCACTGACTCAATGGACATGAGTTTGAGCAAACTCTGGGAGATAATGAAGGACAGAGAAGCCTGGCGTGTTGCTGTCCACGGGGTTGCAAAGAGTCGGACACAACTTAGCAACTGAACAACAACAAAGAACACCCATCTCAGGCACCCCAGGGAGAACAGCATGCAAAGATAGCCCATGTGAGAGCCCAGTGTGTTCGGAACACAGTGCCCAAGTCTGGCTGAAGGGAAATGATGGTTAGTCTTCTATGTCAGCTGGCTAGACTATAGATACTGCTGTTCAATCAAATGCTAATCTAGGCTTCACTTTAAAACTATAGATGTGATTAAAGTCAATAAAACTTAAATAAGAGAGGTGATCCTTGACAATTTAGGCTTCTATCAGTTGAAAAGGCTTACGTGCAGAACTGAGGCTCCTCAAAAGAAGAAATTCCACTTATGCAGAGCAGCCTAGGCGTGTGCCTGAGAGTTCCAGCCTGCCTTTCATGATGGCCAGACCAATGGATTTTAGACTTGCCTTGCCAGCCTTCACAATCATGCAAAGCCAATTCCTTGTAATAAATCTCTTAATATATATTTCACAGTGGTTCTGTTTCTCTGACTGATCCCTGACTGATAAAGAAAGGCAGGCACCTCTCAGAAGATGGGGGAGATGGGCTGGGGGGGGAGTTCAGGCTAGACTTGGATTAGAGAGCCTTGCAGCACATGTTAAAGGCTCTGGACTTTTCCTGAAAAGATAAGAAGAAAAGCAGAAGGGACTCTAGCAGATAAAGAGCAGAATCATATCTGCAGTTTAGATGCTGACAGTCTGTCCACCTGGAGGATGGGGAATGAACTGGAGTGTCCAGGGCCAGCCAGGAGACAGGACCATAAAAAGGGAGGAAGCTGGAGCCATAATTCAGGTAGGACATGGTGGATCTTGGTTGGATAAAGCTGTAGCAGTGGAAATGGTGAGAAAGGGGTGGGTTTGAGAGACACCAAGGAGTAAGCCTCATGGAGCTTGGTGACATACTGGCTGGGGATGAGGCAGAAGGAAGAGGAATCCAAGTTGATTTTCAAGTTGGCACTTTAAATCCCACTGGACCTCAACATACACGGTGGCCACTAGAGGTGCTGCCTCTCAGCCACCTGTTGCCAAATCAAAACATGAAGCCAAGGACACTCATTAAGTACCCAGATGCAACATTCAGATCATCCAGCTTGATAACAGCAATGTGTCTACAAGACACCCTGTTGTGAGCCCTTTGGCTCTTTCAGACTAAACCCTGCAGCTGCCCCTGCCCAGAATAAGGAAAAAGGCAACATCTGGCAGAACAAAGCCAGAAAAACAGAAAGAAAGATCCCGGGTAGAAAGGGAAATGAGAGAAAAAGCAGGGTCAGAGCAGCTGCTTCTGCCATTTCCCAAACCTTGGAGTGAACCAAAGGCCTGGTAGGAATCTGACAGGCTCACAGGGAGAGTGAGTGCCAGGGCACTGGCTGGTGAAAATTTCCAGAATCTTTACAGGAACCCTGGAGGAACTGGTGGTGAATAGAGAGGAAGGCAAGAAACTCAAGGTAAGAAACCCAAACAATACCAGCCACATCACAGGCTTGATTCATTCCATTTCCTGTCTGCCAAGTGGGCAGAGTTATTTCAGGTTACTACTAAACAGAAGAAAAAGAATAATCAAGCTATAAAAGACTGGATACCAAGGTCTGTTTGGGAGAGAAAAGAGATGGAACAGAGCCCTTTGTTTTGATGACTGGCTAAATAATCTGTCTGCAACAACACAGGAGACCCTGTTTCGACCCCTGGGTAGGAAAGATCCCCTGAAGAAGGGAATACTCCAGTATTCTGATCTGGTGAATTCCATGGATAGAGCCTGGCAGGCTACAGTCCACGGGTCACAAAAAGTTGGACACAACTGAGCGACGAACACTAAATGATCTTGTCATAACCATTAATTTCTCTGTGGTCATGATGTTTTAAAAGAGAAAAAGGCAGGGCTTAAAAATACCCATTAATGAGGTTTCATTTCTAATAATGGTGGACAAGTTATTATTAAACCAACCTTCTTGCAAAAAACCACCATAAACTTTGGACAAAATATAAAAACTTTAACTTGAAAGTACTGAAATGCAACGAAAATCAGTAGAAACTGGAAGGGCAGTCCTCGCAGAAGGAAATGGCAATACATAAGTTTCTCATTTTTTATGGCCCTTCACCTAAAGGCGAGCTACACTAGGAGCCAGGCCAGGAGACTGAAACTATGGTAGAAACCCAAAAGCCGATCTTACTGGATTAAAGAATCTAAGGCCACTTTGGAGCAGCTACAACAGCAAGAAAGTGATGCTGAAAAGGAGTGAGCCATGGAGGTGGAACCCCAAATTCTAAATATAAGCTCATGACTGAACTATGAACTATGCATGCAGAGGGCACAAGCAGCCTCCCTTAAGAGATTTCAACCTGCCATTTACTGCAGGGGAGACAGAGTTCAGAGATTGAGCACTATCATTGCTTGATAAACAAACAAAAAAACTCTACTGAGGCAAATAATAATCCAGAGTCTCTACAGCATATGACTCATAATGTAAGAGATATAATCCATAATGACGATCCATAATGTCAGAGATACCATCTATGTCTAGACAATATAAACAAAGTGAGCCATTCCAAAGAAAAGGCAACCAATGAGACTGATCCTGAGATGACTGAGATGGTATAATTACAAGGAATTTTTTTTTTTTTTTTGGTGGCCCATATAGGGATACAAGGATTTTTAAAGAAGCTGGTATAGCTATTCTGAAAGATTTTTTTAAGAAAAGAAAACATACTTGTAATGGACACGTCAGAAATCTCATTAGAGAAATTATTAAAAAAAATAATAATTAAATGGGGAATTCCCTGGTGGTCCAGCGGTTAGAGACCTGGCTCTCTCACTGCCAAGGAAGTACGTTCACTCCCTGGTCTGGGGATCTGAGATCCCACAAGTCTCACAACACAACCAAAAAATAAATAATCAAATAATAAAACAATTTCCCATCCATTATATTTAAAAAAATAACCAAATGGGATCTACCCAAAAATAAAAATATATGTCTACACACAAACTTGCATAGAAATGTTCATAGTGTTCTTCACAGTGGCCAAAAAGTGGAACCAACTCAAATAACCATCCGCTGATGAGTAGAAAAGCAAAATGTGGTGCATCCATGCAGTGGAATATTATTCAGCCATAAAAATTAAGTACATAAGATATAACATGAAGGAACCTTGAAAACATTACGCTAAGTAAAATGTACCAGACACAAAAGACCACATATTGTGTGGGTTCCATTTACATGAAATGTCCAGAATAGGCAAATTCATAAAGGTAGAAGGTAGATTACTGGTTGGCAAAGGCTTGGGCAAGGGGAGAATGGGGAGATATTGCTAGTGGGTACACAGTTTCTCTGGAAGTGATGAAAATGTTCTAGAATTAGATAATGGGAATGATCGTACAACTGTAAATATACTAAAACCCACTGAATTGTACACTTTAAAATGGTTAATTTTATGTTATGGGAATTATATCTCAACTTCTTTTAAAGTAAGGTAAAACATTACGTGAAACTGGGTAATGAATATGAAACTCTGCAACTTTTCTGTAAATCAAAAATTTTTCCAAAATAAAAAGTTTATTTTAAAGTAATTCTATTTACAATAGAATCCAAAATTGTTTTCAGGGACATAAATTAACAAAAGATATTTAGGACTTAAACACTTAGAAGTACAAATCACTGCCAAGACAAATTAAGACCACTCAGAGATACACCATGTTCATAAATTGTTAAGATGTCAATTCTCCCCAAATAAGAGTGACCAAGCATCCCAGTCTGCCCAGGATAGAGGGGGTTCCCAAGATGCAAGACTTATCATTTCTAAAACCAGTGCAGTTTGAGGAAAACCAGGATTAATTTCTCATCTAACTTCAAATTAATCTATTGTTTCAATACAATCTCAATTAAAATTCCAGGTGTGTTTTGTTGAGAGACATTGACAAGCTGATTCTAAAATTTATGTGTAAGAACAAAGAACCTAGAGTAGTCAAAACAATTTTGAGGAAGAACAAAGTTGGAGGACTCACAACATCTGATTTCAAGTCTTACTATAAAGTACAATAAGTATAGTATTGGTGAAAGGACAGACTCAAGATGAATGGAACTGACCCCTGACATATATACTCAATTGATTTTCTACCAAGTTGCAAATGGAATTCAATGAGAAAGGTTAGTCTTTTCAACAAACTGTCATGAACTAGACACCCATATGCAAAAAGAAAAGAAAAACCTTCAAACTACACCTCATACCATTCACGTGCTGTGTGCTGTGCTTAGTCGCTCAGTCGTGTCTGACTCTTTGTGACCCCATGGACTGCAGCCCTCTAGGTTCCTCTGTCCATGGGGATTTTCCAGGCAAGGCTAC
Source organism: Capra hircus (assembly GCF_001704415.2). Classification (NCBI taxonomy): domain Eukaryota; kingdom Metazoa; phylum Chordata; class Mammalia; order Artiodactyla; family Bovidae; genus Capra; species Capra hircus. The sequence goes on from NC_030835.1 coordinate 20,525,483, forward strand.
TGGAAAGGGTTGCCATGGCCTCCTCCAAGGGATCTTCCCAACCCAGGGATCAAACCCAGGTCTCCTGCATTGCAGGCGGATTCTTTACCAACTGAGACACTAGGGAACTCACATAAATAAAATCGCTCATAGACCTGAATGTAAAACCATAAAACTTATAGTTGAAAACACTGGAGAAAATCTTTGGGGAATATAAAATTAGTGTAAAATGGTACAAACACTTTGGGAAAAGGTGCCAGAAAACGAAACATAACCTACTTAAGGAGTCAGCAATTCCTCTCCTAAGTAAGGACCCAAAAGAAATAAAAGCATTAAAAAAGTGTACAGAAATATTCATAAAAGTTTTTCATATTAGCCATAAATTGGAAACATCCCAGAAGTCCATCTAAGGATAAATGAATAAACTGTGATATATTGACATTAGTAAAATGGATTTCTCCTGAGCAATAAAAAGGAACAAATTAATAATGCAACAGAGATAAATCTCAGAAACATTGGGCTGAATGAAGAATCCTCACACCAAAGTATATAGTCTATTATTTCACTTATGTGAAGTGCTTGAAGAAGCAAACTTGATTTATGGTTTACACAGAAAAGTGGTTACTTCTGAGGGTGGGGGCAGAGCTGACTGGGAAAGGGCAGAGGGAACTTTCTAGGGTCATGGTAATTTTTCAAACTCTGTTGGAAATTTGGGTTACACTCATGTATATTATATGAAAAATGCATGAAATACTACATTTATAATTTGGGAATTTCACTGTTAATTTCATCTAAAAATTCCATTAGCTACTGAACCCAACAAGAGGCCCTACTGCCAATTCACGACAGGACTCCAGAAACAAGAAAGAATACGAGTTGGACCATTCCTTCTCCTCACCATCTCTCCATAACCCTCCCCTGACCATTCCCAAAATCAGATAAAGTCAGTCAGAATATTTCTGATGTTTGCCCAGCTCTTGTACCATCAGGGCCTACGTATCCTTGAACTATTCCCCCAAATAAGACCCCAGAAACAGAGTTTGAAACTTACACTTAGCATAAATTACTGGCTGGACTCTACTCAGAAGGAGCACTTGTCATTTTACCTTGATACCTCTGTGCTCAGAGATGTTTCAAGAAGCAGGTAAGAGAGACATGAGGAGAGGTGGGAAAGTCCTCCCATCACCTCCCCTTCACCAACCTGACAGCCTGATCTTTAGGACCCTTCAAAGCACACACCAGGATTCTCTTGTCCAGCTGAATCAGAGACTCGCAAGAATCAGGTCTTGCAGTGCCCACATCTGTCCCTGTGGGATGTAGACTGTGTGAGCCAGCCAGCTTCCAGAACACAGGCTGCCACTCAGCTCTCCCCTCTTGAAGTAAATATGAAGTACACAGGCTGACTCCATTCTCTCCTTGAACACATTCAACTCTGAGTAAAATGTACACTAAAACAGGAAAAAAACAAAAACAAAACTAGAACAGTACCTAGCATATGAATACATTAATGAAGCGAGTATTTTGAAAAAGCCACAGGCATTTTTTTGTTTTGTTTTTATGGCAGTGCTGCACAGCTTGAAGGATCTTGGTTTCTGGGATTGAACCCTGGCCACAGCAGTGAAAGCCCAGAATCCTAACCACTGTGGATCACCAAGGAAGTCCCCACAGGCATTCTTATTTTCATTCTCATTCAGTGAAAAAGATGAAAGGCCACAGTGGGTGTGAAAGAGTTGGGATACCTCAACTATCAATTTTGGAAAACAAACTGGTTTGGCCAAGTGGCCACCCCTCTCTTCCCCCAGGAGGCCATCATTAACCTTTCAACTCCCCAGTGGGTGTGGTCCTCCAGTAAGAACTGATTCATCCAAACAAACACAGGTGTCCCCCATCTCCACCACCTGCAGTTCTGGGAAGCTTCCAGAGATCAATCCATCAGTTGTTAACGTCATTTGCTAATTTTTTTTAAAAAAAGAACAGAAACAGAAAACACTTGAGGACTAGAGCACAAAAGAAGAGTTAGCGCCTGGTTATCCTGATAAAGACCCTTGGCCCCTTAGGGAAATACTGTCAGCCTGGAAACTATTTTTCTCACCAGAGTAAAGCTGGGGTAGAGAAAGTGAATAGAGAAAGAAGATCCACAAAATATGGGAGAAACAAACTGCTGCAGGCCTTACATTCAAATCTGTCCCTGGGGTTCTGTCTGCTGTCTGCTTGGCCACAGCAATCTCTCTTCAAATCTTACAAGGCCACCATGAGCCCCAGGTTTGGAAGCCTAGGAGAAGGCCCCATGGAGCACAGCAGGCTTATAAAACTGAGGGCCATTCCTCCTTGCCTCCCTGCACTTTGTCTGAGCTGGCCAGCAACACTTCTTAAGCCCAGATGCTCTTATATAAGAGTTGTTGTTTGGTTGCTAACTCATGTCCAGCTCTTTGTGACCTCATGGACTATAGCCCGCCAGCCTCCTGTGTCCATGGGACTCCTTCTCCCTTGGACCCAGGGATTAAACCCACGTCGCCTGCATTGGTAGGCAGATTCTTTACCGCTAAGCCACCAGGGAACCCCTCACATAGGAGGACATGAGCCTCAAAAAACAAAAGAACAATGAAAAATGTATGCCAAAGAGACCAAACTGATCTGACCAAATTGATTCTTTGTGTCTTTTTCTAACATTTTGCTCTTTCCCACAAGGTACTGAGAGTGGAGTGAAAACCTGCATTAGTTCTCAGCTGTTCTTCCTTGCCTTCCTGGTAGTTCATTTTAGCTTCTGGAAGCCAGAGCTGCCAGACTTGTGAAAGGAAGTGGACTGAAATTCCCAATATCTCTTTGAGAGAAATCCACTCCTCTCACCACCTTCTGGGACTCTTGCGGTGGCCCAAGAGCTGCCTTGATGCCTCCTCTCCTGCAATCTGACCCAAGGACCCTCAAATTGGACTAGTAATTAGCGAATACATTTAAAACAAACCTCTCTCCCCATGTGTATCCACTGACCAGCATCAAATAAGATCTTCCCTGTTTTGTTCCTCAAAATGTCCCAGTGGGTGGTTTTGTACAACTTATGTTCAAATTCTTATCAATATTCTGTTAAATAACCTCAAAACTATTCCCTCAAAGAGCCCCTCATCAGGGGCGATGACCCAGAGTAAAGACCACTTTGCTGCACACTCCATAGAATACAGTGTCCATCATATCCTGAACTGTGTGATGAGGCAGCACTATCTGATGGGTGGAGAATTAACAGTACCTGGTGATATGTTCACTTTGTCCAAAGCGTCTTTCAGATGGCAGCAAACAGGGTCAATCCACGAACCAGCATTCACCGCTGCTGGCTACACCCCAGGTGGCAGTATCACAGCTACCTCTGGCTTAGCACAAGCCCTCCCTATTTCACCCTCAGGTCCAGACCCCAACCCCATCCACTCCTTCTCTGCAATATGCTCTGTGCGGTGGAGGAACCAGAGAATGCAGCCGCTAATTCAAACCAGAAAAACCGAGGGAGGACACAGGACTGAAAAGAGCTTTTCATCCAGCCTGACCCCTTCCCCTTTGAGAATTTTGGCTTGGCTACTTGGTTCACCGCTATCAAAGCCAGAAACCTATTTTCTTTACTCATTCCTGCAAGTAAAAGGAGATGAAATGTGTGTATGTGGCTTTGCAAATGAAGGGAAGAAAAGTGGGGGTGGGTAGAGGTACCACACAGAACTGGATGCATGGAGGTGAGAAGCCTCACTGGCCTAGGGTGTAGAGACATCGCCTCTGAGCAGATGATATACAACATCAAGGACCTCATGCTGTCTTGCTCCCTTACACCTGGGAACTAAAACAAATGTATTTTATTGCTGCTCCTTGTTCTCCTCCTCCTCTTCCGAGGATGATTTATGGGCTGAGACGGAGAGGGGTTCTTTGGTAGGAGTCAAAATTGAGGGCTGGAACAACTGGTGACTTGTCAATAGCACACCATCCAATGGTACAGCCCCACATAAGTGCAGACAGAACCAGGCTGTTTATAGGGAGCTGACACTCACATGAGTTTAGTGGGTACCAGAGACCACTCAGTGATGTGGCGGCTTATGTTCTTAATGAGAAGCTATTTTACACAAGCAAAAAGCTGCTGTCTCCTAACAAATGGACTCTGAAAAGACTGGAAAGGAGGAATTCTCCCTATTTAGCTAATGGGATGGGATGTGTCCAGAACGCCAATTGTCATTTCTTTTTCCCTAGCAGTTAAGGACCCCAAACCCTCCACTAGGCTCTGTGCCAAGACCACCACACACCCGGTACAGCAGGGCGTGAAAACCGCAGCCTGTTGTCCGCTCCAAGCGTGTAATTTGAAACGAAACAAACAAAACATCAGCCAGTTCACAATCGGTAGATTCTGGCCAGCTCCTGGTGTACATTTCCTAAGCACCTCCACCCATGAAGCTGGGGCTGAGGCCCCTGTCTCCTGACCGCACAGCTCCGGCTCCCGGGGCCCTAAAACTCTCTCCCTAAAACATCACTTTTCCAGAGTGAAAGTTCCTTCGATCAGGAACCTGTGCACTTCACTGCCTCAAAGAGTTGAGGAATGGAGACACCCTAAAGTTGGCCCAGGGCACGTCCAGTCATGTTTTGTTGAAGGTGGAAGCTCTTGGGTCCCAGCAAGTAGGAACATCTCAAGACAGTCCTTCTCCAGCCACTGTCTGCGCTCCCAAACCCACACCCTCCACCGCCAGTTCCCGCCCCAAAGGCCAGGGCTCGGTCCCGCAGCTCGCGCCTGACGCTCTCCCTTCCCGGCCCCGCACTCACCCACCGCCAGGATGCGAAAGCCCCGCGGCGGGCGCAGGGCCCGGCGACACCAGGCGTCGCGCAGCACCTGCAGGCTGGCGGGAGGCGCGTGCACCAGCAGCACCCCGCGCCGCAGCCAGCCCTGGAAGGCCAGCCGCGAGGCGGCGCGCGCCAGCCGCGAGTTCCAGAAGCAGCGCGCGTTGGCTCTTCGGAAGGCGCGGAACACAGCGCGCCCGCCAGGCTCCTCCGCACCCTCCGCCTCCTCCTGCGCCTCCAGCCTGCACAGCACCAGCGCCAAGGAACCCGGCGCCAGTTGCACGGGCCGGGCCATGCTGCCTCGGCGGCCAGGGCCCGCAGCTTAGCGCATCGCCGGGTTCCGCAGCTTCGGTGCGCTGGTGGCCGCGGTCTGCGGGAGGGATCGGCTTACTGTGCGCGGCGCCGGCTGCCGGGGGAACGGGGCTCCAGGGGGCGGGGTCGATTTGAGCGCCGGGCAGGGGGTGGGGCGGAACGTGCAGCCTGGGAACGGCCACTGCTCTCACCCGAGAGGCAGCCAATAGGGGTTTCCAAGTGCTGAATTCCCAGGTCATTCTCCATACCCCAACCCAATGCCCCAACTCCCACTCCGGGGGACTCTCCACTTCCCTGCTTCCCGGCAACCCGAGCTCCTCTTCCCTCATGGGCCGTCACTGGGGCTTTTACCCTACCGGTGGGCGGGGGGCGCCCGCAGCTCCCGAGGAACCAAGCTCCCTCCAACTGCGGCGCGAAGGGCAGGTCAGGGTTCCCCAGAGCCCGGAGATCGCCCCCAAGAAGACGCCACGAGGGGTGAATGCCCTCGGGTCAGGAGTTAGGTCTCCGTTGCTTCTAATCAGTTTGCGTAAGTTACTTTTCCTCTGTGACCTCCGTTTACTCTCTAGTAAAATAAGGAGTTGGGACTCAATTCTAAGAACCTTTTTCGTGACTTTCTGAGGTTCTAGTGTCTGGTCCCTCTCCTGGGTTATCCCATTCACTTGAAGTGTTAAGGGACAAAGAATGATCCAGAGGCTCCATCTCGATCTGCTGGCGAGGCGCTGTAGTGAAATCCGTGGGATTCAGGCCTGGATTGGGATGGGGATTCGGACAAGAATCCCCAGGAGTGTACGGAAAGACTCTAGCCAGTGCCTCGCAGCATGGGGGGCAGTTCAGATGCTGAGGGGAAAGAAGGAATCCTGGAATCCTGACTGTTGCACTGGGTGAGAGCTCCTGGGGGTAAGAACAGAAAGGAATGGAAGGGCAGTCTATAATCAGCACTTTAAGAGGGAGCAGAGGGGCTTGAGGAGACTTGGGAATCAATCCAGATTCCCACTCCCTCAGCTTATCAGTCATCAGCAACAACTACAATAATCTGAGATAATCTTCACCTTACTCCTAGTGAGTCATTACCACAGTAAATGATAGGGGATGTTGTTAATAGCTAGAGCTAACATATATTGGGCACTATGCTGGAGGCCTTAATTTCACAACTCCATGTTAACTTCTCTTCGGATCTCTCCCTCTGTTTTTAACAGATAAGGTAACTGAAGCTAGGTTGGATTCAGAAGCACTTCCTGGTCATACAAATAGTAAGAAATGGTGTCAGACAACTTCCAAGTCAGGGCTCCCTATGACAAATTAAGTCTGACACAATTTTCAGTTTAAATAAGCAGGCAAACCTGAGACAACCATCTCACATTTCTTTTCTGTCTGAGATGGATAGATGGATAAATACAGCACAGAGCCCAAATGAACTAAATGTCTGTCTGCATAGCCAAGCTCCTCCTCTCTGTTGTGAGAGATGACATTACTGTGTTCCCCAACCTGGGGAACTATGACTTTAATCTTTATATCTAGCATCTATGACTGTCTATGATATCTCTTTATTTCTAGTATCTATGACATGATAATTTCCGTTTACACTCAACTCACTCTACCTAGAACTGTATTGAGAATTTGACATGTGTAGTTTTATTTTCAGAATTAACCATCTGAAAGGGGGTCTTATTATTGAGCCCCATCTTCCCTCCAGAGCAAATGACTGCCAGCAATGCATTTCACTTTTCCATTCTCCTATTTCCTGATGATCTCTCTCTTGCCCACCTCATCAGGCCTGAAATTCTGCTGGTACAATCCCACCTTAGAAAGACCATGTCTCCAGAGTCTCAAAGCACATTCATTGTGTCTCCCATTTTTACTTTTTGTAAAGATTTAGGTCACTTAATTTGCTAATGTCTGCAAAAATACAGTGGCATTTCATGGGACAGGACCATAGGATCAGTAGAGTTTTTGGGCTTCAAGACCATTAGGAGGATTGAGATGGCTTATCCTAGAGAGAAGGGAACAGGAAGCTAGTGCCTTTGATTGAATGGAGGGAGTGGCACTATGGGAGCACCCTATATCGAGGGACACTTGCAGGTACGTGTAGAGACTACACTCTGAGGCATCAGCCTCGAGAACCACAGTGACAAGCTCTCGGAGGCAATGCAGTCAAGCCCATTGCTGGGGCCAGTGACATTGACATCAGTACTCGGTGTCAGGAGGTGCTGAGGTAACTGAATGAGCACCCCAGGAAAAGTACCAAGCTCTGTTTTCCTCGTTTTCTGGGTATCATGTAAACCCCTAAGTTTTTTTGTTTGGGACAGTTCTAAGGAGTAGACCTCCCGAAACATGGTCAAGACAAGGCCAACTCTGGCAAATGGATCTTGTGAGCTTATTTGGTTTAGAAAACTGAAGGGTAACAGATTCATTCTTGCTTACACTATAATTGCCAGAAAAGATGAACCGGGTCACTGGATGCTCACATCTGCCTGGTGTCTGTCCTATCTTAGGACAGATGATCCAGTTCAATAATCCTGATTCAGTGCTTTTCACACCCCGATTCCAGCCTGTCCTCCATCTCCATCCTTGCCTTCCTCCTCCAATCCACACCAAGGATTGCAGCTACTCAAAATTACGCACCTTCCCAAATATGCTTCCACATCTTTGCTCACACTATTTTCTCTGCCTAGAAGGCCTCTCCCCTTTCCATCAGGTGGTATACTACAAAGGCCAGCTCATAAAACCTGTGACAAATCCAGGAAAATTAAATCTGTACTTAGAGCTTTGTTAACCCTCTCATAATACCTGTGTGTTAAAAGTTATAATATTTACTTACCTGTCTCTTTAGGCAACTTGAGAGGGCCAGGCTTCTGCTTGATTCATCTCTGTGACCCATCATATAGCCCAGTACCTGGGGCATAGATTTGTTCCATCTGAATCAAATCTAATTTAACTAGTGCTTGATCCAGGATAACCCTGTTTTTCTTGCTAGCCTGGTGTCACCGCCATACACAGAAGCATTCTGATTTGAGTTTGAATCACAGGCAGACCTTGGTGTCCAACAGTCAATGCTGAGGTCAAAGCCTCAAGGAACATGCACCCAGGTCCCACGCACCTGCACTTCAGTTGTTTCTCTGGAGTCATTTTATGACACACGTTATAGTCAGTATTGACCACCTCAAAATTTTTTGCACACTAAAATTCATCAAGTTGAAGTTCGTTCCCCTTAACTCAGAAAATCAAGCCTTGACACTTTAGGCTGATTTAGAGAGCATTTTATATCTGGATTCACTTTATTATGACCATTTCTGCTTCTGCCGCACATTTGTTTCCTTTATCAGAGAGGGGGGAGAAAAGCCATACAGACTTTTGTTTCCATTTCCCAAAGGAAAATGTAAGGCTTTCCCAAGCAACTGTGATGACTCAGGACAGAAAAAAGGAAGTGGGAGCAGGGGAAGGACACTTAATGCCATTTCTTTTCAAAGAAAAAACATTACCTTTATTCTAGCTGTTTTATTTAGGCAAGACTCTGGGCCACAGTAGCTTTGTCTGTAAACTGAGTTACCAGAACAGTTGACTGACCTGAGAGATTTCTTGGAGTTCCTTGCAGCTTCACAATTCTACAGCTCCACCTTCACTCCCAACAGTAGAAACCCTAATGCAGTTTCGGTAATCATTGAGCCTGCTGCTGCTGCTGCTGCTAAGTCGCATCAGTCATGACTCTGTGCGACCCCACAGACGGCAGCCCAACAGGCTCCTCTGTCCCTGGGATTCTCCAGGCAAGAATACTAGAGTGGGTTGCCACTTCCTTCTCCAATGCATGAAAGTGAAAAGTGAAAGTGAAGTCGCTCAGTCGTGTCCGACTCTTAGCGACCCCATGGACTGCAGCCCACCAGGCTCCTCTGTCCATGGGATTCTCTAGGCAAGAGTACTGGAGTGGGGTGCCATTGCCTTCTCTGATCATTGAGCCTAATGAGGTCCTAAGAGATGAAAAAGAGCCTGAGGGTCAGATATCCCTAAATTGATTCAGATTTGCCTTTAAACATTTATTTTTAAAATTGTTTTTATTTATGTGTTTTTGGCTGCTCTGGGTCTTTGTTCCTGTGCAGGCTTTTCTCTAGTTGTGGAGAGCAGGATCTACTCTCTAGTTGTGGTGTGCTTTAGCTTCTCATGTGGTGGCTTCTCCTGTTGTGGAGCATGGGCTCTAGGGCATGTAGGCTCAGCAGTTGTGGCTCCCAGACTTTAGAGCACAGGCTCAAGTGTCGTGGTGCTCAGGCATGGGATATTTCCAGATCAGGGATCAAACCCACGTCTCCTGCATTGGCAGGTGGATTCTTTATCACTTAGCCACCAGGGAAGCCTGCCTTTAAACATTTCACTTCTTTATTTTCTCAATGGCAAGAGGTCAAAAAAAGATTGGAGAAAAAAGATCCTTAGCTTGGAACACTAAGAGGCTAAGAATACCAGAAACTCCATAATTCTGATGTGAGAAATGATTTTTAAAAAACCAAAAAACTATTCTGGTCCTTGTTAAAATGGTAAGGAAAATTTTGCCCAAGGCTATCGCAAAGTCTAGATAGCAAAGATAGCTGTCCATCTTTGCAAAGACAGCAAAGAAGCTGGGGATTTTTGCCGAGGAGCAGAGTGAGGAAGTCAGTGGATAGATAATTACTGATAGGAGACATCAAGGATGAGGAATCCTTGCTAAACCTTGAGGATTTATACATTGAGGTGGGGGATGCAGAACTTGATCAGTTGAAGGATTTATACTAAACTGATTTAACAATATTCTTGGGCAGGGCAGGCAGAAGATTAAGATGAGGCTCAATTTGGGGCCTAGTCAAAAAGAGGACTGAGAAAAGAAACAACAAAAACCTACTGTATAGCACAGAGAAATTATTCAGTATCTTGTAGTGCCTATAATGGGAAAGAATCTGGAGAAAAATATACATACGGATGCACAACTGAATCACTATGCTGTATACCCGAAACTAACCCAACATTATCAGGCAACCCCACTACAGTACTCTTGCCTGGAAAATCCCATGGACGCAGGAGCCTGGTGGGCTGCAGTCCATGGAGTCTCGAAGAGTCAACACAACTGAGCGACTTCACTTTCACTTTTCACTTTCATGCATTGGAGAAGGAAATGGCAACCCACTCCAGTATTTTTGCCTGGAGAATCCCACAGATGGCAGAGCCTGGTAGGGGGCCATCTATGGGGTCACACAGAGTTGGACACGACTGAAGCGACTTAGCAGCAGCAGCAGCATACTTCAATAAAAATTTTAAAAATACTATAAATAAATAAAAATTTAAAAACAGGGCTCATAAAGGACTGTATACTTTGGTCAAGGAACATCTTTGTCAGGAGCCAGTACAAAACTTTCCATCACTCTGCCATTCCCTACTTCATTAAAGGAATTAATATCCATAAAGCATATAAAACACCCCATAATCCCATTTTTGTTTGGGGAGGGGACAACTGAAATAATTATCATTATGTTAACAAAAATTATTTGTAGACAGATTACAAGCAATTTTTCTTTCTATGAGCTTCTCTATACTCTCAAAAAATTCTACAATTAAAAAGAAGCCCCTGTAATTTTTGAGTTAAAGGAAGTAAAGGCAGCTGGCTCTTCTGCACTGGGTCCATTAAAACCAATACGTTTTCTAACCAAAATGAGCCGACTCCATCACTCCACCTCCCCATTAAACTTGGGGTCAGAGGGCAGGTCTCAGACCTGGAAAATATTACTTCTGGAAAGAAAGCTGGAACAGCAATCTGTCAAAAAGGCATAGCAACGAAGTGCCCTGTAGCCAAAGCCAGTCAGCAAAATTCCTATTACCTGAAATATGGAAAATCAGATTAACTATTTCCCTGACACCAAAAAATAAAGTATGGTGGTCTAAGGCAAGATGCCAAATTCAGTTTCATGCATTTTAAAGGAGACTGCCTGTGTGTGCACTCAGTCGTATCTCTTTGTGGCCCCATGGATTGTAGCCTGCCAGGCTCCTCTGTCCATGAGAAATTCCAGGCAAGAATACTGGAACAGGTTGTCATTTCCTTCTCCAGGGAAATCTTCCCAACCCAGGGATCAAACCCATGTCTCCTGCTTGGCAGGCAGATTCTTTACCACTGTGCCGCCTGGGTATCCCGCTATTTACATGCAGATCTGATAAAAAATTTGTCCTCACTCCAGTTGCCCAGATTTCAAAGGAACTGTTTCCAGTGAGGCCCCTGCCTTTTAGGTACAAGTCTCTCTTCTCTGCTTTCTTATGGGGAAGAAGGATGCTAACTTCCCTCACACTGAAATCGTCATGGATTGTGAAACAAAGTGTTGCTTTCCCCATTCTGACAGCTGTCTACCTGTTACCAGCTGTTTAAGCAGGAATCCAGGATTACCTTTTATTCATCTATGTATCCTCTAGAATGCCCCCACAGCCCTGCTCAAAAGCAAGGAACAAGATGATAAAGAACAAAAGTGTGGTACCAGAGAACTAGTTCAAGTTGGTACCAATCAACCCTGCTTTAGGCCTAAATAGATGTAACTCACTGAACATTCTACAGAGGAGCTGAATAAAACATGAAGCTTTATAGAAGCATCTATAATACAAGAACAAACACTTACTGAGCCTGCTGAATCCCAGGCACTGCCTTGGGTAATAAAGAGGAGGATACAACCGTAAAGGACGCATTTCCATTATTTCAAGCAGTTTACAATCTAATGTTTTCCTTTTCATGACAAGAAAAACAAAGCAGGGGAGGAGAGGTTAAAAGGACTTCCCTGGCAGTCCAGTGGCTAAGACTCCATGCTCCCAGTGCAGAGGGCAGGGGTTCGATCCCATCCCACATACCACGTGGCAAGCCCTCCCCCGCTAAAAAAAAATGACTTAAGAGACATGCCAACCAAAGCAACAAAGTGTGAGCCTTATTTGGGTTACTGAACACTTTGAACAAACTGAATGTGTAACATGAGATACAAACACTGTCTGGATATTTGATATTAAGAACAAAAGGACAAATGAAGGGACACGTTAAGTGTGATTTATGAAGAAACAAATATGCTCTTAAAATATCTTCACCTTTAGATATGTATGTCAACTCGTTGAATAAATTGGTGATTGTCTTTTCAGTAAAAATTACTACTAACCCTCAGTCATCACCTCTAACAAAAAAGTACATCTAAGTAGCTGAGTGCTTGTAAAATACAGCTGCCAGTAAGACCAAAAAAAAAAAAATTAATATTTTTAAGTAACATCTTTAAAGGAGAAAAATGTCTGCTTTCTAATAATCTCTGGCATTGTGTTCTCTTCACTCACCAAAACCAAACAAACCCAAAAAACAACAATAGGAAAGAATAGCACTGGAAAAATATAAGTGGTATGAATGAGCCTTTGTGTAGAGTTGCTGCTGCTAAGTCGCTTCAGTCGTGTCAGACTCTGTGCGATCCCACAGACGGCAGCCCACCAGGCTCCGCTGTCCCTGGGATTCTCCAGGCAAGAACACTGGAGTGGGTTGCCATTTCCTTCTCAGGAGACTACAAATTTTGATCTTACTATCAGAGCTGTGACATTGTTCCTCATATTAGGACAAAGATTCAAACTGAGGATACATTAAGATTTGTTTCCCTTAAGTAAACTAATTTCCATTCCACATACATAAAATAACATTGCTTGGGTTGACTTCCTCTCCTGTAATGGAATCAGGAAATCTAATAATATAGCTAAAAGGAATTTTGTTTCATCTGTTCTGTCAAAACACTTCATAATCTGAGGGAGGGCCACAGAAGTTAAAAAGTTGCACAGGGTCCATAGCTAGTTAAGTGTCTGAGCCAAGAAAGTGAGAGAGATCTTTGATACTCAAGTCTAGAGCAGAGATGAGCAAACTATGGATGGTGGGTCATATCTAGCCTACTGCTTGTTTTAGTATGACCTGCAAGCTAAGACTGATACTTACATTTTTAAATAGTTGAAGAAAAAAAATAGCAAAAGAAAAATAATATTTGATGGGGAAATTAAATGAAATTCAAATTTATAGTCATTACTTTTTTTAAATTAAATTTTACTGGAGCATGGTTGACTTACAATGTTGGGTTGTCCATTATGTTTGACTGGAACACCAGCACACTTTCACTTATGCATTCTCTATGGCTGCTCTTGTCAGCAGAGTTAAGTGGTTGCAACAGACTGTATGGTCTGCAAGACCGAAAATATTTCCTCTCCGGCCCTTTACAGAAGACTGCAGAATCCTGGTTTAGAGCTCTATTCATGTCAAGATTGCTTCACAGAACAGGGCCAGACATATGGAAAGTATTCTTAGTGCACAAACGGTAGGCCTCCCAGTCCAACCCAGTTGCTCTGCATGTTGGATGCTGCTGGAAGAGGGGAGAATTGGTAGCTGCCCCTGCTTGTCCTCCGGCCGACTTGCTGAGCTGAGGGGGTGGGGATTTAGTTTCTGTTCTCACTGCCCATTTAATCATGAGCCTCTCAGCTAACCCTGTCAACAGGGAGACCAATTAGTGCCAATTTCTATGTGAAAGGCATTTCCTTAAGGCAGAACTGAGATCTCCACCTCATTTCACACAAACAATTCAAGGTCACAAGGTCAACCTGGTTAGTCAAACCAGGGCTTAAAAAGTGAAAGGCAGCCTTTCTTACAAAGCCCTAGAGCTCTCTAGACTTCTCAGGAAAAAGCATCCAAGAATTTACCTCATTTACCACAAGGGGACCTAACACTACAGGGGTAAAGAGCCAACAGGCCCTGCAAATTTAATATCCCTCCACAAGATTACTCTCAGATTTCCCACAGATGTTTATGGCAAAACTTTATTAGAGCCATGTGTAGTGATCAGCTTCCTTGGAATTCCATTAGGTTTTCCACTTGACCCACCTCCAAGGGCCAGTGAGTTTTCAAAATGCATTTCTTACAAGTGAAAATATTCTTTTATAGGCAATCTTGTTTTGTACTAGATTGCCTAAAACTTTACTGTAAATAAATGTTTATGTGCACACTGTAATATTTTAATAAGATGAGCAGAGCTTACTTCTTAAAACCTTTTGATGGATCACTTCATTAAAGAAAAAAACGTTTCTGGAGACTGCATAGTTATTCGGAAGAATTCCTAATTTTCAAAAAGTGATGTGCTATTCACATAATATAAATTGTTTATTCTAAATAAATCAAGATTATTTTAAAATGAACAATTCAGTGGCAATCACTACATTTACAATGTCATGGTTTATGTCAATGTAGCCTTTTATATTTATAATATTTGTAATACTATTATATTAATATTTTGACTGTTAAGAGGGCACATACACCCATACTGTCCATGTTCCTCAAATGAATTTGAAGCCAAGAATTGTTTTTTAAACCAATAAACTATCCCTCTTGGACATTCAAACTGCCAAATGGTGAAGAGAGGTAAATCACACTCCAGGATAAGAGAAAAATTCTTTTAAGCAGATTATAACCACTCAGAAAGGAGATTTACTAGGTTTTTCTAGGGTTTGATCCCTGGGTTGGGAAGATCCCCTGGAGAAGGGAATGGCAACCCACCCCAGTATTCGTGCCTGGAGAATTCCATGGACAGAGGAACTTGGTGGGCTACAATCCATGGGGTTGCAAAGAGTCAGACACAACTGAGTGACTAACATACAAACACACACGAGGTTTCAGACATTTCTTTGGGGACATTAATATGTCTCAATATTCCTCCAAACCACACACTTTTTATTTTTTAAAGAATGCCTCTATTATTTCTGAAAAATAACATACCTCATAATTTAAAGTACAAAAAGAAAAACATTAACTTGAAATTCTACCATCCAGAAATGATCTTTAACAGGGCGAACATTGTTTTAGGTAAATATAGACAGAAACAAGTTTGGAAAAATAGAATCATACTGTATCACATTTTAAATTAAAAATATTAGTATCAAGAAGATGGCATAGACAAACTTTTCTGTATTCTTCCCATTGAACAATAACTATTAGACCTTGGGGGTATCTTCAACCCCCACGTTAATCACATTATCTATATTAGTTATAACAGTAGGGAAGTGAAATCTTTTTCTGTTATCTATATGAGATGAAGACTGTTAACTGAAATTATTGAGATGGGACTTCCCTGGCGATCCAGTAGTTCAGACTCTGCTTCCACTGCAGAGGACATGGGTTCAGTCAGGGGACTAAGATCCTGCAAGCCACACAGTAGAGTCAAAAATTTTTAAATTGAAAAAATAATTTCGGTAATCATTTCACAATACATGTAAGTCATTATGCTGTACACCTTAAACAGAGTGGTGTACATCATGTTAATAGAACTGGGGGCAATATTTTAAATATATATATAAACAGGAAAAAAAACTCAATGGATGACCCAGCAATTCTACTCCCAGGTATATACCCAAGATAAATCAAAAACTTGTTACATCAATGTTCATGGTAGCATTATTCATAATAGCCAGACTGACTGGTTCTATTTTGAAAGCACTACCTGAAAGGTTAAAAACTCACCTCCTAGAACATTTCCAACAGCCAGGTGAATGCCTTCTGAACTTGCAAAGCTGGTAAAAACCCTGTGACTAAATAATAGATGGATTTGGGAAACGGCAGAAGTGCAGCCCAAGGCTAGTGTACTTAATTTATACCTTAAGGAAGAATGGTTCAAAGTAGGTTTTAATTAAATATTTATGTTATAGCCAGAAACAGCAAGTGGTCTTTGTGTAGTTCAGGACTGGCTTTCAAAGGGTCTAAGAAAGAAAGTGAATGAACATTAAATATTTATATGTTGGAAATAGATTCTGTTCTTTCCCTGCCTGAAGGAAGATAAAAAGGCTAAAGATAACCAGTGAGCTGCATTTGAAAATACTAAGAGGCTAGGTTCAATTTAAGTGAATATGAGGGTTTTACTGAGGCCAGATAATGTGAAATATTAAACCCTTCATTATTTATCTGGGGACCACAAAGGAATAACTTTCCATTGTTTTTGGTTGAATTTTCTAACTTTTAGAATGGGAAAAATCACAATCAATTTCTTTGCTGAAGCATAGGCTACTAACTGGGACTTCCCTGGTGGCTCAGACTGGTGAAGAAACTGCATGCAATGCAGGAAACCGGAGTCTGATCCCTGGGTCAGGAAGATTCCCTGGAGAAGGGAATGGGCTTACCGTTCCAGTATTCTTGCCTGGAGAATTCCACGGACAAAGGAACCTGGCGGGCTACAGTCCATATGGTCACAAAGAGTTGTACATGACTGAACGACTAACACTTTCACAGGCTAATAACTGCTGTATCAACGTTTCAAACCCTTATATGACCCTTGCAAAGGAGAATCTATCCTAGCAAACTAAACCCAAGCCAAGTTTGGTTTTGGTTTATCTTGAATCTGAAAATTTAGAATGATCATGAACCACACAGCATGGAAATTCCTCATATTTTGTCTCTTTAGATGTGAGAAAGTTTTGATCAGTGTTGTAATAACCTCTCTATATAATGATATATATAATGGCTTCCTAAAGATCGTATTTAAAATTGTTACCTGCTCTTTATGATGCTTCATTTGCCTGAATTGCTACAGCAACAGTGAAGTATCAACTGTTGTTGGACCAAAGGTAAAACTTGCACCTGATTAGTAGCCCCAGAGAATTTTTAGGGCAAAGGCTATGAACACAAATAAATGCTAATTTTAAAAGAAATGTTTGAAAAAGTTCATTTCTGAAGTTAATCCAAATTTGAGAATCTAGAACAAACTTCATATAAAGAGGTACCATCTTAACCACATGTTAACAATAATGAAACTGCAGTACTGCAATAAAGGAAGAAAAATTAAAGTGATGATATGGCATTCTTTGATGTTAGGTCTAGGGCACATGGGTTCTAAAACTGGTGAACTGGAATGGCATCTACTCTCGAGACACTGTAAAACAATGCCAAGATCCAAATATTTAAAATGTGATTGAAATATCTAGACCTAGACTTCAAAATATTTTAAACTTTAAATAACTTAGTAAAACATAGATGTTTCTAAATATCTACTTAAGTTCTCCTGATTTATACACTTTACATGCACAAAATCTCTTCATACATCGTTTCACAACAACTCAGCATCTCTTTAAAAGCACTGGTTTTACTTCTGATCCTGAGTTTACTTTTAAAGCAAGAGTACTGCTGGAGCAATGCTGAAAGCCTGGGATAGCAAGAAATTGGTGGATCACAGCTTTCACCTCCAGAGGCTTGTTTCCTGAGGTGATCTTTATTTGCAGACTGCTAGAGGTCCCAGGCAACAAAGAGGGAAACATGATCGAATTCTGAAACAGAAAAATTAACTGTGGAGCTGAAGGCTGAGCTTTAGAAGGGTTCTTTTTCAAATCCAGATTCACCTTGGATTTGATTCCACTCAATTTGAAATTAAGATGGTTCACACTAACAAAATATATCACATATATGAAAATGCTTAGGTATTTTTGATTAATAACACCACTAGGTAGGATTTATTACCTTAACTGTCCGTAAATACAGTGTGAATGCAAATGACATCACCCTCACAAAACTTGTTTTCAATTAAAACCTGTGTAGATATTTCCTGGCTTCTACTTCGTTTGCTGAACATGGGGCCCCCGCTCCGAATCCTGCCTCTGTGGTTGGTTGGGATCCTGACAGTCTGCAAAATCTTTCAGGGCTGGATGAACAAGCTCTGTCTTCATCAGCTTGACACTGGTTGAGGTCTAATTCTAACTGATCAGTTTTCCCTGGAACTAAGATTATAATCTGCCTGATTTTCAGTAATACTAACACAGCCTAAAAGATTATCATCTTTTCACCCTCTTTACTCTTTCTACCCACCAGACCGACCTTTGGACAATTAAGTCAGTCATTCCACATTAGTTAGATTACATTTAGTATTTGATAGCTCACAAAGGAATTAAGAGTCATGTCAGGTTGAGGATAAGAAGTGGAAAAGAAAAAAGTAAAATGATGAAGACTAATGTAAAGACTAAAAAGTAAAATGATAAAGATTCAGTTGTATAAGCAACTGTGACCATTCCCATAAACTATTTTTCAAAGTAGCTTCTCAAAAGTGACTACCCTGCAGGTTACCAGACCTGCATCCACTCATTCAACAAATATTTCAGTGTCTACTATATCCAGTGCAGAAATAATTTACCCCTACAAAAAGACCAAAATGCCCAGAGATATCGCCACAAAAACTGCTGTTTTTCTTGGAGTTTTAAAAATCATGTATTGGTAGAAAAAACTGCTGTGTATACTTTGGGTAAGAGGTTTTCCAAGCATGTTAACCTAGAATAGCAGCAGCACTACCCAGGGAACTTGTTAGAAATGCAAATTCTTGAGCCTACCAGACTGTCTATATCAGAAATTCTAGGGATGGGTCCCAGTCATCTGTTTTAACAAGAATCCCAGGTGATTCTGATACTTTTAGTTTTAGATTTTAGAACCACTGCCTTAGTTTAAGGAGAAGGCAATGGCACCCCACTCCAGTACTCTTGCCTGGAAAATCCCATGGACAGAGGAGCCTGGTAGGCTGCAGTCCATGGGGTCGCTAAGAGTCAGACATGACTGAGCAACTTCACTTTCACTTTTTACTTTCCCACTCCAGTGTTCAGGGACGGGGGAGCCTGGTGGACTGCCATCTATGGGGTCACTAAGAGTAGGACACAACTGAAGTGACTTAGCAGCAGCAGCAGCAGCAGCAGCAGCAGCAGCAGCAGCAGCCTTAGTTCAGGCCCAGTGATCACATTCAGATTCCATCCTTAATAGGACTAAACAAAGAGGTGACTCAATAACTTAAGTAGTACCCTATTCTGGGTACCCAACATAATATATCCTCTCTATAATAGGAAAAACCAAGTGTATTAATTTATGGTCAAAAGTATTTTGGGACTTAACCTTCATTTACGTTTAAGCCTGAGGCTTGCTGTAAAACTAGTGAGCACCAAGGAATTCCTTGGCAGCTTAGTAGTTAGGACTCTGTGCTTCCACACAGAGGAGCCCGGGTTCAATGTCTGGTTGGAGAAGTAAGATCCCACAATCTGTGGCCAAAACAAAAAAACCCCAAACTAGTGAACACTAAAAGCAGGCCAATGTTACCCATAGGTGAATAATAAATAAGTTAACAGTTTGTCTTAGACTGGTTTACACTTCGTCTTGATACATTAATAATTATTCTTGGCACTCTGTTCTTCTCTCAAAAGGTTCCCAGTTCAGGGTCTAAGTATCACCTGTTCTTAGTGATTGAATGTTAATAAAACAGAGGCAGTAAAATGTGTTAATAATGATACCTAAAAAGTTCTCATCATTCCAGTAAGCTTCATTAGATAAAAACAATTTGTAAAGATATTCTTAGATATTAGTTTTTATTAACTTCCAAAAGTCCAAACAAAACTATAGTGGAACAACTTTCTTTCCTAGAACCCACAGACACAGCAATTGCAGTTCAATTACACTGCCAAGTTTACTGCCCACTACATGTCCTAGGGAGGGGCCTTTTTTGGTGCCTCTAGCTACCATGCTCACTTCAATCCTTTGCTTAAAATCAAGACTTATAACTTTTTGTACCTACTCTGACTTCACATCACTGGGAACAAACCAACATGGCTTCTACCAATGAAACCATTACAACTTCAGGCTATCTCAAACCCACAAAAAGATTCATTCAATGCCATCCCAGCATTAACTTGCGGACTTGCAAAGGTCTGATGTGGTCAAGAGTATGCTGGGCTAGAAGGGCCATATAGGAGGAAGCAGAACAAGTGCCCCTTCTACACTGTTAGTATGACTAGCGGAATATTCTGAAAGCCCTTCAGTATTATGTCAAACCCTATAGTTTCCACAGTAATATTTCTGATGAATTCTAGTTACCACTTACAGATCTAAGCAGCTAAGACAATTCAGGCTCTTAGCAGCCTCTCAAGGGTCAATTATCACCTAGATGAGAGAGAACTTACTAAGGTTAGCTTGGTCTCTTCCAACCACTGAAGATATAGCTTTTCTGTTGGACTTGTCAGCTATTCTATTTAGGTACCTAAACAAAATGTCTTTATTATTTGCTATATACAATTAACATTATCTGTTTCCACCAAATTCTTTAATGCCCATGAGAAGAGATATCCACAGGTAAATTCCCTAATACAGTTATGATAAATTTCACCCATATTTTAATAAGCAAACTCATCCATGTTTTAACGTATTTCAAATGTCTTCCTTTAGCAGAAAATTAGAAGTTTCCAAACTTTTTATTTTGTTCTCTAAACAAATGCTGCTTTTCTGACCAGAAAGTGACTGCCTCTGTATTACAGCACAACACAATTATCACTGCGGCAGAAACCTCTGTTTTCCCTCCTTTTCTCAGCTAAGAACTTGTGGCTCATAAAACAAAGGCACATAATATTTTCCTCTCACCTGAAGCATAGGCGAGGTACCCCAGAGCTAAGACTCTGCGGATTGCCAAGTTCTTTGCTCCTGTGTAAAAGTTCATGCCTTCACTGGTGCTGAAAACAGATCCTAAGATTTACCAGAAATGTAAAAGCATCTTCAAATGTCTTTCCTCCTGAGTCTACTTTTGACCAAAGTCCCCAAAGCTTGGTCCCTTAGCAAAGGTACAACTCCATATCCTGGCCACTCTCGTGGTTTTAAGAGAGGATGAATTGCTCAGGGATATACAACTGATGAACTGTTCTCTGCAAGTCATATACTTGTACAAGGGGTAAGGTGCAGATTATGGTAACAAGTGAAATGCTACAGAGAAGCCCTTAGGGTACACAGCATGGGCACATGTAAAGGGCATCAGCTAATCTGTCCCACCTACTCCAGCCTACACCCAGTTCAGGGTCTTTACATGTTTCTTTTGGGAGTAAGAAATGTATAAAGTCTAACTATTGCTGTAATTACCTTTAAAGGATTTTCTGTGCTGTTACATTTTGAGGAGTAATTTCTAGGACTTAGGGAAAATTCAGCAAAAAATATTAAAATCTTAGTGTCTTAAAATGACTGAACCAAGCATTACTAATGCAAAAACAGGTATCCAGAACATAAAAAAGATGGAAAAACAAAATTAAATGTTATCACAGACTTATTTTGTTACCTGATTAATTTTTTTGGTTTGGTCAATGTTGGTTGGTAGAATTTAAGAATAGATTGCATGTTTCCTTCTGAATAAAAACACAAAAGAGTTGAGAAAGACACAAACAAATTCCCTTTACCTCATTTTCACTAAAGACAATTTCTCACTTTCCACTTCCAATTTACCTTTAAGCAATAATATAACGCAAAGATTTATATTTTTTCTCCTTTCTCCCATTATTATTTTCATTTAACTTTCTCTGAAAAAATAAGTCTGATAAGTAGACTTTATGATTTTTCTTTCAAAATCATACTGTATGAAAAGAACTATATTCTTCACTGTCTTTTAGTTAAAAATTATCTCCAAGATTTCCACCTGTGAAAAACTTTCTAACTATTCTATAATGATTTATCTTACTGTACAGAAACAGAAACATTTATAGAGTAACTGTACAGTTACAGATCAGTGGTTCAACTTCACAGAAGTTCAACCAATCATTAAGAGAGGAAAGAGTAATTTATGGTTAAAAAAAAATTGGTTTGAAAGAATTTCAGGTATTTTAATCCATTTCTCAGTGAGAGCTATGTGGATTCCACTTAGCTTAATATGTGTGTAACAAGGACTTACATTCTCATATTAAACTGTAGGAACACCAAATCATTATTCTAGCAAAAAGAAAACATAAAAACTCTAGTATTTATTTCTATGCCAGTGAAAAATTCCAGGAACGGTTATTCATATACAAATAAACTGATTATTTGCTAAAGCTGCAATTCAGCTTTTAGTGTTACTGCAAAGACATGTCATTTTGGGGACTTCCCTGGTGGTCCAGTGGTTAAGACTCTGCACTCCCAATGCAGGGGCAAAGGGATCCCTGTTCAGGAAACTTTAAGATCCCACACTCTGTATGGCATGCCCTCTCCCAAGCAAAAGACCAGAATTTATCCCTACATTCCTTTAGACCAGAGTTTTTCAACTATTGACATTTTGGGCTGCATAGTCTTTGCTGGGGGAGAAGGATGGGGGGCGCGGCAGAGGGGGGGCAAGGCGGGGTGGGCAGCGGCGGCAGGCAGGATATGCAAAGTAGGATATTCATCAAAGTTCTTAACAAGTAGATGCCAGTAGCACTCACCCAGCTGGGCCAGGTACAAATATCTCCAGACATAGCTAAATGTCTTTTGGGGGCAAATTAACCCCCTGTTGAGTACCATTCCTTTACAGTGTATCACATTTCCTACCTTTTCACTGAATTAGTTAATAAACTCTTATGTATCTAAAATTCTGAAGGAGGTACACAGACTAATAAAAATAGTATTTTTAATTAAATAAGACTTAAGATATCACACTGACATCCACTGGCTCGGTACTAAACTGTACATGTGACATATACCACATTAAAAGAAAAAAAAACCCTCAAAATTAAAAGTAATATACATGCTATTCTGGGAAACTAAAACAGTTAACATTAACATCAAAACTGTTTTTTGTAAAGCCTAACATATGTAATAACACTGATAATTATCTACTATTTTCTTAGTTTTTGATGTACTGTCTTTTGGATGAATTAAATTTTTAATAAATGTTTTTAGAGACTAGTTAGGATTTTAGAAGAAGTAAAAAAAAAAAGTGTGCTCCA
This sequence comes from Capra hircus, assembly GCF_001704415.2. Taxonomy (NCBI): domain Eukaryota; kingdom Metazoa; phylum Chordata; class Mammalia; order Artiodactyla; family Bovidae; genus Capra; species Capra hircus. Next base: position 20,548,277 of record NC_030835.1, read on the forward strand.
AAAAACTTGCAAAATTGAAGCAGCACGCTATTTTGATTTATATTGAAGTTTTAAAAGGCTAGTATCTTTCTTAAAAACTAGTAATGATAATGCTATAAATAAAATCACAACTTTCCACGTTTTTAATAAATGACATCTGTAATTAAATACTATTGTCAATTAAACTGATGAACTTTATTGGGGTTAAAACTATAACAAAGTTCATCCTAAAACATTTTGCAATGCAAAATTATCTCACTCAAGGAGTGTTTAATAATTTGGATGCCAGGAATTACAAGCAATTTTCAAAAGCAAAGACTCACATTCATAAAACTTTATACATCATTTGAACTAACAGATATTTATACTACTAGGATCAAACGTGCATCACTTTCATTCTTGTATCATGATTTTATATATTACATTATTTATCACCATTCTTTGTCACTACACGTATTTTATCATACACTTGCACCATTCTCCTTAGATTTCTGATCTTTATCTTCATTCTTCCCATTATCCTATAAAATATACAAAGAAAAAGTACATTTTATTAGATTCTCTTAGATGCAACTTTAAAAATAATACCTTCAATAAACAGAGATACTCCGATAGCCCATTTCACCATCTATGGAAAAGTGAACCCTTGGGGAACTATTTGAAAGAAATCTCTCAGTTCTGTGCAGAATGACTTCTAGTATTTGAGAAAGCCATATAACTCCTAAGAAATCAGAGGTTCTTAGAAATACATTACTAACGATAGTACAGTCCTTGAAGTGGAGATTTTTTTTTCCTTTGTTCTCTGAGTGAGACCCAGGCTAAAGAAGGTCTCTCAATTACTGAAGTTAGTTTACAATGGCACTAAGTTACTAGATTAGTAAATCTTGTTTATAAAGAAGTCTGCAAACATAAATCATGTTGACATCTGAAGTAAGCTCTAGGAAAATACTATCTTTGGAGAAAAGGACAGAATTCTACCACTAGTTTCTGTTAGAAAAGCCACTAAGAGCTTAATAATATTAAAATTTCCAGAGATAGGCTTTTCTGAAAAAGAATAAACTATGAAAATGTTGAAAAGGTAAAAAATAGCTAACCTTCTTAAGAACAGTGTGGATTTCGTCCATTACTGTGGATAAGTTTCTGATTGTCTTATTCAGTTGGTTTTCAAACTGCAAATTCATGTTTTCTGAAATCTTTAAGTTTTCTTGTAACTGACTAAGGTCCTTTTTAACTTCTCTAAGTTCACCAGAGAGGTTTTTGTTAGAAATCTCCAAATTTAATATGGTTTTTTCATCTTTATCTGTCAAAAGAAACAACAAAAAAAAGAAATCAAGTTCAAAATTCACCATCTTACCACTTAATATTTCCAATTTAACCTTGAGGTTAAAAATATTTAAAGTTAGTAGACTTAAATAATAACAAGTGTATTATTAGACTTACTAAGTGTATACAGACTTATTATTAGACTTAATAAGTATATATAATTCCTTAAACTGGCCACAAGTGTCAATTTCAATAGCACAGCACAATGCAATGCTTCTTTGTAAAGAATTCGGCTACAATGTAGGAGACTTGGGTTCGATCCCTGGGTTGGGAAGATCCCCTGGTGAAAGGAATGGCTATCCACTCCAGTATTCTTGCCTGGAGAATTCCACGGACTGTATAATCCATAGGGTCACAAAGAGTGAGACATGACTGACTGACTTTCACTTTCACTCACAATCAGTTCAGTTCAGTTCAGTCGCTCAGTCGTGTCCGACTCTTTGCAACCCCATGAATCGCAGCACGCCAGGCCTCCCTGTCCATCACCAACTCCCAGAGTCTACTCAAACTCATGTCCATCGAGTCAGTGATGCCATCCAGCCATCTCATCCTCTGTCGTCCCCTTCTCCTCCTGCCCTCAATCCCTCCCAGCATCAGTCTTTTCCAGTGAGTCAACTCTTCGCATGAGGACTCACAATACTCAGTTAAATTAATCTTTACCTAAGTATTACTTCTAAAACCAAGTGCCATTTTTTAGACGATTGCACAGACTAGAAGAAGTAGCAGGAACTGGTGAAAACTAAGCAGAACTACGGGAGGAATTAAAGCATACAACAGAACCATCAAACCTGAGAATACACATGAAGATCTAAGATTAACTCTCATTATTAAGCTAAGCAATTTTACAACCTTTAACAGAAAGAGTCAAATGTAAAGTTACATCATGTATCTACACTATAAAGTATGGATACGCATGTGTACCGGTGTGTATATGTATGCACACATATATACCCCAGTAGAGTGTTAAAATACCAACATACCAATGATTTTCCTTACCTGTCTTTTCTTCTAGTAACTGCAGCTTCTGTTCCACTTCAGCTCGTACTTTTTCACTCTTTTCCAATTTTTGCAAGAGGCTTCCTACATCAACCATTGCACCATTGTACACAATAAGGCCAACATTTTCCTCTACGTCCTTTGACTCCTGTTTTACTATTGGTGTTGGAAGTAACAATCTGTTTCCTGTAATATAAAAGATACTTTTATTTTACAGCATGTGGGGTCACAGTTCTCTGACAAGGGATTGAAACCATACCCCCTGCAGTGGAAGCATGAAGTGCCAACCACTGGACCTCCAAGAAATCCCTAAAAGATACCATACTTTAAAAAAAAACAACCATAGTTTATTATGTTATTTTCTTTTTAAATTAATAATACAGTTATAAAATGGCATGATCTTAAAATAATATACTCAAACCTAGCATATCTTCCTGCAAAGCTTCAGATTCTTCATGGTTTTCTTCATCTTTTGAAGTGTCTGTTAATTTCCGGTAAAAGCAAGATTCACGGAGTACTACTTTATTAAGAAGCTTCTTTACCTGTTATGCAAGAAAGTAAACAAATTAAAAAGATGAAAATAAGATTTTGATTCTCTTTGAATATCTGTGTTCTAATTTTCACATATGATGAACATCAACAGCATTTCTCAGGTATCCACTACCATTCAATTAGAGCACTTATGTTTTTAACTGTCTTCTCTAGAAACCTAAATTTCAAATTATCACTTGAAAAAAAATTTCTAAAAAAAAAAAAAGCAACACTGAAAGAAACGCTAACACTTACATCAAAGTTTATGTACAAACACACATATTACAGCATAGTTTGTGGTTCTAAAAAATGATAGCCATTCAGCAACTGGGGCCTAGTTAAGGCAATAAAGGCACACCTATGCCATGGAATACTATGCAGTAATAAAAAGAACAAAATGGGTCTCTATTTTCATGGCAAAATGCTGATGATACATTATTAAATGAAAAAAAGTCTCAGATATCGCCAGAATGATTTCATGTATTGTTTATAAAACTGGAACTATCATATATAAATACATATGAGTTGCTTACAAAAGATCTAGAAGTTTGTATACTAGGCCAAAGGAGTAAAATTAGATACAGGGAGAGGAGACTTTTAACTTCTTACACTTTATTTCAATATTGTTTAACTGTATTACTATGAGCCTGTATTTGCTTTTATATTTCAAAAACTCAAATATACTAAAAAGAGTTATTTAAAAATGCTTTTCATTTTAAATATTTGTAAGATAGATTACCTGAGCCCGAGAAAGATGTAGTCCAAGAGTATAAAATATTTCTTCCAAATCCTTTTCAAGAAGGTAACCACAATGGCTTTGATCAAAGTAAACAAATGCCATTAATAGATCTCTGTTAATCGTGATCATCTGAGTCTTCTCTTTTTCCTAAAGAAAATGCAGAAAATGTAGCACATAATTTTAACCCCTGAAAAGTGACAAAATTAGACTGTGTCCACAATGTACCAAAAATATGAAAAGACCGGTCTCATCTTAGCTAAACTGAGTTGATCTAGTTACGTGTATGAAGAAATCAATAAAACATACTGATTATCTGTTGTGTTATTGCCGTTTACTCGCTAAGTTGTGTGTGACTTTTTTGCGATCCCAAGGACTATAACCCACCAGTCTCCTCTGTCCATGGGATTTTCCAGACAAGAATACTGGAACGGGCTGCCATTTCCTTCTCCAGGGAATCTTCCCAACCCAGGGATCAAACCCATATCTTCTGCACTGGCAGGCAGATTTTTTACCACTGAGCCACCTAGGAAGCCCAGTAATTATCTGACATGTCTTCTCTCATTTGAAAAGACCCTGATGCTGGGAAAGATTGAGGGCAGAAGCAGAAGGGGACAACAGAAGATGAGATGGCTGGATGGCATCACTGACTCAATGAACATGAGTTTGGGTAAACTCCGGGAGTTGGTGATGGACGGGGAGACCTGGTGTGCTACGGTTCATGGGGTTGCAAAAAGTCAGATGCAACTGAGCAACTAAACTGAATACCAAAATACAACTGACTGAATTCTGCTGAGTGGTACTATATAGATATACAAGGATCAATAAAGTTCATCACTGTTACGTTTAGTACTAAGTATGTTTTACGTAAGAAATGGAAATTGTTGTGTTGTACATAAGAAACTAATAATGTATGTCAAACATACTTCAGTATTTAATACATACCTTATCTTTAGAGGGCCTCTCCTTGCAGTACCTATTAACATCTCTTTTGTCATCTCGTTTGTTTTCTTCCTCATCTCGATCTATACAGTAAATAAAACAGGAGCAAAAGACTCATTTAGTAGATAAATTTCCAACTATCACACAGATTGAAAATACTTTTCTATTACTGATCAGTTTTCATAAAATACAACAGTGAAGAAATATATGAATAAAAATAGTTTGGATTTTATAAGAAACAATTATAAAATACCCCTGAACAGGAAGAAACTTATAAGGAGACCAGAGGGAAGAAGAAAGTGGACTTTACTGATTTAAATACAAGGATTTAATTCAGTAAGTATTTGGGGGATTTAGTTTCCAAAAATGAATGTATTTAATACAAAAAGATTGAAACAAAATTTTTTTTAAAAAGAGCAAGTATATTTTCTTAAAGGAGAAACAGCCAATATAGGAATTCTAACTGCAGATGCATTATTGCAGAATATAAGTGTATGTGAGAATAGAAACTTTTTTTCATAATTAAGAAGACCTAACAATGTTAATATCAGGAAATCAGATGAAAGTTAAACTTCAAAGTTAAACTTCGGTTGTGTCCAACTCTTTGCGATGCCATGGATGTAGCCTGCCAGGCTCCTCTGTCCATAGAATCCTCCAGGCAAAAACACTGGAGAGGGTTGCAATTCCCTTCCTTCTTCAGGGGATCTTCCTCACCCAGGGATCAAACCTGGTCTCCACACTGCAGGCAGATTCTTTACCATCTGAGCTACCACAGAAGCCCAGGAAATTGGATAAATTATTCTTAATAAATAAATAAACAGAAAACTGACAAAAAAGTAAACTCCTTTCTCTTACCTATCCATAGGCTACCCAGTTTTTGAAGACCTTGGCCACCACCCTCAGGTAAATACCATTACCACCTTGATATTCAGCTAATATTAAAGAATAATATGCTTATGGATTCAGTCCTTACCTCCTAAAATGCCTAAGTTGAAGTCTTAAGCCCCTAATACTTCAGAATGTTGCCTTATTTGAAAAATCGTCTATGCTGAGATAATCAAAATGAGATTATCAAAGAGGGCTCTAACTCAATGACTGGTGTCCTTACAGAAAGGAGAAACTTGTATGCAGACACATGCAGACAGAAGACAGTATGAGAATATGGGGAAAAGACAGCCATCTACAAGCTGATCAGAGCTGCCTGGAATAGAACCTTTCCTCACAGCCCTCATAAGAAACCAACCCAGCCAATTCTTTCCTCTTAGATTTAGCCTTCAAAATTAGAGGGTTTTCTTGCAGATATTTAATGATCAACAATTTTAAAAGAGAAATTTTAGTTCTAGAGGTTTCTGGATCTTTCAAATGGATCTCCATCAGAAAGCCCAGAGTAACAAAGGGTTTTTTGGTAAAATACAAGATACAGTAAACACAAGAAGTTGATTAGTCCTTGAGATATTACAGAGCATATATTCATAAATAATTCACACTATATTCCCTTCTTGAACATTCACAATATAAATAAGCAGCTAAAAAATTCTGTAGTAAAACGTGTAAACCTTTGCTTTTAGCCCACGTTTCCCAAATTTATTTGACCCTAGAATATTTTACTAAACTTAATACCACTTAATATTTTGGAACACACTGGGAAGGACTGTCTTAAGCGAGAAGTTGTATGCAAACAGTATCAATGTAGAGAAATCTTTATATTAAATAGAATATGCATGTGAAAACACACATGAACCTTGACAACATTATGCTAAGTGAAAAGAAGCCCATCACCAAAAAAAACCCCACCACATATTGCATGATTCTATTTTTACAAAATGTTGTCTAAAATTGTGTATATATCAAAAACCAGTGAGTTGCATGTTTGTAAGTGGGTGAAATGATTGATATATAAATTACATCTCAAGTTGTTATGAAAAAAAAAAGAAAACAGTGGGCTTCTCTGGTGGTCTGGTGGTTAAGAATCCACCTTGCAATACAGGGACACTGCTTCAATCCCTGGTTCAGGGAAGATCCCATGTTCTGTGAAGCAATTAGGCCTGTGAGCCACAACTACTAACCTGACACACTGCAACTACTAAAGCCTGTGTGCAAAGACCCTGTGCTCCACAACAAGAGAAGCCAACACAATCAGACTGCCCACTGCTCACCACTAGACAAAGCCCATGCGTAGCAATAAAAACACACCACAGCCAAAAAATAAATTAGAAATAAACGAATAAATCTTAAAAAAAAATAAAGGGAAACAGACAAATGTTCTAAAATCACTGGATTGTGGTGATGCTTTCACAATTCTATAAAGTTACTAGAAATTATATTAAGTTATTAAACTAATTATATACATTTAAAATGAGTGAGTTTGTGATATATATTAGAACAGCAATAAGCAGTATTAAAAAAGAGAAAGTCTATGTGTTTTGAACCTAATTATTTCATATAAAGTATAGGGTGGTTCAACTGCTTGTTTTATTACCATGGATAAATTAATTTACTGCTAAGATCTACAGTTTTCTCAATTATGAAATGGTTAAGTATTCTCTTTCATTTGTTCACATTTTACAGACATGACCCATTTTGAGTATTTAACTTGAAAGGTGTCACTTTCGAAACCATCCCTCCAGAAACCTAATTTTGAAACATGCTGTGTATAAAAACTATTTGGTAATCTTTTCCACATCACTATCCCCTACCTACTTTTTCAATGACTGCACAGAATTTAACTGCATGTCTACGTCAAAATGCAAATAACTCCCTGTTGTTTTACACAAAAGTTATTCTAGCAACTGTACTGAAAAGAGACTTTAGAGGAAGGGTATAGGGAGGGAAACCAGGTAGGGGGCTATTGAAATAATCCAGGCATGGGCTGCCTTAGGGCTACACTAGTGAAATAAACAGAAGTGAAACTGACAACATTAGTCACTCAGTCATGTATGACTCTTTGTGACCCCAGTGACTGTAGCCTGCTAGGCTCCTCTGTGCATGGAGTTCTCCAGGCAAGAATACTGAAGTGGGTAAGGTAGCCATTCCTTTCTCCAGGGGATCTTCCCAATTCAGGGATCAAACCCAGGCCTCCCGCACTGCAGATGGGATGCTTTACCATCTGATTCATCAGGGAAGTCTATAAAGTTGGTGACAAATGGTCTGATTCTGGGTATATTTTGAAGAGAGAGGCAATATGACCTCCTGATAGAATAGAAATGGAATATGACCAAAAAAAAAAAAAAGGGATGACTCCTAGATTTTAGCTTAAGCAACTATAAGGATGAGACAGCCATCAAGAGTCAGAGGTCAGAGGATTTGTATGTTTTCTTTATCGTGAAGAGGAAAAGCAGAAGTTCAGTATTAGACATGTTTATTTAGAAATATCAGGTAAGTGGAGATGACAAATAGGCAGTTCATATGGAAGAATAAGAGAAGCCTGATTTGAGATATAAATTTGAGAACTGTCAATACAGGTATGGAAAAGAACACCTCTAAGGGAGTTACACAGTAGAAAAGGAATAAAGAAAACAACTAAAGAGAGCCAGGACATTCTGACACAAAAGAAAATGAGAACAGAGTTCAGTGATTTAAGTAAAGCAGTGATTAAAATACTGGGAGAATGGGGGAGAAAAAAATGGGACTGTAAAAAGGGTTAATCTTCATTGAGCAAAGCAGGTAATGAAGATAAAAGAAACAGTGATATATCTATATCATATCACTGCTACTGAGCTGAATGTCTTTTCTCAGGCAACTTGAAGAATTTCTACTTTCAAATGGATCAGAAACATACAAACACAAAGATAACATAAATAAGATAAAATATTAACTAATGAAGCAACTGTTGGGTATAAGGTGTTCAACTTCTTTTGTGTTCCATTCTTTCAGCTTCTTGTATGTTTAAATATTTTCACCAATTAGAAGAAAATTAAAATGCTAGGGTAAACGGAAAAAAATAGACAGGCAAACCAAAAATACCTTAAGTAGTAATAATTCTCAGAGATAGATAGGTATTACAAAGAAAACTTATGATTTTCTCATCTGAGAAAAAAAAAATTTTTTTTAAAGCCCCAAATCTACATTGAAACCAATATTCAGTGGTACTCCATATGTACTATAGAGCTCGCATATATGATTAGTCAAGACATCTACTATAAAGCATTTTGATTGAGTTTCATTACTACTGGTAAAAGTCTATTATTTAAAACTTGGGTAATAGGTATGCAAGTGTTTTTTATTAGTCTTTAAACTCAATCTGAATGTGAAATATACTCTTTTGCTTAGATGATAGCCTTCATAATAGAAAAAAATACTTAAGTTTTTTTCTAAGGAAGTTTTTCTAAGAAACTTCTAAGGACGTTTCTAAGGAGTTAGTTTTCTAAGGAAGATTATAACCTTTTCAGGACACACTTTAACGCAGTTTTTAGGGAAAATTTTACTCAAGTTGAATAAGCCATTAATTATATGTGGAACATATGACAGTCAAAACTAAACATTTCTTAAAACAACCCTCTCACCTAAAAATTAGTAAAATATTAGTTAATATATTAACAGCACTTAATATAACATACTTTTACCGGAGAATATTTTACCTTTCCTATTCTAAAAATTACCATAATTATCCATTTCAGTGATATGAAGTCACCAAACAAAAATTGTAGTTTTCATCCTAAGGGGAAATAAATGAATCATACCATCTTCTTCATCCTCAGCTTCTTCTGCTTCCATTGGATCATATTCATCTTGATTATTATCCTCTTCAGTTTCATCATCATCTTTAGAATCATCTTTTCTTTTATCTTCTTTCTGTAATTTAAAATGTCTTAAAATTAAGCAAGATCTCAAAAAAATTAAATTCACCAAATTTACTTGAAATATTATCACATTATAAATATCTTATAATAATGTACTTTTATCATTCACAACATATATAAATAAGCCATCATGCTATATACCTCAAAAATAGAATAACAAAACTAGTTATACATGCTTATATAAGCTCAAAAGACTTAACTTTCCAATAACACACTAAAACTTTTTAGTTTGACTTTTATATTTCACTATTCTGATGAAATTTATTGTTCTATGTTACACTACAGAAGACTAACTAGAAAACTAACTCAAGCTGCTGGTCACAGAAATAATTACAGACCTTCCTTTCATCCCTATCTTCTTTTTTATCTTTATCATCGCCTGATTTTCTCCGTTTGGGTTTTGGCTCATCAGTTTCATCATCTCTTTCTTCTTTTTTATCTTTTCTCTCATCTTTTTTGCTTTTCTTTTCCTTTTCTTTTTTATCCTCTTTCTCAGGAAGAGACAATAATGATTTGTATATTCTGACACCAAAATCTCTTTGAAGCATTTCATTGAAAAGCTCTGCAAATAATGAAACCTATAAAAAGACAAAACAGTAACCCAGCCAACTTACTTAGAAACAGTGAACAAATCCAGCAAATTCAAACAAATCCAGTAATTTATCATATGATGACTTGTCACATCCAACAACTAATGTGCACTAACAATAAATTATAATAATTAATGTCGATGATGCCAAGAAGCCTCAAAATCCTCACAAACTCTTCCGAAGATATAAATACTGTGTTCAGTATACTTTTGACCAAACAGTATAAAAAAATAACTGCATGACTTTATCATGTGTATCAACAAGATGTACTCTACAAGTTTTTATGAAATGCCTACTATGTGTCAGGACTGTTCTTAGCAATGTGAATAGAGAAGTGAAGAAAGCAGATAAAAATCCTAACTCTCTTAAGATAACTAATCTAGGGGGACAAAGTATGAAATAATAAAATCAGTAATCAAATTGTAATAAAAACAAGCAGGGTAAGAGCAGAGAGAGTATGAAGAGTACAGCCAGAGATGGCCTTTCTGATCAAGTGACATTTGAAAAGTAATGTTAAATTCACATACAAAAATGACTTATTTTCTAATGACAGATTAAAAGGAAATTAACTAAGGGGATATGTTAGATGGAGAAGAAAAAAATAAAGCAACATTTTGCTAGCAGATGTCTGTTTCTCAAATCACTGTTTTCCACTGTATGGCATTAATTTGAGATCCTCTTACAGCATCTATTAGATATACAGCATATACATTGTAAGTAGAGATATCAAAGACTATTTTTTTCATTAATTTATTTTTTAAATGACTACTACAGGAGAGGCACTATTAAGAGTTACATTTATTGCAACTGGTAATAAAAATAAAATCATATAGCATATGATGTTTAAGGACACTGATTTATTGGAATTTTCAATGGTTCAAAAACTGTAAACACTTTAATATTTGCAACATACTTTGCATCAGAATACACTTCATGTTTAATAAGCTCAGAAGCCCTCTGTATTTGCTTGCAAACATCACTTTTATCTTACCATCTGGTGGACAATGAATGACCTTCTGGGTCAAGTAGGTATGACTGATTTTTACAGTATAATTTATCAAATGAAACAATGTGAAATATGTTAAGATATAATAATTGTACACAATTATAATTTCATATAGGCTATTTACAAAAGTCATATTTTACACTGTTTTGTTTAAAGAATGAACCAATCACTAACATAGAAGAAGAAGTGCATTTCAACTATTTTGAAAAATGACAAATTATGTTGTAAAGCTGCTCTAGAGTAATGATACAAAGAAACAGATTCACGCTGAAAAGATAAACATTACCTCAAATGAATGTTCTTTATTATCCTCTAATCTGTAGTCCAAAAGTACACTCAAAGACATGATGCTACAATCAAACTTGCCACTTTTTGCAGCCCAGTTTGGATGTACAACAATAGCCGGCTCATCAGGCAAAATATATCTTCTTTCCCGACGCTGGCGTTCCAGTTCCTCTTGACGTTTTCTTTCTTCTTCCTACACATTTGAAATTTTAAATAATGGTTAAACTTCCACGTATGTATCATACCAAAAGAAAAAGGGTGAATTTCTAACAATGATAATACCAACTTTAAGGGCTAAGAAGAGAGTGAAGTTCAAATTTACTAAAGAAGACAGCCACTTTTATGGCTCCTAATTCTCTATCTTTTTAATTTTCCAGGGTAAGGTGCTGACTTCTAAAGAGGGACAAGACCCCACAAACCTCTATTACCATCATATAAATCAGGATATTCTCGGAAAATGGTGGCAATCCCCACGTTTGAAAAAGAGACAGTATAATCTAGATACCAAAATCCACGTATATTCACAACAAAATTAAGTGACAAAGGTATTTCCACAAACCCCAATATACAAGTAGGAGGGGAAAAGTCACAAGATCTAAAACATCTGTGTGTTACTGACATCTGTGTAGAGGGGAAGCAGAAGGAAGCAATGAGGTTACCTGCTGAATCTAAGAATAGGAAAGCCATAAAACAGGCAATGGAAAGCATAGCAGGTAAATTTAAAAATACTAGCTGAAACTAGGAAAAGGTGAGTGAGTACAAGGGGTCAGTGTTAAGATCCAAGGCGTTCTAGCCCTACCTATGAACTTACAAAGCTGATTTACCAGGGCACCCTTTCAGCAAAGGCCAAACTGAGGAGAAACTTCCAGGAGCAGAATCAATAGTGAACAGGGCAAGAATAACAGAGAGAATAGAGAAGTGGGAGGAAAAGGTCCAGATAAAAAGTGACAGATGGCAATAAAGATAGAAATCTCAGCAAGCCACCATATTTTTGGCAGAACAAGAAAATAACAGAACATAGAGCTCTATGAAGTCAGAAAAGCTATCTGAAGCAACCTCCTTCTAAGAAACTTTAGAAAAACCACATTCACATAAAAATGAGCAACAGAAATGTACTTTGGTCAAATTCCATGCAAAGTTTATTACTGGGAAAAAAAAAGAGGGGGAGAGAGAATAAGGAGCAGAATCACACCTCTGGCAGACAATGAAAGTGGACCAGAAGACATGGCCAAAAGACAGATAAAAAACCCTTAACTTACTATTTTAAAGTGTGCTAAAAGACATAAAGAAAATGTTACAACATATGAAAGAACAACATGAGTAAATATTTTAAAAGTAGAAAATGAGGTGACAGAATTTAGGGAACAATCAGAAAATATAGTTCCAGAAATTTAAGAATAAAGTAAAGGAATAAAAAAGCAAATGAACTCAACAGGTAATGCCTTATTTCCTCTAAAATCAGGAACAAGACAAGGGTGCCTGCTTTCACCATTACTATTCAACATAGTTTTGGAAGTCCTAGCCACAGCAATCAGAGAAGAAATAAAAGGAATCCACATTGGAAAAGAAGTAAAACTCTCACTGTTAGAAAATGACATGATCCTCTACAAAGAAAACCCTAAAGATTCCACCAGAAAACTACTAGAGCTAATCAATGAATATAGTAAAGTTGCAGGATATAAAACCAATACACAGAAATCCCTTGCATTCCTATACACTAACAATGAGAAAACAAAAAGAAATTAAGGAAACAATCCCATTTCAATGGAAAGAATAAAATACTTAGGAATAAACTTACCTAAAGAAACAAAAGACCCATATGTAGAAAACTATAAAACTCTGATGAAAGAAATCAAAATGACACAAACGGAGAAATATACCATGTTCTGGGATTGGAAGAATCAATATAGTGAAAATGAGTATACTACACAACGCAAACTACAGATTCAACGCAACCCTATCAAGCTACCAATGGTATTTTACACAGAACTAGAACAAATAATTTCACAATTTGTATGGAAAAAAAAAAAACAACCTTGAATATACAATGGAGAAAAGAGAATCTCTTCAAGAAGGAGTGCTGGGAAAACTGGTCAACCACCTGTAAAAGAATGAAACTAGAACACTTTCTAACACCATACACAAAAATAAACTCAAAATGTATTAAAGATCTAAATGTAAGACAAGAAACTATAAAATGCTTAGAGGAAAACACAGGCAGAACATTCTCTGACATAAATCAGAAGATCCTCTATGATCCACCTCTCAGAGTAACGGAAATAAAAAAGAAAATAAACAAATGGGACCTAAGTAAACTTAAAAGCTTTTGTACAACAAAGGAAATGATAAGCAAGGTGAAAATATACCCTTCAGAATGGGAGAAAATAATAGCAAATGAAGCAATTGACAAAGAATTAATCTCAAAAATATACAAGCAGCTCATGCAGCTCAATACCAGAAAAATAAACAACCCAATCAAAAAGTGGGCTGAAGAACTAAACAGACATTTCTCCCAAGAAGACATACAAATGGCTAACAAACACATGAAAAGATGCTCAACATCACTCATTATCAGAGAAATGCAAATCAAAACCACAATGAGGTACCATTTCATGCCGGTCAGAATGGCTGCCATCAAAAAGTCTACAAACAATAAATGCTAGAGAGGGTGTACAGAAAAGGGAACCCTCTTACACTGTTGGTGGGAATGCCAACTAGCACAGCCACTATGGAGAACAGCATGGAGATTTGGTAACCGCCACATGACCCAGCAATCCCATTGCCGGGCATACACACCAAGGAAACCAGAACTGAAAGAAATACATGTACTTCAATGCTCATTGCAGCACTGTTTACAATAGCTAGGACATGGAAGCAACCTAGATGTCCACCAGCAGATGAACGGATAAGAAGTTCTATACATACACAAAGCTATAAAAAAAGAACTCATTTGAGTCAGTTCTAATGAGGGGGATGAAACTGGAGCCTATTATACAGAGTGAAGTAAGTCAGAAAGAGAAATACCAATACAGTATATTAACACATACATATGGAATTTAGAAAGACAGTAATGACGACCCTATATGCAAGACAGCAAAAGAGACACAGATATAAAGAACAGACTTTTAGACTGTGAGAGAAAGCAAGGGTGGGATAATTTGGGAGAATAGCACTGAAACCCATATATTACCACATGTAAAATAGATGACCAGTGCAAGCGTGATGCATGAAGCAGGGCACTCAAAGTCGGCACTCTGGGACAACCCAGAGAGATGGGGTGGGGAGGGAGCTGTCGGGGGTTCAAGATGGGGGGACACATGTACACCTGTGGCTGATTCATGTCAATGTATGGCAAAAACCACCACAATATTATAAAGTAATTAGCCTCCAATTAAAATAAATTAATAAAAAAACAAAAAAGATAACGCCTTAAAGAGAAACGGAGGTAACATGGAAATGTTAAAAATCAAAGAGAAATGAAAAAGTGACCAATATTGAGGAAGCAAAAAAAGTAAACACAAGACATCAGAATTCCTTAAAGAAAACAAAAGTGAACAGAACAAATAAAAAATTATTACTTGACACAACTTGTTTGTTCATACCACAATTATTCACAATAGTCAAGAGACAGAAACAAGTATTTCTGCTACCATGAGCTCTGAGGTATCTACTAGAGATGAGCTTCAGGTACAACGACAAAAGGATTAGTTGTAAGCATTAGGTATACAGTAGAAAAAACAAAATTAACTGAGCATTTAAAGAGAGTACAGTATGTATGCTACATGCTAGGACAATGTATTTATAGGACATTTTTTAAATGGGGAGAAAGCAGTTATAGGAATAGGAAATTCAAAAATATACTTAAAGTAAGCAAGACTTTAATACTGGTGGTGGGGCTACTAATATTATATTTGTATTATGTATCTGTATATATATTCATAAGCACTGGCAAAAAAAAAGTTGACAATTTGAGCTTCAATAAGAAGAATCACAAGGAACTGAAACCCATTAAAAATGTTCAAATCCATGTATTCATAATGTTTAAAAACAAACAGGTAACCATTTGAAGATGCAGGGAATCAATTCACTATTGTAAAAACTGGATAAACAACAACAAAAAAATAGTGCTTGATGGAGCAGCATATATACTACATTAGTATGGCAGAGGAATGATGCAAATTCCTGAAACCTTTTTTTTGCCACTGTGCCATATATGGGATCTTAGTTCCCCAACTAGGGATTGAACCCGTGCCCTGTGCAGTGGAAGCACAGGATCTTAACCTTTGAACCACCAAAGAAATCCCAACATTCTATATTTTAAACATGAATTTACCAAAAGGCAAACCTGTACCACTGAGTAACCAAAAGAGCAGATGAGAGGAATATGTGAAAATAAGAATTATATTACCACCATTTTTAACCTCAATAAATCAATGGATTTAGGATTTGAGCACCACTGCCCACTAACATCAAAAAGTGAAAATCTGCTTTCTTCTGTTGCTGTTCTGAACAATTCAATTCTAAAGCAATTCATCCAAGCAAAGTAGGTGTCCACACAGGATTGAGGTTGATGAGAAAAGTTTAGAGCTACAATGGCCCAGAGTAGAAGAGCTGCCTAGTTATCAGGCACTGATATCCAAATGAAGCAAGGAGGGCATCCATACAGAGAAAGTATAGGACAGGAAATAAGACTAAAGTGGAATAAGGAGGATATACAGATTGGAGAGGGAGTGTGATGTATAACTGAGGAAGTAAGCAAATCCATTAAGTATAACAGAAGGTATGTTTCTCATTATTGGGGAAAGGAGTTAAGATACATGGAAAGAGAAAACCAGAATGAAGTCTGTGATGCTGGAGTAGAACTGGAGTTATTCGTGTAAGCTCTTCACTTTCAACGTACATACCACAGTAAATATGATGTACCATTCTTCACTAAAAGGTACCAAGGCTTCCTGGGGAAATGGGTGACTTCAGAAACAGGGCAGGGATAGTAATCAATGAGACTAAAACACTTTATATCATAATGCAAAATAAGCGAAGTCCTCAAAAGATGACACACGGCTATTTCAAAGAACACAGAAGTCAACTTGAAATGCCTCCTGCTGGACAACTCTGAGATAATTCCACTATCAAATCTACTATTACATCCATAATCAAATTTCTCCAATTATCTCAAAAAATACTGTTAATGGCTCCCCCCCCCAATGCATTCAGTTGTCATTATTAACCTTCTTTAAACCATTTTTCTACTTTTATCACATGAACATTTATGAAAAGTTCAAACAAGCTGCTTTGTAAAATTTCATACATTCCAAATATGTTTTCTTACAATTAGATTAAGGTAGAACATTTTTGGTAGGAAGGCTTAATAAATAATGATGTGTACTTTCACAATACATTCCATTAGTACACACACAATGTTGGTTTATCCAATTACTGTAACACACTTCTGACATCCCCATGTTTCAAATTCAGAGAACACCTGGAAGTTATTCTTCTGGGCATATAAGACTGAGGCACAAACAAGAGTGAATAAACGGCCTCTGAGTCTTAAGAAATGCGATGCAATCAAGGCAACAGTTTTAAAGCAGCAAAATTCTCAGACAAGCACTTCACCAGAACTCAATCTCTGAACTTAATAGCTCTGTCAAGCAAATTTTCTTTGATTTTTTAATATCTAAAACATTATTATTCATTTTTAAGAGGAAGGACTGAAAACACCTGACTTATAGAAATCATTCAAATGTCTCTCAAGTGAAGAATGAACACTGATACACTGATGCTGTGGAATATTATTTAGCAACTAATAAGAACTATAGAAACATACAATAAAAATGGGTGAATCTCTAATGCATTATGTTAAAGAGGTCAGACTCAAAAGGTTATATAATTCCATTTACATGATATACTTGAAAAGGCAAAAGTATAGAAAAACATCAGTGGCTTCCAGAGACTGACCAAGTAGGAGAAGAAAACTGCTTACAAAGAGGTATTAATATAAGTTATTTTTAGGGGATGACAGACCTTTTTTATATATATGATGACTGTGGTAGTGGTTAAAGGGCCATATGTATGTGTCAAAACTTGCACAACTGTTCACTAAAAGGATCGATTTTACTATTATGTAAATTATATCTTAATAGAAGTATATACACATACATATTCAAAGAACCCTATAAACCAATATTAAGTGTAATAGTATTGAAATGATTTAGTATATACCTCTTTATCATCTTCAGATTTCCTATCATCCTCCTCTTCCTCTTCTTTCTCAGATTTCTCTAATTCCTTTTGTTCTTCTTTTTGCTCTTCTACTTTAAGCTGTTTTGTCAGTCGGGCTATTAACTGGGATTTTAAGCCCTTGGAACTAAGAGCTCGACTTTCTAATTCTTTTCGGAGATCATTTACCTAAACATACACAAGCATAAATACACAGAAAATGGAAACAGGATCATGAAATAAGGAATCATACAATTATCTTCTGTATGAGTTTTTAAAAAGTTTTGGTGAAAGGGAATTCTGTACAGCTCATAAAACATATGTAAAAATGCAAACTGACAAAACTATTTAAGTAATTTGCAACATGTTTTAAGATGCTTTCAAAGAAGTTAATGATCTTTGACCTAGAAATTCTAGTCTCTGGGAATTCAAAGAAATAATTTATACACAAGAAAAAAACTTTTTATATATTCTTTGTCACAATCCCTCCATCCAAAAATGTGAAGAAACAAAATATACAATAAAAGAGTAATATTAATACGTAAGGGAAAAAACAGTACATCATTTGAATGGTACAGTATAAAACATTTAAAAATAAATTACATGGGAAACACTATTATTAATTGAAAAGGATGAGATGGCAACTTTTTTACACAACATGATTAGAACCAGGCAAACACTTTATACCCAGAAAAAATAACAGAGGATAATACATCTAATTTTTAAGAAAGGTTGCTGTGTTTGAGTGACAGGCTTGAGTCATTTTTTATTCAGTATTTTATGTATACACTAATTTTTAAAATAAGCATGCATAATATTTATAGTCAAAGAAATACAAGAGAAGCCATCAGCTAGACAAAAATTTCTTAGGCTTAATCTAATCTTCTGAATCTACAGGATTCTATAATAAACCTGATGTTGAGGAAAACTGATGTTGAGGAGTAGTGCAAGAGTGTCAAAATTATGATATATATTCTCTACTTACTAAAAATCAATGTTGGCTTAAAAACTATAGTTTCATAAGAAAAACTCTGATTTTGCTGAGGACAGAAGTTAACCAAAAGGTCAGCTTTTGTATGTTAATAAACAGAAAGCTGCAAAGCAACCAAGTTTCTGTTCTACATAGAATTTATGTATGCGACTCTCTAGATCTACATTCACAGTATAGACCCAGAGATGCAAAAGTGTCAAAAGATAACAGGTCCAAAGACCTTGGGAAGCAAAGAAAAATTAGTTAAGTATTAACCAAAGATTTTCAAAACAGGGTCTTATATTACCTTCCTCCTAGTTCAGATGTATTATGAATCTACGTTTTACTTTTAAATTCATTTAAAAACTGGATAATCTTTTTCTATGTTTCATTCCTTCTCCTGGAATTTAAGTAAATTAAGTGCAGAAATTCCAACTCTTGGTCAGTTTCCAAATCAGAAAACAGTACTGCTCACACCATACACATATGCATATTACATTCACCAGATATTGGCTGAACTATTTAATTTTTGCACACACAAACACAACACAGAATTTTATATATAACCAGCGGACTTCATTTTTAATGACTTGTATCTAAAAAACTATTGTCTACAATATCCTCTATTCCTGTTCATAGATTTCTAATTAAATATCATTACTTTCAATGTTACCTTCATTGTCTTTGGGTCAAGTTTAGACCAATGGGTAGGAGTGGAAATTTCTTTAGCTTCACCATCATCCTTCTCTTCTTCATCCTGATATACAAAGTTAAGAATAGAATTACTATTCTGAAACCTTAAAATAAAGGTTAATTTATTTTTAAAAGTCTGTTGCTGATCTGTGCAAGGTCACAAATGTTTCAGATTGTCTTCTCCTAAAGTTATTATTTAGGCAAGTCCACGTACATACATTCTACCACTTTTAACTGATCACAAAGACACTCATCAGCCAATCAAAGCCAGATCTGTGAAACACAAAAGGGTGATAAATTACAACACAAAGGATATCAGGGATGCACAAACACTGCCGGTTCTCCACTAACCACACAGTGTGTGATCTTGCCCCAATTTTCAAACCACCCAAAGTTAAGACTGATTTAGTCAGACCTTTCAAATGTACCAAAGATGCCGCCACATAGCCTGAAATTTCAAATCTCTCAGACTTGTGGTTGTCCAATTTCAAATATCCATGACTAGAAATGATGACCGTGAAAGAGAAAATTTTTTAAATTTTAGAAAATGGCAAAATGTTTAAAATGGCTTAATACTGAATCTTGCTCAACAACTGGTCCCAGATTCCAGCAACTAGACCTATGATAAAAACAAAATTCTGTGCAATTTAAGCACAACTTATTTTCCTTTGAGGTCTCAGCACTCTTAATGTTAGCATAATAGACACATTTTTTTTAACAGGAAAGAACATACAACTATACTGCTGAAAGCTGGATTACCAGTCGCTGTTACCAGTTATGTTCCTCCATGTGTGTTTGTTATGTAGTGTGTGGTGTGCATTTGTGCCTGTGTTCCTGTGCCTGTGAGAAGCGGAAATAGAAAAAGGGATTAGCGTTCAGTGCCTGTTCTCCATCAGCCTCCTTGCGTTCACCCTGAAGCTTCTCGACCAGCTGCTGCTTGTATCCTCGGGAGAGGGTTTCCCACTCTGAGCGGGTGGGAAGGCAATGCCAAACATCCGGGAAAAATAAAACCACTGTCTCCACATGAGCTGGAACTGTACGCCCCTTGTGGGTCTCCTCAGGGCGATGGTAGCGAATCTCTGCAAAACGGTACCTGTTGCAAGGGAAGAAGCATGTTGGAAAAAAAATTCTAAAATACATTTTAAAGACCCTAGTTCACTTGTAGCACATCAAGTAAAGAAATTTTGCTGCAAGAACTTGAGGTTGGTCTAAAGAAAAAAAAATTATAGAAGCCATAGTTCCTCTTTTGGTACATTTGTACAATATTTTATGGTTAAAAGAAGAATATGTTCCCCAAGGCATTGTCAAGTTTGATTACAGAGCTAACCATATTTTAGAGAATACCTGAAGAAGCTGGATAGCTGTTCAGATTTCATGTGCTAAAAAAAGAATGTTCTCAATTAAATCACAAGAAATACACTAAAATACACAAGACAAATAAGCCTCAAGAGAAAATATGGCTGAACAAAAATAATCAGCAACTACATCATTTTATAACAAAAGAATTATAATGAAATGAAGTTCTCTCTTGACGATCTTCTCCAGCTATGCATGAAATGAAAAATATTTTCAACATACATCCAACTTCCAAGTACAGCGTAACAAAACATTATTTTCAGTTTATTTTTATTAGTTCTTAATCCTTTTCCCCCAAACATTTTTGGCACCAAATAAAACTTTTGCTACAAATGAACATTTTCCTTTGAGATTATCTGCATGATCAAGATTGCTAAAATACGGGGGGTGGGGGTGGGAGAAGGCTGATGGACAAGAACATCTACATAAACTATTAGAAAAACATTTCTAATCAAGAAATGAATTAGTACTTACCATTGTGTGCATACACTTAGATCAATGCCTGTCAGAGCCTTACAACAACGAATAGCAGTCTTAATCAACACAAAGGGGTCTTTTTCTGGGTCTGGTCCATCCAACGAAGGAGACCAATGGCCTCCAATGGCCATGGCTTCATCCTTGCCTTTCATGCCCACTAAAAACTAATTTAAAACAAAGAATCATTTACATGTATTATGTAATTTGTCAAATTACAAATTAAGTACTTGAAAAGGAAAGGAACAAACCTTTCCAATACCATTTTTACTACCTCTGGTATCTGTCAGTCAAGGAAGAGTTCAGTTCATCGTGTTCCACACTGCATTTCAGCAATGGAATAGGATTTACACATCATAACTCATCCTTCTAAAATATTTCCTCAGATAAAAAGTTCTTTTAAAGAAAACAAGCTATAATTCACACTTTCAGGGCATCCAGATACACTAAATCCACTAAGACTTTATTATGCTTCAAATATATAGCATCAAAACGACAGCTGAACTAGCGACATATATATAAGATACAGCCATAATCTGCAATGAGAAAAACACCTACATCATTGACTGCTATAACTATATTAAAATAGGTTATAAAACAAATCAACAAAATTTAAAAGGTAGTATTTTTAAATTTTATATATGGACAGAACTAAGCAAAGTAAATATACACCTCAAGTTAAAATAAATCTTTCAGTTTACCTTAACAAGTCTAGCAGGATGCTGAAATCCATCTCGAAGTTCTTGTGGGTCTTCAGCAAGAGCACATGACTTATGATACAAATCTTCCATACTAGGGCTAGCCATCAGCATTACCTATTATAGTCAAATAATTCAATCCTGTCAAAAGTCTAAAGTAATGTAAAAGAATGAGAAGCACTACTAATTATCCTTCCATAACATATATCTGAAGTTTTTGTTTTGTAAAAATGGAAAATGCTACAGCAGAAATGGTATTGGATACCTTATAATTATATAGTTTTAACTTTGGAAGAAAAGGCATTTTGATCTATGTTTATCAAATAGCAGAAAACTACTGACCATAAGCAATATACTCAACGTTATCCCAAAGACTAAAATATGGTGCATTTACCCAACAGAACATTTTATCTGGATCTATCAGAAGCCTTAGAACATTTCAAAAAGCTCAATAAAATGAACTTCATCTTCACGTTTTATAAGGTTCAAAATGTTGACGCAATATCACAGTTTTACAGCTCAAGAATTAAGGCAAAAAAGAGGTTAAATTAACAACCAAACAGAATCACGCAGACAAGAAGAAATCACAGGCTTTTAGGTCTTAAAACATCATAAAAACTTTCTGAAGATCAACTTCACATACACTCTTAATACGAATAACTGCTCAGAAATTTTAGCTATGTATCACAGAATACAAACCTTTGCACTGTATAAATGATCAGCATCTGGTGGATCAAGAATGGCCATATTTTTTTCTAAGGACTCTACTTCTCTGTGCATTACATAGAAATTGCAGTAATTTCCCAGCTGAAATGGTCTTGACAAAGGGAAAGCATCCACCCATGTAAACTGAGCATCAAAAAAGTCACTAGGTATATATAAATTCTGATAACGGCGCCTTAGTTCCATCATGTCACAACTAGGACTGAAAAACAGACATAAGTAGTGAATAAAGTGCCTTAACACCAAAGATTATGCAAAGCTTCACTCAATTCTAAAGCTATTATATATAATTTGACACAGTTAAAAGCCAGCTGAAAATGAATAGTCAACTATTAACGAGCTTTACATTTACATAGAAGCATATGAAAATGTCGTTTTCAAATACGTTTATTTATAGTTTTGAATAAATAGCACCTATGTGTTACCTTCTTTATTATTTGTGTATAGCTTAAAATTCACTTAGAGAAGACCCTTTGAAATAACTTCAAACCAAGTTCCAGAGAAGATCTGAACAAAATCAATTCTGCTTCAGTTGAAGCTGTATTTTTGAGAAAATTATGGTTCATACAGAATAAATATAAAGAAGGGATAAGAATAGTATCAATGAGTATGACAGCTCCTCCATCAGGCTTAAACAGTGTAGAAAAAAATAAAACCTTTATTTCTTCACATCTCTATATCTCTCTATTTAATGATTAAGATCCATACCTGATTTATTATGTAAAGAGAGGATAAGTTTCTTGTCTTTTAAATGTGACATACTGAATATATTTTTAAAGGATGATTTCCTTTTTCCTAAGAAACAGAACATTTGAAGGAGAGACACTCAAAAGTAAATCAATCTAGTAAAAAGGCTGAGATGTTAAAAACATAATGAAAAGTGGAAAATACCAAAAGTGCGTAAGATAAGAAGATTAACTACACTGTCCTTTTAAAAAACAAAAAGTACAAAATATGAGCTCTATGTATCTACAGGGATGTTTTTTCATTTGAAACCTAAAATATAGAATTATAGTTGTTGACATATTTGGATAAAATTTTGTTGTCAAAATATAAAAAATGTGGTTATTTGAGTGTTGTTAGAAGTATTACAAACAAAAAATGTAACAGTTTTAGTTTTCCATCACTAGAATTTCTGAAGTCATGTTTTATCCCACAGGAATAGAATCTATAAATGAATGAAACATCACCACTTCCTGGCATATATCCCCTATTATAATCACATTACTACAAGAAAATCTTGATTTCCACAACTACCAATGAGAAGAAATATGGAAACTTTAAAATAACTTTTATTTGTAATGTGTTCCTCTGATATCTGGGAATTTACTTCAAAGTGATGAAGTGATATTGTGAAGATTTAACTTGGAAGGATAAAGACAGCTGCTCAAATTACATCCTAAGTATCAATTCCTCCCAGAATAGCAATTGAGACTAGGAACAGATGAGTTTAAAAGCAGAGCTGCTCTAGTTAATATCTGGAGATGCGGTTTTGTTTCAAATGAATTCCTCTGAAATATGCAGACAGATGTTTTTTAAATATACAAGTAAACAGGAGTAACAAGAAATTAAGAATCGTTAGTGATTTTACCACATGCAAGAGTAAATGAACAACAACTACCTAACAACTAAGCAAAGTCATCAAGCAAGATTTGGGGGGGCATGGAGTAGCTTAAACACTACACTGGTTTACTCAAATATAAAACTGAATAAGTAGAAATTTTAATTTTTGTAGGTCAGTATTATGAATACTTTGTCGAATGGAGCAATATCCTCTCAAGACACTCAACTACAGTTATTTGTTCCTGTGTCAAACAGTTTTAAACACTTTCACTGATTCATTTTTCTTATTTTACTGTAAATTTGCTTTTACCACCTATTAATTTATCGTATACACAACTACCAGTTCCAAGGCTTTCAGAGGATTCTTCCTTTCCTTTAGAGTAGATTAGTCATTTATCAATTTGCCTCTTTATGAATTACAATTTTGCACCTATTACCTAGTTGGCCACCACATCCCAACCATCACTATCTACAATTGCCATACAATGGATTAAGTGCTTTACTTAAATGAAATCAACACAACCTCACAATTAGTTCTGACAGTTAATATAATTTCCATTTCACAAGTGAAGGTCAAAAACTCTTGCTAACTTTCCAGTTACTTCTGATTTCAAAAACTAAAATATATAATATGTATACACACGTGTATATGTTATATGTCTGTTAAGTACACACATATGTTTCTATTATACTGCACAGCCACAGAGAACTTGAACTATCTGGTCACTAGTGTATCATTACTTCATCATACATAATGAACTATGCATGACCTTAATAAAGTCATCAATAAACTAGAATCTTAAATAATTTTACTTTATGAACAACTTCATTACAGAGGGGCTGCCTTTTTCAATAGCTAGTATCTGTAATGAGTGTATGAAAATAATGCAATCTTGCAAAGAACATAAATGCTAATTCAAATTGCCTTTCTGCTCTTATATAACCAAGAACTAAATGTTATGAAATCAAAATTGTAAAAAAAAAAAAATTCTCTAAATGTAACACATTCCTCCAAATTACAAAAAGTACAAAATTAGTAATTTAAGAAAACAATGGAGAAAAAAAGAACTTACCAATCTAAAGAAAACTTTGAAAACTGAACTGTGTAACGTGGGACAACACGTCGGACTCTCCGAGGTGACCGTTCTCTCTCTCTCCGAGGAGATCTCTCTCGGGAACGTTTTCTCTGAGGAGATCTTTCTCTGGATCTACGTCTTTCTCTTTCTCTTTCGCGACTTAAAGCAAATTTTTCTAAAATTACTTTTTCTAGCATTATCAAAGAGTTCTTTAATGAAGTAAATTTAATACGTATAAGCATATATATAAATATAAACATTTCACGGTGTACATTTTTAAATAACTTCTTGAACACTGTGGTAAAATATACACAATATAATAATCTATTTTAATCATTTTGAGGTTTACAGTTCAGTGGCATTAAGTGTGTTCATTCACACTGTACAACCGTCACCACTATCAAAAGTACACTTTTTAAAAACATACCTTCGGTCATCTTTTCTGTTGGGCACTTGATCCCCTCTGTCATTTCTTCCTGAAAATCTGGATGGTGGATCTAACCTTCGTGCTGGTTGTGGCTGTGAAACTATACGGACAGGAGGCTGCAATAAACCAGCTTTAAAAGATACAGAAAAATATATTTTAACTTATTTAAATGAAGTTTAAAAACATCACTCGGTTAAATTTTATATAGAAAACTTTGGCTTTTAGGTTTTGTGACCCATAAATGGTAAAGGCCAGGGATGATTTGCATATTTGTACATTTTAATACTATCATTTAGAAGTGTAAAAACCATTTTTAGCTCAGGGACCACACAAAACCAGGCCACAGACCAAATCCTAGGGCTACAATGTGCTAATCTCTGACCTACAGATATTAAACCAAAGACATTAAAAAACAGCAAACCCTTGTTGTTGGCTACACAAGATATTCTAGCTGCACCAGAGTATCATCCAGACATTTTCGACAGAGAAAAACCTTTATAAAAAGAGATCTACGACCATCACTTTGACCAAGTACTCTACCACCTATAATACTGGAAGAATCTGACAACATGTGCCTCCTAGTATGATGCAGTACGAATGAGAAAACATCACCTAAAATGTGCCAAACGCCTTTAGACTTAACATTTACTTTATAGTTTATATGGCAGAAAGAGGAACAAGGTAAAAATACCACAAGGAATCCACACAATCCAGAATATAACATTATAAAAGAATTTACAAGTCAACTAGACCAATATTTTAAAAAGCCAATGCTATAAAGGAAGAAAGAAAAAATGGAAAACTATTTTGGAATAAAAAGACTAAAGAAACACTGTTGTTGCTACTGTTTAGTTACTCTTTTGCAACTCCATGGACTATAGCCTGCCAGGCTCCTTTATCCATGGGATTTCCCAGGCAAGAATACCGGAGTGGGTTGCCATTTCCTTCTGTAGGGAATCTTCCCGATTCAAGGATCGAACCCGCTGTCTCCTGCACTGCAGGAGGATTCTTTAATTACTGAGCCACCTGGGAAGCCCAAAGTAACATAACCAGATACAACACATGAATCTTAACTGCCTTTTCATTCAGGAAACAAAAAACAACCTTTTTAAAAGGTATCTGGGGACAACTGGGGGTGTCTAAATATAAAGTATTTAAACGCTTTTTCTTAGAAGTGACAATACATTGTGGTAATAATAGGAAAAGATTCTCTTTAAGGAAAGGCACACTTACGTTAATGGGTGAAATGTCAAAATGCCTACATCATGAACATTCATTGCAGTGTTTTCAGAAAACAAAAACTAGAAACAGTACATTTACCAAAGAAAAACATAAACTGTATAATATTCATACAATGGAACATTAAGCAATAATGAAAACAAAGAAATTAGAGCCACATGAAACAAGTAAGTATGAAAAACTTTAAAATATAATCAACAAAATTCTTATAAAAAAGATTATATAGACAGAATCACCTGTAAAATTCAACAGGCAAGGCTGAAGTATATTATGAGCATATATACTTAGAGTAAAACTGTTAAAAAAGGAAAGGAGTTAACTAATAATGTACTTTTTTACCCAAGTAATGATTACATGGGTGTTTATTTAATAATATTTAACTGCAATCACTTTTATAAATGTTATGTTTGTGCCAATTTACGATAAAACAGAAAATGCCACAATTACATTAAAAAAAAAATACCAATTAAGTGGACTTCTACAAAAGTTAAGACTATCGCTATACAAGTAGAAATTCTCTACAAAAGATATTTAACTTTCTTTTTAGGTATTCTGCTAGTCCCTGCTTTTTTTGGTAATTAATAGCATACTCTCATTATTTTAATAACTGAACAGCTATGTTTTAGTCTGTAATACCTTTCTGCTGTGGCTGCTGTAATAAAGGCTGCGGCTGAGTCTGCAACAGTGGTGTAATAGAAGCCGCTGAAATCTGTGCCTGCAGCAGTGACTGGGGCTGGGGCTGAGCCTGAACACCAAATGTTGTCTGTGGTGCAATTGGCTGAAGTACAGCAGGAGGAGTCTTCAGTAAAGGTTGAGTTTGGGATTGATTCTTAACAAAAAGAAATAACATTTTAAAAGACAGAGAAAAATCTTTGTAACCGGGAAGACTCAATCACCGAGTTTTTGTAATACCTAATACTATTTTATATACCTGATTTGGTAGTGTTTGAATTCTTTGTGCATTCCATTTAAAAGGCATATTGGGATTATATGTAGCTTCAACCAATACTCTGTCACCCACTTGGGGGGTTTTCCCTTTGACAGCACTGAAAAAAAAATTAAGTTAAATACAAACACTAAATTAGAAGAAATTCTTCCAAAAAAGATTTATATGTTAATACTAAACACTGTAAAGTACACCAGAAAAAGGAAGCCTGAAAATCTCTTTTAAAAAGTAGATATACCTCTAAGACTTAAAATATAGCAAAACAGGAGCAATATAAAATATAGCAAAATATAGCAAACAGGAGACCCACTTAAACAGAAAAATCTTACATAGTAATTAAACTTAGTATTTCAAAGTACTTCTAAGGAAGTTAATTAGAAATGCATTTGAAATATCAAAGGAAATACATATTTCCTGCAACCACCACTACATGAACAAAATACTATTTCAAATCCATTAGTTTATCAATCATTTAATCCTATTATTTTTTTCACCTAAGTGAAGTGAAAGTGAAGTTGCTCAGTCATGTCTGACTCTCTGCGACCCCATGGACTGTAGCCCACAAGGCTCCTCCATCCAATGGGATTTTCCAGGCAAGAATACTGGAGTGGGTTGCCATTTTCTTCTCCAGGGGATCTTCCCAACCCAGGGATGAACCTGGGTCTCCTGCATTGCAGGCAGACACTTTACCGTCTGAGCCACCAGGGAAGCTAAAATATTTTACATATATATTATCATTAGGTATGTCAAACAGAAGATTAAATTTTAAAAAGTATATGACTATTTTAATCTTAAACCTTACTGTACGTCTGTTCATTAATAGCTAGAAATGTAAACTCACCCCTATAAAACTTTTATAAAGAATTCACAATGACTAGTGTTCAATAATCAAAAGATATCTTTCATCACATTCTCCATCAAAAAACATCACAGGTACAGGTTGAATTATTAAAGCAGAAAATTACAGCTAAACCACAATTCCATGCCACAGTTAAGTAGGTGTCTTATCAAAATACTTAATGCTAAATACAAGCAGCCATCTGCCAATAACTAATTAAGTTTACCTAAGCTGAAAGAATACATCTTCATCCACAAATCCAAATGTATCGTGTAGTTTTGTGACCGCCCCTGTAAAAACACGCTGTTTCTGAGGTTGTGTTTGTTGCTGACTGGACCTTGGCGTTGGATATGATACAGTTATCTGAGCTGCAGGTTGAGGAGTTGACAAGCTAAGGCTTGTAGGCAGTCCAACAGCTGGCTATAAAACAAAATCAACATCAAATTAAGGTAAGGATTACAAGTAGTCTAGAAATAAAAACTGACTACTTAAAACTAACTCAAAATTCTAAAAACAATTTAATACATAGGTACACCTTGAAGACGCAACTCAAGTCTGAAAAAAAAATTTTTTTAATCAATTTCATGATTAAGTTCCCTCAGATGAATGCTTTTACAGGGACGTTTCAGGGGAAAAAAGCCACCATAGTGTAATGAGTTTTAAAAAGCACTGCATATTCTAGCCCTCTCTTAGAAATTCAAAATCCATAATAGCATAACAAAGACTCAGGAAAGTCCTAGATAAGTGAAATGAGGCAGAGAGAGAAATACAATTATGTATGATCTCACTTTTATACACGGAATCTAGAAAAACCAAAGAACTCAGAAAACAGACTGGTAGCTGCCAGAGGCGAGTCTGCTGGGGCAAACGACTGGTAGCGATCAATAAGTACAACCTTCCAGTTAAATGTAAGTTCTGGAGATGTACAGAATCGTAACTATGGTTAACAATACTGTATCATACATTTGAAACTTGTTAAGAGAGTAGATTTTGAAAGTTCTCATCACAAGAAAAAGAAAAATTCACTTATGTGAGGTGATACATGTTAACTGATTGTGAAGATCATCTCACTATACATATATATGGTATTACATCATGCTGTACACCTTACACTAGTACAATGTTGTATGTCAATTAGAACTCAATAAAACTTGAGGGAAAAGGTAACAGTTTCATTGGTCTTTTCTGGCATAATCAAGCATGAATAACAACATATTATTAAGATTTCTGTATATAAACAGAAATAAAATCATTAAAAAGAAAGGAATAATCATGATTCGACTCAAATTCCATAATTCGTTTTACCCTTTCCCAATAAAGCAAGTCTCGACGTTCTACAGTTGAAAAAATAAAAGGTGAGTCCCGTTCTGTAATTAGTAAAGGAACTCACCATCTCTTAAAACTACAGCCACAAAATTCTCATGACGTTTCTTTAACATTCTAAGACTTCTTTTTCTTTCAAAACTGTGCCATGCAGTTTGTGGGATTGTATAGTTCCTCAAACAAGGATCAAAACCTGAGCTCTCAACCGTGAAAGTACAGAGTCCTAAACACTGGACAAAGGGAATTCCTGGTTTTTGTACTTTTAAAGAATTACATACAAGGAAAAAAAAATATGGGTACACTTTGGGAAATGCTATTCTAAGAAAAGGCTTCCTTGGTGGCTCAAATGGTAAAAAAATCCGCCTGCGATACTGGAGACTTGGGTTCGATCCCTGGGTTGGGAAGATTCCCCGGAGAAGGGTATGGCAATCTACTCCAGTATTCTTGCCTAGAGAATCCACACGGACAGAGGAGACTGGTGGGCTACAGTCCCTGGGGTCACAAAAAGTCAGACACAACTGAGCAAGTAAGCACAGCATTCTAAGAGGCTAGCTTTTATACCTTTTCTATTTAGTCTGGAAATCCTACTCTTGAAAACCAAAAATAGGACATACATGTTAATCAATTTTAGTTGTGTTTTTCCTTTTTTTGACCACACTGCAGGGCATGTGGGATCTTAGATCCCAGACCAGGGATCAAACTCGTAACCTCTGAAGTAGAAGCTCAGCTTAACCATTGGACCACCAGGGAAGTCTTATGATTTTTATACAACTTACTATCCAAAGATGGTTTTTAAATTTTTTATTTCTTTCAAAACTGTGCCATGCAGTTTGTAGGATTGTAGTTTCTCAAACACAAATCAAAACCTGAGCTCTCAACAGTGAAAGCATGGAGTCCTAATCACTGGACAAAGGGAATTCCTGGTTTTCGCACTTTTAAAGAATAATATAAAAGGAAAAAAAATATGCAACATAGACTTTAAGTGGTCCACAAAGCCTAAAGTAGCATTATGTATCAAAAGTTCACAAAAGTTAATGCTGCTGAAAAATTTAGTTGATAATGCATTACAATAACTTTCCTATAATAAAGTCAAATGAAAAGATATAATAGTAAAAAAAAACTAAAAATTTAAGCTACAAAGAAAATGTAAAAGCCAAAAAATCAGTATAAAATTTAAAATAAGGCCTCATATTTATTCAAACTAGATCACAGTAGGATCAGCAATCAAACAGCATAAAAGAAAAAGCAAAACAATGCTTTATTCAACATTATATTGCTAAAGTATTACGTGAATCCAACAAATATTCATTTTTAAACGCTGAAGGAAAACATAGCATAATAAAACTTTAGTCTACTCTGCATTCAGATATTCAAAAGAAATAAAATAATGCCAAACTAACCTGTGTTAAAAGGGTCTGCTGAGGTTGCTGTAACTAAAAATAAAACAAAAACCAAACAAAAACAGGAAAGAAAAAAAGATAAGGATCAATCGGAATTGCTGCTTCACAGATGCTTTACAAAAGGAAAAATTTCTATTAAATGACAGCTTTATTTGTAACTAAAAAACAGATAAAAAAGTAACAGAAGTCATCAGGGTAAGGTTTCCTACAAGTATTTGTAACTGCAGAAGACCTTAAATATAACTAACTCATTCAATAAGGATCAAGACATTATTTTTGCTATTTCATAGGAATAACACCCAGGAAAAAAACCCACAATTCCCTAGTGGGGAAAACCTCCTGTTCTGCCCCACATTGATTACCATGCTACAGAAACGATTCAATATCATCAGTGTGCTATCTATATCAAAAATATTACTGGCTAGATGTCTAGTTAATATAAATATTAAACACCATAAAATGAGAAGCACTTCTTCACAGTCAGATTTGCCAAAGATAAAGGACCACATATTCTGACATAGAGTTTTCATGGCAATAACAAAGTGTAACATTACCAGAAAGCAAAAGGAATTGGTGGGAAGGGAGAAATTTTACATGTTTCTTCTGTGGAAGAAAAGTAACTTTATGAAGTCTCAGCACTGTGTTTTTTATTCACCATCAGGAAGGTCTCCAAAGAAATACTTATCCTTGGTGCTCCTTCTCCCTGTCATCTTTCAACATTCTTAATAAGCTGCCCAGCCTGGAGTTGTCTTATCATGCTCTAGTGCCCCAGCAGTACTAAAGAGTATATAGCTAGAAGAGCAGGCATCTCCTGATAATCCTTAATAACTTAAGGAAAAGGTCTTTTTTCCTACTGGATAGGTAAGCAGTCTGAGGAAGATATGGGCATCATTTCTGAGTTGCGGATATCCTGAGCCGGGTAAGATTTGGGCTTAACTAAGATTTCTCTTGGGACATCATTAATGTTTATTAGCTTCTAACTAGTGTTTTAAGCCCAATGGTAGAATCCGAAGATCTCAGTTCTTCTGTTCATGACTTTTTACTCACTGTGACTAATAAATCTTAGTAATAAATACTAGTCTAGTAATAAACCCTTACTAGACTTAAAAAGCTAGGATAAAACAATCTATATGACGTTTTAACTCAAAAGAGTATAAATGTTAAATCTATCAAATTTCTTTTTCTGAAAGTTAAGAATGGATGAGTAACAGCAGTTTTTAGGGCAAAAACATTTGAGTATTGCCATTTTGATGTGGCTCAAAACAACACATAGGCTTTGACTGTTATTTCCTAACAGTACTAAAGTAAGTCTAAAGGTAGACTTTCTACTTTGCTTGCGATGTTTCTCCTTGGGTTCTGTTTTTCTTACCATCACAGATGTAATAACCCTTGAAGATGATGATTAGAGTATGAGCTTGGGGAAAAGGAGCCAAAGAAACTTATTTTAGTCCAAGTAAGGAGCTTTCAAACTGTTCAACTGTGCCCTGGGAATAGGGGAACTACAAAGGGAGGCTTCCTCCCATTTTCAACACTATTTTTATATTTTACATACTGGATTTCAATATACAATTTGATTAGGGGGGAAAAAGGCAGGGCTCCATTGCTTTAAATAAATAAAGGCTGAAAGTCAATGGTCTAGGCTTTAGGCTTCAAATTGAAAAAAAGGAGCTTTTCATTTTGACATGTAGCCTAGTAAGGGACAGAAGGCCTGAAGGTTTCAAACAGAAGTATTGGGCCAAAGATTCATTTAGAGTTATCCTTTCCAGATTATCAAAAGACTGGCTGCTGGTTTAGGATTTGAGTTTTCAGGACCTCTCTCCTATCTTCCTCTCCCTTGGAGACATTTCTTTATACCTACCACATTTCTTCCACTCTAGAAGAATTCAAATCACACGTTAAGGTTACTGAGGGGAACCAAAATCTATATAAGTTTAGTTGGAAAAATGACTTTTTAAAAATCAGTTTTTAACATGGAAAATATAAACTAACCTGTTGCTGCACACTATACAAGGCCTGCTGAGGTTGTGAATATTGCTGGAAAAAAGATTTTTTAAAGAAAAAAATGGATATTAGTTTTAGTCATTCTCAAAAAGCAATATACACACATACATTCAAATACATAATAAGCATTACACTAAAAAGGAATTTTCTAAACAGCTACACTTCATCTAAAATAAAATAGTGATTATTTATAATTTCAGATTCGTCAAGAATGAAATTTTAGTCAAATAACTAAGATATAAGGACTTTAGAATTTTGACTCTGCAGCTACACTTCTGTTATGTCCTGGGCATAAATAATTCTTATCATCAGAAAAAAATAAGCATAATGCAACTCCACAATTACTCATCCCTTAAAATGTACCTACCCTTGGCTACCCAGATTTGAAAGTTTTCTATGTCACATTTTAAAACCTAAACATTCACCTGTTGCAACGCAGCTGCTGCAGCTGCAGCTTGTTGCTGCAATGCTGCAGTTTGAGTTAACTGATAGTTTGCTGGGGTTTGTGTAGTAAGGCCTGCTGCTGCCAAGGCAGTTTGCTGTGTATAAATGGTAGGAGATGCTCCAAGGAGAGATGGCTGCTGAACACCCAATGCAGCTAAAATGAGATTAAAAAGGGGGGGGAAGGAAAAAAAAAAATCAAGATTATTTGAATCCTTTCCAGGAATTTTCAATTAGTGCTTAGTTATGCATTACAGTCTGCCACTACTTAGTGAAGGAAAAAAAAAAAACTAAAGAAAAATTTCAGTAATGCCTCACCTCAGATTCCAATGGCTTTAAATATTTGTTCAAGTCATGATAAATACAAGAAAACCTTAATCTATAAAATTAAACTACAGAATGAACCCAACAAACCTCAGCTAGACCAAGAGGCTAAAGTACCCTCAAGAAATATTTTCAGAAAGAACAAAAAATATATTATCTTATCTTACTCATCTAGAATGTATTGTTTTACCCTCAAGCAGATTAGAATCAAACATTAAGGACAGTATTGCTAGAATGTATTGTTTTAACTTCAAACAGATTAGAATCAAACATTAAGGATAGTATTGCTGGAAGTGATCCACCATTAAAACATCCTACTATCAAGGATGTATTTCTTGTACTTCAACTCTGTATTAAAAAACTATAAAACTAGCAAACAGATGATAGGAACGGTTTAAATACAAAGCTAAACTGCAGTCTGGTACTGCCCTTCCCAAAACTGTATCTCCTAGAATGATGACTAGCTCCCCAGGACATTAAGTTTGTAAAAAAGGGGTCCAAGGTTTTAAAAGTTGATGCAACAGCAAATTAAATATGTATTTTTACTGTAAGAATCCTCAGAACATTTAATATGCCACTAAGCACTGTGAATATCAAAAGAGGTCACCATAAAACAGTATTTGCTCATGTAACACTCCCTTTTCCAAAGCATCTTGCTTGCATCTTAGAGCAACCTGAAAAAAATGCTGCTCATCAGCTATTAGTTAATAACCGTACAGAAAGAACAATAGGAACAGGAACAGAACAGAGACCATTTATGAATTAACCAAAGTACCTAGTCTAGAATCTACCAGAGAATCTTTCGAAGTGCGAAGTTCATCATCAATCTTGTTTAAGAGTCCAGATTAATTCTACTTAAAAATAAAGCAAACCAACAACAAAGTGAGGCAAAAACAAGCAAATCCCAGAAATCATGTTTGGAATTCATATAAATTACACATTACTCCCTGATAAAACATGATTTTTAAAAATTAAAAAAGAATGAAGGGGAAAAAAAAGATTCTAAGGTGGGGAAAAAAAACCTACTGGATGTCCTGAATACACAATCCTAAACCCTTACAACATTAATATTTTATTCTCTTTGTTTTTAAGATAAGTCAGATGCCATAGATGGGTAAAAAGGAGAAACTAAGACTAACAAAATTAAAGAGAAGTGGGGAATGTCTTAACACCAATGCAAATTCAAAATGAGGTTAACTGCACTGAGAATGGAAAAAAAAGTACAAAACTACAGCACAGGTTCTAACCAGTAGCTCCTGTTAACTTCTGCAACTGTACATAAAATTACAGATAAGAAAGTTTAAAGTTTTCATCAGTTTTTCCAAAGCGTAAGAAACCCCAACAAGCTTAAGAACCACTTCTCTAGGATAACAAAAGCAAAGTTCTCATGTAAACACAAGACAGGTAAAGAACATAGGAAAAATTAAAAATTAAATTCAATGTTCTGCATTCGACAAAAGTAACCTCTTGTGATTCAAATCATGCCTGCGTCTCCTTCCCCTACGTGAGCTCTGACCTCTGATCTGCTGTTTCACTCTGCTAGTACCAATATCCAGAACACTGGAAAGTATCAATAGCTGTCACAGTAAAAGGGCTCACAGCCAGTATCTCACAAACAGCTCTTTTTCCTACAGCTTTTCTAGGTGTTCTAGACTCTGACAACATATCAAGTAGCCCAGCATTAAGTAGGTGGGATGACAGCTGATATCTGGCATCTCTTTTCCACTGTTGACAGTCAATGTGAGGAATTAGAAACTACAATGCAGACTGACAGGTACCAAGGCTCAAACGCGAGGAGAAACTTATGGGAAGGAGATTTACAGTCCAGTAGTTGCTGCACACTACTAGCTAGTTAATTCAAACTTTGTGAAATCATTGTGCGTAGGTTGTGGCTTTTATATGTCTATATAATATAGCTCTTTTAAAAATCGTTTGAGATTTTAAGCTCAATAAGTATTTCATTAAAATTTATTAATGCTCCTCTTTTTTGTAGCTAGATCTAAGAAGCTATCCTTGAATATTTGTATACAGCATTCTCTACTCTTCTGAACAGAATAAAATCAATATTTTGCATGATAATTCTATAGCTTGCAAAGAACAAAGGCATGAATCTCTGAGTTAATCTTTCTCTCTCCATAAGTGGCCTAACACTTATCAGTTGGAGATCTTTTTTCCAATTATCCACATTGGAACAGTCTGTTCATTTATCTGTGCCTGATTCAATATGACTGTTGAAGGTCTCGTGACACATCTGAAACAGATACACTTATAACCATGTATCAATACTTGCACAGACCTATGAAATAAGCCCTAAATGACCAAAGGTTCAGTTCAGTTCAGTTGCGTCCGACTCTTTGCGACCCCATGAATCACAGTACACCAGACCTCCCTGTCCATCACCAACTCCCAGAGTTCACTCAGACTCACGTCCATTGCGTCAGTGATGCTATCCAGCCATTTCATCCTCCATCGTCCCCTTCTCCTCCTGCCCCCAATCCCTCCCAGCGTCAGAGTCTTTTCCAATGAGTCAACTCTTTGCATGAAGTGGCCAAAGTACTGGAGTTTTAGCTTTAACATCATTCCTTCCAAAGAAATCCCAAGGCTGATCTCCTTCAGAATGGACTGGTTGGATCTCCTTGCAGTCCAAGGGACCCTCAAGAGTCTTCAACACCACAGTTCAAAAGCATCCATTCTTCAGTCCTCAGCCTTCTTCACAGTCCAACTCTCACATCCATACGTGACCCAGGAAAAACCAAAGCCTTGACTAGACGGACCTTAGTCGGCAAAGTAATGTCTGCTTTTGAATATGCTAGCTAGGTTGGTCATAATTTTTCTTCCAAGGAGTAAGCGTCTTTGAATTTCATGGCTGCAATCACCATCTGCAGTGATTTTGGAGCCCCAAAAAGGCATGCTGGCTTCTAGAATCTTAGGTCCCCAGCCAGGGATCAAACCGGGGTGTGAAATCACTGAGTTCTAACCACTGGACAGCCAGGGAATTCCTGCAATCTTCGATTTCTACCAAATGAGTTGGATATATCCAACTCTATCAAGAGATAACTAATGTAAGTATACATAGCACATCAGCCATTATTTGTTTGAAAAAGACAATTAATCTTGCAACTGAACAATGTGAGCTCCTGACTCAAGAGATGGGGATTTTAAGACAACCAATGGGCCAGATTAAAAAGGAAGAAAAAATGAGGTCATATTTATGACAACATCCTACGTGTTTATTAACAGATGAATGGATAAAGATGTGTGGTACATATATATACATAACAGAATATTACTTGGCCATTAAAAAAAAAAATCTTGCCACTTCCGCGATATGGACGGACTGGAAAGGTATTATGCCAAGTGAAAAAAAGGCAGAAGAAAAAATGCTGTATATCACATATATGTGGAATCTAAAAACTAAAACAAACTAGTGAATGTAACAAAAAGGCAGAGTCACAGATACAGAGACTAGTATCTAGTTCTGAGGAGAGGGAGGGAGGGGCAAGACAGGGTCGGGGAGTGGGAGATGCAACTACTGGGTGTAAAATAACACACTACAGCACAAGAAATAAAGTCAGTATTTTGAAGTAACTTCAAATGGAGTGTGATCTTAATAAAATTTGTATGGGGGGACTTCCTGGGGGTTCAGTGGTCAAGACTCATGATTCCAATGCATGGATTCAATTCCAGGTTGGGGAACAAACATCCCACAAGCTATGTGGCACAGCATAAATAGTTTGTATAAAAAAATGTGTTTAAATACAGCCACATTTAAAACAACTGTATTAGCTTCACTTGTTAGAGCATCACATAATCACCATGACTTTAACCACTGAACTAGTTCATTTCTTTGTCTATAGCCAGAATGTCATCACCCTACAAATGGTCAAAGAAATGGGTGAGAAAATATGTCCTGGAATTGGCTAAATCCACCCAAACATCTTAATACTGTTGCAATTATATACATATACCATGCAAATACTTTGAGTCAAATATACTGAAGATACTCCTGAAGTGAAGTGAAGTTGCTCAGTCATGTCTGACTCTTTGCGACCCCATGGACTGTAGCCTACCAGGCTCCTCAATCCATGGAATTTTCCAGGCAAGAGTACTGGAGTGGGTTGCCATTTCCTTCTCCAGGGGATCTTCCCAATCCAGGGATTGAACCCAGGTCTCCTGCACTGCAGGCAGATGCTTTACCGTATGAGCCACCAGGGAAGCTCAAGATACTCCTTTATCACTATAATTTATCTAAGGGATATTTAAAGATTCAATCAGCGACTTACCAGCTATCCCTCTCAATGTCCCTTTACACAACAGAAATTGTTTAACTTTCAAACCTAAAAGCTCTGGTCCCAGTTATAACTGTCATTGAATATATAGGAAATGGAAAAATAGGGTAAATTTTAAAGACAAGAGTAAATATTAAATAACAAGTATTTCAGTATAGGAAATTTAGAAAGAAGGCTGGAAATACAGACCCTAAATACCATCTCAAGAGTTTGAGCTGTATTCTAAAGTTTAAGACAGTTTTGAGGATGAATCTGTCTAGTCAACACTATGGTTTTTCCAGTGGT
This sequence comes from Capra hircus, assembly GCF_001704415.2. NCBI lineage: Eukaryota > Metazoa > Chordata > Mammalia > Artiodactyla > Bovidae > Capra > Capra hircus. The sequence continues at coordinate 20,586,749 of NC_030835.1, forward strand.
TATGTATGGATGTGAGAGTTGGACTATAAAGAAAGCTGAGCACCGAAGAATTGATGCTTTTGAACTGTGGTGTTGGAGAAGACTCTTGAGAGTCCCCTGGATTGCAAGGAGATCCAACCAGTCCATCCTAAAGGACATCAGTCCTGGGTGTTCATTGGAAGGACTGAGGTTGAAGCTGAAACTTCAATACTTTGGCTACCTGATGCGAAGAGCTGACTCACTTGAAAAGACCCTGATGCTGGGAAAGATTGAGGGCAAGAGGAGAAAGGGACAACACAGGATGAGATGGTTGGATGTCATCACCAACTCAATGGACAATGGGTCTGGGTGGACTCCATGAGTTGGTAATGGACAGGGAGGCCTGGCATGCTGTGTTTCATGGGGTCACAAAGAGTTGGACACAACTGAACGACTGAACTGAACTGAAAAGAACAGAATAATGGAAGAAGCAATGAACCTAACAATAGACTCTTCTGTGACTTCCTCTTGATAAACTTCTTCACTTTTCTGGGCCTCAAATTCTTTATCTGTTAGAGAAACATGCTGAGACAGAATCTAGTTCAGGGTCCATTCAGCTTTGGAAAATTTTGTAATTTAAACAGAAATCATGCTTTAGGAAAAATTATCACATCTGACAGATACATTGGAGGTGGGGGGAAATTGTAAGTATCACATCTAGTAAAAGAGGAAAGCAAATTAAAGCAGTTAGAACTTAATGAAGAATAATAAACATAGAGTATGACCAAATGACAGATGGGGAAAAGAGCACCCCGACTTAAGTGAATGTTATGGTAAATCATGTGCTTAGTCACTTAGTCGTCTCTGACTCTTTGAGACCCTATGAACAGGGGCCCTCCAGACTCTTCTGTCCATAAGATTCTCCAGGCAAGAATACTGGAGTGGATAGCCATTTCCTTCTTCAGGGGATCTTCCCAACCCAGGGATCGAACCTGCATCTCTTATGTCTGCTATATTGGCAGGCAGGTTCCTCATCACTAGTGCCACCTGGGAAGCCCACATTACAGATCAGGGTATAAAGCTTTGGGAAGGGTTTGGAAGAGCCTGAAAGTTAGGTGAGAGACTCTGGCATAGCTTATGTAAGCAAGAGAAAGCTGTTACGGATGCAGTCATCCAAATGTGAAGTACAGAGGCCCTAAAAGTAAAAGGGAGGAATACATTTGAGGCATTTTCAAAGGAGAAGAAAGTCAAAGTTTGATATGTTTGAATATGGGAAGTAAAGGTAAAGAAAATTAAAGATGACAAACTCGAAATTATTAACTCCTTAACTGAACAGCTTCCCAGGTGGCTCAGATAGTAAAGAATCTGCCTGCAATGCAGGAGACCGGGGTTCAATCCTAGAGTTAGGAACATGCATGGGAGAAGGAAATGGCAATCCACACCAGTATTCTTGCCTAGGAAATCTTATGGACAGAGGAGTGGGCTACAGTACATGGGGTTGAAAACAGTCATACACAATTGAGAGAACAGCACAGACACAATTGAAAAGCAGCATTAAAATTAATCAGAAATAATTCAAATACTGATCTTCAACTTTATGACAGATTTCACCAATTAAGTGCTAGTGGACATACTTTTATTGAAGTTTTTAATCTTACAAATGTCATCTGTGTGAATGCACTGAAATGTTCAAATCACTGTTAGCTGATTCCAGAGTTAAGTACAAATGCAAGACAATCTTGCTAGAAAACGGAATAGCAAAGCCATTAACTGAACGTAAGCTTAAGTCATATACTAAAAGGAAATAGCAGTAATTTTTTATATTGCTTTCAGGAGAAAATGAGTCAGATACACAGGCACAAAGATCAAAATATTTTCATTTGAATTGAATTTTCAGTTAACCTTTTTCTGTTGTATGACCACCATTTGATTAACATTGACCTCTGATACTAATATATCTGGCATATTTCAATGCATGCATTTTTTTTAAAACTAGAATAAAATATGGAGAAGGCAATGGCACTCCACTCCAGTAGTACTCTCGCCTGGAAAATCCCGTGGACTGAGGAGCCTGGTAGGCTGCAGTCCGTGGGGTCGCTGAGAGTTGGACACGACTCAGTGACTTCACTTTCACGCACTGGAGAAGGAAATGGCAACCCACTCCAGTGTTCTTGCCTGGAGAATCCCAGGGACAGGGGTGCCTGGTGGGCTGCCGTCTATGGGGTCGCAGAGAGTCGGACACAACTGAAGCAACTTAGCAGTAGAATAAAATAGGCACTTATACCACTATCCTGATTAAGTTCTTCTGATGCCCTCTGCTGAAATTTTTTTTTATCAAATTGCATTTGAAGCTTACAGGAGAAAATGTAAAGCCTTATAGATATACTAGACTAAAATTCTCCATGAAATGAGGTATAAATAAAACAAATCATAATTGCCTTAGAGTTGAAAAATATTCAACTTTGACAGAAATTAGCTTGGCTCTGAGAATCAATTCTAATAAGATAATCATTAGCCACAAAGGCTTGAAAATGAAGGCTAGAAAATATCAGGCCTTCAGGAAACAGCTCAAAATAGGAAAGTCACTCAGCCGTGTCTGATTCTTTGCGCCCTCATGGACTGTCCATGGAATTCTCCAGGCCAGAATGCTGGAGTGGGTAGCTTTTCCCTTCTCCAGAGGATCTTCCCAAACCAGAGATCGAACCCAGGTCTCCCACATTGCAGGTGGATTCTTTACAACTGAGCCACGAGGGAAGGCCAAGAAAGCTGGAGTAGGTAGCCTATCCCTTCTCCAGGGGAGCTTCCTGACCCAGGAATCGAACTGGGGTCTCCTGCATTGCAGACAGATTCTTTACCAAGTATAGAACATAAAATTTTCAATAGTTTAATAAAAACACTCACTAGAGAACCTACTCCAGGATTTTTGTAGGAAAACTAAACATAGATGCTAACAAAATACTTGCCTAGTTACTGAAGTCATGATGCATCAATAAAATATCAGACTTTGAAAAACTATGATTAATGACAGGTTCCAGAATAATCCATAATTTCTTAGAGCACAAACTGTTTACACAAATCCCATTATTTACATTTGGAATCTCTATTGTCAAATATGGAAAAGGAGGTGTATAATTACTACTGACTCTTGACAAGTTTTGAAACCTTTATAGTGTCTCCTTTGCTCAGTTTCACAATAAAAACAAAAGCACAGCGCATATTTAAGTAATTACAATATAGATGTTAAGAACTATGGATAATAGAAATTCATCATAACAGCTATTCTATAGAAACAATACAGATAAGAAATTAAAGCAAATTGTACATAGAAAATCAGGTAAACATGTTCTTTACCAAAATACTAGTACACATCACTTATTTCTGGACACATAGTATTTGCTAATAATTCCTGTTTTATCAAAATTAAGTCATTATCAGGTTCCCCACTATTTAACACAGAGAAGAAACACTTGGATACCAATTATAACTATTATTTCATATTATATTCAGTTGCTCATTTAATCCCTCAAATCAAATCAACTGTCACTCCTTTAATATTTCAAATCAAAAGTAACTAAAATAAAAACCGTAATGTATTCATTTCCTTAAAGACAAAGGTCACCTACATAGCAAGATAATCATGTCAATCCAATTTAGAACATCAGAGTTAGAAGATCACAGTGTCTCTGCAACCGACCTCAAATAACAAAAATTTAAGTAAAATGCAGCAAAAACTAGTATCAAGTATATCATAAATAAAATATATTCAAATTAACAGAATAAGCTGCAACTTTTCTGGGTACTCAGATTAACTGTAAATTTCATTTTGTAAACTGAAGAGTCAAACCATAAGTCAAGAAATGGCAAAAAAAAAAAAAAAAAAAGTCTTCCCAAGAGCAATAGGAAGAAAAGCTGAAATAAACACTTTTAATGACATATTTTGTTACCTTATTTTGAAAATGACATTTCGTAGGCTTTATTTTGAATACGTAAATATTTGCCCTTTTCCTTTATATCTATTTATTCTTTTCCTTTGCTTCATAAATTCTTTAGCTGGTTTTTTCACTTAAAATTCAAATACCTGAAAACCAGTCTTATAATTTTTCATAAAGTATGAATACACTTAATTTTAATATAACTTGTAAATACTGACACCTTAACATGCCAAATGAGGTAAACTAGGATGAATGAGTGGCTGCTAACCTCTAACATAACTAAACCAATCTAACTGTCCAAACTGCTGTGTACGGCAGGTATTTCGCTAGCTGCTCTATGAATTTTTAAAAGAAGCTTCACAGATTATCTTAAAAGATACATCATTTGCAAAGTTGTATTCACGATATTATACACAGATTAATGCACACAGTTAAAACATATCCCAAATCCGGCATCTATAGCACATGTGTTCAGAGGAAGCCTGACCTGGCTGAGATACCGCAGTGGCTGTAAACTGAGTAGCCCATGGCGGATTCTTCTGTCCTCCAAACTGAGCCATGACAAAAGGGGAGGGGGGACCTTCGCTTGTTTGTCTTCTACAGCAGCGATCTATTAAGAAAGGAGCCACAGTTTAAAGTTCAACCAAACTACAACCATCACAAAAGTCTTTTTTTAAAGAAATGTTTAATTTGTCAAGGCCATCTTGTAGACCAACTATAAATAACAAGGGGCACGTGAATGTCCGATATGCAGCAAAAACATGTACATCAAATTAGTTCACGAAAGTAGCCAATTTCAATACATGACATTAGAGGTCGACTTACAAGAAACGCACTTCCCTCATCGACTACAAACTGTCACATTTAAACAGAAGACCGTTTTCTACCCGATTCTTCACAAGAAAAAATATACAGCTTTACAATCAACAGAAAAATAGCCTGCTTGTTTCTTTTGGCATGGGCTGCAGGCTAAAAGTGGAAAAACCAATAACGGAAATTGGGACGGGCATCGAAGAAAGGTATTCAAGAGCATCATTTAAATAACGAACATCTCCTTACTTTCCAGACTAGGGAAGAACCTGGGGGCTCCTTTTCTCTCCCCTTCCTCGAGGAGAGACAGTTGAAACAACGGATGCCCCTTAGAGAACCATCGTAAAGACCCCTCCCCCCCCAATCCAGCCAGAAGAAGCGAAGGTCTCAGCCTGAGCACTCCCTTCCCCCCACACCTCCGAGGGACCAGAGCTGTGCCATCCATCTTCCTCCAGCCCCAGCTCCTCGCGGGCCGCAGACCAGGGGAGAGGGAATCCTCCGTCCCGGAGACTAGGCGAAACGCAAAGAAGGGGATACCGACAGCTCCGGTACCCATAAGCCCCCAGCGGTGCGGAGAAGCCTCCATTCCCCCAAAACCCGTGCCGCCGGGCAAGGCTCCGACGTCCCCAACCCGAACCCAGGAGGCTAAAGCCTCACCGGCTGGAGAGCGAGGGACGGCGGCCCGGAGCCCCTTCGAGCCTGCCAGGCAGGGGCCGAGGCCGATGGTTGCAGGGGGCACCGGAGGGGCCGCCGGAAAAAAAAAAAAAAAAAACCCGAGGCGGTGGGGGAGGGGCCCCGGCCGCGCCGGGCCTGCTCCGACCCGCACAAAAGGGACTGTGTCCCTCCCGTCCCAGTCCCACGAGAGCCCCACCGTCGCCGGCGTACGGACGCCGTGCTACCAAAACGGCCGCTCCCGGCGCTGCGGCGGATCCGACAGGACGCTAGGAACCCCGGCACGGTCGCCCGCCGCTCCAACCGCGAGGACCAAACCTTCACCTGAATCCGGTCCCAGTTAACACCGAAGCCATTTCAAACCCATCAGGCTTAAGCGCATGCGTCAACCTCCCCCTCTTCCTCCGCGCCTCTGCCCGCTCCCCAATCTCGCTGAGGAACGGCGCATACGGGCTTACGTTCTACGTGCGCGCTCCCGAGGTAGCCGTCAATGCCCTCACCCCTTTCCTACGCAGCTGGAATCGGAGCTTGCCTAAGACGGGTTACCTTGCCACTTGTATAACAATGAGCCAACTGTCTGTATCTCTGCGCAAGTTCAAAGAAGAGGCTTCGCAGAGTGTGGGAAGTAAAGAATCGGGAGTCATGTGATCCATGAGATCGCCGCCATTTTGTGGGGGGGGTTCCCCTTTTCTTTTGTAGCTCAGGTACGTGGGAGAATGACTATATCCAGTGACATCTTCCTAACTTTTTGAAAAAATTGAGATGAAATTCACTTAACATATAATCCCATCGTTTAAGTATTTTATTGTACAATTCAGAGGCTTTTAGCACTTACATAAAGCCGTGCAACCACCATGCCTCCAAACCTTGAAAAGATCTCCTACCCGTTACGCAGTTCCTCCTTAATCCCGGCGCCCTCCAGCTCCAGGCAACTACTAATCAGCTTGCTTTCTATGGATTAGCATGTCCTAGACATTTCCTGTTAATAGAATCATACTGGGATTTGCCTGGTGATTCAGTAGCTAACATTCCAAGCTACCCATGCTGGGGTCCCTGGGTTCGATCCCAGGTGAGAGAAATAGTGCTTACACGCCAGAAGTAAGACCCATTACAATTATATAAACTAAAAAAAAGAAAAAAAGAATTATACAGGCTTTTTGTGTGATTACTGTATGATGTCCAAGGTTCCTCTTGTAGCGTGCCTTAGTACTTCAAACGATTATATGAATAATACCATATTTTGTTTATCCATTTGTCAGTTGATCTTTGGAGTTGCCTCCACTTTGGGGCTACTATGAATAATGCTGCAGTGAACATTCATATACGAGTGTTTTGTTTAAATTCCTGTTTTCAATTCTCTTAGATTATAGCTAGTAGTGCGATTCTGGGTTATCTGGTAAATTCTATGCTTAACTTGTTTTCACAGTGACTACACGAGTTTACATTCCCACGATTAACAACATTAAGTATCCATTTTATGAATATGAAATATCTTTCCAATTATTTAGGTCTTCTGTCAGCATGTATTGCAGATATCACAGTTCAATTTCTCACACTTTTTCCCCCTTTTTAAACTGTACTCTGCAGCTTGATGGAGCTTAGTCCCCCAACCAGAGATCAACCAGCGGTGGAGGCATAAGAGTCCTAACCACTGGACCACCAGGAAATTCCCTTGCATCTCCTTGAGTAAATAAAAGTTATTCACCAACTATTTCATTGTTCTTCACACTTGGTGAATGACCAAATAAGGAATGTGGTTTCATACTAAGTACAGGGGTAAGTCATTGGGATGTTTTAAGCTGGGGAATGTCATGACCCAAGATTTGTGTTTTGTTGTCTGTTTTATTGCCGCACTGTGCAGCTTATGGGATCTGTTCCCCCAGCAGGGAATCAAACCCATAAACTCTGATGTGGACCTATGGAACCCTAAAACTGGACTATCAAGGAATTACCCACAAGATCTGTTATTAGAAGATAACTGTTTTAAAGGATTATTCAGTTTGTTGTCTAACAGAGCATCAATTAAGATAAAGGAGGGCATTCTCTGGCAGTCCAGTGGTTAGGAATTAGTGCTTTCACTGCCCAGGTTTCAATCCCTGGTCACTGGTCAGGGAACTAAGATGAAACATCTAGAAACTGTTCCACTAAAGAAATAGTGAAGGAAGCGTCTATTTGGCCTACAGAAGACTCAAAAAACCTGATAGTTGTCTTGCAGGGTACCTGTCCAGTTAGGATATTAGCTGAGCTATTTATTCTTCCATCCCCTAGAGTGTTGTTCAGGTCTCTTTGTACGTTCAGCGTCTCTAATGTCTCCCTTTTAACCAGTCAGGAAGGAGGTAATAAATGTACTCTCTAGCTCCCTGGAGAGGAGGTGTGGAAAGGGAGGTGGGGGGCAGTGCAGTAGTTTCAATCACTAGAAGAAAGACTACTGGGATGCTACAGAGAGATAGGTTTCAAACTAGATGAATTTAAAGTAACATTTTTCTATAATATTTGCTGGAATATCACTAAAAACGTGTGTGTGTGTGTGTGTGTGTGTGTGTGTGTGTGTTTCATTTCGTTTGGTAGAGAATCTGCCTGCAATGAGGGAGACCCGGCTTCCTTCTCTGGGTGAGGAAGATCGCCTGGAGAAGAGAATGGCTACCTACTCCAGTATTCTTGCTTGAAGAATTCCATGGATAGAGGAGTGGCAGGCTATAGTCCATTGGTTGCAGAGAGTCAGACATGACTGAGCTACTAACTTTTTAGGATGTCAAATTTAAAATAATGTTAGCATTCTGTGTTCAGGATTAAGTTTTATTAAAATAATGATAAATCCAAGGGAGGGCATGAGTCAATATAGAACAAGGTTGATTAACAGCTTTGCTAATTACTAGGGGTGTGAGCTTAACCACTTTAAGTTCCTGAATTGATCTGTAAAGTGGGGTTAGTAAGAGCCCTTACTTAATAGCATCACTGGGGGGATTAAATAGTTTAAAACGCAAGGGTTCTGCTACAGCCATCCTGGTTTGGTTTTGAACCCAATGCATATATTTGGTCATCTCCAAATGAATCGTATAGTCCTGTGTAGTTAAAAATATGTGACTTTTATTGGATAGTAAATGTAAAAAATATGATTTTGAAGAGGAAAGAAAAATTAGACTACCAGGTGCAAAATAGAAGTATAAAATTTATTTAAAACCACCCACAAAGTTCTGTGTAATCAGGAATGATACAATTTGCAATAGTTTTTTTTTTTAAAAACTCATGACAAAGATTTAAAATATAATTTCAATTACAGTATTCATTTAGCCTTATTCAGTTAGAACAACTAAAAAAGAAAATTTATACTCTAAATAAATGAGACACACAGGAAAATAGACAATTTTCACAACTATCTTTACATGTATTTTTCAAAACTAGTACATTTCAAAGCATTTTGCTACATAAACATGAAATCATGTACAACTGCTGTGCACCAAAATTTAGCTTAATTAGGTCTTTCAAGTAACATGCAATTCCAACTCACAAGTCTTCAAGTACTGCTAGTAAGTGTTCCCTTGTTTGCAGAGCCACTACCTATTGATCCTGAATTGAAATCATCATAATTAAGATTATCTTTCCCTTCTACATGTTGAAGTGCTTTTATAAAAACTGTTCCCCCCATGTGTTAAGAACCAAAAATGGATATTTGTGGGGTTTTAAAATCTTTACTAACCTATTTCATTGTATGGGATATTTAATACAGTAGGACGGCAATAGGTAAAATCTTCCAAAGAAAAAATCAAAGATACAAAATAAATAGTAAATACACCCCAAAGAGAGGAAAAAGTCAGCTGGAGACATAAATATTATTTTGTAAAATTGATAATTCTCTATAGGGAATTTAGTACTACTCTACTTCACCATGGTGAAGAATCTGAATATTTTGTTCCCACTAATGATAAGCATAATCAGTCTCCTTCAAACAGATATTGATACACATGTGAATCTATATGGTAGGTCACCACATAGCATAAGAGAAAATGAAGAAACCAGTAATCAATACTTTTCTTTCTGCTGAGCAGATTTTTGAGCTTCTCTTTAGGGAACACTTCATGATTTCTTAGTAACCGAAAGATGACTATCCACCCAGACATCACAATACAAAAGCTGCCCTTTATTTTTACTACAAAATCATTCTGGAAAAATATTTCTCTTAAAGCACCTATCACAATGTTAGCTCATAAAAGTTAAAGAAAAAAAAAAAGACCGTATATCTGTTTTTTTAAAAGAGCTCTTTTTGTAAAGTCTTACGTCATCAGGGATTTGTTTAGCAATATCACAGAGAAGCATTAGGGTAGGCAGTTATTGAACTGAATCACCAAAAATGTTATTTGACTATTTTTAGAACAGTCTGGACTATGTTTTTTTGTTAGTAGCCCATAATATACTGATGAAGTAGCCCAACTTTCCTCTTTATAAAGAGCTTACTAAAAACTAGTACATCTTATTATTTTTCTTAACTCTCTGAACAAAGGTATATTTAACCTTTGACAGATTTTACGTGGCTGGAAAAGTTGAACAAAATACAAATTCAAATAAGTGGGAGACAGAGCTATCTCTTAAGATGTCAACAATTTTACATGTTTACCATGAGTGCCTGGGAACTAAAATAATCAGTTTACCCAGCACATTCCCTTCAACCATTTCAAATTACAAAACCATTAAATTTTGATTATGAGTTGTTGACCTTGTTTCCCTTTGTTTCAGTAGTATGGGGACATTCTTTAAACAAAAACAACAACAAAAAATTTTTTACAGGGGTAAAAATAAAGCTTCATTAATCTAAGCCCTAATACAGAAGTCCTATGAATCTGACTGGACATTCTGATATATGCGTAAGAAAATAGCTGGCTAAAATAAATAGTGGAAGCAAAAAACTTCGGAAGCATATTTTCTGTACAATAAGTAGACTTTGTATTATTCTTAGATTAGATCTGACAAAATATCCACTCAGTAACACTCTCTAAGTCATAGTTTATGGCAAAGAAATCTGTTCAGGAGTCTGCAATTATTACCTTAGTCTCAAATGAGTTGACCTGCTTTGTGATTTGGAGAAAGTCATTTGCTTTTCTTGCCAATCTGCAGCTTTATCACCAATAAGAAGGGAACATTGTTCTCTGTTCAACCAGCAGCATTATGGAGAAACAAGTGGCAGATAGGAAAGAGTTTGATAGCCTAACACAGTATAAAGTACAAGTATTAATTTTTATTTCCATATTTTCTTTCAAAAGGGTTCATTTTGAGTTGCTATTTTTTGTAAAGAAACTGGTATGGAGTGAGGAGTAGAAACATTATAACGTGATTTTGAGCTGATAGGTGAACCCACAGGCTTCTTATAGGAACACAATTCTTCCTTTCTGCCCCTTAACTTCCTCCACTTGTGCCCAGAAGAAAGCACTTCTGATGACTGACAACTCTTCGGATTACTTCCAGTCCATTTTTAAAAAAACTTTTCTCATCCAGGTCCTATTATTGCCAACAACCAAATTCCAAAGGAATAAATCTACCTTAGAAAACAGAAACCACAAAACTGAACCGGGAGATAAGGAAGAAAACAGGCAAAAAAAGAGAGAAAATACTACCTAGTCTATAGATCACACCCACTAATTCAAAGTCACTGGTCAGAAAATTGATAATTAGTATGATGTGTTTCACAGAAATGGCAAAGCCGGAGTGCTAGAATATATAACTTCTCAAACAACGTTTTATAGAACATTCAAACACTAACAAATGAATTGAGGGTCAAACGTCACTGGGATAGGTAAACAGCACTTGATGCTAATCTGGGGTTCCTAAAAACTGAATTTGCCTCTAACCAAAAGGGCTGACTAACAGCTTTTAATTCTTTTTGGTATTATCCCCAAAAGGATTGATGAAGTGATTTTTAAAAGGCAGGAAAAGACAACTGATCAAGTTCACTGCTATTCCTAAGATGAACCATGTGTATCTGTGTAAGGGACATACATGGGGGAGTGAAGACAGAACAGAGAGGGTGGAAGCAATGGAGTCTTAAAGAAAATCAGAGGAAAGGATCAAAAACTGTAAAAGGAATGAAGGTACACTTAGTGACAATGTAGCTTCAGTAAAATGAGAAAATAATCCCAGAGTTTCTGCTCAAAGATCTAAGTTTATACCTAGCCAGATGGAGAAAAAACCAAATTACTTTCCAATATTATTTCTCCAAAAATGAAAATGTTTCTGAGAGTTGAGGTTTTTTTGTTTTCTTTTTTGGTGTTTTTGTTTTTGTTTTCTTTTTTGGTGTTTTTGTTTTTGTTTGTGGTGATTGAGAGAATGCTTTCATAATAGCTATTAAGACTTTTTTTTTTTTTTTTTTAGGAAAACTAGGTTTATACTCTTAACCAAGGGTTTCCAAAGTTGCACTCAAACATAAAGGGGTTAAATACTCTTATATATAACATTTACCTTAGACTAAGAATTAATTTAAGGGACATCTATGGCTGAGCAAACTAGAAGAACATTTATGACCCAAGGAAGATCATGAACATCACAGTAGGGATGGGAAAGGAGTACCACCAACAGAGAAATGATTAATAGACTTTTACAACTAGAGATATTAAACAGTGCATACTAGCAAAAGAGAAACACAAGGTGAGACCCTCACAGAAGGGAAAATAAGCAGTGCCAAATACACCTGGATTACCTGAAGGAACAAAACACATGCCCTTTGAAGTCAACAATGGTATTTAATTCGATACTAAGAAGAAACAGGCATTGAAGGGAAGTTGTCCAGATACTAGAATGCAGAGAATTAGTTTGTCAAGTTCATTGTGGACAAGAAGAGTGATGTACTGCATTAAAAACAGCTCCACCATCTCCAAAATTAACATAAGAACTCACACTCTTATACACTAGAGAAAAGCAAAGATTCCAATGAATCTCAATATATTCCAAGAAAATATACAAATTCCACTTCTGATAAAGAACATACTGATTCTTTCCAAACTGTATTTCAGAGCCATGGACAGCATCATTTTTTTTTTTTTTTTCCTCTTGCCAAGTTGAGAATTATGTCTTATTCAGCGAAATTTCTAAGGGAATTCAAGCCCAGGAGGTAGTCTCTCAGTTCTGAGCGACAGCTCCTGGCATCCTTTTGTAAACCATTAGAAGAAAGCTCAACATGGAGCCTAATTTGGTTTAAATAAATCCAGACTTCTTCAGAAATCAGGGCACTGAATTCTATTTTGGTTAAGTGTGCCATATCACTGACATCGAAGTTACACAAGTTCAGTACATTTAGGAGCTGTGCACAAAACAGTATTCTAACACACATAGACAGTCCCATCAAAGTAACTAGTCTAGGACTCTGTTGTGAGGCCAACTATGCAAGAATGTGAATAGACTGTACAACTATGGCTAGGGAATATATACAATGGAAATATACTTTCTCCAATTATTCCAACCATTCAGTCTTTTATAACTCCTTTTATATGCCAAACACTTGTTCCAGGGAAAATAAAAACCTGTACTCTATCAGTACTTGATTTGCATTTATTGAAATAGCAAATAGGACAATTGCCACATTTTGTGAGATGAATTAATAGGACAGCTTCATAGGTAAAAGTCAGCTAGATTTCCCACAAAAGGCCCACAAAACTCGACAGGCAGGGAAATCTTGATTCAATTTCACTTCTTACCCCGAATTGCTCAGAAACAGAACCCCAAAGCCATTTTATTTTGACTTGTACCAAAAATAAGATTACTTTACAGTGATAAAGTCCCCTGTGGATGAGCAGATCAAGTTTTCCTACAGTCCTCCTAACCAAAAAGTGGCCTTCATTTGACTGTTTAAATTTCCAAACGTAATTGAATACCAACCCTGACATCTGTCTGGGCCCCAGTGACTGGACTGTATGACTTCCAAGGTATCTTCCAGGGCTGTGAGAGGCCACTATGTTACCCTATTTCACAATTCTCATCATAAATTTCTACAGAAGATCAAAATTCCCAGTTGTACTAAATCTAGACAAAAAGGATTTCCATGCATCAGGAAGTTGTGAAATAGAAGGTAGCTATATATTAAAGGTCACATACAGCTACTGATTTACTGGGCACATTCAAAGGAAATGCTGTGCCCATTATTGGTGGAAGTTGTCATGCAATGTCATAAGTTCGTCCAAGATAAAAGATATAATTTGTTTTAAGAATACTAAACTTAAATAGATTGGGGTTATTTCCATACATGCTGTCGTGAAATAAATGATAATCAGTAGGAATCCACTGAAGTAGTAACATTAGAAAGTAGGTTACTTCATATGAATTTGGTACCTCATTTACACAGCGGTATGCATTCAATTAACTATGTATTGGGGTTATGTCTTAAGTAAATTGCTTATGAATCTCATCTAGTTGAAATTCTATATTTAACAAATGGAATTATTTCATCCACATGCAGATTGCACAGTAAGGATGTGGAAGGGAATTTAAGATGCAAACATTTTGCAAAACTTTACCTATAGCTATACATTTTCAGCTAGCCTCAATTTTCAATAAGAATATGTTTCAATCAGGTTTATGATATGATGTATTTGGTACTTTGTGGATGAACTGGAAAGATGAAGATGAGGCTGACAGGCACAAGAGAAGACTGTTTCCATCAATGGCCTGAGAGCCATTAAAGAAACACTGAAGGGCAGCATGACATTTTGTAGGATTCTACATCAAGTAGGAGTTATTCTCTCATTATAATTGGTAACTTTGTAACTATGATGAACAGGTTGGCCTAACTTAAGGGCCAAGTATAAACGAATTCAATTATCATACCATGAACAAAGGCAGAAGATTAAACATAAGGCTATAAAAGAGGTAAAATAAAAGGTTTTACAGTAAAACATAACAGAAGTGTAGAAATAATGTTAGATGACCAGTTTTCTGAGTGAAAAATGTCATTTCAAATAAATTTATTTCCTTGCTTCATGATAAAGCGCATTCTAAAACAGTATAGCCAGCATACAGTCACAATGCTGCAGGACATATAATAAGCATGAGCTTTGGAAAAAAAAAAAAAATCACAGGGCACGCAATGGGATGGTACACTGTGAAACTTGAGAAATGAGTTCAGCAAGGTAGGAATCATATGTGGTTCCCACCAAGGGGTTATCAGTTGAGGCAAGCCATTCATGGTGCTACTTACAATAAGAGAATGGAAATATATTAGTTGAGATAGGGTATTTTCATGTATTCGTTTTGGTAAATTGCAACTAACTTCACAGATCTGAATGTTCCCCTAAGTCAACAATGGTGTTTCAAGTTTAGATTGTTAAGGAATTTATTCAAACTTAGTTGACAAACTGATTTGAATAGCTGCAGATGTATTACAATGGATTGCTTTGAAGGAAATTTGCTGTTTTTGAAAAAAAAAACTACCTTTTGGGATTTTAATTCTTCAAGTTTACTATGTCAGGGTGGTAACTTAAAGAAAAACAAAAGCTAATACTTAAATTTGATAGACATTCAATGATAACTGAATAGAGAATGGATGGATGGATGGATAAAGGTTCTTACAACTTTATCCATTAAATCTGTTGAGGAAATAATTTCTGGTGGGAGCTAAGGCCTAAAGTCTAAAACAAAATATCACAAGGGTGTATTCCTGATAGTCTAATAATAGTAATATCTTATTGAAGCAGCGGAAACAATAAACAATCACTTATTTATATACTTATATGTATAAGAAACCTTAGGCTCACAAAAATATACATGTTTTAAAACAGAAATCTAAGGCACACAAAATACTAAAACAAGTCAATGATTTACTCTATTTTACATATTCAAGAAGCAGAAATCTACTTGACAAGATGATGGTCTATCAATGGACATTTTGTTATTTACAATCCCTTCATATTCCTTTAGTCAAAATTAGTCAAAAGCTTGAAACTGATACTTTGCACCATATATTATTTTAATATAAGTTACAATGAGTTTTCCTTTAGATAGCTTGTTGGAACTGTTTGCTTTTGCACCAGAAATGTGAGTGTTAGCGGTTGTGAGCTTCCTATGGCATTTCCAAGGGAGAAGCACCAGAAGGTTTTCCATACTCCCAAGGAATCTGACACTTTGAATGTTATAGCACCTCTGCATTTTAACAGAATCAAGTATTTCATTGAAATTTCTTCTTGTTCTAAACATTTTCATTGGGAAATCACTTCTGCTTTGCTATAAATTGAGTCAATAAAGCAATGGGGAAAATAATGGGAGAGCTAAAATAACTGGAATGCCTATTTTCCTGTTACCTAGAAAAAGAAGAGTTAACACTTCCCCAAAACAATATACTTAGATAAACTACTTTGGATTAGCTGTTAACGGACAAATTGTGTTTAGGATACCAGCCCTACTGTTTATTTAGAGTGAGTGTGTGTGTGTGTGTGTGTGTGTGTGTGTGTGTGTGTGTGTGAGGGGGGTGGTGTGTGATGATGATGATAGGAAATTTACTATCAAAAAAATTTCTACAGGAATTTTATTTGTCTTCTGAACCAGAATGACTTTCAGAATGAATAAGGGGTAGATAAGGTTCTTGCCACTTAATTTTATCACCATGAAACTTTAGAAGCATTTGACTCTTCAGAATCATCTTATGTCTCATCTCCTTTTGAAAACATCTTTTATGGATTATATTACAAAAGCTGGGGTAAAAGTAAATCAGGGCCAGTGTTGCTCAATCAGAAGAGACCACTCTTATTTAGTTCCAAAGAAAAGTTAATCAATATTGGTAATATGCTTCTTAATTCCAATTTTACAGAGAATTAACAATTTTTGCATGATCTAACTATTTTATATAAGTAGCTAACCTTTGAATGAGAAAGGACACATTTAAAAAACACAAACCATATACATGATTAGGATACACATTGCAGTTAACAAGATGGAACTCTACACAGCAAGAATAAATGATTTCTCTTGTATGCAAGTATGCACAAACAATAGACAATAGGATTCTTATACTATACTATTTCAAGTTACTTTTAAAAATAGAAAGTGCTTTTAAAATATATATTTACAATTTATGAACAGCCTCCAACCATTACTAACAATAACGAATTATTTTATACAGGAGAAATATTTTAAGAGAAAACACTTCATTGGTTTATTTCAAAGGAATATGCCGATTTCCTAGCAATGATTGGAAGATGTTGGAACAATGGCACCATGAAATAATAAATCAGCTTATTTTTGTGTCGATGTGGTTAAGCACCAGGAGCTGTGTAGAGTTAACACTGTGTGTCTTAATTTTACATCATAGCACATGAACCTGTTAAAATCCTCTAAAAATGACTCGTTTCATAGTAAACAATTTAAAGCACCAAACTGAGTGATTCTATCAAGGTTAACACCTAACCAAAACATTTCTTTATGTATTTAAAACTATAAAACTTTAATTTTTGCTTAAAATGTGCACCTTCTACCAATTGTCAAAATATAGTCACAGTTAAGAAATACCCACCCCCAATTTTTTTTTTAACCTCAGCCTTCAAATGGGTGAGATGAAGCTATAGTAAACGACAACATGACTTTCTTTTAAGAGCACCTTGAAAAAATACACCGCACTCGCAAAGGCATTAAGAAGGGGAGAAAAGCCTTCAGACCCAATGATTATAGGGCCCCGCAACATGTGTGAGAGCATAAGGGGACACAGTGACAACATTGTCATGGGTTAATGTTAACGCTTTGTGAGAAGGAATCTGGCTAAATTCATTAACTTCTGTGGACAGTTCAATACCCTCGTTAGCTGCCTGGTCTTTCTGCTCGGAGGCTTTAGTTTTCTTATTCTTAGCTTCTTTCGCCTCAAACTTAATCTTGTTTAGTTCGAAACCGTGTTGGGGCTTATTCAGGTTTTTGTGCTGGTAGAAGACAAGAGAGAGGCGCGTAGGGTGATTTCGGTTGGGGTGATCAACAGGAGTCGTGGCGTGAAGCTCTCGCCGGGCGCACTCAATCAGAACCGAGCCGTGGGAAGGCGCTATAGCCACGCCACCGACATTGGCATCCAGGAAGATGTGCTCACTGTCTGACCAATACTCAACAATGTGGGGCAGTTTCTCCTCAGCAGGTGACAAGGGGTCGTCTGACAGGGGGTCGTCTGATGGAGGCTCATCTGCTTCAGAAGGCTGCTCATCTTCTTCCACCAGAGAGGAAGCAAGCTCATGAGGAGAAGTGATGAATGGAGGCTGCTGGTTTGGCTGATTGGAAGTTAGCTGCTCCGATGGGCCAACGGGAGGCTCAGAATAACCCAGGGAATTTGTCATAGGAGTAGACAAGGTGGGAAGAGGAACCATTTCACCAGGCTGTGCAATTTCAGCGCATTCCCCAGCAGCTACATTAGCACCACTGTGTCTTGCAGAAGGCATTATGCAGTGGGGATTGCTACCTCTTTCTGAAAACCCGTACGAAAGTGAAGCATCATTCTTAAAAGGAGCTGTTGTGACCAAAGCAGTCTTAGAGGACCAGGAGAAGGCTGGAGCTAAGTTTTCCTCTTTCACTGGGTGAGGAATGAACGGGGCTGGTGAGTAGCTTTTAGTGTTGTCCGAACCTTTGAAGATAAGATGGGGTTCAGTTTCACTTTTTATTTCAGGTTGCACAGTCTCTGTTTTATTTCCTAAACAGAGAAAAGGACACCAAATGTAAAGACAAACATAAACTAATTTGGTAGTTGTTGTCTTTTAAAGATAAGTACAAAGATGACTGAATAAAACCAGATGATGGCAATGATGGCCAGTTTTGTTCTATTTAAAGTCTGACTTATGCACACATTAAAAATTATAGGTGGTTCGGGTACGCTTTTACATTCAATACATTTTTACTTAGAATTGATTACTTTGGAAATAATCGTTTAAAAAGTTCACAAAGTTAGCATGATGTCCTTTGTCTAAAATGGTATGATACTAGAAATGACCCTAATTGGCTATGAAGTAAATATTAAAACCATACATCAGAATGCAGTGCAGATGATAATATGGGGACAGCAGCATTTCACTACCTGAAGAACTGTTTAGATACATTTTAGATATTGCATGATCAAATTTTCAAAAAAGTTAAAGTAAATAACAATTGATAAAGATTTCTGGATAGCAAAAGCATCATAACTGGCAAAGTTTATTATTAGGCAAAAGGAAGTAACATAAATAAGCTATTTGTAACCTCAAAACAAGTGTACTTAAGCTGCATTTCTTTCTCACAAAGTAGGTAGCAATTTATTATTATTATGATATTGGCCAAAATGTGGGCCATCCACTCTGACATATCCATGCAAATCTCATATCAAATGGAAACATTTTTCTTGAGGACACTCTCCCTTTCAGAAGTTCTAGCAAAATGCTTGAAAGGTGGGGCTTCCCTGGTGGCTCAGTGGTAAAGAACCTGCCTGTTCCTATCCATGGGTCAGGAAGATCCCTTGGAAAAGAAATGGAAACCCACTCCAGTATTCTGGCCTGGGAAATCCCATGGACAAAGGAGCCTGGTAAGCTATAGTTCATGGGGTCACAAAAGGAAAAAAAAGTGTTTGAAAGGCAAAAGCAATAGATCTTAAGAATCAAAAAATAGCCAAAGTAAAGTGGTGTTGTTTAAAAAAAGAAGAAGAAAAAGCTCTCATGGGTAATATTACAAAAGAACAAGAATTTATAGGGCAAGTATTGTGCATTTGGCTATTAATAGAGTATATATTTTAAAAGAATAACATGTAAAGATGCAATTGGGAAATGACAGAAAGATGAAAATGTTATGATTGTTATAAACAAGCAGCATGGAACCAGATATGTGAATCTTAAAGCCTCTTCCCTAACTCCGCTGAATCTTTCCCAGTGTATATAAAGTCTGCACTATCAGTTCTCTCATCTTAAAAAAAACAAACAACTTTTCTTAAAAATACAAAAATCAAAGAAGTTAAAGAATACCTTCTTGCTCCGACTTTGAGTATCAGTTTAAATTCATAGTATTATTTTTTTAGGCTCTCTAGAGGAATGGCTGATTTTAGATATGGGGCAGGATTATATAAGAGGAGCCTGGAACATCTTGTCAGCACAGAAAATTAAGAAGTTATCAAAGACAATCAGGGTCATGACAAAAGAATCATCTTCTCTGAATTACACTCTTATTGAACTGCTTTCCTAACACCTCAACTTGAATGTCTGACAGGTATCTTGAACTTTTACCATGTCCAAAAGTGAGCTTCAGATTTCATCAGGGTAAACCTTTACACTTTTTTGGTCCACACTCCAGTTTTAAATCTATTAGAAATCCCATTGACTATACCTCAAAACATCTAGAATCAGACATTTCTTATGCCCTCCTCATTAGCCACTCTGATCCAAGCTTCACTGTCTCTTTCTTAAGTTGTTAGGATAGCTTGTTTATCAACACCTTAATACTTCGCTGCCCCGTCTGACTGTAGCTACAGTCCAGTAACTGGAATGTTATTTTTGAATCGGATCATAGCCCCTCTCTATGATGAAATATCCAGAAACCTTCCTCTCCCTCACAATACAGGCCAAAGTTTTACAGCAATCTACAAGGTGAACTGCTCAGATGTCCCTCTCTGATCTCATCCTGCTATTCTACCCATTTCAAACCCTGCTCCAACCGTCATGTGCTCAGTCGTGTCTGACTCTTTGCAACCTCATGGACTGTATCCTGCCAGGCTCCTCTGCCCACGGAATTTTCCAAGAAAGAATACTGGAGCAGGTTGCCATTTCCTATTCCAGGGGATCTTCCTGCCCCAGGGACTGAACCACATCTGTTGAGTCTCCTGCATTGGCAGATGGATTTCTTACCACTGCGGTACCTGGGAAGCCCTCTGTGCTCCAATCATACTGGCTTTTTTGCTTATATCAAGTATTCAAGGTAAATTCCTCTCTCCTAAACTTTGCATTTGCCACTTCTGCTAACTGGAATGCTATTTCTCCAAATAAAAACATTGCTGATTCTCATATTCTTTAGGACTTTACACAAATTCCTCAGTCAATCCTTTTATGACAACCCTGTTCAAATGGAAATTCTTTCTCCCCCGCTTATTCACTGCTACAGTACCTAGAACAGTCCGAAGTAGTGCTCAGTAATATTTATTGAATGAACTACTTAAAGTGATGCTGAAGCTGACGAAGTGAGACTTCAAGGAAGTGATGTCATTTTATCTGTGTTGAGTCAGTGGATTGGTTCACAAGAACATGCTTTGGTTTTATACTTTTTTTTTTAAGTATAAATAGAGGGGGAAAAAAAAATACCAAGAAATACTGATAGGTCACTTTCTTGTTGACTTATAATTCTGGCAAGGATATGGAATATACTGTGTCTTCTTTGAATTCTAAATGAACTATATAAAAATAATTAGCTAATTGGATTGACTGGTATCTGATCTAAAGTTTTCTTTTCATAATGCCTCATTCTCAAAAGAGCAGCAAAGACGGAGCTGCAAAGGCCAACTGCAAATGCAACTGCTAATGAAAGTTGCGGACAGAAAATTATCAGAGTCCATAAATCTTACCTAAAAGGGGCAGTGATGAAGCCTTACTATTGTTTGTCATTGAATTATTCTTCCGCTTGATTCGAGGAATAAATTTCTTTTCCACAGCCCTTATCTTATGTGCCAGAACCTCTGTCATCATTGCTGCTCTCTTCTTCCCAGAACGAGGAATGGGTTGAGTAAATCGCATTCTTTTTTTCTGGCGGGGTGCAAGGACCATGATGGCCCCAGATTTGATCTTGGCTTCCATTCCTTCCCTTGATCCAAACTCATCTGTGTCTGAAAGTTTATAAAGAGGAAGCACATGCAGCTGCTCATCTTGAGGAATAACACCAAATGAGCGGTTATCTTCTCGTGTTAAAGTGCAGACCTGATAGGAAGAAAACATGAAATGGGAACCAGAGATCCTGCACATTCATCACAGTTATTCCTACCTTCTTAGTTATTCCTACCTATTTATTGTTGCCATTGTGAAAGGGAACTATTTTCAATTGGTTACTGTGATAGGTTAATTCATTTTGGAAAAATAGTTTATATATTGTTACTCAATGATATTCAATGAGTAACTTATCAATTGTTTTTAAGCAGACCAGTATAATTTTGAGTTGATTTTCTAAGTACATATTATCCATGTTTATGCATTTTATATTTTAAATATTAAGGCTTGTTATATTTCTTCTTGTTCCACAGTTAATAGTTACTGAATTGTTCACTATCATCATATTAAATAGCAACAAATAAAAGATATTACTTCAGGCTACAAATCACACTATTTCTTACTATTTGAATAATGTCACATTCCTTGGTTAGAGGTGCCTAAATCATGAGGAATTTTCTAATTTGCTGTGATTTCCTCTATGATTTTTTTCACTTCTGCTTGTAAGTGAAATTTACCTACACATATTTTACCCTGCCCTGTTTGTCAAGTTTTTTTTTTTCTCTTCTTCATTAAAAAAATTGACAGATATTAATGAAGCAAAAGAAGCCCAGGAGATCTCATTTTCTAGCAGGACTTATATACCCCAATACTTTTAAAAATTAGCTGAAATATTTTATCTGGATAAATAATTGCTCTGCTCCATTTTGATTTTAGTTAGGAGTTTAATAACAGTAAGTCTGTCTTTTTCTTGGATGTAATATAGGACTTTTTAAGAAAATATGGTCTTGGACTTCCCCAGTGGTACAGCGGATAAGAAGCCACCTGCCAATGTAGAGGACACCATCTTCGATCCCTGGAATCAGGAAGATTCCAGACACCAAGCAGACGCAAAGCCCACGTGCTTAGAGCCCATGTTCCACAACAGGAAAAGCCACCGCGATGGGAAGGCCACACTCTGCAATCAAGAACAGCCAATCGCCATAACTAGAGAAAGCCATAACGAGCAAAGCCACGAAGACCAGCACAGCCAAAACTCAATAAATTTAAAAAACAAAAATGATGTCTTGAATATAGCCAATCTCAGCCTTCTCTCTACTTTATGAGTTATTTTTGAGGTGGGGGGGAGGCCCAACAGGAAAAGAACCTATGTTTACTTATGGCTGATTTGTATTGCTGTATGGCAGAAACCAGCACAGTAATGTAAAGCAGTTATCCTCCAACTGAAAATATAATTTTTTCTATGTTTTTCTATTCATTGTAGAGAAATGAAAGTACAGGGAAATGTAGGAAATTCCTGACTCTGGCACATAAAATTATATTTATCATAAATTAATATTTTAATGGTAATTAGTTTTCAAATGTCATTAAAGACCCATCAAAAATATATCCAATGATCTCATTATTTTTCATTAAAACATTTCTTCCACAACTAAGATCTCTTTCTAAGACAGCAAAGTGTTCTAAGACTGGAAACGGCAAGATTTGATTTCTCCAAGTTGATAGAACTTGATGGATACAGATGATAAAGTATGTTAAAGGTTTTTAAAGTCACATGCCTTCCTAAACATCTACAGCCACATTTACCATCAAGGCCTGAAACACTGAACTCTTTTTGGTGTAATTTGTTAATAATTTAAAAATAATCATCTTTAGAATTAGAATATTTCATTTATAAATGTTTACTTCAATTTATTTGGTCACAGGGAGACTAAGAAGGGGACAAAGACAGGAGCATAATTACAAAGACCAGGGAAACAAGGAGGAAGAAGAGTTGGCAGAAAACTTTCAGTTCACATTTTCAGAGATGGGGAAATCTAGCATCATGCCAAGTTCTAGGTATGCGCCTCATTGCATGAGCAATAAGAGGAGTACAAAGATCAAGCACTGAATAATACATAAGAAAGAAGGGGAACAAAAACTTAGTTTGATTCTCAACCTAATCCAATCCGATCACAAATAATTATCTCTAATGAAGTAACTCATGGAAAATGTACTAGCCAAGCAAGATGTTGAATTATTCTTCAGCTAAGATTCATCGGGATGGATTTGTAAAATTTCAACATTTGAAAATAACATTAGTCTCAGAGACCAGAGTCAACATCACGAAAACGCATGATAGACAGAAAAAAAGTTGTTTTTGCTCCTTAATCTGTTGCTGATAGACTGCACAGACCAAAGAAGGAAGGAAGACTGCATTTTGATGGATCAGATGGTACACTTTCAATCAATCAAAGTGGGACAATCATAGCTCTGTCTTCAAAGAGGCCAAACTGGTATAGTTCAGAAATAGAGGCAATCACTCTCTGTTTTACTGAGTAAAAAGATATCTACTTGAAGCAAACTCATTTCCCATATAAAAGGACTACTGCATGATCTTTCCTGAGGTCTTCTCCTTACTTTAAATATATTTTGATCGAGTTCATGCTATAAGCATGTGATTGTTTTCCATAGTTGTAAACATAACAAGCACATATATGTGCAAATATTTCTTCTAAATATTCCTACAAACTAGTATTAAGAACCAACATTTAAATTTTGGCACACAGTTCCCTCACAAATCCCCTGAAATACAGGGGAATTCCTTAGTGGTCCAGTGGTTAAGACTCCACATTTCCAGTACAAGGGAGATGGGGTCCTATCCCTGGTCAGTGAACTAAGATCCTGCAGCCCGTGATGTGGGGCGAAAAACAAACAGATGGCAAAAAAAGAAACATTAACTCGCTTAACTTCCTACCTACCAGTTTGATAGCAGAGAATGGTAGCTTTGAATAACCATGTATTCCTCCATCCCAAAAAACCTCCCACAATATATAATTTGAGACATTCAAAAAAATATATCAGGCTGGTTCTATAACTTTTGGGGAGCACTGTTGATATCAGGACCTCAGCTTGAGAATATGTTGATGGAGCCTTTAGAATTGAAAGCTACCCAGGTACATACCACTGTGCTCCCATTATTCATGTTGTGAATGTCCCTGTGGGGATGGGCACAGAAGTCTAGGCAAGCAGTGACCCCAGAGAAAGGACGACCTTCTTTCTTCCCAAGCCGACATTCTCGGGCAATATGTTCAAGCGCCACCTGAAGAGTAATGAATTACCCACAGTTTTAAGAGACAAAAAGAATCACCTTCAATAAAGATAAAAATCACTTTATGACTAGTTTATAACTTAGTTACACTTATTATTTCAGAGATTTGGATTATCATAGTGATTGTGTAGTTTAGTAATATTAAGGGTAAAGAAATTGAGGAAAAGAAAAAGAGAATTTGAGGGTACATGAATTAGAATGACAATCACTGAAGGCAATAGGAGGACACTAATACTTAGTGGTGGATAAATAAGAAGAGTAGCCTGAAATATTTCATCAGGACAAAAGACTAATATAGTGCTTTGATCATGCATCCAGTGTTCAAGGTCTATAAAACCAGTATAGAAAGGCAATTTGTAACTGTTTAAAATGAAAGGTTGGAGAGGCACCCTGGTGGTCCAGTGGCTAAGACTCCAGGCTCCCAGTGCAGGGAAGCCAGGTTTGATTCCTGGTCAGGGAATTATACCCCACATGCTGCAAGTAAAACCAAAGATCCCATGTGCTGCAATCAGGACCTGGCATAGCTAAATAAATAAAGAAGCAAATAAATAAATAAAATGAAAAATAAAATGGAATTGGGCAGAGACCTTGTTATTCATGATAATACAAATAAATATTTGAATTTTTATCATATATTTAAAAAATATGCACCCCTGGTTATGTTTTTCATTTTCGTTTGCTTTTTGGCCTACTTGCTCTGTTTGCAGGATCTTATTTCCCTGACCAGAGATAAAACCTTTGCCCTCAGCAGTGAAAGTGAGGAATCCTAACCACCAGACTACCAAGGAATTCCCTGGTTACATTGAAAAAGTATTTTACACTTATTTCTACTTGGTCTGCTATATGATTCACCATTATTTTCTCCCAATATATGGTTATCCTTTTCTTTTCTTTTAAAAATGTGTTTTCCCACCTCAGTTTTACTGAGATATTACTGACATACATAACATATGTAAGATTAAGGTGTACAGTGTGATCACTAGATACACGTATATGTTACAAAATGATTACCACAATAAGGTTAGTTAAACATAATTATAATTTTTTGGTGTGTAGAGGTATTTAAGACATAATTAAAACTTTTAAGTATAATATAATATTATTAAATATAGCCAACAAGCTGTGCACCAGATCTTATCTTATTGCTGCGAGTTTGTACCCCTTGGCTAATATCTTCTGATCTCCCCCACTTCCCAATTTAATTAAATCTCATTGTGGATATTTAATTCAATTGCCACGAAAAGAAAGTGAAAGTGAAGTTGCTCAGTCCTTTCCTACTCTTTGCAATCCCAAGGACCATACCCTACCAGATTCCTCTGGCCATGGGATTTTCCAGGCAAGAGTACTAGAGTAGGTTGCCATTTCCTTCTCCAGGGGATCTTGTCAACCTATGGATCAAACCCAGATCTCTTTTTCTGCAGGTAGACACTTTACCATCTGAGCCATCAGGGAAGTCCTCAATTGCCATAATACTGTTTTTAAAAAACACTAGATAATTTTTAAAACTGTCAATAAAGATCTACATTGAGGTAAAATTTAAAAAACAATTTCTGTTAACAAGGACATTGTTTAGACGTAAATTTCAACCATGTTTAAAAGCTCTATATAAGGTCCCAAAACATACCTGGTTTTGATAAGCAGCTGGAGCATACTGCTTATAAATTGGAGCTAATTCTGTAGCCAAACTCTGTAAATTATCTTCAAGGTTTTTTTCCTATAGGAAAAGACAGTCCATAAAAGTTGTTTCATAATTACATACGAGTGATGAATTTATATAACATATGAAAATGAATTATACCTCATTGCTGATATGTTCGTTGTTGGTGCACAGTTCATACTTACCCTGATAAGCTACCATAGAAAATGACATGATTGCTACCATAAAATCTAAATTATTAGTCATTGTTATGCTTAGATTTAGTCTTTTGAAATTAGAAGTCTATGTTATCAGCTAATGAGAAATCTAACTGATGTTAGAGGTAAGTTACAAAGCTGCTCACGTCAAAACAAGAACCACATTTTATATTTATTCAATAGTAGAGGGCACTTGAAGTAAATCAAGACAACTTTCCTGGTGGCAAGTGGAGATGTGGAAGAATTCTTACAGAGAAACAAGGTTTTATAACAGAGATGGGAGAGCAACACATATAAGGCACATACTGTGTATCAGATCCCCGTGCTAAGAGCTTCAAATATAATAAGTAGGCAATAGGCTGTCTAAATCCAGTGTTTTCTTTTCTACACAGTAATGTCTACAAACTGAGGAAGATTTGATAGAATTGTGGAGAAGCCTTAACACTTTATCAAGATTCTGGAGTCTAATGATAGTAGAAACATGTAAGACTTTTTTCGAAGGAAAACTGTCATAACAAGAGTAGTAAAAATGCCACTGATGACAGAACGAGGCATGGAGGAGAGAAAGGAGACTTTAGTAACATTAGCTGGAAAAACATTGTGATAGTTTTTCAGAGATTGTATCCTAAATCAAATCAGAGACTGATAAATGGTCAGTCACAAAAGACAAGTGATGAACTGACAGCAATGAAGGGCTTCAGAGGTTTGAAGGTGTCTGTCTCATCTATGATCTGGTAGATGAGGAAGGAAAACCTTCCTGTGGATCAGTTCACCTCTGGTGCAGCAAACTATTATAAAAACCAAAGCCACATAGCAATGTAGACATGGGAAGTTAATTCTTGAGTGCTTTATAACAAGACTCAGTCTTGGCAACTGCAAAGCACCAGTGATAATCCTTTTAGTTTCCTACTCATTTCAGTTGGTGTGTTCATTGAAAAGGAAATTCATATACATAGGGTCTATATCTAAATTGCTTTCTTCTCTTCATCTGTCTATTTACATATCTGTTACTTAATGTAGCTTAATAAATATAGTCAGGGAGGTCAGACTACTGACAAAAAAAAAAAAAAAATCCTTCCTGGCTATACTGACACATAATTTGAGGAAAACTTCAGAATTACTATTTAAATGGCTACTTAAAAAGACTTTATTATATTTTATTGCACTTGAGATATTGGGTAAGGTAAATTGTGTTTTATTGCTAGAAGAATGTTATGAATCATTCAGTGTCACTAGTCAGATTGGGCAATTTTTTATCTTATGAACTAACATTTCATACAAATGAAATAAAGCAGGTAAATAGAAAAAATTAAAACTTAAATAGATGATTATTGTTGAATGCAGGTTCTTTATCCATATCATAAAAATCCTTACTTTCTAACTGTTTCATTAGAGTAAGTGGGTGTATTGGAGATCTCCTATTAGATCTTTACATAATGGGGCTCACGCTCTACATCCCTCTGCCCTTCTCAGCCTATACCTTATCTATCGGGTCACCACCTCCACATCAATGCCTACAACTACCACCTGGATCACATACTAACCCTGAGGTTCTTATCAATGACCAGACAGCCTCATTTGGATTTCTCTTAGGAATCTCCAAGCCAGTGCATCCAAACTGGATCGATAATCTGTCTTCTCTATAAACCTAGTCTTGCTTCACCACACCCTTAGTCAAAGAATAGCGCCTAGTTTTAACAACCAGTCCAGAACTACTACTTATCGTTTCTTCTCTCACAACCATATTCTAAGTCACTACTATCCCTTCTTTGGACTATTCTAATAGCTAGCCTATCTTGCTAAATCAACTCTTGGCTAACTCCAGTCCACAGAGCAGCCACAGACATCCCATTAAAAAAAAAAAAAAAAAGGTATCATTATATTACTCTCTGCTTTAACATTCTTCAATGATCTCCCCCATATTCTTAAAGGCGACTATATGCACCTCACTTTCCCTAGCCTGCTGAGCTTTACAGTGGTCTTTTCTCAGTTCCTGAAAAGAGGAATGCTTCTTCCTGTATTATAAACACTACATAAACATTACTCATTGTTAATAATAACCATAAGCAAAAACTGATCATCCATTTAATATATGAGTGTTATAGAATATAGCATCTTCATTAGATAATTATTTAGAAAAAATTAACTTTTTAACGTTTATTTTAAGGAAGAATTCACATCTCATTATCTAATATTCTGATCTTTGAACATGTTACCTTCTCATTATTAGGTATTTTATATGTCCTATACATATTTTATATGTATAGTTTTCTCCCTAAAGGTCTCATAAACTTGTTTGATTTCTTCTAAGGTATTTTATCTGCAAAAGACAGTGCTCTTTAGCGTGATTTCCCTCTTTTATTACAGTAGATGGGAACTCTAGAGAAAACAAATAATTTTGATTACTCTTGAAAGGGATTATTTACTTATTCTGAGCTTTCCTGAAAGATGTTACATTCCTTGTATTATAGATACAATTAGAGTAATTTCTGCTGCTTTATTTTGTGTTTCCTATTTATCTTATATCCCAATTAGATATTATCTTATATCTCAGTTAGACTTTTTAAACTAACCTTGCTGACTGATGAATGGTTTTCCACAACTAGTTCAAAGGTTATAAATTATATTTGTAGTCATCTAAAAATTTTTAAATATACACTTCTCAAATACGTTTTTCTGACAATATTTAGAGCAGTATTTTCCAAGCTGTGGGACATGACTCTTTAGCGGGCTAAGAATTCAGTTTGGTAGGTCAAAACTAGAATTTAAAGAAATGAAATTTTATTTAAAAAAATGTTTTTGCCACATCATAGTGATCCTCAGCAATAACTATCAGATATTAACTTTTAATACTTAAATATTATTTTTGTTATATGTAATAAGGCTAAATGTTATTCTGTGATAGTTTTATCTATTCATTTGAAGATATATTTTTCCAAATAGTTACTTGTAGTATAAAATATTTTTATACTCTTGGTCACAGCACAAAGCTTGAAAAACACTGATCTTGGAGTTAATCACTATCTAAAATCTCCCCACTCCAAACAAATCATGAAACATTGCCACGCTTAATTTATATAGGTGCCCCACCCCCTCCCATTGCCTACCCACCCCTGATTTGAGAAGAGTATTGAATTATACTTATAGGTTGTTATTTCAATTAAAAAATGTAAGTACTCAACTTATTTAATTTAAACTTAACAATAAGGTTGACTAATTTCTTTGCTCACCATGGCCTCGTGTTCCGGACAGATTGGTTCCGGTTTCATATATCTTCTTTCTGGATTACGTCCTTTAGTAATTCTTTCATAGTAGTGCTGTGGGTAGTAAACTTACTGAGTCTTTGAAATGTTGGCAAATAGCTTTATTCATTGTTCCTACTTTGGCTGGGTATAAAATTCTAGGTTTTTTTTTAACAGTGATTCTCTTTAGGGTGAGGGAAGGAGGGAGTCAGGGACAATCGGAATTTGGGTTGATAATTAAAGATTTTACCTACATTATTTAGAATTTTAAACTATTTTCTTATATATATATATAGACACATATAGTTACTATTTTGTCACTACGTTCTAATATTAATTTTTTACAATTTAAAAAATTTTTAAAGAAATGTACTTATATATTAATAAGTGTAATTCATAAGTAAAAAGGACACTTACGTGTAAGGGAGAACTTGGATCAATTCTAAATCTTCTAGGACTTGGGCTTCTACCAAATTTGCAGCCATTGAAATACATACTCCATGAACAGCCAAAAGAGAAGGAAGCTCCACAAGTCTCTGGATCAATTCCTTGACATGTACAGGTACGACTGTAAGATGATAATTGCAAGGGAATGAACTGATAAAGTAGGATAATACCTCAAACAGAACATTTCAGGTTCATATATGTATAGAAGCAAGGATGGATAATGAAATTATTTTAATATACCTATTTCATTACATTTTTTATCTAAGGTAGTGTTAAGCTAATAATACTTGAATGTAACTAAAGCTTCAATTAAAATGTTTGTTCAAGATTGTAAATCCAATAAAAGGCAAGAACCATACAGATCTGAAATATACATAACCTTGTTTGATTTGGAGATATCCAAGGTAAGGAAATAAAGGGCCTGGATTTTAATCATAGATCAGTTTCCTATCAGAATTTGAAAATTACAGCACCTCATTGGACTTAAAAATACAAGCAATTAAAAAATACATTTTTGAAAAATGATAAATAAAAGAATATAGAAATTTGAAATCAAAACTATATTTAATTGTGAAAGTCAGGAAAATGCTAAATACGAAGGAGGAATAGTTCAATTATTCTAATTTTCACTAAGATAAAATATATACTTTAAAGGGAGCAAAAGACTACAATTACTTGAAAAGAAAAAAATGAGATGCAAAGAGTATCAAAGAAGAGAAACTTTAAATTGCAGAATTTCAAAGAAGTCAAAAAAGTAGAAAAATGTGCAGTGTTTAGTTGCTCCGTCATGCCCAACTCTTTGCGACCCCACGGACTGCAGGCCACCAGGCTCCCCTGTCCACTGGGATTCTCCAGGCAAGAATACTGGAGTGGGTTGCCATGCCTTCTTCCAGGGGATCTTCCCAACCCAGGGATCAAACCCAGGTCTCCTGCATTGCAGGCGGATTCTTTACATCTGAACCACTGGGAAAAGAAGAATACTGGCTTCCCTGGGGATCTCCAGGGGATCTTCCTGAACTGAGAATGTAGTTTAGCTATTAACTATGAGACCTAAAATTGGCTCCTCAACAGTCAACATCACAGATAATGAGACAAAAAGACTTTAAAATAGCTCTTAATATTATGAACTGAATGTAGTATTTTTGCCAATAATTCCTGAATTGAATTAGGAAGACAATCAAAAATTGAGCAACAGTTTGCAAAATTATCTTGTCCCTTTCAAAAACACAGTGCTACGAAACACTGAAAAAAGACAGATATAAGTATCAAGGAACCCAAAAGACAAAATAACTTATTCCATCAAATCCTGGGTGGGAGAAAATTAGTATGCAGTACATTATAGGAAAGTAGATGATATTTAAATTAGAAAATAGCATTTTATCCAAGTGAAATAGCCTGGTTTTGATAATTGTACTGGTACTTGGTACCTGGTTTTGATAATTGCACTGTACCTCATTCTCTGAAGTATTATTTAGAAGTAAAATTTGCAATTACTTCACAAATTATCCAGAAGAAAGTATAGAAAAAAGCAGTAATAATAATGACATGTAAACTTATGTGTATTGTGTGATTATTTGTGGAATTAGAAATAATGATTCCACAAATAGGTAAGGTAAGGGGTGTATAAGAATTCACTGAAGTATTCTTACATCATTTCTGTAAATATAAATTTTTTAAAAATAGGCTGGATCTACATTGAGTAAAATAGCATAAAACTTACTTATGAATTATTGGGAAAAGTAAGCTTATATGTACACAATTTACAATAGTTTCTTTATATTAGAGGTATTATTATTATGAAGCCACATAATAAAATAGAAAAATTATGTATACATATTTATTGGTATTAGAAAAATAATAAAAAGGATAATGAAATGATTTTAAGCATAAAAAAAGTACTCTGGAAGATATACAAACAATCCTGTGAGGAGGTTAGAGAGGGGATATTTTATAATTTATATAATGATGTTTCTTTTGTTAAAAAAGAGAACTTTTTGAGGAAAACCATACAAAACACTGTTGAAGAACACAAACACTTGAACAAATGAAAAATCTGTTAATGGGATTGTAAGATTCAACATCAGAATGATGTCTGTTTATTCTAATTTAATATAATCCCATTAAAAATACCATTAGATTTATCTTAAAACTAGACAAATTGATTATGAAGTTCATTTGAAAGCAGAAACTTTTTTAAAAAGACTTGAAAAAACAAGAATGGTGAGCTAGTCTTACTAAATATTAAAATGTATAATGCCTCTATAATATACAGAATTCATAAGAAAGAGGATTTGATTTTTGTATAAATTTAGTATTTCAAGTCAAAGGGGAAAAAAGAACTCTTTAGCAAGTAGAGTTGTGATAAATGGAAAAAAGAATAGAAATGGATCCCTTCTTCTCACTTCTGTCTAGCATAAATCTTAAAGGATTTCTGTTTTAAAAATTTCTCATTTCAACAGGAAATAAAAGAAAATATGGGTGAATTATTCTAGAGCTCGTGTGAAAGAAAAATGGTCTTAAATATCACTTAAAATTCAGAAACAGTAAGGGAAAAGAGATATAATAAGTTACATTTTTAAAAAGTCCCTGGGACTGCAAGGAGATCCAACCTGTCAGTCCTAAAGGAAAACAGTCCTGAATATTCATTGGAAGGACTGATGCTGAAGCTGAAACTCCAATATTTTGGCCACCTGATGCAAAGAACTGACTCATTTGAAAAGACCCTGATGCTGGGAAAGATTGAAGGTGGGAGGAGAAGGGAACAGCAGAGAATGAGATGGTTGGATGGCATCACCAACTCAATGGACATGAGTTTTGAGTCAACTCCGGGAGACCGGGTGCGGGGGGGCCTGGAGTGCTGCAATCCATGGTGTTACAAAGAGTCAGACACAACTGAGCGACTGAACTGAACGGAACATACAAAACTAAGTAAATTTGCTGTACAGTTGAAATTAACACATATTGTGAATCAACCATACTTCAGTGAAATTAAAAAACTAAAGAACAAATAGCAGATACTCTTACCATATGAAAAAATATTCAGTCATAATATGAAAAATGCAAATCAAAAGAAATTGAAGACATTCATCAGAGAAGGCAATGGCAACCCACTCCAGTACTTTTGCCTGGGGAATCCCATGGACGGAGGAGCCTGGTGGTCTGCCGTCTATGGGGTTGGACCATGGGGTCGTGAAGAGTTGGACACGACTGAGCAACTTCACTTTCACTTTTCACTTTTATGCATTGGAGAAGCAAATGGCAACCCACTCCAGTGCTCTTGCCTGGAGAAACCCAGGGACGGAGGAGCCTGGTGATCTGCCGTCTATGTGGTTAGACAGAGTCACACACGACTGACGCGACTTAGCAGCAGCAGCATCCCCTATTAAATGGGCAAAAATCAAGTTTGACTACAATGAAAGCTATAGAAAAACAGATATTCCCGTACATTGCTAAAGAAAATGGAAAATGGTACAATTCCTATGGAGGAGCTGATCCTTTATAGAAAAATCTCTCTCTTTCAGACTCCAGGGCTGAGAAGGATCAGGTGTCAAAATGGAAACAAAGAAAGAATTAAGGAGAATATCCTAAAATGGCCGTAACTCACTCTGAAAAACAGTCTCCCTTTTAAGCAATGTTCATTCTTTCCAGTTGCATAATACCTAAAATTCTGTCCTCATCTATAATATATATATGTCTATTACTCGGTAGTCAATTTAACAAGATATAAAACTGATGTTAAAACAGTATAAAACAGATTTGATTACTTTTCATTGAGCGTGCATCTTCGGTCTGTGGGATGACCATTGTATGACTTGAGACTCTCGGTAAGCTGTGAATACAGTTTGTCAGCCATCGGGAGAGGAATGCCGTCCCATACCATGATGAGCACCACCATCACAGCTGTTGGACAGTGGTGGCCTGTGCGCTGTCGAACCAGACAAAGAACTTTCTCTTCGTCGCTGCTTCTTCTTAAAACCTGCCAAAACAGAATGTATACATTTATGGAAAACAAGAAACCTAATGTCAAATGCAGTAGATATTGCTTTTAAAGTTCTTCATCACTACATTCTAGTTTTCTAAACTTACTATTTCTTAAAGCATTGACGCCTGTAAGGCCTTTAGTTGTTAGACTAGCTGCCTCCATACAACTCATCACAGGGTATCCAAGGTTACTTGACTAACAAACAACAGGCTGAACAGAAATCTGTCGAAACAGTTTGTGTTTTATTTCACTGTTGACACAGTATTGCAAAACAGACAACAGAGAATCCCATGGAAAAGAGCCTAATTAACTCATCTGCTCTTCCATAATTGCCACAAGTGCACAAATCTAGCTAAATGGAAATAGCCTAGTACTCCCAACATTAAAAATAAACTCTGAGCACTGATATTTAGCATCTGAGAAAAATTATGGATATTTGCCTTGGGCAAATGGTTTTGCCATATAAAAAACAATTCATATGTACATAAAGCAATAATCCTGCAATTTTTCCCCATGCACCCACAGATAGTTATCATACCCATCTTAAGATTAAGATGTTCCAGCTGACAGAGAATACAAATTATAAGTAATTTTGAATATTTAACCATTTTTTTTACACTGCATCATACACATGGGTAGCTAAAAACAGATTCCTAAGTATTTAAAATACTGTCCAGTGGTCCTAGTGTTTACTTTTGTTAATTAGATTTAATTACTATGCTTAAAACTCCTTCCATATATCACAAATTACAGACTAATTAGATCAATCAGTATGTAATCAGTAAACGATGAAACTGCCCACCCCTGTGACGACAATGGAGCACCCAATAGCATAATTAATATTCCATTTTGTTGCTATAATATTACAAAAACTTGAGATGAAACTTCTTAAGATGTTAGTTACCCAATATCACTTTCTTCTGTCACTCCAGATGGTTAACAATCATTGCTACCAAGGCATCCCTTGAGTAGAGTTGGCTTTAGGACCTTCCCCCTAAACACAATTATTTACATTAAAAATTTTTTCTATGTTTTTATGTCCTTTTACAGCCAAAAAATACATTTGCTTCCAAATAAGCTCAAATGCAAAATGATATTGTATCAAACAAAGTCACACCAGATAATCTTCATGCTGTCAAACCAACAAAGTTATAGTCAGAGTCTTTGTGTAAGAAATGCTAAAAAGCTATTTATTCATTGTATTTGTGCCTTTTCTAGATCTTCCATAGCTCTTTCAGTGAATGAAAGAAAATTAAGCATAATGAGTCTCTAAAAGTTTCAATAAGCTGCTTAAGTATCACTATGTTATGGATATTTATGTTCACTCAAAATTCAAATAATGAATGCTCAATCTAAGCAATGGTATTAATAGAGCCTCTGGGAGATGGAGATGATTAGGTCATGAGGAGGAAGTTCTCACTAATGGCATCAGTGTTCTTATAAGAGACCCTTTTGTCTCGTTAGCTCCTTCTACCTTTTGAAGACACAGGGAGAAAAAGGACCCACCAATCATGCTGGCACCCTGATCCTCAACTTAAAAACCACAGAAGTGTGAGAAATGAATTTCCTGTTTAGAAGCCATCCATTCTGGTATTTCCTCTAGTAGTCTAATCAGAGTAAGACAAATATTAAACTTGTATGAAATGTTTGAAAATTTTAGAAATATTATTGAAAGAAATTAAAGACCTAAATAAATGGATATACTATTTTCATGGAATAGAAATTATTATAATTATATTAATTGCCCCAGAGTTTGTTGCTAGATTTGATACAATTGCAATCAAAGTCCTACTAGAATTAGTTTTGTTTGGGCATGGAAATGGACAAAGATTTTGGAAAGTTTACATGTAAATGCAAAGGACCAAGAAGTGGAAAAAAAGGAACAAAGACAGAAAAAATGATTAATCAGGTAGCAAGACTGATTGCAGAGATATGATAATTAAGACAGTTTAGTACTGGTGACAGATAAGGAGATCAATGGAATAAAACAGAAAGCAGGAGAGCCATATATGTGTGGTCACTTGACTATGACAAATGACACTGCAGTCCAATGCAAAAAGGAATCTTCGCCATAAATTGTAGTGGACAGACATCCATATGGGGTGGGGGGGGAATGAATCTTCATGCCTAATTCACACCAGTAACAAATTATACTGTAGATCTAACTATAAAAGATAAAACATTAAGTTTTTAGAAGAAAATACCTTCATGACCTTGGAGTGGATATAATATTTTAAAACAGATCACCAAATTTAATAATTATAAAGGAAAATGTTAAGAAATTGGAATATATTAAGAACTCTTGTTCATCATAAATATTAACTAATAAAAGATTAAGAAAGCATAAAAGCAATCAATACCATGGGAGGCATATCTGCGATATATATAAACAACAAACTATTCTTACCCAAAATATATAAAGAACTTCCTCAAATGAGTAATAAAAGCAAAACAGAAAACTGGCCAAGAAAGTTAAAAAAACAAACACACACAAGACAACATCCAAACAGATGATGAGCATATGAAAATATGCTCAACATTATTAGTCATCTGGCAAAATAAAAAAATTCAAAAGCACTACACATGTGAATGGGGTTTTAAAATGGTTTAACTGCCATGCAAAACAGTATGAAGTTCCTCAAAAACTTAAAACTAGAACCATCAATCATATGATCTAGCAATTCCACTTCTGAATATATACCAGAAAGAAATGAAAATGAAGTCTGAAACAAATCTTTGCATTCCCATGTCCATTTCATCATTATTCACAAGAGCCCTGAGGTAAAAGTGACCCAAATGGTTATCAATAGATGAAAGGCTAAACAAAATATTGTATATGCACACAATGGAATAGACACAAAGGAAGGAAATCCTGTCACACACTGCAAATGAATTAACCTTAAGGACATAATTCAAAATGAAATAAAACAGTCATGAAAAAACAAACATTTTATGAGTTATCTAAAGAAGTCAAATTCATAGAAACATAAACTAGAATGGTGTTAGGGGCAAGGGTGATAGAAAAATAGAGAATTGTTTAATGGAGATAGAATTTCTCATTTGCAAGAAAACGTTCGGGAAATCTGTTTAAAACTGAACTATACACTCAAAAATGGTTAAGATGGTAAATTTTTTATTATTGCTATTTTACCACAATTTTTTTTAAAAAAAAGAAGGGAAGAAATGAAAAAGAAAATGTCGTGTTGAGAAAGACGTAGAGCAACTTGTACAATATTCATGAGAATGCAAAAACAGATAACCATGTTGGAAAACTGTATTGATTCAAGTTGCACATATGCGATGCCCCCCCACCATCTCCTAGCAATTCCACTTCTAGGTATAAAACAAACAGAAATATATTTTTGTATTTCCCAATGAGAGGGCTTCCCTGGTGGCTCAGAGGTTAAAGCATCTGCCTCTAATGCAGGAGACCTGGGTTAGATCCCTGGGTCAGGAAGATCCTCTGGAGAAGGAAATGGCACCCCACTCCAGTATTCTTGCCTGGAGAATCCCATGGATGGAGGAGCCTGGTGGGCTACAGTCCACGGGGTCGCAAAGAGTCAGACACGACTGAGCGACTTAACTTTCAAAGACAGCACCACTATTCATGACTACCTCAAACTGATAACAACCCAAGCATTAACCACCAGAGAACAGCTCAATGAGATGAGAATTATCTACATTTACAAAAAACAATGCTTAGTCTCACAATTATGACGTTTTAAGAGTCGATGTATGCAGAAGACTACATACTGCAAGACTGCATTTACATAAGGTTCAAATTAGACAGGATTAATCAATAACAGTAGAGGGCAGGAGAGTGATTCAAGGGGCATGTAATATTCACTGCTGGTTACACAAGTGTGTGCACTTTAGAAAACTTGTGATCGAAGAATTTCTGAAGTCTTCTGCATGTATGTTATACTAAAATAGTGTACTTGAATCTAAATTCAAAACAAAAACCCAAAACTGCTTA
Source organism: Capra hircus (assembly GCF_001704415.2). Taxonomy (NCBI): domain Eukaryota; kingdom Metazoa; phylum Chordata; class Mammalia; order Artiodactyla; family Bovidae; genus Capra; species Capra hircus. The sequence goes on from NC_030835.1 coordinate 20,624,579, forward strand.
GTCACTTACTGGCTCATGACACTGTAGCAAGTTTCTTAACTTTTCTATAGTAGCACAAACCTAGGATCTAATAACTATTAGCTACTAAGATTTTTTTGCCTTTTTAATGCATACTTGGATCCTGAGAACAGAACTCAGCTCATGGAAGACTCTCATTAAATATTTGTTGAACGAATGGTTAAAAAACACAAAAACCCAATGTGGTTGGATTTTATAAAAATTTCAAAAACAAGTTATGCTAATAATAAGACAGAATCTATCATTTCAGAAATAGCCCAACAAACAGTCCAAATTTTAAAACATTTGGCAAAAATCACATTTTTTGGTAACTGGAGCAAAATATTAATTGGTAAGTGGTCGAAGCCAGGGTCTCACAACATATTCACTTTGCTTTTTATTTTATTTATTTATCATGGCCAAGCACCATATGGGATCTTAGTTCCCTCTCTAGGGATGGAATCCTGTGCCACCTGCATTGAAAGCATGGAATCTTAATGACTGGACCTCCAAGGGAGTCCCCAGAATCACTTTAGATGGTAAATGATGTGTCCAAAATAAGAGTAACATAATGTTCATGACTACTGTCCTGTCACTTTTTAATAGTCTTATATTACATGACATACAAGTGTTATATCATATGAAACATCATACTTGAAACATCATTCTTTTAATACTTGTGTTAAAAACATATCCCATACTGAATACTGCAGTGGTAGCCATTTCCTATTCCAGGGGATCTTCCTGACCCAGGGATCAAACCAGCGTCTCTTGAGTCTCCTGTATTGGCAGGCAGATTCTTTACCACTGCGCCACTTGGAAAGCTCTCATGGATATTACCCTTCCTAAAAAACTAAAAAAATAGTTTGCCACCAGAAATAAGCTAGTATTGGATTGGCCAAAAAAAAAAAAAAAAAAATCATTCAGGTTTATCTGTAAGATCACATGGAAAAACCTGAAAGAACCTTTTGGCCAAGCCAATACAATGGCAATTCTAAGATTTTTGGAAAACCAGTCTACAAAATAAAGGTGTTGTTTAAGAATTCTGCCACTTGCAGTCTTATCAAATGGACCCTGAGATTATAAAACTCCCTTCATTAAATTAATATACATAATTGGTTAAATTTCTGAGATAACTTCTTGTTCAGTTTTTAAGATGTAGCTAGCGCAAAGTCAACAGCTCATTAAAGTCCTTCCTGTACCACAAAAAGTTGCTCTTCGATTCCTCCCTCTCTGCTCCCCTATCAAGCAGGCGAGTGATAGGGGATTAACTAGCACATAGATGATGCCACGAACAAGATCATGTGTCATGAACAAGATCACCTAAGAGCGTATATTATAGACAGCCTGGCTTGAGATCGTGAAGAGATGGGGGAAACCTGTTTCTCTCCTAGAAACCAGGCGAAACTTCCCAGAAAAGGGAGTGGAACCAATAGTTTGAACTGCTTCAGAAAGGTTTTGAGGATCTAGTCAAGGCTATGGTTTTCCCAGTGGTCACGTATGGATGTGAGAGTTGGACTGTGAAGAAGGCTGAGCGCCGAAGAATTGATGCTTTTGAACTGTGGTGTTGGAGAAGACTCTTGAGAGTCTCTTGGACTGCAGGGAGATCCAACCAGTCCATTCTGAAGGAGATCAGTCCTGGGATTTCTTTGGAAGGAATGATGCTAAAGCTGAAACTCCAGTACTTTGGACACCTCATGTGAAGAGTTGACTCATTGGAAAAGACTCTGATGCTGGGAGGGATTGGGGGCAGGAGGAGAAGGGGATGATGGAGGATGAGATGGCTGGATGGCATCACCGACTCGATGGACGATAGTCTGAGTGAACTCCAGGAGTTGATGATGGACAGGGAGGCCTGGCACGCTGTGATTCATGGGGTCGTAAAGAGTCGGACACGGCTGAGCGACTGAACTGAACTGAACTGAACTGAGACTTTCTTTGGCAGTTAAAGTGTCAGTAGTAATCACTGGGATAGTACTGAGTATCTCCAGAAGTGGCGATAAAAGATCAGTCTAATGATCATTAGGAAAAGATTTCCTAGCTACTTCTATGATGGAGTCCCCTTATTCTGGATTATCAGCTGTTCTGCTTCAACAGCCTATCTATGTACAGATCTGAAATGTACATTCTAAACCATTTCTGTTAACGTGGTCTGGATGACATAACCTATTTAAATTCTAAACCGGGAGCTCTTGAGGCATGACAGACCATGATCAAGAATGATAATCTCAGTTCAGTTTAGTTCAGTTGCTCAGTCATGTCCGACTCTGCGACCCCATGAACTGCAGCATGCCAGGCCTCCCAGTCCATCACCAACTCCCAGAGTTTACTCAAACTCACGTCCATAGAGTCAGTGATGCCATCCAGCCATCTCATCCTCTGTCGTCCCCTTCTCCTCCTGCCGCCAATCCCTCCCAGCATCAGTCTTTTCCAATGAGTCAACTCTTCACATGAGGTGGCCAAAGTACTGGAGTTTCAGCTTTAGCATCATTCCTTCCAAAGAAATCCCAGGACTGATCTCATTTAGAATGGACTGGTTGGACCTCCTTGCAGTCCAAGGGACTCTCAAGAGTCTTCTCCAACACCACAGTTCAAAAGCATCAATTCTTTGGCACTCAGCTTTCTTCACAGTCCAACTCTCACATCCATACATGACTACTGGAAAAACCATAGCCTTGACTAGACAGACCTTTGTTGACAAAGTAATGTCTCTGCTTTTGAATATGCTATCTAGGTTGGTCATAACTTTCCTTCCAAGGAGTAAGCATCTTTTAATTTCATGGCTGCAGTTACCATCTGCAGTGATTTTGGAGCCCCCCAAAATAAAGTCTGACACTGTTTCCACATCTATTTCCCATGAAGTGATGGGACCAGATGTCATAGTCTAAATAACCTCTGACCATCTAGGGTTTAAGGCCACTCTGGAGGGAAAAGACTGCTCTGAGAAACAAAGTTACTGTTGTAATTTATGAGGAAGAAGCTGTAGGTAACAACTTTTTAATATTCTTAAGACATGGAAAAAAAAATGGAAAGAATCTCAAAAATGGAGGGCCGTTTCTACATAGCAGTCAAGCTTGACTTCTAGCCATAGTACATTTACACGGGTAATGGAATTACTTAAGTAGTATTTTATTCCCCTGACTCCAAAATCCAGAGAATTTTAGATATACATAGTCTTGCTTTCCACAAACAACAAAATAATCATAATGTTTATGAATAGTATGTTTGCATTTAATTATCTTCCAATATAATCATTAATTTACCTTACAGTATAGACTAATAATTATATAACTGTTCTTTTGGAAACATAGCATTGTGTTTGTTGGGTCAGAATTACTACATTTACTGGTACCTGCAGATATCTGAACAAAGGCTAATCAAACTATTGTTTCCGAAAAGTAGAATTAAAGGTGATTTTTAAAACATATTTTAAAAACAAATATAGATTTGAGTCCTCCTAGGAAACTCAAGAGAAGCAAAACTTTATTGGATTTTTAAAGAGAATAACACAGGTGGCTACTTATAAATTTTGAAGGCTCAAAGGTTTAATATATACCAGCAATAATCAAATAGAAATTTGGTCTACAGCTTAAATTAAACATTAAATTAAATATAGCTGTGAGGATTATCTTAAGGGAAATGCATGTAAGTAAATCTTAATTAAGTTGTTCCTAGATGGAAGGTCAGACATTAAAAGATTTTATTTTAGTTACCAATCTATTCCCCATTCTATATATACTTAGTTTCTAAAAGTTCATATGAAAGAATAAATGAACACTAAGTCATGAAAAAGACTTTTACATATGAAAGATAAATGTCCTTTGAAATTTAAAACTTTTCTGCAAATCTATAACAAAAAACATAGTACCAGCCTAGGAATGGTCTTCCCTAATGAGTCAGTGACCAACAACAGACAACTGGGGCAAATTTCCTGGTGGTCCAGTGATTAGGACTCCAAGTTTCCACTGCAGAGGACACAAGAACAATCCCTGGTCTGGGAACTAAGATTCTGCATTCAGTGAGGTGCAAGCAAATTTAAAAAAAAAAAAAAAAAGCTTTTAAAACCAAATACTAAATCAATACATAAAATTATAAGAATACGGGAGACACTATTTTTATATAAAGATGAAAAATCTTTAAGGCATGTATTAAGTGACGTAAGTTTGACCTGCTAAGCATTTCAAGCTCCTATAAAATAGGTCTTCCCACGTGGCTCAGACAGTAAAGAATCTGCCTGAAATGCAGGAGACTTGGGTTCGATCCCTGGGTAGAGAAGATTCCCCTGGAGAAGGGACTGGCTACCCCTCCAGCATTCTTGCCTGAGAACTCCATGGACAGAGTAGCCAGGCAGGCTGCAGTCCAAAAGAATAGGACAAAACTGAGCGGCTAACACTGTCACTTTCATACTAAGATAACAGTCAGATCACTAAAAGAAAATCTAGTATGAGATAATGGCAAATATATGATAAAGTATAATTTACAAAAATTAAAAAAAAATCAACAAAAAATGCCTAAGAAGAATGAATTCATAGAAGAAATAAAAATGGCTAATAAATACATGAAGAAACCTAATTTTACTAGTTCAAATACAAATTTAATCAAGATAGTTATTTTTATTTTTTTTAAGATAGTTATTTTTAATTGCTAGTTAACGATAACAAAATAGATTTTCACCAGTAGATTAGTATATTTTTTCTATTTAACTCTTTCAACAATAAGAAAGAGATTTATTCTTTATCATGAATTAAGAATTTGGTGATGGTGAAACCAAGACAACCTTGTATAACAATTATCTTCCAATTAAAAATTTTTTTAATTGGGAAAAATTTATCCATTTCCAACAATTTTTTTCTTACATTAAACTAGTTCTCTGATGCCTTAAAAAAAAGTAATTTCTAATAGTGAATTCAAACCACTCCTGAAGAATTGAGCTATATATTCGATTTCAGTATGCAGAGAAGCAAAATCTCATGAGTAGTTTCTGCTAAAAAAAAAAAAAAAAACCCTATGTTCACTTAATCAAACATTTTTGAAATTTAGGAAGTTGGATAATTATTAATATATTGACTTCACTCTTCTGCTTAAATGCTTCAGCAGGCACCCAATTTTTAACATCTTAACTCTTCACTTGGGTATACTCAAAATTGCTAAAAATCATTATCATTATCTCTAAAGGGGAAAACTAAGATGTGTTTTAAAATTTTAAATTGTTTTGAAATTTAATTTAATAAGGAGTTTTCATTTTCTACATGTAGAATTTAACATTGAATTTAATTTTACTTTTATTTTATTGTTCTTTTTAAATTAAAAAAAAAATTTTAATTGAAGGATAATTGCCTTGCAATATTGTGTTGGCTTCCAGCATACAACAACGTGAATCAGCGATAAGAATATGTATGTCCTCCTATTTTTATTTCACAATTTAAAAAAAGGAAATTAAACAGTCCTTGTAATATTAACCTTAGTAGTAAAGATGCGAAGGTAACTAGGTTCCTGCATACTAGGTTCCTCCAACAAAAATCCGCGCTCTGCGGAAGAATAGACTATAGTTAAAGCTGCTGCTGCTAAGTTGCTTCAGTCGTGTCTGACTCTGTGCGACCCCATAGACAGCAGCCCACCAGGCTCCCCCATCCCTGGAATTCACTAGGCAAGAATACTGGAGTGGGTTGCCATTTCCTTCTCCAATGCATGAAAGTGAAAAATCAAAGTGAAGTCGCTCAGTCGTATCCAACACTTCGTGACCCCATGGACTGCAGCCTACCAGGCTCCTCCATCCATGGGATTTTCCAGGCAAGAGTACTGGAGTGGGGTGCCATTGCCTTCTCCATAGTTAAAGCTAGAAGCAACATTTATGTCAAGTGTGGATTACATTACCCAAGAGAGATCACTTTTTGAGTTTATCCATAACCATGAGAGAAAATTACAGTTAAATTTTCAATACAAAATGATGGAGGCCATCCCTACCTCTGCAAACCCCAAATCATCCACTGATTAAGACCACTTAAATCTTTCTTCTCTTCCTTCCCTTCACTGTTCACCTGAAACTACCACATTGTAAATTGGCTATGTGCTATGGTTAGTTGCTCAGCTGTGTTCAACTCTTTGCGATCCCGGACTGCAGCCCACCAGGCTCCTCTGTCCATGGAATTCTCCAGACAAGAATATTGGAGTGGGTTGCCATTCCCTTCTCCCAGGGATCTTCCGGACCCAGGGATTGAAACCAGGTCTCTTGCATCGCAGCAGATTCTTTAAAGTCTGAGCTACAAGGGAAGCCCCAGTAAAAAATAAGAAGTAAAAAAAAAATAATTTCAATATGTCCTATATATTATAGCTAATGAACTTCAACCCCATTTTTGGAGGGGTGGTGGTGATTAGATGCATGAGCAGTGTTCTGGGGCTGGTGTGCTGATTTATTTCTTAACCTGGATGATTTGATTTTTTAAAACTTCAGTGGCCTGCACACTTATGATTTGTGTAGTTTTGTGTATTTTATAGTTCAATAAAAACTTTCCTTAAAAAAAAAAGAATTCTATAAGCGAGTCAATTAGTTCAATTCAGTCACTCAGTTGTGTCTCACTCTGTGCAACCCCATGGAGTGTAGCACACCAGGCTTCCCTGTCTGTCACCAACTCCCACAGCTTGTTCAAACTCATGTCCATCGAGTCGGTGATGCCAACCATCTCATCCTCTGTCATCCTCTTCTCCTCCCGCCTTTAATCTTTCCCAGCATCAGGGTCTTTTCAAATGAGTCAATTCTTCGCATCTGGTGGCAAAAGTATTGGAGTTTCAGATTCAGCATCAGTTCTTCCAATGAATATTCAGGATTGATTTCCTTTAGGATGTACTGGTTGGATCTTCCTTGCAGTCCAAGGGACTCTCAAGAGTCTTCTCCAAAACCACAGTTCAAAAGCATCAATTCTTCGGCGCTCAGCTTTCTTTACAGTCCAACTTTCACATCCATACATAACTACTGGAAAAACCATAGCTTTGACTAGATGGACTTTGTTGCCAAAGTAATGTCTCTGTTTTTTAATATACTGTCTAGGTTGGTCATAGCTTTTCTTCCAAGGAGCAAACAGCTTTTAATTTCATGGCTGCAGTCACCATCTGCAGTAATTTTGGAGCCCCCCAAATAAACTCAGTCACTGTTTTCATTGTTTCTACATCTATTTTCCATGAAGTGACAGGACCAGATGACATGATCTTAGTTTTCTGAATGTTGAGTTTTAAGCCAACTTTCTCACTGTCCTCTTTCACTTTCATCAAGAGGCTCTTTACTTCTTCTTTGCTTCTACCATAAGGAAGGTGTCATCTGCATATATGAGATTATTGATATTTCTCTCTGCTTCACTCAGCCAGGCATATCAAATGATGTACTCTGCATATAAATTAAATAAGTAGGGTGACAATATACAGCCTTGACGTACTCCTTTCCCGATTTTGAACCAGTCCGTTGTTTCAGGTCTGGTTCTAACTGTTGCTTCTTGACCTGCATAAAGATTTCTCAGGTATTCCCATCTCTTTAAGAATTTCCCAGAATATCTTGTGATCCACAGAGTCAAAGGCTTTGGTGTAGTAAATAAAGCAGAAGTAGATGTTTTTCTGCAACTCTCTTGCTTTTTTCTTTGATCCAATGGACGCTGGCAATTTGATCTTACTATAAGCAAGTAAGCAAACATAAAAGTAGTTCTAATCCTACACAGGTAAACAATAATGAAGAAAAATGTTTTATAACAAAAAAAGAAAGAACAATGAAAAGGCAAGTCAGTACCAACCCCTCTGGTTTTTGCCCAATTTTAATCACTGAAGTGTTAAATGGATTTTTCACATTAGCAAGATTTTGCAGACAAGTAGCCAGCCCATGACTGCCTGTTTATGATTCTGACACGGTAATACACATAGAGTGCCTGATCTGGGCACAGACATAAGCAGCACCATGGTGCAGCTTGAAAATAATCAAGGCAGGTAAGAGTCAAAATCTTGGAAAAAAGGAATTCATAAAAAGGGAAGTCTTTGAAGATATGTGTATAAGTCAAGGCAAGATGGTTTAAAAACCTTTAGACACATCAGCTTCATTTACAAAACACCCTAAAAACTCTGGTCACTTCACACCCAAGTAAGCAATAAACCATTCAGTTGTACACATTGTCACACCTGCTCTACTGACTAATAACAATCCTAGGTGGGGCAACCCATGAACTTGGACCTGGTATGAATTTCTCAGCATTGGAGTCATCTATAGTAAAGGGAGTTAACAGAGCTTAGTGTATTAAGGAAACTGTATCGCCCTTTCCATCAAAATTTACTGAATAACAAGATATAACTACTCCCTGCCAAGACACAAAATGACAGAAGGAAAAGTTAGAAATGTCTGTCAAAAATTAACAATTACGGGAAAGTGTTCAAGACTACCTGGTAAAGAAGAAAGATTTTGAAGAAAAGATTAAAACTGTTTTACGAACAAAGGCAAAACATAGTGAGACTGGCTTAGAAAGTTCTGATCCCAGTTAGAATATGTTTTTAGGCTTTCTTGTGTGTGACCTAACCCTAACAACTCCCTTCAAGAAAAGAAGGCAAGTGCACCATGATAAAAGTAGGATAAAATCCAACCACTAGGGACTTCCATGGTGGTTCAGTGTCTAAAACTCCATGTTCACAATGCAGGGGGCCTGTATTGGATCCCTGATTAGGGAACTAGATCCCACATGCTGCAACTGAGACTCGTGAAGCCAAATAAAAAATAAACAAATAAATATCTAAAAAAGAATTCAACCACTATTACCACACATAAGTCTGCACACACACGAAAAAACACATGAAATCACAAAATGCTAAATTTAGGTTAATGTTTAATATCAAATACAGGACAAATGTAAACTATGCAAGGTGAAAAGTAAGTTTAAAGCAATACTACATATATATATATAAATTCTGCAATGCAACCTAAAAATTCTATCAGTGGTGTTGAAACTCTTGAGAGTCCCTTGGACTGCAAGATTCAACCAGTCCATCTTAAAGGAGATCAGTCCTGGGTTTTCATTGGAAGGACTGATGCTGAAGCTGAAACTCTAATACTTTGGCCACCTGATGCAAAGAGCTGACTCATTTGAAAAGACCCTGATGCTGGGAAAGATTGAGGGCAGGAGGAGAAGGGGACAACAGAGGATAAGATGGTTGCATGGCATTACGCAATGGACATGGGTTTGGGTGGACTCAGGGAGTTGGTGATGGACATGGAGGCCTGGCGTGCTGCAGTTCATGGGGTCGCAAAGAGTCAGACACAACTGAGCGACTGAACTGAACTGAATCGAAATACTGTTATGCTATAGAAGGGATGAAAGAAAGAAAGAATCATCCAAAATCCTACCACTTAACCCAGCCACCTTGCTCTTTTGGATCACTTAGTCAAGGGGAAGCCAGCTGCCATGAGTATACACATTCATGCCTTGCTGGTGGTAGTGGTTTAGCTGCTATGTCTTGTCTGACTCTTGAGATCCCATAGGCTGTAGACTACCAGATTCCTCTGTCCATGGGATTTCCCAGGCAAAAATACGGGAGTTGGAGTGGGTTTCCATTCTCTTCTCCTCATGCTTTGTTACTTAAAGGCAAATAAGTAAAAAAATATCAAACAGATACAAATTAACAAACCTATGTAAATTATCAGTGTCAAATATTGGGAATCAATCCCTACCACTTATTTCTACAAATGAGCAAGGTACTATGTAGGGGCAAACCACAGAAGAACAGTAACCATACCATAAGGAAATAAATACATAAGGTGGACAGATGGTTCTTAGGGTCTCTGAGAACCTAGCAATGTTGCATTTTTCACCTAGGTAGGAGATTGTGTGCTCAGTTGCTCAGTTGTGTCTGGCTCTTTGAGACCCTGTGAACTGTAGCCCACCAGCCTCCTCTGTCCACGGGATTTTTCAGACAAGAATACTGGAAAATGGGTTGCCATTTCCTTCTCCAGGTAGTAGATTGATGAGTATTCAATTTATAATTATAGGTAAACTCTAACTTTATTACCTTTTTTCTTGAAATATTCCATAATGAAGAATGTTGATGTTTAACAGCATTATTTTGTGAATTAAGATCTACAGATTAACATTTTTTGCCTTGAGAGAAGCTAGGGATAAAGAAGATAGTTACATTTTTCAATGTCAATGTAGTATCTTTAACATATTGATGTGGGTTTCCCTGATAGCTCAGCAGCTAAAGAATCTGCCTGCAATGAGGGAGACTTGGGTTCTATTCCTGGGTTGGGAATATATCCGGGAGAAGGGAATGGTTATCCACTCCAGTATTCTTGCCTGGAGAATTCCATGAATAGAGGAGCCTGGCAGGCTACAGTTCATGGGGTTGCAAAGAGTGAGACACAAGTGAGTGACTAACACTTTCACTTAGCATATTGATATTTTTAGTGAAGAAGAGATATTGAATTTTACGAATAGCCTGTCTCCAAGATGCCCCCAATCATCACCAACCACCTAATATTCTTGTCTCTGCATAGTCCTCTCCTACACTAAAGGACAGCTCCGTAGCAATTTCTGAGGTTAATGTCATAAATGACATTGTGGCTTTCTTGTTATATTTTGATTGACTCACCCTGGGGAAAAATAAACTGCTGTGACTGAGAAAACACTTAAGTAGTTCTATGATAAGAGAGTGAGTCTTGGGACTTCCCTGGCAATCCAGTGGTTAAGAATCCTTTTAGCCACCTACTGCATAACACATGGAACTCTGCTTGAAGTTATGCAGCAGCCTGGAAGGGAGAGGGGTTTGGGGGAGAATGAAAACACACCTAGGTAGGACCGAGTCCCTTTGCTGTTCATCTGAAACTAGCACAATATTGTTGCTCAGCTATATGCCAATCAAAATAACAGACTCAAAGTCTGGGGGAAAAAAAGAATCCACCTTGCAGTACAGGAGACCTGGGTTCCATCAAAGGTCAGGGAACCAAGATCCCACATGCTATGGGACAACTAAGCCCGCGTGCCATAACTAGAGAGTCCAAGCACTGTGACGAAATATTCCACATGAACGAGTATCCCAAGTGCGACAACTAAGACCCGACGTATCCAAATAAAAAAACTAACTAAAGCCTCCTGCAAATGACATGGGACGTAGACTCTCTAGCAACTCCCTCTCCAGTAAAGTTCTGAAATGATCAAGACCTCTTCTGGAAGCACCCTCCTAAGTTACCCACAGACAGATTTCTGACTCACAAAATTGATGAGATAATAAATGTTTGTTGCTCAAAGCTACTAAATCTGAGTAATCTGTAAAGCACCAACAATAGAGCTCATCAAGAATAATAATTAAATAAGCCTTAAAGTGAAAGTGAAGTCGTGTCTGACTCTTTGTGGCCTCGTGGACTGTACCAGGCTCCTCTGTCCATGGGATTCTCTGGGCAAGAATACTGGAGTAGGTTGCCATTTCCTTCAGATTGCTCTTTATAAAACATAAACCAGGTAGATAACTTGTGTGTGTTTGTGTATGTCTGTGTGCGTGCGTGCGTACATGCTCAGTCCATTAATTTGTGTCCCACTCTTTGAGACCCCATGGACTGTAGCCCACCACGCTCCTCTGGCCATGGGATTCTGCGGGCAATAATACTGGAGTGGAGACTTCCCTGGTGGACCAGTGGCTAAGACTCCATGCTCCCAAATCAGGGGGCCCGAGTTGAATATCTGGTTAGAGAACTAGATCCCAAATGCCCCAACTAAGACTTGGTACGGCCAAATAAACAAATAAATAAATAAACAGTTAAAAAAAAAAAAAAAGAATACTGGATTGGGTTGCCATGCTCTCCACCAGGGGATTTTCCCGACTCACGGATCAAACCCGGGTCTCCGGCAACTCCTGCACTGCAGGTAGATTCTTTACCACTGAAACACGAGGGAAGTCATAGGGATTTTAACATATCCCAAGTTAAAATACTTCAAAGATTTCATATTCATGGACTAAAACTCATGACGGCCTAATAAAACCACTTCGGCTATTGCTTCTGCCAACGTTTTACATTCACTTGTTTCCATTCTCTACTTCCTTTACTTCACTAGATTTCTGATTATTAAAGAATGTGCTCTCTTCCTCGACCTTTGTACTTGCTCTTTTCTCTGCCTAGGAATGTTCTTCCTTGTGCTCTTAGGGGTATTCTTTGCATACAAGGCTCCTTCTTGTCACTCAGTTCTCAGCTTAAAAGTTCTCTCCCAAATAGGCCTTCCCTGATGACCTTTAAGGAGAAAAACTCTGGAAGGTCTCTACTAAAGAGAGGAAAAAGATAAGTAGACCATGTTTAAAGAAATTTAAATTTGGAATTACTTTATTAGAATAACTGTATTAAGTGGAAAAAAGAATTTACTAGTTTAAATTTTAAAGGGGAATATAAATTTGTCATTATATATTATATGACTGTACACCTGAGATACACAAGAGAAATTAATTGAAAAACAGGAAGCATGTAAAAAAAAAACACTACAGAAGGACAAAGAAAGACATCAACAAACAGAAAAGCATAGCATGTAGGATAAGAAGACTAAACATCAAAAATGTAAATTCTCCAAATTCTCTTGCCAATGATTTCAATCAAAATATCAAAAGACACTTATTGCAAAGACATGGGTGATTATAAACTCATGGAAAAATAAACAAGGCAAGAAGAGTCAGGAAACTGCTGAAGGATTAGCTCCATCAGATATGAAATACATTTTTAAACCCAAATAATCAGAATAAATTGATTATGATGCAGGAGAAACATAACGATGTGGTAGAATACAAAATCTAAATATGAATAAATATATCAATAGGAAGTAGATGAACAATTATTTAGGTAAGTAGTGTTGTTTAACTGGGTAGTCAGTTGAAAAAATATAAGTTGTAACTAACATTTTACATATAAGAGGAATAAAATAGGTAAGTGTATGAAAATGAAATAAAAAAAGAAAAATGAAACCATTCAAATATTATAAAAAGAAAATTTGAAAAATATTTATAAGCTAGAAGTTGTAAAAATTTTTCTAATTAAGATACACTAAAGCCATAAGTAAAGGCAACCCACTCCAGTACTCTCGCCTGGAGAGTCCCATGGACGGAGGAGCCTGGTGGGCTGCAGTCCATGGGGTCACGAAGAGTCTGACATGACTGAGCAACTTCACTTTCACTTTCCACTTTCATGCACTGGAGAAGGAAATGGCAACCCACTCCAGTGTTCTTGCCTGGAGAATCCCAGGGACCGAGGAGCCTGGTGGGCTGCTGTCTATGGGGTTGCACAGAGTTAGACACAACTGAAGCAATGAAGCAGCAGCAAGGCCATAAAAGCAAAGTTTTTCATTAAAAATTTAACTTAAATTTTCATCTCATTTAAAACAATCAGAATGTTAAAAAAATATGACAAAGAAGGACTCCCTTGGGTGTTCAGTGGTTAAGACTATGCTTCCACTGAAAGGGGCGTGAGTTTCATCACTTGTCAGGGAACTAAGATCCCCCAAATTAAAAAACAACAACAAAAAAAGCAAACAGATAACATATTTGCAACTTACCACAAATGGTTAATTTTCTAAAGAACCTTCTATAAAAATCAATAGAAGCCAAATAACCCAACAGAAAAAAATGGACAATGTGTATCACTTCTTACTTTAAAATGTTTTGAAACAACAACTTTTTCAAGAGTGAATAAAATATAAAAATAAAGATCACTAAGGTCCGTCTAGTCAAGGCTATGGTTTTTCCTGTGGTCATGTATGGATGTGAGAGTTGGACTCTGAAGAAAGCTGAGCACAGAAGAATTGATGCGTTTGAACTGTGGTGTTGGAGAACCCTCTTGAGAGTCCCTGGGACTCCAAGGAGATCCAACCAGTCCATTCTGAAGGAGATCAGCCCTGGGATTTCTTTGGAAGGAATGATGCTAAAGCTGAAACTCCAGTACTTCGGCCACCTGATGCGAAGAGCTGACTCATTGGAAAAGACTCTGATGCTGGGAGGGATTGGGGGCAGGAGGAGAAGGGGATGACCGAGGATGAGATGGCTGGATGGCATCACGGACTCGATGGACATGAGTTTGAGTGAACTCCGGGAGTTGGTGATGGACACGGAGGCCTGGCATGCTGCAATTCATGAAGTCGCAAAGAGTTGGACACGACTGAGTGACTGAACTGAACTGAAACAGTGTTTAGGTTTATCTTCATCAAAACTCTTACATGTGGTGTTTGACTTGTTTGGGTTTATGTCGTGGAAAACCATGTAGCTTTCACAGCTGAGTTGACAAGAGTACACACAGCAAGACAAGAAGTTGATCCTTGGGAAACAGGACTTCACAAGCACTGACACCACCCTGCGGCAAGTGTCACTCAAACAATAACAGGAAGCAAGCTTCAGGGAAAAGTCTACACTTCTAGGGAGCATTTCAGAAAATTTTAGTTCTTGAGAAGCAAGATGACTCCAGGAATCATTCATTTTACTATAGAGTAAGCGAACTTTGGTCCAAAATGTGTTTGTGATAGCTGATATGACTCAGGGCCAGTTTCTTCCCATCTATACCATGAAATGACTGATTAATTCACACTTGTATCCCCAGTATCTAGCCTGGAGCCTGCCAATGAAAACTTCTCTATAAACACAAGTTCCTTCACCTTTCTCATCCTAAAATTCTATTATCTTCCAAATTCACCCACACTGAACAAATTAAAGGCAGGTATCTTATTTGGGACTCGATTCTACTGCACAAAACAGAAAACTTCCTAATAGGTTTTAAAGAAGTGAAAAAAAAAAATTCTGTTATGTTAGAGAAATCCAGGTTTAAGACGCCTGAGGATGGAACTTCCTTGGTGGCCGAGAGGTTGATTCCGAGCTCCCAAAACAGGGGGCCCAGGTTCAATCCCTGATCAGGAAACAAGATCGTATAGCAGTTCTACTGGTATCAGATATGCAGGCTTCTGTCGTCTCCCCATCCTAATACGTTATCTTCCATTATCAAATCAATTCATAGTTTCACATGATTTCTGTATCTCCAACTATTGAACCCATGTTCTATAGATGATGAGGGAAATGAGACAGATATAGAAGAGTACATTCTGTATGGTTCTAATTATACAGAAATTATCTAAAAGATCTTTATCGACATGGAGGTTAAAATCCTGGTTATTATACATGGAGTTACCAATGGGGAGCAGGCAAAGGGAGCCTTCAGGGGTGCTACAAAGATTTACATCGCTGTCTGGGGTAGTGTTATATGTGCGGAGAATCACTTGATATTTTGGCAAGACTGTGGACTCCAAATAGACTGAGGAAACTGAAAGTATTCTAACACATTTAGTGTTCACGCCCAGTTTTTGTGGTCATCACTGCGGTCACCTTCCAGAGAGTGGTTGAAAAGTAACCAAGATAGGGATTTCCCTGGCAGTGCCATGGTTAGAATCCCCTGTGCTCTCAATGTAGGGAGCATAGGTTTGATCCTTGGTCAGGGAACTAAGATCCCACATGCCAGATCAAAAACAAAAACAAAACAAAGACATAGAAGAGATGAAGGTGCACCAATTGTCCTGCTTCAGGAATAGCCAGGTTCAAACCTCCTTTTTTTTTTTTTAAATGTTTTTTGTTCTTCTGAAATGGGCATAAAAATAATGACTTTTCCTTTTCCAAAATCTTGAGTTCCTCTGTGGGGATTAATGAGGCAATGTATGTCAAGTACTTAACATGGTGCCTGATATTTAATGAAAGGTAGTGGTTACTGTTATTATTTATTATCATCATGATAGTCATCATTACAAACAAATGATAGGACAGGATTTCAAATGATCCTTTAGTGCAAATTTCCAAAGAAACTGGTCAACATACTTGTGAATGTGAATATCCTCCTGAAAATATACATTTGGCTAGGCAGGTAATGACTGTTTCTCTGTTGAGAACTTCCAAAAGAAGCTAAAACCAGTTGTTACCTCTGATAGCACCGCAGTTTTAGAAGACTCAAAGTAGTTATAGAAATAATTTTGGAAATATACTGTAAAATTTTTTATTTTGCCTTCAATATTGCATGACCTTCATTAAGGTGGCCCCAGGAAACAAATGGGCTTTCCTGGTAGCTCAGCTGGTAAAGAATCCAGCTGTAATGCAGGAGACCCTGATTCGATTCCTGGGTTGGGAACATCCCCTGGAGAAGGGATAGGCTACCCACTCCAGTGTTCTTGGGCTTCCCTGGTGGCTCAGATAGTAAAGAATCCACCTGCAATGCAGGAGACCTGGGTTCAGTCCCTGGGTTGGGAAGATGCCCTGGAAAAGGGAATGGCAACCCATTCCAGAATTCTTGCCTGGAGAGTTCCACAGACAGAGAAGCCTGGCAAGCTATAGTCCATGGGGTTGCAATGAGTCAGACATGACTGTGCAAGTAAAACACATACATATATATTTATTTACTATTTATTTATGCTGTCTAATTATAAGCACACTCTACACTCTCTAAAAAGTAACAACAATAACAAAACAAAACAAAACGAAAAACCTGGTAAGAATGATGACTCTAGATCACTACATACAGACTAGGAATGCCATACCGTTTTGTTCATTAATATAAAAAGCCGAGGCTAAGACAGATAGCTTCCTTATTTCCCTGGGAATAAGGGAGGTGGGTATTTTCCTAGTCCATGTTTTCATGTTAACTTACTTAGTTTTTATATAGAGTAACTCCATTTTGCAAAATGTATAAGTACAAAATACTTACCCACTTAGCAACTGGACACCCATTAGAGCTTTTTCCTTCTTTCCCCGTGTACACTACTATTTCTATCCTTATTGCATTTCCTTTTTGACCATACCTAAGTATGAAACACAGTGAAGGGAAAATCATTGAAATAAACTTTTAACATCTTTATGGGCATTAGATAAAGATTTACAGAGGCACAAAAATCAAACACTCTTCATAATAATAACTTTGTTAAAAATTTACTTGTGTGGCAGATATTTTTGTTGTACAGTTCTATTTACTTGTCCTTAAGGATCACTCTTTTTAAAAAAATGTCCTGGCTCCAAGACAAGCAAAACCAATGTGAATATAGTGTTGACAGTGTTAATTTTAACTATTTCTATGATTACACAATAACATAAAAATAAGTATGTCTGCATTTAACAAAGACAGCCTTGTTTCGTGAGGGTCTTTATTGAGTTCCCAACGGCTCGTGTGAATGACTTGGCAGGGACACCAGGACACTGGGCTTTTCCTGTTTCCTAAGAAACATCCAACTCATATTCCTGAAGGTTTTCCGTTCACCTTCTGTTTGTTCCCAGAGATCATAACTCTGCATTGAGTTAGGTCCCCAGTAATGAATGATTTTAACAGGGAAGCATATTTCCTCACCTATTCTCCATGATTTCCCTGACAGCAGCAACACTTGGTCCTGCCCCAAGGTGTGTATAATATGGGCCTTTGTCTTTTTGTATAACTCGATCTGTGGAAGGAATAAGATTATTAGACCCAAAGCTTTACAGAATTGCATAGGGGCGCGGAAGAGCTAGTTTTACTTTTTGTTTTTTTTTTAATTCAGAACAATGAATCTTGACAGGATTTTGGTAAGCTTTAGTAATTAAAAACTAGGACAATAGGCCCTGGAGTGTAACTTATCCCTTTTTTCTGCTCCTAATTAATCCATTCTTTCTCTAAGAATCAGAGGAGGAAAAACATATTTTAAGTTGTGGTTAACATTTATTCTCAGATCTTCTGCTTTAAAAAAGATCTATAAAAATTGAGGTAAGAAATTAAGTTATCCTAGAGCAATACATCTTAAAAGCTTTGCCTCAGAATCCTATTAAAATTGACCCTGCCCCCCAAAAATTGAGCCCAACAATTGCACTGCTAATTTATTTTACTACACACATGCATAATTATTTATAATGCACGTGTACACAAGAATCTTCATTGTTACAATAATATGTAATATCAAAAGAGAGAAAACCTGAATCTTTCAATTAAGTAATAGTTTAAATTTGGGGTTATTTATACAGTGGAATATGATATAGCTATTAAAACAATAGCATTTACTGACATTGAAAAATTCCAAGTTAAAAAGCAAGCTGCAAAAGTAGTATGTTTTAAAAGCCCTAAATTTTGTAAAACAATATTGTAAAAAATTAAAATCACTAATATTAATTCAATAGAAAAACTGTAACAGCTATTTTCCTCTAAAAAAAAGATATTTGCACCACATTTCTGTACAATTTGAGTTTTTGTGAGTATGAATTAAGTACTTCTTAGAAAATGTTATTTTTAACTTGGCTTCTGAGAATCATGTCTGACTAGAATCAATGGGGAATGCATGTCTACCCACACCAGAAGGTTATTACTTACCATTTTAATTGGATATCCAATACAACATAGGATTATTTTTGTGGCTACTTAAGCAAGATAGCAGTGAATAATTTTTAATTTATTGGAGATCTAGAGCAGGACTTCCCAGGTGTCTCAGCAATAAGGAATCTGCCTGCCAATACAGGAGACATGGCTTTGATGCCTAGGTCAGGAAGATTCCCTGGATAAGGAAGCAGCAACCCACTCCAGTATTCCTGGGAAATCCCATGGACAGAGGAGCCTGACAGGCTACAGTCCATGGGGTTGCAAAAGAGCTGGACATGACTTAGTGACTAAACAACACAACAATCTAGAGCAATGGTTCTTAATCAGGGATGGTTTTGCCAAAGGGGATATTTAGCAATATTTTGAGTTGTGACAACTGTATGCATGTATGTGTGTGTATTATTGCTAGCTAGTGAGAAGAGGGCAGGGATGCCACTAAACAGCCTAGAACAGATAAAGCCACAGATAACAAATACACAGATAGCAAAGAATTACCCCACCTAAAATGCCAATAAATTTGAGGAACACTAACTACTCTAGTTTTCCAAGGACATAACACGTTCTTAGAAATCCTTTACCCTTGGATATGACTGGGATACTTTACCCTCACTTGGGATGATTTCTGAGTCTGCTCTTTTGTTTATCTTTTTAAATTCCCATCTCTACACAGTGAACTCAATAATCTCCAATGGAACAATTATAGGAAAACATGTAGCTGACAGTGTATTTATTATTACATAGTTCCAGGTCCACTGCAGATACTGAATAAACTTTGAAAGCCTGGCTGTCTCAATTCCTACAATGTTACAAGATAGGATGTATAAGGAAAGAGTTTTCAAACTAGCTAATCATCTTATCAAAACTATGTATCGGGTTAAATTAGACTAGCTTAGGTCTCTACAAATTTATGGCATTTGAAAGACTTCTTTTCCATGTTTAATGACTTATTTCAAAAAAAAAAAAGGGTCTCTATTTCAGATTTTTGATGCAACAGAGAATGGAAGTTACAAATACAGCCTCTGGAGTTGGAACTGCCTGTCTTTGAATTCCAGTTTAATCATTTACTAGCTATAAACTTCTCTGATTCAATCTCTTCACTTGTAAAATGGGGATAACAAGCCTTCCCTTTGGTGGGTTTTTGTTAATATAACAAGTCAAGGATGCAGCTGTTACGAGACTCGCAGGAAAAGATCTGGAATCGGAGCCATTGTCATCACTACACTCTTCTGTCCTTGGTCTGAGAATCTCTCTTTCCCAATCCAACCCCACTCAGACAGCGCTGTCACCCCTCCAGACCGTCCAACCCTTCTAAAAGGCTCTTCATTCTGAGAGGAGCCTCTCTTTGGTGCCTGGCATGAGGTAGGCTGTCAAAACAGTGCTGAATGATGGGCAGAATAATGGAAGGATTCATTTCAGAATATTAAATGCACTTTGCATAATCAAGAACTGAAAGTAATTGCTATACTTCACTATTCTTTCTATTGTGGTTAAA
Source organism: Capra hircus (assembly GCF_001704415.2). NCBI lineage: Eukaryota > Metazoa > Chordata > Mammalia > Artiodactyla > Bovidae > Capra > Capra hircus. Next base: position 20,644,411 of record NC_030835.1, read on the forward strand.
AAAGTATATCAGATGGATATACTTACTCCATCCTTCCAATCAATCCTTTAACTACCCGTTCTGGAATGTACCAATGAATCATTTTCTTCTTGATTGGGTTAGCAATTACACAGATACTTTTCTTATGGTTATTTAAGTTATACATATATTTTATGTTCTCTGCATACATGTTTAAAATGCACAACTTAAAAATACTTGATTTTAAACAAAAGGGCCTAAGGGTTGAAATTTTTCTGAATATAGGAAGAATAAACTGTGATAAAGTATTAAGGGATTCATTCTTAAGATGTGCACAATAGACAATCTGAGAGACATCTAGCTTGAACAAAATCCAATTTTCCACTTAAGAAAGTTTCTGGATTACCAGTTGCATTTCCCATGTATCTGAGGCACATCAAAAAAAGGTCCCACAGAAAAATGGGTATAGAATTATTTAGTCCATCCTAGCTAGAATATGGGAGAAGGCAATGGCACCCCACTCCAGTACTCTTGCCTGGAAAATCCCATGGACGGAGGAGCCTGATAGGCTGCAGTCCATGGGGTCGCTAAGAGTCGGGCACGACTGAGCGACTTCACTTTCGCTTTTCACTTTCATGCATTGAGAAGGAAATGGCAACCCCCTCCAGTGTTCTTGCCTGGAGAATCCCAGAGACAGAGGAGCCTGGTGGGCTGCTGTCTATGGGGTCGCACAGAGTCGGACACAATTGAAGTGGCTTAGCAGCAGCAGCAGCAGCTAGAATATGAATGGGGCCAAAATGTCACATATAAAAACACAAATCAAACTTTACTTGATAAGGACTTGAGGCAATTAAGGCAAGAAAAAAATGAAACACTTCATGCATGTACTTACCAAGGCAGTTGCAAGTAGGCAATTCAGAATCTTTTGTTGTGGACACAAGGGTTTTTGTAGGATTGGTAAAGAAGTTCATCGCATAATCATTAAAAGTTTTCTGTGCACTGTTTATTGGGGGAAATTCAGATGTTCCAACACTAGATGAGCAGACGTCCTCTTCATTTTTGGTAGAAACCACTGTAATTCCACCTGAACATACTACATTTAGGTTCCTGAGAATTTGTGCTGGGTCTGGTAAAGGGGTCTCATGAGAGATACCAGGAGATGTTGGCAGTCTCTGATGCATGAGTTGGTCTTTAACATCCTCTTGGAACTGTCTTTGGTCACTGCCATCCAGGACATTAGCACACTGGTTGGTTGGAGAGGCTGGCTGGAGTAAAGGATGAGCTTTCTGATTAACATTCACTGTTGGCTGTACCTGAGTATATGCATTTTCAGTAAATGCCTGCCCATTGGATTCTGTTTTTAACTGGATTATGGGGATAGAATCCAAAGGTTCAACCTTCATCTTTTCCTGTGCTAATTCAGGATAATATCTCTCAAATTTTATCTGAGCGAGTGGAGGAAATAACTTTTTGTGTTCTAATGCTGAACTTGTTTGAGTCAGTGGTTTCCATACTTTAGTTAGGGGAGGAATTTTTCCCAATAGAATGGGAAAATCATGTGGACCAAATTGACCAAATCTTTGAAATTTAGATGCTATCCAAATGTCATGTAATTTACTATACTCATATGACAACTGTTCCTGCTTTTTCTGATCATTTTCTTGACAACTTATGACCATGTGCTTTTTTTTCCGTCTATCTCTTGATGGAGTAGATTTTGTCTTTTTCTGGATTGTGTTCTTTTGCTTTGTTACTGATGAGCCTTGATTATTTTGTACATTGGAAGGAGGTTTCTGTGGTGGTGTGCCCATCTCCTGGTTATACTTTTGCTGTACATTATATGCAACAAGGCTTATTGGTGTACTTTCGACTTTTTTGTCCTCTGGTTTCACATAATTGAATTTAATCATTGATGCAAGTTGTGTTAACTGTGCAGCAACATCTTCTTCTATTTTACTATGAACTGAATCTTGACATGATGAATCATCCTTTGAATCCAACTTGATGCTGTTGTCTAGTGACTGGTTACAATACTCTGATTTGCTAGTTATTGTGGTCAACTGCTGCAAACTCCTAGAACTGTCGAGAGTAATCCTACCTTGAGCAATATTTTTATTGGTATCAGTTTTAGATGAATTTGAATTTGGTATAACAAGTGATATTGAATTTGTGACCGCTGAACTTTCCTGTGCCTTTGTGGATGCTTGGTCACTAGGTGAGCTGTTGTGTGACTTAGAAATGATATTTTGGCCATTGAACACTACAGCGTTGCATGAGCTTTGCTTTTCCAAAGACGGACAGTGATGAAGGCTCTGAGGCTCCCCTTTTAAGTTTGGGTCTTGGAGGTCTTTTCTCACAGAATACAGAATAGCTTTACAGCTGTTAAGCAAGCTAGCTGTTCTCTGTTCTGTTTCTTCATCCTTTTCTGACTTGGATGGAGAGGAATTTTCTGATGGGGCTTCTGACAGTTGTGTGAGAGCTTCTATTGCCACTACTTGTTCTAGTGTTAATCTCCTATCTTTCATTAGGGAGAGGAGACTTGGTTGAAGTGTTGATCCTTCTTTTAGCTCTCTATTTGCTATAATTTCTAGGGATTTTGGTTGATCACTTTCATTGTGTATACTCGTATGACTATTTGAGTTGCAGTTCACAGGATCTGGGAAAGACTTACAATTAAAGCCAGGCTTCTGAATAACCAAAACATTACTCTTCCCCTTGAGATGATCACAGCTCCCACTAGTAGCAATGGTGCTCATGACATTGTTATGGTTTGCGGTGTCTTTCAGGAATTTATAAGGATTGCTTTCAAATGCCTTGCCAAGTTCTTCAATGTTGATTTTTTTAAAAGACAAATTTGTTTCAGTTGGTAAATAGTGTACATTTTTAATGCCATTTCTTACAGTTTGTGCAAACAATTTTTGAGGTTCAAGGAGGTCAGTAAGTAGAATTTTTTTCCTGTCATCTTCAGAGTTTTTGAAATTTTCAACTTCGGTTTTAATTGTACTAAATTCTCCTTTGACATGATCAGTTAAGTGTGATTTCTTGTTTTGTGTCCAATTCTCCACTTCAATACCTGTCATACTTTCTTCATTTTTAGTTACATTTTCTAAGGGACATGAATTCAATTCCAATCTCTGTTCTTCCTCATGAGCACAACTACTGTATTCCATGGATTCTGACTTGGGGCCATTTACCAGTTTGTTGTCAAAATCTGCCTATAAAATAAACACAGAAATTACTCATATAATCTACTTCAATATCTGAGGAAGGGTCATAAGAACTTTACAATTTAAAAGCAACTAAATGTGAAGTCTCTGAAAACATTTTATTTTCACTTTTCATATTTTCCAATAAGTTATAAAAAATCAATAAGGGGAAAAGAAAAAAGAGAGGTAAAAACCATCATATTCCCATGCCTGTTAATGTTTGGATATATTCATTTTTTCCAAAATAAATTTTTTTTGCAATTAAAAAAAATTATAAAATATTTTCACAATTACTGTCATTCAATGAGCAATACCTACTATTTCAATTCAAACTGTAATGAGACACACATTCAAAAAAATCATACATCATCATAGGTAAATCTATGGCTGATTCATGTTGATGTTTGGTAGAAACAAACAATACTGTAAAGCAATTATCCTTCAATTAAAATAAATAAATTTAAAAATATATAAATCATAAATACTTATACAGCTTGCTGAGTTTTTGCAAAACTGCTATGTACCCAAATCCCACCAAGAAATTTACATTTAATAAACAAGGTCCTACATTACTGCACATAGTATATTTAATCCTATGATAAACCATAATGGAAAAGAATTTATATACATATAACAAACACTTTGCTGTACAGCAGTTACACTGCAAATCAACCATTTAAAAATTTAAAAATTGATTTTATCACTCCAAAACCAAAGGATAACCACTGATTTGACATCTTAAATTTCTTTTGCTTATTTCCTTACTTTATACAACTGACTTTCTTTTATTCAAAATTTTATTTGTGGTAGTCTTCCATGTTGTAAAGTATAATTGTAATCCATTGATTCTTCCTGCTATACAGTAATTCATTGATTGAATATACTATGTATTTTTCTGTTCTACTGTAGATGGACATTCATTTTTAGTTTTTGGCTGCAACAAAGTGCACTATAACATATTACTGTTATCTTTTGGTGAACTTATATATACATGGGGTGGAGGGAAGTGCTGGATCATTCAGTGTGTGTATTAATATATGTGCATGCACCTTCAGCTTTAGGAGACAGGCCAAAGAATTTTCTACAGTGGTTATCGATATATACTCCCACAAGAATTTCCCTGCCAATCCAGTGGTTAAGACTCTGCACTCTCAATCCAAGGGGGCACAGGTTTGATCCCTGGTCAGAAAACTAAGATCCTGACTGCCGCACAGTGCTCGTCCAAAGTTATCCCACAGGATGACACAAGGGGACATTTCTGTCAGGAGCAAATAGAAAATAACCTTTATCTTTAAAATGGTGCTAGATGTTTTAGTCAATGCCTAAAAGACAGTAAAATCTAAATATAAAAATACTGAATAAATGGTGATATAATTGACTCTAATAGAAAAACCAAGAGTATTGACTAAAAAGAAAAAAAGATTCAGAGTTCAGAAGGGCCATATCTAATTTCCCGTCAGGGTACAGGTTACATAGACTATGTTTAACATGTCAAAATTCATTTTTAAAATGCAATATCATATATACATTATCCTATATGTATATTACATACACATAACAACTTTGTAAAAATAAGAGCCAATTTTTTAAAAAAAGCAATATATAAAATTTTAATATTAAAAGGAATAATAAGTTTAGCATTCCAGGTAAATAAATAAATTATGAGAATAAGTTCAATAATATTTAATATTATTGTTTAAATGCTGGCATTTGTAAGCTGCAGAGAAAATTATCAATTTCTTAATAATGACAAGAAAGAAGTTTGATCCTTATAACATACAACAAAAATTCCAGACATTAATAATTTAAATAGAAGAAAATTTAGAAAGTAGGAAAAATCTTCCAAAGCAAGAGCAAAAAGTGGCAAGCCATAAAAAAGACAGAATCTTTTAACTACATATAATATTAACACTCTGAAAGGCAAAGACACCATAACATGCTTTTTAAATTGCTGATCACAACCTGAGTCCCAATACCAATTTCATGCTTTGTAACAAATTCTTTTTAATAGAATATTAAAGAAAAATAAGTATACTATATTCAGTAAAGATAAGTATTATCATTAAAACCTTTTATGTATGGTTTTGTGTCCGTGTACTGAATAATGATATAAACTGCATTTACTTCCTAATATGCATAGCTACTTACAAAGGTAGGAGAAATATTGTCAAAATTAAAGTGAAAATTTTATTGAAAAATTTTTATACTGAAATTTTTAAAAAATCAAGTGACAGACTGGATAAATACAAGATATATAGTTACTGTTCTTAAGGGAAAAAAAATTTCTGAGAAAGTAAAAAGGAAAATGACTCAATAGAACACTGAGGAAAGAACAGGCATAAGTAATTCACTTAGGTGGAAATCAAAAGGATCAAAATCTATCCAACTTCTTACTAGAAGAAAATGAAAATAAATGCAATCCAAATTGCAAAAATAAAATGTAAGCAAATCATGATGCAATATAACATTTAGAGAAAATATGAAATAAGCCCTCATATATTCACCCTGTGAATTAATGTGCAGTCATTACTCTATGTATCAATCTAGTGATTGCATGGCAAGACATTCATAATATATCATTAACCCAAAATAACGTGTGACAACATGTGATGTGATAACATGTGGTAAATTAAAACATCTTTTAACTTAAAATATACAAACAGTAGGAATTCCCTGGCAGTCCAGTGCTCGGGACTCAGCACTTTCACTGCCTTGGCCTGGGTTCAATCCCTGGTCAGGGAACTAACATCTCACAAGCTTTGCTGGCATGGTAAAACAAAAAGTACATCCAAATAATGTATTCATCACAAAGTGGATATAGAGGGAGCATACCTCAACATAATAAAGGCCATTATAATAAGCCATAAGCCCAGAGCTAACATCATGTTCAACAGTGAAAAGTTAAAAGCATATCCTGTAAGATCAGGAACAAAACAAGGATACTCGCTCTTCCTACTTTTATTCACCATAGTATTGGTAGTCTGAGACATGGCAATCAGACAGAAAGAAGAAATAAAAGATGGCTAAAGATATCACATCAAAAGATGTTCAGCATAACTAATCAGAGAAATGAAAATCAAAACCACAACGAGATATCACTTCACATCAGAATGGCTGTCATCAAGAAGACCACAAATAGCAAATGTTGGTGAAGATGTGGAGAAAAGGGAGCTCTTATACACTGTTGGTAGGAATATAAATTAGTGCATCCGCTATGGAGAACAGTATTGAGGTTCCTCAACAAAGTAAAAATAGAATTACCACATGACCCAGCAATTCCACTCCTAGGTATTGATCTAAAGAAAATGAAGACAGTAATTCAAAAAGGTACATACACCCCCCCCAATGTTTATAGTAGAATTATTTTTTTTCAAATCAATTCATTATTATCCTGACAGCTGGCATCATTAATACTTTAATAGAAACCACTTAAAATTAGCCAAATATATAAGATAATTACATGCACAAAAGATATACAAACTATAACCATTTAAAAAGTAATAGATACCAAAATATGTACTCGACCATAACTTCTGTATTCAGAAAGGATTATAAAATTAAAATCTAAGATAAAATCTGTATACCATATACTTTGAGTGCTTTACATCTTAGAAAACAAAGGTAGTCTTTCACTGTTACACATTTAGTGTCTCTGATGAGTTGAGGAGATAAACACCATAAAACTTCGAATTTTTGTACTTTTCTCTTATTGACTGTTGTGCATGCTGTGGTGCTCTGAGGTAGGTCTGGTGAAGGTCCATGAGACAAGGCTTAGAATTTCCAGTGGATATCCAGTCTTTTATACTAATGAGTCAAGCCAGCTTTGTCTCATGACTGTGTAGATTGCTAAATGAAAGACCACAGCGGTGATAACCGATGGCAAATATTTTAGATATGAGTCAGTGTCTATCCGGAGAAGGCAATGGCACCCCACTCCAGTACTCTTGCCTGGAAAATCACAGGGACAGGGGAGCCTGGTGGGCTGCCGTCTACGGGGTGGCACAGAGTCAGACACGACTGAAGCGACTTTGCAGCAGCAGCAGCAGCGTCTATCAAACCTCACTCTCACAAAAGCACTGCTAACCTTTCAACTTTGCCTTTTGCAGGCTGCTAATGCAGAAAGTCGGAGAAGGCAATGGCACCCCACTCCAGTACTCTTGCCTAGAAAATCCCATGGACAGGGGAGCCTGGGAGGCTGCAGTCCACGAGGTCGCTAAGAGTCGGACATGACTGAGCGACTTCACTTTCACTTTTCACTTTCATGCATTGGAGAAGGAAATGGCAACCCACTCCAGTGTTCTTGCCTGGAGAGTCCCAGGGACGGGGGAGCCTGGTAGGCCTCTCTCTATGGGGTTGCACAGAGTCGGACATGACTGACACGACCTAGCAGCAATGCAGAAAGTACTGGGTAAGAAACTGATTTATTCTTTGTACAGCTAAATCAAAAGCAAGGACTTTCAAGACTAGGTGCTCCATTCTCAGAACTTGTTTCTTGATACAAGCGTCATCTGTAATGTAAACAAATTCTGCTACTTCTGAGGGTCTATTTCTTCAAACTTTGAGGCTAACAGCATAGCAGCAGTCCCTACAAGTTGAAGTTTTCCTCTCAACACAGACATGGATGAAAGAAACCTATCAAGGTAGTTCACAGTCAAATGCAGGGTCTCATTTTGTAGTTTGTATTCTTCTCCTACATCAACTAACCAGTCTGCGAGGATAGCCTTCATACTGTTAGTAACGTTGGGCTGTTTCTTCATGTAACCCATGTGAGGCTTACATTTAACCTCCATTTCCCTAAGGTATGTGTGAACGTCCTCATGGTAGTCTGGTACTTCATTAACACTCCCTGGCTTTTCATCTTCCAATACAATTGATGTGACCATAGTATGTGGTGACTGCAAACTACCATCCACTGGGTAATCAAGAGGTACCAGTGGTTTTCTTGGTCCTGGTAAAGTAACAGCCAAGACATCCTCACTTTCTGCCTTTTTAGATTCAGCTGGCCTCTTTTGCATTCTTTTGCTTCATCCACATGAATGGTAAACGCAGGCTGTTTACTGTTTAATTTCCAGGGAGGAACAGTGATATGCTCATCATTTATAGGAAGATCCTTAAGAGGTGCAACCTGTCAAGTGTTAGGCCTCTGGGGTGCTGGACCCCGCGAGTTTCCCGCCTTCGGTACCACCAGCCCACCCAGTCTGGGACTGCTGGGCAGGTGCCTCCTTCTCAGGGTTGATGTTCTCCTAGTCTTCTGGAATGCTCTTCGCTGCAGTGTTAGCGCCAAGCCCGCCTGGTGGGCCAGTGGCTGGGGCGCGGAGCTGCCCACCATCACTAGGGCGTGGTGGTTCAGCCCTGCACCAAGCAGCTTGCACTGGATCCAGCAGACCCCCTGAGGAACTCTCCAAACGTATCCCCGTGGCAGCTTGAGCCAGCCTGCCCGCCGACCCAGGGAGATTGTGTAGGACCAACGAAGTTGCTAAAGGCAGAGGCAAGCACTGCCAGGCCTGGAGAGGCAAGGACGCCTCGGAAATGAAGCGAGCAGCCTGCTGAAGCAGCCCGTTCTTGCAGTTCAAATGTATAGCAGAAATTATTTAAATAGCCAAGATATGGACGCCACCTGCATGTCCATCAACAGATAAATAGATAAAGATGCTGGTTTATTATATAAACTGGAATGTACTCAGCCATAAAAAGGGATGAAATTTTGCCATTTGCAACAACATGGATGAACTTGGAGAATATTATGCTTAGTGAAATAAGTCAGACAGACAAATACTATATGATATCACTTATATCTGGAATCTAAAAGATAAAATAAATGAATTTAACAAAACAGAAACAGAATGAGAGACATAGAGAACTAGTGGTTACTAGTGGGGAGAAGAATGGGGGGAGGGTCAAGTTGCTGCTGCTGCTGCTGCTAAGTCGTGTCAGTTGTGTCCCACTCTGTGCAGCCCCATAGACGGCAGCCCAACAGGCTCCTCTGTCCCTGGGATTCTCCAGGCAAGAATACTGGAGTGGGTTGCCATTTCCTTCTCCAATGCATGAAAGTGAAAGTGAAGTCACTCAGTCGTGTCCGACTCTGTGCAACCCCATAGATGGCAGCCTACCAGGCTCCTCCATCCATGGTATTCTCCAGGCAAGAGTACTGGAGTGGGTTGCCGTGGGGAATTAAGAGGTATCAACTACTATGTATAAAATAAATAAGTTAAAAGGACCTAGTATACAGCAGAGGCAATGTAACCAATATTTTTTGTATTTTTTTCTTCTTTTGTAACCAATATTTTATAGTAACTTTAAATGAAGAAAATAATCTATATAAAAATTTTGAATCCTATGCTGTATACCTGAAACTATTATTTTAAATAAACTATTCCTCAATTTAAAAAGTACATAAAATCAACTTATTTAAATAGATAAAATCTAAGTAAAGTATATATAGGTTTGTTTTTAAAAAGAAGTATTGAAAAGAAACCAATTTATTTGCCATTACTATTTAATCTTGAATACTAACATGGGGAAGGGAAGAGAGCAATCCTTAGGAATTGTACAACCCAGGATGTGCTGCTTAACCATAACTATAGTTTTCTCTTTTTAAGAGATCATATATGATTGTGATGGTAATTAAGTGAGATAACTATGTCAGATAATAACTGACTCAAGAGCACAGTGACAGTGAGCTATCACTAAGAGAGAATACAATTTCATCACAACAGTTGTAATTCCAAAGCCATTAGCTGTATTCTAATATACTCATTACATACAATAGCTCATTTAACCTTCATACAACCCTGACATAGGCACTGTGGAAAGATGCTCAACATTAAAAGAAATGCAAATTAAAATGACATTTTTCATTCATTAGAATAGCAGTCCAAAAGTTTGACCACCTAGACCTTTGGGCAAGCTGTGGGGAAATAAACTCACATATTGGTGGTGAAAGTACACAATGGTGCAATCCCTATGGAAGGCAATTTGGCAATAATTATCAAAATTAAGTGCAACTTTCATACAGCAGTTTGAAATTTATCCCAGTTATACCTGCATATAACTACATGTTTTGACAGCTTTGTATATTTAAACAAATAGCTGAAAAGATTTCAATGTCCATCTGTAGCAGGCTAATTCAATTGTGATATAGCTATATAATGCCTTGCAACCATATAAAAGGATAAAAAATTCCATAGCTAACAGGAAAAGATTATGTGTGAAATATGTTTTGTATAAAAAGAAATAATATATACATTCATATCTGCATAAAGTTACTCTGGAAGAAACTAATTGTGAATAGAAAGAGTTTAGGAGCAATACTTTATAGTGAGGAAACAGCAAAGGTTTATTTAGGCCAGATATGATTAAAAGCTATTTTGACTTTTTAATATATTTCCCTTAAAAGTAAACCAAAATTGACAAAGCACTCTATGCAAAGACTTCTAGGTATAGTAAGTGAAAGAAATCTAAATGCAGAATAATTTATGTAGTATCAAAATACAAACAAATCGGAGCATGAGGAAGAGTGCAGAGTACATATTTTTTTTATAATACTTGTTTAAGATATTTTAGGAAGGCTACATACAACAGTCAACATTTGTCTTTTAGAACTCGGGAAGTGGTGGGGAGGAAGCCCTATTTTGTAGGGTTTGCCAATTTTTGTGGTGCCAATCCACTATCAAAGTGACCAACTAAGCAAGAGTTGGGAAGAAATGCACACACCTAATAAGCTGCAAGGAGTTGTTTCCATGACATCACTGAGAGCGTGAATCCAACTACTTGAAATAAGCCCCAATGGCTACAGTTTTTTTAATGATGATTTTATTGGCATTTAATCTGCCTAGGTATAGTGTATTTCCTGAACATTCATCTTGAAGTGCAAATTATCGGGTTGGCCAATAATTTCCTTTGGGTTTTTCTGGAAGTTGTTACAGCAAAACCCAAATAACTACCTACCTGTGTTTGTACCTCTTCTCCTCCTACCCCAGCCCCTCCCCCGCAAGTTCCATTCTTGTCCTCTACTACTCCAAAAAGACCCAAGGGTACAGTTTAAAAGACAGTAAATGATTTCGAAGTCCCCTAGTATTCTGTCTTCCATTCAATACCCATCCCAAGATTACAGGTTGCACACACTCTGAACTAACAGGAATGTTGAACTCCTTAGATGAGATCTGGATCCAATAGTCCCCAAGCTATTGCCATGTTCTCATATTTCCACATTCCTACCCTCAGGACACTCTTATACCTACTTTTGCAGGAGCCAAATGGTACTGAGGAAGTGAAGTGAAGCCGCTCAGTTGTGTCCGACTCTTTGCAACCCCAAGGACTGTAGCCCACCAGGCTCCTCTGTCCATGTGATTTTCCAGGCAAGAATACTGAAGTAGGTTGCCATTTCCTTCTCCAGGGGATCTTGCCGACCCAGGGATCGAACCCAGGTCTCCCGCACTGGGGGCAGACGCTTTACCATCTGAGCCACCAGAGAAGTAGGAAAGAGGCCTTCTATTCTGAAAATTCTGACTCTGCCCTTTGAACAGGATCTGATTGCAGCCCTCCCAACACACGCTCACGTTCCATACATGCTGCATTTCCTACAACCAGAAACAGGTACCCAGACTACAAGAAAAAATAAAAACTTCCAAAGCGTTTTCAGAGCTTTGGTCCAGCAAGACTATAAGCTTTACTACACAGGTAAATCAGTTTGTTTCTTAACCTACTTTTCATTTTTTCCCCACCCCTTCATGCAGAAGTCTTTTAAAACATTTTTCCCCTAATATTCCTCCCCAGAAGATCTTAATACCTCCCCAGAAGATCGTAATATCACATATATAGTGTGTCTGTGTTTACATTCGGTGACCTCATTGTGATATCTTAAGTTTTTTCAACCCCTCCCCCACCAAGAACCAATTTTTTTTCTTCACCTCCTTGGAGGAAAAAGCAATTTTAAAAACTAACAAATAGAGCGGCAGGAGCAGCCCACAGTGTATTTATCCCTAATCAGAAGAAACACCTCCCAGGTCTGCTTCCTCAACCTGAAAATTGAGCATGAAGAAAAACCCAAGGGAAAACCACTGAGGCCTCCATGAAGTTTGACTTTCAGAAGACACAATCATTCCTGATACTGTATTTTCCCTCTCACATTCCCTTTAAAAAGCAGCCTGAAAAAGACGCACAGAGGTCAGCCCTGCTCTCCAACCTACCACCAAACAATGCTCACCACAACTCCTTGCTAACAAAATCAGATTTAAGTCAAAAGTAAAGATGAACCAGTGACTCACCAAAGATCCACCTAAGGAAATTCTAAAATAAGCATTTAACACACACATACATCAAAAATATCCTCCTTCGAAGGGGATCTACTTAATTTTATTAGAGCAGTGAAATTATCTACTTCAGAATCCCAGCCATTAATTTCCCCCTTTTCCTTTTTTAGGCATAAAAAAGGAATACCTGCCCTACCAAGATTTGTAACCCTAACATTCTTTTTTAGTTTTGCCTCTTATCTGTTTCTCCAGTTTGCCTACAGCTACCCAGTGAGGGGTTTCAAAGGCCACAGATAGGCAGGGCTGGGTAAGCCAGAAGAGCAGAAGCATAGAGACTGGATGACTACACACCCCAACCTGTCCTACCTTGGGGCCACAGGGCCTTATGGTTTTTCCAAGCTTGTGCCGAATAGGAGCCATGGCAGAAACTACAGATGTTTCTTATTTTTCTCCTTCAGCTCCAGAAGCCAGATGCAAAAGCTTTCCTAAAGTTTTCATTCTTAACCCCCAAAACTCCACCCTCATTTGGTCACAGGGTTTTAGAATCCACAGTAAATCCTTTACTTGAGGGTGGGGCAAAGGAGGAGACTTAACTAAAGGGAGGGACAACTTCTATTTAGTCAAAAACCAAGTTAATTGCAAATGCATTCCAAAAGTGTAAAACTGACCTAAAAGCTAAACCTCTCTAGTCAAAGATGACCTTGTTTTAGACCACCTCCTCAGCAGCTAAGAGCCAGTATAATTTATTCCTAGTCAAAAAGATAAAAATCCAGAACTTCCCTGGCGGTCCACAGAGCTCAAGTTCAGTCCCTAGTCAGGAACAAAGATCCCACATGCCTCAAGGCATAGCAAAAAGAAAAAAAAAAAAGTATGTAAGACATTAAAAAAAAAAAAAAAAGAAAGATAAAAAAAACCCCTCTCTGGTGGCAAGGCTACAAGCACCAAGGCCAGGACTATCTGTCAAGAAGAGCCCATTATGGTACCTCCCTCAGGAAAATGATGAAGAAAATTGAAATCAGCCAGCCCACAAGTACACTTGCTTCTCTGGTGGCAAAAACAAACTGAAGAGACAAGCTCTGGGGATCTGGTTCTGTGGTTCCTGAAAAGGTGGCAGGTAATTCCCGAACCTACAGCACCACGTCTATCAGGCTATAGTCTGACTGAAGTAACTAAAGATCCACCGTTTGTAACATTGCTAGCCTATAATAAATGTGTTAATTCATGTAAAAACAACAAAAGAAAAAAAAAATCCCAAAACCCAGACTCCAAATCTGCTTCAAAGCTATCAACCCACTAAATTCCCTCCTCATTCGAATATCTTCAGGGGTTACCCCTCAAGCTCATAAATGACTTCTGAACTGCCAAATCCAAACACTCCTTAAATATTGCACACCTACTCTGCTCTTTTGTAGATCCCCAAGGGGATTCTCCAATGAAACTAAAATCTAGGTCTCCCCTGGAGCCTCACTCTTGAATGTCTGTCCCTTGGCTGTAGGTGTGTCCCCCAAGCCTGTTCCTTAGAAGATTCTAGATCCACTGCCTTTTTAGTCTTCACACTTTTCGTGAACAACCCTATCCAAGCTTAAAATTAATAACCAACTCTGATGTTCAGTGTATTATTCTTTACACTTTTTTTACATACCTTAACTGTTTCATATATTTTTAATAATGTGAGCTTTCCCGGAATGAAACTGGTAACTCCCCTTTCTATTGCTTACCAACCACGTGGCATAAAGCTCTATAGATCCCCTTTGCACCTCAATTTCCTTACGATAACTCAACTTACAGACAATACTATATATAAAATAGATAACCAACAAGGACCTACTGTATAGCACAGGGAACTATACTCAATAATTTATAACAACCTATAAGGGAAAAGAATCTAAAAAAGAATTGCACCTGAAATTAACATGATATTGTAAATCAACTAGTATTGTTGCTGTCCAGCTCTTTGCGACCCCATGGACTGCAGCACACCAGGCTTCCCTGTCCTTCATCATATTCAGGAGCATGCTTAAACTCATGTTCATTGAGTCAATGATGCCATCCAACCATCTCATCCTCTGCCTTCCCCCTCTCCTCCTGCCTTCACTCTTTCCCAGAATCTGGGTCTTTTCTAATGAGTCAGCTCTTTGCATCAGGTGGCCAAAGTATTGAAGCTTCAGTTTCAGCATCAGTCCTTCCAATGAATATTCACTATTGATTTCCTTTATGATTGACTGGTTTGATCTCCTAGGAGCCCAAAGGACTCTCAATAGTATTCTCCAACTTTACAGTTCAAAACAACTGTACTTCAACTAAAGAACAATAATTTCTCAGGATTTAAAAAATAACTTTAAAAAGATAAATAACTACTGTATAGCATAGTACATACTACTTCTATTCATCTGTCTGTGAGTTATAGCAGAACAGCATTGCTCTTTAAATAAAATATCATAGCTTAATCTCCAAATTCAGTATATGCACACAGGTTTCACACGGGGTTTCCCTGGTGTCTCAGATAGTGAAGAATCTGCCTGCTTTGCAGGAAACCCGGGTTCAGTGCCTGGGCCAGGAAGATCCCCTGGAGAAGGGAATAGCAATCCACTCCAGTATTCTTGCCTGGAGAATTCCATGGACAGAGGAGCCTGGAGGGCTACAGTCCGTGGAGTCAAAGAGTCAGACACGACTAAGAAACTAACACTTTCACTTTTCACACAGGGTTCTCACAAATTATTAAGGAAAGGAGTGAAACTGGAACCCAATTTAGAGGCTAGGTCTTAAGGAAGCAGTCAAAGGTCACCGTCTATTTCTCCCACAAATATTCCTTGGCCTATAAATCCTCTTCAGAATAACCCTGGTATGTTTCCCTGCTGCTGCTGCTGCTAAGTCGCTTCAGTCGTGTCCGACTCTGTGCGACCCCATAGACGGCAGCCCACCAGGCTCCCCTGTCCCTGGGATTCTCCAGGCAAGAACAATGGAGTGGGCTGCCATTTCCTGCTCCAGTGCATGAAAGTGAAAAGTGAAAGTGAAATCGCTCAGTCGTGCCTGACTCTTAGCGACCCCATGGACTGCAGCCTATCAGGCTCCTCCGTCCATGGGATTTTCCAGGCAAGGGTACTGGAGTGGGGTGCCATCCCCTTCTCTGAGCTGGTATGTTTTACTTTCTAGTATAACTTTTTCTTCAAATTTGTTAGTTCCATATAATTAGGAGAAAAAGATACGGTGAAAACTTCCTGTTATTAAAGCCATAATATGAATTGCCATATTAATTTTTAAAACAAAAGAACATACAAATTGCAGATTATTTATCCAACCACACGAGTTTTTGCAAATGCAGTTTACATGGACTTTTTTGGGTTTGTTTGTTAATGGCACTTAAACTCTCCTCAAGATTTCTGGAGATTCGTAATCCTGTTTTCCACTACGGTTTAACCCCTGTCAAGTCACTCCACCTGGAATGTTCCTCATGATCAAAGATAATATTCAAAGACCTTGCCTCGCCTAACTCCCTCCAGAAGGCCATCAGATAACTGGCTAATTTATGATCCTATGAGGAACCAAGAAAGGTTTTAGTTTTTGATGCTTTCTACATCGCCCCTGTGCATGCGTGCACAGTGGTGGCACAGTGGTAAAGAACCCTTCTGCCAATGCAGGAGACACAGGTTCAATCCCTGGGTCAGGAAGATCCCCTGAAGAAGGAAATGGCAAACCACTCCAGTATTCTTGCCTGGAAAATGCCATGGACAGAGGAGCCTGGTGGGCTACTCTTTGGGGTCCCAGAGTCAGATACAACTAGCCATGGACACACACCCAGGCTTACGGGTCACATGCCTTGGGTCTCTGCTCCCTTCCTCCAACATTTTCCTTTGAAGAAAATATGTCTATTTCAGTTTAGACTTTCTATGAATAATAACATAATCTCCAAGAATACTGACTATGTATTCAGCACTTAGCTGGTGATGGTATGCACAGAGGTATTTATACGTTCCTAACAGAAAAATCAGAGAGCATTCTGGAGTCAAGGATCGGTAAATCTCTCCTAGCTACCTTCTTCCCCACAGCCTAGGACAAACTGAAATCTTTTGTCTTGAGAAAACAAAAGCCTCCAGAAATATTTAGCTCCCACCCTACCTCTCTGCGCTGTTCACAAAGAATGTCATCCAAACTGCAATTACCTATCATGTACCTTCAACCCATTATAATTAGGCTTCTGCTCCCACTACCCCACTGAAACTATCCAAGATTCACCACGGTAGTCCAGTTGGTCACTTAAGATCTTTCTTTCAGTTCTGAGTCCATCATTTCAGTCTCCCTGGTTGGCTTCTTTGCCCACATATAAAGGAGAGTGTTTCCCTTTGTCTCCTCTCCATTCACCCCATTTATTGGCACACTTGCCCTTCAGTCTATGATTGCCTGCTGCTGATTCTCACATCAAGAAAAGACATTTCTCCTGAATGTGAAATTCATTTATCCACTAACTGGACATCTTCACCTAGCAATTACAACTGAACCATGTCTAAAAGGGATTCCCTGATGGCTCAGATGGCAAGGAATTTGCCTGCAATACAAGAGACCCAAATTCTAACCCTTGGTCAGGAAGATCCCCTGGAGAAGGGTATGGCAGGCAACTCCAATATTATTGCCTGGAGAATTCCATGGACATAGAAGCTTGGTGGGCTACAGTCAATGGGATCTCAGAGTGTCGGACAGGACTGAGTGGTTAAAACTTTCATGTCTAAAAGTTAATGAATTACCTCATTCTTTGGGCTTGCTTTAACCCCCAAATCCTACTAATGACCCATGAGTCTTCTGAGAAGCCATTGAGTTGAGTAGACTCTTCCGTTTATCCCTGTGTTCCCCATTCCTACTTCTTTGCCTCCGTACATGCATTCAAAATGCTTATGGAGACCAATAACAAGGCATGTATCCATCAAAAGTAGAGGTAAGGGACCAGTTCTAATGGAACTCACATTTTCATGAGCATTAGATAGCAAACATTGTCTGGACCTAAGCTACCCTGAGTGGATTAATCTCAGAATTCGGATTGGTTTGCAGAATATAGCACACCCAAACCTTCATGCTGTTCAAAGGAAGCACTGTCCAATGTAAATACAATGTGAGCTATAGAATTCATTTCAAAGCTTTTAGGAGATATTTTCTTTAGGTAAAAATGAAGCAGGTAAAATAAAATTTAATATATTTCTATTTAAGTCACCATAGCAACCAAATTATTTCAGCATGGAATTATTATAAAAATTATCAGTAAATTTACATTTTTACATAAAACCTATGAAATTTAGTGTATATTTTATACTTAATGAATTGCAATTCAATGCTAAATATTCAGTGATTGAACGAAAATGCAATGGTACCAAAATAAAGTTGTATTTTAAATTTTAAAATTAAAATAAAATAAAATTTGGTTTCTCAGTTGTCCTATCCAAATTACAAATTATTAGACAATGCAATTATTTATGGAATTCATTTGAAATGCAAATCTAATCGCTTTAGGCTATATTCCACACTGCACCTGGCTAAACAACAACATCACCCAAGGGAGTTCTAGAAACCACGCATTCTAAACTAACCCCTGCATGGTTCCCTTAGATCTGAAGCTAAAAAGCCCATAAAGACTCAAAGAACAGCTTGGTAAAGGAAAGAGGGAACCAAGATTCCCCAGAGCAAAATTCACATTTTTCAGTCCAGCAAGCAAGGCCTCCAAGTTCCTGGCTTTGGGCCATATTTTACAGAATGTCTCTTAAACCAACCATACTCCCCTACTCAGCCCTACCCCTAGCCTTGCTTCCTCTAGGCTATTTTAAGCAGCCCTATCTTCAAGTAAAACTTAACATAGAAAGCTTTTTGGTCTTCCAATTTGCCTCTAATAAAGAACTAGAGGAAATGTGACATTGTGAAATCAAGTATTTTTAATTCCCCAGCTTTTTATATGTTTTCTTCTTGCTGTTGGTGGTGGTGTTTTTATTTTTTTACTTTTTGGGCCACATCACAAGTCACAAGGGATCTGATCTCTCAGACATGGATGAAACACTTTTCCCCTGCAGTTGTAGCCCAGATTAAACACTGGACTGCCAAGGAAATCCTGGATCAAATATTTCTCTTTTTTTCCCCTAATCAATTATTTCTTATCCTGCTGCCTCACTCAGATAAAAGGGGGTTCCCTGGTGGCTCAGATGGTAAAGAATCTGTCTACAATGCAGGAGACCCAGGTTCAAACCTTGGGTTGGGAAGATCCCCTGGAGAAGGAAATGGCAATCCATGCCAGTATTCTTGCCTGGAGAATCCCATGGACAGAGGAGCCTGGCAGGGTACAGTCCATGGGATTGCAAAGAGCTGGACATGACTGAGGGACTAATGCACTCACGTAAAACTGAACACTCCCTTCTTTAAATTCTCTGCACACATATTTAACACAATTGATTGCACTTAACCTGTTTTGTTGTTGTCCAGCCACTCCATCATGTCTCACTCTTTGAGACCCCGTGGACTGTAGCAAGCCAGGCTTCCCTGTCCTTCATTATCTCCTGGAGTTTGCTCAACCATGTCCACTGAGTCAGTGATGCCATCCAACCATCTCATCCTCTGTTGTCCCCTTCTCCTGCCTTCAGTCTTTTCCAGCATCAGGGTCTATTCCAATGACTCTGCTCTTCGAATCAGGCGGTCAAAGTATTGGAGCTTCAGCTTCAGCAACAGTCCTTCCAGTGAATATTCACGGTTGATTTCCTTTAGCATTGGCTCATTTGATCTCCTTGTGATCCAAGGGACTCTCAAGAGTCTTCTCCAACATCACAGTTTGAAAGCATCTACTCTTTGGTCCTCAGCCTTCTTTATGGTCCAACTATCACATCCAGACATGACTACTGGAAAAACCATAACATTGACCATACAGAACTTTGTCAGCAAAGTAATGTCTCTGCTTTTTAATATATTGTCTAGGTTGGTCATAGCATTTCTTCCAAGTAGCAACCATCTTTTAATTTCATGGCTGTAGTCACCATCTGCAGTGATTTTGGAGCCCCCAAAAATAAAGTCTGCCACTGTTCCCGTTATTTCCCCTTTTATTTGCCATGAAGTGATTGGATCGTATGCCATGATCTTAGTTTTTTGAATGTTGAGTTTTAAGCCAGCTTTTTCACTCCTCTTTCACTTTCATCAAGAGGCTCTTTACTTCTTTGCTTTCTGCCATAAGAGTGATGTCATCACTTTATCTGAGGTTATTGATATTTCTCCCAGCAATCATGATTCCAGCTTTTGCTTCATCCAGCCCAGCATTTCACATGATTTGCTCTGCATATAAGTTAAATAAGCAGGGTGACAATATAGAGCCTTGATGCACTCCTTTCCCGATTTGGAACCAGTCCATTGTTCCAGGTCTGGTCCTAACTGTTGCTTCTTGACCTGCATACAGGTTTCTCAGGAGGCAGGTAAGGTGGTCTGGTATTCCCACCTCTTTAAGAATTTTCCACAGTTAGCTGTAATCCAAATAGTCAGAGGCTTTAGCATAGTCAAGGAAGCAAAAGTAGATGTTTTTCTGGAATTCTCTCGCTTTTACTATCACCCAACAGATGTTGGCAATTTGATCTCTGGTTCCTCTGCCTTTTCTAAATCGAGCTTGTACATCTGGAATTTCTGGTTCACATACTGTTGAAGCCTAGCTTGGAGGATTTTGAGCCTTACTTTGCTGGCATGTGAGATGAGCACAATTGTGCCGCAGTATGAACAGTAGTTCTTTACTAATATGAGAATATTTATGTGAGACTTTCCTAGTGGTCCAATAGTTAAGATCCTGCACTTCCACTGCTTGGTGCATGGCCTAGAGTTTAGGTGAGGAATTAAGATCACACTGTGGTGTGGCCGAAAAAAGATTACAAAAAAAGTTTCGAGAATATTTATGTAAAGCTTGTTTGAGTTGCATCATAAAAACAAAGGTTTCAAAAGGATACAGGACTGGGTAAATAAAGTACAGTATGATATGTCTGTACAATGGAATTCTAGGTATTCACTAAAGTAGCCTGTATTGCAATGACAACATTTCAAAATATAGCATTAAAAAGAGCAGCTGAAAAATTACATATGATACAGTCCTCTGTGTGTGTACGTGGAAAGTGTTAGGGAGAAGTATCTATGTAAGTGTAGATTCCAACCATCTGCTACCTTTATAATAAAAGTTGTAAAATTTCTAATTACATTAAAAATATAAATAAAAATTTAGAAAACCACATGCAGGAAATTTCAGTATCAATCAACTTTCTATGAAAAACTGTTTCATTCCTATAATAATTAGTAAATAAAAATTAAAGACTTAATGGACATTTTTCCAAAAAAGACAAACAGGTGGCCAGCAGGTACACGAAAAGAAGCTAATCATTATTCATTATTAAAAAAACACGAATCAACACCACAATGAGACAGTACCTCAAATAAAGTAGTAGCACTATTCAAAACAGTCAAGGTAAAGAAACAACTTAAATGTTTATCAATTGATTAATGAGTAATGGGTACAAAAAATATGGTATATGTACACAATGGGATTTTATTGTCTTTCAGTTCAGTTCAGTCGTTCAGTCATGTCTGACTCTGCCACCCCATGAACCGCAGCTTGCCAGGCCTCCCTATCCATCACCAGCTCCCAGAGTTTACCTAAACCCATGTCCATCGAGTTGGTGATGCCATCCAACCATCTCATCCTCTGTCATCCCCTTCTCCTGCCCTCAATCTTTCCCAGCATCAGGGTCTTTTCCAATGAGTCAGCTCTTTGCATCAGGTGGCCAAAGTGTTGGAGTTTCAGCTTCAATACCAGTCCTTCCAATGAACACCCAGGACTGATCTCCTTTAGGATGGTCTGGTTGGATCTCCTTGCAGTCCAAGGGACTCTCAAGAGTCTTCTCCAACACCACAGTTCAAAAGCATCAATTCTTCTGTGCCCAGCTTTCTTTATAGTCCAACTCTCACATCCATACATGACCACTGGAAAAACTATAGCCTTGACTAGATGGACATTTGTTGGCAAAGTAATGTCTCTGCTTTTTAATATGCTGTCTAAGTTGGTGATAACTTTCCTTCCAAGGAGTAAGCATCTTTTAATTTCACAGCTGCAATCACCATCTGCAGTGATTTTGGAACCCAGAAAAATAAAGTCAGCCACTGTTTCCACCGTTTCCCCATCTATTTGCCATGAAATGATGGGACTGGATGCCATGATCTTTGTTTTCTGAATATTAAGCTTTAAGCCAACTTTTTCACTCTCCTCTTTCACTTTCATCAAGAGGCTTTTTAGTTCCTCTTCACTTTCTGCCATAAGGGTGATGTCATCTGCATATCTGAGGTTATTGATATTTTTCCCAGCAATCGTGATTCCAGCTTGTGCTTCCTCCAGCCCAGCATTTCTCATGATGTACTCTACATATAGTTAAATAAGCAGGGTGACAATATACAGCCTTGATGTACTCCTTTTCCTATTTGGAACTAGTCTGTTGTTCTATGTCCAGTTCTAACTGTTGCTTCCTGACCTGCATACAGGTTTCTCAAGAAGCAGGTCAGGTGGTCTGACATTCCCATCTCTTTCACAGTTTTCCGCAGCTTATTGTGATCCACACAGTCAAAGGCTTTGGCATAGTCAATAAAGCAGAAATAAATGTTTTTCTGGAACTCTTGCTTTTCAGTGATCCAGCAGATGTCGGTAATTAGATCTCTGGTTTCTCTGCCTTTTCTAAAACCATCTTGAACATCTGGAATTTCACGTTCATGTATTGCTGAGTGCAATTGTATGGTAGTTTGAGCATTTTTTGGCATTGCCTTTCTTTGAGATTGGAATGAAAACTGACCTTTTCCAGTCCTGTGGCCACTGCTGAGTTTTCCAAACTTGCTGGCATATTGAGTGCAGCACTTTCACAGCATCATATTTCAGGATTTGAAATAGCTCAACTGGAATTCCATCACTTCCATTAGCTTTGTTTGTAGTGATGCTTCCTAAGGCCCACTTGACTTCACATTCCAGGATGTCTGGCTCTAGCTGAGTGTGAGTGATCACACTATAGTGATTATTTGGGTCATGAAGATCTATTTTGTACAGTTCTGTGTATTCTTGCCACCTCTTCTTAATCTCTTCTGCTTCTGTTAGGTCCATACCATTTCTGTTCTTTATTGAGCCCATTATTGCATGAAATGTTCCCTTGGTATCTCTGATTTTCTTGATGAGATCTCTAGTCTTTCCCATTCTATTGTTTTCCTCTATTTCTTTGTATTGATTACTGAGAAAGGCTTTCTTATCTCTCCTTGCTATTCTTTGGAACTCTGCATTCAAATGAGTATATCTTTCCTTTTCTCCTTTGCTTTTCACTTCTCTACTTATTACAGCTATTTCTAAGGCCTCCTCAGACAGTCATTTTCCTTTTTTGCATTTCTTTTTCTTGGGGATGGTCTTGATTCCTGTCTCTTGTACAATGTCATGAACCTCCATCCACAGTTCATCAGGCACTCTGTCTGTCCGATCTAGTCCCTTAAATCTATTTCTCACTTTCACTGTATAGTCATAAAGGATTTGATTTAGATCATACCTGAATGGTCTAGTGGTTTTCCCCACTTTCTTCAATTTAAGCCTCAATTTGGTAGTAAGGATTCCATGATCTGAGCCACAGTCAGCTCCCAGTCTTGTTTTTGCTGACTGTATAGAGCTTCTCCATCTTTGGCTGCAAAGAAAATAATCAATCTGATTTCGGTGTTGACCATCTGGTGATATCCATGTGTAGAATCTTCTCTTGTGTTGTTGGAAGAGGGTGTTTGCTATGACCAGTGAGTTCTTTTGGCAGAACTCTATTAGCCTTTGTCCTGCTTCGTTCTGTACTCCAAGGCCAAATCTGCCTGCTACCCCAGGTGTTTCTTGATCTCCTACTTTTGCATTTCAGTCCCCTATAATGAAAAGGACATCTTTTCTGAGTGTTAGCTCTAGAAGGTCTGTAGGTCTACATAGAACTGTTCAACTTCAGCTTCTTCAGCATTACTGGAAGGGGCATAGACTTAGATTACCATGATATTGAATAGTTTGCCTTGGAAATGAACAGAGATCATTCTGTCATTTTTGAGATTGTATCCAAGTACTATATTTTGGACTATTTTCGCGACTATAACAGCTACTCCATTTCTTCTAAGGGATTCCTGCCCATATTGGTAGATATAATGGTCATCTGAGTTAAATTCACACATTCCAGTCTATCTTAGTTCGCTGATTCCTAGAATGTCGATGTTCACTCTTGCCATCTCCTTTTTCACCTCTTGCAATTTGCCTTGATTCATGGACCTAACATTCCAGGTTCCTATGCAATATTGCTCTTTACAGCATGGAAACTTGCTTCTATCACCAGTCCCATCTACAACTGAGTGTTGTTTTTGTTTTGGCTCCATCCCTTCATTCTTTCTGGAATTATTTCTCCACTGATCTCCAGTAGCATATTGGGCACCTACCAACCCAGGGAGTTTATCTTTCAGTGTCCTATCTTTTTGCTTTGTCATACTGCTCATGGGGTTCTCAAGGCAAGAATACTGAAGTGGTTTGCCATTCCCTTCTCCAGTGGACCACATTCTGTCAGATCTGTCCACCATGACCCATCCGTCTTGGATGGCCTCACATATTGTCTTTAAAAGGAAGGAAATCCTATCATTTGCAACAACATGGATGACCCTAGTGGGCATTTTTCTAAGAAAAATATGTTACACAGAGAAAGATAAATATTGCATGGTATCATATATATTTATGGAATCTAAAAAAAAATCAAACTCACAGAAACAGAGTAAAAATTGATTGCTAGGAGCTGGGGCATGAGAGAAACAAAGAGAGGTTGGTAAAAGGGTACAGGCTTTCAGTTGTACAATGAATAAGGTCTGAGGTCCTAATGTATAATTTAGTAACTATAGTTGATAACAATGTACCATATAACTGAAATTTGCCAAGAGAATAGAAGGCTTTCCAAGTGACTCAGTGGTAAAGAATTTGCCTGCCAATGCAGGACACTTGGGTTCAATCCCTGGGTTGGGAAGATCCTGAGTAAGAAATGGCAACCCACTCCAATAATCTTACCTAGGAAATCCCATGGACAGATGAGCCTGGTGGGCTATGGTCCATGGAGTCTCAAAAGAATCAGAACGGTTTAGTAATTAAAAGAACAACAACAAGAGAGTAGGATTTACATGTTTTCAGTAAGAAAAATGAAAAAGAAAGGTAAGTCTATGAGAAAGGGAAAGATAAATCCATGCTAATTAACTCAATGGAGGGAATACTCTTCACATTGTACACTTTGAGTAGATTGCAAATCTATTTGTTAATTTTTTTGTGGTGGTGGAGGCGGAAAGCTACACTAGGTAACCTGTGGGATCCAACTAGTTTCCTGACCAGGGATTGAATCTATGCCCTCGGCAGTGAAAGCTCAGAGTCCTAACCACTGAACTGCCAGAAAATTCCCTTTATTTGTCAATTATACCCCCAATAAGGCTGGAATAAATCTCAGTAATAATTTTTAAAATGAAAATAACATAATCACTTTAAAATGTCAGACAATAAAGAATAAGAATTGATAATATCTAGAGGTGATAAACTTGTTGCTTTTGGTTTAAGTTTAAATTTAGAGGAAAATAACTATCAAAAAATTCTATTTACACCTCAAGAACATTATTTTTGTTTACACTTTTCTGAAAATCTTTTGCCCATCCTTTGCATTTCAACTCACATTGCTTTTAGGATTGTGTCTTGTGAACAATAGATCATTTAGATTTTGTTTTAGTTATTCAGTCTGTGGGATTTCTTTTAGGTTGGGTCTATGTTTGTTAAATGGGTTATTTTTCTTTTCTTTTACTCTACTAATTTAAAAGACACACTATTTTGATTTTATGACTGATTCCCTTTATGTCTTTAAATAGTACTCTTAAATCCATATTTCTCAATTTATTAATATCATGATAGAAATCTACTTACTCTGACCCAACAAGAAGTACATAAATTTAATATTACAAGAATGAAGCCTCAAAAAAGTAATATAATACAATCTAATTTTTATAAAATCGTAATTAATGTTAGTGTAGTTATAGGAACATAAACCAAATGTTTATTATTTGCTATGGAATTAGTGACTGGTGAAACATTCTTGTAATGAGAAAGAAATAATTTTATTCAAGAGAAAAATTTTTCTTTTAACTACATGCTCATCTCCCTCCTCTGTACTTATCCTGTAGAAACTTACCCTTAAGAACTATGGTATTGAAGATGCATACAGGAATGACAACACTTTATATGTAGAGTAAAGAAATGATTACGCTAAGGGCAGGAAAGAAATTTCCTCTTGGGGGTTGGGAAGGTGATGAGATGGTCTAATGATATGCACAGATGGTTGCAGTATTGGCAATATTCTATTTCTTAATCACTTGACTGGTGATTGACTGTTCTTGCAATAATTCTGAGCTACACGAATGTCTTACATGAACTCTGCATGTATTATTTCAGAACTGAAATTTAAAAAGCATATGGCAAAATGTTAGAGTATGATACCGCTCTCTGTACGTATGCTTTTATATGTAACAAAGTGATTTGAAAGAGTATGAGACAAATGTTAATACTGTCCATCTGGGTAAGTTGGAGGAGGCTCTTAGTCCATACATACTCTATGTATACATACATATGTATGCTTTCATATGTAACAAAAGTGATTTGAATGAGTATGAGACAAATGTTAATTCTGTCCATCTGGGTAAGTTGGGGGAGGCTCATAGTCCACAACAAATAAATTTACAATTAAAGGAAAAGATAGTTAAGTGTCTGCTTAGATACATATTATTTGAAATAAAACATTAGCCCTGGCATTGCCATCATTGCTTCAAGTACTTCATAGGGCAAACAAAATGTCATAGATGAAAATGAAGGCATTACAAGGAAATGTAGACATTACAAAAAATAATAATAATTTAGAAGTCATTTAATCATATAGAGGAAGGCACTGCATTTTCCCCTTTCCTTTTAAGTATTTCTTTAACAATTATAAGCAGGCAAATTCAGATCTACAGCTGCGTTACTTTTTAAAGCCTCATAAACACCTTAAACATAGAATATAAATCAAATAAAGGAAAAGGAACACAGGAATAAAATCAGAAAAAAGATTCTGAATTTTACAGTTTCCAAAAGACTGGTGTTACACGATGAAATGGGAAATCCTTGGTTTTAATATCATCCACTAAGTATGGCTGTAAAGACTGACAACCAAATATAAGGCTTTTAATAAAAGTAAATGAAAAGAGCACCAGAAAATGATTTCCTAGTCTGTGAACACTGATGGGTTTTTGTTACTGCTGAATTTTTCTCACCTCTCTTTTAAGGAGTACAAAGTCACAACTTGAGCCTAAATTTACCTCTCTGGAAAGCTGCCAGCTAGCCTTTAGTGGTCTGTTCTGAAACCAGTTTGATGCTTGCTAACAAATGAGATGACATCCATGGAAACTAATGGGAGTTTTGAGAACACAAGGCTCCAGGCAGGAAGAAACCTCAGCAGATGTTATACATTTGGACATTAATAATGAAGCATTTCCAACAAGGTCTCTTGGTATTCTACTTGCAAAAGTGAATCAGACAAATCAGCTTGGGGATGAGCAATCAGAGGGACTAAAGACTGGATTAAATATGGTTAACAAAGGACTTTTGCCAGGGACAAGCAATACTTGTCTAGTAAAGATTCAAATAATATCTAAGACCTTTTAACTAATAATTAATTTAAAAACACAGCAAAGAGCAAAATTTTAGCCAGTAGTAAATGAGACTAATGCTACAAACTACTAAAAGGGAAGAAAATTTCACTGATTCCAAAATAACATAAAAATGTGACAATCATTTCAAAACATACACATATATCAAATTATCACATTACACACCTTAACCTTGTATAGTGTTATATGTCAATTATATCTCAATGCAGGGTGGAAAAATTAATTAAAAAAAAAGTTTGATGTTTTTGTATAGTAAAATAAATAAACACAAAATGAGAAAAATAAGTTTGTTAATCCTAATATATTGCTTCATGGAATTATCATGGAAATAAAGACAAGTATAGAATTCATTTGACAAATATGAAAATGTCTGGCAGGAATAAATCCAAAGCTGAAATTCTGAAGAAGTGATAAAAAAGGATTTTCTGTGGCAGTAGGCAACAAATCATAAAACAATGTACTTACTAGGAAACACAATGATACCAGCAAATGCAATAATCTCCTTTACACATGCCAAGAAAAATTCACCTTGAGCTAAACTTACACATCATTATATTCAGTTCTAAGAAGTGAGAACCCAGCTACATAAAAACAGTGGAATCTTTCATGTCTGCATTTTTAGGTTATTTACATTGAAATTCTATACATCTTACCCTTTGCCTGCAGTGCCAGCTGGGTTTTACTAATTATGGGACAGATACACCAGAGGCTAACCATGCTCTGATATAAAACCCTTACTACACAAGCTTAGTGGCTAAGTAAGTTATGAAGTGGCCATCTGTGTTTTCTGCTTAAGCTGCTGAGAGGATCTCAAGGTTAGAAGAGAATTTCAAGGGCACGGAGTCCATCTAGTGAGCACCAACTATCTGCAATACCTCTATGAAGCAATCCACCAACCTCTACTTAAGTGCTCACTGTAACAAGAAACTGTCCAGTATGCTGTTTCATCCCACCCTTCATCCATCAGTCCTACTTTATCCTGGGAACCTGATATGGCAAGTCTCCCTTAACCCTTCAGTTATATATCAGTGATGGATTATACTCCATAGAATAAAACAAAGGGCTATGAGTCCTTTCTTTAGGCTGAAGCAGCCATACACACACTTTCAAGACTATCCAAATTGCTCTCCAGAAAGATAGTGGTAGTGCTCAGTGGCTCTGTGTCTGACTTTTGAGAACCCATGACTGTAGCCTGCCAGGCTCCTCTATCCATGGAATTTTCCAAGCAAGGAGACTGAAGTGGCTTGCCATTTCCTACTCTAGGGGATCTTGCTGACCGAAAGATCAAACCCAAGTCTCCTGCATGGGCCGGCGGATTCTTTACCATTTCAGCACTTCAGGGAAGAAGGAAGATAGTACCAATGTATTTTCTCACAGAGTGCCTAGACTGTCCCGTTTTAAGTCAAATTTTCCATATTTTCTAATCATGTTCTTTTAGCTTTCCAAATTCATATGGAAAGAAAAAAAGACAGAATAATGTATGCTTTTCAACTTATTATAGAGGCTGACCATTTAAAACTTATTTCTTGGACATTTATATTTCTTCTTTTGTGAAGCTGACAACTTACTAAGTTTTTTTCTCCTTTATTTTAAATTTCCAGGCACCTCTTTCATTCCCTATAACATCATAAATCTTACTGATGTTATTTGTAAGTGCTCTTATTTACAACTACTGTCAGTATTATCTAATGTAATCTACTTTAATTAGAAATTTGAACTCTTTTTAGACCAAGCATGAGGTTTTTATGCTATCAGGAAACATCTTGAACTTCAATTCCTCTTTTCTATGTTCTATCTTTGTTTTAATCTAAAGATTAAAGGCCAATAAACAGCAAAGCTACAGGATAAATTGTGTCCTCTCTACAGTTAACAAAACTAAACACAACCTCTTAAAAAAAAACTTATGTCACCTTTATTTTTTTTATATTGTTATTATAGGCTTAATGTTATCTGACATTACACAGCATCTTTAAAAAGATAATTATATAACATCTTTAAAAATCTGTGTTCAATCAACTATGTTTACTTTAGCAATAATTATAATGATGAAAAAGCAGAAGCCAATTATTACTCCTGAATAATAATATTTTCCTGACAGTGCTATTGTAATTTGATAATGCTACTATTTTAGGTAATGTATAGACTATTATTCAAAAATAAATTACAGTTAAGACTTTCCTGGTGGTCCAGAGCCTGGGAATCTGCCTGCCAATGCAGAGGACACAGGATCAATCCCTGATCCAGGGAGATTCCACATGCCTCGGGGGACAACTAAACCTGCACACTGCAACTACTGAACTCATGCACCTAGAGCCCATTCTCCCCAACAAAAGAAGCCACCAAAGGAGAAGCCCGTGAACCACAACTAGAAAAGAGCCCAAATGCAGCAACAAAGACCCAGTGCACCAAAAATAAATAAATAATAAAATGTTTAAAATGAATGCATTGTTATAATTAAAGCAGCTATTATAGAGCCATTTAATGAGTAACAATTGACAAGAACATAGCTATAACTAGAATGACCAAATAAAACAACTGACATGCCAAATGTTGGAGACGATGCAGAGCAATTAATATTCTCATAATTTCAGTGGAAGAGTCTTACAATATTAAACATACATCTACCCTACAAGCAATTCAAATTCTACTTATGCAAGATAAATGAAAATATGTGTTCACACCCAGAAAAAGCCCTTGCATAAGAATGCATTGGCCTGAATGTAGAGAAGTTGGATCTCTCATACACTGGCAGTTCCTCGAAGAGTTAAACACAGAATTAACACAACTGAGCAATTCCATTCCTAGTTATGTATCCATGAGAAATGAAAACATGTCTGCACAAAAGCTTGTAGTGAAGGCACATATCGGCATTGTTCAGAAGAGCCAAAAAGTGGAAATAACTCAAATGGACCTCAGCTGGTGACTGAATAAGTGAAATATGCTGCATACATACAGTGGAATATTATGCAGGGAAGGGAGGAAGGTACATGCTACAATGTGGATGAATCTTGAAAGCATTATGTTAAATGAAAGAAACAACATATAAAGTATGATTCTTTTTCTGTGAAACAGATTATTCGGGGGGATAAGGAAAAGGTTCTAAAATTGATTGTGGTGATCCATGCACAACTGTGAGTACATTAAATACTCCCAGAAAAATATATTCAATAAAATTCCATATGTGAAAAAATTATAGAAAAGGCAAAATCAACCTATGGTGATAGAAATAAACCCAGTAGTTGCTTGGAGGGGGAGCAGATTAACTAGGACGAGGTGCTAGGATGACAGAAAAGATGGATGTCTTACTGTGCATTCATCAAAACTGGTTAAATAATATTTTTAAGACCTGGCTATTTCACTGTATATAAAACACATTTCAAAAAATAAGGCTAGGGACTTTCCCAGTGAAAGTCAAAGTTTTATTCCCTCACTCATGCAATCCCATGGACTGTAGCCTGCCAGGCTTCTCAGTCCCTGGAATTCTCCAGGGAAGAATACTGAAGAGGGTCGCCATTTCCTTCCTCAGGGGATCTTCCCAACACAGGAAGTATCAAACCTGGGTCTCCTGAATTGCAGGCAGATTCTCTACCATCTGAGCCACCAGGGAAATTGGTGGTCCAGTGATTAAGACTTCATGATCCCAATGCAGGAGGCCTGGGTTCGATCCCTGGTCAGGGAACTAGATCCCACATGCCACATTTAAAGAGTCTACATGCTGCAACTAAGACTGGCACAGCCAAATAAATAAATAAGGCTGTTATTTAATGCCCACAAAACTACTAAGAGGATCTATCCTTCAGATGTGAGACTAAGGAGGATTAAAGAAGGGAGGGACAATGAATATAAAGAACACTTTTCATTTTCTTTATACATTTCTTTTTTTTTTTTTTCCTGTTCCTCCAAATTTATTCCTGTGCAAAGACATACTGGGGTTTTTTTTCTTAAGAGCTTATGTCATATCTTCTCTTCCCCAGGTCACCCCTCTAGTGGCTGCAGCCTCTCTCTCCCAGTCACCTGACTCAGAACTGGCAGGATGTTTCCTGGGATCCCAGCCTCTCCTGGCATGGGAGGTGAGTATGGCCCATGCTGGGCCTAGGGACCCAGAGGGCTGAGGCTTTGAACCTGCAGAGGCTGGGGGTTGCCGGCAGGCTATAAGTCCCAGGGGGTGGCCAGAGGTCCAGAGACCTCCTCCAAGTGGAGTCAGCTGGATGCAGAGATGACAGCTGTAGTGTGGCTGGACTTCTGTAGTATCTCAGAGTCCTGGAGCCAGGTAGATGGTTGAAGAGCCTTGTATGCCCACAACCACGTCATAAGCAAGGTGTGGTCACTCAGCTGCAGGGGCAGTAGCTGAGCAAGAGGGGTGGAATGGAGTACCAGGCCTGGCATGCAGCCCCAGGACCCAGAGGCCTGTGCTCTGCTTGGGTCCCCTGCAGATTGAGGGAGCCCTGACCTCTGATAGAGTCCCCTGTAGACTGAGGGGGTCCTGTCCTCTGCTTGAGTTCCCCACAGATTGAGGGGTCCTGTCCTCTGCTTGTATCCCCGCAGATTGAGGGGGGCCTGTCCTCTGCTTCTTCATACATTTCCTTCAAGATTATTCTTTTTTTTGTAATTTAAAACTAGTTTAAATGAGTTCATTGGATTTCCTTTTAAATCATACTGATGTTTGTGTTTTCTTGCTCAACAAAATTTTGACTACACTTTAATATTTGTCTCAGATCATTAATTGTACCTTGGGTGCTAGTGTACTTTTGCTGCTAGTCTGATAATCTATAAATGTCACCTGGAGTTAATTTTGTTAAGTTTTATAATTTATACACACCCTGAAAGATGACTAATGTAATTTATTTCCTATCTAGCTCATAAACAACAAAAAAAATTTTTAATGCTACTTTGTCCTAGATTGAGGGAATAAGCTGTTACTGATTGATTGGTTATCTTCTATTTTACTTTGTTTCCACTGAGTTCCTCTGAGTTAGACTTCTTTCTTTTGTATTGAGTGTTTTGTAAGATAGGGTTGTGTGGAAGATAAGAGTGGAAAGGGCAAGATAAAGAAGGAATGAAGTCTGAGTCACATTCTCTTCCAATCCTAAACCTACTTAGCCTCATCATCTTCTCACTTCCATTTTTCAACATCCCAGATACTTACTATACCCATATTTGATCATATAGTGACCAGGACCCAACTTTCTCAACCAAAATGAACCATTTGGTTACACTGCGCAATAGGACATTAAATAGTCATAGGCATTTTTCCTTATTATTGAAAAGGTTCCTTCATTTAACCTCCAAAACTTAAAATATGTAATATATCTATGTCCAAAGAAAACTTAAGATGACTTAAAGATAACAAAATACAAAATAAAATGTT
Organism: Capra hircus; assembly: GCF_001704415.2. Lineage (NCBI taxonomy): Eukaryota > Metazoa > Chordata > Mammalia > Artiodactyla > Bovidae > Capra > Capra hircus. The sequence goes on from NC_030835.1 coordinate 20,676,936, forward strand.
CAGCTTAAAATGAAGTCCATCATAATCATATCAGACAAGAAACATGAATGGATACTAAAAACTAAGAAGTAACAGAATGCTTATGGTCTTAAAGCATCTCTACAGGACAAATTTATTACAAAAGGAAAAATGGTAATTTAGGAGAAACTTGGCAGATGCCACCTTAACCAAGAGATCAATGTTAAGAACATAGTAATGGAACAAACTGACATCATGTGCTTTCAGATATAATTCACTGAAAAAAACAAAATAAAAAAACAACTTCGCTGGTGTTCCACTGGTTAAGAATCTGCCTTCCATGTTGCTGTACGGCAAAAATCAACACAACACTGTAAAGCAATTATCCTCTAATTAAAAATAAATAAATTTTTAAAAAAAGAATCTGTCTTCCAATGCAGGGAACGCAGGTTTGAGCCTGAGCCCGTATGTGTAACAGAACGAAGACCGAGCACAGGCAAAAACAAAACAAAACAACTAACAACAACAATAAAAGCCAAAACACCACCAACTCAATTCTGTGGCATTCTTGTTAAAAATGCATAATCTGAATCCAATCATGAGCAAACATCAGTTCAGTTCAGTTGCTCAGTCGTGTCTGACTCTTTGTGACCCCATGGACTGTAGCACACCAGCCTTCCCTGTCCATCACCAACTCCCAGAGCTTGCTCAAACTCATGTCCATGGAGTCAGTGATGCCATCCAGCCATCTTATCCTCTGTCGTCCCCTTCTCCTCCTGCCTTCACTCTTTCCCAGCATCAGGATCTTTTCCAATGAGTTAGTTTATCACATCAGGTGGCCAAAGTAATGGAGTTTCAGCTTCAGCATCAGTCCTCCCAATGAATATTTAGGACTGATTTCCTTTAGGATGGACTGGTTGACTCCCCTTGCTTTCCAAGGGACTCTCAAAAGTCTTCTCCAATACCACAGTTCAAAAGCATCAATTCTTTGGCGCTCAGCTTTCTTTCTAGTCCAACTCTTACATCCATACATAACTACTGGAAAAAACTGAAACTTTAACTAGATGGACTTTTGTTGGGAAAGTAATGTCTTTGCTTTGTGATATACTGTCTAGCTTTGTCATAGCTTTTCTTCCAAGGAGTAAGCGTCTTTTAATCTCATGGCTACAGTCACTATCTGCAATGATTTTTGAGCCCCCCAAAATATAGTCTCTCACTGTTTTCATTGTTTCCCCATCTATTTGCTATGAAGTGATGGGACCAGATGCCATGATCTTAGTTCTCTGAATGTTGAGCTTTAAGCCAACCTTTTCACTCTCCTCTTTCACTTTCATCAAAGCCTCCTTAGTTCGTCTTTGCTTTCTGCCATAAGTGTGGCGTCATCCAAAAATCTGAGATTATTGATATTTCTCATAGCAATCTTGATTGCAGCTTGTGCTTCATTCAGCCTGGCATTTTACATGACAAACTCTGCATATAAGTTAAATAAGCAGGGTGACAATAAACAGCCATAACATACTCCTTTCCCAATTTGGAACCAGTCTGTTGTTCCATGTTCAATTCTAACTGACCTGCTTCTTGACCTGCATACAGATTTCTCAGGAGACAGGTCAGATGGTTCAGTGTGCCCATGTCTTTAAGAATTTTCCACAGTTTGCTCTGATCCACACAGTCAAAGCCTTTGGCATAATCAATAAAGCAGAAGTTTTTCTGGAACCCTCTTGCTTTTTTGATGATCCAGCAGATGTTGGCCATTTGATCTCTGGTTCCTCTGCCTTTTCCAAATCCAGATTGAACTTTTGGAAGTTCACTGTTCACTTACTGTTGAAGCCTGTCTTGGAGAATTTTGAGCATTACTTTGCTAGCGTGTGAGATGAGTGCAATTGTGCAGTAGTCTGAGCATTCTTTGGCATTGCCTTTCTTTGGGATTGGAATGAAAATCGACCTTTGCCAGTCCTGTGGCCACTGCAGAGTTTTCCAAATTTGCTGGCATATTGAGTGCAGCACATTCACAGCATCATCTTTTAGGACTTGAAATAGTTCAACCGGAATTTCATCACCTCCACTAGCTTGTTCATAGTGATGCTTCCTAAGGCCCACATGACTTCTCACTCCAGGATGTCTGGGTCTAGGTGAGTGATCACACCATTGTGATTATCTGGGTCATGAAGATCTTTTTTGGATAGTTCTTCTGTGTATTCTTGCTACCTCTTCTTAATATCTTCTGTTTCTGTTAGGTCCACACCATTTCTGTCCTTTATTGCACCCGTATTTGCATGCAATGTTCCCTTGGTATCAAATAAACCCAAATTAAGAGACATTCTAACTGAAGTATGCTCTTTGAAAATGTCAGACTGACGAGACTAAAGAGATAGAACAACTGAATGTAATTCATAATCTGAGATTATCTTTTGATATGTACTGCATTAAGGACAGATGGTGAACTTTGATCAGTAGATGGTAATAGTATTGTATCAATGCTAATTCCCAATTTTGATTATTGTACTATAGCTATGCAAGAAGAGGTCCTTGTTTATAGGAGATACACACTTTAGTATTTAGGGGTAAAGAGACCTCACATCGGAAATTACTTTCAAATAATTCAAGGGAGAAAATCTACATGAGAAGACATAAAGCAAATAAGATAAAATGTTAACATGAGTAAACTATGCGAATGGTATATGAGAATACTTTGCAGTATTCTTACAGCTTTTCTGTTGTTTGAAATTATGTCAAGGTATTTTTTTAATTTTAATGAAGCTAACAAGAATGAAGTAGGAAGATGAGATGCTTTCTCATTTTGGAGTTGAGCATATTACATGGTTTGACCAACAAATACTACTGAATTTTCTTAGTTGAAAATCAAAATAGAAAATACATCGTTTATTGTCTTTTATTCTGGCCATGGGCTGCACATAAGTTGGTCTTGACAGACAATTTTTCACTAGAAATTATACTGAGAAGTTAGACTGTTCCTTATATAACTATGGTATGCCATGATGCACAGTATCCTAGAAAACATGGCCCAGGTAACTCAGCTTTCTGATGGTTCCAACTTGTTTTAATGAAGTGATCAAATATCAGAGGTTTAAATAAACCCTGGATAGCTGGATTAAATTTCTGATGAAATGTTCTGACCTACAGTGCAGCTATTTTATACTGTCCATTAAGTGAGACATAAACTAGATTTCAAGTGTGTTGAGTGACAAAAATCATTGTTTTGAAATAGCTCCCTTTTGTTTTAATCTACAAATAACATTCAGAATTTAATAAGTTTCATCAATAACCTGACTTCAAGCCAATAACAGTATTTTTACAAGTGCTTCCCCATGGCTCTATAAATACCGCTACTTCTTTTTTTAAAATTTCTTTATTTCAGTTAGCCAATAATTAAGGCATCCCTTTCTCTTCCACTGTCTGCTACCACTTGGTATAGATGAGGCAGGTCAATTTAATCTCTGAGTTTAGCCAACCACATTTAGTTTTCCAATCTGCTAATCTCCTCTAATTAAGAATTTAGGATCCAATCCAGGAAGCATTGGACAATCTCCAACAAAGTCCCCCATAGTTAATGTAGATTGGATAACCTATCTGAAACCTGAAATTTATTGTAATTTACCCAGATAACTTGATCCTCAATCAAAACATTTTATAAAAATGTAAAGAAAGAGAAGTAGTGTTCAAAATCACCAATGAAGAAACCCACACACACACAATGGAAGGAAGAGGAGATAAAGGAGTGCAAACAGACAAGACACACCAAATCCAAGACATGATCTAAGATTACAGGCTGGATCAGGAGGAAACACCTCAAAAGGATTTGGGAGGAGGGGAAGAACAATTGAGAAGATTTTTAAAGGGACAGTACCCTCTGAAGCATTAAAGGTCTGCAGTGTGATCATTATATTGTAGTTAAGGAGAGGCATGCTGCGGTATTTATAGGTAAAATGTCACATGGCTCAGCAAAAAAAAAAGAAAGAGTACTGATGCACAGTGTGTGATTCTTTTATCTTTTTTGTAGGTTTGATTTTTTTCTAATAAAATTTGAAGAATTAATCAAATTTATATATATATATATATATATATATATATATATCTCCTGATTTCCACAGCAATTCATTGTCAATACTATCCAAGATTGGCCTGATGATTTCAGAAAGTGGTTTCCCTTCCATACCTTAGATGTCACTATAATAATTTCAGGAGTTCAGACCTAACTGACTAAAGTTAGGCAATAAAATGCATTAATTCAATCATTCATTAAACCAACAGTTATTGAAGATAACTGCAGATATTAAAGAAGATATAGAAGATATAGAAGATATTACACCAAGACTGCAGAACACAAAGTTGAATGCTGCTCTAAACTTAAGAGGTTTACAATCTAGCTTAAAGAATAATAAAAGCACCTAAAAATCTAAACACATCAATATTCTACAAAGGATTTTATTTTACATTAACAGTCATAACAAAAATAGTCATGATGTTGGTAACTATCATTTAATGAACATCCACTCTGTATGAGATAAATTTAGTAAAAATTAAAATTATGTAATCTGCTAAACAACCCTATGGATTAGTTATTGCTCCTCCTTTAAAGATAATGAAAACAGTTCCCAAAGAGTTCAATTAACTTTCCCTCAGTCAAGCATCTTCCTTTGGGTACTGCTGACACCACACACACAAAAAAAAAAACAGTTTAAATTTTAAAATGAAAAGTAATCGAAAGCACTAACTACCTTACCGTATCAAAATTTAAATACTCAGGGACTTCCCTGGAAGTCTAGTGGTTACATCTTCATGCTTCCAACGCAGGGGCAAAGGTTCCATCCTTAGTAGTGGAACTATGTAGTGGAACAACTACATCTTAGTAGCGGAACTAAGATCCCAGAAGCCAAGTGGCAAAAAGTCAAAAAATACATACTCAAGAAAATTTCAGATCTGTGTTTTCTATTATCAGAGAAGTTATATCTAAAATAACATTAGTTAAACTTATTTCAAGAAATGGAATAAACAGTTATTAGCTTTTCCTCCTTTCTAAAGTAGGATGAACACACAAGATAATAAGTATGAATAAAAATATTTTTCCAAGAAAAAAATATTCAGGTATTTAAGATATTTTAACTTTGTGACAACTGAGTGAGAACATTCTCATGTGATTCTTATCTAGAAGAAATCATGCTTAAGGTACATAACTTGCAAACAACACTATAACTTACATCCTATTTCAAGTGCTCATCCTAGTCCACATTTTTCTTTGCAGCTGAAGTTTTTTTTAATCTGTTCATTTTTAATTGATGGATAATTGCTTTATAGCATTGTGTTGGCTTCTGCCAAACATCAATATAAATCAGTCATAAGTATATATATGCGCCCTCCCTTTTGAGCCTCTCACCACATCCCTCCCCATCCCACCCTTCTAAGCTGTTACAGAACTTTCCCTGAATCATAGGGCAAATCCCATTGGCTATGTTACATACAATAATGTATGTTTCCATGTCACTCTCTCCATACATCCCACCTTCTCCTCCCCGCCACACCTTGTCTCTAAGTCTATTCTCTATGTTTATCTCCATTGTGCAGCTGAATTCTATAATAGAAACTAATCATCAGTTGTGAGATTATTTTTCATACTGATGATATTCTAGTCTTTATTATAGAATTATTGATTCTATAAAATATATACATATAAAAAAAGGGGGAAAGAGAAATTTAGTATTTTCAAGGTTTAAAGTCTTCTTTCTGATACTTCTCATTTACAAAAAGCAGAAATGACATTTTTAAAAAGAAAGGAAAGGCTTTGGGGGATATAAAGAAAGTGAATATATTGGTTAAAAAAATTACACATTTTCTTAAAGGCTCACTTAATATTTTTAGTAGGATAAATTATATTTTTAGATTTAATAATAATACCACTAACTGAGAAATTTCTATGTGTCCAGCTATCCTAAGCAATGTAACATGTATTAAATAATTTGTTTATGTTGGAGAAGGAAATAGCAACCCACTCCAGTGTTCTTGCCTGGAGAATCCCAGGGACGGGGGAGCCTGGTGGGCTGCCGTCTATGGGGTCGCACAGAGTCAGACACGACTGAAGCGACTTAGCAGCAGCAACAGCAGCAGCAGCATAACTATCTTATGATCCTATGTGTATTTTTGTGTACTAAATTTAAAATTAAACAACACACAATATAATGTTTAAAATAAATAGTTTTGTTACTTAAAAATAACTAATTTCCTAAAATAAGTTTATTATTTAACATCTGGTTCTCTAAAACCATGAAAAGAACCTATGCTTTAATCAGATTCATATATCACTAAATTATAGACATAATAAAACTGTACCATCTCTTCCCTTAAAATTTTTCAAGTGCAGAAAGTCCTGTTTTTAGTTCAAAAAGGAATAAAAGTATTTAAAACTATGAAGCGCAAGAACAGGTTAAAGAATGATACTGTAATCTTCTTTCTCTTGAATAAGCCACTACAGTGGGCAAATCTTGCCATCACATCTTTAAAAACATATTTTTATGACACATTTGAATACTGAAAGGCATTCCATTATCAAATTAACTACAACTTGAAGATGATTTCAGACACTAGTAAGGTTTCAACAAAAATTTAACTAACAGTTCCTATTTTGGCTCTTTTTCCCTGTCTATTGAGATGATATTCTAGCCAATACATGGAGAGCTATACAGTAAAGAAGGCAGACATCAGAAAACAGTATAAATCTAGCTCTATCAAAACACAAACACATTATCAGATGAGCATAAGGATTCAAGACACAAAGCATATGTTCTTTTCTGAGCTCAGAAGAATTCAACAGACTTTTTTTGTAGCCTGAATGAAATTTTCTTCAAGCCTATTTACCCTACTTGGCTTCTATTCACTCTCATTCTGTTTGGGATCATTCCTAGAAATTACAAAATGGACATGAGTCTTGAATCACTGGAAATGTTCATGTTCCAGTGATAAATGAATGACTTGACTGTGTGTGAGCTGGCTTAGTGAGAACTCAGCCCTGAAATCAGTCTCATCATCCCTGGGCAAAATGCTATGTTACAATTTCTGGATATGCAAACCAGAAGCCCCATGTGTGCCTTTGAGCGTGTGAATAAACATTGATGAGTGAGCACACATCTTTGATAGTTTTTGCCAGAATATGACATAAGGAGGAAAATAAGGACCATGTGTTGTTGAATTATAAAGCTACATTCTTAAGTTTTATATGATCACCTTATACGCTAAGATTATCTTCTTCCAACATATACATTTGTGGTGTTTTCTTTTGTGATTGTTGTTTTTAAAGCTGGTATCCCTTTGCAGATACTCTCACCACTCACTCTGAATTTTTCCCTCCTGATGGTCTGTTAAATTCAGATGTCTGGGATTCCTTGCCTGGGCCTATGTAAGACTATCACAGGACTTCCCAGTGGTCTACCAGTTAGAATTCTGAGCTTCAACTGCACAGGGTAAAGGTTCAGTTTCCTGGTCAGAGAACTAAGATTTCACATGTCATGTAGTGTGGCCAAAAATTTTAAAACAAAAACAAAACACAAAAAAACTATCACTATGCCTCCCCCTCAACCCCGGGATTTCTTTGGAAGGAATGATGCTAAAGCTGAAACTCCAGTACTTTGGCCACCTCATGTGAAGAGTTGACTCATTGGAAAAGACTTTGATGCTGGGAGGGATTGGGGGCAGGAGGAGAAGAGGACGACAGAGGATGAGATGCCTGGATGGCATCACTGACTTGATGGACGCGAGTCTGAGTGAACTCCGGGAGTTGGTGATGGACAGAGAGGCCTGGTATGCTGCGATTCATGGGGTCGCAAAGAGTTGGACACGACTCAGCGACTGAACTGAACTAAATTGATACCTCCCCCTCCCCCCAATAACGATCAAGATCACTATATGATGTCACTAAAATTTGCAGCATGTTCTGCTACAAGTCATGGAAAGTTACTTTGTAACTAGACTTAAGAAAAGTTTATCACTTTACCAATGATTTAACCAACTGAAACAAAGTTGTAGATAAGTGTGCAGACACAAAGCTTTAGTAACCTTGCTATCTTTCATTTCTAGTAGCTTAATGAGTTTTTAAGATAAACAAGGTAACTCAATTGTATCTAATTTGGTACTTTTGAACCCTCACTAGTGTAGGTAACAATTTACAAAAGAAGTAAATAATTTTCAAAGGTATCAAGTAAATTTCCCTAGGGGGTGTTTTGCTCTATCTTGGAAATTTTTTGGTTTGTTTTTTTCCCTCAAAGTATATACCACAATTTGTAATTTATTAATTTGTCTTTTTTTTTTTTTTTTTGCCCTCAATCTCATTGAGGGCAGAGATCACTTTGGACTTATACACCATTGGAGCCCAGCATTTACTACGGGCTAAAAAAATATTGACTGAATGTTAATAATACTGTTTTTCAAGAAAGAAGACTCATTGAGCATTAACTGTATGCCAGGAAATGATGGTACTAAAATATTTTAAATATCACTGTCATGTAAATCAAGATCACATATGAAACATGATACATTTATGATTTGATTCTCCTTTTAAAACATGTTTCAAAAAGACTAATCAGTACAGCTACATGCCATTATCTTGTCCTTCTCTTAGTGAGACATGTCTTATTTCCCCTCATTCCATACCTCCCTGCCCCCTCAACCACTTCTTCTTTTATCAGCATCATCAAGGAAGGAAGGAAGCATTGAAGAGCAGGGCTACGAGAACAGAAGCTAGCAGGAAGATCACTTAGTTTTCTGTTTTCTTTATTTTCTAAATCATTTGTAGACAAGTTCCTGGTTTAATATCCCCTGATATTTCTTTGTATTTGTTCAAAATATAATACTTTGATGATATTTTATTACCAAATAGCTAGAAAATGTTTCTTACCAGTCAAGAAATTACAGAATGTATAAATGCAGTTCACCCTCAGGGATACCCACACTTTTTATGCTGACTTGATTTTAGGTTTTCAGATAAGTTGCAAAAATAGTATAGAGTTCTTATATAAACTTTACCCAACCCTGTCAGTGTTACTTTCTTACATAATCATGGTTCTGTTTTGACCCTACCATACTGTCCCTGTGGTCATTTAGTGATGCTGAATATATTTTATTTGTCCCTTCAGGTCCCCACTCCATCTTCTACATCCTCTTATAAGACACAGGAGGCTGACCAAGATATATCTCATTAGTAGGCTCCCTTTCTCTTTTTGGGTTCTGGTTGGGATAAACCAATGAAAGCAGCAAGAAACTGGAGGGCAGAGTATATGTTTCCACACCCACCTCCCCATGACTTTCTTGCTGAAGAAAGATCCTATTACCATAGGCCACACAATAGAATAGTCCTGTTCTATTTAGCGACAGCTATTCTACCTGACTTTCTGCTCCCAAGCCCTTATCCCTTCCGGCCTAGGAGTGCCAATTTGTCTGCTGTCCTTAGCCCTAGGATGCTTTGTCATCCCTAGATTTTTCTGAATCCTACCCTCACCCTTTAAAAAAAAAAATCCCTTTCTTAAATTCTCCCCAATAGTTTCAACTAACTGTGCAATCTGATTTTCTCCAGAGACAATGACTGACAACCTAACCAAAGTGATGTTACCTTGAATTGACTTTCTCTAAGGGTATATATCCTTCTACCCCAAAACATAAAGCAATGGCTATTTACACACAGGTTTCTGCCAAGAAGAGTTCCAAACCAAGCCACTCATAAGTACACATTTATGAAACACGGCCTGAAACCATCTCATACATTTACCTTTCTCAAGAATCAAGCGAACAATTAAAGCACAGCTAATAAGCTGTCATCTATAAAAATAACTCCAATGAGTTAAGGCAGAAATGTGGCCCTCTAACACCAGTGGGGAAGGAGTTTGTGCTGAGCACCCCAACCTCAACCCCCAGTCAATTGATACCCTGGCCACGAGAGTACTTTGAACAGACACTGTGCGTTCAGCTAGAGGAAAATGCTCTCTTTAGTCAGGAATGTGAGATCACTATTTATAATTCTAAATATTGAATTATAACAGCATGAATACAGATTACCAATTTAAATAGATTATTTAAAGATGAGAGGTGGGAGACTCAACAGGCAATTTTAACCCATAACTGGATTCAGGATTTAGTTAGCAGGTTCACAGTAGGATGAGACAAGCTTCCCAGTTTCCTTAGTCAGACTCTTCATTTATCCAACTACTTCCTAATAGATCATGAAGATGAAAATCAGTCAGGATACTTATAGGTAGCAGCTACCCTGACCAAGAGCAAGGGACTGAAGAGATTTGAAGACTTTAGAGGTTAGAGTCCAAGGAAGAAGAGCATCACTCAGCCATAAGGCCAAAAGCAAAACTGTAACCTGAAGATTCCCATCACTGATCCCTGAGTAGCAGCTGACTGTAATGGTAAGTCCTCACCCATAAAATCCTAAATGGAAAGTTTTGCTTTTCCTCCACCCTCCCTCCCAAAATGCAGATTTCGTTTCCTTAACATCTCCTTTAGGGTTACATAATATTCTCTGCTTGAACTGGTCCCATCCAGGGGCTGCTTCCAGCTGCGCTAGGAGGTCGAGGCAGGCTGGAGGCCTCAGTTGGACGGGACGGAGCGGCAGCATCCGGGGAACAGCATGCCAACTGCCAAGCAACTAGCTGACACTGAAGGCTGCAAGACCTTCACCTCCACGATGGTCCTCAGTGTGCACGGGGGCTACTTCTGCAGGGTCCGAGCCTACCACTATTGCTAGCAGCACAGCCCCCAGCGCCAGGCTGCAGAAGAACAGAAGACCTCGGGAGTCCTGTTGAATGGGCAGGCATTTTTCCTTGAGCAGAGAGGCCCAAGGCCTGCTGTGGAAAGACTGCACCTGCAATCATTTCTGAGTCCAGCGGACCAGGGCCTTAACAGCTTTCAAACTCTGCTAGGAAAAAGCGCCCATGTTTTCTCTGGTACATCCAGTTTGGAGAAACTATCAAATCAAAACAGGAATGGGAGGGTGAGGCACACTTACAGACATTAAATAATTTGCCATTACAAAAAAAAAAAAATTCTACACTTGCTCAACTGTATTTTACACATACCAAGCTGAAATCTGAAAGTATCTTAGCATTTCTTCTGTGGTGCAGAGAAACAAAGCTTTCTTTGGAAAAGAACAAAAAAGTATGCCCACCAGAAAATTAAAGAAAACATTTTAAAATGTCAGCATCAGAAAATCATTAATTTTTTCTTTTTAGAGCATTTCCTTAATCTTGTACAACTGATAACTACAGAGGAAGTGAGCAACAATTTGGTTCTGCTTGTTGTGGCACATGAATATCAGCCACACACAGCACTTATTTCTTTTTAAAAGTCAGAGTTCATTGCCACGATTCAAAAAAGCAATACACAGTATATTTACTTCTGAAATTTATTTCAGGTAACAGGACACCCACAGACTAACAAAATAAACAGAATTCAAGAATATTCCCAAGGCCCAATCCTACCTCATGGCAAAGGGAGGTAATGACTTAGCTACCAGGGTTAGACCATATTAGTTTGTCCATGTGGTTTCCTTCCTTTTCTTCTATGCCCTCTTCCCACCCACCCTCAACCTGCCCCCCCAACCTGCCTCCCTACCTCACCCCTACCCCCACCCCCAATACACACAAATCTGCGAGTCATTTATAAGAGCAAGACTAAAACTATTTCTCACTTGAAGATTTTAAGACAAAATACCTGAGATGGATATACCCAATACAGTAAATGTGAAAAGAAAACAAGATATACATTCAGGGATTTTAATGATATTCTTCTATAATTTGGGGAGGAGAAAAAATTAACAGGGGGCAGGTGGATCAATATGCAGAAGAAAAACAGAGAAGGGTTTAATTTACCTTGAAAATAACCAGTATTCTATTTGTCTAAGCCCAGTGAGAATTTGTGCCAAGCAATTTCATTCATTTCACAGTGTCTAGCAGACAACTGACTGTGTGGTAAATATTAAATAAATACTTGTTGGTTGATGAAAAATGTACATGGCAATGCTGTGTACACACAGGAAGCAGAAACTTGAAGTGGTCAGACAAATTAGAAAGCAATGCAAGGTTTCGTTCTGCATGTCAATAGCGTTTTCAAGATACACAACTGAGGAAACAGATGAGAAAAAAAAAAAAGGTGCTACATCCATAGTTCAAACATGTTCTTCCTCTTTGAGTGCCAACACTTTATTTGCAAAAGAAAAACTAAGATTAGGATGAGATATTTTAAATTATATATACACAATATAATTTTAAAGATCAGTCATTTTATTGCTTAATATGTCTTTTTGAATTAAAAAGGTTGCCTGCTCAAGATACTTACATTCAGAATAGCAACATACTACCTGAAACCTTTAACACATAAGCACCTATTTACTAGACTAAAGCTAGCCTTGAACTTTTAGTCATGTATATGATTTTAAATTAACCCTGCTAAATACCAGACAAAGCTCATAACACAGACTGCTAGCTTATAACTGAATTAGGTAACTACTAAATACTCATTAGGCAAATTACAGAAAATAAAGGAAACATACTCATTCCTACAGCTTCATGAATGCCAAAATTAATGATGATATAATGAGAATTTGGGATTAAGCAATTGTAATTTGGCTGTAAAATCTCAATGGCTTACACATTTTAAATTGAAATAAAACCTCCAAGCATCTTTTCCTTTAGAAAAATCACACATTTAAAATAGTGTCTAATGGAAGGACTATTAAAACTACAATGGATCATAGCTGTCAACTTTAAACAGTGTCTTTCTCCTTAAGAGCTTAAGTTTACACACTGGTGCAACACCACAAATGCAGATGCTACAAAGAGAGCCACAAAAAAAGCCACAAATTTTATTCACAACACTTTGCATATAAAGTTTTCCTTCTGCAGACTTGTGTGGAGTTGAAAATAAAGGATGCTAATATGCATATTATGTAGTATATAAAAAGAGAGAAAGAAAGAGAGATAAAACACTTTAGTTAAGTGAAAATTCATTTATCTACTGAAAATCTGGGAGAGCTCATATCCACTGTACTCCAAATTTACCCCTCAGTGACAGAAAAATACTATATGAAATGGAAAAAAATTAAATATGATTTAATCAATAGCTGATTACCTTTAAAACTTTGGGCTTCTTTTCCCTCTGGGGCCTCTTGTTTTCCTTTACAACCTAAAAAAAATCAAATTGCAAAATGAGCCTCCGTTTAAGAGAAAAAAAAATTAGCTCCCACACCACCCCCCCAAATTTTTTTGGCTATTTCTCTATAAAACTACTTATCCCATCTAAAATCATCAACATGTTTGCTAGGCAGAACCTAAAGAGCTTATGTAAAATGTATACTTAAAAAGTCACTGAAAAAAAAGCCTTGCATAAAGATGAAGTAGGGAAATACCCTTTTTTCCCCTTAAAGTCTGTCTTAATTAGCCTCTGCATTCTTCACAGCGAAGCCCACGAGGTAGCCATCTTGCTTGCTTCTGCAGAGGAAGCCTCTACAGGGGAACAGTTCTGCAAACTGCTTTTTGGTATTATTATCATGGTGTTTAAAGGCAGCCCTGGCCTGCCAGCACTGTAGACGTGCTGGGCATGCCTTTTGCAAAAACAGCCCCACAAAGAGTGCAGCCAATGGCAATGCAGAGCTTAGCAACTCCAAAGTGATCTTCTCTGCCTAGCCTTCCTAGACAAAGGATCTCCTGTGCGGCTCCGCTCTCACCACAGGACACAGGCAGCCACAAGCTGCGACATGGAGTTCGCTGCAGAGGATCTGGTCGCGCCGAAATCACAGGAGGCTTCAGCAAAAACAATGCACACAAATCCCCAGGTCTCCACCATCGGATCGATGGCGGAGTTTCCCTGATTAGTAACCTCTTGGCGGCTCCGAGGGCAGGTCTGCGCGGGGGGGTTGGGGTGCGGGGGGTGCATGGCCCTGCCTCCAACATACAGGAGATATAACTGAGCTGAGGGGGGCATTTGGGCTTGCTGAAACTCTGGAAGGTATTGTGCATTTTTACTTTATAAGGCAAGGCTAAATATTGGCGATATTTAAGGCAGGGAGGTTATGTGAGGACACTGTAGGCTCAGCTGTTGGGCTGCGTGTCTCATTCCTCGGGAACCACACCTCTCTGCAGCCGGCGCTTTGCCCAGAAACACAGCAATTTGATTTCTGTCAATAAATGTCCAATGACAAAGGCAGATTAAAAAATAATAATAAAGCTGCTTAAAAGGAAAAGGACAGGATGAGGACAAGGAAAAGGGGAGGAGTTTTCAGAATACACTTGCCACTCTGAGTGGCTGGCGATTTCAAAAAAGCTTTCTCTCTCTTGCTCTGGATGTTTCTGATGACCTTCATTTCCCCCAAGAAATTAGTCGCTTCCAGAAAGTGGACTCATGCTTCTGGGACATAAGAAGCGCCTTTGGCTCCTCTACCTTCCAAGATCTTCAACTGTCACCGAGGATCTCTCCGCAAAGCTGCCAAGCAGGTCACCACGTGGAGCCTGTCTGTGCACGGGCTGATGATCAGACACGGCCACTTGGTTCCAAGGGACTGGGAGCTGAGCCAGAGGTGGAACAAGCAGCCACCCACACTCAGCACACCTGGACTACCCCCCGCCCCATGCCGAGCGGGTGGCAGGCACTGGGAGAGCAAGGCACCACAGCTGGAACTTGCCAGACTCTGGGAATGACAGAGCCAGAGGAGTCTAGCCCCTCCCTTCAGCCCCCTGGATAAGTAATAATGGCAATAGACAAAGAACCAGGACAGCTGTTTGAGCTGGCAGGTCTCAAGGTCACTGCCAAAATTCGGTGCAGAGGCCAGTCACAGTGCCATCACAGCCACCTTGACAGCTACACAGATCTTGGGAAGACAGATTCAGCTCCATCCTCACAGGGCCAAAGTCTCAGCAGCACAGTTGGGGGATTGGCAGGAGGGCCTCTCTGGCTGCTCAGCCAAAGATGGGTTTTCCACTTGCAGTTGGATTCAGAACAGATTCCCACAACCAGAAATCAGGAACAGAGTGAGGGCCGGAAAGCCTGTATTTCATCACCCTGGATTCCTAGCCTTTCGGTTTGCCACAAAAGCACGCTTTTCTAGTTGGAATGGGAAATCCAACATGCATTGTTTTCCCGCTTTAAACTACCTCTCCCCCACCCATCCACCCTCAAAAATTTTAACAAATGTAAGAAGCAAGCAAAACCAGTGGATTGTAACCTAACCATGTTCACCACGGCAACTTCAAGCACACTGAGCCCACACTAAAAAGCTCTCTGTGGGGAATGAAGCAAACATGAAATGGGTCAAAAACAGGACCAAATATAACAGGATTTGAAAATGGGTGCAAAACCTTTTAGCCCTATGTTTCTTTCTTTTTGGAGGCTTGTGTGTGTGTGTGGTAAAATATAGAAAACAAAAAATTTTACATTTTTACCATTTTAAAGTGTATAATTTAGTAGCATTCATATTTATAATATATTCATAGTATATTCATAATATTATGCGAGTATCACCACTTTCCATTTCCAGAACTTTTTCATCATCCCAAGCAGAAACTCTGTGCACATGAAGTTACTTCCTACTCCCTAACTTCTGTTAACTTTCTGTTCTACTTTGTCTCTATACATCTGCCTGCTCTAGGTACCTCATATAAGTAGTATCAAGCAATATTTGTTCTGTTGTAACACTGGGTATGCAAGTATCTGTTTGAGTCCCTGCTCTCAATTCTTTCAAGTATATATACCTAGGAGTAGAAATAGTGGATCATATGAAAATTTTGATTAATTTTTGGGTGAGGAAACACCAAACTATTTTCTTCAGCCAAGCCACCTTTTTTTTTTTTGCCATGTTAAATTCCCATCAACAATACATGCAAGGATAGCCCTACATTTATTTCTTGAAGTGTTTTCCATTTCAATTAAAGATTATGTCTCTCCCCTTGAATACCTGAATAAAAATTTTTAAAAGCATGAACATTTTTTCAGGTTGATTGCTCACTGTTTAATAAAGTGATCATGATATATTAAGATATATATTTTATATATATATATATATTTTTTTTTTTTTTCCCCTCATCATATGGCTTATGGGATCTTAGTTCCCTGACCAGGGATTGAACCTGGGCAGTGAAAACACAGAGTCCTAACCACTGTATTACCAGAGAATTCCCATAATTATATATTTTAAATAATTTTATTACCTATGTGATCCATAATGTATGCCTCAATAAAATAAAATCAGGATCAGGGTGTCAGGTCTACTAAATATCTGCACTGGTGAGAAGTTCATTTTTTTTAAAGGCCCATGGGCAGGCATTTTCACTGCCTGGGATGAAACTGCATAATACTGCACTTGGTAACCTAAGCAAAACAAACATCGAAGGTCTATGTGCAGTGTTCTGTAAAATGAATTAATAAATAAAGCCAAAGTTCATCCCAGCTAATGACAGTTAATGGAAGTGATCATAGCTAACATTAACTCCAAATATCCAACCAATACTACACCATGAAAATCTGTACTTGTTTGAATATAGAATACATTGGTAGCCTCTATTGGTTGTGACCATCTGTTCTAAATCCTACACTTAGCGATTTATCCGTCTCAGCTCAAGGCTTAGGTGATAGTGAGCTTTGATGGAGAAAATAATCAGAAATTACTAGCAGAGAAAGTGGAGGTCAAGGAAGCCATTTCCACTCTCTTATTATTCAGAGCAAAACACATACAACTAGATCTTATTGAATGATAAGTTAAGAAACTAAGAAACATGATGTTGTAGCCCTACTTATTCAGAACTGATTTTTGTTACTTATTTGTTTATTCCAACCTAACCCTAGTCACAAGGAACTCATTGCATGAGCTGATATTTAATTTTGTAATTAACTCAAGTGTACTAGGTTCTTTCAAATGTTACAAAATAGTTCTATCTCTTTTCTCTTAAAAAATCACATAATTGGGACTTCCCTTGTGGTCCAGTGGATAAAACTCTGTGTTCTCAATGCCGGGTGCCTGGATTCCATCTCTGCTCTGGGAACTAGATCCTGTATGCTGCAACTAAGACCCAGAACAGCCAAATGATAAATATTTAAACCCGTCTCCCCCACGCCCCCAAAATCACATGATTACAAAGATTAAAAAAGAATATCAGGGACTTTCATGGTGGTCCAGTGGTTGAGAAATCTGCCTAGCAATGCAGGGGACACAGGTTCCCACGTGCCAAGGGGGAACTAAGCCTGAGCACCACAAATAAAGAGGCCACATGCACGTCAATGAAGAAAGACCACATGCACAGCAACTAAGACTCAACACAGCCAAATAAATAAATAAACAAAATTAGAGAAAATTTAGGTCATAGATAAATCTAAGAGGTGAGACCCAGAGAAGTGAAATTACTTAACTCAGGTTACATAGCAAGTTAGAACTTGAGCCAGAATCTAACCATCTTGCACAGCTCTCTCTATAACTTCTCATTTTCAGTGCTCAACAATAGACATTTATAAATATCTCAAAATAACCTTAAAGGAACTGTCTTTAAAACCATACCCTTCAGTATAAGAATACTGAACTAAAAAAAAGGAATATTGAATCATTGTGTTGTACACCTGAAACTAATACTGTAAATAAAATTTTTAAATCAATTATATTAAAAAACAAAAAAGAACACTCACATGCATCATTTCTAGCATTGAACAGCAGCTCAAGAAGGTTAGTATTTTAGGGGCTTCCCTGGTGGGCTCAGTGGTAAAGAATCCTTCTCCCAATGCAGGAGACACAGGTTCAATCCCTAGTCCGGGAAGACCCACGTGCCATGGAGCAACTAAGCCCATGTGCCACAACTACTGAGCTTGTGCTCCAGAGCCCAGGAGCTGTAAGCACTGCAGCCCCTGTGCCTTAAAGCTCCTGTTCCACAACAGGAGCAGCCACTTCAATGAGAAGCCTGTGCAGGGCAAGTAGAGCAAAGGCCACGCAGCAATGAAGACCCAGCACAGCCAAACAAATACATAATTTTTTAAAATGTTAATTAGTATTTTAAATTAACATTACATCAGATGTACTTTTTAAAAATGTATTTTTTGCCCTCAGAGGTAAATCTATGAATAATTTCAAAATCCTACTTCTATTTCTAAACGTAAGCAATTCTGCACCCACAAGACACCAGACATACAAATACTGACAAGGAGGAGTCTTCTAAATCAATCACTATGCCTCAATATTGACACCTCTGCAGCATAAAATCCTTCTAATATAAGCTATTGTCTCATCTCCCATGAAATCATTTTATATTTCTTTTCTTATGTACTGTTGGAGACTCATGGCTTTTGCAGCGAAACCTTGGTAAGATATTCCAAGTACCATCTTTTGTAAATTTTCAATCAAAAAGAATTAAAAAAAGAGCAGCTCATACTTTAACAATTCTAACGGAGATCTTAAAATCAGTTTGATTTTATTTCATGTGCGATACAAGAACCTGAACAGCTAACACTGGAGACCTTCCTGGATTATTGAGATCTTCTCTATTATGGGTACAGTCTTTCCCTGTGCTTTCCTCCCCCAGTTCCTTCTCTGAGGCTTATCTACAGCAGCCCTTTTCTTCTCTAAGGGGCCAGGTCTGCCTAGTATCCAACCCCATTCTCTCTAGCAGTCCTGCTTAGTGCTGGTAAAAATAACTGCTCTTCAATAGCTAGAACTAAGGAACAAGGGAACAAAAAATGATCTTCTGCAGTTGCCAAGCAAGGGCAGTTGACAGTAAGGTGAACCATGTTGCCCAAGACTAAATGGGGCTGAAATATCACCTTGCCCCAATTTCTTCTCAACAGCTCTTCATATTAACTTAAAACTGACAGTCGTACTCCCTCTATCACAGTCTAGATCCATAATTTGAACAGAGAAATCCAATAACATCACCTATGTTCTTTTTTTTGTCAAAATCAAATCACAAAGGATGCTGTGAATTAGAAAAAAATTTCCCCCTGTGTGAATGATATGTTGAAGTTTCCTTCTTATTATTGCTAGTCTGTCCTGTATTATAATTAATATTATTTATTTATTTGTTTTTATGCAGTGTATCTGTAGGCTAGGCAGTATATGAATAGAGTAATGCTTTCCATTCACTTATCCCTCCTAGCCTGTGTTTCAATGTCCCGAAGTTTAATTAACAGAACAGGGAAGCTGCCCTGAACTGAACTCAACACTCTGGAAATCTTTCTTTTTTTCTTTGTTTTTAAAGGAAGTTCTGTACCTTTAGGCTCCTTTTCTACATCATTCAAGAAAGCTGACAGTTGACTCTAGAGAACATTGTACCCTCAGTTTTTGATCTAACAACAAAATCTTAAAAATACTTTGTTTCACTGAGAAGCTCAAAGCATTTATGCACATACAATTTGTTTTTTAAAAAAACAAACAGTTTTTTAAAAAGTCAGACCTAGGTGTCTCCTAAATTTAGGAAAATCAAGCTCATTTGTTAATTCATGTTTTACAATGAAATTCCCCAATTTAATAACCAAAAATCCTTAAAAGACTAGGGTTGTTTTTAAAACAACTGTTGGGCACTCTCAATATGTAGACATGTTCTGGGCTTGCCCTCCAGCCCCTCAGAATGTACCATCTCAGGAGAGACATAAATAGATAATTATAAGGTAGTATAGAATGGAGATGAGCCCAGAAAGCTATACAAGACTAGAGAAGTCTCCCCAGAGGAAGTGACATTTATTTCCACTGAGACCAAAGGATAGGTAAGAAGTTGGTTTAAACGTAGGAGAAGAAGAAAGGTGCATGCCCCAGATGAAGGTAACAACATGTTCAAGGACACTGGGAGCACTGTGGCTATTGACAGTCACACTATGGGGAGAAATGTATGTAAACAGATACACTACTACTTGGGCACTGTTGTTATTTTTCAGCCGCTCGATCGTGTCTGACTCTCCTGTACAATGTTACAAACCCCTGTCCACAATTCTTTAGGCACTCTGTTTATCAGATCTAAATCCTTTGAATCTATTTGTCATTTGTTTATCCCTAACCATAAGGGATTTGATTTAGGTCATATCTGAATGGCCTAGTGGTTTTCCCTACATTCTTCAATTTAAGTCTAAATTTTGCAATAAGGAGTTCCTGGTCTGAGCCCCCTAGTCTTGATTTTGCTGACTGTCTAGAGCTTCTCCATCTTCGGCTGGTTATTAAGCATGCATAGGAAGAGATGTAATCAACCTTTAATTCTACACCATTCAGGTTCGAAATGTTTCTATTTCAACCTTCAACTTTCCATTATTGGTCCCTTTAAAACCCAACAATGACACTCCTGTTAAGTTGTTCATCACAAATATCAGCTACCTTTTCAAGACAACTAAGGGCTTCCCAGGTGGCTCAGTGATAAAGAATACCCCTGTCAATTCAAGAGACACGGGTTCAAGCCCTAGGTGGGGAAGATCCCTGCAGGAGGAAACAGCAACCCACTCCTGTATTTGCTGGGAAAATTCTGTGGACAGAGGACCCTGATGGGCTACAATTCAAGGGGTTACAAAGAGGTGGACACAACTGAGTGACTGAGCATGCACAAGGAGAAATGACTGGTTTATCCCAGATCTGAAACCCTTGTATTTTACCTGTTTAAAATTCCCACGTATAACTAAGTCTCCTAATCAAAGAAAAGCAATATTTTGAGAATAAGTGTATGTAGGTTTTTGTTGAGATGAGGCCAGTTACTCCAGAAGGGTTAATGTCTTTAGTTTTTTAGCTAATTGACTAGAGTCCCACACAATATTTGGAGAAGAAAGATTTGTCTGCCTAAAAATGTCCCTCTTTCATCTGGGTAACTGGTTGTACTAGACAGATGCTTCTGATGGTTAGAGAAAGGGAAGTCCTTCCTTTTTAGTTCATTCCAGAAATAGAACAGATAACACCAACTATATCAGAGGCACTGCTTAACACCTGTGGAATCTCTGACTCAATGAATAACTTTTCCATTGAACTTAGGTAGAGAGAAAACACAGAAAACTTGCCATGCAGCCCATAATATCTATAATTATAGAATGCCCCAAATTAATCTTTTTCTGAAGTTTGTTTGACTTTCTTGATAGCCAAATACTGGGCACGTCAGTTCTTGTTTAAAATAAATGATTCTCGATATCCTTAATAGAGACATTTCTTCTAACTTGCGAATACCATTTCACTGTCTGAAGGGATCCTTTTGAGCTTTTGCAATGTAAAGCCCTTTAGGAATACCTTGTGGGATCAGAAGGAGACATATTTGTCATAACAGGAAAACAAAAAGGTTATTTTTCACTACAGTGCACCTTAGATAACACGTTTGGAGCACAAACTGCTACTTGTGTTAACTGTGCAAGTTTAAATGAAAAACTTGCCTGTGATTATCAGGAATGTTTTCACCTAACTGATTGTAATGGCATTTCCATAGATAACTCTTAACGACTGGTTGAGAAAATGCAATTTCCTCCCAAATTTGTTTGATTTACCTAATTTCAAAATACTTATTCAAAAGGCACAGGAGCTCTTGTTGTTTAAAATAAATGGTCCTTGATGTTTTTACTAGATATTTATAAGCTACGAATTGATATTTTCCTTGCTCATAACAACAATTCTTTCATGCACATCACTTGAGAGTAAGTCAAACTGCATTCACTGATGCTGTGATTGTTTCTAACTTTATGAAATATATACCCATATTTTAATAGGGCTACTTTTGCTAATAATCATAATGAAGCCTTAGTGACTTGGTGTGGGGGATGACCAGTACACCTAACAATTCCCTAATTGTAGCTATGTGTGTGATGAAAGAAATTACTGTAGATTTTTTTGAAACAAAAGTATTCTTTCCTCCAGGCCCCCTGTTTACCTTAAGATGTTATATTACACATAAAATATAATTTATTTTATATAATATAATAAAATATAATAAATAAAATATTTATAAAATATAATATATTTTATACATATTATTAAAATATGATATTATACAAGATCAGTATATTCCTGTTTGGTTGCTCAGTTGTGTCCAACTCTTTGTGACCCCATGGACTGCAGCACACCTGACTCCCTTCACCATCTCCCAGAGTTTGCTCAAATGCATGTCCATTGAGTTGGTGATCCTATCTAACCATCTCATCCTCTGGTGGGATCCAGATCCCAATGATGCTTATTAACTGTGTGACTTTGAGCAACTTAGCCTCCCGTAGACTTTGTCCCCATGAGGGACAAAGCTGACATTAGGGTTAAATGCTATAATGGCTATGAAAAATTTTGTGGTATGGCGGCTGACTTCCAGGTGTTCCACTGCAGCAACAGAGAACAATGTCTGTCATTAATTAAGAAAACAAGTATAAATAAACAAGGTATTGAGCAATAAAAACTCATTTAATATAAAAATGGAGGTATTCAAGCAAACGGTATTTCAGGACATTGGAACCTCTCCCAGATAAGTCTAATACTAACAAGATTTCTGATAGAGTTAGGGCATGCTAATTTCACCATAGAATATAACCTATCTTTACACTTATTAGTTTAAAAGAAAATGAGGGAGTCCCCTAGCAGGCAAGTCGTTGGGATTTGGTGCATTTTCACTGCCGTGGCCTGGGATCAATCCCCGCTCAGGACACTAAGATTCTGTGCTGGGGTGGTGGGGGGTGGGGAAGAGAATGTGAAAATCTCACTTCCAGTTGTAACAGAATTGGTAATTTGAAACAACTGCTTAAGACAAGGAAAAAATACACAAAATATAAAAACATTTGCACAGAGGCATAGAAGAGTGAAAAATTACCATGATAGTGTAGGATTAACTACCAGACCAGAATTTAGAAAGGAATGAGGTCCAGGGAGGGTAAAAATTTCTTAAGGAGAAACTAAAAATGGAAAAAAAAAAAAAAAAAGAGCTAGAAAGATGGTTAAAAAGACTGTAACCTTGAAATTAAAATACAGAAGCAGTGGGATTGGCAAACTCAAAGAGTTTAAATGTTTGATTCCTGTCAAAAAATTATATTTTTGTAAAATTAGCTTATAAAATTATTAAACTTTTTATTGAAGTATAGTCGACTTACAATGTTGTGCTAGTTTCTGGTACATATCAAAGTGATTCAGTTTTTTATATATACTTTTTCTTTTCCATTGTAGGCTATTAGATGATATTGAACATAATTCCCTGTGCTCCTTGTTAAAATGATCCTATAAGATTCTTATACAACACCTCTTTCGAAGTTTCACAGGCCTAAGATAGCAGCAACAAACAGCATGGCTATCTTCAACCAGTCCACATTTTGGCCCCACTTCTCTGAATCCTCCAGTTTCTTCACATTTTGATTGCTGCCCTTGCTCAAGGGCATGGTGGTTAAAATGAGCCCTTCGCATATGAGCCAAGGGCGCTAATCCAAGATCGACTGTGTAGTCTTAGACAAGTTACTTGGCCTGTCTAAGCCTCATTGTCTTATTTTATACACTGGGGGATGAGTGTACATGTCATAGGACTATTGTAAAGATGAAATGAGACAATGAGCATTTCAGTTCTTAACACAATTCCAGGCATTCTGTATGTACTCAATACATAATAGTTGTTATTAACCCCTTTGGATGTCAATGTTTGCTACACACCAGTTTCACAGCCATGACTTAGTATCATTCAATTCAACCAACATTTGCTTGATGCATATCAGATGACAAGCACCACACAATTTTTGTGGCCCCCCCCAAATTAATTTGTTTTAATCCTAATGTCTAATATAATGAATTCAAGAGTTAGGCCTTTGGAAGATACTTAAGTTATACCAGTTGAATTGAATGAGATTACTACATTCTAATGGAGAAGGCAATGGCACCCCACTCCACTACTCTTGGCTGGAGAATCCCATGGATGGAGGAGCCTGGTAGGCTGCAGTCCATGGGGTTGCTGGGAGTTGGACACGACTGAGCGACTTCACTTTCACTTTTCACTTTCATGCATTGGAGAAGGAAATGGCAACCCACTCCAGTGTTCTTGCCTGGAGAATCCCAGGGACAGAGGAGCCTGTTGGGCTGCGGTCTACGGGGTCGCATAGTGTCGGACACAACTGCCGCGACTTAGCAGCAGCAGAAGCAGCAGCTCATTCTAAAAGAAGCTCCAGAGAGATCCCTAGCCTCTTCCACCATGTGAGGACAGTGAGAAGCCACCAGTTATAAACCAGGAAGTAGGCCTTCACCAGAACTATGAGCAATGAATTTCTGTTGTTTATAAGCCACCCAGGCAGCAGTATTTTGTTTTAGCAGCCCGAATGGACAGACTTGAAATAGACACTTCTCCAAAGACACACGAGTGGTCAATAAACACATGAAAGGATGCTTGACATCATTAATGAGAGAAATGCAAACCAAAACCATCCTGGAGTATCACTTCACACCCACTAGGAAGGCAATAACAAAAAAGTCAGATAATAAGCTTTGATGAGGATGTGGAGAAATTAGCCCCTTACACATTGTTAGTTGAATCTAAAATGATATGGTTGCTTTGAAAAACAGTTTGGCAACAAAAAGTTGCCATAGGCAAAAGAGACACAGATGTATAGAACAGTCTTTTGGACTCTGTGAGAGAGGGAGAGGGTGGGATGATTTGGAGAATGGCATTGAAACATGTATAATATCATATATGAAACAAATCGCCACTCCTGGTTCTATGCAGGATACAGGATGCTCAGGGCTGCTGCACTGGGATGACCCAGAAGGATGGTACAGGGAGGGAGGTGGGAGGGGGGTTCAGGATGGGGAACACATGTACACCCGTGGCAGATTCATGTTGATGTATGGCAAAAACAATACAATATTGTAAAGTAATTAGCCTCCAATTAAAATAAATAAATTTATATATAAAAAAAAGAGTTGTCATAGAACCCAGCAGTTACACTCCTCAGAATATACACAGCTCCAGAGAGATCCCTACCCTCTTCAACTCAGAGATTTCCCTAGCCTTTCCACACATATTTTTGTGTGAAAAATATTTTCACACAAAAACCTGTACACATTTGTTCGTAAATGCATTATTCATAATAGCTAAAAAGTAGGGACAACCCAGAAGTCCATCAACTGATGAATGCTTATACAAAATGCGGCTTATTCATGCAATGAAAAACTATTCAGTCATGAAAGTGCTGATAAATGCAATGACGAGGACAAAGCTTGAAAACATTAGGCTAAAGTGAAAGAAGCCAGATACAAAAGACCAAATATTGTATGATTCCATTTATATGAAATACCCAGAATAGACAAATTCATAAAGACAAAAAGCAGATTAGTGGTTACCAGGAGCTGACAGAGGGAAAAATGAAGAGTCATTGCTTAATTATACTGGGTTTCTTTTTGGGGGTGATGAACACATAAGAAATAGATTGTGGTAATGGTTGCACAACCTTGTAAATATACTAACGACCAGGAATTCCTTGGTGGTCCAATGGTTAGGATACCAAATTTCCATAGCAGAGGGCACTAAGATCTTGAAAGTCATGTGGCCAAAAATAGATAAAAAATACAAAATATTATATAAATATAATATGCATTTAAATATATATAATACCAGAAATGTCCCTAGAAAATGAAATTAGGTGAATAAAGAATGTAATTTAATTTTATGTTGCCTAGTAGACAAATCTCCCTGCAATTCTGTATCAACTCCTAAACAAGTTACTTACTCTGCCAAGAACAGAGGAAATTAACACACACACACACAAATGCACACACACTTTTCTTTCTAAACCTAAACTGGATGAGCTCTCTCCAGAAGTCTATGGCTTGCATGTAGCAACCTAACTGTCCATCAACAGAGGAAGGGGTAAGGAAGTTGTGGTACCTATGAATAAGGGAATATTGCTGCTGCTGCTGCTGCTAAGTTGCTTCAGTTGCATCCGACTCTGTGTGACCTCATAGACAGCAGCCCACCAGGCTCCGCCATCCCAGGATTCTCCAGGCAAGAACACTGGAGTGGGTTGCCATGTCCTTCTCCGATGCATGAAAGTGAAAAGTGAAAGGGAAGTCGTGTCCAACTCTTCGCAACCCCATGGACTTCAGCCTACCAGGCTCCTTCGTCCATGGGATTTTCCAGGCAAGAGTGCTGGAGTGGCGTGCCATTGCCTTCTCCAATAAGGGAATATTACTCAGCTATAAAAAGGGACAAAATGGTGTCACGTGGGTGGACCTAGAGAGTGTCACACAGAATGTAGTAAGTCAGATAGAGAAAAACAAATACATATTCACATATATATGTGGAAACTAGAAAAATGGTATAGAAGATCTTATTTGCAGAACAGAAATAAAGACACAGACATAGAGAAAAACATATAGACACCAAGTGGGTGAAAGGAGTCAGGGTGGGGAGGGGGGTGAATTGAGAGATTCAGACTGATATATATGTACTACTATGTATAAAACAGATAAGTAATGAGAACCTACTGTGTGTCACAGGGAACTCTATTCAATTGACATAACACTGTAAAGCAACTATACTCCAAAGGGAAAAAAAAAACAGTCCATGATTTGAATCAACTGTGGTCTTCCACTGTCTTAACCTCCTACTTCCTTCTGCCTTGATCCTACTTTTGCACTTTAACAGAAAACTCACCACAAAATGGTGTTCCTTATGAAATATGATATGAAAATAAGCTGTGTAGTGTGAATGTCTAGAATACAGCAGAAACACCAAAACCCTTTCATTATACAAGGACAAGAAAATAACTGTGGCATCATTGTCTCGCCGGAAACCACAGCTATAATTCTGTATCACATGGGAATGGTGAAATCAGTTCATTCATAATGTATCTTAATTCTCTAGCAGGAAAAATGCATTTGCAGATACTGTGAAATGGCATGTACTGGCTACTTCTGCAGACTTTAGCTACTTTCCTCTAAAAAACCAGAGTCAAATAGCAAGAGGGAAATGAGTGAAAGTAATAAAATGGATAGGCAAATCTTCACAAGGATAAAACAATAACCACCACATTTAAGCATCCATATGTAGCAGGGACTCTTCCAGACCCTTTGTAGACCTCAGCGCTGCTCCTCAGGACATCCCTGCTTCACGGGTCTCACTATCACAATGTTATATATAGATCCATTCTCACAATGGAGGAACATCAGAACTCTTAGTATAATTTAGTCATAGTAACAGTTGTCAGTTTCATTCCTTCCAAGCCTTAAAAGATTAGTGTGATTCTCTGGTTTTTATTTTGGAGGGTAGGAAACATGATCTACATTTCTGTAAAATCTAATGAAAATTAAAGATCATCTTTCCAGAAAAATGCTCAGAAAGCATATAATTTTGAGGGGATGGCATCACAGAGCACTGAAGTCCATGCAGATTAAAACCCTCTGCTGTAGCTCTAACTTTATCGTTTTTGAAACATTATATGAAAGACAAGTGTGGGGATCATTGAAACAGGATCAAATTAATCTTAGGAATTCTTGTCTAGCAACAAAAACATGTGGAAAGTTTAGCAGGACTAAAGCACTATTATAATAATAAATTTTAAAATTCTGTTTTTTCCATAGTAGCTAAAAATACACCAAGTACCTAATCTGATCTGGCTAGTATCCAGTCATTAGTTAGGAGGTATGCTGAAATGTTGGCTCAAGCTCCATCTTTGAGAGGGCATGAAGATGTGTTTGCCAAAAAGAATGTAACAGAAACTTTAGTTTCTCATTTTTTGAGAAGGAAATGTACTTGATTTTCCAAAAACAAACAAACAAAAACCTGTACTACAAATTTCAGGTTTCAAAAGGTGATAAAAGTTTAAGAAACTGTTGTGTGTGTGTGTTAATCACTCAGCTGTGTCAGACTCTTGCGACCCCATGTACTTTAGCTTGCCAGGCTCCTCTGTCCTTGGGATTCATCAGGCAAGAATATTGGAGTGGGTTGCCATTTCCTTCTCCAGGGGATCTTCCCAACTCGCGGACTGAACCCGGATCTCCCACATTGCAAGCAGATTCTTTACCACCTGGGCCTCCAGGGAAGCCCCAATAGGCTTCCCTATTTAGGCAATAATAAATCATAAATTATTAGCAAAATACCAAAATTTTAGTTACGCTAATACTGCTAGCTTGACATAAAGGACGAGTAGATTCCAGTGTCAAAACACAATTTGAAATGGGAACCAAGATTTATACAAATAAAATAGTTCACTAAATATAAAATAATTCATCCAGTAATGAAAAATGATTTAGTGGGTTATTTATGTTCATTATCCCAAAGGAATATTATACACATATTTTTAAAACCTTTACAGATTTTTACTTACAAGGGAAATGCTGATGATATACAAGTAAAAATAAAAAGGTGAAAAAATTTTGCCTCAATCAGCTCTAATGATGTTATTTATTTTGTGTGTGTGTGCACACATTTAGCTTTCTTGTAACAAAGCAATTTGTATACCTTTAACATTTCAAACTGAGCATCATCTTTCCTTTCCAGTGAAACAAAAAGGAAAAAAATTTAAAACAATGGTATTTTTCAAATGTAGAAAAAATACTATATACTCATATCGGTTGCCTCTAGATAATAGAATTAAAGTTTATCTTTTCATATTTGTTTCTTTTTTCTTTCTTTTTTGCTGAATGGCCTGCAGGATCTTAGTTCCCGGAACCAGGGACTGAAACTGTGCCCTTCGCAGTGAAAGCATTAGTTCTAACCACTGCACTGCCTCTTCTAAACTTTCTAAATGCAAATTACATCACTTTGATTTAGTATATTTTATTACTTTTTAAATGAAACATAAGTTCTTTATGTAGAAACTCAAACCATTTTAGAAAAATTTAGTCAAAAATTGAAAGTCACATATGTTTTAATACATCCCTCCTACATCCAAAAAATCCAGTCCTCAGAGGTAAATGGTTCCAACGTATGGTTTGGTAGGTATGTATCCTTCTAGAACTGTTTTCCAAAATTCCATTTATGAGTAGAAAAATGTAATTTTGAGTTTTCACGGTCTTTTTTCCTTTAGAATTTTGAGTTGTCTAAACTTTGCTTCTTGGTATAACTCAAACTGCAAATGGCCATAGCTGTAATTTTAAACAACCAGCAACTGCTCTTTTTAAACATATTTTTAAAGCACTGTTTACCTTCCTAAAGTCTTCTTCTTAAATTTCTATTATAGATATGTCATGATCCTAATATCTTTGGTACTTGAAAATGACATATATAGGATAAGCCCCCAACTTTTTGGAGTAACTAGTTGCCAAGATGATATTTTAAGGATATATGGAATATGATGGTTTACAGTGCACTTATTTTTTTAGGATACACTAGTATGTGACATAGGCTGAATCTTACATTTTTTAATGAGATTTCATTCATTCATTGAGTCATTTGTTCAACAAACATTTGTTGAGCACCTATTATGTGCTGGCACCTTCCCTAGCCTGGGTTTTGGCTTTAGAAGTAAACATCTCACCTCTAATCATTGCTTTCTCATGATCCTCTTCTTTTTAAAGCTTCCCTGGTAGCTAAGCTGGTAAAGAATCTTCCTGCAATGCAGGAGATCCCAGTTCGATTCCTGGATCAGAAAGATCCCCTGGAGAAGGGACGGGCTACCCACTCCAGTATTCTTGGGCTTCCCTGATGGCTCAGATGGTAATGAAACTGTCAGCAATGTGGGAGATCTGGATTCAATCAGTGTTCAGTTCAGTCACTCAGTCATGTCTGACTCTTTGCGACCCCATGAATCGCAGCAGGCCAGGCTTCCCTGTCCATCCATCACCAACTCCCAGAGTTCACTCAAACTCATGTCCATCAAGTCGGTGATGCCATCCAGCCATCTCATCCTCTGTCATCCCCTTCTCCTCCTGCCCCCAATCCCTCCCAGCATCAGGGTCATTTCCAGTGAGTCAACCCTTCACATGAGGTGGCCAAAGTACTGGAGTTTCAGCTTCAGCATCAGTCCTTCCAATGAACACCTAAGACTGATCTCCTTCAGGATGGACTGGTTGGATCTCCTTGCAGTCCAAGGGACTCTAAAGAGTCTTCTCCAACACCACAGTTCAAAAGCATCAATTCTTCTGCGCTCAGCTTTCTTCACAGTCCAACTCTCACAATCAGTTTTAATGGGGCATAAATAAATCAGAAAAAGAACAAGATTTCTCTTGTTGCTTACTCTTGTTGCAGACATGAGCTGATGCTAATTAGCATAGGTTTTCTGGATAATCATGACTTGAGTACCTAGTCTCATTATCAAGGTAATGATTTGAATTGCTTAGATTAATTTGATTCATTTGTTAGTTGTGTTTAATTTTAATATGAAATTAATGCAAAAATATTTGATTCCCAGGTGTCACTTCGTGGTAAAGAACCCATCTGCCAATACAGGAGATAGAAGAGATGATAGTTCAATCCCTGCATCAGGAAGATTCCGTGGAGGAGTGCAGAGCAATCCACTCTAGTATTCTTGCCTGGAGAATCCATGGACAAAGGAGCCTGGCAGGCTACAATTCATGGGGTCGTGAAGAGTTGGACATGACTGAAGCGACGTAGCGCACACACAATGCAAAAATATGTGATTCCTGGTTTTACTTGTACCACATCCATTATAGTATCACAATGACAGCCTACTTTATAAAGAGGATGACTTCTGGAGCTTTGGAAAAATCAACTCTTGAAACACTAATCTGGAATAATTTAAAAAAAAAAAAAAATCAAGAAGCTGCCCAGAAAGAGCTGGGGAGACAAGCTCTACACCAAAATAAACGTACCAAACTACAACGCTCCCTAGTAAGTGATAGTATAACTTGGATAATATGGATATTAGATGAAGGTGTTAAGTCAGTTTCACATTTTTTTCTGGATAAGATGGTCTACACAAAATGGCAAGGTAAGATTTGAACCATGTTGACCAGATTCCAGAAATTAGCATACACTGATCAGAATCAGTCAAAATCAGCATAGTTTTGTTGACAGGCTTTATTTTTTCCGTTGAAGTATACTTGATATGCAATGTAGCGTTAGTTTCTGGTGTACAGCAGAGTGATTCAGTTTATGTGTTCCAAACATGCAAGATTCCTACACACCAAAGGCTCTTTTTCCTATGGTCAGCTCTGTGGTGAGGTATGCTACTGAAGACTCAGCAGTGATCCAAAGAGATTCCTTAAAGGCATACTTAAGGACATATAACATCTGCCCTCAATTGCAAAACTTGGTAGCAAAAATTTGTTCCATATGCCATATATAACACATGCCAAAATGAAATCCGGCTGTTTGAAAACAGTAAGAAAAGCAGTGGCCAGGAGAGGCTTGTCCCACTCCACTCCCACCAACACGGATAAAATAAAATCAAACAAGTATGTCAACCAATTCCGAAGAGACAGCTCCAGAACCAGACTGTTAGCATGCTATCCACTGGATGGTGAACACTTACTCGTTCCATTTGTATCATATATACTATTAACTTTTAGCCTTTCAAGTACAACCTATATAGGTATTGCTATTTTTCCAGGTGCACTTTCTATTAGCTAGGAAGGTAGCATGGTAACAAATAGCACATTTATCGTGTTATCTAGTTGCTATTAATTTAACCAAGTATAGAACAACCCTTTAATATTGGGGGGGGGGGGAATCAATATTAAATGGAGCACGGAATTTCCTGGCAGTCCAGTGGTTAAAACATAGAGCTTTCACCATGGTAGCCAGGGTTCAATCCCTGATCTGTGAACTAAGATCCCACAAGCTGCCTGGTGTGGCAAAAAAAAACAACCACCATGCGCACACACAAACACACACACAAAACCACACATACAAAAAAACTGGAATAAATATTGAGACTATTTCACCTTGGCAACCAATTCACAAAGTGCTTAGTCATTCAATTATTCAATTCATGTAATTAAAAGGTCAGTTTTCATTCCGATCCCAAAGAAAGGCAATGCCAAAGAATGTTCAAACTACCATACAAATGTGCTCATTTCACATGCTAGGAAGGTAATGCTCAAAATCCTTCAAGCGAGGCTTCAGCCATACGTGAACTGAGAACTTCCAGATGTTCAAGCTGGATTTACAAAAGGCAGACAACCAGAGGTTAAATTGCC
Source organism: Capra hircus (assembly GCF_001704415.2). Taxonomy (NCBI): domain Eukaryota; kingdom Metazoa; phylum Chordata; class Mammalia; order Artiodactyla; family Bovidae; genus Capra; species Capra hircus. Next base: position 20,708,926 of record NC_030835.1, read on the forward strand.
GGCATCCACTGGATCAAAGAGAAAGCAAATGAATTCCAGAAAAACATCTATCTCTGCTTCATGACTACACTAAAGCCTTTGACTGTGGATCACAATAAACTATGTAAAATTCTTAAAGAGATGGTAATACAAGACCGCCTTACCTATCTCCTGAGAAACCTGTATGTAGGTCAAGAAGCAATGGTTAGAACCAGACATGGAACAATGGACTGGTACAAAGTTGGGAAAGGAGTACATCAAGGCTGTATATTGTCACCCTGCTTATCTAACTTCTATGCAAAAGGCTGGCTGAATGAAGCACAAGGTGAAATCAAGATTGCCAGGAGAAATATCAATAACCTCAGATACGCCGATGACACCATCCTTATGGCAGAAAGTGAAGAACTAAAGAGCCTCTTGATGAAAGTGAAAGAGGAGAGTGAAAAAGCTGGCTTAAAACTCAACATTCAAAAAATGAAGATCACAGCATACAGTCACATCACTTCATGGCAAATAGATGGATTTGGCAAATAGTGACAGATTTTTTCTTGGGTTCCAAAGTCACTGTGGATGGTAACTGCAGCCATGAAATTAAAAGTTGCTTGCTCCTTGGAAGAAAAGTTATGACCAACCCAGACAGCATATTAAAAAGCAGAGACATTACTTTGCCGACAAATGTCCATATAGTCAAAGCTATGATTTTTCCAGTAGTCACATACGGGTATGAGAGCTGGACCATAAAGAAGGCTGAGTGCAGAAGAATTAATGCTTTCAAACTGTGGTGCTAGAAAAGACTCTTGAGAGTCCCCTGGACAGCAAGATCAAACCAGCCAATCCTAAAGGACATCAATCCTGAATATTCACTGGAAGGACTGATGCTGAAGCTGAAGATCCAGTACTTTGGCAACCTGATGGGAAGAGCAGACTCATTGGAAAAGACCCTGATATTGGGAAAAACAGGATAGGAGGAGAAGAGGGCAACAAAGGTTGAGATAACATCACCAACTCAACAGACATGAATTTGAGTGAACTCCGTAAGACAGTGAAGGACAGAGAAGCCTGGCATGCTGCAGTCCATGGAGTCACAAAGCTTCAGACACAGCTTGGCAACTGAACAATAAAGGTCTGATACTAAAAAAGCACCCTCGCTACTTGTAAACTTCTTTCACTATTCAATAAATAGAATAATGTATATGTATCTGCCGGGGGCCAGCGTGAGGAACTCCGCCCATGGCAAAGGTCATGAGGAAGGAGGCTTGGCATACGCAAAGGCATGATCAAGCCTCAGGAAACCCCCGTTCCCGAGCATGTACCCCAAAACCAGAGTCTGTTTTATGCTCTCCCCCATAACCGTTTTTCTCAGAGAAGAAGTAAACGTGCAGCTCCAAGGCAATAAAAATTCCTGGGTGTGACAAGAGTGTTTCAGCTTATGGACTCCTCTGAAGGTTATCTAGCCCACCTGTATAGGTTCGTCCGGCCACATGTGATTGTTTACAGCCTCCTAACCTGAGAGGCACGAGATGTTTTAGACTTACTAAAGGCAAATTCTTTTGGGGAGTTGGAAATTATTAGTATAGTGCGTTGGTTAGGAATTATATTGGTGAAGGGTTTTTCATTTGTTGTGTCAATAATTGCTGCTAATTCCCTGCCCTGGGTGGGACAAGGATGTTTTAGGTCAAACTTCTCTGCTGACAGACTAGCTTGTGTGACAGGATTATCCATCAGTGTATTTGGAATATAGAAAAGGAAATATAGTAGTTTTTGATGTTAGCAATACTAGACTTTTGGAGTTAATGGATTTTCTCTTTTGTAATAGATCACTGTACTTTGTTATAAATCACTGTGTCCTTGCTATGTGAAAATGTAACTTTATCACTATCTTAAGACTAAATAGATCTTAAGGGGAACATTGGTGAAAGGATTTTCATTTGTTGGGCTGATGTTTGCTGCTAAATCTCCATGTTCCCTGCCCTTATAATGAATATAACTAGCATATAGGAGAAATAAGCATTAATCTTTAAGTATATAGGAAAAATAAGTATTAACCTTTAAGATTAATCATGTCAACCTTGGGTTAAATAAATTCCTTTCTTGATTTTAACTCACTACACCCTCACCCTATAGGAATGTAACTTTATTTGGAGGGTGGTGCCTGGTTTAAGAAAAAACACCCTTGGAAGAAATAAGTTTTTTGGTTATCAGAAAGAAAGGATCATAAAATGTCAGAAGGTCTCACTCATGGCCAGAAGATGATGTAATATCCCTCAGACCTTTTTTATATACATTTATGTGAAGCACCTGATTTTGATAAAGGTCAGGACTGCTGACCCCCGCGTGACTCTGTATTCATCCCTATGTATAACAAAAGGTATATAAGCAAACCCAAAAATAAAGAAATCGGATCAGTTTCCGGAAAGACTGATTCCCCCATGTCGTTCTTTCTTGCTCCTCGTTTTTCTGGCTGAATTCCCATCTGGAGCATGGATGCTATTCCACATAATCCAAGTTATTCAGCCTCTTTTTCTCCACTAATCTTCCTACTACACTATCCGTTTCTAATCTCTCTATATATCTGTAATTAAATATGTATCTTTTCCAAGGACGCCGACTCCGTCCCCACCTTCGATCCACCGGGGCTGGACCCTGGCATGTGTCAATATGCTAAATCATAAAAACATATAAGGAATACCTAGCCAAGGGCAAATTCCTAGATGACTATGAGTTACAAAGTTAGTGGTTTTAATTATTTGTATTTCTTAATATGGAGAACTGAACAAAATTAGGTAGAAGCATAACACTTTATCTCTCAGCCAAAGATATCACTGGGAAGACTATCTAGTCACCTTGCTGTATAATTAAAATAAATCATTGTGAGGCAAAAATGCAATTTCTGATAAAAAAAGTAAATCACAATTGCTTTTATTTCTCCCAGACATTATTAGTTAATGTCTTGAGAACTGGCATATACCTTTGGGGGCTAAGTATGTTTTAGAAGAAAAATGAATTCTGTTTTTAAAATGTATATTTATTTTATATAAGCACTAATAATGATATTAAGACTTTAAAACTATAAATGTATTTTCTCTCTCTCACTCCAACCCTCAATAATAAGTCAAATAATTCTGATGTGAGGAACAAACAAACATATGAAATATATTTGCTTAAAAATATTCTTGGTTATCAAACTAAGTGGGCTTCAATTATTGATAACCATGTAAAGTATCAAAAGTCTGGCATCAAATGGTTAAAAATAAAACCAATTAAATAGCTCTATATTAGAAACTATAAAATATTGAAATAAAGTAAGACATAAATATACTATGGTCATGAACTGGAAGATTCAATATTGTAAAAAATGTCAGTCTCTCCAAATTGATATATAGATTCAACAAAAATACAATAAAAAATTCAGCATGGCTTTTGGTGGAAATTTACAAGTGGATTCAAAAATTCGGGTATTCCCTGGTGGTCCAGTGATTAGAACTCTGAACTTTCACTGCCGAGGGCAGGTTGGATTTCTGGTCTGGGAACTAAGATCTGACAAGCCAAGCATGCCCGGTCCCCAAAAAAGAAAAAAAAGTCATAAAAGAATAATAACAAAATGGCCTAAATAAATATTAAAAAAAAATACTGAAGGACTTATATTACCAGTCAGCAAGACTAGCGGTAAAACCTAATAATGATGCGAGTTTAGATACAAAGATAGAAAAAAAGGCCAATGAGAAGAGTCTATAAACAGATTCAGAACTAATCAATCACCTGATTTGTGACAAAGTTGATGCTGTAGTGGGGAAAGTATAGTCATTTCAGTAATGGTGCTGGTCAAGTAGATACCCAGATGAAGAAGAATGAATCTTGCCTCCTATCTCTCACACAATATGCAAAAGTCAATTCCATATCTTCATAAAGCTTAATGTGAATGGTTTTTAAAAGTAGCTTTTAAAGAAGAAAACAAAAGAGAACAACTTGGAATAACCTTGGAATTTGCAAAAAATAGACAAAATTTTCTTAAACAGGAAATAAAAAGTTATTAAAAAGTTACCATAGAGAAGAAAAGTGGTAAACTGGACTACATCAAAGATAAGAATTTCTGTTCATTCGGGACTTCCCTGGTGGTCCACTGGCTAAGACTCCGAGCTCTGAATGCAGGGGGCCCAGGTTTGATCCCTGGTCAGGGAACTAGCAAGCAGATCAAACTAGTCAATCCTAACGGATATCAATCCTAAATATTCATTGGAAGGCCTGATGCTGAAACGGAAGCTCCAATACTTTGGCCACTTGATGCAAAGAACTGACTCATTAGAAAAGACCCTGATGATGGGAAAGTTTGAAGGCAGGAGAAGGAGAAGACAGAGGATGAGAATGACATCACCAACTTAATGGACATGAGTTTGAGCAAGCTCCAGGAGATGGTGAAAGACAGGGAAGCCTAGCATGCTGTAGTCCATGGGGTTGCAGAGTTGGACATGATTGAGCAACTAAACAACAGGGAGCTAGAACCCACATGCTGCAACTAAGACCTGGTGCAACCAAATATATAAATAGTTTTTAGAAAAAAAGAAAAGAATTTCTGTTCATTAAAAAGCACAGGGAGTTCCCTTGTGGTCCAATGGTTAAGACTCTGGGCTTTGACTGCCAGGCCTGGGTTGTATCCCTGGTTGGGGAACTAAGATCCTGCAAGTCTTGAAGTGTGGCCAAAAAATAAGAAGCACAATTAAGTGAAACATTGTCATAAAATAGATAAAGATATCTGCAATTATTTATTCAACAAAGAATTTGTTTCAACAAAATATAATAAACTAATGAATTAGTAGTAAAAGCCAATTTAAAAGTGAATAAAAGCAGGACTTTCGTGGTGTTTCAGTAGTTAAGACTCCATGTTTCTACTGCAGGGGGTAGGGTCAGGGAACTAAGGGCCTGCAAACTGCACAGTGAGGAAAAAAAAAAAAAAGAGAGAGAGCTTGATTTCATTAGTCATCAAGGAAATGCAATGTAGTGATGCCACTAACCAGCCAATGAAATTATTAAAACAAAATAAGACAGAAAATACCAACTGTTGGATAGGGAGCAAGTGGAACTCTCATACACTACTGTAAAGAGAGTCTTAATTGGATCAACCACAGCAGTTTGGTAGTATCGATGAAAGTTAAACATATGCATATTTTATGACAAAGCAATTCCACTCCTAGGAATATAGTCAAAAGAATGCATGCATATATTCACCAAAAGGCTTTCATAAAAATGTCCATAGTAGCACTACAGTGTTTGGTCTCCTGTCCAGTTCTATACTGTAACATTCCACTGCACATTAACAATAGAATGGATAGGCAATATGACATATGACAAAATAGATATTGTTAATACATGATATTAACAGTAGAATTTCTGCATTGTGATATATACATGCACTGGAAAACAACACTACAATGAGGATGAATAGCTATAAGCAAGACTATTGATGAGTCTCATAAACATAGTATTAACAAAAGGTGACCATAACAACAGTGTACAACTGTTCCTTGCTCTGTTAGAATGAACTTCCCTCCGAGAAGTGTTCCCTATTTTCTTCTGTGCACTGTTGGATGAGTAGGTCTAGCATAGAGTGAGAGTTCAGTATAAGGACAACACAACACATCTTCAGAATCAGCTTTGTCTGGAAAAAGGTGATATTTTGGCGAGAGAGAGCAAGTGATGATATGTGAGTATGATATGTGAAGCAAGAGATGATATGTGAATATCATCTAATATAGGGAAACTTTGAAATAAGATACGAACAGAAATAAATTAATTAAAATTGTATTTCAAATGGACAATAAAACCACGTTGAAGGCTGAGGGTAGTGTGTGTGAGAGAAAGAAACACTAATTCAACAAATGCATAGTCTAACTTTTGAACACACCACTGACATTTCAGTAACAGCAATAATTTCTATCACCAAGATCTTGGTTTCTAATTACCATTCTCTACCAAAAAGAACGAAGTTTTCTTGGCTAATTGTCATTTCATCTGGGGCAGGATGGGAAATAGAAAACCTTGGAACATTTGTGACAGAAAATAATTATTCAAACAATGGTTGAAGGTGCTCCCTGGCCAAATTTGAGGAAATTTGAGCATCAAAATAAGTAATGATAATAAAGAAGTATAATCTACTGAATATAACAAAAATCTACAAGTTCACACTGAAATAAATATATAAATAAAGTAAGAAGAAAAAGCTCTTCCTTGGAGTTTAAAGCTAATTAATAGATTTAGAAGAAATGATGAAAACAGAATCAGGTTTTGACAACTATCAGGCAAAAATCAGCAGTGAATACTAAAACTGAAGCATGGAAATTTGAGGGATAGCTGTATATTTACAAGCCTCAATGTCCCTGCAAGATATTTATTAAATACAAAGTGAAAAATACTGATTATACCATGGAGACACTACCTTTAACCAAGTGATAAAAATTAAGATCATAAGTAGTGGGACAAAGGACATCATGCCCCTTTTATAAGAAGGTATTGAAACAAAAGCACATAATCCAGATGAAGTCACGAGGAAGCATTAGACAAACCCAAAGTGAGGGACAAAATAAGTAATCTGCACTTTGTAAAATTAGCAATATTATAAAATATTGCAAAAATATTCTAACTCCCCCCAAAACCATTGTATTATACTATTCCATTCATATCAAACCCTGGAAAATACAAACAAATGTACAATGATGGAAAGATGTTTGCCTGAGGAAAAGGGGTACAGGTAGGGGCATAGAGACTATGAAGGAATTTTGGGGAGTGATGGACTTTGACTGTGGTAATGATCACATAGTGTATGTACATCATACTTATCAAATTGTATACTTTGAATATGTGTAGTTTATTATATGTCAATTATACCTCAGTAAAGTTGTTTTATAAGTCTAAGGAATTACTACAAATTAACAGAGGCCTAAAGGATATTTTCTTATAGGCCAAATAAAGTCTGTGGGTTAGTTAATAACAATGGTTCATTGTTAATTTCATAGTTTTGATAATAATATGTGAGAATGTACTTGTTTTCAGGAAATCTATTCTCTAGTATGTCAGGATAAAGGAATATCATGTCTATGAAAAACTTAGTCTCAATTAATTCAGAGAAACTATTTATGTATATAGAGAAGACATATCTGGAAGAGACAGGGCTTCCCTCATACCTCAGTTGGTAAATCACCTGTCTGCAACACAGGAGACCGGGGTTTGATCCTGGGTCAGGAAGATCCCCTGGAGAACAAAATGGCAACCCACTCTTGCCCTTCTTGCCTAGAGACTCCCATGGACAGAGGAGCCTGGCAGGGGGTCACAGGAGTCAGACGTGACTTAGCCACTAAAGCACCACCATGGAGGAGACAAAAAGAGATAGCACAGGGAACTCTTCTCAGTACTCTCTAATGACCTAAATGGGAAAAGAATCTAAAAAAGCATGGAAGGACTTCTCTGGTGGTACAGTGGTTAAGACCCTGTGCTTTCACTGCAAAACACATGGGTTGGATCCGTTTGGGGAAATGAGAACTCACAGGCTGCGTGGGGCAAGCCAAAAAAATCAATTAAATTTTTAAAAAGTTAAAAAAAAAAAAAAGAGTAGATAGATGTATACCTGATTCACTTTACTATACACCAGAAACTAACCATTTTAAATCAACTATACTCTGATAAAAATTATTTAATTAAAGTGATACAATAAAATGCAAAAACAGTAAAATGTGTAAAACAGATAGCTAGTGGGAAGCTGCTGTACAACACAGGGAGCTCAACTCAGTGCTCTCTGTCATGTCCTAGAGAGGTGGAATAGCAGGTGGGTGGTAGAGAGGCTCAAGAGGGAGGAAATACATATTTATTTATAGCTGACTCAGGTTGATGCACAGCAGAAACCACACAACACTGTAAAGCAATCATCCTCCAGTTTCAGAAAATGTTCTCATTTGCCCGAAAGATAAACTAAATGCTCAGTACTGCAATATTTCTATAAATCTGAATTATGCAAAGTAAAAGTTTTTTTATGCAGGTCAAGAAGCAACAGAACCGTACATAGAACACTGGATTGGTTCCAAATTGGGAAAGGAGTACATCAAGGCTGTAAACTGTCACCCTGCTTATATGCAGAGTACATCATTTAAAATGCTGGGCTGGATGAAGCACAAATTGGAATCAAGAGTGCCAGGGGAAATATCAATAATCTCAGATACGCAGATGACACCATCCTTATGGCAGAAAGTGAAGAACTAAAGAGCCTCCTGATGAAAGTGAAAGAGAGTGAAAAAGCTGGCTTAAAACTCAACATTCAAAAAAATGAAGATCATGGGTGGGCAGCCCTCAGCTGGACCAGCGGTTGCATGGGTTGTGGTGCTGGGCAGTCTGCAGGTGCTAGCAAATCCCAACCGGGATGTAGAGTTAGTGGTGTCTAGGTAGTTGGGGGAGAAGGAGGAAGCAGGAGTGAATTACTTATAAATGACTCCAAAGCCAGACATGGAGCCTAAATTCCAAGGTGAGAGTGCTGTGCTTTCATGGGTGGCTTCTTTATGAAGCAAAGGTACAAAATCTGTTTTGAGAAGTTAGCTGAAACTACTGGTCGGATAATAATGAGATTTCAATGATTGGTAGCTTTAGTGAGAGCTACCTTTTTCATAGATTTTCAGGTTCATAGTTCCTGATCTTTTCTTTATTGGTGTCTTACTGCTTGCTGAGTGGGTCACATAAAGCATCTTGCCATTCATGTTGCTGCTGCTGCTGCTAAGTCGCTTCAGTCATGTCCGACTCTGTGCAACCCCATAGACGGCAGCCCACCAGGCTCCGCCATCCCTGGGATTCTCCAGGCAAGAACACTGGAGTGGGTTGCCATTTCCTTCTCCAATGCATGAAAGTGAAAAGTGAAAGTGAAGTCGCTCAGTCGTGTCCGACTTTGCAACCCCATGGACTGCAGCCTACCAGGCTCCTCCATCCCTGGGATTCTCCAGACAAGAACACTGGAGTGGGTTGCCATTGCCTTCTCTGGCAATTCATGTTACTGACCTGCTAAAGGCCAGTAGTTGGAAAGAGCATTTGAGTGGAAAGACAGAGGTTTGACTGTGGAAGCAAAATAGCATTGTTAATGATTTGTGAGAAAATACTGCCAAAGTCAATTTTATTGGTAAATAGTTGGCTTAAAACTCAGCATTCAAAAAACTAAGATCATGGCATCCGGGCAAATCACTTCATGGCAAATAGATGGGAAAACAATGGAAATGGAAACAGTGACAGACTTTCTTTTCTTGGGCTCCAAAACCACTGCAGATGGTGCCTGAAGCCATGAAATTAAAAGATATATACTCCTTGGAAGAAAAGCTATGACAAAGCTAGACAGCATATCACATTACTTTGCTGACAAAGGCCCATATAGTCAAAGCTGTGGTTTTTTAGGTGGTCATGTATGGATGTAAGAGTCGGACTGGAAAGAAAGCTGAGTGTCAGAGAATTGATGCTTTTGAACGGTGGTATTGGAGAAAACTCTTGAGAATCCCTTGGACTGCAAGGAAATCAAACCAGTCAATCGTAAAGGAAATCAGTCCTGAATATTCACTGGAAGGACTGATGCTGAAGCTGAAGATCCAATATTGGACCACCTGATACAAAGAACTGACTCATTGGAAAAAATCCTGGGAAAGATTGAAGGCAGGATGAGAAGGGGATGACAGGGGATGAGACGGTTGGATGGCATCACTGACTTGATGGACATGAATTTAAGCAAGCTCTGGGAGTTTGTGATGGACAGGGAGGCCTGGCATGCTGCATTCTATGGGGTCACAAAGAGTCGGACACGACTAAGTGACTGAACTGAACTGAAAAAAATTTTTTATGGTTTTTAGAAATGAAGAATGTGGTGCTTAGGAGAGTGTGAGCAATAGCCAATATATTCATTCATTCCTTAACAATACTAGCATTTCCCACCCTGACACACCTTGACCACAGTGGCCACACTTGCTTGCCAGAGCAAGTTTACAGAAATAAACCACACACCATCTAAATTTCTAAACCTGATTATTTGAGTTACAAATATATTCTTTTCATTCAATTAACAAGGATTCACTTAGCACCTATCACTGTAACAAGGCTAGAATGCACAAGAAAAATAAAGTTCTCTGGAAGTAAACCTGAGAAACATGCACAGATACAGGTGTTGCACAGGAAAGTGAGTGAAGGGGTGGGGTTTTGTCAGGCAGGAAAAAGGAAGAACATGTACCATGACCATGAACATGGAGACAGGACCACGCACAATGAGCCTGGGGAAGCAAAACAGCTGGATATAGCTGAAATTCGAATATAATGTAAGAAGTGACATCAAATAAGACAAAGAGGTCAGTCATGTCAAGACCCTAAAGATCTCACATTCCTTGCTAAGGAATCTAGGCTTCACCTATCATTGGAAGGCACTGTTTTCCATTGTTTTGGGTGAGATGAATCCCATACACAGAAAAGCACTAATTGGAGGGTCTAGATCAGATAGATAGAGTGCCTGATTAACTATGGAATGAGGTTTGTGACATTGTACAGAAGACAGGGATCAAGACCATCCCCATGGAAAAGAAATGCAAAAAAGCAAAATGGCTGTCTGGGGAGGCCTTAGCCTCCTGAAATCCTGAAAGATGATGCTGTGAAAGCGCTGTACTCAATATGCCAGCAAGTTTGGAAAACTCAGCAGTGGCCACAGGACTGGAAAAGGTCAATTTTCATTCCAATCCCAAAGAAAGGCAATGCCAAAGAATGCTCAAACTACCACACAATTGCACTCATCTCACATGCTAGTAAAGTCATGCTCAAAATTCTCCAAGCCAGGCTTCAGCAGTACGTGAACCGTGAACTCCCTGATGTTCAAGCTGGTTTCTGAAAAGGCAGAGGAACCAGAGATCAAATTGCCAACATCTGCTGGATCATGGAAAAAGCAAGAGAGTTCCAGAAAAACATCTATTTCTGCTTTATTGACTATGCCAAAGCCTTTGACTGTGTGGGATCACAATAAACTGTGGAAAATTCTGAAAGAGATGGGAATACCAGACCACCTGACCTGCCTCTTGAGAAATCTGTATGCAGGTCAGGAAGCCACAGTTAGAATTGGACATGGAACAACAGACTGGTTCCAACTAGGAAAAGGAGTATGTCAAGGCTGTATATTGTCACCCTGCTTATTTAACCTATATGCAGAGTACATCATGAGAAACGCTGGACTGGAAGAAACACAAGCTGGAATCAAGATTGCTGGGAGAAATATCAATAACCTCAGATATGCAGATGACACCACCCTTATGGCAGAAAGTGAAGAGGAGCTAAAAAGCCTCTTGATGAAAGTGAAAGAGGAGAGTGAAAAAGTTGGCTTAAAGCTCAACATTCAGAAAATGAAGATCATGGCATCCAGTCCCATCACTCCATGGGAAATAGATGGGGAAACAGTAGAAACAGTGTCAGACTTTATTTTTGGGGGCTCCAAAATCACTGCAGGTGGTGATTGCAGCCATGAAATTAAAAGACGCTTACTCCTTGGAAGAAAAGTTATGACCAACCTAGATAGTATATTCAAAAGCAGAGACATTACTTTGCCGACTAAGGTCCGTCTAGTCAAGGCTATGGTTTTTCCTGTGGTCATGTATGGATGTGAGAGTTGGACTGTGAAGAAGGCTGAGCACCGAAGAACTGATGTGTTTGAAATGAGGTGTTGGAGAAGACTCTTGAGGGTCCCTTGGACTGCAAGGAGATCCAACCAGTCCATTCTAAAGGAGATCAACCCTGGGATTTCTTTGGAAGAAATGATGCTAAAGCTGAAGCTCCAGTACTTTGGACACCTCATGAGAAGAGTTGACTCATTGGAAAAGACTCTGATGGGAGAGATTGGGGTCAGGAGGAGAAGGGGATGACCCAGGATGAGATGGCTGGATGGCATCACTGACTCGATGGACGATGGACGTGAGTCTGAGTGAACTCCAGGAGATGGTGATGGACAGGGAGGCCTGGCGTGCTGCGATTCATGGGGTGGTGAAGAGTCGGGCACGACTGAGCCACTGAACTGAACTGAACTGAACTGAGAAGAAACAGCATTATAGAAAGAAAACTTGAGTTGCACCTAAGGAGAGCTTGTTGTTCAACATCCTGACTTCCCAGCTGGCTGGTATGCTCATCCCAGAATAGAAGTGCCATAAATACTTGCCAATAATAAAGAGAAAGTTGAAATTCTCCCAGTAAGAGATAAATGCCTCAACAGCTGGAGCAAAGAAAATGGAGAGATAGGAGTGCTCGTATCTTGTAGACAAGAGATAACTAGAAGAATGAGAGAAAGGCCATTAAAGATGACTGAATTTTCCATTTGGGGTGACCATGTAGATGGTAAACCATTGAACCAAATGTGTAATGCCAGAAGAGGAGCAAGTTTAGAAAAGAGCACCTATTAGAGTACCTTTGGCAACAATGTCATTGGTAATGTTACAAATCCGGTGCTTACCAGTGAGATCTTTCTGTTACAAAAATATTGCTACTAAGTGTTTTAGAGGTAAGTTTGTAAGATACTAAGTTGCTGGCCACAGTTTGATCTGCTCCCACATGTGTGAAGTGAGGAGTAAAGAGTATTCATTCCAGTAAGGTTTGTAATAACAAAGTATTTAAAAAACACCTTAAATGTGGGACTTCCTGGTGGTCCAATGGCTAAGATTCCTCACTCCCAATACAGGGGGTCCGGGTTCAATCCCTGGCCAGAGAACTGGATCCCACCTGACATGACACCTGCTGCAGCTAACGATCCTGCGTGCCACAACTAAGACCCATCACAGCCAAATAAACAATGAATAAATAAATGTTTAAAACAAAACACCTTAAATTTCATTGATACACAAGAGTTTAAATGTCTGATCTCTTGTTTACAATGGCTTAGTCAAACAAGAAAGTCAGCATTTTTGAACAGATAATTTAAGTCCAGAATGAAATAGAAAAGGTTGACTGAATTTAAGTTCATAATATTTTAATCTATTCTACTATACTGGTATTCATAGTAGACTCAAACAATTTCAAGTGAGTAATCTAAAAATCATAAAACACCATAGTTGACAGGTATTTTAATTTAAGCAAGTTTGAGTATTAACAAATCTCCATAAAATTCCTTTAAACAAAGTCTAATTCAACAAATACTTTGACTACCTTAGTTTCGTAACTGTAATAATGAGTGTTTTTATGTATATATCACTTTGGATTTTACAAACCATTTTCAATTTTTGATTACCATTGAATCCCAACGATCAGGGCAAGTGGAAATCACCTGCCAAAAGTTGAAGCAAAAATCCTATTATTGTTATACCTCCAAGGCAAAGTTTCAAGATAAAAGATAGAGACAGTTTTGTTCTCTCAAAAGAAAAGAAGTTTATTTCCTCTGGTTCCTCAGGATGCAAGGCATTTAGCAACTTTGTTCCACTCCTAGTTTTTAAAAATGTAGCTTTCAAAATAAGACACACTAAAATAAGGCACAGTGGAAATCTTTCCAAAATGACATTTCATACAATTTCCCTATTCTCCATGAAAACCTATGATGGAAAAACTGTATGTTCTAGCTTTCTGAGACGCATTCTAAAAATAAGCTAATGTATCACTCAGTGTGCAAGACATGCTTCAGGTTGGTCCTCAAATTCCTATAGATAACTTACAGCAACATTTTACCAAAGCAAAAGAATGTAATACCGAAGCAAACTATCTCCACGTGGATTTTCCCTGGTGGTCCAGTGGTTGAGAATCCACTTGCCAGTGGAGGCGACAAGGGTTTGATCCCTGATCTGGGAAGATTCCACATGCCATGTAGCAATTAAGGCTAAGTGCTACAACTACTGAAGCTGGTACACTCTAGAGTCCCTGCTCACTGCAACTAGAAAAAGCCTGCCTGCAGCAACAAATACCCAGCACATCAAAACAGAATAAAATTTTTAAAAATTATTTTAAAAAAATAGTCTCCACAGATCATTGTACCAAGTTTCACAGGTGTCCCCAGCCCTTTGGGAGTTTGCTTACCTCCAAAGACACAATGACGGATGGCTTCTTTTTCAGTTCCTCACATTTCCTCTTCTTACAGATCTGATGGCTGTTCTTTCTATTCTTACAGTAAGTACATTCACCACAATTGGTCTTCTGCTGGCAGGGCTCACAGACCCCACATCGCTTTCGTTTCTTCTTTTCCAAGGTAGGTAGCAGAGTTGTGTAGGAAGGAGAAGAGGTACTAGCGAGTGGCACTGGCCTAGACACCACTGTGGTGTTGATGTCAACCATGCTGGTGGCGCTGACCTGGGAGCTCCCTCCTTCCAATGTGCTGGGACTCACCAGGGAGAGCTGGGCAATGCCCTGTGGAGCCGGCTGGAGTCCTCTCTCAGGGGCTAATGTGAACCCCTGAGTGTGAGCTGGCAGAAAGCTTATATGAACCTTCTTCTCGTTTTCTATATTGTTCATAGGTATTACAGGAGGTACCAAAATTATCTCTGAGTTTGATGACGGTTGAGGAGTGTGACCTGAGCCCGAAGGCAAAATCTGCATAGTGTCTGGGACCTCAAGCCCAGATGAAACGGTGCCCTGGGGCTCGGGCCATGCTGGGAGAGCATTACAGGTAGCAACTGGGTTATGAGGGGCAGGAAGAAAGATAGGTGGGTCTGAGGCAGTACCACTACCCATACCAAGGACTTGTTGATTTAAGATAGCACCAAAGATCTCTCCTTGGACTGGAATAGCACCAGGAATCTCTGGTGGGTCTAGAGTCTCACCCAAAGGCTCTCCATGAACTGGGTTAGCACCAGGAACTTCCCATTGATGTGGGACAGCACTAACGGCCTGTCCTAAGACAGGGGTGGTATCAGGAACTTCCTGTTGATCTGGGGTAGCTTTGAGTACCTCTTGATGATCTGGTTTAGCACCAAGGGTTTCTTGTTCTGAACCTGCCAAGAAGAGTTTTATTAATGAGGTAGGATATATTGACCCACCAATAGACAAACAGTTTCTAAGGTCCAATGCAGGTACAACCTTATTAAAGCTGGAGGTGGGGCAGCAACCATGTTCACTTTTGATGGGATCCAGGTAAGAATCAGACAGCTTAAGAGATTCTACTCGTGAACCCAAATCTTCTAACTGAATGCTGGGGTTTCCTTCAGAGGTAACCTTGAGGGCTGCTCTTTGGAGCAAAGGAACACAGACAGTGTCCTGAGCAAACATTCTAGGGGAATCACTGATATTATTCAATGTCTCTCTAGAGAATAGTCCTTCTCCACCATACGTCCCTTCCAGTGACCCAGAAAGAATCTCTGCTGCAGGGTCACTAGGAGTAGAGCAAATTATTTTGGAATCCTCGACACCTTGGGACCAAGACTGGGTTGTCTCTTGGCTCTTGTCTTTAATGAAAGATGCATTTTTTATGCCAATTAGCTTCTCTATATCAGGGGGGACTGGGGGGTCTTGCATTGGGACTGAATCATTTTCTGAGTGCTTTACTCCCATGTCTGTAAGTACCTTATAATCACACTCATGTTGCTTTCCTAGATTCTTAGGTGGTGGAACTTTCTTGGGTCTGGCTATGACCACTGGGGGTTGGGAGAGTCGTCTGCTAAGAGAGGTACTTCGCAGAGCCATTGTAAATCCATTGCAAGTTAAGGACTCTGGGTTCTGAAAAAGAACCTCGGTCCTATCCAAATTCATTCGTGCTGCTCCAGCTCTTGTCAGAAGGCTTCTGACTGGCACAGTCAGTTTGGGTTCTGTTTTTTTCTTAACATCTCTTTCTTGCACGAATTGCTTCAATTTTCCAGGGCTCACAGTCTTGACAGTCGCCACATTTTTGTTGGCTGGCTTAGATCCCTTCTTCAGCTGGTTGTTTTTCTTCTTGTTTAGATCTTCCCTCCTGACTAATTTGGAATGTCTTGCATGGCGAGATCGAGACATAGCTACGAAGTAGGAAAATCTGAAAGGGCACGAGGGACAGAGTCATTGGTCCTTTGGAAAGTCTCACTTCAGAGGAGAATCTGCATGCACCATGGCTGTGCTCAGTTGCACGAGGTTTTGGTCTGAAATTAAAAAAAAAAAACAAACATTGGCAATGAGCCTTTTTCCTATGCAGTCTCTCATTTGAAATAGGACATTGGAACTTCCCTGGTGGTACAGTAGATAAGAATCTGGCTGCCAGTGCAGGGGACACAGGTCTGATCCCTAGTCTGGTAAGATTTCACATGCTTTGGAGCAACTAACCCCATGAACCACAACTACTGAGCCCGAATTCTAGAATCCATATGCTGCAACTATTGAGCCCGTGTGCCTAGAGCCCGTGATCCAAAATAAAAGAAGCCACCACAATGAGAAGCCTGTGCACTTCAAGAAGACTAGCCCCTGCTTGTTGAAACTAGAGAGAGCTTGTGAGTAGCAACAAAGACCCAGCACAACCAAAAAAGTGTTTAAAACAGAAATGGAATATTCACTAGCAATTATTAATTAAAATTAAGAAACAGAATATTTACTACAAAACAAAAGTATAATAGACACAAAACATACTGAAGTACCCTTTAAACCTTGGATTCACAAATAAAGCTCCTTTAATTTCTGTGACAATTGATTAAGTTAATGAAATTCTTTGAATAAGCTAAGCATGGGCGTGTCTTTAAATTAGAAGCCACAACTATTGTAGTTACAAGTAGTTTAAATCTCAAACCTAATCTTTACAAATGTGAATACTTAAAAGTTACCTCTTTCTCTCTTAGTTCCCCAACCAGTTGGTGAGGGAAAGAACCAGGGCCACAGCAGTGAAAGCACAAAATCCTAACTACTGGACCGCCAGGGAATTCCCCAAAAGTTATCTCTTACACCCTTTTCTCAGCCCATCACTACCCAAGCACGGTATTACCTGTTGGACAGTAAAGCTGCCAAAGCCAGAGGAAGAAGAGCTTACATTATCCAAGAAACTCTACTCCTTGGAGATCCAATAGTATTAATAACATATTTCAATTAACAACCTAAATTTTTCAGATATGTTTTAATAAGCAGCCATGTTTAAAAAACAAATTGACTATATGAGGGTCTTGTATCTAGTTTGTTTCACTTTTTCTATTTCATATTCAGTGCTCCAATGGCACCCCACTCCAGTACTCTTGCCTGGAAAATCCCGTGGACGGAGGAGCCTGGCAGGCTGCAGTCCATGGGGTCGCCAAGAGTTGGACACGACTGAGCGACTTCACTTACACTTTTCACTTTCATGCATTGGAGAAGGCAATGGCAGCCCACTCCAGTGTTCTTGCCTGGAGAATCTCAGGGACAGGGGAGCCTGGTGAGCTGCTGTCTATGGGGTCATGCAGAGTCAGACACAACTGAAGTGACTTAGCAGCAGCAGCAGCAGCTCCCATTTCACTTCAATTATGTTTTCCAATTTCTCCATCTCTTCTTTGTTTTAATATTCTTTTTCAAGCCTTTATCAAGCATAGTAGAAAAGCTCTTATGTGCATAAATATATATATATATAAATCATACATATAATATATATCTTTTAGAGAACTTATGAATTTTTGCCTAACTAAAAACTTTATAACATTTTGAGTCCAGTTGTTTGACTTAACAGAAACAAAATGCTAGATTTCTAATTTAAAATAGACATGCAGCAAACAATAAAAATTTACTGTATAGCATAGGGAACTATAGCCAATATCATATAATAATCTGTAACGGAAAATGACTTCAAAAATAATATGTGTATACATATAGCTGAACCATGAAAAAAGAATTCTACTTTTTGAAATTCAGTAATGTTTACATTTTTGCCAGTTTTTCTAAATATTCTATGGACATCTAATAGCAACACATGAGATACAAAATTTTAAATATATTTGTGTAGGATATAAATAGAAATCTATTATATTTAAATTATTAATGACATCATTCAAGGTACTCTTCCCATTTTTTCTACACTTGATAAAAATATTCTCAGAGAAATGTTAATATGTTTCACTATGATTATACATATATTTATTTTCCCTTGTTTTTCTTCTGATTTAGCTTTATTTATCTTTGTTTCTTTGTTGTTAGGTGTCTAGTGGTTTGTGATATTTATCTTTGTGAATTGTACTTTTTATCATTAAAAATATTCATTTCAAAATTAATAAATTTAATTAAGAATCTACAAATTTTGAGTTTTATACATGGACACAAAAACAGCATAAAATCTGGGGAGTTAGTATCACCAGATTAGGTTACAAATAGAACTCATGGGTCCACAAATATCTGAGTACCTCCTCAGTATAAGGAAGGCATTGTCATGGGGACTGTCCACACCCAGAAATGATGTCCCTCTTTCCTCCTTCAACCAACTTAATCCAAAGACTGCTGGTTCAAGGTTCTCCTTGGTGGTCCAGTAGCTAAGACTCTGCACTGTCAATGCAGGGGGCCAACATTTGATCCCTAGTCAGAGAATTAGATCCCACATGTTGCAACTAAGGATTCAAAAGCTACAACTAAAGATCCCACGTGCTGTAACTAAGACCCGGTACAGCCAAATAAGTATATAAATATTCAAAATCCAAAGAAACAAAGACTGCTGGTTCTAAAGCCCTTCTACCAAGGGTCCCAAAATTTTCATGCTGAATATTTAAGCAAGGAAATTGGAAATAAAGAGAAAATGAGATATTACAAACAATAAAGAACAATATATCAAGCAACTATTATTTGAAAGTTCAGAAAAGAGGAGAAAATGAAAGGGGACTGGCCAAGAATCATCATCAAATTGCACTTTTGTCTCCTCAAATGGCCTGACTCTGACTTCAAAGAGATGGGAATACCAAACCACCTGACCTGCCTCTTGAGAAACTTATATGCAGGTCAGGAAGCAACAGTTAGAACTGGACATGGAACAACAGACTGGTTCCAAATCAGGAAAGGAGTACGTCAAGGCTGTATGATGTCACCCAGCTTATTTAACTTATATGCAGAGTACATCATGAGAAACGCTGGGCTGGAGGAAGCACAAGCTGGAATGAAAATTGCCAGGAGAAATATCAACAACCTCAGATATGCAGATGACACCACCCTTATGGTAGAAAATGAAGAGGAACTAAAGACCTTCATGATGAAAGTGAAAGAGGAGAGGGAAAAAGTTGGCTTAAAGCTCAACATTCAGAAAACGAAGATCATGGCATCCGGTCCCATCACTTCATGGCAAACAGATGGGGAAGCAGTGGAAACAGTGGCCAACTTTATTTTTCTGGGCTCCAAAATCACTGCAGATGGTGATTGCAGCCATGAAATTAAAAGACACTTACTCCTTGGAAGGAAAGTTATGACCAACCTAGACAGCACATTGAAAAGCAGACACATTACTTTGCCAACAAACGTCCGCCTAGGCAAGGCTATGGTTTTTCCTGTGGTCATGTATGGATGTGAGAGTTGGACTGTGAAGAAAGCTGAGCACAGAAGAATTGATGCTTTTGAACTGTGGTGTTGGAGAAGACTCTTGAGAGTCCCTTGGACTGCAAGGAGATCCAACCAGTCCACTCTGAAGGAGATCAGTCCTGAGTGTTCATTGGAAGGACTGATGCTGAAGCTGAAACTCCAGTACTTGATGCGAAGAGTTGACTCATTGGAAAAGACTCTAATGCTGGGAGGGATTGGGGGCTGGAGGAGAAGGGGATGACAGAGGATGAGATGGTTGGATGGCCTCACTGACTCAGTGGACAGAGGTTTGGGTGGACTCCAGGAGTTGGTGATGGACAGGGAGGCCTGGCGTGCTGCGGTTCATGAGGTCACAAAAAGTTGGACACGACTGAGCGACTGAACTGAACTGAACCAAATGATCATCAGTCTGTGGCAAAATGAGAAAAAAAAAAGAGGCTGAGTACACCTGAAACTAACACAACATTGTAAATCAACCCGTGAAAAAGGGAAAGTGTTGGTCTCTTTGTCATGTCCCGACTCTGTGACTCCATGGACTGTGGCCTGACAGGCTCCTCTGTCCA
This sequence comes from Capra hircus, assembly GCF_001704415.2. Taxonomy (NCBI): domain Eukaryota; kingdom Metazoa; phylum Chordata; class Mammalia; order Artiodactyla; family Bovidae; genus Capra; species Capra hircus. The sequence continues at coordinate 20,728,884 of NC_030835.1, forward strand.
TGGAATTCTCTAGGCAATAATACTTGAGTGAGTTACCATTTTCTTCTCCAGGGGATCTTCCCCCTTTCAAGGACTGAACCCGGGTCTCCTGCATTGCAGGCAGATTCTTTCCTATCTAAGCCACCAGGGAAACACAAATCAACTATACTTCCATTTTTAAAATAAAGAGGTTAAAAAAAGGCATGTAAAGCTTTTCATAAGTCTGAATTAATTTAATTACTGTCTTCCTTTTTCTCTCATTAAAATTTCCTTTCTAAATATATAGAGTGCTTCCCTGGTATCTCAGTGCTGGAGAGCCTGCTTGCCAATACAGGAGACAGGGGTTTGATCCCTGGTCTGGTAGGATCCCACATCCCTCGCAGCAGCTGAGCCTGTGTGCCACAACTATTGAGCCTGTGATCTTGGACCCAAGAGCCACAACCACTGAGCCCATAAGCAGCTACTGAAGCCTGCTCACCTTAGAGCCTGGGCTCCCCGACAAGAGAAGCCACACCAAGGAGAATTCCCAGCACCACACCTAGAGAGCAGCCCCTCTTCCTACAACTAGAGAAAAAGCCAAACAGCAATGAGGACCCATTCTTAAATTCTGAAATAAATTCACGTTCTTAAATAAATAAAATTTATTTAAAAAGTAGACAATTCCCTGGTGGTTCAGTGGTTAGGACTATGTACTTCCATTGCAAACGGAAGAGGTTGCACCCCTAGTATGGGAGGTAAGATTCTGCAAGTTGCATGGCCAAAATAAAAGTTTTAAAAAGTAATAAAAGTCCTTTTTTTGTGAAAAGGTGGAGATAGGTTTTTTTTCTTTTCTTTTAAAATTATTACCTGGTACAGTGAAAATTTGACAGTCCTCTTCCATCCTCAGATTTTGGTTTTGTTTTGGTTGTACTTTTTTGATCCAGGTAATCCTGGGATACACTATTTGGTTTTGTGGCTAGAGATGGTGTTGCATTAGAAAACCCTCAGTTTCAAGCTGTGATCACCAGCTGTGTCCTTCAGCAAACTATTTAACAGGAGTCAAGTTTCCTGTGTTTGAAATGAGGTTGTTTGGGGGGACCAATGGGCTTCTTTGGGGAAAACCTAGTGGTAATGGTTTCATCCTTTTGATATCTGAGGTAAGAACAAAGACTTTAAAAATAGATGTGGGTTCAATTTCTAGATCAGAAACATTATCAGCCATGTGATTTTGACAAATTCCTTGGTCTCTCTATCCCTCAGTTTACTTATGTATATTAGAATAAGAAGCATAATAAGAACTTTCCTAGTGGTCCAGTGGTTAAGACTGCACACTTTCAATGCAGAGGTCATGGGTTTGATTCCTGGTCAGGGAAATAAGATTCCACATGCCTTGGGGTATAGGAGGAAACAAAAGCATAATAGTACTGACTTTACTGGGTAACTACCAGAATAAAATGAGATGATATATGTAAAGGCTTAGCACAGAGCTGGCATATAATAAATGTTTTATAAATGAGAGCTTAAAAAAACAGTCTGCCTACAGGCCAACATTAAAAAAAAAAAGAGAGAGATAGAGAAAATAAATTTAATAGTAGTTATCATTATAGAACCAGTTTAATCCTCAGTTTGCCATATCCTGCAAAACAAGATCTAATTCTTTTTTTCTGTCTTCACCTAACATATTGTAGGCCACACACTATAATAAAAGATATCAGAGCACAACATTTAGAGTCAAAGCACTGAGCCTTTAAGAAAGATTTTTAAAATAGACATTAGTGATAACATTAACCACAAGAAAAACAGCATTTTGATAAATCTGTGCTAAATACAAATACTAGGCTAAATACAAATCCACTTGAATTCTTGGCATTTAAGCTTACTGCTTTCCTCTTTTCTTAAAAAAAAAAAAAGTTTGGCTACACTAGCTCTTTCACTGTGAAAAGCTGTAGGATATTTTCTCCAAAGACCACTGGTTTTCACACCACCATTTTTAGAAAACAAAGACATTCCAATTCTAATCTCCAGCAAGTCGGCAATCTTTATAAGGATGTATTTTCAGATAACAAAAAGCAATCCATCCCATTCACTAGAAATTCAGAAATTCAACAATATCAGTATAAGCATACTTTATGTCTTATATCAGGATTACATGGCTAAAAATTATTAGGGGCATATAATCTAAGTGCTGCAATCAGTCATGAAAATTAAAATTTTTATGCTGAGGCAAGTAATCTGTATATGCCAGAGGGTGTCATGGGATCTGCTTTTGAAAGTAGTTTATAACTTGATCTCTGTCTCATATATTCTTTTATATTTTTTAATGGAAGTGCTTTAGAAATTCAGACTTGTAATTAAGATAATGTTTACCATTCAAACCTTATCTCCTGAAAAAGAGCCTGTCAAGGAAATGGAAAAGGTATGAGCAACATGGACTGGAAAGATGTGGCCTCTTTAAATGGTAACAGCCTTTTTATGAGATCCTGAAAGAGGCCAATGACCCCTAAAAACCCAACTGCAGGAAAGAAACCACTGGGTACCACTCAGCCAAACAATCAGAAACAAAATAAGCACTCCCACAAGATCTTAATTTTATCACTTGGCCCCACTGATGAAATGTAACCCCTTTTGTGATAAACTAAATTATCCCCAGGACTGAACTCTGAGAGGAGAGGAAATAAGCTTTTTCTGAAATTCGGGGGCATGGGGGGAAGAGAGGGAACCCATTCTATTATATAGATTCATATTTAAATATGGAATTTTCTACACATCTTATTTTCCTTATTAATTTATAAACATTATTAAATGCTTTATTTCCTTTTTTGGGTGCTTTATTTTTTATAGAGTATTTAAGTCATAGAAAAATACATTTACAATTGAATACTAATTCCACTTCCGTTTTTCATTTCTGATGAAAACTGACATTTCAGTATTTCTCAGAAATCAGTTTTATTCTACTCTAAAGTATATTCAAGAGTCTGAGTGCATGGAGGTAGCTACAGGATAACATGATTGGAACAAAAAATAAGAGAATAATGTCCTTGTTATCAAACATAATAGTAGGTCCCAGAGGGGGCCTACATGCAATTAATTAATACTATCTGGTGAGCTCTATGTTCCTGGAGGAGAAAACAAAGCAAAATGAAACAAACTAGCGAAACTTCCAACAACTGTGGGATACAAAGCATCACTTGGGTTAACTAGTATTTTCACCAGAGGGCATCAAGATCCTCAACCCATAATAATTTTTCCCCCCTAAAGTGTCGTTGTGACATAAGGGACTGGAGTTGGAGTAAGACATGAGATCTAAACATTACTGCCAAGGAGATAAGGGCCAACTTATAATTTAAAACATGGAAAGAGATTCTAGCCCAAAATAGAAAATCGAAGGTTACAGAGAAAGTGGAGAAGAGGCTAGATCAAGTCCCAGGGCCTATGTATGTATCTGCTAATTATTCACACATAATTTAAACATAGCTAACCAAATTGATCAATAAACAGGATCAGACTTCTGCCTCAGTATTATTTGAGTTTACTAAGCAGTCTTTCCCTAAAGAGCCTTAAAAAGGGGAGGTGGGAGGAAGCAAAAACAATTTCTGATGCAATCACCTTGCCTAAAAACTGAAAAGCTGTCTTCCTAAACTGTATCAGTTGTCTGTAAAGGACAATATTGACAGTACTGTGATAGAAAAATCTTATCCCACCTACATCCCTCCTCCTTCTGGATTTCCCAGTCCCCTGGGGCAGGAAGTGGCTGAACTGATGTAACCATCCAGCCCACATGTCAATTTAAAATTATACTGCAATCCTTCCCACCACCAGTAGTGGCCAAAAAAGTGGTGAGTATTTGCATACATAGAGCTAGTTTCGAAAGAAACTCTGATTTCATAGTCACTCCATTCAGCTTCTTAGAATTTAAAGGCTGCTGCACTTGACTGAGAAATACAAGACTTAAAAAAAAGCATTTCTTTTTAAAGGGCACCACTTCGCTTAGTTTCCTCCAGTAACTAAGTTCTGAAGGAAGAGGAGGTGGGCGGGCTGCTTGTAGTTCCTAGATAGTTTTCTACCACAGGAAGTGTGAGAGCTCTCCGCACATGGAAAGACTGTGGAGGGAAACTCACTAGAATGCCAGCAGATTTAGTCAAAGGCTCCTTCCATATGTAAAACACCCTTGCTGCCCTGCAGAGAGCAAGGAGGGAAAAAAGCCCAAAAGGGCCACAGAAAGGGAAGGGATAAGTTAAAATGGAAAGAGAATGACCCCGCCAATAACAAGAAAAGCATAAAGCATGTTGAGAAGAAGAGGAAAAAGCAGAAGGAAGAAAATGTCTAAAGAAAAAAAAAAGCAAAAGTATAGAAAGGGGGAAGAAACATGTAGCAATACAGCTAGAATATAAAAAGACAACTGGATCAAAACACAAGACTAAAGTTAGAAAGATGGAGGGGTGGGGAAAGAGAAACTTAGAAGAGTAGAGGGAGGGAAAAATACGGAGGCAAAGAAGCAGGTGGGGGAGGGGAGGGACAAACTAAGACTGGAGGAGGAAGAGAAACAAAGGGCAGGGACAGAGGTGATCCAAAACTCCAGCCCATCAATTCCGGATCAGAGCTGGGAGCCATAGCTAACCCTCGGCTAAATGGTAAGCGGTGACCCAGGAGTTCTCAATATGAGCTACTAGTCTTTGCAAAGAGATAGGGGCAGTGGATGCTAATAGCTCTCATACTTGATTCTGAAGTTTAATTGAAACCATAACATGGTTTTAAACACTGTCAGACATTGACAACCAAGCTAATTACAATCTCTTAACTGGGGAGTGAAGACACTTGGGTTTCAACCTGTGTAACCAACGCAAACCAGTAAAATCAGGAAATTCACTCAAAATCAACGTTACCGGAGGCTTTTAGTTCTCAGAAACAACGCTGACTAATCCCCAAACCTCTCCTTATCTGCATACCCGCCTTGTTTAATTGTACGCATAAATTCCTAATATGTCTTAAAATGCTCTCGCCCTAACCGGTTCACCAGCACATTTTCCAAACTCCTTTTGGCATCCTGAGTGAGGCCTAAGGAGGCCGACACTTTTTTATTTTACTTTATAACATTGAGGAGAGGGGGAGGTGGAAAGGATGGGCATTTTTCAGTTCAGAGCGGACCTGAGGTTGCTGCCCTGTAGCGCCGCACTTAACCCGTCTGGGTGCAGCGCTCAGCGCACTCCGCCGGCACTAGACTGCACCTAATAGACTCCTCGCTCAAAGTCTTGAAAAGCTTTTCAAACATGTATTTATAAACTGATCATTACTGTATTATGCAGCTCATTTTGTGCTCAAGAGTGGAGCCGGGGAGTAGGGGAAGAAGCAATGGGGGAGTTGGAGCTGGGGAAAGACTCCCAGGTCAAGTAATATTTATTCTCTTGTTGATACATTAATTTTTATTGGGTCAGAAATGCCCAATTTGTGTTCCCCATTACAGTGGGAGGTGTGTAGTACTGTGACGGGCCAGCAACTTCCCGACCGCTTTTTGTAGAGACTGCGCACAGCCCTTAGTAGCTGAATCGCTTTGGGAGTGCGGGTGAGAGGAGGGAAGGAAGAGAGGAGAGGGGTGAGGAGGAGAGGGAGAGAGACCTGGCCCAGTCTCTTCCCGACACGTGAGGTGGCGGCGGTCCCTGGCACCCCCGGCCCCGGCCCCTCACGTGCCGGCCGAAGTGTCCCTGCACCCGGCTCCGCACGTCTCCCACCCTAGGGCCCCACTCCAGGATTCCGTGCTAGTGATGAGACGGCAAGCCGGCGCTTTCGGCGACCGAGTGGCGCCCGTAAGGGTTTCGAGAAGGCCATTTTGACAGAACACTATTCCATTCCCTACTCCCTTCCTCCCCGATCCGCAGAACTCCAGGTCAACCTCCGGCAAGCCTCTCCGGCTACCTCCACTCCAAAAGTTTCGTCCCTGAAGCCTCCTCCCCGAAAAGCTCACGGAAGGCAAGCGCCAAATGTTCTCCCAACGAGCTGGCCCCCTGCGTTAGCATGGGGGAGGAAGAAAACTCCTTTTGGGGGTACACGAGTCCACACCCGAAACTCGCCCTGACTCTTCGCGCTCCTCAGCCCGAGGCGCTCGGACCTCCGTTTCTCCTCCGAGGGGCATCTCTCGCGGGCACAGTCGGGGAATGCCCCCTCCCAAAGCCACGCTCGCCCTCCCCCAATCCTCCAGTTTCCAGCGGAGCTCGGGGTCCCGGCCCGAGGCGCTCGGCTCTCCCCACCCGGCGTCCCAGCCCGGCCTCAGGGCAGGCGGCCGCGTCCTCTGGCCGGGGGTATTGTTTACCACCCGCAACAAAAGCGCCCCAAGCGGCCTTGGGTGGGGGGTCGCCGCGGGGAGTGGGCCCATCCCTGCGACGCCCGCGGCCCCGCGGACGCGGAACCCCGGCCCAAGTCCAGCCCCAGCCGTGCACTGCCCTTCGCAACCCCTTCCGGCCTCCGCGTGTGCCTCCCCAGACCCCCTGCCCTCTGCCCCTCTCCCAGCTCACCACTGGCCCCCTCAGGCTCCGAGGACTGCGCGCGTCCCCCCGGCTCCAAGCCTGCACCAGCCCTCGGGGAAACTTTCCAACTTGCGATCGTCCCCACAACTTCGGAGTCGGGGGCCCCGGCGGGCGCGAGGGGCGCGGGAGGGCCCCGGGAGGACACCTACCGGCTGCCTGGCAGGGTCAGGGCCCGAGCCCCCGGGGTGGGCGACTGCTTCCCAAAGGTCCACAGCGCAGAGGCAGGTAGAGTTGCATGACTGGGGCGGGGCAGGGGGGCGTCCGGGGGGGCAGACCCGGGAGCAGAGGGCCCAGCGGCTGCGCGCACAAAGCGGCGCGGGAGCGGGCTGCGCTGCCACTCCCCGCCAGGTCAGCCCCCCGGAGCAGCACTGTCTCCCCAGGACAGACCTCAGGGAGTGAAGCTGGGGCTCTGCCTTCCCTGGACCCTGCTCTGCTGAGCGAGAGGCAAAACGCGAGCTGGATTTCCCCAAACTGGAGCTGGACTCCTCTCTAGACCCTTACCCCTCCCCTTGGCCCTCTTCTTTCCCAACCTTTTTATTTTTTTTTTTAAGGTCAAAGGAGAATATTGGAGAAGGAAAACGTTATCAAGATCTTCTTGTCATGACCTTTTTTTTTTTTTAAGAGGTACTCTCGGGCTGAGTGAAAAGTTTGGGGGGTCTCTGAATGGAATGTTTGGATATCCATTAATATCCATTAATGGATACATTAATGGGGATGCCAGGTCAGAGATGCCACCATTGAGCAATATTTGGGTAACGAGCAATGGAAAACTGCCCTCAGCATCTTAGAGAGAAGCCAGAGAAGGGTTGTGTTCCCTTGACTCAGAGCTTGATGTCTGCAAGGGTCATCATAACATTTTTGTTACTTATTTGCCTTTGTACGTTGGCGGTATTCACTTTCCGATGAAGAAGACACAGGAATAAATAAGTTTTCATCATTAAGAGGAATAACCAGTGGCAGTATACCAAAAGTAAGACTGACTGGGGTGTTCGAATTTCTCCTTAAGAGTCTGATGGGCTATTGCTTCTTCCAGCAGACAGTTATTAAACAGACATGGGAATCTAAATCTTTAATGGAGTCACAGTGGTAAGGAACATAGAAATCATTCTTCCCAGGTCAAATTTCAATGGAAAGGAAAAGACTACTTCTATTGCCTTCCACACCATTCTATCCTTATCCTGCACATAATTTTTATTCTTTGTTATACATGCTTTAATAAACATAACCAGATTGTTCTTTTGATAAAGATTCCTAAACTTTCAACCTTTCTCACTGATGGATTCATTCAAATTTATTCTTGAGCTAGGAGCTGAGCATCCAGAGTTTAATGCAATTTGCTTCCTACCCAGGAGGAATGCACATTCCAGGTTTGCAAGCAGAGCAAACTAATGGCTCCACTGCAATATTTTCAGGGCTACAGTCGGATAAATACTTTGATTGGAGAAAGAAATATGGTTTTTAAAATAAAACTTCTACACAAATGCCACTCTTCTCAATGTTACCGAAAGCCTAATTGTCAGTATCTTGTCAGAAAAAATCTCCTAGGACCAAAATGAAAAGAATGTTGGGAGAGTTTGACTCAAAACTTAATTTTCTTAAAGAACAAAGGGAGAAAGGCTATCATGAACTAGCAATATCCTGGCTTTTGTCAATTAATTGAAATGATTTACTTAAAAAGGTATTGAGGGGCTTCCCTGCTGGTCCAGTGGCTAAGACTCTGAGCTCCCATTGCAGGGGGCTAGGGTTCGATCCCTGGTCAGGGAACTAGATTCCCTGTGCTACTACAAAGATCAAATATCTCACATGTCGCAGCCAAGTAAATTATTTTAAAAAGAAAAAGAAAAAAAAAAAAAGCTATTGAGATGGAAAAATCACACAAAGATATAGAGAAATGTCCAAGGCAATGCTTATTCTCTTCATTTCTTAAACATTATTTGAGGCCATACTATGTGCCAGGCACAGTTCCATACTTTGGGGGAAACAGCAGGAAGCAAACTGAAATCTCTTCTCTAGTGGTGCTTGCATTCAATAATGGAGTGGAGGCAAGGATAATAAAGGCTAGAAAGCAGAATACACATAGTATGTCAGATGGTAATGGTGAGAGTGGGAGGGGGGAGAAGGAGGGTAGGGGACACTGGATTCTGGGGAAAGCCCCAATTTTAAATCCAGCGATCAGCTCATGGAATAGATCTGAAAGAGATTAGGGAGAAAGCTGGGGGAGATTTTATGCTTAGGAAGGAGCAAATGACAAGGCCCTGAAGGTGAGTTTGTACCTGTGGTGACAAAACAATTCCACTGTATTTCACAATGGTAGAAAATTGGAAACTGGAACTTCTCTGGTGGTCCAGTGGTTAAGACTCCACTGCAGGGAATGTACGTTTGATCCCTAGTCAGGGAACTAAAATTTCACACGCCATGTCCAAAAAGTGAAATTCAATTAAAAAATCAGAAACTGAGTAAGAGTCCATTAAAAACAAAGGAAAAAACAGGATAGATAGGTCCCAATGACCAAGTCTGAGACAATTTTGAGTTTGGAAAAGAAGTTTATCTTGGAAAAGCAAATTTGAAAGTCATCAGCATGTTGATGACAATGAAAGTCACTTTGGTATCTGAGACTTAAAACATAGCCCTAGCAAAATCTGGTTCATTTGAACCTGTTAGAAAAGGGGTCTGATAATTATAACAGAAACTAAAAGGTTGAATAAATTGTGACAAACTAAACAATAATATGAGGTATCTACCCAAAGAGAAGAAAAGAAAGTGCAGTTCTTTCCAGACCTCAGTATCAAAGAATAAATGTTTAAGCAATTTCCTACTATCTTTACCCATTCTTAATAACAAAGCAAGAATTCCAGTCTTATTTCCAAAAACCTCTCTAGGAGAGAGAGGTGAAAATAAGGTAGGTATTGGATCTTTAGGGCTTCCCTGGTGGTGTGTAACTTCCTAAATACATATCTCTAATTTCAGCTTAATTGCCCTGTTTACTAATTAACTTCAGCAATGTCCTCTATCGGCCAAAAAAAAAAAAAGTTTTTTTTCTATTGGCAAAAAAATAGAGGTTAGGGGACACTGGATCCTGGGGAAAGCCACAATTTTAAATCCAGCGATCAGCTCATGGAATAGATCTGAAAGAGATTAGGGAGGAAGCTGGGGGAGATTTTATGCTTAGGAAGGAGCAAATGCCAATTTGCTTTCTATTTTTTCAATTTGGCAGAACTAACTGCTGATGGAGAACTCTTCAGTTCAGTTCAGTTCAGTCGCTCAGTCGTGTCCAACTCTTTGCAACCCCATGAATTGCAGCACGCCAGGCCTCCCTGTCCATCACCAACTCCCGGAGTTCACTCAGACTCACGTCCATCAGTCCGTGATGCCATCCAGCCATCTCATCCTCTGTCATCCCCTTCTCCTCTTGCCCCCAATCCCTCCCAGCATCAGAGTCTTTTCCAATGAGTCAACTCTTCGCATGAGGTGGCCAGAGTACTGGAGCTTCAGCTTTAGCATCATTCCTTCCAAAGAAATCCCAGGGCTGATCTCCTTCAGAATGGACTGGTTGGATCTCCTTGCAGTCCAAGGGACTCTCAAGAGTCTTCTCCAACACCACAGTTCAAAAGCATCAATTCTTCGGTGCTCAGCCTTCTTCACAGTCCAACTCTCACATCCATACATGACCACAGGAAAAACCATAGCCTTGACTAGACGGACCTTAGTCGGCAAACTCTTACACATCCATAAAAGTAAAAATTGTGCAAACAACAGAAAGACAGACTTACTATTCTCTATAAGGAGAACAGGCGTGGATGGATGGATTGATAGATGATATAATGATATAATAGTGGCTAGGAAAGAGTTAATAGTCCCTTGGTGATGTGGGACACTAACTACAATCAGAGAGGTCCTGGAAGAGCAGGGGAGGATGGGCAAGATAAACCTGTGCTAATAGCTCAGCATCGAAAAAGATGTAACGCTATCAATTCTGCTAAAAGTCCAAGAAAGCAAGGAAAACCTAGAGTTGAAAAGACCCAGGAAAATTCTCAGAGAATTTTCATGGAGCAGGTCTGCAGGAATTGGCATTTACTTGTCAGTTTACTGGCAGATGCAGACCTAAAATCTTTTCACTCAAGTTTCTAAACTGAATCAAAGATTGTCAAGAAAACAGGGTACATATAGCACGTGGTAGGTACAAACCAAAAGACACCTCAGTTGAGAAGGTGGTAGATGAAACCAAATTGATATTCTGAGGGAGAAAAAAATTTAGGCTTGCCAAATTGGTTTTGGAATTGATTTTGGAAAGAAGTGGAAAAATTAACATACCTTCACAGTAACTATAGAGAATGAAGATATATTCTAGTTATGATAACGAAACAAGAGCTTTTATAATATAGTCAGCTTCCAAAAGAACCATATCCTTTGGACTTTCCTGACAGTACAATAATTAAAACTCTAAAATATTTTTTTAATTAAAGAGTAAACATATCCCAAATCAAGAACTATCTGAGTGTGGTCAAGCTCAGTCTGTTTTGGTAAAAACTCCTTCTCTACTTCTATGACAAAATTCAGCCAGTTTCCCCATTTATGACTTGTCCAGCAACTTCAATGGTAAACTTTCCAACCCACTAATTCATTCATCCTCTTAACCGCTCCAGAATTTAACCTATCCTGGAAGCATCCTGATTTGACTTCTACATCCACATCATCCATTTTCTCTACTGTTTGTAAACAGCAGAATTCTGTGAGAGCCTTAGCCAGCTTTGACATCTTAAGACTTAAATCTGCATTAGGTCTGTATTTCTCCTTCAGTTCAGTTCAGTTCAGTCGCTCAGTCGTGTCCGACTCTTTGCGACCCCATGAATTGCAGCATGCCAGGCCTCCCTATCCATCACCATCTCCCGGAGTTCACTCAGACTCACGGCCATCGAGTCGGTGATGCCATCCAGCCATCTCATCCTCGGTTGTCCCCTTCTCCTCCTGCCCCCAATCCCTCCCAGCATCAGAGTCTTTTCCAATGAGTCAACTCTTCTCATGAGGTGGCCAAAGTACTGGAGCTTCAACTTTAGCATCATTCCTTCCAAGGAAATACCAGGGTTGATCTTCTTCAGAAAGGACTGGTTGGATCTCTGAGCCAGGTGTGCAACATAACGATTTGATTTATATGCACCATGAAATGATTACCACAATAAATTTAGCGAATAAGCTTTATCTCATATAGAGGTACTTCCCTGGTAGCTCAGACAGTAAAGCGTCTGCCTACAATGCGGGAGACCTGGGTTTGATCCCTGGGTCGGCAAGATCCCCTGGAGAAGGAAATGGCAACCCACTCCAGTATTCATGCCTGGAAAATGCCATGGACGGAGGATCCTGGTGGGCTACAGTCTGCGGGGTCACAAAGAGTCGGACACGACTGAGTGACTTCACTTTCACTTTCATGTAGATACAAAATGAAAGAAAATTTCTTTCCTTGGGATGAAAACTCTTACAATTTACTCTCTTAAATTTTACATATGACATATAGCAGTGTTATATTGTGTTGTACATTATATCCCTAGTGCTTATTTATTTTATAATTGGAGGTTTTTGTACCTTTTGACTATCTTCATCCAATTCCATCTCCCCCCACTCTCCACCTCTGATAACCACAAATCTGATCTTTCTTTATATGAGTTTCTTTGTTTGCTGAATTATTTTTGAAGTGTAATTGACCTACAACAGTCTGTTAGTTTCTGTTCCACAACACAGTGATTCAATATTTCTACCTATTACAAAATGATAACCACAATAGATTTCTTTTTCATATATTTCTTTTTAATTATTTATTTGGCTGTGATGGGTCTTCATTGCTGTGCGGGCTTTTCTCTAATTGTGGTGGGCGGGAGCCGCTCTCTAGTTGTGGTGCATGGGCTTCTGACTATCGTGGCTTCTCTTGTGGAGCTCAGGCTCAGAGCATGTGGGCTGCAGTAGTTGCTGTGCAGGAGCTCAGTGGTTGCGGCTCCTGGGCTCTAAAGCACAGGCTTGATAGTTGTGGCATGGGGGCTTAGTCGCTCCATAGCGTGTGGGATCTTCCCGGCATTGGCAGGCAGATTCTTCACCATTGCTCCACCAGGGAAGCTCTACAATCGATTTCTTAATTACCTCTCCCTCCCTTCCTGAACAGTACTGTTTCCTTCCTTACCTGAAGTTTTTTGCCTGTTACATGGCCGTCCATTTTCTTGTGCCCTTCAGCCTAGTCTCCATGCTACTCTATTGGAGCATTACTACATTAATGAACCCTTCTTTTTAGTCTCTTCAGGCTCTTCTTCACTGGTACCTTCTTGTCTACTGTCTAGCAGTCTTCCATGTGTATTATACTTAGGACATGCTTTTGCTTTGTCTTGCTTTCCCGTCTATCTTTAGCCCAATTTCTCTCCATGACAAATTCTATTTCATGCTATTTCCTGTTCCTATAACAGCTATTTGTTTCTGAGTCCATTGACCTACTCTCCCGAAGTTACACTCACAACACAGCTTCATTCCCTTTTTTCATCCCCCCTGCCCTGACTCTCGGAGAAGGCAATGGCAACCCACTCCAGTACTCTTGCCTGGAAAATCCCAGGGACGGAGGAGCCTGGTAGGCTGCAGTCCATGGGATCGCAAAGAGTTGGAACGACTGAGCGACTTTACTTTCACTTTTCATTTTTGTGCATAGGAGAAGGAAACAGCAACCCACTCCAGTGTTCTTGCCTGGAGAATCCCAGGGACGGCGGCGCCTAGTGGGCTGCCATCTATGGGGTCACACAGAGTTGGACACGACTGAAGCGACTTAGCAGCAGCAGCAGCAGCCCCTACCCTACATTTTGAAATTTCTCATCCCTGGAATTTTGTGACACCTATAGGCCATCCTGGTTCTTCTGCTAGAAGTCCAACCAAAATGCCTTCACCATCTTCTTCCTCTGGATACTTCCTTCTTCAGAGCCCTCTTGGCCTTGCAAACACTTTGGATCTCCTTGTCCAGAAAACTTCCAAAGCTGACTCTCCAGCCCTGAATGTTTTGCTCTGTGTCTGCAGTCCATTATCTCTAGCCCCTGAAGCCATGTGCTGTGTTCCTCATCTCTTTCTTTGCATTTTCACCTGAGACATGCTGGGACCTGCCTTGCTCTGATACTTGTTTCTCATAATATCACACATGGTGACTTCTACCTAGCAGGCACATTAAAGCCACCTGTCTGAATAATTTTCAAATGTTTTCTTCCTCCCTTCTGAGAATTCACTTAAAGCTGTCGATAATTTGGCGAGTCTCTTCTAAACAAATATACTTTCTCTAGCATTGTAAATAGAGGGGATGGAAAAGTTGGGACAGATACTGTTCTGCCTGGAATGTCCTTCTCCCTCCTGTTCTCTCTTTCCTCTATATTACTCTCATAGTTGCCAGGCTGGCACACTCTTCTTCATCCCTCAAATACCAGCTCACAAAGCTCCTTGTCTGTGAAACCTCACATAATAACGGAGGCAGAATTAGGAGCTTCGTAGCTCTCTCAACACAGCTTCTGCAATAGTCCCGTATCTGTCATAGTACTTCTCACTCGTGCCACCCCGGTTACTAAACTGTACACCTCTCAAAGGACTTCTCTTCCTTTTCTATATTTCCAGTGCTAGTTCCTGGTCCACAACATAGTGATTCGTAAAACAAAGCAGACGCCCAATATCTGTTAAATGACTCTCAGAGGTCCTATCTAAACTATCTAAACTCTGTGACTGTAATTATGTAATTCTATGTGCGAGTGCTAAGTCATTTCAGTTGTGTCAGACTCTTTGCAACCCTATGGACTGTAGCCTCTATCCACGGATTCTCCAGGTAAAAACATGGGAGTGGGTTGCCATACGCTCCTCCACGGGATCTTCCTGACCCAGGGATCGAACCTGAGTCTTTATGTCTCTTGCACTGGCAAGCAGTTTCTTTACCACTGGTGCCACCTGGGAAGCCCATGTAATTCTATACGTTTGCACAAATGAGGCTAATTTCTTGGTAATCTTCACATTGTCACAATACCTTACACGTGACAGAAAATGTAAAGTTCTTGCCGCAGGCTCACACAAAGCAGGGACACTGTAGGTCCCTTTCCCATCCCCTCTTCTTAGATATAAGATGCATTTCAAAAATATCTATCATTGCCTTAAAGCTTGCTAAAGCCTTCACCATCTGAAGACTTCTATTATTTAAAATCCACTGACAACTCAGTTCCTCTAGAAAATTGTTCTTTTTAAAAAATTGAGTAGTTAATCAGTTTATTTGCATGAGCTGAATCTTAGCTGTGGCATGCAGGATCTTTGATCTTCCTTGTGGCTTGATTTCTTTGTTTGTTTGGGTTGCGGCATGTGAACGCTTAGTTGCGGCATGTGGGATCTAGTTCCCTGATCAGGGATCGAACATAGGCCCCATATATCGAGAGCACAGAGTCTTAGCCACTAGGCCACCAAGAACCCTAGAAAACTGTTCTTGAACAATCCTACTAGGGAATTCCCTGGTGGTCCAGTGGTTAGAACTCTGTGCTTTCACTGCTGGGGCCTGGGTTGGAACCCTGACCAGGAACTAAGATCCTACAATCTGTGAGTAGCCTGGCCAAAAAATTAAATAATTAAAAATTAAAATTAAAAAAAAATTAAACAAGAAATAACCATACCAAAAATACATAACCTCTGAATCATCTCCCCTGCTCAGCATTCATGAAGAATGGTGCTGAACTTCATTAATTTATGCTCACTGATAATGTGATTCTGACACTGTTCGTTACTATTATCTATGTCCACATTTTGTTCCCCCAACTATGTGAAAACTTCAGAGTAAGACTCATATCCTCTATTTCTTTTGTGTCCTATCTCTTTAGAGAAACTAATACTATAATACCCTCAATAAATATTCCTGACAGACCAAATATTGACTGACAGAAGCAGTTGGATAATATATCCCATGTTATCTTCTCAGTGAAAAACACTAA
This sequence comes from Capra hircus, assembly GCF_001704415.2. Classification (NCBI taxonomy): domain Eukaryota; kingdom Metazoa; phylum Chordata; class Mammalia; order Artiodactyla; family Bovidae; genus Capra; species Capra hircus. The sequence continues at coordinate 20,744,326 of NC_030835.1, forward strand.
GTAAATCCATCAGTGTTATTATTGCTCCAGGGTGTGAATAATATAACTGCTACTGTTGATTGAATACCATCTTTACACATTATACTAGACTTTCTAAACAAACATGGCTTTAAGTTGCCGTGTAAATACCCTAGACTTCCAAGTTTATCTCTCTAGCCTGAACCCCATTTTTGAGCTCCAGATTATTTTGACTTAGATCCTTCACGGACTTTTTAAACTCAACCTTTCCAATATTACATTACTCTTAAAAGACTCCTTACCACTGACTTCTATACATACTTCCAACCCCCGCCCTACCCTGACTCTACCATATATCTAGCTACTCCTCCATCTTCTTTACCAGCTCATCATTCTCCAACTGGCCATTAGGTATTGCAGATACTCAAGGCTGGGGCTTCCTTGGTGGCTCAGACAATAAAGAATCTGCCTGGAATGCAGGATATCTGGGTTTGATCCCTGGGTCTGGAAGATCCCCTGGAGGAGAGAGTGGCAAACCACTCCAGTATTCTTTGGAGAACCCCATGGACAGGAACCTGGAGGGCTACAGTCCATAGGGTTGCAAAGAGTCAGACACGACTAAAGTGACTTAGCACACATGGACATGCGCAAGGCTGAGTTCTAGGTTCTCTCTCTCTTTAGCTGGGACTTAACTAATATTTTATTTTCAGCCCAGGCTGCTCCATATATTCACCTCTTCAGTATCTCCTCTTGGAGGTCTCTGAGGCCTCTGCATACTCAATATGTTTCGAGCAAGCAACTCATTCTGTCCCCTGTCCTTTCACTTTGCCCTAGAGCAAAGGATCTCTTCCAGTGATCCTTGCCTCAGTGAATCCATCCAGTCATGTAACCAGGAACCTAGGAAGTAGTTTTGACATCTCCCTTTCCTCAGCCCTTTTACTGAATCTGTTGCCAAGTTCTATCCCTTTCATCACTTCAGTCTGTCTCAAATCCATCCACTTCTGTCCATTCCCATGGCCTTTACTCTAGACCAACTGCCACTATTTTGCAATAGTGTACTCATACCCACTTTTGTCCTATTTCATTATCTAAGCCACAGGCAGAATGACCATTTTGAAATATACCTCACCATATTAAACACAGCTTAACACTGGCTTCATGTTGCTTTAGGGATAATGTCAAGACTCCTAAAGTGGCTACAAGGCTGCCAGTGGCTATAAGACTTCATCTATTTCTCTACCTCATCTTACATCACATATATCCTAGTTTTCCCCACTCCAGCCTCAATGGCTTTATTCTACAATTGCAAGCCAATAATTCTGTTCTTGTAAACCAGTGAATTTCATTGGCAGATATGTTTTATTTTAGGCAAAGCAAGCACTTTACAGTTCTTCCGTTTAGCAGCTCCCTCTATTATCTTACCGGGGAAGGAAGTGGCAACCCACCCCAGGACTCTTGCCTGGAAAATCCCATGGATGAAGGAGCCTGGTAGGCTGCAGTCCATGGGGTCGCTGAGAGTCAGACACAACTGGACGACTTTACTTTCACTTTTCACTTTCATGCATTGGAGAAGGAAATGGCAACCCACTCCAGTGTTTTTGCCTGGAGAATCCCAGGGACGGCAGAGCCTGGTGGGCTGCCGTCTGTGGGGTCGCACAGAGTCGGACACAACTGAAGCAACTTAGCAGCAGCAGCAGATATTATCTTACACAATTGTCAATATAAGTGACCTGCCTAAACCCTGCAGGGGCATAGTATGGTAATGCATTTGAAGTTGTGATTAGACCCTTGAAGACCCCAAACTCTTCTACCATTAGCTCTGATTCTTTTTTCTGGAATGCCTAATTTTTTGGCCATGCCATGGGGCACGCATGATCTTAGCTCCTCAATTATGGGACGGAAACTTTGGGTTCAATCATTACTTCCTTAAAGAAGGCTTCTGTAAACGTGTTTAGGTCATTCCTTTTTTTATGCTGTTATATCATCATGCACTAAGCCTTTTCTCAGAAGTACTTATCCCAGTTTCAATTTTACATAAATTTCTCTGGTTATTTGATTAAGATCTCCCTTTCCCACTAGAATATAAACTCCCTGAAGTGCAGGGATCAAGTTTCTATTTACTGTTGTATCTCTGATACATAGCACCTGTATAAGAAATACCTGTTGACAACAAAAAAATAAATGAGGTCAGTTCTTTAATTTCTAGTTCGTTGCTATATCTAATTGTAACTACATTGAGATAATGTAGTTTGTCTTCTGAAATACTCAGAAAATTCTTACTCATTTTTCAAGGCTCAGTTCAAGACTCTAGCTTTTCCTAATATTCCTCCCACCACCCCATCCCAAAAGACCTGGCCTCTCTCTTCTTTGTACCTTATAGTACTTCTTGCACGCCCCTAATATTGGATAGATACTGACAAATTGTACTTTTTGTATATACTTTTTTTTGGAACAGCTTGCTCTCTTACAAAAGTCTTTGTAGGAATTTTATCTTATTTTTATAGCTTGACCATCTAACATAATGGCTGGCATACAGTAGGTGGATGGTAAATATGTATTGGTTGGATGAATAATGATCTGTTCTGCAGGTCTAGGGGTGCACATACTAAGGAAATGAAAGGAATATAGCATAAACTAAGTGCTGAGCACTGTGGTAGGTCCTTTGCTGAAATGACATGTCATATCTCAGGGGAAGGATCACTCATCTTTTACAGATTAAAAACTGAAGATCAGGCCTTTATTGCCTTTAAGATCACTTACCTGTTAAGCAGAGAAGCAGACAGTCATGTTTCTGTTTGTTTTCACTATACTGTATTAGAAATTTAATGTACAGCTTTGGTGGACTGTAGAAAAAGACAACTAGAAAATGTTACTTTTCATTTTTTGGATACCTGATCACTAACACCATAATTTAAAAAAAGACACTGTTTCCTAAAATTCCTGCTTTTAGGACTTCCCTGGTGGTCCAGTGGTTAAGACTCTGTGCTTCTACTGCATGGGGTGTAGATTCAATCCCTGGTCTGTCCCTGGTTGGTGAAATAAGATCCCACGTGTCACGAGGAGAGGCCAAAAGAGAACAAAAAATGAAACCATATAAAATATTGTACAATGAAATGAAAGGTGTAAGACACCCCCCTCACCCTTCCGTCATGCATTCCACTCTACAGAGGTAATCTCTGCTGACAGTTTCTCATGTATCCTTTTGGAAATTATTATGATATTTCTTCTAACATACTAAAATGCTGAGAAGGCAATGGCAACCCACTCCAGTACTTTTGCCTGGAAAATCCCATGGACGGAAGAGTCTGGTAGACTGCAGTCCATGGGGTCACGAAGAGTCCAATACTGCTGAGCGACCTCACTTTCACTTTTCACTTTCATGCATTGGAGAAGGAAATGGCAACCCAACCCAGTGTTCTTGCCTGGAGAATCCCAGGGATGGAGGACCCTGGTGGGCTGCCGTCTGTGGGGTCACACAGAGTTGGACACGACTGAAGCGACTTAGCAGCAGTAGCAGCAGCATACTTTATATACATATACAAGAAAATGTGTTTAATTGTATGTGAAATTGTATAGTATCTAAAATATTTTAAATTTTGTTTATGGATCAGTTCAGGATGCATTCTACTAAACACGCAAAGATCATGTTGCATGAGTGTCAAGTTGCTTCAGTCATGTCTAACTCTTTGTGACCCTTTGGACTGGAGCCCACCAGTCTACTCTGTCCAAGGGATTTTTCAGGCAAGAATACTGGGGTGGGTTGCCACCCCCTCCTCCAGGGTATCTTTCTGACCCAGGGATGGAACCCAGAACTCCTTCAGCTCCTGCACTGCAGGTGAATTCTTTACTGCTAAGACACCAGGGAAGCCCAGATTATATGTTATATATGCATAAATTATGTTGTCATTATTGTTCAGTCGCTAAGTCATTTGTGACTCCATGGACTACAGCACATCAGGCTTCCCTGTCCTTCACTATCTCCCAGAGTTTGCTTAAACTCATGTCCTTTAAGTCAGTGATGCTATCCATCTATCTTATCCATGGAAAATATATATGACTCCAGAGTTATTTAAGTTATAAGGCATCTCTGATATAAGATGCTTGTTCCTGGTAAAAATAACTAAATAAAAGTTAATGATCTGTGGTCTAAAAGAGGCTACTTAATGGAAGACTTAAAAACACAACTAAGGTTCATGACAATGTTTGTTAAAATGGGGCCTCCTCTGGAAGTTTTAGAGCCCATGCTCTACAACAAGAGAAGCTACTGCAATGAGAAGCTATTACACCGCAGCTAGAGAGTAGTGCTGCTGGCCACAACTAGAGAAAGCTCCCCTGCAGCAAGGAAGAGCCTGTTCCCCACAAGGAAGACCCAGTGCAGCCAAAAAAAAAATAGGGCCCTCTCTTGGATTTTGGGAAGCTTGGGTTGGGATGGGCAGTGGGCAGGGATGACCCCCTGTCTGCAGCTGGCTTAACCTTCTCAAACTTGGTGTATGACTGGGTGAAGGTGGCCATCCTCTTCAGCGTTGTCAACACCATGGTGCACCTCAACCCCTTGGACCCCCACCAGCCTTCCTAGTGTATCACAGTGCTCTACATTTTTGAGGAGATGCACTTTGACCTTGGCATCAACGATTGGCTCTGCAAGTATGTATATGACCACTTCGTTGCGGAGCACTCTGCAGTGATCCCAGAGCTGGCGGCCACTGTGGCCACATTTGCCATCACGACTCTGCGGCTTTGTCTGATGATATTGTCTACCTGTGGTCATGCCCTAACTGCTTTGGCCTCAACTTTGAGCTCTGGGTACAGAAGCTGGCAGAGTAGGGGCCTCTAATGTGAACTGAAGCCTCACTTTTGGAGCAGATGTTCTTGCAGGCTCCGAGCTATCTTTGGGGCCATGAACTTCTGAGCTACCATCGTGTACAACCTTGCAAGCTGGAACAACCTAAGTTCACAGAGCTGGCCCAGTGCCTGCTACCCACAGGGTTCTCAAAGACCATTCTAGCCATCCTATTTGTCACCTACTGTGGTGTCCAACTGGGGAAGGAGCCAGAACAAACCCTCTAACAGGAGGAGGAGCAGAAGAAGGACAAAGAGAAGCTGGAGGAAGAGGGAGGGGAAGAAGGAGAGGTCCTGCTCAGCTATTCCCAATTCCAGGTCAAGGCTAGGCCAATGGGCCTGATCGATAGAATACAAGACATTTCCACTTCTAAAAAATAAAGAAAAAAATGAAACACTGATTTCTCCCTGTTTCATGAAAAGTTGTGGTATATGTGGGGTTGGGTGAAGCTTTCAAAGAAGACTTTTTAGGTAGTTATTGCTATATTCACTCTATACGAATTATCCATATTTTTTAAAAACCTTTGCCAAACATTTGGCCTTTGGTATTTTGTATATTTTCATCTTTACTGTTTATGCCATAATTCCTATTCCCTTTCTGTGCCTTAAACCTGTCCCTCTTTCTGTTTTCCCTCTTCTGTTAATTCTCCATCAAGTCTCTTAACCGCCCTAGCAAAACCTGAAGCAGTTTTGACTTATCCTATGCCTTGCCTTCCATATCTAATTTCTTAGCAAGCACAAAAGGTTCTATGTTTTCCATCTATTTTCTTTCTGATCGTGTTTTCATGCTGTCACCAACTCTCTGTCTGGAAGATTGCAAAGGCTTCCTATCTCGCTTCTTTACTGTCATATCTGTCAGTGTCTGTCTTCCCAATTATCATGTTCATCTTTTCCACATTGATTCTTCTAAAACATAGTTGTTATTAGTTTCTCATTAGCCACTGAATTGAGTCTAAACTCTTTAGCCGAAGATTGAAACTGTTCATGATATAACCTTATTTCTCTAATGTTATTGGTCAGTGGTCTGCCATACAAATGTTGGGGAGTCATGGAGAAGGGATGAAGGATCTTAAAGCAGGCAAACTGGATAATTCTTTGTTTTTTGAACAAGTTGAGCTTCCTTATGTGTGTGTCTGTGCAACCTGTGTGTATATATAGGTATATGTGTTTGCCTTGGCCGATGTTTAGCTGTGTCAAAAGACAGTTCAATTATCTCCTTCCCAGGTTCAGTTCAGTTCAGTCACTCAAACCTGTCTGACTCTTTGCTGCACCATGGACTGCAGCACGCCAGGCCTCCCTGTCCATCACCAACTCTCAAAGTCCACTCAAACTCATGCCCATTGAGTCGGTGATGCTATCCAACCATCTCATCCTCTGTCATCCCCTTCTCTTGCCTTCAATCTTTCCCAGCATCGGGTCTTTTCAAATGAGTCAGTTCTTCATGTCAGGTGGCCAAAGTATTGCAGCTTCAGCTTCAGCATCAGTCCTTCCAATGAATATTCAGGACTTATTTCCTTTAGGATGGACTAGTTGGATCTCCTTGCAGTCCAAGGGACTCTCAAGAGTCTTCTCCAACACCACAGTTCAAAAGTATCAATTCTTCAGCATTCAGCTTTCTTTATAGTCCGGCTCTCACATCCATACATGACTACTGGAAAAACCATAGCTTTGACTAGACAGACCTATGTTGGGAAAGTAGTGTCTCTGATTTCTAATATGCTGTCTAGGTTGGTTATAACTTTTCTTCTAAGGAGTAAGCATCTTTTTATTTCATGGCTGCAGTCACCATCTGCAGTGATTTTGGAGCCCAGAAAAATAAAGTCTGTCACTGTTTCCACTGTTTCCCCATCTATTTGCCATGAAGTGATGGGACCAGATGCCATGATCTTAGTTTTCTGAATGTTAGTTCAAAGCCAACTTTTTCACTCTTACACTTTCATCAAGAGGCTCTTCTTCTTTGCTTTCTGTCATAAGGGTGGAGTCATCTGCATATCCTTCCTGGGTGACCTGTGACAAATATGATAGATTTTTCTTCTATATCCTTACTTTTTATTTGTGTATATTTATTTTGCTATTAGGTTCACATTCATCCCGTGAAATAGTATATTAATCTAGGGAAAGGATTAGTTTTTCTCCATTTCTTTAGCCTCTGGCCACTAGTTTTAGATATTCTAGAACCGAACGTCATAGAAAAGGTTGGTCTTTAAGTAGAGCCATCATTATTTACTATCAGTTGTGTCTGACTCTTTGCGACACAAAGAGTTTGTTTCCATAGCAAACAAACAAAACAGATAATTCCTACCTCCATGGAGCTCACATGCTAGAAGGGGGATACTGATAATAAAACCATTTTACAGGCTTCTCTGGTGGCTCAGAGGTAATGAATTCACTTGTCAATGTAGCAGACATGGGTTTAATCTCTGGTCCAGGAAGATCCTACATGTTGCAGAGTAGCTAAGCCCATGTACCACAACTACTGTGTCTCGGCTCTTATTGTTGTTCAGTTGCCAAGTTGTGTCTGGCTCTCTGTGACCCCATAAACTACAGCATGCCAGGTTTCCCTGTATTTCACTATCCCCCTGAGTTAGCTCAAACTCATGTCCACTGAGTCAGTGATACCATCCAACCGTCTTATCCTCTGTCGCTCCCTTCTCCTCTTGCCCTCAATCTTTCACAGCATCAGGGTCTTTTCCAGTGAATGGCCTCTTTGCATCAAAGTATTGGAGCTTCAGCTTCAGAATCAGTCCTTCCAATGAATATTCAGGGATGATTTCCTTTAGGATTGACTGGTTTGATTTCCTTGCTATCCAAGGGACTCTCAAGAGTCTTCTCCAGCACCACAGTGTGAAAGTATCAATTTGGGGGGGCTCAGCCTTTTTTATGGTCCAGCTCTCACATCCATACATGACTACTGGAAAAACCAGTTGTGCTCTGGAAGAAAGTGAAAATGTTAGTCACTCAGTCATGTCTGACTCTTTGCAACCCCATGGACTGTAGCCTGCCAGGCTTCTCTATCCAAGGGATTCTCCAGGCAAGAATACTGGAATGGGTTGCCATTCCCTCCTCCAGGGGATCTTCCTGACCCAGGAATTGAACTGGGGTCTCCTGCATTGCAGGCGATTCTTTACCAGCTGAGTTAAGAGGGGAATCCAATATATATATTTAATTAGCACTGATAAGTACCATGAAAAAAACTAAGAAAGAGAAAAAAGAAGACAAAAGAGACAATGAGCTTCTGTTCCCTTCTTTCCTTCTGTTTTCCTCCTCCCTCCCTCTTTTCTCTCCCCTTCTTCCTCTCTTTGCACAGGGGCCCTAGCCATGAGATCAGATCCCCAGGGTTCAGTGCCACCTCCAGGCCACTGACCAGGCTGAAGGACACCAAACTGGGAGGATCAGTTCTAAGGCAAGAGGGCCACATTAGTGATTCAACTTAGTAAGAAGGCTGTGGGCTTCAGTGCTTGAAAATATCTAGTCACCTTGGTCCTGGGGCAGCCCTGCTGGATCACTGCCCCTCAGGACCCAGTGTCCTAGCCTGTAAAACAGGCACAAGAGTCACTGGTTCTCTCCCTGTCTCCTCCCTGCCCCTCCTGTCTCCCTCTCTGGCCCCAGGAGACTTGGCTCTTGGCTCCTGGCCTCAGGACGAGCACCTAAGACTCAGTTCCTTGTGTTGCCTTGCTGAGGCCCACAGAGTATATCTTACTCGTGGAGTGATTGGCATGGGCGGGGGGGAACTGCCTCAAATTATGAAGGGGCTCCAAGCTCAGGGGAGGAGGGTGTATTTATCAAATAAGCCACAGTGCTGGGCTTCCAGGCCAGGCACCAACCTTCCAGGAGTCACTGGGTCACCACTACAGTGACCTCTCCACGCTCCCCTCCCCCACACCTCAGGGAAGCAGCACAGCTTTGAAGAAGGCTTTCAAGGACCCTGAAGAGCTCCTCATCCTACAGTTTTCCATCACCCCTGCTCCAGTGGTCTGCCTGTACCCAGTGAACTCTCTTTGATCACCCCAGAGCAAGACTCCAGCCTCTATGACCTTCTCTGAGTTCCTAAGGGCAGAACAGTTGGGAATCAAAGGAGAAGCAGCCAGGAAATCACCTGAGGCAAGATTAAAGGGACCAGAGAGGTTCATCAAGATTAAGGAGATCCAGCCACCACTGCACACATCCTAATCTTGTCAGCAACCTCACCCCTTTGAAATTTTGCAGAAGAAGGAATGAAGACTGTTACTGCCTTGATCCTTATCACATACCCCTGCCTGACTATATAATCTCTACCTAGGCTTCCATGGTGGCTTAAAAAGTAAAGGATCCTCCTGCAGTGTAGGAGACCCTGGTTCGATCCCTCCGTTGGGAAGGTCCCCTGGAGAAGGGCATAGCAACCTACTCCAGTATTCTTGCCTGGAGAATCCCCATGGACACAGGAGCCTGGCGGGCTACAGCATAGGGTCACTAAGAGTTGGACATGACTGAGCAACTGACACATATCCTCACCAGGGATGGAGGCACAGTCCTTGAGGCACCAGCCTACTATGTTCCCCCTTTACTTGGAAAAGTAATAAAGCCACTCTTCCCTTTTCGTCTTAAAAAAGGAAAGGAAGAGAATGAGTTTTGGTAGAGGTGAGGGTGAAGTGGGTTCAGTTCAGTTCAGTTCAGTTCAGTCGCTCAGTCGTGTCCAACTCTTTGCGACCCCATGAATCGCAGCACGCCAGACCTCCCTGTCCATCACCAACTCCCGGAGTTCACTCAGACTCGCGTCCATTGAGTCAGTGATGCCATCCAGCCATCTCATCCTCAGTCGTCCCCTTCTCCCCCTGCTCCCAATCCCTCCCAGCATCAGAGTCTTTTCCAATGAGTCAACTCTTCGCATGAAGTGGCCAAAGTACTGGAGTTTCAGCTTTAGCGTCATTCCTTCCAAAGAAATCCCCAGGTTGATCTCCTTTAGAATGGACTGGTTGGATCTCCTTGCAGTCCAAGGGACTCTCAAGAGTCTTCTCCAACACCACAGTTCAAAAGCATCAATTCTTTGGCACCCAGCCTTCTTCACAGTCCAACTCTCACATCCATACATGACCACAGGAAAAACCATAGCCTTGACTAGACGGACCTTAGTCGGCAAAGCAATGTCTCTGCTTTTGAATATGCTATCTAGGTTGGTCATAACTTTTCTTCCAAGGAGTAAGTGTCTTTTAACTTCATGGCTGCAATCACCATCTGCAGTGAGTTTGGAGCCCCCCAAAATAAAGTCTGACACTGTTTCTACTGTTTCCCCATCTATTTCCCATGGAGTGATGGGACTGGATGCCATGATCTTCGTTTTCTGAATGTTGAGCTTTAAGCCAACTTTTTCACTCTCCTCTTTCACTTTCATCAAGAGGCTTTTTAGTTCCTCTTCACTTTCTGCCATAAGGGTGGTGTCATCTGCATATCTGAGGTTATTGATATTTCTCCCAGCAATCTTGATTCCAGCTTGTGTTTCTTCCAGTCCAGCGTTTCTCATGATGTACTCTGCATATAGGTTAAATAAGCAGGGTGACAATATACAGCCTTGACGTACTCCTTTTCCTAGTTGGAACCAGTCGGTTGTTCCATGCCCAATTCTAACTGTGGCTTCCTGACCTGCATACAGATTTCTCAAGAGGCAGGTCAGGTGGTCTGGTATTCCCATCTCTTTCAGAATTTTCCACAGTTTATTGTGATCCACACAGTCAAAGGCTTTGGCATAGTCAATAAAGCAGAAATAGATGTTTTTCTGGAACTCTTGCTTTTTCCATGATCCAGCAGATGTTGGCAATTTGATCTCTGGTTCCTCTGCCTTTTCTAAATCCAGCTTGAACATCAGGGAGTTCACAGTTCATGTATTGCTGAAGCCTGGCTTGAAGAATTTTGAGTATGACTTTACTAGCATGTGAGATGAGTGCAATTGTGTGGTAGTTTGAGCATTCTTTGGCATTGCCTTTCTTTGGGATTGGAATGAAAACTGACTTTTCCAGTCCTGCGGCCACTGCTGAGTTTTCCAAATTTGCTGGCGTATTGAGTACAGCACTTTCACAGCATCATCTTTCAGGATTTGAAATAGCTCTACTGGAATTCCATCACCTCCACGAGCTTTGTTCATAGTGATGCTTTCTAAGGCCCACTTGACTTCACATTCCAGGATGTCTGGCTCTAGATGAGTGATCACACCATCGTGATTATCTGGGTCATGAAGATCCTTTTTGTACAGTTCTTCTGTGTATTCTTGCCATCTCTTCTTAATATCTTCTGCTTTTGTTAGGTCCAGACCATTTCTGTCCTTTATCGAGCCCATCTTTGCATGAAATATTCCCCTGGTATCTCTAATTTTCTTGAAGAGATCTCTAGTCTTTCCCATTCTATTGTTTTCCTCTATTTCTTTGCATTGATCACTGAAGAAGGCTTTCTTATCTCTTCTTGCTATTCTTTGAAACTCTGCATTCAGATGCTTATATCTTTCCTTTTCTCCTTAGCTTTTCCCTTCTCTTCTTTTCACAGCTATTTGTAAGGCTTCCCCAGACAGCCATTTTGCTTTTTTGCATTTCTTTTCCATGGGGATGGTCTTGATCCCTGTCTCCTCTACAATGTTACAAACCTCCATCCATAGTTCATCAGGCACTCTATCTATCAGATCTAGGCCCTTAAATCTATTTCTCACTTCCACTGAATAATCATAAGGGATTTGATTGAAGTCATACCTGATGGTCTACTGGTTTTCCCTGTTTTCTTCAATTTGAGTCTTAATTTGGTAATAAGGAGTTCATGATCTGAGCCACAGTCAGCTCCTGGTCTTGTTTTTGTTGATTGTATAGAGCTTCTCCATCTTTTGCTGCAGAGAATATAATCAATCTGATTTCAGTGTTGACCATCTGGTGATGTCCATGTGTAGAGTCTTCTCTTATGTTGTTGGAAGAGGGTGTTTGCTATGACCAGTGCATTTTCTTGGCAAAACTCTATTAGTCTTTGCCCTGCTTCATTCCGTATTCCCAGGCCAAATTTGCCTGTTACTCCAGGTGTTTCTTGACTTCCTACTTTTGCATTCCAGTCCCCTATAATGAAAAGGATATCTTTTTTGGTTGTTAGTTCTAAAAGGTCTTGTAGGTCTTCATAGAACTGTTCAACTTCAGCTTCTTCAGCGTTACTGGTTGGGGCATAGACTTGGATTACTGTGATATTTAATGGTTTGCCTTGGAAACGAACAGAGATCATTCTGTCGTTTTTGAGATTGCATCCAAGTACTGCATTTCGGACTCTTCTGTTGACCATGATGGCTACTCCATTTCTTCTTAGGGATTCTTGCCTGCAATAGTAGATATAATGGTCATATGAGTTAAATTCACCCATTCCAGTCCATTTTAGTTCGCTGATTCCTAGAATGTCGACGTTCACTCTTTCATCTCCTATTTGACCACTTCCAATTTGCCTTGATTCATGGACCTGACATTCCAGGTTCCTATGCAGTATTGCTCTTTACAGCATCAGACCTTGCTTCTATTACCAGTCACATCCACCACTGGATATTGTTTTTGCTTTGGCTCCAACCCTTCATTCTTTCTGGAGTTATTTCTCCACTGACCTCCAGTAGCATATTGGGCACCTACTGACCTGGGGAGTACCTCTTTCAGTATCCTATCATTTTGCCTTTTCATACTGTTCATGGGGTTCTCAAGGCAAGAATACTGAAGTGGTTTGCCATTCCCTTCTCCAGTGGACCACAATCTGTCAGACCTCTCCACTATGACCCACCCGTCTTGGGTTGCCCCACAGGCATGGCTTAGTTTCATTGAGTTAGACAAGGCTGTGGTCCTAGTGTGATTAGATTGAAAAGGAAAAGAAGAGAATGAGTTTTGGTAGGGGAGAGGGTGAAGTGGGTAGTAATTTTAAATATTACAATTAGGAAGAGCCTCCTTGAGAAGCTAGCTGTTCAGTCTCCCAGTTGTGTCCAACTCTTTGCAACCCAATGGACTGCAGCATGCCAGGACTCTCTGTCCCTCACCATCTCCCAGAGTTTGCCCAAGTTCATGTCCATTGCACCAGTGATGTCATCCAGCCATCTCATGCTCTGATGCCCTCTTTTCCTTCTGCCCTCAGTTTTTCCCAGCATTAGAGACTTTTCCAAAGAGCTGGCTGTTTGCATCAGGTGACCAAAATACTGGAGCTTTAGCTTCAGCATCAGTCCTTCCAACTTCCCTGGTGGCTCAGGTGGTAAAGCGTCTGCCTACAATGCGGGAGACCCAGGTTCGATCCCTGGGTTGGGAAGATCCCCTGGAGAAGAAAATGGCAACCCACTCCAGTACTCTTGCCTGGAAAATCCCATGGACGGAGGAGTCTGGTAGGCTACAGTCCATGGGGCCACAAAGAGTCGGACACAATTGAGCAAATTCACTTACTTACTTAGCTTCAGCATCAGTCCTTCCAATTAGTATTCAGGGTTGATTTCCTTTAAGATTGACTGGTTTATCTCCTTGCTGTCCAAAGGGTTCTCAGGAGGCTTCTCCAGCACCACAGTTCAAAGGCATCAATTCTTTGGCGCTCTGCCTTCTTTACAGTCCAACTCTCACAACTGTACATGACTACTGGGAAGACCATTGCCTTGACTTTATGCACTTTTGTTGGGAGAGTGATGTCTCTGCTTTTCAACAAACTGTATAGGTTTGTCATAGCTTTCCTGCCAAGAAGCAATCGTCTTCTGATTTCATGGCTGCAGTCACCATCTGCAGTGATTTTAGAGCCCAAGAAGAGAAAATCTTGTCACTGCTTCCACCTTTCCCCTTCTATTTGCCATGAAGTAATGGGGCCAGATGTCATAATCTTAGTTTTACTAATAGTTTTAAGCTAAATTTTCACTCTCCTCCTTCACCCTCATCAAGAGGTTCTTTAGTTCCTCTTCACTTTCTGCCTTTAGAGTGGTATTATCTGCATATCTGAGGTTGCTGATGTTTCTCATGCCTATCTTGATTCCCCCGTTCTAACTCATTCAGCCGAGCATTTCATATGATGTGCTCAGCATATAGGTTAAATAAACAGGGTGACAACAGACAGTCCTATCATACTTCTTTCTCAATCCTCAACCAAGCAGTTCCATACAGGGTTCTAACTGTTGCTTCTTGACTGGCACACAATTTTCTCCAGTTAAGACAGTCTGGTATTCCTGTCTCTTTAAGAACTTTCCACAGTTTGTTATGACCCACACAGTCAAAGGCTTCAGCGTAGTGGATGAAACAGAGGTAGCCAAAGATGGAGAAGCTGTATACAGTCAGCAAAAACCAGACCTGGAGGTTGACAAGCTTACATATGTATAAAATCTGAAGCAGGAGATTGGAGGAAGTTACATGGAATATCTATGGGTAAGGTAAAGAAGTACAGGTAGAAATAACAGCTTGTGCAAAGCCCTGGGAGAGGCATGCCAGGTATTTATGAGGAACAAAGAAGCCAGTGTAACTGGAGGAAGTTCTAGGCATTGAGGTCAGAGACATAACAGTAAACCATTGTAGGAATTCCCCAAGTGATATGGGAAGTCACCGAAGGGTTTTGGGATAAGATGTGACAAGATATGCTTTAGGTTTTAAAAAACTGATTTGATTGCCATCTTGGGAATAGACAGTAGGAAGCAACAGAAAGTAGGGAGATTATTTAGGAAATTAGTCAAGCTTTATGGACTGACAATGGAGTTGTGATTTAATGAAATGAGGAAAGGTTGCACGTATAGCATGTTTGAGAAGAAAGATGAGGAATTTAGTTTTGAATATGGTGGCTCAGTCAGTAAAGAACCTGCGGGCAGTGCAAGAGATCTCCTGCAATGCAGGAGACCTGGGTTGGATTCCTGGGTCAGGAAGATGCCCTGGAGAAGGAAAGGGCAACACACTTCAGTATTCTGGCCTGGGAAATCCCATAGACAGAGGAGCCTGGCAGGCTACAGTCCATAGGGTCGCAAGAGTTGGACATGACTTAGTGTTAAAACACCACCAGTGGCAAATAGATGCCAATTAGATAAACAAGTGGTGAAATGGGAAATATGAATCAATACAGTTGGAGAGTGAGTGGGAAGGGCTGGAGATTGGGAGTCATCAACCTATAAAAAGTGAAAGTTAGTCACACAGTCATGTCTGACTCTTTGCGATTCCATGGACTGCAGCCTGTCCCACTCCTCTGTCCATGGATTTCTCCAGGCAAGAGTACTGGAGTGGGTTGTCATTTCCTTCTCCAGGGATCTAACCAACCTGGGGATCGAACCCAGGTATCCCACATTGCAGGTGGATTCTTTATCAGCTGAACCACAGGGGAAACCCCAACAACCTGTAAATGCCATTTAAAACTCTTATGGTGGTGGGTTAGTCGCTAAGTAGTGTCCAACTCTTGCGATCCTATGGACTGTAGCCCACCAGGCTCCTCTGTCCATGGGATTTTCCAGGCAAGAATAATTTAAAACTCTAAGGTTGGGTAAGATCTCTGAGAGTTGTGTGTAGTAACATTTGTAGGTTGAGTAGTTTAATAGAGTAGCCAGCTGAGTAGAGAAGAAATAACTGGCTATTTAAAGTCACTAGACTTGTCAGTTATCATGTGTATAAACTTTCCATCTTGGACCTGGACTCAGTTTTGGAGTTGAGGGCCATTATGTGATAATTTAAATCTATAAGGTATGTTTCATTTGAAATGGAAATAGATGAGAGGAGATACCAGTACAGCTTACAGGACAAGGAAAAAAAAAAACAAAACAACATGTTAGGACTAGGAACCAGACAATTTTGCTAGTTATTTAATAAGAAAGCATAGATCTTTCTCTTTTTTGATACATAAAAAAATCTTATGGAAGTTTTTCTTGTACTTTTTAATTGTAATAAAACATACTTCACAAAAAATTTACCATTTTAACCATTTTTAAGTGTACAATTCAGTAGCATTAATTACAATCACAATGTTCTGCAACCATCCACACTTTCAGGACCTTTAAATTCTTCACATTAGACAGGCAAATTATAAATAATGATAGCATTTTCTGGTGGAAATTGAGTATTAGGAAAATGGGAAAAACAAGTTTGAAATCTGAACTCTTCATTAGTGATAAATATTCGCTAGAAAGACTTTGCCGAGGCTTATCCATAGAAAGAGAAATGGGGAACCAGTGTCAAAAATAGGAAAGGTTGGAGTAAATACTAACAAAAATCTTAATAGATACTTTCTGAGAGGATAAAAGTTCAGAACAACTTTGGTCACAGTGAATAGGGATAAATTTTGGTCAACTTAGAGTTGATGAGGGATGCTCAGGAAGAGAATAGTGCCAGGTAAGGGGTGGTTTAAAAGGACAGTCTATAATGCAGTGGGACCAGGGAGAAGAAACTTGGAAGTTCCTGGGAGTTTAGGAGTTGGTGGGGAATAGGGCAGAAATCCAGAGCAAAGCAGAAGGCACAGATTCAGAAAGTCCTGGCAAAGCAGAAGTATTTGTGTAATTCCTAGGGCCCCAAAGAAAGAAGATCTTGCTTTAGCAATTATTTCTTTGGCAGAGCTGATGGGAATTGAATTGAGCGACTGAACTGAACTGAACTGAACTGAACTGAACTGAGGGGGTTGATGCTGCTGCTGCTAAGTCACTTCAGTCATGTCCGACCCTTAGCGACCCCATGGACTGCAGCCTTCCAGGCTCCTCCGTCCATGGGATTTTCCAGGCAAGAGTACTGGAGTGGGGTGCCATTGCCTTCTCCTAGTAGGAGGTTAGGGAGGCAGAAACAGGCTCATTAAGAAGTTCAGAGAAGGCAGAACTGATTTGGTGAGAAAGAGTGTGCAATGTGAGTACAATTTCATAAGTTCCTGGAAGAAGTGAAAAACCGAAATTTGGTTCTGAAAAGGTTCATTTTAGGGAGTTCAGAAGGAGCCCGATGGACGGTTACAGGACGGGAGAGAGCTTTCCGAGGCGGCGAGTTTGGAAAGGATCTTCTCCCCTGGCCATACTTCCCTTCTTCTGTCTGTAACAGAAGAGGCCTGAAAAGCGAAGCCAGAAGTAGGGATGTGGGGTGAAGCTGGGTGAAGGGGAGGCGTCCTGCCGGGACGACTCCGCCAGCGGGCCTTGACCCAGGCCCCGCCCCTGGTTACGCCATCAGCCTGCGCCGCGCGGTGCTGCCCTTGGTATTCCGCCCCGCCCGCGCGGCGGTCGGTGGCCTGTCACTGTCTGCTCCGTCCATGGCTAGGGCCCTTGGGTTGTAAATTGACGACCAAAGCTCCCGACGCGGCCCTGGTCCTGATGGCGGCGGCGGCGGCGGCCCTGGCAGCCGCCGAGCCACCTCCCGCGATGCCGCAGGCGGCAGGAGCCGGAGGGCCCGCCGCCCGCCGAGACTTCTACTGGCTGCGCTCCTTCCTGGCTGGAGGTGGGTGACCCCCTGGGGGACCTGGCCGCGCGCGGAGTGGCCAGGGCGGGATCCCGGGCAGATCGGGTGTAAGCAGCAGAGATGACATTCTTCGACTCTGGCTGCTCCAGTGCCCAGCCAGGTGTTTGCCCGATCTGCTGTAATCTCTAATAATCACTGGACTAGTGACAGCAGGACTCTGGGGAGAAACGGCCTCGAGGATAGGCTGGGGATGTGAAAGGGCATAACCAGGCACCCATTCTTCAAGGCTGAATAGCAGGGAAAAGAGGGGAGCCCCGTAAAGGACCCCAGGATCTCAGTGAAACATGCTGGGCACTCCTTTTCTTTATAGAGACTGCGCACGATCGAGTGTAGAATTGGATTTTGCTGTTTGCTTTGCTTAAAAGAAAGCAAAAAAAAAAAAAAAAAAAAAGAAGAAGAAGAAGAAGCAAATACTGGAAGACAGCTGTATAAGAATGACTGGGAAATTGTGCAGAACTGTCTACAACCAAAACTGGTCCCGGTGGTTCTAGCAAACTGTGCAATAGCTACTTGACATGTAGCTGGTGCACCCCTACTGCTGGTGTGAATGTGGGGCCGGAAGTTTCATGTTATCTCTCAGAAATTTCTTCTGCTTTCCCATAAAGAGATATTTCAGTCTCTACCCTCTCTTAATTGGCTGGGTTGTCATCACTTAATTTTTAAGGCTGGGACTTTTTAAAATTTCACATTATAAGCACTTGTAGAAAGATATGTGTACATTGCAGTAGTATTAATAATCATTTTGTTCTGCTGATAAAAACGGAGAAGGCAATGACAACCCACTCCAGTACTCTTGCCTGGAAAATCCCATGGACGGAGGAGCCTGGTAGGCTGCAGTCCATGGGGTCAGGAAGAGTTGGAACCACTGAGCGACTTCACTTTCACTTTAATACGTTGGAGAAGGAAATGGCAACCCACTCCAGTGTTCTTGCCTGGAGAATCCCAGGGACAAGGGAGCCTGGTGGGCTGCCGTCTATGGGGTCACACAGAGTCAGACATGGGACTGAAGCGACTTAGCAGCAGCAGCAGCTGATTAAAAGGTCATTATTTGTACAAGGAAATATTTGAGTGCCTGCTCTGTTTCTGTTACAAGCTCATTGTACATCAGGGAACAAAACAAGGATCCTAGAGTTTATATCGGTTGGGGACTTGTGGTGAGAAAGATAATGAACAACATGAAAAAAATAAGTTGTACGGTATATTAGAGATGACAAATGAAATGGGAAGAAGGAAAAAGGATAATGGGCCAAAGAAATGGAGAAGCTAACTGGTACAGTATTAAATAGGATAATTTGTGGTACATCTCACTGGGAGAATGACACAAGCACACTTGAGAAGGGGAGGGAATTTAGCAAGTTGATTTCTAAGGTGGAGCATTCCAGGTGGAGAGAAAAGCTAAAGCAAAATCTTCAAAGTCAAGGAGGGCCTTGTCATTCAAAGAACATCAGTGAGACCTGTGCAGCTGGAGCCAAGTGATATTGATGGGGCAAGGAGTTTAGAAAGTTAAAGGGGACAGGAAGTGAAGGGTCTTGCAAACCACTGTAAAGATTCTGATTTTTACTGGAGTGAAGTAAGGAGCCATTACAGGTCTGTAGTAGAGAAGTGGCCTGATATGACATATTTCCAAAGGATCTCTTTGGCTGCTCTGTGGGGAATAACTGTAGGGATGTAAATACGGGAGATGGGGGGGGCAGTTTGGTGGTTTTTACAATAATTCAGATGTTAGATGTTGAGTACTTGAATCAGGTTAGTAGCAGGGGAGGTGGTGAAAAATTATGATAATCTGAATATGAAAAGAATACATGGTTTTCTGACAGGTTAGACATAGGGTAAGGAAGAGAAGTCAAGGGGGACTTATTTTGGTCTGAACACCTGAAAGGATGAAGTTGAAACAGGCAGCCTGTAGTTGGAACAGCTTTCATGATAGTGGTGGGGAAAGATCAGGAATTCAGTTTGGGCATGTTATATTTTGTGATGCTGACACTGGAGTAGAGTCTTGGTAACATGTAGGCCAGGTTAGCAACTAGGACTCTCATATGCTACTGATGGTAATGCAAATTGGTACAGTCACTTTGGAGAACTGGCTGTGTGGTTATCTATGGGCATTTGTATACCTGCAGTTGATCCAGCTATGATCCAACAGTTCCACTCTGAGGTATATACCCAACATAGGTATTTATGTTCTAATTTTTGATATTCATACTATCCCTAAAGCAGAAGCAACCCACATGTCCATCAGTGTTAGAATATATAACTGAAATATGGTATTATCATAGAGTGAAATGCTAATAACACTGAAAATGAGTAAATTCCTGCCACATCAACAATGTGTATGAATCTCACAAGTGTAATAATGAACAGGAGGAAGCCAGATGCACTCACTACATACTGTGTGATTGTATTTGTATAAAGCTCAGAAACAGCCAAAGCTAAATTCATATTGTTGGAACGCGGAGGACATTTGGTTGTCTCTGAGAAGCCACAAATAGTGATTTGAGTATAAGAGAGGGACTTTTGGGAGACTGGTAATGTTCCATTTGTTTGATTTGGGTGACCTTTCTGTGGATCACGGAACTAAGATCCCGTGTCCTGAGACTAAGAGTTTGCATGCCGCAATGAAGATCCCCTGTGTGGGACCGCCAAATAAATAAATAAGTATTAAAAAAGGAGTACTGACCTCAGAATGTAATTGTAATGATTAAATTTAAAAGTACCTGAAAAAGCCTAGGCACAGTGCTTGCAGTTGAATCTCTTAACCTAGTAACTCGTACAAAGGAAAGCATACTTGTTTTTTTTTTACTGATGATTAGCAATGGTCTTTGGCAAATATCTCAAGTTTAGTTGCTTAAAATGAAGTTAAAGGCTACATGACCTAACTCAGTGGACTTTTGTAATGATTAATCGAGCCATAAAGTAATATGATGAGCAAGATATTATAAAAGAAACTACTTATTCAGCAGATTCTAAATAATTTTTATATGGTTAATTCATAATGACTGGGAAGATAACAAACTATTCTGAAACCAAATATACCCCAATGCAAATTGTTTTTAGTTTATCCTCAATTTTGAGTGACCATGACTGTTATTTCCATTAGTTCAGATAAGAGAAGCTTGATACAGAAGCTTACATGTGGATTTAATATTTAAGTACAAATAGGCAACTTATTTCTGGATATCTCAGAATATGGGTTTTAGCACCAGTTACATGCTGAGCTATTAAGTAAATGTGTGTGGATTTGAAAAGATTTTGTCTTACATTTAAAAAAATTTCGTAAAGTAAGACTGCATTCATTCATTCATTGAGTAAATGGGTATTGAGTACCTGTTGAATGCCAGCCCCTGAACTAGTCTCTGGGGATGTAGTAGTGAAGCGACCCACGGAATTCCAGTACTCTTTTATCTTTCTTAACAAATATGTGATGATGAACATAATCATAGAAAAGACACCAAAGGCTTTTTTGTAAAAACTCATTTGGTTGAGTGCTTGCTACATATAAGCTACTTCACAAAAGTGTCTTAGTCAGTTCAGGCTTCTGTAACAAATATACTATAATCTGGGAAACTCATAAGAAAAAACTTCTTTCTCCAAGTTCTTGAAACCAGGAAGTCCCAAGGTCATGGTGCCAGCAACTATCTGGGGAGACCCTGCTTCATCATAGCTGTCAACTTCTCACTGTGTTTTTACATGGTGCAATGGGCCAACGGTATCGCTGAGGCCTCTCTTTTGGGGGGATGGTGCTTGTGGGATCCTAGTTCCCTGACCTGGGATGGAACCTCTGCTTTTCTCAGAGGGAGCACAGAGCCTTATCCACTGGACCACCAGGGAAGTGCCTCTGGGGCCTCTGTTATAAGGGCATTAGTTCCATTCATGAGTGTCCTAATTACCTCCTCTAATACCACCTCCCACCTCTAAATACCATCACTAGGAATTAGTTTTCAACATACAAATTTTCGGTTCAATTCAATTTAGTCGCTCATTCGTGTCTAACTCTTTGTGACCCCATGGACTGCAGCACACTGGGCTTCCCTGTCCATCATCAACTCCCAGAACCTACTCAGACTCATGTTCATTGTGTTGATGATGCCATCCAACCATCTCATCCTCTGTTCCCTTCTCCTCCTGCTTTCAATCTTTCCCAGCATCAGGATCTTTTCAAATGAGTCAGCTCTTCGCATCAGGTGGCCAAAGTATTGAACTTTCAGCTTCAGGATCAGTCCTTCTGATGAACGTTCAGGACTGGCTTCCTTTAGGATTGACTGGTTGGATTTCCTTGCAGTCCCAGGGACTCTCAAGAGTCTTCTCCAACAACACAGTTCTAAAGCATCAATTCTTTGGCGCTCAGCTTGCTTTATAGTCCAACTCTCACATCCATACATGACCACTGGAAAACCATAGCCTTGACTAGACGGACTTTGTTGCCAAAGTAATGTCTCTGCTTTTTAATATGCTGTCTAGGTTGGTCATAACTTTTCTTCCAAGGAGCAAGTGTCTTTTAATTTCATGGCTGCAATCACCATCTGCAGTGATTTTGGAGCCCCCCCAAACGAAGACTCTCACTGTTTCCATTGTTTCCCCATCTATTTGCCATGAAGTGATGGGGCTGGATGCCATGATCTTATTTTTCTGAATGTTGAGCTTTAAGCCAACGTTTTCACTCTCCTCTTTAACTTTCATCAAAGGCTCTTTAGTTCTTCTTCACTTTCTGCCATAAGGGTGGTGTGATCTGCCTATCTGAGTTTATTGTTATTTCTCCCAGCAATCTTAATTCCAGTTTGTGCTTCATCCAGCCTGGCATATTGCATGATGTACTCTGCATAGAAGTGAAATAAGCAGGGTGACAATATACAGCCTGGATGTACTCCTTTCCCGATTTGGAGTTTCGAGGAACACAAACTGTATACAGCAAAAAGTCTTCATATATTATCACCTTAGAAGCATGCCAAGCTAGTAGGGCTGAACTGGATTCTGATTTATGTTAAAGCCCATGTATGTACTTTACTCTCATCAACATGTCTGCACAGTGGCATGTGGGAGGGACAAAGTACATAATTGCTGGATGACTGAATGTAGTAGTGAAGGGACCCACAAAGGTCCAGTACTCTTGCATCTTTCTTAGCAAATATGCAGTGATGAAGAGCTGGACTGGACATAATCACAGAAAAGACACCAAGGACTCTTTTGTCTACCTTTTTGTAATAGTGATAACTCATTTGGTTGAGTGGTTATTACATGTAAGGTACTTCACAAATATGTCTCAGTCTGTTCAGCCTTCTGTAACAAAAGTACTATAATCTGGGTAACTTGTAAGAATAAACTTCTTGTGCTGTAAGTGAATAACTGAATTTTATGGGTAAAATTTAGTTATTTCTATGAGAAGTCATCCAGAAGATATTTCAAACAGAGTCTTGTAGCTATGTAAATACCTCCAAGTATCTGTCCCATCACCACATTTAGCAAGATTCCAGTGTTCATCAGCAATTAGGGGGTGTAAATTTTAAATTTACATGTAAATTTAAATTTTTAAATTTTCAAGCCTGACATGCTCAATTATTAAGTTATAGAGAATGGGAGCCAATCGTCTTCATGTCTCTGCTTCTGGGCAGTTCTCTTTGTGGAGATCAAATGAGAGATTAGAGAGTTTGCTAGCTGAATCAGTTCAGTTCACTTGCTTAGTCGTGTCTGACTCTTTGTGACCCTGTGGACTGCAGCACGCCAGGCTTCCCTGTCAATCACCAACTCCCAGAGTTCACTCGAACTCATGTCCATTGAGTTGGTGATGCCATCCAACCATCTCATCCTCTGTCTTCCCCTTCTCCTCCAGCCTTCAATCTTTCCCAGCATCAGACTCTTCAATGAGTCAGTTCTTTGCATCAGTTCAGTTGTGTCTGAATTTATTTTTTTATTTATTAGCCAAATTTATGTATTTATTATTTGTTTAATCATGATTTAATCAAAATTTAATCATGATTTCTATTTGGAAAGAAATGGTATGCCATGTCTTCCTGATCTTTTCAAATTTTGTAGGTATTGCTGGATGCTGTGCCAAAACAACAGTTGCTCCCTTGGATCGAGTAAAGGTTTTGTTACAAGCTCACAACCACCATTACAGACATTTGGGTGAGTTGACAGATGCTGAAGATAAAAATGAAAATGTTATGCATTTGCTGGCTTGGTTTCTAGTTGTGAATTATAGTGGAAAGAGGACACAAAAGGGAGTTCAAGTTTGGAGGCAAATTTACAGGAGATGTAGCTGTTACCATTTTAATATTTTCATTTGTGATAGTGGTTATGTAGTTATCATTTTAGGGTACTAATATACTCTGAACTAAAATCTTTGAATCATTGAAGTAAATACTACATATTTGTTTATTGAGATTAACAAATCACGTCCTTAACAGACACACGTAACAGCTTAGCTTGATTAAAAAAAAAAATACAGTTAGTGATACAGATTAGGTTGTTCCTTTAAACACTTAAGTGTGTGTTGTAGATACCTTAGGACAAACAGAATCCAGTGCAGTTAGTATATATTGATAAACTTGCATTGTTAAATAAATATCAAGTCCTTAGTTCTTCCTTACAGACATAAAAATCAGCTATTATAATTAACTTGGACACTCTAATAACATATCATTGGTGGAAATAAGAATTTTTTATAGCTCTTTTTGGAGGGCATTTTGATAATATACATCAAAGTCTTGAAAAGATAGGTCCTCTTTGGCTTTGCAATTCTAGTTCTAGGAAGTTGTTTTAAGAAAGTAATCAGAAATATGCTCAAAGAGGTATATACAAGAAGCAAAGTATTATTTTTGTTGGTTTAAAATATAAGAGCCAACCAAAATGTTTAATAATAGAGAATTAGTTAAGTTAAATAATAAGCATTATTTAAATAAATAAGTCCATATTATAGACTCTTTTGCAATCATAAAAATTATAAAAGAATTTTAACTGACTAGGAAGGATGTTCATAATAGTTAAATGAAAAAACATTGCAAATGATTTAATGACATTGCATTTTATCTAAGTAAATGTCTGTTTAGAGAAAATGCTAGAAGGAGAAATATGAACATTAAGTGCTTAATTTTCAATGGTGAGATTATAGGTAATTTTTTTTCTCTAAACTTATTTGTAATACATATTGAACATATATTAACTTTTAAATTAGAGAACAAAAGATTTAAAACAAAAAAAATTAATGTGGACAGACACCAAGAAAAAAGTTAGGTCAAGGCAACTAACTCATAATACTCCATTGCTTTTGCAGTTTTATGCTTCAATGATGTATGCTCTGCATGATCTATCCATCATTTTATAAGGATATTTAACAGAGTGAATAATTCAGTCATTTTAACAATTGGGTTTTTAAAACGTGATTTGATTTTTATTTATTGTGGCTCATTTTATTGTCAGTAAGTAAATCTGCTCTTTAAATTGAAAGAAAAAAATTGCTAATATCTCTGTGTCCAGGAATGAATTTATTATCTTTACAGTGTACTGCTCACTCAGGTATAGAAAGAATCCGATCTTTGAAATTATTGAGAGACTATATATAAAACTGGAAAGGAAGGAAATGGTTTTCTTTTGTTGTCTAAATTGAGGATGAAAGGAGTTATATTGTTCAGTATCTGGTGGTGTTTAACAATGATCCAACATATGAATGTCTGAGCAGTATTGTTTTATTCCTTTAAACTTCTCCCCATGCTGATGTATGTTGTTTTGTTTCCTGATTTGTAGTCATTAGGTTACATATTCACATTAGATTTCACGCTCTACAGGGCTGCATGCCATGGGTTGCAGTGTATCCTACAAGGCATTCAAAATTTGAAGTAGAATTCCTGGAATGCAGGAACGAACATATTGGTATACTTTCATGTATCTTTGAAATGTACACCCCCGCCCCCCCCAAAAAGTATTAGTGGCTTTTTAATTTATTTGAAAAATGTTGGGCATTGTATTCTAGATGCCTCCCTTTTTACATGCATAAGGTAGTTTTTAAGCTTTGCTTAAATGTAAAAGCAAACATGATTTTTCACAAAGATGAAAAAGATACGCTATTGAATAAGACTTCCACTTTAGCTTCTTTTAAAAAGTGTATAGCATTACTTCCAAGGCATCAAAAACTTCTTTTTATTTTGAATCAAAATTAATCTGACCAAATGAAAAATAAGGGTTGTAATTAGAATTTCTTCTTCCCCAATTTGCAATGCTGCTGCTAAGTCACTTCAGTCATGTCTGACTCTGTGCGACCCCATAAATGGCAGCCCACCAGGCTCCCCCATCCCTGGGATTCTCCAGGCAAGAACACTGGAGTGGGTTGCCATTTCCATCTCCGATGCATGAAAGTGAAAAGTGAAAGTGAAGTTGCTCAGTCATATCCGACTCTTAGCGACCCCATGGACTGCAGCCTTCCAGGCTCCTCCGTCCATAGGATTTTCCAGGCAAGAGTACTAGAGTGGGGTGCCATTGCCTTCTCCACAATTTGCAATGAGTGTAAGGAATTTTTTTCCTGATCTTTGACCTCCATTTAACTTTTTATAACCAATGTGATATAAAAATAGGGAGTTGAATCATAATAGGCTTATTTAAAAATCCTCTTAATTTTGTTATCTTTATGTTTTATTTTTATTTTTTGAATGTATAATATTTTCACAAGTTCATAATTCATAAAGTATAAAAGCAAACATCTTTCTCCCTCTTTAGCCTTTCATTAGAATTAAGCATTTTTACAATTTTCTTCCATTTCCCTTCAGAGGTTATGTGTATATATACAAGCATATGCTTATATTTTATCAAATGTTCCTTGCAATTCTAGCTTGGTAAAAATAAGAAGGATATAGAAAAGGATCTAAGTAACACACAAGCTTGATATAACGTAGACACAGAAGACGTTGCACCCTACAGAGAATATATATTCTTTCCAAATATGCTTGTAACACATGCAAAAATTGGTTCAATGTTATACCATAAAGAAAAATCTCAATTTCCCAAAGTAGTAATAGTACAGACTGTAGGTTGAAGGAGAAAAAACAGTGTAATTATCTCAAGGAATATTTAAATGCCATTTGAAAACATTCAACATCCAGTGTTTTTTTTTTCCCCTAGGTAAAGATTTTTGTGAAAAGCATATGGCTAAACTTGGCCTTTTAACAGAATTTGAGAGTCTTTGGCTTTTAACAGAAGAGTTTATATAATTTAGATTTCTTTTTCAATTATAGATTTATGTTTTCTGTTCATTGTGCTTTTCTTGTGTCCTCTCCAGCCACCCTCCCTTGCTCTTTGTCTCCTGGTTTCCTCTTTTTTTGAAAATACTTTATCTATTTCACTTCTACTAATTATTTCTCTTTAAATATTTGTAACAAAGAGTCTTAGAGAATAATTTAATAAACATATTTGGAGCCACACAGAACTTCAGAAATAATCGGTATCAGTACAGTTGAAACCTCCTCTATGCTTCTCCGTCATTGTCAGCCTTCCTGTTCCTGCTCCGTGGCCATTGTTCTAAATTTAATTACCCCGAAATTGTTAAAAACAAGTTTGAGTATCTTAAACTGAGCTTAATGTTAGTCTTCTTTTCCAGCAGGAAGGTGTTTTTGATAGAACTTAGGGGTGGTGTCTGAATATATTTAGTTTTATTATTCATATATTTTGGAAGAATATTATGTATTATATGTATATATGTTTACATATATAAATAAGTGAAAGTGAAGTTGCTCAGTTGTGTCCGACTCTTTGCGACCCCATGGACTGTACCCTACCAGGCTCCTCTGTCCATGGGATTTTCCAGGCAATAGTACTGGAGTGGATTGCCATTTCCTTCTCCAGGGGATCTTCCCAAACCAGGGATTGAACCCTGGTCTCCCGCATTGTAGACAGACACTTTATCATCTGAGCCACCAGGGAAGTCCCTATATATATATATATATATATATATATATATAATTCTTTTTAATAATTAGTCCACTTATATATCTGCTTATTAAAAATGCTTTTGGGTTTATCTTTTCTTGGATGTTAGTAAGTACCTACCAGTTTTAATTTCTGGGAAGAGATCAAAAGGTTTCTTGAATTCTAAACTTTGAAATCAGCCCAGTGATTTACCTTCATATTTGATAAAATTTTTGTTTGGAAAATTTGGAAAGAAACTTGAACATAAATAGTTTAATAATATAATTTAAATAGTTCAATAATGGAATGTAGAAGTCTGTACTACAAACAGGATTAATGATTGGTATTATTGGAATAATAAACATCAGTATGTCAGACCAGAGTTAGTCTTTTATCTGTACTCCTAATTGAAGTATACTATTAATAAAAATTTGCCCTGAATTTAGCTTTTTTTTTTTTTTACTTTTTATTATGGAAACTTTCAAGCATACAGAAGTAGAGAGAATGATATAATGAGACCCAGGTTCCCATTACTCTGCTTCAACAATTAGCAACATATGGTCAATTCCATTTCTTATACCATTCCCTCTCCCCACTGGAATATTTTAAGTTAAGCTCCAGATATTATTCTATTCATAATTGCCTCAGCATACATCTCTAGACTAGAAAGACTACCCCCCAAACAATAATAATAATAATTTATTAATATTATATAATATTCATTAAATGTTCAGATTTCCATGAAAGTCTTGTCAACTTTCTTTTCGATTTTACAGTTGGTGTGTTTAATCAGGATTCATATGATATCAATATGTTACAGTGTTAGAATTGGTTGATATATTACTTGTGGCCTATAACATTTTTGTATACTTCTTTACTTTTTTCCTGTTTAGTTATGGGGAAAGAAAACTGGGTTATTTATCCTGTAGAATCCTCCATGTTCTGAATTTGGTTGATTATGTCCCATGTTATTTTAAAAAATTAATTAATTAACGAATTAACCACTGGACCACCAGTGTCCCATATTATTTAGTGTCTTCTTATATCACCTGTATTTTCTGTAAAGTGATAGTTAAATCTAGACTTTGATTGGATATAGGTTCATTTTTTATTTATGGTAAGAATATATCATAGGTGGTGCTGTGTGCTTGTGTAGTTTTTAATTGGTAGGTTTTTAGTTTCTTTTATTAGCAGTTTCCTGCTTGAACAAACCACATATATATCTGGGTCAGTCTAGGAAACCTTCCTTCATCCTTCTAGATACCTAGTCATCTGCATTGCAATATCTGGACTTTGAATATAATTTCTATTAATTTTTTTGGTTATTATAGATTTAATTAATAATTTACTATAACTTGTAGCTGTTTTGCTATGTTTTACATGTTTACATGCTGTGCTTAGTTAGTCGTGTTTGACATGTTTACATGAGGGATGTTTGTGTTATTTGGACATATGATGTATTTTAAGTAGCTTTAAGTGTTATACAGAAATTACTGCTCATGTAATTCATCAAGCAAAATTATATCATGAATGATGGCATAGTAATTTTTATCTGTGATTGTCATGAAAATTTGGATTTAGGTAGTTTTCTCTGTTGTAATAGTATTTTTCTTCTAAAAATCTTTCTAAAAATAGGAGTATTTTCTACATTGCGTGCTGTTCCCAAAAAGGAGGGATACCTTGGATTGTATAAAGGGAATGGTGCAATGATGATTCGAATTTTTCCCTATGGTGCAATCCAGTTTATGGCATTTGAGCAATATAAAACGGTACTTGAACTTTTATCTTTTTTTTTTTTTCCTCTTTTATATCTTTAAATAGCATACTTAGTTGTCAAGGCATTTGCTTTGGCCTTTAACGTTACTTTGGATGAATGGGTAAAGTAATGCCTTTTTGAAGGAATAAAACTTCTGATAATTGAAATTTTTAATATAACTTGAGTTTGGAGTTATCTGTTCCAGAATTATTAGTTATTTTTGATTAGATTGTTTGTGTTCAGACTTATGAAGAAGAGCCAAGTGGATAATAGTAAATCCATAAAATATTAATTGCTTTTTGATGTGCTTTTTGGTTCTCAGTTGTAGGAGAGGAGTACTGAGACTTTGGATTTTCCTAATAAATAAAATAGTGAAACCATATTGTGAAAGTCTGTTTTTAAGTGACATTATAAGTTAACACCTTTCCCCATCTACTAAGTTTCTCTTCTCTGCCTGACTGGAAGTTTATCCTCTCAAACATCTTAGTGTAGAAAGGGATTAAATGCATTACATCACAGGGTATCTTAAAATGAAAAGTAAGCAGTAGAGATTGGGAACAACATTCTAACCTAGTCAGACAGAGATAGTCAATGCTATTATATCAAGACCTCCATAAATGCTTCATTTACATTTTATTCCTACTAATCCCATTTAAGTATTTGTGGTCATCAGTGTGTAGTATAGTATATTTGGCAATATTGTTTCTGTAAAAGTGCATAATCAGAGCAGATGCTACTGAGGAAATTGTTGTTGTTTAGTCGCTAAGTCGTGTCCAACTCTTTTGCGACAGAGGTTGCGACAGAGGAAGTAACTGACCTCCTTTTGATGTGATATAACACTGCTCAGCTTTATATAATTGTGCTCATTTCACTCACATTCAGTACTAATTTCCTTTTTTTTTTTAAAAAAAAAAGCTAGTTCTATAACCCTTTTGAAAACAGTCTTTATCATTAAACAGTGAAGTTGGCAGCATTTAAGAAATATCTCATTTAATTTGTTGCTTTTGGTTTCTAGCTAATTACTACAAAACTGGGAGTTTCTGGTCATGTGCACAGATTAATGGCTGGATCCATGGCAGGTAAGGAGTGGGTGTATTTTATTTCTGCAAATTAATTTCCTATTTAAATACTTAATTTGCTTTAGGTGGTATGTGTGACATTGATCACATAGCACACATTTGTTATCTTCCTATGCTGAATTATGCAAGAAATCATTTATATCCCAACTCAAAGACTTTTGCAGTAGGAGATAGTAAGGAGTAGCCTACACTTAAAACTATGTGAAACATATGTTCCTTTTGACAGATCTACTTCTGGAAATGTGTATTTTTTTCTTTCAAAAAATTTTTTTTAAATTATAATGGCTATAGTAATACATATTCCTATACAATGAAAAATAGTTCCACTCCCTGGAAGCAGTCATATTATTAATAGCAGTTTCTTATGTTATACTTTTTTCCAATACTATTCTATAGGATTAGAACTTTTCTTTTACAATTATCTCAAGACTCTTTCCTGTATCAGTACCTAGATCTTTCTTATTTTTGTAAATAACTGTATTGTATTTTAAGGTAAGAATGTACCATTATTAAGACCATGGGAAGGTGATATATCAAAATCTTAAATTTTTGTGGATATCACAAGGTTTATAAGATTTTGAATATTTTTGGACCTAGATTTATAGTGTGCAACCTGACCTACCTTATCCATAGTTTTGCCTTATCCAATGTTTACTTAGTTCTTTTTCACTTCTGATAGGCTGACCCAAGATCAGTAAGTAGAAAAAAATAACCAGGAATAGTATTCAAAATGTTCAGCAAAACAACTGTAGAGATGCTAAAAAATAGGTCAAGTTTTGAAAGCCTCCAATTAACTTTTTCATGACTGGATCAGGAAATGGTATGTGGTGGTGGTGGGAGTTCTGGTTATGGGAGAGGACTATCACAGGCATTATGGGGGGAGATCTTGGGAGCTGGAGCAACAGCTGTCTGTCAACTGGTATTTCACACTGGCAAGACAGTGCTAATGTGTATTGTGTACTTTCTTTGTACTGGTCACAGACCTGAGTACTTGTACTTGACTTGCAATCTTTGGGCACTTGACATGTAGTTCAAAGAACAATACTATGAAGAAAGTGCTATGATTATCTCTCATTTTACAGAAGGAAAATGTTAATAAAGTTTTTAAATCTTATGATTTATCATTTCTTACATCACTTAAAAGTTTTTTTGTCTCTTAAATTGTAAAAGTGACTGGTCAAACTCTTTCTTTCAGGGTTGTAGGAAAGATGCAGTAGGATTATGAGTTAAATCCTGCTTTGTATTATTTTCTTTTCATGACACTTGATTATTGATTGAATAGCATGTTCATTTGGTGCTTTCAGCTTCATTTTTCTGAAATGAAAGTCATCTTAACATCATAATTTCATTATATACGGGAAAGTAAAAATAAACCAAAGGAACTTCAGTTATAAATTATTTTAAAATAGTTTTATTTATTTATTTTTGGCTGTGCTAGGCCTTTGTTGCTGCACACTCTCTTCTCTGGTTGTGTCCTGCAGGCCTCTCATTGTGTGGCTTCTCTTGCTGTGGAGCATGGGCTATAGGGCAAGAGGGCTCGGTAGTTGTGGTACATGCATGGGCTTAGGTGCTTCACAGCATGTGCAGCCTTCCTGGACCAGGGATTGAACCCGTGTCTCTTGCATTGGCAGATGGATTCTTTACCCCTGAGCCACCAGGGAAGCCCCTCAATTATGTTTTAATTTTAATTTATTATTATTATTTTGGCTGTTCCAGGGCAGGTGGAGTCTTAGATCCCTGACCAGGGATGGATCCCTCACCCCCTGCAGTGGAGGTGGATAGTCTTAACCACTGGACCACCACTGAAGTCCAATGTATTTTGAAAAAGCATTGACATAGTCATCATGAAGTGAATCAGAACTTAGTTGAATAACCTCAGACTTACTTTACAGTGCAGTATTGTTGTTTGTTTGATCAATGTAAGATGTCATAATCTTTTCTCTACTTAGGGCTTCGTAATTTTATACTTTGAGTGAAGGGTAAAATATGATTATCAGAATAGTTCTCACCTCCCATTTATTCCAAGGATAAATAAGCATGTTTAAAATCTTCAGGAATTCTCAAGATTTATCAGAGTACAAA
This sequence comes from Capra hircus, assembly GCF_001704415.2. Taxonomy (NCBI): domain Eukaryota; kingdom Metazoa; phylum Chordata; class Mammalia; order Artiodactyla; family Bovidae; genus Capra; species Capra hircus. The sequence goes on from NC_030835.1 coordinate 20,776,320, forward strand.
ATTACTAAAAATCTTTTTGCTAAATTCTAAAGTTTAAAATTACATTAAAATCATTGAGTTGCTTTTAGAAATATCAGACAACAACCCCTGCACATTCCCCCCCCAAAAAAAAATTTGTAATTTTTAAACATCCTGGTTAAAAGATTTTGTTTTTCTTTAGGAAGATTTGATTAATTGCTGAAATTCAAAAGAAACACACCATATAAAAACATGCTGAAATCAACTGGCTGAAAAATTGTAAAACTAGATCATCAGTTGAGTATTATAGTAATCATACGCATTGTTTTTACCATTCTCTGAGGTATAGTTATGTTATGGCAGTTCCTCAGCCTGAGTTATAGTCTTACAGCTTTTAAGCTAATGCCTCCTCTACCTTCACACGTTTCTGGATGACCTCATTTTCTACAGAGTTTACTGTTTTGGTCACTTTGTTAATCCATTTATTCCATGTTAAGCCACTGGAAGCCAGTAAGAAGACAATGAGAAGGCTTGGGACACGTAAGAGGAAAGAAGAAATAAATGGAGTCTGGGAGAGCAAACGCAAGAGACAAGACAAAAGTGATCCAGATAGGAAGCAGAAAAAAAATACAGGAGTTGTAAAAGTTCACAGAAATTTAAAAAATGAAATGAGTAGTGATGATTTGGATACATAAATCCTAGCAAAATCTGATGTTTAACCAAATTGTGTCATTATGATCAAGCCTTAAAAAATGGTCAGTTTTTTAAATTCTTTTCTATAGTTGTTAAACTCCCTTATATGAACCATTTCAATAAACATGAAACTTGCTTATAGAAAATCTCTCTTCATTTTATTTTGTAAAAATTTCCCTTGCAAAATATTTAGCACAAGCTATAAAAAATTAAGCCACGCTGCAAAATATGTAGTTTTAAAAATATATGGATAATAAGATATTTGCTCTGAATTAAACATGGTATTACAGCCAAACCTTGTCTTAGGAACATCACATTTGCATTGTATTGGTTTAGACTCAGACTTAGAAGAGGCCATTTAGAAAAGTCACTGCCTGGACTGCCAGACATGACTAGTTTGAATACCAATAGATTAAAAAAAAAACAAGTTAAATAGTTAGGAAATGAATAGCTTGAAAACAAATAGCTCAGATGGAGAGCTTACAGTCAAATGGACTGAAGTGAATGAAGGATTGACATTTCCAACAACTGGACTGCTGGCATTCTTCTTTTTTAAGAAATAGTTTTATTTCTGGCTGTGCTGAGCCTTTGTTGCTGCAGGAGTTTTTCTCTAGTTGCTGCGAATAGGGGCTACTCTTTAGTTGCGGTGGGCTTCTCATTGCGGTGGCTTCTCTTGTTGTGGAGCGTGGGCTCTAGAGCCTTGGGTAAGTAGTTGTGGTGCACAGGCTTCGTTGCTTCATAGCATGTGAGAATCTTCCTGGATCAGGGATCAAACCTGTGTCCCCTGCATTCTGGCGGCTTCTCTACCACTACGCCACTAGGGAAGCCCTGACTGCTCGAATTTCTGAACTAAAAATTTAAACGTTAGAAAGTATTAAGTAAAGGTTTGAGAAAATGTAATTATAGGGAAGGCAATATATGTTGTGATATGAACCAGAAAATTTAGTCTCAAATTCTACTCTGTCATACAGAAACTCTGTGGATTTGGTCAAGTCTTTGGTGCTTTACAAAAATAGAAGACTATTTTAAATTTAAAAAGTAACTCATACATCAACTATACTGCAATAAAGAAGATAAAAATAAAAACTCAGCTTGTTAGTTTATGGAATTTTTTATAGATCATATGTTGATAAAAATCTAGGACTTAATAACTAAATTAGCTTATCAAGAGATTTTATCCCTAAAACAAATTATTTCTATTACTTTGGACATTATATTTTTATTATGTTTAAAGTGAAAGTCACTCAGTCATATCTGATTACAGTCCATGGAATTCTCCAGGCCAGAATACTGGAGTGGCAGCAGCAGCAATAGCCTTTCCCTTCTCCAGGGGATCTTCCCAACCCAGGGATTCAACCCAGGTCTCCCGCATTGCAGGTGGATTCTTTACCAGCTGAGCTATCAGGGAAGCCCCTTATTATGTTTAGTCAGTAACAAATTTACCTAAATATTATATATTTTTCAGATTTTTTTTTTCTGTCATGCCACAGGGTATCTTAGTTCACTGATCAGGGATTGAATCCAGGCTCTTGGCAGTGAGAGCATGGAGTCCTAACCACTGGACCACCAGGGAATTTCCCTTACTTAAATTTTAAAAAGAAGATACTGATTTATGCTTTGAATTTTTTTTAAAAAGTGCCCTTATTTTATTTTTAAAAGAATTATTTAGGTAAGTTAAGCATATCTCCATTTTAGGATTAGGAAAAAAAAGTAAAACCGCAGATGTCCTGCCTACTGCTATGGAGATAGTCAGTTTTTCTTTTCTGATATCTTATCTGACAAGTAATAGAATTTTTAAAATACTCATGATCCACTAACACTGTACTCTTTTGGTGCTAACATTTTAACTTCACAGTGGGAAGAATTTGAAAAGATGGTTTTTAGCTGATGATAGTATCATATATATAATTCTGTCAGTAATATTACCTTTGATTTCATTGGGTTTTCATCATTACTATATAATTTGAGACATTACTAATGATAGGAAAGATATATATATATATATAAAATGATTCTTACACATTTTAAGTTTCTACTTTCTTTTCAGGTATGACAGCAGTTATCTGTACTTACCCTCTTGACATGGTTAGAGTACGCCTAGCATTCCAGGTGAAAGGGGAACACACTTATACAGGAATTATTCATGCATTCAAAATGATTTATGCAAAGGTATTTCATTTTTACTTTTCTTGTCTATAACATGCCCTTTTATACTTAGGCAATTATTTTTAATGTTATCTAAGTAGTTTTTGTTTTACTTATAATTATTAACATAATAATTATGAAAACATATCTGTGTTCTAGTGTGCATCCAGGATAATATTTCCATTATAATGTATGCTTTTGTTCTTTTGCATTTATCATAATGAGCTCAATGTAATTTTACTTCTAATTTTTCTTCATGCAAAAGGAAGGTGGTTTCCTTGGATTTTACAGAGGCTTGATGCCTACTATATTAGGAATGGCTCCATATGCAGGTATGTTTTAAATTTGGCAACATCTTGGGTTTTTCATTTGTTGTAGGAATGATTTTAAAGTTGAGCATCTATTATTTAAGCCCCTAATCTGTCCATAATTGCTTTTTTTTCCATTCTAAGGATAACCATTGATTAAATAATTTCTTCTTTCCCCAGTGATCTGTAGTGTTACTTCTTGAAACAATAATAGAGTGCAGTTTTATAAGTCCTTACATTTGGTAGGACAAGTCCCTTGACCGTATGTTTCTTTTTTTTGAGTAATGTAAGGACTGTAAATATCTTGCTATTCCACATGCATTTTAGAATCATTTTTTGATGTTGTACAAAAGTCTTTGTTGGAATTCTGAATGAAATTGCATACAGAGCTTTGACATTTTTTGTTAGATGTATTTATAGATACCTTATAAGCTTTGCTGTGTCTTTTAGAAACATTACATTTTTAGTTTATTGCTTGATTTAATTTTTATATGATTTTATAGCTAGCCATTCTACTTGTTGGTATTATAGCCAGTTACCATGTAAGTGCTTTGGATTTCCTGTGTGGACCATCACATCCTGTGCAAATAACATCATTTTTCTTACTTCAGTTTAAATCATTATTTGTCTATTTATGTTTATCTTGCTGTACTAGCTAAGGATGTACAGTGCATCAGTGAGTACAAGTGGTGATAGTTGGCATTTTGGCTCATTACTGAATTTTAAAGGAAATGTTTCTAGTATTTATTTAGCCTAATGTACTCTTTATCAGGTTGAGGTAGTATGTTAAGAATTTTTATCTGAACTGGTGTTGAATCTTATCAGACACCCTTTTCTGCATTTACTGATATGATAAGTTTTTTCATTTAAATCTATTAATTTGCTGAATGACTTTAATAGATGTTCTAATGTCAGCCCAAATTGGTTATGATACAGTGATCTTTTTATATCCTGTTGGGTTCCATTCACTAATTGTTTTTAGAAGTTTTACATCTATATTTTTGAGTGAGATGTGAGATTAGTTTGCAATTTTCTCTTCTTGTAACATCCTTGTGTGGTTTGGGTATCATGGTTACATAGGTCTCATAGAATGAGTTCAGCTCTGTGCTTTTTTTTTTTTAATAAGTATAGCCACAGACCATGATGAAACTTTTATTTTTACATTCTTTTTTAAAAAATATATTCTTTTCCATTGTGGGTTATCATAGGAATTGAATATAGTTCTCTGTACTATACAGTAGGACCTTGTTTATCTGTTCTATATATAAAAGCTTGAAACTGCTAACCCCAGCCTTCCTTCCCCCAACCCCTTCTCCCTTGGGAACTACCAATCTCTGTGTCTCTGCTTTTGTTTCTTAGATAGGTTCATTTATGTCATATTTTAGATTCCACATAGAACTGCTATCATATGGTATTTGTCTTACCATTATGAAACTTTCTTAATGTTATCTAGTATATTGTCTTTGTTCAAATTCGCTGAATTCATAATTTTTTCACCTAGATCCTAGTTAATATTTGCCTGGGTTGTCTTTCTTCATCCTTTCATTTTCTACTTTGGCACGTTTTGTTTTAGGTATTTATTTTGTAATCATCCCATAGCTGAATTTTGTTTAATCCTGTCAGTAAAATCTTTAATTGCTAGTTAGTCTGCTTAATGGTTGTTGTGATTATTGATATATTTGGACTTGTTTCTTTACCTTGATATTGATTTCCACTTGTTTTTCTTCTTATGTTTCTTTTTATTCCTTTCTTATCTTGTTTGCTTGTTTTCCTGAATCCTTACTCCCCCAATTTTTATAAATATAGAAGTTTATTTGCTTCCTCCTATGCCTGGTGGTCTTTGTTTATTTAGTTTGTTATTTCCTGTGGGTTTTTTTTTTTCTCGGGTGATCTTTAACTATGAGTTTCTATTACCTTTTTTTTTTTGGCCACATCACATGGCAGGTGGCATCTTAGTTCCCTAACCAGGGATTGAACCCATGGCCTCTGTACTGAAAGTGTGGAATCTTAACCACTGGAGCACCAGGGAAGTCCAGCATGTTACTTGATTTTTTTGTTGTTGTTGTTACTTGATCTTAATTTGAGTTTCTGACCCAGTGATTCCATCTTCTCAAGGCCCAATAGCAGGATCTGTCTCAATGGCTTGACTGTTGCTATCAAAACATAGAATCACTCCACTTCTGTCATGGGCCACAACTCCCAAGTGGACCTCAGATTATATTTTTGGAAGGTGGTGCTGCTAGGGATTCCTAGAAACTAGGGATTCCTTTCTGGAGGCCCAGCAATGGATATAGTTGTTCTGTAATGATGAAGACTCTTGGGATACCTTCACTGCCATTATGCTGGGATAAGAACCCTTTAGTTTTTTTACTATATGTTCTTCTCTTTCTAATTTTTTGTTCTTAGTTTTATTTTTGAAACATTTTTTACATTGTTATTGTATGTACATAATTTTGTTTCTTAATTTTTTCAGTTTCCCAAGTCTTTTTCATATTTCTGAATACTATTCACATTAAAAAAAATTTTGTCATATTTCACTGAATACCATTCTACATAATTTAGGTATTTCAGTTTTTTTCCTACTTGTGTTTAATTTGCTTTGAATTTCCTTGTTGTGACCTTTTTTTGTAGTTAAGGTATCTGTGTTTAAGTTGGTGAATAGATTTCCCAAATATAAAAGTGTATGAGTATTCTAAAGTTGTATATCATCATTATTAAATACTATATGTTCATAAGAATTTTATATAAAGAATAAATGCATCTATTGAGTTATTCTAGACTGAATTTTTGTTAGGGCTTGTTTGTTCTTAAGCATTAAGTATCTTTTTAAATATGTTTTTAAAATTTAGTAGATATCAAGATATCTTGAGTAATGTTTAGTTGATAGGAATGCTTGAATTTTGCTTATTTTTTTTAATATATAACTTTTAATGTTTCTACTATAAAATATATCATGTACATTTCAGCCAGTACCAATTGCACATTATCAATAACTTAACTCAGTATTAATTAGAGTCCATGTGTCTTCTGAGTCACTCATTGTCATAGCTATTCCTTGAAGACAAAATTAGACACTGAATGAAATAATGCTTTGTCACTCCTAAATTTGTCGTCTCTTCCTTACATTATCATCATTATTATGAATATGTTATATTTACTTAAAATTACTAATCATTAATTTAGCTTTTACTTCTGTGAAATCTTGTAAAACTGTTTAATTCTATTCATGCATAAGGTGGCATTATACTCCACTACTACCTTTATTCAGTGAGCTGAACATTATACTAGTATGTGATAAAACAATGCTATAATTTTTTATAGGTGGTAATTTTGTTGTCTTTAGGTTATTTATAAACATTAATTAAATCTTTTCGTCTTAGATTAAGCCAAATATCTGAAATCAGGGAATACATAGTTAGTTCCTTGAGTTAATTGGTTATTATGTAAGAATGGTGTCTTCTCGTAGTTTACATTCTGTTAAGCATCGTGGTGAATTTATATTTTCTCTTTCAGGTGTTTCATTTTTTACTTTTGGTACCTTAAAGAGTGTTGGGCTTTCCTATGCTCCCACCCTTCTTGGCAGACCTTCATCAGACAATCCTAATGTCTTAGTTTTGAAAACTCACATAAACTTACTTTGTGGTGGTGTTGCTGGAGCAATAGCACAGACAATATCGTAAGTTTCTAATCAACTTAAGTCAAATACGTTTACCCAAGCCTGATTTTTAGCATTGGTTATTTTATTTTTAAATAGATTATTAAAAACAGGATCCTTTGAAAAATATAAATATTAATTTAATACATTTTTCCAATGTGCCTGCCCTTAAAGCATATTATAAATAACTTTGTGCCAAATTGACCAAATTAGTTTGAACCTACTCAGTTTCTGTGGATTTTAAAAGAAAGGAAAAGGAAAGCTAGAAAGAAACACTGAGTAGTCTTCAGCCATGTTTTCTTATGAATTTGCCTATACAAGTTTTCTGAAATCTGAGCCATTTATCAAGTATGTGTATATATGTGTGTGTGTAGGTACAACTTTTCTTGCAGTAAATCTTAAAGACCTGCTTTGTGCCAGAAACTATGCTAAGCATTGGGATTTTTGCTAATGGAAGAACAAAACTGTTGCCTCAAGAAGCTAATACTCTCATTGAGACAGTAGCAATCAAGGGAATTCTATATTAATATAAGTTGTATTAGGGACATGGGACTTCCCAGGGGGCTCAGTGGTAAGGAATCTACCTGCCAAGCAGGAGACGCAGGATCCATCCCTGGGTCAGGAAGGTCCCCTGGAGAAAGAAATGGCAACCTACTCCAGTCTTCTTGCCTGGGAAATCCCAGGGACAGAGAAACCTGACGGGTTACAGTCTATAGGGTCACAAAAGAGTCGGACAAGGCTTAGCAACTAAACAATAACCAGTTAGGGACATAGATAAATTAGGTGGAAAGTATTATGGAAAGGTGGCTTCAAAGAATTTCTGTAGACCAAGAGAGATTGGATAGATGAGATAAAATGAGGCTGGAATACTATGAGGCAGGAACATTTCAGGAACAGGAAGAAGGAAAGATTTCTGTGACTGAGGAGTATCCTGAAAAACAGGAAGACAACAGGAAGTACTAGAGTCACAAAGGCTCAAAAAAAAATAGTATCCAATGGAAGAAAGAAAAGTCAAAGTAGGATAAGTACTGAAAGGTAAGGTGTTCATTGAATTAAGGATTACTTTTGTAAAAGCAGACTCAGTGTACTTTGTAGGAGCAGACTAGGTTGAAGGTAAAGAAAAAAAGTGTAGTTTACTTTTAGAAATGTAGCTGTGGAACCTTGTTCATTTGCAGAGAATGCTCACCTCTAGCTATTCTGTATTCTCTTCTTGGTTTTACTGCCCTTTTCTTTATTATTTACTTCCAATTTAGAGCCTTAAAGTCTGTCTTCTCTTTTCCACTTCTCTTCGTATTCTACACGCATTGACTCCTACAGATCCAGTGGCTCTTCTCAGTTCCTTTATCCTCTAATTGTTTTGTTTCCTTGGTTTTTGTAAACAGTGCCCTCTCTTGGCCATCATCCTCCCACCTTTCCCTTTTCAGGTATCTTGCTGATTCCTGTTTTCCTCCTCCTACCTATCTGTGCTGATACTGTTAAGACCTTGCCAGAATTTAGTCCTTTGCTCTTCCTGTAAATATCTAGAGTAGCTCATCTGTCTTTAAGGATTCAAAGGTCAGCCTCTGTACAGATAACTAATTCTATTGAAACCTTCATACCGGTTCCCTCTGGTAACCTCTTGACTGTTTCTACCTGGACGTCAGTGCAAACTCCATAATTCATATACTACTTTCTTGTTTTCTTTTTTGTGCCTGTCCTTAGCCCCCAACTTTCCTATTGTTATTGATAGCCATTAATCTTAATAGTCCTGATAATACCTTGAAACCATTTTTCACAGTGTACATATCCAAACAGTTTTGCAATTTTTTCGTAAGAACATTGCCTGAATGTTATTTTCTTTCTTTCCCATTGTTACTTCCCTTGTTCTGATCCTTGTACTTTGTCTTCTTACTTTCTCCCTATTTAGTCAATTTCTTCTACCCAGATACATCTTTTTCTGCTTCAGTTCAGTTCAGTTCAGTTCAGTCACTCAGTCGTGTCCAACTCTTTGCGACCCCACACCAGGCCTCCCTGTCCATCACCAACTCCCGGAGTTCACTTGGACTCGCGTCCATTGGTCCCTTTATTCCCCACAAAATTTTTTCATCTCTCCACCTCCCATTAAACGATAATTCGTGGGACAGTTCTGGCAGGTGCCCAGGTTTGATCTCTGATCAGGAAACTAGATCCCATGTGCTGCAACTGAGAGTTCGCATGTCCCAGCTAAAGATCCTGCAACAAAGATCGAAGATCCCACGTGCTGCAACTAAGATCTGGCACAGGCAAATAAATAAATGATAAATTTTTTTTAAGATGATTCATGGAGGGGAATTCCCTGGAGGTCCAGTGGTTAGAAGTCTGTGCTTTCACTGCAGGGGGCACAGGTTTGTTCCCTGGTTGGGAAACCAAGATCCTGCAAGCCTTGAGGCAGGGTCAAAAAAAAAAAAAAAAGATGGGTAGTTCATGGAGATACTATTGAGATGTATAACGCACTTCATCTATTACTAATGTAATTTCTTAAGCTGTTTGGTTGGTATATGGGTGGTTTTTTAATTATGACTATTGCATAGTAAATTTAAATGTATATAGAAGTACATACTTTTCTCATGTATCACTATGTGTATATTATATATGTATTTATAACATGTGTGGCTTAGCTGGCAAAGAATCCACCTGCCATACAGGAGACCTGAGCTCAATCCCTGGGTTGGGAAGATCCCCTGGAGAAGGGAAAGGCTACCCACTCCAGTATTCTGGTTTAGAGAACTCCATGGAGTGAATAGTCCATGGGATCGCAAACAGTTGGACATGATTGAGTGACTTTCGCTTTTTTATATATATATGAATGAGAGCTTTGAATAGGAAAGTAGAAAGCAGTTTTATGGCAGGGAAAATGTCTCTAAGACTCAATTTTCTTAACATTGAGATAAGAGTACCTATCTCACGCAATTATGTAAAGATGGGATGAGATAATATACTTTGTCTTGCTTAGCACAGGACCTAAGTAGTCAATATTAGCCCTAAAAATATAATTAAAAAAAATCACCTGAGTCCTACTCCAAAGAGATTACTTTTGTATATTTCACTTTAGACAACCTAAAAGTTTGTAAGTTAAGGTATAATTGACATATTCTATTACTTTCTGGTATAAAACATAATGATTTGACGCTTGTATATATGGCAAAATGATCATGCCAGTAAGTCTAGTTAACATTTGTCCCACCATCCAGAGTTACAGAACCAGGCAATCTTTCCACATAAAATTACCTCTGTCCTCTAAATACAATTATCTGTATTGTTAATTTTAGCCCTTGAGAATTTTTGTTGGCCTCCTGTATACAACGGCACTTGCTGAATGGTAGTGATTCTTAACTGGGGGTGGTTTTTGCCTCTAGTGGATGTTTAGTAATGTCTGGAGACATGTTTGGTTGTTACAGTTGGGGATGTGCTACTGGCAGCTATTGGGCAGAAGCTACTTACACATCCTACTGCACAAGACAGCCCCCGCAACTAAGAATTATCCAATCCAAATGGCAATAGTGACAAAGTTAAGAAACCCTGTCTTAGGGTTACAGCAACAGAAAGTACTCAGTTTATTTCTTCAGGAAGTGGCATTTCATTTTCCTCTGGGGAATAAATAGAACTTGACATTGGATGATGAAAGAGAAGAATCACCAATCCCAAGAGAACCACTTCTGCAAAGGGCAAAGAGACTTTGTTTTTGTTATTTGGTTTTATTCATGTGCCTATATCCTGACTCCCAGGTTAGACAAAACAATCAGAGAGTAGGAACACATTATTTCCTAGCATACATAGGACTTTGTATTCAATAATTGCTGAGTATAAAATTAAAAATCGTTTTTAAATCCTTCTGTCTTTTTCTTCTTTTAGCTACCCATTTGATGTAACACGTCGGCGAATGCAGTTAGGAACGGTTCTTCCAGAATTTGAAAAGTGCCTGTAAGTTCTGCACTTGTCATTGTTCCATTTCATTAGGAAATGTAATGTGCACAATAAGTAGGGAGATAGGACTGTGATCTCACAAGCAGTATAGAGATTTAATTTTATATCCCATAGTGTGTTTTGGTTAACTTTATAAGAATTTAATCAGGTCCTAATCCTTCTATTGGGTTTCCTTGGTGGCTCAGATGGTAAAGAATTTGCCTGCAATGCAGGAGACTCAGGTTCAGTCCCTGGGTTGGGAAAATCCTCTGGAGAAGGAAATGGCTACCCACTCCAGTATTCTTGCCTGGAGAATCCCATGGCAATTCCAGGCAGAGGAGCCTGGCGGGCTACAGTCCATGGGGTTACAAAGAGTAGGACATGACTGAGCAACTAACACTTTCACTTTCAATCCTCCTATTAAAATTTATTTTAGGGAATTTCCTGGCAGTCCAGTGGTTAGGAGTTTCACTGTGGGGGCCTAGGTTCGACCCCTGATTGGGGAACTTAAACCCAGCAAGGCATGAAGCCAAAAAAAAAAAGTCATTTTAAAGCAGCTCTGTTACGTAGAAATATTATGTGAATCACATATGTAATTTAAATTTTTCTGGTAACCACATTTAAAGAGTATAAAAAGAAACAGATGAAATTGTTTTAAAATATTTTATTTAAACCGATATATCTAAAATTTATCACTTTGTCATCTTATTTTACATCATTTTTATTTATTTATTTATATTTTTAATCCCTTAAAAACTACTACATGTTTGAAATTACAGCACATCTCAGTTTTGGATTTGCCACCGAGTTTCATGTACTCAGTAGCCACATATGGCTAGTGGCTAACACTATTGCATAGCATAACACTATAGAGTTTTCTATAATTTATAACTTTCGAATCATTCTGTTTGGTGATGTGTTGTCCTTCAGGGAAAGAGCAGAATATTTATTCAGGAACTTGAGTTGCCTTTATTCACCCAAAAGATTTTTTTGAAGATTTCAGTCCACCTTGCATATTGAAAGAGAAAGACAAAGCTCAAAATGTTGGTTTGAAAGGAAAGAACACTGAAAAAAGAAAGTCTTTATTGCTGAAATCTGAAAGACGGTCCTTCAAGCTTTAGTTGTATAACATCTGCTCATTATAGCATACAACTTGAGCAGAAATGAGAGCTTAAAGGGCAACTGTTCATATATCCTTTAAAAAGACTACATCAGTATTTCAAATATTATTATGAAATTGTGTTGCTAGTAAATGTCACAGACATAATACAAACAAAATATATTATATTAATGAACCCCCAACTTCTATGCGTAATGCTTTGAACTTGTTCAGAATGAATTGCTGTTTTATTGTGAATTTTTAGCTTGTTTTAACACTTGCTATCCAAAAGCTACTCAAGATGGAATTTTAGCTTCTTTTAAAAAAATGCTGTTATGATCCTGAAGTTGTCTGTTCGTGACTGGGCATAAAGGTGTCATCATTTAATCTTTCTCTTTCAGTACCATGCGGGAGACTATGAAGTATGTCTATGGACACCATGGAATTCGAAAAGGATTATATCGCGGTTTATCTCTTAATTACATTCGTTGCGTTCCTTCTCAGGCAGTGGCTTTCACAACATATGAACTTATGAAGCAGTTTTTTCACCTCAATTAAAAAAATAATGATTTCTTTTCCTTAATAAATTCTCAGAGGGAAAAATAAAATGTTAATTTAATTTGGGGGAGAACATTACTTGAAGGGGGATATTTACCCTGTCACAGGAACCACTGGTATTTAGTACTTGATTTTTCTATTCATCACAAATCAAAAGTGCTTACTATACTTTTTGATGCCAGTAGTTATATTTTAGAACATTGCAAAAAAAAAAAAATTCCTAAGCTGATGCTGGTTAATCAGTAAGGTTATTGGAAACCATTTTAAAGTGTTATTTGAAAGCAGAACTAACTTGAAATGAATTCAAGAGGTTGTCATTAGTTTTATTATGCTATTCCAAGCTTTTAATTATAATCATGATTTTCAAAGACTGTAACATTGGTTTTTGTTGTAATAAACAGGCTTGGTTATATTACAGCAGAATGATGAGAACTGACATTTTAAGTTATATGAAACATAGGTTAGAAGCCAGCATTGAAGTATTATTCCTAATATGTCTCTTCTCATAATTCTGCTCCACTGGATAAAAGGACAAACACTTTTTCTCTTCATTTTTGATAAATATTGTATTAAAAAAGTAGCCATGTAGACACTCATCAGTAAGTCACAAATTTTCAGGTCTTGCTCAAATGGTATTACCAGTTTCTGAGTGATTTAAGTATGTTTTAAAATTTCACTGTATTTCCCAAGGTCAGTAATAATAGATATTAAGTATCTTTGCTCTCAAAACAAATTAGCATTATAGATTTGTTTTTGTTAGATGATTTGGTGTATGTTAGAAAATTTATTTAAGTGGACTGTGAAATATCCATTAATATAGATGTGAATGTTAAAGAATGTTTCCAAGGTATTATGTTATGACATATCAACTAGTTCTTCCACATAAAATAATTTTAGTGCAATATAAACTTAAGTAGAGATGTAAAACATGATCTGAATTGCTATCCTTTATAGTAAAATGGTTTAAAATGTAAGAATTCCATTTATTATGTTCAGAGTACTTTTTTATGTTTTATTGTAAGCATGACAAAAAAATGAGAGGGGAACAGTTATAGTTCTGTCCTCCAAAATAGCAATTTGTAGAATTAATACGATTTTTAAGGCATTAGAAAACTAAGTTGAAGTGTTATTTCTGTTTCAATTTTTATTTTTTTTGCATAAAGATTTCTTGTCATATCTTGGTGAAATTATATGAACTGGTTTCATTTTCAAAGTCTTTATTTTACAATAAATGTTTATCTTTGTATGATTTATAGGTATACCCACAGGTGTACATGTGTTCCTAAAACTATTTTGTATATTTCATTTTTGGGCTACACTGTAGCTAAATACTGCTATCAAATCTCAAGATAATTTAAATGTATAAAATAAGTATCTCAGTTATGTTATCAATAAAGGAGGACTGCAAATATTTTTTTAAATAAAATTTGCATTCTATATCTGTTCAGAGTACTGAGGTTATTAAGAATAAATTTTATTCATATTTCAACAATTACTCCTCTCTTTTAACTATTTACACTATTGAAGCATAAATAAACATAAGCGGTCAGAATGGAAGAATACTTGAAATAATGATAGTATTTATATCTAATTTATTTCAGATTGATAACTCAAAGTGAATCTTGATAGATTATCTTGCATTTGAAGGTCGACTATGTCTGTTTTGATTGCCTTTGTAATTCTTTTCTTGCCTTTTGGTGGGTACAGCCCTCTGGTCTATGGAATGGGACAGTGATTTTGTCTAGAGATTGATGAGTGATGTACCCTTCCTAGCTCTTAATAGTGGCCTGTGTGGAGATTGAAAGTTTAGTGGTGATATATATATATATACATGACTTCCCTGGTGGCTCAGATGGTAAAGCGTCTGCCTACAATGCGGGAGACCCGGGTTCATTCCCTGGGTCGGGAAGATCTCCTGGCTGGAAAATCCCATGGATGGAAGAGCCTGGTAGGCTACAATCCACGGTGTCGCAAAGAGTCCAGACACGACTGAGTGACTATCACTACACACACACACACACCCCCCCTGGTACTCAACATTCATTTATTTAGCACCCATTGTATGCCAGGGATTATGTCAGCATTTTGTGGGCATACCTTGAGACGTCTCTCAGCTGTCCTTACAGTCTGGTCTGGGTTCCCAAGAGCATCTGTCTCTGGGTATTATACTGGCAGGGTACGTACCACACTTTTTGGTTACTGCATGTTTACTTCTGTTCTCCTAGTTGGTTCTCTCATGGGCAGAGTCATCCCTTCATCCCTTTTAAGGAGCACAGTGTATGGCACCATAATAGTTGTTCAGTGATGTTTACTGATGAGCTAAAAGAAGGTTTGGTCCCTGTTTTTGGAGAAAATGTTCTAGTAGGAAGAAATGAGGTACTACTAGTGTAGAGAAAGAACAGTTAAGAAAATTTTTTTTCCCCCACAGATATGTCTTGCTGCCAGTTTGAGCCAGGATGAATGGCAAATAATAAAACCTATATTACATGAGTAATTCATTACCTTGCAGAATTGGGCCGATGATATCTGACATACTTATATAGCAACCATATACTTAAATACTTCCTCAGATCAATTCTTTGAATATCAGACACTGTTAGGCACTAGGAATCAATGACAAATAATGCGTCATGTATATTTCCTGAGGATTTACTGTGTTCCGTTGCTTATTTTAAGCACTTCTGATGCCTTAACTCTGTTTCTGCAACAATACTGATAAGAATGGTACTATTAAATACTCCTTTTTTTACAGTTGGGATGATTGAGACCCAGGGAGCTCAAGTAACTTGTTCAGGTTCACACAGTAAGTGGTGGATCTACAATTCAGATTCAGCCAGTCTGAATCTGCAGCTTTGGCTATTAGATACGATGCTAGTAGACACACTAGCATCCATCAACACACTAGTATCCTTCCTATTCAGGTAAAACTCTAATATGTCAAGAAATACAAATCAATTAATAGAATGATTACAGTTTTTGGAAAGTGCCTTTGTTGTTTTCCCCATTTTTGAGATTGGTAATTTATGTTCTTTCTAGTTACTGGTTTAACTGGAGTCTTATCAATCTTTTGAATTTTCTCCATTGTCTGATTTTTATTTTGTTAATTTCTGTTTCTAAGTACAAATAATTGCTGATTAAAGTAGAGTGATCTTTATAAAAATATAATCATGCAGGGGCTTCCCTGGTAGCTCAGTGGTGAAGAGCCTGCCTGCAAGTTCAGGGGATACAGGTTCAGTCCTGGTCCAGGAGGATACCACATGCCATGGGACAGCTAAGTCACAATTAACTGAGCCTGTGCTCTGGGGCCTGTGAGCTGCAACTACTCAAAGTCCTTGAGCACCTTGAGCTCATGCTCTGCAACAAGAGAAACCACTGCAATGAGAAGCCCAGGTACCGCAACTAGAGAGTATCCCCCACTTGCCACAACTATAGAAAGCCTGTGTGCAGCAATGGAGATTCAGAGCCGCCATAAATAATTAAAGATAAATCCCTTAAAACGACAACAAAAACCCATAATCAGGCAATTTTATTCCCCTGCTGAAAACCTTCCAGGGCATCCCATTGCATTTAGAATAAAAGACAAAATCATTACCATATCTTATACAGCCCTAAGCAAATCCATCTGCCTTGTGTCTACTCCAACCCTGTTTGCTGCTATTCACAGCATGTTGTGAGGAAGCTAGGCAGTCCCTGTAGAGGCTAGCCTCAACTTGCCAGCCATTTGAGTAAGACATCCTCAAAGTTGATTGCTCAGCTTCCTGAAGATGCTTCATGGACAAAGAAAAGCTTTCCTCACAAAATCCTGCCCAAAATGAAAATTCATATGCTAAAAAAGTGGTTGTTTGGTGGTTCAGTGGTTAAGACTCCATGCTGCCAATGCAGGGGGTATGGGTTTGATCCCTGGTTGGGGAGCCAAGATCCCACATGCTGCATGGCTTGGCCAAAAGATTAAATAAATTTTAAAAATGATTTTTTTATATAGATTAGATAATCATAGCAGGTATTCATGGAAAACCTACAGCTAGCATCATATTTAATGGTGAAATATGAATGGTGAAATGTTTTCCCCCTGAGGTCAGTAGAAGACAAAGATGCCCAGTGTCAGAACTTCCATTTAACCAGTGAACTTAAGTAAATGATGGAGAAGGAAATAGCAACCCACTCCAGTATTCTTGTCTGGAAAGTTCCATGGACCAAGGAGCCTGGTAGGCTATAGTCCATGGGGTGACAAAGAGTTGGACACGACTGAGCGCTTCACTTCACTTATGTAAATGAAGTTAAAAACAAAGACCAGAGGAAGAAGTAGAACTTCCTCTATTTGTAGATGACATGATTATTTACATAGAAAGTCTTAATGAATCTACTACTATCAACTCGCAATTACTAGCAAGGTCTCAGGATATAAGGCAAATTTTAAAAACTTTTTATATACTAGCAGGAAGCAATTGAAAAAAATCTCATTTAAAATAGCATAAAAATCTAAAATATTTAAATTTAATAAAATATACAAGAGTTTTATATTGATAATTGTAAGATATTGCTGAGAGACATTAAAGAAAATCTATATAAATGGAGAGAGAAACCAGGTTTATGAGTTAGAGGTCTCTATATTTTAAATCAATTCTCAAATCGATTTTTAAGTCTAATGCAATCTCAATCATACTTCCAATAGGCTTTTTGTAGAAACTCACAATTTTTATACTGTGTACAAATTTTTATACAATTCAGTTTTTATACAAACTCATTCTAAAGTTTGTAAAGGACCTAGAATGTCCAATGGAGAAGGAAATGGCAACCCACTCCAGTATTCTTGCCTAGAAAATCCCGTGGACAGAGGAGCCTGGTGGGTTGCTGTCCATACGGTCGCACAGAGTCGGACACGACTGAGTGACTTAGCATGCATGCATGCATTGGAGAAGGAAATGGCAACCCACTCCAGTGTTCTCGCCTGGAGAATCCCAGGGATGGGGGAGCCTGGTGGGCTGCCGTCTATGGGGTCGCACAGAGTCGGACATGACTGAAGTGACTTAGCAATAGCAGCAGCAGAATGTACAAAGCAATCTTTACAAGAACAAAGTACCTGCTGTATGACTTACTCTACAGCTGTAGTAATCATGACAATGGGGTGCAGACACAAGGACTGACAAACATCAGAAGAACAGAATAGAGCCAGAAATGGACCTGAACTTAATTTGATTTTTTTCTTTAACAAGGTGCCAGAACAATCCAGTGGACGATGAGAAGTCTTTTCAGCAGGTGCTACTGGGAAGACTGGATATACACATGGTTGGGGGGGAAACATGACTCATTCTCTACCTCATATCACATACAAAAATTAATTTGACATGGATCATAGACCTAAATGAATAAAATGGTGAATTTCAAGAAGAAAACGAAGGAGAATATCTTTACTTCCTAGGAGTTGGCAAAGATTCCTTAGGTCACAGAAAGTGAAAAGCATAGATGAAAAATGGATGTCAGTCTTGATATAGATTAAAACTTATGCATAGCTAAAGATCTTGTTACTGAACTGAACTTGGGTCTACTCACCTGTGTAGTAGAGCCACTGACACTGTGTTGTGGTGAAGGAAAGTGCAGCATTTATTATAAGGTGCTAATACAAGAGGAATGGATGACTCTAATATCTCAAAGTCCCTCAAAGCGTTTCAGCAAAGCATGTCTTGATAATTTTATAAGAATAAACATGAATGTGAAAGACAACTTTAAAAAAATTCATTGGAGTATAGTTGATTTACAATGTTGTGTTAGTTTCTGCTGTATAGCAAAGTAAATTAGTTTTAGATATACATATACCCACTTTTTTAGATTCTATTCTGATATAGGTCATTACAGAGTATTGAATAGAGTTCCCTGTGCTATACAATAGGTTCTTATTATCTATTTTTTCCAAAGTTATCTATTTTACATATAGTAAAGATTATTTTTGAGTTGGGTGATACCCTTATGAAGTATTTATTTTTTACTCATTTCTGTATATTTTAAATATTCCATTGCATATTATTTTTAAAGGTGGCTTTTATAATCTGTGTATATAAAAAAGTGATTTTTAATTCAAAAATTAAAAAATAAAAGTAAAAGAAAAGTGAATCGGAGTTGAAATTGGATACAGCCTTGATAAAAAATTCTTTAAAGCCGGTTTCCTCAGGAAGGTGGCTAAGAGAGTAAGTTCCATCAAGGTAACATCTTCAGGATGGGAGGTGCTGGGTCACGTTACAAGCCTGGGAGCTCTCTGATAATGAGGGCCAAGCTAATGACAGAAGAGAATGCCCTAGAGAATGTATGGTGGCTCTAGTGGGAAAGAACCTGCATGCCAGCGGAGTAGACTCAAGAGACAGGGGTTTGATCCCTAGGCTGGAAGATCCCCTGGAGGAGGAAAATGGCAATCCACTCCAGTATTTTTGCCTGAAAAGTTCCACGGACAAGAGGAGCCTGGTAGGCTACAGTCCACGGTGTCACAACGAGCTGGACACGACTGAACACACACACACACACACACACAATGTAAGAGTGCTTGGGATTCCACTGTACAAGTGGAGGGACTGCCCACGGATAGGAGGCATTACTGAAAAAAATGGAAAAAGGTTATAAAACAGGGAACAGATATAGAGTTAGTCATGGCATGATGAGGAAGTTCTCATCTGACAGCTTCCATTTTCTCAACTGAGTTTTCCAGGAAAAAAAAAAAAAAGAGAGGTTTTTTTTCTTTTCAAAGAGTGAAAATTTCCAGGTTCAAACAACGGAAGCCTGAGTTTGGACAACAGCAAATAGTTCATTCATTCTAAGTGCCTGTGTTGGACACATGGGTCGGTGAGTCTAGAGAAAGGGCGGAACCATTTGGTATAGGCCAGATTACGAAGACTCCCAGTTTCCCAAAGCCTAAGGCAAAGGAGCAAAGGCGCTTTCCGGTTCTTGATTCCGCAGGTGCGACTCTCCACGAGCTACTCACTTTGCGCTGGAAGAGCTGCCTGCGCATGTCTCTTCGGACCACTGCTAGTCGGCGCATGCGCACGGCACCTCGTGGGCTCGCGCTCCTTTTCCCCTCTATTGTTGCCCCCGGGTTCCCCTGATTTTACCCGGCGGCAGTTTGCGATCTTGGCGGCCAGAATGGAGCGAGTGGACGAACTGGAGCTGCTAATGGAGAAGAGTTTCTGGAAGGAGGCTGAGCCGCCGGCGGAGCTGTGAGCGGAGCGGGGGGTGGGCCTGGGAGTATAGCGGGAGATTTGAAAAGAAAAGAGCGAAGAGGCCGCATCCACGCCTCCGCGGACCCGGGCTCCGAGCGCAGTGACCGAGCTCAGGTCCCGGGGTTCCCGACGAGCTTCCGGAGCTGGGGTCCGCTTCGCATCCTCTCTCTGGGGCCAAGCCCGAGCCAGAGCTTGAATACTTTTCCTCCTCCAGGGGTTCATTCTTAACCTTCTTCCTGAATTTGAGGAGTCTCAGCCACCTTACATGTCTTCAGGAAAGGAAATTGCAACTACAAGATCCTTTTCTTGAAGTTTAGATGGAGAGTTTTCCAGGGAGAAGTCTGTACTCTCAAGTCGGCTTAAATGATTGGGGAAACTTGACCCGCAAGCATAGTGTAGAATTTCTGTCGGTAATGAGGCTAATTATTGTTGACGGATGTTTGCGCTTTGGGTTTTGATCAGCAATACCTTTTGGGAGATCCTTAAAGCGACCCAGCTGACGTTAGGAAATTCATGGCCCGTGGGTACGTGGGGTAGGTGAATGAAGCGGTTACAAAATAATTGTGAAATTTACTTTCCCATTAGAAATAAGAAATTTCTGAGTTATTCTATGAAGAATGGTTAATGTGACAGGTATTAAGCTTGCTTTCTCTACAAAGCAGGAGCTAGTTGATCCCCAATGGAATTTTATAGGATTTCCTGCATTAAATAGTAGGTTGGACTAAATGTCTAAGTACTCACCTAATTGAAATCTTAATATAATAATGAAACTCACAGGACTTCCAACAAACTGCCCATACTACATTTTCCCATAACAGACATCATTTATGTTCAGAAGGATGGTGTCCTAGACGTTTCCTTTTACTTGTACTTTGGGAAGGCTTGCACCAGTGGTAGGAATTTGTTGTTTCATATTTTTCAATTTATCATTAGCCCTCATAGTCATAGATGTCCCAGAGAACTCCTCATAGAGCTTATAGTTTGAAAAACTCATATCGTGAACGTTTTAAATGGCATTCCTTCTGGGAAGTGGGGCTTTCCTGGTGGTTCAGAGGTTAAAGCGTCTGTCTGCAATGTGGAAGACCTGGGTTCCATCCCTGGGTAGGGAAGATCCCCTGGAGAAGGAAATGGCAACCTACTGTAGTACTCTTGCCTGGAAGATCCCATGGATGGAGGAGCCTGGTAGGTTACAGTCCAAAGTGTCGCAAAGAGTCCGACCCAACTGAGCGACTTCACTTTCTTTCACTTTCTGGGAAGTTTTTTTTTTTTTTTTCCCTGTAATGGGAATTCTGCTATGCCCTCGCTCTCTTAATTTTTACCTCTTTTAGCCAGTGATCATTGTGATAAGCTTTCCAGAAGAAACCTAGAAAGTTTGTAGATAAAGGAGATTGGATGGCTTCTTATTTCATGCTTGTGCTACAGTAGTTTTGTATGTGTTATGCTTTAGATTTCAGAAGAAGAAGGTGGAAGCTTCCTTTTCTAAGATAGTTCTGAGCCGAGGAATGGATAACCGGTACCTGGTATTAGCAGTCAATATTGTACAGAGTGAAGAAGGAAACGATGAAAAGCACCTAATCATCACTGCTTCCCAGTCGCTAGAAGATAAAGAACTGTGTATCCTTAGGAATGACTGGTAATTTTTGTGTGACTTTGAGCAATGATGTGGCAGAAGCTTAAGGGTACTGTCTTAAAAACTAACATGTGGGCTTGTGTGGATGTTGCAATAATTTAATTGTTAATAAAGAGAATAGATATGAACTCAGATTAGATCTGCAAAAATTGTGCATCTCAGGTCCCTTATTCCAAAACTTGATGTTCATTGTCATTTGAAAATCACGTGCAAGGGGACTTATTAAATTACTACTACCTATTTCCCAGTACTTTCTGGGATTGCAGCTTAAAAACTCGTTTAGTTCTCACTAAGGGCAAAATCAGTCATAAGAACATCCTTAGACTCTAGATTTCCCTACTTGAGCAATATGTGGTATGTGACGGGTGAGAGGGAGATGCAGAGGTGAAAGTCTGACTTTGTCTAGGCTGCAAGTTTGATGGTTTGAACTAGATAAATATAATTTTGTTCTTAGTATATTGGGTTTGGCATCATGCCTCAGGACTTACAGAAGCTGTAGACATAAGTTTTACAGAATGAGAGGATCATTAAGAATGAGAGAATTATTATAGCAACCTCATCTATACTTGGAGCTGTATGTTACACTATGAATGATTTGATAGTTTTTGCAGTAGGTGATGCAAGACCCCAAAATTTAGAAATTATTTCTTTATATAAAATATTCATTTATTTTTAAAGCCCCTTAACATGTTTAAATGTAGGAATCTAAATTTTGTGTACCTTATTTTTAGGTGCTCTGTACCAGTAGAGCCAGGGGACATCATTCATTTGGAGGGAGACTGCATATCCGATACTTGGATAATAGATGAAGATTTTGGATATTTGATTCTATATCCCGACATGCTGATTTCTGGCACAAGCATAGCCAGTAGTATTCGATGCATGAGAAGAGCTGTCCTGAGTGAAACATTCAGGGTGAATAATATTAACAGCCAATGTTTCTACAGGGTCTTAAGACTTTACAGAGCACTTTTACACTCTTATTTAATCCTCCTAACAATCTTGTGAAGTAGATGGTATTAATCAGCTGCATTTTACATTTTACAGACAAGGAACTTCAGGCTCAGAGAAGTTAAGTGACTTGTCCAGAGTTACTGTAGCTAGTAAATGGCACGGCTAGGATTCAAGGCTGGTACCCTAAGAATCCTTTGAATCTTATTTAACATTTAATAAAATAAGCAATTCTAATAAGATAAATAATTTAAGTGATAAAATTTTTAATTTAATACATCTGGGTATTTCTAAACTTGGCTTCATGTGATTCGCAGTAAAAGTAAATATGACAGTCTCTTTTAAAGATATTATAATGGAAATTTTCAAACATACACAGAGTTGGTTATTATAAACTCCCTTGTACCCATTTTGTTGTTCTTAAAGATTGTATTTTGCCAATTTAAGCTGAGGATTTAAAAAACATATAAGTACAATATCTTTATCA
This sequence comes from Capra hircus, assembly GCF_001704415.2. Lineage (NCBI taxonomy): Eukaryota > Metazoa > Chordata > Mammalia > Artiodactyla > Bovidae > Capra > Capra hircus. Next base: position 20,798,927 of record NC_030835.1, read on the forward strand.
TACCTGATAAAATTACCAGTAATTCCTTAAGTTAATCTAATTCTCAGTTTATCTCTTAATGTCTTTTGTCAAAAATATTTTTATTCAGTTTGTTAGCATCAATTTGCAAATGAGGTCTTTGTATTATATTTGGTTGATATATCTCATAGTTTCTTTTATCTGTATTCTGCTTTTCACCCACTCCCTTTCAATGCCATTATTTTTTGAAGAACTTGGGTTTTTAATTGTTAAGTTTTTTCTTTCTCTTAGGGTATTCTTCTTTATACAGTTTGTATGTATATAGAAAATTAAAAAATAGAGCTAAGCAAGAAGAGAAAAAGAAGGAAAAATACCTAAGTAGATTTTCTAATAGTCTTAGTTATCACTTATTTGTAGTTTTGTGTTTTTTTAATTGGTTGTTTTCTTCAGCTGTTGGGGGGTGGGTTACTATTAACTTCTGTTTTAACTGCATATTATAAAGCAGACCTGAATACCTTAATCTTTTAAAACTTTATTTTGAAATAATTTTAGACTCACATAGAACTTAAAAAATTAGTACAGGGAATTCCTCTGTAAGTTAATTTTTTAAATTACTGATGGGTGTTTTGGTGGACTTAATGTTTTTTTTTTTTTGTTAGTTTCAAGGGGAAGATCCAGGCTAATAAAAGAGTTCATTGAAAAATAGTTTTTGAGTGTCAAGAGCTTGTTAAAATCTCTGCTGTAGGGAATTCCCTGTTTGTCCAATGGTTAGGACTCAGCACTTTCACTGCTGGGGCCTGGGTTCAGCCCCGGGTTGGGGAACTAAGATCCCACAGCTGGGCAGTGCCACCAAAAAAGAAAAAAATCTCTGCTCTTGAGTTTGTTTTGTGTTTGAGTATTTTACTCACATGAGTTTATAAGCTGTGCCTTTATTGACTATTCTATGTGGGTTTATTATAATGTGAAAATAGAGACAAAGTATGTTAAATATTAATATTTTGGAATATATTGAACTTTTTCCATATAGGTTATTTTTAATTCTTTCAAAATGGAAATACAGTGATTTGAAAAATATCTTACTCATAAAATAATTCAGGTAATTCTAAATTGAAGAAAGTGAAAGTCACCTATAATTTCACTCACCAGAAAAGAATTGTTTAATATTTTGGCATTTGTCTCACCAGTGTGCTTTGGCTATGCTAGTTCAATAGGTTAGGTAATAAATATAGGATCGTGTCCATTGACATGTTGTGAAATAAAATGTTTATATGACTTTTTTTTTTGATAGAGCTCTGATCCAGCCACACGCCAAATGCTGATTGGTACGCTTCTTCATGAAGTATTTCAAAAAGCAATAAGTGATAGTTTTGCCCCAGAAAAGCTACAAGAACTTGCTTCTCAAACTATTCAAGAAATAAGGCATCTGAAGGAAATGTAAGTAATTAGGCGAGGAACTCTAGATAGATACAGTTTTGTTATATAACTTCTTCCCTGGCATCTATAAGATATTTGGCAATCTTAGACTATTAAATATGTCAGTATCATTCTAGAATGCAGATTTCAGGGTTGCCGTATCCTACCGCAATTCTGTGAAGAGCTTCTGAAATTGCAGAACAGGAATTCTTTGGCTAAAAATATCTAAATTTTCTATTGTATGCACAATAGGCCCCATAGCTGCACTCATAGAATGGGAACTTTTTGTTTTACTTCTAGAAACATTGTGATATCCTGAAAATTGTATGGGGTTGGGAATCAGATGACCTCCTTTCAGGTTCTAGCTTTGCCAGATTTATGACTGAACAAGTTACTGAAAGGTTCTGAAAACGGTGATAATACCTGTTTTGCAGACTTTCTGTGACGGTGGAGATAATGCATGGAAACCCACAAATGGCTAATCATTGGCATCTTATGAATGACTACCTGCAGAGGGATTGGCATATTCTGTCTTTGTTTCCTCCTTCACTTTTATTGCAGTTCATCTTTTTTTTCACAGAAGTGTTTTTATTAGTGGTGGTTTTGCTTTCCAGACTGGTTGACATAAACCTACTTCTCTTGGTGGTAGTTCTGTTTATTTCATTGTTTAAATAGGAGAAATATGTTCCATAATTCCATACCAATTTACTAGTACATACAACCTGTTGTCTTTTTAAAGAAGATTTCTTTATATTTTGGCTGTGGTGGCGTGGCTCTCCGTTGCTGCACTTGGGCTTTCTCTAGTTGCAGTGAGTGGGGGCTGGTCTTCACTGCGGTTCATGGGCTTCTCATTGTGGTGGCTTTTCTCTTGTTGTGGAGCACAGGCTGTTGGCGTGCAGGCTTCACTAGTTGCAGTGCTTGGGCTCAGTTGTTGCGGCTCATGGGCTCCAGAGCTTGCACTCAGTCGTGGTGCACAGGCTTTGTTGCCCTGTAGCATGTGGGGTCTTCCCCGACCAGGGGTCAAACCATTGCACTACAAGGCAGATTCTTAGCCAATGGACCACCAGGGAAGCCCCAACCTATTGTCTTAAAAATGTTTTAAAGAGGACTTCCCTGATGGTCCAGGGGCTTAGAATTCACCTTCCGATGCAGGGGATGTGGTGGGTTCAATCAATTTTGTCCAGTAATGTTCTTTGAAGTGTTTTTTTCCCCTCTAGGACAGGATCCAGTCTGAGAACATTTTTTAAGAAAATATTTATCTATTATTTGGCTGTGCCAGGTCTTAGTAGTATCATGCCGGATCTTTGGCTGTGGCATGTGGGATCTAGTTCCCTCACCAGGGAACAAACCTGGGCCCCTTACATGAGGAGTCTTAGCTGTTGGACCGCTAGGGAAGTCCCCTGGTCTGGGTACATTTAAAGTTTTTATATATACTGTCAGATCGCTCTACATAGATATTGTCCTGTTTCTTTCTTTCATTTTTTCCTGTTTTATTGAGATGTCAGAAAGTGTGTGTTAGTTGCTCAGTCGGGTCTGGCTCTTTGTGACCCCATGGACTGTAACCTGCCAGGCTCCTCTGTCCATGGAATTCTCCAGGCAAGAATAATAGAGTGGATTGCCATTTCTTTCTCCAGGGGATCTTTCCAGCTTCAGGGATTAAACCTGGGTCGCCTTCATTGTGGACAGATTCTTTACCATCTGAGCTACCAGGGAAGCCCATTGGGATATCATTGACATATAATATTGTATTAATTTAAGGTATGCAACATAAAGATTTAATATGTCTGTATATTTCAAAATTCATTTTGCATTTCTGTAGGCAATACATTGGTCCTTGTTTCCCCCACATCCTCACCTATATCATCCACTGGAAGGTGCCAGATTTTAAGCAGCCATTTTCAAACAAATAGCTTTTGCTTTGTGTGGGGTGATTGTGTTTCTGTAGGTCATTTGGGGCACTTTGCGGGCACTTTGGTATTAGCAGTTGCTTCCTGGTTTGAGATATTTCAGTTTTGCCTTCAACCTGAAGTTGGTTTTGTGCTTAGGCCAAGCTATCTTGGCAGAGCTAGGGTTGCTACTTCTGTCTTTCCTGCTGAACTGGCTCTCCTAGAGGACTATGATAGGGCTCTGCTCTGTTAGTTCTGGTAAGCCAGAGTTAGCAGAAACCTAGGAAAGAGGGAGCTTATTAAATTTGATAGTAGAAATGTTGCAGAGTTATATGGTAAATTTGCAGTGTTCTGGAGTCTCAGAATTTGATGAATATGTTATTATGGTGCTATCTTTAGACGGTGAGAAAATGGTAAGGTTTGTCGTTTGAAAGGAATTTGCAGAGTATCGGTGGTTATGCTAGTACCCAGGTGAACTCAGGGCTGCAGGGAGAAAATAATGCTAATAAATTATTAAAACACAGTGTGAAAGTGAAAGTCGCTCAGTTGTGTCTGACTCTTTGAGACCCCATGAACTGTATAGTCCATGGAATTCTTCAGGCCAGATACTGGAGTGGGTAGCCTTTCCCTTCTCCAGAGGATCTTCCCAACCCAGGGATCAAACTAGGTCTCCTCCATTGCGGGAAAGGGAACCCCAAGAATACTGGAGTGGGTAACCTGTCCCTTCTCCAGCAGATCTTCCTGACCCAGGAATTGAACCGGGGTCTCCTACATTGCAGGCAGATTCTTTACCAACTGAGCTATGAGGGAAGTCACGAAACACAGTGTAGAGGGACCATAAGGGTTAAGAACTTAAATTCCCAAGCTGGAGCTGTGTGTCCTTTGGAAGTAACTTCTGAGCTTCAGTTTCTTCAGTTCTAAAAAGGGATGACGATAGTAGTATCTCAGAGAGAGCTAAGGAGGGTTGAAAGTGTTCATGTAAAGCACCAAAATAGTGCCTGGCCTAGAGTCAGCACTATATGAGTATTCACTGTTTTCATTTTCATATCTTGTTGAATTCTTGTCCTATGCCAAGTACCTTACATAGCCTGTTTTACTTGATCCTCAAACTAATTTGTGTGGTAGTTGTCATCTCACCTTATGGATGAAGAAACTGAGGCTTGGTTAACAATGAATGGCTCAGGGCTTCCCTGGTGGCTCATTGGTAAAGAATCCACTTGCCAGCGCAAGAGACACAGGTTTTTGATCCCTGGTCTGGGCAGACATGCTGCAGTGCAACTAAGCCTGTGTACCACAGCTATTGAGCTTGCACTCGAGAGTCTGGGATGCACAATTACTGAGCCCATGTGCCGCAGCTTACTGAAGCCTGTGCGCCCTAGAGCCCGTGCTCTGCAACATGAGAAGCCACCACAAAGAGAAGCCTGCACACTGCAGCTAGACAGTAGCCTCCGCTTGCCGCAACTAGAGAAAAGCTTGCACAGCAGCAAAGATCCAGCGCAGCCAAAAATAAATAAATAAAATTATTTTTAAAAAAGAGAGAAACAATGACTGGCTCAAAGTTATGCATCTAGTAAAGATGTGTAAATAAAGAGCTAGGATTCAAACCTAAGTGTGGTCTGACACAGACACACGTGTGCTATTGGTATTCTGCAGTAGTTATTAAGGTTGTGATGCTTAAATATACAGATGGAGCTGGGAGAACCATCCAGGGAAGGTGATAGCAATTCTCAGAACTTTGTGGTCTCAGGACCCTGTTAACACTAAAACACTATTGAGGACCCTAAGAGCTTTGGTTTACAAGTGTTATATCTATAGATAATTACTGTATTAGAAATGAAAGCTGAGGCAGTTTAAAAATATTTATTGATTAATTCTAAAATAAAAACAGCCCATTCCACATTAACATAAATAGGTTTAATGAAAAATAACTATTTTTGAAAAAAATTTAATGAGACAAGTGGTATTGTTTTACGTTTTGGCAAATGTTTTGATTTTATAACTTAATAATAGACACCTAGTTTCTTAGATCTGTTTCTGCATTCTCTATATTGCTGTATCGTGTGTGTGTATGTGGACTCGGAAATCTACACTGTGTACTCAGGAGAGAACAAGAGCAAAAAGGCACATAATGTTGTAGAATTATTATGACACAGTTTTGACCTTGCAGGCACCCTGAAAAACTGAGACTAGATTCTGTTAGTCTTTCCTGGTTTTTGACCCAGGAAGTTGATAGTCCTTTGATTTAGTAAGGCTGATGTTCCATTTCTGTTTCTATGGCCTTTTGTCCTCTTTTACATTTCTACTTTCCATTGCTGGGCTTCAGGACCAACAGTTGTGGTTTATTTTTTCACCCTTGAAGTGTAACTGGGACCTATTAGACCTGAGATGGTAGGAGTTTGAGCAAATATAAAATTTGATGTCATGTCACTGTTACTTGGATTTTTTTGTGTGTATGTGGTAAAATACCCATAGCATTAAAAAAAATCATAATCTTTTATTTTTTACTTTTGGCCACGTGGCATGCAGGATCTTAGTTCCCCTGCAGTAGAAGCCCAGAGTCTTTACCACTGGACCACCAGGGAAATCCCCCAAATCACAGTCTTAACCACTTTTAAGGGTAGAGTTCAGTGTCATTAGTACATTGATGTTGTGTAAACGTTACCATCATCTACTTCCAGAACTTTTTTAGTCTTTCCAAACTGAAACCTTATATCCATTGAACAACCCCTCACTTCCCCCAGTCGCTGGCAGTCACCATCCTTTCTGTCTCTATGAATTTGACTAGTGCAGGTACCTCGTGTTAAGTGGTCATGCAGTACTTTCTGTCATTGGCTTATTCAGTATAATGGCAGGCTTCATATATGTTGTAACATGTATCAGAATTTCCTTCCTTTGCAAGGCTAAATAACATTCCATTGTGTCACATTTAATTAATGTTTTCAGTCGTTGATGGGTGCTTGGGTTGCTTATGAACATTTTTGTCCTTGTTTACTTTTTTTCATATTTAATATTTCTTATTTTGATAGGTACCGCCTAAAATTGAATCAAGATGAAATAAAACAAGAGGTAGAGGAGTATCTTCCTTCATTTTCTAAATGGGCTGGAGATTTCATGCATAAACATACTTCAACTGACTTCCCTCAGATGCAGCTCTCTCTGTAAGAAACCCATTTTTGTGTATATGGTGTTTATACGTTTAGTCCAGGATTTTATTCAAGATGTTGAATTAAAGCTTTTTAGAGGTCAAGTTGAACTTACCAGATGGCACAGTAGTAAAGAATCTGCCTGCCAATGCAGGAGACGCAAGAGATGTGGGTTTGATCCCTGAGTTGGGAAGATCCCCTGGAGTAGGAAATGGCAACCCACTCTAGTGTTCTTGCCTGGAAAATTCCATGGACAGAGGAGTCTGAAGCTATAGCCCATGGGGTTGCAGTCATACACCACTGAGCGACTGAGCACACACACAGAGATCAAGTCCTGAAAACTAGCCTTTTGGTTTGCTTGCTTTATATATTACAGTCCTGAGTATCTTTCTCGTACCCCAAAAAATAATCTAATGAATAGAAATTCTATTTTCACTTTAATAAAATTTATAATTTTTGGATGTAGGTATGGTTTTTTTTAAATAGAATTTTCAGTTTGTAAATATTTGGGGGTGTTTCTTAATATCACATATATTTCTCTGTGTTACTATAATGTATGGACTGTTTCATGTTGATTGCCGTGGATTTGTACTTTATGTTTAAATACTGTGTTTAGCCATTCAGTACTGTTTGGCTTTCGGTTGGTTTCTTTTACTTCTTTTCCCGCTTAAAGTAGCATTGGTATAAATTTGTAGGTAGTCCTTTTTTCCTCCCACTGTTTGCCCATTTGGCAAATATTTATTCCATGCCTAATGTGTGCCAAATAGTGATCTAGGCACTGGGATCGTAGTAGTGGAAAAAGAAAAAAAGCTACTGACTTCATGGTGCTTCTGTACTGCTGAATGGCAGTGAACAGCAAGGTGCCAGATCATAAGTGTAATGTAGAATAATGGGGAGGGTAAGAAAAAGGAGTTGAAGGGACGTATTTCCATAGAATAATCATGAAAGGCCTCTAATAAGGTAATGTTGAGCAGGAACCTGAAGAAAATGAGGGAGGGAGCCATGCAGCTATTTCTGTGAAGAGCACTCCAGGCAAAAGCCCTGTGGCTAACGCACCCCTGCCAGTGTGGGCGGAATGGAGTGAGGTGGGAGCGGAGGAGCAGTCCTAGTAGGACCAGCAGCTGTCCTAGGGCCTCTGCAGCCTTGCAGGACATCGGCTGCCATGCTCATTCCACGGCCAGATGTGATCTGGCTACCATCGGGAGCCACTGCAGGGTTTGCACAGAGGGTTTTGATACCATTTCTTTCTTTTTTTAAAAAATAGGCACTGTTTTATTTTTCTTTAAATAGTCATGACTTCCTTTTACATCAGTATTCTTCATCTTTTCTCAGTATTCTGGATATTTTATATCGTGACCTTTTGTGATCTGAACTCGTTTTAAGATTTTTGAGTCAGAAATCTTGGGAGCAATGAGTTCTTTGGACCACTATGTTTTCTCAAGTTCTCTGTGGTTCAAAGGACAGACTGAGCCTGGTTGTGAATCCCAGTTTTGCCACAGTTTTGCTGTGTAACCTTAGGCAAGTTCCTTTACCTCGCTTTGCTAGTTTCTGTATTGATCTGATTTACTTTTGAAAGGATCAATCTGGTTGCTCTTTTAAGACTATGTTGTAGGATAAGGGCAGAGGTTGTGAGACCACTTTGGAGGTCCTTGAAGGAATCCAAAATGGAGATGGTGGTGGCTTAGACCAGAGTGAGAGTTGTGCAAGTGATGAGTATCACTTGGAGTATAGTCAGATTTTCAAGGTAGAGGTGATAGATTTTGGTGCAAGGTGATAGATTGGGTGCAGGGTATGAGGGAAAGACAAGTCAATGGTGATTCTAGAGGAGAAAACATGATGAGAGTGGGATTGAGAGAGAATGGTAGAAGAGAATTTGAAATCAGGGAATGTAGACTAGTATTGACAGGTATGTAGAAATGGAATGTTAGCCAGAGGCTTATGTGGGATTAAGAGAGTTTTGTTTTAAAGATGGGAGATACAGCACATTATATGCCAATGAGAAGAATTCCATAGAGGGCAACATTATTCTTAAAGCTCTGTCACTGAGGGGAGGGAATGAGAGTACACAAGTTGAGGAGTGGACCTCATGGAGACAGTTATTTCTGTATGTTAAAACCTCAGAACTGGGCTACTTTATCCAAGGTACTTGGAAAATGTACAACCTTTTACATATGGCTAGAATTCTTTGAGAATTTTTAAAGTCAGTTTAGAAGGTTATCAGCAATGTTTCAATGTTCTGTGTCTGCTGGTAGGATTTTATTTATTTATATTTAATTATTATAATTATTTATAGTTGAGTGACTTTCAGTATATTCATAGAGTTGTGCAACCATCACCACAATCAATTTGTCAATAGGAACTTTGATATGTATTTAAAAAGTACGTAGTGGTTGTGTTCATTTTGGCAGTACCATACAGGAAAATATGAAAGATACAGAGAAGATTATCATGGCCCCTATACAAGGATGGGGCTTCCCTTGTGGCTCAGCTGGTAAAGAATCCGCCTGCAATGCGGGAGACCTGGGTTTGATCCCTGGGTTTGATCCTCTGGGTTGGGAAGATCCCCTGGAGAAGGGAAAGGCTACCAACTCCACTCTTAGGGCCTGAAAAACTCCATGGACTCTATAGTCCGCGGGGTCACAAAGAGTTGGACATGAGTGAGTGACTTTCACTTTACTTTACTTTATACAAGGATGACACACAAATTCATAAAGCATTCCATATTTTTATAAAGAATGCATATCACTTTGTTGTATACCTGAGACTAACACATTTTAAGTCAACTATACGTCAATTAAAAAAACACTTAGTGGTTAAAAAAAAAAAACTAAGGCTTATCTTACTAGAATTGGGTGTATTTATCACATTCTTTACTTTTGTGTGGTCATAAATTTACAAACCAGGTACTTACCTGAAAAAAAAAGAAAAAACAGCTAGAGTAAATTGGTTAATGTTTCTCATTTTTATTTTCTTTAAGCTGCTGCTAAAGTCACTTCAGTCGTGTCCGACTCTGTGCGACCCCATAGACGGCAGCCCACCAGGCTCCCCCGTCCCTAGGATTCTCCAGGCAAGAACATTGGAGTGGGTTGCCAGTTCCCTTCTCCATTTCTTAAAGCGTTTATTTATTATTTAATTTTTGGCTGTGCTGGGTCTTTGTTGCTGCGGAGAGCATGTGCCACTCACTGGTTGTGGTGCGTGGGCTTCTTAAGTTGCAAAAGCTTCTCTTATTGCTGAGTGCAACCGCTGGAGCGCAGGCTCAATAGTTGTAGCACACGGGCTTAGTTGCTCTGGGGCATGTGGGATCTTGCTGTATCAGCGATCGAATCTGTGTCTCCTGCATTGCAAGGCAAATTGTTTACCACTGAACCACCAGGAATGCCCCTCTTATAGTGTTCTTAAAAATGAATTCATAAATGCTTTGTTCTTTGTTTCTTTGGAGCAGATTGCTATGTCTTGCACAGGGGGTGACTCTTGGTGCATAAGTCTTCACTGTGATAATCTGCTAAGTGTTTATTAAACAGTCATTCTTTTCCTGGTTCTTTGCTTTGTTTTGTAGTTTTTCTGTCATTTTGGTCTCTTGATTTTCTGTAATAATTACAAACTTAATTTTGTTTTCCATCGTTCCTCCCTGTTTCTTTCTAGTTGTTTTCCCTTCCCTCCCTCCCTTTCTTTCCTTCCTTATTAGAGTCATTCCTTTCTTTTTGAGCCATTTGAATTTGCTTGAGATTTAGAACTGTGGTGGATATCCATTTTTATCGTTGTTTTAGGTATTAGTTTTTCTGTCACTGCTATTTTAGCATTTTGTTCACACGTTGTTTCTTTTGGCTGATCATTTTTGCAGTGTCAATAAGCTGCCGTTTTCCTCATAGTCTTATGGACTTTTCCATTCAGCAAACATGTATTACATGCTGTATCTGTGCTCCAGATCGTTCTAGATGTTACAGGGAGACTAAAGCCCTCCAAGAACTCAGTGTATTGGTGGTAGCTGAAAACATAGAAGTCCAGGGGGGTTTCCGAGAGAGAACAGCAACCTGCTGAAGGCAGCAGAAGAGGCATAGAACCCTGGGAGGTAACCATGCATAAGGACACAGGGAGAAGACGTCCCTGGTGGTCCAGTGGCTAAGACCCTGAGCTCCTAATGCAGGGGGCCCGGGTTCGATCCCTGGTCAGGGAACTAGATCCCACATGCTCCGACTAAGACTCAGTGAAGCCAGATAAAAATAATAAATTAAAAAAAAAAAAGGACACAAAGAGTAGAATTCATCAAAGGAGGCTTTGGGTGGGCCCTCGAGGGATTTGGTAGCTTAGAAGCAGTGTATCATGGAAGCTTAGGAAAGTTTGGGATTCTGAATCATCTTTGATCTGAAAGGGATTTTGTGATTAAGTCTTAGATTTCCAGTAGGAAAGTGAGGTGGTGTGACATGGTTTTATGTGAAAAAATGGTGGTAGAGCAAAGTTCAGAATAAGGAATTTCTTGATTCCCAGCTTGGTATTCTCATCTCTGTGTCTTGGTATGAGACTCTTCTTTGTTTCAGTTATTTCTGATAGGGTTTTATGTGTCTGCTATGAAGCAGGCACTTCTCTATGCTTTAATTTGCATCATTTCCCCAGCAGTTTATAGCTAGCCTTTCAAAAAAAAGTCTTAAGGCTTTAGAGCAGAGAACGAGACCCTTAAAAGCTATTTAAAGAGATAACCTTTCCTCTTTATCTTCATGACATTATGTTCTCTGCCAGGTGGTTCTCAAAGGAGTTTTACAACATTATGTTGATGAAAAGGAGAGTAGTTAAATATAAAGTACTGTCATTTGTTCTACAGATCTAAGTCTAAAACCATATTGCTTCTTTTTCTAGAGGAATGAGTTTTAGTATAGCAACATTAATAAAAGTTTCGTTATCTGTCTTCTGTTAAATATCTGGGCTTCTCAGGAGGCTCAGTGGTAAAGAAACCACCTGCCAGTTTAGGAGACGTGGGTGCGATCCCTGGGTGAGGAAGCCCTCCTGGAGAAGGAAATGGCAGCCCACTCCATTATCCCTGGCTTGGAAATCCCATGAACAGAGGAACCTGGCGGGTTATAGTCCAGAGGGTTGCATATGACATTTGATATTTAATAGAGTTTGCTTTATTTTAGAGATATATATTCAAGTGTGTCATGATCAGATAACTTCTAGTGAGAAAAAAACATTAATATTTAAGGAATTTCTGATAAGTTGTGGCTTCCCCAGATTTTTTTATTGTCCTCTTCTGAGATTGCAGAACTATACATATTTTCTTAGAGATTATATTTGAAGCATCCTGAAACAGTTTTTAAAAAATTATTGAAGATAGCACTCTTTTTCTTGGAATATTTTCTGATTTATTAAGAGATAGTTGCCTGGGACTTCCCTGGTGATTCAGTGGTTAAGAGTCTTTACTCCCACAGCAGGCAGCATGGGTTCGACCCCTGGCATGGGGAACTAAGATCCCACATGCAGCATGGCAAGACCATAAAGTAAGCAAATTAAAAAAACAACCTATGAAATTAGTAAAACAAGTCAACTAAATCATGTATTCTGAGAGCAGAATTCTTATACTTTTTAAATCTTGATTTTTATATGATATAAAATGTTTTATTACTAGAAACTTTATCCTTTTCATTTATCCATTTCATTTCCATTAGGTTTAGTATTCAGTTCAGTTCAGTCGCTCAGTCGTGTCTGACTCTTTGTGACCCCATGGACAGCAGCACGCCAGGCCTCCCTGTCCATCACCAACTCCCAGAGTTTATTCAAACTCATGTCCATTTTACTAAATCTAATTCCATTAGTCTTAGTATTTTATATGGCTTTGAGTATAAAATAGGATTAATAAAAGATTGCTCTTATCTGGCTTTATTTCTGCAGAACCATTTCCTGCTCTGAAAATGAGTAAATGTTAGATAAGAGTACAGGAGGCTTTAAAAGTTATTTTCATCTCTTCTGATTCCTTTGACATTCACAAATTCATTTTTTTTCCTCCTTCCTGTGTTCTTACCTTATTTAACAGTTAAGATATTAAAATCAGAACCTCTTTTATAATACTAAAAAAAATGTTGAGTATCAGTTTTAAGTATTGATAGTGGCAGAGGTGTATTCATTTAATGATTAAGGATGTAATGAGTATAGGCGCACCCAAGCTTCTCCAAGGATTGTCATGGGGACAGTGGGGTAGGGATGACGTGTTGGTTGATCAAGCCCCAGATGGCATAGATAATAGGAAAAGACAGCTCATCCATATTCAGTTTAATAGGATATTACATGAAGACATAGGTCCATTGTTACCTAGGGTGCAACCGCATGCAAGCCATTATATATTAATCTGTGTAATAATTGTATATCAAAATATACAGATTGTCATAGTGGCTCCAGCAATCTGAGTAGTGAGCTTTTTGCAATAATATAGACCTGAAGAAATACAGCCCTGAGTTAGGAAGATTGTCATAGGAATGAACTGAAAGGCACAGATGATAAATATTAAGAATATTTAAATTATATGAGTTAGACGCTACAAGATTCAAACTTGACTGTGCATCAGAATCACTTGGAGTTTGTTAAACAAATTTCTGGGTCTCACCTATACAGTTTCTGAACAAGTTGGTCTGGAATGGGGCCTGAAGATTTGCATTTATGACAGACTCCCCGGGAAATGCCAGTGCCACTCATTCAGGAAGCGTGCCATGGGAATCACTGCCATAAAGCTCTGTAGGCTCGTTCCTATCCTCACATTCCCTGTGTGCTAGCATGAAAGAAATGAGCAGTGTTCTAATTAAATTAAATAAAATAGTTCAATTAAATGTTTCTATTTAAATTTTTTCTGTTTTTTTTTTTTTTTTAGGCCAAGTGATGGTAGTAATAGTAATTCAACATGTAATATTGAAGTGATAAACTCACTGGATATTGAAGAAAGCATTTGGTCCCCTAGGTTTGGATTGAAGGGCAAAATAGATGTTACAGTTGGTGTGAAAATACATCGGGGATGTAAAACGAAATATAAGATAATGCCGTTGGAACTTAAAACTGGCAAAGAATCAAATTCTATTGAACACCGTAGTCAGGTATGATAAGAAAAGTGTCTGAATGTGTAATATGTTTAAATTTTTTAAATGTTTAAAAAGTAGTCTGCTTTATATATTTTGATTCAGCTCAGGTAATTTTTAATTTAACCCAGCGTTTCCTAAACGTAATTTACCACAGAGTTATTGTTTTCATGTAGCATCTACATAGGATGCTCTTTAGGAAACAGCAGTGCAAATTCATTCTTTTATTTTTGACCTTTAATCTGATTAAACTGATTTTTATTTAAAATGAAATACAGAACTAACTGTACCTTACCATTATGTTAAATTCAGGTTTTTTTAAATCATCTTCTCTTTGGTAAACATGACAATCTTCTATTGGCCTTCAAAACTGCCTGAAATAGTATACTAATTATAGTGAGTTAACAAATAAAAATAATTAACATAAAGTTATGTTTTTTTTCTAATTATTTCTGATCCCTCTGCCAGCCTCCACACTGGCAGTCTATGGTATGTCCTAGAAACTTTTAAATAAGCAAATAGGAGCTTCCCTGGTGATCCAGTGTTTAGGACCCAATACTGAGGCCTTGAGTTCGATACATGGTTGGGAAACTTAAGAGCCTACTGAATTGTATAATCAGGGATTAAAGAGATTTTTCTCATTAAATCTTTCTTGTCATTCTTACTTATGTAACAAATACCAAAGGTAGAAAAATTAGATTTCCCCTATTAGAAGACTCAAATATTTCACTTTAGTAAAACAGAAATAGCTGAAATTATGAATAAAGACTTGGTTAGATTAAAGCCTTCTTGAGAAAGGAAAATCATGCCAAGATACAAGAAAAGCTGTTTTTGAAGTCAAAGATTTGAAGAAATGTGTTCTATATATAATAGAGGCTGAAAGTTTTCACTTGTTTAAGGACATGTTTGATTGAACTCACTTTTGAATGCTAACAGAAGAGAGATATAAAGGCATTTCAGTGTCTAAAGTGGTCTAGATTCAAAGACCTTTTTTCTAAGGCCACTGCTCTAAATTAAAGTGCCTTCAAGGCAAGAAATATTATTGTTTTTAATTTTGTTCAGTTGGAATTTTTATCTTTTCAAGAAGAGAAGTCGTAGGAAGAACTTCTAAGAATACAGTTGTATTGGTTGTATTTTTAAAATGAGAAAACTGATTTGAACAAGGCTCAAACAAATATACTGGTGTGTGTGTTGCATATTCAGGGTGTAAGAAACAAGCAGACAGAGAATTATTGTAAATCATTGATATATATATAGGTATTGTGGGTGAGGAAGGAGATTTCTCATCTTACGGCGTTTGACTTTCTCCACTTTGGTAATAACAGAAAAAGCTTATGTTATAGACTAACTTCATTTAAGGAGGATTTTTATTTTGTAAGTGGGATTATATTCTAAAAATTCATTTCTAAGTTAGTAATTTGGCATTTGAAACATATTTTCTAAAGGAAAAATATTATATGGAGCTGTGATGTCTAAACCAGCTCACAAAAACCTATTTAACTTGTGATTAAACTTGTGATATAATTGAACTATAATAATGTTGTAAAATTTCATTCCAGCTTCCTTTTATCATTATATGAAGGGAATGTCATTCAGATATTTTTCCCTTTTAATAAATCCCAGAAGCAGAGTCCTCTTCCTTCTGCCTCAGTTCCTGTGTAGGGAAAAATTAACATAGAAGGACCGTTAATTTGGATTGACTCTCTTGGTCCACAGCCCCAAGGTTCATAAACCTTGTCGTTTATGAGTTCATTTTAATTTTTAAAAGTTTTATTTGGTTACCTATGGTTTCCCTAGTGACTCGAATGGTAAAGAATTCACCTACTGGAAACCTGGGTTGGGAGGATCCCCTGGAAGAGGGCATGGCAAGCCACTCCAGTATTCTTACCTGGAGAATCCCCTGGACAGAGGAGCCTGGTGGGCTATAGTCCATGCGGTCACAAAGTCCATGGTGGGCTATAGTCCATGGGGATACAACTGAGCAACTAAGCACAGCATGTTCTGTATCAGGCAACACAAGTAGAGTGCTTGTGAGAAGGCCTCCCAAAGCATGTTGAAGCGAAGCAAAGTCACTCAGTCGTGTCCTACTCTTTGCGACCCCATGGACTGTAGCCCACCAGGCTCTTCCATCCATGAAATTTTCTAGGCCAAGAATACTGGAGTGGGTTGCCATTTCTTTCTCCAGGGGATCTTCCCGACCCGGGGATCGAACCCGGGTCTCCCTCATTGCAGGCAGACGCTTTACCGTCTGAGCCACCAGGGAATCCCAAAGCAGGTTACATAGGTTTAAATGTTACTGCTAAGGTGTTTTCATGAACTAAAGGAACTACATCTAACTTGTCTTAGATGGTTTCTCTGAAGAGCGCCACATAAACCTAATGCACTTGATGCCACCTTCTGTTCTGGAAGAAGCAGTAAACTCTGTAGAGTTAGTCTCGTTTAGTTATCCCAGTTATTATGACATAAATAATATGCATTTTATAGTGTTTAATTCATTTACTTATTTTAAACAGGGAAAATCGTGTCTAACGACTGTTAACTTCAAAATGTAAAACCTCTCTTGATTGATTTCCCTCTTACATTTATTGGAGACCTAAACATTTACTATCTAAGAAAAGTTGTAAATATTTGTTTCTGTGTAAAGTGAGAAATATATACTACGTTTGTTTTGTGGAAACGAAACAGTTGGCATTTAATTTGCTGTATTACCTGTATTGAATTCAGATCGTGTTATTTTCAAAATGGAAATAATTGAATTGACCTTTCGATTTTAAAATGATAATATGTATTCAGAATTCCCTGGTGGTCCAGTGGTTGGGACTCTGTGGTTTCACTGCCCAGGGCCTGAGTTTGATTCCTGATGGGGGAATTCGGATCCTACGGCCATGAGGTATGGCCAAAAAAAAAAAAAAATTATAATATATATTGACTGTAAAACATATAAGGAAATATTGAAAATTAAAATTTTACTTGACAAAACGTACTATGTTTTCACAGCTTGTTCTGTATACGCTGCTAAGCCAAGAGAGGAGGGCTGACCCAGAGGCCGGCCTGCTTCTCTACCTAAAGACTGGCCAGATGTACCCTGTGCCTGCCAAGCATCTTGATAAAAGAGGTTAAGCTGTTTTCTCTAATTTCATTTCTCAGGGTTTTGTTTGTTCATTGTTCTTTTCCCTTTAACTTTTGCTGACACACATTTATACCTGACAGTCAGTTGTTCACTGTGCTTGCTAGGCCTAAAACATTTTGTAATTTATAGGTTGTGGTACTTTAAAAAAAAAAAAAAGAATTTTGACAGCATACTATATAATTGAAAACATTGTTAACTTTTTTATTATATAAGTTTTTTGTGTGTCATATTTTAGATTCCACATATAAGTGATATCATACAGTTTTTGTCTTTCTGGCTTATTTCAGTTAGTATGATAATCCCTGGGTCCATGTTGCTGCAAATGGCATTATTTAATTCTTTTTTATGGCTGAGTAGTATTCTGATGTACCACATCTTCTTTGTCTGTTCCTCTGTCGATGGACGTTTAGTTTGGGATTAGCAGATGCAAAGTGTTATGTGTACAATGGATTAACAGTAAGGTCCTATTGACTAGCACAGGGAACTATATTTTATATCCTGTGATAAACCATAATGGAAAAGAGTATGAAAAAAAAATATATGTATAACTGAATCATTTTGCTGTACAGTGGAAATTAGCACAACATTATGAATTAATGTTTAATAATTAACATTATCCCTTAATAAAATAAAATTTAAAAAATCTTCCTATAAAAAACTTTATTTTAAACTTCCTATCTTATATTTGAGACACTGTCAGTTCAGTTCAGTCGCTCAGTCATGTCCGACTCTTTGCGACCCCATGAACCTCAGCACACCAGGCCTCCCTGTCCATCACCAGCTCCTAGAGTCCACCCAAACCAATGTCCATTGAGTCAGTGATGCCATCCAACCATCTCATCCTCTGTCATCCCGTTCTCCTCTTGCCCTCAATCTTTCCCAGCATCAGGGTCTTTTTAAATGAGTCAGCTCTTCGCATCAGGTGGCCAAAGATACCTAATGCACCAAAGGTACCAAATGAGACACTCTAGGTAGCTGTGTTTTCCTTAGGTTGTTTAAAAACTTTGAAAACTTATCAAATGAACCAAAGTTGAAAGAAATATCCCAAAATGTTAACAGTGGTTATTATTCTGGTATAATGGGATACATGAATGTTGCTCTTTCCTTTTTGTGTTTTTGAATCTGAAAGTTTTACTTACATGTAATGGAAAAGATATATAATAAATTTTACTTAATTCTTAGAAAACACTCATCCATTTTTTCCCCCACAGAATTATTAAGGCTAAGAAATCAGATGGCATTCTCTTTGTTTCACCGTATTAACAAATCTACTGGAGAGGAAAAGACAAAGCTTGATCCTTTGCCAGAAATAATTGAGGAACAGCAAACCTGTAAATACTGTTCACAGATGGGCAACTGTGCTCTCTATAGCAGGTAAACACTGTCTTCTGAAAGTATTAATTCCAGTTAAGTAAGCGTCAACTCAGAATGATTTAACATGTTTGGCTGGTCCGACATTGATGACTTCATTTTGGTTATTTAAAACGAAGGGAATAAGAAAGAGAAAAAAGCATAGTTAGTTCATATTATATAACAAGCCTATTTCTTTGGAGAAAAATAGAATGCTTTTAAAACTTTTTCCAAAAGTGGATATTTTAATCTTGCTGCATACAGTTCCTGGGGAAATGAAATAATTGTAGAACTTATAGAATATAGTTAAAGATGTAGTATAGGCATTGTGAATGTAACTTTTCTTAAATGCTATTTCAAGAAATCTTCCATTTTTTAGTTGATGTTTTAATTTCAAACCTTTTGTAGTTCAAAACTGGGAAATTGGTTTTTCTAGACAATATAATCCAGTAGCTCTGACTTGATACAATCCAATAGATCGGTCTTGTTTATACTTGTCTATTTTTCTACATATGGCAAGTTTATTAGCTGTCTTATGAGCAGTTATATGTATTTATACCTTCATTGAGCTTCCCTGGTGGCTCAGACGGTAAAGAATCTGTCTGCAGTGCAGGAGACCCAGGTTTGAACCCTGGGTCAGGAAGATCCCCTGGAGAAGGGAATGCCTACCCACTCCAGTGTTCTTACCTGGAGAATCCCAGGGACAGAGGAACTTGGCGGGCTGCAAGTCCATGGGGTCACAAACAGCTGGACACAACTAAGTGATTAACACATATACATACTATCATAGGCCAGTGAGAGTCTTGGAGGACGCAAGAAAGTGGTTAGATGCAAATTAAGACTAGGAAACAAGATCAAATCAGGACCAAACTTCTAATTCAGCCTAAAAATTCATATAAAGGACTTTTAAAAGTACAGTTGACCCTTAAACAATGCTGGAGTTGGGGGCTCCAATCCTCTCTACAGTCAAAAATCTGAGTATGTCTCATAGTTGGCCCTCCACATACAACTGCGTGGTGAGCTCGGGTTGAATACAAGGTTTGTCCGCATTCTTGTATTTAGCCAATCTTGGATCGTGTGGTGCTGTTTACTATTGGAAAAAAATCCATGTGTAAGTGGACCCATAGAGTTCAATTCATGTTGTTCAAGAGCCAACTGTGTTAAATTATTACGTTGCACACCTGAAAATAACATAGTACATCAAGCATATGCCAACAAAACAAAACAGCAACAAAAGATCTCTTAATGGCAAAAACCATGAACTTGGGAAATTTGGGACTGTAATACAGGCACAGTTTTTTGAAACCTTGTTTTACTGTCCATGTTTTCTATGCTATCCTACAGCATATTTGCCCCTGAAATGACTTTTTTTAAAAAGTAGGTGCTGTGGTGGTAAAGTATGATGATTGTCACATATGTGTACTTATTTTAGAAATACCTCATTTCATAGCCAGTGAAATGTTTTATATGCATCTCTGACTTGGAGCTTTATCTTTAGGGCGGTTGAACAACAGATGGAAGACAGTTCAGTCCCCACCAGCATGTGGCCCAAAATAAAAGAAGAAACCCAGCATCTCAAGCTTACACACTTAGAGTATTTTAGCCTTTGGTGTCTAATGTTAACCCTGGAGTCTCAATCTAAGGATAATAAAAGAAACTACCAACATGTATGGTTAATGCCTGCTTCAGAAATGTAAGTGGTCCATTTAATACAGTAAAACTTTAGTAATTTGGATTAGCCAGTGGGATGAGATTTGTAATTCATGACAAACACAGGTTACAGACCATGTTAAAGGCATGAAGTTTCATATATTCATGCCAACTCCAGATGGCTGTCAATGAATTTTTTTCTAAGGAGAGAACCATTGTTATCTTTAGTAGATTAAATATACCTCAAGAAATCTTATTTTAAAAATTATTAGTAAAGTTATATCCTTTTTCATCAATGAAAAGAGTAAAATACTTGAATATATCAAGGTGAATTTTAGCATATGGCACAGTAGAAATTAATGAAGTTTTACTGAATATTTTTAAACACTAGAGTATTTTAAAAGTTTTTTAGTAAGTTTTCATAGAGATTCAAATTCTCTAAAGTATGTCAATATTGTATTTTGTGAGGTCTTTTTTTGTACAAGTTACTTATAAACTTATAATTTTGTGCATTTTGCATCGTATTTTTCTTTAGTAATATTTAGTTGTTTTTGACCCATTCTTTTTTTCCAGAGTGAATCTTGATAATGTGACTTGAGACCTAAGAACGTTATTTGTTTAATACTAGACTTTAACACAAGGTGCCATCAGAGTGAAGAAAGTTTAAGTCATTTTCTATAGACTACATAATACATAAGTATAGTAAATATGCCAAGTATGTGCGCCAGCAGGCTTCTGAAATGTAGTATAATAATAGTGCCCAAGAGACTGTAAATGCTTACTTCTGAGACACACTGGAATTGTTAATGTGCTTGCCTTTGTTTTAATAACAATAATTATAAATTCTCTTGTAAATA
This sequence comes from Capra hircus, assembly GCF_001704415.2. NCBI lineage: Eukaryota > Metazoa > Chordata > Mammalia > Artiodactyla > Bovidae > Capra > Capra hircus. Next base: position 20,819,366 of record NC_030835.1, read on the forward strand.
CTAAAGAAATATGTTACTGCTTCCTTCACTGCAGGTTCAGAGTTAGATTATTATGATTTGTCTTCTGTAGCGTTAACGTGTATCAGAACAGGAGGTGGGGGTGTCAGTCAAGAATCAAAGTGCTGATAAGCATGTTGTTCAGAAATCCCACCTGGGGGTACAGTGAGGGGGATTCTTCCCCCCTCAAAAAAAGGGGGGAGCTCTCTAGCACCTGCTTAGAGATCTGGTGATGAGAGGTTTTTGTTTTTTTTTGCCTCGCCACGTGGCTTGTAAGGTCTTAGTTCCCTAACCAAGGATCAAACGCATACTCACGGCAGGGGGAGTGTGAACATTAACCACTGGACCACCAGGGCAGTCCCGAGAGGTTATTATTTTTTAAATAAATTTTTATTTATTTATTTGGCAGCACATGAGACCTTCTGTCTGCATTGTGGCATGAGGGATCTTTCATTGCGGCATGTAGGATCTAGTGCCCTGACCAGGGATTGAACCCAGGTCCCCTGCCTTGGGAGCTTGAAGTCTTTGCCATTGCACCACCAGGGAAGTCCCCTGAGAGAGTATTTTAAAATTAATTTCTCTTTCTCTTTCTCTTTCATAGGGAGGAGAGTGGCAGCTGCATTGGGAGCCTGATTAGAACAGAACATGTAAAGACAGTTTGTGATGGACAGTATTTACATAATTTCCAGCGTAAAAGTGGAGCCATACCTATCACAAATCTAATGGCAGGTGACAGAATTATTTTAAGTGGAGAAGAGAGAACATTGTTTGCCTTGTCTAGGGGATACGTGAAGGAGATCAACTCAACAGCAGTAACCTGTTCGTTAGACAGGTGATGAAATGTTCCCTTTTTGGGTGGGGAGGGTAAAGCTTTATCGATAAGTAGACATATACCATACAGTTCATGCATTTAAAGTATACAATTCAGTGGTGGTTAGTATATTCACCAAGCTATGCAGTCAGCACCAAAATCCATTTTAGAGCATTTTCATTGCCCCTGGAAGACTCCCTGTACCCTGTAGTCACTCCCCCAGCCCTAGGCAGCCACCAGTTCCCTTTCTGTATTTATAGATTTGCCTTTTCTGATTCATACACTTGTGTGGTCTTTTGTGACTGGCTTTTTTTACTTAACATACTGTTTCTGAGGTTCATCTTCATGTAGTAGATTGTACCAGTGCTTCATGCGTTTAAAAAAAAATTTTAGATAAAATTCACACATCATAAAATTAACCATTAACCATTTTAAACATACAGTTCAGTGTGTGCGTGTTAAGTCACTTCAGTCGTGTCCAACTCTGCAGCCCTATGGATGTAGCATGCCAAGCCCCTCTAACCATGATGATTCTCCAAGCAAGAATACTGGAGTGAGTTGCCATGCCCTCCTCCAGGGGATCTTCCTAACCCAGGGATTGAACCTGAGTCTCTTATGTCTCCTACGTTGGCAGGCAGGTTCTTTACCACTAGTGTCACCTGGGGAGCCTATATCTTAATTGGCATTTAGCAGTTATCCAACTGCTAAAGTTTTGTTTAGTACATTATGTTCCATAGTAGTAATGTGGACATGTGTGTGTGGGTGTGTGCTCAGTTGCTAAGTTGTGTCCGACTCTTTGTGACCCCAGGGACTGTAGCCCACTAGGCTCCTGTCCATGGGATTTTCCATGTAAGAATTCTGAAGGAGGTTCCCATTTCCTTCTCCAGGGTAGCTTCTCAGCCCAGGGACTGAACTCACATCTCCTGCATTGGCAGGTGGATTCTTTACCACTGAGCCACCTGGGAAGCACAATATGGATGGAATCTTACCTAAATAATTCTCACAATCACGTGTGCAGCAGGCAGGACAGATGTCCTGTGTTGGCTGTAACGCTTATTTCTCCTCCTTAGCCCTCTGGGCACTCACCATTTTGTTCAAATTGCTTTTTTCCATTTATCAGTTTATCAGTTCAGTCACTCAGTTGTGTCTGACTCTGCAACCCCATGCATTGCAGCACACCAGGCCTCCCTGTCCATCACCAACTCCCGGAGTTCACTCAAACTCACGTCCATTGAGTTGGTGATGCCATCCAGCCATCTCATCCTCTGTCATCCCCTTCTTCTCCTGCCCCTAATCCCTCCCAGTATCAGAGTCTTTTCCACTGAGTCAACTCTTTGCATGAGGTGGCCAAAGTACTGGAGTTTCAGCTTTAGCATCATTCCTTCCAAAGAACACCCAGGACTGATCTCCTTTAGAATGGACTGGTTGGATTTTCTTGTAGTCCAATGGACTCTCAAGAGTCTTCTCCAACACCACAGTTCAAAAGCATCAATTCTTCAGCGCTCAGCTTTCTTCACAGTCCAACTCTCACATCCATACATGACCACTGGAAAAACCATAGCCTTGACTAGATGGACCTTTGTTGGCAAAGTAATGTCTCTGCTTTTTAATATGCTATCTAGGTTGGTCATAACTTTCCTTCCAAGGAGTAAGCATCTTTAATTTCATGGCTGCAATCACCATTTTCCATTTATAGTTGTGATATAAAGTGTAAATTAAAACAAAGTAAATTAATTTAAAGAAAAATATTAAGTAAATAGTAGAATAGTTGGTATGAAAATTTGTGGTAGAAGCTAATATCCATGTTCGTTAATATCCATATTCCCCTCTTCCTGGACCCCCAGCCTTCCTTGCATTTAAGTGCAGGCATGAGTCACATTTCTCAGTGGGTGGAGATCAGTAATTGGGATCCAGAGGGTAACTGCAGTGGAAATTTCCAGGCTTGCTCTCCAGTAATCAGTAATCCTGGTTAAGCAGTAACTAGCCCTAATCCAGGTTTCATGATATTGGTGTATAAGCTGTGATATTTCTGCTGTTTCTTAGGAGTCCCTTCAGTCAGTCCTGTGAAGTATTTATTTAGTACCTAACATGTGTTAGATACTTTGCAAGTTCTTGAAGAATTTGTAGTCTTGTGGGTAACAAATAAATATATATTTCAGTCTAATATGACAAGTGTTTGAATTAATGGGAAACAGAGGAGAGGCATTTAACCCAGTTTTAGGAGGCTCGGGGAAAGCAAGTGAAAAGGGTTGTTCTAGATCTTCATCCTGTGGGGGAATGTTAGCTCTGTGAAGCAGTGTGGGAAGCGTATACCAGACAGAGGGGACGGGGTGTGGAAAGGCCTGATGGTGTGAGGTGGGGTGTTCTGGAAAGTGTAGGTAGTAACTGCTTTCTGGAATGTAAAAGATACAGGAGTTATTGGAGAGGTCAGGTCATAGAAGGGTTTATGTACCATGTTAAGTGAACAAAAGAATGATAATCAGATTTGCAGTTTTTCTGTGAATGCACTGTGGAGAATAGAGTTAATCAGTGGAGGCAAAACTGAAAGCAGAGGAACCAGGCGCCTGCTATAGTGGCCCAGGCTTGAGGTGATTGGGAGCAAGGTAGTTTTGACGGAGAAGGTGGAATGCCTTTGAGAAGTATTTGGAAAGTAAAATTGTCTGACACTGAGATCCTGATTGGATCTGCAGGGTGGGAGAGGGAAGGATCAAGACAGTCATGTTAAAAAAAAAAAAAAGACAGTCATGTAGATGCAAGAGCCATTACCCGAGGTCAGGTCCACAGGAGGAGGAGAAGGCTTCAGCAGGGATAAAAAGCTGTCCCGTTTTGCAAACTTACACTGCCTGAGTTTTAACTCAGTGGAAAGATCTTGCTGCCTGCTGGACGTTCAAAGCTGAAGCTTGGGTGAGAAATGGGGTAGGAGAGGAAAGTTAGGTCAGGCCTGGTGATGTAGATTTGGGATTCAGACTCAGGTGGAGCCATGGGACCAGTGGGGAAATGACAAGAAAGAACAGTACAGAGAACCATGGAAGGGACCTCGGGAACATCGCAGGTCAGCCTGATGGCGGAGCGGGAGAAGCCTTTGGGAAAGAGACATGTATTGCAGGCCTGAGGAGGCAGGGGCCATGTGCTCAGGATCCTGCTGGGGGTGGTGAGCCCAGGTTGGAGTTCAAGGAAGGCCAAGTGAGTTGTCAGCAGATGTTGTAGGTTTCGGATTATTAACTGCCTTTTTTTTTTTTTTTAATTTATTTGGCTGCTCCCAGGTCTTAGATGCAGCATGCGGGAGTTTTCGTTGTGGCATATGAAGTCTTAGTTGTGGCATGTAGGATCTAGTTCTCCGACCAGGGAGTGAACCTGAGCCCCCTACAGTGGGAGCTCAGAGTCCCAGCCACCGCCTTTTGCCTTCCCCTATTCTGTTTGCTCACCAATCCAGGGCCTTATCCTGCCTTTGGTTGGCAAGTATGTATTAGGGGCTGGTAGCCATTTTCATAGTTATTCTGGCCCATTTACTTTTTACTTCTTTTATTTTTGGTTGCACTGGGGTCTTCATTGCTGTGCATGGACTTTCTCTGGTTGCAGAGAGTGGGGGCTACTCCCTAGCTGGACTCTGTGCTTCTCATCGTGGTGGCTTCTCTTGTTTTGGGGCACAGGTGCTAGGTGCAAAGGCTTCAGGAGTTGCAGCATTCGGGCTCAGGAGTTGCAGCTCCCAGGCTCTACAAGTGAACCCTAGAGCATGGGCTTATTTGTTCTGCAGCACGTGGAATCTTCCCAGACCAGGGATCAAACCCATGTCCCTCGCACTGGCAGGAAGATTCTTATCTGCTGTATCAAAAGACAGTAACACATTTCTTATACCGACCCACTGACTATGTTAAATGAAAAATATTCACATACATATGTTTTGCTGTTTCAGGAACTTGTCAGGACTCCCAGAATCAACTTTGTTCAGATTGGACCAGGAAGAAAAAAATTGTGATATAGATACCCCATTAGGAAATCTTTCTAAACTGATGGAAAATACTCCTGCCAGGTTTGTAACGATAAATGAATCTGAATATTACTCCAGTTTCCTGAGGAATATTATAAAAAGCATTTTTCTTTTTTTTTGCTTTTCAGCCAAAAACTTCGAGATTTAATCATTGACTTTCGTGAACCACAGTTTATATCCTACCTCAGTTCTGTTCTTCCACATGATGCAAAGGACACAGTTGCCTGCATTCTGAAAGGTATGTTATAATCAGCATGCCTGTGTCCATTAATTTTTCTTGGTTCTATTTTTAATTTAATCTATATTATAGTCTAGTGTCTTAATGATTCATTAAACTTCTAATTACGGTTTTTAGACAGCCTCTCTCTGGAAGTAGTTTACATGTGATTTTTAATGTCACCTTGATATTTGCTTACTTTGAGAAGACTATTGAAGAACAGGCTAGAACACAGACTGCTTTTCTTATAGTTAAGTTGCTCATTGAAAATTCAACACTCTTATCCCTATTATTTTTAAATTTAAATGTAGGTTTGAATAAGCCTCAGAGGCAAGCCATGAAAAAGGTACTTCTTTCAAAAGACTACACCCTCATCGTGGGTATGCCGGGAACAGGAAAAACAACTACAATATGTACTCTTGTAAGAATTACTACTCTTTTGCTTAGAAGCTGGGTATTTAAGTCCGTTTTCTTTTCAGTTCAGAGAACGTGATACTGGTTATCAAACGGGCTTAATTTCAAATCAAAATGTCTTTGTTTCAAACTAAGAATGACATGAGAAATAGAAAAACTAAATTACCGATAGTTGTAATCATCTTGTGTATACCTTGCATTTAAGATTGTCTAAAATCTCTGTTTTTCTTTGCTTTAAAAAATGACAAGTTGTACAAGGAGGTTTAAATAGATTCTTTAAAAAAAAAAATTATTTATATATTTGGCTGCACCAGAAGTTAGTTGCAGCCTTCGGGATCATTAGCTGTGGCATGTGGGATCTAGTTCTCTGACCAGGGACTGAACTCGGGGCCCCTGCATTGGGAGCACAGAATCTTAGCTGCTGGACCGCCAGGGAAGTCCCTGATACAGATTCTTATTGAATTTTTTTTTTCATGTCAATAAATTTCTGAGCAGTCTTAGAATAATGATGATGATGGCACCACATATTTACTGATTGATACTTTGTGCCAGGCACTAGTCAAAGTTTATATGTACTCAATTTTATCGTGATATAATTAATATATTGGTAACATATCATTGATAGCATGATAATAATGCCATGTTAACTTTCATAAGACATTTTGGCTTTATAATTTTTTAAAAAGTTACTTTGGGGAATTCCTTGGTAGTCCATTGGTTAGGACTCATTCACTGCTTTCACTGCCAAGGTCCCAGGTTCAATCCCTGATGGGGGAACTGAGATATCTCAAGCTGTGCAGTCAAAAAAAGAAAATCAAAGGAAATAAAAAGTTACTTGGCTTGGCTCTTAGATATGCTTCCTGTTAAGTTTTCTAATTCTTTTTGAAAAATATGAATGTTAAAAATTATCAGGAGCTAAAAGTAATGCTCTTTTCCATTCTTTTGTTTATTAATAGGTAAGAATTCTCTATGCCTGTGGTTTTAGTGTTTTGTTGACCAGCTATACACACTCTGCTGTTGACAATATTCTTTTGAAGTTAGCAAAGTTTAAAATTGGATTTTTGCGCTTGGGCCAGATTCAGAAGGTACACCCAGATATCCAAAAATTTACAGAGGAGGAAATTTGCAGATCAAAGTCCATTAAATCTTTAGCTCTTCTAGAAGAACTCTACAATAGTCAAGTAAGTACAATTATTGTATAATCATACTGACAGTAATTTTTGCTGTCAGAATGAGGAGAGAAATGGCACTTTGAGAAATTCAATTGCATTGACCGAATTTGCAGATTCATTTATATAAACCATAGGACCAGTTTATGAGTTTATAGTTTGCTCTTTGCTTCTGAACTGAAACAAGGTTTCTGGTCTATTTTTCAGGGCTCCCATCTTCTAGTTTAAAATATCCTGGTAAAGGAAAACTCTGTTTCTGTCTACTCACACGTCTGACACTAACTATGTAGAGTTAGTGCAGGCTCCACAGGTTAAGGGCTCAGACCCACAAGAGTGTCCCCTACTTCAGTTCTGAATTGCAAGTTCAGATCTCCTGTGCCCATTTTGGGAATTCCTATGTCTTCCTCCTTGGGTTCCATCATTTGCTTGAATGATTCACAGAATGCAAGAAAGTCATCTTATTAGTGTGAACTCAGGCATGGTTAAAAGGGGCTTATGAATCTGCTCTTTGGAACTCTGAGGAGATCTAGGAGGCTGAAGCTTTTATCCTACAAATAAGAAATGAGGGACCTAGAAAGGCTTTTGTGCCCAGGAGGGCCCCCTAAAGTCCTGCTTGGTTTCACATATCGTATGTGATCTTCTGGGATTGGAATTTTTCACTTAGAATGTTCCATATGTCTGAAATCTGGGATATGTAAGGCAAAAAGAAAACCCAGGGAACAAATTACTGTGCTATTCCTCATGTCCCAAGGTCTCTAGCTGATTTATCTTTTCTCTACCTTTCAGAGGCTTTATAGTTTTATATATAATGTCCAGGGTTTTTAGTTGTACTTTGTGGTAAGGAAAAGTACTCCATCTTCCCAGAAGTGAAGTCCTAGTTCACATTAAAAAAAAAATTCATTAACTTACTGCCTCTTGAAATGTTCAGATTTCCATTTCGATAGATCCAAACTTGAGCATTGTTATTGTGTCTGGAAAATTAACTTGATTTTTTAAAATTTATAGAAAAAAATTAAAAATGTTTGCATGTTGTAAGTGTTTCTAAATTAAAAAACATTGGGGATTTCTGTTTGGGGGGACAAAGAGCTCTTTTTTGATCTTTTAATTTCAAACATGGGAAAAATAAGGTTTATTTCTTGGACATATTAAATAACTGATCTATTTTTTTCTTTGTGTTTAGCTTATAGTTGCAACAACATGTATGGGAATAAACCATCCCATATTTTCTCGTAAAACTTTTGATTTTTGTATAGTGGATGAAGCCTCTCAAATTAGCCAGCCTGTTTGCCTAGGGCCACTTTTTTTTTCACGGAGATTTGTGTTGGTGGGGGACCATCAGCAGCTTCCTCCCCTGGTGCTAAACCGTGAAGCAAGGTAAGCAGACATTAAGGTTTCAATTTTAAACTAGATACTTGTTTAAAGGATGATTTCAGTAGACTGATAATCCTGAATTTGATTTGTTGACAGAGCTCTTGGCATGAGTGAAAGCTTATTCAAGAGGCTGGAGCAGAATAAGAATGCAGTTGTACAGTTAACTGTGCAATACAGAATGAACAGGTATTTGTAACAGTGTCAGCTATGAGTGATTTTCATATTTGTGTTCATCACCAAACTAAAACTATTTCTGTAATTCCCTTAGTAAAATTATGTCCTTAAGTAATAAACTGACATACGAAGGAAAGCTGGAGTGTGGATCAGATAAAGTGGCCAACGCAGTGATAAACCTACCTAACTTTAAAGATGTAAAGCTGGAACTGGAGTTTTATGCTGATTATTCAGAAAATCCTTGGCTGGTTGGAGCATTCGAGCCAAACAATCCTGTCTGTTTTCTTAATACACACAAGGTAAAACACACACACACACACACACTAACATTTCCTTCGTTCTTCTCCATTTGCCCTATTTTTTAAGTTCCTCAGTTTCAGAAGCGATTGCTTCATTACAGCTTATCAGTTAAAACTAGTGTGCTTCTTATGCTTTCACACAAAAGAATCTTTTCTTTCTACAGATTCACTTATCTTTGGGAGGAGGTTTATTCTGATGATTGATAGATGTCAAATTGTTTTGAAGTAGGAAAGCTAGAAAGTGAATGCAAGTGTATAATTACATTTCCTAGAAAAGTAATTGGCATTGATACTGTCAAAAGTTTGGGTCTACAAATGGACAGAAGGTAAGATAAACTGATGTTCTTTTCAAGACCTTTTTTAAAAAAATAGACTTTGTGTTCTAGAGCAGTTTTAGGCCCACAGCAAAACTGAGCTAAAAGTACAGACGTTTCCCGTGCGTCTCCTGCTCCCACATATGCACCGAAAGACCTCTTTACAAATTTATCACAAAAAAATATGCACAAGGACTTTAAATGACTTGATTCTTATTTCTAGAAACTAAGAACAAAGTTTTGACTCTGTGTTCCTACAATTTGTTTTCTATACTGCTTCTCATTATTGATTTGGAAATTTTTACGTAAGTTCAACTAAAAATATAGTCATCAATTTGATCTATGCATATCATTCTTAACATAATTATATAGTTTGAGATTAAGATGGGTGAAGTCAGCGATTGTTAAGAATAGGGCCTTAGCATTCATGTACCATGCTGGAATTTTCATTGTCTTGGACATTGCTCTGGTGTTTCAGAATGAAGAATCAACACTGAGGAACAGGCAGGCTCTGGAAAATTTATTCAGATAAACTGATCTCATAAATGACTGCTTTTATATTTTTATGTAATTAAAATTTTTATTTTATTTTTTAGTGAGGTATAGTTGATATGACTTTTTATAAACCACAACTCTAATCTGTTAGTTAGAAGTTATAATTATTAACCTCACCAGTGATTGTTCAGATTCTTTATTTCTGCTACTCACATTTCCTGTCTCTTGGCCTCAGGATTCCAAATGAGTTATATTAAAATTAATCAAGGTGATGTAGGGTGACGTAGGAGCAAGATAATCCTTTAAAATTTTTACTAGGGGTGGTAGAACCTGGGGAACTTTATGGCTCTATTATTTGTATAAAAAGTAACAAGAAAATGGAAAGAACACGGATATTAGAGCCAGATCTAAGTTGAATCTTAGTGCCACAGTGTATTGTAAGGCTTGGGCAGGTTACTTATCTTTTCTGGCCTTTGATGCCTATAAAACGGGGGATAACACAGTAATGTATGTGAAGCCCAGTGTATGGCCGGCTTTCGTAGAGATTTTAGTATGAACTTCATGTAGCATGTTTACGATGGGTTTCCTTCTAAAAGTGACTATATCATTCATTTTTGTCAATTCTTTTACATTCAACTTTAAGAGGAAGATATTTTTCATCTGTGTCCGTATCTGGCAGTACTGTCTCTGTGGCCACTTGTGTACTAACAGTACTCTTTACTTCAGAGATTGTTTCACAAGCAGGATGCATATTTTTCTGTTTAGGTTCCAGCACCAGAACAAGTTGAAAAGGGAGGTGTCAGTAATATAATGGAAGCCAAACTCGTTGTTTTCCTGACCTCAGTTTTTATTAAGGTAACTTAGAATTGAATTTTGAGGGCAAATTAATATTAAGGTGCAGGGTAATAGAATGTTAGAACTCAAGGAACTTTAGATCTAGCATTAACTTCTGTTGAGATAAGAGGACTGAAGCTTGAATGTTTTTATTTTGACAACATTTATCTAAGACAGTAATTACTGTATCTAATACAATAATGGCATTTTGGGTTTCCACTTAGGATAACTTTCTGTAACATCAGATAATTCTGATTGTGTCCATTTAGTGCAGAAGTCAGTATGATTGGAGACTGGAAACTTCAGTGAAAAGGGAGAGCAGAAAGTTAAATTTATTTCTTTGTACTGTTTTGGTATGGCATCACTGCTCTGGTGGCATACAAACCATTATATTGCCACGAACTTCTAAAAATTCAGGGAGCAGTGTTTGCGGAAATTATTGCCTCTCAGGAAATAGTAGATGTAGCCTTAGAGTAATTCAATAATTTATTTCCTCCATGTAGGAACTTGTGTTATACATAGGAACATGTATTATAAACATCAGTTGTCACATTATGTAAACATTTTATTTAATAAATTTAGTAAAGCTTAAATAACAAAAGTCAGGATTTTTTTCATTTTAAATTGTGTTCTTTTCTGTTTAAAACAGGCTGGTTGTAAACCCTCTGATATTGGTATCATTGCACCATACAGGCAGCAGTTAAAGGTCATCAATGACCTATTGGCACATTCTTCTGTTGGGATGGTTGAAGTTAATACAGTTGACAGGTACCAAGGAAGAGACAAAAGTATCATTGTAGTATCTTTTGTTAGAAGCAATGAAGATGGAACTGTGAGTTAATTGTGTTTTCTGCTTTGCTTTCTGATTTTTATTTTCTATTTGTTTGGGACATTATTTACCTCTCTTCTTTAAAATTTTGTTAGAAAACCACATAGCTTAAAATTTGCCATCAGAACTGTCTTTAAGTGTACAATTCACAGGTATGAAGTATATTCACAGTGTGTGCAGCTAACCTCCAGAACTTTTTCATTTTATAAAACAAATTCTATATCCAGGAATAACCACTCCTTTATTCCCTCTCTCTTCATTTCCTGCCAACCACTTTCTGTCTCTGCGAATTTGACAGAACTTTATGAATTCATGAATTTTCCACATAAGTGGAATCATACAGTATTTGTCCTTTTGTAAGTGGCTTATTTCACTTGTCATAATGTCTCAAGGTTCATCCATATTGTAGCATGTAACAGAATTTTCTTTTAAAGGCTGATTATTATTCCATTGCCTGTATATACCACATTTTGTTTATCAATTCATCCATTAGTGGACATTTGGGTTGTTTCCAACCTTTTGGCTATTATGTTTGGAGCATTTTAAACATATAAACTTTCCTAGCTTACTTTCAAATTTGTAGATAATTCCAGGCTGGTTTTTTTTTTTTTTTTTTTAATCTCTCCTTGACTTATTTTTCTTGACTATGTGATACCTGCATATAGTTTTTAAAATACACAGAGTAAAAAGTCTCCCTTCTTCCCTGTTACTCTTCTACTCAGTTCTTATCCTCACATGTTTGGTTTTTTGGATTGTTTGTTTTTGCTAACCTTCTAGAATTTCTTTAAGCATATGTAAGCACATGAATCAGTATTTATGTTTCCCTTCTTTGTGCACAAAAGGTAATATATACACTATTCTGGACTTTGCCTTTTCCACTTAATAATATAGCTTGGAGATCTTTACATGTCATTACACAGAAAGAGATTTCATTCTTCTCTTAAAGGTGCAAAGTTTTCCACTGTATATATGGAACATGGTATATTTAACCACTCCTTTGAGTCTTATATGAGTTTTTATTACATTTAAAAACAATACTACACTAAGTGGAGACAACTTCAGTTCTTTAAGATATGTATTTAATGTTTGAAAATTTTACTTGTTTTTATTTTTTTGCTGCACTGTAGGGCATGTGGGATCTTAGTCCCCTGACCAGGGATTGAACCTGCACCCCCTGCATTGGAAGTGCAGAGTCTTAACCACTGGATTGCCAAGGAAGTCCCTAAAATTTATTTTTTAATATGTTTAAAGTTTTAAAACATATTTTCATTATACATATTTAATCATTTAAAATTATGGCAAAGATATCGTTGTTGTTGTTTAGTCGCTAAGTCGTGTCTAACTCTTTTTGGATCCTCTGGACTATAGCCCACCAGGCTCCTCTGTCCATGGGATTTCCCAGGCAAGAATACCGGAGTGGGTTGCCATTTCCTTCTCCGGGGGATCTTCCTGACCTGGGGATCAAACTCATATCTCCTGCACTGGCAGGCAGATTCTTTACCATTGAGCCACTAGGGAAGCCCCATGCATATCACACCCACAATAAAATACTTGAGGTTGGCATCATGGGCAAGTTTTTTTTCGCAACTGTCTGGACTTTGAATGTGTTGAATCTTTTTTGGAGTGTTTTTGAAAGTAGGAAGACGGCTCAATAAAAACTGTTCTTTTTCAGAAAAACCTCAAATAAGAAAACTCAAAGAATGAAAATTATCTTTCTTTCAGCTTGGTGAACTGTTGAAAGATTGGCGACGTCTTAACGTTGCTATAACCAGAGCTAAACATAAGCTGATTCTCCTGGGATGCGTGCCCTCACTAAGCCGCTATCCTCCCTTGGGGAAGCTACTTAATCATCTAAACTCAGAAAAATTGATATCCTTTTTGTTCTGTATACGGTCACGTTTGATTGTGCTATGTGAGTGCTTTATGTGTTTGTACCAATTAAAACTCTGTCTTGTGTTTCCCATGGCGTATTTCAAAAGACCTGATTCTACAAAGGAGAGAGAATTCACAGGAACTAGTTTTAAGCAAAACGTGATATAATTAAGGTGATGGAGAAGAATAGTTTGTGAAATGAGAAAGGGGAAACAAAGGGACTTGATTTCTCACCCCAGAAACAGAGTGCATGTTTCCTAGAACACATCTAGGAAAACTGGTATCCCGTCAGGTTCCTCTCACCTCGATAACCTTAAAAATATATACATCTAGGACAAAGTATTATGTTTAAAAATGGAGATTACTTCTTGTCATGTCGTAGATAATTTTAAAAAATAGATCATCTCTTTAAAAAATTATATGAAGGTCTCACACTAAGGTAAATCATATTGCTTAAGTACATTATTTTCCATAGGATGTCACAAAAATATAAGCTTTCTAGTAGCCTTGTTAAGATTACAGAATGTTAAATAATAATGTCACATGTTTTAATGTAGTTCTACATTGTATTAAATATATCTTCCTTAATTTATTTTATATCATTGATCTTCCATCAGGAGAACATGAAAGCCTTTGTCATCTATTGAGTGATTTTCAAAGAAAATAAAGCACTGTTTTCCTTGCTTTTTTCATACCATGATGATCTCCTCTAACTATTGCCTATTATTTATCATTTGGATATGCTATAAAATCAGTGACTGGTTACACTGTGATGATAACTTTTATCCCACGGGTAAGAAATGATGTAAATACATATACTCATTCAGAGTTCCAGTTTTTGGTCTTATTTATTTTTTTTGTATAACCTTGTTAAACATAACCATACAACATTTAACATAGAATTTATTTTTTCAGTACAGGTGTACCCAAAACTAAAAAGTCTAAATTTATAGGTATTATAAATGTGTCTCTGTAAGACGTAGAGTTTGATATACTTCTACCAGCTTTTAAAGATGGGTTAACTTTTCAATCTGAGGTTTAAACTTTTAAGTTTAAATTTTCAAGATTAATTTGATCTTGTAGATTTTTATCTTGTTTTATTTGAAAGACTAGGTAAGAAAATGGATTTGTTTTTGTCATTTAAGCACAATCTTGTGATAATGAAAAGTATGATTCTCTTCTGTATTTTGAGGTCCCTGACCCAAAGGCCATTTTGCTGTTTTTCTCCTGACTTTTGCTTTCTGGTATCAGAGATGTTTTAAAAAACTTTATACTTAATGTTTTAAATTATTACTTATAAATTTATTATTTCTAATTAATTTCCCTTACTCTCCTAGTTAGTTCCCCTTCCTCTCCCACTTTTTATTTTCAGTTTTTAGTGTTTTAGAGTAGATTTTGATATTAAAGAAAATAATTCTTATTATTCTTTTGGGAAAAAATTTTGCTGAATTGATGACAAATAAAAAAGGTGTATCCCTATTTTCACCTATTCATGTTCATATGCCCCTTTGTTCACCTATTCATGTTCATATGCCCCTTTGTTTTGGGGCATTACTCAATTTTCCTTTTTTGTATGAAGGTGTTTTATAAAACAGAATTATCTCAAGGTGCTTGGTTATTTATATGGTGACCAATTTTAACGTTAGTGTATCCAACTTTGGGGGAGGATCTCTCATTTCCCTCAAAGTTTTTTTTTTTTTTTTTTAATGAAAAGTACATTAAAAACTGTTGCCTCTACCACACATGTTTTTTTAAAAATTATAACGATGTTTTTATTAAATAAATTTTTTTTTACTCTAAGGTCTCACTGTGTTGATGATTAATACTAAATAATAATAAAGTTCAGGGTTGTCCACCATTTTTTCCAGTATTGAGAAGTGAAATATTGATAGTGTTCTAAAGCTGAAACCAAGGAATGCTGACATGGATAGGATGGAGCTGATCACGGAGAGACTATGGATTCGACAGGAAAAACAAGGAAGTTGCAGAGATAAGGCTTAAATATTGGTTGGTTATCATTAGTTTATATAACAGGAAGGAATCTGAAGATAATTTCAGTTCCTGGAATAAGAAAATTCTTTGGCTTCACTAATGGTTGCTTTAGAGATTTGTATGGCCTGCACAGCAAAGCCCAATGGAAGAAGAACCTAGGGAGGAGTTCCATGTTTCTTTGTCATTTGGGAATCTGTATTGATTACAAGATTCTAGACACTTATTTCAAAGAAGTAGGACTCATCTTTTATACATAAGATGCTGTGAGTTGGAGGCATTGAGTGAGCTGGAAGTTAAACCCAGACTGGGCCCTCAAATTGTTAATAATGCAGTTTATGACATCCATGCCAAAGACTAAGGCGGCAATGGCTACCAGTCACTAATGTTATTGGACACTCACTTTGTGCAGGTCCAGATCAAGAGCACCATTAGCCTAGACAGGGTCTTCCTTACGGTGGAAAGCCAGGTTGTGAGGAAAGGGTAGCCATTCCAGTGTCCCCATTCCTGAATCAGCTCAGAGTTCCTGTCTCCTACGTTCTCTTGCTGCCTCCTCTGGTTCTTTCCTTTTCTTCCTCATCTCTCACTTTCTAAAGACTGGTCTTTCCCAGAGCTCTGTGTTTGGTCTGGTCCTGTTCTCCCTCCTTGTACAGTCTTTGGCTTCAACCATCACCTTTGTGGCTGTTTACCAAATCTGTATACTCAGAACAGACTAATATTCTAGTTTAAAATTGTTCAGTGTAATAAGGTTTAAACATACACCCTAATTCCAAATTCTGTTCAATACAAGGTGACTAGAATATCTGGCAAATGTGTATTTTGGAGCTTAACATCTCCCTGAAGAAATATTTCTTAGCTTTAAATAAAGTGAGTCTATTACTGAACAAGATTTGTTTACTACTTGTTACACTGGGGGGAAAGCAATCTAGGAAATAAAACTTTTCCTTTGTTCTCATGGTTTTATAAAATAAATACATAATCTTAATTTTACTTGCTTTTCTAAATGCACTTAAAAAAATAAATGCACTTAGAATAGAATACAAATCCTTCCTTTTATACTCATTGTTTGGAGAGGAGAAAAATGAACAATTCAGTCATTTCAGTGTTTAACAGCAAGATAATGGAAGGGGTTAGACTTTTGAGTTTTAGACTCCTTGAAACACTGTAAAAACCACAGGGACTTCTTTTGTCCAGCGGTTAAGACTCTATACTTCCAGTGTAGGGCATGAGGGTTAAATCCCTGGTTGGGGCACTAAGATCCCACATCCCTCGGGATATGGCCAAAAAGTTAAAAAAAAAAATCCACAGATGTATTTTGAGATAATAAAAATAGAGGCTACTTTTATATTAGTTCAGCTTCTGGTTGTGTCAATAGTACTGTGACTTTGGGCAAGTTATTTAATCTTTCTGAGGTTAGTTTTATCTGTAAAACAAGTAATTCCTTTCTCATAGGGTGGTTTTGAAAATCAAATGAGGCTTTGGCGTAGGAACCAACAGCCAAAGAAATGAAACTTGACATTATCTTTAATCACTAAAATTCTGGGTGCAATAACAGGCCTAAATATGAAAGGCAAAACTATAATTCTTTTCAAAAATATTTATTTGGTTGCACAGGGTCTTAGTGGCAGCACCTTGGGATCTTTAGTTGTGGCATGCAGGATCTAGTTCCCTGACCAGGGATTGAACCCAAACCTGCATTTGGGAGCTTGGAGTCTTAGTTGCTGGGCCACCAGGGAAGTTCTTGTAATTCTGAAAAGAAAAAATCTTCATAACTTTGAAATAAGGAGGGCTCCTTAAGATACCAAGGCATAAACTATAAATTCACTACAGCAAAATTAAGAATTTATATTTAGTCAAAGGTTGTCATAAGGAGAGAAAATTAGCCCAAAGATATTGGCAACACACAACTGACATCAAATTAGTATGCAGAATATTAAGTAACTTGCGCAACGCAAGTCACTAGTAAAACAGGCACCATTTCTTTGTAAAAATGAAATTCCAAATAGTAAACATAGAGTTCTCATTGTCATCAGTAAGGAGAGAAATAAAAAATCTGCCATGCAATCTACCCACAAGACTGGCCAAAAAAGTGAAGAAATCCTCATAATTCTAGGCATTACGATGGACACAGCAATAGAAAAACAACATTGCTGATAGCAGTGTAAGTTATGAGAAGTTTTGAAAACACTTTGGCATGAGCTGGTAAATTTACAGAAAGGCATACTTGATTTTCAGTAAATCTATTTTTACATGGCCAAGAGACTCCCGCATGTAGAAAACTGGAAACACCCCAACCTGGAAACTCCTCATGGGCATAGATGACGTTGAATACCAGAAACAAGTAATGTTCGTAATGTTATTCCACTTGCGAAAAGTCTGTAGACAGGAAAAATAAACTACGTTGATTAGGGGCACATACTTACGTGGTAGAAACATGCAGAGAAGCAAGGAAACGACTCAATTCAGCATCACATTTACTTCTAGGGACATTGTGGCTAAAGGCTTCCCCCTACCCTCAAGATGACTCCTACGCTTGCTTGATCTGGTGCTCTTTATCTATCTGTTTATGATTCTTTAAACGTATATGTATGCTTTATACATTTTTATCTATGTAGGATTGTTTCACAAAATTAACCGAAAGAAGTCAAGAAGCATACGCTGGCCAATGTGATGAGATAAACCTCTCCATTTCCACAAAACACCAGTCTATTTCTAACTCGGCCACCATCTTAACAATTACTGATCTAACTAGGTAACAGCTTACTTTCCGCAAATTGATAACACTTAAAACCTAGTATCATCTGTCCATGAGGGATTTTTCCTCTCTGAAATGAGAAAACGCAGGTTTTATCTCTGCACCTTTGATTATTGAGACTGTTCCTCCTTGCTTTTTATAAACCAGTGGACTTACTGGTTAAAATTTGGGCTAAATAGTTTTAGTAGATTTCTACCTAGTGTTAATTGCTTCAGATTTTCTAAATTCTTTTGGTCCCCTACGAATTACTGAAGCAGGGGCGCGGTCAGGTGTGTTAGATTAAACCCAGCTGGACCTTGCAGATGAAAACCTTTTTACGTGGTTTGCTCGCCTCCCCTTGGAAATGGAACCCTAGTGCTCCGGCGAAGCCCACAAATTAGAGATCAGAGTCCGCCTTCTGGCTTCACAACCCGAGGTCTCCCTCACGCTCCTTCTTCCGGTCCGGCTGGACGCGGAGAGGCTCAGCGAGGGCGGATTTCTCCGAGGCCGGCTGCAGGCTCTGGAGTCCCCCTCCCGACGCGGGCGCCGCAGAACCGCCCGGGCGTCCTCCCGCCGCCGGGAGCGCTGTGGGCCGCAGCGGGCCTGGTTGCAGACGCCGTGGCGGCCGCCGCGCGCCTGAAGGGAGCTGCTGGCGGGGCCCCGGGAGTCCTCGCCCGAGACTGTATCGCCACCGCCGCCATGGGTAAGGGGAGCGGGCCGCGAGCGGACGCCCGGCCCTCTGTGCTGGGCTGAGGCCGCGGCTATGGGAGGCGGACAGGCGGTGTGGGCATCGAGGCCTGCGAGTCGAGACTGGGGTCCGAACCTGGGCTTGGGGCTGGGCGGGGGCAGCCGGGGACGCAGGGGCGCCCGGGGTCGCCATGGCAACGCGCGGCCGCCCCTCGTTCCCTCCCGCCTCCGCCCCTGTTCGGGGGCCTAATGGCCAAGGTTTCGCGGTCCGACGGCTTACAGGGAGCCCGCACAGGGCCGGCCGAGGTGCCGCTCCAGGGTCGGGGGAACAGTCGGGGACGGGCAATGACTTTTCAGGTTTGGGGGTGGCGGAGGGAAGCGTCTCATGTTTTGGCCTGGGTTCCGGACGCCGAGGGCGGGAGAGGGACAGCGATGCGGCGCAGGACCCCGGGTGAGCCCTCTGTGAGGGTGCTGGAGGTGGCCGGAGCCCTTGGGCAGTCTTGCTGTCTGGGAGGCAGGGAGGCAGGGAGGCAGGGAGGCAGGGAGGCAGGGAGGCAGGGAGGCAGGGAGGCAGGGAGGCAGGGAGGCAGGGAGGCAGGGAGGCAGGGAGGCAGGGAAGGGGTTCTAGGCCCAGGCAAGATGCTGGAACCTGCCATTGGCCGAGTGTGGGGCCGCAACGCGCTCAGACACATCCGCGAGCCCGGGCGGGGCGCGGCTCAGGTGTAAACGCTCTTAGGGAGCTGCTGGCGCCCACCAGGACCTTCCTCCGAGCATTTAGTGACAAAGGCGCCCTTTGTCTTGATTGTCTCATCATACATTAGTTATTGTGATGGGCACTGTTAAGAAAAATGAGAATTGCTGCAGACTATGAAATATCGACTGGTTTCGTCTCCGAAAAAAAGGAGTCATGTCACGATGCAGATTGGAAGAAATGATGTCTTGTGTGGAGATTCTCCAAAAGCTAGCTTGGCTATAGTATTTGTGACTGCATTTTTACGTTGCTTAGGATTCAGTGTCAGGCTTCACGCTTAGCTGTTTGTAGTCAGAACTAGAATACTAGATCATTAGGAACCCTGAACTTTTTATCCAGTGAAGGAAAAACTGACACTTGGTTTACTTGGACTAGTAAATTTGTCAAAAGACTATGAGACAGTGTACGAAAGTGCTTTATTTATTTTTTGCACTTCATTTTGTCATCTGTGTTTGCTGAAAATATTTCTGCCAGCACAACAGTAATGAGAGT
This sequence comes from Capra hircus, assembly GCF_001704415.2. NCBI lineage: Eukaryota > Metazoa > Chordata > Mammalia > Artiodactyla > Bovidae > Capra > Capra hircus. The sequence goes on from NC_030835.1 coordinate 20,838,803, forward strand.
ATGGGGAGCATCTGAATTTATAAGAAACTGAGGATAAAATTTGTGCGAAAGAAAATCTTTTGTGAATTGAAAATATCAGTAAAATCAATTTTTTAAAAATGCATCCATTAACTTGGTATTTAACTGGATCAGCTGTGTGGAAGGTCAGGGAACTTTCACATGAAACTGGACCCTCTGGGAAAATAAAGGAGTCCCGGAATACAAAACTACAATTGCAATGAGAAAAGCAAGGAGGGTTAAAAGAGGGTTAAAATGAGTGAGAGTTGAATGGCTTCTCTTGTATCTCCCTGTTTTATTATTTACCTGTCATGTTTGTTGTGGGTGAAACTGGAATCTTAGAATTTTAACTACTTTTTATTTTATTGCCAGTTTATTCAGAGTATATTTTTGCCTTTGAATTCATCCTTGACAGTTCCTGCTGTCCGCCTTTGTACCAGACCCTTAAACATTACTCCACACTTAAACTCCACAGAAAAATTGTAAAATGAATACCTGAGAATAGCCAATTAGCAGGATTTTGAGAATAATTCATAAACTTTAACTGGAGTGAGCATTGTCCTATGGTATGCATGAGAGACATAGAAAGAAAGTTAACTAGGGGTGTAGGTTAGTTAGGAAGACTTATCCACCAAGGAAAAGCAAACCGCTGTTGGTTTTATAGAGGAAGAAAACGGTTTGGATATTTTTTGATATCAGGTCTTGCAAGTGATGTTGGACTCCTTTCTTGTGCTTTCAGCTACAAAAGACCCCACAGCTGTAGAGAGAGCAAACTTGTTAAACATGGCTAAACTCAGTATCAAAGGACTCATTGAATCTGCTCTAAGCTTTGGCCGCACTTTGGATTCTGATTATCCCCCCTTGCAGCAGTTCTTCGTTGTTATGGAACATTGTCTGAAACATGGTCTTAAAGGTACTGGAAAATTTTTTAAAAATCAACTTTGGAGCGGCCCCCCTCCCATCTTAAACATGCTTAAAAATGTAATTTTTTTTTGAGGCCATAATTACTGTCGGTTTTTGGAGAAAATACCCTACTGCTTTATGTTTCCTCATGGGTGGTCTTCAGAAAATCCTTAGTGTTTTGTAAAAAGCATATTTGATTTAAATTTTTTTCTCAGCATACTCTGACCTTTTTTCCATTTTAGGACAACTATAGAGTTGTTTCAGAGAAGGCAATGGCACCCCACTCCAGTACTCTTGCCTGGAAAATCCCATGGACGGAGGAGCCTGGAAGGCTGCAGTCCATGGGGTCCCTGAGGGTCGGACACGACTGAGCGACTTCACTTTCACTTTTCACTTTCATGCATTGGAGAAGGAAATGGCAACCCACTCCAGTGTTCTTGCCTGGAGAATCCCAGGGACGGGAGAGCCTGGTGGGCTGCCCTCCATGGGGTCGCACAGAGTTGGACACGACTGAAGCGACTTAGCAGCAGCAGCATAGAGTTATTTAGAAAAATTTAAGCTTGATGATGCTGGTATGAACTATTATTACTAGTTTGTGCTCTCTTCAACAAATACATTAAAATACTTGATTGTTGAAATATAAACCTCCTTAGTGCATGGCAAACATGTCTAGAAAAATTGTCCTCTGGATTGGGTTATTGTAGAAATGTGAGTACTCCCTGAAAATGATGATAATAGTGAATAATATTTCATAGCATATGTATAATATTTCATAGCATATGCATAATATACATAATGTATAATATTTCATTATATATGCATACCGTGACTTATTTAACTACTGTCCTCTTAATGTACACTTAGGTTATTTCCAGTTTTTTATTATTAAAATTGTGCTGTAAGGACATATTTGGATTTATACATTTGTACACGTGTACACATGCTATGGTTTCGTTAGGACTCCTTGGAGTAGAATTTCTGGGTCAAAGGATAGAGGCAACTTATGTCGATAAAGACTTCACTGATCAAACAACAGTGAATGTGTTTCTTTCCCCACATTTTTGCCAACTCTTCATATTCCCACTCTCTGAGTACTTCTTTTAAAACATAAGGAAGTTGACATTCTTATCTTAGGCCTTGAGTTTTAATCTGTGTTTTGAAAAACTTCTTTTCTGTTAAAAAAAAATAGTGACGTAGATCTTTATTTTCCTCTAACTTGCTAAAATCGAATTTGTCAAATGATGGCCAAAGTAGTTACATTTTAAACTCTTCCGAAATTATTTTCCTTTACTTCACAAAATTTCATGAGGCATATTCTAACAGTCAAATGTGTATTTTTATGAATCATTGTAAAGCGACTTTGTGCTGATTGATTTTTCTTCCCCAAAGAAAAATTACCGACCTTGTTGGGTGGAGCATACCATAGGAGTACTGAATTTACAGGAGATTTGGTCAGTATTAAGAAAGAAACATAGTGATTTCATGGTTTTATATTACCCAAATCTTAGAAACAAATAAAAGGAAAAGTAAAGTTGTAATTTTTCTGTTTAAAATAACTATTTGTCCTTGGTTTATTTAATAAATTGGTAAAGATCAACTGACTAGGGCCACCAGTCTTATTTTGGTACTGGTAAAGAATGAGCCTAGTTGTTTTTTACTTTAATTGCCTACTTGCATATTTCTGATGTGGAAGAATGGCCAAGATGCATATTTCCGATAAGGAAAATATCAGAATCCTGAGAAACAGGCTCCTGTTCAGTAGGGCTATATAGTGACAAGAGAGGAAAGGCTGTCTGAAAAATTGTATGTTATGTTAGAAATGTTGAAACTAAATATTTAACAAGAAGTTGCTACAGTTTTGCATGTTTAAGTTGTATGCATTTATTATATTTTCTTTTTAAAGTGAGAAAATCATTTCTAAGTTATAACAAAACTATCTGGGGCCCTTTGGAACTGGTGGAGAAGCTATACCCAGAAGCAGAGGAAATAGGAGCTAGTGTCCGGGATTTACCTGGTCTTAAGTAAGTAATCCTATTACTTGTTCATCCCTAACCATAGACTGTTTACTGTATTTACTGTTTCTTAGAAGTACCTCACACTCTAGTTTATTATATTCTCTCTGCCTTATGTAGCCTTCTTGCATTCTCTGATAAAATTCTGCTTATTATTAATCAGTTCAAATTTTATTTCCTTTATGAAATTTTTCTTAGCCCCTTCAATAAGAATGAAGTGCTCTTTCTTTTATATTCTTTTCACTGTATTCACTCCTGTGTTGTACCACTTACTTAAATTCTGCATTGCATTGCAGGAAATAGGGAAGTTCTTTTAAGACAGGGTGTATCAATTATGCAGTTCTGTTTCCTGAGTCTAAAGCTAGTTTGCAGTAGTTGGCCATCAGTACTATTTAGGTTAAATCCAGGACAGAGGCTCAGGAGATTTGAATTCACCAATAAGCCATTTATATACCATAAGACTTGGGCAGATTACTTCTCTTGTTGTGAAAATTGGGATCTATAATGTCACCTGCCTGATTGACCAGATGAAGGTAGAGAGGGCCCTTAATATCTGTAGGTTCTGCATCTGTGGATTCGACCAACTTTGGATCCAAACTGTTTGAAAAAGAGATTTTCTAGAAAGTTCCAAAAAGCAAAACTTGAATTTGTCACATGCGGGCAATTCTTTACATAGTATTTACATTGTATTAAGTATTATAAATAATCTAGAGATGATTTTAAATGTATGGGAAAATGTGCATAGGTAATACACAAATACTGTGCTATTTTATAAGAGGGACTTGAGTATCCATGGATTTTGGTATCTGAGGGGGTCCCAATACTGAGGAGAAATTGTATGTGAAATGTCTTAAAAGCTGAATGTTCTAGCTAGTAACTCATGAATGTTGAAAAGTTTTTGCAGGTTTTTTGTTGTTAAGCCTGGGTTCTTATGTTCTTCAGGGTATGATTAAGATATATGAGCTTCCTTTAATTTATCTTAATTCTTGTGAAAGAGATAACTTTTTTTTAAAAAATGCTTACCATTTTTTGTCGGATTATCAGGTTGCTTTCTCTTCAGTTCAGATCAGTTGCTCAGTTGTGTCTGACTCTTTGCAACCCTGTGGACTGCAGCAATCAAGGCCTCCCTGTCCATCACCAGCTCCCAGAGCTTACTCAAACTCATGTCCATTGATTCAGTGATGCCATCCAACCATCTCATCCTGTCGTCCCCTTCTCCTCCTGCCTTCAGTCTTTCCTAGCATCCAGGTCTTTTCAAGTGAGTCAGTTGTTTGCATCAGGTGGACAAAGTATTGGAGTTCCAGCTTCAGCATCAGTCCGTCCAGTGAATATTCAGGACTGAATTCCTTTAGGATGGACTGGTTGGACCTCCTTGCAGTCCAGCGGACTCTCAAGAGTCGTCTTCAACACCACAGTTCAAAACCATCAATTCTTCGGTGCTCAGCTTTCTTATAGTCCGACTCTCACATCCATACATGACTACTGGAAAAACCATAGCCTTGACTAGACAGACCTTTGTTGCCAAAGTAATGTCTCTAGTTTTTAATAGGCTGTCTAGGTTGGTCATAACTCTTCTTCCAAGGAGCAAGCTTCTTTTAATTTCATGGCTGCAGTCACCATCTGCAGTGATTTGGGAGCCCAAAAAAATCAAGTCAGCCACTGTTTCCACCATTTCCCTATCTATTTGCCAGGAAGTGATGGGACCAGATGCCATGATCTTCGTTTTCTAAATGTTGAGCTTTAAGCCAACTTTTTCACTCTCCTCTTTCACTTTCATCAAGAGGCTCTTTAGTTCTTCACTTTCTGCCATAAGGGTGGTGTGATCTGCCTATCTGAGTTTATTGTTATTTCTCCCAGCAGTCTTGATTCCAACTTGTGCTTCCTCCAGCCCAGTGTTTCTCATGATGTACTCTGCATATAAATTAAATTACCAGGGTGACAGTATACAGCCTTGACATACTCCTTTTCCTATTTGGAACCAGTCTGTTGTTCCATGTCCAGTTCTAACTGTTGCTTCCTGACCTGCATACATATTTCTCAAGAGGCAAGTCAGGTGGTCTAGTATTCCCATCTCTTGAAGAATTTTCCAGTTTGATGTGATCCACAGTCAAAGGCATTGGCATAGTCAATAAAGCAGAAATAGATGTTTTTCTGGAACTCTCTTCCTCTTTCAATGATTGAGCAGATGTTGGCAATTTGATCTCTGGTTCCTCTGCCTTTTCTAAATCCAGATTGAACATCTGGAAGTTCACGATTCACATATTGCTGAAGTCTGGCTTGCAGAATTTTGAGCATTACTTAACTAGCGTCTGAGATGAGTGCAGTTGTGCAGTAGTTTGAGCATTCTTTGCATTGCCTTTCTTTAGGATTGGAATAAAAACTGACCTTTTCCAGTCCTGTGGCCACTGCTGAGTTTTCCAAATTTGCTGGCATATTGAGTGCAGCACTTTCACAGCATCATCTTTCAGGATTTGAAATAGCTCAACTGGAATTCCATCACCTCCTTTGTAGTGATGCTTTGTTCATAGTGATGCTTCCTAAGGCCCACTTGACTTCTCATTCCAGGATGTCTGGTTCTAGGTGAGTGATCATACCATAGTGATTATCTGGGTCGTGAATATCTTTTTCGTATAGTTCTGTGTATTCTTGCCACTTCTTAATATCTTCTGCTTCTGTACATCTGTGCCATTTCTGTCCGTTATTATGCCATCTTTGCCTGAAATGTTCCCTTGGTATCTCTAGTCTTTCCCATTCTGTTGTTTTCCTCTTATTTCTTTGCACTGATCACTGAGGAAGGCTTTCTTATCCCTCCTTGCTATTCTTTGGAACTCTGCATTCAGATGCTTTTATCTTTCCTTTTCTCCTTTGCTTTTCACTTCTCTTCTTTTCACAGGTATTTGTAAGGCCCCTTCAGACAGCCATTTTGCTTTTTTGAATTTCTTTTTCTTGGGGATGGTCTTGATCCCTGTCTCCTATACAGTGTCACCATCCTCTGTCCATATTCTTCAGGCACTCTGTCTATCAGAGCTAACCCTGTGAATCTATTTGTCACTTCCACTTTATAATCATAAGGGATTTGATTTAGGTCATATCTGAATGGTTTAGTGGTTTTGCCTACTTTCTTCGTTTTAAGTCTTCTTTCTCTTAGCTTTACGATTTAGGGTTTTGGGAATATGGTAATGTTTTCTGTTGTTACATCATCCAAATGTTTGCAAGTTATACTTGAGGGCTTAAAGTAAATGGCTTCTATTTATTGAGCAATGTATCAGGATAATAAGATAACTGTTTTACATGAATTATCTCATTTAGTGCTTACATCATTCTTAGCATAGAGTTTATTAATAATTATATAGATGTGAAAAGTAAAGATCAAAGAAATTATAAGAAGTGGCAGAGCCACAGATTTCCCTGTGGTGCAGTGGATAAGAATCAGGGGACTCAGGTTCTTTCCCTAGTCTGGGAAGATTCCACATGCTGCAGAGCAGCTAAGCCTGAGTGCCACAACTACTGAGCCTATGCTCTAGAACCCACTTCTAGAGCCTGGGAGCTGCAGCTACTGAAGCCCGAGGGCCCGGAGCCTGTGCTCCGCAATAAGAGAAGCCACCACGTGGAGAACCCTGCACACGGCAACCAAGAGTAGCCCCTGCTCACCAAAACGAGAGAAAACCCGCCTGAAGCAATGAAGACCCAGCACATTTTCAATAAATTTAAGTCTTTGAGAGGTATAACATCACATGAATTTTGTCGTCAATTGAAACCATTTGGTGTCCTTTCACAGGCTCTGAAGAGCTCCGGTACCATAGTCCTTCGTGTCTCAGCACAGAAAAGGAATTCAAGAGACAGAGTGATAGATAAGTGATTTAGTAGAATAGGACGCTTGTGAGTCTTACAAGTGAATGAGAAATACTGCGCCCGAGAACTTACTAGGTTACAGTTTTATAATCAAAGGAAAAGGGGGCAGTGGGGTGAAGACCTTCGTCTTTCTTCAGTAGACATCATGCTTCCATCATCAGTTCCTCCTCCAGGTTAAGCAGGGGAGTTTTCTTATCTCTGTGTGGTCAAGCTAGGTCCACAAATTACCTTTTTTTTTCAATGTGTGCAGAGAGCATGTCCTGGGGATCATTAACATACTGAGCTCACCAGGCAGTATATGAGTCTGATGTCACCGTTGTTTTATTGGTTAGAGGCACGTCTTTTCCTTCTGCTGCATGGTTTTGTGGTTAAGCAAACCTGCTTTCCTGAGTAATCATTAACTTACCGAGGTCTACCACATTTTTTTAATTTACAGTCCCCTAGTGAAGGCAATGGCACCCCACTCCAGTACTCTTGCCTGGAAAATCCCGTGGACGGAGGAGCCTGGTAGGCTGCAGTCCATGGGGTCGCTAAGAGTCAGACACGACTGAGCAACTTCACTTTCACTTTTCACTTTCATGCATTGGAGAAGGAAATGGCAACCCACTCCAGTGTTCCTGCCTGGAGAATCCCAGGGACGGGGGAGCCTGGTGGGCTGCCATCTATGGGGTCACCAGAGTCAGACACGACTGAAGTGACTTAGCAGCAGCAGCAGCAGTGTGATTAAACTGTTCCATCACCTCTTTTATCCCTTTATTCTGTCCCTGTGACAATGACCTTAGCAGAAAGGTGGCCTCAGAATTTGGCACAGGTCATGCTGCTGTTCCATGAGCATGGATTATCTTCCCCAGATGGTTTTGTTCAATTTGCCATGAGGAGATACTGTGGTTTGTGTGGTTTTTTTTTGCCCTGGTTATACATCAGTACATCTCTTGCCTAGATAGAATTAATTTTCATCTTGAGCACAAACACCTTCAGTTTTAAGAAGAGCTGTGTGCTCTCTCTGGTCTCAGAGACTCTGCTTATAGCCAGCAAAATTGGCCCTGGGCCACAACCTTTCAGACATATTTGTTATATTAGAAGTTTTGTTCCCAGTAGGCCTCCGCGTTAGGAGATTTAACGTTCTAAAGGACAACTGGGTTAAAGAAATATTTGAAAAACAGCAAGCAGCCTGGTGATTCTCTCTAATTAGCAGCTAGATAGCTTGTTAGCATTGTTATGCTTTTTAAAATTCAGATACAAGGCCAGTTATTTTTTGAGGGCATCATGCTGCCTTTACTGATAGATTTTGCATAATCATGTTTAGAGGGCTAAGCCTATTCTGACAGAATATTTCTTGTAGAAATATCCTCTGTGTTTAGAGAGTCATTTCTTTCAAGGCATGAAGTGGTACCTAGATGTCCTGTAGGTTCAGGTTTACCTTAGAGACTTAAATAGCTCCTAGAGATTGGTTTGCATGATCAGAGAACTGACTTAAAGCTCTAGAAACAAAGGTAAGACCATGATTAATTGCCTTTTCTTATTATTAACGTGTATCTCAACAAAGATAGAAGATGTAGCCTATAATCTTTGGGCGGAAACTGTTATCTGACCACTTGGTTTTGCTTTTCAGGACCCCCCTGGGTCGTGCAAGAGCGTGGCTTCGATTAGCCCTCATGCAGAAAAAAATGGCTGATTACCTGCGTTGCTTAATTATTCAAAGGGATCTCTTGAGGTAATTACCATTAAATCATGTTCATTTTCATTTTTTATTTCATTTATATGCTGTCTTCCAAAAAGGATAGAAGATACAGTATGAAAGGATACATAAAACACATCGTGATGGCATAAAATAAAAGAAGGAGAAAAATGAGATAGAAAACCTCGGTGGGGACATAACATAGATCAAGAACTAGCCTGAAAAATGAATACTGTAAGATTTTTATTGGCCAATAAGGTGGAAATTTGTATGTCATATTTTTAATTTTTAAAGTTACAGTTAATTCTATGAATAGAAATTTGTATTGAAATTTGAGGCTTTAATTCAAGAGGTTTCTTTTTAGATCTTAAATATCCAGACCACTGCTTTGGCTGTATTGTGGGTATTTTTTAAACTGTCTATTTAAATGGAAGGACAAATATTTAAGACAGACTTTCGAAGCAAGGAGACTAGTTTTCAGAAGGAGTGAGCCTACATCAGCCCCTCCATTTGGCCTTGTTCTCTCAGAGTGCCTCTGATGTTCTGGAGAATCTGGTCATTTTTGATTTTACTCTTGACTCCAGCGGTACGTCTTGGTTTTCACATTTGTTAAATGAGAATAAGCATACTTTTAAACACCTTCAATTTCTCAATCATATTCTAAAGGTTAATTAAAGTGATTAAACAATATACATGGGACTTCTTGAGGAAGTCATCAGACGGTGATAACTAGAATCCTGAGCATTAGTTGTCAAGTCTTCGTTTTTAGACTATCCTATTTCTTTCACAAGTCTTTTGTTTGAACATTTTTTTTTGGATTTAGATATCCATAAATATCTTTATGGATAGATATTAAGAGCACTCGGAGAAGGCAATGGCACCCCACTCCAGTACTCTTGCCTGGGAAATCCCATGGGCGGAGGAGCCTCGTGGGCTGCAGTCCATGGGGTCTCGAAGAGTCGGACACAACTGAGCGACTTCACTTTCGCTTTTCACTTTCATGCATTGGAGAAGGAAATGGCAACCCACTCCAGTGTTCTTGCCTGGAGAATCCCAGGAACGGGGGAGCGTGGTGGGCTGCCGTCTATGGGGTCGCACAGAGTCGGACACGACTGAAGTGACTTAGCAGCATTAAGAGCACTTGTAATACATATATACCAAATGAATTGACTTGAAATGTTTCATATGTTCATTTTGCCACTTAGTCTTTATCCCAAGAGTCTTGATAAATCCTGGGATGAAAATGCAACCGTATTAAAAAGTACTGTTATCAGATTAGCAGCCATCACTATGTCTTTTGAGAGTCATAAATATTCCAGGCCTCAGTGATGCCTTTTCTTTTAAAATCTCTCTTTGCTTCTCTTTTCTCTCGCTCAAATTTCCTTTTCCTCTTTTATCTCCTTAAGTCTTTTTCTTTTACATTTTCTTTACAGACATTTATATCTCAAAATTTTAAGTTATTCGTGTATAGAAAGGCTAAAATACCTCACTTAATATTGGTTCCATGCTTGTTGTAAGGTATTGAGATTTTACAAGTTAGTTTTTGAAATAAATTTGTGATTTACAGTTTTTATTATTTTCATTTTCACAGTGAATTCTATGAGTATCATGCACTAATGATGGAAGAAGAGGGAGCAGTAATTGTCGGGCTGCTGGTTGGCCTGAATGTGATAGATGCTAATCTGTGTGTAAAGGGAGAAGATTTAGATTCACAAGTAAGTGAAAACGGCTGGTGCCAAAGGCACAGTATTTTCAGTTTGTGCTCTTCCTGTTTGATCCAGGTGTAAACAGTGCTGTTAAACACTAGAGAAAAATTAAGGATGAAAATCAGTTGTATTTTGGAGGTACTTCTAGTATTTCTACTCTCTAAGAATAACTTTATTTATTTCAGGTTGGAGTGATTGATTTTTCAATGTATTTAAAGAATGAAGAGGATATTGGAAATAAAGAAAGGTATGATTTTCGTATTTCACATACTGTATTTTAGTCTGAAGTATGACTTTTGGTCATACCATTAGTTCAGAGACCCATTTTATTTTTTATTTATTTATTTTTTGGTTGTGCTTCAAGGCTTATGGGATTTTAGTTCCCCAACCAGCTATCAAACCCAGGCCCTTGGCAGTGGGAATGTAGAATCCTAACCACTGAACTGCCAGGGAATTCCCCAGAGATCCATTTTAATTGTCAACTCTCATTTCTGTGATAAAAAGAGATATAAGTTTATTATTCATGAACTTACAAATACTGGTTTATTTAAGACAGTTGTGTTTAAAATAAACTTATTTGGTCTACTAAAGAGAAAAGATAATTATGTAATATGAGAGGTGCTAATTATTGCTACAATGGCAGTCCATCACAGTATATAAATGTATTAGATTAACATGTTGTATACTTTAAATGTACACTTCATATGTCAAATATATTTCTTAAATAAATGCAAAAAATTAAAAAATATACTAATGGTATTGTTTAATATTAGCATGTAATTTATTTAACAAAGGTTAATAGTTTTTTAGTTCATAGCTTACTGCTATTTGATTATAAAGATTGTTGAATTTTATTTGAAAGGCAAGATAATGTTGGGCAGGGAAGCCTGGTGTGCTGCAGTCCATGGAATCGCAAAGAGCTGGACATGACTGAGCAACTGAACTGAACTGAAATGTTGTTTTACTGTTATGGTTTCACAACAGTTTTAGATGATTTAGACCTTTTGTGTATTTCTTGTTTGTTTTTTTGGCCACCCAGTAGATCCCTTTCCAGTTAACTAAAAGCTGCTTTTCCCTCCTCCTCTAGGAATGTTCAAATTGCTGCAATATTAGACCAGAAGAATTATGTTGAAGAATTAAATAGACAACTGAAGTAAGTATTATGGACACATAGATGCTTAATACATTTGGATATTGTCCTAAGTTTTTTTTTTCCCCCCTTTTAGGTCATCTTAACCCTATTCCTTTTTAATAAGCATTTGAAAAGGGGTTGAGGGGATAGAGAGTGAATGGAAATTAAGAATACAGAAAATTATTGAAAATAATTGATTTTCAGCAGAAAATGAGAGCTATATTTTTAAACAGAATCTTCAGAGACATTTGAGAATAGAATTTCAGACTTATCACTCTACCCTCGAGCAAAAAGGTGAAAGTTTACGTCATTTTGCTGGTTCAGAAATTCATTTTTCCTACTTTAGAGGACTTCATGTGTAAGTGTGGCAATAAAAAATTCAGACAAGGCAGTTGGTGCATGTCAGTCAACATGATGAGTCCAGGATAACAAATTTTTTCTTGCCTTTGTGAGTTTGTGTGATTCTGAATGAGTTTTTTCTTTATCAATTTCAGCAGCACAGTCAGCAGTCTCCATTCAAGAGTTGACTCATTAGAAAAGTCAAATACTAAGCTGATTGAAGAGGTATTGTAACCCAGCCGTGGATAATTGTCTTTCAAGGACCTAGTATTGGCGATCCTTTTCCATTTTAAGTCTGAATACACGTGTGAGCCCACACACAAACACATTTTCATCATTATGATGAAATATTTGTAACTGATCATCATAAGTTCTAGAGAAACCATATATTATTCTCAGGCAAGTCCTCAGGTGAATCTGTGAATTATTTGAGGTACCCAACTTCTAGAAATGAGCCCCCAAATGCAATGCATACAAACTCTTCTATAAATAAACTGTGAATCTCATTTCTTGACTTGGATGACCTATATTTAAATAGTGGAATCACCTATAGTTAGAAATTCCCATGAAAATGATCCTGTCCCCCTTGTTCCCGTATTCAGGTTACTTTTCCTTACAAGCATCACTCCATGATCATGACCACCCTTTCTCTAGCCTCCCATGTGTGAAACTCATCTGATGTACTCTGGTTTTCTGCATTGTCAAAGTAGCTATTTAGTGGTTGCAAATCAGAAATTTATCTCAGCTCTGTTTTAACTTAAAAAAAACTGTTTTGGCCATGCCATACATCTTGCAGAATCTCAGTTCCCCGATCAGGGTTTGAGCCAGTGCCACGGCAGTGACAGTGCTGAGTCCTAACCACTAGGCCACCAAGGAACTCCCTCACATCTCTCTCTTTTTAAAAATTTTTTGGTTTTTAATTGAAGGATATTTGCTTTAGAGAATTTTGTTGTTTTCTGTCAAACCTCAGCATGAATCAGCCATTGATATGCACACGTCCCCTCCCTTTTGAATCTCCCTCCCCATCCCACCCCTCTAGGTTATCAATACAGAGTCCCTGTTTGAATTTCCTGAGCCATAGAGCAAATTCCCATTGGCTGTCTGTTTTATGTATGGTAATGCTTTGGGGCTTTGCAGGTAGCTCAGTGGTAAAGAATCCGCCTGCCGATGCAGGAGATGCAAGACAGACGTGGGTTTGATCCCTGGGTCAGGAAGATCCCTTGAAGAAGGAAATGGCAACCCACTCCATTATTCTTGCCTGGGAAATCCCTTGGACAGAGGAACCTGGCAGGCTGCAGTCCATGGGGTCGCAAAGAGTTGGAGACACCTGAGCACACACACGCCACGTTGCTTTTGAGATAAAAAAAAAAAAAAAACAGGCTAGCCACAGAATTACCACAGGGGCTTCCCTAGTAGCTCAGACAGTAGAGAATCTGCCTGCAATACGGGAGACATAGGTTTGATCCCTTGGTTGGGATTCCCCTGCAGAAGGAAGTGGCTACCTACTCTTGCCTGGAAAATTCCACGGACAGAGGAGCCTGGTGGGCTATGTCCATGGGGTCACAAAGAGTCAGACATGACTGACTGACTTTCACTTAACCATAGGATTGCTTTCCATTTTCAGAATTACTTAGGCTCCAGGAAGAAATACGTTATTAGAACTATGAATTCTGTTTTCCATGTTAATTAGGATCCACATTCTTTTAGAACTGACTCAGTTGTCCCAAACCAGCAAGCACGTGATTGTTTGTATGAGTTTTCACTTTGATAGTTTAGGACCGTTTGATAGTGTGATAGATTGGGACCATTGGCGAGAGCTACTCACTTGTTTGTGCCTCTTCTTGACCTTAGGAGCACTGTGAAGTTGAAGTTGCGTTTCTGACAAAGTGTTGAGAAATTTATTTGCAAGCCAGCATTGGGGATTGGCTTCTGCTTTCTTCTCCTAGAATCCGTTTTTTCCTTTTAGGCTTCAGAGCCAAGTCACTTAGCCATTCATATTTAATTTCATTCATACTTAACTCTGGTGGTGAGAGCTGTCACTCATTGTGCCCTGATTTCACTAGGGTGCCCTGTTTGGTTATCATGAATGTCTATTACATTTTCAATTATAGCACAACTTTCCTTATAGATGTTGTTGTTTTTGCACAAGTGTTTTGTTTTGCACAAGTCTTATTGTTTAACATATAAACAGTTGTCTTATTGTTTAGCATATAATTCTTCATATGGTTATTCATGCATTTTGTATTCAGGACACATTGTAAGTCATATAAACAATATGTTCCAGCTGACATACCATTTGACTAACAAAAGGAAATAGAAATACAATTTCTTTAGTTGGTATCTTGGGATAATAGCATTTTTCTTATGAAAATTTCTGTAGATGTGAGAGACATTTTACAAGTTTTAGAATTTTATCTTCTGTTGTGCATAGCCATGAACGTAACCTGTAAAGCGAGTATAAATAAAGATGTTTAAAATCTTTTTTTATTCCTCATTTTATTTTTAGTTAGCAATAGCAAAGAATAATATCATTAAACTCCAAGAAGAAAATCATCAATTACGAAGTGAAAATAAATTGATTTTAATGAAAACACAGCAGCACCTAGAGGTAAGTATAGACTGATTACAAACAGATTGACTTGCATCAGAAATGGCCACTTTGAGGGCTTTTGCATAGACTGGATATTTCTGTGCTGTATTAACTAATAGAAGTGATCATAGAATGGATTTATCAGATGGCACTAGTGGTAAAGAACCCGCCTGCCTGTGAAGGAGACATAAGAGACTTGGGTTCGATCCCTGGGTTGGGAAGATCCCCTGGGGAAGGCATGGCAGCACATTCCATATAGAGTAAAACATTTTATGTTTTTGTCCTAGGTTACCAAAGTAGATGTGGAAACTGAGCTTCAAACATATAAGCATTCCAGGCAAGGGCTAGATGAAATGTATAATGAAGCCAGAAGGCAGCTTCGAGATGAATCTCAGTTAAGACAAGTAGGTTGCATTACAGTTACATTAGCAAATATGATAATAATTTCCCCGTAAGCGCTGGTTAAAATCTCTATCAGACTTACTTTCCTTGGCGTGAGATAGCAATCTCATTCCCTTAATTCCTTCTAACTTTTTAAACTCCCACTGTGTCTGTTTTATAAGCAGTGTTTTTAAACAGTGTTATAGTCTGTTTGGGAAATAGTGCATTGTGACCAGCATTACAGAAAATAGAATAGAGTGATGTATTCAGATATCAATATCCAAACAGTAAAGTCTTATTTAAAGTTAACTTATTTTTTAACCTTTTAAGTTATGAAATATCAGCAGAAAAATACCAATATGTAGCTCAATGGATTCTAAATACATGTGTAACCAACCCAGGTCAAAAAGAGAATCAAGAGACATTTGTCTTAAGATCCTCTCATATAAAATTCTTTAAGAAAAGAAATAAAACTTTGTGAAATGGTGTTTTTGATTTACCTCTGGCCTTATGTGGACTATGTCATTTCTTTAAGGAAAATTAATACCGAGTTTATGAGGCTTAAAAGTCCGTAATTCTTTAGCCAGTAGAATAGTGATAATTAATAGAATTTGTAAAATGCTTTCATTTAACAAAATGTGCCTTTGAAAATATAGAATGTTGTTATAGGGCCTAGCTGATTTCGTTTAATGGGGCTTTTAACTCAAAAGCAGTAGTCTGCATAGTGAATCTTGGTCTAATTAACTGTTGTGTATCTGACTTTGACATCCTGAAATCGTGTGTGAGCTGAGGCTGTGTTGAATTGCAGGATGTGGAGAATGAGCTGGCAGTACAAGTTAGTATGAAACATGAGATTGAACTTGCCATGAAGTTGTTGGAGAAAGATATCCATGAGAAACAAGATACTCTGATAGGCCTTCGACAACAACTGGAGGAAGTTAAAGCAATTAACATAGAAACGTATCAGAAGTTGCAGGTAAGGAGTATTCTTAAAATCTTGGAATTTCTTGTTATATGAATTAAGAACGAATATTTTTATGAAGGGTTTGATTTTGAAGAGATGAATTCATTGTAATTGTGCCATTTTATTAGTAAAAATCAGTGGCTTTTTTCCTAAATGGAAGCTGAAGAAATGTAGTAATGTCAAAGAACAGACAAAAATCACCTGAATTTGTTTCT
Organism: Capra hircus; assembly: GCF_001704415.2. NCBI lineage: Eukaryota > Metazoa > Chordata > Mammalia > Artiodactyla > Bovidae > Capra > Capra hircus. Next base: position 20,854,572 of record NC_030835.1, read on the forward strand.
TGATGTTGACAGGTTAACAGATGAAGATTAAATCTTTTGGGACATTTTAATCAAAATATGCAGGACATTTTTGTAAATTTCTTTGCATAGTATAGTCCTGAGAGATTTAATTTTGATTGAAATGCTTTACTGTAATTGTTATGAGTTTTCTGATAAAATGATGTTGCTGTTAAGTAAACATGTTGCCAGAATCCTTTTACAATTTAATTTGAAAAAATCAGTGTATTTTCCAAGAGTTTATTCTGCCATCTTCTGAAAACACTGAAGGGTGAGGGTTTTTTTCCCCTTTATTATTAATGTATTTTTTTCTTGACAGCACTGCATGATTTATGGGATCTTAGTTCCCCAACCAGGGACTAAACCCATGTTCTCAGCAGTGAAAGCTTGGTGTCTTAACCACTGGACTGCCAGGGAATGCCCCCTTTATTACATTTTAAATGAAGACTAATAGTAGTACTGCTTTAGATCTAGGAGTATTTTATTTTTAATTTATTGTTTTTTAACTGAAGTATGGCTGATTTACTATGTTGTGTTAATTTCTGCTGTATAAACAAAGTGACTTATTTACACACACACACATATATATCTATATATATACATTCTTTTTTATATTCTTTTCCATTACAATTTATCCCAGGATATTGAATATAGTTCCCTGTGCTATACAGAGGACTTCGTTGTTTATCCAGTCTATGTGTAATAGTTTGCATTTGCTAACCCCAGACATGCCGTCCATCTCCTCCACCCACACACTTGGCAGTGAAAAATATGTTCTCTGTGTCTGTGAGTCTGTTTCATAGATATGTTCATTTGTGCCATATTTTATATTCTGCATATAAGAGATGACATGGTATTTGTCTCTCTCTTTCTGACTTCCTTCACTTAGTATGATAGTTGTATCCACGTTGTTGGAAATGGAATTATTTCATTCTTTTTTTGATGGCTGAGTCGTATTTCACTGTATAAATATGCCACATCTTTATCCATTCGTCTTTCGATGGACTTTTGGGTTATTTCTATGTTTTGGCTATGGTGAATAGTGCTACTGTGAACTTAGAAGTGCATCTAGGAATATTTTAATCTGTAAACAAAGGCTGGTCGTTTCAAAATAACAACCCCATAGCAAAATGGTATACAAAGCTTATACATATTTGGGTTTAAAAAATTCAAAGCCACTGTAGCTTTTATGTTTTTTCTAAATAGGGTTCTGAAGATGGTTTGAAAGAAAAAAATGAAATAATTGCCCGACTAGAAGAGAAAACCAGTAAAATTACTGCAGCCATGAGACAGCTGGAACAAAGGTACAGCATTCCCACTCCTAGTTTCTTTTTTACTTTCTCTCTCCCCCCTTTTCTGTATTCAACTCTGACACCTGCCACAAAGACCATTAGGAAAGTTTAGATCAGGACTTTTTTTTTTAAAGCCCAGCAGAATTTTGCCTTTTTTGTTTTGGTTGTTGCATGGAATCAAGTTGCTTTATATTAGCCTGAATCATTTGTCTTTGCCATTTTGTAGATTTTTTTAGAAAGGCCTAATATTGGCAATTTTATATGTTTTAATGTATTACATAAGACAAATACACAAACAAAATCTCGAAAAAGTGAAAAAGGAACAAAATCCATGATTGAATTATCCCTGATTGATTTCCATGCATATGGATTGTCATATCCCTGTCATTCACCATCTCTATCTGAAATCAAGCTCTCTGAGTTGGCAGTTCAGGTGTGTTTCTTTGAGCTAGGATGACCCTCAACCCCACCCAAGAAATAATTTTGTTTAAATTGAATTGTTTTATATTGGCATTTTTCACTTTTATTGTTGGAAAATGTAATGTATTTCCATTGACCTGTCATGTTGGTGTCAACATATGTCTTATCATTGCTTTCTTTGAATCTACTTATGAAAAACATAACTATTAATGCTTTATTGACATGAATATTCTTTTATTGACATCCTCTTTCTTCTTTTTTCTTTTTTGTTTTCTTTATCCCCATTTTTACATTTTGGACATCTTTATTACCTTTTTCTGTCTTTGATTTCTGTCCATTCCATTATGAAGTGACAATGATTTGTTAACTCAAACTAGAACAATTGCAATGTCATTGGTGAAATGTGCCAGCAGTGACACTCAGGACCAGTATAAGCTGGTCAAAGATATATCTTTCTGAAAACCACTTGTATTTAAACAGACTGGAAAAGAATCAACATTTTTATAATATATTAAATCGAAAAATAATTTACGCTATTATGTATTCTGAAAGGAACCCTGTACACTTTTTGATCAGCTGCTGTGGTAGTACATTGCCATAAAGCAGAGTGGGTGCACTTGGATTTCCAAAAACACATTCCTCAAACCTTGTGCACAAGGGCTTATTTGAGTATTGACCCTTTGGAGGTCAGAATTTTCAAATGCAGTTTTATCTTTTTAGCTACTTTTTGATGAAAAATATAAAAATTGTTTAATAATAAGTTATCCTTTGGTTTCGCAATTTGTTGGCACAGTTTTTTTTTGCCCATTGGCCCACTCTTTATTTACTAGCTCCTTTACTGATTTTTGAGTACGTTTTAAAATAGTTTATAACTCAGATTGGCCGTCATCTTACGCTTTAGCTCCTTGACTTTCCAGTTCCTCTTAGCCCTCTTCTATAATAGCACAACTTCACGGCCTACCTCACTCTGACTTTTTTTTTTATTTCTGCACCCTTTGAGAAAAGCTTGGGTATCCCGTCTCCCCATCTTAATATTTTAAATTTAGATTTAGAGATAACTTGAATGTTACTCTCTTTTCTTTGAAAGTGGCCTTTATACTTTTGGATTGTGTGAGGGTTGCCGCATGGGCATGGATTTTAAAGAAGAAAAGAGGTAACTTTTTTGGCTAGTTGAACAGAAATTTCTCTTACGATTCCCTTCAAGGACTTAATGTCCCTTGAATTCTTGGGAGATGTTTTCTTACACAAGTAGTGATGTTAAATCTAAGAAACCCTAGGTGGCCGTAGCAGACAGGGAGTGGAGCTGAGCACAAGGAGAAGCAATGACATAAATAAAAGGAGAAAAAAAAAATCCACATTTTAAGCTAATTTTAAAAATTCAGTGATGAGGAGCAAAAATGATCTCTAGCGAATGTTGCCAACTAGTACTAAATTCTTTTGAATCCTAAAATACATACATATACACACACATAGCATTGGCATACTTCAGTAAGTGCATAAAGATTCTATAGGGAGGACTTGGCTGTAATTTGAAGCAATTGCAGGTCTTTGCTCTTGGCCTTGTAGCACACTTGATTCCTGGCATACACATCCTAGCATAATATATAACAATGTGGCTTCTTCACCTAGTGTAGACATAAGTACTATACTTTTCATGGTTTTGTAAAAAGGCAGTAATGCACGTATTATACTTTGAAAATTAACATCTTATGCTTTACATAAGTGGTAAAGGCTATATTGCTTTGCATTGTTAATTACGAACAAGAAATAAAGCAAAATTGAAGATAGTATTCTGGGCATATTATGTATTATATTGAAAAAAATCACAAAACAATTTCTAGACATTGTGTGGCTCTTTCACGTTTGAGTTTGTGAGTTTTTCCCCAAACTTTGTTTTCATTTAGAAATGTTTCTATTTCCCCGTTTTTCTTTTATTTGTCTTCTTCACCCTTTTACACCCTAGTTCTAGCCTCAGTTTTACCCAAAGTTGATTTGAATTACACCAGATTGCAGCAAGCAGAGAAGGCGCAAATGGAAATTGAAGATGAGGACAAGAAATATCTACAAGAGTATCAGAGTAAATTGGACAGTCTGCAGAAACAAATCTCCCAAAAGGAGAAGCAGCTGTGAGTATTTTACTTGGAAATAAATACCTGTGTTAATATAATTTCCCCCTCTTTTCCTCCTCCTTTCTTTGCATGCAATGGAAGAAAACCTGTATTTTCATTTATTTAACGATGCTGGCTAGATTGTAGAGTTTTCCTTCAAAAAAAAAAAAAAGCAAAACTAGAAAGCACAGTTGTGATAAGACTAATGTTTTTGCTCCCTTTATTGTTTATAGAGTTACTTTCAATCGTCTTGCTATCTTCTTGCTCATGGAGAGTTTTATTCTTTCTGGTTGTTCAGCATTAATCTGATGGCCATTATGTTTCTAAATACTGAGTGTAATAGACCTTTGTAACTCCACGGAGTTTATATTATCAAAGAACATGATGTTTTCTGAGAATATTTTTATTTATTTAGTACTTCATTTGATAGATCCACATATTACCAGCTAGGAAAGATGCCAAAAAAACAAGCTGTAGGTGAAGTTTTATCCCATTTTTTATAAAATTACAATTGCATAGGTGTGTATTTATGTGAAGAAAAGTTCTAAAAATATAGATTCTGGGGACTTCCCTGGCGATCCAATGATTAAGACTCCATGTTTCCACTGCAGTGAGCTTGGATTTTATCCCAGTTGGGGAACTAAAGTCCCACATGCCACACAGCAAAAAAAAAAAAAAGAATACAGATTCTGGAAAATGATTATCTCAAGGGAGTAATGGCATATTGACAGTAATGGCAAATTGATAGTAAGAGTAAAATTATTTTTTACTTTTTTAGATCAGTACTTTTTTACCCCAAGAAATATGTATCACTTTTGTTATTAAAGAAAACAGCAAAACAGCAATAGAAAATTGTTAAACATTATGTTTGAAGAAAGTGAAGGTCGCTCAGTTGTGTCCAACTCTTTGTGACCCCATGGACTATGCAGTTCATGTGTAACATCATTAAGCAATATCACTTACCAGCTATGATGTGTTACTTGCTAAGCTACCTTTAAATCCATTGCTTAAAAGGCAACTATACTCCAATAAAAATTAATTTTAAAAATCCATTGGTTGAGGTGTTGTTCTTTGCTATTCTTGATGACTTTCTGTCTAGTGGTTCTATCAATTATCGAGAGGATTTGTTGAAATATCCTAACTATAATTGTGGATTTGTGTATCTCTACTTTCAGTTCTATCAGTTTTGGCCTCTTGTATTCTGGAAATCTGTTTGTTGCCTACACATTTACCATTTCTTTGTCTTCTTGGTGAATTGACCTTTTATCATTTTATAATGTTCCTTTATTGTCTCTGGTAATTTTATTTGCTCTGAAATCTACTATATCTCATGTTAACATAGCCACTCCTGCTTTCTTCTGACTAATGTTTTCATGTAGTAAACAAAAGATCAATGTTATGTGTATCTTCCATCTTTTTATTTTCAGTCTAATTTGTTTCATTATATTTGAAGTAAGTTTCCTATAGTGCATGTTTTTTAATCCATTCTGCCAATCTCTCTCTTAATGATATATTTAGCCCATTTGCATTTAGTGTAATTGTTGATATATTAGAGCTTAAATCTACTGTTTTATTTTTTCTGTTTTCATTCCTGTATTCAATTTTTCCTGCCTTCTCATGGGTTACTTGAACATTATTTAGAATTCCTTTTTGATTTATCTGTAGTATCTTTAATTGTATCTCTTTGTATAGATTTTTAAAAGTGGTTATTCTGGACATTGTGTTATATATTGGCAACTTTTCACTACTGATATCAACAGTTTACTACTTTGAGGGAAATGTGGAAGCTTTACTTCCACTTAGACCTTTTTACACTCCCTTTTTTACAGTATAATTTGCTTAAATATTTCCCCTATATAATATCGAGAACCACATCAGACAATGATATAATTTGTGCTTCAACCATTAAACATAATTTAGAAAACTTTCTATTGTTTTCTCTTTCTTTATGATGCCCCAAGTTTTCCTTCTTTGTGTCTGAAGAAGTTCATTTAGCCATTCCTCTAGGGTAGGTCTATTGGCAGCAAACTTCCTTAGTTTTCTTTCATCTGAGGTCTTGATTTCAACTTTATTTTGAAGGGTAGTTTCAGAATGTCTTTATAATTCTGAGTTGACAGTTATTTTCTTTCAGGACTTGAAAGTTGTTGTACCGCTTTCTTTTGGTCTTCATAATTTCTGATGAAAAGTAGAATGAATCATTGTTCTTCTAATCACTCTGAAGATTCTGTCTTTGGATTTATGCTATTTCAGCTTTGGTCAGCTTCTTCGATTATTAGGCTTATGTTTGTCAGATTTGGAAAAACTTCAGCCATTATTTCTTCAGATTTTTTCTGTTTTTTTCAGTTCCATCTGCTTTCTCCTCTCCTTTCTGGGACTCTGATATCGTAAATGTTAGATTTTTTGTTAATGGTCCTACAGGACCCTGACACTACTCTTTTTTTTTTTTAGTCCGTTTTCTTTCTGTTGTTCAGTTTGGGTAGTCTCTGTTGTTCTGTTTCTTTCTTTTTTAAATTTATTTATTTATTTCTGGCCCTGCTGGGTCCTCCTTGCTGTGCGAGCTTTTCTCTAGCTGCCGTGCCCGGGCTTCTCGTTGCCATGGCTTCCCTTGTTGCAGAGCACGGGCTCTAGGGGGCGCAGGCTTCAGTCCTTGTGGCATATGGTCTCCGTAGTTGGAGCTCCCGGGTTCTGGAGCACGGGCTCAGTAGTTGGTGGCGCACAAGGCTTAGTTACTTGTGGGATCTCCCCAGATGAGGGATCAAACCCCTGTGTCCTGCATTGGCAGGCAAATTCTTGACCACTGAGCTACCAGGGAAGCCCCTGTTGTTCTGTTTGGAAGTTCTTTCTTTCCTCATCTTTTCCTGTCATTCACTGAGATTCATTGCATGTATGTGTGTATGAATGAATCCCATTCATTGAGATTATTGTATTTTTCAGTTCTTAAGACTTCCATTTGATTCATTCTTTCTTCCAAAATTTCCTTCTTTCCTTCCAGAACTTCTTATTCATTAATTTGTTTCAAGCATATTCTTTTTTCCCAGAGGAGATAAAACATAAACTTTATTTTAAATGATAGTTGGAAGTCTAGGTCACAATCTGGGCAGGAGAGGGAATTTTCAGGAGGAGGAAATTACATTTTGGGAAGTTTTTGTTCTGTATTTTATCGAGCTACAGTTGATTTAAAGTGTTGTGTTTTATGCGTAGAGCAAAATGATTCAGTTATTCATGTATATATATTTTTTGGATTATTTTCCTTTACAGGTTATTACAGGATATTGAGTATAGTTCCCTGTGCTATACAGTGAGACCTTGTCGGTTATCTGTTGTATATATAGTAGTGTGTATGTTAATCCCCAAATTTTAATTTACCACCCCCTTCCCACCTTTCCCCTTCAGTAATCATAAGCTTGTTCTCAGTGTCTGTGGGTCTATTTCTGTTTTGCATGTAAGTTGCTTTCCGCCCCCCCGCCCAAGATTCCACATGTAACTGATACCATATGATATTTTGTCTTTGGCTTACCTCACTTAGTATGATAATCTCTAGGTCCATTCCTGTTACTGCAGATGGCATTATTTCATTCTCTTTTATGGCTGAGTAATATTCCATTGTATAGATATACTACATTTTCTTTATTCATTTATCTGTTGATGGACATTTATGTTTCTTTCATATCTTGGCTATTGTAAATAATGCTGCAGTGAACACTGGGGTGCAGGTATCTTTTTGAATTATGATTTTCTCCAGATATATGCCTATAAGTGGAATTGCAGGATCAGGTGGGGTTTTTTCTAACCCTGTTTTTATTTTTTTTAAGGAATCTCCATACTGCTCTCCATATGGGGTCACCAATTTAGATTTCCTCCAACAGGGTGGGGGGGGTTCCTTAAGCATATTTTTAATTGGTTATGGGAACATTTTTATGATGGTTGCTTTAAAATTCTTGTCAGTTAATTCTGGCATCTGGAATTATCTGACATGTTGTCATTTGTTGATCGTTTTTCTTATCCAGTTGAGATTTTTCCTGGGTCTTGGTCTAACAAGTGTTTTTCATTTGCATTCTGCACATTTGGGAGCTATGTTATGAGACTGCATCTTCCTTAAATTTTATGTTTTAGCGTCCTTCACTGAAACCACACCAGCAGGGGAATGTAGACACTGACCACTGACCCTTCATACCAAGTAGGGGTAGAAGCCCAGGACTCTTCCGGATGGAATGGAGAAGGGTGCCTAACTAGTGGGCAGGGATTGAAATCTGTGGTTTCCACTCATTAACACTGGAGTGAGAAAGTGGTACCTTGTTACCATGAAATGGGAATGGAAATCCAGGCTGCCCTTTTGGTCTCTGTTGACACCATCCTGGAGGAGAGTGAAAAAGGTACCTCACTGACACTAAGCAAAGGTAGAAATCTGGGCTCTCCCTTTGGCCTTTGCCAAGTGTTTGTGTGGAGGGTAAGAAGTGCCTTGTTACTGATGCATATAGAAGTCCAGGCTCTCCATATGGCTTCCACTAACATCACAGAGGTGGACGGGGAGGGATAGCTCATTACTGCTGGGTGGTGGTTAAAGTTCAGCCTCCCCGCTTGGCTTTCTCTGATACTACCACAGGTAGATTGGAAAGGATACCTCATTATTGCCAGGTGAAGGTAGAAATTATGCTTCCCCCTTGGCTTTTGCTGACAGTGGTTGGGGTGAGCATGGTTTCTTCCTCTGGTGTTTTTTGGACTAGGGCGTTTATTGGTGAAATAAAATTTCTTTGGAAGAGGGCGCTTATTGTTAAAGTTTCTGTCATGCTAGGCTGCTTATTCCTGGCTCTTTGGCAGGAGAGAGTAGGCTTTCCTTGGGACTTTTTTCATCTGTGCCCATTGCTGTTTGTGCATGTGGGATTTTTCAGCACCCAGTCTGAGCTTTTAAGGAAGCAAAAAGAAGCCTCAGGACACTCATCACCAGTGTGATTACTTGAATCCTGGGGTTCCTAGCTGGTCTACTTTCTTCTCTTCCCCCTTTCAGAATATTCTGTTTGTTTATATATAATGTCTAGGGTTTTTAATTGTACTTAGTTGGACAGATAGGTAGAAATGTGTTTACTCCACCTTGTCCAGAACCAAATTAAGTTTCTTTTAAATCTACCATAAAAATAACATTTGGAGAAGCTAGTATATAGAATAAGGCTTTAGGCCAGGGAATAAATATTACCTTGATTGGAAACTTGCATCATTTGTACATTGTGAAACTAAAACCCGCCTGTTTTTCTACCTGCCTCCCCCCGAAAAAAGAAACCACTTAACAAACAAACAGTTTCTCTTAATCTTTAAAGTTTCACAAAAGCACTTTCAGGACTTTCTTGGCCACAGAAATCAAAAGGAACATTTAAGTCGTCAAGTTTATTAATGGTGCCAAGGGTTTTCTTGTTTAATTCCTTGTGCCCTGCCAAAATGGAAAAATGTGAAAATTAAGACTGGGACACTTTGCCAGCCAATAAAAGACCATCTTGGAACTTTAGTAATCTGTGTTACTGAATTGCTTTTCTAGAGTTTGACAGAAATATAGGTAAGACAAGTCTGATATTTATTCTTCAGTGCTGCCTGTATTTGATCACTGCCCAAAGGACGACCCAAATAATGCTCCAGGGACCTGGCCCTTCCCAATAGGACTAACCTACACAATAGGAAGCTGGTAGAGCTGGGGAGAGATATTTGTCCCTGCTGAAACCGTGAAAGTAATTTTGTTTCTCATTTGGTGCCATTTTGGTAGAGCATAAACATGTTAACAATTTAGAGATTGTAGGAGTCCCTGATGGCTGAGAAAAATTGGAACTGTTTCTATAGAAAAAGGCAATTGGGACTTTGTCCAAGAAAAAAAAATTCCTTTTTTTTTTTTTTTAACACATTCCCTTTTTTCAACTAAAATGGAAAAAATTTTGGTTTCTTAACTCCCCAACCAGGAATTGAACTCACCACACCCCATGCAGTGGAGTGTTAACCACTAGACCTCCAGGGAGTCCCCTGGACATATATTTCTTCTTTATAACATTTTGATGAACATTACTTCTTGGTATGCATAGATATTTTTGCTTTTTAGAAAGAGGAAACTTGCTACACACTCTCTAGTATCTTGCTTATTATATCTGTTATTGATACATCATGGACATTTTATCATATCAATTACTGTAGGTCTGTACCATCGTATCTCAGTTAACCTCAAGGAATCATTTAGCCTGAAAAAAATGTGCTTTATTGTTTAAATTTGCATATCTTTGATTATTAGTGATAGCCTTTTGTATTTCTGTTGTGAATTGTCAGTTCGTATCCTCTATTTTTTTCCTCTGTGGTGTTCAGTTTTTTAATATTTATTTGTAAGAACTCTTTATGTATTTATTCTGGGTCTTTCACATACAGTGAAAATGTTTTCTAAGTTATAGTTTCTTTTTAAACTTTGTTCATAGTGTTTTTTATTCATTCAGGCACTTTACAGTAGATTTTTTATTATTTATTTTTTAGACATTGTGTATTTTTTATATAGTTATATTTTCCCTTTTTTCCTTTATGGTTTCTGCCTTTGGTGATCAACATGTGTTTTGACAGTATATGTAAAATAACTTAAAATCGCAATTTTCCTTTTGCTTTCTCAGTTTTTTTCTGATTCTGGATGATGATGCCACTCAATGCACTCTGTACTTTGCTTACTCAGTGTTAGCAATATATACCTGTCCCTCCATATTCTCTTTAACTCTGTGGTGAAGTAGTATTTATCAACAATTTGTAAATTCCGTTTTGAAGTATCTTGTCTCTTCAACTTGAATTATAAAATCTCAAAATTTGCTTCCCTGAAAATAATTTGGCTAAAGATGGAAACGCTAACCATATGAGGAAAGAAGTAATTTTAACACAAAAAATTAAAATAATACTGTGATATTCTCAATATTAAGATATAACATTATAATTAAAATGTAAAGTACTAGAAACTATAGCATTATTAGTGTATGCCTAACCTGATAACATCTGCTTATGAGAAATAATTATTGAAATATTTTGGGAAGCTTTCCTAAAATGTGAGAATTTGACTACTTTTGTTTTTCCAGCTAGCACCTGTTGTTTGACTGATGAAATAGTGCTTTCAGATGTGAACTGGCATTTTTCAGACAGTGTGGATTTTCCTCCAGTGTCTCCTTGGTCTTAGATCTGTTCTGTTATGGGTCAGCTTCTAACAGTAATCTTGTCAAGTAGCACTTGACACCAGGATTGATTTCTCTGTTACTGATGTTAAATTGACTTAATGGTTGCTGTAATTTTTAAATCAGAGCAATACTTTTCATTAGTTTGTTGTAAAAATTTCCTCTTGGCACAGAACATGGTTCCATTTCTAAGACAGAACCAAGCCTTAATAGTATGGTGTGCCTTTCCAGGCATTTTTCATGCTTGTCCAGTATTTATGTATGTAGAATTAGTAAATGACAGATCACAAGAGGTTTTTGTGATTGACAAATTAACTGAGATTCGAGATCTGAAAATCTTGTGCTACTGAACTTGTTTTCTAAAAGGTATTTGTGAAAGAAAATCTGAAGAATTTAATTACAAAGGTGAAAGTAATCAACCAATGAGTACTCTTAAAAAGAATACATACAACTGTCATGTGAGAAAGAGCACTAAGCTGTCTCTGTATTATTTGTCATTCAAGGGCGCAACTGGAAACCGATCTGAAGATTGAGAAGGAATGGAGACAGACTCTTCGGGAAGATCTTCAAAAGGAGAAAGACACTGTATCTCATCTCAGAAATGAGACCCAACAGATCATTACTCTTAAAAAAGTAAGTAATGGTGGTAAACTTTCAAAATCCTATCGTGATGAAAGTTACTTGAAAAGACAAGTCATAATTTACCTGTTTACGGAGGAAACAAAGTATACTGGTCTTCTTTAAAAATATCATTAAGGGGATTAAATGAATAGAAAATAGTTGATAGTAAATAGACCGGCTATTTTTTGTAAAAAGCTGAAGGATACACTCCTATCCTTTAATGGTATGTCTGTGGGGTCTCACAGAGTCAGACACGACTGAAGCGACTTAGTAGCAGCAGCATACGATGTGGAGTTTATTTCTTTTAAATTGCATTTTCTGTCTTTTATTATTTTGAAGGAGTTCCTTAACCTCCAGGATGAAAATCAGCGATTGAAAAAAATATATCACAAACAGGAGCAAGCTCTTCAAGAACTTGGCAACAAACTTAGCGAGTAATTTCTCTTTTTTCCTTTTACTAAGTAGTCATTGACTTTTATAAAGTTATAAGTGTGCCAAACCAAATAGGCATAAAAGTTTAATATTAAAAAGAAAGATATCAACTATTAGAAACAAAGCCAAACAAAAACTTCAAAATTAACAGATAAGGGTGTGGACTGGGGAGAGATTGTGTTAAAAATTATATTCTAAAATGAACATAGATCTTAGTTCCAGATATTTTCCAGTAGATGAGATCTAAGACTGTTGTTTAATTTCTCCAAATCATATTTTTCTCAGTAGTCAAATTTTCAGAATAGTTGGAGAGATGTTGTTTAGACTGTTCTGAGAAGGAGCCACCATTATGAAAAGTTGATGTTGTTTGATGCTATCTGTAGTTGGGGCTTAACTGCATACAGTATGGTTGGTTCTATCGCACTGACGTGTTACCGGGTTCCTGTGAGGACAAGGAGAAATAGATTTCTGTCTTTCTCACATTTTCCTCCTTGTTCCACATTGTGTTTGAGATTAGGCTAATCCCATCTTTGTGCCCTGATTGAATATATTGTCAAATATCTAGGGTAAACGCTGGAAGGTTTGATTTAGTATCGAATGTACCACTGTCACATTAGAAAATAGAGAGTGTCATTTTTTTTATAATACAGAAAAGTTAAAGAAAGCTACAGTGACCCATAATTCTGTCACCTAAATAAATCCCTTTGATGTTTTATATGGTTAGAAAATTCACAGAGCATCAAAAGGGAACTTCCCTAGTTGTCCAGTGGTTAAGACTCTGCATTTCCACATCAGAGGGGTGAGTTTTATCCCTGGTCAGGAAACTAACATCCTGTAAGTGACTCAGCCAAAAAAGAAAAAAGTAAAATGAGGTGGGATTGGGAGGGGGCAGGTCATGCAGAATAATATGAGACATTTAATTTTGTTGAAAGAGAAAGTTAATAGTTCACAAATAGTTTTTAAGCTTACCATTCAGGATCTGCATTTTCAAGTTATGACTAAATTTTAAAATTAGCATTCATTAATGTCATTCATTGGAACGGGTGAATTTAACTCAAATGACCATTATATCTCTTGAGAGTCCCTTGGACTGCAAGGAAATCCAACCAGTCCATCCTAAAGGAGATCAATCCTGGGTGTTCATTGGAGGGACTGATGTTGAAGCTGAAACTCCAGTACTTTGGCCACCTGATGCGAAGAACTGACTCATTGGAAAAGACCATGATGCTGGGAAAGATTGTGGGCAGGAGGAGAAGGGGACGACAGAGGATGAGATGGTTGGATGGCATCACCAATGCAATGGACATGGGTTTGGGTGGACTCCGGGAGTTGGTGATGGACAGGGAGGCCTGGTGTGCTGTGGTTCATGGGGTCACAAAGAGTCGGACACGACTGAGTAACTGAACTGAACTGAATGTCATTCATTGGAATGGGTGAATTTAACTCAGATGACCATTATATCAACTACTGTGGACAAGAATCCCTTAGAAGAAATGGAGTAGCCATCATAGTCAACAAGAGTCTGAAACGCAGTACTTGGATGCAGTCTCAAAAATGACAGAATGATCTCCATTTGTTTCCAAGGCAAACCATTCAATATCACAGTAATCCAAGTCTATGCCCCAACCAGTAATGTTGAAGAAGCTAAAGCTGAACAGTTCTATGGAGACCTACAAGACCTTCTAGAACTAACACCCCAAAAAAGATGTCCTTTTCATCATAGGGGACTGCAATGCAAAAGTAGGAAGTCAAGAGATACCTGGATTAACAGGCAAATTTGACCTTGGAGTACAGAATGAAGCAGGGCAAGGGCTAACGGAGCTTTGCCAAGAGAATGCACAGGTCATAGCAAACACCCTCTTCCAACAAAAGAGAATGCTCTACACATAGACATCACCAGATGGTCAATACCAAAATCAGATTGATTATATTCTTTACAGCCAAAGATAGAGAAGCTCTATCAGTTTAGTTCAGTTTAGTCGCTCAGTCGTGTCCGACTCTTTGCGACCCCACGAATTGCAGCACACCAGGCCTCCCTGTCTATCACCAACTCCGGGAGTCCACCCAAACTCACGTCCATCGAGTTGGTGAGGCCATCCAGCCATCTCATCCTCTGTCGTTCCCTTCTCCTCCTGCCCACAATCCCTCCCAGCATCAGAGTCTTTTCCAATGAGTCAACTCTTTGCATGAAGTGGCCAAAGTACTTGAGTTTCAGCTTTAGCATCACTCCTTCCAAAGAACACCAAGGACTGACCTCCCTTAGGATGGACTGGTTGGCTCTCCTTTCATCCAAAGGACTCTCAAGAGTCTTCTCCAACACCACAGTTCAAAAGCATCCATTCTTTGGCACTCAGCTTTCTTCACAGTCCAACTCTCACATCCATACATGACTACTGGAAAAACCATAGCCTTGACTAGACGGACCTTTGAAGCTCTATTCAGTCAGCAAAAACAAGACCAGGAGCTGACTGTGGATCAGATCATTAACTCTTTATTGCCACATTCAGACTTAAACTGAACAAAGTAGGGAAAACCACTAGACCATTCAGGTATGACCTAAATCAAATCCCTTACCATAATACACTGGAAGTGACAGATTCAAGGGATTAGATTTACTAGACAAAGTGCCTGAGGAACTATGGACGGAGGTTTGTGACATTGTACAGGAGGCAGTGATCAAGACCATTGCCAAGAAAAATAAATGCAAAAAGGCAAAATGGTTGCCTGAGGAGGCCTTACAAATAACTGAGAAAAGAAGAGAAACAAAAGGCAAAGGAGAAAGGAAAGATATTCCCATTTGAATGCAGAGTTCCAGAGAATAGCAAGGAGAGATAAGAAAGCCATCCTTAGTAATCAGTGCAAAGAAATAAAGGAAATCAATAGAATGGGAAAGACTAGAGATCTCTTTAAGAAAAGTAGAGATACCAAAGGAACATTTCATGCAAAGATGGGCACAATAAAGGACAGAAATGGTATGGACCTAACAGAAGCAGAAGATATTAAGAAGAGGTGGCAAGAATACACAGAAGAACTATACAAAAAAGATCTTCACAACCCAGATAACTATGATGATGTGATCACTCACCTAGAACCAGACATCCTGGAATGCGAAGTCAAATGGGCCTTAGGAAGCAACACTATGAACAAAGCTAGCGGAGGTGATGGAATTCACTGGAGCTGTTTCAAATCCTAAAAAATGATGCTGTGAAAGTGCTGCACTCAACATGCTAGCTAATTTGGAAAACTCAGCAGTGGCCACAGGACTGGAAAAGGTCAGTTTTCATTCCAATCCTAAAGAAAGGCAATGCCAAAGAATGCTCAAACTACTGCACAATTGCACTCATCTCATACACCAGTAAAGTAATGCTCAAAGTTCTCCAAGCCAGGCTTCAACAGTACATGAACCATGAACTTCCAGATATTCAAGCTGGGTTTAGAAAAGGCAGAGGAACCAGAGATCAAATTGCCAACATCAGTTGGATCATCGAAAAAGCAAGTGAGTTCCAGAAAAACATCTACTTCTGCTTTGTTGATTATGCCAAAGCCTTTGACTGTGTGGATCACATCAAACTGTGGAAAATTCTTTAAGAGATGGGAATACTTACCTGCCTCCTGAAAAATCTGTATTCAGATCCAGAAGCAACAGTTAAAACTGGACATGGAACAACAGACTGGTTCCAAATAGGGAAAGGAGTACGTCAAGGCTGTATATTGTCACCGTGCTTATTTAACTTATATGCAGAGTCCATCATGTGAAATGCTGGGCTGGATGAAGCACAAGCTGGAATCAAGATTGCTGGAAGAAATAACAATAACTTCAGATATGCAGATGACACCACCCTTATGGCAGAAAGCGAATAACTAAAGAGCCCCTTAATGAAAGTGAAAGATGAGAGTGAAAAAGTTGGCTTAAAACTCAACATTCAGAAAACGAAGATCATGGCATCTGTTCCCACCACTTCATGGCAATTAGATGGGGAAACAATGGAAACAGTGATAGATTTTATTTTTTGGGGGGCTCCAAAATCACTGCAGATGGTGACCACAGCCATGAAATTAAAAGACACTTGCTCTTTGGAAGAAAAACTATGACCAACCTAGACAGCCTATTAAAAAGCAGAGACATTACTTTGGCAACAAAGTCCATCTAGTCAAAGCTATGGTTTTTCCAGTAGTCATGTATGGATATGAGAGTAGGACTATAAAGAAAGCTGAGCACCGAAGAATTGATGCTTTTAAACTGTGGTGTTGGAGAAGACTCTTGAGAGTCCCTTGGACTGCAAGGAGATCCAACCAGTCTCTGCTAAAGGAAATCAGTCCTGAATATTCATTGGAAGGACTGATGCTGAAGCTGAAACTCCAATACTTTGGCCACCTCATGAGAAGAGCTGACTCATTTGAAAAGACCCTGATGCTGGAAAAGATAGAAGGCAGGAGGAGAAGGGGACGATAGAGGATGAGATGGTTGGACGGCATCACTGACTCAATGGACATGAGTTTGAGTAAGCTCCGGGAGTTGGTGATGGACAGGGAAACCTGGTGTGCTGCAGTCCATGGGGTCAGAAAGAGTTGGACATGACTGAGTAACTGAACTGAATGTCACTGACAGGAGTGAGTATCTCTTTTAGAGTTTACCAACCATGTGACTTAGGGCCATTTATTTAAGCTCTTTAAGCGCATTTTTCCATTTGTAAATTGGAGAGTTATAATATCTCTTTCTCCATTTGTAAATTGGAGAGTTATAAAATACCTATAGGGTTCTTTTTCTGATTAAAAGATAAAGCATGTAGCATAGTACCTTTCCTCATCTCAAGCAGAATATCAGTTTTCTTGTCTGTAAGATGAACAGGATAGATTTGAAAGTTACTTTCCAGTGCTTCCATTCTGAACCAGCAATTTAAAATAAAAATGATTAATTTTAATTTGAAAAGTACTTTTGATAATGACATATTTACTATTAACTGATTTCTTATTGAAGGATTCTTATAAAGAGAAATTTTGATAGACTTTGAAAAGCTTTAAATGTTAATTATTCAGGGCTTCCCTGGCAGCCCAGTGGGTAAGACTTCTTACTTCTAATGCAGGTAGATTGGGTTTGATCCCTGCTTGGGGAACTAAGATCCTGCATGAGCATGGTGCAGGCAAAAAAGAGAAAAAGTTAATTATTCTGAATAAGTTATAATTGTAGATAAATTGCCTAGTATGAAGATTAAAGTAATAAACCTGAAATATTAATATTTGGAGAAAACTTGGAATGTGAAATTTTAGGATGAAATATTAGAAAAAGAAAAATCTAGACTAATCTGTGTCATAAATTTACTGACAGTTTAAAATAACTGGAAGAGGAAAAAACCAGCTTCTCCCTTATGCTCACTGAGGCTTAAATTCCAAGAAGAAAAACTTTTAGTTTAAAGAATAAATTACCAGGACTCTTCCAATGTAGTAGTCTGTAGATGCTATTCTTTCCATATAAAGAAACTTGCAGATTTTTTTCCTTCATGGAGGGATTTCAGGATTGTCTGAGGCTTACATAATTTATGGGTGTTTTCCTATAGTGTCATAGTTGATTGTATCACATTTATTACATTCTCATGTTTTATTTTGACCTTTCTCTATGCTTTTTCATGCTGTGGTCAAATATTTTCAGAAACTTAAATACATATTCCTAAAAGGAATAGAATTAAAATGAATAATACAGACATCTGTTCCCTGCCCAGGACAAGGAAAAGGTGTTCTTTTACGTTGTGTTTATTGGAACTGTAAATGATACTCTCTTTCTTTAGGATAGTTTGGCAATTTGTATCAGGGTAGAAGGGGCAGCATGCTTTTTTAGGGTCCGTATTTGTGAATAAAGGCATTTTAACCAGAAATAAATCAACACCAGTAAGTTTTCATATAGAAAGTATTTCTGTAGTGAACACCATTAGGTAAGCTATTTTTATTCCATATTCAGTTTTTCTGTATATACTATTGTGGCCAAAATTCCCATCAGTTTTCCTTGGGTGCTTTTTGTAGATGTGAGTTTAGCTAAGAAAATTTGATTACTCTGTTAGTATTTTTACACTGTGTAATTTTACATTTATTATTCCCACTGTAAGAGTTGTTATGAGCCAGATAAAAGACTAACACTGTTTCTAAGTTTTGGAACAAAGAACACTTGTAGGGCAAAGCAAGTTTCTAATGTTCTGATTCAGACTTTAGTATTTTATGTATGTTTTAATCCAGTTATTTCATTTTTAAGTTGTTATCTTAAGAAAATAATACAAATGTTTTGGTCATTTCAATTTTAATGAATAATTTTATGGCAAAAAGATTTGAAACGTTGAAAATTCATCAGTAGGTAATTATGTAAGCTGCATACTTAACATTCTTTTTCGTGTTTTACCTGTAACCATTTAATACTATGATGTGGCAGATACTTAATAAGAAGTCAGTAGCTCTAAGCCTTTCAGGATATATTGTTAAGTCATATGGGGAACTATGTAAATAATTTTTCCATTTGAAATACACATACTCATTGACATGTAGAGATGATCATGTCTGGGTATTGGGATCACAGATAAATACTGCATGTTAACTAACACGTATTTTTAAAAGGTTAAAAAAGTATTATATCTTCCTTAATATATCCACTCTTACTTACCACTCTGTAGCATCTGCTACAGAAAGAGTATTCATAATGGTTAATCTATCGGCATTTGGGTCTCAGAGATGAGGGTTTAAATCCTGGCTTCCTCAGTTACCATCTTGTGACATGTTACAAGTGACTAAACCTTCTAAGACCTCACTGTTTTCATCTTTATAAGTGTCTTTGAAGACTAAATGAAAGTTTATAGCACAGTGTCTGGTACCTCAGCTATTTATTGACAGCTACAATAAATGATAGCTATCATTAATAGTCATAGCCACATGAAAATTCCAACGTTCTTTCTTTAAAAAAAGCAAATTTTAAATCTCAAAACTATTTTTGCTTTAGGTCATTTAAGAAATACAGGAAACTGTTAAATATAATCCCACTAGCCAAAGAAGATCATTAGAATAATATAGTATATACAGTTTTATATCCTACGAAAATTCAGTACTTTTCTAAGCAATTACTAGATGTTCTGTATTTTAAAATGTGTACTGAAATTTGAACCAATTTATAATCTTTTTAGATCAAAACTTAAAATCGAACACATGAAAGAAGCCAACAAAGCATTGCAGGTGAGTGTGAAGTGGTTTCCTCAAGTGGGAAGGGATATCTGTGAGTCTCCAGTAGGAGGTAAGGCCCCGTGTACTGTTGTGGAATCCTAAGATGTATAGAGGCAGAAGCACTGAATGGGGGCTTGTATCATGGGGTCCACCTCTTCACTATACCTCTAGAACACATTATTAAAATTCCTCATGTTGGAAATGACCTTGGAAATAGTTTTGTCTCCTTTCCTGAAGTTGTGGCATGGTTAGTGAAATTGCCTTTGGATTTGATACTCCTTAAATTCCTGAGCCAGTCTGTTACTTACTAGATTTTGATCTTCATCAAGTCACACATCACCATGGAGTCTCTTTCCTCTTCTGATTTTGGCTTATGATTTTGCATAAGGTTGCTTTGAATATTGAGTATGTTAATTGAGTGAAAGTGATTTGGTACAATTGAATATATGGTTCTTACAACAGAGGAGAAAATATAGTCTCTGTGTAAGTACTTCAGTGACAGATGGCTTCTTATCTCACAAGCTCCCCATTGCGTTTACCCAGGTGTTACATGAAAGTCCTTTAAAAAGTCAAATTGTAAAAAAAATAAATAAATTAATAAAAAGTCAAATTGTACTACATACTAGGAAGACTTAAAAAAAGAAACAAAGGGAAGCAGTCTTTTGTTTTTCACCCTCTTGTCCCTTATGCATTCCAGCTTTCGCCACCATTAGGGAGCTACTTTTCTTTTTAGTTGCTTCTTCTGGCATTTCCCTGTTTCTTAAGTATTTTGCAGACCTATGTATTGCCTCATCAACATGACGGATGAGGAGTTTTGCTCACTCTCCCCCTGGCCTGTCTACTCTGCACTGTTCTTCTCCTGTAGTTAAGTAAAGTTTTTGTGAAATATATCTACTGTATATTCTTTGAGTATTTAAATACTGTTCCTTCCTGGGGCAGGTAGTATTATATATTGCAGTTGTTTTTTTTTCTTGAACAACTTTTCATTTCCTCTAGAGCTAATATTTATGCCCCCTGCCTTTTTCAGTGGTATTTGAGAATCAGAGTTTTCTTATAGCTTCAAACACTTCTATTAAATGCTTTTTGATAGAAGTTTCTCACATGGTAAAAATGAATCAAGGAATCAGTTCTTTCTTTTTCCATCAGAGTCATCCTTTCGGACGTTCTCTGCTTCATTGCTCCTGTCTGGTCTGGTCTGGTCACTCTTGTCCTGGCATTTCCCCCTGCTGTCATTCGTTCTTTCAATGCTTTTTTCTTTGTGCCGTGCCACACAGCTTGTGGGACTTTATAGTTAGCCAGCTAGGCATCAGACCTGGGCCTTTGGCAGTGAGAGCATGGAATCCTAACCACTTGATCAACATGGAATTCTTACTGGGTGATGCTTCCTTCAGTAGCCTCCTACCTAGAAAATGGTGGATGAATAATAAAAGGTTTTATGAACCTGTATGCCTTTATTCTGCTCTCACACTCTTTTAGGAGATACATAGGGATGTTTGCCCACCTGTCATTTTTTAAGCTGTTTTGTAAAAATTTTTCACTGTGAAATATATATCATATATGCAAGAGGACATGTACAACATAAAAATGCTAGCATACTGTTTTAGCTTGTGATAGAACATGTGTGCTCCCTGATTGCATTCCTTTCCCTACAGTAAGTCTTCTGTTTTTGTTAATCATTATGTTTTTCTAAGAGTTTTATTGTTCATATCTAGCCTACATTATCTAGATTTCCATTTTTATGTGTATGAAAATGGATTTATATATGACTTTTTTTTTGGTGCTATTGTCCAGTTGATAGGTCTATTGTATTACAATAGGTTTGTTTCTTACAATGGGTCTGTTGTAAGAAACCAGCTATTATAGTTTCTTACATTTTGGGTTTTATCTGATTTCTTCTTCATAATAGTCTTATTTTTTCCTCTATCCCCTTATTTAAGCCTATAAACTGGATTAAACCTAAAGTTGGTTGAATTCAGTTTCAACCTTCTGAGACTTATTTCTGTTACTATATTTTTAACATTCAGCCGGCTCCTATTTGCTCATTTTTCCTTTTCAAAATAACATCTTGTCTCTAAGGATATTCCATTATAATTTCTTTAATGTTTTCTTTTATTGCTGCTATTCTGTTCCCTCTGAATTCTTTTCTTATGTTTATTTGGCTGGAGTACTTCACGCCCAAATCATTCCTCAGATGTTAGAAAATCTCCCAGTTTTGATGAAAGGCACAAAGTCTTGGAAGCCTGGTGTTTGTTGGTTAGGTGGGTGGGGATGGGTTGTAATAGACAGGGGGGCCTTGACCGAAGAGAAATCTGTCAACTTCCAATCTGCTGGGTATCTTCTCCCAGTGTTGGTATCTACAAGATCTCTCTGGAGCAGTTGACTTTGTTCAGAGAAGGATCCTTAATACTGTTTGCAGGATTTAACCTGAGTAGCTGACATTCTGGAACACCAAGGGCAGGGAAAAATAGCCATTTGTTTGCAGAGCAGTAGCTTGCCCCCTTTAGTTTTGGCTCTGCTTGTAAACAGCCTTGTTTTGTTGAGGAAGCAACTTCAGCTCCCTGGATCTTAAGTTTTTCTTATCTGTAAAATGAAAGCTTGAGGATGCTGTTCTGAGGTCCCTTCTAGCTAATGCACTAGGCTTACCCTACATTGTACAGCTTTTCTCCTTGAGAGAGGTGCAAAGTAAGTTCATAAGTCTGGGAATAAAGTTGGAAGCTCAACCCTGATATCAGAAGGTTACTTACTTTTGAACCAAATAATGGTGTTTGGAAATCTGCTTCATGTCAGGGTCTCGTCCTTACAAACATAGCTGGGCAGCAAAGTTGCTTGCACTATGTGACTTTGGGATATTTGGCAAATCACTTTCCTTTTTATGGTGTTCAAGTTAGATAGAATTATCTTCAAGGCCTCATCTTGCTTTAAAAAAAAATTCCATGATTCAAATCATGTGACTCTGCTGGTCAGTCTCTATCTGATGGGAGCTGTCTAGGGGTTTTTTTTGTTTTTATATCTTCACTTCTTACAATCCTGTGTTCTAAGAAGCCTGAAAAGTGCCTGAAGTGCGGTAACCCAATACCATTTGTCTTACCTCTACTATATCAGATAACAGGTGCTGGTTACTGAGACTGTGAAAGTAACCTTGCAGTCTTGACCCCTGAATGCTTACTCTCTTTTCGTCTTAGTTTCTTCCAAGAATTATGCTGTCAGGTAGAAGAGGCTTTCAAGAAAACTCAGGCTTTTGAGAATGTCTGTGGGCTTTTCTGCTTGTAAGATTTTTCTCTTGTTAGCTGGTATAGGTCCTGTGTTGCTCACGCCCTCTTCCAAGTTAGAATCAGATATACTTGGTTCTGTGGAAGCAGCAGCAGCAGTGTAGCTTAGGCTGGGCTGTTTCCAAAAGGGACATGTGATGAGTTAATCAGAAATACAGGACTTCTTTAAAACTTAGGTCTTCTCGTTGTAAAATGGGCACCACCTAACAAAAGTTGCTTTCATAGAGGGGAAAGATGCTTTTCCTAGCCAAGATCTTGGTTGGTTAAGAATCAGTCAAGTTAGTTAGAAATTTTAGGTATCAACTTCACTTCTACCTGTTTAAGACTACTTACATTTGCTATGGAAGTTTACATAGTACCTATTAAATTTGTGAGTCACAGAAGCTAAGGGAAATTTATAGCAGTATAGAACTGAATTTAAGGTGAAGTCTTACCTAAAGAACTATCATCTGATTTACAAATTCTCTTCAAATACTGTGGATTAGCTGTGTATAATACATACATAATGCCAAACTCATGTACTTCACATAGTGAAAACTTATCTTTAAATGTTTTTGGACTAGATATTAAGGTTCTTTCCGTATAGTTACTATCCATAGTGGATTTTTGTTAAACATTTGTCATGAAATGTTCCAGTATTCAGCTGTAGAGAGTAAAATGAACCATCATCCAGTTTCACTATTTATAAACATATGGCCAATCTTATTTATATAAGCATGTCCCTTTTTCCTCACCCAGATTATTTTGAAGGAAATTCCACATTTGTTTAATCTACAACTGTTTAAATAAATCTGTCAAAAAAAAAAAGGACTCATTTTTGGTTTATCTACATGAATATTCCTATAAAATGCTCTTGGTCAGAAATGTTTTCATGTATCTTTTAGTACTAATTTGACCATTAATAATCATATTTTTCCTCTACCAGGGACTGGTTTGGTTGAAAGATAAAGAAGCAACACATTGTAAACTTTGTGAAAAGGAATTCTCACTGTCTAAGAGAAAGGTAAGGGAGAATAGGAAGCGAGTCCAAAAGTTTTGGTGCAAATATGGCTAATTTTACTCATTTTTTTCCCTCTGATTTTTCCATTTAATAGCACCACTGTAGAAACTGTGGGGAAATTTTCTGTAATGCCTGTTCTGACAACGAACTGCCTTTGCCTTCTTCACCGAAGCCAGTACGGGTTTGTGATTCCTGTCACGCATTACTAATTCAAAGATGCTCATCTAATTTGCCATAATATTCCAGAACTATTCTAATGTATGCAAAGTACCTACAATGAATGATGAATGTTACATATGAACATGTGTACAATGTATTCAGACAGCCCTTAAGGAGCTTTCAGACAGCATTGGTACCAGTTTTACTTTCACATATTCAACTCACAGGAACTCAATGTATAATGAGATTTCCTTTGCCATTTTTATTCAAAAATAACAGGGCATGCTTTAAAGTAACCTTAGTCTAATTCCTGACTGTAGTTATCATGTAACTCTTTTCTTAATGCCATGGAGGCCAGAGAGCAGAGCCTACATGTTTGCCATATTTTGTAAAGTGAAATGGCTCAGTTGTGTCCGACTCTGCAACCCCATGGATGTAGCCTACGGAGGAGCCTAGTATGCTACAGTCCATGTCCGACTCTTTGCAACCCCATGGACTATATACAGCCTATGGAGGAGCCTCACAATTGAATGACTTCACTTTACATGACATTAAGAGTTACAGGGTAACTACAGTCAGAAATTAGGTTAAGGTTACTTTAAAAGCATGCCCTGTTATTTTTGAATAAAAATGGCAAAGGAAATCTCAAATTATACATTAAGAGTTCCTGTGAGGTGAATGTGTGAAAGTAAAACTGCTATCAATGCTGTCTGAGTAGTTATCATGTAACTTTTTCTTAGTGCCATGGAGAGGCCAGAGAGCATAGCCTACATGTTTGCCTTATTTTGTAAAGGCCTTCTTAAAAATAGGGTTTCAGATTATTCTCCTCCAGATTGTCAAATTGATATTTGATGGTGCCTGTAATTTTTTCTTAATGCACTTTAAAGCTTCACAGTTCTCGGAGAACGACTGGAAACGCACATTTTAGAAGTATTAATATTTCAACAGGTTTTTCATTAGCTTGGTAAAGTGTCAACTGTATTTATTTGCTTCCCCTCCTCTGCCCATTTTGCATTAGAAAATGCCTTCCTTCTCTGTAGTCAATGTGGTATTTGCTGAACTTTGTGAGTGAGAGGTATTGTCTCCAAATATTTTGAAGTTATATCCATTTCTTGGGGGGGGGACTCACACTTTAAGATCCTGAATACCACATGGACATGGCCAAAAAAAAGTCAAAACATAAACTTTCCTAGAAAAAAATGTAATAGCCAGGATTATAGGCTCCTGATTTTCCCTTAAGCTTTTTAAGGAGAAATCTAAGTTAAACTTTGCCTTTGATTATGACAGGTTTGAGTAAAAAAGTTCTGTATTACCTTTCCAGTCCAGTAACTTTTAGGAAGCATTACACTGTGGCAGTCTACTACAGTAGAGTAAAATACCATTTATTAGCACCTCCAAGCCAGGGCCTAGAGCCCTGCCATTACATATATACTTGAACTATTTCAAGCATTAAGTCAGTAAACACTAATCCCTGTTAATAGTTTATAGCATACCAATAATTTAATCTTTAAAACTACCCTTGTATAGTTAACTGTTTCCACAGCATCACCACTTGGGGTTCTACTTTTTTAAGTCTTAAGTCATGCACTTTTGAATCTGTACCTTTTAAACATGCCATTATTGGTATCCACATTACTCCTAAAAGCACTAGTAAATAAATCATGGCTACTCCCTCCCTACTCAGATAGCATTGCTTATTCTACAGGATCATTATTATCCCGAGTACATACTTCTGTTGAGGTTTAAAATTAATTTTCTAAGTTGTCAAAGTATGAAACCACTATTTTACTTTCAGATTTCTTTTTCATAATCCAGTTTTTTGTCTTCAATCAGAATGGACATACAGATTTATAGGTGGTCTTTAATGCTCTGATAGGAGTATTTGAAACATGAAATTATATTCTCTGAACTGTTTTGTACTGATGGGATGGGTTAACATTTTTATGACGAGAAGCAAAAATGAAAAATTTCAAGTGCTGTTTTTTATTATTGTGCTTAAACTTTAAAATGTGATTCTCTTAAATACCAACCTTGGTTTCATTCAACAAACCGTGATTTTTAGTCCCAATTTAAATTCTTCACCACTCATGTTATTGCCATTGATTTGGGCCTTTTGTAGGCAGGCTTTTTCTAAGAAAATACTGAAACTTGCTCCATTTTGTTTTGACTTGTATCTAGAAACTATCATCTAATTTTGGATTTCATGTAACAGAACTTTGTGCGCTTTGTGTACTGTTCCCTCATCTAGTAGTAACCTAATGCTACCATGGTGCCAAGGAATTGTGATTGGAATTCTCATATTCACACTTCTCTAAAATGTGAATTTTATATAACAAATAAAACACCTGAAGAATTAAGCCTGTTTTAGAAAAGTGGTGTGAGCCTAGTAATTAAGGGAGTAAGTACAGGCAGTAAGATGGATCATTGCTCCAGTTGATAGGTTCCACTTATGCTACCAAGCTACCTTAAGAACGGCAGAAATCATTCCTTTGTCACTCTGTCTAATACTCAGTTAGATATAGTACCTTCTACCAATTTGATTTCTAATCATTAACTGACACAAAGCATTCTAGGACAGACGCCATACTCATCTCCCACACTGACATTTATTACATTAATAACATTTCTAGCAAAAACAAGTAACAAGTTCAATAACTGAATTCACATTGACAGGTTTCATTTTGATCCATTAGCCAATTTGGAAGAGAAGCCATATTGATCAAAGGGATTAAAAGTAAAGCACCTTTTTTCCTTGCTACATAAAATTATTAAATACAATGGCTCTAAAACTCAAAACAAATTAGATGCAAAATCCAATCTCAAGACTCTCAAGACACGGACTTGTGTCTTACATTTTAAAAAGTAGTCATCTATATACAGTTATTTAAAAAGCCATATGCTTTTAACTATTTGGCTGGAAACTGAATACACCTGTGAGAACTATACTCCACGGTAAATACCTTTGTACTTGTGAATCTCATGTCACCGAGAACCTTAACCTAGTCTAAGACATTTTGAGAACTTACAACTATCACTTTTGGGAAACATTTTTTTGGTACTTCAGTCAAGTGCTGAGGGGATTCTAAAGTCTAGAGCTAGAATCTAAACTTCCAACACTTTTATCTGCAGGTAACACAGTTATGAATATACATTAAGTCCAGATACCTCCTGGATTTCTAACATTTCAGAGCTATGCCAAATAAATGTCTGAAAATATAGAATTAGCTGAATTTATACTCCTGAAGTCACCTAAACTCATCTTTAGGTTTTATATTTACAGTGTTGTCCAGGAGAAATTAAAGAGTAACACTAATTATTCTCCAAGCTCTATTCCAGATGTCTGCTTATTAAGACTTGTAGTTTATGCAAGATTACACTAAACTACTTCTTTAAAGCTAATAGTAAAATGCATCAACCCAAATCTTATGAAAGCAGCACATCCTCAGGAGTAACTAGTATATAAAAAGTATCAACATCAGTGGTTTGAATATAAAAATTTATTTTTTTAAGTCAAAGTATGCAACAAATAAAACCTACAGAAAACAGATTTTCCCATCACAATCTGTTGCTTTACCAAATAATATTTTGAAAACACATTCCTTCAGTCATTATAAAGTTCTTAAAATACAAAAGAAAGTAATTCTGTAAGAAAGTCTAGTAGACCAGATGCTGTTGTCAGGACTTTTATATGTGTGGTTATGCTTTTAGTACATCCCACGCCATCCACCTCCACTCATGCCACCTTGCCCGTAATAACCGCCACTGCCTCCACCACCACGGCCTTAGGGAAAAAAGACATTAAGAACCGTTTAGTAGAGGATACAAACGCATAAATTATTAAAAATAGACAATATTGTAAGTCAACTATACTTCAATTTTTAAAAAGGAACAATATATGAACTTTAAACTGTACGACATATGGGGACTCAAACTGAACCAGAGTAAAAGACACTCACCATAACCACCCAAGCCATCAGGAGTACCATATCCTCCACTGTAATTGTTCCCCATTCCCATTCTTCCAACAGATCCATAGCCTCCCTGGTTATCTTTAAAAAAAAAAAAAAAAAAAAGTTTGAGATTGACTTGCTAAATGTCTAACTCAGCTTAATATTTAAAAAGCTTTACATACCCATTCCATCTCTGCCGTAGCCTCCCATTCCAGAACCTCCCATTCCAGAGCCGCCTCCAGGAGTTGAATTCAGGAAAAGTTCAATGTATCGATGTTCTTTTGAGTAATAGGAGAAAAAGGAATGTTGAATAAAATTTATAAATAAGTGCGAAAAGGCTGACTAGCTAACATTAATGTGAAAAAGAATGCTTGCAAATTCCTAGTGGAGTGACGATATAACTAAAATCTAAGGTTTGTTTAAATTGTTCAAGCTTGAACTAGTTACAAGTGTTTTATGCTTCAGTTTCCTTATCTATAAAAGGGCTAACTCATTTTAGAACCTGCTGGTATAAATCTTAAAAATAATTCCAGAACTTCCCGGTGGTTCAGTGGTTAAGAATCTGCCTGCCAATGCAGGGGACACAGTTTCAATCCCTGGTTTGGGAAGATTCCACCCACATGCTGCAGAACTAAGCCCATGTGCCACAACTACCAAGCCTGCACTCAAGAGCTACAACTACCGAGGCCCAAGCACCCGAGCGCCTGTGCTTTGTAACGAGAAGCCACCATAAGAAGCCCACACACTGCAACTAGAGAGTAGCCCCTGCTTGCCACAGCTAAGAGCCCTTGCACAGCAACAAAGACCCAGTGTGCCCCCCCAAAAAAAAAAAAAAAAACCCTTGATATATATGTATTCCAGGCCCATCATAGAACTGAATCAGCACCTTGAGGGTAGTGTCCAGGGCAACTTATTTTTATTAAGTATCAAGTGATTGATGTGTGGTCAGATTTGGGAATCACTAGTGGTGATTAAATTTAATGGCTTAAAAACAGATTTGATGACATGGAGAAATAACTCACCCAAAGTTATCAATGTATAGGTTAAGAAATAGTATTAATTTCCAAACGGCATAAAAACTTAGGTAAGTGCAACGAACATTTCTCCTGTTTAGTAACTTAAGCTCTAATAATCTGTGAAGTATAAAGAGCCTGAGTTAAGCTCTTCAATAGAAAGCCCCTAGAAAGCCAAGTCTAAACTTATTAGCACCCACATGGTTTCAGGTGTCACACCACTAAGCTCCTAGAACCCCTTACATTTGAGGAATCACAAATCAGAGTTCTACCACTTACGCATGTTATTCTTATCTTTAGACATGGCAGCTACCGCATCTTCATGTGTCACAAACTCTACATCTGCTTCTCCTGTTGCTCTGCCATCAGCTCCAATATCAATATGCACTCGGATTGGATTTAGTGGTGAGAAGAACTAAAGAAAACACTTATTTTACTTTTCTATTTAGACTACTGAAAGACAATTACCATGCATATTGGTTAAGTATTTTAAGCTAGAGAAGAGTTTACACCCTAAGGGAAGAAGGCTCATTTTCCTGACTATACTCACAGAGAAAAGAAAAGCAAGCTTCTCTTCCAAGAAAGTTATTCCAAAATTGTTTGAAATAAGTGACCCAAGAGACTGACATGCAGAGAAATTGGGTATTATGAATCAGAACAACAGAGTTTGATAAACCTACCAACTGTATATGCATAGGTCCCAAAATATATCATTTAATTCTAACTGCAAGTTAATCAGATTTAAGTGACCCCTCAAAGCACCTGAAAATTAGTCCAGTTGGCTTCCAGTAAGATCAATGGCAAAATTTTTCTTTAAGGGCTAGATGATAAATACCCTCAGCTTTGTAGGCCATTGGGGTCTCAACAAATAATGAATGAGTGATTGACTTGGCCCCAAGGGCTAAAATTTGCTTATTTTCTAACCAATTTGTAATGAAGCAGTTTCAAATCAGTAATAGTAGCCATTATTTTTAGTTCCTCATTTCTCTATCAGTCTGGGAAAACCAAACCACTCCAACTTACTGACTTGCTACATATAATACTCAAATTAGACACTATGATTATATATAAAACCACTAATTACTAAAATTACTCACATTAGCAATATCATTTTCAGTTGCACGAAAAGGCAGTCCTCTCATATGTACAAAATGACCACCATGAAAACCCGAACTTGCATCACCAGCTCCACCATAACCATGTCCTCCCATACCTAGAAAATAAAATTTCCAAAGGTTGTTTCTTTCCTATACACACCTTTCCCTATTTAGACACTTTTCACTGACACCTCAAGTTAATCCTAACACTTAGTTTTTCTAAATATCATACAGAAAATTTTCTATAAGTATGTATCTATATAAAGCCCTATGTAAGAATACACTGAAATATGCCTGAGTTGACTTTTGTATACAAGTCACCTATACTAAGTGCATGTAAAGCAAATACTAAAATTCACCTAAAAATCACCATCTTTAAAATTTATTTTACCTCTTCCATCTCTCATTCTGTCATCAAAGCCATCATTTCCATAGCCGTAATTATTATAGCCACCATAGTCATCAAAACCTCCATAACCTGTGTAATTTAAGGAGAAATACATGAATGAGCTTTCAAGAGATAAAATTTTATAATCTAGTTTATAAAAATGTATCTTCTGACAGCACTCTGGTTAACTTACTGTTACAAGTTTGCAACACCCATTTTAGTGCATATTAGAAAAGCAGTTAACACTTGTATGAAAAGCACACATTTAGACATAAAAATTTTTATCCTGATGCGAAACAGAAAAGGTCAAAACGTGGTAATCTCTTAAAAATTTTTGTGTAGGTAAACTAGGTGCCAATACACACATCAATCAAGTCCCATAGCTGCCCATGGGAATCCACATTGGTATGAATAGATTTAAACCTAGTAGGTACTGAAATTACTGCCATTTCTGTATTTCTTGACAAAGTGTCAGAAACATTAAGAAAATGACAACAGAACCTTTGTTCATTAGATACACATACCACCATCATATCCATCACCTCCTCGTCGCATTCTGTCATACATACTTCCACGCCCAGCTCCATAATAACCCCCTCTTCCTCCTATTGGTCTATCATATGGTCCTGGTCGCTGGCCCAGCAATCTTCTTGGTGGATCATAAAATCCTTTGATTTCACTCCTGCTACTTCTGAAGATCTCAATATACCTATTTGAAAATGGTTTAAGGTACAGGTTTCAGCATAAATGTATTAGAGTAAATAAAATACTGGGCAAAATGCAGTAAGTTTTTCTACATCTAGATATAACCCAATTAAAATTGCCTAAATACACCAAAAGTTAACATTCTTTTACACCTACAAACTTAAATAATTAATATTTAAGTTTTAAAAGACAAATTAAGTCATTTGAAAACAATTCACAAAATACAATTTTAAGTTTGTTTTATTCAGTATATAATAGATGTTTAGAGAAAATAGTTGATTATACAAAAACATTTATCAACATCATCCTACAGAAAAATGGAAACAATCTAATTTTAATTTAAGCAAACTATTAGCATTAATTCCCCACCCAAATCTGTAGTTTCCAAGTTAAATTTAGATAATTATCAATTCTTTTAAACTACCCCAGAAAAATGTTACTGTTACCCCCCCATTAAGCAATAGTGACCCACAACCCCCAAAAATAAAAATTTAACACCATCCCAAACTCTCCATCCCCACCTGTGCCCTATTCTTTCCTTGTGTTTCCCCAGAGCATTTTCTGCTATCTCCTTTGAAGCAAACTGCACGAAGGCCTCCCCTGTGCTTCTCCCCTGGTAGTCCATCGTCAATGTTATCCCATTTGGCACGATTTCCAACCCTTTAACCCAAGGACAAATAACCCCATCAAGGGGAACAGTGTTAAAGGCTGAAACATTCCCATCTGAATCAAATATTTAAAACAAGTCTAAACAAAACAAAACAAAAAAAAGCTTAGTTTCCCCATCACCCCATAATACAAAGGAAGATCTTTTCAAATATTACTGGATTATATTTTTTTTTTGCGACCAATGTCTTTTAAAATTACACACACACTCACAAAAGGCCTCCTAATATTACATGGAAAAAAAAATCAAATTTAACTATGCTCCATATGCTAATTCATGATTCATTTCATCATACATAATTACTCTCAATTATGTTCATTGCACATTAGTTAGGTTTTACATATTTTTACACATTCTGTATTGAATATTAACTGGAGCACATTTCATAACTTAATACATTAACCCAGATACACTCAAATCAAAAAGTCCCCCAAACAAATGGGTTTTACAAATTAAAAACTGAGTAATAGAAATATACAATTAAGATACTACTAAACTTTGACTAATACTAGAGGTACCTTGAAAGAACTGAACTATTTCCTCTTTGCTGCAACCAAATGGCAGTCCACGAAGTCGTACTGTCCCATCACTAGCGTCATTTGGACCATTATGTTTCATAACCCAATCCATCTCAATACCGTTTGATTTAAATGCTATAAAAAATAAACAGCACACAAAGCAGTCAATCAAAATACACTCTTGCCAGAGGTACTGAAGAACCAACTCAGTGGTACACAACAGCAAATGTAACATACAGTTATACAATGGTACAATACCTTTCTATTACAGGGCCGACAAGACTGGGTAAAAGGCAGTAAAACCTTCCCCCAATCTTGCATTTCTAAGTATTAAAATGTTATAATTTTAAGAAAACTTCATAATTCTACCATCAATCTTCAAACTCAACTTTTTTACCCTGTCCATCTTAATGTCAACTTTAGTCTTTTCCTCGTATTTCAAATGTTCCTTCACAGTTTCCAAATTTTATTATTCACTTGAAATAATTACACAAATTCTTAAAACAACAAAACCCAAAAAAACCCCTCAAAAGTTGTATACAGTACCACCATCCATTCACAGTAAGAGCCTAAGTCAGAAGTACAGTGAGTACTCCTTTTGATGTTAGAAAAATGGTACTAAAGTCTAACTTATTACTGTCTTAATTAGGCTGAATTTTAAAACTAAGATAAAAGGGCACCCAAAAATGGCTTTTTAAAGCCACCTGTTTGGCAATTATTGAAGATAGTGTATTAAAAACCAGTTCACTCACTACTTTAGTTTTTTTTTCTTAAAGAAATCACATTCAAAATTATTAAAAAGGGTACAAGAAGCCCTCCTTCCCCCCCTCAAAAGAACTCATCCACCAAATTTCCATCCTGAGACAATCACCCTTTCTTTTAACAATTCCCAAACACTTTAAAGAGGTTAATGCAGAAGTCCTTCAGCTGCAGAAACTTACCAGATCTTATAAATTTCTCTATGCAGCTGTAGGAATCCTACTCACCTGAATATTTCAAACCTTTCCCTCACCACCTCCTCCCCTGTAAACAAAACAATTTGTTCACTTGATTCCTTTAAGCTTGAGGATATTTCATATAAGCAGTATTCATTAATACTTAATTTCACACGATCTAATTATTAGCCCAACTGTTTGGGGTAGCATCTGCAAAGAGGAAAAATTTCTCCCTAGAACCCATGCATTTAAAATAAGCTAATGTAGAAATTATCTAAATGTGGCTATTCAGCAAATTCCTCTGTATATGAATCACCTTTGTACTTGTTTGTTTTGCTCGTGTGTGCTTAGTCCAACTCTGCCTTTTTTCAATGCTATCCTAAGTGCCAGTCTAGACAGATGTTCAAGATTTTTATCTGACATTACAACTAACCCCTAAGCACGAAAATAACTGGGAAGAACTTTTAAGACAAAGGAAACTCTTGGTTTGAATACCTAGTCTGTCACTCACTGCTACCTAATTTATTAATAAGCAAACTACTTAACCTCTGCATTCAACTGTAAAATGTAGCTGTGGTACTTACACCTCACTGGACTCGCAAGAATCCAAGCTTAGTCTGCAACACTGAATGTAATCATTCAATGGTGGCCACTGTTACTGGATTCTAAGGGGCCTTGTAAAACTAATGAAATAAGCTACAAACAAAATAACTGAACCTTAAAGGATAGGAACCTATCCTGAAAGGAAATAAGGACATAACTATAAGTTTTTTTCAAAGTCAACACAGGCTTAAATTTTCAAGCATCTTCAGGAATTGTCTAAAGGGGGGGGGGGTTACTTGGATACATAATCAGCTAGACAATTTAAAAAATAGTTCTAAGAGTCCCCCTGAAAGTAGGCTTTGGGAAAAGGAGACATTTTGGAGATCTTGATCATTTTCTTAAAGGGGGGGGGGGGGGGACACAAAGCAACAACCCAAGACATAACCGTTTTATATAAAGGGGAATTTAGCCAACAGAAGTGGAAAAAATGCAAAGGATCTAAGCCTCCATTTGTTAACCTCCAAATGAAAAACTTAAGACCTTGACAAAGTCAATCTAATTTGTTGTGAAAAGACCTTAGAAGTGGTGGCTTTCTATCATTTAGAACATTCCCCCCCCACAATGTAAAGGTCCTGTTTCATGAACAAATACCTTCCCTCCCAAAGAGGGAAACCGACTTATCTTTACTGTAAATCTTATTAGCACTTTGCAAGAAACACTGGCAAGGAAACTAGTTTTGATTTTTGGATCAGCCTGTACCAATGAGACCTATATAAAACAAATAGTCTATTTAAAAAAATACCAAACTGTTAATACAATTTAAATCAGGGTAAGTTAAACAGATTCGGAAGACGAACTATTTTATAGACCAACTCTTCATCCCAGGTGTATGAAGAGTACCCAATAAAGCCTCACTATTACCTCCTCAAAAGTTTTGAACCTAGAATTCTATTTAGAAAACAAAACCAAGACAGATTCTAAACTCATTAAAAGAGTATTTGTTCTTATACATTAATAAAGCTGTCTCTGAAACTACCTAAATAAACATTTACTAATTATTCAGGATAATCCATCTCAACCTTTCTTTGCAATAGTGTCTAATGGCTAATGTCCAGGGGCTAATTTTTTTTTAAGAATTCCTAGTGTTAGAATACCAGCTGCTGGAATACTAGCATAATCTTGGTCAGTTCTATGTGAGATTTAAAATATAATTTCCTAAACATTATGCTACTCGAAGGATGCCAGTCACAAAAGACCAGATGTTGCATGATTTTAAGTGGGGGAAACTTATGGTATGTGAACTGTATCCCAAAGCGGTTAAGAAAGCAACTAACAAAGGCAAGAGACAAAATTTCTTTGTAAAACAAGAGGCATATACCATCTTCATAAATATAATACACAAAATAAGCATTTGATGCATTAGTAACTTTCTAAACGGTAGCCCAACTGCTACTAAAAAATGAGAAGGAACCTCAAAATTTGGTCAAGAAATGATAAAATACTTAACACGGAAATTTTACATCATTCCGCTTTCATTGTGCTTGCTTCTTAATTTTAAAAACAAGTAAGAGACACCACTACTACCTAAAGGAAGTGAAGCCTCTAAAATGATTGGGTTCTTTTCCAGAACAATTTTACCAGCCAATGCAGTTCAGTCACTTGTTTACCAAAATAAGACCACCAGAAGAACAGTTATTAAAAATATTAAGGCAATTAGGTGGATTTCCAAATTACCATGCAGATTAAAGAGCGGGAAAGAAAAAATGTTTCCAGGGTAATTCAATCAGGGAAGCTGTTACATCACATAGTATTGACAATTTATAGGAAACTGGGCTGTCTTTTCAAAGTCCACAAGAAGCACAGAAAATCTTCAGCAATAGGAACTGTAGTTATTTAAAAGCTGTAGAAATACCCATGCTTATACCTTTTGTACGGCTTCAATGAAAATTACAGACAATTCTCCAACGTTCTAAGGACTAAAACCATCGCAACATCACATGACTGAACTTGCTGTTTGTCTTTCTGTAGAGCAGGCTTATTTTTTTGGTCAAAATGTTACTACAGTGCTACACACCAAATAAAAAACAGGCTTAGCTACCAAAAGAAAATAAACCCTGTGTTTTTAAGTATTTTGTTTCCATGGCCTTACAATCTTTACACAAAATACAACCCTTGAAGACTTAATAATTCCTATACAGTTTTGCCATCACTGGTGGTGGTTTAATAACTGTTTCCCCCAAATAAAACTCTTATTTAATTCTAACCCAGTATTTGCCAAACTACACAAAACCATTACACCATCCCATCCTCGCTCCAAGGTTCAGAATGCCTCTTTTCATTGTTCATCTATTTGAAATAAGCCCATTTCAAATTCCTATTTGATAAATCACTCGCTTTTCTGCTTACAAAACAATTACCCAGTCTTTCAGTAAGTTTAAGATAAGCATGGGAAGGGGGGGGAACCCTTTGGAAAATGAGTACGTACTCTTTTCGAAGTTCCAAATGTGGAATATAAGGGCCGGCTAAGCGTCCTTTATTCCGCCCCGGAGACTTTTCGTTTATCTAGCTGCCCTAGAGACCGAAGAGCTAGGGAGAGTACGCCACTTCCTAGCCCGGCAGCCAAGCTTGGCTTAAAAACCTTCGCCACCGGGCGGCGGAATTACAAAGGAGGCCGTCTGCCTCCTTTGTCCTGGATTTAGGAGTTGAGCGCCTTCGTCGCCATTGGCTTTCCTCCCCCAGCTCCAGCCTCTCTCATCTTGGGAATCTGCGTCAGAAGTCACTCGCAGTCCCGCCGGCCCAGGTAGCCCAGCCGAGACTGCGGAGGAAGGGAGGCCTCGGTGGGAGGCCAGGCCCAGCCGGCGCCATTTCCATCGGGAGCGCGCCCGACGGCCCAGATCCTCCCCACACCCAAGTGCCCAGCTTTTCCCTGCTCGCTTCCTTCCCACCCTTATCCCTTCCGCGAAGCTTTAACCACCCCCGGCCTCCTAAATCAGTTTTCGGAAGCTGAGGAGCAAAAAGCAGAAAGAGGAGAAGGGCGGGAAGCCGAGGGCGCCGCGCTGCCGTACCCAAAATGGCGGAGGCCAAACCAGCAGGGAATGGAGGGGAAATGCTGGATGACCCCCACTTCGGGGCTCGGCTTCATCCACTGAATTCCGCCTGAGTTAATCCTCCTTCCGACAGGCCGCCTTGCTGGAAGTGGGAGATCGCCAGGGAGGCGCAGCCTGGCTGCCTCCAAGTGGCGACCTCTACACTTCCCCCACTCCGCCGCCCCACCCCCTCCCAGTCGCTCTTCCGTCCTTCTCCCGACTCCGCTCTCCAAACTACCAGCCCAACCTACCCCCTTTTACTTCAGATACCCTGTCGGGCGACAGTAGCGCCGACTCCGGTGCTCGCGGGGCCTGGCTGTGAGGAAGTAGAAGTCGCCCGCCTCGGGTAGAGCTCCCACAACGGTTCTTCCAACCGTCTCCAGCGGTGGCAACCGCTACGGGAGCTGCGCAGCAGAGCTACTGGCTTGGGGGGATGGGAGAGAGCGAGCGAGGAGAAGTGGGTGGAGCGAGAGCAAGGAAGACCGACCGGTTCCGCTCTCGCGAGACTCTCGCGAGACAGGAGAGTCGGTCTCTCCTTGGGGCCAGCGGGAAGGAGTGCGCTTGCGCGTTGGTCGGATGACTAGTTGGGTGAGAGGTGGAGAGAAGACGGGGTTAGTCAAGTCAGAAAAAGAGGCCGCGAACTCCACCTTTCCTGCTTACTATATAGCCATCAAGTTCTCGGAGCAAACCCTTCTGCTCTCTCTCGAGGAGGATGTGAAATGGCAGTAATAGGCCTATCCGTGCGTATTGTAGGAACCCGTGGTGTCCGGGTATGGAAAAGTTCTCAGAGCATGAGAGAACAAGTTCTGTAGAGGCCCCGCCCTTACCCAGCGTCACCTGCGTGGAAGGGGCCCCACGTGGTTCGGCTGCCAAAAGTGGGGAGGGCTTTTCTTGTCCACCATGTTTGCGTTATGCAGTAAAAAGAGTAGGGCTTCTCCGCTGGAAAGATAAGAAAGCGACCACCAGGCCCTAATTTGGGCTGGGCCTCTTTCCCTGGCCTTGGCGCTCACGGCGAAGCCGCCCTAAAGTGTGCCTCTTTAGGGGCGGGTTGTGTTATTGAAGTTTCCCTGCAAATCTCTCCTTGTTTCCTCCTCTCCTTTGCATTTTCTCTTGGTTTTAATCTCTGCCACTTTGTAATTTCAGTTACCCATCTACCGCTTGCGTCGCCCGACTTTGAGTTGTTTTCCAGTTAGTGCTTTGCATTCTTGAAAAATGCCTGTACAAGTGACAACTAGTAATTTTTGGTTGTGCTGGGTCTCATACCACTAAGGTTCCTAGTGACGGCTTTTGGGAGAAAAAAAAAAAAAGCCGAATTTCTGTAAGAAGAGTGGAGGGCAGTCCTAGTACCGAGATCAGCGCAAGTTAAAGAACAAACGAAAGAACGAGATCAGTGAAAGTTAACTTGCAAACGAGGAACGTATATCAAATGCGGGGGAGAGACGGAAATGAGTGTGAGTAAAGCGGATGTTCCAGTTGGTTGGGAATGTGGACAAAACTATGTTTTAGGCCTTAAATATTCAGTCAGAGACTTTACAGACCCTAGCCCGTCGAGGGTGGGGTGATCGGGCGCAAGGAGTATTAGCAGTAGACAAGCTAGAATAATTTCTCCTCCCTGAGGTATGCAGTCTGTAGTGTGGAGAAAGGTCGTCAGTTACCGTCATACAATGGAA
Source organism: Capra hircus (assembly GCF_001704415.2). NCBI lineage: Eukaryota > Metazoa > Chordata > Mammalia > Artiodactyla > Bovidae > Capra > Capra hircus. Next base: position 20,892,805 of record NC_030835.1, read on the forward strand.
ACTTCCATTTCGTGGCTATAATACATCCCCAAACCTGCTTAAGACAAGTGGGGGAAGTAAGAATTGGCTAGGTCATAATGTCCTACTGCCTTTTGTGAGACTCCCTCAAAATAACCCTCAGAGAAATGGAGAAGGGAAAAGGTGGTCTTCATTATAAGAGAGAGAAAAGCAAAACGGATAGTGTAATAACGATAGCTCACGATTATTGAGAGCTTGCTTGAGCTAGGTGCTGTGCTCAATTCACTGACTCTTTATAACCCTAAAAATAATATCCCCATTTTACAGATGATATGCCTAAATTCTGGAGAAATTTAAAAAGATAACCCAAGATCACACCTAATGACAGAAACCAGGATTGAAACCCAAATGGTTTTACCCCAGGGACTAGGATCTTAAAAGCACTATGGACCTACCTGGGGATGTATTAAGGGAACAAAACAGATTTAGGCAAATTGAAGTTAGTTCCCCTAAATAACGCTCCATTATCTCTGGAGACCTGCAGTTAACAGTTTATTGGCTGGAGACTTTTGAACTGGCCTGAAACTTGGTATCACTGACGAGGTGGGGGAGGTTTCTTTTCTCTTTTTTCCTAATGATTCCTGTATTAGTAAAGACTCCAAGGTCCTTCTTCAGATGAAATTCTTCCCTGGATTCAAATTACATCATTATCCTTTCTGACTTTCAACCTAATTTGGTAAATGGAATTCTGTAATCCCTTTTACCCCTTGCCTGAATTCAATTTGTTTACCGCCTGACTGAGTTTGGCATTCTCTCCACTTATTTTTTATGGCTATGGGTCAAAATCCTAAAATCGTTCTAATGACTTTTCATCACCAAACTGCAATGTTTTCTTTGGGGTTTTTTTTTGGCCACAATTTGTATTGGGCACTCTCCTGTTTGCCAACGTGAATGCTTAGGAAGGACTTGAAATTAGCAGATATATTCCTTTTGCCTTTTTTATTATTATAGCAAGTAGGACGTTTTGAGTTTTTAAAAAAATACATTATATAGGGATAAACTTAATTTTTATTTGGCTTCCTATTTTGTGCCTGCTCAGTTGCTCATTCGTGTCCAACTCTTTGGGACTCCATGGACTGTAGCCTGCCAGGCTTCTCTGTCCATGGAATTTTCCAGGCAAGAAGACTGGAGTGGATTGCCATTTCCTACTCCAGAGGATTTTCCTGACCCAGAGATTGAACCTGGGTTCTTGCATCTCCTGTGTTGGCAGGTGGATTCTTTAAAACTCAATGCTTTTCTCAAAAGAAAAAGTGTCTATCAACTATTCCCATCTGCAAGTTGAGTCCTTCAAGGCTTGGTGAAATTGGCTCACCACTGCTTTAGTAGTCCCTACAGAATTGTTTCCAGATCAGTCTCTGTGGAATTGTTTCCATAGAGATGGTTAGAACTAAGAACTCCCAGCTGCACTGGGGTGTGTTTGATTTTTTTTTTCCTCTTTGTCTTCCTTTCCATCATTTTAGTGCTTTCCTATTATATCGAAATCAGAGGGACCCTGGAGAGGATCTTGTTAGAGGCCAAAATGAGAGAAAAGATGAAAAAGGAGAAGGAAATAGGAGTACCCACAGCTCCCAGAGGAAAACAAGACCCAGACATGTGATCATGGCTACACCACCAGGAAGAGAACAGGAAAATTCCATGCAGAGCTTGAAAAAAGAAAGAAATTGAAGAGATTGCACTCTTCTGGGGGAGGGAAGGCACATTAACTAAAAACTGGCTAAAATAGTTATTGACATACCCCTATCACGTTCTGAAATAACGTAAAAACAGGATTATAATCTTTGTCTGTGGGAAAAGCAAATAAACTAAAAACAACAAACCCACACATAAGTTTCTAGGAGTGTTTCTAAATGCTTTCTGAGCACTAAATCTCTCGTACTAAGGTTTTGTGAAATGCTTATTCTTTGATTTATATCATATATTAATATATCTACTGTCTTTAGAAAGCAGTGATCTTCTCCATAGCAATTCAAAATTATTTCTCAAGACAAAGCTTAATTACACAGTTTACATTCTTGATATTTTGTTTGTTTGTTTCTTCAAATCACCTTAGTGTTTATTCTGGGATTAGGGAAACCAAGAGATCTCATCCAATTAATCATACACTAAGTAAACAAATTGGAAAAAAGCGTCTAGCACACTTTCTCTACTTTTTGAAAATAATTTAAAATGTTGAATATTATTTCTGTTCCAGTGGGTTGCTGGGAAGAACAGGGAAAACCGCCACAAAAGATAGTTACTTAAGGAATTTAAATCAAATTATTATATTGCTTTTAATATTCCATAAGCATATTGATAACTTAGAGAACACAGTGCAGATATCAGACCATTCCCTCCCTTTGCTCACACGATTTTAAACTTCTGAGGCATAGTTAAAATACATGTTTTCATTATATGCATATCAATATATATGCCTCTTAGTGTACAAATAACTGGTTATATTGGGGGTGAAGGCACTTTAATTTTCACCACAGTCTAGCAAAGTTATTATTTGTTGAACCAATAAATAGAAGAATCAGAAGATAAGTGATGCTCCAAACTTTACAAAGAAAATCAATGACAAAATTAGAACTGTCTTCATAACCAGGGAGTCAGATTGGCCTAGGTTCTAACCCTAAGATTTCACACTTACCTATGGCTGTTTGATTCTGAGGCAGTTAACTTTCCTGAAACTCAGTTTTTGTGGCTGTTTGTGGCTACAAGACATGACCTGCAGGATTGCAGTTTCTTGACCAGGGATTGAACCCATCCATGAGAAGGAAATGGCCACTCCAGTATTCCTTCTTGCCTAGAGAATCCCATGAAGAGAGGAGCCTGGTTGGCTGCTGTTCATGGGGTCACAGAGAGTCAGACACGACTGAGTGATTAAGTGAAAAAACAAAAAATGCACCCTACATTGGGAGTTTGGAGTCTTAATCACTGGACTGCCAAGGAAGTCCCCTGAATCTTAGTTTCTTAGTGTCTAAAATGAGTTGTTATATAGAGATTAGCAGTTGAAATAATTCCAGTTCTGTCCTGTTTCTTGTCTGTTATGTCATTAATGTGGTCCTTCCTGTAAAACTTATTTCAATAGTGAATTTAGTGGAAAAATTTTGGAAAGTACAATGTTCTAAGCACTGTGTTGTGTGGAAGGGAGGGGCAAAAATTATTCCAGGGAAATCTGTAAAATCAGATGAGTACCAAGAGTCATCTGTAGACAGACTGATATTTCACATGTAAATGGGCTTCCCTGGTGGCTCAGCTGGTAAAGAATCTACCTGCAGTGTAGGAGACCTGGGTTCAATTCCTGGGTTGGGTAGATCCCCTGGAGAAAGGAAAGGCTACCCACTCCACTATTCTGGCCTAGAGAATTCCATGGACTGTATAGTTCATGGTGTCGCAGAGAGTCGGACATGACTGAGTGACTTTCACTCACTCACATGTAAATACTGCTGTTTTCCAACACAGGCAGATGCGATTGCTATTAATAAAGTAGAAATTGATTTGAGGGCGTTAGTAAAATCCTAGCATTTCAGTATATGTTTCAGTCTACAAAAAATGGCCGACTCCGCTCCTAATGCATGGGGTCCAGGTTCAATCCCTGGTCAGGGTACTAGATCCCACATGCTGCAACTAAGAGTTCACATGCTGTAACTAAAGATCCTGCATGCTGCAACTAAAAAGGAAAAAGGCCCTGCATGCCCAACTAAGACTGGCACAACCTAATTAATTAATTTAAAGCAGATCGTATGGAGAGTTCCTGTGTATCCCTCACTGAGTTGCCTCTATTATTAACATCTTGCATTTACTATGATGTGTTTGTTACAACTAATGAACCTACCTAGGTTCATTATTATTAACTACACACTTTATATGGGGTTCACTAGTTTTTCCCTAGCATCCTTCTGTTCCAGGATCCCATCCCGGATACTACATTAATTAGTCATCATTCTCCTTAGCATTCTCTGTTCCTTTGAGGAATACTCTTCAACTGGGATATCGCTAATGTTTTTGCTATGATTAAATAGGAGTAATGGGTTTTCAGGAGGAAGACCACTGAAGTAAAGTGTCATTTTCATCTTATATCCAAGGTAGATGCTATCAACCTGACTTATCACTGATGGTGTTACCCTTAATCAAACCTGCCTGAGGCAGTACTTGCCAGATTTCTCCACTGTGAAGTTACTTTTTATCCTCTTATGCTCTACTCTTTTGGAAAAAAGTCGCTGAGTGCAGCTCACACTCAAGGGGTATTTAAGCTCCATCCCCTGGAAGGGAGAGTAGCTAGATAAATTATTTGAAATTATTCTAGGGACTTCCCTGGTGGCCTAATAGTTAAAAATCTGCCTTGCAGTACAGGGGACTTGGGTTCAATCCCTGGTCAGGGAACTAAGATCCCAAATGCCACAGGGCAACTAAGTCTGTGTGCTGCAACTACTGAACGTGCAGGCTTAACAGTCCATTCTCCAAAACGAGAAGCCAGCATCATGAGATGCCCACACATTGCAATGAAGAGTAGCCCCTACTTGTCACAGCTAGACAAAGCCCAAGACCAGCAACAAAGACCCAATGTAGCCAAAAATAAATAAATTAAGAACTTGAGTTAAAAATAATTCTATGAGGTTTTCCTTTCATTCATTCTTTCATCTTTATATATATGTCAGTATAGACCCACAGATACTAATTTTATACTTTGGGTTATAATCTATACAACTTATTTTGGTGTTCAAATTGTTGTTTCTTAGGCCACTGGGAGCACTTTCAGGTTGGCTCCTGTATCCCTTTGACATACCTCTATTCTATTTATTTATTTGCTGACTTGTGGGATCCTAGTTCTTTGACCCGGGATCAAACCCATTCTCCCTGCAGTGAAAGTACAGTGTCCCAACCCCCACTGGATTGCCAGGGAAGCCCCCTTATTCTTTATATTTTTTTGAGACTGTCTTACTTTCTTCTATTAGAAGGTCCTGAAGGCTTATCTGGTATTTTCTTTACCTTTGCCCTAGAATTGACCATTTCTCTAGAGAACCCAGTTCCTTTTATTATTGGGGAATGTTATTTAACTTCCACATTCCTCAAATTTCCATTTCCTCTTGTTATTTAAATGGAATCTTATTCCATTGTGATTGAAGGACACACTTTGTATGATTCCAAGCCTTTATATTTATTGAGACTTGTTTTATGGCCTAACATATGATCTATTCTGGAAAATGCTCTGTGTGCACTTGAAAAGGACATGCGGTTTACTGCTATTGGACTCCCAGATCTAGAAAACAAATTAAGAGGTGGTTACCAGTGGGAAGAGGAAGTGAGGAGGGGCAATAATTTGGTTGATAAATGGTAGGTCATGATGATAAGAACTGTAAGCTTCAACAGAGAAGTGAAAAGTTTCCAAAACTGTAGGTGTTTGAACATAAATGTAGTTGAGGAAATCAGAATTTGTCTAAAAATGTTTTTAACAAAGGCAGTGTTTCAGAGCTTCTATTAAGTCCAGGAAACATGAGTAAAACTTAAACACAAAGTAGTTGAGTGCCATGAAACTAATTTAAAAATAGAATTTCCTCCAAATTTTTTATTTAAAACTTATTTTATAATTTGACTTCCTTTTTATAGTTATTTTCTTTTTTCCAACAAGTAAGGTGCATAATATTCAGGTACACTTTGAATGCCAGTCAGCGTTCTGTTACTAAGTATTTACATTTTTAAAGAACTAAGTTGGCATTTATTAGTGAGTAGCATTGTTTTTTGGAGAAGGCAATGGCAACCCACTCCAGTACCCTTGCCTGGAAAATCCCATGGACGGAGGAGCCTGGTAGGCTGCAGTCCATGGGGTATTGAAGAATCGGACATGGCTGAGCGACTTCACTCTCACTTTTCACGTTCCTGCATTGGAGAATGAAATGGCAACGCACTCCAATGTTCTTGCCTGGAGAATCCCAGGGACGGCGGAGCCTGCTGGGCTGCTGTCTGTGGGGTCACACAGAGTCGGACACGACTGGGTGACTTAGCAGCAGCAGCATTGTTTTGAGGCAGCAGTCATAAGCAAAAGCCAAGCGGGTTCTTTTATATTAGCAGCTACAGAATAAAGGAGTCAACTTTCTGTTGTCTGTAGCACAGGAGACTGTAAACAAGCTATGACTATTATAGAGGGACAGGTAAGCATCATTCCCAGGCACAGCCATGGGCAGATTTAATGACTAAACTATTTGAACAAGGGAGGTTTATGATTTCCCTACATTCACATGATAAATGGAACCAAGGTTAGAATTCAGAAAGATGTCTACTGTGTCCTCAGGAACGAACCTGATGGAACTGCAGGGAATATAGTGAGACAAAGAGAAAGTGAAGTCGCTCAGTTGTGTCCGACTCTTTGCAACTCCATGGACAGTAGCCCTACCAGGCTCCTCCGTCCATGGGATTTTCCAGGCAAGAATACTGGAGTGGGTTGCCATTTCCTTCTGCAGGAGATCTTCCCAACCCAGGGATTGAACCTGGGTCTCCAAGCTTTATAGGCAGATGCTTTACCATCTGAGCCACCAGGGAAGTCCATATAGTGAGACAGGGGATTGTTAAATGGGATTTTTTTTCTGTATTATTTTATTGTTTATTAAAAAGGTTCTATTCATACACTAAATTGATGATTAAAAACTAAAAAAGTTTTAAAACAGATATGAATAGTTTAGAAATATGAATTTAGATTTATGAGGTACCCTCTGGGAGTATTTGATTTCTATTTAAACAGCTTATTTGCTTGCCATTATTAAGGAGCATATAAAGCCATACTAGGGATCCTAATGGAATGTAAGTGAAATTAGAGAAGGATAAATTCTTTGGCTCGTTTGAAAAACACCCTGCTGGATAGTGCACAGAGCTCTGCCTGAAAGCTGCAGCTCAGGACCAGCCATTAGATTGACCAGGATGCCAAAATTTGTGCAAGCCCATTTACTGGGTAAAGAAAGGCAAGTTGCTTAAACTTTACCTGCCTCAAATTTTCTCTCGGCAGTTTAGGAGGAAGTTAAGCCTGCCCTTTTCTTTTCTTCTTTTGGAAAGATATATCCATCTTCTTGGGGCTTCCTGCATGGCACTAGTGGTAAAGAACCTGCCTGCCAATGCAGAAGACATGAGAGACTCAGGTTTGATCCCGAGTGGGGAATATCCCTTGCGGGAGGGCATGGCAATCTACTCCAGTATTCTTGCCTGGAGAAGCAGAGCTTGGTGGGCTACAGTCCATGGGATTGCAAAGAGTTGGACATGACTGAAACAACTTAACAGTCATACACGTATGTTCTTGGATTAAAAGAATATCTTCAAAATGATTTTACAACTCAAGGTAATCCACAGATCCAACACAATTCCCATCAAATAAGTCTGCGTTTTTCTTATAGAAATGAAACCAAAATTAATTTTAAGGAGAGAGAGAAAGAGAGACATCTTCAAAAACAAACTCTAGATTAGACTTTCAGAGTAGAGGCACATGGCTCATTCATGAGACTCTCTCCTCTCCCTGGTACCTAGCTTTGGAGTTGGCCTGCCACATAGTAGCTGTTGAACTGAATTTTGGATTTCTTTTTTTTTTTTTAACATTAAAAAAAATTTTATATTGGAGCATAATTGATTAACAATGTTGTGTTAGTTTCAAGTATGGCAAAGTGATTCAGTTATACATGTACATATATTTATTCTTTTTCAAACTGTTTTCCCATTTAGGTTATTACGGAATGATTTTATTTATTTATTTATTTGTGGCTGAGCTGGGTCTTCCTTGCTGTACAAGGGCTTTCTCTAGTTATGGAGAATGGGGGCTACTCTCTAGCTGCCATGTGATGGCTTCTCACTGTGGTGGCTTCTCTTGTGGAGCATGGGCTCTAGAGTGTGCAGGCTTCAGTAGTGGCAGTGTGTGTTGACTCAGTAGTTGTGGCCCATGGGCTTATTAGTTGCACCTTGGCATGTGGGATCTTCCCAGACCAGGGATCAAATCGGCATCCTCTGCTTTGCAAGGCAGATTCCTAACCACTGGACCACCACGGAAGCCTGTATTATGGAATATTGAGCAATGTTCTCTGTGCTGTACAGTAGGTCCTTGTAGGTTATCTATTTAAAAATTTTTTTAAAAAAGTTTAATTGGAGGATAATTGCTTTACAATCTTGTGTTGGTTTCTGCTGTACAACCATATTAATTAGCTATAAGTCTACATATATCTGTTCCTTCGTGAACATTGACTCCAGCAGATCTTGATAACCTCATCTCTGCAATCTTTCCTCTTGCATATCTATTTCTATATCAAATTGCTTGCCCTGAGATTAATCTATGCACTCTACCCAAAATGCCTGTTCCCACCTTATGGAACCGCTGGATATTTGTGTGTGTATGTGTGTGTGTGTGTGTGTGTATTTTTGGACTGACTTAAATGTCATCTCTGGATGACAGCTCTGGGAGCTCATCTCTGGAGGTCCCTCTGATTGTCTTCTGGGCAGAGTTATTGCTCTCTCCTTGTGTTCCTAAGCATTTTATATATATCTTTTCCTTTTGTATTTTATAGTTTATAATTTTTACATTGGTCTCCTCACTGGCTAGAATTCCTTGCTAAAAATTATGATTAAAAACTGTATCTTAAATATTAATACTGTTATTGCTTGGAGGTCAAAAAGTGCAGACTTACCCAAGTTTCTTGAAAGGGCTCCAAAGGCACAAACTTGTAGTTATAAAATAAATTAGTTCTTGGAATCTCATGTGCAGCACTGTGACCATAGTTAATAATAATGAATTGAATATTTGAAAGTTGCTAAGAGAGTAGATCTTCAAACTTCCACCACACTGGAGAAAAAAAAAAACAAACACAAAACCATTTTGTAACTATGTTTGGTGATAGATTAACTAGACTTTTTGTGGTAGGTCATTTCCTAATATATACGAATATTGGTTAGTTATGTTGTAAACCTGAAAGTAATATATCAATTATACCTAAAAAAAGGGCAGAAAAAAGTAGGCAATCTGGCAAGAAAGTTAAGCAAAACCCTTGTATAATAAACAAAAAGAAAAGAAAAAGAAAACAACTCTGTAGACCTGGGAGCTGCCTAGCCATTGTTTATCCTCATCTCCTTGAGAACAAGAGATACATGTTAGGATGGGTTAATTTATTTTATATTTAAGCAAAACACCCCATAGTTTGCTGAGTTTTTTAAAAGTTCTATAACTTTGAGAGAGAGGAATTCTTTCCTACCTATGACAAAATCCATGCTTTCTAGTAAAAGCAAAGGAAATACCCAGAATGTGAACAGTTTACCTCCACAGCAGGAAGATACAGAAGATTCTTCACACCCCCTGACTCCATTTTTCTATATTTTATAGGTTTTCAGTAAAGAGAAAGTATTATTCTTATAATAAAAAGCTTAATTTTAACAAATCTATATCATGAGCTCTAAAAAGTCTCCAGTTGCAGATTTATAAAATAACACAAAATTAAAACATGAGGATCCTTTGACTATGTTAAGTCCAAAAAAAGTTATTGCTGATTTGCATGGTTATGATTCATTTTTTGATTTTCCAAGTTTCTTATGATGGGCATTTTTTTTACTAGAAAAAATGCATCATTTTAAAAGGGCAGTAAGATTCATTGGTTAACTGTCAGCAACATATATGCTCTTTGGAAGTTTTGCATACTTCATTAACACATAGCTTATGCTAGTTTTGGCTACTCTAAGAATATAACTATGTTAAGTATGTGTACACTATGAAAAGAAAATATTCTATTCATCCAGTATTTTAAAGCAAATACAATCTAGAGGCTTAAAATAAATCAAAGAATTACTTACCTTTAAATGCAGGTGTATTAGAATAATTACTTGACTTTGTACTTGGGAAATGTTAGTTGTTTCTTTGCATCAAGTAAAACATTAACTTTTTTATTTTTTTGCAGCAATAAGAAGGAAAGCAGTCTACCAACAGTTTTGAGAGTTTGCAGAAACAGCTTACAAAGAAAATGAAGCTCCCTATTTTCATAGCAGATGCATTCGCAACAAAAGCATTTTGTGGGAATCCGGCTGCTGTTTGCCTCCTAGAAAATGTAAGTAGTATTTTGCTTTGAAGTACAGTGCCTGAAATCCTCGATGCTTGTAGAACCAAGTTTTAGTTTAAAAAAAAAAGAGAAGAAAAAAATCAGACCCACTTGTTTGTTTACTTTCCTGGGTTGTGTTCTCTGTCAAATAGTATTAACAATGTTCATGTCTGCAAGTTGATTTTAACCAAATTATATGATAAGACTGCTTATATCTGGATGGATGCGCATGTCTAGGAAATTAAGATTTATGTAAAGAAGAACTGCTGCTGCTGCTGCTAAGTCACTTCAGTCATGTCCGACTCTGTGCGACCCCTTAGACGGCAGCCCACTAGGCTCCCCCATCCCTGGGATTCTCCAGGCAAGAACACTGGAGTGGGTTGCCATTTCCTTCTCCAATCCATGAAAGTGAAAAGTGAAAAGTGAAATTGAAGTTGCTCAGTCGTATCTGACTCTTAGCGACCCGATGGACTGCAGCTCACCAGGCTCCTCCGTCCATAGGATTTTCCAGGCAAGAGTACTGGAGTGGGGTGCTATTGCCTTCTCTGCAAAAGAAGACCTAAGCCAATTAAAAAAAAAAAACCAAAAACAGGAGTAGGTGGCACTTCCCTCGTGGTTCAGTGGTTAAGACTTCCAGTGCAGGGGACACAGATTCTATCCCTGGACCAAAAAAAAAAGAAAACTCATCCATTGTAGCCACTGGATTTTCATTTAGTTAGCACCAAATGTAGAAGACAATGAAATTAGATGAGTTTTATGTGACTGAATATGGCTGATACTACATTTAGCATAAAAGATTCTAGCTGTATATTTTTAACCTTACGTATAGGTCAGAGAATTAGAAATTCTTTTCTGGACCAAAAAGATGAGATATTTTGCAAGGAGTTAAGTAATTTAGTAGAAAGATAGAAAGGAATTAAGCTCTAACATAGTGAGAACTCAGTTTACTGAAAATCTCAATTTAAAAACGGCTCTTTGAGGACTTCCCTGGTGGTCCAGTGATTAAGACTCCAGCTTTCACTGTAGGGGACATGGGTTCAATCACTGTTTGTGGGAGTTCCCCATGCTACATGGTGCAATGAGGGGGGAGAAAGGCTCTCTAGTTAGATAAGTATTAACAGAATAGTTAAATATTCCTTGACCTTAGCTGCTTTGTGTTGTTACCTGGGCATTAGGAAACAAGTCAATGTACCCTTCCACTCAGAACAGTTAGTACAAGAGTAGAGAATCTGAGAATTATGTCAACTACGCAGTAAGCAGTTGATGATCTTGAGTAAGTCTTATTAAGCTGGGGCCTTCAAGGGCAGTAAACATCAAGCTGATTGCAGATTAAAATCACCCGAGGTGGTTTAAAAATTCCTATGCCCGACCAATCACAACAAATCTCTGGGGGGTGAGACCCAAGCAGCGCTGGTTTTTAAAGCTCTCCAGGGGATTCTAGTGTAAATCAACATGGAGAATAGCTGCGGTTTTACTGAGACCAGTGAATGTTGTTAATCGAGTCCTTGTATATTTTATTTTCTCCCTCAAATAAAGCAGCAATATGGTGATCAAAGTCCCCATCTTACCTTAACAATGCATTCATTATGCAACCCTGTGGCTGGCATTTTCCAACCACACAGTGCAGAAAGTAATAACATTAATAGACTATCAAGTAACATAAGAACTTGGGAGTAATAGTGAGAGAATAGCTAACAGCCAGATTCTAAATCCTGAACTTTCTTTAGAAGCAATATGACACACACAGCTTCATATCAAGGGCTTGTGGAATTGACTAAATCTACTTGTCAAAAGTCTTAGTGTAAAAAAAAAAAGCCTTAGTGTATTTATCCCATATTCCCACATAATATTCTAGAAGAGATTTGAAAAAAGGTTTAAGTGATTTATGTACTCCATTTTTTTACCAGGAATTAATATTATTCCTCAATGTATTCCTTCTCACCTCTAGTATATTCACTAAACTCCAGACTTAGGATCTCTCTCTTTCACTCTCTATTAAAATATATTTTGCATGTTATTTATATATTTGGAAAAACTAGGAAATACAAATTTAAATAAAAAACTTAGCATAGTTCAAAGCAATATGCTTCAGTATGAAAGGAAGAAAAGGAAGTCTGTGATCAGGGATGCTCTCTAGAGTCTCTCAGTTCATTTCTGTGTCTTAGACCTGTGAGATGAGGCTCGTTTGATGGTTGGTCCAGGACAACTGAATAGGTATTTAAAGATTGGTTTGCTAGTTTTCTATTCTGTAGACTTGAGGATCTCCTTTCCTGAAGGTTAACTTAGCACTTTCTCCAGTGCATAATCAATAAACATTAAAATAAAATGAAAAGAGAAACTGTTGTTCCACCCTTTGAATTTTTTTACTCACAGCTAGAGACAGTGGGCACTTGAAGCACCTAGAAAGAACACAAGTGAACTCAGGAAATATCAGAGACAGATAAGGACTAAGCCTTATAATGCTGACCACAACTCAGTAGGCATTTAGCCTGTCATTATGTATTCTACAAATGTTTGTTGACACCTGCTGTGGGCCAGGCTCTGGGGTAGGGACGGGAGGTACCAATAAGTTTGCCTGTCCTTGAGGTGCTCAGAGTCTAGCAGGGGAAATAGATGCATAAACCTGATCATTTTCCCATAGTCACCACAGAAGCTGAAAGACCAGGTACCAGGTCCTCTGGGGACCAAAGCATGGAGCAACTTGCATTTTTATGGGTGAGAAAATACTTCAGATTTTAAGTTCAGGGTTTCAAAGGAATATTCTTTTTCATTTTGTTTTGTTTAAAATTATTTAAATTTGACTGAGATGATACTATGAAAAACTTGGTAGACAGAGTAAATACTAGATAATTGTACTTTGAACTTTAAAAATACTTGATAAGAGACTGCTGGAAGAAAAGGAAAACTTTCTGGGTAACAACATTCCCAGAACTTTTACAATATTCTCAAGTTTGTCATGGCCCTTCTAGATAAGCTTATTTTTCAAATCTTCACTTGAGGAACACTATGAAAGTGAAATGAAGGTGTTAGTGGCGCAGTCATGTCCGACTCTGCGACCCCATGAACTATAGCTCTCCAGGCTCCTCCGTCCGTGAAATTCTCTAGGCAAGAATACTGAAGTGGGTAGTCATTCCCTTCTCCAGGGTATCTTTGAATCCAGGGATCAAACCCAGGTCTCCTGCATTGAAGGCAGATTCTTTACTGTCTGAGCCACCAGGGAAACGCTAGACAAGTCAATTTTTAAAATCTCCACATGAGGAACATTGTGTATTAGGTGAAAGCAAAAACAGATTAAGGGCTAAATATAAGTAATATGAAACAGATATTTGAAAAAAATATTTAAAACTTTAAAAAGCTGATGGCTGTTCTCAGATGCCTGACCATTTTATAGTAACGACTGTGTGTGGTGGTTTAGTCGCTAAGTCATGTCTAACTCTTGCGACCCCATGGACTGTAGCCTGCCAGACTCCTTTGTCCATGGGATTCTATAGGCAAGAATACTGGAGTGAGTTGCCACTTAGGCATAGAAAATGTATAGAAACAATATTTTAAAAAATGAAATAAATACGTTACAATGACAGCTGTGTTAAAAGCTATAGGAATTATTGATCAGCTATTTGAATAGGTCATCAGGCTGTGGTAGTGATAAAAGGTGGTTTATTTTCCTGTAAACTTGGTTTACTAGTTAGTGAAAATAACATACCAACAAAAGTAAGGAGCTCATATTTTTCTCCCTCATATTCTAACAAAACCTTAAGATTTTGTGTGTGTGTGTGTGTGTGTGTGTGTATATGTATGTGTGCTTTTAGGGCAGAGCTTCTCAAATGTGTAATTAACATTTTGGACTGGGAAGTTCTTTATTGTGTGAGGCATCATGTCTGTTATAAAATGTTTGGCAGGTCCAGGGCTTTGACCCACTAAATGACAGTAGTCTTCCCCTACTCCCCCAGCCATGACAATCAAAAGTTGCCCCCAGTTGAGAACCATTGTTTCAAAAGATACCTTCTCTAAAGAGAGGTTTATTCTGGAGTTTTCCTGTTTAAATTATCCATAAAAACAACTTCAAGGCCCAGTGTATACATTTATTCCACTTCACCTGGCATTTCCTGGCTGTCTACCATGAGCGGGACACTGCTAGGATCAAATGTGATGCTCATAGATGTGCATTTTTATTCTTTTAAACGCTGATAATCATTTCCAGTGACAGCAAGGAGGATTGGCTTCACACTTTTAAGTAGGAATGCTTAGTTTTAGTTCCTAAACTACTTGCTTTTCTGGTTTTCCTGAGTAAAGTTAGGTATAACCAAAAGCCACTTTTACAGCTTGGTAGGTTATGTATTTAAATGAAAAATTGTGTATAGCAATCCTGAGTTCAATCCATGCTTTACCTCACATGCAGTGGCCCTTTCCACACTTGGCATCCTTTCTTAGAGAGAATTACCCACTCTGTGACCACAATGGGTCAGAGACTCCTGGGGTTTCTAGAGAGTTGCAACCTTGTATCTCAGTTTTATGCTCAGAAGAAGGATGCAGAGTGCAGAAAAGATTCTTCCAGGACACGAAGCGTTTTTCTTTGCCAAGTATTTGAAGGAAGAGAGCAATGCAAAGGAAGAGGAAATGCTAGTGTGGTAATCTCTGCTTCCCAAGTACCCTCACTGACTTCAGAACAAAACTCTCAGCTGGGGGCAGTGATTTCAGGCAAGTTCAGCCAGACACATACTGTGCTAATTGGTTTTCATATGTTATTTCATTTCACCCTCACAACCACTTTATGAGTAGGTTTTATTATTAATCCCCGTTTTACAGATGAGAAGACAGAGGCAGAGAAAGGTTAAGCAATTTATCTAAGTGGCTGACCAGAATCCCACCCCAGGTCTGCCTGACTACAGGGTCCATGCTTTTAACCCACTATATTCACTACTGGCGCTTCCCAGGTGGCACAGTGGTAAAGAATCTGCCTGCCAATGCAGAAGACGCAAGAGACATGGGTTCGATCCCTGGGTCAGGAAGATCTTCTGGAGGAGGAAATGGCAACCCACTCTAGTATTCTTGCCTGGAAACTTCTGTGGTCAGAAGAACCTGGCAGGCTACAGTCCATGGGGTCACAAAGAGTGAGACACGACTGAGCATGCACACGCACTCACTATTGGAATATTCACTACTAGATATTCTCCCACAGTGACCCTTCCTGGTTGGTAACATGCATCAGTCTTATAATTCACTCAATGCCTGTCTTCCTCACTTCTGGACATTCTATGAGATCTTAATCTCTTCTGACTTGTTCCAACATCCAGGGCCTGGCACATGGGAGACACTAAATATCTGTTGAGTGAAAGTGGAAATAGTATAATCAATTGTATTATGCAAACTCTTCTTCTAGGAGTTCTAGTAGAAGAAGCCAACAGTCATTTATTTATTTATTTCTTAGTTTATTTTCGGCTATATGGGGTCTTTATTGCTGTGAGCAGACTTTCTCTAGTTGTAGCGAGCTGGGACTGGCCACTCTCTAGTTGCGGTACCTAGGCTTCTCACTGAGGTGGCTTCTCTTGTTGCAGAGCACAGGCCCTAGGTGCAAGTGCTTCAGTAGCTGTGGCTTACTTGCTTCATGGCATGTAGAATCTTCCTGGACCAGAGATCGAACCTGTGTTCCCTCCACTGGCAGGTCAATTCTTATCCACTGCGCCTTTGGGGAAGTCTTGGCCAACGATTATGGATCTTTTGTTTTCATTGATAGGGTGGGATGGGCAGGGCATGCAATGCAAGTATGTGCTTTAGGTTCTATAATGGAGCTGGAGAGACAAGGCATATAAGATCCATTGTTGTTCAGTCACTAAGTCATGTTGGACTCTGCGTCCCCATGAACTGCAGCATGCCAGGCTTCTCTGTCCTTCAGTCTCTCCCAGAGTTTGCTCAAACTCATCTCCATTGAGTCGATGATGCTGTCTAACCATTTCATCCTCTGTCATCTCCTTCTCCTCCGCCCTCAGTCTTTCCCAGCGTCAGGGTCTTTTCCAACAAGTCGGCTCTTCACATCAGGTGGCCAAAGTATTTAGGAACAACTGAAGGTGACTTGCAGCTTGAGTGCTGCACTGTGTGGACATAACTTTGCAATCGGAAACCCAGTGTCTCAGAAGGAATCTCCTGTTTCTTCCCGAATGATTTAGAACTTTCTGCATCCAAGTGCTTTTCCTTTGCTACAAAGAAAGCAGAGGGACAAATGAACAAGACTGAGCAAGACTGTCCTGTTTAGGCTGTCATATTTCTAAACTGCCACAAGGTGGGAGTATTTTAAAACTTTACTGTGATTTTCTGATTATTAATCTTTTGCGAGCCATATGGTTGGTAGAACATCAGTGTCCCAACACAGTACATTGCAACTCAGAAAAACAAACATGGCTCTCTTTTTACTGCTGGAAACTTGACTCTTGTGAGATTGGCAAAGAGAAATGGATATTAGAGCAAGAGAATTAACAGTTATTGGTTCAGTTTGTAACTATTGTGTGTTACATTTGAAAATAAGCTTGTGTAAAATGGAAACATTTTACATTTTTGGTTCCAATACAACATTTCTGTATTGGAACCAAACTTCAGTATTGTTAATGAATGTAGTCTCATTCTTTTTTTTTCCCCTAAAGCTCTCCAAGTTGAAGCAATGTTAATCTCCTCATGATTCACCATTATTTTGCTCTTTGGTTCCAGTGTAGGAATTCAGCCACCCGTGGTGCATACTGAGGGCTGCGACTATCAAACTTTTTATTGTCTCTGGCACCTCCGGCAAATAGCAGATGTATTTTCAGTGTCCTGGGACAGAAATTCAAATTGTAACTGGTGAAATATACCAAACCAGAGAGGATTAAAGAGAGCTGATGGTCAGTGAAGTGTGTGTTTTAACTGATGTGCAAAAAAGCCCATTTGCAAAGGAATCTACTACCGAAAGATGGTGATCTTGGCTAAAGTGTGACTCTTTAATACTTTCAGAAACCCTGGTCCTAAAGGTCAAGGGAAGCAATAGGCAAAGAAAGGAAGGACAAGGATAGGAATTTGGCCAAATCAGATAGAGGAAGGACTGGCAAGCACTCAGGTTCCTGCAGTCAAGGAGGCAAATCCATGTTTTTCTTTACCAGCCCTTCAGTCACCTTTGAAGCTGATGATTGCACTCAGCCCTAGGAAATTAAATGGCTCCCAGTTTTATTAAGGTGTTATATGCATGGGCAGGTAGGCCAGTTTCCATGGAGAACATTCTACAAACCATGGGAAAGCAACTTGAGCTCACTTCTGAACATTGTCTTTTTGGCCCCAGCAGCACTCAATCTCTTCTACTCAGGTAAGACTTCTCACTCCCTAGCCCCACAGGTGTCCACAGGTGTGACTTGTGCTCATTCCACTTCATTCCTACCATCCTAATTCTCCTTACCTCAACTTGCAGAATCCTAGAGAATCAAAGATATAACGGGAGGAGAGCAAAGTGAAGTCAAGTGACTTGCCCAAGAAGCATCTCTAATTCAAACCTTTTGCCCAGTTTTTCCTGTCCAGCTCACCCAAATCTGACCTTTTGCTAGGTCTGCCTCAAGTCTTCACCTTCAAAGTCCTAGAGAACTTAATGTTAAAATCCATATGTCTCAATTACATACTCTTTGGTGTGGCCTACTGCTGCTTTCTGTATCTGTCTTGACTCCTCAGCTGACAGGCTAAGGCTCTTGAACCCAGGGCCAGTTCTTATACATCAGGGCTCCCCAGTCCACAGATAATCTGGTTTCTGATTAAGATGGAGATTCTGATTCAGAAGGTCTAGGGTGGGGCTTGAGACTGCGTTTCTGACAAATTCCCTTGAAAGTGGTGCTGATGTTGCTGGCTCAGCACAGCATGGGTAATTGATTGATGGCTCCTTTTCCTCAGAAATGTTGCAGGAGTCCATTTTATCTGATAGAAATTGGTTTTTCTGCCTGTAGCATGTTGAAGAGATAATAATAGTTTCTTTGTTTTGTGGAGGTAGTGCAGTATGTCAAGTTAAAGCACTGACTTTGAGCCACTCAAAATAAAAAGGTAACATTTTTCAAGTACTTAACTATGTGTTGGGCACTCTGATGAGTGCTTTATATGCATTATTGGATTAAATCTTTTGAAAGAAAAACAGTAAGTAAAAAACAAACAAAAACTCACTGTGTTCTGTTTAGGTTTTCAGAAAATAAGTATCAATTTCTTAAGTGATTTCTCTTTCTGTAGGGCTACAGAGTTTCTACAGATTTTGAATACAGTGCTCTTTTAAGAAAAGCTTAGTAAGTCTCCTGTGAGGATTTTTACATCAGCTGATAGTTAAGAAGTTATGACTAATTTTTCGTAACTGCTGTTTTGTGTCTTATGTGCCTTTTCTCAATACATAAACTTTAATAAGTAAACATCTTTGTAATGTTATATGAGTACATGGAAAAAGAGTTTGAATCAACTAAAAGACAAGGATGTTTAACTTGACGTAACTCAGATAAGTGAATTCTGAACTTATTAGAATAAAGTTTCAATTCTTATTTCTGAGTTCTAGAAGCTCAAGATTAATAAGTTTGGCAAAGGCAAAGATGCATTTATCTTGAGATTTCTCTTTTTATAATTAATTTTTATTGGAATATAGTTAATATCTTGAGATTTCTTTAGAATTCAGAATCCAAGTAGTGAGCATCTTGTTGATTAAAAAAATTGATTTTCATTCTTGAAAAGAAAATCTATGCTTTGACCCATTTTTTTTCCTTGAGTTAAGAGGAATGTATGTATGTGTATATACATGTCTATATGTTAGGATATTACACAGACTTTTTGCGTTTAATTTTTTTTATCTGTAAGTGGATAAAAATATCTATGTTGAGTGTTTTTAAAATGCAAATTAAATGAATACTGAATTCTCTCAGCAAATATTTATTGAGCTCCTATTATACCAGGATGAATACAAGCACTGCTCTAAACCAGGACAAAGCAAAGTAGCACAGTGGTGCTCTCGTAGAACTCTGAGTCAGAGGTTGGGGGTACAGCCAGTAAAGGGGCATAGTAGGTAATTTCAGGTGGTGTAAGTACTGGGAAGGAGACAGAGCAGTCTGGAAGGCTTCCTGGAGGAGGTGATCTCTGACTTGAGCCTGACTCATTAAAGGGAGTGTAACATGCATAAATGAGGTCAGGATGGTCCAGTCTGCTCAGAGTGGGCACCTAACATCTCTTCATCCAACAGGAATGACAGATTGTGGAGTTTCTGTTTGTAGCAATTGTTTTTAGAAGACAGCACAATCTCTCTGATAGACTAGATAATAATCTGACAAAGGATAGCCCACGTTGGTAGGTTTTTCAGAATCTGTTCTAGCTTCCACAGCTCTTCACATGGTGCTACATGCATGGATTTCTGAAAAACAATCTTTATAAAAGTACCTTAAATTTATTGGTGATTATTTACTTTAAAAGTATATGACTTTTTAAAATTCTTTTTTACATTAAAAAAATTTTAAGTACATAACTTTTAATATTAATAAACTTTTTTTCCTACTAGTGGTAGTTGCTGTTCAAGGAAGTCTGATTTGTGTTTCTGGAATCTCACTAACCTTTTGCTTCTAATTTAGAAACTGGATGAAGACTTGCATCAAAAAATTGCAAAGGAGATGAACCTCTCTGAAACGGCTTTTATCCGAAAGCTACACCCAAATGACAACTTTACACAGAGTAAATATACTTTTTTCTTTTCTTTTAAAACAATTCCTGAATGGTACCAGAAACTGTTCTTCCAGTGGGGGAATAATATTTAAGAAAAATGTCCATTTATTATTTGCATGCAGATAAGGAAGATGGGGGAGCTTCTAATTTGATTTTCATCTAAGGGAGCAGATGCTGATGAATTTGAATGTTTCAGATCCAGATCTAGCATTGCAGAGCCCTAGAGGTCTTGCCTCGGAGAAGGCAATGGCAACCCACTCCAGTACTCTTGCCTGGAAAATCCCATGGACGGAGGAGCCTGGTAGGCTACAGTCCATGGGGTCGCGAAGAGTCAAACATGACTGAGCCACTTCACTTTCACTTTTCACTTACATGCATTGGAGAAGGCAATGGCAACCCACTCCAGTGTTCTTGCCTGGAGAATCTGAAGCGACTTAGCAGCAGCAGCAGTAGCAGAGGTCTTGCCTAGACTTTGCTGCTCCTTTTCACAACACCTTTCAGTGATTAATTACGCTAATGCAGTGTTTAGAAAAGAATAAGAAAATGAAAACTTTCAACCCCCTTGTATGGAAATGATCTGGTCTCTCTTTGGTTTTTCTCCTCTGAAGGTTCCTGCTTTGGATTAAGGTGGTTTACACCACAGAATGAGGTTCCTCTCTGTGGCCATGCTACCCTGGCTTCTGCAGCTGTGCTGTTTCACAAAATAAGTAACATGATTTTCTTTTATGGACTTATCAGTTAGTAAATAGAAATATTTTTAGAAACTCTCATACATTTTTTCCTGTGACCCAAAGTGACTGGTATAAAGACTGCAAAGTTTATTTCACATGATTTATTATGTAGAAACAAAAACAGCAACCTTCAAGAACACTACAATTTTTCAGGCATGTTGAATAGCCATGGTTGCTGTTCTCTGAAATGCCGTTTTCTTTCGTTTATAGTCTATTTTATTTATTTACTTGTGGTCGGGCTGGGTCTCTGTTGCTGTGCGTGGGCTTTCTCTAGTTGCGGCCCGCAGGGGCTACTCTCTGGTTGTGGTGCATGGGCTTCTCGTGGTGGCAGCTTCTCTTGTTCCGGAGCACAGGTTCCAGGCGCAGGGGCTTCAGCAGTTGTGGGATGCAGTCTTAATTCCTCTGTGGCATCCTCCCTCCCAGACCAAGGATTGGACGCATGTCCTCTGCATTGGCAGGTGGATTTTTATCCCTGTTTCACCAGGGAAGTCCCACCATTTTCTTTTAAATAGGAGCTCTCTGGTCTCTGTGACCAACGCAGGAGGACAGCTTGCAAGGGAGAATAGGTATTTAACATGACATAATACTGGGGAACTAAAAGACATACTTTTCCCCAAACGTGTCCCCACCCACACTGAAATTCATTTCACAATGGAAGCTTCTTTATTTTGAATTTTAAATATTCATGAGGTAAACTATATACATTTACCCTGTGAAGAAAGGATGCAGTACTTTAATCCTACCAGTTCCCATCTCAGCTACACTTGGTATAATAAAGATCAGGGCTTTGTGGGAACAGGGCAGAGGAGAGATGCCTGGAAATGTCCTCAAAGTAGAGACAGAAGCAGCCATGAACAACTGTAGACAACAGAAAGTCAAACAAGGAAGTATCAAGATGCTATGACAGAGGGGTAACTGGGGGAGTGGGGATTTGAAAAAGAAGTTCTTTGGGGAGTTACTTCAGTTCAGTTCAGTCGCTCAGTCATGTCCGACTATTTGTGACCCCATGGACTGTAGCACACCAGGCTTCCCTGTCCATCACCAACTCCCGGAGTGTACTCAAACTCAAGTCCATTGAGTTGGTGATGCCATCCAACCATCTCATCCTCTGTCATCCCCATCTCCACATGCCTTCAATCTTTCCCAGCATCAGGGTCTTTTCCAGTGAGTCAGTTCTTTGCATCAGGTGGCCAAAGTAATGGAGCTTTGGCTTCAGCATCAGTCCTTCCAATAAATAATCAGGACTGATTTCCTTTAGGAGAGACTGGTTGGATCTCCTTGCTGCCCAAGGGACTCTCAAGAGTCTTCCCCAACACCACAGTTCAAAAGCATCAATTCTTTGGTGCTCAGCTTTCTTTATAGTCCTACTCTCACATCCATACATGACCACTGGAAAAATCACAGCCTTGACTAGATGGACTTTGTTGCCAAAGTAATGTCTCTGCTTTTTAATAGGCTGTCTAGGTTGGTCATAGCTTTTCTTCCAAGGAGCAAGTGTCTTTTTAATTTCATGACTGCAGTCACCATCTGCAGTGATTTGGGAGTCCCCAAAAAATAAAGTCTGTCACTGTTTCTACTGTTTCCCCATCTATTTGAAATGAAGTGATGGGACCAGATGCCATGATCTTCGTTTTCTGAATGTTGAGTTTTAAGCCAAATTTCTCACTCTCCTCTTTCACTTTCATCAAGAGGCTCTTTAGCTCTTCACTTTCTGCCATAAGAGTGGTGTCATGTGTGTATCTGAGGTTATTGATATTTCTCCTGGCAATCTTGATTCCAGCTTGTGCTTCATCCAGCCTGGCATTTCGCCTGATATACTCTGCATATAAGTTAAATAAGCAGGGTGACAATATACAGCCTTGACTTCCCAATTTGGAACCAGTCTGTTGTTCCATGTCTGGTTCTAACTGATGCTTCTTGACCTGCATACAGATTTCTCAGGAGGCAAGTCAGGTGGTCTGGTATTCCCATCTCGTTAAGAATTTTCCACATTTTGTTGTGATCCACACAGTCAAAAGCTTTGGCATAGTCAATAAAGCAGAAGCAGATGTTTTTCTGGAACTCTCTTGCTTTTTTGATGATCCAGTGGATGTTGGCAATTTGATCTCTGGTTCCTCTGCCTTTTCTAAATCCAGCTTAAACATTTGGAAGTTCACGGTTCATGTACTGTTGAAGCCTGGCTTGAAGAATTTTGAGCATTACTTTGCTAGAGTGTGAGATGTGTGCAGTTGTGTGGTCGTTTGAACATTGTTTGGCATTGCCGTTCTTTGGGATTGGAATGAAAACTGACATTTTCCAGTCCTGTGGCCACCACTGAGTTTTCCAAATTTGTTGGTATATTGAGTGCAGCACTTCCATAGCATCATCTTTTAGGATTTGAAATAGCTCAACTGGAATTCCATCACCTCTACTAGCTTTGTTTGTAGTGATGCTTCCTAAGCCCCACTTGACTTCACATTCTAGGATGTCTGGCTCTAGGTGAGTGATCACACCATCGTGGTTATCTGGGTCCTGAAGATGATCTTTTTTGTATAGTTCTCCTGTGTATTCTTGCCACCTCTTCTTAATATCTTCTGCTTCTGTTAGGTCCATACCACTTCTGTCCTTTATTGTGCCCATCTTTGAATGAAATGTTCCCTTGGTATCTCTAATTTTCTTGAAAAGATCTCTAGTCTTTCCCATTCTATTGTTTTCCTCCGTTTCTTTTCATTGATCACTGAAGAAAGCTTTGTTATCTCTCTGTGATATTCCTTGACACTCTGCATTCAAATGGGTATATCTTTCCTTTTCTCCTTCACCTTTTGCTTCTCTTCTTTTTCTCAGCTACTTGTAAGGCCTTGTCAGACAACCATTTTACCTTTTTGCATTTCTTTTTCTTGAGGATGGTCTTGATCACTGCCTCCTATACAATGTCACAAACCTCCATCCATAGTTCTTCAGGCACTCTATCAGATCTAATCCCTTGAATCTATTTATCACTTCCTCTGTGTAATCATAAAGAATTTGATTTAGGTCATACCTGAATGGTCTAGTGGTTTTCCTTACTTCCTTCAGTTTAATCTGAATTTTGTAATAAGGAGTTCATGATCTGATCCACAGTCAGCTCCTGGTCTTGTTTTTGCTGCCTGTATAGAGCTTCTCCATCTTTGGCTGCAAAGAATATAATCAATCTGATTTCAATATCGACCATCTGATGATGTCCATATGTAGAGTCTTCTCTTGTGTTGTTGGAAGGTGTTTGTTATGACTAGTGTGTTCTCAGCAAAGCTCTGTTAGCCTTTGCCCTGCATCATTTTGTACTCCAAAGCCAAATTTGCCTATTACTCCAAGTATCTCTTGACTTCCTACTTTTGCATTCCAGTTCCCTATGATGAAAAGGACATCTTTTTTGGATCTTAGTTCTGGAGGTCTTGTAGGGCTTCATAGAACTGTTCAGCTTCAGCTTCTTCACCATTACCGGTTGGAGCATAGACTTGGATTACTGTGATGTTGAATAGTTTGCTTTAGAAATGAACAGAGATCATTCTGTCGTTTTTGAGATTGCACTCAAGTATTGCATTTCAGACTCTTTTGTTGACTATGAGGGCTACTCCTTTTCTTCTAAGGGATTCTTGTCCACAGTAGTAGATAAACTGGTCATCTGAATTAAATTCCCTCATCCAGTCCATTTTAGTTCACTGATTCCTAAAATGTTGATGTTCACGCTTGCTCTCTACTATTTGACCACTTCCAATTTACCTTGATTCATGGACCTAACATTCCAGGTTCCTATGCAATATTTGTTCTTTACAGCATCGGACTTTACTTCCATCACCAGTCACATCCACAACTGGTCATTGTTTTCACTTTGACTCTGTCTCTTCATTCTTTCTGGAGTTATTTTTCCACTCTTCTCCAGTAGCATATTGGGCACCTACCGACCTGGGGAGTTCATCTTTCAGTGTCCTATCTTTTTGCCTTTTCGTACTGTTCGTGGGGTTCTCAAGGCAAGAATACTGAAGTGGTTTGCCTTTGCCTTCTCCAGGACTATGTTTTGTCAGAACTCTCTACCATGACCTGTCTGTCTTGGGTGGTCCTACATGGTATGGCTCATAGTTTCATTGAGTTAGACAAGGCTGTAGTCCATGTGATTAGTTTGATTAGTTTCCTGTTATTGGGAGTTACTTAGATGGGGGTAATAAGTGAAGGCGTTATAGGCCACGTTTGCCCTGGAAGCAGTCTCATGGGCATGCTGGAAGGACTAGGGGCAGTATTCTTAGGATTAGCCTTATTAGTGAAGTAAAGAAAGCAGAATTTTTTTTGCTGCCCAACCCACCATGCCCCTTGTACCAGAAAGCAGAATTAAAAGTTTTTTTTTAGTTTTTAATTTTTAAAATTAATTAATAAATTATTTTTTAGAATTAAAAATTTTCTTTGAATTACTTAGCTTGTTTTTGACTGTGCTGGGTCTTCGTTGCTTTGTGTGGGCTTTCTCTAGCTGTGGTAAGTGGGAGCTCCTCTCTGGTTTCAGTGCACAGGCTTCTCATTCGGAGGCTTTTCTTATTGCGGAGCATGGGCTCTAGAGCACGTGGGCTTCAGCAGTTGCAGCTCACAGGCTTAGTTGCCCTGCAGTGACATGTGGGTTCTTCCTGGACCAGGGGTTGAACCCTAGCACCTGCACTGGCAGGCAGCTCCTTAACCACTGGACCACCAGGGAAGTCCAAGAAAGCAGAGCTGAGCACCGTGTGAAGTCGAACCGCAGAGTAGGAGCGACAAAGAAAGTCCTGATAGTCTTGCACAGGGGCCTAAGGTTAGATGAGAAAATGCTTTGGAAATAATGATGTCTTACACCAGTTGTAATGAGAAGACTAAAACTTTGAGTTTCAGAATGTAAATTTTATTCTGTGAAAGCTAATTTATTTCTGTAAATTTTATTCTGTGAGCAATGTGACATTTGCTCACCTTCAAGATATGTTCACAGAAATACTAGGGAAAAGATTTAAGTCATAAATCTTTGTTTTCACTAAAAATGTTATCCCCTCTGAGATAAGCGGCCCAAGTTTTATCAGTACTATGAAGGGATATTGTATCAGGGTTTGTGATCTAATCTTTAAATCAATATTTTATATATAGTTTGGCTTGTTTATGGCAAAATTGATTTGTTCATTACAGACTGTTGTATATAACCTGTATGTTCTATTTGTCATCCCTTTGGCATAACTTTAACTAGTAGTTTATAACTCTATAAACTCTATTGTAAGAGTATATAAAATATATAAAATATAAACATCTACATTAAAAAACATTATAGCAACCCTATAAGTGGTGTTTAATTATTTACCATTTTATTGGTAAAATGAAATTAGTATAAGTTTAATTACTACCCCATTTTATTGATGAGGAAATTGAAGTTTAAGGAGATTAAATAATTTTTTCAAGAGCACAGCGTGATGTCAAGACCAATCAGTTATGTTCTTGGTTCTCAAGTTAGAATCCAGTGAGAGTTTTCTCCACTATGATCCCAGTAACCCAAACCTGGGACCCCTTTACTGGAATGAACGACACTGCCAGAGAATCTTTAAAAGTGATCAAAAGAGACATGCAACTATATAACAAAGTTTATTTTTCTATTTCTTGATTCCTTTCAAACATTTGACAAAATAAAATTCTTTTTTTGGCCAGAAAATGTGAATAGCACTCTAACCTTTGTCACTATGAGTGGGGAACTGAAGGCCAGAAAAGAAGAGGATGGTATTGTCCTGGACCTGCCTCTTTATCCAGCCCATCCCCAGGTCAGCTTTTTAAAATTATTGCCACACACTGTATACAACGTGCCCGTTTTACAATGATTTTGTCTTTTTTCCTGATCTAGAAATTGCATGAAGTGAAGGACTTGATAAAGGTTCGTGAAAAAGAGTCAAACTTGAGCCGTGGGATTTGATCATCTGTTATTGTTTGAACAAAGATTTGTTGTATTTGATCTCAAATATAGACCTTCTACCAATGTAAGTGTTCTAGTTTAAGCTTGGGTGAATACTGCATGGTGCCTTTGAGGTCTGAATTTTAATGTTGAATCTATTTGGTGAAAAGGTTGACCAGTTTTCCCTAACTCTTCATTATTTGATTAGCCTCCATGGAAAGAGGGGGAGGGGAGAGTGCCATGTGGCAGGCTGAGAGTGAAAGAAAAGAATAGAAACAGCCTGGCAGCAGTCTGTGTCCTGATCTCTTCAGTGGAGAATAAGGCTGAGATGACGAGACTGTGCTTTGATGCAAGAGAACAGAAAAGCAAGGGTACTGCAATAGAGAAGACAAGATATATAGCAGCCTCCTCAAAGGGTCTGTGTGGGGATGGGGCTTAATGATAAGGATGATGATGATGATAAAGAACATTTTGAGAGTCTCTTCTGTGCGGTACCATGCATTTTAATGCATTATTTCATTTAATTCTCACTGTCACTCAGGGCAGTAGGCACTACAGTTGTCTTGTGGAGATTCTAGAAGGCCAGAGCAGCCCTGGATAGCCAGGTGCTTAGGTTTTAGAGGAGGAAGGGCCCAGGTCAGGACCAGGCCAAGGGTGCCATGAAAAAAAATTATTCTGAAATGGCCTGTTACAGGTAGTATGGGTATTTCTTAGTGAATTTTCAAATACAGCATTTGTTATCTCCTTAGTGTTTTGCTTTAAGTTTTCAAAAGATATAAGCAAGTGTCATGGATTCTACTTTTATACTCAGCTTCACCTACGGGTTGGGTTTTGGGAGACAAGCCAAATTCATAGATGAATTGCTTTAAGTATATTGGCAAAAAACCAGAAAATCTTTGCAGTGGTAGACCTTGTTCATGATAGAAAGAACTTAACCTGTTCTCTCTAAGCCTCAGGGTCAGCATTTGTAAAACGGGAATGATGAAAGGTGTTTATCGTGAGTATTGTCATTTTGGGCTTCCCAGGCGGCTCAGTGGAAAAGAATATGCCTGCCAGTGCAGGAGACACAGGAGATAAGGGCTCGACTCCTGGGCTGGGAAGATCCCCATGGAGTAGGAAATGGCAACCCGCTCCAATATTCTTGACTGGGAAATCCCGTGGCCAGAGGAGCCTGACGGGCTGCATTCTTTGAGGTCGCAGAGTTGGGTACAGCTGAGCATGCATGCATTGTCATTTTGTGTTCCTAGAAACTGGCAATAAGATTCTCAGTAGAGAATTAAACTTTCAAATGGACATAAGAATCCATGCAGAGAAGGGTTGGATGACCCTTCAGAGAGATTGGGAGGCCCAGAGAACAGATGGCATTGGGCTGTAGGAGTTCCCATATCTAGAAGGGGGACATTGGTCAGCAGTGGTCACAGAGGCAGACCTTCCAGGCACTACCCACAGCAGTGTCTTGGCCATGGAACCTAGAGCTTCTCAGCCCCTAAAGAAGATTAGAGAACTTAAAACCACCTAGTGACAATCAGACAACTACCACGTAACTCTAGTCTGTTCTGGTGGCAGCTAGTTGTGGTGCCTAAGGATGACTTGGAGGTGTTTTTGTCCCCTCACAACCTCCCTCAGCACTGCAAACCAATAAACAAACAAACATACTATGTCTCAGGTGTGAGCATGGTTATATGCAGTCTTCGGTAAAGGGTGAACCAGGGTGTCTTTGGACAATGTTACTATGTTCTTGATCTGTAGTGTACAGTCTAAGTGAAAACAGCAAGCTTGCCAAGCAGAGCAGCATTGATACGAGTGCCCTAGTCCCCACTTCCAATCATACTGCTGGCCCCGAGTCCTTCTTGTGTAGAATCATCCAGTTACCACTGTAGCTACAGGAACTCTGCATATGTTATTTCATTTAATCCTCTAAGAAGCAGGCATAAAGTCCCTACCTCTACAGATGGTAGACAGTAGTGATTTAGAGCTTTGACTCCAGGGCTCCTCAGTCCTGGGTCAAAGTGTATGTATGTGACAGAGATATTCTGGGCCTCCCTGAATCTTTTTATCTGTGGGAAAATACCCAATTGAAGGAGTTGTGTGTCGAGTCTCATAGTGACATGTATGAACAAGGCCTCTCTTTGGCTCTCAGAGGCTTAACTCAACCCCTATTAAGGTCCAAGTGTTCCTGAACACCAGGAAACTGGCCTTCTTTGAGAAATACCTTGAATCCTAAAACTGACCTGAAACTCTTGGGACTGGAGATGTTGGGTGTGCCTGGCACAAAGCAGATGTTTGTGAGAGATCGTTCTCCAAGGACTTGACCCAAGATGCACTTCTGAGGAAGTTTTGGTCTGTCTCCATAGACTGCCATAGGTGACACGCTGGTTCAGGATGTTCGCTATTCCCCAGATACCAAAAAGCTCCTGGTCCGGCTCAGTGATACTTACAACAGGTAAATGAGATTTTTGACTTCGTCAGTACTGTGGGGGAAGGCACCAGATTCATAGCTCTGGCTTGATCTGGCTGTCCCATGTTCAGCTGAACCATGATCTACACAGCCAGAGTGATCTGTTCCTGTGCAGGAAGGTTGTAGTTGCTCTTCCTCACTTACTGCTGAGCCATTGAACAAGCTGTAGCCTGGCCTGCTTTACGGAGTCTGGGGAATGGGTAGTCTGTGGAATGGGTTTGTTCTAATCCATCCTGTTTATGAACAAGGTCATTTCTGGAGAGCCTGACAGTGAACACAGAGAATTTGCTGCAAGTGGAAACCACAGGGAAGGTGAAAGGACTCATTCTCACCCTCAAGGGAGAGCCTGGTGGGCAGACTCAAGCGTTTGACTTTTACTCCAGATATTTTGCTCCATGGTACGGTGTGGCTGAAGACCCCGTAACAGGTACTTTTTGCCTTGAATCCTGAGGAAAGCTAAACAGTGGAGGAGGAGGAGAACTGCTGTTTAAGTGCCCTCCACAATGAGCTTTCAGGTTGTTTGGGTTTTGAGTTGCCTTTGTTTCCCTATCTCCCTTCCCCATCCCTTCACTGAAGTCTCTTGTAAAAAACACAGTGTTAATGAGGCAGTATATAGCAAGGTTTAATTTTAGCATCAGACAGGCTGGCTTTGCGTCCTAGCTTCCTAGCTGTTGACCTTGGGTAAATGACTTAACTTTTCACAGCTTTTGTTCCCTCTCTATAAAATACGGATAATACCTCATAGGCTATGTAAACACGATGCATGTTAAACACAAAACATAATGAGCACAGTACATGGTTAGTGCCCAATAGCTGTTAGGTATTTTAATAATTAACAATAAAACTGGCTCCTTGAGCCAACACTTCTAGAGCTACCTGTTGCAAAATCCAGTGGCCAATGTCCGCTATATTCCCAAAGTCCTTTGCCCTTTTCATTGGCCAGCCTGTGTGATCATTGACTGATTTGGGTTTTGAAGGACCAAGTCCTGGACTGCAGGTGGGAAACAGGGACAGGAATAGTGTTTTTCTTCCTCCTCTCGTCCTTTGCCAGACCTGCTCACTCAGTGAGTGGAATGGGTTCAGGAACGTAGGAATTTAGGATCTTCCACAGGCCAGAAGCAGAGAGTTGAAATAAAAAGTCGGCAAGAATGTGATGCTTCCTACTTTCATCCTCCTTGATAAAAGTGGGCTGAGCAGTGAAAGGTATGGAATGCTTTTTGGAGGAAGCTGATGGATAAGAAGTTATGAGTGGATTTACACATGCTTGGCTGCTTCCCAAAGATTTTAATTTTCACGGAGGGAAGGTTTTTTCCCCCCTGGAATCATGCTTTTCTAGAGTGGGAAAGCTCTTTGGACAGTGATGGCCAACAGTCTCGGTTTGCTTGAGACTGAAGGACTTCTCAGAGTAGGGATCTTCAGTGATGAAACCAGGACAGCCTCAGGCATACGGGGATGCCTGGGCACCCTGTCCCATAGTATTTAGTACATTTTTCTGAAGGAGAAACCTTTTTCAAACCATCTTTTCCTCTCCCAAATACTTTCCTATCAGTTGTTACTTAGCAGTTTGTTTCTTCTTTTTAGTATTTATTCTCTGATCTACACCTAGGGCACAATCATGTGAAAAAGTATCTCACTAAAACAAAGCTCTTTTGGCACCAAAAAACTGGGAACGTTGGCTTCATGGAAATTTTGGTCTTTTGTCAGAGTTCCCACCCTTCCTTGTGTGTGCGTCTTAGGAGGAAGGATATGTTTTTCCTTGATAGATATAGACAGATTTACATGAAAGCCTTAATTCTCCTGCCATGGACTGACAAGGAATTGACAAGAATTAAAGCCTGCAGTTTAATTCAGCCTTCAGAAAGTGTAAGATGCAGCAGATATGTCTTTTGAAGAAGCTTATCCATAAATTCTATGTCTTCCTTTCTATTTCCATTCATAATTCCACACTTTGCTGAAGTCATGGCCAACATAATGACTAAGTTGTCTAAGGTTCAGTCAAACTGGATAGCTGATCCTTTATGAATTTAGCAGAGTTGCTCCCGTTTTCTTTGGGATTGTAACATAGCTTTTCACTTCTTTTAAGGGTCTGCACATACTGTTCTCAGTAGCTACTGGTCTGAGCAACTGGGGAAGAAAGACTTGCACGGTAGGACAGTTCTTTTTCAAATTAAAAAAAAAAAACTGCTAAACTTTAAGCTAGTATTCCTTCTCATATATACTATCCACTTGAAGATGTAATAAAATGTTAACTATCAAAAAAAAATGTTAACTATTACCCTCATGAAAACTAAAGGTTTTGAATTCCTTCACCCTGAATCTTGTGTCAACATCCTCCACCCCAAACATCTTCCACCTCTGTTTCTCCGAAAGCACAGACAAACTTCTAATACAGTTAAGTGCCAAGTAAGTATTTGCTGAATAAAGTTAACTAGCTGTGTAATTTTGGCCCAGAAAGGTTCTTTATAAGGTGATGAGTTGAGATTGGATGATTACCAGGGTCCCATTATGGGATTAAATAAAACAAATCGCCTTGGAACCAAGTCTCCTAGTGATTAATATATTGCTCAGGACAGAGAAATAGATGGTAGCCAGTGGAGGTTACACAGCTAGTACCACATGCAGAACAGGCTACACAATTAAAGTAGAATTTTGACCTTAGTGGACAGAAGTTCTTACTTAGTGGGATGGTTAAGCATCTGTGACCCTGATTTGGGAATAGCAGGGTGGCTGTTCTCTTTCCATTGTGAGCCTAATTACTTCCCTAAACTCAAGAAACCTGAGGCTGTACTTCACGTTTGCTTGACAAGTGTGGTTGCTTGCTATCCACAATGAATAGGGAACTCCTTTTGTCCTTTCCATACCGCGAAAGACCAAAGACGAAAGATGGGGCCTTCTCTGAAGGGTCCAAGAGCACCGCCTCTTTATCTTTTTAGCTTTTTAGTCCTAGGCTCTATCTTTTCACTTGTGGTTGCTTACTCCTAGACCTAGATGGAGCCAGGGAGGAAGCTACAGTTAGGGTGTGTCTGGGGCATTACAGGAAGTAATAGAGGAAGTAGCTCAGGAAGGGAAGATGTAGAGCTGTGTGCTTTGTGTATCAAATTGCGTTTGTGGCCTCAGTCCTCAGGAGAATTGGGTTGGCTAGGCAATATTATGAACAGATGAAGGAATGCATTCTTTAAAAAATTAGTTAATAAGTTTTTATTGAGAACGTTAATTTATTACATTAAATAAGTTTCTCATGTACATTGTATTTCTGCTTCTATACATCCTACAGTGTGCTCACTATCAAAAATTTATTTTCTATCCTTCACCATGCAGTTGATCTCCTTTACGCATTTTGATCCCTCCCATATCACTCTGCCCCTCCCCTTCTGGTAACCACTCTCTGTTCTCTGTGTCCATATGTTTGTGTTTGGTTTGTTCATTTATTTTGTTTTCATTTGTTTGAAAGAATGTATTCTTTAAATTGACCTGGGAGGATTGTAGAGCTCGTAATAATCAATCTTTCACTATGTCTTATTAATTAAAGGGGTGAAAATGATCTTGATTTGTGACTTGTTTTATGTTTTCTTTAGCCTTTCAGTGTTCCAGCCGGGGAGGAGAACTGATAATTTCCCTGCGTTCTGATGGACGAGTTGACATCAAGGGAGGCGCGGCTCTTGTTTTAGAGGGCACTCTGATGGCCTAGACTGCTTGCACTGCGGTGACACAATCTTGAATTACTGAGTATTTTCTGCATAAAAAGAAATGTAAGAGACTGCTTTGAATAAGATTGCATTGTAGTCCACTTAATCCTCACCTGAGAAATAGAACAATGAAGACATATTAACGGGGATTTAATAATGCTTCCTGATGAATTAACTAAAGGAGTTTTGGTTCTACCTGTGAACATATTCGAAGTAACCCATATCAAAGAATAATGTTGTCACCTTTAATTGTGACCACCAATCACAGAATGAGGAACACATTTATGAAGAGTAAGATTAAATCATTTAAACTCAGATGTGAGTACCTGATAGACTGTTTTGCAGCCATCAAAAAGACCCAATAGCTATGTGGAAATATAGAAAAATAGTTCATAGTATAATACTAAGAAAGAAAATTATAGTAGACTATTAAATGTTAGCAATGTTATGCTATGTCTGTGGAGAATAGGAATTTATATGGACAAGAATGGATCATGAAGATAGAAAAGTAAGAGTTTATGTGTGAATGGTAAGGTTGGAGTAATTTTAATGTACCTAAAAAATTATTTCCTTTATTGGAACGTGCTTACATTTAATACCTAAAAATCAGGACGTGTGGCTAAATAACTAAAACGCCCAGAAATTTTTTAAATGAGTGATAATGAGTGATAGAGTGATAATAAAATTAAACATGGAAAGTAATGTGATATCCTGCCTCTTTCCAAGTTCTTTTCAGGGTGGAAATCTCCCTTACTGTCACGCCTATGTATTCTGCAAGTTAGGTGCCCAGCTGGTATCTGAATTCTCACCCTGTGGGTCAGACCTGCTGCTTAGCAATCTGATGTGGTTGGTAAAAAGCAATTTGCTGTCTCCTGTGCGTAAGACACTGGACTAGAAACTGGCAGGGTAGAGAGCTGGGGGGCAGGATGCAAAGGAGATTAGAGGGGGAGCTTGTAGAACTCTCAAGGGACTCTAACTGGGGAGACCAGGCTCATCCTTTCATGAAAAGATAATGAGCACTTGTACTGGTCTGTGATTAGGGTCTGCCATATGCAGACCCTGACTGCTATGGCGTAGTCAGGGGAGTGTTAAAAAACAGGGTTTTGAAAGATGGGTATGAGCAAAGCTTCAGAGATGAATGAATGTACATAGCCTCTACGTTTTGTCTAGAGTTTCTACATCTTGAAAGTAGTTACATTCTATAGGAGCGGAGATATAAAGGAAAGTAGTTATTAAACTAACAATCCAGTTGAAGAGATAAGACACAAGGACAGAGAAACACATGGACAGATAAATAATATTGAAAACTATTCTTTTTCTTTTTTTAAAACTAATCTTAATTTTTTTTTTCTATAGAAAAGACGGGAATCACAGCAATTGTGAGTCATCCCCAGTGTATGAGAAAGGGAGAACTATGGTTATTCAGGTGTGGTTTCCTGGACAAAGAGCATGTGCACTACTTGGGAGCTTGTTAGAAAAGCAAATTCTCAGGCCCTATCCCAGACCCACTGAATCAGACGCTCTGGAGATGGAGACCAAAATCTAGTTTTTAACAAGCCCTCCAGGCAATCCGGGTGTACATTTACGTTTGAGAACCTCTAGTATTCATGGTAATGAATGATAGAGTGGTAATAAAAGTAAACACAGAAAGTAAGGTTAATATCCTGCCTCTTTCCAAGTTCTTTTTGGGGTGGGAATTCCCTCTGCTGTTGCTCCCATGTATTCTGCAATATCCTAGTATTCAGCCACTGTCTTCTTCTCTCTCAAGTGACAATTGCTTATGTAGCTCAATAACTTTTATCCTCTACTGGTTTGTTTTTTTTTGTTTGGCTGTACCAAGTGGCTTACTGGGATCTTAGCTCCCCAACCAGGGATTTAACCCATGCCTTTGGAAGTGAAAAGTGCAGAAACCTAACCACTGGGCTGCCAGAAAAGTGAAGCCAAAATGTGCATTATCTCAGAATCTCCCTGACCACACCAATATACTTGCTGCTTCATGTAGTTTTGGAGAAGCTGTTTTTTGTTTTTGTTTTTTGTTTTTTTTTCCCTCATAGCTTCCAGTTCTGTTCAGCTAGAAAAATTAGCTGTGCTCAGGTGGGAGCTGTTCAGTAATGTGTTGGTAATATAGAGATTAGTTAATCAGCCATGATTTATTAATGATGAATTAATTATACCTGATTATGCAGTTCTGCTAGCTAAATGGAGCTTTAAAGGAGTTATTTTATTAATCATCATGGTGCTAATTGCAGGCACTTACAGAAGTATCACTAATTAAACATGCAACCATGTGCAGAACAAGTTGAGCTGCTGAGACCTGCAATAATAAGAAACCCTGACTTTTAGGGGAGCCAAAAGAAATTTTATTTTATGCAGTATTAGGGAGTTGGCTTGGCAATGTTAATCATTCACTGCAAATTAATAGTGTAATTTTTCTTAGCAGGAATTGATCCTTATATCAAAAAATATATAGCGCTCTGCATGCATGTGTGCTAAGTCGCTTCAGTTGTGTCTGATCCTATGGACTATAGCCTGCTAGACTCCTCTGTCCATGGGATTCTCCAAGCAAGAATACTGGAATGGGTTGTCATGCCCTCCTCATACAGCACTCTAGTGAGATTCTAATAAAGGGAAAGGTTGTTGTTCAATCCTATATTCTCTTTATTTATTTGTTTTATTTTTTGACTGTGGTGGATCTTTGTCGGCTTTCTCTAGTTGCAGTGAGTGGGGCCTACATTTCATTGCAGTGTGTGGGGTTCTTATTGTGGTGGCTTCTCTTGTGGAGCACAGGCTCTAGGCACACAGGTTCAGTAGTTGAAGTGCTTGGGCTTAGTTGCTCTGCAACATGTGAGATCTCCCCAGACCAGAGATCGCCCTGCATTGCAGGGCGTATTCTTAACCACTGGACCACCAGGGAAGGCCCTATATTCTCTTTTATACATATGCAGGATGGTCTTTGCTGAACAGGAAGCTTTGACTGATGGGATGTGACTCACAGCAGGGAAAGTCAAAACCACACACCAGCCCTTTGTATCAGAGAGCATCAGGTGAGTTCAAGACTGTGACCTCTTGGAGGCCAAGAACACTGGTGTATTCAATCACAATAAGAGGATTCACAGCCTGTTCTATTGGAGCAGAGAAAGGAATGAGACTGTCCAGTTGAAGGGGCATGTGGTAAACCGAAAGTGAAAGTGTGAAAGTGAAAGTCCCTCAGTCCTGTTCGATTCTTTGAGACCCCATGGACTATATAGTCCACGGAATTCTCTAGGCCAGAATACTGGAGTGGCTAGCCTTTCCCTTCTCCAGGGAATCTTCCCAACCCAGGGATCAAACCCATGTCCCCTACATTGCAGGCAGATTCTTTACCAGCTGAGCCACAAGGTAAACTGAAGGATAGATGAATAATGGGAAAAGCATTTTCAATTTTTAGCTCAAGATGAATGAAAGCCACTTCCTGACTTTTTTTATTATGATTAATTGGAGTTATGCAGCATCCAGGGCTTCCCAGGGGGTGCAGTTGGTAAAGGACCTGCCTGCCAGTGGAGGAGGATGCAAAAGATGTGGGTTCAGTCACTAGGTCAGGAAGATCCACTGGAGTAGGAAATGGCAACTCCACTCTAGTATTCTTGCCTGGAGAATTTCATGAACAGAGGAGCCTGGCAGGCTACATTCTGTAGGGTTGCAAAAAGTCAGACATGACTGACCACACACTGCTACTATCATGTAGCATCCAAACACCAACCTTCAAGGTTGTCTTAGCACCATAGTTGGAAAATTCTCATTGTGAGTAGCCAAGGAGGTGGTGGCCAACTTCCTGCAAGGAAGCCAAAGAGGTCAGGTGCGACCTCTCCCTGCACACAGAGGGCAGGCATGCTACTGGGGCTCAGTCAAATCAGAAACTGTCTCCTGGGAGTTTGGATCCTGAACAAAGGAAACAGTACTGTAGAGGGGGTGGCTAGAGGCCTATACTATAAAGGTCCACACTATAGCTCATTCTCCAGCAAGTTCTTTCTTTTCTTACCTTTTTTTTTTTTTTTTGCAGTAGTGGGTCTTGGTTGCGGCCTGTGGATCTTAGTTCCCTGACCTGGGATTGAACCTGGGCCCCCTGCATTGGGAATGCAGAGTCTTAGCCACTGGACCACCAGGGAGCCCCTCTAGCTTGTTCTTTCTAACATTATTCCAAAGTGTAGCTGTTTTACCATTTACTCAGGCCCCTCAGTCTCCTGCTGAAGACCTTTATTTCCAGATTTTTTACCATTAGAAGCTGTCCTGCAGAGAGCAGCTTTATTTATTTTATTTTCTGTGTCCTGGTATTTTTATTTCTTTACAATAGGTTTGAGAGAGAGGGATTTCTGATTTGAAAAATATACGTATTTTTCATTTTAGTAGCTATTGTCAGATACCTTTCCAAAAGAATCTGTAGCTGTTCATATTTCCAGAGCACCTTGTCCTTTTCATCACAACCCACTAGTAGAATTTTGCTAATCGGGTAAGTGATAGCTTATTATTACTTAATTTGCATTTACTTTTTGACATTAACTTGCCATTTGTATTTTCTCTTCTCTGAATTCTCTACTCATATATTTTTCCCACTTTCAATTGCATTTTGTTACCAGTTTGCAAAAACACTTTCTTCATTATGACCTTTCATCTGTCACAGGTATGGAATTATTTTCCCTGATGTCTTGATATATATTAAGGCAGTCATTATTTTCCATATTTTGTAGATGAGAAAATAAATGCTCAGAAAAGAAACTGACTTGGTTAAGTTTACCCAGCTAGTATAATGATTACATCTGGATTTAAAACCAGGATGTGATTACAAACCAAGTGCCCTCACTATACTTCAAGGAATATCCTAGAGGGTTCCTCTGGTTACTATCCTGTAGAATAAGTTACCCCCAAAGTTAGAGGCATGGAATGGTCACTGGTTATGCTTGGAGATTCTGTCTGTCAGGAAGTTGCACAGGACATCATGGGGAAGGCTTGTTTCTGCTCCATGTGCTGTCAGAGTGCAAGGGCAGGGCTGAGACCATCAAAGGCTTGTTTACATACATGGGGAGCCTGAGTTGAAAACACTGAAACAACTGAGAACTGGAACAGTTAGGCTTCCCTGAACACTTTTTTTTTTTTTTGGCCACGCTGCTTTCGGGATTTCAATTCCATGACCAGAGATTGAACCTGGGCCCCTTGCAGTGTAAGCATGGAATTCTAAGCACTGGACTGCCAGGGAAGTCCCTCAAAATTAACTACTTTTTTTAAATTTATTTTTTATTTTATTGGCCACACGGCACGTGGGATCTGAGTTCCCCAACAACAGATTGAACCTGCACCCCCTGCATTGGAAGCGCAGAGTCTTAACCACCTGACCACCAGGGAAGTCTTGAACACCTTAATCTATATATAGTCTCTCCGCATGATGTTTCCAGCATGGCAAGTTTAGGGTAGCTGGACTTGCTCTGTGTAGGCTTGGCTCCCAAGGCCCAGAGAGAGCCCAGGGGAAGCTGTGTCACCTATTGTGACTCTACCAGGAAGTCACATGGTTTTACTTTTGCCACATTCTATTGGTTGAGGCATTTACAAAGGTCTGTCCAGGCTCACAGGGCAGGAACACAAATCCTATCTCCTGATGCAAGATTATTCATGCCACATTGAAATAAGAGCATGTGAGAAGGGATATATTTGACTATAGTTGTCTTTAGAAAAATATGATCTATCACAAGAGTGTTTTGAGGAATTTCCCACATCCTTGGGAAACTGGGAACAAAAAGGGTTAGCAGGAATAAGAAATACCTTCATAAATAGAGGAACAACAACTGCAGTCATTGAACCATCATCAACAAACATATGGATGTGTTGTGTTTATAGATCATCATCAAAGAGTTTAGAAAATGTTCTTAGCTTACTGAACCAGAAGATATTTTCAAGGAACCAGAAACATATGAGCATTAGCTTTTAAGGACTTTGTGGGCTCTCAAGCCTGCTCTGAAAAGGAGGTGGACCGGACTGGATCTGTTCCACACTTAGAGTGAAACACTGTTCTTTGGCTTAGTTCTCTATCTTCAGCTTTCTGAGCTGCTATAACAAAAATACCGTAGACTAGGTGGCTTATAAACAACATTTATTTCTTATAGTTCTGGAAGGTGGGAGTCCATGATGAAGATGGTGGCAGATTTGATGTCTGGTGAGAGCCTGCTTCCTGGTTCATAGATGGCATTCTTCTTCTTGTGTCCTCACATGGTGGAAGGGGCAAGGGATCTCTCTGGGGGTCTCTTAATAAGGACCCTAATCTGATTAGTGAGGGCTCCACCCTCATGACCTAAACACTGACTAAATGTCCCACCTCCAGGTACCATCACACTGGGGACTCAGTTTCAACATATGAATTTTGGGGACACACTTTCAGTTTGTGGCGCCCTTTTGGGTCAAAGCCTTGTAGTTACTGTTTCCTGATGCTGCCCAATGCTTCTGGAAAGGCCAGAGTGGCTATTGTTAGGGATGAGTGGTTTATGACTTTGTGCAAGAGCCAGTCGAGGTGATCACAATACCTTTGAGCCAGGTTATTTTAAGTTACAATAGACAGTTTGTGAATTTCACCAACCAACTGGAGGCTCTTCCTAGCTAAAACCACAATTTCAGCAAAAAAGAAAAGAAGAGGTAAGTTAAAAGTGAACACCTGTTCTTCTAAAATTGCTCTACTGCAGGTACTAGCCCTAGAGAGTTGGCAGATGGTTTTGTGTTTCTAAGCCTGACCTTAGCAGCCCTTCATCAATCTTGAGCTGATTGATTCTCAAGAAAGAGGAGACTCTGGTTTCCCAGGCTACCCAAGACACCTTTGCTGTAGTTACTACCTGAAGACCAATTAATTAGTCCACACTGGTTCTCTCTAGTTTTCCTGACAAAACTAGGACATCCTGGACACAGCCTGGCTGGGGAGGCTTTTTAATTGCTCATTAATTATTGTCACTCTAGACATGGATATTCCTAAAAGAAAAAAGCATCATTTTGCCCTGGTGAAGACTGGTGATTTCCTAGGCCTGCAGCTATTAATATCTTGCATTGTGATTCTGGTATCCGAGGGGCTCCCTTCTTTAAAAAAACCTCCACCCATAGAAATGAAACTACAAACTGCTGCTCCCATCAAATTTTTTAAAAATATATTTATTATTTATTTGTGGCTGCACTGGGTCTTCATTGCTGTGTGCAGGCTTTCTCTCATTGCGGCAAGAGGGGGCTATTCTCTAGTTGCAGTGCATGGGCTTCTCATTACAGTGGCTTCTCTTGTTGCAGAGCATGGGCTCTAGGGCACTTGGGCTTCAGTAGTCATGGTGCACAAGCTTAGTTGCCCTGTGGTGGCATGTGGAACCTTTCTGGACCAACCATCAAACCCGTGTCCCCTGCATCGGTGGGTGAATTCTTAACCATAGGTCCATCCCATTGCTGACCCGGGGAGTTTGTCAGACATGAGAGAATTTGTCCCTTGACTATCAGGCACTTTTTAATTTTTTAAATTTAAGAGTATTTACTTGAGTTATTTTAAAGTCAATGCGGTTGTATTTTTTTTCTTTTATGACTGTATAGTCAGGTCACCCAGACCACTTATGATGGCTCGTCTCTTGCTCTCTGTACGTCCCCTGCTCGGCCAGTGCCTGCTTCACCTGCACCTGCTCCCATGATTGACCTTCCTACATACTTGACCCAGATCCCAGCTAGTGATTGTTCTAACCTTTAGATCAGAACTTTTCCACCTACTAGCTTCTCAAGAGGGCCATGAGGGGTGTGCCCTTCTTCTAGTTTCCCCAGTAACCAATGAACCAACCCGACCTCAATTCCCTGGCCCTCTCCCCAGGAGCCAAGACTGCTGCCATCTTGTCCAACACCAGTTGCATAGAGTGGGGTTTCACTCCAGGACCTTGCTTCAGACATGCAAGATCCCCCCATCCACCAAACCATTGATGTCTCTGCTGCTGACTCCAGGCTTTCTTGAAGCTGGGCCAGTAAAGGGCTTGCAAGCCTGCAGGGTGCAGCCCAACAATGATGTAGAATTAATTCATAATCAGCTCTCAGTTATCATCTAGATGGACATCTGGAGGTCTCACTCTTCTCACCCTCTCAGCCAGTTTCCCTCTTCTGTCTCTCCACTGGATCTATTTCTCTCCTGGTCTCTTCTCAGTCTTTGTTCATCCTTCCATAACTTAGCTACATAAGCAAACCAAAGCCTAAGCCCATGAATGCCTAACTGGGGAGGGTTAAAGGTGGGCTGTGGGAATGTGTTTAATGTGAGAAGAAGTAATGTTAAGACTCGTGTTAAAGGATTAGGTACTCTCTGACTGTTCTTCTTTCAGACAATAACCATAAGTTGACTTTTGCTACTAAGAACCTCCTCCTCCTGATAGATGTTATTTCTTAGTAGCATTAAAAGATACACTGGGGCGTATCTTTAAGAGTTTATCTGAGCAAAGTGAAAGAAAGTGAAAGTATCAGTTACTCAATTGTGTCCGACTCTTTCTGACTCCATGGACTATAGCCCGTCAGGCTCCTCTGTCCACGGCATTCCCCAGGCAAGAATACTAGAGTGGGTAGCCATTCCCTTCCCCAAAGAATTTTCTTGACCCAGGGCTCAAACCAGGGTCTCCTGCATTGCAGGCAGATTCTTTACTATCTGAACCACCAGGGAAGCCCCATTTGAGCAAAAATCTCTTCCAATCTGACAGTGCCAAACCAAAAGCAGTTAGGAGCATTTCCCTGAGAGACACTAGGGGCAAGGCTTTATTATCAAGAAGACTGTGGAGCAGAGCAAGGAAATTATTTAATTGGCTACAGCTCAGGCATTGTATGGGAAAGTCTAGTTGGCTGTTTAGGATTGGTTGTCCTTAGGTTTTGATTTCCTACCCTGGCAGGCATCCATGGACTTAGGTTTTGGTTTGCTTATGTAGCTAAGACATGAAAACCACCTGAGTCTAATGGCCTCCTTCTTTAATTAATTTAACAGTAATATACACATTAATTTTTTTCAATTGTAGACAATTTCAAGCATGCGCGAAAGTGAAGACAATAGTTACTACCTTGGCCTTCTTCCCTGCTGCTCCCCACCCTTTGCACCCACTATGCAGCTTCAACATTTATCACAACCAATTCTGTTCCATAAATGTTCCCCAAACCCAGGCGTTCTGTGCTCCGTATTAGGGGTCACCTGAAACCGTGTTTCCTCAGCTGAACATGCCCAGGAGGCAACCGTGGATGTGGCAGGCTCCTGCCAGTCTGCGTCTTCCACTCTGTCCTGTGGACTGAGGCTTGAGAACATCTCGAGTGTCACATTCTATTATACGTGATGGGGAAATTCAAGGCGTCCTGGTGGTGGGCTGGACAAAAGGACAGCTGTGCTGGGCTGCCCACAAATTAGGGCATCTTTGGAGGCTGTTCGCCAACTCCCAATTAATTTTTAGGAGAGCTTTAATTATGCCATCAACAGTCCTCACTTAAACAATCACAAGGCACTCAGGCTGGGGGAGAAATGAGTAACTGACTAGATTTGCATAACCATTTACCCTAATTAGAATGTCAAAAGTTGGTGGCAAAGAGGCCAAGTTGTGCTGTGACTTAGTATCATTTTAATTTAGTCCAATTTCCTATGATTACAACTGTCTTCCTCTTTGCATCTCAGGTCCTCTTTCCTTCTAAACGATTTTTGGCAAAAACAGAATGGAAAACAGAACAACTAATAATAACTTGCTTGAGGGCTGAACTCCTGAAAAACTCTAAATGGTTTCTTTCCTTAATCCAAACCATGATTTTAGTTTTCATCTAAACTTATAATTGCATAAACATTTAGATTTAGGTAATTTAGGCAGACACTTAGCTTTGAATCCAGAAGCCTCCTCTTTGCGTGCGCGCGCGCGCGTGTGTGTGTGTGTGTGTGTGTGTGTGTAAGGTGGTAGAATAACCTTCAGGTTGTTCCATGAGAAAAAATACTATGTTTGAATAGTTACTTTTATTCCAATGTTTTAACACAAGGGTTGGTATATAATAATAATGATTGCAAGATGTGCTTATTAATAGGCAATATTATTTTAAATACCATGTAAAGCTTCTATGATACACCTTATGAGCTATAAAATTTGAAAACTACAAAGTCAGCAGAGACTACAGAACGCCAGGTCTCTGGCATAGAACCACCCTGACCCATTAGAGACTGCTTAGGCACGCATCAGTGGTTTCTAGGTCCGGCTGTTTTTCCGCCCTCATTCTCTTTTAGCAGCAGGAGGCCACCTATTTAATTAGTTGGGGGTGGGAGCGTCTGTAATCTCTTGGGGGCAGCTTTAGCCCCAGAGTTGGATAAGAGGGTGAATCCATCCCAGGGCGTGGCTGGCCTCTCCCCTGCAACATATGGGGAGCCCACCATGCCTTCAGCCCAAGTTCCACCAGCAAGTAGGAGTGGAGGGGCCTTCCCTGCTGGGAACACACCCTGCAAAGCCAAGGGCAGGTGGCGTCACTAGTAGAGTTCAAGCAATTCTTAGACCAAACAGCATCTGGCAAACTGTGCCAATTGGAAATCAATGTCCCTCCCTGGGTGGGTTTAATTTTATGGCTGTTTGCACAAACTTACAGCTCCTAATAGGTAGGGCAGAGCTCAGAGCATCCTCCCAGGGTTGTTCCGATGGAGTCTGATGTCTTCACTGCCCATCGATAAGCTAGTCTGTTTACTAGAGGCTAGTTTGGAGCCTGGCCGTCAGGCCACTATTTATTCCAAGGCCTGGAGGTTCCTGTGACAGGAAGGGGGACACCTTTCAGGACTCAAGAGTGGGCTCTTGTCTAACACTCTGAAATGAATTGTCAGAGGAGATACATGTGCTGCAAAGCAAGAGACTTTATTGGAAAGGGCACTGGGCAGAGAGCAGCAGGTTAGGGGAATATAGGAGAACTAATTCACTGTGTGGCTCAAAGTCTCAGGTTTTATGGGAATTCGATTAGTTTCCAGGTTGTCTGTGGCCAGTCATCTTTCTTGGCCCATGGTCTGACTCAGGGTCCTTCTTTGTTGCACGTGCATCTCTCAGCCAAGATGGATTCCAGTGAGAGAGACTCTGGGAGGTTGGTCATCTCCTCTGTCTTTTCGTCTCTCCTAAATTCTCCTGGTTAGTTTGCTAGGCAGCACCACGTTCCTTATTGGGACCTCCTGTTATGACACAACTGAGGCAAGTGGGCTGGGCCACGGTGCTTGGTTTCGGTTCCCTAAAGATTTGGCCAAAAATGCAGTACATTTAAGCCCCCAAAGCTTTATGAGAGCCTGAGGGAGACCTGTGGTTTCCTCCACTTGTGACAGTGTTGAAAACTTATCAATGTTCTGACTGTTAAATAGACCAGTTTTCTTTGGACTGACAAGATTTTACAATGGTTAAGAGGTATGTTTTGGGATTTGCTTGGTGGTTCAGTGGTTCTCTTCAGAGTCCCTTGGACTGCAAGGAGATCCAACCAGTCCATCCTAAAGGAAATCAG
This sequence comes from Capra hircus, assembly GCF_001704415.2. Lineage (NCBI taxonomy): Eukaryota > Metazoa > Chordata > Mammalia > Artiodactyla > Bovidae > Capra > Capra hircus. The sequence continues at coordinate 20,936,802 of NC_030835.1, forward strand.
TCCTGAATGTTTATTGGAAGGACTGATGCTGAAGCTGAAACTCCAATACTTTGGCCACCTGATGTGAAGAGCTGACTCATTTGAAAAGACCCTGATGCTGGAAAAGATTGAAGGCAGGAGGAGAAGGGGATGACAGAGGATGAGATGGTTGGATGATATCACCAACTCAATGGACATGAGTTTGAGTAAACTCCGGGAGTTGGTGATGGACAGGGAGGCCTGGCGTGCTGCAGTCCATGGGGTCGCAAAGAGTTGAACATGACTGAGCAGTTGAACTGAACTGAACTCAGTGGTTAAGACTCCATGCTCCCAATGCAGGGGCCATGGGTTTGATCCCTGTTTGGGGAACTAAAATCTCCCATGCCACAAGGCATGGCCAAAAAAAATATAGAGATTATGTTCTGCAGTCAGACAAATTCAAGTTCCATCACTCATCAGCAGAGGGACATTGGGGCAAGTTTCTTAACCTCTCTGGGCCTTACTTTCCTCATCTGTAAAATGGGGATAATAATTGTACCCACCTTACTGGGCTGCTGAGAGAATGGAATAAGGTAATATGTTGAGGACTTCCCTGGTGGTCCAGCAGTTAAGAATCTGCCTGCCAATGCAGGGGACATGGGTTTGATCCCTGGTCCGGGAACATTCCACATGCTGTGGGGCAATTCAACCCGTGTGCCACAACTACTAAAGCCCATGTGCCCTAGAAACTGTGCTCCACAACACCAGACGCGCACACACCAGAACAAAGAGTAGCCCTACTTGCTGCAATTTGAGAAAGGCCACGTGCTCAATGAAGACCCACCACAGCCAAAAATAAATAAAAATTATTAAAGAAACAGTATGTTAAAAGTATTTAGTATAGTGTCTGGCACGTGGGTGTAATTTTATTCCATCTTGGGTATTAAAAATGACAATAAGGATAATGATGATAATTCTGGCCAGATATGAACAGCGTGCCTGTGTGCATGCTAAGTCACTTCAGTAGTGTCTGCCTCTTTGTGACCCTGTGGACTGTAGCTCACCAAGCTCCTGTGTCTGTGGGATTCTTCAGACAAGAATACTGCAGTGGGTTGCCATGTCCTCCTCGAGGAGATCTTCCCAACCCAGGGATCAAATCTGAGTCTCTGGTGTTGCACACAGTTTCTTTACCACTAGTGCCACCTGGAAAGCCCATAAACAAGATAAACATGTTAAAATAGTCAAGAACAGAAGACCTGAGTGAGCAGTGCTGGTTTTAAAATCTTGAATTTTAATATTTTGCCATTGAACTCCATAGTGTTAAAGTTATATGTGAATTCTTTAACTTGCTCATTTCTCCCTTGTTCTGACTTATTAGTCCTCATTTTTTCAAAAGAGAGATAAAGATCCAAGCGCAATGCTATATTTTGGTTCACCCTGCAATGTATGGGTTGCTGCTTTAGAAACATTTTATGCCAATCCTCACTCCTGCTAGAACCAGCACTCCAGGGAACCCAGCAGCAGGCACGGCGACGACTTCCGCTGTGTTTCTCATGTGGATCATCCTCAGGAGAGATTTGGATAATCAAGGTCAGATGCTGATTCATGCGGTAGAAAAGCGTTTGTGTAACTGAGGATGCAGTTACTTTCTTCAGGGCTGGACACTCTGATGGTGTGAGAGCCTGCCTGGCCATATGAACCCTAAGTTCTGCTCTCCCACGTCAGAGCCAGTTTTACTACAATAGACAACAAGGGCACAGGGGCGAGAAGCCCTGCTTCTGAGTGAGGCTGGGTGAAGAGAACAGGGGAGGAAGGGCCAGTTCTCCCTGATGAATAGAGAGCAGTGGTTGGTAGGGAACTGTGTAATGGCCAGAATCAAAATTTCCATGAGATGCCTGATTCCTTTTTCCCTTTATCTACAGTTTCCTCTGGATCTGCATTATTGGGGGCAGGATGAAAGTGTCGCTCTTTATCTAACAGACACAAACTGCAGTGGCTTCTAGCTCACAACCAGTCTCCAAGGGGCCATGTCACTGTTTCCTAAACATAGCTAGACATGCCCTACAAGTTGGTCAGTTCAACTCTCTCTCCTGGGTATTTGAAAACTTGACTGTAATAGACAAGTGAGTTGGAGCAGAGTCATCTCATGATAATGCTCCAGGGCCAAGAGCAACGGCTGCTAAGGTCCCAGGTCACTTTCATTTGTGTCCTGCCAAAGAAAGGGTTGTCTAAGCTTTCTTTGATTTAAGCAGGCTTTTTGTTTCGTTTTGGCTGTGCCTCGTGGGCATGTGGAATCTTAGGTCCCCGACCAGGGATCAAACCTGAGCCGCCAGTGGAAGCTCAGAATCTTAACCACTGGATGGCCAGGGAAGTCCCGCTTCCTTTGATTTAGTGAGCTGCTCCTCATATCGGCTCATACGTCCTTTTTGTTTAAAGACTGGTTCCATTTTTTTTTTTTCTGCTACAAGAAACTTAAGTGGTGTTTCCTACTGAAAACTTAAATAAAAAAAAAGCAGAGAGGGATGAGTTTTGTACAATAAGACTGTGATGTTTGCAAGTGGTTTAATCCAAATCTTTGGGTTCTCCAACCTTGAGAATATCATCATAATATAAAATATCCCCCATGAAAGGCATTTTCAGCCACAAGAGCTATAAGGTTGCATGGAGATGTGCATGCCAGGTGGTCAGCCAGCTGGATCTATTCCTTGGCTAAGTGATTTACATCTACGTCTCGTATCTTGGGATTTAAATTTGTGCCTACACAAAATGACTAAGTGCACTTTCTTAAGAATAGGTGACACTGGAGTGTTAATTTTTCAAGTGCTAAAATGTCTCTGGAAAAAGGTCCTTGGCTCATCTAAGCTGCACAGACTTGTCCATTTGTGCTAAGTACATTAAAAAAAAATGAACTATAACATTACCTTCAGTGATTAATTGAAATAACCTCAGCTGTATGTCAGACTTTATTTTGGGGGGCTCCAAAATCACTGCAGATGGTGATTGCAGCCATGAAATTAAAAGATGCATACTCCTTGGAAGAAAAGTTATGACCAACCTAGATAGCATATTCAAAAGCAGAGACATTACTTTGCTGACTAAGGTCCGTCTAGTCAAGGCTATGGTTTTTCCTGTGGTCATGTATGGATGTGAGAGTTGGACTGTGAAGAAGGCTGAGCGTCGAAGAATTGATGGTTTTGAACTGTGGTGTTGGAGAAGACTCTTGAGAGTCCCTTGGACTGCAAGGAGATCCAACCAGTCCATTCTGAAGGAGATCAGCCCTGGGATTTCTTTGGAAGGAATGATGCTAAAGCTGAAACTCCAGTACTTTGGACACCTCATGTGAAGAGTTGACTCATTGGAAAAGACTCTGATGCTGGGAGGGATTGGGGGCAGGAGGAGAAGGGGATGACAGGATGAGATGGACTGAACTGAACTGAACTGAACAGCTGTGTGAATCATCCAGTGAAGCAACCCTTGGGTTTCTTACAGTTATTACTAGAAATGGCTTCTTCCATGGGTTGCATGCCTCTGATCCACATTTGGACACTAATTCGGACTAGGAGGGGCTTTCCAGGTGGCACAGTTGGTAAAGAATAGGCCTGCCAATGCAGGAGACACAAGGGACATGTGTTCAATTGCTATGTCAGGAAGATCCCCTGGAGTAGAAAATGTCAACCCACTCCAGTATTCTTGTGTGGAAAATCCCATGGACAGAGGAGCTTAGCAAGCTACAGGCCATGGGGTGGCAAAGAGTTGGACACAACTGAGAGCACACACACACACACACACACACACACTCAGACTAGGAAGGCTCTGGTCTCATCTTCTGAAAAGGGCTTCCTCTGAGGATCCAAATGTCAGTTTGGGTCCATTGATCAGTGACAACTTTGAAGCTGGCCAAAATCCCTTAACATGAGATCAGATTCCCTCCTCTAGCAGCCTCACATAGGGAGGTTTCTATAGGATGTCACCAAGGGGTGGGTAATTTTGTAACAGAGCTAAAGATATGAGACCTTGTTAGGACCAGTTCAATTTCTCTTCTTTTCTGGCCGTGGAGTGCATGACTAGCCTCCTCCCAAAGAGCTGCCCTTGGCACAACCCATCCTCGCTTCTGCAGGAGCCACTCAGATCATCAGTGGTCTTACTTTAGCTTATTAGACTTCAAATAATTTACAAAAACCTCCACCAACTTTTTGGAGTTTTCATGTTTCCATGTCATAAGTTAACACTCACAGCCTTCTCTCATGGAGCTTCCTGGTTGAGGACTCCAATGCCTTGCATTTGTCTGTCTCCCACTCTTCCTCTCCTCCCCACACCGTAGATAAAGGGCCTGGGATCAGACCATGGGGAGGCAGCTAGGTCTGTCTCTAGGCAGGCCTTGGATAAAACCAGAAAAGGATGGAATTAGCTTATGGGAACTCAGCAGCAGACACGGTAGTTTGATTGAACTGGGTCACCTCCTTGACTCCAGAGCAGTGATGCTACCCACCAGCATCTGAAGACACACACTGCTACTGTTATGAATTATGTCCCCACTTCTTTCTTTTTTTTCTTTTTATAAAAAGATGGCAACAAAACCAGTTTTAAATATTTGTGAGTGTAGAGAATTTTTTTTAGTGTGGTCAGCTCTTTCTAGGGCCTACAACAGTACCTTGCACATAGTAAGTACAATAAATACATGTTGAAGAAATGAATGAAAATTAGTTTGAAATGATGGAATAAGTTGGTATAATGGTTGCCAAATGAATAGAAAAAAGTATGTATCATTATGGCTACCAATGTTGTACTGCACTTAAAGCCTAGGGATCTAGGGTACAAATGTCTGGTCAGCTAGGCATGATATCATTTTGCTCCCCACTTGGGATGTCAGAAGCTGGCACTCGAACATGATGGTGAGGAGAGACAGGAACATACTGTCAGAATTCAAGGACCCAGAGATCTGAACATTTAGAATAACTTGTGCAGCCAAGATGCTGAAATTGCACAAGGAAACAAAAAAGCGACACCAACTGGAATCAACAGAAATTCGCTTCCCCCTGGGGCAGGGAGCCAGCATCAGCGGCTGGTCTGGGCTGGAAAGGCTTCTGAGCTTTGACTCTGTGCTGACTCAGGTACTGCCTGAAACCTGGGTTGCAATGAGAACCACCCCTTGGGGGAGTAAGCCACCTGCTCACTGTGAAACAGCAGATACCACAATTTCAGAGCAGAAACAAAAGCAGCAGGCCTATGATCCCTGCCTTTGGACGGCACAGTTTCCCCGCAAAGAGTCCTATTAGCAGGAGGAAAAAGAGCTGTGATGCTAGGGGGAATGTGTCTATTCTCCCTTTGTGTGTGGGGTCCTTCCATACACCTTTTCCTCCTCCCTTTTTCTCCTTGTTTCCTTCAACCAGTATTTATTGAGCATCTATAATATGCTAGACACAATTCATTAAATACTGAGATACAACTAGAAACAGAAGAGAGGAAGCCCCTGAATTCCAGGAATTTCCAAACAAACAACTAAGGACATACAACATGGATAGAACAGGAGCTGGATGATACAATGGAGCCAGCCAGGGAAGGTCTGCGGCAGTGGCATTTGTGAATGGGGGAGCAACCAGTGAAGAAGCCCCAAGGTGTGGGTGAGTGGGCAGTGGAGGAGGAGCAGCCTTTTGAGGGGCAGCAGTAAGAAGTGACGTCAGACAGGTGTGGCCACCAGCTGAAATCCTTATCTCCAGAGCACAGTGGAATCTCCCTGCTCTGAGCTCCTGTTGCTGCTAAGTCACTTCAGTCATGTCCGACTCTGTGCAACCCCACAGACGGCAGCCCACCAGGCTCCCCCATCCCTGGGATTCTCCAGGCAAGAACACTGGAGTGGGTTGCCATTTCCTTCTCCAATGCAGGAAAGTGAAAAGTAAAAGTGAAGCCGCTCAGTCGTGTCTGACTCTTAGTGACCCCATGGACTGCAGCCTACCAGGCTCCTCCTATGGGATTTTCCAGGCAAGAGTACTGGAGTGGGTTGCCACTGCCTTCTCCAAGGTATAAAGAAATGAATAAAATAAGGATCAGTTATAAAATTTTAAAGATTTAAAGTTTACCCCATGCCTAAAAGGATGAGCCCAATTTTTCCACTCACATGTTCCTATCAGTATAAATAAAACCATTGGTGTGGTCTTTCCTGGGCTTCCCAGGTGACTCAGTGGTAAAGAATCCATCTGCCAATGCAGGGGACAAAGGTTCAATTTCTGGGTCAGGAAGAGCCCCTGGAAATGGCAACCCACTCCAGTATTCTTGCCTGGAAAATTCCATGAACAGAGGAGCCTGGTGGGCTACGGTCCACGGGGTTGCAGAGTCAGACACGACTGAGTGATGAGCATGCACATACACACGGGCTTCCCTGGTGGCTCAGTGGTAAAGAATCTGCCCGACAATGCAGGAGACAAGGGCTCGATCCCTGATCTGGAAAGATCCTGCATGCCTCTGAGCAGCTAAGCCTGTGTCCCACAACTACTGAGCCTGTGTCTAGAGCCCATGCTCTGCAATGTGAGAAGCCTGTGCACGGCACCTAGAGAGTGACCCCTGCCTGCCACAACTAGAGAAAAGCCTGAGCAGCAGTGAAGACCCAGCACAGCTGAAAACAAATAAAGTAATTAATTAAAAATTGGTACATGCTCATGCATAAATATACGTATTTATATTTTGTACTCTATAAAACATACCTGGAGATAGAAATGAAAAGAATGAGATAAAATGAGGATCAAGAAAATTTCTAATCATTTCCTCTACTCTAATGGACTATCCTGTGCCCTTCTTGGGGAGCAGGACCCTGGTTTACTACTCAATGTAGTTTCTTTTCATTTCTTTTTTTTTTTTTTTAAGTATTTTTATTTATTTAGGTTGCACCATGCAGCATGTGGGATCTTAGTTCCCAGACCAGGGATCGAACCTGGGCCCCCTGCAGTGGAAGCACAGAATCTTAACCACTGAACCACCAGGGAAGTCCCTCTTTTCATTTCTTTTTAATATTTGTTTATTTATTTGGCTGCAACAGGTCTTAGTTTTGCTGCACAGGTTCTTGTTTGTGGCAAGCAGGCTTCTCTCTAGTTATGGCTTGCAGGCTCTAGAGCTGCAGGCTTAACAGTTGCAGCTGGCAGGCTTAGTTGCCCCTTAGCACATGGGATCTTAATTCCCCAACCAGGGACAGAACTTGTGTCCCCTGCTCTGCAAGATGAATTCTTAACCACTTAACAGAGAAGTCCCTCAGGATAGTTTCTTGATGTGCATTGGATCTCCACAAGTAGATGTACATTCGTTTAGGCTAAACACTATCTCTTTCTTAATGTTGCGTGGTACAGGGCTGAACAGATGAAAATAGTAATTACTGTCCAAGAGTCAAAAGCTCTTATTCTGGTGGACACACAGTGGGGCACCGGCGTGGAGGGTCTCCAACGGGAAGGAGGGATAGGTCCCGTGGCCTCCCTATGGTCAGAGGAAATATTTCTTGTATTAGTCAAGATTCAGCTAGGAAAGTAGAGCCACTGTATTCGGGAAGAAGAAATTTATTGTAAGGATGAGGCCTTACACAACTGGGGAAGGAGCTAGGGATGTAAAAGTCCGAAAAGGATTGTTGGAGCACAAGACAACAGTCGTTAAGCAGCCTGGCTGGGCTGAATGAGTCAGAGCTTGCAAGGGAGTCTGGAAGCCAAGTGCCTCTAGCTGCTCGAGTAAGACCGGGTGGGAGCACTGGTGCAGAAGTCAGATTCTCTGTGGCCTCTGTGAGTTCACGTGAAGCATCTGATTGTAGGCCTGAGGCTGCTCTTGGTCAGCGGGGCTGGCGATCAGGAGGGAGTACTGGCTACACAATGAGGAAGAGCAAAGGACAAGAGCGAGGTGCTGGAATCTACTGGCACCTTTGTGTCTATCTCTCACAGCCTTTGACCTACAGTGATCTTCAGAGCATGGTGGCTTCACTTCTGCCTCCCAAAGCTCATGCAGATTCACTTTTGCCTTACTCAAACCCAGAATCACACAGGGAAAGGCATTATGAGAAACATAGCTTCCTGCCCAAGTTTAACACAGAACAGTCCAGCACATCCCTGAAACTGATTCTCTGGGTTCTGCATCTGCATTCATGAAAAGAAGCATCATGATTATTGATTTGTCTTCTCAAATACCTCAGTGGAGAAGGAAGGGAAGGACCTGGGGAAGTGAATGCAAATACTTTGTGTTTGTCATATCAGTTGTATTCGACTCTTTGTGACCACATGGACTGTAGCCTGCCAGGTTCTTCCATTCATGGAATTTCCCGGGCAAGAATACTGTGTTGCCATTTCCTTCTCCAGGGCATCTTCCCAACCCAGCAATGGAATCTGAATCTCCTGCATCTCCTACATTGGCAGGTGGTGGATTCTTTACCACTGTGCTGCCACCTGGGAAGGCCGAATGCAAATGTTTTAGTCACTGGAAAGGTGGAGCATCTTCTGAAAGTTAACACTTTAATATATGTGTCTGTCAGTGAGAGACTGAACCTCAAACTACAATGAAACCACAAAATCTGCTACCTAGTAAGGCCTGGGGAGCATTTTTTTGCTTCTGTCTGTGATATTTTAAACTTAGCTGGCTCCAATGTGAAAGGCAGAAGGAACTCCTTTGAATTTACCTTCTTCTCCTTGTCTCTGATCACTGTGGGTCAAGCACTGAAGATCAGGGAAATAAAGCAAAGATGAGAGAAGGTGAGGTGGCTAGTCTGCATCCTGGATAATTGCAAAAAGTGATTTTATTTAGCTAAACAAGCATCTATATCACATTAAATTGTATGCCAGGCATAGGTCTAAGCACATTACAAAGAGTAACTAACTCAACTGTCATATCAATTCTGTAAAATCTTTCTATTAACCTTCCTTACAGACAAGGTTGTTGTTGACGCCTGGTGGGCTACAATCCATGGGTCCACAAAAGAGTCAAACACAATTTAGTGACTAAACAACAGCAACAACACAGATAAGGTAAGAGGCTTAGAGAGGTTAGGTAAATTGTTCAAGATCACACAGCTGGAATTCATGTCATGCTTAATTGTAGCTTTATGGGTAAAGGGTTAAAAAATTATTCACTGAAATCAAAAGCTATAGAAAGTGATTAGTTATTTTTGTTATCACTTGTAAAAACTATCCAAAATATGTAGTATTAGCTGTCATTTAAAGAGTGACCTTTTTTAAAAAAAAATATTTACTTATTGGAGCATAATTGCTTTACAATGTTGTGTTAGTTTCTGCTGTACACAATGTGAATCAGCTATGTGAATACATATATCCTCTCCCTCTTGAGTCTCCCTCCCACCCTACCTCCCAAAAGAGTGACTTTCTTAGGGACCAGGCAGAGTTCTTTATTTCATAAAACTTCATTTAATACTCACTACTGCCCTGCGAGGTATGTATTATGATTCTACTTTGTACTTGGAGAAATCAGAGAAGTGATTTGTGTGAGAGCACATAGTTGAAAGGAGATCCAAGATTCTAAATTGACTTCAAAGAAGCTAAGAGGAGGCTAAGATCCATCACCCAGAGTCCAAACCCTATAAGTCATTCAGCTCCTGGCAACTAGAAGCTAAGTCAGGCTCCCAAGCCAGAATTCTCAAGCAGTGTGTAAAGTAACTGGGGGTTGGTGAATCAGCTGGTGATTTAGTGAACCTGTATTTTCTGAAGGCAGATGATCATTTCTGGAGTCTAGGACAGGGCACCCCATTTTTTTTCCATCTCTCTCTTGGCCCCATGATTTGTCTCTGCCCCTTCTTAGTTTCTGCCCTCCACTGGGTTTTCTCATCCCTGGATCTTTGAGGGACAAAGGACAGAGATGCAAATCGTTGCCTCTCCTTTCCTTTCTCTAAACATATAAATCCTTTTGCAGGCTTTCCCCTCCTTGATAATCACTTTACAAAATTACAAGAATTTTGAAGACCTTGGAATTCTGATCTTTTTTTTGAAATATAAGTGGACCACAACTGCACCATCCGTTAAGCTTTTTCTGGCTCATCTCTGAAGTTTTTCAGGGCCTCAAAGTCCCCCAGTTGCCACTCTCTCCAGAAGGAAGCCCTATTCCTCATTTTCCTTATTTTGCTTGCAAATTCAGAATGAAAAAGTGTTCTCTCTTTTTTTAAATTGCATGTCTCTTTGAAGAGTTTATTAAAAAAATTAAACATAATTTTGGGTAATAAAAGAATGTTTGGGCTTCCCTGATGGCTCCCACGGTAAAGCGTCTGCCCGAAATGCGGGAGACCTGGGTTCACTTCCTGGGTCAGGAAAGTCCCCTGGAGAAGGAAAAGGCAATCCACTCCAGCACTCTTGCTTGGAAAATCCCATGGACGGAGGACCCTGAGCGACTTCACTTCACTTCAAAGGATGTTTATCCTTTAACCTATTCTATGGGTTTTATACGATAATTTCTAGTCATTGATCTTTTACTTTTAAAACAATGTTTCTCCTAGCTTTCTACTCCTACTGGTATAAGCTCTTCCTATCATCCCCTCTGTCTCATCTCCATCTGCCAATTTTGATTTCGGGCCAACTCTAGACATATAGTACCTGCCAGTTCACCTGGTAAGATCATGCCCTCAGTATAGAAACACAGTAGATATTAGTCTGACATGCATGTTCTTTTGGCTTAAATGGCTAAGGATGTGTTTTTTGATAAGAAAGAATCAATTCTGCATTTAAAATGTGGATCTAGTGTGTGATCTTTACAAAGTAAGGAAGTGTAAATTATTTGTCAGAGTTATTTTCACTAGGAATGCACTCATTCTGATTAGCATCTATCTAACTATCATTTAATTAACTTTTTTTCAACCATTCAGCCTGGGTTGCTTATTACTTGTTATTTTCTAGGCACTGTGCTAGATACCAGTGTTATGAAATAAATGACACCATCCTTTAAGCACAAAATTTCTAATTCTATTCCTGAAACTTTTACTAGTGACTGCCGACTTTGGGAAAGCATTAGTGGATTTCAACTGCCCCAATATAAGCTGAGGGGCTTGCACTAAGTGATTTTAGGTTTAAAACCTCTGAAATCAGAGGCTACAGGAGATGTGACTTCTTGTTTTAATTCAGTTGTTAGGTTGCTCAGTATCTTTTGCACCTATTATTTAGTCTCTGGATTTCAGTCCTCTATAAAATAAATGGAAGGTATTAGAGGAGATTTGGAAACGTGTATTCCGAGGAACTTTGTTAACAGAACTTTGTAGAAAGAAGGGTTCTGTGTTCAAGAAGGTTTAGGAAACTCGAGTCAGAAAGTTTCTTTGCCCCAGGACTGCTCAGAAATTTTACTATAGCAGTTTTGCTTATGACTCTCTAAGCAGGTGATAGCAAATGTGTTTCCCAAATTTACTGACGGTAGAATTCTTTTTCCCCAGAAGCATCTTTGTAGTACTAATAAATCAAAATACATTTGAAAAATAAATGACTGTATTCTTTCTACTGCCTTTTGTTGCAGCAATGCTATTATTGGATCAATTTCATGTCACTTATCTGTTAGTTTATATTCCAGCATAGCTGTGCTGTGTGCATGCGGCCAGACTTCGTTTTTTTCTTCAAGTTGTGTTTACAATTCTCTTGGTGCACAGGCAATCATATCACCAACCCTGAATACATGGCCTGCAAAATCATACATCTCATTAACATTTTGGTCAGTAGTGTCCAAAACAGTGTTTTCTTAGGGAAAAGTTCCTAAGAGTAGCATAGAGGAGGCTCCTTGGAGGAAGGATGAGATAAATGAACATGAGAATAGCATTAGTTGGGCTGATTTCCATGAAAACTCGAAGAATTGTATTCGACATTTTGATGACTAAACACAGTCTTTCCTGTCATAGGAGTGCTATTCCTGACCAAGACTGTTAAGAATCAGAGTAATAGAGCTGAGTGGCTCCATGCAAAAGTCTGTGTTCAACATCTGTCATGTTGCAGATCATTAATGTTCAATTGAATTCTATTGTCTTCATGTTACTCAGCTTCATTTCATTGTCATTGCTTCAGCTGGGGATTAATTAACTATTTATGGGAAGACAAGACTTGGAGTCAGGGCAGTCACAATGGGGTTTTAGTCTCAAGCAATGGTAAGAGAAGACACAGTTAAAAGACTCCTGATTTGTGGGAACTTGTTAATAATTTGATTAAACAAAAATAAATGAGAATAATGCCAATATAATCCATATCTCAAAAGGAGAAAGAACATACTTGGTCTTCCTAAAGAATTCAGAAATGATTCTGGCTTGAGTCTATTTGGAACTGGTTTATTTGCCACTTGACTCTTCTTAAGAGCTAGAAAGAAGCTGAGATAAGAGAATCAAGTTAGCAGTTTCTCTACAAATCAGCTCCTCATTAGCAAGAGTGGAAATCATGTTTCATTATTGTTTCTGAGGACAGCTGATACAACTGAAACAGGGAAGTAGTATGAGATACTTACAACTTTAGGAGGTAGGGGAAAAAGTCTTCCATTAGGAATTATTTTTTAAAACCTCACAAATCAGATTCCCTGGAGTTCCAGTGGTTAAGACTCTGCGCTTCCACTGCAAGGGGGCATGGGTTTGATCCCTGGTCTATCCCTGGTTGGGGAACTAAGATCCCACATGCCACATGGCATGGGCAAAAAAAAAACAAACACTTCACAAACTACTTAGATGTTTCCATTTTGCACATTTATGTGCATCACGATTAGTTTTATTAGATTTAAAAGTCAATGAAATAATTATCATCTCAATATACATCCCCAAAATATTTATAAACCTGTGTTGGGGGAATGTGGTATAAATTCTGAATTTGCCTAAGTATCCAAACTCATGCAATCCAATTATATAGTAAAATAATATACATTTTTACATATGTTAATCTGTTTTTTAAACCATTTTTGATTGAAGTATAATTAATTTATAATGTGTTAGTTTTAGGTGTAAAGCAAAGTAATTCAGTTCATATATATTTGTATATATACATTCTTTTTCAGATTCTTTTCCACTTAGATTATTGTAAGTTCCCTGTGCTATACAGTAGTTCCTTGTTATTTGTCTGTTTTATATATAGTAGTGTGTATATGTTAATTCCAAACTCCTAACTTATCACCCTCCACATCCCCTTTGGTAACCACAAGTTTGTTTTCTGTGTCTGTGAGCACATCAATATCTTTTGATATGCTATACTAAATTATTCTTCAGAAAACAGCCAAATTATTTGCACAGTAAAATTCCATGTCTGAAATAATGTTATGACCTGCTGGTTTGTCCCAACTTAGTTAATAACTAAAATAAAACGAGAATATATTCAGTCAGCATTGTGAAAAATTGCCACACATCTTGACAGAGCAACATTTTCTATCACTGAACGTCTATATATATTACAATTCCAAGACCAACATATTCACACAAGACCAACATAATCACAAAAGTGATTTCTAATCATTTAAAAACCATGGTTCAATTTTTGATCTGTAAGCTGCACACTGATATGGGAAAAGATGAACCAAATTCTCCCCCACCCCCACCCTGTTATTCTTTTGGGGACAGCCCGGCCACTCCAGATGGTGTGTTAGTTAATGCTGGACATAGCTTTGGAGAAACTTCCAACAGACGAAGCGGGTGATGTCAGGATTTTGCTGTGCGTCGTCCCCCTTCCCCCCTGCGGTTCCCAGGGTAGGAAGGTGCTGAGATGGAAGCCGAGGGACGCCCGCCCACCTGCCACCACCTGTTCCCTCCTTCAGCCCTCTGCTATAAATTCTCCTCCTTCAAAGATTGATCCAGCACTCTCCCACAGCTACTGCGGAAGAAGCGCTCCTTTCCTATCTGAGCTTCGGAAAAGATTTTGTCTTCCAGAAGTCTCCGGTTTTCCCAGAGAACTGAAAAGACCTTTCTCGAACCAGCCACACCAATTCTGCTGCAGGAAAGTTCCCTTCTCTTTTGCAACTTAACATTGGGAAAATGACTTTCTCTTTTACCTCTCAATTTCCTCTAAATTTTGGCAAGTGAAGAGACATCTATCTGGTTATCCAATAGGACACAAGGCGGAACCCCGCACTCCCCACTGTAAACTTCCATTCCACGTAGTTGCTTTGTGCATGACTTATTTGCTAGGAAGAGCCAAATTGCAGAGCGGGTTCATACATCAGCCACGCACAAGTCGTGAAAGGACCCGAGAGTTCGGCGCCTCCCTCCTGCCGGCGGGGAATGAAGTCCTGCAAGCCCTGCAATACGGCGGCGGGAGCGCGTGCCGCGCCCCCTTGCGCGGGTGGTGCCCAGTGCGCGGGCACGTGCGCGGGGGCCGGGCGGCTGGAGAGCGCGGCGCGCAGGCGCCTAGCTGCAAACGCGCGCGAGCGCCGCCGCATGCAGGGGCTCAATACGGCCTTCGACCGCTTGCGCAGGGTGGTACCCCAGTGGGGCCAGGATAAAAAGCTGTCCAAGTACGAGACCCTGCAGATGGCGCTGAGCTACATCATGGCTCTGACCCGCATTCTGGCCGAGGCTGAGCGCTTCGGCTCGGAGCGGGACTGGGTCAATCTCCACTGTGAGCACTTCGGCCGAGACCACTACCTTCCGTTTGCGGGCGCGAAGCTGCCGGCAGAGACCGAGCCCTACGGCCAAAGGCTCTTCGGCTTCCAGCCTGAGCCCTTCCGGATGGCCAGTTAGGTCGTGCGGCCCGGCCGGAATGAGACGCCCAGTGATCCGCGCTGTGGAGCCGTAGCCTTCCCCACTCGGTGGCATAGGATGGACACATTCTTAGAATAAAATTGGGAAATTTCCGGGTTACTTTTCGCATCTCTAGTCCTAGGGACGCAATGCTTTTATTGCTTTTCTCTTTTCCTTCTTATTATGTTGTAGATTTCATTAATGCATCTTGGAATAGCTTTGCTGAAAATAATGCTCCCTCCCCCCTTTCTGGGCGACTTTGAGGGAAAACAATGTAAGAAAAAATAGAATTGGGTTATATTGCAGGTTTAGTCCTCACTTCCTTAAACTTAGTAAGTTTGTCCTGTTGGGGTGAAGTATCTCTTACTTGTGTATGCTTAATACAGAGCTGCCTTCCTGTCTTGTAAATGCGTTTACGCTTAGTGTATTGTATGTGCATGCATGAAGTAGACTTTTTTCTTTTTTCTTTGGTAGAATATATGGGTGTGAGTGCTCTGTGTTTTTTAAAATTGTGTATACATTATTGTAATATACATTTTGTAAAATAGAATTAAAAACTTGGGTTTGCTTTTCATTCGAGGTGCCCTGCTAGTTTTCTGATGGCACTAAAGGGCTATGTGTTTGGGGGGTGGTGACACTGAGTGCTTACCTGAGTAAAGATGTATTTACATCTAACCCCAGCAATTGGCAAAGTGCTGTTTTGTAATCATCAAAAAAAGACAAGCTGATGAGCATACAAGTAATTAATTTGAAAGTTTTCTCTATCAACTTGGAAATAGATATATTTTTCATGGTTTTTAAAAAGACTAAATTAATTGAAATAATATTCAACTTTTAAACAGCTAGATACACAGATCCTTAATCTTTTATTTTCCTTATTAAGCCAGTTGCTAACTACTGATTCCTTACAAGTACTCAAATATATATATTTGCTCATATATGTATTGAATATATGTATATTTGGCTTTGGGAAGTGATTTACTTTTAATTAGTACCAGTTGAGCAATAAGGGCTTCACTACCACCAAGGCTAATCAAAGAAGCAGTAATGTAATACACGTTGTATTGGTTTGAATTACTTTTATAAGTTTGCTTAAGCATTGGATGAATAAGCCAAGCCTTTAAGGTAAAGAATAACTTGGTCAACAGACTGCATGCTTTTCGGTGAATGTCTTGCTAATAATTGGAAAAAGCAAGACTTTTAAGCTATCTGTGCCTTTGGAACTTGTCACAAGTTAATAAAACAATGACATTTCCCAAACCCTTTTTATAATATTCTGGGTTTCAACACCTAAAATCAGGCACAGCCACCATTTGCAATTTTTCTAGAGTCTTCATTAAAATTTTGTTAGTTATCCCCGATTATCAAATTCCTTTTGGTTTGTAATGAGTGGCAGTATCTTCCCCAGGCTGTCATCTAAAATTTGCAAAATCACAAGTGTATTGCTAGAAATTCTGACAGTCTAATACTGAATTTCTCTTTCCTTCTTATCTAATGTTTTTTTGGTTGTGTGTCTCCATGTGGGACTTTAATCCCCTGAACAGGGATGGACTCTGTGCCCCCTGCAGTGGAAGCTGAGAGTCTAAACCACTGGACACCAGAGTTTTTCCCCTACCTTCTGATACCTGTAAATAAGGAACTAAGGTGTGCTCAGGATTTTGCTTCCTCAGTGCAAATTAGAGAATAAAATGTTTAACCTCTTGACTTCAACAGCTCTTAGAAGACACGGTAGTCCCAGAAGACAACACAGATCTAGAAGGGATGATGTCCAGACCTCTTTCTGGTCATACTCCACTCTGCAGTGAGTACTTGGGCTCTGGCAAGGTTCAGAGCATCTGCCATCCTATTTGAGCACAGTAGTCTACTTATGTAGACTTAAATTGCTTCATTAGGAGCCCCAGTAAGTTTGTGGTTTGTAGAATGAATAAAATCAGTGCTAAAATAAAATATGTTAATCAGAGAAAGTCTCACAGATGTATTAAGATTGTTTGTCCTTTTGTTACATAGGGTGCACTTTCCTCTCTCTGGACTATAAATACCTTGCAAAAGAGAACTGTACTTTTCATTTTATCTCTGTGGCTTCTAGCCCAGAGATAAACATGCAATAAGTATTTCTCTTTTGGTTGTTAACAGGAAATGAAATGAAATCAAATGATTTAATTAAAATGTGATTCTAATCCTATGCCTCTTTTCCCCCATCCCCATTCCCCCAAAAGAGTGGGAATCTGTTAACTATTATGCTTTAGTGGCTCATTTCTGTTGGAAATCTCTGGAAACAACTTAGATCTTACCAAATTCCTTAGCTTTCCTAGTACTTGATGTACTATTTTTTTTTTTTTCCCTGAAAAGACAGTTAAAGGAAAAGTAAATGGGTCTCAGTGATCAAATGCAATCTTTGGTAAAACTTCAAACTATATGTTGAGGAAGCTATTGTGGCTTATGGATTAGGAGCTTGGATAAAACAAATGTAAAATATTTTTGAACTTAAAGTTCATATATTATTATACATAATAGAATTTAAATTACTAAGCAACCTAAAAGTTGCTCTTGCTGTTTAGTTGCTAAGTTGTGTCTGACTCTTTTGTGATCTCATGGACTGTATAGCCCACCAGGCTCCTCTGTCCATGGAATTTCCCAGGCAAGAATTCTGAAGTAGGTTGCCATTTCCTCTTCCAGGGGAGCTTCTCAGCCCAGGGACTGAATCTGTGTCTCCTGAACTGACAGGCAGATTCTTTACCATTGAGCCACTAGGGATGTCCTAGCTGCTACAATTTACTATATTGTCTCACCTTTGAAAATCTATGTTCTTTGTAGTTTGATAACAGAACATATTGAAATTTAAAAATATTCTTTTATCCATGACCCTTTTCCTCAATAAATCAGCATATATTATCAAGCATCTATTTATACCCTGGCTTACCGAGCATCATCTTTGTCCTTGAGTAGGCAGTCAAGAACATACATGTACTAATCAGTAAGTGGCCCTAAACAGGGTTTAGCTGAATGCTTCAACAGCAAAGTATCAGTGATATGTGCCATAAAAGCTCCTAAGAGAGACATTAAATAATAAAAGAAGACCCACTCCCAGGTATCGTTTGAGTTATCCATTAGTTATTTCATATGGGCTTTCCCTAGGTGCTAGCTACAAGTTGAGGCCAGACACCAGGGTCAGAAGTCTTGAAGAACCACATACAAATGAAGAGGGCTATCAAGATGGGGAGGGCCATCCAAGCTAGTGGTTCTCATCCCAGCCTGCTCATTAGAATCACGTTGGGAATCTTAAAAAATATACCAATTCTCGGGTCCCTAGTTCAAGAACTGATTTAACTGTTCTGAGGTGAGGCCTAGATTTTTTTTTTTCAATATTCTCCCAGTGAGTCTAACTGGCTAATGGGGTTGAGAATTGCTTAATAAAACAATATGTACTATGACACCATTAAACTCATTACTCAAAACTGATTATATTGATGTAGCATTCTTTGCATTTATAGATCTTAAGAAGGATTAGGCTTTCTTAACATCCAGCTACAGCCAATTTCTTAATGAGGTGACCTTTATATTAATGAAGGTCTAAAATTTCCACTGGATATGAGCCAGATGGGATGTATTTGGGTTGTGGCTGCAGGATTCAACAGTTAAAGCTCAATTCACTTAATTTTGGTCTTCTTATAGTGAAAGCAAAGTGTTGTTTGGGACTCATTTTGGCTCTGCTCTCTGGTTAGGTTTCACTAAAGATATCTCTTTTTGCTACCTGTGGGTAAAAGAAATTTCAAAGCACATAATTACGTGACCAACTTTTTCACATGTATACCCATTCCCTTCTCTGGTCATGAATATACTAGAAGGTGCAAGCTTAATGAGTGTTTTATTGAATGAACACAGGACTTTTGGATTGCTATTTCAAACTGGCAGCAGGTCCCTCAAAATACCCAAGCTGAAAGAAAACTGAGAGGAAGAACTTACCCATCTCACATACAAAGACTGGAACCAAAGCACAACCCAAAACAAGCCCAATAACTAACTGAGAATAAATAAAATTTTATTTAATGAATAAAGAAACAGTCCATCACATCCTCTAAATTGGTTTTTAAAACATCCAGTTTGAATTAAATACTGGTACCATCTAGGTTGAATGAAATACTGGTTTTTAATTTTTCTTTGTTTTCTAATTGCAAAGTTTCCAAGCAAAACACAATCCCCAGCAAATCTTCAAGAAAGCACAACTAGAAAACAGCAACCGGTGTCATGGAGACGATGTGGTCTACCAAGATATAGTACCATATACTTTCTGGAAAAAGACAGTAAATGCTCACAAACATTTTGGCTTAAGTTAACACTGGTTTTCAGTTTCAAAGAATACCCAGCATGCATGATGCAGAGGAAAGGAATACAAGCCAAGATCCAGTCATTGCTTTCTAGTAATAGAGGCAAAATATACAGTTTATATAGTTCACACATTTCAAAATGTTTACTATAATAGTTTTTCCATTAGGATTTCAATAACCAAAAAAGTACTTTAGAAATTAAGTTGACTCAAGCTTCCTGAGATGGAAGCATGGCATGTTTGTGAGCCTTCTGGGGCCTGGTGTATTTTTAGGTTAAAAGAAGTCATACAGGAAGAGAAAGGAAAAGATAAGATGTGTCACTTGACCATGATTGAATTGTTAGCTGTGGGTGTGTATGTTTGTTTGTGTGTATGTGTGCACTCACATAGAGTACATCCTTTGTCAGTCCTCATGGTTACAATGAACCATGAGGGTTACGTTTGGGGCTTGATGTAGCTAAGAATTTGAAAACAGAGACCAAAGGTTATGCTCGTTTTTGAGGGTCCTTATCTATCTGTTGGACTTCCCTGGTGGCTCAGACGGTAAAGCATCAGCCTACAGTGCGGGAGACCTGGGTTCAATCCCTGGGTCAGAAAGATCCTCTGGAGAAGGAAATGGCAACCCACTCCAGTACTCTTGCCTGGAAAATCCAATGGACAGAGAAGCATAGTAGACTTCTCAGTCCATGGGGTTGCAAAGAGTCGGACACAACTGAGCAACTTCACTTCATCTATCTGTTATCCTCAGGCTGATTCGTTTAACATAAGGCCAATGACATGCTAGTATGGAATGTTTCTTCATTAGAGCCTAGAACAGTGTAACAGAGTTTTCCTGAACTACTTGAGCCAGAAAGGAATACAGGGACTCTCTTGCTATTTCTCTGTGCACTGTGCACCCATTATTTCCACTAGCTTCAGTCATAGATGCAGGAGTCAGAGTTCCCTTAGGCTATGTTGAAATTAATTTCCCTTGAATCTACCTGTAGAAAGCAGCTAGGATACTTCTTGAATTTATTTGATTTTTCTCCAGATTTTTTTTCAACTGCATAGAATCTTGGAAGAGGAAATTCCCCCATAGTGTAGTACCCTTCTAAGGAAACATGACATAGTGGGACAGGGAAGAAATGTGAACTTTTAAAATAAATCAGCTACTTACTTTGGAGAAAAATATTCTTACCATTTTCTTTGGAATGAAGAAGCCCCTGCTAACACTTTTTAAAAGGGTCTGTGCAGTAAACTCGTCATACCCTTCATCCTGGGAAAGGCTCAAATATTTTATTTTACAAATAAAGAAACAAAATCCAGAGTTATAGAAAAGTTAGAAAACATGTATGAAATTCATCTGAATGCTTAAAATTCCCTTGGAATTCCCCTGAGAATTCCTAGAAATAAGGCGCTCTCTGGATGCTATTAAATATTTTACAGATTTTTATCTTGACAAGAAGGTGATGAGAGAGGAGAGTAGATCATGAAAAATGCTAAAGCTTGGAAAAAATAAGTGAAATTTAATCAGAAAAGAGGATACAGTATCTCTAAAAACAATAGAAAATAAAAGTTAGTTTACCAGTGTGCATTAAAAAAAATACAGTTGCACTCAAATTATTTCATTGGAATTATTTCAGGACTTTAACTCTCCTTAAAATACACAGTGAAATTGTTTATACTGTGTGCACATACATTTAGTAATCTTTTGGTAGTGACTGCTATGGGCAGTACTAGAACATAGTTCACTGGATTCTTGCACCACTAATTGTGGAGAAATTACAAGAATCAGCCTCCAGTTTGCAGGTAACTCACTGAATCTGTGTAGAAATATCAAGTTCTTTGGAATTTTGGAACATCAAACAATTCTTTCTTACCATACTATGTGAAAATCATTCATTTTCTTAGTGGGAACTAAAGTACTTATTGTAAGAAAACTATACTTATAACTCCATTAATTTCCAGTTGAAACTGGTCAACTCCCCCACCCCATCTTTCACATCTTCAGTTAGGAGGTAGAATGAATTTTTATCTTAGAAAGTAAAAAACATTCTATGAGAGATTTATTGGGTTTGTTGGATGTTTTAGGAAAACTAAAACCCAGTTACCTTTCTGTTCCTCTAGGGATGTCTGACCAGGTTATAGCATATGTGGTAATTTTTTCAATTTGAATAATTTATACAATTGAATAATTTTTAAAAATCACTTTTAAGTATTGAATATTTATATATTAAAAAATCAGCTTAATCATTAAAAAACAATTGATAAACCTGGAAACTAGCACTGTTTTCTGCATTTTAAAGAAAAATGTTTATGTATTGCGACCTTCAAATATTTATTGTCAAATAATGTTGAAATATTTTAATTTTTATTATTAGGGGAACATTTTCTACTCACTTGTATGTTAAATCTTCTAGCAAATTAGCGAATATGCCTCTACAGTACAGCTATTTTCTTTATGTTTACTCTCAGCATTTATGGCACAATTCTCAGAGGATTAAAAAGTGAGTTCTTTCTCTATTTCTTGCAATTTCAAGGCTATTGCATTTGAAGTGGCCATTATTTACATATTAACAAAAAACCCCAGCATGTTTATGGTTCTACAACACCAAGTATGCTAACTAATATAATTAGACAGAAAAAAGAGGCAAACATATTTTTACAAATATGCATTTTTTTTGCATCGCACAGATTTTTAAAAAACATGGTAGTAGCAACTTTTTTTTTAGCATACTGATGACCACTGCATTGTCAAAGTTTAGAAGATGCTAGGCAGTCTTCCAGCAATGCTTCAGTAATTAACTTTCTGAAATATTGATCCACTTAAAACAAGGCAAGTCAATTAGTGGTGAAAAGGACTTCAACAAGCTCTATTGCAATCTAAGTAACTGTTCATCCTCCTAGTGATGCACAGTGATTTTCAACTCGACCATCAGTGGAAACGCTTTGAGTCCAGGTTACCTGGGAAGAGACCTTGAATAAAGGTCATTATCAGTAAATTTGCCTTTGAGTTTACAACCAAATTATACATAGCCCACATACTCACAGACTCAGGCCAGGATCTCAGTTTGAAAGGTTTTTTGGGAGTGTTGTGGGGAGGAAGAGGACAGGAGTCTGTGATCAACCAGAATAATTTGGGTGTCGGATTCAGTTTTTAAGACCTCCACTCCCAACCTGACTTTTTTCCTTTTGCCAGCATTTCTATTAATATTAGAAGTTGCTGGGAGTAAGAAAGCAACTGCTTTTAAAGGTGCAGCACCCCCATGAATTTAAAAGACCCTCAGGCATTCAAGATTTGTTCAGTTTGGATTGGTTTCTTTTGAACACCAAGCCAAGATACATGGGGGCAGCAATTAGGTCATTGTGGAGCACGAAACATGCTGGGAAAGGGGAAAGGAGGGGTGGGTTACAGCCTAGGGTATTTAGAACAGGGGACACAGGGCATCTTGGAGAAAAATAGAATGGGGGATAGATGTAGAAAGGTCCATAGATAGTGCGACTTGGACGTATCATGGACACAAAAATGGAGGAGGAAGTAGTCTTTTTTATTAGTTGCTTGGCAGTTCAGGTTTAATGGTGTGTTTTCTTTCTCCATTTTCCTTCTGATTCCCATTTCCGTGACTCACCAAGTTATGAAAAGTCCTTCACTTGTTTGGTTAGAAGGGAGCTTATGGGGTCTGCATGGCTTTTTGGAGAAAGGGCCAGAAGAATTGTCCCAACTTTCCCTCTTTCCCTGCTGGATTTTTGAAGATTCAGGGCTTCATGAATGCTACATGTGCAACGAGTGTAGTGCAAGATGGTAGGGGCTAACGAGGCCAAAGTACATGTTTACTTCTGCTTTCCAGGCAGGCATTGCACGTGCAAAAGGGAGGAAGTACATTCTTCACTGACACCAACACCACAGCCTATGCTATTTGCATCCCTTCCGACCTTCTAGGGTAAGTTCTGTGATCAAACCATGATAATAAAATGACTCTTCTCAATCTCACTTGCTCACTGGAATCACCTGGGAAGCTTTAAAAATACTGATTCCTATGCCAGAACCCCAGAACTTATGACTTACTGATTGGGGTTGTGGCTTGGATATTGGGATTTATTTTTTCAAATATTTATGTATTTGACTGCACTGGGTGTTAGTTGAGGCTTGTGGGATCTAGTTCCCCTGACCAGGGATCAAACCCCTGCTGCTTACATTTGGAGCTCAGAGTCTTAGCCACTGGACCTCCAGGGAAGGACATTTTGGGATTTTTAAAAGCTCCCCAGGAAATTCTAATATGCAGTCAAGGTTAAGAACCACTGACGTAGACTCACTTCATTTTATATAGAAACATAGTGACTTACATAGAATTTTAAAGTTCAATTTAGATCAATAAATATTTATTAAGTGCCTACTCTGTATAAGGCAACATTTTGCCATGGCAAACTTTTGACACAGTCCATACCAACAAGTAGCTAAAATCTAGTGCAGGCAAGACTGGGCTAGTGCAAGGGGAGAGACAGGCAGGTATATAGAAGCTGGGTTTTATACAAAGTTCTGTACAAAATAATCTCTTTTTCCAGACTCAAGAAATTTGCTATAAGATTTCAAATAAAATCAACTGTATTTTACTGGGGTGGTTGGGGGAACACCAGGAAAATATTTCATAGAAGCAGTAAAGTAGCCTTTGAGATGGCCTTTAAGCAATAGGTAAGATTTTCATAGATAGGGATTGGGGAGAGTATTCCAGGTGGAGGCAGAAAAGAGCCATATGGGCAGAAAGCAGGGGCCTGCGTTAATTTTACTGGTGCCCTGGGTGTGTTTTCTGAGTAATGGATGAAAAGCTTTGGGACCACATTGGAGCAAGGCTTGAACAGCGTGGGCAGAACAGCTGGCCTGGGTTGGCTCCAGGGAATCACTTAGGGTTCGAAAATTAGAGGAATGATATGAATGAAGCAGTGTGTGCTAAGTTGTGTCCAACTCTTTGTGACCCCATGCGATGCGGCCCACCAGACTCCTTTGTCCATGGGATTTCCCAGGCAAGAATACTGGCAGGGGTTGCCATTCCCTTCTCCAGGGGATCTTCCTGACCCAGGGATCGAACCTGTGTCTCCTGCATTGGCTATTAGATTCTTTACCACTGAGCCACCTGGGAAGCCCAAATAAAACAATGCTTTAGAAGAATGATCTGATGCTGAGATCGGGGCTAGACTTGAGTGGGGATAAAAAGCAGGACTAGAGGCAGGAAGACCAGTTAGAAGCCTCATTATGGTTAAAGTCAGAAGTATTGAGGGAAATTAAGAAAGTAATGAAAGTCTGAGCTGGGAACCACAAGGGGGACAAGAGGAAGGCCTGAATATAAAAGAAATAAGAGTTAGAGTTCATATGATTTGTCAATTGATTAGATAGGAGAAGCAAAAAATGACTTAAATACTCCATCTGGATTACTAGGACTGTGATGGTGCCACAATTAAACTAGGATGATGAATGGTTTATGAAAGGGAAGACCGTGAATCGATTTTGGATATGTTGAGTCCAAAGTTACTCAGCAGAACTGAAATTTCTTATATAAGTATTCCTTATTGTAACTGAATTCCAGTAGAATTTGGATTTGTTCAACACAGTAGTTCTTAACAAAGGGGATCCTGCCTCCCAGGTAACACAAGGCAATATCTGAGGACATTTTAGGTGGCCACAACTTGGGGAGTGGCTGCTCTATTACTGACATCCAGTGGGTAGAAGCCAAGGACGCTGCTCAACATCCTACGGGGAGCAGAGGAGTCCCCCACAACAACTAATTATCCGGCCCCAAGTGTCAACAGCGTCGAGGTTCAGAAACTTTGCTGTAACATAACCCAAAAGTTAAAATTCAAGGAATTTTAAAGCTTGTTATAGTTTAGGCTCAACAGTGCCATCTAGCGGCTAAACAGAATATTTATCCTAAAATCCTCAGAAAGCTAAGACCTATACCCAGAAATGAAGACTATATCCTCTCACGGGAGAACTGTCTAGATGAGGAGGCTGGGTGTCCAACTGTGGAGAAGCAATACTGCAGTTAGAAAATGCTCTTTGGTCATAAAGAGATTTGATAATAGAAGCCAATATGGAAACAATGTGTTCTAAGATGCATTCTGTATGGAATGCATTCTACATCATTACAGTTGCCTATACATTTACTATTGTTCCCACATACATAAGAAAGGAAATTGAACCTAATAATTCTGCTAAATAACTGGCTGAAATCTTCTTTTCTTAAGGATTAACCTATGATATTTATTTAGAAATAAAGACTGAAAACAATTAAGATGATTTCTAGAGTCATGAAAAATGTAGGATGAAGAGCCCTAGAAAATCCCTTTTGACAAAAGGATTTTTGCTCCAAAGAGCAGAACTTGACGTGCCTTTTATCTTACCTTTCCCGCTAGATTCTAAGCTTTCTGCAGGCAGGGACTGTGTGTTATCATATTTGTGCGTGGCCCACAATCTCTAGCATAGCGTTTTATACAGAGTAGACACACAAAATATTTTTTGAGTGAATGAATTTATTTTTATACTGGAAATCTTTGCCTTAAAGTGAAGGAAATTTCAAGCCTTTCTAAGCAATTACTATTTGTTCACTTGAGTAAGATGCCAGCTGAGGGTGTCTGGCTCAGAGAACACCAAAGACTTGGGCACAGGGAGTTGGTAACAGATACTCCAGTTCGTTTTCCTAATGAATCTGGAGCAGACTGTGCCATGACGACCATCCCTAGGGCAATGTTTTGACTGGTTCATGCATTGTACATTTCTCTAATGTAAAACTCATTCATCCAACGAATATTTATCAAAGGTCTATTTTGTGCTAAGCAATCTTCTAGGCACTGGGCTATCACAGTGAATGTAAGTCTAAAAATTCCTTAGGTGGAGAGGCAAATTCTGAATTAGTGAGTTAGAATAAAGAGGCACATTCCTTTTCCCTCCCACTTCTTCAGTTAGCATAGTATTTTCTGAATAGAAAATGCAATTTGACTAATGATTTCAAAGCAGTTCACAACTATTAAAGACCTCTCCTTCCACAACCACTGCTTTGCTCGGGTAAATGAAACAACAAAAACCATTCTCTCATCACTTCCTCTCCTTGTTTGCATTTTTTCCTTTCTCATTGCTTCATAGATGTGCAGACTTTGGGGGCGAGGGGAGAAACAGGAGAGTCGTCATTCTATGGGCAGATGATGATGATGCCTGCATAGTTCTGCAAGCGGCAACTGAAGCTAGTAGTTTTGAAAGTGACCCCACAGAAGATTTCCTTCTGGTTGGTTTATTAACAACACTTTAGTTATAGAATCTATATATATATTCAGAGAGAAAAACCACTCACCATCATATTCAAAAGAAAATGGTGCAGGCAGGCTGGTGAGTCCCTATTTTGGCTATAGAATAAGTGCACTGTGCAATATTGAGCATTCAGTGATTTTTTTTGGTATCTCAGGCACATTTTGGCACTTTATCATGTGGCTCAATACACCCAGGATAAGCACATCAAAAGTGCTTCTCTATGTATGTGAGTTGTATAGCACAGTCTCCTAGTGCCAGGTAGAAGCTGATTTAATGAATCCAAAACTTCTGCTATGAATGCAATCAGTGAAAGGTGATGGACACCACCTCCCCCCAACCCCCTTGCCTTTTCCCTTTGTATTGTTTGGTGAGTTAAGATACCTAAGGTCACTACTGTCTAACTCCTTTCAGCCCAAGCATCTGGCCCCTCATTGCTCTTAGGAGGGCCTTGAACACCCCTAATACAGCAGAGGGCAGAGGAGTATGCTAACTTTTTCCCAAAGCAGTGGACAGCAGGTGCATTATATCTTTGGTTCATCCATATTATCTTCTCATTTTGTTGGAATCTTAAAAGGTACAGCCCTCCATCTCTCCCAGAGCTGAGACTGCAGGAGTCCCCAGCTGACTTACTCAAAGCTCTCCTTGCCACAGGTCCGGCAGCATGGAAACTTACTCAAATCCAGTTGCTTGGAAACCACCTTATCTGGTTTGTCCTCCTTCCCCCTCCACAGTCTGCCCCCTTACACAGCAGGCACCCAGACATTCTTAAAGTTCATCACTCTCCACTACACTCTGAGAAGAGCAGGAATACACCATCGTGCTTTCCATGGAGGAGAAAGCAGAGAAAATGTCAAGTCCTTTACTGGTGAGGGATCCATAGCGACTGCCACTGGGCCGGACGGTCATGGGTGGTGGGATCTGGTGATGCCACTGAGCTGGAAAATGGACCAAATCTTGTGTTACAATCAAAGGAATACAGTCTAGCAGGTACATAGCAGGGGTGCGTTCTGTCCTCATGCCAACACTTTGTGTGGGATCTTGGTATAATGCCTCATTTGTAAAAAAAAAAAAAAGGGAAAAAAATCAATAAACTCTCTCCTGTCCTGCTAGGAATAGGGAAATTGGGCTTGTGATCTCTTGATTCCGTAATAACAACCCCCATGATTCTAATCCAGCAAAATCTGGGACTATAAGAAGGAAGAGTGGGTGATGAGGGTGATATCTCAAAATTATCTCCTGACCTACATCACTGACCTAGCATGGAATCTACAGGGGCTGGGGTGGAGTGTGGGTGTAGAGAGAGTTGTAGGCTCTCAAGGGAGGGCTCCTCAGAAGGAGGAGATGAGATATCTGTGGAAATGGAAGACAAAAGATGAATCCAGACCTCTGACCAGTACTTACTGCTCATCCTAATCACTCTTACTTACCTACCTACTGCCCTAATCATGTTCTAGTTAGTTATAGCCAGAAGACTGAAAAGTAACATATGCAATCAACAAGGGTTGGGGGACAAAAGAGAATGTGTTAGAATTTCCGTGTTCACTAAACACTGTCCAAGGGGGATCCTGGTTTCAGCAGACAGGATCTTTAGGCTTGAACATGTCCTGAATGAAGTATCCATCCAAACTGCTCAGTCCTGGGTGTTGCCTCTGACTGAGAAATTACCAAGCAGCCCTCTCATCAGGTTTCCAAGATCCTGGCGGTGGCGAACAGGGAACCCCAGGTGGGAAGCATTGATGCTCTGGGTCCTGGGGAATTATGGATGCTGGTAGCATTCCCAGTTATAAATGGGCTCTTTGTTGATTTCATTATTTCAAATTAGTTTTTCAGGGTCTAAATGCCTCTGAGTGAACTGATTAAAATAAAATTTGGAAAGCTACAAAACAGGACAAAACTTAACAGCGATTCCACAAGAGAGCAGGTTCTCAGTGAAGCAACCGCGAACTAGTCAAGTCCCTCGCCGCGGCCCCTCTGCCTCTTAGCTTTTCCTCGGCTGTCTCGGCATCTTAACCTGACAGGAGCTACTCTTAGAAGCCCTCCTTTGCGGGCGAGGAGGGATGCCTACTGTTCCAGTTCCTCGGGCAGGTAGGAAGTGGTTGTGGGGGGTGAAGTGGATTGATTTCAGCCTTAGCCCTCCATCCCTTCTCCCACACCCGGGTCCCAGCTGACAAAAGAGCGCCTCCCGTTTTTCGAGCTGTGGAATCAGGACAGGAGTCTGGGAGTCGTGAGCCACGATAAACTGAAGTGGGGGCTCCGCCACGGAAGAGCAGGATCCGGACAAGTGTCATCGGTTTCAGGGCTTATTGGTAGGAGTTTCTTGTTTCCTTCCGACATGGTGAAGTGGGTGAAATGGTTAAGGCATTAGCTTAGATTAAGAAACATATCAGTGGCTTCTCTTTCTCCGGACCCTTCCAGGGGAAAGTACCTTAGAGTCAACTTCTTCACAATTGAATTTCAAGTTGACAGATTAGGGAGAATAACCAGAAAGCTATATATTTCCTCTAAATATTAGATTGAGGGAAAATGGCAGGCCGGGACTCCTATGTGGTGCCAAAAAATGGGGAAGGCATCTGGTGTGCACCTGAGTAGCAGGGGCCTCAGGTTCTAGGCAGAGTTACTTTTTCTTTGTTATTCTGGTTCATCATGTTAAATCAGTAAGGAATATTAACCCAACCAGTTAGTTTTTTTAAAGAAAAAAAAGGATTACTCATTTGGGTTAAGAAATATTTCTTTAAAATGCCAATTAATGTCAAAATTATAGAGGAGAATAGTAGAGGACACAAATACATTAGTAAAGATTAATTTGTTAAATATTTAGAAACATGACTCGAAGGAATGATGTAAAAAATCTGAATTTACTTTCAAGCTGTAGTCACTTAACCTCTCTGAGTGTGTTTCTTTGGCATTTAAAGGAGGGTAGTAACAATTACAGTAATCTCATGTGTTTGGGACTATCTAAGGGTGAAAGTTTCCCTTGAGGCTCACCTGGTAAAAAATCTACCCGCAATGTGGGAGACCTGGGTTGGGAAGATACTCTGGAGAAGGAAAAGGCTACCCACTCCAATATTCTGGCCTGGAGAATTCCATGGACTGTATAGTTCATGGGGTTGCAAAGAGTTGGACACAACAGAGTGATTGTCTCTTTCAGGACAGCTCTCTGATATTAATCTGATTGTGAGATGAGAGTAATAAATATTTGTGGAAGAATTAACAAATGAATAGGGTCTGGAAAATTCTGCCATGTGGAGTTATGACTGGGGAATTACAGGCATGGGGAAGGGGTTCCCGTGGGTGACCCATGGCAGCAAGGGGATGGCATGAAGATGCTGGGTGATCATAAGTACAAGCCCATGTATGCTCTGAAGCAGCTGTATTAGTAGTACAGAAAAAAACCTCTTTTGGAAGGAGGTTAACCTTATAGTGAAATGGTAGAGTGTACAAAAGCCCTGAGGTGAGTAAAATAAAATGACTTTAAAAATCCATATCGTAAGCACTAAAATAAAAACCAATTAATTCATTTATGAAAACATACTACACCAATCCTAAAAGAAAAAAAAAATTTTTTAAGCCACCTATCACATAGGTCAACCGATGCCATTATACCTACCGTATATATCCAGCCTGGCGGTGCAGGACACGATGCCGGCTTCATTCTTGGCTGACAGCGTGTACCATCCAGCATCTGATTTCTTGGCTGGCTGAATGAGGAGGCAGACATACCCAGTTGTGTCCTGGTGCATGCTGGAGAAAAGAAAGAGTATATTGCATTGTATCTGGAGAGAGTTTAGGGTTCCCAGAAACTCATTTGTATATATAGTAGTTAATCCTAAGATCCTAGTTTATCCCTCCCCTCCCCCTTTTCCCTTCAGTAACCATAAGTTTTTTCCTATGTCTGTGGATCTTTTTCTATTTTGTAAATAAGTTCACATATAATTTTTTTTAGATTCCACATGTAAGTAATATCATATAACATTTCTTTGTTTGACTTACTTCATTGAGTATGGTAATCTCTAGGCCCATCCACGTTACTACAAATGGCATTATTTCATTCTTTTTATGTCTGAGTAATATTCCGCTGTATGTATATGTATGTTTGTGTCTATATCTGTATATGGACACTTAGGTTGCTTCCACGTCTTGGCTTTTGTAGGTAGTGCTGCAGTGTTTCAAATGAGTTTTCATCTTTTCTGGATATATGCCCAGGAGTGGGATTGCTGGATCATATGGTAACTCTGCTTTTGATGTTTAAAGGCACCTCCCTGCTGTTCTCCCTAGTGGTTTCTCCATGGTGGCTGCACCAATTTACATTACCACCAACAGTGTAGGAGGGTTCCCTTTTTTCTACACCCTCTCTAGCATTTATAATTTGTACACTTTTTTTGGCTGGGTACCTTGTGGCATGCAGAACTTCCCTGACCTGGAATCAAACTTGTGCCCCATGCAGTGGAAACACAGAGTCTTAACCACTAGACCACCAGAAAGCCCCTATTATTTGCAGACTTTTTGATGATGGCCATTCTGACTGGTGAGAGGTGATGGGTATAGGTACCTCACTGTAGTTTTGATCTGCATTTCTTTCATACTTAGTAATGTTGAACATCTTTTCATGTGACTGATGGCTATTTGGATATGTTTTTTGGAGAAATGTTCATTTAGGTCTTCTGCCTGGTTTTTGGTTCAGTTGTTTGTTTGTTTTGATATTGAGCTGTATGAGCTGCTTGCATATTTTGGAAATTAAGCCTTTATTGGTTACGTTATTTTCTCTAATTCTGTGGATTGTCTTTATTGCTTATGTTATTTTCTCTCATTCTGTGGATTGTCTTTTCATTTTTTATAGCTTCCTTTGCTGTGCAAAAGCTTGTAAGTTTGATTAGGTCCTATTTGTTTATATTTGCTTTTATTTTGTTGCCTTGGGAGACTGACCTAAGAAAACATTGCTATGATTTATGTCAGAGAATGCTTAGCCTAAGTTCTCTTATGGGAGTTTTATGGTGTCATGTTTTATATTTAAATCTTTAATTCATTTCAAATTGATTTTTGCTTATGGTGTGAAGGAGTGTTCCAACTTCATTGGTTTAAATGCAGCTGTCCAGCTTTCCCAACACTTGCTGAAGAGACTGTCTTTTCTCCACTGTATATTCTTGCCTCCTACATCAAAGATTAATTTACTCTAGGTGTGTGGGTTTCTGGGTTCTCTATTCTGTTCCATTGATCCATGTCTGTCTGTTTTTGTGCCAGAACCACTGAAGGATATCCAAAAGCATGGGATATCTTTCCATTTCTTTGAAACATCTTCGATTTCCTTTATCAAGGTTCTGAGCATGTAAGTCCTTGACTTCCTTGGTCAGGTTTATTTCTCAGTATTTTATTTTGATGTGATTTTAAAAGGGATTTTTAAAAAACTTTCTGATATTTCTTTGTTAGTGTAAAGAAATGCAACATATTTCTGTGTGTTAGTTTTGTATCCTGCTGCTTTGCTGAATTCATTGATCAGTTCTTTTGCAGGGGGAGGATTTTTTTTTTTTAAGCTTTATATTTTGTATTGGGGTTTCCCTGGTAGCTCAGCTGGCCCACGCTTGATACTGGAGTTGGGAAGATCCCCTGGAGAAGAAAATGGCAACCCATTCCAGTATTCTTGCCTAGAAAATCCCATGGACAGAGGAGCCTGGTAGGCTGCAGTCTGTGGGGTCGCAAGAATCAGACACGACTTAGTGACTAAATCACCACCAGAGCCAGTTAACAGACAACACTGTGATAGTTTCAGGTGAACAACAAAGGGACTCAGCCCCTCCAAACTTGCCTCCTATCCAAGCTGCCACATAACATTGAGCAGAGTTTCTTGTGCTATATAGTAGGACCTTGTTGGTTATACGTTTAAAATATATGATTCATTAGTTCTAATAGTTTTCTGTGTAGTCTTTAGGGTGGAGGGAGTGTTTCTTAATATAATCAACTGGGCATGGCAGCATTTAACTTAGTTCAGTTCAGGAGGAAATCTGCATGTCCTTTCCTTCTGTTTTCTCTACATCTGTAGTTCTTAACCTTGACTGCGTACTGCCATCCTGCGTAATTATACCAGAATTTCAGGCTGAGTATAATATGTTTTGTTAATTTACACTGAAGTGTTAACTCAAGTATATTCTCTGTTCTTGCTTATGTTTTACCAGAGGAAAATCCTGACCTTTTTATACTTAGACTTTTTAGATGCCAAGGTTCTATAAAAGCCAATATCCTTTAGGACAAATTTAGTTTACTGTGAAGAAATAGTTCTCAGTAATAATAATTTCTCAGTGGCAGTTTCTGTGCACAAGTTGCCCGTGTGGCATAAAAACAAAATGGCAAAGAATTAAGGATGGTTAGGGGAAATTGGGGCTTCCCTAGCGGTTCAGATGGTAAAGAATCTGCCTGCAATGTGGGAGACCTGGGTTCGATCCCTGGGTTGGGAAGATCCCTAGAGAAGGGAAAGGCTACCCACTCCAGTATTCTGGCCTGGAGAATCCCATGGACAGAGGAGCCTGGCAGGTTACAATCCATGGGGCCACAAAATGTCAGACACGGCTGAACAACTTTCACTTTACTTCACCTCAGAGGAAATTAAACAAGGCACCCATTTAGAGAACCTGGATCCTTAAATTTATTTAAAAAATAGCCATGTAGTGACAGATGGAAAAGGAGTATTGCCATAATGTTTTGTTTTGCCCTTTTTTTTTTTTTGGCTTATTTTATTTTCGCTTTTTACAATCAAAAGGTTTTGGGTACTAATATGACTCATGACATGACACATGACGAAAAGACAAATGACACACATGACGTGTGACACGCAAAAAGACATGGGACAAAAACATGCAAGATCTTTATAAATCCCTCAAACCTTTTTAAGCTGAAAAATTAAGGTTTTAGAGACTTCCCTGGTGGCCCAGTGATTAAAACTCTGCATGTTCACTGCAGGGTGAAAAAGTGAAAGTGAAGTCGCTCCGTCTTGTCCGACTCTTTGCAACCCCATGGACTGTACCCTTCCAGGCTCCTCTGTCCATGGGATTTTTCCAGGCAATAGCACTGAAGTGGATTGCCATTTCCTTCTGCAGGGGATCTTCCCAACCCAGGGATTGAACCCTGGTCTCCTGCATTACAGACAGACACTTTACCGTCTGAGCCACCAGGGAAGTCCCTGCAGAGGGTATGGGTTTAATCCCTGGTCAGAGAACTAAGATCCTGCATGCCATGCAGTGCAAATAATAATAATAATAAAGTTTTTAATGGTGGGACATTATACAATGGACTAACCCTCAGCAACAAAAAGGAATAAATTCTTGAAAAGCACAGTTACATGGTTAAAGCAAATGCATTATGCCAAGTGAAAGGAGCCAGATTCAAAAGGCTGAAGACTTATCTGGGTGGCCTGATGAGCTTTGCTGAACTTGACCAAGTGTGGAGGCTGTACCTGATCCTCTCTCTGGTGAAAGGGATGGTCTCATTGTCTTTCTTCCAGTAGAACACGGGCGGAGGCATGCCTATCACCCGGCACTCCAGTCTCACGGGGTGGCCTTCTGGAACACCACTGTTCTGCAGTTTCTCCAGGATTACAGGTGCCCTCTTCACTTCTTTGGCTGAATGAGAGAAGAGCCATGCTAGTTTGAATAGTAAGTGCCTTGGGCTCCATGCCTCAAATACAGGACAGTTCTGGAATCTGAGTGAGCACCCCCACTTATCTCTTCTTTAGAACACTTCTCAAGCTTCTTAGTGAAGATCACTGCCTTGATAAAAGCTCCAAAAATGATTTTAAAAAGAAATGAGAAAACTGCTTCTGCCTATCTTTAAAAAAATTTTTTTTAATTTTATTTTTTCTGCCTATCTTTTGAGAGACAACGCTCAAGGATTTGGGTAATACACATGGGATGCAAATGGTAGGTGTGGAATTAAGGGAGTTTCTTTTATTGCTCAGCAGTAAACTCTGAGAAATGATATATTTTATGTACTAAATATATTTTGTTTTCTTTTTTAGAGGAGGTTATTTTGTAGAAGGTATATTGATTTTCCCTCATTTTTTTACCTTGAGAAATTGTATTTTTTATTTTTATTTTTTTGAGAAATTTTATTGCTCCATAAAAATCAAAAGACATATACTATTAAAAAAAAACACACCACAAATTATGTTTCATAAGGAGGCATTTCCCCTCCCCCTCCCCCCCGCCCCAGCAGAATCAGTTAAGACAAAGACACCTCCTATCTCAGGGTTCCAGCGGCCATACTTTAGCAAAACAGTGGGAAAGAAGTAAAAGCTGCAACCAGTGTATCCTCGCAAAATGAGCTTTTCCTACTCTGTTGGGAGAGGGGATTAAGAGTGGAAAAAAAAGAAAATAATATAGAGGAAACAGCTAGTAGCCTAGAGAGAAGGTTAACATTCTGATGCCGTCCTGATTTCTTTTAGGGGCCATACAAGGGAGCTAGCAGGAGAAAGTTCAACGGAAGAATTCATTCATTCTGAAAGCTAATTCTAGGGGCTGGCACCTCCCAGGGGATCATGACTGTAGACATTAGTGTTTGTTGACAGCATCTTGTAAGGTAAGGGTTCATTTGTTTAGTTATTGATTGAATGCCTTCCATGTTCCAGGCACTGAGTCAGACATCAGAGATGCACAGAAGAACAAGCTTCTGTGGCCTCAGAGGCTCATAGTCTCTTCAGGGAGGCAAAGAGAAAATAGTTACATAGAAGCCATGAGCGCTGTAAGAGTCTCTCCTTTACTGAGTGCTATGGACATAGAGGAGGAGGTGCCTGGTGGGTCCGCAGTGCCTTTGTGGTAGCATGTGAAATAAGTCTTAGAGAATGAGTAGGAGGTTGCTAGTCAAAGAAGGGCATTCCATGTAAAGGGACCATTAATGCAAAGGCATAGAAGCTTGGGGTAGGTGGAGACCCTGGAGTGATGAACTGTAAGGGAAGTGACTGAAGTTCAGTTCAGTTCGGTCACTCAGTCGTGTTCAACTCTCTGCGACCCCATGAATCGCAGCACGCCAGGCTTCCCTGTCCATCACCAACTCCCGGAGTGATAGTCAATTAGTAATTAATTGATTGATTAATTATTACAATGACTATCATTTATTGCAAGCATGATATACACAAGGTACCGCATTATGTTTTTTTTTTTTTTTTTCGCATTATGTTTTTAGCTTACTGATATGTTTTTGAGAGCAATGTAGGAAACATGGCCCTTAGTACAGAGAAGGGGAAACTGAGATGAGGCTCGGTGGGGCAAAGGACAAAGGAATTACATCAGAGGCTCTGCATATTTGGGCAGTATCTTTGGAGGGAGTCATGTTTAGAGGTCCCAGCAGCAAACCTTACCTACTACAGTGAGCTCCAAGCTAAAGGAATTCTGCCCAGTTTTGTTGGTAGCAACGCAGGTGTAGGTCCCCGCGTCGCGTTGAGTGAGCGGGTCAATGAGCAGAGAGTGGACTCCGGTCTCCCTGACCAGCATCTTGTGGGAGGTGTCGGGGAGGACAGGCTGGCCATTGAGCAGCCACGTCAGCTCCGGGGGCGGTAAGCCACTCACCTAATAAACAAGAGGACAGCTGAGGCAAATGACAGACTGATGACAGGCAGGTTTATTTGGTGGCTGACTTCTTCATCCTGATCTGGCACCACATAGATAGCGAGGGAATGCCAGTGGTGAGAAGCCTCTCCATGAGGGCATCAGCACAAGAGGGATCTGGATGGATGGGCATGTGAACGTAAACTGTATAGTATTTGGACCCCAGTTTGGGTAATGATTATATACTAGATTAAAATGAATAAGAATTAAAAAGCTAAATAGATAAAATAGGCCTGTAGTGTCAGTTTCAGAGATAATATATTGCTTACATACCTAACGACCAAGAGGTAGCCAAGAAAGGGGCAGACGTTAAACCAGTGTTCTCAAAGCTGGCTGTGTGTCATAATCACATGGGAATATTTGAAAATCCTGATGCCCATTTACTATATTAACTCAGAATCTTTGGGGGGTGGACCCAGGATGGGTTTCTTTTAGGACTCAGGGTGGAAGAAATTAACAGTCCATCCCAAATATTATTTAGGTAACTAATTTGAGGGCATGATCCACCTAGAGGAGTGGACTCTATAAATATTTAACCTTAAACCTTTACTAATTTGCATCTTAATCTCCGTAGCATTCTGCAGTGTTAGGGCAGAAGGAGAACTTAAGATTCTGTTCATACTGAGAACTATCCATGCTGTTCAACTGAACCTAGTTGCCGGTGGAAAAGTTAGAATATATTATAGACTAGTTAAAGGTGGTGGATGTTAGCTAGTATTAGAAACCAGCTTCTGTTTTCATAAACTGCTTTGGAGCCAGTGACTATAATTTTTCAAAGGCTGTACCTCATAGCAGTTCATTTCAAGGATGTAAAAATCATCCTTATGCCTTTATGGTAATAAAGACTTTTCAAGTACCATATGGAAGATGTCTGAACTACATCACCTCTTTGGTTGTCTTTTACAAACATAAAGTTAACTTGATATGATAGATACTTTCATCTGGTATTAAATGCTCCAAAAGAACCTTATGGGTGGAAAAAAGTGGTCTCTTTCTCTCTCTGTTCCTCAGTCCCCTTTCACCAAAAAAAAAAAAAAAAAAAGCCCCCAAACCAACTATAAAACAAATACAAACAAAAATAGGTGCATTCAAACAAATAAATACAAAATCTGAACAGGTCTGGCGCCAAAAATGGTGCTAGAGGCTACCTTACAGTCCAGGCGACAGAGGCGCCCCTCGTGAGCCACCATATCCCCAGGAGCCTGCAGGAAATGAGGTCTGAAAAAGCGTTCCTGTAGGGGTTCTTTGTCTTTTTCTTGCACTCGGGACCTTCCTCTAAAACAGCAAGCATATTCAGGCATTAAACAGTAGAAACCAATTCATAAACATATGACAATATAGGCATTTAGACGTGGCTATAGGGCTTGGAGAAAGATTTCTTTTAGGGGATGTGGGTAAGGGTTGCTGGACCATAAAGAAATAATAAGTAATAGTGTGGAGCTGATGTGAAAAAAGAAAGTATTAAGTATCTCACCATTGTAGGATTATCTTGTGAGATCTGTAATTAAATAAGCAGGCTTTAGCTTTTTTTCTCTGTGAAGTCATTCTGGGTTTCTGGGTTAAGTGACTCAGCTCCCCTTGCCTTGGGTTTGGCCAGTTGTTCAAAAGTTTCAAAATAAACAAATCAGTATTCAATCTGAACCTCAAATGAGAGCCAAAAGAGAAGTCCTGTTTATTACTCAGATCAAGGCAGCTGCAGTCCCTGTGTCT
Organism: Capra hircus; assembly: GCF_001704415.2. NCBI lineage: Eukaryota > Metazoa > Chordata > Mammalia > Artiodactyla > Bovidae > Capra > Capra hircus. The sequence goes on from NC_030835.1 coordinate 20,974,295, forward strand.
CTGAGTAATAAAATGTAACCTGGCTTATAAATTCTGCCAGACCATTAAAGATGATCATGAACCTAAATTGATTAAGACTGACCAACAGTAACAGTTGTTCTTGAGGAAGGGGAAAAAAAAACTGAAGAAGAAGGTATAGTTGTAACGGTAGGGAAATACTGTATCTGAAACGTAGGTCACTATTTTTGTTCCTTTGGTAAGTCTAATTTAATTCATCCATGTCAGCAACTATGAAATGCTTTGCTAAGACTTTGTGGCACCATACGACTCAAGAGAAAGCCAAGCTCTCTCTTCTCAACATTAATAAAGTCAGAGAGGAGGAAAGTTAGTTTGCTATGTTGGAGACAATTGTTATGTTGGAGATAATGACAACAACAAAAATATTTTATTAGCATACATATACTCATGAACAGTTTCTGTTTTTTAAGGAAAAGGTAACAGTTCAGTCTGATTTATATATTATACAAACAGGTGCTAGGGATGGTTACAAATTTTTAACGTTAAAAATGTGCTGTGAACCAATACTTCTCAAATTTAATACACTTGTGAATCACCTGGGGATCTGAGTAAAATTTACATTCTGATCAGTAGGTCTGGGTGGGGCTTGGAATTCTGCATTTGCAACAAGCTCCCAAGTGATGCCAGTATTTCAGGTGGAGGACTACACTTCAGGTGACAGTTTATAGGCCCAATACTTCAGTGCTCATTGCAGCAGGTGGATGCTTGGGAGGGGCTGGAGAAGTGAGGTTCTTACTGTCTTTACCTGTGAGACTGACCAGCTGTTAGTCGACTTCGGATGGGCAAACCTTGTACCATCAAGTGGCCAGAACAACTGATTCTCCCCTGAGAAACAGAAAAGGAAAGAGATTAAAATAAAAAGAACTCCCTACTTTTTCAATATATATACATTTTTCTGGACCAAAGTGTTATTAGCTTTTGGCTATTATGAGTTTTTTGGAGCGGGGGATAAAAACAATATAACTCTTTAAATTGCTGTTAACATTTCAGGGGAAAGGATTTTTAAGAATATTGTGATGCCTTTCATTTTTAAGCTGAAAATGAACAGACACAAATGTAAAAAAAATTGAGTTCTTATTCATTTAATATTATTTGCAGGCACATGCAGAGATCATGGCCAAGTATTTTTATGCTTTCCTCAATAGAGATTATCTTCAAAACATTTTAATAGGAGTTGGTGAGAGTAGAAATTATAGTTCTGTACCTTCTATTGTCATAGTAGTTGGAAATATTTATTCTGCCATATTTTTTTCAGTTTTATACTTATTTATTTATTGGAGTATAATTGCTTTACAATGTTGTGTTATTTTCTGCTATACAACAATGTGAATCAGCTATATGTATACATATTCTGCCATGTTTTTAAGGGGGATTTTAAGTCCTGATCTTTTCAGAAAAAGAAAGTGAAATATGACTTTCCAACTTTTACCAAAAAAAGAACACATTTTATGAGTGAGGGCTATTCACAAGTAATTTGCTTATTCTCTAAAGAACTAAAAATAGCAAATCATTCTTTGATAGATTGATTTATTGACTCTTCAGGAGAGTCAATGAGTTGATAAACGCAAGATTTATTCTGGAGGTCTGAGGCATATAGTTAGTGAATAGATAGTACTAATGCCCTTTGACAAAGGCTGAGGCGTGGCGTGACCCATCCATGGCTGACTAGTCTTGTAAATCGTGATCCTGTGCTCTAGTTACACAGTCTCAGTGCCCCTGCTTCATTTTCCTCAGCAATCCTTAGTAACCTGCACTTCTCAAGGTTTATTCACAATGATATCAACTGCTCCTTCCTCAGAATGCAGCCCAGCGTGGAACCCTGCGTCTCCACCTGGGGGTTGGCTGCCATGATGGTATAGTTGCCGTCGTCGTCACTGGTGGTGGAGTCAACGTGCAGAGAACATGTCCCGTCTCCTTCCCGCTTCATTTTGAAGTGCTCATTTCTCTTTGAAATCTGCTTCCCGTCTTTGAACCAGTAAACCTGAAATGAACAATAGACAAGAAGAATATGCACAGTTTTGTACATCTTTAGAGGATCATGATATAAGGAGTAGGATACAGCCTGGATGGATTGCCATCTCTACAACTAGTAACCCATCCTTTACAAAACAGAGAAAAATTATCAGACGTATTACAATGACAGTATAATATGCTTCTCCCCTTGTACATATAGAATATTTAAGTTAAAAATTACAAATAATTTAGGATGGAGAGAAATATTTTGATTATTTTTATTGTACTTTATAATTAAAAAGCCACCCTAAGGGCCAGGTGGGTCTTCAGAGGCAAAATAATGAAAACTGGGATAGCTTGAAACTTTTCCTGCTAGAAGTCCTAGATCTCAGGGCCTGGAATAGCTGACCTTACTTGAATGGATAGTATAGTGTGTTATACCAAGTGGAATGAGGCCAGGATTCACTTGCTGAATTCCTCATCTGACTAAAATTTAAGTCTACATAGTTTTCATGTTAAGTTCTACATGTATCAAGGGGAATCTCTGAAAGACAGATGAGTTAAAGTACGGTAGCAGTTGACCTTCTCTGCATTTCCTGGTTACCAAACCATACATGCTAACGCCATGTTAATATTTGTGAAAGCAGAGTGAAGAGATTCCCTGCTGTAGACATACCGGGTGTAAATCCTCTCTCAGCTGACTGCCAGAAAATCTGGTGACTCATAAGATTTTTCACCAGCCAGTGATAATGATATGACATTTTCTGCATTTACCAACCTAATGGTAATGATACAAATATAGCTCGCTTTGTACAACAGGTTGGCTGGGGATATTCAGTAGATGTTAAATAGAAAAAAAAGTATCAGATTGGTGAATCTGATGGTTGAGAGGTTCAATAACCCCAAAGAAAGGATCATGACTAAGAAAATTTATTTTTAACTTTTACAAAAATTTTCCAACATGCCCATAAGTAATCTGATTTGTTTTCTGCCTATTTAATGATTCTGTTCCTGATTGTATCTTTTTAGCCAGATTATCTGGCCTTTGTTAATTTTCTGGTATTGGTTTGTATTCTCTGTACAGATATTTCACTAGAGTCTGATAAGGCTTTCTTAGGGCACTGAGCCTACAGATTTGCACTGTTGGTTGATTGACTGGCTGTTCATCTTCCCCTACCTTTGGGACAGGTATCCCAACAATTTTGCAGGTGAATGTCACTGGAGAGCCTTCGGTGACCCGGAAGTGCTTGAGTCTTTTGTCAAAGATGGGAGCTATACACTTGCCCGTGGGGATCTCATCATGTTGGATTTCATCGTCTGATTCATCAACAGGGGTGCGTTCCAAGCGAAACTCTATTTCATTCATCAGCCTCTGCTCAAAGCTTGAAATTTTGTACTCCTGTCAAAATGGCAAACATGTTTTAATGTCAGTTTCTGTGGGTGAGGAAGAACGTGTTCATCAGTATAATTTGAGGATGAAACTTTTTAAGATTCAAATGTTAGGTTCATATCGTGGAACCTCCGTAAACCAGGCATGTTCCATTTCCACTTCCTCACGATGGAGCACTGAAGGAGATTTGGGTCTCTACTGCAATCGCAAAATGTCCTGATTCCTCACCATCATGGAGTCCCAGTAGAGTCTTGTAGGGAATGGAATGAAGATGGAATGTAATTACCATAGCTACTGAAAGTGTCCATCTTGATATATAGAACTGTCTATATGGTGTTTTGGCAAAATTATTCTGAACTGCATTTCAGTACTTGCCTGCATCACCACCTTCCTGTCTCTACTGGGTTTTGCCATCAGAAAACTTATCTTCATAAATCTCCATTGACCCCATGCTTGCCTTCACAGTATCTTTGCAGCCCTCACAACAAAACTGTTTGAGATAATTTTCTCTCTTATAGCCTCATTCCCTTGTCACCTTTTCTTTCACTAACACACTCCAGTTAATTTTGTGTTCTCACAGTTCTCCTGAGATTGCTACTGTCAGGGTCTTCTTATGTGCCAAATCCAGTTGTCACTTATCTGTTCTTGCCTAACTTGACTTCTGAGCAGCATTAACATAGATGGCTACTTTCTCCATTTAAAAAAATTATTTATTTGACTGTGCCTGATCTTAGTTGCAGCAGGCAGGATCTTTGATTGTCATTGTGGTATATGGGAGCTAGTTCCTTGACTAGGGATCAAACCCGGCCCCCTGCATTGGGAATAAGAAGTCTTAACCTCTGGACTACCAAAGAAGTCCTTACTTTCTCCTTTTTAAAACATTTTGTTGTTGTTGTTTTTGATTTCCATGACACTGTATTGGTTTTCCTTCCCTTTCTCTAGCTGTTCCTTATCAGTTTCCTTTGCTAGCTCTTCCTTCTCTGTCCTAGATTGTCTCATCCAGTCTCACAGCTTCACCTGCCTTCTGTGTGCTGATGACTCCAAATCCATGTCTCTCAGTCTGGTCTCTCTGCAGAACTCATATACCCAATGATCTACTCTATATCATGAAAGTCATAAATTTATTATTTATTCTACCACCAATTTATTCTATGGGCTTGGGTACCTCATGGACACTTCAAACGTAGCCTGGTTCAAACGATACATACTTGATTTCTGTTCCCCAGAGAATAAACTCCTACCCTGCTCGTTCCCATTTTAGGAACTGGCACTACTATTCATCCACTTGGTTAAGTAGTTAAACTGGTGTTTCTCACATTAGATATGGTGAAAACCAAATTTTAAAAATTGGTATTTTTCAACTTGTTCTTCTTGTAAAATAAAAATGAATTACTAGAAAAGTGAAATATTAAAAGAATGCAAGATTATGTTTGATAGACATAAAATTTCTCTGTCAAATGCTATAGAAATTTCTTAGTGGTTACTTTCAATTTCCATAGTTATCTCAAGGTGGAGAGATGACAGTTTGCAAATTGGCATAGGTTTCAGACCATGCTTTGAGTGCACCCAGTTAACTTAAATCTAGAACTTATCCTGGATTCCTGTCATTCCCTCTCCTGCCCTGTTCTATCAAGCTTAAATGTCACCTCCGTAAAACAGCCTTCCCAGGCATTTCATCTAAAGTAACTCCCTATTGTAATTCTCTACAGAGCATTTCTTGCTATCCAGTATTATTCTTTTTAAAAAAACTTTTGAAATACTTATTTTTATTTATTGATTTGGCTGTACCAGGTCTTAATTGTGGCACGTGGGTTCTAGTTCCCTGACCAGGGATCAGAACCTGGGCCCCCTGCGTTGGGATCACAGCGTCTTAGTCACTGGACCACCAGGGAAGTCCCTCCAGTATTATTCTTGCTCATTTGTTTATTGGTTAAATGATTGAAAATCTCTAAGCAGAATTCTTGTTTGTCTTGCTTCCCACGATGTCAATGGTACGTATAATAGTGAGTGCCTGTCTCGTGGCAGGTGCTCCTTGAGTACCCAAAGAATGGAAGAATACGTGAATGACACGGAGGCTCTCATTTGCTCCTGCACTACTGTATCTTTGAGGAATCCACAGCCAGGTACCTGGGGTGAGGGTGAGACCTTTGGTTAAACTTGTGACCCTAGTTAATCATAATTTTATGATTTAGGTAGGTTCCATGCAGATGATACCAGGATGCCCCTGAAGTGAATTTGGGAGCACCAGGCTGATTTGCATCTGCCCCCATTCATAGGCAGAATAATTGAGGTCAGGACTCATGAGATGTAATCTCAAGCTATTAAATCGCATCACTCATGTCTTCTAGTTATTGTTTTATATATATCACTGCCTGAATTTGTGTAGAATTGGCACTTAGGAAACACAGAAACCAAATGTTTCTTGGTTTTAATTTCTCAGAACCAATTTTAAATCTTTCTTCTCATCCTCATCTTAGACTGGGTAAACAAAATAAATCTACAGCAGCTCTTTCAGAGTAGAAAAAAATTATGACTCTCCAGTTAAGTGTATTCATTTTTCATCAGATAACTCAAACCAATTAAAGTAAAAGATTGTTCACTTCTAATTTGAAATCTAATTTAGTTTAAAAGTATTACGACTATTTTCTACATTTGGGGAGTTTTATTTTAAGTTAATACTTAAAACTTCCAGCTATCCAGCTGTTTAGTTTGAACTATATGAAATTGCCATTTTTTGAGGATTAAAAGTTTTAGAATATCAGCAATTTCAAATTATTCTCCCTAATACTATACAATGAGCATATTTTCCATAAATACCTTAACTAATCTTACAAATTTGAAATATTTCCTATTCTTGACAATTTAAAAATCCCACAAGGAGTACATTTTTCATCTTTGTTGAATTGCATTCATGCTCCTAAATAGGCATTATTTTTCCTTTTAACAGATATGTTTATTCTTTGGATGCTTAGGAATAAAACCAGTGAGTTATTTTATTCCCTTACTATGTGAGGTTGGTACTAAGTTGCCTTATTATTTTAAAAATAATAGTCAAATGAATGATTCTCATAGTTTGCTAACCTCACATGAGATCCTGGAGTTCAGGATAAGCCAGGTTTTTTGTGAGGGTGGCAAGAGGTCCTAGGTTCTATGGCAGCTCATCTTGTTTTGTTTAAGTCCCCAGATTCCCAATCCATTCCATACCACCTGTAGCCACTATTTTAGTGGAGTCCTTGATCCAAACTAAAGAACCTTCTCTGCAGCTTCTCCTACCACATGATGAGTGAGGGCTGGTCAGTTCCTGGCTTTCTATATTGAAAGTATGAATTAATTTTTCCAAACAAGTATTATTGTGCATGGTGGTAAGTTATGATTATGTGTACACTTCAGGAACAAATAGGTGATAGATAAGGCTTTGAGTACTTGCCTGAGAATATAAAAACTGCATTGTCTCCATGCATTCCAATCTTTAGGAACTTGATTTTTATCAAATTGGGACCTGATTTTATGGAATTTTTAATGTTTGAATTGATTTAACCAAAGGAACCATGGAAGCAACATAATGAAAATATGCACATTTTGTTTTGCTATAAAAGTACACTTATTGGTTATATATTTACTATTTTACCAGTACTACAAATTGGGAGGTAATGAAAACAGAACACTCAGTGAGTTATCTAAAATATACTGTTTGTTACTTTGTACTGAGGATACAGTTGTAACCAGATCTTAACTGTAAGTTTCTACTGAGGTCACTGAAATTTCAAAGCAGGCCTTCAAGGACAGATTAGATAACTGAGATTCTTCATCAGAGATACAAAACAGTCAGAAAGGAGAAGATCCAGTGAGATGACTTTGGAGAGAGCTAATAATATGTTTGTCTCATACCTCCAGTCCCAGAGTACCTGCGTTTCACCTCCAGGCTATTGAGGAAGATTAAATAGACTCATTTGTAGCACTTACTGTTCCTCCAGTGGGTTGGTATCTGACTCCTGCCTAAGGAATCTAGAGTGAGAAACAAGGTGGGTTATTGGTGGGCAAGTGATGGCTGCTTTCAGTGGCCCATACTCCTGCATGGTGTCAGGTCAGAGGACCTGTGATGATTCCTGTCCTGCACATGTGGACCACATATGAGAGAAAGCCAGCATGGGGTCAGCTTTTGTCCCTGTGGCTGGGAAAGGAAGAAGTCAGGAACAGCAGTTAGTGAAATGGGGGATGGAGGGAGCGAAAAAGAGAAGTTGGCCATACTTCCTTCCTGGTTTTAGATGTCCCATTTGTAGGGGGTCTCTGGGTGTGAGGTGTTTGTGTGTGGGGTCTTATTCTTGAATAAGGATTAGGGTGTTAGTTACTACAGGAATTGGACATTGCATGGTTTTGGATCAAGCTTGTATTTTGCAACAAAGAAAACATAGAACCTTACGTGAACTAAAAGTGGTCAAAACAGTTTTGAGATTACCTCATATTTGAGGTTGTCAGGAGCAGGAGAAGGATTAGCCCCACTGAATAAATTTAAAAGGAGAAAGGGAGAAAAAATAAAATTGCATTTAAGATACAATTGTTTAAGGTACCAGTTATATGATGTAATGTATGAGTCACAGATGCACAACCAAATAAGAATACTGTAGGTGAAGGCATGTCTATGAAGGAGTTCATAAAATATTTGGGGAGTTGATCCTTAGGAAAAAGGAAATTATGCAACTGTGTGGCAGGAGTATGTGGCCTGTTTCTGCAGCAGCATATCTTTACAACTGGGCTGTTTACAAAGATGCATGCCATGTCCAAAGCAGGAATTAGTGTAGGGTTTTTATTTGAGGAGGGGAGGGGTGCCTTGCTCCTGAGAGTTGGTTATCCCAGGAATAACTACTCCTCTTATACATAAATCAAGGTTGTCATTCCAAATTGTGACCAATGAGATTCAGGTTTTCTAAGGACATTTGCAAAGAAGCAATATGTTTAAGTTAAATTTGAATGTGCTTTCTGCACTGTTCTGCACAAAGGTTGTACTACTGACGCCTTGTGGATGGCCGTGCACTTTGAATTTCCAGGACTGGATTTGTGCTTTGTTCTCCATTTTCCCTTGCCTTGTCCCCTTTGTGAGTAGAAGCAGGAGTTTCTGTGAAGTCTGCTTGTAGGTGATGTCTGTGCTCAAAGGAGAGAATATTTTTCTGTGTAAATCTGGTCTGTGTGGCCAGCAAGTCAATGACATATGGCCCATCCTTTCCAGGCTTATGTTAAAGACCTGAAGTGAAAATGAATTGCACAGAATTTCAGTTGCTCTATGAAAGAAAATGAAAAGCCAAAATATTACTTCAGAAGAATATGCCACTTGAAAATATAGGTGTGTGTGTGTGTTTTGTCTTTAAAGATAATCCTCTTAAGGCTGATAGTTTGACAACTTAGGCGTTTGGTTTCTGGGACACATCTGCAGAAATTTCCTTCAAATTGTCAGAGTGGTGGAGAGTACTTTCCTTCTGCTGAGAATCACAGTGTCATGACATACTCTAATCAGATATGTCATTGCCAAGGTTCCGGATTTCCAAAACATGGGGCATGATCTGACTCTCAGTGCCCTGAGCTGGGTTCTGAGTCTGGGCTTCAGGGCAAATAATCAAGTAGGATCAAACCAGCTGGAAGACACACTGTACCCAGAGTTGGTTGGGAGCCCTTTGAGTGTGTGCTAAAGCAAGTTGTATGCGTTAGAGACGGTATTCTCCTTTGTTCCTGGGACAGCCCACAGTATGGGCAGCAGATCAAAGATTTCTAGATAAACTTTAACATACACAGAGGATGTCTTCTTTTACCATGTATCTAATACTGCATGCCACCTTCAATAGAAATAACCAGGCTTCATAGCCCCCCGCCCTGTCCTTACTGCTAGATTCTTAGAATACTATAATAGGCACTGGTGGTACAGCATTCTATAAAACAGACTCTACTGTGGAGGAGGTAGACCTCCTTTTAAAGTATTTAAAAATACTTTAAATCCAAATTTTGTCTTTAAGAATAAATGATCACTAAATGATTCACAGATTTACCCTTAAAGCTTCAGTTAATCCCAGAGCTTTGCTTAATTTTGCTATTTTTTAAAGTTTTCATCTCTTTAGTCAGTTGATTCGGAGAAGGCAATGGCAACCCACTCCAGTACTCTAGCCTGGAAAATCCCATGGACGGAGTAGCCTGGTAGGCTGCAGTCTGTAGGCTGCCATCCATGGAGTCGCTAAGAGTCAGACATGACTGAGCGACTTCACTTTCACTTTTCACTTTCATGCATTGGAGAAGGAAATGGCAACCCACTCCAGTGTTCTTGCCTGAGAATACCAGGGACTTGGGAGCCTGGTGGGCTGCCGTCTATGAGGTCACACAGAGTCGGATACGACCGAAGCGACTTAGCAGCAGCAGCAGCAGCAGTCAGTTGATTAAAAGATTATTATACTGGTAGATAGTATCTATAATTAGGTATAATCAGAATCCCTGTAGTCAAGTGAGATATTTTCTATAGAGATGCAACAAATCCAAAATTTTCTCCTTGGTCAAAAGTTTCATTATCCTATCTGAAACTAATATAAATCCCAGAGTTGTGACTTAATTCAACAGATATTCCCTGGGCACCTACTCTGGGCCAAACACAGCAGGGGTGCAGCAATGAGCAAGACCCTCCTCCCCTGACTCCAGCTCTCAGGGAGCTTGTGACTAGTACATCCTGGGTGGACCCACAGCAGATGACATGGGGACACTTCACTCTTCCATCACTCAGGGTCCTACCATGCCCATGGTGAAAAATGTAAGGCCAGTGACACATGGTACTCTTATTAGAAAAGAAATAGATGGCAAGATTATTTGTGCTCAAGGGAGAATTTTCATAAAGAATTCATGGTAAGAGATGAAGAGGTAAGATTTAAATAGAAGAAATGACTAAGGAGTTTAGAGAAGAAGGAGATTAGAGGAAAAAAAAGCAGAGCAAGAATTAGGTACTTATATTGTTTCCTCTTTGTCATAGAGGGGAGTATCTGGGAGCCACACTTTTAAAAGTTTTCATTTAAAAAATGGGAGGGAGGATCAGAATAAAGAGATGGGGAGGTTTCCAGAGAAACAAGGTCAAGGATGAAAGTTGAAATAAGACATTAAATATCCAATGCTAATGTGGAAGTAAAAAAATAGATTAGCTATATTCCCATGTACCTAGAATGCAGGTATAGACAGCTGTCAATACTCATGTTTCTTTATGATTCTTTTCCACTTTTTCTAAACAAATTTTCTTCTTAACTTCATCAGTGGGCCACAGCACATTTAGACAGTTCTTCATGACTTTTTCACTGTTGTTTCCCAAGACAGCAGTGGACAAAACAGTATTGTAATATGGCCTCAAAACTTCCTCAGATCAACATCTACCAACCTAACGCAAGCATTCCATCTCAGATAATAGCTCCTTAGTTTCCTGAATTGCATTATGTAGCTTGGCTTTCATTTCATTTCATTGGCACAGAATGCTGTGTAAGATCAATTCTGTCACCCCACTCCAGTACTCTTGCCTGGAAACTCTCATGGACGGAGGAGCCTGGTAGGCTGCAGTCCATGGGGTCGCTAAGAGTCCGACACGACTGAATGACTTCACTTTCACTTTTCACTTTCACGCACTGGAGAAGGAAATGGCAACCCACTCCAGTGTTCTTGCCTGGAGAATCCCAGGGACAGCGGAGCCCGATGGGCTGCCGTCTATGGGGTCGCACAGAGTCGGACACGACTGAAGCGACTTAGCAGCAGCAGCAGCAGCAGCTCTAAGAATAATAATAGTCAGAAGAACACAGACATGTGTCACAGTTTTCAGATGGGGAGGCTTGAGATACTTTTTGAAACTCTTAAGTTCCTGCTGTTAGGCTTGAATTTAATTCATGATGGAGGTTTAATAGAGTTCTACTGGATTTATAGCACTCTACTCGTGGAAATTCATGTTTACATGTACTCACAGTTCAGATAAGAGAAAAACCCTACTTTCCCTTGAGTTGGGCAGTGGACTAGCATGAATCTCCCTACAGAGTAACCATAAAGGTAAAACCAGACAGACCCTGTGCTGACTTGGTATCATTTTTATAGGGTTCTAATCGCTCCCTTTCTGAGCTGTAAAAGACAGTCTGAACACAGCTCTGATTTCAGTGATACTTAGAAGGATTAACAACCACAACTGTGATGACAGTATTATAGGAAAACAGATCTGTGCTAGACAGAGCAATGTTTATGGGGTTTGGAGGTAATTGTCATAAAACTGCAAAAGACTGCAGAGGTTCAGGGAAAATGTGTGAGTGTCTTGGAAACCAGGCCTCTGGTTCCTGTTCTACCACTGACCTGACAGTTTGACAGCTGTGCCTCAGTTTCTCTATCTAGAAGATGGAAGAGAAGAATAGTTGCCTTGGTATTTGCCTCCCAGGTATGTATGAATTTGATGAAATGATATATGAAAAGTGTACTCGATCATGGCAAGCTTAAATATTTCCGATTGCTTCAAGTCAATACTTTAAAGTCAATTTTAAAAAACATTTTTAAGCATTATTTTGAGCATTTTAAAAAAGATATTACTTGATATGAACCATTTTTAAAGTCTTTATTGAATTTGTTGCAATATTGGCTGTTTCATGTTTTGGTTTCTTGGCCCTGAGTCATGTGAATCTCCCCTACCAGGGATTGAACCCACACCCCTTGCATTGGAAGGCAAAGTCTCAACCATTGGCCCACCAGGGAAGTTCCAGTTTTGAGTACTGTAAACACTATATACAAAAGAATCCACTCAGTAAGAATTTCCCAACATATAATACACTAGTAAAATACTGTATATCAGTGGCTCCACTGGAAGTAAGATTTAAAAACATGAAGGAAAGCAGCATATGGTCAGGGGAGTGTGGAAACTTGTTTCCAGGGTCACTTATATCACAGACTGCACAATATTTGACATATAGTTTTCACTCAGTCCCTACCTGAGGAAATAAACCAAGAATTAAATTATTAAAATATATATCTGCATTTAAAAAATAACCAGTGTACAGAAAGCAAAAATAAATGGCTCAGGACTTCCCTGGTGATCCATGGTTTGAACTCCGTGCTTCTACTACAGAGGGCATGGGTTTGATCCTTGATCAGGGAACTAAGATCCTGCATGCTATGTGGCACAGATGAAAAAGAAAAACTAGCTCAAATAAAATAGTGTTTCTTTCATATAATGCTTGCATATGACTTTCCTTTTTCTCTTTCAGTGTAAACACTTACTAAAAAGCAGGGGGTTGTACAGGTTGAACCACAGGATACTGGCTAATGGCTGTTTCACACACTTTAACGTAATGTAAAGACTGAGAAGAACTGGTGAGCAATCCCCAGGCACATTAGGGTTGAAGGAATCGTATAAAAGACAGCTTGGAACTCCAGAGTTCCTTCAAGTCCAGATCACCTCAAGGCTCAGATCTTGAAATGTCTCAAAGATGTGATGGTGTTTGCTAGTACTGAGCAGAGGATTGCTGGAATGGAAGACAGACTGTCTAGTCCCTCTCCTTAACCTACTCTATTCTAGGTAAACACATGTAAACAAGTAAACAGAAGTAGCTGTCGGGCTAATCAAGAACTGTGGATCCATGTGGACAAGTTTCCTGCGCAAACCATGGTCAGTCTGTACTCTGCCTTCCAAAGCGGGAGTGTCAGTTTCATTGAGGTCCGCTTACCTAAGGACTGAATTAAGCAAACTTACATTCCTTACAATGAAATTCCAATAAGTCATCTGAACCCAACAGTCTTACCTGCTGGTTTGATCTGACATCACTGAAATTCATCTTTTTTCCCAAGTCTAGAATCACCGCATTCTTAGTTTCACGGATGTAATCATCACTCACTGGGTGGGAAGACTTTGTATTTTTCTTCATTAGTCCCTGGGATGGCCTGTAAAATTAATTCACCCCTAAGTCACTCATGAAAAGCCCTGGTCAGGGTACAAAGGCCTAGGAATTAAGAGTGGTTGGAATGACAACCATACACCAGGAGTCCTCAAGCACTTACGTAGGGCATCTTGTGTGCAAAAGTTGAGCACTGAGCAAAGAATCTGTGTATAGAGGTGTTTTCAGTATTTAAATTATAAAAATATATTTAAAATGCGTGCATGCTAAGTCACTTCAGGCATGTCTGATTCTTTATGACCCCATAGACTGTAGCCCACCAGGCTCTTCTGTCCATGGGATTCTCCGGGCAGGAATACTGGAGTGGGTTGCCATGCCCTCTTCCAGGGGATCTTCCTAACCCAGGGATCAAACCTGGGTCTCCTGCATTCAGGTGGATTCTTTACCATCTGAGCCACCAGGGAAAAGATAGTGATAATATAGGATAAGTGATAATGATAACTGATAGGCCTATCCTAGACTAAGCTATTCTTATGCAGACCCCTTCTTAAATGACATCTTTTACATCAAGAAACCTCACTGAGGGACTTCCCTGGTGGTTCACTTGTTAAGACTTACTCTTCCAATGCAGGAGGTGGGGGTTCAATCCCTGGTCAGAGAGCTAAGATCCCACATGCCTTTTGGCCAAAACCCCAAAACATCAAAAAGAAGCAATGTTGTGACAAATTCAATAAAGACTCAAATCTTGAGATACTTACATGGATGGTGCGCTTTTAGGCAGCCCCATGGCATTGGTGGGTGGGATGGCAGGGAGAGAAGGCAGAACGGAGCTGAGGAAAGCCACTGGGTTCTGAATCCGGCTGGTGGGAGAGACAGGAGCTGGGGACACACAGCGGGGCTGAAACTGGTTTCCGCTGGAGATGGAAAAGGTGAGTGGCAGTTGCACTGGCTCTGTTGGACCTGGAGTAGGGAGTGGCTCGTTTTGGATGGAGGCCCCTCCTAGAGATTTGGTTTGAGCAGAGGGGTGAGTAACTAAGAGGCTTTCTTTGCTCACTGTCCTCTGCATGGCTTGAGAAGTGCTGCTCAGTGTGAACACTGGAGAGCTGGAAGGGGACACGGAGGCCGCGGTGGTACTTGTAGAGGGGAAGAAGTGCTTTGGCCGGGCCAAGCTGAATGTCTGTGATGGCGGGGCCTTCGCATGCTTGCTGGACACTGTCACTGCTGGAAGAGTAGTGGAGTTCAAAACACTCATGTTGAAAGGAAACTCCTTAGGAGATAAAGGAGATGGGTTTTGCAACTGATGCTGTTCCAGTAAAACTTGGTTGTGAAGCTGTTGTAGCTGACTGGAGTCGCTGCACACAAAACAAGAGTAGGGGAGAGAAGAGAAAATGTCACCATCGCCTCACCCGTCAGAAAGTGCCCAGCCAGGCTCTTCATCATTCGGTTGGTCAAAAAGTTCTTTCAGAAATCAGAATGAACTTTTTGGTCAACTCAGTATCTGCTAAAAACGCACAGCCAGAGTGGCCAGCAATCAGCCAATCAGTGTCTTGTGAGTTCTCCCCTTCTTTCCAGATCTGTTTGATTGCCAGGAAGAAGGGAAAGGCCACCACAATGCACAACTCCATGAGACATCATTTATTGACATTTTGTCCTTTGTGTTGTGACCTTGGAGTTGGGCAATGCAGCAGCCCCATTTTAGAATGTTTATGAATTTGGAAGAAGAAATAGAAACAATGGTCCTCTTGTTGGGAGTGCTCAAAGTTCTGAGTAGATAGTATCTGGGTTAGGGGTAGGCCATAAAATTAAAAGACGCTCCTTGGAAGAAAAGTTATGACCAACCTAGGCAGCATATTAAAAAGCAGAGACATTACTTTGCCAACAAAGGTCCATCTAGTCAAAGCTATGCTTTTTCCGTTAGTCATGTATGGATGTGAGAGTTGGACTACAAAGAAAGCTGAGCACCAAAGAACTGATGCTTCTGAACTGTGATGCTGGAGAAGACTCTTGAGAGTCCCTTGGACTGCAAGGAGATCCAACCAGTCCATCCTAAAGGAAATCAATCCTGAATGTTCATTGGAGGGACTAATCCTGAAGCTGAAACTCCAATACTCTGGCCACCTGATGGGAAGAACTGACTCATTTGAAAAGACCCTGATGCTGGCAAAGATTAAAGGCGGGAGGAGAAGGGAATGACAGAGGATGAGATGGCTGGATGACATCACTGACCTGATGGACGTGAGTTTGAGTAAATTCTGGGAGTTGGTGATGGACAGGGAGGCCTGGTGTGCTGCAGTCCATGGGGTTGCAAAGAGTCAGACACGACTGAGTGACTGAACTGAACTGAACTAGGGTTAGGGTTAGGCTTGGGCTTCTGGACAGGTGTTGAGCTACACACTGATGTTAGTTACTAACACTAAAGAGGGCTGAATTCCCCCCAAAATGTGCTAGATTCGTCACTCTGCTTCATTTTAGAGCAAACCTTAGCAAAGCAGCTGGATATGTCTTGCTGTTTCTCATCCTCTTCTAACAACAAAGCATTATAGGTAAGGTAACCATATGTTTCGATGCATTCTAGACCATCCTCCTTTATGCCTGTTTTCCTGCCATAATTACTGCTGGTGCTCTTTCGCTCTCAAAAATGTCATGGTTTCAATGCTAGATTATGTGGTCACCATAATTATAAATGTTGCCTTAGACTTGGCTTGTGCCTAAAAAAAGGAAGATGATCAAGCTGGGAGCACTTTCTCTATTTAAAGGAATCTGACTCACAGAATCGTTGTATGATTTGCCGTAAGTCCCACAGTCTAATACTTTCTCTTAAAATAGTTAATCATTTTTTAATAAAGAAAATGGAAAATGTCTAAATACTATACATGCATCAGATTGTCAGGGCTGTCAAGTTTTGCTGTTTAGGAGACTCTCCTCTTGAGTAAATAACCGTAGGAGGAGCCACAAGTGAGACCACAGTGCTTCAACCACCATGGGTTTATGGTCTCTGAAAGTATACCTGGAACATAGAGGATGGTCTGCTGAACATGAGATCTATTAAAAATGAAAGGTTCTACATTTTCATACCATCAGGAAAGTCAACACCAACAATACCAAGTCAGGGGCTTCTCTGGAAGCTCAGTGGTAATGAATCCTCCTGCTGATGCAGGAGACATGGATTCGATCTCTGATCTGGGAGGATTCCATATGCTGTGGGGCAACTAAACTCGTGGGCAGCAACTACTGAGCCTGTGCTGTGGACCCCGGGGCCACAGCTGCTGCAGCCTGCGTGTCCCAGAGCAGGTGCTCTGCAACAACAACAAAAGCCCCACCCCAGCCCTCCCGCAGTGAGAAGCCTTCGCAGGGCAGCTAGAGAAGAGCCTGCACGCCAGCAGAGACCCAGTACAATAAAAATAATAAGTAAAACTCTATATATTTTTAAAAAGATTGACTCAGAAGGTTCTCCAAACCTTGATTTTAAAAAATCCTTGGAGTTTATGGCATTTTCCCTTCCCTTCATTGACATATCTGATACACAATATATGGAAAAGTAACTTCACAAAGTAAAGACCAATCTCTACTTTCATTAAAGTACTTTCTCCTGTCAAATGCTACATACTGTATGATCCTTTGTTAAACTATGAAAACTCTTGTCTTGGATTAAACTAAGAATTTAGAAGTACTAGCCCTACTTGGCAGAATAAGTTTCTTCCCCCCTTTTAGAAGTAAGTATTTAAGCTGAGAGAATAAAGTAAAGTAAATTAAACCTTTTCATTTTATATAGCAATCAAGAGAAGTAGAAATATCTTTCTTAGATATCCTTAGAAAAATATACACAATTAACATTATTTCTGCTGGTGTTAAACCTTCCCAATGGCATGAAAATATAAGACCTTTACAATTTTAGTGGATCTCATATTTGGCAGGTCCCATTCTGTGAATGCTATAGCATAAAGACAATGTTGTGTGACTTTTAGGACAGGTTTGTATTGTATTCTTGAGTACATTTTAATCTGATGATGATGCAGAAATATTTTCTTGTGGTTTGGAAGTAGAAAAAGTAGTATATGAAAACTAAGTGATCTTAGAAAGCTAGGGATGAAAAAAGGGGGCCAGGAAGTCACTTGATATTGATTGATTCTGATTTTCTTTTAGTTCCCATTGAATGAAAACCGAGAACTAGCTTTTAACTTTGTCAGACTTTAAATAGCATCTTGGCCCTTATAATTTAATGCAGTATATTGGAGGGTCACAAACCTTAAACATAATGATATATGAGATTCAGCATCAAATTGTTTTGATTATCTAAGATTCTGGAAGAATTCTGAGAATAATGTGTCTCTTTGATTGATAGGCCTCCCCGATGACTCAAATGATAAAGAATCTGCTGCAATGCAGGAGACCTGGGTTTGATCCCTGGGTCAGGAAGGTCCTCTGGAGAAGGCAATGACACCCCACTCCAGTACTCTTGCCTGGAAGATCCCATGGACGGAGGAGCCTGGTAGGCTGCAGTCCATGGGGTCGCGAAGAGTCGGACACGACTGAGCGACTTCACTTTCACTTTTCACTTTCATGCATTGGAGAAGGAAATGGCAACCCACTCCAGTGTTCTTGCCTGGAGAATCCCAGGGACGGGGGAGCCTGGTGAGCTGCCGTCTATGGGGTCGCACAGAGTTGGACACGACTGAAGCGACTTAGCAGCAGCAGCCAGTATTTTTGCCTGGAGAATCCCATGGACAGAGGAGCCTGGCGGGCTACAGTCCATGGTGTCATAAAGAGTTGGACATGACTTTTTTTCTCCAAATGTTACTAAGCTCTATCTTGTTTCAGAAGGGATTTAAAACACCTGTTTCAATTTGCTTATTCATTACAACAGGGCAAGGTGTCAATTCTAGTAGTCAACAAACTTTTATTGAATCTTCTGTATGTTTACTTTGCTAGGTGCTATAGGATATACAAATATGCCTCAGATAGTGTGAACTATTCAGGGCTTAAAAAAATCTTTCTATATATGCATGTAACACAAATAATGAGTGGTTATTTACAGATAACATATTTGTTGTTGTCATTCAACTTAGTTATAGAATTTACTATTTAATAATGATACACATTGCAGTGAAAGAAGAAAGGAAAAGTTAATTACAAAGTATACAAAACCCTGAACAACCTGTCTAATTCAAAATAACAGCCTATCGTAAAGTGCTATACGCTCAGCTGTTCACATCTTGTTGCTGTGAGGATTTCTGAAATCAGGGTTATACCCAAGCTTTCTTTCTGTAGATTATCAACTCTCTCGGGTTATCTGAAAATATCTTTTCTTTTGTCACAACTTAATTAAAGCTTAATGCTCAAGAATATGGCCTCTGCAGAAAGACTTAGATCCTAATCCTGGCTCTGCTACTGATTATGTGTGTGGTTCTGGGTGGTTTCTAGGTTTTTTCGACCCCGATTTCTTCATAAGTAAAAAAGGAGTAAATAATTTCTCTTCACATTGTTGTGAGAATTGGTAGATGAATCACCTAAATCAGTTGAGTGATCAACAAATTGTGGCTATTAAATTTTTCAGTTTCTGAACTACAGATACCAGTTTTAAGATTTGTAAGAATGAACATGGGTTTCAAAAATGTTAAGGTTGCATCTTATTGTGGTTCTGGAATATGAAAGAATTTCTTAGGGATCTTAAGCGGTTGAGATAAAATGTCAAGGCTTCATGGCAAGCACTGCGGAACAAACTTGGGCTATTGTATCAAGTACCTTTGAAAGCAGTTTTGGCGACAACAATTGGGGCGGTATGATCTGGAGCCAGCTCTCATTGGCTCTGGAGAGAAGATTGTGCACACCTCTTCCCAATCCCCAGTTCAATGATCTTTCTTTAGTAACTTGAAATCATCCCTGGTGGGAGAAAATTGGCAAGTGCTGCAAGTCAGGGCTTCCCTGCCTCTGTTGGTAATTGAAACATTTGCCAGGGCACCACTGATTAAGATAACTAATTCTGGGTAAATATGTCCCTGCAATCAGATTTAGCTGTGGTTTTGGCAGGGGTAATCATGCTGGCTGTGCAGAGAGCATAAAAGGCAAACAAACCTCACTAATTTAGGCACCACTGGCTAGAGAGTCAATTGGCCTGGGAAAGGATCCAGGCATAGTTTTTAAGTGTAGGTGAATTGTTTTTAAACTTCAGCGAGCTTCAGAATCCTCTGTTGGGCTTGTTAAAAAGATAGATTTCTGGGTCCCACCCCCAGGGCTTCTGGTTCAGTAGGTCCTAGTGGAATACTAGAGCCTGTATTTCTATCAGGCCCCAAGGGGACGCCAGTGCTTTGAATAGCAGGCCTCTAGGTGATTCTTACCTGCATCCAAGACTGAGAACCACTGCTCTAGAGAAACACTTGTCCGCAAAGCATACGTTTTCCCAGTACATTCTCATTTTGTTTCTGACATTTTATCTACTTTAAATGTTTATTCTTGTTTTTCTGGCCATGGAGGAATGTGTGTATAGGGCTGGGTGGGGTGACAAAGGGTTGTAAGTCAGGTTCACCAACTTTTACACTTGTAGTTTCCAACTGGCTGTACCTAAGAATAATCTGTGGAGAGATTATGATTCAGCTGGGGTGCAAGGCATAAATATTTTTCAGAAGCCCTACATTTTTTTTTTTAAATTTATTTGTTTTTGGTTGCACTGGGTCTTCTTTGCTGTGTGCAGCTTTCTAGCTGTGCAGCAGGGCTACTCTTTGTTGCAGTGTGCAAGCTTCTCGTTGGTGTTTCTCGTTGTGGAGCATGGCTCTAGTGTGCAGACATCAATAGTTGTGGCTTAGTTGCCTGCAGCATGTGGGATCTCCAGACCAGGGATCAAACACGTGTCCCCAACATTGCAGCAGATTCCTATCCTGTGCGCCAGGAAGTCCGAAGCCCTACATTTTTATTCTAGAGTGTAGCCAGGATGAAGAATCTCTTCTTTAGATAGCTTAATATTCAAGTTGAAATTTTCAAAGTCTAAATTATCTAGGTTTTGATGATAGTGTTTAAAAATGACAGCTTCCCTTTGCAGTTTTAAGATCTATAAGAATTCTATTTTCTATATGAATGGCAAATTGAAGAACAAGCAGAAAATGGTATCCTCAAGATTACTGAGTCAATATGTTTTAATGTAAAACCTAGAAGATTAACATCAATAAGGTTAAAACCAGTAAGAAAGTGTGTAAGCATGTGGATTCACAAAGGGAGTATGTGTATGAGAGAGAGAGAGGGAGGAAGAAAAAATGGAGGAAGGGGGGAGCATCCACGCGCATATTCTTGTCTCTAATACAAAAGTTAAGGAAGGCAAAACATATTAAAGAATTATATAGTGCTGAGGACTGGAGTTTTAGAGGGCGTCACTACATAACTTAGTAGAATTTTTATATTCATTGAAAATTTCATGTGGTAGCTACTGCTGGCTGGCTACTTAATTCTCCCCTTTGTGAAGGGATTGGTTTTACTCCTGGAGCCAACCTGTGCAGCCAAAGACTACACTTCCCAGCTTCCTTTATTGTTAGTATGCCATGTGACTAAGTTCTGGCCAGTGAAATATAAGCAGATGATTTGGAGTGAGTCCTTAGAAGACTCCTTTAAAAGACAGTAATATCACAACTTCTACCCATTTGTTCTTTCTGATGCTTGAAATGCAGACGTGATGACTAGACCACCATCATCCATCTTGGACCATGAGGGTTCTTGGAGAAGAAGCCAGTGCTAAAATGGCAGAGCAGAAGATAAAACACTGGCTTCTTAATGACTACAGAACCCTGATAACAGCCCCAGCAGCCCCTCTAATGCCTTTATTTCATAGGAAAATAAACCCTCATGTATTTAACTCACTGTTACTTTGGACTTTCTGCAACATGAAAGTAAATCTAATAGTAAGAGGAGGCTCTACAAAATGGCAAATGGATTGTCTGGGGTTACCTGTACCCACGACTTGTTTCTCTGAGAACTGCCTTCACACACAGTTGTGATTTGATCCATTTGACTCTTCTTCCCTGTAAACCTAAATCCTCTGCACCTGGCAAGGATGGGCTAATTGGTATTTGGAATGGAGCTGCTGAGAACGATGTAGTCAGCAGTGAAAAGAAAGTGAAAGTGAAAGTCCCTCTGGTCTTTGAGACCCCCTGGACTATAGAGTCCATGGAATTCTCTAGGCCAGAATACTGGAGTGGATAGCCTTTCCATTCTCCAGGGGATCTTCCCAACGTCCCAGGATTGAACCCAGGTTTCCTGCATTGCAGGCAGATTCTTTACCAGCTGAGCCACAAGGGAAGCCTAGTTAACAGTGGAACTTGACACAAATCGTGAAAGGACATGTCATTATGGGCCAGATATGAGTTGATGAGGCTTCCAAGAGAGAAGAGTGGAGAGGATATGCAAAGAGGAAGCAAGGGGGTGCTCTACGGAACATGAACAGCAGATAGAAGCCAGACTGACCATGTATGTGATCCTAGCTCCTAATGAGAGAGTCAGTTCCTAGGCAGGTGGATAAGAAGTCCAGGGTCCCTGAGGAGGAGAGAGAGGGATCTGGGGCTCTTGAGGAGGAGATAAGGGTCTGGAATTTTCAAGGAGGAAAAAAGGGCAAATGTCTTTTTTTTTCCTCTACATTCCTTAGTTTTAGTCTCATAAAATATTTGTTTCTTTAAGCCCAGAACTGATGATTACACAACAAAGGACTCAGTTTAAACTCTGTACTAAGAATTATATAACAACAATGTATCTTGTTTGAGGACAGTTTCTCCTTGAAAACCTTCTGACTAATCCTGTTATTTTAGAATGTTTATTATGGGAGTGGGTCTGGTAAGATCTTTCTATTGTTAGTTCTAATCCTGTCATCTTAAAAAGTAAATTGTGGGAGTGGGCCTAGTAAGATCTTTACAACTTTGAGACATTCTTTTGATTTACTATAGTAGCCAATTGAAAAAGTATATAACTCCTTTGCTAACACTAGCAAAGGTGGGCACTCTCCGTCTCCCTTCTGATGTCTATGTCAGAAGCTTTCTCTGTCCCTTTTTCACTTTAATAAAACTCTGCTACACGAAAGCTCTTGAGTGATCAAGCCTGGTCCCTGGTCCCAAAGCTAAATCTTCTTCGGAGATCACGAATCCGACATTGTTCACCGTAAGCTATCACTAGCTCCCTACTCTCCTTCTCTGTGCAGGGCCTGGCTGTGTTTTGTTTCCCATTCCTGCTTATATCCCTACAATAACCTCTTCCCTTCTTTTTACTTCAAGTAATTCCTGTTTCCTGTGACTGGCAGAACTTTGAGGGGACAGAAGTTTAATTTATATGCAGAGTACATCATGAGAAACACTGGGCTGGATGAAGCACAAGCTGGAATCAAGATTACAGGGAGAAATATCAATAACCTCAGATATGCAGATGACACCACCCTTATGGCAAAAAGTGAAGAACCACTAAAGAACGTCTTGATGAAAGTGAAAGAGGAGAGTACAAAAAGTTGGCTTAAAGCTCAACATTCAGAATACTAAGATCATGGCATCCAGTCCCATCAATTCATGGCAAATAGATGGGGAAACAGTGGAAACAGTGACAGACTATTTTGGGGGGCCCCCAAATCACTGCAGGTGGTGACTGCAGCCATAAAATTAAAAGACATTTGCTCCTTGGAAGAAAAGCTATGACCAACCTAGACAACCTATTAAAAAGCAGAGACATTACTTTGCCAACAAATGTCCGTCTAGTCAAAACTATGGTTTCTCCAGTAGTCACGTATGGATGTGAGAGTTGAACTATAAAGAAAGCTGAGAGCTGAAGAATTGATGTTTTTGAATTGTGGTGTTGGAGAAGACTCTTGAGAGTCCCTCGGACTGCAAGGAGATCCAACCATTCCATCCTAAAGGAAATCAATCCTGAATGTTCATTGGAGGGACTGAGGCTGAAGCTGAAACTCCAATACTTTGGCCACCTGATGGGAAGAACTGACTCATTTGAAAAGACCCTGATGCTGGGAAAGATTGAAGGTGGGAGGAGAAGGGGATGATAAGATGGTTGGATGGCATCACTGACTCAATGGACATGAGTTTGAGTAAATTCTGGGAGTTGGTGATGGACAGGGAGGCCTGGTATGCTACAGTCCATGGGGTCACAAAGAGTCAGACAAGACTGAGTGACTGAACTGAAGTATTTCTGGGTGTGACTTGTATGTTTCGTAACATTTAATTTTATGCCCAGAATTTGTGTGGTAGGGAGAAAAATATAAAACTAAGCAACATGAACTGCTTCCAGTGAGTACCTTGTGATCAGCACCAAGGAACACATGATGGGAGTCCTATTACCATAAATTTCACTGTTGATATTTAAAGGTCTATGTAGTTATCAATGTAATTTTTATCACTTTGATGTGTGGATCAAACAGAACGTAATAGTACTATCACGTTCAACATTTGCTTTACTATGGATGCACACTAAATATTGCAACAGGACGCTGATGGAAGCTCTGAAGAGGGTTTGGGCCACAGGTGCATCAAATTCAGAGGTGACTGAATTTTTATGACTTCTTTCATCCCCTTACATTTATATGAAGCCTACTGTGGTTACCACAGCATATCTAGCCATATCAAGGAACTATCTAAAAAACAGTTGATATCTTTTCTATAATGAGTATAAAAACTTAAGCTGAAGTAGAAATGGGAAATAGAGAGATGAAATTATAGGCTGTAAAGATTATTAGACCTAAGAAAGGGCTTTGTAAGAATGGTATAGAGGTGGGAGGAATGTTCAAGTGGGGCGGCACCTAGGATCTGTGTATACCTATGGCTGATTCATGTTGATGTACGGCAGAAACCAATACAAAAATTATAAAGCAATTATCCTTCAATTAAAAATAAATTAATTGAAAAAACAGACCAATAGACACAAAGATATTTATAAGAGCCCAGAAGTGGCAAATTTGGGTTTTAAAATCCAGACAGTTTTAGCACAGGGAACTATATTCAATATTTTGTAATAACCTACAAGAAAAAAGAATCTGAAAAGGAATACATATGTATAACTAAATCACTTTGCTGTACATCAGAAACTAGTACAACATTGTAAATCAACTATATCTGAATTTTTCTAAAAAAGGAAAAAATTCAGGTGCAAAAAATACTGAAGGAAGTGGAGGGACTTCCCTGACAGTACAGAGGTTAAGACTATGCTTCCACTTTAGGGGACACAGTTGGATCTTTGATTGGGGAATTAAGATTGTGCAAGCTGCTCAGTGTAGCCAAAAGGTAAAATGGCTCAAGAAGCTGAGTCAAAAAAGCTTTATTAAAACAGAAAAGTGCAGAAGTGCTTCACCTGAAAAAACTCAAAAAAATCTAGTATAGGACAAATATCTTTTTGAGCCAGTTTAGATGTAACATTTCTTGGAAGTAGAATATGAATAGTAAGGATGATAGTAATAGCACATTTACACTGATGTAAGGATATATGATCTGCAAAGCATTTAATGTGTGTTTTCTCATTTCATAATTCTCCTTTTCAGCTTCATCATTTTTAAGAAGGGCAGACTCAGAGAAGGTCACAGGCACTCTTGGTTATCCATTCTAATTTTTACTTACAGTTTGGGCTTGGCCAGAACTGGAGGGGGCTCTTTGACGGGTGAGGAAGGCTCAGAGATTTTTGCTGACTGTCCATTGAATCTCTCCTGGAAGGGATCTGGCCTGGTCTGGTGGGCGGTTACCATGCTACCCTCGGAGGATTCTTCGCTTCCTTTGTCATCTTCAGGCAGGTTGAAGTGCACACGGAGCCCGATCCTTGAGCTGGACCGGGGCTCATTGTGGTTCACCAGGACCCCTTCCAGTTTGGGTTTAGGGGGTTGTTCCACAGGAGGCTCTGGGTTGGGTGGGGATGTCTGTTGCTCAATAAGAGCCAGGTTGGTGGTGGAGTTGGCTGAGTGAAGAGACCCATTGTTTCTGAGATCTTCATTTCCTGAAAGGATGATAACAGGACCTGAGCCATTAGCCTTACTCAACAAGACTGAGAAAGGACTGTAAACCTGAGTTGGGGCAGGAATCCAACTTAGGTGAATGTGCTAATGAGAGATGCTTGTCAAAAACAGAAAACACAATCTGAGGCATTAAAGAATGGTAAGGCTACAGGGGGAAGAAACTCAAAAAAATCTAAGTAGCATTTTGGAAAGAATTTTAGAAGTCTATGTAAGACCAAGGAGATGTTTTCTTAGGGAATATAATAAATAACAGCAGGATAACTGAGATGGTGGAGATAAATGCGATAAGAAATTAGAAATTGAATTCTGTTCAGGAACACTTTCCTCAATAATTCAAAAACATTTGAGGAGAGCCACACTAGCTTCATATAAAAAGCAGTAAGAAAGGGTAAAGTATACTCTTCATACTCATATTCAATATCATAGTCTAAATCAGTGGTTTGGCACCAGGGACTGGTTTTGCGGAAGACAATTTTTCCATGGACTGGGGTTGGGAAGGTTGGTTTCAGGATGATTCATTCAAGTGCATTACATTTATTATGCCGCTGCCGATCTGACAGGAAGTGGAACTCAAACAGTAAAGTGAGATGGGGAGCAGCTGTAAATACAGCGGAAGCTTCACTTGCTCACCTGCCACTCGCCTCCTGCTGTGTGGCCTAGTTCCTGACAGGCCATGGACTGGTACTGACTTGGGGGTTAGGGAATCCCTGGTCTAGACGGTTACGGCATTGAAAGAATCCTTACCTCTCACATCTAGCTGTGCAATGCTCGACACTGTGCCATACTTATTGCTTGCAGTACATGTGAAGCACCCAGAGTCTTCTGCAAATACCTCAGCAATGACCAAAGTACAGATCTCCTCTAAAGCCAATAAAGCAGAGATGGTTACTGACTTTTTATGGAAACGGAATTATGGAATTTTCTGATATTAGATAGTGATTCTATAAAAGTCAATAGAAGAAGATGATTATATCGTTTGAAAATAATTAGTCCAATTGTTTGATTGAATTGACTGGTTAGCAGACCAAATGAGCCAAAGGATGTAAAATGAATAACTCCATGCAGACACTCAGCAAGAGAATTTAATAATAATATAATACAGATTATGGATTCATAATTATTATGTTTTTATGTCATCAGTCCAGAAAACAAAAGTAGAACCAAGAAACAATAAGCTTAAAATCACAAAAACAAAGGATTTAAAGCAAAAGGAGGCTATGGCTGATTCATGCTGATGTATAGCAGAAACCAACACAATATTATAAAGCAATTATCCTTCAATTAAAATTAAATAAATTTTTTTAAAAAGCAAAAGGAGTTCTGTGTGAACTAAAAGGATTGAAAAAAACAATTTTTAAACCCAGATCTCACTATTTCCATGGAGAACTATTTTCTTCTTTTTTTGTGACCTATTCTGTGGGGAACTTTTGTCATGAGGTAATTTTAAATGAAGGCCATAATTTAAAACTGGACAGTAAATATTTTGCTTAGCTACTAGTAATTAGTCGGTCGAGCAACTTAGAATTCTGGGTGAAAGAAAAGTGAAATGCACCTTTTTTTTTGTGATACTATGATAATTCTTTTAAGATTACTCCAATACAGAGCATGAACCCCCTTTGAGTAACTGCTGAAACGATTCCCAGATAGAATCATCTGATTACAGCCTTAAACTATTATAGTTAGGTGTTCCTTGGCAACTAATGAAGTGAGATATAAGATGGTAACATAAACCTCCAGTTATCACTCAGTAGAACTGACATTAAAAACAAAATTAACAAAAGCAAAGTTGTATTAGAAACTTGGCATCTCAGTGTTTCGTGATAACTGGATTGAATTAGCTGGACAACTTCTAGGAGAACCAGATAGGAAGCCATGGCAGACAGTGTTGAGTACCTGCTCAGTTAACTCTTCGTCTTCCTTACTCCTTATGAATAGAATCCTGGCTTTGTCTACCCTCACTGAAGTGACCATAGGCTTCAAGGCAGACTGGCATCTCAGCCTTGGTTGGTGAATCGTGATTGGTCATGCTAACCAGTCATGCTAACTCTGTGCTTGCTTAGGTGGTGGCATGTGACGCACAATTTTGATCAATAAGATATTAGGGGAAGTCTCCTGGGGAGTTTCTGGGAAAGTTTTCTTTGCTCTTTAAAAGGAATAACAGAGAGCAGTATTCCCTATTTTTGCCTCTGGACATTTTCATCTGCATGTAATACCCAGAACTGTGGCTGCTGTTTTGGGTATATTAGTAGAACCAGCTTAAGAGGATACTCTGAAAGTGACAGAATGAGGGGAGGAAAAAAGCTTGGTCCTCGATGATCTGAGATGCAAAATTAAGCAGTCTCAAGACTGCCATTTCTTAGGGCATTTTGCAGTGTGACAAGATAGATTTTTCTTGTTGCTTAAGCCACGTTTGGTTAGGTTTTCTTTGCTTGCTGCCCAAAGAATCTTAAATGATGGAGAGGCGAAGTTTGGTTTTTGGTACCTCTCTGTCCTTTTTCTGAGGCTTATGCTTCCTTCTCTCTGTTCCCCTTCCCAAACATTTGCTCTCTCAGCTTTCAGGAACCTGCATTCAGAAAATGATCTGATAAATTTATTCAGACTACACTATACCTGCCTGATAAAATATTCTGTCTCCAAAGGGTATTTGTATTATACAAGGTGGAAGGAAGAACTCTCTGGACATGAAATTTTAGATTGTGGAGCTTGAGCTTAGTTTTGGGCATGGACCTCTTTAGGGTAACTCTGAAATTATTTTGTGTATGAGACTACCTAGTGAAAAAGCTTGTTCTGGTTGAAAGTATCAAAAGACTGAAATATTTTCAAGGGGAAAAATGCTTCTCCACTGCAAACAATGCTTAGCGTAAGACCACTGTGGTCTTTACTATATCCCCAAGGGCCTACTTACTGCATAATCCAAGGTTATGCAACATGGATTATTGTTGTTCAGTTGCTAAGTCATGTCTGATTCTTTGCGACCCCGTGGACTGCAGCATACCAGGCTCCCTTGTCCTTCACTGTCTCCCGGAGTTTGCTCAGATTCGTGTCCGTTGAGTTGGTGATTCTATCTAACCATCTCATGCTCTGCCACCCCCTTCTGTTCAGTGTCTGTATTAGGAACGCTTTCCCATTCAGTTTTTGGGAGAAAGAATTATAATAATGAAATTCCAAGCCATGATTCTTACCCATGGACACAAATACAATCTTATTTTTCAGGGTGATCACAGAGAGGACATTCAGATGTTTACGCTGTGGTTTGCGAATGACTTGTATTTTCTAGAGGTAAGAGCTTCTGTGTCATCTTAATATCCTCCCAACCTAATCTAATAACACCACTAACATTGTATTGATTCTGAGTTGATTCTGTGAATTTCAAAATCTGATGCGTAACTTTTGAGTAACATAGGCTGTAGAACTGGAATTGATCTAGTATCATGGAAATTGCTCAGCCCAGGTGAAGGAAATCATAAGTAGGAAAATATTCCTAAGAATATTCCTAAGAGGGAATATTCCTAAGAGGGAATATTCCTAAGAGGGAATATTCCTAAGAAGAAACATTCCTCAACAACCCAGAACTAACTGTATTCACAATAGGTATTGAATATATATTTCAGATTTGTACATGCTCCTCGTTTCCTTCTCCTTCAGTAGTAGCCAGAGTCGGCTTCGATCTTCTTTCTAAAACTTTTTTTTCTTGACACCAATATAACTGCAATATGTTTTATTACATATTTCAAATCACTGATCACATGAAAATGAAAGTTGAAATGATCTTTACCTGGCTCTGCCATGGATCGAGGTTCTAAAAGGAAAAAAAATTAAAACATTATGAGCATTCATTTTACTGAGAGGTGATATTTTCATCAGAAGCTTCCCACTGAATTTCACAATTTTTTTCTGCATACTCATGAGCAATTTGACTAAGCTAATCTGTAAATGTTAAGTAAAATGACCTAAGTACCAACGACCTTAATGGGGACAGGATATTTATCATAGAAGAACAGCAAGAGAGAACTGCTGCTACTTAAATGATGTGGCTGCATCTTGGGACATACCTGGGTTCCACTTGAGACATGCAAACCTTAGGTTGGGAAAACTTCCTGAATTAGCTGGTATTCAGGATGATTTATTTTTATTGTTTTCATTCAGCCTGACCTGAAAAATTTTGTGAAGACTGAGAGATCATTCTTGGCTTTGGGCTATCACATCTTGATATAATGTAGAATATACCTCCTGCCCTAAGGTTTCTAATATTAAGAGCCTCAGGATAGATGACAGGTTCCTCAAGAGCAGTTTTTATTTTAAAATTCTTTGGCATTTCTGAAAGTGCCTGATTGGTACTTAAAACAGGTGCTCAACTAATGTTTATGGAATTGCAGTCACGCAGAACAGTCTTTAACACTGATAAAACTAGTGAGGGTTTTTCTTTTTTTTCTCAGCTTAAATGGTATTCAGAATATTCTTGTTGCTGCTGCTGCTGCTTGTTAAACCTGATAGTAATTTGATTCATATATCTAATCTATTTTGTGATAGACAGGAAAAAAATGAACAAATTTCAGCATATTTATGACTGAAATGTGTCAAGCTGAAAGCACTGCATGACAAGAAAAGAAGAATTAACCACTTGGATACACACACACATATATGTTTATTACAATAAAAAATAAAACCCAAATAAATAATGAACAAATGATATGAATAGGTATTAAAAAAATAAATTTAAAGACCTAATAAATATGAAAAAGAAGTTCCATCCCACATCTAATTAGTGAAATGCAGATTAAAACAGGTGTTCTCATTTTGGACCTATAAAATTAGTGAAGATTAAAAAATATTTAATGTCCATTGTTAGTGAAGGTATTAAGACAAAGGGATTTCCCATGTATTTCTGGTTGTAGTAGAATATAACTGGAACAGCATGTGTCCCAGTTCGGCTGGGACAGATATCTGGTTTATTCTTGCAATTTCTGAATAATGATTAAGAGTACCTTCTTTTACTCTCCAAAACTGGGTGATCAATTATATGATCATTGTAAATTCAGTTCAACCTTTTTGGAGGGCACTATGGCAATTTATATTAAAAGCTTAAAAGTTGTCAACTTACAATAACAATTCTGCTCAAATTTATTCATAGATATTCTCTGTTAACATGCTTTGAGATATAGTTTATAATAGTAAAAATTTTTGGACATTCTACATTTTCAACAATAGGTGATTAAGTAAATATGAAATTGAATTGATTTATTTTTAAAGGTAAAAAAGATCTGTATTAATATGGAAAGATATTCATGAAATATTGAGGGAAAATCAATTTACAAAAAATCATTGATTTTTACTTAAAAAACATGCATGTTCAAGAGGGAGGGGACATATATCTGGACTTATGTCTGGTTCATGTCGATGTTTGACAGAAAAGAACACAATTCTGTAAGCAATTTTTCTTCAATTAAAAAAAAAATACATGGAAAAAGTTTTGGAGAATGTACACCAAAATATTAACAGGGCTTAGTTTGATGGATTATGATTATAAGTGATTTTTATTTTATTTTTATTACATTTTAATTCACTGTTAAGTTATAAAAATAATGTAAACAATAAATTTCTAAAAATTATTTAAAAAATAATTTAAAAGCATTGACTTACTTTTCTGTAAAATTCTAAAATCTGGAGAATCTTCTATCAAGGTCCCTTCTCTATACCACTCAACTTTAGGAGATGGGGCTCCTTTTACTCTGCATTCAAAGACAACTAGCTGACCCTCAGAGGCTGATAAATTTTGTAACATCTGTAATGAGAAGAATATTGTTAGAACCAAAAAGTATCTATTTTTGGAATCTACTTCCAACCTAGATGGCATATTAAAAAGCAGAGACATTACTTTGCCAACAAAGGTCCGTCTAGTCAAGGCTATGGTTTTTCCAGTGGTCATGTATGGATGTGAGAGTTGGACTGTGAAGAAAGCTGAGCGCCGAAGAATTGATGCGTTTGAACTGTGGTGTTGGAGAATACTCTTGAGAGTCCCTTGGACTGCAAGGAGATCCAACCAGTCCATTCTGAAGGAGATCAGCCCTGGGATTTCTTTGGAAGGAATGATGCTAAAGCTGAAACCCCAGTACTTTGGCCACCTCATGAGAAGAGTTGTCTCATTGGAAAAGACTCTGCTGCTGGGAGGGATTGAGGGCAGGAGGAGAAGGGGACGACAGAGGATGAGATGGCTGGATGGCATCACCAACTCGATGGACGTGTTTGAGTGAATTCCAGGAGTTGGTGATGGATAGGGAGGCCTGGTGTGCTGCAGTTCATGGGTTCACAAAGAGTTGGACACGACTGAGCGACTGAACTGAACTTAACTTCCAGTGCTGAGTTTTCCGAAAAGGCACTATTGCTTCTGTGTTTGGGTTTTCTCCAAATCTTGTACATTTCCAGCAGCTTCAATTCGGTGGATATACATCAAATCTATTTTTAAAGACATACTCATCTGTGCCCATAGGATACGTTTTCCTCACTGTCTTCTTCCTTCTCTGTTGTAGAGCCAGACAAATACTAGGCAAAATGTTCTGAGGGTTTGCAAAAATACTAATTCTCAGTACAGTCATTCTGCTTCCTTTGAGAAAATGCCCAAGTAGAGTTTGGTTTTCAGAAATAATAACAATTTTAAAAATTGCATAAACTTATATTGAGTATAAACTAGGTGTATTCGTTATGAAAGTAATGTATTTTGGGGGGCTTCCCTGGTGACTCAGTGGTAAAAGAATCTGCCTGGCAGTGCAGAAGGCCTGGGTTTCAATTCCCGGTCTGGGACGATCCCACATGCTGCAGAGCAACTAAGCCCGAGCGCCACAACTATTGAGCCTGTTCTCTACAGCCCGGGAGCCACAACTATTGAGCCCACATGCTGCAACTACTGGAGCCCCAGTGTTCTAGAGTCTGTGCTCCGAAACAGGAGAAGCCACTACGATAAGAAGCCCCTGCGCCACAACTAGAGAGTAGCCCTCACTTGCCATAGTTGGAGAGAAGCCTGAACAGCAATAAAGATGCAGGGCAGCCAAAAAATAAATAAATAAAAACTTTTTTAAAAAGAAAGTAATGTATTTTTTCACCTAAGAATGTTCCGTGAGGTGGGAAATCTATATTCTTGGCTTGCTTGTCAACTTTCTGTAGTCCTGGAAATTGATGTTTGTTCCACTATTTTGTTTTCTGTATGTGTTCTTTACAGTATAGCCTCAGAGTCTGTTGAGGCATATATAGAATGGCAATCTCTATATAATCATAATTGCCTGTGAAGTTTTGGGTCATGGTAAAATATGTCAGAATTTTGTGAAGGCATCATTAAATGCTCTTCCAAACTTCCACCAAAAAAAAAGTTTACTAAAATCACTTTCAACTGTAAAATATCAGTTTATTCTGTAATAGAATAAACTCTATGGGAGAATAGAACTCACATTTTCCTTTCATAACTTGTCTTTCACTCATCGTGATTTGTGAGCTTAAATTCACACATTCATTTGTGTTATTCGTACTTCATTTGATTGTGAAAAGCTCTGTTGGCATGTGTGTGGGCACATTTTTACCATAGGCTGAAAGATTACAAACATGGGAAAGGTTATGATTATCTTCCTCTACAAGCTCTATTAGCAATAAATAATTCGGGCTTTCCTATTATTACAATTTTGGGGTCTGCATTTAGGTATTGGCTCTTGCCTCAGAAGGTGGTGGGAGACTTGGATTTGATCCTTGGGTCAGGAAGATCCCCTGGAGTAGGAAATGGCAACCCACCCCAGTATTCTTGCCTGGAGAATCCCATGGACAGAGAAGCCTGGTGGGCTGCGGTACCTGGGATTGCCAAGGGTTGGACACTTTCACTTTACACTGGGCAACTTTCACTTTACGTTTGACTTTGGAGAAGGATGGACCAGAGTTTTTTTCGCTTTTGTCATTCACTCTGATAAATGTTTTATGATTGTTTACAGCTCTTGTCTTAACAATATGTGGTATTTTGTGCATGGACCCATCATATTTACATCTGTCTAAGGAATAACAGGGTGAGGAGAACCACATGGCTTTAGCTACCATTGGAGATTTTTACCTGAGAAGGGTGTGTGAGTTGATATTGTGACTGCCAGGGGGCGCCACAGACAAGAGTTAGTGGGTTTGAGGTTCTTTCTTTTTTTTTTTTTTTTTTTTGCATTCCCAAATTTGTTTGCTGAAGGAGTTCAGGATGGAATTTGCAGAGTGGTTTCTGAAGTAATGAGGAACTATTTGATTAAAAACCTGGTTTTTCCTTGTCTACTCACAAACAGTGGCTTCTAGTGACAAGAATATTACCAATAAGTAGGGAACATCAATGAGTTTTGGATGCTCCTGGCAAGCTGGTGAATAAGCCCTTCACTTTGATATCTGAGCCAATTCTGTGCAAAAATGATAGTTTGGGATCCTATCGAAAACTTTAATGGCAATCAGACATCTCCCTGGGATTCATACATAATGAAGTCTCTTTTTCTTGAGGCAAAATAAAAAAAAAAAAAAAAAGTAGCAGCTGCAGAAGGGATTGAATTAAAAAAGCATGGCACATTTAAAGAATGAATGTGAGTGGGATGAGGTCAATCTCTTCATTCTGACCTGACCTGCAGTTCAGATATATGAACCGGGTCTCAGTCTGGCAGTGCTGTGTATATGTGCTGTCGGCTCAGTCATGTCAGACTCTGTGATGCTATGGCTCTTCTGTCCATGGGATTCTCCAGGCAAGAGTACTGGAGTGGGTTGCCATTTCCTGCTCCAGGGGATCTTCCTGACCCAGGGACTCAACTTTTCTTTCTTATGTCTCCTAAACTGGCAGGAGGGTTCTTTACCACTAGGGCCACCTGGGAAGTCCCAGTCCCGCTTGCAGAAGGACCTCCGGGAGAGAATATGTTACTCATAGTTGCGACCACTGTTAGCTTGTTGTAAGTACTCACTTGACATTGAAAGCCAAGACCTGTGTTCTATTGGAGACAATAGCCAAGACACTTGAATTACTACAGTTATAGAATATGCCTGTTAAGTGTCTGTGACATGGGATGGAAGCTTGTTCCAGCATGACACACCATCAATACTCAGTAAAGGAGTTGCCATGGGTCATCTTATAAGCCACTTAGAAAAGGTTGTTGAAGGTCATGCTTTGAAGGACAATGATAGTTGTTATTGCTGAAAGCTGTGCTTTTCTACAAAAGTCTCATGACAAAAAATTGGCTCACATCACTGTCCAAATCAGTTACGCCATTTGAACGTTTTGTGAGTGGGGCCATGTTCAACACAGCAGCAGGTCTTAGGCTGTTACTACTGGCACATTGTATGAGACTTGATCATATTTACCTTGACTTCGCTGAAGATGAATAAGACATGAAACATTTCCCAACAAGCAAAGATTAAGTTAGTCTTAACGAGGAACTGCAGATTTGAATTAAAGTCCCTATAATGAAAGGTCTACAACCTGCTGAGGTAAACAGTATCCAAAGTGCAAATCCGTCCTGTGTGTCATCACTGTACTGATCGTCCAGGAAGACATTCTTTGTGGGGTAATTGACAACACAGCCTTAAGAAGCATGCCTTCCACAGCCATTTGCTATTGGATTTTTTTTTTTTCTCTGTTCCTCCTAAAGACACTCTGAAGCCACAAAGTGATGAAAGCAGCAACTCCTTCTTAGCCGAAATGGAAGTGATTCACCACAGAATAAATATTATTGGGTGCCTGCTTTGTACCAAGTGCTGTGTGCAGGTGCTGTCAATGTGACTTGAAAGGACACAGTTCCTGCTCAGTAGATCCATACCCACAGATATAATGCAGGGACATCCTTGAGAAAAGGCATCTCCCTTACTGGTTGAAAAGATATCAGCTACAAGGTTCATATTGTCACTTTATTCTCTTTTTTAAATCTAGTGGCTGTTTTTGCACTTTGGGAGATGCTGGAAATGAATGCTGTAGTGCCTTAGGCTGGAGTTGGATCAGAGCAGTTTTTATTGATAAAGAACCCTTTTTGCTCCAAGATAGTCACGAGTGTCCAGTGCAACAATTGAGCCAGAGAAGTCTCTGGAATTGTCAGGTTGGGGAGAGGGGCCCATATAATCTTCAGGAATCTAGAGCCAACCACCAGCCCAGTTATTTCAGGGCTTCCTGCCTCTGCTATTATATAATGAAGTGCCGTTCTTCAAATTTTCACTTCCCCTGCCCCCTTGCACTCTTCAAATTACTGCTGAAGCAGCTGGACCCAGTGCTGCGGCAGCCTTGAAAGCCCGCCCGAGCAGCTGCTGTTGGAGTGGGCGCAGTGATGGGAGTAAGATTCCAATTTGATCATCTACCTCCCTTCATGCTCGAGGGAAACAGAGGGAAAGTGTTTTTGATACAGTACAGAGGATAGAGGATAGTCTATCTCGTAAAGTATTTAAAAATATAGCCATCCTTCAGAAGAGTTTATTTACGAAACAGAAACAGACTCACAGACTTGGAGAAAGAATTTTATGGTTACCGGGGGAAAGAATGACGGAAAGGGATAGTTTGGGATTGACCTGTACATACTGCTGTATTTAAAATGGGTAACCAACAAGGACCTATTGTATAGCACAGGGACCTCTACTCAGTGTTATGTGACAGCCTGGATGGGAGGGGACTTTGGGGAAGAATGGATACATGTATATATATGGCTGAGTCCCTTTGCTGTCCACCTGAAACTATGACAACTTTGCTAATCAGCTATGAAAAGTGAAAGTCACTCAGTCGTGGACTCCAGGCCAGAATACTGGAGTGGGTAGCCTTTCCCTTCTCCAAGGGATCTTCCCAATCCGGGGATCGAACCCAGGTCTTCCACATTGCAGGCAGATTCTTTACCAACTGAGCTACAAGGGAAGCCCATACTATATTGAGCTATACTCCAATATAAAATAAAAAGGTTAAAAAAAAGTTATCCTCTATAAGTAGAGCAATGAACTAGCATATGGGACCCCATACTTCTTTCAAATTCTACCACTGTTTTGCTGGGCATCCTCCTTTTCATTTTAACCTTCTCTAAACAGAAGATAATGCCAGTACTTCCCCCATCATCAAAGGAGGTAGAAGGGGTTAAATAAAACTTTGTCCTCAAATTGCTTGCCATTCCCTTCTTCAGGGGACCTTCCCAACCCACAGATTGAACCCAGGTCTTCTGAATTGCAGGCAGATGCTCTACTGTTTGAGCCACCAGGGAAGCCCCTTTAAAAAATGGCTTCATGACATTATTGGCAGAGAAATGCTTTGTTAGGCAGTATAGAAGTGAATCATAGGGACTGGAATGCCAGAAGTCCCTAAAGAAGTAAATAGAACAAGGAAAAACCCAAGCAAACATATGCCAATGATCGGTTATCACGGCTCACGCCACGTGGTTACCATCATCAGTGGCTCTGATTCAGAAATTTTCTAATGACACTGGCAGTGACGATGACCTCAATTCTGCCCTCGCTCATGGAAACTAACGCAAGCACACTGTTGCTGATAAGTCCCTCTGGAATCTGAGCCACAGGCTACGCTAGAGCCCTGCATCTGAACAGCCCTGATCCCATTTATGGAGACAAAACCACACTTTCCGAGGGCTGAGAAAGCCTCACCGAAGTTTGAGTCTCTGTGTTAGACATTGCTTTCCCACCACGGAGCTAACATTTTTGGAGATTTATCTGATAAACAGCATACACTGATGACTAATTCACTTTCTCATTTTTATTTATCAAAGGCATATATATCATCTGCAAATCAGAGCATCCAATTAGAGGGAGGTAATCAGTCACCACGCAAAAACAGCTAACTTGTGACTAACCTGTCCATGAAAATTAAATGTCAAGAATAGTTTTTAAAGTCTTATTAGGCTTTTGGGAATAATAAAGATAGTTCTGGACCTATTATAATCATGGTGGACTCCTATCTAGATATTAGAGATAGGCTTTAAGGTGCTTGGGAGAGATAGAAAAGTAAACCTTCTTATTATTGTGCTAAATGTTGTATCAGAGATATGTACCAGGTGATATAGATGCAGAGAAGTCAGCAACCCCAAAGGATCAGAAAGTGTGGAGGGAGGTAAGGACACCTCTCTGCTGTCTGGTTGGGCAGATGGTAGTGAGGAGAAGAGTGGGAGGAGACTTCAGTTTGGGACGGAATAAATTATTCTGTGATTTTGTTACCTTTGAAGAATCAGCACTACCTGAGAAAGGTAGTGTTATGACAAATCGCCACGACAGAGTGTTCAGATTTCTCAGCATTTAAAGCTTTGTTTCCAGGCTAGGTGACTTAGCAGTGAACTAAGACAAATAGAGGTAGCTCTGTTAGGTACATCACACACACACACACACACACACACACACTTAAAACTCTTCATTAAAGTCTGGTAGTCACCAAATCAGAACACATTGCTTTCCTACTGCTAGTCTTTGAAAAGAGCAAAACTTAAATTCTGAAAGCAGGTTACAGGAAACATCTGAAAAATCGAGATGCATCTTGTTTCACATAAGAATGTTTGCCCACCTGATACAGTCATGGATAAACATGTCTCACTCAGACTCTGCTTAATTTTGGAAAACCATCCTGGATGAGCTAATATGGTAGAACTTGCCTTAAAACTGATGTTTCTGTGGAAATTGTGAATTTAGCTCCTCCTTTAGGATCAGTACTTATTGGGAAAGACACCTTTTTTTTGGACACTTTTCTCTAATCCATGATTTCTCAACCCCAGGATTAACTGGCATTTTGGGTTGGATAATTCTTTGTTGCAGAAGGCTGTCATCTTGTGTATTACAGGATGTTTAGCAGTATCTCTGGATGCCAACTCCTGTTGTGAAAATCAAAAAGTGTCTCCAGACATTGTCAAATGTCCTTTGAGGAGCAAAATTAACTCTGATCGAAAACTATTGCTCTAAAACATACTTCTGAGAGGATAAGATCTCTCTGGGTTTAAGTTTGGTATTCATATAAAGAACAAATTATAAATCCAGGCATAAACTTCATTCATGTCGTCTTCATGATACCAAAACAAATTCAGTGTGACTCAGTTTTTCACCTTTGAATTTTTTGTCCTGGGCAACATATAAACAAAGTATGTTATATAAAAGAACAACAGACAGAAATGAGAGAACTTGTTTCTAGTCCTGATTCTACCAAGTTCTGTAACATTGGCTACATTGTTTAATCTCTCTGCCTACCATTGTTTTTTTTTGTTTTGTTTTTTCATTTGTAAAGAAAGTTCCTGAGTAAAATTTCCAGTTC
Organism: Capra hircus; assembly: GCF_001704415.2. Lineage (NCBI taxonomy): Eukaryota > Metazoa > Chordata > Mammalia > Artiodactyla > Bovidae > Capra > Capra hircus. The sequence goes on from NC_030835.1 coordinate 21,012,745, forward strand.
TAAAGACAAAGATTATGAGACTCAGAATTTGATGCCGCTACAATAGTTGAGTTGACACTATGGATTAGAAAAAGAAAGCTCTTTGTCTTTGAGTGACAAAGTCTATATTAAGCCTTCTGAGAGCATGTAACTGCATCTCCCTGAGCACCAAAGACATCCAGAGAACACTGTGGAGTGCTTAGAAACCTTTTCACCTGACCCGTAGATGTGGCTACCGTGTTTAAAGCAGTAGGATGGCCATAGAGATCAGCATGGCGAATGGGGATGGGGGCGACCTTTCCCTTATTACACAAACTGTTATTAGACATCTGCGACTTCAGGAGGCATGGTAACAGCTACCACAAAAACCCAAACCCTGTAGTGTATTTATAAGAGAACAAAATCCTGAGATAAAATCAGTGAATCTTGGATCCTGCAACTTTGTTTGGGTATTGTGGTGTGTTTAAAGCCATGGCAGAAAGAAGTAACATTTTGATTACCTTTGTAAACACAGGAGCTGCAATGATAGGTTTTCCATCCAATCCTTGCAGATAGTTTGTAGGGCTCTGACACTGTTAGAAGGGAACCAAGAATAGATTCATCATTACTAGAATTATCAGGTAGGTAGGTAGATAGATGATAGATACGTATAACAAGCTAAAGAATTTGGTGTATGAAATTAATCTAAAACCAAAGACATTTTCTATGTCATGATTCACAGACATCAAATTTTATGCTGAACTGATTGTATTACTATTTCTTCCTACATCACGGTGGCTATAAATACATGCCACCCGTCACCAGCCCCTTACAAACAGAGCTAAGTAATGAACCTTAACCCCTTGTAGAGGTTCCATAGCCTCTTGAGGCTTCACAGATCACAGTTTGAAAACTACTGGATTAGAACTAAAATATGACCCCTCTGCATTAAATGGGTCAGATAAGTATGCTGAAGAAAATTTTAAAAAAACTTTTAAGGTTTTAGGTCTTTATATACATCAATGTTTACATTTAAATATACAACAACACATTACAAGTATGTTTATATTAATATGACTTCATATTTTAATGTATATGCATTGCTGTTCAATCACTAAGTTGTGTCTGACTCTTTGTGACTCCATGGACTGCAACACACCAGGCTTCCCTGTCCTTCACTAACTCCTGGAGTTTGGAAAGATATGCATATAGACATGCAAAGAAAATGCCTGAAACTATCTGATAGAAAGTATTAATAGGCAGTACCTCTGAAGAGTGGGGGCAGAGAAGTAGAACATTGATTAAGTTTTTGCTTGGTATACTTTTTGTATTTTTTAAATGTTTTTACAATAAGTGTGTACTATCATCATCATCATAATCAGCCTGAAGAGTGAGAGACTTTAAGATTTTCTGAAAGTTATTTTAATGGTTACTGTATCTTAGAAAGTAGAATTTTTTATTTTTTAATAGCTCCATGCACTGAGGTTCATGAGAGTCCTGGGCCAGTGGGAGAGCTGGCAGCTCTTGTATATGTAATCCATGCCCTTCATAAAGCTGGGATATCAGAGACTAATTTGTTGAGTTTCTTTTCCTATGAAACTTGCCTATGAAGTTACAGAATCTGTTCCCAAAGCCAGGGGAACTACTGATACCATCTGCCGGCAGTACAAAGTGATTATCATGACTATAGCAGTGTGTTGCCCAAGGGCATGATGAAGTTGCACCAGAGGAGAATACGATCGTGCCACACAAGAGGGCCATGATCATAGTGCCTGCTTGTCACAGTTCATGGCACTTGTGCTTCACTTAGATTCTTGTACCTGCTGGATGGTTGACACCCTGGGCTGGGCCACCGCACGCTGGGTTTGGGGTACTGCTGAAGGAATGGCTGCAGAAGTAGTGGGAGGCGATGACACCTCATTTGGCTTCTGGATTCTGAGAAATGATTGAAATACAGATTATAAAACAGACCTATCATTCTTGTGAAAATTCTTTCAGCAAAGCTTTCAGCACTGCTTACAAAACTTTTTGTTCAGCAATATCGCACAAACATTTATTGAGGGCTTCTTTGCTGTACACTTTGTTAGGCAATGTAAACAGGAAGATGATAAGACGCCAGTTCTGTCCTTGAGTTCACTGCCCTTCGCAGAGCTGGGGACTCAATCATATTCACAGCTGAGATTCAAGACAAGTGCTACGCCAGTGCATGTGCAAAAAATTTTTTGAGGTTTGTTTTGGTGTTGCCCTCTGTGTTTTTCCTTCCCCCTTCCATTCCAAGGAGGAGGCCAGGCTTCGTAAATTTTTGCTCCTGGGATTTTGATGTGGCAAACAGCAGAAATAGCCCAAGACAATGAGCTCTTCATGTTTACACAAATTAAAGAGATTGTTTGAAGGGCCGGGGAGCCAGGAAGTATTCTTGAGAAGTCTGCAGAGGGAGATTATTTCAGTTTTGTTGTGGGAAAGAAAGAGGTCTGGTATCTTGCCAGAGAACCTAACAAAAGAGAGAACCTGAGTCCAGACAGAATGGCAATCCTTTGACTAAAGCCTCTCAGTCTTGCTAACCATATCAGTCCCTAGGCATGTCAGGAAGAAACAAAGAGCTAAATAGGACTTCCCTGGTGGCTCAGATGGTAAAGCGTTTGCCTACAACGTGGGAGACCCAGGTTCAATCCCTGGGTCAGGGAATATCTCCTGGAGGAGGAAATGGCAACCCACTCCAGTAGTATTTTTGGGCTTCCCTGGTGGCTCAGAGGTTAAAGCATCTGCCTGCAATGTGGGAGACCTGGGTTCGATCCCTGGGTCAGGAAGATCCCCTGGAGAAGGAAATGGCAACCCACTCCAGTATTTTTGCCTGGATAATCCCATGGACGGAGGAGCCTGGAGAGCTACAGTCCACGGGGTCGCAAAGAGTTGGGCACGACTGAGCAACTTCACTTCACGTTCACTTTGAGATCTGGCAATGGGCCTCTCACCCTAATCTGTGGGGGTAGATGACCAATGTCAGGATAGGCTCCTCTTTTGTCTGTATGTTACCTCTCTTTGCCTTAGCTTCCGCATGTATAAAATGAGGAAATAATAATTCTTACCTCATAGGGTGTTTCTGAGGGTAAAATAAGGTAATTCATGTAAGATGCTTAGTGTCTGTGTTAGTTGTTCAGTCATGTCCGACCCTTTGCGACCCCATGGACTGTATAGCCTGCCAGACTCCTCTGTCTATGGGATTTCCCAGGCAAGAACACTAGAGTGGGTTGCTGTTCCCTTCTCCATGGTATCTTCCCGACCCAGGGATGGAACTTGGGTCTCCTGCATTGCAGGCAGATTCTTTACTGTCTGAGTTACCAGAGAAGATGCTTAGAGCGATGTTTAATACCACACTGTATATCTACATCTATGTCTGTGTCTATATCTGTCTATATCTCAGGAATCTCTGCTCAGCTTTGGAGGCAAAGTGAAAACGCAAGTCGCTCAGTCATGTCCAATTCTATAGTGACCCGGTAGACTATACAGTCCATGGAATTCCCCAGGCCAGAATACCGGAGTGGGTAGCCTTTCCCTTCTCCAGGGGATCTTCCCAACCCAGGGATCGGATTCAGGTCTCCTACATTACAGGTGGATTCTTTACCAGCTGAGCCACAAGGGAAGCCTTGGAGGCAAGAGGGACGCCCAATAATGACTGAGTATTTTCCGAGAGCCAAGTAGAGTGGGGTCTCAGAAGCAGAATCATTTGATGATGTAGAGGCTATTGGTATTCCTGAAGCATCCATTTTCTTCTTCTACAAAAACAGAATCCCTGATTTCTTTCCATGGCTACTCCAAAAAAGGATTGCATTTCCCAACCCTCCTTGACACTAACTATGGCCACATGGCTACTTCCTGGTCATGGGATATGAAGGATAGTGCTGTATGTAATTTAAGAGAGATGACCTTAAAAGGGGGGTTGGGTATATCCTTTATTCCTTTCAATCTTAGACTGAAAAGATGAGGCCGCATCTTGGAAAGAGGCAGACAGCTGGAAGCAGACTGGAGACCAGTGCAAGCTGGAGCTGTTTTACCAGCCAAATTCATATTTTTTATGTAAAGGAGAAAAATATTTGTCTTATTTAAGTTACTGTTATTTGGGGTCTCTATTTACACCCAACTGGAGCTAAATGCTAACTACCACAAGTAGATTTAAAGAAAATGAACAAATGAGATATTTCTTATTTGAGTTTGTATGTCAAATTCATACCCATTAGGCTTGTAGCCATGTTATGAGAGCCTTGAGGAAGGAGTGATGTGCAGTGGAGAAGGAGCTTATTACGTGACTTGACTGGGTTTTGGAGGATAAATGAGAGTTTGCCAGGCAGAAGTGATAGGGCATTCTTAGCAAAGTGAACAGAATGAAATGGCAGCTGTGTAGAGAGCCTGAGGTGGGAGAATGGTTGAGGAGGGGCAGGAAAGCCTGATTGATACTCTAGTGAATAAAGTTTCGTATGCCCATGTTGAGATTTTTTTTTTTTTGGTAATGTTTTTGTTTGTTTTGTTTGATTTTTATTTCCCAATAGACGATAATTTTTTAAGTCAAGAAAATGATAAGCTCAGAATGATCTTTTAACTGGGTAGTTTGAAAACTATAAAAGGGAGAAAATATTGGAGCACCTATAAGGAGGTGATTGGCATAAAGGAAGAAGAATGAAGAAAGAACTGAACTGAAGCCATGAGAATGACAAGGAAAAACGTTAAAGGGAGAAATAATTTACTCTGGTTATAAGTTTTCATATATGAACAAAAGCTAAAAGCAGTTTGCCATTCCAAAGTAGACATGTGTGTGTTAGTAGCTTGGTCGTGTCCAACTCTGCGACCCCGTGGACTGTAGCCCACCAGGCTTCTCTGTCCATGGGATTCTCCATGGAAGAATACTGGAGTGGATAGCCATTTCCTTCTCCAGAGGATCTTCCCGACCCAGGGACTGAACCTGGATCTCCTGCATTGCAGGCAGATTCTTTAGCATCTGAGTCACCAGGGAGGCCTAAAATAGACATACTCCCCACCCCCACCGCCACCCCCCAATTTGAAGAATAAGTCATGATTTCTACCCTTAAGGAGCTTGCCCTCTGTGGAAGAGGATAGAATATGCAAATTCAGTTAACAACTCCTTACTCTTTCAGACATTGCCTGTTTCAGAAAGTCTCAAGAGATGGCTGTTGTGTCTGTTTCTAGTTCCTATGCTTTCTGTCTACAATTTCCTCTGCCTGAAACACCCTTTCCTCCCTTGTTTGGGAATCGCCACCTACTGATCTTTTAAGACCCAGCTTAGGGTCACCAGCTCTGTGACATCTTTCCTGATCTCCTTCCCTCCCCAAACAATAAGGGGTCCTTTGTGTCAAATCCTTAAACCCTGCACATGGTTCTGTCATAGCTTATTATATTTTATTACTCTTATTGTCTATGTACATGGTATACATCTTTTGCTATATTTGCTATGCGTATATTTCTCTCTACTAGGCTGTGAGCTTCTTGAAGGCAGGAGGCATCTGATTTTTCTTAGTACCCAGTGCATCTAGTGAAGCATTAAATATAGTGCTACTCTATAGGTATAGAGTAGGTGCTTAGCCAACGGTTGTGGAAATTTGTGTAACTTTGTTCAGTACCCAATACTTTAGCAAAAAGGTTATGACTTGCCCAGATAACTTATACATATATTTTTGGTTCACCAGATTGTTTGTTCTTTTGAGTAACCTTTAGTCAGAAAACATGAATATTTTTGGACCACTGAATTATTTGTTTTTACTCTTTTGGTATAAGTGTGATGGTGTTTTATAGGTGATATTTCATTTTTTAAATATTGGGAACACTAATCTTTTAAGCAACAACAAGCAAAGAAAAACCTTTTTACCCAAAGTCACTCAATTTTTTTTTTCTGATGTCATACCCTGCAGCCCCACTCTTCAAGTTCTACTAAACAATTAACAGTTTTCTCAGGACCTGAGGATGCTAAATAAGATAGAAAATTGGAATTACCGATTCATTTCGTCCTTGTTAGGGTCCCCTTCTGAATCTGAAGAAGAAACCCCTGGAAAAATAAAAACAAGTCATGTAATTGTAAAGGTAATTTCTTAAACTGGCTCCTAGGCATTTGAAGATTTATAGAAGTTTAGACCTGGAAATAAACTCAGTGATTCCCTGAACTAACACCCATTTTACAGATAAAAAACTATACCCTAAGTAGTTGAAGTTCTTGCTCAGGTCACATGCCTAATTAGTGACGGAATTAAAATTAACTGGCCCAGGGATTTCCCTGGCAGTCAAGTGGTTAAGATGCTGTGATTCCATTGTAATGGGCATCGGTTTGATCCCTGGTCAGGGAACTAAGATCCCACATGCCATGAGGCATGGCCAAAAAATAAAAGAAAAAAAAATTAACTGGCCAAAATTCTGTGGGTTCTTTTATATAAAACACCTGCTGACACCTTCAGATTAACAGAGCAGTGTTTGCAGACATTCTGTATTGTCTATAAATCCTCTTGCTCTTGGCCTACACAGATTAAATAAAAGGGATTACATTAGATTCCAAACATTGTAGGTGTAGGTGGATGCCCTTCCGTCCAGTACTAATATTAACAAGTCACTCTTCATCTTGGGAGTTGGGAGTGTTTGAAGCTCTGCTGCCAAAAATTTTTAAAAATCAGCAATCCAATCTCAGCACTGTTAGCAGAGCTTTGATCCCTGATTTGTTTTTTAAGATAGTGAATTCCAGGAAGATATTACAAAACTAAATCCGGAGGTATTTATGTACTCCAAAAATTTGAGGATGAAAAAATATAGCATCTATTTATGTATTACACATTGTTAGTATCATTATTCATTTATCTATTCGATAAAAGTTTATTAAATAACCACTATGTACCTGGTATACATAAGGTATCAGAGATATAAAGAAGAATGAGACAGTTCTAACCTTTATACCATAAGAATACAATATTTAAATGCTAAAAGCAAGGCGTGCATAAGGTATTATAGATGATAAAGGTACTGAAGGATGGCTCCTAGGAAAAACGCAGAAGATGAGAGGAAACAGGATCAAAAACTTGGGTCGATATACACGGTATATAAATTGATTCCTCCCTAAAATTAGTCATATACGTTTGGTACTGATATAAATGCCTCTCCAAGGCTCCGAGATGGTCTTCCTGCTTCTACGCTTGACTCCTTTTGGTATATTTTCAGCTGGGAGCCAGAGTGACCCTGTTAAAAACTAAGTTAGATCATGTTACAACTCTGCCTGGAATCCTTCAGAGCCTCCTATCTCAGAGGAAAAGCCAGGTCTTTGCAGTGACCCGTGAGGACCTACGTGATCTTCTCACTGCCTCCTCCCACCTCCACCCCATCTTGAACTTCTGACCTGCTCATCTCTGTACCTAAGGCATCCACACTCCCTCTTCTGAGCCACTACGCTTGCTGATTTCACTCCCTAGAGTATTCTTCCTTTGAATATCCCTGTGACTCACCCCCTCACTTCCTTCAGGTCTGTGTTTATATGTCATATGGTAAGTTAGGTCTTGTACAGCAATCTGTACACGCACATGCACGTGTCCATTCACATACTCCCTATCCCTTCTACTTCCTGTCATAGTGCTCATATATACTGTAAGATAACAGGAAACATAATTTTTTCTCTCTGCCCCTGATTCCTGGCACAGAGCTCCTAAAACCCTTATACTCCCCTAAGTGATGAGCACTTCAGAGCATCTCTTGCTCTAATATTTGTCTTTAACACTGCCTCTGACGCAGGGCTTCTAAAACTCTAATAAATTCCTAAGTGATGAGAGCACTGGGAACATCTTTGTTCTAATGAGGTGACTTGGAGTGGCTTCTGGATGGGGGCTGGTCACCCAGAAGACCAAGCCGTGGTTGTATGTGTGTGTGCTAAATTGTGTTATGTCCACCTCTCTGTGATCCTGTGGGCTGTAGCCCAGCAGGTTCGTCTGTCCAAAGGATTCTCCAGGCAAGAATACTGGAGTGGGTTGCCATGCCCTCTTCCAGGGGATCTTTGCAACCCAGGGACTGAACCCATGTCTCTTTTATCTTCTGCACTGGCAGACAGATTCTTTACCAGTGGCACCACCTGGGAAGCCCTAAGGTGATTAGAAGCTTGGAATTTTCAATCCTACCACATTGTACTCCAGAGAAGGGAGAGGGCAGGAAATGGAGTTAAGAGTTGATCATGCCTGTGTGAGAACACCTCCATAAAATCCCAGTAGTGTGGGGTTTGGAGAACTTCTAGGTTGATGAACACAAGCACACTGGGATGACTACACACAGCAACTTCACGGTGGCAGAACCCCTGTGCTCAGGAGCCTCCCACACCTGTCCCTGTGTATCGCTTCATCTGGCCGTTCATGTGTATCCTTTATCACACCCTACAGTAAACTGGCAAACATAAATAAGTGTTTCCCTGAGTTCTGTGAGCACCTCTAACAAATTAATTGAACCTGAAAAGGGGGTTGTGAGAACCTCTGATTTGTAGCCAAGTCAGACAGATGTTGTGGGTAACCTGGGCACCTACTACCTGTGATTGGCATCTGAAATGGGGTAGGAGCAGTCCTGTGGGACTAGCTCTTAACTTATTGGATCTGACCCTATCTCCAGGTAGATGGGTCAGAACTGAGTTAAATTATAGGAAACCAAATTGGTGCCATGAAAAATTGTTTGTTGGTGTGAGAACCATCTCCTTTATCATACACACACACACACACACAATGAATTTGTGATTAGAACTATTTCATGTATCTCACATAAGTATATATTTTGTTTATCTCATTTATTGTCTCTCCTATAACAGTGTTATTGCCATCTGTTCATGAACCTGGGGATTTTTGTCTATTTGTCTCACTGCTATTTTCCTCACTGAAGAGTGTGTGATAGGGCAAGCCCTCAATAAATATTTATTATGTATTTAACTTATTTATTATAACTATATATCTTATTAGTAAGTACCATGCTCCAAGAGTATTTTGCTTTACCTTCTATGTAAATCTCAGCAGAAGTTGAATCTGTCCCATAGATGTTAGAAGCAAAGCAGGAATAACGTCCAGTGTCCTCTTCAAAGGCTTCAGCAATGGTCAGTGAATGCAGATTTCCTGCCTGGATGATGTGAATGTCTGGGGAATTTTCAAGCTCCTTGCCTTCACAGTACCACCTGCAAGGAAGAATATTGGCATGATTGAAATGTGAGAAGTAATAACATAAATGGCTCCAGATGTTCCCTAAGAAGAAAATTGTGGCAAACTTGGAGTCAAAACATTAAATGATCCAATATTATGGTATAATTTGGTTGTAACAATGAGAAGAGCCGGCAGGATTCAAGTCACAGTGACACTACATTCGGGAAATTAGAAAGCAGCTCCTATTAAGAATGATACAACTGAAAGAAGATGAGGAATGATACAACTGAAAGAAGATGAAGCGATTTCGAACACTGCCAACCCCAGTGCAGGGTCTTTTATGTGGAACTTGACCTACAGCATTCGATAGTATGCATTCAGCAAGTGCTACTTAAGCTTATTTGGATGGAATCTAAGGGATATGAAAGGTTTGTGAAGTTAAAGTTGAACATTCATTCCCTACTACAAAATTGCATCAGTTCAGTTCAGTTCAGTTCAGTTCAGTCGCTCAGTCGTGCGAGGCACGCCAGGCCTCCCTGTCCATCACCAACTTCCGGAGTTCACTCAGACTCACGTCCATCAAGTCAGTGATGCCATCCAGCCATCTCATCCTCTGTCGTCCTCTTCTCCTCCTGCCTCCAATCCCTCCCAGCATCAAAGTCTTTTCCAATAACTCAACTCTTCGCATGAGGTGGCCAAAGTATTGGAGTTTCAGCTTTAGCATCATTCCTTCCAAAGAAATCCCAGGGCTGATCTCCTTCAGAATAGACTGGTTAGATTTCCTTGCAGTCCAAGGGATTCTCAAGAGTCTTCTCCAACACCACAGTTCAAAAGCATCAATTCTTCAGCGCTCAGCCTTCTTCACAGTCCAACTCTCACATCCATACATGACCACAGGAAAAACCATAGCCTTGACTAGATGGACCTTAGTTGGCAAAGTAGTGTCTCTGCTTTTGAATATGCTATCTAGGTTGGTCATAACTTTTCTTCCAAGGAGTAAGTGTCTTTTAATTTCATGGCTGCAGTCACCATCTGCAGTAATTCTGGAGCCCAAAAAAATAAAGTCTGACACTGTTTCCACTGTTTCCCCATCTATTTCCCATGAAGTGATGGGACCGGATGCAACAAAATTGCATCAGACCTAGCTAAATGAAAGTTATTTTGATTGGTTACTTGATTCATCAGATAAGGGGGATGGCTTGTATTTTCCCAGGAGTGACCCAATTCTGGCAAACAACATAAGTTAAATATATTTCCATCTGTTATGGTATTTTATTTTGATGTATATACTTGAGGTTAGAAATTTTTATTATGAAAGTTTTTCACCAGAAGTTTACACTAAGTAATACATAAAATAATGTTTAAAATGTGAAGGTATGTAATAAGAGGAACAGATATTAAAATCACATGGAAATAGGGGTTTCACTGGTGGCTCGGTGATAATGAATCCGCCAGCCAGTGCAGGAGACAGGGGTTCCATCCCTGGTCCAGGAAGATCCCACATGCCATGGGGTGACTACTGAGCCTGTGTTCTAGAACCCAGGAGCCCCAACTATTTTGAGCCCATGTGCCGCAACTGCTGAAGTCTGAATGCTCTAGAGCCTGTGCTCCACAGCAAGAGAAGCCACCAAAATGAGTAGCCTCCGCTCACCACAACTAGAGAAAAGCCTGCAGAGCAATGAAGACCCAGCACAGTCAAATAATAAATAAATTGCATGGAAATATCATTGTTCATGATATTGATTGTCAAAAGCCTGGAAGTTTAACTCCTCCCCATACACTGCTAGTAGGAATGCAAAATGGTACAACCCCTATGAAAATATGGCAGTGTCTACCAAAATTACAGATTACATTTATCCTGTGACTCAACAGTCCCACTTGTGGAATCTATCATACAGGTACACTTGTTTAGTCACAAAGTCACATCCAACTCTTTTGTGATCCCATGAACTGTAGCCTGTCAGGCTCCTCTGTCCATGGGATTTCCCCGGGCAAGAATACTGAAGTGGGTTTCTATTTCCTTCTCCAGGGCCTCTTCCTGACCCAGGGATTGAAACTGTGTCTTCCGTATTGGCAGGTGGATTCTTTACACTCAGCCACAAAGAAAGCCTTCAGATACACTTGCATACATACAAAATGACAAATGTGTAGGTTACTTATTTAAACAGCATAAGGTTGGAAATGACCCAAGTGTCTGTCACTAGGGGACTGCTGAAATAAACTCTGGAACAGCCTCGTAATAGAGCGCTATGCAGCTCTAGAAAGAGAATGGGAAAGATCACTATGTGCTGATATGGAAAGAACCTGAAGATATATAGTTAAGAATTTAACAGTAAGGTATGAAATAGTACATGGAGAGGGTTAGCTTTTGTATAAGAATTGTGGGTTGTTATGCATTGAATTATTCCCCCACCAAAAGATATGTTGAAGTCCTAAGTACTTGGGAATATGACCTTATTTGGAAATAAGGTCTTTGCAGATAAAATCAAGTTATGAAGAAGTTATTAGCACGGTCCTAATCAGTCCAAGGATTAGGTCCTAATCTGTCTAAGGCTATGGTTTTTCCAGTGGTCATGTATGGATGTGAGAGTTGGACTGTGAAGAAAGCTGAGTGCTGAAGAATTGATGCTTTTGAGCTGTGGTGTTGGAGAAGACTCTTGAGAGTCCCTTGGACTGCAAGGAAATCCAACCAGTCCATTCTAAAGGAGATCAGCCCTGGGATTTCTTTGGAAGGAATGATGCTAAAGCTGAAACTCCAGTACTGTGGCCACCTCATGAGAAGAGTTGACTCGTTGGAAAAGACTCTGATGCTGGGAGGGGTTGGGGGCAGGAGGAGAAGGGGACGACGGAGGATGAGATGGCTGGGTGGCATCACGGACTCGATGGACGTGAGTCTGAGTCAACTCTGGGAGTTGGTGATGGACAGGGAGGCCTGGCGTGCTGCGATTCATGGGGTCACAAAGAGTCGGACACGACTGAGCCACTGAACTGAGCTGAACTGAATCCAATATGAGTGAAGTTCTTCAAGAAGAGAACAACCTCAAGTGAGGACAGTGACATAGAGGGAAAACGCCATGATAACACAGGTAGAAACTGGAGTGATGCAGCTGCAGGCCGAGCAACGCCAAGGAACGCTGCCACCAGAAGCCAGAAGAGACTAGGAGGGAGTCCACTTGGGATATCAGATGGAGCACGGCCCTGCTGATGTTTTGATTCCGCACTCCTGGCCTCTAGAGCTGTGAGACAGTACATTTATGCTGTGAAAGCCATCCAGTTTGTGGTGCTCTGTTACAGTAGCACAAGGATGTCAACCCAGGGGGCAAAAAATCAGATATAGCCATGTTGTTTGCATATACATAAAGAAAACTGAAAGAATAAAGTGAAAATCAAAGTGGCTTCCTATTGGGGTGAGGGGAAACAAGATGAAGACAAATGTGAGATGTCTCAGTGTACCCCTTTTATAACTGTTTCCATATTTAAGTAAGAATTATGAATCAGCATCATCATAAGAAGTAATTGGGGAGGAGGCATTACCATTATTCAATGGCAAGAATGAAGGAGTCCTGGCAATTGCGAATCTTTCTTGTAATTTCAGATCTAACCATTCAATGCTTGAACCTTTCCCTCCCACCATTTGTAAAGCAAGATTCTAAAGCATTAAGAAAACTCATCTATTCAATGACTTCTCAAGAGATAAACTTTCCTCTGCTGTTCCATAAATACATCATATTCACCTCTACATTCAAGCCTCTGTTCATGTTTTTCTGTTTCTGAGATTCTCTTCCTCACCTTTCAACTACTGCAAATATAACTCATCCATTAGTTTGGCTTAGATATCACCTCCTACGCAAAGCACCTTTTACCATCAATTCTCAGTGATTGTTACCTTACCTTTTTTTGTTTTGTCACTTTACTTTTCTAAAAAAGCCTATATTATGTCATGTAAGTCTTGATTATACACTGTCTTTGATTATTCTCGATTTGGGAGAATTTGTCTCACCAGTTTCACTAAATTTTAAGCTCCTTTGTATGTAGAGATGGTACCTGACAAGCTTGTACAGTTTTCTATACATTCTCTCCTTTGGCCATTGTCTCATCCCTTAGTTTCAATTAACACTTCTACTTGGGATAATATCCAAACCTGCCTTCTTTTACTTCTGGATCTCCTCTCCCATCATTCTCCCTTCACTATGTTGCAACCACACTGGTCTTTTTCCTATTCTCTGAACGCATTAAACAACTCTCCATATTAGGATTTTTGTACTTCCTAAAATCCTTATCCCCCAGTCTTTATGAAAACAGCCCCTTCTCATCAGTCAGGCCTCGGTTCAAATGTTACTTTCTCTTCCTAGTGTAGCTTCTTTATCCTCAGACACCATCAGATTATTCTCTTGTGTTATCCTCACAGCACTTATTATTATCTGAAATTATCTTACATGCTTGCTTATTTGGTTATTGTCTGCTTCTCCTACTATGCTGTAAAGTCCATTAGAGGATCTTATCAGTCTTACGAATATAATCCCACACCTATGACAACATCTTGGCACATAGTAATAGCATGCAGAAAATAAGTGTTGGATTTGTTGAAAGAACAGATGATGGAAATAATTGATCATTAATATTTTGTGAGTAGTTCGTTATTTGCTTTCATTAAATCCTATGCCAGTGTTTGCTCTGTTGTGGCAGCAGAGGTACGTGCAGCTGCTGACATGGGTCCCTAAGTCTCCCGGAGCATCAGCCTCAGCAAGACCCCATGGAACTTGTAGGAGCACACCCTCAGAGTATGTGTAGTTGTAAATACAAATAGTGAGCATCCAGACAGACATTTCCACTGGAAATGACCCTAACATGAGAATAAAGGAGATTTTTAAAGGGATTAAAAAAAAATCACAAGGACCAAAAGAATGGGGAGGGAGACAAAAGCAGACCTGAGGCCTCAATCACTTTTGAAAGGTGGAAAGCAGAATGAGAAGCCAGGAGAGTTGAAAAATCTGAATACCAGGTGCCTACTTGGGGTTGTCATTGAGAAGAAGACAATTTGTGCAATAGAACCCCAGAAAGTTACAGGATTTGGAGATGCAAGTTTGGTGGAAACATTAAGAATAGGGGAGGAGATACAGAGCTTAAAATAGGGTCACTGATTTCAGGTTTAAAAAATGAGTATTTATATTCCCACAGTAGGCCACATCTTTTCTTCTGAGCAGTTAAGAGATGAAGGCTGAGTTGTTGGCTGCATGAGCAGCTGCTCCATATTGGAGCAAGAGGAAAAGGGGCTTCAGGAGGAGTTTCTCCAGGGGAAAAACAAATGGGCTTGGTGGCTTAACTGCATGGAACAGACTATTTATTAATAGGACATGTTTTACAAAGGTATTGGAGAATTGAGACAAATTGTGACAAGACCAGAGAGCCAAGCACATAAAAACAATACAGTCATCAACTCCAGGTGAAAAAAGTTGTACAGGCAAGGAAACAGTCACTTCTCCCTACTGGATTTGGCAGAAAATCATACTTACATAGTAACAAGAAGTTATACATTAATTTTTTTTAAAACAACAGTGTGATATAAGGCAATGAAGGAAGGAACAACGGAAGTTCTGGTTTGGTGAAGGGTTGCTAACCCACCATCTTCTGGAACAGGAAGTCAAGAAAAAATAGCATTAGCATACCAAGCAGTTGTGGTTTACAAGCATATTATAGCGGTTCTTTTCACTTTCTATGAAGACAAAACTATTTTCGTATAATACTAAGATATCATTTGCCTTTTCACTGTGTTAATATTTACAATGATGGTGCAAAAGCCACAATGGGTAAAATTCTGGGTGCTTTAGCAGCATAAAGCTGATGAGCGGTCACTGTGTTTTCCATTGTCACACTTGCAATTAAAAAAAAAAATCCAGGTTCACTTAAAAATGTCATTGATTAAGCAGTAAAAGTCACCTCAACCTTGAGTCCACATCTTTTTAGCATTCTGAGTGGTGAAATAGGAGGTAGCACACAGCATTTCTACTGAATATGGAAGAGCACTTATTTAGTTTAAAGTTGTTCAACTAGTTGTTCAACTAGTTTAAAGTTGAACTAGGCACCTAATGCATGAAACAATATCTTGAAAGAACAGCTGACAAATTATGGTTATTCAGATTTGGGTATTTAGCAGACATTTTCTCAAAAACTGAAGGAGGTAAGCCTGTTCTTTCAAGCAAAAATAACTGATAACATTTGTTGCCAAGGAAAAAACTGGAACTTTTAAGGAAAAATTAGAGTTTGGAAAGCTTGTATCTCCCATAGTGAGTTTAGGCCTTCCCAAAACGCAAAGAGATTTTTGGTGAAATCAGTGATGATATTAACAAATATGATTTTGAAATATTATATAATAAAATGTGTCAAAATTTGGAAGATTTTGTTTTCCAAATGACCTATGCATGATGTTATCCATTCAAAGTTCAAGACAGACAAAGGGTTTTATTATAGCAGGGTACAAAAGTTCATTGGTATGGTTTCAGATTTCATACTGCAACTAACCTTTCAGAAACTACTCCTACTTGAATTTTCATGTAATATCAAGTTAGAATAGCCACATTATCTGATAAGTCTATTAAAATATCCCTCCTCTTTCTAACTACATACCTGTACAATGCCATATTTTAAAAATTAACTTCAACCCAAACATATCACAACAAACCAAATGCAGAAGCAAATATGAGAATCCAACTGTTCTCTGTTAAGCCTGACTTTAAAAGAGATTTGTAAAAAGCATAAAACAATGCCACTCTTGTAACTTAAAATTTGAGGGGAAATACAGTTATTTTTTCATAAAATTATTTATGTGAGGGTGTTTATCATAGTTTTTTCTTATTCATTTCAAAATAACAGTTTAAAATATTTCTCAATTTTAACTTATGATAATTATGGATATAATTCACATAGATAAAACCTCTTTTGGGTCTCAATAACTTTTCAGATCGTAAAGGGGTCCTCTGAACAAAAAGTTTGCCAACCCCTGGTATACTGTTTAGAAATTCAGAGATGAATAAATAGGAAACTGCCAAAAGAGTTGAAAGTGGTCTTTTTTCAAAAAAATATTATTTGACTTTTAAAGCAATGTACATTTATTCATTTGATAAGGTAAATATGAATAACTATTTCAGAACAGATATACAAATACCTTCCCTTATATAAATGTTACTAGGTTGTGTTGTTTCTTTAGATAACGTTTCTCTTCTTTACCAAAATGAGAGTGGAAACATCTATGAGGAATTGGACAGCCTGAAGGTGATAAGTGGAGTGATTCAAATGCCCAAACTCTCCGTCAGAAGCATTTTTGTCTTTACTCAGATGCCCAGGATGGCTTCAGCCAGCCCAAAGGACAGCCAGTAACCGTCGTCACGCCTACTTTAACACCATGACCCACTCAGAAATAATGCACTGGTCAGGCTACCTTCTGAAAAACATATTAAAATGCACCCAGCTACGCTGAAGACTTTTGAGGGTCAGGAGGAAACATGCTCTCCTCCAATGTCTATCCATGTTAGGGAATGCTTTCATGTAAGTACCCTGCCCAGCTGCATGTTTTTAGAACTCCAAATCTTCATGACACTTACAGAGTGGCAGTGGGTGCCAGGCGTGATTCATGGCTCAGCAGAACTGAGTCAGTGATCTGGGGAAATGGGACAAGTCCAAATGATAAAGAAGGATCCATCTTTAATGCACTAAGGACAGCTTGCCAGACCTGGTCATTTGGGTAGTAATCAAGCCTGGAAATGAAGACACTGAAGAGACACATTTTTCAGATTTATCTGGCCTTTTAAGCTGCAGATCACCATTCAGCTCTTAGGGTACTGTTTGTCTAAAATGTGGTGTGGCTAAATATCATGACTCATTGTATTAACACATTATCAACTCCTAAACATAATTTGAATGTGTTATTCTGACTCACCAGTAATAATGCTCTTTAAAAGAATGATTACTCAGACTCTTCCTTTAACCCTGCCCTAGCCTTTCCAGTGTCCCTGTCCCACCTCTTATTACTCCCTCTTCTAATACCCTGTTTATTTACTTCACAGAACCTACATATCACTTATAATTATAAGCTTACTCATTGTTTTATGTGTTTAATATCTCTTCCCCTTACTGGACAATAGACACCACAGGGCAGAGATTATCACACATGTTTGGTTTACTGCTTGTTTATCTGGTTCCTTGCACAGGGTATGACACATCAGAGCTGTTCCCAAAAACGTTTGTTATATAGATGTTAAATGAATGGATTCAAATTAGGATTATTATAGCCTTAAGTCTGTTTTATTTTCATTTTTCAAGAAGGCTTGGGGACTAGATACCTGATCTATTTTTATCTATTTATTTATGGCTGTGCTGGGTCTTCACTAAGGATGCCTGCTCTCTTAAGTAAAGAGTGTAAGGCCTGAAACAGCTAAATGGTAGTTTACTTTTTGGGTTGGCCAAAAAGTTCATTCAAGTTTTTCCATAAGATGTTATAGAAAAACTGGAATCCATTTTTTTGCCAACCCAATTCTTAATGACATTTTCACTCTCTCCATGCATCACTTCATATAGAAAGTGCAGCTGGAGTACATTGGACAGTAAAATAACAGTAGATACTTTTTACCAGGACTCAAAGTTATGTCAGATTTTGTAAAACAATTCAATGTTTTGTATGTCCTGTTTGACCACTACTGAGGTAACAAACTTAAGTCTTCATGTCCACTGGCTATATTTCACACATGGGAGTATGGAGGTACAAGTTGGGAGGGTATGTCTATGCTTTAAATTTTATTAATATTTATTGAGTTCTTCGAGGTGGAAAATTCTTGGTAAACTTGGCACAAGCTATAAAAACTAAAAACCATGAAGGAAACTTTGACACTAAAGTTAAAAATATCTAATTATCAAATGATACCATAAATAAAAAGACAAATCAAACCCAGAGAGAATATTTTCATAACACATAATGTCATATGTTAGTCTCCTAATCATATTTTTAAAGTTCTTACAGATCAATAAGAAAATAACAAACTGATAGAAAAAGCGAGTGTAAGATGTAAACAGGCCCTTCATAGAAAATGAACCCTAAATGTTCAATAAACATATTTTTGAAATTTTCAACCTCATTAGTAACTGTGGAAATGAAAATTTAAATCACAACAAAAAACCTTCATACTCATCAGATACCATACCCATCAGATCTGCAAAATTAAAAGTTCTGATAAACGCATGTTGGCAATGATGTAGAAAAACCAGAACTCTTATATAATATTGGTGGGAATGTAAACTGAAACAATTCCTTTGGAAAATAATTTGTAATTATAAAGTGAAGTTGTATACACTCTGTCAGCAGTTCCATGTTTAAACATACTCATGCACTAGGAGAATATACTAGACCATTTATAATAACATTTTTCATATTAGGGAAAAAGCTGATAACTACCCAAAGGTACATTAATAATACAATTCTCTAGCCTTACAGTAAAATATTTTATAGTAATGAAAATGAATGAACTAGAGTTACACGCAACATCATGGATATACTTTTTAGAAAAAATTCAAGTACCAGAATAATACATACATTATGATTCTACTCACATAAACATGTTACAACATGTAAAATTTACTATTTTTAAAAAACTTTATTATGCATTCATGCATGCTAAGTCACTTCAGCTGTGTCTGACTCTGTGACCCTATGGACCCTGTCAGGCTCCTCTGTCCATGGGATTCTCCAGGCAAGAATACTGGAGTGGATTGCCATGCCCTCCTCCAGGGGGTCTTCCCAACCCAGGGATTGAACTTGCATCTCTCGGTTCTCCTGCATTGGCAGGTAGAACCCAAAACTTTATTACAGGAGCTTAAAAACTTCCACAAAGTAGAAAGACTATGTAACGTACATATCACTTAGCTTCAACAAATTATCAACAAATAGCAAATGTGTTTTTTATATATTCTACTTTGTCCCACCTTGACTTATTTTAATGTAAATATAGGCTTTTCTGTCCCTGAGGCTGGGAAAGACTGAGGGCAGAAGAAGAGGGCATCAGAAGATGAGATGGCTGGATGGCATCACCAATGCAATGGATGTGAACTTGGGCAAACTTCGGGAGATGGTGAGAGACAGGGAGGCCTGGTGTGCTCCAGTCCTTGGGGTTGCAAAGAGTTGGACATGACTGGTTGACAGAACAACAGCAACAACATAGGATTTTCTGTCATTCCACCAGTAAATACTTCTGTTCCAGTATTGCTTAGGAACATAAGGATATGTTATTAAACTGAAGAAAAACTGTTAAGAAAAATTTAAACAGAAAACACTAGATTTGGGCTAGTGGTTACCTCTAAGGGGAGGAGGAAGGGACAGGATCAAGAAAACACTCAACTTAAAAATAATACTAATGTGGGCATACAGATAGATGTGCCATTACTCTTATACCGTATCTGTACTTCCAGATATTCTTCAGTATTTATTTAAAAACACACTTCTAAAGCAATTCAGAAAGTTCAGTCTGGTGATCCTTGTCCATTTTGGGAATAGAGATGAGGAGGTTGGGAGGTTGATTAGAGAAGGTCAGTGGCCACATGACAGGGCCTTCTATGGAATTCCTTGGAGATCTTATATTGTAGCCCCTGGAGTTGGTGGCAGCACAGAAGCTTCACCGAACTCTTGCCTTGAAAACTTTCAAAGTGAAATGATATTTAGCATTGCCCAAGAGGGAAGAGGGTTTCCCTGGTGGCTCAGACAGTAAAGAATCTGCCCACAATGTGGGAGACCTGGGTTCGATCTCTGGGTCAGGAAGATCCCCTGGAGAAAGGCATGGCAACTCACTCCAGTATTCTTGCCTGGAGAATCCCCAAGGACAGAGGAACCTGGTGGGCTACAGTCTATGGGGTCGCAAAGAGTCAGACACAGCTGAGAACTAAGCACAGCACAAGAGGGAAGAGCAAGAAGAGAGGGTTGCGCTGGAAGCAGCCTACATCGCCAAAGTTCGCGAGGGCAGAGATGTGGTTTTCCCATGGGCCAAATGGATACCACACAAGGTAGCTTGATTTCCTGTCTGACAACAGACCCTACCTCAAAGGGTGACCAGCTCAGGTGAGATGATATCAACAGAAAGAGCCTTTGAGGAGTGTACTGAGGAGTAGGACTGAGAAGCAGATGTTAGAACCTTAAGTAGAGATTGCAACATCTGGCTTAAGGAATAGAGTCAAGGGCCAGTCCCCCTGGGTGAGGAGGTCTCCAAAGAGATTGCAGAAGTTCTTAGCACAGAAACAAACAGCAGTTTGGTTAAAACACAAATGTCTGGGCCTGCCCTTTAGAGAGCTTAATTCAGTAGGTATGAGGTAGAAGCTGCAAATTTGCATATCCACCAAGATTCCAAGTGATGCTGACCTGTTGGTCCAGGGACCCACTTTGAGTAGCTTGTTCTGGGAGGCTTTTGAACAGGGAGTCTCTATCCCTGTTCTCTGAACTTACCCCAAACCATTTCCTCCTTACTTTTCATATTCTGGTGTCATTAGTTCCTTCAGTTCCGTAAAGTGAATCATTGTCTCACTGCCTCATATATGTTATCTCTTCACCCTGCAACACTTTTCTGTAAACCCCACTTTGCTAGGCTAACCTCTCATCATCTTTTCTGTCTCAGCTTAAATACTTCTGGGAAACCTTCCCTAGTCCATTCACAAGGCTTAGTCCCTTTGCTATATGCACCTTCTTTTATAATATTTATCACAATTATGATAATGTAATCACTGTGGGATTTTTTGCCTGTGATCTTTACTAGACCCTAAGATACAGGAATTTCCTGGTAGCTCAGATGGTAAAGTGTCTGTCTACAATGCGGGAGACCTGGGTTCAATTCCTGGGTTAGGAAGATCCCCTGGAGAAGGAAATGGCAATCCACTCCAGTACTATTGCCTGGAAAATCCCATGGACAGAGGAGCCTGGTAGGCTATAGTCCATGGGGTCCCAAAAAGTTGGACACAACTGAGCGACTTCACTTTTCTTTCAAGATACATGAAGGCAAGGGATTTTCCTTGTTCACTTCTATAATCTTATTGGCTCTAGGAATACATGGCACATAACAGGCATTTCACATTTGTTGCATGAATGAGTAAATGAAGGTATCTAGATTGCCCCAAAAGGTAGAAGAAAATGCCCCTAAATACTGTAACATTTAAAAATACTTATATAATATTTTATATTATATATCATATATAATTATTTATATTTTGTAATTTAAAATATCCTTTGTCTTTATAACTGATTTATTTCCTTTTTATTCCTCAGCGTGGCATTCACAGGCAAATGTCCAGAAGTAGCAATAGCAAAACTTAACCGCCAAATCAGACATCAGCATCTATAAAAGGTAAATTTTTACTGCTTCAGAGGGCTATGTACAAGCAAATATACTTAGTGTGACCCAGCTGTACATTCCTGGGAAAAGAATTTCGAGTCAGGATACAAAAAGGGATCATGGCCATTTGCTGTGAATTCCTGCAGACTCTTTCATCTGTGGGTAACGCATGAGTGTATTTCAGCTCCTCCAATGAAGCTATGTCCAAAATTAACAAGCTGTCAAAAACAGCTAGCTTCAATGATACAGGATCCTACCCTTACAACACAATTTCTTCCCAGTCAACGTGGAAATCAACAAATATAGGCCAAAAGGATTTTTCAGTTTGCTAAACTAGAATTATAGAAACATGGGTAAAATACGGAGAACACATCGAGGCACATACATACGAGGTTAGACCTCAGTTGCCAGGTATATGCATTATATTTTCTTGCAAAAATAGAAAAAAGGATACTTTTCTTTTTGACTGTACTGTTTTCCTTTATGGCAAACCAAAGCGCCTCATTCTTGTAATGCATTTTTAAAGGCATTCTCTCAATCAAAATCTGTGCTCTTGGGTTCTATGGAGATGCTTTAGAAGTTCAGTGGTGAGCAAGCAGGCAGTCCTTCCTCCACCCCAATCCTCTTCAATCCCAGAAACACTAATCTCATCTTTAAGAAATCTGTGTGTGTGTGTGTAAAGTATGTATTGGGGTAACATAACATATTTATTGTGAGGAGAAAAATGGGAGGAGGAATTACTGCCAAAGAAGGTTGGAAAAAAACCCTGCCCCAGCCTAGCATAACTGGCTGTTAGTTCCAAACGTTACCTGTATTTATAGTCCCTTTGTAATGCCAGAGATACTGTGTCCAAATTTCCCAGTGTCCAGGGCATTCCTTGGAATGTCTCCAGTTCCACTACCCTCTCGTTTGCCCTTCAGTCCTACGTTTCTGACTATCTATTGGGTATGGTCCCTCCATCTCCTCAGACTCAAATCATCCACCTCCTCCAGTTTCTCAGACCCTGACAGTGACCCCAGGGTTCTCTGAGGTCCCCAGGTTCAAACTTGTGGAGTCAGTCTTTTACTCATCCTATTTAGTCAGTCCCCAAGTTCAGCTTGGTTTCTTTTCTTCTAAATATTGCTCCCTCACAGCTTTTCTGTGCTTTCCCTCAGCCCCTACCCCAGTCTGATATCAGAGTGTCTGATGCCTGGAATACCTTTCACAGCCTCCAAAGTGCCCTTGGGGCTCCATTTGTTTGGGGTCTAACTCATTCATCCAGACCTGTTCTACTTAAATTCTCCCTTTTATCTTAGTGTGTCCTTATACACAACCTTAAATGCTTTCCACTTGATTTTGAAACCAAGTCAGAACTATTCTACTTTGCTTTCAAGGCTTTTCAAAATCATCTGGTTCCGCTCTTGTCCAGTTAGGTCAGTCTCCTCACTGTCATCTAAAAATATTACTCTGCCAGCATCTGTACTTTTATATAAACATATTGAGTTGACCTGGCCTGAAAGGACCTGTCCCTCTGCCTACTTCTTCTGTCTTTTCTCTTATCTTTCCTCACCTGTTGTCCCATGTTCCTCACATAGCCAAGTATTTGCAGTTCCCTGAAAACATTAGTCTCTGGGTCTTTCCACTTGCTTTCCTCTTCCACCTTAAGTTTTCTCAACTGAAGTGGCACCTCCAGCATTAACACTTCCTTCATCCTGCCCTTCAGGCCAAATATCAATCTTCCTTTGAGCTGCTATTGCATTCCATGCATACTTCTGTTACAGCCCTTATTACACAGTATTGCAATGTTTTGATCATATGTCTGATTGCTCTATTAGACTGTGAGCTGCCCTCTTAGAATAGTTTTACACTTGGTTTCAAAACAAGGTCCCTGACCTCCAGTAGCTCCCAATTGTTTGGTACTCTCAGTGAGTCACTTTAGTAACTCAGTAGCAATTTGTTGAATGAATAAATGATTTAAATTTCTACTTGACTTCTTCTTTCTTCAAGGTTCAGCTAAAATTCCCTTATGTCTCTGGAGTCTTCTTTGACCTATCTAGTCCTCCAGCCCTTCATTGTCCTATAAAAATTAGGGTGAATTCTTTATTGTCATTTTTATTATAATATAGTATATTTACATGTAATGTTAGTTTCAGGTGTACAGCAAAGTGAATCAGTTTATATATATATATATGTATCAGTTTATATATATATATATATATATATATATATACATCCACTCTTTTTTTAGATTCTTTCAAGAGTATTGAGTAGAGTTAGGATGATTTCTTTAATTGAGGTTGCAAGTTCCTTGAGAGCAGGGACACATGTTTATATTGCCTCTGTCATTGTATTGGTCACAGTGCTGAGTTTCGAGTAAAAGCTAGGTATGTATACTTGGTTTCTGATTAGAGTTATATAAACTTTATATGTAGGAAAATAATTTTCATTGAATATCCAAAGTAATATTCCTTGAATATTCATTGGAAGGACTGATGCTGAAGCTCCAATACTTTGGCCACCTGATGCAAAGAGCTGACTCATTGGAAAAGACCTTCATGCTGAGAAAAATTGAAGGCAAAATGAGGAGGGGATGGCAGAGAATGAGATAGTTAGATAGCATCACTGACTCAATGGACATGAGTTTGAGCAGGGAAGGACAGGGAAGCCTGGCATGCTGCAGTCCATGGGGTTGCAAAGAGTTGGACACAACTTAGCGACTGAACAACATCAAAAACAGTCTGTTTAGACAATCGTAAGTTTTTTCTTAACATTAATATGATTACTGTGATGAATTCAGAAAATACTTGATGAATACATATTAGTTTCCTGCCATCAAACCAGTGGCTGGGATATAGACATGAATGCTGTCACTATGGAAGTTGTGTACATTTCTTTCAGTCTTAAATTTGTAAATATTTAATTGGTTGACTAATTTCTGAATAACCACCATATTACTTTGTTTTGGGGGGAATGAGTATTTTTCACTCATTCTCCTGAGTGATTTTTCTCACAAGAGCCCCAAGTCTTTTTTTGTGTTTGAGATTGTCATGATTAAGAATGGGGAGGATGAATCTTGAGTGACCTGGTCTAGTTTTTTTGAAAGGATCCAATCTATGTCCAGAAACTAGTGGAATGGATAGAACTAGTCTAAGTAAGCCGTATCTGTGCCATAACTTGGAGTGCTCACCAGCTTACTTAGACTGACCAGATGCCAGTGAGTGGTATCCATCACGGTGCTTTGATGACATCTTGCCAGCATCACTGACCAGAGTCTCAGGGAGTGTCATCAGGCATGCGTAGAGAAGGGTAGACACTTACATCTGTTATGCTGTTCCAACCCTTTGTCATGTCTTAGGCCAATTGTCTCACTCCTGATTGAAATCTAAGTCGAGTTTCTTGTTTTCCTGTTTCTTTATCCATTAGTATACTCATAGTCTGGTGACTAATGAATTATGCATGACTACTATAGGCTAGAAGCTATGCTTGGTGCTCAAGACACTCCTTTCCTCAAGGAGGTCAGTTGTTTAACTAGATAGTAACACATATATGCCATTGTAGAAATAGTATTGAGTATTGCCTTATGTTGACTCTGAAAAGCAGAATTCAATATATAAATGTGTTTTTAGACTAGAATTCCTTTAATCAATAAGCATACATAATTTAAAATATTATTATTAATACAAGTGCTATTACTGCCCTATAATATGATTATTTTGCAAAAAAGATGATACCCTGCCTACATACCTAGAATAAATCAAAAAGTATATAATAAATACATGTAAAATAAACTTTAAATTGATCTTTACCAATTTTATTGTATCTTTATCCTATCACACTTTTTCTATTATTTGGCTTTTTTTGTTAAATTAAAAACTACTGTAGGTATTTGTTGAGTATAGATCATAAAGACTTTTTTTTTAAGCTATAGGCTGTAGGCCGGTGCTAATACCATGGTCATTAGCCACATGTGGACACTTGGAATGTGGCCAGTGCAACTGAGGAACTGAATTCTTAATTGTATTTAACCTTAATTAATTTAAATGTAAAAGCTGCTACTCAATTCAATTCTGATAGAACTTTCAAATATGTTTGGAACAACTTGGATCTTACAGTATAGTCTTTCAACTGTATATTTTTTGAACTCTAAATGCACATTAAGTATTTCCTAGAAAAATTTATCATCCATACTGAGATGTGCTGTAAGTACAGAATTCACACTAGATTTTGAAGCCCTAGTATGACAAAAGGAATATAAAATGTCTTATTAATAATTTCCATATTGATTACATGTTGAAATGGTAGTAATTTTTTAAAGTATATTGGTTGAATAATATAGTTTTAAAAATCAACTTTACCCCGTTATTTTATTTTTAAAAAATTTGAAAAAAAATTTGACTATTAGAAAATTTTAAATTGCACATGTCTAATATACTTCCATTGGACAGTGTGCTTTAAACTCTGTTTTTCTCAAAGGGAGTATATAATCTTTGAAACCACATACTTGAAAGATAAAATTAGAAGGATCACAATAGATGGAAAGTAATTACCAAGCGTTACTAACGGGACATTTTTACCTTACTTGAGGTGGTGGAATTCCTACCACTATGCAATCCAACTGTACTCTGGTTCCTTCTGGAACTTCTCTGCTCCGTAACTTTTGTGTGAACCGGGGAGGTTGCCCCAGAGGTTCTTCATAGTACAAAGAAGAAGGAGAGGACCCTGGGGTGGTGTCTCCACTGGCTGCCTCACCGGCAGCCTGCTCAGCTTCACGCCTCTTAGCTTCCTGCTGTTCCAGCGCATGGTTCACTTCATTATCCCTGGTATCTGCAGGGATAGGTATGGGAACCGAAGATCTTTCTCTTCTTTCTGATAGATCTGGGAAACTGGAGCTGTTTTCCTGAATAACTTGGTTTTGCGATTCCAGTTTACTCTTGTGGTTTTTGCAGGCACGAGGTCTAATCCTTTTGGAGCTATGGGCTTTGAAAAGGGATGAGAGCTCTTCAATGAAATCGGCAGCCTTATTTAAGAATACTTTTTTGGACTGGGCTTCAGAAGTGTACTGTGGCCTTTTTGTCTCCTGGAGGCTCTCTTTAGAGTTGGTAGGGCTTCGAGAGTTATCCTGGCAGAAATTAGGGTCAAAACTTGATATAGATGAGTGTTTCGTCTGATCAGAAGAAAAACGTTTTCTAGCTTGAGCTTCATCTGCTTTCTCCAGAGGGTCATAATTGATTGCCAATCTTGCCAGATTGACACTTTCATCTAATTCTTCTTGGCTCAGAAAGGCTGAAAGATCTGGAAGGTCATCTTGGCCTCCTCCACCTTCAGCAGCTCCAGAAGCACCCCCAAAATGGAAAGGGTTGGAGGAAGGCTCTGCTCGACTCCTCTCATTGTTTCCCCGATGCCTAGTTTCAGCCAAATAGCTTTCTCTCAGAAGCTGAGATATGGAAGTAGAAGCTTCTAGGCTGTCGTCTTGCATGCTGTCACAAGATAGCAATAATGACAAAATGTTTAGATTATTTCTAAAGAATAATAGGTCTGTATTGATTATAGCATGATAGATACTTAAGAACTTAAACCTTAAAATTAAAATTACCTAATTTTGATAACTTTCACAAAGTTTAAAGACTTCTCACATTGTAAAATGAAGAGGAACTGAATGAGGTTTCCCTGAAACTGGAAATAAAAGCATGGGTGATTATCACTTTATTAAATTAATCTTTAAATATGAGTTCAATTTTGAAAGCTATGCTATAACTATAGAGACATTAAATATAGTTTCTAAGCACAATTTTGATAATATCTATAAAGGGCTTTTAATTTTAGAGTACTTTCTCATACACAGAGATTTTCTCTCCATCCTTTCCCCTTCCCCCTGAATGTAATAAAATAACAGAAATTAAAAGATTTTGATAAAATAATCTTGTTATTGATAAATAAAAACTTGATCTAGCTCATGAAAATAAATAATGTTTTTATGACTAGAAACTAATTGTTTAAATTCAGTGTTGTTTGTAGGCTCAATCTGCTCTTGAAAACTATAGTGATTTAGCTTTTTCAAATAAGGTATAATTAATTAATTTCTATAAGAGTATGAGTACACCTAGGTTTAAAAAAAATCTCTTAAATTAACATTGATGAAGAGGGGATATGGAAGACAGGGAAGTGGGGTTCAATACAGGACACTTTTCACTGTATACCATTTTCTTACTTTTAAATTGTAATTATATGAATATGTTATAATCAGTTATATAGTCACATAAGTTATATGAATATATTTATTCAAAAAATAAATAATTTGTAAAGTGTTATAAAAATAGTACAGTAACTTTCATTCAGTATAGTAACTTTAGCTCAGTCCCCAGGACTAGAAGTTTGGGTAATGCAAACCACTGTCATATTATTGTCATCCATTTTATTCACTCAGACATTTACTAGACGGCTAGCAAGCTTGTGACCCATAGACTGTTACTCCTCTCTTTCCTCTGTAAGAGATGTAGCCAACTAATTACAGTATTCTTCCCACTGACCTTCACTTTTTTAAGTCTCCATTCCCTCAGCCACCACCACCCAATCAGAGCTGGTAATGGAGATGAAGCCTGTTTGCCATTCTTGGCTACTGTGTGCTACTATTTGCCATTCTTGGCCACTGTATGCCTTGTGCTGGAAAGGTGGAGAGGAAAGTAATATCCTGAATATTTTCGGGCTTTAACATTCTGGGACAAATTTTATTTCAGTTAATTTCTCTTCCTTCTTTTATATGACTGCCTCACTTATAAGTAAAAATATTTGTAATACCACAATATATCACAAGTAGGGTTTCCTAGGGACTGCCCTACTTCTCACACTTTTAGAATGCTACTTAAAACTAACTTCTAAATTGACAAGGTAGGCAGTCACCTTGAGAGGACAATTAGAGATGGTTGAAAGGATGACCTACAGGAAAATATTTTCCCATCTGCTAGCCACAGGCTGAGATTGACACCACTGGAGCCACTTGTTTGGGTAAAGTTTATTGTGCCTCAAAAAAAGATTAATTGAGGGACTTCCCTCGTGGTCCAGCAGCTAAGATTCCATGCTCCCAATGCAGGGGCCTGGGTTTGATCCCTGGTCAAGAAACTAGATCCCACATGCTGCAGCTAAGAGCCGGCACAGTCAAATAAATGAATATGTACCCTAAAAAAATTAATTGAAAATGCAGAGGGGTTGGACGGGTATAAAGATTTATCTACAAAGATATTCCTCATAGTGTGGATGATAATATTTAAAAAGTGGAACCATGTCCAATAAAAATTAGTTAAATTATGATATACTCATTAAATAGAACTATATGGCTGTATTAAATTTTGAAGAACACTGAAGGATACACAAAATAGTATATAATAATGTAATTGAGAGCCCAGCAGAAAATTTGTCACTTTGTACATTTACTTTGTAGAGGAACAGTTAAAGACATTAAAATAAGGTACAAAATACTATTTGAAAATGTGATTAATACACTGATTGAAAATCCTTTCCATTTGTAAATCAACTATCCCATTAACCTAGTTTGAGTTTATGTATACATTTAAATGTGAAAAGAAAAATTAAGTGACTTATAAATCAGGATGTCCCCTCTATTAGTTGGACATTACTGTATATTGTGTTTTAATGTGACTTTGTCTTTAACTGTTTAGTTTAAGATGGCTTTTATCTTGGGGCAACATGGAGTGAGCATTGGCTTTGAAATTAGATAAATCTGTTTTCATATTCTGGCTTCATCTCTTAGAAGTTGTGTGACTTTGAGAAAATTACCTAAATTCTCATCTGTGAAACATGGATAATATCTATTTCCCAGGGAAATGAGGATTAATAACATTCTGAATGCAAATCTCTTAACAGGGCCAACCACTCTAGTGAGCGTTCAACTGATGTTAGTAAAAAGATAATACTTCGGTAAAAGGTGATGTTAATGTTGAAGAACTTCCAAAAAGTTTACATTTATGGTGCAAATACAGAATAAAATACTCATATAAGTAATTACTGCTCTCTACAACTATTTTTTTTTCTTTTTTAAAGAAAAGGAGCCAATTGAGGTGTAAATGTGTACCTGTTCTGATGCTTAGTTCCGAGAAATTATTATAACAAAAATTCCAAGTGTTCAAAATTAAGGATTTCTTTAATGTTTGAATGTAGCATTTGTTACCTAACACTTTGGTTCAAATCCTAATCCTGACAGTTCCTAGCTTTTTAAACTCAAGAAAATTACTTAACCTCTATAAGCCTCAGTGTGCTTGTTTGTAAAACAGGGATAATAATATAGCCATCTCATAGGCTGACGGGTTATTAAATGTGCTTGGCATTTAGTAAACAGTCAATATAGGGTAGTTACTATTATTCATTATTGTTTAACAACTGTGGCCACATACCATGATAAGAAATGGAAGTAGAACTAGCGGCATGACTTGATGCAAGGGCACACTTTGAAGAGAAGCTGAACTCTAATTTATAGTTAATTTAGCATATCTATACTCCACTGAAATAGCCTCATGAACAAACTATGCTGCCTTCAGATCTTTGTACATATCTTTGCTCAGGCTGCTCCCTGTCTTCATGTCTTTTGCTGTCTTATTGGCCCAAGTTCTATACAATCTTCAGCTCTTAGCTGAGGCATGGCCTTAGGATTTCTTCTTTTTCCTGAATTGGGTCCCTGTCCAATATGCTCCCCAAATTCACTGTCTTAACCCTCAAACACAGCCCTTATTTCAGTATATATTTGCCTATTTACTGTTACCTCACTTTGTTTTGTATACCATCATCTCTGTGCATGCACAGCATATAAAAGGTAATCAAAAAGTATCTGTTGAATTATTTTGTTCATTAGAACTTCCTACTAAATCTATTGTTTTTAAGTTGCAGGCTAAAGTAAGACAGATAAATAGAAATATTTACAGAGGAAAGTTATAGACACAAAGGAAAAATATAGACTGGTAAAAGCAGTAGGAAATTCAAAGTGACTTTCAAATAAAAATGTATTTATGGAGGATAAAATAACTGGAATTATGTGTTCTTTTATACCAGAAGTATCAAAGAACATCTGATTGTAATTAAAAAAACTGGTTTTGAATCTCAAGTCCAACACTAAATAATTTTGCTATCTTGAGCAAGTTACTTAATGTGTCTGAATCTCAGTTACCCTCATCTATCAAATGGGGTAATAACAATTTCATCTCAGTTAGTTCTTAGGTGGAAATGTATATATAAATTATTAAACTGATAGATACTACCTAAAATAGGAAATATGAACATGTATTACTTTCTGTTTCAAGCATTGATTTTAAAACTATCTGTATAAAATTTATACTTTTAAGAAACCTAAAAGCTATGGATAACCCTGCTTGCATTTATTCATCCAATAAATATTAATTGAGCATTTACTATATGCCAGGCACTGTTCTAGGCCCTGAGGATTCATCAGTGAACAAAAGACAAAGTCCTTGCCCTCATGGAGTTGACATTCTAGTGGAGAATATATAAATGTTAAGAAGAAAAATAAAGTAGGGCAAGGGAATAGAGAATGATGGGGTAGAGAAGAAGACGCGCTATTTAGGTTAGGGATATCAGGCAAAGCTTCTCATGCAGTGGAGAAGTTAGCCACATGACCATTTGGGAGGCAGAATATTCCTGACTGGGGAGCAGTAAGTGTCAAGGCCAGGGAAGGTGAATGTTTGGTGTGTTTGAGTCAAGCCCAGTGTTCCAGGTGAGTCAAAAAGAAGAGTAGAGGGCTAGGGCATGTGAAGGCTTTCAGACCATAGGAAAGACTTTGAGTTTTATTAAACATGTGAATGGGAAACCACTGTAAAGTTGTTTGAAGCAGATAACATGGTTTTGAAAAAGTTCAACTGTGGCTGCTATGCAAAGAATGCAAGAAATGATGCTAGTTGGGAATCAATGAGTGGTATCAGTGGGAGGAAGCGAGAAATGGTCAGATTTGAGGTATCTTTTGAAAATAGAGCTAGTATGATCTGCTGATGGATTGAAAGTGGAATAGAAGAGAAAGAGCAGAGTCAAGAGTGTACTAGAATACAAGAGTCTAGTATTTGTAGCCTAAACAACTAGGTGAATGGTGGAATCATTTACTGGAATGAGGAAGAAGCAGGTTTTAAGAAGT
The DNA here is from genome assembly GCF_001704415.2 of Capra hircus. Lineage (NCBI taxonomy): Eukaryota > Metazoa > Chordata > Mammalia > Artiodactyla > Bovidae > Capra > Capra hircus. The sequence continues at coordinate 21,044,328 of NC_030835.1, forward strand.
GTTCTCTTGGACGTTTCATTTGACAGATGTTAAAGTTCTCTTAGACATTTCAACTGATGTCTTCAGAGTGCTAAACATTGGACATTGCTTCCTTCTTTCTGCTGCTTATAAAGTTGGAGCAGATATTCTGCCATTTTCAAAATAAGAATCAGTAAATATCCTTGGAAACAGATTGTGGTTTTGATGAAATAGTCTTAGGTTTGAAATGAGGCAATTAATGTGGTATCAAGACCAACTTCAGTAAATCATGTAAATTAACTTAGCCACATAGAATGCTTACTGAATGTTCTTCACTTTATTTTGCTAAATATCTCTATTGTTTTCCCCCTATGAATTTTCCTGAAAAAGAGATCTCACCTCAGGACTTGCTTAAAATTTAAGAGTCTGGTTTATAAAAACAAAACTTAATACTGATACCTTTGGACATATTTCTCAAGTCTTATTAATGCAACAATATTCTTCTGTAGGTTCTAAGACTACCTTATCGTTAGAAATATCATGAGTTATTAACTCATCTTTTGGTTATAATATGGAGGTCTAAAGAGGGGCTTTGACAAAGAATTCGCAAAACCTTATATGAAGTAATTTCAATTCAAACATGGTTACTGAAGTTTTCCGGCTATGAAGTATTCTTAGATATTAAGCGAAAAAGCAAATCTGGTACTAAAAGAAAGAAAGAAAGTGAAGTCGCTCAGTTGTGTCCGACTCTTTGCGACCGCATGGACTGTAGCCTATCAGGCTCCTCCATCCATGGGATTCTCCAGGCAAGAATACTGGAGTGGGTTGCCATTTCCTTCTCCAGGGGATCTTCCCAACCCAGGGATTGAACCTGGGTCTCCTGCATTGCAGGCAGATGCTTTACCCTCTAGATCAACACAAAAACAACCTAATACGTAATAGTTAACTTTGCCTAGAACAGGAAAAGATAGATGTCTTTAAGTAACTCACCTCTAAACGGAGGATGAACAGAATTACCCTGCTTACCTCATAGGGTTTGTTTATGAAAGAACTTAATTTTTTTTAAAGGTTATTTTTTAATTTTTATTTTAAAAGTCTGTATTGACTTTGTTACAATATTACTTCTGTTTTATGGTTTTTTTTTTTTGGCCACAAGGCATGTGGGATCTGGCCAGGGACTGAACCCACCCTCGCTGTGTTGGAAGGCGAAGTCTTAACCACTGGACTACCGGGGAAGTCTCTGTGAAAGAGCTTTAGACATGTAGAACACTATACAAAATTAAGGTAATCCTTTGCACTAGTATAAAGGATGCGGAAACCAAAGCCCAAAGTTAGTATTTAATCTGAAATATTGAAAGAAAAGTAGTGTAGAAGTAAATTCTATGACCCATGGAAAGGTTAATGGAAGCCAAGTAAGAAGGCTTCAGGATTCTAGGGTGACTACCAAACCCTTCACAAAAATTGAAGGGTTTACCATTCATGATGAACTTAGTTCTTATATAGAACGTCTCAAATCAGAAAACTTTGTCAATTCTCATTAACTCAAAGATTCATTTTAAGTAAGAAAAATTAGAAAAAAATTTAAACATTTTCGACTTTCTTCAGTCTCCTAATACTTGTGTCAATTTCCCTTAGGTGGTTAAGGATTTGAAAAGCGATAAGTTCCTTCATTGACATATTTGCTAGATTGGGAAAGGAACAAGTACCCCAAATAGGTTTGTGATCTCAAGATCTAGTTGGAATTCAAGCCCTTGGTGGGAAGGCTCTGCTGGGCCCATCCCAGACTGTGACTCCAAGTGGAGGTCTCTGTAACACATGTAGTCTGTACAGAGCTTGTCAAGGTGACTCTAATTATACATGAGCTCTAAGAGTTCTTTAGTAATTGCAGGTAAATAGTCACACCAACTTTTGTGCCCACCAAAAATGTAGCTGCTAAACACACATTCCTAAATTACTCAACAGACCATTTTGTCGGTACCTGGGTTGTTCCCTTTAAGCAAAATCACGGTGCCATCACAGTTCTAGAGCTCTTTGTTAGCTGTAAAGCACCATAGAAATTTAAGAAAATATCTCTGTGGTGTTTGATCCTTCTGTATCTCTTAAGAGAGGGAACAAGTTTAAAAAAATCTTTTCATTTTTTATCTGGTTATAGGCAATAACACCACACAATAAGCAATGCCTTTGTCAAATCTCAGTGTCAATGAAGGGAACTAATTATTCTGGGGTTGGCAGTCTCATTCATCTTATATTTTCACGTTAATGAGCTGAGTTCATTACTCCTATTGTGTGTATGAGTTAACTGTTAAAAAAATCTAGCTGTCACCTTTTCATATATTAACTTTAGTCCATTTAAGATCTTTCACAGTGAAACCCAATTTACCTGCAGTCTCATTTCTTCAAAAGTAAATTTGAAAATTCATCTCTATAAATTCCAAAACCTAGTCAGGATACAAACTCATTTAATTTCTTGTGTCCATGAATTGTGGTTCTGAGTCTGTTCCACTGAATATGTGCTTTTGTAAGCACTTTGAGCTGGAAAGTGTATTCTGTTATACAATAGATGTATTAAAGTCTGGAATAGAGTCTTATTCAAAATTATAGACATATAGAACACTAGGGCTTTGATACATTGTCTCAAGTTCCAATAGCATTAGCCATATTCTATAAGTGGGAATACAGACAAACCTCCAGAATTTGGATAATGTCCAACTGTTTGTTTCATAGTCCATTATTATAAGATTCTGTAATGTTTATAATTTTGTCTCCTGACAAAGTTAGTGTGCATATATTGCAGATTTCATGAGATGGTCTTGATTTGAAATAGTTTATATATTGTCAAATTGTATATCAGACAGCTTATATTAATTTTTGTTTAAAAATATGTTTATTATAGCTATAAGTCTGGATATTCTAGTTTTGTAGAAAAGGATGATATGTATTTTATGTGATGTTAAGAGTTATTATTAAGGAGAGGCTAAAAAGTTATAACAAATGTTTAATTTAGACCTTGTAGAATTCATTTTCTCATTACCAGTATGAAAGTAGTTGAATCATATTTTTTTTGAGAAAGGAAACTGGTTATCTGTTTTATTTCTATCAAACTGATTGATGCTAGTATCTTTAACAAGTATGAGTAAAAAGAAAAAATTTGTTGATAAGATAGTAAAATTTCTTAGCACTCTTACTGTAATGTTCACTTTTGGGAAATGGAAATACAGATTTACTCATGTTCTCCTTTTCTTTGCTTACACGATTATTAAAAAATAATTCAAGTTGTACATCTAATTACTGCTAATAGTGCAATGTACCGGGCCAAACACTTGCCACTGACTGTCAAGCGTCTTTCTGCTGCAGCTGAAAAGGGAGGGAGGGAGGGAGGGAGAGAGAGAGAGAGAGAGAGAGAGAGAGAAAGGAGAGAAAGAAAGAGCAATGTCCTTTGAGCAAGACTTTCTGCAGCTGTTGTGTACATTAATCCAGGGAGCAGATCTCCCAGCGCTAAATATAGCAAGCATATCCTTTTACATGATAAAAAAATGTTAAATGAAAGTCTTTAACTATGGAGTCATATTATTTTAAGTTTGATTTCCATTAAAAAGGAAATAGGCATTGCACACATATTCTCCATACAAACACCATTATTTTAATAAAAGAATGTATGGAAAATGCCAATGATACACACATGTCACGACTTCCTCTGTTGAGATATTTTCCGTTAGGACCCGAGTAGGCTGTGATCTCTGAGGGTCTCATCAACCCCCTGTAAAATCTGACCATGTAGAAGACTTTATTTTTCATGTAATTTTGTGTCCCATCGTACATAATTAAGAAGTTAGCCTCGGTTTCATTCCACACAACAGAAATTAGGTCTCTGAAATCCCCCCTTTCCCATTGTCAGTTTCTTGTTATCAAAACACACTCGAGAACTTATATCTGGATATTACCTTTCTTTTTTTAGTTGACCCAGATGAGGATGTCCAACCCAGGCACTCCACTGTGATGATAATTATCCAAGGAGAACGTTTAGACGAAAGCCCAGGAGAAAAAGAAAATTCTTCACGCCCTTGGAAATAGAGAGTAGCCGTCCATAGAGAGTGAGGAGTTAACCTTAGTTTCGGTGAAGATGGCTGTTAGAAGCTGGACAACCTGTCACCACCGGAGCCAGAGCATTTGTCAGCTCACAGGTCCCAAGTTATTTTGAGCTGCATAAACCATGTGCCTGTGAAACATTCCACCTGATTGGGTAGGAGAGCACTGAGCAAAGGGATTCCACAGCAGGCCAGCACCTATGGGCGGTGGGGGTCAATCAGTTTTCCCACCTATAGAATTTCGCTTACAGCTAGAGGCCCAAGTTGTTTATTGATTTATGTTTAGAATTAACACTGGATTCATGATAGCACATTCAAAGAAAACGGCATTCTTTTTGAAATATTTCAAAATTCTTAATTTTTAAGAGAATTAAACTAAATTCATGGGAAATTTACTCTCATTTAATCCCTGATCCATTTTGGGAAATTTGGCTGTGAAAAGCCAGCATGAAGGTGAGGTCTAACATTTTAAAGCTGAGAGATCTTTCTTTTTTTTGTTGTCCAAAAGCTTAGCAAAAGCAGATGATAACTAACATTAAAAGTTGGTAACTAGAGATTCCAGAAAAAATGGAGAGGAAAAAGCCATCAGTCTGAGAATAAACCTGGTAATAAATTAGTTTGAACAAACTTTTTCAGAAAAAAAAATCAGGTACTGTTTAAAAGTCTAAATTACTGTATAATATAATATATTACAACTTCTGTTCATTGATTACTATTCTGGAATAATTTTTTTGTATATTATTTTGAAAAGGTCTATGCCAGATTTCTTCTTTGACAAGTATTACTGAACGAGAAAAAGAATCCTTAACCAAACCAACATCTGCTGGAAAACCTACTTTGTCAAGGATAGGCTCTTTGATATGATTTCATACTTGTTCAGAATATGAATTTGAAAAAATTGAAAAAAAAATTTAGCCCCATTATTTCAATCTCGGTGGAAGCCTAGGTCTTGAAAATTCAGATAAATAAATTCAGTTGTTTCTTAAAAGGGTCATTCTTAGATTTGGGTAGTATAAAATACATTGGTTTAAACCTACCTTTCTTAAATCACCAACTACTTGCAGAATTTCTTCCTGTTCATTCATTCAGCAAATATTTATCTAATTAATGCCTACTAGGTACCAGGTACTGGGTATAAAGCAGTGCTCAGTTGTGTCCAACTATTTGTGACCCCATGGACTGTAGCCTCCCAGGCTCCTCTGTCCATGGAAAATATACTGATTCTTGACCTCATGGTATTTACTAAGAGATTTTGGGGTATTTATTTTTTTACCTTTTTCAGTCACCTTGAGGCTCTATAATATATTGAATAGACTTAAAATTTGTTTAGTATGATCAAATCAGAAGCTTCACTACACCTTTTGTTAAAGAACTTTGAAATTACATGAAATGTAATGAAAAAGAGTATTGAGGAAAACTTTAAAATAATCGAGGTCAAAAGAACAGTTACTGAGGAGGGAAGAAGGCACAAGAAGAACTGAGTTATGTGGCTAGATTATTTTCATTACTGCATTAATCTAAATTGTCAATATACAGGGTTGTTTGCTCTCTTACCTAGTCCTGTTCTGAAATTAACCTACTTAATTGTGTTTCTGCATTTTCTATTTATGTAGATGCCCCAAAGATTTCTTTTTATTTAAAGAGGATTTTCTCCCCATTTATCCCATTCAGATCTTGAGGCATAATCAGTATAAGGACTACTAAGTCTTGACTAGGGACAGGGAAAAATAGAACCTCTGTTTCATTTAGCGCATAGATGTGCTACAGTTTGATCTTCTAAAGGGAAATGTTCACACACACTGCAAGTGAATACATTTCGACTTCCTTGCAAACTGTTCCATTATAAGCCTGATATCCTACCTTTCACCCAGGTATATGGAACACTGAGGTGGGAGGAGACCCATACTAAAAGATAAAGTAGAGTTGGTTGGGCAGTGGAATTAGGAATTAACAGGAAGAATTAAAATCCATTTTAAAAAAAAGTTACAAAAGAAAGAGACAAAGAATTTCTGAATAGCAGTAATATTTCTCCTCTCATTTTTACTGTAACATTTTTGAATACAGATAGTGTAAAAATTTTTTGAGCTCTTTGGGGGAAAAAGATGCATATAAATACTTTATATTATACCTTGCATACAATATATGAACCTTGTATTCTAGATTCTAGTTTTTAAAAATTGGTTTCTGCTCCCAAGTAATATAATATAACTTGCATATCATCTTACATTACACCACAAACCTACTAGTTGAGATTTTAACAGAGTTTATTCGTACAAAGAATAATTCTTAAAGCTTATAAAAATATATCAAAATCCAATATAGTTAAAAACAAAATTCATAAACGTCAGGTAAACACAAGGTTACATGTCTTAAGCCTTACCCACAAAGTTGAGTGGCCCATCTAACACATGTGTTTATTGTGGTTTGAGCATGATCCTGTGCTTGCCTTCAGCTGTTTTCTGAATTCAGTCACCCAGTTATAGAAACAATTTACTCACATTGGGGTGATCCACAGGAATGTCAAAGAATCTGGAAGATCTATGATAGAGGAAGTCTTCACTTGGAGAATAAGTGTGTAAAAATCTGTGCTAGCAGATTCATATAAAATTTATATAGCTATTTTTCCAAATTGCTATAGATTTTTATACTTAAAAAGAAATTTCTCACATATTCCAAACTTTCAATGAGTTTTGCTTAAAGTTCATAGATTTATATTGAGGTATGTATCAGATGAAAAGACAACAACAATATCTTATTTTTAAAGAACAGAGACATAATTATTTTCTAATCTTTGCTAATGAGAAAAATACAACAGAGACAAGTTCTTGACCATCCAAAACAATGTATGTATGGTAGATTATAGAGGGTCTTATACAAACATGATACAATGTAATTCTTACAGTTAAATCCTAAGAAATGTCTTTTTCGTCTCAACGGTACTGAAAACATTTGCTTAAAACTAAAACTAAAAAAAAGAATTTAAAAAGCTGTAAGTTCAAAACCTTTTTAGTTTTACAAACTAAAAGCATTTTAAAAAACTATAAACAGAATACTTATTATCCTGAAAAGTAAATTTGATTACCTGTCCCAGGAGAAGGACCGTTCCTATATCAATCAACCAGGATCATCCAAAGCCCAAATCTCACTGCCTAACTTGAGTCAGCCACAAAAGTAGCATGAAGGAAATGTGATACTGCCCTGCCAGAGTAATGAAGAGTATTTACAGGGTTCCGTGGCAGATCTTGGGACAGTCATTTAGAACAGATTGCTCTTTCGGATTGACTTTAATAACTCAGTCTGTGCGGTGTTCTTAGCCTGGATTGAGAGTGGGGGTGGATAATGACTAAGATGACTAAGGAAATAGACTTTCTTGATTTCTTCTAAGATGAACAGGATAATAATGATAACATTTAACAGAATAAAACGTAAGGACTGCACAAAATACCCATGCGCAGGATGCATGTGACATGTGTAAACATCTTTACTTGATACAAAACTGAAAGTATGGTTGACAGTTTCATTAAAGTAAATATGGGAAAATAATCAATTATTGTAATACCTAAATGTGTGCCCAATTTGGGGGTAGGTTAAAGCCTTACTATATGGTTTCCATGAAAGCACAGTAAGTCTTCCTTCACTCACGCTTTTGATATGGAGACCATATCAACATTTATGCTTTTAAGAAAGTATTATTTCCATGAAGAAAATCTGTTCCTAGGGTTTTTTTATTTTAAAAAGAGGATCTGTGATTAACATTAAGTTATTTAAGAAATCCAAGACAATTAGTATCAGGCATGTAATCCTGAGGTCTACAATTGATTCCTACGGCTCCCCACATTGAGGTAATGCTTAAATCAATGCACACAGAAGCTTGTCATTTCAGTAGAAATAAGCTAACACTCCTTAACTGCTTGCTAGGCACTATGCTAGGCTCTTTATGGACATTGTGCTTTTTAAAAATTAATTTTTATTAGCGTGTAGTTGCTTTTGGACATTGTGCTTTATTTTACATATTCCTTCAACAATCTATGAAGTAGGTACTGTTAGAATTCTCATTTTATGTTTAAGAACCTGGGGCTTAGAAAGAAGTTAAAAACTTGCTTAGGGTCACACAATGGGTGAGTGACTGAGCAGGATTAAACCTAAGACTAATTGTGCTCTTAACTACTGCATATATTTAAAAGTTCACATTCTGTGGTACTTGCAAAAATTTTTTTAAAGGGTAAAAATGAGCATAAAACCTACTCTTCCTTTAAGTAAGTATTTTAAGGAAACACATAGAGTTTTGTTTATAATTTTTCTAACAGAAACCAATGCTGAAATTCTTTTGTATAACTAAACAAACAAGCAAAAAGAGAAAAAAACAGAAAAAAGAGCAAATGCTTTCAGAGACATTCCATCTGCAATATTTTAGCTGAGAACATGAATTGATACACAGACCAAAACATGAGGCATTAATGCTGAAAGATAGGACATTGGAAGTCAGTCTGAATGCTTTGACAGACCTATTTTTTTTCTATTTACGATAATCATTTTGCTCAGACAATTTAAAAGCTATGTTCTTTTGAAAGTAAGTTTGAATGCTTTGTGTTGTTTCTCAGCACATCAACATGGGTCAGTAATTTTTTTTACAAATTAAGGGTAGAAAAATAACAGTTGAAATATTTTCTCTTTGTAACAGTATCACAGAATATCTTAAATGCCAGTGTGCTAGGCTCTGGGGGATTCCACTCAGATTCTATTTTTGGGCAGTTTGGACATCTCAGAAAGTTGAAACCAGAGTTCACTGTTCTTATGCATGACCCGAATAATTGCGCTAACACTAGTTACCTGAAGGAAAGGAAATGGGAATGAACTTTTCATCCTGGTGTACTCTGACAGGAGCAGCCTTTATCTCTTATTCAACATTCACAGCAACCCTGAAAAGGTATTGTCATTTGCATGTTATAAGAAGGAAGTGTGTTGTTAGTTGAGCTCAGTCATGTCCGACTCTGTGACCCCATGGACTATAGTCCGCCGGGCTCCTCTGTCCATGGAATTCTCCAGGCAGGAGTACTGGAGTGTGTAGCCATTCCCTTCTCCAGGGGAATCTTCCCGATCCAGGGATCTAATCCTCCCACATTGCAGGCAGATTCTTTACTGTCTGAGCCACCAGGGACGCCCACAAGGAGGAAACTAATGCTTAAAGAAGTTTAGCTTTCCCAAAGTTACCCAACCGGTGAGCTACACAGCTGGTTGAATTCAAACGTAGGCCTCTTAGTTTTAAATGTATTCGTTTTTCATTGGCCTCCATTGCCTTCTAATGAAGAATAATTATACAGGCTAGTTAAAAAATCAGAAATCACCCAAAGAAGGAAACTCACTATTATTTTCATATGTATTGATGGACAAAGGATTATTAAAGTTATCACTTTGATTTTAGGGACATGGTGTTTATTTAACAGAATCTAGAAGAGAACAGAAAAATAGCATATGACTAAGACTTGGACTGTTTTCACAAAGACGACTCAATAAAATTGGTTGACTAAAATAGCAAGGACTAATACACATTTCTGAGAAGTTATCTTATTACATGAAGTCTATCAAAATGAATTTGTATTTTATATCCCTATTCAAGTTCACGTTTTTATTTGCATAAATGGACCTACTCATTTGGTGTGTCTTGTGTTAACAAACTTCCTATCAAATAAAGGCAGTGTACTTTAGTAGAGGAAGATCTGGAAAACCTGTTTTATTTTGCCTCTTCACCCAATTGTTTTTCATTCCAAACTGAGAATGGATTAGTTAAAACCTAGTCTAATCAAGAGGTCTCCCATTACTATCCTTGAAATCCTCTTCTTTCATCTTCTAACCCAGACAATAAACTTTAATTAAAAATATGGGTGAGGGAAGTCCCTGGTGATCCAGTGGTTAGGACTTGGCCCTTTTATTGCCATGGGTCTGGACTTGATCCCTGGTCAAGTAACTAAGATCCTGCAAGCCACATGGTGCAGTGAAAAAAAAAAAAAAAAAGTGGGTGATAATGTCAATAAAAGGAATAAGCAAATATATAATGTCAAAGGGGAATTAAACACAAAAATTTACCACAGAGTAAACTGAGCTGGGGGTAAATCTTTTTGTAGTCAGCCCACTGGCCAGACAGTATTGTGCAAATTTCAACTTGGAATAAGAAAAATCTTAGTATAATCAGAAATGTGATCATCTTGATCCTGTAAAATATTAATAATCTTTCTGGTCTGATCTGCCACTCTTCTACACAAATCCTTGTCTCCAAAAATTTCAGGAATATTTCCTTGCTTTTCTTTCCTTCTTGCCTTCTTTCTTATCTTTCCTTCCAAATATTATGTAATTAAACAACTAATGATCGTAACATTTCTTACACTGCTGAATTAAATTGAGTTTGCATTTATGCATTTATGCTTTATTTATTTAACTAGACCAGCCCTTGAGAATTGAAGCCATAAAAAATTTTATGTAGGCCACACAATTTCAATCTCAAGGCATGGCACAAAATAGTCACTTAAACCTATTTGTCTATAGCATGCTATAAAAATAATGTATTAATTGTTGAGTTGTCCTAAATTATTCACACAATTCAATAAATATTTAATGAATGTTTATTATGTGCCGGGAAAGATTGAATGACCAAACTCTCAGCAACATTAACTGATTTAGTTGTCATTAACAATTACATTAGTTTAACACAGAAATATGATTAAGCATCAATTCAAACGAGAAAAGGAGCTAAAAATATTTGATGCTCTTTGTGTACCAGTCATTGAGTAAGGAACTGTATGTGATTTGGCTTAGTGGATGCTCACAATTCCTGAGCTAATTGATATGGGGGACTTTTGCTTCTGGAAAAGGATTGGGGCTGTTGACAACGCCCACCTTGCCCTGCTGCTGCTAGAGTTCTTCCATAGGTGCGCCATAAGAGGCACTGCCATACTTTTGCATCCTCCCGAACTGGCTTACCACTATTTTTCCTGCCCACCTTGGAACAACCTTGTTTTACATCAGGTCTTTACTTTCTGTCCAATCCTTTAGAATCAAACTCTTGTCTGCTTCTATAGACTTCTCTTTTCTGTCTTGAACTTTAAAACCCTACTACTCATAGCTAAAAGGCAATTTTATCTGTTCTTATGCCCTGGTTTTTGAGATTCCAGCTCAAGTCACAGACTGAGTTGCCTATGAAATAGAGTACAATATATTTAAAACACACATTTATTCTCTAACATAGATCAAGATTTCAACTATTTGTGACTGACTGCAAATTAGACTTATTATTAAAATGCAGATAAACCAGAATGAATTACTCAGCTCTCTAAGTGATCCTAGCTGACCCAGCCCAGTATCCACACCAACCAAGCTTTATCATTCATATTTAATACATAATTTAATGCAACAACCCAGGAAGTATGAATCATTATCTCCATTTTATGGATAATGAAACTGAAAAAACTGTATGCTACTGTGGGTTTTGTAAATTCAAGGATCTGAAAAAGTCTCAAGAGGTATACTTTGAGATTGTCCAAAGTGTTCTATATCATCATCCTCTTTTTATAGAGGAGGAAACCGAAGATCAGAGTAAAAATTTGCTCAAGGCCCCTCAGAGCTGTGATTCACACCCAAGTCTGTGTGTGCTGTCGCTTCAGTTGTGTCCGATTCTTTATGACCCTATGGGCTGTAGCCTGCCAGGCTCCTTTGTCCATGGGATTCTCCAGGCAAGGATACTGGAGTGGGCTGCTATTTTCTTCTCCAGGGGATCTTCCCCAACTAAGGATCGAGCTAGTCCTGCGTTGGCCGGCGGGTTCTTTACCACTAGTGCCACCCTGGTCAGAGAAATACATTGAGCGCTTCCTTGACGGTACAGTGGATAAGAATCCACCTCCCATTGGAGACGACTTGGTTTTGATCCCTGGTCTAGGAAGATCCCACGTGCCCAGGAGCCACAACTACTGAGCCCGAGTGCCTAGAGCCTGTACTCTGCAACAAGAGAAGCCACCACAATGAGAAACCCCCTGCACTCTCTGCAACTAGAGAAAGCCTGCACATAGCAACGAAGACCCAGTGCAGCCAAAATTTTTACAAAAAGAAAAGAAATCGAAGTAACCATAAATGAACAATTCTCTTGGTGCATCTCTATCTGCAGATTACTAGACATAGTGAAATTAGGCACAAGAGACTGTATCTTAAGGAGATGTTTACCTACCATTTTATCTTTTTGAAGTTATTTACAATCATGCTTTGGTTATTATGTTCTAATAACCACATAAAACAACACCCCTTTTCTTGAAGTTCGTCTTTATTATGATTATTTTGCATATTAGAAAATGAAACACTAGAATGTGGAAAATGAAACACTAGAATGGCCATTTAAATGTAAATCTGCAATAAAACCCAGATTGCCAAGTTTACATTATTAACTTAGTTTAACAAGAGCTTTCTTTGGGGGAAATACCCCAAAGTTAATTTAAAAAATTTTTTTTTATTTTTTTACTTTACAATACTGTATTGGTTTTGCCATATATTGACATGAATCCACCACAGGTGTACATGAGTTTCCAACCCTGAACCCCCCTCCCACCACCCTCCCCATATCATCTCACTGGGTCATCCCAGTGCACCAGCCCCAAGCATCCTGTATAAAGTTTATCTTTTAGCAAAACTGGGAGCAATAAATATGTGTTAAATGAGTCTTCAAACATACTTTTAATGACTGAGTATGGATGGTGACTGAAAGAAGCATAAAAAGTGATTCTTTTCTATTTCTAGCTGGTGATTATGGCAAACAATATTTTACTGTCTTAAAACTTTCTGTGAGAACCAGATTAATTTCTTTCATTCATTAAAATAATCAAATTACTCATGAACTTTATTTTTGAGTTCATTTATCTTAGTATAGTTAAATGTTCCTTCCTAGCTACTATGCGAAGTCTCATGAAATGGAGCCTCAGATTTGAAAAAAAATTCTTATCTGCTTTTTAATTTTGCGTGAAGAGTAGGTGGAAGAAACTCAATTACTATGCTAACAAAAAGAGGCAGCTGGATTGCCTATTTGGTGATTACTCACTGTGTTTATATTGGGATGGAGTAGTAGACAGGCTTTTATTCGACTCAATTCTCTCTTCTCTATTAATTTAGGAACGTTAAGGTCAGAGGATGTTTCCAAGTTCAGGTAATGTTTCACTCAAACAACAACAAAAAATAGGTGAACATTTAACCATTGTAAAATCAAGGTCCTTTTTATTTTTTTCTTGGCTGCACCTCACAACATGTGGGATATATTAATTCCCCAACCAGGGATCCAGTCCGTGCCCCCTGCATTCTTAACCACTGGACTGCCAGGAAAGTCCAAATCAAGGTCTTCAAGTATCTTAACAGAATAAGGATGCATGTGAATCAAATTTAAGAGCGATCCATGGCCTCTTTTCAGAAACAAAGAATAAAAATAACTAGCACAGAAAAGTGAGCAGTTTTTAAATTGAGACATTGATGTGTGCCCTGTTTGATTTGAACATAGACTGTTTAAACTTTGTATCAGTGGTATGGTAAGATGTTAAAAGCAGTCAAATAAATGCTATAATTAGGCAGAGAGATTGTATTTAGAGCTAGATTCTACCTCCACTTATTATCTGAGAAGCCTTAGGCAAGTTATTTAAGTTCTTTGTGCCTCTGTTTCCTTATCTCTAAAAATGAGGGAAATAATAGTACCAATCTCATGGGATTGCTGTAAGAGTTAAGTAAATACTCTTAGACGAATACCTGGCTCCTAGCAAGTGGCCAATATATGTCAGCTATCATTATTACGATTCTTATCAAAAAAAGATGTATTTTAAGTAAACATCTTTTAATCTGGCTTGTGAAGTCAAGCACAATTGCGCTGAGCTGTAAACTCCAAGGAAAGGCCAAAGGCTGAATGGGCCACCTAGACTGATGACTCAGACACAGCCACAGTTCAGGTTTCCAGACGGATTCAGTCCTTGGCTTCTATCCTGACGCTGACAACAAGAATGCCAATTAGTGCCAAGAGTGATGAGTTTTTTTTTTTTAACATGGGTGTTATTCATTAGAGATTCAAATCAGATCACTTACATCTTGTATAGGACACCAATAGTGATCAACCAAGTTCAGCTTTAAACCAATGACATGGAGGTAAATGCTTCCCATCTAGTTACTGTGCTCCTGAACCATCTGCTTCTAAATTCTCAACTCAGCTACTGCCAAGGGGCTAAACATAGCTAAAGGGTTTCAATTATAATTTGATCTGACAACCAGGTATCAAACAAGCCTTCTTTAGCCAAATAAGTAGAGTGGTGACAAATATCAGAGCAGTCTATCCACTCTGTGGTATGTGCTTTAGGACAGGAGATAATTGAGTTTATTGGTAAATATCTTATTTTTCATCTGATCTAGGAAAGGATATTAGCATAAGATTAGTACAAAACTTCAAGTTGACAAAACTATTGTTAAGGTCAAATGATTTAGAGAGGAGAAATCTAGGGAAGTGAGGGACATTTTAGTATTCCCATGATCCTGAATTGTCTAATAGATTAATGTTGAATGTATATAAACACCACATGGAACAAAATAAAGAAGATTTAGATCTACTAAATAAATGCTGCTAATGATAACGATGATGAACTGGGATAGATATCAAATCCAAAGAGCAATGATGTTTTTAATACTTTTATTTAAATGATCTTTTGTACTAACACTACATTTGAAAAGTGTTTTATTATTTTTTATTAGCTATTTCTCATCAGAGTTCTATCAGTAGATCTGCTTTAATACTCACATTTTATATGTGAGGAAGCTGACATAAAGAATAATTAACTAGCTAGAGTTACATAGCATCTCAATACTTAAAAAAAAAAATAACCAAAAACAACCTGAGTGTTGAGTTTTTATTTGGATAGATCACTATTTATTGCATTTATCTTTAAGTTTTAGTGAATTGTGTCCACATACATAGGATAATATGATTTAAGAATTATTAGAAATATTATTAGAAATATTAGAAATTATTAGAAATATCTTTTATCCATCTGTGGATCAACTTCATACCAATAAATGACTTGTCTTAGCATAATTCTATTCTATTTTGACATTGTGAGGAAAGGTCTTAATTAAAAATTTATTTTGAACTTTGATCTCCAGGTACCTATTCTTTTTCAAAAAATTATTTATTTTTAATTGCAATGACCATACAGTTCTGTAGCATTAAGTTCATTCATGTTGTGCAACCGTCACCACCTTCCATCTCCAGAACTTTTTTCATTTTGTAAAACTGAAACTTTGCACTAATTAAATAATAACTCCCCATCGCACTTTACCTCCAGACCCTGGCAACCACCATTCTACTTCCTGTCCCTATGAAGTTGATTATTTAACAGTTCAATAGGGAAACTATTTAATAGGGAAACCTATTATGAATATTCAAACTTGTTTTGTGTTCTTAAAGGAAGGTTGTGGGGAAATTCCTTACATTGTTCATTTCTGATTGGACTTGGAAATAAGATTTGAGAAGGTTCCTGCCTTGAGGGTCTATGTTAAGCTTGTTCTAGGTACTCTGAGTTTGTAGAGTGTGAAATGGCTGGTGTGTCAGAAGTGAGGCGGGGGCCTCCATTCTGCAATCTGACTTATGGTTGGTTCTCCAACCATGCCAGTGCCCAAGATACTTCTGCACACTATGGCAAGAAAGAGTTATTTGCATGTACTGCGTTTCATGTCTCATGTCTTACATCTTTACACAGTTACAACCACCTTTTTTATTTTTTCATTTGTTTTCTTTGTAAGTTCTAATGAACAGGACTTAGTAAGATTATTTTAGGGCAGCATAATTCACATATCACAAGGGAAATTTTATTTGTGATGAAATACTGCTGGCTGTATTTCTATAGCGTAGTTTTGTAAAGAGGTTTAAGTCATTTTATAATACTGAATATTCACTGGAAGGACCGATGCTGAAGCTGAAACTCCAATCCTTTGACCATATGATGTGAAGAGCCAACTCATTGGAAAAGACCCAGATGCTGGGAAAGATTGAGGGCCAGGAGAAGAAGGGAGCAACAGAGGATGAGATGGTTGGGTGGCATCACCGACTTAATGGTCATGAGTTTGAGCCAACTGTGGGAGATAGTGAAGGACAGGAAGCCTGGCGTGCTGTAGTCCACCGGGTTGCAAAGAGTTACACATGCCGTAGTGACTGAACAACAAAAATAATACTTAAGAGCAAATACAGTGAACCCTAGCAAAGATGAAAGCACTCGTTTCCAAGTCCTACTGTGACTCTTTTTCCTCTGACGTTTTTAATTAAAGAGTAAAATTTTAACTAGTTAAAAAAAAATTAGTTCAATGAGAGAGAACTGGTTCAGTTCGCTGGTGGCTCAGAGGTTAAAGCGTCTGCCTCCATTGAGGGAGACCTGGGTTCAATCCCTGGGTCGGGAAGATCCCCTGGAGAAGGAAATGGCAATCCACTCCAGTATTCTTGCCTGGAGAATCCCATGGATGGAGAAGCCTAGTAGGTTACTGTCCACAGGGTCGCAAAGAGTCGGACACGACTGAGAGACTTCACCTGAGACTTTGAAGCCCATACTTGTATATACCTCTTTAAACTTTAAAGTTACTCATTTTTAAAGAGCAATAATGTTTGCATAAGATTTTAAAAAACCCAAAATAGTCTTCAAAATAGTATTTGTAATATGACCCTGTTTTATTTTATTTTGATTCTGGAGTACAGTATTCCAAAATGTCAATTGGTTATAACCAGGTGGTAGAACTGTGGAAGATTTTTTTCTCATATTTTCCTTAGCTGTACTTAAAAAAAAAAAACTTCTAATAAGGGTGTATGATATTTATAAAAAGAAAAAAAATTGTAAAAATTGCCCCCAAGGTACACTCACAAAAAAAAAGCATCAAGGCCATCAGTAGAAAAAAGAAGTGTAATTTGATTGTAGCCTAACTGATAGTATCTACCTACCTACCTATCTATCAAATATAAGTGTGTATATAAATATTTATATCTATATCTCAGAAGATACTCTGGAGGAGGGCGTGGCAACCCACTCCAGTATTCTTGCCTGGAGAATCCCATGAACAGAGGAGCCTGGTGGGCTATGGTCCATAGGATCCCAGAGAGTTGGACACAGCTGAAAGGACTAGCACATAGCTATATCTGCATCTATATCTGAAGAGATAATTGGAATGACAAGTAGGAAAGGGAAGTCAAAGAGGAAAGAATCAGCAATGTTCATCCAAGAGAGTCTTTTCTGCTCCTGATGGTGGTGTTGGCAACTCAAAACAATACTGCTAGGTGCCATGATTTACTTACCTTGGTGCAACAGCATTATCATGCAACAGCATTCTAATTTCAATTGAATTTTTTTAAATAGACTTCTTTTAAATAAGAAGTTGATAGGAGACTATGACATTTAGTTTGCTCTGAAGTCATCTTCTCATTGTAAATTAACACATTGGAATTTTGGATGCCACAGCATTCTAATTTCAATTGAGTTTTTTTTTTTTAATAGACTTCTTTTAAATAATAAGTTGATAGGAAAATATGACATTTAGTTTGCTCTCAAGCCATCTTTCTCACTGTAAATTTACAAATAGGAATTTTGGATGCTGCATGACTTGGGAGTTTGGTTAATGTAAATAACCTTGCAAAAGGACTGCATCACTATAAGAATTTCTGAAAAACAAATTAAGTTTCTGACCTTGGATACCTGAGGACCAGACAATGGAACCTGGTGATTTCATCAAGGTAATTATAAGCAGCAAGATCTAATGACAGTCAACCAACTGAATCTCCCTAAGAAGGAGTCCTATAATCCAGTGTGGGACCTTTAGTATGAAATATACAAAAAGTAGGTGTATCTTGGAGACCCTGCCATAAGATATTTCCACAATATGAACGATGGGGACAGCATTTTAGCTATGATCCAGCCTATCTTTCTTGGGCTGGAGTTTGTAGATAAATTGAGGACCAAAGAAAGTAAGTCAGTTATTTAAGATTGCAGTTGATATCAGCTCAGACTTGAAATTATAATTGGTGCCTCCTAGTCCAGCAAATAAGCTATTTTCCATAGCCTTTATAAAATAGTATCATAGCTGTAAAATGCACACATCCTTGACTATACCTGCCTTTCCTATTTTAAAAGGTATTTATTGAGTGACTAGTATGTTCAAAGTAGTCTGCTAAGTTTAAGATTTTCTTCAAATCTGCTCTATATGTTTTATAATATGAGTAAATGTTTAACACTGGGAGTAGGATAGAGGAAAAAATATGATTGTTTACCAAGAATCTAATATCTGCCAGGCACTGTTCACCTGACATCTCATTTTCATTTATTATATGATTAAATTCTTTTCAATAATGACAATTTTTATTTAATAATAATATTGGATATGGCCTGATGCAGTGAAGTACATTCATTTAGGGTATCATTAGAGAACTAAAACAGAAGAGGTCCTTTTCTCTCTTGCTACACACCGAGCTCCCCAGCTGCCCCCAAAATAGCTCACAAAAGACCACTATGCCTGATCCCATTTTTATGAAATATCCAGAATAGGCAAATCTGCAGAAACAGTAAACTTGTGGTTGCCTAGGGTTGTGAGTCGGAGAAGGTGATGGCACCCCACTCCAGTACTCTTGTCTGGAAAATCCCATGGATGGAGGAGCCTGGTAGGCTGCAGTTCATGGGGTCGCTAAGAGTCGGGCATGACTGAGCGACTTCACTTTCACTTTCCACTTTCATGCATTGGAGAAGGAAATGGCAACCCACTCCAGTGTTCCTGCCTGGAGAATCCCAGGGATGGGGGAGCCTGGTGGACTGCCATCTATGGGGTCGCACAGAGTTGGACACGACTGAGGTGACTTAGCAGCAGGGGCAGCAAGGTTGTGGGTAAGGGGAGTGTTGGAAGAAAAGAGGAGGTGACAGCTGTTGAGTATGGATTTTGTTGGAGAAGATGATAAAGTATCCTAAATTGATTGTGGAAATGGTTGTACAAGTCTGTAGATATGGTAAAAACCACTGAATTGTATACTTTAAATAGATGAATTGTATGGTATGTGAATTATATCTCAATATAGCTATAATTATTTTTAAAGTTCTGCATTTCTGCTGTCCCTTCAGATCAATCCTGAGATACCCTCTTAAGAGAATGGAGGGTTTTACAATTAATGAGTAGTAAGAGTCCCTTGGACTGCAAGGTGATCCAACCAGTCCATTCTAAAGGAGATCAGTCCTGGTTGTTCATTGGAAGGACTGATGTTGAAGCTGAAACACCAATAGTTTGGCCACCTGATGCAAAGAGCTGACTCATTTGAAAAGACCCTGATGCTGGGAAAGACTGAGGGCAGGAGGAGAAGGGGATGACAGAGGATGATATGGTTGGATGGCATCACCCGCTCGATGGACAAGGATTTGGGTGGACTCTGGGAGTTGGTGATGGACAGGGAGGGCTGGCGTCGTGCGGTTCATGGGGTCATAAAGAGTCAGACACGTCTGAGCGACTGAACTGAACTTCAGAAAAATAGATAATGTAAAAATGAATTCCAGCACAGAAAATGGGAACTTACAGAAAATATGATGAGTGATAGATAAATACCATAATTGGGAATAATTCACATGCAACATAAAGCAAATCACTGATCTAGTTCTTTGTGAAACAACAACACAGAAAATCTTGGCCTCCTCCAGGATTCTGTTGTCTGTCTTTGACCAGTTCAACGACTCTACGTCACCTATGATCAATTTGGTATCCCTAATCTTTCTCTAATCTTTCCTTTTCGGCTCTGCTCTTATCCAGTGTTTAAATATCACTTGGAAATACTCTTTCGTTATTGTTCTTCCACTTGGTTTTACAGATTTCCTAGGACAGGCTCCTCCCTTTATTCCAACAAGGGAGGACGTAAGGAAAAAAAAAAACAGCAACAAGGTGAGAAAAAAACAGCACCTACATACCCCAGAAAGCCCTAATTTAACAAGGTAAAAAGGGGTGGTTCAGATGAATAGTTTGGATGAGGATGGATAAAAGAATAAGTTTATCGCTCTCTTAATCATTAGATTCCTGGAGGTATCTCTTTACTAGGCAGTATTAAATCATTCGATTTCTGCACATTCCCTTAAGAAATCACTTGCTTTACCTCCCAAGGTGAGTTCTGAAGAAGCGCCTTACCTGGCACAAACTGTAGCAGATCTCCACAGGCTAAGGAGGGTTGCACCGGGGCTCCTGGTCCTTCACCTCACTTGTTGAGTGTGGGGAAATCTGCTGTGGCTTTCCCTCCGTGGGCTTGCCCATCCTGCTAATTTTAGGCTGCTTCCTCATGCGCTGCCTTGGGTATCAGAGCATGTTGCTCCCCTCAGAGGAGCTATTTTCTCCTCCAAGTCTCATTTGTTTGTTACAACTTCTCTCTCTGCTCCTCCCCAACCCATCTCTGTATAACTGAGCTATTTTTTAGTAGTCAGTAAAATATCTCCCAGAATTATGCTTACTCTAATCTGAATTTACCTGAATCCTAGGGACTAAGGAAAACTTTTTATGTTAGTGGTACTTCCCAGTAGCCAGATTTCCACATCATGTTTATCTAACAAACATTCATTAAGTTTCTACTGTGAATAAGGTATTAAGTCATGGATACAGTGATGAGCAAAGCACGTCTGGATTTCATTTATGTAATTTTGATAACAGATCTATCAAACTTCCACTGTGTTCCATGATCTCTGTTAAGATGTGAGAATAAAAAATTAATAAAGCAGAGTCCCTGTCCTCAAGAGCCAATAAGATATTTCAATATATAGACAGATTCAAAGAGGAGGGTTTAGTTTTTATGTAATGAATAAAAATTATATCTTCATATATATTATAGGTATAATCAAACAAATTGTTCATTAAGAATAAATATACAAATGCAGTGGACAAAATAGATATGCTAAACAGCATCTCAAGCTTCTCCTTTCTATATCCTGAGCATTTTCTATACCCCTCTGAGTAAGTTTCCTGGTGGCCTACGGTAAAGAATCTGCCTGCAGTGTGGGAGAACTCAGTTCAATCCCTGGGTTGGGAAGTTTTCCTGGAGAAGGGAATGGCAACCCACTCCAGTATTCTTGCCTGGAGAATTCCATGGACAGAGGAACCTGGTGGACTATAGCCCATGGGACTGGAAAGAGTCGGACACTGCTGAGCGACTAACAAGTCACAAGACAAGTGTGAGCATTTTGCTACTTTGTGGAGCCAGAGAGATTGAAGAACCTGGAGAAATCATTTTAGGCAATCAAGGCACAGATGACGCTCATATATATGTATTGACGCTCTCAATATAATAAGACACACCTAAATACATGCAACTTAAGATTTGATTCTACTTGAACAGAATAAAAATGAACATATCCATTATTTATTTATATATGTGGATAATTCGCCCTGTAGAAGTTCATGGTCTTTACATGTCACCTATATGAACATAACTAAGCTCCCCATATTTGGAAAGAGGTCCTTAGCATGTTGTTGGATAAAAATAGTTTATAAAGGTCCAAGATCCTTAGGTTAACATACCAATTTCTATGTCTGTGCAACATACTTAGGAGGATGAAAAAACATCACAGTGATGTTCAATAAATATTATCAGTGTCTATCTCCTGAGGTGGTATTTCTGATATTTTCTTCTTTTTATTTTACCAAATTGTTTAAATTATTAACAATAATCATTAATATTTAAAAATCTATTTTAATTTTTCTTATTTAAAAATTTTATTTTTAATTGAATTTATTTTTTAAAATTTTATTTTTAAATTTTATCTTTAAATTGAAAGATAATTGCTTTATAGTATTGCGTTGGTGTCTGCCATACATCAACATGAATCAGCCCTAGGTGTACATATGTCCCTTCCCTCTCAACCACCCTCCCACCTCCCACCCCATCTCACCCCTCGAGGTTGTCACGGAGGACCTGTTTGAGCTCTCTGAGTCACACAGTTAACTCCTACTGGCTATCTATTTTCCATATGGTAGTGTGTATGTTTCCATGCTACTCTCTCCATTCATCTCACCCTCTCCTTCCCCAACCCCTGTGTCCACAAGTCTGTTCTCTGTGTCTGCATCTCCATTGCTCCCTGCAAATAGGTTCATCAGTACCATCTTTCTAGATTCCACATATATGTGTTAATATATGATATTTGTTTTTCTCTTTCTGATTTACTTCACTCTGTATAATAGACCCTAAGTTCATCCACCTCATTAGAACTGACTCAAATGTGTTTTGTTTTTTTTTTTATGGCTGAGTAATGCTCCATTGTATATGTGTACCACAGCTTCTTTATCCATTTATCTGTTGATCAACCTCTGGGTTATTTCCATGTCCTAGCTATTGTAAATAGTGCTGCAAAGAACACTGGGGTACACGTGTCTTTTTCAGTTATTGTTTCCTCAAGGGTATATGCCCAGTAGTGGGACTGCTGGGTCAAATGGTAGATTTATTTCTAGTTTTTTAAGAAATCTCCATACTATTCTCCATAGTGACCATGTCAATTGACATTCTCAACAACAGTGCAAGAGGGTATCTATTTATCCACATCCTCTCCAGCGTTTATTGTTTGTAGATTTTTTTGATGATGGCCATTCTGACCAGAGTGAGGTGATATCTCATTGTAGTTTTGATTTGCATTTCTAAGGACTTCCCTTGTGGTTCAGACAGGAAAGCATCTGCCTACAATGCGGGAGACCCAGGTTCGATCATTCCCTCTGGAGAGGGAAATGGCAACCCAGTCCAGTACTCTTGCCTGGAAAATCCCATGGATGGAGGAGCCTGGTAGGCTACAGTCCATGGGGTTGCAAAAAGTCTTACATGACTGAGTGACTTCACTTCACTTCACTTCAATAATGAGCAATGTTAAGCATCTTTTCATGTTCTTTTAGCCATCTATATGTCTTCTTTGGATAAATGTCTGTTTAGGTCTTCTGCTCACTTCTTGATTAGGTTGTTTTTCTGGTATTGATTTGCATGAACTGCTTGTATATTTTGAAAATCAATCCTTTGTCAGTTGTTTCATTTACTATTGTTTTCTTCCATTCTGAGGTTTGTTGTTTCACCTTGCTTATAGTTTCCTTTGCTGTGCAAAAGCTTCTAACTTTAGCTACGTCTCACTTGATTATTTTTGTTTTTATTTCCATTACTCTAGGAGGTGGGTCATAGAGGATCTTGCTGTGATAAAATCTATTAATTTTTAAAATGAGAATTTCCCATACAAAACACATTTAATTTTAAACAGAATAGTTTTATGTTAAATGAAAGAAACCATCTTATTCAGTCTCCCTATTTGTAACTAGGAAAAGGATGATAAGGTATTTCATCCTTACTGTAGATTCAGTGTATAATTTTATTCTCTGATGATGCAATACTTTAAAAAAATGCTTTCCAAACTAGGAATAAATTCTAACATTTACCAGCTCATACTATTTCTATTTTATGGTCAACACTCTGAGTGCTTGCAAATAGGAGCAGTTTGAAAGGCGCTCTTTGGAAGTTGGCTTGCTGGGTAAAACTTCCTTTTAAAGATTGAACAGATGAAGTTTGTTGAAAGTGAGCAGCACAGAATCCTTCAGTTCACCTCTTAACATCCCTATGTTGACAAAGAGTAATTTTTCTTCTCTCTCTCTCTCTTTTAAAGTAAAATAGCAGCTTGAACTGCATGGCATTTTTCTTAGGCAAACATTTCTGTCATTTTAATGCGGTTAAACTGTATTCAGGCAATGTGGAGGTGGCAACTATAATTTGTCTTCTAGGAACACTCTGTCCTTCCTAGTCACTACTGCTCAACTGTTCCTTCAGGCTATCAGATCTTACACTGAGCATATAAAAATACATTTTCAAACCCTAATGAAAACCTGTCCATAAAAATGTCTCTGTGCTATCTATTTCTAAATGCCAGTTATTTTGGCAATGTATTTCATTTTTCCAAAAGAAGCATGAGTAGCAGTATACATTAAAAAAAATTTACAATCAATATGTATAAAAGTTATCTGTATGTTGGTACCAACAGTTGGTTCTAGAGCACAGGAGTTCCGGGAGGTAGGGGAAGAGGGAATGGAGTTCAAAAAGCTTTTCTATCTCCTTACTTTTGTGGCCAGGTGTTGTCGGGAATCCCCTGGCAGTCCAGTGGTTAGGACTCTGTGCCTCCATTGTAGGAGCCGCTGGTTTGATTCCTGGACAGGGACCTAAGATCTTGCATGCCATGAGGCACCCCCCCCCCAAAAAAAAAAACAAACACATTGTCAATTTCCCGTGTAAAAAGCGATAATTGAATAAGATGCACAGCAAGTTTGTTTCCTTTATATCCTTAGTTCACAAGTTATTAATAAAGGATTCTATAGATGAGGATACTCATACTGTGGTTGATGTCTAAAAAAGAATTAGTACTATTAATTTGACTAAAACCTGTAGTTACCATTAGTTTTAGTCCTGATCCTATTTGAAGGCTGTAAAGCATTCCACTTAAAAATATACATATATATGTGTGTGTGCATATATTTATGTTTGTGTATGCAGAGTACATCATGAGAAATGCTGGGCTGGAAGAAGCACAAGCTTCTTGGAATCAAGATTGCCGGGAGAAATATCAATCACCTCAAATACGCAGATGACACCACCCTTATGGCAGAAAGTGAAGAGGAACTAAAAAGCCTCTTGATGAAACTGAAAGTGGAGAGTGAAAAAGTTGGCTTAAAGCTCAACATTCAGAAAAGGAATATCATGGCATCTGGTCCCATCACTTCATGGGAAATAGATGGGGAAACAGTGGAAACAGTGTTAGACTTTATCTTTTTGGGCTCCAAAATCACTGCAGATGGTGACTGCAGCCATGAAATTAAAAGACGCTTACTCCTTGGAAGAAAAGTTATGACCAACCTAGATAGCATGTTGAAAAGCAGAGACATTACTTTGCCAACAAAGATCCGTCTAGTCAAGGCTATGGTTTTTCCAGTGGTCATGTATGGATGTGAGAGTTGGACTGTGAAGAAAGCTGAGCACAGAAGAATTGATGCTTTTGAACTGTGGTGTTGGAGAAGATTCTTGAGAGTCCCTTGGACTGCAAGGAGATCCAATCAGTCCTTTCTGAAGGAGATCAGTCCTGGGATTTCTTTGGAAGGACTGATGCTAAAGCTGAAACCCCAGTACTTTGGCCACCTCACGCGAAGAGTTGACTCATTGGAAAAGATTCTGATGCTGGGAGGGATTGGGGGCAGGAGGAGAAGGGGATGACAGAGGATGAGATGGCTGGATGGCATTACTGACTCGATGGACATGAGTCTGAGTGAATTCCAGGAGTTGGTGATGGATGGGGAGGCCTGGCGTGCTGCAATTCATGGGTTTGCAAGGAATCGGACACGACTGAATGACTGAACCGAACTGAACTGATACAAAGATGAGGGTTATATTGCTGATTTACTTTGGTATGGAACCTGGCACAAGGAAGAAAATAAAGCAAATTTTCCAGATTTCATATTTCTGACAGCTGAATTAGAACTTTTCAACCTCAAATATCTTTATAAGACCCTTTGAAATCAGTAGCAGCAAAATAGCTTGATTTGCAACCCAAAGTTCAACCATTAAGCTCTAGTAGTTGAGATTTCTTCTCTTTGTTGCTATTTTAATTGTTTCCTTTAAAAGAAAAACAGATAGACTTAAAAGATTCATATATGTATAGATTCTATACTTAATACCATAATTCTTTTGTGATGCTCATTATTACAACTTACAGAATTCTCATCTTTTGATTGCTGTGGGATAAAATTAATTTAAAAGCATAGTTTATCATACAACAATAAAAAGTTTTTATTTTTTACTGCCCACACTGCAAAAAGGAAAAAAAAAAACCCCACAAATCAGTACAGTCATTTTGAGCACTCTCTGTTTAGAAAGTATAGTAACTGGAATAATCATGCTGTAATTTCAAAGGCATGGACACATCCCCACATACTGGTCAATAGCCACATTACATGTGATTTTTTTCAGGCTTATGCCTGTTTGAATGCCAGCTGAATTCTTGTAATAAGGGGATAGAAAACAGAAATTATAGAGAATTATAAAAGAAAGCATTTAAAAAATGTTTCAGGTCGTTGTAATATGATCATTACTACTGTTTCACTCTGAGAAACTGAGAAGGAAATTGGAGTCAGAATGTAAATTTAGAGCAGGAGATGAGATTAGTATAAATATGAGAGTGAAAGTTGAGAAGGATTCTATAATAAATATCTAGAATTATTATTCTTCATGTTGTTGATTAAGTGGCATATAACATATAATATTATCAAGAAAACTGTTTTGCTTGCATCTATTAAAAAGAGAAAATTTCTTCTGTGCTTTCTCATTTACGTGGCAGAAGAGAATTCTTTCTTTCATCTCATTCATTACAGGGCCAGGTCCATACCCAGTAAGACAACATTAAAAGGAATTTTAAAATGCAATTCAGAAGGAAGAAAAAAATTGATGGGCTGAATTCTGTCCCCCTTCTCCCCCTGATTCATATGTTGAAATCCTAATCTCCAGTAAGTCAGAATGTGACTGTATTTGGAGATAGGGCTTTAAAGAGGTAATTAAGGTAAAACGAGTGGGTCCCAGCCCATTACACCTGGTGCTTCTGTAAGAAGAGTCTAGGACAGAGAGAATGCACAGAGGGAGGAATGGCCTTGTGTACACCCAGGGAGAAGGTAGCCATCTGTAAGTCAAGAAGAGAGACCTCAGAAGAAACCTGCCAGGACCTTAATATCTAACTTCTAGCCTCTAGAATTGTGAGAAAATCAATTTTTGTTGTTTAAGCCACCCAGTCTGTGGGATTTTTGTTATGGCAGCCCTAGGAAACTAATATAGAAATACACTCTTGATTTTTTAGACTTAAGGCCAAAACAGACCACTTCATTTTTCCTAGTCAAAATTTGTTCTTCCCTCATCAGCCATCCTCTTTGTGGTAAATGTCCTCAAGTCAGAAAGCTCCTAGTGGCCCAGTACTCCTCCCATTCTCTGATCCCCTACAAACCATCCATCCCAATTCTGTTAATTCTATTCTTAAAGTATGTTTTAATTTATTAATTTTTATTTTTGGTGGTGAGCTGAGGCTACTCCTTGTTGTGGTGCATGGGCCTCTCTTTGTGGTGGCTTCTCTTGTTACAGAGTACAGGCTATACATGACATATATTATATAATAAATATTATACATTTATGTATTATACACATAAATATCAGGTAGTGATAATAGACATAAATAAAGCAGGGTAAGTTATAGAAAGTGAGGGGCTGGTTTTTTGGGTAGGGTGATCAGGGAAGACTGAGGAGGTAACTTACTCCTTGGAAGGAAAGTTATGACCAACCTAGATAGCATATTTAAAAGCAGAGACATTACTTTGTCAACAAAGGTCCATCTAGTCAAGGCTATGGTTTTTCCAGTGGTCATGTATGGATGTGAGAGTTGAACTGTGAAGAAAGCTGAGCACAGAAGAATTGATGCTTTTGAACTGTGGTGTTGGAGAAGACTCTTGAGAGTCCCTTGGACTGCAAGGAGATCCAACCAGTCCATTCTAAAGGAGATAAGCCCTGGGTGTTCTTTGGAAGGAATGATGCTAAAGCTGAAAGTCTAGTACTTTGGCCACCTCATGAGAAGAGTTGACTCCTTGGAAAAGACCCTGATGCTGGGAGGGATTGGGGGCAGAAGGAGAAGGGAACGACAGAGGATGAGTTGGCTGGATGGCATCACTGACTCGATGGATGTGAGTCTGAGTGAACTCCAGGAGTTGGTGATGGACAGGGAGGCCTGGAATGCTGTGATTCATGGGGTCACAAAGAGTCGGACACTACTGAGCGACTGAACTGAACTGAACATGACTGCAGAATTGAATGAAGGAGGTCAGGTGGTATACACCATAAGCAATATGGCTAGATGGAAGGCAGCAAGGGAAAGAGTGGGACAGAATGAACACCTATTTCTCAATAGTCTGAGCATTTTTGTAAGTGAAAATAACACACAAGGTAAAACATATTTTACTTTTGTTCTATATTAAAATTATATCATTGTGATATGGAATGGTTTCCCAAATGTTCTCTTACTACTGGTAGTTCAGGAGAGGTAATGTTAGTAATAGTTGAGCTGACATTTACAAAACACTGGCCAAGTTCAAGGTATTGTACATGTTATCTTATTAAATTCCCACAACCTAGTGAGAAGGATTATTAATTTCCCCCATTCATAGAAATGTGACTGAGAATTTTCTGTAAAACAGACCATTAGTAAATGTTTGTAGGTATCTTTGGGAGGATAGAAGAACGGAGGTCTGAGTGGCTTGTAGGTTCAGGCTCTGAATCCAGACAAACCAGCACCACAGGCCATACTTACTCATGATCAGTTACTCATGCTGCTTTTATACAACAAATTTATATTATCCTAATAACCTTCTGACCCTACGCTTATTTCACTTGAAAGGTAATCATAGCCTTTTTTCTGATATCTTACCTCACAGTTTCATAAATTTATAAGGTTAAAAGGGATATCTACAAAAGTCTATTCCACTTTCTACAAGCAAGATCTATATTGTAAAATATTGAAGAGATGCATCCACGTAGCAGAGATAGCTGTCCACCAATTCGTGCTCTCTTCTCTGGTATAAAGCAGTACCTGAAACTCAGCAGAGGTTATGTTTCCTAGTCCCCTTGCATCTAGGTGTGTAGTTCTTCCTAACATTATGTGTGCAGATGTGAAGTGGTATGTGGCACTTCCCCAGACAAAAAAAAAATTTTCCCCCCACAGTTTGAACTTCTTATTTGGTATTGGGGGTAGGTATAGCCAATTAACAATTTTGTGGTAGTTTCAGGTGAACAAGGAAGAAATTGGCCATATATACACATGTATCCCATACATATACCCATTCTCCCTCAAACCCCACTTCCATCCAAGCTGCCACATAACCTTGAGCAGAGTTCCATGTGGTATACAATAGGTCCTTGTTGGTTATCCATTTTAAATACAGCAGTGTGTACATGATTATCCCAAACTCTCTAACTACCCCTCCCCCCTCCATACGTTCCTTTTCTAATTTTGTGACCAGACAAAATTTTGAAGAAGCTCCTGGTGCCCTCATCTCCTGGAGCTCCTGGAAATTAGTTTTCACTCATTAGGAATACTCACTGGAATCTTTAAAAGGTAAAAGAACACTCTTATCACATTAACACTCATATTTAGTGTCTATTTGTTGCACCATCTGTTACATACCTTGAAGACTCAAATCCCACAACTTCCCCTTTAATGATACATTCCGAGACATAAAGTCCTGAAGGTTAAAAGACAACAAAAGCCCTACAAGGGCAATGAAGCGATCAGAATAAGAATTAAGTATGTTTCATGAGCATCATCACCACTGCCAACATTGAAATTATGCTTTGTTTAAGTACCTTATAATTTTTACTCTTATTTCTCAGAAATAAGGTTGTGGGTTGAATTGGGTTGCCCAGAGACAACTGAAGTTCTCACTTCCAGTACCTGAGGATGTGACCTTATTTGGAAATAGGGTCATTGCAGATGCAATGCAGTTAAAAAAGAGGTCACAATCGATTAAGGTGGGAGTTAATCCAATGACTGATTTCCTTATAAGAGGGAAGGACACAGAGGCACAGAGAAGAAAATCATGTGGAGATGGAGGCAGGAATTAGAGTGTTACCTCTACAAGCCAAAAAATGCCAAGAACTGTCAGCAACCATCTCTAGGAGATAAGTATGGAGAGAATTCCCTGAGATCCCAGGAGAGAGCCAGCCCTGCTGCCACTTTGATTTCAGACTTATGGCTTCCACAACTGTGAGACAATACATTTGTTTTTTTAAGCAAGCAGAAATCCAGTTTGTGGTATTGTGTTATGGCAGCCCTAAGGAACTAATAATAGACCTACGTAGTCTAGCACAGACACTTTCCAATCTGTGATACATTTTTCAATGCGATAAAGAAATAATGGCTTACTGCGGAATCTTTTTCTAGGTTCTCAACATTCTGAAGTCAAGGTACTACAGAAGCGTGACATAAAGTTTCAATAGAGCCTTGTTTTAAGTTTCCCCCCTTGACTGGTCTAGGAAATGCAGTTTGTTTATGTGAGGCTGTAACTCCAGCCACACACATTACTTAATTTTCTCTGAATGAAAGAGGCATAATATGTTTATCTCCAAGAAAGAGTGCAGAAAGTGATGGCAGCCAACATTTTATCGGGAGCATGAACTTGTGTTGATATTTTATGTCAATAGGCTCCATCATTGCTGTGAATACATCTGGTATGCTCAGATTAGCTCCATGTGAGGCTAAGGGATAAAATAAAAGACTTTATCAGCCTTTAATTACAAGTTTGCGATGTTTTTTCTGCGACTTCAAATTCTCCTTGGATAAAGGTGGAATTAAATAGACTGGAACCAATAGGGAAAAAGACAATCTAGCCCAAAATCGAAGAAATTTCTTCACTAAAAGGACCTTGTGCACGCTGAAACGCTGTTACAAGACACATCAAACGCCTCCGCTCGTCTGGCAAACCCCAACTTCTGCATTTGGCATTTTCCTCTAAAGGCAACGCAAAACAGCACACGACGCAGGCGCCTGGGTCGGTGTGCCCTGGGAGGATTCCGGCGCAGGCGCGCGGGCCGGGAAGTGGGCGGGCTCGCGCGCGTGCTCTGCGATTCACTTCCGGCCAGCCCCTCCCCCTCCCCCGCGTTACCACCTCCCCCTCTCCCTTCTCCTCCCCAGTCTCTCCCCCAGGTCTCCCCACCCCTAGTGCTCTCCGCTTCTCTCTCCTCCCGTCCTTCCCCTCCCGCTCCATCCGGGTAGCTGACGGCTGGCTCTGGACTGGACAGCAGTGGCGGCTGCTTTTCTCTGAGGAGCCTGGTAAAGTTTCACAGGAGCCGAAGAGAGGAGCAGAGGAGCACCTTCACCGACGCCGGAGGAGCGCTGGTGTTCGCTGCCACTGGCTGAAGGAGGAGGGTCCAGGAGCTGGAGACCAGCCTCAGCTGCCTCGCTCTCGGGGGAGGCGCCGCCCCCCAGCCGCCCTGGGCTTCCCCTGCCTTGAGGGGTCCGGTGAGTCGTTGCCCGGGCGGGTTCGGGGGTGTGTGACGGCGTTAGGGAGGGGGCAGGCCGGGCTGGGCGGATACAGGCCAGCCTGGCGCTGGGTGCTTTCTCAGCGTTTCCTCGGGGTGGGGGGTGGGGTGGGGGACGAGGGCAGTGCCGGGCCCCTTGGCCCGGGGGCTGGAATGTCGCACCTCCCTGGGGAAGGGCTTCCTTGGGACTAGGGCCGCCGAGGTGCGGAGCCTCGTCCACTGGCCTCTGCGGCTGCTGCGAGCGGGCGGCTGCCGTAGTTGACTGGTCTGCCCGTGAGGTTGGGTGTGTGCATATGATTTCTCTCCCGCGGCTCCCCGGAGCTGTTCTGAGTGCATGTTCAGGGAATGCTGGGAATAAAGTGCTTCTCTTTCCCCTACCTGTTGCTGGCGAGAGGACGTCTTTCACATTACCCCTCTGACTTTTTAAAGAAAAGGATGGATAAACCTCGTGCACTGAAATTAGGGTGTTTTCCTGTCCTCTCCTTGAAAAAACAGCAAAAACCGATCAGACAATGCATAACTCGCGGGAACTATCGGGTTCAGATGCCCCAAAAGAATGAAATGAAACTTTTCTTAATGGGTGGGTCATGGATGGAATGAGACAGCTTCAGCACTTGTGCTAGCCTGAACGTAGGAAAGTTGGGTTTGGAAACTTCTCAGGTTCTGTATAAGGAATGTGGGTGACTACAACGGGAATAAGACTGGCTTCCTGTAATTGTGTTATTCAGTACGCGATGTGTCTAAAAATCTGTATAGGTTTAGATGAAGTGAGCTCTTTGTTACCGTGTCTATGTAAGCGAAGAAATATTCAGTGTACTGGAAAGTTCTACAGATTTCGCCATCAGACTATCAGTGTCCCAATCCCCATTTCTGTTCTTGAAAAATCGACAGTGCCAATGGTATTTGCAGTTTTTCCCCCCCATCGTCAAATAATTGTCTCAGGGGTATAGATAGACATAGATTGCCTTGGGGAAATATTTTTCAGTCATGGTTACCACTCGTAATAGAAAATGCTGAGTTTTGGGGGAGAGTCTTGATCTTTAAGCTGCATACTTTTGTATTGTAATTAGGTACCCTGGTTTAGTTTTTAAATATAATTGTGAGGTCAGTGTTAATATTTTGATTTGTAAGGTATGATCTTTGGAGGTGGTTTTCTTAAGATAAGTGTTTAACTAGAGAACTATAATTTTCCCTGGGACCTCTAACTGAATAGTTGGAAGAGTCTTTTTAAATTGTGGGAAACTCAAAGTTTCCATTATTTTTTTCCTAGTACAGATAAGAACTTCAGTTTTCTGTTAATGTGGAGGTAGGTATTATGAGAAAGTCTAATTATTCACTTATTCTGTGACTCGAGGGAGATTGCAAGCGTTTATGTTTCTGTAGTCTTATGTTTTTCACTGAGTATATATCTAATTTTGGGGGCAGTGGACAGATGTCTTATATCTTACTCCCACTGAAATTATCCAAAGCAAAAAGCAAAAAAAGATTAACTTCCTCAAGATACTTAATATTTCAGTTAGTCTATCAGAAGATAACAAAAAGTCAAAGCTAATTAATAATGAAGTTTTGTAGTCATGGGAAGTGATATATTTTTCCTGGACGTTTCTGTGTAATAATTTTAAGAATATACCACTGATTGGTTTTGGAAACTGAATGATACTTACGTAGCACCCTATAGATTTCATGTTTAATACAAAGTGAGTATTGTAGCCTAGCACTTGAAAGAGCAATTATACATTGTTTTCTTTGAAGTCATACTAACTCTTTTCTGTCTTCTCAGACATAGGGACACCACCAACTTGCCAGTGTTTCAGAAGGGAGTTTATTATTGAAGCTGGAAGACCAGAAGAATCACAAACATGTTGTGCTGGGGAAATGCTTCTTTTGGACAGCTAGGTTTGGGTGGAATTGATGAAGAAATTGTACTAGAGCCCAGAAAAAGTGACTTTTTTGTAAATAAAAAGGTTCGAGATGTAGGATGTGGACTCAGACATACTGTATTTGTTCTGGATGATGGAACAGTGTACACGTGTGGATGTAATGATCTAGGGCAGCTAGGTCATGAAAAATCCAGAAAGAAACCAGGTAAGTTGAAAATTTTTTTGTTTGCTCTTCTAATAGTTATATTAAGTTGGAAATGTCAAACAATTTTGCTAAACTCATGTTTTTTTTGACCAAGCTTTAAAAGCAAACTAGGCATTAAATATATCCTTTACAGTTTGCATGCTTCTAAGAACTTATTTTGTTTCTTTTTTTAACTGCTGCTATTATAATGTATGAAGCTGTGGTTTCAGAAATTAATTTTGGTGATATAAAACAATAGAGAAAACTACCTTGCAGTATATAGATCTTCTTTGATACTGAGTATATTGATAAAGAATATGCAGTATGTAGGTCCTTTTTTGTAAGTACTGTTCAGCCGCACTGAGCAGATTTTAAATGTATAATTTACTGTGTGCTTTCCGTATATCAGAAAGGGGGGAAATTTAAGATGAAACCTTTTTACTTGACTAAAACATAATCCTAGTTATTCTGTTGTTCTCTCTGTTGTATTTTAAATACACGGTTTTATTTAGTTTGACATGTTTTTTATTTCCCTAGTCTCCTACTTTCAAGTAGTAACACTAGCTATTGAAAGTTTTGTGTCTGTGAGATGTCCTGATAATGTAGTAGCCATACAAACCAAATTTAAAATAATTTGTAGGATAATGAGAATTTTGAGGAATTTGGTCACATTTCATGTTCTTTTTTCCTTGTTATACGTATTTTAAAGTCAAATATTACCACACTTAGAAATATGTGAATTTTTTTTTCAATTGTGTTAACTAAAAGCTAATTCTTAAGATGGTAAATTCAGATAAGATTACAGCTGTACTGATTGACAATTTATTTTAACTTTAACAATAATGGCATCTAAGTGTTTTCTATGGCAGTTATTTTTCTTTACCACATCATTATTTAAGTGGTTTTTTCTTGTTAGTCTTTTAAGAGGTCAATGAAGGTATAAGATATTAAAGGTGTTAAAGCATGTTACTCATTTTTCATAATCATTTCACCACCATGCCCAACCTCATTCTTCTGACTTGTAAATTACTGTGTAGTTTTCATCTTTTTTTTGTTGATAGTTTTAATCTCTTTTCTTCTGCTTTAATTTGTAATTTAATTTTTTTTTTTGGATGAATGGTAGTGATGCTTAATACAAGAGGTTTAATTATTGCAAAACAAGGTAAATGGTAGTTTTCTTCTACTCTGCCTTGTGAAGAATATTCTATGGAATCATCAGATTTTCATAATCTTAGACATTGAGATTGTCATGTTGTTAAACATGAGTGGTAATTTGTTGATACCTATTTGTAATCACTGCTTCAGAGGCAGATGAGTCCTTTACCTTTTTTATTTAGCTTGGAATACTGCCTCAGGTTGAGATTTTCGTGGTAATGGGGCTGTTACTATTCTTACACTTAACATGCCCCACAAATGTATCTGAACATATCTCTTGTTTTGCTTTAGTAATTTCTGAGAGTCTACAGGGCAAGTAGAAAGTACAAAGCTAGCACATAGAAATTGCCAATATTGTTACTAAAATTTACTAAGATTTAAATTCTTTAAATGTTATTTAACATCTCTTCTGTGTCCAAGACAAGGGTGGTAGACACCACGTGCTAATAGTATAATGACTTAGTACCTGAACAGCTTTTAACCCTATAGGTGAGGTTCTGAGAAACTTCACTCGCCAGAAGAGGCTTCTTTGTGGTCATGTTGACATTGTGATGATTGCATTGTGACCTTTATATCACTGTTGCTTCATCCTGGAACCATTATTTGGCAATATAAAGTTGGGAGGGTGGGTTTACCTGTTCTGATACCTCTTTAGGATTCCCTTCTTGTTCAGAGTACGGCACAGTCTATGGGATAGAAAAATGAAAGGCATACATAAACTTTATCTTCAAAAAATTCAGAGCCTTGGTTGGGCATTAAGGCATACGTAAATGAAATAACTAGAGAGAATTGAAATTCTACATGACGTGGCATGTATTTTGAGACTAGGAAGTTTAAATGATGAGAAATGTCATTGGATGGAATTGAAGATTTCTGGGAAAAATGAAGTCTTAAGTTTAATTCGATGATTGATCACATAAATAGCCAGAAAGTAAATCTGGAGCTGAAATAGCTAGCTTTATAGGAGAGAGTCTTTATCCTGAGAAAAACTTTTTATTACTAGGTCAAATTAAATGATGTATTGAAGTGTACCGAGTTACATAGGTAGGAAAAGTAAAATGTCAAACAGAGGTAGTTGCTCTGATAGGGACTTAATCTTAAATCAGTTTTGATTTAAGGGGATTGGGTGGAAAATGTAATAATGCTTTTAACTAAAATTATTTCCCTTTGGAATAATTCCTTAGTGATTTAAATGTGCTTTTTCCTAACCATTTTTAAAACAGTTGTGAGTTTGAGAAATGAATTAAAAGATTTGGAATTTATTGAATTTGTTTTAAAGTCTCCTGGGAAGAGAATGAGTCTGGTTGAATTTTAGGACCGTATAATAAACATCATTCACTTCATCAGAGCCTTAAACTTGAGTCATGAAGAAAGCAAACAGAGCTAAGAATTGTTTTCTTACAGAAATTCACTTTATAAGCATACTAAATATTAAGGAGTAAAAGAAGAAGAGATGGCCTTATCCGTAGATAAGCTATTCTTGAGAGGCATGATAACCTCCTGGAGGACTCTACCCTTACAGTGTAGTAAATAGATTTGTCCTATGGCCTGTTGGGAGAAGTTTCCATTCTGGACATTCTAGTAACCACCTGGGGAGAGTTCACTGATTTCCTTTATTATACTAAGAATGCAGATTAAGTCCATGTTCATCTTCCTTCTCTTGTATACGCATATTCCTTGCTATCACTACTACTTCTTTCTGAACTATTTGCACAGAAGTGTGTGTATATCTATTTCACTTTCTTGTATATATTTTTCCTTCATAGGAATTTTTTTAAACTTTTTAAAATTTAGAGCCTCTCAATTTCCTCCTTAATTCATAGCTAACAGGTAGATAGTATATTTAATCTTCAAAGTGTTAGGTCAGTCCACCTAAGTAAAATTGTTTTATTTTTGTACTTCTAAATTTGCTTCTGAAACTTTAAGATAACATTTAGGAAGTGTACTTTTCTTATTAAGATTATTTACTCACTATCTAGCCATAGATAAGATTTAGTGTCCATGGTCCTAAATATGTTTTACACATCTATTTTTGTTTTCTGTTAGACATAGTGCTAAACTTTTATATCCATAATTTGCAAATAATGTGATAGTTATGTTAAAATGACTGTTTTAATAACTTTTTATGGTGTACAAAGTTATTTCAAATGGATTATGTATCTCTTTTAACCCTCACAGCAGTCTTGCATATCAGCTGACATGTGTTATGGTCCTCCTTTTTCAGATGAGGAAACTGATGTTAAAAATTTAATCACTAGAGTAGCAAATGCTAGACCACTCTAAATTCTGTGGTTTTTATCTTTATCCCACAAAGTTTTGCCCCTGCCATGTTAGAATGTAGAGGAATATTTATTCATCTGGGAGGAAGCTAGTTTCCATCATTATTTTAATGTAATTCTGAGAGCTTTAAAAAAATCTCTCAAAAGTTACTATTTTATAACTAAGGTTATACAGTGAAGACATCATGTTTTATTATACCTCCCTGGTCCCTTCCCTGTGCATAAATTCAAAGTGAAGCCATTTTAGGAACCCTGTAAGAAGGGTGAGAATTCTGTTTCAGATATAATACTCCTATCAACACAAACTAAAAATTCAAATATGTATATTTTATTCTTGAACCAAAGACTGACTGCATTGCAAAGCCACCAGTAGATAAAATTTTGAATAGTATGAGAAAATTTATTACAGCTTGTGCTCAACTCTTCTACAGAAGATAAAAAGATTATGAGCATTGATTCTGTTTTTTTGTGTCCCTAATGGTAATTTCTGCTGTTGATCATTGCAATGAAAATGCTTTGGTCATATAGCAGTAATTTGCTTGCCTCTCTTGCTTCTTCATTTCCTGACTTGTTTTCTCTGTTCATAAAACATAAATCTATAAATGACTTCCTTTAAAAAAAAGTTGAAATTTGAAAAATAATATAGGAAAATAGATATATAAATATGGGAAATACAATTATTCACATTACAGTAGATTAAAAATTCCAAATTATACCATATATTGCTTAAGGAATCAAAGCATATAATACCAAAGAAGCTGTTTTATAACTCCCAATTTTCACAATACCTTCTAAGGAAGAGAATGATGTGGATGATATGAAGACTTGAAAAAATGATTACTTGGGTCAGGAATGGAGGCTTGCTTTGGACGCTTTACTATGAGAAAGGTTAGTGTCCCAGAGTCACAGTGTCGAGAGTAGGGAAAAAATCATAATGCAAACAGTTGACTACTGTTAGAGAGATGTATAATAATACTTTACTTTGTGTAGGACCCTACATCTGAGGAATTTCAAGAGCATTACACAATAACTCATGGTTCCTTTCAAAATGCTTGTGACACAGTTTGCAAGAATTATCCTCATCTTAGGGGATAAATTTACGGAGAAATGGCAGCACAAGTTGGTAAGTAACTTGTCAAAACAGCAGGTGACTGGTGAAAAGCTATAAATGGAATCTGAAAATTTAAGTTTCCCAGTCTCCTACCTTATTCACTAAATTGTGCTTATGTTTAAAATTATTTACAATAGTATATTCTATTTGAGGCAGATCCAATTCTAATGCACAGATTTTTTTTTTTTTTTTTTTTGGCCATTCTGCTGATGGCTTATTGAAATGAATCATTATTTTACCAAGATGCTTGCATTGTGATACCACTTTGGTACTTCATTATAACCGTGTGTGGTATGAAGAATATTTAAACCAAGGAACAAAAACTTAACTATGGTAACACCCAGTTCTTTCTCTTTGTTCTGTTATATATCATATTCTGTATCCCTTTGTGCTAATGCTATGCTGTGCTACTATCCAAGGTCCATAGTAACTGCCTGGCACAACAGACTTGGTGGTTAACATTGGAACTTTGGGTTAATTATATTGTATCAAGTCTGCTATGGTATCTCTCTGTAGGATGCATTGGCTTGGAGAGTGCTTTATAAATCCATTAACCAGAAGAGAAGCAGTAATAGTAGTAGATGCCTAATCTGAGCAGTCTAACAAATAGAAGCTTTTTAAAATGATTTGGAACCAATGGTTTTGTCTTTGTGTTTGATATGTTAGTGTTTTTATCTGATTGGAAATGGAGCCACATATTTTTCTTGAAAGAACAGGAGTATGGAAGATTTCAGTTGCACAATTTGAGCAGTTACTAAGGATTCTTGTTACAAATGGCAGCCTAGGTGGTCTAGTTTCCATTGCCTTTGAATAAGTACAGTCTGTGTCTCAGTATCCGTGGAGGATTGGTTCCAGCACCCTTGCAGATACCAAAATCCACGGATGCCCAAGTCCCTTATATAAAATGGCATGCTGGTGCTGCTGTTTGCATATAGCCTTTGCATATATTTTAAATCATTTTTGGATTATAGTACCTAGTACAATGTAAATAGTTATAAATACAATGTAAATGATATGTAAATAACTGTTGGCATGGCAAATTCAAGTTTTGCTTTTTGGAAATTTCCCGAATTTTCCCCCCCCAAATGTTGACCCTTGAACAACTTCAGTGTTAGGTATACTGATTTTCCATGCAGTTGAAAATCCCCATACTGTTAACTCTGCCTTAAAAACAGAAACTGAATAGACTCACCCAAGGGCAAGAAGCAGAAACAATTTGGATAGAATTAGAACTCAAACCCTAGTTTTATGATTCCACGTATTGTGATCTCTAATAGAACATAAACTTTTCCCTACACTTAAAGATCTGTAAAATGAAAATACAAGTATTTATTGAAGTAAACTCATGTGTAAGTGGGTCTGTGCAGTTCAAACACATGTTGTTTAAGGGTCGGCTGTGTTTTCCATCCACATGTTGGTTGAATGCTGAGATAAGGAACTCATGGAAAAGGAGGGCCGACTGTATTCTTTGGGTTCTATGTCCCCAATATGTCTTATGAATGTAGCACTGTTGTAAAAGGTCATTTTTCACAAACCTCATGTATTTTTAAAATTGTTTTGAAGAAATAAAGTCTCACTTCATAGATACTAAATTTTCCTAGGCAAAAGGTGTATCAGATATGTGAGATACATATTAAAACAACGGAGGAAATGTATTCAGCCATTGTTATAGGGTTTCTTTGGACTAGGATTGTGTTAGTTAAGTAGAAAAGTGGAAATCATTAATAAATAAACCATATTAAAGTGCCTGTGGTTTTCTCCTTTCAGTTTCTATGGATGTTTTTTCCATGCTGATGGAATTTAAAAGGCAATAATTATTTTTATATCTTGATGAATCATTATGGTTACTTTACATGCAAGAAAAATCTATGCTGAATATAATTGTATTATTGGAGTTAATTTGGTTAAAAGGAAAATTTCTTGAATTTTGATGGCATTCTTTAAGCCATAATATTTTGTTTACATAATTACTCATTTTTCTTCAGTTCTAGCACTGCAGAATTTTATTTCAGCTTTTCTAGGCCATGAAGAAAACATTCTGTAATCCTTTAGTAATGTGTTTTTCACTTTACTTTAAAATACCTTGCTGCTGCTGCTAAGTTGCTTCAGTCATGTCTGACTCTGTACGACCCCATAGACGGCAGCCCACCAGTCTCCTCTGTCTCTGGGATTCTCCAGGCAAGAACACTAGAGTGGGTTGCCATTTCCTTCTCCAGTGCAGGAAAGTGAAAAGTGAAAGTGAAGTAGCTCAGTTGTGTCTGACTGTTCGCGACCCCATGGACTGCAGCTTACTGGGCTCCTGTGTCCATGGGATTTTCCAGGCAAGAGTATTGGAGTGGGGTGCCATCGCCTTATTTCTTTAAAAATACCTTATTTCTTTATTAATATCTAAGTTTAGTCTCATTTTATTCTTTTGCCGGGTGTCACTTTTGAAATAACACATTTTTAGTTTTTGATGGTTTTATTACATATTCTTGGTAGTGAAATCAGAAAATATAGGGAAAATAAAAATCAACCATAATGCTGTCATGCACAGATAAATACTGCCATCATTTGACAGTTTTTCTATATTCATATATTAACATATTTCTGATTATGGACTGGGGATATGTTCTTGTTTCTTTTTTTTTTTTTATGTTCTTGTTTTTCAACTGTTTTTCAGTAGTAATTGAGTAACAATTTAGTAAGTATATCTCTATAGTTTTAAAATACCATTTAAAAATGATATTATGGTGGGGATGTTGTTAATGATTATTTAACATTGCATTATTTAAATATACCAAAATTTGTTCTTTTATTTTCTGGAATTTGTTTCCAGATTTTTGTTGTAAGTAATGCCACCACAAACATATACATCAGTTTAGTCTTTATTTCCTCCCTGTTTATTTCTTAAGGAGAAAGAACATCTTTAATTTTAGCATATCTAAAAGGAACAATACAATTTATTTTTAAAAATTAACACAGTTTTGTCTCACTTTACACAGTTGATAAACCCATTAGAAAATACTTATAAATGAGACTTTAAAAATATATATTATTTGATAAGCTTCTAAGTGTAATGTGATCACTATCATTTAAAGATCTAGAAGGGAAGAAATATTTTAAGTACATAGATAGAAATGCGTATAAAATATGCTGTGTTATAAATGCATAAACAGTGCTGTGTTGAGATGAATACTATAACCATTTGGGATGGAGTGGATTGTAGATGAGTTTCTAAAGGGATGATAGCATATGAACTGGAAGAATATATAGTATTTCAAGGAGGAAAGAATGAAGAAGAGTGCTTTATAGGTAAAGCACCTCAAATGGAAATAGGCAGATATGAGGCCTATTGAGAAAATAGTAGTTCAGTTAACTGAAATGTCTGCAAATAGTGAGCTAGAAGGTTAGAAAAGTAAAATTGAGGTCAGATTATAGAGTTAATGAAGTTAGGAAGCCTGAATTTAATTTGGTAGATATCTTTTGATATCTGTAGTTTGCAATAGGTCATATCTGGCTTTTATAAAAGGGAGAGAATTTGGAGGTAGAGAAATTAATTAGACCATGAGAGTAGCTCTTTAAAACAAGAAGGAAGCATGAGATTAGGAAGACAAAGAATGGATGGGCTTTGGTAACCAGATGGAAGTGAATGGTCAGTAAAGGGAAGAGCCAGGTGGAAAGAGCCAGGTGTGATCCTTGGTTGAATCATGAATAGAAATAGGGAATCCTGGAAGAGGAGGAATGTTAACTGTTTTATTTTAGGAGGAGAGAGAACAGGTTTGGTGAGGTGAATTGTGTTTTGAACTTGGTAACAATATTTAATCAGTAAATTCAGTACTGTAAATGAGGAGAAAGAATATGAACTCACGGCATGAAATGTTTTATTTAAAATTTTTGTTTACTCTTCGGTTCATAGTAGTTTAACATTCTCCTTGGTTCCAGCCTTTTAAGAAATTAATAATCCACTAACGATACTTAATGTTGTGCTTTTGGAAGACTGTTTTAAAGTACCTAGCAATATAACACCTTTGTAAATTTGAAGTAATCTAAATGGTTGCCTACTCTATTTCATCTGTTTTGTAAACTTGAATTTTTATATATAGATAGAACATTTATATTTGTAAGGTACCATTTGATAGAATGCTTATTTGAGTTTTACTAATAGGTTCATTTGCTTCATCTAACTGACAAAAACCTATTAGTTAATTATGTCTGACTTTATGATTTCCAGGTTTTATTGGAAACAAAGGTTTTGAAGTCACAAGATGTCACATAGAAGTTGTGAAATAGTTGAAAGCTGAAATAGTTTTAACTATTAATTGTTTGTGCGCTGGCATGTAGAGCCCCTGAGAAATGTGCCTTCTGAAATAATGATCTTGCTTTTGTGAAAGGGAAATGAAAGTGAGAAAAGGAATAAAGTAAGGCTAAAAGAGACCCTAAGCAGAATTTGGTTGTTCCAGGTCTTAGTTGTGGCATGTAGGATCTAGTTCCTTGCCTAGAAATTGAACTCAGGCCCACTGCATTGGGAGCTCAGAGTATCAGCCACTGGACCACCAGGGAACTCCCTACCAGGTTTTAATTTCAGAAGGAGAGCTTCTGAGAACAGTGGGAGGAAATTTTGGTTCTTTACCTATAAATTCTTTGAAGGAGTTTGTGATGGCTTCTCATAGTTGATCCCAAGTATTTATGAATCAGCACATGTATACTTCCTGATTTTTGATCAAGGTATTCCTCAGCTATAGGTGACATAACTAGACTATCCAACAA
Source organism: Capra hircus (assembly GCF_001704415.2). Lineage (NCBI taxonomy): Eukaryota > Metazoa > Chordata > Mammalia > Artiodactyla > Bovidae > Capra > Capra hircus. Next base: position 21,086,844 of record NC_030835.1, read on the forward strand.
GAATGAACTTTGTGGACCTGCACTTATTTTTTGAAGAATAATTAGGTAAAATTCTGAAAGGTTGCTGTTACTTCTGCCTGAACCTAAGAGTATTTCTGCACTCAGCTGGGGAGCTGAGTAAGCCTCTACTACTAGGAGTAAGGGGAGAAGGAAATACTTAGAAGTTAATATGACAGTGTAAGGGGGAGACGAAAGATACCCACCTTGTAGTTGGAGAAACTTACTAATGAGAAATATTATTTAGAATATATTAGGTACTAGGATGCAGACATTTGAAAATAACAGTAACCACCATTATGTGCCAGGCACTGTGCTGAATCCTTTATACATTATCCAAAAGCATTAAATCCATCCTGCAGAGTACAGTTAGCTCAGTTTTCTAGGTGAGGGAAATAGAACTTCAGGAGGTTAAATAACTTGCCTAAAGTCAAAATTAAAACCATAGGGACTTCCCTGGTGGTCCAGTGGCTGAGACTGTGCTCCCAAGGCAGGGGGCCTGGGTTCAGTTACTAGTCAGGGAACTGGATCCCACATGCCACAACTAAGACCTCAAACAACCAAATAAATAAATATTAAAAAAAAAAATTCACCTGGTGAATACCGTAAAGGAAGTCTTTTGACAAAATGGAGATAACCTACTGAACGGGAGAAAATATTTGCAAATGACATGGCCCGTGAGGAATTAATACTCAAAATATATAAATAGCTCATACATTTCAATATCAAAAAGCAAACAACTTGATTTAAAAATGGGCAGAAGACCTGAATAGACATTTTCCAAAGAAAACATCCAGATGGCCATCAGGCCTGTCTGATGTAGAGAAAAGATTCTCTATATCACTAATCATCAGAGAAATGCAGATGAAAACCACAATGAGTTATCACCTCACACTTGTCAGAATGGCTACCATCAAAAACACCACAGATAATGTGTTGGCAAGTATGTGGAGAAAACGGAAGCTTTGTACACTGTTGATGGGAATGTAAATTGATGCAGTCATTGTGGAAAGCAGTATGGGGGTTCTTCAAAGAAAGAAAAAGAACTACTGATTCTACTCCTGACCATATATTCAAAGAAAAGAAAACACTAGTTTGAGAAGGTACATGTAATCCACTGTTCACAGCAGCATGATTTACAGTCACCAATATATGGAAGCAGTCTAAGTGTCTATCAACAGATGAATGGATAAAGAAGATGTGTGTGTGTATACACAGACATGCAATGGAATACTACTCAGCCATGAAAAAAATGAAATTTTGTCATTTGCAATGACATGGATGTACTTGGATGTTATGCTTAGTGAAATAAGTCAGATAGATAAAAACAAAAAGTACAATATTACTTCTATGTGGAATCTAAAAAATAGTGAATAAGAAAGAAACAGACTTACAGATACAGAAAACCAACTAGTGACTACCAGTGGGGAGAGGGAAGAGGGGGAAGGCAAATAGGGTTAGAGGCACTACTATGTATGACATAAGCTACAAGGCTGTATATGCAGGATAGGGAATATAGCCAATAATATAATTTATATATATATATATATTTGTATGAATAGATATTAATATAATTTATAATAACCATAAATGGAATATAATCTTTAAAAATTGTGAATCATTATGTTGTAAAGTTGAAATAGATAATATTATAAATCAGCTATACCTCAATTAAAAAACAAAACCAAACCTAGTGGAAAGAAAGTCCAATTAGATGGCAGCAATCAAAAGTCAGTACTTAACAATAGCAAAAAAAGATATAATGACTTAGGAACTACCTAAGAAATGTGCAACACCTTGAATATAAAGAAGACTTGAAAGCACTTATGAGGGATACAGAAAGCTTCAGTAAATGGTAACCACATTTGTGGATAGGCATGCTTAACCTACACAAACCTATCAGTTTCTCTAAAATTAATGTCAGTTTAATGTGATCCTAATACAAATACCAAATGATTTTTTTCCCCAGGAACCGGACAAATTATTCTCTAGTTCATATGGAAAAAATAAACCAGAGTAGTTAGGAAAATTGAAAAATATGAGCAGAAAAAAAGAAAAATATAGTTAATAGCATGTTTTAATTTTAAAACCTTGGTAGTTAAAACTGCCCTACATATGGACATTTAAAACCAATAAAACAATATAGAGCCCAGACATAAGGATGGAGAAAAAAATTCAAGTGAGAGAGATTCAATAAATAACCTTGATATAAGTAGGAGCATCATCTAGGAATTTAAGAAATTGGATTTACCTCATGCTATGTATATATTGGATAAATTCCAGATGAATCAAATATTTAAATGTAAAGGCTATAATGATAAAAATGTACTTGAAGAAAACGGACTGATTTTTAAAAAATTATTTTGGAAATTTGTGAGGAGGTCCTTTTGGCAAATTAAGCACTCATCTTCTGTGCTGTCCCTCTCCTTGCCCTTACTTCAGAAATTGCAGTTTTCCCTGTAGGCCACATGGGAGCCTTGATTGAAGACATTGTGTTCTGTCTGAAGAGTGTTTAAGGTTTCCAATAAAATGTACATCCCTCAAAAAAATTTGTTTTGTTGGAGTCAGGAAATACTTTCTGAATTGTGAATAGGCATGGAAAATATAAGTTGCATGGAAGTAAAGATAATTTTGCTAGGTGGAAGTCACTGTAAACAAAGGTAAAAGACAAACAGGAAAATATATAGAGTTTAATATTTATTAAAATCAAAGTGTAAATCTCTGAGATACAAAGTGCCTCTAAAAATTGATGAGATAAAAACAGCAGAATGGGCAAAGGATAGGAACAGGTGCTTCACAGAAAAGGATGTACAAATGACTTTTAAACCATGAGTACTCTTCAGCCTCATTCATACTAAGAGAAGTGCAGAAGACCTGTGTTTGACTGGAGTACCATCTCTACAGTGAGGCTGTCAGTAAATAAGTGTTCATAGGTTTTTATAATGGCTATTTTGTCATCGTATATCAGAATTACAAATGTACATACCCTTTCTTGGAGAAATCCAAGAGTATAGCTGTTGATTTGATAGCTACATTTGTATATATACAAAGTGAGTGTTACTACAGGATTGTTTATAACAGCAAAACATTAGAAACAATGTGGAAAAAAAAAAAACCACAACATTGTGATAGTCTGTGTGTACTGAGTTGCTTCAGTCGTGGCTGACTGTGCGGCCCTATGGACTGTAGCCTGCCTGACTCCTCTGTCCATGGGATTCTCCAGGCAAGAATACTTCAGTGGGTTTCTATGCCTGTCTCCAGGGGATCTTGCCAACCCAAGAATCAAACCCACATCTCTTAGGTCTCCTGCATTGGCAGGCGGGTTCTTTACCACTAGCGCCACCTAGGAAGCCCCAACAGTTTGTGTGTTAGTCACTCTTTCATGCCCAACTCTGCATGGAATGCTTCAGGCAAGAATACTGGTGTGGGTTGCCATTCCCTTCTCCAAGGGGTCTTCCTGACTCAGGAATCGGACCCAGGTCTCTTGCGTTACAGGCAGATTCTTTACCATCTGAGCTACCAGGGAAGCCCCTGTGACAGTTTGTTGGGAACTGGTAAAATAATTTAGTCAATGTAATGTAAATACTATGTAGTTAAGAGAATGAGGGAGGATTTTGCACATTATTATAAGATAAATTGAGTGAAAAGAGCAAGGTGTAGAACATTGTGTATAAAGCTATATTTTGGATTAGAAAAAAGATATTTGTATTTGCTTATAGATACTCTTGCCTGCGTACTGGAGTGGGCTGCCATTTCCTTCTCCAGGGGATCTTCCCGACCCAGGGATTAAATCCAGGTCTCCTGCATTGCAGGCAGATTCTTTACTGTTTGAGCTACCAGGGAAACCCAAATAAAAGGGTAGGCTCTGAAATTAGAATGCTTTGGTACAAACCCTGTACCCTTTTGGCTATGTTATCTTGGGCACTTATCTTTTATTTTTTAGCTGTTATCTTGGGCACATAACTTAGTCTTTTTGTGTTAAGTATTCTCCTCTAAAATGAGGATAATCATGCCAAGGGTAGTTGTAGGGATTAAGTGAGCTATCACACTGAAGTGCAAAGAACAATGCCTGGCATGTGGACAATGCTCAGTAAATGTTTTCTTAAAAGAAAAGTAAGTCTTACACTGAAGTAGCTAATATGCTGTTTCTGTATTTCCTTTGAGATAGACAATATCTTTTTATTTATAACTGAAACTCAGGCATTTATTAAACAGATTATCTACTTTGTCCTAGACATTGTGCTCATCATAAAAGTATATACTTCTTTATGCTTAGTTCTCATTTACCTTGTTGAAACTCATATTAAAAAGTTATACTCAAATTTCCCCCAAATGTATGTTTATTTCACTTAAAGGTAGTGTTGTATTGGAGCAAGAAATAAATTCCTTTACTGTTAGAATTTAAAGATCCATAGTAATAACAGAAAAAAGAGATTATTTTTTGTTCTTGTGAGAATTACATAAATGATAGAAGTTAGATTCATTGTTTTCAGAAGTTTAATGAATACTTAATTTGAAGATTTCTTAGTCTATTCAGGCTGCTACAACATAAATAATGTAGTCTGGGTGACTTACACAATAAACACATTTCTCTTGGTGTTTGAGTCTGGGTAATCCAGGATCAGGGTGCTGAGATTTGTTATCTTTTGAGAGCTTGCTTCTTGGTTCAAAGGTGGCCATCTTTTCATTGTGTCCTCATATGGCAGAAGGGTGAGGGAGCTAACAAAGGACACTAATCTCATCAATGAGGGCTTCACCCTTAGGATCTAATTACCTCCCAAAGGCCTACCTCCTAGTACTGTCACATGGGAAGATAGAGTTTCAATGTGCATTTGGGAAGTGGGGGCAGGACACAGGTACTCCGTCTATAACAGAAGGTATAGTTTATGTACTGGTAGTTTGAGGAACAGACACTTAAATCATTTTTTTTCTTCCCTGCTTATCCACCCTTTCAAACCTGCCCTTCCCAAAGTGATAAACAGTCTTTTAAATTGAAAATAAACGCATTTGGCTGCAGCTTTCTACTCTTACTTTTGCATACATAATTATTTTAATACAAGTATGCCTAAATTTATTTGCTTAGTATGTAAAAAGGCTGTTAATAAAAAAACGGGACATTTGCTGCTTATATTGTGCTTGACTGTGGGAAAAATTTATACATTAAGAAAATCAAGAAAGATAAATAGGCATTTCTGAGATTATAAAATATGAAGATATAATGTGGAGTTTTAAAATGATAAGATAAAATGTGGAGAACAAAAAAGGAACAGTTTAAATGGAGACCACTGTACTGTGAGTTAGCTGTCTCCAGCTGTCTACAACAAACTGCTGAAATAGCCTCTCTTCCTTATTTATTGATGCTTCTTCAATTCACTTAGCTTTAAACCTTAGATTCACCTTAGAGTCAGCTTCCTAACCTGTAGCAAGTGTTGACTCAGTTGCCAAAATCTTACTCTCAGTAACTTTCTTGTGTCTTCATTGCATTTGCAAGTGGCTAAATATGTTATCTTGAGCTAATTATCTTATACCCTGGGGCCTGTAGTTCCTCCTATCTCAATTAAAATTCTTTGCTTTAGTTTAGATCATTACTACTCTATGCAAGAATTGTGGCAGTAGCTTTCTACCTGATCTCCCCATTCCAATTTATCCATCTTTAATCTTTCTAAGGCATATTTCTGTTTCTGTCTTAAATATTGCCTAGATCAAGTGCCATCTCATACCTCTCTCTGGTGTGTCATAAGAGAACTTAAGTCATATATTTTGCACAGTATCTAGTACAGTTCTCTGTCATTCAGTAAATTAGTAAATTGCATTGCTAACTTCGTGTTATGTAATTATTTGGGTAAAAGTCGTCTCTACCATGTCAGTTACTGCCGGTTAAACACCTTGTCTTACATATCTTTATCACAGAAGAAACACAAGGTGTTGAATGAACACAATGACCATTTTGGTGGATGTGCCATAGAAAGGGAGGAAAGTTACAGTTAAGACTCTTTTGTTTTGGTAAGTTTGTGGTCATCAGCTACTTTATAATGAAAAGTGTAAAGTTTATACCTGTTCTAAGAATGTACATATTGGAAGTGGTAAGGTAAAATTATTGTGGCTGTAAGGGGTAATGAGAATGAGGCTCGGAAGAAGTTGGTTATGCTCACTGATTGTAGAGAGAGGAGGTCAGTGCGTGCCACACATAGCTGAGGAGGAAGATACCAAGGTAATGAGGGGGCAGAACTCAGGGGAGATCTTAAGACTGTAGCCTTTATTGAGGTTTTCCAGGGAGAGGCAAACTGGACAGAATAAACAGTTAAGAACTGACTAATTTGGTTAATTCTTCCAGGCTTTGTTCTGTAGGATAGGTTTCTTATTTCCTGGTACCTGGTTCTGGGATGATTTAAGGTAAGGGAAATTCTGGTTTGGTGTGTGAGAATTAGATAAAGATATAGTTGGTCGAATAATCTCTGGTTTGGTCAGTTTTTGTATGAAAGGCATGTTGGTAGGCAAGTTCTCTTTAGGGATTTGCCAGTTCTGAGAGGGTTTAACTCTTCTGGTGTCTGTAAACCCCTTCCCCCACCTTTCCTATGTCATCAACAAGAATAAAGAAAGTAAGAAAATACAGTTAATTGCCTCTGAGATGAATGAATTCCAAATATACAAGAAAGAATCTAAGAAAACACAGAACAACAAAATCTGCCAGTAGATTTTGAGGGTTCATTCTTGCTGGTCTTAGAAAGAGATTAAAATAGCTGTTTGGTTGATATATTTATATGGGAGTCCTTTTTTTTAAAATTGGAATCTTTATATTTTAGTTTTACTTCTTTCTGCTTCAAAGCAATCAATTTCAGCAGTTCCTAGCCATCCAGAAAGGAATCCTGAAGAAAAAATGTTGTGAAGCCCTAGTACTTTTACAGTTCTAAGTATATTTTGAAAGTAAATTATTAAAACATAACCTTGTTTAAGTATTATAAGCAAAAAGACAGTTGTTCAATAGGGAAATGTTTATATATCTTAGTGCCTTTGAAGTAGGGATGATGGTGCACCTGCCTTATCGTGTTATGAAGATTAAATGAAATTAAATAAAGTGCTTAGCACAGTGCCAGGCACATAATAATTTCTCTGTGTATGTTAACTGTATACCTGTATGTAGATAAGAATGCATAAAAGGGGTATGGATTTGTAAACATATCCATTATAAAGGATTTTTAAATCTAGTTAGTTACATCTCCATATGAATATTACTGTGTACTGTCAGCTAAGACATGTAAGTTACTGTATATTTTGATTTTATCAGAAAACTTACTAAAAAGTTTTCATGACGATGAGTTGTACCATTCCAAATTCCTATTGATAATTATTGGTAATAATTTTAGAGAATAAGCATTTTCATTAAATGTTTTATGTTTAGGCTTTATTTTATTCTTAATTTTTCATATTTTATGATCATTATGTGATTATATTAGTGATCCTTTAAAAAGTGTCAGTAAACAGTTTTACTTTAGGAGTAGGGAAGTAACATGGGTGGAGGAGCCTGGTAGGCTGCAGTCCATGGGGTCACGAAGAGTCAGACACGACTGAGAGACTTCACTTTCACTTTTCACTTTCATGCATTGGAGAGGGAAATGGCAACCCACTCCAGTGTTCTTGCCTGGAGAATCCCAGGGATGGGGGAGCCTGGTGGGCTGCCGTCTATGGGGTTGCACAGTCGGACACGACTGAAGCGACTTAGCAGCAGCAGCAGGAAAATAACATGCCTCGAGTGAAGTAGCCATTTGGTAATTTGTTAGCTCTGTCACATAATTAGCAATATCATTATTTATTAAAGTAAAAGCATTCTGAATTATTGATTGGTGTTATTCACTAATCCCAAGTAGTTAACGTCATGTTTTAAAAAAATCAGATTCATAAAATACATCAACTCACTTTTACTTGTTCAGTTAAACAGTTGAAGAACCATGAAAGAAAGAAAACCACTGGTAGATAATCAGTGTTGACAATTTAGTATTTCTTTACCCAGCCTTTTTTATTTTAAATATTCTTGATTTATCTGATTGTGCTGAGTGTTGCTGCTTGGGCTTTTCTCTAGTTGAGGTGAGCAGGGGGCTATTCTCTAGTTCTGGTACACAGGCTTCTCATTGCGGTGGCTGCTCTTGTTGCAGAGCCTGGGCTCTAGAGTATTCTGGATGCAGTTGTTTTGACACGTGGGCTCAGTAGTTACAGCTCCTGGGCTTTGTAGCCACTTCCTCAGTTGCTGTGGCACACGGGCCCAGTTGTCCTTTGGCCCAAGTTGTCCTCTGAAATCTTCCGAGACCAGGGATTGAATCTTTGTCTCTTGCATTGGCAGGTGGATTCTTTACCACTGAGCCACCAGGGAAACCCTATTTTCACAGTCTTTTCTCTGCACGTATACTGGGTTATGCGTGACATATTTTTATACATGAATGGAATTATGCATTACCTTTTAAATTTCATAGTATAGCATTTTGTGAACATTAAATTTCTAGAGATAGATATTAAGTGTGCTTTGCATTGGTTTAGTTGGAGTTTTGTGTTATTCAGGAGGGAAGGGGAAAATCTATATAGTAACTAGTGAAGCATGGTAGGCGGAGGCTTTTGAAACTTAAGCTCTGACTGAATTAAACATTTACTGAGTAACTGAAATAGAGGTTCTTAAAATTAGCTTTTTACCAAGTATATCCTTCTGACCTCCAGTTTTGTAATTGTTATTAATGTGACTGTGCTTGTTGCTATTCATAACTATTGTTTTTTAGACCCTGATAACTTGAGCATTAAACATCAACCAAGATTTTTGTTCTGTGTATAAAACATTGACAGCTTTACAAATTCAGTTGAATTTGTTTTTTTTTTTAATTAAAAATATACATAGGACTTCATTCAATTTATATACCATATTAAGAGTTGAGATTAATTGTGGCCTTTGGTCATGCTTGGTAATTGTACTTTTATGAATGAATTGTTTTTAAAAGCTAAATTTTTCTTTACTCATTGAAATACTTATGCATGTCATAAATAGGTTTTCAAACCAGTCTTTAAAACACATTATACCTAAGTATAATATTCTGTCAATAATTATATTTAACCTTTGTAACATTTTCTATAGAAAAATTCATATATTTGCATATTAGAATTTATTTCCACCCATCATCTATCCTGGCTTGTTTGGCTCTCTTGCTTTATTGGTTCCACAAAGCTTAGGATAAATTTTTGTGATTAACATTTAACTTAACTGTATATCACATTTTAAATATAAATAATACTTGACTACTACTGTCTCTTAGGGAAGAAAATTTATCAGTCTGTGTTAGTTACTACCCTAGTATTTTGATTTTGGGAAACAGAGGACATTTGTTCCTATGGGATTTGGGTCATTTATAATTTGGGGACTTCAAATATCTTACGGAGAAGGCAATGGCACCCCACTCCAGTACTCTTGCCTGGAAAATCCCATGGATGGAGGAGCCTGGTAGGCTGCAGTCCATGGGGTCGCTAAGAGTTGGACACGACTGAGCGACTTCAGTTTCACTTTTCACTTTCATGCATTGGAGAAGGAAATGGCAACCCACTCCAGTGTTCTTGCCTGGAGAATCCCAGGGACGGCGGAACCTGGTGGGCTGCTGTCTATGGGGTCGCACAGAGTTGAACACGACTGAAGCGACTTAGCAGCAGCGGCAAATATCTTAAAAAATTCTTTTTTTCTAATTACTAACTACTTTTTTTCTAATATATTTCTATAAGTTTTTAGAAGTTACAGAAATGTTGTAAAAAGTAGAAGCCACTTTTTCCCCTACATCCTAAAACTGACTACTGCTATTTTTTATATTTTCATAACTTTATACCTGTATTAAAATACATAGTCCTGTACACATTACATAAAATGTTGTGGTTTGCGTTTTCATTTACTATGTTTTTATCTTTTCATGTTGTATTATATAGACATTTATTTTAATAGAAGCACGAGTTTCTGTTACCTGGATATTCCATATTTATGTACCTGTTACTGGAAATCACATTATTTCCTGTTGTTTCCCAAAAGGAAAGTTTGGGGGTCAGAGGGCATGCATGTTTAGAATTGTAATACATATTGCCAACTTGCTCTCTCAAAAGCTTCCCCCCCCACGCCTTGCACTTGTATTTAAAGATTGCTTACAGAAGTATGTCTTTTGCCAATTTTGAAAAATTGTTTGGCATGAAAATAATGTAATTTGAACTATTAATAGAGACTTTAAATTTCAAAATCAAATTTTTCTGTGATTGAATTATTCAGAATAGGTTGTTTATTTCTGTGGACCACTTTTAAAATACAGATGGTGCTACTTGGCTAACTTGACAGGAATGTTTTGAACCCAAAAATATTTAGGTAAGTATATTTGTTTGTTTGGGCTGTGAAACAAAATATCACAACCTGGGTGGCTTAAGTAACAGAAATATATTAGCACAGTTCTGGAGGCTGGAAATCGAGGTGTCAAGTAGGGTTGGTTCCTCTTTTGTTAGGACACAAGTCAGATTAGGGGCCTACCCTGCTGCCATCAGACCTCATCTTAACTGATTACAGCCTTGATGACCATTTTCCCAAGTAAGGTCATGTTCTTGGGTACTGTGGATTATGACTTTCAGCATATGAATTTTGGGGTAACCCAGTTTATCCCATGGTAAGATTTTGAACTCTGTAGGTGAAACAGGATACAGAGTAACATGATAATGTATTTTCCTTCAAATAGCTGTTTTAAAATTTTGAATAAGATGCAGCTTTTAAGAGAAGTTTGTTGTGAATATGTTACTAATGGGTTTTCCATAGTATTACCTTTATAACCAAAACACAACTCATTTTTTGCTTACTGTTTGCATGGTTTCAAGGTTCTCAGAGCATGCTATTGGTGATTATATCTTGAAAGTGAAAGTCGCTCAGTGGTGTCTGACTCTGTCCAGGATTCTCCAGGCCAGAATCCTGGAGTGGGTAGGGTTTTCCTTCTCGACGGGATTTTACCAACCCAGGGATTGAACCCAGGTCTCCCTCATTGCAGGCAGATTCTTTACCACCTGAGCCAAAAGAGAAGCTCAAGAATACTGGAGTGGGTAGCCTATCCCTTCTCCAGCTGATCTTCCTGACCGAGGATTCTTTACCAGCTGAGCTATCGGGCAAGCTGCTATTATCAGGTTAAAACCCATTTAGCAAAAGACTTTTAATAGACCATCTTGTATATCTTGTGATTGGTTGTCTAGGAAGAAGTGTTTATGTATATTGTGTTTAAATCAGAATGGATCACGGTCAGTCAATACTCATGGAGCTTTTCATGGTGATTCCTGGACATGCACATGCAGAGCTGCAAAATAAAAGTAGCTTCCCAGCCGAGGTTCAACAAAGCAGTGCTTTGCCTTCCTGTTACAATATGTCCTTTTTGCAGTATATTTAGTGCCACATTTTTTGCATTTTTTATTTTTCTTGGGCAATTTTACTGTTTAAAATGGCCCCTGTGCATACTGCTGAGGTTTTGTCTAGTGTTCCTGGGCACAAGAAGCCTGGAAAAAATTCATTGAGGCATGAGTGTACGGTGTTTTGGCAGTGAATTCAGTGTTAATGAATTACAGTGTATGTTAATTAAATGTCTTTAAATGGAAACACAAAAGGTTATGAATGATTGATAAAGTGTTGTGATACGAGACTTGGAGACTTGTAACACCGTAATCTTATATTTTCCCTAGGGGCAGTGATTCAGTATTGACTAAATAAGTATTTGTGGTGACTTTATGAAACATAACTACTGTGAATAATGAGAATCTCTATTCCCAACTAGACTAGAGAAAATTACAAGCGGAACAGTGGTGGGGTTTCTTAAAAGGGTGGTGCAGTGGTGAAATAAACCATATTTAGCATTTTTTTTGTGTGTGTATTGTGCAGTTTTAAAATATCTTTGAAGAAAATGTGAAAGAAGTTTAGAGTCAGTTTTTGTCTTTTTTATTTTTCCCTTTTTGTACCTTTCGTTAGCTACAGTTGAGAATGAAAAAAAAAAGTTTTTTTTTTCTGTCCATAATGGCAAAGAGAAGAAAACTGACAGAGGAACATGTACATAATTATAGGACAGATCAGAAGGTAAATGTAGATATGCCACTGTTTGAATATGGTGAGATCGATCCTTTAAATGAACTCTTAAAAGAGTGAATCCTGGAGATATTCTACGTGGATTTTCACAAACTCAGGAATTGAGGAACATGTTTGTTAGATCCCAAAGGAAATAGGTTGTTCTTAGTTACTTGCTCGAATGGAAGGATTTTGTCACATAACGTTTTACAGAAAGAACCCGAACCTTGTGCTAAAAGGATGTGCAGCCATATTCTTTCTTCTTTTATGATGTTTGTGCAGCAAAATGATGTACAAATGAAAACTGGCATTAGGTTAAACATTTTAATTAGTTTTTATAAATCTAAGAATGACAGTGTTTTGGATTTATGGGGCAAAGATGGCCTTTTTCTCCTTAGTGGAATGATGCACCATCAGTTTTCAGAAATACTGCATTTTAACAGTGCAGGTGTAAGAACCAGAAGTAGCAGTGAGCTAGGACTTGTTAGATTTGTATTTGGAGTATATCTGCCTGACAGTATTTACAGGATGGAAATGTTACTTCTCTCTAGTGCGTTATCTTTTTTGTTTTTGCTCCTGTCTCTGAAAATGTTTTTTTTTCTGCTTTTCTCAAGACAGTCTCCTATTGTTTTAAGTTTTCTTTGCCTTTTTCTGCCTCCTCAAACTAAATGATCATTTTTTCTTTTCTTAAAGAGAAATATTGTGAACTCTAAATACTGATATGAGCAGTGTTACATTTCTCAAATTTTTCTGTGAACATTTTGAAACATAAAGAAAAGTTGAAGGAATAGCACAGTGGCCAACAGTTAGCATTTTGCCACGTGTTTTTATCTGTATGTATTTGTATTTTTTCAAAAAATGCCTTATTTCTGAATTATAGTCAATTGTAATAATCCTGTGCTACTTTAAACCTTTCCCAGCAAGTTTAGCATCATATGTTCATAATTCTAACATCTTCCTGTAGCTCCCATTTATCAAAGGAATAATAGTTTTTTTTTTAATGGGCTTGCTTGACAGGTTTTTCTTTTGTTTTCTGTCCTCTTATATTTCCTCCTTATATTTCCATACTCAGCCTAAATTAAAGTGAATTTAATTCTCACTTCTTCCTCCCTTTTCTGTTTCTTTGGCCTTGAAAGGCAAATGTATTCAATAGCTTAGTGATTAAAACTTTAATAGAGTTAGCATAGTACCTAGTATATAATAAACACAACAAAGGGTAACTGTTTAGGTTTCGTCTGAGTTGTTTTTCTCATACAAGACATCAAGCCAGATTTTCTAGTGAACTTTTTGGTTTGTTTTGCTGGATTTATTCATTCTCCCTTTATTCTTGCTTATCACTGATTCTCTTTGCAGGCCATCTTGTTTCAAGCGTTCGACCAGAATTTGTCCTGAATGTGAATGTCTCAATTTAACATGGATCTGACTTTTCTAGCATACTGGGGAAAAATGGTTGAGCCTTTTAATTTTGATTGGCCATTTGGGGAAAAAAATAATTTAAAAAAATTATACAGAGAACTTATTAGTTTGTATATTTGTTGTCTGAAAAGCCTGTGTTAAGTACTTCTTCCAAGGTATATAATAGTTATTTATACTCCAAATAGGTATCTTAGTAATTTGATGGGGCTCAAATTCTAAGAGAACCAAAGTTATTTATCTTGAGTTTTTAGTATGTAGAGGAATCTTAAAGAGCTCAGTTAAGTTTTAGTGAAAACATTGGTCTTGATACATTGCTTTAATTACTTTCTTTAATGTTTAATTTTTACAATTATTCAAATTTGAATAGAGAGTATATTCATGTGGTTCAGAAATCAAAATAAATACACATTGAGAAGCTTTGCTCTTATATTTGACCACCCTATTTCCCTCTGTATCCACATCCCTTGTAGCTATAATAAACATAGGTAACTGTGACAGAAAATAACAAATCATGTATGTTATTTCACATCTTGATTTTTTCCCTCCCTTGATAATATACCCTTGAGATCTTTCCACACCAGCTTGCAGCATTTCCTCTTTATTTTTCAGAGCATAGAATCCCAGTGTGTGAACAAAATCCTTTATTGATGGATCTTTGGACTATTTCCAGTCTTTTGTTATTTTATACAGTACTGCAGATATATGTAAAAACACACATTCACACACATGCATATTTGTATATTTGTATGCTTCCCAGGTGGCGCTAGTGGTAAAAAACAAAAACCAAAAACCCGCCTGCCAATGTGGGAGACATGAGAGACTCATTTTCGATCCCTGGGTCAGGAAGATCCCCTGGAGGAGGACATGGTGATCCATTCCAGTTGAAGAATCTATTACTTGCCTGGAGAATTCCATGGACAGAGGAGCCTGGCAGGCTACAGTCCATAGGGTCGCAAAGAATTGGACACAACTGAAGCGACATAGCACATATGTACACCTAGATTCTCCAACTTTGCCTATATAGACAAAGGACAAATCAACAAGGAGAAAAGCCGAATAAGTGTATTGCCTTGTGTTCACAGGCGTTAGCACTCAGTAATGAGTAACTCAAGGGGACGGTAGAACATGGGCTTATATAGCATCTTAAAAGGACAGTAAATAGAGAAGTAACAAGATGAAAACGGCTTTTTGAGTTTCTGGCTTGGCAGTTTGGGGGGAGGTAAATGTGTGGGGAGACTTAAGAAAGATAAGGGCTATTGAGTAAAGTTTGTTACATAGTTTGTACTGGTGCTGTCTCTCAGCTGATAAGGGTCTCGAGTTGTCTCCAGTGATTAACTCCTATCCTTCCTGGTAGAGAGGAAAGATAGGACACCTCTACAGATTTATGTCCTGCTTTTAGGCACATTGAAGGAGAGCAGAGAGCTTTTCTTCTTAGTGGCCTTCAGTTCAAAATAATCCTTATGCCAAAATGGCATATTTTGAGTTGGCAATTCTGCTGCCCTTTAGTACACAGATGTATCTGTAGGCTAGATCTGGAACCAAAAGATAATTATGTATGTTTTGTTAGGTCTTGACACATTCTTTTTTTCATAAAGGTGTCTATTTTGTGCTTCCACTATGAATATACAAGAGTGCCTTTCTTCCCAACAGATTGTTATCTGACTTTTGAATTTTATGAGATGAAAAATGTTATCTTGGTGTATGTGTTTTTATAAATAAGCTTTTTAAAAAAGTTACTTTATAAGAGCAGTTTTAAGTTCACAGCAAAACTGAGTAGTAAGTACAGAGAGTTCCCATGTACTCTATACTACACATATACAACCACCCCCCCCGCCCCCCACTATCCAGTCTGTACCACAGGGGTACATTTCTTACCATTAATGTACCTACATTGACACATCATATCATCCACACTCATAGTTCACTGTAACATTGTCTGTGTTGTACATTTGATGGGTTTGATGACTATATAATGAAATGAGCCCGCCAGGCTCCTCTGACCATGGAATTCTCCAAGCAAGAACACTGGGGTGGGTTGCCATGCCCTCTTCCAGGGGATCTTCCCGACCCAGGGATTGAACCTGGGTCTCCTGCATTGCAGCCGGATTCTTTACTGTCTAAACCATCAGGGAAGCTCGCTTAGTATTATACAGAATAGTAATAGTACCATACAGAATAGTTTCAGTACCCTAAAAATTCCCTCTGCTTTACCTGTTCATCCCTCCCTCCCTTTAAACCCAAGCAACCAGTAATGTTTTTACTGTCTCCAGTAAAAGCATTTTCCAGAATGTCATATGGTTGGAGCATACATTTTGTAGCCTTTTCAGATTGGCTTCTTTCACTTAGTAATATGCGTTTAAGTCTCCTCCATGTGTTTTTATGGCTTGATAACTCATTTCTTTAGCACTGAAAAATATTCCACTCTCTGGATATACCACAGTTTATTCATTCACTTACTGAAGGACATTTCGGTTACTTCCAAGTTTTGGAAAGAATAAAGATGCTATAAACATCCATGTGCAGAGTTTTGTGTGGACATAAGTTTTAAGCTCCTTTGGGTAAATGTGAAAGAACACAATTGCTGGATCATATAACGGTATGGTTTGTTTTGTAAGAAACTGCCAAACTGTTTTCCAGAGTATCTGTACCATTTTATACGCCCATCATCAGTGAAGGAGAGCTATTGTTGCTCTATATCCTCACCAGCATTTGGTATTGTCAGTGTTTTGGGTTTTAAACATTTTAATAGGCTTATAATGGTAGTTCATTTAAATTTGCAATTCTCTGTTGCTATATGACTTGCCATCTTTATGTCTTCTTGGTGTGGTGTTATTTCAGGTCATTTGCACTATTTTTTAACTGGGTTGTTTATTTTCTTATTGTTGAGTTCTAAGAACATTTAATATATAGATCTATTTTGGGGGAAGGGGTGATAGGTCTTTTATTAGGTGTGTGTTTTGCAGATAATTTCTCCAGTCAGTGGCTTGCCTTCTCATTCTTTTGATAAATGTAAACTTTTGTAATCAAATAGAGAAGTATACAAATTAAAAGTTTATGGCTTTATGAATTGTCCAAGTTGAGTGTATTGTTGACTTCTCAGCGTAGTTTGAATTTTCATTTCTCTCATCAATGGATTTGACATTTTTTCATAGGATTAAGAGCCATTTCTGTTCCTTTTCTGAGTGGACAGTCAGTTCACATCTTTTGCATATTTTTTTCACTGAGCTTCTGCTCCCCCCTCCTCCTGTTTAGTCTTTAAATACTAGGGAGGTTATGTTTTTATTGACATATCAACTACTTTTTCCCTCTTTTTTTTTTTAATCGGTTGCTTCAGTTTGCTTTTAGTTTGTTTTACTATATTTGAAGAAGTAATTTGAATTTTCTCTAACAGATACATGGCATCTCTTTCTCTTTCCTCACATACTTAACTTAGTGTTAGTGTCTTCCAAAATTCTTCCTAGTATCTTTTAAAAGTATTTCATGTTCCCGTGGTGCCTTTTGTATAGCTTTACCTTTGCCTTTAATAAGACTCCTTATCTCGCTTGTTTTTCTATAGACTGGAAACTCCTTGAGGACTAGAACTCTGTTTTATTTATCTTTCTCTAGTACTTAGAGCACAAGAAGTATACAGTAAATATTAATATTTGGCATGAATGATTGTGTCTTCTTTCTTTCTTGGGTTTTTGGTGTCTTTGATTTTATAGCAATTGATACCAAATTTAAGTGTTCTTCCTATATTATTGTTGAACCAACCTATATCATTGTTGAACCAACCAGTCTTACTCATCCTTCTTCTCATCTTCTCATTTTTTGCTCTTTATTCCAGCTCCTTTGAAGATTGTTCTGGAGAGACATTGATTCATTTAGGGGTCCTCTGTGAAAGATTAACAGATCTTTTGCATTTTACTTCTTTCTTCATAATTAAGATTTATGGGAGTGTTTTGATATAAATAAATGATACCATACTTTTAAGTCCTTTTATTTTTTTGGGAGGAGGGATAGTATGTTATATATGTTATGTTTTGTTTTCATATGTTTCTACAATATAATTTTATAAAAACATGTATATGTATAAAATATACACAAAAAAGTGAGAGATTCACGTAGTGAATTTCCATGTACTATTTATCAACTTCATGAATAATGAACTCATAGTATTTTAAGGTAAGTACTTTAAAAGACATATCATTAGAGTTATACAAATTCTTAAGGCTGTCTAAGGGCTAACTTCCCACCCCAAGATGCAGAATAAGTAATTCAGATGCAATCTGAATTTTCTCTGTTACTTAGGGATTCAAACCTCTGTGACGTAATCTGTCTTATTACTGAACAGCTGTATTTGTACACTGAGCTAGAATATGCTTCTGAGGAAACTCTTATTGGTTCAGTTTTAGCAGCTCTGCAATAAGACACTTTCAGTTTATAGAAGACATAGCTTTATTATTAGGCTAAAGAAGGTTAGTTTTTTTAGACGTTAATTTTAAATGATGTCTTTTAAAAAAAACGTGTGTACTAGTAAAATACTGATAGTGCACATCTTAAAGAGACTAAGGAAGCAATTTCATTTTCTTTACTGATTTGTCAGTGGGTATTGACAGTCTTATGAGGGCCAATATTTTAAATTAATTTCTGATTTAAAAGTTGAACATATTTTAACCACATGTGGAGTTTTTATATCTTTCACATTAAAATAGCAGCCCATAAACTGAAATCTGTTTGTTATAGTCACATTGCCTTTCAGTTCTCTCCTCAGCATATCTAGTAGATACTTTATGAGATCTGTAAAGAATTTGTTTCCTATCAGAAATTGCTAATTCAGATTATTTCATTTGTTTCAGAATCACTCCATAGTAGTATCCCATATGGTAATACATATGTTGGTTATGATTTTATTGTTAAAAAACAGCCTATTTGTTCAAATGATTCCTTTTCAGCTGGACTCCTTTTATTGGTAATGGTTTTGAATGAAGAGCAATTCCCAAGAAAATTTTTATATACCTTTAATTTCTTCCCCCAAATATTCAAGTTACTTAATAATCTGAGTTGATTATGCCCTGTGACATATATCTGTATTTACTACAGTGAGAATTTTGTGTGGAATGTATTTGTTAGGTTTTGTAGAATAACTAAATTACAGTCTGTATTTCAGCATTTCCTTAGCTTTTTTGTACAAGATGAAGACTATATTCTTACTAGGAGTTTAAAACTAGAACATAATGTCTCTGTTTCTGATTTCTGTAGAGCAGGTTGTTGCCCTGGATGCCCAAAATATTGTAGCTGTTTCATGTGGAGAAGCTCATACATTAGCACTAAATGACAAGGGCCAGGTGTATGCTTGGGGTCTCGATTCTGATGGACAACTTGGCCTGCTAGGATCAGAGGAATGTATCAGAGTACCCAGGTAACAAAGGTGACCGACAAAGGGGTCTTTAACAATCTTTTATACTAAATTTGTTATCTAAATCATTCTGCTTACTACTGGGCATTTAAGAGTTGATATATAATTACTCCTCCCCTTTAAGCCCTAAAGGCAAGTTATTGGGTAGGTGCTTGCCTTTAGTTTGGATTGAATGCTGTTTTTTGTATATTTCATATTTTCTCCCAGATTATGTATGTTTGTAAAGATAAGGGGTAGAGAATGCACACTTTATTATAAATTTTCTCTCACTGAAATCTTTAAGTGGATTAAGACTAAACCATTAAATATTGGTTGATTGTATGTTTCTTTCTCTTTGTTTTTTAGTCTATTGTTTTTATTGAATTTCAAAGTCCCATATGCTTAGAGTAAAAAGAATAATTCACTTTCTACATTTTTACATAGCATTGACCACAATTTAATTTATGCTAACCACTGATTGATCATAGAATTATTTCAGTTTAAAAATAAGCAATGCTTCATCAATATTGTAGTCAGTATTGTAGTTTTACAGAGTTACATAGGGCATAACCATTGCTTTAATATTAAAAACTGTAATCCTGAACATAAAGGTTTAAAGAAGAATATCCAGTTCTTTTGGGTACATAATTAATACACTAACTTGTCCTTACTGTTTAAAATTATACAAATTCCTGTCTCCTTAAACTCTCTTTATTTATGTTTTTTCCCTTGGTAATAGTTATAGGGATAAAGGAGAACTCTCTAGGGAACCAAGGTATTACACTAATTTTACATTTATTCCAGGTAGCATTTTTATAGTATACACATTTAGATATTTTGTTTTTAATTTAACATTATTAATGTTTGCCCTGGCTTAAGAAATAGATAACTACTAGGATAAGAAATTGGAGCACAGGAAATAATACATTTCAGAACAGGAGGGAATTCCAGTGAGGACTCCATGCTTTCATTGCTAAGGTCACAGGTTCAATCCCTGGTCAGGGAACTAAGATCCCTTAAGTTGCATGGTGCAAAAAACAAAAACAACCACAAAACAAAAACAAACAAAAAAAACCAGAACAGAACTCTTATCATTAGAAATGACTTTTTTTTAATAAGTAGGGATGGTAGCTAGATCCTTCAGCAAGCGCATATCTTTTTATTAAATGTGTGTGTGTGTGTCTGTTGAAAAACTTAAAGTATACATTTGAAGTACTTGTTTTGTTTTAGCATATTAAAATATTTTTTTCATCTTTAGTTTGATGCTTTATATTTGTTCGAATAATGAGCTGTCTGTTTTGGGATATGTCTCATTAATGTGTTTTCTTTAACCTGTAATCAAATTCTGCAAAACTCCCCAAATTTCTTCCCTTTTGTTTCTTCTGTAATAACAATTAAATAGCAAACACATTTCCCGTTATGCTTTTAGTGCCTCTTTAATGATGGTGCTGTTGGGAGAGAGAATTTTTTCCTTAAGCTAAGTAAATTGAATTTTTTTAGTCATTTCAATTTTGATTTCTTTTAGAAAATGTTAATTTGCAGCCAAATGGCTGTTGGCTACAAAATGCAAAGCATTCATAGGAACAGAGTGATCTCACATTTGTCACGTTCTCTCTGCCTTTATTTCCTTCCATAAGTAATAATTGTAGAACGGGATTTTTTTTATTTAAGATTTTTAAGAACTTTGTGTTTTTAGTATTGAAAGGAGAGTTAGATGTTAGATTTTCTAAGTCCTTATTTTCAAAACCATGATTCACAGCAAGGCTGTCTAGTTTCCCATATTTTTCACTCCACTGAATTTTCCTTTGTTTTTTTTTGTTCAATTCTGGTCTAAGAGACAGTAATCCATAGATGCTTAGTAAAGAGAGAAAGATGAGAAAATTTTATTATGTGACAGTTTATTTGAAGGTTGCCCAATAACCCTGTAACTTTGCTCTTTTAATGAACCTGAATGGGGACCTGTAAGAGATCTTAATTGAGTCCTTTGGCTAAACTTCTCTGTTTATGTATTTACTGAACATCTTACTAGTTTTAATCTGTGTATAAGGGTGTCCTTCCTGTTGAACTTTCTCAGTTTTTCATTGGGCTAATCTGATTTGGATC
This sequence comes from Capra hircus, assembly GCF_001704415.2. Lineage (NCBI taxonomy): Eukaryota > Metazoa > Chordata > Mammalia > Artiodactyla > Bovidae > Capra > Capra hircus. The sequence continues at coordinate 21,107,825 of NC_030835.1, forward strand.
TGTTTTGACACACACATATGTATACATATATATAAATTTTTACTGGTACTTCATATTTTAAAGGGCAATTTAGTATTTCAGTACAGTAGGAGTATGTTTTTATGAAAGATCACTAGTGATTTTTTTTTCCTTTTTAAGTCTCAACACCAAATCATTTCTTAGATCCAAACCTTTTTCTAGGTGCTTAGAAATGTCAGCCAGCTTTGTAACTTTCACATACGTTTTGAATAAAACATATGATAGGAGGCAACTTAGACATATGAATAGATTTTCTTGATTTAACTCAGTTTTGAAGCATATTGCAGAGTGTTCCCAGGCGGTCCAGGGGTTAGGACTCTGCTTTCACCTGTCGGCCATGTTGGATCTCTGGTACGGGAACTAAGATCCTGCAAGCTGCATGGCATGGCCAAAAAGTATGTTACAGTTTCTGCCTAATATTAGTATCAGCATATGAAAGTACAGAGTATTTCAGATTAAAAAGAAAATTAAAGAATATTTAATGGTAGAGACTAGATCAGTTGTTAGCCTAAATTTTTCAAAATCAGCTACGACTTTTCTCAGATGAATAAGGAAGTTGTGGCTTAATTGGGAAATGGAAAATTGTTGATTATGTTTTACTGGGAAATTTATTTTTAAAACCACTTTCTTGAGGTACATTTGGCATACAGAAAGCTTTATTTAGTGTATACACCTTGATGATTTTCGAATTGGCAGAATATTTAATGCTTTAGTTTTTCAAATTCTTGATTTCGTACTAAATTCTTGATTATATTCAAACTTTTCGCTGTTTCTTGTTAATGGTTGGTAAAGCATTTTACCTTTGCAGACAAATTGGAAATGCTTGGTTTCTGCCTATATTGCCCCTGTACATTGTTGGAAAAATGTAACAATACAACAGTACACATATTCAGCAATTTATGTTTTGATTTCAAGGCTTCTCAAGGGAGGGGTGTATAAATCTTATTTCCAGGTTTATGCACTGTTTTCTTAAAATTTCAAACATCTTTCAAAATTCAGTGAAGAAATAATTATTTTCTTTACAATGAATAATTTTAGTGATGTTGTAGCCATTTAAAAACGTTTGACAAGAACTCTAAACTTTACGGTTAAATTTATAAGTATTTATAGAATATTTACCCTAGACATCTGAAATTTTGATTTTCTTTTCATAGTTCTTATTAATTAGGAATCTTCATATACATGTGTAAATATATTTTTATTTACAAAATTTCTTTTGTTTTGACTTTCCTATTAACTTGATTTGAATCCTCTTAAAAATTGAAAACTGTAAAACATTTACATTATCTTTTTTACTCATTGGGGATTATTTTTGATGAATTCTGTAAAACTTTGTTTCATTAAGAATTTTCGGACTTGTCTCTTCAGGAAAAATGCACCAACACTATTCATATATACAACAGTATTTTTGTTTCTTTTTTAAATTCCTGAAAGCTTAAAAAAAAAAAAAACCCTCTTCTCTTTCCCACTTCCACTCCCTCATCTTCAGTGTATTACATCTCCATAGAGACAAAAGCAGAGATTTCTTTCTTTTGAAACAGTAATGCCACAGAAGAACATCTTCACTTCTCTCAAGCAGACACAACTAAAAATTCATTTTATATTCTAAGCTGCATGATATTATTTTGGTAATGAGAGTCACTGAGTGTAAATTGCGGTGCAAATTTAGAAGTTTTGGGGGCAAACTTTATGAATAGTTTAATACTAAAGCCTCAAAGAAGTTACAGATTGGCTTATCCTCAAAGAGTGGACACTTGACATACTTTTTGTTTCCCCATACGTTTTGCCAGGCATTGTGGTAGGTGCTCGGGATTCCATGAGTATAAGATCATATTCCACTCTTAAAGAGCTATTGTTTAGCAGAGTATACTAGTAATAATTAAATGAATAAGTATTCCAGTAATTTATAGAGATAAATGCTGTGAAGGTGAAAACAGTGCTGTTAGAAAGTAGAATTTGAAAAGATTTTACTTAGTCTTGCAAATTGGGCTTGATACCAGGAACAGTTGTTTTTTTAAAATGATCTAATATCGTTCACTAGTCAATGTATGATATACCTAATATGCATAAGCAGTAACAGTAAATGTTTAATAACTTCACAGTTGTACATATCCATGTATTTTTTTATTCCTGTTTTTGCTTTGCCAGTGTATATATAGCCTTTTGCTATATTTGAAAATCTGAAAATATGTTGGACCCTGTTAACTTGTTGGATTCTGCTAAGTGGTAGCAGTACAACTCTCAAGTTTTGTAGTTAACATAAATCCACTAAATAAATTATTTTTAATACAACAATATGGAATTAGAGTAACTCTCCTTTTTCCCGCTTAAAATTTGGTTTGCTGAAGCTGCCTCCCGAAAATCATGGGTATCGACACTCTGGTCAGAACTTGCTCCGGACTCTCAAATGGCATAATCAGGTCAGGTGGCAGTATCAGGTAAAGGGAAATAAGAAACATACTGTATTTTCCCACCCCCTTTTTTCCTTGAAAATATTAATTCAGGAAAAGCAGAATGACCAGGTGAAGGTGAACTACGTACAACCTGGGATGCTTCATGCATGGTTGCTTGATTTTCATGATGTTTTAACACTTAGCCTTTAGAGTTACATTACAGTTAAGGGAAAATCAGAAATTGGGGAGGAAAGGAAGCTAAAAAAATGTAAGGCAGAAGCATGAGATGGCAGAAATATGACCTCACACATCAGTGATCATAATAGATATGAATTAAGTTTCTGTAGTAAAGAATTAAATACATTTAATATCACTGATTTAGATGCAAAGGAGAAGGTTAGTCCAAAAGGAATAGGTTTCATAATTTGTGAATTGGTAGCATCACATGATAGGAATCCCTGCTGGTTCTTAAGGAACCTGATGGAGGAGAACATGTACTAAACTGGGCCAAATACACCAATTTTCAACAAATTAGATCATGTACATTTGTCTTAGAAATATATTACCAAGTTTCGTACTTTAAAGTTTTTCAAATTTTGATAATAAAAACATAAGCGCTGAAGTGTGAGCATAGATTACTGTGCTTAAATATTGTCCTTTCACAGTGTTTTCTCATCACACCTCTTAATTTTTCATACTTAGATTTTGTTTACTGATTTTAGCGTAAATTTTTTATAAATTGGGCTTGTGTGAAAAAAGCATAAACTGCTAAGTCATGCTAGTAAGGAACTGCTGGTAAGGAAACTCTTTGCACATAGTAGGTGGTCAATAAATAGCATAAATAGCATTCAGGATCCATTTATTAAATGGAATTAACTAATCCTGATCTCTCTTCTTCTCTTCTAGAAATATTAAAAGTTTGTCGGATATCCAGATAGTACAGGTTGCTTGTGGTTACTATCATTCACTTGCACTTTCTAAAGGTAAGCATTACTTCTAGTTTCTTTTGCCTTTTCAGCTTTCTTATTTAAAGGTGAAATTCCTTCAACTTCATCCTTACTAAACATTGCCCTGGTTCTTCTTTATCCTTTTCATTTCTGTATACATTTTAGAATTAGTTTGGCAGTTTTCACAGACACTTATTAAACTGTTGGGATTTTGTCTGGGGTTGTACATTGTCTCTAAATCAAATTGAGGAAAATCTCTGTGATACTGAGTTTTTCAGTTCTTCAGCTGGTGATATCAGAGAAGGCAATGGCACCCCACTCCAGTACTCTTGCCTGGAAAATCCCATGGACGCAGGAGCCTGGTGGGCTGCAGTCCATGGGGTCGCTAAGACTCGGACATGACTGAGCAACTTCACTTTCACTTTTCACTTTCATGCACTGGAGAAGGAAATGGCAATCCACTCCAGTGTTCTTGCCTGGAGAATCCCAGGGACGGGGGAGCCTGGAAGGCTGCTGTCTATGGGGTCGCACAGAGTTAGACACAACTGAAGTGACTTAGCAGCAGCAACTGGTGATATGTTCCCATTCATTTTAATCTCCTTTTAATTTGTCTCAAGAATATTTTGTTCTTTTCTGTGGAGAGGTCTTACATACATTTTGTTAGATTTTCTCATAGATATTTGATGTTCTTTGTTATTCTGAATGGTGTTATTCTCCAATCATTTTTTGCAAGAATATAGACATGAAATTGATTTTTTGTATCTCATTGTTCTTTTGCTTGCTGAACATTATTCCTTCATAGCTGGGGAAGTTTATAACTTGCCCAATTTCATTTGATCTCACAGATAACTTTTTGTGACTAGAAACAGAAAGTCGTCTAATCATCCTGTTACTTTCACTTATTTCTTTTGACTTCTTCCTATGCTCGCTAACGATTATGAGTTAGTAGAGAACCTGCCATATATATTTATTTTTTTATAGTTTTAAAATTTTGTTTATTTATTTTTGTCTTTGCTGGGACTTTGTTTCTCTGCACAGGCTTTCTCTAGTTGTGGCAAACAGGGGCTACTCTACAGGTGTGGTGTGCAGGCTTCCCATTGTGGTGTGGCTTCTCTTATTGCAGAGTGCAGGCTCTAGGGCAAGGGCTTCGGTAGTTGCAGCCCATGAGCTCACTAACTGTGGCTCCCGGGCTCTAAAGCACAGCTTAGTAGTTGTGGCGCACAGGCTTAGTTGCTCTGTGGCATATGGGATCTTCCCAGATCAGGGATCGAACCCATGTCTCCTGTGTTGGCAGGCAGATTCTTTACCACTGAGCCAGCACACATGCACCAGGGAAGCCCCATGTGTTTGTTGTTATATCATTTATAAAAGTAAGTTTCAGTGGCTTTCTTCTTATTAGTTGAAATTTATTAAATGCTTTGTGAGGCCTACTGTGAATGAAACAGTAGACTAGAACTATAGGGAAATACCGATGGAAATTAAGAGACAGTTTTAGGGACCACGTGCTCTGATAGAAGAGGCAGATGTACGAATATTATAATTGAGGTAGAAAAAATATATACTATTTTTGGTCAAGGTAAAAGTAAAATACTGTGGGAATAAGGGAAAAAGTGTAGTTTATCAATAGAATTGGTAACAGTAAAGAAGGGATTCATATTTGCTGCGTCTTGAAAGATGAATATAATTCAGAATTGGAGACCTGTTGAGAAGCAGCTAGGGGGAAATGTTAAGGATTGGATAAAGTAATAGTACTAGTGAGGGCATAGAAGGAAAGTATTTTGTGTATTTGTGTATCAGCATATAATTTTACGTGGGTATTTTCAGAGCATGGGAGACATTTTCATACTTCAGTAGCCGTTGAAGTAAACAAAGGGCCTTACATGCCGTGTTAAGGGATTTGGATTTATTCCATCTAAGAAATAAAATGAGGGGTGGGGCTGGCATCCCTGTATTTTTTTATATTACCTGTCAACTTCTTTTTTGATACTTTGGTAGATAAATTCAAGATAAATTTAAACCCAAAGGCTTTACTGATGAGGACAGTTTCTCTGTCTTGACCAGTATTCTTTGCCTTATTCAGCTTCATGTTTTAGCAATGTCTTATTCATTTAGTGAAAAACAAATTTTTGGGGTGGGGAGCAGATCGCTCAGTATGAACTAGGCACAGTGGTAAGCAATATAGTACTAGCCTTTATGGTGGTGGTTTAGTTGCCGAGTTGTATCCGACTGTTTTGTGACCCCGTGAACTGTAGCCCGCCAAGCTCCTCTAACCATGGGATTTCCCAGGCAAGAAAACTGGAATGGGTAGTCATTTCCTTCCCCAGGGAATCTTCCTGACCCAGGGATCAAAGCCTTGTCTCCTGCATTGGCAGGCAGATTCTTTATCACTGAGTCACCCTTAGGGACTAGCCTAGCCCTTACGGTTCAGTCATACAAATAACAGTATAGTCATATACTACAAAAGAAGACTGTGAAGAAAAAGGTTTGGGATACTCAGATCCTGTATAGGGGGACTGAACTTAATCTTGGAGATTAAGGAAGGCTCCTTGCTGGGAGAGAATAGAAGTAAATTAGACAAGCGTGAGGGGAAGGTTTAGGCAGAGTGTGTGAGACAGAAAGTGTGTAAGAAACTGGCTTTGGAAAATATGAAGGAAGGTGAGTATGGCCAAAGTATAGTAAGTGAGGGAAGAGATTGGTGTGAAATGAGCTCAGAAACATAGGTAGATTTTGTAGAACCTTATAAGCCCTGTTAAAAGTATTTATCCCAAGAACAGTGAGAAGGCATTGATAAATTTTTCTCAGGTGAGCAACATTTCAAATCTACGTTTTAAAAAAAATCAGCTCATTTGAGTTTCATTATGAAATAAACACATGAACATATATAGAACAATTAATTTGAAACTTATCCAGACCATTATTATGGTGTCTACCATGTATCAGTTCTACATTTTTATATCTCTGTATATACAAATGTCTGCTAGTTAATGTCCATAGAGTATTTCTGCAAATGCATATCAGCAGTTGGTAAGAGTGTGTGTCTTTTGGAAGAGGAACTGGTGATCTAGTTTGGAGAGAAACTTAGTAAGTATGTACTATTATGGTATGAATTTTTTAAAATCACTTATTAGTATGTTAATTATTAGTGTCATTTATTTTATAAAAATAAGTAAAAGATGTTTGAAGGTGAAGGTGAAGTTGCTCAGTCATGTCCGACTCTGCGACCCCGTGGACTGTAACCTACCAGGCTTCTCCGTCCATAGGATTCTCCAGGCAAGAATACTGGAGTGGATTGCCATTTCCTTCTCCAGGGGATCTTCCTGACCCAGGGATCAAACCCAGGTCTCCCACATTGGAGGCAGACGCTTTAACCTCTGAGCCACCAGGGAAGCCAGTTGTAAAAAAAAATGTAGCAGTGGGTGAGCGAATGTGGCCAACTAGAGAAAACTAGAGATCTCTTTAAGAAAATTAGACATACCAAGGGAACATTTCATGCAAAGATGGGCACAATAAAGGACAGAAATGATAGGGACCTAACAGAAGCAGAAGATATTAAGAAGAGGTGGCAAGAATACACAGAAGAACTGTACAAAAAAGATCTTCACGACCCAGATAACCACGATGGTGTGATCACTCATCTAGAGCTAGACATTCTGGAATGTGAAGTGAAGTGGGCCTTAGGAAGCATCACTACGAACAAAGCTAGTGGAGGTGATGGAATTCCAGCTGAGCTATTTCAAATCCTGAAAGATGACGCTGTGAAAGTGCTGCACTCAATATGCCAGCCAATTTGGAAAACTCAGCAGTGGCCAAAGGACTGACAAGGTCAGTTTTCATTCCAATTCCAAAGAAAGGCAGTGCCAAAGAATGCTCAAACTACCGCACAATTGCACTCATCTCACATGCTAGTAAAGTAATGCTTAAAATTCTCCAAGCCAGGCTTCAGCAATGCATGAACCGTGAACTTCCAGATGTTCAAGCTGGTTTTAGAAAAGGCAGAGGAACCAGAGATCAAACTGCGAACATCCTCTGGATCATCGAAAAAGGAAGAGATTTCCAGAAAAACATCCATTTCTGCTTTATTGACTATGCCAAAGCCTTTGACTGTGTGGATCACAGTAAACTGGCAATTTCTGAAAGAGATAGAAATACAAGACCACCTGACCTGCCTCTTGAGAAACCTATATGTAGGTCAGGAAGCAACAGTTAAAACTGGACATGGAACAACAGACTGGTTCCAAATAGGAAAAGGAGTATGTCAAGGCTGTATATTGTTAAACCCTGCTTATTTTACTTAACATGCAGAGTACATTATGAGAAATGCTGGGCTGGATGAAGCACAAGCTGGAATCAAGATTGCCAGGAGAAATATCAATAACCTCAGATATGCAGATGACACCATCCTTATGGCAGACAGTGAAGAGGAACTAAAGAGCCTCTTGATGAAAGTGAAAGAGGATAGTGAAAAAGTTGGCTTAAAGCTCAACATTCAGAAAACTAAGATCATGGCATCCACTCCCATCACTTCATGGGAAATAGATGGGGGAACAGTGGGAACAGTGGCTGATTTTATTTTTCTGGGCTCCAAAATCACTGCAGATGGTGATTGCAGCCATGAAATTAAGAGACGCTTACTCCTTGAAAGGAAAGTTATGACTAGCCTAGGCAGCATATTAAAAAGCAGAGACATTACTTTGCCAACAAAGGTCCGTCTAGTCAAGGTTATGGTTTTTCCAGTAGTCATGTATGGATGTGAGAGTTGGACTATAAAGAAAGCTCAGTGCTGAAGAATTGATACTTTTGAACTTTGGTCTTGGAGAAGACTCATTGAGAGTCCCCTTGGGCTGCAAGGAGATTCAACCAGTCCATCCTAAAGGAGATCAACCCTGGGTGTTCATTGGAAGGACTGATGTTGAAGCTGAAACTCCATTACTTTGGCCACCTCATGCAAAGAGCTGACTCATTTGAAAAGACCCTGATGCTGGGAAAGATTGGGAACAGGAGGAGAAGGGGACGACAGATGATGAGATGGCTGGATGGCATCACTGACTCAATGGACATGGGTTTGGGTAGACTCTGGGAGTTGGTGATGGACAGTGAGGCCTGGTGTGCTGTGATTTATGGGGTTGCAAAGAGTCGGAGATGACTGAGCAACTGAACTGTACTGAACTGAGAGAGAACTATTGTAAGAACCTGGTGAAACTGGTAGGTGTGGATCTATTAGCCATATTTTTCTTTAGAAAGAAAACCGTATATGACTTGATTGATAGGTGATAGATTAATTAATAAAAACCTGTATGTAAGGTAAGAGAAGAGGGGAATTTGAAGGATGACTCCCTGTGTTTATGACTTGTGCTGCTGAATCAGTTAAGATGATTATTTACTGAAAATGAGGAACATTAGGAAGAGATCCAGGTATGGGAGATAGGAAGGGGATCGTGAATTGAGTTTAGGGCATGCTGAACGGGAAGTACCTTTCAAATATCGAAGTATAGCTGTCAGGTAATCTATTGGATACATGGATTTATTGCTCAGAGGAGAGATATAGGGTAGTGATAAATTTTGAAGATGTTCAAAAGGTAATTGGTAACTGAAGCCTTGAGCTTAAATGAGTCCCTATTGGGAGAAATCATAGAATAAAAATGAGGCCTGAGGTTTTCTTAAGGAACATCAGGAAATGAGATTACCCTCAGTTATGTGACTTACCCTATTCATTGATAAAGTGAGTCAAACTAAAACTCTACTAATATGGATTCTTCTAGGTAGTATCATATAAGAAATAATAGTAAGGAGGAATATGTATTTTCATCCAGTGTAAGGACGAATGTCCCAAAATAACTGATGATTTTAAAATGGAATTTTTTTGTGTGTGAGAAAAATAGTAATTTATGATTTTTGTTTTACAGCAAGTGAAGTCTTCTGTTGGGGACAGAATAAATATGGCCAATTGGGTTTAGGCATTGACTGTAAAAAGCAAGCTTCACCACAGCTGATTAAGTCTTTACTTGGAATCCCTTTCATGCAAATTGCTGCCGGAGGAGCCCATAGTTTTGTACTCACCCTTTCTGGAGCTATCTTTGGATGGGGACGCAACAAATTTGGTCAACTAGGTCTTAATGATGAAAATGGTAGGTTTGCATTTTTTATTGATATACTCTATACTTTTATAGAGAGATGATTTTTTGATATGGATTAGTGATTCTTAGTGTCAGAGAGAAGTATACCCAAATCTTCCTTGGGATTGAGGTGGGGATGGAGAGATTAGTTTAAAAATTCCACCTTATAATATTTTTAGGAGATTGTGGGAAGGCCAAAAATAGTATTTCATTTTAAAATAAAATGGAGAAAGTATATCTGGACAAAAATCTTCATTGTTGAATGGTTACTAAAAGAAAATTGAGAAAAACATTACTTCAGATTGGTAACCACATTATCAGCTACCGTCAGTTGAAAAAAGTTGTAAAATTATCTTGAAAAGTAACAAGAAGTGTTCATCTATTTGAGTATTTCAAAGAAATATTTATATCTGAGTCATTTAATTAATCTGTTAATGGTGATGCTAATGTCTTACAAATAAACTTTTTGAATTTTAAAAAATTATAACTACTTAAATTGGGATCTTGGGAACTGAGTTTTCATAGCTGCATTAGATTGAATGCCAATATTTGAAATACAAAAACTGATTTAATAAAGTTCAACATAATTATAATGAGTTAGACAAAAGTGAGTTGTTGATCTATAACAACTGGAAATGATAAATAATACTCTTAGAATTTAAAAATATTTTGTTCTGCATAAGAAAACTATGTCAGATTAGGATATTTATTATATCTTTCCTGCTATAAAACATCAGAAAGTATAGTTTTAGAATTCAAAGTAGGATGCTTGAGCTTAATTATCATGAGGTAGATATAAAGAATGATGTATATGTATTAGAAGCAGTCAAAAAGCTTTGAAATTCCTTGATTCCTGAGTGTAGATTGGCATTGAGGCAGATTAGAATTTCCCCTTTTTAGACGTTTCTTTATCACTGTAGTAGGAATAGAAAGACTTGGCAACCCAACTTAGCCTTTTACTACAAAATTATTGAGTTGTTAAAATGGTTTAATTATCGCTGTCTTCCACCGTTGGGAAAGCTGTAGAGAAACACATTGTAGAAGAGTTTTAATTTTAAAAATACTGTTCATTAATACATTTGTTAACTGTTCTCTTATTGAAATTTTCAGATAGGTATGTTCCTAATTTACTAAAGTCACTAAGAACTCAGAAAATAGTTTATATTTGTTGTGGAGAAGATCATACTGCTGCACTAACCAAGGTACTGTACTCCTGTAAAACTTTTTAATTAATATTTATGGTAGTTATTTCTGTAATTAATGCATATCTTAATGATATGTATATTGAAACCTTGAGGGTTATTGATGTCTAAAAAATAATTTATCTTGAAAAAGGGACTTAGGTTATCATCTGTTCTCAAAAACAGTTCACCTTATGTTTCAACTGTTCTATGTTATGAAATGTGAATTGTGATCTGCTGTTTGTGTGGTGATGATACATATTATTGCATTTTACAACTTAATATTAAATACTGCTTGAATAATATTGTGAATGAAATAATTTCTTTTTAGTTTGTCAAGCTTACTGTGGTTTGTGTATCAATCTCATTTATGTTGTGTGACTCTGCCCAATTTTAATTTAGCTTCTATGTAGCTTATAAGTATAATAAGTAACAGAGGAGACTGAATTCCTCTATTATCCCTAGGCCAAGAATCAGTATTATGCAAGCAGTTATAATGAGCTTTCATCACCATCTTGCTAATGGTTTTTTTAACTCTGACCTCTCACTTTCTTGAATATGTACCAGTTCAGTATCAATACTGTATAATTCTCTAGAAGTAAAATGAAAATAGGGTAACCTTTACCAGTAGTGTTATTTACTATAGTCATGTTAACATAAAGGAACTAGCAAATTATCATTGACTGAATTAGAGGTTAACATTTTTGCATCTTTATCTTTGTTTATCCTGCATAGTAGATAAAATTGTCAAGGAAAAATTACTTCTCATCAGATTTGTAAAAATTCTACACGTTTACCCCCCCACTGGAAATTTTAAAATAAGAATTATTCTCAGTCCTTACCAAATACAGTGTAGTAAAGATACTTTCGGAGAAGGCAATGGCAACCCACTCCAGTACTCTTGCCTGGAAAATCGCATGGAGGAGGGGCCTGGTAGGCTGTAGTCCATGGGGTCACGAAGAGTCGGACACTTACTGAGCAACTTACTTTCACTTTTCACTTTCATGCATTGGAGAAGGAAATGGCAACCCACTGCAGTGTTCTTGCCTGGAGAATCCCAGGGATGGTGGAGCCTGTGGGCTGCCATCTGTGGGGTCACACAGAGTCGGACACGACTGAAGTGACTTAGCAGCAGCAGCAAAGATACTTTAAAAAATATTATAATGACCAATTACAAAAGTTAATTTTTAGAAAAATTTTATTGTACTTTTGAATAAGGAAGTTTTATTATCTCTGCTAATCTTATTACCATATTTTATTGATTTAAAAAAAGTTCAAATTACAGATGTAATCACTGTTGGCAAGTTACAAATTTTAGCGATTCTCTTCTGTCGTTGATATTTAGAAGTAAGCTGTGTTGAACATAATAGTAAAGAATATTTCTTATAATATTATTTTTTAGGATTAACTTTGTGGTAGAAATATTCACATGTTAATGCTTTTCAAATTCATCCTTTCAGATAAGCACTTATCTTATTTTCCCAAGATTTTTAAGTCTTTATTGAGTTTTTTTTAATGTGAATTCTATTAATCTTCTGTATTTTTCTCTCAAAACAGTAGCTGTATTTTTCTCTTTTGAGAGAAAAATAGATACTTATCACTGGAATTTTTAGTGTATATTATTTTCAACAAAATTAGATAGTTTTAACTATTTCAAAAGTAAGATATTTTTTAGTTTTCCTTGTTTAAACTGTAGTTGCGTATCAGTGCCTATTGCTTTTCTGCAAGAACTTCTTGAAGATAGATTAGGATTTCTTTACAAAGCAGTTTCCTTGCGTAAAACAAACAGGAAAAATAAAAAAATACCCACAAAATTTAAAAACAGAATAAGTAGACATGCATGTTAATGGATATGAGGACAGTACCATAAATATGTCAGTCTTTTTCAAGTTCTTTTATAAATTTATTATGCAGATTACATGTACATATACCTTTTGACTTATCAATCCCTTAGCAATTTTAAGAATCTATTCCAAAGATACAAAATTATGTATACACAAGGCCGTTTGCTGTGGTAATATTTTAATAACAAAAGAGTAGAAGAAATCCAAATACCTAATGGTAGCAGACTAATTGAATAAACTGGTAATGCCACTGTATGTAGTGTCACTCCCTGTAAAACAGAATGAGGAAGATCTCTATTTTGTTGTGAATGATTTTCAGGATATATTACCATTAAGGAAAAAGAAGATACATGTTATTTATATTTGAAAAGAATAGGTAGACCAAATGAGCCTTGCCTTATGTTTTGACTTTGAAACCTAGAAACTCTTAAACATAATTAAAAAGCTAACTTATATTTGTACATTAAAACAGTTCTACAGAATTACTAGTGGCACAACTACAGAAGATTTCTTTTAGGTGATTTTAAAGTATAGTATTTTGTTGTACATCACTAGCGGGAAATAGCCTAAAGATAAATCGAATTCACAAAGAGCCTCTTAAACTGCATTCTGTTGTCTTATTGTTATTAGGAAAATTAGTACTGTTATTTTCACCATACTGCATATCAGTTCAGTTCAGTCGCTCAGTCGGGTCCTACTCTTTGTGACCCCATGAATCGCAGCACGCCAGGCCTCCCTGTCCATCACCATCTCCCGGAGTTCACTCAGACTCACATCCATCGAGTCAGTGATGCCATCCAGCCATCTCATCCTCTGTCGTCCCCTTCTCCTCCTGCCCCCAATCCCTCCCAGCATCAGGGTCTTTTCCAATGAGTCAACTCTTCAACATGAGGTGGCCAAAGTACTGGAGTTTCAGCTTCAGCGTCAGTCCTTCCAATGAACACCTAGGACTGATCTCCTTTAGGATGGACTGGTTGGATCTCCTTGCAGTCCTAGGTAGTCAGAAATAAATGCAGCAAATCATTGACAAGATGCCGAGAGCACACATCATCATTAATAAATGATACTGGGAAATCTGAACATGCACATGCAAAAGCTGGATCCCTAATTCACACCACTTACAAAATGTAGCTCAAAATGGAATAAAGACTTAAATGTAAGGCCTGAAACTGTAAAACTCCTAGGAGAAAACCTGGGGAGAAAGTTTCTTGGCATGAGTCTTGGTAGTCATTTCTTGGATGTGACACCAAAAGCACACAGATAACAAAAGCAAAAATAAACTAAAAGCTTAAAGCTTCTGCACAGCAAAGGAAACAGTCAACAAAATGAAAACTCATCCTGTGGAACGAGAGAAGATATTTGTAAATCATACATCTGGTTAGGGGTTAATATCTAAAATACATAAGGAACTCACATAACTCATAACTGAGAAACAGTCTAATTTAAAAATGGGCAAAGGGTTTAAATAGACAGTTTCTGAAGGAGATACACGAATGACCAAAAGATCATGAAGAAGGTACTCAGTATCGACATCACAATCTTCAGGAAATGCAAATCAGGACCACAAACTCACATCTGTTATGATCACTATAATTAAAAAACAAAAACAAAACAGGTATATGGAGAAAGGGGAACCCTATACACTGCTGTTGGAAGTACAACTTGGTGCAGCCATTACAGAAACCAGTATGAAGATTCCTCAAAGTATTAAAAATAGAACCACTATAAGATCCAGTGAGCCCATTTTTGGGTGTATTTCTGAAGGACATGAAAACAGTATCTCAAAGAAATAACTATGCTCATTTTACTGAAGCATTGTTCACAATAGCCAAGATATTTAAAAAGCCAAAGTGTCCACTGACAAATGAGTAGATAAAGGAAATGTGATGTGTACATGTGTGTGTGGGCATGCATACATATACTGGAATATTATTCAGTCATAAAAAGGGGAAATGCTTTCATTTGTAACTGCATAAATGAGCCTGGAGGCATTATGCTCAGTGAAGTAAGCCAGGCAAGGACAAGTACTTAATGGTATCACTTATACATGGAATTGTGTAAAAAAAAGTGAGAGGTAAGGCAATTAGGAATAGAAAGTCAAATTCACAGAAACAAGAAGTAGAATGGTAGTTCCCAGGGTGTGGAGCATGAGGAAAATGGGGATATGTGGTCAAAGGGTACAAACTTTCTGTTACAAGATTTTTAAATTCTGAGGATCTAATGTACAACATAGTGACTACTAACAATACAGTATTCTGTACTTAAAATTTGCTGAGAGGAGATCTGAGCTTTTTCCTCCCCCCAAAAAAGTATATGAGGTGATAGATGTGTTAATTAATTTGACTGTAGTAATAATTCCACAGAGTATATATATGTCATGTTGTATATTTTAAATATTCACGATCTTAAGTCATTAATGTTAGTAAGATGAAAAAACCTGAGAAATAAAACTTCAGTTCAGTCGCTCAGTCGTGTCCGACTCTTTGCGACCCCATGCTATTTCTGTCCAAAAAAGGAAATTATAATTTTTTTGTGTATAGTAGTAGTGTCGGATAAGGCAGTGGCACCCCACTCCAATACTCTTGCCTGGAAAATCCCATGGATGGAGGAGCCTGGTAGGCTGCAGTCCATGGGGTCACGACTGAGCGACTTCACTTTCACTTTTCACTTTCATGCATTGGAGAAGGAAATGGCAACCCACTCCAGTGTTCTTGCCTGGAGAATCCCAGGGACGGGGGTGCCTGGCGGGCTGCCGTCTATGAGGTCGCATAGAGTCGGACACGACTGAAGCGACTTAGCAGCAGCAGCAGCATAGTAGTATTGTATTATATATTTTTATCTTTTAGAGTTACGTACCATTGAGAATACATGCACATTTATAGGTGAAATGATTTATTGACCACAGTTTACTAGTTTAAAGTACCTCTAGCACAGTTTTCTGCTTTGAAATACCCCCCAAAAGGGGGTGGGAAGGGTATCAATGAACCAGGGTTGTCTAAGTTTTACCAGTTGAAAGTGATGATTATGTGATAATTCATATGTAGATACATACATATATATATATTTGTCTTTACTTTTGTGTCTTTGTTGAAATTTCCCATGATAAAAAGATTTTAAACAGAAAAATTAATTTCCTGACATAGCAGTCTGTATAAAAACTCTTATTCTCCTTTCATTTAATAGCTAAATTTGTTTACATAGCTGCAACTATGAAGAAAAGCAATTGAACTGAAAAAATACTGTGCTTTTGTTAAACTGTCATCATGAAATACTTTTTAAAAAAGATTACCTTTAATCCAGTTATGTATTTTATGATAAATATTTTAAAGATTGTCTATAGTTCAGTAACACTATGCTAAGAGTAGGTATATTTGGGTGCTCTGTTTATACACACTTTTATTTTTCTTTGCAGAGGTACTTTGGAAATTGAAAATGATACCATTTTTAGGTTTTATGAAATTTTCTGTGATTTGACAAGAATATGAGGATAGTAAAAGGCAGTGCAAAAAATAGTATTGGTTTAATGATGACTTTGTCATCATTATTGTCATCATTGTCATCATTGGTTTGATGATGACCATAAATACTTCTAAAGTGAAAGTGAAGTCGCTCAGTCGTGTTCGACTCTTTGCAACCCCGTGAACTGTAGCCTACCAGGCTCCTCTGTTCTTGGGATTTTCCAGGCAAGAATACTGGAGTGGGTTGCCATTTCCTTCTCCAGGGGAACTTCCTGACCCAGGGATTGAACCCAGGTCTCCCGCATTGCGGGCAGACGCTTTAACCTCTGAGCCACCATGGAAGCAAATATGTGAAAATAATCAGCAATACCAACCTAAAACTTTTAGTTTTAAGATGTATTACCTTGAAAAGGTAGCTATCTTATCATCCATTAAATTAAGAAGACAATATAGAAGAAAATTGACTCCGTAGTTATATTAAAGATTAACTTACTTTCCTGAAGATTATTTCCTTTTATCAGGCTTTCTAATCACAAAAGATTCTGTCTTCTTTTTAGGAAGGTGGAGTGTTTACTTTTGGAGCTGGAGGGTATGGTCAGTTGGGTCATAACTCTACCAGTCATGAAATAAACCCAAGGAAAGTTTTTGAACTTATGGGAAGCATTGTCACTCAGATTGCTTGTGGAAGGTAAGTGGTTATAGAAAAGTGGTTATATATTTTGATCTATAACCCAATTATTAAGTTGTTTTTTTTTTTTAACAATCCAGGGGTCTTTTAATTATTACTATTATTATACCACAAATTCACAGGGAATGACTTCCAGCAGCAGGCTCCTTTCCATTGGTTCTCACAGAGTATGCTGCTTTAGTAGCATTTCAGATGAACTTGAGTACCTTTCTGTTTGGCTTCCTTTTTTTCTCCCTGATCATTTTTATTCACGTTTCAGGAAACTGTCTTGGCTCTTAGGATACTTTTTGCTCGATGTACACATTAATTCTCTTGGCAAGAAGGATTTTGCCCTTGACTTGTTTGTTTAAAGTATGCCAGTAGCATGCAAGGTAACATTGTAGATTCTTCCACTTTTGCTGTGGTAACATTTGTGGGTCATTCCTTTTTAAACAGTGCTGTTCCATGTGACATTACACTCGAAGTTATAGTCTTTTTTTCTTTTGCCTGTCCACCTTTTTCTTTAAAGAGTGAACAAATTGACTGACTAATTACTTAAGACATAAGATTAATCAGTGGTGAAAGTTGAACTGGAATACTGATTTCCCCATCCCCAGTTCTTGGGAGTAAATAGGAGTCTGAGCTTTGTAATTGAGCTTTACCTTTGGTCCCCAGAGGCAAAATATCCTTGCTTGAC
This sequence comes from Capra hircus, assembly GCF_001704415.2. NCBI lineage: Eukaryota > Metazoa > Chordata > Mammalia > Artiodactyla > Bovidae > Capra > Capra hircus. The sequence continues at coordinate 21,125,143 of NC_030835.1, forward strand.
TAACTTGGTTTTGACCACTTAGCTTAATTTTTTTTCCAGCTAGTATATATCTCTATATAATATAATTTAGTTTTCCAACAGTTAATTCAGATACACAGAATTATGCTGCAGGTAGCCTTTGGTGACTTCCTTTTCTTTCTTTTTTTAACATCATGTGTGTGATTATCCATCTATGTATAGCCATGGTTCTCCATCGTTAGGTCTTACTGCTGTTTTACTCAACTGTATGCTTCTATAATTATTTGCTCATTCTATTACTGATGGACTCTTGGGTATTTCCATTTTGGGCAATTGCAAATAATTTTGCTTTGAACATTTATTATTTGATATACATAAACTTTAGTGTTTCTAAAGTGTATAGTAAGAATGAAATTTCTGGGTTGGTTGTTGTTGTTTAATCCCATGGATGGAGAAGCCTGGTAGGCTGCAGTCCATGGGATTGCTAAGAGTCGAACACGACTGAGCGACTTCACTTTCACTTTTCACTTTCATGCATTGGAGAAGGAAGTGGTAACCCACTCCAGTATTCTTGCCTGGAGAATCCCAGGGATGGGGGAGCCTGGTGGGCTGCCGTCTATGGGATTGCACAGAGTCGGACATGACTGAAGCGACTTAGCAGCAGCAGCAGCAGCAGTCACTAAGTCATGTCTGACTATTTGTGACCCCGTGGACTGTAACTTGCCAGGCTCCTCAGTCGGTGGAATTTCCCAGGCAGGAATATTGGAGTGAGTTGGCATTTCCTTCTTCAGGGGATGTGTCTGACCCAGGGATTCAACCTGTGTCTCCTGCATTAGCAGCCAGATTCTTTACTGCTGAGCCACCAGGGCTTCCCAGGATCATAGAGTATACTTGAATTTTACAGGTTAATGTTACCCTTTTAACCAGAATGGTTACACCAGTTTAGTTTACCTTCCCATCACTATCAATTTGGTATTGTTACACCTTAAAATTTTTGCTAATTTCTTGGATATATAGTGGCCTTAATCATGATTTTAATTTGTATTTCCACAATTTGATAGGGATTGCATTGAGTCTGTAGATCACTTCAGAAGTATTGACATCTTAATAATATTAAGTCTTTTAATCCATGAATGTGGGATCTTTCCATTTATTTAATTTCTTTCAGCAGTACTTTTTAGTTTTCATTGTATGTCTTTTTGCTGATTTTCCTACATTACTGTCTTTTGTGTTTATTTTTTGGGGTGAAATGTTTTATTTTCCTTATTTCCTTTTCTGTATATTCTGTAGCTATTTTTTTTTGTGTGTGTGGTTACCATGGGGATTACATTTAATATCCTAAAGTTACACACAAACTCAAATTTATACAAAGTCAGTTTCAATAACATACAAAAACTCTGTTCCTATATGACTCTGTCCCCACTTGGTTTCAGTTATTGGTGTCACAAGATAACTTTTACATACCTTGTGTGTCCAAAAAAATTAATAATTTTATGCATTAGTCTCTAAAATTCTGTAGAAAACAAAATTTGGAGGAAAAAGCCCAAAGTTAGAATAGTACTAGCTTTTATAATCACCCATATATTTACTTGTGAAAGTTCCTCAGTCGTTGTCTGTTTGTGACCATATGGATTATATAGTCCATGGAATTCTCTGTGCCAGAATGCTGGAGTGGATAGCCTTTCCCTTCTCCAGGGGATCTTCCCAACCCAGGGATTGAACCCAGGTCTCCTGCATTGCAGGTGGATTCTTCACCAGCTGAGCCACAAGGGAAGCCCAAGAATACTGGAGTGGGTAGCCTATCCCTTCTCCAGTGGATCTTCCCAACCCAGGAATCAACCAGGATCTCCTGCATTGCAGGTGGATTCTTTACCAGCTGGGCTCTCAGGGAAGCCCCATATTTGCCTTTACTGAGATCTTTATTTTTTTAATACAGCTTTGAGTAACTAGTGTCCTTTCATTTCAACTGTAGGATTTCTTTTAGTATTTCTTAAAGGACAAGTTTGGTGATAACAAAGTCCTTCAGCTTTTATCTATAAATGTCTTAATTTCTCTCTCATTTTTGAAGGAGAATTTTGGTGGTGGTTTAGTTGCTAAGTCGTGTCCGACTCTTGCAACTTCATGGACTGTAGTCTCCCAGGCTCCTCTTTCCATGGGATTTTCCAGGCAAGAATACTGTAGTGGTTTGCCATTTCTTTGTCCAGGGAACCTTCCCAACCCAGGAATCGAACCTGGGTCTCCTACATTGCAGGCAGATTCTTTACTGCTTGAACTATGCGGGAGTATCAAATTCATGGTTGGTAGGTTTTTCTTTCTGTAGTTTGAATATATAAGCCTACTGCGTTCGGATCTGCAAAGTCTCTGCTTAGAAATCTGCTGGTAATCCTATTGAGGATTCCTTGTATGTGACAAGTCACTTCTTTCTTGGTTCCTTCAAGTTTCTCTCTTTGTCTTTCAACGATTTGATTGTAATGTGTCTCAGTATGGGTCTCTTTCAGTTTATTCTACTTGGAGTTTCTTGGATATTTGTGTTTTTCATCAAATTTGGACACTTTTTGGTTATTACTTCTTCAGATGATCTCTCTTTATCTCTTTTTACCTTCTGGAACTCCTACAGTGCCTTTTTGGTGCAATTCATGATGTTCCATAGGTCCCTTACGTTCTGTTTCCTTTTCTCCATTTTTTCCCCCTTGAGACTTAGTAATTTCAGTTGTTTTATCTTCGAATTCCCTTATTCGTTTTCTTTCTGCTCAAATCTGCCTTTGAATTCCTCTACTGAACTTTCAGTTTTGGTTATTGTATTTTTCATCTCCATAATTTGCTTTTGGTTTGTTTTCAGGCTTTCTGTTTTTTTATTGGTATTTTCATTTTCTTCATATACTGTTTTCTTGACTGTTTTCATGTTTTTCTTTAGTTATTTGAGTAACTTTAGGAAATTGTTTTAGTCTATTAAGGTTCATCACCTGGTTGTTTCATTTTTCTAAAGTAGACTTTTTTTACAGCATTTTTAGGTTCACAAGAAAATTAATTTGTAATTAAACAGTCCATAATAGGAAAAAAGAAAGGAGCTTTAAGACAGCTTCTCAGATAACTGAGGAACTGCTCCAGAAAAGCATACTTTTCAGCACAGTTTTATATCGTGTCAGAACAAAGACCCATCAAACACGTCATGAATAGATTCCTTCAGGGTTTCTAAAAGAGATATGAACATGTACACAGCAAGTCCCTGTGGCCTTGAACCTGGGAAGAGAGTCTTTTATCATCGAAGGAGTGCCAGGATTGGCATCCCAGTAAGGGAGCAGGGATTTAATTTTTATTTTTACCATGGACATTGTTTATTTCTGGTCCTTGTGTCCTTTTCTTTAATAATTAGAGCAGGTATAGGATGTATGTTTGATAGGCCACAAACCAGCTGTTTAATTAGCGTTAAATTTGTGTTATCTTAGGTGTGAGCCAGAATGACTTCCCATACCTCAATATATGAAAATTTCTTTTCATCACTACATTGACAGATTATTGCAAGTATACGTATTGTACATTAGGGTTTATTCTGTCTATTTGAACAAATGTATATTGATGTGCATCCACCCTTGTGGTAATTATATAGAGTATTTTCACTTCCCTAAAAATACTTTGTGCTCTTCTTATTCATCCCCCCCCACACCCTAACTCTTAGCAATCACTGACTTTTACTCTTATAGTTTTCCCTTTTCCAGAATATCATAGTTGGAATTACATACTTTGTAGCTTTCTCAGATTGTCTTCTTTTACTTAGTAATGTGCATTTATGGTTCCTCTGTGTTTTTTCATAATTTGGTTGCTGATTATTTTTTAATGCTAAATAATGTTCCACTGTCTAGATATGTTTGTTTATCTGTTCACCTACTGAAGGAAATTTTGGTTGCTTCTAAGGTTTGGCAGTTACAAATAAAGCTGTTATGAGCATCTATGTTTAAGTTTTTTATAGACACAGGTTTTAACTACTTTGGATAAATAATGAAGAGCTCTTTTGCTGGATAATATTGTAATAGTTTAGCTTTGTAAGAAACTATCAAACTGCCTTCCAAAATAGCTGTATCATTTTGTATTCCCATGTTGATTTATTTTTTTCTTTGATTGGGCCATGCTTTTGTAATTTTTAATATTCTCTGAGATTTTTTTTTTTTCTTTTTGAAAAGTGGACCTTTGAACCTAAAATGTGGTAACTCTGGAAAAAAGATTCTCCTTCTTCTCTAGGGTTTGCTTATTTTTGTTTTGTTTTGATTGTTACAGATTGTCTCTGTGCCAAGGATCAGACTGAACTGTAAGCCTAAGGTCTTCTCAGCTCTTTTCTGAGACTGTACCTTTTCCTGGGCATGCAGAATGACTTTCTAAATTCCCCTTTATATTCGGTTACATTTCAATGTCCTAGATCTTAAACAACTGACTTTTAAAAGGCGCAAAAGAAATAAAGGGAAGAAAATAGAAGAAGATAAAATTAAAAAACAACAACACACATACCAGCCCTTTCAGTCCTGGAAGTCTTCAGCTGGAGAATAGGCTTGTGACAGTGCTCAGAAGGGTTACAGAAGAGACTTATCCTCCTTTTGTGTCTGTTCCTCTGTAATCAAAAGCTGCAATCAATGAACAGGGGACTGATCTCATATATAAGGACAGAATCCGTATAGCCTGCTCTGGCTCCCACAAGCTTTGTCCAAGATACTCCTGGATCATTGGATAACTGCCTGTCACAGGGTTGAGGGTGAAGGGGTAGGTAGCTAATACTGTGCAGAGTGCTGAAATTAATCAAAATTAATTGCAGTTTATCACCCAAGCCTTCCTTTGGAAATTGCAAAAGGCAGGAGGAGTAAAGGAAAGATATATCCATCTGAATGCAGAGTTCCAAAGAGTAGCAAGGAGAGATAAGAAAGCCTTCCTAAGTGAATGCAAAGAAACAGAGGAAGAGAATAGCATGGGAAAAACTAGAGATCTTGTCAAGAAAATTAGAGATACCAAGGGAGCGTTTCATGCAAAGATGGATACAATTAAGGACAGGAATGGTATGGACCTAACAGAAGCAGAATATTAAGAAGAGGTGGCAAGAATACACAGAAGAACTATACAAAAAAGATCTTAACGACCCAGATAACCACAACGGTGTTATCCCCTTCACTCACCTCAAGCCAGATATCCTGGAGTGCAAAGTCAAGTGGGCCTTAGGAAGCATCACTATGAACAAAGTTAGTGGGGATGATGGAATTCCAGCTGAGCTATTTCAAATCCTAAAAGATAATACTGTGAAAGTGCTTCACTTAGTACGCCAACAAATCTGGAAAACTCAGCAGTGGCCACAGGACTGGAAAAGGTCATTCCAGTCCCAAAGAAAGACAGTGCCAAAGAATGTTCAAACTACCGCACAATTGCACTCATCTCACTCACTAGCAAGTAAAGCTCAAAATTCTCCAAGTTAGGCTTCAACAGTACATGAACCAAGAACTTCCAGATGTTCAGGATGAATTTAGGAAAGGTGGAGGAACCAGAGATCAAATTGCCAACATCTGCTGGATCATAGAAGAAGCAAGAGAGTTCCAGAAAAACATCTACTTCTGCTTTATTGACTGTGCCAAAGCCTTTGACTGTGTGGATCACAACAAACTGGAAAATTCTGAAAGAGATGGGAATACGAGACCACCTGACCTGCCTCCTGAGAAACCTGTGTGCAGCTCAGGAAGCAACAGTTAGAACTGGACATGGAATAATAGACTGGTTCAAAATTGGGAAAGGAGTATGACAAGGCTGTATATTCTCACGCTGCTTATTTAACTTATATGCAGAGTACATCATGCAAAATGCTGGGCTGGATAAAGCACAAGCTGGAATCAAGATTGTCGGGAGAAATATCAATAATCTCAGATATGCAGATAACACCACCCTTATGGCAGAAAGTGAAGGAGAGCCACTTGATGAAAGAGGAGTGAAAAAGCTGGCTTAAAACTCAACATTCAGAAAACTAAGATCAGGCATCTGGTCCCATCACTTCATGGCAAATAGATAGGGAAGCAGTGGAAACAGTGAGAGACTTTATTTTCTTGGGCTCCAAAATCACTGCAGATGGTGACTGCAGCAATGAAATTAAAAGACACTTGCTCCTCGGAAGAAAAGCTATAACAAAGCTAGACAGCATATTAAAAAGCAGAGACATTACTTTACCGACAAATGTTCATCTAATCAAAGCTATGGTTTTCCAGTAGTCAGGTATGGATAAGAGAGTTGGACCATAAAAAAAGCCCTGAAGAATTGATGCTTTTGAACTGTGGTGTTGGAGAAGACTCTTGAGAGTCCCTTGGACAGTGAGAAGATCAAACCAGTCAATCGTAAAGGAAATCAGTCCTGAATATTCATTGGACACGTGAATATTCATTGGACTAATGCTAAAGCTGAAGCTGTAGTACTTGGCCATCTCATGCAAAAAACTGTCTCAGTGGAAAAGACCCTGATGCTGGGAAAGATTGAAGGCAGGAGGAGAAGGGGACAACAGAGGATGAGATGGTTGAATGGTATTACCGACTCTTTGGACATGAGTTTGAGCAAGCTCCTGGAGTTGGTGGTTGACGGCAAGCCTGGCTGGGGTCGCAGAGTCTGACACTACTGAGCCACTGAACTTAACTATACCCATTTTGGAAATTTGGAAACTTTAAATTGTTGCTCTAGAAATAACATTAATCTTTAATTTATGTTAATACTTTCCCATACACATGAAAAGATGCTCAACATCACTCATTATTAGAGAAATGCAAATCAAAACCGCAATGAGGTACCACTTCACACCAGTCAGAATGGCTGCGATCCAAAAATCTGCCAGCAATAAATGCTGGAGAGGGTGTGGAGAAAAGGGAACCCTCCTACACTGTTGGTGGGAATGCAAACTAGTACAGCCACTATGGAGAACAGTGTGGAGATTCCTTAAAAAATTGCAAATAGAACTACCTTATGACCCAGCAATCCCACTGCTGGGCATACACACTGAGGAAACCAGAATCGAAAGAGACACATGTACCCCAATGTTCATCGCAGCACTGTTTATAATAGCTAGGACATGGAAACAACCTAGATGTCCATCAGCAGATGAATGGATAAGAAAGCTGTGGTACATATACACAATGGAGTATTACTCAGCCGTTAAAAAGAATTCATTTGAATCAGTTCTGATGAGATGGATGAAACTGGAGCCGATTATACAGAGTGAAGTAAGCCAGAAAGAAAAACACCAATACAGTATACTAACACATATATATGGAATTTAGGAAGATGGCAATGACGACCCTGTATGCAAGACAGGGAAAGAGACACAGATGTGTATAATGGACTTTTGGACTCAGAGGGAGAGGGAGAGGGTGGGATGATTTGGGAGAATGACATTCTAACATGTATACTATCATGTAAGAATTGAATCACCAGTCTATGTCTGATGCAGGATACAGCATGCTTGGAGCTGGTGCATGGGGATGACCCAGAGAGATGTTATGGGGAGGGAGGTGGGAGGGGGGTTCATGTTTGGGAACGCATGTAAGAATTAAAGATTTTAAAATTTAAAAAAAAAAATAAAACATTTTAAATCTTAAAAAAAAAAAAAACTCTCCCAGGAGTTGGAGACCTTCATTTGCCTTTCCTAACTTTCATTCTACATATATTATTAAACCCCAGTCATATAATCAGTGCACAAATAAAAATGGCTGTACATGCATTTATTCCCTTCTTTTCTCTTTAATTTTTATAATAATTAGTATCATTTTCCGTTTAGCAACTACCCTCTGGTATTTTCTTTATGTAGATTTGCAGATTGCTGTTTCTTTGCATATTTAAAAATGCCTGTATTGCACCTTCATTCATGGATGATTTTGCTGGTTATAGAATTCTAGCTTGGCGTTTGCTTTCAGCGCTTTTAAGATAACATTCCACTGTCTTTTGGCTTCAAATTTGAGAATTCAGCTGTTGGTATGTTGCTCCTTTGAAGACAATTTGTCTCTTTTCTCTTTGTCTCTTCAGTGTTGCTTTTATTTGTTAAAGAATGAATTTTCTCATTTTCTTACTGGGCTTCTTGAATCTGTGAAGTAATATCTTTGATCAGTTATGGGAAATTCTAATCTCTTTATCTCTTTCGATAGGGCTTTTCCTTTCCTCATAGGACCCTGGATGTATATTTGTAAAAAGAATTTTATTTATTTACTTACGGCTCTACGAGGTCTGTGTTGCTGCATGAGCTTTTCTCTAGTTGTGGCAAACGGGGCCTACCCCCTAGTTGTGGTGTGTGGGCTTCTCATTGTGGTGGCTTCTCTCATTGCAGAGCGTGGGCTCTAGGGCTTGAGGGTTTCAGTATTTGCAGCTTGTGGGCTCAGTAGTTGTGGCTTCTGGGCTCTGGAGCACAGGCTTAATAGTTGTGGTGCATGGGTTTAGTTACTGTACCACATGTGGGATCTTCCCAGATCGGGGACTGAACCCATGTCTCCTGTATTGGCAGGCAGATTCTTTACCACTGAGCTGCCAGGGAAGCCCCTGATTGGATGTGTATTAAATCGTCTCACTCCACCTTGTAGTTTCTCTCTTAACTTTCCACATGTTTGCCTCTATTTGCTGCGTTCTTGATTATTTTTATGATTTATGCTTCAGTTCACTAATTCTCATACTATATGGATTTTTTGTTAAACCTTTAAGATCTCAATTGTGATTATTGTGATTTTTCAGTCTTAATGTTTCATACTTTTTTTAAAAATCTGAAAGTTTTTTTTTAAATTTAATATTTCTAGCTATTGGTCAGTTTTCAGCCTTGGCCTTTATTTCTTTGGACATTAAGCAACTATTAAACATAATTATTCTAGGTTCTTGTGTTTGAAAATTTCAACATCTGAAATCTTTAGCCGTCTGTTTCTATTGTTCTTTATGCTGGGATAAGTTCAGTGTACCCTGTTTCTTTGCTCAGTTTTGTTTGTTTGACCATGTATTTGAAAAATGATCTATGGGAATAATTTGTCAAAGCCTTCATCAGGATCTGTTGTGAAAGGTAAATAAAAGCTCAACATGTAAGTGGGCAGAAATGTTTACTAGCATAATGTTTATTAGACTGTTGAAGTTATACATGAATATATATTCAGTAAAGTGTAGAGAGTTCAACTTTCCTTGTTCAACTTCATGCATAATTCATTAAAAGATTATAAATATTTTTAAGTAATTTTTTTCTGATGAAATATTTAATAAGTCTCCTGTGAGATATCACATTATTTACTGTTAATCCAGTTTTGTAATTCTTCATAGTTAAGATGAGCATGATTTGAACAGTTATTCTTAGCTCTGTAAACTTAGTTCTTTCTAATTTTATTTATTTAACTATTGGATTGGGGGAGGAATTTCAGTTATATATTGATAGAGATGTAAGAACTTATCTACAGAGGGAATGTCAGTTGATATCTTCACCAGTTTGATTTGCAGGTAGTTGGTATTACAAGAACTATGTATTATTTCCTTAACAAATAATTGTCAGGAACTTCTTGAAGGAAGCAGCCAAGGGATACCAGAAATATGAACTGATCAAGGAGATAATCTAAAAGGAAAGGGTTCAAATTCCAGTAGTATAGTATCATACTGTTTTTGAACTATTACATCAAATATGGGACTTCAGATAGTTATGTTTGTTCAGTGGCTCTAACTCTATGCTGTAACCCTTTGGAGAGTTTTTAGTAATATGTATTGTTGCCTAGGCTCACTCCTAGGTGATTCCAAAATGTGGCCAGGATTAAGAACCACACCTTTAGTAAACCAGTATGTGGAGGAATTTAATGAACTAGTATTGAGCAGTAATTTTCAAATTATTGATACGTTCCTTTAAAATATCACAGTACTACTTCCTGAAGGAGGTGAACTGGACAACGTTAAGCCCTTCAGCCACAGCAGTTTGTTTTATATGCTTGTTGTTCTGTCGCTCAGTTGTGTCTGACTCTTTGCAACCCCATGGACTGCAGCATGCCAGGCAGGCTTCCCTGTCCTTCACTATCTCCCAGAGTTTGCTCAGACTCATGTCTATTGATTCGATGAGGCCATCCAGCCGTCTCATCCTCTGTTGCCCCCATCTCCTCCTGCCATCAGTCTTTCCCAACATCAGGGTCTTGTCCAGTGAGTCGTCTCTTTGCATCAGTTCAGTTCAGTTGCTCAGTCATATCCGACTCTTTGTGACCTCATGGACTGCAGCACGCCAGGCTTCCCTGTCCATCACTAACTCCCAGAGCTTGCTCAAACTCGTGTCCATCTAGTCGGTAATGCCATCCAACCATCTCATCCTCTTTCGTCCCCTTCTCCTCCCGCCTTCAGTCTTTTCTAGCATCAGGATCTTTTCAAATGAGTCAATTCTTTGCATCACGTGGCTGAAGTATTGGAGTTTCAGCTTCAGCATCAGTCCTTCCAATGAATATTCAGGGTTGATTTCCTTTAGGGTTGACTGGTTTGATCTCCTTGCTGTCCAAGGGACTCCAAAGAGTCTTCTCCAGCACCACAGTTCAAAAGCATCAATTCTTCCATGTTCAGTCAGCCTTCTTTATGGTCCAAGTTTCACATGCGTACATGACTGCAGGAAAAACCATAGCTTTGACTGTGCAGACCTTTGTCAGCAAAGTGATGTTCTTTTCTTTTTAAGAAGCTGTCTGTGTTTGTCCTAGCCTTTCTACTAGTTCATTTGTGGTTTATTTTGTTAAATGTGTATCCTTGATTTAAAAATTTTTTATTAACTTTAGCTCATCTGGCTCTGAGATGAGATGGTTGTTAGAGTCTCCTTAGTTTTTCAGTTATATGACAGGCTAGATAACTTGAAAACTGTGGAATCAAAAGGTCCTTCTAAGTAAATAGCATAGATTAGTTTGCAAGGAAGTAAAGAGAATTCCACTGGGCGAAAACAAGGAAATCTGAAAATAATACCTGTTAGTTTGAACTGACTCTGGAGCTACTCTGAAAAAATTTGCCAATCTGGGTAATGTATTTATTAGCTTGTTTTGCTTGACAAACGATCCCCAAATTACTGACATAATTACCTATTTAGCTAGTAATTCTGTGGCTTAGTGATTTGAGCTGAGCTTTGTTGGGCAGTTCTCATCTTAGCTGAACTCAGTTGATCAGTTGATGGTCTGGATAGGGGCTGGGTAGTCTGTGGGGTCTTTAGCTGGGTTGGCTTATCTCTGCTTCCGATTGTATATTATCCTTCAAGCTAACCTTAAGTTATGCTCATAATAGTATAGCAGAGTACCAAAAGAGAGAGGTAAAGAACGCAAAACCACGTGTTAGGCTTAGGGTCACCTCATGCAGTCATTTCTGCTTCATTCTGTTCAAAGCAAGCTGTAGGCCAGAGACCAGTTTTAAGACATGGAGAAATAGATTCCTCATCTTTATGGGAACCCCTACAAAAGTCATGTTGTAAGGGTAATGGGTATAGGGAATGGAATAACTTTGGCAGTTTTTATAGGCACTATACCACAGATGGCAAGGGAATTTGGAATAGGAGGTACGACCGAAGAAGTGGTAGAGGCGGTCGTGAGGCCTGTGAAACCATCTCCTCCCAGTAAAGCCACCTCATGGAAGGGTCCACAGTGAAATATTCTCTTGCTAGTTTAAGGAGACTTTTCTGGCCTTGGCTTAGTTTCTTGTTTGGATCTTCCCTCAGAATTTGTAACCACAAGACTGTCCTAAAGTAGGCTTGGGACTTATCAGAATAGTCCTGAATTGATGTATATGTATTATGTTTTACAATGTATTAAGGGTTTTAAGTGAAGTAACTGTCTGGATGATTTGAAAAGAAGAACGAGAAATGGGAGAAAACATAGTCGTTAATTTTTTAAATTCAGTGGCTAATGGAAACAGCAGGTTGGACATACTGCTAAAGAGAAAAGTAATAATATGAAAAACAGATCTAGGGAAATTAGTCACAAGGGATATGGATATTTAGGAGAAGTTAAAAGACTGTTAGAGTGTTGGGAAGATAAAACGTTTGTCTAATATTATCAAGAAGAGCATTGACTACATGGGGGAGAGACAGTATTTACAGAAATAACAAGAATTTGCCAGACTTGATTGAATCCATGAAACTTTGAGGAACACAACACCTGAGCTGGATGGTCACCTGTAGCCCATTCCTAAATATATACTGATGAAGCCTCAGAGGGAGTTGGACAGATTCAGGATTAGTGGGTTTTCGCTAGCTTCAGTTTTGTAATTTCTTAGGTTTGTAATTTGTTTGCTTCCACTCTGGTACCTCTAGAGAAATCTGAGTGTGTATACATAAGAATCATTTTCTTTTGAAGAAAGGAAACATTGTCTTACCATACATTTTTATATGTACCAGTCTTCTGCGTGGTTCTTGCCCTAAAGCTTTTGAGTGATACCCACATGGTGTAGGCCCTTACAGAATACAGCTTTAAGCTAGAACCTGAGCGAGAAGTTGGTGGGCTGATTTCTTTGGATAGCAGTTAGATGCTGCCTCTAGTGCTGAATCATACAGTGTAAGAGATATCAGTGCAGAGCTGGGTCTTTTTAAATTCGGACATTTGTGGGAATTTTCTGGACCATGCTTAAGCAGTCTACCTGTGTGGTACAGAATTCATTCAGTATAGAATAAGGCTATTGATAAAATTTTGCACAGAAAACTTGAAAACTCTTATGGTCTTATTAACTTACTTTTGAAGAGAAAAATTATACCAGTAATGTTCACTGTGCTTTTCTAAATGTAGATTATTTTTATATTTACATGAAAGGTAACATTAAGTCTGAGGTTTTCTGTCATTTTACTCTAGGCAGCACACTTCTGCTTTTGTTCCTTCATCAGGACGAATTTATTCTTTTGGACTTGGTGGTAATGGACAGCTGGGAACTGGTTCAACAAGCAACAGGAAAAGTCCTTTCACTGTGAAAGGAAATTGGTTTCCTTATAATGGGCAGTGTCCACCAGATTTTGGTAAGTTCTTTTATTTTAAAGCTTTGCAGCACATGCTAAAACTGTTGTTAAAATGTTGCTCTTAAGAGGTAAACTTTTCTACATTTGAGATGAAAGAATTCCAAGATGCATTGTTTAGGGAAAATAGCAAGATACGGAATACTATATACTGTGGTTTAGTTTATTTATATTTGCTTGTTTATGCATAAGAGAAGACAGTGGCACCCCACTCCAGTACTCTTGCCTGGAAAATCCGATGGATAGAGGAGCCTGGTAGGCTGCAGTCCATGGGGTCACTAAAAGTCGGACACGACTGAGCGACTTCACTTTCACTTTTCACTTTCATGCATTGGAGAAGGAAATGGCAGCCCAGTCCAGTGTTCTTGCCTGGAGAATCCCAGGGACGGGGGAGCCTGGTGGGCTGCCATCTATGGGGTCGCACAGAGTTGGACACGACTGAAGCGACTTAGCAGCAGCAGCAGCAGCATATGCATGAGAAAACACAAGATAAATAAAATAATGAAAGTGGTTTCAGAGGGTGGAAACCAAATGGTAATTAGAGACCAGTGGGAGGGAAATATTTTTGGTTTTTTATTTTTGATTATGGTAAAATACACTTAACAAAGTTTATGAACTTAACCATTTTTAAAGTGCTCAGTTCAGTAGTGTTAAGGACATTTACATCGTTGTGCAGCTACCTCCAGAGCTCGTTGCATCTTGCAAAACTAAAACTTCTTGTTCATTAAACAACAATTCTCCATTCACTCTTCCCACTAGCTGGCAATCATTCTGCATTCTGTCTCTCAGAATTTGACTTGACTCAGTACCTCATAAGGCTTCCCAGGTAGCTCACATGTTAAAGAATCTGCTTACAATGCAGGAGACCTGGTTTGATTCCTGGGTTGGGAGGATTCCCTGGAGAAGGGAGTGGCAACCCACTCCAGTATTCTTGCCTGGAGAATCCCGTGGACAGAGGAGCCTAGTGGCCTATAGTCCATGGGGTCACAAAGAGTTGGACACGACTAAGCAACTAACACTTTCAGTTTCACCTCATAAGTGGAATGATGCAGTATTTGCCTTTTTGTTATTGGCCTATTTTATCAACTTACGTTAATGTCCTTAAAGTTCATCCGTGTCACAGCATGAGTGTTAATAGTAAGGCTATTAACAGCATGTGTGTACAGACTACATTTTATCTACTAATTGCTGATGAACATTTGGATTGTTTCTACCTTGCAACAGCTGTGAATAGTGCTATAAACATAGGTGTATAAATATTTCTTTAAGATCCTTCTTTCAGTTCTTTTGGGTATATGCTATTACTTTAACAGTCTTGGGTATATATGAGACTTCAACAGATATAACCTTGTCTATTTCTCTGAAATTTGAACATATGTATATATTACTTATTCAAAATATTAAACTTTAAAATTTGCCTTTATATCCCACTGTTTTAGCCAAATGTATAATTTATTTTTTGTTACTCTTTCAATAGAGCTGGTTATCTTTTCACTGATATTAATTTACTACTAAAAAATTTGAAGTACTCAAATGCTGTTTTCTCATTCACTTGTCTGATATGCTGCAACCAAAATGTACTTTTTAAAATACTTTCTTTACCATCCTGAACTATACCTCAGAATTGTTTTTTATGTTATCTATAATTGATTTTCTTTGGGATTTTTCTCTGAGCTATGGGACTTGAGACTATTTAGATCTTCACTGCCATGAAGATTGACATTTGAAAAGATCCATAACTTTTTAATATGAATTACCTTTGAAGATTTTTTTTTTGTAGCTGAAAGGTTATCTCAGTTATATTCTTATTTAACAAGTGTCAGAATATGATACTGTTTTTTTCTTCTTTTTGTTTGATTTTGTGTTAGAATATGGCTTTACTTGCTTCCAGTTATTCATTGGTTTGTAACCTGCATTTATTTTAATAATATCGTTCTTTTTCTTATGTACTTGGGAACATGTTGGTATTTCATCATATCAGTTTTTTCCACAAGGCGCTATTAATAACCTAAAAAAGAGATTTTGTCATTTAAAGCAGCATGGGTATTGTAAGGAATTTCATATTTCTGTTCATGAAGTTTAGTCACCTAGAGGTGCATTTTGTAGCCTTTAAAACTGCATACTTTGAGATTATTTGTATTAAAGTGGGAAAGGAAATAGAATTCTCAAGGTAGTCATTATTGCTGCTGTTTAGTCTCATTACACACAGTAGCCGCAGGTATACAGTTCATTTGTCCATCAACAGATGAATAGATAGATAAATATGGAATATGCATGTAATTGAGTTTTAGTCATATAGAGGAATAAGATTTTGGTACATGCCACAGCATGGAAGAACCTTTAAAACATTATTATGCTAAGTGAAATAATCCTGACACAAAAGGACAAATATTGTATGATCCCTCTATATGAGGTACCTAGAACAGACTTATAGAGAATGAGAGAACAGTGGTTACCAGGTGCTTGAGAGAAGGGAGAATGAGGACTTCTTTAATGGGTACAAAGTTTCTGTTTGGGATGATAAAATATTCTGGAGATGAATAATGATAATGGTTGCATAACACTGTGAATTTACTTAATGCCAGAAATTAACACTTTAAAGTGGTTAAAACAGTAAAATTTTCTATGTGTATTTTACCACAAGTTTATAATGGTTAAAACAGTAAAATTTTCTACTATGTGTATTTTACCACAGTTTTATGGCTGATAATTACTTTGTACTGTACTAAAGCTGTGTAGGATAGAAACTAATTAAATGTGAATTTTATTTACTTAGCCCCTCTAGAAGATAAGTCTGTGGCCTCTACCATAAATCACATTTTTAGCATAAACTATCTGATATGGTCTCAAGGCCACAGGTAAACAAAAACACACTTAATAGGATATTCCCAAGACTTTGAGACTCTCTCCTTGGAACTGGGCAAAGGGTAAACCTTTCTTTAGAATGTGTATGCTAGGGTGGCTATAATAAAATATCACAAACTTGTTTGCTTGAGCAGTACGAATTTATTGATTCACAGTCGTTATGGCTTGAAGTTCAAAATCAAGGTGTTGGCAGTGTTGCTTCCTTCTAAGGGCTGTAAGAGTCCCATGTGTCTCTTAGCTTTTGATGGTTTGCTGGCAGTCTGGTATTCCTTGGCTAGTAGTCTCTGCCTTCATTCTCCCTGTGTGCTTATGTGTGTCCAAATTTTGCCCTTATATAAGGACACCAGTCATTTTGTATTAGTGGACCATCCTACTTAAATATGACTTCAGTTTAAGTAATTAGGTTTGCAGTGACCCTATTTCTGAATAAGGTCACTTTCTGAAGCCTCTGGGAATTAGGCCTTAAAACATAAGAATTTGGGGAGAACACAGTTCTTCCCATGACAATGTCCCAGACCTGACAAAGTAATCTTTTACTGGACATGAAGCATCATAAACATTGACTCCATAAGTATAGCCAACTTTATTCCTTAAAATGACTTGTATCTGATTTAATAGCCATCATTCTCAAATATGACATTTCAGGTAAGCCATTGGTTATATAATTGATTGTTCAACCAGTTATGAAAGAAGTACAAACTAGTGAAAAGGGGAACATACTCTTACTGAACCCATGCAGACAGCAACATTACAATCAAAAGAAGGGAAACCTAGTATGTTTGAATTCTCATTGAATTCTGGGGATCAGCAAGAATCAGATAACAATTTTTTAGTTGACTTACTATATTTTGTTACAGATTTATATTACAGATGATCACCACAGTAAGTTTAGTTAAACATCTATCACCATAGTTACAATTTTTTTTTCTTGTTATGAAACTAAGATTTACTCTCTTACCAAGTTTAAAATATGACTGGAAATTTGTACCTTTTGAGCCCCAGCCAGAGGTGGCTGGGGGTAGGGGCAGACACAGTGGATAAAGGGGCTCAAAAGATACAAATTTCTAGTCATATTTGAAACTTGCTAAGAGAATAAGTCTTAACAGTTTCATAATGGTTTTGTAACTGTGGTGATAGATATTAACTAGACTTATTGTGGTGATCATTTGCAATATATACAACCACTAATGTGTTCTCTTCACCTATGAGCTTATTTTCATTTGGTGGTTGTTTTTTAGATGCCATGTGTAAGCAGGGTTGTATAGTGTTTATTTTTCTGACTTATTTCACTTAGCATAATACCCTTTGGAATCATTTGTGTTGCCACAAATGGCAATATTTACTTTTTTATGGCTAATATTCTATTGCATGTATATGGCTGTGTATATATTATTTGTGTGTATGTATGAGATGTATACACATCTCATATTTTCTTTATCCATCCATCCATCACTGGAAACGTAGGTTGTTTCCATATTTTGGCTATTGTAAAATGAACATGGTGGTACATACATCTCTTCAAATTGATGTTTTGTTTTACCCAGAAGTAGAATTTCTGGATCATATGGTAGTTCTATTTTTAATCTCTTGAAGAACCTCCATACTGTTTCCATAATGGCTGTACAATTAACATTCCCAGTAGCAGTACATGAGGCTTTCCTTTTCTCCACATCTTCACTAACATTTGTTTCTTGTCTTTTGGGTAATAGCCAATGTAACAGGTTGATATTTCGGTGTGATTTGCATTGCCCTGATGATTAATGATGTTGAGTATCTTTTCATTTGTCTGTTGACCTTCTGTATGCCTTCTTTGGAAGAATGTCAGTTCAGGTCTTCTGCCTATTTTTTTTTTTAACCAGGCTGTTTGTTTTCTTAATGTTGAATAATGTGAACTGTTTATGTATTTTGGCTATTAACTCCTTATTGGCCATATCATTTGCAAATGTTTCTGCCATCTAATAGGTCTTTTTGTTATGTCAGTGGTTTCCCTTGCTGTGCAAAAGCTTTTAAGTCTAATTAAGTCCCTTTTATTTTCACTTTTGTTTCCTTGACTTAGGAGACAGATCCAAAAAGAGTTGCTGCGATTTATGTCTAAGAGTGATCTGCCTGTTCTCCTCTAGTTTTATGGTTTCTGATCTTAATGTTTTGGTCTTTAATGCATGATGATGATTTCCTTTGCTCTGTAGAAATTTTTTAGTTTCGTATGCAGTCCTGTTGCTTATTTTTGCTTTTGATACCTTTACTTTTTGGTCAAATTCAAACAGTCATCCTCAAGACTGATGTCAAGGAGCTTGCTGCCTATGTTTTCTTCTAAGAGTTTATGGTTTAGGTCATACATTCAAATCTTCAGTGTTTTGAGTTAGTTTTTGTGTGTGGTATAAGAGAGTGGTTCAGTTTCATTCTTTTGCATGTGGCTGTCCAATTTTCCCAGCACTATTCATTGAAAAGACTGTCCTTCTCCATTCCCAGGTGGCACTAGCAGTAAAGAATCCACCTGGCAATGCAGGAGACATAAAGAGATGTGGGTTTGATCCCTGGGTAGGGAAGATCCCCTGGAGGAGGGCCTGGCAACCCACTCCAGTATTCTTGCCTAGAGAATTCCATGGACAGAGGAGCCTGACATGCACAAATAGGGTGTCAGAAGAGTCACGCACGACTGAAGTGACTTAGCATGCCCCATTGTGTATTCTTGGCTCCTTTATCTTAAATAAACTGCTCATATGTGCTTTGGTTTATTTCTGGGCTGTCTATTCTGTTCCAGTGATCCATGTCTTATTTTTAATGCCAGTACCATACCGTTTTGATTATTGTAGTGTTGTAATATAGTTCAACCCTGCCGTCACTCTTGTTTGTCTCTCACACTTTTGTTACTGTCCAGGAAGTCTGTCTTATTTTTAGTGGCTTCCAGTTAGTTGAGTATATGGTGAGACCTATCAGTTTCCCAAAGGGGAAAGTTTCAACAAGTACCTAGATTCAGGCTGATTGGATGCCAGACTCTCAGGCAGCAGCTTTTAAGTAAACAAATATATATCATCTTGTGGGACCGCAAGTGAAAGTCACAGTGGCTGGCAGAACCAGGCAACCTAGAGATGTTTCTTGGGCAGCAGCTGTGTAAATCAGGGCCCCGTTAAAGGTACAGGCTCCTTTGCAGGAGTCTAGCAACTTAAAGCAAGATAGAGGGAGAGTGTAGAGATGGCATCCACTAGCTTCTGTTCCCAGAGATCACTTCAGTAGGTTGCTAAAGCTCCAGGACAAGCTTGTAGGCCTTTTCACAGAAAACTGGGGTATATTCCACTTGCTATTCATGTTGTGCACTAAGGGTGGTAGCCAGCCAAGGACTGTTCTCTAGTTGTTAAAATCCCATGGGATCCAGGATACAAACCCAGCTGTCCACCAGAACCAGACAGTGAAGGGGAATCATTAAGTGATAGCCACAATGGGATTACCAGATGGGAATACAAGCTCCCCTGTGTAGTAGAGGGACAGTATACAGATAGGGCTCTCCTGAGATCTCTGAGAAAATTACAGTAGGCCTTTAGATATGGATTTAATTAGAAGCCTTCCTCCTAGCCCAAAGCTCTTTGAGGTAAACTAATGCACCTTTTTTATAGAAATATTGGACACCCGTCTGTTGCTTCTTGCTGTGCCCTGGGGTGGTAGTCAGTTAAGTCTTTCTCCATTGATTATAGTCCTGTGGGATCCTCAAGCCATAAGCCCCATTAGACCTCCAGGGTTGGGTGATCTAGAGGTGTTCGCTAGATGGCTGCTGCAAAAATCAGGGCACTACGTGAGGATATAAACTCCTTTCCGGGAAATACTGGCAAGCTGAAGTGAGAAGAGAAACTGTTTTTTAACATTTCATTTCAGCTTACTGAAGCAGAGTTTACAAAATTGATGTGAATTACTTTACTTTAGAGGAAGGAGAAATGACTCCCTGTAAGGGAGATCCAGAAAACAGAAAATTAAAACGAAGTTGAACATTATATATCTTGGATTGTCAGTTCCATAAAATGGCTTATCAGCTTAAAAAGAATATATGAGAAATCCTACTGTAGTCCACTGGTGTCTTCTGAAAGTTCTCCAAGCCATGTCTCCTCAAAAACCTGTGCCCAAGTGTCTACTTGACATATAAATGATTTAAAATACCAGATACAGTCCTTTTCACAGGACTCTGAGACTATCCTTATTTGTCGATAGTACAAACTCTGGCCTGTAACTTACAGAAAAGCTTTCAGACAAGCGTAAGAGTAAAACAAAAACTATTCAGTAGTAGACAGTGGCTTAGAATAATTGTCGCTTATTTATTACTGGTAATTGTCAAGTGGAAGGATACGATGAGGGTCCATAATAAGAATAAATTTAACAAGGAAATTTGTATCTGTTGTATTTGTGACAAACAGAGCACATTACAGGCATATTTTGGAGATATTGCCATTTGATTCCAGAACACCTCTATTAAGTGAGTCAGATAAATATTTTGGTTTCTTGGTACATATAAAAGTTATGTTTACATTATCCTATAGTCTGTTAAATGTACTGTAGCATTATTTCTTTAAAAAATATATGTATCTTAATTAAAATATTTTATTACTAAAAAATGCTAACCATTGTCTGATAATAAAAATCATCATTAATTTGTAAATGCCACAATACCTGTAAAACACAGTAAAGTGAGTTATGCCTATATTCCAAAAAGGTTTTTAAACAAGAATGTTTCTAATGATGATGATTAAGCCTGTTTACAAAGAAGTCAGTGATTCTTACATCTCATAATGAATAAATATTACTTTTTATAGACGAAGAAAGCCTTGAGTTACAACATGATAATCCTGAGACCTAATACCAGAAATAACACCAGGAGAATCAAGAAAAGAGAGTCAGTAAATCAGGGGTCAAGTTTAGACATCTATATTTTTGTAGAACCCCACTTGAAAATCACTGGCCTAGAAGATGATAGATGTAAATAAAAATGAAAGTTCAGTAATAACTGAAATTAGAACTGATACCACTCACCACTGGAACTTTCATAAATACAGGAAAACTTGACAGAACTATTCATGAGTTTTGAATAATGTTTCCCCAAAGCAATGACATTACTGAATCTCCATGGACTTCTCATAAAACAAACACTTTTTGAAATTTATTAACTTATGAAATTTTTATATTATGTTTACCATGTAAATTAGAATAATTTATAATAATTGCATTTTGAAATATTTTTTATTAATTTAGAGAAGTGAAAATTTTATATTTACATTTACCATATAAATGTAACCTTCTGATTTGACAGCTCTTCCCATGCAACTCTTAACAATAGTAACACATCAAATCAGTGTAATTATTTCTAGCATCTCTTCTTATATGTTGAAATGGCAGATCTCTGTGATTCTCCATAGCCTCTCTGGGAAATCTCAAAGGAATTTTCACTAACACATATAAAGTATCTGGAAGTTCTGTTTTTCTATGTTTAGGATATGATTTGGTGAAGTGTGTTAGTTTGCTAAGGCTGCCAAAATACCACAGACTGGGTGGCTTAAACAGCAGAAATTGATTTTCTCACAGTTTTGGAGGCTAGAAGTCTACTATTACCCTGTCAGCAGGTGTGGTTTCTTCTGAAGCCTATCTCCTTGGCTTGCAAATGGCTACATTCTTACTGTATGACTGTGTGTGTGTTGCTGGTGTCTCTTCCTGTTCTTACGAAGACAGCTTGCGAACAGCTGCCTTCTTACTGTATAATTGTGTGTTTGTGTGTATGTATTTTGCTGGCGTTTCTTCTTGTTCTTATAAAGGAAACAGGAATGTTGTATTAGGACACTTTCCTAACAGTCTCATTTTTCCTTAATCACCTTTCTAAAGGCCCTGTCTCCAAATGCAGTCATATTCTGAGGTACTGGGGCTTACGGCTTCAACATATAAACTTGACCAGGGGACACAGTTCATCCCATAACAGGAAGACAGAAATCAAAAAAGTGAGAGAAGATTGGAAAACTTTATTAAAAGATGTAACCTATGATGCTTGAGAAATAATACCTGGTTACCTATTTTACTGAAGTGAGATTAAAACATTTCAAAATAAATGTAAATGGTAATGTGATTGAAAAGAACTTTAGCTTATTCATAAGTGAGGAGTCTTGATTCTTTTTTTCCCCGTAAATAATGTAAGACAATAAAATTGACATGTATAGAAAGTTATTCTAGTAAGATGCAGAATTTTTGCTCTTTGGCAGATTACACAAAAGTAAAGAAGAACATATAGATGAAGGCACGGGAGCACACCCTTAAAACTGAAGTGGACTTTGCTAAGATTTTAACATACTGAAAACCTTTTTCACAGTCAAGTATAAACCAAGGCAGATGAAATTCACGTAGCATGCTGTGTCTTCAGTTATGCTCTTCCATGTTCTGGACAAGCTGGTAGATTTTCAAGGGCAGTGGTATTGTGTCAGAGTCCTTGAGGTTAAGATGACTTCCATATTCGTACTAAAATGTTGTCTGTGTTAATATGCAATGCTTTTGTTCCTGTTCATTTTCAAATAAATCAATGAGTATTTTTTAAATCTCTTAATTTTCAATTACTGATATGGTATGTATTAGTGCTTTTAAGCCCTTTGGGATTCTGAATAAGTCCTAAGAGTGCAAAGGGATTCAGAGATCATCAGAAACTACTTTTCCTTGTAAATCAAAGGCACATAGATGGTTGTATCTGTCAGTATTGCTCCTAAATAGTATGCTTTACAGAATTGTAAATAGCTCAGAGACACCTTTTAGGTAGCTATGTTTCTGAAGGGGGCCCTAAACAAGACTCAATAAATGGGGAAGGGAGTTCAGGAGAGCCTATTTTAAAGTCTTCTCATTTTTTCCTGACAGTGTAGTTTGTAGAGAGTAAGGAGAAGGTGAACTAGCCCTCCTAGATATAACAATGTATATTGTAAAACTGTAACAGTTAAATCAGATTGTTGGTAAAACAGACATTCAGATTATTACAGTTAAAGGGAAATTGTGGGGAGGGAGAGGAGGATCCATATATTGGCATTGTATATAGGTTTTGCTTCAGGTTCAAACTGCAGTTGATTGGCAGTTGCTCTTGGAGTTATAGGAAGGACCTTATGAAGTGGAAGTTATGAGAGGGACTTTGAGAACACTTGGGGTGGAGAGGAGTGCCAAAGTTGTTGAGGGTTGTATGTTACAGGTAGAAGAGGTATAGTGTCTTCATAACTTTAAAACAGGGCATCACTAATAAATATGTGGAGAAGGGGTAAGAATTACTCAACACGTGAGAATTGGTAGGAAAATATCAGTTTAGATCCTAAACTAACAATATATTCTAAAGGAAATTATAGATGGATTAAAGTTAAATATAAAAAAGTTCTTAAGATAATTCTGTAATTTGAGGATGGGAAAAACCTTTCTTAGCATTATGGCAATGAAACACGTCATAAAGAATAAAACAAATACATTTGATTTAATGGAAAAAAGAAATCTGAGTTGAAATTAAATAATTTAGGGAAAATGTTTGTAACAGATAAAACCTGAGATAGTAGCCAAAGTACTCATACATATTGATGTGAAAAATAGTAAGATACCTAGTAAATAGGACAAACATTTAGACATGTAGTAAAGGTAGTTAATGGAAATTCCCAGTGAGGAAATCGAGGTTACTAAGAAACATATAAAAGTTATAATCAAAGAGAAATGCAAATTCAAAAAGCCAAGCAATAGTAAATAAGTGGAAAAGAACAAGCATTAATCTTTCCTATTACAGGGCAATGTGGTAGATAAGGGGATGCTGATGGTCCAACCATAAGATGAGGAAGTAATATTAGTGTATCATTTTTCAGCCCACAATGAATTAATGGTCTGTGGGTGTCAGTGGTTACTAACATCACAAAAAGGAACACAGCCAT
This sequence comes from Capra hircus, assembly GCF_001704415.2. Classification (NCBI taxonomy): domain Eukaryota; kingdom Metazoa; phylum Chordata; class Mammalia; order Artiodactyla; family Bovidae; genus Capra; species Capra hircus. The sequence continues at coordinate 21,148,831 of NC_030835.1, forward strand.
ACATTATGTGCTTCCTGATGAAGAATAGCCTTGTCTACTACCATGTAATAATTTTGTCAAAATAATTGAGTAATTAATCTAATGAAATCCTCTCTAGATCCCACTACTAATTTACAGAAATATGCAGAAGACTGAGGAAAATACGAGTAGAATCTTCAAGGATATAATCACCAAAATCAATCTGCAGGAAGCTGTGTAGGACAAATGACTAGGTTCCACAGACGTTTTTAGAGTTGTAATTAAAAGAAAATTAAGGAAAATAATTTTTGGTGCTATTCACAGCCCCCAGAAACCTATTCATGTACTGTAGTCTATCCATTTACTTGTTGATTATTTAAAGAGGGCAGAATCACCTTTTAGAAACAAATGAATAACATCCTGCTCAGTGTTTTGAAGAAAGTGCATGACTTCATGTGGACTTGTGAAGATGATGTAGAGAAAAGATTTTAAGTTGAGTGATTGGTTTACTTAATACTTTAAATTTACCCTTTTAATCTGTTCTTTAAAATGTTTGGCCTTGAACATTCTTGTTGTGGAAAATTTGGTCATTAATGTTCTGATCTCTGAAGCTCTTATTATTGGTATTTTCTAAGCTAGGTAATTTTTATATTATATATTAAACATTTACTCAGTGTTTTTACAAATAAAACATTGTGGTTAATAGTAGGGAATGATCCAAGGAAATTAAGATGTGATCCCTTCCTTAAGAATTTATAATTCTGTAGCAGTGATGGTCACAAATAATATAGGTGAAGAATTAGTCTAGTCAACTGAAGAGTGGAGGGTCAGGACTAGGAAAACAGAAATGGATTATGTTTGGAAATAACTAGACTTAAGTTGGGCTTCCCTGATGGTTCAATAGTAAAGAACCCACCTGCCATTGTAGGAGACTAGGAAACATGGGTTCGATCCCTGGGTTGGGGAGATTCCCCTGGGGGAGGAAATGGCAACCCACTCCAGTATTCTTGTCTGGGAAATCCTATGGAAAGAGGAGCCTGGTGGTCTGCAGTCCATGGGGTTGCATAAGAGTTGGACATGACTTAGAGACTTAACAACAAGAGCAACAAAGCCTTAAATTATATATGTTGTGGGGCTATAGTGTTTTGGTATGTGATACTTTTTTTTAAATGATGAATTAGTATATTTTATACATTTATTTTTATTGAAGTATAATTGATTTACAATGCTGTATTAATTTCTTATTTTTTTTATTTTTACTTTATTTTACTTTACAATACTGTATTGGTTTTGCCATACATGGTATGTGATACTTATAAATAGTAGTCTAGTGGTATTTTTGTTAATAGTATAGATAGTTTTTCCATTTTGAGATAAAGAAGAGAAAGAGGAAGAGGCTTTGAATGTCTTTTTGAAAAGGGACTTCATTGTTTCTTCTTTTATTTCTACTAAATTTGTTTATTAATATATATATATTTGGACCTGGTTTGGATGTTATTGATAGTTTCTAATAAAGAGCTGTGTGTGTCACTTTACTTTCGTATAGCTTTGTTGAGAGAGAGAAGAATTTTGCATTACTCAAGATTCAACATACACTGATGCTTGTTTCTTGTTTGTTGTCATTCTTTTTAAAATGAATGTTCCTTTTTTTTTTTTTGGCCATGTCCCACACAGCTTGCAGGATCTTAGTTTCCCAACCAGGGATTGAACTCTGGGCCACAGCAATGAGAATGCTGAGTCTGACCACACCAGGGAATTCCCCAAAATGAATATTCTTACTTTTTATTTTCTTCTGAGCTATCTTTTATACCTTTGATTCAGTTTTTATATCATCATCAGTTTTAAATATATTGAGATAATAAAGATCTAGATTAAAAAATGTCAGTTTGATATGCAGATCAAAAAGAAGACTATACAACAGAAACCAATACATGTAAAGCAATTTATCCTCCAATTGAAAAAACAAACCAAAAGAAAGCTTAGAAACAGGAAAAAAAAAGACCAACCAAAAAGCTTAGCAAATGCTGGATGTGCTTGTGGGATCATTTAATGTTCCATTAACTTGGTCGGTCAACATTCTGAGTCATTTGTATCATTGAGCCCAGGATTGTAAGTCCAGTAGTATATTTGATGCTCTAAAAATATATATATATAAATCTTGAATTTTTTAATGTTTTATTTTTATTACAGATTCTGAAGAATATTTCTGTGTGAAAAGAATTTTCTCAGGTGGAGATCAAAGCTTTTCACATTATTCTAATCCCCAGGTAATAAAAATCATATGAATAATTTAAATAAGCTCAGATAATTTCATATTAGTATTTTTTATATGTTACAAAGTAATGGCCTTAATGTTTTTCCTCAAGTCTACAAATATTTTCAGATCTATTTGACAAGTTTTTGTTTTCAGTTTGTTTTTCAAGTTTTGTTTTCAGGTGTTTAGCAGAGATTAACTTCCAGATGCACAATGCTTTGTATATGATCCTCTTCCCTCAAACTCATCTACTTATTTTAAACTTTAGAACTGTGGGCCACCAGATGACTTTAGATATCCTGATCCTTCGAAGCAGATCTGGACTGTGAATGAAGCTCTAATTCAAAAATGGCTCAGCTACCCCTCTGGAAGATTTCCTGTAGAGATAGCCAAGTAAGAAATGTTTTATCTACACAAAGACAAAATCTACACAAAGACAAAATCTCTCAACTCCATGGTAGAGGAACCTGTACTTAGAAGTTTTTATTTAAATAAATATTTCATTAAATATGATTTACTGAATGGTTTATATACAAAACCATTTAAATGTCTGGAATTTCTATAATAGTGGATATTTTAGGAGATCTCATTTAAAATTGTTATATATTTCAAATATAAAAATATACATATAAGAATATGCAGTTCTAAAAATATTAAATATAGCCACTTTAGAGATTGGGTTTGCAAAAAAGTTCCTTCTGGCTTTATACTGGTCACTTTCTTTTAACATCTGTATTCCTAGAAGAATTGAGTATTACTTCCTTCTTGAATATTTTGCTTGCAGATGGACTTGTTTAGTACTTTAAATTTTTGTTGTTGTTGTTGTTGAAGGTGGTGTAGGTATTTGGGATGAGGGATTATAGCTGATCAGCTGTGGTTTAGTTCTAGATTATGTTCCCAAACTAAAGTTTTTCTTAACAGCGTGAAGAGTAGTCTTCAGAAAAATAACTTTCCAGATTAGATTTACCACTGTGTGGAGTTAAGAAAGTTAAATATGCTTGTTTTTACAAAAAAAATTTTTTTTAGGAACATCAGATTTATTTGGTGAATCTGAGGATGATAGTAATGTTCAAGAGAGTCTAGGTTGAACAGTAATACCTCTATCAAGATTTACTTAATCTGTAGTAATTTATAGAATTCCAATTTATTCTGAATGTTGATTGGAGGAATGCACTGTAGCATTAAATATTAGTTTAATTTTTATTAAAAAATGAAGGTAAGCAGATTTCTCATTTTGTGATTTGGAGATTTTTAAATTTCTTTTTAGTGAAATTGATGGAACATTTTCTTCATCTGGTTGTCTAAATGGAAGTTTTTTAGCTGTTAGGTAAGTGACAATTCTTTGTTATACTGAATTTTTTGAATTTATTATATTAAATAATAATGTCATTAAATAAATGAATTTAAAGTTTATTTTATCATTTTTCTCTCTCTCTTTTTTTAACAATAGCAATGATGATCACTATAGAACAGGCACTAGATTTTCAGGGGTTGATATGAATGCTGCTAGACTTTTATTCCACAAACTTATACAACCTGATCATCCTCAGATATCTCAGCAGGTTTGTTTTTAAAGTATTTTGTATTTGTATTATGTTCCCTGTTGAGTTTTTTATTCCATGTTATTCTAAAGCTTTGTTGCCTAATTAACTTTATAGTTTCATATACTTTATTATGATGTCTTTGTATAAACTAATGTAAGAATTTAAATCAGGTATTATTTTAAACTGTTTGTAATTTAGTTGTCAGACGTCTCTAAATCTTTCCAGATGTTCAGAGCAGACCCTTAATCACTTAACATTACCATGTTGGTTAAGTCTACATAGCTGTTGATGCAGAGAGTTTAAATTGAGATTTGTATGTAAGATTTTTAAGATTCTTTTATAAATAGCACTGAAACATGTATATTACCATATGTGAAATAGACGACCAGTCCAAGTTCGATGCATGAAACAGGACTCTTAAAGCCAGTGCACTGGGACAACCAGAGGGATGGGAGGAGGGTTCAGGATGGGGGGACACATGTACCCCTGTGGCTGATTCATGTCAGTGTATGGTAAAAATCACCAAAATATTGTAAAGTAATTGGCCTCCAATTAAAATAAATAAATTAATTTTTTTAAAAAGATTCTCTTATATTGGGTAGGCATTAATTTTCATTGTGCTTCAGAGTACATTCATTGATGCATCATAAGATGGTTTCTTTTTTCCTTTTCCCTTCACCATTTAATGTTTCCTGTGGTGTAAGATTTTCTTTTTCTTTCTGTTTTTTTTTGAATATGCATTCATTTTAAATGAAGTAGATTTTACTTTTTGTCAAAATGTAGGTGGCAGCTAGCTTGGAAAAGAATCTTATTCCTAAACTGACTAGCTCCTTACCTGATGTTGAAGCATTGAGATTTTATCTTACTCTACCAGAATGTCCCCTGATGAGCGATTCCAACAATTTCACCACAATAGCAATTCCCTTTGGTACAGCTCTTGTGAACTTAGAAAAGGCGCCGCTGAAAGTACTTGGTAAGAATTTTAATACTTTTTTCTTTTGTAACCTTTTTTCTTTAAATGAAAATGCTAGTTAAGTTCTTACTTTTTTGCTGTTTGAAATTTTGCTACCCTGAATTATTTTGACATTGTCTCAGGGAAAGGTAAACCTGTTTTTCAATTCATTACTTTTTGCTAGTCATCTGATGCTAGTTGTTAGAGCTGTTGGAGGCAAAGCATGTTAAATATTAAAATTTTAATCAAACACAACAGTGGAGACAATATCAGGAAAGATAAAAACTGTTTTTCATATTTCTCTAAATGGCACCCCGCTCCAGTATTCTTGCCTGGAGAATCCCATGGATAGAGGAGCCTGGTGGGCTACAGTCCATGGGGTCGCAAAGAGTTAGACATGACTGGGCCACTGAACAGAAACTTCCTCATTCACTCCAGAGTGATCTTATTGTTAAAGAGTAAAGGAAAGGGAACAGTTAAAACTGAACAAACCTGGGTATTAAATCCCCTTGAACTTTATTAGCCCTTTGCCTTGTTTGCTAATTTTCTGATGTCTCTCTATGTGAGATTCCACTCTTCATTTGATCTTATTTCTCTGGGTTTTTGGCATAAACTTTTCTCACTTTGATTTTTCTAACTGTATAGATTTTGTCTCTATTTGTTGGCTGTTATAGTTTGCCTGCTACCTTTAGTAGCAGTGCTTTCCTTCCTTCCTAATAGTATTTGTTAGCTATGTCAGTCTGAGATACATACGAGTAATAAAATCAGTACAAAAAGTTTTAGGCTGAGAGTGAGCAGAGGAATCAACACGCAGGGGTTAGAGTCCTGGAATCTGAGGGAATGAGCCAGTGAGTGGTTAGAGGAGTGAAGCAGGGACTCACAAGTGTATTCTTGCCATGTTGTCAGAAGTTTTCCTATTCCTATCTGTCTCCTCCACAAGACTGTCACATTTGTCGTTAATAGTTATAAATAGTCAACATGGGGAAAGACAGACATGGTATACTCTACATTATTCAGTTTCTGTATTTGATATTTAGGAATACCTTGCATTCAGGTGGTGCTTCACATTTCAACTTTAAGTTGAAAGGTAAAAGTTGGAGAGATTTGTAAATATTGGAGCAATACAGTTTTTTAGTGTTTTTAAAAATTAAACTACTAATTTATAAAGCAATTTGAAACACCTGGTTTAATACAAGGGATAGTGGTTAAGTTTTTAATATAGCTGACAAAACCAGGAATGTAAATTTAATAGACCTTTTTTACTTTATTTTTGCTTTTGAGAGCTTTTAGAACTGTATTCTTTAATTTGAATGTGGAGTAGTATCTATCAACCCTAGAAATGTTACATAAAATATCATATTACATGTATCTTCTTGAGATTTTCAAAGGGTTAAGAGCCACTGCTTTAGGAAAAATCAGTATGATTTTGAAAATTGTGACTTTTTAAATTTTATTTTATTTGTGTGTTCACCCTTTAATAACAGAAAACTGGTGGTCAGTACTTGAACCTCCGCTATTCCTCAAGATTGTAGAACTTTTTAAGGAGGTTGTGGTACATCTTTTGAAACTCTACAAGATCGGCATTCCCCCTTCTGAGAGAAGAATTTTCAACAGTTTTCTTCATACTGCATTAAAGGTTTTAGAAATATTACATAGGGTATGTCCAGTAGTTCATTTATTTTCCTCTTCCCCCATTGCCACTAACAGATTGATGATGTTTATTTTAACATGACTATATTACAGAATTAGATTGGCATAAAAGATATTATAGGAATTTGGAGAAGTTATCTAAATTTTCCTTTAAAAGAAAGAATATATGCTTTAGAGCTTTGGTCTTACTTGACTTTGTTAGGCATTTATGAATAACTTGTCTATAGTTGGGCAGAACAATAGCATACTAATGAATTAGAGTCTCCTTATGTTTTTTCTGAAGAACATGATTTGTTATTTAAATAATACACTAGTTATTTATATGTGGACATAATACAAAAGAGATTTCATCCTACTTATGATTGTGAACGTTTAAAACTCATGTTCTTTCTGCTATTGGCTACTAATGACTTCAATCAAAGTAGAACACTTGAAACAGATGACTCATTGAAATTGGAACCATATATAATTCATTAATTTGCCTATTGTTCTTTCCTGCCCTTCTTCCCAGTGGAAGAAATGTACCCTTTATACTTGTAGCAGTTCAAAGTTATATGAAGAAGTAGAGTCTCAGCTGTTACATTAAAGATGGTTTTGAGACATCCCTGACAGCTGGTAGGTATATCTCTGTTCTGCCATTTGATATTAAGATACTATATTGGAAGACATGACCTAAGGGAGGAACATATGTTTCTGGCCTCTAGAATGACTGAAAACCTCACGTGAACCTTTAGTTTCCTCCCCTTAACAGCTTCTTTAGTGTTTTCAGACCCTTCTTGCTTGCTGTTACCGTTAGTGATAAAGGGTAAAGGAAGCAAGCCTTGTGTTCTCTGTAAGAGAGAGCCCATAAGGACGATATTTTTTTTTTCCTTTTTATTCTTTTAATGAAGTTCCTGGTTCATTTAATGAAGTTCCTTTCTCTACTGTTTCTTGAACTTTTTTTCTTTAGTATTTAGTATTTCCAAGCTCTTTAGAAGACAAGTCATTTCTCTTACTATAGCTGAGGCTATGATAGCCATTTTTTTCCTTAGAGGGAAATAAGTTATTCTTATGTTTGCCTTCCCCAGTCCAAGGCTTTCTTGCAGCACTTTAGGGTAAACTGGATTCTGCAGTAAACTGCTATTATGATCTTCTGTCTTCATGATTTGGGTCTCTGCTTTTCTGTATGCCTTTTGCCTAGGATTTAAGTGAGTGATTAGATTCTTTCTTTCCTCTGGACTCTCTTTTCCTACTATTTCAGTGAACTATCCTTTGTCAGCAGGACCTTTTTCCCAAGTAATTAATTGTTCACTTCCCCTCCTCCTTGTCTACTTATCTTTATTACCTCTTAAAATTTTTTTTCCTTAGCTGTCTTTTTCCACAAGTGAACGGAAAGGAAATTGGAATTTCCACAAGTGAAAAGGAAAGGAAATTATGAAATTGTCTTTCATAATTACAGACAGAACTTCAGCTAGTAACTTAACGTGCCTAGCTCAGAAGTCTCAATCTCTATTGAAGCAAACCCTATGAGGTTCTGTGTCCAGAGACCTTTCTGATGGAGCCATGCTGGAACTAGGATCCTAAATTATTGCTAGCTGAAAGGGAAAGGAAAATAAGTTCAAAAAGTTATATGAAGTTACATGAGGTAGCCAAGATTAAAAACCTCTCTTGTACATTAATTCATGTGAGCACTTTACAGGAATCCCTCATTTAACTTTTTATAGTTATATCTTGCCGCTGAATCTGAGTATCAAAGGTCATAAACCAGTAAGTAGCAGAATTGAAATACAAATATACTTCTAAAGCCCCTGATGTTTCTAATGTACTTCTATATCAGTAGCTATGATAATATAACTTGTTTAGAAGGGGATTTGGTTTTGTTTTATGCCTCAGTCTGGAGTCTTATACTTCCATAATTGCAGATAGCATTGAATTGTTAAAAAGACTAATTCTAATTCCATCTATGCTGCTTCTTATCGATGTGATTTTGAACAAGTCTTCTTTCTCTTTATCGCATATGCAGATAGTTACCTATAAAATAAGGATTGAAATAATGGCCTGCTGGTTTCCCAGGATTGATGTGTTGTTTAGATTATGGAATATATATACAAATACTGTACATTCATAAGGCAGAGATTTTGTTACCACCACCGTTTGAGTGGGAAACTGTGGTTTTTAACTCAATTTATTTGATCATGAGGAAATTGAGTACCTGTTTGAAGTTGTTACATACTCAAAAGTAGGGTAGTAACAGTATCAGTTTCTTAGGCATCTCTTAGTGAGAGTTCTTAGGACAGTCACTTACCTTTCTTTTACCTCTTACTTTGAAGAAAATTTTACTTGGTTCTAACCTGTCAGATAATTGTCAGGGATGATTTATTTTCATCTATAGTGGAACCTAAATTGCTTATCAGAGATTTGTGTTTTAGAAGACACCTTATGTCTGACAGCTGTATATATTTCTTCTCTCTGCTCCATAGTTAAGAATTAGGAGAAGTTTCCTAAAGAGGTTTCCTTCCTGACCAAACCTGGAACAGGATTAAGAACTGTAGAACTGGTCTGTATTTCTCCTGATCTTTTCAGGACATATAAATGACTTGTTCCTCCCTTATGTCATGTCCTTTGGAAAGCTTTTGAATTAGAAATCACTCCGAGTGCTCCAAATGGCATCACAAGAAAGATAATTTTGGTACCTGCTGTCAGGAATGAATGTGTTACCAGATAAATGAATTTGCTGGCAAGAAATTGGGTTGTTTAGTAGTTTCTGAGTTTTCACACAGTATATCATAGAGATACTAATATGCCAAAAGAAAAGACTTGATCTGACTAGCTTAAGTGCTGCATATCATGCTAATCCTCTAAGTCAGTGATTATCAACAATTTTTTTTCCAAGGAACCCTTAAACCCAAACAAACAAGGCATATGTTTACATACCATATACCACCTCTGAACTCAGGTTTATAAATGAGAGTACTAAACTGTAATTAATATATGAAGCATTATGGTCACACATATATAGTTTCTATTTTTTACATTTTAGACAGCAGTATTGAATGTGTACGTTGTTTTGAACTTCTGTCATGTAATTTTTAAAATTGATTTTACAGACATTTACTGAGTGCCTACTGTGTGCTTATTATGGTGCAGTTATAAACATTAGTGATGCAGTTATAAGGAAAAGATGTGATTTCTTCCCTTGTTAAGATTATAAATGTAGAACAGTTGTATAATACAAATAAATAATTGTTTATAATATAGCATGGTAAGTGCTAGATTAAGCAAAAGGAAGGGTGCTGTGAGAACACATGGGAGGGCACATAACTCAAAAGAATTAAAGAAGACTTCCTGAGGAAAATAATGTCTTGTCAATTTTACCTTCCATACAAATGTATTTTTATTTATATTTTTTTAAACTGTTGATTTTATATGTAAATCTGTATACAGGTCTTTTGGATCGGTCTTCTATTCAGTGCCTAAATATTTTTCTATTTTTAAAAGACTAACAACTGATTTTGTCTTCAGTTATTAAATCATTGTGACTGAATTAACTGTTAACCATCATTTCCCCCCAAGTCTTAAGTTTGACTGAAATTTGTTCCTGAATGAAACCTGATTTCTAAATTGCTAGTTTTTATTCTAACTTGACGGTTTTCTCAGGCAGCTCAGTGGTATAGAATCCACCCGCCAAAGCAGGAGACACACGAGACATGGGTTCGATCCCTGGATTAGGAAATGGCAACCCACTGCAGTATTTTTGCCTGGAAAATTCCATGGACAGAGGAGCCTGGCAGGCTACAGTCTAGTGAGTTGCAAAGAGTAAGACACAACCGAGGGGAAATATACACACATTCTAACATAGCATTTCTTATAAAAAACATGTCATATCTGCATGATATAAAAGTTGTAAACACTGGTTGCTACTGGTGAGGGAAATTGCAGTTTACCTTTTAAAATAAATATTTCAGATAAAGAAAAATACATCAGAGGTCAGTAGGATGTGGATGATTTTCAACAAGTATCATTAAATTTTTAAAGAGTCCAATGTAATGGTTAATGTATCTATTTAGTCGTTTCTGCAGATAAATATTGGGCTTCCTAGGTGGCTCAGTAGTAAAGATTTGCAGGAAACACTGGGTCTGGAAGATCCCCTGGAGAAGGAAATGGCAGCCCACTCTAGTATTCTTGTCTGGGAAATCCCATGGACAGAGGAGTGTGGCAGACTACAGTCCATGGGATCACAAAAGAGTTGGACACAACTTAGTGATTAAACAACAACAACAACACATAAATATTGGAGAAGGAAAAGCCAATGAGTTTTTGTGTATAATTGCTGGGTTTACTTTCTCTTTTAGCAGCAGAAAGAGTTAAGCTGTAAGGCAAGAGTTGTAAACTTTTTCTGTGAAAGTTTAGATAGTAATGTTTTGTACTTTGTGAACTGTGTGGTTTCTGTTATAACTGCTCAACTCTATTTTTAATATTTTTTATGCTATTGTAAATTATAATTAAAATTATTTTTGATTGTTAGTGGTATGGAGAAATTCAGTTTTGTTGCTCGTGTGGAGAAATTCAGTTGAATTTTCACCTTGTACTCTGTGACCTTGGTAAATTAGTAGTTCTCTCCTAGATTCATTTGCATTTTTTATGTATACACTCATGATATTTTCTTTCCATATTTAATTGGCTAAGACTTCCCAGTGCAGTGTTGAATATAAATGGTTGCAGTGGACAATTCTTGTCTAAGTCTTCATCTTAGAAAGTTTTTAATGTTTTACTCATAAGCATGATATTAGCTGTAGAGTTTTTGTTTTGATTTTAAGGTGAGCTTTATCTGTGTGAAGATAAAGCTATTCCTATCTTTCTATTCCCGGTTTGCTGAGAGTTGTTATTATGAAGGGACGTTGAACTTTGTTAGATGCTTTTTTTTCTGCATCTGTTGAGATGAACAAATTATTATTATTATATTTTTTCCCTGAAATGTAGTAAAATTCATTTGTGTTAATTTAATCATTCCTGGGATAAACTCCACTTAGACATTATTTTATATATAGTTGGATTTAATTTGCTCATATTTTGTTGAGGGTTTTGTGTCAGTGTTCATTAGGGATGTTGATTGGATAAATTTTGTTTCTCATCAGCTTCTTAGCATCAAGGTTATCCTAGCGTCATAAAATGAATTAAGAAGTGATCCCTCTTTCTCTTTGTTCTGAGTTTAAGATTGGTATTATTAATTTTTGATAGAATTCAACAGTGAAGCCATCTTGGCCTGGACTTTTCTTTTGAAAAATGTAAATATTTATTAATAATATTAGATTTAAAAACTAAAGTGTTTTGTATTTCTTATCTTTCTTTTCCTCTACTTGATTGTCCTTAATTTGATCATTTTCTAGGTTCTTAAAGCTGAGAATTTTTTTTTTGGCAATACCACATAGTTGGTGAGATTGAACCCAGTCTGTGGCAGTGAAAACACCGAGTCCTAACCACTAGACCATCACGGAATTCCTGAGCTGAAGCTTATTAGGCTATTGATTTTAGACCTTTTATTTTACCATGATTGTTAAATGCTATCAATTTCCTTCTATGCTCTGCTTTACTGGCATTCCACAAAGTCTGGCTCTGTTGATTGTTTTTTCTCTTAGACTTTTTTTATGTGTCTTTTGTTTTATTTACTTATCTGATTTTGGATATGTCTCACAAGTTTTGAATATGTCTCACAAATTTTGAATGTCTGTAAAATAGGAAAAGCTGAATTTATTCCTGTAAATTTGTATACATCTTGTGTGGTTGTTAGTTTCAGGATTCAAGCCAGTCTAATCTGTAATTACTCTGGAGTTGAGTTTTTATGATTATTAATTAATTATTTATATTTGACCGACCTGAGTCTTTGTTGTTGCTTGTGGACTTTCTCTAGTTGCGGCAAGTGGGGGTGGGATGGGGGTGGTGGTGGCGGTTACTCTCTAGTTTTGTTGGGATGGCTTTTCTTGTTGCGGAACATCGGCTCTGGGTGCTTGGGCTTCAGTAGTTGCAGCTTGCAGGCTCTAGAGCACAGGATCAGCAGTTGTGGTCCACAGCCTTAGTTGCTCCATCGCATGTGGGATCTTCCTGGATCAGGGATCAAACCCGGGCCTCCTGCGCTGGCATGCAAACTCTTTACCACTGAGCCACCAGGGAAGCCCTGGGATCGTCATGACTTCTTGATAAATGAATTATTTTAGCATTATTAAATGGGCCATTTTTCCTCTGGAAATGCTTGTCTTGAAATCTGCTGAGTAGTCTCAGAAAGTTGGTGCTTTCTGTTGGAGTATCCCCCACCAAGTCTCACTTGTGCTTTCATGGTTTAAGAGTTAGCCAAAGATGAAGGGGGAGTTTACATTCAGATTTTGGGGCTTTAGCTATTCTTACTATTATTTAAGTTCCATTCTCAATCAGAAGACTTGATAGTTTCTAGTTTGTATTATATATATATATATTTTAATGGGATAGCTCATGTGGTGTTACATAAATTTTTTTTTAACTTGATTTTGAGGTACTAAATACAGATATCACATCTTATAAATCTTTGTATTTCTCATAGCACTTAACTAGCATTTTACATATGGTAGGCACTCAGTAAATTATTTTTTATAGGAAGAGAAAACAACTAAGAAATCTCAAACCTTTTTCTATTTAAATACTTTTCAGTCTCTTTCTTAGGTACTGGTTAAATTTAATGTTAATTACATTTTAATTTTTTTGTAGGTAAATGAGAAATCTGGACAGATTATTCAATATGATAAATTTTATATACATGAAGTACAAGAATTGATAGACATACGGAATGATTATATCATCTGGGTCCAACAGCAGGCCTATGGAATGGTATGTTACTTATTGCATTTTATGAGTTTTTTTTTTTTGTATCATTTGTTCTAATACAAAGTGAACAACTACGTATTATTAAAATAGCAGAGCTTTTATCCAGAACCCATTTTTAAAATAAAAACATATTGCAAAATAGCAGCTGTATATATATTATTCAGGGTTTATAAGTAAGTGTTCAGCTTTTATATAAAGCCAAACCAAAGACATAGATTACACTTTTTTTTTTTAATTTTAAAATCTTTCATTCTTACATGCGTTCCCAAAAGAAAAATGCAAATATGACTTAGATTTTAAGTTTCATTTATTTTCTATGAGGTTGTCTCTTAATTCTGTAATGCTGAGAATACTGAAGTGCTGATACTTGAACTCTAAGGATATATTAAAATTTTGATATCAGTGCCTCAGAACTACCAGAAGAGAGCTGTGCGACCATTAATTCTTAATTTTTCCCCCTCTTTTATGTATTTAATTTGATTTCAGTTTTTTGGTGTACATCCACAAGGGTACATATTCCTTTCCATGTGGCTAAGTCTCTAATAACTAGACACTTAATGTTCTATTAAAATAATAGCATAGGGACTTCCCTGGTGATCCCATGGTTAAGACTTTCCATCCCAGGGTGTGTCAGTTCAGTTCCTGGTCAGGAAACTAAGATCTCCAAAGATCTGTGTAATCCAAAAAACATAAAAATAATGACATAGTCTTATAAAACTTTAATTACTCATGTGAAATTTCAGTATAGAATTGGATAAGCAGCTAGATATAAAACAGGTTTAATACTCTTATTTGCTAACCTTTGTAATATACTTAAGGCCAACTTTTTCATCTGTGAAGCAGATACTTTAGATAATATGCATGTAGCAGTTCTAGAAAGGAGAAAGGAGCAGTGACCCCGCAAGAGACTGAGTCAGACTTGCCTGTGACTGTCCAGGAGTCGTGGTGGAGGTGTGGGTCAATAGCGGCCTGCCGTGGTGTGTAAGGCACTGAATACATCAGTCCTGGGAGTTGTGGTCCTTTTGAAGGAAGTTACCACAGTTAACCCTACCATAATTTGGCCTGAGGGAGGGAACACAGCCCCACCCATCAACAGAAAATTGGATTAAAGATTTGCTGAGCTTGTTCCTGCCCATCAGTATTCTTACCCTGAGAACCCCATAAACAATATGGGAAGGCAAAAGGATATGACACTGAAAGATGGACTTCCCAGGTTGTTAGGTGCCCAGTATGCTACTGGAAAACAGTGGAGAAATAACTCCAGAAAGAATGAAGAGGCTGAGCCAAAGCGAAAACACCACTCAGTTGTGGATGTGACTGATGATGGAAGTAAAATCTGGTGCTATAAAGAGCAATATTGCATAGGAACCTGAAATGTTAGGTCCATGAGTCAAGGTAAATTGGAAGTGGTCAATCAGGAGATGGCCAGAATGAACATCAACGTTTTAGGAATCAATGGACCAGAATGGGCAAATTTAATTTAGATGACCATTATATCTACTACTGTGGGAGAGAATCCCTTAGAAGAAATGGAGTAGCACTCATATTCAACGAGAGTCCAAAATGCAGTACTTGGGTGCAATCTCAAAAATGACGGAATGATCTTTGTTCATTTCCAAGGCAGACCATTGAAGATCAGAGTAACCCAAGTCTGTGCTCCAGCCATTAACGGTGAAGAAGCTGAAGTTGAACAGTTCTATGAAGACCTACAAGACCTTCTAGAAATAACACCAAAAAAAAAAAGATGTCCTTTTAATCATAGGGGACTGGAGTGCAAAAGTAGGAAGTCAAGAGATAACCTGGAGTAACAGGCAAGTTTGGGCCACAAGTACAAAATGAAGCAGGGCAAAGGCTAATAGTGTTTTGCCAAGAAAATGCACTGGTCATAGCAAACACCCTCTTCCAACAACACAAAAGAATATGCATGCACGTCACCAGATGGTCAGTACCAAAATCAGATTGATTATATTCTTTGTAGTCAAAGATGGAGAAGCTCTAAATACTCAGCAAAAACAAGACCAGGAGCTAACTGTGGCTCAGATCATGAACTCCTTATTGCAGTATTCAGACCTACATAGGAGAAAGTAGGGAAAATCACTAGACCATTCAGGTATGACCTAAGTTAAACCCTTTATGATTATACAATGGAAGTGACAAATAGAGTCAAAGGATTAGATCTGATAGAATACCTGAAGAACTATGTACATACGTTATGTAGTTTGAACATTCTTTGGCATTGTCTTTCTTTGGGATTGGAATGAAAACTGACCTTTTCCAGTCCTGTGCACTGCTGAGTATTCCAATTTGCTGGCATACTGAATGCAGCACTTTCACAGAACCATCTTTTTAGATTTGAAATAGCTCAACTGGAATTAACAATCACCTCCATAACATTACACAGGAGGCAGTGATCAGAACCATCACCAAGAAGCAAGCAAAAAGGCAAAATGGTAGTCTGAGAAGGCTTTACAAATAGCTGAAAAAAGAAGAGAAGCTAAAGGTAAAGGAGAAAAGAAAAGATGTCCACATCTGAATGCAGAGTTCCAAAGAATAGCAGGGAGAGATAAGAAACCCTTCCTAAGTGATCCGTGCAGAGAAATAGAGGAAAACAATACAATGGGAAAGGCTAGAGATCTCTTCAAGGGAACATTTCATACAAAGATGTTCACAATTAAGGACAGAAATGGTATGGACCTAACAGAAGCAGATGTTAAGAGGTGGCAGGAATACACAGAAGAATATACAATAAAGGTCATCTTCATGACCCAGATAACCACAGTGGTGCGATCCCTCACCTAGAGCCAGATATCCTGAAGTACAAAGTCAAGTGGGCCTTAGGAAGCATCACTACAAACAAAGCTAGTGGAGGTGATTGTTAATTCCAGTTGAGCTATTTCAAATCTAAAAAGATGGTTCTGTGAAAGTGCTGCATTCAGTATGCCAGCAAATTTGGAATACTCAGCAGTGGCCACAGGACTGGAAAAGGTCAGTTTTCATTCCAATCCCAAAGAAAGACAATGCCAAAGAATGTTCAAACTACTGCACAACTGCACTCATCTCACACGCTAGCAAAGTAATGCTCAAAATTCTCCAAGCCAGGCTTCAACAGTATGTGAACCGAGAACTTCCAGATGTTCAAGCTGGATTTGAAAAAGGCAGAGGAACCAGAGATCAAATTGCCAACATCCGTTGTAACATTGAAAAAGCAAGAAAATTCCAGAAAAACATCTACTTTTGGTTCATTGACTATGCTAAAGCCTTTTGACTGTGTGGATCACAACAAACTGGAAAATTCTCCAAGTGATGGGAATAGCAGACCACCTTACCTACCTCCTGCGAAACCTGTATGCAGGTCAAGAAGCTACAGTTAGACATGGAACACTGGACTGGTTCCAAATTGAGAAAGGAGTACATCAAGGCTGTATATTGTCACCCTGCCTGTTTAACTTATATGCAGAGAACATTATATGAAATGTGGGGCAGGATGAAGCACAAGTTGGAATCAAGATTGCCGGGAGAAATATCAGTAACCTCGGATATGCAGATGACACCACCTGTATGGCAGAAAGCTAAGAGGAACTAAAGAGACTCTTTAGTGTGGCTCATAACAAACTGGAAAATTCTTCAAGAGATGGGAATAGCAGACCACCTTATCTGCTTCCTGCAAAACCTGTATGCAGGTCAAGAAGCAAAGGTTTGACAAAGGTCCGTCTAGTCAAAGCTATGGTTTTTTTTTCAGCAGTCAGGTATGGATGAGAGATTTGGACCATAAAGAAGGCTGAGCACCAAAGAACTGATGCTTTTGAACTGTGGTGTTGGAGAAGACTGTTGAGAGTCCTTTGGACTGCAAGAAAATCAAACCAGTCAATCCTAAAAGAAATTAGTCCTGCATATTTACTGAAAGGACTGATGCTAAAGCTCTAATACTTCGGCCGCCTGATGTAAAAGTGAAAGAGGAGATTGAAAAAGCTGACTTAAAACTCAACATTACAAAAACTAAGATCATGGCATCTGGTCCCAAGACTTCATGGCAAGTAGATGGGGAAACAGTGGGGACAGTGGCAGACTTTTCTTGGGCTCCAAAATCACTGCAGATGGTGACTGCAGCCATGAAACTAAAAAATGCATGCTCCTTGGGAGAAAAGCTGTGACCAACCTAGAGAGCATATTAAAAAGCAGAGACATTACTTTGCTGACAAAAGTCTGTTTAGTCAAAGCTACGGTTTTTTCAGTAGTCATGTATGGATGTGAGAGTTGGACCATAAAGAAGGCTGAGCGCCAAAGAGTTGATGCTTTTGAACTATGGTGTTGGAGAAAACTTTTTTTTTAATTTGGAGAAAACTCTTGAGAGTCCCTTGCCCTACAAGGAGATCAAACCAGTCAATCCTAAATCTGTCTTGAATATTCATTGGAAGGACTGATGCTAAAGCTCCAATACTTTGGCCACTGGATTCGAAGAACTGACTCATCAGAAAAGACCCTGATGCTGGGAAAGATTGAAGGCAGGAGGAGAAGGGGACAGAGATGAGATGGTTGGATGGCATCACTGACTCAATGGACATGAATTTGAGTAAACTCCAGGAGTTGGTGATGAACAGGGAAGCCTGGCGTACTGCAGTCCATGGGATCACGGAGGCAGACGTGACTGAGTGACTGAACTGAACTGAATTCTAGCAAGGCCTTTGATTGGTTGCTAGGTACCAACTGCAAGCTCCTTGTGAATAGGCACTCTGTCAATTTATTCACCTGTACTTTTTATAGTGTCTCATATATGTCTTGTAGGCCCTTAGAAAGTACAGTAGTTTTTGAATAGCAGTGCAGTTTACGTATGCTCTTTTTAGGGTACTCTTCCCTATAGGAATAAGGTGACTTCCAGAACATCTTGAACACTTTCTAGAACATAGCAAAGACTTCCCTAGGTACTTAGATCTTCATTGGGACAGACTTGTTGATTATTTTCCCAAGTCACTAGGAGGCTCAGTCAAGTTTACAACCAACTTACAGATTTATGTCTACCCATTTGCTCATTCAGCAAAAACTTAGTAAGAATCTTCTGTGTAACAGACAGGCTTCCCAGGTGGTGCTAGTGTTAAAGAATCCATGTGCCAGTGCGGGAGGTGCAAGAGACGAGGGTTCAGTCCCTGAGTTGGGAAGATCCCCTGGCGTAAGAAATGGCACCCCCAATCCATGCTTCTTAGCTGAAAAATTCCATGAACAGAGGAGTCTGACAGGCTGAGAAGAGTCAGGTATGAGTGAGCAACTGAAGACACATGTAACAAGCACTTATTTAGGTATTAGAAATACAGTGCTGAGCCAGATGGATAAGGCCTGTTCTCATGAAACTTATAATCTAGTAGGCAAGATGAATAGTAATCAAGTAATGCACACCCTTCTTCCCCTGCCATAGAAAGCTAATAATGTACACTATATAGAGGATGAAAATAAGAGAAGGTAATAAAGACTGGATGGTTTCTTACAGTTGGGTAATCAGGAGAGTCTTTTCTAATGAAGTATGATCTGTAATCTAAATGAGAAAAAGCAGCTATGTAAGATCAGTGCAAGGAAAACTTCAGGAAAAATGAGTATCTAGTAAAAGACCTTTGGCGAGAACAAGTGTTTGAAGGATAGAAGAAGGCCAGTATAAAATGGGCTTCCAAGGTGGCGCAGTGGTAAGGAATCCACCTACCAATGCAAGAGACAAAAGAGACACCGGTTTGATCTCTGGGTTGGGAAGATCCTCTGGAGTAAGAAATGATAACCCACTCCAGTGTTCTTGCCTGGGAAATCCCATGGACAGAGGAGCCTGGCGGGCTACAGTCCCTGGTGTTGCAAAATGTTGTACATAACAGAGACTGAGCACACACATTGCTAAAAATAAGGGAATGGGGAGAGTTCTGAGAAACAGTCAGAGAAATGGGCAGGTGCCAGATCATGCAAAGTTCAGTAGATTAAGGTCAGAAATACGGATTTTATCTGAAGTGTTAGGATTAGCTGTTGGATGCTGGTGAACCTAAGGTGGATATTGTACAGTGTAATTTATATTCTGAAATAACTACCCTATCAGCTGTGTGGAGGTTGGAATGAGGGGGATGGAACAAAAATTCAGAGGGAGACTAGTTAGAAGATAGTTTTAGTAGGTTAGGGGAGAGAAAATGGTGAGTTTGGCCATGGTTGGTAGTTATATAATGGAAGGAGGAAATAAATGGTCTTGAGTACCTCTTGGAGGTAAAAGGCACAAGAATTATTGATGGATATGAAATGAGGAAAGGAGAGAAATCAACAAATGAGATGAAAGGTAGAAGGAAAACTAGAGTAGTGTTGTGGAAACTGAAAAAGGGAAGGAGAAATCTGTATTGAATGCTGTTGAGAAACAGGGTAAAACCATGGAATTGAGCAGTGAGTTTGGTTTCATGAAGGTCACTGGTAACCTTGATAATGCCAGTCTAGGTAAGTTATGCTTAAGATAAATCTAGGGGTGAGGAATAGGGAACAGCATTCATAGGCAGTACTTTCACAGAGTTCTACACTTGAGAGGAGGGGGTAAGAAAAGTAGAGCTATAGCTGGAGTCAAGGGACAGCAGTTTTTTGAGAAGGAAAATCCTTGACTTCTGGAAAGCTATGAATAAATATTTCCTTTTTCCTTCCCTGTTTTAACTAAATCTCTCATCTAGATAAAGCTTTTCACACTCTTCTTCCAGAGAACTCCTAAGACAGGAGAAAAAACATATTTCTTGAGGTTATTAATTTTCCCTCTGCAAGACTTGTTTGAAGTCTCATATCTCATCTTTGAGTGAATGAAGATTTCAGGCTTAAAAATATTTATTGTAAAAGGAGTTAAAATTATTTACCCTTGAGGGACACTGATGATTGAGACAATGAACTTTTTTTATTCTAAGACTTTTCATGTAAACGCTGACATACCACCTCGGTAACCTAGGTCTTAGAGCAGTGTTTTTGAGACTTCATTACTATATAGACTCCTTTTAAAATAAAACAATTCCTTTAAGAAGCTTAATGTTCACTTACCCTGCTTACGACCATCTTATTTAAATGTATGCAAATACTAAACTAGTTCTAAACTCCTGGTTCTTAGCTTTTAAAAGAATTCTAAAGCCATAACAAATATGTAAATTAAGTATAACACTACAAATTTTAAAATGAGGTTATTATTTAGTATGGAGGATGATTATGTTGTCTTGATCAGGAATCTCCGCTCACAACCTGATTATGATAAGAAAGGAGTGTAACATAAGAGCACTTAGGTTCCTATATCATCTCAACACTTTATTTTACTGTTTTTCTTTTTTATTAAATCTAATTCCTTGTGGTATACAATAAATCCTTGCTGCTTATCTGTTTTATGTACAGTAGTTTATAGCTGTAATCCCCTACTCCTAATTTGTTCCTCCTACTCCCTCCCCTTTGGTAACTATAAGTTTGTTTGCTATATGAGTCTGTTTTCTGTTTTGTACATAGATTCAGTTGTACTATTTTTTAGATTGCACATGTAACTTATATAGTATTTGTATTTCTGTCTAACTTACTTCACTAAACATTTCACTCTCTCCTGGAGAGTTATATCCTCTTGGATCACCGTGAATTAGATCTGATGTCCTTTGACATCTGAATTTTTACCTAGTATGTAGTGTAAAACAATTCTGAACAGGTTAAGAGAAAATGCCAGTCTAATAGAACTTTTAAGGTAGCAATAATCTTGTGCTTTGTGGTAACCCTGTGGTTTGAATGTTTGCTTTTAAACTTAGAGGCTTATATCCAAACTTCTCTTTGTGTATAACTGTGATGATATCAAATTGAATTTCCTTAGGAACTCTTTCAATGCCACTGTTATCTGGTGAGAGGGAGACAGTAGAGGGCCATCTTATTTCAATATTTTCCAAGTTGCTGTACTTGCTCTCCTCTTTCAACCGCATGATTTTCCTTTTTCTCCATTTATAGACAGACTGGTATTGAATGTGTGGTTGTGGCAGTAGAAACTTGTTCTTTAATTGGCACAGTGGATTTAAGATCACATCTTAGAAATCAGAATCTAGAACCCATGATTTGGGTTCTTCTAGTCTTTTGGAAATAGAAGGTTGACAGTTTACTTTGAAGGTCTTTGACTAACTCAAGTAGTTTATTAATTTATATTATAATATCTGAAGGAGCATTCTGTGGGAGAACTCAAACCACTTTCACATTTACATATAACACTAAAGGCTTTTTTTCCCTGAGACTGTTTAATAAAATTCATACTAGCATTACTAATGTTGACACTAGGTTGAACATCATATGGGCCTTGTAAATAAAGTTAGTAAAGTTTTAAAGAGTCTATCCTAAAGATCCAAGTTATTTTGTGATGATATAGATATGTATATGTGTATTTATATAACCAACAGATATATACACATACATATGTATAATATTATTGAACAAGAGTTATGATCTTGAAATAATTCCATTCCTTTGGTGTGAAAGTTTATAATATTCCTTGATAGAACATAGTAACTATGAATTATAAAAAATGTCTATAAATTTTATTTATATATGCATGTGTTTTATATATGTAAATATATGCACTATGCTGTGCTGTGCTTAGTTGCTAAGTCATGTCTGACTCTTTGCAACCCCATGAACTGTAGCCCGCCATGCTCCTCTGTTCATGGGATTCTCCAGGCAAGAATACTGGAGTTGGTTGCCATGCCCTCCGCCAGGGGATATTCCCAACCCAGAGATTGAACCCAGGTCTCAGTTCATTGCAAACAGATTCCTTATCGTCTGAGCCACCAGGGAGACAAAATATATACACATATGTGTGTGAAACTTCACCTTGTTCTAAACACTGCAACAAGATTATTTCACCTTTATTATATTGCTTTTATTATATTTCTCTTTATGCTATAGTCTGTTGAGATTTTTTTTTTTCTCAGATTTTCTTTCCCAGTCAAGTATTTTAAGAATCCATCAGGTATATAAACCTTAAACTAACACAGAGCCATATGTCATTTATAATTCAATAGAACTAGAAGGAAAAAAACCCATTTGGTGTAAACTTTTAAGAATGCATCAGGTATATGCTTTCCTTGTCTCTAAACATTAAAAACTAATTCTGTGAATTTTTTGCACCCCTTACAATGTCCTTTTGTACGGCTGAGACTAACTTTTCACCTAATCCTCTCCTATTTTCTTTCATCTGTTTCCCTCTACACATTTCCGTGAAGTTTTTGCTTGATCCTCCTACTCCTGCCACTTTGGATTCCTTTTGCTTTTTATCTGTTTTTCTCCCTCTACAGTAAATAGTTTCTGGCAAAATAAAAGGGTATGTGAGTTTTCTCTTTATCTTCTTCTATTTGATGTTTTTTCCCCCACTTTCTAGATACTATTCTTAGTTTGTTTGCTTACTTCTTTTAACTTTGCTCTAAAATTGTTTCTAAAAATACTTTAGTGGGAAATTCCCTAGTGGTCCAGTGGTTCGGGTTTTCACTGCCAAGGGCTGGGTTCGATCCCTGATCAGGGAACTAGGTTCCCGCAAGCTATGAGGCATAGTCAAAAGACAAAAATACTTCAGTGGTTACAACTAATCTTTTTGCTACTTTTTTCTTCCTTTTCTTATCCTTTTTGTTACTGTACAGTATCAATATATATCTAGTAAAAATTGATGAATGTATAAAAAGTTCTATGCTGAGTCTTTGCCTGTTATAATTGAATCAAGTTAAGCATTTTTAAAAGTGTGTATTCATTTATTTCAAGAACTGTGTATGTCTATGTCAGATACAAGTAAGTACTAATTAAATATATTTGATAAACTGGTGAAATTTTTAGTCTTTGATATTATACTTTATATATTTTTAAGTCATAACTGTAATTTCAGTATTAATTTTGCCGTGTTTATAAGTCATTACTGTATTCGTTCTCTGGAGTTAAGGTTTTATACTTTAACTATGGACAGTGCTGAGCTAATGACATGACATGCTCACCAGCAAACCGGGAAGATAGCCTGATGTAACACCTGGGAAGACCAGCTGGTACTTCCTGGGTTTGAGCTTCTTCCTCATTTAATGAAATGAAGAAATTAAAGTACATTTGCATACTTTAATATTTGTGATACATTTAATACTTGCATTATAAACCTTGTAGCTATAATATTTCCCAGAATGTTCTCATTTGCTTTCTAAGTCCCCTTGTAATCTTTAATGGCATTAATATTTTGTGGATTCTTGGACTGATTCCTTATGCCTTGAATTACCAAGTTATATTTGTATATTTTTCATTTTCTTCATGTTTTAGAAGTATCTTTTATATTTTTCTCTAGTCACCAACACTTCATATTTATTTGAATTACTTCAGTGACTTCAGCATCCTCTGTTTATACTTAGAGTAATTGTGTTACACTCTTAAATAATGATGCCACCAGCAACGATACAGTGTTTTGCCATAAGTAATATGTTGAAACTAAAATGTGCCAAGGAATTGCATTTTTTTTGGTCTAAAATTAAGTAAATTATCATTCACTATTGATGTTTAAAGTAGCCTTAGTGAAGTTTGCTTCAGACAGTGAGACCCTGACTTTGAACATTCCTTCATGCCTTTCTCAGTCAGGTTTCTAGGACATTGGGTAACTAAAATTAGGCATATCTTGACCTAATTTCAGGGCCTCCGGTCTACAAACAGCCAGCAGATAGTACTTAGGTATGTGGATTTGGAGCCAAGAGTAGACTGTGGGTTAAATGATGCGGTGGGTTTTCAGCAGTGGACCTTCAGTTGACCGCACCTATTTCGCCAGTATCCTGTCCCATACCGCCCCCGCCCCTGCCACCACCACCACTGTTTTTCTTTTAAATTTCCCTTGGAAATACTACGGTGGCTCAGTTAGACTCGAAACTAATATAGTGACTACCTTACAATCCTGATACTTCCCAGAGGAGTTTACCCTTGCTTTGTGCGTATTTACTTTGTTTTCAGTGTTTAAGCTTTTGTCTTAGGTTTCTTAACACTTAAATTGAAATTTCTAATAGTGATCTTAATCTGGTTTTTCCTTTGATGCTTCTTCCCTAGGTAAATCATTTTGCTTGGTATCTTATACTCTCTCTTCTTTTCCCAAGTTATCTACATCCCATTATTTTTTCATATTTCTTCTAGCTTACATCTCTCTCTACAATCAGACTTATGGTTTAGTTGCACTGTAAATTCTGACAGTCTTCCCAATGCAAAATGATATGCCTAGCATCTTTATTTACATGTAGCAACAAAGTACATATAGGTTAGTGTTTCATTATTAATAGTAAAATCCATCTTCCATGATACCAGGTATGAAACATAGTTATCAAATTGGCCATAGGTAGTCAGAAAAATGTTGAAAGGTGTTTCTTACTCAAACCTTCTTAGTTGTAGCAGGACTTTAAAAACATCCCACAAGATATATTTAGTACCATACAAGTATTTCAGGTGTTCCTGTTAAATTGCCTTTAATTAAACTGAGTGTAATCTAAATGGCTTTTTCTGCAGAACAGCTTCTATAATGTATCTGCTAGCACTGCCATTGGGACACATATGTAGTGATAATTTGGTACTCAGAGTTTTTTTTAATTAAGCGATTGTAAATATTTATCTTTCTCAGAATAGGAAGTTAAAGTCATATTTACTTATGCTTATACTGTCTTGGTTTTATTTGGCACAATATAGTAAATAAACACTAAATGTTTGCTAATATAGTAAAGCTTCCAGTGATACCCCTTGAGATATATGCAAGAATCCAGCCAACTGCAGAGTTACAGGGAACAGTTCACAAAGACTGCCCTTACTTCTGATACTAGTTGCGAGGTTGGAAGATTCCTGGAACCATTGTCAGGTTCAATAATTTGCTACAAAACTTCACAGAACTAATTGGAAACTGTTACATTGACATTTACAGTTATTATAAGGAGAGAGTTCAGATTAAAATCAGCCAAGGGGAAAAGTGCTTAGGGTAGAGTCTGGCAAAGGTACCAAAGACTGAGCTTTTGTCTTCCTCTCCCTGAGGAGTCATGGACAAGTTACTTTCCTAGCATCTGTTTGTGTCAATACTCACAGAGTATTGCCAACCAAGCAGCTCTCTAGAGCCTTGGTGCCCAGAGTTTTTGTTGAGGCTCCATCACATACTGCCTATCTGGATGGCCTTTACTTGCCAACCCTTCTGGAGTAAGAACTGATAACTACATATCCCAGAGTCTCCAGGAAAACAGTGATACTCCTGTTGAGGTATGAAATTCCAAAGTCCTATAGGTTGTCTTCCAGGGCAAAATCAGACTACTGGGAGAGGATCTCTTTGGGTAAGATTAACTCCTCACTATACAAGGTACCATCTGCAAATTTAGTAACATACTTTTGGAGATTTTAACCCTTTATTTGAGTCTTCACTCTAAACATACACGAAAGCTTTTTTCAAGAAAGTGTTGTATATTTCTGTTCAGTGCAATGGTAAGCTTTCATTATAATTTTCATTATTATATCCTTTATGAATCTCTCTCTCTCTCTTCATTTCTTGTTTCTACTTGGCAACCCCTATCCCCTGTCTTGTACTTCCTATTTTAAGCTAATTTAATGTTAAAGAATCCTTAGTTTTTAGATACCTGCATTTCACTGGTTATTTCTGATGAATAACTTATGGCTTATTTTCTCCATGTAGCTCTTTAATCTACTAAACACTTTACAAACGTTTTGTCAAGATTAACCAAGTCTTTGAGGAATATTTTCTCCCATTTTCCAAGTGGAGAAATTGGGCCATAAAATTATTTCTTCAAGACCAAATTAGTTGTAAGATTAGTTTTTCTGTTCTGCTTAAATTCTGCAAATGACGTACTTACTTGCTGAAACCAAATTTCATTATGTTCAAGCCTCAATGATTTTCTGATCACAAGATATCTGAAAGAAAGTTCTTAGTACATTTTTAGATATATAAGGTATATGTAGAAAGGGTAAGTTTTGTTGTAGATGTATCTTGGTCTACTTCATTAATTCAGTATTCTACTGTAGCAGAATAAATGAAATGCTACTTTGAATAGAAATGGTTAAATTTGGACACTAACATTGCTCTTTCCTCATTACTGTTACATTCTGCACTGCCGTCTTAGGATGTCAACCATGGATTAACTGAGGTAAGTTTGGTGTAATAAAGTCTCCTGTTCAGAGTAAGATATACTCTGTGTTGTCTTAAGTGATTGGAGATCCCAAGCTTCCTCTTTTTTGTGACCGTAAAACATATATATATATATATATATATATATATATATATAAATGAGTGTATAGAATTTGCCCTATATTAACATTTCAGAGGAATTTCCTAAAGAAAATTAGACCCTTTTTTCTTTAGTTAACATTACACTATGTTTGTTTTAAAACATTACATTATGTTTGTTTTAAAATATTTCCTATCCTCTTAAAGTCTTTCAGAATAAAATTTATAGTGTCCTCAAAATAAAAAAAAAGCAAACTTGTAAAATTTAACAAAGGCCTACACAGAAGGCAGGAAATATTTTATGTTAGAGAAGTAGAATTAGCTTCAGTTTTTAAACTGATGCTTGATATTCAACTTGGTCATAAAATTGAATAAACTTTCAAGGTTCTAGCATTTTGGCTTACATAATCAACAATCCCGAACCACCTTTTTTAAACACTTGGGAATTTTGTATTATACTTCTGTTATGGACGTTAGGTTTTGTTGTTTACTTTGCTTTTTTTCCCAGCACTTGAATCAGTGACATATTTAGAATTAGCTTTAAATTATAGGCCCAACATTGTTTGCTTCCTCACCCTCAAGTAGAAGCAGCATATAAAATTATGAAATCAAAGAGTGCTGAGGCTGATGAGGACTTTAGAAACTGTCTCAGTCTTCTAGATTCAGAATAGTGAAAACTCTAGGAAAGTCATCAATAGCTGGTTAGTGACACAGACACAGGGTGGAGGGTCAAATGGTCACATGAAAAATAGCCAAGAATGATAACTTACTTAAGGATTAATATAACTCAGCATGTTGTCTTACATGTTGAGAACAGCGAATTGATAATCTTGGGTTCTGTGTAGATTAGGCACTATTGAATTACTTCATTGTTTTTGATGGCCATAGTTAAAAGAGGCCTGGACAAGTTGAAATATATTTAAAAATGGCAGTTGGGATGTAGAAGAGTTGGAAACCATATTATTTTTCTGGATGGTTGGAAAAACTGGGCATATTTAGTGAGGACAAAAGACAACTTAGGAAGAACATGGGAGCACGAAGTCTCTAAACCATATAAACTTCCCTGCAGGGGCAGAATGAAGAGTGAAATACAAAACAAAGTGATATGTAGAAATGCAGATTCAGATTTAATATAAAAAGCTTTCTAAGAACTTGAAGAGAGTTGCTTCATGGTGTATTGTCTTCACGGGAAGCCTTATAAGGAGAAGGGACTCTGTCAGAACTAGCACAGAAATTTTTCTTTGTTGGATACATGGTAGAAATACATCCTCTAGCTGATCTGTGACTGGCAGTTCATAGCTCTTTGTATTTTTCTGGCCTGTTAAAAACTTGGCAGTCAATCACTATTTCATCTGCTAGGATAAGTAATCGATAAGGTGACTAATATCTGATAATGGTAAGATCAACTATTATTGATCAGCTTTGTAGGTTGACAGAAAATAATGGTACTAATCATGCTTATTTTGTATGTTGAATGAACAAATTTTGGGCCTCACAAAATGTTGGCACCCTGTTGCATGCAGTAAATATCTGTTGAATGAATAAGTAGATTGCTTATCATTGGCCTCAGTTGCTAGAGTAGCGCTAACATATAAGAACTGAGTACTGTATTTAACAGAGGAGCCCCAAATTTAGAATAAATTTCCAATCTAGTTCACTGAAACTTCGAGTTTAATACAGGTTAAGCAAACGATACCTGTAATTTATAATTTTATGGGTCCCTAAGTATACAATTCTCTCCCCAAATTGGGAATTAGGGTTCTTTATTCTAGTGCTTCATCTAATTATCAGTATAATTCCTGAATGACACAAAGCAAATAAACCAAGAATATGATCAACTTTACACAAGAAATGACAGTACCTACAAGAAATATGTCACAAACCAGTTTGTACTAATAAGATAATTTTTTATTTCCAGTTGGCAGATATCCCTGTTACAATCTGCACATATCCATTTGTATTTGACGCCCAAGCAAAAACTACTCTGTTACAAACAGATGCAGTCTTACAGATGCAGGTAAAATGTTGTATAGTACTGGTTTAACTTGAGAGTAGTTTTTTAATTGTCTGTGGTGTTTTCTTAAAGTAAATATTTGAAATGTCTTTGGGGATACTTTTTACCTTTGTAGTCTGTCTTTTGCAAAGGTACTTTCACCAAAGTATCTTTAGTACCTATAAGACTGTTGGATGTAAATTGTGCATTCTTATAAGGGATACTTAAACATATTTAAAAGGAAATAGAATAATATATATAGGATATAAGGAAATAGAATTTAGATTTTTATCATTTTATATTTTAAAATGGTATAATCTTTCATCACAGAAATATGTAGCTTTTATAAACAGTTTGATTTGTTTCCTTGATAAAATGTTGGTTTGTTTCAAATCGTGTATTATATATTATATTGTATTATATATTCCCTACTTATGTACTTAAGTACAAGTACTTAGTAGAAGGTGAAAGTGAGTAGAGATGAGATGATGTTAAAGTAGGAGGCATTTGATCACATATTGGGAGTAGGGTATGAAATTTCTGTGAAGAATGTTTTAGTAATAATAAGGTGTTTTCTTGAGGTTGGTTGTCTCCTCTTTGCTCTTTTCCTCCCCCTACTTATGTTGAGTATTTTTTCCTTTATAATGAGAATTTTAAAAACTAGTTTACATTGTGAATATGAAGGAATACAATAGTTTTACTTTACCATTTGAACTTGTAAATTAAAAAGGTTTTGAGTTTTTTCCTCTGATACAGATATCAGACTATAAAGGCTGAGGACTAAGAAAGGATGAGATGAGGCCTTGGGTACTTAATATTCTAAAAATGCTTTTAAAAATTACCCCTGTCCCAGTTTTGTTAGCAGTTTTTATTCCTTTAAAATAAATGCATTTGATATTCTAAATTCTTCCATAGTTTTAAACAATAAATAATATAAGGAGGAATTTTAGAGCTGTGCTTATTTCTGTTTTCATCAATGGAAAAAACTAAGTATTTTTGCAAGGTTTTATGGCAACAGTTGGATTGCTAGCTTTTTTTAGTAGTCTTTGTTAAAACAGTTACTTGGTGCTTTCAATGTAGGATATTTCATTTTAGAACAAGAACACAAAGAAAATCACAGGAAAAAAAGTAAAAGCTTTAAATTGGTAAAAGCCAAATGTTTGGAGTGTGAGCACAATAGGTGATCACTTTGAGCTTCCCTGGTGGCTCAGCAGTAAAGAATCTAAGGAAATGGCAACCCACTGCAGTATTCTTGCCTGGGGAATCCTGTGCAGAAAGGAACCGGGTAGGCTGTAGTCCATGGGGTTGCAGAAGAGTCAGACAGAATTTAGTGACTAATAACAACAGCGTGGTGATCGATCTGATAGATGACTTTCTGTAAACCTTTTAGTTGACCAGGCTGTTTCTTATTCTGTGGAAAGGTATGTTTTAATGCTGTCTTCTTTTTCTCCACACTCTCCATCCTAGTTATTTTTTGAGAGACCACATTGTTCAGATTTATTATTATTATAGTTCCATGCTTATTTAATGGTATCATCAGTTATACATTACTACAAAAATTTCAAAAGGATACTTTTTTCCTCAGAATATAGTTTGTTAAGCTCTGATGCTGTGTTAAATACTGTGTTAGGTGCTATGTGAATTCAATAATACAGGAATTTGTTGTTTTTATTGTTCAGTTGCTTTGTCGTGTTCAACTCTTCACAATCCTATGGGCTGTGGATAGCTATAAATAGAGGTTAGCTTATCCAGTCATAGTAGCTTCTTCATAGCATTGTTGTTAAATTTTTAATTTTTGTTTTCTAGATGGCTATTGACCAGGCCCACAGACAGAATGTCTCCTCTCTTTTTCTCCCAGTGATTGAATCTGTGAACCCTTGCTTAATTCTAGTGGTACGTAGGGAAAATATTGTAGGAGATGCAATGGAAGTCCTTAGGAAAACAAAAAATATAGACTACAAAAAGCCACTCAAGGTAATTTAACATTTTCTGTTGTATAATTGGAACTTTCATTCAGAAAATATGTTTAAAGTTTTCCTGTTTATTTTTATAGTATCTTTGAATCTTAATAAAAATATACTTAAAATTATAGCTATTAATTGCTGAACATTTATTCATAATAAATAATGTGTTATAGAGTCTCCAGAATATACTTTTCATTTCTTTACACTCAGTGTTTGCATTATCCTCTTTTAGGTTATATTTGTTGGAGAAGATGCTGTTGATGCAGGAGGGGTACGCAAGGAATTTTTCTTGCTTATCATGAGGGAATTATTGGATCCTAAATATGGCATGTTTAGGTATTACGAAGATTCCAGACTCATTTGGTTTTCTGATAAGGTAAAAAGTCCAGCCATCTAAATTACTTTTGTAAATAAATACACACACACCCCTATATATTTCAATGTAACTCAGTAATAAATAGGAGTTATTACTAGATTCCTAACATTCACAGATCTGTTTTATTTAAATTTTAAAAACCATTAACTTTTGGACTTAACAGTCATCGAAACAGATTATGCTTATCACACATTTCAAATTAGCAAAATAAATTAAGGAATGGTCAGCCTGAAAAATGATGTTGACTGTTCTGCTGAGTTAGATTTGAGCATTGATTAGCTACCAGATTAGCTTTCATTCTGGGGAGAATTAATTTATTGTTAGGGGTCATTGATTTCTCTCTTGTATCATATAGGGCAGAGATAACTATGCAGCAAACGACATTTCATGATCTAAGTTCTTCCCATCGCATAAAGTCAGTGCCTGCTCACTTACCTATTTTCCGTTGCTGTGCGTGCATGCTCAGTCACTAAGTCAGGTCCAACTCTGTGCAACCCAATGGACTGTAGCCCACCAGGCTCCTCTGTCCATGGGTTCTTCCAGGCAAGAATACTGGAGTGGATTACCATTTCCTTTTCTAGGGAATCTTCCCAACTCAGGTATCAAACCCACGTCTGCTGTATCTCCTGCATTGGCAGGTAGATTCTTTACCAATGAGCAGCCTTCCACTTCCTAGCTAAAACTGGCAGAGGCAGAGTTGGGTAGTTATGACAGAGCCCCTGTGGCCAACAAAACCTAAAATATTTTACAGAAGAAGTTTGCTGGCCCCTGATTTAGAAATTGTAAGTGAAATTGGTGGTTCAGTTTGTAGAACTATTGAGCTGAAAGAAATTTGAATTATGTACTATTTATTCTAAAAATCTCGATGTATTGTTTAGTCATTTCTTCCAGGAGACTGTCCTTGTGATGTTAACAGTCATGATGATCAGTGCCTAGGCTAAATTTATTAGGGGTCACAAAATGATGCTACTCTTAATTCTGACATTTCTTTTTCATTTTTGTAGCTTAAATACTTACTTGTAAGGAAATTTCCTCATCTACTATTTGATCCTTAGTAATACAGTTCATATGGGATGTTTTACATTCTCTCTCTGTAGTTACTTATTTTTCACAAGAATGAATCTGTTCATTAGCATACTCCAGGGGTGACAATTCATTTTTTGGTTTTGTTTTCAAATATTATTGTATATTCATGGATTAAACATATTTGATGTTTTTCAATCCATTGCTGTATGCTGTGCTCAGTCGCTTGAGTTGTGTCCAACTCTTTGCAACTCCACAGACCATCGCCCAACAGGCTTCTCTGTCTGTGGGATTATTCCAGCAAGAATACTGGAGTGGGTTGCCATCCCCTACTCCAGGAGATCTTCCCAACCCAGGGATCGAACCTACATCTCTTGCATCTCCGGTGGATTGTTTCCTGCTGAGCCACCAGGGAAGCCCTTCAGTCCATTGCAGTTATTATCTTTATTGATATTATCCCGTTTTTGTCAGGAGAGCTCTTCAACTTGGCACCTGAGTGCTTTGGATACAGTCTTAATACTTTGCTTCCCAGATAATAATATTCAGGCTTCCCAGGTGGTACTAGGGGTAAAGAATTCTTGTGCCAGTGTAGGAGATGTAAGAGACATGGGTTCAGTCCCTAGGTTGGGAAGATCCCCTGGAGGAAGGATGACACTCCAGTGTCATCCCCTGGAGTGAATGACACTCCACTCTAGTATTCTTGCTGCAGTAATCCCATGGACAGAGAAGTCTGGTGGTCTGCTGCAGTCCATGAGGTCACAGAGAGTCGGACACTACTAAGTGTCTGAGCACTAATGCTCTTTTAAGTAATTTCCTTGCTACCTGGTGTACTTGGTATGATAAAATGTTCCAGACTTGTACATTACTGCCTAGCAATATCAACCTTTCAACCAATATTATGATAACTGAAAATACAGTTGACCCTTAAACAATAGAGATTTGAACTGTGTATTTTCACTTAGATGCAGATTCTTTTCAACAAATATATACTGTGATTCTACACTATCCTCAGTTGGTTGAATCTGCAGATAGAAGACCAACTAGAAGATTATACTCAAGTTTTCAGCTGCACAGGGGATCAGCGTTCCTAACCCCTGAGATGTTCAGGGGTCAACTGTAGTTCTGTTTTAACTGTTTTGCAGGGTTTTTTGCCCTTTGAGTATACCCTAGGAGAGAAGCATGTTTGTTAGAAGGTTAGAGTAGGGGGAAGGGTATTGGAATCTTGAAGAAGAAAGAAGAGTGAAATAATAACTCAAGGGAGTGGATCTCTCTTACCTTTTCAGTTATATCTTGATTTGGACAATAGGAGCCCAGTAGAGCTGGCTCCTACTTAGTGTACTTTTTGACATGTCCCCATTTTTCTTTCATTATTCTTTACATTTGGTATACAATTTGGTACAGAAAATGTTCCATGCTGGTTTTGTGTTTTCCATACCCTAGTCCTGACACTAGCCATTTCTTCTAAGGGCCCTGGCTTCTTTAAGTATAAAATGGTATTTAGAATATCTAGTTGTGGATGCTGAGTGTACTCACCACCTCAGAGATGGTGTAGGAAGGAGGGAGGATGCAGAGGGCCATTTGTTCTTTTTAATTTAATAATATTTTTTAATGAGGTAAAATTGACATAACTAAGTTCTTCCCTTTAAGAATTTTTTACAGACACAGTTCAGGGGCCTTTAGTACACTCAAGAGTGTTGTGCAGCCCTCACCACTACCTGATTCTGTTTCATCACCTCAAAATGAAACTGCAGACATAAGCAATTTCTCCCTGTACCCTTTCAGCCTCAGACAGTCACTGCTTTACTATCCTTTTCCCATGGATTTGTCTGTTTTTGATATTTGCTGTTAATGGAAACCATATAGTTTAATGGCCTTTGGTATCTGACTTCTCTCATTTAGGATAATGTTTCCAAGGCTCATCCATTTGTATCATGTGTCAGTACTTTATTCCTTTTTGTAGCTGGATAATACTCTGTTGTATAGCTCTACCACATTCGTTTATTCGTTTGTTAGTTGATGGACATTTTGGGTTGTTTACCTCTTTTGGTGAAATACCACTGAATAGTACTAGTATGAAAACTTGTATGCAAGTTATTGTTTGCAGTTATTTTGGATATGTACTTATGAGTGGAATTGTTAGGTGTTGTGATAATTCTGTTTGACTTTTTGAGGAACCACCAAATTGTTCTCCACAATGGCTGAACCATTTTACATTTCCATTAGGAATATATGAGGATTCCAGTGTCAACATTTGGTACTTTCTTTTTTTAAAAAAATATATTTTAAAATGTATTTTATGCATGTATTTATTTCTTCTTACTATAGTGGTATGTTTGAAGTGGTATCTCATTGTGATTCAGTTTGCATTCCCTGCTGACAAATGATGCATTTGGCCATTTGTATACCTTCTTTAGCAAAATGTCATTTTTATTGTTGTTGCTGTTTTAAGAGTACTTTTATGTATTCTGGATACTGGATCTTTGAGAAATATATGATTTGCAAATATTCTCTCCCACTATGTGAATTAACTTCACTTTCTTGATAATGTCCTTTGATATCAAAAGTTTCAAATATTGGTGAAGTCTTTTCTTGATGTGTTTCATATATTGTTGCTTGTGCTTTTTGGTGTTATAACTAAGAAACCACGGACAAATTCAAGGTCATGAAGATTTACCCCTGAGTTTTCTTATAAGAGTTTTATAGTTTTTGCTGTTATATTTAAGTCTTTGATATATCATGAGTTCATTTGACTATGGTTTGAAGTAAGAGTTCAACTTCATTCTCTGTATGTTAATACCTGGTTGTCTCACCGTTGTTAAAGAAACTAATATTCTTTTCCCATTGAATAGTCTTGGCATCCTTGTTGAAAATTAATTGTCTATCATTATATGGATATTTCTGGGCTCTCAGTTTTATTCAGATGATATATATGTCTGTTGTTATGCCAGTACCACACAGTCTTGTTTACTATAGCTTTTGTAGATTTTGAAATTGCAATGTGTGAGTCCTCCTACTTTGTTCTTCCTATTCAAGATTCTTTTGACTATTAGGAATCCTTTGCAATTCTGTATGAATTTTACAGTTAGCTTTCCATTTCTGCAAAAAAAAGAAAAAAAAAGGCCATTGAGGTTTTGATAGAGAATACATTGAATCTGTACATCAGTTTGGAAAGTTATCTTCTAGTCTATGGACATCGAATATCTTTCCAGTTATTTAGGTCTTTTAATTTCTTTCAGCAACGTTTTGTAGTTTTCAGTGTACAAGTCTTACACTTCCATGGTTAAATTTATTTCTAATTATTTTGTTCTTTTTGATGCTGCTCTAACTGGAGTTGTTTTCTTAATTTTAGTTTTAGTTCATTGCTAATGTGTAGAAATACAGCTGATTGTTTTCTGTGTTGATCATGTACTAAATTCATTTATTACATCTATCTAATAGTTTGCTTTATGGACTCTTTAGCATTTCTATTTACAAGATCGTGTCATCTATAAAATTCAGTAGGTTTAATTTTACTCTTTCTTTCCTATTTGGATACTTCTATTTCTTTTTCTTATCTAATTGCCCTGCCTAGAACTTCCAATATGTTTTCAAATGCAAATAGTGAGAGTGGACATGCTTCTCAATTTTTCCTGATCTGCATGGAATGTCAGCTGTGGATTTTCATAAATTCCTTGAATCATATTAAGGAAAGTCACTTCTATGCTTAGTTTGTTGAGTTTATTTATCATGAAAGAGTGTTAGATTTTATTCAGATTTTTTTTTTCTGTATTAGTTGAGGTGATCATGTGGTTTCTTTCCTTCATTCCATTATGTGATTGATGTATTACATTGGTTGATTTCCTTATGCTCAACCACCCTGCATTCCTGGGCCATTCACTTGGTCATGGTGTGTAATTCTTTTTATATGCTGCTGGATTCAGTTTGCTAGTATTCTGTTGACAATTATTCTGTTATTATTAGGAATACTGCTTTATGGTTTTCTTTGTGTGTGTGTGAAAGATGTTTTTGGCTTTGTTATCATGGTATCCCTAACCTCATAGAATGAGTTAAGAACTGTCTCCTTCTTTTCCTCTTCTAAGAAGACTTTGCGATTGATAGATGTTAATTCTTCTAAATGTTTGATAGAATCTGGTCTCAGGCTTTTGTCGGAAGGTGTTTGATTGATTGTCGGAAGGTGTTTGATTGATGGTTCAATCTCTTGCTAAAAGTTTCTTTAGGTTTTCTAATTCTTGTTATGTAAGTTTGTGTGGTTGTAGGAATTTATCCATTTCATCTATATTATCTGTTTTGGTGGCATTCAGTTATTCATAATTGTGACCTAATTACTCATTATTGTCTTATAATCCTTTTTATTTTTATAAAGTTAGTAGTAATGTCCACACTTTCAGTCCTGAATCCAGTAAGTTTTCTCTTTTTTTCTTGGTCATTCTAGTAGAGGTTTGTTAATTTTGTTGATCTCCACTTTAACCTTTATTATTTTTCCTGTCTGCCAGGTTTGAGTTTGGTTTACTCTTCCTTTTGTAGTTCCTTAGGATATAAAGTTAAGTTATTTATTTGAAGTATTGTTTCTTTTTAAATTTAGATGCTTACAACTATAAAAATTTCTTTTTGAACACTGCTTTCCCTGTCTTCTCTAAGTTTTTGTATGATGTGTTTTTCTTTTTAGGAGTCCAAGTATTTTCTGATTTCCCTTGTGGTGGTACCTTCTTTGACTGATCAGTTTTTTTAAGTGTGTTGTTTAATCTCCACATCTCTGTGAATTTCCCATATTTCCTTCTGATGTTGATTTCTGGTTTTCATTCCATTATGTCCTATAAAGGTTTATGATTTTATTCTTTTAAAATGTAGCCATTTAAAATTAATCATTTATTGGTTTTGTTTCTTACTCATCCAGTTTTCTTGTGTTTGTTTCTTTTGTTTTTTCCTTGTAATTCTTGGTTGTTTATTATTTTAGAATGTGACACTGAGATGCTACCTAGATACTTTTGTGTACGGGCATATGCACATTTATGTTGACGGACCCCGCTCGTAAAGTGATTAGGTAGAGGTCTTTCAAGGATGAACCTGCATATGTCAGCATGTGTAAGTTTTTTACCCTTTGAGTTTACAGGGAAGGTTGTAGCCCTGGCTGTCAATGTTCTAGTAGTGTTCCAGACACTGGAAAGGGAAGCTAGGATTCCCATTGTTCACTGTATAGACTTCCATTTGATCCCTTTGTTTTTGAAGCAGGACCCTGAGCATCAGTTGTGTCAGATTCCAGAGCTTCTTCGATTCATCCTTTCTAGAAAGTCAGAGGCCTCTCCCGTCAAGCATCTTATTTTCAACCCCTCTCTGATAGCTGACTCTCAGAGTTGTTTTGCTAACTGAGCTAGCTGGAGTACCTCTGACTTCACAGGGATAGATTGGCACTGTCAGTTCCTGAGCCTACAGCATAGATGAGCTTTTTTTTTTTTTTTTTACTGGCTTTTCTCTACAAGCTACTGTTTCCATTTTTTTCTGCTTTACCAAATCAAACCAGCCATTTATTTTTCATATTTTGAGATATTGAAATCTCTTTCATGCTGTTGAAACTCCTCCCTATTCTTTTTTCTTGTGAATTTATGCCATTTATTCCTGTTTTCTCACCTAGAGGGATTTCTGGAAGAAGAGATGTTAACACATACTCAGTCTGCCCTATTTAAGAACTTTTTGAACTATTTAAGAACACAATGTAGGGACATCACAGAAGAAAAAGATAAATCTGGCCAATGAAAAATATGAGATAACAAAACATAAAAGGCATATATGTATTGAATATGACACAGGGTAGTAACCGTAACATATGATATATTCAAATATAAATATATAAGAAAACACTAACCCCTGAAAGATAAATGGGCCAAGTGCACAAAAAGACTTATCAAACACACACACAAATCTATAATTTTTAGTATCACTAGTAGTCAAAAATGTATAGTGAAACACGTTGCCATTTTTTAACTCAAATATATTTTATGTGTGTACATAGATGAAAATGTGGAAAGATAGTCATTTTCCTGGAATACAATGGCAGTATAAACTAGAACAGTTGTGGAGGAAAAGAGTTTTTATGGTATGCTTAGCATTCCTTTGACTTTGAAATTCTTCCTTGCAAAGCAGAATTTCTTCTATGGAAATATTCCAAACTGTGGACCTGAATATATATATATATGTATGTATATGTATATGCAAAAAAGATACCCATCTTATTTTGAACATTACTAGCTAATTAGAATATTTATTGAGCCTTTACTGTGTGCTGTAAGAACTATGCTAAAAGCATTTGACATACATTATTCCTCTTAATCCTCACAATAACCTTATGAGATTGATACTGCTTTTATCTTGAAAACACCAAGACTAGATAGAGAATGAACTATGTCTGGAGCCCCAGATCTAATTTAAAAATTTCTTCTGTTAATTACATGCTCACAGAATTTCCTGTGACCATATATTAATTCTTTAAAAATTATTAAATCTTTAATTCTTTAAAGATTACTGAAGGAAATAAGCACTGTTTTTAATATTTTAATCATCTAGATGTCCAACTATAGTTGCTAATAGCTAATTTAGCAAGCCTTAATAGCTAATTTAGCAAGCCAATGATACTTTTATGTGATTAATATTCAGCCATTAAAAATCATGTTCTAGAAGAGTAATGACATAAGAAATACTTGTGTTGTAATTAGAAGAATGAGAAAACTTTTAATATGTTTTATATTATTTTTCTGAACTTATAGTAGATGGAAATACATTAAAATTTTTTAAATCATTGTCCCTGGTGTTTCTAAGTGATTGAGTTACAGGTGTTTAATTCATTTTCTTCCATAAGCTTTTTATTTTTCAAATTTTGAATGTGTATAATTTTTTAAATAAAAAAAAGTTCTAGTAATCTTTTCATTTATTAATATAATGCTTAGTGATATGAAAATGATTATATTTCTGGGGGAAAATTAAATGTGAAATTATATGTATAGTATAATCTCAACTAGATTTTAATTTTGTCTCTCCTAGAAAATACGTTGAATGAAAATGTGCAAAAATACTAACAATAATATTACCCCAGGGAGATAGGAATGAGAATGAACTTTTTTCTTTTTATTCATTTATTTTTTCTGTATTTTCAGACATTTGAAGACAGTGATTTATTCCACTTGATTGGTGTTATCTGTGGATTAGCAATTTATAATTTTACTATTGTGGACCTCCATTTTCCTTTGGCTTTATATAAGAAACTGCTAAAAAAGAAGCCATCCCTGGAAGATTTGAAAGAACTGGTCCCTGATGTTGGGAGGTTAGTTGTAAAAAGTGGCAAGAATGGGGTTTAGAAAATAGGAAATGGGGGATGTACAGAAGTTTTCTTTTTAGGAATAATTATGTTTCTGTTGTTCTTGTTGAATTTCCAAAATAAACCAATAGCCCTTCTAATAAAGGAAAAAGCCATTGTGAGAATTTTCTACTGAAAGAGTTATATGTATAAAGCCATGTGCTAAATTTTTAGTTTAACAATACTTTGTGAATATCAGATAATAAATTTAGGAAGGTAATGTTTCTTAAGTGTAGTTAAATAATTGATTTGGACTTTTACTTCTAATTACCTTTATTCCTAGGTGGGTTGTGTAGTTTCTTTATATTTATTACATTAAATGGAATAAAAAATTGCATATAAGAACAAGTATTAAAAATGGGTGCTTACATGGCCTTTGTATTCAAAGGAAGAGGTAAAAACTTTAGTTTTTTTCTCTTCAACATTGTTTATAAATTCACCAGTCACTCAATTGTGTTCAATTCTTTGTAACCCCATGGACTGCAGCCCACCAGGCTCCTCTGTCCATGGGATTCTTCAGGCAAGAATCCTGGAATGGGTTGCCGTTTTAGGGGCTCTTCCTGACCCAGGAATTGAACCCATGTCTCCTGCATTGCAGGCAGATTCTTCACCATCTGAGTCACCAGGGAAGCCCTAAAAATTATATATAAGAACAAGTATTGAAAATGGGTGGATACATGGCCTTTGTATTCAAAGGAAGAGATGAAAACCTTATTTTTTTTTCCTTCAACATTGTTTATATATTTGCTTGTACAACCACCATTCTGAAACAAACATAAAAGTACAAATTAGCAAAAGGATTTGACCAAGAATGAATGAGAAATAAATACCTAGTCATAGGTAAACTAGTCAAAATACACAATTATATTTTACTTCAAAGCAACATACATATTGTTTTTCAGAAGCATGCAACAGTTACTGGACTATCCTGAAGATGATGTTGAAGAGACATTTTGTCTTAATTTTACGGTAAGATGGAAAGACATAGAGTAGTAGAGCTTGATTGTTCATCATCCCTTTTATTTATCAGCTATGCCTTATGGTTTTTATTTTGATGAATGGAATTCTTAAAGAATCCTTTAGCTAACATTTATTGAGCATTAACTATATGGTAGCCACATGCATTATTTCATTTAATCCTCATAATCCCAAGAGATTGGTATTATTATCCTTATTTTACAGATGAGAAAACTGAAAACAGTGGTCACATTTCAGAGAAAGTATTTGTATCCAGCTCTGTGACTGGATAAGCCTGTGTTGTTTAACATTATACTAAAGATCTTTACAGATACAAGGGGTCTTCTTTATTCAAGTGTTCATTTTTTGAGTCTGCAATCACAAGAATATTTAGAGAAGCAAAGGTTATTATAACATGAGAATATCCACTAATGAATTTGCCACCTAAAAGACTAATTCCCACTCAGACATCCCTTTTATACTAACATTCATCCTTGCTAATTTTGTATTACTCTTGGATGCAATGTAATATAAATAGAAATACATTGAAATATTATTTGGAAAATGAAATTACAAATCTTTAAAAAGATGTAGAATTTAATTCAGTGAGAGGGATGTTCAATAAATCATCTAGTCTTTATGCAGAACCATTGATAAGTGAGGATCTGGCAGAAGTAGAATAGTTGACAATTAAAGGAGAGAAGAATCAGCAAGGATTATGATAAGGCACTTCAGAAGTAACTATGTGAATACTGTAAATTAGACTCTTGGGAAAATGGTAAAAACCTTCAGTTTTTCTTTTTTCCTGTCTATTCTTTTCAAAAACTTTGTGTGCCGTTCCCCCCCCCACCCCCCGCCACATACCCTTAAACTGTCCTCTTTGTGTTTTTACAGTCAAAACTGACGAAAGATAGCATATTCTTGTGTCACACAGTTTGCCAAAAACATTATGTGCCCCTCTCAAAAATGTTTGTCCATTCTTTGGTCATTTTAAGAATTGGCGCATAGTGCAGTTACAAGAAAATTTGATAGATTTAAAGGGAAATAGGTTGATTTCTTTTAGTAACGTTTAACTTTTTCCAAGAAAATGTCCTGCTTGAATTCATATTTACTATGAAATTTTAGTTCTCCTTTTCAGTTGATGCACTTAATAACCCTGGCAGTTTTCTTTGGATCTTTACTGATCATCTCAATTGACTGAAGCATTGAATTCTAAGCTTTAACGTATCAGTCACCAAGTTTGTGAATATTTAGTAAGATCTTTGCTAATTCAAACATTCCTTCCCACTGTTGTTTCTTTCCCAGACATACTCAGCAGCTCTTTGCTACTTATAGAATAATAGCATTAGAATGGGCTTCAAATCATTTGTAATCTGGCTTTCTAACTTCCATTGTATCCTTCCACTCATACTAAGTTCTGTCATGTCTCACAGTATTCTTTTATATGCCTTACCTTCCCTGTTTTTTAGGGGCATGCATTTTTTTGATATGTGGTCGTTCTGTCCTTTTGTTCAATCCCTGTCCTTAGTCAGAAATTCTATCCTCTCCTAATCTTACTCATCCTTTTAGATGCTTTTCAAATGACATTTCTTCCTCAAGGTTTTTTATACTTTCTCTGTTGAGAAGTAAGCTTTCTTTCTTCCATGGTCTGATAATATTTTGTTCATGTCTCTATTATAGCATTTATTTTACTATAATAATGAGTTGTTTACATATCACATTTCACCTTCTTTATTGGGTAGCAACTTCCAGAGCAGGGATTTATTCATTTTTTATCACCCCACTCCTAGTGCAGTGTTTTGTAAACAGGTACTAAAAAAAGTAATAGAAGAGAGGAATATTGCTAAAAAAAGAGGGAATAGGAAGAGAAAAGATGCAGAGGTGGGAATGATAACATATATAGGAAGATGAGCACACTAGTAAGGGAAATAAGAGATTTCAAAATAAATGACTCTTAATAAACCAAATTAATGGCAAACTGGAAGAACCACCTGTAGTTAAGAATGCAACAAGAAGGAATACCAGAGTGGCAGCTCTCATGAGGGAAGAATGCATAGCTGTTCTAAAGTTGAATGCATTCTGACTTGGAGTCTATCACTTGCCCAAGGAAAACATCTTTCCTAATATTTTACTCCTGTAGTGACCCTTCTGAAGTTTTACATGGGATGATTACTCAGTTTCCTGTTATTAACAAACCAAAACCTTGTTAATTGGTAATTAGTCAAGGTAGGATTTCAAACTGCTAGAGAAGATGAAAATTTCTAGCTGTGGCTTCATGCAGAATTCACAAATAAGCTTATGCTACCAGAATTTTACTTCAAACATATTATTTCTTACATTAATGAGAGAAAGGTAGATTATAATAGGTTATTAAAATAATAAGTTTTGAGTCTGACATTGACTTTTTTTAAAAATTTAAATTAATAGATCACAGTTGAAAACTTTGGTGCAACAGAAGTGAAAGAACTGGTTCTAAATGGTGCAGACACAGCTGTTAACAAACAAAATCGGTAAGTGACTTATAGCAGCATCAGTGGTAGTAATAAGATTCAGTAGGCATTTTCTTCTGTATTTAGAAATATGTCACAGTCTTAAGTTTTTACTCAGATAAATTTACTCTTTGAATGGTGAGGACGTAATCAATCTTCCTTTTGCTCCTGTTAAGACATTAATAAAGGGACAAAAAGATGATTATCAATGAGAACCAAGAGAAGGAAGAGGAGACAGCAACAGACACATTTTCGGAAGCTAGAAACCGGTGGCACCTAACTTCAGCCAGCCAGAAGAAGCTGAAGCACAAGGTGGACTAGGAGCCCTGAAGGCAGACAGTTCATATTGCAGAACAATAGTTCAGGCATTGAGAATAAAAAATAGGTTACAAAGTGTACGGATTTTAAGGGGAAACTGGAAACAGAATGATTGGCTGTTATAAGAAGCAGTTAGAGACCCATTTCCCATAGTGCACACGTGGCCTAGCAACTTTCCTTCTCCAGCTGGGCAGACTGGAGATTTACTGATCAAACTAAAGGAACTGTGGATTTGAGGACAGTTAGGCAAAGCACTGAAATGAAACATGAAGATTAAGTGGAAGTCTACAGCTCTCTCCTCCTCGACACTGTGTATTGGAAGATTCTTCTCTGGGAAAACTGCCTAACTTTTAAATGTAAATGAATAATGAAAGAATAGTAGACATTTCAGAAAAGACCAAAACAGTAAAACAGAATGCCAGAGAAACAGAAACCGTGCAGGATGAAGAAATGCCAATAAAAATTGAAGTCAGTATCCGCAAACTGGTAAGAGTAGCATCCATGAAGGTAATATTAAGAAGAAATGGAATGACTGAAATTTGTCAAATGGTACCCCCTAGAATTTCCAGAACTGAATGACATGCCTTTCAAGATTGACAGCATGGAAACTGAAATAAAAAACATAATTACAAGGCAAAATTACATGAAATTTCACAACCTGAAAAAAAACGAATTGTGAAACCTTTCAGGGCCGGGGGTGGGGGTGGAATAGCAGACCATACACAAAGAATTAAGAATCAAAATAATATCAGATTTATAAAGATTAACAGTGAAGTTAGGAGATCAACATTCTGGGAGAAAATTATTTTAAACATAGAGTTCTATATTGAAACTATCAAGTGTGTGGTTCAGT
The DNA here is from genome assembly GCF_001704415.2 of Capra hircus. Classification (NCBI taxonomy): domain Eukaryota; kingdom Metazoa; phylum Chordata; class Mammalia; order Artiodactyla; family Bovidae; genus Capra; species Capra hircus. The sequence goes on from NC_030835.1 coordinate 21,192,548, forward strand.
TCCGTTCAGTTGCACAGTCGTGTCTGACTCTTTGCGACCCCATGGACTGCGGCATGCCAGGCTTCCCTGTCCATCACCAACTCCTGGAGTTTACTCAAACTCATGTCCATTGAGTCGGTGATACCATCCAACCATCTCATCCTCTGTTGTTCCCTTCTCCTCCTGCCTTCAATCTTTTCCAGCATCAGGGTCTTTTCCAGTGAGTCAGCTCTTCACATCATGTGGCCAAAGTATTGGAGTTTCAGCTTCAACATCAGTCCTTCCAATGAACATTCAGGACTGATTTCCTTTAGGATGGACTGGTTGGATCTCTTTGCAGCCTAAGGGACTCTCAAGAGTCTTCTCAAACACCACCACAGTTCAAACGCATCAATTCTTTGGCACTCAGCTTTTTTAATAGTCCAGCTCTCACATCCATACATACAAATATGTAAAAATGTTTTTATACATGCAGAGTCTCAGAGAATTTACTTCCAATGCAATTTTCTCAAGAAGTTACTGAGGATATGTCCTACCAAAACAAGGAATTGAACCAAGAATGAGGAAAAAAGGATCATAAAAAAGAGGAGAGGCAAAGAGAAACAGTGGTGTGTACAAGATTTAGAAATAACTATCAATTTGCATTAGATAAGGAAGATGGAGGGCTCCAGGAGGAATGTTTTCAGGAAAAAAATGCAACCTAGTATATTTGAGTGAATCTAAAGGAGATTGACATTTCTGTTGAAGTTGGGGATGAGGTAGCAACCTGAGAGACACAAAAATTCTTTTTCAGAAAAGTAATTGTAGAACACTCCCTAATTTAGTATTTATAGTCATAAACATGTTAACAATGAATATTGAACCAATATTCAGTATTCAGTTCATCAGACAATGTTAATAATTGTAGCTCAAGGAATAACAGAACTCTGTTGTTGAAGTTTGAAGGTAGATACCAGAAGGAACGACAGAGTTAACAAATAGTTTTCTTCAAATTTCCAGAGACTTGATCCAGATGATTATAATCCTGATTCTGTTACTTAGAAGCTGTGTAACTTTAGGTTAATAAGTTGGTGTCTCCATGCCTCAGTCTTTTTTTCTTTAAGGTGAGATGATATACCTACTTCATGGGGTTATTTTGAGGATTAAATGAGGCGATAATTTAAAAATGCTTAGAATAGTACCTAGCACGTGTATGTGCTCAGTAAATGTTGGCTGTTAGGACTATACTAATTGACATTTTAAAATGTATTTTTTTTTTTGGTAAAAATAAAGCTGTTTTTAAAATAATGTGGAAAAATTTTAGGTCTTTCTACTTTTTAAAAAAAATAATTGGTTTTGAAAAGCTTTGACTATGATATAGAAAGATTTTTTCAGCTTTTCAAGTTCCCGTTGTTGCACTAATTCTTTAAGTTTCTAACAAATATTATTTCACATAGATTATTTAGTTTAGAAGTAATTTAAATAATTTTGATCTTTTTACCACCAGTCCTAGTTGCATAATGAAAGTGTGGAATGCAAAAATGTTAGCACATAAAACACTTTAGCCTTTTGTACTTAGGAGACTTAACTATTAGTAGTATAACTTTGACTTTCTAATAGTTATAAAATTATGCCTTATGAAATTACTGTTTCTTCTTATAAGAACCTTATACTAATAAGCATATGCTATTGATTTTTCCTTAGGGCCACCAACTTTATTTTATAATGGCCCCCTTTAACCTTTTTTTTCTATTTGTAAAGTGAGTTTGCAATTATTTTAAAATTTGCCAAAGTGGTTATCTGTAGATGACTAAATTTACCAGTATTCCCATTTATAGAATCATCCTTTTTAATTTGGATAACAAGAGTGTAAAATATTGAAATCCTCTAGCACCCATTCTGATTATTGGTTTAACCAGATAGCTGCATAAAGTGTTTGTGGCCAGCAGAATAAATGGGAGTAAAACTGTAGTTCTAATTACTGAGTAAAGGCTTTTCTTTTTTCATGACTGTTTCCTTTTGTATCATAACAGGGAGAAAAGCATCAGCAGTGTTCATCTGTATGTGTATTTATATGTATGTAAACATACACTTTTAAAGAAAGTTCACTTGTAGTCTTTAATGGTTATCCTGAAAGAATACTTAATGCCCCTCTTGGGTTTTTAATTTTTTAAATAAATTGCTTCATCAGATTCCTTTGAAACCCAAGGAAAAGCAGACTACAATCTGTGAAACAGTCCAAATCCCAAAGTTCTCTCTCTTTTTAAAAAATCCCTTATTATTTTTTAACATTATACTTTTTAGGAATGTATTAGAGTGATACATATAAATTCTAAATAATTTGTGAATAATTTAAAAATATTTTTGATAGCCATTAGCATCATCATTCTTCCATTAGGACATCTTTCACTTAGAAGTAAGCTAAGAATGGGTGTGAATGAGAAGTTGTCTACATGCCTCCTAAATGTACCAGATTTTTATATAGAAAGAATAATAGACTTCTTCATAAAGATTTTGTCCCTTGAATCCTACTCATGCTTTCTCAGTTTTGTACATAAATTGCAAAAAGTACAGTAACACTCAGAGGTTTAATGAGACTGTAATATGTATTCTCTTAAATTTTTTTAATATTTTGTGCATGTGTGCTTTTTCATTTCTAGACAAGAGTTTGTTGATGCTTATGTGGATTACATATTCAATAAATCAGTGGCTTCCTTATTTGATGCTTTTCATGCGGGCTTTCATAAGGTCTGTGGAGGAAAAGTCCTTCAGCTCTTTCAGCCTAATGAACTACAAGCAATGGTTATTGGAAACACAAATTATGATTGGAAGGAATTGGAAAAGGTAGGGGAAAACAAATCTGTGATATTGTTTAGATGAAAAAGCAAAAGGAAAACATAACTTATTGATGGTTGTATTTCTGGTATTGATGGTATGCATGTTCGTGTTATGTGTATTTGACTACAAGTTTTTTAAAACAGTGCTATTGTGCATTAAAACTGAATGCACTCTTGATACGTTCACCACCTGAGAGGTCTCTGAGACCTTATGCTGAGTGAAAGAAGTCAGTCTCAGAGAATTATATACCATACAATTCCATTTGTATGACATGGTTGAAAAGCCAAGCACTGTGTTGGACAGGGGCTAGGGATGAGGAGGGAGTGTGATAGCAGAGGGGCAACGTGAGAGAGTTCTTCAGGGAGACAGAATTGTTGACTGTCCTTTAGTGGTGGTTTATCTGTATATGTGGTTTAAAATTTGTAGAACTGTACACACATAAATGTCAATTTTACTGTGTAACAATTTAAGGAAAAAAATTTTTAATTAAAAAAAAAAAAAAGAACTTCCGAATAAGCATAGTGGAATAAACATTTTTCTCTGCTCCCTCCCAAAATCTCATTAGAATTAAAGTAAAGGAAACATAGGGCTAATCCCCTCCCCTATAATACAGTGAGCAAGAGAAAATACAGTTTTGGAAGATGGAAAATAGGTGAATGAGTGACTTAGAACAAAGAAAATTGAATTCTGAGCCTCCAGAGGACTAGATTTGTCAAGAGGCAGCCTGTCACATTGTAGAATTTGTGAAAGTCACAGGAATTAGCACATCATGTTACCAGGGGTACAGGGTTGGGCCGAAAGCAATACAGTTGCTTCAAAACTAATTTAAGGAATTACTAGACCTCTCACATCCCCTTGCCTGCCTGGCAAAATAGAACTCTGGAGAGAGGCTCTAGAATCTGGGAAAGCGTGTAGAACTGAGGCTGGCACTCAGAAAGCTGGCAGCCAGGCTTGAATCCTCCAGGAAGGAGATTGAAGATCTCTTTCAGGAGGTAAATTAATTTGCTAAAGAGAAGAAAGATGACTTTAAGAATTGTCATGCCTCAGATCCTACACGGTTTATCCTTCTTGCCTCATCTTTCATTCCTCCTCTCACTCTGCTTCAGCCTCATTGGCTTCTTCGCTGGGCCTAGAACCCTCCAGAAACACTTTAGTCCTGTGGCCTTTTTGTTTTCTGTGCCTAGAATTCTCTTCACCTTGATAATTTCAAATGTATCTTGTTCTCACTTTCTGTATGTCTTTATATCTTTTCAGAGATCTTCATTGGATAACCCACTGAACATTGCATATGTACACACACATACATACCCCCATCTTCCTTCTCTTTTTTCTTCTCTAAATTTGACTAAATAAAATTTTACTTAATTGTCTTTACTGTCTGCTGCCCTTTACTCCCCACTCACTGTAAGCACTATAACGGCGGGATTTTTGTCTCTTAGTTCACTGCTGTCAGGATTGTTGTCTGTCTGTTCACTGCTGTGTTCCCAGAGCCTAGAAGGGCATTGAGCAAGTACTTAAAACCTTCTCTGAAGTTATAACTGATAGAAGTAATCATTCAGGAAGAGGAAATTTTTTAAAAGTATGTTTTAGTGTACATAGTATACTTAGTTTCTTCCACTGATCTGATTCATTATAATTTCACTAATTATGATTTGACTTTAAGTGTTCTTCATTAGGACTGCACATTTCCCCAGTACCATCTTGTGGTTTAAAAAAAGGAAAAAACAAAAAAACTAGCCAACCACCTTTCATTTCCCCACTAACATATTCATAGTCTTCAATTCAGACAGGTTAGTACTTTAGCTGATTGCTAGAATTCAAGCCATTATCTCCAAATCTGTTTGTAAATTAATAGCAGATATGTTGTGGATTTCTCAAGTTGTCATTGATACAATCATGGCTACAAATAGAGCTCCAAATTGAAGAACCTGAAAATAAATATTTACTGAGCCTCTACTAGATACCTAATACTATGCAAAAGATTAGAAAGACAGCAGTAAATAAGCTTGAGACATGGTCTTTGTCCTCTGGTAAGGAGGCTGGACATTAAATAATTGAACTGTGATGAATATAAAGGAAGAGTTTAGTGAATGATATATAAGGCGGAACCTACACAAACAGGGAATGCCTCTCACTTGATGGTAATCTCTACCAGGTGAGAACTTTGTTCACTGCAGTTTCCCCAGGACTCCAGACTTTGACTGAATCTCATTATACATTTGTCTAATGAGCCAATGAATGAATTAGGTGACATTTAATCTGAACCTAAAGGATAAGTAGAATTTACTCCGATGAACAAAGAAAGGAGGAGTGTTTGAGAAATATATTTGCTGTTTTGTTGCACGTTACACCAAAGATGAACATTTGTTGTCTCACATAGTTTCTGTGGGTCAGAAAATCAGAAGTGGTTTAGTCCAGTGATTTTAAACTCGGAGATGTTTCATGAGGTTGCAGTTGAAATACCAGCTGGTATTTAGTCATCTGAAGATGGCTGAAGGATAGGATTCCCCTTCCAAGATGGCTCACTCACATGGCTCTGAAAGGGCTCAGGATCTCAGCATGAGGACCTCTCCGTAGGGTTGTTTGAATGTCTCCATGAAACGGCAGCTAGCTCCCCCTGAGAGTGAGTGACCAAGAAGCTAAAGCTGCACAAGTTTTTATAATCTAGCCTCAGAAGTCATGTATTCTCACATCTGCACTGTCCTAAGTCTGTTCAGTGTGGGAGGGGACATAACATGGCCATGAATAGCAGGAAGCAGAGGTCTTTGAGGGCCTCTTGGAAACTAACACAGAAAATTGGTAGTGTTGCTCTTAGAACCATTAATGTTTTAAAGAGAAGATGGAATAATACAAAATAATTTGTATGACTTGATTCATAGAAAGAAAACTTCATGATTATCAGAGATAATTAATTCCATGTTAAACTTTAATAGTCCATTAGCCTTTTAGTAATTTGGTTTATCCTTTAGATATTTACTTTGGAAAATGATATTACTGTCATATTATGTTCTTTGAATTGGGAGTAGGGGAGATGTTTCTGCAGATTCATACATATTTTCTTTCCTTTCCTCTGGAACTAATAGTTCCAAGTTGCAAAATACCCAGGAAGTAATAATTAACTGAATTACATGAGTTTCAAACTCTTGGATAGTGTTAACTTTCTGTGCTAAGGAAGCCAGTTATCAGATTCAAGATAAAACTGATATCCCTTAATATTAATAGAAGGTTATGTTGTTTTTAGAACACAGAATACAAAGGAGAATATTGGGCAGAACATCCTACAATAAAAATGTTCTGGGAAGTATTTCACGAATTACCATTGGAAAAGAAAAAACAATTTTTGTGTAAGTATTTCTGTTTTATGAGAATAAAAAAAGTTTCAATAATTACTGAACTTTTGAACTTAGACTAACTGATTAACTTTGGTGGGGTTTTCTGTATTATTCAAGGTCCTGTTTTTAATTTTCAGAGTAATTTTTTTTAATCCAGTCTTTAGGTTTTAAAAAGATCTCTGCAGTATAACTGTTTTCAGTCTTCAGTTTTTTTCTTTGCTTCAGAATGAAAACTCTGGTAGTTGGTGTAGAAAATAGAACCTTCCTGTTCCTGAACTTAATGCCTAATCTGTGTCTGGTTTGCATATCATAGGATGACAGGTCATTAATTTTGGCTTCCAAGTATGAATTTGTTTGAAGATGACAAAACAAATAGGAAAGGAATCATAATCAAAACTGCATGTTTTTTAAATAAATAGTTCTAAATGGTTACTCTTTTCAAAAAAGAGGGGCTCTCAAAATGTTTTTATCAAGGACAGTAGTCATTCATGTATCAAACATATATTAAGCCTTTCTGTGTGCTGATGTTAAGATTACACTTTTAAAGAAAAAATACTGTTTGGATGTATCTCAGAATCATGCTTCCACAAATTCTGGGGATAGGCTTCCACCTTAGAGCAAATGTTACTGTAAAGCTTTGCTATGAGTGATTGTTTAAGTAACTTGATACTCCACATTGTTATTTAAAACTTTTATTGTTGATAAAAGTAGTTGGTTCACTCAATGATTCTTTTCTTGGCAGTATTTTTGACAGGTAGTGATCGCATTCCTATTCTTGGTATGAAGAGTCTAATACTAGTCATCCAGTCAACAGGAGGTGGTGAGGAATATCTCCCAGTTTCCCATACCTGTTTTAATCTTCTGGATCTTCCAAAATATACAGACAAAGAAACTCTACGCTCTAAACTGATTCAAGCTATTGATCACAATGAAGGCTTCAGTTTAATATAACTTTGGAGTTACAACCATTCAGTTTACTGCAAAAGCATTAAACTAATTATTCGTGTTTTTCTTGTGGTGATGAATTCAGCAAGGTGATAGAGGTACTATTATAATTCTTACTTGCAAAATGTTCAATGCAATGAATATTCATGAAAGCCAAAAAATATTAAAAGAAATGAACAAACTGTGTTAATATTAAACACTGTACAGAACCATGGATTTTTTTTTTGCCATCTTCTAATAAACATACAAGTATTGTGACTACATTGAGGTTTTACTAACATAAATTTTAAGAGTTCGCATATTTCACAAATGATCTGGTGTGTGAGTGCATGAAAATGTTGCTTAATTTTCCTCCAATCACGGATGAGAAGCCTTTAACTTTGGCCTGCAATAGTCATTCGATTATTTTTTCATTTTGTAAATAAAGTTTTGTAATAAAATAGTTATGTTCTGATACCAGTGCAGTTTCTCTGGTTGTACTTGAACTGAGATTACTTTAAAGGGTTAAAAATTATCATTTAAATCTTATTCTGAGAATCTATGAAGGCAAAAAATTAGCATGGTGGAAAATACAGTCTTTGCTTTTTTACTAGAATAATGTCCTTGTGCAAGTCTAAATTACAAATAGAATTTACCTGATTAACATATAGTTCTTTTTATGCGTCTTGAGATATAATTTGATAAATGGGAAGTTGTCAGAAAGCTTAATATTTAGTACTGAAAGAACTCTGTCCAGTTGCTGAAAATACAATCGTTGACTACTATGAGAACCAATCATTGGGTTAAAGCTTTTAAAACTATTGATGCTGCAGGTTGGTATTTAAAGATAATTTTCAGTGCTTCAGAATCATTTACTTGAATTTTAAGAGACAAATCTTAACAGATAAATCTTTTAAGTTTTATGGTGCTGATGCTTAGTTATCTCCTGTCATTAAATTGTAACAGTAAGTGATGCAACACATGTGACTTTCTGCTATAATGCAAATATTTATTTTTTAAATTTATTTTTTAAATGCCATGAAACTGTTTAAATAATAAAGGTTTATTGGCTTAATATTTAAACTTTCACTGGTTCTCATATGAGTCAAAATTCTTCAAAAACAGTAATATCTAAGGGAAGCCCATTCCCATACAAATTTTCTGTTTAATAGAAGCTCCCAAGTCTCCTTACCTGTAATTCTAAAATCCAAAACATTGGCTGGGGTCGGGGGTTTGGGTGGAGTTACATCATTCTGTAGCAAAACCTGACCTCAGTTGTTGAGGCTGTTTATGATATTAAGTGGGACTATTTGCATATCTTACTGTGGCACTGTTGGTGTGTTTGTGTTCGATCTAGGTGCTGCCCAGCTATGTATGGGCTGCTACACCGTGTGCTTTAAAAATTCTTTTAGCATTCATAATTCCAAAATGCAAATGAGTCCAAGGGTTTTGGAAAAGGGATTGTGGACATGTACTTTTCACTAGTTAAAGTTCTGGTGTTTTCTAATAGGCTTTTATTATTTTTTTTTCTAATAGGCTTTTAATAAAAGCCTTAATAACTGTCCTTAAAGTAACATTTTTCCCAGTAAAAGTCTTCCAGGTTTCTGGTATTATGCTGTTTCCATGCACATCCATTTCTTGGGGCTATTGATTGTTCCCATTGAAAACATAGCTGTGTGTGTCAGGTTTTTTAGTAACCTCTATTTCCTATGAAGCTTATCTGTAAAATAGCAGCCATGCTGGATTAAGACAGGTAGAGTTCATTGAACAGGTGTTTTAACAAGGCCTGACCTGTTATCTGGGAACACAACAGTGCAAGGCATAATTTGGGTAACTCTAGTATTCTTTTCCTCCCTGTTACTGCAGGGCTACAGTAGAATTAACAGCAGGGAGATTCATGGGAAAAAATACCATTGAAGGTTTTTCAAATTGCTGTTTGCTGCTTTTTAAAAGTAACAAAAATACCAGGCTTTATAGATTAGAAATGGTTTGGACCTAACAGAAGCAAAGATACTAAGACGACGTAGCAAGAATACACAGAACTATACAAAAAAATATCTTCATGACCAGATAACCACAATGGTGTCATCACTCACCTAGAGCCAGACATCTGGAAAAGTCAAGTGGGCCTTAGGAAGCACCACTGTGAACAAAGCTAGTGGAGGTGAATGAGTTCCAGTTGAGCTAGTTCAAATCCTAAAAGATGATGCTGTGAAAGTGCTGTAAATCTGAAAAACTCAGCAGTGGCCACAGGACTGGAAAGGTCAGTTTTTATTTCAATCCCAAAGAGAGGCAATGCCAAAGAATGCTCAAACTACCACACAATTGCACTCATCTCACATGCTAGCAAAGTAATGCTCAAAATTCTCCAAGCCAGGCTTCAACAGTACATGAACTGTGAACTTCAGATGTTCAAGCTGGATTTAGAAAAGGTAGAGGAACCAGAGATCAAATGGCCAAAGCCTTTGACTGTGTGGATCACAACAAACTGGAAAATTCTGAAAGAGCTGGGAATACCAGACCACCTGACCTGCCTCCTGAGAAATCTGTATGCAGGTCAAGAAAGCAACAGTTAGAACTGGACATGGAAAAACGGAGTGGTTCCAAATCAGGAAAGAAGTACGTCAGGGATATTGTCACTCTGCTTATTTAATTTATATGCAGAGAATATCATGTGAAATGCTGGGCTGGTTGAAGCACAAGCTGGAATCAAGGTTTCACGGAGAATTATCAATAACCTCAGATTTGCAGATGACACCACCCTTATGGCAGAAAATGAAGAGGAACTAAAAGCCTCTTGATGAAAGTGAAAGAGAAGAGTGAAAAATCTGTTGAAACTCAACATTCAAAAAATGAAGATCATTGCATCCAGTCCCATCACTTCATGGCAAATAGATGGGGCAACAATGGAAACAGTGACAGACTATTTTTGGGGGGCTCCAAATCACTGCAGATGGTGACTGCAGCCATGAAATTAAAAGACGCTTGAAGAAAAGCTATGACCAACTTAGCATATTAAAAAGCAGAGACATTATTTTGCCAACAAAGGTCCATCCAGTCAAAGCTATGGTTTTTCCAGTAGTCATGTGTGGATGTGAGAGTTGGGCCATACAGAAGGCTGAGCGCTGAAGAATTGATGGCTTTTGAACTGTGGCATTGGGGAAGACTCTTGAGAGTCCCTTGGACTGCAAGGAGATCCAACCAGTCCATCCTAAAGGAAATCAGTCCTGAATATTTATTGGAAGAACTGATGCTGAAGCTGAAACTCCCAATACTTTGGCCACCTGATGTGAAAAACTGACTCACTGGAAAAGACCCTGATGCTGGGGAAGATTGAACATAGGAGGAGAAGGGGACGACAGAGGATGAGATGGTTGGATGGCATCACCAACTCAACATGAATTTTGAGTAAGCTCTGGGAGTTGGTGATGGACAGGGAAGCCTGCCATGCTGCAGTCCATAGGGTCGCAGAGTCGGGACACGACTGAGCTACTGAACTGAATTGATAGATTAGAAAGAAGGCAAAATACTGAGTTCACTAAATTGTAAATAATTGTCTTTAATGTCTTTAAGTCAGTTGTCATTTTAACCAATAGCCATTGTTCAGAGAAGGCAGTAGAACCAATACAACAAGCCTTTAAATTGGCATGAAATAAAACCACAATGTAGTTTACAAAACTCTGAACCCCAGCCTCTGCACAGGGATTGGCTTATAACATGTTTTTGCCTGCACTGTGTAAGATTTTCACTGCATTTAGTTGAACAAGGTCTTCTGATGACGTGTAATATGCCTAAGGCAGTCTTCCCCTGTATATGGTGAGTTCTCTGAAAGCAGAGGTAAAATGGTCTTGCTCTCAACCTCTTCCTATCCCCAGTCTCCTTTCTCAATAGTTCAGTAGCTCCCTGCACTCACATTGGTAACATTACTAAGGATAAATTGGGAATTCGTCTGTTTTATGTATGTCTACCTTAGTTTCCCTGTTGGGCCAGCCACACTGACTGGAGGGTTAAATGCAGAAAGAACTCACCCTATTCCTTTCACTTCTCAACTCTTACTATAGTCTTACTATATTTACTTTGACTTCTTAACTCATACTATATATCACCTGGGTCTACTGTTTACTATTATGTAAACTTCACCTTTGGCCAATTAGATGCCATCTCTAAGAGGTGACAGCTCAGGTTACTTTCCAAAATTCACCAGGTTACTTTTAATCCCAGTTGAGAGTAGCTTGGGGGTGGGGGGCAGCAGGGGTGTCATGAGACCATTTCTCCTAGCATCCTAAGGCTGACTGTTTACTTTTAAGGAGTGGGGAGAACCTTTGATTAGGAATTGAAACTTGTTTCAAATAAAATTTATCAGATAATGCTTTAGCAGGTGGGTGAAGGTACATCATTCTTTTGTGCCACTGAGGAGGATGCTGATTAAACAGTGTATCCCTGGAATATGATACACCCACCAACCGAAGTGGAAAGAGCATTGAATCCATGGCTTTAAGTCAGGTTTTGCTAGGTATTCAATTATTCGAAATGACACCCTCATTAAGAACTACTTTCCTATTTTGTGCATATATGGAATTTCACAGGTATTTTTTCTAGTGCAAACAAGATATACAGGGGCAGAGAGTTTTTTGGATTGTTTCATTCCCTTCAAAGAGACCCGAAGGCAGGAAATGGCCACACTCATTACATCTCTAAAGGGGCACGTTTCTACCCTCCTGAATACTAGACTTCTGGGTAGCCTAAGAAAGGCGACACCAAATATGATCAAGTCATTTTTCGTCTGCTCCTTTTGGTCTTGAGTTCGCTACAGTCCCGCCATTACCTCATCTCCCTAATCCAAAGTCCTGGTCCTTTGTCAAGTGTTTCATGTCAAAAATTAGCTATTCTTTTAGTCGCTAGTTCAGTCGCTCAGTCGTGTCCAACTCTTTGCGACCCCATGAATTGCAGCACGCCAGCCTCCCTGTCCATCACCAACTCCCGGAGTTCACTCAGGCTCATGTCATATCCAACTCTGCAACCCCATGGACTTCAGCATGCCAGGCTCCTCTCTGTCCTCCAGTATCTCCCAGACCTTGCTCAGGTTCTGCTGGTTGCTCACATCTCATCCTCTGCTGCCTCCTCCTCCTCTTGCCTTCAACCTTTCCCAGTTATTCTTAGGCAGGGTTAGTGAGGGGGGGGAAGGCTCCTGGTCTAGAACAGGACATTTTGGTGATGTACAGTTACTACAGGAGCTTCCCTGGTGGCTCAGATGGTAAAGCGTCTGCCTGCAATGCAGGAGACCCAGGTTCGATTCCTGGGTCAGGAAGATACCCTGGAGAAGGAAATAGCAATCCACTCCAGCACTCTTGCCTAGAAAATCCCATGGACGGAGGAGCCTGATAGGCTACAGTCCGTGGGGTCACAAAGAGTTGGACACGACTGAGTGACTTCACTTTCACCAGTTACTACAACCAGCACTTTTAGTACTATTTTAGTACTAACTGTTGTATATAAACTGAAAAAAAAAAAATGTAGCATCTAATAGCCCTCAAAGCTGTACAAAAGCTGCACAATTTTTAAAGTTTTTACCTTAAACAATGTAAGCTAACAGAAAAAAAGTCAAATGACAATTTTAATAGACTTTTAAAACAGTGTACAAGTATAAAACACTGGTTCTGTATTTCAAAAGATTGAGGAAGATATCCAGTCATTAAACAGTCTACAAAACATATGCCAGTAGATTACATAAAAGACTATGTACAATATAAAAAGCTGAAAACAGTCTTCACTGTAAAAATAATTTAAAACAAATTTTTCAATTTAAAATATCATCTATAGCACAAACACAGATCATGCAAATGGAAAACTAAATATACTGCATTCTTTAGTGTAGTCAAATTCAGATCGAAACATCTTTTAGGTAGGGAAATGGCCATTCAATAAAATTTTTTTCTCTGGCAGTAATGGTCCTAGCTGGATATTTTAAGCTTAAGAACAGCTGTTTTTCAAACCTTTCTTGTTAAACTGTAATAAATACTAAAGCAACATAAAAACACTTTTTGAAAGCAATGTTGGGGAAAGGTCTGGAAAATTAATCATTACTGTGCAGTTTTATAAAGTATGAACTTTTGTTGAAAGGCTAGAAGCTTCTGCAGCTGAAAAAGTTGTTCTCTAGTTTTAAGGCAGGCTAAGCTTTTAAATAAAGACATTATAGGAACTAGTTTCATTAACTATTCTGCTATTACAAGTTACATCACGTTCATCTCCATAATACTAGGCTAGTATGTTTGGTGTTTCTTAACACCAAGTCCTCCCGACAGGAAACATGTACTTACTGGCTTTGGAACCGTAACCGGGGTCTGTTGCTCTCGTTAATGGGCAAAAAAGGCAACAGCCCCAAATATTACACTCTCCCCAGCTGAAGTACCATTATTATTGATTCATAAAGGCTTTGCAGATTGACATTGGCAGTTTAATACTTGTGGAAAGGATCAATGCAAGCTCTACCACAGTGACAGGTGTTTAAACAACAATGGCAAATATTCTCAAAACTAAGGGGACCCAGGCAGGTACTATTGTTTCTAAAGCAACTGAAACATTTCCAAAGCATTTATTTTTTAAGTTAGTTTTATGAGCCAATATAGACATTACTACATGTCCACAGGAAGTACAAAAGCCATCTTCATTTGAACGATACATTTCTGAAACTGTTAGCACCAAGTTTCATTTTAAAAAAGCAAAGACAACTGAGTGCTCTCCCACATATAGTTGACTTCCTTCTCCCATTGCATGTCATGAGATTTTTAAAAAGTTAGCTGCCACAAGTTTTGGAAAATGCCAGTGTTTAAAAATAGGTAATTGTGCTAATAAAGAATCAAACGTTTCGCAGAACAGATTTGAGGATTTCAAACCATTCAATGTTACAACAAAAAGTGTGAAAATACCATTCTTTGGTCTAGATAAGCTGTTCCCTTTACATTAATTTAACATTCCAATGGCTTTTTGAAGACTGAAATGTTGAAACTCACTAGGCAAAAACAAAATTATATATACATGTCGATGTATCATACAAATGAACCTTTAACAAAGTCTAGTCCAATAGCTGACTAAAGATACTTACGTACCTTAAAAAAAAAAGTTAGTGTTTGAGTGTATAAGCACAGAAATAAGAAGTTAAAAATTACCCATTGGGGGGAAATCTGTTTTACCAGTCTATAAATATTATACCTTTCTGGTTTCCTTGCTCTATTGAGTTCACAAGTAAACATTCAATTTGACATGCTAAAGATCCTAATGCTGGTGGAACAATTTCTGTACCTGGACAATTACTATATTATGATTTGTTTGATGGATAGTTAATGCATGTTGCTTCCTGTTTCACGGATATAGCTTCATTAACTGCCTCTTGATCACCTCCATCAGCTTCAAATACAGTTCCTCCGGCTCTCTCATTAATATCAGCATCATCTTCCAAACCATTGTAAAATTCTTCATTCTCACTTTCATCCTCCATGGGTTCTTCTAAACTTGGACTCTGGCATGTTCCACTATCACTGTTACTGCCGCAAGAACTAGAGGATAAGACATCATCTTCAGAGTCGGAATATACCTCAGCGCCATGGAAAATGTAACGGTTTGGTGGTAAAAACAGATACTGATTATCTGAAACACAGTAATAGGAGAAAAATGGGTTATTTCCAGTTTTCTAAGACTTAGTATGATTGTGCTGTTTGGACAAGCGTAGGTTCTAACCTTTTACCTGAGTATCACTACTGCTGCTAAGTCGCTTCAGTCGTGTCTGACTCTGTGCAATCCCACAGACGGCAGCCCTCCAGGCTCCCCCGTCCCTGGGATTCTCCAGGCAAGAACACTGGAGTGGGTTGCCATTTCCTTCTCCAATGCAGGAAAGTGAAAAGTGAAAGTGAAGCTGCTCAGTCGTGTCCGACTCTTAGTAACCCCATGGACTGCAGCCTACCAGGCTCCTCCATCCATGGGATTTTCCAGGCAAGAGTACTGGAGTGGGGTGCCACTGCCTTCTCCGAGTATCACTACTAGAGGCTATTATTATATAGAGTTTCTCAACAACAAGCTACAGAAGCACTCAGTACTGGGTAGAAATCTTAGTTCTGCCACTCACAAACTTTGCAAATTGGGAGTGTTATCTCTATGCCTCAATTTCCTCATCTGGGTATGAAGTAATTTTCAAACACTATGAGGTAAGTATGAAAAAAAAAAAATTGTAGAGAGCCATGTTCAATGAGGCTTACTTAAACCAACTTCTTTGAGATTTGTTGAGATGAAATATCCAGCCACCACCCACCCTCTGAATCAGAAGCTATTTTTCTATGAGTCCTATCATGTTAAAGTGTTAAACAGTTAAAGTCCTAACAGTTAAAGCACTGTTAAGCTTTCTTTTGCAAAGCCCTCCCAAATTAGCATTCGCAGTGTAAGATTTAACCTCTCATGGTGAGGAGCCTTCCCCTCTCTCCCCTAAGCCAGAGTGACTCTCTCCCAGGTCAAGGCTCTTAAGAGCCCAGACTGATTCACAAAAGCTGAGTACTGCATAGTTCATCTGGAGTAATTAAGTTTCTCTTCAAAATGACTTTCAAGCTTTTTTAACACCCTATCTTGATCCAGTTCTCACT
Source organism: Capra hircus (assembly GCF_001704415.2). Lineage (NCBI taxonomy): Eukaryota > Metazoa > Chordata > Mammalia > Artiodactyla > Bovidae > Capra > Capra hircus. The sequence goes on from NC_030835.1 coordinate 21,208,227, forward strand.
CTGGAATAACCCATGTTTTGCACCATGAAAACCACATGGTGTGTCAGTGATTGGAGAAGGGAGTTGAGTACCTGCATTCTAGCTGCTGGCAGACCACCACATCTTGTGATTTTTAACAGGACCCTCTCCTCTAAATCACATCCTAGGAGCCAGTCTTCTAAGGGGTCCCAGCACATGGCTGTCCTGCCCTTTTACAGGTTTATTAAAAAACAGTTCATTCTGCCCTGGCCCCCTGAAGAACTGAACAATCTATTTCTCAGTTTAAGTACCCTGTACCTGTTTCTGTCCTACTGGCAATCTTACCTTTACAATATTCACATTTTATTTCTTATATGCTCCAACTTCCTCCTTTTCAGCCCTGACCTCACTACAAATGGTCGCAAACTAAAATGAGTAAACGTCAGTTGTTTGGTTTAAGCAGTTAAAAGTGTTAAGTTTTACATTCATCAGTTATCTTTTCATTTTTTTTTAAATTTTTTTTTTAGAACAAAATGTGTCCTCTTTATATTTATTTTTAATTTTAAAATCTTTAATTCTTACAGGCGTTCCCAAACATGAACCCCCCTCCCACCTCCCTCCCCATAACATCTCTGTGGGTCATCCCCATGCACCAGCCCCAAGCATGCTGTATCCAGCGTCAGACATAGACTGGCGATTCAATTCTTACATGATAGTAAGTTATCTTTTCAAATGCTCACAATGCTATGAGAGGTAGATCTGACAATGCAGTCAAATTCTGAAGCCTGTATCTTTAAAGGTCTAAATTAGCAGAATAAAACCAAGGTATACCAATTTTCTGGGGCAGAGTTTTATACATTTGACCCATCTGTCAAAGAGCCAAAGAATATTGTGAGTGCCTAAGCAGACTTTGGAGAAGGAAATGGCAACTCACTCCAGTATTCCTGCCTGGAGAATACAATGGGCACAGGGGCCTGGCAGGCTATAGTCCATGGGGTCAAAAAACGAGTCAAGACACAAAGGACAAACACACGCGCAGACTCTGTACACGACAGAGACTTACCTGACTAAATCAACAGCAATTTTTGTACTTCTGACTTTTGCCACATTGATAAGCATAAGTATTCTATGCTTTTTCTGGTTTTCCCCGTGGAAGACTTCACCAACTTACAGTTACGCCTTCTATAACCTAGTGCCCACTAAGTAGCATCTACCTTTTAAAATTCTCACCTTTTTTTTTCCCCCATTCACCCATTTTTGTAATTATACACAAATATCAGTTGCTTGGATGGGTGTTTCCCGAACTTGCTGCAGTCCTAGTTTGGAAATACCCAAAGGCTTATTCAACTGAACTAAAATTTATTTATGGCAAATGATTAGAACACACAATACATTTGTCTGAAATTTCTTGCCAGTTTTCACAATGTATGGTGAGTGAGAGAGTTTTAAGCAGGACAAGATTGTTGCATCTAAGAGCACAATTTTCTGTCTTAAGGTTTTTCACCATAGGTTAATACTTGTGCACAATGGTCTTAAAAGGTAGAAAGTGATTTCATCCATATTAATACAAATTGGTAAGGACTTTTCATGAGTCAAAACAGAGCAGATGCTATTTCTGATAGTCAGTGGAGAAGAACCAGATGTTTCCTAGATCTGAAACAGCAACAGGTTAACAGAACCTGGAATCTACCTGGCTCTTCTTCACTCCAGTTGTTTCCTTGGACAGGGTATTTAATCTCTGTGGTCCTTGTTTTCCCACCTGTACCTGAGAAGGAATAGTCTCGTCCCTAACTGAAATCAGATACTGAAACAGAAAATATGTCAAGTCACTGACCCAAATCTTATCATTTTCACCATCTAAAGCTCTTAGCAGAGAACAGGGGAGCACTCAGTAGTCCCAGTTAAATGCTTAACTTCTCACTCCCTAGAGAAACTCAAGGTACAGAGCACACTGTTAGACACCATTTCTTCCCCGTATTATTGAAGATACTGTTTATCTTTTTCTAGCTTAAAATCTCAAATTTAGTTTCTCTAAACACAATCAACTATTAAAATTTACCTGCATGAAGTTAACACTAACTAGCTTGCCAAAATTGCTCACTTCCTGCAAATATTCCTTTGAAACTGAAGCGTATTGTACAGAGTGAAGTAAGTCAGAAAAACACCAATACAATATAACGCATATATATGGAATTTAGAAAGATGGGAACAATGACCCTATATGCGAGACCACAAAAGAGATTCCTGTAAAGAACAGACTTTTGGACTTGGTGGGAGAAGGTGAGGGTTGGATGATGTGAGAGAATAGCACTGAAGCATGTATATTACCATATGTGAAACAGATCGCCAGCCCAGGTTCAATGCATGAGGCAGGGTGCTCAGGGCTGGTGCACTGGGACAACCCTGAGGGATGGGATGGGGAGGGAGGTGGGAGGGGGGTTCAGGATGCGGAACACATGAACATCCACGGCTGATTCATGTGAATGTATGGCAAAAAACACTACAATACTGGAAAGTAATTAGCCTCCAATTACATAAATTTACGAAAAAAATAATAGTTATACCCTCAAAATGGCCCAACAGCCTTTCTTACCATCAAGGCGTTTACTAATCTGCTCCTTTGCAAGTCTGGCTGGCCAGCATTTTCTCACTGTTTCAGCAACTGAAGTTCTTTCATTTTTCTCCCCAGAATCGGAGACAGCATTCTTCAAATCTGGACTCTCCAACTGTTCGTCAGCACTCCCAATGCTTCTAGTAGAAGTCTGCACCTCCTGTGCTTTTTCTGTGCCATGGTCGTTTGATTCAGACACATCAGCATCATCGACATTACTCTTTGTTTCTTGGTCTAAAAGAGCGACAATCACTGAAGAATCTGGTGGTGAAGTTCTTTCTGGTGAACTTGAGCCTTCTGAAATATTGAGGGGTGTGGGTGGCAATTCTGACAAATGTGCCAACTCTTTTTGTATTCGAGGAGGTTTTTCAGTAATTTCTGAAAGCTTCACAGGGTTACAGCAAAGTTTGGCATATTCGCCACCTAACCTATGACACAGTTCATTAATAATTACGTCACAGTCTCCAAGAAGCTCTACATCAAAATGCAGATGAGGCAAAGGTTCCCTATTAATCAGTATCTGAGGCACTTCATGGGGTATGGAACCTAAGATTAGGGTGAAAAAAATAAGAATTAAGAGAAAAGAAGGGAGGTGCACTTATAAAACCAAAACAAACGCAGTATGTAAACTCTTAACGGAATTTCCTGGCCAGTTCAGTGGTTAGGACCCTCTGCTTTCACTGCCATGGCCAGGGTCCTATCCTTGGTCAGGGAAATAAGTTCCTGCAAGCCAGAAGAAACCTAATGCTTCCCAATACCAAAAGAAGACGCCACTCTAATCGAGCTATTGTATACCATCACACTATTAAGTCAATAGATGAGCATCACAATTTCCTCTAGCACTTGATTACCTCTTGCCTCAAACGTCTACATTCTGTGTTCAGTTTCCCTGTTTCCCTGTCTGTATAATAGGGTAACTACTGCTCCACAAGATTGCAGTGAGGAGTAAGTGACTTAATATGCAAAGTTCTTGGCTCTTAGTAGGTGAGAGTTTTCTCTACTTAAATGGCTTCTGATATAAAGTATATACCAATCTACTCTCCACTTGTGCCTAACATCACCAACATGTTATACTACCCCACAGAAAGCTTGTCAGAAGTTCTCTGCTCTATGTTTAAATAGAAAAAAATTAAGCTTAGACATTTTCTTTTTAGTTACAAATTATCCTATAATCTTTTTGAATAGTTTCTATTAAAGCAGCAGTTTAGCTGCCTATTGGCTGGTGTGAGGGTCTAATTCTCTCGTTAAGGGTTTGATATTCTCTTCTCTGCCCCTGCCCTCACTTTTATGGCACAAGTGATGCAACTGAATTAGCCCCTCTATCTTCCTCCCCCTTACTTGCTCACTAGAGGGAGAAAAAAATGTAGTATAGGAGCATGGGTTAAAGAAATATTCTTGAAAGTAACAGGGAATTCAGTTGTATTCAAGCATTTTTATACACATGCACACCCTTTTTGTTAGAGCTGATCTACATATAATGCTTATGATTGTTATTCTTACTAAAACAATCATTTTGAGTCCCAAAATTCTCTTACATGAGTACTTACACAATATCAAGCTATTCATCTGAACTTACTAGAATGTGAAACATTAGCAACAGGCTCAAATTAAGATTAAAATAGATTATTTTTAATGTTTCCGATGTATATGTAAATTAGCTGATGCTAACGCCTACCGCATTAAAAACACATCCCACTGAAAAGTTACGTTGAACTGTTTCCCTTTGTTATTCTGTTTTGAAAACCCTCTATTCCCATTGAAATTTCAGATTAATCAATCTTCATGAACAAGAATGTGTCACCTTTAAAAACCAAAGTTTGGCTCTTTACTACTCTTAATGAAAAACAGATCACTGGAGTATGCTCTACATACCCACAACCCATGGAAAAATATATAGAAATGGTTCTCTAAAAATCATTACCAACTTACTTGGAATTAGTGCTACTGGTCTTACTTTCAGGGAAGATCCGATAACAATGAGAAGATCAACTTCATCTTTGTCATACTTCATGGCTCTATGAAACTGTTCTGGTAAATTTTCACCAAAAAAGACAATCTCTGGTTTCATGATAGCAAGCGGTTCATCAGCTGGGCATCTAGGACATCGAGGAACCACCTATGTGTTCCAGATGTTGGTTGAGGAGGGAAAGAGAATGCCAAGTCCCAGTTAGAATTGTCAACATTTCCACACTTAGCAAGAAATCATTTCAAATTTATCAAAGAAAACAGAAAAACTGGATAAATAGAGAAAACTGGATAAAACCTAAACATCAACTATAAATGACACTCCCACTTATTTCACTAACATACAATGAAATACAATTGTGCTATTATCTGCTGCTAATATCTGTATAGACCCACATTTGACATTAAAGAGAATTAAGAGGAAAAAGCAACATGTGTATACATGTACATGAGTCTTAACCTTTAAAAGTTTGGGACTGCCTGGAGGTCAGGTGGTTAAGAATCCACCTGCCAATGCAGAGGACGTGGGTTTGATTCCTGGTCCAGGAAGATCACATGCTGTGGGGCAACTAAGCACACGCACCACAACTACTACACCTGCCACACAGAGCCGCGCAAGAAGAAGAGAAGCTACCACAGTGAAGAGCCTGCACGCCACAACAAAAAGCAGCCCCACTTGCTGCAACTAGAGGAGGTCTGCACGCAGCCAAAATCGTAGGGAGTCTGTAAAATACAATTCCATTCTAATATGCTATCTTCTCATAATTATATGATTTTATATATAGCTATGCACATTGAGTTTTATTTCTGGATGGTTTTTATGCTCTGCCATCTTCTTAAAATTTTTTTGGCAATAAGCATACATGAAATATTTTGTAATGTTTAGGAAGTCAATTTCATCATTCAAAAGAGATTATGGGGACTTCTTTGATGATCCAGTGGCTAAGACTCTGCCCTCCCACCGCAGGGGCCCAGGTAACTAAATCCCACATGCTGCAACAAAGATCCACAACTAAGACCCGGCGCAGTCAAATAAATACTTTTTAAAAAAGAGGGCAGTTTTCAACTTCAGGTAATGAAAGGTTTTTGGGTACTTCTCTGTAATCCCCCATAGTCATGGATGTTTCTGTACCACATAAATACTTTCAGGGGGAAAAAAAAAGGATTGAGGCAAAAGAAACAGATCAGAGACAAGCACAAATCCTAAGATATGGGTGATAAATTACCTGATTAAAAATATCTCCTCGTACAGCTTCACAGTCAACTTTATATTTACAAATCAGGCAAGATGCTGTTGCAAAGGAACCTAAAAACAACCAACAAATACACGCTTTATTAAAGAAATTTTTCCATTTCTTAAATAAGTTATAATTAAATCTGATACTAGAAAAGCTGGAGACTTTAGAAATTTTAAGAGGTTCCACAAAAGAGATATTGATATAATGACCCTTCCTAAAGCTACTCTTTTAATAAAATACTACTAACTCCTCCAGGACTAAAACTGCAGATTTGGAAGGTTACGATTGTATTAGCTTAACAGTTTTTTTTTTCAGAAACAGTTTAGATACAATAAAAGTCTATTCAAACTTGTTTTAAAGTCTTCAAATTTCTGAATTCTGTACATCTGACCTCATCAGCAGTTCCTTTGATTGCCTCAGGATGCCATGTTTTTTTTCATCCATAGCTAATATCACTTTTGTAATAAAAAACATTATTTAAAAGAATGTAACAGGCTTCCCTCATGGCTCAGTGGGTCAAGAATCCACCCCCAATGCAGGAAATGTGGGTCTGATCTCTAGGTTAGGAAGATCCTCTAGAGAAGGAGATGACAACCCACTCCAGTATTCTTGCCTGAAAAATCCCATGGACAGAGGAGCCTGGTGGGCTACAATCTACGGGGTTGCAAAGGGTCACACATGACGAAGCACAGTATTTGAAACTTAAGTGTATACAACTGCTACATCTTTTGAAATCCAAATTAACATCTGACATTGGATACAATTAAGAGCTGAGGCCAGTATTTCAGGTTTTGTATTTTTGCAGTTTACTTTCCTTATCTACACCTGATCAGGTACATGATTAAATAATAAGGCTTAATCTCCATTCCTAAATGGCAGCCTACTTACTAATCCTAATTTTTCCTACAAAACTAATATAATGAGAAAAGCAATTCTGAAGTTTACTAACCATGGCACTGAATTATCTTTTGGATTCCTGCAACCTGCTCCAGTGTATCTATGTTCTGAGTATAGTTGCGAAGTAGTTTTCCTTCCTTATCAGACAAGGCTATGAATTTGTGACAAAGAGATGGTTGGAATTGTCCAGGATATATTTCCTAGATAATGCAAAAAGCAGAACAAACATTTAAGTGTTAACAAATGTCACAGGTTTAGGTTTAACAACAACAAAAAAACTACCAATGATAATTAGAAAACAATACATGACAATCTTAAAGCATCTAGATGGATGCAACACACACAAAAGGATTGTTGCTATAATACAAATAAAACTCAGCAATTAGTAAACACAGCCTCTCAAAAAGGATAAAATCGACCTGCAAACATCTCTTATGAATGATGCTATTTTAATAAAAGTCAGAAGAAATACATACCTTAATATAGGTCTAATTTTTGTTGGCTGCAAATTCAGATTTTTTTTTTGTAAAGGAAAAGGGAAAAGTTTATATTGAAATAAAAAATACTAGAGATATGGTGACTTCTTTTTTAAAACTAAAAAAGGCACTGTCAACATAATATTTAAAGTTTTTGATTCATCATTCATTATAAATATCAACCTGTTGGAAGTTGAAAGCTAAAGGTTTAATTCCTTACCAAAACTGTTTTCCTTCCACTGCACAGGCACATACTGGTATAGTATAGAGCTGCTCATGAATGCTGAGTTGCTGGATTTTGTGTGTGTGTTTTTCCCCCCAAATAATGCTTCAATGCTGTTTCTTCTTTAAAAACAAAGAATTCAGATATACACATGGCAAAAAGATCAGAAAAAAAGTATCAATTTTGGTCCTCTCAACTTTTGACAGTGTTTTTATTAAATTTCATTTAGTAAGTGACTATGGCAAAGGAAGTTTCTTCTCTACTTTTTCATCGAAGCAGTACTTCTACCTACTTCCTTACCATTCATTACAGCCTCTAACCTACTAAAGTGCTAGCAAAAAACTAGATACAACCATATGTCCACCAACAGAGGACTGGCTGTAGAAACATGGTGCATCCATAACAGCGGGTAGTGCAGCCATTAAAATGAATGAGGGAGTGCCCTGCAAGATGGCCGTGACATGTGAATAAAGTCAAGTTAGTCACCAGTGTGTGTAGTTTTGTTTTTGTTGTTGTGTAAAGAAGCAAAGATGGGAATTATATGCAAAGCACAGATACTTTCATTTAAACAAGTCAGGAAGGATAGAAACAAGCTATAAAACTGGGAAGGGGGTTGGAGTCTTCAGTTCTGACATTATACAAAAACGTTTAATAGTAAAGATTCTACATGACTCTAACTTTTAATCTACTTAATAGTTCAAGTTTAAAAAACTGCCTACCAAGATACCCTTTAGATGAAAATAATAGGCATGTCTCATTATAAATCTCATTATAAGGTCTATTACATGACCTTACATTATAAGGTCACATACATGACCATATGCTGCTGAAAATGTGACATACACAAAACCCAAGAATTCTGCCTCCCAAATTTTTATCATAAAGTTCATGAACAACTCTGCAATTCAAGCAAGACAATGCATATAGAAAGAAGTAACAAGTGAAGAGTTTATGAAAGCTAATGTTTATAAAAAACATTATGTCACATTATGTTTGGACAACTAGGTTGTGCTTTGTTAACCACCGTTTTCTCATCAGATTGCTTTGTTCTAATACCAGCACCTTACAACTCTCCCCTCTGGAAACAGCTGTTAAAATTTTTTTTATCAAATATAATATTCTAGGCAACGGACAGAACAGTAGCCAGGATAACAGCATGGTGGCAGTACAAGAACAAATGGCTGCCACCTTCAGAGCAAGGCTGAGCAGTATCAAGGGTGCCAGGACTCCACCCCCTAGAATGAAGTTTCATGTGCCTTACTGCCCACCCTTTTCAAAAGGGAAGGATTAAGAACAAAATCCTGTGAGACACTAGCTCTTCTCCTCCCTGACTGCTTGAAGATGATGAACGACACAGAGTACTAAATTTATGACCAACTGATTACCTCAGTGGAAACAAATGGTCATCGACGACCTTCACCATGGGTAGGAAATAGTACCCAAGACAGAAACTCAGGAAAAAAAAAAAAAAACTCTAGCCAAAATGTACAAAACCATACCAGATGTCACCCTTGTATTTGGACTCAGAACCCATTTTGGTGGTGGCAAGACAAATGGCTTTGGCATGATTTTAAATCCCCGGGATTATGGAAATAAGAATAAGCCCAAACACAGGCTTGCAAGTCATGGCCTGGAGGAGGAGAAAAACACGTTAAGAAGACAGCGAAAGGAAGGTTGGAACAGAATGAAGAAAGTCGGGGAGGCTGCAGGGGCCAATACTGGTGCTGGCAAAAAGGAGTCAAGCTGCAGTGATTATCTGTGGTGACTGTAAACTTCTGAAAAGAATTTAATAAACTAGAATTGTTAAAAAAAATTACAACAAAAATTTGTGGGATACTAGATTCAGCTCTGTACTCCAGTTTCCCTTCATGACCAACGCACTAACAATTCAGGGGTAATTTAGTACTTAGATTTACAAATCAATTCCTGTAGTTCGGAATAATTTATGAAGGGTTTGTTTTATTTTGTAGGCTTACGTTTAATGGTTATTTGAAACTTTGTCTATTTTCTTCCAAATATGCAGTGGACCATGTCTGAATCACTAGATTTAAGTACTGCATTCCAACTAAGGGATATAATCTGAAATTATGAGAAAAATTTACTCTGAAAGGACTGTTTTAACAGAACTACCCCTAAGTAAGGACTCACCAAATTTGAGATGCCACTATTTCAATAGAGAGTATGAAAAGTTGTTAAGAAACTAGAATTTAAATTTTCTAAGCTCCCAATCCCTTAACTAGGAAAATTTGTTAAAAATCCAATTGAGGGCTTCTCTGGTGGCTCAGTGGTAGAGAATCCACCTGCCAACGTAGAAGCATGGGTTCAATCCCTGGTCCAGAAGATCCCAGATTTCCTGTGGCAACTAAGCCCGTGCACAGCAACTACTGAGCCAGCGCTCTAGGAGGATGAGAGCCGCAACTACTGAGCTCACATGCCACAACTACTGCGGCCCGTGCGCCCAAGAGTCTGCGCTCCTCAACAAGAGCAGCCCCTAGTGAGAGGCACCATGAAGAGTAGCCTCCACCTGCCCCAACTAGAGAAAGCCTACATGCAGCAATGAAGATCCAACACAGACCAAAAAAACAAATTAAAAAAAAACTAATTGGCTGGCAGGAGATACAATTTTCAGGTAAAATCCAGATTAATTCTTCCTGTTGGAATTGTGACATTCCAGATCTGTTCTAAGCAAGACAGGCCATCCTAAATCTGAATCTCCTTAAGTCCTATTAAGGAACCAGTCATGTGGGTTGGACCACTGTTATTGCCACAGGAATCCATTTACAATAGACTGAAAGCAGAACTGGGACCAAATGCTTGAAATGCTATTAAATGACAAGCTGATTTTATAAGCTATGTCCAGAAATGTGCAAACAATCCAGTAATTGGCCACTAGCAACCAACTTTTTTGCCACAGTGAGTTTTCACGTAGGAATAATGGTTTTTCTCCAGAGATGCTCTCTGCTTGTTTGCTTCTCACAATTTCTACCAATATGAATGAGAATCCAGTCAAAGGCAGGGGTGTTAACTGCAGCCCCTCGAAACTAGAAGGACTCACCAAAGTTTGATATGCCACTATTTCAATAGATAGTAGGAAGAGTTGTTAAGAAACTAGAATTTAAATTTTCCAAGGTCCCAAAAAGTAAGTGAAACCAACTGACCACAGTAATGAAAAGTCTTCATAATCCCTAGTCTTGTTTCACTCATTCCACAAAATCATAGACTACTCAGTATCTTTCCTAGTCAAAAACTTGTAAATCAGTCACCTGACAAATGTACTTTTTTCCCCATTAAAAAGCTGGCTTACTCAACTTTTTCCACACTGGGATACCAGATAGCAAGTATTTAAGGTTTTGCAGGCCATCTGGTCTCTTGTCTTTATGGTCCGTATTACAACCACTCAAGTCTTCCACTGTAGTACTTAAGCAGCCACAGGCAACATGTCAGTGAATGAGCATGGCTGTGTTCCAGTGAAACTATTTATAGTCACTGATATTAGAATTTCATATAATGTTCACATGATGCAAAGTATAATTCTTTTTATTTTTTTTCATATCCATTTAAGTTTTAGCTCATAGTTGTAAATAAACAGGCAGTGGGCCACATCTGGACTAAGGCTGTAGTTTGCTGGCCCCTATACTAACATAAGAGAATTTCAATTAGTGAAGCTATTCACTAATACTTAATGTATGTCCCAGGTATAACAGGAGCGCTTTATAATAATGCTGCAGACTGGGCTGAGGACAGGATTTTTACATTTTCAAGGACTGTACAGGAAAAGAACACAGTATGACAAAGTTCCCATGCGGGCCACAAAGCAGGTTACATTTACTACCAGGGCCTGTACAGAAAAGATCTGTTGAACCTCCTTTCTAGACATATATACCCCCATCTTGCAGGTGAGAAAACCAGAGCACAGGAGTAACACCAAAAGTCACAAAAGCCAGTAAGTAGCAGAACTATCATTCAAACCCAGTTTTGATGCCAAAGTGCAGCTCTTAACCACTATGCAATTTCTGATCCCTCAGCTTCATGTTCCCTGTTTTTCCTTCAGGTGAAGTACCATTTATATTAGGTATTGCAAATCAGTCTACTGAGACTTATCTAGTTAAGCATTTTTCACATTACACATCCCACATGGGATTACTGGAGACGAATTCTAATCACCCACCAACACGTCAAGAATATATGTTCTCAGGACTTTCCTGAGGGCACCATGGATAAGAATCCCCTTGCTAACGCAAAGCACATGGGTTCAATCCCTACAACAGGAAGATTTCAAATAGCACAGAGCAACTAAGCCCATGCACCACAACTACTGAGCCTGTGTGCTGCAAGTACTGAAGCCGATGCACTTACAGCGTGTGCTCTGCCAGCAAGAGAAGCCACCGTAATGAGAAGCCAAGCACTGGAAGAGTCACCCCTACTTGCTGCAACTACAGAAAGTCTGTAGAAAGCAACAAAGACCCAGTACAACCAAAAATAAATCATTAAAAAAAAAATACACGTTCTTGGGAATTTCCTGGCAGTCCAGTGTTCAGGCCTCCACGCAACTTTTACTGATAGGGCCCAGGTTCAATCCCTGGTCAGGGAACTAAGATCCCACAAGCAGGGAACCAAGATCCCACAAGCTCTGCATTGCAAACAAAAAAAGTTCTCACAAATCAGTACGAAGAAAAGAATCTCAATAAAAAAAAAATACTAAGAACAACAGGCGATTCAAAGATATACACATGGCAAGTAGTAAGAAACAGTCATCTACGCTAGTATTAATAACAAAAAAAGAACAGTTAGTTTTAACTGCCTTGAAAACTCTAGATAGCCATTAACAGATGATTAGATAATACTGTGGTTCAACTATGAAACAATACTATGCAGCCTTTTCTTTAAAATGAGGTATATTTAAGAGCCATTATGAAACTATTTCCAAGAATATTAAGTGGGGGGAAAAAAGCAATATAGAGAGAAGAGTGTGATTTTGTTGGTAGTCATTTTTAAAGTATTATTAGAAACTTACAATAATATTTCTCCCCCCTACACACACACACAAACAGGTTTACTCTTTTTTTTTCCTAGAAGGAAACCAGTGATACATTTGACTATGGTAACCTTTAAGAAAGATTAGATAGGAAAACCAAAGGGAGAGGCCAACTAACATGTTTTCTACAGTTTCAATCTTTTCAAACCATACACACAACACAAGACATTCTAAAAAAAAAAAAAACCAACAATACTAATGTATCATGGGAGACTTTTTCTGTGGGAGAAAAGAGTATGGGCATGCTAATTTAGCTTTCCAATACACTTCTGATGGGAGTACGTTTTATTCACCCACAACCATTAGCAATTTTGCTTTCAGGAAATTTAGAACATTAGAAACATATGAAAAAGGACAATCAGAGCAATACGCTTTTAGCAACAGAAAGCAGAAAATGTCCAAAATGAATACTTGCCAGATGAGTTACAATAGATGGAACCTATGATGAACCACCTAACACTGGGATTGTTATCAAGTATTCAAGTATCTGACAGTTTACTGAACGGAAAATACTACAAATGAGCTGGTTTTAAGATTCCTTAACCTTGTAACTACTTAATCTGGTATGTTTTGTACCTATCAATAAAGTGACAATTTACTGAATAAATATACATTTTGGAAGTTCGTATTTATCCTTCTCCTTTCCTTTAGGGGAAAGAACATTCACCGTATTCAATATGGGACAGCAACTATATCTTTGAACACAGTCCTTAAAAAAAAAAGGTTATTTTATACAACCTCAGTTTCACCTTCACTGACTCTTAATAAAAATCACTCATATTTATCAACACCAGATAAATGAATTAATCTTTATAACTGCCACTCATATAGAAGGATTGTTTTTCATGGACTCCTGAGAACCATGGCCACAATTCATTATCAATTTAAGCCCTTATGCAAGAAGACAATGGTTCAGAACAAGAATATATAGCTTTGATGTTGGCCTTAATTGTTCTCCTATAGAAGAATTCAAAGTGGTGCCATAGCTAGGCACACTGTTGATACACTAGTGGCTCAAACAGGGAGCAATTTTGCAGGAGACATCTGGCAACATCTGGACACATTTTTGATCGTCAACACTGACGAGAGGGTGCTAATGGTATTTAATAGGAAAAGGCCACTGGTTGCTGCTAAATATCCTACAGTGCACAGTACTCACTGCAAAGACTTATCCATCCCAAATTGTCAGCAGGTTGAGAAACTGCTCTAATGAACCAGTAACCTCTTCTACACACCTTTCCCATTACTTGGAGGTCTCAGTCTAGAGGAAATCTGTTTCTTCTCCATTATATACAATCAACGGCTTGATACATCTAGAGAAACTTTCCTTCCAAAAAGGTCTAAATTCACAATATTTCCTGTTTTCATGGCTTTATTATTAAATTCATTTTCTTTCAAAAGGAACCCCCCTACACTGCTGGTGTAAATTGGTACAAACACTATGGAGGTTCCTTAAAAACCTAAAAGAGAGCTGACATATGATCCTAAAACACACTCCTGGGCATATATCCAGAGAAAACTATAATTCAAACAGATACATGCAACCCCAATGTTCTGTAGCACTATTTACAACAACCAAGACATGGAAACAACCTACTGTCCATCAGCAGGCGACTGATAAACATGTGGTGAATACACACCATGGAGCCATAAAAAGAACGAAATAATGCCGTTTGCAGCAAAATGGATGGACCCAGAGATTATCATGCTAAAGTGAAGTAAGCCAGACAGAGAGAGACAGATGTCAAACATCACTTCTTTTAAAAAATAAAAATAACAAATTAACTTACTAAAGAGAAACCGATCCAAAGACACAGAAAACAAACTTATGGTTACCAAAGGGGAAACAGGTTATAAATTAGGAGTTTGGGATTAACATATACTCACTCCTATATATAAAACAGATAACCGGGACTTCCCTGGCGGTCCACTGTTAACAATCTGCCTGCCAATGCAGAGGGCACGGGTTTGATTCCTGGTCTGGGAAGAGCCCACATGTTGTGGAACAGTGAAGCCCATGCGTGGCAACCACTGAGCCAGTGCTCCAGAGCCTGTGAGCCCCAGCTACTGAAGCCCGCGCGCTCTGAGAGCTGTGCTCTGCAACAGAAGCCGCAATGAGAAGCCCTTGTGCCAAAATGGAAGAGCAGCCCCTGCCTGCTCCAACTAGAGAAAGCCCTCGTGCAGCGACAAAGCCCAGGACAGCCAACAGACAAATAAAAATAGATGGCCTATAAGACCTACTGTAGAGCACAGGGAACTATGCTCAATATTTTATAGCAACCTACAACGGAAATAATCTGAAAAAAAAAAAAGATACACAACTGAATCACTGTGCTATACACCTGAAACCCAGTTTAAATCAACTTACACATCAACTTAAATTCATTTTCTCTCACAACTAGCAAAGTAATCATCTTTTTAAACTTTCTGCCTAGTATAGAAGAAACTGGTATAAAATTTTAGATTCTGAGTATTTTACTCATGTATTCTTTTTGGAATCTAGTAAAATATTACAAGATTTACATATCCTCCGCATTCTTAATTTCTGAACACTATCCTTCATTCTTTGTCCTTTCTTATTTGTCCTTCAGCTTTTTCCTAATTATTCATTTTTAGACTCAAATTAACTCAGTCTCTCTTACCTATTACCATTTATTTTAAGCAGTACTTCAGCAACTAGATGCTTTCCTTTTGGTAGTTTTTAGTGTGAGAAGTGAACAACAATCTTGTATGACCAGCAGTTATAAAGATTAGTTCATTTGTTTAGCTCCAACTTTCATAGAGAAGTGAAACATGCTGCCTCTACCAACTTTTTCTTCTCCCAGCCACCATAAAATCTGTACACTGTAATAAATTAAAACTGCCATTTTTACTCTGGGCTTCCCAGGTGGCTCAGTGGTAAAGAATCTGCCAATGCAGGAGACACTCGTTTGATTCCTGGATGGGGAAGATGCCCTGTAGTAGGAAATGGCAACCCACTCCAGTATTCTTGCCTGGGAAATCTCACGGACACAGGAGCCTGGTGGGCTACAGTCCACGGGCTCACGGAGAGCTGGATATGACTCAGCCACTGAGCACAGCACAGCAGCATTCTTGCTCCAATTCAGATCTTATTTTCTCTTTTGCCCTGTCAGATTTCTGTTATGTGCATTTTTATAACCTGTCTTTGTAAGAGTAATACTTAATTGCTTCTGTAGATTCTTATATATCAAAGCCAGTTTAAATTGCCTGGACTGCTCAGCTGGTAGAGCATCAGATTTTTAATCTGAAGTTCAAGTCCCTGTCAAAGCACCAAACAAGAATATTCTACTAAAACCAGTTTAGGCTAAAACTGAATACTCATTATGTAACTTAGACAACAAAGATTACAATCTTTCTCACCTTGCTATTTGTACTCTCAGTTATCATATTTTCCCCAAGTGTGAGATTACTACCTTTACTAGGCAATTTAATATACACTTAGGTGACAGTTTTGAAAAAGCTGGAAAGTTAGTCTGGGCATGTTGTTTCCTCTCAGAACAC
Source organism: Capra hircus (assembly GCF_001704415.2). Lineage (NCBI taxonomy): Eukaryota > Metazoa > Chordata > Mammalia > Artiodactyla > Bovidae > Capra > Capra hircus. The sequence goes on from NC_030835.1 coordinate 21,224,152, forward strand.
AGAATTTACAGCAAAAATCTTGTGAGCATTAAATAAATGCACCAGTAAATCAAGCTCTTATACTCAGATACAAGATCAAACTGATTTCTGGTTACTTGATGGCTTTCTTCCAGTGTTGATTCCTGTGCAGTTCCCTTGGGGTCTGGCGGTTGAGACTCTGCACGCCCACAGCAGACTGCAGGAGGCGTGAGTTCCACCCCTCGCCAGGGAACTAAGGTCCCGAAGGCCACACACAGTGAGGACAGAAAAAAGTGTTAATTTCCGATAGCCAGAGCCAGTGTCTTAAGTCCAATCCAGGAAACCAAGTAACTAATATTTCACTGGTCTTCAAAGTCCTGCAGCAGTACCCCCAGCACTAGTTTATAAAAAACACTAATATCTTCACAAATTCACATTCTTGTGACAAAGAAAAACAGAAACTAACTTTACATTATTTGCTCAGCTCACTGTGAACCAGTAGTCTATTCTAAAGGACAGACCATCATCACTGCTGATATATGAAATTCAAAAGTTTTCTAAGTTTCAAGTTGATTACTGGCAAGATTCAAATTTCTCTTAGTAGCCTGCAAAAAGTTTTCAAATTCAGTTTTCAGTTTTAGCAAGTAAATCATTTTCTAAAATATTCCAATGTAATATCCCCATTTTATTCTAATTCCTGTTTATAAGCACACTTGCACAAAACAAAATTATTTAAGATAGTCCATCAATTTAAGCTAACACATGTATTCTAAATCGGTGGAGGTTTTCCTATAGTTATATAAACAGACTACATGATTTGAAAGTAGTTGAGGTCATCCTTTAATTAAAATTCAGTTCTATTTCATTTCTATGCCCATTAAAAAATAATCAGTAATACAAAAGACCCTTTCAAGCATACTGAAGTTTAGCAATAACAATTTACCAAATTTTGAATTTACTGCACCAGCAACTATTAACATCATGCAAGCATACCTCAGAGACACCATGAGTTTGGTTCCAGACCACAGCAAAAAAGCAAATATCCCAATCAAGTCAGTTAAATGAATTTTTTTGGTTTTCCCATTCGTAGAAAGTTATGTTTATACTATACTGTCATTCATTAAGTGTGCAATAGCATTATGTCTCAAAAAAATGTACATTCCTTCATTAAAAACATTTTATTGCTAAAAAGAATGCTAACCATCACTACATCCTTGGTATTAACAAAGATCACTGATCCCAGATCATAACAATAATGAAAAAGTCTGAAATATTGTGAATTACCAAAGTGTGACACAGCCATAGGTGAGCAATGCAGCTGGAAAAATGGCACCTACAGATTTGCTTGATGTAGGGTTGCCATTATGCCTCAAATTTGTGAAAACAAAAAAGCTCACAGTGTCTGTGAAGATTAAGTATACAGGGACAGGGGCTTCCTTGGTGGGGTCCAGCGGCTAAGAATCCCCCTGCCAATACAGGAGACATGATTCTATCCCTGGTCCAGGAAGATCCCACATGCCGCTGGGGCAACTAAACCCATGAGGTGCAACTATTGAAGCTAACACACCCTAGAGCCTGTGCTCTGCAACACGAGCAGCAGGGAGAAGCCTGCGCACCACGGAGGAGTCCCTGATCGGCACAACGATAGAAAGCCCTTGGGCAGCAATGATGACCCAGCGTAGCCCCACCCCCTCAGAAAGAAAGGTGAGATGCTTCAAGTATACAGTGAGAATGTGCATAGACTGTATGCAAATACCACTGTATAGAGAGACTTAAGCATCCTCTGATTCTGCTATCTGAGTGAATCTTAAACCAATCTCCACCTCAGATACCAAGGGATGACTGTTACGTCAAACTTTAAACTCCAGAGTTACCAAATAAAAACATCTGAATCATATACACAATTCAGATTTTCTAGTAACCACATTAACAATGTGAAATTTTCACAATTTATAACCCAATTCCAAAGTATAATAATAATATAATCATTATATAGAATATATAATTTATATTTTGTATGTTTTTCATAGTAGGTGTCCTAAACCTGGTATGTCTTCCACACTTGTTAACATAACATCTCAGTACAGTACACTTAGGTACTCAATAGCCCCACATGGCAAATGGCTTCTGAACTGGACAGAGCAACCCTAAATACTCTAGAGCAGAATCAACCCTGACTAAAATGCAATCTAAGAACCTTCTCCACCTCGATCACAGGCATATCTCCTCATATTATAAAACATACTGAGCAGATGTTATAATCTTTGTGATCCATAAAAAATATTCAATTCAGTAATGCTACTTTTATATGATCTACTAACCTCTAGAAAGAACTGATGCTTTTTAACTGTGGTGTTGGAGAAGACTCTTGAGAGTCCCTTGGACTGCAAGGAGATCCAACCAGTCCATTCTAAAGGAGATCAGCCCTGGGTGTTCTTTGGAAGGAATGATGCTAAAGCTGAAACTCCAGTACCTTGGCCACCTCATGTCAAGAGCTGACTCAGTGGAAAAGACTCTGATGCTGGGAGGGATTGGGGGCAGGAGGAAAAAGGGGACGACAGAGGATGAGATGGCTGGATGGCATCACAGACTCTATGGACGTGAGTTTGAGTGAACTCTGGGAGTTGGTGATAGACAGGGAGGCCTGGCGTGCTGCAATTCATGGGGTCGCAAAGAGTCGGACACGACTGAGCGACTGAACTGAACTGAACCTCTAAAAAAGGTCTGGACAATGTAAAGTGAAGTGCAAACTTCTTTGAAAATAAGCACCATCATAAAATGAAGAAAAGCAAATGATAGTCCCTATGGAGAAAAAGGGATTTCTGACTAAAATGATTTTATTTCAGTGATTTTCCTCCACCACAGTATCAATTTACTAGACAGCCATTCAAAATAATTTTTCATGACAGAAGGACAAAGAAACAGCTAGAAAAGTTTGTAGTACCTTTGCAAACTTGAAGAATGGTCTTGGATCTTTTCTGAAATATTCAATATCAAACATTGCTTGAGGATCTGGAAGGTCTGGAAAGTCTATTGCAAGGCGAGCATAAATACCGTCTCTTGACCTGAAGTCAGGTATTCCACAAGAAACAGAAACCTGAAATACGCATGGCATAATTTGTACCATTAAATCTTCTACTGCTACCTTAATAATTACTAGTCCTCTTATCACACAATTAGGCAAGAGCTGAAAAACATTTTTAGTTTGAAACTTTTGGAGAATAGAGATACTATCTTAGTTTAATTTCTAATAGAAATAAAATACTCAGAAAACCAGTGTAATTAAGTCCACCACATATTCCATTCATAAGGGGGTAAGGAATTTTAAGTCAGGCTAACTTTAAACCTTTATAAGCATTTAACCAACAAATTAAAGCAATTCCAACTTGACTGGGAAACAAGGAAACCATTTCAAATTATTTGAAAGTGGGCAAGAGTTTCTATCAGTCAAGTATTTCCAAAAAAAACACCCTCCTCTAAATCAGTGTTCTATTACTTCAGGAACACTAAATTTCTTAATTTTCCTTAAAAAACTATGCTGTACAACACTGCAACACATTTAGATTCTGTGCTTTTTCTACAAATAAACCTTGACAAATTCAAACTGCGATTTCAGAAGTTATCTATTTCACAATTTTTGTCTGCGTTTACTCCATTTTGGTCTCAGGGCAAAAACGAATGTTTAAGTCACATCGGGGAAGCAAAACATACCTATTCGTCACGATCATCTAATGCTAAACAACACTCTCCCTGAACTCAACAGGTCAGAAAGCAGGACTCGACTTTACTCCAAAAACTGTTCTGTCACTACCATGTAACATATTCTGTATTCAACACACAATATGAAATAGCCTAAGTAACTAGTTAACTGAGACAGAAAGTGGGGCAAATGGAAAATGTCAAGCCACCACAACCATATCATCTTAATTTAAAATGGAGGAGAGACGATGTATAATTTTTACAATGCTCCACACTCTATAACAGTGTGTTATCAACATTTAAAATTTAGTAAGCTGATGGGTAAAAAAGTAAAAACTCACTATTACTTAATTTGCATTCACTGAGTACTGATACTGAGCCTCTTTCATGATTATCTGCAAACCTTCTTGTTTTTGTCTATAGTCTTTGCCTTTTTTCTATTGTATTATTGTTATTTTCAATCAATTGAAGCTAAGTACATTAGAGTAATAATCCTTTGTAAGTCAATCATGGTGCTTTTTTTTTTCCAATCTGCTGTCTGTATTCCTCTTCTGTTTATGGTGCCTTTAAAAAAAACTTCTATAAACTGGGAACAAAAAAATGGAGGGGAGGTAGGACTCTGTTACCTTTCCAACACTAAGTTCTCTACTTGCCAATACATACGTATTAGGTTCCTGGTTTCTCCATGAAGGCTGAGCAAATAACCAATTTTTATCATTAGGCCCTGACACTGTAACACAAGCAGAATTCCCTGCATCTCCTTTAGGAGCTGTGGTATAATAAAGCAGGTAAAAATCTTACCTTAATCCCACTTACCTACTGTGTCAATAAATAGAAGGACATCTTTTTTAAGGTTACTAAGAAGTTTAAAAAATCCTGAACCAATTTAGTAACTGCTGCTGCACTCCCTTTTTAGCGGTTTCCAAACACAAATGCCCATTATCATGTAAGAATAAATTCTATACCAGAAATGTGTTTGTGACTTGGACAAGGCTGAAAAAATACACCCTCCCCCTTTTACTAGTATTCTCATCCATCTTACATACCCCAGCTCCAGTTAGAACTATTATTTTTTTGCACTCTTGCAGTAATTTCACAGCATCTTCAATTGTATTAATATCTTTTCTTTTTTTCCTTTTTGGTGGTTCTGAAAGGATATTAATAACAATCTGCCACAGTGTCATATCATCCAATTCAGGCGGAGGAATTGTTTCTGGTAGTAAATCTTTAAGAATCGTTCGAGGATCTGTGCCAATCATGAGATGTTGCTGAACAAAAGTATATGGACCTATATTAAAAGGGAAAAGAACTAGATCAATCCACTCCAAGTAGTTCAAAATCTCATTTATTTTCTGAAGTAGTAAATTAGCACTCCTTAAGGCTGTTTTGTAAAGTAAAAAAATGCACTGCAAAGGTGTTTCATTCAGAACATCTTCAGAGCTAAGGTTATATATCCCAATGAAATCAGGAGCTGAGACACAGAGCCACTACTATATATCCTGTCCCCTGAGCTATAAAATGCCAGGTATGTATTTCAAAGGGATTCCCTGGTGGCTCAGTGGTAAAGAGGCCATAGTTCAATCCCTAGGTAGACAAGATCCCCTGGAAAAGGAAACGGCAACTCAATCCAGCATTATAGTCTGGGAAATCCCAGGGACAGAGGAGCCTGGCTGGTTACAGTTCATGGGGCGGAATCAGATGCAACTTAGTGACTAAACAACATGTGTAAGAGTCACGTGACTTTACTACTAGAATTAGATTTCTCTGGTTAAAACCTAAAAAAATATAACTTAAACACAACAGATATATAAAAGGGCTCTGCAAATCAATAAAGATCTTACCCATCCTGAAAGCCCACACTATTTATCATTAAAAACACAAAGAAAATGAAATCTATACTTAACTACTGTCTTTAAAATGTTCCCAGTAATAATCTTCAATTTAATCTTAACCTGTCTTTGCAATGATGCATATAATGCTAATGTTCTAAGCTTTAATAATTCTTTGCCCTAAATTTCTTAATCAGTTCCTAGCTTAAGAAAACCAAAAATACAGTCAATATAAACACTAAAGAGAAACTAATCATCACTATCTTGAAATAGTCAAGGCATTTCTGGAAAAATGAGAGCACATTAAGAAAAAGAATATTTTGAGATAGTCATGTTACTACTTCGATATAAAAATCTCATAGTATTCTCTACTTCAAAATACTTTCCCATTCCATCAAAATACTTAGTATTTACTGAGGGCAAATTTTTCCAGGCATTGACTAAACAGTATACAAATCAGTCAGAAATCCCTGGCCCCCAAGGGACTCTATATTCTAATGCAGGAAACCAGCAATAAAAGTTATACACAGAAATTGTCAAGTGGTAAGTGTTAAGAAGAAAAATTATAGTAGGATATGAAGGAGGAAGCAAGATACTTTGGAGGATGACCATTCCATATGGAGGGTACAAGTGGAAAGGACCGTTTAAGTGTGAGGACCTGGTATTTGAGAAATTACACAGGCCAGCTTCCACGGGCCCATGCTGTTTAACAAACAAAAACAGAACAAAGTACTGGACTTCCCCTAAAAACAAGCTGACATTAAATCTCAGTAAACACCTGAGAACCTCATCACAAGACAATAAGGGAAGAAAGAAATAAGTTTTCCTCGACATAAAAAGAAAATACCAGAGAAAAGATAGCTCTTAAACTGTGAAACCATACCTATCCGAGGTCTTGGAGTCCAGTCACTAGAACTCGCATGCGAGGCTCTATCATCTTCATCACTTTCGCACGAATGGAAACCGTTGGTGATGATTTCATCACCAAACAGAAGGTCATCTGCAAAAGAAACCAAAGGTAACTCAGGTTGTGGAAACAATCTGCATCTAAAATTATAAAGCTCTGTAATTATTGTGATGCAACAATTTCCAATGAATAAAGCACTCATACTGCCCGCGTAAAAAATGTCTACTGGATCAACTCACACCGTTCACAGAACAGTAAGTATATCCTCTTTAGGCATTCTGCTCAGAAGCTAAGTTTCATCAAAATCTAGAAATAAGTCTACTTAATCAAAACACAAAAAGTAGCAACCTTGACTGAATTTATCGATCACAAATAGTGGTTCATAAAACTTACCAAATAAAGAGTTACCCAAAAAGTCATACAAACACAGCTATGGCAACTCACACTTCTCTTATATAACGCTAAATCTACAAAGGTACCTTTGCATTATTCGTTTCCCTTATTAAACTATGTTTCTTGAAAACAGTGTCGTTTTTCTAATCCAGTCCCTAATGCACACGTTATCTTTACATATAGTCAAATGGTCCACTGGTTGGATTTATTAGTACAAATAATGGAGAGGCATATCTATCTAGATAAAAACTATGAAAACACTGAAGGATGACGAGACACACAACTATCACATCTACTTTAGCATGTCAGAAAAATGTCAATTCGTGTTTCAGGGTTACATATACACACACGAAGACAGTTACTGTAAAAACCACTATAAGAACACGATTAGAGGAAAAACACTATTCACGGCAAAGTAGTCTAAAAAACTATTACTCTCCTATGCCCACTATTAATTGCACCACAGAAGGGTAATGTCTTTATAAACACCTATGCTCTTTAAAATTTAAAACAAGTTTGAAAATAAAGGCCCTCCTAAAAACCCCAACAAATTTCGCAGGCAATGGCAAAGGCTGGCGCAAGGGACAGTCAAAAAGTTGCAGGTTGAAGTGTGCGGGACGGGGAGAGGAGGAGAAGCGAAGAACATTTAACAAAAGCAATACACTAAAGGAGTAGGAGGGGACAGAAACTTATTTTAAAACCGACAGCGAGGGTAGCCCGCCCCGCGGCTGCGCAAAACGCGAGGCCGCTGGGGCGGGCCGCGGGGAGGAAGGTGGGGGTGGCACAGAGCAAGGGAGGGAGCGAGTCCGCGGGCCGCTCCTGCAGCCCAGCCCTCAGCCCCGCAGGCGCGCGGCTGAAGGCCCAGGTCGGCAGGGGGAAGGCGCAGAGCCAGGCCCGAGCCCTCAACCCGCCCGAGACTCCACCACCCGACAGGAGGGGCCCCGGGAGGAGGAGGGGGGATGCGCAGTCCCGGCCGCCCGCGCCCTGCGCACCTCGGTACCCAATAGCCGCCGCCGCCTCTTCCTCCTCCTCGCCCTCGTCGTCGTCGTCGTAGAAGTCGTCGGCCGGTGGCGCCTCCCGGGATAGGCCCTGTAAGCCCGGCCCATTGTCTCCTTCTCCGGCCGCCGCCGCCGCCTGGGCCTCCCGCCACAGCGCCGCCGCCGCTGCCGGGCAGCCGCCGGCCGCCGCCGGCAGTTCCCGCTCGGGGGCCGTCCCGCCGGGCTCGCCCGGGCCCCGCCCGAGGCCGGGGCCGTCTCTTCGCGGCCTCTTGCGGAGCGGCTCCCCAGCAGGCGGCGACGGGGCCTCCCTCTCAGCCGCCACTACCGAGGGGGAGCCGCCGGGCTGAAGGGCGAGCGCCGCCTCGTCCGCCATCTTTCAACCGCCTCTCTGGCCCTCCTCCCTCGCCTCTTCTGCTCCCGCTCGACTCGCGGCACTGGCGCCCCCGCGGCTCCGGCTGCGGGAGATTTAAACCCCGTCACGTGACGCGCCGCTCCTCGCCCCCGCCCTCCCGCCGCTCCCGCCACCCACGCGGGCCGGACCACAACACCGCGGGTCACGTGGCAGGCGGAGGCGGCGTGGGCCCGGAGGAAACCCCGCCTTGGGTGCTGCGGCCCCACCCCTTGGAGGCCGGCGCGTCTCGCAGCCAAACTTGTCTTTTAGTCTTCAAATCAGTGCCCGCGGGTTGGTTCAAGTTTTGCTCTGCGCCGCGAGTTTCCACTTCTGCGTGAAGAGCACGCCTTGCTCGACTGCCTTTGTCTTTTCTTGACTTATGCTAAGGGTTAATACTAAGTTCCTGAGCGGCGTTAAGGCTAAGCTTCCCGAAATGTGCTAAGTAATCGGTCAGTTTGTTAACGGACAAGTGAAGTGAAATTCGCTCAGCCCTGTCCGCCTCTCTGCGACCCCGTGGACTATAGGGTCCATGGAATTCTCTAGGCCAGAATACTGGAGTGAGTAGTCTTTCCCTTCTCCAGGTGATCTTCCCAACCCAGGGGTCGAACCTAGGTCTCCCGCACTGCAGGCGGATTATTTACCAGCTGAGTCACACGAGAAATAGAGGCAAAAGCACGGTTCACTTGTCAGCCTCCACACCCCATTTGCACAGCTTCTCTTTGGCTCGCTTTTTCTCTTTGCTTTTGTCTTTAGATTATTGCTATTTCTTCCTCTCTCCATCCCTTGTAGGGCGGTGTAGATTGTCCCTCAAAGGCATGTGTGCGTCCTGCAAAGACCTTTGAGGCGGAGGGATGATCAGCCTACCTGCTTCGTGGTCCCAGCTTGGCTCCAAATGTGTGATTTCCCTCCTATAGGTTTCATAAAATGAGTATATCGGCTCAAGTGGAGTGGTATGAAGATAACTGGGCTGAACATGACTTGGCCGCTACAAACATGTAGATTTGGGTAAGAATTTGAGATCCTTCTAGCGTGAGAAGTTTAGCTTTTCTGTAAAATGGTTAATAAGTATTTTGTAGGGTTGTGATGAGAATTAAAGATAGCCAGATGTAAAGTGAAGGGTGTACATAGTAGCCAAAAATATTAATTCCTTGCCTACTTGAAGTCCCTCTTCCGTTCACTTTTCTTGAAATTTTAGGACTCTCACTCCACATCTATCCTTAACCAAGAACCCATATGATACATAGTAGCCAAAAATATTAATTCCTTGCCTACTTGAAGTCCCTCTTTTTTTCCTGAAATTTTAGGACTCTCACTCCACATCTAGCCTTAACTAAGAACCCGTATGATACATGGCAGACCCAGAGCCTAACTTCGTAGGCATCTGTTTCTGAAACAAAGCACTTCTACCCCCTTAAGGGGTAGTGAGTTTATAGTTTATCAGTCCGTAAGCTTTAAGTGGGTCCTGTCTATACAGTGACAATTACTGTTTGAACTTAAGAACGCAACTTAAGGTGTTTCATCCTTTAAAAAAACAGTTCTAATTTTGAAAATGTAACTGGAAGGTCCCATCTAAACCCAAAGGTCTTTGTACCTCGAGTTAAACTGAGAATCTCTCCTTACAGCTGGTTGTTTCATTTCTGAAAGTGATGATCTCTTTCAGCCTATAAGGCTTGAAATCACTGAAGCGTTCCTTCAGATTGATGCCCTGTAATCAGTCTGTGAACAAATCCTGTGGTCTTTTCTTCCCTCCTACACTCCTAGTGCTTAATTAGGTAGATATCTCACCCTTCCTGGCTTTCATACTTGATCCTATTCTCTCCCCACTTTATCTTATCTCACAAAATATTTCAAATTGCTTCTCAACTACGTTGGTAGGATATATATAAAATGTTAAGAGGCAATATTCTATCAAAATAGGAACAGAACTTTCAGATTTAAAAAAAAGAATATGTAAGCTTATGAACATCTTATTGCTTCATTCATTTGTATATGTTGTACCTCAAAGACACTTGATGGTGTTCATGAAATACTGTGTGATCACTGTGATTACTTGTGCCCTGATGGCACAGACATGGCCAGTAGCATAAGCAGGAGACAGAAGTTGTATCACAAAACAAAACAAACTCTCATCTCTTCTGGCCTTACCAGTAGTTGAAAATTACTTGCATGAAATTCAGCTCATTCTTTGTTCCTAAAGCTGGAAATTCACATTCAGTTTTTCAGATCTCGTATGACTCTAGTGTTGAGCTTCTTGTTAGTATTTTTGGCATTACTATTCTCTAAATAGTACTTTTCATATTACAAATCTCCTTTTTTAAAAATGAGGAAAGCTCTTTACGTTCTCATATGGAATGATCTCCAAACTGCATTGGGCAAGATGTAAAACAGTGTGTGCAGGATAGTTTGTTTTTTTTAAAAAGGGTGTGGAAGTGAGACCAGATGTATGCATTAGCTTATATATATGTATAGAATAACCCTGGAATCACTTGAAATAAATACATACATGCTGCCGCGTATTTGTCATACTTTTTGCCTGTGCCTCCTTTCCGAGAACAAGTCTTCTCTACTCCTTATTCAGTATATTAGAGAGCACAGGCCCCAATTTTATTTAACTTATTTTTCTTTATGTGTTTCATTGACTGTGTCCCCCGACTACAGCAGGGACTTTGTTTATCTGGCTCACCTCTGTACCAGTAGAGAGCTAGCACATATATTTCTTGAACAACAGACTAAATGAATCTAAAGGAAACCTACCACATAGGAAAAGAATTCTTGAATGAAGGTGATGGGCAGGGACTTCCCTTGTGGTCCAGTAGCTAAGACTCCAACCTCCCAATGTAGGGGGCCCAGGTTTGATCCCTAGTCTGGGAACCAGATCCCGCGTGTGCAAATAAGATCTAGTGCAGTCAAATAAATAAATATTTTTTAAAAATAAAAGGGGAAAAATAGGGATAGTTGGCAAGGGTGCTTTAAAAAAACAGGCAAGGAAATTCAGTCTGTAGCCAGCACAGTTCACATGAGAACGTTAGTAAAATATATGAGATTTCTGGTATCTTGTTCAAGAAGATGAGCGTGGTGTACTGGCCTACGTGGTGTTTCCCAACACCAACAACCAAATCTCTGATTCTTCAGACAATAACTGGAAATTCAGCAATGCAAATCATTTTTGACATTAAATACTGGGAGCTGGTGAAGGTCTCAGTCTCACAGGACTGTCCCCAGTTCAGATGCCAGTCACAAGTCCCAGTCCTCATAGATTTCTGACCAGCGGACGTTGAATTTGGAGTTCCTGTGAAACTCTCCTAAAGTTCAATAATTTCCTCGGGTGGCTCACAGAACTCAATAAGACGCATTACTTATATCTACAAAGAAAGCATTAACTTTTGTATCCTTACAAAGGAGACACATGAACAGCCAGATAAAAAGATACACAGGGCAAAGTCCACAAAGATCCTGAGCAAAAGTCCATGTGGAGTTGGGGTGAATCACCCTCCCTGCACTTCACTGTGTTCATCAACTTGGAACCCATCTGAAACTTCTTGTTCAAGAGTTTTTATAGAATTTAAAGTTTCCAGCACACCCTGCCCCTCACTCTGGAGGTCAGGAGTAGAGCTGAAAAGTTCCCACTCTCTAGTTACTTGGTCCTTCTGGTGACCAACCCCATCTCAAAGCTATCTTGGGGGTCCCGCCCTAAGACCTGCTTTATATTACCTCATTAGCATAAACTCAGGAGTGCTGGAAGAGCCTTCTTATGAATAATAAAAGACGCTCCTGTCACTCAGGAGACTACAAGTGTGTTAGGACTTCTGTGCTTAGAACAGGAGAGAAAAACAAAGCATATCATACTAAAGGCCATCATAGACTTTAGACACTAATTACTAAGAAGATTTTGAAGATTTTTAACTTGTTTTCTCATCCTAGTAGTCCTTAGCATTTATTTACATATATTTTTGGTGTGAATATCTAAGGCTATGAATAAAAGAATATTTATTATGGCATTCATGTTGTTGGGAAAAAAGTCCAGAAACACATCCAGATGTCTTCAATAGAAAACCTGTTGATCAAATTATGATGATACAGACTGCGGCATATTATGCAACCCTTAAAAAGATCTGTAATGGTTGTTCTTGAGGAATGCTTATCTGATACACTGGGAATAACAAAAGTAAATTGCACAAAAATGTGCATATTATGATCCACTTTTATTATTTAATAAGTATACCTTTTATTATTTAAAAACCCCTATATAATACCTGGGCTTCCCTGGTGGCTTAGTGGTAAAGAATTTGCCTGCCAAGCAGGAGACATGGGTTTGATTCTTGGTCAGGAAGTTCCCAAGGACAAGGAAATGGCAACTCACTCCAGTATTCTTGCCTGGAAAATTCCACAGATGGAGGATCCTAGCAGGCTACAGTCCATGGGGTTGCAAAAGAGTTGGACATGACTTAGCAAATAAACAACAACAAATATAACAACTATATAGAAACCTGTATATAAGTATCGCTGTAGAGATTTAGGAAAAGTATGGAAATGTACATATCAAAAATGCCAACATTTTAACATCTTTGATGGATTGGGGGTGGAAATTATTGGCAGGGTTGAGGACACCTCAATAAATATTTCTTGCCAAAATATTATGTTTTTAGAATGAACATTTTTAAAAAATGTAATTTAAAAGCAAAAGAGTAAACATTTTTTGAAACTACAACCTGAGGGTTGTAGACTCTGGGTTCTGGTGGCTGCAAAAAGCCCATCCCACTCTAAGGCCTGACTTACAGTTGGCTGACTTTCTTGTCTTACATGACTTCTTTTTAAATTTCCTACCTATAACCAAAAGTTTAGCAGATGTTATTCTTTCACAGCATCTTCTTTTGTCTTTTGATTGAGTTATAACCTAGGTATTATACTTCCCTAAAGAATTTAGCACTGTGCACCTTATGAAACACCACTTGGGAAGCTGTGTTGGACTTCCAAACCAAATCAAATAAACAGTTTGGTAATGTAGCCTGGCTTCCAACAACAATATGATGATTTAGTATAAAGGTTCTGAAATGCTTTTGACCCCCTTTCCTCCAGGGGATATTTGACAACTGGAGACATTTTTGGTTGTCACAACTCTGCGGGAGAAGGTACTAGTGACATTCAGCAGATAGACACCAGTGATACTCTTCAACATTCTACACAGCAGAGGACAATCCCTCACAACAAAGAATTATCCAGACATAATGTCACTAGTGCACAGTTCTGGCCTATTGTCATGTGCCTACACACAAGGAAGCCTGAGAAACTGTATCATTTGGGGTGACAGAATGGAATTGAGGGCAAAATGGCAATGATCAGCATTGAAATGTAAAGTTCAGTTCAGTCGCTCTGTTGTGTCCGACTCTTTGCAACCCCATGGACTTCAGCACACCAGGCCTCCCTGTCCATCACCAACTCCTGGAGTTTACCCAAACCATGTGCATTGAGTCGGTGATGCCATCCAACCATCTCATTCTGTGTCATCCCATTCTCCTGCCCTCAATCTTTCCCAGCATCAGGGTCTTTTCAAATGAGTCAGTTCTTTGCATCCAGTGAACACCTAGGACTAATCTCCTTAAGGATGGAGTGGTTGAATCTCCTTGCAATCCAAGGGACTCTCAAGAGTCTTATCCAATACCACAGTTCAAAAGCATCAATTCTCGGCACTCAGCTTTCTTTATAGTCCAACTCTCACATCCATACATGACTACTGGAAAAATCATAGCCATGACCAGACGGACCTTTGTTAGCAAAGTAATGTCTCTGCTTTTTAATATGCTGTCTAGGGTGGTCATAACTTTCTTTCCAAGGAGTAAGCGTCTTTTAATTTCATGGCTGCAGTCACCATCTGCAGTGATTTTGGAGCCCAAAAATATAAAGTCTGACACTGTTTCCACTGTTTCCCCACCTATTTGCCATGAAGTGATGGGACCAGATGCCATGATCTTAGTTTTCTGAATGTTGAGCTTTAAGCCAACTTTTTCACTGTTCTGTTTCACTTTCATGAAGAGCCTCTTTAGTTTTTCACTTTCTGCCATAAGGGTGGTGTCATCTGCATGTCTGAGGTTATTGATATTTCTCCCAGCAATCTTGATTCCAGCTGCTGCTTCTTCCAGCCCAGTGTTTCTCATGATGTACTCTGCATATAAGTTAAATAAGCAGGGTGACAGTATATAGCCTTGATGTACTCCTTTTCCTATTTGGAACCAGTCTGTTGTTCCATGTCCAGTTTTAACTGCTGCTTACTGACCTGCATACAGATTTTTCAAGAGGCAGGTCAGGTGATCTGGTATTCCCATCTCGTTCAGAATTTTCCACAGTTTATTGTGATCCACACAGTCAAAGGCTTTGGCATAGTCAATAAAGCAGAAATAGATTTTTTTCTGGAACTCTCTTGCTTTTTCGATGATCCAGTGATGTTGGCAATTTGATCTCTGGTTCCTCTGCCTTTTCTAAATCCAGCTTAAACATCTGGAAGTCACCGTTCACGTACTGCTGAAGCCTGCTTAGAGAATTTTGACCATTACTTCGCTAGCATGTGAGATGAGTGCAATTGTGTGGTAGTTTGAGCATTCTTTGGCATTGCCTTTCTTTGGGATTGGAATGAAAATTGACCTTTTCCAGTCCTGTGACCACTGCTGAGTTTTCCAAATTTGCTGGCATATTGAGTGCAGCACTTTCACAGCATCATCTTTTAAGATTTGAAATAGCTCAACTCGAATTCCATCACCTCCACTATCTTTGTTCATAGTGATGCTTTCTAAGACCCACTTGACTTCACACTCCAGGATGTCTGGCTCTAGGTGAGTGACCACAAGGGCCTCTTCATCGTGATTATCTGGGTCGTGAAGATCTTTTTTGTACAGTTCTTCTGTGTATTCTTGCCACCTCTTCTTAATATCTTCTGCTTCTGTTAGGTCCATACCATT
Source organism: Capra hircus (assembly GCF_001704415.2). Classification (NCBI taxonomy): domain Eukaryota; kingdom Metazoa; phylum Chordata; class Mammalia; order Artiodactyla; family Bovidae; genus Capra; species Capra hircus. Next base: position 21,239,277 of record NC_030835.1, read on the forward strand.
TCTGTCCTTTATCGAGTCCATCTTTGCATGAAATGTTCCCTTGGTATCTCTAATTTTCTTGAAGGGATCTCTAGTCTTTCCCATTCTATTATTTTCCTGTATTTCTTTGCACCGATTGCTAAGGAAGGCTTTCTTATCTCTCCTTGCCATTCTTTGGAACTCTGCATTCTGATGGGAACATCTTCCCTTTTCTCTTTTGCTTTTCGCTTCTCTTCTTTTCACAGCTATTTGTAAGGCCTCCTCAGACAGCCATTTTGCTTTTTTGCATTTCTTTTTCCCAGGGATGGTCTTGATACCTGTCTCCTGTACAATGTCACAAACCTCCATCCATGGTTCATCAGGCACTCTGTCTATCAGATCTAGTCCCTTAAATCTATTTCTCACTTCCACTGTATAATCTTAAGGGATTTGATTTAGGTCATACCTGAATGGTCTAGTGGTTTTCCCTATTTTCTTCAATTTAAGTCTGAATTTGGTAATAAGGAGTTCATGATCTGAGCTACAGTCAGCTCCCGGTCTTGTTTTTGCTGATTGTATAGAGTGTCTCCATCTTTGGCTGCAAAGAATATAATCCATCTGATTTTGGTATTGACCATCTGGTGATGTCCATGTGTAGAGTCTTCTCTTGTGTTGTCAGAAGAGGGTGTTTGCTAGGACCAGTGCGTTCTCTTGGCAAAACTCTGTGAGCCTTTGCCCTGCTTCATTCTGTACTCCAAGGCCAAATTTGCCTGTTATTCCAGGTGTTTCTTGACTTCCTACTTTTGCATTCCAGTCCCCTATAATGAAAAGGACATCTTTTTGGGTGTTAGTTCTAAAAGGTCTTGTAGGTCTTCATAAAACTGTTCAACTTCAGCTTCTTCAGCATTACTGGTCAGGAGATAGACTTGGATTACCATGATATTGAATGGTTTGCCTTGGAAACGAACAGAGATCATTCTGTCCTTTTGGAGACTGCATCCAACTACTGCATTTTGGACTCTTTTGTTGACTATGATGGCTACTCCATTTCTTCTAAGGGATTCCTGCCTACAGTAGTAGATATAATGTTTGTCTGAGTTAAATTCACCCATTCTAGTCCATTTTAGTTCACTGAAATGTAAAGTAGGAGGAGACAAACATGAGAGTAGGAGGATGTGGAGTTTACCTCCCTCCACGAATACATAAATAAAATATCTGTATATGGAGCAATTCTCACTAAAAGCAAACTGGAGGCAGACAGAAAGACCCCTGTAAAACCAAAGCTGTAAGAAAGATCCATGCAGAATTGGATGAATGGGAGAAAAAACAATCAGGTTGGGACCTGCACTCTTGGAGCGGACACGGAAGAGGAGGGGAATTATATCTACACAGAGTTCCTCCCTGGGGAGTAAGAAGTTTGAACCAAATACTGGGCACCCTACCCTAGGGTATCACACTATCGGATTGAATCTCCTTAGCTGGTTAAAAAACAAATGGGACTACAATAGTGCTGTAAGAAACCTAGACTCTGCTCATGAAGAGTGTGCACACACTTGTTTACTCCTGAAATAAGACAAAGTAAACAGATTGAAACTGCCTGGGACACTGGCTTGTTTCCTGCAACTGATAGCACTTGACCTAGGCTGAGTCAAGTGGCAGCTCCAGCCCCATTGGTTCCACAATACGGCTCTACTCCAGGACAAAGACTGCCACAGACAAGAAGAGCATGCAGTTGTAGGGCACAGAGCTGGCTCAGGCCTAAGGAGAACCTGAGCCAGGTGAGGGCAGACATCGCTAGCACTTGTGGTGGCAGCAGTTCAGAAATGGTCTAGAACTCTGCCTGGTGCCAGGACCTCCCTAGCTTTTTTCCAACCCAAGCCAAGCACCTACTCAGTCCCTCTTGCTCCAGCACTGCTTCCTTCTGGGGTGAGAGTATCAGTGTTGGGAGTGGGGAGAGCACACATTTAGAAGGGAAGAAACAAGCATGTATCCAAGCCTCGGGGCTGTTACTCTACCACTTGAGCCTTACTCCCACCCCCCAGTAGGCTGGTGCTGGCCACTGCGCAGAGGAAGAATGCCAGCAAACACCTTGCCCTTGCTCTAGCCCCACCTACCATCTCTATTCCCACCTACCACCAAGATGATAGCTGCTAGGACACCATGGAGGAAGACATGACTCATGCTCATGTTGGATATACTCTCCCAACAAAGCTACTGGGCACAGGCACATTATAGAGGTATGCTCTCACACAAGGACACTCTTTCAAGACCAGGATAAGTACCTGTTTCACTTAATTTCACAGGAAAGTTAAGAGAAATGAGGAGGCAGGGGAATTTCTTTCAAATGAAAAATGAGAGAAAAACCCTGAAAAAACAACTAATGAAATAGAGATAAGTAATTTACCAGATAGGGAGTTCAAAGCATTAGCAATACTAGAGCTAACTCAATAGGGAAGAGTGGATAAACACAGTGAGAATTTTGAAAAGGAACTAGAAAATATAAAAAAGAACCAATCAGAACTGAAGAACACAATAAATGAAATAAAAAGGAATTAAGGGCAAAGTAGGTGATACAGAAGAATGCACTAGCGATCTGAAAGCACGCTTATGAAGGAACTTACCCAATCAGAACAGCAAAATGAAAAATGAATTTTTAAAATGAGACTAGTTAAAGGGACCTCCAGAACAACATCAAACAGGGACTTCCAGGGTGGTCCGTTGGTTAAGACCCTTCGCTTTCAATGCAGGGGCATGGGTTGGATCCCTGGTCTGGGAAAACAGATCCCACATGCCATGTGCTGTGTGGTCAAAAAAAAAAAGAACAACATTGAACATATCAATATTCACATGATAGGGGTCCCAGATGATATATTTGATGAAATTATAGTTAAAAGCTTCCAGAACTTAAAGAAGGAAACAGATATCCAGATGCAGGAGGCAGAGGGGCTCTCAAACAAGATGAACCCAAACAGACCCATACCAAGGCATAGCATAATTTAAAATGGCAAAAGTTACAGAGAAGGAAAGAATTGTAAACACAGAAAGAAAAGAACAAAGAACCGTGTATAACAGAACCCCATTCGATTATCAGCTGATTCCTCTGCAGAAACTTTGCAGGCCGGAAGTGAGTGGCATGATTTTATTTAAAGTGCTGAAAGGGGAAAAAGCTACAACTCTACCATGCAAGAGTATCAGTTACAACTGAAGGAGAGATAAAAAACTTCTCTGAAAAGCAAAAACTACGAGTTCACCAATACTAAATGAACTCAAAAAGAAATGTTTAAAAGTGGAAAAGAAAAGGCTACAAGGACTAATAATCTATTGGAAAGGAAGAATCCGAATAGTAAAGGCAAATATATAGTAAAGGCTGAGGATTAACCACTTAAATAAGCTAGTACTAATATTAAAACAAAAAAAAATTTTTTTAATCAACTGTAACTACAGTAGTTAAGGGACAGACATGAAGATGTAAAATATGACATCAAAAACACAAAACACGGAGGAGGGGAGTAAAAAAAATATAGATCTTTTACAGTGTGTTTGAAATTAAGTGACTACTAGTTTAAAACAAGTAGATATATGGTTACAGGATAACATACATGAACTTCATGGTAACCACAAAGGAAAATCCTACAATAGAGGAAATCCCTTGGTGGTTCATTGGTAAGGACTCCATGCTTTCACTGTCAAGGGCCCATGTTCAATCCCTGGTTGGGGAACTAACTAAGCCACAAGCCACATGGTGTGGTAAAAAAAAAAAGACCTACAATAGATACACAAAAACTAGAATGAAAGGAACAAGGCTACTACTAACGAAAATCACCAAACCATAAGAATTGAAACCAAGAGAATAGGAAAAGAACAGAGAACTATAAAAACAACCAGAAAACAAGTAACAAAATGATAATAAATATATAGCTGTCAATAGTCACTTTAGAATCCATTTCAGTAGTTCCAATTACCATCTGGAATAAGCTAAAGAGTCAAAAAAAAAATCTCTCAGTGGTCCATTTGGAACACTACACATATGTATCTGATATATACTGAACCACAGAATGGTGTCAAAGCACCATGTGGGAAACTGAATCATCATCTACCAACTGAAAATCTATTACAGGCAAAGTTTAAAAGGCTATAAAGGAGGGATTTCCCTGGTAACCCAGTGGTTAAGACTTCACACTCCCAATACAAGGGGCACAGGTTCAATACCCGGTCAGGGAACCAGATCCCACATGCCACAGCTAAGACTCAGAGCAGCCAATTTTTAAAAGAAAGGCTACAAGGGAAATGGAGAGAAGATGGCAGAGTATGAGCTCACTTCCTTTCATGAAAACACCAAAATCACAACTAACTGCTTAACAACCATTGACAAAAAAAAGGCTGAAATCTACCAAAAAGACACCCTACATCCAAGGACAAAGAAGAAGCCACAACATGATGGTAGGAGGGGTGCAGTCACAATAAAGTTAAATCTCATACCTGCTGGGTAGGTAACCTACAAGCTGGAAAATAATTATACCAGAGAAGTTTTCCCATAGAAGTCAAAGTTCTGAGCCCATGTCGGGATCCCCAGGCTAAGGGTCTGGAAAAGGGAAGAGGAACCCCCAGAGAATCTGGTTTTGAAGTTCAACAGGGTTTGATCACAAGAATTCCACATGACTGGGAGAAACAGAATTTCTACTCTTGGAGGGCATATGCAAGGTCTTGTGTACACCAGAACCTAGGGAAAAAAAGCAGTGACCTTGTAAGAATTGAGTCAGACCTACTTGCTAGTAGTGGAGAGTCTCTGGTGGAGGTGAAGTTGGGGACAGCTGTGGCTCACTGTGGGGACAAAGACACTGGTGGTGGTAGTTCTGGGGAGTGCTCATTGGCATGAGATCTCCTGGAGGCTGCCATGCTGCCATTTTCTTGAAAGGATCTGGCCCCACTCAACAGTATATGGGCCTCAGTGCTGGAATTCCTCAGGTGAAAGACAGCCCTACCCATCAGCAGATAGACTGTTTAGAGTCTTCCTGGGCACACAGCTGTCCGCTAAACACACCCTTGACATGGCTCCACCCACTGGAGGATTAAGAGATAGCTTTACCCAGCAGAGGTCAGGGAAAAGTCCCTCCCACCAGGAAGCCTGCACAAGCCTCACAGCCAGCCTCATCCACCAAGTGGAAGACAGCAGAAGCAAGAGCTGCAGCCTATAGAACCCTGCAGCCTATGGAACAAAACTACAATCACAGAAAATTAGACAAAATGAGATGGCAGAAGAATATGTCCTAGTTGAAGGAACACGTTAAAAGTCCAGAACAGCTAACAGAGGTGAAGATAGGCAAGCTACTGGAAAAAGAATTCAGAGTAATGATAGTAAAAATGATCTAAGTTCTGGGGAAAAGAATAGAGGTACAGATCAAGAAATAAAAAGAACTGTTTAACAAAGAACTAGAGCTAAAGAATGACCAAACAGAAAAGAACAATGAAATAACTGAAAAGGAAAACTCTCCAAAATTTACAAACAGCTCATGCAGCTCAATATCAGTAAAACAAATAACCCAATCAATAAATGGGCAGAAGATCTAAATAAGCATTTTTCCAAAGAAGACATCAGTTCAGTTCAGTTCAGTCGCTCAGTCGTGTCTGACTCTTTGTGACCCCGTGAATCTCAGCACTCCAGGCCTCCCTGTCCATCACCAACTCCTGGAGTTCACTCAGACTCATGTCCATCGAGTCAGTGATGCCATCCAGCCATCTCAAAGAAGACATACAGAAGGCCAAAATGTATACAAAAAATGCTCAACGTCACTAATTATCAGACAAATGCAAATCAAAACTATAGTGAAGTATCACCTTATACTGGTCAGAATGGCCATCATCAAGAAGTCTATACATGGAGAAGGGAATGGCAACCCATTCTAATATTCTTGCCTGGGAAATCCCATGGATAGAGGAGCCTGACAGACTACACTCTATAGGGTCACAAAAGAGTCAGACACAACTTAGCGACTAAACAACAATAACTTGAATTGGCAAATAATAAAAAGACTAAAGTTAAAAGAAAAAAAAGTTATTCTTTAAAAAAAAAAAAAGTCTATACAAACCAAAGAGGAGAGTGAAAAAGTTGGCTTAAAGCTCAACATTCAGAAAACTAAGATCATGGCATCTGGTCCCATCACTTCATGGCAGATAGATGGGGAAACAGTGGAAACAGTGTCAGACTTTGTTCTTCTGGGAGCGACTTTCCTTTCACTTTTCACTTTCATGCATTGGAGAAGGAAATGGCAGCCCACTCCAGTGTTCTTGCCTGGAGAATCCCAGGGACGGGGGAGCCTGGTGGGCTGCCATCTATGGGGTCACTCAGAGTCGGACACGACTGAAGCGACGCAGCAGCAGCAGCAAAATCCCTGCAGATGGTGACTGCAGCCATGAAATTAAAAGACGCTTCCTCCTTGGAAGGAAAGTTATGACCAACCTAGACAGCATATTAAAAAGCAGAGACATTACTTTGCCAACAAATGTCCATCTAGTCAAGGCTATGGTTTTTCCAGTAGCCATGTATGGATGTGAGAGTTGGACTATAAAGAAAGCTGAGTGCCGAAGAATTGATGCTTTTGAACTGTGATATTGGATAAGACTCTTGAGAGTCCCCTGGACTGCAAGGAAATCCAACCAGTCCCTCTTAAAGGAGATCAGTCCTGGGTGTTCATTGGAAGGACTGATGTTGAGGCTGAAACTTCAATATTTTGGCCACCTCATGCGAAGAGCTGACTCATTTGAAAAGACCCTGATGCTGGGAAAGATTGAGGGCAGGCGGAGAAGGGGATGACAGAGGATGAGATGGTTGGATGGCATCACTGACTCGATGGACAGGGGTTTGGGTGGACTCCGGGAGTTGGTGATGGACAGGGAGGCCTGGCATGCTGCGGTTCATGGGTTGCAAAGAGTCGGACATGACTGAGCAACTGAACAGAACTGAACTGAACTGATACAAACCATAAATGCTGGAAATGGTGTGGAGAAAAGGGAAGCCTCCGACACTGTTGGTGCGAATGTAAATTTTGTACAGCCACTATGGAGAATATGGAGGTTCCTTAAAAAACTAAAAATAGAGCTACTATACGATCTAGTAATCCCATTCCTGAACATATATCTGGAGAAAATGTGGCTTGAAAGGATATATGCACCCTAATGTTTATTGCAGTACCGTTTACAACAACCAAGACTTGGATGCAACCTAAATGTCCATGGACAGGTGGATAAAAAAGATATGGTACACATATACAAGGGAATATTACTCAGCCATTAGAAGAATGAAATAATGCCATTTGCAGCAATATGGATGGACCTGGAAATTATCATACTAAGTTGAAACAAGTCAGAAAGAGGAAGACAAATATCATATGATATCACTTACATGTGGAATCTTAAAAAAAAAGATTACAAATGAACTTATGTACAAAACAGAAACAGGCTAACAGAGAACAAACTTACGGTTACCAGGGTGGTGGCTGGAAGGAAGAGATTGGGAGTTTGGGGCTGGCACATATACACTGCTATGTTTAAAACAGATAACTGGGAATTCCCTGGCAGTGCAGTAGTTAAGATTCCACGCTTCCACTGCAGGGAGTATGGGTTCAATCTCAGGTCGAGGAACTAAGATCCTGCATGGTTTGTAATGCAGCCAAAAGAAAACACAAGTATTTTACTTTAAAAATATTTACTCCAAAAAATGCAAACCACCTTCTGAAAATGCAAGGTTGAGCTGCCCCTTCTCGGGGGTCATGATGGGCAGCAAGATGGCGTCTGCCAGCAGGGTCGTTCAGGTAGTCAAGCCACATACTCCATTAATAAGATTCCCTGACAGAAGAGACAATCCTAAACCAAATGTATCAGAAGTTCTACGATCAGCAGGACTGCCATCTCATACTTCTTCAATTTCGCAGCATTCTAAGGGAAGTAAATCACCAGACTGGCTGATGCATCAGGGTCCACCAGACACTGCAGAGATGATAAGAACTCTACCTCAGAAATACAGAAGGAAACTTGTGTCTCAAGAAGAAATGGAATTTATCCAACGTGGAGGTCCAGAATAATCACTGATAATGTGGCTCCTATTTGTCATCAGATAAAGAAGAGTCTTTCTAAAAAAGGACTTCCAGAATGACAAATGAAAAATTGTATATTAAACAACTTTAATAAATATTCTGTAAAAAGAAAAAAGATGAAGTATAGAAAGTGTAGATGGACACTTATATCTCCTAATTTATGTATCTTGGTCAGCTTCTCTATAAGCTTACCTGATTGTTTATATACTTTATACCTTAATTAAAGTATACATTTTAAAATGTTAGCCTATATAACAGTGTTGAACTATTGAAAGCACACAATGTCTAGTGAACCGTCAAAGGCTTCCAGCAATTTCACTTTTCTTTCAGTTTCCGTTTAAACATAGAATATATTTGGCAGAATTGCAGCTTTCTAGGAGTAATTTTCCTGAACTTCAATGAGGATCCGTGAAATAATAACTCCATTATTTGTTTTTACTTCTCAGTGTGTTTGCATTCACAAAGTTACTGGAGTATTGCTGGCTTATTAACAAGCATATCCTACTCTAAATGATAAAAATATACCCATGGTAAAACAGGTGACTTTGTGGTATTAAGACTAGGGAGTTAACACATAATATTGTATGTAACCTGTATTCAGAAAAGAAATGCCAGAGTATAAAATGGAAAATGGGATAAAAATGAATATAGCATAGGAATACCATTTGACCAGAAATTGTAATTTATGTTTTCAGGGGGGTTAAGAAAGTCTTGTTCTTTGGTTTATCTCTTTCTTTTGATTGTGATCATGTGTACAAATACTGATAATCATAAACTTTCTCAAACTTAATTGTCTGAAAGTCTCATAAAATCAACCTATTTACCTTAAGTCAATTAATAGAATTTTGATAGGGGGTTTTCCTGTGCCAAGGGTATGTATAATTGTGAAAGTAAAGCCTCACAAAGTGAAATAAATTCTCTTCCATACCTTTAAAAAAAAAAAAATGAAAATGCAAGGTTGCCTCAAATCTTCAATGTGTAAAAAACACAAAATCTGTGAAGTGCAATAAAATGAGATAGACCTGTATTGTCTTTTAGATGTCTGTCTGTAGGGTCTGCAGTACCTCTTTCATTCCTGCTGTTGGTAATTTGTGTCTTCTGTTTCTTTTTTTTTTGGTCATTCTGGCCAGGAGTTTATTACTTTTACTGATCAGAAAAAGATTTCCTTCTCCAGCTCTCTCTTCTCCAGATTTTCCCCCGCACTCTCCAGCAACCAAGGTCACATTTTGTTTTTTGGTTTTTTTTTTTCTTTTGGCCACCCCCCGCCCCCCTCCATGCAGCATGAGGGACCTTAGTTTCCCAACCTAGGATCAACTAGGAATTGAATGTGTGCCCCCGATAGTGGAAATGCAGAGTCTTACGGAAGTCCACCTTTTCTGTTTTCTGGCTAGAAAGATGAGTTTTTAAAATTGGTTTTTTCTTGGAGCACCAGGCTACCACACAGTTCTACATGATTAGGGCTAACTTCGGGGCAAAGCAGTGAAAAAAAAGAGAAAAGGCATTTCCCTAACTCTTTACAGATTCCTTTATCTCAGTTTTTCTGACTGAAAGGATAAGTTTCTTACTGGGATTTTAAATTTCTGTGCCCTTGCCACCATGGTGTAGCTCTGTGACTGGGACTGTGCTTGTCTCAGGGCCAGAAGAAGAAAAAGGATGATAAGTCCTCCACTTCCTCCACATTCTCCTGCTTTTAGGAACACCCTTTCATGGTCTTCTAACCAGAACTATAGGATTTCTCTACAAGTTAGTTAAGTGCTGTCATTGAGTCAAAGCCAGGAGATGAATTAAAAACACGAGAAACTCTCCTTGATGTGTTCTGCTAAACTCTCCTTGATGTGTTCTGCTTCACCTTTCGGCTCTCTCCCCAATCTGCCTGCTACTGTTTACATTTTAAAGAGTCCTCAAGAGTCTTCCTGGTGGTATAGTGGCTAAGGCTCTGTACTCCCAATGTAGGGGGCCTGGGTTCAATCCCTGGTCAGGGAACTAGATGCCACAACTAACAGTTTTCATGCTACAACCAAAACCTGATGCAGCCAAAAAAATACATATTAAATTAAAACAGAGTACTCAAGTAGTTGCTTTCTGCATTTTTGTCCAGAGATTTTACTTGTAATCACTGGGGAAGATAGGGTGGAGAGAGCTTACTCCAAGTCAGTACCAGAAGTCTTGGAAAGTCTTTTATGGATCACATGTCATACTTCTGTATTATAAAAATATATATCTACATTGAAATTTATTTTAAAAAATTCCTCTGTTAAAAACCTTTATTCTGGATTGAGTTACTGATACCATTATTAATATTATATAACTTGTTAAAATAATAGTAATATTATTCTGATACATACTTATTAAGAAAAAAATTAAGAGTATATCTCAATGACATGAATGAGAGCTTTAAATTAAGAAAGTTATTTTAATATCTGTGATTGAATATCAGTTATTACTAGAGTGGGACAGGTTCAGTTTCAGTCACCCCTGAAACACCTTCTCCATCTGTCTGCTGCTGCTGCTGCTGCTGCTAAGTCACTTCAGTCGTGTCCGACTCTGTGCGACCCCATAGACGGCAGCCCACCAGGTTCCCCCGTCCCTGGGATTCTCCAGGCAAGAACGCTGGAGTGGGTTGCCATTTCCTTCTCCAATGCGTGAAAGTGAATTTGCTCAGTCATGTCTGACTCTCGAGACCCCATGGACTGCAGCCCACCAGGTTCCTCCATCCATGGGGTTTTCCAGGCAAGCGTACTGGAGTGGGGTGCCATCGTCTTCTCCATCTCCATCTATATAAGTAGATGTAAATGCAAGGAATTCTGTTATTGCTATGTAACCCTATCTTCGAACTTTTTTCTAGTTATATGCTAAAAATTACATAATTTTCTATTTTCAAAAATTATTTTTAATGATTTAATAGCTGTCAATTTGATTAGTTTTGTGCCAAAATCTTGGTTCTATGTGCACCAAGGCCAAACAGAAATATGGAGACAAAGTTATGGAGGAGAAGAAAAGAGTGGCTTATTACTTTGCCAGTCTAAGGAGGAACACAGAAGTCTACTGCCTCAAGAGCTGTGTCCCAGTCCCTGATGAGTTGCTGTTGTTCAGTCACCCAGGCATGTCCGACTCTCTGTGACCCCATGAACTGCAGCACGCCAGCCCTCCCTGTCCCTCATCATCTCCCAAAGTTTACCCAAGTTCATGTCCATTGCATAGGTGATGCTATCCAGACATCTCATCCTCTGATGCCCTCTTCCCCTTCTGCCTTCAATCTTTCCCAGCATCAGGGACTTTCCCAATGAATCAGCCGTTTGCATCAGATGACAAAAATACTGGAGCTTCAGCTTCAGCATCAGTCCTTTCAATGAATATTCAGGGTTGATTTCCTTTAGGATTGAGTAGTTTGATCTCCTTGCTGACCAAGGGACTTTCAGGAGTCTTCTCCAACACCACAGTTCAAAGGCATCAATTCTTAGGCATTCTGCCTTCTTTACAATCCAGCTCTTACAACAGTACGTGACCACTGGGAAGACCATAGCCTTGACCACACAGACCGTTGTCAGTAGAGTAATATCCCTGCTTTTCAACACTGTCTGGGTGAGTAGGGAGAGGTTATATAGTCAGGCAGGGGTACTGATAAGGATCAAGGCAGTAACAGTCTTCATTCCTTCTGCAAAGTTTCAAAAGGGTACGGTTGCTGACAAGATTAGAGTGTGTGCAGGGTCTTAGGAGGTCCACTTTGTAATGCTGATGAGCCTCTCTGTCCCCTTTAATCTTGCCTCAGGTGGTTTTCTCTGATTAGCAGCTGTTCTGCTCTTTGAAAGTCATAGAAGGTCCTGGAGGCTGGAGTCTTGTCCACAAGGAAAGGAAGACAAAAAAGGCCTCCATGCCCAAGAGCCCCAAAGCATTAGTTTCTCGGGTTTTTGGAAGGAAAGAATTGGAAACTACCTGACTTTCTAAAGGTTTCCCTGGTAGCTCAGCTGGTAAAGAATCTGCCTGCAATGCAGGAGACCTTGGTTTGATTCCTGGGTTGGGAAGAGCCCCTGGAGAAGGGATAGGCTACCCACTGCAGTATTCTGGCCTAGAGAATTCCATGGACTGTATAGTCCATGGGGTCACAAAGAGTCGGACAAGACTGAGTGACTTTCACTTCCAATGACTTTCTAAAGGGTTTGTTACTTAGTGATCATTCATTCATCTCCTCATTTTATGAGCAGGTTAGCAAGAATTATCAATGTCTGGGACCAACTGTACCCAGTTTTGTTCTATTAGAGGTGCCTTGTTTAATCTAACAAAAGCTAGAATATTAAATATTATTAAATTCAAAACAACAGTTTTTATCATAAAATTTACATTGCCTTAGATTTCACACTTAAAATTAAAAATTTAATTCCTCAGTTACCTTAGTCACATGGAAACAGCTCAATAGCCACATGTGGATAGTGGCTACTGTACTGGGAAGTGTGCGTGCTTGCTCAGTCACTTCAGTCATGTCTGACTTTGTGACCCTATGGACAATAGCTCAGCAGGCTCCTCTGTCCATGGATTCTCCAGGCGAGAATACTGGAGTGGGTCGTGGTGCCCCCTTCCAGGGTATCTTCCTGACCCAGGGCTGGAACCTGCATCTCTTAATCTCCTGCAGTGGCAGGCGGGTTCTTTATCACTAGCGCCACCTGGGAAGTGCAAATCTAAGCTAGTGTTCATTATCAACCTAATCAGCAAAATTAGATTCACTTTCAGTTAGAAAAAGTCTTCATTTCTCAAGTAAAAATTATGTTAAGGTGTAATGTGACAACTATTATCATAACATTTTATAAGCTATATAAACTATGTAACACTTTATAAACTACTATAAAAACATATAAAATAGATTGCTAAAAGCAGCCACATAATCTTTTCAGTTCAGTTCAGTTGCTCAGTGTCTGACTCTTTTCGACCCCATGTACTGCAGCATGCCAGGCTTCCCTGTCCATCACCAACTCCTGGAGCTTGCTCAAACTCATGTCCATTGAGTCAGTGATGCCATCCAACCACCTCATCCTCTGCTGTCCCCTTCTCCTGCCTTCAATCTTTTTAACCTTTTAAAAGTGGTCAAAAGTTGCAAACTTCCAGTTTTAAAATAAATAAATTCTGGGGATATAATGTATAGCAACACTATAGTTAGTGTTGGGAAGAACTTTCCTCTACCCTTCTAAGTTCTTCAGGCTGGTCTAACAATTAAATTGATATGAGACAGATTAACAGGAGAAAAATTAAACAAAAGTTTAATAACAGAGATTCAGTATCAAACTCTCAAAAATTAATAGAATGAATATACAGAGAAGTAGAAGAATATGGTGGACCTAAAAAGCACTGTGAACCAATTCAGCATAATTAAGATTTTTACAATTTTCACACAAGAGTGGGATACAAATTCAAATTCCTGTAGACTGTAAACTAGCGGAAACTGGCACATATCCAGAGACATAAAGCAAGGTGCAAAAATTTCCTGGCCTAAAGGTATTGAGATTACACAGAGTCTGTTCTCTTATCACTGTGAAATTATGTTAGAAATCAACATGAAAAGATATTTGAAAATAACCCACATATTTTCAAGTGCAGTGTGACATTTACCAAGAGAGATCTTCGACTTAGCCATCAAAAGTCTCAGTTAAGTTAAACTGAAAAAAACATAGAGGGTGATTGCAGAGAAGGAAGCATTTAAGTGAGAAATTAGTATCAATATGAGAAATGAATATTGAAGATAGTTTAAACAAAATCCCATGTATTTGGAAATAAAATGTTCAGTTTTAAATGATAGGTGTACCTAAGAAGCCAGAACAAGGAAAATTAGAAACTATTTGTAATAGAGTAAAAATGAAAAGAGAATTTATCAGAATTTGTTGCATGCAACTGAAGCTGCTCAATGCACTTAAATACAATGTGGCGTCTTGAATAAGGTATGAAAACAAATAATGGGTATTAGTGTAAAATTTTGTGAAATTTGAGCAAAATTTGTACTTTAATCAATATTATATCACTTCTTAATTTCCTGTATTTTTTTCCCATGACATAGTATTTTTTATATGCTCATAATTGGATTAGAAGTTTCAGGACTCATTCAAAAAATTTTTTTAAAATCACTAAAATAATAAATTTTCTAGACTTTTAGTAGTAATACTACATGCCAAAATACATGGAACTGTATCAAACTTTTGAGTGACTATAAATTAGAAATCTAGCATACTATTCAAACTAAGTCAAACAAGCAGAATCAAAATGTCATAAATTTTTTTAGCTAGGCAAAAATGCATAAATTTTCTAAAATAAATATTATACATTATATATATATGTCTTTTCTACAACTCGATAAAAGCTAAAGAAAGAACAGTAACAGCAATGAAAAGAGACATAAATTGAAAAACATAAACTAAATGAAATGGAAGCACTGAATATGAAATCGAAAAAAATGAAACAAACTAGATAAAATTAAAAGATATAGTCCAGTTGTTTTTAAACATGGCTGCTCATTAAAATACATCTGGAGCTTTAGGGAAGAATAGCAACATCTGGGCATTTGTATTTTTCAAAAAATTCTGAGATAACTCTGATATGCATCTGGAATTTAAAAAGTGATTGTAGGTTTTTGTATTAAATGGTAATTTTGGTGATACAGAATTCTACTATTTTCTGTTGACCAATCATGAAACTAGGGCATTAATTGAATAATAATTACATAATCACAGCAGTAAAAGATACTTATCAGTTTTTACAATCAATTGCCAGACTAAATATTAAAATTAATTACAACTGCAAGTCATAATGTAAACATGATTAACCTAACAATATAAAATAATTACATACAATTTGGGGGGTTAAGTAGAGAGATGTGGTAAATGAAAGTGCAAATATGCATGTGTTCTCATTCACCCAGCCAGTCTATGTCTCATCCATCCAGCCAGTCTTTTGATTGGTGCATTTAATCCATTTAGAGTTAAGGTAATTATCGATATGTATGTTTATGAGGGCTTCCCAGGTAACTCAGATGGTAAAGAATCCGCCTGCAGTGTGGGAGACCTGGATTTGATCCCTGGGTTGGGAAGGTCCCCTGGAGGAGGGCATGGCAATCCACTCCAGTATTCTTGCCTGGAGAATCCCCATGGACAGAGGAGCCTGGTGGGCTACACAGTCTATGGGGTCACCAAGAGTCGGACATGATTGAGCAACTTAGTACAGTCCATTGTTCCATGTCTGGTTCTAACTGTTTCTTCTTGACCTGCATACCAGTTTCACAGAAGGCAGGTAAGGTTGTCTGGTATTCCCATCTCTTTTAAGAATTTTCCACAGTTTGTTGTGATTCACACAGTCAAAGGTTTTAGCATAGTCAATGAAGCAGAAGTGGATATTTTTCTGAAATTTTTCTGCTTTTCCTATTATCCAACAGATGTTGGCAATTTGATTTCTGGTTCCTCTGCCTTTTCTAAATAGAGCTTGAACATCTGGAAGTTCTTGGTTCATGTATTGTTGAAGCCTACCTTGGAGAATTTTGAGCATTACTTTGCTAGCATGTGAAATGAGTGCAGTTGTGCAGTAGTTGGAAATTCTTTAGTCTTGCCCCTCTTTGGAATTGGAATGGAAACAAACTGGTGAGGTTAATGGTACCTCCAAGAGGACTTACAGGCTTCTTCTAGGACTGCTACTATCAACGTACCCATCCTCATGGAAAGCCACTGCTGACCCACATCTCCACAGGATAGTGACTTCACAGAAGACCTCTCAATCCTAGAAGTTAGGTCCGTTCAATTTCGTGTGGGGTCACTGCTCCTTTCCCCTGGGTCTTGGAGCACACAAGATTTTGTTTGTGAACTCCAAGAGTGGAGTCTCTGATTTCCCCAGTCCTGTGGAAGCCCTGTAATCAAATCCCACTGGCCTTCAAAGTCATGTTTCCTGGGGATTCTCAGTCCCTTTTCTAGATCCCCAGGTTGGGAAGTCTGATGTGGGGCCTAGAACCTTCTATTGTTATCCAGATTACAGGTTGCCTACTCAGTGGGTATGGAATTTGATTTTATCCTATTTGTGCCCCTCCTAACATCTCTTGGGGACTTCTTCGTCTTGGGATGTGGAATATCTTTTTTTTTGGTAGGTTCCAGTATCCTCCTGTCGATGGTTGTTCAACAGCTAGTTGTTTACTTTGGTGCTCTTGCAGAAGAGATGGGCACATATCCTTTTATTTCGCAATCTTGAACCAGAACTTCCTAACAGTGTCTTCTTTATTTAAAGGTCGCTAAGAAAGTAGAACTTCAAAATTCTCATCACACGAAAAAAAAGCGGTAACTGTGTGTGGTAATGGAGGTTAACTAGACTTATCGTGGTGATGATTTTACAATACAGTCAGCCCTTGAACAACGTGAGGGTTGGGGTCCTGACCCCTACGGTTGAAAATCCACGTTACAGTTGGCCCTTCCTTTCTGTAATTCAGCATCTGCAGATTAAACCAACCTCAGATTGTATAGTATTGTAGTACATATTTATTGAAAATAATCCATGCAGAAATGGATCCACACAGTTCAAACTTCTGTTGTTCAAAGGTCAACTGTATATACATATATCAAATCATTACATTGTATACTTGAAATTAATATAATTTTATGTGTCAACTACATCTCAATAGAAATAAATGAATAAACAAATATTTAGTTACATTTTTATAAGATCAACTCACATACTATTAAAACTCTCTGATGGTCCAGAGGCCCTCCCAATGCAGGGGGCCCATGTTTAATTCCTAGCCAGGGAACTATATCCCACAAGCCACAGCTAAAGATCCTGAATGCTGCAATGAAGTCTGCCAATGAAGGAGACACAGAAGATGTGGGTTTGATCCCTGGGTTGGGAAGATCCTCTGGAGAAGGAAAAGACAATCCACTCCAGTATTCTTGTCTGGAAAGTTCTATGAACAGAGGAGCCTGGTGGGCTATAATCTGTGGGGTAGCAAAGAGTTGGGCACGACTGAGTAGGGACACACACACACTTCTGAGGGGATACTGATACAGAAGATTTGCACTTATCTTGTGGGTTACAAGGGCACTGCTTCATCTTCAAAGACACAGTAAACTCCCCTAACGTAACCAGACTGTGCTATAATTATTGGGCCAGCTTCTAGAGAATTCAAAAATGGACAAGAAACCAGGTGATGTTTTCTTGGAAACACCTCTGACATCTAACATCACTTGTATGCTGCCTCTGATATTTCACTGAACTTTTTGATGTTTCTATCTATTTTTATCAGTTCAGATAACAACAAATATGTTTGACTTAAAACTTTATTGAGGCTGGACTTTGCTGGTGGTCCAGTAGTTAAGAATCCTCCTGCCAATGTAGGGGACACAGGTTTGATCCCTGATCCATAAAGGTTCCGCATGCTGTTTAGCAACTAAACTCTGCTGCGACTACTGAAATCTGTGAGTCCTGAAGCCTGTGTTGAGCAACAAGAGAAGCCACAGCAATAAGAAGCCCGTGCTCTGAAATAGGAGCGGCCCTCGCTCCCTGAAACTGGAGAAAGCCCGTGTGCAACCAACAAGACCCAGCTCAGTAAAAAAAAAAAAAAAAAGAAAAAAATCTTACAGAGGTCTATTTTTCAATCCACTTCACCATAAATATTACTTCTACTTGAAATCTTATTTTCATTTTTGAGTATACCTCTCTAGAACCCATTATGTGATATTTTCTATTTCATAAATCTATCACTACAGTAGTTATTTATACGGTTGTATTATTTCACCCATTTGGTATCAAGCTTTTTAAGGATATTGAGGTTATCTTTGTATTTAGTCTTCAACCAATCTTTCAATCAATACTATGAAGTATTTATTACATGTTGGGCAATGTGATACATAATGGGATATAAACATGGGTGAGAAATATATAGTTCCTAAATATAGAAATATATAGTTCCTGACCATATGGAACTTGGGGAGTATATTGCTTATCATTCAGATAGAAGACATTCAGTAAGTATTAATAGAATTTACATGAGAAAACTTTTTGTGTTAGGTGGGATTAAAAAATACAACATTTGTTGTAATTATAATTAAAATATTAGCAAAGTGGACTGCAACTCTTCCACATAATTAAATTAATAAACTATATAAATCTGTGATAATAGTGGTAAAATAAGGCTGGTAATTAAAGTCAGTTAATTCATCATTTTCTTGTGTAAAGAAAATTACCATGAAGATTAAGTTATCATGAAGATTAATTACCTCCAGGCAACTGATAAAATTTCTGGGTAGTCAAAACCCTGCCCTAGAAGCACACTAGTTTCTGAGGCAGGAACCCTGACTTTGTGGGTTCAATCAGTTATTGATTCACATACGATAAATTTGAAAAAGAAAAAAACTTATAAGGCTATGCCACATAAAATAGGTCACTAAAAACAGTCAAATAAGATTAAATCATCTTAGTTCTAATATAAAATAATTTTTTAAAATTATAGGTGATAAAACATGATTCTAAATTTAAGGCTTTTATAATTTAATTTGCAATAATGCAATATAATGTACAGCTACAATTATGCTATTTATAAAGTTAGAGGTATGATAAAACATGTGGTGTTTCTAAGCAAATGTATGTCTGCATATTTGTCTCTGGCATTTTTTAGGAATAATTAAATAAAATTATTTATTTATGATTAATTACTTAAGTAAAGATGAAACTGTTCCATTATTTAAAGATGAAATTGCCTTTAATTTCATCCATTAATTAAAGATGAAATTATTCCACTAATTTTTTTGGACACCATCATTGTCTTTTTCTTATATACTTAGCAAAAATAGAAAGCTATCTAATACTAAAAATTAATCAATCAGCTGCTCCAGCCACTAAAATATAATTTTGCTTTTGGTAATAGAAGGAAGAAAATTTAAACATTTTAAAAATAGAAATAAGTTAAAAATGGTGTGATAGGCAGAATTCTAAAATGTCCCCTAAGGGACTTTCCTGATGGTCCAGTGGCAAAGACGCCATACTCCCATTGCAGGGGACTTGTGTTTGATTCCTGGTCAGGGAACTAGATCCCTCTTGCCACAACTAAGGCCAAGCATAGTCAAATAAATAAACTTTTTTAAAAATAAAAGAGACTGAAGATGGAAATGGCAACCCACTCCAGTATTCTTCCCTAAAAAAAAAAAAAAAAAAAAAGAGAGAGAGAGAGAATATCCCCTATGATTCCAGTCCTGGTGTACACACCTATCATCCCCTCCTCTGGCATTTGGGTGGGGCCTGGGAATATGGTAGGGTGGCTATTCCCTTGATTAGGTTACATTCTATAAGCCTGTTTTTGCTGACCAGTAAGATTCACTTTCTGGGTTTGAAGAAGTAAGGTCCCCATGTCTGTGGGAGTGCTTATGAGAGGACCACCTGGCAAGGAGCTGCAGGGGCCCCTAGAAACAGAGTGGACCCCAGCTGGCAGCCAGCAAGAAAGCTGGGACCTCAGTCCTACTGAAACAAGAGGGAAGTGGGCAGGGCACAAATTTGGAAAGAATGACTAGTCCGAGGACACAACATAAACCAATTAAAATTTAATGAGTCCAAGATGGCAGACAAGACCTTCAAATAGACCTTGATCCTCAATCAGCAAGCTAAATGATACACTCAGAGGCACCAAGACAATTTCAAGTCACCATCAAAAGACCGAAAAGTGAGTGGTGGCCCAATTCCTGGAAATCTTTACCCCTTCCCCAAAATAGTTGGAATAATACTCCCACTCATGAAAGTGAAAGTTTCTCAGTTGTGTCCAACTCTTTGTGAGTCCACGGCATTCTCTTAGCCAGAATACTGGAATGGGAAGCCTTTCCCTTCTCCAGGGGATCTTCCCAACCCAGGGATTGAATCCAATTCTCCCATATTGCAGACAGATTCTTTACCAGCTGAGCCACAAGGGAAGCCCAAGAATACTGGAGTGGGTAGCCTATCCCTTTTCCAATGGATCTTCCCAACCCAGGAATTGAACCGGGGTCTCCTGCATTGCAGGTAGATTCTTTACCAACTGAGCTATCACAGAAGCCCAATAATCCTCCCACTCATAAGTCTATGAAATGCCCCAGCCCATAAAACCTAACCATGCTACATTTTGAGGCTGCTGCACTCACCCTCTGCAATGGTCCACACTCTGTGGAGTGTATTTCTCTCTGAATAAATCTACTTCTTACCTGTTACTTTGTCTATCATTGAATTCTTTCTCCAATGAGACATCAAGAACCTAAGCTTCATTAGGTCCTTAAAACAGGTCTGTTATCTCAGTTGGAAGACTGGGTTTTGGCCAGGTTCAAGTTCTAGCACATGGGTTCAAGTACCAGTCTGAGGTAAATAGTTTCACTACAACAAGCTAAATTCTGGCAACCACTAGCAATTTGGGAGAGGATTTCCTAGCCTCAGATGAGATCAGACCCCCAGATTATACCTTGATTGCAGCCTTTGAGTACCTGAGTAATAGTCAGTTAAACCCTGCCAGGACTCCATGGAAACTGCAATAATAAATGTATGTTCTTTGACCTTGTAAGCTTACACCTATCTGGTATAAGCAGATAGGATAGGAGGTCCCCTAAGAAAGAGAACTAGGCACGGCTTTCTTGACATGAGAAGCCATTTTTTTGCCTAAGCCGTTTTGTGGTCTAAGCCTGGCCACGCTGCTTGCCCTTTTACAAGTCTCAGTAATTAGTGATCTAAAGAGAGAGAAGTGAAGGAATGAAAGAACAAAGGACAAGCAGTCAAGAAATGACACATGAGCAATAGAATGCAGCTAGTTCCTCTTCAAGCCTGCATGCATGCTAAGGCGCTTCAGTCATGTCCGACTCCGTGTGACCTTATGGGATGCAGCCTGTCAGGCTCCTCTGTTCATGGGATTCTCCAGGCAAGAACACTGGAGGGGTGGCCGTGCCCTCCTCCAGGGGATCTTCCTGACTCAGGAATTGAACCTGCGTCTCTTACATCTCCTGTGTTAGCAGGCAGATTCTTTACCACTAGAGCCACCATACAGAACTTCAGGTTCTGCAGGAACTTTGGCCCCCACCCAGGCAGAGGATGCTGAGACCCCAAACTGGTCTAAATACAAGGAGTGATGAGGTTGACCTTTTCTGACCCTTGTGATTTCAATCAGTTTGGACTCCAGCAACTCTTGTCTCAATTTTATGCTGAATTCTGCTCAAGCCCCTTCATAAATATGCACATACCAGCCCAAACCATTTCATGAATATGCATATACCCTTAGCTTAAAAATTCCCCAATTTTGCTGTTCAGGGAAATGCTGCTTTGGGAAAGACCCCAGATGTTCTTGCTTGCTGAAGTAAGAAATCCCTCCTTCTGTTCTTTGGCTTGATTGTGTCTTTTGACTTAACACTCACCAAGAGGCTAACACAGTTTTTACATAACAATGGTAACTTTTTATGCAACAAACAAAACAAACAGATGACCTGTATTAAGATAATAAATATTTGGGGTGTGATTTATTAAGATGCTATAATTGTGGTATTTAATAATCCACACAGAATCTGAAAGAAATTACTAACAATGTTTATCTATGGGTTTTAGTCTGGTGTCAAAAACTTTTGAAAAATTTGGTACTCTTAGGAAATTTTCTGGTTATATTTAGATACACCTATTTTGAATGCAGAATTCCAAAGAATGGCAAGGAGAGATAAGAAAGCCTTCCTCAGCGATCAATGTAAAGAAATAGAGGAAAACAACAGAATGGGAAAGACTAGAGATCTCTTCAAGAAAATTAGAGATACCAAGGGAACATTTCATGCAAAGATGGACTCGATAAACGACAGAAATGGTATGGACCTAACAGAAGCAGAAGATATTAAGAAGAGGTGGCAAGAATACACAGAAGAACTGTACAAAAAAGATCTTCACGACCCAGATAACTCCCAATGGTGTGATCATTTACCTGCAGCCAGACATCCTGGAATGCGAAGTCAAGTGGGCCTTAGAAAGCATCACTACGAACAAAGCTAGTAGAGGTGATGGAATTCGAGTTAAGCTATTTAAAATCCTAAAAGATGATGCTGTGAAAGTGCTGCACTCAATATCCCAGCAAATTTGGAAAACTCAGCAGTGGCCACAGGACTGGAAAAAGTCAGTTTTCATTCCAATCCCAAAGAAAGGCAATGCCAAAGAATGCTCAAACTACCACACAATTGCACTCATCTCACACACTAGCAAAGTAATGCTCAAAATTCTTCAAGCCAGGCTTCAACAGTAAGTACAGGAACCATGAACTTTCAGATGTTCAAGCTGGATTTAGAAAGGGCAGAGGAACCAGAGATCAAATTGCCAACATCCTCTGGATCATTGAAAAAGCAAGAGCTCCAGAAAAACATCTATTTCTGCTTTATTGACTCTGCCAAAGCTTTTGACTGTGTGGATCACAACAAATTGTGGAAAATGCTTAAAGAGATGGGAATACCAGACCACCTGATCTGCCTCTTGAGAAATCTGTATGCAGGTCAAGAAGCAACAAATAGAACCGGACGTGGAACAACAGACTGATTTCAAACTGGGAAAGGAGTACGTCAAGGCTGTATATTGTCACCTGGTTATTTAACTTATATGCAGAGTACATCATGTGAAATGCCAGGCTGGATGAAGCACAGTCTGGAATCAAGATTGCCAGGGAAATATCAATAACCTCAGATATGCCGATGACACCACCCTTATGGTAGAAAGCGAAGGATTAAAGAGGCTCTTGATGAAAGTGAAAGAGGAGAGTAAAAAAGGTGGCTTAAAACTCAACATTCAGAAAACTAAGTTCATGGCATCCGGTCCCATCACTTCATGGCAAATAGATGGGGAAACAATGGAAACAGTGAAAGACTTTATTTTTGGGGGCTCCAAAATCACTGCAGATGGTGACTGCAGCCATGAAATTAAAAGACCCTTGCTCCTTGGAAGAAAAGCTATGATAACCTAGACAGAAAATTAAAAAGTAGAGACATTACTTTACCAACAAAGGTCCATCTAGTCAAAGCTATGGTTTTTCCAGTAGTCATGTATGGATGTGAGAGTTGGACTATAAAGAAAGCTAACTGCCAAAGAATTGATGCTTTTGAACTGTGGTGTTGGAGAAGACTCTTGAGAGTCCCTTGGACTGCAAGGGGATCCAACCAGTCCATCCTAAAGGAAATCAGTCCTGAATATTCATTGGAAGGACTGATGCTGAAGCTGAAGCTCCAATACTTTGGCCATCTGATGCGAAGAGCTGACTGATTGGAAAAGACCCTGATGCTGGGAAAGATTGAAGGCAAGAGGAGAAGGGGATGACGGAGGATGAGATGGTTGGACGGCATCACCAGCTCAATGCACATGAGTCTGGGTAAACTCCAGGAGTTGGTGATGGACAGGGAAGCCTGGTGTGCTGAAGTCCATGAGGTTGCAAAGAGTTGGACATGACCGGGTGACTGAACTTACTTAATTTACTAACCTATACTGCTTCAGTTACCCAATTTTGTTTTCTTTCCACCTAATGACACATCCTGAGGATTATTGCTGTTAAATAGATGAGAATTTTTAAGCTTAAATTCATAATAAAAGCTACTTTAAGCTTTTCACTATTTCTTACTGAAGCTTTCTTTGTTTTCCCAGACTTTCTGTTATGAACAGTGCATTCTTGGATAATAGTTGGGGGTTTAAAAGAAGAGGTTGTTAAACAAGAATCATCACCATTCCCATAGCCCACACTTATTTTAGAGCATTCCAAGACTGAAACACCTCATTTATAAACCAGTGATGTACATTAGTAGAGATATGTTTAAGTCTGGGAAAAGGCTGAAAGCAAAGGAGGATATATGGCATCTTGATTAAACATCAGTGAGGCCATTTCCACTTGTCTATGTGTATGCCATCTTAGAAGTTCTCATATTTGGGATACTGTTACACTATAGTAATATTCAGGATGGATGTGAGGAGGTTTTTCTCTTCAAGTTATGAGAAATGCTGTTGTGAGGGGGGATGGGAAAGGATAGCTTAAGTCATGCCACGGAAAGAGTACAGTCGAAGGTCTGGGAATAGAATTTCTTAAAAATTCTACACAGCGACATACCCAATTCTTCCAGTACTGCAGCCTGAAGACCTTGACCCTAAATATGGGCTCCTTCCTTTATTTCTTCCAGTCCTCCCGTCCCTTTACACTTACTGGGCTAGGCAGGTAGTAGAAACTTAGACAATGATCTCCCAACGTGTCCAAGACAGGAGACTTCTGACCTCCCTGGGGAAGGCAGGATAACCACAGTCAGATTCTTGCTTTCTAATTCTCCATTTTGACCGCACAGGCTCTTTTTTTTTGTGGTGAGCAGGCTTGGTTGCTCTGCACATGTGGTATCTTAGCTCCCCAACCAGGAACTGAACTCTTGTCCCCTGCATTAGAAAGAGAATTCTTAACCACTGGACCACCAGGGAAGTCCCTATTTTTAAATTTTGGCTGGAGGATATGGAAGTATGAAATTTTCCATACTTTAGCCTGCAAATTTGGGGCACAGAGTTTCTTGCCTGAAAGATGAACTTTTCCATATTTCAGCTCAGAAACTTGAGGCACAGAGTTTCTGGCCCCAAATGTGAAATTCTCCATATTTCAGGCTGGAAATTTGGGGCGCAGATAAAAATATGGGAAATACATCTCCAGAGTTAACACCTTTTGAATCGTTTTTGAAAAAAATCATTCCAATTTTTATGTAACTTATAATGGTGCTCATTATCAGAACATAAGCCTGGTAAAATGCGACTTTTGCATGGCTTTCTTGTCCATATTTATCTTGTTGGTAGATTCATTGGCCTGTTTTAACTAATTAGTTCTTTTTGCAGCAAAGATTAAACTGGTAAATCTAGTTTATGTGATTTTTAATAATCTCATCCAAAGTAACTTCTCAATTGATTGTTCTATTGCATAAAATTTCCCGTTTTCATTTTGATCCTTTTTTCTTCTTGTTTTCTTTTGTGTTTGTAGCTATACATCAAATATTTTCCTGTAATTGAAGTACAGTTGATTAACATAACTATTTTTGTGTTGCGATACAACATACCGATTCAATATTTTCACAGAATAAACTTTATTTAAACATTAAAAAATTGTGAGCTGTTTGTTGGTTTCAGAGATGAATTGTTTGTGGATATCTTGGTTTGCAAATATTTCTTTGCATTCTGGGCTGACTTCTTCATTCCTTAAGATTTCCTTTGCTGGGCACCTGCTTTGAAATTGAAGTAGGTCACATTTTCCTAGTTTTGGTTTATTTCTCATTGCTTTAGAGGATGGATTCCAAAAGACTTTGCAATGATGTCATCCAAACCCAAATAGACCTTGTAGTTTATGTCACCACATTTCCTGCCTATATTTTCCTTAAGACTTTCATACAATCCCTCCTGACCTTTAGATATTTATTATCTGGTGTTAATTTCACGTATGGTGTTAGTGTTCTAACCTCACTCTCATTTTCTTTAACAATCCTCGAATGCTCCTTCATAGTGTCTCTTACCAGTGTATATCCCCAGCATCAAAGGCGGAATATTTCCTTTTCTCCACACCTTTTCCATCAGTCAGTGTTTGTTAAGTTTTGGATAATGGCCATTCTGAGCGCTGTGAGGCGATTCCTTCCTGTGGTTTCGATTTGCATTCCTAATATTTAGGGAGACTGACCTCTTTTCATGCGATTTCTTTTCAAGGGTGAGTTCAGGTTCCCTCTTGATTCAGCTTCTTGTTACTTGGCCCTGTTTTAAATTCTTTTCTGACGACCACCCCTAGGACGTTTGTTGAGATCAGCTGTTTTTGACATAGAGACCCCTTTGGCCTTGAGAATACTCAATGCCCATCAGCACAGCTTTTCAAGCTATTGTTGCAGAAAATGGCCACAAGGCGGCAGCATTATTCAGCCTCACACATTCCCCGCCCTCCCCCGCGCCGCGCGCCCATTTTCGTGTGACTTTTTTCTTGGAATAGAGGTGATTTCTGATTTTATGTGTGAACTTGATTCATTAATGTATGAGCATTTATCTATTCTCTTTCAAGTTCTTGTTCCCATCTAGGTAATTACAGTGTGTTCAGTAAAATTCAGTAGATTGTTTTCGATCTTCTATTGGATACATATATGGGTGTCTTTTAATTTCACGCTGCAGTCACCATCTGCAGTGATTTTGGAGCCCAAAAAAATAAAGTCTGACACTGTTTCCACTGTTTCCCCATCTATTCCCCATGAAGTGATGGGACCAGATGCCATGATCTTCGTTTTCTGAATGTTGAGCTTTAAGTCAACTTTTTCACTCTCCTCTTTCATCAAGAGGCTTTTTAGTTCCTCTTCACTTTCTGCCATAAGGGTGGTGTCATCTGCATATCTGAGGTTATTGATATTTCTCCTGGCAATCTTGATTCCAGCTTGTGCTTCTTCCAGCCCAGCGTTTTTCATGATGTACTCTACATAGAAGTTAAATAAGCACAGTGACAATATACAGCCTTGATGTACTCCTTTTCCTATTTGGAACCAGTCTGTTGTTCCATGTTCAGTTCTAACTGTTGCTTCCTGACCTGCAAATAGGTTTCTCAAGGGGCAGGTCAGGTGGTCTGGTATTCCCATCTCTTTCAGAATTTTCCACAGTTTATCGTGTTCCATGCAGTCAAAGGCTTTGGCATAGTCAATAAAGCAGAAATAGATGTTTTTCTGGAACTCTCTTGCTTTTCGATGATCCAGTGGATGTTGGCAATTTGATCTCTGGTTTCTCTGCCTTTTCTAAAACCAGCTTGAAAATCTGGAAGTTCATGGTTCACGTATTGCTGAAGCCCAAAAGACACTTATTCCGTGGATGGAAAGTTATGAGCAACCTAGATAGCATATTGAAAAGCAGAGACATTACTTTGCCAACAAAGGTCTGTCTAATCAAAGCTACGGTTTTTCCAGTGGTCATGTATGGATGTGAGATTTGGACTGTGAAGAAAGCTGAGCGCTGAAGAATTGATGCTTTTGAACTGTGGTGTTGGAGAAGACTCTTGAGAGTCCCTTGGAATGCAAGGAGATCCAACCAGTCCATTCTGAAGGAGATCAGCCCTGGGTGTTCTTTGGAAGGAATGATGCTAAAGCTGAAACTCCAGTTCTTTGGCCACCTCATGCAAAGAGTTGACTCATTGGAAAAGACTCTGATGCTGGGAGGGATTGGCGGCAGGAGGAAAAGGGGACGGCAGAGGATGAGATGGCTGGATGGCATCACCAACTCGATGTATGTGAGTATGAGTGAATTCTGGGTGTTGGTGATGGACAGGGAGGCCTGGCGTGCTGTGATTCATGGGGTCGCAAAGAGTCGGACACGACTGAGTAACTGAACTGAACTGAACTGATGGGTGTCTACATTAATTCAAATATGTTAATTTACTTCTCCTGTATCTAGAGATTGAGGGCTCCTGCAGAGGGCAAGAGGCACTCCAGGAACATCGTGGACCCTGAGCCCCACAATAATCCAGTCTTGGGACCCAAACCTGCACAGTCTCCAGAGATGTGACATCAGACAAGGTAACCATGGGATGAGGGGAATAGAGGCAGCATATGTGTCTATATTTATTGTGTTTATCCAGTTAGTTGAACTTGAGTATATCGGTGAATTACAAGGCAGTGGGTTTTTTCTATTTTTTTAAACTCATAGCCACTTAATTCACTCAGATACAGCTGTGTATATGTCGTATTTCAGGGACTGCTCCTTTACAGATTATTACAGAAAGTGGAGAATCATTCCCAGTGTTACCCACTGGGTCCTGGTGGCTTATTTTCTAACGTGTGTACGTTGGTCAAGTAGCTCATTTCTATGTGCCCAACACCTTTGTTCTCCACTAGCAGTAAGTGAGAAGAGTTTTTTCCTAAGCCTGTGAACCGTTTATCTTGGCTCAAAGAGCTCATATGTATCCATTTTTAGATTCCCACCTAGAAGTGTCATCAGATTCTAGTTGTCCCTCCCTGTCTCTCTTACTTCACGTGAAATGGTCAGCTCTACCTTCTTGCCTGTGCCCGAGCATGCCATTGTTTCATTCTTCCTTATGGCTAATTAATATACCATTGTGTGTATATAACCTATTTTCTCTATTCATTCTTGTGTGGTACACTTAGGTTGTCACAGTGTCCTTGCTATGGGAACCAGTCTAGCAGGGATGGCATGGGTACCTTTGTTTTCAAAAACATTGCTTTTCCCTGACTGTATGTTCAGGCATATGATTGCTGCTTCCTAGGGCACTTCCATATTTGGTTTTGAAAGATGCTTCATATTGTTCTTTCTAGTGGATGAACCAATGGCCATTTTTAGTAATCCCATCCAAATTAATTTCTTGAAGGGCATTTCTATTCCTAAAATCTTCCCATTTTTATTTTGCTAACCTTCATTCTTGATTATTTCTTGTGCTTGTGGCTATCCATTCACTCTTTTTCAATTGAGGTACAGTTGATTCACATTACTATATTTGCTTTGAGATACAACATAGTGATTCAGTGTTTTAATGGAATATATGCCATTTAAAGATATTGAAAATCATGGCTATATTCCTCTCTGCTGAACACTATATCCTATTATTTTTCTTGCATTATACATGGTGATTTTTATCTCTTAATTTCTTCCCCAGTCTGGCAACACCCACAACCAAATCCCCATATGCATCCATTAGTTTCTTGAATTGTGAAGTTCTTTCTGCTTCATAGGTAAGTCCATTTGTGTCTTATTTTAGATGAAACAAATGTGATTTCCTATGGACGTTTTCTCTGTGTTTCTCACGACCTTGCCTTAGAAAGGAATATGTAAATACATTTTCCTGAAAAGAGTAAATTTTCAGGAATAGTGTAATTTCAATTGGAATTTTTTCCATATTTCATCCAGGAAAGCACAGAACCTTAACCACTGGACTACAGGGAAGTCCCCCTGAGCATTCTTGTTTAAATTAACCTTTATTTCACATTGTAGTAACATCGATAAATAATGTTTTATTGGTGGCTATTGAACCGAATGTATTTCTACTTTGTTGTTCAGTCGTCAAATCAGGTCTGATTCTCTTTGTAGGAGCGTTCCCATTTCTCCAGGCCCTGTTAAACTGGAAACACTTCTATTTGTTTATAATAAGTGTACAGGGATATAAATGTCTAGGTACATAGAGATATAAATGCCTGATTACATACAGACATAAATATCTACATAAAGAGAAATATAAGTATCTATATATCTAGTACATACAGATGTAAATATCTATTATAGATACACATAGATGCCGGGGACCAGCGTTAGGAACTCCGCCCATGGCAAAGGTCATGAGGAAGGAGGCTTGGCATACGCAAAGGCATGATCAAGCCTCAGGAAACCCCCTGTTCCTGAGCATCTACCCCAAAACCAGAGTCTGTTTTATGTTCTCCCCCATAACTGTTTCTCTCGGAGGAGTTAACGTACAGCTCCAAGTGTTTCAGCTTATGGACTCCTCTGAAGGTTATCTAGCCCACCTGTATAGGTTCGTCTGGCCACATGTGATTGTTTACAGCCTCCCAATCTGAGAGGCATGAGATGTTTTAGATTTACTAAAGGCAAATTCTTTCGGGGAGCTGGAAATTATTAGTATAGTGGGTTGGTTAGGAATTACATTGGTGAAGGGTTTTTCATTTGTTGTGTCAATAATTGCTGCTAATTCCCTGCCCTGGGTGGGACAAGGATGTCTCAGGTCAAACCTCTCTGCTGACAGACTAGCTTGTGTGACAGGATTATCCATACTCCTGCCACATGATTGTTTACTACCTCTTAACCATAAACAACACAGAGAGTTTTGAAGTATTTTGAGAGTCTTAATTAGCATAGGGCTTTTTCTTCTTGTTGAGTCAATGATTGCTGCCAGGCCTCCATATCCTTAGGCACCTGGGAATATATTAATCAATGTATTTGGAATATAGAAAAGGAAATATAGTAGTTTTTAAGGTTAGCAATACTAGACTTTTTGAGTTAATGAATTTTCTCTTTTGTAATAGATCACTGTACTTTGTTATAAATCACTGTGTCCTTGCTATGTGAAAATGTAACTTTATCACTATCTTAAGACTAAATAGATCTTAAGGGGAGCATTGGTGAAAGGATTTTTATTTGTTGGGCTGATGTTTGCTGCTAAATCTCCATATTCCCTGCCCTTATAATGAATATAACTAACATATAGGAGAAATAAGTATTAACCTTTAAGATTAATCCTGTTAACCTTGGGTTAAGTAAATTCCTTTCTTGATTGTAATTCACTACACCCTCATGCTATAGGAATGTAACTTTATTTGGAGGGTGGTGCCTGGTTTAAGAAAAAACACCCTTGGAAAAAATAAGCTTTTGGTTATCAGAAAGAAAGGATCATAAAATCCCTAAGACCTTTTTATGTGAAGCACCTGATTTTGATAAAGGTCAGGACTGCTGACCCCTGCATGACTCTGTATTCATCCCTATATGTAACAAAAGGTATATAAGCAAACCCAAAAATAAAGAAATCGGATCAGTTTCCGGAAAGACTGATTCCCCCATGTCGTTCTTTCTTGCTCCTCGTTTTTCTGGCTGAATTCCCATCTGGAGCATGGATGCTATTCCATGTAATCCAAGTTATTCAGCCTCTTTTCTCCACTAATCTTCCTACTACACTATCCGTTTCTAATCTCTCTATATATCTGTAATTAAACATGTATTTTTCCAAAGACGCCGACGCCATCCCCCCACCTTCGAATCACCCTGGATCCACCGGGGCCGGACCCCGGCACATAGACATAGATATCTATATACATATACAAGTATTTATGTACGTGAAGATGGTTACACAGTGGACATTGCAAGAGAGAACCTTATAAAGTAGACAAAATAAGTGATACAGATGGCAGCATTTAGAAGATACCACTACAAGGGAGAAACAGAAACAATTTCAAAGTAAAAAGAACAAATCTAACCAGGACTCGTATTGGTATTGTTGCTGTTGGTGTTGTTCAGTCACTCAGTCGTGTCTGACACTTTGCGGCCCCATGGACTGCAGCACACCAGGCTTCCCTGTCCTTAATCATCTCCTGGAGCTTGCTCAAACTCATGTCCACTGAGTCGGTGTTGCCATCCAACCATCTTGTCCTCTGTTGTCCCCTTACCTCCTGCCTTCAATTTTTCCCAGCATCAGGGACCTTTCTAATGAATCACTTCTTTGCATCAATGGTGAAAGTACTGGAGCTTCAGCTTCAATATCAGTCCTTCCAATGAATATTCAGGACTGATTTCCTTTAGGATTGACTGGTTGGATCTCCGTGCAGTCCAAGGGACTCTCAAGAGTCTTCTCCAACACCATAGTTCAAAAGCACCAATTCTTCGGTGCTCAGCTTTCTTCACAGTCCAACTTTCACATCCATACATGACTACTGGAAAAACCATAGCTTTGACTATAGGAACCTTTCTTGGTAAAGTAATGCCTCTGCATTTTAATGTGCTGCCTAGGTTGGTCATAGCTTTTCTTCCAAGGAGCAAGCATCTTTTGATTTCATGGCTTCAGTTACCATCTGCAGTGATTGTGGAGCCCAAGAAAATGAAGTCTGTCATTGTTTCCATTGTTTCCCCATCTATTTGCCATGAAGTGATGGGACTGGATGCAATGATCTTCATTTTTTGAATGTTAAGTTTTAAACCATCTTTTTCACTCTCCTCTTTCACCTTCATCAAGAGGCTCTTTTAGTTCCTCTTCACTTTCTACCATAAGGGTGGTGTCATCTGCAAATCTGAGGTTATTGATAATTCTCCCTGAAATCTTGATTCCAGCTTGTGCTTCAACCAGCCCAGCATTTCACATGATGTTCTCTGCATATAAATTAAATAAGCAGGGTGACAATATACAGCCTTGACGTACTCCTTTCCCAATTTGGAACCAGTCTGTTGTTCCATGTCTGATTCTAATTGTTGTTTCTTGACCTGCATACAGGTTTCTCAGGAGGCAGGTCAGGTAGCCTGGTAATCCCATCTCTTTAAGTATTTTCCACAGTTTGTTGTGATCCACACAGTCAAAGGCTTTAATTTAGTGTAGTCAATGAAGCAGAAGTAGATGTTTTTCTGGAATTCTCTTGGTTTTCCTATGATGCAACAGATGTTGGCCATTTGATGTCTGGTTCTTTTGCCTTTTATAAATCTGACTTGAAATCTGGGAGTTCTTGGTTCACATACTGTTGAAGCCTAAGTTGGAGAATTTTGAACATTACTTTGCTAGCTTGTGAAATGATTGCAATTGGCATTGCCCTTGTTTGGGATTGGAATGAAAACTGACCTTTTCCAGTCCTGTGGCCACTGCTGAGTTTTCCAAATTTGTTGGCATATTGAGTGCATCACATCATCATCTTTTAGGATGTGAAATAGCTCCGCTGGAATTCCTTCACCTACACTAGCTTTATTCATAATGATGCTTCCTAAGGCCCACTTGACTTTGCACTCCAGGATGTCTGGCTCTAGGTGACTGATCATACCATCGTGGTTATCTGGGTCATTAAGATCTTTTTTGTACAGTTCTTCTGTGTATTCTTGCCACCTCTTCTTAATATCTTCTGCTTCTGTTAGGTGCATAGCATTTCTGTCCGTAATTGTACCCATCTTTGCATGAAACATTCCCTTGGTATCTCTAATTTTCTTGAAGAGATGTCTAGTCTTTCCCATTCTATTGTTTTCCTCTATTTCTTTACATTGATCACTGAGGAAGGCTTTCTTTTTATTTGTTTATTTTTAAAATTTATTTTACTTTACAATATTGTATTGGTTTTGCCATACATTGACTTGAATCCACCATGGGTGTACATGTGTTCCCAATCCTGAACCCTCTCCCACCTCCCTCCCGATCCCATCCCTCTGGGTCATCCCAGTGCACCTGCCCCAAGCACCCTGTATCATGCATCGAACCTGGACTGGTGGTTCGTTTCACATATGATAATATACGTGTTTCAATGCCATTCTCCCAAATCACCCCACCCTCGCCCTCTCCCACAGAGTCCAAAAGACTGTTCTATACATCTGTGTCTCTTTTGCTGTCTCACATACAGGGTTATCATTACCATCTTTCTAAATTCCATGGTGCTGAAGCTGAAACTCCAGTACTTTGGCCACCTCATGCAAAGAGTTGACTCATTGGAAAAGACTCTGATGCTGGGAGGGACTGGGGGCAGGAGGAGAAGGGGACAACAGAGGATGAGATGGCTGGATGGCATCACTGACTCGATGGACGTGAGTCTGAGTGAACTCCAGGAGTTGGTGATGGACAGGGAGGCCTGGCATGCTGTGATTCATGGGGTCACAAAGAGTCGGACACGACTGAGCAACTGAACTGAACTGAACTGAACTGAACTGATACTGTACTGATGTTTTTCTTTCTGGCTTACTTCATTGTATAATAGGCTCCAGTTTCATCTACCTCATTAGAACTGATTCAAATGTATTCTTTTTAATGGCTGAGTAATACTCCATTGTGTATACGTACCACAGCTTTCTTATCCATTCATCTGCTGATGGACAACTAGGTTGCTTCCATGTCCTGGATATTATAAATAGTGCTGTGATGAACACTGGGGTACATGTGTCTGTTTCAATTCTGGTTTCCTCAGTGTGTATGCCCAGCAGTGTGATTGATGGGTCGTATGGCAGTTCTATTTCCAATATTTTAAGGAATCTCCACACTGTTCTCCATAATGGCTGTACTAGTTTGCATTCCCGCCAACAGTGTAAGAGGGTTGCCTTTGCTCCACACCCTCTCCAGCATTTATTATTTGTAGACTTTTGGATAGCAGCCATTCTGACTGGTGTGAAATGGTACCTCACTGTGGTTTTGATTTGCATTTCTCTGATAATGAGTGATGTTGAGTGTCTTTTCATGTGTTTGTTAGCCATCTGTATTGAATAATATTCAGATACATGTTTTATTATTTGAAATCTTGAGTGGATCATGTATAAGTTTAACAGACTGTTCAAAGTAACATTCTATTCATTCCTGGAATGAATACACCACCTTTTGATTTGTGCACTTGTGACACAATTAACCAGATTTAGAGATACTCTGCGGAGAAGGCAATGGCACCCCACTCCAATACTCTTGCCTGGCAAATTCCATGGATGGAGGAGCCTGGTAGGCTGCAGTCCATGGGGTCACTAAGAGTCGGACACGACTGAACGACTTCACTTTCACTTTTCACTTTCATGCTTTGGAGAAGGAAATGGCAACCCACTCCAATGTTCTTGCCTGGAGAATCCCAGGGACGGGGGAGCCTGGTGTGCTGCTGTCTATGGGGTCGCACAGAGTCGGCCACGACTGAAGTGACTTAGCAGCAGCAGCAGAGATACTCAAAGTTGGGAAGTATTCTAAACCAATTTGTGCATACCTGCTGCATGTCTGACAAGAAACATTTACTCTCACGTTGTTGTTGTTCAGTTGTTAAGTTGTGTCCAACTATTTGCGACTCTATGGACTGCAGTGTGCCAGGATTCTCTGTCCTTCACTATTTCCCAGAGTTTGCTCAAACTCTTGTCCATTGAGTTGGTGATGCCATCTAACCATCTCTTTCTCTGTTGTGCCCTTTTCCATTTGTCTTCAGTCTTTCCCAGCATCAGGGTCTTTTCCAATGAGTTGGTTCTTTGCATCAGGTGGCCAAAGCATTGGAGCTTCAGGTTCAACATCAGTCTTTCCAATGAATATTCAGGGTTGATTTCCTTTAGGAATCACTGGTTTGATCTCCTTGCAATCCAAGGGACTCTCACAAGTCTTCTTTAACACCACAGTTCGAAAGCATCAATTCTTCAGTGCTCAGCCTCCTTTATGGTCTAGTTCTCACATCTGTACATGACTACAGGAAAAACCTCACATATGGAGTATCAAATTTGTCTTTACATATTGCCTGCTATATTTAGACTCTTGGTTCATACTTCATGTAACCATGTAGTGTCATAGTTAATTCTGATTTGAAACTAAATTTATTTTAAGGATATGGTTTGCTTACCAGTAGTGTAGGAGCATTCTGTTTTAGCACCTGTTGCCCTGGTGTGACATCTCAAAACTCAGAAATTCTTACTTGACATGAATATCAATTTCATTTTAGCACAGTTTGAACAGAGAAGTGAAAAAATCATGGTACCAATTTTATCAGGTTTCTTCAGGGAGAAAATTGAAGCTGTTAGAAGGCAAAGTCCATGTAGCTTATGGGCTCTTTGACTTACTAATTTTTGCAGGAATTTTCTTATGTATTTTTTCAAAGTATGACCTTTCATTAATATAATAACAAATAACAGAAATAGAAGAAACTAACTTGAAATGATGACATTTCTACCCTGAAAACCTGAGCACAAAGGAACCAATGGAACTGCAAAGATAAGGGGGCCAGCTTTTAAGAATATTTTAGGTTGACAAATAATAACTAGTGTGCTTGCAATTTCAACAATACATATTTACTCTGACAATGGATATCCTTTTCTAGAAGGCTGTCTCCTGCTGGAACCCTGGGAGGATGGAATCAGGGCACTTCCTCTCTGTCTTTACAGGACACTGGGCTGAACCTTAAGAAATCCCTGGCTTTCCCCTGGATCCTGACCACTGCATGGCCAGATGTTGGTAACAGTTTTGTTTTGCCTGTTGAAATGTTTAATGATGAAGGTTCTTTCAGTTTCCTGATGTGGGTGAAGTGTGGAGCCTAGTGATGACTTCTTTAAGAACTGTACATCCTAGTTCCCACACATGGGTGAGCCCCCTGTGCAACGATGAGAGACTCTGCATGTGTGTGACCTGTGCCTCCTGGGAGAGCAGCTTTAAGCTAGTTTAAACCTGACCAACTTCTGTCTATCATACATGGTGGATTCAGACCACTCTAAGTCCTGTCTATGGGCTTCCCTTGTGGCTCAGATGGTAAAGAGTCTGCCTGCAGTGCAGGAGACCTGGGTTCAATCCCTGGGTCAGGAAGATCCCCTGGAGAAGGGAATGGCAAACCACCCCAGTGTTCTTGCCTGGGAAATCCCATGGACAGAGGACCCTAGAGGGCTACAGCCCATGGGGTCACAAACAGTTGGACATGACTGACCAACTAACACTTTCACTTTTCAAGTCCTGTCCACACTGATTATGTTTAGATGAGACTGCATGGTTTTAAGGTGAGAACACTTAGACCTGACCATGTTCTGTGTGCTCTAGGACATGGAGACCTAGGTAGACGCCCGGCCTGGCCTCTGTGCTGGAAAACTCCGTGCCTGCGTCTGAATGTCAGCCCTCAGATGTCTGGGGTCTGGAGCTGAGGCGGGTTTCTCTGGGTAATTGTGTTCTCCACCGAGTGGGGTTCCATGGTTCTCTCAGGGGTCAGGACTGCGGTAGGGTTCGTAGTCTTTTCCTCTACGTCAGGTTCACCTTCCCTGGGGCTCATGGAGACTCCTCAGGTGGGCTACTTGGTAATTATTCTCATTTACCAGCCCCTTCGTTTGAGTAGGGAGACTGGTATACCTGGTGAACTGTTTCCAGGCTACAGGGATCAGGCATACAGTCAGTGGGCAGCTGGTGTGTTTGTTGCTGTGATCGCCTTCCTGTCGACTCTCTCCTCCGAAAACACCCGAGCTGCCCCTTTCTTTCAGCCCAGCTCTCCCATGCTTTCTCAGCATCTTGGTGGGACAAGAAAGACAGAGACTGCCACAACCAAGGTAGTGTGTTCAATTCTAGCATGAACTTTCAAACCAGCAAAACATCACATGGAACTGAAGTGAAAACAGGAGAGGCCTGACTTCTCAGGGGCAATTGTAGGGAGAGGACATGGATCCTACGCTTCTTTCTAGGGTCCCAGGAGGTCCCAGGGACCTGGTTTGTTTACACATCGGGGGCCTGCCGACCACAGCCGTGGTGTCCTGGCCGAGGGGACATGTGACCTCAGGTGGGGAGGTCTGGGAACTGTGTGAGTCTCACCCCATCTGCGTGGGTCCCGATCATGTGTACTGGGAGACCCGCCCCCCACCGCCCCACACACAAAGGTAAAGAGAAAGGGATGAATGCATGTGAGTTTCACTTGTGTTTAGGAATGAATACTTTATGGTATTCACCTATACAGGCCTGCGCCTGTTTGCCTCTTTACCCCTTCAAGGTTCACCCTCCCTGGGGCTCCTGGAGACTCCTCAGGTGGGCTGCTGCTGCTGAGTCGCTTCAGTCCTGTCCGACTCTGTGCGACCCCATAGACGGCAGCCCACCAGGCTCCCCCGTCCCTGGGATTCTCCAGGCAAGAACACTGGAGTGGGTTGCCATTTCCCTCTCCAATGCATGAGAGTGAAAAGTGAAAGAGAAGTCCCTCAGTTGTGTCCGACTCTTAGCGACCCCATGGACTGCAGCCCACCAGGCTCCTCCGTCCATGGGATTTTCCAGGCAAGAGCACTGGAGTGGGGTGCCATTGCCTTCTCCATTCAGGTGGGCTACCTGGTAATTATTCCATTTCACCAGCATGAGCATGGCAAGAAGGGGGCAGGTGTACCTGGGTGGTTGATTGCAGGGCAAATGGATCAGGCAAAGAGGCAATGGGCATGAGGTAGGTTGCTGCTGTGATCTCCTTCAGGTTGACCATCCTGACTCTGCAGAGACCAGACCTGGCCCTCGTCTTCCAGCCCTGTGCCTGGTGTGTTTTCTCAGCACCTCAGTGAGACAACAAAGAACCAAGCCTGCCAGAACCAAGGTAGTGTGTTCGACATTAACATGACAGCTGTAAAAACAGCTAATATCACATAGGACCAAAGCAAAAAGAGGAGGACTTCTCTGGGGCAAGTGTGGGGAGAGGAGACCGACTCTACACTTCTTTCTGCCATCTCAGGAGGTTACAGGAACCCACTTGTTTCCACCTTAGGGGCCCAACCAGCAGAAACTTGTGTTTTAACCAAGGGTCTTGTGACCGCAGGTGGAGTCATGTTGGAGACTGTGGACATGTGTCCCCAGGACATGGTCTGGGGATTATGTGGGTCTCACCCCA
The DNA here is from genome assembly GCF_001704415.2 of Capra hircus. NCBI lineage: Eukaryota > Metazoa > Chordata > Mammalia > Artiodactyla > Bovidae > Capra > Capra hircus. Next base: position 21,277,285 of record NC_030835.1, read on the forward strand.
TCTGCAAGGGTCAGGTACCCAGAAACCCCAGATCTACTCTTTAGCTCAGTGTGTCTTGTCCCCTCTGAGATTCCCAACATCTGAATTGAGGGTGTTGCCCTGGTGAACCTCTGGTCCTCTTTCTTCTCTTCACCTTGTCACGTTCACACGAGGTCTGGTGGGTTGCTGCTCTGTATTCCGCTGAGTGAAAACCTTTGGTGGTGTCATATTAACGTCAAAGTGCACCCCTTCTCTAATCCACAGGGTCGCCTCTGTTTGGTGTCCCCTACAACGAGCGACGTCACCTTCGCTTCCATGCATTGGAGAAGCAAATGGCAGCCCACTCCAGCGTTCTTGCCTGGAGAATCCCAGGGACGGGGGAGCCTGGTGGGCTGCCGTCTATGGGGTCACACAGAGTCGGACACGACTGAAGCAGCAGCAGCAGACAGATCTCAGGTATTTTAATTTGTAACTTAATTTTTGTTTTATGTTGGAGTCAAGTTTATTTCCATTGTTTTGTTAGTTTTAGTTGTACAGAACTTGATTCGATTTTACATAGAGCTATAACTATTCTTTTTCCATTTTTGCCCCTCATATAGATTATTAGAGTTTGTTCAGTAGAGTTTGCTGTTCTATTTGATTATCAGTTTGAAAGGTACTAGGGTGTATATTTAAATTTATCTTAATTTATCCCTCCTTTCTTTCTTTTAATAATCATAATTTGATTTTCTCAGGCTATGAGTCTTTTTTGCACATTAGGCCTTTGGTATGAATTTATAGATTCCATCTGTATGTGACAACTCATGATATTTGTTTCTCCTCTCTGACTTACCTCACGTAGTATGATAATTCCTTAGTCCATCCATGCTGCTGACAGTATCCTTATCTTGTCCTGTTTTATGGCTGAGTAGTGTTCCAATGTAAAAGTGTACCACCAATCCTCATTCTTCTGTCAGTGGACATTTTGGTGGATTCTATGTCTTATTATCTGCAGTACTCTTACCTGGAAAATCCCATGGATGGAGGAGCCTGGTGGGCTGCAGTCCATGGGGTTGCTAAGAGTCGGACACGACTGAGCGACTTCACTTTCACTTTTCATTTTCCTGCATTGGAGAAGGAAATGGCAACCCACTCCAGTGTTCTTGCCTGGAGAATCCCAGGGACGGGGGAGCCTGGTGGGCTGCTGTCTATGGGGTCGCCCAGAGTTGGACATGGCTGAAGTGACTTAGCAGCAGCAGCATGTCTTATGAGTAGTGCTGCCCTGAGAATCAAGGTGTACACGTCATGTTGAATGGTGATTGTCTCTGGACCTGAGTCCATGAGTGGGATTGCAGGATCATATGTTACCTCTGTGTCTTGTGTTTCTTGGAAACTCCATGCTGTTTTCCACAGTGGCTTCACCATCTACATTCCCACCAAGACTGTAGGAGGATTTCATTTTCTGTACATTCTTTGCAGATCTTTTTATTTTATCTTTATTCTTTGTAGCTCTTTCGATGATGGCTGTTGTGACCAGTGTGAAGTGATACCTTATTGTAGTTTTGATTGGCATTGATTTAATCATTGTTGATATGGAGTTTCTTTCCATGTGCTTTTATTATTTTATACCTTGTGAGTATAAGTTACCTCTTGAAACTGGCTTCTTGAAACTTGGCCCTGTTTGGTATTCTTTTCTGATAATTTCCCCACGACGTTTCTTGAGGGCAGGTGTTATTTAAAGCTCTGTCAAACTTGTGACTATTAAGAGCCCTTCAGCACCTGTTTTATGGCTTTCCTGCTGGGCTCAGTGGTAAAGAACCCACCCGCAATGCAGGAGACTTTTCAAAAACACGGACTCAATCCCTGGGTTGGGAAGATCCCTTGGCAGAGGAAATGGCAACTCACTCCAGTATTCTTACCTGGAGGATCCCATGGACAGAGGAGCCTGGCAGACTACAGTCCATGGGGTTGCAAAGAGCCAGACACAACTGAGCAGCTAAACAACAACCGCACTTATTTTAAATAAATATTGATCTGTGCCGTCTAATTACTCGCTGCCCCTCTCTCCGCACCTTTCCATTTTGGTAACCATAAGTTTCTAGGTCTGTGAATTCGTTTGTCTCTTGTAATGAAGTTTGTTTGCATCCATTTTTTTGTAGATTTCACCAGGAGTGATATTCTGTATAATCCGCCTGTCCCTGTCTCACTTACTTCGCTTACTATGATCACTTCTAGTTTCTTCCTTCTAACTGGAAATGGCATTATTTCATCCCTCTTTATGTCTGAGCAATATTGTGTGTGGTGCATTCTGTCTGTGGGTTGTGTTCATCTGTGGATTGTGTTTATGTACCCATTCTCTATATTCATTCATCTGTCCTTGTACACTTCAGGTGCTTCCCTGTCTTGGCTATTGTACCTAGTGCTGCATGATCTTTAGGGGTGTAGGTGTCCTTTAAAATTTTGTTTTTTTCTGTATCTACCCCTAGGTCATGAAGAAGGAAATGGAAACCCAGTCCAGTATTCTTGTCTGGAGAATCCCATGGACAGAGAAGGCTGGCAGGCTACAGTCCATGGGGTCGCAAGAGTTGGACACGACTTAGCAACTATGCAACCACCATCATGCCTAGGTATGGGGTTCCTGTGTCACTGGATTCTTCTGTGTTTAGTTTTTAAAGACCCTCCATAATGTTCTCCCTAGTGTGGGTACCGATTTACATTCTCACCAACAGTGTAGGAGGGTTCCTTTCTCTTCACAGCCTCTGCAGAATTTGTTGTTGTGAGTTTTTGATGTGGTCATTCTGATCAGTGAGGTGGTGCTGCATTGTACATTTGAGTTGCCTTTTTCAAAGAACTGGTGATGCTGAGCATCTTTTCATGTGCTTTATGACCATCTCTATGTCGTCTTTAGAGAAATATACATTTAGATCTTTGGCTTATGTTTATTGAGTTTTTTTAAAAAATTGAGCTGTAGTAGTGGTTTGTTGGGCTCCAAAATCACTGCAGATGGTGACTGAAGCCATGAAAATAAAAAACTGCTTCTTGGAAAAAAAGTTATGACCAACCTAGACAACATATTAAAAAGCAGAAATATTACTTTGATATCAAAGGTCTGTCTAGTCAAAGCTATGGTTTTTTCCAGTGGTCATGTATGGATGTGAGAGCTGGACTATAAAGAAAGCTGAGTGCTGAAGAATTGATGCTTTTGAACTGTGGTGTTGGAGAAGATTCTTGAGAGTCCCATGGACTGCAAGGAGATCCAACCAGTCCTAAAGGAAATCATTCCTGAATATTCATTGGAAGGACTGATGCTGAAGCTGAAACTCCAATACTTTGGCCACCTGATGCGAAGAACTGACTCAATGGAAAATACCCTGATGCTGGGAAAGATTGAAGGCGGGAGGAGAAGGGGACGGCAGAGGATGAGATAGTTGGATGGCATCACCGATTCAATGGACATGAACTTGAGTAAGCTCGGGGAGTTGGTGACGGACAAGGAAGCCTGGCGTCCTGCAGTCTATGGGGTCGTAAAGAGTCGGACATGACTGAGCGACTGAACTGCACTGAAGTGGTTCGTATGTGTCGGAGCCAAATTCCTTGTGGAATCAATCCTGAATATTCATTGGAAGGACTGATGCTGAAGCTGAAGAACCAATAATTTGGCCACCTGATGTGAAGAACTGACTAACTGCAAAAGACCTTGATTCTGGGAAAGACTGAAGGCGGGAGGGGAAGTGGGCAGAAGAGGAGGCAGTGGTAGGCTGGCATCACCCACTCAACGGAAGTGAGTTTGAGCAAACTGGGAGATAGTGAAGGACAGGGATGCCTGGCGTGCTGCATTCCATGGGGTCACAAAAAGTCAGGACTTAGACACTGAACGACTACAAAAAACTGGATCCTCCTGAATATGAAATACCCAGCAGCTCCGCTTTTCATGGTGGTGTTACAGAAACTGCCACAAGGCGGCAGCACTTCTTCATGCCACACTGCCTTTTTTCCCCCTGCAATTTCCATATTTTCTATTGGAATATAGTTGATTTCTGATGTTGTGTTTGTTTCAGGTTTACAGGAACCCAACTCAGTTATATTAATACATAGATGTTTATCTATTCCCTTTTGGGTTTTTTTGCATACAGGTGATAACAGTATGTTAATAAACTTCCCTATGCTATTCAGTAGGTACTTTTTGATCATCTGTTTGATATATATTAATGCACATGTTAATTCCAATCTCTTAATTTATTCCACCTGTATTTGGAGGTTCGGCACTCTGCTGAGGGCAACAGGCACTCCAGGTGCATTTTGGAGGCACACTGCCTGCTCCACGCTCCCAGTTCCCTTAGCCCCAGGACTCTCCAGACTTGGGACCCAAGCCAAGCAGGCTCCAGGTGTGTGACGCCAGCCTAGGTCACTGTTTCCTGAGGGATGTAGAGTCAGCATTTCCCTTTTGTCGTTTCTGTTTTTAACCCCATCATTTGTATTGAAGTCAGGTGGCACTAGTGGTAAAGAATCCATCTGCCAATGCAGGAGATGCAAAGAGATGTGGGTTCCATCCTTGGGTGAGGAAGATACCGTGGAGAAGGGGGTCCCACTCCAATAGTCTTGCCTGGAGAATTCCACGGACAGAGGAGGCTGGAGGGCTACAGTCCATAGGATCACAAAGAGTCGGACATGATTAAGCAGCTTAGCACGCATATCAGTGAATTACAGTCTCGTGGGTTTTTTCCTTGTTCCTTCTACCACAACTTGTTTCACTTTTCTTAATACACGGATGCGTGTGGATATATATTTTTGTTGTTGTTGTTTCCCATATAGGTTATTACATGGAGTAAGTTTCCCTGGGTCATACAGAGGGTCCTGGTCATTTATTTATTTTATAAATAGTTGTGTGCATATATTACTCTGAAGCAGCTCATTTCTTCACACCACACATCTTTATATCTTAGTGACTGAAAGCTTATTTTCTAAGTCTGTGAGGCTGTCTCTCCAGGCGAGAAGTTCATTTTTATCCATCTTTAGGTTACACCTAGAGTGATATCATATGATACTTGAATCTCCCTGTCTCCCTTACTTCACTCAGAATGATCATCTGCTTTCTTTCCTGTGGCCAGACTTGGCATTCTTTCCTACTGGCTTATGGTTGAGAAACATCGCGTGGTGTGTATGCCCCCTGTCGTCGATATACATTCATCTGCGCTTCTACAATTAGCTTGATTACCTGTTGCTCATTGTATGTAGTGGGGCCGAAATTGCAGGGTTACCCACTTCTTTTAAAATTTTGGTTGTCTTGATCCCACCCCAGTCCAGACATGAGGCACATGCCTGCTTAGGCTCCAGAAATGGAATACAGCCTAACTGGGAAGGCTTCAGGGAATAAACTAGGCATTGCTTTTTCCCCTTGTCTTTAATCTCATGCCAGTGCTATGTTGGAATATAGTCGATTTGCAGTTTTGTGTTTGCCATTGGTGTACAATTGCCTGATTCAGTTTGACACTTACATACAGCGTATCTGTTCTTTTTTGCTTTCTTTTGCCATAGAGGTTATTGCAGAAGGTTAGCAAATTCCACGTTCTGAACATCAAGTCCTTCTTGAGCATCTGTTAGAGATAGAGATTTCTGTGTATATATGGAAGGAAGGAAGGTAGGAGGTAATCCTTTTGGATTATCTATTACAGACACAGATTTCTGTACATATATTGAAATATACTTGAAACCGACTTGAATGTTGGTTGTGTTTGGAATTTGTTTCTGCAATGCCCTTTCCTAAGGACAGCTGTCATTAACAGAACTTCAGGCCGTGTGAATTAGAGGTGCCGGTAAGCCCTTGGTGGTCAAGTTGCAGTTACAGAAAATGTCCACAAGGTGGCAACACTTTTTCTTGCCCAACCCGGGTTCCTGGGGCAACCGGAGCATCAGGGAAAGCGGGCCTCCCCCGCTGTGAATTCAAGTGGAATGTGCCTGAGCAACACTTAAAGAGGCTTGTGTCTCACTGCTTCTTCACCTAAAGCTTCACAGCTCCAACCCCAGACTAATCCCAACCAGGGCCGCAGCACCCAGCTGAGGATGCCTAAGGTGTCTAGGAGACTGCCCTCTCAGCAAGGAGGCTGCACTCTCTAGGCTTGAGCTGGGGACCCCAACACCAGGAGACCTGGAGGCTTCGTGACTTTTCCGAGGTCCTCAAAGCCAGAGGGTCAGGATACCATCCTCTGGGCACTAGGAAGTGTGGTCCCAGCCAGATTAAACCAGACAGTAGAGGTAACAGGTCACTTAATTAAGGGCACTCTGTCTGGTCGTTTCAACCCCATCACAGTCCAGCCATTAACACCATGACTGCCCAGGTTCCAGGGATGGAACAGAGACCCAAGTTAGGTACATACTTCATATATGAAAATAGAATTTTCTTATTTCATGTATGATAATATAGGTGCATATTTCATATATGAAATATGGACTTTTTTGTATTTCATATATGAAAATATGGGGGCAGATTTCCATATATGGTAATAGAATTTTCTATTTTTCATATATGAAAATATGGGGCACATTTCATACATGAAAGAAGAATTTTCTATATTTCATGTATGGCAATATGGGGACATATTTCATAATGAAAGTAGATTTCCTATTTTTTATGTATGAAAATATGGGGGCATATTTTATACATGAAAGTAGAATTTCTTATATATCATGTATGAAAATATTGGGGCATATTTCATATATGAAAGTAGAATTTCCTATAATTCATGTATGAAAATATGGGTATATACATTTGCAGAGTGAACTCCTTTGCTATTGTTCTTTAAAGAAGAGAATCCACATTTTACTATAACTTATAGTGACACTATTCTTACAACTTTCTATTGATAAATCATGAGTTTCACCTGATAAAGGTGATAGGGTGATTAGGGTGATTTAGGGCAATAGCTCTCAAACTTCAATGTGCTTCAGAATCACCTGGACGGCTTTGTGAAGTGAAAATATCTCCTGCCATATTAATAAGCAAGAAATATCCCAGCCGTCAGTGACTTCTGGCCTCCAAATGTGAATGCGAGCCCCACCAAACTGTGATCCCGCAGTGTGTGTTGGATTCCAACACCATTTTGCTGAGGAGCTGGGGGAAGGCAAGAAGCAAGATGAATGAGACAGAATAGCCAAGGTGCATATGAAAGGAAGGAGGGCCGCGTCTTCCAGTGCACAGAATGCTAAATTCCTTAGCTTGATACCTGATCTTTGCTGTTCAGACTGCCTGCTCCCTTTGTTGCAAACTTGTATATAGCCTGACTTCCCCCCGCCTCCTTGGAGCAGTTTTCTCAGAGCTTCTAAGATGCTGTCTCTCATGCTCGGAGTCCTAAACATTCCAACCAAATAAAATAACTGTACTTTCAGATTGTGACTATATTTTTTAGTCGACAGCTTATTAACTCACATTGTCAGACTGTAGGACCAGAGGTTCTTGTCGTGGTCCGGGCACGGGCTGGAAAAGAATTTCCAGACATGAGACAGAATAAGGGCAGTGAGTGGGAGACGCTGTTAGAACAGCGGGCCAGCTCAAGGGAGAACCGCCATTGAGCAGGGGTCCTTAGTCCACTTTTATAGCCAGGGTGCAAGGAGTGGGACAGGGGTCTTGCGGGTCATTTGCTGACTGGATGAGGCACGTATACTGGGTGGGGGAAGAGAAAGGCAAATACCTTCTCCTTAAGGGGTAGGAGGGGAGACAGGTTATACTGCTCAGAAGGACCTGAAATCCATTAATAGTTATAACATGGGGGAGAGAAGGACAATAAGGGTCTGGTTTTTCCGTTCCTGCATTCCAAGATCCTCCTTGGTTTTATCTGCTCTTTCGTCCTTGGGTCACCACAGTTCTAATTTAGTAGATTTGCACATACCAGTCTAGGGACCATAACGAAAATCACTGTGCCATTTTACTTAAGTCTTCTAAACCAAGTATACTCTCTTAACATCTTCAGTTCAGTTCAGTCACTCAGTCATGTCCGACTCTTTGCAACCCCACGAATCGTAGCACGCCAGGCCTCCTTGTCTATCACCAACTCCCGGAGTTCACTCAGACTCACGTCCATTGAGTCCATGATGCCATCCAGCCATCTTGTCCTCGGTCGTCCCCGTCTCCTCCTGCCCCCAATCCCTCCCAGCATCAGTCTTTTCCAATGAGTCAACTCTTCGCAGGAAGTGGCCAAAGTGCTGGAGTTTCAGCTTCAGCATCATTCCCTCCAAAGAAATCCCAGGGCTGATCTCCTTCAGAATGGACTGGTTGGATCTCCTTGCAGTCCAAGAGACTCTCAAGAGTCTTCTCCAACACCACAGTTCAAAAGCAAACTCTCACATCCATACATGACCACAGGAAAAACCATAGCCTTGACTAGACGGACCTTTGTTGGCAAAGTAATGTCTCTGCTTTTCAATATGCTATCTAGGTTGATCATAACTTTTCTTCCAAGGAGTAAGCGTCTTTTAATTTCATGGCTGCAATCACCATCTGCAGTGATTTTGGAGCCCCCCAAAATAAAGTCTGACACTGTTTCCACTGTTTCCCCATCTATTTCCCATGAAGTGATGGGACCAGATGCCATGGTCTTCGTTTTCTAAATGTTGAGCTTTAAGACAACTTTTTCACTCTCCACTTTCACTTTCATCTTAATGGGTATTGAAGTCTTGCATTTGAAAGAAGACTTCTAAGTGACTTCTTCATTAGGGCATTCTGAACTGAAATCAAAATGTCAGCATCAAAAATATCATTAAGTAAAGTGTTTTTTAGAGAACATACACAAAAGCAAGCGAAAAAAACCTATATCCTGTAGGTTGGCTAATTGGCTTGATTTGACTAGTTCTTTGTAGGGACTTCCCTGGTGGCTCAGATGGTAAAGTGTCTGTCTACAATGTGGGAGACCAGGGTTCAATCCCTGGTTTGGGAAGATCCCCTGGAGAAGGAAATGGCAATCCACTCCAGTACTATTGCCTGGAAAATCCCATGGACAGAGGAGCCTGGTAGGGTACAGTCCATGGGGTCGCAAAGAGTCAGACACTTTCACTTTGTGAAGCAAAAATAAAGAGTGAAAGTGGCTCAGTGGGTAAAGTTTCTGTCTACAATGCAGGAGACCCGGGTTTGATCCCTGGGTTGGGAAGATCCCCTGGAGAAGGAAATGGCAACCCACTCCAGTACTCTTGCCTGGAAAATCCCATGGACTGAGAAGCCTGGTAGGCTACAGACCGTGGGGTCACAAAGAGTCGGACACGACTGAGCGACTTTCCCTTTAAAATAAAGAGTAAATCTACTTTATGTGATTTTTAAAAATCACGTAATCATTAGTTTCTTAATTAAATCTTCTATTTTAAAAAATTTCCTGTTTTTATTTTCCTTATTTTTTCCTATTGATTGTTTTTTCTGTTTGTAGCTAGCCATCAACTGTTTTTTTTTTTTTTAATGAATTACAGTTAATTTACATTACTGTATTTTCCTTGAGTGTACAACCTAGTGATTCAATGTTTTTAGGAACCCTAGGGATGAGATGGCTGAATGGCATCATTGACTCAATGGACGTGAGTCTGAGTGAACTCCGGGAGTTGGTGATGGACAGGGAGGCCTGGCGTGCTGCGATTCATGGGGTCGCAAAGAATCAGACACGGCTGAGCGACTGAAATGAACTGAACTGAACTGAGTCCATTGAAAGTTATTACAAAAAACTGGGCATATTTCCCTCTGCTGTATGCTATATCCTTGTAGCTTATTTATTTTCTACATAGAAAATGTTTTCTACGTGGTTTGTATCTCTTAATCCCCTACCCTGATCTTGCCTCTCCCACTTCTGCCTTCCCTATTAGTTCTCTATATCTGTGAATCTGTTTCTCTTTCATAGATAAAGTCATTTGTGCCATATTTTACTTTCCACATATAGGTGACATTGTACAGTATTTGTCTTTGTGTTTCTGACTTACTTCCCTTTGATAACCTCCAGGATTATGTTGCTGAAACTGGCATTATTTCAATCTTTTCTATATTTCATATATGAAATGTGAGTGGACACTTCCATATATGAAAATAGAATTTTCTACATATCATGTAAGAACACATGGGTACCTATATCCATATATGAAAATAAAATTTTCTATGTTATATATGGAAATGTGGGTGCATATTTCCATAAAAGAAAATAGAATTTTCTGTTTTCTGTATGAAAATTTGGGTGTATATTTCCATATAAGAAAATCAAATTTTTGTATTTTCTGTTTGAAATATGGGTGCGTATTTCCATATATGAGAATCTTATTTTCTATACTTCCTTTATGAAAATATGAGTTCCGATTCTAGGTTTAGCTCTCTTGATACTTTTTTCTGGCGTGTGGAGACTCCCTTATAGAGGATATTGCCAGTGTACATTCCCAGCGACAGCGTGGGGTGTTCCCTTTCCTCGAGGCTCTCTCCTGCCTTTATTGTTTGTGAACTTGTGAGGATGCCCATTGTGAACGGTGGGATTTGATTTCTAGTTGTCATTTTGTTTGGCATTCCTGCAGTAATTAGAAATGCTGAGCATCTTGTCCCATGAGGCAGTGTGGTATTTTATATAAATTTCTTTTTAAAGAGTGTGAGAAAAATTTACCAGTGGCAAGTGGCTTTTAGCTAGTCCATTGTTTGTAAATCCCTGCCCCAGGACATTTCCTGAGGGCAGCTGTCATTAACAGTGCCCCAGGGCTTCCCTCATAGTTCAGTCGGTAAAGAATCTGCCTGCAGTGCAGGAGACCAGGGTTCGATTCCTGGGTTGGGAAGATGCCTTGGCGAAGGAAATGGCAACCCACTCCACTATTCTTGCCTGGAGAATCCCATGGACAGAGGAGCCTGGCAGGCTACAGTCCGTGGGGTCGCAAGAGCCCGACACGACTTAGCGGCTAAACCAGCACCACCAGACCTTGTAAGTCAGAGGTGCCAGTAAAGCACCAGTGGTCAAGTTGCAGTTACAGAAAAGGTCCACAAGGCGGCAGCACTTTCGCAAGCACACTTTTGGTTCCTGTGGCGGCAAACAGAGCCTTAGGGAAAGTAGACTTCCTGGGCTACGAAGTAGAGTGGAATGTGCCTGCGCAAACACAAACAGGCTTGTGTCCTAGTACTTCTTCTCTCTGAAACTTCGCACCCTTAACCCCTAGATGAATCCCAGTGGGGGCCACAGCACCCAGCTGAGGGGGCTAAGGTGCCCAGGAGGCTACACTGAGTAAGGAGACTTGAGCTGGGAACCCCAGCACCAGGAAAAATGGAAGCTGGGTGACTATTGCCTCCAAGATCCTCGAGGACTTGATCCAGCTCTGAGCTCTGATCCCAGCCAGAGCCAAGCAGACAGTAGAGGTTTAAAAAGGGCTCAATGAAGGGCACCCTATCAGGCCGTCTCCATCCCACCCCGGTCCAGCAGTGGAAACCAAGCCTGTTCAGGCTCCAGGGATGGGATAGTAGCTCCAGTCAGGGAGACTGGAGGGAATCAAGTAGGCATTGCTTTTCTTTTGTTTCATTTAACATCATGCCAATGCTGTGTTGGAGTACTGCTATTCTTGTCCTCAGTGTTCAGTTCAGTTCAGTCACTCAGTTGTGTCCGACTCTTTGCGACCCCATGGACTGCAGTACGCCAGGCTTCCCTGTCCATCATCATCTCCCGGAGTGTACTCAAACTCATGTCCACTGAGTCGGTGATGCCATCCAACATCTCATCCTCTGTCATCCCCTTCTCCGCCTGCCTTCAATCTTTCCCAGCATCAGGGTCTTTTCAGATGAGTCAGTTTTTCCGCATCAGATGGCCAAAGTATTGGGGCTTCAACTGCAGCATCAGTCTGTCCAATCAATAGTCAAGACTAATTTCCTTTAGGATGAACTGGTTGCATCTCCTTGCAGTCCCGTATACAACCACCCAACTCATGTGTTAAATATGTATGAAGTATCTCTGCTTTTTTTCGATTTTTTCCCCTAGAAGGTGTAGCCCAGTGCTGAGCATCAGGCCCTTGTGGATTATCTAATCTCAGATCCAGTTTTCTGTGTATATGAGGAAGTTAGGAAGGAAGGAAGGAAAGAGATAATCCTTGTGCATGATCTCTGAGAGAAAGATGTCTGTGTACATGCGGAAGACTGGCAGGCAGGGAGACAGGCAGGCTCTCAGGAAGGGCCCAGGGGGGTAATCCTTGTTGATGATCTATTAAAGATAAAGATTTCTGTGTCTATATTAGTCCTGACCTCTTAATTTATTCCCTGCCCTTCACTATGGATCCCTTTGTTTGACTTTGAATTCTCAGAGTCTCTTGTTGAGTTGCAAATTCATCCTTTTGCATCTTTTTTCCCCCCAGTATTTCCTAGAAAGGACATAATATGCTATTGCCTTCCTCTGTCTGACTGATTTCCCTTAGCGTATGATTCTCTAAGGCCTGTCCCTGTGGCTACAAGTGGCACCATTTCCTAATTTCAGTTTTGATTTTTCATGGCTGTGTAACTCTCCATTGCGTATATGTACCACGTCTTATTTCAGCTTTAATCTGTCGGTGGAGTTTATGCGGGTTCTTTGTCAAAGCTATTGTGAGTTAGTGCTACAGTGCCTGTTGGGGTTCATGTACCTTTTAATTGCTAATTTTCTCAGAATATAGACTCAGCTGTGGGAATGTTAGATGCTAGATTTAGCCCCTCTTGATAGATATTTTTTAGGCATTTGGAGACTGTCCATTATACTGGCTGCTGCCAAAGTATATTCCCACCAATAGTTTAGGGGGATTCTTTTTCCTCCAGACTCTTTCCTGCGTATATTGCCTGGAGACTTCTGACATTGGCCATTGTGAGTGTTTTGAATTGACTTCCCATTGTCCTTTTGACTGGCATTCCAAGAACAATTAGGGATGGTGAGAATCTTGTTTTATGGAGGAGGTTTGGGTGTGTTTTTTTATTTCTTTTTTCTTTTCATTTTCTTAAACGGTGTCAGGACAGTTTACCTTTGGTAGTTGGCTTTCTAAAAGTCGGCTGTGTTTAGAATTTATTTCTCTGGTGCCAGCCACAGCATATTTCCTGAGGGCAGCTGTCATTAATGGAATCCCAGGCCTTGTGAATTGAGGTGCCTGTGAGCTAGAGTGACCAGGTTGTAGTTACAGAAAACCTCCACAAGACGGCAGCACTTTTCATGCCCACTTTTGGATCCCTGGGGGCAATCGGAGTCTTGGGGCAAGCTGGCTTCCTGGCCTGTGAAATAGAGTGGAATTTGCCGGAGCAAACAGGAAAGGGCTTGCGTCTCACGACTTTTCCCCCCTTAAAGCTGGGCTGGATGAAGCACAAGCTGGAATCAAGATTGCCAGGAGAAATATCAATAACCTCAGATATGCAGATGACACCACCCTTATGACAGAAAGTGAAGAGGAACTGAGGAGCCTCTTGATGACGGTGAAAGAAGAGAGTGAAAAAGTGGGCTTAAAACTCAACATTCAAAAAGTGAAGATTATGGCATCTAGTCCCATCACTTCATGGGAAATAGATGGGGAAACAATGGAAACAGTGACAGATTTTATTTTCTTGGGCTCCAAAATCACTGCTGATGGTGACTGCAGCCATGAAATTAGAAGATGCTTGTTCCTTGGAAGAATATCTATGACCAACCTAGACAACATGTTAAAAAGCAGAGACATTACTTTGCCAACAAAAGTCCATTTAGTCAAAGCTATGGTTTTTCCAGTAATCATGTATGGATGTGAGAGTTGGACCATAAAGAAAGCTGAGTGCTGAAGAATTGATGCTTTTGAACTGTGGTGTTGGAGAAGACTCTTGAGAGTCCCTTGGACTGCAAGGAGATCCAACCAGTCCATCCTAAAGGAGATCAGCCCTGGGATTTCTTTGGAAGGAATGATGCTAAAGCTGAAAGTCCTGTACTTTGGTCACCTCATGTGAAGAGTTGACTCTTTGGAAAAACTCTGATGCTGGGAGGGATTGGGGGCAGGAGGAGAAGGGAGCAACAGAGGATGAGATGGCTGGATGGCATCACTGACTCGATGGACGTGAGTCTGAGTGAACTCCGGGAGTTGGTGATGGACAGGGAGGCCTGGCGTGCTGCGATTCATGGGGTTGCAAAGAGTCGGACACGACTGAACAACTGAACTGAAATGAACTGATATCAAATGTTCCGCCTATGTTTTCATTTAGGAATTTTGTGGTTTCTAAGATTAGGTCTTTAATCCATTTTGATTTTATTTTTGTACATGCTGTTATAGAATATGTTAATTTCATTCTTTTACATGTCTGTCCAGTTTTCCCTCCAGTTATTGAAGAGATGGTCTTTCCTCATTATATAGTCTTGCATCCTTTGTTGATTGTAACTACATGGGTTTCCATCTGGAATCTGTCCTGTTCCATTGGTCTGTGTGTCCTTTTTTGGCCAGTATTATGTGTTTCGATCAGCTTTGTAGTACTGTCTGAAGTCAAGGAAACGGAATATCTCCAGATTTAAAGTTGTTGTGGCTCCTCAAGTTCTCTTGTGTTTCCATAAAAACCTCAAAATTACTTGTTCTGGTCAGTGAAAATTGCCACTGATATTTCATAGGGATTTCACTGAATCTCAGGTGACATTCGGTAGTATGGTCAGCTTAACAATATTGAATATTCCAATCCAAGAACATGGTTTATCTTTGCATATAGTTGTGTTTTAAATTTCTTTCACTAGTGTCTTTATAGTTTTCTCAGTACAGATGTTGAACCACCTTAGGTGAGCTTATTCCTAGTTACTTCTTTTTTTTTTTGAAGTGATTGTAAATAGGATTGCTTCCTTAATTTCTCTGATAGCTTATTAGTGTACAGAAATGCAACAGATTTCTGTATATTAATTTTGCATCCTGCAACCTTACCAAATTCATTGAGCTTTAGTAGTCGTGTAGTGACACATTTGGGATTTTCTGTGGGTAGTATTTCACCTGGAAACAGTGACAGTTTAATTTCCAGTGTAGATTTCTTTTTATTGCTTTCTCTTTGCTTGCTGTCACTAAGACTTTCACAACTATATTGAATAATAGTGGCAAGGGTGGACAGTCTTGTTTCTGATCTTAGAAGCAATGTTTCATCTTTTCACGGCTGAGTCTGATGTTAGCTGCGTATTTATGAACATGGTTTTTATGCTGAGGTATGTTTCCTCTATACACTTTCAGGTTTTATCATAAATGGCTGTTGACTTTTGTCGAAAGCTTTCTGTGCATCTGCCCCGTCCAGCACAGCGGGTGAGAAAGACCTGAACCAGGGTCGAGTGCATAATAAAAAGACAGACACATATAATTTGGCAAGTGGGGAGTCAGAGGGCCCTCCTGCTCTCCATGGCAGAAAGACAAAAAGACTCCTTTCAGCCCGCACTTTTATTGGCAGAAGTCACATGACATCATTAGGGACTAGCTATACAGGGAAGTTTCAGAGAAGGCAATGGCAACCCACTCCAGTACTCTTGCCTGGAAAATTCCATGGACAGAGGAGCCTGGTAGGCTGCAGCCCATCGGGTCACTAAGAGTTGGACAGGACTGAGCGACTTCACTTTCACTTTTCACTTTCATGCATTGGAGAAGGAAATGGCAACCCACTCCAATGTTCTTGCCTGGAGAATCCCAGGGATGGGGGAGCCTGGTGGGCTGCCGTCTATGGGGTCACAGAGTCGGACATGACTGAAGCGCCTTAGCAGCAGCAGCAGCAGCATACAGGGGAGTTTGATTAGCGCAGGCTCTGCTCTTGATCAGGAATACCTTGTTTTGTTTCCATGGGGATGGACGCAGGGGTAGGCAGTGAAGTGGAGCAGAGAGCACGTCCCACCCCAAGAATGTCCGTTAGGCATGCTTGCTAGGACAATCAGGAGGGTGCAGTTTGCTGCACCCTCGAGTCATGGGGCAGGTTCTGACTTCTGCTCCACCAGGCTGCAACATCTCCCGCTTTTTGACTGCAGGGCTATCACGGTCATCCAGAATAATAATATAGGGCTTTTTTTGTGTTAAATTTGGAAGTGCCCTGTTAGGATCAGGGAACCAGTGAGAATTGTTTGTACAAACTGAAGAGGAAGGGTCATTCCAAGTTAAGGGTCTAGCTAATGGAGGATTTGGAACATAAGTCCAGTACAAATCAGCATCTGCCCCAGTTACCGCACAGGAGACCAATACCACCATAGCCAGCAGCATGGTCTCAGGAGTTATAGGTGTCTGAGTGTGCAGGAGCTTCTGTTTGCTCTTCTGACTGAGGCTCTTCAGTTGTCCCCAGGTCACAGGAGGTGCCTGACGAGTGCGTGGTTGTGGTTCTTGCTTGGGGGGGTGGGGTGGGTCCGCCAGGCGCAGCCATTGGAGTTTCTGTGTCACCATTGCCATGCTCACTGTGGGTTCCCACATCTCCTGTGGTGCAAATGGGGGGTTCATGATATGGCTTGAAGTACCTGCTTGGTATCCAGCGAGGGCCATGACCTGTTGAGACACAGCCATATCCTCATGCCCATGTTAGTAGGGGGGTTGGTCCTTCTTCCCATGGACCACCTTCTAGTGCCTTCCACCAGACCTGTGGGTGTTGCACTGAAGGAGTATGTGAATGGTGTTTCTCATATGGGGTTGAGTTTTGGTCATCTGTTGTGAAAAAATTTAAGGTTAGGAGAGCTAAATGCAGATGTGCAGGTGGAGATTTCCCTGCTAGCCCCCTTTTTTTGCTTTAAAAGCTGATTTTTAAGAGCACAATGTGCCTGTTCAATGATAGCTTGGATTATATGGGATGCCTATAGAGTGACGAATAAACCAGAGAGAGCAAAAGGCTTTAAAAGCTTTACTGGTGTAAGCAGGCTTAAAAGATCAGCCTGAGAATTGCCAAAGGTGAGAGGCCCTGGGAGGGGGAAGTGAGCTCGAATATGTGTAATTAAAAAAAGCAAAGAAATGGGAACGAAGAGTTTTTTGAAATTGGAGAAATAGGAGGAATAATTCCTCAGAAGTAACATGTTTAATTTTTGCAGTCTCAATAGACTTGGTTATTCCAACATAGGCAGAGTCACTAACAATATTAATAGGGGCCTTATCTTTAGAAACAAGTACTGTAATTACTGCTACTAGTTCCACACATTGGAGAAGGTGATGGCACCCCACTCCAGTACTCTTGCCTGGAAAATCCCATGGACAGAGGAGCCTGGTAGGCTGCAGTCCATCGGGTCGTGAAGAGTCGGACACTTTCATGCATGGAGAAGGAAATGGCAACCCACTCCAGTGTTCTTGCCTGGAGAATCCTAGGGACAAGGGAACCTGGTGGGCTGCCGTCTATGGGGTCGCACAGAGTTGGACACGACTGAAGCGACTTAGCAGCAGCAGCAGCAGCAGCAGCAGCAGTTCCACCCACTGAGCGGAGGTATAGGGAGTAACTAGAGTCTTTCCTTCCTCAGGACTGGTAATGCCTGCTTTGCCATTGTTAGAGCCATCTGTAAAATAAGTAGGAGCATCTGGGATAGGTGCGGCTTTGGTGACTCTGGGCCACACAATGGGAATTAGGGAAATAAACTGTAACAATTTATGTGCAGGAGGGTGATTGTCAAAAATGCCCACAAAATCAGCAAGGATAACCTGTTATGATAAGCAAGTTTGCCAAAGTTGCTATGTTGAGTTTTGTCAGATGGAACATGAATAGCTTGAGGATCAAAGCCAGTCAACTGGTGAGTACGTTTTCTTCCCTGCATAATTAAATTAGACACAAGGGTAACGTACGTCATCAGGGTCTTGCCCTCCTGAGAATGTGGAAACAACCATTCTGTGATGCCAAATGTAGGCTGTTCCTGAAATAAAACTCCTGTAGGGGTTTCTGGAGAAGCTACAACAATGAGAATAGGATAATCATAATGAATACGATTAAGTTGAGCATTTTGAATGGCAATATTTACTATATCAAGTTCCTTTTTAGCTTGTGGAGTCAGAGTCTAGGGAGGAAAGGGCTGAGTCCCCTTTAAGAGTCTCAAACAGTTGTTTAAGTGAACTGATATGGATGCCCAAAGTAGGGTGCAACCAATTAATATCTCTTAAAAGCTTTAGAAAATCATTTAATGTTTTGAGATTGTTGTATCTAATGGATACTTTTTGGGGTGTAATGGTGCGTTCTGAAACCCAGTAACCTAAATAGAAAAAGGGAGCTGTTTTTGAATTTTTTCAGGGGCTACATGTAGTCCCCATCATATAAGGTCATGCTGAACTTGGTGAAAAAGTGGGTTTAGGAGAGACTACTCTGGGGCAGCTAAGATTATGTCATCCATATAGTGAAAGATATAGACTTGAGGATAGAGGGACCAAGAATGCTAGCCACACATAGCATAGGACTATTCATCATTTCCTGAGGCAACATTTTTTATTGGTACCGTTTCATGGGAGCTTCTTGGTTAATACTGGGCACCGAAAATGCAAATTTCTCTTTGTCTTGTGGGGCAAAAGGGATTTTATAAAAACAGTCTTTAAGATCCAGAACTACAGTTGGCCAATTTTTGAGGTATGGCTGGCTGAAGGGGATGGGAGTCCAGGCTGCAAGGCCCCCATGGGTTGCTTAACTGCATTAATAGCTCGAAGATCATGACACAGCCTCCATTTGCCTGAGTTTTTAGGGATTGCAAAAACTGGAGTATTCCAAGGACTAGGACTCTCTTCTGTGTGTCTTACTTGAAATTATTCATCTGCCAAGGCTTGTAAAGGTGTAAGTTTCTCCTTTGCTAGAGGCCATTGATCCACCCAAGTAGGTTTAGATGTAAGCCATGTTAGAAGTGTGGCGTGTGGTGGCAGAGAAATGTCAATGGCCCTAATTTAAAAATTGTATATCCTAGCCCTTTTCTGTCCAATTTGGGCTGAATAGGTAAAGGAGAAGGATCTCCCTGTAAATTTTTTCCTAGCCCTTTTCCTGGTTGGTACCCCATTCTCGCCATCATATGATTTGTCTTTCCCTCGTTGGTAAGAACCAGGTGCCATTGGGCAAGCAGATCTCTGCCCCATAAATTATAGGGAATGTCTGTAATAAAAGGTTAGAAATGGGCGAGTTGTTAATCAGGCCCTAGGTAAGGAAGAATTGCTGCAGTTTGAGCAAGTTGTTGGGGTTCTCCCAAGCCTGATGTTTTCCCCTGGGGTTCAGTCAAGGGCCAGTCATCTGGCCATTGACGAGAAGTAATGATGGAAACATCAGCCCGAGTATTTAAGAAACCAGAGAAGGTTTTTCCTTGAATTTTAACCTTACAAGTGGGCCAATCTGAGAGTATTTGTTGAGTAAAGCATACTACTTGATCACCTGTGCTCCCAAATCCTTATTCGCCTCTGGTGACAGAATTAGAATTGTTAGGGATGTGGTAAGGCAAGAGAAGGAGCTGAGCAATTCTCTGACCTTGAGGAATGACATGAAATGAATCAGAGAGAGAGAGCCATTACTTTAATTTTTTCCTGAATAGTCTAGGTCAATAAGGCCAGGAAGAATTTGGAGGCCCTTAAGATTTAGGCCATTTTTGCCCAGAATGAGTCCTACGGTCCCCGGTGGAATGGGGCCTTGGATCCCAGTAAGAATTGCTAAATGAGGATCCGATTCACTAATCTGAACAGTTACTCTGGTTGGGAGGTCCAACCCAGCACTTCTGCTGGTAGCAGCTGAGAGGCTGAAGATAGCCTGAAAGGTGTGCTGGAGGTCCTCACAGGGTATGCCCCCGTTGTTTGTGGGGCCTGATGCTGGCCCCGTTGGCCATTTCCCAGCTGTAAAGGGGAACTGTTTTTATGAACTTTTGATCTGCATTGATTAGACCAATGATTGCCTTTTTGGCACTGAGGACACAGTCCTGGTGTTTTAATGTCACCAGTAGGTGGAGGTATTATAACACCTGTTTTGGGATGGGAATGGCAATCCTTTTTTATATGTCCAGGCTTTTCACTTTGAAAGCATTTGGCAGGGGAAGAGTTAAAATTATTTTTAAAGGCAGCACAAATTGCTTGGGCTAGCATGGTTTGTTTGTGGGCCTGTATACCAATATTTTGACATGCTCGGACAAAATCTGCAAGACTGCCATTTTGATGAATAGGGTTAAGGGTGGCCTTACAATCTTCATTGGCATTTTCATAGGCTAATTGTTTTAACAAAATGTTCTCCGCTATTAATTTGACAGCGGAGAGCAGATGAGAGGCGGTCTACAAATTCAGTAAAGTCTTTTCCGGGTCTCTCTAATATTTTAACAAACGAACCAGTATGCTTGCCAGGGTCTGATACCGTCTGCCACGCCCTTTGGCAGCATTAATACCCCTTTGTAAGTCAGCTGGGCTGTTGGACTGGTATATTGCCTTGTGCCTGTGAGCATTTCAAAAGTAAGACTATGTCTATTGGCCAAATTAATATTGGCTTGCTTTTGGCACAACTTAGTATAAGAGGCAAAAAACTGTAAATATTGGGGATCACTTTAAGCAGCTTTGGCTAATATTTTAACATAGTAAGAAGAGCATCTCCCACACAAATTTCCAATAGTTCCTGTGTATAGGGGGAATTGGCCCCGTTCAACCTAACACTAGATTTTAATTCCTTTAAAACCTGATTTCAAAAGTTTCATGGGTTGCAACAACCTGAGTGGGATTACTGGGGTCAGGCCTGTAATCAAGAGGGAAAGCAAGATGGTTCGCAATGTACAAAGCGCCCGAATGAAGGGCGGAGGTCATGGTCTGCTGAAACCGAGCCAGCGGCTTATCCTTCCAGGACATTTCTGGACCCGATGGAGAGGCTGTGCTGGAAAGTCGCCCTTAGGCTTGGATGGCAAAGGGGAAGAATGGTTAACAGGAGCCACCTCTGAGGACATGGCCTTTCACATGGTTCCTCGTACTGTAGAGGGTATAGGACCAATCGCACTAGCCCCCAGGTTGCAAATACCGTCACGAGTATGTGATCCCGTCTCCTGTGTGCTGTTTTTAAATTTTCTCCCACTCGGTCCCAAATTTCAATACGTAGAGCGCCTTCTTCTGGAAGCCAGGGGTTATATCTAACCACCTCTTTTAGCAATTGCGTCAATTGCTCCTCTTTTACCTGCGCTCCAGCATTATGGCGGAGTTGCTTCAAAAGCTGGAGATCAAGTTTCTCACCTTTACTCAAATCATTCCTCATTGTTACCCTGACTTCCTAAGACAACAAGGGACTTCCCCCCTTAGAGTCTGAGGGCCTGGTCTCCATCCAGGCGTCTCATGTACCGCTCTCTGTCTTCGCGTTCAGTTTTTTCCCTTGCGGGAATCCTTCCCAGCTTCAGGTCCCCGTTTGGGCGCCACCTGCCGCTTCCAACACAGTGGGTGAGAAAGACCTGAAACAAGGGCGAGCGCGTAATGAAAAGACAGACATGTAATTTGGCAAGCGGGGAGTCAGAGGGGCCTCCTGTTCTCCATGGCAGGAAGACAAAATAGCTGCTTCCAGCCAGCACTTTTATTGGCAGAAGTCACATGACATCATTAGGGACTAGCTATACGGGGGAGTTTGATTAGCGCAGGCTCTGCTCTTGATCAGGAATAGCTTGTTTTGTTTCCACGGGGACGAACGCAGGGGTAGGCTGGGAAGCGGAGCAGAGAGCACGTCCCGCCCCAGGAATGTCCGTTAGGCATGCTTACTAGGACAAGGAGGGTGCGGTTTGCTGCACCCTCGAGTTACGGGGCAGGTTCTGGTCTCTGCTCCACCAGGCTGCAACATCCATTTACTGAGATGGCTTTTATTTGATTTGTTACTGTGTTGCATCACATTAATAGGTGGATACTGAGCCATCCTTCCGTCCCTGGGATAAATCTCGCTTGATCATGTGTGGTCCTTTTAACAAATTCCTGAATTCCCTTGTTAATTCATTGAGGGTTTTGCATCTATGTTTATCCGTGTTACTGGCCTGCAACTTTCTTGCTTCTGTGATTTATTTTTTTTGGTTTTGGCCGCAGGGTGATGCTGGCCTCAGCATGAGTTTAGAAGTGTTCCTTCCTCTGCAGTTTTTGTGGAATGGTTTCAGAAGGGTCTGCATTAAGTCTTCTCTGAATGTCTAGTAGAATTCATCTGTGATGCCATCTGGTCCTGGATTTCTGTTTGTTGGGAGTTTTAAATTACTGGTTAAATTTCAGTACTGGTAATTGATCTGTTGGTGTTTTCTATTTCTTCCTTGTTTAGTCTTGGGCTATTGTACATTTCAGAGAATTTGTCCATTTCTATTAGCTTGTCTATTTTATTGATGTATAGTTACTCATAGTAGTTTCTCATGAACCTCTGTATTTCTGCGGTGCCAGTTGTAACATTTTTCATGTTTGGTTTTTATTGATTAGGGCCCTCTCCCTTTTTTTCTTGATTGAGTCTGTTTAAAGGTTTATCAGTTTTGTTTCACTCTTCAAAAAACCAGCTGTTTGCTTCCTTGATCTTACCTGTTTTTCAATTTTTTATTTACTTATCTTGATACTCTGATATTTAAGATTTCTTTTCTTCTCAATTTGGGTTTGCTTTATTCTTTTTCTAGTCCTTTGGGCATAAGGTTAGATTGTTAGAGGTTTTTCTTGTTTCTTGAGGCAAACTTGTATCACTACAACTTCCCTCTTAGAACCTCCTTTGTTGCATCCCATAGACCTGTGGATCATTTCATTTTCATTTGTCTCCAGGTATTTTGATTAATTTTATTACTTTTTAAAACTTCTTCAGTGGTCCATTGGCTGTTTACTCGCATATGGATTAGCCTCCAAGGGTTTGTGCTTTTTTCAGTTTTCTTGTTGATTTCTAGTCTCATAGTGTTGTGGTCAGAAGAGATGATTGATATTATTTCTAAATTTTCTTACTTATCAAGGCTTGTATTGAGGCCTAGCATGTAATGTATCATAGAGAATGTTCCACGTACACTTGAAAAGAGTGTATTATATTTTTGGATGGAATAATATGTATATAAGTGACAACATCCATATATGTATAGATATCTATATATACATATCTATCTATATCTATATACATGGGGTTCCCTCATAGCTCTGTCTGTAAAGAATCTGCCTGCAATTCAGGAGACCCCGGTTCGATCCCTGGGTTGGGAAGATCCCCTGGAGAAGGAAATGGCAACCGATTCCAGTATTCTTTTTTTTTTTTTGCAGGGTCTACAAATAATTTTAGTGAACAAATAACACAACAGCCTTCCTAGACTGAGGACTACCCTCCCCAAGCCATTTCTCACACACTTAAAGCACAGAGTTTGCACAATAAGGAATTTTAAAAAAAGTCATTTCTATGTAGAAATCAGACTCTGCCCCAACAACATCATGGACTAGACTATTTACAGGCTTTCACATTTTAAGTAATCCTATTAATGGTTGTTCTCTCCTTTCTGCCCCTATCCAGGGGCTCCAGTACTTTTCTTTTGACTGATACTGAAGGGAGGGGTATACTGTAGGGAAAAGGGGTGGTGGGCTCCTCAGAGCTACTGGCACCAGCCCTAGGGTGCTGTGCCTTACCACAGGGTGGTGGATGTGCAAGGGCAAGGGGGATTAGATACAGTAGGTGGGATGGGGCACAGGCATCCAGAGCTCTTCCTGATCCCCATCCTCTGCCCTCTCAACTTGTAGTGGGGAGAACAACTAGTTGCAGAGGGGAAGGATCGGGCCAGCCCTGGGTAGAGGGAGAAACCTCCTACACCAGTCCCTGCTCCTATTAACAGCCAGCAAATTGTCCATCCATGTGGGGCTGGGAACAAATGGGCAGGTAGGCAGGAAAAATCAGGCTTGTTCTACCCCGCAGCCTCTGTCCAACACGGGAGGAATCAAGGTAGCAAACGGCTGAAATGCTCCAAGGAGAGGGTAAAGGAAGTGAGGGAAAGGAAGCTCCCACTTTTGTAGAGCTCCCATTGCCCTGGGGCTGGAAAGAGGCAGACCTTGCTTGTAAAGTGCTGCGGCCTCTAGCAGGGCTGGGCCCTAGGCAAGCTTGGAAGAATGCAGGCCAGGCAAGGGCACAGGAACCAGGCATTCCTGACCAGCATGTGCCCTGCCATGCTCCTTGTAGGGACTGCTGGGAAAGGTGGACTGGTAACTCTGCCGTCAGCCCTCACCAGCTTCCAGCCATCTGTGGTCCACATACAAACCAACACCCAACCAGCACTGTAGGACTGCCCTGCTCACAGCTGAAGGTTTCAGGCCAGTGGAGTTTATTCACGGTTGTGGCCCCAGCCTAGGTTCCTCAATGGAAGCCACACCTTGAGCCTGGGGGTGTCTTGCTGGGGCAGTGGGTGTTTATGCTTGCCAACCCCCAGGCTCACACCTCATAGAGGATCACAGGGAAATCCACGTGGATGCGGGGGGATCCAGCTTCACGGTACCCTGAGGAATCAGGTTCTTATGCACCCGCCTCAGCTTGGCCCACTTCTGCCCGTTCTTGGTGATGACTGTCTCCTCATAGAATTCGTGAGCCAGATCCCCATCCTCGTCACAGAACATGGAGCCGCGGCGCGTGAGTACGAAGGGGGGCACGACTCGGCCTCGCGGTCGCACCAAAGCTTGCTCAGCGACTGCCGCCTCTGGGCCGCGCCCCCCACCCCCGAGGTGAAGAGCCACAGACCCCGAGCTTTGCAGCCGCTGGCGCCCATGTCAGGGCTGCCGGCGGATGGCGGCCCCGCGGTAACCGCTCTTTCAAGGCCGTCGGCGCCACCATACCCTGCCTGGGCCTTGGTTCTCAGATGCCGCGCCACCGCCGCCTTCCGCAGGCTCCGATGTCTCCCCACTCCAGTATTTTTGTCTGCAGAATCCCCATAGACAGAGGAGCCTGGTGTGCTGCAGTACATGGGGTCGCAAGGAGTCAGACACAACTTAGTGACTAAACGACCACCACACACACACACACACCACACACACACACACACACACACACATGTTGTTGTACAGTCACTTAGTTACGTCCAACTCTTTGCAGCCTCATGGACTGTAGCATGCCAGGCTTCCCTGTCCTTCACCATCTCCCAGAATTTGCTCAAACTCATGTCTATTGAATCGGTATGCCATCCAGCCCTCTCACCCTCTGTCATCCCCTTCTCTTCCTGCCTTCAATCTTTCCAGCCTCAGAGTCTTTTCCGATGAGTCGGCTCTTTGCATCAGGTGACCAAAGCTTCAGTTTCAGCATCGGTCCTTCCAGTGAACATTCAGGGGTGATTTCCTTTAGGGCTGTCTGGTTTGATCTCTTTGTTTTCCAAGGGACTCTCAAGTGTCTTCTCCAGCACCACAGTTTTGGCTTTAGCATTCTGAAAACACCAGGGAGATCAAGACACTACTTTGACATTTGCTCCATAGCTTACATTTTTCACATGATGATTTCAAATGTAGAGAGATCAATTTCTAAGTTTAGAGATAGCACAAATGGCTTTTTTGCTGTGTTGGATTAGGTTGAGTTGGGTTTTTATATCCACTTGTTTCGCCTGATTTAAGTGTTTTACCACATACAGTTATGGAAAGGAAATTTGCTCCCTCCTTTGTCTTAAAATAAGAGATTCTACCACCACGTAACGAGTAAATTAGGCAGAATTCAAAAAGATTTTGTATTTTGCAATTCTCACATTCAGTTGGAAACCAAAATTGATTCCAACTTATAAAGTAGTACATGGAAGATACGATTTTCATTCTGGGATATTTCTGTGGATTCCACAGCCCTGTGCTCCATGTAAGGGCTGTATTTCCTCACTTTCCTCATGAATAATTGAGGAGGAGATGGCAGGTGGTGAGTTGTGGAGAGTAGACCTGATTGTCAGCACAGGACCCTAAGAGGACGATTCATGTTTGACTTTATCCTTGTAACAGAAGACTGTGGGGGCTCATTTAAAGGAATGACTGCACCCTCCTGGCTGTTGGGTCACAGCCTGGTTTCCATCATCTGTGGGGTCCCTGTGGAACTCTATAGCCCCCAGTAGCTGTCTGACTGCCCATCCTATTGTGGGGAACAGAACGGCAGGAACCACTTACAGGCAGAAAACTGCTTGAGAAAATGACCTGCCATTTAAAGTGTTTCAGACTCCCCTCTGAGCCCTAGTGAGCATTGTCCCAAACCAGTCAGGAGTGAAAACCATCTTCCCATCTTAAAGAGTAAAACCCAGTGCATCTGAAGGTCCTTAGTTGCTATGCAAACAAGGTAAGCTTTCTAATTCTTAACTTTCATAATTTCCTGCAGGAATATAGTTTAAATACAGCAGCTTACTGCTGCTTTGTTACATCCATGGATCTTACCTTTAGGATAAAATTACATTTGAAAGCTGTGGTACAAATACAAGCAATGCCTGTTTATCTCCTGACCATGCAGAACAGGGTGATCAGAGTGGAGATGGCTCAGGTCACGGCACAAGCGCCCCATTTTCAGGTGTGTTTCCCTTTTGTCTTTCCACCGTCACAGGTTCACCCACCTGGACTCCATCATTCTTTTTCAAGCTCTTCAATAAAGTGTAGATTGTGGCTCAAATGGTAAAGAATCTACCTGCAATGCAGGAGACCCAGGTTTGATCCCTGGGTTGGGAAGGTCCCCTGCAGAAGGGTGTGGCAACCCACTCCAGTGTTCTTGCTTGAAAAAATCCTGTGGACAGAGGAGACTGGCAGGATACAGTCTATGGGATCACAAAGAGTTGGACACGACTGAGCGACTAAAACACACACACACACATCCCTAGAAAGTACTAAGCCTGCCTGTTTAATTTTTGCAGTGACAGTGTGTATTAAGACTGAAAAAACAGAGTGACACCAGACTTGAGGAGGCTGAGTGGAGAGACAATGGCTGGTCTTTTCACTTCACCTTGTCTCCTGTATTGAAGCCCTGGCAGGGGAGCGGGTGTAGCAACAGTTGCATAGAATGCTAGGATGAACAGAGTGAATGTAAACCCTCAAAGACACACAGCTATTAAATTACAACTGGATTTCAACTGAGAAGTATTTGAATGCTCAGGAGAAAACATACTGGCAAGTAGAGGTGGGTCCTCAAAGGACTAATTTTCTACTAATTTCATCTACAGATTTCCTTTTCCCTGATATTAGTGATATAAAATGTAGTACATAGGAGGAGCAAGATGGTGGAGGAGTAGGTGAACGTGGAATACATCTCTCTCCATGGATACATCAGGAATACCCTTTCAGACACAGAAGTGCATGCAGAGCACCAGCTGAGAGTGGACAGGAGTACCTGACCAGCAGAAAAGAATATATACTACTACTGCTACTAAGTCATGTCAGTCGTGTCCGATTCTGTGCAACCCCATAGATGGCAGGCTCCCGTCCCTGGGATTCTCCAGGCAAGAACACCGGAGTGGGTTGCTATTTCCTTCTCCAGTGCATGAAAGTGAATAGTGAAAGTGAAGCCGCTCAGTTGTGTCTGACTCTTTGCGACCCCATGGACTGCAGCCTACCAGGCTCCTCCGTCCATGGGATTTCCCAGGCAAGAGTACTGGAGTGGGCTGCCAGCAAAACTCAGTAGGACTAAGAACTAGGGGAAAAATGGGAGTGTTAGTAGGACTCCTTCCCTCAGCGGGTGGGGGAACTGAAGCAGGGGTCCGATCCCCACACCGGGGCAATTGTCTGAGTCAGAGGAGAAACATTTAAGGCTGAGGGAAGCAGCTGATCTGTGGCAGCCTAAATGGAATGAGAATCGGATAGCCCTTGCCACAGTCATACATACCCTAGGTAGCTCAATGGCTTAGAGCTGGAGTTGGGATTGTGGAGCAATCCCAGGGCTAGGGCTGCTGTTGATTGCAGAGAGACAGATTGAGGGGATGTGAGGGAGGAGATTGTGGTGGGAAATGCCTGTGGAGGAAAGCCAGGCAATCATGGAAGCAAGTCACACATAGGGGTTGGAGCCATCACCATAGCCTCTCTTCCCCAGCACGCTAGCACTGGCAGCTGAACAATAGAGAGGCTGTCCCATCAAACGTCTGATGCACTGAACTACAGAGTAGGACCCCACCCAGGATGCCCCTTTAAGTGCCTGACTCACCGATCTATAGAGTAGGACTCCAGGCAAGGGAGCCCTCTAAGTGCCTGAAGGGTCGGAGCTATGGAGAAAGACTGGCCAAAGAGGCCTTCTGATTGCCAGCTACAAGCAGCTTGAGAAAAGATTCTGATAGGGCCATAACTCCTGTGGCAGAGGCAGTCCGTGTCCCTGCAAACTTGGTGCTGCCAGGGGCCCCGCAAGCCAAGCAGCTGCGCTACCTTCATGCTCAACTCTCACTGGGACAGACTGCCACAGGCAAAAGAAGTCTTGTGCCTACGCACACAGGGTCCCTTTGGTAGTGTCTGACTCATTGTGACCCTGTGGACTGTGGCCCTCCAGGTTTCCCTGTCATTGAGGGGGATTCTACAGGCAAGAATACTGGAGTGTATTGGCCAATACTGGTTAACATACCCTTCTAGAGCACTGTATTTCCTGCTGCCCTAGCCTCCAAATCCCCTGAGTACCTGGTGCTGCCAGAACCCCTGCAACCCAAGCAGCTGCACCACCTCCACACCTGGCCCTCACAAGGGCAAAGCCAAGTCCTCCAAGGCAGCCTCAGGAACAAACCCCAGTGGATGACCCATATCCAAAGGTGGAAATAAAATCACAATTGAAACCCAGAGGCAGTGTGACTGAGGAAGAAGACCCAAAACCCTCTCACCAGCTGTACAGCTGCAGATTAAACCCACACAATCAACTAGGCAGACTCTGTGTCTGTGAAATATATAAAAGGTCATTGAGAGCTCCCACAAAAGAAAACGCACTAGTTCTGATAGCTGTGGACATTGGAGGCAAGAACACACAGGAGTAGGACAGATCAGAATCTGTAGAACACACAGATTAGAATCTGAGCTGCCCTCACAGCAGGTCCAGAGATCAGCACAGTGTTAGAGGGCATCCTAGGGAGGTGGAGTGAACTGTGATTCCCAGCAAGGGAAAGGACTCCGACAGCAGTGACTCAAGAAAAACATTTATTATTCTTATGTTTTGACATAAGTGTTCTGTAGATTTGGATTTTTTTCCTTTTTTGTTTTCCTTTCCCCCGCCTCTGTTGTAGTTGTTGATTTTATTGGCACTATGAACTCTAAGCTTTTGAGCTTTTTTTTTCTTCTCAGTCATATTTTTTATTGTTGTTATAAACCTCTGCCTCTATATCAGGCTTTTGCAGTTCTGGGGAGTTTGTTTTTTCTCTTTTTTAAATTATAATCTTCAATTTTAAAAATCTATTATTATTTTTTCTACATTTATTCTTTTGTTTGCTTTTCCTACTGTTCTTTTCCCCTTGCAGTTAATTATTGAAAGTGAAGTTGCTCAGTCGTGTCTGACTCTTTGCAACCCCATGGACTGTACCCTACCAGGCTCCTCTGTCCATGGGATTTTCCAGGCAATAGTACTGGAGTGGATTGCCATTTCCTTCTCCAGGGGATCTTAAAACCAGGGATTGAACCCTGGTCTCCCGCATTGTAGACAGACACTTTACTGTCTGAGCCACCAGGGAAGTCCCCTGGTGGGTTAATCTTTAATAAATATAAATCTTTATCTACTTCTGTTTAACTTTGCATATCTATTCTTTCTTTCCTTTAGTCTCAACATATTTGTTAGTTTTATTTTCATTGCTTTATACCCCAGTTGGCACCTTGCTTTAGTCTTGTTTTCCACTTTGTGTTTTTGTTAGTTTTGTTCTGGTAGACATAACTTTTGGTTCCCTTTGTTTGCCAGGTCAAAGTATTGTACTTTATTTTGTTGAACTGTTTTAATTTTGCTTATGGGTGTATATGTACATGTGTTTATTCAGTCACACTTTTCATTGTTGTTGTAAACCTCTGCCTCTACATTGGGCCTTTGTAATTCTGTGGAGTTTTCCTTTTCTCTTTCTTCTTCCATTTTTTTTTTCTTTTCTCTATTTTATAATTTTAATTTTTTAAAACCTATTATATTTTTTCTACATTTATTCCTTTGTTTGCCTCTCCTGCTGTTCTTTTCCCCTTGCAGTTAATCTTCAATGTATATAAATCTTCTTCATCTACCTCCTTTAACTTTGCATAGCCATTCTTTCTTTTCTTCTTTCCTTTCCTCTCAACATATGTTAGTTTTATTTTCATTGCCTTATACTGCAATTGGCACATTGCTTTAGTTTTGTTTTCTAGTTTGTGCTTTAGTTACTTTTGTTCTGGTAGATATAATCTTAGGTTTCCTTTGTGTGCTGGGTCAAGCTATTGTACTTTATTTTTGTTGGACTGTTTTGATTTTGCTTATGGAGTGTGTATATATATATGTGTGTGTGTGTGTGTGTGTATTCAGTCACACTTTTTAGTGTTGTTATAAACCTCTGTATCTACATTGGGCTTTTGTAGTTCTGTGGAGTTTTCCTTTTTTACTCTTTTTTTTCTTTCATTTAAAAAAATCTTTTCTCTTTTTTATAATTTTAACTTTTAATTTTTAACCCTATTTTTTCTACATTTATTCCTTTGTTTGCCTTTCCTACTTTGCTTTTCCCCTTGCAGTTAATCTTTAATATATATAACTCTTCTTCATCTACCTCTATTTAACTTTGCATATCTATTCTTTCTTTTTTTCCTTTCCTCTCAACATAGTTGTTAGTTTTGTTTTCATTGCTTTATTCCCCAGTTGGCACCTTGCTTTAGTTTTGTTTTCCAGTTTGTGCTTTAGTTAGTTTTGTTCTTAACTGGCAAATATAATTTTTGATTCCTTTGTTTGCCAGATCAATCTAATGTACTTTATTTTTGTTGGACTGTTTTGACTTGGCTCATGGGTGTATATGTATATGTGGATATTCCATTATTTGAATTATTATTTGCCTGATTTTGTAACAGCCATTTGTCTAGGGGGTTCATCTTTGATTTCTCATTTTTGGATATTTGTTTTAATCTCATTTAATGCCATAACAGACCACTTGTGGAAATTTTGTTCCTGACCAGAGATCAAGCCCTGAGCCTTTGGAGTGGGAACACTGACTCTAGGACCCTAGATTACCAGAGAACTAACCCTAGGGGGTATCAAATAGTGAGAACTCACACAAAGAAAACCACTGTAATACAAGACCCTGCATCACCCAATCACCAGTAGCACCCTGTGCAGGATGCCTCATCTAAACAAACAAACAAAAAAATACAGGCCCAACCATCAGCAGACAGGATTACCACCTCACTGAGCCTTGCCCATCAGAGGAAAAACAAACAAAAAAACCAAAAACTCAGCACAAATCTCACACAAATGAAGGAACCAACTAGAAACACAGAATTCCAAATAAATGAAGAGGAACTAGGCAAACTACCTGAAAAATAATTCAGAATAATGATAGTAAAGATGATCAAAAACCTTGAAAGCAAAATGGAGAAAATGCAAGAATCAATTAACAAAGAACTAGAAGAATTAAAGAATAAATATACAGAGACAAACAACACAGTTACTGAAATTAAAAATACTCTAGAAGGAATCAATAGCAGAATATCTGAAGCAGAAGAATGAATCAGTAAGCTGGAAGATAAAATGGTGGAAATAACTTCTGAACAGCACAATAAAGTAAAAAGAATGAAAAGAACTGAGGATAGTCTTGGAGACCTCTGGGACAATATCAAATGCAACAACATTCGAATAATAGGGGTCCCAGAAGAAGAGAAAAAGAGAGTATGAGAAAATTTTTGAAGAGATTATAGTTGAAAATTTCCTCAACATGGAAAGGGAGATGGTCAATCAAGTCCAAGAGGCACAAAGAGTCCCATACAGGATAAACCTAAGGAGAAACATGCCAAGACACATACTAATTAAACTAACAAAGACTAAACCCAAAGAAAGAATATTAAAAGCAGCAAGGGAGAAGGACCATGTAACATGCAAGGGAAACCCCATGCACTTAACAGCTGACCTTTCAGCGGAAACTCTATAGGCCAGAAGAGAATGGCAGGGTATATTTAAAGTACTGAAAGGGAAAACCTAGGTTACAACCTAGATTACTGTACCTGGCAAGGACCTCATTCAAAATTGACAGAGAAATCAAAAGCTTTTCAGACAAGCAAAGGTTAAGAGAATTCAGTACCACCAAACCAGCTTTACAACAAATGTTCAGTCAGTTCAGTTGCTCAGTCATGTCCAACTCTTTGCGACCCCATGAATCGCAGCATGCCAGGCCTCCCTGTCCATCACCAACTCCCGGAGTTCACCCAAACTCATGTCCATCGAGTCGGTGATGCTATCCAGCCATCTCATCCTCTGTCGTCTCCTTTTCCTCCTGTCCCCAATCCCTCCCAGCATCAGAGTCTTTTCCAATGAGTCAACTCTTTGCATGAGGTGGCTAAAGTGTTGGAGTTTCAGCTTCAGCATCAGTCCTTCCAATGAACACCCAGGACTGATCTCCTTTAGGATGGACTGGTTGGATCTCCTGGCAGTCCAAGGGACTCTCAAGAGACTTCTGCAGCACCACAGTTCAAAAGCATCAATTCTTCAGCGCTCAGCTTTCTTCACAGTCCAACTCTCACATCCATACATGACCACTGGAAAAACCATAGCCTTGACTAGACGGACCTTTGTTGGCAAAGTAACGTCTCTGCTTTTCAATATGCCATCTAGGTTGGTCATAACTTTTCTTCCAAGGAGTAAGCATCTTTTAATTTCATGGCAGCAGTCACCATCTGCAGTGATTTTGGAGCCCCCCAAAATAAAGTCTGTCACTGTTTCCATTGTTTCCCCATTTATTTCCCATGAAGTGATGGGACCAGATGCCATGATCTTAGTTTTCTGAATGTTGAGTTTTACTACAACTTTTTTACTCTCCTCTTTCACTTTCATCAAGAGACTCTTTAGTTCTTCCTTGCTTTCTGTCATATGTGTGGTGTCATCTGCATATCTGAGGTGATTGATATTTCTCCTGGCAATCTTGATTCCAGCTTGTGCTTCATCCAGCCCAGCATTTCTCATGATGTACTCTGCATATAAGTTAAATAAGCAGGGTGACAATATACAGCCTTGACATACTCCTTTCCTGATCTGGAACCAGTCTGTTGTTCCATGTCCAGTTCTAACTGTTGCTTCTTGACCTGCATACAGATTTCTCAGGAGGCAGGTCAGGTAGTCTGGTATTCCCATCTCTTTCAGAATTTTGTACAGTTTATTTTGGTCCACATAGTCATACACTTTGGCATAGTCAATAAAGCAGAAGTAGATGTTTTTCTAGATCTCTCTTGCTTTTTTGATGATCCAACAGATGTTGGCAATTTGACCTCTGGTTCCTCTGCCTTTTCTAAATCCAGCTTGATATCTGGAACCATTTCAGATTTTCTGGAATTTCACAGTTCATGTACTGTTGAAGCCTGGGTTGGAGAATTTTGAGCATTACTCTGCTAGCTCGTGAGATGAGTGCAATTGTGAGGTTGTTTGAGCATTCTTTGGCATTGCCTTTCTTTGGGATTGGAATGAAAACTAACCTTTTCCAGTCCAATGCTCAATATCCTATAATAAATCATAATGGAAAAGAATACAAAAAAGAATATACATTTGTGCAATTGAGTCACTTTGCTGTTCAGAAGAAATCAACACAACATTGTAAGTCAGCTATACCTCAATAAATTTTGAAAAAATAGACCAGTGTTATTGCTCTGTTCCTGTTAAATATATTTGGTACTGGATACTATTGAATGTTTTGAATGCCCTGACCTTTTAAACTGCAGCAAAATGAAAGAAGCCAACATACAGATTAACTGAAGTTACTTATTTCAAACACAGCTGCAGGTTCAGGTCACAGAGGGGCCTTATGTGATGAAATCAGTAATGTAGAAGTGTCAAGGATACAATATTTATTTATTAGATATTATTAAAGCCATACTCTGTGGTGGGCAC
This sequence comes from Capra hircus, assembly GCF_001704415.2. Classification (NCBI taxonomy): domain Eukaryota; kingdom Metazoa; phylum Chordata; class Mammalia; order Artiodactyla; family Bovidae; genus Capra; species Capra hircus. The sequence continues at coordinate 21,311,027 of NC_030835.1, forward strand.
CTGTGAACCGCTGGTAGTTAGGCCATCTGCTCAGTCACCTTATAACTTAGTGATAGAGGCATATGAGGGTACAAGGAATTAAAAATACAGAAATAATTGGATTCTGTGTCTAAAAATGTAATCTGATTGAGAATAGAGGATCACGTAGAAAGCCATGTTAAACCTGAGAATATGCTTTCTTGAGAAAAAAGTGTTCTCTTAACAAAATCCTGAATAGGGGTTAGGGCTTCAGCTTGGCCAAGAGGTGGGAAAATATTTCCAGTCAGAATCAAAATACATATGCAGGTCAGAAGGCAAGAAAAGTCATCACTGGAACACAGAGTGACTCAGAGATAGTTTAACTTTTGTAGCAGATAATTATACAAGTAAGTAAAGCACAAAAGATTGGTAACAAGAGCAATCTTTAGGTAAAGGAATAGCTTACTACAGGTGGGAGAATACTATTGCTGTGGAAAATGGAGAAAAATTAGGAAAATTCAGTGTGCAAGATATGATGATTTCTTGCCCCTAACCATGAATATGACTACCTCTCTACAATTGGAAGAGAAAGAAATCATAATATTTCTTCATTTTTATTAATGGATTATTAAAATTTAAAATGAGGCAGATACTTTGTAAAAATATTGGCTTACTAATTTTCTAAAAAGTTATTGCTAACTTAATAGTGATGGGTTTTCCAACATAATTTTGAACGTTAGCAGATTTCAGAATAATTCCATAATGAATTTAGAGTCCTGGGATGATTCATTTTACACTGTTTTGATGAGTCATTATAACTGAGTTTAACTTTTTCATTGAGGACATATATAATTGAATTTTAAGAGGTCATTTTTAAAAAATAAAATATGGGCATTTTCCTTCATTATTCAGTGTGATTCCATTAACCTCCAGGTTGATCCTTTGGAAGATGAACAAAATTATAATTGACATCCTCTATCTGTATTCACGGAGAAGACAATGGCAACCCACTCCAGTGTTCTTGCCTGGAGAATCCCAGGGATGGGGGAGCCTGGTGGGCTGCTGTCTCTGGGGTCGCACAGAGTCGGACACGACTGCAGTGACTTAGCAGCAGCAGCAGCAGCAGCAGCAGCAGCATCTGTATTCAAGCAGGCTGCAACCCAATCCTCAGCTCTTGCTTACCAAAGGGAAATTTAAAATGTTTAGCTGAGTGAGAACGAGATTAAATATTGTTGCATTTCATTCTTTGAATGATATTTTTAGCTCTTTGTGGGACAATATATTAGGGTTATTGATTAACTGTAAACAAAGCTAGTTGACCATTAAGACTGGGTAGAATTTGTCTTTTGTTGGTGAGCATTATTTGGGATGTAAAACCATGGACTAATTTTTACAATTACTTCAGAAGATTACTATAAAATACTTAGAAAGATGAGTGTCACATTTAAAAAAAAATCAGATTGCTAATCATTTCTGATATTCTGTTATTTTAATTACTCAGAAGTGCTTTTACTTTGGATCAAAAATAATTCATTCCTTTTCAAAAGCTCTTTGAACGTGTGTTTAGGTATTTAAGTCCTAGAAACATGTTCTTTTCCATTCAGCAAAGACAGATCACTAGATACTAGGTAATAGATAGACAGATAATATCATGTGCAAAGAGATAGTTTAATTAACGTTATTCAATGATAGAAACATACCATTCCCTTTTCTCAAAGCCAGATAAGGGATAAATCTGAGACACAAAAATGTATTTAATGTTATGTGAAATTTTCTGTACTGGAGTAATACATTAATTCAAGAAAATAAGTATTTTAACTGGCCCAAATAGCACAATAAGATGTAAGACATGTGAATAAAGAGATAATATAGATGGTTAAGAGAATACACAGGAAACAGAATACCAAGATTGCAATTTTAGTTCTGCTTCTCTTAGTTATATGACAACAGGCAAGACTCTTTTCTACCTGTAAGTTTGCTCATCTGAAAAATGGAAGGAACTGTCTACCTCATCAGGTTTTTCTGGAGAATTAAGTGAGTTTTCAAAACACAGAATGCCCCAAAACATTGCTTGGCATGTAGAATACGCAATATATATGCTTTTATTTCATGTGTGCCATGCTTCTCTATCTGGGTAGGCAAGACCTCTTAAACACTTATGTGACATTTAAAAATCAATAAACAGCAAGTATATATGTATGTCAGTTTTTACTCCAATCCCTAAGAAAGGCAATGCCAAAGAATGCTCAAACTACAGGCCACTTGCACTCATCTCACATGCTAGCAGGGTAATGCTCAAAATTCTCCAAGCCACGCTTCAGCAATATGTGAACCATGAACTTCCAGATTTTCAAGCTGGTTTTAGAAAAGGCAGAGGAACCAGAGATCAAATTGTCAACATCCGCTGGATCATCAAAAAAGCAAAAGAGTTCCAGAAAAAACATCTATTTCTGCTTTAGTGACTATGCCAAAGCCTTTGACTGCATGGAACACAATAAACTGTGGAAAATTCTGAAAGAGATGGGAATGCCAGACCACCTGACCTGCCTCTTGAGAAACCTGTATGCAGGTCAGGAAGCAACAGTTAGAACTGGACATGGAACAACAGACTGGTTCCAAACTCAGGAAGGAGTACGTCAAGTCTGTATACTGTCACCCTGCTTATTTAACTTATATGCAGAGTACATCATGAGAAACGCTGGGCTGGATGAAGCACAAGCTGGGATCAAGATTGCTGGGAGAAATATTAATAACCACAGATATGCAGATGACACCACTCTTATGGTAGAAAGTGAAGAGGAACTAAAAAGTCTCTTGATGAAAGTGAAAGTGGAGAGTGAAAAAGTTGACCTAAAGCTGAACATTCAGAAAACAAAGATCATAGCATCTAGTTCCATCACTTCATGGGAAATAGATGGGGAAACAGTGGAAACAGTGGTCAAACTTTATTTTTTGGGGCTCCAAAATCATGGCAGATGGTGACTGCAGCCATGAAATTAAAAGATGCTTACTCCTTGGAAGGAAAGTTATGACCAGCCTAGACAGCATATTGAAAAGCAGAGACATTACTTTGCCAATAAAGGTCTGTCTAGTCAAGACTATGGTTTTTCCAGTAGTCATGTAAGGATGTGAGAATTGGACTGTGAAGAAAGCTGAGCACTGAAGAATTGAGGGTTTTGAACTGTGGTGTTGGAGAAGACTCTTGAGAGTCCCTTGGACAGCAAGGAGATCCAACCTGTCCATTCTAAAGGAAACCAGTCCTGAATATTCATTGGAAGGACTGATGTTGAAGCTGAAACTCCAATACGTTGGCCACCTGATGCAAAGAGTTGACTCATTTGAAAAGACCCTGATGCTGGGAAAGATTGAGGGCAGGCGGAGAATGGGACGACAGAGGATGAGATGGTTGGATGGCATCACTGACTCAATGGACATGAGTTTGGGTGGACTCTGGGAGTTGGTGATGGACAGGGAGGCCTGGCGTGCTGCCATCCATGGGATTGCAAAGAGTCGGACATGACTGAGCAACTAAACTGAACTGAACTGATATATGTGTGTATGTATAACTGAATCACTTTGCTATACAGACACATACACACACACACAGAAGTATATTATTTTCTAGATTCTTTTTCATTATCCCTCATTATAAAATATTGAGTATAGTTCCATGTGATATACAGTAGGTCCTTGTGATTATCTATGTTATAGACAGTTGTGTAGATATTTTAATCCCAGGCTAATTTTTCCCCTTCCTCCCCACTTTTGTAACCATGTTTGTTTTCTATGTCTGTGATGCTATTTCTGTTTTGTAAAAAGTCCATTTGTATCATTTTCTTCTTGTGGTTTTCATTCTGTTGGCCCTCTGATGGATAAGGTTAAGAAGCTTATGGAAGCTTCCTGATGGGAGAGACTGACTGAGCGGGAAACTGGGTCTCATTCTGATGAGTGGGTCCATGCTCAGTAAATCTTTAATCCAATTTTCTGTTGATGGGCAGGTCTGTGTTCCCTCCTTGTTGTTTGACCTGAGGCCAAACTGTTGTGGAGGTAATGAAGACAATGGCTGCTGCTGCTGCTAAGTCGCTTCAGTCGTGTCTGACTCTGCGCCACCCAATCTCCTTCCAAAGATCCCATGCATACACTGCTGCACTGAATGCCCCAGCCTGCAGCAAGCCAAGACCCACACCTCTGCCACAGACTCCTGGATTCTCAGGGGCAAGTCCAGGTCAGCCTCTTTTGGGGTCACTGCTCCTTTCTCCTGGGTCCCAGTGTGCACAGAGTTTTGTTTGTGCCCTCCAAGAGTCTGTTTCCCCAGTCCTGTGTAAGTGCTGGCGGTTCTATGGTGGGGTTAATGGTGACCTCCTCCAAGAGGGCTTATGCCATACCCAGGTCTGCTGCACCCAGAGCCCTTGGCCCTGCAGCAGGCCACTGCTGACCCGCACCTCCACAGGAGACACTCAAACATAGTCCTGGCTCAGTCTCTGTGGGGTTGCTGGGTCCTGGTGCACAGAAGGTTTGTTTGGGCCCTCCAAGTGTCTCTGGAGGGTATGGGGTTTGATTCTAAATGTGATTTTACCCTTCATACCATCTTGCCTGGGCTTCTCTTTTGCCCTTGGATGTGGGGTATCTTTTTGGTGGGATCCAACATTTTCCTGTTGACAGTTGTTCAGCAGTGAGTTGTAATTTTGGCATTCTCTAGGGAGAAGATGAGCGCACGTCCTTCTACTTCGCCATCTTGCTCCGCCATACTTATATATATTTGGTTTTATTTATTTGGCTGCACCAGGTCTTGGCTGCAGCATGCGGGATCTAGTTCCCTGATGAGGAATTGAACTAGGCCCACAGCATTGAGCGTGTGGAGTCTTAGCCAGTGTACTACCAGGAAAGTCCCCACTGTACTATTAATATACATGATTTTTTCTCTGTTTTAACTTTCCTAAAATATGGGGATGCCATTTACATTTTTTATATTTGTCTTTTTAAACTTAACCATATATTTTTCCATTTCATCCATCTGCACATGTGAATGTAATTGTTCTTTAGCACTCTTGCCTGGAAAATCCCATGGATGGATGAGCCTGGTGAGCTGCCGTCTGTGGGGTCGCACAGAGTCGGACACGACTGAAGCGACTTAGCAGCAGCAGTGCAGTATTCTATTAATTGGCTAAGCCAGAATTTATTTAGCCAGTCTGCTGCTGAAGAACGTTTGGGCCATTTCTAGTCTTCCTCTATGATGCCACCATGAAATTCTCTTCTACAGCAATGCATCGGCCAGAGTCTAAATATATAGGATTAATTTTAAGAAGTAGAAACTTTTCCTAACAGAACATGTACCTTGTAGCATTGACAAGTCTTACCTAATTGCTCCCCGAAGTGGCCTCCTGATTTCCTTCCAACCCATCTCAGGAGAGACCTCAGCTGCATCCTGTCTCCTTCCCCTGCTAACCCCCTGCCTCCATCCTTGCCTCTCACTGCCAATCTTCTGCACATCATTGTCACTGCTGCTGCCCTAGGAAACCAGATGTAGTGTGCAGTTATTTTCTCAGTTATGCTTCTTAAGAATGAAGGTGAGATAAGAATTCATCCTTTTAATGCATACATATGAGTCAAGGATTTCTTTTTTACTATTAAGAATGTGGAGGTTTGATGCTGAAGCCATCACCACTATGTTAGAACACTGCAGTTGTCCCTAAAATTGAACAGGGCCCCTCAGTAGTCACTCCTTCTCTTCACCCAGTCTCCAACTTCAGTTCAGTTCAGTTCAGTCACTCAGTTGTGTCCAACTCTTTGTGACCCCATGGACTGCGGCATGCCAGGCTTCCCTGTCCATCACTAACTCCCAGAGCTTGCTCAAACTCATGTCCATAGAGTCGGTGATGCCATCCAACCATCTCATCCTCTGTCATCCCCTTCTCTTCCTGTCTTCAATCTTTCCCAGCATCAAGGTCTTTTCCAATGAGTCCATTCTTTGCATCAGGTAGCCAAAGTATTGGAGCTTCTGCATCAGCATCAGTCCTTCCAATGAATATTCAGGAATGATTTCCTTTAGGATCAACAGGTTGGATCTCCTTGCTGTCCAAGGGACTCTCAAGAGTCTTCTCCAATACCACAATTCCAAAGCATCAGTTCTTCGGTGCTCAGCTTTCTTTATGATCCAACTCTCACATCCATACGTGACTACTTGAAAAACCATAGCTTTGACTAGATGGACCTTTGGTAAAGTAACGTCTCTTCTTTTTAATATGCTGTCTAGGTTGATGATAACTTTTATTCTAAGGAGCAAGCATCTTTTCTCTATTTGTACAGATTTGGCTGCTCTGGATAGTCCATATAAATACAATCATTCAACATGTGTTTTTTAGTGAATAGCTTCTTGTATTTAGCATAACGTTTTCAAGATAATATTTTATTGTATGGATGCACCACAGTTTGTTGATCTCTTCACTAGTTGATGGACAATGGGGTTGTTTCCACATTTGGACAATTGGGAATAATGCTGGTATAAACATTCACGCACAGATTTATGTGTGAGCCTATGTTTTTTAGTTCTGTTGCCCATATATGTTGGAGTGGAATTACTGAAACTTGTGGTAAACCATGTTTCAATTACCTGATGAATGACTGCCAGGCTGTTTCCCACAGCAGCCTTACCATCATTACTTCCCCATCAACATAGTATGAGTGTTCCAATTCCTGCACATCTTTGCCTCCACTTGTCTTGTAACCATGGTCTGAGCCACCCTAGAGGGTATGAAGTGGTTTTGATTTGTGTTTCCCTAATGATTAATGATGTTGAATATTTTTTCAATGAACATGTTTTCATTGAACAGCATTTATTTCCTTGTTGGTCATTTTTATGTCTTTGGAGAAATGTGTATTCAAACTGTTGCCAGTGTTTTAGTTAGGTTATTTGCCTACGTACTATTTAGCCATAAGGGTTTACATATTCTGAATATAACTCCCTGAGTAGATATATGCCTTGCACTTTCTCCCATTCTGATTGGGGGAGGGGGTAGGGGGGGAGGTGGCTTCAATTTTCTCAGTATTTACTTATTTTTAATTATATGTTTGGCTGCACTGGGTCTTAGTTGTGCCTGGTGGGATCTAGTTCCCTGACCAGGGATCAAACCTTGGCCCCCCTTGGAGCATGGAGTCTTAGCCACTGGACCACCAGGGAAGTCCTGTGGGCTTTGATTTTAATGGAAAAACCAGTTTACTTTTGTTTCTTACACAAGTTTTGCATTAGAGTTTGCCTCTCAAACTAACTTGATTGAGTATCCGTTTAAAGATAATCACTTTTTTTTCAGTGTATCTACTGACTACAGACAATTCAGAGGTCGTTTATTTTTATCCATAAAAATACAGTGTAGCCATAACTCTGAAAAGAATGCTGTTGAAGCATTACTTACATGTTGACTTTTCTCATTAGTTGAATGGGAGACTTGCTTGTGATTCAAATTATTCTGTGAGGCAAATAGTTTCTCCTGACAATAAGCTCATCATCACAAGAAGAAATACTGCTTGTCGAAGCAAGCTGTTATTTGTTAGATTACAAATAATTGGGGCTGTGCAAAGAAAATTAAAAGAAATTAAAAGACACTTGCTCCTTGGAAGAAAAGCTATGACCAACCTAGACAGCATGTTAAAAAGCAGAGACATTACTTTACCAACAAAGGTCCATCTAGTCAAAGCTATGGTTTTTCCAGTAGTCATGTATGGATGTGAGAGTTGGATTATAAAGAAAGCTGAGCACCAAAGAATTGATGCTTTTGAACTGTGGTGCTGGAGAAGACTCTTGAGAGTCCCTTGGATGGCAAGGAGATCCAACCTGTCCATCCTAAAGGAAATCATTCCTGAATATTCATTGGAAGGACTGATGCTGATGCAGAAGCTCCAATACTTTGGCCTCCTGATGTGAAGAATGGACTCATTGGAAAAGACCCTTATGCTGGGAAAGATTGAAGGCAAGAGAAGGGGACGACAGAGGATGAGATGGTTGGATGGCATCAGTGATGGGAAGGACATGAGTGAGTAGGCTCCGGGAGTGGGTGATGGACAGGGAAGCCTGGTGTGCTGCAGTCCATGGGGTCACAAAGAGTTGGACATGACTGCCCGATTGGTCTGAACTGAACTGACTGAACTGAAAAATAAAGTCTCTCACTGTTTCCATTGTTTCCCCATCTATTTGCCATGAAGTGATGGGACCAGAAGCCACGATCTTAGTTTTCTGAATGTTGAATTTTAAGCCAACTTTTCCACTTTCCTCTTTCACTTTCATCAAGAGGCTCTTTAGTTCTCCTTCGTTTTCTGCTGTAAGGGTGGTGTCATCGGCAAAACTGAGGTTATTGATGTTTCTCCTGGCAATCTTGATTCCAGCTTGTGCTTTATCCAGCCTCACATTTCGCATGATATACTCTGCATGTAAGTTAAATAAGCAGAGTGACAGTATACAGCCTTGATGCACTCCTTTCCTGATTTGGAACCAGTCTGTTCTATGTCCAGCTCAAACTGTTGCTTCTTGACCTGCATATAGATTTCTCAGGAGTCAGGTCAGGTAGTCTGGTATTCCCATCTCTTTCAGAATTTTCCACAGTTTTACAGTCAAAGGCTTTGGCATAGCCAATTAAGCTGAAGTAGATGTTTTTTTTTTTCTGGAACTCTCTAGCTTTTTCAGTGATAGAATATGGGCTTCTTTTTGAAGTGATGCAAATGTGCTAAAATTGACCTTGATGGCTGCACCTCTGTGCAACTGCATCGATACTTGTGAGTATACTAAAAAACATCCAACTGTACACTTTGAATGAGTAAATTATATGGAATGTGAACTACATATCAATAAATCTTTTAAAAATATGAAAAGATATTCAACTTCACTCATACGTAGAGAAATGACAGTTAAAAACAACAGTAGCAACCATTTTTCATCCATCAGATTTGCAAATATTTTCAAGCCTATAATATTTAGGACTTGGTGAGGGTGTGGGGAAGCTGTGCTCTTGTACTGTGGTGGGAGCAGAAATTGAGGCAACCTTCTTGGAAGGAAATCTGGTAAGATCTTTCATGATTTAATATATATATAGGTCTTTAGATTTAGTCATTCCACTCCCAGGAATTTATTCCTCTGTACAGTTATCAAGTATAAACATGGTTATTCCATTGTGTATATGTACCACAGCTTTCTTATCCATTCATCTGCTGATGGGCATCTAGGTTGCTTCCATGTCCTGGCTATTATAAACAGTGCTGTGATGAATGGGGTACACATGTCTCTTTCAATTCTGGTTTCCTTGTTGTGTATGCCCAGTAGTGGGATTGCTGGGTCATAAGGCAGTTCTATTTCCAGTTTTTTAAGGAATCTCCACACTGTTCTCCATAGTGGCTGTACTACTTTGCACTCCTACCAACAGTGTAGGAGGGTTCCCTTTTCTCCACACCCTCTCCAGCATTTATTGCTTGTAGACAATGGAGTATTCCTCAGCCATTAAAAAGAATACATTTGAATCAGTTCTAATGAGGTGGATAAAACTGGAGCCTATTATACAGAGTGAAGTAAGCCAGAAAGAAAAACACCAATACAGTATACTAACGCATATATATGGAATTTAGAAAGATGGTAACCCTGTATGCGAGACAGCAAAAGAGACACAGATGTATAGAACAGGCTTTTGGATTCTGTGGGAGAGGGAGAAGGTGGGATGATTTGGGAGAATGGCATTGAAACATGTATAATATCATAAATGAAACAAATCGCCAGTCTACGTTCGATGCAAGATACTGGATGCTTGGGGCTGGTGCACTGGGACGATCCAGAGGGATGGTATGGGGAGGGAGGTGGGAGGGGGGTTCAGGATGGGGAACACGTGTATACCTGTGGCAGATTCATGTTGATGTATGGCAAAACCAATACAATATTGTAAAGTAATTAACCTCCAATTAAAATAAATAAATTTATGTTAAAAAATAAGAATAAAAATGATTACTGAAACATCAATTACAATAATAAAATTCAGAAACAACCAAAAGTCAATTAATAGAGAACTGAGCAAAATAAATTATAGGTCCATATAAATTATGAATACCATGAAGCATTAGAAGAATAAAGGTGTAGAACCTTATACATATATATTATGCTTCTGTTTTATGCAAAAAAGGGAAGAAATAAGAATAAAAAAATACACATGTGTGCTTGACATAAGGAAGGCTATACAATAACCTAACATAAATGTTTACCTGGTTGACTGGGGACTAAGTATATGGTAGATAGAAGTGGATGTGAGACTTTTCACTGACTACCTTTCTACATTTCTACTTTTGAGGTTTTTGAATATCTAACTTAAAAGAAATTGAATTAAAAATTAAGACTATGACTGAAATAAAAGAATAAGGCTTATCTACAATAAGTAAATTACAATTTGAACAAGATATGTTAAGTGAGAAAAAAGTCACAGAATAATATGTACAACACTCTTTTCATTTATTTATTTAATTAACAAATACTTTTAGGTCCCTAATTTATGTTTGAGATACTAGTGATATGGAAGTACATCAGGCAGCCAAAGTTCCTATTATCATGGAGGTTACATTTTAGTAGTGCATAGGGCCTCACAGATGGCTCAGTTCTGAAGAATCCACCTGCCAATGCAGGAGATGGGTTTGATCCCTGGGTTGGGAAGATCCCCTGGAGAAGGAAATGGCAATCCACTCCAGTATTCTTACCTGGGTAATCCTATGGACTGAGAAGCCTGGTGGGCTACAGTCCATGGGGTCACAAAGAGTCAGACATGACTGAGTAACTAAACAATAATACAGTAGGCAAACATTTAAATAAACAAGGTTAATTTCAAACAGTGATAGAAGCAGAAAGTAAAAGTAATGGTGACGGAGAGTGACATGGGCTGGGGAATAGTTACCTGATGGGTATCACAAAGACCTCTCTGAGGAAATGACATATGAACTGAGCTCTGAGTGAGGATAACCTGGGAGAAGTAAGTGGTTCAAGAAGATAATGTAGTGAGTGCAAAGGTCCTGAGTGCAAAAGTCCTGGAACAGGGTGGCAAGTTTGAAGATCTAGGATATTGTCTGTACAGCAGGCAGAGCCTGGTAGGGGGTGAAATCAAAGTGCTAGTCAGGGGACAAATCATGGGTTTAAATAAAAGAATAATACGTATGTTTGTATAAAAATTGAAAACATCTGGAAGGAGAAACAAAATCTTATTACCATTATTAAGTGGCTATTTTGTGGGGATGATGGTTAGTAGGACTCTAATTTTCTATACCACAGCAGGATCTGGATGTTTTTTAGGGGGAGGTGGTATTCTAGCTTTTTAATTTTCCCCCTTTTACACAGAACAAAGTAGAAGAAATAATACAGGAGAATTTGGATTTTTTAAAGTATTTTAAAGTGCAAAAAAAAAATAAGTTTCAAGGGAAAAACATGTACTAGAGTATTGAGTAAGAATCTAGGAAGGTGAAAATTGTACCCAGAAGCTTGATGATTCCTTTGGTTCTAGTCCCTCTAGTGGCAAGCATGGGGCAGTCCTGGTGACTGAGTACAAGCACAAACATTCCATTCCCAGCTAATGTATCTTTAACAGAACTCTGAAACATTCAGATGTTTGAATTCTTGAAATCCTTGCCAAAGCGTGAGTGGGAAAGAGCCCAAAAGCTCTACAGTGATTGTTACAGTCATCTACTGTAGATCATAAAGCAATCGAAAAGTAGTCTTTAGAGTTCAAAAGTAAACCATGAGGAAAACGCTCCAGTGCAGCAGTCTTACAATGGTGTGGCTTAAATATTCAGGCCCTGATCACCATCTCTTCTGAGCCTCTGCTCAGGCCTATCTTGCTTTGTCTTTTCTCCACGTGAACAATCTATATTTTCCACGCATCTTGGTCAGCTCATCCTTCTACAAAGGTTCCCCAACAACTCACTTTGTGTGTGTGTTAGTTGCTTAGTTGTGTCTGCCTTTGTGACCCCATGGACTATAGCCTGCCAAGCTTGTCTGTCTGTGGGTTTTCCAGGCAAGAGTACTAGAGTGGGTTGCCATTTCCTTCTGTGCCCCATCCTTAACTCATACCTTGGCATTTCCTAACCAGGATAAAAATAACTGATGTTTAGGGAGTTGTCACTGGGTACCAGATACCATGTTAATTAATGTTACCCTGTTCAACCCTCAAATCAACCCTGGGAGGTGGTGCTCTGATCGCTTCCCTTGTACAGATGGAGAAGGTAGACCTGAGGCATTGGGCCATACGCCTACGTATGGCTGATAAGTGGTAGCTTGGAACTGAATCCCTGTCTGACTCAAGACCACAAGCATTTAGCCAGTACTTGAATTACCTGAATATAGTTTTTTATTTGGATACTGAACATATAATCAGTGTAGATCATGGGGCATAAACTCAGATGTGTATAGGGACCAGGATGTGAAATATGGGGCCTTCTTGCTCTAGTTTTTGTTGCTCTACATTTGAAAAAGGGGGATCAAAAATATTTCACTTTCCTCTTAACTTTATCATAAAAATATGTGATAACGCCTGGCAACTGATTATTAACTCCAGTATCAGAAAGCAACAGAGAGTTTGGAGACTGTGATAGACTCAGCAGCATGGGTCTCACATAAAGGAGGTATTTATCCCCAGCTCAGCTTCAGAAAAATGCTGCCATTAGGAATGGTAAGTGAAGTGAAAGTCGCTCAGTTGTGTCTGACTCTTTGTGACACCATGGACTATAGAGTCCATGGAATTCTCCAGGCCATAATACTGGAGTGGGTAGCCTTTCCCTTCTCCAGGGGATCTTCCCAATTCAGAGATCAAACCCAGGACTCCCGCACTGCAGGCAGATTCTTTACCATCTGAGCCATGAGGGAAGCCCAAGAATACTGGAGTGGGTAGCCTATCCCTTCTCCAGCAGATCTTCTGATCCAGGAACTGGGCAATTGCATTGCAGGTGGATTCTTTACTAATTGAGCTACCAGGGAAGCAAGGGAATCCCAAATCATCAGATCTTTTTAAGAGAAGATAGGACTCTGGAGTTTTATGCAAAATCTCCCAAATTTAATACATTGGCAATGAAATCACATTTTAAGAACATGGTTTGGCAGGACTGATTTGATCAGTGGGTCATAAGTTCATTCTTGTCTCTTTAATTGCAATGCAAGTTTTCCCTGTGAGAAACTGCAAAAGCAGATTTCTTTTCTATCTCTCACAGTGGTAGGTACCAGCCAAGTACTCAAAAGATTTTTGCTGAGCTTTGAAACTGTTCATGAGTATTATTCTATATTTAGATTTCAGTTCCTTTTGGCAAACATACACTGTACTGTGAATTTATCAGAGCCAATGGATTCTTTGAATTTATTAAAGAGGATGATGGGGCCTAGGACAGAAAGTATTCATTAGAAGTTTCTTGTTTTTATTGCATTTGTACTTGGAATAATCCTGGTATCAGATTGATATCTTTGGTCTAGGTCATACCTTGATGCACATTTTAATCTCTGGTGATAGCCTTAAAAAAAATACCCATGCCTCAACCCCAGGAAGTCCATTTTAATTGCTCTAAAGGAGGGTCTTGGCACTGTTGTGTATGTAAATGTATATACACATATGTGTATAAATATGTGTGTGTATATATATATATATTTTTTCACCAAGTGATTATTTTTGGCCAGGTCACATGGCTTATGGGATTGAACCCGGGCCGCCTGCAGTGGAAGCCCAGACTCCTAACCACTGGACCACCAGGAACTTCCCCACCAAGTGATTTTAATGTGCAGCCAGACTAGAGAGGGTCACTGGTCTGGTATCTGGTAATCAGAACTCATAAGACCAGATAATCTTGATCTTACTGCCAGAAGTTACCTCATGAGTTATTTGGCCCAGTTTCATGCCCTTAAGTCACTAGTTTCCTAAAATTGCTGTTATATCTTATTTGACTACTATACTGCTAATATGGCTTCCCTTGTGGCTCAGACGGTAAAGAATCTGCCTGCAATGCAGGAGACCTGGGTTCCATCCCTGGGTCAGGAAGATCCCCTGGAGAAGGGAATGGTTACCCACTCCAGTATTTTTGCCTGGAGAATTCCATGTACATAGAGACTGGCAGGCTATAAGTCCATGGGGTCGCAGAGTTGGACACAACTGAGAGACTAACACTTTCACATTACCAATATACTTGTCTGTAGTTCTATTTGAGAAGAGGGGGAAAAAGCTGAAACCTCAGGGAGATATTTAAGTGCTTGTTTCCCAAACATAATTGAGTGACTGTTCATGGAATTTCTTTCTGTTTAAAAGAAATCTGTGATAATAACAGGAGGCCTAAACTAAAAACCTGGTGATTTCTGCCTCACTAACAAGTGACATATTAAACCATTTGATAATTAAAAATGAACTATTTTTTAAAAAGAGAAAGCACACACACACTGAAATTACGAAAGTTATAGAAGTATAATGTTTACCTTCCATTCCTGTATTTGGATCATCAAGTCTACTTCCCTGAAGATAAGTACTCTTATGGGTTTCCTGTGTATCTTTCCAGAGACACTATAGTCTACAGTTATTTTTAATTTTCATATTTTGGCTTCAGTAGGAATCTGTACTTCAGTCATTCTCCTTTTTGACATATCCTTCCATATTTCCTTAAGAGCAAAGGTGCTAAGATTAGAGTGGGAAAGAATGATCCATGCTGAGGGTTAGAACTTAAAAGGATCTCAGAGGTCATCCCGTCCTTTGCTATTCCTGGATTAACAGGGACTTCAGCTTGGGAGCGTGTCAGAAATGCAGAATCTCAGACCTCTCCCAGACATCCTGAAGCAGAAGTTGCATCTTCACCAAATCCACGTGATTCATGTGCACTTTTAAGTTTGAGAATCATTGCTCTGGTCTTGAATTCTCCTTCACAAATCGAGGTGGTGCGGCTCAACAAGGAGCCAGTGGAGAGCTGATACTAGAAATCAGGTTTCCTAACAGCCTTGTCAAGTGCATTTTCTGAAATGCCGAAATTCTGGCCAAATAATCTGATGCAGTGCTTTTATGCATTATGTTCACTAAGAGCTTTGGAGTCAGACACAGCACAGTTCAAATGCTAGCTTTATTCATGGCATACAGTAGGAGCTCAATAATGGTGATTATTCTTCCTGTTACTGTTATTTTATTTTTAAAATTAATAAGTAACTTTGAAGAGCAGTTTTAGGTTCACAGCCAAATTAAGCAGAGTTCCCTTTTATCCTCTGTCCCTCACTAACATTAACAAGAGGATTACTAGCATTTGTCACTGCACTTTGCACTTGACTGAAGCTTCAAAGCAATGTTTCAACAGCCTTTAACGAATCATTTACAGATTCTATTTTATGTCTGATTTAACAGAAAGACCTTTTCCTTTTTTTTTTTTTAAACATATCCTGTTCCTGTCTCAGAATGTTCTTTTGCTCTGGCAACCAGGTCTGAAAGAGTGAGGTTAAGGTCTTGGCAGGTTCCGTTTTCTTTCCACTGAATATTACGCTGGAACGGAGCAGCAGATTCTGAGGACAAGACATTGAGAGGTAGGAGCTAAATCAGAAATGAGATTCCGTTTTTAATCAGAGCGCTCAGCTGATGTCCAAACCCCAGCTTGAGAAGGGAGCAGGGGCCTGTGTTGTGGGAAATCAGAACGAACGATTGCAGGGTCTTTCTGGAACTTGGGCTTTGGCATCTTGGAAGTTAGGGTTCCGAAGGACCGCAAGAGGAAGGTGCCGATTTCGTTCCGCATAGCAGAACTTGGCGCTAGACTGGAAGGAAAACGGAGTAGCTGCTAGTCAGAACGACTCTGAGTTGTCCGCGTGGAGCCCACCTAATTGCTATGGGCTGCCTAATTTCTGTTCTCGCTCGGAGCTCCTGGGGCTTGGAAACTTTTCTAGACTTTCCGTTTGAGCTCTTTTGGCTTCTCCCCGCCTCCCTTAAAAGGCTCTGAAATCTATGTGCATTTTTTTTAAAGGCATTTCCGGAGGGACATTTCCCGGAGGCCGGAAGTAACGGCTTTCCTTTGTCTCTCCTTTTACACGCCAATTTCCGCGATGTCTTGTGGGAGCTGTAGTCCTGGGACGGCGATTGCCGCCTGGGTTGTAGGAGACTGGGCGGTTTTTCTGGTTCTGGGGCTGGGCCTCTGACGGGCCACATGCGAAGAGCTTTCGCTAAGTTAAAAAGCTCTCTGTGATTTCTGTATTTGGTATATGTATTTTTTTTTTAAGTTAAAAAATTTTTTCTTTTTAACCAGCTTGTGTAAATTAAATTATATTTGTTCTTTTAAAAAGCATCCCAAGGGAATTCCCTGCGGGTGCAGTGGGTGGGGCTCCCTGCTTCCGCTGTAGGCGGCCTGGGTTCCATTCCTGGTGGGGGAACTAAGATCTCAAAACCCGGCCAGTAAGGAGATAGATACAAGTTATTAAATAGAATAAAAAGCATACAGAAAACAAAAGTGGTAGGATGACTATATTGACTTCACACTAACAGTTCAGAGAGATGTAAACCGAAATTAAAGGCTTTCTGTACCTGCTCAGCTCCCTTCCTTAAAAGGAATCCGTATATTTGATTTTTAAAGAAAAAAATCAGGTGCAAATGTACATATAGTTGACCCTTGAACAAAACGGGCTTTGAAATGCAGGGGTCCACTTACACAGGGAAATTTCTTTTTTGGTCAATAAATATATGAATTATGAAAAAGTATGCAAAAGAGGTAATGACATCATACTCTTTTTAGACTTTCTTTTTCATTTGTAATTCATCTTAGAGATTTTTCCATACTGCACAAAAAGAGCTATCTTACTCTTTTTTTTAATGATTGTATGGTATTTCATAACAAAAATACCATAATTTGTTCATCCATTGATCTCTTCTTCACCATCCCATTGAGGGACATTTTGATTATTTCCAACTTTTTTCTGTTGCAAACAATTTTGCAGTGACTGCCTGGAACATATTTTGGTGTAAATCCACAGGATAAATTTGTAGAGAAAAATTATCGAGCCAAGGAGATATATGCTTTATAAAAGTTTACAAATATCACCAAATTGCTAAACTGTACCAGTTTACACTGGAATTCTCAGGTGGCTCAGTGGTAAAGAATTCACCTGCCAATGCAGTAGACACAAGTTCAGTCTCTGGGTAGGGAAGATTCCCTGGAGGAGGGCATGGTAAGCCACTACCTTATTCTTGCCTGGAAAATCCCAGGGACAGAGATGCCTGGTGGGCTACAGTCCATAGGGTTGCAAAGTCAGACACAACTGAGCACGCACACACGCACTGATTTATAGTAGTATCCAGCAATGTATGAAGGTGTTTGCTTCCTCCCTTCTATTCTAGCATTGGGTATTATCAACTTTAGAAATTTTGCCTCTCTGAGAAGTAAACAATGTATCTCCTTTGAGCGATTAGCAGTTTCATAATTATGAATGAGGCTGCACTTTTCTTGATACATTTAATGGCTATTTATATTTCTGAAAGAAATCATATCCTTAATCCAGTTTTCTACTGGGCTGTTAGTCTTTCTCTTACTGATTTTTTGGTACTTTTGTAAACTGGGGAACTCAACTTTTGTCTGTTATGGGAATTGTGAAATTTTTTTCCTTGTACATTATTTACCTACCTTCTGATTTCACATTTGTATTTTTTTTTTGCCACTACACATCTGCATAAATTTTGTACAGTCATGTTTATTAATTTTATCCTATGGCTTCTGGGTTATTTGGTTATCTGTAACTTACTTTGCTATAAGGAGGAATGGCTCTAGCATCATCATTTTTTCAAAATACTAGCCAATGGCCCCAACATGATTTTTATTACCTTTATCATTAGAGAGAAAAACCCAGTGAACATTAAAGATATACCCTACCATAAGATGCTGCAGCAAGTTTAGAAGTTAGTTTTGGGGAAAAGAGTAGAAATAAATAAGTGGTACTCTACTTTTCTCCAAACACATACTAACCTTATATTATTGCTTTTTCAAACAATACCCCCAAAAGGTTCCTATTATTTATGTGTTTATACTATATTTATATAAAGTATTATTTATTTAATATTTATTAAGGTAATGAAGATTTCTAATCATTATACAACTTGAAAAATAAAAAATATGAAAATGATTTTAGAAATTATGAATGATTGAAGCAGAATTCCCAAATTGACAGAAGGTTATGTATATTCAAATATAAAGGAAACTTTTCGCCCAAATCATCCTTTAGAAGAAAATGTAGATACCTTATACTTGTAACCTTACAGAGTTTCTCATACAGTGGAAGAACAGCACTATTCTTAAATTAATACAGTTTTTCATAATATAGTATTTTAAATATATAGGTTTAAGTAAATTTAAAAAGCTGAATATTATAGGTCATTGGATCATTTTATATATAGCTAAATAATGAAAGTTAAGTATTACATGTAAGCATTTGACTATTTTATATATAATGTATACACTATATTGGAAAAGGAAATGGCAACTCACTATAGTACTCTTGCCTGGGAAATTCCATGGATGGAGGAGCCAGGGGGGCTACAGTTTATGGGGTCTAAAGAGTCGGGCAAAACTGAGCGACTAAGCCACCACCACTACCATGTATATTACATTCACATGTAATACATACAAATATGACCCCAAAGTCATCCTTTGCGGTGGGCAGATTGTCTCACTGGTGAAACTTAGGCTTTTATTCAGGACTGGATAGTGTATTCTTGTCATTTTGCTATTGTTTGATCAAGACTTTAGTGTGTATACAGTGGTGCAATATGTTGAACTTAAATTCTGAAGTATAAACATCATTTAAAAACATGGCGAAAAATACAAGAAGAAATAGCTAAGTGTTTTACCATATTTGCCTCTAGGCAGAGGGAGATAGGAGGCAAGTCTTCTACTTTTCTGTTAAAATCTTAGAATACGATGTCCTGAAGCGTGTGAGCGCAAGAGCTGGGATTCTCGGGCTCTAGAGCACAGGCTCAGTTGTGGTGGTGCGTGGGCTTAGTGCTCCGCGCACGTGGGAACTTCCCAGACCACAGGTCAAACCCGAGTCTCCCGCACTGGCAGGCAGGTAGCTTCCCCTGAACCACCAGGGAAGCCCGTTTTTATAACAAGAAAAACATGAGGATGTATGGTTGGACACTTCCTTTTAAGATTTTCTTTTCCTCTGATTATAAAATCACATTGTATTCATTTTCATCAAGACTTATCAAACTCAACATTTTATGTAAAAATACATAGGTGGCGCTAGTGGTAAAGAATCTGTCTGCCAATGCAGGAGACAGAAGAGACAAGGGTTTGATCCCTTTGTCAGGAAGATTCCCTGGAGGAGAGAATGGCAACCCACTCCAGTATTCTTGCCTGGGGAATCCCATGGACAAAGGAGCCTGGTGGGCTACAGTCCACGAGGTCGCCGAGAGTTGGACACAACTGAAGCAACTAAGAACACATATAAATATACTAATATATATTTAAATATATACAACTAAATTATTTTACTAATATATATTTAAATATATACAGCTAAATTTTTTGTGACATGCAGTAATATATTAGTTTCAAGTGTACAACATAGTGATTTGACTTTTTTTTTTTTTTGCTGTACTGTGTGGTTTGTGGCATCTTAGTTCCCCAATCAGGACTGAACCTGGGCCAAGGCAGTGAAAGCACCAAATTCTAACCGCTAAACCACCAGGGAACTCCCATGATTTAATATTTTTATATAATCACCACAGTAAGTCTAGTTACCATCTATTGCCATGCAAAGTTGTTACAATCAATGTTTTTATTTTGGGGACATGATCTTGTAACCAAGTCATTCAGTACTATTATTAATAAAAATAACAAAACCTCAGAGGCTTAAAACAAGATGGGAAGGAGCTTTTTACTGAATTCTGACAGTGAAAATAAATGTGGAAATATCAAAATGAGGAAAATAACCAGTAATGCCACATAAAACTGTAACCTCACAACATAAAGAATACCTTCAGCTGGGTACTTATTGAATTATGAGCTCTTTCTTTTTAATCCTTACCTTTATCCTAAGAGGTGCTGTGAGTTGAGGGCACTAAAGAGGGAACCATTCAGAGCCAAGGTGTCAAACATGTAGGCCACAGTTTAGTAAATAATATGATAAATAACACAATATGATGCAGGTGTATTCTATTTGTAGAACTGCTTAATTTTAGGTGATTAAAGAAAGTAATGAAAACCTTATGCTTACATGAAATAAAAATTTTGGTAAAACTCAGTTATAGGATGTAGGGAGAATAAAAGAAATCATCAGAGTTCTTAAAAAAAAAAGCGCAAAACTATAGGAACTGTGTAAGTGTATAGCCAATAGGCTCTCAGTAAATCCCTACTGACTTACATATATGTTAGCTTTCTTTTCTAAAAGATGTGCCAACATAAGTGAAAGAATCTAAGAATGAGAGTATTCAGTGTAGTATTTCTTATTAGAGCTGAAGATTTGAAGTGTCTGACACTAAGGAACTGAGATTAAAAAAATAAATACACACATACACACACATATATATATATACATGTGTGTAAATGCATATAATGAATGCAAAAACGAGACGTTGTTGGCAGTGGTTATCTTGGTTACCTCCAGGGAATAAAACTAATGGCTGGAAGACCCAAGGAGGGAGGGACCCTTACCTTTCATCCCTTTTATAGCTTTAAAATTTTGTTGTATGTGCATATAGTGCCCATTAAGGGCTTCCCAAGTAGTTCAGTGGTAAAGAATCTGCCTGCCAAGCAGAAGATGTGGGTTCAGTCCCTGGGTCGAAAAGATCCCCTGGAGAAAGGAAATGGCAACCCGCTCCAGTATTCTTGCCTGGGAGGTCCTATGGACAGAGGAGCCTGGTGGGCTGCAGTCCATAGGGTCTCAAAAGAGCTGGACACAGTTTAGAGACTAAACATCAAACAGCAGTGCCCATTAAAAATATAAAATTAAATTTAAATTCAAAGTGATGGTTAAGTCATATTTGTCAATGTTTTCCAGTTCTCCTTCTTCCAAATGCACACAGCCACCAGATTAATCTTAAACCTTCACTTTTAACATGTCACATGCTTAAGAAGCTACAGCAGTTCCCTGTTGCCTCCACGCTTGTTCAGTGTCCTCTGCCTGATCCTCAAGACTCTCCATGTTCTGGCCCTCATCTTCAGTATTGGTCTCAAATGTTATTCTCTTCAGCACACTCTGCTGTAAAGTTGTTTTCTTCACTTTTCCCTGAATATTTTTCCTACAACAGCGTATGCATTTTGTTCCTTCCTCCTTCTCTCCATTTATTCTGTAAATGCTTCTATGGATTTCTTTAAAATTTTCCCTCTAAACTGTACAGTTTAACATTTGATGAGGTAATATGCTGGGCTTCCCTTGTGGCTCCACTGGTAAAGAATCCACCTGCAATGTGGGAGACCTGAGTTCGATCCCTGGGTTGGGAAGATCCCCTGGAGAAGGGAAAGGCTACCCATTCCAGTATTCTGGTCTGGAATATGATAGTGCAAAAGAAATATAGTACAGCAAAAATGGTACTCTGAATTCTCAGTTTGGATCTTTTCCTGGGCCAGGGACATGTGGTATGATACTCAGGTATTTAATAAGTTATATGAAATATTCAACACTTCATTATTAAGTAGGCTTGTGTTAGATGCTGTTTCCCACTTGTAGGCTAATGTAAGTGTTTTGAGCACATTTAAGGTAGGCTAGGCTAAGTTATGATATTCAGTAGGATCAGTTCAGTTCAGTCGCTCAGTCATGTCCAACTCTTTGCGACCCCATGAATCGCAGCATGCCAGGCCTCCCTGTCCATCACCAACTCCCGGAGTTCATTCAGACTCATGTCCAACGTGTCAGTGATGCCATCCAGCCATCTCATCCTCTGTCGTCCCCTTCTCCTCCTGCCCCCAATCTCTCCCAGCATCAGAGTCTTTTCCAGTGAGTCAACTCTTCACATGAGGTGGCCAAAGTACTGGAGTTTCAGCTTTAGCATCATTCCTTCCAAAGAAATCCCAGGGCTGATCTTCAGAATGGACTGGTTGGATCTCCTTGCAGTCCAAGGGACTCTCAATAGTTGGGTTAAATGCATTTTTGATTTAGGATGAGTTTATGGTGTCAAAACCCCATGCTAAATTGAGGAAGAGCTGTATATTTATAGAATAGGAATCATACCATAATTCTAAAACTTAAAATTTGTATTTTTTCCTTTTTAAATTGAGATATAACTTATGCCCAGTAATGTGCAAAGTCTCAATGGTCAGTGATTGTTTACATAATTGCTTGTTACCTTTTTTTCACCTAACAATGTGTGAACATTTCCCAGGTATTAAATATGTTTCTACATTTGAAAAGATCCTGATGCTGGGAAAGATTGAAGGCAGGAGGAGAAGGGGACGACAAGATGTTTGGATGGCATCATCAACTCAATGGACATGGGTTTGGGTGGACTCTGAGAGTTGGTGATGGACAGGGAAGCCTGGTGTGCTGCGGTTGATGGGGTTGCAAAGAGTCGGACACGACTGAGCGACTGAACTCAATTGAACTGACATTAAAATGACTACATGATATACTACTGTATGTGGATCATTATTTAAATGATTGTTGGACAATTAATTTTTCTACAAAACCTTCATTATTGTTAATTGGTAATGATAACTATCTTTATTGCCGTATCTTTGTACACATTTTTTTTTTTTTTTTTGGCTTCACCATGCAGTATGTGGAATCTTAGTTTCTTAGTTTCTGAAGCAGGGATCAAACTCTCTTCCCCTGGATTGGAAGTGCAGTCTTAACCACTGGACTACCAGGGGAGTCCCACAAGTCATTGTTTTAAATAATCCTGTTTGTTTGTATGTGTCTTGTCTCCCTCCCTCCGTTGCACTGTCAGCTCCCTAAGAACTGTTTACCACATCTTTTTCTACAATCATGCTGAGCAGAAAATAGGTCCTCAGTAAACATTTGTTGAATGAATAGATTATCAAATGAATTATCAAATGATCTTAGTCTATTTCTTTCTACTCTTGTGTGTGTTAGTTGCTTGCTGTTGCTGCTGCTGCTAAGTTGCTTCAGTTGTGTCCGACTTTGTGTGACCCTGTAGATGGCAGCCCACCAGGCTCCCCCGTCCCTGGGATTCTCCAGGCAAGAACACTGGAGTGGGTTGCCATTTCCTTCTCCAATGCATGAAAGTGAAAAGTGAAAGTGAAGTCGCTCAGTCGTGTCCGACTCTTTGCGACCCCGTGGACTGCAG
Source organism: Capra hircus (assembly GCF_001704415.2). Lineage (NCBI taxonomy): Eukaryota > Metazoa > Chordata > Mammalia > Artiodactyla > Bovidae > Capra > Capra hircus. The sequence continues at coordinate 21,334,216 of NC_030835.1, forward strand.
CCTACCAGGCTCCTTCGTCCATGGGATTTTCCAGGCAAGAGTACTGGAGTGGGGTGCCAGCTTAGCCGTGTCTGATTCTTTGTGACCCCATGGACTGTAGCCCTCCAGGCTCCTCTGGGAGCCTGTCCATGGGATTTTCTAGGCAAGAATACTGGAACGGATTGCCATTTCCTTCTCCAGGGGATCTTCCCGACCCAAGGATTGAACCCCGTCTCCTGCATTGCAGGCAGATTCTTTACTGTCTGAGCCACCATGGAAGCCTGTCTACTCTTAAGCTGTTTAAAAAATTATGAAATATTCTTAACACTCAGAAAAGTGCTCACTACTCATATTTAACAAACACTAAGATTTTACCATAATGCTTCAAATTTTTTTCTATTCCTTAGTAAAAAAAGAGGTGAAAATATATCAGAGGTGAAAAAATGGCCAATTTGAGGAATATGTAAAAATGGATAGTGTTTATCAACTTCTAAAAGGAATGGTTCATTTGCATCACTTACATAAACTCAAACTACAGATCCCAGCCAGCACTGCAACAGTTCCACACGTGGGCTATTCTTTTCTCTTGTATAAACAGCCAATGAAAACTAGAGTTTACAAAGGTCTAGGATGACAGCTGGCGTGTTGACTGTGGCCAGCCTTAAATCTAGTTAACTGCCGTTTGGAACACACTGCTGTAAACCAGATCTCAACAGGCGTTTCCTGTTAATTCTCAGTTCATTGTGCCTCTTGTTTCAAAGGGAAGAAAAACTGGTTTAGTCATCTCAATGGATGCGATACTGAATTACAAGTCGGAAGATACTGAAGATTACTACACATTACTGGGATGTGATGAACTGTCTTCGGTAAGCAATGAATAATGCTGTTATTTTTCACAACAGTATTTCAAGTTTTATTTAAGGTTTTAACATTTTGAACTTTAAGTCACATTGCCTAAAAACCTAATCATGTATTATTTTAAAGCTCTTTTGGCTCAGAGAAAGTTAAGGACTTAAAATAGAGTATTGGGTCTTTACTTGAATAGTGTCCTCTTTCAATTTTCTGGACACTTCTGATTGAATATGTGTATTCTTACACATGGTCATAGACTGTTTTCCAAATATACTAAAAATATATTTTTGAAATTTTATTGTAATTGCTATTGGCAGTGTTTCATAGTGTATATATAAGCTATATCTTTATTATGGTAATGTATACTGTAATTGAGATGAAATTTAATTTTCTAGTAATTTTTAAATGTTTCATTAAATTATGTAGTCTTACATGAGCACGTAAATTATTTAAACCAAGAAACATCCTTTTGGGTTAATAATTCAAATTGTGTAAAAGGAATTACTTCTTTAAACTGTGGCTTCTGAAACAAAGTATGTGACAACTCTGTAATTGTTCATTTGATCTATAATAGAACAATGTTTTAAAAGTCCCTATGGATAATTATAAGGTCATAAAAGTTTTTCACATTATGGAAAGTTCATTTATAATTTTATCTCCCAAAGGTAACATTCATAATGTTTGGTAAATTAGTCTCCAGACTCTTTCCTATGTATTATTTTTGAAGAACATGTTTACTTTTTACCCATTAATATTATAATAAGGATTTCTCCATGCTACTAAAGGTTCTTCATACATGGGTTAATGATTGCACAATATTTTATTTTACTATTGTACCAAAACTGATTATTCTCTTGTTGTTAAACATTTCATTTACAGTTTTTTTAGTATTTAGAATATTGTTTAGATGAGTATGAAATATATTTTATTACATTATTAAATATATTCACATTCTAAAATATAACTATTAATATTAAATGCTTTAAAGCAAATTAGTTTTCTATTTATCTTTGTTTTATAAGGCTGGAGTTAAGTAATAAAATATACTTAGTTTTGTTTGGCAAATCAAATGCAGTATTGGACGCAAAGATTGAAGTCTTTATCTTCATCACCCTGAGGAAGTTAGCTTAGGTACCTTATAGTTAAACACCCACACACAAAAGAGGTTATAGTATTCTTTTAATTGCATATTTCTTCTTTAGGGTAATATGTTACTTTTGTTTTCTTTAGGGGTGGTTTACTTATATTAATTGAGAAAGCTTATCATGTGTTATTCATACTTTGAATTATACTCTTGCCAAATAATTTTTGAAGGAACTATTTAAATCAAAGGAACATAATTTAATTTGAAAATTTTCACAATTTGGATTTTTAAAAAATATTGTTATGCTAGGTTATAAAGTAAAGGTTGTAATATCCTGTAAATAAATCTCTTTGTTCAGGCTTTTGTAGTTATGTTATTGTCTTTTCAGTTTACAAAGAAAGATTAGTTTTGAATAGACTAAAAAAATGATCCCATTGTTTATTTATAATGTTTATAACAGTTTCATTTTGTCGTGACCAGTTATAATCATACTTCTCTGTGTATACTGTGACATATATTAAAAGGAGAATATGTCAAAAAAAAGGCGAATAAGGGCATGGTCTTGACATTCCTTCTTCTGGATATATTTTACTAATTCTGTCATTGCATAGCATGTATAGATAACAGTCACTTATCTAAAATGAAATGACCCATCACAATTTTATCAATTCCTTTTATACATTATCTTTCTCCTCTTTTTATATGTATCCTTCTCATTTACAAACATCTTAATGCTTTTTAAAACTATTATTGTGACATTTCCTTTACTTGATTTGTGTTGTCTGGATTTTCTTTACTTCAAATATTCCTAGGTGTGATATTCTAAAAAATTAGCTAGAACTGTTTCTATCCAAAAGCAATTTAGCAACTTGATATTTTGATACTACTTAAAACAACTGAGACACACACATAATTCTTTTGCTTAGTATACAGTTCTTACACTTTAAAGCTTGTGTTGGAAATTAATAAATGACACATGTAAGGCCATGGAAGAATTTCCATGCTGTTGAGTAGAAAACAAATACTCCCTGTTCAGAAACATTTACCAAAGTTTAAGGAAAGAATGTCTGAAAAGACTTCGGAGAAGAGATGGGGTGTGAAACGATCCTGCATTAAAATTTAGATGCATGGAGGGAGACATAGAGGGCATTTGAGTGACCAGGGGAAAGCTGGAGAAGATCCCTTCAAGTGGGAATCAAATTAGTCCCTATTGCACATGAGTATTTCCTGACACAGAGCAAAATACTGTGCTGTTAGGATATGCAAAAGATAAGCTTTTAAGTTTTAAAATTTAATTTCTAAAATTATGTATCTTCAATAAGGAAATGAGGAGTATAAAGAGAGCACAAGGAAAAATGCCAATCCAAACGCTTAATGTTTGGAACTATGATATATGCATGCCATTTTATGCATGCATATATATATATAATTTTATATAAGTAAGTACATGTACATATGTATACATATTTATATGTTTATCTTTATATATGGGCTTCCCCATGGCTTAGCTGGTAAGAATTCACCTGCAATGCGGGAGACCTAGGTTTGATCCCTGGGTCGGGAAGATCCCCTGGAGAAGAGAAAGGCTACCCACTCCAGTATTCTGGCCTGGAGAACTCTATGGACTCTAGTATAGTCCATGGGGTCTTGTGTCTGGAGTCAGACTGCCTGAGTTGAAATCCTGGCTCTGCAACTTATTAACTCTGTGATTGGGAAAATTACTTTCCTATATTTCGTTTCCCTAATCTGCAAAATGAGAATAATAATAGTACCCACCTCACAGAGTTGCTGTGGGAATTGAAAGACATGCTATATTTAAAGTACTTAGAACAGTACCTGGCACACACTAGGTCTCAGTAAATCTTAGCCATTATTTATAATTATTTTATTTTATTTATTTGGTGTAGCTTACAGAATCCTAGTTCCCCAACCAGCGACTGAACCCAGGCCCATGGCAGTGAAAGCATGGAGTCCTAATCACTGGACTGCCAGATAATTTCCTCATTATTTTACATATACACATATATACATATATGTTACATGATTCCTTTTGAGTAAAACATTAAGATTTTATACCTCACACAATGCTTTATAGCTTACCTTTTTCTCATAGAATGTTTTATATAAAATTTCTCAGATTATTAAAAATCTTCTACTACAAGATTTTTTTCAGTTCAGTTCAGTCGCTCAGTTGTGTCCGACTCTTTGCAACCCCATGAATCGCAGCACGCCAGGCCTCCCTGTCCATCACCAACTCCTGGAGTTCACTCAGAGTCGCGTCCATCGAGTCAGTGATGCCATCCAGCCATCTCATCCTCTGTCGTCCCCTTCTCCTCCTGCCCCCAATCCCTCCCAGCATCAGAGGCTTCTCCAGTGAGTCAACTCTTCGCATGAGGTGGCCAAAGTACTGGAGTTTCAGCTTTAGCATCATTCCTTCCAAAGAAATCCCAGGGCTGATCTCCTTCAGAATGGACTGGTTGGATCTCCTTGCAGTCCAAGGGACTCTCAAGAGTCTTCTCCAACACCACAGTTCAAAAGCATCAATTTTTCAGCGCTCAGCCTTCTTCACAGACTAACTCTCACATCCATACATGACTACTGGAAAAACCATAGCCTTGACTAGACGCACCTTAGTCGGCAAAGTAATATCTCTGCTTTTGAATATGCTACCTAGGTTGCTCATAACTTTTCTTCCAAGGAGTAAGCGTCTTTTAATTTCATGGCTGCAGTCACCATCTGCAGTGATTTTGGAGCCCCCAAAAATAAAGTCTGACACTGCTTCCACTGTTTCTCCATCTATTTCCCATGGAGTGATGGGACCGGATGCCATGATCTTGGTTTTCTGAATGTTGAGCTTTACGCCAACTTTTTCACTCTCCTCTTTTACTTTCCTCAAGAGGCTTTTTAGTTCCTCTTCACTTTCTGCCATAAGGGTGGTGTCATCTGCATATCTGAGGTTATTGATATTTCTCCCGGCAATCTTGATTCCAGCTTGTGTTTCTTCCAGTCCAGCGTTTCTCATGATGTACTCTGCATATAAGTTAAATAAGCAGGGTGACAATATACTGCCTTGACGTACTCCTTTTCCTATTTGGAATCAGTGTGTTGTTCCATGTCCAGTTCTAACTGTTGCTTCCTGACCTGCAATACAGATTTCTCAAGAGGCAGGTTAGGTGGTCTGGTATTCCCATCTCTTTCAGAATTTTCCACAGCTTATTGTGATCCACACAGTCAAAGGCTTTGGCATAGACTGCAAAATATGCCATCCTATAGTCCTATTACAATTAACTTTAACAGTATCCTATTACTAGGCACACAGGTTTTTGTTTAAAATGTATAACTTTTTATTCATTGAACCTTCTTATAACTAAATCCATTCCCTACCTTCAATTGTCCTCTTAGCCAAATTCCTATAATTGAAATGGTTGGATTGAAAAGTATGAAAAAAAATTAAAGGATTTATATATTTTGTTGTTGTTGTTCAGTTGCTAAGTCATGTCTGACTCTCTGTGACCCCGTGGGGTATAGCACACCAAGATCCTCTGCCCTTTACTATCTCCTGGAGTTTGCTCAAACTCATGTCTATTGAGTAAATGACACTAACTAACCATCTCATCCTTTGCTACCTCCTTCTCCTTTTGCCTTCAATCTTTCCCAGCATCAGGGTCTTTTCCAATGAGTTGGCTCTTTGTATCATGAGACCAAAGTATTGGAGCTTTAGCATCAGTCTTCCAATGAATATTTAGGGTATATTTCCTTTAGGATTGACTGGTTTGATCTCCTTGCTGTCCAAGGGACTTTCAAGAATCTTCTCTCGCACCACGATTTGAAAGCATCCATTCTTTGTTGCTCAGCTTTCTTTATGGTCCAACTGTCACATCTGTACATGACTACTGGAAAAATCATAGCTTTGAGTATATGGACCTTTGTCAGCAAAGTGATGTCTCTGCTTTTTAATATCCTATCTATGTTTATCGTAGCTTTATATATGTATATCTCAATTGATTTATAGAAAACTTGCTAAAATTTGCTAAAAATGTTAAAAGAACATTTAAATTCTTACCAGGAAAGCACAGGTGAGTTCATTTCCTTGTATACTCAGTGACACTGGTAATAATAATCCATGGATGTTTTGACTTTTTGATTATGAGTAATGTTGATTTTTAAGGTATATTTATTGGCCAGTAGAACAGACAGCTTTCCAGATCATTGGACATTGTGTCAGAAACGCAAAATTCAGTAGACTTTGACATGAAGGGCCTCAGTTGTCCATGAGCTGCTGTTGGCACCAGGAACATGGGGTGGCTATGCCAGGAGATAAATTGAATGTGCCCAAGACAAACTAAGCCACTTTATTGGTTAGTTTTCCCAGAACCAGCCCTACACAGGAGATCTGTGATAAATTTTGTGGTAGTAAAATATGAAAAGTAATGATAGACTGATATGCACTATTCTTAACTTTTAAAAATTGGATAGGAATGAAATAAACAACAACAAACCCCCCAAACTCTCTACTTTTGATATATAGGTATAGTTTCTATCCATTTGTGCTATTAATTTCCCCAAGATATATACATAAATATGTAATGTGTGTAAAAATGTGTCTTGAAGGATTCTGTCATCTTAGGAGAAGGGAAGTAGAAGTGTTTTAAAAATTTTATTGTGTTATGTTTGGCTGCACTGGATCTTCGTTGCTTTTTGGGGTCTTTTTCCAGTTGCGGTGAGTGGGGTCTACTCTTTGTTGTGGTTCAAGGACTTCTCATTACTGTGGCTGCTCTTGTTGAGAAGTGCAGGCTCTAGGCATGTGGGCTTCCGAATTTGTGGCACACAGGCTCAGTAGTTGTGGTTCAGAGGCCCTACGGCATGGGCTCAGTAGCTGTGGTACACCGGCTTAGTTGGTCTGAGGCATGTGGAATCTTCTCTGATCAGATATCAAATTGGCAGGCAGATTCTTATCCATTGCACCACCAGGAAAGTCCAGGAATAAAGGTTTTTTTTAAAAAAATATTCTGTATCAATGGAAATCTTTTCAAAGAGAGTTTGTGAGTACTTATAAATTACTTGTTAATTAAAAAATGCTATTAGAGTCTTTAAAATATTTAATATTAAAAAATTTTAAAACAAGTCCCAATCTCAATTTTCTTTGTTCTATTAGCAGGTTATGGTGACAGGTAAAGGGAGCACCCAGGAAGAGGAAACATAACTATAGTTCATACTAGGAAATCTATCTCTTCCTGTTATTCCAAGGGTCTCCCATGACATACTTAAAGGAAGAGAACAGAGATATCAATCTGGGCTTTAAACCTACTCATATCTAACACTGTCTTTGATTGTAAAAGCGAAGATTTTTTTTTATGAGAGTTGATTAAGGATGACATGGAGCTGATAAAAATATTTCTCCCATGATTCTTATGACAATATTGAACTGAACTGCTTGAGAATTTAATTCTCAAATGAGGTAATTTGCTTTCATGGATTCGTGCATAGTAAATGTGGAACTTGCTAATAGGTCCTACGCCTGAAGAACTGGCCCATGTAAAACAGTGGTTAAGTTGATGGGATTTGGGGATTTCCCTGGCAATTCACTTTCATTTCTGAGGGCTGTGGTTTGATCCTTGGTTGAGGAACTAAGATCCCACAAGCTGTGCAGCCAGCCAAGAAACAAAAAGAATTATTGGATTTGAATTCCAACTGCTTAGTTAACAGAAAACTCAGCTTTTTTTCCCCAGTATCAAGTTAAATGAGTTCAAGGAACTTAACCACTGAGGTTTAATTAATAGCTATTAAGTTCTTACTGTGATCAGGCTTTGTGTTAAGTGCTGGAGTTACATTATGCATGAACTGTAAAGATGAGGAAATCTAGGCACATGGAAATTATATAACTTGCCTGCACCAACAGAGCAGAACTGGGATTTAAAACAAAGCAATTAGATAGTTGGACATGACTTAGCGACTAAACAACAACAAAAAGTCAGATACTAAGAGCCACATAACCACTTTTGCATTCTGATGTTGACATTACAATTATAACTGATAAAGCCAAGTCTTGATAATTCATGATAATAAGGATTAGATGGGTGAGTGAAACCCAACAAAAATCATAGATGGCCCTCAAACCTCATTTTAGTTTGGGCGGAAATCTCTGTTTTTTCAGTCAATATCTCTAACCAAACTGTTTACTGGTAACAAAATGATTAAGTTTATCCTTTTTTTTTCCCCCTAAGTTGTGAAACATTTTTTTCTTTCCAACTTTATGGGGATATAATTGACATACAGTACTGTAAGTCTGAAGTGCAGATTACCACAAGTTTACTGAATATCCATCATCTATATAAATACCAAATTAAGAAATAGAAATTTTTTCCTTGTGATGAGAACTCAGGATTTACTCTTTTAACACCCTTCCTATACTACGTATAGTAGTGTTAATTATACGTATCAATTTTTACATTACATCACTAATACTTATTTAACTGGAAATTTGTATCTTTTGACTACCTTTATTTAACCCCTCCATCCCCAATTGTGAAATTCTTTTTGTGTGTATGTGTGAAATTCTTAATAGAAAAGAAAAGGACAAAAAAAGAAGAAAGAACTTTATAGTGGGTAATTTATAAACTGGACAATCATCTTGAATAACAGAGGTGGCTAAACATCCTTTGAAGAACTCAGGTGTGTAAACACACCTTTTATATATTGTTAGGATGGTACCCCACTGCAGTACTTTTGCCTGGAGAATCCCATGGACGGAGGTGCCTGGTGGGCTGCAGTCCATGGGGTCGCTAAGAGTCAGACATGACTGAGCGACTTCACTTTCACTTTTCACTTTCAATCATTGGAGAAGGAAATGGCAACCCACTCCAGTGTTCTTGCCTGGAGAATCCCAGGGACGGGGGAGCCTGGTGGGCTGCCGTCTATGGGGTCACACAGAGTCGGACATGACTGAAGCGACTTAGCAGCAGCAGCAGCAGGATGAACCTATATGACCAATTTTAATGTTTAAATTTACTGAACTCATAGGTGTCTTGGACCATCATCTAAATACAGTAGCAAGTTCAATTGTCATTGCATACTACTATTTGAATAAGAATGTTTATTGGATACTTCCTGAATTTTGTGATTGAGAAAATAATTTCTTAGACTAAAAAGTCAAAATACAGATAGGAATCAAAATAAAAAGGTAGGTGTTCATGGTGGCTTTTTTGGGAAGGACTGACACCCTACTTTTCCCTTTATGCCATTCAAGTTGGATTCCTCATTCATTAATTTCTGTTTTAGGTTGAACAAATCCTTGCAGAATTTAAGGTCAGGGCCCTGGAATGTCACCCTGACAAGCATCCTGAAAATTCCAAAGCTGGTAAGTATTTAATAATGGTTGCTTTTCATGAAAATGTATAGCATATAGACCTAAAAAGCCAGTGAATAGTAGCTTCATTTTCTTGTATCGATTTATGCTCAAAATTATTCTTTCATTTAATGCCAAAGAGTATTTTTCGCACTATTGGATGGAGGCTGAAGAGGAAACCGGGTAGGGTCTTTTTTCTCATAGCAGTCACTTAATATTCATTTATCTTTCTGCTATAATGTGCTGCTTCATGGTTTACAGTTTGTCCAATTGGGACTTCCCTAGTGGTCCAGTGGTTAAGACTCGGTGATTCCAATGCAGAGGGTGTGGGTTTGATCCCTGGTTGGGGAACTAAGATCCTACATGCCTAAATAAATAAATAAAATAACAATAAGAATAAAAAAATGCGTCCAGTTTTATGCTTCCTTTCACCAATTTTTGAATGTTAACAGTGACTTCCATTTGTAACTAGGTGGTTATCTTAATGAGAACCTTGCTGTGTCTTCTTCTGAATAGGTCTGTATATATTGTATAATAATATATTCATACATTTGCTTTTTCTTTATCATATTTTAAATTTCATGATCATGAATTTATATATAAATGCTTTTGTGTATCTCAGCTTGAAAAAATACAGACAAAACAATAATCCTTTCTTAACCTCTCTCCCTCCTGCTGCTTCTCTATCTCTGTACTTCCCTTTAGAGCCAATTTTCCTGAAAAAGAAGTTCACAGTTGATATCGGTACTTCCCTTTCAGCCAGTTTTCAATTTATCCAAGTTTGACTTCCTCCTCAGCTTTCTAGGAAATGGCGCTTGTAATAGTCACTAAGAACTTCTTGGCTGCCAACTCCTTTTAGTCCTTATCTTCCCTGAGTATCAGAATTTGGAACTGTTGATCATGCTCATCTTCTTGAAACTCCTTTTTCTTAGCTACCAGGATATGCCCTTATGCTTTTCCTCCTACTTCTTGGGCTCCCCTTTCTGTCTCCGTTGTGACTTCTTCCCTTCTGTCCTGAGATTCCCTTCTAAAATCTCTTCTGAGGACTTCCCTGGTGGTCCTGTGGTTAAGACTGGGCTTTCCAATGCTTGGGGTATAGGTTTGAGGCCTGACTGGGGAACTAAGATCCCATATCCCTTGCAGCCAAAAAAAGCAAAAAATAAAACAGAAACAATATTGTAACAAATTTAATACAGACTTTAAAAATGGAACACATAAAAAAATCTTTAAAAAAGTTTAAAACTCTCTTCTGGGCTTACTCCCCGCTTTTTCTCTATAATTTTGTTGAAGTCTGCGGTTTTCAATCCTCAGTTATTTGTTGATGGCTTCCCATTTTATCCTTAACTCAGTTCTCATTCCTCAGTTTCAAACTGTGGCTTTGACTGCTTTTTGAAAATATCCTTTTGAGGACATTTCAATATCTCTCTGTCAAAAACTGGCCTCATTATTCATCCTTCTCTCACCTTTTATGTGCATGCTCAGTCTCTCAGTCGTGTCCATGTATGTACCACCCTACTATTGGTATATGTCTAGTATGTGTATACCTATGATTTTTTTTTTTTTTTGCCATGTCTTGGAACATATGGAATCTTCCCTGGGCAGGAATTGAACCCTCACCCCCTGTAGTGGAAGGGTGGAGTCTTAACCACTGGACCATCAGGGAAGTACTATATGTGATTTCTCTATAAGGAAAGTATGATTAAGACCTGTCAGCTGCTGCTGCTGTTTTGTCACTAAGTTGTGTCCAACTCTTTGCAACCCCATGGAGTGTAGCCCGCCAGGCTCCTCTGCCCATGGGATGTCCCAGGCAAGAATACTGGAGTAGATTGCCATTCCCTTCTCCAGGGGATCTTCCTGACCCAGGGATTGAACCTGCATCTTCCGCATTAGCAGGTGGATTCTTTACCCCTGGAGCCATCAGGAAAGCCCATTAAGACTTGTCTTTAACTCCACATTTCACAAATGGTAAAACTCAACTCCTTTTTATTAAAAAAAATTTCCCTTATCTTAAAGCTCTTAATTTTCTCTAAAAATCACTGATCCCTTTGGTTGTATTAAATGGGTTATTTTCCAATGTATAGAGTCAACTTTTGTTAGATACTTAACTATTACCATTGCACATTTGATTTTTTCCCTTTTTATGAAGACATAACTTAAAGCAAATGTGAAAAAATCGTAAGTATAAACTTGATAGATTTTTGTCTACATATAACCCCTTTAACCACTGCCCAGATGAAGATGTAGAACATTTCTGCCACTCCAGGAAAAGTCCCTTTTCATGTCCCATTCAGTGCCAGCACCCTTTCCCATTGTTGGATCTTTATCATCATTGATTAGTTTTGCCTAGTTTTAAGTTTTATATACCTGGAATCATATGGTATGTACTCTTTTGTGAAGCTTCTTTTGCTTTACCTGTAATCTTTACACCTTGATTGTGCATGTAACAGTGGTTCATTCTCTGTCATTGCTGGGCCTTGAGGCATAAGCCCCTTCATGTTGTGCCCCTCCCCACATCTCCAGTCTCATTTTCTCTTCACCACCACGCTTACAGCCCTATGTTTCAGCCACTCAGCACTACTTTGGCTCCTAGGGACATCCCTGGTGGTCCAGTGGTTAAGAATCTGACTCCTAGTGCAGAGGGCATGGGCTCAATCCCTGGTTGGGGAACGAAGATCCCACATACCACAGAATGACTAAGCCCGAGGGCCTCAGCTAGAGAGTCTGTGTGCTGCAAACTGAAGAGCCCACGTGCTCTGGAGCCTGCGTACCGCAACTAGAAGGAAGTCCGTGGGTCACAGTGGAGAGCCTGGGTGCTGTAGCTAAGACTCGACTCAGCCAAAAATGAATCTTTAAAAAGTCCCAGCATTTAAGGAATTATTTAAAAGAAGAAGAAGAAAACAACTACCTTGGTCTTTAATGTGTCCTGATGTCTACTCTCTAGACCTTTATACTTATTGCTTTTTCTGCCAGGAACATTCCTGAGGCCTGCTTACCTCCCTGCCCTGCTTTTGATTGGCTGGGTCATGCTCCCAAGTCAGGTCTCAGCTTGGCCATCACTTCCTCTGGGATTCATGTGTGCCCCAGCTACCCAGAGCCCCCTGTACATATGTCAGGTGGCCAACTGTATATTATATTGTTAGCTTGTTAACTGTTTGCTTATTAATTATACTGGAGGCTGTGTGAAGCTGGTCTTGTTTATCTAATTCAAAATGGTATGCCTTGCACCCAAAATAGCATGCACAGCACCTGCCATGGAGGACAGCTACTTTGTGCACAAACTTTCTTGAATGAGTGAAAGAATGAATTCATGAACATTTCTGTAGGAGACATATATTAGTTACCCTTCTAGAATTTATATTAAGATAGTATCTTAGAATAAAACTGTAAAAATTTGATAAACACTTAAAAAAACCACCACCACAGATTATTCTTTAGCTGGGTTCTCTTCCAGTGAAGCATGGCGTTGAGTTGTTTTTCTGTCCCGGCAAATGATTTCCATTAAGGATACATGATGAATCATTGTGCAGTCATTGCCATTCTAGTTGCCATGGTGATGGGAGTTCCATGTACGGGGACCTGAAGGTTTCCTGTTCAGAGAAACACTGGACTGTGTAAATATTGTTTAAAATGAAAAGATACACAGACACTAATATCTTCCTTTGTTCAGGCTTGCAATAGATAGATGATTCAACCTTTGGATAGAAATTGTTTTCAAACATGTTCAAGCGTCTATTTACTTAATTTGGATGAACATGACTTCCTGAAAATTTAAGTCGTTCTTCACATACTTGCAGAAGGGTTAAGGTTACTGATAAAAATACTTTAAAATGTGAAACAAAAATTCACCCTGATGCTGGTTTTAGCTTGACTGAAATCCAGAATATATTGGACAGATTTTGGAAACACATTTCATTAAGGTAAAAAGCTAAGCCTGTAGAGCAAATGCGGGTAGAAGAAATTAAACTTGTGTAATATGCCTTTTTGGCTTGCTAAATGTAGTCTCAACCATTGCTGTTGAAATGACTGGTTTGGTAGTATGATGGAGGAGTAGACAAGAACACAGGTCTGTCTGTCTGCATTGCTCCTAGCTCCTACTTATGAACTAGTTGATTTTGGGCAACCTCTTTGAGCCTCAGCGTTCTCCTAGGCAGAATGGAAGACTAATAGCATATCATCACCTCTTCTGTGTCTGTGTGTGCTCAATTGATCAGTCATGTCCGACTCTTCGTGACCCCATTGCCTGTAGCCCGCCAGGCTCCTCTGTCCGTGGGATTCTTCAGGCAAGAATACTGGAGTGGGTTGTTATGCCCTCCTCCAGGGGATCTTCCTGACCCAGGGATCAAACCTGAGTCTCCTGCATCTCCTGCCTTGACAGGCAGATTCTTTACCATTGCACCACCTGGGAATCTCATGTATCTGCTGTGAGGATTAAATGAGGTATTTTGCATGTGGGAAGAACTCAATGGATGTCGGCAATTATGATTCAGTGTACTTTTCTTGCTCTATGAAGTACTGCAAGATAAAAATCTAACAAAATGGGGCAGTTTTTTTGTAAGTAAATATTAGCCATTTCTCTCATAAAATAACTCTAAATCTAAGGCTTTTTGAGATCCTCGTTTTGCAGTGGGTGATGCAGGCAGGACTGGTCATGCTATAGAAATTGAGTCACTGAGATCAAAAGCCGCTGGTTGGTGCTCATGCCAGTCCTGTGTGTATATGTGTGTGTGTGTGTGTGTGTGTGTGACACTAATGGTTTCAAGTCAACCCTTTATTAACTTCCCTTTGACCCTGAAGAGATTTCAGACTAACTTAAGGACCTGTGAAATGGTATTTTTGTTATTGATTTACAGGCTTCAGAGACACCTGAATCTTTGAAGAAGGGGAACTCTTTGTCTTTTACTAACTGAAATCTTTCAATCTCTCAATGTTTTCTTACTTTGAAAACTCTTTATTGCTTTTTTTCTCTTAGAATAAAAAGAACATACGGTATTAAATAATGTTGAAAGTGAAAGTCTGCTCTTATCTCTCTTTGCCAGAGAACCACTGTTAACAGTGGATATATTTTCCTCCAGATTGTTTTCAAAGCATATCCTGACTTCTTCTCATTATTATTTCTCAAGTAATTTTAAGTGGCCTACAGTTAAAATGTGGCTATTATAATAATATAATTTTTATTGTGAAATATGAATTAAGAGGACCGCTGTATTTTCAAAGCAGATTGGGCGTTAAGTTGAAATGTTTCTTAAGTATTCCATCATCATTTGCTCATATAAGCTTATAAAATGAAATCTCTCTTCCCAGAACTGGTACATGTTTATCTTGTATGATTCATTTGATTAGATGGTATATTAAAGGACAAATATAAATCCAAGCTCATTTTTATTAAATGTGGTGAAGGTGTGGAACAAAGAAAAGGCCACCTAACAGGAAAGGTAAGGTCTCTTTTGCTTTCTGCTTATCATCTGCTGTTGAGGGATTGACATAAGAATAATTTCTTTCATTCCGGAAACTCTGAAAAATGAGGCCAACAATAATGTGCAAAGAGAAGGTGAATCATAGATAAAAATGTAAATTTTTACAACCTCTGCTCTAGTAGTCACTGGTGTGTGCATCCATGGTAATAATTTAATGAGCTTTTTATTTCTGTTGGAAAAAGTGACATCCCGTTTATATCTTGGTACATTTACATTGTCGTCAGCAACAGGAAGGATTACTCACTCGAGCTGGCAGCTATTGCAAGATGTTTTTTATGTATTTGTTTTCCTTCTCTTTCAATAGCCCCACCTTTAGGATTTTCCTTTTAATCCATCAATTGCTACTACCTCCAGCAGTGATATTAAATATTTAATGATATATTAAGCACCTGTGCTGCTCAGCTTTGGACAGGGTCCAGGAGGAACCCTGCCATGTTGGGCAGTATCTCTGGTTGCTGAAGGAATAGTTGAAGTAGTGGTTTTGGGGGATGAGAGCTCAGGAACAGTAGCCCTTTACCAACTGGGGTACAGAAGTATTTCAGTAGTTTCACAATTGGTATGGTGGTACCATCAGTACTGACTGTACATTGTCCTAACATCTTTTGTTTCAGAGGATATTGACTACTTCCCATGAGGTATTTTTAAGCACTGTCAGGATAATTTTAATTATTTTTCCCACTAACACTATTAAAAGGTGCCTAATTCACAAAATGTTTTAAGGGTATGTCACTCTTTTGGTGCTTGGAGCTTAGGTAATAGCATTCTATGAACATCTTTATATTCACATTCAGATTGGAAGCATCTGCTCATTCATTCATTGAACAAATACTTTTTGAGCACCTGCTACACCTCTTTAGTACAAGGGAGGCAGCAGATAACAAAACAAAGTCTCTGCCCTCATGGAGTTTGCATTCTCATGGAGGATTATAAACAAATAACTGTACCTAATGTCAGGGGGTAGGTACCATGGGGGCTTTCCAGGTGGCACTAGAGGTAAAGGACCCTCCTGCCATTGCAGGTTAGACATAAAAGATGCTGGTTCAATCCCTGGATTGGGAAGATCCCTTGGAGGAGGAAATGGCAACCCACTCCAGTATTCCTGCCTGGAGAATCCCATGGACAAAGGAGCCTGGCAGGCTACAGTCTATAACGTCGCACAAAGTCAGACATGAGTGAAGTGACTTAGTACACACTCAGGTACCATGAAGAAAAGTAAAGCAGAGTAAGGGTGATAAAGGAATGGGGCTGATGGGGTGGGCAGCTATTTTATGTAGAAGGTTGGAGAAAACTCCATCAACAAGACAATACCCAAGCTGACATCTGGAAGAAGTAAGCTGTGTGAGTGCTTAGGGTAAAGTGTTCTTGGCAGAAAGGACAGCAAGTTCCAAGTCCTGGGGCTGCAGTGTGCTTGGTGTACTCAAGGAACATCAGGGCAGCTACTATGGCTGTAGTGAAGGAGATGGGCAAAGTAGGAGGAAATGAAGTTGGAGAAGGAAGAGAAGGGTAGAGAGCAGGCAGAGCATGTCAGACCTAATAGCCATGGTGAGAATTTTCAGTTTAATTCCAACAAAAATGAAAAGTAAAAGTGGAAGTGATTTTGAGCAGAGGAGTGATATTATGTGATTTCTTTTACTTTCTATTTTCTTTAAGATCATTTAAAATTTTTTAAAATTTTATTTATTTATTTGGCTGTGCTGGTTCTTAGATGTGGCACACAGGATCTTTAGTTGCAGCATGTGAACTCTTAGTTCTGGCATATGGGATCTAGTTCTCTGGTCAGGGAATGATCCCAGCCTCCTCTATTGAGAATGTGGAGTCTTAGCCACAGACCACCAGTGAAGTCCCTCTTCCTTTTTTTTTCTCCCTTTTTTGGCCATGCTATGTGGCTTGGCAGAGTCTTAGTTGAACCCAGGCCCTCAGCTATGAAAGCGTGGAGTCCCAGTCTCCAGACTACCAGGGTATCCCCTATATAACTTATTTTTGAAAAGACCACTCTGACTGCTGTGTAGAAGATAAAGCAAGGCAAAGGCAAGGAGATGAGTTGAGCAGCTAATATAATCATCCAGCCAAGAGAGGATGGTGGCTTGGACTAGAGTGACGGCAGTGGAGGCAGGGGCAAGAGGTCAAAGCTTGGGTATGGTTTAAAGGTATACTGACTCCACAGATAGAGTCAACAGGGCTTGTTGATGAATTAGAAATGAGATGTGAAAGAAAGAGAAGAGTCAAGGATGACCCCAAGTGTAGAGGAAACTAGTGAAGCATTTCCTGACCCCTCAAGCACAATTAATCTTACTTCTGTATTTCTCTTTCGCACACTGTACTGAAATGATTTATTTATATGTCTGCTTCCTTACTAGACTCTAAGTTTCTCAAGGGCACAACCTGGATCTTAGTGATGAATGATGACATTTTCATTATCCTCAGAGATGAAGGAGAAAGTGGGGATTAGAGGGTAACATGTACTGCAGGAAAATGGAAGGGGCAGGAGGCAGTCAAGTGTAGCCTGGTGAGCACCAGCTGGAGAGCCTGGCAGGCTTGGATTTGAATTGTGGCTCCATCACTTGTAGCTTAGGACAAGTTACATTAACCTCATTTAGCTTTAGATCATGTAAAATGTGAATAATACTAATATTAATAACATGCACTTGATAAGGTTGTTGTGAACAAGAAACTATACTCATCCCACCCCCTAGTCACAGAATAGTCACCAGAGTCCTGGTTTAAGTTCCAAGTCACACAGCAAATTCACACTGGCCAACTATTTTCCATATGGTAGTGTGCATGTTTCCACGCTACTCACTCCATTCGTCCCACCCTCTCCTTCTCCAACCCCTGACAGTGTCCATAAGTCTGTTCTATATGTTTGCATCTCCATTGCTGCTCTGCAAATAGGTTCATCAGTATCATCTTTCTAGATTCCATGCTGCTGCTGCTTGGTCGTGTCCGACTCTGTGTGACCCTATGGACTGCAGCCTGCCAGGTTCCTCTGTCCATGGGATTCTCTAGGCAAGAGTACTGGAGTGGGTTGCCATGCCCTCCTCTAGGGAATTGTTCCAGACCTAGGGATTGAACCTGGGTCTCCTGCATTGCAGGGAGATTCTTTACCGCTTTCCAGTATTCTTGCTTGGAAAATTCCATGGACAGAGGAGCCTGGCGGGCTACAGTCTAGGGGGTTGCAAAGAGTCAGAGACGACTGAGTGACTGAACACACACACACACACACACACACACACACACACACAGAAAAGATTGTAACTTATCCAATGTTTGTAAATGTCTATCCCATGAGATAAATTATGTCTGTTGCTCATATCTGCATCATCAGCACCTGGGATAGCACCTGTCACATCACTGGAGCTCAGTAAAGGGAGTGGATAAACTGTGAGCCAGGTACTTTGCATACATTATCTCACTTGTCCTTATGGTACACTTTATAAACGAGGAAAAGAAAGCTTGATGAAGTGAATTGGCCCAAGGTTACATAGCTGGTAAATAACAGACATATTTCAGTGAGATCAGTTTGACTGCGCATTTAAAATAACTCCTCCGGGGCATGCTCATTTTCTGATTTGTTTTCCAGTGGAGACTTTTCAGAAACTGCAGAAGGCAAAGGACATTTTGACTAATGAAGCAAGTCGAGCCCGCTATGACCAGTGGCGAAGGAGCCAGATGTCAATGTCATTCCAGCAGTGGGAAGCTTTGAGTGACTCGGTGAAAATGGTAGGTTTCTCTCTGGGATGAAGGGAATTTTTGAAGCTCAGGCTGCCCTGGATTAGACTCACATAGTAGCTTAAAGGGGCTTCCCTGGTGGCTCAGATGGTAAAGAATCCGCCTGCAATGTGGGACACCTGGTTTCGATCCCTGGGTTGGGAAGATCCCCTGGAGGAGGGCATGGCAACCCACTCCAATATTCTTGCCTAGAGACTTCCCATAGACAGAGGAGCTTGGCAGGCTACAGTCCATGGGTTGCAAAGAGCTGGACATGGCTGAGCAACTAAGCACAGCACACAGCCCAGTAGCTTAAAGTGTCAGTGGACAAGAGGAGAGAAAAGACCAAGAAGCTGGTAGAATCTGGATACAATGCAGTGTCTACAAAATCTTGTGAAAGGAAATGCAATACATCAGGGTCAGAAGAATCTCCGACTATGCTTTTCAGTCTCTTTGGCTGTTTGTATATGTATATGTAGATTTGTATACATGAATATGTATATACATATGCTTCCTGTTATCATCTATTGTTTGATACATTCTGATAACTGTGCTTCTCAAGTTGCTCATATAACACTGCTGAAGTTTGAACCAATGCAAATTCATATGCTCCATCTTTTTAGTTCATATGAGCTTGTTCTCTTTTCAAAACTTAATAAAGTCAATAAAAACAGGACCTGATTAATCAAAGAAATTTATAAACTATTCCTGTTATTATTTTGGTAAAAGAATTATTGGATAGATGCAGAGAGACTTTTAAAACCATTCTGTTATTTTCTTCCACGCCATTTAAAAAACCAAATATAAAATAATCTCTATAACTTTTATGTTATATATTTATTTTGTCCTTCCATGGACCATTGTAGATTGCAGAGAGAATGTAATTTTAAAGGTTTCTACATTCTTAGTCATGATTTACATGATTTTTTTAATCTGCCTTTTTTTTTTTTTTTCCCTACAGGGATACTTTTCTATAACATGAGACTTAAAAATGGAGAAGTTACCTTATAAGGAAGTGTTCAGGGACATGTTAGAATAAATGTATAAAGTGATTCACATCTCTTAAATTCCAGTTCTTCAGGGTTATGTTCAGATTCCTTCTTAATAGTTTTCATTTAAACAGGACTTGATCAAATTGATTTTTCACTGATAAATGACCTGTACCAGTGAGGGAGCGTCTTTGAAGTAATGGGGAAGAACAATGCAAAACTCTCAAAGTATATAGTGAAAGCCACTCTATATAACATGTAAATGGTTTTCTTCATTTCATTTTAGAATGCAGTGTATATTCATATGATTTGTTTACGGTTGGTTAATTATTTATGAAGGACTAACGATAAGACTGTTGAATATACAAACAAAATATCTAGAAAATCTTTAAAAAAATAGTGACTTAGCTTCACATACTCAAAAATAGGATTTTTCTTCTACATTTTGTATATCCAAAATTCCTTGTTAACTCTGACTAAACATTGTTCTGCCACCTCTATATAACCATATTTCTATTCTCTTGAGTATTATACACTGTAACTGCTAGTGAATTAGTGACCCTTGCTATTTTAATGCCTTTTGATTTATAGTTCATTTTTCTTGATGATCCACTGAACTGTATTACTTAATTTTAACTGCTAATATCAAGTTAGCTGTGGATTTTTCAAAAACTTTTCTCCAAGTCCCTGTTCTAATTTATATTGCAGATGTCTTTCCATTAAATATTAATGGCCTATCTCCAAACACATCATTTCTGCTTAGAATTTAGTTTAATTATGAAGTGTTTGAGGGCTTACAATAATTACATTTCAGATCTTACTGGCTGCGTTATTGGTCTTGTCAGCAATGTTGAACTACTATGCTGGGCTAGCGTTTGGTTCGGGATTTATTTTTATTAGTGGTACAAAAATGATGAAATGCATATCTTTCCACTTTAAATCAGCAGTGACATTTTTCCTTGCACAGTCTTTGTTTGGGCTCAACCATGCTGTTTCTGTATTTCTTCCTCAGTGAACTTTGAAACTCCTATACCAAGTTTCATGTGTTTTGTACCTCACTGCATATACTTTCTTTTTTAAAAAAAATTATTTATTTATTTATTTATTTATTTTTGGCTGCACTGGGTCTTTGTTGCTGTGTTGGGCTTGCTCTAGCTGTGGAGCATGGGCTTCGGGGCACACGGGCTTCAGTAGTTGAGGCACATGGGCTCAGTAACTGCGGCACACAGGTTTAGTTGCCATGTAGCACCTGGGATCTTTCTGGACCGGACATTGAACTCATGTCCTCTGCTTTGGCAGGCGGATTCTTGACCACTGCACCACTAGGGAAGTCCCAGATAGACTTTCTGTAACTTCCTTTCATTCCCTTCTGTTCTAATTCTCATAGTGACTTCTGCATGTGACATGCAGAAGTAAGGTTCTCTATAACATTTTAGTTGTCGTTTTTTTTGTGTGTGTGCATTTTTTGTCCATCCTTTCACACTCACTACTCTAGAGAAATTAATAACAATTGTCATACCCAGTGTTGTTCAGCACCTATTAGATCATTACCATTGTGTAGATAAATATCATCATTAGGGTATTTGGACTAGATATACTACATACGCCATTCTGACGATAAAATGGTTATAATTCAGGACTTGAAATTTTAGGTGACATTTATCTAAAACACATCTGCATGTTTGCTTGCCCTAAGGACAAATCACAGTGCACTTTTGCAGCATCACACAGGTTCCTATCATGAGAATCTCCTAGAGGGAATTCCTCACACAGCTT
This sequence comes from Capra hircus, assembly GCF_001704415.2. Lineage (NCBI taxonomy): Eukaryota > Metazoa > Chordata > Mammalia > Artiodactyla > Bovidae > Capra > Capra hircus. The sequence goes on from NC_030835.1 coordinate 21,355,423, forward strand.
CAGGGATGATACATTTCTATCATTCAATGGTGATGAAACTCTAATTTGTATTTTTTTCCCCACAGCAAGTCCTTGTCACTTAACCAGCTATTGATTTTACTTTTTCCTTTTTAGAAGTTCCTCCTGATAGTTTAACTTGTAAAACTTTTGATAAATCAATCTCCAAAAGGGAGAGGATATATATGTATGAATGGCTCTTCCATTTTTCTGTACAGTAGAAACTAACACAACATTGTAAGGCAGCTATACAACTAAAAAAGAATTCGATCAGGTCAATGAATATGTTGGAAATTTAAGTCTAGATATGTAATATTGGTTTAAAAGAGGGAAATTTAAATCTAGATTTGTAATGTTGGTTTTAAAAAAGGGACTATGAAGTGGGGACTTCAGTAACGGTGGCCTTCAGATCTTGGAATAACTTGAAAACAGATACCTTTCCAGCTTAAAGAATCTTAGGGAAATCATTACTGTCTTATTATATGGTTTTACCCCAAGGGATCCATGGTGTGAATGGTTCTTCCTCCAAAATAGCTTGAGGATGCTTCTGGGGAAAGGGTTACAGCAAAGCCACAGTCACAATAAAATTCTGAGAAAAACATTCTCATAAGCTGTTAAAAGTGTCCCATGCTGTATCAGTTGCTACAAATGCTTTCAGAGTATTTACTATAGGTCAGTCATTAATCCTCACCCCGTCATCTAAGGCAGACTGTAGGCGCTTTTATTCTGAGAGAGAAGTACTGAGACAGAGTCAAGATATTGTATTCAGGCCACCTAGCTGACCTGTGACACATATAGCTCACGTTTTCAGTTCTCTCGGCCCTGAAAGCTTGCAATTCTTACTCTCAGTTTTTCACTAAGTTTCTTAATATCCTTTGCCCTCCACAGACAAAGCCGCTGGCCAGCCTCCTCTATTCCTTGCACATGCAAAAAACCCAAGAAACGAAGCAAACAAAACAATAACAACAGACCCAAACCAACCAAACTAAAACTAGCTTATATTTTACACCAGCTGAAGCCATTGCCTCTTTTTAAGATTAACACTTTTGAAATAAAACCTACAGAAAAATGCTCAACACCTGCGTTTATAATTTAGTAAACAGTTGTGAAGTGTATACTGGTAACCATTCCTCTCCCCAACACACATATTACTGGTGCCCAGAAGCTCCCCCCTCAATATATTTTGGCAATCATAACTCCATCTAATTTTTATTTTGTTAATTTTTAATTTTTGGCCACACCCTTTGGCATGCCATATCTTAATTCCCCTACCTGGGATCAAATTTGTGTCTCCTGCAATGGAAGTGAGAAGTCTTAATCACTGCACCACTGGGGAAGTCCTTCATTAAAAATTTAAAACCTAGTTGTACATATATATAGAATTGTCAGAGAAAATTTAGAAGACACCAAAATATAAAAAGAAGAAAAAAAGACTTTATAATGCTGCCATGCCAAGATAACCCCATTAGAATTTGATGCATTTCCTTCCAGTGTTTTCTGCCCATCATTTGTTAGTGTGAGAGCTGGTTACATTGAATGATGACATTGCTTTACGGGGTCTTTCTTTGGGGAAGATGAATTAGGATGATGCTCCTTTGCAGTTGAGGAGAGACAGGTTGCATGTGGGAAGAAGTGAGTTCTCTGGTTGGATCAAAGCAGAAGGCTTGAATATCCTTATGGTTTTAGGGTGTGCACAAGGCTATATTGCCCTTTAGTATGTATATTTTATGTATGTGTAGCTACATATATATTTATTTATCTGTATTTGAATGTATCTTTGTACCTTTTAATTTAGTTGAGATCATCTATTTGTTATCATGTGTGTGCTCAGTCACTTCAGTCATGTCTGACTCTTTGTGGCCTCATGGATTGTAGCCCGCCAGGCTCCCCTGTCCATGAGATTCCCCAGCAAGAATACTGGAGTGTGTTGTCATGCCCTCCTCCTAGGATCTTCCTGACCCAAGGACTGAACCTGCGCCTCCTGAGTCTCCTGCATTGGCAGGCAGGTTCTTTACCACTAGTGTCACCTGGGAAGCCCATTTGTGATCATGTTGGCTGCTATTCATAAATACCATATTATTAACATTTCTAAATTCTCTTAAAAAATGATGATGAACAGATTTATTTAAGATTCCAAGGAAGCATTTTACCAGGTTGTACTTTCCCTTTTTTCTGATGAGGTGCTTCTCCTGGTTCCTGTCTATGTGGTCAGTGTTAGTGCTCCTGAGAGAAGTGGTAAGAAATTATGGTATCACTCTAAGCTCTGTAAGATGCTGATGATCCCTGCTCCTTCCCCGCCCCATCCCCTTCACGTTGCTTGGGTGAGCAAACATGGCCAAGCCCACATGCAATGGGCCACTGCCTCCCTATGTTGCTTTGTTCAAACTGGCAAATAAAGTGGTGCTCTGGGAAGGAGTTGGCAGCTGCAGTATTTTGAGAGAGTTCAGACTTCAGTGCACTGCAGATGAAAAGCCTGATGTCCCTTGCATCATGGGATGGATGTGTAGCAGAGGCAGTGGCCCCTTTTGTGACTTTTGGCACAATTTTTAAATGTCACAACTTCTGAGTTTATTCACTAAGCCTTGGACTTCAGAAAATCAATGTTTTTGTTTTTGCTTTGTGCTCTTGCTTTGCTTTTATTCTTTTTTTTTTTTTTTTTTTTTTAGTACAGGAAAACAATATCCTCATTATTAGGAAAATAACTTACTCTATGGTTTTAATTTGCCCCAATACATGGCTTATGGGTTTTTCTTGGGTTTCTGAGTAACAGAGGTTACTGTTCAGTAGTGCTTTAGGAACAGCATCCCACAGTATCAGATGAGATTTCAAGAAACAGTTATGTTTATTATTTTGGCTTATGCCACAGCTAATTATTCTACTTGAATATTCTTGATACAGCAAACTCTATTTCTTACTCTGTATTCATCTATTCTCCCTTTAATTTATCTACTCATCCATCCAGTTTTAAACATCTTAATAGGAAATACAGAGAGTTCCCTGGAAGTCCCAAGGTTAGGACTGGGCACTTTCACTGCCATGGTCTAGGTTCAATCCCTGGCCAAGGTAAAAAGGTCTTGAAAGCCATGCAGCTCAGCCAAAAAAAGAGAGAAGGAAATACATATATAAGACATATGTGAAAAGGGTCCAAAAGCATGCATGGGTAAAAGTAACTGTCTCTTACCTTTGCTCCATTTTGAAGATCCATTTTTCATTTTTTCCTCACTCCTGACATCACCATCAGTAGCCAGAGCTAGGCTGGAAAAATTACACAGTTAAATTATTTGGCAAAGGACCACTACCAAGTATATCGGACACCATTCTAGGATATCGAGTTTCTGGGGAGAGTTTTCAAGTGTTTTGAATCTTGTGTTTGTCTAAAAATATAAAAGTTTAGCCAGAAGTCAGTGGGGGAATGCCCAACACTTGATTTATGGTCCCTGATTTTTTAAAACTGTAACTTAAAAAATAATAAAACACTTTCTAAAAAAAACCACTAGTACAATAAGATATGTAATAAAAAGTGAGTCCACCTTTATTTCATACCTCAGTTCTACTTCCCTCTCCCAGAAAGCTACCATTGTAGTTTCTTGTGTTTTCTTTCAGAAAACTTCCATAATGTATATAGGCACATTCATAAAAAGTCTCCAGAATAATTCTATCATTGAATGAGAGGAAAGTGAAGTCACTCAGTCATGTCTGATTCTTTGTGACCCCGTGGACTGTAGCCCTACCAGGCTCCTCCGTCCATGGGATTTTCCAGGCAAGAATACTGGAGTGGGCTGCCATTTCCTTCTCCAGGAGATCTCGACCCAGGGATTGAACCTGGGTCTCCTGCATTGTGGGCAGATACTTTACCGTCTGAGCCACCAGGGAAGTCCATGCTGCTGCTGCTGCTGCTGCTGCTAAGTCACTTCAGTCGTGTCCGACTCTGTGCGACCCCAGAGACAGCAGCCCACCAGGTTCCCCTGTCCCTGGGATTCTGCAGGCAAGAACACTAGAGTGGGTTGCCATTTCCTTCTCCAATGCAGAAAAGTGAAAAGTGAAAGTGAAGTCGCTCAGTCGTGTCCTACTCTTCGCAACCCCATGGACTGCAGCCTACCAGGCTCCTCCGTCCATGAAATTTTCCAGGCAAGAATACTGGAGTGGGGTGCCATTGCCTTCTCTGAGGGAAATCCATAATATCATTAAAAAAAAACCAAATGGAGAGATATTTTAAAAGTTCTTGTTATTTGATGGTAACTGGACTTGAAGTGAATTAACTTAAAATTAGGACAGATATTTCACATTAAATATTGACTGACTTCCTGCTTTGTGCCATAAGTTTCCTTAAAGAAAACTCCAACAAAACATGTATGCAGGTCAAGAAGCAACAGTTAGAACCAGACCTGGAACAACAGAATGGTTCAAAATTGGGAAAGGAGTACGTCAAATCTGTATTTGTCACCCAGCTTATTTAACTTATATGCAGAGTACATATTGTGAAATGCTTGGCTGGATAAAGCACAAACTGGAATCAAGATTGCAGGGAGAAATATCAATAACCTCAGATATGCAGATGATACCATCCTTATGGCAGAAAGCGAAGAGGGACTCAAGAGCCTCTTGATGAAGGTGAAAGAGGAGAGTCAAAAAGCTAACTTAAAACTCAACATTCAGAAAACTAAGATCATGGCATCCAGTCCCATCACCTTATGGCAAATAGATGGTGAAACAATGGAAACAGTGACAGACTTAATTTTCTTGGGCTCCAAAATCACTGTAGATGGTAACTGTAGCCATGAAATTAAAAGATGCTTGCTTCTTGGAAGAAAAGCTATGATAAACCTAGACAGCTTATTAAAAAGCAGAGACATTACTTTGCCAACAAAGGTCCATAGGGTCAAACCAATGTTTTTTTCCAGTAGTCATGTATGGGTGTGAGAGTTAAGAATTGATGCTTTTGAACTGTGGTGTTGGAGAAGACTCTTGAGAGCCCCTTGGACTGCAAGGACGTCAAACCAGTCAATCCTAAAGGAAATCAACCCTGAATATTCACTGAAAGGACTGATACTGAAGATCTAATACTTTGGTCACTGATGCAAAGACCTGACTCATTAGAAAAGACCTTGATGCTGGGAAAGACTGAGGGCAGGAGGAGGAGGGGACAACAGAGGATGAGGTGGTTGGATGGCATCACCGACTCAATGGACATGAGTTTGAGCAAGCTCCAGGAGATGGAGAAGGACAGAGAAACCTGGCGTGCTGCAGTCCACGGGGTCGCAAAAAGTTGGACACGACTGAGTGACTGAGCAACAACTGCTTGTGCCATGAGTTTTCTTAAAGAGAAGATGTATAATCCAGAATTCTAATATTTGCCAGCTCTGCATTGATCATGGCTGGAAGGAAGGTCACAACAGTAGTAGGTTTAATCTCTGGCATGGCTCAAGGTACACAGTCCAGTTGTTTGTTTTTTTGATAGTAAAATACACATAAAACCTACCATTTAACCATTTTAAAGTGTACGTTTCAGTGGCACTAAGTACATTCCCAAAGTTGTTCACCCATCATCACTGTCTAGTTTGAGATCTTTTCATCACCCCTAAAGGAAACCCCTGTCCTGTTAGCAATCATTTCCTATTCCCTTCTCACCCAGCCTCTGGTAACCACTAATCTGCTTTCTATCTGTATGAATGTGTCTATTCTGGAATTATACAAAATGTGGCATTTTATGTTTAACTTCTTTTCCTAAGCATAATATTTATAAGGTTTATCCACATTGTAGTACTTTCTTCCTTTCTTATGGTAATATAGTATTTCATTGCATGGATGTGCCACATTTTTGTTTATCCAATGAATTGATGGACATTTGGATTATTTCCATGACTGCTATGAATATTTGTGTGTAAGTTTTTCTTTGAACACCTGTTTTCAATTCTTTGTATCTAGGAACTGAATTGCTTGGACATATGCTAATTTTATGGCTAATTTTCTGGAAAAACATCATTCTTTTAATTTCTCTGATGCTGGTCCCTTTCCTTTATACTAGGATACAAATTTCTCCTCATATTCTTTGTTTTCCAAATCAGTGAGGATTAATCAATTAATATCTGAATTTGTTGATTAATATCTGGCTAATAGTCAAGTCCAACATTTTGTTAATCAGCATTATAATAGTAGGTTAATGTTACTACGTATTGAACTTTAAATATAGCAACTATATAATATGGTTTTTATATTATACATCTGCTTTCAATTAATGTAGTCAATGCACTGGGCTGTCAGAGGAAAAAAGGATCTGATGTTGGAAGAATCTGACCAGACTCATACTGACAAAATTGAAAATGAGGAACAGGACGAGCAAAAACAGATAAAGAAAGAGGAGTTTGGTTCAACCACAGAGAAAATGGAGCAGAAAGAATCCAAATCTGTGGAGAAGTCATTCTCCCCACAAAATCCAGATTCTCCAGGTAAGTCATGTCATGTATTTTGTAGAACAGAGGTCTGAAATTAAAAGACCCGTTTTATATCATATGTATTCTCAACCTTTCCAGTTACATAGTAATACCAACTATAAATGTTGTTTTGGCACCTTGCAAGATGCTTAGCATCGACACAGAAACTAGATATATTCCTTAACACATCCCTTGCAAGCGAAAACTTGAGACATTTCTGGGATCATCTTCTGCTTTACTGAAAAAACACTAGCTAGGTTGTGTTGGGTATATATGTATATATTTATTTATTTTTAAACTTTTTTTTTGATTTCTTGATGTGGGACCATTTTTAAAGTCTTTATTGAATTTGTTACAATATTATTTCTGTTTTATGTTTTGATTTTGTGGCCTTGAGGCATGTGGGATCTTAGCTCCCCAACCAGGGACTGAACCCACACCCCATGCATCGGAAGGCAAAGTCTTAACCACTGGACCACCAGTGAAATCCCTGTGTTGGGTATTTACTGTGTGCAGTTCTTTGCATATATTACTTAAAACCTATTATTTAATATTAATTTTACATGAGTTAATGTATTTAATTCTCATTACAAGTATTATTCTCATTTTACAGATGAGAAAACTGAAGCCTCAGGAGGCTGAATAATTTTCTCAAGGTTATCCAGCTTGTATGTGGCAGGGAAGGGGTCTGAGATGAGACAGTTTGACTGCAGAGTCTGCATTCTAAGGCACTGCACTATCCTCAGAAGATACATTATCTGTAGGTAGCTCTGTAGACATTTGACCCACGTATAGGTTCACTGAAGCAGGGTATTACAAAGGTTAAACTCTTGGCTCCTAAGCTAACCCACCTGGGTTCATATTCCGTGCTAAGTTGTTTCAGTTGTTGTCCAACGTTTTGTGACCCTACGGACTGTAGCCCTGTAGGCTCCTCTGTCCAGGGATTCTGCAGGTAAGAATACTGGAGTGGGTTGCCATGCCCTTCTCCAGGGGATCTTCCCAACCCAGGGGTTGAACCCAGGTCTCCTGCATTGCAGGCAGATTCTTTACTGCCTGAGCCATGAGGGAAGCCCCTAAAAATCCAGACGCACATGAAAGAGCTCAAGCAGCAAGGGCCAAGTTGGGTGCCAGGTGTTGGTCCAAAGGCCCAGAGCCATGCATGCATCCAGAGGCCCAACGTCCTTGGCAATAGACACCGAAGGAGACCATGTCAGCTTGGAATCAAGATTGCCGGGAGAAATGTCAATAACCTCAGATATGCAGATAACACCACCCTTATGGCAGAAAGTGAAGAAGAACTAAAGAGCCTCTTGATGAAAGTGAAAGAGGAGAGTGAAAAAGTTGGTTTAAAGCTCAACATTCAGAAAACCAAGATCATGGCATCTGGTCCCATCACTTCATGGCAAATAGATGGGGAAACAGTGGAAACAGTGTCAGACTTTATTTTTCTGGGCTCCAAAATCACTGCAGATGGTGATTGCAGCCATGAAATTAAAAGATGCCTACTGCTTGGAAGGAAAATTATGACCAACCTAGATAGCATATTAAAAAGTAGACACCACTTTGTCAACAAAGGCCCGTCTAGTCAAGGCTGTGGTTTCTCCAGTAGTCATGTACGGATGTGAGAGTAGGACTACAAAAAAAGCTGAGCACCGAAGAATTGATGCTTTTGAACTGTGGTGTTGGAGAAGACTCTTGAGAGTCCCTTGGACTGCAAGGAGATCCATCCAGTCCATCCTAAAGGAGATCAGTCCTGGGTGTTCATTGGAAGGACTGATGTTGAAGCTGAAACTCCAATCTTTGGCCACCTGATGTGAAGAACTGACTCATTTGAAAAGACCCTGATGCTGGGAAAGATTGAGGGCAGGAGGAGAGAGGGCAGGACAGAGGATGAGATGGTTAGATGGCATCACCAACTCAATGGATATGGGTTTGGGTAAACTCCGGGAGTTGGTGATGGACAGGGAGGCCTGGCATGCTGCGGTTCATGGGGTCGCAAAGAGTCAGACGTGACTGAGTGACTGAAGTGAAATGAAGTGAAAGTTATTGAACTCCTTTACACTTTAGTTTCCTCATCTACAAAACAGAGATCTAAGTGGTACCTTCTTATAGAGTTACCAAGAGGATTAAATGAGGTGATCCATGCAAAATGCTTAGGACAGTGATTTGCCTATAGCAGGCCCTGGGCAATTGTTAGCTATGGTTATGATTTCTTTGTCTATCTGCCCATCTGTTTATCTTGTATAGGTGTGTTATGTATCCACACTCTAACTACCCTCAACACCCCAGTAGAATTTAGCCTTTAAGTACAATATTGCTTCTGTTTTATGCTGTGGATTTTTGGCCATATGGGATCTTAGCTTCCCCACCAAGGATCGAACCCACACCCCCTGCATCAGAAGGCAAAGTCTTAGTCACTGGACTGCCAGGGAAGTCCCTAGTCTTTCAGTAGAAGTTTCCTGAATTTCCTCAAAATCATCTTATAAAAAAGAAGGTAATTAGATAGGTTACGGTGAACTATAGTCTTTCTAGAAATAGTCTCTTCTAAACTCTCTTTGGTGAGAATTTTTACATGCTAATTTCTTGGTGGGAATAAAGATTCTTAGTGCTTCATTCAGGTGCCTCTGCTGGTTTTCCAAGAGATCCTTTCGTAGAGCCTGCAGTTGATTGCATCAGCCTCATAACTGGCAACGGTGATAATATAACAAACAGATCAAAGCAGAAGGCCAGATGTCCCAAGAAGTGTTTCAGGGAAACATACACATATAAACACCCACCGATCCACCACAGTTTGCATATACAGGTAAACACGTGACTGCTTCCCATTTATCCTTGGAATGTTCAGATCTGTGCTTCCTGAACCTCTCTAGGCCCTCCTTGTGACTTTTTATTTCAGATTCAGGCCTATTCTAGTTCACTAGAATTGAGGGGGTTGATCATGTCAAAGCCTCACACTAAGGCCACACTCAAATCCCTTTCATAAGATTCTATAAAATTTTCTCTTTCTTTAAAAAAAAGTTATTTAGATATTTAAAAGCCTCAAAGTAATATGAGCTTATCATTGAAAATTCAAAGAATCAGGACATCCCTGGTGGTCCAGTGGTTAAGACTCCCCACTTCCAGGGGGCAGGGAGCTTAGGTCTGATCCCTGGTCTGGGAATTAAGGTCCCACATCTCAAGCAGTGCAGCCAAAAAATAAAAAAAAAAAAAATTAAAAATTCAAAGAAGCATACATAGACAATAACTTAGTGTCTACCCTAGTGTCTCATCCTTCTCTGCTTCTACTTCCTGAAGTAAATAGTGCAAATGCCCGGTGTGTCTCCTTCTACACTGGTTCTCTATGTTAACAAAGGCATGCATAAGCATATGTTTGTTCGTGAGGGTTATACTGTGCACATTTCTCTCTGTTACACAGTAACTAAGAGTACAGACTCTGTAACCAGAGCCTGGCTTTTTCCACTGCTGAGTTATGTGACCTTGGGCAAGCAAATTAACCTCTCTGTATTTATATCTTCTTATCTCTCTATAATGGTTAAAATATTAGTGTCTACCTTATAAGGTCTTTTTGAGAAGTAAATAACATATGTAAACTATTTAGACCTGGTACATGGCCAGTGCTTTTTTAGTGTTAGCTTTTATTACTATGGGGTTTCTCCTTAGACCCTTATATTTAGAATGAACTCATTGGTTTTAACAACTGATAAATATTTCATAGTGTAGATATATTGTAATTGACTCTGAACAAGTTGTGATGCCAGTTGTGATACCCTCACATCATGAAGTATATTATACTATGGTTAAGGAAGGAAGTGAAGGGGGTGAGAGGGGGAGAGGATCACTGTTCTGAAAGCTACTACTGAAGAATAAGAATTAGGAAATTTTGCTGAAGGCTGCATATACCAGTATTTTCTTAACGTTATTTAAGATATTATTGGCTGTTCTGAGTAGTGCCTTAAAGTTGGGTTTTCATATGCCAAAGTACAGTTACGTGCTTATTTATAATTTCATTTGACTGCAATGAAAATTTTTATAATGTCAGCATTTAAGAAATATTATTCATGTCAGCTTTACCAAGCCCCAAGTGGCTTCCCACATAACTTTTCAGCATTTTTGTTGATTTCCTCAAGCAGTGCTTGGTATTTACTTTGAAGTTTGCCTTTTGATGCCTCTTCTGTCATAAACATCCATCAAACAGCCCCCATCATTTCCAGCTCTTCATTGCAGCCAGGAAAAAAAGGAGCGCAGCATCTGAAAATCCACATAAGAGACAATCTAATGTTTACTTTATTTTCATTTAAATATGCAATAAATGTGCCTTCTGATAAATACAGTTCTAGAATCAAATAGTATTGCATAACATCCTGGAGTAAAAAAAAAAAAAATCAAACATAGCAGATGCTGTTGATGTGCCAACATATCTTCTGGGCATCTGCCTTCCCAGGCATTGCCAACCATACGGCTCCCACCAGAGGGCTTTCACTGGCAGTGAATCTGGTTTGGCAGCAAGTGAGCGGACAGTTAAGTGCCAGGGAGTAAACACCCTGTGGATGTAGCCGTCAGATAATGAATGTGAGTGGGAGGATAAGTTCTCCAACACCTTCACCCCTCAAGTGGAACAAGTCTTGATTTTTTTTTTTTTAGTATTATCTCCCAGGGCTCCCCAGGGGATCAAATCCTAGTTGTCCAGAGTAGTAACTTCCTGAAAATGTACCTTTTATAGACTTGTCTCCTTTCCCTACTTCCCTATCAGGGTCTCTTGGGATCACCTCCCAGATTAGCCACTTGCATTCAAATTCTTGTCTGAGGTCTATTTCTAGGGTAACCCAAATGTGAAAACATCTTTTTTTAAATTCCCAAAATAACATATATTTAGTGTAGAAATGTGAGGAAAATACGGTCAAGCAAAAGGAACAAAATACAATAACTTGCAGTCTTACCACTTAGGGAAATATTTATTATTGCTATTTTGGTATATTTTTAAGATATGTTAGTATACTTAAGATGAAAAGGATATCACTGTACATATTTTGTGTGTGTGTTTCAATTACAGGTTGTTGGAAACAATTTTCTTTTTGCCTTTTCCCCCAAATGGAAATTCTTCAGATTTTTTTCTCTGATAATTGTAAAGAAAGCGCAGATCCTATTTTCCTGGGATAATCACTGTCAACTATTCTGTGTATATTTTTCCTACTAGATATTTAGATAATATTTTAAATATCAGTGAAGTATGTATTATTTATTATTCTATATTTTATGTATTATTCTGTAACCTGTGTTTTATTGGTAGCATTTTAAACATAAAAAATAATATAAAGCATACTTGTTCATTGTAGAAAAGTAAGAAAATACAGATGAACAGAAAAAGAGTATAAAGAATGAAAATCATATGTATTGCAACTGTTCAGGAATAGCTACTATCAACATTTAGGGGTAATTCCTTGTAGACTTAAAAAAGCTTTTATATAAATACCCATGTAAATAATGAATTTATGAATGAGATCATGCTGTCGAAATTATTTCCTAACTACTAGTTACTTAGCAATATATTATGAACATTTTTCTATAATGATAAATATTAAAAAATTGTTAATGACTATATCAAAACCTTTTAACCAATTTTATGTTACTGAAGATTTAGATTGTTTCTTTGAAACATTTATAGATGGTATCACAATAAACATCCTTATAGTTAAACCCTTGGGCACATCATGATTATTTCATTAAGATAAATTTCTAGAAGTAGAATTATTGGTTTAAAGGTTTATACATTTTAATGAGTTTGATAAATACTGCCAAATTACCTGCTAGAAGAATTTTGCTAGAAGAAATTTGCCAATTTACCCTTCCTGAAAGAGATGGGAATACCAGACCACCTGACCTGCCTCTTGAGAAACCTATATGCAGGTCAGGAAGCAACAGTTAGAACTGGACATGGAACAACAAACTGGTTCCAAATAGAAAAGGAGTACGTCAAGGCTGTGTATTGTCACCCTGCTTATTTAACTTCTATGCAGAGTACATACATCATGAGAAACGCTGGGCTGGAAGAAGCACAAGCTGGAATCAAGATTGCCAGGAGAAATATCAATAACCTCGGATATGCAGATGACACCACCCTTATGGCAGAAAGTGAAGAGGAACTAAAGAGCCTCTTGATGAAAGTGAAAGAGAGTGAAAAAGCTGGCGTAAAGCTCAACATTCAGAAAACCAAGATCATGGCATCTGGTCTCATCACTTCATGGGAAATGGATGGGGAAACAGTGGAAACAGTGTCAGACTTTATTTTTGGGGGCTCCAAAATCACTGCAGATGGTGATTGCAGCCATGAAATTAAAAGACGCTTACTCCTTGGAAGAAAAGTTATGACCAACCTAGATAGCATATTGAAAAGCAGAGACATTACTTTGCTGACTAAGGTCCACCTAGTCAAGGCTATGGTTTTTCCAGTAGTCATGTATGGATGTGAGAGCTGGACTGTGAAGAAGGCTGAGCACCGAAGAATTGATGCTTTTGAATTGTGGTGTTGGAGAAGACTCTTGAGAGTCCCTTGGACTGCAAGGAGATCCAACCAGTCCATTCTAAAGGAGATCAGTCCTGGGTGTTCTTTGGAAGGAATGATGCTAAAGCTGAAAGTCCTGTACTTTGGCCACCTCATGTGAAGAGTTGACTCATTGGAAAAGACTCTGATGCTGGGAGGGATTGGGGGCAGGAGGAGAAGGGGACGACAGAGGATGAGATGGCTGGATGGCATCACCGACTTGCTGGACATGAGTTTGAGTGAAGTCCAGGAGTTGGTGATGGACGGAGAGGCCTGGTGTACTGCAATTCATGGTGTCGCAAAGAGTCGGACACGACTGAGTGACTGAACTGAACTGAACTGACCCTTCCTCTAGTAGAGAATGAACATGAACTTTTTTCTAGTTTTCAACAAAGTTGTTTATTAGACTAAAACAGTCTTACTATTGTTAAATAAATTATTTGTATTTCCAGGAATTCTTTCCATTGACCTTTTACTTTTGACAGCTCTTTGAAAGTAGTTTTCAATTTCTTTGCAGATGAATTGTCAAAATTCCTACCACTGGAAGCATCTATAAATATCCTTTTATTTTTAAGCATTTAAACATGTGAAGTCCTCTCATCCATATAAACCAATTCCTGTTCATAAAGATTCAAAAGTCTGTTTATCCATTTGTGTAAGATACTAAAAACTGACACCAAAGACTTACCCTTACATTTCATTTATTGCTTGAAATCTTATTAACAAGCTATTTTACTATGATAAGCTTGACTTTTCCCACCTTTGATTTTAAAATATCCCCTTCTCTCTTCTACAGGTTTTGCAGACGTGAACTGTTGGCACCTTCGTTTCCGCTGGTCTGGGGATGCTCCTTCAGAACTCCTGAGGAAATTCAGAAACTATGAAATATGAAATATCCCTGTTCCATAGAGGAGAGAGAAAAAGAAAGAAAGAAAGAGAGAGAGAGAGAAGAGAGATCATTTCTTGTGCTGCCAACTTGCAGTCTTTCTTCAGATCTTAAAAATGTCATATTTGTGAATTGCTGAGTACCAAATCATTCCTCCATCCTTGAACCCATTCTCTCAATGTGTTTTTTAAATGAGAAAATTTTCAGACTAATTTCTTTCAATATTGAAGTAAATTAAGGCCCTTAGATCCAGAGTAGATTGTATTATGTGTACTTTCCTGTTAATGTTATTTATAGATATCTATTAAAAATCAATCCCTGTTGTTAAATATTTCATTGATGTTCCATGATCGTTATTAGTGCTGGATATACAAGAAATGTTTTGTGACTCTGAACTTAGAATGAAATGTGAAATTACTTATGTATATTGAATGAAATAAATAATCTTTCCAAAGTTCATAATGAATTTTTTATTTAAAAAATTTATTTATTTGGCTGGATCAGACCTTATCCCTTGAAGAAGGGAATGGCAACTTACTCCAGTATTCTTGGCTGGAGAATTCCATGGGCAGAGGAACCTGGCAGGCTACAGTCCATGGGGTTGCAGAGTTGGACATGATTGAAGTGACTGATCACGCACACACATTGGGCCTTAGTTGCATCATGAGAGATCTTTTGTTGCAGCACTCAGATACTCTAGTTGCGGCAGACGGGCTCTCTAGTTGTGGTGCTTGGGCTTAGTTGCTCTGAGGCATGTGGGATCTTAGTTCCCTGACCAGGAATCGAACTTGCCTCCCCTGCATTGTAAGGCTGATTCTTAATCACTGAACCACCAGGCAAGTCCCCATAATGAATTTATAGTTCAGTTGTATTTTGAAAATAATTTGAATAAGTATTTCTACTTTTAATAATTATAAATTTAAAACATCATTCATTTGAGAAAATGTTTTCACAAGAGTTCTTTTATTATATAGCAGGTGATACATTTATAAACTATATTCTAACTATGAAAATGGACCTATGACGTAATATGTCCTTTTTAGGTTGGAATTACTAGGTTTTTCATGAGTGTAGTTGATGGTTACTTTTTATTGTGGAAAGAAGTGAATGAAAAATTAAGAATAAAAATGATTTTAGAGCAGGAGTTCCTTGTTCAAAACAGAATTTTCACTGTTCTATAGCAAAGTGAAAAAAAATAATATAGGAAGATTTTTTTAAAAGTAAAATAATTCAGAAATTATGTCCTTCCTACCTTTGTGATTTAAAATGTGCTTTCCTTTTATGAAATAGTGTCATAGTAGATTGTATGGGTTTGTTGGGATGCCATAACAAAATACGACAGACTGGGTGGCTTAAACAATAATTCTCAGGGTTCTGGAGGTTAGAAATCCAAGGTCAAGGTGTATGCATATTTGGTTTCGTTTGAGGCCTCTCTCCTTGCCTAGCAGATGGCTGCTTTATCCTCACAAAGGCCTTTCTTCTTATGAGCATCAGTCATATTCGATTAGGACCCCATATTCGAAAGGATGCCTAAAAGCATCTTTTAACTTCATCTCTTTAAAGAGCTCATCTCCAAATAAGGTTACATTCTGAGCTACTGGGAGCAGGGACTTCAATAAATGAATTTTAAGGGAACATAATTTAGTACCTAACATAGATGAAAAAAATTTTTTTAAAACAAATACAACCCTGTATTGGTTCCCTTAATATTATTTGAAGTTTTGTTGTTTTGCCAAATCCAAAAATCATGGCCAGCCATTTAAATAATTATTTCTATCAACATTTTACCACTTTAGTAAAATGTATTTTGGCATTGTTATCATGTCTACAAAGTTTATTTCAAAAACAGAAAGTAAATTCAAAAGAGGTTGCATGTTAAATTAATAAAATGAGTTTTTGGACTATAGTTCCCTGTCATAATGCCTGCCTAGCCCAGGTAGGCACTCGAATAAATACCAGACTGAATAACTGAATTTTTGAATCTAAAGAATCAGGGTTTTAATTTTTTCCTCTTTTTTCCCTTAGACTGTCTGACTTACAGCACTGGTGACTTTTAGTGACTTTTGGAGGGGAAAAACATTCTCATTCCCCCAGTCTGCTCTGCTTTTGTCACAGACATATTTCCCAACTGTTGATAAGACTGAGCATTAGCTCTTGTTTACTTTCCTCTCTCATTTGAAGCCTCTAAATAAGAAATAGCCTCTAAAGAAATAGCGCCACTTGAATAGGGATTTCGGATAGGTCAGCCTTGTGCTAAGCACTTTATTTACTTGATTCCATCTAACTTAGTAGGAGATCTTTCACATTAAAACAGTTAAGAACTCTCCTGAACTCAAGACTTAAAAAGGGAGGTGACTATACTTTGATAATACAATCAAAAGAAAGAGTGTTTCTCTTTGAATAAAAAGTAAGAAGAAAACAGGACAACTTTCCTCAGTAATTTGTTTGAATTCCCCAGTGTGTCCAGCAGAATCACAATCGTATGTATGTGTAACAGCACATTTTCAAAGCCACTTATTACTGAATTATGGCTTGAATTCATGGCATAGCAAAATGATTATGAAAAGATAATTTTACATGAAAATGATTAAGCTCTTAAGTCATCTCTAAATGGAAAAGATAATTAGTTTCTCTTATATTTGATATTGAATGAGTGAATGAATGAGGCACATATTTCTTGAGAAAATTATTATGTGATATGTACTAGCAATTGGGGCTTCCCTGATAGCTCAGTTGGTAAAGAATCCACCTGCAATGCAGGAGACCTCGGTTCGATTCCTGGGTTGGGAAGATCTGCCGGAGAAGGGATAGGCTACCCATTCCAGTATTCTGGCCTGGAAGGAGTCACAAAGAGTCAGATACGACTGAGCAACTTTCACTTTGTGTAGGATATAAAAATGCTTAAGGGTTACTAGTGATAAAGAACCCGCCTGCCAACAGGAGATGTAAGAGACATGGGTTTGATCCTTGGGTCGGGAAAATTCCCTGGAA
Source organism: Capra hircus (assembly GCF_001704415.2). Taxonomy (NCBI): domain Eukaryota; kingdom Metazoa; phylum Chordata; class Mammalia; order Artiodactyla; family Bovidae; genus Capra; species Capra hircus. The sequence continues at coordinate 21,372,266 of NC_030835.1, forward strand.
AAGGAAATGGCAAGCCACTCCAGTATTCTTGCCTAGAGAATCCCATGGACAGAGGAACCTGGAAGGCTACCGTCCATGAGTTTGCAGAGTCAGACCTGACTGAAACTACTTAGCACACTTAACACAGTTGATAATTTAGTGAAGTAAGACAGATATCAGAATATCTCGTAGTTTAAAAGGGGCATGCTGTATTAGTTTAGGTATGTCATGTGATTAGTACATGCCTGGCACATAGTAAGCACTTAGTGTACTATTACTATTCTTACATATTAAACCTTGTGATAATCAGTTAACAGAACTGTGGCCTCTTTCCCTCCTTATTACCTTTCCTCCAATTCTCCATCTCAGAAGCGCTGTTTCTTGTATATCCTTCCAGATATCCTGTGCATTACATACATACATGTGTTTCTGTTCTTTTCTCTACTCAAATGGGAACACTATCCTGTGGCATGCTGCTGCTGCTGCTGCTAAGTCGCTTCAGTCGTGTCTGACTCTGTGTGACCCCATAGACGGCAGCCCACCAGGCTCCCCGACCCTGGGATTCTGCAGGCAAGAACACTGGACTGGGTTGCCATTTCCTTCTCCAATGCAAGAAAGTGAAAAATGAAAGTGAAGTCACTCAGTCGTGTCTGACTCCTAGTGACCCCATGGACTACAGCCTACCAGGCTCCTCATGGGTTTTGTTTTGGGGATTTGCCTGGCAAGAGTACTGGAGTGGGTTGCCATTGCCTTCTCCATCCTGTGGCATACCTTTCATTTATTCAGTTTCTATGTCTTGGAGATTTTTCCATGTTTAGTATGTAAATTCTACCCTTTTTTTTTCTTAATCTGCTACATGGTTTTCATTATGTGAGCCATAAGTTATTTAATATGCTCTACTTGAGCCTTTCCAGGTTATTTCAATTTTCCCCTGAAACACCAAGAGCAATGTAGTGAATAGCTTTACATACAGTTTCTTGTATGTGAAATATACTGTAAGATAAATACTTCTTATTGGAATGGATCAAAGCGTGTATATGTATATGTAGAATTAGATTGGGTTTCCCTGGTGGCTCAGATGGTAAAGAATCCACCTGCAATGTGGGAAACCCTGGGCTGGGAAGGTCCCCTGGAGAACGGAACAGCTACCCACTCCAGTATTCTGGCCTGGAGAATTCCATGGACAGAGGAGCCTGGTAGGCTACAGTCCATGGGGTTGCAAAGACATGACTTAGTGATTTTCACACACACATAATTAGATTACCATATAGTTCAGCAAACAACAGATGCAATTTGGGAAGTTGCAGATCTTAGAGCCACTGAATTATAAAACCCAGAAAATAGTTCATGTTCATTGGGATTCTTGTATTTAGTCTTTTCCACTCTAGGATAGACTTTGTTGAGTACCTCAGTTTGAAGCTTATGGAAGAATTTACCAGCTGTCTCTGACCCCCTGTCGAACCAGGGATTGCCCAAGATATAAAGCAAAAATAAAATCAGAGTATACTTTTCTTCTAGTATCTTCCACAGAGACAGGATGAGCTCAGGATATTCTTTTCAGTGTTATGGCATCTGGGTGTCCCGAAATGTTGAAATACAGTTCTAAAACATTTTTGCTTTTTTAAGTAAAGGGCAACTCAACAGAGCAAATCTCGAAAACTTGGGCAGAATTCACAATTTCCTATGATCCCCAATAGTTCCTAGTCGCCCATGGACATATGCCAGCCTGTCAAAAACATGCCCTTTGATGAGCAAATTAGAAACGTGAAAAAAAAACTTTGCAGATATTTCTCGTAAAGAGAGAGCTGGATCAGGGGAAGATAAGGTTGCTTTCCCGCTTATGAATTTTCATATCCTTTCCGTGCCCAGATCTGATTGTGGTTACAAGATCAATCATAGCAGCAAGTGTGGATGACTAATGCAGTTATTGAGAGGGGTCTTTAATTTCCTGAAGGCCGACACCATTACCTACCACCTCAATATCACAGACGAGGAGATGCCAGGGCTACTGGGGACTCAGTGATGGAAGAAATTATAAAACTGATGCAATTACTGAGAAAATGATGAAATGTCTCACAAGAAAGGCTTCAATTCCCTTCAATTTCAGGTTTTGTGATACGCATCAGCGTGGCTGTGTGTTTAGTATTATTCTCAGCTCCCTGTGTCGTCTTACCCTCATGGTGGAGAACATTTTGTATTAGGCAGGTCATTCTCACCATTTCTCCTCCCACCTCGGCTCTCATATCTTCCAATGTTTTTGCTTTGATGACTTTTGTATTAATTAGCAGGCAAGAGTAAATGTTTTCACAGTGGAATCTAGGTTAGGTTGAAGGAGAATTAGATCTTTCTTTGGTTCTAACCTATCGTGAGATTTAGGGCAAATGACTTGAATTCTCTGATCCAGTTTTTTCTCCCTGAGGCTGGAATTAAGAATCTCCCCTTTATAGAACACAGACTCTTGGCTCAGGACCAGGTTCAGAGCTGACCTGTTCAGGGCTCTGGTGGGGGCCAGGAGAGTGTGGAAACATATGGAGTGTGTAGTCCAGAAGAAGAAGTCAAAGATTAGCGAGGACAGGAAAGGCAGAGGAAGAATTTTCTGTCTCCTTCATTTTTTCTAATAACACTTCCTTTCTTACTATTCATTTAAGTAGGGCAGAGATAGAAAAGGAGAGATTACAATTAAATATGTATTAATATATCTGTCTATAGGCACAGCCTTGAACACCTCAATTATTTTTTTACATTCATTCGAGTTCAGTGCCATTCTTGATAGCATCCCATCTCTGAAGACAATGGTGACTTGTATTCAGAGTATATTAAAGTATTTAAATACTTTCCAGCCCACTAGACTATCAGGGGAAGTTCTAAAACAGGTAAAATAATAACAACAACAATAATAACTCTTATCTTTACCAGTTTCCAAGGCATTTTCTCATGTATCGTGTTTAAATCTCACAACTAACTCCATTTTCTGGAGGAATTTGTAACTTTTTTTATATCCTAAAAACTACAATAGAATGGAAAACAGATTTTTAAATTTAATTAATTTTTTTTTGTGTGTGAAATCATTTTTCTCAGTCTTGTAATCTGCCTTGGGAATGTGCCCTCGATGTCTGGGTCTCAAACCCAGAGGTTCTGATTTAATTGGCCTCTATGTCTATCCCAAGGGCGCTGGGTTTTCACAGCTCCAGGTAATACTAAAGTGCCATGTGTTGAGGACCACGTAGCTTAAATAGGTTACAGATGAAATGGTTGACATCTTGTTGGCTCTACCTGCATACAGGAGATTAGAATTCTCCCTTCCGGGGCACTGGTAATTTTTTTGGGTTCCCCTGGCCCCAGAAGCGCTTCATTTGGGCTCCCAACAGGTCTGTGAGAGGCAGTCACCTTGGAGGCAGTTGCCTTCGCCACGGTTCTCTCTGGTTTTCACCTCCAGCCGAGGAGGCCGCTTGGAGCGCCCCCTGCTGCCGCTGCCGCGCGTTGAGTACTGCTGGCGGGAAGAAGGGCCGCCTGGGGGCCTGTTCCGGAGGCTTGTTCTCGCTAGGCTCGTTTTAAACAATTCCTCAGCGGCTGCGAGTCGCCCTCGCCTGACTGGGAGCACAGAACTGGCTCTCCCAGATCGTCCTTCTCCCCTTTCACCTTGGCCTCACCCCCAGTGCCTTTCCTCTGCCAGCTGGTGAAGAGTGGGTGAGGGACTGGCACGGGGAGCCGCGGGTTCAGAGGTCTACGGCTCTTGCTTCAACAGTGTTTGGACAGAACAGACCGAGGCACACCCCTTCAAGCCTCGACCCCCTCCAACCTATTTTCCAGTCGCAAGCTTTGGAATCAGTTACTCGGCTATCCTCAGCTGCCAGGACATGGTAACACCATTTTTTTGAGCTTAACTCCTTATTACCAATCAACCGTGAGCTCCCAGATACCTCAGAATTATCCCACTGAGGTGGAGGTTGTCTTCAGCCGCCTGGTCAACAGGGGTCTGTAGGCCTCCTACACTTCTCTCTCTCTGGGCTTGTATTTCCACCACGAAGGATATGGCTCTGGAGAACCTGGGACACTACTTTCCTGAAATTGGCTGAGGAGAAGCATGAGGTTGAGCCTCTCTTGAAAATGCAAAACCAGCGGCAGTAGCCATTTGCAGGAGTGGGGTAAAACCCAGGACTTTGTGGAAGGCGCCATTTTGATGGTCTGTCCGCGCAGACTCCCACTTCTGTGACTCCTTGGCGACTGGCTTCCTAGACAAGAAGGTGAAACTCATCAAGAAAATGGGCAGCTACCTGACCAACCTTCACAGGCTGGCTGGTTCCCAGGCGGGGCAGGGCGAGTATCTCTTCCAAAGGCACACCTCCAGCATGACTAGTAGCCTCCGAAGTCCAGCAGCCTTTGAAGAGCCCCTCTGGTGACAGCGCTTCTGCCTGAAGCCCCTCTCTGCAGCCACTGAGTAGCTTTTTAAGCACTCTGGAGCTCTTTCCCAAGCCTTGGACCATATGGAAAGCTTTTTGCAGAAAAAACAGAAGGAAAGGAAAGAAAAAAAGCCTGCATGAAGGTTATTTACCAGATCATACTTAAAGAGAAATGATTAGCTGTGTGGCCTCAGGCAAGTCCTTTACTTCTCTGAACCCATTTCCTCACTTAAAATGAGATGTGAAAGGAAAGCAGGAAAATTGGGAATCCAAAGTAGACTGTTCTGCTTTTGATTCTTATCTTCCAGTTTAAATTCAAAGAATTATGAAGTCTTTACATCAAGGCAGGGACAGTACACTGGGCCACATCCACGGTGACATCATCCATGGTGAGAAATGTGTGGTTAAGAAGGTTGCTCTAGAGAAAGCAGTTACCTTCACGGTAAGCTTAGGTAAGTTCATTACCCTCCCTGTGCCTCAGTTTCCTCATCAGTAAAATGGGATAATAAATATCAAACACAAATATTAACTATTAATAGTAATGACTGGGAAGAAAATCAGAAAGTGACTAAAAAGATATTTTGCCAACACCATCCCATTCCTTTGGTAGTCCAGCATCATCCAGTTGCTTGTTACAAATGCAAACTATTGGACCTCACCCCAAATCTACTCAGTCAGAAACTATGAGGGGCAGGGCCTAGGAATATGTTTTGGAATTTTTCTGGAATCTCCAGGTACATGCTAAAGTTGAAGGAGCACCGTTCTAAAATCTTCCTTCCCAAAGTGTGGACCAAACCCCAGAATCATTGGCGTCATCTGTGAACTTATTAGATAGACAGTCAGAATCTTGGGCTTCACTCTGGAGCTGCTAAATTATAATCTGTGTTTTAACAAGATCACCAGGTTTTTTTTTTTTTTGGCCACACCAAATAACTTGTGGGATCTTCATTCCCTGACCAGAAATTGAACCCATGCCCTCAGCAGTGGGAGCTCAGAGTCCTAACCACGCGACCACCAGAGGTTTCTTGCTCCCAATGCCCCTCCCTCCCCAGGGTATTTCTATGCAAGTTAAATCACAAGAAGCTCTGCCTAAGAACTGCATCTCTAATTCAGTAGTCACTGGCCATTAAAATTAAATTAATTAAAATGAAATAACATTAGAAATTCAATTCTTCAGTCACACTAGCCATATTTCAAGTGCACAAGAGCCACATGGGGCTAGTGGTTACAGTGTTGGACACTGCAGATTATAGAACATTTCCATCATCTCAGAATGTTCTGTTGGACAGTGATGCTCTAGAATAATTATTGTTATGTAATTATTATTATTTTTTGGAGCCACAGAGCATCTAGGTGAAGCAGATTACCTGGGACAAGGGTGACAGACTCTAAAAGTCAAGCAAGTGTTGTAAATGAATGAAGCAGGCCAGTTATAAGAGAATCAAGAGCACAAGGGCAACGGTAAGTGGCCAGTGATACTGCAGGCCCATGGCAGGACTCCAGTTGGGAGTGCTGGCGACTGTGGTAACTTGAGAAAAGCATATTCAGATTCAGCCAATGTTGCCATGGAGGAGGCTAAGCCTAGGCTAGGATAATTGTTTCATTTTTGTTTAAAAAGCTAGACATCTGGATTTTATGTGATTCATAAATTTTGATTACTAGCCGCACAGGGCTCTTATGCACTTGAAATATAGCTAGTGTGACTGAGGAACTGCATTTCTAATATTATTTCATTTTAATTAACTTTAAGTCAAAATTTAAAAAAATGTTGTGCTTCCCTGGTGGTCTAGTGGCTTCTGTGGTGGTCCTGTGGCTAAGACTCTGCACTGCCAATGCTGAGGGCCTGGGTTCAATCCCTGGTCAGAGAACTAGATCCCATATGCTGCAGCTAAAAGGTCCCACATGCCACAACAAAGATCAAAGTTCCTGCGTGTACCTCGACTAAGACCTGGTGCAGCCAAATAAATAAATAAAAATTAATATTAAAAAAATGAATGAATTCAATTCTGAGGATCCAAGTACAGTATGGTGATTATAGTTTATAATAATACTGTATTATATACTTGAAAGTATATGAGAGTAGATCTTACATTGGATCTACTCTCCAATGTAGAATTGGAGAGTAGAATTGGCAGTTGTGTGAGCTGGTGGAGGTATAAGCTAATGCAAAGTGATGGTAATCATTTTGCAGTGTATAAATGTATCCAGTCAACTCTTTGTACACCTTAAACTTTCACAGTGTTATACGTCAGTTATATTCAGTAAAGCTGGGAAAGAAAAGGAAAAGGGGAATTTGGATGGAGACACTTAGGGGAAATGCCATGTGACTGGCAGAGGCAGAGACTAGAGTGGTACAGGTGCAAACCAAGAAACACCAAGCATTGATGGCTATCCCCAGACTAGACAGAGGCAAGGAAGGAGTCTCATCTGATGACTCATCAGAGGGAGCATGATCCTAATAACACCTTGATTTCTCGCCTCCGGGACCACGGGACAATACATGTTTTTGTTGGCTCAAGTTACCTACTGTCTGGTTCTTTGTTTTGGCATCTCTAGGAAGCGAATGCATTCCATACTAAAAAGTCAAAAGAGTAAATCTTTAACTTAAACTCTTCTTCTCTTTTGTCTTTGCTTCTTTTTTCTACCACAACATAGTCTAAACATCTTCAGTATATGTTCATCTTGGGAACGATCTTCTGTTACTTTGAATAAGGAGAATGACAGAGAACTGAAAATCTAAAAAGAGGGAGAGGTTGAGGTGGAGGTAAGGAGGGTGGGAGTAGAAATCTAGACAAATGCATACACTGCCTTAGCAATCAACGTAGCCCCATGAGACAGTGTTGAATTTCCTGAACAAGCCATGCTCCTCTGGGCCGTTAGTTCCTTCTTGGGAATCACGGACGTGGCTTTTGGTCTTGGAGCTGCTATTTACTAACTCAGAAACACTGGGCAAACCATTATATACAGATGATTTAGTGAGTTGGCCAAAGAATTTGCTTGGGTTTTCATAAAATGTTATGGAAAAATCTGAGTGAACTTTTTGGCCAACGCAATATTTTTCTCCTCAGTAAAGTGAGGGAGCTGGGTTACACCAGGAAGCCTCCCTTGCTTGCCCTGCACTGAACAGCATCTGAACCAGTCTGCACCTGCTGTAGCATATATCACTTGCTTGTTCTTGGTTATTGCCTATCGCTGCCACAAGACTGTGAGCTCCTTGAAGCAGGGACTATATTGTTCACCACCAGATCTTGTTGAACCCCTGACCTCACACACAACAGATCAACAAAAAGTAGTCTGTTACAATAACACTGTATTTATGATAATCCTGTACAAATCTATGGTAAAAAATTTTCTTTCAGAGAGCTAGAGGAAAAAAAAATCTGTGTGCATGTAACTGTTTAACTCTTTCCTGTGAGTGCTGCCAGGGACTGCTCTTCTATTTTCTATTTGGCAATCAGTCTCTGCGAGTCCCCCTCCCCGCGGTGGCTTCCACCTCACTGAGCTCTGACACTATTTGTGCATTTGGTACAGTGCCCAATGCTGTGCTGAGGACAACTAAAGTGCATGCCCAGGGTAGATTTCTGTATATATGTGTGCATGTACTTGATGTTTTGTGCTTTTCAATGATGAGAGTAGAGCCTTACAAGTTGTTTCAGAGAGGAAACAAGAAAATGACACAGTACTGGAGGTGTTTACCAAGGGTTTGGAAACAAGGATTTTTCCTTTGCTCAAGGGAAGACATCAGAACTGTAGATATGCATGTATAGTTGAAGCCCTAAAGGAAAACGAGCCAGGGAGAGCACTTCAAACAGAGGAGGTTGGTTTCTGCAATGAGTATCAAATGAAGTCTTTCCTTAGGAGTGATTTCATTTCAGGATAAAGAGGAATTTCACGATGCACAGTTACTGTGTGAAAAATGTATAATGTGGTCTTTAGTGATTTTTGCAGAGTGATAGACACATCAAGGTGTTGGCATTTTGGTGAACTAGTTTTACAAAAAGCAAGGCTATTTCTTCATAAGGTGATTTCTAAAATCTTTTCTGTTGTAAATTTCTATGCTTATCTGAGTAGATTTTTTTCTACTTTCAGAATTAGCCAAAGTAGGTTTTATCCAAGCTAAAATTTTATACAGGATGTGAGAAGAAAATGTAAAGACTTCTTCCAGGGGACCAATATATTCATATCCTCCCCTAAAACAAAAGTTCTTAAAATCTGTAAGCGTGCATCGCCATTCCTTAGATGGCCACAAGATGGCAGCCTTGGGCCAGGAGTAGGAGACAGGTCCCCGCGCCCCCCGCCCCAGATGTATTTGCTAGTTGCTGTGCTGTTGGAAAAGACACCAGATTTGGTTGTTTCTTTGCTTCTGCACCTCTACAGTGTGGTTAGCTGGTATCCTTGTCCACCACTGACATTTCATGAATATAATCTAGAAGAAATCTTAAACAATCCTGCAATTTTGAAAGTTGCTCTGGGTGTACTTTGACCACCTTCTCCACCCAATTCTGGCATTATTTGTAGTTTCCTCCACACTGACACTTTGGAGAATGGGCTCAGAGGGAGCTCTTAATGGACTATACTCCCCAATCTCCCCACTGCTAGCCTCTTTTCTGCCTCTATGTTGAATATTTTTAATACAAATTTACTTCCTATCTTAAGGATTTATACCAGTGTTTTTTTGGTCATTAGACTCCTCTCCTTCTCAATCATTAAAAAAAGTGTAGATTCCTGGGGTCACCTCATATCTATTGAATCTGAATCTCCAACAATGAGGTGCAAGGGTCGTGATTTTAGTAATCTGTCATAGGTGATTCTTCTAATTTTTGAGAATCTCTGATATAATAAGAACCCCTGCACTGCCCTGGATTCTGGTGGGTCAAGGAAGATACTTCTTCAAATAACCTGTGAAATGATGAAAGAGAGAAGAGGATGATTGATGATGATGATAATAATATGGTCTATGCCATAATAGACCCATATATATCTCAGAATCAGTCAGTCAAGGCCAGTATTTCCTGGGATGGATGCTGGGTCATCATATTGCCAATAAAGAACAGAAAGTAACATGATTCGCTACTGCAGTCATTCAGACTGAATTTAGTTTTGCAAAAGTTCTTTTAAGTGGTGAAACAAGGGGCAAGAAGGGTACTAGGGAAGAGGTGGATATATCTTGTAATCCAATAGAGTTAAATAATAAACTTCCCAGAAAAGTAGATGTTAAGACCATAAACCCTTAACTTGAAATTCATTAGCCTCTTTCCTTTGAAATTACTGTCTTATCACCATGATGCTCGATTGTTTTCAGTGAGGATTCCTCCAAGAGTCAATTTCAGCAGCAGTTTTAGGGACTGGTCGCTGATTCAGTATAAAGTCAAAAACTAAGCAGTAAGTACAACTAGTAAACAAAGATACAGTAAAATACAGAAACAGTAATAGTAATCAAAGAAAAGCAAATTAATAAAAATGAGCATGTCACCTGTTAAATTAGCAAAAAAAAAGTTGCAAGTGATAATATTCAATGTAGATAAGTATTTTATGATCACAGCTTTCTTATGCATTACTGGTAGCACTAGGCATTGGTACACCTCTTTAGGAATGTAATTTAGGAATATGTATTTGGAGCCACAAAAATGTTCATATCCTTAGCTTCAATATTCTCATTCCTGGAGATGTAGATCCTAAAGAAATAAAATAAAATATGGGAAAAACTTCTATCTCAGGGATGTACATTACATTATTTAACATTGCTGTTTAGCAAAAATTAAAAAAGGAAGCAGCCACAGTGTATCATTGCTTCATTAAATTTGATGCAGCTACTGTTTAGTTTATTACAGAGGCATTAAAAATCATGATTATGAAGACAAAGGAGAGCAAAAACCTTATGAAATAATTTTAATGAAAAATATAAAATATATTGTTACAAAAGAAGCAACAGGCCTCTAATGAAGTCCTGAGTGCTAAGCCCTCATCACCGAACTAAAACTTAGAACTTACCCTAGTTGCAGTTTCAGTCTCTTCCAGGAATGTAGTTTTAACTGCTCAGTTTGGAATTTTCTGGTCAGCACCAGTGAGGCCATCTGACGAAACCTGGTCCACTGGAGAAGGGAATGGCAAACCACTTCAGTATTCTTGCCTTGAGAATCCCATAAACACTATAAAAAGGCAAAAAGGTATGACACTGGAAGATGAACTCCCCAGGTTGGTAGGTGCCCAATATGTTACTAGAGAAGAGCGGAGAAATAACTCCAGAAAGAATGAAGAGATGGAGCCAAAGCGAAAACAACACTCAGTTGTGGATGTGACTGGTGATGGAAGTAAAGTCCTTTGTTGTAAAGAGCAATATTGCATAGGAACTTGGAATGTTAGATCCATGAATCAAGGTAAATTAGGAGTGGTCAAACAGGAGACGGCAGGAGTGAATATCGACATTTTAGGAATCAGTGAATTAAAATGGACTGGAATGGGTGAATTTAATTCAGATGACTTTTATATCTACTACTGTGGGCAAGAATCCCTTAGAAGAAATGGAGTAGCCCCTCATAGTCAACAAAGGAGTCTGAATTGCAGTACTTGGATGCAATCTCAAAAACGATAGAATGATCTCTGTTCGTCTCCAAGGCAAACCATTCAATATCACAGTAATCCAAGTCTATGCCCCAACCCACTAATGCCAAAGAAGCTGAAGTTGAATGGTTCTATGAAGACCTACAAGACCTTCTAGAACTAACAACCAAAAAAGATGTCCTTTTAATCATAGGGGACTGGAATGCAAAAGTAGGAAGTCAAGAGATACCTGGAGGAACAGGCAAGTTTGACCTTGGAGTACAAAATGAAGGAGGGCAAAGGCTAACAGTTTTGTCAAGAGAACGCACTGGTCATAGCAAACACCGTCTTCCAACAACACAAAAGACAACTCTACATGTGGACATCACCATATGGTCAATACTGAAATCAGACTGAGTATATTCTTTGCTGTCAAAGATGGAGACGCTCTATACAGTCAGCAGAAACAAGACTGGGAGCTGATTGTGGCTCAAATCATGAACTCCTTTTTGCCAACTTCAGACTTAAATTGAAGAAAGTAGGGAAAACCACTAGACCATTCAGGTATGACCTAAATCAAATCCCTTACAATTATACAGTGGAAGTGACAAATAGATTCAAAGGATTAGATCTGATAGAGTGCCTGAAGAACTATGGAGGGAGGTTTGTGACCATGTACAGGAGGCAGGGATCAAGACCATCCCCAAGAAAAGAAATGCAAAAAGGCAAAATGGTTGTCTGAGGAGATCTTACAAATAGTCGAGAAAAAAAGAGGAACTAAAGCCAAAGGAGCAAAGGAAAGCTATACGCATCCAAATGCAGAGTTCCAAGAATAGCAAGGAAAGATAAGAAAGCCTTCCTAAGTGATCAATTTAAATAAATAGAGGAAAACAATGGAATGGGAAAGACTAGAGATCTCTTCAAGAAAATTAGAGATACCAAGGGAACACTTCATGCAAAGATGGGCACAATAAAGGACAGAAACGGTATAGACCTAACAGAAACAGAAGAGATTAAGAGGTGGCAAGAATACACAGATGAACTATACAAAAAAGATTTTCATGACCCAGAAAACCATGATGGTGTGATCACTCACCTAGAGCCAGACATCCTAGAATGCAAAGTTGAGTGGGCCTTAGGAAGCATCTCTACAAAGCTAGTGGGGGTGATGGAATCCAAGTTAAGCTACTTCAAATCCTAAAAGATGATACTGTGAAAGTGCTCCATTCAAGTGTCAGCAAATTTGGGAAACTCAGCAGTGGCTACAGGACTGGAAAAGGTCAGTTTTCATTCCAATCCCAAAAAAAGGCAATACCAAAGAATGTTTAAATCACTGCACAATTGCACTCATCTCACATGCTAGCAAAGTAATGCTCAAAATTCTTCAAGCCAGGCTTCAACAGTATGTGAACCAAGAACTTCCAGATGTTCAAGCTGGATTTTGAAAAGGCAGAGGAACAAAAGATCAAATTGCCAGCATCCGTTGGATCATTGAAAAAGCTAAAGAGTTCCAGAAAAACATCTACTTCTGCTTTACTGACTACGCCAAAGCCTTTAACTGTGTAGATCACTATGAGCTGTGGAAAATTCTTAAGAGAGACCCGAATACAAGACCACCTGACCTGCCTCCTGACCTGCCTCCTGAGAAATCTGTATGCAGGTCAAGAAGCAACAGTTAGAACCGGACATGGAACAATGGATTCGTTCCAAATTGGGGAAGGAATACCTCAAGGATGTGTATTGTCACCCTATTTAAGTTATATGCAGAGTACATCATGTGGGTCTTTGTTGCTGCACACGAGCTAGTTGCCGAGAGTAGAGGCTACCCTCTGGCTGCAGTGTGCGGACTTCTCATCGCGGTGGCTTCTCATGTTGTGGAGCACAGGTTCTAGGGTGTTCAGGCTTTAGTCGTTGTGGCACATTGAACCTGTGTCCTCCAGCACTAGCAAGTAGATTCTTGCCACTGGACCATTAGGGAAGTGCAATGATTTAATTTTAAATACAGTTATATACTAAACTATATACAAATAGAACAGGAAGGAAATAGACCATTGTGATAAAGTTGGTGTGTCAGGTGCTTGATTAGGTATAAGTATTTTTATTTTCTCTGTTTTCCAAGTTTTATGTAAATCAGAGTCCTGCTATCTCCTTTTGCCCCTTTGGACTCACTCTCTGCCCCGTTTCTAGCTACAGAGACTGACTAGAGGCATTTGGACCATGGGGAGGCCCACTCAGGGTGTGGAGGGAGGCAGAAGAGTGAGCAGGTTCAGCTCTCTGCCTTCAGGATTGCTGTGGACTCCTCAGGGACAGTCCTTTCCTCAGAACTCCCTTCTGAGTTCTGGTATCCACTCCCTCTCCTCATAAAAGGCACAATGAGAAAACTTAAGTTTCAGTTTTATCTGGGGACTCAGTAAGAACTACAATCTGGGAGAGAGCCTTTCAGAGAGCTCTGAGGAACTGCTCTGAGGATGTAAGGGGAGAGGTGAGTATATAATGTGATATTGACTAAGGAGTAGGTGCGGCCCAGCACACATCTCAGTAGACATTTGCTGCTGGTCACAGGGAGCAGGTATCTCAGTTAATTATTTTTGTGCTTTTCTAAGTGTGGGAAGATGCAAGAATCTGGGTTCATATTACTATCTCAGGGCCTGTTTCCCTGAAGCATAGAATGCCTCAACTTTTTCTTAGTCCTGAATTCCTTTTAGGGTGTACTGTTGGTCAGTGACAGTAATCCTTGCAGAACTAGATGGCAAGGGACATTCCTTGTTTTCACCACTTTCCTGTCCCTTGTGAGTTTTCTGTACTCTCTCCATAACCTTCGAAAATAGTCTTTTCTTACTAAGCCCATTTAGGATTGCCCTAAGTTGAGTGTACTTTCAGTTTCTTGCTGAGATACTTGCTGCTACTCTATTAATCATGCCCTTTCATTTTCTACATTTTTGGTGCTTTGACATCTGGGGCCTTAGCTAACCCTGGAGAGACTGTCCCTCCCAGGGCAACCAGTTCCTGGAGACACTGAACATCTCAGCTGCAAGCATACCTTTATATGCAAGTGAACCAATCCTGAGTCCGTACCTCCACCTCCTGTGGGCCACTATTACTCTGTCTTGATCACTCCAGGGCCAGATACCAGACAACTAGGAATAAACCTTAAGTACCCAACAGCCTGCTGAAATCATTCAAACTAGCCAATCCTAAATCTATTTGCCCTGTCTTCCCAGCTCCTCACAGAAACTAAAATGGAGCCTCTTGCCCACCTTTCCCCTTTGCTTCCTCTACTTCTGGACAGACCCATGGCTTGGCATGACCCCTCCCTTTGGTAACTGTTGCCAGCTAAAAATTGTCACTTGCCATCTGCCTCTGTGGGCTTCCCTGGTAGCTCAGTGGTAAAGAAGCCGCCTGCCAATGTATGAAACGCAGGACATGTGGGTTTGATCCCTGGGTTGGGAAAATCCCCTGGTGAAGGAAACGGCAACCCACTCCAGCATTCTTACCTCGAGAATTCCATGGACAGAGGAGCATGGTGGGCTACCATCCATGGAGTCACAAAGAGTTGGACACGACTTAGTGACTTAACAACAACATCTGCCGCTATAAGGATTAGGTTGGGCTATTTCAGTCACTGACCTGAAAGAAGTTCAGGGTAGAGATCAGGCATGAGGCACTCTGTGCTCTGGATAAACTGGCAGAACAGGTTTTGGATAGTTAAATATTTTCAGGAGATTTTATGAGTCCAATTTTTTGAATCTTCTCATATTTAGAAAAGCGCTAAAATAATTAACAGAGACATCCCCTCCTCATGACTAGCAGCAACCTTCTGTTTATATGTGTGTTTGTCTGTACTTATCTCCCTTCACTAAAATCAAATAAAGTACTGACCTTCCCCCAACCACTTTGGAGCAATTCCTGAGAACTCTCTGCTGGGCTATTGCCCCCAGTAAAAACTTAACTCACAACTCTCACCCAGTGCATTTTTTTTTTTCAGTCAATATTGTCAATAACAAATTATCTTTTCAATGATAATCTCTGTTGTCCTTACCATACCTGAATAATAAAACCTACTTTTTAGAACAGATATAAACATTTTGATACTTTTTTTTTTTTTTCAAATATAATGCCCACTAGAACTTGTGACATTGCAGAAGAGTCATAATTGGAAATGATGTAGCTGTGTGGTGGGCTTTAGCAGAAAGATGTGTCAAGGGACTTCCCTGGTGGCCCAGCGGCTGAGACTCTGCCCCGCCAATGCTAGGGGTCCAGGTTCACTCCCTCCTCAGGGAAGTAGATTCCATGTGTCTCAACTAAAGATCCTGCATGCTGCAAAGATCGAAGAACCCATGTGCTGCAAATAAAACCTTGTGAAACCAAATAAATAAACAAATTCATATTTTTAAAAAGGGAGAGAGACTATTACCTTAAAAAAATGTGTTTAAAAAAAGAGACCCCAAATGAAATCATTTGTCCCCCCAAATAGCAAGATTTAGTTGCAGTTTCAACACCTACTAGAAAAGTGACCGTTTAAACAGTCAATCTGAAATTTCCTCATCAGCCCTATTGAGGAATCCTTTGTGACAAAGACCCCTACCGTTCCCTTTCGCCCAAAGACGTCAGCCTGGCCTAAAAGAATCCTTTCTTTTGCTAATACTTTCTTGCCTCACCCTCATTCTGCCTCAGAGCTTCTCTATTTACTGATTGGGTCGCTGCCTGATTCAAGAATTATTGAAGAAAGCCAATTAGATCTTCAAGTTTACTCAATTGAATTTTGGTTTTTGACCAATGAAAATCTCTCCTATTCCCTCAATAGCCCAACATTCCCCTCAATGGGAATGCTGTTGTAATAGTAATAGATAATAAAAAAGAGCAGCTAAGGTATTGAAATACGGGGACTTCCCTGATGGTCCAGTGATTAAGACCCTGTGCTTCCAAAGAAGGGGGCACAGGTTGGCTCCCTGGTTGGGGAACTAGGATCCCACGTGATGTGTGGTGTGGCCAAAAAATTAAAAAATTGAAAATATGAAGATACAGCCTAGTTGTCAGCAGTCTTGGTGTTTCATAGAGACAAGCAGGAAAAATGTTTAGGGGTTTCTGTTTTAATGAAGTTTAAAAAGCGTTGGGGGTAAAAACAAAGAACAATTTAGTCAAAGTTGGTGCTGGTGGTGCTGGTGTATTAATACATGTTAGAAACGAGTGGCCAGGAAGCATCAATCTGCCTGAGCTCTGGTCATTTTTCAAGCCTGGATGAATGTAAGGCAAAATCAAATTGTTACAAGTAGATTTGAACCATATATTAGCTAATTTTCATGGCAAAAACAGGAACAGGAAAAGCAATAGATAAGAGTGTCTCTGTGCCTCTTTGCCTGCATTTAAGAAATAAATTTTTGTAAAGTAATTAACCTCCAATTAAAATAAATAAATTTATATTAAAAAAAAGAAATAAATTTGTTTCTGCAATGGATGCACCCTCAAGTCAGTCTTGCAAAGGAGTTGGGACTGTGGCATGATATTAATATAGGTACTGAAAAAATTCATCAAGTCGTACATCTCACCCCTGAAAATAGAAGCAGGAACTGAGAGTGGGTCTTGTGGACCTTCCATCACTCCCTTGCCTTATGAATAATCATTGTCATTCTTCAGGGAAAGTTCCAGACCTGCATTATTTGTAACATCAGCCTTTGCTGTCTTTTTTATGAGCCAGAGGCAGTGAGCACTATGCCCAGAGGCCATTGGCTGAGGTCACAGAAATGATTCCTGGAGCATCTTCAATTGTTAATAAAAATCCCAGGAAGCCCAGTAGCTACTGGGTAGAATGTGGAGCTAAGCAGCAGGGAGGGGAAACAGGAAGAAGAGAAGGGAAACGGAAATTAACTCACTTGAGATGTCAAAACGTAAATGAGTACTTTTACTTCTGATCCTCCCTTTCCCCTGGAAATGAAATAGATTACCAGAGTGGAGGCTTCCCTTTTCTTTCTAGGTTATTTGTGTAGACTATACCTTTTTATTTTATTTATTTTTCAGCTTTATTGAGGTTTGGCTATGCTTTTAGAACTGTTTGATTTCTTGTAGCGAATTCTTGTTAGGTGCTCAAAGGGCTGACCCCTTTCTCCCAATTGTACATGAAAATGGGTAACAGAGATTAAGCTTCTTGCTTTAGAAAATGTCATATATATTTGTATACACACACACAAGATTTTCTTTTAAGCACTTTTTTTTTTTTTTTGGTAAACTGAAAAGATTGGAAAACTTGAATGATCGTCAACAACGATTTGGTTAAATAAATTTGGGTCCATTCATTCTGAGGCACTGAGCTCTACCTGCAGATGGTATTTGAGTTAGCAGAGGCCATTTTTAATGAGAAAGCTTTTTATGGAAAGATGTTCACAATGTTCTTTTCAATAGGAAAAGAAGGTTCAGAACAGTTTGTATAGGATGCTAACATTGTTTTAAAAATATGTATATTCTTGTGTGTGCATAAAGAAGGTGCCAAAAGAAAAAATGAGAAACTGATAGCTGGTGGTCCAGGAAGGTGATGTTGGTGGCAGGATGCCAGGGAAGGGCAGGAACCACTATGATTTTGATCTATAAGAATATATTGCCTATTTGATAAGCAAGTCAACATAATTTAACTAAAACAAAATCTTCACTTTGTCTTGCTATATAATAGGATTCCTGGTGTTTCCATTCTTGGCTTCCCTGATATATAATACTGGATATTCTTGTTGGCTTTTCTGGAGTATTTCTTGAACATGGGACAGAAAAGGAAGAACATGAATTGAATTTTCCTTCATCCTCAAATCTGTGTGTGTGGGGTAGTGTGTGTGTATGTATGTGTATGTGCATGTTGCTGGGTGTGTATATTCCAAATCAGCCATTAAGGAGAGCCAAGAGTGCCAGCGTCTGAGAAACTGCTAAGTTTGTTCTGTGGGAGATGTTGTTAAGTCAGATTAACACTTCCAGCATCATGTTGGGGAGTACTTTGAAAGAAGGTAATAAAGATGTCAGGGCCAAATTTTGAGGGGCCTTTGCTAGGACTCCTAAGCTAGGGAGTTTGCCTTTATTCTGCCCGCCAAGGGGATCCATTGGGGAGATTGGTGGTTCAGATCATTGTCTAAGAAGAGGCAATGATGGTGGCCAGACAGACTTAGCAAGTCCAGAAGATGCAGGAAAGAGGGTCCTCCAAATCAGATTTTTCCTTCCCAGAGATAGGTCATCTCACATCCGGGGTCAAGACACATATCATGCAGTTGATACATACATTTAGAAAGCTGGGGCAGGGACTTCTCTGGTGGTTTGGTGGCTAAGACTCTGCATTCCCAATGCAAGGGGCCTGGGTTCAACCCCAGCCAGGGAACTAGATCTCACATGCTGCAGCCAAGAGTTTGCGCGCTGCAACTAAGACCCGCTGCAGTCAAATAAGTTAAAAACCAAAAATACAACTGGAGTGGACTGGAGTTGGAAGGAGGAATGTAACACAGGCTGGGAAGTTATATTTTTGAAACCAATAATGAACGGTTAAAGGCATCAGGGGAAAAAAGCCCACATAAGAGAATCTCAGAGGAGCTGCTAGTTTGTTAGAGAAGGCCTCAGCTAGTCTCAAACACATCCTTACCAGAGCCTGGGCAGCTTTACCTATCAACTCCCTGGGAACTTGTTCCCTAATTTATCCAGCTGAGACAGACAACAGAACAAAGAAAACTGCACCCCAGCAACATAAATCGAAAGACCTCTTTCATCCCTATCCAGTGGCTCCTTCGAGTTGGTCCTAGACACTGTTGTGAGGGACCAGCTCTGGGAAAAGCGGAAGGACATAACAGCATGTGATCCCACCCTCAGTTCCTCACTGGTAAACTAGCTGTGACCTATTTCCAGAGTTAAATGAAACAATGTATATAAAGCACTTATCACAGTGCCAGACCTATGGTTCCAGTTCAGAAAATGGCTCTGATCATGCCACAGTGTAGAAGTAATAATTATTGCCTCTTAGTAGATAAGGAAACTAAGGCTGAGAAAGGTTAAGTTAACAAGCCCAAAGTTACACAGCAAGAAAGGAAAGGAGCCTGGATTTGAAGCCTGGTTGCTCTGACTTCAAAGTCTCTCTTCTTCCTGCTTGCTCAGGGCACTTTGCAAATAAACTTGCAAACATGAATTCAAACCTCACCTTAAGATGCTCAAAGGCTGAATGGCTTTGTTTACAACAGCAGATCCAATACCTTCTTATTTCAGAGCAGAGGCCTACATGGCAAAATACAGAAAGAGAAGAAAATAAGCAGGTATTTCCGCGGTCTGCACCCCATCAGTCTGCTGAGTGGAGCTGACAAGCATGATGTACAGGAAAGAACTCCGAATGTACTGAGATGTATTCACATTGATGTATTGAGATGGAATGATCTGAGAAAACATTTACTCCCAATTTTGTTTCATGTATGTATTACTGATGTCTTTTCTTGATATCTTTTCTTCTTGTTGTTTAGTCGCTAAGTCATGTCTGACTCTTGTGACCCCAGGGACTATAGCCTGCCAGGCTCCTCTGTCCATGGGATTTCCCAGGCAAGAATACTGGAGTGGTTTGCCATTTCCTTCCCCTGGGGAACTTCTGAACCCAGGGATCGAACCTGGGAATCCTGCACTGGCAGGTGGATTCTTTACCACTGAGCCAGATATATTTATATTAATGGCAATTGTAAGATTTCATAGCTAGGTATTAATATAAATGTGAAACCATAAGTGAAATGTTAACAGCCTCTTAACAATGTCCCAATTAATTGTATTTTAACAATTATGACTTGGAAAGACTTTTTCTTTTTTTAAAATTATACCGGGGAGAGTCCTCTAGAGCAGGGATTGTGAACTCCAGCCTGTGGGCCAATCCAGCCTGCTGAAAGGTTGCTGCTGCAAGCCATGTGTTACGCCGGGATTGGTGACCTCCAGAGGAGAGGATTTCGATCCGGGGTCAGAGACGAGGCTTGACTACTTGGAACTTTTTGTGCAGCAAAGTTTTATTGAAGTATAATAAAGATAGGGAAAGCTTGTGACATAGACATCAGAAGGGGACAGAAAGAGTGCCCCCTTGCCAGTTTTTAGCAAGGTGTTTTATGTCTGTTAGAAAGCCATGAGGGCTTCCCTGGTAGCTCAGTTGGTAAAGAATCTACCTGCAATTCAAGAGACCCAGGTTTGATCCCTGGGTTGGGAAGATCCCCTGGAGAAGGAAATGGCAAACAACTCCAGTATCCTTGCCTGGAAAGTCCCATGGACAGAAGAGCCTGGTGGGCTACAGTCCATGGGGTCCCAAAGAGTTGAGCACTGTTTAATTTTGTGTTGGGAAGGGAAAACATCTGCCACTTGCAGTTTATTTCTTCTTGCTGCTTGGGGACCTCTGGCCTTGCTACCTGTTACCCTCTCACTGCTGCCTGGTCATGTAAATAAAGTTTTGTTGGAACTCATTTGTTTATGTCTTCTTACAGGTTACAAAGAGCTGAGTAGTTGCAACAGAAACCGCATGACCTGTAAAGCTGAAAATATCTACTAGCTGATCTTTTACAGTAAAACTTTGCTGATCTCTGTACTACAAATGTGTACCAAAAGGAAGTATGGTATTTCTGTGCTCCAACGTCCCAATATGTATGATGTCAGAACATTAACAGTCTTTCTCCACTGATGCCTGTGTCTTAACATCTGGAAGATAAATACCTTTTATATGGACACTGTATATACTTATCTCTTAGAATGAAATATGGTGTCAGGTGAAATATGTAAAAAATTGCCTCTCTAGACAAATACTTTGAATTTGTTTCAAATGACTATGTTTGGGAGGGAAACATATCCCCCCGAAGTGTTTGGGAATGAATGTGATACGAAAGAACAAAAGGTTCTGAGATCTCTGGGGTGGGACCTGGTATTGATGAGCTGACCAGGCCATGACTGTGCCTTGCCTCAGCACCTCAGTGAGGAGCAGAGCAATTCCTGACTCTTTTCCATCCCTGACCTCAAGCATCAAAGAGCATCAAGAGCACGAAGCCCATGGGCCATGTTCTCTGTCACTGGTGTCTCCTGATTGGCCTAGAGATACCAATGGATACCTGGCCTTGTTCACTCATGCCTCCCCTGGCAGCCTAGGACCAGACAAAGCAGCTAAGGTAAACCTAAGTCCCTCTTTAGGCCTTGGAATCCAACCCATGAAAGAGTGTCCCCAGGTCTAGGACTAAGCTAAGGTAACTCTAAGTCCCTCCCATCCACTCTTTAGGTCTTGGAATTCAACTCTTGAGTGTCCCCCAGGCCTAGGACTGATGAGTAGAAGTGAGGGAAAATGGGAAGGAAAAAGAAATAACCAGTTTCCTGTGGCATCCAGTCTACCAGCCTGAGTGAGCTTGTCTGATTAACTTCATGTATGTTGGGAAGGAAACTAGTGATTAAAACAAGAGCTGAAAGCTCTAAGTTTTCTCCATCATTGCTTCAGATTAGAACAAATCATCTGTTCTATCTGAAAATTCCAGTGTCAGAAGTTCTGTCTCTCTAGCTCCTGCAGGGACTATGACTTAGGCATCATTGTTAGTTGTTTCCGCTCTTGCATTTAGAAAAGGCCTAAGACCAGATGTTCTTGAGGATGTGGGCACATTGGGGAGTGATGCCTTCAGAAGTGGGCATGGGGGGTTTGTCAGGGCCAGAAGGGACTTGGAATATAAGTTTTATACATGTTCTGAGTAAGTGAGTGAAGTCGCTCAGTCGTGTCCGACTCTTTGCGACCCGTGGACTGTAACCCACCAGGCTCCTCTGTCCATGGGATTCTCCAGGCAAGAATATTGGAGTGGGTTGCCGTGTTCTAGGCCAGCCCTATCTCTGAATTGCTTTTCCCCAGCCATACTACACACCCCAGTGTAGGTTTCCAGTAATGAAACCACTGGGGATGAAACTCCTTTACAATAAACATGATGTGTTAAAACAAAATAACAGCTTCATAAATCATACTAGAGAGTGCTACAATACATCAGTTGGTTCAGCTGCAACACTCCTGCTGATCTATGCAGTCAGGACACAAATCCATTCAGGCATAATTTTTTTAAAAGTTTTTATTTATTTATATTTATTTTGGGCTGTGCTGGGTCTTCAGTGTGGTGTGCGGGCTTCTCATTGGAGTGGCCTCTCTTATAGAAGAGCAGAAGCTCTAGAGCTTGAGGGCTTGAGTGGTTGTGGCTCCTGGGCTCTAGAGCACAGGCTCAGTAGTTGTGGTGCATGGGTTTAGTTGCTCCGCAGCATGTGGGATCTTTCTGAACTGGGGATCAAAGCTCTGTGCTGTGCATTGGCAGGCAGATTCTTTACCACTGAGCCACCAGGGAAGTCCCTCAGGTACAGTTTTGATTCATCCCTGAAAGCTGAAGGAGACTCACCCTCATTAGAGACTCTATCTCCTACTGATTCAGGTATTCTGAGATCTTTAAAAAATTTTTTTATTTGGTTGCATCAGTTCTTGGTTGCAGCATAGGGGGGGTCTCTGTTGCCTCATGCAGGATCCTTCTGCTGTGGACTTAGTTTCTTTGAGGCATGTGGGAACTTAGTTCCTTGCCCAGGATCAAACCCTTGTCCCCCATATTGCAAGGTGGATTCCCAACCACTGGGCCACCAGAGGAGTCCCATTTTGAGACCTTGTGCTCGCTGATCTTCTCAACCACAAAAGTCATTCAGCAAAATTATTTATTGCGGGCCCACTAAGGACCAGATAAGGAGTTTCAGTGGTTAAACACACATATATATCCCACACTATATGTTCACATGCAGAGAGAAATTAAGCAAATATTCATACTAATGTGTCACATAGTACAGTAAATGTTGTGAAAAAAAAAAAGAATAAAATAGTATGAAATCACATAAGAAGGCAACCTAATTTGATGGGGAGGGTTACACTGGAACATACATAAAATTCCTAA
Source organism: Capra hircus (assembly GCF_001704415.2). Lineage (NCBI taxonomy): Eukaryota > Metazoa > Chordata > Mammalia > Artiodactyla > Bovidae > Capra > Capra hircus. The sequence goes on from NC_030835.1 coordinate 21,395,100, forward strand.
GGTGGCAAAGAGTGGAATCTCTTCAAGAAGCTAAAGGAAAGGACAGTATATCTTGCCAGAGAATGAGTGGGAGAAGCCCAGTTGGAATGCTGGCAGGATCATGGGGAGCTAAGGGGTCATTGTAGGGAGTTTAGTCTTTATTGCAAGAGCACTTGGGAATCTCAAGAAAGGTCTTCAGAGCAGAGTTATTAGATCAAATGTGCATTAAGTATTTTTTTGGCTGTGTCACGTGGCTTGCTGGATCTTAGTTTCCCTACCAGGGATTGAACCTGGGCCCACAGCAGTGAAAGCAGAGTCATAACCACCAGGTAATTCCCAGTATATTAAATTTTTGAATTTTATTTTATGGACAGTGGAGTAAAGGGGAGGAAGAGTAGATGGGGGAGACAGGAGGCTGAGAAGTAATCAGCCTGAGAGGTGATGTTGACTTAGATTGGGTGATGGTGGTAGATTTGGAACAGAGTGGATTCTGAGCATATTTAGGGGTAACCTCAGGGGCACTTGGGGAGGATAGATGAGGTGGGGAATAGGAAGTATCAGGATAATTCCAAGTGGGTATGTCCTGCTCAGTGGGTCGAGATGCTGCAAACTGGAAGCACAGATGGAGAAGGACCTGGATTTGGAAGGTGAGGAAGGATGGTTAAGAGTTCAGCATTTGCTTACAGATCAACTGATTACAATTTACAAAAAATTCTCTTCAGTTTTTCTACATTGAAAAAATTTTCTGGGAAGTTGAAGGATTTATTTATTTACTTTTTTAAGGATTTATTTTGTATTAATAGAAGTGGATAGAGAAATATCTGAGGTAGGGTAAGGAAACTTTGGAATCATATTTATAACTTCCTTTGCCTTCTAAGAGGGGCTCTTTGATTGTTGGGCACACTGATGCCAACGCACAGGGATGAGACTTAATTACTCTGTATTATAAAAGAGTGAGAGAGCTGGGATCTTGGGGGAAAATCCTCAAAAATTCACCATATGAAGTTGGGTTGGAAATTGTAGGCTTCAGGGATGCACAGGAGAGTGAAGGTGCTGGGGAACTGGGATGAAGACAAACGTGGAAGGAGAAGTTGAGGTTGTGTTCTCTGAGGAGTGTGCTACAGAACCACTTCCACATCTCCTCCAAAATCTTCTGTGGATTTTTCTTTGCTCCCCACAGAGAGAGATGACATTCAGGTTACATGGAGGCCAGGGTGAAAGTGAACCACTCGTAGGGAGATGGGCATGGAGGTTGCCCAGAGAGATAGAGGTCTGTATGCACTTGCCTCCTGGTTCAGTTGGTTCTTTCAGTGCTACAAGACAAGGGAACAGAAGAAAAATAAAAAGATGGCAAGGAAAAAATAAGGAAAGGGAAGGAAATGGAAAGGGAAGGAAGGGAGGAAGATGTTATATATTAAATTAACTCACATTCATGCTAAGACAAAGGTTGCGTGTCTAAGTCGCTTCAGTTGTGTCTGACTCTTTGTGACCCTATGGACTGTAGCACACCAGGCTCCTCTGTCCATAGGATTTTCCAGGCAAGAATACTGGAATGGTGTTGCCATTCCCTCCTTCAGGGGATCTTCCCAACCCAGGAACCTGCATTGGGAGGCAGATTCTTTACCACTATACCACCTGGGAAGCCTGAGGCAAAGGTAAAGTGAAAGTGAAGTGAAGTCGCACAGTCGTGTCTGACTCTGCGATCTGTGGACTGTAGCCCACCAAGCTCCTCCGTCCATGGGATTCTCCAGGCAAGAATACTGCAGTGGGTTGCCATTTCCTTCTCCAGGGGATCTTGCCGACCCAGGGATCGGACCCAGGTCTCCCACATTGCAGGCAGACGCTTTAACCTCTGCACCACCAGGGAAGCCCTTAAATACAAGAATCCAAGTATTAACATCGAAGATTTCAAGGGAGGAAAGGAAGCCAGGTTGAAAGAAGAAGGGGGAGGAGGTGGGAGGTGGGGGGCGAAAGGGGTGGCCTTACAGATGTCTCCTGCCACCTACAGATGCCCAGGCGTTTTGGGACTTTTCCCTGAGCCTCCAGAGAAGGGAGGACTGGAACTCGCCCTATCAGCAATCAGACCAGACCAGAACCAGAATTCGAGTTCTCTGCCAAGAGGAGGTGATCAGTCTCCAATCCTCAGCTTAGGCTGAGGGCCCTTCGACCAGATTCTTGCGTCCAGGACCGGTGGACTAGAAAAACAGGGAAGGATAGGAAGGGTTAAGGAGAGGAAAGAGAGAGGGAAGGGGAGAGAGGTCAATAAAGTCTCTTGTTCCTTACCGGTCGGGGCACTCTGGCCAGTTGTCTGTGTCAAGAGGAGACCAAGGACAAAAGGGTCCCAGTTGTGGCCACTGGGTCTGGTCCATTGGCAGGCAAGCTGGCCCCTGAGTACCCCGAGTGGTCAGGATGTCAATCTCAGCGAAGAAGAATCCCACCAGAGTCGCCATTTGTTGCAGGAAGGTGGACCCCTTCCGGGGCCTGAAACTGGGCTCTTGTCTAACACTCGGAAATGAATTGTCCAAGGAGACACATGTGCTGACAAAGTAAGAGATTTTATTGGGAAAGGACACCCAGGTGGAGAGCAGTAGGGTAAGGAAACCCAGGAGAATTGCTCTTGAGGCAAAGGTAAGTGGTCTTCAAAAGGAAGATAACAAGTTTGCTTCCCCCCGGCCATTTTTTCCAGGGTATTCTAGGGGTGGACTGTGGACTTGTGTGTTGATTCATATATTTATTCATTCCTTTATTAAAGATTTATAGAGTATCTGTTCTGTGCTAGTCAGGGATACAAAGATGAGACATGATTCCTTTTTACATTCGCAGGAAATTTACCGTTTAATGGGCAGAGAGGCAAACGGGCAGAAATAGTTCAATGTGAGATTTGCTATAACAAGTAGCGAGAATAAAAGAATAAAAATGGGGCCTCTGGGGTTAAACCTGGAAGTTGCAGGAATGCTTTACCCAGAAGGTGACACTTAAAGAAAGAACATGAGTTTTCTCAGCAGGTAATGGTGAGGTGAAGAGGGAAGCTATATCTGGTGTTTGGAAGAAAAGAAATTGACTGGGCCTGATTTAAGCAGAATACTTACTGGAAGGAAATCAAATCGTTCATAGGATCGCCAGGAGGGCTGCACAGCCACTTTTGGAAAATGGGACAGGAGTAAGTTAGGCTAGGCAAAGTCCAAGATCAATGTGGAATGACGACACTACTGTTGCTGCTGTTGAAGGACTGACTGTAAACTTCATTTGTAACCTTGGTGCTGCTACCCTTAGCAATCTCTGCAGCTGCTACTGTGGCCTCTGCTTACCAACAGGGTGGATCCTTACCCTCCCTGCTTCTTTGCATTAATAGCTCTGATTGAAAGTTGGGGGCAGTGAGCACATCTGATTGATTGGGCCTAGGTCACATGCTGCCTCCCTCTAACTAGGAAGGCGATTGTGTGTGAACAAGTGAAAAGGTTCAAAGACAAGAGCCATCAAACAGGGCTGGGAAGCCTTCTAATAACTCAAAAGGAGATGGACGAGAAGGACGGGAAGGCTGGGGAGGCAGATAGGGGACTTATTTTGAAGGTCTTACGCCTAGAAATTTTGACTTTCCTATTAGAAGAGTGTGGCAGAAACAGTTGATTGTCCACTCCATATCCATCCATTTTTCTTCCTTATCAGTGAAATTCTAATTTTGAATTGGGTAACAATACACTCAGCTTAAAACACTTATTTCATTAGAATTCCTTGTAGCTGGTGGGAGTTGGACACAACTGAGCGACTGAACTGAACTGAACTGAACTGAGTGGTAGTCATGTTACACAGTTCAAGGAAATGAGATATAAACAGGGTTTTTGTCTCTTTGCTTTCTAGCTGAATATAGATGTGAGGTCTGGAGGTCTGGCAATCATCTTAGCACAATGAGACAACATGCTTGGAATGTGGCCTGTGCATTAAGAATGGCAGAGCAGAGGGACTTCCCTGGCAGCCCACTAGTTAAGACTGGTCCTTCCAAGGCAGGGGGCATGGTTCCCCTGGTTGGAGAGCTAAGATCCCACGTGTGCCATGTGGACAAAAAATAAAATAAAATAAAAATGGCAGAAAAGAAAGCTGGAAAGAGCACGGTTCCATTGTTCCATTGGAGAGTTAACTGTTCCCAGATTTCTTGAGACAAACCACTTCTGTGTTTAAGCTGCTAGAGTTGGTCCTTTTATTATTAAAAAAAAAAAAAACAAAAAAACTGGATAAATACACACATTTTAGAAAACTAAGTTAAACTATAACTATCTGTTAGGAAAACTAAAATTAAAATCCCCCCAAATTCCACCATCCAGAGATAATAATTACTGCTAACATTTTGGTTCTTTCTTTCCAGCCCCCATTTATTCTTTTTTTTCTGCCATTCTTTCCACATAAATGATTATATAAATGGTTTAATGAAAATGTGATAATAATACATATTGTCTTTCCACCTGTCCAACTTTTTGCATTTGGAAATATATTGGAAAAGTGTTTCCATGTCTGTAATATCAGTTTAGTGGCTACATGCAGCGTTCCATCGTGCGGATCTACCTATTCTACTTTAGAAGTTGAACTTTTAGAAGTTTGCATTTCACACCACTTTTAGATGTTGTGAGTTGAAGGTGAAGGTGATTCTGGGATGGAAGGAGAGATAATATTAGGTTTGCCATCAGTTTTAATGAGATGATAGCTTGTTCAGGCTATCATAGCCTGAAAATTCTCACCAATATTTATCTTCATTTTATTTTTATTCTGCGAACGAGGAACAAGATTCTGAAAGATTAGCTTGCTGTTTAGGATAAAGGAAGACTATTTCCATTAGTGTGAACAGCGGCATGTTCACAGCACTGACACTTAGTGGCTTTTCTTTGACACGTTTAATTTCTCTGTAGTCAGACCATTTAGCCGGCAGATACCGGAAATTCAGCTGAAGAATGCGGATTATCATTTGAAGGTATTTATTAGAAATCGGTGAAAAAAAGATTAAAGTCAACCGCTTCCGCAGCGAGCAGGGTTCGAACCTGCGCGGGGAGACCCCATTGGATTTCAAGTCCAACGCCTTAACCACTCGGCCATCGCTGCCACGGCGAGAAAGAGAAGGCGGAGACACTTTAGTGTTAAAACTGAGCACATGCGCACCAGACACGCTAGTGGGCGGGGCCTACAATCTTCCGGAGGTCTGCTGTGAGAGGCGGCCGGGGCTCAAGTTGCAGGAGCTACCTCGTTAACGCGAAGAAATAATAAAATCTCCCTTAAGTAGTTTAAGTAAACGCCTTTAAGGGAGGATCTTAGAAATCCTTCCCTTCCATGCGCTTGGAAAATCGAAAATCGCCACCCTGCTTAGCTTCTGGTCTCAGACCTGCTGTTTGCCCTCCCGCTTCCTCATTAGGTCACAGAGAGAGATCTGAAACAAATAACTCTCCCCTTCAGTGTTGCGGGCCCGCACCCTGGAAAAGTTCTGCATCTTGGACTGCTTTGACCGCGGTGATCGCGTTTGAGCGCTCCTCTTTTTGCGGAATGATAGGGAGGAGTGCGGTAATGCATGAGCCCTCCGCAGCTGCCCCGGGGCTCGCCTCTCGCAGGCTCTTGCCCATGCAGTCACCTTTCATTCTCTCCCCATTGACCCCTTCGTTGCTGAGCCCTTCTGGAAGAAAATGTGCCCGATTGTGGCCTCAGTTTTCTCAGTTGACGGGGTGACTTGGAGATGCCTTGAGAACAAAGTTCTGCGAATTAGGTCTGCATTTTACCTTTAAATGCCATTAATTCCACCCCCCACCCCCACTTGTTAAGTGTAGCTTCTGCACTGGGTACTTTAACTGCGTTATTTCCTTAAGGTTCTCAGAATCCTGTAGGTCTGTACCCTGGTTCTTACCTCAGAGAGCTGAGGCGAGAATGTGGCCCAAGGGTTGGCGCTGGGAATCCCAGGGTGCGTGCAAGCACCTCCTACTCGAGCACTGTGGCGTCCTACTACCCGAAAGTTCTGTCTGTTGAAGGAAGAGCTTCAGAAAACCATAGGAGGCCTTTTATTACTTTAAATTTCTGAACCTGTTCAGGGAAACGTTACCATCTTTCTCATGGTAATTTCTCACAGAAATTTTCACAGATGCAGAGATTTTCCTGGGCGTGGGCCGGGATTTCATAGGAAGGCTGGAGAACGAATTCTTGCTCTTTGGAAGACCAGATGTTAAGTGACCTCAGTTGAAAGTTGTGTGAATTTTCTTGAGATCTTTTTCCAGTACCTTTCTCATCTAAACTTTTAAAAAAATAATTTTTATTGGAGTATAGTTGCTTTACAATGTTGTGTTATTTTCTACTGCATAGGAAAGTGAATCAGCCATACACATACATACATCCACTCTTTGGCTTTCCTTCCCATTTAGGTCACTGCAGAGCACTGAGTGGAGTTCCCTAGTGTGTATACACACACACATATGCGCTACTTTCTCAATTTGTCCCACTGTCTTCTTCCCCACCCTCTTCATGCTCACATGTCTATTTTCAACCTCTGTGTCTCTATTCCTGTCCTGCAAACAGGTTCATTAGTACCATTTTTCTAGATTCCATACATGTGGATCTTCCCGATGCAGGAATTGAACCTGCATCTCTTATGTCTCTTGATTGGAAAGCGGGTTCTTTGCCTCAGGTGCCACCTGGGAAGCCCAGTGCATTAATATATAATATTTTTCTCTTTCTGACTGACTTCACTCTGTATGGCAATCTCTAGGTCCTTCCACATCTCCACAAAGGATCCAATGTCACTCATTTTCATGACCGAGTAATTAATATCCCACTGTATATAGGTACCACATCTTTATCCATTCCTCTGCTGATGAACATTTAGGTTGCTTCCATAATCTGGCTATTGGAAATAGTGCTTCAGTGAACCTTTGGGTGCATGTGTCATTTTGAATTATGATTTTCTCTGGGTGTGCCAAGTAGAGGGATTGCTGGGTCATATGGTAGTTTCAGTTTTAGTTTTTTAAGGAACTTCCATATAGTGGTTGTATCAGTTTACATTCCCACCAACAATGCAAGAAGGTTCCCTTTTCTCCACAACCTTTCCAGCATTGTCTGTAGATTTTTAAAATGATGGCCATTTTGACAGGTGTGAAGTGGCATCTCATAGTAGTTTTGATTTGTATTTCTCAAATAATTAGTGATGCGATCCATGGGGTCGCAAAGAGCTGGACACGACTGAGAGAGTGAACTGAACTGAAGTGAATAATTAGTGATGTTGAACATCTCTTCCCGTGTTTGTCGGCCATCTCCCTTAGCTAAGCGCTGCGCTCAATATGCCAGCAAATTTGGAAAATTCAGCAGTGGCCACAGGACTGGAAAAGGTCAGTTTTTATTCCAATCCCAAAGCAGGGCAATGCCAAAAAGTGTTCAAACTACTGCACAATTGCGCTCATTTCACAAGCTAGAAAGGGAATACTCAAAATCCTTCAAGCTAGGCTTCAACGGTCCATGAACTGAGAACTTCCAGATATACAAGCTGGACTTAGAAAAGGCAGAGGAACCAGCGATCATCAACCAGTGATCAACTGCCGACATCTGTTGGATCTAGAAAAAGCAAGGGAATTCCAGAAAATCATCTACTTCTGCTTCATTGACTATGCTAAAGCTTTGGACTGTGTGGATTACAACAAGCTGTGGAAAATTCTTAAAGATATGGGAATACCAGACCACCTTACCTGCTTCCTGAGAAACCTGTAGACAGGTCAAGAAGCAACAGAGCTGAACATGGAACAACAGACTGGTTTCAAATTGGGAAAGGAGTACATCAAGCCTGTACATTGTCATCCTGCTTATTTAAGTTATATGCAGAGTACATCATGAGAAATGCCAGGCTGTGAATGAATGAATCACAAGCTGGAATCAAGACTGCTGGGAGAAATATCAATGACCTATGACACCACCATTATGGCAGAAAGCAAAGAGGAACTCGAGAGCCTCGTGATGAAGGTGAAAGAGGAGAGTCAAAAAGTTGACTTAAAACTCAACATTCAAAAAACTAATATCATGGCATCCAGTCCCATCATCTCATGGCAAATAGATGGGGAAACAATGGAAACAGTGACTTTTTCTTGAGCTCCAAAATCTCTGTGGATGGTGACTGCAGCCATGAAGTCCAATGATGCTTGCTCCTTGGAAGAAAAGCTATTACAAATATAGACAGCATATTAAAAAGCAGAAACATCACTTTGCTGACAAAGGTCTGTCTAGTCAAAGCTATGGTTTTTCCAGTAGTCATGTACAGATGTGAAAAAGTTGGACCATTAAGAAGGCTGAGCACCAAAAAATAGATGCTTTAAAACTGTGGTGCTGGAGAAGACTCTTGAGAGTCCCTTGGGCAGCAAGGAGATCAAACCTGTAAATCCTAAAGGAAATCAGTCCTGAATATTCATTGAAAGGACTGATGCTGAAGCTGAAGCTCCAATACTTTGACCACTTGATGTGAAGAGCTGACTTATTGGAAAAGACCCTGATGCTGGGAAGGATTGAAGGCAGGAGGTGAAGGGGATGACAGTGGAAGAGATGATTGGATGGCATCACTGATTCAATGCATATGAATTTGAGCAAACTCTGGCAGATGGTGAAGGTCAGGGAAGCCTGGCATGCTGCAGTCCATGGGGTTGTAGGTTCGGACACAACAGAGTGACAGAACAACAGCTTAACTAAAACAAGGTACTAAGTGTCTCAGTTCAGTTCAGTTCAGTCGCTCAGTCATTTCCGACTCTTTGCGACCCCATGAATTGCAGCACGCCAAGTCTCCCTGTCCATCACCAACTCCTGGAGTTCACCCAAACTCATGTCCATTGAGTCAGTGATGCCATCCAGCCATCTCATCCTCTGTTGTCCCCTTCTCCTCCTGCCCCCAATCCCTTCCAGCATCAGAGTCTTTTCCAGTGAGTCATGAGGTGGCCAAAGTAGTGGAGTTTCAGCTTCAGCATAGATCCCTCCAATGAACACCCAGGACTGATCTCCTTTAGTTTAAATCTATTTAATTGTGGATGACTCATTGGAAAAGACTCTGATGCTGGGAGGGATTGGGGGCAGGAGGAGAAGGGGACGACCCAGGATGAGATGGCTGGATGGCATCATGGACTCGATGGACGTGAGTCTGAGTGAGCTCCGGGAGATGGTGATGGACAGGGAGGCCTGGCGTGCTGTGATTCATGGGTTCACAAAGAGTCGGACATGACTGAGCGACTGAACTGAACTGAACTGAACTGAATTGTGGATGAGGAGCAAAATACTTGAGAATTGTAAGAATAAGTTTTATCTAATTTGAGATTTTGCTTTTAAAAATTTTATCTTTTTGTTTGATTTAATTTGGCAGAGCTACGTGGGTGGTCTCAGTTTCTTTATGAACACTATATGAGAGCAAAATTATTTCTGACATTTCCAGGTGTAACTTTTATCATGTATATTAACATTTACTATTGTATCATGTATGCACATGTACTTTTATCATGTATATTAACATTTATATTGACATTTGCTTTTCTACTAGACACTATCCAAGAAGAAATAAAGCTTTGTCTTTTTATCTCTTATATTCTATGTATGCTGAGATAATCTATAATTTTATCTTACTATTTATTGGTTATATCTTGAAGTCTTTTTATTTATTTATTTATTTATTTATTACCACAAATAAGATCTTTTATTTGTCACCATTAAGAGTTTGCATTTTAACCTGATTCTTGGACTGGTGGCTCATATCCATCAGCCTGTTCAACTTTAGCACCTGTCTCATCCCCAGTAGCTTTTCCAGAACTACTACCTTGACCATGTAGCTCCATGAGTTTTCCCAATTCAAATTTGGTCTTCTTCAGCATTTTTACTTTTCTAACAAAGACATCATGGAGCAGATAAATAGATTGGCAAGCCTTTTCTATGTCTTTTCCAATGCTATCTGGAATCAATTTATTGACCACCTCTTTCAAGTTATTTGTCTGCACCTCTCGGGTCATGATTTCCACCATCTTCTTGCAGATCTGGCGCACCTGCTGGTGCTGGGCGTAAGAGGTCTTCCAAATCTGATTGTTGCGCTTTTTAGTAAAACCCACACAGAACAGACGAAGCAAGTAACCATCGGTAGTCTTGAGATCAACGTGAGCTTCAATCATGGTCTGCCATTTTTTGACCATGGAGCACGTTTTGCCACGGGTAAGATCCATACCATGAAAGTTAGCCAGGCAGTTTTTGCCCTGAACATCCTCAGTAATTAGCTTGAATTTTCTAAATGCTACTTCATCATTCTGCAGATCAGCAAGACTCACTTCAAAAACATGACCTTTGAGGCCATCAGATACGATTTTGGTTCCTTGAGTTCTCGTGACCAATGTTTTCCCGATATTCCTTATATTGAACATAGCTGGTGCTTTCACATCATACCAATCTTTTTTAGAAAATGGGTCAACCACTTTCTTCTTGGCTCCCTTTTTGCCTCCTTTCGTAAGGTGCTTGTTCTTGCCGACCGCCATGGTGCCGCTCAGAGAGCCAAAAGTTGAAGTCTTTTAAAAATTCCTTTCTTCTGTGTCGTTGGATGATAATATTTATGGAAAATTCTTACTCTTACCTAACTTCCCCTTCCCCTTTTAAGAATTTTCTTCACTTGCTTAAACACTTGACAGTAATGAGAGTTGATTATGGTTAAAATAGTTCAATCAGAAATTCTACTGAGGGTTTTTGTGTGTTTGTGTAGACGAAAGGAATGCTGCAAAGGAAAAGAATATTACAAAATTAATGTGCATTTGATAAGAACAATTGTGAGTAATTTTTCTTTGAATCATTTAAAAAATGCAATACCCTAGGTTTAACCTTATTTTGATGATTTTTCCTCTGAATTTTAATTTTCAGCTTCTTTGAGTTACTGTAGACTTTTAAAAAGCTTAAATTGCCTTTTAAAATGATTTATCATATTGCTAAAATGAGCCAGGAGGTCAAATTTATTATAGGTGTTATTTTTAAAAAGTGTGAATTTCTAAATTAGTTCTTTTCCAGCATTAGCTCTTTAGCCTTGCCATTTACTGCAGTGAGTGGCAAGTAACAGAAAAAAAATAAAATACATATGTTTCAACCCAATTATGATATGTTATCATTCAAGACAATAACATCATAAAAATTTGATTTTCAACTATGGACATTTTAGTTTATAAAGGTCCCCTGTGATTCTGGTTGCCTCCTACTCCATAGCACCCCCAGATTTTGTTCCTTTATGTGGTAGTTTTTATTAAGCTAATTTGCGTGTGGAAGGCAAATATTTGTGGCTTTCACGCGAAAACTTTCTTGATGCCACTTTCAAAAGCAGAATCCTGAGAAGGATAAGGCATATGTTTGGGAGCAGTGTGACATTTCTTTGTCCTTTTATAACAAATCAAAACTTAATTTGAATTATTTTGATGATCCCCCAATTTTAATAAATCATTTTAAATGTTGGAATAACATTATAGCTAGTCCAATCCTTTTATTTTCAGATAGGAACTGTGGCCCGTGAGTGGTTGCCCAAGGTTACACATCTAATTAGTGGGCAGATCCAAGACTATAACTTGTTATATTGGCCTACTTTGTTTACTAGATTTTGTTGCCCTCATGTTTTCTCTGGCTCAGTGACATGTAGCTCTAGAAGTGTGTATACGGCAGTGTGTGTGCATTCATGCTCAATCGTGTCTGACTCTTTCCGACCCCTTGGGCTGTAGCCTGCCAGTCTCCTCTATTCATGGGATTTTCCAGGCAAGAATATTGGAGTGGGTTGCCATTTCCTTCTCCAGAGGATCTTCCCAACCCAGGGATCGAACCTGTATCTCTTGCATTGGGAAGGAGATTAGGGAGCCAACAATAGGGAAGAGTTGTGAGTTGAACACTGAAAGCCTATGAAATATCAGATACTGGATATACTGTGGTGGATAATTTTTGCTTTTCTTTTTTCCAGTATGCATCCTCCAAACTGATGATGACACTTCAATTGCGCTTAAGGAGGATGGATCCTCCCCCATTGGATGTGGACTTACTTCATCTGTTAGTCAAGGTATTCCATCCTGCTCTGGTTAAGGGGTAGGCATGGGACTTGGTTTTCTGTTGCTGAATAATAGGTTATCACAAACTTAGTGGCATAAACAACATGAATTTATTATCCTATGTTTCTGTGGTCAGATGTGTGGTCACGGGTTGACTGTGTCCTCTGCTTAGGGTCTCACCAGTTTTCAAGGTGCTGACTGAGACTTTGTTCTCATCTAAGGCTTGGGATCCTCTTCTAGGATCACTAGTTGTTGCCAGAATTCAGCTCCTGTGGTTTCAGGACTTTTTGGCTGTCAGTGGAGGACCTTTCTTAGTTCCTAGAGGCTGCCCACTTACCTTGCCATGTGGCCCTCTCTACAACATGGTAGTTGGGGTTTTCAAGGCCAGCAGGAGAAAACTGCTCTCTAGTTTACTACAGTAGAGTTTTATATAATATAATGTAATCACTGCAGTGACTATTGCATCATACCACAGATCCTGCTCAAGTGAGGGGGATCATACAGGCTGTGTACAGTGTGGGCAGGGATCTGGGGAGCTATCTTTGAATTCTGTCCACCAGACAGCTCAAGCTGGGCCAATCAGACTCTCTCAGAATCCCTGTTCTTTCCATTATACAATTGTATTTTTATGGGCATCCTACACAGCACACAACCAACAAAGCTATGGTTTTTCCAGTAGTCATGTATGGATGTGAGAGTTGGACTGCAAAGAAAGCTGAGTGCTGAAGAATTGATGCTTTTGAACTGTGGTGTTGGAGAAGACTCTTGAGAGTCCCTTGGACGGCAAGGAGATCAAACCAGTCCATCTTAAAGGAAATCAGTGCTGAACATTCACTGGAAGGACTGATGCTGAAACTGAAACTCCAATACTTTGGCCTCCTGATGCGAAGAGCTGACTCATTGGAAAAGACCCTGATGCTGAGAAAGATTGAAGGCAAGAGGAGAAGGGGACAACAGAGGATGAGATGGCTGGATGGCATCACTGACTCTATGGACATGAGTTTGAGTAAGCTCTGGGAGTTGGTGATGGACAGGGAAGCCTGGCATGCTGCAGTCCATGGGGTTGTAAAGAGTCAGACATGACTGAGCGACTGGACTGCATTGAACTCAGCACTGCACAGTACATATGGTAACCAATGATAGGTAATCAGAGTGTGGAAATTTTAACTTAGCTGCTTTGTGTGCTTTTTGTACTTCATTTAAAAGGAAGAGAATTGGTAACAACTGCAGAGTTTAAGAGGCTTAGCCACCATTCAAGATTCTTGAATTTAATTCTATACTGATTGGAGAATAAACCTAGCTGTACATTTGTGACAACATATGTAAGGGGCTTAGTTCAGAATGGCCAAAAAATTTACTGATTTATTCGCAGCAAAACCCTGATGAAAATTTAGTTGTTAAATTACAGGCATCTTGAAAAGTGATGTAAATAATTTTCTTGAAAATTATTCCTTTGCAAATGACTATATTTTTGCATGTGTGTGTGCTCATTCGTGTCTGACTGAGTCTCCGTGGACTGTAGCTTACCAGGCTCCTCTGTTCATGGGATTTCCAAGGTTAAAGAATACTGGAGTGGGTTGCCATTTCCTCCTCCAGGGGCTCTTCCTAGGGATGGAACCTGTGTCTCTTGCATCTCCTGCATTGGCAGGCAGATTCTTTACCACTGAGCCACTTGGGAAGCCACCAACTGTGCTTTTAAAGTCTAAGCAATTAGTTGTGGATTGCTTTTTGATCATTATATTGCTTATATGTATATATTTTAAAGAAGACTGGAGATATATCCTAGTAAGGACTAGAACAATTTGTTGGTAGGATTTTCCTCCCTAATCAGTCCTCTAATGCCATGTCAACTAAGAAATAAAGTCAAGAATGATGGAATCCTCTTTTCTTGAAGGCTATGATGCTGGTATGATATTCAGTCTTGAGTTCTCAATAGCAGCACCTACTAATTTTGAAACAGCAGAGATCTAGATCTACTAAAGACATCTTAGGTAAGGTAAAGGTAAGGTAAAGTCGCTCAGTCGTGTCTGACTCTTTGCAACCCCATGAGCTGTAGCCTACCAGGCTCCTCTGTCCATGGGATTTTCCAGGCAATAGTACTGGAGTGGATTGCCATTTCCTTCTCCAGGGGATCTTCCCGACCCAAGGATCGAACTTGGGTCTCCCACATTGTAAACAGACGCTTAACCATCTGAGCCACCAGGGAAGACATCTTAGTATACTTTTAAGTGCAATTAAATATCAAAAGGGCAGAATAAATTTATTAAGGATGAAATCTGCACCCAGCTTATTTATAAGAATTGAATTGCCTTATAAAACTCTCTGGACTGGCTCTCTATATAGAATTGATGATACTGGGGTTTCCAAGTGGGATTTTTTTAAAAATTATTTTTTAAAATTTATTTTTAATTGGAGAGTAATTTCTTTACAATTTTGTGTTGGCTTCTGCCATACAACAGTGTGAATCAGTCATAAGTATACACATCTCCCCGCCCTCTTGAGTCTCTCCCCGACCCCCTACCCAGTCCTACCCTCCAGGTTGTTACTCCAAGTGGTCTTTATAAAGGCAACTGAAATTATGAACAGAGGTCATAAAAATAACTTTATGAATTATATAAAAATATAGCTATGATCACTTCATTATATTTAAAATTGACTGGAAAACAACTCATAGACCAGTTTTCTTTTCACTTTAAGGAGTAAGGTAAGGTAAAGTCGCCCAGTCGTGTCCGACTCTTTGCGACCCCATGGGCTGTAGCCTACCAGGCTCCTCTGTCCATGGGATTTTCCAGGCAATAATACTGGAGTGGATTGCCATTTCCTTCTGCAGGGGATCTTCCCGACTCAGGGATCGAACCCAGGTCTCCCGCATTGTAGGCAGACGCTTAACTGTCTGAGCCACCAGGGAAGTCCTAACTTTAAGGAATTATAATTTTAACACTGTCCTGGTTCTTTGTAAAAGAATGCTGTCTCTTACTAATTCTGATTTCTCTTTGGGGCTATTCAATTATAAGGGAAAATCAAGTGTTGACCTTAGGCAGCTTATATAAGCTTATGAATTAAATGTACAAATCTTTCTTCTAAAGCCATGTTTTGGGATTGTTAAACAGCAATACATAACGAAGAATTCAACCCCACATGCCCATAACTAGATTCCTTTGCTCTCCTTTACATGTTTCTATCAAATGTTTCCTGTTCACCCAGTATGTTGGAAAGTACTTACGATTCATGAAAAAGCCTAACAGAGTGCTTAATTTTTTAGTAGGTACTTGATACATGATAGTTCTCTTTTTATTATGAAAACAATGTAATAATGTTATTAAAAGTTTTAAGAAATAGAAAACACCCTGACCCACTTAAGCCTTTTTTAGCATCTCTGCTTTATCTTTCCCCTTACACTTACATAGGTTTTTGCATAATTTTAATTGTGTATGTGACAATTTTTCTGCTTTTGTTTTATTGAGATAAATTCATATAACATAAAATTCCCAATTTTAACCATTAAAGTACATGTCAGGGGCTTCCAGTACATTCATTACGTGAAAGCATCAACATTATCTATTGGGCTAGCCAAAAAGTTCATATGAGTTTTTCCACAGTATCTTACTACAGAACATTTTCATCATCCTAGGAGGAAACCCTGTACCCATTAAGCAATCACTGCCTACTCTTTCACTCTTTCTGTTTCCTGGCAATTAATCTGTTTGTCCCTATCAGTTCAGTTCAGTTGAGTCGCTCAGTCGTGTCCGACTCTGTGACCCCATGGACTGCAGCACGCCAGGCTTCCCTGTCCACCACCAACTCCAGGAGCTTACTCAAACTCATGTCTATAGAGTCGGTGATGCCATCCAACCATCTCATCCTCTGTGATCCCCTTCTCCTCCTGCCCTCAATCTTTCTCAGCATCAGGGTTTTTTCCAATAAGTCAATTCTTCACATCAGGTGGCCAAAGTATTGGAGTTTCAGTTTCAGCATCAGTCCTTTCAGTGAATATTCAGGACTGATTTTCTTTAGGATGGACTGGTTTGATCTCCTTGCAGTCCAAGGGACTTTCAAGAGTCTTCTCTAACACCACAGCTCAAAAGCATCAATTCTTCAGAACTCAGCTTTCTTTATAGTCCAACTCTCACATCCATACATGACTACTGGAAAAACCATAGCTTTGTCTGGATGGACCTTTGTTGGCAAAGTAATGTCTTTGCTTTTTAATAAGCTGTTGAGGTTGGTCATAAGCTTTCTTCCAAGGAGCAAGCGTCTTTTAATTTCATGGCTGCAGTCACCATCTGCAGTGATTTTGGAGCCCCCCTCCCAAATAAATTCTGTCACTGTTTCCACTGTTTCCCCATCTATTTGCCATGAAGTGATGGAACTGGCTGCCATGGTCTTAGATCTTTCTCTATAGGTTTGCCTATTCTGTACCTTGCATATAAATAGAATCATATGATATGTGGATTTTTGTGTCCAGCTTTTTTCACTTAGCATATCATTTCCAAGGTTATATGCGACTATACCATACATCACTATTTTTTAATTTTTGTGTGTGTTTTGCCAGTAATTTTCTGTGTTGCCTTTAAAAGATTGTGACAAAATATGCATAACACAAAATATGCCATTTTAACTATTTTTAAGTGTACAATTCAGGATTCAGGGACACTGAATGCAATTACAGCATTGTACCACCAACCACTATCCATTTCCAGAACCTTCTCATCATCCTGAATGGAAATTCTGTGCTTATTAAACAATAACTCCTGATTCCTCCCTTTCCTCCTCAGCTCTCGGTAACCTCCCTTAGGTAGAATCATACAGTATTTATCTTTTTGTGTCTGGCATATTTTACTTAATGTAATATGCTTTTGAACTGTGGTGTTGGAGAAGACTCTTGAGAGTCCCTTAGACTGCAAGGAGATCCAACCAGTCCATCCTAAAGGAGATCAGTCTTGCGTGTTCATTGGAAGGACTGAAACTCAAGCTGAAACTCCAATACTTTGGCCACCTGATGGGAAGAGCTGACTCATTTGAAAAGACCCTGATGCTGGGAAAGATTGAGGGCAGGAGGGGAAAGGGACAACAGAAGATGAGATGGTTGGATGGCATCACTGACTCAATGGGCATGAGTTTGGGTAAGCTCCGGGAGGTGGTGATGGACAGGGAGGCCTGGTGTGCTGTGGATCACGGGGTCGCAAAGAGTCGGACACAACTGAGCGACTGAACTGAACTGAACCACTTTACATCTATTAAGATACAATAGTTTTTAAAATGGAAAATAAGTGTTGGCTAGTATGTAGAAAAATTGGAACCCCCATACATTACTGATGACAGTAATGTGTAAAAGATAAAGTGTAAAACGATGCAGCCACTGCAAAACAGTTTGGCAGTTCCTCAAAGAGTTAAACATAAAATTACCCTATGACCCCACAATTCCACTCCCAGGTATCTACTCAAGAGAACTGTAAACAGATGTTCAAATTCTGTTGGGAGTTGGTGCCATCACCAACTCCCGGAGTTCACTCAGACTCACGTCCATCGAGTCAGTGATGCCATCCAGCCATCTCATCCTCTATCGTCCCCTTCTCCTGCCCCCAGTCCATCCCAGGATCAGAGGCTTTTCCAATGAGTCAACTCTTCACATGAGGTGGCCAAAGTACTGGAGTTTCAGCTTTAGCATCATTCCCTCCAAAGAAATCCCAGGGCTGATCTCCTTCAGAGTGGACTGGATGGATCTTCTTGCAGTCCAAGGGACTCTCAAGAGTCTTCTCCAACACCACAGTTCAAAAGCATCAATTCTTCGGCCCTCAGCCTTCTTCACAGTCCAACTCTCACATCCATACATGACCACTAGAAAAACCATAGCCTTGACTAGATGGACCTTAGTCAGCAAAGTAATGTCTCTGCTTTTGAATATGCTATCTAGGTTGGTCATAACTTTCCTTCCAAGGAGTAAGTGTCTTTTAATTTCATGGCTGCAATCACCATCTGCAGTGATTTTGGAGCCCCCCAAAATAAAGTCTGACACTGTTTCCACTGTTTCCCCATCTATTTCCCACGAAGTGATGGGACCAGATGCCATGATCTTTGTTTTCTGAATGTTGAGCTTTACGCCAGCTTTTTTACTCTCCTCTTTCACCTTCATCAAGAGGCTTTTTAGTTCCTCTTCACTTTCTACCGTAAGGGTGGTGTCATCTGCATATCTGAGGTTATTGATACTTCTGGCAATCTTGATTCCAGCTTGTGCTTCTTCCAGCCTAGCGTTTCTCATGATGTACTCTGCATAGCAGTTAAATAAGCAGGGTGACAATATACAGCCTTGATGTACTCCTTTTCCTATTTGGAACCAGTCTGTTGTTCCATGTCCAGTTCTAACTGTTGCTTCCTGACCTGCATATAGGTTTCTCAAGAGGCAGGTCAGGTGGTCTGGTATTCCCATCTCTTTCAGAATTTTCCACAGTTTATTGTGATCCACACAGTCAAAGGCTTTGGTGTAGTCAATAAAGCAGAAATAGGTGTTTTTCTGGAAATCTCTTGCTTTTTCACCTCACTGTAAATTAGATTTATATTTCCAAGAGTTTACTCATTGGAAAAGACTCTGATGCTGGGAGGGATTGGGGGCAGGAGGGGAAGGGGATGACCGAGGATGAGATGGCTGGACGGCATCTCTGACTCGATGGACGTGAGTCTGAGTGAACTCCAGGAGCTGGTGATGGACAGCGAGGCCTGGCGTGCTGCGATTCATGGGGTCGCAAAGAGTTGGACAGGACTGAGGAACTGGACTGAACTGAACTGAATGACTAATGACTAAGAACTCTTTCCAATGTGATTATAGGCCATTAGTATATCTCCTTTGAAAAAATGTCTATGTAA
This sequence comes from Capra hircus, assembly GCF_001704415.2. Lineage (NCBI taxonomy): Eukaryota > Metazoa > Chordata > Mammalia > Artiodactyla > Bovidae > Capra > Capra hircus. The sequence continues at coordinate 21,413,972 of NC_030835.1, forward strand.
ATCCTTTGCCTATTTTTTAAAATCAAGATTTAATTGATTTATATCATGTAGGTTTAAATATACAGTGTTTTGATTTTATACATTTGTATATTGCAATATGATTACCAATGCAGCATTAGGTTACACCTGTATCATGTCACATAATTATTATTTCATTTTTTTATGGGTAGGATAATTAAGATCTAGTCTCTTTGAAATCTATAATACAGTGTGTTTCCTACAATCACTGTGTTGTACAGCAGATCTTTAGGACTTATTTATTGTCTAGCGGCAAGTTTGTTCCCTTAAATAACATCTCCCCAGTTTCCCTACCCCATAGCCCCTGGTAACCACCATTCTACTCTCTATTTTTATGAGTACAGCTTTAAAAGTATTCTACATATTGCTGACATCATACAGTATTTGCTTTTCTTTGTCTGAGAAAGATATTACGTAACATAATGCCCTCAAGGTCCATCTGTGTTGTCACAAATTCCTTTGCCTTTTTTTGATCTAGATTTTTGTGGTTTGTTTGTTTTTTTTTGGCTGTTGATTGACATAAGTTAAAACTATATCCTATTGTCTGTTTCTGTCACTGTGGTTATTATTTTAATGGTTACATGATAGTCTGAGTAGATGTATTAAATTTCTTTTTCTTATTCTTTTATCTCTCAATCTTCCAATTAAACATCACTTCCAGACTGTACTTTCTTATTTTATCATGTATATATTTTTATCATATATCATATCATATCATTTATCATATATCTTATATCATGTATATACATTTTATCATATATACTCACTCTCAAGTTTGAGATATGTTCATACACCATGTTTCAAAAGGTCCGCTATAGAACACTTGTGCCAGGATTACCCAGGTCAGTTGTGTGTCTGTGTGCATGTGCAGGGAGGGGAAATACTGAAAATTCACATTTCCGGGTCTTGCTCTAAGCCTTTTATACTAGATTGTGTGGGGACATTGCTTGTCTTTATTTTTATTTTATTTTTTTGTGGGGACATTACTTGTCTTTAAAAACAATGGTATATATTATTCAGAAAAATACTTTGTATTGTTAATAAAGCTTCCCATTTATCCTATCTTAAAGATATTTCCATGCTGGTGGTTAGCCAGCTATGTCATCACGTTCACGTCCATATTGTAGGGCATTTAGATTATTGGTAATTATTCATGGTTACAAACTGTGTTGCTTTCTTCCTTGTAGTACATGTGTCTTTAAATACTTGACAGGTTATTTCTTTGGGAAAAATCCCTAGATATGCAATTTCTGATTAAAAGTATGTATTTTAAAAAGGATGTTGGTACTTGTTGCCAAATTGTCCTTTAGAGTTGTTTTCCCAATTTGCGTACACACTTAAGAATTTTCCACAGTGTTGTGATCCACACAGTCAAAGGCTTTAGCATAGTCAATGAAGCAGAAGTAGATATTTTTCTGGAACTCTCTTGCTTTTTCTATGATCCAGTGGGTGCTGGCAATTTGATCTCTGGTTCCTCTGCCTTTTCTAAATCCTGCTGTAACATCTGGAAGTTCATGGTTCACATACTGTTGAAGTCTAGCTTGGAGAAGGTGAATAGGAAGCACAAGTTTAGGGCAAGAATTGAATTGTTTTGAGCAATAGAAGAGAATATATACCATCATAAGTCCTTGTGGCCCTTCTCCAAACTGAGGACATCTTCTTCTCTAAATGTTGAATCAATGCATGGAGGTGGGATGTGGGTATCATCTAGGAATGGAGAGTAAGATGAGAATGAGTGAGTGATAGAGAATTCCACTGTAGATATCTGTTGTATTTGAAATGCCTTTGACACATTCAAATAGATTTATCATGATTTGAGCTGGTACTCTTTCAGGAAAAATAAAATCTTTTGAACTGAAAGTATAGTAGCAACTTTTCAAAGAAAATTTTTATGGGCCATTTTATTTTTTAATCTGAACTTTTCCAAAACAGAACTTTACTGATTTTTAAATTAAAATTTTATTTTTGCTGTATTTATTTATTTATCTGGTTGGCTGTAATAGGTTTTATTTGCAACATGTAGGATCTTCTATCTTCATTGCAGCATACGGGGTTTTTGTTTGTTTGTTTGTTTTTTCATTTGCAGCTTGTAGGATCCTTTTAGTTGTGGCATGCGGTTCATGGGGTTGCAAAGAGGTGGACACAACTGAGAGACTGAACTGAAATGAACTGAACTGTGAACTCTTAGTTGCATCATGTGAGATCTAGTTCCCTCACCAGGGATTGAACCCCAGTCCCTGCATTGAGAGAATGGAGTCTTAGCCACTGGACCACCAGGGAAGTCCCTAAATTAAAAATTTAAATAAATGTATGTAATACAAGTACATGGGTAATTCATTACAATTCCTGCAGCATTATTATATTTTCATTTCAGGCAAGTACCTATATCACATACCTAGCCATTTACATTTTTTGGCTATGTATTGGGCAACATGGGACTGTGAACCTGCTATTGTTCCTATCTCTGTGCATTTCTCCCATAAACACTGTTCCAAGTTTGGTGTGTTTGCTCTCTGATCATTTAGGAGCTGGACTTGTTTGCTTAACTGTATAATTTTAATGAAGTCTTGAGAGGAAGAGAAGATAAGGGTGTGCTCAATTTACCATCTTTAACCTATTTCTTAATCATTTCTTGATAAATTATAGTGCACAGTTTTAATAGTCAGGTCTTATAGAGTCATATGAACAAATAAAAAGATAATGAGAAACTAATATGTTGTGTGAGATTGTAAATTGGAAAATATTTTATCTAATTTCATACATAATTAGAATATCTCAGTTATAAAACCGCTGCCCATTTTTGTATTGTTGGCTCATTATTTGTAAATAATGTAGTAAGAAATAAAGCCATTCTGTCACTGATGGGCTCTGAAATGAAAGGTTATGTCTTTTTTTAAACCCTAAAGCACAGTGCATTTTTAATTCAAAGTTATAGCATTAGTAAGTGCTTAGAACACAAAGTGACTTCTTAGTTTGGGTGAAATTAGTAATGCAAAGTTTTTACTCATCAAAAGATAAAGTCAACAATAATTGTAAAAATTATGATTTTTGAGATTTTATGACACTTTCTTTTCTAAAACTGTGTACCATTCAGATGTATGTGTAAAGTTTTACTTAGAAATTTTTGAAAATTTCTCTAGAACTACTGATAACATGTGTGAAGTCAGAGTGGGACTGTCACTCCAAGAGACAGGGGAGAGTAGATGAAGAAATAGGTGGGTTGGGGAAACCAATCAAATTAAATACTGAAAGGTTTTGCTGAACCAAGAAGATGCCGGGATTCTTGGCCTTCAGAGAAGAATTCAATCCAGGGCCAGAGATGAGGCTTGATTGCTCAGAGCTTTTGTGTAATAGTTTTATTAAAGTATAAAAGGGATAGAGAAAGCTTCTGACACAGACATCAGAAGGGGGCAGAAAGAGTACCCCCTCACTAGTGTTAGGAATGAAGTTATATACTCTTAATTAGTTATTCCGTTCAGTTCAGTCGCTCAGTCGTGTCTGACTCTTTGCGACCCCATGAACTGGAGCATGCCAGGCCTCCCTGTCCATCACCAGCTCTCAGAGTCCACCCAAACCCATGTCCATTGATGGGTGATGCCATCCAACCATCTTATCCTCTGTTGTCTCCTTCTCCTCCTGCCCTCAATCTTTCCCAGCATTAGGGTCTTGTCAAATGGGTCAGCTCTTTGCATCAGGTGGCCAAAGTATTGGAGTTTCAGCTTGAGCATCAGTCCTTCCAATGAACACCCAGGACTGATCTCCTTCAGGATGGAGGTTGGATCTCCTTGCAGTCCAAGGGACTCTCACAGTTCAAAAGCATCAATTCTTCGGTGGTCAGCTTTCTTTATAGTCCAACTCTCACATCCATACATGACCACTGGAAAAACCATAGCCTTGACTAGACAGACCTTTGTTGACAAAGTAATGTCTCTGCTTTTTAATATGCTGTCTAGGTTGGTCATAACTTTCCTTCCAAGGAGTAAGTGTCTTTTAATTTCATGGTTGCAATCGCCATCTGCAGTGATTTTGGAACCCAGAAAAATATTATAGTGTATCAAAAGAATGTCTGGAGGTTGTAAAGATGTTACTAGACACACTCCCATAATTTACATTTTAAGATAACAAGATTAGCCAGAAATTTTTTTTTTCCCCAGAAACTGTCCTTAAGCAGGATACATTATTGTTATATAATCCTAAGGAATGTAGGGGAAAAAAAGTTTGTCCTTTCCTCCTCCTTGAGAATTCCAGACCCCTCTCTCCTTGGGGACCGCCAGAATTCTTATCAACCTGCCTAGTAATTGACTCTCTCAATACTTTTGGGAGTAGAGCATTGAAGATTTTTTGGCCATTGGGTTTATACATAAGAAATGCAATATTTTCTTTTTAAAAGTTTTCTTCCTGTTGTAAAATGTCAGGAGCAAGGATCTTAAAAGGATGTGGACATTGTGAAAGTTGTCTTGCTGGTTTTTGTTTTTGCTTTTATTATTTTTTACTGAGGTGAAAAAGACAAAACAAGAATTAGTCATTTTATCTGTGTTTTATTTTTGCTGTGTTGGGTCTTTGTTGCTGCGCAGGCTCTGGTTGTGCTGAGTGAGGGCACTCTTGGTTGCGGTGCGCGGGCTTCTCACTTCTTTGATGTGAGCATGGGCTTTAGAGCACAGGCTCAATAGTAGTGGTGCATGGGCTCAGTTGCTCCACGGCATGTGGGATCTTCCTGGACCAGGAATCAAACCCGTGTATCCTGCATTGGCAGTCAGATTCTTTACCACTGAGCCGCCAAGAAAGCCCCCAAATTAGCCATTTTAAAGAGGAAGATTCAGTAGCATTTAGTACTTCCCAGTGTTGTGCAACCATCACCACTTTCTAGTTCCAAAACATTTTTATCATCCCCAAAGACTGCCCAATCTAGACATGGATACTTTTTCTAGAACATAAACTGGTACACTGGCTTCAAAATTTGTTCTTAATATACCAGCCACCATGGAAATAAGCCAGATTGTTATATTCTGACCATGCAATTCCTTTAGAGCTTCACTTTATACAGTTTATAGTTTTCTTATCAGAAAATCTCAAAAGGATATTAATGTCCTTTCTTCCTATCATGTTCTTTGAATCCAGTCATGTAGAAATTAAATCAGAACATAGTATTAAAAAACCTAGAATAACATTTTATTTATTGGTTTTGTTTTAGGATATTTAGAAGTGTACTGCTATAGGACTTTGAAAATGCAGGCTGCCGAGTAGGCAAATCTCATAAAGAATGGTTAATTTAGCAAATAAGTTAATAGATCTGTAAATGTTTTTGCTTTTTTTTTTTTTTTTTAACCAGCCCATATGCTCTCATTTGTCATATGCTGTAGAATGATCATCATTGTCATTCTGTGATGGAGATTCTCTTTTAAACAGGGCTTAAAGTGGGTAGAATTTTATGGAGAATAATTTCTGGTACCATTGTGGGGGGTGGAAGAGAAGGGAATAGGGAAAGGGTCAGAGAATGCTTTTATCTTCTCATTTTCTCCTAAAACTCTATTTTTAAAAATTAGGTATCTTGCCTTCAAATCTCTGCTTTTCTTATTATCTAGCTGTTTATTTTGTAAATGAGATTTAGAAATGAATAAGAAAGCTTCAGAGGAAGAAACGTTCTCTCTGGAAAGCAGACTCTCACCAGCTTTGGTTAGTCATGAGTAGCAGTTAAGCCAAATTTGTTATTTTATTCTATCAATCAAATATACAGCTAGTCTCTTTTTCCTGTTTTAGTGTGGAATAAAATACCACACAACAACACATATACCTAATAAATCTGTGTAACTATGGAGATTTATAAAAAAGCACAAAGTTTAATTACATTAATTATGGATAGTAAATTAAATAGAAAACAATAACCAAAGTACTATAATAAAATAAGTAAAATAAATTACATTTTAATTAAATTATGTATATAAGTATATACATATATGTAATTATTTAAAACAGTGTTTCTTTAAGTGTGGGTCCCAGACCAGCAGCATTGGCATCACCTAGGAACTTGTCAGAACTATAGTATCTATTGATTCAGAAACTCTAGGGGTGGGATCCAGCAAGCCCTGTTTTAATAAGCCCTCCTGGTGGTTCTTTATTTCATTTATTTTTAAACTGTGTTTTAAAACGTTATTTATTTGGCTGTGCCAGGTCATAGTTGCAGCATGCAAGATCTTTAGCTGTGGCATGCAAACTCTTAGTTGTGGCATGTGGGATCTAGTTCCCTGATCAAGAACTGAACCTGGGCTCTCTGCATTACAAGCATGAAGTCTTAACCATTGGACCACCAGGTGGTTCTAATACAGGACTCACGTTAAAATCTGGAGAGTGGAGAATTACCCTACTACGCCATGCAATGCAGGCGACCTGGATTCGATCCCTGAGTTGGGAAGATCCCCTGGAGAAGGGAAAGGCTTCCCACTCCAGTATTCTGGCCTGGAGAATTCTATGGACTGTATAGTCCATGGGGTCGCAAAGAGTCAGACAGCACTGAGCGACTTTCACTTTCACTTTTACCCTATTATTCGCCGATAGAGTGCCCTCCAGTGTTTTTGCCAAAACTGCATTGACAAATTACTGGGCTTGGCCTAGAAATCCCGAAGTAAAGATGAAAATAAAAGAATTTTTTTTTTTGTTTTCTAAAATTGTCCTCCCTCAATATTTCTTTAAGGGTTTTTTCTTACACATACTTTTAAAAATTTTAGAAAATATGATCTATACAATTTGAAACTTTGGTCTTTTTTGGACTTACCATTATGGAATAAAAGTACTTTGTATAAGTCATTAAAAGTATGTTGTAAAGATACTATTTAAAGACTGCTTAAAAGTTCATAATTTCATTCTGTTTATTTTCCACATTTGTACTATGGAAGGTTATCTTTTTAGAAGTTGAGATGAGGGAGCAGTTCCTTGCTTACAATATTATTTTGTATATACTTACCAATATCTTCTCATATTGTCAAAAAGGCATAGACAAATTTGGTGAAATTGTAAAGCAGGCAGTTGCTGGTGCTTAAAAATGTTAATTTGTTACAATTTTGTGTTTTCCATTTCATGTCTTCTCCTTTTGAGACCTCCCTTTTAGGCTTGTATACTTCCTGTCTCCTCAGTTTACTGACCCTTTTGCTGCTCAGTGTCTTTTGGATTCGTTTCTTCCATTAAATATTTTCACAGCCTTCCTCAAGTTCTATCTTAAAACCCCTAAAGGCAGGAATTTGGAGACTATGATAAGTAATTGAAAAGGTACTTGACCTACTTGCCTTGGATCTCAGCATAGAGGTGCTTGCTTACTTAAGCATAGGGGTTGATGGAGGACCTGTGGAGCCAGACAGACCACCTCTCCATGTATTAGTTTTCTGTCTTTGGAAAATAAATACCTTTGAGCTTAGACTAGCTCATCTAACAAACAAATAATCTAACAGTATCTAATTGAGAAATGTGAGCATTATATTACACTTAAATTATAATTTATAGATATGAGCATTACATTATATATAAAGTGCTAGGATAATGTCTGACAAATTCCCATTAACTATTAGATAGTACTATTAGAAGCACTATTAGTGTTTGTTTAACTCTAGAGCCATCTTTGTACAGCTGCTGAGAGTCTTGGTTTTAGCTCTTCATTTTTGTGACTAATAATGCTTAAGTTATTTACATTTTATGTTAATGGCAAACTGGCTCTACTTTTTCCTACCATTATATTTAACCTTTAAAATTTAAATTTTTATGGAAAAGGTGTTTTAAGAAGGCATAATCTCAGATTCCTATTTTCTTCTTCTTTTTAAAAACTCAAACTTATAAAAAACTTCCTCAGAGGAAGTTATCTTTGATAAAGTAAGTTTATTTTTATTGTCATTATAATATTACAGCTTTCCTAGAAATTTGCAGGGAAAAGCATATATTAGTGTACTATTAATTATAAGCTTATTTAATATTTTTTTGTAACCTGTGAATATGCTTAGTTCTTAGGCATCATAACTTAAAATACTAACTGAAAAATAAAGGAAGCACAATTAAGCTTTATTCTTATATTGTATAATTTTGGGGATTTTGGACATGTTTATTGACTCTAAGAAAGCTGTTTAGCATGAGTCACTTAAGTGATTATATTTATATTTATTTGTTCTCTCCAAGTGCTGAGTGAGCAGTGTGCAATACTTTGGCCTATTACATTTATTCATTTACTTATCGACCTTTCATTGAGTGAGTATTATGTGTTACATACCATGCTTGGTCCTAGGTGGATAAGCATGGGTAAGATATGGTAGAGTTCATTTCTTTTGTGGAGAAACATGTGAACACATAATTTTGATACGATATGCTAAGTTCTATAACAGAGGTATATAGAAAGAAGCATGTGGTTGGTACATTTAACTTGGCATTTTATTAGTTGGGGAACAAGGATTGATGGTTGTATATGAGGCCAGGCAATTAGGTAAGAATTGTCAAAGAAGATGTTTGTCTGGGCCAAGTTCAGAGTGGCCCAGGCTGGTATATCTGAGGGAACAGAGAGCAGAATATAAAAGGAGCACTGTTATCATTTGTAGATGACATAGGAATCAACCAAGAAATGTAAAACTAAGGAAAGTTCTGTGAGATTGCCAGATATCAAATCAGTCAGTCAGTCAGTCAGTTAAGTAGCTCAGTCTAGTCCAACTCTTTGTGACCCTATGGACTGTAGCACGCCAGATTTGCCTGTCCATCACCAACTCCCAGAGCTTTCTCAAACTCCTGTCCATCAAGTCAGTGATGCCATCCAACTGTCTCATCCTCTGTTGTCCCCTTCTCCTCCTGCCTTTGATCCTTCCCAGCATCAGGGTCTTTTCTAATGAGTCAGTCCTTGGCATCAGGAGGCCAAAATATTGGAGCTTCAGCTTCAGCATCAACCCTTCCAATGAATATTCAGGATTAATTTCCTTTAGGATTGACTGGTTTGATTTCCTTGCAGTCCAAGGGACTCTCAGGAGTCTTCTCCAATGCCACAGTTCAAAAGCATCAATTCTTTGGTGCTCAGTCTTCTTTACAGTCCTACTCTCACATCCATATATGACTACTGGAAAACAGATATTAATACATATTAAAAAGCCTTACTATTACACATTCCCACAGCTTAAAAAAATATTTGCCTATTTATTTGTGTGTGTCAGATCTTAGTTGCATCACAGGGCATGTTTCTTGTGGCCTTCAGGCTCTCTAGTTCTGCCATGCTGGCTTATTTGTTTTGCAGCTTGTGGGATCTTAGTTCTTTGACCGGTTATTGGACCTGCGTATTCTCCTTTGGAAGGCAGACTCTTAATCCCCCGACTACCAGGGAAGTCCCAATTTTGTGCCTTTTGATAGTGATTTCACTATCTAAAATGACTCCCACATATGTATAGTGTTCAAGCGCTCTCTAGTGTTCTTAAGTTCAAGGAGTCTGTGATGTGTTTTATGGAGAAGATATTTGTGTTACATCAGCTTTTTCAGATATGAGTTATAGGGCTACTGGTCAAGAATTCAAATGGATTTCATTCTGCAAATGAAGGAGGGGAATGTCCTCAAATTCCTTGCAGTAGGAACCCACTTAGGTGGCACCAACCTTGACTTCCACATGGAACAGTACATCTACAAAAATGATGGCATCTAAATCATAAATCTGAAGAGAGCCTGGGAGAAGATTCTGTTGGCAGCTTGTTCATTGTTGCGATTGAAAACCCAGCTGATGCTGGTGTCATATTCTCTAGGAACACTGGCCAGTGAGCTTTGTTGAACTTTGCCGCTGCTGCCGCTGCTCCCACTTCTATTGTTGGCTGCTTCACTCCTGGAGCCTTCACTAACCAGATACATGCAGTGTTCTGGGAGCCATGATTTCTGGTGTTTACTGACCTCAGGGCTGACCACCAGCCTCTCACAGAAGCCTATGTTAACCTGCCTACCATTGCTCTGTGTAAGACAGATTCTCCACTGTGGATATTGCCATCCCATGCAACAACAAGGGAGCTCACTTAGTGGGTCGAGTGCAGTGGATGCTCAACTGGGAAGTTCAGCACATGCGTGGAACACTCATTGGAAGTCATGCTTCATCTCTGCATGATATCCTGAAGAGATATCTACAGATATCCTGAAGAGATTGAAAAGGAAGAGCAGGCAGCAGCTGAGAAGGTGTGACTGAGGAGGGGTTTCAGGGTAAATGGACTACTTCAGCTCCAGAGTTCACTTCTCCTCAACCTGAGATACTGGACTGGTCGCAAGGTGTGCCGGTCCCTTCCGTGCCTGTTCAGCAGTTCCCCACTGAAGAATGGAGTGCTCAGCCTGCCGCTGCCCGCTGCTCTGCAGCTCACACTGCTCGGGCCACGGAATGGGGAGAAACAGCCACTCAGTGCTCTTAAACTGTTCTTCCTCAAACTCTTAAAATGGAAATTGGGTTGACAGAAGATGAACAGTTGTAAAAAAAAAGAGAATATATCAAGTAAGATGCTTTTAACAGAAGCACACGTAAAACAAGAAGCAAATATTGATCGTAGTGGAAATATTGTGACCACAGACTCACAGTAACTGTATTTCTCCTAGGAGCAATGGTTCAGTAGTCACTAGTTCAGTGTTTATGGTGACTTTATAGCATAATTAATGCCAATACACTGTATATGTCCAGCATCTAGTGAAAAAAAAAACATACAGGGAGGTTTAGTAAAAATAATTCACTATTAGGAAATGGTTAAATTGGTGTTGGAGGGCTGAAAATCAGGAAACCAGAGGGAATACAGGCACAGCTATCACCCTTGGGGGAACAAAGGCAAGAAGAGGCATTCTTAAAACCTTCAAGTTGGTCCAGTGGAGCCAGGACACAGTTGTCTGAGGAGAGAGAACTGTCGGGATGAAGGATACAGACAGGACATTTCTGGGACTGTGAAGGAGCTGAACTTGGAACAGCTGTTGCTGATTCAAGGAATGAAGAACCATTGCTGGGCTGAGCTGTATGAACAGCAAGGAAATAGGAAAAAGCAAATTCCACCTATTCTCTTGCGTTCGAGTGTCCTTGGAAGAAGCTAAGAGAAAACCAGCTGGTGAAGGAGGGCATGCTGAGTTCCAGCTCCAGTATCACAAAGCAATAGTAGATTTGGAGCTGAGAGGACTAAAATTTTGGGTTTGTTGGTTACAGTAAATAACACTATCCTAAGTATTACTACAAGAGTTTTTGTTGCAGTGTTTTTCTTTTTAATTAATTAATTTATTTTGGGACCCATGAACCAGTATGTGGGATCTTAGTTCCATGACCAGCAATCAAACCTCTGCCCCCTGTATTGAAAGCATGGAGTCTCAACCGTTGGACTGACAAAGAAGTCTCCTGCTGCAGTGTTTTTTTATTGTAGGGGAACTGAAGACAAGCAGAGTGTCTACCACTATGAAAGTGTTGCTGTTCAGTCGCTCAGTCTGTCTGACTCTTTGTAACCCCGTGGACTGCGGCAGGGCAGGCTTTCCTGTTCTTCACCGTAGCGTGTGGGGAAATGGACAGTCTTAAGGAGTGGTTGGAGGGTGTTTTGAAGGCAGCTTGCTGGAAAAAGAAGAGCGTGGTTTGTTCTTTTTCTAGAGACTGGCAAGTATTCTGGGTACCTGTATGCTTTTACCACTGAAAGATAACCAATCAGAAAAGAAAAATTTTTTCTCCTTAGTATATTTATATGCTTTTATTTTGGAATTGGTAGTTGGAAATTGGGAGAAAGAAAGGTCTCTTGTCCTTAGAGTATATTAGACAGGCAGATATTGCTATTTAAAAGCAATATAATAAATTAATATTTTTATTAGGTGGATACATAGTTAAATGACTCATGTAGAGACTGTAAAGCCATTGTCTTATCAAGCACTATGTGCCCTGAGAGATAAAAAGTTTGAAAATAAATTGTAGTTGGAGTACAAATGATATGATTTTATAAAAATAGAATATGACTAATATGTATTACCTGTTTATGTTTATGGAAACCTCACTTGAGCACTAGCAGACCACAATGTACTGTATATTTAGAAACTTTCCCAAACTACACTATAGAAGAATTTATAATTGCTAAAAAGAGATTTATTGCATTTGGATACAAGGTTGACCATAGTGGAAGCAGCTGATTTATATGCTAACAGGAGCAGCCTTGGAATTGGTGATTTATAGCATAAATCCTGGAAAAGTTATCAGGTTACCTCTTTAAATGGGGTATGGAAAGAAAGAAGCTAAAAGCTAGAGTGTTGGCCAAACTTCTGTAGCCGCTTCCCAAACATCTAGTCCTTTCAAGAGAATGCTGGGAAAGGGAAAGCCCTGATTTGTAGTGTTTGACAATTTTTGTGCTGTGAATACTCCTAACCATGGGGCATTTAAAAATTACCTACATGAAGTCAGTAAATGCAGAATTGGAATTAGATGCTGGCAGTCAGTTCTCTCACCTGTAACTTCATCTTACCCCACAATAGATGAGATGCCACATGCAACTCACCAGCAATAGGCTCTTATTTCCATTTGGCCTTTTAGTGATCTGATTCAAGAGTATCATTCCAAGGACCTGCTTTCTAGGCCTACTTGATTCTAAGTGGCTTAAAACATTATAAACCAAATATCAGCTATACCAGAAACTTCTGGTTAGCCTAGCCCCTGATTCCCATCATGCCTGTGGAAGGTAGTTCCTGGCAGGCCATGAACACCCTCACATTTCAGTGTCACACCACACACCTTTCACTGTCTGCGGTGGGGCTTCTCCAATACCACAGAGGAGAGGGGGAGCCCATTCCAAGCCTTGACTTGGATTCTCCCTGAAAGCAAAAGCCTGAGCTAAGGACTTGTGTCTAGGTAGTTTATTTAGGTGGTAGCACCAGGGAGCAGGGATGAGAGACTGGGCAAGATGAGGAAAAGAGAAAAGAATCTTATAAACTTGCATTGTCAGAGTTACTACTGAGTCCAACTGTGACTTGATGTGACCCAGAACCTTCTGAGGATTGTGTAAAATGCCCCTTAGAATTCTCTACATGGGGGTCAACTGGAGGGAGCAGTTCTTCACCCTCACTGGTTGTGTCTTAATCCTGGACACTCAGTCCTGGGGACTTCTATGGATATGCACATACTGAGTGGGTTCCCCCTGTTCTCTGTGGTATTGGAGAAGCCCCACTGCAGACAGTGAGAGATGTGAGGTGTGATGCTAACAATGTGAGGGTGTTATGGCCTGCCAGTAACTATCTTCCACAGGTGTGATGGGAATCAGGAGTGAGGCTAACCAGAAGTTTCTGATACAGCTGATACTTGGTTTATAATGTTTTAAAAGGTGGATGAAACATTTATTCACAGTGAAGCAACTATTTACAATCACGAGATTAAATTGCTTATCAGAGTACTGAAAAAATTTTGGGAGAAAATGTAGTTTTTTCTCCCTTCTCTTTCCTTTTCCTCAAGTAAAACTCTGGGTTATACAGTGTTTCTGTGTCATAATAAACCCATAGAAAGGATTTTAATCAAGTTCATAAACACTGAATATACATGAGCAAATACATTCATTAATTTAATGAATACTTAAAGTTAGTTTTTTTGCATAATTTCTGAGACATAAATTCCTAGTTTGCACATGGTAAGTGTTAATATTCCTGTATTTGACAATCTGAATTCTGAAATAAAACATTAAACTCTTATGTTTGTATTACTGAAAGGAGTAGCCCACCCAAACAAGGATCATTCGTATCTAGGTGCCATATAGTAAAGGTTCTTCTTATTCAGCTGACTATAGGCAAAAAGATACCTATTCCTAAGAATATGTGTATGAAAAGGGTTCTTACAGCTTAGGACATGATAAGTATTTGCACTGATTACTTGAGAAGAACTAAACCTATATTATGTGAAGAATGCCTACCCCAAACTTTTTAACTTGTGTAGATTATAATGTTTGCAAACTACAGCTTTAGTCAGATCCTGTTTCCAAATGAATCTACCTTGTAGCTAGAAGCCAGAATTTTAGTCCCATATCTGGTGTGCCTGTGTGAAGCCTGAGCAATTTTGTGTCCACTGAATCATAGCCTTCCATCTAACTTTCCACCATGTTCATTTAATCTAGGTGACTGGGTTTCTGCCCAGTGTGCTTCACTGTGGCTCTAACTTATGCCTCAGGTTGGATGTTTTTAGTTGAACCACCTGAAATAGGGCATTACCACCACCTAACATACAGTGACATTGCTGGGTAGAGACTCCTGCTGCAGTGTCCCACTCTCTAGATTGTTGGTTGTTAGATATTGTAACTGGTCCTAATTAAATACAAGTTAACTGTATTTCATTAGGCCACCAAGCTACTTCGATTGGGCTCAGCTCTTTATTGTTGCTTGGTTCTTTCTCTTGTGCTTTCTCACTGCTGAAATTGAAATAGAGCCTGCCTAAAATGCAATATGAACTGTATACCATTTACTACATAGTTAACATAATTAAAAACAGTTACTATTTACTTGAAAACTTTATGTTGTTAAAATTTCTATTTCAACACCTGTATTATAAAATGAAGTCTCATTATTATTTTAGATACCTAGATTGCAATAGCTTAAATTCTTACTGCCTTAGTGCTGGAAATCAGCCCCTGAATGTGTTTCTGGTTTATTTTTGAGCCATGCCCAGAGCTCTCTCAGCTGTGTTTAGGAAGAGGTCCATCATGTTTTCCTGTTTTGGATGCCTTGCCATGCTGCGGCACTGCTGCTTTTGCTCTTGTTCTCCAGGTCGATATTCCATCTAATTCAAGAAATAGACCCTTTCCTTAATTTTCTACAGGATAACATTTTAACTAAAGTTTATACAAAGAGGCAGGAAAAAGAAAAGACAGCACATCATAATTATGGCAGTAACTGTGGCTATGCTCAGAATCCCATGGCCTTGAAAATGATTTTGATTTTTTTCAAAGCTGCAAGAGCAAGTTGTTTCTAGAACTATCAATACAAGATGCTTTGGTGTTATAATATAGTCAAGGGACTGATAGGGTAGTTAATTAATAAAAGAAATGTCACCCAGGATGTCTGTGCTGGGAATTTTCATTAACAAGTTGTAAAAGAAATAACAAAGTAATCAATGAAGTAAAGCAGACATGATTGACTATAATTACTGTGCTCGTTAAGGTTATTGACTAACAGCAAGATGAGCTGTCAGAGTTGAGGCATGGCACTCTGAGAAAATTAATCAGAAGAACATTCATTTTAGCCCTTCTGTTTTCACCAAGGCAGTGAAGTTAATGTGTCAGTTTTAGTAATTCAGAAATAGTTAAATCAAGATTTAAAATTTTAGCATCCACATATTCTGACTAGCATCTAAATACCATATTTGGGTTTACACAAAGTGAAACAGAGGGAGAGGGAGAAATTAAGTGGTAAGTATATAAAGACAGCAAGCAAGACAACCGTAGTTTGTATCAGGGTAATAGCTGTAAACATGGAGAGGCAATGGGTTTGAAGGATATTTGAGAAATAAAATTAATAGCATATCATTTTGTCATGATGCTGACATCTTTAATTTCTGTATCAAGGCAAATATAACTCCTTCCAGGAAATTTTCTTGGTTACCTCCTCCTTCTAGAGCTATTTCTTCTTCATTTGAAAGCCAATAGCTATTGGTACTTTATCTTGTATAGTTAATTTTCATATGCCATGCTGTTAAGGACATTGCCATTGCCCCTGGCTTTTATTCCAGTGGTGAAAACAGAAAAAGTAAACATATAAATAAATATGCAAGGTTGTGATAAGTGACTAGGGGCAGTGAGGAAAGGTAATCAGGTAATACCTCTCTGAGGAATTATATCAAAGATGAGAATGAGCTAGGCATGTAAATAGCTGGGAGAAAATGATTTCAGGCAAAAGAACAGCAAGTGCAATGGCCCTAAGGGAATAAGCCTGGATGTTTTTTGGACAGAAAGTGTAACTGAAGTCAGTGAACTAGGGGGAACAGTACTGTGAGTCCAGTGGGAGAGGTCGACAGGAGCCAGATCATGAAGGGTCTTGTAGATTTGGTAAATGATTTTCCTTTTGTGCTATGGATAATAGGAAGCCATTGGATAACTTTATGCAGGAGAATAACATGAATTAAACTGTCTTATTAAATATCATTTAGATGCTATGTAGAAAATGGATTGCAAATGCCTCAGAATACTTGGGGTAGGGGAGACAGAGACAGGTGGATGTATTCAAGATAACTTTTGGTAGGATTTATGGAAATTCTTGATGATTGTAAAGGAAAAGAATGAATGAAAGATGACTGCAAGATTTTGGCTTAAGCAATTAAGTGATGGTGCCAATTACTAGAGTATGAGAAATAGAAATAGGGTTTTTACACCCCTCCATCCCTTAATTTTTTTAAATTATAATTTTAAAATTGAGATATACTTGACCTACAATGCTATGTTAGTTCCAGGTGTACAACATATTGATTTGATATTTCTGTTATAATCACCATAAATGAGATAGGTTTGAAGGGAAAAATCAAGAACATTTTTTTGGGTACAGAATAAATTTGAAATGTATGTTTGCTCTCCAAATGGAAATAGCAGTTGGATATATGCCTCTGGGCTCCTGAGAGAGGTCTGGGTTGGGGATACAAGTTTGAGAATGGTTAGCCTGTGAAGGTGTGACTGTTGAGTGTATCAGTTAGTTCAGTCCTTACATTTCACTCTGCTCTGCTACACCTCCCTGTCTCATTCCTTAATGGCACATTGGTGGGTTCCATAATTTTCCTGCCATTTTCAGTGCTTTAAGGCCTGCTTAGTCCAGTTTGAAACTTTCATCTCATTCCTATTTAAATCTCATCTCCTCCCTTTCCTCCAGCACTGACCAGATGTCCTCTTGAGGGACCTGAAAGGAGGAAGGGGCAAGATTGACTTTTCCACCACTTCTCCTGCTCTGATATCTTCTAGAGGAGATGAGTAGTTGGCCTGCTGCTGCTGCTGCGTCGCTTCAGTCGTGTCCGACTCTGTGCGACCCGCTAGACGGCAGCCCACCAGGCTCCCCCCTCCCTGGGATTCTCCAGGCAAGAACACTGGCGTGGGTTGCCATTTCCTTCTCCAATGCATGAAAGTGGAAAGTGAAAAGTGAAAGTGAAGTCGCTCAGTCGTGTCCGACTCTTAGTGACTCCATGGACTCCTTTAATTTTTCAAGTCCCCTAACTATTTGTCTGTTGCTGGGGCTGAGAGGGAAGCATGATGTGCTTTTTTTTTTTTTTTTAATAACTGATTTTCAGTAAGCCCCAGAGAGAGATGTCTGTCCTCAGACACTGAAAATCCCTTAGCATGTGATGTACACAGAAGGCTTCTTTTTCTTTCATTTGGAGCCTTAGTTGCCAATTCTGAGCAATAAGAAAAATTCTGCTCAGCGTCCTATTACAGATCTCATTTTTAAAACTGTCAGATTGGATGATGTAATCCCTGCTGGGGATTTGGCCACATGGAAGTTGTGGATAGACTTTAAAATGGTCCTTATGGCAGTGAAGGTGACAGAAGTCACATGGAATGGGTTTGTAGAATAAATGAGAAGTGAAAACATAGGTATGGCAAGCAGCTCAGGGAAGTGTTGTGATGAAGGCAGCAGAGAACTTGGGAGGAGCAGCTGGAGAGATCTGTAAGGTGAAGCTGATGTTTGTTCGATGTTTTAAAATTAAAGGTGGTGGCCTGATTTTCAGCCTAGGAAAGTAGAGAAGGGGTTATAATGAAGTACATGAGATAATGAAAGAGCAGAGTCCTAGAGAAGGTAGGTGAAGAAGGGATCCAGAGCAGGAGAGGAGAGATTAACCTTCGGTAGGAGCAAGGGTACAGCTTGAATTGTAATAAGAGAGAAGTCAGGACTCGAATGGGTGGGTTTGTAGATTTGATGATGAGAAGGTAGAGGCTGTCTTCCAAGATGGCTGTTTTTGTGAATGAGGCAGGAGAGTTGGTTAATACTTAATAACAAGGTGGGTAGAAAGGGAGAGTGGGGTAAACATCTTTTTACTACAGTATACATATGTTGAAATAGGAGCAGATTCATCTACAACGCCCAACAAAGTACCAGAACTAGTTATCACATATTTTTAGAATAAAATACCTTTAATTATCACAAACTGAAAGTATTCTTCACTTCAAATATCATCTTAAAAAGGTGTGACAGAGGCAAGGTGAGGTGAACAACACAGAGGCTACTTGGAACGCTGGAATGAGAAAGAGGATTTTGGGTGGGACATTCCAACTTCCATCTTGTGTTTAAACTCCAGCTAGGTGCCTCTCCTTAGTCAATAAAACATGAATTAGGGAAAAAAAAAGTGTTATAGCTGTTCAGAAAATACACATTTTTACGTCTCAATCTGAAAGCCAATGTTTTCGGGTGTCATATATAGAATAAAAAGGACTCATGGTTCATGCAAAAGCTAACTTTCATTTTTTAAGGGATTTTAATGTAAAGAAGAAATTGTATTCCATTCTGATTAAAATACTGATTGTACCCTGAAAGGCTGATTTCCCAGGAGGGACTGCTGATAGGGGTTGAGTTGTTTTCTTTTTGGAGGCCTCCCTTCTGTTCCTCTAATCTAACTGGCCCCTGACACAGGGCTCTGCGTCAAGGGGCTTCTCAGTACATGTGGCTGAGTGAGTTTGTCTGGGGCCAGCCCTGATACCTAAAGCCAAAGACACCCTTGATTACCTCAGAAGGATCTCTGTGATGGCTCTGATTTATTCTTTTTTCTCTTTTTATCTAGCTCCTCTATCCTTAACCTTTGTTTGCTTGCAGGAAGAATGTGAGCCAAAATTTTAAAGTTTTAAAAGTATAAAGAAAGAAAACAAGTAAATAGGGAAGGATAATAAATACTGAACAAGACTGGGCAAGGTGACAAGATGGAATTACTGTGAAAATCTGGAAGCGGGCCAGGGCACAAAATGCAGTGGCTGTGTAGTTTACAGGAACTATTTAGTGTTCAGCATGCTTCAGTGATCACCCAGAGAAAGCCAGATTTTTCCGGTTTTGTTTGCTACCCTATAGTTTGCTATGGAAATCTGACATAGGTGATCTGTATTTTCTGTCACCCAACCGATATAAATATAGAGAACCGTGGGGCCTCTGCTCATCAAATCCGACGTGATTTGAATTGCTAGGAGGAGGACCTCTTGTGGCTATAGTGGGAAATACTTCAGCTAAAACCTATCTTGCAGGCTGCAGACATTTTTAAGAGGGAATTTAAAAAAAACACGCAACTTTATAGAGCTCTTTAAAATTATATTTCATTGTTTATACTATTTAATTGCTTTGATTATACCAAGTAATATAATTGCATCTGTATTGCATCTCTGAGGAGCTCAATGTAATTGGAAGCATTTCAGATTTGATCCATGTAAAATCACATATCCTCTGAAAAGTAGATAGAAAGAATAGGGGCTTTCATCTCCATTTTGCAGATGGAAAGGAGAGGTACAGAGCAGGTAAGTAACTTATCTGTGGCTTTAAAGTAGGAGCAGGCTGGCTCATAATAGAATTTGGGTGTCTAATCCTGGGCTCAATTCAACAGTCTGTGTTTAGAAAACATTCATTATTAAAGCTCTAAAACAAAAACTTCTATTTTGCAAGTGAAAAGTGATTTCTTTATTCAAGAAAAGATGGATTGAGAGACATAAAACTTACTCTTTGTTTTCACTGTGAAAAGAGGCTGTTCCTAGATTCTCCAGGGGGAAAAAGCTGCTTAAAAAAAAATCTGGGGAAGACAATATGTTAGCAACTAAGAATCGTTAGAGAAATGTAATGTCAAGTGTATGCACATTTTAAAGGAAGCTACATGAAAATAGTTATTTCACAGATTTCCCTAGAAATCATATAAAATGAGACCTCTTTCATAATTGATTCTCTGACAATTTGCAGACCTTGCCTTTTCCTCTTAGCTCCCTAATATTTGTTCTAAGAGTGCCTATAGAGCTAATAAAAAAATGCCTTTAAAAGTTTTTGAATTCAGCCTTTTAAGAACAGGAATTCCAAAACTCAAACAAACAGTTCTATTTTAGGGGTAGTGACCACCTACTACTACAGTCACTACTTTTATGACTTTGGAAGAAAGTCACAAATGTGTTAATGCCTAAAAGAATATGGTACAAGTTCAGGAGGGGTGTCAAGGAATAGATGAAGTGATTAAGCATAAAGCAGGGGTATGGAAGATTGTTCCGGTGAATGTTAAGATGTTGATAGTGAGAGATTAAAAAGGGAAAGAGGAAATATATAAAAGAATAGCTGTAGGAAAAAGAAATTTTGTTGGAAAAAAGTTTTTTTTGTGTGATTTTAATAGTGGTTTCACCTGTGGAGCTTTTGGTAAGTCTTCACTTACATTCTTTATTAATAATTACATGGGTCTAAATAAACCCTAGAAGCACAGAGCATGATGCTTGGTAAGATTTCAGAGGAAAAAACTATCTCAGATGTGATACAGAATTCTACGGTACTGAAGACATTGAATCTTACATAATTGATCTTTTGATGTGTGAATTTCCTGGACTTTCCTATTATCCCCGCTTTACCATTTTTCACTCTCGATAATTCCAGCATTCAGCTTTAATTAGATGTAAGAGGTCCTTGTTTTAGAAAGGTACTAGAGAAATGCGGACCCTACGTATTTAGAGCTTCCTGACAGCTATGTTTGTAGATCTCTGGGTAAAGTATGTGTCTGGCCTTTTTCAACAAAGTATTTTCGGTAACAAGTTGTCAGTGAGGTCAGTGACTAGCAGTTCAGGATTAGATACCACCCACCCTGGTTTGTAACCTCCCCCTTCTTTCTCATCCTGGGTGAATGACGCTCAGCTGAAGTGACTGCCCCACTGCCACTGCCTCTCAATTTGGTACTCTGCAACTCTGTGGCTAACCAAGAAGTCTTATTTTCTTTCCTCCCCCAAAATCTTTTCGGAAAATTTCCTACAAGAGCCGAATTTTAAGCACATTTACTCTATAGGATGCAACAGAAAGGTAAGAGTCAAGTTGTAAAAAGAGGAGCTGGACTTCAGTGCATTCTTGTTTCTGCGTTGGAATTGCTCTGCCTTAGTTACATATCGTAGGTTTAAAGTGTGGGGTTTCTTTCTGAATTAAAGAACATCACATTATTATATAAAACAGGAATGTTTTGACTAGTTATGTTGAGAAGTATAGGCTTTCAAGCTAAGTTTAAAGTTATAAATAACTTTCAAACTAGTGCCAGGGGAAGCTAGTAGCCAAGGTCGTGCTGTGCATTCAGAGAGTTTCTGGCTATAAAAAGCCGATTGGGATCCAGTGCAGGAAAAGATAAGATATGGCCTGGATACATGTGCCTTGGCATGGGGCTGGGGCAAAATATTTGAAGCGATTTTACTTTCAACCCAAAACTTGTTCACAGTAATGGGAGATTTTAAAAATGAGATGTGGCAAAAGCCTTAATTTTTGAATTTAATATTTGCTTTATATACTTGTTTTACAATTGTTAATAATATTAGGAAATTGAGGAATTTCTCAGAGCTATTTTTATTGCCATTTATAATCAAATGAAAATCACACTAGATGAGATGAATATGGGAAACAGTCATCAGTCATGTAAAGAGAAGGTCACTATCTGACAGTGGCTGGGTGACTGCAAGCAATTGCTCTTAGTTGCACTGAAAACAGAACTGGAGAGAAATACAAATGGAAACAAGAAGAAATTTAGGTTAGGCATCAGGAAGTTCATTAACTGTGCATGTTTTGAGTCATGGATACGCACCACTAAGACAGCTGCAACATATCTGATGATGTAAGAGATCCAATGATTTGCTTAAAACACACAGGTGGGAAAAATAGGATTTCAAATTAGCCTTGGTTCTGGGTTTATGGCTAGGTCTTTTTAGACAGTCTAAAATGTCAACATACTGAGAATCATTGTGGTTTGGAGATAGAGATTCAAATTCAAATGGCATATTTGGATGAACTATTAAAATTTTGTTATCCACCATAAAAAAATTACCTTAGTAGTGGCATAGGACAATTTATTAAATGGAGAAGCCCAAAATACGAAGAGCATATATACAGTTATTTTTTCCATTTGTTGTGTCCTGTACACACTCTGTGTCTCTCTTCTTAATTGAGTGAAATATTGGGATTTTTATGGTAAAATTTATTTTTATTTTCATTATAAAAGTGATATGAGATCATTGTAGGGATTTTAAAAGCACAGACAAAATTATCTGTAATCTCATTGATACATTTTCTTTTAGTCTTTTTTCTCTGCATAACTTTAAAATGAATCGCAGTAATACTGTGGATAAAATTTGGAACTTTGCTTTTCATTTAACCTTTACCAAAACATTTTCCATATAATATTACCTAGTCTACATAGATGTTATTTTAGATTGCTAACATTCTTCCAAGTGAATAGATATAATTTTATTAATCATTGTTGAACATCTAGGTGCTATGGTGTGTGTGTTTGTGTATTTATTTATTTTAAAGATCATTTCCCTAAGCTCTATTTTTAAGTGTAGGCTTGTCAGATTAGGGAAAATTAGAGTTGAAGACAAAGATTGTGATTTTTTAAGAAGATGGCTTTTACTGGTTTTCTTTTAAGGTTTTGTATAATTCTTTATCTCCCAAATGAAATATTTATTGAGTGTCTGTGAGATGCAAAACATAGTTATCAGGCACAGAGATAGCAATATATTTAGTATTTGGAAGGATCTTATCTAGTTACAAAATTTCTCCTTATGAACTTTCACAGGTATCAACAAAACTACATGTTGAAAATTCTTCATCTCTGCCCGAAACCAATAGACAGTATTATTGACTGCTTATGTTATTTTGGACTTTAAAACAATAGAATTTATAAATAACTTTTGTAGAGGATTATCTATATGTTGTGCATATTTATATGAATTTTATGATCTGTGTCAAAGAATTGGGAAGAACAAATATTTTATAATAGAAGTCTGTGGAAATTAGAATTATTTGGAGGAAGTCTAGGCAGCAAAGTGTAAAGAAAAAGTGTAGAAGGCGCATGTTAAAACAGAGTTTCAGTTTTCAGATTTTCTGCTTATGGAAACATGAGAATGGAGTACGGCATGGGTAGGGTGGGAGTTAGGGAAGACATGAAATTTTAATTCTGTTATTGGTGTTGAATTTGGGATTTATGGTTATAGAAATAGAATATATTGAAGTAAAAAGCCAAGAAATTGCTAATAAATAAAACAATTTGATTTTCAGAGGTAGTGGCTGGTACAGAGAAGTCAAAATGGAGAGAGTAGAGGTATCAGTATTTGGTGGGAGGTGAGGTATAGGGTTGTGAGTTTTTAAAGAATACATTTTGCCTGGATCACCTTGTTTTAATTGTAGAATTTTATTTTTTCAGTGGTATTTAGAGAAAAATCATAGCTATGGAGGGATGGGAGTTCCATTCTTTATTCACTCTGAACTTCTGCTAGCATGTTTCTATTTTTTCTTTGATATAGGAGGGATTAAGACTTAAGCAGAGAAGTTGGCAGCCCAATCTTGCCTGAAGAGAAACTATGTGCTTCGTAATGAAGACTTAAAAATAGTGTTTATTTATGGATCATTGGCTCATGGGAATGTTACTCTAGAGACTCAAAAAGAATGATTTTCTAAATCTTGTTTCGATACTGGATTTTAAGTGACATGATAGTGTGGAACTTTGGGTGGAACTCCAGAGTTTTGCCAAGTTGCAAACCTAATGGAAAGTGACAGATAATTGAGACTATAGAATTTTTGAAAATGAACTTGACTGTTAGCTGTTGCACCTGATTTTCACATGCTTAATTACTATTTTTAACTATATTATTGCTGTCTGGCACACAGCCAGTAATCTGCTACCAATTTAATCACTAACTTCCACGATCTGAGAAGTAAGTAAATTCCTATGTGCACATAGTAAATTAGGTCAAATTTATTTGGGACCCCCACTGCCTTGCCTCTTTTTCCTGCTTTTCATTATCCTAACTGGTATACTTGGGCTGCTTCAGGTCCCTCCATTAATGGTGAAAAACATTTGATGGAGAAGGCAATGTTTAATATAAAAACCTTTAAGTATTGGAACTTGAAGACTTTAGCCCCTATTTTATATTAGCACCATTCAAAATGTGATCAGCAGTTCTCAATCTATTACTGGTTCATGAAAGGAGACTATACAAGCATTTATCTTCTTTGTTTATATGCATATAGAATAGAGAGTTGGGATGGAGGTGTACTAGATAATACATAAATAACTAGATTATAAATGAATAACTAGAATGAATAATATCTAGTATGATTAACTAGATAATAAATGAATTACCAGGTCTCAGCTGATGAGTCTTCTGGAGGTAGTATCAATGCAAAGAGGCCCTGGATTAGCTCATTGAGAAAACAGAATGACAGAGAAGCAGGATTCCTCAAAGGGCTACTTTGGCTCTACTCCAACATTGGCCTTGGAATTATTCGCTCTTTCTAGATGACTTGTGTCCCAGATATTACTCTTAGTGCTGGGGATAGATACTAGCGAACCAAATTAAAGCCCTGCCCTTGTGGTGTTTCCTTTCCAGTGTTTGTGTTTTTATGGATAGGGATGAAGATGAAGGGAGAGTGAGAAATAAAACCTACCTCTCTGTGGTTCTCCAGAAGTACCAGGGTCTTACTTAGTCCAGGGCTGGAGCTCATAGATTATGTTTTCATGGAAATTTGCAGGATTAATTAGCTTTTCTGTTAGAATCAGCAGTTCCCTTTCCAATATGGGTTAACAAAAGAATCCTAGTTTTAAGGATCAAATAATCACTGATATGCATTGCTGGTTGCCTATGCAATATCCATGTATTCCGCTCTTGCTAACTTACAGAACCCTGATTTAGGTCAAGAAAAAAAGGCTTAATGCTATACGTAGTTATCTGCATCTTGTGTCCCCCCTGCTTTCTCTGAATTAGGATAGTTGCATTTAGTTAAGATATATGCATAGCAATTCATGTAGACCTACCTCATAGTTTTTCAGTTTCTTCATAGTGTTTTACTACTATATGTGAAACAGGAGAGAAGGGGGCAAGATACAACCTTTAAAAGAATGACACAGCCATGGTATACGACATGAACTGGTTAAAACCAACTAGTCCAAGATAGTGGAAGATTTGGCTTCCAGTGGACCTTGAACTTCATTATATGCTCATTGTCATACATTAGTATGCTAAATGACACACCCACAAACACCATGACAGTTCTGAGGCTCACCATAAAAGTAAAAAAGTAGATGGTGGCCCAGTTCCTGGAAATCCCCACTCTTTCTCTGAATATTATAGTTGAAATAATTCACCAACTCATTAGCCTATGAGATTACCCAACCCATAAAAGCTAACTACCCCATATTTTGGGGCCTCTCACCTTCTGAGATGGCCCACACTCTGTGGAGTTATTTCTCCCAAAGCCATTCTTCCCTTTTGAGATGGACTGCATTTTGTCTATGGAACATGCATCTCTAAATAAATTCACTTCTTACTTATCACTTTGTCTCTTACTGAATTCTTCCTGCAATGAGACATAAACAGCCTGAGCTTCATTTTGAAATTTATTTTATTTAAAAAATTTTTGGCTGCAAATGAGGCTTTGTTGCCTCACTAGGGCTTCTTGTTGGGTGCACAGTCTAATCTTTACTTCACTAGAAGGAGGATCCTTAACCAATGGCCCATCAGGGAAGTCCCAAACCTGAGCTTCTTTATGTACTGAGATCAGATATGCAATTTCAGTTAAAGACTGTGGGTTAGAGTCCTGGCACGTGGTTCAAGTTCCATCTGAGTTGTACAGTTTCATATGGATGTAGCATAATGTATTTAGCTCATTCTATATTGATGAATATATTTATTGTTTTTCATATATATATTTTTATGTTGCTATGCCATAATGAATATCCCTGTTCACATATCTTGATGTAATTTTATGAATATATCTTTAGGATAAATTCATTACATAGAATTGCTGAGTCAAAAGGAATGTTCATTTTACAATTTAATAAGTATTACCTTTAATTGGAAATATCAACTGAAGGTTAAAGAGTATAGAGTATGCATAATTTAAAATTTGAGAGCTATTATCATATTTTTCTTCAAGAAGTTCATATCGATTTTTACCCCCGCAAACAGCATATGTTGAAAGCTTATGTCCCTAACTCTTACCACTGTTGATAATGATCTTTTAGTGATAGGTAAAAATTATATCTTGTTCTTTTGATTTGCATTTGATTAATAGTAAGTAAGGTTGAACAATTTCTAAATATTAGCCCATTGTATTTCTTTTTTTATACAAATTGCCTTTCCATATTTTTTGCTCTTCTTTTCTTTTCCAGTTTTATTGAGATATAATTGTTATATATCACTGTATGCTTAAAAGGTCCAGCATAATGGTTTGTTTCACATGTATAGTTGATTCTTGAATTGAATGACACAGATCCACTTATAAGCAAGTTTTTTTTTTCAATAGTAAATAATGTATTACATGATCTGTGGCTGGTTGAATCTTCAGATGTAGAACTGAAGACATGGAAGAACTGTGGATGTGAACAGTAACTCTAAACTATATGTGGGGTTTTAACTGTTAGGAGGGTCAGTGTTCCTAATTCCTATGCTGTTCAAGGATCACTTGTATTGTAAAATGATTACTGTGATAAGTTTAGTTTGCATCCATCGTTTCATATAGACACAATAAAAAGAAAAGGAAAAAAAGAAACTAAAATTTTTTTAGTTTAGTAAACTCTTAGGGTTTACTCTCTTAATAACTTTCATGAGTGTCATACAGTAGTGTTAACTATAATCATGTTGTACATTATATCCCAAGGACTTATTTATTTTAAAACTGGAAATTTGTTCCTTTTTCACTGAAGTTTGTTACTTTCCTCCTATTCTCTTTCCCCCAACTGCAATGCCCCATCTCTGGTAAGCACAAATATGATCTCTTTTTGTATGACTTTTTTTTTTTTTAAAGATTCCACATGCTAATAAGATTATACAATATTTTTCTTTCCTCTGTCTTATTTCACCAAGCATAATGCCCTCAAGTTCCATTCATGTTGGTATAAATGGCAGGATTTCCTCATTTCTTAATGACAGAATAATATTTCATTGTACAGTATGTATATACCACAACTTCTTTATGCATCAATCATAAAATGTCCATCAATCATGGACACTAAAGTTGTTTCCATGTCTAAGCTATTGTAAATAATACTGCTATGAATATGGGGGTGCAGATATCTTTTTGAGTTAGTGTTTTGTTTCTTTTGAATATATTCCCAGAAGTAGAATTACTGGATTGTATAGTAGTTCTATTTATAATTTGTGAGGAACCGCCATACTGTTTTCCACAGTGGCTGCACCAGTTTACAATCTCACCAAGACAGTACACAAGGGTTCCCTTTTCTCCGCATCTTTGCCAATGCATGTTATCTGTTTTTTTGATTATGGCCATTCTATGGTATGAGGTGATATCTCATTGCAGTTTTGATTTGCATTTCCCTAATGATGTTAGGGAATGATGTTGAGCATCTTTCAATGTACCTGTGGACTATTTGTATATAGTCTTTAGAAAAATGTGTATTCCTGATCTTTTGCCCACTTTTATTTATTTATTTTTGCTATTGAGTTGAAAAAGTTCTTTATTTTGGATATTAATCCCTTACTGAATATATGATTAGCAAGTATTTTTCCCTATTCTATAGGTTTTCTTTTCACTTTGTTGATTGTTTATTTTGCTGCGCAGAAGCTTTTTAGTTTGATGTATTCCCAATTGTTTATTTTTGATTTTGTTTCCATTGCCTGAGGAAATCAACAAACAAAAATACTACTAAGACCTATGTCAAAAGTATGCCATGCTTACTGGATATGGTTTCTTCTAGAAGTTTTATGGTGTTAGTCCTTACATTTAAGTCTTTAATCTATTTTAGGTTAATTTTTGTGAGTGGTGTAAGGCAGGGGTCTAGTTTTACTCTTTTAATGCAAATATCCAATTTTTTTTAATACCATTTATTGCAGAGAGTCTTATCCATTGAGTATTCTTGGCTCCGTCATCAAATATTAGTTGACTTTATACTTAGATTTACTTCTGGGCTCTCTATTCTGTTCCACTGGTCTATTTGTCATTTTTGTGCCAGTATCATACTGTTTTGGTTCCTATAGCTGTATGGTATACTTGAACAGGAAGTATGATGTCTCTCACTTTGTTGTTTTTTTCTCAGGATGACTTTGGCTATTCTGGGTCTTCTGTGGTCCTATATAAACTTCAGATTTTTTTTCTTCTTCTGAAAAAATGCCATTAAAATCCTGATAGAAATTGCATTGAATCTATAGGTGGTTTTTGGTCAGTCTAGAGACTGACATTTCAACAATAATAATTCTTGTAATCCATGAACAATGGATACTTTTCCATCTATTTTTATCTTCTTAAATTTTTTTCATCATTGTTTTCAGAGTAAAAATCTTTCACCTTCTTGGTTAAGTTTATTCCCAACTATTTTAATGTTTTTCATGCTATTTTAAATGGAATTATTTTCTCTTTTTCAGATAATTCATTGTTAGCGTATAGGAATGCTACTGATTTCTGTATGTTAATTTTGTATCCTGCAACTTTATGGAATGCATTGATTAGAATGAGTTTTCTCAGCTTTTCAGTAGAGTCTTTAATATTTTCTATATATAAAATTATGTCATTTGCAAATAGTGACAGTTTTACTTCTTCCTTTCCAAATCTGATGCCTTTTATTCTTTTTGTGTGTGTGATTGCTCTGGCAAGGAGATCCAGTACTTATTTTTTTTTTTAATTGCCCCATAGTAAATTAAGCAAATTATTTTTTTGTTTACTTAATGTGTTGCAAGTATTTTCCTCCAATTTTTTGTTTATTTTACTTTTATGTTTTATTTTAAAATCATACATAAAATAAAATATTTTTGTGTTTAGTTTTTAAAACCTCTTCCTTTATGATTTCTGAATTTTGTGTTTGGTTAGAAAGGACTTTCTACTTCAATTATTATACATAACTGTATTATATATAAATTCACTGATACTATCTTTCAGAATTTATAACTTTTGCTATATCTGGAATTGACTTTGCACAAAGAAATGAGTCTTGGAGTCAGCTGAATTTTAATTTTTCAACTAAATGTTTATTTAGTTGATCTAATATGATTTATGTAAGAGTCACTCTTTCCTGCTAATTTAAAATCTTTGTCATAAGATAAATTTATGTTAGAGTCTGTGTTTCACTCTTTCTCCTGTTGTGGCAATATTCTTTTTTTAAAAAATTTTTGTTTCACATTGAGTATAGTTGATTTACAATGTTGTGTTAGTTTCAGGTGTACAGCAAAGTTTTATATATAAATATATATATATTCATTCTTTTTCAGATTCCTTTCCCATATACGTTATCACAGATATTGAGTAGAGTTCTCTATTCTATACAGTAGGTTATCGTTGGTTTTCTGTTTTATATATAGTATTGTGTATATGTTAATCCCAAGCTCTTGATTTATCCCACCTTCCCTTTCCCCTTGGTAACCATAAGTTTTTCTGGTAATGTTTCTTATCTAATTTTTCTGTAATCTCTACTTTCCCTGCCTTTTCTTTTCTTCTTTATTTATTCTAAAAAAATTTTTTTTTCCATTGAAGATGACTCACAATATTGTGTTAGTTTCAGGTGTGTAGCAAAATGATTCAGTTCTTTTTCAGCTTATATTCCATTATAGATTTTTATAAGATATTGAATATAATTCACTGTGCTAAATAGTAAATCCTTGTTGCTTATTTATTTTATTTATTGGAGTTTGTATATGTTAATCACATACTCCTTATTTGATCCTCTCTCCCTCCCTGTTCCTTTTGGTAACTATGTTTGTGTTCTATGTCTATGAGTTTGTTTCTGTCTTTATATATGAATTCATTTGTATTATTATTATTTTTTTAAATTAATTAATTTATTTTTGGTTGCACTGGGTCTTCATTGCTGCATGTGAACTTTCTCTAGATGTGACAAGTGTTTGTTGGTGGCCACTTGGATTATTTCCATGTCTTGGTTATTATAATGCTGCCATGAACATTGGGGTGCATGTGTGTTTTCAAATTAGAGTTTTCCATTTTTTCTTGATATATATCCCAAAGTGTGATCATTGGATCATATAATAGCTCTAGTTTAATTTTTTTGAGGAACTTCTCTACTGTTTCCCATAGCGGCTGCACTAATTTAAGGTTCCCACCAATAGTGTGGGAGGGTTCTCTTTTCTCCACACCAGCATTTATTTGTAGATTTTTCAGTGGTGGCCATTCTGACTGGTGTGAGGTGATACGTCATTGTGTTTTTGATTTACGTTTCTTTAGTAATTAACAATGTTAAGCATCTTTCCATGTGCCTGTTGGCTATCTGTGTTTGTGGAAAAGCATCTACTTAGGTCTTCTGCCCATTTGTTGATTGAGGCATTTACTTTTTTTTTTTTTTCCAATTTTGAGTTGTATGAGCTTTTTGTGTATTTTGGATGTTAACTCCTTGTTGGTCACATTGTTTGCAAGTATTTCCTCCCATTTCATACATTGTCTTTTTGTTTTATTGATGGTTTTTTTTTGCTGTGCAGAAACTTTGAAGTTTGATTAGGCATCATTTGTTTGTTTTTGCTTTTATTTCTGTTTGCTTTGGGAGATGAATCTAAGAAAATATTGCTAAAATTTATGTCTGAGAATGTTTTTCCCTAGTTCTTGTTTAGGAGTTTTATGGTGTCATTTCCTATATTTAGGTCTTTAAACCGTTTTGAGTTTTTTTGTATGTGGTGTGAGTTTTCTAATTTCATTGATTTATATATAGCAGTCCAGCTTTCCTTACACCCAACACTTGTTGAAGAGACTTTCTTTTTTCCATCATATATTCTTGCCTCTTTTGTAGTATAGTAACTGACTGCAGGTGCATGGGTTTATTTCTGGGCTGTCTATTCTAGTTCATTGATCTGCAAGTCTGTTTTTGTGCCAGTACCACACTGTTTTGATTACTGTAGTTTTGTAGTATAGTCTGAAGTCTGGTTATACCTCCAGCTTTGTTCTTTTTCCTCAGGATTGCTTTGGTAATTCTGGGTCTTTTGTGATTCTATATATATTGTAGAACTTTGTTGGGGGGGGGAATAATTTTGATTTTTAAAAATCATTTTATTTGTTTATTTTTATTTATGGCTATACTAGGTCTTTATTGCTAGGCATGGGCTTTCTCTAGTTGTGGTATATAGACTTCTCATTGCAGTGGCTTCTCTTGTTGCAGAGCATGGGCTCTAGGGCACACAGGCTTCAGTATTGGTGGCACATGGGCTCAGTAGTTGTAGCTCCTAGGCTCTAGGACACAGGCATAGTAGATTCTATTGTGGCACCCTGGCTTAGTTGTTCCATGGCCTGCAGGATCTTCCTGGATCAGGGATTGGACCCATGTCTCTTGCATTGGCAGGTGGATTCTTTACTACTGAGCCACTAGGGAAGCCCTATATTGTAGGATTATTTGTTTTAGCTCCGTGAAAAATGTCATTGGTAATTTGATAGGAATTGCATTAAATGTGTAGATTGTTTTGGGCATTATGACTAATTTAGCAATATTAATTCTTCAAATCCAGGAGCATGGAATGTTTCCATGTCGTTGAATGTTCTTAAATTTCCCTTATCAGCGTTTTACAGTTTTCAGCTTATGGGGCTTTCACCTCCTTTAAGTTTATTCCTAGGTATTTTATTTTTTTGATGTGATATTGAAAGGATTATTTTTCCATTATTAGTGTAAAAAATGCAGCTGAGTTTAGTATATTAAGCTTGTATCCTGCTACCTTGCTGATGCAATCCCTACTTTTAAAATTATTTTCTAACATATTTTAGTATCTGGAAGGATTAATCTTTCTCCTTATTCTTTTCTCCTCCTTCAGGGTTTTCTGATATCTAATCACATACTATTTATTTCCAGATGAATTTTAGTGTAACATTTTAGAAAATTATTATAATAGCCTTTGAATATTTTAATTCAGGGAGAAAATAATGCCCTTTTAATGTTTAGTCTACTTATACATCAGGGCTTCCCTCATGGCTCAGATGGTAAAGAATCTGCCTGCAATGAAGGAGACTCAGGTTTGATCTCTGGGTTGAGAAGGTCCACTGAAGAAGGGAATGGCTACCCACTCCAGTATTCTTGCTTGAGAATGCCATGGACAGAGAATCTAGGTGAGCTGTAGTCCATGGGGTTGTAAATAGTAGGACACAACTGAGCAACTAACACAGACACACCAAGTCATCATCTTTTTGTTTACTCACTTCTTTTTTGTCCTTCAGTGGAGTTGTCTTTACACAAGTATTTTATACATTTTGGTTGTTATCTTTGGTATTATTCATAGCCTGGCATCTTTCCTTCCATCACATTTTTAACACTGGCTATTTTTAAGAAGGATTTGAGTCCACGTTTGTATTTCTAAGATTGCCTCTGGTGGTTGAGGCACAGCTGATATACAAATGGGACTTGGGGGCCTGGATCTCTGAGTGTGCTTCTTCAACTAGGTATGTCCTCCCTGAACTGTACCATCATCCAGCCCACATATGTATATGTTAAAAACATTTATTGATTTATTTGCCTGCATCAAGTCTTAGCAGTGGCACGAGGGATCTTTGATCTTCATTGCATCATGTGGGATCTTTAATTGTCGCATGTGAACTCTTAGTTGTGGCGTGTGGAATCTAATTCCCTGACAAGAGACTGAACCCATACCCCTTCATTGGGAACATGGAGTCTTAGCTACTGGACCCCAGGGAAGTCCCCAGACCACATATACTTTATTTTTGAAGCATTTTTATAAAACTTAAGTTTTTAAAGGGAAAAATTTATATTTGCATGTTTATTTTTATTTTAGTAAAGAGTGCTTTAGCTAGAATTCTTGATTGCAACCAAGAGTCTGCTCTGGATAACTCCAGCTGAGTTTTTCATAAATGATACTAGACAACTCATAGATTTTCTTGGAGAACCATTGAACAGCCAAAGAAAATGCAGCTATAGGAAGAATGTCCAACTGTACCTGAGGAATGGTCCTATGGGTGTACTAGATTCCATTATCCCTTGCTCTTACACTGGGCAGTAGAGTCCTTCTACAACTATCCCAGAAGGCTCTGATGTCTGTAACCTTTAAAAATCTCATCCAAGCTGTTTTTGCTGGTGAAATCTGGGTACCACTACTTCAAGGGAGTCTGAGAAGAGCAGGTTTCTTAACTTTGCAGTCTCTCCAGTAGAGGAGGAAAGCTGGGCCAGGGCTGGAAATGGTGTTAGCAAACAGCATTTGCCACAGAGGGCTTTCAGTTAAAATACATATTCCTTTGGCCTTGACCTTAGGTCCTCAGTTCTTGGATTCTCTTTTCACAAGGAAACTGCTACCAGTTTCTAGTGAAAGTTAAAAAAGAATTGTTGCATGTCAATATGTACAAATTTACTTTTCATCATAGCTACCACTTGGTTGAATTTATTTTTCTATGCTATTCTAGATTATTTTAGTGTTGTTTCTATCTATTGGTGAGGACTGATATTCTCTAGTAAGGATGTCAGTCAGTTCAGTTCAGTCACTCAAGTCGTGTCCGTCTCTTTGCGACCCCATGACCACAGCACGCCAGACCTCCCTGTCCATCACCAACACCCAGAGTTTACCCAATCTCATGTCCATCGAGTCAGTGATGCCATCCGACCATCTCAACCTCTGTCATTCCCTTCTTCTCCTGCCCTCAATCTTTCCCAGCGTCAGGGTCTTTTCAAATGAGTCAGCTGTTCGCGTCAGGTGGCCAAATTATTGGAGTTTCAGGCTTCAACATCAGTCCTTCCAATGAACACTCAGGACTGATCTCCTTTAGGATGGACTAATTGGATCTCCTTGCAGTCTAAGGGACTCTCAAGAGTCTTCTCCAACACCACAGTTCAAAAGCATCAATTCTTCGGCCCTCAGCTTTCTTCACAGTCCAACTCTCACATCCATACATGACCACTGGAAAAACCATAGCCTTGACTAGACGGACCTTTGTTGATAAAGTAATGTCTCTGCTTTTGAATATGCTGTCTATGTTGGTCATAACTTTTCTTCCAAGGAGTAGCATCTTTCAATTTCATGGCTGCAATTACCATCTGCAGTGATTTCAGAGCCCAGAAAAATAAAGTCAGCCACTGTTTCCACTGTTTCTCCATTTATTTGCCATGAAGTGATGGAACCAGCTGCCATGATCTTCGTTTTCTGAATGTTGAGCTTTAAGCCAACTTTTTCACTCTCCTCTTTCGCTTTCACCAAGAGGCTCTTTAGTTCTCCTTCATTTTCTGCCATAAGAGTGGTGTCATCTGCATATCTGAGGTTATTAATATTTCTCCCAGCAATCTTGATTCTAGCTTGTGCTTCATCCATCCAGCCCAGCATTTCTCTGCATATAAGCTAAATAAGCAGGGTGATAATATACAGCCTTGATATACTCCTTTCCTGATTTGGAACCAGTCTGTTGTTCCATGTCCAGTTCTAACTGTTGCTTCCTGACCTGCATACAGATTTCTCAAGAGGTAGGTCAGGTGGTCTGGTATTCCCCTCTCTTTCAGAATTTTTCACAGTTTATTGTGATCCACACAGTCAAAGGCTTTGGCATAGTCAATAAAGCAGAAATAGATGTTTTTCTGGAACTCTCTTGCTTTTTCTTTTTTTGTAAGGGCATACAAATTGTTAAAATATGAAATGCTTTTGTATTCCTTCTCTCTGTCTCTAGTAGCCTTCCTTCACTTGGCCCCTTCCTGGGACCCTCTAGATTTTCCTTAGACCCAGCAACTAAAGGATGAACCCTCACATACAGGGGGCTTTCAAAGACCCAGCTCCAGGCTAGACTCTTATTAGTTGGGGCCTAATCCATGCTGGTTGTTAAATATTTTTCATATCTCCCCTAATTGTAGGCAAATGAAATCCAATTGGATTCTATATATTTCCTAAGCTTTTTTCTCTGGTTACAGTTCAAATCATACTGATGAGGAAATATATGACAATTTATGTAAGTAGTCTCTCTTGATGCACATTTAGGTTGTTTCTAGCTTTTTATTATCACAAAAACAGTACACACTGCAGTCCTTGCCTTGCATCTTTGTACACATGTTCAGGTTCCTAAACTATTTGTTTAGTCTAGGAATTTGTGCATATAAAATTTTATGGATGTTGCCAGAGTGCCTCCTCAAAAGGTGTTTAACCGGTGTATACTTCAACCAACAGTATATGGACAGCTAATATTTCTTTAGCTTGTCAAAGATTTTTAAAAAGATTTAAAAGTTGTTTTAGTGAAACCACTGTACCTTCTTTAGTTATGATAATAAAAAAAAGGAAGAGAAAAAATTATATTAGTTTAGTTTGACTGGCTCTTAATACAACTATACCAAAATGAGATCATTGCTCTCTTTTCCAATTAATAATATTTTGATACTATATTAAAATTTTCTGTGGATTAACATTAGATTTTCAGAGTCTACCTTTTTGATATATGGGAGAACACTTGTCAGTTCCCTGTGCCATGATTACTCAAAGATGCTAACCATAATTTTGTGATATTTTTATTATATTTTTCAGTGTTCCGCAATATAGTGGTTCTCACCCCAGAATACTTTTGCTTCCCAGGAGACATTTGACAATGTCTACAGCTATTTGTGATTACTACAACTAGGAGGCTGATGATACTGGCATCTAGTGGATAGAGGCCAAAGATGCTGCTAAATATCCTACAACTCAAGACAGCCTTCCCCCTCCTACCCCCTGACTCCACAACAAATTATCCAGCCTAAAATGTTAATAGTGCTGAGAATGAGAAGGCCTGCTATAATAAAATACACCTGGAAATGGACATTTATTTAAACAAACATTTTCCCACTGTCTTTTCTGTCTGGATTATCAATTTCTTAAGATTGTTGGTGCAGTCTTTCCTTTTTTAAAAAAAGTAATGAATTTTTGGCTATGCCGGGTCTTGATTGCTCTGCAAGGGCTTTCTCTGGTTGCAGTGAAGTGGGGCTGCTCTCTAGCTGTGGTGTGCAGGCTCTAGGGCATAGGGCTTCAACAGTTGTGGAGCATGGGCTTAGTTGCCCCACAGCATTAGTGGAATCTTCCCAGACCAGGGATCAAACCGGTGTCCCTGAACTGGCAGGCAGATTCTTAACCACTCGACCACCAGGGAAGACCTTGTTCCTTGGTATATAATATGAAAGCAAACTCCTCTCTGTAACTTGTTAACCTGGAATCTACCTGGGAGTAGAGGAGCTAGGTTGTACTTTTCTTGTCCTCCCACCTTCAAATACAACCTAAAAGTTTTTATGTTGTTTTGTGTGTTTTTCACAAGTCTTTGCTCATTGTAGTAATCCTTTCTTCTAATAGGCCAATATCACTTTTTCCTTCTTTTGTATGTCCTTTAAAAATCTGAGTCTTTAGAAAACTCCTTAGACAGCACATTGAGTTATTTTTACATACAGTCTCTCCCATTTTTTTCCCTCATTTGTGATTGCAGCAGTGAGTTTTATTTTTTGACCTGTCTTTCGTTTTAGAATCTCTGGTTCTGGGAAATCCTTGTATTTTCTCTAAATTGCTAAGCAATCTAAGTACTTGTCTTACTTTGCTTTTTATTTTCTTCCTTGGCCGTAATGAACTGTAAGGTGATATATTCAATTTTCCCCAAGGTTCCTGTCACTTTCACTTCACTAACGCATTCCTCTTTGTTGGTAAGGATTAAGCCCAGGGTAGCCCTTCCATTCTTAGTTTCTTTTGCTCTCTGAATGAAAAAGTTGCTGATAGAAAGGCAGATGATAAAGGAGAGCAGTGATTCCTCAGTGCAAATTTTAATTACTTTATTGTCTCTCTGGGTTTACTGAATTCTTTTATTTTAGTTTTTAACCAGGTCTCTTTTTTATCCTGACATTTCACTTCAGTCAACTTTCTTTTCATTTTACTTAGAATTTCCATCACTTCTTACCTAGAATTTTTCACTTTCAGTATTTCACTGAGAGAACAAGAGTTGATGTATTATAAATTCTTTTTTGTCTTGAGGATAATTTCCCTGTCTCCCTCTTTTATTGTTTTAATTTTGGATTTTTTTTCCTGTTTACTTATTTTTTTAAAGACAGGAGATTTATTCAGTCCTGGTGTTTATCACGAGATAAATACATATCTATATCCCTTTTGACCTCTGTCACTATCAATTTTGGAGCTACATTATTTCTCTCTCAAATCTTAAAATGCAGGGCAAGTATTTAAATTCCTGGGCCACAGGAGCTACATATTCACATGGGGCAACTATTCGCCTATTCCTAGGTCCTCTATTGGAGGTGAATTTTATCTTGGATGATTTGGAGCAATTCAGATTCCCTTTTCTAACAGAGATGCATAAAGCCTAGTCTCTAGCATGGCCTCTGCCAGTGGTTTTTTTTTTGTATGTCTACTCCTACTGTTGGGGCTGTAATATCCCAGGGCACAGTATGTCATTCTTCCCTTGTCCTCATTTATCCTGTGTTGCATTTTTAGGAACTAAAAATCTTCCAGCTGAGTGTAGTTAGAAATATACTGCTGGAAGGTGGCCAGGAAACATCTCTGGCTATCTAAAAAGCAGCTCCTGAGCAGTAACAGAGGGAAAGCTGGCTTTTTCTTTGGCTCTCTCAGCCTCAAGTCTCTGATAGGAAGTCAAGATACATGGATTTGAGGGTCTGGCCCTGTGGCTGCTTTAAATTTAGGCACAGCGGAGTTCTGGGTTCCCTCCCTCCTCATTTGTTCCGTCCATGAAGTAGATAAGGTAGAGTGGCCAGATTCAGCAAATAAAAATATAAGACACACAGGTTTGACTTTTAGGAAAACAGCCAATAATCTTTTCAGTACATTTCAAACACAGCATAGGACATATGCCAGAAAATTATTCATTGTTAATCTGAAATTCAAACTTAGCTGGGCATTCTATATTTTATCTGGCAACTATAAGGTCAGAGAAAATTTCCCCCAATGTTTGAAACAGTTGAGGAGGTCTTTTGTGCCTCAGGTACTGGTGTAACGGGGTCTTTTCTGGTTTTGTGAAGGTTGCCCTTCCCAGTCCTCCTTCACCTGCAGGGCCGGTCAGCACTGAGAGGACTGGAGGAAGTTTGTAAAGAGTCTGGGAGCCTTTAGAGAGGAACAGAGCCAAGACCTGGACTCCTTCCCTGTAGTTACTGTTAGAAAGTATTTTGTGCATTCAACTGGTCATGATTAAAAAAGGACCGAGTAAGAAAGAACATCAAAGATCTTAGACTGGGACTCCTGTTGTGATTTGCATTGCCCAATGCGAGATGCTGTTTGGGTACTTGTGTGACTGGAAGCAGAAGGCCCTCCTGATCCAGCCACTTGGTGCTTGGTGAACCGAAAAGTTCTAGGCATGGCTGCCATGCTATACCTCTAGGGGAGCAGGCTGCTTTTCTCTTTAAGAATCACTGTGACCACTGTATTTGCAAAGCAGAGGCGGAAAGGTCACATGGAACTGCAGGGGATCTGTTTTCATCAGTAAACTGTGTGCCAGGAGCAGAACACCAGCAGCCCTCAACAGGGCCCTCTTGTATCTAATAAAATTTTCTGGTTTTCTCTTTCTGAGGTATGTGGATTGAAAGGCTCCCAGAATTCCTGATCAGTTTAAGGAACAAGAGAGATACTGGACTCCCTGCCAGGGTGGCAGTTGGGAAGTATTTTGAATTGGAAAATTAATAGATAGGACCTCTTTTTGCCCCAAACTACTGAAGTAGTCGCTACTGTTAGCACATATATACATGTATTTTATATATTTGGCATGATAACATATATTGTTTTATAAATAGCTAAGTTCTATAAAAGTTTCTTTTTTTTTTTTCTAGGATGACATGAACTGAGAAGTCTTGTGCTTAGCAGTTTTAAAGATATAGCTTGGATCAATAAACATGTTAATAAAAAAATGTAAAGTTTTGTGATTCCTTATCATTCTTGCATATTTTTCATCTTTGTCAGCCTGTATCCATTAATATTTTTAAAAGACCAAGCTAAAAATTTTACCTATTATAGTTAATCATCCTTGGTAATTATTTTTAACTTTAATTACTTGTTTTACTTTGGTGCCTTAGTTTATATCATATAATCTTGTGTTTATACACACACTAAGCTAAAATAATATATTGATTGTTGATCCTCTTAATTACATTCTTCTAGTGGGAAATATTGGGGAAGGCAATGGCACCCCACTCCAGTACTCTTGCCTGGAAAATCCCATGGATGGAGGGGCCTGGTAGGCTGCAGTCCATGGGGTCGCTAAGAGTTGAACACGACTGAGCAACTTCACTTTGACTTTTCACTTTCATGCATTGGAGAAGGAAATGGCAACCCACTCCAGTATTCTTGCCTAGAGAATCCCAGGGATGGGGGAGCCTGGTGGGCTGCTGTCTATGGGCTCGCACAGAGTTGGCCATGACTGAAGCGACTTAGCAGCAGCAGCAGCAGCAGCGGGAAATATAGGAGCATATTTATTATGATCTTAGGGTAGGAAATAATTTCTTAAGTAGGACCCCTAAAACATAAGCAATAAAGTAAAATATTTAATTGCATTAATATAAAAACTTTCTTTGTGAAAAAATCACATAAAAGAAGATAAATGAAAGATACCAACTGAGCAGATATATTAATATTTACAAATTGGCCTATAAAATGGATGGCATTGTTGTTCCCCTTTTCCTTCCCATGTATCTACATCCTTTGCCATGTGACACTGTGGTTCTTCCTGATAGAGACAGAGTATATTTCCCTGTACTTGAAAACGTGGTTAGTATTAGACTTGTGTGATTTGCTTTGCCCATTGAAATGTAGGCAGAAGAGGCAGAGTGCTTGTTTGAAGCTTGTATTTTAAGATGCATTGTGTTTCCAACTGTTCTAATATTTTTGTTGTTGTCATGGGAAAAACAGGGTCCTGGTAGCCTCCTTGTCCAAGGAGGATGAGAAACACGTGATGTAGATCTGGAGTACAGCTTGGAGTAAGCCAGCGAGGCCCATCCTGGCCAACTCCCAGCCAACCTGAAAATGCACAAGGCATAATGTTGTTTTATGCCACTGAGTTTTAGGATAGTTTCTCATGTAGAATTACTGTGGAAATAACTGACTTATAGACATATTCAGTTGAAATTATCTGAAGAACTCCTAAAAAATTAATGAGGAAAAGAATGATCTTAATAGGGAAATGGGTCTATGATACCTGAAAAAGTAATTCACAGATAAGAAAATTGAAATGACCAATACATAGGTGAAAAGATGTTTAGTTTGTTTCACCGGTTATCAGGTAAATACAGATTCAATCAATGATGAGACAGTTTATCATACCTATTAGATTGGCAAAAATTAATGTCTGGCAATAGCCTAGTATCTGTAAGAATATGAAAAAAATAGGACTTTTATATATATAGATGGTGGAATGCTTAGAGACTTCCCTGGTGTGGGGACATGGGTTCAATCCCTGGTTGGGAAACTAAGAGCCTTCATGCATATAGCATGGCCAAAAGAAAAAAAATCACAAAGAAAGGGTCTTTGCTATTTTGCTATATTTCTGTATTAAGCAGGGAGAGGATATTTTCAAGGAATATAATTATATATAGAATTTATATACAAAGGATTATATATAGAATTTGTAGAGAAGTTTTGGAAATTATTAAGGAAAAATAGGCAACCTAGGAGAAAAATTGGTAAAAAATATAGATAAGCAATTCACAAAAGGAGTGTTGAATGGCTAGCTAATCAACCTAAAACAGATCACCAATTACATTGGTAATCAGAAATGAATATTAAAATGACAATGAGATCAACTTTGTACCTCTCATGGTGGCAGAGATTGAAATGTCATGCAGTCTCTTGTTCTGGTAAGGAGGTGTGGGACACATATGAATACATGTGGTCTGCTGCTAATATTATTTTGGACACCAATTTGGTAATATTTGCTGAAATTGAGTACTCAACATACATTCTGACCCAGAAATTCTACTTTTGAATTGTTTTACTTGCTAGTGCTGCCATAACAAATTACAACATGATGGGAGGCTTAAACAACAGAAATTTATTTTCTCATAATTTGAAGGCTAGAAGTCTAAGATTAAGGTGTCAGTAGATGTGTGTTTGTGTTTTCCTGAGGCTTCTCTCCTTGACTTGCAAATGGCCATGTTTTTTTGCATATCCTTATATGGTCATTCCTCTGTGGATATCTGTGTCCGCACCTCTCTTCTTTTTTTTTCTTTTTTTTACTGTCTGCAACTTAATTTTTTAATATTAATTTTATTTTTACTTTATTTTACTTTACAATACTGTATTGGTTTTGCTATACACTGACATGAATCCGCCACGGGTGTATACGAGCTCCCAATCCTGAATCCCCCTCCCACCTCCCACCCCATATCATCTCTCTGGATCATCCCCATGCACCAGCCCCAAGCATCCTGTATCTTGTATTGAACATAGACTGGTGCTTCATTTCTTACATGATAGTATACATGTTTCAATGCCATTCTCCCAAATCATCCCACCCTCTCCCTCTCCCTCACAGTCCAAAAGTCTGTTTTATACATCCGTGTCTCTTTTGCTGTCTTGCATACAGGGTCATCATTACCATTTTTCTAAATTCCATATATATGTGTCAGTATACTGTATTGGTGTTCTTCTTTCTGGCTTACTTCACTCTGTATAATAGGCTCCAGTTTCATCCATCTCATTAGAACTGATTCAAATGTATTCTTTTTAATGGCTGAGTAATACCCCATTGTGTATATGTACCACAGCTTTCTTATCCATTCATCTGCTGATGGACATCTCTTAAAAGGATACCACTTATATTGAATTGGGCTTCTCTGGTTGTTCAGATGGTAAAGAATCTGCCTGCAATGTAGGAGACCCGGGTTCAAGCTCTGGGTTGGGAAGATCCCCTGGAGAAGGGAATGGCTACCCACCCCAATATTTTAGCCTGGAGAATTCTATGGACAGAGGAGCTAGCAGACCACACTCCATGGAGTTGCAAAGACTCAGACATGACTGAGTGACTAAATTTTTATTGAATTAAGGCCCATCATAATGGCCTCATTTTAACTTAATCACATCACTAAAGACCCTATTTCCTATAAAGCCGTATTCTGAGGTACAGAGTATTGGGATATAAACATGAGTTTAGGTGAGGACACAATTCAACCCACAGCAGAACACATACATATGTTGTGTATACACACACACACACACACACACACATATATATGAAATATGCATATGTATATATATAAATCATATAGAGGGACTCTTGCAGAGGTACACAGAGACTTGTATGAGAATGTTTATTATATTATAACATTGTTTCCCATAGTAAATGGTTAGAAACTACCTAAACATACTTGAATAGGCATATGGTCAGATAAAATACATTATAAATGCATCTGATGCAAAATAAAATACAAAACAGAATGCTACAAATGCAAAATAAAAGAACTAAATCAATTATGTTAATTGAGAATGCCTCTTTTTCTCAAAAATAAGAAATGTATAGATGAGAAGTTCAAAGCTGATAACATCAATGACCCAAGCTCTTTCTGTAGTTCTGCTCTGTCATCTTTCCTCCTCAGGTTTGCAGTAAGATTGCTTGGTGTCTAGGCTTTATACCACAGATAACAGTAGGAAGGGTGAAGGGCCATGGCAACGTTGCTTCACCTTTTTATAGGTAAAGCAAGAGTTGACATCTCATTCTGTCATCTCATTCTGTCATACGCCATTCTGAGTTGGAAAGAATGCTGGGAAATCTAGTCTTGTTTGTTTCCATAGCAGTGAAAGGCAAGGGGGAGATGAGACTATGTGTTGAATGAGCTAAGCTGCAATTATAGTTCGTCATCAGTAGGCCTTGAAAATGTCATGTTAAGAGGAGAAACAGAGAGAGATTGAGAAATAGCAAGAGATGGAAATTACAATACTGTTGGTGTAAATTAAAAAATCCATACACACAGAAGGTGATTTATCATTGTAAAGATATGTATCATTATAAAGATAAATATCATATGTAAAAAAAGCCACAGAAAGTTGATTGGAAAACTGCCAACACTAACTACTATAGATTGGATGCCTATCAGAAGGAGGGGGTGAAATGGAGCTGATACTGAAGGATATAGAATATGATAGCAACAATAACAACAACAAAAACAACCCCAGGCTTTTCACACCAGTTTCATGAGTTGAGCTTTAACAGAGGAGCATGATTGATTGGGTCAGTCTAATTCTTTGTATTCAAGACCTGGGAGGAATAAAGCTGGGATGAGTCTTGTCACATGTGTGGGTTATTTAAATTATTGGGGAGGGTTAATTGTGCGTGTGTGCTAAGTCGCTTCATTCATGTCAGACTGTTTGAGACTCTGTGGACTGTAGCCTACCAGGCTCCTATGTCCATGAAATTCTCCAGGCAAGAATACTGGAGTGAGTTGCCATGCCCTCCTCCAGGGGATCTACCTGACCCAGGGATCAGATCCATGTCTCTTACATATCCTGCGCAGGTGTGGGCACAGTTATTTAGAGCCAAAAAATGTGACTCACTATGTTAATGACTGAGTTTAATTACTTTTCTTTACTCTGATTAGCACCATTCTTTTCACTATAGTTGAAGGACTGATAGGAATGGTGTTACAGTTTAAGTTTCGGGATGATAGCAGTTCTTTTTTAGATAATTTAGGGAGGTTGTAAGTTTTGAAAAATGAATTCTGTACATATTTTTTCTTGTGTTCCATAATGCAAAATTAGTAAGAGTTGACTTTTAGAGGGTCAGTGAGAGCATGAGTAAAATAAACATGGCTACTTGGTAGTGAAATCCATCATGCTTCAGTCTTCTGTTATCTTTGGAAACACAGAGTGGGAGAAAGGATTTCCTTCTCTCTTTAATATAGCCATCAGTGACTGACTGGCTCCCTTCTCTGGAATGAAGCAAATTGGCACAATTCCATGTCTTATGTGGGAACAAGACACAGAAGTTTATTTATTTTATTCCTTTTAAGCTTACTGTCATTCTTTTGCATTTAGTTGTGTATTCTATCCTTAAAACATCTCACACTCAATCCTCTAGATAACATACATAATTAATTAATATGTGTTAGTATGTTTTGCTTTTATTAAGCATTTGTTACAACTTTGGAAGCAGCTCTTAAGCACTTCCATTTTAGGACCATGATTCCTTATTACTTAATTATAAATTATTAACATGGATGGGGTAGAAATGGTGAAATGGATTTAATTTGTAAATAAAAATGTGTGAATTTAATGACTTCACCAACTTTTAAATCAGATGGGCAATCTACTTCTTATCTCTCACAGTTGTTTTCTAAGATTCAATGGTATTTGGATTTGGAAAAGTAGAATTCCACAATGAGAAATTTATCTTCCACAAAATAACAATAATTGACTAATGAATTATTTAATATTGTAATTAGTACTTCATTGGATTCTATGAGTAATTTTATAAGTAATTACCTTTTATACCAACTTTATAGGTCTCATCTCACATGAAGAAACCAGGGAGTCAGTGTGAACAAGACCAAGCAGAGTAAAGCAGAGCTTGAATCTGAAGTTTATCTTGCCTTTCTGCCTATGTTTTTCATCACATCCCTTCTTTTCCTACCCTTAGTGGGTTATTGATGCCTTCTCTCTCTCTACTCAGCCATGAGAGAGCTCTTCTTGTCTTATAGTTTAAGGCGTAACACAAATGCATAGTTATCATATCTTGATTTTTCGCCTGAGTTGCAGGATTCTGAATTTCCAGCTGCCGACGGGAATACCCATTTGCACATGCTACTCATACCCCAAACTTATCATGCCTACTATAGTCAGAGTAGAGCTTGCTCTAGATTTGCTCATTGGTATGAATATTATGTTATGAGCCATATGCTATG
Source organism: Capra hircus (assembly GCF_001704415.2). Classification (NCBI taxonomy): domain Eukaryota; kingdom Metazoa; phylum Chordata; class Mammalia; order Artiodactyla; family Bovidae; genus Capra; species Capra hircus. Next base: position 21,458,883 of record NC_030835.1, read on the forward strand.
AGTTATATGTTATGTTACTGCAATAGGGAGGTAATTCATATTTTTCAAGATAGACTATATAAAGTGTGTATAAAAAATTAAAATAGAGCATAAACTGTATGGAGGCATTTTTGTTAAAGGTAAAAAGGATTATTTTAAATAAGTAGTATCTATGGCAATGCACCCCTCTCCAGTACTCTTGCCTGGCAACACCCATGGACGGAGGAGCCTGGTAGGCTGCAGTACATGGGATTGCTGAGGGTTGGACTGAGCGGCTTCACTTTCACTTTTCACTTTCATGCGTTGGAGAAGGAAATGGCAACCCACTCCAATGTTCTTGCCTGGAGAATCCCAGGGACGGGGGAGCCTGGTGGGCTGCCGTCTATGGGGTCGCACAGGGTCGGACATGACTGAAGCGACTTAGCAGCAGCAGCAGCAGCAGCAGCATTGACTAGTCATTCAGTGCCCCCTCCCTACCAAAGCATTATTATTTAAAAAGGTTTTTTTTTTTTTTTTTTAGCCACAAGTAGAATCTAACAAGGACTTTACATGTAGGTGCTTAAGGCACCTGGAAAAAACAGAAATCATTAAATGAGACATAGTTCAGGAGTGCCTGCATCACGGAACGAAACTCAGGGTTGGAAACTGAGGACAGAAAGAGAAAATTAGTTATCTGTATATTCTAAAATGTGTGAGTGATAGGTGAAAAGGATAAGCAAATTACTGGCAAAACAGACTTTTCAGTTTCCTTCTGGATGCTTTCTTCTAAGTTAATTTGAGAAAGAATTGTTAAGTGTTGATTTTGTATTATAGAGAATATATCAGTTTAGAAAATTAAAGTTACAAAATTTTATGAAAAATCAATAACAGGATGTTATTATTTCCAAATAGGAAATATAATTTTTACATGGCCACCATGATAACTATATGAGGAAAGAAACAGCCATATTCAGATGTTAAAAGTGATGTTATAGAATGAAGAGCCCTAAAGTTGCTTTCATTATAAGGAATAAAATTCTCTTTTCAAAAAATTGCAATTTCCTATTTTGTATCGCAACTGAGTGATTATTTCTCTTCTCTTTGGAAAATTTAATTCTTTAGTATAAAGGATATGTCACTAGTGGCAAGCCTGTGAGCCTAAGAAGAGAGATCATTCTGAGCCTCTAGATCTCTTATTTTTGCTGTCGTTAATAGTAGACTTGATGTTTGTGATAATAGCTTTAGAGAAGCATGGAAAATTTGTATCTTTGGTTAAGATAAATTTGTGGTAGTTAATGATTTTAGCTGGGTCTGCATTCATGCTCAGTCGTGTCTGACTCTTTGAGACCCCATGGACTGTATCCCGCCAGGCTCCTCTGTCCATAGGATTATCCTGGCAAGATAGGGAGTGGGTTGCCATTTCCTTCTCTAGGGGATCTTCTCGACCCAGGGACTGAACCACGTCTCCTGTGGCACCTGCATTGGCAGGAGGATTCTTTACCACTGAGCCACTTGGGAAGCTGGATTTTAATTAATTACATAGTAAAATCTTTATTTTTAGAATAAATCAGGCAAATCAGTGCCCATGTTTTTCCAAACTGAAGTGGGTATTAAATTGTGAAATAATTTGTAGCTTGTATGAGGACTTTGTTACAGTCATAACGTTGCATGCTCATGAGAAATAATGCAGTGATAACAAGAAACGTATCCTCTAAAATTACTTTATAGCTCCTATTATAAAATGGACAGTTAGCAAATATTAAACAGGGCAATTAGAAAATATTAAATGGTTTACAAATATCATATGCAATTTTGAAGAAAAATTATTTTGCTTTATAGTGAAGTTTATTTTTAAATTTTGGGATTTGTTTTTGGATTTTCTAATGGAGCTTGGAAACTTTATACAGAGTTTTTGCTTGCTTTTTTGTCCCAGAAAATCTAGAGTTGTAGAAAGTCATCCTGATGATTGAACACAATTCTGATGTATCTGATTGAATTGATAGAGGAGGAAATAATGTAACAAAATAATTTGTCACAGATGAGAAGTATTTACTAGGGCAAATACAATGGAATATTGCTAGACACAATATTATTAATAGGCAAAGTTGAGATGGTGTGCTTCAGTTCCTAGTTCAAGTATTAAAACAAATGTCACTGGACTCAATACTGTGGCCTTTCAGGATCAGATGATACCCTCTGCTGGCTAAATGTGGGATTGCGTTTAAAAATGAATGGCTTTTTTTTGTTTTGTTTTAAAAATAGGGGTGATGTGTAAAAGGATTGAGCAGTGCAGAATATTGTAAGATAATATAGGAAAAATTATAACTGTGAATAATGAAGTCAGTGTATCACTTAAATAAATATTTTTTCAAGTGAAACTAATATGGAAATACCCATAATTGAAATTTCCTAACCTGATGATTTATTTTTTAACTATGGAAGTAGGTCACAGGAAAGAAAGACAGCAGAGGCAAAATACATAGATCTCCTTATCTCCATCTTCAGTAACAATTTTGAATAACCCAAGCTATTTAAATTACTTTTATTACTTACTGTTGTAAGAGTGACTGGCAAATATCTTGAGGTGAGATAAGAACTGCTTTTCTCAGGACTTCTGCAGGGTGCATGGGTTCCATCTCTGGTCCGGGAAGTAAGATTCCTCACGGTTTGGCCAAAAAAAAAAAAAACAAACCCCCCACAAAAACCCTACCCTGAGAACTGCTTTCCTCTGGGTACCCTGAACTAATTTCAGGGTAAAATAATAAAAATAATTGAAATATTCTGAAGTAATTTGGAAGTTTGATAAGTACATGGAAGTACCATATAGCACGTTTGTTTTAAAATTTTTTCTGTATTTTATTTTATTAACTCAATTTTATATTGGAGTGAAATTGATTAACAACATTGTGGTAGTTTCAGGGGTACAGCAAAGTGATTCAGTTATACATGTACATATATCTATTCTTTTTCAAATTCTTTTCCCATTTAGGTTGTTACATAATACTGAACAAAATTCCCTGGCTATTATGTAGGTCCTTTTGGTCGTCCATTTAAAATATATTTTAAATTCTAAAAGTCACTTTGGAATTTACAGTGTTTGGGGCACATGATGACATGAAAAGTTATATTTAAAAGCTTTTATTACACAATATGTCATTATTTCATTGCAAACTTGAAAAATATAATTTCAATCTGATTCTACTGTTTAATATTGCCTTTCTCTGGTATGTTGCTTTAAGAGCACCCATCCCCCTTTCTGGTTTGAGCCACTGTGTCCTGTCAGTCATCCTGAAATACACTAGGGTACTTGTCAGGCTGTTTGCTTACAAATGCATCATAAGCCAAATTGTGAGCCATGATAGTGGCACTGAATTTCTAAACACAAGAAATTGCTTAGACAGTTGGTTTAGTATCTGTGTATGGGCAATACTCTGTCCTGCAGTAGGTGAGTGAAGTGTCAAACTTTTTAAAATCAAATTTTGCTCTAAGGCAAATCCTAATTATAAGTTATATGTTACTTGGTTAGATAACTTTGGGGGAAATTAAAAGATATTATTTCTATAAAATGGGATGAATAGAAACTACTGTATTGTGTATTTATTACTTTTATAACTAATTTCCTTTTAATAGCACTAAACTCTAAACTACTTTATGAAAACTCCAGCTTTATAAATATCTACTTTTCCAAGTAGATTAGCAGTCATTTCCGTTTTAAATAGAAATGTGATTCTCTCACATACTTTTTCTTTCACATCAATTGAGGCAGACTCAGTTGAGCAGAGGCTCAGTTCTGTTATTTGAAGTATTTATTAATGGCTTTAAAAATAGTGCTAAAACAAATTCTCATGTGCCAATGCCCAAGCTATAGTAGTCTTATATCAAAGCATTAAAAAATTCCTATTAGCTGAGCTATTACTGTTGGAGTAACTGTATACAAGACACTGGAAGCTTTACATTCTTTAGACATAAAAGTTATGCAGCAAGCAGGCTCTTTGTGCAGACAATTTAATTTCTATATGAAGCTCTAAACCTAAGTTGTACAAGGATACTTTTCTAGTATTTTCTGTATGTTGCCTTAATATTTTAAAAAGAGAATAAAAGTAAAAATATAGGAACTCGTGGATTTTGATGCCGTGTGTTTAACATGGTAGAGAATAGTTAAGAGGCTGCAAGGACTTGAAGTTTTAAGGCTTTATCTAGGGTAAACAAGAAGAGATTGCTTTTACTGATACGTAGAATGATTATTTATTCCTTACCTTGTTCTGGAAAGGATTCAAGGTGACTTACAAGGCTATGTGAAATTCAAGAAAGGAGAAATTAAAAGTGGGGTAAAAGTAGAAAGAAAAATAAGCTTCAGATATAAAACAGAGCCAGGAATAAGGCTGAGCTGCCACAGTTCTTGATTATGGTTTTATGATACTGGTGTATGGTGGATTGATGGGAGAGAAAATACAGGCTTATATATAGAAGTCTTACGGGGGACTTTCATGCAAACTAGCTGTCTTCCTTACCAAAGGTGACAGTGCAGAGTGGGGAAAGTATGCTGGATGGTGAATATTAAATATGCTTTAAATATCACTTGTGTTTTGGTGGAAAAAAAAGTAGAGAACTGCTGCCCTTTTAGCCCACACACTGATTTATGTAGGCATAAGTGTGCTCTAAGTTTTCTAGGAGCAGAAAGGAATTTGGTCTGTTACTTAATTCAGAAGAAAGATTAAAGAGGCTTAGTTGTTTGGAAACAACAAGAAGTTGTTTAAATAAGGTCATATCTACATATTAGAACAGATATAATCAAGCTAATGTTAAAATAAAATATATTTGGCAATTTTGTATGAATCTAGTCCTGGTATTTAAATTTTTTTCTGAATAGGTTTTAATAAATGAGGTTAGTTACTTTCATTCCTTCACTCAATTTGGTTATAAATTTAATTTGAGTTTCAGCTTCTGTTAGGTCAAAACTAACTAGATCCATTTAACTTGGGAAAAAGTTGTTGGGTAGGAGAAAGGAATTCAGAGGTAGGACTTTTTAATGTACTTTGATCTTCAAATACTCAAAAACCAACTACTGTGTTGAAGACTCTGGGCTCTGAGCTGCACACCATGCTGAACCCAGCCTGTAAAAGTGAATAAGCTTAGAAGTTCACTGCCTTCACCCAATAGTATTGAAAAAGGATGAAAGTGTAGCAGTTAACATTTTGCTAAGTATCTTTCAGTGATATCTTCAGATATTCGATTAACATGGTGAGTCAGGGACAATCATTTGACTTCCTTTTTTATTCCATTGTTAAAAATAAAATAAATAAGAAGTGGTTATCTTTTACAAAAAGCACTACAGAAACAAAATACTCAAAGCTTTTTTTTTTTTTTTTTGTACTTTTGTAAACACATATTCTGGTTGACTTAGAGTTCTATATCACATCAGCTGCATGACATGACATTGTGGATAACCTGGACACATAGGTTTGAAACCTGGGAAGCAAATATTCTTAAGATACTAAGTAGGGTTTTGTTGTCGATTAGTTGCTAAGTCGTGTTTGATTCTTTGCAACCCCACGGACTGTAGCCCTCCAGTCTCCTCTCTCCATGGAGATTTTCCAGGCAAGAATACTGGAGTGGGTTGCCATTTCTTTTTCCAGGGGATCTTCCTGATCCAGGGATTGAACCTGTGTCTCCTGCAGTTCCTGACTGGCAGATGAATTCTTTACCACTAGCTCCACATGGGAAGTCCAAAGCAGATTTGTGCTAAGTTGCTTCAGTCCTGTCCAACTCTGTGACCCCATGGACTGTAGCCTGCCAGGCTCCTCTGTCCATGGGATTTTCCAGACAAGAATACGGGAGTGGGTTGCAGGTTTTGGCATCAAATAAACTGAGTGATTACCAGAGTGGTCAAGGATGCTTAAGGAAAACAAATTAGCTTTTGAAAACATTAATTCAGAGATCCTAGTGAGAAATCTGCTAACTTCTTTTAGAGTCAATGGATATCAATAGAAATCTGTAATTATATAGTAACTGAAGTAGTCTGGAAATATTTTCAGTGTCAGTGAGGTAAGAGATGAACAGAAAAGATTTTTTTTAAAGTTGGATTTGTTAAGGACAAATTTACATACATTAAATTCACTCTTTTTAAGTTTACAGTTTGATGAATTCTGACAATTATACACAATCATATAAGCACCACCATAATCAAATAGAACATTTCTATTTGAATCAATCCAAAAAATAACCTGTTTTATACATAGGTGTTCAGTGATTTCAGAACCATTTGTTGAAAAGACTATCTTTTTTTTCCTATTGAGTTACTGTGACATCTTTGTTGAAAGTCAAGTATCCATTTAATATGTCTACTACATGAGCCTGGGTTGTCTCACTTTTGGTAATGTTAAGATTGAGCAGTGCATTCAGGCACTATAAGCCTGATTCTCATAGTTCCCTGTTAATCAGTCACCTAATGATTTTAGCCTTCGTACTGGTAATTCCTGTATAGTCTATTATTTTTTAAGGGTTTGTAAATGGCAACTTTATCATTCTATAATTCTTTTTTAAATGTTTACATTTTTGTTTTTATTTTCAATTATTTTATTTTTTAAAATGTTGGCTGTGTCAGGTCTTCGTTGTGGCACATGGGCTTTTTTCTCTAGTTGCTGCAAATTGACCTCGCTTGTTGCAAAGCACGGACTTTAGAGTGCACGTGTTCAGTAGTTGTGGCGTGTGGGCTTAGTTGCTCAGTGGTATGTTGGATCTTAGTTCCATGACCAGGGATCAAACCCATGTCCCCTGCATTGGAAGGTGGACTCCTAACCACTGGATTGCCAGGGAAGTCCCCTATTAGTTTTATTAGTTGGGATCATTTATAAAGAAGAACGCTTCCCTTGCTATTTCATTAGTCAGAAATATAGTTCATACCAGGAAATCAGGAAAATACTTGATTATTTCCCATTATTTACCCATTTTCAGAAAAATAAGATGGTGTTCTAGCAACTTTGAAAGGTGACCAATTAGTTTTTGTTTTTGAATTTTTATATGTTGGATATGTTTCAGTGTATTGTAATTTTTATTCTTTTGATGCTCAAATTTTCTGATTTTTGGCCACTGAGAACCCCTTTAAATTGTTTACTTAGCCTTTTGATTGGCTTTCCTGGTTGGTCAGTGATAAAAAAATCCACCTCCCAAAACAGAAGATGTGGGTTTGATCCCTGGGTCAGGAAGATCCCTGGGAGAAGGAAATGACAACCCACTCCAGTATTCTTGCCCGGAAAATCCCATGGACAGAGGAGCCTGATGGGCTATTATGGTCCATGGAGTTGTAAAATAGTCAGACACAATTTAGTGATGAAACAACAAGAAGCTTCGGTCAAAACCCAAGTGAACCTTGATTCCTAGCTCAAGATGTTCCAGGCTCTTTTTGTACATTTCCTGCACCAGATCTTTGATCAGCCTTTTCACCAAGGAACCTAGGTCCTTTTAGTGGAAAATAGTATTTAGGGAACACAAACTATGCACCAGATTGCCATTGCTGCCCATTTTTTTTTTTTTCTGGATGGGTGTGAATACGTACAAAAAGAAGTAGATATTTTTTAGAAAAGGAAACATATATAATGAGATCATACTGATGGCTCACATTTAAAATAAAGTTAATTTAAATTTTTTGATTTTACATTTGCATCTTTTTTTCTTTATATTGCGGTATAGTTGATTTATAATATTATATTAATTTCAGGTGTATAACATAGTGACTCAAAATTTTTTATGATTATGCTCCATTTGTAGTTATTATGAAATATTGGCTATATTTCCTGTGCTGTAAAATGTATCCTTGTAGCCTGTTTACAGGGCAGGAGCCCTCCCCTATTAGCACTGGTAACCACTAGTTTGTTCTCTATATCTGTGACTCTGTTTCTTTTTCGTTTTAGTCACTAGTTTGGTTTATTTTTTAGATTCCACATATACATGATAACATACAGTATTTGTCTTTCTCTGTATGACTTATTTTACTATGCAGAGTACTCTCTAAGTCCATCCATGTGTTGCAATTAGCAAAATTTCATTTTTTATGGCTAAATAGTATTCTTTTGAATATCTATAGCACATCTTTATCCGTTCATCTGTTGATGGACACCTAGGTTGCTTCTGTATCTTGGCAATTGTAAATAATTCTGCTATGAACTTTGAAGTACATTCAGTACAGTTGCTTAGTCATATCTGACTCTTTGAGAACCCATGGACTGCCGCACACCAGGCTTCCCTGTTCATTACCAATTCCAGGAGCTTGCTCAAACTCATGTCCATCTAGTCAGTGATGTCATCCAACCATCTCATCCTCTGTTGTCCCCTTCTCCTCCTGCCCTCAATCCTTCCCAGAATTAGGGTCTTTTCCAGTGAGTCAGTTCTTTGCATCAGGTGGCCAAAGGTTTGCAGCTTCAGCTTCAGCATCAGTCCTTCTGATGAATATTCAGGACTGATTTCCTTTAGGATTGACTGGTTTGATCTCTTTGCAGTCTAAAGTACTCTCAAGAGTCTTCTCCAACACCACAATTCAAAAGCAGCAATTCTTTGGTGCTCAGCTTTCTTTATGATCCAACTCTCATATCTATACATGACTTCTGGAAAAATCATAGCTTTCACTAGACAGACCTTAGTTGGTAAAGTAATGTCTCTGCTCTTTAATATACTGTCTAGGTTGCTCATAGCTTTTCTTCCAAGGAGCAAGCATCTTTTAATTTCATGGCTGCAGTCATCATCTGTGGTGATTTTGGAGCCCAAGAAAATAAAGTCTGTCACTGTTTCCATTATTTCCCCATATATTTGCCATGAAGTGATGGGACTGGTTGCCATGATCTTTTTTTTTTTTTTTTATGTTGAGTTTTAAGCCAGCCTTTTCACTCTCCCCTTTCACTTTCATCAAGAGTCTCTTTAGTTCCTCTTTGCTTTCTGCTGTAAGGATGGTGTCATCTGCTTATCTGAGGTTATTGATATTTTTCCCGGCAAACTTGATTTCAGCTTGCTTGTGCTTCATCCAGCCTGGCATTTTGCATGATGTATTCTGCATTCTTCTAAGTCATTTCAGTCATGTCTGACTCTGTGTGACCCCATAAATGGCAGCCCACTAGGCTCCTCTGTCCCTGGGATTCTCCAGGCAAGAATACTGGAGTGGGTTGCCATTTCCTTCTCCAATGCATGAAAGTGAAAAGTGAAAGTGAAGTTGCTCAGTCGTGCCTGACTCTTAGCGACCCCATGGACTGCAGCCTACCAGGCTCCTCCGTCCACGGGATTTTCCAGGCAAGAGTACTGGAGTGGGTTGCCATTGCATATAAGTTAAATAAACAAGGTGACAATATACAGCCTTGACATACTCCTTTCCCAATTTGGAACCAGTCCGTTGTTCCATGTCCTGTTCTAACTTTTGCTTCTTGACCTGCTTACAGATTTCTCAGGAGGCAGGTAAGGTGGTCTGATATTCCCATCTCTTGAAGAATTTTCCACAGTTTGTTGTGATCCACACAGTCAAAGGCTTTGGTGAAGTCAATAAAGCAGAAGTAGATATTTTTCTGGAACTCTCTTGCTTTTTCGATGATCCAGCAGATGCTGGCAATTTGATCTCTGGTTCCTCTGCCTTTTCTAAAAGCAACTTGAACATCTGGAAGTTCTCGGTTCACGTACTGTTCAAGCCTAGCTTGGAAAAATTTTGAGCATCATTTTGCTAGTGTGTGAGATGAGTGCAATTGTTTGGAATGAAAACTGACCTTTTCCAGTCCTGTGTCCACTGCTGAGTTTTCCAGATTTGCTGGCATATTGAGTGCAGACTTTGACAAAATAATCTTTTAGGTTTTGAAATAGCTCAGCTGGAATTCCATCACCTTCACCAAGTTATTCATAGTGATGCTTTCTAAGGCCCACTTCACTTCGCACTCCAGGATGTTTGGCTCTAGGTGAGTGATCACACCATTGTGGTTATTTGGTCATTAAGTTCTTTTCTGTATATGAATCCTTTCAAATTGATGTTTTCATTTTCTTCAGATATATACCCACATGTGGAAATGCTGAATCATATGGTAGTTTTATTTTTAGTTTTTGGGAAAACTCCATACTGTTTCCCACAGTGATTTTACCAGTTTACATTCCCACCAACAGTGTACAGAGGTTCCATTTCTCTACATCCTTGCCAACATTTATTATTTACATTCTTTTTGATGATAGCCATTCTGACAGGTGTTAGGTGGTGTCTCACTGTCATTTTAATTTGCATTTCTCTGATGATTAGAGGTATTGAACATTTTTCATGAGCCTGTTGTCCATTTGTATCTCTTTTTTAAAATTCTGGAATCTTATTTCCTAATAGTGTGAATATAATTATTTATTTGCTTTATCCTCATGTATGTGTATACATACGTTGGCCACTTGATGTGAACAGCTGACTCACTGGGAAGGAGAAGGAGAAGAGGGTGACAGAGGATGAGATGGTTAGATGACATCACTGATGCAATGGACACAAATTGGGCAAACTCCCAGTAGATGGTGAGGGACTGGGAAGCCTGGTGTGTTGCAGTCTGTGGGGTCGTGAAGAGTCGGACACAACTTGGTGACTGAGCAACAACATGTGTATACACATATAACAAGAATATATATATTATACACGTGCATGCATGCTAAGTCTCTTTAGTTGTGTCTGACTCTTTGCAACCCTATGGACTGTAGCTCTCCAGGCTCCTCTGTCCATGGCATTCTCCAGGCAAGAAAACTGGAGTGGGCTGCCATTCCCTTCTCCAGGGGATCTTCCCAACCAAGGGATCGAAGCTATGCCTCTTACATCTCCTGCTTTGGAAAGTTCTTTACACTAGCGCCACCTGGGAAGCCCATTATACCACACACACATATATAATAAGAATGCTAAATGTAGTTTAAAATTACTTTGACATTCTTTTTGTCCTAGAGGCTATCTCTCTAGGATTAGAGTAAAAATACTGTCCTTTATTTTATTTTTTTTTTTAGTTTGGGATGTTGGATTTATTTGCGGGATATCCAATCAGATGACAGATAATGATCTAGAATCCAGCAAGAGTTCTGACAAAACATGGTCCACTGGAGAAGAGAATGGCAAACCACTTCAGTGTTCTTGCCTTTAGAGCCCCATGAAGAATATGAAAAACAAAATGATATGACACTGAAAGATGAACTCCCCAGATTGGTAGGTGCCCAATATGCTACTGGAGAAGAGAGGAGAAATAGCTACAGAAAGAATGAAGAGGCTGAGACAAAGTGGAAACAATGTCCAGGTGTGGATGTGTCTGGTGCTGAAAGTAAAGTCCAATGCTGTAAAGAACAATATTGCATAGGAACCTGGAATGTTAGATCCATTAATCAAGGTAAATTGGAAGTGGTCAAACAGGAGATGGAAAGAGTAAACATCAACATTTTAGGAATCAGTGAACTAAAATGGACTGGAATGGGTTAATTTCATTCAGATGACCATTATATCTACTACCGTAGGCAAGAATCCCTTAGACGAAATGGAATAATGCTGATAAGTCAAAAAAAGAGTCAGAAATGCAGTACTTGGGTACAGTCTCAAAAACAACAGAATGATCTCTGTTTCCAAGGCAAAACATTCAATATCATAGTAATCTAAGCTTATGCCCCAACCACTAATGCCAAAGTGGCTAAAGTTGAATGGTTCTATGAAGACCAAATGATCTAGAATTAACACCAAGAAAGATGTCCTTTTCATCACAGGGGACTGGTATGCAAAAGTAGCAAGTCAAGAGATACCTGGAATAATTTGGCCTTGGAGTACAAAGTGAAGCAGGGCAACGGCTAACAGAGTTTTGCCAAGATAATGACTGATCATAGCAATCACTCTCTTCCAACAACACAAGAGATGACTCTAAACATGGACATCACCAGATGGTCATTATAGAAGTCAGATTGATTATATTCTTTGCAGCCAAAGATGGAGAAGCTCTTTAAAAGCCATCAAAAAGAAGACCAGGAGCTGACTGTGGCTCAGATCATGAACTCCTTATTGCCAAATTCAGACTTAAATTGAAGAAAGTAGGGAAAACCACTAGACCATTCAGGTATGACCTAAATCAAATCCTTTTCAATTATACAATGGGAGTGGCAAATGGATTCAAGGGATTAGATCTGATAGATAGAGTGCCTGGAGAACTATGGATAGAGGTTTGTGACATTGTACAGGAGATGGTGATCAAAACCATCCCCAGGAAAAACAAATGCAAAAAGGCAAAATGGTTGTTTGAGGAGGCCTTACAAATAGCTGAGAAAAGAAGAGAAGTGAAAGACAAGGAGAAAAGGAAAGATATATCCATTTGAATGGAGAGTTCCAAAGAATAGCAAGGAGAGATAGGAAAGCCTTCCTAAGTGATCAATGTAAAGAAATAGAGGAAAACAACAGAATGGGAAAGACTAGAAATCTCTTCAAGAAAATTAGAGATACCAAGGAAACACTTCATGCAAAGATAGGCACAATAAAGGACAGAAACAGAAGATATTAAGAAGAGGTGGCAAGTATACACAAAAGAATGATGCGAAAGAGATCTTAATGACCCAGATAACCATGATGGTGTGATCACTCACATAGAGCCAGACATCCTGGAGTGCGAAGTCAAGTGAGCCTTAGGAAGCATCACTATGAACAAAGCTAAGGGATGTGATGGAATTCCAGCTGAGCTATTTCAAATCCTAAAAGATGATGCTGTCAAAGTCTGCACTCAATATGCCAGCAAATTTGGAAAACTCAGCAGTGGACACAGGACTGGAAAAGGTCAGTTTTTATTCCATCTCAAAGAAAGGCAATGCCAAAGAATGTTCAAACTACCACACAATTGCACTCATCTCACATGCTAATAAAGTAATGCTCAAGTTTTTCCAAGCTAGGGGATTCAACACTACGTGAACTTCACAGTATGTGAACAGTACGAGAACTTCCAGATGTTCAAGCTGGATTTAGAAAAGGCAGAGGAGCCAGAGATCAAATTGCCAGAATCTGTTGGATCCTAGAAAAAGCAAGAGAGTTCCAGAAAAACATCTACTTCTGTTTTATGGACTATGCCAAAGCCTTTGGCTGTGTGGATCACAACAAACTGCATAAAATTCTTCAAGAGATGGGAAACCACCTTACCTGCCTCCTGAGAAATCTGTATGCAGGTCAAGAAGCAACGGTTACAACTGGACATGGAACAATGGACTGGTTTCAGATTGGGAAAAGAGAACGGCAAAGCTGTATACTGTCACCCTTATATGCAGAGTTCATCATGTGAAATGTTGGGCTGGATGAAGCATAAGCTGGAATCAAGATTGCTGGGAGAAATATCAGTAACCTCAGATATGCTGTTGACACCACCCTTATGGCAGAAAGCAAAGAAGAACTCAAGAGTCTCTTGATGAAAATGAAAGAAGAGAGTGAAAAAGCTGGCTTAAAACTCAACATTCAGAACAAAAGATCATGGCATCCAGTCCCATCACTTCATGGCAAATAGATGGGGAAACAATGAGAGACTATTTTCTTGGGCTCCAAAATCACTGCAGATGGTGACTGCAGCCATGGAATTAAAAGATACTTGCTCCATGGAAGAAGAAGCTATGAGCAACCTAGACAGCATATTAAAAAGCAGAGGCATTTCTTTGCTCGATGGATATGAGTTTGAGCAATCTACGGGAGTCGATTATGAATAGGGAAGCCTGGTGTGCTGCGGTCCATGGGGTGGTAAAGAGTCGCACATGACTGAGCAACTGAACTAAACTGAAAATGTTCATTTTATCCTTGTAGTGTTTCACTTTTTGTTTTATTTTTTATGTTTCTTTATCTATTTGGATACATTGGATTTTAGTTGCAGCATGTGGGATCTTTGTTGTGTCATTTGGGATTCTTTGTTGTACTGCGTAGATTCTTACATTGTGGTGTGAGGACTCAGTAGTTGTGGTGCCTGGGTTTAGCTGCCCTGTGGCATGTGGGATCTTCATTCCCCGACCAGAGACTGAACCCATGTCCCCTGCAATGCAGCCGGATTCTTAACCACTGAACTACTAGGGAAGACCCTGGAGTGTTTTGTTTTTTGCTTCTATTTGTATTTTGAGTTCTTTTAGTTTTCATTCCCTATGATCTTTTGCCTCTTTTTTGAATTTTGTAACTCTTCTTTGAGTTCTATTTAAAAGTGAGGACATTTTGTAAACACATGTGTATCTTTGTGTGTGTGTGTGTATTTGAGTCCACATATGAACACATATGTCACATATTTCACATGTAAACAAAGTTTTGCTCAAAATCCTTCAAACTAGGTTTCAGCAGTACCTGAACTGAGAACTTACAGGTGTACAAGCTGAGTTTCGAAGAGGCAGAGGAACTAGAGATCAAAATACCAACATTTGTTGCATCATGGAGAAAGCAAGGGAATTCCAGAAAAACATCTACTTCTGCTTCATTGACTGTGCTAAAGTCTGTGTGGTTCACAAACTGTGGAAAGTTCTTAAAAAGAAGGGAGTACCAGACCCCCTTGCCTGTCTCCTGAGAAACCAGTATGTGGGTCAAGAAGCAACAGTTAGAACCAGACATGGAAAAACTGAGTGGTTCCTAATTGGGAAAGGAATACATCAAGGCTGTATGTTGTCACCTGCTTATTTAACTAATATACAGAGTACATTATGTGAAATGCTGGACTGGTTAAATCACAAGCTGAAATCAAGATTTCCATGAGAAATATCAATAATCTCAGATATGCAGATGATACCACTCTAATAGCAGATAGTGAAGAGGAACTAAAAAGCCTCTTGATGAGGGTGAAAGAGGAGAGTGATAAAACTGGTTTGAAATTCAATATTAAAAAAGCTAAGATCATGGCATTTGGTCCCATCATTTCACAGCAAATAGAATGGGAAAAAGTGGAAGAAATGACAGATTTTATTTTCTTGGGCTCCAAAACCACTGTGGACAGTGACTACAGCCATGAAAATAGAATATGCTTGCTCCTTGGAAGGAAAGCTATGACAAACCTAGACAGCGTACTTAAAAGCAGAGGTATCACTTTGCCGACAAAGGTCTGTATAGTCAAAGCTATAGTGTTTCTGGTAGTCGTGTACAGATGTGAGAATTGGACCATAAAGAAGGGATTGATGCTTTCGAATTGTGGTGCTGGAGAAGACTCTTGAGAGTCCCTTGGACTGTAAGGAGATCAAATCAGTCAATCCTAAAGGAAATCAACCCTGAATATTCATGGGAAGGTCTGTTGCTGAACTGAAGCTCCAATACTTTGGCCACCTGATAGGAAGAGCCAACTCACTGGAAAAGACTCTAATGCTGGAAAAGATTGAAGGCAAACAGAGAAGGGGACAATGGAGGATGAAATGATTAGATAGGATCAATAGACAAGAATTTGCACAGACTCCAGGAGACAGTGGAGGGCAGAGGAGGCTGGTGTGCTGCGGTCCAGGAGGTTGCAAAGAGTTGGACATAACTTAGCAACTGAAAAACAACAAGAAATAACTATTTCACCAAGTTTTTCCTGTTTCCTTCATTAATCCGTATTTATATGCGTTTTTTGGGTTCTCTCCTCTTTTGTTTCTCTCTCTCTTTCTTTCGTTTATTTGTAAGTTGGGATAATGACAAGTTTCCTTGAAGACGGAAGTTTAATTTTGGGTTTTCCTGTTTTCCTGTCTTCCATCAGTTTTAATGGGAGGAAGTGTCATAAACATGTCTCTATTCTACTATATATTATAATAAATTCTAGGAGATGGTAGGATGATGATGATTCTCTTAGAGATCTGTATAGGGTGCAGAGTAAAGCATTGCTTACTTCCTCTGTGGGAGTGTATGCTCTTATGTGTGTGTGTGTTTATTAAGATGTAAAGAATATTGTTTGAGCTGAAGCTGGGAAGATGAGCAAACATTTATTGAGTGGATATTAGGAGGATTATTCCAGACAAAGGGGACAGAATGAATAGAAATTTAGGGCCGTGAAAGAGTATGGTTCGTTTAGAGATCTTCAAGTTCTTTAGTATGGATGGAGTACAGGGAGGCAGTGGGTCAAAGAAAAAGAAAAAGCTGGAGAGATAAGGAAGACCAAATTGCCTTGAGTCATTCAATGGAGCCTGAACTCTATTGTGTTCAGAAGAAGAATATTTGACAGTTGACAGTTTTAATCAGGGGATTAGTGTAACATTATCTTATTTTATATTAAAGAGATCACTTTGGGAATAGTTTGGAGGGTGAATTGGAGGTTGGTAAAACTAGAAGGGAAATCAGTTAGGGTATCATTGGAAAGTCTAAGTCTAACCATGGTTTGAACTAAGTACCAATGCGAATAGAGAGGAAATGGCCAATATAAGGAGAGTTAAGGGAATAGACGTTATGTAATTTTTCCTCTGATGTGAAGAGAGAGGCAAAGTGAAAGAAAATATTTGGAGATGACCTTCAAAGTACTGGGTTGGATACAAGTTCCCATTATGTGATGATATAATTAATTCAGATCAGAACTGAAGCTGGTGGTAACAGGTTTTGAGGACAAGATCATGGAGTTGAGTTTTGAGGTGCCTGTGAGATGGCTCAGTGGGTAGTGGATTTAGGGGCTCTAAAGCTTAGGTGAGAGGTCTGGACAGTTGAATCAGAGGTTCTAAGTTGAATCGAAACTCCAGGATGATATTGTTCTGAAAGAAAAATGTAATGTGAGCAATGAACAGGATGTAAGAGGTGGAACTTGGGGTAAGACCTGTAGTTAACAGGAGTTAGCAGATAAGGAGGGCTTCCCAGGTGACACTCCTGCCAATGCAGGAGACATAAGACACAGGTTTGATTCCTGGGTCAGGAAGATTACCTGGAGGAGGGGATGGCTACCTACTCCAGTATTCTTGCCTGGAGAATCCCATGGACAGAAGAACCTGGCGGGTTATGGTCTATGGGGTCACACAGAGTCAGACATGACTGAAGCAACTTACAACGCACACACACACATGTAGATAAGGAAGAGCTAGCAAAAGACACTGGGGAAGAATGGTCAGAAGGAGTCCAGAGGGGAAACTCTTTTATTTACTATAGAAAAAAATACTATGTGGGATTAGAAACAATTAAATATGGCTAGCACGTATATAGTCAGAGTTCTTGGAGAAAATTTTAAAAAGTAGTAGTAAAATGGTGGGCTTGGATGGTTAGACTGATGATTCTGGCACAGGCTTTTTTTTTTTTTTTTTTTTGGCCTCAAAAAGTGACATTTGTTCAAAGAGTCAAAGAAGAAAAAAAAAAAAGAAAAGTGGCAAGATGTCCATCCCTTGGTTCCCTTCCCTCCTCATTTCTGCTGCTTCTTGCCCCCCTCCAAGGTTTAATCCCTGGCTGGTGCTAGGTAGCACAGCACCCCGCCCCCCTCATGTGAGGCCAGCAACGTTAAGGGGCGTCTCCTCAGTGGAGGTGTTGTAGAAGGTCTTAATGTCTCAAAGAGTCCTCTTGTTTTCTTCTCTCACCGTATTAATAGCCATACTCGTCCGGCCGAAACATCCACCATGAGCAATTCTGTGGATGTAGTTTTCTCTATTGGTGGGGAAGTCATAGTTGATGACTAAGGAAACTTGCTGTACCTCGATGCCTCTGGCCTATGTCAAGAAAGAAAGGAGCTTCAGTGTGTGGATGAGGAAGCACAAGTCTATCCAGAATTAAGCATACATGTACACAGTCAGAGGAAGGCAAAGGAAATAAACATCCCCTTCCCTCAGAAACCCGAGGTTTGCCAGATTTTATTCCAAGTTGCTACTTTCCTAAAGAGGTGCACTAGTAGTCCCCTTTGAAGAGAGAATAACCTTGGATCAGCCTTTTTTTAAAATTAATTTTTATTGGAGTATAATTGCTTTACCACTATACATGTGTTAGTTTCTGCTACATAGCAAACTGAATCAACAATACATATACATATGTCCCCCCCTTTAAAAAAATTTCTTTCCCATTTAGGTCACCACAGAGCAGCGTTCCCTGTGCTATTCAGGAGGCTATCATTAGTTATCTAATATTTTATACATAGTAGTATATATATGTCAATGCCATTCTCACACTTGATTCCACCCCTCTTCCCACCTTGGTTTCCATGTGTCCGTTCTCTATGTCAGTGTCTGTATTTCTGCTTTGCAAATAAGTTCACCTGTATAATTTTCTAGTTTCTACGTATAAGCAATATTATATGATATTTGTTTTTCTCTGACTTGCTTCACTCTGTATGACAGTCTCTGGGTCCATCCAAGTCTCTGCAAACTGCACGATTTTGTTTCTTTTTATGGCCCAGTGACATTCCATTGTATATGTACCACATCATCGCATACATTCCTCTGTTGATGAACATTTGGGTTGCTTCCATGTCCTGGCTGTTGCAAATAGTGGCACAGACTTGTAAAACTTCTTTTAAGAGAGTATGGAAGAATGGAAATCCTGGAAGTAGAGAAGAAATCTGGAATTCTCAAAACAGTTGCAAACCACTGGTTTTTGTAAATATATTAATAGATTTATGGAAAAATGAATGTAGTGTTTTCAAAGACTGTGGTTTTGCCTATTATACAGAGTGAAGTAAGCCAGAAAGAAAAACACCAATATAGTATACTAACGCATATATATGGAACTTAGAAAGATGGTAACGATAACCCTGTATGTGAGACAGCAAAAGAGACACAGATGTATAGAACAGTCTTTTGGACTCTGTGGGAGAGGGTGGGGTGATCTGGGAGAATGGCATTGTTTTACCTATTTTGATAAGCAGGGTATTATTTATTTGTGAGTAATCAGAAAATGAAGAAATGGGACTTTTTTTGGCTTCAAATTGAGGTTGATATGAATTCTGCTTTTTTCTTTTTTTTTTGCTATTCTCTTTTTTGTTCTCTGCTTTTCAAAAATACCAGACCTTAGGAGAATTCCCATACATTTGAGCTGTCTTATAATATTATGGAGTGGAATTGACCCATAGGCCCACTGGACTTGCAGCAACGAAAGCTACTGTCACTTTCAAGGTGTATATGAAAGGCATGTTACTTCTGCCCTGGTTGTTTAAACTTGATGCTTATAGTGAAGTTATTCTTGTCCTGGGTGAATCAGTGAAAACTTCTCTGAGGTTTCACATACTAGATTATCTTCTTCTTAGATTTCAATTGGACCAGTTTAGACCTTTGACTTTTAAATAACAGGCAGGTAAACTTCAAGCTGGGCTTATATGAGATAGGATCTCACTTCTGGTATAATTTTATACAAAATGTCCTTAAGTTGAAAGGCATTGCTACACAGAATAACCATGGGGCATTTTTGTCCTTTCTTCCTACCTGCAATTTTGAAAATGTGTGCCATTGTGAAAAAAGAATGAGCTTTTAGTGTGAACTGTCATTTTATAAAATAACTTAAAATGTGTGGTATAAGAGGTGGGTAATTAGGTCATCTTACAAAATTCTTATATATAGTCTTACTTTTCAGTTAAATCAGAAATTGAATTACAACCTTTTTCTTTATTTTGGAGGGCCATTAGACCAGCCAGCCATTCACAATAAGAAGGATGTAAGACCTAAATATAAATAGAATCTGATGTTTTCCTTGGTTTTATTTCATATTAGTTGTCATTCATTTCGATTTTTTGCCTTTTTTTTTTTTAAATCTTTTTTTGCAGCTCTCATTCAGGTTGTATGTGGGGAAACAAGTTTTATTTTGGTTACTATGAACAGAAGAAACAAATGTTTGAATTTAATTTAATTTGTATTTTCTCATAAAGAATCCATAATACAAATTTTTTTTTTGGGGGGAGGAGCTCAATTTGATTACTTTTCAAAAAACACCAGTAAGATTACTATCCAAAGGTTGTTAGAAAGAACTTCAAATGCTTCCAAGAAGCCTTTGAAAGTTTGAATTATAACCTGCTAAAGATATTTACATTTTATTATAAAATGTGATTTTTTTTTGCTATATTGAAATCTAGAATTCTTAAAAGTTAAGGAAATAAAAAATTCAGTCTCAGGGATCCAGACATGTGGTACATTTAACAGCTGTAGCCTTACCACATTGTTAGGGGGCTTCCCTTGTAGCTCAGTCAGTAAAGAATCTGCCTGCAGTGCAGGAGACCTGGGTTCGATCCCTGGGTTGGGAAGATCACCTGGAGAAGGAAATGGCAACCCACTCCAGCATTCTTGCTGGAAAATCCCACAGACAGAGGAGCCTGGTGGGCTGCAGTCCATGGGATCACAAAGAGTTGGGAGTGTTGGAATGTATACCTTCTGTTGTATTTCCTTTGCTCTTTTTTATTCTTAAAACAAAAGAAAACAAAAATCCTAAAAAAGTCAACCAACCAACTGAACAAAATAAAACAATTGTAGCCCTATCTCTGGAACGTACCTCTTATGTCTCACTCTATAATTGATTTCAAGGGGCTCGAGACTCTTTATGAGGCTGTTGTGCCTTAGGAATTTTTTAGAGTATTTAGGCATGCTGCATTTCTAATTAATGCACATGTAGGCAATATGCCTTAGATTTCGAAGTCAAGAGATCCAATGAAATGAGTCACCAGAGGGAAGCTTTGTGTTAAGCCCTTTCATTATGGGAACAAAGAGCAAAAATATTCTTGAATAAATAATTACAGGCTCTATAGATGAAAGAGGTATTTTTAACCTAAATGTAGACAAGTAGATTCTACATTCCTACTGAAAAGAGGATGATAATATCAACTAATATTTGTTGAGCTCTTAGTAGGTGTCTGAGGCATGGGGTAAGTTATGACTTCTATATGGATTTTTAATTTTAATCTTCAAGATAATTTTGAAGAAGGTACTCTTCAGTTCAGTTCAGTTCAGTTGCTCAGTCATGCCCGACTCTTTGCGACCCCATGAACGGCAGCACACCAGGCCTCCCTGTCCATCACCAACTCTTGGAGTCCATCCAAACCCATGTCCATTGAGTCAGTGATGCCATCCAACCATCTTATCCTCTGTCATCCCCTTCTTCTCCTGCCCTCAATCTTTCGCAGCAGCAGGGTCTTTTCAAATGAGTCAGCTCTTTGCATCGGGTGGCCAAAGTATTGGAGTTTTGGCTTCAACATCAGCCCTTCCAATGAACACCCGGGACTTATCTCCTTTAGGATGGACTAATTCGATCTCCTTGCCATCCAAGGGACTCTCAGGAGTCTTCTCCAATACCACAGTTCAAAAGCATCAATTCTTTGGCTCTCAGCTTTCTTTATAGTCCAACTCTCACATCCATACATGACTACTGGAAAAACCATAGCCTTGACTAGATGGACCTTTGTTGGCAAAGTAGTGTCTCTGCTTTTTAATATGCTGTCTAGGTTGTTCATAACTTTCCTTCCAAGGAGTAAGCGTCTTTTAATTTCATGGCTGCAATCACCATCTGCAGGGATTTTGGAGCCCCCCAAAATAAAGTCAGCCACTGTTTCCACTGTTTCCCCATCTATTTGCCATGAAGTGATGGGACCAGATGCCATGATCTTAGTTTTCTGAATGTTGAGCTTTAAGCCAACTTTTTCACTCTCCTCTTCCACTTTCATCAAGAGGCTCTTCAGTTCTTCTTCACTTTCTGCCATAAGGGTGATGTCATCTGCATGTCTTATTTATATTTCTCCTGGCAATCTTGATTTCAGCTTGTGCTTCCTCCAGCCCAGCATTTCTCATGATGTACTCTGCATATAACTTAAATAAGCAGGGTGACAATATACAGCCTTGACGTACTCCTTTTATGAGAAAGCTGATGTTTAGCGAGGTTCACTAACTTGCCTAAAGTCACCAGTGAGCAGAGCCTAGATTCTCACCCAGACCAGCTTCAAAGCCAGTTCTCTTAATTACTGAGATCCAGTGGTGATGAAATGTAGAATTTGAGAATCCTTTTGTAGGCAGTGGGAGTGGAGAAGCTGCAGTGGTTCTCACACTGGCTGCTGCGTTGTTGCCCTGGGGAGGGGCTGAGTGGAGCTGAAATCTAGTCCTCCCTCTGCTGGACAAACTGGGGGCCTTCCTGCTAACACCTACAGGGCTTTTTCTAATTGGTCTGCCTGAAAGACTCAGATTTTACTAGTTCACTCAAAGTAAATCTTAATTCTCTAAACCTCTGAGTACTGCTGCCTGTATTTCCATTCATTCTCAATAATCCTTTGACTCCAACCTGTCTCTTTCTGGTCCACATCCTCCTTGGTTGTCTCATTTCATCTGCCTTTATGTTGTCAACTCTGAAATCTGTAATTTGATCCCAGACTTCTCTCCCAAACTCTACTTTCATATCTCTAACTGCCTACTTACTAATAACATCTTTACTTGGATGTCTATTGTACATCCTAAATTTGTATGTATCTCAACTCATGTCCCAAACTGGGCTCTTCATCTTCTTCCTCCTGCAGCATCCCTACCTCAGTTAATGGCAATACCATCCTTCCAGTTGCTTCAGACAAAAAACTTAAAGATATCTTGAGTTCTTTTTATCCTATGTTCAATCTGTCCAGAATTCCTATTGGTTCACAATTGTCTACAATCTGACCACTTCTGTTCATTTCTGCTGCCACCAGTCAGGTTTAGGCCATTATTTTCTCTCATTGGGGTCACTACAGAAGTTTCTCAATAGTGTCCCTAATTTTGCTCTTGCCCTCAATACTTCCTGTTATTCACCAGAGTGATCCTTTCAAAATATAAAACAGATTATGTTTCTCTAGTGTTCAAACCCCTGCACTATGTCTCATGGTTTGATAAGATCTGTGGTTCCCCCCTGGACCCCCCTTAACTAACTCCATTACCATTCTGACCTTCTCTTTTACGATGCTTTTGGTAGTTCACTCCAACCCACTTACACTGGCCTCCTTGCTCATCTGCAAACATGACAGTACTCTCCTGTCATTAAGTTTTTTCTCCAGTTGTTATCTCTGCCTAGAATGCTCTTCTCCCAGACCTCTGCTTGGCTAATTTCCTAACCTTTTGAAGTCCTTGCTCAAATGTACTCTTCTCAATGAGGTTAATATTTATCTTATTTAATATTGCAGTTTGCTCCCAACTCTCTTATCACTTGCTCCATTTTACTTTTTCTTTTTTGCTAGCACGTCTTTTTCTAAGGTACTAAACGATGTTACTGTTATTAGGTTTATTGTCTATTCTCTCTCCTTTCCCATGACTAGCACAAAGTAGAAACAATAAATATAAGTTGAATTAGTGAATAAATGAATGGTGCCCTATAGTCTAGGGGTGCCTCAGATCTCAAATCATTTAGGTCTTATAACTGACCAAAAGGCAAGGTAGAAGAGCTTACACTGATTATTGATCTTAAATAAGTACATGGAAAGTATTTGCAAAATGTAAGAAGAACGTCTGAAAAGAGAGAAATTCAATTATTAGACAATTGCTTGATTTTATTGACTCTGACAAACCTAAGATCCTTTTGTTAACCAGATGAGTAAAAGATATGTGCATTTCTTTCTTTACAGGACAGACAATCCAGTAGATGATTGCATTGGAAGCATGGAAATGGGGGTTTGGGATGGGGATGGAGGTACACTTGGAAAATAGCTATGTGTAGACATTACAGTGGAAATTTAAAAAATTATAGTTGTCCCCTTTCCATTTGGTTGCATTCTAGCTAAGACTTAATTATACAAAACAAACTGTGATAAATTATGCAGTAAATCCCCCATACCCCATTTTCCTTTTCTTTACTTAAACCTGTTTATTGTAATTTAGATGATTTTTTTGTCAATTAACATTTGGTTCCACTCCTTCACATTACTCCTAACCATATTCAGCTAACCCTTCTAAGGGATGCCTATGGGGGAGAGTGAAGCCTACTTTTGTTGTATACTCAGTATAAAATTTTAATGATAATTAAAATAAATGTTCTCTTTCATGAAGCTATCTCAGTACTTGGAAATCCTTAATTAGTTGCTCACCCTTTCTTCTGATATTTTGTAAGTACAGTGTCAGCTAATATTAACATTTGTGATGATCATGGGATTTTTTTTGTTGTTTAGTCACTAAGTCATGTCCAATTCTTTTGTGACCCCATGGACTGTAGCCTGCCAAGCTCCTCTGTCCATGGGATTTCCCAGGCAAGAATACTGGAGTGGGTTGTCATTTCCTTCTCCAGGGGATCTTCATGACCCAGGGATCAAATCCACATCTCCTGCATTGGCAGGCAGATTCTTTACCACTGAAGATGGTGGGGATTGTGACCTACTAAAAGTATTTCCCTTTTCTATTTCACTAAATGAGATTCCGAATGGATCTCATGAAGCCCAAAGATACTTTTGGTAGGAGAATTGTTGACACCATCAAAGCACTTTAAACTTGAAGGAAAGAAATCTGTTTTCAGATAAAGCCATCAAAGGCATGTGAATGTGCATTAGGGCATAGAAAGAACCATGTTAATAGAGATGATGCGTAATGATTACCTAGAGAAAATTACATGAGAAAGGGTCAATAATAAATAAGTAATAATAAATATAGGTACATGGAAAAACAGTTTAAGTAATCTTCATAGATATCAATAAATTATGAATTTTGTTGTTTTTGAGTATTTAAATTGTTTATTTTCTCATGAATGTAATGCTGAATGTTCACAAAAATAATTTTAATAAAAGGAGTAAAGAAATACATGCAGCGAATAACAACTCTTGCATGGAAACAAACTTAAGGAAAAGTAATAACAGAGAGCATTTGAATGAGGGGGAAAAAGAGGGAAAAGAGAAGTAATTTTGTTGTGGAAGCTTGAAAGTCTTTTCCTAAATGTGGAAGAACCGATGCTTTTTTATCGTACCTCTGTGTTAACTGCATGTTTTAGAAGATTGAGGATAGAATGAAAGAGCAAATCTGACTAAAAGGGCAGAACTTGGTGATATGGAGTGCTAGAAAGTTTGGGTAGTTCTGTCCTTAACATTTGTAGTGAGCAGAATGAAAATATTCATGGAGGCCTGCATACCATACTTACATATGTGAAAGCTACAAATCAAGCTAACAAGTTGCTAAAATAGGTTCTATCCTCTTATCTTTCTGCCTGGAGAAATATACCTCCAAATTTACCTGAAAGATAAAGATCTGGATTTAGAATTCTTGTATTCCTTGATGTTTCCTGTTAGAATGAGGTGATGCCCCTGATGGTCAGCTTCCTTTCCTTTCCACTTCTGGCTCTGTCTTGTACTTGAGAGGCCTTCAGTTCAGTTCAGTCACTCAGTCGTGTCTGACTCTTTGCGACCCCATGAATCGCAGCACACCAGGCCTCCCTGTCCATCACCAACTCCCGGAGTTCACTCAGACTCACGTCCATCGAGTCAGTGATGCCATCCAGCCATCTCATCCTCGGTTGTCCCCTTCTCCTCCTGCCCCCAATCCCTCCCAGCATCAGAGTTGTTTGCAATGAGTCAACTCTTCGCATGAGGTGGCCAAAGTACTGGAGCTTCAGCTTTAGCATCATTCCTTCCAAAGAAATCCCAGGGTTGATCTCCTTCAGAATGGACTGGTTGGATCTCCTTGCATTCCAAGGGACTCTCAAGAGTCTTCTCCAACACCACAGTTCAAAAGCATCAATTCTTCGGCGTTCAGCTTTCTTCCCAGTCCAACTCTCACATCCATACATGACTACTGGAAAAACCATAGCCTTGACTAGATGGACCTTAGTCGGCAAAGTAATGTCTCTGCTTTTGAATATGCTATCTAGGTTGGTCATAACTTTTCTTCCAAGGAGTAAGCGTCTTTTAATTTCATGGCTGCAGTCACCATCTGCAGTGATTTTGGAGCCCCCCAAAATAAAGTCTGACACTGTTTCCACTGTTTCCCCATCTATTTCCCATGAAGTGATGGGACAGGATGCCATGATCTTTGTTCTGAATGTTGAGCTTTAAGTCAACTTTTTCACTCTCCACTTTCACTTTCATCAAGAGTCTTTTTAGTTCCTCCTCACTTTCTGCCATAAGGGTGGTGTTATCTGCATATCTGAGGTTATTGATATTTCTCCCGGCAATCTTGATTCCAGCCTGTGTTTTTTCCAGTCCAGCGTTTCTCATGATGTACTCTGCATAGAAGCAATATACAGCCTTGATGTACTCCTTTTCCTATTTGGAACCAGTCTGTTGTTCCATGTCCAGTTCTAACCGTTGCTTCCTGAGAGGCCTCGGGTACATGCAAATGGACAACTTGCATGTCTGAGCTCCATAATACTCATCAGCAAACAGCTGCCTCTTGGCTACCTCTCAGGTACGGGGATGGGCATGTTGTGATTTGCACTTAGAAGTTTGGGTTGCAGAAAGAGGCTGGCATATGCATTGGAAGTGGACTTGGACTAAGTAGAGAGTTAGGGGTACTGAGTGTGTCAGAAAGGGTATATATGAGCTCTGGGAAGACACATCACCTTGGTCTCATGGACTCTTCTGAAGCGTTAATAGAATGTGTATCCCCCATGACCTCTCAGAGTTAACTTCACTTAAAAGTGAAATACTTGTTAAACAGAATGAGTTTTAAATTGCTATAAGCTCAATTTAAAGCAAGGAATAAAGTGGAGTAAAGAAAATTTAGGCATATGGACAAAGGGAACTTGGGGAGAAAGGAAGTATCCACATGATACTTTGTTCTGCCTTACAGACTATCCCTGGAGACATCTATTACTGCTGTCAAGAGATTTATTTTCCTTCCTTAAACTCTGAAAATTGGGGTTTAATCTAGTCTGCTTGTTTCCAAACCTGAACCTTTCCCACTTTATAAAACTATCTCTAGTGGTTAGGAGTTAAAAAATTTCAGATTTCAACTCAACATGAGGAAGAACTTTATAAAAGTAATCACTGGCATCTAATGGTATAGTGAGCATCTCATTTCCCAGTACATTGTTGTAATGAAGGATGCTGTAGGAGGTGTCCTTGAACTGTTCCAGAGATACTTTCTAACTCTTAAAATTTTGTAGATTATAAAATGCAAATGCCTTGGGTTATAATACCCATACCCTAGCAGGATTTTAGTTTTGGATTCACATTGCATTATGGCTACAAAAGGTTGGTAAAAACTCATCAGATTTTGACCTTCCTTTGACTTCATTTGCAAAATTCTGTAGTCTGATGCCTATTATTGCCTTGATCTCCAAATCAGTTTCCTCAGTTAACTAGAAAATGTTTTGATACTATACACAAAGTGATTAGTATGTACAGTGTTAGTATTTTTAATAGTATACTCAACTTTAGAGATGTAATTGTACTTAAATGCTTTCTTAAATTATTAGATTTGTCATAATTGTTTCACTTGAAATTTTCAGCATAATTATCTTTGTTTTTAATAATATATATGAAAGAATTATAAATATTAATTATGAGTTTGTCTGATTATAAGTTTATTTGAAATCACAATTTTGACTCTATGTACAAATTTCTCTGTTGAGTCACTGCAGACAGTCTTTGGCAGATTCTTATTATTCTCAAGAATACTTTATACATCCATTTTTGTAGTAAGAGAGTCATGGAATATAGCCCTGTGGCATATATTTGGAGAGCAGTAAGGTTTCTAGGCTCTATAATATTTGCCTCTATTTAACAAATTATTATTATCTAAGGATTAAATTATATCAAGAAAAGAGCCAATACGGAAGATTTTTTTTTTTTTTTTTTGGTACAGGGTGGTTTTGTTTGTGCACCTCTCTCTCTGCACATGTATCAGGCATATAGTGTGGGCTTAGTGAAGCACTGATCTTTTCAGTTACATGTACATGAAGAGATCATGATTATCTTTGGATACATACACTAAAACATTTATGGATCCAGGGGGAGGATTAGAGAGAGCGTGAGAGGCTGAAGGGCAGAGAGATGCTGATTTTGTGGAACTAAAACAGTGGGATCTGAGAAAGGTAGGAGGAGAATGGGGTAGACTCTCAGGGCAAGGAGTTGGAGTGAACATGGACCCTACCCTGAGATTCTGACTTCCCGTAGGGGTTGGAGGCAGACGTATAGAAAAAAGAACACTACTCTTCCCTAGAATCCCTGAGACTGAGAGGAGTGTTGAAAGGACTGATTCTGGGATAAAACATGATTTCATGAAAATGTGTCATTGTTTCTTTCACTTATTCATCTATCTATCCATAGTTCATTAGTAAAACCAAAACCAACCCTGGTTTTACAAATGGACTTTGTAAGAAAATAGGAAACTTAGAAGAAAGTTTGGAAGAAACTTTGAAAGAAAATAGGCAACAACTAAATGGAAAGATTTGTGCATTGATAGTAACACACACTTCTATAGACTATAATAGTTTATAGGCTAATAATAGGCCAAGTTATACATAGGATAGATGTGTTTCTTACTGTTATCCTGTGAACCTTCAGTAAATACTTGCTGGGTGATTATCGACTGTGAATAAGTTAATATAGATTTGTTGGCTTAGGAATTTGGGTAATAGTCTTCATGGCTGATGTTTTACTTTGAATATGTTATGAAATTCTATACATGGTCACTTGCTATATATGTATTCTTATTAAAAAATCTCACTGAACCAACATTTAAGATTTATATTAAGGTCTGAAAGAATGGTTTGCAATGTTTTTCTTATTTTGTCTTGCCCAAACATGAAGATTTGCCTTTCTTTCTATAATAACTATGCCAATTTATGTTAGTTTCTTTTCTGTAAAGGAAAGGAAATGGCTCAAAACTGTCTTCTTCAAATCAAAACTCTCAAATGATTCCCCAAATAGAGAGATGTATCATGTCTTCCAAAGTCCTACCTGATTCTTCATCTGAATGGTCAGTAACAAAAGGCAAAATATGGGCTCTGGCTGCCCTAGTTGTTATGATTTCATGGAAGTCAAAGCATGTGTTTGCTGCAAGATATCTCTCACCAACTCAGCCATTCATTTTTTACTTAAGACTCCTGATAAATGCAAACTCACCTTGGCTGGGTTATAATTTTAGTTATGGACAAACCAGCATAAATTAATTTGTTGGAGGACCCAAGCCCAGAAACATGACCTGAGAAAACAGTTGGGGAATATCTTGTTTCTCTGTTGGTGGACTTGGCACCTTTGTCCTCTGAGGGCTACAGCTGATAGCAGGAGGAGGTGCTTGAATACTAATCACACATATGCTGTGATTTTCATCAGTGCTTTCCTCTAGAAAGTGTTTTTTCTTTATTAGTAAATGTCTTTTTGTTTTTGTGCACAGGCAGCATGTCAGCTGAAACACCAATCACACTGAGTATCAATCCTCAGGATCTGCAGGTCCAGACATTCACTGTAGAGAAACTACTGGAGCCTCTCATAATCCAGGTATTGATAACATGGAAATTACAATGAATAGTAACTGCAAAAGTACTAAGAAACATAGGAAAAATAAGTAATGGAAAGATTTGATTTTTATAGAATGATATGTTATCCAAAATTGTCTTTTAAAATTTTTAATTATACATATTTCAATACCATTCTCCCAAATCATCCCACCTTCAATTAGCCTCCAATTAAAATAAATAAATTTAAATTAAAAAAATAAAATGTTTAAAAGTGTACCAAAGTATCTATTTAGTAGTAATAATGATAACATTCTGAAAGTTCCTCCCCAGATTCTCTTTAAAAAGCAAAAAAGTAATAATATGCATATACAGTTTTGAAAGTACTTTTATGCAGATTATCTTGTTCAATTGTCATGAAAACTGAGTGAGGCAGGCAGCATGGTTAAAACCATTCTTATTACACAGACGAGGAAACAGCTAGAAACAGCCTAGAGAATTTCAGTGACTTGCCTCAGAGTACATGGTAGCTCATCTGTCAAATAGGAAATTATTTTAAAACACCAAAATGTATGAGAAAAGCAGATATTTAAGTTATTCTGTGATAAAATCTTTCCATAAAGTGAATAATTCCTTGATAATATGCATAATGATTCTCTGACTTTATTATGTAAGCCCAGATTTTATTTATTGGCTTTTCTTAGAGCAGAGTTTGGAGAAACTTACACTATAGTATAGATTTAAATTTTTTGTTTTTAACCCCAAATTTGTGAGAAAACTCCTGTTTAAGCTTACCTTCCATCATACCCCCCTAAGACAAATTGTCCCTTTTTCTAAGGCCTTGAAGTACTCTAGGGTTTCTTAAGTGAGAAATGACACTGACCTTATCTCTGATAATTTAAACATTTTCTGCTTGTTTGTCTTCTTTGTGAGGTGGATGGTGGGGAGGAGAGTAGCTCTAACAATAAGCTTTGTACATATTTTTACTTAGCATATCTCCTACTGGAAAGATGATTTAAAACATGTGCCTCACTGATGATAGCTTAATCATGAACTTTGGCAGTCTATAAGACACTAATATATGGTATGAAATTGATATTAGATGACTCTGAATCTTCACTGAAGTCTCTGTCTTTGCCACCCACAGAATGGTCTCATGTTAAAAAGAGAATTTTTGAACAACAAAATTATTTGCCCAAGCTCTTGATTTTCATTATAATGGGATTCTCCTTACAAAAAACCAGTACATTTCAAAGTCAGAGTCATTAATTTGAATTTGACGAACAACCTTCTTGTCACCCTGATCATGTATTACCTATCAATACAATAAAAATTCCATTAAAGATTTTTTTACTAGAATGGCATCATACTAAATATCTCATCACATTCTTTTTTAAAAAGAGTGTTTAATTTGAAATTGTTACATTGTTTATTTTAAGCATGTAATATAGTCTCTGATTATAGTGGAAAACATTCCAAAAGAAGTTAATGATCTTTAAATTCATAATGCCACCAGATAAAGTTATCATTTAGTAACCCCATTAAAAAAAGTCTCACCTTTCATCATTATTTATCTTCATGTTATATTCCTTTGCTTTCAAGGTTCCACAGAAATTACTTACTATCTCTGTATATAACTCAAAGTCAAAATTGCATTTTAATTTTTGGAGTAATTGGTCATAGATACTATTATGTCACTCTGATTTCTAAGTTCATTGATTCATAAATCTTTATTGTGCTCTTTTTATAGTTACCAGTCTTTCTGACCAAACTTGATTTATCTTTAATCTATTTTTTTTCTTTTGGGCATAGGTAAATTACTAGGTCATTTTGCAGGGATGTTCAGTCTGGGATATATTTCAGTCATTCAGTTTCATTTTCTATGTATGATAACTTACACAGTTGCATCCTTCTGTAATAAATTCCTCCAATGGATCAGAAATAATTTTTTTCTCAGCAATTACATTTTTATGATTGCAACTGTAGGCCTCTGTACTTTATCACTTTTAAGATCTAAGTTTGGCAATGCAGTGCAGAAAGTCTATTTATGCAGAATTGCGATGAAAAGAATTTACATCTCTATGTTGTATACTCTCTGAAGGAGATATAAACTGCTAAAGCATGCTACAGTTGTTACATAATGGACTTATCTATAATCTTATTTGCCACAAAATATAATTTGCTATGTGTCAGATTCATGTAGAATGTGAGCTAGAACAGTTAATTTTAAATCCCTTAAGATAAGAACAATAACAAGCTCCTCATAATGTTATCTCCAATGAATACAGAAGGTCTTTTGGGGGGGCAAAGGTTCAAATATATTTTCTGACATAAATATATTTCATGTTTTCAAGTGGTAAATATAGAGTTAGACCAATAGTAATAAACATTATCACTGTCTCTCACCTCTAATTTTGTAGGACCTCTTAGCCTTTCCACTTTGATAGTGTTTCACATCTATTTCTGGGAGTCCCTTAGGGATGGCTTTTATATACTCTATAATATGCATTGGGTCAAGTTTAAGAATATCTGCTCAATTTTTTATCAGTCAGCATAAGCTAGGCTATGCTGTGATGAAGCAACCTTCAAATCTCTTGAAGCTTCAGTTCAGTTCATTTCAGTTGCTCAGTGGTGTCCAACCCTTTGTGACCCCATGAACTGCAGCACGCCAGGCCTCCCTGTCCATCACCAACTCCCGGAGTCTACCCAAACTCATGTCCATTGAGTTGGTGATGCCATCCAACCATCTCATTCTGTCGTCCCCTTCTTCTCCTGCCCTCAATCTTTCCCAGCATTAGAGTCTTTTCAAATGAGTCAGCTCTTTGCATCAGGTGGCCAAAGTATTGGAGTTTCAGCTTCAATATCAGTCTTTCCAATGAACACCCAGGACTGATCTCCTTTAGGATGGACTGATTGGATCCCTTGCCGTCCAAGGGACTCTCAGGAGTCTTCTCCAACACCACAGTTCAAAAGCATCATTCTTCAGTGCTCAGCTTTCTTTATAGTCCAACTCTCACATCTGGAAAAACCATACTACTGGGTTTTCACTACTAGAAAAACCATAGCCTTGACTAGATGGACCTTTGTTGGCAAAGTAATGTCTCTGATTTTAATGTGCTGTGTAGGTTGGTCATAACTTTTCTTCCAAGGAGTAAGCATCTTTTAATTTCATGGCTGCAATCACCATCTGCAGTGATTTTGGCTTAACAAAGTTTCATTTCTTGCTCAAGCTACATGTTTAAAGTGAGTTGGCTGGGAGGTCTCTGCTTTGATTCAGGCACTCAGGGACCCAGGCTAATGTATATTCCATCTCAATGTTTATTTCTACTATGGTTGAAACAGGGAAAGGGAACACTATGAATCATGCAAGGGCTCCTAAATTGTCCACCTGGATGTGACATATGTCAGTTCCACTCACATTGCTTTTATCAAAGCAAGTTATGTGGTCAGTGGGGATGCTAGATGTGTGATCTTGTTCTGTTCCCAGGAGGATGAGAATATTTGTGAACAGCCCTGAAAACCGTTATCTTTCCATTGCTTCCTTTTCAGGGGTTCTTGTTTTGTTAAGTCTCCATCTGATTAGTCACCTTTCCACTCTGATCACATCTGACCTTATCAGGGTGGGCAACTGACTTATTGACAATTATAGGTTGGCATGAGAGCTCTGCCCCTGGGGTATGATGGTAAATTGATCCTATTGCCATCCTCGCTTTTGGGAATTGACTTTGGTTATAGTTAATCAGTTACCTAGCATTAAACAGTTATATCATGTGCAAAGCTGAGCAACGCACAGAAAGAAGTAGAGATATGAAGGAGAGTTCTGTTGGAGCAATTTTCAAGTTTGGATCCACAAACTCATGCTGTTGAGGGACAATAAGGTTTCCTAGTTATCATGGTTTTAATGGATCCTTCCAATTTCCAAACCACAAACTAGTCTCAAAATAATACTATAGCCTCTGTGGGGCCTCAGTTTCCAGTTTCCTTGAGCATATACCGTATAGCCCTGATGCTTGTCTTCCTTTGTCATCTGATTCCCTGGCCTCCTACCTCTTCATCAGTAGCTGAAACTTCAGAAGTTCCATTAGTAGCAGTTATCAAGGGTTCTTGTAATGGCCCTCACTTGCTTATTATAGAATGAAGATTTTCCTGTAAAGCTTTTCTTCTGCTCTTCCCTTCATCTCCAGTTTTTGAAGTCTCCGATGTTTGACTCATCAGTTCTCCCAAACTAGTCTATCTGCCATGTTTTTCCATTTTGCCTGGTTTCATCTAGTTGATATGTAGAAGATAACTGCCAAAGATGCCCATTTTTAAGACTGGAAAAGGACATGCCAGGGTCCCAATGCCTCTAAATTTAAGTAGCAGAATGACACTGGGCTTTTTCAGAAGAGGAGAGAATACCTTTCTTCCAAACTGTGCTTCACTCTGTCATATATGCCCCGATGAATTATGTATACCTAGAATCACATGAAATTCCTTTGAGAATAGCCCCTTTCAGCCTTTCCCTTAATTTCTCTCTTCTCCTTGTCTTAAGTGTCTGGATGACAAACTGTTAATTCTTCTAAGCACCATGTTTTTCTTTCCTCTTTGACTCCTATGGAGGACTTCTCTGATATACTCCATTCTAGATGTTGATGCCCAAAGGGTTTATTTCCATTGTTCTACAGAGAGGTTTGATTGACTTCCAGGTAGCAGGGAGAGGACCTGCTTTGGCTTCTTAGCTTCCTAGAATATAATTTCCTTTGTTTCTTTCAGAAAAGTTTTCATTTGTTTGTGGTTGTTTTCTGTCATTTTAGGGGCCATTTTGAATGAGCACGATGCCTTTTACTTATATTTATTTGGTTTTATCTCCAAGCTTCTTTTTTTTGCATACTTGCTGATTATCCTATCAATAGAATTCATGTCAAAATTAACCTTGAAGATTCCAAGAAAATCTCAAAGACAGGGATGAGCACATATAGTGTTCTTGTAGATTACTTTAAAAGCAAATATTGTTTTTCTTTCTGGCTTACTTCACTCTGTATAATTGGCTCCAGTTTCATCCATCTCATCAGAACTGATTCAAATGAATTCTTTTTAACGGCTGAGTAGTACTCCATTGTGTATATGTACCACAGCTTTCTTATCCATTCATCTGCTGATGGGCATCTAGGTTGTTTCCATGTCCTGGCTATTATAAACAGTGCTGCGATGAACATTGGGGTACATGTGTCTCTTTCAATTCTGGTTTCCTCGGTGTGTATGCCCAATACAGTATACTAACACATATATATGGAATTTAGAAAGATGGCAATGACAACCCTGTATGCAAGACAGGAAAAAAGATGCAGATGTGTATAACGGACTTTTGGACTCAGAGGGAGAGGGAGAGGGTGGGATGATTTGGGAGAATGGCATTCTAACATGTATACTATCATGTAAGAATTGAATTGCCAGTCTATGTCTGACGCAGGATATAGCATGCTTGGGGCTGGTGCATGGGGATGACCCAGAGAGATGTTATGGGGAGGGAGGTGGGAGGGGGGTTCATGTTTGGGAACGCATGTAAGAATTAAAGATTTTAAAATTAAAAAAATAAAAAACAACAACAAAAAATAAATAAAATTAAAAAAAAGCAAATATTGGAGTTTTGACTGTAATCTTAACAAGTAACTTCAAAAGTTAGTAAGTTAAATCTTTTAAGTACTTATATGTGCAAAGCATAGTAAGTATAAAGATGTTATTTGTATGATGGGATGAAGAAATAAACTTAATTCTGCCTCTTTAATGTTTTAAATTTTAAGATGATCAGTATAGTTGAGTTGTTTCTTATAAAGTGAATTCTTCAATTTCTGCATTCTCTTACTGTTGGAAAACTGCTCCCCTGGGAAAGTTGTTAGGCTACAATATTCCTTGAGAAACAAAATAGTTGAGAAAAAGGAAGCCATTTCTTAAAATAAGGATAAGAAAAACTAGTAGCTGATTAAAATAGCACAAGTCCATGGGAATGTGCATGGTGAACATGCAAGGGAACCCCTCCCCCCCGCCACCAGAACTTTTTAGCTTTGAACTTAGCTGTGGGCAGATGTCTGTCTCTGAACGTACTTCGCTTCCTCTCGGCTTGCTTCCTAGACCTTTTATTCTATCAGACTCTGATTTTTTTAAATACACCAATGTTGTTGCTTTGTTGTTCTGGGTTCTCTGATTACCTCTGATCCACTTCACATCCGTTAATATTTTTTCTTTCAATCTTTTTCTCCACAAATTCTGATTGATCTCACAGATATCCACTTCCAGTTTAGCTGTGAAATAAGATCTTTTTCTTATAAACTGGTTGTGTAGGCAACCAGGTGGTATAGACTGATAAGCCCAGGTCCACTTGCCTTAGTGGAAATGGCTAGATTGATGGGAGCAATTGTGGTTCAGCTATCCATATACCCCCAGATGTCCATATACTCCCAGATGTGGACATTTCCACTGCTTATGGTATGATTCTGCCCTTCATAGAATCCCCTGGTCTATTTTAGAACACTCAGCTTGTCCCAGAAGATATTGCTGCAGCTTGACACCTCCATGTTGCTAGACCAGCGGTTGGCAAACTTCTTCTGTGCCCTGGTCCACATAGTAGTTTCAGCTTTGATAGCTGTGTGGTTAGGCCATTTGAGATGGGTGTTCTCTGCTTTCTGTAGATCCTCCTTCTTGACCAATCCACGATTCACTCACATTAGATCCAATCCTCTTAATTATAGGGCTTAATTAGTCCTTGTTAACTTAGAATCCCACCTGACTTCAGTTCCCCCCCATAAACAGTGGCCTCTTTCTCCCCCTAGTAGCGAAGACTGCTGCCATGTCCTGCCCACTGTCTGCTGTAAAGGGTGGGGTGTTTCTCCAGGAACTTTTGTGTAAGATCTCTCTGGCCAATAAACCACTGATGTCTTTGTTGCTGTCCACTGACTTTTTCTTCAGTCTGGAGGATGCGTAACTACAAGGCTTGCAGGCCTGTGGCGTGCAGCCCAATAACAGCCATAGATTCTCTGTTATAACTACTCTTCTGTTTTAGTTTGAAAGCAGCTGTAGATAATATATAAACAAGTGGATGTGACTGTGTTCCAATAAAGCATTATTTGCAGAATAAGGTAAGTGGCAAGATTTGGCTCTTGGTACTTAATTTGCAGACCCCTGCTCTAGACTGACCATTTTCTCATGGAGATACTCTGCACTCACACTGGTTAAGGAAGGATAAGAAATGTGCAATATCTCACACACAGTTGAGAGCCCTTGTGAGATAAATTATGATGGAGTGGTTTGTGGCTAAGCCCTGTGAGAGACACAAAAGCCTCATTGGGGGAAGAGTACTAACTAGGCAATTTAGAAAGTTTCTCTGTGTTGGGATCCTGTTAGCCCAGTGGTTTTTAACCCTGACTGCACGTTAAATTCACCTGGGGGAGCTTATAAACCTCCCAAGTGCTCAGGCCACACAGGAAACTAATTAAATCAGAATCTTTGGGAGTAGGACCAGGTAGTAATTTTTGAAGCTCCCAGGTGATTACAGTGTGAAAATTGCTGGCCTGGCAATTACATCAGCCAGTGGTGAGCATGATTCTGCTTCCTGGAGGAAGGCTTGTCCCAGAATGGTGCCCCTTCTTTGTCTTTCTAATAGTGTTGGATAGTGTCCGTCTTGAATAAATTTGTAAGGAATTCCTGGGAGTAACCTCCTTTATCAGCTCTGTTTGTGATATGCTTAGTTCTCCTAGATCCCAGTGGGGCTATTAGTAGCAGCTCTAGGCAAATGACTGGAGCTGAGAAGTGGGATCCATGTTCTGCAGCTATCCTTTATCCAGCAAGCCACTTATGGATCTACGCATGGATTAGATTATAGTGTTATGGTATTAGATTATGGTGATGTAGATCTATGTATGGACTAGATTATGGTGGACTCTAGAATTCTGAGTACCCAAGGCATGTTTTGTTTGCCAAGGTTAGGTGGAGGAAGCACAAAGGAGGGAAGAGATTCATAATGCACAAGTCTGAAATTACAGTGTGGTATTACATTACATGAAGTTTACCTTTACAATTACCTGTAACCAGTTTTTCTCAACCTTAGCTGCAAAAGGGCATCACTTGAGGAACTTATAAACATCCTGATAGCCCCAGCCCACAGCTAAGCCAATCAAATCAGAATATCTGGAGTAGGATCCCATTAACATTATTTTTGAAAGCCTCCCAGGTGATTCTATTGTACAGTCACTAAAGTAGACCTTGCTGCTGCCAGAGTGTTGTCCATGGACTGCCAGTATCAGGCTCATTTGGAAACTCTTAAAAAAAATGCAGAACCCTGTCCTAGATCCACTGAATCAAATATGTGCACACTTCTATATTCAAAATGGATAACCAATAAAGACCTATTGTATAGTACTTGGAATTCTGCTCAATGTTATGTGCCAGCCTGGATGGGAAGTGGGTTTGGGGGAGAATGGATACATGTACATATATGGCTGAGTCTCTTTGCTGTTCACCTGAAACTACCACAACATCGTTAATCGGCTATGCCCCGTACAAGATGTTTTTGGTGTTTAAAAATATAAAAAGAAAAACTATAGACTGTGAAAAGACAAGGCATATTAAATCACCAACTAGAAATATATTCTTTGTTCTACTTAAAAAAATATATATATGGTATAATAAGATCCCATGTTATTTGTATCACTTTAAAGTTTGAGAAGCTAGGGTAGGAGACTGTAAATTTCAAATTTAAATAGCAACCTGTGTAGCCACAGTTGAAAACCACTGCTCTGTATCTTTAGTGACCTGCTGGTGTGTACGTGGTGAAGTCACCAGGAGAGTCCTAACTGATAATCATTCATTGCTCTGCAGTTGAGTCTTTGAAGGGGATTCCTTAGTGATTGTCTTGTGTGACCAGTGCATTTCTTCTTAAGAAGATTTACCTTTCCCACACTTTGACTTAGACTTAGCCACCCTCACTCCCTTCTTTCTCCAAGCCTGTGGTTAGTCTCATGCCAAGTGATAATGTTCTACCCAGAAATTGGCTTTTGGACACTAGGAAGCATGGCCTGAGAAATGAGATTTTCAAGAGCTTCTCCTTAGGATGTTTGGAACCATGACACAGTTTGTCTCGGCATATATATATATATATATATATATATATAAATCTCTGGGATAGTTGCTTAACTTTGAGTTCATATATACAGGTGACCTTTGGACAATGCAGGGGTTAGGAGTACATACCTTCTGTGCAATTGAAAATCTGCATATAACTTACAGCTGGCTCTCTGTATCCGAGATTCCTAGGTATTCACGGTTCTGCAGCTGTGGATTCAGGCAGCCTCAGATGTAGTATTTACTACTAAAATCCACATTTGAGTGGACACTTGTAGTTCAAACCCATGTTGTTTAAGGGTCAACTGTACATATATATGGGAGAAGGCGATGGCATCCCACTCCAGTACTCTTGCCTGGAAAATCCCATGGATGGAGGAGCCTGGTAGGCTGCAGTCCACAGGGTCGCTGAGAGTTGGACACAACTCAGTGATTTCACTTTCGCTTTTCACTTTCATGCACTGGAGAAGCAAATGGCAACCCACTCCAGTGTTCTTGCCTGGAGAATCCCAGGGATGGTGGAGCCTGGTGGGCTGCCATCTATGGGGCTGCACAGAGTCGGACACGACTGAAGCGACTTAGCAGCAGCAGCA
This sequence comes from Capra hircus, assembly GCF_001704415.2. Taxonomy (NCBI): domain Eukaryota; kingdom Metazoa; phylum Chordata; class Mammalia; order Artiodactyla; family Bovidae; genus Capra; species Capra hircus. Next base: position 21,497,703 of record NC_030835.1, read on the forward strand.
GCAGCAGCAGCAGGTACATATATATATATATGTATATATTCATAGTACTGAATGCTCTGTAAATTAAGGCTTAACAAAAGTGGTTTGTGATTTTCATGAGTTTTTTTCTTTTAGGAAACAATTTGCATTCTTAACCCTGACTTGCAAGATACTGCAGTTCTTCAGTTTAGACACATTTTTCTGTGTTCTCTCCCTCATATTTTTAACATTTCTGAAATTAGAATGCATCATAGAATGGATATGAACATTTTAATGTAGTTTTCCTTTTTGATACTTGTAGAGGATCACAAATTTATCCACAATACACTTAAGCTCTTCTGTCTTTCATAAGTGATTTGATATTCCTCATAAGCTCCCATTCCCTGGAGATTGGGATAAATCTCTCAGTCTAAATTGGACTGGGCCAATAAGATTGGCAAACTGATATGATTCAGCAGTATAAAGCCTTTCTGGTAACTACTCAGGTTCTTTGGATCAGAAATGTGTGGTTGGGGTGTGGTTGTTTATGTGAGCTCATGGAGATGGGAGATGGGGCCTTTGGATCCATGTGGTTAGTGTCTATTACTGCTGGATGGCTGGTCTGGAATGCTCTCCTGAATGGTGACTTTTGAGTGGTGACCACTACTATGCATGAGTCCTCTGGTCACCACTGTGCATTTTCTGATATGGTCTATAGCTGATAAAATTGGTAGAGTGCTCTTTTCAGCTTGCTTAAGGTCCATGGTTCTCCTCAGATGCCTTAACCTCACCTTGGCCCTTGATAGTGCTTCATGCCAAGTCCCAGCTACATCCTCCATCAAGTGTCTGGCATTCTCTCTCTACCTCTCAGCCTTTGTGGTAGGATTACCTTGGTTCTCACCATGGTGGGCTCAGGGAAAGCCCACCAATCTTCAATTCAGTCATACTTTGATTGTCCTTCAGGGTATCTAGGATGGTCTGGGTCTTATCCATACTTCATGGGAATCAAGAGTGGCTTAGAAAAGCTAAACTGGCCTTCCTTTTAACTATTTACACAGTGACGCCAAGATTACACTGTGGCTAACCCAGGGTTTGTTCACAGCAGCTTCTGAGGCAGTTTTCTTCCAGAGTCCCAAAGCTAAATGGAGCCAAATCCCTCTGCTTTCAGTGTTTTCTGCAATTATGCTAAAAGAGCACTCCCCCCGCCTCTTACCCCGACCCCAACCCAGTATGGGTGAGTTCAGAGAAGGGAAATAAGGAAGGGTGTTTTGCTTGTCTTTCTTACCTCTGAGCTCCCTCTTTCCATAGTTTCTTGGGGTTAGCTAAGGAGAGTGTCCCTACTTCTTTTTCCTGTCTCACCAGATCGTTTTCATGACTCTATGTTTTTCTAGTCTATCAAATCCAGCTTCTGCTAATGGGAGTTAATAAATTTAGAAAATAGTTTTCTGTTTCTCTAATGGCTTTCACAACTGTTCTTGCTTAGGACTGCAAGAAAGTGAGCTGTGAAACTCAAAGACAGTATTTTTTTCCCTCTGCTCTCTCCTTTCCTTGTATAATATGACTCATGGCTCAGCCTTGGATTTGACAGGTTCATTACTGACAAAATATTATCTACACTTGCATTCTGAAAAGAAGTGGTTAAATTGATGGTATATATTATAATTGATGGTGTTTTAAAATTAAAGGACTATGGAAATATCCTGATGCTTTGAAGAAGGAACTTTAAGATGTATAAATCAAGCATTGGCCAAAAGGGTTCAAGATTGGTGACTAAATATTTAACTTAAAAAAATAAGGCAAAAATGGCTTTCTCAACTTAGAGACAATCATGAGAAATAAGATGGACATGACCTAATCAATTTTAAACTGAACATCATCATTTAAATCACTGATGGGTTATATTCAAACCATATTATGTTGTTATAAAATCTTGACTATGGAGTCCTACAAATCTAATCACTATCTCATTAGTTGTTCTGGCTTTTTGTTTGTTATTTCTTATTCATGTTTGAAGCAGGTGATTTTTGTATATATTTCCCCAGACATCTTTAATAAAAAAGAGTTTTATGTTAGAATAGAACAGGAGTAAATTTGATGGCCTAGAGTAAATGAATAAAAATGAATTTGGTGACAGATAGTAGCACCTAAATTCATATAAAACCTCATAATTTTGTGTTAGCAAAGCATATTGGCATAGTTTATTCAATATTATGGTTAAAAGGTTATAAATTATTATTCTAAAAAGCTGGAACAGAGAATTAGGGGTCATAACCATATCCCACATCAATCACTGCTGGAAGTGGAATGATGGACTGGATTGACCAAGGGACCCTGTGGACATGCTTGACCTACAGCATATGAGATCAACCCATTTTCGATTTTAGGGCCAGCTTTGGGCTAATTGTATTTTTTGTTTCTTATTTTGTTTCCTTCAAGCAGTCAATGGTTGCTGATGGAAAGAATTATCCTTTTGCTTTTTCTTGGTCAGCATTTCTTTAAATCAGTTTGGCTAAAACTATTGGTTATTGATTCACCAGAATGATTAATGCTTGATTTAGCTGTACATAGCAGCATGAATTTAATTTCTCCTTGATTTTCTTAATTCAGCATCTTGATAATTTTTCTCCTCATTTTGGAAAACATTTGAAGAGAAGGAGACTATAATTAACATTAACTTTACATTTTTTACTGAAGGCTGCATTTGCCTCTGAATCATTGCTCTGTATAAAAAAAGTTTGTTTTTTTCCAAACAGTTACATTTAAAATTGCAAAAGCCATATATCCTAGGATTAATAGAGTTCATGGTTGGGTTTCCTGTGGGATAACTACCTCTCAATGTTGGGAGTGCCCAAAGCTAAGTCCTATAACTTCTCTAGCTATCCTTTGTTTTCAGAGATCTCATTGTTTCCTGACTTTGGAAAACAAATAGTGTTCTCAAATATCTTTGAAATTTTTATTAAGACTAGCAAAACCATTGATACATGAGTAGTTAAAATGAAAATGTAAGTCACAATAAACATATCTCTGGCTCATAACTTCTCTCAACTCTGGAATTGTATACTAGTCTCCAGCTTAGCAACTCTAATAGGCAAACCTAAAATGTCTGAGCTCAACTCTTGATTCCTCCTCCCTACTCATTTCTTTTAAAGTTGTATTATCTCTATACCTGGTTGCTCAGATTATGTGCCATAGAGTTATTCTTTACCTCCTGTTTCTTTCATAATCCATACACAATCTATAAGCAAACCCTGTTGACTCACTTCAGATTTACCAGAATTCTGCCACTTCTCAACAACTCCACCACTGCTCCCTGGAGCAAGCCAAGGTGGTCTCCACTGGGGCTACTGCAACAACTTCCTAAGTACTTTTCACCCTCTCCCAGATCCCTGCCCAGTCTTGTCTATTCTCTCAAAGTAGCCTGCCAGCCTGACCTCATCTTTTATGTTCTCCTCTCATTCTGTGGGAGGTACACTAGCCTTCCTGCTGCTCCTGGAACATACCAACAAAAATTGATTTGGGAGACCTTGCACTTTCTGTTTGGAATATTTTCCCCCAGATATTCAAAAGTCTTCTCTGCTTCCTTGGGGTCCTTATTCTCTAATCATATAGGCCTTCTCTGATACCAAATCTATATTTCCCATCTCTCATCTGTCTCCATACCCTTGTTTACTTTCTTCACAGCACATGTCAATAACCACTACTATGCTATACAATTATTTTTGTGTTTGTTTCTTCTCTCTCCCCTCAGTAGAATGAAGCTTACTGCCATGCAGGTGCACCATAAATATTTGTTGAATAAATGAATGGTAGAGTCCAAACTTGCTTTGTTTTTTGTTTGTTTGATTTTGAGTTTTAAGGAGCTAAGTAAAAATGGAAAGAAACTAATATTTGATATTATTCTCAGTGTGTGATCTTTTCCTAGATGTGTTTAAGTTTATATATATATATATATATTTTTTTTTTTTCTTCTGGGAATAAGTGTGCTTTCTGGATTAGGACATTTAGCTACAGCTGTTTATATGTTTGTTATGTAAATATCTGCTCTGTTATGCCATCTCTTTGATCTAGAGAGCTAGTGGAACTGGTGTGGGATCTACATGTGCTTTGTTATCATTCCTTAATAGCTCCAAGATTACTTACAAGCTTTAATTAGTTGTGATTGTTAATCTAACAAACAAACAAAATCCTAAAGTATATTTTATTATTATTATTTTTTAACATTTATAATCATTAGTTTTCTAATTTAATAGAAGTTTATATATTCATATATACATACATACATATGCATTAGAATGATTTCCCAATACTCTCCTGATACACCAGATTTTAACTTACAGAGAGAAAATCATGGTGACTTACTATTTTGACATACAGGGTTTAAAAATGTGTTAAAATCTAATGATGATGATGATTATTTTTTTCTACTTTACAATACTGTATTGGTTTAGCTATACATTGACATGAATCTGCCATGGGTGTACATAAGTTCTCAATCCTGAACCCCCCTTCCACCACCCTCCCCATATCATCTCTCTGGGTCATCCCAGTGCACCAGCCCCAAGCATCCTGTATCCTGTATTGAACCTAGACTGGCGATTCATTTCTTACATGATAGTATACATGTTTCAATGCCATTCTCCCAAATCATCCCACCCTCTCCCTCTCCCACAGAGCCCAAAAGTCTGTTCTATACATCTGTGTCTCTTTTGCTGTCTCACATGCAGGGTTATCATTACCATCTTTCTAAATTCCATATATATGCGTTAGTATACTGTATTGGTGTTTTTCTTTCTGGCTTACTTCACTCTGTATAATCGGCTCCAGTTTCATCCACCTCATTAGAACTGATTCAAATGTATTCTTTTTAATGGCTGAGTAATACTCCATTGTGTATATGTACCACAGCTTTCTTATCCATTTGTTTGCTGATGGACATCTAGGTTGTTTCCATGTCCTGGCTATTATAAACAGAGCTGCGATGAACATTGGGGTACACATGTCTCTTTCAATTCTGGTTTCCTCTGTGTGTATGGCCAGCAGTGGGATTGCTGGGTCATAAGGTAGTTCTATTTGCAATTTTTTAAGGAATCTCCACACTGTTCTCCATAGTGGCTGTACTAGTTTGCATTCCCACCAACAGTGTAAGAGGGTTCCCTTTTCTCCACACCCTCTCCAGCATTTATTGCTTGTAGACTTTTGGATCGCAGCCATTCTGACTGGTGTGAAATGGTACCTCATTGTGGTTTTGATTTGCATTTCTCTGATAATGAGTGATGTTGAGCATCTTTTCATGTGTTTGTTAGCCATCTGTATGTCTTCTTTGGAGAAATGTCTATTTAGTCCTTTGGCCCATTTTAAAGTATATTTTAAAAGATGATGGTTGTTTTATATTTTCTGTATCATTTGTAAGTGAGGGCTGTTGAAGACTATACTGTGTTCCTCGTAAATTCATATGTTAAGCCCAAGCCCTCAGTAACTTGGAATGTGACTGTATTTTGAAGTAGGGTCTTTAGAGAGGTATTGAGTTTAAAATGGAATCTTGATGGTGGGCCCTAATCCAATATGATCTAATCCAATCTTAGAAGATTAGAACTCACAGAAAGAGACACCAGGGATGTGTGGACAGAGAAAAGAACATGTCACGGTGAGAAGTAACAATCTGTAAGCCAATGAGGGAGGTTTAAGAAATCAGTCTTGTTGACCCTTTGACCTTGAACTGTTAGCCTCCATAACTGTGAGACGTTTCTCTTTTTTAAGCTACTCACTCTGTTGTACTTTGTTGTGGGAGCCCTAATAATATGATTTTTATCCTTTCATTTGAAATGAAATTCAGTAATAAAAATTGTGTACCTGCTGTTTTTTCTTTTTATGAGTGTTTTTTTGTTTGTTTTACCACTTTTATTTATTTATTTTTTAAATTTATTTTTTGTTGAAGGATAATTTCTTTGCAGAATTTCATTGTTTTCTGTCAAACCACAACATGAATCAGCCATAGGTATACATATATTCCCTTCCTTTTGAAACTCCCTCCCATCTCCCTCTCCATCTCACCCCTCTAGGTTGATACAGTACCCTGTTTGAGTTTCCTGAGTCATACAGCAAATTCCCATTGGCTGTCTATTTTACATATGGTACTGTAAGTTTCCATGTTACTCTTTCCATACATCTCACCCTCTCCTCCCCTCTCCCCATGTCCATCAGTCTGTTCTCTATTTCTCTTCCTCCATTGCTGCCCTGTAAATAAATTCTTCAGAACCATTTTTCTAGATTCCGTATATGTGCATTAGAATACGATACTTATCTTTCTCTTTTTGACTCACTTCACTCTGTATAATAGGTTCTAGATTCATCCACCTCTTCAGAACTGACTCAAATGTGTTCCTTTTTATAGTTGAGTAATATTCCATTATGTATATGTACCACAATTTCCTTATCCATTCATCTGTCCATGGGCATCTAGGTTGCTTCCATGTTCTAGGTATTGTAAATAGTGCTGCAGTGAACAATGGGATGCATGTGTCTTTTTCAACCCTGGTCTCCTCAGGGATTATATGCCTAGGAGTAGGACTGCTGGGTCATATGATGGTTTTATTCCTAGTTTTTAAAGGAATCTCTATACCATCTTCCATAGTGGTTGTATCAGTTTATGTTCTCACCAACAGTGCAAGAGGGTTCCCTTTTCTCCACACCCTCTCCAGCATTTATTGTTTGTCAACTTTATGATAATGGCCATTCTGTGTGAGGTGTGAGGTGATATCTCATTGTGGTTTTGATTTGCATTTCTCTAATAATGAGCGATGTTGAGCATCTTTTCATGTGTTTGTTAGCCATCTGTAGGTCTTTGGAGAAATGTCTCCTTAGGTCCTTTTCCCACTTTTTGATTGGGTTGTGTATTTTCCTGGTATTGAGCTGTATGAGCTGCTTGTATATTTTGGAAAATAATCCTTTGTCAGTTGTTTCATTGGCTATTATTTTCTCCCATTCCAAGGGTTGTCTTTTCACCTTGCTTATAGTTTCTTTTGCTGTGCAAAAACTTTTAAGTTTAATCAGGTCCCACTTGTTTACTTTTGTTCTTATTTCCATTACTCTAGGAGGTGGGTCATAGAGGATCTTGCTCTGATTTATGTCATCGAGTGTTCTGCTTATGTTTTCCTCTAAGGGTTTTATAGTTTCCGGTCTCACATTTAGATCTTTAATCCATTTTGAGTTTATCTTTGTGTATGATGTTAGGAAGTGTTCTAATTTCATTCTTTTATACATGCAGCTGTCCAGTTTTCCCAGCACCATTTATTGAAGAGGCTGTCTTTGCCCCATTGTATATTCTTGCCTCCTTTGTCAAAAATAAGGTACCCATAGGTGCATGGGTTTATTTCTGAGCTTTCTATTTTGTTCCATTGGTCTATATTTCTGTTTTTGTGCCAGCACCATACTGTCTTGATGACTGGAGATTTGTAGTATAATCTGCAGTCAGGAAGGTTGATTCCTCTAGCTCCATCCTTCTTTCTCAAGTCTGCTTTGGCTATTTGGGATCTTTTGTGTTGCTGTATGGATTGTGAAATTTTTTGTTCTAGTTCTGTGAAAAATGCCATTGGTAAATTGATAGGGATCAAATTGAATCTGTAGATTGCATTTGGTAGTATAGTCATTTTCACAATATTGATTCTTCCTACCCAGGATCATGGAATATCTCTCCATCTGTTTATGTCATCTTTAACTTCTTTCATCAGTGTCTTATAATTTTCTGTGTACAGTTCTTTTGTCTCCTTAGGTAAGTTTATTCCTAGATATTTAATTCTTTTTGTTGCAATGGTGAATGGGATTGATTCCTTAATTTCTCTTTCTGATTTTTTCATTGTTATTATATAGAAATGCAAGTGATTTCTGTGTACTGCTTTGTATCATGCAACTTTCCTAAATTCACTGATTAGCTCTAGTAATTTTCTGATACTATCTTTAGGGTTTTCTATGTACAGTATCATGTCATCTGCAAACAGTGAGAGCTTTCCTGCTTCTTTTCCAATCTGGATTCCTTTTATTTCTTTTTCTTCTCTGATTACTGTAGCTAGGACTTCCAGAACTATGTTAAATAGTAGTGGTGAAAGTGGACATCCTTGTCTTGTTCCTGATCTTAGGGGTAATGCTTTCAGTTTCTCACCATTGACAATAATGTTTGCTGTAGGCTTATCATATATGGCCTTTACTATGTTGAGGTAGGTTTCTATGCCCATTTTTTGAAGAGTTTTAATCATAAATGGGTGCTGAATTTTGCCAAAGGCTTTTCCTGCATCTATTGAGATGATCATATGGTTTTTATCTTTCAGTTTGTTAATATAGTGTATCAGATTGATTGATTTGCATATATTGAAGAATCTTTGCATTCCTGGAATAAACACAACTTGATCATGGTGTATGAGCTTTTGATGTGTTGCTGAATTCTGTTTGCTAAAATTTTGTTGAGGATTTTTGCATCTATGTTCATCAGTTATATTGGCCTGTAGTTTTCTTTTTTGTGTGTTGTCTTTGTCTGATTTTGGTATCAGGGCAATGGTGGCCTCGTAGAATGAATTTGGAAGTGTTCCTTCCTCTGCAATCTTTTGAAAGAGTTTCAGAAGGATAGGCATTAGCTCTTCTCTAAATGTTTGATAGAATTTTCCTGTGAAGCCATTTGGTCCTTGGCTTTTGTTTTTTGGGAGATTTTCGATCACAACTTCAATTTTAGTGCTTGTAATTTCTGTTTCTTCCTGGTTCAGTCTTGGAAGATTGAACTTTTCTAAGAATCTGTCCATTTCTTCCAGGTTATCCATTTTATTGCCATGTAGTTGTTCATAATAGTCTCTTATAATCCTTTGTATTTCTGCATTGTCTGTTGTAACCTCTTCTTTTTCATTCCTAATTTTGTTGATTTGCTTCTTCTCTCTTTTTTTCTTGATGAGTCTGGCTAAAGGCTTGTTACTTTTGTTTATCTTCTCAAAGAACCAGCTTTTAGTTTGATTAATCTTTGCTATTGTTTCTTTCATTTCTTTTTCATTTATTTCTGCTCAGATCTTTATGATTTCTTTCCTTCTCCTAATTTTGGTTTCTTTTTGTTCTTTTTCCATTTGTTTTAGGTGTAAAGTTAGGCTGTCTGTTCGATGTTTTTCTTGTTTCTTGAGGTAGAAATGTATTGCTATAAACTTACCTCTGAGAACTGCTTTTCCTGTTCTCATAAGTTGTGAATTGTCACGTTTTCATTGCCATTTGTTTCTAGAAATTTTTTGATTTCCTTCTTGATTTCTTCAGTAACCTGTTGGTTATTTAGAAATGTGTTGTTTAATCTCCATGTGTTTGTGTTTCATACAGTTTTTTTCTTGTAATTGATATCTAGTCTCATAGCATTGTGGTCAGAGAAGATGCTTGATATGATTTCAGTTTTCTTAAATTTACTGAGGTTTAATTTGTGACCCAAGATGTGGTCTGTCCTGGAGAGTGTTCCATGTGCACTTGAGAAGAAGGTGTATTATTCTGCATTTGGATGGAATGTCCTAAAGATATCAGTGAGATCCATCTCATATAATGTATCATGTAAGACTTGTGTTTCCTTATTCATTTTCTGTTTTGATGATTTGTCATTGGTGTAAGTGGGGTGTTAAAGTCTCCTACTATTATTGTGTTACTGTCAATTTCTCCTTTTATGTCTGTTAGTATTTGTTTTATGTATTGAGGTGCTCCTATATTGTGTGAACATATGGAAACCCACTCCAGTACTCTTGCCTGGTAAATTCCATGGACAAAGGAGCCTGGTAGGCTACAGTCCATGGGGTTGCAAAGAGTCGGACATGACTGTGCAAATTTACTTACTATATTGGGTGCATAGAAATTTACAATTGTTATGTCTTCCTCTTGGATTGATCCCTTGATCATTATGTAGTGTCCTTCCTTATCTCTTTTTTTAATTTTAATTTTATTTTTTTAATTTTTTAGCTTTATTTTACTTTACAATACTGTATTGGTTTTGCCATACATTGACATGAATCCACCATGGGTGTACATGCGTTCCCAAACATGAACCCCCCTCCCACCTCCCTCCCCATAACATCTCTCTGGGTCATCACCGTGCACCAGCCCCAAGCATCCTGTATCCTGCGTCGGACATAGACTGGCGATTCGATTCTTACATGATAGTATACATGTTACAATGCCATTCTCCCAAATCATCCCACCCTCTCCCTCTCCCTCTGAGTCCAAAAGTCCATTATACACATCTGTGTCTTTTTTGCTGTCTTGCATACAGGGTCGTCATTGCCATCTTTCTAAATTCCATATATATGCGTTAGTATACTGTATTGGTGTTTTTCTTTCTGGCTTACTTCACTCTGTATAATCGGCTCCAGTTTCATCCATCTCATCAGAACTGATTCAAATGTATTTTTTTTAATGGCTGAGTAATACTCCATTGTGTATATGTACCACAGCTTTCTAATCCATTCATCTGCTGATGGACATCTAGGTTGTTTCCATGTCCTGGCTATTATAAACAGTGCTGCGATGAACATTGGGGTTATGTGTCTCTTTCAATTCTGGTTTCCTAGGTGTGTATGGCCAGCAGTGGGATTGCTGGGTCATAAGGTAGTTCTATTTGCAATTTTTTAAGGAATCTCTACACTGTTCTCCAAAGTGGCTGTACTAGTTTGCATTCCCACCAACAGTGTAGGAGGGTTCCCTTTTCTCCACACCCTCTCCAGCATTTATTGCTTGCAGATTTTTGGATCGCAGCCATTCTGACTGGTGTGAAGTGGTACCTCATTGTGGTTTTGATTTGCATTTCTCTGATAATGAGTGATGTTGAGCATCTTTTCATGTGTTTGTTAGCCATCTGTATGTCTTCTTTGGAGAAATGTCTATTTAGTTCTTTGGCCCATTTTTTGATTGGGTCGTTTATTTTTGTGGAATTGAGCTGCATAAGTTGCTTGTATATTTTTAAGATTAGTTGTTTGTCAGTTGCTTCATTTGCTATTATTTTCTCCCATTCAGAAGGCTGTCTTTTCACCTTTGCTTATATCTTCCTTTGTTGTGCAGAAGCTTTTAATTTTAATTAGATCCCATTTGTTTATTTTTGCTTTTATTTCCAGTATTCTGGGAGGGGGATCATAGAGGATCCTGCTGTGATTTATGTCGGAGAGTGTTTTGCCTATATTCTCCTCTAGGAGTTTTATAGTTTCTGGTCTTAACATTTAGATCTTTAATCCATTTTGAGTTTATTTTTGTGTGGGGTGTTACAAAGTGACCTAGTTTCATTCTTTTACAAGTGGTTGACCAGTTTTCCCAGCACCACTTGTTAAAGAGATTGTCTTTACTCCATTGTATATTCTTGCCTCCTTTGTCAAAGATAAGGTGTCCATATGTATGTGGATTTATCTCTGGGCTTTCTATTTTGTTCCATTGATCTATATTTCTGTCTTTGTGCCAGTACCATACTGTCTTGATGACTGTGGCTTTGTAGTAGAGCCTGAAGTCAGGCAAGGTGATTCCTCCAGTTCCATTCTTCTTTCTCAAGATTGCTTTGGCTATTCTAGGTTTTTTGTATTTCCATACAAATCTTGAAATTATTTGTTCTAGTTCTGTGAAAAATATGGCTGGTAGCTTAATAGGGATATTTCTCCATCTATTAGTGTCCTATTTGATTTCTTTCACCAGTGTTTTATAGTTTTCTCTGTATAGGTCTTTAGTTTCTTTAGGTAGATATATTCCTAAGTATTTTATTCTTTTCGTTGCAATGGTGAATGGAATTGTTTCCTTAATTTCTTTTTCTACTTTCTCATTATTAGTGTATAGGAATGCAAGGGATTTCTGTGTGTTGATTTTATATCCTGAAACTTTACTATATTCATTGATTAGCTCTAGTAATTTTCTGGTGGAGTCTTTAGGGTTTTCTATGTAGAGGATCATGTCATCTGCAAACAGTGAAAGTTTTACTTCTTCTTTTCCAGTTTGGATTCCTTTTATTTCTTTTTCTGCTCTGATTGCTGTGGCCAAACTTCCAAAACTATGTTGAATAGTAGTGGTGAAAGTGGGCACCCTTGTCTTGTTCCTGACTTTAGGGGAAATGCTTTCAGTTTTTCACCATTGAGGATAATGTTTGCTGTGGGTTTGTCATATATAGCTTTTATTATGTTGAGGTATGTTCCTTCTATTCCTGCTTTCTGGAGAGTTTTTATCATAAATGGATGTTGAATTTTGTCAAAGGCCTTCTCTGCATCTATTGAGATAATCATATGGTTTTTATTTTTCAATTTGTTAATGTGGTGAATTACATTGATTGATTTGCGGATATTGAAAAATCCTTGCATCCCTGGGATAAAGCCCACTTGGTCATGGTGTATAATCTTTTTAATGTGTTGTTGGATTCTGATTGCTAGAATTTTGCTGAGGATTTTTGCATCTATGTTCATCAGTGATATTGGCCTGTAGTTTTCTTTTTTTGTAGCATCTTTGTCAGGTTTTGGTATTAGGGTGATGGTGGCCTCATAGAATGAGTTTGGAAGTTTACCTTCCTCTGCAATTTTCTGGAAGAGTTTGAGGAGGATAGGTGTTAGCTCTTCTCGAAATTTTTGGTAGAATTCAGCTGTGAAGCCGTCTGGACCTGGGCTTTTGTTTGCTGGAAGATTTCTGATTACAGTTTCAATTTCTGTGCTTGTGATGGGTCTGTTAAGATTTTGTATTTCTTCCTGGTTCAGTTTTGGAAAATTGTACTTTTCTAAGAATTTGTCCATTTCTTCCACGTTGTCCATTTTATTAGCATATAACTGCTGATAGTAGTCTCTTATGATCCTTTGTATTTCTGTGTTGTCTGTTGTAATCTCTCCATTTTCATTTCTAATTTTATTGATTTGATTTTTCTCTCTTTGCTTCTTGATGAGTCTGGCTAATTGTCAATTTTATTTATCCTTTCAAAGAACCAGCTTTTGGCTTTGTTGATTTTTGCTATGGTCTCTTTTGTTTCTTTTGCATTTATTTCTGCCCTAATTTTTAAGATTTCTTTCCTTCTACTAGCTCTGGGGTTCTCCAATTCTTCCTTTTCTAGTTGGTTTAGGTGTAGAGTTAGGTTATTTATTTGACTTTTTTCTTGTTTCTTGAGGTATGCCTGTATTGCTATGAACTTTCCTCTTAGCACTGCTTTTATAGTGTCCCACAGGTTTTGGGTTGTTGTGTTTTCATTTTCATTAGTTTCTATGCATATTTTGATTTCTTTTTTGATTTCTTCTGTGATTTGTTGGTTATTCAGAAGTGTGTTGTTCAACCTCCGTATGTTGGAATTTTTAATAGTTTTTCTCCTGTAATTGAGATCTAATCTTAATGCATTATGGTCAGAAAAGATGCTTGGAATGATTTCGATTTTTTTTGAATTTATCAAGTTTAGATTTATGGCCCAAGATGTGATCTATCCTGGAGAATGTTCCATGAGCACTTGAGAAAAAGGTGAAATTCATTGTTTTGGGGTGAAATGTCCTATAGATATCAATTAGGTCTAACTGGTCTAATGTATCATTTAAAGTTTGCGTTTCTTTGTTGATTTTCTGTTTAGTTGATCTGTCCATAGGTGTGAATGGGGTATTAAAGTCTCCCACTATTATTGTGTTATTGTTGATTTCCCCTTTCATACTTGTTAGCATTTGTCTTACATATTGCGGTGCTCCTATATTGGGTGCATATATATTTATAATTGTTATATCTTCTTCTTGGATTGATCCTTTGATCATTATGTAGTGGCCTTCTTTGTCTCTTTTCACAGCCTTTGTTGTAAAGTCTATTTTATCGGAAATGAGTATTGCCACTCCTGCTTTCTTTTGGTCTCTATTTGCATGGTATATCTTTTTCCAGCCCTTCACTTTCAGTCTGTATGTGTCCCTTGTTTTGAGGTGGGTCTCTTGTAAGCAGCATATAGAGGGGTCTTGTTTTTGTATCCATTCGGCCAGTCTTTGTCTTTTGGTTGGGGCATTCAACCCATTTACGTTTAAGGTAATTATTGATAAGTATGATCCCGTTACCATTTACTTTATTGTTTTGGGTTCGGGTTTATACACCCTTTTTGTGTTTCCTGTCTAGAGAATATCCTTTAGAATTTGTTGGAGAGCTGGTTTGGTGGTGCTGAATTCTCTCAGCTTTTGCTTGTCTGTAAAGCTTTTGATTTCTCCTTCGTATTTGAATGAGATCCTTGCTTGGTACAGTAATCTGGGCTGTAGGTTATTGTCTTTCATCACTTTAAGTATGTCTTGCCATTCCCTCCTGGCCTGAAGAGTTTCTATTGAAAGATCAGCTGTTATCCTTATGGGAATCCCCTTGTGTGTTATCTTCCTTATCTCTTGTAATCTTCTTTTCTGTGTTTTTTGGTTGGAGCATTTAATCATTTAAAGTAATTATTATTTTTTTTTCTTTTTAAAAATTTATTATTTTACTTTATTATACTTTACAATACTGTATTGATTTTGCCATACATCAACATGATTATTGATATATATTTTCCTATTGCCATTTTCTTAATTGTTTGGGGTTGATTTTGTAAATCTTTTTTCTTCTCTTGTATTTCTTGGCTATATAAGTCCATTTAACATTTGGCTTCCCTTGTGGCTCAGCTGGTAAAGAATCTGCCTGCAATGTGGGAGACGTGTTTGATCCTTGGGTTGGGAAGATCCCCTGGAGAAGGGAAAGGTAACCCAGTCCAGTATTCTGGCCTAGAGAATTCCATGGACTATACAGTCCATGGGGGTCACAAAGAGTCAGACATGACTGAGTGACTTTCACTTCACTTCACTTTAAACATTTGTTGTAAAGCTGGTTTGGTGGTACTGAATTCTCTTAACTTTTGCCTGTCCGAAAAGCTTTTGATTTCTCCATCAATTTTGAATGAGATCCTTGCCAGGTACAGTAATCTTGGTTGTAGATTTTCCCCTTTCAGTACTTTAAATATATCCTGCCATTCCCTTTGGAGAAGGTAATGGCACCCCACTCCAGTACTCTTGCCTGGAAAATCCCATGGACGGAGGAGCCTGGTAGGCTGCAGTCCATGGGGTCGCTAAGAGTCGAACACGACTAAGCGACTTCACTTTCACTTTTCACTTTCATGCATTGGAGAAGGAAAAGGCAACCCACTCCAGTATTCTTGCCTGGAGAATCCCAGGGATGGGGAAGCCTGGTGGGCTGCCATCTATGGAGTATCACAGAGTCAGACTGAAGCGACTTAGCAGCAGCAGCAGCAGCAGCAGCCATTCCCTTCTGGTCTGCAGAGTTTCTGCTGAAAGATCAGCTGTTAAGCGTATGGGGTTTCCCTTGTATGTTACTTGTTGCTTCTCCTTTGCTGCCTTTAATATTATTTCTTTGTATTTAGTGTTTGTTAGTTTGATTAGTATGTGTCTTGGTGTGTTTCTCCTAGGGTTTATCCTGTATAGGTCTCTTTGGGCCTCTTGGACTTGGTTGACTATTTTCTTTTCCTTGTTGGAGAAATTTTCAACTATCTCTTCAAAAATTTTCTCATACCCTTTCTTTTTCTCTTAATCTTCTGGGACCTCTATTATTTATAAGTTGATGTGTTTGATATTGTCCCAGAGGTCTCTGAAACGATCCTCAGTTCTTTTAATTCTTTTTACTTTATTGTGCTCTTCAGAAGTTATTTCCACCATTTTATCTTCCAGCTCACTGATTTGTTCTTCTGCTTCAGATATTCTGTTATTGATTCCTTCTAGAGTATTTTAAATTTCAGTTACTGTGTTGTTTGTCTCTGTTTATTCTTTAATTCTAGGTCTTTGTTAATTGATTCTTGCATTTTCTCCAATTTGCTTTCAAGGTTTTTTATCATCTTTACTATCATTATTCTGAATTCTTTTTCAGGTAGTTTGCCTATTTCCTCTTCATTTATTTGAACTTCTGTGTTTCTAGTTTGTTCTTTCATTTGTGTAGTATTTCTCTGCCTTTTCATTATTATTTTTTTAACTTATTGTGTTTGAAGTCTCCTTTTCCCAGGCTTCAGGGTTGAATTCTTTCTTCTGTTTGGTTTCTGACCTCTAAGTTTGGTTCAGTGGTTTGTGTAAAGTTCTTATAGGGTGATATTTGTGCTTAATATTTGTTTGTTTTTCTTCTGATGGGCAAGGCTGAGTGAGGTGGTAATCCTGTCTGCTGATGATTTGCTTTGTATTTTTGTTTTATTTTGTTTGTTTAGATGAGGCATCTTGCATAGGGTGCTATTGGTGGTTGAGTGATGCTGGGTCTTGTACTACAGTGGTTTCCTTCTTGTGAGTTCTCAGTATTTGATACCTTCTAGGGTTAGTTCCAGAGAAGGCAACGGCAACCCACTGCAGTGTTCTTGCCTGGAAAATCCCATGGACAGAGGAGCCTGGTAGGCTGCAGTCCATGGCGTGGCTAGGAGTCCGACACGACTTCACTTTCACTTTCACTTTTCACTTTCATGCACTGGAGAAGGAAATGGCAACCCACTCCAGTGTTCTTGCCTGGAGAATCCCAGGGATGGGGAAGCCTGGTGGGCTGCCGTCTATGGGGTTGCACAGAGCTGGACACGACTGCAGTGACTTAGCAGCAGCAGCAGCAGCAGCAGCAGCAGCAGGATTAGTTCTCTGGAAGTCTAGGGTCTTGGATTCAGTGCTTCCAGTCCAAAGGCTCAGGGCTTGATCTCAAGTTTTGCGTGGGTCTATATATTCTTTTCTGCTGGTCAGGTACTCCTGTCCGCTTTCAACTGGTATTCTTCATGCACTTCTGTGTCTGAAGGTGTTTTCCAGATGTATCTGTGGAGAGAAATGTATTCCAAGTCCATCTACTCCTCTGCCATCTTGTTCTCTCTGTTCCTGGTCTTTTTATGTAGAGTTAGAAAACAAGCTATGTAGCCTTCTCTCTCTCTCTCTCTTTTGCTAGAAAAGACTGAATATAAGTATATACTTGTTTCTAGATCACATTGAACTAATCAGATCACAAATAAACTATACAAATGGAGATTTGCTTATTCACAGTTTGCAAAATCTTGCTTTTCCATGATACTAGATGTGGGAAATGACAGAGTATCCCACATTAGTGATTGCCTTTGACTTAAAAACTATCATGTGCTATCACAAAACTTAAATTTCACTTTTGCTTTAGCTACCAGCTTTCTTGGGAACCTAGTACATATCACTCAGCATTGAGGCTCTTAATTTAAGGTTTTGAACATCTAGAATTTCATTCATTTTTTTAATTAAGTCAACCACCTTTTATTTATTACTTACAGTACCCTAACTCTGGATTTTCAGGATGAGTCAAGCATGACCCTTTCCCTGTCGAGTTTCTGGTAAAGCTGGGGAGGCAGTATGTTAATAGTTAGTTACAAAAACACTATAATGAGTGGTTTGAGAGGTACATACAGGTGCCTGTGTGAAGGGAGAGTTGTTCTAGGTCAAGGATGCCATTCCCATTCTGGGCGTAACAAGTAGTTTGTTGTCAAACTCCATGAATGGAAGATCAGAGTGAAAATTTACCCAAAAGTAAGGTATAAATTGCCTCATAAACCATACTGTAGACTTTATCCGAATCATGCTTTGGACTTTATCTTATAGGCATCAGGGAGCTATTGGGGGGTTTTAAGCAGCTGCAAATGTGTCACTTTACCTTATACAGAAGTGGCCCTAGTGGAAGTGTGGGTTGGGTGTAGAGACATGTTGAGGGCCAGAATTACTGCACATACTTTTCTTAATGATAGAGTGAGGATAAGGCTGGGATGGAGGCCCTGTTCTGTGCCATGGGGGCGGCTTAGAGGGAGAGTAGATGAGGGCAGTAATCCAGAGAGCAGAGCTATGGGAGACAATGGCCCTGGGCTGGAGCGGGGAGAGTGACAGAAATGAAAGCTTTTAAGGACATACTATAAAGACCTTGGAGAGGAGAATTAGAGAGAGAGGGTAGCCCAGATGACCTGAGGTAAGAAATACAGATGGAGGAAAAGGAGGTTGTGGGAAGAAGGCTTCCACTTTTGCTATGCTGTGTGAAATATCTATTGCCTATTGAATTGAATATTAACTCCTTCCTTGACTTTCAACACTTTCTCTACTCAAGCTGGAACCTACTTCCTGACCTAATTTCTGGCCCAAATTTCTGTTTTTACCCCTCGGTCTGCCAGACTTGACTATCTGCTACTCTCAGACAGAAATAATTTCCATCTCTGTTGCTTTGCACATGATCCCTTTACCTGGCTTGACTTCTCTTCTGTCTCTCATGCCGGAAGATGATCTGTCTTTAAAGGCTCTTTTTGGAAACACTTCTTAATCCTTATGAATGTTAGTAGTCTCTTCAGCACTTTGCTTTTACTTATAAGTTTAAGCAGTCATTCTGCCTTTTATATTGCAGCTAGTTATGTGTCTTTCTTACTTATATGTCTTTTCTAAATGGCTAGGATATTGTTTTAGAAATAATATGTGCTTAATAAATGTTTATTAGCCAAAACGAAGATAGTATTTGGTTTGAGGAGAGCACTGAATGTTGATCAAAGGATATGTATTTTCTAGGTTCTCAACACTTCAATCTTTCCCAGTACTTTTGTTAACATAGTGAAGGTTGCTTTTGTAGGAAATAACAGTTGAAATTATTAATGGCTTGTGGAAAGGACCCTTCTCCTTAAGACTGGATGATACCTTTTACTTTAAAAAGTCACTTGCTTTATAATTCTACAATTTTCCCCTACCCTTCTAATTTCTTTCATAATCCTATTTGAAGTTTTTAGCTAATTAAAATGGCTTAAATGTCTTATTTTTTACTTTACCCATTAAAATTAACTTAAGGAAACAAAGTAGTAAAGAAGGCTCCTGTGAGCTATTAGAGAATGGTTAAAATTAAAAATATTTTATCTAATAAGTAAGAAAAGACATAGCTGTTGACATGGCTTTTTATATTACAGTGATAGTAAAATTTAAAAAAAGTTAGATTAGGAAAGAATATGGTTATAGAATATGAATGTTACCCAGTTGGCACTAGAGAAGACTTTCTACAGTACTGCCATTTGAGATACTAAGGCATTGCACTAATGTGACAGATGAAAATAGATCACAAACTCATGCCATATTCTGTAATGCTCCTATTGTGCACTAGTGTAGGTCTCTACAGTGGCAGTTGAATCCCTTAGCTGTTGTTCACCCACTAAATTGTGTCCTACTTTTTGCAACCCCATGGACTGCAACACGCCAGGCTCCCCTGTCCTTCACTATTTCCCAGAGTTTGTTCAAACTCATGTCCATTGAATTGATGATTCTATCTAGCCATATTATCCTCTGCTGCCCCTTTCTCCTTTTGCCTTCAATCTTTCCAGTATCGGTCTTTTTCCAATGAATTGGCTCTCTGCATCAGGTGGCCAAAGTGTTGGAGTTTCAGCTTCAACATCCGTCCGTCCAATGAATATTCAGGGTTGATTTCCTTTAGGATTGACTGGTTTGCAGTCCAAGGGACTCTCAAGAGTTTTCTCTAGTACCACAGTTCAAAAGCAGAAATTCTTTGGTGCTCAGCCTTGTTTATGGTCCAACTCTCACTTATATACATGACTACTGGAAAAACCATAGCTTTGACTAGATGAAACTTTATTGGCAAAGTGATGTCTCTGTTTTGTAATACACTGTCTAAGTTTGTCATAGCTTTCCTTCCAGGGAGCAAATGTATTTTATTTTCATGGCTGCAGTCACTGTTCACAGTGATTTTGGAGTCCAAGAAAATAAAATCTGTCATTGCTTTCACTTTGCCCCTTCTATTTGCCATGAAGTGATGGAACTGGAAGCCATGATCTTAGTTTTTTTCAATGTTGAGTTTTAAGCCAGCTTTTTCATGCTCCTCTTTCACCTTCATCAGGAAGCTCTTCAGTTCTTCACTTTCTGCTGTTAGAGTGGTATCATCTGATCTGAGGTTGTTGCTATTTCTCCCAGCAATCTTGATTCCAGCTTGTGATTCATCCAGCCTAGTATTTTGCATGATGTACTCTGCATATAAGTTAAATAAGCAGCATGACAATATACAGCCTTGTTGTACTCCTTTCCAAATTTTGAACCAGTCCATTGTACCATGTCCAGTTCTAACTGTTGCTTCATTATCTGCATACAGGTTTCTTAGGAGGAAGGTAAGGTGGTCTGGTATTCCCATCTCTTTCAGAATTTTCCACAGTTTGTTGTGATCCACACAGTCAAAGGCTTTGGTGTAGTCAATAAAGCAGAAGTAGATGTTTTTCTGGAACTCTCTTGCTTTTTTGATGATCCAACAGATATTGGGAATCTGATCTCTGGTTCCTCTGCCTCTTCAAAATGTAATTTGTACGTTTGGAAGTTCTTGGTTCATGTACTGCTGAAGGCTAGCTTGTAGAATTTTGACCATAACTTTATTAGCATGTAAAACTAGAACAGTTGTACAGTAGTTTAAATATTCTTTAGCATTGCCCTTCTTTGGGATTGGAATGGAAATGGACCTTTTCCAGTCCTGTGGCCACTGCTAAATTTTCCAAATTTGCTGGTATATTGAGTGCAGCACTTTAATAGCATCATCTTTCAGGATTTGAAATAGCTCAACTGGCATTCCATCACCTCCTCTAGATTTGTTCATAGTGATGCTTTCTAAGGCCCTCTTGACTTCACATTCCAAGATGTCTGGCTCTAGATGAGTGATCACACCATTGTCATTATCTGGGTTGTGAAGATCTTTTTTGTACAGTTCTTCTGTGTATTCTTGCCACCTCTTCTTAATATCTTCTGCTTCTGTTAGGTCCATACCATTTCTGTCCTTTATCAAGCCCATCTTTGCATGAAATATTCCCTTGGTATCTCTAATTTTCTTGAAGAGATCTCTAGTCTTTCCCATTCTGTTCTTTTTCTCTATTTCTTTGCAGTGATCGCTGAAGAAGGCTTTCTTATCTCTCGTTACTATTCTTTGGAACTCTGCATTCAGATGCTTATATCTTTCCTTTTCTCCTTTGCTTTTCGCTTCTCTTCTTTTCACAGCTATTTGTAAGGCTTCCCCAGACAGCCATTTTGCTTTTTTGCATTTCTTTTCCATGGGGATAGTCTTGATCTCTGTCTCCTGTACAATGTCATGAACCTCATTCCATAGTTCATCAGGCAATCTATCTATCTATCAGGTCTAGGCCCTTAAATCTATTTCTCACTTCCACTGTATAATCATAAGGGATTTGATTTAGGTCATACCTGAATGGTCTAGTGGTTTTCCCTACTTTCTTCAATTTAATTCTGAATTTGGTATAAGGAGTTCATGATCTGAGCCACAGTCAGCTCCTGGTCTTGTTTTTGTTGACTGTATAGAGCTTCTCCATCTTTGGCTGCAAAGAACATAATCAGTCTGATATTGGTGTTGACCATCTGGTGATGTCCATGTGTAGAGACTTCTCTTGTGTTGTTGGAAGAGGGTGTTTGCTATGACCAGTGCATTTTCTTGGCAAAACTCTATTAGTCTTTGCCCTGCTTCATTCCTCATTCTTTTTTAGTCAGTATTAAATAACTATATTGGGGTATTTAAAAAGAAGATTTAAGTTAAACTTGAACAACTTGCAAGGTGCAATTGCATTTTTTTTTTTTTGATGGGAGCACAATGTTCTTTTCACATTTCCTACTTCTCTGGCATTTATTATAAGGAACAAAGCATTTCTGGAATGCTCATTTTAATTTGAAAGCTCAGGCTATTCTATGGAAAACATTTGGCGCTTGGAGGATCTGAACAATAATAGAGGAATGTTCAGTGGGAAGCATCATGAACTGTGGCACTTAAAATAAATTCTGAAGGAACATTTTAGACAATGATACTTATTGTTCATTTAAAACAGGTTTTAAGCAAAGTGCTATAATTTGTCTTAATCTGGACAAGTATCTTTTAACTCGATATATAAATGACACTGATAATAGCAAAATACTTGTCTTTTGTAATATGTGAAAACCCATGTAATAAACCAGACTTATTATCATCTTTACATAATGCATGATAAAGACACGTGGCCCTATTTGACTGCTTGTAGAGCACACAGAATGTGCTTTGTTAATTGACTCCTTCACATTTAGCTTGGAGTACCCTATGAGCAAGATATAGATAGACCCAGAGAGAACATCTTTGACAAGGATCTCATGGGTATGGACTAGAAAACATAAGTTAAATACCATCCAACACTTGTGTCATATTTTATGTCTTAAAAAACACTTTACATTATTTAGACTTCATATAATCTTGCAGGATAATATGATTATTATCATTTTCCAAGAAAGGAAATAAATGCTTGCTATAAGGAAATCCACTCTGGGTTGTGAATATGGGAATACAGCAAACTAGGATAAAGAGGAAGGTTTGCTGGACAGAGGAGGGGAATAAAAGGGCAGATGAAAATTATTTTCATCCATATATTTCCCCTGTAGCTTGTGAGTTCTTTCTCAGTTCAGTTCAATTCAGTCACTCAGTCATGTCCAGCTCTTTACCCTGTCCATCACCAACTCCCTTCTCAGTTCTTGGCTAAGAACTGGATCCAGTTAGTCAAATAAACAAATATTTAATGCTCCATTAATAATAAACAAGCAAAGTCTCCAGGGGCTGCAGAACAGGAAAGATTATGTATAGTCTGTTGTCAAAGTGTGGCACATGATTGTTAAAAGCCTTGGCTCTTTGATGACATACAGAGCCTAACTTTCAACAAGAGTTTCACACCTTTTTTAAGTAGTGGATACAAGTGTCTTTTTCTTCTCTACAATGGGGGTCTTCATGTTTTGCTTATGAAAATGTTAACCATATTTAGTTACTGGAGTTCAAGGTTTAATTAAGTGGATATTTTTCACAATGTAATTTTGTATAAGGTTTTGTTTCCAAATACAGATGCTTAATTTCTGTTTCCAAACAATGCTCTTATCATGAGTTTATTCTTTTTTTAAAAATTATTTGCTTATTTTTATTTTGGTTGCACTGGGTCTTTGTTGCTGCATGTGGGCTTTTGCTAGTTGCAAAGAGCAGGGGCTACTCTCTAGCTGTGGTGTGCAGGCTTCTCGTTGCAGTGGCTTTCTTGTTGTGGAACATGGGCTCTAGGCACATGGGCTTCAGTAGTTTTAGCGCTTGGGCTCACTAGCTGTGGGTCATGGGCCCTAGAATGTGCAGGCTTTGGGAGTTGTGCCAAGTAGGCTCAGTAGTGGTGTTTGGGCTCAGTTGCCCTGCAGCATGTAGAATTTTCCTGGACCAGGGATCGAACCTGTGTCCCCTGCATTGGCAGGCAGATTTCTATCCACTGTACCACTAGGGAAGTTTGAGTTTATTTTTACTTTAGCAAAGCTACAAAAGTAATACATGCTCACTAAGATGATACCACCCTTATGGCAGAAAGTGAAGAGGAGCTAAAAAGCCTCTTGATGAAAGTGAAAGAGGAGAGCGAAAAAGTTGGCTTAAAGCTAAACATTCAGAAAACAAAGATCATGGCATCTGGTCCCATCACTTCATGGGAAATAGATGGGGAAACAGTAGAAACAGTGTCAGACTTTATTTTTTTGGGCTCCAAAATCACTGCAGATGGTGATTGCAGCCATGAAATTAAAAGATGCTTACTCTTTGAAAGAAAAGTTATGACCAACCTAGATAGCATATTCAAAAGCAGAGACATTACTTTGCCAACTAAGGTCCGTCTAGTCAAGGCTATGGTTTTTCCAGTGGTCATGTATGGATGTGAGAGTTGGACTGTGAAGAAAGCTGAGTACTGAAGAATTGATGCTTTTGAACTGTGGTGTTGGAGAAGACTCTTGAGAGTCCCTTGGACTGCAAGGAGATCCAACCAGTCTATTCTGAAGGAGATCAACCCTGGGATTTCCTTGGAAGGAATGATGCTAAAGCTGAAACTCCAGTACTTTGGCCACCGCATGCATAGAGTTGACTCATTGGAAAAGACTCTGATGCTAGGAGAGATTGGGGGCAGGAGGAGAAGGGGACGACCCAGGATGAGATGGCTGGATGGCATCATGGACTCAATGGACGTGAGTCTGAGTGAACTCTGGGAGATGGTGATGGACAGGGAGGGCTGGCGTGCTGCGATTCATGGGGTCACAAAGAGTCGAACATGACTGAATGACTGAACTGAACTGAACTGAATTAACATATTCAGGCAATTTAAAATATAGACATTAAAAAGTTTCTCTGTTCGAAAGAGAAAAATAAATATCATATACTAATACATATATATGGAATATAGAAAGATGGTACTGATGAATTTATTTGCAGGGCAGCAGTGGGAAAACAGACATAAAGAACAGACTTATGGACATCAGAGAGAGGGGAGGAGAGGATAAAATGTATATAGAGAGTAATATAGAAACTTAAATTACCATATGTAAAATAGATCACCAATGGGAATTTGTTGTATGACTGAGGAACTCAAACAGGGACTCTGTATCAATCTAGAGGGGTGGAGTGGGGAGGGAGGTGGGTAGGAGGTTCAAGAGGGAGGGGACATATGTATACCTGTGGCTTATTCATGTTGACGTTTGACAGAAAACAGCAAAATTCTGTAAAGCAATTATCCTTCAATTAAAAAATAAATTAATTAACAAAAAGGTTCATTGGTTCAATTACTCCATTCATTAAGCCATTTATATATGAAACATTTATTGAACAACTACTTTATGTTGAAATTGATGCTTGCTTCTTGGAAGAAAAGCTATGACAAACCTCGAGAGTGTATTACAAAGCAGGGACATCACTTTGCTGACAAAGGTCCATATAGTCAAAGCTTTGGTTTTTCCAGTAGTCATGTATGGATGTGAGAGTTGGACCATAAAGAAGACTGACTAAAGAATTGGTGCTTTCAAATTGTGGTGCTGGGGAAGAGTGTTGAGAGTCTTTTGGACAGCTAGGAGATCAAACCAGTCATTCCTAAAGGAAATAAACCCTGAATATTCAAATATTCATTGGAAGGACTGTGCTGAAACCGAAGCTTCAATATTTTGGCCACCCGATGCGAAGAGCTGATTCATTGGAAAAGACCTTGATGCTGGGAAGGATTGAGGGCAAGAGAGGAAGGGAATGACAGAAGTTGAGATGGTTGGATGACATCACTGACTCAATGTATGTGAGTTTGAGCAAGCTCTGGGAGATAGTGAAGGACAGGGAAGCCTGGTGTGCTGCAGTCCATGGGGTCACAGAGTCTGACATGACTTAGTGACTTTACAACTACCACCACCACCACAACTTCCATGCATTGTTCTGAGTGCGGGAGAAAAAACCACATTTCCTGTTTTCACGGAGTTTACATTTTGTGTTGGAAGGATGCAATAAACATATATGAACAAAAAATATCAGGCTCTGAAATGTCCTGAAGAAGTATAAAGGGTAGTGAGGGAACAGAGTGGAAGAGGATGAGGACTGGGGTGGTTAGGAAAGGCTTCTTGATAGGACACGTTGAGGGGGATCTGAGTGTTGGGGAGGCCAACTGAGTTAGGGGATAGTGTAGGAGAGAAGTAAGAGTTTACAAAGAGCCAGAATGTAGGTCATCGTGAGAACTTGGGTTTTGTCCTCCTTAGATAGCCACTGTTTCACATGTTTCAGAGTGATTCTGTACCACACCCCCACACACATTAGTAATCTCTTTGCTTAATCTAAATATATTACTACCTACTGACTTAACTCTAATTATTTTTGCCTCCCTCTGAATGTAGATTGCTGGCTACAAAGTGATATAAATAATCATTTGACATATATATATCAAATAATATATATATGGATATTACATATAATATATTTTGCATTGTTCCAATAGTACAACTCGATGAGATTCCTTTCTTCCTATCTTTAGTTGGGAAGTCCGTGGTAGCTGATAATACTGCTATTGGTAACTTGACTTGCCTTTTGGGAATGTGCTAGTAGTAATGGGAATGAATCATGTTATTGTGAAACACTTCTTTTTGTTCTGGTCTATGATATCCCAGGACTGTTCCTCTTGCAATTTATCTGACGAGTGACTTGTGTTTTTCCAATTTTAGGTTACTACACTTGTAAATTGTCCCCAGAATCCTTCCAACAGGAAAAAAGGACGTTCAAAAAGAGCCAGAGTCCTTCTAGCTTCGGTGGAGGAAGCAACTTGGAATTTATTAGACAAGGGAGAGAAGATCGCTCAGGAAGCCACAGTTTTAAAGGAAGAACTTACTGGGGCGCTTGAGGAAGTTCGCAAAGAAAGTGAGTACTCTAGGCCTGGTTGGAAGCAGCTGCATATCCTTATGGGATTAGGTACTGAATTAGATTTGAGTGTTGTGTTTTAGTTGATTTGAGTTTAATTAGTCTTTTGTTGAGCTCTGAGGAGCTAACTGTGGGCGACAGCGTGGCTCATTAGGCAGCTCCAAGGCTCAGAGCTCCTGATTCTTCCTTTATTTGTTCTCCTCACACCATAGTTTAGCCATAATAAACAGAGAAATGTACACTTTTTGTCATGAAATGAGAAATGACTAACGAAGCTGAAGACATCTTTTCCTAGACATAAAAAAATTGTCAGTTTCCTTGTAAACAATTGGAGATAGAAGCATCAGACCTGGCCACCTTAGAGGTACATTTTTCATTTTTCTGGAGGTTTATATTTCCTAAACATAAAAAACTGTTTTGCATAAACTATGTATAACTCACGTTGCTGCTGTGTTACTAGTACACAATAAGGGGCAATGTAGTGGGAGTGATAAATCAGGAGCTTGATATGAACATAGGCATACTACTATATATAAGACAGATAACCAACAAGGGCCTACTGTATAGCACAGGGAACTCTACTCAATATTCTATGATAACCTATATGAGGAAAGAATCTAGAAGAGAATGAATATATGTATATGTACAACCGATCACTCTGCTGTACACCTGAAATAAACACACCATTTTAAATCAACTATCCTCCAGTTCAAAGACCACACATACTTTCTGTGCCGGTATCACTCTCGCAAACATGGTGAACGTTCCAAAAACCAGCCGGACTAGCTGTAAGAAGTGTGGGAAGCACCAGCCCCACAAAGTGACACAGTACAAGAAGGGCAGGGATCCTCTGTTTGCCCAGGGAAAGCAGCGTTATGACAGGAAACAGAGTGGCTATGGTGGGCAGACTAAGCCTATTTTCCAGAAAAAGGCTAAAACTACAAAGAAGATTGTACTGAGGCTTGAATGTGTTGAGCCCAACTGTAGATTGAAGAGAATGCTGGCTATCAAGAGATGCAAGCATTTTGAGCTGGGAGGCGATAAGAAGAGAAAGGGCCAAGTGATCCAGTTTTGAGCTTCATATTTTGTTTAATTATGAAGACAATAAAAATGCCATCAGTAAAATCCTCTTATTTATGCTTAAAAAAAAACCACACACACAAAATTACATACTAAAAGCATGTATTTCACCTTTTGATATTTTGAATAGTTTTTTTAAAACATTTTAATTTATTTTTAATTGAAGGATAATTGCTTTACAATATTGTTAGTTTCTGCCATACATCAGCATGAATCAGCCAAAGGTATACATACATCTCCCTCTTGGAACTCCCTCCCACCTCCCACCCCATCCCACGCCCCCTCAGTTGTCACAGAGCACTGATTTGAGCTCCCTGAGTCATACAGCAAAATTCCCACTGGCTATCTATTTTACATATGGTAGTGTATATATTTGGAGAAGGCAATGGCACCCCACTCCAGCACTCTTGCCTGGAAAATTGCATGGATGGAGGAGCCTGGTGGGCCACAGTCCATGGGGTCGCTAAGAGTCAGCCACGACTGAGTGACTTCACTTTCACTTTTCACTTTCATGCATTGGAGAAGGAAATGGCAACCCACTCCAGTGTTCTTGCCTGGAGAATCCCAGGGATGGGGGAGCCCGGTGGGCTGCCATCTATGGGGTCGCACAGAGTCGGACATGACTGAAACAACTTAGCAGCAGCAGCAGTGTATATATTTCCTTGAATAATTTTATAAAGAATATATTATTAGCAGGCTATTTTATAAAGAACTGAACAATACTCTTTTAGTTAGTGGATTGATTTTATATATCAGCATGTGTTAGGAGCTATTTTGAGAGCATAAAAGAAGCAAATCTTCTTGTTCAGCTTCTTAAAAGAAACCTGGAGGTATTCATATACTTCCCTCTCCCCATCCCAAACATAATTTTAAGAAGATCAGGGAATTTTTAGTAATTAAATAATTAAAATGAATAATTAACCACAATAAACTTTAGGTCAAGTATAATTTTTTTGGTTATATATGTTATATGTGTGCATGCTGTTGCTTCAATTGTATTCAACTCTTTTCAGCTCTATGGACCACAGCCTGCCAGGCTTCTCTGTCCATGGGTTTCTCCAGGCAGGAATAGTGGGGTGGGTTGCCATGCCCTCCTCCAGGAGATCTTCCCTACCCTGGGATCTAACTTGCATCTCTTGTATCTCCTGCATTGGCAGGCAGGTTTTTTGTTCTTTTTTTTTTTTCTTTTTTTTACCTCTATTGCCACCTGGGAAGCCCATATATATTATGTATGATTAATATATTGAAGAGATTCTTTGGAAAATATATAAAAAAATGTCTAAGATAATTTGAAATAAATTCATCATTCCTCCTTGCTCCCTCCCACCTCAAACCCATTTTTTTCTCCTGTCTTATCTGCCATAGTATTGTCATCCACTTAGTTACCAAATCAGTTAGACTTTTTGTTTTTATTCTACCCCTCTCTTCCAATTAGTCTCCAAGTTTAACAAATTCTTCGTTTGTTTCTCAGATCTGTTCTCTCTTCTCCATTGTTAATGTTGCCTTCTGAATTTTGGATTACTGCCTTAGCCTTGCCCAATACCAAAGCCAAATGTGTTTTTTAAAAAGTAAAATATACTTCATTGTAGATTTGTTTTGCATTTCTCTAATAATGAGTGATGTTGAGCATCTTTTCATGTGCTCAAATCCGGTGCTTTGTGACTACCTAGAATGGTGGGATGGTATGGGAGGAGGGAGGGGGTTCAAGAGGGAGAGGACATATGTATGCCTATGGCTGATTCATGTTGATGTATGGCAGAAGCCAACACAATAACGTAAAGCAATTATCCTTCAATTAAAAATAATAAATTAAAAAAAGAAAATATACTTATTTTACTTCCCTGCTTAAAACCCTTTTAGTAACTTTTGAAGGATTAGGGATTATCTTTCTGGATAAAGTTCAAACTTTTAAACCCAGCTTCCACAACATTCCTTGTTTGGCTTCTACCATTCTCTCCTTTCTCTTTTTATTTTTTGGCTGTACAGTAGCATGGCATGTGGGATCTTAGTTCCTTGGTTAGGGATCGAACCTGTGCCCCCTGCCGTGGAAGCACAGAATTTTAACCACTAGACCACCAGAGAAGTCTCTAGACTCAACTTCTTAAAGGTGGCAAGCACCACATTTATTTATACATAACATACCTGATTAATGTTTGTTAAATAAAAAAAGAACCTAAGCATCATTTTATATTATAAAAATTTATAATTTTTTTGCCTGTTTTTATGAAAAATTTTCTTTCATAGTTATGGTTTCTTTGCTAAGTCTTTGGAAAGAATATGAACCCTATTTGGTACACTTTCTCTCAGAAAATGTGATCTATTTGCCAACATAGTTTCCATAAATCACCTGGCAGTAAATATGTAAGACATTGATCTTTCTTAGAAGAGAATAATAATTGTAATAATTGTCAGGAAATGGTATTTGCTTTTTTAAAAAAACAGTAATCAACACTTTTAGCTCAACAAAAGTAAATTATTTTAAGGAAAAGTTCTCAAAGAGAAGTCTCTTTGGATTCTAGAATTATGCAATGTATCCCTCACTGTGTTCTGTGATAATGTGTGAAATACATATACATGGCATATGCTATATACACAACAAATACATTTGGTTAAAGATCACCCAGTACTTTATACTCCGAATCTTTTTGACCAACTTCCAAATTGAATTACTGCCACTAGTGTGTAGGAGGAAGGCAGTGAAATGGCAAATGGTTCTGGAATTTGGGGAATGGCCAATGCTTATCTTGTGGATAGCAGAGAGAGTGACAGTGAGAGCACTGTTCTCAAAAACTGGGAAGGAATTTAGCTCAGTGGTGGAGTTAAAGTATCAGGAGAATGAGTTCTGATCCAAGTAACTCTGTATAATACTAGAAACATATTTTAAAAATTTCCTGCTTTCATTCTTCTTCTTCTTCTTTTTTTTTTTTTTTTTGAGGGCTTTGTCTAGTGTCATGGGAAATAGATGGGGACACAGTGGAAACAGTGTCAGACTTTATCTTTTTGGGCTCCAAAATCACTGCAGATGGTGATTGCAGCCATGAAATTAAAAGATACTTATTCTTTGGAAGAAAAGTTATGACCAACCTACATAGCAAATTGAAAAGCAGAGACATTACTTTGCCAACAAAGGTCATTTAGTCCAGGCTATGGTTTTTCCAGTAGTCATGTATGGATGTGAGAGTTGGACTGTGAAGAAGGCTGAGCACCGAAGAATTGATGCTTTTGAACTGTGGCGTTGGAGAAGACTCTTGAGAGTCCCTTGGACTGCAAGGAGATCCAACCAGTCCATTCTGAAGGAGATCAGCCCTGGGATTTCTTTGGAAGGAATGATGCTGAAGCTGAAGCTCCAGTACTTTGGCCACCTCATGCGAAGAGTTGACTCATTGGAAAAGACTCTGATGCTGGGAGGGATTGGGGGCAGGAGGAGAAGGGGAGGACAGAGGATGAGATGGCTGGATGGCATCACGGACTCGATGGACATGAGTTTGAGTGAACTTCTGGAGTTGGTGGTGGACAGGGAGGCCTGGCGTGCTGTGATTCATGGGATTGCAAAGAGTCAGATACGACTGAGTGACTGAAGTGAACTCAACTGAACTGTATGCTGTCATAATGTGAAGGAGTTTTGAAGAGCAAACGATAAGTTTAATACTTTTGGAAGAGTGAGGAATACTGCAAGTAGAGGGTATTTTTATCTATACTGTGTATATGTTGACTTATTTTCAAGAACAATTCTGACAATCTAGAATTTTTTTCTAATAAAAACATAGTATAATTTACATAGCCTTATTATAGGAGTCTCTTTTATTCTGTTTTACTGCCTTCTGTGGCTTTAGCTAGACAGTCAAAGTGATAAATAAAACGGGCATTTGGTTACCTAAAGAAGCTGCTTGTAGAAGATAGTATATGGATAGTATTGGGGGAGAATGGTGAAAGGAAATGTGAAACTGTCAAGATCCAGAAACTGTGGTCCATGTGTTGATTATATATGGTCACTCACGGCTGGATGGCATCACGGACTCAATGGACGTGAGTCTGAGTGAACTCCAGGAGGTGGTGATGGACAGGGAGGCCTGGCGTGCTGCGATTCATGGGGTCACAAAGAGTCGGACACGACTGAGCGACTGAACTGAACTGACCTGAACCTAATAGATCTTTTATAGTGGTAAAGTATTAAATCTGGTGCTAAATAGTTTTAGAATATTCATGTAACAGTTACCTAGGAATTAGCTAAGAATTATTTATAATGTCTGGGTTACATTTTTTGCCTGTAGCCTATTTGCTACTTTTGTGTAACCTTTGCTCTTCTACAACAGACATTGTTTCTAAGTCATACAATTGCTTGTATAATATTTAAGGGATTTTTAGTGGCTTATTACAAAAAATACGTGTTGTCAAACAACTCAATAATTTTCATTTTGAATATATAAATGTAACTTCTACCTAGAAGTGTGTTCAATAATAGAACAATAGAATATATAGAATTACAGAATAGAATATATAAAATATGTAGAATAACAATAAATAACAATAGAAATAAATAACAATAGAATATATAGAATAACAATAATAGAGTAACAGAATAAAAAATAGAACAATAATAGAACCTTAGAAGCATACCCTGTGTCAGTTACTACTCTCACCACACAGGTTACCATTATCCTGCTTGTTACATAGAGTAGTTTTTTTTTCCCCCCTCATTTTGAACTTTGTATAAGTAGGATTATACAGTATGTAGCCTCTTGAGTATGTCTCCTTTTGCTCAGTGTTATCTTTGTGAGGCCTTGCCATATAGTAGCTCATTTGTTTTTGTTGTTGAATGTGTTCATCCTAGGTCACTTCAGTTGTGTCCGACTCTTTGTGATGCTGTGGACTGTAGCCTGTCAGGCTCCTCTGTTCATGGGATTCTCCAGGTGTCAATACTTGAGGGGGTTGCCATGCTCTCCTCTGGGGGATCTTCTTGATCCAGGGATTGTACCCAGGTCTCCTGTGTCTCCTGTATTGGCAGGTGCGTTCTTTACCACTGGTGCCACCTGGGAAGCCCCTTCATTGTTTAATAGGCCATAATTATTTATCCACTCTATTGTTGATGAATATTTGAGTTGTTTCCAGTTTTGGGCTTTAATGTACATTCCTCTTATGTACATATCTGTGCATTACTTATGGCGCATGAATGTAGACATCCTGTTGGGTTTATACCTAGGAATGAAATTGCTAGGTATAAACAATTGTCATAAGGTAAACATTCCGGAGAAGGCAATGGCAGCCCACTCCAGTACTCTTGCCTGGAAAATCCCATGGATGGAGAAGCCTGGTAGGCTGCAGTCCATGGGGTCGCTAAGAGTCAGACACGACTGAGTGACTTCACTTTCATTTTTCACTTTCCTGCATTGGAGAGGAAATGGCAACCCACTCCAGTATTCTTGCCTAGAGAATCCCAGGGGCAGAGGAGCCTGGTGGGCTGCCGTCTATGGGGTCGCACAGAGTTGGACACGACTGAAGTGACTTAGCAGCAGCAGCAGTAGCAGCAAGGTAAACATTCAACTTTAATAGATATTATCAAACAATTTTCCAGCCTGGATTTTCCAGTTGACATACTCATCAGTAATGTATAAGAAACTCTAGTTGTTTTACATTCTTACTAACTTGGTGTTAACAAGTGTCAGTGCTTTAAATTCAAATGTATATAGTGGTATCCCATTGTCAATTTTTTCTTTATTTTACTTTTTAATAAAAACATATAAGTATAATTGAACAATGGACTTGTTCAAAATTGGGAAAGGAGTATGTCAAGGCTGTATATTGTCACCCTTATTATTTAACTTATATGCAGAGTACATCATGCAAAATGCTGGGCTGGATGAATCACAAGCTGGAATCAAGATTGCTGGGAGACATATCAATAACCTCAGACATGCAGATGGTACCACTCTAATGGCAGAAATTGAAGAGGAACTAAAGAGCCTCTTGATGAGGGTGAAAGAGGAGAGTGAAAAAGCTGGCTTAAAACTCAACATTCAAAAAATGATCATGGCTTCTAGTCCCATCACTTCATGGCAAATAGAAGGGGAGAGAGTGGAAACAGTGACAGATTTTATTTTCTTGGGCTCTGAAATCACTGTGGATGGTGACTGCAGCCATGAAATTGAAAGATGATTGCTCCTCAGAAGGAAAGCTTTGGGAGACCTAGACAGCATATTAAAAAGGAGAGAGATCACTTTGTCGACAAGGGTCTGGATAGTCAAATCTATGGTTTTTCCAGTTGTCATGTATGAATGTGAGAGTTGGACCATAAAGAAGGTGGAATACTGAAGAATTGATGTTTGTGAACTCTGGCGCTGGAGAAGACTCTTGAGAGTCCCTTGGATGGCAAGGAGATAAAACCAGTCAATCCTAAAGAAAATAAACCCTGAATATTCACTGGAAGGACTGATGCAGAAGCTGACGCTCTAATACTTTGGCCACCTGATGTGAAGAGCCGACTCATTGGAAAAGACCCTGATTCAGGGAAAAATTGAGGGCAGGAGGAAAAGAGGGTGATGGGATGAGATGGTTGAATGGTATCACTGACTCAATGGACATGAGTTTGAGCAAACTCTGGGAGACAGTGAAGGACAGGGGAGCCTGGTGTGCTGCAGTCCATGGGGTCACAAAGAGTCGAACATGATTTAGTGACTGAATAACAACAACAACAACAAACGCAATTCTATTTTTAGTTTTTAAAGAAATCTCTATACTGTTTTCCACAGTGACTGTATCAATTTACATCCCCAGCAGCAGTATAGGAGGGTTCCTTTTTCTATACTGCACACCCTCTCCAGCATCTGTTGACTTTCTAATGGTGGCCATTCTGACCTGTGTGATGTAATAACTTATTCTAGTTTTGATTTGCATTTCTCTAATAATTAGCGATGTTGAGTGTCTTTTCATGTGCTTATTGGCCAGCTGTGTGTCTTCTCTGGAGAATGTCTGTTTAGGTCTTCTGCCTTTTTTTTATTGGATGGTATTTTTGTTGTTATTGTGTTGTGTAAGTTGTTTGTATCATTTGGAAATTAATACCTTGTTGATTGCATTGTTTGCAAATATTTTTTCCCAGTGTATAGGCTCTCTTTTCTTTTTGTTGATGATTTTCTTTGCTGGGCAAAAATTTATAAGTTTGATTATGTCCCATTTGTTTATTTTTGCTTTTATTTCTATTGCCTTGAAAGACTCATTGTAGTTTAAATTTGTTCTTGATATGTGATTTTAGTTGTGATATTAAAAAGTCTTCTCCCTTTATTTAAGCATTTGTGTTATTTATAAGTAGTTTTGATAAATTCGGGTTAATCATTTTGTTCCTTTATGGGTAGAGATTTTTGTTATGTTTAAAAAATTTGCCTATTACAAAGTCAGGAGGATATCCTCTTGTGTTGTCATTTAGAGGCTTTATTGTTTTACCTGTACAATCTACATGGATATACATTTTATAAATGGTGTGATTTAGAGGTCATAATTCACTTTTTTATATGAGAATACAATTAATCCAATATCATAT
Source organism: Capra hircus (assembly GCF_001704415.2). NCBI lineage: Eukaryota > Metazoa > Chordata > Mammalia > Artiodactyla > Bovidae > Capra > Capra hircus. The sequence goes on from NC_030835.1 coordinate 21,532,447, forward strand.
AGATGCATATAGAAGTTTAATGGTTCCCATACTATTTATTGAAAAAACCCTTACAATCCTAATCTTTCTCAGCTGAATCATTTTTGCACCTTTGTTGAAAAGTAGTTGACCATCTCTGTGTGAGTCTACTTTGGAACTCTTCTGTTCCATTGATTCACATATCAATCCTTATGGCAATAATACATTGTTTTGATTACTGTATACCAGAGTAAGTATTGAAATCAAAATTATTTTCATTTGGTTATACTAGGTCCCATGCATATCCATAAAAATCTTGGAAATTTTTATAAAACAAGCCTGCTGAGATTTTGATGGGATTAAACTGGGTCTGTCGATCAGTTTGTGCTGAATGATATTTCAATTTTTATGAGTCTTCTGATTCAAAACATGTAACTCATTTTTCAAAATGATATTTAAATGATACTTTAAATCATTTTAATTTTAACTCTATCTTCAAATTCATCACACTTTTCCCCCTGCCATCTTCAGGATATTTTTAAGTCCATCCAGTGAATTCTTCCTTTAGATATTATACATTTTTATTTCTTTAATTTTCATTTGTTTTTTAAAAATAGTTTTTATTTCATGAGAATAGATATAGAAACAATTTTCTTTAATTCCTTTCCAAATTCTAACTCCCTGATGAAATTTTGTCTTGCTATTACTTTTCTTGAATGTTTCCTTTAAAGTTAATTTCTGTATCTGACATTTTCAATATGTGGTCTCCTATAGGTTTATTTCTATTGTCTGTTTTTTTCTTTTGATTTTTAAAGTAACTGATTTTGTCTACCGCTGTCTTGGATAGTTTTTGATCAAATGCTTGGCATCATGAATGAAACATTTAAAAATTAATTTTTAAAGATTATTCTATCTTTAGCTAGTCCTTGGGCTTCCCAGGTAGCCTAGTGGTGAAGAATCTGCCAGCCAATGCAAGAGGCACAAGAGATGTGAGTTTGATCCCTGGGTTTGGAGGATCCCCTGGAGAAGGAAATGGCAACCCACTCCCATATTCTTGTCTGGAAAATTTCCATGGATGGAGGAATCTGGTGGTCTACAGTCCAAGGGTCCTGGTGGTCTACAGTACACAAAGAGTCAGACACAATTGAGCGACTGAGCACACACAGTAGCTCTTACTCTTGGATGTAGCAACTCAGAGTTCTCAACTGAAAGCATAGGATATTTATAGGACATTTCATCCTGGGCAGTCTCAGAGCTCCAATTTTTTCTCCCTCACTTACTCAATTCTCAGTTGGTAAAGAATCCTCCTGTAATACGGGAGACCCAGATTCGATTCCTCGGCCAGGAAGATCTGCTGGAGAAGGTATAGGCTACCCACTCCACTATTTTTGGGCTTTGCTGGTGGCTCAGCTGGTGAGGAATCCACATGAAATGTAGGAGACCTGGGTTTTATCCCTGTTTGGGAAGATCCCCTGGAGAAGGAACAGGCTACCCACTCCAATATTCTGGCTTGGAGAATTCCATGGATGTATAGTCCATGGGTTAGAAAAGAGTTCTACACGACTGAGCAACTTTCCTTTTCACTTCCTCAAGGAGGACAAAATTGTTTGCTTTATATCTCATTCTCTCAGCTGCCATTTTTTTTGGGGGTGGGGTGTGCTTCTCTCTTTGGAGAAGGCAATGGCACCCCACTCTAGTACTCTTGCCTGGAAAATCCCATGGATGGAGGAGCCTGGTAGGCTGCAGTCCATGGGGTCGCTAAGAGTTGGACATGACTGAGCGACTTCACTTTCACTTTTCACTTTCATGCATTGAGAAGGAAATGGCAGCCCACTCCAATATTCTTGCCTGGAGAATCCCAGGGACAGGGGAGCCTGGTGGGCTGCCGTCTATGGGGTCGCACAGAGTCAGACACGACTGAAGCGACTTAGCAGCAGCAGCAGCTTCTCTCTTATTCAGTTACTATGCTATTTGGTTTCCTATAATAATATACAAAAAGTTAGCTTCAAGTGAATTTAGGATCTAAATATTAAGACAAAAATTAAAAACTCAGTGAAAATTAAGGGTGAATATTCGTAAGGCTTTGGATGTTCAACAGGATTTATTAATCATGAAACAAATTTAAAGAAAAGATTGATATATTTTATTATATCAAAATTAAGAGCTTTATTAAAAAATTATTTATTTATATTTATTTATTTATCTGGTCTCAGCCAAACAATATTCAAACTACCGCACAATTGCACTTATCTGATACGCTAGCAAAGTAATGCTCAAAATTCTCCAAGCTAGGCTTCAACAGTACATGAACCGTGAGCTTCTGTATGTTCAAGCTGGATTTAGAAAAGGCAGAGGAACCAGAAGTCAAATTGCCAGCATCCATTGGATCATTAAAAAAGCAAGAGAATTCCTGAAAAACATCTACTTCATTGACTATGCTAAAGCCTTTGACCATGTGGATCACAACAAACTGGAAAATTCTTCAAGAGTTAGGAATACCGGACCACCTTACCTGCCTCCTGAGAAACCTGTATGCAGGTCAAGAAGCAACAGTTAGAACTGCACATGGAATCTGGTTCCAAACTGGGAAAGGAGGACATCAAGGCTGCAAATTGTTACCCTGCTTGTTTAACTTAGAGTACATCATGCAAAATGCTGGGATGGATGAAGCACAAGCCAGAATCAAGATTGCAGGAAAAATATCAGTAACCTCAGATACACAGATGACACCACCTCCATGGCAGACAGTGAAGAGGAACTAAAGAACCTGTTGATGAAGGTGAAAGAAGAGAGTGAAAAAGCTGCTTTAAAACTCAACATTAAAAAAAGACCAAGATTATGGCCATCACTTCATGGCAAATAGATGGGGGAACAAAGGAAACAGTGACAAACTCTTTTCTTGGGCTCCAAAATCACTGTGGACAGTGACTGCAGCCATGAAATTAAAAGACGTTTGCTTCTTGGAAGAAAAGCTATGACCAACCTAGACAGTGTATTAAAAAGCAGAGACATTACTTTGCCAACAAAGGTCCATCTAGTCAAATCTATGGTTTTTCCAGAAATCATGTATGGGTATGAGAGTTGGACCATAAAGAAGGCTGAGCACTGAAGAATTGATGCTTCTGAACTGTGATATTGAAGAAGACTCTTGAGACTCCCGTGGACTGCAAGGAGATGAAACCAGTCAATCGTAAAGGAAATCAATCCTGAATATTCACTGAAGGACTGATGCTGAAGCTGAAGCTCCAGTACTTTGCCCCCTGATGCGAAGAGCTGGCCCTGATGTGAAGAGCTGACTGATTGGAAAAGATCCTGATGCTGGGAAAGATTGAAGGCAAGAAGAGATGGGGATGACAGAGGAAGAGATGGTTTGATGGCATCACCGACTCAATGGACATAAGTTTGAGCAAGCTCCAGGAAATGGTGAAGGGCAGGGAAGCTTAGTGTGTTGCAGTCCGTGGGTGGCAAAGAATTGGACTCAACTGAGTGAATGAACAACATGGGTCTTAGTTGCTGCATGCTGGATTTCTCCACGCATTGCATGGGCTTAGTTGCCCTGAAGAATGTGGGAATTGTAGTTCCCCCATCAGGGACCAAACCCAGGTCCCCTCTATTGGAAGGTGAATTCTTAACTACTGGACCACCAGGGAAGTCTCTGAGAACTTTCTTACATCATAAAATTTCCATAAAATTTTTAAGGACAATGAGAAGGCAATCTAGGAAAGATATTGGCATAAACACTAGGCATTAATAAGAAGAACACATAGGTATAGGTTTTAGGTTTAGTTGCTAAGTTGCATCCAACTCTTTGACCCCATGGACTGTAGCCTGCCAGGCTTGTCTGTCCATGGGATTCTCCAGGCAAGAATACTGGAGTGGGTTGCCATTTCCTTCTCCAGGGGATCTTCTCAACACAGAAATTGAACCCAGGTCTCCTGAATATAGGCAGATATTTTTTGCCAAATGAGCTACAAGAACACATAGGAACTCATAAATCAATAAGCAAAGGAAAAAGGAGCATGAAAGATTTTTACAAAAGAATAAGCACCAACAAAAATCAAAGAGATGTTCAACCACACTGATGATTAGGGAGATGCAAATAATATTTAATTTTATGCAATTAAATTGGTAAAAATTAAAAAATCTAATAGTTAGACATTGAAGCAATAGGATGTTATATGTTACCTGTGGGAATGTAAATTGATGCAACTATTTCAAAACACAGTTTTGGTATGTCACTTTTGTCAAATGCCAAAGTTCCATATACATGTGTTTCTGGACTCAATGATATTTTTGGTGTTGGTGTGTAAAAATGCAGTTGTCTTTTAATGACTGGTATTTCTTGAGATATTATCTTTGAAATAAAATATTTGGATAGTAATTTTAAAAAGAGGGAAACATTTGAGCCATGCAAACACGTATGGTATGTTTCTTTGGTATCCTTATGATGGTAAGATTATGGTACTTTATTTGGCTTATGTTAGAAGCAGATTTTACAGAAGTGACCCAGTATATGGCATGCTATTCATACATAGAATTGCAAAGAACAAATAACTGTTTTGATAGAGAAATACATACTTTGTATTAATAAACATTTAGGAAAATATGCTCTTCTCAGGGGGCTTCACTGGTGGCTAAGAGGGTAAAGAGTCTACCTGCAATGCAGGTGAACCAGGCAAAGGCGGGTTCGATCCCTGGGTCAGGAAGATCCCCTGGAGGAGAGCATGGCAACCCACTCCATTATTCTTGCCTGGAGAATCCCATGGGCAGAGTAGCCTGGTGGGCTACAGTCCATAGGGTTGCACAGAGTTGGACATGATTGGTGACTGAGCATGCATGCACACAAGCTGGTCTCAGATCTCTAATTCTAAAGATGCTACCTTTTCTCATATGTAGAAAGGTATGTATGCTGATACATGGTCTATTGTAGTGACTGGGATAATTATACTTTGAAGTTTTGTTAACATCATGAAATATCATAATAAATTTTTGAGATAAACACTAAAGAAATTAATCGTGCTGTTTGGAAAAAAAGATAACTAATGATCTGGGTTTAGCAAAAGTCTTAAAGATCAGTCAGTCAAATCAGAGTCTTTTTCCTTAGAATATTTAAAAATAATATTTAGCTTTCTCATGTAAGCATTAACTATTAATAATTACACAGTTTTATATATAAAAGAGGTGCCTCCTTAATGTGTAAAGGGATAATTTGAGATCTCAAGAGTGTTCAGAGAAATGTTAAGATTTAACTCTTTTGTATACTGCCAGACAAACCAAGGTGCCTACAAAAGTGGTGTACAACACCTATCAATTCCCATATACTTTGGTTTAACTTATCTGGAGCTGAAAAGTGTTGTTTAACACCAGTAGCCTTGGCAGTTAAGCCTACCAAAGCCAGCAGTTGGAAACATGTATTATGGCCTTCATGTTCACATATATCAAATGGGAGAGGACTTGCAAATATGTTGGAATCCTGCCACTACTAAAATATTTCCCCATCTATTTTTAATTGTGGGCCTCCACCAAGGCCACCATGAGCCAATAAATGAGGAGCTTTTTAATCCACCAGGGGCCCTCTAATTAATATACAGCTCTTCTTCTCAAATATCGGGCTATGGTATTTTATACTAAAAGAAATGCTACGCTCTCTGGTCTACTAATGCAGGAGCCTCCCAACTAACGGCGTGTTTGTAAAGCTTAGGCCAGCAGCAGCTGACAGCTTGCTCCACTTTGCTGGCTCATGAGTATTTCTAGCAGGAAATATGATGTGACTTGTACCTAGGGGAATATCTCCCTCCAGTGAGAAGCAAAGAGGTAAAATGTACACATTCTTCTTGTGCATAATATATGTATTTAGGGTATTTAAAAAATTCTCCCTCTTTCTACATTTCCATAGTTCTTTATCTTTATGATTTGCAAGACCCTAGGTTTATTTTTTTTTCCCCAAGCGGGAATTAGGAATGAAAACTTACTATCATCCATATTAGTCAGAGAAGACAGTTACTCCTAGAAATGATTATTCCTGGAAGATGGTATCTTGAAAGTGTAATTAGTCTTCCTATTAGAATACTTGAGTACTTACTCAAACAACAAATGCCATTATAGAATTTCCAATATTGAACCTTTAAAATGTTACCTATTGCCTTCCTGGTCATTCAGTGCCTTTTTTTTTTTTTCGGTATAAGAAAATAAATTACTTCCCATGAAAAGTAGAGATTTAAGAAATTTATTAGTGTCCAATTTGGGTCACCTGAGTTGAAAGATCTTATCTCTTGAAACTCATATCTATGGGACATTTTTTAACAAAAGAAAATAGCAGTTCATTTTTAGTTAACCGTCCCTAAGTAATAGGTTAGCTCTATCCACTCTGCTCAACAACATTGCAGTTAGGACTTAGATAAAATGTTTGGTGTTTACCACCACTTACTCGCAGCCTATATATGGTTTCAAAGGCAACAGCTGCTGCCTTGTTATTTCCATCTATTGCTATGTTGATGTTGTGTGTATTTAAATGTTATTATATCTCAAGAGTATTCTTAGATGAGCATATAGTCACAAATACAATAATCTTTTCAACCAAGTATAGTGTGTTTTAGAAGTTGCTGTTTATTCTTCATTAGAAAGAGGATGATGAACTCTTGTTCAAACACATTTTAGCATGCATGCATGGTGTCTCGTAATTGGCAGAATGTTTATGGAAACACTTCCATTGAAGACTGATGAGCTAATTAGCCACATTGCTTGTAAGCTACTAATTGCTGGAGAATACTCAATGTGGAATCCCTTAGTGTTCACTTGAAAAATCTGCAGCAGACGTTTTTTAAAAATGGAAGTATAGTTGATTTACAATACTGTGGTAGTTTCAGGTATACAGCAAAGCAATTCAGTTGTATATATATTTTTGGATTATATTCCATTATAGGTTATTATAAGATATTGAATATAATCCCATGTCTATACAGTAAATCTTTTTAATCTGTTTTATGTATAGTAGTTTGTATCTGTTAATCCCAGCAGCAGGCTTTTCTTATAGTGCATTTGATATTCTCAGCAAACTCTTCAGTGTTGCCCATCTTGAACTGCTCTGTAGGGAGTTGTGTGTGCATGCTCAGATGTTAAGTCATATCCAACTCCTTGCAACTCCATGGACTGTAGCCTGCCAGGCTCCTCTGTCCATGGAATTTTCCCAGGCAAGAGTACTGTGGTGGATTGTCGTTTCCTTCTCCTGGGGATATTCCCAACCCAATCCAGGGTTGGAACCCATGTCTCCTGCATTGGCAGGTGGGTTCTTTACCACTGAGCCATCAGAGAAGACTGTGCAGTGGGTTGGGGAGTACTTTATGTGTGTGTGAGCCATCTCAATTTCAATCACTTGATATGCTGGATCTATGGCATGTAGACAGGCTTATATGAGAAGTAACAGCCATGTCAATTTTGAAAGTAAGAGAAATTCTGTAACTCATATACCCTTTCAGTTCAGTTCAGTCACTCAGTCCTATCCGACTCTTTGCGACCCCATGGACTGCAGCACGCCAGGCCTCCCTGTCCATCACCAACTCTAGTAGTTTACCTAGACTCATGTCCATTAAGTCAGTGATGCCATCTAGCTATCTCATCCTCTGTCTTCCCCTTTTCCTCCTGCCCTCAACCTTTCCCAACATCAGGATCTTTTCAAATGAGTCAACTCTGGATTAGGTGGCCAAAATATTGGATTTTCAGCTTTAACATCAGTCTTTCCAATGAACACTCAGGACTGATCTCCTTTAGGATGGACTAATTGGATCTCCTTGAAGTCCAAGGGACTCTCAAGAGTCTTCTCCAACACCACAGTTCAAAAGCACCAATTCTTTGGTGCTCAGCTTTCTTCACAGTCCAACTTTCACATCCATACATGACTACTGGAAAATCATAGCCTTGACTAGATGGACCTTTGTTGGCAAAGTAGTGTCTCTGCTTTTTAATATGCTGTCTAGGTTGTTCATAACTTTCCTTCCAAGGAGTAAGAGTCTTTTAATTTCATGGCTGCAGTCACCATCTGCAGTGATTTTGGAGCCCCCCAAAATAAAGTCTGACACTGTTTCCACTGTTTCCCCATCGATTTCCCATGAAGTGATGGGATTGGATGCCATGATCTTAGTTTTCTGAATGTTGAGCTTTAAGCCAACTTTTTCACTCTCCTCTTTCACTTTCATCAAGAGGCTCTTTAGTTCTTCTTTACTTTCTGCCATAAGAGTGGTGTCATCAGCATATCTGAGGTTATTGATATATCTCCCAGCAATCTTGATTCCTGCTTGTGCTTCCTCCAGCCCAGCATTTCTCATGATATACTCTGCATATAAGTTAAATAAGCAGGGTGACAATATACAGCCTTGACATACTCCTTTTCCTATTTGGAACCAGTCTCTTGTTCCATGTCCAGTTCTAACTATTGCTTCTTGACCTGCATACAGGTTTCTCAAGAGGTAGGTCAGGTGGTCTGGTATTCCCATCTCTCTCAGAATTTTCCACAGTTTATTGTGATCCACACAGTCAAAGGCTTTGGCATGGTCAATAAAGCAAAAATAGATGTTTCTATTTCTATATAACATATACCCTTTACTTTGATGTATAATTCAAAGACAGGAGCAAAGATTTAATGCACATTAGCAGGTTGATTTGTAATTAATGAATCCTAGAAACTAAAATGTGGTCTGAAACCTCAGCTGATAAAGTCTGAATTTAAAGGCATGATACGTATACTGCCATGGCTTTGCTAGTGTGGCACTTTGCTAGAGGGATGGTACCATGCTGTAGTTATTTCATAAATTTGTGTAAAGGTAACAGAGTATGTAATACTGACAAGTGATCTAAAGTTTATGCTCATGGAAGACAGGTCTGAACATTATTATTTTGTTGCATATTCTAGTGTTAAAGTACACATTAAGCTGTCAGCAGTTTCTCAGGGTTAGAAATAAGAATCTAAGTTTTTTTGACTCTTCTCATCTCTTACTTCAGTTTCAAAGGAAGTGGTATTCCTTTTTACACAGTGAAACTAATCACGCCAATCATTACTTGGATCATAGCTCAGCTCATCTCTTCTCTTCTGTTGAGAGACTGTAGTTCTACAATTATCTTTTTTTTTCCCTCTAGGCTGCACATTCATATTCCTTTTGTTCTTTCTTCACACATATTAGTTTGCCCCTGCCTGATGATTGGCAAATATTCAATAAAAATTGCATATCTCTTTAGTCTAATTTATTAACTCCTAATCTAATTTAGCTTATCTAAAGGATAAGGTAAAGAGGATGAGATGGTTGGAGGGCATCATCAACTCAGTGGACGTGAATTTGAGTGGATTCTGGGGGATAGTAAAGGACAGGGAAACCTGGCATGCTGTAGTCCATGGGGTTGCAAAGTTGAACACGACTGAGTGACTGAACAACAACAAATAATTTTTGTATTTACTGGATGTTGAAATGATATACTTTGAATATATTGTTAAATAACATATAATTTAGAAACTCACTTTACCTATTTTTACATTAAATTTAAAAAAATTACCTGGACTTGCCTGATGGTCCAGTGGTTAAGACTTCACTTTCCAGTGCAGCGGGTGCAGGTTCAATCCCTGGTTGGGAAGCTGAGATCCCACATACCTAGTGGCCAACAAACCAATACATAAAACAGAAGCGCTATTATAACAAATTAAATAAAAACTGTAAAAATGGTCCACTAAAAAAATCTTTAAAGATGAAAAGTATTTGCCCATAAACTTAAAAAATGTTTCTTAATCTTAATATTTAAAAAATGTAGCTACCAAAATGTTTTAAATTGTATATGTGGATCATATTAGTTTTCTGTTGGACAGTGCAGAGCTAAAGTCTGTTTTTGCCTGGTGTCAGTGGGAACTCTGGACAATGAATGACACTGGAGTTGTCTCCCCTTGAGTCAAGGCAGCCAACCTTTTATGTCACAAACTCAGTTAGTTACTGGCTAGTGGCCACTCTTATGTTTCTTACCCATCTCAAAGCATAACTTGCAGGCATAGTATAGTTTTGCATATTTGGGAGACTTTCATAAACTTGACCACAGATCTGCTAAGTGCCATACTTGATTTGATTAAAGACCACTATATAGTTAATAAGTCTTAAAGGATGGAAATCACCAAACTCCAGTGATTTTCCTGTGTAATATTTTGTTGCTTAGGTGTCTGTCTTTCTTGGGCATTTAAACATGAAACTCATTACACAGAAATGGCAATATTTTGCATAGCAGCATTGATGCTTGTTTCTGAGTTACCTAAGTGCGAGACAATTATCAGTAGTTTTGATTTCTCTTTAAAGAGACTTCTGGTTTATATGTCTCAAGGAGAATGTTATAATTAAAAACTATACTACTCTCTCATGCATTTTGGATCAATGTATTTATCATAAAGTCATTAGGAGCCGGTGTACAGACAGTGATGGGATTGAGATAGAATCAGTTCATTGATGTTCAAGAAAAAAGACAAGGCCCAGAAAAAAGAAATTCTCAGAGCCAGAGATAAAAGTTCTTTGTCTCTTATCCCAGTTTGTAAGAATGCAATCTGGACAGAAAAGGAAGCAAGTTTAAGCAGCGCCTGGAGAAGGGCAGCTGATAAGGCTTGGAGCACATGGAGGAGACAGCATTCTGTAGTTTCTGTCTTTTCTCTTCATCCTCTTGAGATCAGACTATGAGATGGAGAACAGGTGCAATCCTCTGTATCTCACATAAAGTGACAGAATTGGATAAATATTCTCTGGAATATTTCAGAACTCTTAAAAATCATTTCAGAAACATTTGTTAAAAATTACAAGAATAAAACATTGGCATGTGAAATGAAGAGAAAATGTTAGTTTATGGAGTGGAGAAAGTCAAGTATTAGGTAAATTCTAATGGCAGGTTTTTTTTTTTTTTTTTTTTTTGCTGGCTACTTAATATATCTGTTGCTATTGTTCAGTTGCTAAGTTGTGTTCAACTCTGCAACCCCTGAACTGCAGCACACCAGGGTTCCCTATCCTTTCTGACTCCTGGAGTTTGCTCAAAGTCATGTCCATTGAGTCTGAGATGCTATTCAGCCCTCTCATCTGCGTAATATATTAGCCAAACTAAATATACATTGCACTTTGTATCAAAAACTTAGTATTTTTTTTTTTTAAAAGTTCTGATCTCTGATTTCAAAGAACTTAAAGTAGTGGAAGCTTGAGTAACTGATCCAGGGACACAGAAGTCTGACTTCCTTGCCTCAAGGGGAGAGCATTCTGGTGCCACTCATTCTTCAGAGTTCCTTGTGGGATTAGGCAGAGAAAGACTTTAGCTCAGAATAGTCAAATAGAAAACTAATGTGAGACACTATACATATTTTAAAATATTTTGGTAACCACATTTTAAAGGAAAATTTTAGGAAATAAAATGAGAGTAACTGTAGAGATGAACAAGTTCAAGATGTTACAGTACCTCTAAATACGAAAGGGTTAAGAGAACACCTTATAGTGGCGGTAGAATGATCGTTAGTGAAGACACGTAATTGATAATTGTTTCAGAATAAGTTGAACTTCGATTCGGATCTAAAAAATTTTTGGAGAAAAATACGCACATTATGAAACATCAAATAATGCAGAAAAATTTATGGTGAAAAGCAACAATCTTCTGTCCTACCCCTTGCTACTTTCAGTTCCACACCCTAGAGAAAATCTCCTCTACCTGTAGTCACGTATGCTGGAGGAAGCCTTTTAGATTTTAGATCTTCTGGTGGTTACTACATAACTAAGTTATATACTTACAACTTTTTTTTCCTTTACTTATCAACTTAAGTCATTATCCATTCACTTCCTTTTATGAAATATAAAAATTCTGACCATCTATACTACTGCTTTAACTTCACTCTTTCTTCCTTGGACTGCTTGATTTAGTTGTACTGCTATTCTCTTCTTTCATATTTTATCATCTCTGGTCAATATCCTGATTTTCTTTGGTGTATGGTAAGGATAACAGCATCCATTCCATTCTCTCTCTCTTTACTTTTACATTTCACCTTTCACTTACTTTTTATCACTTCTCATTTTACTCTTACATTGTTAAGATGTTAAGATTTTAATTCTGATATTCAACCATAATGAAACATCTGCATTTGTCCATTGGATGATAGTAAAAGTTGAGAACCAGTGTACAATGTAATGTTATTGTGACTATACATTTTATTCACTGCATGATAAAGTATTGAACAGTATGCTAAAATTTTATCTCCTTCTCTAAGGGTCAAATATCACAATCCCTGGGCCAATCAAAAGGGGAATCATTCCAGGATCATGGTCAAATGGATTTTATTTTCAATGCCTTAAAATTATGCTACCATTTGGACTAGTTCTCATTTCAATTATGTGTATATATGGTTTTCTAGACAGCTTCCCTTGTGGCTCAGATGGTAAAGCATCTGCCTACAATGTGGGAGACCTGGGTTCGATCCCTGAGTTGGAAAGTTCCCCTGGAGAAGGAAATAGCAACCCACTCCAGTATTCTTGCCTGGAAAATCCCATGGACAGAGAAGCCTGGTAGGCTATAGTCCATGGGGTCGCAAAGAGTCGGACACGACTGAGCAAATTCACTTCACTTCACTTCATGGTTTTCTAAGGAGATTCTGAATCTCTTTACACATTTAAAAGTTTAGTGTCTCTTTCAATCCTAGTAGTTGTTTCATGGAATCCTCCTTTCTGTTTTGATTTTTTTTCCCCCCATAGAGACATCTCTTATGAAACATTGTCTGTCTTTCAGTAATATATCTACATGGTTATCAACTCCAGACCCCTCTGGGCTAGGCACACCACGTCTTTTATCCCACATACTTCTTTTTCTGGCATTCTCTCTCTTTCTTGCCACAAAACAGCTGTGAATCTCTCTCTGCATGTCAGAATAAGTGGGGCTTTACTCTGGAATTTAATAACACACTAGATGGTTCAGTTCTTCCCAGATGACTTTCCTCAATTTCTTCAGATAAAAAAGCTCCCTTTTTATTATTTAGGTGTAACTGTAGAGGTGCACATTGTTTTGCAAACAGCAGTAGAGAGAGGGCAGTGAGCACAGCATATATATCATATATCAGGAATTCAGTTAATCACCCCAGTTTTCAGACCACTGCTTATTTATGCCATATATCAAACCTCTAACTAGAGCCTCTTTGGATTCTAACAGGCAGATGACTCCCATATTCCCTGACGATTTGTCATGGTATATTCTGGACTGTAGGTTTCTCTTGTTATTTCATCTGTCAAGTCCTTCCATCAGCTCTCTAACTGCCAGAAGGCACCCAACTGTTGTTGACTCTTCTTAACAATCTTATGTTTTCCTTCCTTTTTATACTTTTAAATTTCCATCTTGCTGAAACCAGGAAAAAGATTTGGTTATTTAAGAGTGCTTATGACACTAACTTGAAAGAGCTAATGGTCCTGATAGACCTCCCAGTTGAGGTAATGGTCTGAGCCAAGGTAAGTTAATAGGGTTAACAGGAATATAGTAAATAGTTTACCTGAAACAGAGAATTAACTAAGTGAAACTAAATAATTTAGGGTTAGCTGATTCAGAGCTGAACACACCTTAAGACAGAAAAGATTGCTTTTAATATCTTCAGTTCAGTTTAGTCGCTCAGTCGTGTCTGACTCTTTGCTACCCCATGAATCGCAGCACGCCAGCCCTCCCTGTCCATCACCAACTCCCGGAGTTCACTCAGACTCACGTCCATTGAGTCCGTGATACCATCCAGCCATCTCATCCTCGGTCGTCCCCTTCTCCTCCTGCCCCCAATCCCTCCCAGCATCAGTCTTTTTCAGTGACTCAACTCTTCGCATGAGGTGGCCAAAGTACTGGAGTTTCAGCTTTAGCATCTTTCCTTCCAAAGAAATCCCAGGGCTGATCTCCTTCAGAATGGACTGGTTGGATCTCCTTGTAGTCCAAGGGACTCTCAAGAGTCTTCTCCAATGCCACAGTTCAAAGGCATCAATTCTTCGGCTCTCAGCCTTCTTCACAGTCCAACTCTCACATCCATACATGACCACTAAAAAACCATAGCCTTGACTAGATGGACCTTAGTTGGCAAAGTAATATCTCTGCTTTTGAATATACTATCTAGGTTGGTCATAACTTTTCTTCCAAGGAGTAAGTGTCTTTTAATGTCATGGCTGCAGTCACCATCTGCAGTGATTTTGGAGCCCCCCAAAATTAAAGTCTGGCACTGTTTCTACTGTTTCCCCATCTATTTCCCATGAAGTGATGGGACCGGATGCCATGATCTTTGTTTTCTGAATGTTGAGCTTTAAGCCAACTAACTTATTGATCAGGAAACAGCTATACAGTTTTAAACAGTTGAGTATTGTTATGAATAAAGTTTAGCAGGCTAGGTTTAATTACTAAAAAGTGTGAAACTTCTGAAAGTCATTTTCTGGGCAGGTTTCTGTGAAAAATAAACAGTTCTTTACTTTTACATTTTTGGTTTAATTTAAGCATTGAGCTTGAGTGTTATTTGATCTAAGTAAATAGATGAATAATTAAAAGTATCTAGGAATTTATGTGTTTTAATAGTCACATACCAAATAATGAGAGGAGGCAAACTTGTGTAGTGGTTAAGATCTTCCCCTAACTCTTCTACCAAAGTTATTATAATAAATCTAAAGTTTTTAGTTCCATGAATGACACACGGAAAGCTCTCAACTATTGGTAATTTTTGTAATGGTCATCTAGTCATTCTTACTTTTCAAAACACTTTGACATATATCAGTGGAATGATCTATATAACAACCTCTATGAGAAAATAAGATAGATATTAATATCCTAAATTTATAAGTCATATAGTTGAGAAAGAGAAATATATCAGGTATCATATGATTCTTTAGTTTAAGTGTTTTAAGAAGTTTTTGATAGATATTGGGGATTGGTTCACCTGACCTATTTTAGCTCTCCAGTACTGAATTGCTTAGAAAAATAAAAGCTACATTTCCTAGGCTCTCTTGCAGCTGAGAATGTGTCCCAGGCTCTGCCAAAAATCTAAATGCCAGGGAGTGAGACTTGGAGGGATGCAGCATGAGGGTATCCAGAGAAATAGGATCTTCTTTGCAGACTGGTGGCTGAGCATTTTGTTCTTTTGAGGTAGTCCCAATATATGTTCTCAAATCTGGTTCCTAGTATCATAGGTATTGAGTGATGGTGGTGAGATCTCCGCTAAAGCATAACTATGGCATTCTGAAAATTTTTCTTGGTTGGTGGTGTTCCTGCCTGAGTAGCATTCAAACTTGGCTTTTCTAGGCCTTGTGAAATCTTGTAAATAATCTAACAACCCGGAACAAATTACTTTCTCTTTAAGTTAGCTAGGGTGGATTTTGTTATTTTCATCAATGATTCCTGTCAGATACATATGCCAAAACCAGATTTACCTCTTAGGCTCATTCTCACATTATGAAGCTAAAATTTAAAATCAGAATCATCTTTAAACTTGTAATAAAAAATAAAGTTATTATGCAGAACAAAGTACACTCATACAACCATATATATTCTCATTGTAAACAGACCAATATTGGGAACATAAATAATAACCAGAAGACTGCTTAGTGAGTACAGAAATAGAAAAAACAAAGTGGGATAAATGGAATGGCTAATGGTATAAAGTTAAAAATCACCAGGTTAATCTATAATTTCTATAGAGATAATCTTACCAATAGAGTTATAGTATTTAAAGTTTATTACATAAACCTCTTATTCTGGTAGAAGGTATTTGGGTGGATATAACCAACTCCTGTGGTTTTCTTTTTTCCGAGCTTGGCATAATCCCTTTTTTGATTAGCATGAAAAGACATACTAATACTTTTTTTTAAAAAAAACCTTCTTATATTGTATTGGAGTATAGTTGATTAACAATGTTGTGTTAGTTTTGGTGGTACAAGAAAGTAATTCAGTTATACATACGCATATATTTATCCTTTTTCAAATTTGTTTGCTAGTTAGTTTGTTATATAATATTGAGCAGAGTTCTCTTTGGTATACAGTAGATCTTTGTTGGTTATCCATTTTAAATATAGTAGCGTGTACATGTCAATCCCAAACTCCCTAACTATCCCTCCCCACCACTCTTCCCCCTAGTAACCATAAATTTGTTCTCTAAGTTTGTGAGTCTGTTTCTGTTTTGTAAATAAATTTGTAACATTAAAATAATTCCCTGTATAAGTAATATCATATGACATTTCCCTTCCTCTGTCTGACTTATTTCACTCAGAATGACAATCTCTAGGTCCATCCATGTTGCTGCAGGTGACGTTGTTTCATTCTTTTTAATGACTGAATAACAGTCCATTGTATATATGTACTGCATCTTCTTTATCCATTCCTCTACTGATGGACATTTAGGCTGCTTCCATGTTTTGGCTGTTGTAAACAGTGCTGCAGTGAACACTGGGGTACATGTATTCTCCAAAGAAGACATACAGATGGCCAAAGGCATATGAAAAGATGTTCAACATTGCTAATTATTAGAGAAATACAGATCAAAACTACAGTGAGATATTACCTCATACCAGTCAGAATGTCTATTATCAAAAAAATCCACAACAATAAGTGCTGAAGAGAAGAAAAGGAAACCCTCCTATATTGTTGGTGGGAATGTAAATTGATGTAACCACTATGGAAAACAATATGGCGGTTTCTTAAGAAACTAAAAGTAGAGCTACCGTATGACCCTACAATCTCACTGCTGACTATATATCTGGAGAAAAATGTGGTCCAAAAGGATACATGCATCCCAATGGTCATTATAGTGCTGTTTATAATAGTCATGCTAATACTTGTAATCAATTAGTAGTCAAGATTAGTCACTATCTGCTTCCTGGGATCCATTATGTTTCTTAAGATGACTGCTCATTTGACTCTAGAAATGTTGGTTCATCGCTATAATGTTCTTGGATGTGAGAAATACAGATCTCTCTTCTAATCCATGTGTATGTGATAACTACAGAGTTTAATTTCCAAAAGGTAATTTTCTTTTCTGTATTTTCAAATGCCATCCCTTGAATACTGCTGATGAGTAGAAAGTAGGTCTCTTAACATTCAGACTGTTCTTATTTCTCCTAAACCAATGTGAGATACTTTATGTTAATTAATAGTAATGTTTTAAGAGGATTATTAAATGTCCAGGTTTAGCTGGTTACTCAAGGTGTTCCTCCAGGATCAGAGCTTATTATCAACAATTTCTAATAAAAGAAGTATTAAGAGAGGCTAGATTGACTTCAAATTATCAGTGATATTATACCAGTGAATATGACTCATTCATTCATTCAGTCACTCAGTCGTGTCTGACTCTTTGCTACCCCATGAATCGCAGCACGCCAGGCCCTCCCTGTCCATCACCAACTCCTGGAGTTCACTCAGACTCACGTCCATCGAGTCCGTGATGCCATCCAGCCATCTCATCCTTGGTCATCCCCTTCTCCTCCTGCCCCCAAACTCTCCCAGCATCAGAGTCTTTTCCAATGAGTCAACTCTTCACATGAGGTGGCCAAAGTACAGGACTTTCAGCTTTAGCATCATTCCTTCCAAAGAAATCCCAGGGGTGATCTCCTTCAGAATGGACTGGTTGGATCTCCTTGCAGTCCAAGGGACTCTCAAGAGTCTTCTCCAACACCACAGTTCAAAAGCATCAATTCTTTCGGTGCCTCAGCTTTCTTCACAGTCCAACTCTCACATCCATACATGACTACTGGAAAAACCATAGCCTTGACTAGATGGACCTTTGTTGGAAAAGTAATGTCTCTGCTTTTCAACATGCTATCTAGGTTGGTCATAACTTTTCTTTCGAGGAGTAAGCGTCTTTTAATTTCACTGCAGTCACCATCTGCAGTGATTTTGGAGCCCCCCCAAAATTAAAGTCTGACACTGTTTCCACTGTTTCCCCATCTATTTCTCATGAAGTTATGGGACCAGATGCCATGATCTTAGTTTTCTGAATGTTGAGCTTTAAGCCAACTTTTTCACTCTCGTCTTTCACTTTCATCGAGGCTCTTTAGTTCTTCTTCACTTTCTGCCATAAGGGTGGTTGCTGGGGTCCAGCCCTGGTGGATCCAGGGAATTCGAAGGGTGGACGGCGTTGGTGTGGAAAGACTTGTTTATTGATTGATATAAGATTAGATTAAGAAACTATAGTGTAGTAGGAAGATTAAGTGGAGGAAGAGGGCTGAATAGCTTGGTTTACGCGGAAGGCCAATAAAATTCCAGACAAGGAATTTGCACCATCTACGTTGGGCCACCGGCGCCCGCTTGAATATCTAAGGGTGCCTCGCCTTAAGCTCCCTTTTGCGCGGGTCTTAACAGCCAGGGCAAGTAAGTAGACTTGGCGAGCCTCTGCGCCCCAGATGGAAATTCAGCCTGAAATTAAAGTAAAGAGCAGAGAGAGGGAAAGGGAGAGAAGAAGAGAGAGAGAAAGACATGGGGGGAGCCAGATTCCCAAGAAACCAGGCCGAGAGACTAGTTCGAGAAGCTGGTCCGAGAAACTGGTCCAAAAAACTGGTCCAATCCTTTATTGTTCAGAAGGCCTGTTATACTTTTGATAAAATATGGAGATCAATGGGTAACACAAAATTATGTAGCGTTTGCAACCCAGACTCCTTCTGTATATCATTTTGTATACAAAAGGTCTCAGGTGATTTACATTATCTTCTGGCCAAGAGGCTTGTTAACACTTTTTGGCTCTCTTCCTTAATGAATGTTAATTTTGTTTCCCCTGAAGTGTTTTTCTTTAATCTACATCTCCTTAAAGGCTAAAGTTACATCTCTATAGAACAAAGGCGCAGTGGGTTATAACAAAGAAGGTACTTAACTCAAAGATCTAATGTTGCTAATACAAGGTCTACTACTTGTTTTTCTATATACCAACTATATCTAAAAATAAAGGATATGAAAATTTGGCAGCAAGCATTGACTCAACAAATGAAACTTTTAATCAGTCCTATTCTAAAGATTTTGACTCTTCGGAAGCCCCTACATTCCTAGGATGTTTTAAGCTTCAAACAATCACATGTGCAGCTGTAGGAGTCCTGCAGGCAGGCTAGAAAGCCATCAGAGGGGTTTTTGGATTGAAACACTCTTTCAAATGCAGAAGACTAAAGCCCTGAATTGACTTTTTCCAGAGAATGTCAGAAGAGTGGAAAAGCAGAGCACAAAAACCGGCAGATTTTTGTTGGGGTACATGCTTAGGAATTTCCAGAGGGCCCCTGAAGTCTGAGCATGCCTTGCGTATGTCAGCTTCCTTCCTCATGACCTTGTCACGGGCGGGATTCCTCACACTGGCTCCCGGCAGGTGGTGTCATCTGCATATCTGAGGTTATTGATATTTCTCCTGGCAATCTTGACTCCAGCTTGTGCTTCTTCTAGTCCAGTGTTTCTCATGATGTACTCTGCATATAAGTTAAATAAGCAGGGTGACAATATACAGCCTTGACGTACTCCTTTTCCTATTTGGAACCAGTCTGTTGTTCCATGTACAGTTCTAACTATTGGCTCCTGACCTGCATACAGGTTTCTCAATAGGCAGGTCTGGTGGTCTGGTATTCCCATCTCTTTCAGAATTTTACAGTTTATCGTGATCCACACAGTCAAAGGCTTTGGCATAGTCAATAAAGCAGAAGTAGATGTTTTTCTGGAACTCTCTTGCTTTTTCCATGATCCAGCGAATGCTGGCAATTTGATCTCCAGTTCCTCTGCCTTTTCTAAAACCAGCTCGAACATCTGGAAGTTCACGGTTCACGTATTGCTGAAGCCTGGCTTGGAGAATTTTGAGCATTATTTTACTAGCGTGTGAGATGAGTGCAATTGTGTGGTAGTTTGAGCATTCTTTGGCATTGCCTTTCTTTGGGATTGGAATGAAAACTGACCTTTTCCAGTCCTGTGGCCACTGCTGAGTGACTAAACCTATGTAAAATGAATTAAACTTCCCACATAATAAAATATTGTGAAATATAAGTCTAAGAGGTTTAGTTACGAAGGATTTTAGGAGCTAGTGTGTTTTAGTGCCTGAGGGGTCATTATGGAGAGAAAGGAATTACTGAAGTTACTTGAAGAGCATGCTCTTTACAGATTTGTGGTAGCTAAAGAGAGGTGAGTTGAGGAAGGATGAATTGGGACTTTGGGATTAGCAGATGCAAACTATTATATTTGTGGATAAGCAACAAGGTCCTATTGCGTAGCACAGGGAGCCATATTCAATATCCTGTAATAAGCCATAATGGAAAATAATATGAAAAAGAACATATATATATATATACACGTATAACTGAATCACTTTGCGGTATAGCAGAAACTAACACAGTGTTGTAAATCAACTACACTTCAATAAAATGAATGAAAACAGAGCATGATCTTCAGAGCAAAACTGTTTTTATCTCATACGTACCAACGTACCTACCCATACAACATACTAATATCATGCTCAAATTGTAATTGTGGTTTTAGGAAAACACCATGAGACACAGCAGTGTCCCCAAATCAGTGAAAATTTAGTATCACAGAACAAGAGAAGTTCCTGGCAATGTGAAGGAATGAGTGTTGAAGAAAAAGGGGGTTAAAAAGGGCTAGAGAAAAGAGTTTTAATGAAGAATCTATTTAAAAGTAGTATTGCATGAAAATTACAACTACTATTCTAAACTGGCTTATGCATATGGCCAATCTGGGTCTAACTACTAACAACTAGAGAAAACTGTAAGTCTATGAAATGTGGAATGGCTATACTTAAACAGGTATGGACGTATAGCATCAAATTAATTATTGAGTTGTTAGATTGTATTCTTGAATGTTTATTTTTACCCTTTTCTCTATACTAATACAAGATGGTGTTTAGTTCTTGTATTTCTTATCTTTTTGATAATAGAGGCTCTCAATGAGGTTTACTGTTTTATCTTCCTCACCAAATATTCCCAATCTAGAGTAATAATCCAGAAGAAGGAATTAACAACTCTTTCCTCCTTGGTTTCTTCACCCTATCTCCCCTATATTCCAAAAGTTTTCATTGCTCCTCTTTTTACCCAATATTTTTGACTTCTCTTTTCTTCCTCAGTCTGTGACGTTGCCAAGTTCAGTAAATGTTGGTTTCAACCATCCCTGGAGGGAGGCAGTGGGAATTAAGTCACTATTGAAAATTCACTGGCTATGAACATTTAAACCTTTAAAATTGTGTGTCTGGTAGTAAGGGGTTCATAATGGACTGAGATGTGAAAGTTTGCTGAAGAAATTATTCTGGAAGTTCCATGGGAATAAATTTGATATGATAAATCTTTACATAAAAATATATAAAATAATAATATGGCAGTCAGAACAATTTTGCCTTTTAAGAACTCTGTGGGTGTTTATCTAGTACTTTTCTCTGGGGAGTAAAGGCTTTCTACTTGTTTTCATTCCTATGTTTCCAGAATCTTTGTGTTTAGGGAACAAGGTGGGTGAGTTGGTTGTTGACCCTGCAGTACAGTTATTCACTGTTATACTTTGGAGCTGAGAAGAAAATTCATAATTCCTTGTGACATCACACTGGGAGTATTATTTGAAGTTGGCTAAGCTCTCTTCAGGGAACCATTTTACGGAAGCATAAGGAAATTTCCTGAGATGCTAAAATTATTAGATGTATAAATACTGTAGCCAAAGGAGTGCTGGGTCAAATTTTATACTTTTAAGGGATAAGCCACACTTTATGTTGTCTGAATTTTCAGGCTAGGTCCATACATTTAGCCTAAGATATGAAAGCCAACTGAAGATTTTATGAAAAAGAATTGGTTTTTTAGAGCCACATTCATGTACAGCAAAATGGAGATGCTTGAGAGTTGTATGAACTTTCTCTTCTCTTTTTTTGATGGAGCACTTGAGTTTTTCTTTTTCTTTTTTTTTTTTTTAAGATTAAGAATGTTCAGTTATCTCGGATAAGGAGTTAACAAACATTTTTTGTAAAAGCCCCAAAGGCTTAACAGTAAGTATTTTAGGCATTGTGAGTCATATGCAGTATGTTATAACTTCTCAACATCATCTTTGAAGTGGGAAAGCAGCCATAGATATACATAGGCAATAAAGTAAAAAGTGTGACTATATTCTAATAAAGAATTATTTATGTAAAATGGAATTTTAATTTCATGTTATTTCACATGTCAAAATATTATTCATCTTTTGATTTTTCTGTCTAACCATTAAAAAAATGTAAAAACCATTCTTAGCTTGTGGGTTATACACAAACAGGGAAGGAAGGCTGGAGTTAGTCTATTTTCCAATCTTGTCTTAGATGAAAGAACTGGGAATTTAAGGAGTTACAAAG
This sequence comes from Capra hircus, assembly GCF_001704415.2. Lineage (NCBI taxonomy): Eukaryota > Metazoa > Chordata > Mammalia > Artiodactyla > Bovidae > Capra > Capra hircus. The sequence goes on from NC_030835.1 coordinate 21,554,720, forward strand.
ATATTTCAACTGTCTTTTGTTAAAAATCATGTTTCTCAGACTAAATTTATCATTGATGAGAAAAATAAAATAAAGACTGATTTTTATTGCTGTTCATTTTGTGCAAAAGAGAACTAATTTTTATAGGTCAAATTTGTGTTGAGCTGCCTAGTAGGCTCTACAAGGTTTCCAGGGACTTCTAAGGGAGGTGCATTCAGCTCAGGGTTTAGCTATAGCATTGTAAACAGGAGTTTTCAGAGTCCTTTCCTCCCACTCTTTTAATAATCTTGATATTCTTTTCATTTGCGACCCCATGGACTATACAGTCCATGGAATTCTCTAGGCCAGAATACTGGAGTGGATAGTCTTTCCCTTCAGGGGGATCTTCCCAACCCAGGGTTCGAACCCAGGTCTCCCACATTGCAGGTGAATTCTTTGCCAGCTGAGCCACTAGGATAGCCCAAGAATAGTGAAGTGGGTTAACTTATCTCTTCTCCAGAGGATACTTCTTTACCAACTCAGCTACCAGGGGAGCCCAGAAAGAAGTTAGTTGTACTTTAAATACTACTTTTTCTATTACTTCATTATAATAATTATTCACTGTACATAACAGTTTATTATAGTGACACTTTCTGATACACACACATATATATTCATTCTCTTTTATCTCTTGTATAGGTAAGTTTTTAGTTCTTTGCTTTTGACTACTAAAAAAGTACCTATACAGGGAAAAAATAACCTATACAAATGGCCTTACTAAAATGCTTGTACATTTGAAATTTTAATAATTTGGATTATATTTTTGATAGAAAATCTTTTTATGTGCTTACTTGCCATTTATATTTCTCTGGAAAAATATCTATTTAGATCCTTTTTCCATTTAAAAACTGGATTGTCTTTTTGTTATTGAGTTGTAAGATTTTAAAAATAGATTCTGGATATAAGTTTCTTGTTGGATACATAATATACAAAATTTTTTTACCATTCTATGACTTCTCTTTTCCCTTTCTTGATGTATTTGAAGTCCAAAGTTTAAAAAACTGCTTTACTGAGGTGTTATTGATATATAAAAACTATAATATTTAATGTATACACATGGTGTGTTTGAAAACAAGTATATACCTGTGAAACTATCATCACAATCAATGTCATAAACTTATCTATCACCTACAAAAACTGTCCCTCCTCTTTTTATTTGCTTTTGTTTTTTCCTTTTGTGATAGGAGCACTTAACATAAAATCTACCCTCAGCAAAGTTTAAGTATACAATACAGCATTGCTAATCATAGGCCTATGTTGTACAGTAGACACCCAAAATTTTTTATCTTCACAACTGGAACTTTGTACGCTTTGATCAAAATCACCCCTTAACCCCTCCCTCAGGCTTCTAAAAACCATTAGTTACTTCTATGCCTTAACTATTTTAGATTCTGGAGATTACACAGAATTTTTCTTTCTGTGTCTGTCTTATTTCACACAGGGAAGTACCTTGAAGGTCCATTCAAGTTGTTGCAAATAGCAGAATTTCCTTCTTTTTTTTTTAAGGCTAAATAATATTTTGTTATATGTATATACCACAGTTTCTTTATCCATTTATTCATCAGTGGACATTTAGGTTACTTGACATTTGCTATTTTAAATAATGTTGCACTGAACATGGCAGTGTAAGTATCTCTATGAGATTCATACTTAAATTCCTTTCGATATATACTCAGAAGTGGGATTGCTGGATCAAATGATGACTAAAGTTATAATTTTTTGAGGAACTTCCATATTGTTTTCCATAGTGGCTGTACCAATTTAGATCCCCATCAACAACCTGCAAGGGTTTCCTTCTCTCTATATCCTGAACACTTGCTGTCCTTTGATTTTTTGTTAATAGCCATCCTGACAGTTGTGAAGTGATACTGCGATGTGGTTTTGAATTGCATTTTCTTTATGATTAGTGATGTTGAGTGTATTTTCTTATACCTGTTTGTCATTTGTATGTCTTCTTTGGAGAAATGTCTATTGAGGTCCTTTGGCCATTTTTAAACTGGGTTATTTGTTTGCTTTTTTCCTATATAATTGTAGGAATTCCTTATTTTTTGAATATTAGCCTCTCATCAGATATATGGTTTGCTAAAAATCTCTCCTGTAGGTGGCCTTTTCATTTTGTTAACTAATTTTTTTTTCTTTGCAGAAACGTTTTAGTTTGTTGTAATTCCACTTGTCTAGTTTTGCTTTTTTTGTCTGTGCTTTTGGTTTCATATCCAAGAAATGATTGCTGAGTCCAATGTCTAGAAACTTTTTCTCTGTTTTTATTTAAAGGTTTTATTGCTTCAGGTTTTTCATGTAAATCTTTAGTCCATTTTGATTTTTGCATATGGAGTAAGGAAAGAGTCCATTTGCATTTTTTGCATGTGGGTATCTGATTTTCCCAAACCATGTACTGAAGAGAATATCTTTTCTCCATTGTGTATTCCTGGCACATTTATTGAAGATCAATGGACTGCATATGTGTGGGTTTATTTCTGGGCTCTGTATTCTGTTCCATTGGTCTATGTCTGTTTTTATGCCAATAACATACTGCACTTATAACTATAGTTTTGTAATAATTTTTGAAATCAGGAGGTTCAAAATACCTCCAACTTTGTTCTTGCTGAAAATTGCTCTGGCTATATGTGGTTTAAAAGTTTTCATTTTTAATTGCCTAATGTATTATTTTACCCACTTCAGTGTTCTTGCCTGGAGAATCCCAGGAACGGGGGAGCCTGGTGGGCTGCTGTCTATGGGGTCGCACAGAGTCGGACACGACTTAAGTGACTTAGCAGGAGCAGCAGCAATGTATTATTTTAAAAATTGCTTTGGCTGCATATATAAGACATTATTCCTAACCTAAGATCATGAAGTTTTACTCCCATGGGTTTTTCCTGAGTTTTATAGTTTTAATTCGGGCAGAGGTCTGAGATTCATTTTGAGTGAACTTTTGTGTATGGTATGAGTTAGAGGTTCAGGTTCACTTTTTTCTTTTTTCTTAATGTGGATATCCAGTTGTCTCATCACCATATATTGAAAATAGCTATTAATTTTTCACTGAATTTTCTTGGCATCTTTGTTAAGAATTGGTTGGCTATAAATATAAGGGTTTTTTTCTGGGATATCAATTATATTTATATTAGCTTTCTTGTAAGTTTTGAAATCACCTTATGAGGTGTGATTAGGAAGTGTGAAACCTCCAGCTTAGCTCTTCTTTTGCCAAGGTTCTTTTGGCAATCCTGGGTCCTTTGTCTTTCCATATGAATTTTAGGATCAGCTTGTCAGTTACTTCAAAGGAGCCAGCGAAGTTTTGTTAGGGTTTGTACTGAATCTGTAGCCCAGTTTTGGGAATATTTCCATCTTAACAATATTAAATCTTTTCATTTATGAATATGGGCTATCATTCCTTTTGCTGTCTTTAATTTCCTTCAGAAATGTTTTGTAGTTTTCAGTTTACAAATCATGCACTACTTTTGTTAAATTTATTCCAAAGTATTTTTTCTCTTGATACTATTATGAATGAAATGTATTTGATATAATAATTTTTCAGAATTTTAAATGTTATCTCTTTATATTTTTGATATGTACAATTAACTGCTTTGACTTCTTTGTGAGTTTTATGTTAGCAGAAGAGGTGGCAAGAACACAGAAGAACTATACAAAAAAGATCCTCATGACCCAGATAAACACAATGGTGTGATCACTCACCTAGAGCCAGACATCCTGGAATGTGAAGTCAAGTGGGCCTTAGGAAGCATCACTACGAACAAAGCTAGTGGAGGTGATGTAATTCCAGTTGAACTATTTCAAATCTTAAAAGATGATGCTGTGAAAGTGCTGCACTCAGTACACCAGCAAATTTGGAAACTCAACAGTGGCCACAGGACTGGAAAAGGTCAGTTTTCATTCCAATCCCAAAGAAAGGCAATGCCAGAGAATGCTCAAACTACCACACAATTGTACTTATCTCACATGCTAGCAAACTAATGCTCAAAATTCTCCAAGCCAGGCTTTAATAATATATGAACCGTGAACTTCTTTATGTTCAAGCTGGATTTGGAAAAGGCAGAGGTACCAGAGATCAAATTGTCAACATTTGTTGGGTCATTGAAAAAGCAAGAGAGTTTCAGAAAAACATCTACTTCTGCTTTATTAACTATGCCAAAGCCTTTGACCATGTGGATCACAAATAACTATGGAAAATTCCTCAAGAGATAGGAATATCAGAACACCTGACCTGCTTCCTGAGAAATCTATATGCAGGTCAGGAAGCAACAGTTAGAATGGACATGGAACTACAGACTGGTTCCAGAAAAGGAGTATGTCAAGGCTGTATATTGTCACCCTGCTAATTTAACTTATATGCAAGAGCCAGACATCTTGGAATGTGAAGTAAAGTGGGCCATAGAAAACATCACTACGAACAAAGCTAGTGGAGGTGATGGAATTCCAGTTGAGCTGTTTCAAATTCTGAAAGATGATGCTGTGAAAGTGCTGTACTCAATATGCCAGCAAATTTGGAAAACTCAGCAGTGGCCACAGGACTGGAAAAGGTCAGTTTTCATTCCAATCCCAAAGAAAGACAATGCCAGGGAATGCTCAAACTACCACACAGTTGTACTCATCTCACATGCTAGTAAAGTAATGCTCAAAATTCTCCAAGCCAGGCTTCAGCAATACGTGAACCAAGAACTTCCTGATGTTCAAGCTGGTTTTGGAAAAGACAGAGGAACGAGAGATCAAATTGCCAACATCTGCTGGATCATGGAAAAAGCAAGAGAGTTCCAGAAAAACATTATTTCTGCTTTATTGAATATGCCAATGCCTTTGACTGTGTGGATCAAAATCAACTGTGGAAAATTCTGAAAGAGATGGGAATACCAGACCACCTGACATGCCTCTTGAGAAACCTGTATGCAGGTTAGGAAGCAACAGTTAGAACTGGACATGGAACAACAGACTGGTTCCAAATAGGAAAAGGAGTATGTCAAGGCTGTATATTGTCACCCTGCTTATTTAACTTCTATGCAGATTACATCATGAGAAACGCTGGGCTGGAAGAAGCACAAGCTAGAATCAAGATTGCCAGGAGAAATATCAATAACCTCAGATATGCAGATGACACCACCTTTATGGCAGAAAGTGAAGAAGAACTAAAGAGCCTCTTGGTGAGAGTGAAAAAGTTGGCTTAAAGCTCAACATTCAGAAAACTAAGATCATGGCATCTGGTCCCATCACTTCATGGCAAATAGATGGGGAAACAGTGGAAATAGTGGCTGACTTTATTTTTCTGGGCTCCAAGATTGCTGCAGATGGTGATTGCAGCCATGAAATTAAAAGACACTTACTCCTTGGAAGGAAAGTTATGACCAGTCTAGACAACATATTCAAAAGCAGAGACATTACTTTGCCAACAAAGGTCTGTCTAGTCAAGGCTGTGGTTTTTCCAGTGGTCATGTATGGATGTGAGAGTTGGACTGTGAAGAAGACTGAGCGCTGAAGAATTGATGCTTTTGAACTGTGGTGTTGGAGAAGACTCTTGAGAGTCCCTTGGACTGCAAGGAGATCCAACCATTCTATCCTAAAGAAGATCAGTCCTAGGTGTTCATTTGAAGGACTGATGTTGAAGCTGAAACTCCTAATACTTTGGCCACCTGATGTGAAGAGCTGACTCATTTGGAAAGACCCTGCTGCTGGGAAAGATTGAGGGCAGGAGAAGGGGGTGACAGAGGATAGATGGTTGGATGGCATCACTGACTCGATGGACATGGGTTTGGGTAGACTCTGGGAGTTGGTGATGGACAGGGAGGCCTGGCGTGCTGTGGTTCATGGGGTCGCAGAGTCGGACACAACTGAGCGACTGAACTGAACTGAAATTTATGTTTAATTAGTAGCCTGCCCCTCAGACTACAGCTATGATGATAAGTTAATGGGCCACTTCCACATAAATACTGAGTTCCTGGGATCTGTTACCTCTTGCTATATCCTGGGGATGGTAGCCATTTAATAAATCTTTCTTCGTTGGTACAGTTCTGTGGTACCTGTGAGCATAATTCCCACTGGTCACTAAAATCAGGCAATGTAAAGGTGTCTATTGGTGTAGCCAAGAAAATCCATGTGCCAGACAAGGGATAAATTCCTTCCTAGGAGATACGTGTGAGCTGGAGCAATGCAGAAGGAGAGCACAAAGATAGCATCTGCTGTCCTCCTTTCCTTGAAAGCATCTGTGTAGGCCCCTAGTTGGTGCCAAACCAGGAGCCTTCCCTCCCTTTGAAACTCCTGGACAAGCTAATAGGCCTTTCACAGAAAAGGTGGAAAGTGTGTTTCAGTCTGTTTTCTGTGTTGTGTCCTGGGAGAGGTAGTATGCTAAGACTGTCTCTCTGATTGTTATAGTCCTGTGGGACACCAGGATTGGAAGCCCCACTGGCCTTCAGAACCGGGTCATCAAAGGACATACCCTAGGCAATGGCCACAAAAACCAGAGCACCAAATTTAAAAACCAGGGCATCACATTATATTAAACAGCCTCTGGAAGATATTGGCACTCTGGAGCACAACAGATGGAGAGTATGAATATTGTGCCTTCTGGCTGGAATAATAGAGGAAGAGCATATAGATGGGAACCGCAGGAAAAAAAGAAAAAAAAAGATGGTGGGGATAGTGAAAACGTGAAGAAGGAAAAGATGGTGCCTGCTGACTAGAATAAGGCAGAATGAGAGAGTGAAGATGGCGCCTGCCAGCCAGAAGGCTCCTAGATTTGTGCTAAATTAGACAAATTAGTTGCCTGCCCCTCAGGTTGATGCTTTCAGAATAACAAACAAGCCTCATATACCTAAAGTCTAGGTGCCTCTGCATGGGGCTCTGAGGCCGATGAGTCCACATATGAACCTTTAAAGATCCATTTCTCAGTTTGTTATAAGTTGGTGGGTTTCCTGAATGTGATCCCCATTGGTTTTCAAAGCTAGATATGTTAGGAGCTTGTTTCTCTGGTACAGATCTTAAAAGCTGGGTTGCTTGATATGTCATGCAAACTCTACTTTTTAAGGAGAAGCTCTGGGTGTTCAGTTCCCTCCTGACTGTGGATTGTTGTGCTCAGGATGGGGTTCATGGTGAGACTGTATCCTATCCTCTCCTACCCAGTTTGATGTGAACTTTCCCTTATTCACCTGATGAGTAGGAATCACTCAGACAGTTTTTAGGTTTTTCCCCCAAAGGAAGTTATTCCATATATAGTTACATATGTGATGTGTTCATAGGAGGAGGTGAGTTCAAGATCCTCCTTTATTGTCATCTTGAAGTGGAGTCTGGACTTTAGAACTATTTTAAACAGAGAAAGACTTTAGGATCTTTGCTCATGAAGGATTATGATGTTGATGTGCATGTTTTTCTGTGCTATGGAGTTCTGTTTTATTATACTTCAGCGGAATACATCTGAATAGGTTGACATTCAAATCCAAACAGAATCTTCCTATTGAAGTGCTTTGTTTTGCTATCTGGGGATCCCTTGCAGAGTCCACATTTTGGCCAACATCATATACTCCATGGTGCTTTGCCTACTCCATTGCTCAACAGATACTTGTTATATGAGTGAATGAACTCTTTGTAAGGGTTAGGTATGTCTTAGAAAAAATTGATAGCATTGCCACTTCAACTTCAAAGCACTAATGTGAGATTCTTTTAAGAGATATAAAAAAATCAAGGGTACAAGATGTTGCTAGTTCAGCATAATATAATAGAAGCTATTTTTGCTCAGATTTATCAAGTAAAGGGAAAAATAATGGATTATTAACTTTAGGCTAGCATCTTACTTGTAAGGTTTAGTTTTTTCCCCTCAAAGAATTAAGTTGACATCAAGAATAATATTGAAAGTGTTTATTGGTGGCATATTAGTCAATAGATTATTTGGAGAAAGATTCAATAGACAGCAATTGTTGGCAGCTATTTCAGCTCTTTAAGTTTGAACATTTAATTGAGTTGTAAATCCATAATACTATTTCTTTGTACTGTTTATTTTACTGTATGGATTACTATGCTCACTTGTCACTTTTTTCTTTTACTATAAGTAGATTTAAATATATGATACTCCAAATATTAGGATATAATGTTATAGGAAGTACAATATTAAATTTAATACTCAAATATATTTAATGTATTTTATTACCCTAAAATTATTGTCAGCTTAAAATATGACATGAAGTACTTTGCCAGTTCTTTGGCAATTAAAAAAAGTAGTTTATCATCTTTGAAATTCTGAAGTGTCATCATATAGCTCTATTTTTAAAGTTCTATATTACAGTTTGTTTAGAAGAATAGTTTGTATATTGAGTAAAATATTGTACACATAAAAGACATTAATAAAGGTTTTTTAAAGCATGGAGCTATGTATTTTTACATATAAATATATAATTAAAATTTGCCTAGATATGATTGAAATGTAAAGATTATTTCTAATGTTTAAAGATACAACAGATAATTTAAAAAAATAATTTATTTTTGGTTGTGCTGGGTCTTCGTTGTTGCCTGTGGGCTTTCTTTAGTGGTGAGCGGGATCTATTCTTCCTTGTGGTGCATTGACTTCTTATTGAGATGGCTCCCCTTGTGGAGCATGGCCTCTAGGCACATAGAGTTCAGTACTTGAGGCACATGGGCTGTAGAGCACAGGGTCAGTAGTTGTGGCAGACAGGCTTAGTTGCTTTGTGTCACTTGGAATCTTACTGGATCAGGGATTGAACCCATGTTTCCTGCTTTGGCAGACAGATTCCTATCCATTGTACCAACAGAGAAGTTAGCCACAGAAGTTTTTGCTTCAAATATATTGTTCTTTTTATTGGAAGTGAAAAGTTTGTTTTTTATGCACACACACACCCCTACACCTTAAGTATTTTATCTTAATGAATATAACATGAACATTAGCTAATGTTTTGACTTTTGGCCCAGGCTCATTTTCAGTATGGATTGAGTCTCACACAGTTGCTTTTGCCTGAATCACACCACTACTACATTGACTATGGCTTCCTATTTTGATGTCTTTATGGCAGAGAACTTAGTGACATTTGAGAAGCTACCCAACTGCCAAAGCCTTGATGTTTTATAATATTCTCCCTTCCTTTGCCCCAACTTTTACCATTTTTCTCCCACATTCAACTTGATAACAGTTTTAGGAACCCACCTTTATTGTCTCCAAGGATTCAAATTAATTTTCAAAGAAATGACAAACCTTTTGTACTATTACTGGATAAGTTTACATACTTAATAAAATTACAGTTATAATTACAACTCACATGAAAATATTGGGGAAGAATCTAATAGACTCTTGGCATACCTTAATTTCATAGGATCAGGAAGTCTTCAATATACTTGAGATACTCCTTTGGTATTGAGCAGGAAAGAGGGGGGTCATTAATGTTGCTGAGAGGAAATAAAGAGTTGATTCATCTAAAGAGATGGTTAAGAGAAGGGCTTTTAAGAGAGCTTCTGCTATATCTCAACTATGATGCTAGGAGATATTTCCATCAGTTTTATAGAAACTAGCTGCCATCATATTTTAGACAAATTTATAATTTTATGGAATTAACTCTGTCAATATATTTCTTTCTTTTTTTTTTTTTTGTCAGTATATTTCCCAACTCAGTTTGATTGTTCTCAGTGGTGCAGGGATTGGTGGCAGATTGTCTGTGTCTTTCCACTGTAGTTATTTCAATATGCTGTCCTGTTGTTGCCTTTATGTGGTCACTGCTATTCTCTAATGCATGGCTGCTATTGGCCTTTAAGGCGGAAATTTTACTCTCTTTGAATTTCCTTGTTGGAGGGACTGGGACAATGCTCAGTCCAGGACTAATTTTTCCCATTATTGAGGTAAGACCCTTCTATGTACTCTATCCAATATTCCACGAGTTATGAAATTCTTCATTCTGAAAGTGAGAACAAGCAGTATTTCCAACTTTGTGTAAGTGCTAAGTACTATTACTTAAACTCCGCTTGGATGGTTCTTTCTCCCTGCAGTGAGGGAGGCCTGGGTTTGATCCCTGGGTCAGGAAGATCCCTTGGAGAAGGAAACGGCAACCAACTCCAGTATTCTTGCCTGGAGAATCCCATGGATAAAAGAGCTACAGTCCATAGCGTCACAAAGAGTTGGACATGACTGAGCAACTGACACTTCTCTAGCTTTGGGTAGTTTCCTCCAATGTATGTGCTGATTAGTATCCAGCTGAATGTTCAAGAATTAAGCTTCTGAGTTCTCTCTGTGTGTAGCTCTCTTCTTTCCGGCGTAAACATATGTTCGTGGTCACAATCTCCTTGGAGATTCAGCTTTGTCTTTTCAGCTCAGAATATTCTCCAGTCTCTTAGTTTCCCTTTCCTACCTGTGGCCTGGGAAGTCTCTCAAGGCACTAACTAGGGCTATCAAAGGGTTCTTCCTATTTTGTTTACCGTTTCTCAGTGATTACTGTCCTTTATTGCCTAATGGTCTTCACAACTATTTTTCATATATTCTGTCTATTTTTGTTTGTTTTTTCAGGTGAGAAAGAAATCTGGTCTTTGTTTCTCTGCCTTGATTAGAACTAAAATGTAAATTTTAATAAGACTTTATTGAGAGTTTAAAGATAATGCAAGGGAAATAAAATGCATATACTTACAAAGGCAACCATAGGCAGCTATATTCTGATTCCATAGGTCCTGGTGATGTCCTTGTAGCTCCCAAGCCCAAGTCCACACAACACTAGCTTTTCAGCTCTTTTGTCTGCTATGATAATGAAAGTGAAAGTGTCCAACTCTTTGTGAGCCCATGGAATATATATAGCCTGCCAGGCTCCTCTGTCAATGGAATTCTCCAGGTAAGAATACTGGAGTGGGAAGCCATTCCCTCCTCCAGGGAATCTTACCAACCTGGGAACTGAACTAGGTCTCCTGTATTTCATGCAGTTTCTTTGCTGTCTAAGCCATTAGGGAAGCCCCTGCTATGATAAGCATTTTTGCTCCTTGCAGTCAAACTGGCTAAAACATTTTAAAGGAGGATCTTTGCTTATTTTTAAATATCTGTGTAAGTTTAGTACCTAGTTGAAGTAATTTTCCCCTCTTCTCTTCCCCCTTCCCACGCCCACCCCCAATTAATCTGCTTCAAAGTTAAATTTAAGCTTCTACCTCTTAGGAGCTTTAACATGCAAAGTGGCTATTTTCCAATGAAAAACAAATAAAACCAAACCCCTAGTGCCCACTTTGAGCATGTGAACTCCATTATACTAGAGTATGTTATTATATATTGAATCAATTAATATATACTAGTGCATGTTAAATGTGTATGGTATATTAAAACACAATTGGAGGGGTGGCCAAAGGCATAACTAGAAACCTTAATTGAGTCATAAATAATGTTAATTATAAAAGTTGGAGGAAGTTTGAACTTTAGTACTTGCCCATTTTCATTTTAGTTGTTCCCCTTTCTCCTGTGGATGTTTTGTTTATACATTGGTTTCTTTGATTTTCACATTTATAATCAATATGATCATTTTTAGAAAGTGAATTTAAACTTTTGAATGTAGTAAAGGAACTTGATATTTAAAAGAAACATGTACATATCTTTTATAAAGTGAAGAATAATTTGTAGTGTGTCTATTTGTCCCAGAAGTGTTCTTTTTTCACCTTTTGGAGTTTACTCATAGGATCATAGAAAGCCTTTCCCATTAAATTTTTGTATATGTAGAAGTTTTCCTATATTACATTTGTATAGGTATAAGATGTGCCTATATAATCATTCTAAAGTTTATACCTTAGTATTGTATTCAAGCAGGCATTTCATAATGGATTTTTTTGAAGATTAAAAGGAGCATATTTGATAGGAAAGGAACAAAATGATCCCAGTAGAAAGGAAACTTTCTGAATCTAGTTCTTGTGATATTTTTATGACGTTTAGTAAATTGCTTTTATATATAGAGTAGAATTTCTTGAAGGAAAAATGTAGTTTTTTATTAGTATGTATTTTGAAAGTAAAATTTCTAATTAACTGCAAGGTAAAAGTGTTATAAGAAAGACTGGGAATTATTTCAGAAGAATAGACTCCTTGCATGTAGACTTTATAAAGCACAGATGCTAATATTCTAGATAGAAGGGAAATTTGTTATACTTTTTAAATGTTTAATTAGGAAAATATCTATTTTCTCTGAATGCCAGTCAGTTTGGCTAGAAATTAGCTAAATTCTATAAGTTGTCTATCTTTGTCAATAGCTGGAACATACTGCTCTTACCTAGAGTATTTAGTTACGTGTCCTCTGACACTTCACACAGAGGTAGGTCCTTTTCCTCTGTGCCTCTTAGTACTTTGTACAGGTCTCTACCTGAGCCCTGCTTAGACTGTATCCGTGTTTTTTGACCTCTCAGTGATGAACTTGGGCTGCAAAATGCTCTAGATCTCAGATGCCTATGATGGATCTGTGCTATGTAGATAACAGCAAAAACTTGTCAGAGGAAAGTTGAATAATGTTTATTCATTTATTCATTCAACAATACACATTCAATGTATAGAATTATGCAAGAGAGTAAGTGTTATTCTAGACGCTGTGAATATTGTAGTGACCAGGACCAGTATTTCTCTTGCTCTCACAAGAGTCCTTATTGTTGTTGTTTTGTGATTTCCAGGCAAGAATCCTGGAGTGGGTTGCCATTTCCTTCTCCAGGGGATTCTGACCCAGGGATTGAAACCCACGTCTCCTGCATTGGGCAAGGAGTTTATTTACCACTGAGCCATTTGGGAAGCCCACAGACACACGTGCTATTCTACACTCTGCATATTGTGGTGACAGGACCAGTACACCTCTTATACTCACAGTCTTCTGATTCAGAAGAAAAGACAGGCTTTGATACAGGTTATTGCAATCAGTGAAGTCTTCCCAGGTGGCGCTAGTGGTGAAGAACCCACCTACCAATGCAGAAGATATAAGAGATGCAGGTTCGATCCCTGGATCAGGAAGATCCCCTGGAGGAGGGCACAGCAATCCACTTCAGTATTCTCGCCTGGAGAATCCCATGGACAGAGAAGCCTGGTGGGCTATAGTCCATAGGGTCGTAAAGAGTTGGACCCGACTGAAATGACTTAGCATGCACTCACACAATAAGTGATAATAAGGATTATGATAGGAAGCATAGAACCCTACCATAAGATCTGCTTTAGTAAGAGGGGGCCAAGGCTTCCTGCAGAAAGTAATGTTTATGTTGAAAGCAGAAGTATGGACTGAAAACAGCTGGAAAAGATTGTCAGTATTACAGAGGAGGGAGGGTAGTAAGTCCAGTAATAGGAAAGTTTACTTACTGCATCTTTATTAATGTATTTGAGGAGCAACTTTTTTTTTTTCCCAAGAATAACCCAACAACGCTACTTGGCTGGGTCTTCATATTGCCTTAACAGAGACAAAGATTGTAATTGTTTAAGGTTTAAATGACCTTTTTCTGAGTATGTCTCTTCAGCCAGTTGTTCAACATCTCAACATCTTTAGAGTCAAGAACATATAATTCTTTTTGAATATGTGTTTAATTTTAGTATGTGAAGTCAAAGACAATATTCTATAAAGGCTATCATAACTTTACAATTCAGACACATGACAAGAAAAGATAATCTTTTGTGGGAATTCATTTGCTCTCTTAATTTCAGAGGTCACTTTAATTTTCCTATTTCCTAGTAGCAATTCTGACTTGCAGAGAAACACATTAAAAAAAACCATTTACTGGTTTAAAAATTTACTGTCTCTACTAGAAATTTCCTGAGAAAATAACAGCTAACATTTGTTGAGTGCGTTTCATGTTCAGATACTGTGTTAAATGTATATTATAAAATATATTTCATTTAAACATCCTAGAAACACTGTGAGACAATTAATATTTTAATCCATTTCCTATTGATAAGGACACTGAAAATATTTAACTGTCCACAGTCTCAGAACTAGAAGTGGCAGATAAGAATTTGATCTCAGAAGTGTCTGACTTCACAGCCTGGGTTCCTAACTTGGTGTTGCTTCAGTTCAGTTCTGTTCAGTCACTCAGACATGTCTGACTCTTTGTGACCCCATGGACTGAAGCACGCCAGGCTTCCCTGTCCATCACCAATTCCTGGAGCTTGCTCAAACTCATGTCCATCAAGTTGGTGATACCATCCAGCCATTTCATCCTCTGTCATCTCCTTCTCCTACTTTCTTCAGTCTTTCCCAGCATCAGGGTCTTTTCCAATGAGTTAGTTCTTCACATCATGTGGCCAAAGTACTGGAGCTTCAGCTTCAGGATCAGTCCTTCCAATGAATATTCAGGACTGATTTCCTTTAGGATGGACTGGCTTGACCTCCTTGCAGTCCAAGGGACTCTCAAGAGTCTTCTCCAACACCACAGTTCAAAAGCATCAATTCTTTGGTGCTCAGCTTTCTTTATAGTCCACCTCTCACATCCATACATGACTACTGGAAAAACCATAGCTTTGACTAGAGGGACCTTTGTTGGCAGAGTAATGTCTCTGCTTTTAAATAAGCTGTCTAGGTTGGTCATAAATTTTCTTTCAAGGAACAAGTGTCTTTTAATTTCATGGCTGCAGTCACCATCTGCAGTGATTTTGGAGCCCCCCAAATTAAAATCTGTCACTGTTTCCATTGTTTCCCCATTTATTTGCCATGAAGTAATGGGACCAGACACCATGACCTTAGTTTTCTGTATGTTGAGCTTTAAGCCAAGTTTTTCACTCTCCTCTTTCACTTTCATCAAGAGGCTCTTTATTTCTTCTTTGCTTTCTCCCATGAGGTGGTGTCATCTGCACGTCTGAGGTTATTGATATTTCTCTGGGCAATCTTGAGTCCAGCTTGTGCTTCATCTAGTCCAACAGGTTGCATGATATACTCAGCATTTAAGTTAAATTAGCTGGGTGATAATATACAGCCTTGACATACTGCTTTCCTGATCTGGAGCCAGTCTGTTGTTCCATGTCCAGTTCTAACTGTTGCTTCTTGACCTGCATACAGGTTTCTCAGGAGGTAGGTCAGGTGGTCTAGTATTCCCATCTCTTGAAGAATTTTCCACAGTTTGTTGTGATCCACACAGTCAAAGGCTTTGGTGTAGTCAGTAAAGCAGAAGTAGATGTTTTTCTGGAGCTCTCTTGCTTTTTCAATTACCCAACAGATGTTGACAACTTGATCTCTCGTTCCTCTGTCTTTTCCAAATCCAGCTTGAACATCTGGAAGTTCACAGTTCATATACTGTTGAAGCCTAGCTTGGAGAATTTTGAGCATTAGTTTGCTAGAGTGTGAGATGCGTGCAATTGTGCAGTAGCTTGAACATTCTTTGGCATTGCCTTTCTTTGAGATTGGAATGAAAACTGACCTTTTCCAGTCCTATGGCCACTGCTGAGTTTCCAAATTTGCTGACATATTGAGTGCAGTGCTTTCATAGCATTGTCTTTTATGATTTGAAATAGCTCAACTCGAATTCCATCACCTCCACTAGCTTTGTTCGTAGTGATTCTTCCTAAGGCCCACTTGACTTTATATTCCAGGATGTCTGGCTCTAGGTGAGTGAATCACACTATCTTGATTATCTGGGTCGTGAAGATCTTTTTTATATAGTTCTTCTGTTTATTCTTGCCACCTCTTCTTAATATCTTCTGCTGCTGTTAGGTCCATACCATTTCTGTCCTTTATTGAGACCATCTTTACATGAAATATTCCCTTGATATCTCTGATTTTCCTGAAGAGATCTCTAGTCTTTCCCATTCTATTGTTTTCTACTATTTCTTTTCATTGATCACTGAGGAAGGCTTTCTTATTTCTCCTTGATATTCTTTGGAACTCTATATTCAATTGGGTATATCTTTCCTTTTATCTTTTTCCTTTAGCTTCTCTTCTTTTCTCAGCTATTTCTTAGGCTTCCTCGGACAACCATTTTGCCTTTTTGCATTTCTTTTTCTTGGGGATGGTCTTGATCATTGCCTCCTGTACAATGTCATGAACCTCCATCCATAGTTCTTCAGGCACTCTATCAGATCTAATCCCTTGAATCTATATGTCACTTCCACCATATAATCATAAGGGATTTGATTTAGATCATAGTGAATGGTCTAGTGGTTTTCCCTACTTTCTTCAATTTAAGTCTGAATTTGGCAATAAGGAGTTCATGATCTGAGCCACAGTCAGCTCCTGGTCTTATTTTTGCTGACTGTATAGAGCTTCTCCATCTTTGGCTGCAAAGAATATAATCAATCTGATTTCGGTATGACCGTCTAGTGATGTCCACGTGTAGAGTCTTCTCTTGTGTTTTTGGAAGAGGGTGTTTGCTATGACCAGTGTGTTCTCTTGGCAAATCTCTGTGAGCCTTTGCCCTACTTCATTTTGTACTCCAAGGCCAAATTTGCCTGTTATTCCAGGTAGCTCTTGACTTCCTACTTTTGCATTCCAGTCCCCTATAAGGAAAGGGACATCTTTTTTTGGTGTTAGTACTAGAGGGTCTTGTAGGTCTTCATAGAACTGTTCAGCTTCAGCTTCTTCAGCATTACTGGTTGCGGCATAGAATTGTATTACTGTGATATTGAATGGTTTGCCTTGGAAATAAACAGGGATCATCCTGTCATTTTTGAGATTGCATCCATGTACTGCATTTTGGACTCTTTTGTTGACTATGATGGCTACTCCATTTATCCTAAGAGATTCTTGCCCACAGTAGTAGGTATAATGGTCATATTTTAGAGTTCTCACAGGAAAAGATGAACACACACTATTCTATTCTGCCATCTTGTTACCTCTCATGGTATTGCTTGGAAGAGCTAAATGGAATGTATTAAAATATTAAGACAGTCTTAGACCTTTCACAGGTTTTGTCCATATTAAGATATATTATTCTTATTATTTAAAATAATAATTTATTGTATTTTCTTTATGCTGAAGATTGTGAATAAATAGAAACAAAGAGTCATCGAGTAAAGTAGATGAAACAGGCCCTTCCAAATGTTGGTGAGGTGGTTGTGTTTAGAGAATTTTTTGGCATGTATATCAATACTTAAAATTCATTTACCTCTGACTCAGCAATTCTAATTTTAAGAATTTATGCTATAGCTAAATTTGTCCATACATGCAAAGATACATGTTATGGGCATTCTTTGTAGTATTGTTTGAAATAGAAAAAAGTTGGAAGTAATTTGTGTGTTCAATAGGGGCCTCATACATAAACAGATCCGTAGAAGAGAATCAAGAGCCCAGAAATAATCCAAGCATTTATAGTCAACTAATATTTATGAAGAGAGATGAGAACTCAAAGGAGAAAAGACAATTTCTTCAATAAATTGTTGCTGTTGTTGTTCATTTGTTAAGTCATGTGCAACTCTTTGCAACCTCATGAACTGCAGCATGCCAGGCTTTCCTGTCCTTCATTATCTCCCTGAGTCTGCCCAAACTCATGTCCATTCAATCAGTGATTCCATCCAACCATCTCACCTTCTGTCATTCCCTTCTCTTCTTGGTCTCAATCTTTTCCCAGATTAGGATCTTTTCCAGTGGGGTGGCTCTTTGCATCAGGTGGCCAAAGTTTGGAGCTTCAGCTTGAGCACCAGTCCTTCCAATGAATAGTCAGGGTTGGCTTCTTTTAGGATTGACTGGTTTGATCTCCTTGCAGTACAAGGGACTCTCAAGAGTCTTCTCCAGCACCACACTTCGAAAGCATCAATTCTTCCATGCTCAGCCTTCTTCATGGTCCAACTCTCACATTCTGCATAACTACTGGAAAAATCATAGCTTTGATTATACGGACCTTTGTCAGCAAAATGATGCTTCTCTTCAATAAATAGTGCTGGGATAATTGAATTTCATATATAAAAGAATGAAACTGGGCTCCTATCTAACATCAATCAGAAAAATTAACTCAAAATGGATTAAATATTTAAATGTAATATCTGAAACCATTAAATTCCTAGGAAAATAACAGAAAAATAAATCTTCTTGTGGTGGACCTCGGTAATGATATTTTTGGATATGACACCTGAAGCATAAGAAACAAAATGAAAATTAAACAAGTGGAACTAGATCAAAGCAAAACATTTCTTGCAGTGAAAGAAATCATCAACAAAGTAAAAAGATAATTTATGGAATGGAGAAAAATATTTGCAAACCATATATCTGATAAGAGCTTAATGGTGTGAGTGTGAAGCAAAGGGAATCCTTGTGTACTATTGGTGTGATTTTAATGGAAAACTGTATGAAGGACTTTCAAAAATTAAAAAATAGAACTATGGTGTAATTCAGCAATTCCACTTCTGTTAATATATGTAAAGCAAACAAAAACATGAAATTAAAAAGTTATCTGTATCCCCATGTTCATAGAGGCATTATTTACAATAGTCAAGACATGGGAACAACCTAAATGTCCACAGATGAATGAATGGATAAAGAAGATGTGGCGTATACACAATGCACTATTATTCATCCACAAAAAATGAGGAAATCCTACCATATGCAACAATATTGGGGGACCCTAAAGGCATTATTCTAAGTGAAATAAGTCAGACAAATGCAGACAAATACTTTATGATTTCACTTACTTGTGAAATCTAAAAAGCAAAAATAAGACCAAACTCAACAAAAGAGATCAGAGTTGCAGTTGCACTCAACCAGAGGTTGGGTGTGGTGGGAGGGGGAGTTAGATAAATATGGTCAAAAGGTACACATTTACCATTTAAATGAGTATGAGGGATGCAATGTACAACACTGTGACATTGTTAATACTGCTGTATTATATAAAGGAGAATTGATAAGAGAGTAAATCTTGAACTCTCATCACAAAGAACATTTTTTTCCCCTTTTATTCCCTCTTTTCCTTTATTTACACAAAATGATAAATGTTACTCTCAGATGAACTTAATCTGATAGTATTTTTTACAATATATGTAAATCAAACCATCATTTTCTATGCCTTAAACTTATACAGTGTGATACATGCCAATTATTTCTCAACAAAACTGGAAAAAGCATTACTAACAAAATGGAAGGCCTGGAAAATAAGTTATAATATATCAATTAAATGTAATTTTATTCAAGCATTAAAAAGAATGACAAAACAGCTAATCAACTCTAAGTAAGTTCCAAACACTGCTCTTATTTAATCTTCATAAAAATTATACTTACTATTATCAGCTACATTTACAGTGAGTGACCAGACCATCATGGTTATCCAGGTCATAAGACCTTTTTTGTACAATTCCTCTGTGTATTCTTGCCACCTCTTCTTAATCTCTTCTGCTTCTGTTAGGTCCTTACCATTTCTGTCCTTCATTGTGCCCATCTTTGCGTGAAATGTTCTCTTGGTACCTCTGATTTTCTGCCAGCAAATTTGGAAAACTCAGCAGTAGCCATAGAGCTGGAAAAGGTCAGTTTTCATTATAATCCCAAAGAAAGGCAAGCCAAACAATGTTCAAACTACCTCATAATTTTGCTCATTTCACATGCTAGCAAGGTAATGGTCAAAATCCTTCAAGCTAGGCTTCAATAGCGTGTGAAACAGATGTAGCAGCTATATTGAGAAAAGGCAGGGGAACCAGAGATCTAATTGCCAAAATCTGTTGGATCACAGAAAAAAAAAAACAACAGAATTCCAGAAAAACATCTACTTCTTCATTGATTATGCTAAAGTCTTTGACTATGTGGATCACAGCAAACTGTGAAAAATTTTTTAAGAGATGGGAATACCAGATCACCTTACCTGCCTCCTGAGAAACCTGTGTGCAGGTCAAGAAGCAACAGTTAGAACTGGACATGGAACAGCAGACTGGTTCAAAATTGGGAAAGGAGTACGTAAAGACTGTATATTGTCACCTTGCTTATTTAACTTATATGCAGAGTACATCATGTGAAATGCCAGACTGGATGAAGCACAAGCTGGAATCAAGATCACTGGGAGACATATCAGTAACTTCAGATATTCAAATGACACCACCCTAATGTCCAAAAGGGAAGAGGAACTAAACAGCCTCTTGATGAAGTGAAAGAGGAGGGTGAAAAACCTGGCTTAAAAATCAGCATTAAAAAGCTAAGGTCATGGCATCCAGTCCCATCACTTCATGGCAAATAGATGTCAAAAAATGGAAACAGTGACAGATTCTGTTTTCTCGGGCTCTGAAATCAGTGTGGACAGTGACCGCAGCCATGAAAATAAAATACGCTTGCTCCCTGGAAGGAAAGCTATGACAAACCTAGACAGTGTATTAAAAAGCAGAGACATCACTCTGCTGACAGAAGTCTGTCTAGTCAAAGCTATGGTTTTCCAGGTGTCATGTATGGATATGAGAGTTGGACCATTAAAGAGGCTGAGTGCCTAAGAATTGAGGTTTTTGAAGTGTGTTGCTGGGGAAGATTCTTGAGAGTCCCTTGGACTGCAAGGAGATCAAACCAGTTAATCCTAAAGGAAACCAGTCCTGAATGTTCATTGGATGGACTGATGCTGAAGCTGAAACTCCAATACTTTGGCTACCTGATATGAAGAGCTGACTCATTGGAAAAGACCCCGATGCTGGGAAAATTGAGGGCAGGAGGAGAAGGGGGTGACAGAGGATGAGATTGTTGGATGGCATCACTGATTCAATGGATGTGAGTTTGAGCAAACTCTGGGAAATAGTGAAAGACAGGGAAGCCTAACTTGCTACTGTCCATGGGGTTGCAAAAAGTTGAATGTGTCTGAGTGACTGAACAAAAACCACTTATAGTGGAAAAAAATGAAACCTTAAGAGGCTAAGTGACTTGTGCCCACATTGTTAAGTTTTGTGCTCTGTTGCTTCCTGATCATCTGCATCCCAATATGTAAAGAAAATAAATTGATAAGTGAAAAGAATGTAGAAAGTTTTTATAGTATAATGGTGGTGGTGGTTTAGTCACTAAGTTGTGTCCGACTCACAATGCCATGGTAGCCTGCCAGGCTCTTCTGTCCATGGGAATTCTCCGGGCAAGAATACTGGAGTGAGTTGCTATTTCCTTCTCCAGGGGACCTTCCTGACCCAGGGACTGAACCTGGGTCTCCTACATTGCAGGCGGATTTTCTACTGACTGAGCTACTACTATAGTATAATACTATTTATGAAAAGAATCTGAATCTATACCTTCTATATGTTTCCTTTATAACATATAATATCTATGTTTTCCTATGATATAAATCTTTTAAATAATGTATATGTATATGACTGAATATACTAATAAAATATATTATGTATTTATAAGTGTACATATATATATATATATATGCCCACACATAAAACATACATTCATAGAAAAATTTCTGGATAGATATAAGAACTTAATGGTTATTTTGGGGATTTTTATGGAAATGGACAAAAAATTCACTTTATATTCTCTAGTATGGTAAATTATTTAAAAGTAGCAAGTCACATATTGCTTTCATAATAAAAATGTTTAAATTTAAAAAATTAAAAAAATGGTGGATGTGCTAAGTCTTTAGCAATTATGTTAATAGAGTGGAGTAAAGTGGGATTTTTCATTTTGCGCCTTTCTGAATTGTGAACTTCTTTAAATAAATTGTTGCATGTTACTTTTATAAAGAAAATATTCTAAATGAAGAAACCTTAAAAATAGTGAGTATATTTCTCTAACAAGTACTGTGAAATATTATTTCCGTGACTAAGTTTAGCATACAGTTTATTAGTATGTTGACAATTTAGAATAAATCTACCTATGTTAAACTTTTATCAGAGAAATGCTGTCTTGCTATCTTAAAGGCTAGTTCTTTTCTAACATCCATTGAGTTGGAATGTAACTCAGTGAAGATTTATCTTATTTTTATAAACAAAATTGTTTCCGATTGAAGCCTTAGTAATGAAACCTTTCACAGCAAATGAGATTCAGCAAATGCAGAAGTTGACAGCAATTTTATTAGATGTTGCTAGTCAATTGAACACAGTTTTCATGCAGAAAAATGGTACCATGATTCTTAAACTCCAGAACATTTATCAAAAACAAATATCAATTTGAAAGTACATTTTTTATTAAGAGATGATGTTCTAGTGTCAAGTGACAGTAGTTTCATATTATGCTTTGTCATGGAATGTACTTGGAATTAAGTTGGATGATGAATGCCGCAACAGGCATAAGTGAAGCTTAAAATATAACATATTTGGGGTTGTGTGTTTCAGGTGAAGCTCTGAAAGTATCAGCTGAGAGATTTGCAGATGACCCCTGTTATCTCCCGAAAAGGGAAGCTGTGGTTCAGGCTGCCCGTGCCTTGCTGGCTGCAGTTACCAGACTCCTTGTCCTCGCAGATATGATTGATGTCATGTGTCTCTTGCAGCACGTGTCAGCTGTAAGTAAAAGATGACTTAGTTTACCTTGGCATTGTTCTCACTTATAATTCCATTTTCTGAACCCAGCATCAATCCGAGCACATCTGTACTCTCATTTCTTAATGTCACCATTCAGAAGTTGACTTGA
Source organism: Capra hircus (assembly GCF_001704415.2). Taxonomy (NCBI): domain Eukaryota; kingdom Metazoa; phylum Chordata; class Mammalia; order Artiodactyla; family Bovidae; genus Capra; species Capra hircus. Next base: position 21,577,153 of record NC_030835.1, read on the forward strand.
TTGGGTTGTGAAACTAATGCGTACTTCGCAAGAATGAAGCCAGAAGTGAGTTTTAAAGCCAGTGGGAGACTGAAAAACAGAAGAAGGCTTATTGATAAGGAAATGGCTAGAAAATTTCTAGGCTTTTGACCATTTAAGTTATTATGCCCTATATAAGTCTGTAAATAAATACATAATAACATAATTATAAAGATAATATAGAAAATAAATCTGTGAATATAAATTATTTGAGAAAGAAAAACCTTGAAGCTTAAGGCATGTGGAAGTTTGTCCTAATTGTAAATGAAAACTCCTTTTGCCAGCTCCTCTTGATCCAAGTACATGTTTCCAGGTAGTCTGTGTTGTCTGTAGCAATGTATTATGAAAATGTATAAATGTATTTATTTAATAAGAGTGAAGAATATATTTAAACTAGGAGATAACAAAGGCAGAAAGAGATCTCATTTGCTTTATTTTGGTAGACAAAACCATTTAGCAATGGTTTAGTAGAAGGACAATTTCTTTTAGCCTTTATCACTTTCTTAATTTATTCAGTTTGACCATCATTAGTAGTATCAAGATGAAAAGTTTGCAAAGAACACTTTGGAGTCTGTTTTTCTCTCACTTTAAATAGGACCCTGGCTCTTCTGTTCATAAATATGTTTGCATTTTCATAAAGGTGCTTGGTGACTATTGTAACTTTATTAAGCAAATACCTTGCTGAATGACCTTCTTGTCAAAATAATTTTCTATAATTGCTAAGTTAAATTTTTTTTTCATTATTCACTTACTTACCCTCTGGAGAAGGGAATGGCAACCCCCACTCCAGTATTCTTGCCTGGAGGGCTACAGTCCATGGGGTAGCAAAGAATTGGACATAACCGAATGACTAAAGCTATTATACTTACTAATGTTTATTTTAACCCTAAAGTAGGGTTAAAAAGAAAGAGTTTGTCTTCACCCTTTCATTTATACTTTCATATTCCTTTTCTTTTGATAGTTTATTAGTGCAAAAAGTCAATTTGGCACCTTTTTTGTTGTTAAGTAGCTTTTCAGGAAAAGGATTAGTTCTCATCCCCAGCCACTGTCTACCAGATTTGTAGGTGCAATATTTGAACAATATTTTTTGTACTTGACTGATGGTTTCCTGTACACCTTAAACAAATCTCTGAACATTTTTGAGATTCATTTTTTAATATGTGAGTATGTGTTGTTGTTCACTTTAGCTAAGTCAGGTCTAATGCTTGTGACCCCATGGACTGCATCACGCGAGGTTCCTCTGTCTTCTGGTGTTTCCTGGAGCTTGCTCAAATTCATGTTCATTGAGTCTATGATACTATCTAACCATCTCATCCTCTGCTGACCACTTCTCCTTTTGTCTTCAGTCTTCCCCAGCATCAGGATCTTTCCGAGTGAGTCAGTTCTTTGCATCAGGTGGCCAAAGTTTTGGAGCTTCAGCTTCAGCATCAGTCCTTCTAATGAATATTCAGGATTGATGTCCTTTAGGATTGACTGGTTTGATCTCTTTGCAGTCAAAGGGACTCTCAAGAGTCTTCTCCAGGACCATAATTTGAAAGCATCAATTCTTTGGTGATAGCTTTCTTAATTGTCCGACTTTCACATCCATATATGGCTACTGGAAAAACCATAGCTTGGACTACATGGACATTTGTCAACAAAGTGATGTCTCTGCTTTTTAATATGCTATCTAGGTTTGTCATTGCTTTTTTTCTAAGGAGCAAGTATCTTTTAATTTCATGGCTGCAGTCACTGTCTGCAGTGATTTTGGAGCCCAAGAAGGTAAAATATGTCACTGCTTCCACTTTTCCCCCTTCTATTTGCCATGAAGTGATGGGACCAGATGCCATGATCTTAGTTTTTTGAATGGTGAGTTTCAAGCCAGCTTTTTCCATTCTTCTCTTTCACCCTCATCAAGAGGCTCTTTAGTTCCTCTTCATTTTCTGCCATTAGAGTTGATATCATCTGAATATCTGAGGTTGTTGATATTTCTCCCAGCAATCTTGATTCCATATTGTGATTCATTGAACCTGGTATTTTCCATGATGTACTCTGCATGTAATTTAAACAAGCAAAGTGACCATATATAGGCTTGACTACTACTTTCCCAATTTTGAATCAGTCCATTGTTCCATATTTGATTCTAACTGTTACTTCTTGACCTGCATAAATGTTTCTCAGGAGGCGGGTAAGGTGGTCTGGTACTTCTGTGTCTTTAAGAATTTTCCACAGCTTGTTGTGATCTACACAGTCAAAGGCTTTAGCATGGTCAATGAAGCAGAAGTTTTTCTGGAAATGCCTTGCTTTCTCCATGATCCAACAGATGTTTGCTATTTGATCTCTGGTTCCTTTGCCTCTTCTAAACTCTGCTTATACATCTGGAAGTTCTTGGTTCACATACTGTTGAAGCCTAACTTGAAAGATTTTGAGTATAACTTTGCTAGCATGTGAAATGAACACAATTGTACAGTAGTGTGAATATTCTTTGGCATTGCCCTTCTTTGGGATTGAAATGAAAACTAACATTTTCCAGTCCTATGGCACTGCTGAGTTTTCCCAAATTTGCTGACATATTGAGTGCAGCACTTTAACAGCATCATCTTTTAGGATTTGAAATAGCTCAGCTGGAATTCCATCACCTCCATGAGCTTTGTTCATGGTAATGCTTCCTAAGGCCCACCTAACTTCACATTCCAGAATGCCTGGCTCTAGGTGAGTGACCACACCATTGTGGTTATTAAGAACTTTTTTGTATAGTTCTGTGTATTCTTGTCTTGCCACCTCTTCTGAATATCTTCTGCTTCTGTTAGGTCCTTACAATTTCCATTCTTTATCAGGCCCATCCTTGCATGAATTGTTCCTTTGATGTCTCCGATTTTCTTGAAGAGATCTCTAGTTTTTCCCATTCTATTGTTTTCCTCTGTTTCTTTGCATTGTTCATTTAGGAAGGCCTTCTTATCTCTCTTTGCTATTCTCTGTAACTCTGCCTTCAGCTTGGTATATCTTTCCTATTCTCCCTGCCTTTCACTTCTCTTCTTTCCCCAGCTATTTGTAAAGCCTCCTCAGACAACCACTTTCTCTTCTTCTTGCATTTCTGTTTTTGGAGATGGTTTCAGTCACTGCCTCCTATGCTATGTTATATATCTCAGTCCATAGTTCTTCAGGCACTCTGCCTACCAGATCTAATGCCTTGACTCTATTCATCACCTCCACTATATTAATATAATCATAAAGAATTTTATTTTGGTCATACCTGAATGGCCTAATGGTTTTCCCTACTTTCTTCAATTTAAGACTGAAATTTGCAATAAAGAGCTGTGATCAGAGCCACAGTCAGCTCCAGTTCTTGTTTTTACTGGCTGTATAGAGCTTCTACATCTTTGGCTACAAAAAAACATAATTAATGTTATTTTGGTATCGACCATTTTTCGATGTCCATATGTATAGTCATCTTTTGTGTTTTTGGAAGAGGGTGATTGCTGTCACCAGCGTGTTCTCTTGACTAAACTCTTTGCCCTGCCTCATTTTGTACTCCAAGGCCAAACTTGCCTGTTTTTCCTGAGTATCTCTTGACTTCCTACTTTTGCATTCCAATCCCCTATGATGAAAAGGACATCTTTTTTTGGTTTTAGTTCTAGAAGGTGCTAAAGGTCTTCTGAGAACAGGTCAACTTTAGCTTCTTTGGCATCAGTGATTGGAGTATAGACTTGGATTACTGTGATGTTGAATTGTTTGCCTTGAAACAAACTGACATTATTCTGTTGTTTTTCAGATTGCAATCAAGTACTGTATTTCGGACTCTTTTGTTGACTGTGAGGGCTACTTCATTTCTTCTAAGGGATTCTTGCCCACAGTAGTAGATAAAATGGTCATGTGAATTCAATTCTCCCATTTTTGTCCATTTTAGTTCCCTGATTCTTAAGATGTCAGTGTTCAATCTTGCCATCTCCTGCTTGGCTACATCCAAATTATCTTGATCCACGGACCTAACATTCCAGATTCCTGTGCAATATTGTTTTTTAGAGCCTCAAACTTTACTTTCACTACCAAACACATCCACAGCTGAGTGTTATTCCCTCTTTGGCCTAGCTTCTTCATTCTTACTGGAGCTATTAGTAACTGCCCTCTGCTCTTCCCCAGAAGCATATTAATCACCTTCGGACGTGGGGTCACTTCTTCCCACATCATACCTCTTTGACTTTTCATGCTGTCCATGTGGTTCTCCAGGCAAGGTTACAAGAGTGGGTTGCCATTTCCTTCTCCAGTGGACCACATTTTGTCAGAACTCTTCACTATTACCCACTTGTCTTGGTGGCCTTGCATTGCTTGGTTCATAGATTCATTGAGTTATGCAAGCCCCTTCACTATGACAATCCTGTGATCCCCGAAGGAAGGCTTCCCTGATGGCCCAGTGGTAAAGAATCCACCTGCCAGTGCAAGCAATGTGTGTTCCGTCCCTGAGTCAGAAAGATCACCGGAGAAGTGCCGGGGTCCAGCCCCGGTGGATCCAGGGTAATTCGAAGGTGGGGACGGAGTCGGCATCCTGGAAAAAACTTATTTAATTACAGATATAGAGGGAGATTAGAAACAGATAGTGTAGTAGGAGAATTAGTGGAGAAAAGAGGCTGAATAACTGGTTTACATGGAATACCAATCACCACCTACGTAGGCCACAGGCATCTTTCCATTCTCCCAAAGGAGAGGAGGCACTGAGGCCTCCCCGGTCCAACCTCAGAAGCCCAGGCAGAATTAGCAGGCTTGGTGAGTACCCACATCTCAGATGGGAATTCAGCCAGGAAAGTAGGGAGCAAGAAAGAAACGATACGGGGGAATCAGTCTTTCTGATTTCTTTATTTTTCAGGTTTGTTTATATACCTTTTTGTTATACATAGGGATGAATACAGAGTCACGTGGGGGTCAGCAGACCTGACCCTTGTCACAATCAGGTGCTTCATATAAAATTATACAAAGGTCTTATGAGTTTCATCATCTTCTAGCCATGAGGTCTGCTGACATTTTATGGCCCTTTCTGATACCGGTCAGTTAACCAGAAAACTTATTTTTCCAGGGGTGATTTTTTCTTAAATCAGGCGCCACCCTCCAAATAAAGTTGCATTCCTGTAGGGTGAAGGTGTAGTGAGTTAGAATCAAGAAAGGAATTTACTTAACCTAAGGTTTAACATGATTAATCTTAAAGGTTAATACTTATTTATATGCTAGCTATATTCATTATGCTGCTGCTGCTGCTGCTGCTGCCGCCAAGTCGCTTTAGTCGTGTCCGACTCTGTGCGACCCCATAGACGGAAGCCCACCAGGCTCCTCCGTCCATGGGATTTTCCAGGCAAGAACACTGGAGTATAAGGGCAGGGATATGGAGATTTAGCAGCAAATATTGGCTCAACAAATGTAAACCCTTCACCAATGTTCCCCTTAAGATCTATTTTGTCTTAAGATAGTGATAAAGTTACATTTTTTACATAGCATAGTGATTTATAACAAAGTACAGTGATCTATAACAAAAGAGAAGATTCATTAACTCAAAAGTCTAGTATTGCTAACATCAAAAAACTACTATATTTCCTTTTCTATATTCCAAATACATGGATTAATATATTCCCAGGTGCCTAAGGATATGGAGGCCTGATGGCAGTCATTGACTCATCAATGAAAAAAGCCTATGCTAATACTCCAAACTCTCTGTGCTGTTTATGGTTGAGAGGTTGTCACACAAGCTAGTCTGTCAGCAGAGAGGTTTGACCTGAGACATCCTTGTCACACCCAGGGCAGGGAATTAGCAGTAATTATTTGCACGACAAATGAAAAAACCCTTCACCAATATAATTCCTAATCAACCCACTATACTATACTAATGATCTTCTAACTTCTCAAAAGAGTCTGTATTTAGAAAGTTTTAAAACATCCCGTGCCTCTCACAGTTGGGAGGCTGTAAACAATCACATGCGGCCAGACGAGCCTGATGAGGCAGGCCAGAGAACCTCCAGAGTTTGTAAGTTGAAACACTCTTGTCACGCCCAGGAATTTTTATTAACTGGAGGTGCAAGTTAACTCCTTCTCTGAGAGAAATGGTCATGGGGGAGAGCTCCCCGTAAAGTACTCTGGTTTTGGGGGTAGATGCTCGGGAACAGGGGGTTTCCTGAGGTTTGATCACGCCTTTGCGCATGCCAAGCTTCCTTCCTCGTGACCTTTGCCATGGGCAGAGTTCCTCACGCTGGCTCCCAACAGAGAAGGAAATGGCAAGTCACTCCAGTATTATTGGCTGGGAAATCCCATGGACAGAGGAATCTGGTGGGCTACAGTCTTATGGTGTCGCAGGAGAGTTGGACATGACTTAGCGACTGAGCAACAACAACCATATGTGAATACAGATGCTAATAATTATTATAGCCATAAGTGGTTATGAAAGATTAAATGCGGGATAATTCCTAGTCCCATGACCCAATAGTTCTTATGTTTTAACTCTGGATTTGTTGGGATAGGGCAGAATGAAAGGCTTTTGTAAGGTGAAAATTACTTCCCTTATAATCAATTAGGGAGTAACTATATATATAAGACCATGAGACCCTTCACTAACATTTTAATTGATTGCTACTAACTACTAGGCACTGTGCTAGGTAATTCACATATATCGTATCATTCAAATGAAGCAGGAGTTAATTGTAGATCAAAGAAAAACAAAGTGCTATTTTTGTAATAAAATTATACTTAATAGTTATTGTGTTTTTATAATGAGTCAAGAAATGTGGGGGATTATCTCCTTTAATTCAACCTCACAGCAGCTCAGTGATTATGATTCCTGTTTTATAGATGAAAAAAAAAACCTGAGGCATATTGAATTTAAGAAGCTTGCTCAAGGCAATAGATAAAAAGCAACTTTGGGAACTTAGTTTTCCAAGTGTTAGAACAGCTTTCACTATAAATAGGTTTCAGAAATGTTTAGACAAGTTCATGGGCTTAAAGCAAATTGTTAAGGGAATTAAGGTAAGTCAGTAGGAGGAGGCATTCTTAACTCTAGCCACTCTTTCCCACATTTATTGATTCCTCATTACAGCCTGACCTTGGGCTAGATCATTTAAATCACTTGTAAGTATATCTAATCAAACAATAATACTTTATCTATGAAAAAGGGAAGACCTTATTGTGACAGGTAAACTGTGACAGTTTTTTTATTGTTACATCTTAATAAAATTTATAAGTTGTATTTGTATTATTTGTATTATTAATATTATGTAGTATATAATATATAAATTATTTGTATAATTTGAGTTGTATTATTCAACTCAGTTCTTTTAATGCTTCACACAGAATGAAGGCTAGTTGAAAAAAATCTTTTGGAGAATAAGATTAGAATTATATAGCCCAACATTCCCTGAGAAGTATTCTGCAGAGCCTGTCTTCTAAATATGCAGCATGAAAAAAAGCTTTTTAACGGTCTGTGCTGCACACAGAAATTCCCTTTGAATGTTTTATTTATTTATTTATTGGCTGCACAGCCATAGAGGAATTTAGTTCACCGACTAGGGATGGAACCCATGTCCTCTGCATTAGAAAAGTGGTGTCTTAACCACTGGACTGCGAGGGAAGTTCTTCTCTTAATGTTTGATGCACATTAGCACATTAAAGTTGGTGAGAAATGTCAAAGCAAAGAAACTTGTTTACCTTTGCTTAACCCAGAGCTTCCCAAATTTCGTGACTCTAGAAGTCTTCTATATTAATCTTGGTGTTTTCTCAGACCGCATGTTGGGATATAGTGGTTTAGAATATTTTTAGTTTATGATTCTATTAAATTTGTACTTAGAATGAAAAAAATCATAGTGGAGAAACTTCAGTGCCTTTCTAATCTAGTATCTTGCTGAAGTAGATAGACTGTCCTTCAGCATGAAATAGACCCAACGGTCTAACAATATAGATGATCATGTACAGTGATAGCAATCTCAATTCTGTTAGACATTAAAGTGTATTTTGGATAATTCTAGTCACTGAAGTGCAGAAGGAAATGGCAATCCACTCGTATTCTCGCCTGGAAAATCTCATGGACAGAGGAGCCTTTTAGGCTGCAATCCAGTCATTGAAGACATTTTTCTCAAGCTGAGCTTAAAGCTGCATCCCTGCTATTTTCTTTCACTGCTTCTAGTTTATCTTCTGGAGCAACACAGAATCAAGGCAATAGGAACTGCATTTTCAAATAACTGATGATTACTCTTAGGACTTATGTATGTCTTCTCTTATTTAAGCTAAAAATTCTTGACTTTTGAAATTTGCATATCTTGTATGATTTTGTTTCAGTCTTGATTTTGACGTACTTGAACATTATAAGCAGATTTGTTTTATGGTTAAAGTTTGAAAACGTCAGCGCCTGGACTCCCTGCGTGTTTGCTGGTGCTACTGTCATTATGTCAGTTTTTATTATGCTGATGGTGTCTTGTCTTCTCATGTGAATGGCTGTCTTTGTATATGAAACATTAATTACCTCATCTGGAATTTATCTCAGGAATTTCCTCACTCTTTTGTTAGATCTTTAATGTTTTTAACATGAAGCATTTTATATTTCATCATATCTTGTTAGTTTTCTTCAGCAGAAGGGCTGGATTGAATTACTAATCGGCCAATATAAGAAACAGAAATCCCAAGAATCATCTCTATAAATCCTTTGCTATGCATATTGTAGGTTATAGGTAACAGCCATGAAATGTTGAAGTCAAATCGTCTTGAAATAAAAAAATATTCTGATAAGAACACTGCATAATTTACTCTGATAATTACCTCTCTGATTTAATGTCTAACATTATCTTGCCTATTATGATACCCTTGTCATGTTATTGGTTCACAGTGTTTTTGTGAACAGTCTCTGAACTTGGACTACTCTTAATCTAGGTCTTCCTTCTTTGATGTATCTAAGTCACTTCGGTTGTGTCCAACTCTTTGCAACCCCATGGACTGTAGCCCACCAGGCTCCTCTGTCCATGGGATTCTCCAGATAAGAATACTGGAGTGGGTTGCTGTGCCCTCATCCAGGGAATCTTTCCAACCCAGGGACTGAACCTGTGTCTATTATACCTCCTGCATAGGCAGTCAGGCTCTTTATCACTAGTGCCACCTGGGAAGCCCTCTTCTTCTGATACAGTTTATCTTTTTATTATTATATGTAAAGATTGATGTTATCTTTATATTCATTGAATTTTGTCTTGTTAATTATGTCTTTTCTAATATCCTTTCAGACTTTCTTGACTTTTGATTTATCTTCCCCTCCTAACCTGGGTGTCATTTTCAGATTTCTTCTACTAGTTATTCCTGAAAAAATGTCTAATGAAGTGGACAATAGTGATATAGCTTTGTTTTAGATAAGATCAAATATTCACACATTTTGAATAAAGTTGTTGAAATGAGCTTCAAACTCACTTCATTGGGTTGCTGTATGAACTATGTTTATGTTTCTTTATTTTATCCTCAAGCGCTTTCTCAAAGACCTTTCTGAAATTAAGATGTATTCTCTGGGGTATCACGGATTTATCAGTCTAGTAACCCCAGTTATAGAAATGAGGTTAGTTTGGCATAGAAGACATAGATTGACTTAATTTTAGTAACCCCATAAGAGCTCTAAGTGATCATTGCTTGCTTGCTTTTATTTCTTTTCTTTCTATTTTTTTTTGACCTCCAGTTTTCAATTACTCACATTCTACTTACTGCAAACCACTTCTCTGCTTCCTTCTGGATTTCCCTTGTGGCTCAGCTGGTAAAAAATCCGCCTGCAATGTGGGAGACCTGGGTTCAATATCTGGGTTGGGAAGATCCCCTGGAGAAGGGAAAGGTACCCACTCCAGTATTCTGGCCTGGAGAATTCCAGGGGGTCGCAAAGAGTCGGACACAACTGAGTGACTTTTACTTTCACTTTCAAGATCTAGATATAATTGGCTTGAACCTTCATTCTGTTAGTGTAATGTTATTCCCAAGGTTTCTGCAAATTCTGTTAGGCTCATATTCTCAGGGTCACCTCTGACTCCAAGTTTTTGCTTCCACAGAATTTCTTTAGCTTATGGATGATCTTTCTACTTGTATTCTGTGGTATGTTAATTCATACTTGGAAGTAGACATTTTCCCTGTTTAACACACACACATACACACATACACAAATACTCCCTTACAATGCATTTTTATGTATGTATTGCAAACTTATTACAAACTTGGGAAGATGAAAAGGAGGGGATTCTGTAGTATAACAGTATATTCTAAGTGATATACTCTTACCATTTAGAATCCTTTAGCAGCTTCATCTCATTGTCCTTCCACCTCTTCTCACTACTTGTTCTTTGTTTTCTCTCATATTCCTAAGCAGAAAGATATTCTATCAAACCACTATTGACTTGATCTCTGCTAATTTGTATACTCAGATATCACTATCCCCATCTACACCTGAAGGTATTTTCCTCAGTATAAATAGTTTCTTTCCCAGGAATTCTGTAGTCAGCTCTTTCTCTCTCTCCTCCTCCCTCCACCCCCTTTTCTCTCACATACACTCAACATCCTATTATAAAATAATATATTATAAATATTCTTTCTGGGGAGGGCATCAGCTATGAAAATATAGAGTTCTTCTTCTGGGCACACATTCTTTCAAAAGCAGTGGACTGCCTTTTTATTTATTTTCCTAGTTTTGGATATGATACCTGCTTTTCCTCCAGTCTTATCTTGCTATTTTATGCAAGTTTCTGGTCATTTTGGCTCCACACCCCATAACGCCCACAAAAATCCCTGCTACAATTTTTTGGTGTTTAATCTTTATTGAACAGTATCAAAGAATTCCTTTGTTGTCACAATAGTTTCTTAAGTGGCCTTTCTCTTTTCTTCCTTATTATAATTTTTCTAAATAACAGAATTTTCATCCCTATTGGGGATCCCTATTTCCCTTTAGAAGTCAAGTAAATGAAATATTACTCTATTTTTTATTGATAGTATGTATGTCTATATTTCCTGATTCCTTATCTTTATTAAATTATCCTATTTTCACTGAGACTGTCCCAGTGATGTAATTATGATCAAACATTTATGAAGACATAGACTGAGACCACCAACTTGTGCAAAGATGGTTTACTGAGTAACTCTCCATGGGATAAGTACTTCCAACCAACATAGAGTTAATATATAATTAAATATATCAGGGATTCTTGACTTTGCAGTTTTAAATATACAACTGAGCGACTTCACTTTCACCTTTTTACTTTCATGCATTGGAGAAGGAAATGGCAACCCACTCAAGTATTCTTGCCTGGAGAGTCCCAGGGATGGGGGAGCCTGGTGGGCTGCTGTCTATGGGGTCACACAGAGTCAGACATGACTGAAGCGACTTAACAGCAGCAGTTCCTTAATGAAGTACGTGTTTTCTTCCAAGAAGTGGGTTCCAGTGGAATAGGTCCAAATCAAGAGTAAGAGAGGACAGAGAAAAAAGTGATGCTGTTTCAGTATATAATTATTTATAGAAACTTGAAAAAGCAGTTTGGCTTTATCACCACCATTGCTTATAACTTTCTATGTGAATTTAAGTTTAAAAATTTGTGTCTGGAACCTTCCAAGGTTTTTGAATATTTTTATACTATTTATACATCTAAAGATTCACATCCTATTTTGTTGGCATATGAATTTTATAAGGGTCAGTTTTCTTTGAGAGAATATTGGCTTGCATAGCTCTTGTTTTCTTTGAGGGTCAGAACAATATGGAGAGAAATTAAGGTGTTTGGCAGCAGAGAGACCTTGCTTGAATCCTGGTTATATTGTTGATTAGTTGGGTGACTTTGGGAAAGTTAAAAATCTGTGAGCCTTAGTTTCTTCTTCTGAGATGCTGGGATGATAAAGCCTGAATAACTTAAGGACCTTGTGAAGATTAAATAATATAGTATATAAAATACGTGGTAAGTACTGGTGCAAATTTTCTTTTACCTTCCTTCCTTTCCCTGTCCTACCTTTTCCCACTGTGTTATCTTACTTCCATTTTTCATCTCTTGAGGTGCATGCAATATTATCCTTATTCCTAAAAATGAAGGGAAATAAATTTGAATCTTGAGTTGAACTAACTTTTCTGGCTTTTTCCATTTATCATACCATAGCCAGTTTTATTTTTCTTAAAATGGGAATATTTGTCCCTTTGGATTAGAAATAAGAAATGGCACCTCTAGTTAATAACTTATGTCAAATATATATTTAATATTTGCTACAAACATTGCTATAAAGCATTTGTATACAGACCAGTAATTGTGAATATGAAGAATATTCATAATGTTGATATAAAGTCACATATTATCCTAATGATAGCACTCAGAATTTTTGATGCCACCCTCTATTGTTAAAATGCAGATATGTACCAGCAAAAGGTCTCCTAAATCTTATTATTAAGAATGTCAGCAGTCTATAACAAGAGAAATTGCTGTACAATTAAGTGCTATTAGAAACCAAGTATATTCTTCAGAAGATTCTAGGCAAAATAATAGGGTCATTTCAAGCTTTAAAGAGAAAAACCAGTCACAAGACTGGTATAAGATAGATTAAGGGAAAAAAGAAATAGAGACAAATAGGACACAAATTGCTAGATTTGTATTAAATTTTATGCTAAAAATGCTGCTGGTACTGCTGCTAAGTCACTTCAGTCGTGTCTGACTCTGTGCGAATGCTAGGGACAAAGAAAATTTAAGCCATGTTAAAGAAATGTTTACCATTAAAAAGGACCTACATCATTTCAGGTAGCTTGAGTTTCATTAATTAATTAGTCCATTCAGCAGATGGTTAGTTTTTTGTGTGCTTACTGAGTGCCAGTCACCATAATATGTGCTAGAGAGTCAAATTTAGAAAATATACTACCATGGTCCTGTTCTGGAATATACAGACTAAAGATATAAATTCATAATGTTACTAAGATATTTATTTATTTGGCTCCACCAGGTCTTAGTTTTGGCATGTGGGATCTTCAGTCTTCACTGTGGCGTGTGAACTCTTAGTTGCAGCATGTGAGATCTAGTTCCCTGACCAAGGGTTGAACCCATGCCCACTGCATAGGGAGCATGGAATCTTAGCCACTGGGCCACTAGGGAAGTCCCAATATAAGTTAATATGATCGAAGTTGGTATAAGGTTGTGGAGGCATGATGGCAATTGTATCAAGGAAGTGTTTTGATAATAATGCAGAGGCAAGTTTGGAGAATTATTTAACTAGACAAAGAAAGTGTTCAGGGCTGAGAGCATTTTAGCTGGAGGGAACACTATATGCTCAAAGACCAGTAGTAGTTCTGAATGGCTCAGATGAAGGCATAATGTTTGGGAGGAACAAGAGTTGAACTGCAGAATCAGACATTGACCTACTTGTGAAAGGCCCTTATGCTAAGTTAAAAAGTTTGAACTTTAGTCTGAAAATGAAGGGAGAACTATTGAAGATTTTAAGCAGAGAAGTGATACAGACAGATTTGAATTTTAAGACAATTATTCTGATAGCAGTGAGCCAGGGGGCACAGTGGAGGCAGAAAGGACAGTGATGAGACTGATACAGTTTTCTGGTTGTGAAATGATTATGTGGGGTGGGGGAATTAATGATAAAAATGAAGGAGGAACAGACTGCAATTTGGAAAGTGATTGGAATGTATTTAGAGGGAAAGGGAAGTGTTAAGCAACCTTTCAGGCATCTGATTGGGCATTGAACATATTGGTTTGCTGTTTACATAGAGGAGAAGCAGTCTATGGATTTTATACATGTTCGATTTGAGATCCATATGAGAGATATTAGTCTTCTCTGGTGGCTCAGTGGTAAAGAATCTGCCTGCAGTGCAGAAGATGCAGCAGATGCGGGTTCAATCCATGGATTGGGACGATCCCCTGGAGGAGGGCATGACAACCCACTCTAGCATTCTTGCCTGGAGAATCCCATGGACAGAGGATCCTGGTGGGCTACAGTCCATAGGATTGCAAAGAGTCAGACTGACTGAAGTGACTAGGCCTATGCACATGAGATATACTAGATACTGAAATATATATCTGGAACAAATAAACAGGAGGTAGATCAGAAAGCCTTCTTAGTAAGTATTAGGAGAAGCAATAGGTTTGTATGAGATCATCTGGGGAAAGTTTATACAGTTAACTTAAACTTTTGGTCTCAAATCTTTGAGACCTTGTGGTTTAGTGGAAAGCTCACTGAATGATGGATCAATAGGTTTGTGTTCAGTCTGGCCTCAGTAGGGATATTTGAGACACCTTTTCACTGGAGTCCCTACCCCTGGAGATTGGTTCAGAGTTCAGTACTCCAGCTTTTCTGAGGGGTATCCCCCCAAAATTGGCTCTGTCTTACCTTGGAGCTATGGTGGATCCATCAAAGTCTACCTACCTGATGGGGGAAAATGAAGGGAGTGGCTTAGGTTGGTATACACCACAGCTTCCTGCTCTCTCTGGCTCAGTATAGAGTAAGTAGACAAAAACTACAGTTGTCTGATTTCCCTTAGGAAGGGCTATTGGTAGAAGCCCCACTGATGGGTGGGAAGTCTTCTCTTGCAGAAAGCCAGTCCACAAAGATGAGGAAAGGTGCCTGCTTTGTCAAATATGTTCAGTTAAGTTGCTCAGTTGTGTCCGACTATTTGCGACCCCATGAATTGCAGCAAGCCAGGCCTCCCTGTCCATCACCATCTCCCGGAGTTCACTCAGACTCACGTCCATCGAGTCCGTGATGCCATCCATCCATCTCATCCTAGGTCGTCCCCTTCTCCTGCCCTCAGTCTCTCCCAGCATCACAGTCTTTTCCAATGAGTCAACTCTTCGCATGAGGTGGCCAAAGTACTGGAGTTTCAGCTTCAGCATCATTCCTTCCAAAGAAATCCCAGGGCTGATCTCCTTCAGGATGGACTGGTTGGATCTCCTTGCAGTCCAAGAGACTCTCAAGAGTCTTCTCCAACACCACAGTTCAAAAGCATCAATTCTTCGACACTCAGCCTTCTTCACATCCATACATGACCACAGGAAAAACCATAGCCTTGACTAGACAGACCTTAGTCGGCAAAGTAATGTCTCTGCTTTTGAATATGCTATCTAGGTTGGCCATAGCTTTTCTTCCAAGGAGTAAGTGTCTTTTAATTTCATGGCTGCAATCACCATCTGCAGTGATTTTGGAGCCCCCCAAAATAAAGTCTGACACTGTTTCCACTGTTTCCCTATCTATTTCCCATGAAGTGATGGGACCGGATGCCATGATCTTCGTTTTCTGAATGTTGAGCTTTAAGCCAACTTTTTCGCTCTCTTTCACTTTCATCAAGAGGCTTTCTAGTTCCTCTTCACTTTCTGCCATAAGGGTGGTGTCATCTGCATATCTGAGGTTATTGATATTTCTCCTGGCAATCTTGATTCCAGTTTGTGTTTCTTCTAGTCCAGCGTTTCTCATGATGTACTCTGCATAGAAGTTAAATAAGCAGGGTGACAATATACAGCCTTGACGGACTCCTTTTCCTATATGGAACCAGTCTGTTGTTCCATGTCCAATACAGATTTCTCAAGAGGCAGGTTAGGTGGTCTGGTATTCCCATCTCTCTCAGAATTTTCCACAGTTTATTGTGATCCACACAGTCAAAGGATTTGGCATAGTCAATAAAGCAGAAGTAGATGTTTTTCTGGAACTCTCTTGCTTTTTCCATGATCCAGCGGATGTTGGCAGTTTGATCTCTGGTTCCTCTGCCTTTTCCAAAACCAGCTTGAACATCAGGAAGTTCATGGTTCACGTAGTGCTGAAGCCTGGCTTGGAGAATTTTGAGCATTACTTTACTAACATGTGAGATGAGTGCAATTGTGCGGTAGTTTGAGCATTCTTTGGCATTGTCTTTCTTTGGGATTAGAATGAAAACAGACCTTTTCCAGTCCTGTGGCCACTGCTGAGTTTTCCAAATTTGCTGGCATATTGAGTGCAGCACTTTCACAGCATCATCTTTCAGGATTTGAAATAGCTCAACTGGAATGCCATCACCTCCACTAGCTTTGTTCATAGTGATGCTTTCTAAGGCCCACTTGACTTCACATTCCAGGATGTCTGTCTCTAGATGAGTGATCACACCATTGTGATTATCTGGGTCATGAAGATTTTTTTTGTACAGTTGTTCTGTTTATTCTTGCTACCTCTTCTTAATATCTTCTGCTTCTGTTAGGTCCATACCATTTCGGTCCTTTATTGAGCCCATCTTTGCATGAAATGTTCCCTTGGTATCTTGAATTTTCTTGAAGACATCTCTAGTCTTTCCCATTCTGTTACTTTCCTCTATTTCTTTGCATTGATTGCTGAAGAAGGCTTTATCTCTTCTTGCTCTTCTTTGGAACTCTGCATTCAGATGCTTATATCTTTCCTTTTCTCCTTTGCTTTTCACTTCTCTTCTTTTCACAGCTATTTGTAAGGCTTCCCCAGACAGCCATTTTGCTTTTTTTGCATTTCTTTTCCATGGGGATGGTTTTGATCCCTGTCTCCTGTACAATGTCATGAACCTCATTCCATAGTTCATCAGGCACTCTGTCTATCAGATCTAGGCCCTTAAATCTATTTCTCACTTCCACTGAATAATCATAAGGGATTTGATTTAGGTCATGCCTGAATGGTCTAGTAGTTTTCCCTACTTTCTTCAATTTGCGTCTGAATTTGGTAATAAGGAGTTCATGATCTGAGTCACAGTCAGCTCCTGGTCTTGTTTTTGTTGACTGTATATAGCTTCTCCATCTTTGGCTGCAACGAATATAATCAATCTGATTTCAGTGTTGACCATCTGGTGATGTCCATGTGTAGAGACTTCTCTTGTGTTGTTGGAAGAGGGTGTTTGCTATGACCAGTGCATTTTCTTGGCAAAACTCTATTAGTCTTTGCCCTGCTTCTTTCTGTATTCCAAGGCCAAATTTGCCTGTTACTCCAGGTGTTTCTTGACTTCCTACTTTTGCATTCTAGTCCCCTATAATGAAAAGGACATCTTTTTTGGGTGTTAGTTCTAAAAGGTCTTGTAGGTCTTCACAGAACCATTCAACTTCAGCTTCTTCAATGTTACTGGTTGGGGCATAGACTTGGATTACTGTGATATTGAATGGTTTGCCTTGGAAATGAACAGAGATCATTCTGTCGTTTTTGAGATTGCATCCAAGTACTGCATTTCGGACTCTTTTGTTGACCATGATGGCTACTCCATTTCTTCTGAGGGATTCCTGCCCACAGTAGTAGATATAATGGTCATCTGAGTTAAATTCACCCATTCCAGTCCATTTTAGTTCACTGATTCCTAGAATGTTGACATTCACTCTTGCCATCTCCTGTTTGACCATTTCCAATTTGCCTTGATTCATGGACCTGACATTCCAGGTTCCTATGCAATATTGCTCTTTACAGCATCGGACCTTGCTTCTATCACCAGTCACATCCACAGCTGGGTATTGTTTTTGCTTTGACTCCATCCCTTCATTCTTTCTGAATTTATTTCTCCACTGATCTCCAGTAGCGTGTTGGGCACCTACTGACCTGGGGAGTTCCTCTTTTGGTATCCTATCATTTTGTCTTTTCATACTGTTCATTGGGTTCTCAAGGCAAGAATACTGAAGTGGTTTGCCATTCCCTTTTCCAGTGGACCACATTCTGTCAGACCTTTCCACCATGACCTTCCCATCTTAGGTTGCCCCATGGGCAGGGCTTAGTTTCATTGAGTTAGACAAGGCTGTGGTCCTAGTGTGATTAGATTGACTAGTTTTCTGTGACTGTGGTTTCAGTGTGTCTGCCCTCTGATGCAGTCTTGCAACACCTACCATCTTACTTGGGTTAATATGTTGATAACAACAAAGAGAGCTAAGCAAAATGAAGAACCAGGCAAAGATGTTCTAAACAAAGGAATAAGATAAATCTCTAGAAATAGACCCTAATGAAACAGAGTTATATGATTTTGTCAGAGAATTCTGTCAATATGTGATATTGACAGAGAATTCAGAATGAGAGTCATAAAGATGCTCACTGAGACCAGGAGAAAAATGCATGAACAGAGAGAATTTTAACAAAGTGTTAAGATAGATAAAGGGTTTATGAAATACCATTAAACAGAACAATGTATGCATTATGGAAGTCATCAAAGGAGAAAAAAGAAATAGAAAAAGAACCTGGAAGCTTATTCAAAGAAATAATGGCTGGAAACCCACCAAACCAGGGGAAAGAAATGGACATCGAGCTCTAAAAATCCTCAGTGATACTGAAAGGATGAACTCAAAGAAATCTATACTGAGACACATTATACAGTAGTATCCCTTAGGTGTAGCTTTGCTTTTCTTGGTTTCAGTTACCCATGGTCAAATATGGTCCCAAAATATTAAATGATAAATTTCAGAAATAAACAATCATAAATTTTAAACTGCATGTTGTTCTGCGAAGTGTGATGAAATCTCATGCCATCCTGCTCTATTCTGTCTAGGACAGGACATCTCTTTGTCTGGTATATCCATACTTTTTATGTTACCTATCTGTCAGTACAAGAAAAAAAATAGTATATATGTGGTTTGCTACTATCCATAGTTTCAGGTATCCCTTGTGAATCTTGGAATGTATCCCTGCAAATAAGGGGAGGTGGATTATTGTAAGCAAATTGTCTAAAGTTACAGTGAAAAACAACAAACAAGAGAAAAGTGACTTGTCACATACAAGGGAACCCCTATAATGCTATTAGTGGATTTTTCAGCAGAAACTTGCAGGCCAGAAGGAGTGTTGAAAGGAAAAAAAAAAACACTCATCCAAGAACACTATACCCAGCAAAACTGATCTTCAAAAAATGGAGAGATAAAGAATTTCCTAGGGTATTGGGATAATACCCAGGAAGGGTGGAAAGTGTGTGACAGGCAGCATTGGCCTAGGAGACCTGGGTGGCTGTGATGTGTCACTGTGAGCCAAGCAGAGTTGTGCCAATTGCCATCTGGCCTCAGCTCCCTTGTGCAATCCTGGTTGGTGGTGCAGCTAAGTGAGCCTGTTGGTGCTGCAGCCTGTGGAGCTTGAGAACATCATAGTAAACACAGTACTACTCAAAGCTTAGGAAGACAGCGGGGTTTTTCCCTAAAAAATTTTCCTAAGCTAAAGCTGAGGGAGTCCATCACCACTAGACTTGGCTTACAAGAATGGCTAAAAGGTATACCTCAAGTTGAAAAGATTTGAAACAGTAATACTACAGCATAAGAAAGTATGAAATTATGATAATGGTGAAAGTGAAGTCGCTCAGTCAGACTCTTTGTGACCCCCATGGACTGTAGCCTTCCAGGCAATAGTACTGGAGTGGATTGCCATTTCCTTCTCTAGGGATTGAACCCTGGTCTCCCACATTGTAAACAGACACTTCAGGGAAGTCCTGGCAAAAGATAGAGCAGTGGGTGGTTTCCCAATGGCTGGGATGATCCTCCCACTTATTAGCATATGAATTCACCCCACTGGCAAAACCTAGCCAGGCCACATTCCATGGCCCAAGCCCTTGCCCTTGGCAATGGCCTAGACCCTAAAGAGTGGCTTCTATCTGAATCCTAACAAATCTACCTCTTATCACTTTGTCTCTCAATGAATTTTTTCAATGAGACATCAGAGCCTGAGCTTCATTAGGTCCTGACCTGAAGCCAGGCATCCTGGGTAATGGTAATTATAGAAATAAATGCAAAATACTATATTACTGTAATGGTGGTAGGTAAATCACTTTTAATTCTAGCATAAAAGTTAAAAGACAAAAATATTTAAAATAGCTATGACTAAATACATGGTAAAAATATACCATATAAATAAATGGAAACTGTGATAACAATAACATAAAGTATGTGTGTGTGTGTGTGTGTGTGTGAGAAGTAACAGTGTAGAGTTTTTAATTGAACTTAAGTTGTTACCAACTCAAAACAGATTGCTATAAGATTATTTTAGATAGACTCCAAGGTAACCACAAAAAATACTAAAGAAGTTACACAAAAGAGAGAGAGAGAAAAAAGAAATGAAAGCATATCAATACAAAAAAACCCCAACAAAACATAAAGGAAGACAGCAAGAGAGGAAAAGACAAAATAAAGAACAAGACAGGAAAAAGAACTAAGAGACTGACAAAAGCAACTGATTAAATGGCCATAATAAATACCAAGGATCTTTTCTGACCATAATGAAATGAAACTAGAAATTGACAACAGAAGGAAAACTGGAAAATTTACTAATATGTAAAATTATATGACATTTTTGAACCATTAGGTCAAAGTTGAAATAAGAAAGGAAATTAGACAATTCCTTGAAACAAATGAAAATGAAAACATACCAAAACTTACAGGATATAGCAAAAGTAGTACTAAGAAGGAAGTTAGAGAGATAAATCCCTACATTAAAAAAGAAGAAAGTTCTTAAGTAAAGAACTTAACTTTATACCTAAAAGAGCTAAAAAAGAAGAACCAAGCCTAAAGTTACAAGAATGAAGAAGGAAGGAAATCACAAACATTATAGCAGAAATAAATGAAATAGAAAATAGGAAAACAAGAGAAAACAAGAGAAGAAACCAATCAAACTAACAGTTGGTATTTTTTTAGAAAGATAAGCAAAATTGATAAACTTTAGCTGCTCCTGCTGCTAAGTCACTTCAGTCGTGTCTGACTCTGTGCGACCCCATAGACGGCAGTCCACCAGGCTCCCCCATCCCTGGGATTCTTCAGGCAAGGACACTGGAGTGGGCTGCTATTTCCTTCTCCAATGCATGAAAGTGAAAAGGGAAAGTGAAGTCGCTCAGTCGTGTCCGACTCTTAGTGACCCCATGGACTGCAGCCTACAAGGCTTCTCCATCCATAGGATTTTCCAGGCAAGAGTACTGGAGTGGGTTGCCGTTGCCTTCTCCAGACAAACTTTAGCCAGACTGACTAAATAGAAGAGATAAGATTCAAATCAATAAAATTATAAGTAAGAAAGAATACCACTAAGGTCACAGGAATAAAGAATGTTAATAGAAGACTACTATGAATAATTATATACCAACAAAAAATACTTGGAAGAAATGTATAAATTCCTAGAAACATACAACTTACCACCAAGACTAAATCATGAAGGAACAGAAAGCCTAAACAGACCTATGACAAGAATAAAGATTGAATCAATAATCAAAACCTCCTAAAAAAGAAAAGCCCAGGATGAGATGGCTTCACTAGTGAATTCTACTGAATATTTAAAGAAGAATTAATGTCAGTCCTTCTGAATCTCTTCCAAACTGCTGATGCAGAGGGAATAATCTCAAACTCACCTATGAAGCCAGATAAGAATACCATATGAAAAGAAATTATAGGCCAATATCCCTAATGAGTATAGATGTAAAAATATTCAAAAATACAGACACACTGAACTCAATAGTTTAATTAAAAGATGATACACTATGATCAAGTGGGTTTTATGTGGTATAAAAGAATAGTTTAACATATGAAAATCAATTAATGTAAAACCAGCACATGAACAGAAGAAGCACCAAAGCCTTTGACTGTGTGGATCACAACAAACTGTGGAAAATTCTTAAAGAGATGGGAATTCCAGACCACCTGATCTGCCTCCTGAGAAATCTGTATGCAGGTCAAGAAGCAACAGTTAGAACTGGACATGGAACAACAGACTGGTTCCAAATTGGGAAAGGAGTATGTCAAGGCTGTATATTGTTACCCTGCTTATTTAATTTATATGCAGAGTACATCCTGTGAAATGCTGGGTTGGATGAAGCACAAAGTGAAATCAAGATTGCCAGGAGAAATATCAATAACCTCAGATATGCAGATGATACCACCCTTATGACAGATAGTGAAGAATTAAAGAGCCTCTTGGTGAAAGTGAAAGATCGAGAGTGAAAAATTTGGCTTAAAACTTAACATTCAGAAAACTAAGAAGATCATGGCATCTGGTCTTATCACTTCATGGCAAACAGATGGGGAAACAATGGAAACAGTGACACACTTTATTTTTTTGAGCTCCAAAATCACTGCAAATGGTGACTGCAGCCATGAAATTAAAAGACGCATGTTCCTTGGAAGAAAAGCTATGACCAACCTAGATAGCTTGTTAAAAAGTAGAGACATGACTACCAACAAAGGTCCATCTAGTCAAAGCTATGGTTTTTCCAGTAGTCATGTATGGATGTGAGAGCTGGACCATAAAGAAAGCTGAGTGCCGAACAATTGATGCTTTTGAACTGTGGTGTTGGAGAAGACTCTTGAGAGTCCCATGGACTGCAAGCAGATCCAACCAGTCCATCCTAAAAGAAATCAGCCCTGAATATTCATTGGAAGGACTGATGCTGAAGCTGAAACTCCAATACTCTGGCCACCTGATGCGAAGAACTGAGTTACTGGAAAAGTCCCTGATGCTAGGAAAGATTGAATGCAGGAGGAGAGGGGGACGACAGAGGATGAGATGGTTGGATGGCATCACTGACTTGATGGACATGAGTTTAAGTAAGCTCAGGGAGTTGGTGATGGACAGGGAAGCCTGGCTTGCTGTGGTCCATGGGGTCAAAAAGAGTCAGACAGGACTGAGTGACTGAACTCAACTGATAATGTTATCATTTCAGTAGATGCAGGAAAAGATTTTACATCATTTTATGAAGAAAACTCTCCAGAAACTAGGGATAGAAAAGCTCCTCAACATAATAATGTCCATATATGACAATCTCACAACTTAAACCATACTTAATGTTGATAAGCTGAGAGCTTTTCGTCTAGGATCAGGAAAAAGAGAAGGATGTGAACTCTCACCAGTTTTATTAAACATTGTATTGAAAATCATAGCCACAGGAACTTCAATCGCATTTCTGTACACTTATGATGAACTATCTACAAAGGATATTAGAAAAACAATGCCCTTCTACAATACTACCAAAAAAGAATAATATACCTAGGAATAAGTGTAATGAAGGAAGTGAAAGACTTGTACTACTGAAAAAACTATAAAACTTTGATGAAAGAAATTATAGAAGACAGAAATAGACAGACATCCTGTGTACATGGATTGATAGAATTAGTATTGTTAAACACTCCATATCCAAAGTAATCTACAGATTGAAAGCAATTCCTATTAAAGTTCCAATGGCATTTTAAAAACAGAAATTTAGAAACAACTCTGCAATTCATATGGAACCACATCAAAACCCCAAATAGCCAAATCAATTCTGAGAAAGAAGAACAAACCTGGATGCATCACATTACCCTATTTCAAAAATATTACAAAGCTACAGTAATTGAAACAGTATGGTACTGGCATAAAGACAGACCTATAGGCCAGTGGAATAGAATGGGAGCCCAGAAATAAATCCATGCATGTACAATCAACTAATCCTCAATAAAGGTGCCAAGAATATACAACTGGGAAATGATGATTTATTCAACACATGGTGTGGGAAACTGGATATTCAGATACAAATGAATGGAATTAGACCTTTATTTTATACTACACACAAAAATTAACCAAAAATGGATTAAGGGCTTAATTGTAAGACTTAAAACTAAAATTTCTAGAAGGAAACATCAGGGAAAATCTTCATGACACTAGTCTTGGCAATGATTTTATGTATACGTAATTAGAAGCACAGGTAAAAAACCCAAAAATAATCAAGTGGAGCTACATCAAACTAAAAAGCTTCTGCATCGAAAGGACACAATCAACACAGAAAAGGCAACCTATGGAATAGGAGAAAGTATTTGCAAATCATATATCTGATAAAGGGTCAATATCCAAAATATACAAGGAGCTTTTGCAACTCAGAAACTAACAATCCAATTAAGAAATGGGCTAACCACAGAGCAACAAAGCCCGGGCACCACAATTATTGAACCCGAGGCCCAGAACCCAGGAGCTGCAACCACTGAAGCCTGCATACTTTAGAGCCCATGCTCCACCACAGCTTGTGCAAGAAGCTACTGCATGAGAAGCCTGTGCAGCGAGGCTAGAGAGTAACCCCTATTTGCCACAACTAGAGAAAAGCCCGCACAGTAACAAAGACCTAGCATAGTCAATAAATAAATAAAATTAGAAAAAAAGAAGTGGGCCAAGAACTTGAATAGGTATTTATATTTCTCCAGAGAGGGCATATAAACACCCAACAAATATGTGAAAAAAATGCATAGTGACAGTGATCATCAGAGAAATGCAAATCAAAGCCACAATGAGATATCACCTCATACCTGTTAGATTACTGTTAATAAAATTTTAAAAAGACAAGCATTGGAACCCTTATACACCATCAGTGGAAATGCAAAATATGGTGACATTAAGTGATGTGAAAGTCATTCAGTCATATCAGACTCTTTACGACCCCATGGACTATACCATCCATGGAATTCTTCAGGCCAGAGTACTGGGACTATACCGTCCATGGAATTCTTCAGGCCAGAGTACTGGAGTGGGTAGCCTATCCCTTCTCCAGTGGATCTTCCCGACCCAGGAATTGAACAGGGTTTCCTGCATTGCAGGTGGATTCTTTACCAACTGAGCTATCAGGGAAGTGCTAATACTGTAGTATTTTCCATACCATGGAAAACAGTATGGAGGTTTCTAAAAAAATTAAAAATACAAATATCATTTACTCCATCAATTTATCTTCTAAGTATTTATTCAAAAGAATTGACATCAGGATCTCAAAGAGATATTAGCACTCCCATGTTCACTGCAACACCATTCATTAAAGATTGGGAACAACCTATATGTTTACAAATAAATGGATCAAGAAAATGTAGTATATATGCATGGTGAAATACTGTTCAGTATTAAGAAGGAAGGAAATTCTATAATATGTAACAACATAGATGAAGACATTATGATAAATAACCTAAACCAGTCACAGAGATATAAATGCTGCATGACTGTACTTATGTGAGATATCTATAATAGTAAATTTCATAGAATCAAAGAGTGGAATGGTGATTTACAGAGAGTAAGGGGGAGAGAGAATGGTGAATTAGTGTGCATAAAGTTTCAGTTAAGCAAAGTGTATAAACTAGAAATCTCAGAATGTTGTACCTGTAGACAGCAACAGTATATTGTATACTTAATTTTTTGGAGCATATATCTTATGTTAAGTGTTCTGCCATATTAAAATTAATTAAATAAGCAAGTTTTGTAGCAATATTGAAGAAAAATCTAAATAATGTATCTTTTCTTTCTATTTCCTTCAAAAATCCCTTGCTGAGAAATTCTCAATAAATAATTACTGGATTACTCTTTTGTTCAGTCCTCATTTGCTACTGAATACTCATGAGTTTAATGACGTGATTTCATACTTTTATGGAACTTTAAAATTTATAAAGTGGTAATCTGTAAAGCTAAATTATATGTGTTTTTAGAGCAAGAGCTATTTTTTTCCCTCCATTTCATGCATGGCTTGCATGTTACCAGGCCAATATTAAATATTTGTTGAATGAATGTCTTATTTTTCCTCAACTGATTTCACAACAATTTTATAAATTAAGGAGGCAGGGACAACTTCTCCCATTTCATAGATAACACAATCAAGAGTTGAAGTAATAGTGACTTGTCCCAAGGTATGAAATTATTAATTGGCACAGCAAGGACTTGAACCCAGACTTCAAGAGCAATGTGCTGTCAACACTACAGGATTATTTCTAATTCAGATTCCAAGCTCAGTTTTGTTCTATGTTCTTAATTTAGTTTTGGTTATCATTCCTTACAATAAAAAATCATTTGTGATATATGTGTCCTTTAATTTTCAGCTGTAGCTGTAAGCTTTCCTTTCATGAGTCATATTATCCTGTAAATTCACTTGGAAAATATGAAAGTCAATGGATTAAGTTCAGAAAATGAAATAATTTTTTTCTTAATAATACTTCACTTTGGTTGCTTTGTTGTTGCCATATTGAAATAGGGTGGATTAGCCTTTCTTATGCTCAAAACATTTTTGCTCTAAATATTAATATTTATAGAGCATTAATATTTATTCTTTGAACATTCCTTCCTTCTGCTTTAGTTTCCAGAATCTTTTGGTACTATTTCACACTGACATTTTAGGGACACTAAGATCACACTTAGTGATTCATTGCTTTCAACCAGGTACTTATTGGATACTCTTTTGTATACATAATGCTGTGAGTATGGAATTCCTTTTTATGTTACAAGTAACACTTACCATCTTTGCTCAGTTGTGTCCGACTCTTTGAGACCCCATGGACTGTAGTCTACCAGGCTCCTCCGTCCATGGGATTTTCCAGGCAATAGTACTGGAGTGGATTGCCATTTCCTTCTCCAGAGGATCTTCCCAACCCAGGGATTGAACCTGGGTTTCCCGCATTGTAGACAGACTCTTTACTGTCTGAGCCACCAGGGAAGTCCTTAATATCTTATACAAATGCACAAAATATTAAATAAGGGAAAATGACAACTGATGAGCTGGCTGTTCTTTTGGAGCAGTGCTACTCAATATTTTTTCATTATAGGAATTAGTAGGCTGCTGGAGCTGTGGAATTATTTGATTCTATTGATCTGACTACAAGAGGAAGCCAGGGCATTGGCAGTGAAGTCCACGGAAGCTTTACTTGCTCTGGATGCATTTTTTCCTGCTGTTTCAGCTGGTTTCTTCTTGTCCTCTTTCTCAAATTACTCCATGAATCTACATAATTTTCATGAACTCATTGAATGGGTAGTTTGTATAGAACATTGGCTTAGATTTATTTAAAAATATGTTGTCAGGAAAAGGAGGAAAATGTATTTGGGAAGAGGGAATGCTGAGTCAAACTAGATATTTTCTTTTCTGCCACACTCATGCTTCTCTTTTCTGCAAAACAGATTTTCAGTTACTTTAATGGGATAGGAGCAATCACGGCCTCTGTTGTTTTATTTTGTGGATTCTTACTATTATAACTTCTGATCAAAGAGGAATTTGATAAGAAAACACTCTGGATGTGTGTTTACAATGTGTACTTTTGTGATGAACAATACTTACTTTTTGGTTTTAGAGATGCTGTTTGCATCTTCTTATTCTTGTCTGTTGTGTGAAATTTGGCTAAAGTAGTCAGATTGGATGGAGAAGGCAATGGTACAGTACTCTTGCCTGGAAAATCCCATGGATGGAGGAGCCTGGGGGGCTGCAGTCCATGGGGTCGATAGGAGTTGGACACGACTGAGTGACTTCACTTTCCCTTTTCACTTTCATGCATTGGAGAAGGAAACGGCAATCCACTCCAGTGTTCTTGCCTGGACAATCCCAGGGACGGGGGAGCCTGGTGGACTGCCGTCTATGGGGTCGCACAGAGTCGGACACGACTGAAGCGACTTAGCAGCAGCAGCAGCAGTCAGATTGGACAGAATTTAGATTTTTGTCTCAGAACAAGAGGCTATTTTAATGTTCAGTTTTGACAGTTTTATAGCATCCCTAAAGTTTAGATTTGTTTTGGATTCAAATTTATTCATTGGGATTTGTTTTTAAGTTTGAATTTAGTTTGCAATCAGTTCAGTTCAGTTAAGTCGCTAAGTCGTGTCCGACTCTTTGTGACCCCATGAATCGCAGCATGCCAGGCCTCCCTGTCCATCACCATCTCCCGGAGTTCACTCAGACTCACGTCCATCGAGTCCGTGATGCCATCCAGCCATCTCATCCTAGGTCGTCCCCTTCTCCTCCTGCCCCAAATCCCTCCCAGCATCAGAGTCTTTTCCAGTGAGTCAACTCTTCGCATGAGGTGGCCAAAGTACTGGAGCTTCAGCTTTAGCATCATTCCTTCCAAAGAAATCCCAGGGCTGATCTCCTTCAGGATGGACTGGTTGGATCTCCTTGCAGTCCAAGGGACTCTCAAGAGTCTTCTCCAACACCACAGTTCAAAAGCATAAATTCTTCTGCACTCAGCCTTCTTCACAGTCCAACTCTCACATCCATACATGACCACAGGAAAAACCATAACCTTGAATAGACGGACCTTAGTCGGCAAAGTAATGTCTCTGCTTTTGAATACACTATCTAGGTTGGTCATAACTTTTCTTCCAAGGAGTAAGTGTCTTTTAATGTCATGGCTGCAATCACCATCTGCAGTGATTTTGGAGCCCCCAAAAATAAAGTCTGACACTGTTTCCACTGTTTCCCCATCTATTTGCCATGAAGTGATGGGACCAGATGCCATGATCTTTGTTTTCTGAATTTTGAGCTTTAAGCCAACTTTTTCACTCTCCTCTTTCACTTTCATCAAGAGGCTTTTTAGCTCCTCTTCACTTTCTGCCATAAGGGTGGTGTCATCTATATATCTGAGGTTATTGATATTTCTCCTGACAATCTTGATTCCAGCTTGTGTTTCTTCTATCCAACGTTTCTCATGATGTACTCTGCATATAAGTTAAATAAGCAGGGTGACAATATACAGCCTTGACGGACTCCTTTTCCTATTTGGAACCAGTCTGTTGTTCCATGTCCAGTTCTAACTGTTACTTCCTGACCTGCATACAGATTTCTCAAGAGGCAGGTTAGGTGGTCTGGTATTCCCATCCCTTTCAGAATTTTCCACAGTTTCTTGTGATCCACACAGTCAAAGGCTTAGGCATAGTCAATAAAGCAGAAGTAGATGTTTTTCTGGAACTCTTTTGCTTTTTCCATGATCCAGCGGATGTTGGCAATTTGATCTCCAGTTCCTCTGCCTTTTCTGAAACCAGCTTGAACATCATGGAGTTCACGGTTCACGTATTGCTGAAGCCTGGCTTGGAGAATTTTGAGCATTACTTTACTAGTGTGTGAGATGAGTGCAATTGTGTGGTAGTTTGGGCATTCTTTGGCATTGCCTTTCTTTGGGATTGGAATGAAAACTGACCTTTTCCAGTCATGTGGCCACTGCTGAGTTTTCCAAATTTGATGGCATATTGAGTACAGCACTTTCACAGTATCATCTTTCAAGATTTGAAACAGCTCAACTGGAATTCCGTCACCTCCACTAGCTTTGTTCGTAGTGATGCTTTCTAAGGCCCACTTGACTTCACTTTCCAAGGTGTCTGGCTCTAGATTAGTGATCACATCATCATGATTATCTGGGTCGTGAAGATCTTTTTTGTACAGTTCTTCCGTGTATTCTTGCCACCTCTTCTTAATATCTTCTGCTTCTGTTAGGTCCATACCGTTTCTGTCCTTTATCAAGCCCATCTCTGCATGAAATGTTCCCTTGGTATCTCTAATGAGTTAAAAATATTAACATAGGATAAATTCAGTGTTCAACAAATTATTGGGGATTCTTCAAAGTCTGCACTCAAAGCTTTGAACAGGTAAAATCCAGAAATATTAAAATCTCTTTAATTAATCATGCTTCCTTTCCCAGCTTCAATTCAGAGATCTTTATTGAGAAGCAGTAAATATAATGAAATTCAGTTCAGTTCAGTTCAGTCACTCAGTCATGTCCGACTCTTTGCGAGCCCATGAATTGCAGCATGCCAGGCCTCCCTGTCCATCACCAACTCCCGGAGTTCACTCAAACTCACATCCATCGAGTCGGTGATGCCATCCAGCCATCTCATCCTTGGTCGTCCCCTTCTCCTCCTGCCCCCAATCCCTCCCAGCATCAGAGTCTTTTCCAATGAGTCAACTCTTCGCATGAGGTGGCCAAAGTACTGGAGTTTCAGCTTTAGCATCATTCCTTCCAAAGAACACCCAGGACTGATCTCCTTTAGAATGGACTGGTTGGATCTCCTTGTAGTCCAAGGGACTCTCAAGAGTCTTCTCCAACACCACAGTTCAAAAGCATCAATTCTTTGGTGCTCAGCTTTCTTCATAGTCCAACTCTCACAACCATACATAACAATGAAATTAAAGTGTACTAAACTAATGTAGAATATCTCAAGATGTCTGTTTGAGTGATCAAGCACAGTGGCCTATTGGAATAAAAATTTTCAAAACAAGATACCCTCAAATCTCTTTAAGTAAAGTCTGAACCTTAACTTTTGTCTTATTTTTATCTTTTGTACTTCAACTTCACCTGTAAGGCATAATTAATACTTTAGCATGTTTAAGTGTATATGTGAGTAGATGGGAATGGGATATGTTTAATAGAGATCTAACTTCAGGTTACATTATAGATTTTATATGACCTCTCCTTGATAACTATTTGTTGTTGTAAGTGAAAAAAACTGTTTATGAACAAATCATCATAGTCTTAGTACTTGGAACTAGTTAGTGTCAGTAAATGGAGGATATAGGTCCTAACAATGAAAGTTCAAGCTAAAATCTCCATGTTATGCAAGCTCCCACTGTTAATGAAAACATCTTGTGGGGATGTATCATTAATGGGTTTCCCTTTTGTTCTTTGGTAATGGACATATTACCTGGAAGTATTGGTTTTCATGTTTCTTGTTTTGAAGCCTTATAAATGTGTTTACCCTAAAGTTACTGTTTGGAGTTGCATCAAATTCACAAAGAACAATGTGAAGAAGAGATAGTTAAGAAATAAAGCTAGTATCTTAGGAAAGAGAAAACGCAGAGGATAAGGAATGTTTTAAAACTGAACAGGTTGATTGCTAAAAGCTTATATTAATTCATAGATAAAATTTCTAAATTGTTTAGAATCTCAGATCTGGTATTAGTTTCATTTAAACATAGTGAGAAGAAACCAAGAAATGGGCAAGGTACAGAAATGATCATACAATATGATAAATAGCTAATATACAGGTCATTAAAAGTATGCTAAAAGAAATTTGTTTACTATGCTACAAAAGGGGAAAATGAACAGACTTTGGCTATGTTTAAACTGATGGGTAGAGTCAGTTCCCATTTAAAGTTCTGAAAACTCCTTCAAGACCTGGCTCAAATTCCTTCATGTCTTCTATATGGTCTGAGTCTCTCCAACAGTATCAGTGGGTTTTTTTCTATTTCACCACATTACGTTTATCTCCTTTTTTGCACTCTTTTTACTACTTTGCCTTGTGTTAAAGTTAACGGTAGAGTAGAAAGAGTGTAAATATTAAAACCTAGTTCTATTTTGAAATGTATAGACATATTAAATCACTATATTGTATACTAGGAACTGATATAGTATTGTAGGTCAATTATACTTCAAAAGCAAACAAACGAAAAACCCCCAAAATTTATATGTATAGGGAGATAAGATTTGTGATTACCAGAGGTGAGGTGTGGTGGGAGGGGGGAATTGGACAAAGGTAGTCAAAAGGTACAAACTCCAATTATAAGATAAGTACTAGAAATGTGATGTACAACATGATAAATATGTTTGACGATTATGTTATATATGAAAATTAAGACAGTAAATCTGAAGAGATCTCATCACAAAGAAATAATATTTTTTATATTTCATTTATTTTATAACTCTATGAGATGATGGATGTTTACTAAACTTACTATGATAGTTATTTTGTGATGTATGTATTTCAAATCATTATGCCATACCCCTTAGCTTATACAGTGCTCTATGTCAGTTATATCTCAGTAAAACTGGGAAAAAGATATCATTTGGCTTAATAAAAGCTTTTGTGATTCTTAAAGAAAGAAAAGCCAGATTAGAAGAAAAGGCCAAGAGAAATTAAAATTAAGAAATTATGTTGTATGAATTAAAATTGTGTATTATTGAAAAATAAAACAGCTTAAACTTTCTGAGTCCCAGTTTACTTACTTTTAGAATGGAGGAGAAATAGGAACTCCTGTGGTTCTTGTGAAGCTTAAATTGAAAAGGATGAAGTAACTGACACTGAGTAGGCGTGCAGTAAATGTCAGTATCTTTCCCGTTTTTGAATTTCATGTCTAATTTCCCTGGTAGTCTGTAAGTTATTTTAGAAATATGTTTTATATTCATAGTGCTTTGTGCATAGTAGGCTCTAAAAGATGGTTTGTTGAATTTAGTTTATTGTCCTGATGTGAAAGTTTAGCATTATTTCCTATTTCTTTTTCCTCTGTCACCCTGGATTGAGATAAATATGTTACTTTCATGAAATTAAGGATTTAATTCAGTAGAATGCCATTATATTGTGACTTATTCCACAGAGTTTGAAATAGTAAGGGTCAAATCATTTCCCTGGAAACTTAATTAAATTCTATAAAATTTTATTAGCCTGTCTCATAGCATTATAGTCACAGTGGAATTCTGGTGTGTTTAAGATGGTTAAGTCTCTATTTAGAGATCTTTATCTAATGGCACACATTGAGAATATGGGAAATAAATGATATAAAGAGAGTAAATGCAAATGTCTTGCAAATGGTATTACTTTGACATTTTAAATTGCTAATCTTCTAAAGTATGTTCTAATTTACTAAAATAAACCAAGAATTCAATTTCTTGTGAGATCTTTTTGCTT
The DNA here is from genome assembly GCF_001704415.2 of Capra hircus. Classification (NCBI taxonomy): domain Eukaryota; kingdom Metazoa; phylum Chordata; class Mammalia; order Artiodactyla; family Bovidae; genus Capra; species Capra hircus. The sequence continues at coordinate 21,609,430 of NC_030835.1, forward strand.
AATTAATTATTAGTAGCAGAACACTATTCTGTGATACACTGCAATTTGTCTCCTTTGTGTTTATGTAGTCTCTGACTTAAAAATGAATGAAAGCATTCTGATTCAGCAGAATCAATTTAATAACATGTCTGTTATAGAACAGAAATGAATAAGTGTTTGCTGAACATGCTATATATGGTTTGATCATCAAAACATTCATTTTTATTTCTTCTCAAAATATAAGATCTGAGAGATCTTCCTGGCTGAAGTTTGTTGGGTACCTATTCCGCATAAATGTTTCTATAGAGACAAGTGGGTACTTTTACATAAATTTGTTTCCATGATTGGGATGTGAAAGATTTTTTTAATATTAATACTTTCTCATTATTATTGAAATTTATACATTCATTGTGATTTTTTCTTTAAGGGTAGCATTGTATCCTAAACCATGAAAAGTTAAAAAAAAAATTAAATTCTGTATGTTCTTTTGTTACAATGAGGACTAAACAAGTTTCTTGTTCATGCAGTAATGTTGCTAGTACTTAGCATATAGTTTCTAATTCTTTATAATTTTGTCTCATTATTTAATTTAAGGGCATTTGTTATCTCTGTATTATGAATGGGAGAAACTGAGGCTCACTATTGACCGTTTGTCTGTGTTAGCTGGTTAGGAATTTGAGAAAAATCTGCTGCTATCCTAATGATTTACTTTGTTTTTGATTTCAGTTTCAAAGGACGTTTGAATCTCTTAAAAATGTTTCCAACAAATCTGACCTCAAGAAAACCTACCAGAAGCTTGGGAAGGAGCTTGAAAATCTGGACTATTTAGCCTTCAAACGTCAGCAGGTAGGAGTCAGAGCTCTCCTTGGTGGAGGATATGAACACTTTAAGTCTTCTCACCTTTCTGCCTGTCAGAGGTTTAGGTGGGTCTGGGGAGACTTATATTCTAATGCTTGAGGCAGAAATAAGTTGTGCTGTGTGGTGCTGACCTGCTGTGTTCATACTTTTTTTTTTTTTTTTTTTGCAGCATTCAGCATCGTCCTTGCTTTTAGATGTGCACTTTGGGCGTTTCCATGTGTGTCCTTACACCTTTCTTAAAGAAAACTCCTGCTGGTTTGTGAGGGTTCAGCTATCCTTTGACAAAGGATGCTTTAGTGACATAAAGGGAACATCTATGTAGCTTGAATAGAAGGCTTTTATATTTGACAGGGGGATACGTGAGGAGAAAAACTACCTCAAGATTGAGAAAGGATGTGAATGTACGTACAGAATTAAAGAAGGGAATCATAAATATGCCAATTTTTTTTTTTTTTTTTTGCTTAGTTTAGCTTTCGTTTTCTTGTTTGATCTCTGAAGCTTAGAAAGTTTGCCAAATGTGTAAGGTTGAAGGAAAACATGCTTTACAAACGCAAGTGTTTTAGCCTCTTTGTATAGACCACTAGACAAATCAGAGCACAAATAGAATTTTATAGCATTGCTTTTAGAATTGGTATTTTGTAGTATTAATAATCATTAAATTCTCTGTAGTTTGTAAGGTATTGCCATAGTAGGTAGCTACTTTTCCCAAACTGGATCTCACCCAGGTTTTCACAGCCACTAGGTGTCAGGATTGTCAAGCTTTTACTTGGGCTGAATGTTTATTCCAATCAGAACAACCAGTTAAATGTTTAAATTATGTTGCATGAAATTTGGGAATGTGCTCAGTGATAGATAGCATCTAGAAAAATGAATAAGTGGCTGACTTGCATGGCCAGGCATTGAGTCCATTACTTACGAGAATTGCCTGTTATTCTGGCAGATGGTGTGGCTTTCTTGATATTGCCTAATTTACAAATTTTGCATCTTTTGAAAGTGGGATTTCGAAGTAATATGTCCTATATAAACTTTATGAAGTCAACATGGTATGGTCTAGAAATAGTGACTTGAAAAGAGAATTGTGTTCTAGGGTTTGCTTTATCACAGACATTACATGGGTATTTAACCTTCTCATGGTCTTATTTTCCTTGCTTTGAAGAGTATTTTGGGGCAAATGCAGTATCTCTGCACATGCCTTAATTCATATGAAAAAGTATACCATATCCATTTATTTCTTTATTCTTGTATTAGTGATGGCCTATGTATTAACACACGGAAAGGAAGCAGTCACAGTTACTGAGAACTACTCCAGTAAGCTCCCAAATGATACTGCTTAAAATTCATACTGTGAATCACTGCTCCAGCCTATGTAGTTTAGTATAATTTTGTTTCCAAGAGCCATATTTTACCATTGGGGGGTATTGGAGTTGGCAGGCAGTAGTCACTGTCCTCTTCTCTTATCCTTTCTCATTAGCACATTTTCAGTGATTAGATTCCTACATTAGCTAATTGTGAATCTGGAAAATTGTGACTACTTCAAGAGCAGAAAGGCAGAACTCTGGGAGAATGCATTGAAAACAGACAGGTGGAGTGCATGTGTATGTGAGGAAAAGATGGACACTTAGGTGTTTGTATATGTATTTATGTGTATGCGTATGTAAATCATATATGCTGTTTATTAGATGACAACTGTATGCCACATAGTGTGATTAGAACATTTATGGATTAGGTCATTAAATGCTTATAACAATCTAATAATATTGGCTTCACCATTTTACAGTTGAGAAAATTGTTTAGAGAGTTAAGTAACTTGCCTAAGGTCACTGGAGAAGTAAAGCTGATCTTCCAGTAGAAATCAGTCTGACTCCAAACCTGGGCTGTCCCCAAACCTGGGCTGTCCCCAATATCCCTGCAGAGAGACAAACTGGAGGGATAATAAAGTGAGGCATTCTAGGTATGTGGTATGAAGGCAGTTTCAGGAGAGGCCAGATCTGGGACTTAAAGAGACATTTGAAAAGGGACTTCTGATGAGAGGCAGAAAACAGGGTCGGTTCTTTCCTCCTCTCTATCATACAAATTATTCAATATATACAAAAACCCAAAAGGACTTTTGAAAGAATATCTTCACACAGCTAAGAAAATATGTAAAACTCTATTTTTTAACGTTTATTATTTTATTTGGCTGCATTGGGTCTTAGTTGTGGCACATGGGATCTTCATTGCATCATGCGAAACTTTCATTGTGGCCCACAGTCTCTCTAGTTTGGTGTGAGAGCTCAGTTTCTCTGCGGCATGGGATCTTATTAATAGCTCCCTGACCAGGGATTGAACCCACATCACCTGCATTGCAGGGTGGATGATTAACTACTGGACAACGAGAGAAGTCCCTAAAAGTTTATTTTTGTAGTCTTGGAGTGTTATATCTAGTAATTCTAGTCCAAGAAAATTTATTTGCATAAGGCAGTTTTTTAAACTTGAAATGTCAAATTCTTACAAAATGAACTTACCTGCGTGCATAGCATATTGTCAACCCTTTGTTTTACTTGCTTCTGTCTTTCCCTGTATCTAGTGATCTTTTTTTTTTTTTTTTTTTTGTCTGGAAAAGATGGAAGGGGAATTGGAGTGAAGTGGTCAGAAAAAGGATGGTAGAGTAGAAAGTCAGGGATCAAAGAGTAACAAAAAAAGAGGGAAAGGGGGTTTTAGGAATAAGATGAGAGGGACAAAATGTTGGAAATGAAACTATACTTGGTTTTATATTATAAGCATTTAGTAGGTTAAAGCATTGGTTTCTGAAGAACTAAAAAAAAAAAAGTCTCAAAATAGAAAAAGGGAAAATAAGAGAGGATTGCAAGAAGACATACTGAACAAGGGAGGTGGCAGGGAAAAGACAAACTTATTTCCCATTAGCTCCCAAATGTATCAAAGCTTCCTAGAAATTTGTAATATTAACCCAGTTCTTCTGTACCAAAGCCACAGAGGTATTGTGTTTACTGGATGGGCAGGGTTTAAACAGTCAGAATATTAGCTTTTTTCTGACTTGGCGGGATTTGCTTTCATGTCCCGTCCTTGCTTACTCGCTTAGTCATGTCTGACACTTTGAGACTCTATGGTCTGTAGCCCACCAGGCTCTTCTGCCCATGGGATTTTCCAGGCAATCATACAAGAGTGGGTTGTCATGCCCTCCTCCGGGGGATCTCCCTGACCCAGGGATCGACACATGTCTCTGTCTCCTGCATTGGCAGGCCGATTCTTTACCACTAGGGCCACCAGGGAAGCCCTAGCCTACACCCCTACTCCCTGTAACGTTCCCCAAACCTATAAACACACACTATACGTTTCTCCTACTGGAAAAGATTCAGGTCTCTATAAAACTGTCGTTCAGCAAGAAAGCTTCTGCCTTATAAGGCAGGATGCTTTGTACCAGAGAATTAGTCATGCTTTGTTCCCTGGTCCAACCATATTTAGCATTTCTTTTTGTGACAGAACGTAAGCTCCATAAGGGCAGGACCTTGTCTGTCACCTTCAATGCTGTATCTTCTGCAGTGCTCACAACAGTATCTGACCCATGACAAATAATCAATAAATACTTGTTGGTACTTTTATCACTATGAAGAGGGAAGTATGCCAGAAGTTTTGGCCTCAGATTATAGGCAACTAAAATTGATATGTTTTACTGCACTTTTAAAATACTGAAGGATATTAACCCTTAGGCTTCCTGGATGCCAAACGCTGACATATTGCTTCTTGCCATATGTCTTATTTAGATTTTCTCCTAATATATTCCATTTTCCATCTATTTCTTTAAACGAACACAAAACATCAAGGCTACCTTATCTATGTATTAAGAATTCCCAATGAACTATAATTATTTTCTTGGATTCTTTCATTAGATTTTATTTTATGTCCCTTTCTATGATGTTTTAAAGATCATTTTGAGAGATTTCTTTCCCTGAGCCAGATATGACCCAGGAATACTTCGCTCTATTCTTTTACCTTTTTTTTTTTGAATGTGGATTGAGGGCGATGGTTATAGTGCTTGTCTCCTAGGTGTAGCTTAGCTTTGCCCTTCCTTTCCTTTTGTTTGCTTTCCTTTCCTTTCCCTCTCGCTCTCCTCTCCTGGTGGTTTTTCCAGGATGAATCTATCTGAAGTAAATGGATGCCAAAGTCTTATTAACCGAAGAATCTGGAGACTTTGAGTTTTTACTATATCTGGAGATGCAATCTTCGAGTTTATCTTCTTAGACTGCTTGGTTTTTATACTCCTGGTTGATGATATATAAAAGTGGTACTAGCAAGATTGAGCTATTATGTAGAACCCAGGTTGATGTATTAATTTGAGAGCTTATAAATAAAGAAATTTTCTTGGGTGTTTGCTTTTTGGAATAAAATAAAGTTTGATATTCTGGTGGTGATTTAGTTGCTGAGTTGTGTCTAACTCTTGCGACCCTGTGAACTGTAGCCAGCCAGGCTCCTCTGTCCATGAGATTTCACAAGCAAGAATACTGGAGTGGGTTGCCATTTCCTTTTCCGGGGGATCTTCAAAACCCAGGGATAAAACCTGGGTCTCTTGCACTAAAGGTGGTCTCCTGCATTGCAGGAAGATTCTTTACCAACTGAGTCAGCAAGGAAGTCCTATTAATACTTATAATATTAAAAATAACATTATAAGACACATCCTGTTTCCAGAGGCTTCTGAGGTCCTTTGGTATAAAGTTGACATTATTAAGTCTACTTTTTGTAGACTAAAGCACATTTACACACTGATCAGAAAATATATAACATTAAAATGTACTTCAGATACATATTCATGTTGGAACACATCAGGATCTCTGAATTCCCTCTTGTCTCCCTGATCATGGCATGCTATTCTTGCCTTCTGAACTTTTCACAGCATTCATAAACTTGATGTTTATAATATCTAGCCCTTTTATATTTATTTAATTAATGACTAATCTTCCTTTAAAGCCAAACTGAAATATCTTCCTTATGACACTTTATCCTATGGCTTTCAGTCAGTATGTAAACTTCCTTCTTTGTCATTCTTAGCTTTTAGCAATGTCATGCAATTTAACATCTGAATGATTCAACATTCATTGAAGATCCTTGTAGTACAAGTTAAAGTGTGGGCCTGTGGTCAACCAAATCTTGTTAGATTATTTATACTGTTTTAGGCACTGTAGTTTCTTCTTTTAAAAGATTAGGAAAGTAATACCTAACTTATAACCTGTTTTGATTAGCAATATATAAAGTGTAAAGTACATCAGTTCAGTTCAGTTCATTTCAGTCGCTAAGTTGTGTCCGACTCTTTGTGACACCATGAATCGCAGCACACCAGGCCTCCCTGTCCATCACCAACTCCTGGAGTTCACTCAGACTCACGTCCACCGACTCAGTGATGCCATCCAGCCATCTCATCGTCTGTCGTCCCCTTCTCCTCCTGCCCCCAATCCCTCCCAGCATCAGAGTCTTTTCCAATGAGTCAATTCTTCGCATGAGGTGGCCAAAGTACTGGAGCTTCAGCGTCAGCATCATTCCTTCCAAAGAAATCCCAGGACTGATCTCCTTCAAAATGGACTGGTTGGATCTCCTTGCAGTCCAAGGGACTCTCAAGAGTCTTCTCCAACACCACAGTTCAAACGCATCAATTCTTCGGCGCTCAGCTTTCTTCACAGTCCAACTCTCACATCCATACATGACTACAGGAAAAACCATAGCCTTGACTAGACGGACCTTTGTTGGCAAAGTAATGTCTCTGCTTTTCAATATGCTATCTAGATAGGTCATAACTTTTCTTCCAAGGAGTAAGCGTCTTTTATATTCATGGCTGCAATCACCATCTGCAGTGATTTTGGAGCCCAAAAAAATAAAGTCTGACACTGTTTCCACTGTTTCCCCATCTATTCCCCATGAAGTGATGGGGCCAGTAGCCATAATCTTCATTTTCTGAATGTTGAGCTTTAAGACAACTTTTTCACTCTCCTCTTTCACTTTCATTAAGAGGCTTTTTAGCTCCTCTTCACTTTCTGCCGTAAGGGTGGTATTATCTGCATATCTGAGGTTATTGATATTTCTGCAAGCAATCTTGATTCCAGCTTGTGCTTCTTCCAGTCCAGCGTTTCTCATTATGTGCTCTGCATAGAAGTTAAATAAGCAGGGTGACAATATACAGCCTTGACGTATTCCTTTTCCTATTTGGAACAACCAGTCTGTTGTTCCATGTCCAGGTCTAACTGTTGCTTCCTGACCTGCATACAGATTTCTCAAGAGGCAGGTTAGGTGGTCTGGTAATCCCATCCCTTTCAGAATTTTCCACAGTTTCTTGTGATCCACACAGTCAAAGGCTTTGGCATAGTCAATAAAGCAGAAACAGATGTTTTTCTGGAACTTTCTTGCTTTTTCCATGATCCAGCGGATGTTGGCAGTTTGATCTCCAGTTCCTCTGCCTTTTCTAAAACCAGCTTGAACATCTGGACGTTCACAGTTCACATATTGCTGAAGCCTGGCTTGGAAAATTTTGAGCATTACTTTACTAGCATATGAGATGAGTGCAATTGTGTGGTAGTTTGAGCATTCTTTGGCATTGTCTTTCTTTGTGATTGGAATGAAAACTGACCTTTTCCAGTCCTGTGGCCACTGCTGAATTTTCCAAATTTGCTGGCATATTGAGTGCAGCACTTTCACAGTGTCATCTTTAAGGATTCGAAATAGCTCAACTGGCATTCCATCACCTCCACTAGCTTTGTTTGTAGTGATGTTTTCTAAGGCCCACTTGACTTCACATTCCAGGATGTCTGGCTCTAGGTGAGTGATCACACCATCATGATTATCTTTGTCGTGAAGTTTTTTTGCACAGTTCTTCTGTGTATTCTTGCCACTTCTTTTAATATCTTCTGCTTTGGGCAGGTCGATACCATTTCTGTCCTTTATCGAGCCCATCTTTGCATGAAATGTTCCCTTGGTATCTCTAATTTTCTTGAAGAGATCTCTAGTCTTTTCCATTCTGTTGTTTTCCTCTATTTCTTTGCACTGATGGCTGAGGAAGGTTTTCTTATCTCTTCTTGCTGTTCTTTGGAACTTTGCATTCAAATGCTTGTATCTTTCCTTTTCTCCTTTGCTTTTCACTTCTCTTCTTCTCACAGCTATTTGTAAGGCCTCCTCAGACAGCCATTTTGCTCTTTTGCATTTCTTTTCCATGGAGATCGTCTTGATCCCTGTCTCCTGTACAATGTCATGAACCTGTACAGTGTCACAAATCTGACACAATGTGGTCTGCTGGAGAAGGGAATGGCAAACCACTTCAGTATTCTTGCCTTGAGAACCCCATGAACAGTATGAAAAGGCAAAATAATAGGATACTGATAGAGGAACTCCTCAGGTCAGTAGGTGCCTAATATGCTACTGGAGATCAGTGGAGAAATAACTCCAGAAAGAATGAAGGGATGGAGTCAAAGCAAAACCAAACCCAAGTTGTGGATGTGACTGGTGATAGAAGCAAGGTCCGATGCTGTAAAGAGCAATATTGCATAGGAACCTGGAATGTCAGGTCCATGAATAAAGGCAAATTGGAAATGGTCAAACAGGAGATGGCAAGAGTGAACGTCAACATTCTAGGAATCAGTGAACTAAAATGGACTGGAATGGGTGAATTTAACTCAGATGACCATTATATCTACTACTGCGGGCAGGAATCCCTCAGAAGAAATGGAGTAGCCATCATGGTCAACAAAAGAGTCTGAAATGCAGTACTTGGATGCAATCTCAAAAATGACAGAATTATCTCTGTTCGTTTCCAAGGCAAACCATTCAATATCACAGTAATCCAAGTCTATGCCCCAACCTGTAACATTGAAGAAGCTGAAGCTGAATGGTTCTATGAAGACTTACAAGACATTTTAGAACTAACACCCAAAAAAGATATCCGTTTCATTACAGGCGACTGGAATGCAAAAGTAGGAAGTCAAGAAACACCTGGAGTAACAGGCAAATTTGGCCTTGGAACACGGAATGAAGCAGGGCAAAGACTAATAGAGTTTTGCCAAGAAAATGCACTGGTCATAGCAAACACCCTCTTCCAACAACACAAGAGAAGACTCTACACATGGGCATCACCAGATGGTCAACACCAAAATCAGATTGATTATATTCTTTGCAGCCAAAGATGGAGAAGCTCTATACAGTCAACAAAAACAAGACCGGGAGCTGACTGTGACTCAGATCATGATCTCCTTATTGCCAAATTCAGACTTATATTGAAGAAAGTAGGGAAAACTACTAGACCATTCAGGTATGACCTAAATCAAATCCCTTATGATTATACAGTGGAAGTGAGAAATAGATTTAAGGGACTAGATATGATAGAGTGCCTGATGAACTATGGACGGAGGTTCGTGACATTATAAAGTACATATATGCTTTAAATCCTTTAAAATACATAAAGAAATCAATATTTTAGGGACTTTGCATTGTGCCTGGCATGTGGTTAGTATAAGTTGTAGCTATTACGGTGTTGTTTTTGTATAATTCTCATCAGTCTTCATCCTAGATGGTTGGTAAGTTCCATAAGGATATGCTCTCTTTCATATACTTTTGTACTTCACATAGGGTTCAGCACTGTTATGAACATATGGGATATAATGGTTTTGGACATATGTAGCAGTGGTTAGTGATTGCTGTCATAAAAAATGATACCTTTTGAAAAGTGAATTGAAGTATTTGGTTCTAATGTGTGTGTGTGTGTGTGTTGTTTTAAATATGTATATTTTATTGAAGTATAGTTGACTTACAATGTTTCAGGTGCACAGCAAGGTGATTAAGTTATATAAACACACATATATATTTTTTGAAAATTTTTTCCATCATAAGTTATTGCACGATATTTACTATAGTTCCTTATTCTATATAGTAAACCTTTGTTGCTTGTTGCATATCTATTTTTTATTTAGAAATCGAGCATTCTATTCATACTAAGTCAAACAAATAGAATAAAAATGTCATAATTTTTTTATTTAGGCAAAAATTCATAGGTTTTTCTATAATATATATTTATGTAAATATGTATAAATAACTTTTCTACTATGCTTGATAAAGTCTTGAGAAAGAACATAAAAACAAAAAAGAGAAGAGATGGATAAACTGGAGAACATAAACTAAATGAAGGGACTTCCCTTGTGGCTCAGAGGGTAAAGTGTCTGCCTACAATGTAGGAGACCCAGGTTCAATCCCTAGGTGGGGAAGATCCCCTGGAGAAGGAAATGGCAACCCACTCCAGTACTCTTGCCTGGAAAATCCCATGAATGGAGGAGCCTGGTAGGCTACAGTCCACAGGGTCACAAAGAGTCAGACATGACTGAGCCACTTTACTTCAAACTAAATGAAATGGGAGCACTGAATATGAAATAGAAAATGTGAAATAAACTAGATAAAAGTAGAAGATCCTCATATAGTCCAGTTGTTTTTAAACATGACTGCTCATTAGAAACATATCTGGAACTCTGGAGAAAAAAAACAATACTTGAGCATTTGTATTTTTCAAAAATTATCAAGATAATTCTGATATGTTTCTAGATTTTAAAAACTGATTACAGGTTTTTATGGTCGATACTAGTTTTGGTGGCATAGAGTTCTATATTTCTGTTGACCAATCATGATACAGTGGTATTAAGTGAATAATAGTTATGTAATCACAATAGTAAAAGATGTTTATCAGTTTTCACAGTCAATAGCCAGACAAAAAATAAAAGATAATTGCAATTGCAAGTCATAATGGGAACATCATTAACTTAACAATATAAAATAATTACATACAATTTGGGGTCAGGCAGAGTGATGTGGTGAGTGGAAGTGCATACGTGCACATGTTTGCATCCACCCAGCCATTCTATATCTTTTGGTTGGTACATTTAATCCATTTTCATTTAAGGTGATTATTGATATGTATGATCCAGTTACCATTTTCTTAATTGTTTAGGGGTTATTTTCTGTAGGTCTTTCTTTCTCTTGTGTTTCCTGCCTAGAGAAGTTCCTTCAGCATTTGTTGTAAAGCTGGTTTGGTGGTGCTGAATTCTCTTAACTTTTGCTTGTCTGGAAAGCTTTTGATTTCTCTGTCAAATCAAAGGAGAGTCTTGCTGGGTAGAGTTCGTGGTTGTAGGTTCTTACCTTTCATTGCTTTAAATATGTCATGCCATTCCCTTCTGGTTTGTAGAGTTTCTGTTGAGAAATCAGCTGATAGCCTGATGGGAGTTCCTTTGTATGTTACTTGTCATTTTTCCCTTGTTGCTTTTAATAGCTCTGTCTCTCATTTTTGTCAGTTTGATTACTATGTGTCTCAGTGTGTTCCCCTTTGGGTTTATCCTGCCTGGGACTCTCTGTGCTTCCTGGACTTGGCTGATAATTTCTCTTCTCGTGTTTGGGAAATTCTCAGCAATTATGTCTTCAAATATTTTCTCGAGTCCTTTCTTTCTCTGTCTTTTCTCCTTCTGGGACCCCTATAATGCCAATGTTGGTGCATGTAATGTTGTTCCAGAGGTCTCTCAGTCTTCCTTTCTTTTCATTCTTTTTTCTGTATTCTGTTTTGCGGCAGTGATTTCCACCATTCTGTCCTCCAGGTCATTTATCTGTATTCCTGCCTCAGTTATTCTGCGATTGATTCCTTCCAGTGTATTATTCACCTCTGTTTGTTTGTTCTTTAGTTTTCCTGGGTCTTTGGTGAACATTTCTTGTATCTTCTCAACCTTTGCCTCCATTCTTTTTCTGAGATCCTGGATCATCTTCACTATCATTATTATGAATTCTTTTTCTGGAAGGTTGCCTATCTCAATTTCATTTAGTTGTTTTTTTTTTGGATTTTATCTTGTCCCTTCATCTGGGACATAACTTTCTGCTTTTTCATCATGATTAACTTTCTGTAATATGGTTTCTGTTTTAGCTGCTGTGAGACTGTGCTTCTTCTGTCTGCCCTCTAATGGATGAGGCTAAGAGGCTTGTGTAAGCTTCTTGATGGGAGGGACTGGCAATGGGAAAAACTGGGTCTTGCTCTGGTGGGCAGGGCCTTGTTCAGTAAAGCTTTAATCCAGTTATCCGGTGATGGGTGAAGCTGCACTCCCTCTGTGGTAGCTGTTTGGCCTAAAGTGGTAACCCAGCCCTGGGGTCTACAGGCTCTGTGGGATGGTAAATAGTGAACTCCAATAGGGTTTACTCCAAGGGGGACCTTCCAGTGTCCCCATCCCTGTGGTGAACCCCTGCTGACCCATGCCTCCACAGGAGGCCCTCCAACACTAGCAAATAGTTTTGGTTCAGTCTCCTGTGGGGTCACTGCTTCTCTCCTCTGGATCTTGGTGCACCCAAAGTTTTTTTTGTGCCATCCAAGCCTGGAGTCTCTGTCTCCCCTAGTCCTCTGGAAGGCCTGTAATCACATCCTGCTGGCCCTCAAGGCCAGATTCCCTGGGGATTCCCAGTCCCTTTGTCAGATCCCCAGGCTGGGAAGCCTGATGTGGGGTTCAGAACCTTCATAATAGTGTTGGAACATCTTTGGTATCATTGTTCTCCAGTCTGTGGGTCACTCACCCAGTGGCTATGGGATTTTATTTTGTCATGAATGTGCCCCTCCTACTGTCTTGCTGTGGCTTCTTCTTTTGCCTTAGGACATGGAGTATCTTTTTCTGGTGGGTTCCAGAGTCCTCCTGTCGATGGTTGTTCAACAGCTAGCTACAATTTCGGTGTTCTTGCAGGAGGGTATGAGTAAACATCCTTCTGCTCCACTATCTTGAACTGGAAACCCTAATGTGTTCTTGAGGTAGTGTCTTTTGTTGGGTAGTAAAATTAAGGTACTGAGTATTGTGTTGTGATTATCTGTGACAGAAGTAGTGTATTAGACCTAATGTTCTGACTAAGCTCAAACTCATGTAATAATTACAACACATGTACCTAAACTTCCCTTGTGGTTCCAAGTAGTATCATTCAGTAAAATACTGTTCTCTCTTTAGTGATGATGTTCAGGAGTGAACACTGCCTTTTTCTTTTACTGAGCTGAGTAAGTTAATTCCTTTCGATAACTCCAAAACCTGAAGCGTGCGAGAAATAAATCTGATGAATTTTATGTAGTAAAAATGACTGCAAGTTAATACCTTGCATTAAGAAATAAAATCCTAGATAGATAATGACTGACCACATAGAAAAGAATCCTAGGCTTACCCTGGAACTCAAGAATTCTGGGGGACACCAGACAGCAATGTAGGGTTCTTGTGAAATCAATGCTTAGCAAAACAAAACAGATAGTTTTTAGGCTGGTTGTTTTTGTGCTATAGCACATAGAATAGAAGAAGTTGACAAATTTTAAGTATTAGTCTTTAGCCATATAAAGGCTTATAGAAATAAAAATATTGTGGATCATCTTGGATAAGGGGATATTCAATGATATTGCACTGGGAGTTGTCTATCTGTAAGGACAGTGTAAGGGAAAACTAACTTCCCACTTTCGTTAACATTAAAATGGAAGTTGTAAATATATTTCACCTAAGAACTTTAAAAATAAAGTACACATGCACCTGGGATTACTTAGATGCAGTCTAAGAAAGAGTGTAATGGGAGCGGAATGAGTGTTACGAGGAGGTGCTAACCTTCTAGGAAGAGAGTTCTATAAGCAATAGGTTCACTTCATTGGCCTTTGTTGGGTGAAATATGTTAATAGATCAATTGGGAGAAGATCCTTCTCTTACATGTTCTGTAATTAATCCAAATCTCTTGAAAGAGTTCTGATTGAATTATTCCCTTTAAGAGTAAGTGAACCCAAAACTGCTGCATTAAAAATATTTATGTCTATCTTAGACGGTATTCTGTTTCTTATTTGTCATATCAAGTGAAATGGTTATTTATGCCACTTATAAAACTGTTTCTGAAGATTCCAAAGCATTTCAGACATCATTTAAAAACTGAACAGATATTGAAAATGTTGGATTATAGTACAGTGTGCTACAAAAAAGTCCAAACAGTCCAAATATGCTTTACTCTGGTCCACTGCATATGCAATTCTGTTTTTACTCAATTGCACATAGCTGTTTGTCTCACAGGGGAAAAAAAGATGGCATTAAATTTATTCTTCAGTTTTCTGATTCGGAGAGAAGTTTGGGTGCATCATTCAAGGTCGTCTTGAATCAGTAGCAGAATCAAAATTAATATTCACATTTCCTAACTTCTAGCTTATTGCAATAGCCATTCAACTATTTTTACTCCTTCATAAACTGCAGATCTTTATAAGGTGATTTCATTTTCTATAGCTATAGTATGAATTTAAAACACCTTATGGATTTTTATAGAAGAACCTCATCGTGTATTTAAAAACAAATGATCAAAATGATGCATATTATATACTTGTTCTCCTTCTAAACTGTGATTTCCACGTTGTATACAGTTAATAGTCATGACAAATAAGTTTATTCTATTAAACTAGTAAAGTAAAACATTAGAGAGAAATCTTTTCAGTTCTAAGGTTTGCTATTCTGTTTCCATCTGTTTTCTCCAGAGTTTAGTTTATTGGTGGCAATTAGGTAGAGAGCTGTTGAATAAAAAATGCACTAACTGATTTTCATGCACCAGAAAAGATTTATTAATTTTTTTTACAAGGTTGTTTGCTATATGACTGTTTGCCTTATGGGAAGCTTATAGCTACTTTATAGTGAGGAATGCTTATTGAAATAGTTACTTCTTTGTTATGGGTTGTTTTCAAAATTTACAATGCTGATAGGAATTTTAGAGGTGGTAAAAAAACTTTAGTAACTGCATTAAAGTGGCACTTAGTTGTTCATGTCTTATATTGATATACCTAAGTCTATAAGATTGTCAATAAAAGTTGGTATTGAGAAATTAAAATTCTAAAAGAGTTAATTCTGAAAATGGTATTTCTCTAATTTCTTTTGTAGTTTGAAAGTGACCTTTCTGAAATAGGTCACTATTGAGATAGTCACAAATGAGATAACTTTTCACTGGTAGGATTGTGACCTCTGGAGGCTTAAGATGAAAACCAAAGAGGATATAGAAGAATCAGTCAGTGAACTTCAAACTAAAGAGTTTTTGTGTGTTATTAGCTCAGTTGTATTCCACTCTTTGTGACCCCATAAACTGTAGCCCCACCAGACTTCTCTGTCCATGGAATTCTCCAGGCAAGAATGCTGGAGTAGGCAGCCATTCTTTTCTCCAGGGGATCTTCAAGGATTGAACCTGGGTATCCTGCATTGAAGGCAGATTCTTTACTGTCTGACCCACCAGGGAAGAATTCATCTAACTCGACTGTTATATTTTAGGTGTGAAGAAAATGAGGCACAGGGGGATTAGATGTCTTGTACAAGGTTATACCCTTTGTTAATACAGAGCTGGGACAATAGCAGGAAGCGATATTTTCTTTGGATCTGTTCTGAGGAACTGGGGTCCCATCCATAGGATCTCAAAGAGTCGGACAGGATTAAGCAGCTACACTTTCTTTTCTTTCTGAGTCTTTTAGCATAAATCAGTCAGGTGTATATTGATCCTTTGGTATCTCTGGTTTGTATTCTGAATGTAATTATAGGTACTTTTAACATATGTGTGTGTGTGTATGTGTATATTATATAAACTGTGTTTGACATTGAGTTGCATATAAATGGAAATCATTCAATAGTGTCATTTTTTGAAATGGAAAGACAATGCAATAATATTACAACATTTTAGAAGAGGTAGGGATTATATGGGGCTCAGTGGTAACACTTACAATGTGGTATCCGCAGGAGACGTGGGTTGGATCCCTGGGTCGGGAAGATGCCCTGGAGGAGGGCAGGGCAACACACTACAGTATTCTTGCCTGGAGAATCCCATGAACAGAGGAGCCTGGCGGGCTACAGTCCATAGGGTCGCAAAGAACTGGACACAACTGAAGTCACTTAGCACACAGGGCACAGGGATTATTATATGCATCACCTAGTTCAACCACTTCAGTACATGGATATGCAAATAATTCAGAAAAGATGATTTTGTTCTTTTCTGTTGCATAGGAATTTTTATTTCTTTGGTAATACCTAGATCCTGTGCCCTCTAAATCAGTGCTTCCTAAACTTTAATATGTATACAAATAGCAAGGGGAATTTTGTTGAAGTACAATTTTTGATTCAGTAGATTTAGAGTGAGACTGGAAAGTTAAGCTCCCTGTTGATGCTTATGTTACCCGTCCATGGTCCACAGTTCAAGTATCAGTGGAGTTTCAGTACTAAATTGTAGGAGACCATTTTTTCCAGTTGTGTCTGAAAAGCCTAATACAGTCCCTGGAACATAGTAAGTACTTAATAAATATCTTAAATTTGAGTTATGGTCCAGTAGTAAGATTCATGTCTATGTTTGGACATAGAAGATATTGCTCCCCTACTATAATTTCCCTTCTCACAAATTTTATAGTTTATTTTGATGTTTCACTGTCATGTGAAAGGACACATTTATCCATGTGCATATTATATTTTTATGGATTACGTATTTTAGTAGTTGTAGAAATTGTCCTTTGCATATTTTTGCTGCAAGTGAAAGATTGCATATGAGGAAAGCTAGTGTAAGATACAGATTGCTGAAGAAGAGTGAGAATATAGTAGTGTTCGTTGTGATCTGGCCAGACTGACCATGGGACAAGCTGGTATTGGTTCAGCAGCATTCGCTCCGGAAAAGTAAGCTTGATCACATACTATACAACTGATGAAAATTAAAGTCTCAAACACATTCTTGTTAAATTGGTGTATCCAAGTTGTGTGTCTCTACTTGAGTATACAGTCAGAAAACATCACAATGACTGTTACTGTGTCCTTGTCAGGCTAAAAGATTACTGCTATCCTGATGGCTCTCTGTGTTGATAGTAGTGCCTGGAGTATGCCTAGAGCACCACTGGCTAAAATTCAAAGGAACTATTGATGCTGCTTAGATGAGGGCAATGGTTCTGCTGACAGCAGAGCTTTAAACTTATGCACACACCAATCATGCTGCCTTTTGAAGACGTAAAGCTGTTTGTTTTAAAGGGGCTGATTGCCAGAAGGCTAATTTAATATGTAATGAGATATTTCAGTTTTTCCTTTATTTTTTAAAAGCACACTCAGTTTTTGTTCTCTAAAATACCATATTTGGTTAGTTTCAAGTTTTCCATTTAGGAGGAAGCTAATCAGCTTTTATGTTATTTCTCATGCTCCAAATGTGACAGCAGTAGAAACACATGCTGAAATACATCTAGGTGAGGGGAAATAGCACCAGAAGATGAAGCAGGATTGCTGGCTTGCTTTGCATTTTGTTCAGTGATTTACAAGGCTATGTATATCTATAGGTTTTCTTCCATGCAATCTGGTTTCAAAAGCCAAAAAATTAATCTAGTTAATATTCTTCAAAGTCATATTACATTTGAAGTGAGATATCTTTGAATTTTTGCAATGTAAGTCGCTTTTCTTCTATGAGCAGCTGATACTTGTATTCATTGACCAGGTTAATAATATTTTGCTTAATATTTTTAATATCACCTAGGAGCTTTTAGCAAGATGCCACAACCAACCTATAATTTACACTGTAGTCTTCTCTTAACTGTATTTTTGTGAATCTGATTTTTTCTCTATTGTATCACATGACATTAATACATGGTAATATTCTCTATATAAATGCTGCTCATATTCTTATAGCATCTGGTTGCACCACAGTTAAGTATTTGTCATGTACTCCATTACAAAATCTTTGTTCCAAAGGAGCTGTATGAGCCTATTAGGTATATACACAATTAAGCAGGTAATGATCTGTTGCTGCATCCATTCAGCATCAACAGCTGACCTGTGGTTGATTTTCCAAACGTGGTGCTGGTTGCTGATAGGAGTTCCTTAGATTAGGGGATTAAACTGTTTTGATTATTTTGAGGCCTTTTTTTGTGTTCTGATTTTAAGTTACATATTTTGTAGCCTCACTTTTTGCTTCATGAAGACATCATATTATTTTCCCATTCTGATTTAGATATTGATATTTGTGTCTATTGTGCTAAGCTCTCTACTCAAACCTTGGAAATTACTGAAACTTCTTGGTATTTTCAATTGTGCAGAATGAATGGTACACCAGATGTTTTATCGCAGATAGTTATATATTTATGTCTTCATCCTAAATTTATATTTGTAAAATTAAAGGTAATTGTGTTTAGGTCATTTCCAGTGCTTTAATGTTAAAATCATTAAGAATAGTTAGGATACTTTTGACAATTTCGTTAATCATCATCTGTGAATTTCGAGATGAAATGTGGTAAATTACTCAAGCTTTAGAGCTTCTTTATCAGTTTTTGAGTCAAAAATTGAGTTCAAAGCTCGTTTTCTCAGGATTTTTTACTTTGGATCAGAGCAGCATATCCTGAGGGTATCACGTGAATAAAGAAAATTTTAGGCAAGCATCAGTGTGCATTTTTGAAAAAAAATTGATAGAAACTTTTAGCCTGCCTCTTGCTCATTCTAATAAAAACATGTCTGTGTTATACAGTAAGAGTAGACACATTTAAGGTCAAAAGACCAACTGGGGAATGATCTTCATTTTACTC
Organism: Capra hircus; assembly: GCF_001704415.2. Taxonomy (NCBI): domain Eukaryota; kingdom Metazoa; phylum Chordata; class Mammalia; order Artiodactyla; family Bovidae; genus Capra; species Capra hircus. The sequence goes on from NC_030835.1 coordinate 21,627,818, forward strand.
AGGACATGGGAAACATTAAATCTAAAGACTAAGCTGAAGTAAATGAACTAAGTATACCTGGAGTTTGTTTTGAACTTAGAAGAAACTATCTTTTTGGAATATCTTTGAAATCTATCATGAAAAACAGGGAGTACATAACTCCTGGCTTAAGATATTTGACCTTTTTTAATGCTTAAATATTGGGCTACAATTAGATCCCTGAAAGAGAAAATCAAAGTATACAAGCAGTGGGGTGTTTATAAAGTAAAGGAAACTTAAATTAGATTTTGTATTAAATAATGTATGATATGTAAGTTAGCCCTTGTGAACATGTGGTGCTCACAAGAGACTTGTATCAAAGGCTGGGCATTTTATTGTGCTCCATACATCTGGTTGTGCAAATAGAATATTTTGATAAATTTGTTACTCTGTAGTTCAAAAGGGTTTGGAATGGTTTATTTCTTACCCTTAAGAACCAGTTTCACACATTGCTGATATATAAAATTAGTAATTTCTTAATGTCATTGGGATATAAATATGAAAAAAATCAAAGATGAGAATTTTACAGAATGTTTGTATAAGTGGAATAGATGTTATCATCCTGCATTTTTAAGGTATTTCTGCATTGGTTCTGTATGAGACCTGAGATCAGGGAACACAATCTAAGATCTTGGAGTACACTAAAAAAACTGTTGATACTAAAGAGCATGGGTAATTATGAGTATTTTTAGGATAGATAGAGTGATAACATTATTTTTTATGAAATTTCACATTAAAACATTTATTTGAAGACTAATAAGCTAAACAGAGCATTAACACTCTAGAATAATGAAAAAAAAAGTTAAGATTAACATATAGCGTGTTGAAGGTGAAATGAATAGTCTCTATGAGTGCTCTGAAAAAAATATGTATATCAGAGGAATTATGACAGCAGGAATAATATATAATTTATTATTATTAATGAAAATTATGACCCATGTTTCTTGTTTATAGTTCTGATGGTGAACTTTATTCCAGGAACAGGAACGTCGCTCAGTCGTGTCCGACTCTTTGCGACCCCATGGACTGTAGCCAACCAGGCTCCTCTGTCCATGGGATTTTTCAGGCAATAGTACTGGAGTGGATTGCCATTCCTTCTCCAGCGGATCTTCCTGACCCAGGGATCGAACCTGGGTCTCCTGCGCTCTAGACAGACGCTTTACTGTCTGAGCCACCAGGGAAGTCCTAAAACTTTATTCCAAAATTGATGGAATTAGGACAATGGCAAGGATTTATTTAATTGCATCATGTTATAAGCAATTAAAAATTTCTTCATAACAGGTAATCATGTTCTCAAATAATAACTCATACCATATCTATCCACTTATATGAATAGTCTCCTTAACTCTACCATACTCTAAAACTGGTTTTGCAAAAGGTTCTCTTGGGCTAGGACTGGAATAAACAATAGGGGATGAGAGCATTCTGCTGAAAAGGAAACTCAAAATTATTATGGAGTGATTTGGGAAATTTGGATTTTTTTAAAGAAAATGCATAAAAAATAATGAGATAATGTATTAAATCTTACAAAAACCTGAAACTTGGCTTCAGTAAAGGCAGAAAATACTTCATTATTTTTTAAAATTTATCTTCCTCCTAAGTACTATCACAAGCCATATATTCATGAATAAAATCCCCACCAGCATGTGAGGTTAGTCTATTGAAATTAAAAAGGCATGTGTAAGTCTGTCACCTAGCAAGATAAAAGCTGTGTTCTCTGTGCATGGAAACCATTTTCTACTAGAGAGAAAAAAAATAATAGAATTATAAAGTGAGTTTAGGGAAAGGGGATAGACTTTTCCCAGCATTATGTAAATATTTTCTACTAGGGCTATCTGATATCAGAAACATACTATGCAGCAATTCACTTTAATAAAAAATAGTTGATAATTCTTCACAAAACAACAGTGTGACTTTTAGTGTATGTAACTGTTCATTTACAGGTTATTGACAGAGAGGTTGGAATGCTAGCAAGACACTGCCTATTTGATACTCTATAGTAATAAAGATTTCTCATCTCTGAAGCTATAGGAATGTCTACTACACAGGCTAGTTCTTTAGGTTACCTAATTCTTACAATTACTATGTGATGAGAATGTTATTATAGGGTTATGACCTGAGCCTTGCAGTAATGGTTGAAAACAGGTTATATTTTGATAATGTCCCATAAGAACAAGCCTATTGGTTCCAGTCTCTACTCTCTCCATTCTTTCCCAATTCATTATGAAAAAGACTGATGGAATTCCTAATGCTTAATGGGTAGACAGTGGGATTGTCTGAAAGGAGTGCCAAAGACACAGTATAAGAAGGGGTGTGGATGAGCACATGGTAGACATAAGGGAAAAATGAGTTGTTGTTGGGGGATCTAATGGTCTGGAGGGCACATGGTAACTGCTAGAGAAATATTAAATGGGAGATTGATATGGAAAAGTTAAGAGTTCAGGGTAATATGGAATTGGGGTTACTTTCCTGGAAGCAAAATGCAAGATTGTATGGTATAATTTTACTTTGAGACATTAATTATATACTTTTGCTGTTTTCTCCCCTGGACTGCTTACACTGAAGTTTCAAAAGAAGTTTCAAAGATGTTTCAAAGAAGTTTCAAATCAGGCATACTTAAACAAATTTTGCAAATACTTAATGTTGTATAAAGAGAGGCAAGTAGGCATAACCAGATTGTCTCTTCCTCTGTTTCCTGCCACCTTAGGAAACACTCCCCCAAACTGGGGAGATGGAGGAGAATTTGATGAGAATAGACCAAACTTAGATATTGTTTTTATTCCTGTCTCCTACCACTGTCTGTACTCAGTTCAGTTCAGTTGCTCAATTGTATCCAACTCTTTGTGACCCCATGGACTGCAGCACGCCAGGCTTCCCTGTTCATCACCAAGTCCCAGAGCTTGCTTAAACTCATGTCCATCAAGTTGGTGATGCCATCCAACCATCTCATTCTCTGTTGTCTCCTTCTCCTCCTGCCTTCAATCTTTCCCAGCAGCAGGGTCTTTTCCAATGAGTCAGTTTTTCGCATCAGGTGGTCAAAGTATTGGAGTTTTAGCTTCAGTATCACTCCTTCCAATGAACAACCAGGACTAATCTCCTTTAAGATGGACTGGTTGGATATCCTTGCAGTCCAAGGGACTCTCAAGAGTCTTCTCCAACATCACAGTTCAAAAGTATCAATTCTTTGGTGTTCAGCTTTCTTTATAGTCCAACTTTCACATGCATATATGATTACTGGAAAAGCGATAGCTTTGACTAGATGGACCTTTGTCTGCAAAGTAATGTCTTTGCTTTTTGATATGATGTCTGGGTTGGCCATAGCTTTTCTTCCAAAGAGCAAGAGTCTTTTAATTTCATGGCTGCAGTCACCATCTGCAGTGATTTTGAAGCCCAAGAAAATAAATCTGTCACTGTTTCCATCATTTCCCCATCTATTTACCATGAAGTGATGGGACTAGATGCCATGATCTTAATTTTCTGAATGTTGAGGTTTAAGCCAACTTTTTCACTCTCTTCTTTCACTTTCATCAAGAAGCTCTTTAGTGTCTCTTTGCTTTCTGCCATAAGGGTGGTGTCATCTGCATATCTGAGGTTACTAATATTTCTCCTGACAATCTTGATTCCAGCTTGTGCTTCACCCAGCCTGGCATTTCTCATGATGTACTCTCTATATAACTCTTTAAGGCTGTTAAATATACAGCCTTGACCTACTCCTTTCCCAATTTGGAACCAATCCATTGTTCCATGTCTAGTTCTAACTGTTGCTTTTTGACCTGCGTACAGATTTCTCAGGAGGCAGGTAAGGTGGTCTGGTATTCCTAGCTCTTTAAGAGTTTTCCACAGTTTGTTGTGATCCACACAGTCAAAGGCTTTGGCATGTTCAATAAAGCAGAAGTATTTGTTTTTCTGGAGTTCTCTTGTTTTTTCTATGATCCAGTGGATGTTGGCAGTTTGACCTCTGGTTCCTCTGGCTTTTCTAAATCCAGCTTGAACATCTGAAAGTTGTTGTTTCACATACTGTTGAAGCCAAGTTTGGAGAATCGGAGAATTTTGAGCATTACTTTCCTAGCATGTGAGAAGATTGTAATTGTTTGGTAGTTTGAACATTCTTTGGTATTGCCTTTCTTTGGGATTAGAATGAAAACTGACCTTTTCCAGTCCTGTGGCCACTGCTGAGTTTTCCAAATTTGCTAGCATATTGAGTGCAGCACTTTCACAACATCATCTTTTAGGATTTGAAATAGCTCAACTGTGACTCCATCACCTCCACTAGCTTTGTTTGCAGTGACACTTTCTAAGGCCCACTTGACCTCACACTCCAGGATGTCTGGCATGAGCATTGTGGTTATCTGGGTCATGAAGATCTTTTTTGTACAGTTCTTCTATGTATTCTTGCCACCTCTTCTTAATATCTTCTGCTTCTGTTAGGTCCATATCATTTTTGTCCTTTATTGCCTATCTTTGCATGAAATGTTCCCTTGGTATCTCTAATTTTCTTGAAGAGATCTCTAGAATTTCCTATTATAATGTGTTGCTCTATTTCTTTACATTGATATCCTAGGAAGGCTTTCTTATCTCTCGTTGCTATTCTTTGGAACTCTGCATTCAGATGGCTATATCATTCTTTTTCTCCTTTGCCTTTAGGTTTTCCTCTTTTCTCAGCTATTTGTAGACTCTTCAGGCAACCATTTTGCTTTTTTGCATTTCTTTTTCTTGGGGATGATTTTGATCACAGCCTCCTGTACAATGTTACGAACCTCTGTCCATAGTTCTCCAGGCACTCTGTCCATCAGGTCTAATCCCCATGAATCTATTTGTCACTTCTACTGTATAATCTTAATGGATTTGATTTAGGTCATATCTGAATGGTCTAGTGGTTTTCTCTCCTTTCTTCAGTTTAAGTCTGAATTTTGTAATAAGGAGTTCATGATGTGAACCACAGTCAGCTCTTGGTCTTGTTTTTGTTGACTTTATAGAGCTTCTCCATCTTCGGCTGCAGAGAATATAATCAATCTGATATTGACATTGGCCATCTGGTGATGTCCGTGTGTGGAGTTGTCTCTTGTATTTTGGGACTGTCTGTACTACTGTCTGTAGTACTATCTCTACTGCTCTCGCATTTTGATAGGGTGGGGGATATAATATAACTTATCTGAGACGACCAATGAATCCTAGATCTAAGCTGAGAGTAGAAAGGTTTCTGAAGATCTTAAGTCAGAGTGAGTTTTTTCTGCCATGTTGTGAGCCAGAATATTTTTTCAATTCTGAATTAGTGGGGGAGGACATCAGATAATTTCCTTGGGACCTGAGTGTTGAGCAGGATTCATCTAAGAGAGGGAGTCAGGGAGCCTGGTTGCATGGAGGTGACAGGGGCAGCAGATAAAAGGATAGGTGAGGAAGGTTGTAGCTGACTGCAGGTGTCACCAGTGCCACAGGATGCAGTGGGAACTGAGAGAGCTATGGACTGTCTTGTTGCCATATGAGCGAGCGCTCTCCAGTGCTGAAGACCAGGTGGGCGGAGTTGCTTCAGGAACAGGAGGCCTGTAACGGACCAAGGCAGATCCAGGTGGATGTGTAGATGGCTGTATTCCCAACTGTCCTGTGTTGGCAGCTGAATGGACCCTTCTGTGTCTTAGACTCATCCCCAGGGAGGAGGAATCAGGAGAAAAATCTGAGAAAACGGTTTAACTTGAATGTGATTGAATTGAGTATGACTGGGAAATCACTGAAATGGACCGAGTTTACTTGAATGGGATTCAATGAAATTTCTGCTCTGAGCAAAGTAGGGCTTAGAATAAAGAAATTAACTTTATTATAGAAAAATTTGTCCATTATACTTCAATAAAGCTGAAAAAAAACACACAAAGTTACAGTTTTGCACCTTTGCATTCATGTTTGTGAAATCTGTATTTGCTATAAAGTTCCAAATCCAGAACTCAATGAGGCAACATTGTGATGTTTGGAAATACAGCAGAGATTTAGATGGGGGTGTGTATGTGTGTGTGTGTGTGTGTGTGTGTGTGTGTGTAGCACCAGAGGCTTTATCATTTACTTTGGTTTTGTATTCCACTTTGCCCATAGCCAGCTGGGATAATCAGTTCATTAGGGTTTCCAGATAAAATATAGTATGCCCAGTTACATTTTAATTTCAGATAAATGACAGTTTTCTAGTATAAGTATGTCTTGAATATTGCATGGTACCTCCTTATCCTAAAAAATATTCATTATTTGTTGGACACTGAAATTTGACTGAGAGTGTTTGAGTTTTTAGTTGCTGAATCTGGCAGCCCTGCTCTCTGGTGCACTTAGCCAGTAGAGGCATAAAATTAGCCTGCACTTTACTCCATCAATCTGTGAAGTTTGACAATATGTGGGTGCTTTACAATGGGTGTTAATATTGCATTCCATAGAAGAGGCAATTCTTGGCTTATCTTGATGGGGTGGGCTGGCCCTCTGTCACACAAATAAGGCCAAATAGAACAGAAAAGTTTAAGAAACTTGCAAGAAAATCAGCTATTTAGTAATTTTTTCTAGAAAACACAAACAGTAAGTTGCAGAATTAGGTTTTGCCAGGTCCAAATGGTCTTCACAATACAAATTCAACTTTCAAAGAACTTCTTCAGTTCAGTTCAGTCACTCAGTCATGTCCGACTCTTTGTGACCCCATGCATCGCAGCATGCCAGGCCTCCCTGTCCATCACCAACTCCCAGAGTTCATTCAGATTCACGTCCATCGAGTCCATGATGCCATCCAGCCATCTCATCCTCGGTCGTCCTCTTCTCCTCCTGCCCCCAATCCCTCCCAGCATCAGAGTCTTTTCCAATGAGTCAACTCTTCGCATGAGGTGGCCAAAGTACTGGAGCTTCAGCTTTAGCATCATTCCTTCCAAAGAAATCCCAGGACTGATCTCCTTCAGAATGGACTGGTTGGATCTCCTTGCAGTCCAAGGGACTCTCAAGAGTCTTCTCCAACACCACAGTTCAAAAGCATCAAGTCTTCGGCACTCAGCCTTCTTCACAGTCCAACTCTCACATCCATACATGACCACTGGAAAAACCATAGCCTTGACTAGACGGACCTTTATTGGCAAAGTAATGTCTCAAAGCTTTTGAATATGCTATGTAGGTTGGTCATAACTTTTCTTCCAAGGAGTAAGCATCTTTTAATTTCATGGCTGCAATCACCATCTGCAGTGATTTTGGAGCCCAAAAAATAAAGTCGGCACTGTTTCCACTGTTTCCCCATCTATTTCCCATGAAGTGATGGGACCAGATGCCGTGATCTTCATTTTCTGAATGTTGAGCTTTAAGCCAACTTTTTCGCTCTCCTCTTTCACTTTCATCAAGAGGCTTTTTAGCTCCTCTTCACTTTCTGCCATAAGGGTGGTGTCAACTATATATCTGAGGTTATTGGTATTTCTCCTGACAATCTTGATTCCAGCTTGTGTTTCTTCTAGTCCAGCGTTTCTCATGATGTACTCTGCATAGAAGTTAAATAAGCAGGGTGACAATATACCAGCCTTGACGGTACTTCCTTTTCCTATTTGGAACCAGTCTGTTGTTCCATGTCCAGTTCTAACTGTTACTTCCTGACCTGCATACAGATTTCTCAAGAGGCAGGTTAGGTGGTCTGGTATTCCCATCTCTTTCAGAATTTTCCACAGTTGATTGTGATCCACACAGTCAAAGGCTTTGGCATAGTCAATAAAGCAGAAATAGATGTTTTTCTGGAACTCCCTTGCTTTTTCCATGATCCAGCGGATGTTGGCAATTTGATCTCCAGTTCCTCTGCCTTTTCTAAAACCAGCTTGAACATCAGGGAGTTCACGGTTCACATATTGCTGAAGCTTGGCTTGGAGAATTTTGAGCATTCCTTCACTAGCATGTGAGATGAGTGCAATTGTGCGGTAGTTTGAGCATTCTTTGGCATTGCCTTTCTTCGGAATTGGAAAGAAAACTGACCTTTTCCAGTCCTGTGGCCACTGCTGAGTTAGAAGCATATTATTGTATAAAGAAAAGTACTCTTACCATCTGGGTGGTTTGATAGCTGTTGCTGTCTTTTCTAGCATATTCTCCCTTTATGGTCAACCCTATACAAGGAACCTTAGGAATTTTTTTCAGGAATCATGCCTTTTGAAATAGTTGAAGTATTTTAAAGAAATCAAGAGATGCTACTTATTTTTAACTTAGCATTTTATTCAAAGAATGTTTCTGCAATTAAAACAGTGGGAGTTTAGCCAGAATAGTGCACTGACACAGTGATGTCATCTAGATGAATATTGTACTGAGTTAAATAGCTCTAATTATTAGCAACTTTGAAATTATAAAGCAATCAGGAAAACAACTCACTCCTCTACTCCAGTGAAATACAGTTTGATTATGTGAAGCCTTTCACCTAGTTTGGATAGTTGGATTTCAGTAACTGTTTTGAGATCCCAGTATCACAGTCAGTATCAGTTCAGTTGCTCAGTTGTGTCCAACTCTTTGTGACCCCATGGACTGCAGCACGCCAGGCCTCCCTGTCCATCACCAACTCCTGGAGCTTGCTCAAACTCATGTCCATCGTGTCGGTGATGTCATCCAATCATCTCATCCTTTGTCCTCCCCTTCTACTCCTGCCTTCAATCTTTCCCATCATCAGGGTCTTTTCCAGTGAGTCACTTCTTCACAACCAGTGGCCAAAGTATTGGAGTTTCAGCTTCAGCATCAGTCCTTCCAATGACTATTCAGGACTGATTTCCTCTAGGAGTCCAAGGGACTCTCAAGAGTCTTCTCCAACACCACAGTTCAAAAGCATCAATTCTTCTGCACTCCGCTTTCTTTATAGTCCAACTCTCAAATCCATACATGACTACTGGAAAAACCATAGCTTTGACTAGATGGACATTTGTTGGTAAAGTAATAGCTTTGCTTTTTAATATGCTGTCTAGGTTGGCCACAGCTTTTCTTCCAAGGAGCAAGCGTCCTTTAATTTCATGGCCCAAAGTCACAACCAGTCTGCTTTCCTTACTCCTAGTTTCCTCTTTTGTCCCAGAATAATCCAGCGTTCTGGATTCCATTTCCTTCTCTTCCTTGTTACACTAAGCATGCCTATTTTCTCTTTAGTTTCAACTTCCTTGTTCATTTTTCCTTCCTAGCATATTAAACTGTTACAGTTTGGTCCAAACAACCTTCATTCAAAGTGGTATCCTCTCCAGTAACAGTCCCATCTCCCCTCCTTTCCTCAGAGCAACGTTTCTGGAAGATTTTAGGTGAGCTAACCTGGTTACTAACTACATCTGTTCTTGGAAAGAAATGAGGGAATTGAATATTTCTTGTAGCTAATTATTATTAACTTGTGTTCTGTTCTCACCAAGTATCAGATACCCTAAAAATTCCAAAATCAATCATGAAAATAAATGAAAACAGGTAATATAAGTATAGTTTTTTCAAACAAATGTTAAGCCTATAAAACAAAACTCTTACTATAAAGAAAGCTATGTTATAAAAATATTCCCTTCATGATTTTTTTTTTTTTAAGTATTGGGCTAGGTGAGGCTTTAGAAAATAGGAGACCAAAGAAGTGTGGCCTGGAAGGCCCTTCTTATCTCAGTAAAGCTACCTTCAGAAAGCACGGGCATTTTTACTTTTCAAAGATCTTCAAACTACAACAGACTTAGAGCAATCTGTTATTAACATTTTTATGCATTCCCTGGACAAGGAATATAATACATTTTTTAACTTCCAATTTACCTTCTACTTCTCAGTGATCTGGTTTTTGCCCTTTAATTGCACCAGCACTGTTCTTATTATGATCACATATCCAACTGACAGTTTTCAGACCTTTTAACTTCTATAAGGGGCTCAACACAAATTGGTCTTCCTTTCTGTGAATCTTAAATTTCTTTCTTTCTTGCATTTCTTCAAAATGTCTTACCATTTGTCTGGAAAGGTCTCATATTCTTTTTGGGTTAATGTTGATGTTTCCCAGACATGATTCCTTTTCCTTTTCCTTCCTTCCCATTTTTCATTTTCTGTATTTGCTGTATAACCTATAAAGTCATTTCATGTATACCTATAGACTCAATAATTGGCCCTAATCTGAAGATTAGATGATTCTCATATCTTCATTTCCATCCCAAATGCTTCTCTACAATCCAGACTTTATCTGGTTACTTAACTTTTCCAATTCAAATAGAAAACTGTTATATCATCTTGCCCTCCATCCTTATGCCTTCTTTCCACTTGTATTTCTTACCTTAGTAAATACCTGCTGATTGATTTTCTTGCATTTAGTTCACCCCTTTCTAATTCAGCATATGTATTGTTGCTAGAAAAATTATTTAAAAATACAAACCTGAGCATGTCCTCGTGTAAAATCCTTCTGTGGTTTTCCATTGCCTTTAGAATAAAATCGAGGTTTTATAAGACATTTAAGACCCTTCATTTTCTAATAAAAACCTTGTTTTCAGAGCATATCAGGATATTTAGTTTTCTTTGAATACATCACATTTCCTTTGGCTTCATGCCTTTGCTTATTTCATTATGTCTGCCTGAGTATTTTCTTTCCAGGGGCTCCTTGCCTGGCTCTTACTTAAACTTCAAGTTGTAGATCTGACTGCTCCTAATTTGGAGTAGATGCCTGTTTATGTGTTTTGAAAGCATTCCCTGCATACTTTTATCACATCACTTGTCATACTGTACTTTATTTTTCTGTCTCTTTTTACTATATAATTAGCTCCTTGAAATCATAGAAAAAACTCTTTTTTCTCTATTCCTCAACACCTAGAACAGTGCCAGGGACAAATTTGATTTTAGTATTTTAATGTCTAGTTGTCAAGTGTGTAAGTAATTTTCTAGTTCTGTGTGTATTTCTCTCTGTCTCTCTTTCTGGTGGGGAGCATTCATAATCTTCTGAGGCTATTTAATTCAGTTTTCTTTTTCTTCACTATTGTTTTTGGGGGGCATTTTCATCAACTGAATTGTTTTGCTTCTTATTTCTATTTTCTTGTCATATTAGTGTTTTCTACTTGTAGATTGCTTGAGCCTCTGCATTTCTGTGATAGTTTGGGTGGTTTACAAGATTCCTAGTTCAAGCTCTTCTGTCAAGATTGTAAAGTTTATTTTCTGGATGACTGTTTCAGAAGGAGTGGTAATGGAAGGGTTATTAATCTTTTAGTTTAAAAATATTCTTTTGTCTTGCAGGATCCAGAATTTCCATTTTTAATTTTTTTATGTCCAGTTTTCAGAGAGTGCCTCTCCATTCCTTCTTCCCCTCTTCTCCCTCAAAACCTTATTAAGACTGCTTCCTCAACTCCTGGACAGTGCTCCTTCTCTCTAGTTAGCTCTTATCTACCAGGACTTTTTTTCAGTACTTTTGCGATTAGAGTGTATTGCAAATTAGACTATATTTTAGATCAATTGTAAATATTGCAGCTGAGTTCTATCTTCTATTTTCAGTGCAGTTTTCTTCCCCAGACTGTCTTTGCTCTTCAGGAAGGCTTACATTGGGATCATGAGGGATAGCATGCTAGGATTTGGTGTGGACTTTCTATTTAAATGTAATTTGAAATTTATTTTTTCTCTCATTTTTAGTTATATTGAAGGCATAGGTTTTGCGTTTAGGCATACTTTATTTTATTATGCTCTGCTTTATTGCTCTGTGCAGATACTGTGTTTTTTTTTTTTTTTTTAACAGATTGAAGGTTTTGTGGCAGCCTTGCGTCAAGCAAGTCTATCCATGCTATTTTTCCAATAGCATTTGCTCACTTCATGTTTTGTATCACAGTTTGGTAATTTTCACAATGTTTCAAACCATTTCATCATTATTATATTTGTTATGATGATCTGTGATTAGTGATCTTTGATGTTATTACTAGGATTCAAAAGCTCAGATGATGGTTAGAAATTTTTTTTTTAGCAATGAGGTATTTTAAAATTAAGATATATATATATATATTTTATTTTGGGCATAATGCTATTGCACACTTAATAGAGTACAACAGAATGTAAATATAACTTTTACATGAACTGGGAAACCAAAATATTGTGACTCACTTTATTTCAGTGGTCTTGAAATGAACCTGCAATCCCTGTGAGGTATTCCTGTAGTTTTATTTGCTTTAAAATTTTTTTTGGAGATTTGGGTTTAATGTGGCTGCCATTGCCCCTGACTGTTCAGATTTTTGATCATAAATGTTTAAAAGGACTAAAAGACACTATTTCCATTTATCTCATAGTAATATAATTTATTTTTTCTTTGAAAAAATAATTTGAGATAGCTTTCAATGTGTTGTGAAATTTCAGTTTGAGTACATAAATTATTCAACTACATCAATCTATAAAGCAAATGGTGTACTTACCATTAAGAAAGGTAGAGAGATTAGCACCAGTGAGAATTAGCACCAGTGTCATTCTTGGACAAATTCAGATTAGGGCATAGGTGATAGAAAGCAAATTAGAGTGTTCAAAATTTATGACCAGTGGAAAAATACATGAGAATAAAATTACATCAAGATTGGTGCTTTTATGCTTAAGGCAGCTGTGGTGAGTTTTTTCTTCAAGAAGAGTAGCTAAGTACTAGATATAATAGTGAGAGCTAAGCAGTTTTAAAACAATTTGGCATTTCATTTTCATGATGTTGATTTTGTCTGGTTACTTATCTGAGCCTCTGAGAAGGTGGGCTAAGGTGCTCTTCTTGGCTTCTTTCCATGCTTAAATGGTTAGTTCTTGTCAAAAGAGCAAAAATCACCTGCCACATGAACTTCCAGTAAATGAATGCTCAAATGCAAAATGACAAGTTGCAACTTAGGTTGTAAAGTAACGGTTCATTTTTCTCAACCAAAAAGACTAATTTGCCTATATGTTTGGCAATTGCAGGAGCAGCTATTGAGGAGTGGGGGAAATTATTCACTTGTAATCAGCATTGCACCTTAAAAATATATTTTAGTAATGAAACAAAAACAGATTTTACTTTGAATTGCTTTTGAATAATTTACTGTAAGTGAAAGCTAAACTTTAGGTATATAAAAAAGACTCCCAGGGCAATCTATAACAGATATAGTAACAAAGATATGGAGATAATTGTTTTAGAAAGTGAATTTAGTTGAGTTTGCTGCCTATGTAATACTTGCTGTACTTATACATGTTAGGGGAGAATAATCAAATACAATAAGAAATCAGCTGATTCAAGAAATGTTTGATCTATACACCCTTTTAAAGAGCTATTTATGTCTTTCCAATGTCTTTATTTTTATTATTAAAGGTTAATATTCCCTATTTCCTGAATACCATTTGTTATTGAAAGTTAATATTCCCTATTTCCTGAATACCGTTCTCATACCCCTATACTATTTTCACCACATTTTTACTTACTTATTTCTTGTCTTTCTCTTTTTCTCCTCCCAGCACACTCTATGACCCCATACTGTCTCTTGTTGCCTGGGAACTACCAATTTAGAAACTTGACAAAGATCTGTATTTCTAATTTCTCAGCCTCTACCTCCCTCACAAACATTCTCAGATGCACTAGTCCCTGCTTAATTATTAGTGTGAGCAGGAGGCCCTCTGTCTGTCATAAGCTTGGGATTCCTAGAGGTACCCTCATGTCTGTCTTCTGAGTGTAGAGCCCTCTCATCCACAAATATCTAGCAGCAGCAAATCTGAACACTCCTGTGTCTTCCCAGAAGACATGCTGTGATGGCTTGGATGGCCAGAACTGAAGTTGTGTCATCACGACCTTGACAAGTGTGTGGGGTTGCTAGTCTCTGCAACCCTCAGGAATGGGACTCATGATTCTGCTTCTCCCGTAGAAATAAGGTAGTCTGCTGGACTGTTTATCAGTTATGTGTACAACAGCTCTTCCCACTAGCTCTAGTCATGTTTCCAGAGATCTGGGTTACAACTACAGCTCTTCCACATGCATCCTTGTTTCCTCCATGGGGAACCAGGCAGTGTATGAGGTGACTTATTTTTAGACCTTAAACGCAGATGTCCCACTTTCCCTGAAAATTGTTCTTGATAGGATGACTTTACATTCCTTTCTGTCTTCATCACCCAACTTTGGTGGAGGGAGCCACCTTTGTGTTTCAGCAACTATTTGACTTGGGCAACTTGGCCAGAAGCCAAGAGAAGACAAGCAAATATACACTCTTCCATAGGTTTCTTAGAGTTGCTGCCTCTCAGCTAACAAAAGCTTAATAAAAGCACAGCAGGTGGTGTTGGGATGCTCCTGGAGATGGGATGGCCAGATCCCACTGGTGTTGGGATGGCCAGTGGAGGAGGCAGTTTTGCTGAGGAGGATGTCTTACTGTTTGACCATAATGGTCATGCTTAGGATGGTCAGTTTTATCTGGCTCTTAGCTGAACTACACACAGGAAACTGATATTTCCTGCAGGCTTCCTTGGTGCTGCTCTTTTTCCTACTACCCTTGTGCTAGAGCAGCGATTCAGAGGTTAGTGCATCTTGAGTACTCTGAAGCCTTACCCAGAGTGAGGTGTGCTGCCTGGGACATTGGTAGAGGCCTGTATCAGGACTGAGGGCTCCAGGTAATCATTTGGGAGGATAACTTTTAGTAAGTATTTTTTGAATTTGTTATCAACTTGTATATATCAATGTTATTGGAAATCTGTATTCTTTTTTCCAAACTAACTTTGGAGAACTTAAATGGAAGATATTAGTAAAAATGATTAAGGGTGAGAAAACATGAGTCACTGGAAAGAAACTGAATTTACTTAACCTTCAGAAGGGAAGGATGAGAAGGGGCTCTGTAATTCTTCATTCTTAAAAAAGGAATTTTCCCTTCTTATGGTGGAAAATGGCTATTATCTACTTGGAAAAGACTCTTGAGAGTCCCTTGGACTGCAAGGAGATCAAACCAGCCAATAAGGAAATCAATCCTAAATATTCATTAGAAGGGCTGATGCTGAAGCTGAAGCTCGAATACTTTGGCCACTTGATGCAAAGAGCTGACTCATTAGAAAAGACTCTGATGCTGGGAAAGATTGAAGGCAGGAGGAGAAGGGAGGACAGAGGATGAGGTGATTGGATCGCATCACTGACTCAATAGACATGAGTTTGAGCAAGCTCCGGGAGATGGTGAAGGACAGGGAAGCCTGGAATGCTGCAGTCCATGGGGTTGCAAAGAGTTGGACATGACTGGAGCGACTGAGCAACATCAACAACAATAATGAATATGGAATAAAATCAGAAGGTAAAGTCCTGTTATCCAGGTATAATATGCTTGGATGCAGTTAGCGATTTTCTAGCCACTTTCACTATCTCAAGTTGTGCAAATCGCTTTACATATTACTTTGTTTAATCCTAGTGCTAACTACAGTAATATTATTATTTTCCTCACCTTACAAATGAGAAAACCGAAGCTGATGGCAATTAAACTTGGGGCATGCAAGGACCTACAAAATATAAATTTATATGAATACTAGCTGTTAAAATGAGTCACAGATAAGAAATCAAGCAAGAATTCAGAAATTAGGAATATATAGCAAAGCAAGAGTAGTTGTTAAATATTTGACTATCAGGAATCAGAAGGTCCACTGGAATTAGGGCTCAGGGAAGGATGAGGGCTTATGAACCATGCTGTAAAGGAAGCAAGTGAAGAGCAGTGTCCAGACAAGCAGTGTCTTGATACGAGGAGACATCTGAAAACAGACTTTGCTTATGGAGGCAAACTTCAGCTTTATGTAGAGAGCCCATGTGTATTTCTGGTTAAAGGAGACCCTTGCTCCCAGGGCTTGGGCAGTCCTGGAAATAGAAGAGGTGAGTGAATTTGGGGTAGACTGCTGCTGAAAGCCAGTTCCATTGTGTAGGTGCCACATAAGTTGACACCTTTGACTTCACAGCTGAGGTTGTGATGCTGATGTTACTAGTGACTTGCCTTTTAAAATTTTCCTAGGTTTAAGTTGCTTTTTAGAAGCTTTGTTAGATATCAGGCTTCTAATTTGGGATTTTTAAAATACAGAAGGTATGACCTCATTGATATCCCTGTAGGGGAAAATACTAATCTTGGTGAAACAAAAGAAAACCAACAAAGAAGTGTTTCTTATCAAATAATGACAGGTGGCCTTCAAAGGGAGAGACCTTTAGTTGCTTTATGTGAAAGAAAGTTTTTACTGAGTAGATTCAGATGAAAGCTGAGCCTTTTTTTGTAGACTGTGGGCTTGGCTGGGTCTGCCTTTAGCTTCTGCCTCTGGTTGGAAATGCTGCAGTGAAGACACATATTACTGTCCAAGGGGATATTAACAGTGATAACTAGTAGAAAATAAAAAGTCAATGATGAGAAAATTAAATCAGGATTAATTTCTATCTTAACCAGGTCTAGCTTCCCCTCTACCTCCACCACTTGACTTGGGTGTTCTTGCCATGACCTTATATGAATTAATACAGTCACTTGAGAGTTTTAATTTTGTAGGTCAACTTACCATCTGAGTCTGAACTTCAAATAGCCTTCACATAACAAATGTGACGTTGTTTCTGAGTATTTTGCCAAACATGGGAAAGATACACATTTTGGATATAATGAATACAGTCCTATGGTTAGTATATCAGCACCCTAGCCCAGGGCTCTTCTTTTGTTTCTTTGTTTCAGGTTTTTCCTTCAACCTCATTCCGCCCATGGTTGCTAGAATAATTTTCCTAATACAATTTTCATTCTTTCATCCTAGTCCCCCTTGCTAAAGAAATCACAGTGATTTCTCACCTTCAGTCAAACATTCAAATTACTGACTGAAACCTGATAAAAGCTAGATCTCCTTTGCCAATTACCTTTGTTTGTATTTATTGAAATTTCACTGTGTTAAACCCATTACAAACTACAGAAATCTTTGAAATTAAGGGTTTCAGATAAATGTTCCCAACATTGGGAGTTACTTAAAATTTTTTGTTACTTTTGATGGAAATATTAAAAGTGATGTATCCCTCTATATGGGTCTCCCAGGTGGCGTTAGCAGTAAAGAACCCACGTAGCTGCCAGTGAAGGATACATAAGAGACTCCGGTTTGATCCCTGGGTTAGGAACATCCCCTGGAGAAGGGCATGGCAACCCACACTAGTTAGTATTCTTGCCTGGAGAATCTCATGGATATAAGAGTCTGGCGGGCTGCAGTCCACAGGATCACACTGAGTCAGACATGACTGAAGCGACAGCATGTAGACACAATCCTCTGTATATTCCTGATTCTTTACAACTTATTTTTCATCACAAAAATAATAGAGGGATATAGCCATACTGTAACTATTTTAAACTCACCACCTTTGCTATTTTATTTCTAGGTATGCTGTGGATTTTGAGGGAGGAAGCCTGCCTTAGCCAGGAATTTTTTTAAAGTCAAGTTTGTTGCTATAATTTGCATGCAGCAAGTTCACTCTTCATAGTGTATAGTTCTATCAACTTTGAAAATACATGCAATTGTATATCTACCACCACAATAAAAATATAGAACAGTTCTACCATCCCCCACAATCCCCCATACTCCTTGCAGCTAACCACTCTCCTGACCCTTGGTCCCTGGCAAGCACTGCTTTGTTGTCTTTGTAGTTTTGCCTTTTCTTTTTTTTTTTTTTTTTTAGAATTTCACATAAATGGGATCATACAATATGTAGCTATTTGACTGTGATTTCTTTCACTTAGCCAACACATATGGAATGCACCCAATTGTATGTATCAATAGTTTATTTTTGTTGCTATGTGTTATTCCAGCGGATAGATGTATCAGAATTCGTTTATCCATTCACCAGTTGGAGGATATTTGAGTTATTTCCCACTTTTGGCTATGATGAGAAAAGCTGCTAAAAATATTTGTGTGAAAATTTTTGTGAATATAAATTTTTGTTTTACTTAGGTAAAGACTCAGGAGTAGGATTGTTGGGTTAGATGATAACATATGCCAAACTTTGTAAGAAACTGCCAAACTGGTTTCCAAAGTGGCTGTAACTTTTTGCATTTCCAGCAGCAACTGATAAGAGCTTCGGTTTCTTTGTATTCTTATGAGCATTCTGTCATTCTGTAGCAGAAGTTTAAAAAACGTTTTCAGCTTTAGCTATTCTAATAGGAATTTAATGTACCTTGTTGTGGTTTTAATTTGTATTTCTCTAATGGCTAATTATATTGACATCTTTTCACGTGCTTCTTTGCCATCCATGTATCTTTTATTGGTGAAGTGACTGTTAAAATCTCTTACTTTTTTTTTTTTTTTTTTTGTCATGGAATTGTACTAAATTGCTAGGTTGCCACAGCAAAATATCCCCAAACTGGGTGGCTTAAACAACAGAAATTTATTCTATCACTGTCCTGGAAGCTAGGAGTACAAGATCAAGGAGTTAGCAGGTTCGATTTCTTCCGAGGCTTCTCTTTGGGGTGCGGATGGCTGCTTCCTTTCTGCGTCCTCGCCCGGTCTCCCAGCCTGCTCTGTGTGTGCATACTCCGGGTTGCCCTTGATGTCCAAATTCTCCTTTCTTACAAGGACACTGCTCAGATTGAAATAGGGTCCACTTTAATGGTCTCATTTTACCTTCATCGCCCTTTTAGAGGCTCTATCTCTAAATAATAGCCACAATTTGAGGTACTGGGCGTTAGAGCTTTAGCAGATGAATTTTGAGGAAACACAGGTCAGCCCGTAACAGGGAGGTTGTTTGCTTTCTTTTTACTTGAGAATTTGTTATATATTCTAGATATAACTCCTTCATCAGATAGGTGCTTTGCAAATATTTTTTATGCATATCTGTTTACTGTCTTAACATGTCTTTTGAAGACTAGAAGTTCTAATTTTGATAAAGTCCAATTTATCAAATTTTCTTTCGTGGATTGTACTTTTGTGTCATATTGAAGTCACTGCCTAATCCAAGGTCACTGAGATTTTCTCTTCTGTTTTCTTTTAAAAGTTTTACCTAATTACTCTTATTTGCATTGTTTGAGTTTTAACTGTACTAAGACTTTAGATTAATGACCCATTTCAAATTACTTTTATATATGATGTATGTTGAGGTTCATTATTTTTTGGTATATAATGTACAATTATTCCAGCACTTCTTGAAAAGACTTTTTTTCTTCACTGAATTACCTTTGTGCCTTTGAGAAGAATTAACCTGTTGAGAGCAGCCAAGATGGCAGAGTAAAAAGGCCCTGAACTCAGCTCCTTTCATGAACATACCAAATCATATCTAACTGCCAAATAACCACTGATGGAAAAGACTGAAACCTACCATAACCTATCTCCTACAACTGTAGACCTAAAGAAGGAACCACAATGAGAGGGGGTAGGGGGGATGGGCTTGGATGTAATGAAATCCCATACTCCCAGAATGTTGCAGAGATTCTCCCATAGTAGTGAGAATTCTGAGTCCCACATCAGGCTTCCCAGCCTGGGTAGTCTGGCATCAAAAAGAGGAGCTTCCCCGGGAATACTTGGCTTTGAAGGCTAGTGGGGCTTGATTGCAGGAGCCCCATGGGACTGGGAGAAATAGACACATCAGTCTTAAAGGATGCACACAAGATCTCATGTGTCAGGACTAAGGTCAAAAGCAATAATTTCATAGGAGCCTGGGTCAGACCTAACTGTTGATCTTAGCGGGTCTCCTGGGGAGGTGGGGAGTAGCTCACCCTGGGGACATAGACACTGGTGGCAGACATGTCAGGGAGAATTCATCTGTGTGAACTCATGATGGCTGATATTTTGGGTCATTAGCCCCAAGACCTGACCACCCACAACAACATGTAAGCTCCAGCACTGTGATGTGTTAGGCTAAACAAATAACTGGGCAGGGACAAGTCCCACCTATTAGCAGACAGGTTGCCTAAAGACCTCTTGTGCCCACAGCCACGTCTAGACAGGCCCTAAACATGGCTGTGCCTATCAGACAGCCAAGACCCAGCTCCACCCACCAGTTAGCAAGCACCAACTCCTCCTACCAATAAGCCTGCACAAGCCCCTAGACCAGCCTCACTCACCAGGGAGCAGACACCAGAAGCAATAAACTACAGTCCTGCAGCCTGTAGAACCAGCTGGCAAATACAAGCCATTCTCTACCATAGGAACCAGCTCTCCTCTGGCCCTTGGGTGATGAAGGGAAACTGCATTGCCAGGAAGCATAGGATGTCTCCTACAGAGGTCACTTCTCCAAGGTCAAGACATATAACTAACCACCACATACATAAAAATACAAATAGCAATTTAGACATCATGAACCAGCAGAGGAATATATTCCAAGTGAAGGGACAAGATAAAATCCCAGAAGAAGAGCTAAGTGACATGGGAATAGGAAACCTAGCTGAGAAAGAGTTCAAAGTAATGATCGTAAAGATGATCCCAAAACTCAGGAAAAGAATGGCCGCACAGAGTGAGATGTTTTAAGTTTTTAGCATAGAGTTGGAAAATGTAAAGAACAATTAAATGGAGTTGAAGAATACAATAACTGAAATGAAAAATACACTAGAAGGAATCAATAATAGAGACAGAACTGGAAGTGAACTGAAAGACAGAATGGTGGAAATCACTATTACAGAACAGAAAAAAGAATGGAAAGAGACGAGGATGGTTTAAGAGACCTATGGGACAATACAATGGGACAAGCACACTAGTATTCATATTATAGGGGTTCCGGAAGGGAGAGAGAAAGGGCCTGAGAAAGTATTTGAAAAGATAATAACTGAAAAATTCTCTAACTTGAGAAAGGAAACAGTCACTCAAGTCCAAGAAGCTCAAAGAGTTCCATACAAAATTAACCAAAAGAGGAACAACCAAGATATATGGTAATTAAAAAGACAAAAAATAAAGATCAAGAGAGAATATTAAAAGCAACAGATAACATACAAGGGAGCTCCCATGAGGCTATCAACTGCTTTTTCAGCAGAAACTCCACAGGCCAGAAGGGAGTGGCATGATATGTTTAAAGCGATGAAAGGGACAAATCTATAACCAAAAATACTATATGCAGCATGGCTCTTGTTCATATTTGATGAAGAAATCAAAGCTTCATGCACAAGCAAAAGGTAAAAGAATTCAGTACCACTAACACAAGCTGGAATCAAGATTGCTGGGAGAAATATCAATAACTTCAGATATGCAGATGACACCACCCTTATGGCAGAAAGTGAAGAGGAGCTAAAAAGCCTCTTGATGAAAGTGAAAGCGGAGAGTGAAAAAGTTGGCTTAAAGCTCAACATTCAGAAAACGAAGATCATGGCATCTAGTCCCATCATTTCATGGGAAATTGATGGGGAAACAGTGGAAACAGTGTCAGACTTTATTTTTTTTTTTTTGGTTCCAAAATCACAGCAGATGGTGATTGCAGCCATGAAATTAAAAGACACTTACTCCTTGGAAGAAAAGTTATGACCAACCTAGATAGCATATTCAAAAGCAGAGACATTACTTTGCTGACTAAGGTCCGTCTAGTCAAGGCTATGGTTTTTCCAGTGGTCATGTATGGATGTGAGAGTTGGACTGTGAAGAAGGCTGAGCGCCGAAGAATTGATGCCTTTGAACTGTGGTGTTGGAGAAGACTCTTGAGAGTCCCTTGGACTGCAAGGAGATCCAACCAGTCCATTCTGAAGGAAATCAGCCCTGGGATTTCTTTGGAAGGAATGATGCTAAAGCTGAAGCTCCAGTACTTTGGCCACCTCATGCGAAGAGTTGACTCATTGCAAACGACTCTGATGCTGGGAGGGATTGGGGGCAGGAGGAGAAGGGGATGATAGAGGATGAGATGGCTGGATGGCATCACTGACTCGATGGACATGAGTTTGAGTGAACTCCGGGAGGTGGTGATGGACAGGGAGGCCTGGCGTGCTGCGATTCATGGGGTTGCAAAGAGTCGAACAGGACTGAGCAACTGAACTGAACTGAACTGAAACCAGGTTTACAACAAATGCTAAAGAAACCTCTCTGGGGCTAAAGAAAAGGATACAACTAGAAACAGAACAGTTACAAAATGGCAAAGCTTATTGGTAAAGAACTCATCCCCACACAAACTAGTAGGGAGTTTAAAAGACAAAAATAGTAAAATTATCTGTATCCACAATAAGCAGTTAAAGAATATGCAAAACAATTAGATGTAAAATATGATATAAAAAACAGTAATCATGAAGGGATGAGGGCATAATTGCAGAGTATTTGAAATACATTTGAAATTAAGGAATCAGCAACTTAAAACAATCACTTATATAGCCAGAGCGTGGAAGCAACCTAATGTCCATCAACAGATGAACGGATAGAGAAGATCTGGAATATATATATATATATATATATATATATACACACACACACACACACACACAGACACACACAGACACACACAATGGAATGTTACTCAACCGTAGAAAGAATAAAATAATATCATTTGTGGCAAATTCTTTCATTAAGTGAAGTAAGTCAGAGAAAGACAAATATGATATTTATTTATATGCGGAATCTAAAAAAATGAACTTATTTATAAAACAGAAACAAACTCACAGACATAAAAAACAAATTTATGGTTACCAAAGAGGATTCTGGGGGAGGAGAGGGGACAAATTAGAAGACTGAGATTGACAAACACATATTACTATAAACAACAATATGTTGTATGGCACAG
This sequence comes from Capra hircus, assembly GCF_001704415.2. NCBI lineage: Eukaryota > Metazoa > Chordata > Mammalia > Artiodactyla > Bovidae > Capra > Capra hircus. The sequence goes on from NC_030835.1 coordinate 21,650,403, forward strand.
GGAACTATATTCAATATCTCACAATAACCTATAATAATGGAAATGAATCTGAAAAATTCATATGTCTATATGACTCATTTTCCATATGCCTGGAACTAATACAGCATTGTAAATTAACTATACATCAATAAAAAAACTAATCTGTCATACATGTTCAAGCCTTTTTATAGATTCTCTCTTCTGTTCCATTGATCTGAGTTTTTGCTCTGAAGCCAATACCATATTGTCTTGATTACTGTGGCTAACAAGTAAGTCTTTTTCAAAATTGATTTGGTCTTTCCATACAAAATTTGCAGTCATCTTGTGGATTTCTAGAAACTATTATGATGGGATTTTAATTGGGATTGTGTTCATCTATAATTACTTTTAGGGAGGGTTGACATTTTAACAATATTTGGTTTTCTAATCTATTAGCACAGTGTATCTGCATTTATTTAGGTCTTCTTTGACTTTTCTTAGTGCATTTTAGTGTTTAACATACAGATTTTGTTTGTATTTTGTTGGATTTACATAAGTACTTCATTCTTTTGGTGCTATTGTAAATTATACTGTTTGTACAAAATTCACTTTCTCATTGTCCATTGCTAATATATAGAAATACAATTGATTTTTATATATTGACCATAAGCCTATAAACTTGCCATAAATCCCTATATAGTTCTACTCCTAGATAGGAGTTTGATCTCTGCTATGTTAAAGCAAAATTTATAATTTCAGTGATCTCTTTCTTTATCTTCTCTCTCTTTTCTTTCATTGTTAGGTGGGATGGAAGGTGTCTGAGACACTTAGGGCTTCCATAACAAGGTATCTTGACTTGTAGGGTTTGTTTCTGGGAGGACATTCTCCTCAGGTTGCGAGGGTGCCTTGTCAGTGTGTCCTCACATGGCCATTTCTCTGTGCATGCTGAAAGAGACACAGAGAGAAACAGAGGGCAAGAGAGTGGGCAGCAGGGAAGGAAAGGGAAGGGAAGGAAAGGAAAAAGAGAGGAGGAGAAGAGGAGGAGGAAAGAGAGACCTGCTAGGCTGTCTCATCCTCTTATAAGGACACTAGTCCTATAAGTTTAGCATTCCACCCTATGGCCTCATTTAACCTTAATTAGCTCTGTAAGGTCCTATCACTAAGTGAGCACTTCAGTATGTGATTTTAGTGGTGGTGGTGGGGGTGGGGTGGGCAGAATTCATTCCATTAGAGAGGGATAATTAGCAGTATAATTTGATGAGTCTCTTATGTTATGCAAAGTTATACCCAGACCCAAGTTTTAGAGGGAAGTGATGAGAAACAACTAATTAGCTTGCATGATAAAATAATAGTTAGAACATAAATATTTAATTTTAAATATTAGGAAGTTTCATGGTCTGTGTTATGCCATACCTATGTCTATTATCACCAATATTCAGTAAAAGCTTCTTATAGACTTTTGTTAGTGAGGTTTAAAGGATAGTGGAGGAGAGATGGTGCCCACACATAGGGTAAGCATGTATGAAAAGCAAAGCGTCTATAGAAGGTGAAGCAATGAGAACGATCAAGAATTCCCTCAGAAGTGTCCAGTGAGCATAAAAGTTCCTGGAAATCCTTGCAGTTTTCGAAAGCATGTGAGATAAGGTCTTGAGTCCTTTTTTTCCTGGACATTAGAGGAAAGGGTGATTTCAGGTGGCTTATAGATTTTAACTTATCCAGATTATATTAGTTAAGCATTTTGTCATATTATAACAATCTTTACTACAATTTTATTTATTGTTTGTCATTCAGCCAACATTTTTTAGCTTTAACTGTATTATGGAGAAGCAACATTGAAAAATAGTGTTTAGTTTTCAAGGAACTCATAATTTTGAATGAGAGAGAAGCATACAGCAAGTGACTGTAATATATTGTGATAAGTGAGCAAACACATATACATGTATGAAAGTGGAACAAAGGGAGATCTGATTAATCCCATTTTTGGAAAGGGTCCTGAAGGATTTTATAGAGGGCAGCTCTTAAGTCACATTTTGAAGGGTGGATAGAACAGGCAGAGAAGGGGAAAAACATAATTCTATCATAAACTGATTAATCTACGTGCAAAAGCACAGAGATATGAAATAGAAGGGCAGGTTAAGGAGCTATAAGTAGTTTAGTATGACTGGGATGTAGGCTGTAAATCAAACCTCCCTCAAAAGTGTGTGAGTCCCCTGATGAGGGAAGCTCCAGAGCCTGAGTGGGCTCTTGTCTAACACTTAGAAATGAGTTGTCTGTGGAGACACATAAAGCAAGAGACTTTACTGAGAAAGGGCACCAGGGTGGAGAGCAGCAGGGTAAGGAACTCAGGAGAACTGCTCTGCCACGTGGCTTGTGATCTCAGGTTTTATGGTAATGGGGTTAATTTCTGGGTTGTCTCTGGCCAATCATCTTGCTTGGCCCATAGTCTGATTCAGGCTCCTTCCTGGTGGCATGTGCATCTTTCACCCAAGAAGGATTCCAGCAAGAAGGATAATGGGAGGTTGGTTGTCTTCTCCCAAATTCTCCTGGTTAGTTTTCGGTGGCAGCAACATGTTCCTTATTGGGAACTCCTATTGTGAGACGGCCAAGCAATATGGCCTGGCCAAGGCAGGTGGTTTCAGTCAACAGTTCCCTAACAAATCCACGCAGTGTACCTTTCACACATCTGCCAAGGTGCCTAACAATTAGTAAATAACCAATCATTGAATCGTTAAGTGGTGATTTTGGAAAGATATCCTAATTATAAGGATATAGTTTTTGTGGTGGAATTTGATTCAAGAGGGACACAGATTTGCTACTTTATCTTGACAGGGTTTGCCAGAGAGAAAAGAACAGTGGTTTCCATCGTTGGTCCCTGTATCTGACCATTGACTGTCAATTTTATAGTTGTAGCAAACAATCTCATTCTGTTTGTAGAAGGACCCTAGAATAGTGCCTAGCCCTTAATCAGCACAAAATAAATATTTTGAATAGATAATATATCTTCCTCCTGACAGAGACAAAAGCATACATAATTAAGGCCAAGATCTTCCTACAGGAAGATGAAGCCATGGCTGCAAAATCTATTTGTTTTTCCTGTTACTTTTTTTTTTTTCATTCATTTTTAAATTTTTAAAATATAAATTTATTTATTTTAATTGGAGGCTAGTTACTTTACAATACTGTATTGGTTTTGCCATACATCAACATGAATCCGCCACGAGTGTACACGTGCTCCCCATCCTGAACCCCCCTCCTACCTCTCTCCCCATACCATCCCTCTGGGTCATCCTTTTTTCAATTTAAACTTTTTATTTTCTATTGGAGGATAGCCAGTTAAAAATATTGTGATAGTTTCAGGTGAACAGTGAAGGGAATCAGCCAAGCTTTTTCTTTTCCTTAGCCTCTCCTTGTTTTAAACTCCAATTCCCTCTTTTTCTTATTATTCTCAACAAGAGAAATTTGCTACTCTGGTTAGGGGAATCCACTTTTTTTTTTTTCAGTTGCTGAAGAGTTGAATAGAATTAAAATTTCACGTAATAGAATTTTCAAGTGGGGAATTTGTGGCTGGGAAGGAATGACTAAAACCATAGCTTTGAAGCTATAGACTACTGTCTAGCACCATTGCTCCAGCAGAAGTTTAAGCCATTGAAATGCAGATTTAGTTAGCTTCATAAAGGATGCTTGCTCTGTGAGCTTAGTACGCTCTTATATGTTCTATACTCTAAGAGGAATCAAAACTTTTTGCTTATGCAGTGGCTTTCAACCAGGGAGCAGTTTTTATCCTCCAGTGGACATTTAGTAATGTTTAGACACATTTTTGGTTGTTTCACTGTGGTGGGAGGAGGGGGAAGGGTGTAACTGGCATCCAGTGGCTAGAGGATGCTAAAAACATTATGCAATGTAAAGATACCCACCGCCCCCCTGCCCTGCCCCAACACAGAATTACCTGGCCGAAATGTCAATAGTGCTGGAGTTGAGAAATCCTTCTTTAAAGTAACAGATATCTGGTTTGGTCTATTACCAGCCTATTGAATGGTACTTCTGTTATATCTAGGAAGGACCAGATGGTGAGGTCAATTAGGTAACAGCTATAGTCTCATTGCTGTGTGTGTGTGTGTATGTGTAGCAAGCTTGCTAGATAATACAGTTCTAGTATGCTGGGTAAGATAACATCATTTATTTAAAGCAGTATTATGTACCTAGACAAACTCCAAGTGATGAGTCAGGTACATACTATGCCTTGTGCCTTCAAAAATATCAACAAAACTATATCTTTACCTGAAAGACTGAAGTGACTTTGAAAAATTGATTTAAAAAAGGCTCTCAAACACATCTATGTTTCTTGAAGAGTGAATGCAGGAACTTCATAAAGGATTAAATTGATTGGAACTTTAGGGGGACTAAAATGTCCTTCATGAGAAATCCTTGAATTTCTTTATTTCACATATATTTGAGGGATGTTAGGATGTAGAAAGAAGCTTAAAAGTAAGGTGAAAAAAATCAGGAAATCAGAATGGTTTTAGGTTATAATGAATAGCACCATACATCTTTTAATAACTTTTATCCTCATAATTTTTTAATGCAGTTCTTTTTAAAGGTTTAAGTTAAGTGACCAGAAAAGATTTCTCAGTAAGAATTTTCAGCTCATGAAATGATCAGAAAATTAGTACTGCTCCAAGGTACGCTTTTCCAGCCCTCTTTTTTTCTCAGTTACTTCTGACAGTAGATGGAAAATATAAACATCAGCCTCAGAGTAGTAGGATTAAGCTTCCTTATACCAACACAAACTTTAACAATACATGTACAGGCTTCAACAGTATGTGAACTGAGAACTTCCAGATGTTCAAGCTGGTTGTAGCAAAGGCTGAGGAAACAGAGATCAAATTGCCAACATTCACTGGATCCTAGAAAAAGCAAGAGAATTCCTGAAAAGCATCTATCTATGCTTCATTGACTATGCTAAAGCTTTAGACTGTGTGGATCACAACAAACTCTGGAAAATTCTCAAAGAGATGGGGGTACCAGACCATCTTACCTGCCTCCTGCAAAACCTCTATGTAGGTTAAGACGAATGGCATTGAAACATGTATAATATTATGTAAGAAACAAATCACCAGTCCAGGTTCGATGCAGGATACAGGATGCTTGGGGCTGGTGCACTGGGATGACCCAGAGAGATGGTATGGGGAGGGAGGTGGGAGGGGGGTTCAGGATTGGAAACTCATGTACACCCATGGCAGATTCACGTTGATGTGTGGCAAAACCAATACAGTATTGTAAAGTAAAATAAAGTAAAAAAAAAAAAAAAAAAAAAAGAAGCAACAGTTAGAACCAAACATGGAACAATGGACTGGTTCCAAATTGGGAAAGGAGTATATCAAGGCTGTATATTGTCACCCTGCTTATTTAACTTATATGCAGAGTACATTATGCAAAATGCTGGACTGGATGAAGCACAAGCTGGAATCAAGATTGCTGGGAGAAATATCAATAACCTCAGATATGCAAATGACACCACCCTTATGGCAGAAAGTGAAGAGGAACTCAAGAGCCTCTTGATGAAGGTGAAAGAGGAGAGTGAAAAAGCTGGCTTAAAACTCAACATTCAAAAATGAAGATCATGGCTTCTGTCCCATCACTTCATGGCAAGTAGATGGGGAAACTATGGAAACAGTCATAAATCTTTCTTTTCTTGGTCTCCAAAATCAGTGCAGATGGTGACTGCAGCCATGAAATTAAAAGATACTTGCTCCTTGGAAGACAATCTATGACAAACTTAGCATATTCAAAAGCAGAGACATTGTTTTGCTGACAAATGTCCACTTAGTCAAAGCTATGATTTTTCCAGTAGTCATGTATGCCTGTGAGAGTAGGACCATAAAGAAGGCTGAGTGCCGAAGAACTGATGCTTTGAAACTGTGGTGTTGGAGAAGACTCTTGAGAGTCCCTTGGATTGCAAGATCAAACCAGTCAATCCTAAAGGAAATCTTCATTGGAAGGTGTGATGCTGAAATTGAAGCTCCAATACTTTGGCCGCCTGCTATGAAGAACTGACTCATTAGAAAAGACCCTGATGCTGGGAAAGCTTGAAGCCAGAGAAGGGGAGGACAGAGGCTGAGATGGTTGGATGGCATCACTGACTCACTGGACATGAGTCTGAGCAACCTCTGGGAGATGGTAAAGAACAGGGAAGCCTGGCATGCTGCAGTCCATAGGGTTACAAAGAGCCGGACGTGTTTGAGTGACTGAACAACAATACCAACACAAGTTTTTATCATAGCAAATGAAAAGAAATAAGAAAAGTGGGTTGTTTTAATTAAGCTATCAATTACTTTTGTGAAAAAGAAGCTCCCTTATTTCAGCAGGAGGCTCACAATAGATGTTTCCTGGCTTATTGAACAGTCCAAAGTATGTTCCTACTTGCTGGACAACTTTCCTCTCCTGGTGATTCAGGGATCCAGGAATAAATTCCGCTTATTCCAAGCTGTAGCCTCTGTACTATCTGCTTCTAAACAGTAGAAGTGCAAAGCAAGAGGGCCTGAGTTGCACCTGAGCCACAAATCTGAGTTTGGTGGGACAGAATGAGCCATGTAAAAATTGTTCCATTTATCTTAGACTTATTTTTTAATTCTCTTTGGCTCAATATCTGTTGTCATATATATGTGATGGTGGTACACTTTAAAAACAATTTTTAATTGAAAAATTATATTTCCTATTCTGTTAAGAAAGATGGGCTTTTATAGCTATAAAATTTACTGAGTTCGTAATCTCTGTCAGTTTTACATGTATTTTTTGCATGTACTAGCATGAGTTCTACATATATTAACTCATTTGATTTTCAAAATATTTTTATGAGGCAGATATAAATATTATGCAGTTTTAGAACAAATCATGACCCAAAAAGTTTAAGAAGCTTAATGTCACAGAGTCAGGCATGGTACAACCCAGGGAAGCATCCATAGGGCTGATGTTTTTAAAGATATTTCTATAAAATGTTAAGGAAAAAAGTTTATTTAGAATATTCAATAATTGGGAATCAGATGACTATTATAGTTGTAAAGACTATATGAAATGATGTACGGGGAATAAACAGTAAAGGATTTTTGAAAAGCAATATTTAAATGGTATGAAAGTCTAAGAGAAAACAAAGTCTAAAAGTAGAGAAAATTGTGAAGGACTAAGACAATCTAAACCTGAATAGGACTAATATCATGATATCGCATATACAGTATGGTTGTTGGGCATGGGAAAAGGATGGGAGATTCTGCAATGCTTAAAGTCAAGTCAAGTTGCTCAGTCATGTCCGACTCTTTGTGACCTCATGGACTGTAGCCTACCAGGCTCCTCCCTCCATGGGATTCTCCAGGCAAGAGTACTGGAGTGGGGTGCCATTTCCTTCTCCAGGGGATCTTCCCAACCCAGGGATTGAACCCAGGTCTCCCGCATTCCAGGCAGACGTTTTAACCTCTGAGCCGCCAGGGAAGCCTTTACCAAAATAGAAATGTATAGTTAAAAACTTTAGCATGATCAGACTGTAGACTTTTAGCGATTAAGGTAGCTTTCCCTCTGAAATTTTTAAATGTGAAATCTTATTATGAGATTTGACTTCAGTGCAACATTTTTCTGTTTGTTTAGTATGTCTTTCGTTTTCTGATCTGCTTCCTTATTTAAATTAGGAAGCACCCCCTCATTATTACATTTTTATTTTGGATTTTCACTGTAATATGGCTAAGATGATTTGAAGCACGTGTAGATTAAAGTCAGATCTTTCAGTTATTCTAAAAAAAACACTAGGAAAGTGACAGAAACCTAGGAAAACAAGAAACTATTTGTGATACTTTAGAAACAATTTTATGTGTATATGCTGGTTACTGACAGACAATATTTAGATTTTCAAACACTGGTTTACATCTCTAAGTATGTGATATTTCTCTACCTCCCTTTTCCCTTGAGCTAATTTTGTCCCTCTTTAGAGACAGACAAACTCACATTTTACTCTTGGCATCTTTGGCTTTGTTCACACGTGACTGTACTGCCAAATTTGAAATTCCTCCCAGTGAGAAAAATATATCCTAGTTTTTGACTTTGCATATTTGATTATCTTAAAAGCAATGGCAACACAGAACTTTTCCAGAACAATTATAATTAATTGTTACCCTCTCAGTTACCCTCCTGTGGTTATGAGAGACAGCAGAAACACAGGCAATTGTGTTCCCAAAATGTTAGAGGAAAAAACAATTGGTTATGTTATAATATTTATATTTCACCATTATATTTGATGAGTTGACTAAGACTATAAAGCTATTGCTATTTATGGTCTTTATAAGACTATAAAGCTTAAGCTAGCACATCTCAAAACTTGTGTTGTTTTCTAACTCTAGTTCATTAATCTGTGGCACAACTTTGAACATATTTAGATTACTTAGATTTTAAAAATGAATCTGGGCATATTTCCCCTAAGAGATAGCATTAATAAGGCATCACATACAATTATAAAAAGCAGCATTGTACAGATGAGAGGAGAAAATGTGTTTTGGCAGAAACAAATTGTGATACATATTAGTATGTCTTTAGATCCAAGGAACATTTGATAATAGAGTGCAATTAACTTCAAAATGTCTTGATTATTCTTTGGATGCATATACAAAATTTTAGATGCAAACTAAAATGATAATGTGAGAAGTAACCTGACAGGTGGATAACAAACCTGCAGAAATTCTCTATAGAGAAAACCCTACAGGTGAAATAATATCTAAATTGAAACAAAAATATGACTTTGGAAGGAGAGGAATTGTTCTCAGTTGACAGAGTACATGGCAGTCTTTTGATGTAGGAAAAAATAACTAAATACTTCATATTCATGTGATTATTATTAATTTCTGTGTATGTGCAGTAGAGAAGCTGTTTTTTACTTTCAAATAAAAAAGAACATTCCACAGTCTCCTTTGTGTTTTTTTATTTTTTTTTTCTCTTGATAGGCTGTAGTTTTCTCCCCAGGATGCTGAGTTGACCTACCCAGTGAATTATAACCAAAGCTGGGAACAGGGCATACAATAGTATCAAAGATAATTGCTTTATGGTAGATCTTTCCCTGGAGGCTATGAAGCCTTTCTGAAATGTGCCACTTACTTAAACCTCTATTACTTATTTGTTTGTTTTGCATTTTTTTATTTTATCAAGTGTCATAAATTGATGTATAAGCTAAGTAGATCCTGGTCTTACAGATAGTTATGTTTTAGGAAAGAACGTTTACTAAGAAAACTGATTATAGTCTCATTCTTTCCCCCATTTTACTTTTCTTTTCCCATCTGTACTCTAACATATAAACTGTTAAATACTTGAGGAGGATAACTTTGAAACCATCATTCTATTGTAGAGAGTAATAGAGCTGGCACTTGCGTTGAGTAATTAAAGCTGAAAAGAAGTTATGTTTTTAGGCTGGAGAATGAGAGTAATATAGCTACTTAAAAAATTCTATGTAATAAAGAATTCCTTCCTAAATGAAAGGCAATCTTTTTAAAATATCAAAAGTTTGTAATATTTATAATGATGCCACATACATAAGGCATTATTATTTAAAATGATGCAAAATCTCTTTGGATCTTTCTACCCTGAAACTAAATGCTTCCATGGCACCTGACAGAAGCAGTGCTACTCTCAATTACCCTCCTGTGGTTATGAGAGACAGCAGAAACACAGGCAATTGCATTCCCAAAATGTTAGAATTCTTTAAAGCATGTATTGCAGTTTCTTCCCCATCAAATGTTTTCCTGTTCTAAAGCTTCTAAAAAGGAACAATTCTGAATGATCTGTACTTAAAAAATATTTTTAACTACACTTTTGATAGGTATTATGGAAATGGTTTCTGTAGAGGTCTCTAGGTAAAAGGGAAACAAAAGCCCAGAGATTTACACATCCTGAATAATCATTCCCTGGAGGTCTCTCTTGGGGACAGACTGTCCTTTGTTTTTTTCATAGGATCATTTCAAACTGTTTTCTGTTAAAAGGGCTGCAAATTGCTGAAGGGCCCTTCTTACAAAGAGGGCTACACAGATGTCTTCGCCTTACTGAACTTTATAGTCATTGTATATACAAAGTACACTGAAAGATCAGCTAGGCAGTTCAAAGAGGTCTTAGATTCAGTCCTACTTTCAAGAAACGTACAGTCTGTCTGCTGCTCCTATAAAATGACAGCAGAGGCAGCAGCAGCAGCAGCAACAGTAAAAATTACATGAATAAACAGTATGTGACAAGGACTTAGGAGTGATATAAACAGTCATTTACTTTCAGAGTCACAGGAGAAATAATTAATGGAGACTAGGGGGATCTCTTCTTGGAAGAAAAGTTATGACCAACCTACATAGCATATTCAAAAGCAGAGACATTACTTTGCCAACTAAGGTCAAGGCTATGGTTTTTCCAGTGGTCATGTATGAATGTGAGAGTTGGACTGTGAAGAAGGCTGAGCACCGAAGAATTGATGCTTTTGAACTGTGGTGTTGGAGAAGACTCTTGAGAGTCCCTTGGACTGCAAGGAGATCCAGCCAGTCCATTCTGAAGGAGATCAGTCCTCGGTGTTCATTGGAAGGACTGATGTTGAAGCTGAAACTCCGATACTTTGGCTACCTGATGTGAAGAGCTGACTCATTTGAAAAGACCCTGATGATGGGAAAGACTGAGGGCAGGAGGAGAAGGGGAAGACAGAGGATGAGATGGTTGGATGGCATCACCGACTCAATGGACGTGGGTTTCGGTAAACTCCGGGAGTTGATGATGGACAGGGAGGCTTGGCATGCTGTGGTTCATGGTGTCACAAAGAGTAGGACACTTGCGACTAAACTTACTTATGCAGGAACAACTGAAGTAGAGGGTGTCAGAGGAAGCTTGTTGTAGAGAGAGAGCTACGAAATCATAGAAGCTTGAGCAAGGTGTAGAACGATGTAGAAAGGTCAGGTAGGATTGGTGAAAGCTTCATGTTGGAGGTGTTCTCCTCAGGAGACTATAATTTCCTCGGTTCTGTCTCATGACAACAAAAATTTGAAGCGATGGACGATAAAGCCCTCGGCATGTCACAGCTCTTGGACAGCCTGTGTTACAGTTCTTGGACAGATCAGTTTTATCTAGAAAATAAAGAAAAATATATCCTTGAGGCGTGAGGGCATGCCGACCCAAAAGACACAAAGAGAAGAGAGAGAGAGTGAGTGCGTGTGCACGCGGAAGAGAGAAACCCCCTGTCCTGGCCCTTTGGCGCCTCTTTATATGTTTTTTCCTCCCCCTGGGCCTGTCCTGTGTAAAATTAGGCTAGCCAGGAGTCCTGCTTGTTCTGCCTGAGGTCCTCACTCCTGTTGGACCTTCCTTTGCTCCTTTTTTGCAGACTTTTCCCTTATCTTTTAGCCAGTGCCATTCTGGACTCCTTTTTCCAATTCCACCTACCTAACATTCCCACAGTTGCACTGAGTTGAAGTATGAATAACCAGATTTGAGATGTTTTTAAGATTTATATGCCACATGTACTCTTATTTTTATCTGTGTGTATTTTAAAACAGCTTTATTAGAGAAAGATGTATTGCTTTAAATGCTTATATTAGAAAAATTTATAATTCCAGCAATTAATGCTATATTGCTATGGATCCTTAAGACATTAAAATTTAAGAAATATTATCAACAGATGTACGTGAATAAATATAAATATTTAGATGACATGAATAATTTTTTAGGAATGTGACTCCCTTGAAACTTGAAACATTACTCTTTTCTGCAGACCACACACGCACACACAAACACACAAGCTGCATGTACTTTCAAATATATACCAGGGATTGGCAATCTATAGCTTCTGGACCAGAAACTGTTGCCTAGACTGTTGCATGTTTTTGTAAACACAGTTTTATTGGAACACAGCCATGTTCATTAAAAAAATATTGTGTATGGCTGCTTTATGTTTCAATGCAGAGTTGAGTATTTACAAAAAAAAAGACATTGTTCACAAACATCTGAAATATTTACTCTCATTTTTTACAGACAGTTTCCTGACCCTTGGTCTAGTATTACTGAGTGGCTTCTGATAAGTCAACTAAGTAAACCTCATTTCTGGTTGCACGTATTGGTTTGCAGCAAGTTCCAGGAAACCCTGGTGGCTTAGCTGGTAAAGAATCTGCCTGCAATTCGGGAGACCTGGGCTCAATCCCTGGGTTGGGAAGGTCCCCTGGAGAAGGGAACAGCTCCCCACTCCAATATTCTGGCCTGGAGAATTTCATGGACTGTGTAGTCCATGGGGTCACAAAAAGTAGGACATGACTGAGTGAATTTCACTTCACTTTACTTCCAGGAAAACCAGATTAAAAAAATATATATTGAATTAAATTGAGCACACATCTTGAAATAGATGTGCATTGTTCTCTTCCCTGGAGGACGTGACTATAAACATGAATTTCTTTTGTCCTATCTTTGTATCATTTAAGTTCAGCTAGAAAGGTAATGTCCGTTTTGAGCTAATAACCTGTTATGAGTTTATGTGGTCAGTTTTCTTAGTTGGCTTCCAGGTGTAGGATCTAGAAGTCAAGAAAATGCAATCAAGGGTGAATTTTGGTTTCTTTTGCCAAGCACACTGATAGTTAATGCCCCTAGTTAGCTGAAGTATTAGGATAATGATAAAGATGGAAAATGAAGGTTTACTGAACACTAATGGTATATTGGATGCTGTTCTGATTGCTTTGCTTGTATTATTGTTAGCTTCACACAATTCTATTATCCAAGTAAGTTTTAAAATTATCTTCTTTTGGTAGAAAAGCAAACTGTGTGTGAGAGATATTGCATAACCAACCCTAGGCCAATAGCTAGTAATTAGGAGAGCTAGGATTTGAATACAATATAATTATTCTATTAGAATATCTATTAGATATTCTAAAAAATCTATTAGAATATCTGCTTCTCTTTCCTTCTCAGGGTACCACCCCTTCCTTCCACTCATTGCTACAGAGCTGGTTTCTAGAAGCTATATTTTTGCTGTATAAGTTTCATTCTAGCCACAGTAAATTGGTCCAGGGATCAAATTAGATGCCAGATCCCAGCTGAGCCAGTCAGAGTCCTGCCCTGAGATTTTGTATGAGACTAAAATTTCTGCTTCATTCTAGCTTCTCTTGCCATTCTTCTTCCATTCCTTGTTTAAAGATGTGCCCTTAAGTATAAGAAAAACACTTATGAATTCAGTGAGTGTATTTTATGTAAGAAAGCACTTAGAAGTGTGTGTTAGTTGACCAAGGTTATTAATTACCTGAATATTGAATGGTAATGCTGATTTATAGCATCTCCCACTAAAAAGCAGAGCAGGAGAAGAAATTTGTCAGTCAGAGTTCATTGCAGGAAATAGTAACCATTATAGGTATTTGTAGTAGGAATCAGGGGAACAGAGTAGTGTAGGTGGTTATAACATCTTCTGGAATGACTGGGACAGTGGAAGTCAGAGGGGCTATTTCAGAAACTGAGATTCAGAGCTGAGCTCCAGAGGTCATGAAGCTGCTACCACCAACCACTATGTTACAGCAGCTTCCTTTCACACCCACAAAATTAGTGACTAGAAATATGATGAGGCACTTGGCTGCTGCAAACATGACTGACTAACTTTCCTTGCTGATACCAACACAGTGAGCAGATGGCCTCTATCTCTCTTGCTTTCTAAATCACTTGAGAATGCACCTCACTGGCAAAACCTGTTTTTATACGGGACATTGTAGTTGACTGGTACTGAGGAAGTGTAGTTTTTGGCTTTGCTGCTCCTGTGATGGGAGGGTAAGGAGCTTTTCAGCTCTTGTGATAGGGATGAAAGAGGGTGGCAATGGATGCCACCCCCAAAGGAACACGTCTGTTACAGGGTTAAGCTCTTGTAGTGGTCAGAATAGCCTGAGTCTATTTGGTGCAATCCCCAAATCTGTCACAGAGCTAGTGCTAACCTCACTGCTCGCTGTTTTTCCTCTAGGGATGTAGTACATTGATCCTGAATTAAATCTGAGCTTCTTTTGATTTAACAAGGAAGTCATGCAATTATTATACTATTCTTTGGAAAGTTGTGATTGAAAACAAGGTAACTCTTTTTTTCTCCTTGAGGCTGGTCAGGGGCGTAGTTTGCTTCAATGTGGTCATCCAGGCTTCTTCTGTGAACTCATATTTCTTATGTGAGAAAATAAAGAAAGGCTAGCCAAAGCTTCTCTTTCTAGCGCTAGTCATATCCTAACTCATCATGTTGCTTGTGTTGCTGGATGTTTAAAGGAGTATGTGTGATGTTTTAAAACAGAATATTCAATGATATGAGTATTAGATTAATGATATATTGCTGAGGTTTACTCGCTAGGCAAAAGTAAAAGTGAAAGTGTTAGTCATGCAGTCATGTACAACTCTTTGCAACTCCATGGACTATAGCCCAACCAGGGAAAGCTTGCACGGAACAGAGCCCAAGGAGGAATAGAGAATGGGAAACAAATTGTTTGTATTTCTTACTCTGTTGAAATTTTGCAGTAACCTTGAGTGCCTCTTTAGTAGTCACTTTGTGTAACTTTTTTTGCTTCTCTATTTATTCCTTTTAGGTGATTTAGAAAACTGTAAATAATGAAGCTATCCTAATTATGGCCGTAAATGAATGTCATATTGGAAAATGTAAATTGTATACCACATTGAACAACTTTCCATTTTTATTTACCTTATTGTTCTTTTTTTTTCCCCTAAACCATGTGATAAGTAGGTCAGAAATTGTGGGCTTGGCGAACACCATTGATAGGACATGAGGCAGATACTAGGATTCTCCTTCTAATATCTTAGAATACAGTTTTTATGGTCAGTGATTCTCCAAATGTCCTGCTCTGAAGACTCACTGAAAAAGAGAAATAACCTAATATATCAAGGTTCTTGCAATAGCCTCTTGGGATATTTCCCTCCATAGTATGTTCATTCTATCTTACCAAGCCAAATGTTCAGAAAAGTGCTTGTTCCTAGACCATAGCTTGAGAATTGCAGTTCTAGGAAGAATTTGCCTTTTTTCCCAGCAACTTTTAGTGAGACAGAATGCCTGACAATTTCTAGTATCTACGTAGTGTAAATTCTGTAAATTCAGCACGTTTAGTCTAAATTACTCACTGATCTTGCTTTCAATGCCAGCTTCACACACCACCAACTCACAAATCATGTGAAGTACAATAGGACTGGATATTCACATGACAGAACATTATTACCTTTGTAATTTACTGTGTAGTACTGGGAGATTTTGAGTTGTCTTTTCTCAGAGATTCTCTAACCTGGACCCAATATATTTTCATTTCTTTTTGTTCTACTTTTTGGTTAGTATCTTCTACTATGATTAATAGCACCTCTATAATGAAATTTGTATTGGAAAAAATAAATGGCCCTTTATTTTTTTAAAAAAGCTTTTTTTGTACTCCATTTAATCGAAAAGGATGCCAAAAGAAGTCTCAAGACCCTCAGCAGCAAAAATAAATAATTGAAAAAAATATTAAAACACATTACCATCCTAGAAATAAGAGTACTAAAAGTGAAAAAGTAAGTCATCTATCTTGTTTATGTTTTTCCCCTTTGCAACAATAATCCATATGTCTTGAAAACCCCTTGAGTAAATTCTACTAATTGCAGTGAATCCTTTTTTTTTTTTAAAGATAGAAATGGAGGTTATCAACTATGAAAAGTCTCTTGGACAAATTTAAGCAGTGTAATGTCATTACACATTTGACATACTACTAGTCTTAATCAATTACAGCACTTTTTTTTCTTCCATGGACTATGTCCTAGGAATAACATCAGCTCATTTGAGTTCAGGTTCAGTCCATGCCCCTATGTCCAGAACTTTAAGCTTAAGCTTACCAACATTAAGCTTACCTCTAATTCATTAGTCAGAATGAAAGCAAAACTCCTGGGAAGTACTGCCTTCATTCTTTGCCTTCTCTTGGGCATTGTTAAATATATAAATAAATACTGAACACCTGTTTAAAGAATATTAGTACGAAAGAAGGGGTACTCATATGCCTTAATCTTGTTGTTGGGGCAAGATGAGGAATTATGAAAATGCTTGCAAAAAAGAATTTATGAGGCCTAGTAAGAATGTGATGCTAGGTAAAGAGAGTCATAAAAATGAACGTTGATATACAGTATTTCTGGAAAGGAAAGGAATATATGAGACTGACTTTGGAACATGCTTGGTCGGAATGTAGTTATCAGATGCAAAGATGGGGGTACGTGAAGTAGGGTTAAATCTTCATAAAGCAAAGGAAAAGTTAAGGTGTTTTATCTTTGCCAGCAAATGAAAATATAATCTTAAGGCATATGTCAAAGGAGTAATTCACTTACATAGTAATTTAAAAAAGTGATGACATTTTGCTTTTGCTCTATGAACATGAGGCATATACAGCTTATGAGCTGAGGTACTGAAACTAGTTTTCAGGACATGTCATACCCAGTCATGAATTCTAAATTATATTCATTTCTAACAGAAGCGTTACTATGCAGGAGAGAAAATAGAAAAGGCTTATAAAACATTCATCAAAGAAAAAATCCAGGTCTTAGCTTAAAAAGATGAAAACAGCCTATTTGAAAGAGATACGCAAATTGATTTTTGTGTATTCACTTTTTTGCAAAAACTACTAATAGTGGCTGACCTCATGGGCAGAAATGAGACACTGATATTTTCCTATCCTCTATCCCTCCACCAGGCAAAGCCTGATATTAAAACACAATGTGAATGAATCATTCTTGGATCTGCATTCTCTTACCAATTCCTCATTGCATGGGATGTTTCACTGTGACCATTATAATTTCCTCCCAACTCAAACTAATTGGGGGAAAGTGTTAGTCACTCAGTCATGTCTAACTCTTTGTGACCTCATGGACTGTAGTCTGCCAGCTCTGTCCATGGGATTCTCTAGGTGAAAAAACTTGAGTTGGTAGCCGTTCCTGTCTCCAGACATCTTCCTGACCCAGGGATCAAACCTGGGTCTCCTGCATTTTCAGGCAGATTCTTTACTGTCTGAAGCCACTAGGGAAAGGACATTAGTTTTTGGGTGAAAGCTTCCCTGGTGGCTCAGAGGTTAAAGCCTCTGCCTGCAATGAGGGAGACCTGGGTTCAATCCCTGGGTCAGGAAGATCCCCTGGAGAAGAAAATGGCAACCCACTCCAGTATTCTTGCTTGGAGAATCCCATGGACGGAGGAGCCTGGTGGGCTAGAGTCCACAGGGTCTCAAAGAGTCAGACACGACTGAGCGACTTCACTTTCACTTTCAATGAGTGTACTACAGCAAAGATAGTGAGTTTTTAGCAGTAGCACTATTGTAGACACATAGAACATTGAATATGTGGTGAGAAGAGACATGGTATTCAATATTAACATATTTAACAGTGGTATCCCCCTTTCACTAATTTGTTCTGTTTTAAGCAATACTTCTTAAAACTGTTGTTTGATGCTATCACCATGGTGTATGTACTTTCTTATGCCACCAACTTCTAGCGAGTTGAAGAAAAGTTTTGTTAGGGGAAGTAAATTAGACAGTCTGTGTTCTCAGGGATGGAACAAGACCCTGGTCTGTAAGTTCTAAGTAGTGGTGCTTGTTCCCAGAAGCCTGAATTTCTAGGTAAAACTTGGGACACAATTTCCCCTTACATTTCCCTTAGAAATGTTTCTTGGAAACATTTTCCGTTATACCTTAGGATATAGCATTAGCAGTCTCACATTTATGAGCAGATGAGCACGATGACTGATGCTGCTACTGCAGTTCCTACTGGAACTTGCAGAGGAGCTTTTACTACTGAGGAGACATAACCATCTAACCATCTTCTTTCATCAGTGACCCCTTTCCTCTACTCTGTTAAGAGTCACTACTGTTGGAACATTCTTTTTGACTTCTAGAAACTGCACATTGGAACCCTAATTCCAAGCAAGAAAAGAGCTAGCTCCTTCCCTAGGGTTCCTCATGTGGCATAAAATTATCCTAAAAGCACTATAGGTATTTTGCATTAGCTGTGTTGTCCACTGGGCATACCTAGGTGGTGCTAATGGTAAAGAACCCATTTGCCAATGCAGGAGACCTAAGAGACATGGGTTCGATCCTTGGGTCAGGAAGAACCCCTGAAGGAGGGCATGGCAACCCACTCCAATATTCTTGCCTGGAGAATCCCGTGAACAGGGAGCCTGGCGGGCTACAGTCCATAGGGTCACAAAGAGCTGGACACAACTAAAGCTACTTAGCCCGCGTGTGTGTTTCCTACTGGTCACAGAACTTGGGCAGGCTTCCTTCATTTTGGTCTTGTAATATAAAATGACTGGAGTAGAGGATTTCTTGCATCTTTCCCAGTTCTAACATTATGATTCTTGACAGTATGGATGATCTGCTGAAATTGATGCAGCCGGTTAATCAGGGCTTCTAAGAAACAGATACCAATTGGATGCAAGAGATTTATTAGAGGAAGAGCTTTGATGGTAAATGGGGAGGGGAAATAGAGAGGCTCAGAAAGCTATTAACTTTTTGAATTTTTGGAATAATAATTATTCAATATTAATTTGAATATTAGCCACTTTATATACATGATCACAAGTAATTTTTATAGTTACCCTATGTAATGGTGCAATAGCAGAATAATGGTGCCCCAGCCTTATGCATGTCCTAGTCACTGTAACCTATGAATATTTTGTTATATGGTAAAGGAGAAATTAAGGTTACAGCTGCAATTAAGGTTGCTAGTCAGTTAACTTTAAGATATAGAGATTATTCTGGATTATCTGGGTGGACCCAAGGTAATCACAAAAATCTTTAAAAATGGAAAAGGGTGGCAGAAGAGAGAGAAGCAGAGATTGTACTGTTTAAAGCTACCAAGTTTGTGGTAATCTATTATAGCAGCAATATAAAACTAATAGAGGTAAGTGCTTTTATTCTAATTTTATAAATAAAAGAACTGAAATTTAGAGCAGTTAAGTAAGATTCTCATCATCACAGGGCGAAAGGCAGAGGTTTCAAATCTAGATGTTTATTTCCAAAGCCTACACTCTATTTGGTATGTGGCCTTAAATTGTTGCCTGGAATCCCTCAGATATCCTAGGCAGGTTGCTGGCTCAGGACTTTCTTTCATGTCTTAATGGGTCAGGTTAGTGTCTTTTCCTGTCTAGGTACCTTTATTGGTTGCTCAGAACATCTTCACATCTTACTGACCATACCTTGGCTCTAGCAGGGGAGTAATTTCCACACTTTTCTATACAGAGCCTTGAAAATATCTCTAAACATGGAGTTCTTGAAACTCTAGTGCTGCACAAAGTCAGGAAAAAGTAATCGTGTTCTCAGGCGTTTCTTATATTGGTGGCCTTTCCTTTTTATCCCTTGCAAATCCCATTTTCCCACCTGCTTTCATTCTCTCAAACTGTCTTGCCCTGCATACTTACTTTTTGTTTTCCTTAGAAAACATGAGGTGGAGTATGAGTAGAAAATAACCCAGGATATATACACTTTTTTTTCTTCATTCATTTTCTTTTTTTGAAGGTTACATTTGGCTCACTATGTATTTTCATGGCATGAAAAACAGAATCCCCAGTCCAGTAGTCACTCTGGTTACATTCCTCTTAACTTCTTTTATTTACTTTATGGATTAAAAAAGTTTTTCTGAGCTAGACTAAATTTAACAATTCCTTATAAGATTGTTGTCATTACACTTAAGAGAGGGGGCAGTTGTTTAAAACACAATTTGATCATAAGTTGGAGATTAGTGAATTAAACTTAAACTGCATAGCGATTGCTGACTACACTGTTGACTTTCATACACAGAAAGCATATTCCATTTTAACCCTGAAGAGTGGTTTTGGCCTTGTCTCTTGAGCAAAAATGGGATGGCTCCAATAAATCAGTTTAGTTCTATTTGTTTTATGAGCTGTGCAGCAGTTGAAGCCCAAGTTTAATGACTTATTTCACTCGTTTTCCCATAAGTCTTTCCCAGAAACTCAAGACATCCAGAGTTATGATGGGTTATCAGAAAAAGGGAGGACAAGGTTCATTATTTCAGAAATATTACTACCCATAGACATTCACAACAGTTGAGGCTTTAACTATTTGCGTATTAAATGAGTTAACATATGCTTTAGGTCTTGTTGCAAGTGAAAAATTGTATCCTTAGTGAGATTTGAGATAGGTGCTCTTTTCTTTTTTGTTCTGTCTTGGAACTTTATTATTATTATTTTAAATTTTATTGGAGTATACAGTGTTGTGTTAGTTCTTACCATTTAGCGAAGTAAATTGGTTATACATATGGCTATATCCACTATTTTTCAAAAATAGATTCTTTCCCCATGTAAGCCATATAAACCATTACAGAGTATTGAGTAGAGTTTCCTGTGTTATACGGGAGGTTCTAATTGTCTATTTTATATATAGAGGTGTGTCAGTCCCAATCTCCCACTTTGTCCCTCCCCTGCCTTATCCCCTCATATCTTGTTTGTTTTCTATATCTGTGACTCTATTTCTGTTTTGTAAATAAGTTCACTTGTACTTTTTTTTTTTAGCTTCCACATATAAGCTTAGTTATATAGTAGTATATGTATGTCAATCTCAATCTCCCAATTTATCTCCTTCCCCCTAACACCTGCTTTCCCCCTTGGTAACCATAAGTTCATTTTCTAAATCTGTGACTCTATTTCTGTTTTGTAAATAAGTTCATTTGTACCATTTTTTAAAGTTTCCACATATAAATGATATATGATATTTGTCTTTCTCTGACTTACTTCACTCAGTATGACAATCTTGAGATAAGACCCTCTTAATTCTTGGTGCATTTTATTTTTCTGTATTATTGCACTATTACTTTCATTATTTTTTAAAAATCTGAATTGTTTAGAATTGAATCCTGAGTTTCTGTTTTTAATTCATAGGGCCAATTTGTTATGGAATACATGAATGAAATTATGCATGGCTTGATTTTTTAATATAATTTTAGAACAGTTTTTGTTGTTGTTTTTTAGTTACTAAGTTGTGTCTGACTCTTTAGGTTTGCAGAAAAGTTGCAAAAGATAGTACAGAGAGTTTTCCTATGCCTTGCTTTCAGTGACTCCCATTGTAACATTTTTATGAGATATTTGTCGCAACTGAGAAGCCAACATTCATACATGATTCATTCATACCGCATTCATTCATATTTCCTTAGCTTTTCCTTTACTGTCCCTTTCCTGTTCTAGGATCCAATCCAGGTACTGCATTACATTTAGTCATTAGTCTCCTTAGTCTCCCCTGTGGTGTGACAGTCTTTTAGATTTTTCTTGTTCTCATGACCTTGACAGTGTGCAGGAGTACCAGTCAGAAATTCTGTAGAATGTCTCTTACTTGGGATTGTCTGATGTTTTTCTCATGGTTAGACTGAGGTTATGGGTTTTGGAGAGGAAGACCACAGAGGTGAAGAGGTAAATTGGTTGAAATGCTTTAAGGAAGATGGTCTCATTTGTTTATCATGGGTTAATTCTGATTTCTTTCATAGTTCTGATCTTTCTTCCTTGTCAAATACAATCTGATAGAGAAGATAAGAAATGCATATAAAAAACTGCTGTATTTCATCATATTGATGTTTAAGATATCATCACTTGGAAGACATATCCTAATTTGAGAAATGTAAACATGAAAAAGAAATCTTAATTTCATACAGTTGATGTCATACAATATAATATGAAGTGTAATCTGATTGTTCAAAGGACAGTTTCACAATTTCTTCAGAAATACTTGTTACTAACTGTACAGTGAAGAAATTCTTTCTTAGTTATTCAATTCAGTTCAGTTCAGTTGCTCAGTCATGTCTGACTCTTTGTGACCCCATGAATCACAGCACGCCAAGCCTTTCTGTCCATTACCAACTCCTGGAGTTTATTCAAACTCATGTTCATTGAGTCGGTGATGCCATCCAGCCATCTCATGCTCTGTCATCCCCTTCTCCTCCTGCCCCCAATCCTTCCCAGCATCAGAGTCTTTTCCAATGAGTCAACTTTTCTTTCGCATGAGGTGGCTAAAGTATTGGAGTTTCAGCTTTAGCATCATTTCTTCCAATGAACAACCAGGCCTGATCTCCTTTAGAATGGACTGGTTGGATCTCTTTGCAGTCCAAGGGACTCTCAAGAGTCTTCTCCAACACCACAGTTCAAAAGTATAAATTCTTTGGTGCTCAGCTTTCTTCACAGTCCAACTGACGCATCCATACATGACCACTGGAAAAACCATAGCCTTGACTAGACGGACCTTAGTTGGCAAAGTAATGTCTCTGCTTTTGAATATGCTGTCTAGGTTGGTCATAACTTTCCTTCCAAGGAGTAAGCGTCTTTTAATTTCATGGCTGCAGTCACCATCTGCAGTGATTTTGGAGCCCCCCAAAATAAAGTATGACTCTGTTTCCACTGTTTCCCCATCTATTTGCCATGAAGTGATGGGATCAGATGCCATGATCTTCGTTTTCTGAATGTTGAGCTTTAAGACAACTTTTTCACTCTCCTCTTTCATCAAGAGGCTTTTGAGTTCCTCTTCACTTTCTGCCATAAGGGTGGTATCATCTGCATATCTGAGGTGACTGATATTTCTCCTGGCAATCTTGATTCCAGCTTGTGCTTCTTCCAGCTCAGTGTTTCTCATGATGTTCTCTGCATAGAAGTTAAATAAGCAGGGTGACAATATACAGCCTTGACGTACTCCTTTTCCTATTTGGAACTAGTCTGTTGTTCCATGTCCAATTCTAACTGTTGCTTCCTGACCTGCATACAGATTTCTCAAGAGGCAGGTTAGGTGGTCTGGTATTCCCATCTCTTTCAGAATTTTCCGCAGTTTACTGTGATCCACAAAGTCAAAGGCTTTGGCATAGTCAATAAAGCAGAAATAGATGTTTTTCTGGAACTCTCTTGCTTTTTCCATGATCCAGTGGGTGTTAGCAATTTGATCTCCAGTTCCTTTGCTTTTTCTAAAACCAGCTTGAACATCAGGAAGTTCACAGTTAACGTATTGCTGAAGCCTGGCTTGGAGAATTTTAAGCATTACTTTACTAGCATGTGGGATGAGTGCAATTGTGTGGTAGTTTGAGCATTCTTTGACATTGCCTTTCTTTGGGATTGGAATGAAAACTGACCTTTTCTAGTCCTGTGGCCACTGCTGAGTTTTCCAAATTTGCTGGCATATTGAGTGCAGCACTTTCACAGCATCATCCTTCAGGATTTGAATAGCTCAACTGGAATGCCATCACCTCCACTAGCTTTGTTTGTAGTGATGCTTTCTAACGCCCACTTGACTTCATATTCCAGAATGTTTGGCTCTAGGTGAGTGATCACACTATCATGATTATCTGGGTCGTGAAGATCTTTTTTGTACAGTTCTTCTGTGTATTCTTGCTACCTCTTCTTAATATCTTCTGCTTCTGTTAGTCCATACCATTTCTGACCTTTATTGAGCCCATATTTGCATGAAATGTTCCCTTGGTATCTTTAAGAGATCTCTTGCCATGAAGAGATCTCTAGCCTTTCCTATTCTGTTGTTTTCCTCTATTTCTTAATTATTGCGTACAGTAATTTAGGATAATTTCATACTATTTTGTACAACTGGAAACATCACCCCAAGTTAAATCACTTTGAAATTCCTTATATATATAGTAGAATAAATTTTTATATTTGGGAGTTATTCTTATTTTGTAATTCTATAAATTGTGTTTTATACATAGTACATTGGTTATATTTTATTTATGAGATTACAGTGCTACAAAAGGTTTTGCCTTTTCAATGCAAATTGTGCATGGTTTTCTGTTAGTTATTCCATTTTCCTTAGTACCTTCCTACTTTCATTTGACTCATTTTCTTGTACATTGATTCCATTTGTAGAGATTCATAGAATCATAAAATATTAGAGTTGAACATCTTTAGAAATGATCTGATTCACTCTTAATATGACATATAAGAGACTTGGCACAGGTTATCAGCTAGCAAGAACAGAGTGAGATTGGAATGCAAGACTTTTGATTGTGAGGTCAATATTCTTCCCACTATACAACAATGCTTCATTTTTATTTGACTTGAAATTTTCACTGTGAATCAGTATTTCATTGCTTTGCAATAGAGTTTTTTCATTGGATTGCTTTAGTTCTTCCTTTCTCTTTGACTTTGGCCTGAGCTTTCCAATAGAGCCAGCGAAATTTACCCCCTGTATCTTGTTTTCAGCATTTTTATCATCATAGAGGAAACAGAAGCTCCACTGTGGATTGAATTCACTTGTATATGTATTTCTTAAATAGTCAAGAGAATTCTGATCCATCTTTCGTCCGTTAAAGGCTTTAGCACATTTTTTAATCTCTTGGATCAAGTCTAAAACATATTGTATTATTAATGTACCTTAAAATTAAAGGAGAGGCAGCCTGAAAGTGTTTGAAAGAGTCTTGAGAGAATTCAC
The DNA here is from genome assembly GCF_001704415.2 of Capra hircus. Lineage (NCBI taxonomy): Eukaryota > Metazoa > Chordata > Mammalia > Artiodactyla > Bovidae > Capra > Capra hircus. The sequence goes on from NC_030835.1 coordinate 21,674,789, forward strand.
TCATCTTTAGCACAGTGATTTTGCCTGATATATAGAAACATTTCTTTCTTTGTAGCTTTCATATGATGTTATCACATATACAATGTATATTTTATATGTATTGTTCACATGCACAGGAAATTCATCCCGTGTATGAATGTGTTTTCTGAGAAATAAAAAATTAAATAGATAAAAAAACAGTGTTTGTTGTTTTAGAGCACACATTTGGCTATAATGGTTTCTATCCGTAGTCCATGAAACAGGATCATATTGTTCTAGCATAGATCACTTTTGCACTTAGGAAGTTGGATCTAAAATACTCAAAATTCCAAATTAACAAAAGGGAACTTCACATGGTACTATTTAGAAGCTTATTTTGTCATGGTACACTCATCACAACAAGGCCTTGGACTCCTGCAGATTTTTTCGTTCCGCTCCTTTTTGCACATTTTTGCTCACAGAAAACTGTCCTGAATTCTTTAACTCTCCCTCTGAAGACTTGAAGAATGTAAGTCTTGTTTTCTTTTCTTTTCCTAATGGATCATCACTAGGTTTGATGACACTGGAATCTGGAAAGCGAAGTTTGCTTTCCATGCTGGAAAAACACTTTGCAGTGTGCTTGTCAGTGTAGAGCCACTAGTATTTTACCGTGAGTTTGCAACAGTAGTCCTTGCAAGGACAAAAGCAGAAGGCAAACCTTGGAAAGTTTCCCACAAACTGTGTGCAATGTTCTTTCAGAAATAACATGGTGAAGTTGATCATTTGACTCTCAGCATTTATTTTCTAATGCATAACAAGGATTTTTATGTGTCTAATGAATAAAATTCCTTATACAACATTTGTTTCTTTAGGCCTCATCTGAGGGTATATTAAGCTGAGCTTCCCTGATAGCTCAGTTGGTGAATCCACCTGCAATGCTGGAGACCTGGGTTCAATCCCTGGGTTGGGAAGATCCCCTGGAGAAGGGCAAGGCTTATCCACTCCAGTAATCTGGCCTAGAGAATCTCTTGGACTGTATAGTCCATGGGATTGCAAATAGTCAGACATGACTGAGTGACTTTCACTTAAGGGTATATTAGAGTCATCTTTATCATCATCAAAATGTCTTTGTATGGCTATTCTAGCATTGTGGGACGTTCATGTCTTTCACATGTGTTTGTGAATTTAGCACTCACCAAGCAGTCACTATTCTCTCTCCTGCTGATAACTGGCTAATGGCCCCAGTTTCCAGACTGGTTAGCAGTGGAAGTAGCTGGCCTAGTGCCCAGACTGCAGTGCTCCTCTGTCACTGGCTGCCTCCCTATTGACATGGCAACACAGTAGAGGTGCTGGTTCTCTACTGAATGTGTCAAAGTAACACTTGGACAGCCACATGTTGAAGTGTGGCCAACACTCTCTGCCACTGCCTGTGAACTGAGTTGTGTTCACAGTTCCTTGTAGAGATTTCACTGAAATATATATATTTTGTTATTTTGTTGCAGTTTTTCTTTCCCACATCCAGGCTTTAGCTGAGGCTGAGGGCAATCTTAATATTACATTACTGTGTTATTTCAAAATCACTCTTTAATTGTAATAGATTATCTGTGGATCACACTTGTGTACCTGACTATTCTTTCCTTCAAGGTGAAGAAATTAAAACAAATTAAACAAATTAAATCCTCCCCTCCTGGACATGTCTGAATTTCCAAAGCCTGCATCAGGACCACTGAAGACCTTTGCAGCCTTAAGCGCTGCAAAGTGCTGTTTTATTACTTTCTGCTGTATAGCAAAGTACATTAGATGTACGCATATACATATACCCACTCTCTTTTACATTCCTTTCCCATATAGGCCATTACAGAGTATTCAGTAGAGTTCCCTCTGCTGTCCTTTCAGTTCATTTCAGTTGCACAGTCATATCAAACTTGTTGCAACCCTATGGACTGCAGCACACCAAGCTTCCCTGTCCATCACCACCACTTGGAGCTTGCTCAAGCTCATTTCCATCGTGTCAGTGATGCCAGTCAACCATCTCATCCTCTGTTATCCCCTTCTCTTCCTGCCTTCAATTTTTCCCAGCATCAGGATCTTTTCCAGTGAGTCAGTTCTTCTCATCAGATGGCCAAAGTATTGGAGTTTCAGCTTCAGCATCAGTCCTTCCAATGAATATTCAGGACTGATTTCCTTTAGGATGGAGTGGTTGAATCTCTTTGCAGTCTAAGGAACTCTCAAGAGTCTTCTCCAACACCACAGTTCAAAAACATCAATTCTTCAGCACTCAACTTTCTTTATGGTCCAACTCTCACATCCATACAGATTATAGGAAAAACCATAGCTTTGACTAGACACACCTTTGTTGGCAAAGTAGTCTCTGCTTTTTAATATGCTGCTTAGATTTGTCATTGCTTTTCTTCCAAGGAGCAAGTGTCTTTTAATTTCATGGCTGCAGTCACCATCTGCAGTGATTTTGGAGCCCCCTCCCCCCAAATAAAGTCAGCCACTGTTTCCACTGTTTCCCCATCCAATATCATATGATAATTGTCTTTCTCTGTCTGACTTACTTCACTCAGTATGACAATCTGTAGGTCCCTTCTTGTTGCTGTAGGAAAATTCTCTTGTAAATATACTTTGAAATTACATTCTTATTAATAACTAATTTAATTTATGTGTGGCCATGACTTCTTTGCCATCATAAGGTACCTTTTGAAATTTTTTTGTTATGAGATCACCTAATATACAAACTTTTTGAATATATTTATAATACTACAATTTAAAGTTAATCAAGTGACCATAGTATAATTGAGGGCAATTTTTCTTTTTACTAACACCCAAAAAAGATGTCCTTTTCATTATAGAGGACTGAAATGCAAAAGTACGAAGTCAAGAAACACCTGGAGTAACAGGCAAATTTGGCCTTGGAATGCGGAATGAAGCAGGGCAAAGACTAATAGAGTTTTGCCAAGAAAATGCACTGGTCATAGCAAACAATCTCTTCCAGCAACACAAGAGAAGACTCTACACATGGACATCACCAGATACTCAACACCAAAATCAGATTGATTATATTCTTTGCAGCCAAAGATGGAGAAGCTCTATACAGTCAACAAAAACAAGACCAGGAGCTGACTATGGCTCAGATCATGAACTCCTTATTACCAAATTCAGACTTAAATTGAAGAAAGTAAGGAAAACTGCTAGATCATTCAGGTATTACCTAAATAAAATCCCTTATGATTATACAGTGGAAGTAAGAAATAGATTTAAGGGCCTAGATCTGATAGATAGAGTGCCTGATGAACTATGGAATGAGGTTCATGACATTGTACAGGAGACAGGGATCAAGACCATCCCCATGGAAAAGAAATGCAAAAAAGCAAAATGGCTGTCTGGGGAGGCCTTACAAATAGCTGTGAAAAGAAGAGAGGCAAAAAGCAAAGGAGAAAAGGAAAGATATAAGCATCTGAATGCAGAGTTCCAAAGGGTAGCAAGAAGAGATAAGAAAAACTTCTTCAGCAATCAATGCAAAGAAATAGAGGAAAAGAACAGAATGAGAAAGACTAGAAATCTCTTCAAGAAAATTAGAGATACCAAGGGAACATTTCATGCAAAGATGGGCTCGATAAAGGACAGAAATGGTATGGACCCAACCGAAGCAGAAGATATTAAGAACAGGTGGCAAGAATACGCAGAAGAACTGTACAAAAGAGATCTTCATGACCTGGATAATCACAATGGTGTGATCACTCATCTAGAGCCAGACATCCTGGAATGCGAAGTCAAGAGGGCCTTAGAAAGCATCACTATGAACAAAGCTAGTGGAGGTGATGGCATTCCAGTTGAGCTATTCAAATCCTGAAAGATGATGCTGTGAATGAGCTGCACTTAATATGCCAGCAAATTTGGAAAACTCAGCAGTGGCCACAGGACTAGAAAAGGTCAGTTTTCATTCCAATCCCAAAGAAAGGGAATGCAAAAGAATGCTCAAACTACCACACAATTGCATTCATCTCACACACTATTAAAGTAAATGCTCAAAATTCTCCAAGCCAAGCTTCAGCAATACATGAACTGTGAACTTCCTGATGTTCAAGCTGCTTTTAGAAAAGGCAGAGGAACCAGAGATAAAATTGCCAACATCTGCTGGATCATGGAAAAAGCAAGAGAGTTCCAGAAAAACATCTATTTCTGCTTTATTGACTATGCCAAAGCCTTTGACTGTGTGGATCACAGTAAACTGCGAAAATTCTGAAAGAGATGGGAATACCAGACCACCTGACCTGCCTCTTGAGAAACCTGTATGCAGGTCAGGAAGCAATAGTTAGAACTGGACATGGAACAACAGACTGGTTCCAAATAGGAAAAGGAGTCCGTCAAGGCTATATATTGTTACCCTGCTTATTTAACTTATATGTAGAGTACATCATGAGAAACGCTGGACTGGAAGAAGCACAAGCTGGAATCAAGATTGCCAGGAGAAATATCAGTCACCTCAGATATGCAGATGATACCACCCTTATGGCAGAAAGTGAAGAGGAACTAAAAAGCCTCTTGATGAAAATGAAAGAGGAGAGTTAAAAAGTCTTAAAGCTCAACATTCAGAAAATGAAGATCTTGGCATCTCGTCACATCACTTCATGGGGAATAGATGGGAAAACAGTGGAAACAGTGTCAGACTTTATTTTTTGGGCTCCAAAATCACTGCAGATGGTGACTGCAGCCATGAAATTAAAAGATGCTTACTCCTTGGAAGAAAAGTTATGACCAACCTAGATAGCATATTAAAAAGCAAAGACATTACTTTGCCAACAAAGGTCCGTCTAGTCAAGGCTATGGTTTTTCCAGTGGTCATGTATGGATGTGAGAGTTGGACTGTGAAGAAGGCTGAGTGCTGAAGAATTGATGCTTTTGAACTGTGGTGTTGGAGAAGACTCTTGAGAGTCCCTTGGACTGCAAGGAGATCCAACCAGTCCATCCTGAAGGAGATCAACCCTGGGATTTCTTTGGAAGGAATGATGCTAAAGTTGAAACTCCAGTACTTTGGCCACCTCATGTGAAGGGTTAACTCATTGGAAAAGACTCTGATGCTGGGAGGGATTGGGGGCAGGAGGAGAAGGGGACAACAGAGGATGAGATGGCTGGATGGCATCACTGATTCGATGGATGTGAATCTGAGTGAACTGCTGGAGTTGGTGATGGACAGGGAGGCCTGGTGTGCTGTGATCCATGGGGTCGCAAAGAGTCGGACACGACTGAGCAACTGAACTGAACTGAACTTTCTTTTTATATTTTGATATTAATAAAAGTTTATTGTAGATGTTTGCCAAAACTCTATCCATAGTTCCTTGTAGATTAACAACACTCTGGAATTCATAGCTGCTTTGGATACTTTGAAGGGTTGCATACAGAGTCTTCCCTTCCCTCCCTTTCTCCTTCTAAATACTTACTGAGCTCTAACTGTATTTGCAATATCATAACATGAATCATTATTCATTGTTCACTCATTTGGATACTGTAATGTAAAAGTGACAATAAGTTTAGACTTTTTGTCACTTTTACTTTTATATAGCAGCACTGAATTAGTAAAATGTAAAGCAGGGAAAAGTACTGATTTCCTGTATTTTTCTTGCTCCTGTAAGGCATTGCTTTGTGAATGTGACATCTGAGATTATGTGGGGATTGGAACAGAAGAAGCAGCAATAAAACATCAAATTCCATTTGAAAAGCAAGGGCAGAGTTGAAGAGAAATATGAAGGCCAACTACTGGCAATCAGAAAGTGTGAAACCAAGAGCTCAATGGATTGGATACCAAAAGCAGAATCTAGGATAAGAGCCAAAGCTTGTTTCACATGTCTCTTTGCTAGAAGTATTTTCTTTCTTATAAACTGTCTGTTTTTGACCTTTGCTCATTTGTCTTTTGAGATTTTAGTCTTTTTCTTATCTGCTTGCTTGATCTCTTTGTGTAGTCAGTTATTAAACTAGATCTGTCACATTTACTGCAAAGTTTTTTCTCTCAAAATTGCTTTCTACTTAAGATATGTAATGTCACGTATTTTTATTCTTTTAAATTAATTTCTATAGTTTCAAAGCCTAGAAAGATCATTCCCTTTATATCTGTAATAAATAGCCATTTCCCCCAAGTTTTATAGGGTTCAATCTTTAACCCTGTAACTGATATAGAATTTCTCTTACTATGTAATGTAAATCAAGTGTTCAAGTTATTTTTTCTCTAAATGTGTAATCTGCTATTAGAAAACCACTTACTAAATAATCACTTTTCTCATTCATTCTTCACTGAGTTGGGATGTTTTTGAAATTATGAGTTAGATACTCTTTCTAATTTTAGAATAGCTATCATGCTTTATTAATCTACTTTTTTAAAAAAATCATTTTTTCTTTATTATAATGGTTTTAGGATGCTTAATGTCTTTTTTTAAAAGACTTATCTACTTAATTTTTCAGATGAATTATTTTGCCAAGTTCTGAACAAATTTATATTTGTATTCTGATTAGAATTGCATAAACCAATAAACGATAACATTCTTCATCTTTGGTTTATGTTCATACCCAGGATCATTTTTTCCATGTAAGGATATTTATTCACATACACTTAAAAATTTATTTTTATCGGAGTGTAGTTGATTTATAATATTGTGTTAATTTCTGCTATATAGGAAAGTGAATCAATTATACATATATCCAATATTTTTTAGATCCTTCCCCCATATAGGCCATTACACAGTATTGAATAGAGTTCCTTGTGCTATGCAGTAGGTCCATATTCGTTACCTATTTTATATATAGTAGTGTGTATATATCAATCCTAATCTTCCAGTTTATCCCTGCTGCCTCCCCCCTCACTACCCCCTGGTAGCCATAACTTTGTTTTCTATATCTTTGACTCTATAACTATTTTGTAAATGAGTTTATTTGTACCACTTTTTTTTTTTTAAATTTCACATATAAGCAACCTCATATAATATTTGTCTTTCTCTTTCTGACTTACTTCACTCAGTATGACTATCCCTAGGTTCATCCATGTTGCTTTGCAAATGGCATTTAGTTCATTCCTTTTTATGGCTGAATAATATTCCATTGTATATATGTATCATATCTTCTTTATCCATTTTTCTGTTGATGGACATTTAGTTTGCTTCCATGTCCTGGCTATTGTACATAGTACTGCAATGAACAGTGGGGTGCACATATCTTTTTGAATTATTATTTTCTCTGGATATATCCCCAAGAGTGGGATTGCTGGATTATATGGTAGCTCTACTTTTAGTTTTTAAGGAACCTCCATACTGTTCTCCATAATGGTTGTGCCAATTAACATTCTCACTATTCACATATTCTAACATTCCACTTTAAGTCATTAAAGATCATTTCTTTTCCTTCCACCTCCAATTATTTGATTAGTGAGATAGGTCCATGTGTGCAAATGTCAGTGCATGAGGATAATAATTCTCTGCCACCAATTACAAATTTGTAAATTTTTTTAAAATCAGAGGTAACCGAAGAAATAGAAAATCTTAACAGACCCATCACAAGCATGGAAATTGAAACTGTAATCAGAAATCTTCCAGCAAACAAAAGCCCAGGTCCAGACGGCTTCACAGCTGAATTCTACCAAAAATTTCGAGAAGAGCTAACACCTATCCTCCTCAAACTCTTCCAGAAAATTGCAGAGGAAGGTAAACTTCCAAACTCATTCTATGAGGCCACCATCACCCTAATACCAAAACCTGACAAAGATGTCACAAAAAAAGAAAACTACAGGCCAATATCACTGATGAACATAGATGCAAAAATCCTCAACAAAATTCTAGCAATCAGAATCCAACAACACATTAAAAAGATTATACACCATGACCAAGGATTTTTCAATATCCGCAAATCAATCAATGTAATTCACCACATTAACAAATTGAAAAATAAAAACCATATGATTATCTCAATAGATGCAGAGAAGGCCTTTGACAAAATTCAACATCCATTTATGATAAAAACTCTCCAGAAAGCAGGAATAGAAGGAACATACCTCAACATAATAAAAGCTATATATAACAAACCCACAGCAAACATTATCCTCAATGGTGAAAAATTGAAAGCATTTCCCCTAAAGTCAGGAACAAGACAAGGGTGTCCACTTTCACCGCTACTATTCAACAGAGTTCTGGAAGTTTTGGCCACAGCAATCAGAGCAGAAAAAGAAATAAAAGGAATCCAAATTGGAAAAGAAGAAGTAAAACTCTCACTGTTTGCAGATGACATGATCCTCTACATGGAAAACCCTAAAGACTCCACCAGAAAATTACTAGAGCTAATCAATGAGTATAGTAAAGTTGCAGGATATAAAATCAACACACAGAAATCCCTTGCATTCCTATACACGAATAATGAGAAAGTAGAAAAAGAAATTAAGGAAACAATTCCATTCACCATTGCAATGAAAAGAATAAAATACCTAGGAATATATCTACCTAAAGAAACTAAAGACCTATATATAGAAAACTATAAAACATTGATGAAAGAAATCAAAGAGGACACTAATAGATGGAGAAATATACCATGTTCATGGATTGGAAGAATCAATATAGTGAAAATGAGTATACTACCCAAAGCAATTTACAAATTCAATGCAATCCCTATCAAGCTACCAGCCATATTTTTCACAGAACTAGAACAAATAATTTCAAGATTTGTATGGAAATACAGAAAAACCTCGAATTGCCAAAGCAATCTTGAGAAAGAAAAATGGAACTGGAGGAATCAACTTGCCTGACTTCAGGCTCTACTACAAAGCCACAGTCATCAAGAAAGTATGGTACTGGCACAAAGACAGAAATATAGATCAATGGAACAAAATAGAAAGCCCAGAGATAAATCCACACACATATGGACACCTTATCTTTGACAAAGGAGGCAAGAATATACAATGGAGTAAAGACAATCTCTTTAACAAGTGGTGCTGGGAAAACTGGTCAACCACTTGTAAAAGAATGAAACTAGATCACTTTCTAACACCGCACACAAAAATAAACTCAAAATGGATTAAAGATCTAAATGTAAGACCAGAAACTATGAAACTCCTAGAGGAGAACATAGGCAAAACACTCTCCGACATAAATCACAGCAGGATCCTCTATGATCCACCTCCCAGAATTCTGGAAATAAAAGCAAAAATAAACAAATGGGATCTAATTAAAATTAAAAGCTTCTGCACAACAAAGGAAAATATAAGCAAGGTGAAAAGACAGCCTTCGGAATGGGAGAAAATAGTAGCAAATGAAGCAACTGACAAACAACTAATCTCAAAAATATACAAGCAACTTATGCAGCTCAATTCCACAAAAATAAATGACCCAATCAAAAAATGGGCCAAAGAACTAAATAGACATTTCTCCAAAGAAGACATACAGATGGCTAACAAACGCATGAAAAGATGCTCAACATCACTCATTATTAGAGAAATGCAAATCAAAACCACAATGAGGTACCACTTCACACCAGTCAGAATGGCTGCGATCCAAAAATCTGCAAGCAATAAATGCTGGAGAGGGTGTGGAGAAAAGGGAACCCTCCTACACTGTTGGTGGGAATGCAAACTAGTACAGCCACTATGGAGAACAGTGTGGAGATTCCTTTAAAAACTGGAAATAGAACAGCTGTATGACCCAGCAATCCCACTTCTGGGCATACACACCGAGGAAACCAGAATTGAAAGAGACACAGGTACCCCAATGTTCATCGCAGCTCTGTTTATAATAGCCAGGACATGGAAACAACTTAGATGTCCATCAGCAGATGAATGGATAAGAAAGCTGTGGTACATATACACAATGGAGCATTACTCAGCCATTAAAAAGAATTCATTTGAATCAGTTCTGATGAGATGGATGAAACTGGAGCCGATTATACAGAGTGAAGTAAGCCAGAAAGAAAAACACCAATACAGTATACTAACACATGTATATGGAATTTAGAAAGATGGCAATGACGACCCTGTATGCAAGACAGCAAAAAAGACACAGATGTGTATAACGGACTTTTGGACTCAGAGGGAGAGGGAGAGGGTGGGATGATTTGGGAGAATGGCATTCTAACATGTATACTATCAGGTAAGAATTGAATTGCCAGTCTATGTCTGACGCAGGATACAGCATAGGGCTGGTGCATGGGGATGACCCAGAGAGATGTTATGGGGAGGGAGGTGGGAGGGGGGTTCATGTTTGGGAACGCATGTAAGAATTAAAGATTTTAAAATTAAAAAAATAAAAAACTAAAAAAAAAAATCAGAGGTAACAACAAGTAAGTAGCTATACTAAATTATTACTCAAGTATTCCTGTAGCTAAATGCTAAGCTTTTTTATAGTTCTAACCATACAGAATTGCACTTTCTGCAAAATTAAGTGGTTCATTCTAATAGCATTTTAGGTTAATCTCTTTTAGTTTGTATAGTTAATAATGCTCTACCATTTATTCACTGAATTAATGTCATCTGTACTACAATGTTCTAGACTCTTTGGATACAAGAAGTGAATGAAATAGGAAGAGCTTCTGCTCTTATGGAGATTTTTTCAGAGTCAGGGAGGTAGATAATGGGTGATAAACAAGTATTGATGTTCAGTCACTCATCTTGCTCAAACTCATGTCCAAAAGAAAACAAGCCTTAACTGTATTTCACATTAGCTTCATACCCATACAAAAATAATCTCAAGGAACTTCAAAACACAGTATTTTTAAAATAAGCTTCAAGGATATATTATATAACTCAAAAAATAACCAATATTTTATAACTATAAATGGAGTATAGCCTTCAAAAGCTGTGAATTACAAAAGTTATGAATCACCTGAAACTTATGTAATATTGTACACAACCATTGTTGTTGTTGTTCGTTGTTCAGTCACTCAGTCATGTCTGATTTTTTGTGACCCCATGGACTGCAGCATGCCAGGCTTCCCTGTCCTTAACCACCTCCCGGAGCTTGCTCAAACTCATGTACATTGAATTGGTGATGCAGTCCAACCATCTCATCCTCTGTCATCCCCTTCTCTTCCTGCCTTCAGTCTTTCCCAGCATCAGGGTCTTTTCTAATGAGTTGGCTCTTTGCATCAGATGGCCAAAGTTTTGGAACTTAAACTTCAGCATCAGTCCTTCCTATGAATATTCGGGATTGATTTTCTTCAGGATTGACTGGTTTGATCTCCTTGATGTTCAAGGGACTCTGAAGACTCCTTTCCAGCACCACAGTTCTAAGGCATGAGTTCTTTGGTACTCAGCCTTTTTTATTGTCCAGCTCTCACATCCATACATGACTACTGGAAAAACCATGGCTTTGATTAGACAGAGCTTTGTAGGCAAAGTAATGTCTCTGCTTTTTAATATGCTGATTGGGTTTGTCATTACTTTTCTTCCAAGGAACAAGTATCTTTTAATTTCATGGTTGTAGTCCGCTTCTTCAGTGAGTTTGGAGCCCAAGAAAATAAAATCTGTCACTGTTTGCGTTGTTTCCCTATTTTCCATAAAGTGATGGGACTAGATGCCATGGTCTTTGTTTTTTGAATGTTGAGTTTTAAGCCAGCTTTTCCACTCTTCTCTTTCACTTTCATCAAGAGGCTCTTGAGTTACTCTTCGCTTTCTGCCATAAGTGTAGTGGTCCTTTGCATATCTGAGGTTATTGATATTTCTCCTGGCAATCTTAATTCTAGCTTACACTTCACACAGCCAGCTATTTGGCATGATGTGCTCTGCATATAAGTTAAATAAGCAGGGTGACAATATACAGCCTTGATGTACTCCTTTCCCAGTTTGGAACCGGTTCATTGTTCCATGTCCAAATCTAGCTGTTGCTTCTTGACCTGCATACAGGTTTCTCAGGAAGCAGGTAAGATAGCCTGGTATTTCTAGCTCTTTAATAATTTTTCAAAATTTGTAGTGATCTACACAGTTAAAGGCTTTAGTATAGTCAAGAAGCACAAATAGAGGTTTTTCTGGAATTCTCTAGCTTTTTCTAGTTCCGGTGGATGTTGGTTATTTGATATCTGGTTTGTCTGCCTTTTCTGAATCCAGCTTATACATCTGGAATTTATTGGTTTGTGTACTGTTGGAACTTAGGTTGGAGAATTTTGAGCAATACTTTGCTAGCATGTGCAATGAGCTCAGTTGTCCATTAGCTTGAACATTCTTTGCCTTCTTTGGGATTGAAATGGAAGCTGATCTTTTCCAGTTCTGTGGTCACTGCTGAGTTTTCCAAATTTGCTGGCATATTGAGTGTAGCACTTTCATAGCATCATCTTTTAGGATTTGAAGTAGCTCATTGGAATTCCATCACCTCCACTAGCTTTGTGTGAAATGAAGCTTCCTAAGACCGTGATTACACCATTGTGGTTATCTGGGTCATGAAGATCTTTTTTGTATAGTTCTTCTGTGTATTCTTGTCACCTCTTCCTAATATTTTCTGCTTCTGTTAAATTCATACAGGTTCTGTCTTTATTGTGCTGTCTTGAATGAAATATTCCCTTGGTATCTCTAATTTTCTTTGAAGAGATCTTTAGTCTTTCCCATTCTATTGTTTTCCTCTATTTTTTTGCATTGTTCACTTAAAAAGGCTCTCATCTCTTCTAACTATTCTCTGGAACTCTGCGTTCAGATGGATATATTTTTCCTTTTCTCCTTTGCCTTTCACTTCTCTTCTTTCCTCATCTATTTGTAAGGCCTCATCAGACAACCACTTTGCCTTTCTGCATTTCTTTTACTTGGAGATGGTTTTGATAACTGCCTCCTGTATAATGTTGTGAACCTCTGTCCATAGTTCTTTAGGCCCTCTGTCTATCAGATCTAATCCCTTGAATCCATCTGTCACTTCCACTGTATAATCATAAGGGATTTGATTTAGGTCATGCCTGAATGTCCTGTATTCAGATGGGTGTATCTTTACTGTTCTCCTTTGCCTTTAGCTTCTCTTATTTTCTCAGCTATTTGTAAGCCCTCCTTAAGCAACCATTTTGCCTTTTTTGCATTTCTTTTTCTTGGGGATGGTCTTGACCACCTCTTCCTGTATGATGTCATGAACCTCCATCCAAAGTTCTTCAGGTGCTCTGCCTATCAGATCTAATCCCTTGAATATTTGTCACTTCCACTGTATAAACATAAGGGATCTGATTTAGGTCATACCTGAATGATCTAATGGTTTTCCCTACTTTCTTCAATTTAAATCTGAATTTGGCAATAAGGAGTTCATGATCTGAGCCACAGTCAGCTCCCAGTCTTGTTTTTGCTGACTGTATAGAGCTTCTTCATCTTTGGCTGCAAAGAATATAATCAATCTGATTTTGATATTGACCATCTGGTGATGTCCATGTGTAGAATCTTCTCTTGTGTTGTTGGAAGAGGGTGTTTGCTATGACCAGTGCATTCTCTTGGCAAAACTCTGTTAGCCTTAGCCCTGCTTCATTTTGTATTCCAAGGCAAAATTTTCCTGTTACTTTAGGTTTCACTTGACTATATACTTTTGCATTCCAGTCCCCTATGATGAAAAGAGGTCACCTTTTTTTGGTGTTAGTTCTAGAAGGTCTTGTAGGTCTTCACAGAATTGTTCAGCTTCAGCTTCTTCAGATTACTGGTTGGGGCATAGACTTGGATTACAGTGATAGTGATCGACTTGCCTTGGAAACAAAAAAGATCATTCTATCATTTTTGAAGTTGCACTCAAGTACTGCATTTTGGATTCTTTTGTTGACTGTTTGGGTTACTCCATTTCTTTTAAGGGACTCTTGCCCACCGTGGTAGATATAATGGTCATCTGAGTTAAATTCAGCTATTCTAATCCATTTTAGTTCACTGATTCCTAAAATAATGATGTTCACTCTTGCCATCTCCTGTTTAACCACTTCCAATTTACCTTGATTCATGGACCTAACATTCCAGGTTCCTATGAAATATTCTTCTTTACTGCATTGAACTTTACTCCCATAAGTAGTACATCCACAACTGGGTGTGGTTTTTGCTTTGCTCTGTCTCTTAATTCTTTCTGGAATTATTTCTCCACTCTTCTCCAGTAGCATATTGGGTACCTACTGACCTGGGGAGTTCATCTTTCAGTGTCATATATTTTTGTCTTTTTATACTGTTTATATGTTCTCAAGGCAAGAATACTGAAGTGGTTTGCCATTCCCTTTTCCCATGGACCATGTTTTGTCAGAACTCTCCACCATGACCCATCCATCTTGGGTGGCCCTACATGGCATGGCTCATAGTTTAATTGAGTTAGACAAGGCTGTGATCCATGTGATCAATATTGTTAGTTTTCTGTGATTGTGGTTTTCATTCTGTCTGCCCTCTGATGGATAAGGTTAAGAGGCTTGTGGAAGCTTCCTGATGGGAGAGATTGACTGTGGGGAAATCTGGGTCTTGTTCTGATCAGCAGGGCCATGCTCAGTAAATCTTTAATCCAATTTTCTGTTTACAGGCAGGGCTGATGCAGAGTTCCAAAGAATAGCAAGGAGAGATAAGGAAGTCTTCCTCAGTGATCAGTGCAAAGAATTAGAGGAAAACAATAGAATGGGAAAGACTAGAGGTCACTTCAAGAAAATTAGAGATAGGAAGGGAACATTTCATGCAAAGATGGGCACAGTAAAGGGCAAAAAAGGTATGGACCTAACAGAAGCAGAAGATATTAAGAAGAGGTGGCAAGAAACACAAGAACTATACAAAAATGATCTTAATGACTCAGATAACCAATGGTGTGATCATTCATCTAGAGCCCAGACATCCTGGAGTGTGAAGTCAAGTGGGCCTTAGAAAGCATCAATACGAAGAAAGCTAGTGGAGGTGATGAAATTCCAGTTGAGCTATTTCAAATCCTAAAAGATGATGCTGTGAAAGTGCTACACTCAGTATGCCAGCAAATTTGGAAAACTCAGCAGTGGCCACAGGACTGGAAAAGGTCAGTTTTCATTCCAATCCTAAAGAAAGGCGATGCAAAGGAGTGTTCACACTACCACACAATTGCACTCATCTCACATGCTAGAAAAGTAATACTCAAAATTCTCCAAGCCTGGCTTCAACAGTACATGAACTGAGAACTTCCAGATGTTCAAGCTGGATTTAGAAAAGGCAGACAAACCAGAAATCAAATTGCCAACATCTGTTGGAATATAGAAAAAAGCTAGAAGGTTCCAAAAAAATCTGTTTCTGCTTTATTGACTACAGTAAATCCTTTGACAGTGTGGATTACAACAAACTGTTGAAAATTCTTAAAGAGATGGAAATACCAGAGCATCTTAACTGCTTCCTGGGAAATCTGTATGCAGGTCAAGAAGCAACAGCTAGGTTTGGACATGGAACAACGGACTGGTTCCAAGTTGGGAATGGAGTAGTCAAGGCTGTATATTGTCACCCTGCTTATTTAACTTATATGCAGAGTACATTATGTGAAATGCCAGGCTGGATAAAGCACAAGCTGAAGTCGAGATTGCCAGGAGAAATATCAATAACCTCAGATATGCAGATGACATCACCTTTATGGCAGAAATCAATTAGGAACTAAACAGCCTCTTGATGAAAGTGAGAGAGTAGAGTGAAGAAGCTGGCTTAAACCTCTACATTCAAAACGCTAAGATCATGGCATCTGGTCCTATCACTTCATGGCAAATAGATGGAGAAACAAGGGAAACAGTAAGAGATTTTATTTTCTTGGGCTCCAAAATCACTGCAGATGGTGACTGCAGTCATGAAATTAAAAGGAGCTTGCTTGTTGGAAGAAAAGCTATGACCAACCTAGACAGCATATTAAAGAGCAGCGCATTACTTTGCTGGCCAAGTTCCATCTCATCAAAGCTATGGTTTTTCCAGTAGTCATGTATGGATGTGAGCGTTGGAGCATAAAGAAAGCTGAAGAAGAGATGCTTTTGAATTGTGGTGTTGCAGAAGATTCTTGAGAGTCCCTTGGACTGCAAGGAGATGAAACCAGTTAATTCTAAAGGAAATCACTTCAGAGTATTCATTGGAAGGACTGATGCTGAGGTGAAAGCTTCAGTACTTTGGCCACCTGATATGAGGAACTGACTCATTGGAAAAAACCTTGATGTGGGGAAAGATTGAAAGCGGGAGGAGATGGAGATGACAGAGGATGAGATAGTTGGATGGTGTCCCCAACTTGATGGACATGAGTTTGAACAAGCTCCAGGAATTGGTGGACAGGGAAGCCTGGTGTGCTGCAGTCCATGGGTTTGCAGTGTCGGACACGATTGAGTGACTGAACTGAATGACCTAGTATCTTTCACCACATTCTTAAGATATAATCATCTGATTTTGGTATTGATCATCTGGTGATGTTCATGTGTAGAGTCAACTCATGTATTGTTAGAAGAGTGTGTTTGCTATCATCAACACTTTCTCTCGGGAAAACTCTTTTAGTCTTTGCCTTGCTTCATTCTGTACTTTAAGGTCAAACTTGTCTGTTACTCCAAATATGTTTTGACTTCTTACTTTTGCATTTCAGTCCCCTATGATGAAAAGGATATCTTTTTTTACTGTTAGTTCTCATATATAGAATAAGCAGGTACTTACGTACTATGCAGTGATAAGTGCTGTAAGTATAAACAAAGCCAAGAAAGAAGAGGTGATAATGATTGAGGGGTATTATTCGATGCAGGTTGGAGAGTACCTTTCTGAAAAGGTGACCTTTGAGCAGAGATTAGTTAGAGGGAATGGGCCATGCCTATACGGGGAGGGGTAGTGGTATGAAATATTCTGAACAGATCGGATGGGCCATGCAAAGGTCTAGGCTATTCCTTGAAGGAGAAAGGAGCAAAGAAAAAGTAAGAGACATTGGAGGAATATAATTAAAAACAAAATAGTCTCCTAACTCAGAGACTCTCTCCACAAAGACAGTAAAGAGAAAAGCTTTTTTTTTTTACTTTATTGATTATGCTTTAAAATAAACAGTGTGATGCATTATAGGCAATTTGCTTGCAAGGGTCCCCAATGTTTGGGATCTAAGGCATAATCTGAGATGGGCCTGATGTAATAATAGAAATAAAGTGCACAATAAATGTTATGTGCTTGAGTTATCCCGAAACCACCCCCCCCACCCCAACTTGGTCTGTAGAAAAATTATCTTCCATGAAACTCGTCCCTGGTAAGGAAAAGATTGGGAACTGCTGTGCTAAGGAATTGCAATGACAGAAAGAAATCCTATCTTTTTATAGATAAAGCAGATGCAACCCACTGCATACATGTTTTCAAGATAAGACACCTGCTCCTCAAGGAAAAGGACTTAACAGCACCATTTGTCACATATAGTTCATTCTAGATTCACCTGGTAATTGGGTTGACCATCTGTGTTAGCTAATTGGCTTTACACAGATGGAAAACAAACTTCTCATATCTTAATGATAGGGGGTAGATTTCCAGCTTAGAGCAAGGTACACACCTGAAGATCGGCTCCAGTCCTCCTTCAGAAACTGGGAGATTGGGGTGCTTGGCTCCTTTTTTTACAACTAAAGTATAGTTGAGTTACACTATTGTAATAATTTCAAGCATACAGTATAGTGATTCATAATTTTTGTATACTGCATTTAAAATTATAAAATATTGGCTGCAGAAACACAGTCATGGATATGATGCTATGTATTTTGATGTTTCCATTTCAAGGAGATGGCTCCCAGGTCCTTAAGAAAGATGTTCCTGGGACATAAAGCTCATAAGAAGTCTTTTTTTTTAAATTTAAATTTTATTTTTTTACTTTACAATACTATATTGGTTTTGCCATACATTGACATGAATCCACCACAGGTGTACATGAGTCATAAGAAGTCTTATATTACAGTTTTAAAAAGTTACATGCTCTGAGTACAATGGGATAGGGTGGGGTCCCTTTCCTCATTTTCAATAGGGAGAATTATGCCTCTTGTTTTTGTTTGTCCTGGCATAGTCAGTGTGTCAGAGAGGGAATCAGATGATATGAAAATGGTTAGAACTTTAGCTTTTCTTTGATTGAGAGGGTACTTGGGGATTTCTAAGCAAAGGAATGAGATGTTCCTTCAGGATTTTAGAAGGAAACCCTGTTTGCTTCATAGAGATTTGAAGAGGCTGCCCTAGAAGGGTTTTGGTGGAGGTCTTCCTCCTTGAGAATGCTCAAAGGGGAGTTTGGGGGATGGATAGGCAGGAGATGTAGAGAGCACTTTGCTTGTGGATGGATTTTAGAGGGCACACTGGAAAAGTTTAGTTAGGAGGGATGGAGCCTTCAGTTGAATCAACAAATGTGTAGAGTTCACAAATGACTGATACCATTTAAAATCCAGGCATCTTTCTTTGCATATGCCTTGTCTATTACTCTGTATTATGAGGTGCTTGAGGACAGAGACTATGTCAAAGTTTTGCTGGATGAAAGATTAAGCTGCAAACTATGCTGTATTATTATCTGAGGGAATAAACAGATCAGCGTGTGAATTGGTTTGTCCCCTTTTCCTTTTCTCTCTGATATTTACTGAGCATCTGCCATGTATCAGATACTAGGATAAAATGAATAAGAATCTCTTCCGCCCTCAGGAAGCCCCTTGTCCACTTGGGAAAATGGATGAATTATGGGCAATATCAGTGCAAGGTGCTAAATTCTATGATAGCTATATGCAGTAATTTGCTCAGATAAAATTTACATGCAATTCCAGAATTATATCTCAAATGTAAAAGTTCTAGTGGTGATGCTATTATTACCCAAAGAAGGTCTACTTACATTCAGGCTACTTTTGGCTTTTCCTCAGAATACTAGTAATACTTTAAGAGCTAAAAGGACTTCTTTTCTCCCTCTCTTCCTTTCTTTCCTATATGAGGCTCACTGTCTGACTCTACTGTAGACAAAAATCTTTTAAGTTGGACTTAATTTTAGATGCTTAGTGATGTTGTAAAGAATTGCATTGTCAGTCTCTTAAAGCAGGTAAGGCCTGTGTACTTCCTTCATTCAGCAAATGTTAAAGAGAGCCTGCAGTGTGCCAGCTACTGCTCTGTGAGATTCAGCAGTGAATAAAAGTAAAAAAATAATTACTGCCCTCATGTAATGTACACACTAGTGGTAGTTTTGATAGCTTTGCCTCAGCTATATTGACACACAGGCAAGGTTTTCTCTCTTAAGGCGGGGGGTGGGGGGGGGGTTGGTGGTGGTGGTAGTTAAAAGTGACTCCTCCATAACCCGCTTGCCAAGTGCTCAATAAGTAGGAATGACATTTTTACCTTGAGTGAGAGTGCTCCCCCTTTCTTCTTAATTCACTTACCGGGCCTCAAGTTTATCGTTTATTGTCTTTTCAAAATCTGTCCTTAAGAATAAATGTGAAAGAATGAATGGAGGTATGTGCTGAGTTTGTCTATGTTGTAGAGCAGAATGAATGTGGATTTTACTTCAGAGCTCTTGCCAGAAAGGAGCAGTAATTACATCTGAAATTACAATAGAAATTGAATTTAAAACTTAATATAAGAAAGACCTCATGTCTGAACACTAATTACGAATAAAAGCTAAGTAAGAAGAGAAAAGGAGAGAAATCCTTCAGAAAGCTCAAACAATTGAATATGTAACAAAGAGAAACTTTATTGGTAGTTTGTAGAACAATAGAGCATGCTCCTGTAGCAATACATCAGAATGACAGGCATACTGTGCCACTGCTCTGGAAGTAATCTGTATACCCATCAACTCCTTCATTGTTGTTAAGTTTGCTATCTGATTTGAAAGGTATTCAACGTGGAAGAAATGGACAAATTCTTAGAAAAGTACAATTTTCCAAAACTGAACCAGGAAGAAATAGAAAATCTTAACAGACCCATCACAAGCACGGAAATTGAAACTGTAATCAGAAAGCTTCCAGCAAACAAAAGCCCAGGTCCAGACGGCTTCACAGCTGAATTCTACCAAAAATTTCGAGAAGAGCTAACACCTATCCTCCTCAAACTCTTCCAGAAAATTGCAGAGGAAGGTAAACTTCCAAACTCATTCTATGAGGCCACCATCACCCTAATACCAAAACCTGACAAAGATGTCACAAAAAAAGAAAACTACAGGCCAATATCACTGATGAACATAGATGCAAAAATCCTCAACAAAATTCTAGCAATCAGAATCCAACAACACATTAAAAAGATCATACACCATGACCAAGTGGGCTTTATCCCAGGGATGCAAGGATTCTTCAATATCCGCAAATCAATCAATGTAATTCACCACATTAACAAATTGAAAAATAAAAACCATATGATTATCTCAATAGATGCAGAGAAGGCCTTTGACAAAATTCAACATCCGTTTATGATAAAAACTCTCCAGAAAGCAGGAATAGAAGGAACATACCTCAACATAATAAAAGCTATCTATGACAAACCCACAGCAAACATTATCCTCAATGGTGAAAAATTGAAAGCATTTCTGCTAAAGTCAGGAACAAGACAAGGGTGTCCACTTTCACCGCTACTATTCAACAGAGTTCTGGAAGTTTTGGCCACAGCAATCAGAGCAGAAAAAGAAATAAAAGGAATCCAAATTGGAAAAGAAGAAGTAAAACTCTCACTGTTTGCAGATGACATGATCCTCTACATGGAAAACCCTAAAGACTCCACCAGAAAATTACTAGAGCTAATCAATGAATATAGTAAAGTTGCAGGATATAAAATCAACACACAGAAATCCCTTGCATTCCTATACACGAATAATGAGAAAGTAGAAAAAGAAATTAAGGAAACAATTCCATTCACCATTGCAACGAAAAGAATAAAATACTTAGGAATTTATTTACCTAAAGAAACTAAAGACCTGTATATAGAAAACTATAAAACATTGATGAAAGAAATCAAAGAGGACACTAATAGATGGAGAAATATACCATGTTCATGGATCGGAAGAATCAATATAGTGAAAATGAGTATACTACCCAAAGCAATTTACAAATTCAATGCAATCCCTATCAAGCTACCAGCCATATTTTTCACAGAACTAGAACAAATAATTTCAAGATTTGTATGGAAATACAAAAAACCTCGAATAGCCAAAGCAATCTTGAGAAAGAAGAATGGAACTGGAGGAATCAACTTGCCTGACTTCAGGCTCTACTACAAAGCCACAGTCATCAAGACAGTATGGTACTGGCACAAAGACAGACATATAGATCAATGGAACAAAATAGAAAGCCCAGAGATAAATCCACACACATATGGACACCTTATCTTTGACAAAGGAGGCAAGAATATACAATGGAGTAAAGACAATCTCTTTAACAAGTGGTGCTGGGAAAACTGGTCAACCACTTGTAAAAGAATGAAACTAGATCACTTTCTAACACCGCACACAAAAATAAACTCAAAATGGATTAAAGATCTAAATGTAAGACCAGAAACTATGAAACTCCTAGAGGAGAACATAGGCAAAACACTCTCCGACATAAATCACAGCAGGATCCTCTATGATCCACCTCCCAGAATTCTGGAAATAAAAGCAAAAATAAACAAATGGGATCTAATTAAAATTAAAAGCTTCTGCACAACAAAGGAAAATATAAGCAAGGTGAAAAGACAGCCTTCGGAATGGGAGAAAATAATAGCAAATGAAGCAACTGACAAACAACTAATCTCAAAAATATACAAACAACTTCTGCAGCTCAATTCCAGAAAAATAAACGACCCAATCAAAAAATGGGCCAAAGAACTAAATAGACATTTCTCCAAAGAAGACATACGGATGGCTAACAAACACATGAAAAGATGCTCAACATCACTCATTATTAGAGAAATGCAAATCAAAACCACAATGAGGTACCACTTCACACCAGTCAGAATGGCTGCGATCCAAAAATCTGCAAGTAATAAATGCTGGAGAGGGTGTGGAGAAAAGGGAACCCTCCTACACTGTTGGTGGGAATGCAAACTAGTACAGCCACTATGGAGAACAGTGTGGAGATTCCTTAAAAAATTGCAAATAGAACTACCTTATGACCCAGCAATCCCACTTCTGGGCATACACACCGAGGAAACCAGAATTGAAAGAGACACATGTACCCCAATGTTCATCGCAGCACTGTTTATAATAGCTAGGACATGGAAACAACCTAGATGTCCATCAGCAGATGAATGGATAAGAAAGCTGTGGTACATATACACAATGGAGCATTACTCAGCCATTAAAAAGAATTCATTTGAATCAGTTCTGATGAGATGGATGAAACTGGAGCCGATTATACAGAGTGAAGTAAGCCAGAAAGAAAAACACCAATACAGTATACTAACACGTATATATGGAATTTAGGAAGATGGCAATGACGACCCTGTATGCAAGACAGGGAAAGAGACACAGATGTGTATAATGGACTTTTGGACTCAGAGGGAGAGGGAGAGGGTGGGATGATTTGGGAGAATGACATTCTAACATGTATACTATCATGTAAGAATTGAATCGCCAGTCTATGTCTGATGCAGGATACAGCACGCTTGGAGCTGGTGCATGGGGATGACCCAGAGAGATGTTATGGGGAGGGAGGTGGGAGGGGGGTTCATGTTTGGGAACGCATGTAAGAATTAAAGATTTTAAAATTAAAAAAAAAATTAAAAAAAAAATGAAAGGTATTCAGGAGATAGAAATGGCCACCCACTTGAGTGTTCTTGCCTGGAGAATCCCAGGGACAGGGGAGCCTGCTGGGCTGCCCGTCTATGGGGTCAGAGTCGGACACGACTGAAGTGACTTAGCAGTAGCAGCAGCAGCAGGAGATAGGAGGATCAGGCAATGTGGATTTAGACAGAAAATGGTAATACTTAAAAAAAAAAATACTTGTAGAGGCAGCTACAAGTCTCTGCCATGTACTAACTGTATGAATTTGGTAAGTTGTGACCTTTTTCCAGCTTACGTTTCTTATCAGGTTTTCTCATGAAGGTGTGAATTAGGTGCTTTATTAGGATTCATTATCGGTTTCAACTTTAAACTTCCATGACTTGGTTTCGGTTTCAGTATGAATATAGTTGAGTTGTTAGGGATACATATATTAGGAAAAATTTCTTTGTTAGAATGGACTTATACACAAACATGAGCTTCCCTGGTGACTCAGTGGTAAAGAATCTACCTGCCAATGCAGGAGACACAGGTTCAATCCCTGGGTGGGGAAGATTCCCCTGAAGAAGAAAATGACAACCCACTCCAGTATTCTTGCCTGGGAAATCTGATGCAGAGAGAAGCCTGGTAGGGTACAGTCCATGGGGTTGCAAAGAGTTGTGCATGACTCAGAGACTAAATGACAACAATACGCAAACACGTACATAGACAAAAACAGATAGACATATGGTGTGTGTTAAGTCACATCAGTCGTGTTAAGTCACACGCGTTAAGTCACGTCAGTCGTGTCCCAACCCAGGGATCTTACATCTCCTGCCTTGGCAGGTGGGTTCTTTACTACTAGCGCCACCTGGGAAACCAGGCCTATGGTACCCTTATTTTTTATGGTTAATATATTAAACTCAGGAAATAATAGGGAATGCTTTTCTTACTTAAAATAGATTTAATTTGGATATGGTTAAAATGTGTCCAAATTTTGTGATAACTTCCTGTTTTCCAGAAGGAAAGATAGGCCTGTTATTTATTAAGAACCTATGCTAGATATACTATTTATAGTGTTCTTAATATGTGTATGGACCTTATTTTATTAAATATTAATGACAACTTTACAAATTAGATTCTATGATTGCCAACTTCCAAATAAGGAAACTGAGATGGAGACCTGAGGTAACTTACTCAAAGATACTCAGCTTTCAAGTAACAAACACTTAAGATTCAAATTTAGGTCTGACTTATTCCAGAGTGTGGCTCTTTAATACTGTTAAATTCTAGGGACATATTAAAATAGAGTCAAATGCCTGTCTTGAAAAGGGTTTCAGATTAATAGGGGAGATAAGAAAGACTAATATATGGTTCAATAGGAAAATGTCACTGAAATGTCAAAATTATAAAAGCATGTTTCAGGTTAGGAAAAAAACTCAGAGGTGAGAAAGGGTCTGTTGGAGAGGGACATACAAGAAATGGAGGCAATTCTGACTATCTAGTACTTAGTGGATTTAACAGTCTGAACTTTGGGGAAATTTTTTTGAAACTCCGTTTTTCAGAAAGGTGGTATGGCTAAGGATACTTCAAATCTGTCCCCTCCAAGACGTTGTGGGAAGTAATGTCTAAGGAGGACATGGTGATGACACAAACAGAAGCTTCCACTGTTCATTCTCTGTTCATTTATTCATTCATTCATCCAATACCTATTCATTACATAGTCATCCAATAGTTACATATTTCAATGCATATTCATTCAATACATGGAATACTTACTATAAGTGTTTAATGTGTTTGATATAGACAATAAAATAAAATATAAGATTTAATTTCTGCCCTCATCGTAGTTTAATTGGGAAAGCAGAAAAATGAACAAATAGTATACAGTGTGATAACTGTAACAACAGCAGAATAACTGAAACAAGAGCAACAATTTTGCTTCCATCTAGCGAACACAAAACTAAGATTCAACATTCAGAAAACGAAGATCATGGCATCTGGTCCCATTACTTCATGGCAAATAGACGGGGAAACAGTGGAAACAGTGACAGATTTTATTGTTTTGGGCTCCAAAATCACAGCAGATGGTGACTACAGTCATGAAATTAAAAGACACTTGCTTTTAATAGAAATCTATGACCAAACTAGACAACATATTAAAAAGCAGAGACATTACTTTGCCAACAAAGGTACATCTAGTCAGAGCTATGGTTTTTCCAGTAATCATGTATGGATGTGAGAGTTGGACTATGAAGAAAGCTGAGTGCTAAAGAATTGATGGTTTTGAACTGTGGTGTTGGAGAAGACTCTTGAGAGTCCCTTGGACTGTAAGGAGATCCAATCAGTCAATCCCAAAGGAAATCAGTCCTGAATATTCTTTGGAAGGACTGATGTTGAGCCTCAAACTCCAATGCTTTGGCCACCTGATGCGAAGAACTGATTCATTGAAAAAGACCCTGATGCTGGGAAAGATTGAAGGTGGGAGGAGAAGGGGATGACAGAGGATGAGATGGTTGGATGGCAATCACTGACTCAATGGACATGAATTTGAGTAAACTCCAGGAGTTGGAGATGGACAGGGAGGCCTGGCGTGCTGCAGTCCATGGGATCTCAGAATTGGACATGACTGAGAGACTGAACTGAGCTGAACTGATTGAACAGATCCAGGGAACCCAACATTGTATTTAGTTGTTTACTTACATTGTGACAATATCTCTGTAAGGCAGGTATTGCAATCCTCACTCAGAAGCTGACCTTTGAAGAGGATGAGTGACATGATCAAGGTCATAGAAATATGGAATGTAAATAGGGTTCAGCGGAAGCACACATGAATAGCACCTAACTAGCAAGAAGTTCTCCTGGAGTTATTGCTGTTCTCATGCAACATAAAGAGGACCAGTAGCCTTTGTTCTAGAGAGAGAAAAAAAGAATGAAGGTAGGGGCAAAGATAGCAGAGGAAGGGGGACATGAAATTGGAGGGATGCTGAATTGGAAGCAGGGGGAAAAAAAACTCATTTAAGAACCTCCAGGCAAGTGATTCAGTGTGGCTGGAGAATGAAGGGCAAAAGTTGAGCCTGGAGACAAGTGGATAACTACTTATGAGGAACCTTGTATACCATGTGAGGGCAGGTAGTTGTGAGAGGCCTCAAATTATCCAATACCCTGGAATCTTCCTTGATATAGATTTGAGGATGGTCCCTGATCATCACCAATTCTTCTAGGGTAGGGGCAGTTGCCTTGGACTGCCATCTGACCATTAGGCTATTTCTTATAGTATTTTTTCCTCTGAGATCTGCTTTGTCTGATATTAATATAGTCACTTCATCTTTATTTTGATTATTGTTAGCATGGTATATCTTTCCCCAGCCTTTTACTTTTAACCTTTTTATATTAATAGTAGGTTTCTAATATGTAGCAAATATTTTCATTTCGATTTTTATCCAACCGGACAAGCTCTTCCTCTTAATGTAATTACAGAGTTGGATTTAAATGTACTATCTTGTTACTTGTTTTCTGTTCATCCCATTTGCTTTTTGTTCTCTCTTTCTTCCTTTGCAGTTAATCAACTTTTTTCAATATATATTTTATCTCCTTTTTGGCTTTTTAGTTATGAATTTTTGCTTGTATCATAGTAATTAGTTTAGGGTATATAATATATTTCTTTATTACAGTTTATCTTTACCTCATGTTGGGATCTTACAAATGTATACTTCCATTTCTCCTGGTCTTTGTGCTATTGTTCTTAACATACTTATATATTTGTTATAAATCTCATAATGCATTGTAATTTGCCTTTTTTTTTGCTTTAAGCAGTCAATTATTTTTTGCAGTCATTTAAAAATTTAGAAAAATTATTTGTATTTACATGTATATTTACCATTTTTGGTTCTCTTTATACCTTTGTTTAGATCTAGGTTTCCATCTTCTATTATTTTCTTTCTTTGTGAAGGACTCCCATAAGCATTTTTAGTGACAAAGGTCCACTGGTGATGAATTCTTTCAGTTTTTGTATGTCTGAAAACATATTTGTTTTGCATTTTTATTTAATATGTTGAAGATATTACTCCACTCCCTTTAACTTCAGATGCCTTTCTCTCCACTTCAGCCACTTACCCCCAGGACCATAATTGAAATTTGTCATTTCTTTGTGCTTTGGAGAAATATTTATTGAGCATTCTTTTGCTGGGCACTTTCCTGTATTCTGGATACAACAATAAACAAAATATACAAGGTTGCTGTTCTCATGAAACTTACACTTAGTGTGTGTATATACATACACAAACACACACACATTCATATATGAAACAATAAATGTTAGTATTAGGGCTGTCAATGGTAAAACATAGCATGGTCTACCCCGATGGGAGATTCTGATTGCCCAGGGTATCTTCTTAAGATACAACTTCTACAATGAGATTTTTAAAAATTAATAGCAATTAGTAAAGTGAAGTGCATGAGGAGGGGAAAGCAGGACATATAGTGGAGGAGAATCAGCTTGTCTGCAGGCCCAGAGCAAAAAGCAAACACAGTGCCTTCATGAGTGAGGAAAAGGGTTGAGGCGGGGGGAGAGAAAGGGAAAGAGAAAGGAGAGGAGAGAAAGAGGGAGAGGAAATGGAGCAGTAAGGGGTGAATCAGATAGAGCAAGCTACCAGGGTCTCAGGGAATGCTAAGAATTTTATTTTATCTTTTAAAATATAAATTTATTTATTTTAATTGGAGGTTAATTACTTAACAATATTGTATTGGTTTTGCCATACATCAACATGTATCTGCCACAGGTATACATGTGTTCTCCATCCTGAACCCTCTCCTTCCTCCCTCCCCATACCATCCCTCTGGGTCGTCTCAGTGCACCAGCCCCAAGCAAAGAATTTTAGACTTTTTTAAAAAAGGGAAACCAGAAAGCATTATAAGATTTGAGGCAGGACAGTAATATGATTCATATTTGTGTTTTCAGAACATCTCTGGCTATAGAGAGTGAATTTGGTGTGGAGTAAACAGGGATGGAGGGGCAGGATGGATAAGGTTGAGAGACTGATTAGGAAGCCCACAGTGTCAGTCCAGGAGAAAGATTGTAGTGACTTGGGTTGTAGCATGGCTGGATTATAGCACTCTTTAGGAGTAGAACCTAAGCGAATTTAGGTTGGATGCATGGGCTAGGGAAGAAGGTAGAGTCCAGATGGTGCCCAGGTTTGTAATTAAGTGGCTAGTGTTTACCATTTCCTGGGAACACAGGAGGAGGAACATCATTGGGGAAAAGATTTAGTTTGGGATTATTGAAATGAATTGCATAGGAGATGGCAGTGCTATCTCTGGCAAGGCTCCTATTGAATTTCTTTTCAAACCATGTGAGTTTACTTTTATTCTTATCATTTTTCTAAGGCAAACTAACATTCTTAATCTTGTGTCTCTTGAAAAAGAGATTTATTAATCTTAATGGAAGGTTATTTAATGTGGCAGGAATATATATTAGCCAGGAGGGTCCCAGTTCTGGGTGATTTCAAATTCTCAGTATGCCCATTATTTTGTGTCTTCTGCCACTTCCTGCATAGTTGTGTCCATATATAAGGGGTTAAAAACATGGAATCTGAAACCAGATGGGCTAGGTTGAATTCCATCTCTGCCAAACAGGTTGTGAAACCTTAGTTTATCTGTCAAATAAGAATAACATGGGTACTTTCCTGATGTTATTAGAATTGAAGTTATTTCTCAAAAAGCATTTAGAAGGCTTGAGAACCACAACCAGAAGTGGTTTATGCACTGATTGTTCCTGAGTAACATAGAAGTCAGATTCTGAAAAATTTAAAGAGAACTTAAAAAAAATTTTTTTTATTGGAATATAGTTGGTTAACAATGCTATGTTAGTTTTAGGTGTACAGCAAAGTGAATCTGTTCAGTTCAGCCATTCAGTCGCGTCCAACTCTTTGAGACCCCATGAACTGAAGCATACCAGGGCTCCCTGTTTGTCACCAACACCTGGAGTCCACCCAAACCCATGTCCATTGAGTCAGTAATGCCACCCAACCATCTCATCCTCTGTCGTCCCCTTCTCCTCCTGCTCTCAATCTTTCCCAGCATCAGGGTTTTTTCAAATAAGTCAGCTCTTCACATCAGGTGGCCATAGTATTGGAGTTTCAGCTTCAACATCAGTCCTTCCAATGACTATTCAGGCCTGATTTCCTTTAGGATTGAAAGGTTGGATCTCCTTGCAGTCCAAGGGACTCTCAAGAGTCTTCTCCAACATCACAGTTCAAAACCATCAATTATTCGGCACTCAGCTTTCTTTATAGTCCAACTCTCATATCCATACATGACCACTGGAAAAATCATAACCTTGACTAGACGGACCTTTGTTGGCATAGTAATGTCTCTACTTTTCAATATGCTGCCTAGGTTGGTCATAACTTTCCTTCCAAGGGGTAAGTGTCTTTTAATTTCATGGCTGCAATCACCATCTGCAGTGATTTTGGAGCACCTCAAAATATAGTCAGCCATTGTTGCAACTGTTTCCCCATCTATTTGCCATGAAGTGATGGGACCGGATGCCATGATCTTCATTTTCTGAATGTTGAGCTTTAAGCCAACTTTTTCACTTTCCTCTTTCACTTTCATCAAGAGGCTCTTTAGTTCCTCTTTACTTTCTGCCATAAGGGGGGTGTCATCTGCATATCTGAGGTGATTGATATTTCTCCCAGCAATCTTGATTCCAGCTGTGCTTCTTCCAGCCCAGCGTTTCTCATGATGTACTCTGCATAGAAGTTAAATAAGCAGGGTGACAATATACAGCCTTGACGGACTCCTTTTCCTATTTGGAACCAGTCTGTTGTTCCATGTCCAGTTCTAACTGTTGCTTCCTGACCTGCATACAGATTTCTCAAGAGGCAGGTCAGGTGGTCTGGTATTCCCATCTCTTTCAGAATTTTCCAGTTTCTTGTGATCCACACAGTCAAAGGCTTTGGCATAGTCAATAAAGCAGAAATAGATGTTTTTCTGGAACTCTCTTGCTTTTTCCATGATCCAGCGGATGTTGACAATTTGATCTCTGGTTCCTCTGCCTTTTCTAAAAGCAGCTTGAACATCTGGAAGTTCATGGTTCACATATTGCTGAAGCCTGGCTGGGGGAATTTTGAGCATTACTTTACTAGCATGTGAAATGAGTGCAATTGTGCGGTAGTTTGAGCATTCTTTGGCATTGTCTTTCTTTGGGATTGGAATGAAAACTGACCTTTTCCAGTCCTGTGGCCACTGCTGAGTTTTCCACATTTGCTGGCATATTGAGTGCAGCTCATTCACAGCATCATCTTTCAGAATTTGAAACAGCTCTACTGGAATTCCATCACCTCCACTAGCTTTGTTCGTAGTGATGCTTTCTAAGGCCCTCTTGACTTCACATTCCAGGATGTCTGGCTCTAGGTGAGTGATCACACCATCGTGATTATCCAGGTCATGAAGATCTCTTTTGTACAGTTCTTCTGTGTATTCTTGCCACCTCTTCTTAATATCTTCTGCTTCTGTTAGGTCCATACCATTTTTGTCCTTTATCGAGTGCATCTTTGCATGAAATATTCCCTTGGTATCTCTAATTTTCTTGAAGAGATCTCTAGTCTTTCCCATTCTGTTCTTTTCCTCTATTTCTTTGCATTGATCGCTGAAGAAGGCTTTCTTATCTCTTCCTGCTGCTCTTTGGAACTCTGCATTCAGATGCTTATATCTTTCCTTCTCTCTTTTGTTTTTCGTCTCTCTTCTTTTCACAGCTATTTGTAAGGCCTCCCCAGAGAGCCATTTTGCTTTTTTGCATTTCTTTTCCATGGGGATGGTCTTGATCCCTGTCTCCTGTACAGTGTCACAAACCTCCATTCGTAGTTCATCAGGGACTCTATCTATCAGATTTAGTCCCTTAAATCTATTTCTCACTTCCACTGTAATATCATAAGGGATTTTATTTAGGTAATACCTGAATGGTCTAGCGGTTTTCCCTACTTTCTTCAATTTAAGTGTGAATTTGGTAATAAGGAGTTCATGATCTGAGCCACAGTCAGCTCCTGGTCTTGTTTTTGTTGACTGTATAGAGCTTCTCCATCTTTGGCTGCAAAGAATATAATCAATCTGATTTTGGTGTTGACCATCTGGTGATGTCCATGTGTAGAGTCTTCTCTTGTGTTGTTGGAAGAGGGTATTTGCTATGACCAGTGCATTTTCTTGGCAAAACTCTATTAGTCTTTGCCCTGCTTCATTCCGTATTCCAAGGCCAAATTTGTCAGTTACTCCAGGTGTTTCTTGACTTCGTACTTTTGCATTCCAGTCCCCTATAATGAAAAGGACATCTTTTTTGGGTGTTAGTTCTAAAAGGTCTTGTGAATCTTCATAGAACTGTTCAACTTCAGCTTCTTCAGCGTTACTGGTTGAGCATAGACTTAGATTACTGTGATATTGAATGGTTTGCCTTGGAAACGAACAGAGATCATTCTGTTGTTTTTGAGATTGCATCCAAGTACTGCAATTCGGACTGTTTTGCTGACCATGATGGCTACTCCATTTCTTCTGAGGGATTCCTGCCCCCAGCAGTAGATATAATGATCATCCGAGTTAAATTCACCCATTCCAGTCCATTTTAGTTTGCTGATTCCTAGAATGTTGATGTTCACTCTTGCCATCTCTTGTTTGACCACTTCCAATTTGCCTTGATTCATGGACCTGACATTTCAGGTTCCTATGCAATATTGCTCTTTACAGCATTAGACCTTGCTTCTATCACCAGTCACATCCACAACTTGGGTTTGGTTTTGCTTTGGCTCCATCCCTTCATTCTTTCTGGAGTAATTTCTCCACTGATCTCCAGTAGCATATTGGGCACCTACTGACCTGGGGAGTTCCTCTTTCAGTATCCTATCATTTTGCCTTTTCATACTGTTCATGGGATTCTCAAGGCAAGAATACTGAAGTAGTTTGCCATTCCCTTCTCCAGTGGACCACATTCTATCAGACTTCTCCACGATGACCCGCCGTCTTGTGTTGCCCCATGGGCATGGCTTAGTTTCATTGAGTTAGACAAGGCTGTGGTCCTAGTGTGATTAGATTGACTAGTTTTCTGTGAGTATGGTTTCAGTGTGTCTTCCCTCTGATGCCCTCTTGCAACACCTACCATCTTACTTGGGTTTCTCTTACCTTGGGCGTGGGGTATATCTTCATTGCTGCTCCAGCAAAGCGCAGGCGCTGCTCCTTACCTTGGATGAAGGGTATCTCCTCACCAATGCCCTTCCTGACCTTCAACGTGGGATAGCTCCTCTAGGCCCTCCTGCACCCGCGCAGCCACCGCTCCTTGGACGTGGGGTTGCTTCTCCCAGCCACCGCCCCTGATCTGGGGCATTGGGTGGCTCCTCCCTGCCACCCCTGACCTCAGACGCGGGGTAGCTCCTCTAAGCCGTTCCTGCGCTGTCGCAGCCTGGCACTCTCAGCCGCTGCCCCTGACCTTCGTCGTGGGGTAACTTCTTGGCCGCTGCCCTTCACGCATGGGGTCCTCCCGGCTTCTGCCCCTGACCTCGGACGTGGGGTAGGTAGCTCCTCTCCGCCACCGTTTCAGTGTGCTGGTCGCAGCCGCCTGCGCTCAGTGCGCCGGTATAGTACAGTGTTAATATTTCTCTTTACAACTGCAATTACTATAGTTGTGCTCTGGGAAAACCTATTAAAATATGTTCTTAATTAATTTGCATGTCTATAATTCTATTTCTAAGGGTTCATTAAAACTGATTTGTTCATTTGTATATTTTCAACTCATTAGTGTTATATAAATGATTTTTCTTTTATTATTTATCAGTTAATAGAAAAATATTTTAGATTGTAAAAGTACCCCCAAATTATAAAGGCAAATTTATGGAATTAGGTAAGAGCATTAATTTACCATAATAACCTGAGGTGCCAATTGTTAATTTCTGAACTATTACATTTATGTGTTCTGGAGTCAAGTGATATTTGATAGCTTTATACATATAAATATTGTTTGTAAATGTTTATGCTATTTGTTTTCAGATTCTTATTTAGATATAATAGTATTAGTGATTGGGCTCCTATTTTCCTCGTGGTCCTTGTTCTCAAAATGGTAGACTAAGTTTCTGGGGGAAACATGAAGGGAAGGGGAAGGCCTAGTGGGAAGATTTTTTCTGTAGGTACAGAGAGATGAAAGGTAGACCCTGAGTCCAGCCTTCCTGGAACAGGCTAAGAGAACTAGAGAACTAATGGAGGGTTTCTGTAATTATCACTACTTTTCTGCAAGTCTAACCAGCCCCGGGACTCAGAATCATCCTCATCTAGACCAAAACCTAGAAAGAACAGTGTTAACAGGTGACACCAAACTGAAGCCAGCAATGGATGGATTTGAATCCCTCAGACCCCACCTCCCAACTCACTGACAAGTTTTGCTCTGTTCCTTTTATTAATTTAGACACTAAGAGACACTACACCTGACAAGGTTGAGTTATTTTGAGTCCTGCTTATTTTGTTTATTTTATATAAAAACAATGTATGAGACAAATATCTATGACCACTGTAAAAGTTGAGGGAAAAGGACTCTCTTGAGAAAACAATAGGATTTCTTAGCAGTAATAAGAGCTTTTTGAATTCTTACAAAGCAAAAGGGTCAAAATTTCATGAATTTTTAAAAAGAAGGCCAGCATGCTCTCCTATGATATCAAACTATATGTTATATTTAATTACAATTTTGCCTTTTTTAGTACTTCCTGCCTCTGGCGTAGTATTACCTCTAAGAATATTCTGGAACGTAAAACTTATTTGGGGCTTGAACTCAGAGTGGATTTCTAGGACAGTGTGATTGCCTCACTCTTGGGGTTAGGGACTCCTGGAAGAACCATCTAGCTATAGTGTGTGCCTAGTCACTCTTATTTAGGCTTTTTTCTAGAAGTAAAATTAGTGGGTGTTTTAGGCATCTTCCAAAAAATACCTGGTGCCTACACAGAGTTAAGAACAGGACTTGGGTATGGCCATTAGTGACATAAAATAATTTTCCTAAAGCTCATGAAGTGAAATCACCTGGTTTCTGTCCATTTATCTCAGATAAATGAAAAATTAATTACCCTACACTAAGTTAAATGATAAGAAAAGAATGCTCCATTTCATAATCCAGTTGACAGTCTCATGATAACAGAGAGAATCTATAAAAGGTTAGAGCTTCTTATACATTAAAATTTTCAGCCTAGTGTATCATGAAGGTGCTGACTGGTTAGCTAGTGAAATCATGTCTTTGTTTCAAGATTTTCTTACAACTTTCTACTCTTACAAAGTTAATTTAATTCCAGCTTTAATTATATATATTCCCCATATATAGTTCATGGGTAATTGTTAACAAAGAGTTATATTTGGAATTCAGAAACTAATTTTCCTAAATGAACTTGTACACTTTTCTTATACCTAAACATGAGTTTAGGGAGGCATCAGAAACCTTGCTAATTCAAGTGTGGTCTGTGGAGCAACAGCATTGGCATCACCTGGGAGCTTGTTAGAAATGCAGAACCTCAGGCTCCATCTCAGACCTAGTGAATCAGAAACTCTGGAGATGTGACTCAGCAGTCTTTGCTTTAACAAGGCCTCTAGGTGATTCTGACATGCCAAAGTGTGAGAATCTTTGCTTTAGGGGACAGGTATCTGTCACTGCTATCTTCCACATGCTAGCACTGACTTTCTTTCCTGGAGTATGCTCCTGTGACTTGGGACCTACAAACTTGAATCTTTGGTTAAAAAGTATATATGATCAATATTCTTCTTCCTTACTTATATATGTGTCCATTACAATTCCCCAGTGTTGAGGTGGTTTGGAATGATAAAATATAGAATTTTGCATTAGGTTGGGAATCTTGCAATGAGAAAATAAAATAAAATAAGAGAGAGCATTATGATGTGCCAGATGATTACAGTGAATTTTTTTTCCCCAGAAGTAATTCATATTTTACTCTGAACATCATTTTCCTCCTCAGTGAGAAATTTTGATTCTGGCCACAATTGCGTTTAGCTGATTATACCACACTGAAAAAAAAAAAAACCTGGAGAAAATTTCAGTAACCGTTAGAATAAGAGCAACAGAGATATTTTGTTTGGAGAAATGAAAGTGTTTCAGGTGTTCAGGTGGAAGGAAATCAGGGAAGAAGAAAAGATGGTAAAGAAAGCAATTTGGTGAAAGTATTTTTTCTTTTATGGAAAAATGACAGCAGTCCACACACCCTTGAATCTTCAATTACCAAATCATAAATAACAGAGTTTTTGTTTTATAATTTGGGCATTGCTTTTTCCTATTCATTACCTCCAAAGTGGCCATTTCCTTATGCATCCCTTAGGTTTCAAAAGAATTTATCATTATAGTCCCAAACATGATTCTTTCTAATTCTTAAAATCTACTTTTCTTTTTTTAAAGTTATCTTCTTTGAAAAAGATTCCTCACTTCCCTAAATTCCCACAGGTAAGTCAGATGAACTGCTATAATAAAGACTTGCTCTCTTCTTTTAGTCTCCCTCCCCCCAAGACTAGCTATTTAGTGCTCTCTTAAATGAATTTTGAAATATTATATACTGTTGTTTGCATTTCAAACAGTTTCAATATACAGGATCTTATTACTTATAATAATCTAAATTCCCACTATGGTTTTTTTTTTTTCCTTCAGAGATTTCCACACCTACTTTTAAGAAAAAACAAGTTTTAGACAACACTTATAATTTAAGGGAACAAAAAAGTACTTAAATAAATTTCCAAATAGTTTCAACCATCTTCTAAGTTATCACTTTCTTGACACATTCTTAGTGAGGTAAGAAAAAGTATTTCAGATAACTTAGAATTGCTGCAAGTGGCTGTTATTAGAGCAGAAGTTTCTGAGTGGTCTTCTCTTTGGCCTTGACAGCTCAATAAAATACTATAGGTTTGACAGATTTTAGCTGCTATTAGAAAACAATATAACCAATATGTTCCATGGTTAGAACACATTAAATTAAATTCTCATCATGTTATCTTTGGCAGCTGTTCATGGACTGGTTAAAAATTCCTTGATATTTCTTTAAAACAATATCTGATAACTCTTCCCTCTAGACCAACAGTAATTTTTCTTATCTTGCTTGTTTTAATGGCCAAACCTACACACAGTGATTTTTTTATTTATGTACTTAGTCAGTATATATTACTCATATGTTTTTTCTAACTTATGAAGAAAATGATTTTTATGAAACATACATGTGGTACTTAAACATTAATAAATAGAAAAAAACTGATAATGCTACTCAATAAGTAGATAGATCCAAGAAATTTTAGTACTATTATACTATGTTGTAATAAACTTGTCTAGACCAAGCCAAGCTACAATATTCTGTTTTTTAAGCAGAGAAATCCCACAGCTGAGTCTATCATGTTAACTCACTCTTTTAGGTTGAATAAGCTTCTCTAGTTAAACTGAATCCCTTTCTCCCAAGGTTTTCTCATTTTCTGTCCATTTTTCATGTTGCCACGTGGTTATCAGTGAAACATATTGCTCCAGTTCTCTGTTTTGAAAGTGTTTCTGGTTTCCATTGCTAGCAGGATAAAATCATAATAATCTTATTATCATAGAATGTAAATTTCTTCACAAGTTAGTCCTAATGTTCCAACATCATTTATTTTTCTACTTCTTCTACTCATTTCTTCCATGTTCTAGCCACATGTGACTTCTTACTGGCCTCTGAATGTCCTGAAACATTCATGAGTTTGTTTCATGTGATATGACCTTCCAGGAAACTCTCTTCCTTAGGTCCTGCAACACTCCCATAATGCCTTGGGGTTAACACAGGGCGACCCTATATCACCTATGTCTCAAATAAACCAAGGTCTCTGGTCTTCCAGGCTTTTCTGGAAACAGAGTGGGATAGTATACAGTGTGTACAAGTCTCCTGAGTAAAGTATTTTTATTTAAAATCATGTTGTCTGTACTTTGTATAAATGAATAGGTAACAATTCTTGCCTCAGAACAGAATATGAGATAAGGGAATTATAATTGGAAAGCCCTTGGGCTAATAATTTTTACTCTGCTGAAAGCAATAAAAATAGTCATAGCACCTCTGTCTGTCCCTTTTCATCTCAGAATGGTGACTCATGGTCTCAGTGGCCCAGCTGTGGGTAGCAGATGACCCCTCTGCTCATTACAGAGTGAGTGAAACCAGTTCCACGGCTTTGCACTACTTGGGCACTAAAGAATCCATCTTTGGATGGAGAGCAGAGGTAAAGCAGATTAATATCTGGATAGTGCCAGAAATGGCAAGCCACTCCAGTACTCTTGCCTGGAAAATCCCATGGATGGAGGAGCGTAGTAAGCTACAGTCCATGGAGTCGCAAAGAGTTGGATACCACTGAGCGACTCCACTTCAGTGCTTCCTTCCATATTTGATAGGAAGTTAAGGAAGTCTAAATCTTTAGTAGCTCAACACTACTCTGCAGTTTTCTTATCAAAAGCATCACAGAACAACATTGGCTAAATAGAAGAAGAATTTCAGTTTTGCAGAACCAAGCATACATTCTATCTATTCCTTTTGTATCAGTTCAGTTCAGTTCAGTCGCTCAGTTGTGTCCGACTCTTTGCGACCCCGTGAATCACAGCACGCCAGGCATCCCTGTCCATCACCAACTCCTGGAGTTCACTCAGACTCATGTCCATCGAGTCAGTGATGCCATCCAGCCATCTCATCCTCTGTCATCCCCTTCTCCTCCTGCCCCCAATCCCTCCCAGCATCAGAGTCTTTTCCAATGAGTCAAATCTTCGCATGAGGTGGCCAGAGTGCTGGAGTTTCAGCTTCGGCATCATTCCCTCCAAAGAAATCCCAGGGCTGATCTCCTTCAGAATGGACTGGTTGGATCTCCTTGCAGTCCAAGGGACTCTCAAGAGTCTTCTCCAACACCACAGTTCAAAAACATCAATTCTTCGGTGCTCAGCCTTCTTCACAGTCCAACTCTCATATCCATACATGACCACAGGGAAAACCATAGCCTTGACTAGACGGACCTTAGTAGGCAAAGTAATGTCTCTGCTTTTGAATATGCTGTCTAGGTTGGTCATAACTTTCCTTCCAAGGAGTAAGCAGTTTTTTAATTTCATGGCTGCAATCACTGTCTGCAGTGTATAGAATTAATGATTTCCTGTTTTCTGCCTGATCACTCATCCCCTTTGAAGTTTTGTTGGTTACTACGAGTGAAATGACACAGAACATACAAGACATACAAAAGACAGACAGGACTCCACTCTGGCCAGAGGAACAACTGGGCAAACTAATGGCCGTTTATTATTATAAAGCCCCCCTTAGGCAGAATTCCAGATTGTAAGAATAAGCCTTTTTAGTACAGTGCAGGTGCATACATGTTATCGTAGAGCAAAGGGGAGTGAAATCTCTGTCTACTGAAGAGTCTGCCCAAAGCCCTCATCTCCTTCTTATCTCAAGAAGGGAATGCTCCCTCGTTTGCAAGGGACCATTAAACTCAAGGCTGTGTCCAGACTCTTTGGGCAGAACGCCTCGTATGCAAGGATGCTCAGCCTGAGCAGAGAGACCCGTTTGCAGGCACATCTCTGCTACCCTATTAACCCTTCAAGTTTCCTGATTCTCCTTCCTTGATCCCATCCTCAGGGAGAACACCTCTCTACTGAACTACACTCTGGAATCTCTCTTGTGTATAATTCTTTTTCAGAGGTTTCTATTGGGTATGCCGTTACTACTTTTTCATGTATCTCCCACACTAGCCTGTGTTTTATCTGCCTTGGTATCTTTGGCATCTAGTATGGTGCTTGGCCTATAGTGAGTATTAGTGAGTGTGTTAGTCACTCAGTCATGTCCGACTCTTTGCGACCTCATGGACTGTAGCCCACCAGGCTCCTCTGTCCATGGAATTCTCTAGCAAGAATACTGGGGTGGGTTGCCATTTCCTTCTCTAGGGGATTTTCCCAACCCAGGGACCAAAACTGGATCTCCCTCATTGAAGGCAGATTCTTTACCAGCTGAACCACCAGGGAAGTCCATATGAGGTATTGTTGTTGTTTTTTATAGTAAATAAGTAATAAGTATTAAGTGAATGAAGGGTATGGCTAAAATGAAAAAAGAAATAAGTTAATCTATCTTTGAATTCTGCTGTGTTGTTAAAGTTTCCCCATTGCATTTCACAGGTAAAGCAAAGAAAATTTCACTTTATGTAATTTATTTCAATTCTATACTGATTGAATGCCTTAGAAGGTACTATAAGTGTTTTAAGAGACACACAGACAGATATTTAAGTCCCCAATTAATTCCAGAAGCATTTCTAATACATACTTTTAAAAAGTAGTAGTAGTGACTAAATACATCTGAGTTGAATGAAATATTTCTTGAATATTTTCACAAGGACTGGGTAAGTTGGCAATCCCATTTATCCATTTAACAAACATTTATTGAGTACCAGCTATGGGCCAGGCTTGGTAGTTGGGTGACAAAGAAGACACCATCAAACACATTCTCTGTTCATGGAAATTACAAATTACAATTTAGTGTGTGAGAGCAATTAAATAAATACAGAAATAATTGTTTAGAGAGTTTTTTCAAGTGCTAGGAAGAAAATTGTCAAATATAATAATTATATTTTTCAACTTTGGAAATAGCATATTTAGAAATTGGTTGTCTCAAAATATAAAGAAAAGCATTTGGAAGTTTATTCCAGGTACTTTGAAATCTTAGCACACACTGTATGATCAGAATCTTTTGGTTATCTTTAACTATATTAACAAATGAAGTACTTTTATGGTATAATTTTAATCATGGGAATGAGTTAACTCACTTCCTAATGAAATTTTTATTCATGATATTTGTAGGAGAAGCAGAAAATCATATGTATGTATGTGGGAACTCATATTTTTATCAACATCCAGAAGAGAATAGCTGTACATTCCTAGCAAATCAGCAGTTTCCCTGTCATATCTGTCATGAAATGAAATGACTTTCATTTCATTTTTAATGTTGTTTTCTTGTAATGACAAGAATATTGAACTGAAACCCTGTAAAAGAATTTTACTATGTTTTAAAATCTGTTGAAAAAATTGGAACTGAAACCTTGTTGATGTGTTAACATTAATGCAGAGTGTCTAGAAGTAGGTATCCATTTGTTTATTCATGTAAATGTTCTAATCAGTCACACTCAAGAGAAAATGGGTGAAAGTAACAGAATACTCATTAGGGCCAATTATATTAATAGCCATTTGACCTAAATTTCATAGACTTGCTAATTTTTTGAGTACTTATTAGTTTTCCTAACTGAATCAGCATTTATGCTCTCTTAATAAAAAGACCCCAGAAGATCTATGTCTGAATTTAGAAAATATTTGGAAGGGAAGATGATATTTGCATTCTATATTAGTTAGCATTTTGGGGCACATCCATTTTTTATTACAATAGTAGTTTGTATGAGCTGAGTGTCACCAACCTTCATTCATTCAGCAAATGCTGATTGATCGCCCATTATGTGCCAAGTTCTGTTCTTGGCATTGTATGTACATATCTGTTCTATGAATCTGAGAAAATAATACACACTGTCATCAACCATCAGATCTGATGTCCTGACATTGGTTGGCTCTTTTCTTCATGTGCTTCGGTTCGGGAGAAGTTTGCAATAAGACAGTAGAATGGATATTTAGGTTCTTATTCTGGATTTGATTTAAAACTAAAAAAGGCTTTTAATATATATTATCTGAATTAGATAAATCTCTGTCTTGGGAATACAACCCAAACTAGCTTTTGCTTTCTTCTGGGTTAGCTCTGTTCTTAGAATGACTTTCTCCATAATGTAGCAAAGAGACCTCTCAGCAACTCCAGGCTTACTTTGTTCTTGGTTGGTTGGTTTGTTTTTTTCAGCTGATGATTATCCTTTTCTTCCATATCAGTTCCCCAAAACACACTGATGGACTCTGCCTGGGCCATGTAAAACCCTGGACCAATGGGTTCTGATAGGTCAACCCAGATCTTGTTCCCACCCCTGGGAAGAGAAAGATAAACTGAAAATATTAACAGCTTTTACAGAATCATATGAAGTGAGGAAAGGTCAGTACGCTAGTGGGGAAAAAAGATGTTATTTCCAAAAGAAGGACTAGAAGATGCTGGCAGACTCAGATGGTAAAACGTCTGTCTACAATGTGGGAGACCCGGGTTCAATCCCTGGGTTGGGAAGATCTCCTGGAGAAGGAAATGGCAATCCACTCCAGTACTATTGCCTGGAAAGTCCCATGGACAGAGGAGCCTGGTAGTTTACAGTCCATGGGGTCGCAAAGAGTCAGACACGACTGAGCAACTTCACTTTTCACCACAAATATATATAAAACTTAATTGTTTTTGTGACTTTTAAAAAAATAAACCTTCTAAATCTATTAGAAATGATCTAGAATGTTATGTCACTTTGCAGAATAAATTTGTCCAAAGAGTATAAAATCAGGAAATTCTAAGGTATATTAGAAATCATCTCTATTCAAAAGATCAAATACCGTTTCTTCTTTGTTGGATGACTATGCATTTTAGAAAGATACTCTTCTTATCTTTGACAGATGCATTCTTGAGTAATTTTAAATTTTGATAAAATTTCAAAATTATAAAAATGTTGCAAGAGTAGTACAAGGAACTCTTATACTATTACCTATATACATTTTACCCTGATTCATTAATTGTTTACATTGTGTAACATTTACTTTATTATTCTCCCTCTCTCTTCCTTTTTCTGAACTTTTGGAGAGTCAGTTGGAGACACTATGATACTTTACCTTTAAAAACTTCATTATTTTCTGTGACAAGGGCATTGTCCCACATAATCTCAACATAGATATCAAAACTCAGGAACCTTACCACTGATAAAATACTATTACCTAATTTAGAGTTCATACATATTCAAATTTTGTAAATTGTCCCCAAATCATGACTATTTCTCACAGTTCAGGGCCAATGCAGGCACATGCAATATACTGTTTTCTTGTTTCTTTTGTCTCCTTTAATCTAGAAGAATCTCTCAAACTTTGTTTATATTGACCTTGTTATTTTTTTAAAAAGTGTAAGCTAGTTATTTGAAAGAATATTCTTCAATTTGGATTTGGCTCATGTTTTCATGATTCAGTTCAGTTCAGTTCATTTCATTTATTCAGTTGTATCTGACTCTTTGCGACCACATGAATTGCAGCACGCCAGGCCTCCCTGTCTATCACCAACTCCTGGAGTTCCCTCAAACTCACGTCCATCGAGTCAGTGATGCCATCCAGCCATCTCATCGTCTGTCGTCCCCTTCTCCTCCTGCCCCCAATCCCTCCCAGCATCAGAGTCTTTTCCAATGAGTCAACTCTTCGCATGAGGTGGCCAAAGTACTGGAGTTTCAGCTTTAGCATCATTCCTTCCAAAGAACACCCAGGACTGATCTTTAGAATGATTAGACTTAAGCTATACATTTTTGGCAGGAATAGCACAAAAGTGATATTCTCTCCTTCTCAGTATGTTCATGATGTTGTTTTGTCCCAGTATTAATGATATTGCACACACATACACATATACCTGCATCTATCTTTATCTATTTACGTTAAAAAATCTGAGTTTATCCTGTTACCAATACCGATACTTTCATTTGCTCAGCATACACCTTCCCTGTTTTGTTTTGTTTTGTTTTGAGTTTATATGACATGCAGAATACCTTATTGTCACTCTGGAGAGTTTAGGAAGACTAGGAGGAAATATCTGTATCAGGAAAGTCAAGTCTTACTAATCTGATCAACTTCTTTCATTCGGTGATGAAAAACATGATTTATGAAAAAGCAACATTCAGTTATTAAAGAAACCCAAAGAAGGCTTGTTGTATAAACTGAGTGCTTAATGTTCCTAAAAAAAAAAAACTCATGGGGTGTAGATGAGTTTTCTTAATCCTCATGTGATTATGGGAAGGTGTGCTTGTGGTTAGGCTTCTGAAGCTGATAATATTGTTATACTAGAGGCATGTTCAGAGAAGGCAATGGCACCCCACTCCAGTACTCTTGCCTGGAAAATCCCATGGACGGAGGAGCCTGGTAGCCTGCAGTCTATGGGGTCGTGAAGAGACAGACACGACTGAGTGACTTCACTTTCACTTTTCACTTTCATGCATGGAAGAGGAAATGGCAACCCACTCCAGTGTTCTTGCCTGGAGAATCCCAGGGACGGGGGAGCCTGGTGGGCTGCCATCCACTGGGTCGCACAGAGTCGGACACGACTGAAGTGACTTAGCAGCAGCAGCAGCAGAGGCATGTTTACTCTTCAAACGTGATCTAGGAAGATGTTAGAACAGATGAGGTTGGTCTGTTAAAAAACAAACAAACAATGAAATACTAGATTGTAGAAGACATTAACTTCATGAGATAGCCATGAAATTATAATTATAGGGAAAAATCTCTAAGACCGAATTTATGATAGAATGTTTTCTATGTTATGTTCCTGTTTTCTATATTATATTCCATTAAATCTAATGTTCCTCACTATTAAATGTAACTTTCTTCAACCTGTAAATATCAGTGGTATTCAAAGTTTTTAGTTCTTTTACTTTAATATTAATCAAAAACCTTGTCTTCTGTGTCAATCCACATAGCATGTGCCATAGATTTTATAGATGACTTTTGATTCAGATGATTAAGAGGAATTCAGCTTCTTCCTTTTCTACTCCCTAGACTATCTTTGGTGAAGAGAAGCTGTCAGGCAGTGTTCTAAAATTATGAGATAAAGGTGATATTATTTCATTATGAAGCAGAGATATTCACATGTACACT
Source organism: Capra hircus (assembly GCF_001704415.2). Lineage (NCBI taxonomy): Eukaryota > Metazoa > Chordata > Mammalia > Artiodactyla > Bovidae > Capra > Capra hircus. The sequence goes on from NC_030835.1 coordinate 21,718,097, forward strand.
GTATTTGTGGCATACGTCACTATTTTATAGTGAGAATTACTTTTCTTAAAAACAACAAAAGCTAAACTTTTAACTATTGATAAAAGGCAGTGTTTATTTCAACTTAGACTTATTAGCCCCTGAACAATAAACATTATATCTTATTAATGATAAGAAGGGGAGAGTCAACTATTTTACTGACTTGTTTAATGTCTTATAACAACATTCTGTGCTCTGAGATAATAAAGATAATATGTACCTATTGTGTACTGGAAAAAAAATTCTTAGTTTTATACATATTAGCTCACTTAATCCTCCTGAAATACCTGTGTGAGGTAGATGCTAATATTATAATTTTCAGATGTAAAACAGAGGTTTTACTACTTTACAAAGCCACAGTGCTAGAAAAGTCAGAGCTGAGACTTGAACACAGGGAATCTGCCTTGTGAGTCACTTGTCATAACAAATTACCTCTTCAGTTACGAATTAGATTAATTTATTCCTGCAAAAGTTTTGTACTGTAATTTAAATAATATGTAATTTAGATGTTTTCAGATACTATTTTAATAATAATAATTTGAAAATTTATATTATCATGCATAATCTTTACAACAACAATTTGTTAATTTTTCTTAAATTTGTTTTAGGGGTTTGAAAGTACAAACTGCACAAATAGATTTAAATGCCTTTTCACTATTAAGAATAAAATGGTAGTTTGTTAGTTGATATTGGCTTTTAATGTATCCTGTTTAACCCTGAAGGAACATTAGTACATTAGATTTGTGCCTAATTAAAGGAAGAGAATTTTATGAGTATAACTACTGTACTGTTATTTTTATAAAATAATGAAATTTGAATCATAACTCTGGAGTGTCTCAGTTGGCACATATGTTCCCTGGCAAAGGAAAGATTAAACTTACATTGGTTTCTAAATTGCTGAAGACCAATTATTTTGCTGATGATATTCATTTACATTCTTCCGAGTGTGAAAAAGTACTTTAATTTATTTGTAATTGATGACAAAATTACTCTAGAGGCTTGTATAGAAGAATGAAAAGGTGTCTTCTTTTGGTTTGAAGGCAAGGGTGATGCATATTTCAGCACTGTCCTATCTAATTAGATAACTCATTTAAGATTTATGCTGTTAAATGTCTTCATAGTTCCATTTTATGTGAATGGAGACACAGTGTAGTGTAGTGGAACAAGTATTAGATTAGTCCAAGTTCCCAACCATTAGACACAGAATTTTAAATAAAGTCATTTAACATCTGAGTTGCAGTTTCCTCATTGTCTCAGTTTCCTCATTTGTAAAATAGGGCTAATAATGCCCTCCTCCTACCTTATCTAGTTGTGAGGACTGACTGAAACATTGTACACAAAATTATTTTTAAGCATTTTCTGAGTTGTTAAATGTACCATCGTTGTCTTCATTAATGAAGGCAGAAAGCCATAAAATTTAGTTTAGCTTTATTAAACATTACAGTTGATTCTTCAATAAACAGGGGTAGCAGGGCAATATACAGCCTTGACATACTCCTTTCCCAATTTTGAACCAGTCTGTCTTCCATGTCTGGTTCTAACTGTTGCTTCTTGATCTGCATATGGGTTTCTCAGGACACAGTTAAGGTGGTCTATTTCCGTGTTTGTAAGAATTTTCCAGTTTGTTGTGATCCATACAGTCAAAGGCTTTGGCATAGTCAATAAAGCAAAAAGATATGCTTTTCTGGAACTCTCTTGCTTTTTCCATGATCCAGTGGATGTTGGCAATTTGATCTCTGGTTCCTCTGCCTTTTCTAAAACCAGCTTGAACATCTGGAAGTTCACGGTTCATGTATTGCTGAAGCCTGGCTTGGAGAATTTTGAGCATTACTTTACTAGTGTGTAGCCAATGAAACAGATTTTTTTCCCCTGGAATTCCCTTGCTTTTTCTATGATCCAACAGATGTTGATCCGTAGTTCCTCTGCCTTTTTAAAATCCACTTTGAACATTTGGAAGTTCTCAGTTCACATGCTACTAAAGCCTAGCTTGAAGGATTTTGAGCATAACATTATTAGCATGTGACATGAGCAGAATTTTACCATAATTTGGATATTATTTAGCATTGCCTTTCTTTGGGATTGGAATGAAAATTGACTTCTTTCAGTCCTGTGGCCACTGCTATTTTCCAAATTGCTAACATATTGAGTGCAGCATTTGAACAGCATCATCATTTACTACAATCCAATTTGTGGAACATTTTCATCACCCCTAAAATGAACTTCTATGTCCATTTGTAGTTATTCCCTGTAGCTACAGTATGATGTTGGAGATGCCAAGGGAACATTTCATGCAAAGATAGGCACAAGAAAGGACAAAAATAGCAAAGACCTAACAGAAGCAGAAGAGATTAAGAAGAGGTGGCGATAATATACAGAAGAACTGTACAAAAAAGCTCTTAATGACCCAGATAACCATGATGTGTGGTGACTTACCTAAAGCCAGACATCCTGGAGTATGAAGTCAAGTGGGCCTTAGAAAGCATTTTACGAATAAAGCTAGAGCAGGTGATGGAATTTCAGTGGAGCTATTACAAATCCTAAAAGATGATGCTGTGAAAGTGTGGCGCTCAGTATGCCAGAAAATTTGGAAAATTTCGCAGTGGCCACAGGACTGGTAAAGGTCAGTTTTCATTCCAATCCCAATGAAAGGCAATGCCAAAGAATTTTCCAATTGCTCACAGTTGCACTCATTTCACAGGCTATCAAGATTATTTTCAAAATCCTTCAAGCTAGACTTCAGCAGTATATGAACTGAGAACTTCAAGATGTACAATCTATATTTAGAAAAGGGAGAGGAACCAGAGATCAGATTGCCAACATCTGCTGGATCACAGAAAAAGCAAGGAAATTAAAAAAAAAATTGCTTCTGCTTCATTGACTGTGCCAAAGCCTTTGACTATGTGGAGCACAGCAGCAAACTGGGGAATATTTTTAAAAAGATAGGACTACCAGACCACATTACCTGCCTCCTGAGAAATGTGTATGCAGGTCAAGAAGCAATAGTTAGAAGTGGACATGGAACAACAGACTGGTTCCAAATCAGGAAAGAAGTACGTCAAGGCTGCATATTGTCACCGTGCTTATTTAACTTATATGCAGAGTACATTGTGTGAAATACTGGACTCGATGACTCACAGCAACATTGTCAGGAGAACTATCATCAGCTTCAGATATGCAGATAATACCACTTTAATGGCAGAAAGTGAAGAGGAACTAAAAAGCCTGTTGATGAAGGTGAAGGAGGAGAGTGAAAAAGCAGACTTAAAACTCAACATTCAAAAAATGAAGATAATGGCATCCAGTCCTATCACTTCATGGCGAATAAGTGGGGAAAAAGTGGAAAGAGTGTCAGATTTCATTTTCTTGGGCTCTAAAATCACTGCAGATTGTGACTGAAGCCATGGAATTAAAAGACACTTACTCCTTGGAAGAATAGCTGTGAAAACCTGGACAGTGTATTAAAAAGCAGTGACATCACTTTGCCGACAAAAGTCCATATACTCAAAGCTATGATTTTTCCAGTAGTCATGTACGGATGTGAGAGTTGGACCATAAAGAAGGCTGAGTGCCGAGGAATTGATGGTTTTGAACTGTGGTGCTGGAGAAGACTCTTGAGAGTCCCGTGGAGTGCAAGGAGATCAAATCGGTCAGTCATAAAGAAAATCAAACCTGAATATTCATTGGAAGGACTGATGCTGAAGCTGAAGCTTTGATATTTTGGCCACCTGATGTGAAGAACCGGCTCATTGGAAAAGACCCTGATGCTGGGAAAGATTGAAGGCAAGAAGAGAAGGGGACAACAGAGGATGAGGTGGTTGGATGGCATCACTCACCATCTCATCCTCTGTCCTCCCCTTCTACTCCTGCCTTCAATCTTTTCCAGCATCAGGGTCTTTTCCAATGAGTTGGCTCTTCGCATCAGGTGGACAAAGTATTATAGTTTCAGCTTCAGCATCAGTCCCTCCAATGAATATTCAGGACTGATTTCCTTTAGAATGGACTGGTTGGATCTCCTTGCAGTCCAAGGGACTCTCAGGAGTCTTCTCCAACACCACAGTTCAAAAGCATCAATTCTTCAGCACTCAACTTTCCTTATAGTCCACCTCTTATATCCATACATGACTACTGGAAAAACCATAGCTTTGACTAGATGGACCTTTGTTGGCAAAGCGACGTCTTTGCTTTATAATATGCTGTCTAGGCTGGTCAGAGCTTTTCTTTCAAGAAGCAAGTGTCTTTTAATTTCATGGCTGCAATCACCATCTGCAGTGATTTTGGAGCCCCCCAGAATAAAGTCTGTCACTGTTTCCATTGTTTCCCCATCTATTTGCCATGAAGTGATGGGAGAGATGCCATGATCTTAGTTTTCTGAATGTTGAGCTCTAAGTCAACTTTTTACTGTCTTTCGCTTTCATCAAGAGGCTGTTTAGTTCTTCTTTGCTTTCTGCCAAAAAGATGGTGTCATCTTTGTATCTAAGGTTACTGATATTTCTCCCTGCAATCTTGATTCCAGCTTGTGCTTCATTCAGCCTGGTATTTCCCATGATATACTCTGTATATAAGTTAAATAAGCAGGGTGACAGTATACAGCCTTAACATACTTCTTTCCCGATTTGGAACCAGTCTGTTGTTCCATGTCCACTTCTAACTATTGCTTCTTGACCTGCATATACATTTCTCAGGAGGCAGGTAATATGGTCTGGTAGTCCCATCTCTGTAAGAATTTTCCACAGTTTGTTGCGATCCACACAAAGGCTTTGGTGTATTCAATAAAGCTGAAATAGATGTTTTTCTGGAACTCTTGTACATTTTAATATTGATAATTCCTGACTTTGTACTATCCATTATGATGTCACTGTTTTTACCATGTATGACCACAAGTAATTTGTATTTTTGTTTTATTTTTTAATATTTTCAATATTTGTTTTGGCCTAGGAATGATTTATGTGAAAATTTTATATCTGAAACAAACATGACACTTAGTAGTCCAGAGCCATATTATTAGCTAAACTCTCACAGTTTAGGATGTTAATAAAGAGTTAAATGACCGTTTCTTAATTTATTTGTAAATTTGTTTTTTAAATCTGAAATTCTTTCTAAGTGATTGAAATTTAGCCTCTGTGGTTTAGTGTGAAAGAAAAGTCCAATAAAATTAAATCCCAATAGTACCCTTTGGAGTATTATATTTCATATTACTGATAGCACATTAGTAAGTAATAATGTGGTATAAATGCTTATGCCGATTGCACATATGCAATAAATTTAACTTGTTTGTGTGCATAACTTTGGGGTTATTTAAAAATATTTGAGTGGTATATTATTTATTAGGATTTAAACCTTTTTATCTCTTGCAGATAATCCTTTGTTTGATAGCCAAATAAAATCGTATGATCTTAATATCATTTTTTCCCTGAAGTGTTCATTCCATTGATGTTAGGATGTGCTCTTTATAGGGGGACAAGATTTTATATCTGGAACCGCTTTCCTGTGAATTGTTCTTTTTGTTATTCTCATGATCAACACAAGATGCCACAATAAATGTATCTATAAGCTTATTTCTGATTTTTAGTTATTTGTGAAATTTGTTAAAAGTAAACCTGTTTAAAATATGAGAGAATTATTTTTCATACCTTGTCATGGTACAGAAGATTTGTGGGTGATGAAATAGATTTTTAGATATGGGACCAAATTAGTTATAAATGATAAGTACTCATAACAGAGTTAAAATTCTTATTCATGTCTTGAAAGTTTTGGTGTATGTATTCAGAGTTTATTTGACATAGAGGATTTTAGTCAGGATATAAGCTCTACTTTTTTCAGCTTTGTAGTAAATACAGACCACATGAATGTGCACTTGATCACAGGCACTATAATAAATGTTATGTGAGATACATCTGAAACAATCTGTTATCATGATCCTTATAGTTATTTAGGAGGTATGATAGTTATCAGAGACATAAGACAAACTTTGGTAGGTGCTCTAATGGAGGAAGAGATTCTCTGTAGTTGACAGGATCAGGGAAGCCACCAGAAATGATGTAATATGTTAGTTGGCCTTGAAGATCACATACACTTTTAACAAGAAATGATAGAAGGTGTTCCAGTTGGACAAAACCTTAGGGAAGAAGCTATAAGTGTGTAAAAAGATAAAGTATTAAGCATGTTTGGATCACAGGATAGGAAATTGTGTTGAAAAAGTTGGGAAGAGTCAGAGAATGGAGGACCTTCAATGCCTTAGCCAAGACCTGCAATTTTATGTAATTATCAATAAAATGATTTAAGATTTTAATCAGAGTCTAGGCAGTTGAGTGTAGCAATTGTGTGTTGACATGTTTAATGAAAAATACTGATAAGATTCTATGAAAGTAATAATAATGTTTTAAAATTTGACCATAAGTGATATTTTTTACTCTTTAATAATTCAGAAACATTAATTTCTCATACTTGTAATAAAACACAATAAAATTATATAGCGGGGAGGATAATTTTATTAATATGATGATGATTATAATACTATACTAATGATAGTATCTATAAAATTTTAAGTAAAATGCTGGAAATATTTAATATTTTATTTTTGATGTTCTCTTAAATAGTCTCATATCAAAAAAGTTACATATTTAAACATGTAACTCTATATCTCTAGGTTCAAATTGAGTTTGAACTTTGCGTCTTCTTAGACACGTATTTTATTTCCTTTCTGAATAACTGATGTTTATGAGTTAATGTTGGTATTTAACTTTAGATAACTTTCTGATTTTTTTAACACAGTAATAGTCTTAAAAATTCACTTACTTATCTCCCTTTCTCTCCGTGTGTGCACATATGTATGTATGATATATACATATGAAGTTTGAGATCATGGAAAGGTCTCTGAAATGAAAACTAAGACGGGTGGTGCTGCCATTAGACTAGACGTAGCCTGAAAGCCTGTGTTTTCTTGTTTGCAGAATAGAGAAATAATATGATACGTATAGATGTTGGGGAATTAAGTTGGATAATGGATTTAATGTAAATGTTGAAAAATCTTAACTATTATTGCTAATGTAATTTTATCATTTAGAATCTATGTTGTAATCTGAAAATATTTTCTGCTCTTCAGATTCCCAAAATTGTTCCATCATGGTTCTGTCTAGCTCTGTTTGCATTCTTCCAAAATAGATATCACTGTGATATGTTCACCTAGCTTTACATATAAGTGCTGGATCTAAATTTTTTACCATTTTCTTGCCTGCTGCTGTCAGCACCATAGGGTTGCTATTTTGTATTAACACAGTGAACGGATTTATGAGAACAATTACTTCTGTGTTGCTTATATTAGAGTTGGTTATCTCAATTCTTACTTAGTGGGGAGTGTATCCCCTGTCATCATCTGGCTCCTGGTCCACAGCTTTAAATTACTTGAAGGAGAAAATGATTATAAATGGCTCCTTCCTGCGGTGTCCCTTATACTTCCTCTTCTAACAAACAGTCTTTTAGATTTTTTTCTCCTTGTGTTGCAGTCTAGGAGAGATGTCCTATCTGGTGGTCAACTTACAAAACAATTCCTTTAAGTGTCATTAGTCTATGCTTAAGAATCAGATTTATTTTTAGAGAAGAAACTTTTCATTGGTTATATTTTTACTGAACAAGTTTTTTAAATGCGAAGAGAAACTGCTATGATTTTGTTTCATGTTTAAGGGAAAGCCACTAATAAAATGTATATTTGGGAAAATATTGCACATAAGTATCATTTAAGACAGATATGGGGGCTCTATATAGGTAAAAATCAGGATTAAAATATAATGCTCCCAACTTTCTTTTTTATTTGTGGTGAATAACTGGCAGTATGTCATGTTTTTGACATGCTAGGATACATAAGCCAATTTTTATAGAATTTTTGTTTTATATTCTTCTGATAGCTTTTCAATTTATCAGTTCTTTGCCTATTATGTGCCTGCTGAGCATGAAAGGCACTTTTGAGCTATGTAGTAATAAAAAATGCCAAAAAAAACATTGGCTTAGGGACTAGGCTTTCTCTAGAAATAACTTGTATAACTATAGTTACTATAAACAATTTTTTTATGGATGCTTGATACTCTCTCCCTCTATTTTTATTTGAGTTAGTAATCAGAATCCTGTTTGACTAATATCCTAGAGGTGAGAATCATCATTCTAATATAGATACTATAATGTGACAGCTGGCAGAGTCATATTGGATCAAAATGACCTTAGCCAGCATTGTGCAGGAATGTTTTAAGATCTTGGAAAATTACTCTTTTCTTGCCAAAAGGTAAATATGTGTAGGTATTGTGAAGGGCTAAGATTCCTAAGGCATATTTCAAAGCACTCATGCCTTTTACAGATAGCCACACTCTCTTTCATTTTATGAAAAATTTTCTGCATTTTACACCACTGGTGTGAGCTGCTTTTTTCTAGCAATGCCCACCTCCCATGCTGATTTAGTTAATAGGCTTCCTGTTGCCGGTCAGAACTTTAGATGACTTAAAGGAGTATAGTTAGGCAGGGTAGAGGATTTTGAATGAGGACTGAGAAAGTGCTTAACTTTTATGAGAATTTTATATGTTTTTAACAGAGTTGAATGAATAAAATGAAATTTATGGTTTGCTTTGAAATTAACATTATGTGGAACTCATGTTAGTGCTGTGACTGGATTTCCTGTTATTTAGTATCAGGTGATTTGTAAGTAATAGGCTTCCCTGGTGGCTCAGAGGTTAAAGCATCTGCCTCTAATGCGGGAGACCTGGGTTCAATCCCTGGATCAGGAAGATTCTCTGGAGAAGGAAATGGAAACCCACTCCAGTATTCTTGCCTGGAGAATCCCATGGTTGGAGGAGCCTGGTGGGCTACAGTCCACGGGGTCGCAAAGAGTCGGACATGACGGAGCAACTTAACTAACTTTCAGGCATTATTTTCTACCTTTATCATCCTCAGTGTTTTAGTCATAAGTAAATGAAAACTCTCATATTCCATTTACTGTCACAGTTTTCAAGACATATATTAAGACTATTGAGATTAAAATATGTCTTCTTACCTCTCTTTTTCCTACAGTATTTTAAGAAGATATTTCCCAATGCTCTTTCTCTCCCTTATGCTTACTTTTCTCAGGTATATTTTATCATACAATCTGCTTTTGCTGGTGTTTAATGAAGCCCTTTGACACAGTTCAAACAAGTATTGAAGTTAGATCTTAAAGTAAAAGAATATGAGGGAGGGTCATTTTGCCATCTGAAGAGAGGGGAGGAAGGATGGCATGTTGACAGGGAAGAAAGAGACGGGCATGTAGGGGGTTGTGGAGCCTGAGACTTGTGTGTGATGTAAGGGCTGTATAGGGAAATATTTCTGCTCAGAAGAATTTCTAATAGCTGAGGACAGGGTCAAACATAAATAAATAAAATGAAATTCAGTGTCTGGATATAAAAAGTAAGAATGCATGGGTCTCCAAATAAGTTACATATTTTTAGGAGCACCTTCCCTACAGTGCACGACAATTTAGACATTCATAATCAGGGTTAACATTGAAACCAATCAATAAGTTCAGTTCAGTTCAGTCACTCAGTCATGTCTGACTCTGCGACCCCATGGACCACAGCACACCAGGCCTTGCTGTTCATCACCAATTTCCAAGCTTGCTTAAACTCATGTCCATCGTGTTGGTGATGCCATCCAACCATCTCATCCTCTGTCATCCCCTTCTCCTGCCCTCAGTCTTTCCCAATATCAGGGTCTTTTCCAATGAGTCAGTTCTTTGCGTCATGTGGCCAAGGTACTGGAGTTTCAGCTTCAGCATCAGTCCTTCCAATGAGTATTCAGGACTGATTTCCTTTAGAATGGACTGGTTGGATCTCCTTGCAGTCCAAAGGACTCTCAAGAGTCTTCTCCAACACCACAGTTCAAAAGCATCAATTCTTTGGCCCTCAGCTTTCTTTATAATCCAACTCTCATATTCATACGTGACTACTGGAAAAACCATAGCTTTGACTAGATGGACCTTTGTCAGCAAGTAATTATTTAAAATATGTTGGTAAGTTACTTTGTTGATAAGTAATATTTTTAAATTTGGAAGTTGGTTATAACATTACCTTGTACTTATATTGTCTGTTATATTTTTTGAGTGCTTTTGTCTGCATTTTATCTTTAAATCTTAAAAGCAATGTGGAGACACAGCAGGTCAGGTGATATTATTTCCTCTTTGTATATGATTTAGATATACCCTTACTACCCTAGGTGTATCTAGGAGGCCACATGGGTATTAACTATCTGCTGCACAGATTTATAGACTCCATTTGCACAGCTGCTGTCCTCCAGCACTCCTCAAGTTATTTTTGAGACTGTGCAAGGTGTGTTTCAACCAGTCATTATGATATCACCTGCTGTCAAACCTTCTCTGGGCATGTGGTTCTTGGGCAAAGCTGTTTTGCCCTGGTGATGGTGGTGCTGCCTGGAGCCCAGGGTGCCCAGCTTGTACTTGTAGACTTGGTTTTGAAGAGTGGAGTGGGGAAGCAGGAAGAATGGGTGGAGAGTTGGAGAACTGTTCAGTAAATTATTTCTTTTTCACTTAAACTAGTGTTTCTAATGGTATGTTAGAAATATTAATTCACACATATAAATTTTTACAAAGGGTAATACTGCAAACTTTAGCTTATGAAAGTTTGTGACTAAGGCTTAAAATCACTATGATAACCAATATCTGATTACCAAGAGGTTGTCTATAAAGTCTCTATAAATATTTGAGACACCTCAAAAATGATATTTGGTGCACGTGGTCTCTTTGGTCCAAATTTCCCCATTATGTTCTTTGTTGGTTTTGAAAGAAAACTTCTAGAGTCTAAAAAAAATTAAAAAGTCTTTTTCTTCCATAAGTGAATCCTGGACAGATGGAGAGAAGTCCCTTCTTGTCCACTGTGAGACAGTGGGCAGATGGTTGGAACCACAGGAGGTCTGGGATGCTAGAATACTATACTGAGGTCATTAAAATGTAAGTTGCATAAAGTTAGCCATCTCATGCCCTGTTTTGGTAGCATTTCACATTCAAAGAAACAACAAAGTCGCATCCACAATCATGGAAAGTAAATTTAAATCTTTACTATTATCAGACAGCCAAAGGGGAATAATTGTATATAACAAAGTAAAGGCTTCTTAAATATTTTTTCTCAATCTATCATTTTCAAAATCTCCCATGCTGCTGCTGCTAAGTCACTTTAGTTGTGTCCGGCTCTGTGAGACCCCATAGACGGCAGCCCACCAGGCTCCTCCATCCCTGGGATTCTCCAGGCAAGAACACTGGAGTGGGTTGCCATTTCCTTCTCCAATGTAGGAAAGTAAAAAATGAAAGTGAAGTCGTTCAGTCATGTCCGACTCTTAGTGACCCTTTAATTTTTCTTTCAACCAATTTTTAATTGTGCTAATTTGTGTTTTATGTATTTTTATAAGCCACTCTATAGCCTTTCTGGTACAAAGTGATGTATAAATATAGACAAAATGATCAGGAGCAAAATAGCAATGTCTCTTATACAAGTGTAGATTTATCTTAATTCTGTAGAATTAAGGACCAGTTAGTGGTCCTTAATATTAAAGCATTAATCCTGACTTAGAAATAAATCAGGAAAGCTATTCTGATACTAGGTGGAACATAAATTCTCCAATTTAAAAAACCTATAGATTGTTTTTACCTCCACATTGCTTCTGTCTCTGATTTTAATGAACATCACTGTTAGGTGGTTGAAGTGGCTTATTTTTGCTTTAGTTGATATATTCAGTGCTTTGCATGCTGCTGACATTTATAGTACATATCTATTGGCTGACTATATATTTGAATTTATTGTTAACTAGTCACTGACTTTCAAGATGTATCTGCCATAGTTGTAGTTATGGTAGTGAGGTTAAGTGGAGTATCATCTTAAAATTTCAAGCTCATACTCTAGTTTTGATTCCAATTTTATACTAGCTTTTGAGTTGATTTTGGTGCCTAACACATGATCAGTTAGTACTGTTATGAGAACTCACATCATGTAGTAGTGAGAATACTAATTTGTAATTAAGCAAAAGAGTTCAAATTCCAACTCTGCTCTTTATTAGTATAACCTAATCTCTCTGAGCAACTGAACTGAACTGAACTGAATCTCTTTGAGTTTTAGTTTCCTCCGTCATAAAGTGAGTACAGTAATAATTTCTTTCCTGGACTGTTGTGAGCATGAGGTGAAAAGTGTTAGTCACCCAATCATGTCCAATTCTTTGCAACCCATGGACTGTAGCCCACCAGGCTTCTCTGTCCATGGAATTCTCCAGGCAAGAATACTGAAGTGGATTGCCTTTCCCTTCTCCAGGGGATCTTCCTGACCTAGGGATTGAATCTGGGTCTTCTGCATTGTAGGCAGATTCTTAACCTTCTGAGCCACCAGGAAAGCCCTGTTGTGAGCATAATGCATGTAAAGTTGAGGTAGGTCCTGATTGTATTGGTTGCCTTTATCTTCCTGTTGAATAAATAGGTGAAGGAATAAATTAAAACATTATACTTCCTGTTTAGAAATATGTTTTAAACAAATCATCCAGTACATTAAAAATTAAGGACAATTAATGTTTGATAAGAGTAAATTTATTAAGAAATATAATGTTAAGGGAAGTAAGGAATTCAGTTTCAAGAATTAAGTGAAAAATTCATACTTTGCCATTACACTGCAACTATCTTCTCACAGAGGCATATATATATAAATGTATATAGAGCAAAAAACAAATGTGTCTATGCTCAGCAGGTGATGAGAGCTCTATTACCAGGGAGTTCGTGGTTAAACCTTGGAGATTAATAGTTTGTGCTAAATTGCTTCAGTCATATCCGACTGTGCAACCTATGGACTGCAGTCTGCCAGGCTCCTCTATCCATGGGCTTCTTCAGGCAAGAATATTGGAGTGGGTTGCTATTCCCTTCTCCAGGGGATTTTTCAGACCCAAGGATTGAACTTGTGTCTTTTAGGTCTCTTGCATTGGTAGGTGGGTTCTTTACCACTAATGTCACCTGGGAAGCTCTTACAAACTAAGGTTTTCTAATACAATTTCTATCACATAACTTCATTAGTTGAATTTTAGTTTATTGTTGTTTTAATTATTATTTTATGTATGCATTTATCATGCATTGCTTTAAATCTTTTAAAAATAAGATAAATTGATAAAAATAGGAAAATTGATAAACACAATTTCATTAAAATTTTTTCTTAAAGTGTTCAGTGCCTTGGGTTCTGTGTTGGCAGGGATCCTTTGATTATGGAAATGATTGTACTCCCTTTATAAGACATTGCAAGGATTAACTAGACAAAGCATCCTGAAAAACTTGACTCGGTTGATGAAAACCTCCATTTCTAACTCTGTTTAATTAACTCAAAAGGTGGTATAAAAGAAACTAATATTGGCTTTTGATGAACTGTCAGTGGAGAAGTTTCTGTGTATGAAGGCTATTTAATGACCCATCTGTCATTGGATGTAGTTTAAGTAAACTAACTTAACAATTTTAAGTATTAAAGTAGTTACCAGAGAACTTCTAATGAACGTATGGATATGATGGGTAGATATTGATATCACAACTAGATAGCAATATTTTACCTATTGATCCCACCAAAAAGGAAAATAAAACAAGGCGGTAGGGCAATGGTTAATTAATAGAGCTTCACATGTTACTTTGTGCTAGAGGTGCTACTTCCGAATGAGTGTTTTCGATTCTAGAAAGCACTCAATGATTGCACTATCTCCTTTGAAAATGTTGTGTGGAAACAGTGAATCTGTAGAGTTTCCGTATGTACGTTCTGCATGTGATATCCATGGGCAGAGAGTGCATGGATAACAGAAATTAAAATGTATCATTTTTTTATATGAAAGATAGCAAGGGCAAGGGTGGTGGTTTGTGGAGGGGGTGGTATATTTAGCTTAAGCTTTGAGTTAGATCTTCCAATTAACCTCTTACAATTTTTAGAGCTACATAAAGTAGCTATTGACCTTGCTTTATTTGAAAGAATTATAATACATAGAGGAAGGGAAACAAATCTCAAGAGATTATAATACTTAAAAAAAAAAAAAAAAACACCAGAAGGGCTGTGAAACAAAGTGTCTAGTTCTTGATATGGAACACAAAATAGACTCCTTTGGATTAGAGTATAAAGGACTGTTAATACATATTGGAAGGTTTCAAGAAGCAGGAGATTGAATTTCTAGATCAGGTTCTGCCACTAAATTGCTTTGTGACCCTAGGCAAGTCTGGATTTTAGTTTCCTTACAGACTGACTAGCTTTGAAAACTAAGGATTATGTGAAATTCTTGCATTTTATAATTCAAGGAGATGTTTCTCCTTGAATTTTCAGTGTCTTTGTGGATAGAAAATTGAGATATTTGTCTGTATACTTAAAATTCTATGAGGCTTCCAGTTCATATCTGTGAAGTATTCTGAAACAAAGTGGGGAGTTGATTGCTTCATGAAATAGTGAGTTTTGGGAAGTATTCAAGGAGAGGAGAGACACTCATCAGAACCATAGTACAGTAGTCTCCCTTACCCGTGGTTTTGCTTTTGGCCATTTAGGTTACCTGTGATAAACTTTGATCTAAAAATAGCTGTCTTGGTTAGCAGATTGACTGTTGCAACATTGCAGATCTCGTGTTCAAGTAACTTTCATTTTGCTTAATAAGGACTCCAAACGTGCTTCCCTGGTGACTCAGGCAGTAAAGAATCTGCTGGCAATCCTGGAGACCTGGGTTTGATCCCTGGATCAGGAAGGTCCCTTGGGAAACAGAATGGCTACCCACTCCAGTATTCTTGCCTGGAGAATTCCTTGGATAGAAGAGCCTGGCTGGCTACAGTCCATGGGGTCACAAAGAGTTGGACATGACAGAGTAACTAACACTTGTACTTTGTCACTTTTCAAGGACCATGAAGCACAAGAATAATGATACTGGCAATTTGGATATGCCAAAAGGAAGCTGTAACATGCTTCCTTTTAGTGAGAAGACGAAAGTGAGAAAGAGAGAAGAGAGGAAAAAAATCTGAGGTTGCTAAGATCTACTGTGACTTTTATTAAAGTATATTGTTATAATTGTTTTATTTTATTATTAGATTAATATTAGTTAATATTAGTTAATATATTAATATTAATATATAAATTAGGTGTGTATGTATATTAAAAAAACCTGTATCTTAGTTTTGGTACTATTTTCAGTTTCAGGCATCTACTGGGGATCTTGGAATGTATCCCCCACAGATAAGGGGGAATTCTAGACGGGGAGCTTGAGGTCAGGTTAATGGATTTGGTATTTGGTACTCCAAAACATCAAGGTTTTAGGATTCTAATTCTTGATGATGATTCATAGTGACCTCTGCTAACACACTTGAGCCTTTCAAATGTTCAAATGAAAAAAGAAAGGTGTGCATTGAAAGCAATCCCTTAAGGATTTCCCTTGTCTAAGACCACAAATGAGTAAGGCTCTTGTGACAGTAGTTGCTTTCCCACCTTCCTAGATCATACCAATCCTCTAATTCCTCAGTTTCTGGCCTCCAATTTGACATGCAGTCTTTCCTAGGTATTCCAAACTAACTTCATCTTCTTGATTGCCCTTGACACTCATTAGCAAATGTTGAAACATTTGTGGGTATAACATATATACCATTCATTTAGATTCTTGAGTATATTATACTTTTCCTCAGTTATAAAAAAATTGGTCTTTTAGTATTTCATGAGCATGGTGGGGATCATAGATCATAACACCTTCTCACCCAAAACATACAATATTTTAGATATTATTTTAGGTACTAACTTAATGAGTATCTGTTGAGTTAACTTTTACATGAAGCTTATCAGTCTTCCTTTGCAGTGTTGCCTCTCAGAAGACTATGGTTAGTTTCTAGCATATTATTTTATTCATTGAATAGTAATATTTTGTGAAAAATTTCTACTTGACTTTCTGTTTCATCCCTTTTTCAGAGGTTACAGCATGTTCCCCCCTTTTTTTTTCCTTCTGATATTGTATCTTGGAGTTTCTTAGACTTGAGAACTTTATCTGGTCCATTTTAAATAAAAATATAATATTCCAAAAATTGGTTCCTAAGACCTCTCAGATTCTTAGCATTTCATCTTTAGCATATTTCAAAAGAACATTGCCTTGGCTGGAAATCAGGTTAATTTGATAATAGATGAATTGCCTCTCTTGTTCTGTTTGCTCTGCAGACTAATTCCATGCTCCACTTAGGATTTAAGATTTTTATCTTTGTTCTCTAAAGTCTTGGATTTCTTATTTTGAAAAAGTGGTTTGTACTAAGTTTGGACCTATCACAAACAGACCCCATTTAAAGAGAAAATGTGAAAAGAAGTTTTTAAAAATTTGAACTTTATAATAGCCAGGACATGGAAGCAACCTAGATGTCCATCAGCAGATGAATGGATAAGAAAGCTGTGGTACATATACACAATGGAGTGTTACTCAGCCATTAAAAAGAATACATTTGAATCAGTTCTAATGAGGTGGAGGAAACTGGAGCCGATTTTACAGAGTGAAGTAAGCCAGAAAGAAAAACACCAATACAGTATATATGGAATTTAGAAAGATGATAATGATAACCCTGTATGCAAGACAGCAAAAGAGACACAGATATATAGAACAGTCTTTTGGACTCTGTGGGAGAGGGAGAGGGTGGGATGATTTGGGAGAATGGCATTGAAACATGTATAATATCATATAAGAAACAAATCGCCAGTCTGGGTTCGATGCAGGATACAGGATGCTTGGGGCTGGTGCACTGGGATGACCCAGAGAGATAATATGGGGAGGGAGGTGGGAGGGGGGTTCAGGGTTGGGAACACGAGTACACCCGTGGCGGATTCATGTTGATGTATGGCAAAATCAATATAGTATTTTAAAGTAAAATAAAATAAAAAATAAATAAATAAAATTAAAAAAAAATCTGAACTTGCTCCTGCTTTTCCTTTGGGAAAAGAAGCATGTTGCTGTTCATCATGTTCATGTGATGATTTCTAAATATACTTTCAACTCCTTTTTTCCACCACTTTTCCCCACATCCTATATTCATATTTGCATTTATTCATATTAATAATATCTTTGTATGAAAGGATACAATTTTTAAATACTTTCCTGAGGGTTTAGCATATAATTATCAACAGCTGCCCTGTGAATTAAGCAAGCAGGCCATGTCATCTTCATTTTTCACAGGTTGAACCTGAGTTTAAGTTTTAAATGACTTTGTTGTTGCTCAGTTGCTGAGTCATGTTGACTATTTGCAACCCCGTGGACTGCAGCATACTATGCTTCCCTGTCATTCATCATCTCCCAGAGCTTGCTGAAACTCATGTTCTTTGTGTCAGTGATGCCATCCAATGATCTTATCCTCTGTCGTCCCCTTCTCCTCCTGCCGTCAATCTTTCCTAGTGTCAGGGTCTTTTCCAATGAGTTGACTATTTGCATCAGTTGGCCCAAAAGTACTGGAGCTTCATTCAGCTTCAGCATCAGTCCTTCCAATGAATATTCAGGATTGATTTCTTTTAGGATTGACTGGCTTGATCTCCTTGCTGTCCAAGGGACTTTCAAGAGTCTTATCCAGCACCACAATTTGAAACCATCAGTTCTTCAGTGCTTAGCCTTTTTTATTGTTCAGCTCTCATATCTGTACATGATTACTGGCAAAGCCATAGCTTTGACTATATGGATCTTTGCAGGCAAAGTAATATCTCTGCTTCTTAATACTCTGTCTAGGTTTGTCATTGCTTTTCTTTCAAGGAGCAAGTGTCTTCTAATTTCATGGCTGTAGTCACTGTCCACAGTGATTTTGGAGCCCAAGAATATAAAGTCTATCATTGTTTCCATTGTTTCTCCATCTACCTACCATGAAGTGATGGGACCAGATGTCATGATCTTTGTTTTCTGAATGTTGAGTTTCTCTTTCACCTTCATCAAGAGGCTCTTTAGTTCTTCTTCACTTTCTGCCATTAAGGTGGTGTTATCTGCATATCAGAGTTTATTGATATTTCTCCTGGCAATCTTGATTCCAGCTTGTGCTTCATCCAGCCCAGCATTTTGCATGATGTACATTGCATATAACTTAAATAAGCAGGTTGACAATATGCAGACTTGATGTACTTCTTTCCCAATTTGGAACCAGTCCCTTGTTCCATGTCCAGTTTTAACTGTTGCTTCTTGATCTGCATACAGGTTTCTCAGTAAGCAGGTAAGGTGATCTGGTATTCCTGTCTCTTTAAGAGAATTTTCCAGTTTGTGTGATCTACACAGTCAAATGCTTTAGCTTAGTCTATGAAGCAGAAGTAGATGTTTTTCTGGAATCCTCTAGCTTTTTCTATGATGCAACAGATGTTGGCAATTTGACCTCTGGTTTCTCTGCCTTTTCTAAATCCAGCTTTTCCATCTCAAAGTTCTTGGTTCACATACAGTTGAAGCCTAGCTAGAAGCATTTTGAGCATTACTTTGCTAGCGTGTGAAATGAGTGCAATTGTGCAGTAGTTCAAATATTCTTTGGCATTGCCTTTCTTTGGGATTGGAATGAAAATTGACCTTTTCCAGTCCTGTGGTCACTGCTGAATTTTCCTAATTTGCTGGCATATTGAGTTCAGCACTTTGCCAGCATCATCTTTTAGGATTTGAAATAACTCAGTTGGAATTCCATAACTCCACTAACTTTGTTCATAGTGATTCTTCTAAGGCCCACTTGACATCACATTCCAGGACGTCTGGCTCTAGGTGAGTGATCACACCATCGTGGTTATCTGGGTCATGAAGATCTTTTTTGTATAGTTCTTCTGTGTATTCTTGCCACCTCTTCTTAATATCTTCTGCTTTTCTTAGGTCCATACCATTTCTGTCCTTTCTTGTACCTATCTGCATGAGATGTTCCTTTGGTATCTGACTTGGTGTTCGATAAGTGACTTACCAAGATTAAAACTAGAACCAAAATACAGGTATTTTGCCTCCTAGTTCTCTGTTCATTTTGCTATACAGTGTGGCCTTTAAATTATTTAAAAAATAATAGGACAGAATTAGGCTAGTAGTGAATTTATAATAATTTAGTAATAAACTGCAATTTGGGGCTTACCTAGTGGCTCAGCTGGTAAAGAATCTGCCTGCAGTGTGGGAGACCTGGGTTCATTCCCTGGGTTGGGAAGAACCCCTGGAAAAGGGAAAGGCTACCCACCTCAGTATTCTGGCCTGTAGAATTCCATGGACTGTACAGTCCATGGTGTTTCAAAGAGTCGGACACGACTAAAGATTTTACTCACTCACTCATTCATACTGCAATTTTAAACATATTTAAAATATTTTATACATTTATGTATGCAGTGAGTGTTTTTTGCAAAAGGTCAAATTTTGTATTTGCACGCCCTAGACATATACTTTTAGGTTACTTTTAAATGGTTGAGGCATAGTTATTGCATGCTGCTGCTGCTGCTAAGTCTCTTCAATCGTGTCCGACTCTGTGTGACCCCGTAGACAGCCTCCCACCAGCCTCCCCATCCCTGGGATTCTCCAGGCAAGAACACTGGAGTGGGTTGCCTTTGCCTTTTCCAATGCATGAAAGTGAAAAGTGAAAGTGAAGTCGCTCAGTTGTGTCCGACCCTCAGCGACCCCATGGACTTCAGCCTACAAGGCTCCTCCGTCCATGGGATTTTCCAGGCAGGAGTAGTGGAGTGGGGGTGCCATTGCCTTCTCAGAGTTATTGCATAAATACCGCAAACAAAGCTCTGCATTTGTCATTGTGGGCAAATGACAATAGAATTTGATTAATGGCAGTGCATCTGGTGCTTCTCATAGTTACCCAGTTACCCATTCACAGTCCTAAATGCCCCCAAGAAGCTTCCCTTGTATTCTACTTATTGCAGTACTAGCTAAATAAATTTTAAAGAACATAGTTGTTGTTGTTTTGTTGCTAAGTTGTGTCTGACTCTTTGAGATCCCATGGACTGTAGACCATCAGGCTCCTGTGTCCATGGGGCCTCCAAGTAAGAATACTGGAGCAGGTTGCCATTTCCTTCCACAGAGCATCTTTCTGGACCAGGGATTGAATCTGTGTCTCCTCATTGACAGGCAGATTCTTTACCACTGAACCAGCAGGGAAGCCCTAAAGAGCACAGAGAATTCTATAAAATAATGCCTTTTTGCACAAAAAGAATAGTTTGAACAAAAATTTTGAACCCTAGTTTTTAGCCACCTTCAAGAGTTTGAGAATAATTTATCTGAAAATTTCCAGAGCCTTTACTTTAATCAGTTGTTAAATGTCAATCTAAAGAAAGTTTTCTTTGAAAAGTATTAAGATGCAAAGTTCAAGTTTATCATATGATATTAACTATAGCATCTCACTCTTGACATGCTAAACTATAAAGACCTGGGAGGTTTCAACTAGTTCCAAGTCAACATATTGTTTAAACAAACTTTCCTCTTGCTAACTTCTCAATATTTCCCTCTGATAGATACCTTCTTTCTTCTCCCTACAGGCTGCTGTACACGCATTTTGCTTTCTAGTTCATAAGGTTTTTTTTTTTAGCAGCAATCTCAGTGGTTGAATCTTTTTAGATCTATTTGAAAATCTGAATGTATTACATCTACTGGGGCTTATATAAAGTTCAGCAGGGTGCATGTTGTTTATGTACTGAACAGAAGTCCAAATTAAAGTACGTTAGACTGGTTAGGATATGTGCTTCCCCAGAGGAAGGGGGCTCTTTTATCTGCACACTGGATTGCAAATATGCTTCTTTCATTTTAAATTAAGTCAGAATTCTTGAATTTATATCATTGACTTTGTATAGATTCAAAAGGCATCGTACCTATGGGCTCTAACATATATCTCTGAGCTTTGACATATATTGACTTTCTCTTATCAAGACTGTAATATCTCTGAAGGACCCCAGCAGGCTAGTCAGGAATGCTTTTTCCTGCCAACAGCTAAGATTGTTGTCTATAATTAAACTGCTTTCCCCAGTGTTCCCTGAAGAGGGTTTCCAAGATTTTTCGCTGTTAGTCTCTGATCAATAGTTTTTTATTTTCTCTCTCACTCTGTAGTGAAAGAGAAGTATTTGGCTTACCAGTTCCTTTGTTCACTTCCTAACTTAATACCTAATGACGGCATAATGTAAAGCAGAATGTGTGACTGGTGGGCCAACTAAAGAAGCATGTGCTGCTTTTTAAATTGGCTACAAAGTCTCTAAAAGGTAGATCTGCCCCATGAGATACTAGGTTTTGCTTTCCTGATAAAAGGCACAGATGTGGCTAGTGCTTAGCGCTTTCTCCTTGAAAGTGGTAGTGATGCCTGTAGCTATAGCAGCCATTTTGTGACCTTGAGGCTATTACCCTTTGAGGTTCAACTGTGGGCAGTCTTTTTTTTTTTTAATACATTTGATTGTAGTAAGATTAACCATCATTTGTTTCAAGTTTTGCTAGCCAAAAGCATTTCTAATTAACATATGATAGATCCTTTTTGTTAGGACAGGATTTCTCAACCTCAGAGCTATCAACATTTCAGTTCAGTTCAGTTGCTCAGTCATGTCCAACTCTTTGTGACCCCATGGACTTCAGCACGTTAGGCTTCCCTGTCCATCACCAACTCCCAGAGCCTCCTCAAACTCATGTCCATCACATTGATGATGCCTCCAACCATCTCATCCTCTGTCGTCCCCTTTTCCTCCCACCTTCAATCTTTGCCAGCATCAGGGTCTTTTCCAATGAGTTGGTTCTTAGCATCAGGTGGCCAAGATATTGGAGTTTCAGCTTCAGCATCAGTCCTTCCAATGAATATTCAGGGCTGATTTCCTTTAGGATGGACTGGTTGGATCTTCTTATAGTCCAGGGGACTCTCAAGGGTCTTCTCCAACACCACAGTTCAAAAGCATCAATTCTTCAGCGCTCAGCCTTCTGTATGGCCCAACTCTCACATCCACACATGACTACTGGAAAAACCATAGCTTTGACTAGATAGACCTTTGTTGGCAATGTAATGTCTCTGCTTTTTAATATGCTGCCTAGGTTGGTTATAGCTTTTCTTCAACATTTAGTGTTGGATAATTATTTTTACTTTAAGGACCGTGTTGTGCATTGTAGGATTTTAGCAGCATTCCCGGTCTCTATTCATTAGGTGACATTAGCCACCTTATATACCTTTCAAGGTTCAACTGATGGATAATCAGCTTTTGTTTGTTTGCTAGAGTCTTTATCTTTCTTTTATTTCTGAAAGTAGTTTTTCAGGTAAAATATTCATGGTTGGCAGTTTTTTCTTTTAGCACTTTGAATATATCATCCCACTTTTTCCTGGCCTGCAAGGTTTCTGCTCAGAAATTTGTTGATAGCCTTTTGGGAGTTCCTTTATATGTGAGCAATTATTTTTTCTCTTGCTGCCTTAAAAATTCTCCCTTTGTGTTTGATTTTAGACAGTTTTGTTATAATATATCTTGAAGAGTATGATTTTGGGTTAAAATTTTGGATTTGTTTGTTAGTTTCATGAACTCAGATATCCAGTTTCTTCTCAGATTTGGGAAGTTCTCAGCCATTATTTCTTTAAATAAGTTTTCTGCTCCTTTCTTCTACTGTGACTCCAACAGTATATAAATTGTTTATTTTAATGATATCTCATGATTCATGTAGACATTGTTAACATTTTACAATTATTTATTTTTGCTTCTCTGAATGGATATTTCAGATGAACTCTATTCTAGGTCAATAATTCTACTTAATTGAATCAGCAGTGAAAGTTTCCTATTTAATTCTTCAACTCAGTTCAGTTCAGTTCAGTTCAGTCACTCAGTCGTGTCTGACTCTTTGTGACCCCATGAATCGCAGCACGCCAGGCCTCCCTGTCCATCACCAACTCCCGGAGTTGACTCAGACTCACATCCATCGAGTCAGTGATGCCATCCAGCCATCTCATTCTCTGTCGTCCCCTTTTCCTCCTGCCCCTAATCCCTCCCAGCATCAGAGTCTTTTCCAATGAGTCAACTCTTTGCATGAGGTGGCCAAAGTACTGGAGTTTCAGCTTTAGCATCATTCCCTCCAAAGAACACCCAGGGCTGATCTCCTTCAGAATGGACTGGTTGGATCTCCTTGCAGTCCAAGGGACTCTCAACAGTCTTCTCCAACACCACAGTTCAAAAGCATCAATTCTTTGGCATCATTTTATTTTTTAACATTAGGATTTCTGTTCTTGTGTGTGTTTTAATAGTTTATGTTTCTTTGTTGAACTTAATTTGTGTTCATGCAATGTTTTCCTAATTTCATATACTTTGCTTATATTTAGTATAATTTTCAGTCCAGTTTCTTTTTGCAAGAATATTTAAAGTTTTTTTCTATTTTGTAAGCTTAACATAGATTAAAACTAGATAACATAACCCATAAATTAACCAAGACTATACATACTATGGTACTATCTAATGTATTGTAAAGCCAATCCTCTCATTTCCTTCTACATATCTTGTGGCTGTCTTGTTTACAGTTGAGAGACAGGGAAGTGGCCATTGTAATCTCTAACTATCAGTAAATCTTGCTTTCTTTTTTTCTTTTTTTTTTTTATAAAACAGACATTTTGAAATTTTATTCTCACATTCTAGTGGCATGCTCTATTTTGGTGATAATTAATAAGCTTCTGTTGCTATTAACAAGGAAATAGGAATAAATAGATCAATGTTAGTCTTAAGATATTTAGAGAATAATTGGATATTACTTTGGAACTTAATTAATTAATTAAATTGGTAAGTTTATGGGTCTAGACTTTACATGGTCTTGCATAATCATTTGCACACAGATATAAGAAGCATTCAATTCCTTTTCAAATAAGAGATTGATGCCATAGGTTGTTGTTGGCAGAGGTCTCATGGACAGCTCACACTGTTGCTCTAATTTAGACATTTGCTTTATTATAAAACCAGCAATTAAATGGGATCTACCCATTGTTCTCAATATTTGAGTACAAATTTGAAGAAAAACTATTTTTTATGTAAATACTTTTCCTAGCCTTACCTGTCTGAAAGATGAATGTTATCCCGCTCCTCCACAAAAAACTGACTTTGAGAAAATTAGCACATATCCCAGAAGGAAATGGCAACCCACTCAAGTATTCTTGCCTGGAGAATCCCAGGGACGGGGGAGCCTGGTGGGCTGCCGTCTATGGGGTCACACAGAGTCAGACACAACTGAAGCAACTTAGCAGCAGCAGCAGCAGATACATTGGAGAAGGCAATGGCACCCCACTCCAGTACTCTTGCCTGGAAAATCCCATGGACGGAGGAGCCTGGTGGGCTGCAGTCCACGGGGTCGTGAAGAGTCGGACATGACTGAAGTGACTTAGCAGCCTTATTTTGTAAATTTTTTTTCACTCATTAATATGCTTAGTTTTGCTTGATGCAGTTACATTCCCTAGATATATTACTTTGTTTCATAAATAACATAGTTGGTGAATATTAATTAGATTGTAGAATAAATCTATTATTTATTTCTGAAGGGGCCTTTTGGCTTCCTACCAGGTTGAAAATCTTTAAATCTACAGCAAGGAGATTTTTTAGTATCCCCTTTCTTTACCATGTTGTTTATTTTCCTTTTTAAGAAATAAAATGTATGAATGAATAATTCAAGCTTCAAACATACATATGGGTAATTCAGCCTAGATATTTGCAGCATCTATCTTTGCAAGTTTAAAGGTACTTATCACTTTAGTTGCTAGGTGCTCAGAAAAAAGATGTTAAAAAATAATAAACTCAGTAATAAATATTCATTGATCTAAGTTCTGCTGCAACCATTTAGGGTTATTTTGGAGAATGTGAAATGATATGTATGCATTTGGTCCATTTATCTCCCAGGTTCATTGACTGCACCAGTGTGGTGGATCCATGTCCTTTTCCTTCTTTGGTTTATGCTATGCATTCATTAGTTCTTAAGCAGGTATACTTGCTCAGAAAGCAAGATTTAATAATGATTCTAATCATGATGAAATTTGTATTAGGAAGGCTATCCTCTTGCTGATTGTTACTGTAAAGGTTGGAGGGTAGTCAGGATTCAGGCCAAGAACAAAGATGGGGTAGGTTATTGGCCAAAGATTTAATTAGAAATACCAAGAGCTGCTTAATTTACTTTTCAAAGCTAAGTTTAGGTTTCTTCATTATAGGCTGAATACAGTGTCCTCACTGGTGGGCAGCTGGCTAAGACTCATTTTTCCAATAAAAATACTTTCCGCTATACTCTGGTTTTTGACACTCTTGGCAAATTCCTATAGAAATTATTTATCGTATTCATTCATTAATTCTCACATTCACTTACTTATTTAACAAACATTTATTGAGTTACATAAACTATACATGATGCTGGAAATATTTTTTAAAAGCATGGTACCTGACCTCAAACAGTATAAACTTTCTTCCACATCTAAGTCCTTTTATATTTGGCACATTAATTGGCTTTAGTCATTCAATGTATATGCCAAATATAAAAGGACTTAGATGTGGAAGAAAGTTTATACTACTTGAGGTCAGGTACCATGCTTTTAAAAAATATTTAATGTATACATCTTATTCAGCTCCTTAGAACAATTCTCGGTTGTTGATTAACAGAGATGGTTTGCTTGTCAAGTGAGGCATTACAGATAAACACCAAATTTAACTTCTGAATTACTAGTGTTTTCAGATCATGAAACTTGAATAATAGGATGAATTCAATGGTACTTAACAAACTGCTAAATTTGCACTGAATTAAAGTTTAGGGAGTTCTCGCAAATACTGTAGTCTAGTGGCTGTGTCCCCAGATGCTCAGTAGAACATCTTGGGGAGCTTTTTTTGTGATCCAGGCTCTAGACCAATGAAGATAGAATCTCAGTTGAGTTCTAGCATGTAGAAGGCTTGAGAATCATTCCTGTATGGCACTTATCCCAAGAATAATAATGCCAATGTTTTTCAGATGAGGACATGGACATTCAGACTGGTAAGGTAAGTTGTCTAAAGTGCGGAGCTAGTAAATGGAAGAGGCAGGATTCAGATTTTCCCATTTCTAAAATTCCATCATTCCATGATGTCGTTCCTCAAATATATGGCACTTCTTTTTTTTCCATACCATTTTGTTTTTAAAACATTCTGGTGACTTCTTTCCTGACACTTGACCATGGTGCACACACCTGTAATTAATATTTGTGGTGAATAGAACTGAAATAAAGGAGAAAAGAAGGTCTTTTGGTTAGTCTTACTTAATAGGGCTAGAAGTTTCAGGAAAGCACTTGAAAACAGGAAATGGTAGGATTCTATCATTTCAGAATGCTCACTTTACTTGTTTAACCCATGATGAGAGCTTTGGGGTGATTACTTTAGGTCAACATTACTAGAAATTGTGAGTTGGAATTATGTGCTATCTATGACCACAGCTAACACACAGAAGAAATGAGACATTCATGCTTTCCTATGTTAATTTTTTAAAGGATGGTTAGCTTGAAGGACTTAGCATGAGCTATGAAAAGACTTTTATTTTTCTCAGCCCTTTGTGTAAAAATCAAGGAGTGAACTCTTCAATCCATGCAGCCTTCCATTTATTCCTGTTAGAAGTCCAGTTATTGCTGAAGGCAGGTTTTAGGGAGTCCTAGGATCTGGTTGATAATATCCTTTTTTGTTATCCCCATACCCTGAACACACTTCTATCATTACACTTAAATTATTGTGTGCAAGTTTAACTGTTTAGGTACCTCTCTCTCTTGCTAGTCTGTGCATTCTTTAAAGGCAAGTATTGTATTCTTTTTCAACTCTGTTTACCTAGTGGCTATGACAGTGCTTGGCACATAGTAAATACTCAATGCATATTTGGTCAATTAAATTGCATTTGTTTTTGGATGATCTTTTGTAGGAAATGGAATTTGAGCCTGACTTCTGCTGATAATAAATTATTCTCTCTAGCAGAGTGTGTCAGAGTGTTTCAGAGGATACATTAAAATCTCAGCAGTTATCTTCCCAGGCCACCAGTTTCCCTCTTGTTAAGAAACAGTATTTATCATAGTAAATAGCCCATTTGGGGTGGTTCATTCAGGCTTTAGTACCAAATTTAGCATAATAGGAAGTCACAAATTCCCTTTTGGCCAAAAGTGCAAAGTTTGACGGCTTCTCCCAGGAAGACAACTTTGCATTAATTTACTCCACTTTATTTGTAAAAGATATAAAAATCTATAAACATTTTATAGCTATTCGGAGGTGGTAAACAACATTCTGGCCAACCACTTATGCTTTTAATAAGCATATTTTTATGCCTTGTATATAATTTTTTGAAAAATTATAGTCTAATTTGTGGTTTAAATACTCAGTTAAATTATCTTGTTTATAAGTGGTACTCTGTGTAGTGATGTTTCACTGGTTTATAACATTTAGAAAATGTGAAATTTTTGCCTTATGCTTAGTTCTAGGAGAGATGTTTCTGTTTTATTTTTAAATTTATTTTAATTTAAATATAGTTAGATTCCCCTTTTTAGTGTACAGTCCGTGAGTTTTGGCAAATGCGTAGGGTTACATGGCCATCACCACAATTAAAATACAAAACTTTTACAACCTTCCTCTCCTCTAACATTACCTTATTATCTCCCTTTAAAGCCAAATCTGCCCCCACCGTTACCACCTGATAACCACTGATTTGTTTTGCCTTTTTCAGAATGTCATATAAATGAATGTAATCATATACTGTTCAGCCTCTGGATTCTGGCTTTTTCACTTAGCATAAAACATTTAAGACTCATGCATTTGTTTCACGTATCAGTTGATAGTTTGATTCTCTTTATTGTTGAGTAATTTCATAGTATGGATGTACTAGTGTTTGTTTATAACCATTCTTCTTTGAGGGACCTGTGGTTTATTTGTAGATTTTGGTGATTATGAATGAAGATGATATAAATATTTACATATAGGATATTTTTTGGTATAAACAGAGAAACCTCTGTTCTCTCATTTCACTGGATTGTATACTAAGTGTATGTTAAATTTTATGAGAAACTGGCAAACCATTTTTCATAGTGGCTGTGCCATTTATGCTCTTACTAGCAACTATGGGTTCCCATTGCTCTGTATCTTCAGCAGCACCAGATGTTATTTCTTTTATTTTAGTCATTCTGATAGGTATATATTGTGGTATAAAGATGTTTTCCAATCATCAGGGGTAATTTTGTTGTTGGTGGTAAGGTTTTCATAACATAAGCAAATGTTTTCTCTTCCTTTCTTTTGTTGATCATTAACACAGAGACCTTTGTGCCTGTAATCTTAAAACTTAAGGACAATGCTGATATTCCAGAAGACTGCTTTAGTCTATTTATCAAGGTAAATTCATAGTACAATGAGAAATTTTAAGAATTGCTATTGACTAGGACTAAACTTTTGTGACTTCACACTAAATGAAAGCAACAAGACCTCCTCTTAACTACATTTTTAATTCAGTTTCTCACCCCTCTGGTTTCTCCTGATTATTCTTCCTCATGTCCAGTATTTCTACAGTGCTTCTTTCCTCATGCCATCATCATTCATTCATAGCCCTTCACCGATGTCCTCACAACAGTATATAGTCTAATGCTTATGCACAGTTGTTGTTGTTGTTGTTTAGTTGCTGAGTCACTTCTGACTTCTTTTGCAACCTCATGACCATTTCCTTCTCCAAGGGATCTTCCCGACCCATGGACTGAACCCATGGTTCCTGTATTGGCAAGCAGATTCTTTACCACTGAACCACCAGGGAAGCTCCACTTATGTACAGAGACTCTGGCATTATGTTATACTCAGATTTGACATATATTAGCTGAGCGTAGTATTCAAAAATTAATTTTTCTAAAGTTTGGTTTCTCATTTTTAAAATAAGCATTGATAGGACCTGCATAAAGCATTTTGTACCAAGTGGTCAGGGCTCAATCCACATCAGCAATTAGTAACTGAGCACCTTCTACCACAGGACTTTTATTCAGCCAGCCTGTCTGCTACAATCATCACTGCAAATCTTCTAACATAAGCAAGTCAGTCTCCTGAGTTCCCTGACATCTTTGCTTGGTTCTTGTTCTCAGAAGCTCCCATTTAGGTGCAATTAAACCATATCCGGGGCTACCTCCGTGGCTCAGTGGTAAAGAATTTGCCTGCAATGCAGCAGTTGCAAGAGACACAACTCTCTGGGTCAGGAAGATTCTTTGGAGGAGGGCAGGGCAACCCACTCCAGTATTCTTGCCTGGAAAATCTCCATGGACAGAGAAGCCTGGAAGGCTATGATCCACAGAGTCACAAAGAGTTTGTCATGACTGAAGTGACTTGGCATGCACACACACAAACCATGTCTGAGTCAGGGTGATCTACAAGTGGGTGGGTCATAAGGAGTTGCTTTGCCTGGGAGTTCTAGGCTGAGCTGGAGAGGAGCAGTTAGCAAAGCCTTCTGGGAGTTAGCCTGGCACAGCCATTATGGCATGCTGCTTGTCCCTTATGTCAGCATTTCTGACCTGGTGAAAAGGGCTGCAGACAGGGCTGAGGGGGCTGTTTTCATGAACATGGTGTTGGTGCTTAGTTGAAATAAGTTGCCACAGAGTAGGGAAAAGAAGTCTCTGTCACATACTTACTCATTAGTGTGATTTTGGCTCAGGAGGACTCCAGGGAGTGCAGGGCAATGTGACTCCCCGTGGGGGCAGGCATCTCTTGGAAGTCACATTGTTATGGCCTGTCCTGTGGGCACCAGCACTACGGACAGTGATATGGCTTTCTTCTGTGCCAAAGAAGCGTTCCCAAATGGAAGTCAGGGATGAATGATATTGATACTCAGAGCATGTAATTGAGGATGGAGGCCTGGTATTAGGTTGTTACGGCTATTTCAGGGTATTTCAGTTAACATTCTCTCATCTGTGTCCATAATATCAGCAGGGCCTGAATAAACTCAGACTGAACCCAAAAGTTTCTCCACACAATCTGTCGATGTACTGCCCTTTAAGGAGCTCTGAACTTTACCTCTTCCAGACGAAGTCCAGTCTTTTATTTGTCTTTGTTTATGTTTTTAAAATATATATATGTCTTAGCTCAATAACTAGGTGGTAAAAACCACAAAGCCTTACGTCCATTTGTCTTGCCATCTCTTTGTTCTGTTTATGCTTTTCCTGCCTTTCACAGTGAATACACAAAAGAGTAGAAAAAATGTCGTTTGAATTGGTTTTATTCTAGGATTTGGGGTCCTAATTTCTGAGAATTCTCTCTTTGCAATAAGATGCTAAATAAACATAAATATTAAAAATAATATTACTATTGTTAGCAGACATAAATTATATATATATATAATGGATGAACAACAAGGTCCTACTGTTTAGCATGGGGAATTATATTCAATATCTTTTGATAAACCATAATGGAAAAGAATATGAGAAAGAACATATATATTTGGCAGTGAATCACTTTGCTGTGTAGCAGAAATTAATATATTGTACATCAATTGTACTTCAGTAAAATGAAAAAAATGCTAAAACCTATGCATCATTTTAGTTCCTGTGGACACTAAAAAGGGAACATCACACATGACAATACCCACTAGATATTTTTCTTCCTTTTCTAAGTGAAGTATTATACTCATTATGATATGTCATTCTATATCTAAAGCTATTTATTTAAATCAGAGCCTATATAATATTGCTTAACAATTTGATACATTGATGCCAGTTCAAATTCTGGAGAAATACCAGTAGCAAATGAATTGTACTGGTTGTGCTGCAGTTAAAAGGAGCAGTTGTGCTTCTTAACTGACCTGCCTGGGGTAGGTCATGCCTCTGAGAGGTCAAACTGAGAGTGGCGTCTGATCCTGTAAAGACAAAGCAGGGTGGCAACTCAAGGATCAGCCCTTGCTGGAGTTAGCCTTTCTGAACCTGACGCGTTAGTATGCTGAGCATTTAGAAGCAGATCTCAGCAGGGACACTGGTTTGTTGCTGTTCAGTCGCTCAGTCGTGTCCGACTCGTTGTGAACTCCTGGACTGCAACACGCCAGGCTTCCCTGCCCTTCACTGTCTCCTGGAGTTTGCTGTTGGGCAGATTTAAACATTTAGATCAAGTCTATGAAGATAACAAAGAGCTTCAGGGAAGGCCAGATAAGTGTGATAGACATTTAGCCTTATTTTTCTTTTCTTTGATTTTATCTTGGAATATTCTTATATTATTTAAAAATAGTTTTAAATGAAAATTCACTTTTTAAAATGCAGTAAACCTATAAATCCTTTACTCCTTGTTAGATGTTACACTGCTACTATATAGAACCATGTGGATAAATACAGACACTCCTACTTTAGCAAAGATTCAAAATATGCTTTTACATTTCTTAAACTTGAAATGGACAATAGTTGAATACTGGAAATATTAATAAAACTAGGCATACATTAATGAACAATATTTTTATTATGTAAAGCAATTATATCTAATAAAAAATTAACCACTAGTCACAAAAAAGAAGAAAAACTGAAGTTACACATGTATTCACACATTTATTTGAGGATAAAGGCTACATTTTTTAGGCTGAAGTGAGAAAAAATTTTTGTCGTATGTTGGCATGCATAGAGAATCAACACTATATTCAAGTTGAACAGTTTTTATTTACTACAATTTTCTAAATCAATCAGAACAAAACACGTATTCGTAACAAAGTGAGGGCTTGAACAACAGTAATTCCTTAGAGACTTGTCACATCTCATCTATTTTCATTCTAAAAGAACTTACTTTTAATAAGAGCTATTTCAGTGTAAAAGTATTTTTTTCCTCATGAACTTAGAAATGTGATCACTGAATAAAACATAAGATAGCGGAAAAGTATTTCATTTAGTTAATTTTTTACGTTAGGTTTTTCTAGTTCCGTATAGTAAAAAAAAATATTTTTGACACAACTCGACATAGAACTGAGATGTTTCTGTGGAATACTGGAGTTGAGTACGTATTAACATTTCTGGTTGTCACTCTAAAAACTAAACGTTGTATGCTTTCATTTGAACTTCCTTATAATACTTAACATATACAATGTATATACTAATTGTGTCTTGTAACAGTCTTGCCATTATTCAGTTCAAATAAGATCTGGGAATTGGGGCATTTGACTTCTTCATTGAATCACTGTGTGGTTTTGGACAAGTCATTATCTTTGCTCAAACTTGACCAGTTACAAATTTGCTGTTTTTACATATGCTTTACTAATATACAATCAAACTAGGACTTATGTCTACCTCGGACAAAATATGGTGATGAAAAGTACAGACTTAAAAAAAAAAAAACTTTATTTTATATTGGAATATAGTTGATTAACAATGTTGTGTTAGCTTCAGGTATACAGCAAAATGACTCAGTTATACATAATACATGTATCTATTCTTTTTCAAATTATTTTCCCATTTAGGTTGTTACATAATATTGAGAAGAGTTCCCTGTGTTATATAGTAAGTCCTTGTTGGTTATCCATTTTAAATACAGCAGTGTGTACATGTCAATCTAAAACTCCCTAACTATCCCTTCCTCCCACCCTTCCCCCTGGTAACCATGTGTTCATTCTCTAAGTCTGTGAATCTGCTTCTGTTCTGTAAATAAATTCATTTGTATCATTTCTTTTTAGATTCTACCTGTGAGTGATATCATGCTATATTTCTCTTTCTCTATCTGACTTATTTCACTTAACATGACAATTTCTAGGTCTATCCATGTTGCTGTAAGTGGCATTATCTCATCCTTCTTAATGGCTGAGTAGTATTCCATTGTATATATGTACCACATCTTCTTGACCCACTCTGTTGATGGACATTTAGGTTGCTTCTATTCTTTGGCTATTGTACACAGTGCTGTAATGAACACTGGGGTACATGTGTTCTTTTCAGCCATGTTTTTCTCTGACTATATGGCCAGGAATGGGATTGCTGGTAGCTCTGTTCTCCATACTGTTTTCCATAGTAACTGTACCAATTTGAACTCCCTTCAAGAGAGCACAAGAATTACACCTAATTGCTGAACAGAAATCAACAATAACAACAAAATGCTGGCACCTACCAATACACCGTGTGTGTGCTGCTGTGCTCAGTTGGGTCTGACTCTTTGCGACCCCATGGACTGTAGTCCACCAGCTTCCTTTGTCCATGGAATTTCCCAGGCAAGAATAGTGGAGTGGGTTGCCATTTCCTACTCCAGGGGATCTTCCTGACCCAGGGATTGAACCTGTGTCTCTTGCATCTCCTGTATTGGCAGGCAGATTCTTTACCACTGCACCACCTGGCAAGCCCAATACACTAGGATTGTCTTAATAAGGATAAGATTTTGCCTTCTTCACCCAGGGCTAGAATGTATCCCCCCAAGTGAGTGATTACATGAAGCCAACCATGGCTACTTACAGAAGACAACAACTGGTCTAGAGTCTCTTCAAGGATTTATGCAGCACAAATGACCACTTCTCCATTTCATAAGATTTTATTTTGTTCTTGTGAGCTAGAAGAAAATACAGTTCAACTCCCCTACATTTTATGAGTCAGCTGTGTTTGAAATGAGTTGTAAATTAACCAAGATCTAGTGGCAAAGATGAACTAAACTTCAAGTCTTATGACACTTAACCCAGTGGTACATTTATAAGTTGAGGAAAAGGTTGCTTGTTACATGGAAGTAATATGTGTTCATTAAAGAGACTTTTTTTGTGCTTTTTGGTGGCCAGAGAAAGATTGCAGACATTACTTTTCACCTCAGCCATCTTCAGAGTGGGATGATATTGTTGGTTATTGTAAGTAAGCTACTGCAGTTTGCCCATACATGAGATATTTATTAGAAGAAAATTATCTTCATTTTCTTGTTGTTTCATAACAGTTTTAAGGTTCTGAGTCTCATTTATGATTCCAGATCAGTGATGATATTAGCTATATATGTTTTCTGTTATTCAGCTCATTTCTTTCCTGAGCTTCATTGTCATTTGTATTATGAAAAAAAAGTGAAAGTGTTAGTCATTCAGTCATGTCTAACTCTTTGAGACCCCAGGGACTGTAGCCCGCCAGGCTCCTCTGTCTGTGGAATTGAATTCTCTAGGCAAGAATACTGGAGTGGATTGCCATTTCCTTCTCCAGGGAATCTTTCCCAACCAGGGACTGAACCCTGGTCTCCAGCATTGCAGGCAGATTCTTTACCGCTGAGCCGTGAAAAGAAGAGTTGGTCTTATTTCTGAAACTAAGATAAATTAACAAATTTAAAGTCTATCAATCTATCTACTTAGATATTATTAAGGGAATGGTGTTATGTAGGTAAGTAACTTTAAATGTAGGAGTTTCTTTTTGTGTGTGAGTGTGTGTGAAGTCGCTCAGTCGTGTCCGACTCTTTGCGACCCCAGGGACTGTAGCCTATCAGGCTTCTCTGTCCATGGGATTCTCCAGGCAAGAATACTGGAGTGGGTTACCATTTCCTTCTCCAGGGGATCTTCCCAACCCAGGGATCGAACCAGGGTCTCCAGCATTGGAGGCAGATATTTAACCTGTGAGCCACCAGACAGTATATATTACAAGGGATTTTGTATAAAAGCTCTTATGATATTTTGTCATATTAAATTCTTTATAGAATGTAACTAAGAGAAACCCTGCTAATCCCTTAGTCAAACAAGGAAAATATATTGCATACATAGTTACTCCCTCATTTGTGTTTTTGGAAGACTTAGCATATCATCTGTGATACTATGCACTTTTGTCCAGTATCACCTTCAGAATAATTTTAACACAATGCTTCAATCAGTCATTATCAATTAATTGGAATTAATGTGAGGGAAGAAATAAAGATCTTATGATATTTTGTCATATTAAATTCTTTGTAGACTATAACTAAGAAAAACTCTGCTAATCCCTTAGTCAAATAAGGGAAATATATTACATGCATATAGCTACTCTCCCATTTGTGTTTATGGAAGACTTAACGTATCATCTGTGATCCTTTCACTTTTGTCCAGAATTGATACTTTTGAACTATGGTATTGGAG
The DNA here is from genome assembly GCF_001704415.2 of Capra hircus. Classification (NCBI taxonomy): domain Eukaryota; kingdom Metazoa; phylum Chordata; class Mammalia; order Artiodactyla; family Bovidae; genus Capra; species Capra hircus. Next base: position 21,753,071 of record NC_030835.1, read on the forward strand.
AAGACTCTTGAGAGTCCTTTGGACTGCAAGGGAATCAAACCAATCAATCCTAAAGGAAATAAATCCTGAATATTCATTGGAAGGACTGATGCTGAAGCTGAAGCTCCAATACTTTGGGCACCTGACTCATTAGAAAGGACCGTGATACTGGGAAAGATTGAAGGCAGGAGGAGAAGGAGACAATAGAGGATGAGATTGTTGGATGGCATAATGAATATGAACTTGAGCAAGCCCTGGGAGCTGGTGTTGGACAGGGAAGCCTGGTGTGCTATAGTCTATGGAGTCACAAAGAGTCAGACACCACTGAGTGGTTGAACTGAACTGATGATCTAGTCTGAACTCTCATTTTCCATCTGAAGCAACTAAGGCCCAAAGAGGCAAAGGGTCTTAAAAGACTCTGGTATAGATGGAATTAGAGCTGTGTTCCCATATTTCAACTTCAGTGTTCTTTAACTCCGTTATCCTACTCAGTCAGCAAACAAAATATATAGTATGGGTACGAAACTTCCTTGTCTTTTTAGAGTCTTCTTTATTCAATTTTCTAATCTTCTTATTTCTGAGTCATTATTATCATCTGACCTGTGTACAGTTTCTTAAAATGGGGAGGAAAAAAAATGCTTATCCCTGAAGAGCATTCAAACCTCATCTAGCATGAAACCAGCACACAGAATATATAAGCTGTCAATGGTAAATGCCATGTATATCAAAGTATAATTATCATAAAAATACGGTGAGAAATCTTAACATCCCAATGTAACTGTAACATCCCAATGTACTGTAAATCTAGCAATACAACAGAATTTCTTGGAGGAAAAAACTGTATTGGCCCATTGTTATTTCTGATTCCAGCTTACATCAGCTCTTGTAGTCTCAGTCCTGCTTGATTATTAGAGGCTCATGAATGTTGGAACTTACAGAGAGGGGGCACTAGTGTACATGCTTGCTTCCAGTAGTACCTGAATGTACTAGAAATCTTTTTAAGTCTTTCGTATACTTTTCATTGCAGTACCACTTTGGTAAAGTTAAGTATAGGCTCCTCTTCCTGATGTCCACCATTTAAACTTTAAACCTTTCCCTTCCCTCTTTCATTTCTGTCAACTTATATACTGATTGTGTAGGTCATATGGTGTCTTCAGAGAAGCTGGTATGTAGGGATAGCACATAAGAAGACATAAAGAATGTAGAGACATTCATGTACTGTAGCTTAGAGCTAAATTAAATTAAAGGTAGGAAAAGCTTTCAAGAGTGTGAGCGTATTGCTTACTGAGTGTTTGGAAGCTATTGAAATAGTTTCAGAGTTAAGACTGTAGGAATATTCTCACTGAGAGTGGACAATCTAGCTCATGGAATGTGAAATGAGGTGAAATATATATTTTTTAACTTGACAAGAAATCGAAATAGATCCAAGTTAACAAGATAAACTGATTTAAGCAGATTTCAAGAAGTTTAGCATGGTTGCATCTGATTTTATTCTGTATCACTAGAATCAAAAGACTTTTTAGTCAGCATTTCTCAAAAAATGAATTCTGTTTCTGTGGAAATGAAGTTCAACCTCCCTAAATTTTACCATTAGAGACACTTTGAGTTCTTGTTAAAATTGTGGATCAACACTTACTGTGTAGAAGTAGGACATCTTAGAGAAAAATATGCCTGCAGTTTGTAGAAAGTGGTTTTATCTTTTTCTTTTCAAGTACTGGAGCTGTTATAAGAACATGATTTCCTAATTCCCCTTTCTTCAGTGAGTCCTTGGGTTTGCCATTTACATTTCCAAACTCAACCCCATTATGGCTCACTTTTTACTTTTCAAAACTATTTTATCCTAAGGAAAAAGAAGAGTATATATATGCCCCTTTGGTTTTATTTTGTTTATTAAAATTATTTTATTAAAGTAAAATTGATTTATAATGCTGTGTTAATTTCTATAGTGCAGCAAAGTGATTCTGTTATTTTATGTATATTCTTTTTCCTATTCTTTTCTATTATGGTTTATCCCATGACATTGAATATAGTTCCCTGTAATATACAGTAAGATCTTGCTGTATATCTATTCTATATGTAATATTTTGAATCTACTAATTCCAGACTCATAATCCAGCCCTCTCCCACCCACTTCCTCCTTGATGGTTTTATTCATGAAGCATCAAATGTATGAACTAGAAAATCATTCAACTTTGGGACAAAGATTTTCTGGGAAATTTAATCTTTTATTATTCAAGATAATTCAACCAGAACACTTGGGCCAATTTAAAATATTTTATCTACATCTCATTAAACTAATATGCACTTTTCTTCCCATTTTTCCCCTAGACTGAATCACACAGGTTTCTATAAGTAGAGTAACTAGATTTTTCATTCTTTCTAATTTGCTCTTCATTGTTCATTCAGTGATGCTGTAGTCCTAGTTTGTGGAATCCCAGTTGCTTTTGCCTCAGATTCAGGAGTAAAGATGAAATTCACTGGGAAGAACTGACATTTGAAACTTCCCCAGGGATCCTCCTCATTGCATGGAATTCAGTTTTAATGATAAATTCTAGAAGCAGTCAACTTCTCTAAAATATTAACTTTATTCTAAAGCATGTGGCTTTGGTGAGGTTATGTTTGGCTAGAAAAGATTCCATGTCTCATATCAAGGATATTAACAGATATATATTCATCTTACTCTGTGACCAAGTAAGGAAAAGATGTTCAGATGGTCATGTCATTTGAGTAGCTGAGTGATAGAACTGCCTTCTGGGTCACGCTGCTCTAATTCTGAACTGACCCTTTCTGTGTTCTTATCCTCCCCCCCCCACTGCAGACAAGAATTCCATGTGGTTTATTATTATAGCACGGATAGACAACCACTGGAGATAAAATAAAATTAACATGCTTCTAAATAAGTCCTAAATGAATTGCTTAATATTTGTGAATTTCCCTGTGGCTTATGCCTGGAACTTCCTGCTGCACATAAGTGATGCTGGGACATGAGGAGCAGGGTGGTTTATTCATTTTTCTTTATCCTGTATTTCACAAGCTTGGACTATAGCAGCTGAAGTAAGATAATCATTTTGTGCCAGAGAAAGATAAAAGAAGAAAAACAGTTTGCCAACAGGAGCTTAAATTTAACATTAGAAGCCTGGAAAATATGGACAAAAAGGTGACATCTGAGCAACACCACTCCAACAGAGTAATCTGATAGCTTTTACACTCCTGATTTATTTTAAACAACTCACTTTTGTCAGTAAAGCCTTAAAAGTAATTTTGTGTATATGTTGGAAAAAATAAGACAGATAAATTCTTCTTTCACATTGTTTTTTATTGCCTGATTTGTGGGACAGTCTCACAGTACTTTCAGGTGAAGGTGGTTTTAGCAAGCATGAATTCCACCATTTTGTCCACAGCATTAGTGGAGAGGGATATTGAATTCTGTTCTTAGCTTTGGTGCTGAAAGATTTTAACAGACACACTTTCCCTGATTGCTTTTCCTACTTATCTGCATTCTATTTCTCTCTGTCAGGATGAAATATCCCATGTGCTGTCTGAGGAAGGTTTTAAGAGTAATCTGTGTATTTAGATTTTCTTATTAATGTGATAGTGAATTAGGACCAGTTTTTGGATAAAATAGAACTTTATCCTAGTCAGTTCCTGTTTATTTTTATTAAGAATAGTACTGAGATGGCAACAGCACTTTTGTGAAACCTGTAATGATATCTTTGTTTTTCAGGAGGCCTCCCATGACATTGAGTATTCATGACACTACAGGGAATATTTAACCTATAGTTAGGTTACTCTCATTTCTTCTTGACTGAGTTGATATGATAGTAATATTTATTGAGCTTATCTTTCAATGTGTGAGGCACTGTGCCAAGAGCATATAATGAATAAACTGATTAATTCTCACAAACCTCCAAGGATTAAATATTGCCATTATCTCCATTTCACAGATGCAGACACACTTGAGACTGAATTCAAATCTAAGCTGTTTACAGACCCCATGCATTTAACAACTGCTCCATGCTCTCTTCTGTAGCAGGACTTGGAAGACTAGTTGCTAAATATTCAGAAATGTGAATTTTGGGAAAGAAAAGGAGAGTGATATAGCAGTGAAATGGTTACCCCCAATATGAGTTTTCTTTGTCTTCCAATAACAAAATCCATTAGCCAAAAGGAACTGTTTCCCAGTGTCCGTTATAGTGGTAATTGTGTTTTGAGATATAATTGAGGTTATTATTGAGATGTAGGTAAAACATTTAGTGGGCAGCTTCCATAGACTCCTAAAAGTTAGCCTGTATGAAGCCTTTGTCTCTGTCCTGCTGCTTGGAATATGGATGTCATGATTGGAACTCTAACTGAACTATGAGGACAAGGTGGTGAAATGAAAATCTTGGAGGAGCCTGGTTTCCTGAGTACTTTATGGAGCAGAGCTACCATACTAGCTCTGGATCACTTATTTCTATCTTCCATGTGAGAGCAAAGTAAACTTCTGTCTCATTTAATACACTATAATGTTGAGTGTCTTTAAGTTTAATTAATCTCTTATTTTAGTTAACTAATTGATTATTTCAGGCCTTCTTGACAATGTAAGTAGGTTACCGTTTGTGCAAGTAGGCTCTCCAGAAATACTTGATGATTTGAGTTTACTTTTAAAATTTCTTCTTATATTAATAGTTGGGATCATTTACTTGAGTTATTTTGTAAGAACAGTACAGTTTGTAGATTGTATGGCATGCAAAATCATGCTGTAAATATAACACACTGGACAATAATGGAGCTTGAGATTTTTTCCTTTAAAGTAATAATTAAGGCCAAATTTTAGATAGAAAACAACTTACAAATTTAAAAGGAAAACTCCTCTGCCAAATGTACTTTAAGTATGTTTTTGTTTACTATCATTAAATGTTACATCTCTGGGGTGGGATCAATGGCTAAATCAAATAGAAAGAATGATTACTATAAAAAGCAAGCTTATCTAATGTTGCTAGTCAGAATTCTGATATTTAACATTGCAGTAAATTTATTATTATTGCAGTAAAAATGTATTAATAAATGTGTCAGCATCTATATATATATGAGCTCTAAACATTAAATGTCCTAAAATGTCTTATTAATCATTAAAAAGGAAAAAAAGAAAATTTATGTTTCATTAAACATATGTTTGAGACTCTTTTCTGAAACGCTTATTTCAAATTTTTTAGTATTACAACTGTATAAATGGTCCATTTTTGTTTAACTATAAATACGGAATTTTCTCCCCATGTCAGAACCCAAGTGAAAAATGACAGTGCCTTGAACAAGGGCCTCATTAGCATAGAAGGGGTTGGACAGGTTTGTGATCTGTGTAGTCACAGAGATACACCTGACTGATGGATTTGATATGGAAGTGGGGAGGTGAAGCAGAAGGATTAATCAAATATGACACATGTATTCATCCTGAGCAACTAAGCAGAGGGCGATGATGCTTACAGAGATGGGAGGACTTGAAGAGGAACAGATCTGAGGCATGTATTAGAGGAAAAGAAAGTTCCAGAAATTCCATTTTGCATATATTCAAGATGTCTTTGGAGACATCCAAAATAGATGTCAAATTGTATAAACAAGTTTGCATTTCAGAGATGTTTGCACTGGAGATACAAAATTTGGAGTTGTCAACTTACAGATAATATTTAAAGTCATGAGAATATTTGAGATCATCTAGGAAGAAAGCATAGAGCAAGGTAAGAAGGGGGCTCAGAAACTAGACTGGTGAATATGGTAATAAGTTTATGCGTTATGATCAAAAGATTATGATGTATTGGCATCTGATGTGGATTCCTTTTTTTCTGGGTGCCACTAGTCTGCTTGTTGCTCTTGACCCAAGCCATCTGCTCTAAGATGGCACTTACTTATGTTGAGTCCTAACTAGGGAGCTGGGCAGTCATTTGTAGGAATGAAGAATGGAATAAGGTAAAAGCTTCCATTCAAGAACTGTTGATGCAAGAACTTCAAGGGTTCCTTCTAGAAATGCAAAGAATTCAATGTGTAAAGAATTTAGAATATTCCTTTCTGTATTCTTGTGAAAAGTGAAAGTAACTCAGTTGTGTCCAACTCTTGGGCTGTACAGTCCATGGAATTCTCCAGGCCAGGGTATCTTCCCAACCCAGGGATTGAATCCAGGTCTTCTGCATTTCAGGCAGATTCTTTACCAGCTGAGCCACAAGGGAAGCCCAGTATTCTTACTATCTCTTTAATCTTTCTTCTCTTGGATTCTTTGAGACAAGAATAACAATTAGTGCTAGAACAATGATACTCTGCAACAATAAACATGGGGTTTGATTATTTAATGATTGGTGCTCATGTTCCCTCTCTGAAATTGGCTATATTTGACCTTTCACAATTTCACAACATCCTCATATATTGAAGTGCCATTAGTGTTGGGCCACAAGGAAGTTTCCTAATAAAGGAATTCAAGATTATGACAAGTTTTAACAGGGCCAAAATGTAGGGGTATGTGTTTGTGTGTGTGTATGTGTGTGTGCATTATGGGGAGAAGAGAGAGGAGGGAAAGAGGAGTGTTTAGAGAAGAAACTGTTGCTAAGTAAGTTAATGACAAAAATTAAAAAAATTAAATAAAGACTTAGCATCTGTTTTTACATTTAAAATAATTATTTTAGGATTTAAATAACTAAAAATATCTGAAATTTCTCCTTCCAACCTGAATTCTCATCTTTCCCAAGAGACTACCTTTTTATTCCCCTCAAATCCTGTAATATGCCTAGGTTTACTGTAGAAAGTGACTAAGATCTTTATGGCTTGCACTGAGGCTACAATTAGCACATAGCTTGGTGTCTTACACATATTTATTTCATTTCACTAAAATTTATTTAACCTACCAAGCATGCTTATTAATTTCACTTAGCATTTATTGAACTCCTGTGTTCCCTGTAACTGAATCTACTCATATGCTCCCTTTGTGGACTCAGCATGCAATTTAGTTTCGTGAGTCTGTGAATGGACAACTCTCTTTCTAAAATAAATATGTTGTGCAATATTTTCTTCTACCAGAAAAAGATTAAATATTTAGAAATGTGGCCTTGCCTCAAGCCAATGGTTATCTCTATTTAAGTATTGCTGACATTAGAGTGCTTTGCATGCTGCTTTTGGATTCCAAGAAGAGTTCAGCTAACAATAATGATGCTCCATTCTTTTCTCCCTTCCCCCATCTCTTCTGCACATATTCAATGAATACTTGGCTGTTTTTAGAATTGGCTTCTTCCAATTTCCTCCTCAAAGTCTCTTTAACTTTCCATGTTTTTCATTCTAAAAGAGGCTGTGAGACTCCCAGTAGTTTAAATTGGCTCAAAAGATTACTGAGTTTCAAAAGTCTGGCTTTAGGAGGATCTCTTGAATCTAATTCTGAAGCCTTCAGTCAGTCAGTTCATAGCTCAGTCACATCCAACTGTTTGCGGCCCCATGGACTTCAGCATGCCAGTCCTCCCTGTCCATCACCAACTCCTGGAGCCTACTTGAACTCATGTCCATAGAATCGGTGATGCCATCCTACCATGTCATCCTCTTTTGACCCCTTCTCCTCCTGCCCTCAGTCCTTCTCTGCATCAGGGTCTTTTCCAATGAGTCAGTTCTTTGCATTAGATGGCCAAAATATTGGAGTTTCAGCTTCAGAATCAGTTCTTCCAATGAAGATCCAGGACTGATTTCCTTTAGGATGGACTGGTTGGATCTCCTTGTAGTCCTAGGGACTCTTAAGAGTGTTCTCCAACATCAGTTCAAAAGCATCAATTCTTCAGTGCTAAGCTTTCTTTATAGTCCAACTCTCACATCAATACCTGACTATAGGAAAACCCATAGCTTTGACTAGGTGTACCTTTGTTGGTAAAGTAATGTCTCTGCTTTATAATATTCTGTCTAGGTTAGTCATAGCTTTTCTTCCAAGGAGCAAGCGTCTTTTAATTTCATGGCTGCAGTCACAGTCTGCAGTGATTTTGCAGTCCAAAAAAATAAAGTATTTTACTGTTTCCATTGTTTCCCCATCTATTTGCCGTGAAGCGATGGAACTGGATACCATGATCTTAGTTTTCTGAATATTGAGTTTTAAGGTAACTTTTTCACTCTACTCTTTTGCTTTCATCAAGAAGCTCTTTAGTTCTTCCTCACTTTCTGCCATAAGGGTAGTGTCATCTGCGTATCTGAGGTTATTGATATTTCTCCTGGAAGTCTTGATTCCAGCTTGTGCTTCATCCAGCCTGGCATTTTGCATGATGTACTCTGCATACAGCTTAAATAAGCAGGGTGATAATATACAGCCTTGACATACTCCTTTTCCCATTTGGAATCAGTATGTTGAACCAGTGTTAACTGTTGAACTTGACCTGCATACAGATTTCTCAAGAGGCAGATCAGGTGGTCTGGAATTCTTATCTCTCAGAATTATCCATTTTATTCTGATCCACACAGTGAAAGGCTTTGGCATAGTCAATAAAGCAGAAGTAGATGTTATTCTGGAACTTGCTTGCTTTTTTGATGACCCAGTGGATGTTGGCAATTTGTTCTCTGGCTCCTCTGTCTTCTAAAACCAGCTTGAACATTTGGAAGTTCACAGTTCACGTATTCCTGAAGCCTGGCTTGGAGAATTTTGAGCATTACTTTACTAGTGTGTGAGATGAGTGCAATTATGTGGTAGTTTGAGCATTCTTTGGCATTGCCTTTCTTTGGGATTGGAATGAAAACTGACCTTTCAGTCCTGTGACCACTGCTGAGTTTTCCAAATTTGCTGGCATATTGAGTGCAGCACTTTCACAGCATCATCTTTCAGGATTTGAAATAGCTGAACTGGAATTCCATCACCTCTGCTAGCTTTGTTGGTAGTGATACTTCCTAAGGCCCACTTGACTTCACATTCCAGGATGCCTGGCTCTAGGTGAGTGGATCACACCATTGTGGTTATCTTGGTCATGAAGATCTTTTTTGTATAGTTTTTCTGCATATACTTGCCACCTCTTCTGAACATCTTCTGCTTCTGTTAGGGCCATACCATTTCTGTCCTTTATTGTGCTTATCTTTGCATGAAGTAGTCCCTTGGTATCTCTAATTTTCTTGAAGAGATCTCTAGTCTTTCCCGTTCTATTGTTTTCCTCTATTTCTTTGCACTGATCACTGATGAAGTCTTTCTCTCCTTGCTATAAACTCTGCATTTGAATGGGTATATCTTTCCTTTTCTCCTTTGCCTTTCACTTCTCTTTTTTTCACAGATATTTGTAAAGTCTTGTCAGACAACCATTTTGTCTTTTTGCTTTTATTTTTCTTGAGGATGCTCTTGATCACTGCTTTCTGTACAATGTCATGAACATCTGTCCATAGTTCTTCAGGCACTCTATCTGTCGGATCTAATCCCTTGAATCGATTTGTCACTTCCACCGTATAATCATAAGGGATTTGATTTAGGTCATACTTGAATGGTCCAGTGGCTTTCCCTACTTTCTTTGATTTAAGTCTGAATTTGGCAATAAGGAGTTCATATTCTGAGCCACATCAGCTCCCGGTCTTGTTTTTGCTGATTGTATAGAGCTTCTCCATCTTTGGCTGCAAAGAATATAATCAGTCTTACTTCGGTTTTGACCATCTGGTGATGTCCATGTGTAGAGTCTTCTCTTGTGCTGCTGGAAGAGGGGAGTTTGCTGTGACCAGTGTGTTCTCTTGGCAAAACTGTGTTAACTTTTGACCTGCTTCATTTTGTTCTCCAAGGCCAAATTTGCCTGTTACTCCAGGTATCTCTTGACTCCCTACTTTTGCATTCCAATCCCCTATAATGCAGAGGACATCTTTCTTGGGTGCTCTAGAAGTTCTTGTAGGTCTTCATAGAACCATTCAACTTCATAGAACCATTCAACTTCAGTTCTTGGAGGGCACAAACAAAACCATGTGTGCACCAGGACCGAGGAGAAAGGAGCAGTGACCCTAAAAGAAACTGATCCCGACATGCCCGTGAGTGTCCAGGAGTCTCTGGCAGAGGGGTGGGTCGGCAGTGGCCTGCTTCATGGTTGGAGACACTGAGTGCAGCAATGCATGCACCGGACCTTTTGAAGGAGGTCACCATTGTCTTCATGACCTCCACCATAGCTTGGCCTCAGGTCAAGGAACAGGGAGGGAACACAGCCCCGCCCATCAACAGAAAATTGGATTAAAGATTTACTGAACATGGCCCCATAGTTCATCAGGCACTCTATCTATCAGATCTAGGCCCTTAAATCTATTTCTCACTTCCACTGTATAGTCATAAGGAATTTGATTTAGGTCATACCTGAATGGTCTAGCGGTTTTCCCTACTTTCTTCAATTTGAGTCTGAATTTGGTAATAAGGAGTTCATGATCTGAGCCACAGTCAGCTCCTCGTCTTGTTTTTATTGACTGTTTTTGTCTCTAACCATGACTGTTCTCCATTTTTGGCTGCAAAGAATACAATCAATCTGATTTCGGTGTTGACCATCTGGTGATGTCCATGTGTAGAGTCTTCTCTTGTGTTGTTGAAAGAGGGTGTTTGCTATGACCAGTGCATTTTCTTCGCAAAACTCTATTAGTCTTTGCTCTGCTTCATTCCACATTCCAAGGCCAAATTTACCTGTTACTCCAGGTATTTCTTGGCTTCCTACTTTTGAATTCCATCCCCTATAATGAAAAGGACATCTTTTTTGGGTGTTAGTTCTAAAAGGTCTTGTAGGTCTTCACAGAACCGTTCAACTTCAGCTTCTTCAGCATTACTCGTTGGGGCATAGACTTGGATTACTGTGTTATTGAATGGTTTGCCTTGGAAACAAACAGAGATCATTCTGTCATTTTTGAGATTGCATCCAAGTATTTCATTTCAGACTCTTTTTGTTGACCATGATGTCTACTCCCTTTCTTCTGAGGGATTCCTGCCCATGGTAGTAGATATAATGGTCATCTGAGTTAAATTCACCCATTCCAGTCCATTTTAGCTCGCTGATTCCTAGAATGTTGATGTTCACTCTTGCCACCTCTTGTTTGACCACTTCCATTTTGCCTTGATTCATGGACCTGACATTCCTGGTTCCTATTCAATATTGCTTTTTACAGCATCAGACCTTGCTTCTATCACCAGTCACATCCATAGCTGGGTATTGTTTTTGCTTTGGCTCCATCCCTTCATTCTTTCTGGAGTTATTTCTCCACTGATCTCCAGTAGCATATTGGGCACCTACTGACCTGGGGAGTTCCTCTTTCAGTATCCTATCATTTTGCCTTTTCATACTGTTCATTGGGTTCTCAAGGCAATAATACTGAAGTGGTTTGCCATTCCCTTCTTCAGTGGGTCAGACCTCTCCACCATTTCCATCCTCATGGAAAAGAAATGCAAAATCAAAATGGCTGTCTGGGGAGGCCTTAAAAATAGCTGTGAAAAGAAGAGAACCAAAAAGCAAAGGGGAAAAGGAAAGCTATAAGCATCTGAATGCAGAGTTCCAAAGAATAGCAAGAAGAGATAAGAAAGCCTTCTTCAGCGATCAGTGCAAAGAAATAGAGGAAAAGAACAGAATGGGAAAGACTAGAGATCTCTTCAAGAAATTAGAGATACCAAGGGAATACTTCATGCAAAGATCAGCACAATAAAGGACAGAAATGGTATGGACCTAACAGAAGCAGAAGATATTAAGAAGAGGTGGCAAGAATACATAGAACTGTACAAAAGAGATCTTCATGACCTGGATAATCACGATGGTGTGATCACTCACCTAGAGCCAGACATCCTGGAATGTGAAGTCAAGAGGGCCTTAGAAAGCATCACTACAAACAAAGCTAGTGGAGGTGATGGAATTCCAGTTGAGCTATTTCAAATCCTGAAAGATGATGCTGTGAAAGTGCTGCACTCAATATGCCAGCAAATTTAGAAAACTCAGCAGTGGTCACAGAACTGGAAAAGGTCAGTTTTCTTTCCAATCCCAAAGAAATGCAATGCCAAAGAATGATCAAACTACCGCACAATTGCACTCATCTCACACACTAGTAAAGTAATGCTCAAAATTCTCCAAGCCAGGCTTCAGGAATATGTGAACTATGAACTTCCTGATGTTCAAGCTGCTTTTAGAAAAGGCAGAGGAACCAGAGATCAAATTGCCAATATCCACTGGATCATGGAAAAAGCAAGCGAGTTCCAGAAAAACATCTATTTCTGTTTTATTGACTATGCCAAAGCCTTTGACTTTGTGGATCACAATAAACTGGAAAATTCTAAAAGAGATGGGAATACCAGACCACCTGACCTGCCTCCTGAGAAATCTGTATGCAGGTCAGGAAGCAACAGTTAGAACTGGACATGGAACAACAGACTGGTTCCAAATAGGAAAAGGAGTATGTCAAGGCTGTATATTGTCACCCTGCTTATTTAACTTCAATGCAGAGTACATCAGGAGAAACGCTGGACTGGAAGAAACACAGGCTGGAATGAAGATTGCCGGGAGAAATATCAATAACCTCAGATATGCAGATGACACCACCCTTATGGCAGAAAGTGAAGAGGAACTAAAAAGCCTCTTGATGAAAATGAAAGAGGAGAGTGAAAACGTTGGGTAAAACTCAACATTCAGAAAATGAAGATCATGGCATCCGGTCCCATCACTTCATGGGAAAATAGATAGGGAAACAGTGGAAACAGTGTCAGACTTTATTTTGGGGGGCTCCAAAATCACTGCAGATGGTGATTGCAACCATGAAATTAAAAGACACTCCTTGGAAGGAAAGTTAGGACCAACCTAGATAGCATATTCTAAAGCAGAGACATTACTTTGCCAACTAAGGTCCGTCTAGTCAAGGCTATGGTTTTTCCTGTGGTCATGTATGGATGTGAGAGTTGGACTGTGAAGAAGGCTGAACACTGAAGAATTGATGCTTTTGAACTGTGGTGTTGGAGAAGACTCCTGAGAGTCCCTTGGACTGCAAGGAGATCCAACCAGTGCATTCTGAAGGAGATCAGCCCTGGGATTTCTTTGAAGGGAATGATGCTAAAGCTGAAACTCTGGTACTTTGGCCATCTCATGCAAAGAGTTGACTCATTGGAAAAGACTCTGATGCTGGGAAGGATTGGGGGCAGGAGGAGAAGAGGACGACTGAGGATGAGATGACTGGATGGCATCACTGACTCAATGGACATGAGTCTTATTGAACTCCGGGAGATGGTGATGGACAGGGAGGCCTGGCGTGCTGCGATTCATGAGGTCTCAAAGAGTCGGACATGACTGAGTGCCTGAACTGAACTGAACTGAACATGGCCCTGCCCATCAGAACAAGACCCAGTTTCTGCCTCAGTCAGTGTCTCCTGTCAGCCTCTTATACATAAGCCTCTTAGCCTCATCTGCCAGAGGGCAGACAGAATGTAAATTACAGTTACAGAAAACTAACCAAACTGATTACATGGACCACAGCCTTGTCTAACTCAATGAGCCTATGGGCCATGCCATGTAGGGCCACCCAGGACAGATCGGTCATAGCATAGAGTTTTGACAAAACATGGTTCACTGAAGAAGGGAATGGCAAACCACTTCGGTATTCTTGCCTTGAGAACCCTATGAACAGTATGAAAAGGCAAAAATATAGGACACTGAGAGATGAACTCTCCAGGTCGTTATGTGCCCAATATGCTACTGGAGAAGAGTGGAGAAATAACTCCAGAAAGAATGAAGAAATGGAACCAAAGCAAAAACAATACCCAGTTGCAGAGGTGACAGGTGATAGAAGTAAAGCCCGATGCTATAAAGAGCAATATTGCATAGGAACCTGGAATGTTAGATCCATGAATCAAGGCAGTTTGGAAGTTGTCAAACAGGAGATGGCAAGAGTGAACATTGACATTTTAATAATCAGTGAACTAAAATATCTGGAATGGGTGAATTTAATTCGGATGACCGTTATGTTTGCTACTGTGTGCAAGAATCCCTTAGAAGAAATGGAGTAGCCATCATAGTCAACAAAAGATTCCAAAATGCAGTACTTGGATGCAATCTCAAAAACCACAGAATGATCTCTGCTCGTTTTCAAGGCAAACCATTCAATATCACAGAAATCCAAGTCTATGCCCCAACCAGCAATGCTGAAGAAGCTGAAGTTGAATGGTTCTCTGAAGACCTACAAGACCTTCTGAAACCTTAGTATTCATGAAAAATGAAAACCTCCTATTTCCATCAAGGGCTTGTGTATAGCCAGGGTTTTGCATAGTTTACAATATGTTATTACACTTAATTCTGAGAACAATGTTTGATAAAGTGTGCCCTGCTAAAACATACATACTTCCTTCTACCTCTTCTCCTTAAATTTAGGCTATTTTCAGGGAACTGAATAGAAAACAGTTCATAGATCCCCTTGCTTAGAATTTTGAATATTCATTGTTAAGGTGAGTAGACACCATCTTGGCAAGAAATTCTCACTAGCATGAGTGAGTGGGACTTCTCTAGGGAGCTCCATTAACTTCCTTAAATTAATTGCAAAATTTTTTTGTGTGTTCATGTAGTCGAGAAATATTTATTGAGGACCTACTATGTACTAGGCTGTTTCTTAGACTCTTGGGATATACCAGTGAATAGAACAAGATGTCTAGCTCTCATTTTTACAATTGATGACAGAAGGTAAACATAATTCATAAGTAAATTTTATGTTGTGTTAGAGTATGGGGTGTCCCCAAGACCATTCTTGAGTTCAATGATATATAGGGAGGACTCACAGTACTCAACATATAATCATACTCATAGCTAAGTTTTGTTATAGTAACAGCATACAGAGGAAGATCAGCAGAGGGAAAAGGAACAAGGGTAAGTCTGGGAGAGACCAGGCACACACTTCCAGGGTATTCTTTTAATGTCTTTTAAAGGACATGGATGCACTTAATTCTCACAGCAAACTGTGAGAGCATAAAAGTGAGGCTCGTTAAACACTCAGTTCCCAATATTTTTCCTGGGTACTGGTTACATAGGCTTCCACCGCTTGGCACATATTAAAACTGTGTACTCCTTGAAGGAAAACAGATATTCAGTATAAACCATATTGCTTGCACAACTCAGTTGTAGAGAGCCATTGTTATCTGTTTTGGGAATGTGAGAATCCTTCTGAAATCCAAGTTCCTAGATATTAGCGAAGGGCTAACCTTGTGAGCAAGGCTTTCCAAGGATAGCAGTCAAGCTTGCTATGTTAATTTTTTGTACATAACTAGATTATGATAACTGCTCCAGGGATCAAATTTAGAGCAAAAGGCAAGGACCAGTAGTGTTGGAAGGGGTTGTTGGTTCTAATTTTAAATAAGGTGATCAGAGTGAGCTTACTTGAAACACATTTTAACAACATCTTGGAGGTTAAAAACAAAGCTTCTAGGCAGAGGAAACAGCGGATGGAATTATCCTAAGGGGAGAGTTTGCTTGTCACATTTGAGAAAAAGCAAGAAAGCCAATGTACCTGGATCAAAGTTAACATGGAAATGGAGTCAGAGAGTGAAGTATGGGTGAGAGGACTGGTGTCCAGTCTGTATTGGACTTTGCAGAGCATTGACATTGTAGGGTTTATGTGTATGTGTGCTTCACTAGGGAAAGACCCAGCTATTTTCATTTATTTAGATTCTCTGAGTTCTCAGTGTTTAATAACTGTGTATCTAAGCTAAATTCTTCATTTTACAGTTGGAGAACTAAAAAGCCCTACATGATGACAAGTGTCTTGTTTAAAATCACATGTTCATCATTATGAGAATGGAAGATAGGGTGCAGAAGGGAGAATGTAAATCTCTCCTTCAGGTTCCAGAGAATCCTGGTGACTTATTCAACTGCATTTTATTAAAATTAATGTAATTAGTAAATGAACACCAACCTCCTTCCAGGTAGTTGAGGTAGAGTGTGTTCAGTTATTTCTTTCTGTTTAGAATAGAGAGTGATTGGAGGGTCCAATCTCTGGATGAGTTGAAGGTAAGACAAATATTAAACACCTAATAGGGGTATTTTCCCTTTTTATTAGAGCATATGATAATTCAATTAAATATATCCACACTTTTCACTTATCCCTTCTGCCATAAAATTTTTATTTTTATTACTTTTTAGGTTCTCCCTGTTTAGCCCCATAATTACTATATTTTAATAAAGAAAAGTCTTATTAAATTGCCCCCTGCTTTAAAAGCATTTAACTGCAATTTTTCACACAGGCTTTAGAAATAAAATAAAACTTCTCTCATTAGCAATTCTGTAAAAGTCACACCAAGAAGGCACAGTTGAAAGGTGTGTGAAATGCAGCTAAAGAGCATCTAATGAACATAGACACAGGAAATAGAATGTTTGACCTTAAAACCCAAGATGGTATAAGCTGCTTATGAAGTCAACAGATAATTACTATCTAATTTTTTTCTTTCAAAATGAAATCAGACTGAAAAGAAGATTGACAGTTTTTCAAACATTTATTGCTTTTAAACAAAAAGGAAAGGAATGTTGGATGCAAATAAGTCTGTGGTGTATGTTTGCTAAAGATATGATTTTGGTGACAGCTGTGGAAGGCAATTTAATAATGCCTTTTTGTTGTTTTGATAATCAAAACAAAAAGTAAAAAGAAATCTTTAGAATAAATTTTAAAGGTTAAGTTCAAAGCTTTTTAATTATTATGTATACTTGGAAGTATAGGTATTTAAATAATAATTTTTATTTTCAAGGGGGAAATTATTAACTACTTCCTCTGAATATGAGGAGGTAAGACATGACATATGTTATTTCACAGATAAAAAAATTCCTGTTCATTAAACAGTATTTCTCTATCTCAATCTTTTGGGCTATTGCTATTAAATACTTCATGCTATATTGTCTCAGCCAGTGCTGCAACTAGTGGCTCTGTCCAGGCATGGCATTAAACCAGTATTAGCATAAAATGTCTATTGCTATTAACGAGATAAGTTTGATATGACACACAAGACATAAGATCTTTGAAGACTTTCTGTCATAGTTTTGATTCCTTTCATATATTTGTAACCATGCAAGGCTTTGCTTTTGTTGATGGTAGTGAGATAAACTTGGGTTTTGTTTGTACTAAAACCCTAGATAAAAATTTTAATTACTTTTGTTATGCCCTTTATGCTCTATATCACATATGATATATAATCTATATTACATATGCTTATTGAGAACATTTAAACCACATAGAAAAGTAAGAAGGAGGCAGAAAATCACTCCCAAATCTGCTTTCTAGAAATAACTGTTCTCAACATTTGAACATCTTTTTGAACATTTCTCAATGTGTTTGTATTGAGCAAAATATAGCTGGACAGAATTTTAGGAAAATGAGATCACAGTATACACGGCAATTTTAAATACTAAGAATTAATTTACTTGAATTTAATGAAAGAAAAGGGATTGAAGTAAAATCAGAGGAACTGTTAACTTCACGCAAAAAATATTTCTTTGTTACAATAATATGGAGCATGAAAGATCCCATTATTATGAAAAATATAAACCATTTTAAGTGTTTGAAATGAACACTTTTTAAAAACTTTGTGTTTCTTATTTTCAATTAAAATGTTACTCATTTAGAGTCAGTGTCTGCTGCTGTCCACTCCACTGTTGCTGTGGTAATCACAGGACAAAAGGCATGGTTGGGAGTGATGCAGAGGCTGTAGAGCACAAAATATCTAAGAAGCAGTGGAACTGTAAGTGTTTCCTAAGAAAAATGAAAAAATAATACATATATATTTTCTATCAGGAGCTTCCCAGGTGGTGCTAATGGTATAGAATGCACCAGCCAATGCAGGACTTAAGAGACTTGGGTTCGTCTCCTGGGTCAGGAAGATCCCCTGGATGAGGGCATGGCAATCGACTCCAGTATTCTTGTCTGGAGAATCCCATGGGCAGAGGTGCCTGGCAGGCTACAGTCCATAGAGGCGCAAAGAGTTGGAGACAACTGAAGTGACTTGGCGTGCCTGCACTCTCTATTAGGTCTTCCCATCCTCTAACTTCTGATGTATTATTTTATATACATGTCCTAATTTATATTTTCCTTTTGCTCTGTAGCCATAATTACCAGTTATTGAGTCAATTTAAAAACTTCATCCATTTAAAAGTTGCATTTAAAGTTTATTTCTGACCAATCACCAGCCCTTTTACTATTATTTCTTTCTTAATAAGTTCTTTGTTTTGAATCTGCTCTTGGATGGCTGGATTTTGTGGCTCAGGAATTTTTTAAGGAAGTACTCATAAGTGTTCTGTTTGCAAAGTTCTTATATGTTTAAGATTATTGATTTCATTTATAGTTGATGAATATTAATAGCTTGACTGACATAAAATTCTTACATTCTTTTCCTCTAATATACTTTAGATATTATTTGTGGTCACTTTAAAAAATATTAAAATTGAAGTATAGTTGCTTTACACTGCTGTCAGTTTCGGTTGTACAGCAAACTGAATCAGCTGTGTATGCGTGCTTAGTTGCTCATTCATGTCCTACTCTTTGTGACCCCATGGACTGTAGCCTGTCAGACTCCTCTGTCCATGGGGATTCTCCGGGTAAGAATAGCAGTGTGAGTTGCCATGCCCTCCTCCAGGGGATCTTCCCAACCCAGGGTTTGAACCCAGGTCTCCCGCATTGCAGGTGGATTCTTTATCATCTGAGCCAATAGGGAAGCCTGAATCAATCATAAATATACATATATCCCCTCTTTTTTGGGATTTCCTTCCCATTTAAGTCACCATAGAATACCAAATAGAGTTCCCTGTGCTGATGAGTATGTTCTCATTAGTTACCTATTTTATACATAGTAGCATATATCTGTCAGTCCCATTCTCCCAGTTCATCCCACCTTTCCCTTTCCCCCTTCATATCCATACGTTTGTTCTCTATGTCTGTGTCTTTATTTCTAGTTTACAAATAAGGTCGTCTATACCATTTTTTCTAGATTCCACATATATGTGTTAATATGCAATATTTGTTTCTCTCTTTTTGACTTATTTCACTAAACAGGACTCTGTATGACATTCTCTAGGCCCATACACATGTCTGTAAATGTACAGTTTTGATACATTTTTATGGCTGAGTAATATTCCATTATGTGTGTGTGTGTGTGTGTACACACCACATTTTCTGTATCCTTTTTTTTTCTGTTGATGAACATTTAGGTTGCTTCCATTTCTGGCTAGTGTATATAGTGGTGCAATGAACATTGAGCTACGTGTGTCTTTTTGAATTACAATTTTATCTGGATATATACCTAGAAGTGGAATTGCTGGATCATATGTTAGTTTCATCTTTAGTTTTTAAAGGAGCCTCTATACTGTTCTCTACAGTGGCTGTATCAGTTTACATTCCTGCCAACAGTGTAGGAGGTTTCCTTTTTCTCTACATGCTCTCCAACATTTATTGGTTGTATGTTTTTGATGATGACTATTCTGACAGGTATGAGGTAATGCCTCACTGTAGTTTTTATTTGCATTTCCCTAATAATTAGTGATGCTGGGCATCTTTTCATGTGTTCTTTGGCTATGTGCATGTCTTCTTTGAAGGAAAATCTATTTAGGTCTTCTGCCTGCTTTCTGATTGGGTGTGTTTTTTTGATTTTGAGCTCCATGTGCGGTTTTTGTGTTTAAAGGTTAATCCTTTGTCAGTTGCTTTGTTTGCAAATATTTTCTCCCATTCTGAGGGCTGTCTTCTCATCTTGTTTGTGGTTTCCTTTGCTGTGCAAAAGCTTTTAAGTTTAGTTAGGTCCCATTAATTTATTTTTGTTTTTATTTTCATTATTCTAAGAGATGGATTAAAAAAAAAAGATTCTGCTGCGATTTATGTTAAAGGGTGTTTTGCTTATGTTTTCCTCTAAGAGTTTTATAGTGTCTGGCCTTACATTTAAGTCTTTAATTTGGAGTTTATTCTTGTGCATGATGTTAGGGAGTGTTCTAACTTCATTCTTCTACAGGTAGCTGTCCAATTTCTCACCTATTGAAGAGACTGTCTTGATTATTTACCATAATATACTAGACCATTCACAGTTAAGTCATTTATTTATCAATTCATTTATCCATATGTTCATTCATTTGTCAAATAATGAGCATTACTTATTTACTAGGGCAAACCACTAGACCATTCAGGTATGACCTAAATCAAATCCCTTATGGTTATACAGTGGAAGTGAGAAATAGATTTAAGGGACTAGATCTGATAGATAGAGTGCCTGATGAACTATGCATGGAGGTTCGTGACATGGTACAGGACACAGGGATCAAGACCATCCCCATGGAAAAGAAATGCAAAAAAGCAAAATGACTGTCTGAGGAGGCCTTACAAATAGCTGTGAAAAGAAGGGAAGCAAAAAGCAAAGGAGAAAATGAAAGATATAAGCATCTGAATACAGAGTTCCAAAGAATGGCAAGAAGAGATAAGAAAGCCTTCTTCAGCTATCAATGCAAAGAAATAGAGGAAAACAACAGAATGGGAAAGACTAGAGATCTCTTCAAGAAAATTGGAGATACCAAGGGAAAGTTTCATGCAAAGATGGGCTCGATAAAGGACAAAAATGGTATGAACCTAACAGAAGCAGAAGATGTTAAGAGGTGGCAAGAATACACAGGAAAACTGTACAAAAGAGAGCTTCATGACCCAGATAATCACAATGGTGTGATCACTCACCTAGAGCCAGACATCCTGGAATGTGAAGTCAAGAGGGCCTTAGAAAGCATCACTATGAACAAAGTTAGAGGAGGTGATGGAATTTCAGTTGAGCTATTCCAAATCCTGAAAAATGATGGTGTGAAAGTGCTGCACTCAATATGCCAGCAAATTTGGAAAACTCAGCAGTGGCCACAGGACTGAAAAAGGTCAGTTTTCATTCCAATCCCAAAGAAAGACAACGCCAAAGAATGTTCAAACTACCGCACAATTGCACTCATCTTACACGCTAAAGTAATGCTCAAAATTCTCCAAGCCAGGCTTTAGTAATACGTGAACTGTGAACTTCCAGATGTTCAAACTTGTTTTAGAAAAGGCAGAGGAACCAGAGATCAAATTGCCAACATCTGCTGGATCACAGAAAAAGCAAGAGAGTTCCAGAAAAAACATCTATTTCTGCTTTATTGACTATGCCAAAGCCTTTGACTGTGTGGATCACAATCAACTGTGGAAAATTCTGAAAGAGATGGGAATACCAGACCACTTGACTTGCCTCTTGAGAAATCTGTATCCAGGCCAGGAAGCAACAGTTAGAACTGGACATGGAACAACAGACTGGTTCCAAATAGGAAAAGGAGTACGTCAAGGCTGTATATTGTCACCCTGCTTATTTAAGTTATATGCAGAGTACATCATGAGAAATGCTGGGCTGGAAGAAGCACAAGCTGGAATCAAGATTGCCAGGAGAAATATCAATAACCTCAGATATGCAGATGACACCACCCTTATGGAAGAAAGTGAAGAGGAGCTAAAAAGCCTCTTGATGAAAGTGAAAGAGGAGAGCGAAAAAATTGGCTTAAAGCTCAACATTCAGAAAACGAAGATCATGGCATCTGGTCCCATCACTTCATGGCAAATAGATGGGGAAACAGTGGAAACAGTGTCAGACTTTATTTTGGGGGGCTCCAAAATCACTGCAGATGTTGATTGCAGCCATGAAATTAAAAGATGCTTATTAGGGTTTTTCCAGTAGTCATGTATGGATGTAAGAGTTGGACTGTAAAGAAAGCTGAGTGCCGAAGAATTGATGCTTTTGAACTGTGGTGTTGGAGAAGACTCTTGAGAGTCCCTTGGACAGCATGGAGATCCAACCAGTCCATTCTGAAGATCAGCCCTGGGATTTCTTTGGGAGGAATGATGCTAAAGCTGAAACTCCAGTACTTTGGCCACCTCATGCGAAGGGTTGACTCATTGGAAAAGACTCTGATGCTGGGAGGGATTGGGGGCAGGAGAAGGGGACAGCAGAGGATGAGATGGCTGGATAGCACCACCAACTCGATAGACGTGAGTCTGAGTGAACTCTGGGAGTTGGTGATGGGACAGGGAGGCCTGGTGTGCTGCGATTCATGGGGTCGCAAAGAGTTGGACGTGACTGATCGAATCAACAACAATAATAGCATCTATTTTAAGTGTACAGTTCAGTAATGTTAACTTTTCATACTGATGTGAAACAAATCTCCACATTTTTCATCTTATAAGTCTGAAATCCTATAGTCATTAAACAATAATGCCCCTTCCTCTTTACCCCTACATATACCCTAGTAACCATCATTCTACTTTCTGTTTCTGTGAATTTGACTATTTTAGATACATAATATAAGTGGAATCATACCGTGCTAGTGCTAAGTTGCTTCAATCGTGTCCAACTCTTTGCAGCCCTATGGACTGTAGCCCGCCAGGCTCCTCTGTCCATGGGGTTCTCCAGGCAAGAATACTGGAGTGGATTGCCATGCCCTCCTCCAGGGGATCTTCCCAACCCAGGCATTGAACCTGTATCTCCTATGACTTCTACATTGGCAGGCAGGTTCTTTACCACTAGCACTACCTGGAAAGGCCCTATTTGATCATAAATGGAGTCATTTAGTATAATTTCATCGAGGTTCATTCATTGTAGCATGTGACAGGATTTCTTCCCTTTTAAGGCTAAACAATATTCCGCTGTGTGTATATACAATATTTTGTTCATTCATTCACCTGTAAATGAAGGTGGATTGCTTCAACCTCTAGCCTATTGTGAATAGTGCTGCTGGGAACATGGATATGTGAGTACATTGTTGAAATCCTGCTTTTAATTATTTTGGCTATATACTCAGAATTGGGATTGATCAATCATGTGGCAGTTCAAGTTTTAATTTTGTGAGGAACCTCTGTACTCTTTTCCATGGTGGCTATACCGACTTATATTCCCACCAACAGTATACAAAGGTTCCTTTTTATCCATCTACTTACTAACACTTGATAATAGCTGTTTTTAAAATTAAGTTATTTTTTATTGATGGAGAAGGCGATGCCACCCCACTCCAGTACTCTTGCCTGGAAAATCCCATAGACAGAGGAGCCTGGTAGGCTGCAGTCCATGGGGTCGCTAAGAGACGGACACGACTGAGCGACTTCACTTTCACTTTTCACTTTCCTGCATTGGAGAAGGAAATGGCAACCCACTCCAGTGTTCTTGCCTGGAGAATCCCAGGGACGGGGGAGCCTGGTGGGCTGCCATCTCTGGGGTTGCACAGAGTCGGACATGACTGAAGTGACTTAGCAGCAGCAGCAGCATTTTTTATTGAAGGATAATTCCTTTACAGAATTTTGC
Source organism: Capra hircus (assembly GCF_001704415.2). NCBI lineage: Eukaryota > Metazoa > Chordata > Mammalia > Artiodactyla > Bovidae > Capra > Capra hircus. The sequence goes on from NC_030835.1 coordinate 21,776,304, forward strand.
TGTTTTCTGTCAAACCTCAACATGAATCAGCCATAGGTATATATATATATCCTCTCCCTTTTGGAACTCTCTTCCATTTCCCTCCTCATCCCACCCTTCTAGGTTGATACAGAGCCCCTGTTTAAGTTTCCTGAGCCATACAGCAAATTCCCATTGGTTATCTATTTTACATATGGTAATGTAAGTTTTGGGGGCTCCAAACTCACTGCAGATGGTGACTGCAGCCATGAAATTAAAAGATGCTTACTCCTTGGAAGAAAAGTTATGACCAACCTAGATAGCATATTCAAAAGCAGAGACATTACTTTGCCAACTAAGGTGCGTCTAGTCAAGGCTATGGTTTTTCCAGTAGTCATGTATGGATGTGAGAGTTGGACTGTAAGGAAGGCTGAGCACTGAAGAATTGATGTGTTTGAACTGTGGTGTTGGAGAAGACTCTTGAGAGTCCCTTGGAATGCAAGGAGATCCAACCAGTCCATTCTGAAGGAGATCAGCCCTGGGATTTCTTTGGAAGGAATGATGCTAAAGCTGAAAGTCCAGTACTTTGGCCACCTTATGCGAAGAGTTGACTCATTGGAAAAGACTCTGATGCTGGGAGGGATTGGGGGCAGGAGGAGAAGGGGACAACAGAGGATGAGATGGCTGGATGGCATCACTGACTCGATGGATGTGAGTCTGAGTGAACTCTGGGAGTTGGTGATGGACAGGGAGGCCTGGCGTGCTGCCATTCATGGGGTTGCAAAGAGTCGGACACGACTGAGCGACTGAACTGAACTGAATGTAAGTTTCCATGTTACTCTTTCCATACATTTCACCCCCTTCTCCCTTCTCCCAATGTCCATAAGTCTATTCTCTGTCTGTTTCTCCATTGTTGCCGTGTAAATAAATTCGTCAGTACCATATACAGATTCTGTATATATGCATTAGAATACAACATTTATCTTTCTCTGTCTCACTTCACTCTGTATAATAGGTTCTAGGTTCATCCACCTCATTAGAACTGACTCAAGTGCACTGTGCTGAGTAATATTCCATTGTGTATATATATCACAACTTCTTTATCCACTCATCTGTTGATGGACAACTGTTATCTTTTTGATAAGAGCTGTTCTAACAGTTGTGAAGTAATATCTCACTGTGGTTTTGATGTGCATTTCCCTGGTAACTGATAATGTTGATCATCTTTTTATGTACTTGTTCACCATTCACATGCATATATTCTTTGAAAACATGTGTATTTAAGTTCTCTTACATTTTTTTCTATTGGGTTGTATTGACACAATCTTATTGTTTTGGATTTAATCCCTTATCAGATAGATGGTTTGCAACTTTCTCTTCCATTCCATAGATTGCCTTTTCATTTTGCTGATTGTTTCTTTTGCCGTGCAGACGCTTTTTAGCCTGATGTAGTCTTACTTGTTTATATTTGCTTTTGTTGCCTGTGTTTTTCATGTCATATCCAAAAAAATCATTGCCAAAACAAATATGAAGGAAAAATTTAATCTGTTTTTTTCTAGGAGTTTAGTGGTTTCAGAACTTATGTTTAATTCTAATCTATTTCTAATTAATTTTTTATGAGTAGTATAAGATAGGAGTCCAGTTTCATTCTTTTGAGTATGAATAGTTTAACACCATTATTTAAGAGACTATCTTTTCCCTATTCAGTAGTCTTGGCACCCTCAGCTACCCCATGGACTGCAGCCTACCAGGGTCCTCCATCCAAGGGATTTTCTAGGCAAGAGTACTGGAGTGGTGTGCCATTGCCTTCTCCGTGTCAAAAATTAGTTGATTTTAAATGTGTGAGTTTATTTTTGGCCTCTCAAGTTTCCTCTGTTGATCTATATGTCTGTTTTTATGCCAGTTCCATATTGCTTTGATTGCCATATCTTTGTAATAAAACTTGATATCAGGAAGTATAATGCCTCCAGCTTTGTTCTTTCTCAAGATGGCTTTGGCTACTTGAATACTTATGTGGCTCGATATGAATTTTAGCATGGTTTGTTCTGTGAAGAATGCTATTGGAATTTTGAGGATTGCACTGAATCTGTAGATGACTTTGGGTAGTATGAGTATTTTAATGGTATTAATTCTTTCAATTCATGAGCACAGGATATCTTCCCATTTATTTGTATCTTCTTCAGCTTCTTTCATCTATGTTTTATAGTTTTCAGTGTACAGATATTTCACATCTTTGGTTATATTTATTCCTAAGTTATTTATTTTTTGATACTATTGCAATTGGGATTGACTTATTTATTTCTTTTTCAGATAGTTTGTTGTTAATATATAGAAATGCAACTGATTTTTATGTGTTTATTTTGTATCCTGCAACTTTAACAAATTAGTAGGATTTTCTATGTGTGAGATCATATCATCCTCACATATAGCTTTACTTCCTCCTTTCTTGTTTTTAAAATTCTTACTGTTTTAAAAAAATGTTTTTATTTTATATTAGAACATAACCAGTCAACAATGTTGTGATAGTTTCAGGTGGATGGCAAAGGGATTCAGTCATACATGCACATATATCTATTCTCCCTCAACCTCTCCTCCCTATTTGCTGCAAACAGATACACCTTTTCTTCTTCCTTTCTAATCTGGATATCTTTTATTTTTTTGTTTAATTAACTGCTTATTTGCATAATTAATCTGGCTGGAACTTCTAGGACTGTGTTGAATAGGAATGGTGAGAGTCGGGTGGGCTTACTGCCGGCGTTCTTGGGCCTGGGTTCACCAGGACAGTCCTGGAATTTGAGTCATCAGTGATGGACTTCGTACTTGTGTCTGCATGGATAGTTCTAGACTCTGGGTCCTCAGGCACCAAACATGTGTCAGGATCACTCTGGTAACATGGGCTAATTTAGCTTTGGTATGAACCTGGAGCCTGGGTCCATGGGATCTGGTCTGAAGTCTATGTCCTCAGGAGCCAGTGTGGTGCGGAGGTTGATTGGAGGGCCTGGGTTAAGGGAATTGACCTGGTGCTGGGGTGGGTTGAAACCTTGGTTTTGTAGTAGTTGGTTTTGTGTGGGCCCTGTATGAAAGTCTTGCTTTACAGCACTTGCATGAAGCTCCAGTTCTTGGGGCCTGACTGGGATCCTGGGACCATAGGAGAAACGGAAGGCTGCAGGAGCTGGCCAGCACTAGAATGTTTTGGGAGCCTGGGTTTACAGGAGCCCAGTGGGAACCAGGTGTAATAAGAGCTGTCTGGGAATGCTGGATATGGCAGGTTCTGGAATCATTTGGACGCCTGTTCATAAGAATCCACCGGGATCCTGGTGCTGGGGACACAACGGGGGCTATTGGAGCTGGCAGGCCCTGGGGTGAGCTGGGGGCCTGTGTTTGATGCTACTGTAAATAGAATTGTTTTCTTAATTTCCTTTGTGCATTTCTCAGTTATGTATATAAATGTAATTGATTTTTTAATGTTGGTTATGTATCCTGTAACCTTTGTGAATTTATTCATTCTAATAAAAATTTTTTTCTGAATCTTTACGGTTTTCTACATATAAGATAATGTCATCTGCGAACAGATAATTTTACTTTTCTAAGTTAGATGCCTTGGTAGCAATTTTTTAAAGGAAAGGTACATATTCAGGCTGTCAGGAGATCTTGGTACAGAACAATGCTGCATGGACATTTTGAAAATACTCTTCAGAGCTTAATGCTGCTACCTTTGGTCAGCAACAGTGGGATTAATTATGTTAGCATTTTTGGTTTGTTATCATGTTATTTGAGATCTTTGGAGAATTAATGGATTGACATATAACTAATTGGGGCTTCCCTGGTGACTCAGATGGTAAAGAATCTATGATGTAGTTATATGTAACTACTTGGGACTTCCCTGGTGAGTCAGATGGAGACCTGAGTTCAGTCTCCGGGTCAGGAAGATGCCTGGGAGAAGGGAATAGCAACCCACTCCAATATTCTTGCCTGGAGAATTCCATGGACAGAGGAGCCTGGTGGGCTGTAATTCATGGAGTAGCAAAGAGTTGGACACGACCAAGAGACTAACACACATACACATAATACTATTGTCACTGTATATTGATCAAAAGTAGGTTGACCTTGGTTGCTGCTGTTTTCATCACAGTTCCTGTTCTGCAACAGCTCAGTCAGAACAATGAAATGATGACCTCTTTCTGACTGTACCCCATGATCAACTGCACATAATAAACACACACACTGACACACATGCCTACATATATAAACAGACATACACATACATATTCTAATTATCTTTTTTCATTTCTCTCTTTGTGCCTCATTTGTTGTCTCCCAGGCTTATAATCCACATTCATTTCCTTTTCCCCTCATTCTTTTTATTCTTACGCTTATACTACCATCTCCCATACATTTTCCTACAGAGTGGTAGTGTAGCTGAGGTTTATGAAGCAATTTAGACTTCCCACAAACATTGAGCTAGGATATGCTCTAAAGTGAAATACTGCTTTATTTGATGATGGCGAGTGAGTGGTATAAGCTTTTTATTTGGTAAATTTATATACTCAAGCATTCAAGGAAAAGTTGTTATTGTGTGTGCTTATTTCAAACTAAGTCAATGCAAAAGAAGTGAGAGATTTCACGGCTCTTGTGACAGTCATGAGAAATAGACTGCATTAATCATGCTGCGTAAAAAGACAATAATAAGCAAAGGTTGAAACATTAAACTTTTAGAGATGAGTCATAATTGTAATGGTGCTGTTTGTCTTCAAACTTCTTCACAAGATGAAATAATATTCTTTCCACAGTCCCAATTATATTAGCATCTTTCAAAGATGTTGGAATTAAAGCAAAGAGGTTAAAAGGAGTCAATTAGGACCAAGAGCTGAAGTCAATTTTTTGAGAATTGAAATTCTCTTATGATAAGCAAAGCAAAATTTTGAAGGAGAAATTCATAACTCTGATCCTGGTTTTGCCTGTTCCTCTAAATAGCTGTGTTAACTTTGGCAAGTCTCTGAGCCCTTGGTGACTTACTTCCTAACTCCCAATTTTCTTCCTCTCAAATGAGGGATTAGACTAATTGGTCTCTAAGTCAACTTTCAGTATTTAAATAGTTTGATTTAATTCTATAATTCGCCCTCCCCCCCAAAAAAAAAAAAACCATTATGCTTAGTCCTCTTAACTGGCACGTTTAATTAATGAAGTCTCTCAGTACTCATTATGCATACCATTTAACTTTTAACATAGGAAACATGTCTTAAAGATTTTATTCTATAATTTAGTCTCTTCTTGATTGTTGGAAAGGGTGATCCAGCAAGTATATAGGTCATATAAGGGCAGGGAATGACAATTAAATATCAGCATGAGGTAGTTCATCAATTTCTAGTCATAGAAAACATGAATAATGGGAGTCTTATGAGAGTGCAGGTTATCAGACTCACAGGACCTTGGGAATGTTACTGTCCTCTTAGTAACACGAGTTTAATGGATCTTTACTGTAGTCAGTCAGTCAGTTCAGTCGCTCAGTCATGAATCACAGCACACCAGGCCTCCCTGTCCATCGCCATCTCCCAGAGTTTACTCAGACTCGTGTCCATTGAGTCCGTGATGTCATCCAGCCATCCCATCCTGGGTCGTCCCCTTCTCCTCCTGCCCCCAATCCCTCCCAGCATCAAAGTCTTTTCCAATGAGTCAACTCTTCGCATGAGGTGTCCGAAGTACTGGAGCTTCAGCTTTAGCATCATTCCTTCCAAAGAAATCCCAGGGCTGATCTCCTTCAGAATGGACTGGTTGGATCTCCTTGCAGTCCAAGGGATTCTCAGAAGTCTTCTCCAACACCACAGTTCAAACGCATCAACTCTTCAGTGTTCAGCCTTCTTCACAGTCCAACTCTCACATCCATACATGACCACTGGAAAAACCATAGCCTTGACTAGACGGACCTTAGTCGGCAAAATAATGTCTCTGCTTTTGAATATGCTATCTAGGTTGGTCATAACTTTTCTTCCAAGGAATAAGCGTCTTTTAATTTCATGGCTGCAATCACCATCTGCAGTGATTTTGGAGCCCAGAAAAATAAAGTCAGCCACTGTTTCCACTGTTTCCCCATCTATTTCCCATGAAGTGATGGGACCGGATACCATGATCTTAGTTTTCTGAATGTTGAGCTTTAAGCCAACTTTTTCACTCTCCTCTTTCACTTTCATCAAGAGGCTTTTTAGCTCCTCTTCACTTTCTGCCATAAGGGTGGTGTCATCTGCATATCTGAGGTTATTGATATTCCTCCCGGCAATCTTGATTCCAGCTTGTGTTTCTTCCATTCCAGCGTTTCTCCTGATGTACTCTGCATAGAAGTTAAATCAGCAGGGTGACAATATACAGCCTTGACGTACTCCTTTTCCTATTTGGAACTAGTCTGTTGTTCCATGTCCAGTTCTAACTGTTGCTTCCTGACCTGCATACAGATTTCTCAAGAGGTAGGTCAGGTGGTCTGGTATTCCCATCTCTTTCAGAATTTTCCACAGTTTATTGTGATCCACACAGTCATAGGCTTTGGCATAGTCAATAAAACAGAAATAGATGTTTTTCTGGAACTCTCTTGCTTTTTACATGATCCCGCGGATGTTGGCAATTTGATCTCTGGTTCCTCTGCCTTTTCTAAAACCAGCTTGAATATCAGGGAGTTCACAGTTCACGTATTGCTGAAGCCTGGCTTGGAGAATTTTGAGCATTACTTTACTAGCATGTGAGATGAATGCAATTGCCAGGCCATAAATATGACTCTGTTTCTTTTTGTGTGTTAATTCCCAATTCCTCTGGTTGATATTGTACATACTTTTTCCTTTTTAGTTCCAGAGTGATGAGATCCTGCTTGCCTAACAAATTATTATTTCCATCCCTTGGACAGAGCTTTATATGGTATTTTACATGACAACCATTTTGAGATGCTCAGAAAGTAGCCTGAAGTTTGAGGCTATAGGTGGTGTACTATCTTTTAGAAAGAGATGGTAGGTAGAACAGGACCCAGTATCTAATTCAGACTTACTTAGTCTTTTAAAAAAATAATTATTTATTTTAATTGGAGGCTAATTACTTTACAGTATTGTACTGGTTTTGCCATACATCGACATGAATCCGCCACAAGTGTACATGTGTTCCCCATCCTAAACCCCTTCCCACATCCCTCCCCATCACATCCCCCAGTGCACCAGCCCAAGCATCCTGTATCATGCATCAAACCTGGACTGGTAATTCGTTTCACATATGATAATATACATGTTTCAATGCGATTCTCCGAAATCATTGCACTCTCACCCTCTCCCACAGAGTCCAAAACACTGTTCTATACATCTGTGTCTCTTTTGGTGTCTCGCATACAGGGTTATCATTACCATCTTTCTAAATTCCATATATATGCATTAGTATACTGTACTGGTGTATTTCTTTCTGGTTTACTTCACTCTGTGTAATAGGCTCCAGTTTCATCCACCTCATCAGAACTGATTCAAATGTATTCTTTTTAATGGCTGAGTAATACTCCATTGTGTATATGTACCATAGCTTTCTTATCCATTCATCTGCTGATGGACATCTAGGTTGCTTGCATGTCCTAGATATTGTAAACAGTGCAGTAATGAACTTTGGGGTACACGTGTCTCTTTCAATTCTGGTTTCCTCAGTGTGTATACCCAGCAGTGGGATTGCTGGGTCATACAGCAGTTCTATTTCCAGTTTTTAAAGGAATCTCCACACTGTTCTCCATAGTGGCTGTACTAGTTTGCATTCCCACAAACAGTGTAAGAAGGTTCCCTTTTCTCCACACCCTCTCCAGCATTTATTGCTTGTAGACTTTTGGATAGCAGCCATTCTGACTGGCGTGAAATGGTACCTCATTGTGGTTTTGATTTGCATATCTCTAATAATGAGTGATGTTGAGCATCTTTTCATGTGTTTGTTAGCCATTTATATGTCTTCTTTGGAGAAACGTCTGTTTAGTTCTTTGGCTCATTTTTTGATTGGGTCTTTTATTTTTCTGAGATTGAGCTATAGGAGTTGCTTGTATATTTTTGAGATTAGTTGTTTGTCAGTTGCTTCATTTGCTATTATTTTCTCCCATTCTGAAGGCTGTCTTTTCATCTTGCTTATAGTTTCCTTTGTTGTACAGAAGCTTTTAATTTGAATTAGATCCCATTTATTTATTTTTGCTTTTATTTCCAGTATTCTTGGAGGTAGGTCATAGAGGATCCTGCTGTGATTTATGTTGGAGAGTGTTTTGCCTATGTTTTCCTCTAGAAGTTTTATAGTTTCTGGTCTTACATTTAGATCTTTAATCCATTTTGAGTTTGTTTTTGTGTATAGTGTTAGAAAGTGTTCTAGTTTCATTCTTTTACAAGTGATTGGCCAGTTTTCCTAGCTCCGCTTGTTAAAGAGATTGTCTTTTCTCCATTGTATATTCTTGCCTCCTTTGTCAAAGATGAGGTGTCCATAGGTGCGTGGATTTATCTCTGGGCTTTCTATTTTGTTCCATTGATCTATATTTCTGTCTTAGTGCCAGTACCATACGTTCTTGATGATTGTGGCTTTGTAGTAGAGCCTGAAGTCAGGCAGGTTGATTCCTCCAGCTCCATCCTTCCTTCTCAAGATTTCTTTAGCTATTCGAGGTGTTTTTTTGTATTTCCATACAAATTGTGAAATTATTTGTTCTAGCTCTGTGAAAAATACCGCTGGTAGCTTGATAGGGATTGCATTGAATCTGTAGATTGCTTTGGGTAGTATACTCATTTTCACTATATTGATTCTTCTGATTCATAAACCCGGTATACTTCTCCATCTATTAGTGTTTTCTTTGATTAATTTCATCAGTGTTTTATAGTTTCTATATATAGGTCTTTTGTTTTTTTAGGTAGATATATTCCTATGTATTTTATTCTTTTCGTTGCAATGGTGAATGGAATTGTTTCCTTAATTTCTCTTTTCTCATTGTTAGTGTATAGGAATACAAGGGATTTCTGTGTGTTGATTTTATATCCTGCAACTTGACTATATTCACTGATTAGCTCTAGTTATTTTCTGGTGGAGTCTTTATGGTTTTATATGTAGAGGATCATGTCATCTGCAAACAGTGAGAATTTTACTTCTTCTTTTCCAGTTTGAATTCCTTTTATTTCTTTTTCTTCTCTGATTGCTGTGGCAGAAACATCCAAAACTATGTTGAATAGTAGTGGTGAAAGTGGGCACCCTTGTCTTGTTCCTGACTTTAGGGGAAATGCTTTCAATTTTTCACCATTGAGGATAATGTTTGCTGTGGGTTTGTCATATATAGCTTTTATTATGTTGAGGTATGTTCCTTCCATTCCTGCTTTCTGGAATTTTTTTTTTTAATCATAAATGGATGTTGAATTTTGTCAAAGCCTTTCTCTGCATCTATTGAGATAATCATATGGCTTTTATTTTTCAATTTGTTAATGTGGTGTATTACATTGATTGATTTGCAGATACTGAAGAATACTTGCATCCCTGGGATAAAGCCCTCTTGGTCATGATGTGTGATCTTTTTAATATGTTATTGGATTCTGTTTGCTAGAATTTTGTTAAGGATTTTTGCATCTATGTTCATCAGTGATATTGGCCAGTAGTTTTCTTTTTTTATGGCATCTTTGTCAGGTTTTGGTATTAGGGTGATGGTGGCCTCATAGAATGAGTTTGGAAGTTTACCTTCCTCTGCAATTTTCTGGAAGAGTTTGAGTAGGATAGGTGTTAGCTTTTCTCTAAATTTTTGGTAGAATTCAGCTGTGAAGCCGTCTGGACCTGGGGTTTTGTTTGCTGGAAGATTTCTGATTACAGTTTCAATTTCCGTGCTTGTGATGGGTCTGTTAAGATTTTCTATTTCTTCCTGGTTCAGTTTTGGAAAGTTGTACTTTTCTAAGAATTTGTCCATTTCTTCCAAGTTGTCCATTTTGTTGTCTATAGTAGTCTCTTATGATCCTTTGTATTTCTGTGTTGTCTGTTGTGATCTCTCCATTTTCATTTCTAATTTTATTGATTTGATTTTTCTCCCTTTGTTTCTGGATGAGTCTGGCTAATGGTTTGTCAATTTTATTTATCCTTTCAAAGAACCAGCTTTTGGCTTTGTTGATTATTGCTATGGTCTCTTTTGTTTCTTTTGCATTTATTTCTGCCCTAGTTTTTAAGATTTCTTTCCTTCTGCTAACCCTGGGGTTATCCATTTCTTCCTTTTCTAGTTGCTTTAGGTGTAGAGTTAGGTTATTTATTTGACTTTTATCTCGTTTCTTGAGATATGCCTGTATTGCTATGAACCTTCCCCTTAGCACTGCTTTTACAGTGTCCCACAGGTTTGGGGTTGTTGTGTTTTCATTTTCATTCATTTCTATGCATATTTTGATTTCTTTTTTGATTTCTTCTGTGATTTGTTGGTTATTCAGCAGTGTGTTGTTCAGCCTCCATATGTTGGAATTTTTAATAGTTTTTCTCCTGTAATTGACATCTAATCATACTGCATTGTGGTCAGAAAAAGATACTTGGAATGATTTCGGTTTTTTTTAATTTACCGAGGCTAGATTTATGGCCCAGGATGTGATCTATCCTGGAGAATGTTCCATGAGCACTTGAAAAAAAGGTGAAATTCATTGTTTTGGGGTGAAATGTCCTATAGAGATCAATTAGGTCTAACTGGTCTATTGTATCATTTAAAATTTGTGTTTCCTTGTTAATTTTCTGTTTAGTTGATCTATCCATTGGTGTGAGTGGGGTATTAAAGTCTCCCACTATTATTGTGTTATTGTTAATTTTCCCTTTCATACTTGTTAGCATTTGTCTTACATATTGTGGTGCTCCTATGTTGGGTGCATATATATTTATAATTGTTATATCTTCTTCTTGGATTGATCCTTTGATCATTAGGTAGTGTCCTTCTTTGTCTCTTTTCACAGCCTTTGTTTTAAAGTCTATTTTATCTGATATGAGTATTACTACTCCTGCTTTCTTTTGGTCTTTATTTGCGTGGAATACATTTTTCTAGCCCTTCACTTTCAGTCTGTATGTGTCCCTTGTTTCAAGGTGGGTCTCTTGTAGACAACATATATATGGGTCTTATTTTTGTATCCATTCAGCCAGTCTTTGTCTTTTGGTTGGGGAATTCAACCCATTTACATTTAAGGTAATTATTGATAAGTATGATCCCTTTGCCATTTACTTTATTGTTTTGGGTTCGAGTTTATACACCCTTTCTGTGGTTCCTGGCCAGAAAAGATCCTTTAGCATTTGTTGGAGAGCTGGTTTGGTGGTGCTGAATTCTCTCAGCTTTTGCTTGTCTGTAAAACTTTTGATTTCTTCTTCATATTTGAATGAGATCCTTTCTGGGTACAGTAATCTGGGCTGTAGGTTATTTTCTTTCATCACTTTAAGTATGTCCTGCTGGTTCCTCCTGGCCTGAAGAGTTTCTATTGAAAGATCAGCTGTTATCCTTATGGGAATCCTCTTGTGTGTTATTTGTTATTTTTCCCCTGCTGCTTTTAATATTTGTTCTTTGTTAATTTGATTAATATGTGTCTTGGTGTGTTTTGCCTTGGGTTTATCCTGTTTGGGACTCTGAGTTTCTTGGACTTGGGTGATTATTTTCTTCCCCATTTTAGGGAAGTTTTCAACTATTACCTCCTCGAGTATTTTCTCATGGTCTTTCTTTTTGTCTTCTTCTTCTGGGACTCCTATGATTCAAATGTTGGGATGTTTAACATTGTCCCAGAGGTCTCTGAGATTATCCTCATTTCTTTTAATTCATTTTTCTTTTTTCCTCTCTCATTTATTTCTACCATTCTATATTCTACCTCACTTATCCTATCTTCTGCCTCCATTATTCTACTGTTGGTTCCCTTTAGAGTGTTTTTTATCTCATTTATTGCATCATCCAGTATATATTGACTCTTTTTTATATCTTCTAGGTCTGTGTTAAATCTTTCTTGCATCTTCTCAATCCTTGTCTCCAGGCTATTTATCTAAAACTCCATTTTGCTTTAAGATTTTGGATCATTTTCACGATCATTATTCAGAATTCTTTATCAGGTAGATTCCCTATCTCTTCCTCGTTTGTTTGGTTTGGTGGGCATTTATCCTGTTCCTTTACCTGCTGGGTATTTCTCTGCCTTTTCATCTTGTTTATATTGCTGTGTTTGGGGTGGCCTTTCCATATTCTGGCAGTTTGTGGAGTTCTCTTTTTTGTGGAGTTTCCTCACTGTGGGTGGGGTTGTACGGGTGGCTTGTCAAGGTTTCCTGGTTAGGGAATCTTATGTCCGTATCCTGGTGGGTGAAGGTGGATTTCTTCTCTCTGGAGTGCAATGAAGTGTCCAGTAATGAGTTATGAGGTATCAGTGGGTTTGGTGTGACTTTGGGCAGCCTCTGTATTGAAGCTCAGGGCTATGTTCCTGTGTTGCTGGAGAATTTGCGTGGTATGTCTTGCTCTGGAACTTGTTGGCCCTTGGGTGGTGCTTGGTTTCAGTGTAGTTATGGAGGCGTTTAATCAGCTCCTTTTGATTAATGTTCCCTGGAGTCAGGAGTTCTCTGGTTCTCAGGATTTGGACTTAAGCCTCCTGCCTCTTGTTTTCAGTCTTATTCTTACAGTAGACTCAAGACTTCTCCATCTATAAAGCACTGATGATAAAACATCTAGTTTTAAGATGAAAAGATTTTCCACAGTGAGGGACACCCAGAGAGGTTCACAGAGTTACATGGAGAAGAGAAGAGGGAGGAGGGAGATAGAAGTGACCAGGAGGAGAAGATGGGGAATCAAAAGAGGAGAGAGCAAGCTAGCCATTCGTCACTTCCCAATGTGCTCTCCACCATCTGGACTGCTCAGAGATGTTCACAGAGTTATACACAGAAGAGAAGAGGGACGAAGGAGACAGAGGTGGCCAGGAGGATAAAAGGGGGAATCAAAAGGAGAGAGACAGATCCAGCCAGTAATCAGTTCCCTAAGTGTTCTCCACAGTCCAGAGCACGCAAAGAGATTCACAGAGTTGGGTAGAGAAGAGAAGGAGGAGGGAGGAGAAAGAGGCGACTGGTGGAGAAAAAGGAGAGTCCAAAGAGGGAGAGAGCAGTCAAGCCAATAGTCTCACTCCTAAGTAAAAATGGGTATTGAAGATTGGGTTCTTAAATGTACAAAAGTGATAACAAATACCAAAAAGCAGAGATTAAAATTCTAGAGTAGAGGTTGGATTTTCAAAAATACAATATTAAAGAAAAAAACCAAGTCATAAAAATTATAAAATATATATATATGAAGCTTGCTTTAAAAAATAGGGTCTTTTTTTTGCAAAGTAATAGTAGGTTATAAAAATGAAAATTAAAGGAGTAATAGGGGACTTAAAAATTTTAATGTAAAAAATGATAATAGTAAAACTGTATCTAGGACTTTCTTTGGTGTTGTGGACAGTGTGGAGTCAGTTCATTTTCAGATAGTTCCTTGATCTGGCTTATACTTCTCAGGATCTATAGGCCACTTCTTATGTAGTTGGTGCTGCTGCTAAGTCACTTCAGTCATGTCTGACTTTGTGTGACCCCAGAGACAGCAGCCCACCAGGCTCCCCCGTCCTTGGGATTCTCCAGGCAAGAACACTGGAGTGGGTTGCCATTTCCTTTTCCAATGCATGAAAGTGAAAAATGAAAGGAAAATCGCTCAGTCGTGTCCGACTCTTAGTGACCCCATGGACTGCAGCCCACCAGGCTCCTCCATAATTACAAGTTTTTAATCTATTGCACCTGTCACTTTCAAGGTGATTCCCTCTGTTTGATTTAGCTTGTTTGCTGGTCTCTTCAGTGTCTAATTTCTGCCCTGACACAAGGGGGCGGTGGTGGACACTATTTTAGGCTCACTTGTTCAGTCGTGCTGTGGGGAGGGAGGAACACTGCAAACAAATAACACTGGTGTGTGCTTGCAGTGTCTCACCCTCACCTGCTCATGGTGTGTGTGCTCTCCCTGTCTACACTGCTGAGGCTCTAGGTTGCTCTGCTGGGAACTGTCTGAGGCTGGCCCTGGGTTGTATGCACTTCCCAGATCTAGCCACTCAGGTTCAGGTACTCGGGTACTCCGCAAAGGCGCAGACTTGGTTGGACCTGCGTTTTGTGCCCTTCCCAGGTCTGGGCAGCTCAGGCGACCAGTCGCTTGGCGAGCGCAGTCACTGTGGCTTATCTCCTCCCCTGTCCCCGCTGCTTGGTTTCCTGGGTGTACAGCCGGCACACCTTCTCATGCTTGCTGTGTCTCTTCTGGGGAGCTGATCTCTAGCTGCGACCCTCCCGGCGGATGGCGACCGTCCAGAATCTCAAGAAGTCTTGGTTAACAACGAAGCCTGCTTGCAGTTTGGTAGATGATGCCTCTCTGGGGCTTCAGTTGCCCTCTTCTGGCTCTGGCTGCCCTTGCCTGCCTGTCTCCGGTGGGGGATGGGCCGGTCCACAGCCAGCTAGCTCTGCTCAGCCCTTTGTTCTGTGAGCCAGCCTGGTGGTGTCTTGAAAGTGAAAGTGAAGTCTGTCCGACTCTTGGCGACCCCATGGACTGTAGCCTACCAGGCTCCTCTGTCCGTGGGATTTTCCAAGTAATAGTAGTGGAGTGGATTGCCATTTCCTTCTCCAGGGGATCTTCTCAACCCAGGGATTGAGCCTGGGTCTCCTGCATTGTAGACAGACGCTTTACCGCCTGAGCCACCAGGGTGGTGTTTTAGGTTAGGGCTTTTCGTGGGATAGCTATCCCACAGTCTGGTTTGCTATCCCAAGTTAGTTCCCTCAGATTGCCCTCAGGGCATTCAGGCCTGGTCCTTACTGCAAGCAATGCAGCCCTCGCCTCCCTGACCAGCCCCTGCTTGCTAGTGGCCGATGCAGGCGTCTGTGCTGCTTCTCCACTGGGAGTTACCTTTGGGCACGTAATCTGTGAGTTTTAATTATTTATTTATTTTTCCTCCCCGTTATGTTGCCCTCTGAGGTTCCAAGGCTCTCCACAGACTCACCAGTGAGAGTGTTTCCTGGTGTTTGGAAACTTCTCTCTTTTTTAAGACTCCCTTCCCAGGACGGATCTCCATCCCTATCTCTTTTGTCTCTCTTTTTATCTTTTATGTTTTTTCCTACCTTCTTTTGAAGACAATGGCCTGCTTTTCTGGGTATCTGATGTCCTCTGCCAGCATTCAGAAGTTGTTTTGTGGAATATACTCAATGTTCAAATATTCTTTTGATGAATTTGTTGGGGGAGAAAGTGGTCTCCCTTCCTATTCCTCTGCCATCTTACGACTGCCCCTCAGAATACTGAGTCTTAACTAGTGTAGCTTTTCAAGGATACTCTTCAAAATAAGCATAACGTTTTTCTTCATGAAATGACTAGACTATGACTGAACGTACCTCTGCTACAAGTGTTGTGGTTTATGTTAATAGGACATTACATTCAGTTGTTTAAGTGAAACAAAAACATTTAGTAGTATGTTGTATACAAGTCAGAGGTTTAGGACTTAGCTGTTCATGTAATTTGTTTAAACTCAGTCTGTGAAGATATGTTATAATTTTTAATTAATATTAAATCAATTTGTGTATATTACTAGTATAATGTAATCAATTAGTAGATGTTAATTTCTGCCACTTGGCAAGTTGATTTCCCTTACTTTTCAATGAGGAAGATACCAAACAGAGAACTGAGAAACTAGCAAGACTAGATAGAAGACATCAAGCAAACATTTTGCATTTGTTAATCATTTCATCACATAATAACTTTAAGAGGTACTTCCTGAGGAGGAAAATGAGCTTCACAGACAATTAGTTTGTTTAAAGTCTTACAACAGGCTAAAAATAAAGCCAGGGTTTGAATTCAGTTAGTTTGTATCTGGAGCCCTCACAATGCTATACTTTCTCTTTGTTTTTATATATTTTTTTCCCTCCTCTCTTTTCCTTTCCATGGCTCTTCTACAGGTTTTCTCTCAGCATACAGACCATTTGCTTCCATTCTCATATACATTTACATTAAAGTAGAAATAATTGTTTCCTCTGAATACTCTTTCCAGGGTAGTCAGTTATAAGAATAGTTTTAGTTTTACCTTGGAAGGACCAGGACCTAGAAGTCAGGCATTCCCTTGATCCCTGCATGTTGTTTAGGATTCCAAATGTGGAGGGCTCCAGAGAAGGCCTGAGCCAAACTGTCTAAGCAAGAGTCTTGGTAGTGTGGTGGATAGTGTAGGGTTGGGAGGACTGAAGGAGGAACAAGAAGACTTTGGGAACTGTTCAGTTCCATTTAGTTACTCAGTTGTGTCTAATTCTTTGTGACTCCATGGGCTGAAGCACACAAGTCTTCTCTGTCCATCACCAACTCCTAGATCTTGCTCAAACTCATGTCCATCAAGTCAGTGATGCCATCCAACCATCTCATCCTCTGTTGTTCCCTTCTTTTCCTGCCTTCAATCTTTTCCAGCATCAGGGTTTTTTCCAATGAGTCAATTCTTTGCATCAGGTGGCCAAAGTACTGGAGCTTCAGCTTCAGCATCAGTTCTTCCAATGATTATTCAGGATTGATTTCCTTTAGGATTGACTGATTTGACATCCTTGCTGTCCCAGGGACTCTCAAGAGTCTTCAAAAGCATCAATTCTTTGGTGCTCAACCTTCTTTATGGTCCAACTCTCACATCCATACATGACTACTGGATAAACCATAGCTTTGACTAGATGTATTTTTGTTGGTAAAGTAATGTCCCTGCTTTTTAATATGCTTTCTATATTTGTCATAGATTTTCTGCCAAGGAACAAGCGTCTTTTAATTTCATGGCTGCAGTCACCATCTGCAATGATTTTGGAGTTCAAGAAAATAAAGTCTGTCACTGTTTCCACTGTTTCCCCATCTATTTGCCATGAAGGGATGGACCCAGATGTCATGATCTTAGTTTTTTGAATATTGAGTTTTGTCAGTCTTTTTACTCTCCTCTCTCACTTTCATCAAGAAGCTCTTTAGTTCTTCTTTGTTTTCTACCATAAAGGTGTCATCTGCATATCTGAGGTTATTGATATTTCTCCCAGTAATCTTGATTCCAGCTTGTGCTTCATCCAGCTCAGCATTTTACATGATGTACTCTGCATACAAGTTAGCAAGGTGACAATATACCACCTTGAGGTACTCCTTTCCCAATTTGGGACCAGTTTGTTTTCCATGTCCGGTTCTAACTGTTGCTCTTGACCTTTATACACATTTCTCAGGAGGCAGATAAGGTGGTCTGGTATTCCCTTGTCTTTGAGAATTTTCCACAGTTTTTTTTTTGTGTGTGTGTGATCCATACAGTCAAAGGCTTCAGTGTAGTCAATCAAGCAGAAGTAGATGTTTTTCTGGAATTCTTTAGCTTTTTCTATGATCCAGCATATGTTGACAACTTGATCTTTGGTTCCTCTGCCTTTTCTAAATCCAGCTTGAATATCTGGAAGTTCTTGGTTCATGTACTTTTGAACCCTAGCTTGGAGAATTTTGAGCATTATTTTGCTAGTGTATGAGATGACTGCAATTGTATGGTAGTTTGAGCAGTCTTTGGCATTGCCTTTCTTTGGGATTGGAATGAAAACTGACCTTTTCCAGTCCTCTGGTCATTGCTGAGTTTTCCAAATTTGCTGGCATATTGAGTGCAGCACTTTCACAGCATCAACTTTTAGGATTTGAAATAGCTTTTTAGCTTGTAAAATGCCATCAGTGTTGGCATGCAAAATTTTTCCTCTTTTTCTGGCAGCTTATTACAATTTTTAAAACTTTTTCAGTAAAACTTTCCATGTCTTATCTCTGAGGCTTATAATCCAAGTTTATAAATTAATGACCTTTGGTGTTTTATCAGCTTTCACAATTTAAAGATATTAGACAGGAAGTACATATGATTTTTTTTTAGATTAGTAAAGAGTTTTTCTTTAACCACCTATTTCATATCTTGCACCACTCTTTTTGGAGTATATGTTCAAGCTTTTAGAGGTTTATTGTGACATATTACTTGAAAGACATTTTGTATCAGCAGTATTTCTTACTATTTATACCCTAATCTCTGGTGTGAAGGGAATACCATCATTCTTTTCTCAACCTCTGTTTTTATTAGCCCTTAAAATTTTTTGACATATAAGAAGCTGCACATAATGTGTACAGCCTGAATTTAGAGATAAGTTCAGGCATAACTTGTTTTACTGAGGTTTTCTTTATTGCACTTCACAGATAATTTTTTTAAAACAAATCAAAGGTTCCTGGCAAGCCTGCATTTTCACATGATGATTTGCATTTTTAGCAATAAACATTTTAAAATTAAGGTATGTGCACAACATTGTAAATAAACCATAAGCCAACAAGATTTAATTAAAAAATAAAATTAAGATATTTATATGTGTATTTTTAGACATAATGCTATTGCATACTTACAGAGTGCAGTATAGTGTAAATATAACTTTTATATGTACTGGGAAACCCCCAAATTTGTGTAACTTCCCTTTTTGGGATATTTGCCTTATTGTAGTGGTCTAGAACCAAGCCCACAATATCTCTGAGGTGTGCCTGTATATACCTGTGAAAGTTATGCCATTATCTGTTCCATAAACTTATCCATCACCTCTAAAAATTTCCTCCCTCCTTATTGTTATTGCAATTATTATTATTTTTGATGATATGAATACTTAATATAAGATTTCCCCCGTTAGCAAATTTTTAAGTGTACAATATAATATTGTTAACTTTGGGTACTATGTTATAAGTAGATATCTAGGACTTAGTTATCATGTAGAATTACAACTTTATACCCTTTGATTAAAATCTTCCTATTCCCCCTGCTTCCAGCCCTTGAGAACCACCATTCTACTCCCTTGCTTTTATAAATATGACTACTTTATTTTTTTATTTTTATTTTTTTAATTTTATTTTTACTTTATTTTACTTTACAATACTGTATTGGTTTTGCCATACATTGACGTGGATCTGCCACGGGAGTATACGAGCTCCCAATCCTGAATCCCTCTCCCACCTCCCACCCATATCATCTCTCTGGATCATCCCTGTGCACCAGCCCCAAGCATCCTGTATCCTGTATTGAACATAGACTGATGCTTCGTTTCTACATGATAGTATACATGTTTCGATGCCGTTCTCCCAAATCATCCCTAAATATGACTACTTTAAATTCATGTGTAAGAGGTATCATGTGGTGTTTGTCCTTCTGTGTCTGACTTATTTCTCTAAGCATTATATTCTCCAGGTTCATCTATGGGTGAGTGTGCACGCAAGGGTGCTAAGTTGCTCCAATCCTATCTGACTCTTTGTGACCCCATGGATTGTAGCCTGCCAGGCTTCTCTGTCTATGGTATTCTTTAGGCAAGAATGCTGGAGTGGGTTGACATGCCCTCCTCCAGGGGATCGTCCCAACTCAGGAACTGAACCCACATCTCTATGTCTCATACATT
Organism: Capra hircus; assembly: GCF_001704415.2. Taxonomy (NCBI): domain Eukaryota; kingdom Metazoa; phylum Chordata; class Mammalia; order Artiodactyla; family Bovidae; genus Capra; species Capra hircus. The sequence continues at coordinate 21,795,687 of NC_030835.1, forward strand.
GACAGGCAGGTTCTTTACCACTAGTACTACCTGGGAAACACTTATGTCATCCATATTGTCACAAATGGCAAAATTTCATTCATTTTTAAGGTTGAATAATATTCCATGTATGTATATAATGCACTTTCTTTGCACTTTCTTCATCTATTCACCTCTTAATGCACATTTAGTTTGCTTCCATGTCATGGTTATTGTGAATAATACTACAGTTAACACAGGGCACAAATATTTCTTTGAGATCCTACTCTTAATTCCATTGGCTGTATATCCAGAAGTGGGATTGCTGTATCATAATGGTAGTTCTAGTTTTAATTTTTTGAGGAACCTCTATTTTGTCTTCCATAATAGTTGTATCAATTTACATTCCCACGGACAATGCACAAGCGTTTCTGTTTTTCCACAACTTTGCCAATGCTTGTTATTTTTCTTTCATTTTTGATCATAGCTGTTCAGTATAAGGTAATATCTCATTGTAGTTTGCATTTCCCTGATGGTTAGTGATGTTGAGTACTTTTTCAGTGTGCTTGCTGGCCATTTGTATGTCTTCTTTGGAAAAGTGTCTATTCAGCTTCTCTGCCCATATTTAAATTGGATTGTTTGTTGTTTTGCTATTGGTTGTATGAGTTCTTTGTACATTATGGATATTAATCCTTATCAGATATGAGATTTGAAAATATTTTTCCCATCCCATAGGTGTCCTTTTCAGTTTCTGTAACGTTTCTTTTGCAATATAGAAGCTTTTTAGACTAATGTAGTCCCACCTGTTTATCTTTGTTTTTCTTGCCTTTGTTTTTGGTGTCAATGCCCACCCTCCCCCCAACCCCTCCCCCCCAAAAAATAAATAAATAATTGTCCTAGTGACAGGGAGCTACCCCTCATGTTTCTTTCTAAGAGTTTTATGGTTTCAGGGCATATGTTCAACTTTTTAATCCGTTTTGAGTTGGCATTTTTGTAATCCATTTTGAGTTGACATTTTGATGTAAGATAGCGGTACCATTTCATTCATTTGTGTGGGGCTGTCCAGTTTTCCTAGCACCATTTATTAAATAGACTATTTTCCATTGTATATTTTTGGTTTATTTGTGGCAAATTGATTGGCTGTATCCATGTTTGAACTCTATTCTATTCTATTGACCTATGTGTCTGTTTTTATGCCAATACCAAGTTGTTTGATTACTATATTGTTGTAATACACTTTGATATCAGGATGTATATCTTTCCTTTTCTCCTTTGCTTGTCACTTCTCTTCTTTTCACAGCTATTTGTAAGGCCTCCTCAGACAGCCATTTTACTTTTTTGCATTTCTTTTTCTTGGGGATGTCTTGCTCTCTGTCTTCTGTATAATGGCACAAGCCTCCATCCATAGTTCATCAGGCACTCTATCAGATCTGGTCCCTTAAATCTATTTCTCATTTCCACTATATAATCGTCAGGGATTTGATTTAGGTCACACCTGAATGGTCTGATAGTTTTCCTTACTGTTTTCAATTTAAGTCTGAATTTGGCAGTAAGGAGTTCATGTTCTGAGCCACATCAGCTCCCAGTCTTGTTTTTGCTGATTGTATAGAGCTTCTCCATCTTTGGCTGCAAAGAATATAATCAGTCTGACTTCGGTGTTGACCATCTGGTGATGTCCATGTGTAGAGTATTCTCTTGTGTTGTTTGAACTGGGTGTTTGCTATAATCAGTACATTTTCTTGGCTAAATTCTATTAGCCTTTGCGCTGCCTCATTCTGAACTCCAAGGCCAAATTTGCCTGTTACTCCTGGTGTTTCTTAACTTCCTACTTTTGCATTCCAGTCCCCTATAATGAAAAGGACATCTTTTGTGTATGTTAGTTCTAGAAGGTCTTGTAGGTCTTTATAGAACCATTCAACTTCAGCTTCTTCGGGATTACTGGTCGGGGCATAGACTTGGATTATCATGATATTAAATGGTTTGCCTTGGAAATGAACAGAGATCATTCTGTTGTTTTTGGCTTGCATCCGGGTACTGCATTTCAGACTGTTTAGTTGACTATGAGGGCTACTCCATTTCTTCTAAGGGATTCTTGCCCACAGTAGTAGATATAATGGTCATCTGAGTTGTTTTTAAATATAAATTTATTTATTTTAATTAGAGGCTAATTACTTTACAATATGGTATTGGTTTTGCCATATATCAACATGAATCTGCCACAGGTGTACACATGTTCCCCATCCTGAACCCCCCTCCCACCTCTCTCCCCATACCATCCCTCTGGGTCATCTGGGTGTACCAGCCCCGAGCATCCTGTATCATGCATCGAACCTGGACTGGCGATTCATTTCACATATGATATTATACATGTTTCAATGCCATTCTCCCAAATCATCCCACCCTCGTCCTCTCCCACAGAGTCCATAAGACTGTTCTATACATCTGTGTCTCTTTTGCTGTCTCGCATACAGGGTTATCATTACCATCTTTCTAAATTCCATATATATGTGTTAGCCTGCTGTATTGGTGTTTTTCTTTCTGGCTTACTTCAGTCTGTATAATAGGCTCCAGTTTCATCCACCTCATTAGAACTGATTCAAATGTACTCTTTTTAGTGGATGAGTAATACTCCATTGTGTATATGTACCACAGCTTTCTTATCCATTCTCATCTGAGTTAAATTCACCCATTTCAGTTCATTTTAGTTCAATGATTCCTAAAATGTTGACATTCACTTGTGCCATCTCCTGTTTGAGTACTTCCAATTTGCCTTGATTCATGGACCTAACATTCCAGGTTCCTATGCAATATTGCTCTTTACAGCATATTGCTTCCATCTCTAGTCACATCCACAACTGGGTGTTGTTTTTCTATGGCTTCGTCTCATCATTCTTTCTGGAGTTATTTCTCCACTGATCTCCAGTAACATATTGAGCACCTACTGACCTGGGGAATTCATCTTTTAGTGTCCTGTCTTTTTGCCTTTTCATACTGTTCATGGAGTTCTCAAGGCAAGAATCCTGAAGTGGTTTGCCATTCCCTTCTCCAGTCGGAATATTAAGATACTAAGAAGAGGTGGCAAGAATAAACAGAAAATCTGTACAAAAAAGATCTTCATGACTGAGATAATCATGATGGTGTGATACATTCACCTAGAGCCAGGCATCCTGGAATGTGAAGTCAGGTGGGCCTTAGGAAGTATCACTATGAACAAAACTAGTGGAGGTGATGGAATTCCAGTTAAGCTATTTCAAATCCTGAAAGATGATGCTGTGAAAGTGCTGCATTCAATATGCCAGCAAATTTGGAAAACTCAGCAGTGGCCACAGTACTGGAAAAGGTCAGTTTTCATTCCAATCCCAAAGAAAGGCAATGCCAAAGAATGCTCAAACTACTGCACAATTGCACTCATCTCACAAGCTAGTAAAGTAATGCTCAAAATTCTCCAAGCCAGGCTTCAACAATACTTGAACCGTGAACTTCCAGATGTTCAAGCTGGTTTTAGAAAAAGCAGAGAAACCAGAGATCAATTTGCCAACATCCGCTGCCAAAAGAGTTCCAGAAAAACATCTATTTCTGCTTTATTGACTATGCCAAAGCCTTTGACTATATGGATCATAATAAACTGTGGAAAATTCTGAAAGAGATGGGAATACCAGACCACCTGACCTGCCTCTCGAGAAACCTGTATACAGGTCAGGAAGCAACAGTTAGAACCAGACATGGAACAACAGACTGGTTCAAATAGGAAAAGGAGTCCGTCAAGGCTGTATATTGTCACCCTGCTTATTTAACTTATATGCAGAGTACATCATGAGAAACTCTGGGCTGGATGAAGCACAAACTGAAATCAAGATTGCTGGGAGACGTATCAATAACTTCAGATATGCAGATGACACCCTTATGGCAGAAAGTGAAGAAGAGCTAAAGAGCCTTTTGATGAAAGCAAAAGAGGAGAGTGAAAAAGTTGGCTTAAAGCTCAACATTCAGAAAACAAAGATCATTGCTTCTGGTCCCATCATGGCAAATAGATGGGGAAACAGTGGAAGCAGTGACAGACTTTATTTTCTTGGGCTCCAAAATCACTGCAGATGGAGATTGCAGCCATAAAATTAAAAGACACTTGCTTCTTTGAAGAAAAGTTATGAGCAACCTAGACAGCATATTATAAAGCAGAGACATTACTTTGCCAACAAAGGTCTGTGTAGTCAAGGCTATGGTTTTTCCAGTGGTCATGTTATGGATGTGAAATTTGGACTATAAAGAAAGCTGAGTACCGAAGAACTGATGCCTTTTTTTTTTTTAATATTTTTATTTTTTAAAAATTTTATTTATTTATTTATTTTTACTTTACAATATTGTATTGGTTTTGCCATACATCAACATGAATCCGCCTTGGGTGTACACGTGTTCCCAGTCCTGAACCCTCCTCCCATGTGCCCCACCCCATACATCCCTCTGGGTCATCCCAGTTCACCAGCCCCAAGGATCCTGTATCCTGCATTGAACCTAGACTGGCGATTCATTTCTTACATGATAGTATACATGTTTCAATGCCATTCTCCCAAATCATCCCACCCTCGCCCTCTCCCACAGAATCCAAAAGACTGTTCTATACATCTGTGTCTCTTTTGCTGTCTCGCATACAGGGTTATCATTACCATCTTTCTAAATTCCATATATATGCGTTAGTATACTGTATTGGTGTTTTTCTTTCTGGCTTACTTCACTCTGTATAATAGGCTCCAGTTTCATCCACCTCATTAGAACTGATTCAAATGTATTCTTTTTAATGGCCGAGTAATACTCCATTGTGTATATGTACCACAGCTTTCTTATCCATTCATCTGCTCTTGGACATCTAGGTTGCTTTCATGTCCTGGCTATTATAAACAGTGCTGCGATGAACATTGGGGTACATGTGTCTCTTTCAATTCTGATGCTTTTGAATTATGGTGTTGGAGGAGACTCTTGAGAGTCCCTTGTACTGCAAGGAGATCCAACTGGTCCATTCTAAAGGAAATCAGTCCTGAATATTCAACGGAAGGACTGCTGTTAAAGCTGAAACTCCAATACTTTGGCCATCTGATGCAAAGAGCTGACTCATTTGAAAAGACCCTGATTTTAGGAAAGATTGAAGGCAGGAAGAGAAGGGGATGACAAAGGATATGATGGTTGGATGGCATCACCATCTGAATGGACATGAGTTTTGTAAACTCTGGGAGTTTATGATGGACAAGATCTGGTGTGCTGCAGTCCACTGGGTCGCAGAGTCAGAGACGCCTGAGCCACTGAACTGAGCTGAGCTGATCAGAAAGTATGCTGCCTCTAGCTTTGTTCATCTTTCTAGAGAGTGCTTTGACTATTCATGGTCTTTTGCAGTTCCCTACAAGTTTTGTTGTTTTTTCATGAAAAATGTGTTGTGAATTTTGATAGAGATTGCATTGAATCTGCAGATTTCTTTGAGTAATGTGGACATTTAAACAATACTAATTATTCTAATCATGAGCAGGGAATATCTTTTCATCTATTTGAGCCTTCTTCAGTTTCATTCATCAGTGTCTTACAGTTTTCAGGGTACAAGTATTTTACCTTCTCGGTTAAATTTATTTCTAGGTATTTTATTCTTTTTGAAGCAATTATAAATTGAGTTATTTTCTTAATTTCTATTTCTGGTAGTTCACTTTTACTGTGTAGAAATGCAACAAACTTTTGTATATTCATTTTTTGTATCTATAACTTTACTGAATTTAGTTATTTTAACAGTTATATTTGGTGGAGTCTTCAGATTTTTCTCTATATAATTTGTCTTCTGCAAAAGAAACAATTTTGGTTCTTTCTTTTTGAGCCGAATGCCTTTTATTTCTTTTCTTGCCTAATTGCTCTTGTTAGTTTTTCTGTTACTATGTTTAGTAGATATAGTGAGAATAGGCATCTTTGTCTTTTCCTGATAGTAGAGGGAAAGCTTTTAGCTTTTTCATTGAGTCACCACTTTAAAGACTACTGCTTGCCCAATTTTTGATTATGCTACTATTATTACTATTTGATATTTAGTTGTAGTTAATTATATATGTTGACGATTAACTTCTTATCAGATATATTGTGTGCAAAATTTACTCCCATTACATAGATTGCCTTTTCATTTGCTCCGCAGTAGCTGTTTAGTTTAGTCTAATCCTGCTTGTCTATTTTCGCTTTTGTTTCCTGTGCTTTTCGTGTCATATCCTGAAATTACTGCCTAGGCCAATGTTCAGAAGCTTTTCCCTGTGTTTTCTTTCAGTTTTTTGGTGTCATATCTTACACTTATATATGATATGATATGGTGTTATATCACACACTTAAATAAGTGTCTAATTAATTTTGAGTTGATTTTTGTGAATGATGTGAGAGAAGGGTCTAATTTCATTCTTTTGCATGTGGATATCCAGTTTTTCAAACACAATTTATTGAAGAAATTCTATTTTCATTGTTGTGTATTCTTGACACTCTTGTGGAAGCATAGGTGTATATATAAGCATGACTTTATCTCAGGACTCTCAATTCTGTTCCATTGGTCTATGCGTCAGTTTTTATGTCAGTATCTTATATTTTGATTACTGTTGTTAGCTTTTTCTTATCAGCATTTATGCAAATACTAGTTTTTTTTATCCTAAAAAATACCACCACATTTCCTGGCCTCTAAGCTCCTTTAAGTATATCTATTTTTTCTGATTGTTAAGCTTTTTGCAAGAGAAAGTCATACTTTCTCTGTTTCTTCACCTCCTATTTGTTCCTCATTTCTCCATAATCTGATTTTTACCTCCACCTTACATCTGAAACTCATTTGGCAAAATTTTCCAAAGACTTTCTAATCATCTTTTTATGTCTTATTTACTCAACTTATACAACAGACCATTCTCTCCTCAAACTCTTGTCTTGGGTGTAAGATGCGACATAATTTTTTGTTTTCACATAGTTTTCATTCTGTTTTCATCTTCTGTGCCCATTTTTCATCCTGAGCTCAGTCATGTATTAGTTTCCTCTGGTATCTATCCTGACTACTCAATCAGATATTCATCAGGTCCTATTGAGTTTACTCTCTAGTCTTTCCCAAATTAAGAAATCTACTTCCCTCCATCTCAACATTACCACTTTAATGTAGATTCATTCTTCTCTCTACCCCCTCCATTTTTTTTTTTTTTTTACTGTAATGGTACCTGAATTGGTCACCCCAATTTCTTTCATCCCTCCCATCTAGTTTTCTTTTCTTTTTTTTTTTAACTACTAGCAAAATAATATTCTAAAAAGGAAAGTACTACTCTTCTATGCCTTAATTTAAATTTTTCAGTGATTCTCAATGGCTTTTAGCATATTCTTAGCATTAGGAACACAATCCTTTTCTGTTTGCCCCTACATACGTTTTCACCTTTTACTTTAAGGTTTCACGTTCTCTTTTGTCTTCACGATTGTGTGTGCAGCTCCTTTCTTATACCCTGCCCTCTTCTCTTATCTCTACTCCTTTTGCTTGGCTACGTCTACTTATCCTTTAGGACCCAGTTCTACTTCCTCTTCGATTCTTTCTCTGATCACAGAGTCTAAAGTATTGTACCCAGTATCTACTTCTATGAAATACTACTCACTGTAATTACCTACTTATTTTTTTTCGTTTGAAAGCAGAGAATATTTTTCCTTTGAACTTTTAGTCACTAGCAGCTAGCATAATGTTGGACCCATAGCAGATGCTAAATAAGGATTGTATGAGATAGGTTTGTTGACCCTTCCAAAGCCTTGAAAGATATATTCTTTTGCTATTTAGTAGAACATTAACAAAAGTAATTACAAATACATTTCCTTCATTTGAGAGAAAGTCAAGAGGTAGATCTGCAAGAAATATTTGAGAGAAACATTCATAATAACTAGACAATATCCAATGAAGTGCTGTTTCAATTTTCTTGAAAGATTCGGTTTAAAATGATTATTTGCTGACTGTCTGGAATCTTTTCTTATTTAATTTTTCAGTAGGGTGAAAGATGAAGCATTGATGGTAATGTGTGTGGCAAAATGGTATAATTAAAACACTGTATTCATAATATCTAGAGTAGTGTAGATGAAGGGATGGGACCAATGAAAATGGCTGAGACTTGAAATTCAAGTAGATTCTGAATAGAAGGATACAAGGATTATGCAATAGAAATAGATCAAGATAAGTGCACAGTGCCATCAGTGAGATCTGGAAGTCAATATGGATACAGACACTTAATTTAACCTAATTCTATAGTACATATGTTCATATCTCGTGTATTAAGGCAATGTCAATGATAAGAGATTAGAATAGAGCTGAGAACTAGGATGAAGCTACAGCAGTTTATTTGCTTCTCTTATCAAAAGCACGAGTAATCCCCCAACAGTACATGACATTAAACAAATCAAGAAATCTAGTTCACAGCAGAAAAGGAATTGAATCAATCAGTAAGCTGTAGCTTGTGGGTGAATGAAGTTTAGATTATGGCACTTAAGAACAGGGTCCTGATATGAGCAGAAGTCTAGGAGGATTTAGTGGCAAATTAGATCTTCAGTTCAGTGAATGTAGCGTGGAAACAAGGTAGAGAATTAAATGTTTACATAGGGGAAAGGTAGGTGATTATAAAATGAATAGTAGAGGCAATCTCTAACATTTGTTTAATATCTACAGTATACCTAATATTGTGTTAAGCCCCAGGGTACAAGGCAGGGAATTCTTTACGAACCAAAAAAGAACTTTATTATGGAAATCCAGATGTTTGGTTAAATAGTAAATAACTATTCCTGAGGAGACCATTATTATCATGGAAATTGTAACATATTATTAATCTATAACTTTCTCAAATAAATGTTTTGGAGTTTTATAAAATTTGGAATATGCTCACAACAGTATGTTAGGCATGCATGCAAGATCTCCTGCATTTGCTCTTCCAGATATAATCTTCATTCTCCAACTTGCTGTCTTGCCCGGGAAGCTGTCCAAGTGGACAGAATGATCAGATTCTCTTGCCTTCTAGCTTCTGGTTGAATTTAGTCACTTAGGAGCCCAGGTTGAAAACCGGGAGAAGTAGATAAGTGAAATTGAATTATAATTGTCTTATTTCTTATTATGGGTTTTCTAGAATAGGATGGTGTACTGCGGTTCATGGGGTTGCAAAGAGTCAGACATAACATAGTGACTGAACAATAATGAAGGGTAGAATGGGTTTCCTTACTGAAAGTCATTGTTCCTTTAAAAGTCATTCTCTCTGTGACTTTCTCTGGTTTCCAGTTGCTATTCCATTCTTTTGCCTCTTTGGTCTTTGGGGTGATATCCTCAATTATTATTAGCAAATGGTTAATGCATTGTACATTGTGTCAATGTTTTTCAAACTTTGGTGTACGTTAGAGTTAACTGGAAGAGTTAACTGGGGCAGGGGTGGGGGGGGGGGTTTGTCAAAACAAATTGCTGAGTCCCATCCCCAGAATTTCTGATATAGTAGGTCATGAGTAAGGCCCCAAATTTGTATTTATAACAAGTCCAGGTGATGCTACTACTGTTCCAGAGACCACACTTAGAGAACCAATGCCTTATTGTTTCCTTGGATCTTGACCACGCTTTATTAAATACATTTTCTATTGTTCTAATTTGGGTGTGTCATCTGTTTACTGATGAGATCCTAATACTCTCTCCTACTGTACAAAAACTGGTCCCATAAAACAGAACTCAAAGTAGAATTCTGGAATTTGTTTTATTATATATATTGCAGAGGAGCAAAATGGGATATGGGTAATTCACATAATGTGGTAACATTACAATTACTCAAATTATTATATGGGATGAAGTATAGATGGAAAGTGACTCATACTTAGCTAATGGCAATGATAATAGACTTAAAGATTGTGGAATCGTCTGGCTTCTTCTTATGATTCCAAGAAGGCTAAATAGGAAAAAGTAATACTTAAAAATCATGAACATATAACTTAGGACTTCTGTAGACAAGTAAGGAGCCATCCACTGCAGACTTGCAATGAAGGATACTGTTGTCTCCTGCAGTTTTAGGGCAGATATGACTGAATAACCTCTAGCCTTAAGCCTAACCATATTCTACCTCCCAATTAAGAGATATAGCCCTTCAGTTCATAAAATTATTTACTTGCCCAGCACACTAATGCTGATTAACCCTTGAACCCACCTTTTGCCAACTCTTATTGACTAAACATACCCTAGATGGGAAGGTACAATGCCTACTCAAAAGAGGCATAGTTTTTACACTGAAAGAGTTCAAAACCTCAACAACCTGTATTGGCACACATGTGGAATAAATGCTAAGGTTTATCAGACTAAATTCACTGACATTGATGTACTCACATGGAATTTGGGATTTAATACATTGGCTTGGGCATTTGGGATAGGGATTAATAGTCTATGAAGTATATTAATTGAAACCTGAACTCAGTGATGACCTATAGTTAATGAGGTAGAAATGTTTGCAATTACTTGACATATGGTAGAAGAAGAAATTCAGTGGTTTAGGGAAATGAAAACCCTGGAATAGGTCAGCCAACTTCTTTTCTGATGTTGTGGGGAGGGAGGTGGGAGGGGGGTTCATGTTTGGGAACGCATGTAAGAATTAAAGATTTTAAAATTTAAAAAATAAAAAAAAAACAAACTTATAAAGGGAAAAAAATAAAACATTGGTTTAATATAAAAAAAATTACTTAATTTTTGATTGCACTGGGTCTTTGTTGCTGCACACAGGCTTTCTCTGGTTGTGGTGAGCAGAAACTACTCTTCATTGTGGTGCAAGGGCTTTTCATTGTGGTGGCTTCTCTTGTTGAGGAAGATGGACTCTAGGTGGGTGAGCTTCAGTAGTTGCAGCGCACAGGCTCAGTAGTTGGAGCGCATGAGCCCTAGAGCACAGGCTCAGAAGTTGTGGCATACAGGCCTAGTTTCTCTGTGGCTTGTGGAATCTCCCCAGACCAGAGATCAAAACCATCTCCCCTGCTTGGCAGGTGGATTTCTATCCACAGCACCACCAGGGAAGTTCAATAAACCTACTTCTAACCATACTCCTGAGGAAGGCCAAATGATGCTCTTTTGTTAAAGCACTAAAATGCATTGGTAAAGGGGATTAGAGTATCCTCAAATAACTCTGTGTTTCCTGTCCTCTATAGGAAGGAGATGATATTGGGTTATGCTATAATAGAGATGAGATCTCTGATCCTAATAGGATTGACAGAGGTCTTAGAATGACATAGGTCAGCTAGTGGCCCTTAATCATTACAAACAAGATGTCTCAAACTATCACAAGCCGCAGAGATGACTCAACTTATAGGGATCTCTGGGAGTGTTCTTAAACCTTACTATGTACCAGACTCACAGTGGACTTGTTAAAACCCAGGTTTTTAGACCCCATCCCAGAATTTCTAATTTATAAAGTCTAAAGTGGGATTTGAACGTTTTTAATGCTAATTGAAATTCTAATTGGGTAATATTGATTGTTTGGAGACCACACTTTAAGAATCATTTTTCTGTAGCAAATAGGTAATTGATTATGCAAGTCTGGGAATAAAATACACACGCATCCTTCTAATGTACTACCTGACATGTATAGGTAGAAAAATTCTGCCTTGTGACAAGTCCTGTGGAAAGAAATGAGTAATATTAGTATTATGTATATTGCACTCATTTCACATGCTAGCAAGATTTTGCTCAAACTCCTTCAGGCTAGGCTTCAGCTGTATGTGAACCAAGAACTTCAAGATGTACAAGCTGGATTTAGAAAAGGCAGAGGAACCAGAGATCATATTGCCAGCATATGCTGAATCATAGAAAAAGCAAGGGAATTCCAAAAAAATATCTACTTCTGCTTCATTGACTATGCTAAAGCCTTTGAGCCCTGCTGCTGCTGCTGCTGCTGCTAAGTCGCTTCAGTCGTGTCCGACCCTGTGCGACCCCATAGACGGCAGCCCACCAGGCTCCCCCGTCCCTGGGATTCTCCAGGCAAGAACACTGGAGTGGGTTGCATTTCCTTCTCCAATGCGTGAAAGTGAAGTTGCTCAGTTGTGTCCGACCCTCAGCGACGCCATGGACTTCAGCCTACCAGGCTCCTCCGTCCATGGGATTTTCCAGGCAAGAGTACTGGAGTGGGGTGCCATTGCCTTCTTTGTTTGACCCCTGGGAAAGATTGAAAGCAGGAGGAGAAGGGGAAAACAGAGGATAAGATGGTTGGATGGTATCACCGACTCAATAAACGTGAGTTTGAGCAAGTTCTGGGAGTTGGTGATAGACAGGGAACCCTGGCATGTTGTAGTCCACAGGGTTGCAAAGAGTCGGACACAACTGAGTGACTGAATTGAACTGATTCTTAAAGAGATGGGATACCAGACCATCTTACCTGCCTCCTGAAACACCTGTATACAGGACAAGAAGCAACAGTTAGAACCAGACATGGAAAGACACTGGTTCAAAATTGGGAAAGGAGTATGTTAAGGCTGTATATTATCACACGGCTTATTTAACTGACATGAAGAGTATGTCATGCAAAATGCCAGGATAGATGAAGCACAAGCTGGAAGTAATCAAGATTGCTGGGAGAAATATCAATAACCTTAGATACGCATGACACCACCTTATGGCAGAAAGCAAAGAGAAACTAAAGAGTCTCTTGATGAAGGTGAAAGAGGAGAGTGAAAAAAGTTTGCTTAAAACTCAACATTCAAAAAACTAATATTGTGGCATCTGGTCCTATCACTTCATGGCATGTAGATAGGGAAAATATGGAAACAGTGTCAGATTTCATTTTCTTGTGCTCCAAAATCAATGTGGACAAGTGAGTGCAGCCATGAAATTAAAATTAATATTTGACATACTATGTCAAATCTAGACAGTGTTTTAAAAAGCAGAGACACCACTTTGCCAACAAAGGTCTGTATAGTGAAAGCTATAATTTTTCTAGTACTCATATATGGATGTGAGAGTTGGACCATAAAGAAGGCTGAGTGCCAAAGAATTGAGATGCTTTCAAAATGTGGTACTGGAGAAGACTCTTGAGAGTCCTTGGACAGCAAGGAGATGAAACCAGTCAATCCCAAAGGAAATGAACCCTGAATATTCATTGGAAGGGCTGATATTGAAGCTGAAGCTCTGATACTTTGGCCACCTGATGCAAAGAAGTGGCTCATTGGAAAAGACCCTGATGCTGGGAAAAATTGAAGGCAGGAAGAGAAGGAGGCGATAAAGGATCATTTGATTGAATGGCATCACTGACTCAATGGATGTGAGTTTGAGGAAACTCAGGGAGATGGTGATGGACATAAAATCCTGGTGTGCTGCAATCCATGGGGTCACAAAGAGTCGAACATGACTTAGCGACTGAACATCAACAGGTGTTATGTATATATGTCAATTCACACCCCAGAGCCCCTCTGATGAGGCAGAGGCCTGGCCCCTTTCTAAAAGGACTTTGCAATGTACCTATGGGTGTATATTATAATTTTTCCCCACAATATATCTAAACATATTCCTATTATATATTAATAAAAGAGCAAAAAATCTAATTTATGATTTATGGACCTGATTTGTGGGTGGATATTTGTGGTTTAATGAGACCATCTGTAAATAAGTAGATACTACACTACAACCAGACTTCCCAGGTGGCTCAGTGGTAAAGAACCTGCCTGCGAGTGCAGGAGACGTGGGTTTGATCCCTGGGTCAGGAAGATCCCTTCAAGAAGGACGTGGCGACCCATTACAGTATTCTTGCCTGGGAAATGCCATGGACAGAGGAGACTGATGAGCTATAGTCTATGATGTTGGGAAAGAGTCAGACATGACTTAGTGATAAACAACAATAATAGCCCTACCGTCTCATGCAGGGATGGCCCCATGAAAGCCAGCAGGAATAGGAAATGTTCACAAGGTACAGAGCCCTGCAGTCTTCTTTCAGGGTGACTGTAACACTGAAGACAGGGAAATACTCAGACCCTATTAGATTCTAGATAAAAATATATACTGATCCCGAGACCTTGAATGCTGTCATACTACTATACCATCAGAATAAAGATTTATGGAGATCTTGAGATAAGTGGTAATGCTCTGAGTACAGCAGGATATTCCCTATTGCTGAATGTATGCTTGGAGTAGATATAATCAGTACCTGGCAGACGGACACATTGGTTTCCTGATCTACTGAATGAAGGCTGTTATGATTGCTATGTCACTTCAGTCATGTCCAGCTCTTTGCGACCGCATGGATGGTAGCCTGCCAGGCTCTGTCTGTCCATGGGATTTTCCAGGCAAGAATACTGGAGTGGGTTGCCATGGCTTTCTCCAGGGTATCTTCCCAATCCAGGGATCAAACCTGCGTCTCTTATGTCTCCAGCATTGGCAGGTGGGTTCTTTACCAATAGTGCCACCTGGGGTATTATGATTAAAAAAGATCAAATAGAAGTTCCTGGAATGGCATCCCCTACCTCACCCAAGATAGAAAACCAAAAGTAATGCCACCTTTTTGAGAAAACTTCAGTGATTAGTACCACCGTAAAGGACTAAAATAAGATTGTTCTTGTTTAACGTGACTGTTTGGCAAGTGCAAGAATCACACAGGTCATGGAATACAAGATTACGTTTTTGCACATTTGCTCAGGTGGTGATGCTAATTGCATACGTGGTTCCAATTATGGTAACTTTATAGGAATAAACTAGCACAACCCCTCTGGAAGTGTTATATTTTCCACTTCTGTTGGTAAGGAAAAATTAGAAATCATTTGCATTTATGTGGCATTTACAATTTTACCATAAGTAGTAATCAACTGATCACTGACACACATAATCCAAAGGGATTGGGTTTCCTTTATATCAATAGAACATAAAATATTATTCTGATTTAACTTAATGAGCAGGAAGTAGCAAGTATCCTAGTCACCTTAGTAACATATAGAATATGTCAGAATATGGTAGAAAAACCAAGTCAGGCTATTTCTTTAAAAGCAAGAAACAAATTATTACACCTGCACCTTGAACCCTGTCTGTCACTAAGTGAGGTGTAACGCTTGGTGAGCCTCTTTGGATTTTGAGGGTAACATGTATTACCTTTATGTGGGCTGCTGCTGCCCATTGGCTCAGTAAATTTTAAGGCTGCCAGTTTGAATAAGGCCAGGTGAAGGAGAGAGGTTTTATCTGCAGAGCAAACTGTTCTTCCCATGAATTCCTACCCAGAAAGAAAGCTTGATGTTTTCAATATGTATGTGTCAGAGATATTATTTGGAACTTTTGGCAAATACCAAAGCATAGACCCTTTTGTCAATAACTATTTCAACTTAAAAAACATTTTTCTAGCTTGCTTATGGATCCTTGTGGGGACTGAACACCTATCTGACCATGGGGCACAAAGTGAGTATGTGACCTGAACTGCCCATCATGAACCACGTGTTATCTAATATAGACAGCCATAAAATTGGATGTGCCCAGTAGCATCTCATTATAAATCTATAGATGTGAGTCTTAAGAGTGGGCCTGAAAAGGCCCAGAAGGCACAAGTAAACTGCTTAAGTAGGTGATGTATTTCCAAGGTACTTGGTGCTGCTACTTTTCTGCTTCTTCCTCAATGCATACTTATAGCTTCATGCAGAGTTTCATATGAAGGAAATAGGAAACTCTATTGCTTGTTATTAGAGAAAGAAAATGTGTGCTTCTGATTTGTGGATGGATTTGCATGGTACACTGAAATCAATTGTAGGGGGTAGGTACTGTACCACAGTTGGAATAACCATGAAAGACGACAGGAGGGGAAATTCTTCCAATAGGCTGAACTCTGAGCCCTGAATATAGTTTTAAATTGGAGGAGAAGTAGAGATGTCCTAAGGTATCATATACATTCATTCATCGTCAGTGCCTAACACACTGACTGGCTTGTTTGGAACTTGGAAAGAAAAAAAAAAATGTGAAGTTGGTGACAAGGAGGTATAGAGGAGAGCCCTTGGAGTTGTCATGGCATGTAAAGCTATTCCTGTCCAACATTAATACCTATCAAAGAGATCCACAGTAGATAAGGAAAAACTTTATAGGTGGACAAATTACCCCTGGGGCTTGATCAAGGAATTCCTGTACAACATGGACATAGTGGCTGAATATAAGTATGCAGGGCTCAGCAACAAGAATTTTCCCTTCCTGTTGTTGATGTGGCTTCTACCAGTTACTGAGTATCCAGCTTGCCTGGGTAAGGTATTAACATTGAATTCCTGATATAGCATCATTCTAATGGGACCATATAGCTACCTAGCTTTTTGTGGATGGAGTAGGCAGTGTTGTATCTTCACAAAACTCAAAATCCAAATATTGATTTGCTTTCTCTTTGCAGTGATTCTGCCATATTTCAGTTCAGTTCAGTTGCTCATTCATGTCTGACTCTTTGTGACCCTATGGACTGCGGCATGCCAGCCTTCCCTATCCATCACCAACTCTCTGAGCTTACACAAACTCATGTCCATTGAGTCAGTGATGCTATCCAACAATCTCATCCTCTGTCACTCCCTTCTCCTCCTGCCTTCAATCTTTCCCAGCATCAGGGTCTTTTCCAATGACAGTTCTTCCCATCAGATGGCCAAAGTATTGAAGTTTCAGCTTCAGCATCAGTCTTTCCAATGAATATTCAGGATTGATTTTCTTTAGGATGGACTGGTTGGATCTCCTTGCAGTCCAAGGGACTCTCAAGAGTCTTCTCCAATACCACAGTTCAAAAGCGTCAATTCTTCAGTGCTCAGCTTTCTTTATAGTCCTACTCTCACATCCATAGCTTTTTCTAGATGGGCCTTTGTCAGCAAAGTAATATCTCTGCTTTTTAAATGCTATCTAGGTTGGTCATAGCTTTTCTTCCAAGGAGCAAGTGTCTTTTAATTTCATTGCTGGTCACCATCTGCAGTGGTTTTGGAGTCCAAGAAAATAAAGTCTGTCACTGTTTTCATTGTTTCCCCATCTATTTGCCATGAAGTGATGGAAATGAATGCCATGATCTTCATTTTATGACTGTTGAGTTTTAAGCCAGCTTTTTCACTCTCTTCTTTCACCTTCATCAAGAAGCTCTTTAGTTCCTCTTCACTTTCTGCCATAAAGGTGGTGTCATCTGCATATCTGAAGTTATTGATATTTCTCCCAGCAATCTTGATTCCATCATGTGCTTCATCCAGCCTGGCATTTTGCAAATGGCACCCCACTCCAGTACTCTTGCCTGGAAAATCCCATGGACCAAGGAGCCTGGTGGGCTGCAGTCCATGGGGTTGCCAAGAGTCGGACAGGATTGAGCAACTTCACTTTCACTTTTCACTTTCATGCATTGGAGACGGAAATGGCAACCCACTCCAGTGTTCTTGCCTGGAGAATCCCAGGGACGGGGGAGCCTGGTGGGCTGCCATCTATGGGGTTGCACAGAGTTGGACACAACTGAAGTGACTTAGCAGCAGCAGCAACTCTGCATATAAGTTAAATAAGCAAGGTGACAATAGACAGCCTTGATGTACTCCTTTCCCAATTTGGAGCCAGTCTGTTGTTCCATATCTGGATCTAACTGTTGCTTCTTTACTTGCATACAGATTTCTCAGGAGGCAGGTAAGGTGGTCTGGTATTCCCAACTCTTGAAGAATTCTGCACAGTTTGTCATGATCTACATGAAGGCTTTGCATAATCAGTAAACCAGAATTAGGTGTTTTTCTGGAATTCTCTTGCTTTTTCTATGATCCAATGGATGTTGGCAATTTGATCTCTGGTTCTTCTGCCTTTTCTAAATCCAGCTTGAACATCTGGAAGTTCACAGTTCACATACTGTTGAAGCCTAGGAGAATTTTGAGCATTACTTTGCTAGCGTGTAAGATGAGTACAGTTGTGCGGTATTGAAGATTCTATATCGTTACCCTTCTTTGGGATTGGAATGAAAACTGACTTTTTCCAGTCTTGTGGTCACTGCTGAGTCTTCCAAATTTACTGGCATATTGAGCGCAGCACTTTCACAGTATTATCTTTTACGATTTGAAATAGTTCACTGGAATTCAATCACCTCCACTAGCTTTTTTCGTAGTGATGCTTCCTAAGGCCTACTTGACTTCACACTCCAGGATGTCTGACTCTAGGTGAGTGATCACACAATCATGGTTATCTGGGTCATGAAAATCTTTTTTTTGTTTAGTTCTGTGTATTCTTGCCACCTTTTCTTAATATCTTCTGCTTCTGCCATCTATAGACTTACGAAATGTCCAATCCATCTCCATATTATCCCCATAACATGACCTGCGATTAATAGGCATTCGTACAGTGTCAGTGATCTCAAACTCATAGAATTTATTCGTCTTACCATGTACATCTTATTCAGTAACTGTTGGCTTTGTAGAATGGTGGCATGGCCTGCTAGAGGCTTAGCAATAGTGCCAGCTGGGAGATAAGACTCTGTAAGGCTGTGATACTATACCACAACACGGTGAGTGCCTTTACCTAGCATCCAGTAATGTTTTAGAGAGGAAAATGAAAAAAATTATGCTATAACTTTTGACTATGTTCTCCTTCCTCAGAAACCTCTTTATTAAGATAAGTTCTATGATAACAATAATATCTTACAGAGTCATTGCTTACCCATACCAGAAAACTTCTGTTATAATAAGACATTTAACTTCTATCTCCCTGAAAAATTCATGAAATCCACAATGTCTCCTAGAGATCGTCCCTCAGATATGGCACTGCAGTGATAAATGGTGTTTCTTCATGTGTACAGCACACTCTGGTTTTCAAAGCTCTGTTGTGTAACACTGCTTATCAATATCTGATATAACTAGTAGAATAAACAAGATTTTACAGAATAAAACATTTGAGTCAAAGGTGAATGCCTTCTAACTTAAATGGATTTTGCTGTTGCTGCTGCTGCTAAGTTGCATCAGTCATGTCCGACTCTGTGCGACTCCAGAGATGGCAGCCCACCAGGCCCCCCCGTCCCTGAGATTCTCCAGGCAAGAACACTGGAGTGGGTTGCCATTTCCTTCTCCGATGCATGAAGGTGAAAAGTGAAAGTTTTAGTCAACTATTAATTTATTCTCATCTGGGATAATTAAAAAGCACATTGAAATTTTTAGACATTGAGAAACGACTGTAGTTCTTGACAGCTTGATTTTTTGTGAGGGACTGTGTACATTAGAACTTGGCATTGAATTGTTAGCAACTGTCCCTGAGAAACTCTTGTAGTAAAAAAAAAAAAAAAAAAAAAAAAAAATCCTTGTCCTAATTTCCCACATGATTCAATTTGGATTCCTATGTGACTCAAATGTTTCCAACTTTGAAAGTACATATACATCATACGGTGCCAATAATTGGATTTCCTTAGTTGCTAATTCTTCTCTCTTCTAGTGAAAAAGGCCTCATAATTTTGAAACTTCTGATCTTTATTGTGTTAATCTTAAATAGTCAGTTTTCTCCCTCAAAACTTTGAGAAATAACTTTTTTCTTTTTCTTTGGAGTACTTTAGTTTCATTTTGAATTCAAAGGAACAACATTAAATATATGTTTTCTCATAGATAATAGGCATTTAGTTGCTGATCATGAAATGCTTACTACATTCTACCCAAAACTGCATTACAGAAGGGACAATTAGTGAAAGAGACCTGTGTCAAACAAATACACAAATTTCATTCTATTCAAGTTCTTTTCATGGGTGATATGTTTTTAGTGTTAGAATCTCTTGGGTAAATTATGATATTAGTTGTTGCTGTTCAGTTGCTAAGCCATGTCCTGCTCTTTGCAACCCCATGGACTGCAGCACACTAGGCTCTCCTGTTCTTCACAATCTCCTGGAGTTCTCAGATTCATGTTCATTGAATTGGTGATGCTATGTAACTTCTCAACCTCTGCCACCCCTTCTCCTTTCGCCTTCAATCTTTCCCAGCATCAAGGTCTTTTCCAATAAGTGGGCTCTTCACATAAAGTGGCCAAAGTATTGGAGGTTCAACTTCAGAATCAGTTCTTCCGTTGAATATTCAGGGTTGATTTCCTTTAGGACTGTTTGGTTTGATCTCCTTGCAGACCAAAGGACTCTCAAGAGTCTTCTCCAGCACCACAGTTCGAAAGCATGAATTCTTTGGCACTCAGCCTTTTTTATGATCCAATTCTCACATATGTATGTGACTATTGGAAAAACCAATAGGGGCTTCCCTGGTGGCTCAGACTGTAAAAGCGTCTGCCTTCAATGCGGGAGACCTGGGTTCTATCCCTGGGTCAGGAAGATTCCTTGGAGAAGGAAATGGCAACCCACTCCAGTACTCTTGCCTGGAAAATTCCTGGATGGAGGAGCCTGGTGGGCTACAGTCCATGGGGTCACAAATACAGTCCAGGGGGACATGACTGAGTGACTTCACTTTCTTTCACTGGAAAAAACATAGCTTTGATTATACAGATCTTTTTCAGCAAAGTGATATGGGTGATGGTACTTAATTCAACTAAAACTCATTGAATCACTTTTAGGAAATACTGCTAAAAGTAAGAGAACATTCTACTTCGCTAATTTGCCTTAGCAGTATATCATAGTCATTAGCAAGCAGAATGATAATGGCATCTACCAATTACTGAACAAAAATTAGAGCCGTAAATAATGTGTAGCATCACATTCTAGGCAGGTGACCTTATCTGCTTATCTTCCTATCAAGTATAACAAAATAATGGTTGATAAGGGATATCAACATCTGTTCTAATTTGAAATTAAACTTTTATAAATCAAATCAGTACTTCTCTCCAATAAAAAGGGTCATTGAGATTGATTAAACTAGCAATGTTTTAAATCTTTTAAAATTCCCATCTCAGTGGCAGAACTGGGAATAACTTTCACATGACTCTTTTTCTTCATACAATTTTCATGTGCTAATGAATTTGTTTATTTGATTTGACATCGTGCATATATTTGTATTTGTTCTTTTTATTGATTTTTAAAATTTTATGATTTATTTATTTATTTTTACTTTACAATATTGTATTGGTTTTGCCATAGATCATTCTCTACTTTATATCTTGTCTCCCTTGTTGTATTTTCTCTGAGAGTTAGATTTAGTTCCATATATTTGAGTTTCTACACACTTACTGATTTTTTAAGCAAACATGCCCATTCAGTGCCAAACATTATGCTAACACTGTGAGGGGAGATGTGTGTGTGTGGATGAAAAATTATATATTAACCATCATTGTTATATAACAGTAAAATCTTTCTAATAGAATCTATAATCTTAACTGGTGTTATGTAAGTTTTCATGGGATTCTTTAGTGACTGGAGTTCATTCACAATAAGTTCAGTTCAGTTCAGTTCAGTCGCTCAGTCGTGTCCGATTCCTTGTGACCACATGAATCGCAGCACGCCAGGCCTCCCTGTCCCATCATCAACTCCCAGAGTTCACCCAAACTCATGTCCATCGAGTCGGTGATGCCATCCAGCCATCTCATCCTATGTCGTCCCCTTCTCCTCCTGCCCCCAATCCCTCCCAGAATTGACTCTTTTCCAATGAGTCAACTCTTCGCATGAGGTGGCCAAAGTATCAGCTTGGAGTTCAGCTTTAGCATCAGTCCTTCCAATGAACACCCAGGACCAATCTCCTTTAAAATGGACTGGTTGGATCTCCTTGCAGTCCAAGGGACTCTCAAGAGTCTTCTCCAACACCATAGTTCAAAAGAATCAATTCTTCAGTGCTCAACTTTCATTCACAATATTCAGGGTCAATTGGACCTATAGCATTTAAGAGATATAATTTAGAAGGAGAAAAAACCTAAGATATATATATTGGTAACATGTTCCCATCATAAATAATATTTAACACTCTGAACTCTTTAGAAATATAGGATATTATCCAGTATAGGAACTACATTTTATTAAAATATTTATTAAATGAAACAAAATTAATTAAATTCTGCCCTGTAATAAAAATTGGCATTTACTGATGGAAACAATTTAAGCTGATTGTTGTCTATTGGCTTTATAGATTTTACCTTTACTGGGGCTCCTTCTAATCACCTCTAAGAGGATCTCTGAAGGAGTTTTTCTCAAAATGTTTTGCTGGACAAACCTAGTCTACTCATTTAAAAAAAGAAAGTCTACTTGATCAAGCTTAGCAACTTTATTTCCAAAAATAATTCTTTTATATAACTAATATAAAATAAGTAGGTATTTAAAAATTCCTTTTCATTTAGAGAATTGCTGATGGTTCTAGTCACTATTTCTGCTCTATAAAGTCTTGGCAGGAATTTATACAATTTAATATCCTAAAGTGGGATGGTTAATTTTATTTAGTATTGAATAGGGAGGACAAGATTTCAGTAAGTGCTAATAGCTAGTCAAAGCTTCAAACTTAATAGTGAATAACATTAATTGTGATATATGGGAACCACACAGAATACTCTGAATTAAACACAACTTGAACCATGTGATCTGTTCCTATTTTATATTCCTAATCAAAAATGTTCCTCTTTCAAAACCATTATTATTTTCACTTCAATTTAAAGTGTATGAACAGTTCAGTTCAGTTCAGTCACTCAGTCATGTGTGACTCTTTGTGACCCCATGAATCGCAGCACACCAGGCCTCCCTGTCCATCACCATCTCCCGGAGTTCACTCAGACTCACGTCCATCGAGTCCGTGATGCCATCCAGCCATCTCATCCTCTGTTGTCCCCTTCTCCTCCTGCTTCCAATCCTCCCAGGATCAGAGTCTTTTCCAATGAGTCAACTCTTCGCATGAGGTGGCCAAAGTACTGAAGTTTCAGCTTTAGCATCATTCCCTGCAAAGAAATCCCAGGGTTGATCTCCTTCAGAATGGACTGGTTGGATCTCCTTGTAGTCCAAGGGACTCTCAAGAGTCTTCTCCAACACCACAGTTCAAAAGCATAAATTCTTCGGCGCTCTGCCTTCTTCACAGTCCAACTCTCACATCCATACATGACCACTGGAAAAACCATAGCCTTGACTAGACGGACCTTTGTTGGCAAAGTAACGTCTCTGCTTTTGAATATGCTATTTAGGTTGGTCATAACTTTCCTTCCAAGGAGTAAGTGTTTTACATGGCTGCAATCATCATCTGCAGTGATTTTGGAGCCCCCAAAAATAAAGTCTGACACTGTTTCCCCATCTATTTCCCATGAAGTGATGGGACCAGATGCCATGATCTTGGTTTTCTGAATGTTGAGCTTTAAGCCAACTTTTTCACTCTCCTTTTTCACTTTCATCAAGAGGCTTTTTAGTTCCTCTTCACTTTCTGCCATAAGGGTGGTGTCATCTGCATATCTGAGGTGATTGATATTTCTCCTGGCAATCTTGATTCCAGCCTGTGCTTCTTCCAGCCCAGCGTTTCTCATGATGTACTCTGCATAGAAGTTAAATAAGCAGGGTGACAATATACAGCCTTGATGGACTCCTTTTCCTATTTGGAACCAGTCTGTTGTTCCATGTCCAGTTCTAACTGTTGCTTCCTGGCCTGTATATAGGTTTCTCAAGAGGCAGGTTAGGTGGTCTGGTATTTCCATCTTTTTCAGAATTTTCCACAGTTTATTGTGATCCACATAGTCAAAGGCTTTGGCATAGTCAATAAAGCAGAAATAGATGTTTTTCTGGAACTCTCTTGCTTTTTCCATTATCCAGCAGATGTTGGCAATTTGATCTCTGGTTCCTCTGCCCTTTCTAAAACCAGCTTGAACATGTGAAAGTTCACGGTTCACGTATTGCTAAAGCTTGGCTTGCAGAATTTTGAGCATTACTTTACTAGCATGTGAGATGAGTGCAATTGTGCGGTAGTTTGAGCATTCTTTGGCATTGCCTTTCTTTGGGATTGGAATGAAAACTGACCTTTTCCAGTCAGTTTTCCAAATTTGCTGGCATACTGAGTGCAGCACTTTCACAGGATTATTTTTCAGGATATGAAATAGCTCAAAATAAATAAATAATGAGAACCTAATGTATAGCTCAGGGTTATATATATACTGCTGAACCCTATTCTGTTCTTTGTGGTGACCTAAATGCAAAGGAATTCCAGAAAAGAGGGAATATCTTATACATACAGCTAATTCACTTTGCTGTACAGTAGAAACTAATACAACATTGTAAAACAATTGTACTCCAATAAAAATTAATTAAAAAATAGCATATGAAGAATTTCACATTTTTCTATTAATTGTTTACTATGTTAAGTAAAACTAAAACCTTTTTAGGTTTTATTACAGATGTTGATGAAATAGCCCTTTCTCTTAAGTTATGGTTTCATTGTAGCTATTGAAGAAAAGAGCTAATTAGGAGTTTAAAGAAGTGTAAATGAGAGGGGGACTGATTATGGAATCTGAAGTGGGTAAGACAATGTGGTGACATTTTATATTCATATTTGACAAGTCACTTGTATATTACAGTCAGTGTGCTTACTGTTTTAAACTAAATCATGGAAAACCAACTGTGTTCCAGTTTTACTTTCATTTCTCATTGAAAGGCTGTGTATACATTGGTAAATCTTGTGCAGAAGTTATGGTAATATACAAAGTTTTCTTTTCCTTTCTGGTGGTCTTTTAAGTAATCTTTAGGCTTATTCTAGGAAAGTACTCTTGCCTGGAAAATCCCATGGACGGAGAAGCCTGGTAGGCTGCAGTCCATGGGGTTGCTAAGAGCTGGACACGATTGAGCGATTTCACTTTCTCTTTCCACTTTCATGCATTGGAGAAGGAAATGGTAACCCACTCCAGTGTTCTTGCCTGGAGAATCCCAGGGACCGGGGAGCCTAGTGGGCTGCCGTCTATGGGGTCACACAGAGTTGGACAAGACTGAAGCGAGGCCACAGCAGCAGCAGCAGGAAGATGTTCAATGCAGATTGTTACATAGTAAAATGAATCCCAGAGTATCAAGTACAAAATCTAAGTATTGTACTTGTTGTTGTTTAGTTGCTAAGTTGACTCTTTTGTGACCCCATGGACTATAACCTGCCAGGCTTCTCTGTCCATGGAATTTCCCAGCCAAGAGTACTGGAATAGGTTGTCATTTCCTTCTGCAGCCTATCTTCCTGACCCAGGGATCGAACCAGTGTCTCCTGAATTGCAGGTGGATTCTTTACCACTGAGCAACCTGGGAACTAGGGGAAAACAAACTACTTGGGTGCTCATAAGGGTAGCTATGCCAAGAACTTTTAAACAGGGCACAGGAAATGAGAAAGAAATAAAAACAAATCACTTGTTAGTGATAACAGTGAAATGAACTAGAGAGAAGAGAAATGTTCTGTAAACAGATACATGATGAAGTGCTGTAGAGACTTATAGAAATCAGGGGACTAGGTTTAACATTTTATTCATGTTTCATGCCAAGGCCCAGTTTTGTTTACTTAAGAGGTCAATTACCTTTTCTTTGTTCTTGTACCATAGGACAAACTGTTAACTCCAGATCCCCTACAAATAATCATAAGCATCACATTTTGGAAGCTTGCCGTGTCCCAACAAGCTCTGTATTGAACATTTTACATTTATTATTTTAACTCTTATAGCTGTTTCATGAGGCAGGTGTTATTACCTCCATTTATAGAAAAAGAAAAAACTTGGAGAGATCAGTTGATTATAGTTGATCAGCTAGAATTCAGCTAAAAACTAATCAACTAGTTGATTAGCTAGAAAGAGCCAGAGATGTGTTGTGAACCCTCATGCATCTGACTCCAAGGTCTATCCTTTTAAATCTTACAGTTTCTGCAGCTGGTCACTTCATGTATTTTATTACTTAAGAATGAGTGAATAAATAAGCAAATTAAACATTGCATGCATCAATTTGTGTTACAGAATTAAATGGATGTGCAGAATCATCTTTTTTAATCTTTGAGGCATACACTAGGTAGATTAAAGAAGTTTTTAGAATGTTTACCTGGGAGAAATTGCAAAGCTATTCTTAGAGTACTAGATACCAGGGTACTCATTGCTAGTATTTGAACTGTCTTACAGTGGTGCTAGAGGTCAAGAACCCATCTGACAATGCAGGAGATGCAGGAAACTCCAGTTCTATTCCTGGATCAGAAAGATCCCCTGTAGGAGGGCATGGTAACCCACTGCAGTATTCTTGCCTGGAGAATCCCATGGACAGAGGAGCCTGGTGGGATACAGTTCAAAGTGTCGCAAAGAGTAGGACAAGACTGAAGCAACTTAGTACTCATGCACTGTATATATGTAATAGTTCATAGAGAAAGGTCCAGAGTAAGACAGTTTGGAGTCAAAGTCTGGCTATTTCATTAGTAATGTGACCTTGGTAACATTTCTTAATCATTACAGTTTTTCTGCTTAGAAATGGGGACACAAATAGTATCTAACTTTTGCAGTGCTTGTGATGATTCAAAGTGATAATAAAATACTTAGCACAGATACTGGCACATGAAGAGTTTTCTAAATTTTACCATTATTATAATTTTGCATATTTTATTAACTTCTTGATTGTGTGAGGCTTTGTATTTTATTGTCATATAAAAGCAATGTAATTTGGTAATGAGTTTTATTTTTTCTATAAGAGAATAGAACTTTCTTATTTGAATAGAGTAATCTTAGAATCCTATTTGAATCTGGTTTAAATTACTCCTGAAAAACTGTGACTTAAGTTTGTTTTTATGATGCTGGAGTTTTTAGAAATAAATAATTTTCTACTTCTCTATTCTATGACTTTGTTTAATTGTACTTGTATGTCATCATTTATTAATTTTCTGTATGTTGTCTGGTCCATCCAGACTACATATTTGTTTGGATATTAGCCACTAGAACTTTTAATATTTTTATGTGAATTATAAAATAAACTAAAAGTATGAGGGCAATGTTCACACTTAGAAAATCAAATTTCTTTTACATTCTTAACTTGATAGTATAGGCTTTGGGGAATTATTTTCCATGGTTGAGTAAGTTTTTGGAAAAATTCTATGTATTCTTATATTTTCTTGAAAATGCTATTATCTTAGTGCTATTTCTATGAAAAATTTAAAAATATACCACTGCTATGATCATTAGAGTTAGTTCTTTTATTATCTATATTGATTGAAGTCTATATATTATCTATATTTATTGAAGAGATCTCTTCAAGAAAATTAGAGATACCAAGGGAAAATTTCATGCAAAGATGGGCTCAATAAAGGACCGAAATGGTATGGACCCAACAGAAGCAGAAGATATTAAGAAGAAGTGGCAAGACTACACAGAAGAACTATACAAAAAAGCTCTTTATGACCCAGATAACCACGATGGTGTGATCACTCACCTAGAGCCAGACATCCTGGAATGTGAAGTCAAGTGGGCCTTAGGAAGCATCACTATGAACAAAACTAGTGGAGGTGATGAAATTCCAGTTGAGCTATTTCAAATAATAAAAGATGATGCTGTGAAAGTGCTGCACTCAATGTGCCAGCAAATTTGGAAAACTCAGCAGTGGCCACAGAACTGGAAAAGGTCAGTTTTCATTCCAATCCCAAAGAAAGGCAATGCCAAAGAATGCTCAAACTACTGCACAATTGCACTCATCTCATATGCTAATAAAGTAATGCTTAAAATTTTCCAAGCCAGGCTTCAACAGTATGTGAACTAAGAACTTCTGGATGTTCAAGCTGGATTTAGAAAAGGCAGAGGAACCAGAGATCAAATTGCCAACGTCCATTGGATCATGAAAAAAGCAAGAGTTCCAAAAAATATCTACTTCTGCTTTATTGACTATGCCAAAGACTTTGACTGTGTGGAGCACAACAAACTCTGGAAAATTCTGAAAGAGATGGGAATACCAGACCACCTGACCTGCCTCTTGAGAAATCTGTATGCAAATTAGGAAGCCACAGTTAGAACTGGACATGGTACAACAGACTGGTTTCAAATAGGAAAAAGAGTACGTCAAGGCTGTATGTACTCTTATTGTCACCCTGCTTATTTAACTTACGTGCAGAGTACATCATGAGAAATGCTGGGCTGGATGAAGCACAAACTGGAATCAAGATTGCTGAGATAAATATCAATAATTTCAGATGTGCAGATGACACCACCTTTATGGCAGACAGTGAAGAACTAAAGAGCCTCTTGATGAAAGTGAAAGAGGAGAGTGAAAAAGTTGGCTTAAAGCTCAACATTCAGAAAACCAAGATCATGGCATCTGGTCCCATCACTTCATGGGAAATAGATGGGGAAACAGTGACACAGTTTATTTTTTTAGGCTCCAAAATCACTGCAGATGGTGATAGCAGCTATGCAATTAAAAGACGCTTGCTCCTTGGAAGAAAATTTTATGACCAACCTAGATAGCATATTAAAAAGCAAAGACATTACTTTGTCAGCAAAGATCCTTCTAGTCAAAGCTATGGTTTTTCCAGTAGTCATATGAATGTGAGAGTTGGACTATAAAGAAAGCTGAGCACTGAAGAATTGATTCTTTTGAATTGTGGTGTTGGAGAAGACTCTTGAGAGTCCCTTCGACTGCAAGGAGAGCCAACCAATCAATCCTAAAGGAAATCAGTCCTGAACATTCCTTGGAAGGATTGATGTTGAAGTTGAAATTCCAGTACTTTGGCCACCTGATGCGAAGAACTGACTCATTTGAAAAGACCCTGATGCTGGAGAGGATTGAAGGCAGGCGGAAAAGGGATGACAGAGGACGAGATGGTTGGATGGCATCACCGACTCAATGGACATGAGTCTGAGTAAATTCTGGGAGTTGGCAATGGACAGGGAGGCTTGGCGTGCTGCAGTCCATGGTGTCGCAGAGTCAGACATGACTGACTGAACTGAACTGATTGAAGTCATGCTCTTTTCCAACCTTAAATCAATAATATTTGGGGCTATAAGAGAATCATGCAAATAAGCACATGTGTTTATGAATGTATGTAGTATGTAATATTTTTTGCTTACATTTTACATAATATATTAGGATATGTGGACCTATAAGCTATCTAATTTGGGTAGGTCTGTAATTAACCTAATTAAATCAGAAAAAGGAGATATTACTACATTCTTAACACTCTGATCATGGTAACTATTGGAGATGCTGGCATTTGCATGTTTAGTATAGGGCATCTCAGTACTAAAAATTGTTTGTAGAGATTCTAAAGACTTTGTTGGATCCATGTTATCTAATTAAGAAATGACAGGCAATCAAAGGCTAATTGATGGTTTTCTCAACTACTGATAGTAATTTAGTATATTTCATCCTCTATGCCTGGACTTCCTTGGTGGCTCAGGTGGTAAAGAATCTGTCTGCAGTGTAGGAGACTTGTGTTCCCTGGGTTGGGAAGATCCCTTGGAGAAGGGAATGGCTACCCACTCTAGTGTTCATACTTGGAGAGTTCCATGGACAGAGAAGACTGGTGGGCTTCAGTCCTTGGATTTACAAAGAGTCAGACATAACTGAGAGACTGATACTTTCTCTTCACCCTTTATCCCTAGTACCTTGAAATAAATTTATGGAATGTGCTATATTTTGATGATTATATCAAGGATAGAAGAACCAGGCAATAAGTGGATCCTTAGGCTTCTCTTCTTTGTGGGAATAGATTTTTAGGATTGGAATATACAAGAGACAGATATTTGATAGTTTAATTTTCCTCTTTACTTACTTCCAGTCTTCTGACAATCATGGGTTTTGAGACCTAGATCTTAAGTATAATTACCCAGATCCTAATTTCCTCATGTATGTGATGCTTCCTTTAAGAGTTCTTTTGGAGATTAAGTGAGATACTTTATGTGAAGTGCCTGGCATATAGTGATGTTCAACACACTTATACTATTTTTGACCTAGTGTTTTCTTTCTGTCTTTTCCCTTTTGTTTTAACAGTTAAGGTTTTTAACCAAAAGTATGTTTTGCCTCTTCCATTACTAATGATCCATAATTGATTTATTACTCCAAAGTGGAGTACCCAGGAGGCATGCAGGATGACCCGGGGGGGTCTATGAAAAATGTTAAAACTTCTACTGATATTTTAAATTTTTATTTAAGAAAATAAAAACAGGTTTAATAATATTTAAAGGCTAGGATTAGTATTTATATGTAATGTATAGATAAATACATTGAGTATAGATGCTGAATTTTTCTTTTTTCTGAATGGGAATGCTTGATCAAAAAAGCTTAGAGATCATTAATCTATAACTTAGTGCCAGAAAGCAGATTTATGGATGACAGGAAGAAGCACTTGGAAAAAGTCTTTCTGAAAACTTTCTTGGGGTACAGAGTTTCAGTAAGTCACAAGGAGTTAATCTAGCTACAGATGTCTGAGGGCAGTGTGGAGTGTTACTGCTTGGTTCTTTTGAATTTTTGGCTTTCCGTAGGGGAACTTCAGTATAGTTTTAGCATAGTTTTGTTGTTGTTGTTGTTGTCATTGTTGAAGAAAGAATCACTTTGTTGAAAACTGGTTTGTTCCACATCTTCTATCAATATTAATATGGTTGCGATTTTATTTGTATAAAAAAAAAGATAAAAATGCACAGATAATATATAGTACAAACTCACTGTAAACACCCTTATTAAGCAATAGAAAAGACCTCCATCTTATAAAATGAATACATTCAGTTAAATTGGTTGCTTTGGTAGTCAGACGAGTGTTGTAAAACTCCTTGTTGGGATTCATATGCTAAGATTTTATTACATTTTGGAATACATAAATAAAAGCTCATGCAAAGAAGTAGTCTGTACTCCTGTCATTGGGACTCAAACACAAATACTAGAAAGATTTTCCATGAGCCTAACTTCATTTAGGATGAAGACACCTTTGCCAAACTGTGACCTACAGGAGAAATCTTTAATTCTGTTGGATTTCAAAGCCATTTCACAATGCTGCTTCCAGCATCAGGAAAAACAGTTTTACAGAATAGTAGGTAGTTTATTTTGAGAGTCCATTTCAATGATTATAAACCTCTGTTCTTGACATTGATGGTTTACTTAATAGTTTGGAAATTGTGCATACTAACAAAGCATGAAATGCTTTTAAATTGTTTTATGAACAGTGTCAGTTACAGAATGGGCTAAATTCACTTTGACTGCAGAGGCTCATTACTGTGGCGGTCAAGATGCTCTACCACTTTCAGTTAAAGCTATTCTTTTTAGTGATTCAAAGCCTATTTGGCACTCCTTTAAGACTAAAACTAGACCCTAATTATACTATCATGGAAAGTACTAAAGTCACTGTTACCATTTGTTTCTCTACAATCCTTGAAGCAGTATAAAATACTAGTGTTCTGAGTAGCATTCTATTTTGCAATATTATTAAGATTATTCTGGACAAAGAATATATGTTAGGAAATATATCTGATGAGATTTTCAAGGCTGATCACATTATTTGATTACTTGTAGAGGATGCAGATTGACCTGGCCTGTGAACTGGGTATAAACAACTATAAGAAGAAAAGCCATCTAATGAATTCAAGTCAATTATATGCTGCTAATTTGAGCTATATGTGCATAAGGGAAACCTTTTATGGGAACACACACAGTTATTCCAGAAGATTGTTTTGCTATATTTATATGCAGACATTCAGAAAATATTTGCATGAAAGTAATGGCAATTCTGTCAACTTAATTTGAAATGAGTTTGAATATCAAAAAGACAATATGTATAAGAAATTGTCTCATGTGCCAACCATCATGGGATAACTCAGTAAAGCTCTTGATTTTTTGAAGATCTCAAAAGAAGTGACAAGAAATTGTACTTAAGAATCTTTTAAGGTTTAATAAGAATAGGAAAAGGAATTCTATAAAATCAAGCTGGGGACAGTTCTCAGGCCTTTGAAATGCGTTAGGTTGAAACACCTAATATGTTGTATTAATTGTAGATTAATATTGTGTTCTTTTAAAATTTTGTAAACAGTTCTGTGTTGTAGTACTTTAAGAGTTAATGTGCAGTTAATTTTCTAGACATGAAAAATTGTATCTCAAAAGTCTTCCAATTTCTTGAGTGTTTTTCTTTTGTTACTCTATATAGTGGGAGAAACATTAGATGATTTTATGATACTAATGTTAAGTTTGATCAGAACTGAAAGGTGCTTCAGTTCAGTTCAGTCATTCAGTCGTGTTCGACTCTTTGCGACCCCATGAATCGCAGCACGCCAGGCCTCCCTGTCCATCACCAACACCCGGAGTTCACTCAGACTCGCCTCCATCGAGTCAGTGATGCCATCCAGCCATCTCATCCTATGTCGTCCCCTTCTCCTCCTGCCCCCAATCCCTCCCAGCATCAAAGTCTTTTCCAATGACTCAACTCTTCGCATGAGGTGGCCAAAGTACTGGAGTTTCAGCTTTAGCATCATTCCTTCCAAAGAAATCCCAGGGCTGATCTCCTTCAGAATGGACTGGTTGGATCTCCTTGCAGTCCAAGGGACTCCCAAGAGTCTTCTCCAACACCACAGTTCAAAAGCATCAATTCTTCGGCACTCAGCCTTCTTCACAGTCCAACTCACATCCATACATGACCACTGGAAAAACAATAGCCTTGACTAGACGGACCTTAGTTAGCAAAGTAATGTCTCTGCTTTTGAATATGCTATCTAGGTTGGTCATAACCTTTCTTCCAAGGAGTAAGTGTCTTTTAATTTCATGGCTGCAATCACCATCTGTAGTGATTTTGGAGCCCCCCAAAATAAAGTCTGACACTGTTTCCACTGTTTCCCCATCTATTTCCCATGGAGTGATGGGACCGGATGCCATGATCTTAGTTTTCTGAATGTTGAGCTTTAAGCCAACTTTTTAACTCTCCTCTTTTACTTTCATCAAGAGGCTTTTTAGTTCCATTTCACTTTCTGCCATAAGGGTGGTGTCATCTGCATATCTAGATAGTAGGTAACTTTAAATTTCAGAGGGGACAGATGATAATCACCATTCAGTAAGTGCCTACTGTATACCAACTCTTTTGCTAAGTTTATGAGGATAACATAATCCTCATATTAACTCTATGAGATATGTAATACTGTCCCCATTTTACAGAGGAAATGAATTCTAGAGCAATAAATGGACTTTCTAAATGCCACACAACTAGGAGAATGTTAGAACTGGGATTTGAGCTAAGAGCTCTCTGGCTCCAAAGCCCATATTCATTTTGTAGAATTATGTGTCCCACAGATGGGAATTTAAAATAGCATTATTTAGCCATAAGTTGAATACAACTCTCATGAGAAATCAGCTTGTTCCTGTGTGGGTATGTGAATCACTGAGGTTTA
The DNA here is from genome assembly GCF_001704415.2 of Capra hircus. Classification (NCBI taxonomy): domain Eukaryota; kingdom Metazoa; phylum Chordata; class Mammalia; order Artiodactyla; family Bovidae; genus Capra; species Capra hircus. Next base: position 21,828,802 of record NC_030835.1, read on the forward strand.
CTTGCTGGTTTGTTTTGACTGACTTAAGAGCTGCGTCTCTAGAAGGCAAATGTCTCCATTTACTACTTGGAATAATAAATAAGGGCCATATTTGTAGAAACATGTTGTATCTGCTGGGAACCAGCATCTACTTTTGATGCAGAAGGAAAATATGCCCTTTGTTAGGCCCAACACATTAATTTTAAAGTGCCCAGAGCGGCCCCAAACAGCTGAGATGCTACCTACTATTCCAAAATAGACAATAAAATCCTCTCTCTATTTGTAAAAAATAAAACTGTTCCTCCTTCTGAACAAGTTTTGTCAGTATAAAAGGAACTAAAAATGATGGCCTAGTGTTCTTTTTTATTTTGTATTGAGTTCTGCATTATGCTGCCATTATGGTGAAATCAGGAGCATTCAGTGTATTTCCTGGATATATTTGCTACCTGCAGGAACACTTGTTTAAAAAAAACAAAAAAAAAACAGCAGCTTAATTTCATAAAGATGTATTCTTAGGCCACACATCATTGTAAGTGGTTGAATAAGTAAAAGCATATATACATAAACATATTTTTATATTTCGTATAGAATGGTTTTCTTTTCCTTTTTCATCCCGTTTTTCTTTATAAAACAAGTGTTACTTAAAAAATTGTTCAAATTACTTAGACTATCTCCCTTGATATTTCATTTTTGAAGCTATTTAAGAATTTATTTATTTGAGAGTTTATTCATTTGTGCAATATACTGGATATCATTGTAATATTTCCCAACTCACAGTTTTATTTTCAGCTTGATTAAATATTTTTTAATTAGACTTTGTTCAGTTAAATTTCTCACAAAGGATCTAAATAGTTATTATAAAAATTCAATTAAAAAATTCATTTACCTCATGGTACATCTATTTCTGATTTATTAACTATGCCAAAGCTTTTGATTGTGTGGATCACAATAAACTGTGGAAAATTCTGAAAGAGATGGGAATACCAGACCACCTGACGTGCCTCTTGAGAAACCTATATGCAGGTCAGGAAGCAACAGTTAGAACTGGACATGGAAAAACAGACTGGTTCGAAATAGGAAAAGGAGTATGTCAAGGCTGTATATTGTCACCCTGCTTATTTAACTTATATGAAGAGTACATCACGAGAAACGCTGGGCTGGAAGAAGCACAAGCTGGAATCAAGATTGCCGGGACAAAGATCAATAACCTCATATATGCAGATGACACCACCGTTATGGCAGAAAGTGAAGAGGAACTAAAAAGCCTCTTGATGAAAGTGAAAAAGGAGAGTGAAAAAGTTGGCTTAAAGCTCAACATTCAGAAAATGAAGATCATGGCATCTGGTCCCATCACTTCATGGGAAATAGATGGAGAAACAGTGGAAACAGTGTCAGACTTTATTTTTGGGGCTCCAAAATCACTGCAGATGGTGATTGCAGCCATGAAATTAAAAGACGCTTACTCCTTGGAAGAAAAGTTATGACCAACCTAGATAGCATATTCAAAAGTAGAGACATTACTTTGCCGACTAAGGTCCGTCTAGTCAAGGCTATGGTTTTTCCTGTGGTCATGTGTGGATGAGAGAGTTGGACTATGAAGAAAGCTGAGGACCAAAGAATTGATGCTTTTGAACTGTGGTGTTGGAGAAGATTCTTGAGGGTCCCTTGGACAGCAAGGAGATCCAACCAGTCCATCCTAAAGGAGATCAGTCCTGGGTGTTCATTGGAAGGAATGATGTTGAAGCTGAAACTCCAATACTTTGGCCACCTGATGCAAAGAGCTGACTCATTTGACAAGACCCTGATGCTGGGAAAGATTGAGGGCAGGAGGAGAAGGGGACGACAGAGGATGAGACAGTTGGATGGCATCACCGACTCAATGGACATGGGTTTGGGTAGACTCATGGAATTGCTGATAGACAGAGAGGTCTGGCATGCTGTGATTCGTGGGGTCACAAAGAGTCAGACACGACTGAACTGAACTGAACTGAATTTGCCCTTTTTCTGTTCCCCTAACCCCACACCAGATCCGTAGTAGCTTTGAAAGTCAGTAGCACACATCCATAGTAGCTGTGAAACAAGGTGATTAGCAGTGACTGAAGTGGGTAGAATGAATTTGAAGCTCCAGCCCTCACCCCCAACAAAGCCTCATTTCCCTGAGATACCTGTCACTATTTAATCTGCCTTGTTGCTACTTAGAAAGCCTTACCCATAGGGTTTGTCTTTAATTGACCTAACTTAGAACTGCTCAGTGGGAAAGAACCAACTTCAGGAGGTTTGTTGTAAATGATTAGGAGAAATTGTTTAACTTCACAAGTCTTGAGGCCATGATATTAGTTAAAGAAACGAGAAGATGGCTGAAGACTTTAAAAGAAAAATATGGAGAATGAGATGTTCTTTGGGGGCTTAGAAAAGATATAATTATTTGGGGGGACCAGGAAGTCCAACACATGTGTAGGACTGTGGGCATGCCCAGGAAAGACATGAAAGGCCCTAGTCTCTCATGTTGGGCCAACCTTGATCTTGTGTGCAAACAGGGACTTAAAGATAGGGTAGAGTTTTAAAATGCAGACATAAAAGGCATAATTTAATACACACACACACCCTATTAAGAAAGGGGATACTTACTGAGTCAAAGCATTTAAGGAAATCTTACAAACATTAGCTGCACACTAGCTGAGCAGACAAGGCAGTGACTGTGTACAAGCTTTACATAATTAGACCAGGATAGTCATTGAAACAAAGGACAATAGCAGTAGTAACAGCAGCAGCAATGAGAAAACAAAAACAAAAAACAAAAACACTTGGAGGAAGGGATGAATTGATCTCCAGAGTTGTCACATTATAATAAATTATTTAAAATGCCAGTTTCAACAAATAACTATGAGACACACATGGACCATACGTTGAAAGGAAAATAATTAATAGGAATAGTCCCTGAAAAGCTCAGATACTAGACTTATTAGACAAAAATTTTATATTAGTTAATTTAAAAATATTCAGAGAACTAAAGGAAGCTATCATGGAAAGCTAAAACAAAGTAAGAGAGAAACATCTTGCTAAATAGAGATTACAAATAAAAATTATAAAAAAGAATGAAATAGACATTCTGAAATTAAAAAGTACAGTAACTGAAGTGAAAAATTTATTAAAGGGACTTAAAAATTAACTAAAGGAGACACTTTAAAATTTAACTTTAAATTTAAAATTAACTAAAGGAGCTGACAGAATGAATCAGCAAACTTGAAGATATGCCAATTGAGATTAATCAGTCTGAGGAACAGAATATAAAAGTATCAAGAAAAATGAACATAGCCTATGGGATACTCTCAAGTACACAAACACTCCAGTATTCTTTCCCGAAGAATCCCATAGACAGAGGAGGCTGGTGGGCTATAGTCCATGTGGTTGCAAAGAGTCAGACACAACTGAAACAACTTAGCATGAACACATATAAACATATATATAAGGAGAGTCCCAGAAAGAAAGGAAAGTGGCAGAGTTTATTGAAAGAAATCTTTCCATTAATCTTTCCATGGGAAACATTAATTTTCACAGTCAAAAAACTCCAAGTATGATAAACTTAGATCTACATCTAGACATTTCATATTCAATCTGTCAAAAGCCAATTTAAAAGAGCACTTGAAAGTAGCAAGAGAAAACAGACTTGTTATGTATGGTGGCTCCTCAATAATATTAAGAACTGACTTCTCATGAGAAATCATGGAGGCTAGAAAGAAGTGGGTAATATATTCAAACTGCAGAAAGATAAAGAATACACCAAAGATAAAGCAAAGGAAATTAAAGCATACCACTATGGGATGGGAGAAAAATTACCTAGTAAGAGATTAACATACAAAATATATAATGAACTCATACAATTCAATAGCAAAAAATCAGTCTTTTTAAAAATGATCAGAGGGCCTGAACAGACATGTTTTCAAGGGAGACATACAATGGCCAACAGGTACATGAAAAGTTGTTCAACATCACGAATCATCAAGAAAGTGCATTGAAACTACAATGAAATATCTTCTCATAATACATATTAGAATGGCGCAATATATATGTGTGTTGTTCATCATGTTGTATATCATAAAGTTACACAATGTTGTATAACAACTATATCTCAATAAAGCTGGGAAAAACTCTGTATAATAATTAAACTCTTTTCTTCAAAGTGAAAGTGAAAGTCACTCAGTCATGTCTGACTCTTTGTGACCCCATGGACTAAATAGTCTGTGGAATTCTCTAGGCCCGAATACTGGAGTGGATAGCCATTCCCTTCTCCAGGGGATCTTCCCAACCCAGGGGTTGAACCCAGGTCTCCCACATTGCAGGCAGATTCTTTACCAGCTGAGCCACCAGGGAAGCCATTTCTTCAAAGATGATATAGAAATAGTAAATAAGCCCATAAAAAGATACTTAGCATCATTAGCAATTAGTGAAATGCAAGTCAAAACTACAATGACTTGCTACTTGATACCCATTAGGAAGGGGTCTTAAAATCTAAGACAGAAATGTAACATGTGTTGGCAAGGATGTGGAGAAATTAGAATTTACACATTGTTGGTGTGATTGAAAATCATATTGCCACTTTGGAAATTAGTCAGCCAGTTCCTTAAAATGTTAAACATATGACCCATGTGTCCCAGCAATTCCAACCCTAGTATATACTAAATACAAATGGAAAACTATTCCCACACATGAATTTGACATGAGTTTGAGCAAACTCTGGGAGACAGTGAAGGACAGGGAAGCCTGGCATGCTGCAGTTCATGTGGTCGCAAAGAGTCAGACACGACTTAGAGGCTGAACAACAACAACAAGTAAATTTGTACATGAATATTCATAACAGCATTATTCAAGATAGTCAAGAGTGGAAATAATCCGTTGTCCATCACCTGAATAATGGATGAATGAAATATGGCCCCTCCGTGAAATGAAATAAAAGGAAGTAAAAGAAAGTACTGGCGTGTACTACAACATGTATACACTTGAAATATTAGGCAAAATGAAAGCAGTCACTCATAAAAAACAAAAATATTGTATTTTTATTTATATGACTAGGCAAATCTATAGGGGCATAAAGTAGATTTGTGGTTATCAAGGTTCTGAGGAAGAGCAAGTGGTGAGTAATTGACTGCTGTTGGGAACCATGTCCCTTTATGAGTTGATGAAAAATTTCAAAAGTCAATGGTGACGGATGCACAACTTTGTAAATGTACTAATACCCACTGAGTTGTATCCTTTAAAAGGGTGAATTTTAAAATATATGAGTTATATATCAACAAAACTTTTATTAAAACACTATAGATATTTTTCCATTTTGTGCTTTTTGCTTTGTTAAGTGAATCAGTAAATATGATCTGATACTAACCCCTTGGAATTCTCAGAAGCTTACCTATTGAAATAGTTTTGTACCACAGTGTGGAAATTATATATTATAGTTTTTTATGCATCATAGCAATATTGTTTTATTATCATTACTATCCTAACTTTCCGTATATTCTAACTTCCCTTCTATATTCTCAAACTTGATTAAGGAGTATCACTGTCCTCCCAGCTGTCCAGTATAGAAACCTAAAATACAATATTGAGTGGATGTTAAAGCCACAATATTCCTCCTAATTGATATTTTAGTACTACCTTTTACTCCCAATCTCTGTCTAGTTTGGGATTTCTCCATTTCTTACCCAGATGTTGCAGAAATTTTTTTACATAATTGATTGTCTTTACTTTCTATTTCCTTTAATAACCTTCTCTATGAGGGATGTCATGTCACCTCCTTACTGTTAAAAAGCCTTTGGCTCCCTGTTTCTCACAAAATTGTCTCAAAGTTTTGTTCTGGCATTGAAAGCAAAAGTGAAAGTTGCTCAGCCATGTCTGACTCTTTTTCACACCGTGAACTGTAGCCCAACAGGCTCCTCTGTCCATGGGGATTCTCTAGGGAACAATACTGGAGTGGGTAACTGGTCCCTTCTCCAGGGGATCTTCCCAATCTAGGGATCAAACTAGGGTCTCCCATATTGCAGGAGGATTCTTTACCATCTGAGCCACCAGAGAAGGCCACTCACAAATTGTCTTCAGTCTACCTTTGATCATGGGTTTTCTTTCTCTTTCCCTATTTCTTACTTTATCCTTTCCTTTAATTCATTAAAAACATATAAATGTGTCATACAGTAGGGATGGGGATTTGTTAATTTCCTTCTCTTACTACTCTTTATAAAACACATCTCATCCTGGAGTAGGAAATGGCAACCACTCCAGTATTTCTGCCTGGAAAATTCCATAGACAGAGGAGCCTGGTGGGCTACAGTCCATAGTGTTGCGAAGAGTTGGACACGACTGAGAGACTGACCACAAAACACATCTTGTTCTTAAGGCTTACCTGCTTACTCTGACCATCAACTTGATTCACACAGGGGAAGTGTTTTTCTCTGCTGGAGCACACTGCCTTCTTTTGACACCCCCAGAAACACAACTCTATTAAATTTCAGTACCCATAGCATCTAACTCAAAGCTTGTTCTAAGCATCAAATGAGATAATGTAGGTGAAACTATATGGCGCCTATAAAAATGTTAGCTGTTCATTTTCTCCCCCCTTTCCTCTTTCTTTTCATTCTCCTCTTCTTCCCCTTTCTCTTCCACTGATTATTAAAAAAAAAAATTTTTTTTTTTCTTATTCAGAGCCTGCACCAATGTTTACTTCTTTTCAGGAGGCTTTTCCTGTAATCTGCCTCCCCTGCATTCTGCCCTTATTTGTGCTCCCATAGAAGTATACCTGCAGAAAAACATCTATCATGGCATTTTACTGTTTATGTACCTTTGTACCTCTCTCCACAGTTAGGTTTTTATTTCCTCATACAAAAGGAAAATTTTTGTATGGCCAAAGCTACCAGTAGGGTTATGACATACAGTTATTAAATTTCCATTTAAAATAATTTTAGAAAAGTTCCTTAAGGAATAGAGTGGAATTATTTCTCATAGAGATTATGAGTTCAAAATAATATTTGTTATGATAGGCTTAATTTTTCTTTGATTTACTTTAGGTGATAATTATGTAAAAACTGTATTTGTGTAATAGTGAGCACTGGTAATATCGTTAAAACAAAACTTAGGACTTTTCTATTGATTACAAACATAGTCTGTTCACTCTCTATCATAATGTGGTCTTAGCATAAGGTCTTGTATATAGCAAATAGTCATTATTTATTTGATGGATCAAATAATGCATATTGAGTGAATGAATGCATATTGTGAAAGATAGTCCAAAGATCTTTTTTCTGTAAATGATCATCTTTCTTATTACATTCCAAGTATCTAAAAAAAATAAGATGAATTGAATTTGATTCATTTTGCTGGTAGGATATTTATATCAGAACTAAAGAAAAAGTGATTTGATTATATATCAATTGTTCATGATTAATCACTTAATAGTGAGTGATTGTCCCATTAGAAATTTTTTGTGCTATATTACATAAATGACAGAAACAATCTATGAGATTAAAATATATTGGGAAAGTAATTTTTATTCCAAATAAACTTTACTACTAATAATAAGTCTCTGTTGCTGCTGCTGCTGCTGAGTCACTTCAGTCGTGTCTGACTCCGTGTGACCCCATAGACAGCAGCCACCAGGCACCCCCGTCCCTGGGATTCTCCAGGCAAGAACACTGGAGTGGGTTGCCATTTCCTTCTCCAGTGCATGAAAGTGAAAAGGGAAAGTGAAGTCGCTCAGTCATGTCTGACTCCTAGCGATCCCATGGAATTCAGCCTGCCAGGCTCCTCCATCCATGGGATTTTCCAGGCAAAGTACTGGAGTGGGGTGCCATTGCCTTCTCCGAATAAGTCTCTACTGTATAATAAATATTTTAAAATATTTATAAATTGTAAAGCATTACACCTATTAGAAAATATGTAGTCTGAGTGTTGAAGCAGTGCTATGCATTCCCCCCACCCCCTACTTAGTGGTTTCTTCTTAAGCTCTGTAATCAAATAAATTTCCATAGTCACTCAGAAGTATAAACAAAGAACACTCAAGGTGCTTATATATTTTACATTTAGTGAGGGTGTCACACCAGGAAAACCAAAAGACTTGCAACTGAATCAAAGTGATTAAATGTAATGAATTACATAGATTAAGCAATTAATAAACTGTTGAACAGAGAGAATGTTTAAGTGAACATTTTTGTTAGAGAATAAATTTTAAAATGTTAGTTAGTTCTTCATTGCTGCTATTGGTTTGTTTATTTAGTTCAGTTTTCATATTTGGTTAAGATCATTTCTGGAATAAGAAATATTTGACTGGCTTCTCATTTTTTCCAAAAGTATAAAGATTAATTAAAATTGGTAATGAAAGAAAAAGTAAAGAGAGTGGTGGAGGTGTTGCAGGAAGGGGGACCCCTTCCAAAGCCTGAAACTGGGCTCTTGTCTAACACTCAGAAACGAATTATCCAAGGAGACACATGTGCTGACAAAGCAAGATATTTTATTGGGAAAGGGCACCTGGGTGGAGAGCAGTAGGGTAAGGGAACCCAGGAGAACAGCTCTGCCACATGGCTTGCACAGTCTCAGGTATTATGGTGATGGGATTAGTTTCTGGGTTGTCTTTAGCCAGTCATTCTGACTCAGAGCCCTTCCTGGTGGTGCAGCCAAGATGGTTGCCAGCAAGAATTCTGGGAGGTGGTCGGACATATGTTGTCTCCTTTTGACCTTTCCTGAACTCTTCTGGTTGATGGTGGCTTATTAGTTCGGTGTGCCTTACCAGGACCTCCTGTTGTAAAAGAACTCATATAGATGGTTACTATGGTGCCTGGCCAGGGTGGGAGGTTTCAGTCAATGTGCTTTCCCTAACAACTTCCCCGAGAGACTTCATACTCAGGAAACTTCTTGGGAATTGGGGCGGAGGTCACTTTCTTCTGTAACTTCTTCCTGCTGTGCATGGGTGTAAGCCTGTCTAGCAGAGCAGAAGTCTCTCTCTACCTGATCTAAATCAAGCCTGAAACCAGCATTCACCCTTGTAATGACAGCAATTTAATTAGAAACTATTGGCTCCTCTCAGAGATGAAATAGACAGGGGCCAAACAAGATACCTAACAGGATGGTCATTACTGGTCCCCAGAAACAGAAGGCAACATTTGGGGTGAGGGCTGCAGGGTTTGTGACTTTGATTGGTTGGTGGTGAGGCAACAGAGCTGTGCTCCAGGAATCTTGTTCTCAGCCTGAAGTTACCATCCTCCGCCTGGGTGGGGGCCCCAGTTCTGTAGAAGAACTCAAAGACATCGTTATGCATACTTTTTTGAGTCGGAACCCGGACTCTGTCTCGAGGCTGTACCACCATTTGATTGTTTCTCCTTTGTTTCTGTATCCCTTCCCTTCCTTGATTAGCAATTATTTGAATCCACCCTTTGGATCTCAGGGAAAGTCAAGGAGGCTGAATGAAGCCTATATCCTAGAGGCAAGAAATGGAGAACACAGAACAGATCTGTACTCCAGAGCCCCACAGAGTCCTGCTCAGTTCTAATTTAGGGAACTAGGCAACTATGACTGTGATAACTTCCTGTCAAAATAGGGCATAGGACTGTCTCAGCTTGGAGACTAGACACTGAATTGGAAGTATTCCTGAGTTCCAAGTCCTAGATCTGAGTCTTGTATGATTAAAATCTCAGTCCCTTGGTCTGCCATTTTGGTGTAACAGACTCAATTAGAAGTAGTGGAGCATTGATAACTGGAATTTTAATAGACAGAATAAATCTCAATTCTTTTTAGAAGAATAGGCCTGAAACCCGGTCTGGACCTGGCACTTTGGGGATACTTGTAGCCAGGTAGCCGGTTGCCTAGTTTTATAAAAAGTAAATTTGCAGTTACTAGCTTCCAACAGACATTGTTTTGAGAATGGTGGCATCCAAACCTGACATGACTCAGAAAACTCAAGTGTTTAGCAATACAAGGTCTAGTCTGAGATTATACCCATAGTATCACCTTGTTATTTCCCAGGATGTCTGAACCATAGTAACTCTATTTTGACTTTTAATTGTAAAATTTTCCTTAATAGCCAAAGCAGATGTCACCATTAATGATGTCAGTGTTTCTCTAGGTATGAGAAGATGCAAGAATTGGGACTCATAAAATCTTTTCCTAAAAAGATCTAACTATCTGAAGGCCTGCTCTGCCAGTTTTTCTCAGAGCACAGAGTGCCTCATTCCTGATTTTTACTCTGAACTCCTTTCAGGGGAGTTGAAGGTAAGCAGCTGCAGTGGCCATGATTTAACCTTTGTAGACGGAGATGGCAAGTGTCAGTTTTCAGTTGGCAGAGCCCCTTTTTGCTCATAAACTTGACCATGGTTTTGAGGGGGGGATTTCATGACCATTTTATCCCATGGTGCTGAGAATGTCCATTATTAGTTTTGGCAAAGATTTTGTTAACAGGTGACTCAATGTGCTATTACTGGACTAGGCCATAAAATAGTATCCAAAATTCTCTGGATCACCTGTCTTACTAGCCTCTTGGTTCAGGAAAACATTCCTCCTTGTTGCTTCTTCCCATATCTAGAGTTACACTGTTACCATCATCGATCTCACAGGGGACTATATATTATTTTATCAGAGGCCTCAGTCACACATTTGGCAGTATAAGAAACAGCAATTTTGCAAAACAGGTGAAATACAAATAATATGTTATTTGTAAACAGTATTAGTAAAGTCATACCTAAGACTTAAGAGCTTCCATTAGATGTAGCCCAGAATATCCCAGGTCATCTGAGTTAGTCTACTCTGTATGAATCTTTATCTTCCAGGGAAATTATATATTGGCATTGTCTATAGGCACATAGCCCATGTTTTTAGTGTTACTAGACTGATTATCCTTAGTATGATTTAATTGTTACCAACATACAGGAGCCTTTAAACCTAAATTACCATGGCCTGGTGTTATCTATATAAATCCATCCCATAACTGTGGGAGATTTTTTCCTTTGCTGAAACTTTGCTTTTGCTCTGATTGAACTTGAATAATAGAAGAAAACTCAAATTTATGGCCAGAGTCAGAGTAGGCATTATTAATTGACCAGGTGAGGGGATCACATCTAGTAATATAAATAGTGACCTGAATATGACTATAATTTTTTTTTAAGTAAATGTTCTCAGGGCCAACCAGTTAGAGCCTTGTAGTAGAGAACTTTACCAAGGTAACCCAGAAATACACACAGGTAATTGGCCACAAACTCAACAATTGGATTGATTTCTAAAACTAGCATAGGGGAAACCACCTGCCCTGGCCAGGCACCATAGTACCCATCTATATGAGTTCTTTTACAACAGGAGGTCCTGGTAAGGCACACCAAACTAATAAGCCACCATCAACCAGAAGAGTTCGGGAAAGGTCAAAAGAAGACAACACATGTCCGACCACCTCCCGGAATCCTTGCTGGCAGCCATCTTGGCTGCACCACCTGGAAGGGCTCTGGCTCAGAATGATTGGCTAAAGACAACCCAGAAACTAAACCCATCACTCAAGACTGTGTGAGCCATGTGGCAGAGCTGTTCTCCTGGTTTCCCTTACCCTACTGCTCTCCACCAGGGTGCCCTTTCCCAATAAAATCTCTTGCTTTGTCAGCACATATGTCTCCTTGGATAATTCGTTTCTGAGTGTTAGACAAGAGCCCAGTTTCAGGCCCTGGAAGGGGCCCCCCCTTCCTGCAACAAAGGGATGATACTGATGAAAATGTGAAAAGTGAGAATGTGTAATATTGGTGTGCTTTTATAATTAGGCATATTATTTAATGTATTATTTAAATAATAATTGTGTTATAGTAAAGCTCAGGGAACTCTATAAAGTTATGTTAGGCTTTATTATTATCAATGGATGAAATTCTCTCTGTCCTCTGTTTTTCACTCTCACCTCTTCTCATTTTCTGTTTTTTTCTCTTTCCATCTCTCCCAATACACCTTATGAGCTTAGGCCTAAAATTTTTAGTTTTATATTTGGCTGTAATTGTAACTAGCAGAGTGGCTTTGAACAAGTTATTTAAACATGTAGAGTTCTTAGATTTTTAACTAGTGGGTTCTATTTAATGATTTTGTAGCTCTTTGTAATTTTAAAGGTCATTGTTATGTATGTCTACTAATAGACTAATCCTACTCTTCGGAAGGCTTGGTATTGCTTAAACTTTAGGTTTAATTGTTGAATTAACATATTTGATGAGCAATTTAAACTACAATCAATGCCACTCATTTAGTATGGATCTCAGATGTCCTTTTCTAATTACTGCCCCCTGAAACAAGCAACTCAAGATTGAATATCTCTTTGTATTCTCCAGAAAAACTTACATCCAAAATGTCAGTAAATAATGTTGATTTTACTGCAAGTAATTTAGGAGGAAGATTTTACCTTGTATACTTCATAACAAACTACATTCAACATTTTGTTAGACTTGTATGCACTTCAAAACTCATTTCTTTTCCATAACACTGCCAAGGATATTCTTTCACTTTAGTCTTCCTGGGACTGAGGCATTCAGCATCCCAACTCCTGGCTGCCTTGACTCTAGTTTATCTTCATTCAGCTTCATAAAAGCTTCTTTCCCCTTTATTTTATAAAAAGAAAAAAATTCATTCACAGTACATACAACCACCCAGCAATATACTCAGAAAATAAAGGGCCATCTCAATGTACTGGGAGCCAGTCTCTTCAGAGGGTAGTGGACATTGAACAAACAACCAAAAGGATTCTTATGGTAGAAATAGTCATCATATAGAATTGTTAGAAATAGTCATCATATAGAATTATGAATTTAAGAGTTCCAGATAATTTGACATCACAAAGCAGAGTGAATTTAGTATCCTTTAAGAACCAGGATGTCTATAAATTTGAAAGTTTATTTAGAAAAGTATTAATGAATATGAAAGGGCCAGCCACCCAGCGTTAGCCTTTGTTAATATTTTGATGATTTTTTTCAAGATAAGCGTATATGTTATATAATATTGCACACATAATATTCTATATAGAGAGACATTGTTATAAAATATTGCATACTTGTGTGTATATAGAGATATATATAGATATATATGCATATTTATAATGAATCTTTTAATTAAGGTCATAATGCACTTATAATCTTTTAATACAGGACATTTCGAACAAACATAAAAATAAAAATAATAGTATAAAGAACATCTATGTTTCCATCACCCATTTTCATAATTATCAATTCACGGCCCATCTTGTTTCGTCTGTGTCACACCTACTTCATCCCCCCACATATTATTTTAAAGCAAATCCCAATGTCATATAACATGCATGTATTTTCATTGTATATAATTTTATAGTTTACTTTTTCATTGCATGTTCTATATCAAACATTTCCTGATGGAATTAATTTTTTTGAAAACATAGGTACAATTGAAACATATTGTTACATTGAATGGATAGAGTATAATTTATTGAACAATACTCTACTGCTGGAATTCTAGTTTTTTCCAGTTTTTGATGTTATAAACAATACTGGATTGAGAATATTGGTTCATATTTATTTTAATTTCTGATCATCTGCTTTGAATAGAGTTTCTAGAAATGAAGTTATAAGTATACTGAATGTATTTGAAACCTAGCGTAGCGACTTCTGACTGCTTTAATTTTAATTTTTCAAAAACTTTAATTTTTGATACCTTGTTTGAAAAACAAACAGGAAACTATATAAGGCAGTCTTTATAATTTCTATTCAGATGAAAAATTGCTTCACGAGTGTCTTACAATGAACTTAATTGCTAAGTCTTGTGTTTGTTCTGATTGCTCCACTGATATGCCATTTCCTGTCTCTCTCCCTCTCTTCAGGTTTTCCTATTATTTGAGACAAAACAATATTGAAATTAGGCCAATTAACAAATGGAGCTAAACTCTATGTTGGTTAGGTGACTTACCCATACTCATAAATAATGAATGATAGGACTCTACTATAGGGACGTCTAGTAGTAAAAGCTTATGCATTTAACTACTACATTATACCTCAAGTAACAACTAGTCTGAAACTTCATATGAGAAAGGGGTCTCTATGGGCTGAGATGGCTAATGTAAGTGGAAATGATGCATTTTGACGAATAATTGAAATTCAGATAGCCATCCATTCAGCAATGGTAGTGTAGGGTGGGGTGCAGAGATTTATAAAAATACTTCCACGATTCGTTTCTTAGGTAGGAGGTGGGCTCGGGATTGGGAACACGTGTACACCCGTGGTGGATTCATGTTGATGTGTGGCAAAACCAATACAGTATTGTAAAGTAAAGAAAAGTAATAATAATAAAGAAAGAAAGAAATTTAAAAAAAAGAAAAAAATACTTCCACGAAAAAGATAGATATTTGGAGTAATAAAGAGACAGATCAGAAATTGACCTTAAAATTCTAAGGTTATTTGAGGCCAGAAACTTTAACAAGTAATTGCTGAGATGCTTCAGTGCGTTACAACTTATAAGCAATAAAATGTTCTCTGTTCTTTAAATATTACTTTATATCCTTTACTGCTAAAATGGTTTGACTTTCACAACTGTGAATTAATAAAGTATTGATTTTACTTAATACTTTTATTGAATGGGCATTTAAAAAAAATGGGTACTACTGTTCTTGAAATAAGTTTGGACCAGTTTAGAACCGCAGAATATTTTAACTTGAGCAATATAGGACAACTTCAGTGATTACAGAACAGCAAGGATGTCAGGGCATTTAAGTTCGCTCAGTTCTGTGGCTGAACTCCTAAGAGAGATTCTGGGAGAGATTCAAAGTCCTGTCGAAAGTGCAGGGAAGAGAATCATATAAATGTATAAAGTTCTGTGGATTTAGTGACCTATAAACAATGGTACTTTTTTGGGGGTATATTTAGTGATAGTCTTCTATTCCCATTTTAAAGCAGTGCAAGAATTTCTCCTTTGATAGTTCTGCTTTGCAGTTACCTGTCTAGATGGTGGTTCATGCCCTGAACTAGTAAATAGTATATCTTAAGAAAAATGCAGCTGAGTCTTTCTGTTTATATGAATGGAACTAATTTCACATAAATTTATGTGTTCTTTCTTTGCTCTTCAACCCTCTGTGAAACTTTAGGGCTTGCATTTTTTTGTGAATCTGTCTACTTCTACTATGAAATGCCTATGATTCTTTCTCTGGCATTCTGCTCAACAAGTACATATCCTGAAAGGCTATGTGTGTGCTGAGAAGACTTGAGTTTAACTTAAGGACAACTGGCAGAGAGGGGGCCTTGTTTGGGCCCTCAACTATATAATTTTAAAATAAAGAGATTAGAAAAATGAGGTATGCTGCTGCTGCTACTGCTAAGTCGCTTCAGTCATGTCCGACTCTGTGCGACCCCATAGACGGCAGCCCACCAGTCTCCCCCATCCCTGGGATTCTCTAGGCAAGAATACTGGAGTGGGTTACCATTGCCTTCTTCCATGCATGAAAGTGAAAAGTCAAAGTGAAGTCGCTCAGTCGTGTCCGACTCTTCGCAACCCCATAGGGTAAGCAAAAATGTTGCCCATTCTCCTGTCCCTCTATGTGTATTTCTACCAATGTTTATTTAATATTGCAATTAGAGTCCACTAGACTACATTTTTTGGAAAAAAAAGTCAATTGGTATAATTTCCTATGATCATTGTTTTAAAGGAAATTATATATCTGAACCTGAGTGAAGTCCATTTGAAAAATAGGTCCAAATTTTTTCATATTGTCAAATTCCTACATAGAGGACATTACAGTTCCATCTGGGGACATTAAATTTTTTCTTTGGTGTTATTATCAAGGCAAAATGGGTTCTTTATGAATCAGAGTCGCATGAAAACTCAAACAATGGTAGATTTGTGACCGAAATCAGCACTTAGGCATTCTGTTGTATTGACTTTAATGGAAGTTGAAAGCAAGTTATGTAGTTGCTGACACATGAGCTAATATCCCTTTAGTGACTATAGCTTTCTATTTCTAGGGTTCACTTCTTATATGGAGCATATTTTTACTGCTTGTATTATTCTTTAAGACGCTTAAGACAGTCCTTATATAAACTTTATTTACTCAATCTCCAAAGTTTGTCCAAGAACTAGAATGATAAGCTTAATCTCAGCAATTTTACAATTAGTGTCTTAACTTAAGCACTATTTTTGGTATCCCTGTGCTCTGCAAGTCATCTGGTTAATGTGTTTCCTTTTGTAGGATTTTACCGGAGCATAACAATTGGAACACAAAATAAACATTAACAGACATTTCCTTGTGTTTGCATTTTGTCACAAGGAAAACTTTTCTCATTTGCTGTTTTTATCCTTTTAATAGATTTGAGAGAATAGCACTGAAGCATGTATATTACTATATGTGAAATAGATCACCAGTCCATGTCTGATGCATGAAACAGGGCACTCATAGCCCGTGCACTGGGACAACCCTAAGGGATGGGGTGGGGCTGGGGGATACATGTACATCCATGGCTGATTCATATCAATGTATGGCAAAACCCGCTACAATACTGTAAAGTAATTAGCCTCCAATTAAAATAGTTAATTAATAAAAAGGTACTCCTTAAAATGAGTGGAATTAAGGATTTTGTATTTTAAAGGAACAATGTGCCAATATGAAGAGAAACACTTATCCAAATAGATTCTCTTCAAGGATAATTTTTAATTTTTGTGAAGTGTGCTCTCTGAAAAAAGGAGGCTCTGTATTTTCAGCTTTTTCTTGACAAATACTGGTGTTGTAAATTATCCAGCTGTTCTTCCTCTGTATGGATTTTGTAGTACTCAGAGCGATTTATAGGTCTACAGTGCAGCTGCTGAAAGTCATTTATTCTCAGTTCTGTATTAAATCCATCATATTCAAATACATTAGCATTCAGTACAGAACTCAAGGGCTTAAGACATTTCTTCCCTCCTGAGTTGCTGTCCTGCAAATGTTTGTAGAGAACACTGAAACAGCATCTAGAAATTATAGGGTAGATATGCACTTTTAGAGGGGCCCCTTTTAGTATTTCTATTTAGAGTATTTGAAATCCACTCACTTATTGATACAAAAGAAACAGTCACAAGGAGTCTCCTTGTCAACATTAACAGATTGGTAATACTAATGTGCTTACTTTGACAAATTAGGACTTCAGCTTGGTCTGCTCATTTGCTGTTCCTACCATATGTCTACTATTCAGATATATTCATGTTTCAGAAACTTCATTAATTGCAGTTTTTTTTTTTTTTGAAGAGCACCTGTTTGAAAATAAGTAAGGAAATTTTCACATTTCCTTTAGTTCTTTCTTTTCTACCTGAAGACATTTATTCCTCCTTTAGGTGGATAGGAAGCATTTTAACCAATAGTATAAATATAGAGTTTATATAGATCATTGTGTGTGTTAGTTACTTCAGGGCTTCCCAGGCGGCACCGTGGTAAAGCATACACCTGCTGGTGCAGGAGATGCAAGAGATGTGGGTTAGATCCCCGTGTTGGGAATAGCCCCTGGAGTAGGAAACGGCAACCCACTCCAGTATTCTTGCCTGGAAAATTTCATGAAAAGAGGAGTCTGGCGAGTTACAGTCCATCGGTCTTCAAGAACTGGACTCAACTGAGCCCACAGTTACTTGCTGTGTTACTTGCTTATTTTATTTTATTTTTTACAACACTCATGTTGTTGGCAAAATACTAATGAACGTTTGAAACATACTCGATGCTTGAGAATGAAGATATTTCTCAAAAATTTGTTTCAAGATAACTATATAGACAATATGACTTTCTCCTTATTATTTATTAATGTTAAAGCATGGCTCTTATTTCTTCTCTTTTATCCTTACTATGTATATTTTCAGATTAACTGTATATTTTTCTCAATTTTATTCTAGACAGGTCACTTGTTCCTCAAAAACCTTTAAGGACTCCAAAATTTCTGTTATATGAATTTTAAAATGGTTAACTTGATCCTCAAAGAAACCTATGATCTGGTCCCAAAAGTTTTCTTTCTTTCTTTATTACCACGTCGTTTCTCCTGAGTTATGATCCAACCAAAATGACTTGCTGGACTGACATGTGCCACACTTTTCTTTTTTACATTCTTTATTGATATTACTATTTTGCTCCCATATAATTATCTTTCCTCTGGCTTCATATGTTCAGTTTGAGCCTATAGTCAAAGACCATCTGCTCCATGGTCCTCTGAATTATAAGTAATTTTCGTTTCTCTTCCCCTTTTCTATCTCTTTTATGCCGTTATATTTTTTTACTTTATTATGGTAATTGCTATGCATATCTTATGTCCTTTTTTGTTGTTCTTGTTTAGTCCCTAAGTCATGTCTGACCTTTTGTGACCCCCATGGACTGTAGCCTGTCAGACTCCTCTGTCTAGGGGATTCTCCAGGCAGGAATACTGGAGTGGATTGCCATTTCCTTCTCCAGGGCATCTTCCCAACTCAGGGATTGAGCTGGCATCTCTTGCACTGGCAGGTGGATTCTTTACCGCTTGAGCCACCAGGGAAACCCTTATGTGCCTTACAAGATTATAAATTCCTGGATCATGGAGACTGAAATAGTTTAACTTTTATTTCCTACAAAAGTTAAGGCAATCTTACACACGTATGTGATAGTTGTTTAATTAATATTTATTGTGTTTAACTGGAATTTGTGGTTAAGTTAATAAAATACTGGTTTAAATGAAGATAAGTATAAACTCTTTAGTGTTTTTGAAAAATTATTCTGAGATGTGCATTACTCAGCCTTAGTAAGTGTAGTATTGCATACTGAAAGTAATTTATTTTTTAGTTAATTAGTTTGTTTTAATTGGAGGATGATTACTTTATAATATTGTGGTGGTTTTTGCCATACATCAGCATGAATCAGCCATGGGTGCACATATGGCCCCCCATCCTGAATCCCCTCTGTCTTCCCTCCCCACCCTATCCCTCTGGGTTGTCCCAGAGCCCTGGCTTTGAGTGCCTTGCTTCATGCATCAAAGTTGCACTGGTCATCTGTTTCACATTTGGTAATATACATGCATCAGTGCTATTCTTTCATATCATCCCACCCTTGTCTTCTCCTGCATAGTCCAAAGGTCTGTTCTTTATATCTGTGTCTCTTTTGCATATAGGATTGCACATAGTTTTGCATATAGGATTGCACATAGTTTTGCATATAGGATTGTCATTACTGTCTTTCTGATTTCCATACATATGCATTAATATACTGTATTAGTGTTTCTCTTTCTGGCTTACTTCACTCTGTATAATAGGCTCCAGTTTCATCCACCTCATTAGAACTGACTCAAATGTGTTCCTTTTTATAGCTGGGTAATAATCCATTGTGTATATGTACCATATCTTCTTTATCCATTCATCTGCCGACGGACATCTAGGTTGCTTCCATGTCCTAGCTATCGTAAACAGTGCTGGAATGAACATTGGGGTACACGTGTCTCTTTCAATTCTCGTTTTCAGTGTGTATGCACAGCAGTGGGATTGCTGAGTCATATGGAGTTCTATTTCCAGTTCTTTAAGGAATCTCCACATTGTTCTCCATAATGGCATTACCAGTTTGCATTCCCACCAAATGTGTAAAAGGGTTCCCTTTTCTTCACACCCTCACCAGCATTTATTGTTTGTAGACTTTTTGATTGCCGGCATTCTGACCAGCATGAAATGATACCTCATTGTGGTTTTGATTTGCATTTCTCTAATAATGAGTGATGTTGAGCATCTTTTCATGTGTTTGTTAGCCATCTCTATGTCTTCTTTGGAGAAATGTCTGTTTAGGTCTTTTCCCCACTTTTTGGGTTGTTTGTTTTTCTGGCATTGAGTTATATGAGCTGCTTGTATATTTTGAAAATTAATCCTTTGTCCGTTATTTCATTTGCTATTATTTTTTACCTTTCTGAGGGTTATCTTTTCACCTTGCTTGTAGTTTCCTTTGCTGTGCAAAAACTTTTAAGCTTAGTCAGGTCCCACTTGTTTACTTTTGTTTTTATTTCCATTACACTAGGAGGTGGGTCATGGAGGATTTTGCTTTGATTTATGTCATTGAGTGTTCTGCCTATGTTTTCCTCTAAGAGTTTTATAGTTTCTGGTCTTACATTTAGGTCTTTAATCCATTTTGAGTTTGTCTTTCTATATCATGTTAGGAAGTGTTCTAATTTAATTCTTTTACATGCAGCTGTCCCCTTTTCCCAGCACCATTTATTGAAGAGGCTATCTTCACCCCATTGTATATTCTTGCCTCCCTTGTCAAAAATTAGGTACCCGTAGGTGTATGGGTTTTTTTCTGGGCTTTCTATCTTGTTCTGTTGGTCTATATTTCTCTTTTTGTGCCAGTACTATACTGTCTTGATGACTGTACATTTGTAGTATAATCTGAAGTCAGGAAGGTTGATTCTTCCAGCTCCATACTTCTTTCTCAAGACTGCTTTGGCTATTTGGGGTCTTTTGTGTTTTCACATGAATTGTGAAATTTTTTGTTCTAGTTCTGTGAAAAAATGCCATTGGTAATTTGATAGGGATCACATTGACTCTGTAGATTGCATTTGGTAGTATAGTCATTTTCACAATATTGATTCTTCCTACCCAGGAACATGGAATATCTCTCCATCTGCTTATGACATATTTGATGTCATCTTTCATTAGTCTTATAATTTTCTGTATACAGTTCTTTTGTCTCCTTCAATCAGTTCGGTTCAGTTCAGTCACTCAGTCTTGTCTGATTCTTTGTGACCCCATGAATTGTAGCACGCCAGGCCTCCCTGTCCATCACCAACTCCCAGAGTTCATTCAAACTCACGTCCATCGAGTTGGTTATGCCATCCAGCCATCTCATCCTTTGTCCCCCTTTTCCTCCTGCCCCCAATCCCTCCCAGCATCAGAATCTTCTCCAATGAGTCAACACTTTGCATAAGGTGGCCAAAGTACTGGAGTTTCAGCTTTAGCATCATTCCTTCCAAAGAACAACCCAGGGCTGATCTCCTTTAGAATGGACTGGTTGGATCTCCTTGCAGTCCAAGGGACTCTCAAGAGTCTTCTCCAACACCACAGTTCAAAAGCGTCAATTCTTCAGCACTCAGCTTTCTTTCTAGTCCAACTCTCACATCCATACATGACCACAGGAAAAACCATAGCCTTGACTAGATGGACCTTAGTCGGCAAAGTAATATCTCTGCTTTTGAATATGCTATCTAAGTTGGTCATAACTTTCCTTCCAAGGAGTAAGTGTCTTTTAATTTCATGGCTGCAATCACCATCTGCAGTGATTTTGGAGCCCCCCAAAATAAAGTCTGACACTGTTTCCTCTGTTTCCCCATCTATTTCCCATGAAGTGATGGGACCAGATGCCAAGATCTTAGTTTTGTGAATGTTGAGCTTTAAGCAAACTTTTTCACTCTCCTCTTTCACTTTCATCAAGAGGCTTTTTAGCTCCTCTTCACTTTCTGCCATAAGGGTGGTGTCATCTGCTTAGGTAAGTTTATTCCTAGATATTTAATTCTTTTTGTTGCAATGGTGAATAGGATTGATTCCTTAATTTCTCTTTCTGATTTTTCATTGATATTATATAGAAATGCAAGTGATTTCTGTGTACTGATTTTGTATCCTACAACTTTGTTACATTCACTGATTAGCTCTAGTAATTTTCTGATACTATCTTTAGGGTTTTCTATGTACAGTATCATGTCATCTGCAAACAGTGAGAGTTTTACTTTTTTTTTTTTTTTCCAATCTGGATTCCTTTTATTTCTTTTTCTTCTCTGATTGCTGTAGCTAGGACTTCCAGAACTATGTTGAATAATAGTAATGAAAGTAGACACACTTGTCTTGTTCCTGTTTAGGGCAAATGCTTTCAGTTTTTCACTATTGAGAATAACATTTGCTGTAGGCTTATCATATATGGTCTTTACTATGTTGAGGTAGGTTCCTTCTATGCCCATTTTTTTAAAGAGATTTAATCATAATAGGGTGCTGGATTTTGTAAAGGCTTTTTCTGCATTTATATGTCTGATTTATTTTTGACGATGATTGAGATTCTTTTTTCCAGCTTTGTTGAGATATAATTGATATGTAACACTGTATAAGTTTAAGGTTTGCAAGGTGATGATTTGATACATTTATTTATTGCAAAGTTATTATCACCATAACATTGGCTAACTCCTGCATTACATCATATAATTACTGCATGTGTGTATGTATGTGTGATGAGAACATTTTAAAATCTACTCTCCTAGCAACTTTCAATTTTGTAGCATAGTATTAATCATCATAGTCACTATACATTACATCTGTACTGTACATCCTAAAGCACCCAGATAACTATGCTAAAAATTCTCAATATAAAAAATCCAAAACAAAATATGGAGGCCACAGTTTTAAATTATTGATTTTACCAGGATATAAACAATTATTGAGTTCTTTACTTTATTCTTGACATGAAATTATTTTTTGGTGATTTGACTATAGCAAAAGCAAATTTCACTTACAGATTTCATTTGATATTTCTAATTGTTTTCCCTTGGAAACTTTTAACTTTTAAAAAATTTTTATCAAATTGACTTGCAAAAAATCAAGAAAATCAAATAGTATTGAGAAACTTAAAGTGAAAAATAGGAGTCCCTTGGCCTTTCCCTCTCCACTTCCCAATTATTCTTAGCCTTTTAAAAACTCTTCTGTTGGTTTCTTGGATACTTAACTCTATGTTTGTAAATGTTAAAACTTTTTTTTCATTTATCTTTTATCAAAATAATACAGTAAAAGCCAAATAATGCTGTATTGAAGAATGACAGTTGCATGTCCCAAACTTCTTATCTTCTGGTTCTCATGTGTCTGAGATAACTACTTTAAATCTTTTAACTCTTCTAGTATATATACATATTTTTAAATATCACACAGTGTACTATTTTTGTTGACTTTTCAATATTAGATCTCTGCTGCTGCTGCTGCTGCTAAGTCGCTTCAGTTGTGTCCGACTCTGTGCGACCCCATAGACGGCAGCCCACCAGGCTCCCCTGTCCCTGGGATTCTCCAGGCAAGAACACTGGAGTGGGTTGCCATTTCCTTCTCCAATGCATGAAAATGAAAAGTGAAAGTAAAGTCGCTCAGTCGTGCCCGACTCTTAGCGACCCCATGGACTGCAGTCTATCATTAGATCTCTACTGACTTCCTTTTAGAGAAGATTAGGATTTTCTTAACAGTTTTATAAACACACATATACAGATCTTCCTTGTATTTTGATAGCGTTGTTTCCGTTTTTGGTTCAGCCATTATCAAGTGATTATGTTATAATGACTATATAAATGTTTTTTACTCTGAGCCATATAGGGTAATAGGTTTACAATTTGTTCCTGTATAAATTTTGGGTTTTTTTCCAAAGTTAATTATTTTTGTTTAGTTATTCATATACATACTAATTCAGACTCAGACTTTTTGCATAATCTGAAGCTTCATCAGTGTGATCAACCATATTGTAATGTCAGAATTGACTAGATTATCTGAAGTAAGAAACATGCTCCAAATCTCTTTGGCTTTCAACAACAGAAATTTAGTTCTTAATCACAATAGTTTTTCATTGTAATCACCACTAGACCTGTCCACACTATCTTCCTTGGAAGATTCAGAATGCTGGAGCAAATGTCAGAGGAGAAAAAAAATGTAAACCACATGCTTGCTTTTAAAGTTTCTGTGAAACATTACATTGAATCCCACTTATTTACTTGCCGAAATGAAATCAATAGCAAATAGCCTGCCATTGATGGGGCTGGGAAGAAAAAAATTCTGATGCTAGGAGAAGAGTAGAGAATATTTTTAAACAGTATAGTTTACCATGTGCATTGGGTAAAATGTAAGTTCAATTTTTCATGCTCCTTAGTGTTTTCTACTTTTTTCTCTTTCTACAGCATCCCATTCCTATTTTATCACTGTCATTTTAAACTCTTAATGTATCTTCCTGATTATACTGATGACTATTTTTTAATGACTTTTTTTATGTTTCTAGCATATATCACTTTTTTCCAGGTTTTTTTTTTTTCTTCTTTGTTTATTTTGGTCTGTGTTTCACGTTGGAGACTTTCATCAAGTGTTTGATGATTCTTTGGTCTATATTTGAATGAGGCATTAAAAAAGATGATGTGAGGATCTGTTTCTATATCTTATTTATTGACCTACTTCATTTTGGAATCTTTTGGGAGTTGGAGAACCTCAAGCCTGAGAACAAAAATATTTTTCTCAGGGCAGTTCAGTGCTTTCAGGGAAGTAATTTTTCATTTCCTGTGTGTAAAAGATGCTGGTTCCCAACTTTTTGCATTTGACGAGATAGAGGATGCTAGGGGGAGAGTCTTGTGACTTAGTACATGGACTTTTAATTAATCCATCTATTTCTACCTTCAATCTCACTGTTACTCTTTTTAGTACCTGAGGTCTCTGGGTATTGACTGCTATAGTTAAATTTCTCCCATGAAAATTATAGCACTCTCTTGGTGCTAATATCCAATGCAGGGGATGGGAGAGAGGTATATGTGGATATTCTATGTTCCACCATGAGAGATTTTGAATCTTGAGCCTATCTAAGGGTTCTATGAAATGAATCAGCTCTCTTTTGATCTTTATTCTCCTCTTTAAGCTATACCTTTCTCCTTTTTGTTAAGCACATTATCTGTCTTTCATTGCGTCCTCTCCCCTCATTTACTGAAAATCTCACTCAACAACGCCTTTTATTTTCTTTGTATCTGCTCCCTTTACTGTTTTAGCGCAACTGGAGGGAGAGAGGAGATAAACATGTTATGATCAAATTACCACAACTTGTTGGTAGAATTTCAAAATGATGGAATATGGGCCATTAGCAGATCATAGTTGAGACTTTGGCAGAAACACTGAGGATGAATGGTTGAGTCTAATTTTAGAAGATGGAAATATGGAGATAGGTGCCCAGGTTCTAAAAGCAAGACTGAGAGGGACTTGTACATGGTATGGCAAGTAGACCAGAAGAGCTGGTCAACAGGGTTTGGAAGAACATGTAGAGAGCTTTCAAAGCTAGATTACAGTGTTTTGATGTTATTTTTTAAAGTGTACATAAATTCTATTAGAGTTGTAGCTGCTTTCAAAAATTTATCCTGAATTGTTATATCTGATTATTACCTTCAAAATAGTAGAATTGGATTTTCCAGTCTTTTAAAAAAGGTTTTTTATATTTACTTGTTTTGGAAATGCTGCATTACAGCATCATGTAAGGGTACCTCACTGGTAGGAAATTTACGACATAAGTTGTGTTTTGTTAATAACTTCCTTTTTGTCCTTGCTGGGTTAATTTATCAGAGGGTGAATTCCACTTCTAAAATTTCATGAAGCTAGACAGTTATGTTATCTATAATGAGAAGAAGATAGGAGAGAATAAACACGTGAAAAATAAAGCCAGCCAGGTGAAAAGTAAAATTTGCAAAATGGAGGAAGTTCCCAAGGACCTGGCATTAAGCCAATGTTTCAAATCCATAACTATTATGGATTTTGGAGACACATTGAGTCTTTGGAGGCAGTGACTTGGAATTTGAATCATGATTCTCCCACTAGCTAACTGGACATGTTACTTAATTTTTTTGTGTCTTAGTTTCCTAACTATAAAACAGGTAAAATATTACCTCATTTAGCTGTTTAGAGGATAAAGTGAGATAATGAACCTGGAACATAGTAAGCCCTTAACATTTATCATTACAGCTTAAAAAATTAATAGTGAATTTTATTCTGAGGCACATAGAATATGGTTTTAACAGTCGGGTGACGTAAGTTTGAATTCCACTTCTTTTCCTTATTAGCAGCATGACTTTGGGCTAATTACTGACCCTCTCCGAGCTTATTTCCTTCTCAAAAATTGATCTATCTGAATCAAGTATATTAAATGAAATACAATGTATTAGATTCCTTATCCATAGTAGGTCCTTAATAAACTGCAGTGATTATTAATTTTTTATATTTCCTGAATATAAAATTTGTAATATAAAATCTTCTATTCAATCCTTGTTCAAATGTTTGTTTTTTGTTAAAAATTACTCTAGCAGATATACACAGCAAAAAAAAAAAAAAAGCTGTCATTACTGTATTGCTTTATTGTCTGATACATTTTTGTTTTATTGCAGTCCAGTCCCTGTAGTTTTGTGACTTAAATGTAAATTTCATCTCATCAGTGTTGCTTCATTTATTGAAGTTGAGGCTCTCATTCCCTAGGGTAGATGTCCTCTTCTGCTCTGATTTGCTAGTTCTTCATCGTGACAGCAAAATCGTCACAACTCTTGGCCCTGCCAACAGTGGAAGTGTGTATAAATCCCCAGAGTCTAGGATGTGAATCAGCTGGCATTTTATAGACTTCCACATCTGGCTCTTCTTTTTTAACCGGCATATCCTCTCCCTGGCATAGACTGAAGGGGTTATGAACAACATGCTTACCAACATTAAGCAGGGAGGCTGGAAAGCAGAAGATCCAGGTTTTTCAGTCGCCCTCTAAATCCTCCCTTGAAGGAGGTGTTTTTCCTTTTTCCTTTTTTTTTTTAATGAAGAGGTGCTTGTGAAGAATGAAGACTACCATCTGCACTTGTTAATATACCTTTTGGACTTTAATACTGAAGGTAAAGATTCTACACAATTCTCCATACTACAAATCAGTGTATTAGTAACTTTTCTCCACCTCTGACTTAAATCTCTCACAACAGTGCTGAGACATCCAGGAAAGTTGTTGAAAGTGGTGTTTATGATGCTATAATAAAATTATACCCAATCACAATAGTACTAGGCCTGAAATCAATGCAGTTCCATCAGGTTTTAAATTAGAGTGTTCTTTCAGGCTTCTGGGAGGTGACAACTGAAGTAAGAGCTCATTTGAGGAAGGAGGGTACCACGGCCTGGCAGCAATGGTTGACTAGTTTGAATAAATACTCTAGCCACTGCTTATTATGTCATGTTGGGTGCTTGCCATATGGCATTGCTAACCTCTGTGGACTTAGTTTTATTCAAATTCGTATGTTGTGGCATCAGATGTTCTCCCGTCCTCCCAACCAGGCAATTTGTGTAAGCATAAGATGTTAATTACTTGAACTTGTACAGTTCTTTCTTTGAAAATATTTTCCCCTCAAACACATATTTAAAGAATCCCGGAGTCTGTCATTTCAGATAGAGCAGTAATTTACTGTGATACCTGCCTTGGCTGATTACCATTGCTATTTTTACTTGTTCTTTTTATTATTTTGCACTATCATTTTTAGCATTATCTCTGCTTTTGTGGATTAATTTTTTCCTGAGAAATTTTAAATCACTGTAGACTTTGTGTAGAATTTGTGTTTCTTTCTGCCTCTGGTAGGGACATTTCTTTCCTTAAGATCCACAGGAACTCTTGTGAAACTACAGTGGGAATGTGAGTTGTTTGATTTTTAAAGGCAGTTATGCTTTTGTGGTTTGTGGGCATATAAACTTTTCTGACATTCATATATACTGTCAACATTTTATATTCTAAATTTCCTTTGTAAGATATCCTTATAATTTGTTCTATCTTGAGGTAGTTCCTATTTCCCATTAATGTAAGCTAGACAATCACATGGTCAGTAGTAATAAACTTTCTTCTCATCTTAAAACCTACATTATTATCTCAGCTTAGCTCCAGAGCCAGTTGACATTCTTTTTGAGTGGTTGTTCTGCTTTATGGCTTTTGAAAATTGTCCTGGAAAGGTTAAGAATACCACCTCTTTTAATCTTTCAGGTATAGCAATTTTTATAAAATAGCAGGTATTAGGTTGGGTAAAGTCTCTTCTTGTTTACTATGGGAATTAAAGTTCTTAAGTGACAATTCAGTGTTATTTTTCTATTAGTTGTGAAAATTTGTGATTTTTAGTAATAATCATTGTCTATTTTCTTTCTTCTTTCTCTTTTTCTTCTTTTCCATATATTTGTAATCTAAATAGATATGAGACTCTTGTCACTTTGATTGGGGCTTAGTGATTTCTACCCCCTTTCTTTTCCTCAACTCAATTTCAGACCCTTTGACTATTGATTACATCCTGACTCTTGTTTCTTTATCTCTTAAGTACAAATAATATTGTATTATTACACTATTACACTATTGAAATGCATTAAGTACTATAAGTGAGGTAATTTACATAAAACTCTTAAAACAATGCCTGACACATAGTAAATGTTACATTCAGTTCAGTACAGTCACTCAGTCGTGTCCAACTCTTTGTGACCCCATGAATTGCAGCACGCCAGGCCTCCCTGTCCGTCACCAACCCCCAGAATTCACTCAAACTCACATCCATTGAGTCGGTGATGCCATCCAGCCATCTCATCCTCTGTCATCCCCTTTTCCTCCTGCCCCCAATCCCTCCTAGAGAGTCTTCCAATGAGTCAACTCTTCTCATGAGGTGGCCAAAGTACTGGAGTTTCAGCTTCAGCATTATTCCTTCCAAAGAACACCCAGGACTGATCTCCTTTAGAATGGACTGGTTGGATCTCCTTGCAGTCCAAGGGACTCTCAAGAGTCTTTTCCAACACCACAGTTCAAAAGCATCAATTCTTTTGTGCTCAGCTTTCTTCACAGTCCAACTCTCACATCCATACCTGACCACTGGAAAAACCATAGCCTTGACTAGATGGACTAGTGTTGACTATTAGTTGACTTTTTGAAGGCATATACATTTTGTTCAAATAAAACTCTGTGTAGCTGGGTATGTAAGGAAAAAAAGCATGAAACAGAGGCAGCATTATTGAAAATGTGGCATATCATATCCCTCTGGTTTCTCTTTTCTGAATTATTTTTTTATTCCAATTACCCCTGCTGACCATTAAGAGTACTATACCTTTGAGATTTTAATGTGAATAGAGAAAATGAAAATATTCTGAATAAATGTAGGTATTTGGAATGACAGCCACTTTGTGCTATAGAAGTGATCTGATTCAGAGAACAGCCATAGATTTTTAAGATGCTTTATATTCATAAATCTGGTTATGTTATGCAATATGGTTCTAAGCCAGAACTAATGAGAAAGCACACCTCTGTCTCCTCCTTCCTCTGCTTTATTATGCGTTATATAATCAGCCTTCACATTAAGATGCCTTAATTTGTTAGTCATTGCAAAATGCCTCCCTCTTGGCACCTACAGTGTTGATATTTCTGACGTTCAGTTTTCCAAATGTTATTTTTGAAGATCATTTACATATTTTTCAAGTTTCATGGTTAATTTTTAGACCTTTTAACGACTTGATCTCAGTTAAATGCAGCAGTATTCTTAGCATTTCTGTCCCTCTTGATTTTAAAGCTTGGCCTTGCTTTAAGTTTAGGGAGATTTTGAACGTTTTCTGAGAACATTTTAAATCTCGTCATTCCAATGCATCTGCTTCCCAGTGTGAGCTATGTTTGTATATATAAACACCGTTATCAAGGTCAACTTTAGGGAAATTTTGGAGCATAGGCAGCTCACTTCTTACTAAGAACCATCTCCTAAACTGACTTATAGACAGGCTGATCATATGTGTGATCACTGACCTTCCTCTTTATCAGAGCGCTTGATGTTTTAAATTTCTTTTGTCAAACAAAGAACTGGATTTATCAGTGGCAATCACATAATATGTTGTGATTCAATGTTATCCTGTAATGTTTGAATTTCAAAGGTGACATGATGAGAAGGTACTTCTTGACTAATGGGATTAAGAATGAAAGTGCAGGCACTGGATGTGAGGGATATTTTGGAGTTAGAGGACTTTCTGGGACCTGTCAAATCACAGCCACTCTATTTTCTGTATTTAAGGTCATTCCTAAAAATTATTTTCTGGATGAAATATTTTGCATTTGTTGTCAAATGTATCTAACAGGACTACTTACAAAGGGAAAGCTAATTGTAAAGCAGCAGCAATGGCCATAGTTAGCCAATCCGTGTTCAAGCCTTCCGTTTTGCACTCTACATGCTTTAGGTTCCTTTCCAATATGTCATTCCTTTCTCATCACAGATCTGCAGTTATCAGAATCTAGCTTCTGGTCTACCCTTTCCTTCCCCTTCATCAACTGACTGAGACATACCTATCCTCTATCACTCCAGATTATGGTTCTTATTTAGGTGATAACAGATACGCAGATGACATCACTTTTATGGCAGAAAGCAAAGAGGAACTAAAGAGCCTCTTGATTAAGGTGAAAGAGGAGAGTGAAAAAGCTGGCTTAAAACTCAACATTCAAAAACCTGAGATCACGGCAATTGGTCTCATTGGTCAGTTCAGTACCGTTCAGTCGCTCATTCGTGTCTGACTCTTTGTGAACCTATAGACTGCAGCACGCCAGGCTTCTCCTGTCCATCACCAACTCCCACAACCTGCTCAGACTCGTGTCTGTTGAGTTGGTGATGCCATCCAACCATTTCATCCCATGACATCCTCTTCTTCTCCTGCCTTCAATCTTTCCCAGCATCAGGGTCTTTTACAGTGAGTCAGTTCTTTGCATCAGTTGGCCAAGTATTGGAGCTTCAGCTTCAACATCAGTCCTCACAATGAATATTCAAGACTGATTGCCTTTAGTATTGACTGGTTTGATCTCCTTGCAGTCCAAGAGACTCAAGAGTCTTCTTCAAGACCAAAGTTCAAAAGCATCAATTCTTCGGCCCTCAGCCTTCTTTATGCTCCAACTCTCACATCCATACATAACTACTGGAGGAACCATAGCTTTGACTAGACAGACCTTTGTCAGCAAAGTAATGCCTTTTCTTTTTAATAGGCTGTCAGGGTTGGTCATAGCTTTTCTTATAAGGAATGTTTTCCAAGCATCTTTTAACTTCATGGCTGCAGTTACCATCTGCAGTGATTATGGAGAGCAAGAAAATAAAGTCTGTCACTGTTTCCATTCTTTCCCCATCTGTTTGCCAGGAAATGATGGGACTGAATGCCATGATCTTAATTTTTTTGAATGTTGAGTATTAAACCAGCTTTTTCGCTGCTCTCTTTCACTTTCATCAAGAGGCTTTTTAGTTCTTCTTCACTTTCTGCCATTAGGGTGGTGCCATCTGCATAACTGAGGTTATTGATATTTCACCTGGCTATCTTGATTCCAGCTTGTGCTTCATCCAGCCTGGCATTTCACATGATGTATTCTGCATATAAGTTAAATAAGTAGGGTGACAACATATAGCCTTGACGTACTTCTTTCCCAACTTGGAACCAGTCTGTTGTTCCATGTCCAATTCTAACTATTGCTTCTTGACCTGCATACAGATTTCTCAGGAGACAGGTCAGGTAGTCTGGTATTCCCAGATCTTTAAGAATTTTCCACAGTTTGTTGTGATCCACATAGTCAAAGGCTTTAGCATAGTCAATGAAGCAGAAGTAGGTGGCAAACAGATGGGGAAACAGTGGAAACAGTGACTGACTTTATTTTCTTGGGCTCCAAAATCACTGCAGATGGTGACTGAAGCCATGAAATTAAAAGATGCTTGCTCCTTGGAAGAAAAGCTATGCCAAATCTAGCCAGTGTATTAAAAAGCAGAGATATCACGTTTCCAACAAAGTTCTATATAGTCAAAGCTACGGTTTTTTCAGTAGTCGTGTATGGATGTGAGAGTTGGACAATAAAGAAGGCTGAGCACTGAAGAATTTATGTTTTTGAACTTTGGTGTTAGAGAAGACTCTTGAAAGTCCTTTGGACTGTCAGGAGATGAAACCAGTCAATCCTAAGGGAAATCAACCCTGAATATTCATTGGAAGGACTGATGCTGAAGCTGAAGCTCCAATACTTTGACCACATTATACGAAGAACTGACTCATTGGAAAAGACCCTATGCTAGGAAAGAATGAAGGCAGGAGGAGAAGGGGCTGACAGAAGACAAGATGGTTGGATGTCATCACTGACTCAATGGACATGAGCTGGAGCAAGCTACAGGAGACGGTGAAGGACAGAGAAGCCTGGTATGCTGCAATCCTGGGGTCGCAAAGGGTCGGACACAACTGAGTGACTGAACAGCACGACTTGTTATTGGGTTCATTTGTTATTTAGTATAGTGTTAAATAAGGTTAGAATATAGTTGTTCCTGATTAATTACTCCTTTAGGGTACTGGCATAAAATAAAGGACAGCTGGAGAGATTATGCTTTAATTCAAAGCAGTGAATTTGTAATGGTGGCACTGCATAGATTAGACAGAACTGAAGAGGAACTGCGTTTTTGGAAAGGTCACCTTTCCAACACCATTCTAGTCATGCTTTGTAGGAAATTACTTGTGTTATTGATGAATCTATTCCACTTGAGCAGTTGTAGGAAAGAGGCAAAACCATAGAGCAATGTCACTTTGCATCCTATAGTTGAAAAACTGAAACTATGTTTGCTAATTAGGCAAATACATACATTGTCATGGGATTTAGAAGCAAGGAAGGTGGAGCATAGAAGAGTGTAAAAATATAATCATTTGGGGAGCAGGCAGCAACATTTGGGCTCTCTCTCTTTGCCTAAATATTATCTTATGTCATCTTTTGAAACATTGCTTAAGATAAGTATTTTTCACTCTTTGTTAAGTTATCCAAGCCTCTGGAGTAAAATGATTTGCTCAAGGACTAATTGACTTGCTGAGAAGCAAGTGAGCTAAGATTGTATCCAGATCTTTTAATTCCAAATGCTTATTTTGGTTGTTTATTTTAGCATAATACAATTTCAGGGTCAACGTTGAGATTTGATATTTTAGATTTATGTTCAGAGTCCTAAAGCTGATTTAAACAAGTGTTGTAAAGGTATATCATCAATCCTTGTGAATAAAAGCATGGAGAGACAACCAAGAGAAACACTAAAAAGCTAATTAGCCTATGGAACTTCCTTTATATGTGAACAGTTGTTTTTCTGGGCTTCCCTGTTAGCTCAGTCAGTATAGAATCTGCCTGCAGTGCAAGAGACCTGGGTTCAGGAAGATCCCCTGGGGAAGGAAATGACAAATCAGTCCAGTATTCTTGCCTGGAAAATTCCATGGACAGAGAAACCTGGTGGGCTACAGTCCATGGGGTTGCAAGAATTGGAAACTACTTAGTGTCTAAACCACCACCACGAGTTGTTTTTCTATTGCTATTTTTCAAATTTTCTTTTTACTTTTGAAATTTTATCTAAAATTAAAAAAAAACACATTTATTTATCTGGCTGCATTGGGTCTTCATTGCAGCACATGGGATCTTTTATTGTGGGGGCACAGATTCTCTAGTTGTGGCACTGGGGCTCAACAGTTGTGATGTGCAGGCTTAGTTTCTCTGTGCATGTGGGGTCGTGGCTCCCCAACCAGGGATCAAACCTGTATTGCTTGCACTGGAAGGCAGACTCTTAACCACTGGACCGCCAGAGAAGTCCCTAAAATTCTGACATGGTAATTACAGTGTGTCTTCAAATGGATCTCTCTGAAAGTATGTTAGTCGCTCAGTCACTTCTGATTCTTTGCCACTCCATGGACTGCAGCCTGCCAGGCTCCTCTGTCTATGGAATTCTTCAGGCAAGAATACTGGAATGGGTAGCCATTTCCTTCTCCATAGGATCTTCCCGACCCAGGATGGAACCCAGGTATCGAACCCAGGTTTCCTGCATTGCAGGCATATTCTTTGCCATCTGAGCCACCCTATGGGTCCATCTTGTTTCAGACTGTTTCTTCTGGGCCTGAATGTCTGTTTCCCTTTACAGGTTAGGGAAGTTTTCAGCTGTTATTTCTTCAAATATGTCTTCAAATATGTCTTATGTTCCTTGAGCAGGCATCCTTAGCTTCTAGATGTGTGGGAAACCTGAATCCTCTCCCTCTTGCTGAGGCTCCAGGCTAAGTAAATAGGTCTTTTTCATAGGTAGACTGGGGTGTATTTCAGTTTGCTGTCTGTATAGTGCCCTATGGGATGGTGGCCTCCCAAATACTATATTTCTAATTGTTGCAGTATTTGGAGCTCAGGAATGTCAGTCCACCAGGGCCAGACAGTTAAGGGATGTCCCCTGTATTGACTGTGCTTGCCCACTGGCTGTAGTTGGGCCACCAGGGCCAGGCAGTTAAGGGATGTCCCCTGTATTGACTGTGCTCGCCCGCTGGCTGTAGTGGGGAAGCTAAAGACTGTAGTGGGTAGGGCTTGCTCTCTGACTTCAGGCACTCAGAGGGAAAATGACAATATATGATCCTGGACTTCAGTATTGCCTCATAAGCGTAACTTGTCTGTGTATGTGTGTGTCAAGTTTAGGCTAGGGAGTGAAAGAATACAACTGCCTGGGCTCACTAGCCCAAGTCAGAGGGCAGGGGGGTGTTGGCTGGGCCATAGTCTGGGAGAGGAGTAATACTGTGACCACTTGCATTTGCTAGTCCCAGCCAGGGGGTGGGGGAGGGAGTGTCACAGTCTGCTGCCTTCACGTACTTTAGCCAGGGAGCAAGAGAACACTGTGACGACGTGCATCCATTCACCTCAGCCAGGATACTGGGGAATACTAGAGCTCTCTGGCTTCAGCAGTGTGGCAGGACAGTGCTGTGATCACTCACTCCCATGTTTGAGTTTGCGCACTTTGCATTGATCACCTGATGATCAATACAAAGAAATAGAGGAAAACAATAGAATGGGAAAGACTAGATGCTGCTGCTGCTGCTAAGTCGCTTCAGTCGTGTTCGACTCTGTGCGACCCCATAGACAGCAGCCCACCAGGCTCCCCCATCCCTGGGATTCTCCAGCAAGAACACTGAAGTGGGTTGCCATTTCCTTCTCCAATGCATGAAAGTGAAAAGTGAAAGGGAAGTCGCTCAGTCGTGCCCGACTCTTAGCAACCCCATGGACCGCAGCCTACCAGGCTCCTTCATCCATGGGATTTTCCAGGCAAGAGTACTGGAGTGGGGTGCCATTGCCTTCTCCAGGGAAAGACTAGATATCTCTTCAAAAAAATTAGAGCTATCAAGGAAAATTTTCATGCAGAGATGTGCACAATAAAGGACAGAAACAGTATGGACCTAACAGAAGCAGAAGATATTAAGAAAAGGTGGCAAGAATACACAGAAGAACTATGCAAAAAAGATCTTAATGCCCAGATAACTGCAATGGTGTGATCACTCACCTAGAGCCAGACATCCTGGAATGCAGTCAAGTGGGTCTTAAGAAGCATCACTATGAACAAAGCTAGTGTAGGTGATGGAATTCCTGCTAAGCTATTTCAAATCCTAAAAGCTGATGCTGTGAATGTACTGCACTCAATATAACAGCAAATTTCGAAAACTCAGCAGTGGCCACAGGACTGGAAAAGGTCAGTTTTCATTCCAATCCCAAAGAAAGGCAATGCCAAAGAATGCTCAAACTACCACACATTGCACTATTCTCACATGCTAGCAAAATTCTCCCAGTGAGGCTTCAACAGTACGTGAACAGAGAATTTCCAGATGTTCAAGCTGGATTTAGAAAAGGCAGAGGAACCAGAGATCAAATTGACAACATCCGCTGAATCATAGAAAAAGCAAGAGAGTTCCAGAAAAACATGTACTTCTGCTTCACTGACTATACCAAAGTCTTTGACTGTGTAGATCACAACAAACTATAGAAAATTCTTAAAGAGATGGGAATACCAGACCACCTTACCTCCCTTCTAAGAAGTCTGTATGTAGGTTAAGAAGCTACAGTTACAACCAGACATGGAAAAATGAACTGGTTCCAAGTTGGGAAAGGAGTACATCAAGGGTGTATATTGTCATCCTGCTTATTTAACTTATATGCAGAGTACATCATGTGAAATGCCTGTGAAATGCCAGGCTGGATGAAGCACAAGCTGGAATCAAGATTGCTGGGAGAAATATCAATAACCTCAGATAGGCAGATGATACCATCCTTATGGCAGAAGGCAAAGAGGAACTAAAGAGCCTCTTGATGAAAATGAAAGAGGACAATTAAAAAGCTGGCTTAAAATTCAACTTTCAAAAAGCTAAGATCATGGCATCCAGTCCCATCACTTCATGGCAAATAGATGGAGAAACAGTGGAAACAGTGACAGACTTTATTTTCTTGGGCTCCAAAATCACTGTGGATGGTGACTGCAGCCATGAAATTAAAAGGCACTTGCTCCTTGGAAGAAAAACTATGACCAACCAAGACAGTATATTTAAAAGCAGAGACATTACTCTGCTGATAAAGGTCCAGATAGTCAAAGCTATGGATTTTCCAGGTGTGATGTATGGATGTGAGAGTTGAGCCGTAAAGAAATATGAGCATCAAAGAACTGATGCTTTTGAACTTTGGTGTTGGAGAAGACTCTTGAGAATCCCTTGGACTGCAAGGAGATCCAACCAGTCCATCCTAAAGGAAGTCAGTTCTGAATATTCATTGTAAGGACTGATGCTGAAGCTGAAGCTCCAATACTTTGGCCACCTGATGCGAAGAACTGACTCATTTGAAAAGACCCTGATGCAGGGAAAGATTGAGGGCAGGAGGAGAAGGGATGACAGAGGATGAGAATGTTGAATGCCATCACTGACTCGATGGACGTCAGTTTGAGCAAGCTCCGGAGTTTGTGAAGCCTGGCGTGCTGCAGTCCATGGGGTCACAAAGAGTCGGACATGACTGAGTGACTGAGCTGAACTGAACTTGTGCTAGCAGGTTAGGTAGAGAGCGCAGCATTGGCATCTGCCAGCACTTTTCCTTGGAGAGCATTTCCACTTCTCCCTACTCCTTGAGTCAAAGCTTTTATTTATTTATTTATTTTTTTTTGAGTCAAAGCTTTTAGATTTGGAAATATCCTTCCTTCCCTGTGGCTCAGCTGGTAAAGAATCCAACCACAGTGTGGAGACCTGGGTTCATCCCTGGGTTTGAAAGATCCCCTGAAGAAGGGAAAGGCTGCTGCTAAGTCACTTTAGTCATGTCCAACTCTGTGCTACCCCATAGACAGCAGCCCACCAGACTCCCCCATCCCTGGGATTCTCCAGGCAAGAACACTGGAGTGGGTTGCCATTTCCTTCTCCAATGCATGAAAGTGAAAAGTGAAAGTGAAGCTGCTCAGTCGTGTCCGACTCTTGGTGACCCCATGGACTGCAGCCTACCAGGCTCCTCCATCCATGGGATATTCCAGGCAAGCGTATTGGAGTGGGGTGCCATTGCCTTCTCCGAGGGAAA
Source organism: Capra hircus (assembly GCF_001704415.2). Classification (NCBI taxonomy): domain Eukaryota; kingdom Metazoa; phylum Chordata; class Mammalia; order Artiodactyla; family Bovidae; genus Capra; species Capra hircus. The sequence goes on from NC_030835.1 coordinate 21,865,838, forward strand.
GGCTACCCACTCCAGTATTCTCGCCTGGAGAATTCCACGGACTGTATAGTCCATGGGGTTGCAAAGAGTCGGACACGACTGAGCAACTTTCACTTCCACTTCATAGATAATTTTGGCACTTTTCAAATTTGTCTTATTTTTCTGGGTCCCGAGGCAAGTGAGGGCACATGTGAGCCTTTTCAGAGATAAATCTGAGTTTCCTATCGCACTTTGGGACTCTTGGACATCAGCCCTGTTGCTTTTCTGTGTCAGATGTTTTGGAAACCTGGCTCTCTGCTATAGACCCCAGAACCCAAGGTACATAATGTTATGCCAGCTCCTTTCTCCTCCTGGAGAAGTGCCGATCTGGTGAGATTCCTCTCTACTGTGTGCTGTCACACTGGGGATGGGCAGAGAAAGTTTCTCTGCCTCGCTTATTGTCTTTATGCAGTTCTTTTGATCCTTTGTCGTAGAACAGGTGTTCAGATAGTTTGTAGGTTTTTCCCCAGAGGGAGTTTATCTAAATATAGTTTTATATTTGTTGTGTCTCTGTGAAGAGGTCAATTCAGGCTCTTCCTATGCTGCCATCTTTAACTGTCCAGTCTGGAGAATATTCTTGAGGGAATATTTAAAAACTTCTAATCCAAAACCAAACTTACCTTAAAAGAGAGCATATTTAAGTTACATGTTGATGTGATGAATGATTAATTTTTTTTTCTGAGAAAATGACTGATTTTTAGGATCAATTCTACAACTTTAAGCTTCTGGTTTCATGGAAAGGGATATAATAAACTAAGTATCATTTAAGATTAAAAAGAATTGCAGGGTAAACAAAATGCCATGAAAGATTGCTAGATATTCACTTTTTGAAAATTATGTATGGTTACTTTAAGAAACTTTGGGTATTATGAAAAATATTTTCAGAAAATATCATTGTTAAAATGAGTGTTGAAACCCAGATTTTTGAATGGGGATTGCTTTTGTAGAGAGAACAAAGGAGGGGCATATTATTGTTAATCTCTGTATCTCATTTACTTGGTGAATTGTCTGATATGCAGTGGGTTCTTAATAAATGTTGGGAAAATGAAAACTTTATAAATTCTTGGGCACTTGGCTCAGTTTTGTTAAATTTTGTGATGATGATATAAGCAGAATGTAAGAGTTATTACTTTTCAAATCTTGAAAGTAACTTGTTCTCTTTTTTAGAAATGCATTTATAGATATATATGGAAATCTACATAAAACCTCAATTCGACATTCTATTTTATATTCTCTGTAATATTACTTGTTCATTATTGCTTTTAAAGAACAAGTTCAATTCTCCTTACTCAAAACAGTTTAATCAGAACAAAACAAAACAATACAAAAGAAGGCAAAAATTGTGCATAAAAACAAGGGATTGAATGAACAATTAAATGACATAATTATGAAAAAAAAGGTATGAAACACTAGTGCACCCACTGTTTAAAAATTTTTTTGCTTGTGTTTCGTGTATCAATGTACTGGAGCATTCTTATTAAATACAAAACCTCACTGAGTAAAACGTTAAGATTATATACAAAACAAACAGAAGCCAAGAGACACACTTTATCTCCCTGTAATATTCTGACATTATATGTAATAAGGCATTCATGTAAGAACATAATTAGAGCAAGAACACTGGCCCAGGTATAATGTGAGAAAATTAACCTGGCAATGAGAACATTAGCTTTTGCCTTCTCTAGTTTAAACTGCAATTTGTATTTTCAGCATTGCACTCTGGGAGCCTTTATACACTTTATCCTCTAGATTATTTTTTTAGTTAAAAAAGCACAAACTCCATCTTTAAATCCCCAAGAGTCTGCTTGTTTTTAAAACAACATGCTTAGAATTATTGCTATGCAATTATCATGTACACAGTGGTCTTAAAAAGCCCAGCTGTGTAAGCATCCATGAAGATCCAAAAAACTACTTAGATAGCTGTTGTTTGATATTATTTTATGATTATAAAATGATTCTTTGCTATCAGAATTCTAAAACTATAAACATGTTTATAGCTGTAAACTGACTCATATGTAAGCATAATGACTCATATGTAGTAAATGTTAGCAAGGATGCTTTTTTAAAAAAATTAAAATAAGATACTAATAAATAGAATTTGTATTTTGACCTTTTATTATTAGCTATTTAACTAAACTCTTCAGTCTTAAATGTGTAAATTTGTTCTGAGTTTCATAAAAATACTGCTAGATATTTTCAATGTTTATGTTATGGAAGTTTTGCTGATTTCCTTCCTGTATTGCCCCATTTCCTCCTTTATTTTATCTTAATAATCTTAATTAAAGCTGAGATTGAATATTTCATGTTGTGTCCTATATCCTTTACCTGGTGGGAAAGAAATTAAGTGCCTAACATTTTAAAACTTTTTAAAGCAGTGTATAGTTCCTAGGTAATTAATCCTAAGAAAATTGCTAGAGCATCCCATCTTATATAATTTAATTGACTATAGGGATAAAAAATTTTTAGGGAAAGAACTGTCATCTTTATTAGGTGATCCTTCATTCAGGTAAACAATCCAGTAATAATTAAATTTGTGTGTCCCATTACTTTCTCCCAAAAGAAATCTAAGGCAACATGTTTGATTATGGTTTATGTTTGTCGTTAATTTAGTAATAAAAGTAAATTCAATATCCTAATATTTTTAGCTGTTAAAATGGATCAAAAGAAGTCATTTGGTAAGGTAATGAGGTGATTAAGTAAACAATTCAGACTGAGGCATAATTCTGGTGTACAATCAAGATGACACCCAGAGGGATGGAGTGGGGAGGGAGTTTAGAGGAGGGTTCAGGATGGAGGGATACATGTGTACCCATGGATGATTCATGTTGATATAAGGCAAAAACCACCACAATATTGTAAAGTAATTATCCTCCAATTAAAATAAATAAATTAATTAAAAAATCTATCTCAGCAGACATATCTATCCGGGTATGCCTCATATTGCATAAACATTTAGGGTATCTTTTCATAATAGGCAGTAAACTGAATGCTGCAAAATTTATAACAATAGTACTCTATTTCTGTCCCTTTAGCTGTCCATTCTATAGACAAAATTTGTCATAGTCACTTACTATGTATATTCAAAATGCTAATTCATATTCCAGTTTACTTTGCACCATCCCATCCTGTGTCTGATGGATGATCTTCAGAATTATGAATATGAGCTAGCAATGCCAATGCCAATTTGACTCCAGTTTCAATATTGTATTACTCAAGGGCATATATATCAGGAAGCAGGAACCACTGAAAGTCATCTTGAAGGCTGCATACCACTCCTTTTTCATACATAAGGGCTGTTTAAAGCACCACTATTCCTTGCTGGAGAGGATGTGGAGAAAGGGAACCCTCTTACACTGTTGGTGGGAATGCAAACTGGTACAGCCACTGTGGAGAACAGTGTGGAGATTCCTTAAAAAACTGGGAATAGGATGGCCATACGACCCTGCAATCCCACTGCTGGGCATACAAACCCTCGAAGCCAGAATTGAAAGAGACACATGTACCCCAGTGTTCATTGCGGCACTGTTTATAGCTAGGACATGGAGGAAACCTAGACGTCCATTGGCAGACAAGTGGATAAGGAAGTTGTGGTACATATACACAGCGGAATATTACCCAGCTATAAAAAGGAACACATTTCAGTCAGTGCTAATGAGGGGGATGAAATTGGAGCCTATTATACAGAGTAAAGTAAGTCAGAAAGAGAAACATCAATGCTGTATATTACACATATATATGGAATTTAGAAAGATGGTAACAATGATCTTATATGCAAGGCAGCAAAAGAGACACAGCTATAAAGAACAGATTTTTATATGGGAGAAGGCGAGGGTGGGATGATTTGAGAGAATAGTATTGAAACATGTATATTACCATATGTAAAACAGATGACCAGTGCAAGTTGGATCCATGAAGCAGGTCACTCAATGCCAATGCTCTGGGACAACCCAGAGGGATAGGGTGGGGAGGGAGGTGGAAGAGGGGTTCAGGATGGGGGGGCACGTGTGCACCTGTGGCTGATTCATGGTATGGCAAAACCCACCACAATATTGTAAAATAAGTATCCTCCAACTGAAATAAATTAATTTTTAAAAAGCACCACTTTAAAAACAAAAATCAAGATGACAAGGCATTGCTCCCCTAGTATGAAGGTTTCCTAGTTCAGTGAATAATCAATACAGTAAGAAAAAATCAATTTACATCTAATTAAAGAAAGAGAGAAAGACATAGGAAAGGTGAGAGCAAATAATTATTTTTCCAATGTTTTAATTAAGTGGCTTAAACCATTAAGCTTCAAAGGCCTTAGTATAATCTAACCCAGTTCAGTGATAAATGAAATTTAACAATGTATGAACATTTCAAAGGAGAGAAATCACCGTTTTACTGCTCCTATTCTCTCATCTATTATATCTATTAATATCTATAAATTTAATATCTTACATTTAAATTATTATATATGTTTCTGATGCTTGTTTTTAATGGTAAGAGGTAAGAAAAATTTCCCACAGTATTGCAAAAATTCAATTTGTTTTCTGCTACTTGCTATATGACATTCAACAAGCTTTTTTTTTCTTTATCCTTATAATAAGCACAATATAATGGGATCAAAAAAGAAAATCTATAGAATATTAAACTTCCCTGGTAGCTCAGACGGTAAAGCGTCTGGCTACAGTGTGGGAACCTCTACTAGGGTGTTTTCGGTTCTCATTGGAAGGTCTAAGTTAAGTTAAGTCACTCAATCGTGTCTGACTCTTTGAGACCCCATGGACTGTAGCCCACCAGGCTCCTCCATCCATGGGATTCTCCAGGCAAGAATATTGGAGTGGGTTGCCGTTTCCTTCTCCAGGGGATCTTCCCAACTCAGGGATCGAACCCAGGTCTCCTGTATTAGAGGCAGACACTTGAACCTCTGAGCCACCAGGGAAGCCTGGAAGGTCTAACAGCCTAGTGATTAAGCCTCTGGATTCTGGAGCTAGATATTTTGGTTTAAAACTCCACCTCCATCACTTACCAGTATTGTTTGCTTTAGACAGTTAACATTATTTGCAAAATGGAGATGATGCTAGGTTTCATAGGATTATTAGTATTAAAACATTTAATATATATAGGTTGGATATAGCAGTGCTGACACTTAGTAATCACTATACACAGTCAATTGACCTGTGTATTAACATAATACATGGAAGAAACACTGTCTTAGTATTGTTGGACTGTTAGACTGTATAATTTTCCCTCTAAATACTATTTAAGACATAATTAGAGAATTTTAGAGTTGTAATATACTTCAGAAATTAATGTAATTTTGTACCAAAGAACAATCACATAAAAATTTTTTTATTTTAGAGTGACCCCTCAAAAGTTAGATATCTCATTTATTATGTTAGAAAAATGAGTTTGAGAGAAGTTAATAAACGTAGCATTGCCTTGTGCTTAGAACATGGATGTAGGTCAGAAAGATCTAGACTCCTGTACCAACAATAGTAGTAGTTCTATGAGCTTGGATGAATTATAAACTTTCTGTGCTTCTGTTCTTATACATAAGAATGACAATAAGGATTCTTACTTCATGTAGATGGGAAAGCACCTGGAACATCACCATCTATACAGTAGATGCTCAATATATGTTAATTTTTATCCATCCCTTCCTCTTGTCCCTTCCTCTTTTCCATCTAAGTGACTTTTCTTAGACCCTGCAACTTATTAGTACTTCTCATTAATTTATAAGTGATGTGTATTCAGTAAATCTAACCTTAATATTGAAGGCTATTTTGGGACATTTTCTTTATTGCATCAGCTTTAGATATTTTTTCTACCAATATTCTGAATATCAAAGGTAACAAGATGATCAATCTGAAAAAGGACGATACAAGAGGTTGTAATAATTTAGAGAATATAACCGAAATAAGTTGGTAAGAGAGAACACGGTATTTCCACTTAAATAAGAAATGCTCTCTCTATCACAAAGCATGGAAGGAAGACTAAGTACCTGAAACCCTACCATCTATACAAGAGTCACTAAATACATGTCCCTCATGGTTCAGTCCCAGCCTGCTAGATTCTGTGTCTGACTTGCCAATAGGAATGAACTGTGGATGTGTCAGTGGCCCTCATAACTCATCACTTTCCATCCCTCCTGGTTGGTATGGGAATAGAACCAGGAGTCTTTCTTACTCAGTTCTGCCAGTCAAAGTTTGTGTCCATCTCGATCACTATCATCATTGTCATCATCTGTCATTGTTTTTCATTTGTGATTTCCTTTAGTATTGTTCTGTTAGAGAGAATACTGCAAGGAAAAGCTGTGACCTTTTATGGTACTGGCATTTCCTATTACCTCTTACTACTCTGCATTCTCTACTCCCAAGGGCCATATCTCTTCAGTGTTATGGGGAGGGAGGTGGGAGGGGGGTTCATGTTTGGGAACGCATGTACACCCGTGGTGGATTCGTGTCAATGTATGGCGAAACCAATACAGTATTGTAAAGTAAAATAAAGTAAAAATAAAAATTAAAAAAAAAAAATAAAAAGAAAGGCAAAAAAAAAAAAAGATGTTAATTGTACATTTGTCACAAAGGGTCTTCATTGTGTTGAGACATGTTCCCTCTAACCAATTTTGATGAAAGTTTTGGTAATAAATAGCTGTTGAAGTTTTTCAAGTGCTATTTCTGCATCTGTTGAGATCATCATGTGATTTTTATACTTCTTTTGGGCTGCAGCATATCACATTGATTGATTTGTGAATTTGGAACCATCTTTGCATCACTGGGATAAATCACACTTAATTGTGGTGTATGATCTTATTTATTGACAAATTTGGTTTGCCAATATTTTGTTGAGGATTTTTACATCTAGATTCATCAAAGGTGTTGTCATGTAAATCTCTCTCTCTTTCTTTTTTTGTAGTGTTTTTGTCTGGGTTTGGTATAAGAATAATGGTGGCCTCATATCATGAATTTGGGAGTGTCTTCTTCAATTTTTGGCATAGTTTGATAAGGACAGATATTAGCTCTTTTTTAATATATTTGATCAAATTCCCCCGAGAAGCCATCTGGTCTCAATGTTTGTTTGCTGGGAATTTTTTAAAGTTACAAATTCAGTTGCCTTAGTCATAATCAGTCTATCTAGGTTGTCTATTTCTTCCTAATTTAGGCTTGAAAGATTGTATGCTTTGGGAAATTACTCTATTTCTTCTATGTTGTCAATTTGCTGGCATATAATTATTCATAATATCCTCTTAAGATTCTTTATATCTCTGTGGTATTGGTTATTATTTCTCCTCTTTCATTTCTTCTTTTGTTTATTTAGGTCTCCCTTTTCTTCTTGATGACCCTGGCTAGAAGTTTACCAATTTTGTTTATCTTTTCGAAAGTCCACCTCTCGGTTTCATTGATATTTCTATTTTTTGTCTTATTTATTTTCTCTGTGCTCTTTATTATTTCTTTCCTTTTGCTGGCTCCAGGCTTTGCCTATTTTTCTTTTTCTCATTGCTTTAGCTGGTATATTAGGTTTTTGAGTTTTTTCTTGTTTTGGTGGGTTGGCCTGTATCTCTATACATGATCTATCCTGAAGAACATTCTATGTGCACTTGAAAAGAATGTGGATTCTCCTATCTTTGGATGGGATGTCTTGTAGATAACCATGAAGTCTAACTGGTCTATTTTGTCATTTATGTGTCATTTAAGATCACTGTTGCTCTGTGATTTTCTGTCTAGACGATCTGTCCATTGATGTAAGTGGAGTGTGAGGATACCCTACTATTAATATTATTTTATTCCCATCATCTTCCCCCTTTATGTCTATTAATATTTGCTTTATATATTTAGATGTTCTTGTATGGTGTGCTTATGTTAAAGTATTATTGTTATTATCTTCTTGTGTTTTCCCCTTTATCATTATGTATAATGTCCTTCTTTGTCTTTTGTATGTGTGTGCCCAGTGGCTTTGGTGGGACAGAGCGAGATGAATTTGATGTGAATACAAATTACATATTTACTCAGGGTGTGCTGGCAATTGTTATCTTGGTGGCATTGGGGCAAGAGATGAAGAAGCTAAGGCTGGACCCAGGTATGAGTTGGTTCTTCCCCTCTGGTGCTTAACACTGCCCTACTAGGGGCAAAAACAGGTTTCAGATTGTTGGAGCTGAAGCCCTGAGGGCTGGGTCCAAGCTGGCTCCATCCCTTTATGTTTGTGCTCCTCATCCCAGAAAGGAGCAATGCAGGAACAAAAGGAGCTGGTATAGACACTCATTTTGGATGCAGGCTATGGTAGACATGCCAGGGTCAGAGACCTGTACTGCTTTTGATGTGCTGCTTATATAAGGACCAGTAACGCCTGCCCTTACTCTACTCAGATACTGATTTGGGTCTAAGTCATCTTTATCTCTTATAACTGGGCTCTTCCCTTAGCCTCTGCCACTCTTGCCATAGTGGGAGCTGTGCCTCAAAGCAATTGGTGTGTTGGGATACATGCTGTGGCAATTTGGCTGTAGGTAGAAATGGGACTTTTCTGATGAGTTGCCTGTGTAAGCATTAGAAATGGCTGTCCCTATCATTCTCAGATGCTGCTTCATGTCTGAGCCATGTCTGTATGTCACAACCAAGCTCTCAAGCAGGCTTGGAGTATTCATGCAGTTTATGCTTTGATGCACACTGTGGTGGTGTGGAAAACCTGCCCCCTCAACTCTGCCCAGAAACAAGCAAGTGTGCAAACACTTCTCATGAATGGAGTTTATAGCTCTAGCTGTTAAAAGGTGCATGATCCATGATGATTTAATTTTGTGTATGGTCTGAGGTAGGGGTTCATCTTCCTTCTTTTGCATGTAAATATACAGTTGTCTGTGAACCATGAACTTCCAGATGTTCAAGGTGGTTTTAGAAAAGGCAGAGGAACCAGAGATCAAATTGCCAACATCTGCTGGATCATGGAAAAAGCAAGAGAGTTCCAGAAAAACATCTATTTCTGCTTTATTGACTATGCCAAAGCCTTTAACTGTGTGGATCACAATAACCTGTGGAAAATTCTAAAAGAGATGGGAATACCAGACCACCTGACCTGCCTCTTGAGAAGCCTGTATGCAGGTCAGGAAGCAACAGTTAGAACTGGACATGGAACAATAGACTGGTTCCAAATAGGAAAAGGAGTACATCAAGGCTGTATATTGTCACCCTGCTTATTTAACTTATATGCAGAGTACATCGTGAGAAACTCGGCTGGAAAAAGCACAAGCTAGAATCAAGATTGCTGGGAGAAATGTCAATAACTTCAGATATGCAGATGACACCACCCTTATGGCAGAAAGTGAAGAGGAACTAAAAAGCCTCTTGATGAAAGTGAAAGAGGAGAGTGAAAAAGTTGGCTTAATGCTCAACATTCAGAAAACTAAGATCATGGCATCTGGACCCATAACTTCATGGCAAATAGATGGGGAAACAGGGGAAACGGTGTCTGACTTTGTTTTTTTTAGGCTCCAAAATCACTGCACATGGTGACTGCAGCCATGAAATTAGAAGATGCTTACACCTTGAAAGTAAAGTTATGGCAATGGCAACCCACTCCAGTACTCTTGCCTGGAAAATCCCATGGATGGAGGATCTGGTAGGCTGCAGTCCTTGGGGTTGCACAGAGTCGGACACGACTAAAGCGACTTAGCAGCAGCAGCTGCAGCAGACAGCATATTAAAAAGCAGAGACATTACTTTGTCAACAAAGGTCCGTCTAGTCAAGGCTATGGTTTTTCCAGTAGTCATGTATGGATGTGAGAATTGGACTATAAAGAAAGCTGAGTGCTGAAGAATTGATGCTTTTGAACTGTGGTGTTGGAGAAGACTCTTGAGAGTCCCTTGGACTGCAAGGAGATCCAATCAGTCCATCCAAAAGGAAATCAGTCCAGGGTGTTCATTGGAAGGCCTGATGTTGAAGCTGAAACTCCAATACTTTGGCCACCTTATGTGGAGAGCTGACTCATTTGAAAAGACCCTGATGCTGGGAAAGATTGAGGGCAGGAGGAGAAGGGTACGACCGAGGATGAGATGGCTGGATGGCATCACTGACTCAATGGACATGAGTTTGAGCAAACTCCAGGAGATGGTGATGGACAGGGAGGCCTGGCGTGCTGCAGTTCATGGGGTTCCAAAGAACTGAACACGACTGAGTGACGGACTGAACTGAACTGATACAGTTGTCCCAGAACTATTTATTGAAAAGATTTTTCTTTCTCCAGTGGTTTGTTTACATAACTTTGTTGAAAATTAATTGGCTATAAACTTAAGGGTTTATTTTTAAACCTCAATTCTATTTCATTAATCTATATATCTATACTTACGCCAGTATCACACTTTCTTATAGTTTTTTCATAAGTTTTGAGATTAGAAAGTATGAGTCCTCCAGTTTTGTTCTTTTTAAAGTTTATCTTGGCTATTTTGGGTTCCTTGCATTTTCATAATTTTAGATTCATCTTGTCAATGTCTACAATGAATACAACTGGCAACTTGATAGGAATTGTACTGAATTTATAGTTTAGTTTTAGTTTTATTATTGCCAACATAATACTATTGTCTTTCATTCCATGACATGAAAAGTTTTGCTGTTTATTTAAATCTCTTAATGTTTTTGTATCTTTTTCATTGCTCTCAGTGTATAAGTCTTACACTTACTTCGTTAGATTCATTACTAAATATGTTTTTGATCTAGTATATATAGTATTGTTTCCTTTATTTTTAGATTGTTCATTGTTAAATGTATAGATATATGATTCGTTTTTGTACATTAACCTTGTATCCTGCAACACTGCTCATCTCATATATTAACTCTAATTTAAAAAAAAAAATTCTTGGGATTTTCTGTATACCAGATCATGTTATACTCAAATAGATAGTTTTACTTCTTTTCCAATTTAGATGCATTTTGCTTACTTTCCCTTCTTAAACTATTTTACTAGATAGTGAATAGAAGTAAAAGAGGATATTCTTGTCTTATTTATGATCACAGGCAGAAAGCATTTAGTCTTTTAAGCATTTAGATTAAGTATGATCTTCCTTGGGCTTCTCTCATGGCTCAAATGGTAAAGAATCTGCCTCCACTGTGGGAGACCCAGATTTGATCCCTGGTTGGGAAGATCCCCTGGAGGAGGGCATGGCAACCCCTCCAGTATTCTTGCCTGGAGAATGCCCATGGACAGAGGAGCCTGGTAGGCTACAGCCCATGGGGTCATAAAGAATGGGACACAACTGAGTGACTAAGCACACACATGATCTCCCTTCCTGTCAGTTTTCCCCTTTATCAGGTTAAAGAATATCTTTGTCTTTTTTTGACTGAAACTGATTGTCTCTGAGTATTCATTCCTTACATACCCGACAGTCAATAAACATGGGAATGAAAATTCAACTTACATTTGGGCAGTAGGAGCTAGAGAACCTTATGGAACCAAGGGTGATGTACTGTCATATTCTTTGTGCAGTATTCTTTTAAAAGAGGTGATGTGATGAAATTGGGTCATCCTAGTAAGGTCCTTTTTTAATAGTTAATATTGAAAGGGTCCTTCTCTATTACCTTGTATTTTAGAGATCATATCTCATGTCTTTAACTGTCTCCTGAGTTTGGGTAATGCTCAGTATTTAGTGTGAACTATAGTTTTTCTAAATCATTTATGTGGCAATCCTTTATCCTGGGCTAGAATTACCATTGCTATAACTTTAAAAGATAATTAGTGATGCTTAATATCAAAGACCGTCTTATGCTTCATTTGGGCTGCAGAGGTATTTGTGGTATAGTTAGTCATAACATCACCTTGATGGCAATACATAAACCAGGTGGTTCTTGCTGATTCTTGTGTGCTATATCAAATGCATTTTTGAATGGCTTATTTCTACATTAGAGGAAAACACCATCCTTCTAGGAGTTGTCCACATTCCAGCATTTTGCATCTGTTGTATTTATTATGGAAACAAGGCAAAAAGAGTATTTAGTCATCTGCTGATTCCATTTGGTGCTAAACACATACTTTTCTCCAGAGTGCAAGAATGCTAATTTATTTAATATACCAGGGTGGATTGCAGCCATTCCTAGAGATGTGAATATTTAAATTGGCAAAAACTAAACAGTGGATACTCAGCGTATAGAAGATACATTCACACTATCTAGTTCTTAAGTAAGGCAAAATCTTTGTTAGTTAGGGATCTGGATTTTAAATATAACTTACCTTCTAATAGACAGGCGTATACAATTGACCTTTCAACTACAGCCATTGCCATTATGTTTTAAGTTCAGAAGCTTTCTGTATGCATTCCAGAAAATATGAAATATGACATAAGTAAAACTCAGAAGCAAATCATAATGCATATTTTATATATATATATATAGGTAAACTTGTTTTGAATTCTGTCTCTGGAATAAGAGGGAAAAGGAAACAGGAAGTTTTGTGCTATCTATTTTTGTGTCCTGTATCTGTCTTCCTAGTTATAACTACACAGTTTTCTGGTATTTTATTCTCATATGTGATAGGATAATTTTTGTATGTGTGAGATATTTCATAGTAATTACAAAATTTTAATTTGAGTTGATGTTCATTCATTCATTAATGAACATTTGGCAAATACCTTTCATAAGCTCCCATGAAGCTTACATTCTATTGAATAAGACAGAAAGCAAACGTGATAAATAGTAATAATATAAAGTGTATTAGTGATAACTAGTAATATGAAGAAAATAAAGCAGAGAAGGAGTATGACATATTGAGAGTGAAATTGTTGAATTTTTTGATAGAGGGTGGAGGTCTTGCTGAAAAGTTGATTTTTGAGTAAAGACTCAAAAGACTCAAAAGTAAGAGAAGGAGCCAGTCACAGATCCAGAAGAGCATGCCAGCAATGGGATAGCTTAAAGTAGAGGTGTGATGTGCATGGAGTTTTAGAGAACCAGCAAGGAGGCCCGTGTTGTTGGATCATAGTGAGCAAGGAGAGTAGTAAGGATGAGGTCAGAGAGATGTGTAGGGTAGTTTGAGCAAAGCAGTGAGCTGATGACAAGCTAGAGGTGATAAGATACCAAATTCTCAATACATGAAAGTAAAAGTGATAGATTTTGCTGACGAGACAGATATGAGGTTTGAAAGAAACAGTGGTAAAGGCTGAAAAGGTTTTGGCATGGACAACTGAAAGAATTGCCATTTCCTGAACTGGTGAATACGGGGAGTGGAGGGTTGAGGGGTATTGTCAGGAGCTCAGGTTTTGATATGCTATGTTTGAGGAGCATACTAGAGAACCAACTGACGTTTATTTTTAATTATTATTAGTTTTAATTTTTTGGCCATGGCCCATGGCATTTGGGGTCTTAGTTCCCTAACCATGGATCAAATCCATGCCTCCTGCCCTGGGAGTATGGCATCTTAACCACTGGACCACAAGGGAAGTCTCAAGAACCAACTGACTTTAAGTCAGCTTTTTTTACTCTCTTTTACCTGATAAATTTGAAATGCTCACCTGCCTCTCTGTGAAGAAGTTCTTAACCAGTCGTGTCTGACTCTTTGAAACCACATGAACTGTAGCCCGCCAGGCTCCTCTGTCCATGGGATTTCCCAGGCAAGAATACTGGAGTGGGTTGCCATTTTGTTCTCCAGGGGATCTTCCAAACCCAGGGACCAAACCCGAGTCTCCTGCATTGGCAGGTGGATTCTTTAATGCTGAGCCCTGCTTTTCTTTACATTTCCTGTAATAACTCTGATCTGTCCCACTAATTTTCTTCACCATTTAACATATATTATTTAACAATTTCCAGAGAGTGGAGGACTTCAGAGTGGGTGCTTATTTTTACTTTGTATTTATTTCCTTGTAGCTCTTAGTTCAGTTCTACTGTATACTTTGTTGACATCAACACCTAAGAATACTTAAAACTTAACAAGATTATTAACCTAAGTTATTTCTGTTTTCCTCAATCAAATAGACCTGATTATTGATTACTGTAGAGAGCACTAACTTAACTTTCTAAAAACATGTTAAATATGGGACATCCTGCATGCATTCTGCTTAAGGTCTCGCTTCTTGCTAGGGAATGTAATTAGAAATTAGGTATTTTCAGAATAAGCTGAGATACACAGCAATAAGCACTGAATGACACCCTTCCAAGTAAGTGCTAAAAACTGTCATCAACAGCTAGGCCAGAACACTTGGAAGAATAGTTCATAGGGAAATCTAGTTAGCCTAATTGGGAACATAGTTAAGAATATTTCCATTCTAGAATGAGTGTAACTTAGCTCTTTACAGTCGTGATTTCCTCTTCAGAATTAGAAATTTTATCTCATGGAGGAGTAAATTATTTTAAGGCAGTAACCCTCAAAGTTTTCTGATGTCTTTAAAGTGGTGATAGATGTTATTAATTAATTGGTCATTCTGTATACAAAGCCCGGGAAATGAAAGAATTAGGACAATATTTTGGCCCCAATAGGAACTCATAATTCAGTGAGAAACATAGATATGTCAATGAATAAATATAGCCAATGGTAATGGTTTAATACCAGTAACGCTGAAGAAGCTGAAGTTGAACAGTTCTATGAAGACCTACAAGACCTTTTAGAACTAACACCCAAAAAAGATGTCCTTTTTATTATAGGGGACTGGAATGCAAAGGTAGGAAGTCAAGAAACACCTGGAGTAACAGGCAAATTTGGCCTTAGAATACGGAATGAAGCAGGACAAATGCTAATAGAGTTTTGCCAAGAGAACGCACTGGTCATAGCAAACACCCTCTTCCAACAACACAAGAGAAGACTCTACACGTGGACATCACCAGATGGTCAACACCAAAATCAGATTGATTACATTCTTTGCAGCCAAAGATGGAGAAGCTCTATACAGTCAGCAAAAACAAGACCGGGAGCTGACTGTGGCTCAGATCATGAACTCCTTATTGCCAAATTCAGACTGAAATTGAAGAAAGTATGGAAAACCACTAGACCATTCAGGTATGACCTAAATCAAATCCCTTATGATTATACAGTAAAAGTGAGAAATAGATTTAAGGGCCTAGATCTGATAGAGTGCCTGATGAACTATGGACTGATGTTTGTGACATTGCACAGGAGACAGGGATCAAGACCATCCCTGTGGAAGAGATGCAAAAAAGCACAATGGCTGTCTCGGGAGGCCTTATATAGCTGTGAAAAGAAGAGAAGCGAAAAGCAAAGGAGAAAAGGAAAGATATAAGCATCTGAATGCAGAGTTCCAAAGAAGCAAGAAGAGATAAGAAAGCCTTCCTCAGCAAGCATGCAAAGAAATAGAGGAAAACAACAGAATGGGAAAGACTAGAGATCTCTTCAACAAAATTAGAGATACCAAGGGAACATTTCATGCAAAGATGGGCTTGATAAAGGACAGAAATGGTATGGACCTAACAGAAGCAGAAAATATTAAGAAGAGGTGGCAAGAATACACGGAAGTGCCGTACAAAAAGATCTTCATGACCAAGATAACCACGATGGTATGATCACTCACCTAGAGCCAGACATCCTGGAATGTGAAGTCAAGTGGGCCTTAGAAAGCATCACTACGAACAAAGCTAGTGGAGGCGATGGAATTCCAGTTGAGTTATTCCAAATCCTGGAAGATGATGCTGTCAAAGTGCTGCCTTCAGTATGCCAGTAAATTTGGAAAACTCAGCATTGGCCACAGGACTGGAAAAGGTCAGTTTTCATTCCAATCCCAAAGAAAGGCAATGCCAAAGAATGCTCAAACTACTGCAAAATTGCGCTCATCTCACACACTAGTAAAGTAATACACAAAATTCTCCAAGCCAGGCTTCAGTAATATGTGAACTGTGAACTTCCAGATGTTCAAGGTGGTTTTAGAGAAGGCAGAGGAACCAGAGATCAAATTGCCAACATCCGCTGGACCATGGAAAAAGCAAGAGAGTTCCAGAAAAACATCTATTTCTCCTTTATTGATTATGCCAAAGCCTTTGACTGTGTGGATCACAATAAACTGTGGAAAATTCTGAAAGAGATGGGAGTACCAGACCACCTGACCTGCCTCTTGAGAAACCTGTATGCAGGTCAGGAAGCAACAGTTAGAACTGGACATGGTACAACAGACTGGTTCCAAATAGGAAAAGGAGTACGTCAAGGCTGTATATTGTCACCCTGCTTATTTAACTTCTATGCAGAGACATTGTGAGAAACTCTGGGCTGGAAGAAGCACAAGCTTGAAATCAAGATTGCCGGGAGAAATATCAATAACCTCAGATATGCAGATGACACCACCCTTATGGCAGAAAGTGAAGAGGAACTAAAAAGCCTCTTGATGAAAGTGAAAGAGGAGAGTGAAAAAGTTGGCTTAAAGCTCAACATTCAGAAAACAAAGATCATGGCATCTGGTCCCATC
Organism: Capra hircus; assembly: GCF_001704415.2. Lineage (NCBI taxonomy): Eukaryota > Metazoa > Chordata > Mammalia > Artiodactyla > Bovidae > Capra > Capra hircus. The sequence continues at coordinate 21,882,213 of NC_030835.1, forward strand.
ACTTCATGGGAAATAGATGGGGAAAGAGTGGAAACAATGTCAGACTTTATTTTTTTTGAGTGCCAAAATCACTGCAGATGGTGATTGCAGCCATGAGATTAAAAGACGCTTACTCCTTGGAAGGAAAGTTATGACCAACCTAGATAGCATATTCAAAAGCAGAGACATTACTTTGCTGACTAAGGTCCATCTAGTCAAGGCTATGGTTTTTCCATGGTCATGTATGGATGTGAGAGCTGGACTGTGAAGAAGGCTGAGCACCGAAGAATTGATGCTTTTGAACTGTGGTGTTGGAGAAGACTCTTGAGAGTCCCTTGGACGGCAAGGAGATCCAACAGCGTATTCTAAAGGAGATCAGCCCTGGGTGTTCTTTGGAAGGAATGATGGTAAAGCTGAAAGTCCAGTACTTTGGCCACCTCATGCGAAGAGTTGACTCATTGGAAAAGACTCTGATGCTGGGAGGGATTGGGGGCAGGTGGAGAAGTGGACGACAGGACGAGATGGCTGGATGGCATCACGGACTTGATGGACATGAGTCTGAGTGAACTCTGGGAGATGGTGATGGACAGGGAGGCCTGGTGTGCTGCGATTCACGGGGTCACAAAGAGTCGGACACGACTGAGCGAATGAAGTGAACTGAACCGAATGGTTTAATAACTGCTAGATTAGTGCTGGAGAAGGCAATGGCAGCCCACTCCAGTATTCTTGCATGGAAAATCCCATGGGCGGATGAGCCTGGTGGGCTGCAGTCCATGGGGTCCCTAGGAGTCGGTCATGACTGAGCGACTTCACTTTCACTTTTCACTTTCATGCATTGGAGAAGGAAATGGCAACCCACTCCAATGTTCTTGCCTGGAGAATCCCAGGGACGGGGGAGCCTGGTGGGCTGCCATCTATGGGGTCGCACAGAGTCGGACACGACTGAAGCGACTTAGCAGCAGCAGCAGCAGCAGCATATTAGTGCAATGTAAGTAGTGTTGGCACATGTGAGTGTGTCTGCAGATGACAGAATGTGAGAATCCAAAATATCTTGAAGGATAAATGTACACACAGCAGGAGATATGAGGGGAGGCAGGGGCATAGTTCATGCAAAGGCACCTGTGTAACCTCATGTGATTCTATGTGGCTGGAGAAAAGGGTTCCTGTGAGAGAAGTGGTATAAAGTGAAGTTAGAGAAGCTGAAGTCAGTTCATGCGTGTCTATTATAAACAATATGAAATTTATTGTGGCTGAATTAAAAGCCATTTGAAAATTTCAAGTTGGGGTATGAGAATCATATTTGAAGTTTAGAGAGATTCCTCTAATTGTATCATAACAAAATATTGTATTAGGCAAAATGGTGTTTCTAATATTTCTGTGATTTTTTCTCTCCTTCCTGTATCAGACTTCTTCCATTTTCTCCCTAATCATTTTTTCTCTAGACTACTACTAGTAATGAGGATAAGAACAAAGGGTACTTATTGGAGAATTATTTGATAGGGAGAATAACAGATCTTACCTAATGATTGGAATGAGGGAATGGAAGAGTCAAGGATACTCCTTAAGTTTATTGTTAGTAAGTTGGGAATTGGGGTGCTTCAGTCTGAGAATGTTGAAGGAGAAATATATTTGGGAGTGTGCATAAGAAAAGCAATGGGTTCAGTTTTGGACATGTTTATTTTGAGATCCAACTTGAATTATTCTGCTGGAGCTCAGTAGAGAGGTCACTTCCTGCCAACCTAAAATTAGTATTCATTGTCATCTAAGAGGACAGAAGAGAAACGTTTAAGGAGGGAATATGGCCAGTAGTTTTCCATAGAGTTTGCCACAGAGAGAGGTCATATAAGAAAATTCTGGAAAATATTTCACATTAAATTAGGTAACCTCATGAATACCTTGGAAGATAGGAATTATCATCCCCACATTGTAGCTGAAGTAAGGTTAGTGATGACAATCAAAATCTCCTGCTATTGGAAATTTTTTGTGTTGGAATTGTAACCTCAAAACTCATGCTGTTTTCATTATGAGACAGACTTCCTGCCTTGGAGTTGCTCAGTATTTGCCTCACCTCATGTTTGGTAAACTCCTCAGGCCCAGGGATATGTATTATCCGTCTTTCCAATCTCTTCCAAGGTCAGATACACGAATGGTGTAAATATAAACCATGGAGGCTGCATTCATAAGGTTTACACAAGCATCTGTGCTAGAATTTTAGAGTAGAGGTCAGATATTTTGTTGTTGTTATTGTTGTTGTTTGTTTGGCCAATTGGATTTGAATGGTTTTTAAATGGGCTAGATATTCTCTAGTGTATGAGAGCTTCACCACCTTCCATTGACTGACATCTGGGCTATTCATACTTCATGCTTAAAATAAGCACCTGAATTTATAGATTCAGCTTTGCAGTCATACCTTGTAGCAGGTGTTCAGGCCTGCTGAATTAAACTAAAAAGCCAAACAGGTTTTTTTTTTTTTTTTTTAAAAACCTCTGGGAAAAGCAACCATTAAGCTATCGTTACTAAGTTGCTATGCTTAGAGTTTTTCCTTTATCAAAGATAGATTAAAAAGGTCAAGAAGATACTTTTACTCTTTATTCAAATATGTTTTTGGCAAAATAAATAACGTTATCAATCACAGTTTAATTTATAGTGTTACAATTTTGGCCTGAGGTTTTCTTATCAGCCTTATTCTAAAACCGAGTTAAGGAATAAGTTTGTTATTTGAGTTGTATTTAGGTGTGACAATTATTTGTTAGGAAGGAATGCCTAAAATGTGTATTTTCTTTTGGGCCACTACAGTACCTACAGTCTGCCCTTAGACAGACTTTGTGAGAGATAATGAAGCTACTGACAATAACAAAAAAAATAAATAATGTTGGGTAGAAAGAGCGTTAATATAGGAGCCAATCCTGGATCTTATTCATAACTGGGCCATTAAATGAGAGAAAATAGTGTTTCCCTGTAGGAAGAATCACAGCTATTTAATAAATGTTGGCTTTACTAGAAACAATCAGTAATACCACATTTCATTAATTTAAAAAATAATAGTACTTTTTATATCTTCTCAATGTATTTCTTGTGAAAGAATAACTGGAAACATATTAAGCAGGATAAACCACTCCATGAATGTAAAGTATTATTAACTAAGAAGTTGCATCAATGTCCCTGGGCTTGGATCCCATTTATACTAAGTAACTCTATTCATTTTCTGAGATGCACCAGAATATTTGGAAAGCCATGATTTATTTCTCTCAAGTGAGTTACAGAAACTTATATAAGGAATTATAAAGATAATGATAATTATTGATCCTTGACCAGATATTAAATTTCAAGATAACTCTCAAAGGTACTAATTATCTATATGGGAAAAGTTTTCTGACTTGTGGATATTTGAATTTTTATTAGATTAAGTGATAAAGTATATACACAAATGGAAGGGAGGCATGAAGCACAGCAAGCGGATCTTATTGAAGTAGCTCATTATGCTTTTCGGCTTATCCCTTTTACTATAATCATATGATAGATGACTTCAGATAATATTTATTTTTAGATATAAATTTGAGACAAATAATAGATTAATGCATACCATACTTCTTTCAGATGGATAGAAAATGAATGCAGTGTATTTCTGAACTTTATATATACGTTTTCTTAACTGACACAATAGTCTGCATCAGAATTAAGTAATATTGCTTTCCTAGGAGGTTTCTTTGGAGTTTTAATATTCACTTTGGTGTATTTCAACTACTCAAGGTATGCATTAAGGCTCAGAGTACATACCTTGGGGATATTTCAATACGATCATTATATAGTTTCTCAGTTTTCTATTTGAATTTGAAGAATTCTTTTATTTTCTTCTTCATTGATTTTATTCTATTAACATGAAATAGAAAATGAGAAATAAGAATAGAAAATCAGTGAAGGTCTTTCTCTTATGCTTAATAATATTTTGATTGTAAAATCTTCCATTTTTTATCTTTATTTTTTCCTCAGAACCTGCTTTTTATCTCTGCAGTCTGTTCTTATTTCACCCTTTTATATCCCTCAGCTCAGTTAACGCTGAGTATCCACTTCCTAATTTATGTTGGGGAAAAACATTTAAATTAGCAGATGTTTGCACCATTTTGATTTCTAATAGAACATGAAGGTGCCCAGTCCAGTGAAGCAGTTAGTAGGCAGCATCTTGGCAGAAAGAAGATGGGATAAAAGCCAACCAAGAGTGGAATCCAAATAGCAAAGTATCCATTTGACTTTTCTGCTGTATATCTCTTAGCCTTAAGAAAACAAAACTGCTCTTTATGAGCTCCCATCCCTCTACCACCAGAGTGGTTGTGTCAGCTCCAGAAATTTCATTTAAACACCTGGAAAAGAAAAAATAATTTGCATGTAGTTCTTGTTGAGCAGGGCATCTGCTGAGCTATTCCACTTGGGCAGGGATGTAGCTTAGTAAGGAAGTTTTCTCTGATTCTTTGAAATGTGAGTTTGTTCAAGGGTGTATGGAATCAATTGCTGTGAAAATCCTTTAGCTTTGCCCTTTCTGATGGCCAAGTTATAGGAACTTTCCCTTCTTATTTTTGAACCATTTAGATTTTTTTTCTTTTTTAAATGGAAGTCCTTAAATGGGTAGATGATATTTACAAATGTATTTCATATCCAACTTTTTCATCCTTCCCGTAATAGCATGGGAAATGTAACATAAGAGGTCTATATAGCTTTTTATACCAGTGAATATCTGCTTGGCTTTAGTTACACTTTTGTTTTGCATGAGTTTTGATATAAATTTTTAAAATTGAAGTATAATATGCATTCATGAAATGTATAGCTTATATACATACAGGTCAATTAATTTTTCAAGCTAAACATACCACCTCCAAGGTAACAAGTACCCAGAGCAAGACACTGCAAATTGCCAGAATTCAAATGATCCCTTATGCCCCTTTCTAGTCTCTAATCACTCTGAAAGAATAAACACTATACTGATTTCTAAAATTATAGATTAGCTTTGCTGAGTTTGAACTTTATATAGACAGACTCAAATAATATTAATATGTCTCTTTTATATCTGGTATTTTCATTCCATATTTTATATTGTGGCATGTAACTGCATTTTGTTCATTCTTATCACTTTGGGTTGCTCCTAATTTGGGTCTATATAAAGAGTATTTCTATGAACAATTTTATATGACTTTTAGTGAACATGAAAATATTTCCATAAATGTGTATCTTCTCCCAGGAGTGGAACAAAGTTGGCTTGTGGGAATGTACATATATATTAAACTTTACTAGACACTATCAGTTTTCCAGAGCAGTTGTATCAGTGATTTCACTAAAATTTGATGTAAAGATAAATATCATTTAATTGTACTCTTTAGCTTTTTGTAGAATTATCATGTGCAAGTTTGTCTAGACTCTCTTTCCATATATTTGTTTTCCTGAAATAATCATATCCCAAGTTTCTTACCCTTTCTGAGTATAACTTCCTCTTTCTTATTTCTTACTTTTCTATTTGTTTCTTCAAAAATGATTAAGATCCTTATATGTGCCATGTACTGCTAGATAATGGATTAAAAAATAACTAAGCTATGTACTTGCATTCAAGGGAAGTGTAATGAAGTGAGGGAGACAGCAATATGAATAGATGTATTTTTAATTGATTTCACTAGAATCTAAAATGCTTCTTCCTTGATCTGTTGTTTCTATATTTAGTAAAGAAGGTCATCAACAACTTGTAAAGTTCATTTATAATTTCTGTACTGTTATACCCCATTCCAGCACTCTTACCTGGAAAATTCCATGGATGGAGGAGCCTGGTGGGCTGCTGTACATGGGGTCGCTAAGAGTCGGAAATGACTGAGCGACTTCACTTTCACGTATTGGAGAAGGAAATGGCAACCCACTCCAGTGTTCTTGCCTGGAGAATCCCAGGGACGGGGGAGCCTGGTGGACTGCTGTCTACGGGGTCACACAGAGTCGGACCCTACTGAAGCGACTTAGCTGCAGCAGCAGCAGCATACTGTTAAAAAATCATGGGTAACAATAGCCCTGTATGCAAGACAACAAAAGAGACACAGATGTATATAACAGTCTTTTGGACTCTGTGGGAGAGGGAGAGGGTGGGATGATTTGGGAGAATGGCATTGAAACATGTATAATATCATATACGAAATGAATCACCAGTCCAGGTTTGATGCATGATACTGGATGCTTGGGGCTGGTGCACTGAGATGACCCAGAGGGATGGTACGAGGAGGGAGGTGGGAGGGGGGTTCAGGATGGGGAACACGTGTATACCTGTGATGGATTCATTTTGTTGTTTGGCAAAACCAATAAAATATTGTAAAGTAATTAACCTCCAATGAAGCAAACAGACCCTATATTTTTAGCTCCCTCATTCAGAAGTCATACAGTCTTCCAAGTTGCTCTTTTTTTAAATTTTTAATTCTTTTTTTAAATTTTTAATTCTTTTTTTAGAATATAGTGACCATAATTATCCACAGTATTGGGGGCCCTAAACTCTAAGATATGGATGTGTTTTTGCTTGCTTCTTTGTTATTTTTGAGATTTCAATATCTTTTGGTGTCCTTTTTGTTAATTTACAATATGTATTTAGCTTTTGGGGCTAGCACAGAAAACTTTCAGTTTTATATCTTCAAGAAACAACTTATGATTACTCCCAGGTTTTCCTTTTTGTAACATTTATCCTGGTGAAGGCCCTGTAACTTCCACACACACATGACTTTAGCTCCCAGCTATAAGCTACTGAATCACAGATCTCCATTTCTTGTTCAATTCTCAATCCATGTATAGTATATTTTTATTTGGATATTATGCTGGCATCTCACATTTGGCAGATAACACCTTACTCTTTCAAATGCATTATTCATCCCATATTCTCCATCTTAGTGAATGCATCCTGAGGCACACAATGGTTAAAATAATTTTCTAGATGCTTCTAGATCCCTCCATTCCTCTTCCCCATCTAAGTATCACAAAGTTTTACCATTTTTCCCTCATAAATATTTCTGGACCCATCCTACTACAGGCTAGCAATAGTGTTCAGCATTTAGGCCCTCATTGTCTCTTGCTTGCATTATTGCCCGGTCTCCCTGACTGAAATTTCATTCTCTCTGGTCCCTAAATGGTCACTGCTAGAGCAATCTTTGAAGAACCCACATCTAGCTTTTTGCACTCACGGTTCTTCAGCATGGCATCTGCTTGCCTTTCTAGAGGGATTCATCACCGTTCTTGCTCAGCGTCCCTATACCTGTAGTGCTACTTGCAGAAGCATGCATGCTCCTTGCTCTGTTATGCCTCAGGCCTTTGCACATGCTGTTTTCTCCACACTGTTCACAGGAATAATTTTTACTCACTGTTTAAGAGTCTTCTCCTCTGACAAATTTTCTTCAGTTCCCCTCAAGCTGAAGAACTTTCCTCTATGCTATCAATAACTCTATTTTAACTCCCATGTAAATTTTTTGTTTTCCCCTTCTGATCTGTAAGTGCTTTATCTTGCTTGCTTAACATTTAGCGCACTGCCTGATATGTATGGGGGGGTGGGGCTCAACAATACTGTTGAATGAACAGTTGAATTAATTAACTGATAGCTTAGAGCCCTCCGTTTTTATACTTTATGATCTTTAAAATCCCTAAATATATTTTGTTCTCTTGCCAGGGTTAAAACTCATATGTTGCTTCTCTACCCACTTGCACAGACTTGTAAGATCTTCTTTTTAAGTCCCATCTGTGTATTTCTTCATCAGCTGGAAGCATTTAATGTCTCCTTAACTTGGAAATCTCATGTAAGCTTTTTCTTCTGAAGCATTAAAAAAGATATTAAATAAGTACCAGTCCTCAAGATGCAGTTCTTTACAGTTCTTCATCCAGAGAAATCCCTAATTGACCCTACCATTTAATTCCTATTTTGACCTGGTTTTAAATTTAAGTATAAATAGACAACTTATGAACCTTTCATGTGATCATTAAAACAAAAGAACTACAAGTTTTGTTTAGAAGTGTGATATTCGTTAGCTGTCCTTTTATTTGTGTGCTTATTTACTACATTAAATTTATCCTTTGGGATGTCTTTTAGGAGAAATAACCTTGTCTTCTCAATTTTTCTTTCTTAAACTCTGTAACCTGCCTTCTTTTCCCACCTGCTGCCATAATATGATATTTTTGTTACATTCACTGAACCTTTCTCACAAGCTTTGTTGGCTTGTTATTTAGGCTATCAGTGCTCATTAAGAATTCTGTGGCAAAACCAATACAGTATTGTAAAGTAAAATAAAAAAAATAAATTTCACAGAAAAACAATAAACAAATGAAAGTCTCAAAAAAAAAAAAAGAATTCTGAAATTGCTTTGGGCAGAGATAACAAAGTATAGGCTCAAAAGCTTAAATATATTACAATTTTTAAAACTTCAATGTTCCTAGCGCATAAAGGTTAGCACAATTAACAGTATATTGTGCTAACCTTTATGCGCTAGGAACTTTGAAGTTTTAAAAATTGTAATATATTTACAATTATATTATATATATATACTATCAGAGTAAAAGGAATAATGTAATATATTTACAATTATATTATATATATATACTATCAGAGTAAAAGGAATAATGTTTTAACTTTATCTTTCTTTGTAATAATACATGTTCACCGACTTTCATCTTCCAGAAACTACCTAAACATTGACCTTGTCATTCTAAATAGAGAAGTATAATGTGTAGGTCATTTCAGAGGAAGTTATATAGTTATAGTTATACTGTAATATGCAGAGAATTTTCTTCAGTTCTTTCTGAATATTTATACATAGTGTCATTATTCCTTGGAGGAGTGTACATCCTTTTTAAACATTAAATTGTTTTTCCTCAAAGTCACATTGAGATAAATGTAGATAAAGAATTCACCTGCAAATGTAGGAGAAGCAAGGGTTCAATCCCTGTGTTGGGAAGATTCCCTGGAGTAGGAAATGCAACCCACTCCAGTATTCTTGCAGAAAATTCCTTAGACAGAGGAACCAGGCAGACTGCACATGACTGAATGACTGAGCACACACACACACACACACACACACACACACACACACACAGTTGTACAAAACTGTTGGGAATATGAAAATCACTAAGACTATTACAGAATTAAAACAGTGCCCCAAGTTTGATAAGTTTTAGGAATAAAATATTTTTAAACTTTTTCTGTAATTCTCTACTACTTTACAAGCGTATTCCAATTCTGTTATGCTACTTACTGAATCCCCTTACCGGTCTGGCAGGAGTACAATTATCCTCATTTTTACAGATGGAAACACACACACTAAAAAGTAGACTTGCCCAGCTTGGAGTACTAACGACAGAGCTGAAACTAGAACCCAGACCAGAAATCTAGAGGGGAAATCACAGCAAGTCAAGAAAGTCATGCAGTGTCTTTTCTGGGTAATTCATGAGTATGAACACTGAGTTGACAGCTACTTCTAACTGTCCTCCCCGCATCTTGTAACAAAGTTAATCTCTCTCAAAGCCCACCTGAAGTAGCAGACAGCCTTTGTTTTCAGAAAGGAAGGAGCTAAAAGTAGTGCAGCCATTTATTAGCCTCAGGCAGCATTATTCAAAGGTAGCAGAGTCTTGTGAATTAGTCATGGGGTTTGCAATCAGAAGATTTAAGTTTACCTCTCAGTTCTTCTGCCAGCTTTTTAATCTCCTGATAATAAATACCTGTTTAGTTAAAATGGGGCTGCTAACACCAGCCTAGCTGCCTCAAGGGGTGTTGTGATGATCAGTGAGATACTATCCAGAAACACTTTATAAACTATAAGTCATTGTATAACACAAGTCCTCATCCTTGTATAATAGCAAGTGAGAGAAATCCTGTTAAGAAAAGCTGTTAAGATCCTGTCTTAGCAGTCAGACTGACTTGTGTTACAATGCAAGAAATGCTACATTTAGCTCAGTCATTTGGCCCAGAGACCCATCCCATACCTAACTTTCTGAAAGATAAAATTTGGGGATATGTCAGATAAAAATTAAATGTATCACTTATGATTTTTTCTACCCCTAATTCTGAGTTTCCAAACTTTTTAAAGGTATTACTACATTTGAGGCAATAAATACAAATCACTGTGCAACAAATCATGGAAAGTTAATGCGTAAGATCCTGGAGACATCACTCTTGCAGGAAGCCAGTTTTCTCATTTTTAAAAAGAGGAATAATATGTACCATGAGTTTTTATAAGTATTAAATGAGATATTATGTGTGGAATGCATAAATTATTGTTCAGTTCACTTCAGTTAGTTTTCTTTAAAGTACACTTTTTATTTTATATTAATAACTTTAGATTTCTGGGAAAGTTGCAAAGATAATACAGAAATTTCTGATCTACTCTTCTGATTTCCTCCACAGTTAATGTCTTATGTTTGCCACAATGAGCAAACATTGATACATTACTGTTAACGGAACTCTGGACTTTCTTTGGAATTCATTAATTTTTCCATTGATGTCTTCTTTCTGCTCCAGGATCTGATCCAGGGCTCTGTGTTGCAGTTAGTTGTCATGTCTCTCCAGCTTCCTCTGCTCTGTGATAGTTCATCAGTCAGTCCCTTTGTTTTCTGTGACCTTAATCAAGGAATACTGTTCAGATATCATGTAGGATTTTCCTCAATCTGGTTTTGTTTGCTGTTGTTTTTTCATGATTAGATTGAGACTATGGGCTTTGGAGAGAATTCCGGGCAGGTGAAGTACTCATCTTGTCACAATATATCAAGAATCACCCGATATCCTTGTGACATCATTGATGATGTTAACATTCATCTCTTGGCTAAGATGGTACTTGCCAGAGATTTTTCCTGTAGGTTTGAGCTGGTTTTGATCCACTATCACTTACATGAGACTTTCTCTTTCCTCTCCTCCCACTGTTTGAAATGCTTTTTATTTATATTTATTGCAAATGTCATCTCTGAGGAATTCTCTCCTCTGACCACCCAAGCTAAACCAGCTTCTCTTCTCGTCAGTTGCTGACACTCACTGTTGTGTTTTCTTGATAGAATTTGTCATTACCTGAGATTGTCTTATGTATTTGTTTACATAGTTTATCATTTGCTTTCAGTCCCCTTTCCCTCAAACAAGAATATAAGCCTCAGGAGAACAAGGTCCCTCTAGGATTGTTCCCTTCTGTGCACTTGACATCTAAGCACAAGGGCTAGCGTATACTAAATGCTCAATAACTATATGTTGAATAAATGTTGAAGAAAGAAATATCCAAGATTAATTTATTAGCAAGTATTTCTGAAAAAGAATGAAAGATAGCTGAATGGTGGGAGGTTTAATTTAGTATTCTTAACTGGTTTAGTTTTAACAAAAACATTAAATGGAATCATCATGTGTATGCAAATAGGTAATCAGCATCCTTGGAATTGAAGCTCTCTTATAATTCAGTTAATAATAGGAATGCCGGAGTACTTTTCTGACATAAGTATATGATTGACACACGTAAAAGTTAGTAATTGCACATCTGTACAATTGTGACCTTTATTTGCTAATTGGCTCAGCTTTATAGAACTTTTAACAGATTCAAGAGTGTAGAAATAATTTATGCTCTTAAGTTTAACTTATAGTTATGACTTCCTAGGATCTATTATCTTTTTGTTTATATTGGCAGAAAAATGGAGCTTCTTTGTATAAAGAATAACCTTCCATAACCTCTCTTTTGCATAACCTCTCTTTTCATTTCTCTCCTCAGGACCTAAAATCCCCAATACAGAGGGATGAAATTGCAGGTGCCCGGGCCTCACTGAAGGAGAACTCCCCCATACTGCATTCAATTTGTTCAGCTTGTTTGGAACATTCTGATGTTGCATCCCTTAAAGCTAGCAAGGACACCGTTTGTGGAGAAATTCAGAATGCCCTCAATGTAATTTCAAATGCTTCACAGGGCATCCAGAACATGTCAGCCCCACCAGAGCCTCAGGCAGCAACACTGGGCGGTGCTCTTGATGAGCTTGAGGTAAGTTGAGAGAAAATTAAAACGTGATTTGATATACCAGTAAGAAAATAATTAAATGTGTGTGTTTTAAGATGCTCGGGTTGAAGTTCAGAGTATGAGTAAATAAAAATCCTACTCAGTCTCAATCATTGTGTTTTCCAATGAATTGATTAGCAGGTAGATATTCTACCAGTAAGGAGAAGGAAATGGCAACCCACTCCAGTATTCTTGCCTAGAGAATCATGTGGACCGAGGAGCCTAGTGGGCTGCCGTCTATGGGGTCACACAGAGTTGGACACGACTGAAGCGACTTAGCAGCAGCAGCAGCATTCTACCAGTGGGTTTCCTGGGTGGCTCAGTGGTAAAGAATTTGCCTGCAATGCAGGAGACATAGGTTCAATCCCTGGGTCGAGAAGATCCTCTGAAGTAGGAAATTCCAACCCATTCCAGTATTCTTGCTTGGGAAATTCCTTGGACAGAAGAGCCTGGAGGAGTACAGTCCACGGGGTCGCAAAAGAGGCGACATGACCGAGTGACTAAACAACAGCCGCATTCTATCAGTAGACTTCTGATGCCTTACATCTCTTCCAAGGATGTCAATGTATTTAAATCGTGATTGTTAATTATATTGACATGACTTTATTTTACATAGATCAGTTTATGAAATATAGAATTTATTCATTCCGTGAGTACTTATTATTGAACTGTTCTTTCTGCTTGGGGTATAACTGAGCACTGCTCTCATGACCTCTTTACATTTTAGTCTGGACTAGGGTGGCTAGTGACTATTAGAGCTAAATTTTTGTAAGAAGAGCCAGCTGGATTTGACAATTCAAATTATTTGTAGGGTGTGAGAGAAAGGGAAGAGTCATGGCTGGTGTTGCAGTTTAGATCCTCTAGAAGCACACACTAGACAGAGTCTGGGATACAAGGTGTTAGGAATTAATGTCTATGAAGGAAGAGGAAGGGAGCAGGACTGAGTAGAGGAAGAAGTCTACCTGTGAGCTGGACCTCCAAAGTTGAACCAGTGAGCAGGGAGCTCTGACAAGCATCTTAACCTCAAGTGTATCTTGTTGGGCAAAAATAGTCGGGCCTCTTTCAGTCACTGGAGGCAGGTCACCCTGCCCTGGAAAGGGTTTGACCCGCAGATATGGGGAGTGGGGATAACCTCTCTGCAGGTGGGGCAGATCCTGAAGAAACTGACAGCCAGGGGCATTTGTTGGTCTTACTCTCCACAGCTAGGCAGCAAGTCCTACCTGGAAGGGAGACATGGGCAGTACATCTCTGTTCCTACCACAGATAATTACAAAGTTTTCGTTGTTGTTTGTTTACTTTTTGGCTTGAGCAATTGCATGACTTTTTATCGACTATGATGGGGAAGAAATGGGTGAAGTCAGTTTTGAGAGGAAGATCAGCAACTTAGTTTTCAAAACGTTGAGCTATTTCTCAGACATTCCAGTATATGTCAAAGATCATTGGATATCCAAGTCAGATATGTACTTGTTTAATGGAAGACAATTCTATATAATGCTTAAAGATAAGGGTTCAGGAGACCAAATGCCTGGGTTCCTATCCCAGCTGTGGTGGTTGCTGCCCATGCAATCTTAAGTAAGCTATTTTATTCAACTCTTAATTTTCTAATTTTCTCCTATAAATTTCACCTATAAATGGAAAATAATAATAATTGGACCTATATCTTAGTGTTGTCTGACTCAGTGAATAATAATACATGTAAAAATGCTCATAGCAGTGACTGGCATACAGTGAGTTCTCAGTAGATTTTAGCTTTCATTATTAGTGGCAGAGGTGACTATTTGGCAGCAGATACTTCCGTAATGAAAAAAAAAAGCACAATTAAAATTATTAAAGTTTTACTGATAACTTAAAAAAAGCACACAGCCTATAATTCTTGTGTTGTTCTTAACATTATTACTTTCACAATAAACTTATTCGATATATTAAGTTTAAAATAACCTTTCCATATGCTTTAACTTTAGTCACACATCTTAAACAGGCATTTTCATTTCTAATCTAATATTATTAAATTCCTAATTATTGGCATCAATGAAATAATCTATTAAGTTCCCAATTATTACCATTTATGTGAAAATTTTAGGTCCTCTTTGTCTAGATTAGGTGGAAAAATAATGATGGTTCTTTAATAATACCCAATCATCTAAATGTTTGCCCTGTGTAATGAGTACTTGGTAAACTTGTCTATTAGATGAGTGTTTTGTCTTCACAATAAGATTGAAAAATACCCTGTAGGCAAGATTATGTTTTTAACTAATTTTATACCAGTGACACTAGCAGAACATTAGAACTCCCATGGAACAATATGTAGAATTTTTTGATAGCTAAACATCTAACATAAATTTATCACTTGTTACAAGTGTCCATTATAAGTGGGGGCTTCTCAGGTGGCTTAGTGGTAAAGAATCTTCCTGCAATGTAGGAGATGTGGGTTCACTCCCTAGGTCAAGAAGATCTCCTGGGGAAGGAGATGGCAGCCAATTTCAGTATTCTTGCCTGGAAAATCCTATGAACAGAGGAGCTGGCAGGCTACAGTCCATGGGGTTACAAAGGGTTGGACTCAACTTACCCACTAAATAACAACAAACCATAGAAGTGGGTTTTTTTTGTTGGTGGTGGTGTTATTGTTTTACAGAAAATGAAACAGATTTATATAAGGTTTTTTCAAATCAGAAGGCTAGTGAGTGGTAGTAATCAGGATCTAGCCTGTCTGACTTTGGAAGATATTTCTAACTTCAGTGTTATACTGAATTCTCATAAGTAGATATTAATGTGCTTAATTAAAATTCAACAAAATTTATTATACAATTCTTTGTTTTTTGGAGCCATCAGAAAAATTATAAATGTAACTTAGCCCCAAAGATGGCATAACTTTTTATTGAAAATTTATTTTCTGGGTACCTGTGTTACTTAAGTAGAAATAGCCTATATATGAGGAGTGCCTAGAATAGCGAGGTGAAATTTGCAAGAGTGGACAGATAGGATTGTGTATCACATTTTTCATAGTACTAAACTAAATTGTGTCAGGGGATGCTTGTGTAAGAGGTCCAGTTTATCTCAGACACTTTTTTCTATATTAGGATTATAGAAGAAGGCAGAAGATTTTGAAGTTGTCTTCCTTCAGGGACTCCTCTTTTCTCACTTTAGTTGAAAGTGATAGGCAAGAAATGGCAGTGGTTGGAGAAAAGGAAAAGTAATTGCGTGTGTGTGTGTGTGTAGTTTGGATGAGAGTGGGCATACACATAGTGATAGAGACTTCCTTTTCATAAGATAAGTGGCTGACTCCCTTATCAAGGCAGGGTGGAATTTCAAGTATATTGCAGAAATATTGCAGAAATCCCAATACTGTCTCAACAACCTTTGAAATTCAGTTCCAGTCAAAGTTAGGGACAGAAAGCTGGTATAAAAATGCTTCAATTTTATATACATTTTATACCCAAATTACAAATAGCTTCTGAGGCTGTCTGAACTAGATAAAGCAGAATTTATTGAGCATTTAGACTTCTAAGATGATTTTGTAAATTAAATGGTTGCACTTTTCTTTATTTACAGGAAGTGGTATTGGAAAAGGATCCAAAATAACCTTTGCTCTATCTTGCTTCTGCAAACGTAATACTATGAAATAAATTGATGTAGTAAATACTCTGTGGGAGTAAGTCTCATTAAATGTTTATAGTGTAGAAATGTATCAGAGTGCTTACTCAACAACTACCAAGCTGAAGCTTCGTTAAATCTTTCATTCTGGTCCATAGCTGGTTGTGGAAATGAACCCTGAGATTTATTGTTGGAGAAAATAGAAGTTGAATTAGAACACTGTCTAGGCTAAATCGATTAATTTATTGGAAAAGCTAATGTAAATTATAGAGTGTTATTTCTGCATTTATGACTGAATGAGAATTGAGAAGTGTCCAGTTGTAGATTAACATAATTTTGAATATATTTTAAGTCAGAAACTTTGCCAGTGAAAATTGCTTTGAATCTTCAAGTCTACTAAGGTGTATTTGCTCTTGTGTGTAAGGAAAACGCAGCTTTTGTAATCATAATCCCCAGAATTATCCAGATTCTCTTGTGATAAAGACGATAATGACAAAGGAGTTTTGTAGTACTGTGTCATTTTCGAAGAACTGTCATTTGTATTCTTATCTTCTTTCTATGTGTTCATTTACATGTCATCATTCATATATTCCTTATTCAGTGTTGTGTCCCCAACATCTGGAACAATGCTGTATACATAGTAAATGCCAGGTAAATATCAGTGAATGAATGAAGGAAATAATGAGTACAGAAATGGTGCCTGTCACTTTGCAATATTGGAGTGAAGAGCATTTTCTCCTTATCCCTGTTTTTGTGCTTTTCTCCAACTTGTACTGTATGTTGTTGGAGTATGTACTCTATTTTGCCTAACTTTTAACTGGGCTGCAAATTTATAAGGAAGAAAACCACAGGGAAAAATAGCTGGATGATATGCTGCTCAGATTCCTTTCTGTCATAAGAGAGCCCAAAGAGAAAAAAGTCTTTTCCCAGTAGCTTTCTTGCCTTAGTTTATGTTCCGTGTAACTGCCAAGCTATGCTGCCGTTTACTAAGAGTAATAATTCTGAGATATGTAGACCTTGTATTCTAACATTTTTACCTGAGAGAGAAAACAGGACCTCTATTAATCAAATTAGTGTTTAGGAGCTAAAGAAAAATAGGCATCAGTAACATCTAGAAGTGATTTAATATGAAAACATCGGTTGGGTTTTAGGAATATGGTGAACTAGAAGAACTAAAAATAATAGACAAAACATTTTTAACTGTGTGGATAATCTGATGGGTGAATTAGGGGAATTTCCTGGGGCCAGCCAGGTGCTAAGAGCACAAATCCAAACTAGCAGGCCAGCACCTGCATTATGATAGGCAATACACGGAATTTCTTTTGCATTATTGCCTGTAACTTGGATTTTGAAAGATCATGAACTGAGGACAAAAGACAAAGCCTATTAGCTGAAACGGCACATGAGACCCTTCCAAGAATCTGAGAATCCTCTTATTTGAACACCTCACTGGATAAACAACAAAAACACTAGCCTCTACAGCAGGAGGTAGTAGGAAAACTTGAGTGGCTTAATTTGGCCCTAGGTGGTTCAGAAAAAAAAAAAAAATCAAATCCTGGAAATTTTCTAGTCTATTCTTATCTGGACTTTGTGTCAAAATTTATATTATCTGTGTAGCCTCTAAAACTTCAGCTGAAAATGTAAAGGATCCTGTTTTGGTAATACATGGAAGTAACTGCCAGAAGTAAACTCAAATTCTGCACCATACTCTCAGTCCACAAAATATTCTCATCCAAGTTCAAGGGAAATAAGTTGTCACAAGACACACAAATAAGCAAGATACATGAATGAAATTTTGTAGAAATAGCAAACTGCAGAATCAGATCTGAAAACACTGCAGATACTGAAATAATAAGATAATAAATGTAAATTAGTATGCTTAATAAATATTATTTTCTCATTTACTCAGTAAAGTATGAGGAGTATAATGAAAAAACAAAAGTCTATCAAAATTGATCAGGCAGAACTATCTAAAATGACAAACATATTGTGAAAAATTCAATAGTTAGGCAAAACAAGAGATTCGATAGCAAATTAATGACCTGAAAGATGTATTTGAAGTTATTTGTGATACACCACAGAGACCCAAAATAAGGTATTTCAAAAAACAGTTAAGATGAAGGATAGTGTGACAAGATCTAAAATAATCTGATATAGGATACAGAAGAAGAAAAGTATAAAACAAATCCTAAGAATTTCCTAGAACTAATGGAAGACAAAAAAATCCATAGTTAAAAATTCCAATAATTTCCAGGCAAGATATATAGAAAGAAATCATATTTATACATATTGTAATAAAACTGAAGAATACCAAATGCAAAAAGAATATTTTAAAAAGAAAAAAGGGTTAGCTTTATTCTCAGCAAAATTGCCCCTGGAGAAGGAAATGGCAACCCATTCCAGCGTTCTTGCTGTGGCAACCCACTTCACCCAATCCCATGGACAGAGGGGAACCTGGCAGGCTACAGTCCATGGGGTTGCAAGGAGTAGGACGTGACTGAATGACTAAACCATCACCACCAACTGCAAGATTGCAGAATAGGAGGCTCCTGACTTTTCCCTCTACCCACAAACACACTGAGTAAACAACTACACATCTATCAGTTGCCTCTGAGCGAAATCCAGAAAATAGTTGAGAGATACCTGCATGCTGGTCAACTAAGAAAGTACCCACCTCAAGAGTCAGGAAAAACTGGGACGACTCTCATCATAAACTCCATTCTTAACACAACCTCATACAGTTGAGAGGAATCTCCCAGCTTCTCCTTGAGAAGAAAAGATTCTGCACATATCTAGCACTCCAACTTTTCTGGCTGTTATCAAAAGGACTGTCTACTAGCTTGTCTATATTTGGCAGCTGATGGAGCCCAGTGTTTGCTAGACCTTTGCGGGCATAAAGAACAAAAAGGTAGTTTGCAAATAATTCATGTAGCTCTCACCATTGGCTCAGTTTAGAATGAGCAGGCAATAAAGCCCACCTTCCAGTTCTCCCTGGAAGGGATTAGAATGCACATAACTTTTCCACTAGCTGACCAGATTCTGGCTTCTAACTCAGCTGTCTTTGGGAACTGATGAGACAGGCAATCACTAGTCTCCTGGGACTTTGAACCCACATGTGGGCACTTTCATGGCTTTTCTTCTGGCTTATTCCAGTGAAATAACCAAGTCACCATCTTCTTCCTGAAAGGAGTTGGATTGCACATCTAGTATAGTAGACTTTTCTGACTACTAGCCAAAGATCTAGTTTCTCACTTGCCTGCCTCTGGGAGCCAGTGCAGCCATGCATTCTCTAGTTTCTTGGGGTCCCCAGAGAACAAAGTGGCAGTTTTGAATGAGCCCTCCTGAACCCTCTTTCCACAACTCCTTTCCAAGGCTGGTGCCAGCAGTAAAGCCCAGCTACTAGTTTCTTCCTGGTAGGGGTTTGATGACAGAGCTAGTGTCCCCACTTTTCCAGTTAGACTAGCACAAAGATTCGAGAAGCATCCAGATTAGCTGGATGGGCTGATTATTGGGGTTCGTCTCTTACTCGAGACCAGTCCCTCAACTTAGAGAGGTGGCTATTTTATCTAATACATAGAAATCAACAAAACAGTTAAGGGGAAAAAAAACAGGGAAATATGTTCTAAATAAAAGAACAAACTCCAGAAGTGGACTATAGTGAAATAAAGATTTGTGATATACCAAACAGATAATCCAAAATAATGATTAGCAAGGTGCTCAGTGAGGTTAGCAGAGCAACTTATGAACAAAGTAATAATTTTAACAAACAGAAAATGATGAAAAAAACAAGCAAATCATAGAGCTGAATAATGCAATTGGATGGAAAAAAAAATCAATAGATGGAGTTTAGCGCAGACTAGATCAAACAGGATTGGAGAAGGAAATGGCAACCCACTCCAGTGTTCTTGCCTGGAGAATCCCAGGGACGGTGGGCTGCCGTCTATGGGGTCGCACAGAGTCGGACACGACTGAAGCGACTTAGCAGCAGCAGCAGCAGATCAAACAGAAGTATGACAAAGCTGTATATTACCTCCCTATTTATTCAATTTATATGCAGAGTATATCATTAAAGAGCTGTTTCCACTTTGAGCTTGCAAGAGAACAGTAAACAAACCTAAAAGGAATAGAATATATGAGTAGAAATCGATTACATCGCAAGCAAAAGAAATTCTATAGTGAGGGTCAACAAAGACAAAAGCATGTTATTTGGAAAGACTAATAAAATTGATGACTTGCTGGTGAGCTATATTAGGAAGAAGGATTCAGTTCAGTTCAGTTGCTTAGTCATGTCCGACTCTTCACCTGTCTGACTCTTCATCCTGTCCATCACCAACTCCCAGAGCTTGCACAAACTCATGTCCATCAGATTGGTGGTGCCATTGAGCCATCTCAGCCTCTGTTATTCCATTTTTCACCTGCCTTTGATTTTTCCCAGCATCAGGGTCTTTTCCATGAGTCAGTTCTTCACATCATGGCATGGGGCCAGAGTATTGGAGCTTCAGCTTCAGCATCAGTCCTTCCAATAAATATTCAGGACTGATTTCCTTTAGGATTGACTGATTTGATCTCCTTGCAGTCCAAGGGACTGTCAAGAGTCTTCTATAACAGCACAGTTCAAAAGCATAAATTCTTCAGTGCACAGCTTTCTTTATGGTCCAACTCTCACTGTACATGAAAACCATAGATTTGACTAGACAGACCTTTGTTTGCAAAGTAATGTCTCTGCTTTTTAAGAGCAATCTAGGTTGGTCATAGCATTTCTTCCAAGGAAACAATGTCTTTTAATTTCATGGCTGCAGTTACCATCTGCACTGATTTTGGAGCCCAGGAATATGGTCTCTCACTGTTTCCATTGTTTCCCCGTCTATTTGCCATAAAGTGGTGGGACCAATGGCATGATCTTCATTTTTTGAATGTTAAGTTTTAAGCCAGTTTTCTCATTCTCCTCTTTCACTTTCATCAAGAGGCTCTTTAGTTCCTCTTTGCTTTTTGCCATAAGGGTGATGTCATCTGCATATCTGAAGTTATTGATATTTCTCCCTGCAGTCTTGATTCCAGCTTCTGTTTTATCCAAATGAGCATTTCACATGATGCAGGGTGATGATATACAGCCTTAATGTACTCCTTTCCCAGTTTGAAACAAGTCCATTGTTCCATGTCTGGTACTAACTGCTGCTTCTTGACTTACATACTGATTTCTCAGGAGGCAGGTCAGGTGGTCTAGTATTCTCATCTCTTGCAGAATTTTCCACCATTTGGTGTGACCCACACAAAGGCTTTAGGATAGTCAATGAAGCAGAAGTAGATGTTTTTCTGGAATTCTATTACTTTTTTGATGATCCCATGGATATTGGCAACTTGATATTTTTGTTCTTCTGCCTTTTCTAAATCCAGCTTGAATATCTGGAAGTTCTAGGTTCATGTATTATTGAACCCTAGCTTGGAGAATTTTGAGCATTGCTTTGCTAGTGTGTGAGAGGAGTGCAATTGTATGGTAGTTGGAACATTCTTTTGGATTGGAATGAAAACTGACCTTTTCCAATCCTGTGGCCACTGCTGAGTTATTCAAATTTGCTGGCGTATTGAGTGCAATACTTTCACAGCATCATCTTTTAGGATTTGAAATAGCTCAGCTGGTATTCCATCACCTCCACTAGCTTTGTTTGTAGTGATGCTTACTAAGGCCTACTTGACTTTGCACTCCAAGATGTCTCACTCTAGGTGAGTGATCACACCATCATGGTTATCTGGGTCATTAAGATCTTTTTGGGTACAGTTATTCTGTGTATTCTTGCCACCTCTTAATCTCTTTTTCTTCTGTTAGGTCCATACCATATTTGTACTTTATTATGCCCATCTTTGCATGAAGTGTTCCCTTGGTATCTCTAATTTTATTGAAGAGATCTCTAGTCTTTCCCATTCTATTGTTTTCCTCTCTTTCTTTGCATTGCTCACTTAGGAAGGCTTTCTTATCTCTCCTTGCTATTCTTTGGAACTCTGCTTTCAGATGTGTGTATTTTCCCTTTCTCCTTTGACTTTCACTTCTAATCTTTTCTCAGCTATTTATAAGGCCTCCCCAGACAACCATTGTGTCTTTTTGCATTTCTTTTTCTTGGGGATGGTTTTGATTACTGCCTCTGTACAATGGTATGAACCTCTGTCCATAGTTTTTCAGGCACTCTACCAGATCTAATCCCTTGAATCTATTTATTATTTCCACTGCATAATCATAAGGGATTTGATTTACATCATACCCGAATGGTCTAGTGGTTTTCCCTCCTTTCTTCAACTTGAGTCTTGATTTTGCAATGAGAGTCCATGATTTGAACCACAGTCAGCTCCTGGTCTTATTTCTCTGACCATATAGAGCTTCTTCATCTTCAGCTGCAAGGAATATAATCAATCTGATTTCGTTATTGACCATCTGGTTATGTCCATGTGTAGAGTCATCTCTGCGTTGTTGGAAATGGGTGTTTGTTATGATCAGTGCATTCTCTTCACAAAATTGTTAGTTGTGGCCCTGCGTCATTTTGTGCTCCAAGGCCAGACTTGCCTGTTACTCCAGGTATCTCTTGACTTTCTAATTTTGCATCCCAGTCCCCTGTGATGGAAAGGACATATTTTTTCTTGTTAGTTCTAGAAGGTCTTATAGGCCATCATAGAACCATTCAACTTCAACTTCTTCAGCATTAGTGGTTGGGCACAGACTTGGATTATTGTGATATTGAATGATTTGCCTTGGAAACAAACAGAGGTCATTCTGTGGTTTTTGAGACTGCACTTCCTAAGTACTGCAGTTTGTGCTCTGTTGTTGACTATGATTACTGCTGCATTTCTTCTAAGGGATCCTTGCCCACTGTAGTAGATGTAAGGGTCATCTGAATTAAATTCGCCCATTCCAGCCCATTTTAGTTCACTGATTTTTGAAATGTCGATGTTCACTTATGCCATCTCCTGTTTGACCGCTCCCAATTTACTTTGATTCATGGACCTAACATTCTCAGTGGATGTTATATATGGATATAACTTAACTATAAATATATGAAGAATTTTATCCTAATAAACATGAAAATTTGGATGAAATTTAGAAAAATTCCTAGGAAAACATAATTTAGTAGGACTGACTCAAGAATAGATAATGTGAACTAAAGAACTGAATTAGTAGTTAACAGTTTTTACTCAAAACAAACCCTAGTCTCAAATATGTTTATGAAGAGTACTAAAAATCCTTTTGACTATATGTAAACATAACTTCCTAAGAATGACAAAAGAAATACCAGCTTTCAATTCACTAAATGAAGCTGGTGGAATCAATACCAACAGTTCATGGGTAAGACAAGGAAGAAAATTCACATGCCGATCTAAGGATGTAGAAATCTTAAAATGTAAGCAGACTGTTAAGCAATAAGTAACTCATTATAATAAAGTTGGATTTATTCTGGGAATGTGACATTAGTTCAACATTAGAATATCTACAGATGTTATTTACCCAAGAGAAAAAAAGGATATTTTAATCTCAGAGGATATGGAAAACTTTTGAAAAATTCAGTGTGGTTTATTTGAAACTTCTAGCTAGTTAGAAAGAGAAGTAAATTTTCTTTACTTAATAAAGGGTTCCTATTAATTTTTTTAAAATTTAAATTTGTTTATTTTAATTGGAGGCTAATTACAATATTGTATTGGTTCTGCCACACATCAACATGAATCCACCACAGGCATACATGTGTTCCCCATCCTGAACCCCCCTCCCACCTCCTTCCCTGTACCATCCCTCCAGGTCATCCCAGTGCACCAGCCCCAAGGATCCTGTATCAAACCTGGACTGGTGATTCATTTCTTATATGATATTATACATGTTTCCATGCCATTCCCTCAAATCATCCCACCCTCTCCCTCTCCCACAGAGTCCAAAAGACTGTTCTATAGTGAACTTTATACTTAACATTTGAGTCATTAAAACTATTTCTCTTAAAATTAGAAGTGTGAGTATAATGAATGAAAATGAATAAGTTATAGCGGTGCATATTATCATGAAAAGAAAGTGAAAGTGAAAGTTGCTCAGTTGTGTCCGACTCTTTGAGACCCCACTGGACTCCATAGTCCATGGAATTCTTCAGGCCAGAATACTGGAGTGAGTAGCCTTTCCCTTCTCCAGGGGATCTTCCCAACCCAGGGATAGAACCCAGGTGGATTGCAGGTGGATTTTTTACCAGCTGAGTCACAGGGAAAGCTCTACAGATATTAACATGAGTGAATATCACATTATAAAGCTTTACCTAACAAAGAGCAAGACATGTAAGAATCCATGCAAAATGTTTCCATTTATATAAAGATTGAGACATGCAAAACTAAACCATATATCTGTCTACTTATATGTATAGAGTGGTACAGGCGTATATGATAAGTTATAAAAAGGAGAGAATATTTAATGCAAAATGTAAAAATAGAGTGGGTAGAGAGGGTGCATAGCCACATCAGGAGCTTTAAAGTCACTGGGCACAATTCATTTTCATAAGCTGCATTGTTTCATGGATGCTTTATTATTATTATTCACTCATATTCTTGTGTATGAAGTAGTTAAAATATATTACAATAGGATGATAAATCTGAGAATAGCTTATGTTACAAGGTGCTCATTAAATTTAATAAATATTTGTTAAATCTAGTCTGTATGAGGCATTGTTCTAGGTACTGGCTTAATACTAGCACTATTTAGCATGTTTACTTACATATTTTCTTATTAGGACCAAATTGCCTTGTGGAGCAAATAGGTTAGAAATTATTATGTCCTTTCTAAAGAAGCAAACTACTCTTCTGTCAAGTTGCATTACTTGTCTATGTTGGAAAGAAAGAAGAATTAGAAGATATACCTTAAGCTTGTTTCTCATGACCATCTCCCCTCAGTAATTGCCCTTTCTAAATAATAGCTCTTGTGACAAATAATGGCCAGTGTTGAAATTCAATTATATCTTGAGTTTAAAACATTTGTTTAATACTTTTGCATATGTTTTAAATACATTTGTTTATCCTATTTTTCCCTATTAGTATCGAGTTCTTGAGTAGATGAATGATATCTTATAAATATTTATATTCCCCACTTCTTAGCACAGTGACAGACACATAGTAATTGTTTAATAAATATTTGTTGTAAAGATAATGAGTAGCTGACCTTTGAACCTGGTGACAGATTTTAATGCATCTAATGAATATTTACCCAAGAAGAGGACAACAAAATCTCTTATATATGATGATTAAAAAAGGAAGGGATTGAGTACCTTGTAATTAAAATATGTAGATAATAATGGTTGCTAGACCTTGCTTGCTCTTGGCCTCTTGGAACTATTAGATACATGCTCTACATGATATTACTGAGAATTTTCAGTCTTATGATTCCATGAATGTGGTATCAAACTTAGAAATGATTTCTAGGTAGCTAGATACAATTATGATTTTATTTCAATTTTCCAAAACCTGAAAAAGGTAAACCTGAAATCTAGAGCACAATTTTAAAACAAGTTCTTATGAAGTATTTGCATCATGAGTTTCCTGTCAGCCAGTTGATAATCAATATTTATTAGCTTTGTTGTGGTTCAGTGGCTCAGTCATGTGTGGCTCTTTGCAACCCTCTGGACTGCAGCATGCCAGGCTTCCCTGTCCTGTACCACTTCCCTGAACTTGCTCAAACTCATGTCCATTGAGTCAGTGATGTCATACAATCATCTCTTCCTCTGTCGTCCCCTTTTCCTCCTCCCTTCAGTCTTTAGGGTATGTTCTAATGAGTCAGCTCTTGACATAAGGTGGCCAAAGTATTGGAGCTTCAACTTTAAAATCAGTCCTTGCAATGAATATTCAGGATTGATTTATTTTAGAAATGACTTGTGTGATCACTTTGGCACCCAATAGACTCTCAAGAGTCTTCTCCAACACCACAGTTCAAAAGCATCAATTCTTTGGTGCTCAGTCTTCTTTAGGGTCCAAATCTCACATCCATACATGACTACTGGAAAAACCATTGCTTTGACTAGACGGACCTTTGTTGGCAAAGAAATGTCTCTGCTTTATAATTCGCTGTCTAGGTTAGTCATAGCTTTGCAGATCAAGAAGCAACAGTTCGTACCAGACATGGAACAATAGACTGGTTCAAAATTGGGAAAGGAGAAGGTCAAGGCTGTTTATTTTCACCCTGCTTATTTAACTTATGTGCAGAGTACATCATGCAGAATGTCAGGCTAGATGAAGCACAAGCTAGAATCAAGACTGCTGGGAGAAATATCAATAACCACAGATATGCAGATGACACCCCCTTTATGGCAGAAAGTGAAGAAGAACTAAAGAGCCTCTTGATGAAAGTGAAAGAGGAGAGTGAAAAAGTTGGCTTAAAACTCAACATTCAGAAAACTAAGATCATGGCATCTGGTCCCATCACTTCATGGCAAATAGAAGAGGAAACAATGGAAACATTGACAGACTTTATTTTGGGGGGGGCTCCAAAATCAGTGCAGTCACCATCTGCAAAATAAAGTCCCCCAAAATAAAGTCTGTCAATGTTTCCATTGTTTCCTCTTCTATTTGCCATGAAGTGATGGGACCAGATGCCATGATCTTAGTTTTCTGAATGTTGAGTTTTAAGCCAACTTTTTCACTCTCCTCTTTCACTTTCATCAAGAGGCTTTTTAGTTCTTCTTCACTTTCTGCCATAAAGGGGGTGTCATCTGCATATCTGTGGTTATTGATATTTCTCCCAGCAGTCTTGATTCTAGCTTGTGCTTCATCTAGCCTGACATTCTGCATGATGTACTCTGCACATAAGTTAAATAAGCAGGGTGAAAATGAACAGCCTTGACCTGCTCCTTTCCCAATTTTGAACCAGTCTATTGTTCCATGTCTGGTACGAACTGTTGCTTCTTGATCTGCATATAGGTTTCTCAGGTGGCAGGTCAGGTGGTCTGGTATTCCCATCTCTTGAAGAATTTTCTGCAGATGGTTGTGATCCACACAGTCAAAGGCTTTGGCGTAGTCAATAAAGCAGAAATAGATATTTTCCTGGAACTCTCTTGCTTTTTCTATAAAACAACAGATTTTGGCAATTTGATTTCTTATTCCTCTGCCTTTTCACAATCCAGCTTGAACGTTTAGAATTTCTCAATTCATGTACTGTTGAAGCCTAGCTTGAAGAATTTTGAGCATTACTTTGCTAGCATGTGAAATGAGTGAAACTGTGTAGTAGTTTTAACATTCTTTGCCATTGCTTTTCTTTGGGATTGGAATGAAAACTGACCTTTTCTAGTCCTGTGGTGACTGCTAAGTTTTCCAAATTTGCTGGCATAATGAGTGCAGCACTTTCACAGCATCATCTGTCAGGATTTGAAATAGCTCAACTGGAATTCCATCAGCTCCATTAGCTTTGTTCTTAGTGATCCTTCTGATGGTCCACTTGACTTCACACTCCAGGATGACTGGCTCTAGGTGAGTGATCACACCATCATGGTTATCTGGATCATTAAAATCCCTTTATTAGCTAACTCTTCTCTAGTCCCTCATTGTCATATCCTTCATGGAACTAGAAAAGAAGTAAAAAAAATTGTCTGTGATTCTAAGAATTGCATGCTGATTTTGGAGATGAGAAATATGTAAGCCAAATGATTAGAATTCAACACAGCATTCTTCCTTGAAATCCTCACTCATGGGTCATAAGTTGTGCTGTCCAGGAAAACTACTGTGGGATGAAATTTAGTATTATGTAGTGTTAATTCGTGTTATTAGGGATTTCCCCCCTAACTTCCAGATGTTCAAGCTGGTTTTAGAAAAGGCAGAGGAACCAGAGATCAAATTGCCAACATCCTTTGGATCATGGAAAAAGCAAGAGAGTTCCAGAAAAACATCTATTTCTATTTCATTGACTATGCCAAAGCCTTTGACTGTGTGTATCACAATAAACTGTGGAAAATTCTGAAGGAGATGGGAATACCAGACCACCTGACCTGCCTCTTGAGAAATCTGTATGCAGGTCAGGAAGCAACAGTTAGAACTGGACATGGAACAGCAAACTGGTTCCAAATAGGAAAAGGAGTACATCAAGGCTGTGTATTGTCACCCTGCTTATTTAACTTATATGCAGAGTACATCATGAGAAATGCTGGGCTGGAAGAAACACAAGCTGGAATCAAGATTGCCAGGAGAAATATCAAAACCTCAGACATGCAGATGACACCACCCTTATGGCAGAAAGTGAATAGGAACTAAAAAGCCTCTTGATGAAAGTGAAAGAGGAGAGTGAAAAAGTTGGCTTAAAGCTCAACATTCAGAAAACAAAGATCATGGCATCTGGTCCCATCACTTCATGAGAAATGGATGGGGAAACAGTAGAAACAGTGTCAGACTTTATTTTTTAGGCTCCAAAGTCACTGCAGATGGTGATTGCAGCCATGAAATTAAAAGACGCTTACTCCTTGGAAGAAAAGTTATGACCAACCTAGATAGCATATTCCAGAGAAGGCAATGGCATCCCACTCCAGTACTCTTGCCTGGAAACTCCCATGGACGGAGGAGCCTGGTAGGCTGCAGTCCATGGGGTCGCTAAGAGTCAGATTCGAATGAGCGACTTCACTTTCACTTTTCACTTTCATGCATTGAAGAAGGAAATGGCAACCCACTCCAGTGTTCTTGCCTGGAGAATCCCAGAGACGGCGGAGCCCAATGGGTTGCCGTCTGTGGGGCGCACAGAGTCGGACACGACTGAAGCGACTTAACAGCAGCAGCAGCAGCAGATAGCATATTAAAAAGCAGAGACATTACTTTTCCAACAAAAGTCCCTCTAGTCAAGGCTATGGTTTTTCCAGTGGTCATGTATGGATGTGAGAGTTGGACCGTGAAGAAAGCTGAGCACCAAAAAATTGATGCTTTTAAACTGTGGTGTTGGAGAAGACTCTTGAGAGTCCCTTGGACTGCAAGGAGATCCAACCAATCATTTCTAAAGGAGATCAGCCCTGGGATTTCTTTGGAAGGAATGATGCTAAAGCTGAAACTCCAGTACTTTGGCCACCTCATGTGAAGTGTTGACTCATTGGAAAAGACTCTGATGCTGGGAGGGATTGGGGGCAGGAGGAGAAGGGGACGACAGAGAATGAGATGGCTGGATGGCATCACTGACTCAATGGATGTGAGTCTGAGTGAACTCCGGGAGTTGGTGATCGACAGGGAAGCCTGGCGTGATGTGATTTTTGTAGTCACAAAGAGTCAGACATGACTGAGCAACTGAACTGAACTGAACTGAACTGAAGGGGGGAATAAATATGGGAAGAAATAAAGAGACTATGTAATAGGAGTGGACAGTTCACACTTAATGTTGGTTGAACTCTAGTTTAGGAAAGTACTTTTAAGGCATATTATTAGAAGGCCAAATAGAGCATTTTTTATGTTTATTTATTGTTTATTTGTTGAGCTTTCCGTGTTGCTCATTGGTAAAGAATCCACCTGGCAATCAGGAGATGTGTGTTCAATCCCTGGTTTGGGAAGATCACCTGGAGAATCAATAATTACCCACTCCAGTTTTCTTGCCTGGGAAATACCATGGACAGAGGACCCAGGGATTGAACCCAGATCTCCTGCATTGACAGACAGGTTCTTTACCATCTGAGCCTCTAGAGAAGCCCAAGTATTCATGGAACTTACACAAAAATAGATCAAAGGCAAAATAGAAAACTTTAATAAATTCTGCAAAGTAGAAAAGAGTGAACAATGAACGACATTAGTAACATGTTTTGTCTATTTTTTTTAGTCTAAATATTACAACTCTGACTTTTTCTATTTAATTCTTTGTAAAGATATCTGCTGTTAATTAAGTTTTCTGTTTATTTTAAAATTTAGTTAATTTCTGCTTTTATCATTATTAACTTCTACTTTTTAATTTTTGAAGGTTAATTTTGCTTTTTTGACTGTGCTGGGTCTTTGTTGCTGTGTGGGATTTTCTCTAGTCTCAGTTGCAGGCTTTCCATTGCAGTTGCTTCTCATTGCAGTTGCTGTAGAGTACGGGCTCTATGGCATGCCAGCTTCAATATTTCAAGACATAGGCTCAGTAGTAGTGGCTCCTGGACTTAGTTGCCCCATAGTATATGGGAGCTTCCCAGACCAGGGACCCATGTCTCCTGCATTGGGAGGAGAATTCTTTACCACTAAGCCACCAGGGAAGACCAATTTTGCTGTTCTTTTGTATCTTGAGTACATTTATTTAATTTTTAGTCTTCCCCATTTTTTTCTTAATGTCTTAAATTTATCCATGGTGTCATATTCCTCTCTGGATACATTATATTTGAGAGGCAGTACTTTTTACTTTGGGCTTCCCAGGTGGCACTAGGGCTAAAAACCTCGCCTGCCAATGCAGGAGATGAAAGAGATGTGACTTAAGAGACACGGGTTCCATCCCTGGGTCAGGAAGATCCCCCGGTGGATGGCATGGCAACCCACCCCAGTGTTCTTGCCTGGAGAATCCCATGGACAGAGGAGCCTGCCTGGGCTACAGTCCATAGGGTAGCAAAGAAACAGACATGACTGAAGCGACTTAGCAAGCTCATGGGTTTATTTATGGGCTCTCTATTCTGTTCCATTGATCTATGAATCCATTTTTGTGACAATACCATGGCATAGATTGTAAGCTTTTGATTTGTGATTATCATGGACTTCATATACATTGACCCATATTTATATCTATTTGATTTAAACTGATGGTCATTTAAATTCCAACATATCTAAAAATCTACATTTTTTACTCACCCTCTCTACATTTTCTGAGACCAAACTATGGTGGAGGTAATGAAGATAATGGCAACTTCCTTCAAAAGGTCCCATACACACAGTGCCTCCAACTCTGTAGCAGGCCACTGCCAACCCACACCTCCACCGGAGACTCTTTCACATTCACAGGCAAGTCCGGGTCAGTCTCTTGTGGGGTCACTGCTCCTTCCTCCTGGGTCCTGGTGCACACAGGTTTTGTTTGTGCCCTCCAAGAGTCTTTCCCCAGTCCTGTGTAAGTTCTGTAATTAAATCCACTGTCCTCCAATGTCAAATTCTCTGGGGTTTCTCACTCCCTTTGCCAGATTCCCAGGTTGGGAAATCTGTTGTGGGTCCTAGAACTTTCCTAATAGTGCGAGAATTTATTTCGTATAATTGTTCTGCAGTTTGTGGGTCATCTGCTCGGCAGCTCTATGGTGGGGTTAATGGTGAGCTCCTCCAAGAGGGCTTATGCCACACCCAGCACTGCTGCACCCAGAGCCCCTGCCCCTGCAGCAGGCCACTGCTGACCTATACTCTGCAGGAGACACTGAAACACTCAAAGGCAGGTCTGGCTCAGTCTCTGTGGGATCTCCTGGTGTGCACAAG
Source organism: Capra hircus (assembly GCF_001704415.2). Taxonomy (NCBI): domain Eukaryota; kingdom Metazoa; phylum Chordata; class Mammalia; order Artiodactyla; family Bovidae; genus Capra; species Capra hircus. The sequence continues at coordinate 21,913,166 of NC_030835.1, forward strand.
GTTTTGTCTGAGCCCTCTGAGCATCTCTTGTGGGTATGGGGTTTGATTCTGAATGAGATTTAGCTCCTCTTACCATCCTGCTGGGGCTTCTCCTTTGCCCTTGGATGTGGGTATCTTTTTCTGATGGGAACCAACATTCTCCTTTCGATGGTTATTCAGCAGCCAGTTGTAATTTTGGAGCTCTCACAGGAGAAGATGAGCACAGAAACTGTGCCATAGCCAATCCCAGCGGTAAGGTCAGTTTTGATTCCAATCCCAAAGAAAGGCAATGCCAAAGGATGTTCAAAATACCACACAATTACACTCATCTCACATGGTAGCAAAGTAATGCTCAAAATTCTCCAAGCCAGGCTTCAACAGTATGTAAAATGGGAACTTCCAGATGTTCAAGCTGGATTTAGAAAAGGCAGAGGGACCAGAGATCAAATTGCCAACATCCACTGGATCATCTAAAAAGTAAGACAGTTCCAGAAAAACCATCTACTTCTGCTTTATTGACTATGTCAAAGCCTTTGATGGTGTAGATCACAACAAATTCTTCAAGAGATGGGAATACCAGACCACCTTACCTGTCTCCTGAGAAATCTGTATGCAGGTCAAGAAGCAACAGTTAGAATTGGACACAGAACAACAGACTGGTTCCAAATCAGGAAAGGAGTATGTCAAGGTTGTATATTGTCACCCTGCTTATTTAACTTATGTGCAGAGTATATCATAGGAAATACCAGGCTGAATGAAGCACAAGCTGGAATCAAGATTGCAGAGAGAAATATCAATAACCTTAGATAACAAAAATGACACCACCTTTATGGCAGAAAGTGAAGAACTAAAGAGCCTCTTGGTGAAAGTGAAAGATGAGAATGAAAAATTGGCTTAAAACTCAACATTCAGAAAACTAAGATCATGGCATCTGGTCCCATCACTTCATGGCAAATAGATGGGGAGACAATTGAAACAGTGACAGACTTTATTTGGGGGGGCTCTAAAATCACTGCAGATAGTGTTGGCAGCCATGAAATTAAAAGACGCTTACTCCTTAAAAGAAAAGCTATGACCAATCTAGATAGTGTATTAAAAAGTAGAGACATTACTTTGTGAACAAAGGTCTGTCTAGTCACAGCTATGGTTTTTCCAGTAGTCATGTGTGGGTGTGAGAGTTGGACTATAAAGAAAGCTGAATGCCGAAGAAATGATGCTTTTGAACTGTGGTGTTGGAGAAGACTCTTGAGAGTCCCTTGGACAGCACGGGGATCCAACCAGTCCATCCTAAAGGAGATCAGTCCTGAATATTCATTGGAAGTACAGATACTGAAGCTGATGCAAAGCTTATCCAATACTTTAGCCACCTGATGCAAAGAACTGAGTCATTGGAAAAGACCCTGATGATGGGAAAGATTGAAGTCAGGAGGAAAAGGGGAAGACAGAGGATGAGATGGTTGAATGGCATCACTGACTCTATGGGCATGAGTTTGAGCAAGCTCTGGGAGTTGATGATGGACAGGGAAGCCTGGCGTGCTGCAGTCCATGGGGTCGCAAAGAGTTGCACATGACTGAGTGAACTGAACTGAGCTATATTTTCTGTCTTTGATGTCATAGTTTATATCTTCCTGCTTATCCTTTTATTGCTTATTATAGTTGATTTTACCTTTTTCCTTTTAACATATGTACTAGCTTATTTAAGTGACCTTCAATCCTTACTATATTTTTGTCTTTCCACCTGCTGTTCTCACTGGATGATTTCCATTACTCTACCTTCCAGATTGCTGATATGTTATTCTGTGTCAGTCTGTTTCTTATTGCTTCTACTTTTTTATTTTGATATTGTGTTCTTTATATTTTCTAGTTCCTTGTTAAAATCATTTTTGTTTAATCTTCTTCCCTCCTTCAGTTTGCATTTTTATTACCAATATTTTGAACTCTTTGATAAATTGCTTATTTCTGTTCCATTATTTATTTTTTCAGGGATTTTTCTCTTGCTCTTTCTGTTGAGAGTAGTTCCTCTGCATTTCATTTTACTTAACTTTCTCTGTCTCTATGAATATAGGTGAAGCATTTATCTATTGTGATCTTGAAGAGGTGATCTTATGTGAGAATATTCTTAGGTAGACTTCATATGCCCAATACCTTTTGTGGGACTGCTGCAATTGATGTGTATGCCAGTCCTGATTTTCCTCAGTGTGTACTGGCCACTATTATCTTAGTAGTTGGTGTGGCTGGTGATGGAAGAGCTAAAGCTGGTGCAGGGTGTGGAGTGATTTGGGCCAGGGAATTTGCTTGGCTTGAACTGGGATGTATAGAGAAGTGGCAGCTGCTAGGGCAAACCTCTCTGCCCTGCCTGGAGGCAAGTCAGGACCATGCACTCCTGAGTGGAATCTAGTTTCTTAAGTCTTTCTACCTGTCCCAGCCTTTCTCTTAGCAGCCAATGGGGTTTTTTTTTTTTTTTTTATGTGCAGGACCCTAGAACTAGAACACCCAGTCTGTGGCTTGACTTGCTGACTTCACAAAGTGCGCATCTGCCCTTGTGCCATCTCTTTTCCTCTTAGTCTCCTCCCAGGTATACAGGTCCTGACCTGATGCTTTTCTTCCAGTGCCATGTAACTGTGTGTGTATCTTTCAGCCTTGGTTGTATAGGAGTTCTTTTGTTAGTTTCCAGTTAGTTTTCCATGAAAATTGTTCCAAATGTAGATATATTTTTGATGTGTTTGTGGGGGAGGTGAACTCCTTGTCCTCTTGCTCTGCTATCTTGATCTCTTCCCTTCCATCTCTTGTATCCATTCATCTGTCGATAGACACTTATTTCCATATCTTGGCTATTGTAAATAATGCTGCACTGTAAGTTGGTATACATGTATCTCTTTGAATTAGTATTTTGTTTTCTTTGGGTAAATACCCAGAAGCAAAATTGCTGAATTTATAGTAGGTCTACTTTTAATTTTTAAAAAAACCTCCATACTGTTTTCCTTGGTGACTGCACTAATGTACCACCTCACTGACAGTGCACTAGGGTTCTCTTTGTTCCACATCCTTGCCTACATTTGTTGCTTGCTGTATTTTTTATTGTAACCATTCTGAAAGGTGTGCTGTGGTATCTCATTGTGGCTTTGATTTGCATTCCCCTGATGATTAGTGCAGATAAGGCAATGGCACCCCACTCCAGCACTCTTGTCTGGAAAATCCCATGAACGGAGGAGCCTGGTGGGCCGCAGTCCATGGGGTTGCTAAGAGTCAGACACGACTGAGTGACTTCACTTTCACTTTTTACTTTCATGCATTGGAGAAGGAAATGGCAACCCACTCCATTGTTCTTGCCTGGAGAATCCCAGGGTCCGGGGAGCCTCGTGGGCTGCTGTCTATGGGGTCGCACAGAGTCGGACACGACAAGCAACTTAGCAGCAGTAGCAGATGATTAGTGATATTGAGCATCTTTTCATGTGTCTGTTGGTTATTTGTATGTCTTCTCTTCTTTGGAGAATTGGGATCCTCTGGCCAGTTTTTAATTGGGTTTGTTATTTTGATGTCGAGTTGTTTGAATTCTTTGTATATTTTGATTATTTATCCCTTATTGAATATGTCATTTAAGAATATCTTTTCCCATTTAGTAAGCTACTTTTTCATTTTGTTAACTGTTTCTGTCTTTATGGAGAAAGCTTTTTAGTTTTATGTAGCCCCATTTGTTTATTTTTGCTTCTTTTTTTCTTGCCTAAGGAGACAGATCCAAAAAAATTTTTGCTAAGATTGATGTCAAAGAGTTTTATGGTTTCAGGTCTTACATTTGAGTCTCTAATCTATTTTGAGTTTATCTTTGTGTAATGTGTGAGAAATTAGTCCAGTTTGGTTCTCTTGCATGTTGCAGTTTTCCGAGCACCATTTGTTAAAGAGGCTGACACTTTCCAATTGTATATTCTTACCTCCTTTGTTGTAGATTAATAGGCGATATAATCATGGTTATGTTTAGGGGTTTTCTATTCAGTTCCATTAGTCAGTGCCTGCAAACTCAGTTGCTTCAGTCATGTCTGACTCTTTACAACGCTATGGACTGTGGCCTGCCAGGCTCCTCAGTCCATGGGATTCTCCAGGCGAGAAAACTGGAGTGGGTTGTCATGCTGGCCTTCAGAGAATCTTCTAGACCTCGGGATTGGATCCATGTCTCCTGCATCCCTGCATTGCAGACAGATTTTTTACCACTGAGCCACCAGGGAAGTCCTCCATTAATCTACATGCTTGCTTTTATCCCAATACCATATATTTTTAATTACTATAGTCTTGCAATATAGTTTGAAATCAGGGAACATGATTTCTCCAGCTTTTCACTTGTGTCACAGATTGCTTTGGCTCTTTGGAGTTTTATATGCTCCAGTTAAATTTTAGAACAATTTGTTCTAGTTCTATGAAAGAAGCTGTTAGTGTTTTGATATATATGGTATTTAATTAGTGGAATGCCTTGAGTAGATTTTATCATTTAAAAAGTATTTCTCTTCCAATCTATGAGCATGGTATATCTTTCTATTTATTTGTGTCGTATTTAATTTCTTTCATCAATTTCTTATAGTTTTCGGGATACAGATCTTTCACTTCCTTGATTAAATTTATTTTCACAGATATTTTATTATTTTTAATGCAATTGTAAGTGAGATTGTTTTCTTAATTTTTCTTTCTGATAGCTCATCATCAGTGTATAGGAATGGAGCAGATTTCTGTATATTAATTTTGTATCCTCCTATTTCATTTATTAGATCTAATAGTTTTCCTTTGGTAGAGTCCGTTTTACCTCTTTCTTTCCAATTTGGATTCCTTTTATTTATTTATTTTCCTTGTCTGATCACTGTGACTAAGATTTCCAACCATATGTTTTATAAAAGTGATGCGAGTGGGTATCCTTGTCTTATTCCTGACCTTAGAGGAAAACTTTCCAACTTTTTACTTGTGTGCATGTTGTTGGCTGAGGGTTTGTCATATACAGCTTATGTTGATGTATGTTTACTCTATACCATTTTTTTATCCTAAATGTATGTCAGAACATATGTCAAAATGCTTTTCCTGCATCTGTTGAGATAACTGTATGATTTTTATTCTTCAATATTTTAGTATGGCATAGCACATCAAGTGATTTATAGATATTGAATGATTCTTTCATTCCTGGAATAAATCCCACTTGATCATGGTGTAAAATTCTTTTAATTTATTATTTGCTAATACTTTCTTGAAAACTTATACTTAGGTCTTTTTATCAGTGATATTCACCTATAATTGTGTTGTTGTTGTTGTTGTGTCTGTTTGGTCTTGATATCAGGTTGATGTTAATCTCATTGCATGAATTTGGAAGTATTATTTTGCAGTTTTGGGGGAAGAGTTTGAGAAAGTTTGGTGTTGACTCTTCTTTAAATGTTTGGTAGTATTTTCCTATGAAGTCCTCTGTTCTAAAGGTTTGTTTGTTGATAGTTTTTTGATACTGTTAAGTTTATTATTAGTAATTTCTCTGTTAATATTTTTATGTCTTCCTGATTGAGAATTGGGAGATTATATGTTTCTAGGAAGTTATATGTTTTTCTGGGTTTTACAATTTGTTGGCATATAATTGTAGTAACCTCTATGATTCTTTGTGTTTCTGCAGTGTTATTTGTAACTTATCTTCTTTTTTTCTGATTTGATTTATTTGGGTTATCTCTCTTTTTTTTTCCTTGATGAGTCTGAGTAAAAATTTATCAATTTAATTTATTTTTTAAAAGAATCACGTTTTAGTTTCACTGATTGTCCCTCTTTTTAGTCTCTATTTCATTTACTTCTGCTCTGATCTTTATTATATCCCTACTTCTATTAACTTTAGGTTTTGTTTATTGCCCTTTTTCTACTTCTTTTAGGTGTAAATTTAGACCATTTATTTGAGACTTTTCCTGATTTGTGGATCAGGCCTTTATTGCCATAAACTTCCTTCTAGAAGTGCTTTCGCGGCCTCCCATGGATTTGGCCTGTTGTATTTCCATTTTAATTTGTCTTGAGATTTTTTTTTTTAAATTTACTCTGTTTTCTTCAATCCCGTTAGTTATTTAGTAGTATACTGTTTACGTTTCACATGTTTATTTTTTTCTCTGTTTCTTCTTGCAGTTTTCTTGTCTCATGTGGTTGTATTTGGAAAAATGCTTGATATAATTTCAGTCTTCTTTAACTTACTGAGATATGTCTTGTGGCCTAGCATGTAATCTATCCTGGAGAATCTTCCATATTTATTTGAAAAGAGTGTGTATTATTCAATTTTTGGACGGAATGTTTTTTTATGTATGTATTCAGATTATTGAATACATACATAAAAAAACATTTGTTTTCTTATTGACTATCTGTCTGAATATCTCTCCTATGATGTAGGTGGGGTACTAGAGTCCTCTGCTTTTATCTTATTACCATCAGTTTCTGCCTTAATACTGTGTTTAGATGCTCCTATATTGGGTGCATATATATTTATACTTGTTATATCTTCTGGTTAGATTGATTCCTTTATTACAATGTAATGGCCTTTTTTGTCTCTTGTTACAGTCTTTCTTTTAAAGTCTGTTTTGTCTGATACAAGTATTGCTGCCTCAGCTTTCTTTTTGTTTTGCATAGAATATCATTTTCCATCCCCTCACTTTCTAGCACCTTTGGGCTCATTGAAATCAATTCTTTGATATGCACCATAACTAGCTAAGCTCAGTATCCGGCTTTTCTCCACTGTGAATCCCCCAGGGTTCATGGCTGGGGGTGGCTTTAGTGGCTGATATCTTAATGGCTATAGCATCCTTTACTTGCTGATATGGCAGGTGACATTTTTTATCCACAATGCCTCTTCTTGGTCATACATTTGACCAATGTTTGGGAGGCATTTCATGACTGATTTTGTACCACAGAAGGCTTATTTCCAGATCAGATAAAGATTCTGTTGATAGGCCACCTAATGTGTTAATTTTTAGATCAGGCCTTGTTGATAATCTAAAATTCTCTGGTTCACCTGTCTAACTAGTCTATTATGACCTAGGGAATGTTTTCCTGTGTTGTTTCTTCCCATATCTGGAGTTGCACTATTACAGTATTCTGTGTAGAGTTAAATATACGATCAACTCTCTTAATATGTTTAAACATCATTAATTTTGTCAGAGGTCTGGTTACACATTGGGTAATGTAAGAGATACCAATCTTATGAATCAGGATTTAAGTAATAGTGTTAGCAATGTTAATAAAGTCCTAGTCTATCAGAGTTGGCTTAAAGCTCAACATTCAGAAAATGAAGATCATGACATCTGGTCCCATCACTTCATGGGAAATAGATGGGAAACAGTGGAAACAGTGTCAGACTTTATTTTGGGGGGCTCCAAAATCACTGCAGATGGTGATTGCAGCCATGAAATTAAAAGACACTTACTCCTTGGAAGAAAAGTTATGAACAACCTAGATAGCATATTGAAAAGCAGAGACATTAGTTTGCCAACAAAGGTCCATCTAGTCAAGGCTATGGTGTTTTCAGTGGTCATGTATGGATGTGAGAGTTGGACTGTGAAGAAAGCTGAGCCCTGATGAATTGATGCGTTTGAATTTTGGTGTTGGAGAAGACTCTTGAGAGTCTCTTGGACCGCAAGATCCAACCAGTCCATTCTGAAGGAGATCAGCCCTGGGATTTCTTTGGAAGGACTGATGCTAAAGCTGAAACTCCAGTACTTTGGCCACCTCATGCGAAGAGTTGACTCATTGGAAAAGACTCTGGTGCTGGGAAGGATTGGGGGCAGGAGGAGAAGGGGACGACAGAGGATGAGATGGCTGGATGGCATCACTGATTCGATGGATGTGAGTCTGAGTGAACTCCAGGAGATGGTGATGGACAGGGAGGCCTGGCGTGCTGTGATTCATGGGGTTGCAAAGAGTTGACCACGACTGAGCAACCTAACTGCACTGAACTGAAGTCCATCAGAGGGAGGTATAAGGCACAAATAATTTGAAAATGACAAGAGAAAACATAGTAAAACAATGATTAATGTAACTAGTTTTAATTTGGTTGCAATAAGCCATCAAGTTCACAGGTGAGCTAGCTGGAGAAGCCAAGTTCTAGAAAGATCAGGTAGTGAAAGTCTGTTGTTGATTCATGATGCCGAGATTCTTGGCCCCCGGAGGAGAAAATTCAATCCGAGGCCAGAGACTAGGCTTGATTGCTCAGAGGTTTTGTGTAATAAAGTTTTATTAAAGTATAAAGGAGGTAGAGAAAGCTTCTGACATAGGCTTCAGAAGGGGGCAGAGAGAGTGCCCGCCTGCTAGTCTTCAGCTGAATGTTATATAGTCACTCAGTTCAGTTCAGTTCAGTTGCTCAGTCGTGTCTGACTCTTTGCGACCCCATGAATAGCAGTCTGTTAATGAAAGAAAGGAATGCCTCAAAACGCAGAATGGCACCAGGCCCCTCACCCGTAAGATGCATTTTGGGATAATCTTAGCACCAAATGGTTTATCTTGCGCCATAAAATGATTAACTTGAATCTTGAAGAAAGGCAGATCACCATACAAATAGTTTTATTTACATAGATTAGAGGAACAATATCGGAGTATAACATACTGGTTTATCAAGTAGGTTCTGAGCCAAAAGGTGAAACCAACTTGAAGACAGAGTTTGGGGTAAATGCATAGTACATTTGCATAGCTTAAGATGAACATTTCCATAAGAAAAAGGCATTGGTTAACTTCAGGTGAAACCAGGTGTCATGGCAACACAGAATTTTAAGAGAAATCTCCTTTTAAATATGTATAGAGAAGGAAAAAATATCGCTAGTTTGTTTCCTCCTGCCGGTTAAGAGAGATAAAAATGCCTGACACTTGCAGGCTATTTCCTCCGTTTGGAGACCCCTGGCCTTCCTGCCTGTTACCCTCTCAGCAGAGAAGGAAACGAAATGTTTCATCTTTGTTTACAAAGGTATACTTTATCAACTTGTTATAGGTTGTAGTGTAAGAGGTATTTTTTTGTAGAAAATAAAGAGTGAAACTGATGTATTACAGAAAAAGTCTTAAGTTATGAATAATATTTATCAATACAGTCAGTCTCACATAATTAATTTCTGTTGACTTGAATGAAGTTGTTAGGTTTTCCGTTAGGGTTTTATAATTTCTTAGCCAATTTAGTGATATAATCTAAAAATTATCAGAAATATACTTGTAACAAGTCATTTTTAGGAATCTTCTTGAGGAACTTTGAGTAAAACAATGATTGTTTATAAACAGCAAGACTTCAACGCCTGAATAAACATAAAGATTTACACTTTGGGTGCATATATAGGGATCCTTTAATAAGATAGTTTTCCAGTAAGAGAATCTTTACGTGGACTGGCAGAAAACTTCTCACAGGGACATACCATTAAGGATGAATATTAGAACAGAATTGAGGTTAGTCTTAATTGGGACTGTCATGCCAGTTTGATTAATCAGTGAATCAATGTACTTTAGTTTCAGAGCTTAAAGATTCAGCTTTCTTAATAGCAGTGATTAGGGCATTTCTTAGTATTTATCTGGGAGAAAAAGTGCTTTTCGTTCTAAGAGATTTCCCTTAAAATTTTCTTTTAATAAAAGTTTGTTTTCTACTAGGGGAAATTGCATTCTTAAGTTCATATATTCCTCTTTAAAAAAGATGGATAATATTGCTCCTTTCTGCAGTAATGAAATTGGAATTCCCAGGCCATGCTTCTAAACACTATGTTATAGTGTCTATAGCAGGAGACTGTTAGACAATCTGGCTTGGAAACTAAATTTGAAGGAACCATACCAAATATCAAGCTAAGAAATTTGGAATTTACTAAATGATTATTTGATTGCTGAAGGGAGAAAATCAAACAAATGTTGTGGGAAGATTAATCAGTTGTCATGTGTAGATCCCTGGTGGCTCAGATGGTAAAGAATCTGCCTGCAGTGCGGAAGACCTGGGTTTGATCCCTGGGTCAGGAAGATCTCCTGGAGATGGGAATGGCAACCCCCTCCAGTATTCTTGCCTAGAGAATTCCATGGACAGAGGAGCCTGGTGGGCTATAGTCAATGGGGTCACAAAGAGTCAGACATAACTGAGTGACTAACGTAACACATGTGTATAGATTAACTTGTAGGACTAGATGGTTGGAGGCCGAAAGAATCAAAAAATTTTTTTTAACATTTAGAGTAAGAGATAATAAGGATTAAAACTAGGGCAGTTGAAATGGAAAGGGAAGAGATATATATAAAGAAGGAAGAGTTGACAGTTGTAGTGACTACAAAGGATGAGAATGGAAAATGGCCCAAGATGGCTTAGATATTAAACAGATCTATGATTAGAAGACTGGTGGCATCATATCCTCAATAGGGGGAATGAACTGAATTGGGAGAAGGAAGATCTGATATGAAGTGGAGGAGACAGCCAAAAATATATTATTAAAAGCTTTTGAGTATTCAAATATATTTTTTAGAGTTAGTCTTATGAAGGGGAATCATTTGAACACATGTAAATATGGTATGTTAACTGAAATAAATAATTTAACATTCCCATAACTATTTTTTAAATATTAGTTAAAATTATTCCAAGTCCAGAAGATTCTCTAGTCTCTAGTTTTATTGTAGCAGAGATGCCCATGATTCCCTCCTCATATAGCTATAGATGCAATTAGTACTCAGATTATCACAAAGTCTTTGGAATGTTATATTTACCATGTAAAGTGATCAATTATGGTCACTTTATTTCTTCAAAATGTAGCAAATTTTCTATCTAACATAGTCAATCTGTTGGACAAAGCACTTTGCTCAAAATGGATAGGTGTTTGAGAGATATCCTGAGAATAAACTGAGATAAAGAAATGTGAAGTAACTTAAGTTACTGATTTGCTCTTATCTTTAAATATAATTTTATTGGTGTTTGGTCTTGTGAGTTCCAGTTTTAATTTATAGGAATCTGGTTTTGCTTGAATAAAAATATGGAGGGTGGAAAATTTTAGTCTTTTGTCTTTAGGACACAGTTAGATAAAACTTGGTTAGTGGTGTGGGTCATAATAGAGTGCCTCGCTTTCCTCTTTAGGATGTTGATTGCTGCTTCATTACAGAGAACATTGTACAATGGCCATGCTATTCATAGACTTTGGCACCTATAGCTTTTGTTAGTGGCAGGTATTCACTGCTAAATTTAAGATTTTGGGTTAGCTATGAATTTATCATTTACCAGCTTTGTTTGCACATTTTAGTATTTATAGTGGATTTGGAAAGGAAAGAAAGGTGGCAGGCAATTATACTTCAAAATCTCATTAAACTTTATGCTCTGAGTAGAATTTCATAGCTTGTTCTCTCAGAACAGTTGAAAAGAAAAAAAAAAAATCTTTATAAACTCTAAATAGAAACTTTGTTGAAAATACTATAGATTATGAAGAAAATACTGTCAACATATTAGTTTTTATAATAAGTAGCTTAATGGTTGAAAGAAATGGCAAAATATCTCATGTTTTCCTCCATAGATCTGGGGCTGTCTTCATGGGTGTACAACTTTCACAGTGACTCAGGACCCCATGTTTGGAAGTTTTATTTTAATAAAATAAATTTATTTTAATTTATTTATTAAATTAAATAAATTTGACCATATTTATTTTAATCATCTGAAGTTGCCGTTTTGAAATTCTGAATACGTTTTTAACAAAGGGCTCTGAAATTTTTCATTTTGAATCCCCTACCACCACCCAACTATATGAAAGTGAAAGTGAAGTCACTCAGTTGTGTCCGACTCTTTGCAACCCCATGGACTGTAGCCTACCAGGCTCCTCTGTCCGTGGGATTCTCCAGGCAAGACTACTGGAGTGGGTTGCCATTCCTGCCTAAATCCTTTGGCTACTTCCAGATGAACTTGTACTTTGCTAAGTTCCCATTACCTGATCCCAGCTCACTTTTAACATGAAATTCAAGATAGAGTTGTAACTAAAATGAAGTCTGCTAATTTAGGTTGATTACTGACATCTAAGTTTGGACTAAGTATAACATATATGCTCACAAAATCTTAGCTCTATTAGCGACAAATGACCACTTGAAGTTGAATAAATAATTTAGTAGGCAGGATCCAAAAGAGGAAAGGCCAAAAGCCCCAGAGCAAAGGGAAAAAATGAAAAACAAAGAGACATGAAGTGCCTGCCAATTCTCTCTTTGACTCTTCTCCAAGCCTACTATAAGCCAATCAACTGGCACGTGTCATATCCTGCACATGGAAGAGCAGTCTGTGTAAATGTATACACGGGCAGATGCATGGATCTGTCATGCAGCTGCCAGAGGTTATATTTGTTAAGCAGCCTGCAATGGCCATGAGTTTTGAAGAAGTGTAGTTGCTTTGAGAGAGGCCAATTATTCTTGTTTGATAGGCATAGCAGCTTCTTCAATGCCTAGAATAGAATGAGTCTGACTATATTTTTCTTCTTAGATTACTTAGTCATGTGACTTTTGGACTGGTATATGGACTCAGCATTACGGAGATAGAGGGAGGCCAGAGATAGAGTTGGAATTCTGGTGATAGATGCAGCACTGTGGTAAACAGATTTAGCCATCAGGCAACAGGTCCAGAGACTGAAGAAGCCGCCAGTTGAAAGCAACTGATATCTTGATGAAAAAGCGATGAGGCACATGACACTGTGACATCATACGGAAGGTAGTGAGAACAGTCTACTGACATTTTCTAACACTATAGAATTTCTAAGTTTGGATATTTCTAATTTGAGTATAGAGCTTAAATTTAATATTAATAAGATGCAATGTGTTTGGGGTTTATGTTACAGTTATCATTGAAAAGGTGAATGAAAAGTATATACATGACTCTTTTGGGCTTGGGGATATTAATGAGGAAGGGGCAGTAGACTGAGAATCATTTTCTATCTGATACATGATGAGCAGGCATTTTGGGGGTAATGAAACAGCAAGAGTGGCTTGAGCTGGGGAAAGCATGAGTGTTTTGACTTGCTGCAGACCCCCACTCACTGATCCTCAGTATAAGAGGATTTGGAGGAAGGGGTCACTTTAACCTGTAGCACACAGACTACAGTTTGCCAGAGAGCGGGAGAGTCACAGTGCTGATATCAACCAAGGATCCTGACTCTAAAGGAACTTTGTGCTCTTTTCGGGGAGCAATTGCTTTACCTTACTTTGAAAGTCTCCTTAATTTGAACTGTTGGGTGCTCTACTCTTTTCATCAGTTGTAAGAGTTTACATTTCCTGTTGACTCATGTAATCACTGAGGATATTTTGAAATTTCATCACATTTTTTTCCCTGCCAGATCTTCAAAATGAGCAGATATAGTCAGAGGGTAAAGCGTCTGCCTGCAGTGCAGGAGACCTGGGTTTGATCCCTGGGTTGGGAAGATCTCCTGGAGAAGGAAATGGCAACCCGCTCCAGTACTCTTGCCTGGAGAGCCCCAAGAACGGAGGGGCCTGGTAGGCTACAGTCCATGGGGTCGCAAAGAGTCAGACATGACTGAGCGACTTCACTTTCACTTCTAAGTTATATTGAAAACCCTTTAAATTTAGTAATTTCTCATCCAGGCTACAGAAAAATATTCCTATTCATTCTTACCTAAATTAGTTTTCATTGACACCTGATATTTCTTTCCCATAGCTGTCTTGATATATACTCTGCTAGTCTCTCTCTAGATAAAGTAATCCTTCCAAGTACTGACTTTGACCTTCTATTCAATTACTTTTAGGGAGAAAGAGACCTTACCACAATTTTGCTTAGCATTCATAAAGGTAAACTACTGTTTTATGGCAACCTGAGTAGAAAACTTTCAAATGGAGCCCGAAAAACTTCCAAATGAAATCTTTCTTCGTGACATTATGCATTACTAAATTTAATATGTAGATTGATGCTCTTTGAAGTACAAGCTAGAATCAAGATTGCTGGGAGAAATGTCAATAACCTCAGATATGCAGATGACACCACCCTTATGGCAGAAAGCAAAGAAGAAATAAAGAGTCTCTTGATGAAAGTGAAATAAGAGAGTGAAAAAGTTGGCTTAAAACTCAACATTCAGAAAACGAAGATCATGGCATTGGGGCCCATTACTTCATGGTAAATAGATGGGGAAACAGTGAAAGAGTTTATTTTTGGGGGCTCCAAAATCACTGGAGATGGTGACTGCAGCCATGAAATTAAAAGACACTTGCTCCTTGGAAGAAAAGTTATGACCAACCTAGACAGCATACTAAAAAGCAGAGGCATTACTTTGCCAACCAATGTCCATCTAATCAAAGCTATGGTTTTTCCAGTAGTCACGTATGGATGTGAGCGTAGGACTACAAAGAGCTGAGCACCGAAGAATTGATGCTTTTGAACTGTGGTGTTGTAGAAGATTCTTGAGAGTCCCTTGGACTGCAAGGAGATCCAACCAGTCCATCCTAAAGGAGATCAGTCCTGAATATTCATTGGAAGGACTGATGCTGAAGCTGAAACTCTAATACTTTGGCCACCTGATATGAAGAACTAACTCATTTGAAAAGACCCTGATATTGGGGAGGATTGAAGTCAGGAGAAGAAGGGGACAACAGAGGATGAGGTGGTTGGATGGCATCACCGAATCAATGGACATGAGTTTGAGTAAACTCTGGGAGTGGGCAATGGACAAGGAGACCTGGCGTGCTGCAGTCCCTACGGTCTCAAAGAGTCGGACATGACTGAGCTACTGAAATGAACTGAACTTTATGCTCTTTCAGTTCAGTTCATTTCAGTCGCTCAGTCGTGTCCGACTCTTTGCAACTCCATGAATCGCAGCATGCCAGGCCTCCCTGTTCATCACCAACTCCTGGAGTTCACTCAGACTCATGCCCATCGAGTCAGTGATGCCCTCCAGCCATCTCATCCTCTGTCGTCCCCTTCTCCTGCCCCCAATCCCTCCCAGCATCAGAGTCTTTTCCAATGAGTTAACAGTATACATATCACACTGCATAAAATCAATATCTTGTGGCTCAGCTGGTAAGGTATCCACCTGCAAAGCGGGAGACCTGGTTTCAATCCCTTGATTGGGAAGATTCCCTGTGGGAAGGAAAGGCTACCCACTCCAGTATTCTGGCCTGGAGAATTCCATGGGTTCGCAAAGAGTCAGTCACGACTGAGAGACTTTCACTTACTCACTCAACTGAATAATAGTTTGGTTTTGTAGATGTATTCTTTTAACATTAAATTTTATTTTTAATGTTGTTCTGCATCTGTTTACCAAAGCTATGAGACTATTGTAATATGCAGAGAAGGACGTATTAGACACTTAATGTTTATAATGATAGAAAAACCAGCAACCTTTGAAAGTGTTCTATAATAGTGAAGGCTGAATTTGGGGGCTGAATTGTTAAGGAGTTCTGTAATCATTCTCTTATCATCTCAATGTCATGCTGAATAATTAAACTCAGTAGCTAGTTGGTTTCATTACTGCCAATGTGCATGGCACAAGAGCTTATAGTAAGCTGCTGCTTTTCCTTCACTTTCTAGTTTCAATTTATTTTTTAATTGGAGGAAAATTGCTTTACAATGTTGTGTTGGTTTCTGCCATACAACCACACAAATCCGCCATAATTATACATATATCACTTCCCTCTTGAGCCTTCCTCCCCTCCCGCTGTCCCACCCTTCTAGGTCATCACAGAACACCAGACTGAGCTCTCTGTGTTATATAACAACTTCTCACCAGCTGTCTATTTTACACCTGGTAATGTATATATGGCAATGCTACTTTCTCTATTAGTCCCACGTTCTTATTCCTCTTTTTAAAAGGGATATTAGGGCAGACATGACTTTTAGAATTTTATAATTACTCAGTATGACTGTGCAACACTGGCTGCTCATTTTTCTATGTTCTACTATGTACAACCACTCATGAATCTGGAACTTGTACTTAACCTGTTATTTCTTCCAAAGGACATAATTATAGACAGAAGTGGAAGGTGGAAGCAAATAGTCATAAAGCACAAATGGGATTACTTATTTTTTCCAGTTGCCCCCTCTGTACTTTTTCTCTCCTTTGTCGATGAAATTGCTTTTTGGGAGAACTCCACAGACATAACAACTGGCATGAACCTTGCATAAAGCAAAACTGTTCAAATATTTGTTTAAATTTTACTGGTTTATATTCTGAGATTTTCAATCAGTTTGGACATAGAAGGTATGATGCACATGACGTTACTGAGACAGTTAAGAATGAACACGACCTGAAAATTGTGGAGCATGTTATATGCTTAGTGACATTATTGTGTATAAAAATTATCTGTATTATCTGTATGTTCAGTGTAGAAGAATAAGGAAATCATCATTGCTTATACATTATTAATACCTTCTCTTTACACATGGCTTGAAAACAGACTATGAATAGAGATAAAAGAAACATGTAAACACATATTTCCAAATAGATAATAACAGACTTAACTTGTTCCTTCATTGAAATATGTTGTCTTAGTCAGCAATATTCTGTTAAGAATATATACTAAGATTTATTCAATATTATATTCAGTGTTTTGATGAAAACAACATGGAAGTGCTTATGTTAAAATTCTTTTAAACCGAGATTTTGAAAATAGAAGAATCTTTGAAGGTTTATTTTATTATAGATATAACCAGATGAAACCTGAAGCAAACAGTCCATGATGTGGTGCAGTGCAGGGACTGAATTGTTGAACTCTTGACAGAAATATGTCTGGAAGAGGTTACTACCTCAGGTGAAATTAAATAGATAACTGAAAATTTTTGTTGGTGTTCTGGTAAAGCCATCACCATAGTACTCACTGGGCTATTTAAGTGTTTTTCACCTATAATTTAGAGAAAATAATTTAAGGTGGTATGTATACATCTAATTTGTTTAACAAGCATATCGAATGACTTTCTAAAATATTCTTCTGTTGTAACTAATATAAATAGAATGTGAGTCATATACATTTTGATTTTATATAAATGAATATGTAGTAAACTTTGTAATTTACACTAATAATTTACTAATCATATTTATTGATAATCTTGCTAATTTATAGTTTATTTTTCACATTTTGCCTTTTTACATTTTTTTATATCTGACGTTTCCATTCTCTAGGTTATTTAAGTGGAAACACATCACAGTAAGGGATATACCAGACAAAGGAGAGCCTGTGAGTTCTCTCAGTAGCATGTTCTGCTGATAGTTCTTAAGGAGAAATTTTGTTCCGTTTTTATCACTCACTCTGAAGACTGATAATATAGTTGCTTGGGAAACATTATTTATGCTTTGCGGTTATCACTTCTGCTGCTCTCAACTTGAAGCACTGCATGTGATTTTGTGAAGAATGTTGATACTTGATTATAATCATAGCCACATCTCTTTTGATAGGCAATTTCACTTTGGAGAAGAGGTGTAAGACTTTTAGTGTTTTGAATGTAAATCGCATCTGTCTCATCAGAATATAGACTGTTTGAATGATGAATAGGGTTTATTACATCATGCTTATTAAAACACAGAAAACTTTTTCCAAGCTTATTGGTTTTATGCTTTAGCTTGTCTAAGATTTTTTTTTTTATAACTTCCTACATGTCCTGGTAAGGCAGGACCAAAGTCTTACTTAGAATCTGAACTATATGAGATGATTAATAAATATTTATAGTAGAATGAATGACTCTATGATACACATCTGTGTAATATACAGAGGTTTCTGTTTTAGCAAGTGCAGCCTTCTTTGTAGTACTCTGTGTGCTGATCATCTGGCATAGACGGTAGTGCATATAAAGGTAAAGATAATAGTAACAAGGAAATGGAGATGGGACCTATCCCACCAGTTCTTAAAATAGTTATAAAGCTCGACTCCTCCATCCATGGGATTCTCCAGGCAAGAACACTGGAGTGGGTTGCCATTTCCTTCTCCAGGGGATCTTCCCAACCCAGGGATCGAACCCAGGTCTCCCACATTGCAGGCAGATGCTTTAACCTCTGCACCACCAGGGAAGCCCCAGTTATAAAGCTATATTATATAAAATCTTATTTGAAAGGCACAGGTTTTATTTTCTCCACTCTACATGAATGAAATAAAGTCTTAGGCAGTTTAAGTCACTTTCTCAATGTGGGTGAAAGAGCAAGATTCACACTCAGGGTGTTCTGACTTCTAAGCTCACTGAAAAAGAGTGCCCTGGTACTTTGAGGTCACATGTCTTTATATTTTAAAAGACATATATTAACTAAACATATTTGAAATGATGAAACATAGGAAAATTAAAATCCTTCAAGTTAACTGATATAAAAACTTGGTATATTTCATTCTGGTAAATACTGGGAATATTATATCTTTCTGTTATGATTCCAAAATAGTTTATTAATTTCTAGAATCCAAAATAATAATAAATGTTTGATTAATAATTGCCATTTCCTCTTTTAAAATTTTTAAGAAATTTTATTTTCAGTTAGTTTGCAATTTCTGAAGTAATACACAATTAGGCTATAATTTAAAAATTAAAAATTTGACCACAATTCCAATCCAGTTCTTTTCAGAGATAGTAATTGTCATGGCACTTAAACTTTTCCCTAGCCTCCAATATACTTATATATACTCAGAGAAAATATCAAGTATTTTAATGTGCTTGTTTTTTTCTAATATATATGCACTGTACATATTACTCTGAAATTTTTTTATTCTGCAATATATTCTGGCAATCTTTCCAACTCATTTCGTATAGATTCACCTCACATTGTTTACTTCCAAACACATGAGAGCCATCATCTCAATCTTCTCAAATGTTAACATTTCTGTGTTTCTCAAGGCCACAGGGTTTTCTTTCACCATAACTCATATTGAATAAAATAACCCTTACATTATTTGTTCTTTCCTGAAAGATAGGCTTTAGGGTACAAAAGAAAAAAAAAAAGTTTAGCAATGACGATTTAAACTACATCTACTCCAGTAAAAGATTTAGTGCATTTTAAATTGGGTTGGTTACCACACTCTCAGTCCAGGGTCATATACATCTTTTAAATTTTAAAATACCTGTGAATGTGCATATGATTTTATAACTTGATCATTTTTTTTACAGGATCTGATTTTTCTATAGTACTATTATATAGATTAGCCCAGCATATATTCTGTTTCTGATTACACAACTCTCGGCCTTTTAGGTAGTTTTCTGTGTCCTTTACTTGCCTGAAAAATCCCATGGATGGAGAAGCCTGGTAGGCTACAATCCATGGGGTTGAAAAGAGTCAGACACGACTGAGCGACTTCACTTTCACTGTGTCCTTTTAAGTTCAAACTGGATGCTTTAACTATATTATTCTAGAGATAGAATCTGTCTCTTAACTTTGGTTTGTTTTCAGGTTTCAGAGTATTTTACCTCTTGCTTTAAGTTTCACATAATTATAACCCAGATACCTGTTTAAGTTGATTTGATAAAATAAGATTTGTATAAGATTTCCTCAAAATTTTCAATTCCATTGTTCTGTCAAAATCCAAAACCCTCCCTTAGAATCCAGTGAGTTCTCTGGAACTCATATCTGCTTTGCCTTTAATCATCTTGATTACATACCAAATTGCCCAGAGGTATGCCTGGTCAATTAATTCTTAACTTTCAATTCTTTCATTTCAGATTGGATACGATTTGGTGACTGAATAACAACAACAACACATTCACATTGTAATTCTATATTTGTGTGGTTATTTGGTTAATATTTGTCAGTACCTCTAGGCTGTGAGCCCTGTGAAGAGGGCAGGGATGTTCTCCATTTCGTTGCCAATTCCTACTGTCTGGTGCATAGTAGGCTCTTAAGATGAACTCAAAACGTAAGAAAGGAACAGTTGAAGAGGGCTTGAGATCAGAGCACAGACAGAGAAGTTAGCCTTGAAAATAAGTGGTGGTCAGGGGAAGAAATAGAGAAGGAGATGGCACCCCACTCCAGTACTCTTGCCTGGCAAATCCCATGGACAGAGGAGCCTGGTAGGCTGCAGTCCATGGGGTCGCGAAGAGTCGGACACAACTGAGCAACTTTTCACTCTCATGCATTGGAGAAGGAAATGGCAGCCCACTCCAGTGTTCTTGCCTGGAGAATCCCAGGGACGGGGGAGCCTGGTGGGCTGCCGCCTATGGGGTCACACAGAGTCGGACACGACTGAAGTGACTTAGCAGCAGCAGTAGCAGGGGAAGAAAGAGAGAGAGGGACAGAGAGAGGGAGAAGTAGAAATTTTCCTCAAAGACAGAGGAGATAAATTTAAGATATTTAACCAGTTTTCTATAAGATCTTTTTTCTAGTTTATATTTTAAATTATATCATATAATATATGAACATTACACAGCACTATTTTCTCTTTTTGTGTAATTGTTTCAAAACTATATTTTCTCTCCATAATGATTTTCTCTTGCTATCTTGGTCTGGAGCTGTATCTTTAAAAATTTTATCCTGGATATTTTGATCTCTAGATTCTTTATCATAATATGATATAGTACAATCATCAATGTGAGATTATACCTATACATAATACACACACACAATACCTCTCTTTCTCTCTCTATATATATGTATGTAAATATATATATATAAGACTGCACACTCTGAAGATCAATGATTTTTAGTGTGTTTTTGTATGTCAAGACTCACACGTACACTCATAATTTGAAGATCACTATATGATTTCATTTTATGTTAAAGCATCTACAGAGCGCTTTTATTTGATATTCTTTCTCTAATTATCACATTATGCCCAAACCTTGAAAAGTTTCCTTTCTTGATGTATTTTAATAAAGGACCCGTAGAGCCTCATATTTTCCACCCTTTCTTCAAAGTCTGTAGATTATCTTGGCTTCATTTCCTGAAGGCATATCTAATGGAAACCTTAAAAATACCATCTCAGCTTCCAGTGGTGGGAAATGGCTGGAAGTTGTAATCAACAGGAAGATGAAATTTTACTTTCAAAATGAATAATTAAAATTCAGAATTCTCTTTGATATGTTTGTGTTAAGGTTAATTAGGGTGTTGATTTGCAGTGAGGCATAATGAAAACGCTGTTGAATTAGGTATTATAAGACCTGAATACTTGCTTGAACTTCACCATTTATTAGCTTAATGACCTTGGGTAAGACAGTCTCAGCCTCTTTCACCATTAATTGAAATGTGTGGTTAACAATATCTTTGCTGCCTACTTCTTTATAGTGTTGTCAAGATGAGATAATATAGGTGAAAACATTTTGTAAATTATGAAGTGCTATATGAAAATGACCATTGTAAAGAACAGTTAATATGTGCCAGTCACTATATTAAGCATTCATATCATTCTTACAGCAGTTTTATGAGATAAACAATGTTAGTATCCCAGTTTTACAGATCAGGAGGGTGAGGCTTACAGTACATAAGACACCTGAGTGAACTCGCACCATTGATGAGTGGGAAGGGCAAGATTTGAATACAGATTTGACTGACACTAGAACCAGTGCTCATAATTTCATGATTTTTGTTACTCATATGAATAATAACTGCTTTATAGAATGATGCGTGAACTGGGTGAGGCAGTAAAAACACAATTCTCTTTCTCATCAGGTATGCATTCTAAATGTGAGAACATAATAATAATAAAGTAGAATATCATGGAGTTCTAACCATCGAAATATGTTTTTCCTTTAGAGTTTAATTGTCTTGGATCCACTCACAGTGACTGAGGAGGAAATAAGACCGTCCCTAGAGAAACGCCTTGAAGCCATTATCAGCGGGGCTGCTCTGTTGGCCGACTCTTCCTGCACAAGAGATTTCCATCGGGAGCGGATTATTGCAGAATGTAACGCCATTCGCCAGGCTCTCCAGGACCTGCTTTCAGAGTACATGAACAATGTAGGTAACTGGTTTTCCCTGACCCCATACATTGGGAATGTGCTGAGGTTCTTTTGGTGTACAAAATGTGATAAATTATGAATGAGTACATGATTTTACATGGATTGAGCTTTTGAGTTGGCTTCTGCATAAACTGCTCCCAGAGTACAGCAAGGAAATAGGAGTTCTTAGGGAGGGAATTCAACCAGAAGGTTATTTCTATCTGATTGTTTTGCTTGATACAGGATTTAAATTCTTGTTGGAGAAGGGAGTCAGGACTGGGGAAAGGAAACTGGAGTTGCCCATTAATTTAAAGGATAAAAAGAAGACAAAGAAAAAGGCAGGTTGCTCAGGATTACATTGTTGAACAAGAATTAAAATTTAGGTGGTGTTGGGTAAAGTCAATGCTATAGGGATCAGGGGATATTTAAAATTTTTTTTAATTTATTCTGGCTGCTCTGGCTCTTCCTTGCTGTGCACCTTTTTCAAATATGATAGAATGTCATAGATTTCTTACAGTTTTAACCCTCTCAGGAATATTATAAATGATGTCTGAATTTAGGCAAATGCAAAAATATATGTTTCAAGGTTCTTTTGGTATCATTTCACATATATATTTATTTATGATATAGTCTTTATATATCTATATATCTATATGTAATATAGATATTTATATACATCCACCTAAGGAGTATCTATGACTACTTAGTTTCATTTTTAAAATAAGAAAGTCTTAAGGTCATTGTCAGCTATATATTCAATATCATGGATTTTGACTCCTTGAATAATAGAGGTAAAGAAAAGAAAAAATGTATAATGTTCATCTGCTTTAAGTGGGATAATTGAAGAGTTATGAAGGTATATTTTGAAAATGATGAGTTACAAAGCATACCATTTTTTACATGTGAGGTTGAAGATTTAGGATTGTTCAGTATAGGTAATTTATGTGAGTAATTGAAATGTGCTAAAATTAGTTAGTGAGTTTTAAGGATACTTCAACACATTTGATGTATCTCCATACTCTTAATATTTGATGACTTTGGCTCCTGACCAAAAATCTCTAGCCTGTCAAGAAATCAAAGTTGCAAAGCAGATTTTGTTAATAAGAACATATTAGTAATGTCATGTCCTGTTTCTGAAGCTGGAATATCACTATTTTTAGCATATAATATATTTTTAGTGAAAGATTTTTAAAGGGAATTCACCAATTCTAAGAAACTCAGAAGATAATATTGTGTTGAAATTCCTTCTCCCTTGAAGTATAAACTATTAAAATTATTTTCATTTTGTAGATAAAATATGGTAAAGTTACATATATATGTTTATTTTATCTATAAATTTTAAATTTATAATTTATAAATTAATCTATAAATTATAGGTAAATGCATTTTATTAAATATAGATAAAATTATTCCTTCAAATACAAACATAGCATGCATATGCATATACTCACCTACATACATAGGCTAGGATGGCCACATAATTGTGGAGCCCAGCTCAAAGTGAAAATGTAAGGCCTGTTCATAAGCAGGGGAAAAAATGAAAGCTTTTACCTTTTTTAACAGTCTTGATTGACCCGAGAGGTTATTTTTATTTGCTGTTTAATGTTTGGTTCTCTGGGGCATAGGGATCCTTGCAGGAGCACATTGACTCTCACGTACTTTTGTAGCCCTACCCATGACTCCCACCCAACCTGCTTTGTACTGAGGCCCCCACCAGGAGTGGAGGGTGGCAGCAGTTGCTGGGTTGAGGAACAGTTGGCTGAGGATCTATTCCTTGAAGCACTGGAAGTCAGGACTGCTTGTGAGTCCAGGATATATGCTTTATTGCCCCATCAGACTTCACTTAAATACACAAATTCAAAGATTATCAAGAATTTCAAAACATTAAAATCCAAGCATGGGGCTCCGTTCTGAACATGATGCCTTTTGCCCAGTGACAGGCCACTGAAGCTATTCCTGTACATAATAAACATATATATCACATAAAAATAGTGGTGGTTTTGTAGCTTTATTCAACTTTGGGTTAAAAACTTTTCATATAGCAAGTGAAGTTATGGGAACATTCTGCCTTGGGTGCAATCATTGAGAAGGTGCATCACCTCTGGAAATTTATACAAATAATAAAGCCAATTAAAAGTTGTTCTGTACAATTCTCAAAGTCCATGATAATGTTTTTCACAAATTCATTTTTTTCTCTAAATCCTAAATAATTACAGTGGTTATTATTGAGTTTTAATAATATATATGTATGTATAATTCAAATGAGCACATTTTTATGATTAGCCTTTAATAAACAGTATATTCTTTATAGATTTAAACAGCAGATTCAGTATGGACAAGGGTTACATAGTGATTATAAAGACAAAGAACTAGAAATAGAATTACTTTAATTCTGTTACTTCATGTGATCACTTGGAATTTTAATTTTAATTTTAAAATTCTAACAATGAAACAGTATAAATTGCAGGAGGTTATAAATTTTTAGATAAGTGAAAATTTCATACATGAAATATTTTATTCAACTTGAATAACAACTTTGAAATCTGTTTCTCTTCTGAAATTGTCAATTGCTCTAAAGTTAAGGAGCCAATCAGGAAAGTAATGATTATCACTGAAAAGTAATTTGTCATATAGAGTAGGGGGTCATTTAAAAAGTGTCTATTCTAGGTATCAAATATGCTAAGTTAGGCACAAAAATATGAAAATTTTTGTCTTCTGCTTTTTTTAAATGAGGTTTTAATCTGATGTTCAGTTTCAAGGTCCATTTGTCAAATATACAAAACTTATTTATGTTACTAATATCTTTCTGTTAGATATTTTGGTTTAAGAAAGGTAAGTTCTGTATTATGAGTGAAGTGGAAAGACTTTTCCATCTATAACGTCCAAATAATTGAGATCAAAGGTAAGTAGCTTTTTTTTAAGCTTGTCCAGATAATTATTTTAATTTTCATTTTTTAAAGGTAGACTTAATTGTAGGAATTCAGATAGTTCTCAGTTACTTAACTGATTAGATTGCACTACTCTTCATGACTGATGGATGCTTTCTTCTTCCTTCTCTTTCCCATGTTGCCTTTTCTCTCCTTCGGGTAAATGAGTGCAAACATCCCATTAAATAGCTCTCCTTCATGGCACTTTCCCCTTTATAGCTGTCATTCTTGTCGGAATTCCTGTGTTTACCTGTTTGTCTTCTCCACTGGTCAGAAGCTTTAGGAGAGCAAGGGCTGTGTCTCTGGCCCTACCACTGTGCCTTCAGGTAGCAGGTGTTCAGTGATTACTATTTGGATACAGGTAAATTGAATTAGTGCTTGCTTCATCTCAACTTTTACAATTAAAATGACAATGTGCCCGAAGCATTTAATTTGTATTTATTTATTATATTTACACAATAACTGTGGAGAAAATGTAGGGAGGTTTAATGTGAGAACAAGAGAACAGGAAAGGAAGTACACAGAGGTGAGAAAGCTTGTTCTTTGGGTGATCTAAGAATATTCATACATTCATTTTCCCTAGGGCATAAGGTTAAATATTTGTTGAGGAAGGCACTTTTTTCCTCAGGGAATGAAAGACTTAGACTGTGTATGTGGATATGTCTGGTGAGCTGCCCTCATGTTGGTATAGAGATGAGAGCAGAAGCTAAAGTTATGCGGGATTAGAAACCTACTTACATGTATGATATATTAACATTTAATTGATAAGCATTACCTATTAATAAACAAATTTGCACTTATAACATTATGAAAAAGCATCCCAAATCAGTATAATAGTTCCTTTTTATATACAAGTGTAGAATTTTGGGCCTAATATGAATATCTGAGCAAGCCAACGAAT
Source organism: Capra hircus (assembly GCF_001704415.2). Classification (NCBI taxonomy): domain Eukaryota; kingdom Metazoa; phylum Chordata; class Mammalia; order Artiodactyla; family Bovidae; genus Capra; species Capra hircus. The sequence continues at coordinate 21,938,763 of NC_030835.1, forward strand.
ATTGGAATTAAACAGCGGGAACCACTGTGGAGTATATTATCAGAATAAATTTTCAGGTTTACTTTTACTCTAGGTTTCTATCTCAAATAATGCTTCTCTGTAACTGTTTCAGTAGCTGTAATGAAAGAGAACGTACTTTCCTGAAACTAGCTGAACTCAAACCTTTCTCAGTTTGCTCAAATATTTTAGGACAACTCTCATACCAAAGTCTTCAACTTGTTAGTTTAAGGAATGTTGTGTTTCATTTGGTGGGTCTGACTTGCTTTTCAGATTAGTTTGGAGCTTTTGTTATTGAGCTGTGTTGATAGGGTAAATGCTTAATAATAATTCAGATGCAATGAAAATAACCAGAAAAAGTTAAAGCAAGGTTAACTCTCATCCTGATCTGTGGATCTTTTATGTGAATGTGACTTCAAGGTTTGAAATTTTGCAAGTTTATTGAGTCCAGAACATATCAACGGTGTGAAATAAATATAGTTTATGTTTTTCTCAAGTTCAATTAATGGGACCAGTTTGAATCTAAATAACTTTACTTCCTTAAACTGATCAGCAAGTCTCAATCATTTTTGACTGAAGCTGTATGTTCAATAAGTTGGATGGCATCACCAACTCGATTGGCATGAGTTTGAGTAAGCTCTGGGAGTTGGTGATGGACAGGGAAGCCTGGCATGCTGCAGTCTGTGGGGTCACAAAGAGTTGGACCCGAATGAGTGACTGAACTGACCTGAGTAATAAATTAGTAATATGTGAGTCCAGATGGGTCTGTAACAAATAAAATAGACAACTACTTAAACATATGATAATATATGTTTGCTCTAATATTTTCATTTTAAACATACATATATATTCTTTTCTGGAGACTATCGGGAAAAACCCATTACTTTGCCTTTTCTAGCTTCTGGAGATTACCCACATTCCTTGGCTCAATGCCATCTTCCTCTGTCTTCAAAGACAGCAGTGTCACAGCTCTCTAACCTTGCTTCTGCCCTCACATCTCTTTCCTTGACTATAGCCAGGAAAGGTTTTCCACTTTTTTAGGACTCATGTGATTAGATTCAGCCCACTGGTATTATTCAAAATAATCATCCCATCTTATGACCCTTGACTTTAATTTCTTTTGCAAAGTTCCTTTTGCCATGTAAACATAACAGTCACAGGTTCTAGGAATGTGGATATGGATGTCTTTGGGTGGCTCATGGCCATATACCTAGTACTAGTCTTTCCTAGTCTCTTCTGTAGAATCATTATCAATCCTTATGTTTCAAATCCATTGTAGTTTATATCCCATACTTGCTTTCCCTGTGCTCTCTGCAGGCAGATCACATGTCTGTTTTTTTTTTTCTTTTATTATTTATTTATATATATATTTTTACTTTACAATATTGTATTGGTTTTGCCATACATCAACATGAATTCGCCATGGGTGTACACATGTTCCCAATCCTGAACCCCCCTCCCACATTTATTTACTATTTTATCTGAAGTCCCATGTGCAATGCTTGGCATTTTTATTTTACAAAATACAAAAACATATTATATTTTTGAATGAAAGAATGAATAAAATTATTACATATTATATATGCCATGTAATGGCATATAAATGGAATGACTTTCAAACATCTACTAAATTTATATAGTAGACTTCCTGTTATAAAAGGTCTTATTTTGCAAAGTATAGGTCTCTTCTAAAAATCAATGTGAATATTCAGCAACAAAATTTTCTCATCACAGTCTCTACATTTGGATCCACCTCTTGTTATATTTCAAAACAGGATTTTTATTCATTAAAAAATATACTCCAGTGAACATTCAGTATCAGAGAAAGTTTAGCTTTTATCTTTTAAAACATAGAAGTTTATTTTTCTTAGATATTTCAGCTGAATTTGTTATGCCTCCAGGATTGGTTAGGTCTAGTCCATCTTCTCTGATGTATAATATAATTAAAGAATTCGTCACCTAGATGGGGTGGAACAAGGAAGGCTCTCTAAAGAAGGAAGAATTTTAGAAGGAGATCAGTCACTTTTAAATGGTGGTTTCTCTATAGCAGGTGAAAATAGAGTTGGAGATGGGTGGTCATCATGCTTTAGTACTGAGAATTAGCAGACATGAATATTTTTCTGGTGGTGGATTGAAATCCTGTTGATGTTAACTTTGTATGTGTTGTTGAAGAGAGGATCATCCGGTGATGTAGAATTATTATTGACATTTACAGATTGGTACTTGACTACAGCAGAATGTTAGAGAGTTGAATGAGAGATGGCACTGCTAGAGTACATGAATACTCTTGGGCTGCATAAAGGGCCCAATTTGTATTTGCAGACCTCACTAGTCTGATGTGTTCTTTTTGGTGTTTTATGTGAAAGCATATTGTATTATTGATTCTTGTTACATATTTGTTGAGTGACTAAATAAGCAAATGAAGTGCTTTTGTTATTTAGAGACCGATTTCATTTGTATATCTTGGGTTTAATTCATTCCCAATCTTGGGGAATTATACAGATTCAGTGAAGACATCAAAGATTTGGTGTCTGAATCAAAGATTATGGGGATTTTTCACCTCTCTCTTGAAAAACCATTTTGAAAGTAACTTCAGCCTTATTTCTCAAGTTAAAGGGGTAAAGCACTTAGGATGATCTGTATGCAACGAGTATTCAAATACTAGAGACAAATGAGAATTAAAATTCTAAAAATGTACAGGCAGCTTCCAAGTCTATTTCCTTTTCTTTCCTTCCTTCCTGCCCTCACTCCCTCCCTCTCTTCCTTCCTTTCTTTCTCTTTTCTCCTTCCTTCCTCTCTTCATGGACTGCATATTAGAGCTGATCATTATTGGATCAGTTCACTGTTTTAGATGCTTTATATTTTTTATCCTTAAATTTGTCAATTATGCCATCATAATGACTAGTTTTTGAGTATGTTGGAAGCCATGTGTTTTAGTTTATAGACCTGAATTTTACAACCTCAGCTAATGAAGAAGTAAGAGGAGGAAGATAAGCAAATAGTTTCCTTACAGGTTTGTACAATAGTAGGTATTCTAAAATCAGAGAGATGAACCAAACTCAGATTATAACATGAAATCAAAATTCAAGACCATAGAAAGGAATTGTCAAAATCAAGGAAACTGGAGACAGATTTAGTGAAGTTGTGATGTAAAGAAGCCAAGAATTCAACAATTAGGGAGTTGAGAGAAATAATAAATGGTGGAGTTCTGATTAAAAGGGCTAAATTTGATTTTGTATTCTTTGCTTTCTTTTCTGTGCCTTTTTTAAGGACAAGGAAGTGGGAAGTATCTAGTCTATGAATCGTTCTACAAACAAGGTGGTATTGTTTCAACTGCTTTGGGATTTAGTCTTACTCTTCCCAAAGGTTCCTGAGTTACTGGAGGACTGATTTTTAAATAATTACTCAATCTTTCTTAACAAGCTAATTTTGGAATTATCCAAATCTGGCTAATAAAGATCATTTTGATATTTAAGATCAATTCATGCAGTGCTCACTGGGGAAAAGGAGGCTTCTAGATTCTTCTTTCGAGGGAATGAACTCTTCCCATGGATCTTTTATTTGTGATCTAATGGTTTAGTCTTTCTTAAAAGTTAATAGAGAGATCCCTGCAGCGATGTAGGCTACATGATTATTGAATTAATAAGAAAAGCTAAAATAACTAAGGTAGGCAGCTATAATTATTTTTAAAAAGGGGAAGGAGAACTACCTGGATAGAGCCAGAGCACAGGAAGAGAAAGAGGTAATTTGTTTAAAATAAAAATAACTAGAAAGTAATAGAGGATATCATAAAGTGGCAAGATAGTTTCTGTGCAAAGAAAAATACACAGATGGACGTCCCTAAAGATTATATGCCCTAGACCAAAAAGCCTGCAGGCTGAGAGTCTTTTGTTTTTATCTTTTGCCTTCGAGCAGAGACAGTCATGATTTCTAATATTTGTGGAGCAGGTTAGTCATTCACCCTGTGGATTGTTTCAAATGTCCCTTTCTCAAGAAATGGATTCTTTACCCGCCAGTGTTCAGGCACTGCTCATACAGTTCTCAAAAGTCTATGCTATGTGTTTTTTTTTAAATCCTGGGCTTTATTCAGATTTCTTTGTTACATAAAAAGAAAAACGGTTTAAATGACAGAAAAGAAAGGAATAAATAGGAAGCAAGAGTCCTGGCATGCAGTGTCAGTTCAAACTTGGACAAAATATAAGGGCCCTGAGCCTAGCATACTTCATAGCCAGAAGATGATACTGCAAAGAAGAGAAAGAGTGCTATCTCAGGTCAGGTAACCTGGAGATGAAGGGTAGCAGGAAGGTTTATTGGAGCACTCTCTTGGGAGTTATACATGGAAGGCAGTGAAGAGGGCAGGATTGGGCAGAGGGAGAGGGTGACTTGCAATAGAAATCTCAGCCATTCTATGGAAAGACCTGGAGACAGGCTGGCCCCTCACAGTTGTCCCAAACTGAGGAGAGAGTCTTTTTGTCCTTACAGCTGTTGTTCGTTACCTGTGGGCCACCCTTGGAAACAGTGTAACCTTGTATGGGGCAGTTCCCTGGAGCTGAGACTCAGATCCTGGACAGGGACAAAGCTACAAGCCATCAGAAGCTGATATTTTGAATTGAAAAGGGGATCCGAGTGAAGCGCCATAGAATCCAGTGTAACAGTTAACTGAAAAAATAAAAGTTTTTCTTTTGTAGGCTTTGAAATATTTGATCTTCTGTAGTATTTAATTTGCCATTGATAATGTTCAGGAAATTTAAGGTAATCATATAATTTGTCATTCAAATCAGGATACTTTTGAGAAATGGAGGTGAGACAATTAACAGGCCTTAATAGATACATAAAAGGCATAAGTCAGGACTGTTCCAAGCAGACTATTATATGACTGTGTATTATAGGTAGGATAATACTTATGAAGGATTTTAAGAGGAATTTAACATATTTTGATAGATTTTGTATTAACCATTAAATATAGCTAAAATGTAAATTTTGAGTTAAAATTTTATTAGTATTATTGCAATTTCTAGTCACATAGTTCTAGAGACACTGTGCTTACAACTGGTGATTTCAGAGTTTGAGCAATCTTAGTCTTAGTTGTCAAGGGAAATAGACATATAAGCAAGTAAGTAAAATAGAGCACAATATGAGCTGAAATGCTGGACAAGCTAAGTCCAGTAATAGCAACTAGGAAGTGGCTCAACTTAGGACTGAACAGGGAAGGCATCACAGAGGAGAAAGCTCTTATCAAGCAAAGGTAGGAATTCAAGAGTGAGGCTAACAGCCTGTGCAGAGACACAGAAGCAGGAATCAGCACAGTGCATTTGGATGGGTAATAGAAACAGTTCCATTTGGATAAACTGAAGGGGAAAGAAGAAACGGGGATATGCGACTAGTGACCATTAGTTTACAAATAGGTTGCTTGCAAATATTTGATTTTTCTTTGCTTTCAAAACAGTATTTCAATTTAAACCTATCTTTCTTTAAGTAAGTGGTAAGTAAGTGAAGTCGCTCAGTCATGTCTGACTCTTTGAGACCCCACCAGGCTCCTCCGTCCATGGGATTCTCCAGGAAAGAATACTGGACTGGGTTGCCATTTCCTCCTCCAGGGGATCTTCCCGACCCAGGGATCGAACCTAGGTCTCCTGCACTGTGGGCCAACGCGTTAGCCTCTGAGCCACCAGGGCAGACCTGAATTATGAGTCTCTGATAATATCATCTTAGTAGGTTTTTCTTTATAGATCAATTTCCATTTGTAAAATTGTGATTTATAATAAGAAATATTTATTTGGTCTTTGTCCCACTTCTGGCACAGAGCTTCTAAAACCCTTGAAATTTTCTAAGGGGTGAGAGTAGTAAAGCTGTCTATTGTTATGTTAATGAGGTAACTTTTGGACCTAGGACTGGAGGCTAGTTGCCAGGAGAATCCACTATGTAATTAGAAGACTGGAACTTTCAGTCCTATCCTCCTGAATCCCAGGGAAAGGAGAGGCACTGAAGGTTGTGTTCAATCACCAATGGCCAATGATTTATGCAGTGATGTAATGAAGCATCCATAAAACCCAAAAAGGATAGGGTTCAGAGAGCTTCTGGACTGATGAGGATGTGGAGGGTCAGGAATAGTGGGGCATCTGGAGAGGCATGGAAGCTCTGCACCCCTTTCTACGTGCCTTGTCCTATGCATCTCTTCCATCTAGCTGTTCTTGAGTTACAGTCATATATGATAATCTATTAATACTATTTAAAATGTTTCTCTGAGTTCTGAGTTGCTCTAGTAAATTAATTGAACCTGAGGAAGGGTTAGTGGGAACCTGTGATTTATAGCCAGATGGTCAGATGCATAGGTAACAATCTGAACTTATAATTGGCATTTGATGGGGGTTGGGGTAGGGAGGCTGTTTGCAAAATTGAAGCTTTACCTGTGGAATCTGATGCTATCTAAAGGTAGGAAGTGTCAGAATTAGGAGAAGGCAATGGCACCCCACTCCAGAACTCTTGCCTGGCAAATCCCGTGGACGGAGGAGCCTGGTAGGCTGCAGTCCATGGATTCACTAGGAGTTGGACACAATTGAGTGACTTTACTTTCATTTTTCACTTTTCTGCATTGGAGAAGGAAATGGCAACCCACTCCAGCGTTCTTGCCTGGAGAATCCCAGGGATGGGGGAGCTTGGTGGGCTGCCGTCTCTGGGGTTGCACAGAGTCAGACACAACTGAAGCTACTTAGCAGCAGCAGCATAGGACACCTGGCTGGTGTTCTGAGAATTGCTTGGATCCCCTCATACCCTGCTACATTGGAATTTGTACTAGAACCTTTTACCGTTGAAGCATATTCAATATTTCTTAATGAATTTGTAGACAGGCTCTGAATAAAAACTTACCACACCATTATAATACAAGTTCAGGATCAAAGGTCAACTTGTAGGTCTATTTCTGTGCTAAAATAAGTTTAGCCAGTCAGACAGATGAACAATTGTGCAGTTGATTTGCCTGGCTATTGATTATACTAAATAATTAGTTGGAGAAGATTGTTAGTGATCTATACATTGCCTCATCCTATTTGGGTCCTTTTTTTAAAATCAGAAATTTTAATATATGTTTTAAAGTCTTATAAACATAATAAAAGAGCTTTTTTAATTTTGACATGACTTAATTTGCTTGTTTTCTTCTGATAAATTGAAACTAGATTTGCCTTAATGTTTTCCTTAGACACAACTATCGCAGCTTGTATCTGAAAAACTCAGCTGAGGTTATTGACTGACAAAGCTTTATTACTTCAATAGTTGTTTGCTTTAATGTCCCAGAGCTGCTTTTAACTATTTTAGTCTGACATTCCTACAAACTTGAAGTAAATCTCTAATGTCCTAGTGGATTTAGACTATCAATATGATTCAGTCTGAGAGCATGGTACCTTATTTGAAAAATACTTTTCTTATATTTATATATGGCAAGGATATATCTATAAGGAGTTTTATCTCCCTGTAAAACGTTGATTCCTATTGGTGGTAGGCAGAATAATGCCCCACCTCACCCCCAGCAGATGTCCACACTCATCCCTGAAAACTATGAACACTTCACTTTGCATGGTACAAGGGATTTTGCAGTTGTACAGGGATTTGTGATGGAGTGATTAAGCTTGATTAAATAGGTGGGATCAATCTAAACAGTTACTTGAAACCAGAGAACGTTTCTTGACTGGATCAGAGAAAGGTATGGTGGAAGAAGGAGAGATTCAAAGCATGAGTCAATTAGCCATTGCTAGCTATATGGTCAGGCCACCAAAGATAGCCATTCTTTTGCTCTTTTACATCTCCTGCCTGACCAGTGCCTGCTTCATCTATATTTTACCCACCTGGCTGACCTTCCTACATACATACTCCAGGTCCCAGCTGGTGTTGTTCTTATCAAAGGGGCAGTGAGGTTCATGGCCCTCTGCTGGTTTCCCTGGTAACTAAAGAACCCACCTGACATCACTTCCCTAATAACCTGCGATCTCCATCCTCCTCCTGAGAGCGAAGACTGTCGCCATGTTCTGCTAATGTCTGCTGCACATTTTTGTGCCTTTCTCCAGGACCTTGCTTCAGATGGGTAAGCTCTCCCATCCATTAAACCCAGGGGTCCCCAACTTCTTGGATCTAATGCCTGATGATCTGAGGTGGAGCTGATGTATTAATAATAGAAATGAAGTGCACAATAAATGTAAAGCACTTGAATCATCTTGAAATCATCCGCCTGCACATCCTGTGGAAAAATTGTCTTCTATGAAACAAGTCCCTGGTGCCCAAAGGTTTGGGGACCGCTGCTTTAAACTACTGCTGTCTCTGACTTGGGTTCTTTTGTCAGTCTTGAAGCTGGGCAAGCACAGGGCTTGTGGGTCTGTGGAGTGCAGCCCATCATTGGCTTTAAAGTTGGAGGAAGAGGGACACGATCTAAGGGGAGCTTCTAAATCCTGGAAATTGCCTTCAACTGATGTCTGGAAAATCTTCCAATAACCCAAATGATAAGTTCTCATCTGGAGCCTCTGAGAGGAGCATGGCACCTTTATTTTAGGCCAGTTTTATACTTCTGCCTTGTGTAGCCATAAGGTAATGTTAGTATCAAATCACAACATTTTGGTTACTTGTTACAGTAGCAATAAATAATTAATACATAATCATAATCAGGGGTCATATAGAGATACTCTGAGAAACTTTGAAATCTTACATAAAATGAATTGCTGCAATTATATACTAAACATATAGGTATATTAAATGTAAACTATGTATTTAAATCTCAGGAAAGGAAATCAGTTTTACAGAAATACCAAAATACTGATTTTCAATTTGCTTATGTATCTCACATAAGATTTAGCATGAGGTAATTAAAATGCCTGAAAATTATTTAACGATGTAAACACCATGAACTACCATTGTGCTATACAATGGAAATATGATTTAGTTTGTTATCTGAGTTAGTGCTTTCCAATGGAAATATTATGCAAACTAGATAATATCTGAGTCAAATATAACTCAAAAATTTCTGGTAGCCTTGTAAGTAAAAGAAGCAGGTGAAATTAATTTGAATAATGTATTTTATTTAGTTCAGTATATGCAAAACATCACTTCAACATATAATCAATATAAACATTATCATTGAGATAGTTTATATTTCTTTTTAGTACTAAGTCCTTGAAATCTGGTATGTATTTCACATTTACACTATAGTTGGATTAGCAACACCTTACGTGTTCGGTAGCCACATGTGACTGTGATGTTAGGCAGCACAGCTCTGTACAGAAATGCCTTCACCACCACACAAATTTTGATGCTTAGTCACCTCCATGTTTCTGCAGCTTTAATAATGCTACTACTGTTAGGAAAGGTAACAAAAGGAAAAAGATGCAAAACATTTAGGGAGATCACCATGCTGTCATTTCTGATGTTAACCAGTAAAATAGGCAGTGGGCATTTTATAGTAGCATATTGGAAAAAAAACCCAAAACTTTCCATACGTAGTAGATTATATTTTTCCAAAATGGCCACAAAAAATCTCCATTTTGCATATTCTGTGGTATTACTTTGTGGTATTTTCCCTCCATCTTTAGTTGGAGTTTAATACTCTTTTTCTTGAAACTGGGCTTAGCCTAATGACTTGACCAGTTAAACATAGCAGAAGTAACATTCTGGAACTTCTGAGACTATATCATAAAAAGCCTTGCCTTTCAGATTCCAGCTAAGTCTCTTGGAATGCTCAATCTTGGAAACTCCCTCTCAGAATGCAGTTGCTATAGTATAGGAAGCCCAACCCACCTGGAGGGGCCACAACCAAGTGGGTGTTCTGGATGATAGCCTCTACTGAGTTCTCAAATCAGCTGCCAGTTCTGTGAATGTGCCTTCTTAGATGTCTGGCCCATTCAGACCTTCCTATGGCTGCAGCTGCAGCTTCCCTGGTGGCTCAGAGGCTAAAGCGTCTGCCTGGAATGCGGGAGACCCAGGTTCGATCCCTGGGTGGGGAGATCCCCTGCAGAAGGAAATGGCAACCCACTCCAGTACTCTTGCCTGGAGAATCCCATGGAGGGAGGAGCCTGGTAGGCTACAGTCCATGGAGTCGCAAAAAGTCGGACACGACTGAGTGACTTCATTCACTTCACTTATGTGAACTCCTGGCCAAACGCAGTCAAACCTCAGAACCACAAAAGAGAGTAAAAACTTGTGGCTTTTAGGCACTAGGTTTGACTTCTTGCACAGAAGTAGATGAGAATCTGAATCATACAGAATTTTATTGGCAAAGACTTTATTTTGAGAAATGCATAGATAATCAAAACTACTCTAACACCAACTGTGAGGAACTGTCTGAAAGTGAAGTCGCTCAGTTGTGTCCAACTCTTTGTGACCCCATGGACTGTGGCCTGCCAGGCTCCTCTGTCCATGGGATTTTCCAGGCAAGAATAGTAGAGTGGGCTGCCATTTCCTTCTCCAGGGGATCTTCCTGACCCCGGGATTGAACCCAGGTCTCCCAGGCAGACTTGTTACCATCTGAGCCACCAGGGAATCTGGAGGAACTGCCTAGAAGGTACAAAAGATGAGTCAGACTATCCCCTTAGCCATAGTGGTCAAGGCTTTTTAACAACAGCTTTGTAAGGAAGAAGACAAAAACTGATATAGTGCAAAGCATTTTTGTTGTTCGGTCACTAAATTGTGTCCAGCTCTTTGTGACCCCCATGGACTGTAGCATGCCTGTTTCCCTGTCTCTCACTATCTCCTGCAGTTTGCTCAAAGAATAGATTTAGTTAATCTCCACAAATCTTTCATAATAAGTCCTATGTTAAAAATAAAACTGCCAAAGATATCTTCATAACAGATGTGAATTAGGTAAACCTTATCTGATTAGAAGTCAAGATTCTATTGAAAGGGCTTCCCTAGTGGCTCAAATGGTAAAGAATCTGCCTGCAATGCAAAAGTGACTATGCCCAATGAGAAAACAAAACAAAACACCTAGTTAAGTGACCTGTTGCAGAATTTCATTTTTAACAAGGCTTATTTGTGACTGGGTATAATTTTGCTGTAATGATGTCCCATAATTGCATTTAAGAAGTGACTTTGAAACTTTTCCAGGTGATCCACAATTGATATTCCCAAAAGGTACATGATGATCACCTGCTCTTTTCAGTGGCATTGAATCAGAATGATTGAATGCTGAGTGATTGTATAATTTAGGCTAGAGAACTGTCACAAGCAAGTGTTCATTCCACCTCTGTGGTTACTAAGTCTACTTTCCTATTTGGCAATTTTAAGCATAGTAGCAGGGGCTCAGAGAAAGAAATATGCAAACCCGCTACAAAATTGGCAGTACTGTAAGTATAACAGTTGGCTTACAACTTTTTTTTCTCTTTTGTTTTGATGCATAGCAGAGAGATGATAATCACTATTTCTGATAATCCTGTTGTCTTTTGCAAAAACAGAAGCTCTTTCTAATTTTATAACTTCTTTACAAGAATTTGCTGCTTATTTTATCTAGTTTCTGACCTTTATGTAGAATCTAGAAGTTTGTGAACTAGAAGTAAGTGAATCTACTTGATGGTTACTTTTATAATGAGCTGTTTAGACAGTATGAGGAAACTTGCCCATCTTCTCTCAATTTGGGGTTATCACAGTGTTTCAGGAATGCCTTTCAAAGACCTGTAACAAAGATTAAACAAAAACTAAAAAAAAAAACATTTTTTATTTAGTTTTGGAGTATGATTAACAATATTGTGATACTTTTAGGTGAACAGCAAAGTTGCTCAGCTATACATATTGTATTCATTCTCCCCCAGATTCCCCTCTTGTTCAGGCTGCCCCATAACATTGAGCAGAGTTCCATGTGCTTCACAGTGGGTCCTTGTTGGTTGTCCATTTTAAATATAGCAGTGTAAAATGCACATATATTTTAGATTTGACTTTAAAATAAAGTTAACAGTGTAACAAAATGTTAATAATGTTTATGCATAGACTAATAGAATTTCTTTTTGTTGATGTTATTCCTGTATATGATAATTAAATTTTCTATAAAGAAAAACTTTTGTTTGGCAATAATTATAAATTCAGAGGAAGTTGTGAAGATAGTTCAGAGAGTTGCTGTGTACCTTTTGCCCAATTTCCTGCATTGGTTGTATCTTATGTAACTATAGTATATCAATACCCCCCACCCTGCCCTGGCATCCCACCATCCCTAAGCCCTGGCAAATGCTAACCTGTTGTCCATTTCTATCTTATGTTTCCTGAAATGTTTCATAAATGGAATCATACAGTATGTAATCTTTTGAGACTAAGTTTTTTCACTCAGCCTGATGCCCTAGAAATCCATCCCAGTTTCATATATTGATAATTTATTCTTCATATGCCAGTGGTATGAATGTACCACAGGTTATTTTGCCCTTCAGCAATTGTTGGACTTTTTTGTTGTTATCAGTTTGGGGCTATTACAAACAGAGCTTCTCTGAAGAGTTGTGTACAAGATTTTGTATAGACATAAGTTTTCATTTTAAGTGCCAAGAAGTGCAATTACTGGGTCATATGGCAAATAAATGTTTAGTTTATAAGAAACTCCCAAACTATTTTCCAGAATGGCTGTATTTTGTTTTTCATTTCCACCTACAAGAGGCATTGTTATTCTGCACCCTGACCAACATTTGGTATATTTAATATTTTTATGTTAGTTCTTCTAATAGATGTGTACTCAGTGAACATCATATTTTTAACATGTTTCCCTAATAGCTGGAGATAGCAAACATCTTTTCATATGCTTATTTGCTATCTGTGTATACTCTTCAGTGAAATGGTTCACCATGTTTTCTTGGCCAATTTAAAAATTGGATTGTTTGTATTTTGCTGTTGTTTAAAAGTTCTTTATATATTCTAGATATGAGAACATTTTCAGCTATGGGGTTTGCAAATGTTTTCTTGCAGTCTGCAGCTGATAAAGACAATCTTATCAGTTATCTTCTTTTTTTTTTCATTTTTCAAAATATAAATTTATTTATTTTAATTGGAAGAGACAGTTCTTTTCTTTTATGTATTGCAGTTTTTGTGTCTAAGAACTGTTCACCAAGTTCTAGGTCCTAAAGATTTTCTTTAAAATTTTATAGTTTCATGTTTTAAATTTACATTTTAATTTATGATTCATTTTTTGAGAGTTTTTATTTTATTTTTATTTATTATTATTATTATTTACTTTACAATATTTGAGTTCCTTTTTTATGAGATATGAGATTTTTCTCAAGGTTAGTTTTTTGCCTATTCATATCTAAGTACTCAAGCACTATTTGTTGAAATAGATTACTTTCTTTTACCCAATTACTTTTGCATCTTTGTCAATTCTATTCTTCAGTCGCTCAGTCATGTCCAACTCTGTGATCCCATGGACTGAAGGCTTCCCTGTCCTTCACCATCTCCCAGAGCTTGCTCAAACTCATGTCCTTTGAGACAGTGATGCCATCCAACCATCTCATCTTCTGTCGTCCCCTTTTCCTCCTGCCTTCAATCTTTCATAGCATCAGGGTCTTTCCTAATGAGTCGGCTTTTCTCAGCAGGTGGTCAAAGTACTGGGGCTTCAGCTTCAGCATCAGTCCTTCCAGTAAATATTCAGGATTGATTTCCTTTAGTATTGGCTCTCTGTGCTATTGAACTATTTGTCTATCCCTTGGTCAATACCACAGTGTATTGATTACTGTAGTTTTATACTCAGTCTTGAAATTGCTTATAGTTATTCTTCCTACTTTATTTTTCTATTTCAAAGTTTCTTTAGTTTTTCTAGCTTTTTAGCCTTTTCATATAAATTTTAGGATAATCTTATCTGTATCTACAAAAAATTTCAGTGATTTTGATAAGAATTATGTTAAACCATGTATCAGTTTTGGAGAACTTGCATGTTTACTATATTGAGTCTTACAATTCTTGAATGCATGGTGTGTCTCTGCTTATTAGATCTTCTTTGAATTCTTTCATCAGCATTTTGTAATTTTCAGCATATAAGTCCTGAACATGTTAGATTTATACCTAGTTGTTACATTTTTTTCAGGTACTGTTAATGATATTATATTTTAAATTTCCACATATTTACCACTAATATATAAAAATACAATAGATTTATATGTATTTATCTTATTTCCTGTTGTTCAGTTGCAAAGTCATGTACAATTCTTCTGTGACCCTTGGACTGGGGCCTGCCAGGCTCCTCTGTCCGTGGGATTTCCCAGGCAAGAATACTGGAGTGGGTTGCCATTTCCTTTTCTAGGGTATCGTCCTGACCGAGGGATCAACCTGCATCTCTTGTATTGGCAGATGGATTCTTTACCACTGAGCCACCAGGGAAACCCTTATATCCTGTGATCTCATATCCTGTGGTCTTGTATCCTATAACTTTGCTCAACTCACTTGAGTTCAAGGTTTTGTGGGCTTCTTTGTTTTTGTTTTTAGATTCCTTGTTTTCAGCATAAAAATTCATGTACACATTTGGGTAGTTTTATTTCTTCCTTTTTTATTGAATATAGCTGATTAACAAACTTATTTAGCTTATATAAGTTTCAGGTGTACAGCATTGTGATTCAGTACTTTTGTAATTTATATTCTGTTAAAAGTTATTAGACAATAATGGCTACATTTCCTTGTTGTTTATTTAATTTATACACAGTAATTTGTATTTAAAAATTTATTTTAAAATTAATTTTTAATTGTGGGATAATTGCTTTACAATATTGTGTTGGTTTCTGCCATATATCGATATAAATCATTCAGTTCAGTTCGGTCGCTCAGTTGTGTCTGACTCTGAGCCCATGGACTGCAGCATGCGAGGCCTCCCTGTCTATCACCAACTCCTGGCTTTACTCAAACTCATGTCCATTGAGTCGGTGATGCCATCCAACCATCTTATCCTCTGTTGTTCCCTTCTCCTCCTACCTTCAATCTTTCCCAGCATCAGGGTCTTTTCCAATGAGTCAGTTCTTCACATCAGGTGGCCAAATATTGGAGTTTCAGCTTCAGCATCAGTCCTTCCAATGAATATTCAGGACTGATCTCCTTTAGGATGGACTGGTTGGATCTCCTTACAGTCCAAGGGACTCTCAAGAGTCTTCTCCAACACCACAGCTCCAAAGCATCAATTCTTTGGTGCTCAGCTTGCTTTATAAATCAGTCAGAGACATACAGAGGTCCCCTGCCTCTTAATAACGATATCCAGATAATGCATATCCCTATTTGACTCTTCACCCTTCCCTTACCCCATAGGTAACCACTAGTTTTCTATATCTGGTAGTCTAATCTTGCTATATATATTTATTTTTAGATTATATACAGAAATGATATTATACAATATTTGTCATTATCTGACTTATTTTACTTGGCGCAACATTTTCTAGGTTCATCCACATTGCTACAAATGGCAGAATTTCATTCCTTTCTTATGGCTTAATAATGTTCATTTTGGTATAACATATCTTCTTTATCCATTGGTCTGTTATCAGACACTTGGGTCGATTCCACTATTGTAAATATTGCTACTGTGAACATTGGAGTGCATGCATCTTTCCAAATTAGCGTTTTCATTTTTTCCAGGTATATACCCAGAAGTGGAATTGCTGGGATATCTGGTAGTTCTATTTTTAGTCTTTTTAGGGACTCATTGGAAAAGACTCTGATGCTGGGAAGGATTGGGGGCAGGAGGAGAAGGGGACGACAGAGGATAAGATGGCTGGACGGCATCATCGACTCGATGGATGTGAGTCTGAGTGAACTCCGGGAGCTGGTGGTGGACAGGGAGGCCTGGTGTGCTGCGATTCATGGGGTCGCAAAGAGTCGGACACGACTGAGCGACTAAAATGAACTGAACTGAACTGATACTAGTGACACCAGTTTACATTCTCATTAACAGAGTGCAAGTGTTCCCTTTACTCTGCATCCTTTTCAACAATTGTTATTTGTTGACTTTGACTATCATCAAAGATAGCCTTTCTGACAAGTAATAATGATATCTCATTGTGGTTTTGATTGCATTTCTCTAATAATTAGTGATGTTGCACATCTTTTCATGTGTTTTATGATTGATTCTCAGTCCTTTCTAGTGGGATTTTCCCTTTTCTATGGATTTTTATTTCTTTTCTACTTTAAGAATACCCTTTAATATTACTTTTATGGTAGATTTAGTATTGGTGAATTTTTAGTTTTTCTTGTCTGAGAAGTTCTTATGACTCCTTCTAAATGATTATCCTGCCGTGTAGAGTATCCTAGGTTGCAGGTTTTTCCCTTTTAGTATTTCTAGTGTATCATGCCACTCTCTTCTGGCCTGGATAGTTTCTGCAGAAAAATTAGCTAATAGCCTTATAGAGGTTCCTTTGTGTGTGTTTTTTTTTCCTTGCTGCTTTTGGAATTCACTCTTTAACTTTTGCAATTTTAAGTATGATACATCTTTGTTGTGAATCTTTTTTTTTTAATTTTATTTTTTATTATTTTTTTTAGTTTTTTATTTTTTAAATTTTAAAATCTTTAATTCTTACATGCGTTCCCAAACATGAACCGCCCTCCCACCTCCCTCCCCATTAACATCTCTCTGGGTCATCCCCATGCACCAGCCCCAAGCATGCTGTATCCTGCGTCAGACATAGACTGGCGATTCAATTCTTACATGATAGTATACATGTTAGAATGCCATTTGGAACCCTCTGAGCTCCCTTTGAGGAAGCTTCCAGGTGGTGCAGTAGTAAAGAATCTGCTTGCCAATGCAAGAGATACAAGATGTGGATTTGATCCCTGGATTGGGAAGATTCCCTGGAGTGAGAAATGGCAACCCGCTCCCCAGCATGCTTGCCTGGAAAATTCCATGGACAGAGGATCCTGGCAGGCTACAGTCCATGGGGTCGCAGAGTCAGACACGATTGAACACACATGGCGTGGCACAAGATAGTGCTTCCTTTAGCTTGATATCTGAATCCTTGTTTGGGTTTGGGGAGTCTTCAGTGATAATTTCAAGTATATATTTTTTCATCCCCCTTCCCTCTCCTCCTTCTGGGATTACTGTAATGTGAATGTTGGTACACTTAGTGTTATCTCAGAGATTTCTTAGATTGTTTTCATTAAAAATTTTTTTTTCCTTTTTACTGCTCTGACTGATGATTACCAATATTGTTTTTCAGATTACTTATGCATTCATATCTGTTACTTAGTCTGCTATTCATTCCTTCTAGTATGTATTTTATTCCAGCTTTTGAATTATTCATTCATTCGTCTTTTTTTGTATTTTCTAGTTCCTTGTTGGTCTTCACTGTGTACATCAATTTTCCCCCTAACTCACTTAACATTTTTATTACCAATGCTTTGAATTCTTTATCTGATAAATTGGTTTTGTTTCATTAGTTAGTTTTTCAGAGGTTTTCTCTTTGCTCTTTCAATTCTCTTTCCCCTGGCTTTTAATTTTGCTTAAATTTGTCTCTATGAATTTAGGCGAAACAGTTTCCTTTGCAGTCTGGAAGGTGCTGTCTTAGGTGGGAGCTTCCCTTACAGACTCTGCCCCTGGTGCCTTTGGTGGAAGAGCTGGATTTCTTGTGGATGCAAGCCTATCTTCCTTCAGGGTGTGCTGGCAGCTCTCTTGTTGGTAGGGGGTGGAGCTGGAGATGGAGGGGCTAGAGCTGGTGCTGGGTGTGAGGCGGGACTACACTTCTGCTCAGTGGCCATAACTGCATATTAAGGGGTGGAGTCTGATCCCAAGATGCTGGAGTAGACTCCCTGAGAGTCGGATCCCAGCTGGCTCTGTTCCCTGTAAGCGTGTGTTTTCCCCTTCACTGTCCTGGGAACCTTGTCCCAGCTGGCGAGGGGGTGGTCCTCAAGCAAGTGGCCCTGTGTGGGCTCTTGGCTTGTGTTGGACGTGGACAGAGGTCCGATGCATTGTCCGTATGGGCGTCCATGGTTTCTCTCAGATGCAGCCCTTGTGGCAGGTTCCCTTTTGCCCTCATAGCCAATTGCTGCCTCCACCGTTCAGTGGAATAGCCAGCTATGCAGGGCAGGCAGGGCCTGTGTGGCCTCCTGACAAGTATCATGATGTGAGTTGTGGTAGAGCATGCCCTGTCAGAGATCTGGACTGCTTCTTACGTACTTTTTTTGAGTAGATAGCAACAATGGCCGCTGCTGCCTCACCCAAGCTTTACCGTGGGACCAGGATGCCTCTGCATCCCATGGTCGAGTCGTTTCCCCAGTCTTGGTTGCACTCGATCCAGTGTCATGCTTATCCAGTGACATGAAGTGAGCAGAGCTGGAGCGTTTGCTTCTCTTGGGCTAGAGTGCATGTTGTGAGGCCAGGTCATGAAAACCTGGCAGCTGCTAGAGCAAACTTCTCTGCTCTTCCTCTGGAGCAAGCCTGCACGTGTATGTGCCTCAAGAGGGAGTCCAGGCTTCCTGCAGCCTTTCAGTTCCATAGCCTTCCAGTGGTCCTTCAACCACCTAAGAGGGTTTGTCTCCTCTGCACAGGACCCCAGGGCTGGGGTATCTAATCTGTGGCTCCATCTGCTAACTCCATCCAGGTGGTGTCTGCTTGTGTAATAACCCTTTTCCTCTGGGTCCCCTTCCAGAGGCTCAGGTCCCAACCCAGATGTTTTTCTTCCCTTCCTCCCTATGTATGTATCTTTCTCAAAGTCTTGGTTTTACAGGAGTCATTTAGCCAGATTAGTTTCCATTGAGAATTTTTCTACAGGTAGATGTATTTTGGTTGTGATTGTGGGAGGAGGTGAGCTCTATGTCCTCTGACTTTGCCATCTTGATCCAAAGTCCTCTATTTCTCCCTTTTAAAGCTGTATGCCTTTTATTTATTTTTTTATGCTTCACTGCACTGCCTAGAACTTTAAGCCTTATGTTGAATAAGGGTGGTGAGAGCTGATATCCTTGCCTTCTTGATTCTCTTAGGATGAAAGCATTTAGCCTTTTACTATTAATTATGATCATAGCTTTTATTTTTTTAATTAAAAGAAGGTATAGAATTTGTCTTTTATTTTTTACTTTTCTGAGAGTCTTTATCATTAAAAGGTGCTGAATTTTGTCAGAAATATACTTTTTCTGCATCAATTGACATGATCATGTGATTTTTCTTCTGTAACCTATTAATATGATGGATTACATTAATTGGCATTTGAATATTGGACTAACATCTGTTATGTACCTGGTATTGAAAAAGAGAATATAAGGATGAATTAGCAAAATGTGTTCCATGCTTTCAGAAATCCAACAGCCTAGTGGTGATAGAGAAATAAAATAATAGTCTCTTAAATTAATATAAAATGACAAATTGGTATAGAAATGAAAGAAATGTACAGGGTTCTTAAGACTAAATTTGAAACTGAAGGCTCTTCATTTTAAGAGCCAAGGAGAGGAAGTTTTTGGCCAGGTGAGGGGAGAGGTGAAGATGAGAAAATAAGTATTCAGAAAAACATAATTGTTTCTGCAGATACACTACAGTGAGAAAGACCTTAGTCCCTAGAAAGACCTGAAAGAAAGCCAGAGTAAATTCAGTCTTGAGATATCAGAGAACTGTAGTATGGGATGATGCAGGGCAGAGATCGTGCTTGAAGCTTGTGCCAGTAATCTGAAATATTAAGCAAAATGCAATAGGTACAGGATTGGAGGGGGTCAAGAATGAAGGGTGGACTACTGCAGAAGCCTTGTTGATGGTTTGTATAGTGAAAAATCAGGACTAAATGACCCATATGCTTGTTCATTTAAGCAAAAAAAAAACAACTTAAGTGTTTTATTCTAGGAATTTCCAAGCATCCAAGGTCGTTTCCTTTTCTTATAATACCTTGATTTAATCTTTGTAGTGCTAGTAACTCAAAGGCAAAGCCCTTATTGAATTTGTAATCCAATGAGAAATATAGCCCTCAATGTATGTGCCTGACTAAATGACTCCTGCTGAGGTTGAATTGTGAGATGTTATCCATCTCCTCTCTGAAATATGAATTCTAGCTTAGTGGAATTCATTGCCCTTAAGGGGTTGGTAATATCACTATTTGGTGTGACTTTTTCTTTAAAAAGCCCATTGATAATATGTTTTAAAGTGGAAAGCAATAGAATGCACACTGTTTATATATTTTCAGCTAGCTAGATGAAATTGCATGCTAACTTTTTACTCTTGTCATAAAGTTATCAAGCATTCATGTGTGTGTGTATGCATTATCAGTTGTGTCTGACTCTTTGCGACCTCATGGACTGTCTATAGCTGGGTAGGCTCTTCTGTACATGGAATTTCCCAGGCAAGAATACTGGAGAGGGTTGCCATTTCATTCTCCAGGATCAAGCATTCATAAATTAGATTAAAAATACATAAACTTGTTGAAAGTTAAAACAAAATATTAATATGTATTTGTACTTATACATGCATATATTATTTATTTTGAAAATATATTTTTATTAAGTATTCTGTTCAAGTTTGGCTGTTGCTTAGATAGCCATGATGTGCTGTGCTGTGTCCGACTCTTTGGGAGCCTGTGGATTTTAGCCCACCAGGCTCCTCCCTCAAGCCCCTAAATAAACATGATATTTTATATCAAATACCACCTTTCTCCCTGAAAGGTGATAAACAAAATAATTGACAAATGTAATCTATTTTATATTTATCAAATAATTTTATATTTTATCTTCCTTCTTATCTCTGATAGGCAGTTCTAAAATCCATAATTTTTAATAGATTATCTGTGAGAAAAAAACCAGAAACATCTTGAAAATCGGAATATATATGATACCTTAATGGGAGAAGGAAATGGCAACCCACTCTAGTGTTCTTGCCTGGAGAATCCTAGGGACAGAGGAGCCTGTTGGGTGCCGTCTATGGGGTCACACAGAGTCAGACACGACTGACGTGCCTTAGCAGCAGCAGCAGCAGATGATGATCTCTGACTCAGCTGCTATACTTGAAAATATAAATTGCATTTATTTTAATAAAGTTTGTAATTTTGTCCTTGAGCTATTAAAAAAAATATATACATATGATACCTTAATGGCATAAAATACAAAGTAATTTCTTCTGTTGTGACAGTTTAATTAGTTCAATTAAGAAAATGGCATCTTGCATTCACATGGTCAGTAGGCAGATGAAAAGTTCCTCAACAACACTGATTATTAAAGAAAGGCTTTCCTGGTGGCTCAGTTGGTAAAGAATCTGCCTGCAATGTGGGAGACCTGGGTTTGAACCCTGGGTTCAGAAGATCCCCTGGAGGAGGGCATGGCAACCCACTCCAGTATTCTTCCTGGAGAATCCCCATGGAAAGAGGAGCCTGGTGGGCTGCAGTCCCTGGGGTTGCAAAGAGTAGGACACAACTGAGTGACTAAGCACACAAATAAGATACCACCCACATTGGTCAAAATGGCCACCATTAAAAAGCCTACACATAACAAATGCTGGGGAGGATGTGAAGAAAAGGGAACCCTGTTACACTGTTGGTGGGAATGTGAATTGGTACAGCCACTATGGAAAACGGTATGGAGGCTCCTTAAAAAACTAAAAATAGAGTTAGCATGAAAGTGATAGTCGCTCAGTCATGTCTGACTCCTTGTGACTCCATGGACTGTATAGTCCAATGAATTCTCCATGCCTGAGTACTGGAGTGGGTAGCCAGTTCCCTTCTCTAGGGGATCTTCCTGACCCAGGAATCAAACTGGGGTCTCCTGCATTGCATGTGGATTCTTTACCAGCTGAGCTACCAGGGAAGACCATATGACCCAGGCTCCCCGTCCCTGGGATTCTCCAGGCAAGAACACTGGACTGGGCTGCCATTTCCTTCTCCAATGCATGAAAGTGAAAAGTGAAAGTGAAGTTGCTCAGTCATATCCGACTCTTAGCGACCCCATGGACTGCTGCCCACCAGGCTCCTCTGTCCATGAGACTTTCCAGGCAAGAGTGCTGGAGTGGGGTGCCATTGCCTTCTCCAGGATAGAACTAGAGATTATCGTATTAATACTTATCTGACTTTCTGAAGTAAGTTAGAAAAAGAGAAGTATCATCTGATATCACTTATATGTGGAACCTAAAATATGATAGAAATGAACTTATCTATGAAACAGGAACAGACTCACAGACATGGTAAACCAATATATGGTTACCAAAGGGGAACCAGATTGGGGGAGGGATAAATTGGATTTTGGGATTAGCAGATACAAGCTACTATATATAGGACATATAAACAAGAAGCTCCTACTGTATAACACAGGGGACAATATTCAACATCCTGTAATAAACCATAATATTACATTGGTACAAAAGTAATTGTGGTTTTGGACTGTGAATTTTAAATCATGATTCAGTTCAGTTCATTTGCTCAGTCGTATCCGACTCTTTGCGACCCCATAAATCGCAGTATGCCAGGCCTCCTTGTTTATAACTAGACTCAAACACATCTTTATCAATCAAAATAGGAACTATTACAATCACATTTTTGCCAAGGAAAAATAAGTTTATTCTTTTTTTTAAATTTTATTATTATTACTTTTTACTTTACAATATTGTATTGGTTTTGCCACACATCAACATGAATAAACATTCATGCTTTGGGATTTGATGAACTCTTGGAAAGCATTTTCAGCCTCTTGCTGATGGTGGATGCATTTCCCTGCAAAAATAGTCAAGATGCTTGAAGAAGTGGTAATCGGTAGATGAGAGGTCAGGTGAATATGGCGGAGGAGGCAAAACTTCGTAGCCCTGAGCCACTTGGGAAGCAAAATGAAATGCTGCTGCTGCTAAGTCGCTTCAGTCATATCTGACTCTGTGTGACCACATAGATGGCAGCCCACCAGGCTCCCCCGTCCCTGGGATTCTCCAGGCAAGAACACTGGAGTGGGTTGCCATTGCCTTCTCCAAGTCATGAAAGTGAAAAGTGAAAGTGAAACCACTCAGTCCTGTCTGACTCTTCATGACTGCATGGACTGCAGCCTCCCAGCCTCCTCCATTCATGGGATTTTTCCAGGCAAGAGTACTGGAGTGAGTTGCCATTGCCTTCTTCATATGATCGCCTCATTTCAGTTCAGTTCAGTCGCTCAGTCATGTTCGACTCTTTGCCACCGCATGAATCGCAGCACGCCAGGCCTCCCTGTCCATCACCAGCTCCCAGAGTTCACTCAAACTCACGTCTATCGAGTCAGTGATGCCATCAAGTCATCTCATCCTCTGTCATCCCCTTTTCTTCCTGCCTCTAATCCCTCCCAGCATCAGAGTCTTTTTCCAATGAGTCAACTCTTCACATGAGGTGGCCAAAGTACTGGAGTTTCAGCTTCAGCATCATTCCTTCTAAAGAACACCCAGGGCTGATCTCCTTTAGGATGGACTGGTTGGATCTCCTTGCAGTCCAAGGGACTCTCAAGAGTCTTCTCCAACACCACAGTTCAAAAGCATCAATTCTTTGGTGCTCAGCCTTCTTCACAGTCCAACTCTCACATCCATACATGACCACAGGAAAAACCATAGCCTGGACTAGATTGACCTTTGTTGGTGAAGTAATGTCTCTGCTTTTCAATATTCTCTCTAGGTTGGTCATAACTTTTCTTCCAAGGAGTGTCTTTTAATTTCATGGCTGCAATCACCATCTGCACTGATTTTGGAGTCCCCCCAAAATAAAGTCTGACACTGTTTCCATTGTTTCCCCATCTATTTCCCATGAAGTGATGGGACCAGATGCCATGATCTTCGTTTTCTGAATGTCGAACTTTAAGCCAACTTTTTCACTCTCCTCTTTCACTTTCATCAAGAGGCTTTTTAGTTCCTCTTCAGTTTCTGCCATAAGGGCGGTGTCATCTGCATGTCTGAGGTTATTGATATTTCTCCTGGCAGTCTTGATTCCAGCTTGTGCTTCTTCCAGCCCAGCATTTCTCATGATGTACTCTGCATATAAGTTAAATAAGCAGGTTGACAGTATACAGCCTTGACATACTCCTTTTCCTATTTGGAACCAGTCTGTTGTTCCATGTCCAGTTCTAACTGTTGCTTCCTGACCTGCATATAGGTTTCTCAAGAGGCAGGTCAGGTGGTCTGGTATTCCCATCTCTTTCAGAATTTTCCACAGTTGATTGTGATCCACACAGTCACAGGCTTTGGCATAGTCAATAAAGCAGAAATACATAACCTAGTTGCCTTTGATTTATATAAAACCTATCCTTCCTGAAAAGATATATAGGAAGTTTAGATAGGAAAGGATATAGTAATTCCTATTGGCACAGTATAATAATTCCTATTGGCATAATATAATAAATGAAATATATTTTATAGAAAATTATAAGTAGCCTGTTCTCTTTAGGCTTAAATGTTATAATTTAATTTAGCTAATCATATCATATATCAACAGGAAGTTAATTTAAAGCATGTAATTATAATTGTGGGAGACAGATGAATATGAACATTAATTATTCATGTGACAATGTTTAAGTTTTATGTTAAGTGCATTTAGAATTATTTGTTATTTCTTCACCCTGCAGCTTGTGAGATCTCAGTTCTCCTACCAGGGATTGAACCTGTGCCTTTCACAGTGGAAGCACAGAGTCCTACCCAATGGCCCACCAGGGAATTCCCAATTTATCATTTCTTAAGTGGCCATCTGTATGATCATTTCATCAAATTGCATTATGAAAAGGACCTCCTTATTGTTCACAAATTATGGCACTAAAAGTGATACATGCTTTCCTTAGTTTATTTCTAGCAATGATATTATCCTTCTTTCAATATAATATGCTCATAAACCTCAGGTCAACTTTGACTCATTTTTCTCATATTTCTTAAATACAATAAATTATTAAATTCTGTAGTTTCTTCTTGATACGGATGAAATCCAGTATTTGTTGAGTTTGAATATATGTAGACTTTGTCTTCCAGTGAGATTTGTCTTGAAGCCATTAGATCTAAGAGGTGGAAAATGAGGCCAAAGTAGTCTCAGGTCCACTCCCTGCCTCTGTTTCAAAGAGCAGCTCTGCTTTTAGTCCTGTTAGGGTTCTTTGTATGTGTGTTCTATCTGTGTGTCATATAGTAGGGTTCTTTCGAAAAAAAAAAAAAAAATTCCCTGCTAAAATAAAGTTTGACAAACGTTGATTCAGACTAGAGTCCATCACAATGAGAAGGAAAAAAATTATGTCAACAAGTGGTTTCAGACTTCTCTTGGAGAAGAAATTGTCTTTGACAAGAAAATATCTTAAATAATCTGGGTGACAATGCAGTGAGCAGGAGAGAAAGCCCAAAAGAGAGAGCTAAACTGGTCTCTGCAGTTAGCGGGAGAGCAGAGGAGGGTTTGCAAGAAGAAATCAAGGACAGAAGGGGAGGCATAGTCATGCGGTAGAATAGCTCAAATTCCTTTTAAGAATAAAATTTTTAATGAATAATCTTAACTTTTTTTCTATGATTAACTTTTCCCCTCAAGCCTTCAATAAAGTTTACTAAACATCAAGTTTTATTTTGGGTGAATCATGGAAAAGGGCTGATTTTGACATATGGGCCCTGCTCTGCAGAATGCTGTGATAATCCATAAACTGACCTGTTTTAATAGGAATGGCAACTAAAATATATGCTTGAGCATATAAGCCTCTAGTGATTTGTAGAGACCTTGGGAAAAGCCCCTGCTTTATATGTCGTAGAAAGAGAGTTTGAACTGCTTATTATCTAGACTGAAAAGGGAAGGGCAGCTCTGATTGGTGAGCTACAGGATACATGAGGAAGATGAAGCTTGTTTTATTATTGATAATCTGAAAAAAGTCAATTTTTGTTTATAAACCTCCTTAAAGTGTTCACTTTTAAACTTTTCTATGTGGTATTTGGTATCATGAATGGGTCATAACTTTCCCCTTGCTTTCTGAAATAATAAAGGAATAAAATCTATTACCTTATTTTTATTTGGTTCACCAAAAGGTCACACTGTGATGGAAAATTTTTATGTTATAATTCTTTTGTGGGGTTCTACATACTCAGATAAAATTTAAACAAGGCAAAATGACATTTGAGGATTCTTTATACTGCTGTGTATTCCTAGTTGAGTTATTTTGGGGAAGATATCCAAAGGAAGACCTTTTTCGTTGCTTTGTCTAGACAGTAGAAATACTAGAAAGCAAGCCCTATCAGCAATATGGTGCTGAAAAGATGGAAAAATGTCATTTGAAAAGTATTTGTGTCTTGAAGACAGATTTGGGAGTTAGCCATCTGCATATCATAGAGAAAAATTCTATTAGATATTGAAGAAAATTTTCTTGAAATTGTAGAGCTGAAACGTGGGATGGGGAGATACTTGTTGCCATCCATTTATGGAATAGAAGAAATAAAGTTAGCCTTGTAGAACAAAAATTAATTTCAAGTACATCTTTTCTTTATTCTTATCTTCATAAAAACCTTGGGTTTCCTTCGTGGCTCGGCTAGTAAAGGATTCACCTGCAATGCGGGAGACTTGGCTTCCATTCCTGGCTTGGGAAGATCTCCTGGAGAAGGGAAAGGCTACCCACTACGGTATTCTGGCCTGGAGAATTCCATGGACTGTATCGTCCACTGGGTCACAAAGAGTCGGACATGATGAGCAAATTTCACTTTCCCTTTTTCATATAACGCTTAAAATTAGGTTGATAAATCTGCTGAATATGATGTATTGTTGGCCTCTTTACATCTCCCTGTAACACAGTGCATGCAGATGACGGAATCTGTCCATAGTCTTATTGCCCTATTTATCACTGACTTTAAGCTAGTAAAGTTTCACAAGTTTTGCATAACGTAGCCTCATTTAAAAGAGAATGGTCTGATGGTTGTTTAGTACACTTACTGATCTCAATCCTGATATTGCTGAGAATCTTCTTGACTCTTTTTTCTAGCTTAGTATCTCAAATTTGTAATTGCCTAGTAATTAAATTAGTTCTCCTTTAGGGGTTTTCCAAGGTGGTTACTAACATGATCTATGCAGTGTGAGGGGCAATTTCATTAAAGTGGAGATGAAAGTCATTTTTTTGCTCAAATAAATACGTTACGTAGTATTTAAACAAATAGCCAAGATAAAGTCATATTCTGATTAAAATTAGCCTTGCTGTGTATTCTGATTCATTTATATTCATTTTCTAAATACAGTTAATCTCTTGAGTACATTGAAGTTTTAAAGTGAATTTATTTCGACAAATTAAATGCAGACATTCAAAA
Source organism: Capra hircus (assembly GCF_001704415.2). Classification (NCBI taxonomy): domain Eukaryota; kingdom Metazoa; phylum Chordata; class Mammalia; order Artiodactyla; family Bovidae; genus Capra; species Capra hircus. The sequence goes on from NC_030835.1 coordinate 21,965,875, forward strand.
ACCTTATATTTGAAGTTTTCAAATAAAAATTCCATGGAACTTCTAAATATACTTCTTAGACATTTATAAAATTAGCTCATTGGGTAAAGATCGCTTACTATTCAAAATTTAGTTATTAAAAATTATTTTTGTCCTGATTAAACACTGGCAATATATTATTCAAATGCATAATTGATCTTTGTTAACTTTTCTATACTCAACATTTTTGATAAGGGCTATAGGGGCTTCACAGATGGTGCTAGTGGCAAAGAACCTGCTTGCCAGTGTAGGAGATGTAGGAGATGCTGGTTCAATCCCTGGGTCCGAAAGCTCCTCTGGAGAAGGAAATGGCAACCCACTTCAGTATTCTTGCCTAGAGAATCCCATGGACAGAGGAACCTGGTGGGTTACAGTCTATAGGGTCGCAAAGAGTTGGACATGACTGAAGTGACTTAGCACATTCCAATAATTTGTTTTAGTGAAGCCATTAATGTGCAATGAAATATTCTGATATATGGGGCTTCCCTGGTGGCTCAGAAGTTAAAGAGTCTGCTTGCAATGCGGAGGACCTGGGTTCTATCCCTGGGTCATGAAGATCCCCTGGAGAAGGAAATGGCAACCCACTCCAGTATTCGTGCCTGGAGATTCCCATGGTTGGAGGAGTCTGGTGGGCTAGATATATACAGTTTGTGGATAATGCCAATGATTTATTAAAATTCGAAGTGAAAATGCTTTGTTATTTGTTATTTCCTGATTCTCAAACTCAAAAAATATTATCAAAATGTCATAGTGTGTTGATAGCATATTACACCAAAAAAGGAATTAGGAAGTTTCTTCATGGGCAGGATCTACATTCTCTCAATATTAACTATGGGGCCAGGCAATGTGCCGGGCATTTTATACACCTTTAATCTTCACAGAAAAGTCTTAGACTGTAGCATTATTGTGTGATGTTAGGCAAATCACTTACCATCTTCACATGCAAATCAGTTGTATTTCAATAGGAGATTATTAGTTCCTAACTTAGAAATTTCATATTACTGTCTTTCTTTTGACTCTCTGTTCAGATTGTTCCCCCATTCATGGCTAAGGAAGAAAAGAATTTTACTTTCAAGCTAAAACTAGTACCTTGTAGTAGATCAGTGACAGCTCACCAAGTATAATCATATGGAGAATACATGTAAGCATCTTGATAGCCAGAGAGGAACCTGGGAATAATGTATGGATTTTGTGTTGGGTATTTTCCTTAAAAAGCAAGTTTTAAGCCAGGACCCTGATTTTCTTGCTTTTCATGTTACCTATATGTTAGATATGACCATAGTGGGGAGCTGGATTAGGATTTGATTTAGCCATAAGTACAATTTACCCTTTAAAGAATAAATTTAAGCTTCATTTTTTCAGTATTCAATATGCTGAAAATTGGAGGATTCAAAATGTGAAACATGGGAAATTTTCTTAAAAGTATAAACTATTTATCACAAACCCAGTTCTTACAGCTCTGAGAGAAGTCCTATCTGGAATTGGTCCATTTCTTGGCAATAACGCTTACTGCAAGCTTTATTACAAATTACCCGTAAGTTTTTACTTTGTTGGAGCACATTAATCTTTACCCAGAAGATTTTTGCTTGGAGTGATATTAGATATCATATCAAAGGAGAGTACAGTGCTTTGCATGAGGAAATCTTGACATGGTGTGTTTGTCAGTAAATGTGTCTTATCTGAACATTATTTCTTTATCCTTATTGGATGTTAGAGATTTTTCTGAAGAAGGAGTTACAGTGATGATGATAAGCCTGCATTTTCAGGCAAGCTAGAATTGAAACTGGGGGAATCAAAGTCATTTTATCAAGCCCCTATCTAGTAGAGAGAAATGCATGCTCTTACCTGCTCCAGTTTATCCCAGGTTTTTAAATGATCATATTACTCCCATGCATGTTATACAAGAGATAAAGAGCCAACTTTTTCCTGCTGTACTGGCTTGGACACCCACTGGAGAAACATATTAGTTCATGTAGGACCTTGGAGAGGATTCTGGCTTTTCAGGAAACAAAATATTCCCCTGACCTAGAGTCAGGTTTATTTTTAGGAAGATGACTGAGTGGAATGAGAATGTTAGTTCATAAGTTCTGGAAACAATGTATGTGAGGATTTTTGTGTTTATGTATGTCCTGAAACCAGTTTTTCCCCAGTGGGATTTCTCTCATTTTGCTGGTTTATAGAGAGCCTTCTCAATCCTATGTTTTCTACTCATTGTCATGTCACTGAATTGTATGACTTTCTGTTACTCTTGTGTTTGCTTATGTGTCAGTAATTTTATATTGAAAAGAATTCAGTTTGTGCGTAGTACTTATGATTTCTATGAAAAATTTTTCCTGGTCTCCCCAGCTTTTTCAGTCAATAAACCACTACTGAGTATTCTTAAGTTTCCAAAAAGTATTAATAAGAGAATTGAGAGTAAATCTATTTGCTGATACTCACTGCTTTACAGATCAATAATGTGAATGCTGTATATGATGGGAAATATTGGCTCTCTTAAAATTTCTTTTTTTCCATAAAAATACTGGAGAAAATTTTGGTTGAATCTTCCACGTTCTGGGACCTTCTTGCACATATGGCTTAGGAGGAGTCTTCCATCTCCTTCCCCAGTGACAAGAGCTAATGTAGAATAATATTTAAATTTACTAGTAAAAATTCAGTTTGAAATGATGTAGTGTACCAATCCATTGGTAAAGCTAAGATTAGAATATATCACATTGTAGCTAAACTCTGTGACCATTTCTGTTCTTGATTTTTTATTTCCTTAACTCAAAATCTTTCCTCTAGCAACCCAAATGCATTGTAGGGATATAGGCTTTAGGGAACCCTCAGAATTCCCTGGCTTCTTAGAATATTGGATTTTTCCATTACAAATAACTGTACATCTTTCAATAAATTATTAGTTTCACTGTTAGCTGAAGTCACATGTTCAGTTGGTAATATTTTCTTGAATTCAGTGGATTTTGATTGGTTTAACAGTTACCATAAATTACTTGGCTGTGAGGATTTTTTTTTTCCTTTTTGTCTTTGCTTTAGCAGTACTACCTTTTTGTTCCTGTGCCTCTGAACAATAGGAGAAAATGAACAGCCCCTTTGTTCTGTGATAGGATATTAATGTCCCCTCCTTTGACATCTGTTCTTCCTTACTCTTTCACATATCACAGAATGGCACCTTATTCAACAAACAGATGAAAATCTGGGATTGATCCTTTGAGGTTCTTATTTCCTTTATCCCACATTAATATATCATTAAATCTGAGGGCTCTAACAACAGAATATATCTCAAGGGCTTTCTTGCCTCCTTCTGTATCACTACCACCTTAATCTAAGCCACCATCATCTCTTGACAATTCTACTGAAATAGCCTTCTAACTGGTCTCTCTGCTTCTGTTTTTGTTTTCCATCCAGTAATAGGATTAATCTTTTCAGTCTACCAGATTGTGTCCTGTTTAAGACATTCTAGTGATTTCCCAGGGCACATAGAATAAAGCCAAAATTCCCTATTGAGGTTTACAAGGCCCTGTATAACCTGGCCCCACTGATCTATATTTTAAAACATCTAACAGCACTAGTTCCCTTTCCAACTCTGTTCCAACCCCACTGGCAGACTTGGTTTTCTGAGTACCTAAGCCCTTTCCTTCTTAAGGACTCTACATTAAATCTCATTTCTGGAATGTATAGAATTAGAAATATGCAACTGTAGTGTGGTAAGAACTTCTCTATGAGGTAATAAAGTGAACTCTTGAGTGTTGACATTCCTTCTCCCAAAGCTCCTAAAGTGTAAAAGACAAGACGCTTACATTTGGTGAATTCTTTGCTCTATGTTGACTTAAAACATTACACATAGGCATCCTCCAAGTGGAAAAAAAAATTTTTGCAACATACTTTTGTTTCATATTTGTACCACTTGTTTGCTTCTTGGGGAGTAAAAGGAAAGAAAAGCAGCCTGAAGTTCTAAGTCATAATTACCAAGTCTTCAAATGAAGCAGCCTTCAGATCTGGCCTAGTTTTCTTCTTCCTCATTTTCTTATTTCACATTGGCTTTGTCTCATCATAAATACCATATCCAGAGAGAGGATTTCTCTAATGCCCAATCCAAAACAATCATTTAATCATTCTGTTCCATCAACCTGCTTTTGACTGTGTGGATCACAACAAACTGTGGAAAATTCTTAGAGATGGGAATACCAGACCACCTGACCTGCCTCTTAAGAAATCTGTATGCAGGTCAGGAAGCAACAGTTAGAACTGGACATGGAACAACAGACTGGTTCCAAATCAGGAAAGAAGTACATCAAGGCTGTATATGGTCACCCTGCTTATTTAAGTTATATGCAGAGTACATCATGAGAAACACTGGGCTGGAGGAAGCACAAGATGAAATCAAGATTGCAGGGAGAACTATCAATAACCTCAGATATGCAGATGACACCACACATATGGCAGAAAGCGAAGAAGAACCAAAGAGCCTCTTGATGAAGGTGAAAGAGGAGAGTGAAAATTTTGGCTTAATGCTCAACATTCAGAAAACGAAGATCATGGCATCTGGTCCCATCACTTCATGGCAGATAGATGGGGAAACAATGGAAACAGTGAGAAACTTTATTTTTTAGGGCTCCAAAATCACTGCAGATGGTGACTGCAGCCATGAAATTTGCTCCTTGGAAGAAAAGTTATAACCAACCTAGACAGCATATTACTTTGCGAACAAAGGTCCATCTAGTCAAAGCTATGTTTTTCCAGTAGTCATGTATGGATGTGAGAGTTGGACTATAAAGAAAGCTGAGCACCAAAGAATCAATGTGCTTTTGAGAAGACTCTTGAGAGTCCCTTGGACTGCAAGGAGATCCAGCTAGTCCATCTTGAGGTAAATCAGTCCTGAATATTCATTGGAAGGACTGATTATGAAGCTGAAACCCCCAATACTTTGGCCACCTGATGTGAAGAACTAATTCATTTGAAAAGACCCTGATGCTGGGAAGGCAAGGGGAAAAGGGGACAACAGAGTATGTTTGAATTGCATCACTCGATGGATATGAGTTTGAGTAAACTCCAGGTTGAGGATGTACAGGGAGGCCTGGTGTGCTGCAGTCCATGGGGTCACAAAGAATCGGACATGACTGAGTGACTGAATTAAACTGAGCTGATAATACTTATGCATTTGTGATGCTTTTTCTTATTTGTCCATTCATTTAGCTAACCATTCCTCCATCCTCCCATCCACTCATCTACTGTCTTCCTTCATTAAAATACAATCTCTAAGGGAACAGGGACCCATGTGTCTTATTCCTAACACCTAGAACAGTGCATAAAATATATATTCAGGAAATATTTATTGAATGAATTTTTTATTTCAAGAAATGATTTCAATTACTGAATAAATTATCTTCCTGAGATATTTAAATTTAAAATGTTGAAAAGATATTGTTACAATGACATCTCTTTATAGGGGATTCTAAAACTAATGATTGAGTTATGGTTTGTGTTTCCATTTCATATAAACAATTATCCTGTTGAGTTTAATTATTTTTGATTGATAAAAGTTTGTCTCCCTTAAGTTATAGTCTTCCTAAATTAGATTTTATGTATGCTAACAATAAAATAAATCAGGTGTGAAAGTTTTATGGTTTTCTGAATGAAATATAAATAACTGTTTCATAGTAGTTGAGAAAGGAAGTAGATGCTTCTATTTTGTAATTCATGCTATATTTGTTACAAGGACAATTTTAGTATTCCATTAAACAGCATAATTACAAAGACTTTTTTGTGTTTTTAAATTTTGACCTAGTTAGAGTGGTCCTTGCAGCTACTGTTTCAAGCATGCTTCTCAGTTACTTATTTATTGATGTTGCATGCTGTGTTTGTGTGACAGTCATTACCTTCAGTGAAAGGAATTTAAAGATATTCAGAAAAGAGATTCTCAAGGAATTCACTGTGGAGCAGAAAGACACACTGATATCTAATAATGATCTTACGTGATGTGTTTTCTCTGTGCTGTGGGCTGAATACTGCGGAAATGTAGATGAAGTGACAGATTTGGGATCTTTGGAGACGTCTTCATAGTGAATATGTGTTTTCATAATATCTTCACATTTTTATACAACCTGAAGGAAAAATTGGAGACTCTTAAAGAACAAAGTAGGACTTCCCTGGTGGCTCAGATGGTAAAGCGTCTGTCTACAATGAGGGAGACCTGGGTTTGATCCCTGGGTTGGGAAGATTCCCTGGAGAAGGAAATGGCAACCCCCTCCAGTACTCTTGCCCAGAAAATCCCATGGACGGAGGAGCCTGGTGCAGGCTACTGCCCATGGGGTGGCAAAGAGTTGGACACGACTGAGCGACTTCACTTTCACTTTCAAAGAACAAAATATCTTTATAATCCAAGCAAATGTCTCTCTACTAGTGGAATTTGGGATAGGTGATCAATGGATAGACAGTCTGGTAGATAAATCTTTTCCAATGTTCTTCTCATCAGAAAGGCCAGTTTCAGATACTCTGTCAGGCCCTAGTAACTTCTTGATGATGTAAACGATCTGTACTCCACTCATTCTGCTTTTATTCAGAGGTTAGTGAACAAACAATGGCAATTTAAAAATACATTTTCATGCTTACCTTGTTGATATATCAGGCTGTAGAGAAGTACTATTGATATCCAAAAGGTTATCCAAAAGCTGCAATGTTAGCAAGCTACAAAGAAGAGTTAGTAACGTTTTCACATTTTTGTTTCTCATTTGTGTATGTTGAGGTCAACATTGAATCAAACTTGGAATTTCCTGGGTACCAGTGAAAAAGAGAGCCTTATTAAGGGAAAAGAAGAGCAAAACAAAAGAAAAATACAATTGTAGAGTAAAATGTACTGTTTTGATTCAAAAACCCACATATACTGGAGACCAGGATACGATGAGGACAAAAATATGTTGCATTTCTTATTTACCTCAATTTATCCTTAAGCTGTTCATCTCCTGCTGTTCTACCCAGCAGGCTCTTTGAAGAGCTATTATTGTGCTTTTACTTTACAAGCGAAGGATACATTTTGTGCCTTAGTGCAATATGTGTTTGGTTGACAAATACTTACAGAGTACTTACTTAGTGCCGGTTACTATTTTGAGAGCTTTCAGTTTAGTTCAGTTCAGTTCAGTTGCTCAGTCGTGTCCGACTCTTTGCAACCCCGTGAATCGCAGCATGCTGGGCCTCCCTGTCCATCACCAACTCCCGGAGTTCACTCAGACTCACGTCCATCGAGTCAGTGATGCCATCCAGCCATCTCATCCTCTGTTGTCTCCTTCTCCTCCTGCCCCCAATCCCTCCCAGCATCAGAGTCTTTTCCAATGAGTTAACTCTTCACATGAGGTGGCCAAAGTACTGGAGTTTCAGCTTTAGCATCATTCCTTCCAAAGAAATCCCAGGGCTGATCTCCTTCAGAATGGACTGGTTGGATCTCCTTGCAGTCCAAGGGACTCTCAAGAGTCTTCTCCAACACCACAGTTCAAAAGCATCAATTCTTCAGTGCTCAGCCTTCTTCCAGTCCAACTCTCACATGCATACATGACTACTGGAAAAACCATAGCCTTGACTAGACGGACCTTAGTCGGCAAAGTAATGTCCCTGCTTTTCAATATGCTATCTAGGTTGGTCATAACTTTCCTTCTAAGGAGTAAGCGTCTTTTAATTTCATGGCTGCAGTCACCATCTGCAGTGATTTTGGAGCCCCCCAAAATAAAGTCTGACACTGTTTCTACTGTTTCCCCATATATGTCATTTAATCCTTCTAACCATTCTGTGAGCTAGGTACTGTTATTATCTCAGGTTTCCAGGTGAGAAGACTGAGGCACAGAGAGGTTAAAGAACTATCCAAGGTCACTCAGTGATCTGCTCTAGAACCCAGGGTCTCAGATTCCCAGCCTCTGTTGCCTTTCAGTGCTGCATTCACTCTATTTAGGTTGCTTTAGTTTGTGAAGCTCGCTCAGTCATGTCCAACTCTCTGCAACCCCATGGACTGTAGCCTACCATACTCCTCCATCCGTGCGATTCTCCAGGCAAGAATACTGGAGTGGGTTGCCATTTCCTTCTCCATATCTTCCCAACCCAGGGATTGAACCTGGGTCTCCCGCATTGTAGGCAGATGCTTTACCATCTGAGCCACCAGGGAATCTGTTTTAGTTTAATGGACTGCAAATTGCAATTTGAACAAGTAACGATTTGTATATAGATTTTAGAATTTGGCAAGAAGAAATATTTTAATGCAATAAGAGATGGAGACATGTAAAAATTATAGTATACATATTTCTAGCATTTTCTGAATATAAAATATTTTGTTTAAAATTTGGGGATGTGACCTAGATTGAGCTGGCAAAAGCCCAGGAAAGTCTGATCCATGTAAACACATTTCTTTCAAATCCCACAAATTCTGTGCTTGGCATTCTAAGGAATTACATAATTCAGGAGTCCTAAATGGTTATCAGCTAATCCAGTTGAATACTTTTATTTATTCTCTGAGAAGATTTGTGTAAATGCTGTAGCCTGTGTGGCTGTGGTACTCATGGGCAGAGTTGTCAGTATATTTTTGTCTCGCTATTCATCTATATTGTCAAAGCAAAGAGAATGTGAGTGTGGTTTTTGTTGTATCTCTTTGCTATTTTCTCAGAGATAGGTAGATAGACACAAAATATTCTTCATTAGATCAGAAAATTAGCACCAAAGATTTCATTACCACTTAAATCTTGTTTTTGATCTCCAAAGAATTATATTCAGAGGAAAAACTCACTATTGACATCTAGCAGAGAGTTAAAAACCTTTTTTCTCTCATTCAGTTCCGTTCAGTCACTCAGTCGTGTCCATCTCTTTATGACTCCATGGACTGCAGCATGCCAGGCTTCCCTGTGTATCACCAACTCCTGGAACTTGCTCAGACTCATGTCCATTGAGTCAGTAATGCCATCCAAACATCTCATCTTCTGTCGTCCCCTCTTCGTACTGCCTTCAATCTTTTCCAGCCTCAGGGTCTTTTCCAAGGAGTCAGTTCTTCGCATCAGGTGGCCAGAGTATTGGAGTTTCAGTTTCAGCATCAGTTCTTCCAAAGAATATTCAGGACTGATTTCCTTTAGGATAGACTGGTTGGATCTCCTTGCTGTCCAAGGGACTCTCAAGAGTCTTCTCTAACACCACAGTTCCAAAGCATCAATTCTTCAGCACTCAGCTTTCTTTATAGTCCAACTCTCACATCCATACATGACTACTGGAAAAAACATAGCCTTGACTAGATGGACCTTTGTTGGCAAAGTAGTGTCTCTGCTTTTAAATATGCTGTCCAGGTTGGTTGTAGCTTTTCTTCCAAGGAGCAAGCATCTTTTAATTTCTTGTCTGCAGTCACCATCAGTGACTGCTGTGATTTTGGAGGCCCCCCCCCCCAAATAAAGTCTCACTGGAAATAGGATATTTTGTTCATATGGTATATGACATGATAATGTTATACAGCCCAGGGACAAAGGCTGGAGAGGTGGACCCCGCCTTGCTACTGTAGCCATAGACTATTTCACTACTATAATAACTAGATTCCCCTGGATCACTTAGAAATTCCTATATGCCTGTAGGTTATCAACTGTATTTTAAAAACACTTTGCAATTCACAGAGGGTTATGTACTTAATACAGAGGAGAATAATTGTGGTTTGCTTTTATTAGACCTGTTTCACTTTTCAGTTTCATGCATTGGAGAAGGAACTGGCAACCCACTCCAGTGTTCTTGCCTGGAGAATCCCAGGGACAGGGGACCCTGGTGGGCTGCCGTCTATGGGGTTGCACAGAGTCGGACTCTACTGAAGCGACTTAGCAGCAGCAGCAGTTCATCTAATGCTTTGGATTCAAGTTATTTCAACATTATTTCAGTGCAGCTTCCAAGCAAGTATTAATGTATGTAAGGTAAGAGACAGGTGCAACTCACGGATCCAGAAGATGATTCAGTACAATAGTCAATAATTCAAATTTGGAACATCTGATGACACTTGATATATATTAGGAAGAGGCCACCCCCACCTCCCCCCCAAAAAAAGATATCTGATGTGGCATTTTCCAAACCCTAAAGGTAGACTATATCCTCAGTATGTTAAGAATCAAGAACTGCAAATAAATATGAGGTATTTTCTGAGTAAACATTAACATTTTTTTTAATATCTGGTGATTTTTTTGTGTTAGTGTTAAATTAGGATAATAGTAAGTGTGGCGGTGGTGTAGCCTGCTAGGCTCTTCTGTCCACGGGATATTTCAGGCAAGAATACTGGAGTGGGTTGCCATTTTTTTCTCCAGAGACCTTCCCAACCCAGGAATTGAACCTGGGTCTCCTGCATTGCAGGCACATTCTTTACTGACTGAGCTACGAGGGAAGCCCTAATAGTAAGTATATTTAAGGTGAATAATAGTAAATCCATTTATGATTGGCATACTATTAAAAATACTCCCAATTTAATTCCCACCTTACTAAGCATAAGCTTCTTTTCTCCCTCCTCCCCCCTACCCCTTTCCCTCCATCCCAACAAACAACTATGTTGAGTTAACTGAATTGAGACAAAGGAGGATAGGTTATAGAGGAAAGGGAAAGTCCTAGACCTGCGTTTGGCTTATCACGAGGAAGTTCCAATTACCTGAGAAGGAAAAGTACAAGAAAAACATTCTTTTTCACGTGAAGGATAGTGGGAAGAAAAGAGCTATAGGGAAGACAAACAGGTCAGGGTACAATTTCTCTTCCTTCCTCCCTGGGGACCTGAACATCAACTGGAAGTGTGGATTCAGAAATATCCAGATACAGGTATGGAAGAGCCAAGGATATCAGGGTATTGGCACAAAATCTTGGAGACACCAGAGGGAGATAAAAATACACAGCAAACACAAGTTTCTGTAACTCTCAATACTGGGTAGTTTTGGCCTTCCGATATACAAGGCTTGACCTAAGGAATGGGGAGGAGCAAAAGAACAATGGATAATTCTTGGCAAGTAGATTTGGGAGAAAGTGGTCTGAGGAAGGCATCAATAACAGATGAAATAGCTGACAGTCTCAGACTAGGATGAGAAAATGCCGTTTGGATACCTGAATTTTCATTCAGAAATGTAGACTTTCATCTTCCTCTCCAGCATCAATATAGGCACATTAAGCATTTTTATTTTTTAATTTGATCACTCCAGTTTTCCTGATGGTAATTTTCTCTGAAGGAGCAATTTGGCATGTTATGAGTGCTTTTGTTATTTGCTGCCACGGTTTATTCTGCCACAGTGGTAATTAACTAAATGGTACTCCAGCCAGTGGTCTAAAGGAATAAATATGTCTTTGAAGTATTCAAGTTGCAAAAAGGAACTGAATTACTAAGAGGTGAATTTATAAAATATTATAGTAGAAGTCTCAAATTGATTTCTGTCATGCCAAAGCTCATTTTATTGCTAACAAGAATTTAGAGGTCAGTCATGGGAAATGTGATCTGTGCTTGGGAAGACTGAAGCAACTGGCCATAACAATAGGTCATGATATTATTGCCCAGAAGGTCTAGAGGTAGACAACAGATGGAAGAGGTCTTAATACATTTGCAGGGAATGTCACGGAGGACAGATGGCAGGAAGCCATCCATGGGATCTGGGATTCACTATCAAGACTCCAGTTCTTGGAAATTCTTAAGGAAGGTTAATCTATTATAGGAACTGGGACACCAGACAGTTATGAACCAAGTCTTAGGATCAAAGATTTAGTTACAAAGATAAAACACAAAGGGCCCGTGCTTTTTTTTTTTTTTTTAAAGCTAAGGTAAAATTTCAGGATGGAACCAAGATGAAAAGTTGGATATTCAGTAAGTTTGACTTCCCATGCTTTCCCCAATTAGGGGAAGAAGATTGATTTCAGAATTAGGAGAGATGTATAGGTGAGCTCTAGAGGCCCAGTTTTTCAAAGTTAAAGGAATCTGGGGAAGGAAGTAGGACATTCAGTATACTTCCTTGTAGAATATCCCTTTCCTTTTTCATCCGTTTAACAGTGGTATCAAATGACTATTAAATTATTTTCTTTTTGTTTACCAAATATTTTGTTTTTCCCTGATTTATATAAAGATTAATTTTACAAGAAATGAATTTTTGCTTTGCAAAATATGTTTAGTGTGTCTAGTGAAATAAAATGAGTGTACCTTTTGACCCAAGGATTTCACTGTTTGTAACAGAAAAAGTGGCTGTATATAATTTCTCTTTCTTACTTGACATATATATATATATATATATATACATATATATACATACACACACACACACACACACATATGCTGATGTATGCGTAAAACAGGGAGAAGGAAATGGCAACCCACTCCAGTGTTCTTGCCTGGAGAATCCCAGGGAAGGGGAGCCTGGTAGGCTGCTGTCTGTGGGGTCACACAGAGTCAGACATGACTGAAGCGACTTAGCAGCAGCAGCAGCATGCATAAAGCATTCTTTTTATGGACAGAAACTCAGGAAACTATTAAAAACTAATTATCTATCAGGACAGAGAGCTGTGGGGGAGAGGAGACCATGACCATATTCTACTGTTAAAAACAAGCCGTTATCTGAGCAAAGGGATTATGGAATTATTTTCTTTTTTTCTCCCTCTTATAATCTTTTTCTTTCTATATATATTTACAAAGCCCTAATAAATGATATTTTCCTCCTGATATAGAAACATTTTTAAAATGTTTGTAAAGATTAACTTTGCATAAGAAGATGAATCTTTCCTTTGCAGAATATAGGCTTTTTTCATAAATCAATTATATGGAAAATTTGTACCAAGCTATTGCTATAAGTAATACACTGAGTTACCAGCCTCTGATCATTTTTGGTATATTTTTTACTTGAAAATACACAGCTATGCAGTTCTTCATTAAATCACCAATTGGCTTGGGGCCTGGGTTTCATATGTCTCTAAAATCTATAAATAAGAAAATGTGTAAATGTGTTTTAGAATATATAAAATGCTTTTCACTTAATGTGATGTTTTATATAAATTTTATCTGTATTTATAGTCATGACCTCAAATATCCCATAAAAATAGAGAAGAAAAATTAAGACTAAGGCAGCTGCATTCATATTTTTGGTGGATGTTCACACAGAAAGAAAATAGCTGCTTTTGCCCTGAGTCTCAGGCACCAAGTTGGTATCTGTAATTTAGGGCCATTATCAGACTAAAATGTCCCTCACCACGGCTGATCAGCTGAACTCAGCAGGTCTTCTCAGCTCTCCACTCTCAGAGGCTGAACTGTGTTCCAAGGGGGCAATTTTGGCTTGGTCATGGACATATAATGTGGGTATTACTGTACATGACCACTCTCTGGGGATAATAGCACAGCTGGTCTGCCAATTGGACTTAGAAGCATGATGTCAGCTTTATTTCGCTGCCAGCAGTACTGGGAGGCCAAAACTTGCTTTGGCTGGGGAGATGATAGAATAGAAATATTTTGTCATTATATTGCATTTGTTTGTAAAAGCCTTAGGGTGCTTTTGCAAATAGTAATTAAGCCTAGCAACATTCCTCTTAAGCCTGTGTTATCACATGATGTACCTGATATGCATTTTAGAAATTCTTTTGCAGTAATGTCCACAGTTGACTTATTAGACTGTGGTTAAATGACAGAGCTGACTACAAAAAATTAAGTAGTTTGCATTCTTTTCTCTGATCACCAAATATTCTCTTTGAGATAGCAAGGGAGCATGCCTTACATTGAAGTGAGGTTACATTTTAAGCTCATTTAAGCTCATGAAAGCAGGATTCCTTTTCCATTTTCTTAACTCTTGATCTCCTTTCATGAATGATATCACTTTAGTTTTCTTTCTATGTTATATCTTTCTTGACATATGGTCAACACTTCATACAACTAAGTAGGCCTAAAGATGAAATGTCATATATAACAATGATTCCACAGAAATAGAAAATATTGTTCATGCATGCTGCTCCTGTGGCCTTTCATAAAGGAAAAAACAAGATGTTCCCTGTTAACATGGAATATAAAATCAGATAAGACTTAACTCACTCTCAGGATATGTAGTTTTTATTACCAAAAAGGGTTTTGTTATGGTATTTTCATAAATATCAGAGTGCTTTTTATTGGACTACATTGACATCAGAAATGAAATGTGTTTTCTTTTCATACTTTGTAGTTAAACTTTTATAAAATTTGTACTTGTCCTTTTACTGGTCATCTTTTCTTACACAGATAATTAATATATTTGGGCTTAGGGTTCTTTTTATTTTTAAAAGTTATTTTGAATTCTATTATATATAGAGATCTGGATTAAATTCAAATAATTTATTAATATGTCAGTTTAATATAATAACTAGTATAAATGGGATAATTTCTTGGTATGCTAGAGTGGACTACTAATGTAGCCCATTCTGATCTTAAAACAGAATAAAAAGAAATATTTACAATTAGTCTAAATTTTTAGATGAGTTTAAATCCTAAAATGTATTATTAACCAAAGTACTCAATAAGAGTGGAGAAGGCAATGGCAACCCACTCCAGTACTCTTGCCTTTAAGATCCCATAGACGGAGGAGCCTGGTAGGCTACAGTCCACTGAGAGACTGAGAGACTTCACTTTCACTTTTCACTTTCCTGCACTGGAGAAGGAAATGGCAACCCACTCCAGTGTTCTTGCCTGGAGAATCCCAGGGACGGAGGAGACTGGTGGGCTGCCATCTATGGGGTCGCACAGAGTCAGACACGACTGAAGTGACTTAGCAGCAGCAGCAGCACTCAAAAGGAGAATTTTAGCTATCTTGCAGAGAAGTGGGAAATTACCAGTTTTAAGACATTCTCTTTTTATGGCTACTTACAATATCAGTTTGAATGAACAGGTGTAGATGCATGTTGTATAATATGCCAGAAATGAGGATGGTTTTCAAAGATAAGGAATAAAACATTCCATCCTTTCTGCTGTATCTATTTAGTCAGAGTTATCCTAATATATTCTCACTTGGAAGCTTCTAAAAAATTGTTCAAAGAGTTAAAGCACTCTGTAAACTTATCAAAGTCTTGAGTGTCTAATGTAGGCTTAGAAATCCCATAATATTCATTAGGAAAAATAAATACATTTTCAGAGATTTCCCTTTGAGTTGAAAAAATTTTGGGACAAAAGTGTAAGAATGCATTTTTTTCCTGATCTTTAAAGTTCTGTACTGTAATGTTTTATAAACATAATGATTACAATATTCTCTATCCTCTTATTTCAGCATCCACTAAAGTAACAGTTTCATAGGCTTTTACATTTATTATAGTTTTGGACTGAATTAGAATTTGAAATATTGTGATGAGCCATAATATCAAACTTAAAAATCATGTAAATTTATATCCTTTATTTTCATACTCCAGCTTATTAGTATACCTGAAAAATCTGTATCAGCATAATTTTATTATTTCATATTTACAGTAAGTACATATGTATCAGCTAAATATATCAAAGCAGCCGAAATGTCTATCTTTGGCTCCTAAGAAAAGTCATTTAAAAGTGCGCTTTCCACTCTATCCCTACCGATAAATAACTTAGGAAATTGAATTTCTGTAAAATCTCTAGAATATCCCAGAATAGAAAACACATGGATACTAATTGACAGAACAACATACGCAACAGAGTAAATAAGGTAGCTAATTTTTTTCTGTATTTGATACATTTATGATGACCTAATTTGAGTTAGATGCTCAACCCTGGGAAGATCATTTAAGAAGTTGGCAGTTGACATTTGAACCCTTTGATTTGAAGGAATATTTTCTTCACTGGGGGATGAGAGAAAATAATATCTACTATGAATACCTATCATTTAAAAGCATGTATGTGTACTATGTCAGACATTGTGTCGGGCACTTAATATCCACTCTTTCTAAAGAGGAGAAAAGAAAGAAATGTTAAGGCTGATTGAGGAATATCTAATATACCAGTTTATGTAAGCTATAGGTACAGGCAGCAAAGTTTCGATTCTTTTTCAGAAGACTAGGATCTATGAGTCATTTTAGTTTATAACAAGTAATGATAAACCTATCATTTACAAATATGAAATATTTCTGTCACATCCTGGGAAAGTTTGTTTCCAATACCCACTAACATTGTTCTTTGTTGCTGAAAAATCCACTGCTGCCTCTGTGTGTGTGGGCGTGTATGTTAGCTAATGGGATTTGGGTCTGTGTTTCCTAGCTATGAATCCTTATTAATTCTAAGACTTCTTATGGATTTTAACTCTTTTACCATAGATTTCACGAACTTTAAAATACACAATCACACACAGATATACACATGTCAGTGTTTTTTCTCAGAGGTGCATCTGAAGGGGGAAAAATAAATAATCTGAATTTTGAAATTTCTTCCTGTTATAAAAGTTCATTTGCCTATTTTTTAAGCAAATTACCATGCCTAGAATATTACATATCCAGAGAAAAGGTGTAATTTTATGACTAAGCATGAACCTTAGGAGAGCTTCCCTGGTGGCTCAGATGGTAAAGAATCTACCTGCAATGCGGGAGACCTGGGTTCAGTCTCTGGGATGGCAAGATCCCTTGGAGAAGGATCTGGAGTTATATTAATATCTACTTATATAAATAAATAAACTATAGTGACGCATGTCATGATTACTCATACAAATTGTTCTCTTTAGTAGATCTCTAACCACTCAATTGCAGGGTAAAGGTGGGACACAGAATAATACTGTTTAAACTTTTCCATTTTTTTTTCTGAAAAGGAATTTAATTAAACACATGTGTCCCTCTGCAGTTGCTCTCACCAAGCCTATACAATGTCAAGATTTCTGCTGCTTCATTCTGTTCAGTAGTTGTAACAAATAAATATTATAAATAGAGAAAAGGTGTATAATGTATATCACTTCAAAACTGACTGTGAGAGTAAGACAGAATTTTGGGTTGGTTAGAGTCAGATGGATTTTATGCTAGGATTTGTTATAAAAATAAAACCTGCTTGCATGTAGGAGCAGGAATTTCTTAACACTATCTTGTGCCCCTAGTGAAAAATTGAGAAGCTTATAAGAAAATAAGTAGTTGTATGAAAAATCATGCCTAAAGTGTGAAGACTAATAAAATTTGTGAGATTAATGAAATTAATAAACTTGAAGCATGTTTAGTTCAGTTGCTCATTCGTGTCTGACTCTTTGCGACCCCATGAATCACAGCACGCCAGGCCTCCCTGTCCGTCACCAACTCCCGGAGTTTACCCAAACTCACGTCCATCGAGTCAGTGATACCATCCAGCCATCTCATCCTCTGTCATCCCCTTCTCCTCCTGCCCCCAATACCTCCCAGCATCAGGGTCTTTTCCAATGAGTCAACTCTTTGCATTAGGTGGCCAAAGCATTGGAGTTTCAGCTTCAGCATCAGTCCTTCCAATGAATACCCAGGACTGATCTCCTCTAGGATGGACTGGTTGGACCTCCTTGCAGTCCAAGGGACTCCCAAGAGTCTCCTCCAACACCACAGTTCAAAAACATCAATTCTTTGGCCCTCAGCTTTCTTCACAGTCCAACTTTCACATCCATACATGACCGCTGGAAAAACCATAGCCTTGACTAGATAGACCTTTGTTGGCAAAGTAATGTCTCTGCCTTTGAATATGCTATCTAGGTTGGTCATAACTTTCCTTCCAAGGAGTAAGCGTCTTTTAATTTCATGGCTGCAATTACTATCTGCAGTGATTTTGGAGCCCCCCAAAATAAAGTCTGACACTGTTTCCACTGTTTCCCCGTCTATTTCCCATGAAGTGATGGGACCAGATGCCATGATCTTTGTTTTCTGAATGTTGAGCTTTAAGCCAGCTTTTTCACTCTCCTCTTTCACTTTCATCAAGAGGCTTTTTAGTTCCTCTTCACTTTCTGATGCCTGTTAGAGAGGATCAATCTGATTGTAAAACTGTGTAAGAACAATCCACATACTTTTTAAAAAAATTTAAATACAGCAAAGGCAACAAAATTGTTTTCTTATGTCAAATCCAATATACCAACTTTGAGGACAGTATACAAACTTTGTTCACAATGGCTAAGAGACTTTTTTACCTACCTTTAGACCCTGTCTTGACACTCCTAGGGTGATCCTTACCAAATGCCATTCATGCCTTTCTGTTGTTGTCACTGCTGTGGGCTGTTGGCCTGGTGTTCTCTTTCTGAACTTTAAGATTTGTCCTACTACCTCTTCTCATTCAGTCCGTGATATGCAACCACAGCTATCTAGTAAAGAAAGTAAGAAATAATGGCCAGAATGTTTCTGCCACAATGTTGGAGGTTTGTTTGATGTCACTCCTTGCCCAGTTCCAATGCTAGCCCCTTACCACCTCATCAAAACTGAATGTATACTCAATAAATAGTCTCTCTTCTTTTGGAGGGTAACACATGTCATTCCAGTCATTTGGTATTTAGTTCCAAATTCAGATAATTTGTCTTTTAGTCTTTCTCTCTGATAAGATTTCTCTCAATATTCTCTCTCTAGAAAGATTTCCTCTGCTGGGTTTACAGATTCAAGTTTCTTACTTGAAAACCTTCAGTATGGTTAGAGGAACTCTATGTCACTTTATCTGGAGTAACAGGCAAGTTTGGCCTTGGAATACAAAATGAAGCAGGGCAAAGGCTAACAGAGTTTTGCCAAGAGAACCCACTGATCATAGCAAACAACCTCTTCCAACAACACTGGAGAAGACTCTACAAGAGGACATCACTAGATGGTCAATACCAAAATCAGATTGATTATATCCTGTGCAGCCAAAGATGGAGAAGTTCTTTACAGTCAGCAAATATAAGACCAGGAGCTGACTGTGGTTCAGATCATGAACTCCTTATTGCAAAATTCAGACTTAAATTGAAGAAATTAAGGAAAACCCCTAGACCATTCAGGTATGACCTAAATTAAATACCTTATGATTATTCAGTGGGAAGTGACAAATAGATTCAAGGGATTAGATTTGATAGAGTGCCAGAAGAACTATGGACAGAGGTTCGTAACATTGTACAGGAGGCAGTGATCAAAATCATCCCTAAGAAAAAGAAATGCAAAAAGGCAAAATGGTTGTCTGAGGAGGCCTTACAAATAGCTGAGAAAAGAAGAGAAGGGAAAGGTAAAGGAGAAAAAGAAAGATATACCCATCTGAATGCAGAGTTCCAAGGTATAGCAAGGAGAAATAAGAAAGCCTACCTAAGTGATCAATGCAAAGAAATAGAGGAAGACAATAGAATGGGAAAGACTAGAGATCATCTTTAGGAAAATCAGAGATACCAAAGGAACATTTCATGCAAAGATGGGCACAATAAAGATTAGAAATGTTAGGGACATAACAGAAGCAGAAGATATTAAGAAGAAGTGCCAAGAATACACAGAAGAACTATACAAAAAAGACCTTAATGACACAGAACAACCACAATGGTATGATCACTCACCTAGAGCCAGACATCCTGGAGTGCAAAGTCATGTTGGCCTTAGGAAGCATCAGTATGAACAAAGCTAGTGGAGGTGATGGAATTCCAGTTGAGCTATTTCAAATCCCAAAGGATGATGTGGTGAAGGGGCAGCACTAAATATACCAGCAAATTTGGAAAACTCAGTAGTGGTCACAATACTGGAAAAGGTCAGTTTTCATTCCAATCACAAAGAAAGGCAATACAAAGAATGTTCAAACTACTGCAGAATTGCACTCATCTCACACACTAGCAAAGTAATGCTCAAAATTTGCCAAGCTAGGCTTCAATAGTACATGATCAAGCACTTCCAGATGTTCAAACTGGATTTAGAAAAGGCAGAGGAACCAGAGATCAAATTGTCAATTCCGTTGGATCATAGAAAAAGCAAGAGCATTCCAGAAAAACATTTACTTCTGCTTCATTATCTTTGCTAAAGCCTTTGACTGTGTGGTCACAACAAACTGTGGAAAATTCTTTAAGAGATGGGAATACCAGACCACCTTACCTGCCTCCTGAGAAATCTGTATGCAGGCCAAAAGGCAACAGAACCAGACATGGAACAATGGACTGGTTCAAACTTGGAAAAGAAGTACATCAAGGCTACATATTGTCACCCTGCGTATTTAACTTTTATGTAGAATACATCATGCAAAATGCTGGACTGGATGAAGCATAAGCTGAAGCATAATCTTTCTCCCTTAAGATTGCAGGGAGAAATATCTATAACCTTAGATATGCAGATGACACTACCCTTATGGCAGAAAGCAAAGAAGAACTAAGGAGCCTCTTGATGAAAGTGAAAGAGGAGAGTGAAAAAACTGGCTTAAAACTCAACATTCAACAAACAAAGATCATGGGATCCAGTACTGTCACGTCATGACAAATAAATGAGGAAACGAAACAGTGACAGACTTTATTTTCTTGGGCTCCAAAATCACCGCGGATGGTGTCGGCAGCCATGAAATTAAAAGATACTTGCTCCTTGGAAGAATAGCTATGACCAAGCTGGACAGCATATTAAAAAGCAGAGACATTTACTTCGGCGACAGAGTTCAGTCTAGTCAAAGCTGTCGTTTTTTCAGGTTTCATGTATGGATGTGAGACTTGGACTCTAAAGAAAGCTGAGCACCAAAGAATTATTGCTTTTAAACTGTGGTGTTGGAGAAGACTCTTGAGAGTCTCTTGGACAGCAAGGAGATCAAACCAGTCAATATTAAAGGAAATCAGTCCTGAATATTCATTGGAAGGACTGATGCTGAAGCTGAAGTTCCAATTCTTTGGCCACCTGATGTGACAAAATGACTCAATGGAAAAGACCCTGGTGCTGGGAAAGATTGAAGACAGGAGGAGAAGGGGATGATAGTGGATGAGATGTTTGGATGGCATCACTGACTTGATGGGCCTTAATTTGAGCACGTTCTCCTTTTCCTATTTGGAACCAGTCTGTTCCATGTCCAGTTCTAACTGGCTTCCTGACCTGCATATAGGTTTCTCAAGAGGCAAGTCAGGTGGTCTGGTATTCCCATCTGTTTCAGAATTTTACACAGTTTGTTGTGATCCACACAGTCAACACAGTCAAAGTCTTTGGCATAGTCAATAAAGCAAAAATAGATGTTTTTCTAGAATTCTCTTGCTTTTTCAATGATCCAGTGGAAGTTGGCAATTTGATCTGTGGTTCCTCTGCCTTTTCTAAGACCAGCTTCAACATCTGGAAGTTCACGGTTCACGTACTGTTGAAGCCTGGCTTGGAGAATTTTGAGCATTACTTTACTAGCGTGTGAGATGAGTGCAATTGTGTGGTAGTTTAAGCCTTCTTTGGCATTGCCTTTCTTGGGGATTGGAATGAAAACTGACCTTTTCCAGTCCTGTGGCCACTGCTGAGTTTTCCAAATTTGCTGGCATATTGAGTGCAGCACTTTCACAGCATTATCTTTCAGGATTTGAAATAGCTCAACTGGAATTCCATCCCCTCCACTAGCTTTGTGTCATAGTGATGCTTCCTAAGGCCCACTTGATTTCTCATTCCAGGATGTCTGGCTCTAGGGGAGTGTGAGTGATCACATCATCGTGATTATCTGATTCGTGATCTTTTTTGTACAGTTCTTCTCTACTTTAAGGTTTTTTGATGCCTATGAAATTCGTTCTGCCAGTATATATTAGAGTGGAAAAACATATGATTGATTCAAAAGAAACTTGAATGAGTTACAGTAGATATTATTACTTACCAAGAAAATTGACATAGTTGTGAGATTACATGATCTTTGATATTTAAACCAATGCTTTCATTTTAGGGAGTTAAATGATTATCTCAGTATTCCAAAACATGTACTGGTATTGCCGTTTTACCTGACCAGGTCTGTTATGATGGGGAAAGGTTTACTCTCATTGTGAGATGGGAATTATACTCAGCTGGAAGGCTATATTTGCATTATATCAGAGATACAGGGAAAAACCTGAAATAATGTAATACCACTGTTTTTCATTCCCTGCCATCTGTGGTAACATTACAAAGTACCAGCCCCCAGGGTCACCCATGCTCACTGACAATATTATTATCCTACTTTATTCTTTGTTCCTCTATACTTATCCTCCGTTTGTTATTCATCTCAAAACCCTTCCTATTATTCTCTAGGTACACATCACTTTGAAAACAAACTTGAACACCTTAAAGACACCTTTCTCAGCCTTTTCCATTAACCAAAAGCTAGCTCTCTCATGCCACTGTTTGCAGTGAAGTCTGCTCATGTACCCACCCTCTGAATGTATGAGTCTCCATTGTGTCAGTGGGCATTCATTCACCTTACCCTTTACCACTAAATCCACAGAATCTGTTGTTTTATTGTGTAAGAATTCCTTTCTCTGAAGCTCATAACGTTTGGCTATTCTGTCCCCTATCCTGAGCTTCCAGACCTCAGCAATTGTTACAAACTTTAAGACTATAGAATGACTTGACCTTAGTTTAAGGTTGCTTTCAATATGGCCTACCACCAAACTGGCAAGCAAAGAGTATACAGGATATTCACAAGACTGAGGATAAAACTGACTGGATGCTGGTCCCCAGTGCCTCCCTTGCCCCCTTGTTGGGTACCTAAGGTTCAGTGGTCTGCATAACAAGCAGGGACTGTATAAGCCACAGATCCACAGTAGCCCAGAACTTGTCTCTCTGCTTTCTAATGTGAATGATGGGCAGAGTCTGCTACCTCAGCATTCCAGTATCTACCATATTATTTTATAAGAAAATTCATGATACATCACAGTAATATATTTTCTTACTTATCATGGCACCAACCTGCAGCAGAATTCACCATGGCTACCCAGTCGCTATTTATTATCACTTCTCTTGTTTCTTATCATCATTTCTCTATACTTTTCAGTGAGTATGGAATTAAGTAAGAGCCTTTTCCATTCAAGTTCAGCCATTAGGTGAATGACTTGAATGTCTTTGTGTCCCCCATCCACGGCTTAGTCTCAGATATCTTTCACTTGGTCAAATCTAATGACTTTGACCCATCCTTCCTTCCCCACTTTCTTACATTATGTACTTGGTGTGTTATAGTGGAAAGCATATATGCTTCAGAGTTAAATAAGTCAGAGGTTACATTCTAGCTCTGTTACTAACTATCCGTGCAAGGTTGGACCAGTCATATAACTTTATTCATCCTTGATTTCTTCATCTATAAAAATAGTCAGATAATTAACTGCAATGACATATGTAAAATTTCAAGCACAGCGCCCACAGATTCTGAAAAATACAAGTTTGAACTCCCCTTCGTATGGCTATATATTAGATCATATCCTTGTATAAAATTTTCAGTCTCTGACATCTTAAACTATAATACCTCGTCTTATAGTCATAGCTTCTTTTATCCTTTGGGTTTACCTGTTATATTTACTCCCCAAAATCATTCAAACTTTTAACCTCCCAATTTTTATTTTTTCATCAAATCTATTAAACCCCTTTCCAACTTACTTTTTCCCCCTCTATTGGGCTTAGTTCCACAAGTAAATACCCCCCTCCCCTAGTAGTTTGTTTCAGGTATTGTTATAAGTGGTTTTACATATACCACCTTATTTAATCACCAAAACAACCCTATGGGGGTATATGCTATTATCATCTTTATTTTACTGGTGAGGAAATGGAAGTATATAGAGGATGTTACCTGGATAAATTGTGTCCTGTAAATACATGCTTGATATAGAGACATAAAAGAAGGACATCTAACCCAACCCACATGGCTTAGAAAGGCTTTGCCTAGAGCCTTTCAGGCAAAAGAAGGAGCACAGCAAAGGGGCTTGGGATTGAATGCACAGTGTGTTCTGAGTTCTGTCTTAGTTTAGGTAGAGTGAGAAGGGAAGAAGAGTGACAAACAGTGTCCAGAAATATTGAGCAGAAGAGGGTAAAATGAAAGCTAAGTCTCTTTAATTTTTCAGATTAATTGCTCCAAACTCTGCATGCCTTGGTGTGTTTGTTGTTCTCTTGATTCATTTTCCACCCTCTTGAATGACCTATATTTTTTAAGCTTATCCAAAACCTCCAGAAATTAATATAGAGGAAGAAATATTTGATGCCTCTGTCAGGGGAGTGTGTAATTTCCTCGGTCCTGTCTCATCACAACAAAAATTTGAAGTGACGGACATTAAAGCCCTCAGACAGACCATGTCTCAGCTCTCAGACAGATCAGTGTTACAGGTCCATGTTACAGCTCAGTTTTATTTAGAAAGTAAAGGAAAATGCATCCTCGAGGCACGAGGGCATGCCAACCCAAAAGACGTGAAGACGAGAGAGAGAGACCCCCGGCCCTTTGGCTCCTCCTTTTATATGTCTTTCCCTCCCCCTGGGCCTGCCCTGTGTAAATTGCACTAGCCAGGAGTGCTGTTTGTTCCACCTGAGGTCCTCACACCAGTCCTCAGACCTTTCTTTGTTCTATTTTCACAGGCTTTTCCCTTTCTTGTCTTTTAGCCACCGCCATTCTGGACTCCCTTTTCCTATTCTAACTACCTAACATCTCCATTACTGCCAGTGTTTCCATTTCTATGTACTTCTGGTGTCAGAGATGCTCATTGAGATGCTCAATCAGCTGATTGCTTGTCTTCTGCTCTTGGGGTACACCCTTGGCCAGGACTCATTAATTCTTCAAGTTTGGGTTACATGGCTATCATCTTTTTAGTTTCTATTTCCATGCTCAGAGTAATCATTATGCTGAGATGGAGTAGCCTAGGAAAGCTTCCACACAATGAACCATGCAATGTATTGAAACAGATCTAACAAATTCTTAGACCCTTATATAGAGTGCATTTCTTCTGACTTACTATGCTTATCTACCACAAGTCTACTCCAGAAGATTTATCTAACTTTAAATCTTGGAAATTATGATCTGGGATTTTTATCTTTCTTTCCTAGTGGGAAATTGTTATAATTTCTGATTTCATGAATAAGAAAATTCCTAAATATGTTTATGTATGAGTCCTGGTTGACTCTTTTGGTTAATTTTTTTCTGAATGGGTAATATCAGGCAGGAATCACCCTGTACAGAAGGTTTCTTAACAGGCCTAATTTTGGTGGGGATATGTTGCATTAGCATGATTGTTGAACCCAAGTTTGTGTGCGCAACACACAGCGAGGCCAAACAAACCAAAACATTGAAGTTTAGAGTGAGAAAGGTTTATTGCCAGGGCCATGCAAGGAAAATGGATGGTTCTTGCTCAAAAGACCTGAACTCCCCAATGAATTTCAGGGATGAAGTTTTCATAAGTAGAATTTTCAGGGGAGGGCTTCAAGGTGTGTAACCCTCTTGCATTTGGTTGGTAGTGAGTTAACAGGGATGGACATGAGGTTGAGCAAGCTCCGGGAGCCTGGTGTGCTGCAGTCCCTGGGGTCACAAAGAGTCAAACACAACTGAACAAGTGAACTGAACTGAACTGAGTTAACAGGGTGGTCCAGAAGTCTCAACCATTAACCTGGTTCCAACCAGTCTTGGCTCCATGCTTGTGCTCAGCCTGAAGTTATCCTCCACCTGGATGGGAACCCTAGTTCCTGCAGAAGAGCTCAAGAGATGTGTATCAGATTGTTATGCACGTGCTCTATGGAGGTGTAGGCCCAGGTCCAATGCTGCACTATTTTTTCTTACTGCATTCTCTCCCTCTTCTAATTAGTAACTATTTGAATTTGCTGTTTGGAACTCTGGGAAGCTCTAGGAGGCTGAAAGACATTTCCTGCAAACAAGCAACAGGAAACAGAAGGCTTTGCCCACACGGTCCTGCTGGGTTTCACAGTGATTAGCTCCAGATAGTGATCAGTGAATACTTGCTAAATGTGTGAATGGGCCTGGGTACAACCAGAAGTTTTCTACCCACAATATTGAAAGATTTCATTTAGTATCTTCCTCTCTGTTATGTTTCCCTGAGGCTCATAAGAAAGTAAAATAATATCTAAAAGTGGCAAAATTTAATATGCAGTAAATTTCAAGTGCTCTTTTTATTGTAAAATCCTACTTTTGAAGGTTCTTTTCATCTCTATAATACTAATGATTCCTGTCTCATTATTGTGTATATTTCAGAGCTTCTTATATAATAAACATGGGGAAATCCTGTTTGACTTTACATTTGATGTTTAATTGAAGGTTGTATTTGATTTAACCCACAACATTTTTTTTTTTTTTGTAGCTAATAAGCTACTGTGTCAGAGTTGTTGGTCATTTAAAAGTAAATCACTGGAAACAATTAAAAACTAAATTATAAAGTTGTTATTAAATTTGAGATCACTTTTTAACTTAAGTCTGAGCAAGAAGTAAATTTAGCGAGCAAAGGGATGACATCTGAAATGAAATAGTTAATGTTCCAAGACAACCAGGATGGCAAACACATCTTGTTAGTTTCTTATTTAATGAAAACGGTTCCATTTAAAAAATCTGAAAATTTTTTATTATGAAGTACTGTCACAGGCTCAGTAAAGAGGCAAATGCTATGCAGAGATTAATGTAAAATGCCACAGTTCCTTCCCTCACGGGGGTGACAGTCCAAAGAAGATAGAGAGCTTTTTATTGAAGGGTTCCAAATGAATGAGCAGACTAATTTTCACTGTTTTTTTTCTCTCCCTTATATTTGCAGTCTTTTATAATTGATATGGTCAGATATATTTTAAAATTAATGTACATTTTTAATTTACACTTTTTTCATGATCAGCCTAGTTCCAGCTTGCATTAATTTTTCAATTTTCTATGTTTAGAAAAGAAAAAATTTTTTTGCTCAATGTAGCTATTTTACCAAGAAATAAATAATTGTATTCTTCTTTATTTAAAACAAAATATCTTAAATTCTTTTTTGAATTATAAATTTATTTATTTTAATTGGAGGCTAATTACTTTACAAGATTGTATTGGTTTTGCCATACATCAACATGAATTCGCCACAGGATATATTAAATTCTTGAGGCATTAAGGTTTTATTTCCCCCCTCAAGTAGTTTACCTATGGGAAAAAATACTTTGTGCTCAGGACACCTATTTATTTTTATTGTGGACACCTTCTCGGGGCAGTCACTTCATGGAGAATATTGATTTCCACCTCAGTTAATTCCCAAATCTGTGCCAAAGTAATACTGAAGAAGAAACTGGAGAAATTAAGCCTTTGATTATTTTAAAATATTGTTAAAGGGGTAAAACTGTTAACAAAAAAGAGGCAAATGTTCCTGCCCAAGGCAACTCTCAATATAGTTCTGAAGAGTGTAGCCTGCAAGTGACTGTGGTAGAGAAAATTGCAGAGGGGCTACTAGTTTTGTTAAAGTGAGGAATAATATTTTATGGTAATGCTAAGAAAAGATCAGTTCATTTTGGAATTATTTCCCAATGAGAGATGTAGTGATGAAGTGAATCATTTTTAAAAGTGGAAATAGAATAGAGCTTTTTATGCGGGATTTGGTGATGGGAAAACCCTGTATTCTTCTGAATTACTCCCTTTTCTGTCTTACATAAATAGTAAGCACTTGTGAGGGTTATTTCTACATTTTGGAAACAGAATACTAAACAAATTTTAGGACCTGTTTCTTTTCTACTAGCTATTTGAGGATAATCCGTATGGTGAGATAGTTATTGAAACCTACAAGCAAGATATATGTGTCACAAACAGAAATAAACCTTACAGACATAATTATATCATGGATAAATGGAGGTTGTTTGATTGATTTTCCCTGCTTTGATTTTATGATATCAGATAGGGTCCACATTATTTATATATATACACATTATTTATGTATTTATAGCAAGCATGTAGGATTGGAATGAGCTCAGAGTAGATGTTGAAAAACAACTCAGGAGGCTGAAGAGACTATTTCAGTAGTCAGAGAGATGAAGACTTTTAGCAGCTTTCTTAGGGTTCTCCAGAGAAACAGAAGCAACTGTGTATATATATATGGGGGAGGAGAGATACTTATTATTAGGAATTTGGATTACATAATTAGGGAGGCTGGCAAGTCTCAAGAGCTGCAGAACAAGTTGGCAATCTGGAGACCCAGGAGGACTGATGGTTTAGTTCTGGTGCAAGCCTGAAGAACTGAGAATCTGGATAGCCAGTGATTTCATCCAGTTTGAAGGCTGGCATTCTGGGGGATCCAGGAAGAGCCGATGTTTCAGTTAGCATTTGAAGTCAGAAAGAAAAAAACTGATGTCCCAATTCAAAGGCCATCAGGCAAGAGGAATTCTCTCTTGTTTGTAGGAGGGTTGGCCCTTTTGTTTTATTCAGGCTTTCAGCTGATTGGATGAGGCCTACCCACATAAGAGAGGGTAATCTGCTTTACTCATTCTATTGATTTAAATGCTAACTGCATCCAAAAAAATTCTCATAGAGACTTCAAGAATGTTTGACCAACAAAAGGGCACCTCATGACCCAGTCAAACTGATATATGAAAGTAACCATCACAAGGTTAGATCTGGATTTTTTTTTTTTTTTTTAGATCTGGATTTATAAGACTTGGAAATGAATTAGATATAGGTGAGAAGGAAAAGGAGTCATCAAAAATGACTCTCAAAGAGTGAGTCTGAGAAACTGATTAGTCTCATTTGCTAGACAGAATACATGAGGAAAAGCATATGTAGTAGTTATGTGAGGTAATGAAGGTAAATGACTCAACCAAGCTCTTTTTGATGTTCCTAAATGTAACATCTGTATCAGGGCTTCTCAGTCGGCACAGTGGTAAAGAATTTGCCTGTCAGTGTAGGAGACGCAAAATGCACAGCTTCAATTCCTGGGTCAGCAATATCCCCCGAAGAAAGAAATGACAACCCATTCTAGTATTCTTGCCTGGAAAATTCTACGGACAGAGGAGTCTGGTGGACTATAGTCCATTGGGTCGTGAGAAGGAGTTGGATGTGGCTGAGGGACTGGGCACGCATGTGTGCACAAATATGTGTGTGCATATGTAGAGTTGTAAGTGTCCTGATCACAATCTCAAGTTCTTTCCTACTGACTTTGTAATAATATCAACTCTAAGTCAGAGGGTGGGAGGAAATGTTTATTATTTATTAAAAATATGAAATGGTGAGCATGGGTGAAGTTAGGCCCTGAGGAGACACTGTAAAGGAACTGGACTGAGCTCAGTACAGCTGCACCTAGATAGGGCTTTCGATGGTCTCCACTCCTTGGAAGAAAAGTTATGACCAACCTAGATAGCATATTCAAAAGCAGAGACTTGACTTTGCCGACTAAGGTCCGTCTAGTCAAGGCTATGGTTTTTCCTGTGGTCATGTATGGATGTGAGAGTTGGACTGTGAAGAAGGCTGAGCACCAAAGAATTGATGTGTTTGAACTGTGGTGTTGGAGAAGACTCTTGAGAGTCCCTTGGACTGCAAGGAGATCCAACCAGTCCATTCTGAAGGAGATCGGCCCTGGGATTTCTTTGGAAGGAATGATGCTAAAGCTGAAACTCCAGTACTTTGGCCACCTCATGCGAAGAGGTGACTCACTGGAAAAGACTCTGATGCTGGGAAGGATTGGGGCAGGAGGAGAAGGGGATGACAGAGGATGAGATGGCTGGATGGCATCACTGACTCGATGGACGTGAGTCTGAGTGAACTCCGGGAGTTGGTGATGGACAGGGAGGCCTGGCGTGCTGTGATTCATGGGGTCGCAAAGAGTCGGACACGACTGAGCGACTGAACTGAACACAATGTTACCTCCTGTTGTATTGCCAGTGTTGTGACTCAGATTTTGGAGAGTGATCTAGAGTCTGATTGTTTAGTTGGCCTTGCTGAGGATCAGGTGGTGGTGGTGGTTTAGTTGTTAAGTCATGTCAGACTCTTGCAACCCCATGGTCTGGAGCCTGGCGGACTCCCAAGAATACTTGGGTTGTTATTTTCTTCGCCAGGTGATCTTCCCAACCCAGGGATCAAGCCTGCATCTCCTGCACCCAGATGGATCCATTACTGCTGAGCCGTAGATGGAAGTCACTGAGGCTCAGAGCATATTCCTAATTGTGGGAGTAGTCTTTCCCTAGAAAGAGTAGATAAAGTTAACCATCCTAATGGGAAATCAACACTAGAGAAGGAAATGAAAAGTGAGGACATGGATCTAAAATCCTGGATGATTATGCTTATTTTATAGTGAAGATGGCTTGTGGGGCATAATTCTGGTTCTCTCTTCAGCTGTATACAAGCTTTGGAACCCCTTGCATTATTTATGTACTGTATTATTATTGTTTTTATCAACATTAAATGTGTATCATAAAGAAGTCAATAAATGTACCTAATGTGTTAATAATGAGTTAAAACCTAAATGCAAATATGCAAAATACATCAAAACAAAGGAAAAAATACCTATTAGTTCATGAGATGGTAAAGAAATAAACAGAAATAAATGTTTAGTCTTTGATGGTTTGAATTGTCAGGCAGAAAATATATGCTGTAGTTGTGTTAAGAGGACTAATGTAAACCAGTGGAGAATTCCACTAGAGACGCTTTCATTCCTTAAAGAGAAAAAATGAAAACAGGGACAGAAAAATCCCAAAACAGTGCATGACTGGCTTCCCAATTTACTTGGTTGTCATTATCTGGCTTCCCAGAACATCTGTCTAGTTTGAACCATTCAGCAAGGCTCAGAGTGTTTCATTGTTAACCATTTGTTGACCAAGATGAATTCTCCCCAAGGTATAAGGATTTGTTGGGAAGTTTGATTTATAGTCAGTCACTCAACTATACTTTGTAAGTATGGTTTAGTAAGCCTATATTAGTTTAGTAGCTAAGATATATTGAATACATTGACATGAAATTTTTATTTAAAAAGCAAACAGTAATAATTATAATTATTACATTTACATAAGTGATTTTATCTTTTTTTTTTGGTCTGGCTCATCTAATTCTGTTAGCCATGTCAGGGATAGAAATTAGTATCCTCTTCTTTGCAATATCATTCACTATGAAAAGCACTTGTTTTTGTTAGCAGTGAAAGCAATTGCATGATATTATTTATCTATAGAATAGACCATAGGTTGGATTCCAAAGTCAGCAGAAAGAAAAAAAACCACATATAGTTAAAATTACTTTTAGGAGTAAATTGGAAATCAATATGCTATGTCTCAGTAAGTTCAACATAGCCAGTTCTCCTTCCAGCACTTCTTTGGTTGAGTGTCAGAAGTAGTTGGCTTTCTTTCAAGAGTTATACTAGGTGAAAATGTGCATCTTTAAACCCTACAAGCACCCTGAACAAGGCTAGTTGCTCATATTCAGAGATGTATCAATACTTGGACCTTTGTGCTCTTGAGGGCAGAGTAGATTAACATTTCCTATTTGATGTTCTATCCAGCCATACAAATTGGCTGACAGAATCTTTGGCACTGTTTCTTTTCAACTTATACAATTGAAATTGTATAAGTTACATGTGTTTATGATTCAATTCCACTCTAGTTGTTTTGGTTCTATTTGGTTAGTCTTTCCTTATAAACTTTTATAGGCAGAGATACTGTCTGCGCGGAGAAATGTTTTAGAGTCGAATTTGAACATTTGTAGATGTAAGTTGGAGGAATGGTATAAATTTATTTCATGAAACACTGGCCTTAGGGGCACTAAAAAGATTGATATTTGGAAAGAATATCAATTGCTAATGATTCATTAAAAAGGAGGGAACAAAATATTTTTCTAGAACTCATCTCTCACTACGTTATAATAAGTCTGTTTTAGACCAAGACAGTCACACACAGGTCCCTGAAATCAATAGTTTAGTTTCATTCATTGTTGTTGGAAAAATGCTAAGTTCCAAAGCTTTATTAACAACATAGGACATTCAATTCTAGTTCTTATCATTTATTTATGTTTGTTGACTATGCCAAAGTCTTTGACTGTGTGGATCACAATAAACTGTGGAAAATTCTGAAAGAGATGGGAATACCAGACCACCTGACCTGCCTCTTGAGAAATTTGTATGCAGGTCAGGAAGCAGCAGTTAGAACTGGACACGGTTCCAAATAGGAAAAGGAGTACGTCAAGGCTGTATATTGCCACCCTGCTTATTTAGCTTATATGCAGAGTACATCATGAGAAACGCTGGGCTGGAAGAAGCACAAGCTTGGATCAAGATTGCCAGGAGAAATATCAGTAACCTCAGATATATAGATGACACCACCCTTATGGCAGAAAGTGAAGAGGAACTAAAAAGCCTCTTGATGAAAGTGAAAGTGGAGAGTGAAAAAGTTGGCTTAAAGCTCAACATTCAGAAAACGAATATCATGGCATCCAGTCCCATCACTTCATGGGAAATAGATGGGGAAACAGTAGAAACAGTGTCAGACTTTATTTTTGGGGGCTCCAAAATCACTGCATATGGTGATTGCAGCCATGAAGTTAAAAGACACTTACTCCTTGGAAGAAAAGTTATGACCAACCTAGATACTATATTCAAAAGCAGAGACATTACTTTGCCGACTAAGGTCCGTCTAGTCAAGGCTATGGTTTTTCCTGTGGTCATGTATGGATGTGAGAGTTGGACTGTGAAGAAGGCTGAGCGCCGAAGAATTGATGCTTTTGAACTGTGGTGTTGGAGAAGACTCTTGAGAGTCCCTTGGACTGCAAGGAGATCCAACCAGTCCATTCTGAAGGAGATCAGCCCTGGGATTTCTTTGGAAGGAATGATGCTAAAGCTGAAACTCCAGTACTTTGGCCACCCCATGCAAAGAGTTGACTCATTGGAAAAGACTCTGATGCTGGGTCTTTTCCAGCATCACTGGGGGCAGGAGGAGAAGGGGACGGCAGAGGATGAGATGGCTGGATGGCATCACTGACTCGATGGACGTGTCTGAGTGAACTCTGGGAGTTGGTGATGGACGGGGAGGCCTGGCGTGCTGCGATTCATGGGGTCGCAAAGAGTCAGACACGACTGAGCGACTGAACTGAACTAGTGAAAACTGAATTAAATAGTTGCAAAATTAGTAATACTCATTTCTATTCTGTGTGGAGAAATAAACAAGAAAAAGCAATAATCGATGTTTTCTTCTGCAGCGCATAACTCAACTTGCTTCCCTGGGGCACTGCAGTTCCAGCAGAACTCTGCTCACTGATTACAGATTCACCTGACTTAACTTGATAAATGATTTTGCCCAAGCCTCCTGTCTGAGAGGCCTGTTCAGACTTTGTTGATAGAAAAATTTCACTGCTCCTTTAACCACTAATGCCAACATTATTGGTGATTCTTTGATTTGCATGTTGGTAGGTGTGGAGTAACTATTTTGTAAGCCCTTTGGCAAATAAGTTTATCTGACTTTGTAAAATTATGTGAAGAAAATAACACTTTATATTTAACATGATTCACAATTAGTCCCAGTAAGTTTTGAATGGGTTAGGCATAAGTTGTCTTGATTGGGAATGGTGAATTTCTGGTAGCTTTTAATATTGGTAAAAATGTACAAAATACATTCTTTTATTTTAGAAGCCTTTACCATAAAGCCTGGAACACTGAATGGCTTATTTTTCTGGATACTACAGATTTTCCTTTTGAGAGAGTTCACCATGAAGCAGTTCTAATTATACATTGTGTACCCATGACAAATGACTGAAAATTAATTATTCTCTATGTGAGAAATATAACCTAGAAATGGAATATTGCATTATTTCCACCATATGGCTTTTTTGATGATTGATGGTAGTATTTATATAGAATATCCCACATTCACTTACATACATAATGCACTTAATATAAATGAACTTAACAAAAATGTACCAAAGCTTAACAAAACTTAATAAAAATGTACCAGTTTCTAAGTTAAGGACCAAACCCTGAAAAGTAACTTCTGGAATCCCCTTGTCTCCGTGTAGCACAAGAATAAAGTTTTAAAACTGAGTGTTAATAAAAATTTTTCACACTTTCACCTCCATCTATTAAAATGCAGTTAAACTACTTGTACCTTAAAGCCATGTGGAATCTATCTCCTAAGAACTTGTGGTCTAGTGGTTACCTTTTAGGATTTTCAAGGAAGATCTCCAAAACAGAATGGCTGATGGCTACCTACACAAACTTTGACTTCTGGAATTGGTTTAACCAGTATTTCTTATATTTGACTCTGGGTCCCCTTCCCTTTTCATTTTTCGTAATACCTGTTAATACAGAAACATTCTTCAAGGAAAAAAAATATATATTTATGTGTATGATTGGCAGCAGGACTTGGTCTCAGGACTGTGTTTATTATTCTTGAAAGATAATATTTATAATACACTCTAAGACACTTAACAGTTTAGAATGCTAGAGGAAAAAGATGAAAGCATTCTAATGAGTTAAATTATCAGATTAATTGAAGATTATAAAGCACATGATTTTTGGGTTCCTTTCTTGCAATTGCAGATCTTTTTGAAGTTTGTATATTGCTCTTCTTTGTCAATAAGTAGATCATCCTGTGAAAGTTTACTTTGCTTTTTATAAGTGAACATCTTGCAGTAGTCAGGAGTCCTTACTCAGAGATGGGCTTTTTCATTGTGTAAGGTATTAGACTGAGAAATAGAGATGGGTTAAGGAAGGTGTTCAGATTGTCTGGAAGTATTTTGCTGTTGTTAATGATTTTTTGATGGCAGTATTTTGTTGTTATAAAAAATACAATTAACTAATGATTTTGGTTAGCTAAAGTTGTTATTGTAATTGCCTCAACTCTCAACAGAATAGAGCCTATTGAGTTAGCATGAATTGACTGGAGTTTCATGGGATCATTTTTTTTCTAGAACTATCACCCATCAAGTGGTAGATATTCAATAAATATTTGTTAAAAAAAAATTAAATGCAGAGACCTGGTCCCTATCTCCCTGGCAGTAGTTTACCCGTTATGAAGGGAAGCTGTATAAAGGAGAGCTTTTTAGTTAATTCCAACCTCTATGCTTTGTTCATCGCAATGCACGATGCTCATCCGCTGATTTACAGGAGTGCTTCCTCATTACACATGGACTGCATATCCTCTGACACTCTAAGAGCTGAGCCTTTCCAAGTCACATGTAATGGTCTGGATTTGGCATTGAAATTAGACTGGAATACACTAATGCCTACCACTGCTGATACTGCATCATCCTATTTTTTTCTCTCCTTAAGAATAACAACAAAAAACAATCGATTTACCTTGGTAAAGTGCTTGCTTTTTATTAATGTAACTTTTTAAAAAGGGCTGTACAATTCTGACACATTAGGTTGGAATATTGCTGGTAATATATCCTGTATATAGCCTCATCAGACCAATGCGTCTGTAACTCACAGTACCTTTTTTATTATTGAAAAATCTTTCCCTTTCAGCTGAAGGAGTATAAAAATTCTAAGTAAGAAGGGATCTGTTCTGTCCTCTGTTTAGGCTTACAAATACACCCTTTAAAAATAACACTTTAATTGTGAAGTTATGGAATCTAAACAGTCACATTACATAAAAATACTCCTTTATTCTGATATATGTTTATTACTTTATGAACTATAAGCAAGATATATTCATTCACATTGAAGATGAAACTGCATAAAAAAAAGCAAATTGAACTTTGCAAACTAGTTAACAGCACCTCCCCTCCTCATGCACATGGTAATCAGTTTTATAAATTAATGGCTAATGAGACTTTTATTCTTTTGACTGTATTCAGCATGCATTTGGTGTACCTTATTTCATTTTTATTAGCATCGTTTCTTCTAGGTCTTTCAGTCATAATTCATTTTAAATTTTATCTAATTGGAACTTTGGTCATGTTATCCTAAGTCCTTTCTTTCACAGGACAGGGTGAAACTAAATAACATTAAAAATCATTTAAAAACTTTAAAAATAAAATCCAAATATATTTGCTTTCTAAAAAGGGTATGTCTTTGCCCATAACACATAGCATATTACAATTAGGTTTTTATATAGCCTCTGCTTGAGGATCTTTTCCATTAGAAAAGGATGCTCTCTAGGGCCCTTATATGGTCTCTTAATTAATAGCTTAGAACCCACACTTATTCAATCTGAACCTCTCTTCTCTATCTTCTAGATAGGAAATTGTCAACAGATTGGCCAAATCTGTCCCTCAGCTATATCTGCTTTGCCCTGAACAGTGTTGACCCATAATATATTACACAAAAAAATAGAATGAGTTTATGACATTTGAACATTGGAAATTTCCCACAAAAATTGAGATTTTTTTAGTTTCTCTAGAAAAACTGGAAGATATGGATCTATAACCTGTTGGGCAACAGTCTGCTGGAGCGGGTGGTAGTTGCCCCTTTTAGATGAGGTAAGGGCTTGCTCATTTATTTCAGTTTCCACTACTCCCTATTTTGCTGGTAGTCAGTTGACACTAGCACTCGTCTTCTTTTCTTTTTTTTTTCATGCCTAGCACCTGCCTGATCCTGTGGACACTTGAGACTGTGACTCCTTATATCTTTTTGCTTCACTAGAACTTACTTGCATTGTGGCCAGCACCACTGGGCTCTAATGAGTTACTATAAACTACTTTGAAATATGCTTTCTGTTCCAAATATGATTCTTATAACTAAAATGGTTTGTATTTCAGGCAGTGTGAGAGAGGAATGAATCTAATGGTTAAGAATTTCAGGTTGCATCATCTGTAGATGAGATACTTTAAGGCTAACAATCTGTTTAGATGCCTCACCCATGCACTGACAAATATACTCTCCCTGATTACAGTTTAACTTCCTTGATTCCCTATCAAGTTCTCTATTCATGATTCACTCTGGTGTCTCTCAATGAATGCATGCCACAGAGTGTCTGCCTTTTTCACACAATCCTTATAAAGCTGGTAACTACAACAGCACCTACACTGATGCCCTGTTGACAAGATTGACCAAAATTTCATCAGTTGGTTAAAAAAAAAAAAAAGGCACAACATAGAAAATGGTTTTAAATATAGCTTTGCAGAATGGGCCACTTGGGAAGGTTCCAATGAGCTATAATTCATTTAAGAAATTGAGAGCAGAGGAAGATTCAAATCATTTGAAGAAATGCTTTTGTGTGAGTTTTTGGAATCTTGCTCAGGGAATATTGTTGGTGTGGTAAAAATTGAAAGGGATACAACGACAATAGAGACTTTGAGAGAAGTTCTTTCTGAAATATTTAAAATCCAAGTTCCTGTTTGAAATCTAGCAAGTAGTGACTACTACCAATAAGGGTGGTTCATTTGTATCCCAAGAGTACAATATTGTGACTCAGTGCCCCCAACATCAGTTCTTTCTCCATATAGTTGAATAACAACCTAAATGTAGTCTGTGTTTAGGAAAGACTTATGATATATATTATAAAACAACAGTAGCTTTTCTTTATACAGAAAAGGAATATCATCAGCCTATGTGTAACCATCGTATTCATCAAGAGAATGGGCAGTAAAGAAGATATATGCAATAGGTGTAGTTTTTTCATTCTCTTTTCTTGTTTGTAACTCTCACTGTCATGCAGGAGGGTGCACTCAAATCTCCAGTATTCTGTTTTCTGAATAGTGCTCAATTTTCTTGACTGCTTCATTTGGGCATCAGAGCTTTCTTTCACTTTCGGAGGAGTTTCAAATGCCACATAACTTTCTCATGAAGTGCAGATAATTTAAGATCCAGAACCACTGGTATAGAGAAGAATATTAACACTCATTCAGGTACTTTTCTTTCATTAAACTTGACGTTTGACCTTGAAAAGTCTGTGTGTATATTAAATCAATATGTACCTTTCGTCACTAGGCTGAGCTTCTAGAGCCTAACACTGTGTAGGCTGGATAAGATGCTTGCTTTCCATTGTAATCTAGAGTGATAAAAATGGTCAACCTAACTTGAGTAATTCACTTGATTCAGGAGAGAAAGAGAATATGACATAGATTATCCAAGTTAAAAGCATCATTTCATAGTAATTGGCTGACATTTAAAAGCTGGAACTGTGTGAAAGTCCATTACATTTATTTAATCACTGTGGACTCAGTTTTGAGCAATAACTAGATCTGCCTTTTCTGTGTAAATCGGTACAAAACTCGGTATCACTTCATATGCTCTTTTACAATTTTAGGCCTGATCCAGATTTTTTTTTTTTTAATATCACCATGACAAGTCTGTTTACCTGAGTGAAGGTATATTTTTAGAAACACCATTTGGTTGTTTTAAAATGCCCCAATTTGTATTAGGGATACCATTACTTTCTGCCTGCCTAGGAAATCTAATCTTCTTGCTAATGTAAGAGCTGTGGGTTCGATCCCTGGGTTGGAAAGATCACATGGAGAAGGAGATGGCAACCCATTCCATTATTCTTGCCTGGGAAAACCCATGGACAGAGGAGCCTGGCAGGTTACAGTCCATGGGCTTGCAAAGAGTCAGATAGACTTAGCAACTAAACAGCAAGGAACCCTAATATGGGAAGTACTTTTGGTAGGTATTTTATAATCAAGACACATTCTAAAATGTTTTTCAAACTAAATATGATGTACTGATCCTTTAAAGTATGAATTCACTCCCCTAGAGACAAAATTAAATTTACTGAGAATTAAAAATAGCAGCATGATTGATAGACTAGGTACGCTTCACTACCTGCTAATGAATTCTCTCATTTACTACCTGTTTCCTTTTGCTAAAATTATATTTAAATCACACTATAAAATAACCTACAGCCACTGAAAGATCTAGGAAGAGAAATTAGTATAATTCTCATACCTCCTATGTGAATCATTCTCCAAATTGTGAACTTTACAAATATATAGTTCCAGACTTCCTAGTAAATCTCACTAATGAATTATGTGTTTGAAGTTCTAACAAAGGTTCATAGTTACTTACTTTCCCAAGTTTGTCTTTTACCATGAATCTTTGGCTTTATTTGTGAGTTTTTTTTTTTTTAAAGTCTCTGGTGGTGACGTGTCACATAGTATAGAGAAAATTTATAGTTAAAACAATATTTGAAGTCTAAGGTCCCATTTAACATTGAGATTCCCAAAGTCTACAGATGTTCACATCTGAAACTTCAGGGGAGGCATATATAGGGAGCGGAGGTCCTTTACCAAATCTTGAAAAAAGATTTCACTCTCAGTGCTTCACACATCCACACATACTTCCTTCCATATTGTAGATTTACTGATGGGTTATTTTGTAGAGGTGTGTTGGAGACAGTTTGATGTTTGTATTAGTATTTGGTTTCATTCTACTTATACTGGCCTATCGGTTCAATTTCAAATGGGTTAGAAATCTTTCATTTTCCTCTAAAATTTGGGGACTACCAAGTTAACTTTTAAAATGAGAAAATTAGTAGCACAGATCAAATTTGCTCCTGGATAGAAAAGATAAATGGTAGCAGAAAATAGTTGCTTGTTGTTAAAAGTATTTTTGTAGAAGTAGTAGATATATAAGTACATGCGTAGCTGGTTCACTTTGCTGTACACTTGAAACTGGTATGACATTGTAAAAGCTATATTCCAATAAAAAATTTTAAAAATTATTATATATACCTAGAAAAACAGTACTAATTCTGATTAATATGTTTAAAATTTATTATAAAATTGCACTTTTATATGTGATCTATATAGACCAGGATTAAGAAATACTTAGCTCATGAGAAGGGTGACTTGGCTTTGTAAGTTCTGTTAGGGCAGGCTCCATGTTTTATTAGTTCTTTACATTCTTCTTATTAACACTATGCCTTAGATAAAGCAAGGACTCAGAAAATGTTTTTGAGTGAGTGAATTATAATTGAATCTATGCTACATTTAAGAGTTCCTGGTAATGAACAATAATTAAATAATCTTAGGACAGGGGAGTAGAATATATATAATTCATGCTATTTTTGAATGGTGGTGTGTTTTATTATGAAGAGGAATTACTATTAATTTTTCTGAAGCTTGAGATCTTCAGTTTGGGAATTTTAATACATAAAACTTAATGTCAGCAAAAATACTTCAGAACGGAGCAAGATGGGGAGGCCCTTGTAAATGTCATTCACTTGAAAGACATTTGGGAACTTTCCTGAATCAC
The DNA here is from genome assembly GCF_001704415.2 of Capra hircus. Classification (NCBI taxonomy): domain Eukaryota; kingdom Metazoa; phylum Chordata; class Mammalia; order Artiodactyla; family Bovidae; genus Capra; species Capra hircus. Next base: position 22,005,741 of record NC_030835.1, read on the forward strand.
CAAATGTTAGAAAGGAATGGATGATAATAGGAAACTATTTAGCACATCAGGGTCAGAGCAAACACCCTTTTCCGATAATTCAAGAGAAGACACTCCGCATGGACATCACCAGATGGTCAATATCAAAATCAAATTAATTATGTTCTTAAAGGGAAAGATGGAGAAGCTTATCAGGAAACAAGACCTGGAGCTGACTTTGTCTTGATATGTCAATACTATACTTCATATCATGAGCTCCTTACTGTAAAATTCCTGCTTAAATTAGAGAAAGTAGGGAAACCCACTAGGCCATTCAGGTATGACCTAAATAAAATCCCTATGATTATACAATAGAGGTGATGAATAGATTCAAGGGACTAGATCTGGTTAGGGAGAAATCTGTATGCAGGTCAAGAAGCAACAGTTAAAACTGGACATGGAACAACAGACTGGTTCCAAATCAGGAAAGGAGTACATCAAGGCTGTATATTGTCACCCTGCCTGTTTAACTTATATGCAGAATACATCATGAGAAATGCTGGGCTGGTTGAAACACAAGTGGGAATCAAGATTGCTGGGAGAAATATCAATAACCTCAGATATGCAGATGACAACCACCCTTATGGCAGAAAGAGAAGAAGAACTAAAGAGCCTCCTGATGAAAGTGAAAGAGGAGAGTAAAAAAGTTGGCTTAAAGCTCAACATTCAGAAAACGAAGCTCATGGCATCTGCTCCCATCACTTCATGACAAATAGAAGGGGAAACAATGGAAACAGTGACAGGCTTTATTTTTGGGGGGTCCAAAATCACTGCAGATGGTGGCTGCAGCCATGAAATTAAAAGATACTTGCTCCTTGGAAGAAAAGTTATGACCAACCTAGACAGCATATTAAAAAGCAGAGGCATTACTTTGTCAACAAGGATCCATCTAGTCAAAGCTATGGTTTTTCCAGTAGTCATGTATGTATGTGAGAGTTGGACTATAAAGAAAGCTGAGTGTGAAGAATTAATGCTTTTGAACTGTTGGAGAAGACTCTTGAGAGTCCCTTGGACTGCAAGGAGATCCAAGGAATTCATCCTAAAACCAATCAGTCCTGAATATTCATTGGAAGGACTGATGCTAAAGCTGAAGCTCCAATACTTTGGCCACCTGATGTGAAGAACTGACTCATTGGAAAAGATCCTGATGCTGGGAAAACTTGAAGGCAGGAGGAGAAGGCGATGACAGAGGATGAGATGGATGGATGGCATCACTGACTCAATGGACAGGAGTTTGAGTAAGCTCTGGGAGTTGATTATGGACAGGGAAGCCTGGCGTGCTGCATTCCATGGGGTAGCAAAGAGTTGGACACGACTGAGTAATTGAACTGAACTGAACTGAGGCATTCAGAAACAATGCCTGGAAAACCATCGACAGAGCTTTTAACGTTGTACAGGAAACAGTGATCAAAACCATTCTAAATGAAAAGAAATACAGTAAGACAAAGTGGTTTTCTGAGGAGGCTTTACAAATAGGTGAGAAAAGAAGAGAATTTAAAGGTAAGGAGAAAGGTAAAGATATCCCCAAGTGAATGCAGAGTTCCAGAGAATAGCAAGACCTTCTTAAATGAACAATGCAAAGAAATAGAGGAAACAATGGAATGGGAAAGACTAGAGATCTCTTCAAGAAAATTTGTGATATCAAGGTAATATTTCATGTGAGGATGTGCATGATAAAGGACAGAAATGGTAAAGACCTAACAGTAGCAGAAGAGATTAAGAAAAGGTGGCAAGAATACTCAGAAAAACTATACAAAAAAAGTCTTAATGACAGGAATAACCATGATGGTGTGGTCACTGACCTAGAGCTAGACATTCTAGAGTGTGAAATCAAGTAGGCCTTCAGAAGCATTACAAGGAACAAAACTAGTGGAGTTGATGGAATTCCAGCTGAACTATTATTTACAATTCTAAAAGATGATGCTGTCAAAGTGTTACACTCAATATATCAGCAAATTAGGAAAACACAGCAGTGACCACAGGACTGGGAAATATTAGTTTTAACTCCAACCCAAAGAAGGGCAGTGCAAAAGAATATTCCACCTACCACACAGTTGCACTCATTTCACATGCTAGTAAGGTTATGCTCAAAATCTTCCAAGCAAGGCTTCAGCAGCACATGAACTCCCAAATGTATAAGGTGGGTTTAGAAAAGACAGAGGAATCAGAGATCAAATTGCCAACATTCACTGGATCATGAAGAAAGCAAAGGAATTTCAGAAAAACATCCCTTTCTGCTTCATTGACAGTGCTAAAGTCTTTGTGTGGCTCACAGTAAACTGGAAGAAATCCTAAAGAGATGGGAGTACCAGATCACCTTACCTGTGTCCTGATAAACCTGTATGTGGATCAAGAAGTAACAATTTGAACCAGACAGGGAACAACTGACTGGTTCAAAATTTGGCAAGGAGTATGATGTTTTATATTGTCATGCCTATGTAGTGTTACCCTGCTTATTTAACCAATATGCAGAGTACATCATGTGAAGTGCCTGGCCAGATAAATCACCAGCTGGAATCAAGACTGCCGGGAGAAATATCAACAACCTCAGATATTCAGGTGATAAGACTCTAATGTCAGTAAGTGAAGAGGAACTTAAAGAGCCTCTTGATGAGTTGAAAGAGGAAAGTAAAAAAGCTGGCTTAAAACGCAACATTCAAAAAAGTAAGATCATGGCCTCTGGTCCCATTACTTCATGGCAAATAGAAGGCGAAAAGTGGAAACAGTGATAGATTTTACCTTCTTGGGCTCTAAAATCAGTGCAGATGGTGACTGCACCTGTGAAATTAAAAGACGCTCCTTGCAAGGAAAGCTATGATAAACCTATGCTATGATAGCATATTAAGAAGCAGAGATATCTCTTTGCTGACAAAGGTCGGAATAATTAAAGCTATGGTTTTTCCAGTGGTCATGTACTAATGTGAGAACTGGGCCACAAGAAAGGCTTAGTGCCAAAGAATTGATGCTTTTGAACTGTGGTGCTGGAGAATACTCTTGAGATTCCTTGGACAGTAAGGAGATAAAACCAGTCAATCCTAAAGGAAATGAACCCTGAGTATTCATTGGAAGGACTGATGCTGTAGCTAATGCTCCAATAGTTTGACCACTTGATGTGAAGAACTGACTCATTGGAAAAGACACTGATGATGGGAAAGATTGAAGGCTAGAGGAGAAGGGGGTGGCTGAAGATGAGATAGTCAGATAGCATCACTGATTCAATGAAAATGAATTTGGGCATGCTGCAGTCCATGGGGTCACAAAGAATTGGACATGACTTAGTGACTGAACAACATTTTAGCACATCATTAGATTAGACACCAGATAATCCTAGTGTGTAGTTTGAGGAGCCACATCTTGCCTCAACAATAGAGTAAGACTCTGGTGTGCAAAACTTTCCAGCAATGCATATTGGTTTAGGTAAATATGTTATTACATTATTCTTTATTCCAGTATTTTTTTTTTTGTTGAAGTATGAAGAGCTGTTTACTGGACAGATGTCTTCTTAGATCTGCCCACTCTTGCCTGAAAGGCAATAGCTACTTCAGTAGCTATTTGCATATTAAGAAAAATCAGGTAGTTCCACCCACTTAACATTAATTTGCTCTAGTTGATTATTTTCTGTAATATGCTTAATAATTGCTTATGAATGGGTCAAGAAAAGCAGTTATTCACCTATTTTGATTGCTATAAATATCTTGAAGTCATCCAAATGTGCTTTCATATTATTCACAACTCTTCCAAGTCATTAATAAATATTTGAACACCTGTACTAGCACTGATCCCTGAGGCACCTCATTATTAACCTAATTGCACAGCCTCATGATATGATATTTCATTTAACCTTGCTTTTACTACCAAACTTTTTTCAAACCAAGCCATGTTCTAATTAATGATAAAACTTTCTCTTTTATCCTGTGATTGTCATGGCTTCATGATTGAATTTGCACGTAAAATTTTTGAATAAAATATCACTAGACATGAATTTTTCTTAAGTTCAAACAAGAAAATAATTATACGCTTTTGTCTTCTGGTTATTTTCACTGACATTCTACTTGTCTATCTACTCTTTATTGTTGCTTTTCATTATCTATTTTCAAAACGTTTGGGTGTAAAAATAATGATTCTATAATCCCATCATCCTAGTATCATGATATTGGGCGCAGTTCTGTCTTTTTGTGAGTCCCAGCTCCTCAGTGCTATTTTGTTGCTAAGTGGTACCTCCATCAAATTGGAGTCAGGAAAGGAAAGAAGACATGGAATTCATTTTAGCTGACATTGCTATTCATCAGTGAAGCCATTACAAGTGAAGAATGAGATTTGCACCTTCTGGTTTAAATCAGGCTTATGGAGCATAGTTTTATCTAATACTGGAGCTAGAGGGGACTCTGAAGATCACATGCTTAAATTTTCATTTATCATATATAGTAACAGAAGCCCGAAGGTGAATTGACCTTGACAAAGTTCACACTGATCACAGCCAGTGTTTGCTTTTCACTCTGTTTATCATTCCACTGCACCTTAATTATGTTTTTATCATACTTTTTCCCCTGAGGGTAATTAAATTTTTCTTTCTAATTTATTCTGAATTTTGACAGACTTCCTTTTTAAGCCTCTTTTAGACCATCACCTCCACCTATCTTTTAATTCCTAAGAGTGTCTTGAAGATGGCAAGTTCTCATTGAATATGTATTGAATGGGTGAATAAGTCTAGGGGCACACTATATCTAGCAGATTCAAATACATGTATTTGGAGCTTTCCTGGTGGCTCGGACAGTAAAGAATCTGCCTGCAATGCTGGAGACCAGGGTTTGATCCTGGGGTTGGGAAGATCCCCTGGAGAACAGAATGGCTACCCACTCCAGTATTGCCTGGAGAACTCCATGGACAGAAGAACCTGACTGGCTGTAGTCCATGGGGTCACAAAGAGTCAGACGTAAGTAAGCATACCTGCATGCACATGAATATATATACTTAGGGCTACTATGTTCATATATTATTATATATGTAAATATATGCATACATATTATGGCTATTTAGAGCATTTTTAGTTTTTCTTCTATTTATTTCATGGATCTATGCCAGCCATGAAAACAAGATCGTAAGGGATATTATATATGTTAATTTCCAAAAGTGACTCCTAAGTGGTTAGGTTTTAGGATGTGCAAATTTACTTGAACTATTGTACTAAACAGTTCTTTACTCCTGGAGCTTGCTTGTGTCCCAGAGCTTGTTCAAACTATGTGCATTGAGTTGGTGATGCCATTCAACCATCTTATCCTCTGTCGGAGGAGAAGGGGACAACAGAGGATGAGAGGGTTGGATGGCATCACCTACTCTATGGACATGAGTTTGAACAAGCTCCAGGAGTTGGTGAAGGAGAGGGAAGCCTGGTGTGCTGCAGTCCATGGTTTCACAAAGGGTCAGACACAACTGAGTGAATGAACTGAACTGAACTGAACTGATGTACTAAATAATGCTTAGTTTTTCTATGATATTGCTTGTTTGTTTCCTTTATATAAATTTTAATAACACTTCTCTGAGGCTCTCAAATAACCACATTTCCTCAGATATTTGAGCTATTTTGGAGAGCATAAGGATAAGGGTTGAGAAAGCCCCTTCTATTGAAACTTAAGGAAGGGAAGTCAAAGTTGTTATTGCTCTTGGTCCCCAGAGTTTGCACCTCCCGAAGGAAGTGCTACTGGAAAAGCTTCTGTATTTATTCACTTTAAATATTTATTTTAATTAATTTTTCATAGTAACATTTCCAAATAATTGAAATGTTCTTCATTGCTATTGGAAGGTCACCACTCAAATCAAATGTTCTATCATGTGGTAAGTCACTCCTAGGAAGAATGATAAGCTCCTTTAAGGTGCATCAGGTATTTCAGGTTCACGATTCATCTGCTTTGGGGGAAAGTATTATTTCCTGGCACATGTTTACATGCTGTAGTTTAAGCCATTTATATAATAGTAAATTATAATGTGACTGCAGCAAATGAAATTCATACAACTCCAGGAGTTATGCTTAGGGAATAGTTGACTCATCTAGTCAGATCTGGTTCATTGTTCTTTAACTGCTAGGTAAAAAAGAGAAATAACCATTTAAAAATTGTGTCAAATACTGAGGAAACATATTAATACTGAGCAGAAATGTATGTTAAAAAATAATGTATAGGAGTAAGCAGAAAGGACTAAATTGCCAAATTTCTCTAGATGTTTTCAAATATTTTGACTTAGGAAGTGTTAGATGAAATGTTATTACAAAAAAAAACTAATGGGACAGCTCTGTCTTTAAAAAGAGTCTCTTTCAGCTTCCAGGATCTGAAGATCCAGTTTTACCTTTTCCCTTACCCTGCTTAGCTCTGTTTCCTATCATAGAATTCTGGGAAAGTATTGGTGGAAATCTGTTGCCGGAAAAGGTGCTGTCTGTAGCATACTTCTCAATTTGTCTCTTTTTCCCTTATTTTCATCATCTTCATGATCACCTAGGTGACCAGAATTGTTTCATTTGCATTCTTATCAGACTAATTGCTTCCAGGAGGCCTTTGGGTGACGCACAGATGGTTGGTGTTGCCATAATCTTGAAGGTAATCAAATATCACACCACAGAGGAAGTCTGATGTACACAGACCAAAGTGGCTTCCAGAAAAATGGGCTGGACTTTTTGTGAGAACCATGGAGATTCTGAACTGACACCTATAGGATCCTCTAAGACAGGTTTTTAGAGGCTTCTTTGATATATAATCTCATTTCTGACTTATCCACATATGCATTTTTACAGCTTATATCTCTGTTTGGGCTCTCTTTGATTGGAGTTGGCCCAAAGTTGCATTATATTCTGTAGGACTGAACTTCAGACCCAAATGAAGATAAGAGACTTTTAAAAAGGAGGTAATTGAAGTACTCACTTAGGGTTGATTCTTAGCAGAGAAAAACCAAGGAAAAGCACAGAAGGTAGCATCTCTGTTCATACCAGGCCCCTCATTCCCACCACAAACCATACACACACATACTACCACCACTACTGAGTACCATCATTATAGTGAGTTGCTGATATTATGCTACATCTTTAAGCATTTAGGGTTAGAAAAAAATTAAGAATCACGAATCCAAATTTCTCACCCAACTTTATGTATGTGCTAGTAGTAATGTAGTTCTCGTTGCATCTCTATTTATAGCCTAACAAAATGTGATGGCATGAAAAAAAAAATAGAGACTCCAAAATATATGTTGTATGAAGTTGTCTTAGTAATTTACTTAAGATTTTTACTTGTACTTTTATATTGCACAGGTTTATAACTTTAATTTCCTCTATTGATGAGGAAGACATCTGTTTAACAAAGTTGTACAGAACTGAAATGTAATTTACAACCCCACTGTGTGTGTTAGTCACTCAGTCGTGTCCGACCCTTTGCAGCCCCACAGAGTGTAGCCTGACAGGCTCCTCTGTCCATGGTATTCTCCAGGCAAGAATACTGGAGTGGCTTGCCATTCCCTTCTCCAGAGGATCTTCCTGACCCAGGAATCAAGCCCTGGTCTCTGCATTGCAGGCAGACTCTTTACTGTTTGAGCTGCAGTGAAGTCCTTTATCTTCTCTACATATCAACTAAATCTGTAAATGTAGAATTTTTATATTCCAGAATTTTAACTTATTAAGCATGCTCATTTTAGATATAGAGGTAGTACATTGATACTCATTTATTCTTTCTTTAATTTTCAAAGAAATGTCATGAAACAGGCATTGTATAATTGAGATCAGAATGCAACATCTGGCATGCCCTTTCTTGATTTTCCTTTTCTTGTATCTTATCTTTTCTCTGATATTAAGGAATAATGGGGCACTAGGACTTTCAACTAAAGATGGCATTTGATGCCAAGTGAGAATTATTGTATTTTAAGTTTGTCTTTATTGCATGCTTCATAAATCTGGTAGCTGGGCTAGTGTTTAACTGTATAAATACACATTAGATGTTACATGTGAATGGATTAATATATTTTTGATAAAATATTAATTTATTTTTCCTCTGTATGTATTTTTATGATCTATGACTGAAGTTAACCATGATTAAATTTTGGGAAAAACGTGAAAATGCACTCATTTTAGATCTCAATTTGGGAGATTTTGTTCACATTTATTTCATAGTTTATTAATGTAATACCTAAAACCTACATTTTAAGTTTCAGAATTTAACTAACATACTAACCCAAATTCTCTGAATATAAGTGGAAGAAAACACCTAAGTAGGATCATGAAATCATGCTGAAGATATTTTCAAATGGGTAAACTTTGTTGTAACTGAAAAAATGAAAAAATATTCTCTTTTTGATCTGGGGCTGGGATTGGAGGAGTAGATGGGCAGCTCAGTAGTTTAGGATATAAAGGAAGTGAAAGAAGGAATGTTTGGAATGCAGTTATCATGGTTTATGGTCTACAAGCTATATCTAGGTTAACTTTAAGGTAAAATTTAATATTATTAGTAGCAAATAGTTAAGGGCCCTTAATGATAAACTATAGACTTCTGGCTTACTCTAATACTTTTTGAAACATGTATAATATCATATGTGAAACGAATCGCCAGTCCAGGTTCGATGCATGATACAGGATGCTTGGAGCTGATGCACTGGGTTGACCCAGAGGGATGGTATGTGGAGGGAGTTGGGAGGGGGGTTCAGGATGGGGAACACGTGTACACCTGGGGCGGATTCATGCTGATGTATGGCAAAGCCAATACAATATTGTAAAGTAATTAGCCTCCAATTAAACAAAATAAATTTATATTAAAAAATAAATATCAGGATAGGATCACTAAAAAAAATTAATGAAAATTCTTGAGAACTTCATTTTAAAACCTCATTAACTCTTTTGATAATATACTTTGTTTGTGTCTTTAATCCAGTACTTGAGAATATGTTTCAAATGGTGGAAAACATACTGAAAACTTACTTTGCTTAGTGATCTTTGTATCTGAAGAAGAGTATATGGGAGAAGGAGTGTGCTATGTGAGTGGGTGTCTTTGTGTGTGTGTGTCTATAAGTTTGTTTCTATAGCTCATAGTGTGAAGTGTTAGCCACAGTCATGTCTGACTCTTTGTGACCCGATGGACTGTAGCCTGCCAGTAATTCTTCTGTTGATGGAATTCTCCAGGCAAGAATACTGGAGAGGGTTGCCATTTCCTTCTCCTGGATCTTCCTGACCCAAGGATCAAACCAGGGTCTCCTGCATTACAAGGAGATTCTTTACCCTTTGAGGCACCAAGGGAGCTCATAAGGGAGATGCAAATCAAGGAATTAGAAATCTGAATATGATGAGATAGTGGAAACTGGGCATGATGCTACAAAGAAATAAACAAGTATTCCAAAATTTACATTATACCACTGCCACAGTACTTTGGACACCTGATGCAAAGAGCTGATCATTGGAAGAAACTCTGATGCTGGGAAAGTTTGAGGGGAAGAGGAGAAAGGTGCAGCAGAGGATGAGATGGATAGATAGCATCACCGACTCAATGGCATGAGTTTGAGCAAACTCTGGGAGATAGAAAGGATAGGGAAGACTCAACTGCTGCAGTTCATAGTTGAAGTGCAAAGAGGGGGTTGCAAAGAGACAGACATGACTTAGCTACTGAACAACTGTCACAATACGAATAAAAAATACATTTAGAATAGCAATTCTATTGTATTTCCTTATACTTTTCACCTCCCCCTCCCAAGTAATATGAGACTGCTTATAACAAAAGGCATATCAAATAAAACAAAATAGGATTACCGAGAGGAAATAATACAAAAAGAAGACGAAAACCAGGATGCTCAATGGGATGGTTACCCTGTTATCCTGTTATCAGGTCTAACCCAGCTAGCTGTGGGCTCCTGAACTGACATGTAAAAATAGGAAGTGTTACGGGTCTCTGGCGTTCATTGAGGACAAAATACAACCGTATCTCACAGGGAGTTTTTCATTGACCTAACTCAGATAAAATTTTCACATGTTCTTTTAAAAATTATGTTTTATAATGTGGTGAATATTTTCCTTATAAATAGTCCAAGTAAATGTAGAAGCATATTCCCCAAGGCTTTTCTTATATGGACCTTAGTACATGTCAAAGGCTGTCTAGTGTATATGCAGCATATTAGGCAGCAAGATGGAAAAAAATTGGTGCAAGTCTAGAACAGACAAAATTGATTTCAGGGTTAGGGGAGAAAAGTTCAAGGAAAATGTTTCTCTCTGTTCTAAAAATAATTGAAAAATTGTACGCAGTAAGCCTTTTTGTCTTGATTCTTAAGACCAAGAATTCCTTTTCCCTGAAGTATAAGTCTGCCTCTATTATCTTTCTTTATCTGTTCTATTTCCCTCTATGCAGAAAGAAAACAAGGTAAATGACCAAATAAGTCCAAGGGCTAACAAGATTCACTCCATAGTGATTATATAAATGTATTCTGCTGCTGCTGCTGCTGCTGCTAAGTCGCTTCAGTCGTGTCCGACTCTGCGCGACCCCATAGACGGCAGCCCACTAGGCTCCTCTGTCCCTGGGATTCTCCAGGCAAAAATACTGGAGTGGGTTGCCATTTCTTTCTCCAATGCATGAAAATGAAAAGTGAAAGTGAAGCCGCTCAGTCGTGCTGGACTCTTAGCGACCCCATGGACTGCAGCCTACCAGGCTTCTCCGTCCATGGGATTTTTCGGGCAAGAGTACTGGAGTGGGTTGCCATTGCCTTCTGCATCTACTTAAAAGTCAGATTTCAGTCTTCAGTTGCATAAATGTAAAATAAAAAAAAGTGTTAGTCATTCAGTTGTGTCCGACTCTTTGCGACCCCACGGACTGTAGCTCACCAAGCTCCTCTGTCTGTGGGATTCTCCAGGCAAGAATACTGGAGTGGGTTGCTATGCCCTTCTCCAGGGAATCTTCCTAACCCAGGGATCAAACCCAGGTCTCCTGCATTCCAGGCAGATTCTTCACTGACTGAGCCACTAAAGTCAATTCTACAGAGGAAAGGCAAAAATTGAAAAAAAAAAAAAAAAAAAGGAAACTAAGTCATTTAAAATATTTTAATTACCAAGTCAAAGGAAGCTATGGAAAATCCGAGAAAGACAAAATTTTTATAGAAGCTTATGATCTTAGATCAGGTATGAAATAAGACAATTACAAAATATCTATGTCATACCAAAAAGAGTGGAAAATGTAAGTGTATTATCATAATTACCAGTTATAAATAAGTAAGTTGTTCATTATTTCCATTGAAAGAACAAACTGACAAACAACATCTATTCAATGTGTGAATGATTCAGTTAATAGCTTTTCATGCCTCATTTCTGACACTTTTTTGAGAGACATAAAAATATTGAAGTGATTGAAATACACGGTGCTGGAGTGACTTGCACATAATTTATTATTAACTGTTACTCTTATTTCTAAAAAAAAGTCTTAATTTTTTTTCCCCAGAATGAAATAGCTTAAATGCTAGTTGCCTCAGGGTTTGTTTTGGTAAGAACATTACCATCTGGTAATTTCATAACCAGTAACAGCTGAATGATTCCCAGGGAGCTCAGTGGCAAAGAATCTGCCTGCCAGCTCAGGAGATGTGGGTTTGATCCCTCAGTCGGGAAGATCCCCTAGAGGAGGAAAGGCAACTCACTTCAGTACTCTTGCCAAGAAAATCCCATGGACAGAGGAACCTGACGGGCTACAGTCCGTGGAGTCACAGTCAGACGTGATTGAGCGACTGAGTGTGTAAAACAGGTGAACAGTGGTGCATACTTTTCATGTATTAAAATTTTATACTGGTTTTCCTGAGGAGAGTGGTGTTTTCTCTGGAACACCATGGCTCTAGGGAGAAGTGGGGATGTCCTGTAGTGATTTCTTTTTATCTAATTGTCCATTATAGTACCATATATAAATACACTCCAGTGGATGACTTTGAATCACAGATGATTTGACAGAAATAATTTTAAGATATATTTTAATATTTATATATATTTTTTTAGCAATTCCCATTTGTAAACTTCTAGATCTTTTGTAAATATACATGTATAGTCATTTAAAGCCAAGTTATTGGTTATTCAAGGGATTTGTGGAAGTCCTAAAATACAGCCATGAGACAAGAGTTGCTTTTATGAAAAATGTCAAAAGATTACAAGGGAGCTTTGAGCATTATACAAATTTTTTAGGCTCTGGGATATTCAATTTATGGAAAAAAGGATTTATTTACTCTGGAAACTAGGTTTGGTTGTCAGATCTTGAACTTAGTTAAATAATATAACCTTATTTATATTTTTTTGTGCTCTAATAAAACTGCATAATATTGTATAATTGGGCAATTTATGTTGCAAGATAAATTGATATAAACTTCCCTCTTCAAGTCTTGTCACCCTTGCTCACTATGTAAGCAGACATGTATGTATCATGTATCACTCAAGGAAATGGTGGAGAAAAGGAAAAAAGGAAGCATACATAGACATGGAAAAGATACTTAAATATATTAATCATTGTATAATTTATTTAGGGCCCTGAAACTAATTGTCCCTTTTTAAATTTTCTGTGAAAGTTACTTATGGTATGTCCTAATGAAATGGATAAAATGAATGCTATTTTATTCATGGAATTCAAAGGCATGATAAATTATTTCAGTCAAGTATTACTTAGAATTACATCTTCATAAATTTATTTTAAACCCTTATTTAATTTTTGTTTATTTCTGCTCTTTTACTTATTTTCTTTTGATTTCTATTTAGTAAACATTTTCAAACTATAATTTTTTAAGGGAATGTGTTTATAGCAAATTTAGTATGCATTGGCAAATTTAACAGCAATAATAAAATGTAGCCTGTTCTAGTCTTACCAGCTGAAAATATTTAATTACGCAAGTGTTTTAGTCCATAAATTGTCACAAGTCCTTTTGGAAGTAGATGGGGTACAAGCTTGAAAAGGAGTGGTAGAAATCATCGAAGCCTTTTATTTCGGCTAGCATTATGAACTATGAGCATGGAATTTCCAGCTAGCAGATGGAGATCTGATAGTGTTTCTCAAAGCCTCTCTGGAGATGGTCCAATTATTTGCCATCACCATTCCATCCTGCTCTTATTGCGCTCAGGAATGTAAATGTCAGTATTTCACACTAATTGTAACAGGGCCTCATGAATTGAAAAGCAAATTAATTTTCTTTGTAAACCAACTTGAGTTTCCCAGACTAGATATTGCTGCTTCTTAATAGGACTTAAGGACAGTCATGAAACTTCAGAAACCTCAATGCTGCTGTAATTTTATAGTCATTAAAAAATTATACAAATTTTTTTAAATTGGGCAAAACTATATACCCTGCATATGTAACATTTCAAAAATATTCAAAACACTCACACTAGGAATACTTTAGGTATTTAATAGAAATGGTTCCAGTCTAATAAATCTAGTATTATGGGCTCATTTACTACAATACAGCATGGGCCATGCTATAGATAACTATCTAGAGTAAAAATTAATATGAAATTTATTTTAGAAAAAGATTATTTGAATGTAATACACATTTCACATCCATATTTTGAATTGTCATGACTACCTTCATCATATTACACTTCATAATTCACAAGAATGTTTTAGGGGACCATTAAGACACACGTTCTTCGGTATTCATTAAAATAGCATTTGTCAATATCAATTCTCCTCATGTTAATATCAATATATTCTGGAATTCTAATACTAAAAATATATATATATTTATAAGTGGGAAAATCACAAAACTGTGCCTTGAACTAAATACTGAATTTGCTTCAACTGTTTTGGCTCAGTTTAATGCAAGTTGCATTCTTAAGAATTTAATAAGAAATTGCCTTAAACACCAAACAAGCAATGAAATCCTTTGGGAATATTGGTAGTCTCATCAGAGAGGAATTTGTTAAGGGAAAATCATATTTTAAAAAGTGAAAAGTTAATGATGCTGAACACCTACCAGAACAGCTGTGCTTATTACTGTATCAGATGAACTGACCACTTTACTAATATTTCTCACTTTCTAAAAGAATTGTTTGATAGAATAGAATACAAAAGACCCTACATATATCCTAAATTTCATTTACTTTCAATATCAGTCATGTCATAACCAGTAAGTGGTGAAAATTTGAATTGCACAGGCAAATACAACTCTTCTACATTTTCCCACAGATTTCTGAGGTCTGAACTGCAAAATAGGCTTTCACTCACACACACACACACACACACACACACACACACACAAGATTTACATGGGGCATGTTAAAAACAAAGCATCTAACAATCCATTACATTTATTTATTATTTAACAAAATTCATGTATCCTGAACTTACCGTGGAATGGCTAAATTTAATCCTCATGATTTGAGGATTAAATTTAGAAGATCGTGGAAGGGGAAATTTAAAAAAAAAATCTTCTTTAGTAGTTATATGTGGAAAGAAACTGAGGAGCTAACTGTTGGAGGAAAATACTAGATGATTTTCACTTTATCGCCTATCTTAGTCCTTGGCGTATTATAGTAAAAGCTGAATAAATTAATACTTATTTGATTGAATTGGATTAAAAACACCAAGATAATTGTGGGTATAATATAAAAGATAATCTCTATACAAATAAAAATACTTTGAATGAAAATTGTACCTGTGAATGAAAATGTATAACTATCAAGTGGACACAGAGATACCTGCAAGTTAATAGTTCAAATGACAAGCAAAATTTGATGGAAAGAGGTTTCTCAGCCTCATTTGTGGTTTAAAAAAATAACAGCTTTATTGACAGTTGTTTGTACTTAAAAGGCAGAAATAATTCAGCTTATTTTGTTAAATTTTGATATTTGTCAAAAAAATAAAAATATTTTTTGATATTTTGTCTCCTTGGAAGGAAAGTTATGACTAACCTAGACAGTATATTAAAAAGCAGAGACATAACTTGGCCAGCAAAGGTCCGTCTAGTCAAGGCTATGGTTTTTCCAGTGGTCATGTATGGATGTGAGAGTTGGACTATAAAGAAAGCTGAGTGCCGAAGAATTGATGCTTTTGAACTGTGGTGTTGGAGAAGACTCTTGAGAGTCCCTTGGACTGCAAGGAGATCCAACCAGTCCATCCTAAAGGAGATCAGTCCTGGGTGTTCATTGGAGGGACTGATGTTGAAGCTGAAACTCCAATACTTTGGCCACCTGATGCGAAGAGCAGACTCATTCAAAAAGACTCTGATGCTGGGAAAGATTGAGGGCAGGAGGAGAAGGGGACGACAGAGGATGAGATGGTTAGATGGCATCACTGACTCAATGGACATG
Organism: Capra hircus; assembly: GCF_001704415.2. Taxonomy (NCBI): domain Eukaryota; kingdom Metazoa; phylum Chordata; class Mammalia; order Artiodactyla; family Bovidae; genus Capra; species Capra hircus. The sequence goes on from NC_030835.1 coordinate 22,021,033, forward strand.
GGTGTTTGTAGACTCTGGGAGTTGGTGATGGATAGGGAGGCCTGCTGTGCTGCAGTTCATGGGGTTGCAAAGAGTTGGACACGACTGAGCGACTGAACTGAACTTGATATTTTGTGAAATATTTTACTATAGTAAAAATAATATCGAGTAAATGTGAATTTTAGTAGTGGGTCTGTTTTCTTTTCCCAAAATGATATTGATCATGGCCTTTAATCATGTTCTATTTCAGTTTCTTTATTTGCAAAATGTAGCAATCAAAGATAAAAATTGTGTTTATTTTTGGAATAAAAATTATGGTTAGTATTCACCAATTTTAACATAAAGACTGAAAAGGTTTTAAAAAGATAGTAAAGTAACTTGTAGACCATTTTTTCTACCTGATGCCAAACAGTAATTTGAGGATGTTATTATTGTTAGCTTCTAAGAAATTATTTGATTTAATTCACAAAATTGTTTTAAATGAATAAAGTTGGCTGAATCAGTTTTCAAAATGCTTTATGAACATTTTACTGAAACAGACATAACATTTTCCACAAAGGATTAATATAAGTTACCACTTCCCCACCCCAATGAATTATAAACACAATGGATAAATTTCAGTATAAAGAGAAATAGAGTTGAGGAAAAGCTGAAAAATATTTATGTCCATGTAGAAAGGCCCAAAGTTTGCTATGGCCAGAGCAAAATTTGGGTCTGAACTGAAAGGCAATCAGGAAAACCCTGAGCTTTGTGTTTCTATATCCGTTTCTATGCCAGAGAAGTACAACTCTAACATTACTATTGGGATAACAAACCTACATAAAATAAAAACATAATGTTCTTTCTTCGCTCTCCTCTTTTTTTTTTTCATTTTACCCAGATGAATACTGTTAGTCTTCTAGTCTTTAGTTCTCACTTTTGCCCAGAATTATGCTCAACAACTCTTAACTTTGACTTCACCTGCACATAATTGTGTGCAATGGCAGATACTCGAGTTAGCTTGGATTTTTTTTGTTTTTTTCTTATGTGAATGTCTTTTATGGCTCAGTCCATAAACTCCTTGAGAATAGGGACTGTATCATATACCTTTTATCTCTCTCAAAGATTCCTGCTTTCCGGTAGGCATGTATTAGGTGCCTGGATAATATGGATAAATGGATAATAAACACATCATTATATTGGTGACTTCAGTCATAGCCTTAAGTGAATAGACATTAAGTGTTTTGTGTATGAAGCCAACTTTAAATGGGCAGTTAGTAGGGGTCAGTTTGTCTATATATCATTTGAATTTGAATTCTTGTTCCTCAGTTTAATAGAAGTATGTTACATCATCACTTTGAGCATCATTTTCCTTATCTTTTTAAGGGCTAGTAATAGTATTTACTTCTACAGTTATTGTTTAATCATAGTTGGAGAAGGAAATGGCAACCCATTCCAGTGTTCTTGCCTGGGAAATCCTATGGACAGAGGAGCCTGGTGGGCTATAATCCATGAGGTTGCAAAACAGGTATGGCTTAGCAACTAAACAACAATTAACCATATTAGTGAGTATTAGATGATTTAATTCAAGCACAATGTTTAGAAAAGTAAACATTCATTAAGTGCTGTTTTTTAGTTGCTAGGTCATGTCCGACTCTTTGTGACCCCAGGCATGGTAGCCTGCCAGGCTCATCTGTCCGTGGGATTTCCCAGGCAAGAATACTTGTGTGGGTTGCCATTTCCGTCTCCAGGGGATCTTCCTGACCCAGGGTTCCAACCTGCGTCTCCTGCATTGTAGGTGGATTCTTTACCACTGAGCCATCTGAGAAGCTCTCATTGTTAATTATTATCATTTTGTCTAGTGCTTAGTATTAAGTTATTATTTCTGGAGATTATATAGAACTTCCTTCTGGTAGAAGTTATAGAGCATGTCAATTGTCTGTCCTCAGTAAGTGAATGTATATGACAGTAAGACCATGTCATCACTATAGAGAATTATATTTATAGACTCAGTAGCTTAAAGGCTTACACTTACCTGAAATCTATATTTGATTATTAAGTTTAAAAGAAGTGACCCAAACTACAAGTTTATTTTTGTTACTTAAAGTGCTTATCTGTTAGAAGACTCTTCTACCTATCCCTTCATGGTACAGAGGAGCCTTGACGGCTATAGTCCATGTGGTTGCAAAGAGTCAAACATAAATGAGAGACTTTCATGTATGGTCATACCAAGCTGTCACATTGCGTTCACACATTTTCATCACATAATTGGAATCAAAGGCAAGGAAAACATTATTAAGGGCTACTACCCCAACCTTATGTTATTCTTCCACAAAACGATGAAGTATGACAAGGGTTCATTGTGAAATAGCCATGACTAAAATCCAACATTGGTCCAAGAAACTCAAGTTTGAAGTTTGTTAAAGAGGAACTTGTGAAGACTTCTGAAGAATGTTCAGTGTACTAAACTTAAGATTTAATCAAACCCAAACATGAAAAATTGTTGACTTTACAAAGATCTCAACTTTTTCTCCAGATGGCAATTCAGAGATATTCAGTGTCTTCCCCACGATCTCTTTTACATAAGTATAGTCAGACTAGAGCTAAAATTGGTCTCTAGGGTCTTGTCTCAGGGCAATAATTTCCTTCTTTTATAAATTAATGTAAAATAAGACCTATAGATAATGTATATTACAAGTGTCTTCATCAAGAAAAGCTAGAGAGGAATTTGAAACATATTTCCAGCTCTACTGTGGTGGACATGCTATTCTAATAATTGCTTTATAGTGGAGTAAAATGATAGGGTGGATCTAATCTTTCACATTTTCATCAGACTGTTTGGGGCATTGTATTTATAGATCTATAACTGAAAGCAACTATATCGTTGATGTAAACCAGTAAGAACAGATGAAGAATATTTAAAACAATTCATTTCTCAACATCAGAATTTGACTTGACTAGGTATATATGAATTAATGTAATTACTTACAGTTGAAAGCAACAGTTTGAGGCTTTTATTTGGACTATTTCAAAATTGATCTTGAAAAGAGCATTTGGTATTTAGTTTGAATCTTTTATTCTGATTTATCAGTTTTCTCTGGAGAAGTAATGGTGATAGTTTCAAAGTATTTTTTATCCTTAGTATTCTCTCTTCTGGTAGAACTAATTCTATCTATTTGATACATATTGTTATCACAAATATGTTTGCTTTTATGTCCCTGATATCCATATTGGTTTTTACATATTGGCATTTGATGGCATAAATGTTATTGTAAATTTTAATTACTAGTCTTAATTTTTAGAACTAACTGGAAGGTTATCTAATGAGAATGAATAACATTTCTTTTACTTACCTCTCAATATGTGTAATGTTTTTGTCCTCTTCATTGTACTTTATCATCTCTTCAACCCAGAAACAAGGAACATCTTTATTTTCTCAAATCAGAATTACTTTAGATGTTTCAGATGTAATTTCTGTATGCCAGGATGAACAGATATAATGATATTAGATTTAGGATGCTTAAGCTTCTTTCTTAGCTGTATTTATTAATTGTTTTAAATTTAAGCATAGTCTTATCACAGTTGTAGTAGTGGCAATTTTTAGTAGAATTGTGACTTATAAGAGTATTTCACTGGCTCTTGAATCCCACATGGAGTATAAAAGAAAAAAAAAATTTTAACATGGCTGCTACATGTTCAGGTAGTGTGAGAAAATAAAATGATAATGCATCTTCCCAATTATATAACTTTGGCCTTGTACAAGTTTAGGGAGAAACAGAAGAGATTGTTAGTCCAGTGGTTTAATAAAAAGCTCCTAGAGACATTAATGGAATCAAGACACTATTTAATAATTGTTTGCTAATAGCTGAGACTGAGGAAGTTTTATTTGAAGATGTGAGTTTAAAAATAAAAGTTTTATTTGGCCACCTGTATGTAATGATGAAAACATTTCTGTAAGTAATGATGCTTCTACAAAAAAAAAATCCCTACATAAACTTACCACAGGGAATATTCTGCAACCCACGTGTGAAATTGCCAGTTAACCATGATTGGTCTGTTTTTGACATTGTCATTTGCACTGAGTTCTTTACTGACCATCTATACAAATTTTGCTTCATTTGCCAACATTCCCTCCATCTTTGACTAACTGAAGTTTGTATTGTGAATATCTACTGATCATATTTTTGTTTCAAGTTTATAATATAGCTAGGAAGATTGGAAATGAAAATACAATATGAGTATTTAGGAGTACATATTTTTTGAGGAGCTTCTTTCAAATCTTTATCCTTTTTAGGAAACAGTGTATAAGACTTCAAGAAAATAATGGGTATTTCTTTCCGTTAAGTTGCAGACTTGGGGTACTGAAGGAAATCTACACAGTGCGAAATAGCTTATGCAATTTTTTCTGTTTAGGAATAGAAAAGCATGTTCTTTTCCTCATTTCTACACCCCTTATTAAAATATCTGAGCATAATTATAATGGTTATAGTCTTTGTTTAACATTTGAAAATGTGTTATTGGGTAGTAGGAGCACATCCTTAGAGTCAGGAGAACTGGATTTGGATCTCCAAGTCTACTGTGTAAGCCTTGGCAAATCAACTACAATGATTCTTAGTTTTCTTTAAAAAAAAAAATAGTGGCTGTATCTATTTCCTAAGTTAGTTTGCGAATGATATAAGGACAGCACAACGCCTATTACATCGTAAATTAAGTCTTTCCTGTCTCCTCAACTCCAGTTTTTCAACTGTTAGATTATTATCCATGAAAGTAAATCATTTAAGTGAATAACCCAACTAATTTAGGATGGTTTTCCGATATTTCTGTTGCAAGAGCTAGTGGGGAACAAAAATCTATAAATAACACAGTTTGTCAGGAAACAATCTGACCATTTTGTATATAGTTGTCCTTTGTTGTACATTCTTCTAATCAAGAAAAATGTTCGGCAGGCTTAGCAAACTGGATTCACATTGGAATAGGAAATTACGAGGATAATTGTAGACTAGAATAAAAAGTAACTGAATGGTTTAGTAAAAGTAAGTTCATCTGAATAATATTTTGCAAAATTTAACATGACTCAGAGATTAACTCCAGAGATTCTGATTCAGTAAATCTAGTATAGATCCAGGGGATTTGGGCTCATTTTGTTCTATTAATAGTAACTTTGAGGCTATGTTTAAACTAATGAATAGAAAACAAGTTTAAATTAACCAATAGAAAAATATATATAGCTGTCACCTTTACCCATTCATATTATTTAAATACTGTTTTTCATATTGCTGTTTTAATCGGTCAGTTGTATCCAACCATTTGTGACCCCATGGACTGCAGCCCGCCAGTACATGGGATTTTCCCAGGCAAGAATACTGGAGTGGGTTGCCATTTCTTTCGCCAGGGTATCTTCCTGACCCAGGGATCGAACCTGCATTTTCTGCATTGGTAGGCAAGTTCTTTACCAATGAGCCACCAAGGAAAATTGTTTTTCAATTTAGTCCAGACAATTAAACTCAGTAAATGAAAATGACTGAAAATAATCACTCTTCAGTGTCTATAGACCTGCTCAAAACTAGAGATAGTCCTTTATTTTATTCAGTCTGAGGCAAAGACTGCATCATAGAACCTTTAAGGCCATGCAGTACAAGTGTGCTGCGTAACTCACATGAGATATTTGGAATCAGTTTAAAAGAACTGAATTACTGAGTGGTGTTTCAGATTAGAAAGCAAGAAGAATTTACTTCAAGGATACTTTTTCACATAGTCATTTGATATATTTGAATTATTATTTGATTTATACAAAATAAAATTTCACTTAGTTTGTTGGGAAGACAGATATCATATAAAACAAAGTATATAAATATTTGGGAGAGAGGAGGAAGGAATTCAAGAGTTCTCTAAGTCCTAGATGACTGGGGCACTCACCGTCCTTATTAGAAAGGTAAATAATCAGCTGTGGACTTTTTCAAACATTGATTTTAACCCTAACTTAAAAATGTTACATAGAAGCAGCCTCCTATCTCATAATAAAATCATAATGTAAGTCATGAGAGATCTTTACAAATAACCCATCACCATTTGATATATATATATATTTAAATTTTTCAGATGTTTCTTCTCTATTAGAGTTAATAGTAAATGAAGGGCTTCCCAGATGTCACTAGGGGTAAGGAGCCTGGCTGCCAGTGCACGAGACATAAGAAGAGACTCAGGTTCCATCCCTGAGTTTGGAAGGTTCCCTGGAGGAGGAAATGGCAACCTGCTCCTGTATCTGTGCCTGGAGAATCCCATGGTCAGTGGAGTCTGGCAGGCTGTGGTCCATGGAGTCAGAAGGAGTCAGAAACAACCGAAGCAATTTAGCACAGTAAAATGAAGAGTTTTGAAAGCCTGGAACCCCTGCCCTTGGTACCTCTCTAGTTAGGGACAGCTGTGGTGAGTTGACGGAGAAGGCAATGGCACTCCATTCCAGGACTCTTGCCTGGAAAATCCCATGGACGGAGGAGCCTGGTGGGCCGCAGTCCATGGGGTCACGAGTCGGACACGACTGAGCAACTTCACTTTCACTTTTCACTTTCATGCATTGGAGGAGGAAATGGCAACCCACTCCAGTGTTCTTGCCTGGAGAATCCCAGGGACAGGGGAGCCTGGTGGGCTGCCGTCTATGGGGTCGCACAGAGTCGGACACGACTGAAGCGACTTAGCAGCAGCAGCAGCAGCAGTGGTGAGTTGAAGGTAAAAAAGTTGTTGGAGGCTCTTACTTACTGCAAGACCAACTGTTCTCAATTTCTTATTCTATAATCCACTCATCTGGACCTTGGGATTTTTTATGTATTATGAAATTATTATATTTTTACCCAGAGTAATAAATTGTTAAGAGCTATACCAATGTAAGATGTTATGGTATCTACTTTAGAGATTTCTCATCTTCTTTCCTGAGGTTGAATATCTGCTGGTCGTGTTACTTTTCCCTTCATGTGCTACTGTCTAACAGTTAGAAACTCTACATCAGATTTTTCTTTTTTCCAGTTTACAAATCATTCACATCAGGTACCTGCTTTCATGCTTTCTGTTTCTTTACTTATTTTTAATGTTTAGTAAGGGATAGAGAAAAACAAATATATGTTTTTAATGTCATATACAGTGATTTTATTTTAGAAAATATTTTTGCAAAAAAGATTTTGCTATTTCTAAGCAGTTTGTGGAGTCATGCTGATCTGATTTCAAGTCAGGATTATGCTGTTTCTCTTAAATGTTAAATCTGGGCAAGTTTTCTTTTCTTCTAAAAATATAATTTCATATTAAAATATGTCTGATTTTATGGTTTTGGAAATAGGGATAGAGATGATAAAAATGAATTGATCAAGAATATGATTTACTTATTAGTGTATGTTTCATCATTTGTACATCAGTTTGGATGAATTGCTTTTCATTTTTGTTGGCAGGAGAATAGAGAAAATTCTTCTTTATTCCCTATAGGTATAAGAATTCATGGTTCAATAATTACTTTTTGCTGAAACAAAAAAGGAAAAAAGAAAATTATAAAGGTTTTCCCAAATAGCTCTGAATTGAACCTGAGTTTAATTGAACATGTGCTAAACGTATATTCAACCTTACACACTGAATCTGTCTCTCCATCCATGGGATTCTCACTGGAGTGGGTTACCATTTCGTTCTCCAGGGGATCTTCCTAACCCAGGGATTAAACCTGGGTCTCCTGCATTGGAGGCAGATGCTTTAACCTCTGAGCCACCAGGGAAGCCCCTTATAACTATACACAAAATCTCAGTTTTGATCTTTTTCTTTTACCTTGTGCTTCTCAATTTTATTCTGTACCTTGGGGCCTGTATACATCTAATTCCCAGAAGCAACAATTCTACACACTTACAAACAATATGATTTGTTAAGAAACTGATGACTTGTTATACTTTCTGAATAGAGTTTTAATGTGAGAGCCCAGCGTAGCATACAGAGATTCCATTTAGCTCATATATTATACAGATAGAGGAACTGATTTAAATTAGGGATGACTAAACAACATATCAAACATTTTTAAAAATTCTGTTTACTATCTGGAAATTCTCTGGCCCTAATTAGAGAGGGAAGGCTTTTAGATTAGCGGAAAGACTAATAGGATATGGTCTGAATTTTCAGAGTAGGTCAGTTCCATCAATTATTAGCCCTATGTTCTTAGGCAAGTTTCAACTTTTTTGAGATTAGTGTGTCTTCATTGATTATAAAGGCATAATGTGAAATGTGGTTTGTAAACCTCAAAACACTGCATAAATTTGTTTGCGGCCATTGCTATTACTGTAACCACACTGGGCTAAACTGCATTTTTCAACTCCAAATACAGAAGCATTTCAGTTGTTTAAATAAATGAATAGTAAGTAGGGAGACATGGAGTGGTTAGAAAGAAGAAATAGGAGATTATTGAATCGTGAAAAAGATAAGTTAGAAATAAGATTTTAGACACAAATATATAAATTGCAAATATAAATATTCCAGATATAATCTCCATTAGCAGGTTTTCATTTTCCCCCAGCACCCACACCCCTGGGTATGGTAGAATAAAAATTAAGCAAACCAGTAACCCAGCACTTTTTTTTTTTCCCCTGTTAAAGGTCCATTGGGTTTAATTTCAAATATGAGGAAAACAAAAATTCTAAGTTTACTTGGCTCTTACTGTATGTAGCTTATAGTAAGTCCTCAGATACACAGAGCTATGGTTCCAAGGTGTATGCTTCTATTTCTAGTGGTTCGCTTTAGATGAGCTTAAGATGCCTAAAAAAGAAAGTGGTTTGGTTCAGGAAATAAAGGGCATATATTTGTGAGGCTCCCTGGAAACTTAAAATTTCTAAAAATGATTTGTCAATTTGAAAATGTCTGGAAAGATATATAAAGTACTCATTTACACAAATTAAAAGATATTTGAATCTTTGCAAGGACAACTTCTAATGAGAAAAATTTGCAAATGACATTTTGGTTTACGTAATAAATAAAATTTTGTATCTGATTTCAGATCCACACATAATAGATTCATAATTAATCCTCTATAGATTTGCTAACTGCAAAGCAAAATCCCAGTATAGAGGATTAAGAATATTCTGACAGTAATAAATTACAAGAAAATGAGAAATTGGAAAAAAATAGAGATTAAAATTAAACTGAAAATTACAAAAATTTTTGAATAGCAAATAATTTATGCAAAATATATTACAAAATCTGGAATGCAAAGTAGTTGATACAAGTACTGTGACATTTAGTTTCATTTAAATTAGTAAGTTTGCTCTTCCAACACTGTTTTTTTTTTTCTTCTGACTATATTTTCAACAAAAATTTGCTCTTCATTATTTAAATTCATTCTTCTTGAAGCTGCTCTTAAATTTGCAATGATAAACCTGCATAAAACTACAAATTTGAATTTCTTTGGAAGAAATACAAAATTAAATATTTGACATCAATTTTCACAAATTATTTTCTTCATTATTTTGACTGTCTTATCCCTATTAGATATAGTCTCAACCTATTTTTGATGTCATAAATAAAACATGGCAACATAAAAATGCACGTCTCCTAGTGTATCAGCAATTGAAACTTATATGTTTCACAAAACACAAAAGAATGTATGAATACCATAGATAAAATGACAATATTTTCAAACAGTAACCTGTGTCAAGCAAAGGACAGAAACAAGTTGATTATTTCAGCCTCTGAAAAGTTAAGTTTTCATAATTTGATTGAATTAGCTTTATAATACAATCAGATAATCAATATAGGATCCAGGGTGGTTTCAAATTACTCTGGTTATTTTTCAGATAATTTGGATGTGAACCTCATTATAAAATAGCAATATAAACAGTACAGAATATTTTAAGGATGTTTACAGTCTACTTCAGTGATAAAGTTCTTCACAATGGCTCTTGTTTATATTGAATGAGCTGTAAATATTTAGAGTTCTCCCCCAGGAGAAAATTGATGTAGCACACAAAGTGAAAATTTTCATATATATTTTCACACAAAGTGAAAATTTTCATCCCTTTGAGATGATCCTAAAATGTAGCCTCACCATTCTAAAGGAGAAATTGTTTTAAAAACCAGGCACATTTTGCCCAGACTGATGGTTATTTTTAGGTAAACCACTTAAGGTTAATTAAGAGAAAAATTTCTACTGTTCAATTATTATGCTTTATCCTCCCACCTTGGCCTAAAATAATGAGATGTTAACAAGTTTTTCTTTGTCCCTGGCAACTGTACCTTTTAAGTGTATCAAAATCTGTTGCTGTGGTTACGGCCTTTGTTTCCAGTGATGTTTTGTCCATGCTCCCCCCACACCCTAAACAATGGGTTACTCAAAAGAATGAAATAATGAGTCATTCATTCGGAAATATATTGTTAAAAATATCCCTCTTTATCATTACATTTCACTGCTTAGAAACTAGGCTGTAATTCAAGGCAACAGTTAATCTGAGAAGTGTTAAAAAAATCTTTGATTTTTTTTTTTCATTTATACGAAAAACCTGTCTATGTAATTGAAGAACTTCTTACAAGTCTTAACAATTAAACCCTTTTTGGTTAATGTATTATTTCTGGAACAAGTAGATAAAATTCTACGCAGTAAGCATGATAAAAATCGTGCATGTTTTGCACAGCACAGAATTTTAGAGTCAAGATTTCTGGGCACAAAAGCAGTAACAAAACAGTCCCTACAAAACTGAGTAACTCTGAATAACACAAGAAATAATGTTTGTTAATTTAAAATTTTAGAAACTGAAATGTAAAGTTTGTAAAGTAAAATGTAATTAAATTATGGTACTGTACATACCAATTGTTTCTGTAATTGAAACTTTACAATATGAAAAATACATTAGCTCTGTACAGTTTTTACAGATAGGTAGGATGAATTTTGAGGAAAAAAAAAGATTTTTTTCAGGTCATACTCTTTTTAAGTCAAAAAAATACTGCACAACTTAGCTAATTACAAAGTGTAGACTTGAAACAATTCATGTCTTCTTTATTTCATAAATCAATCTTGGATTTTTGTTTATTTTAACAGGGGATTGTGTTGTTTTTAGAGTCCACAATGAACAAATCTTCCTCATTTTGTCCTTGAGGTTACACAGTTTGGTGGCAACTCTTGGTTACCACTTGGCTCAGTTAAGCCAGCGGCTGTTTATGGTCAGTGATTCGGGCAGCTGCTGTGATTGTGCTCAGGTCCAGCTCAGTCTCTAGATGTGTTTCCATCGTATCTTCCTGTGCATTCGTTTCAAAAGACTTATGAGAGAGAAGTTCATGATGCACCCCACAGTAACTTATTGTGGGCTGGTCGTATGCCAGAAAAGTTGACACATTCATTGATAAAGGTATCTGGGGAAAAATGACATGAGAAAAGTCAGTTATAAAAAGACAAACAGTTTTGGGGCAAGATTTGGAGTCTGAAATGCTGATCTGACTAACCCCCCACACTGTCCCACTAATGTCCCTCAATCTCATACTAGCAAACACAATGCCACAGTTTTAAAGCCTGAAAAGGAGCTGCTTAGTTCTTCACTTGAACCTTCAGATAAATAGGGAACTAAGTGATTCTGAAAATGCTGAAAGCTTTCTTGGGGAAAAAAAAAAAAAAGCTTTTCGTTCAGTGGGGTAAATTTATGGTTTTAAAATTAGGAAAAAATATTATTTGGTATTAGAATACAGTTGAACATTGAAGTGGTTTTCACACTTTTGAGTTCTCAGTTGCTTAGTCATTTCCAAGTCTTTGTGACACTATGGACTGGAGTCTGCCAGGCTCTTCAGTCCAGTGGAATTTTCCAGACAAGAATACTGGAAATTTGCCATTTCCTTCTCCAGGGGGGTCTTCCTGACTCAAGGATCGAACTCATGTCTTTTATGTCTCTTTACCACTGTGCCACCTGGGAAGTCCATTATGTATAAAAAGAACCTCCCTCTTCTTCAGCTCCAACCTCTGCTTTCCTACTTTTTAAAAAAAATTCAGTAGGTCTGGGGTTGGACCTGAAATTTGGATTTCTTACAAGTTCACATTTGACACTGGTGCTGTTAATCCACATACCACACTTTGAGAGCCACTGCAGAAGAGAATTGTCTAAGCAAGTCATTCTGGCTCTTTTTACTCAATAACTTCTTCTTTTTTAATATATTTTATATATATAAATATTATATATATATTATATATAATCTGGATACTGTAGCTTAATATTATTACAAAAAGCTATAACATTGTAACATGCTATGAAATAAAGAGTAGGGTTATTCTCATGATACCTTTTTTAAAAATCATCTTTTCTGTGATAGTGCCTGACTGCCATGATTTTGGAGATAATCTTATACCCCTGTGCCTGTCACAGCTCCCTCACTGTTGGTAAATATCGTGACTAGGTATCTCTGATCAGTAACTTCTTAACATATGTTTTGCCATGAGGATTCTTTGATACTTTAATGTCTGTATCTTGATCCATATATCTAAACTCTAAAGTTTGGAGAACTCCCAGAAAGAATCTATGGCTCCTATTAAGGTCTAAAAGCAACAAAGGATGATGCTAGTTTGAAGGCATCAGTGATTTTATATATATATATATATATATATATATATATATATATATACACACACACACATATATATATATGTGGAAGGGACTCTTGCTGATTGTAACTTAACGAAAGAAAGCACGTTCTCAAAATATGAAGGAAAAACAAGAGTGACCATTATGAGCATAAGGGAAACACGTGTGTTACAGACAAAAGGCAGATTGAAATGTATTCAGATGTCAAAGTCTCGAGATTATTCCCATTTTTTCAATAAGATAAAAAAATTGTTCTAAAAAGTCGGCAGTTTTGAAGAATCTTCAGCCTTGATCTCTGTTTAATATCCTAATTATTTATTCATATTGTTGAATTACCTTGGATAACAGCTTCCTCCATTTTTGTTTAGTGGTGGATAAAATATATTTCCGTTAGAGCATATCAGACTAAATTTATTTCTAATCTCAGCTAAGATTGGAGCCCAAAGCTAAAAAAAAAAAATAGAATGCCCACGTTTTATTCATTAACTCTTTATTTACTTTCTTAGTCCTTTTCTCCATGCAGAAGAGCCATTTTTGCCTCTTCTCTTTCCATCTACTGTATCCTTCTACCTTTATTTAGTTTTCCTTTAGTAAAAATTAGTTGATCTATCATTTGCTTGTTTTCTCTTAAATAAAAATACTGGCTTCTTTTGAGATTATTATTTCTTTTTATTGTGAACATTTCAATGTCTCAAATGTGTAGAGCTTAGTCCTTGGAGACAGAAATGTAATTCTAGACATAAAATTACATTCCTGAGAAACGTTCCTATTTATTTGCGGATTTTTAAAAAAATCTGAAACATGTTATCTGATGTGTGAATAAAAGATGCCATACACTTTAAAGAATGATCAAAGTGATTGAAAGATTATATAGAAAATAATAGGATGCTTCCAAAGATGGTCATTTAAAATAAGGAAGAACTCCTATTGTTAGAGATGAAATAGCCCAGATAACTGAAATATACTATTATGCAAAAGTAATTGTGCACCATGAATACATTTGAGTTACAGGAGAGAATGAAAATAGAACTGCTCTTGTGTGTGTGTGAGTTTAACGTTAGCCTCTGGGAAATCAATGCTCTGTAATGTGTTATGGGTCGTATATCTGTACGATTTTATATGCTTGTTCTTATTTGTCATGGAAACTTATGCTTTATGTATGCTATATCATTCTTGGCTTACTTGGAATTAACTCTACTGTGAATAATTCATAATTTCTATGGTGATGATTTATGACAAATAACAAACCATGATATATTTATTCTGTGTGTGTGTGTACACACACAAGGTCCTGCTTGAGTTAATATCTAGAGGCTGCTTGTATCTGGAGTGCAAGTTAATTTGAATCACATCAGTCAAGTAATTAGCTCTCATTGTTTATTTTAAAGTCCCACATATTATATTTAGAGAGTTTCTTATTTGGGTATATGTTTTATTTTAAAACTTCTGACTCCTTAGTTATACTTTCTAAATGTCCAGGTGTATTTTTCACATTTTAATCTTTCTGAAATTGGGATGGTACTTATCATCAGTGTGGATGTGTAACATGTATTTTCTCTGAAACTGAAAGTGATTCTTAAAGCTGGTGATATCTTAATATCAAGAAAATAACATACTCACTTGTATTAATAAGTAGAATTTAACAACTAAACCTGTGAATATAACATCATAGTAGATTTTCCCAGGTTGACTTATTGATTTTGAAAATCTAAGAGGATTAGTTACATTCACATGTTTATTTATAAGGAATACACACATATATTGACATACACATATATACAGCATGTAAGTATTGAACATACATTTATTGTACATAAATGAACATAATCTTGTGGCTAATTACTTATGAGTTCAAATGCAAATTTTGATGACACATTAGTTTTAGACAATTATTTCATATTTGTTATTGTATAAAATATATACAGGTATATACTACACCTATTTGTTGTTGTTTAGTTGGTAGGTTGTGTCCGACTCTTGCAACCCTTGGACTGTAGTCCACCAGGCTCCTCTGGCAAGAATATTGGATTGGGTTGCTGTTTCCTTCTCCAGGGGATCTTCCCAATTTAGGGATCGAACCTGCATCTCCTGCATTCCAGGCTGATTCTTCACCAATGAGCCACCAGGGATGCTCATATGGAGAGAGATTATTTACACACACACACTCACACAGACACAGTGGCTGACTGCTTTCCAGGTGGCCTTCATGGTAAAGAATCCTCCTGCCAATGCAGGAAATGTCGTAAGAGATGTGGGTTGGATCCCTGGGTCAGGAAGATCCCCTGGAGAAGGACATGGCAACCCACTTCAGTATTCTTGCCTGGAGAATCCCAGTGACGGAGGAGCTTGGCGGGCTATAGTCCATAGGGTCACAAAGATTCAAACACCACTGAAGTTACTTAGCACAGCCCAGCCCAGCACAGTGATGGAGAAGCTAGCCACTGGCCCTAAACAAATACCCTGAGACTCAGATACAATCCATGTAAACCCTTCTTGTCTCAGCCAGTAAATACAACAGCCCCTCCCCTTCCTCACAGAATCAGCAGTCACATGACCTTGTGCCCTTTGTTTCCTTTCCCCTTTCAGGTCTGACCTGGGTGTGCTCTATTCGTCTTCTCTGTCTTGGTCCCTTTCTCCATTTTTAACTGATTTCTATTAATATGCTGAAGCAGGAGAGGCACACAGCCAAGCTCTCCCCTATGGACAGAGTGTTCACCAGGGCAGTCCCAGTTTATGCTTTTGCCCCACTGGAAAATAAATCGCTCAGTCAACCTACCTGAAGATGACCCAAATATGTTATTTTATAAAATGAAAATGAACAGCAGACTTGAGTGCCTGATTAGCTAGTCAGAAATGTTTTAAGAAGGGCAGTAGGTGATATAAATCTAAGACAGCTCTGCGTCCCAGACCTTTTGATCAGGGCTCTATTTAAAGTGTCTGTATCCACCTCAAGTATACACGTGTTCCCCATCCTGAATGCAAACCAATACAATATTGTAAATAATTAACCTCCAATTAAAATAAATAAATTTATATTTTTTTAAAAAAAGTGTCTGTAGAATCTTGTTCTATCTTTTTGAGAGAACAGTTTCTTTCAGTGAATTTTAATCTGATAAACTATTTTTAATTACTTGTGATTTTCTTCATTGCTTTAGGTAAGTATTTTTCAGATGAGTTAATTATTCTTAAGGCATAACTTATAGAGATCCAGGGATATGAAAACTTAACTCTCCACAAAGGAATATAATCTAGAGTCTGAGCTAAGAAATCGTTATATGTTATTCTAATGTTGAGTAGCTAACCCATTATTTAGGAAATTCCCCTCAGGAAAAATTTCTAGTCTACCAAACTAGTTACTTCTTTACATCAATAATATTGCCTAAGCGGTAATTTTCCAGTGTCTCTCTCTGTATCACTTATATGTACCTTTCACGCATGCAAATTTTATAATGTTAGATGAATAAAAGTAACTCATTATTCAGTATTTTTTCCCATTTACTTAAAATGGGACTCTTGCAACTTTAAGGGGAAGGAATAACTTTTTAAAGTTTCCAATTTGTGATTACATAAAAATGGTCATTTTAATAATCCTGTATTCACTGCAAAATAATATCTATGTGTCTTTGTACAAACATATGTGTATATATGAACATTAATGTATATTGTTCATATTCTAATTAGTTATAAGCCATTTAAACATCTTTTCTGTAGGCTAGCAAAGATTATTTTAAGTACAGTAAGTACTCTACAGAACAAAAATGACAGCATATTTTTGAGAGGGAATAGAAAAAGGCTGTTTTTTTCTTTCTCTAGAATTGCAAAATATAGGAAATTTTTGCTTGTTAAGTGTTTTTCTGAGTAGAGTTTTTTGTAAGTATAAATATTTCTATTGATTTTCATTGAGTAGAATCCTCACACTATTCCTATAAATCACAAGGGAAGACTTCCATTTTTACAAGGCCAATCTTACCTAACAAGTATTCTATGTTTGTGGATTGTTGAAAGATTGATACTTAAATTTTTTTTGTAGCTAACAGGGTTTTGTTTTTCAATAATTTGCATGCAGTGAAAAAAACAGACTCGTTTCATGAAGGAGTTAATTTTTTGAGACCTAGCCTTTATCACTATCAAGACATATTTTTCTTCATTTTAAGTTATAATTCCAGGGCCTATTATATTTCATTTGTTTTTCTTCTAAATTTAAGAAATTTTTAACTGAGTTTATTTCTACCTGTTAATATATAAAATAAGAAACAAGCATTATTTTTTCAGAACAGTGTTTTTCTAATTTGTCTCTAAATTTTATAATTTGTTTCTCAGATTGGGCTCATTACCTCTGGATCCAACCTATCTTCTTCCCATGGCCCTTATTCTGTTTTGGGGAACACCAGGTTAAGTCAGTGCTGCCAGTCCATTTGGCTCTTCCTTGTCCCTTGTTCCAAATGTCCCGTTATTTGTCAGTAACTTTACTGACATGAGTGACATGTGTCTTTTACATGCATAACTTCTCGCATTTCTGTTGTCATTATCTTGGCTCAAAATAGTATTACCTTGTTTATTTTAGCGAATGCATAAATAGTATGCCGAATCAGTAAAGTTATAAAGAGAACTAAATATTTTTAAATTCATTTCTAGAGATTAGCTATATTTCTGTTTAATTAAATATAAGCAGAATGCAGAAAATAGTGAATGCTTCTTTTTTTTTCTTTTCTTTATCATGTCTGAAACATTACTCTGTCTTTGCAAAGAAATAAGATTTGAAATGTACTTTATTCTGGGAAATTGGCTTCCTTATAAACACTATTTCATATGTACATATAGATATATGTGAGTATAAATACATGTGTATTATACCACTGTTTATACATTTCTTAATTTATTTAAAGTGTTTTAACTTTTTTCAAAATGTACTTGATAAGAACTTTATTACTTATCTTGATGTCTCTAATTTTGATTTCATTTACATAAGCTTATGGAAGTTTTCCAGATAGACTTTGTTTTCATTAGAGTATGTGCAACTTGATATGTATTTGGGGATTGGTTAGAAACATTTGTTTCAGTGCTACCAAACATGAGTTTTGTGCACAGGCTGGTAGCTTTAATTACGGTAAAAATAGAAAGTTGTGTCTTTGATATTATTTCATTGGTATTATTTGAGGAATATTAGGAAACTTGAGAATATATCTTTTCTGCTGGCTTGAATCTTGAAAATTTAATGACTAATTACTATTTTGGTTTCTAAGTATTCAAGCAGTTGATAAAATGAAAGGAAATGTAGTGTAAGAAACTGTCACATTGAAGCTTGTTTCACTGTAAGAGTGTCAAAGCCTGCCCAGATGTTACCTCTGGTCCTACCTTTATTCTTTGGGATTTCCACAGTGGTTTCTCTGCCTAGCTACCTGAGGGGCTGTGGCATTTATTCCATCTCTTGGTCAACTCCTGCCTGGACATGTCTCTGACTTCCCCTCATTATTATCACTATCACTTATTGAGCATTTGTTGTGTGCTAGGTACCATGTTCCATGGTGGACTTAGGTCATCTTATTTAACCTCCTGCGGCCATTGAAAGATAAATATAATTATTCCTGTTTTACAGTTGGAAAAAACTAAGATTTAGATGGTTTAATTGGTTAAATTCACTTACCTGGTGAATTGCAGAAGTAGTTCCCTGACTTCTTAACCAGGATGCTTTATTGCTTATTCCTCATGTTATCTAAATCACATTGGCTTTTGAGTCTAGAGAGGTGAGCATAGTATAACGTGCCTGGTACTATTGACATCAATTGTCAACACTGGATCTTAATTTTCAGTATGGAAAACACTATGATTCGCTAAGCTACACTTTAGCTTTATGATGCTGCTTTACACTTTGGGTCCTCAGGAAAGAAACCTGAGGTTGATCAGTGATTCATGATGTGGGTAGACTCAAAATCAGAGCTCTCTGTTTTTGCTAAGCTCATATTGGGCAAATTCAAGTGTAACGGCAAGGGTCTAATCTGGAGAACATTCTGGATTGGAACAGGAACCTTAGTTATATTCCCAGATAAAATATGTGTAAGATTATTTAGGGAGACCTTTAGGGATTTTAAAGCTAGATATCCATGTTGATTTGGAAATTGGTAGAAATTTTTTCAATTAAATGATGTTAGTTTTTCTTAACACAAGATTCAAAAAGTTAGAAACCTCAGTTAGCCTGATTATTTTGTTTTATGTTAAATGATACTTGTTTTGATTTCTTTCTGTATGGAAGAGAGTTATAGGTAAGTGTTGGATACAGAAATGGGGAAGTACAGAAATAAATATAAATAAGGTATAATTTCTGCTTTCTAACAAAATCATGAACTAGTGGGGAGACAGACAAATATGCAAGAGAGGAAAGGAAGGCAATTGATGGAGTGAGCTAGGACACAGATGTGTGCATATATAAGGATGTGTATGTGTGTGTGTGTGTGTGTGTGTGTGTGTGTGTGTGTGTGTGTACTCTGCTCTGACTGGCTGATTCTGCTAACTATGTTATTTATCCTTTGTGAGTGTAAAACAAACTAGTCATCTTTATTTGAAAATAGTTTTGCTATTTTCCAGATTTATTGGCCAGAGTCAATATTGCTGGAGAAGTGATTCAATAGTTACTTTTATAGATCCTCCCACAAAGATAATATATTTTACACTTTGAAATTTGTTTGAAAAGCAGTCTATCTCTGGTGCTCTTAAACATTCTAATGCTTAATTCATGTGAGCACAATAGACTGTTGCAGCATTAATTTTAGTTATCTTGATTCTACTAGTAATTTATTTAAAGAAGCATTTTCAGGAAGCAATTAAAAGCCTGAATTTATGCTATGCTACCCTTAAACTTAGAAAACAAAACTAGTTTTTTATACTTTTAAATTATTACATATAACCCACGCCATAATATTAAAGTTTAGTATTTTCTTAAGATCTAAGTTGCCAACTAAACTAACAATTGCTATCTTGAGAGTACAAGTATAGAATAAGACAGGAGCTCAATATGATTTTGAAACATTTCAAATGTCTATAACTTGAGAATAATGTGAAAGAAAACACTATTTGCAGGAGGACAATAATTTTTCTAGTGCCTTTTGTGTGAAAATAACATTATAGTGAACTCCTGCAGAGTGATATCACAAAGCAAAAAAAATTGAATTATGTTTGAAAATTAATAGTTCTCCTTTCATTAAAATTCAATTTAAAAATGTATCAAATGTTTAAATGACTTTTCCACTTGTGAGTGTATTTTATTTTTCACAGAACTATTTGTTTTTATTTCAGTTTTGCAACAAGAAATAACTGGGGGTTAGAATGTATTTTCATAAATTCAAATGCTAGTACCCAAAAACCCAAATAGAAATATCCATTCATTAATTAATTAACTTCAACAAAGACATGCTGAATGCCTTTGCTGATTCTGGTACTGGGCTAGATGCTAGAGATACACCAAGTACTTCTCAAGGCTTCTGGATGAAGCATAAAGTCTTCTAGTATACACTTAGCAAGTGAAAGAGAAGAGGCTCCTTGTTGGAAGAGCATTTTTCTTCTCCCCAATTGGCATCTCTCTCACTCATTAGTTTACTCTTGCTCTTTCTCTTCCTTAAATTATCAAGGTACTTCCTCTGTACTCTTATGATATATATATTTTGAAATTTGGTTTTCTGTGGTCTTTATTTGTGCATATATTTTATCTTATATTAGAACCATAACCTCCTTGAGCCAAAATCTATGACTAATCACATTTTTCCTTGCCTTTTGTTGTTTCATCTGGTCCCAGTAAGAACTACATATGTATTTATTGAATGAATGAATGCGTGCATGCATGAAAAAATCAAGTAACAGAGTAATGGGCACATCTGGGAAGAATTTTAAAATGTTCACCCCTGGATGACCGGGCTTTATGGGAACTGTATGACTGAGATAATCTGTTAAAGTCTTATGATGTCAAGGCCAGGTGATTATGATTCTAGGATAGAGGTAAAAGGCTAAAATGAATTTCAAAAATCCGCACTAATAATGAGTCATATAGAGCTGCATTATAATGTTTGGGAACTTCTTCATTTGTTATTTCAATTATTTAAAAATTTTTATTCATTTTATTTAAAGATCTCAATGCTGTTGAGATCTTTAAAGAATTATATAAATGTATTAGCTTAAACATATATAATTAGTTTAAATTTGAACTATCTAAAGTGATAAAAAACAATATTGAAAATACATACAATGATTATTCTTAATTTGGTCATTTTAATCCTATAAATTTCAGAATGTTATATCTGTGCTTTGTCCTTTAATGCCTTCTGCACCTGCATGTTTCACTTGTTAGTGCTCGCTAGACTCAAGGCCCATGATCGCCAAGAGGTTGTTGCACCTGCCACGTTAGTTCTCCCGGGAATGGACTCTGCCCTGCATCCTTCTATATTAACCTGTTTTATTTATTTATTTATTTTCATAGTATTTTTCTCATATTTTAATAAATTTAAATCTTTTCACAGAAATTTTTAATCTTAATTTTTTTGGGGGTATAATGTGTGAGTTACAGATTCAAATAAGTTTTCAGGTACCAGTGTAATTGTTTTTTTATCTTTTATTGACTAGCTTATCTTTTCACCATTCAGTTTTATTTTTGTAGTGCCGGTGAAAAGTGATATTTCACTTTTACTGAGGGAAAGCAAAATGCCCCAAACTGTTTTCGTTTACATGAAAATCTTCTGCACAGCCTGATGCCTGCTAAATTGGCTTTGTTGCCAGGTAAAGTGAATGGAGTCCAAATTGAGACTATGGCTCAAAGGGCCCACTAATCTTGCTCCTATGTTTCCAAATTTTTTTTTTTTATTCATATGGTTGTGCAATGAGGTACAGTTGCTAATCAGTTTGAAAACAATCTCATGCTTTTTCTTTTTTCTGGAAATTGTCATTATAGCAGTTCACTTGAGGATCTTATAATGATGATACAGCAATTGGTATTTTTAATCTAGATATGTATAAATATGTGAGAATGAAAATCACCAATTATAATAAACACTACAAAGCAAACAAATAACAGTATTTAGTATTGCTACAAGTAACTGATGAACTCTGTGAATGACTGGCAGTGCACTTTAGCCTCATAGAGAGGTTCTAAATAGGATTTCCCTGACCACTGGTGTTACATTTGGTTTTCTGTCATGATCTCCAACATCCTATGGCTTTTTCCTCCTCATCAGCTTACTGTCATTTTGGCATTCTTCACAAAACAGGTTCTCTGTTTCTTACATACCTGATCTAGTGAGTTGTCCTGCATTGGTCATTGGTAGGACCTTGATATTCCAACTTCCTTAGGGGTTCTTTCTTATTTCTGTCTAGAACCTACAGGACAGTACCTGAGGATTACATGAATCCTTGTAGCTGTCTTCCAAACAAATAGGCTTTCAAATGATGCTATAACTTTTCTTCAACTTTATTATTAAATTAATTCAGATTTTGGTTGAAACTACATCCAAACTAAATGAGATGATACTGTATATAGTGAGTTAGTGAGTCGTGTCTGACTCTTGCAACCCCGTAGACTGTAGCCCATCAGGCTCATCTGCCTATGGAATTCTTCAGGCAAGAATACTGGAATGGGTAGCCATTCCCTTCTCCAGAGGAACTTCCCAACCCAGGGATCAAACCCTGGTCTCCTGCATTGCAGGGGGATTCTTTGCCATTTGAGTCACCAGAGAAGCTCAATACTGTATATATATCTGTCCAACTGCATAAAAATCCTGCAGTTGGAGATTTAGTTCAAATAACATTTATTTGATAAAAATTCCTCAGATGAATTTGATTCTGTAGGAATGAGATTCTGCTATGAATTTATTCAGAATTGAATTTCTATGAAATTCAGAATTTAATTTCTTCAATATATGCACATAGGTATCAGTAGATATTGTTCCATCCATCTATTCGTCCATCCATCCATCCATCCATTATTGAGTACTCTTGGGATCCTGAAAGAACAAAACCAACTCCCTGACTTCAAAATCAAGCAGTTGTAGAACACTTCTATTTTCCTAGAATGTATGGAGGAAGTTGAAGAAAATACCTGCCTTTGCTGTGAGCTTTGTATAGACACCGTTTTTGAGCTGAACTGGCCAGTATATATATAGCTATTATTTAATTTATCTTAACATTATCTAGCAATCATGACTGTAAATTTGATAGAGAATAAAGACATCACAGGGGTTATACACACTGTTTATTAGTAAAAATTTGAAAGTTCTTGTTAGTGGAAACACTGGCAGGGAAAAGAATTGCTTCTCACAAAGTTAATGTTTTTAGGGTGAAATCAGATCTTCAGATAAGAATGAGCTAATATGCATATCTAGTTTATTATTAATGATTTAGAATAATTATGTATTATTAATGTAATATTCATTGTTCTCTTTTTGAATTTTATATGACCTAAATGTTAGGAACATTAAAAAAGGTAAGTACTGACAATATAGCTTTTATTATAGTGCAGTAAAAAAATTCTTGGTCTTTCCAGGAGGCTTATTGGTAAAAAATCCACCTGCCAATGCAGGAGATGCAGGTTTGATCCCTAAGTGGGGAGGATTACCTGGAGAAGGAAATGGTTACTTACTCCAGTTTTCCTTTTTTTTTTGCACTGTTCACTTAAAAGGTTTTCTTATCTCTCCTTGTTATTCTGTGGAACTCTGCATTCAGATGGTTATATCTTTTCCTTTCTCCTTTACCTTTAGCTTCTCTTTTTTTTCTCAGCTATTTGTAAGGCCTCCTCAGACAACCATTCTGTTTTGTTTTGTGTCTTTTCTTGGGGGATGGCTTGGGTACAGTGTTGTGAACCCCCTTCCATAGTTCTTCAGGGACACTGTCTAGTCAGATCTAATCCCTTCAATCTATTTGTCATTTCCACTGTATAATTAAAATGAATTTGATTTTGGTCATACCTGAATGGCCTAGTGGTTTTCCCTACTTTCTTTAAGTCTGATTTTTTGCAATAGGGAGCTCGTAATCTGAGCCACAGTCAGCTCCAGGTCTTGTTTTTGCAGACTGTATAGAGCTTCTCTATCTTTGGCTGTAAAGAATATAGTCATTCTGATTTCAGTATTGACCATCTGGTGATGTCCATGTGTAGAGTCATCTTTTGTGTTCTTGGAAGAGGGTGTTTGCTATGATGAGTGCATTCTTTTGGCAAAACTCTGTTAGCCTTTGCCCTGCTTAATTTTGTACTCCAAGGCCAAACTTGCCTGTTACTTCACATATCACTTGACTTCCTACTTTTATATTCTAGTCTCCTATAATGAAAAGAACATCTTTTTTTTGGTGTTACTTCTAGGAGGTCTTGTAGGTCTTCATAGAACTGTTCACCTTCAGCTTCTTTGGTATTAGTGGTTGGGGAATAGACTTGGATTACTGTGATTTTGAATGGTTTGCCTTGGAAAGAACCGAGATCATTCAGCCATTTTTGAGATTGCATCCAAGTACTGCATTTCAGACTCCCTTGTTGAGTATGAGGGCTACTCCATTTCTTGTAAGGGATTCTTGCCCACAGTAGTAGATATAATGGTCATCAGAGTTAAATTCACCCATTCCCATCCATTTTAGTTCACTGATTTCTAAAGTGTCGGTTTTAACTCTTGCCATCTCCTATTTGAGCGCATCCAATTTGCCTTGATTCATGGTCCTTACATTCTAGGTTCCTATGCAATACTGTTCTTGACATCATCAATAAAGGACAGAAACAGTAAGGACTTAACAGAAGCAGAAGAGATTAAGAAGAGGTGGCAAGAATACACAGAAGAAATGTAAAAAAAAAAAAAAGTCTAAATGACCTGAATAGCCATGTTAGTGTAGACAGTCACCCATTGCCAGACATCCTGGAATGTGAAGTCAAGTGGGCCTTAGGAAGCATTATTATGAGCTAGTGAAGTTAACAGAATTCCAGCTGAGCTATATCCAATCTTAAAATATGATGCTATTAAAGTGCTGCACACAACATCCCAGCAAATTTGGAAAACTCAGTAGTGGCCACAGGACTGGAAAAGGTCAGTTTTCATTCTAATCCCAAAGAAGGGCAATGCTGAAGAATGTTCAAACTACTACACAATTGCACTCATTTCACATGCTAACAAGGTAATGCTCAAAATTCTTCAAGCTAGTTTTCAACAGTGAACAGAGAACTTCTAAATGTATAAGCTGGATTTAGAAAAGGCAGAGGAATGAGAGATCAAATTGCCAACAGCTGTTGGATCATAGAAAAAGCAAGAGAATTCCAGAAAAGCATCTACTTCTGCTTCATTGGCTACACTAAAGCTTTAGACTGTGTGGAATACAATAAACTGGAAAATTCTTCAAGAGATGGGGATACCAGATGACCTTACCTGCCTTCTGAGAAACCTGTATGCAGGTCAAGAAGAAACAGAACCAGACATGGAACAATGGAATGGTTCAAAATGGGAAAGTAGTATGTCAAGGCTGTATATTGTCACCCTGCTTATTTAACTTATATGCAGAGTATATCATGAGAGATGCCAGGCTGATTGAATCACAAGGTGGAATCAAGATTGGTTGGAAAAATATTAGTAGTCTCAGATATGTAGATGACACCATCCTTATGGTAGAAACTGAAGAGGAACTCAAGAGCTTCTTGATGAAGGTGAAAGAGGAGAATGAAAAAGCTGGCTAAAATTCAGCATTTAAAAAATGAAGATCACGGCAACCAGTCCCATCATCATGGCAAATAGATGGAACAAAAAATGGAAACACTGATAGACTTCATTTTCTTAGGTTCCAAAATCACTGTAAACAGTGCCTGCAGCCATGAAATTAAATGACTCTTGCTCCTTGGAAGCAAAACAATGACAAACCGAGACAGTGTAGTAAAAAGTAGAGACATCACTAGGCCAACCAAGGTCCATCTAGTCAAGGCTATCTTTTTTCCAGTAGTCATGTACAGATGTATGGGTTGGACCATAAAGAAGGCTGAGTGTTTAAGAACTGACACAGTTCAAAAGTGAACTGTGGTGCTGGAGAAAACTCTTGAGAGTTCCTTGGACAGCAAGGAGATCAAATCAGTGAATCTTAAAGAAAATCATCCCTGAATATTCATTGGAAGGACTGATATGGAAGCTGAAGCTCCAATACTTTGGCCGCCTGATGCAAAGAGCTGACTCACTGGAAAAGACTCTGATGCTGGGAAGGATTGGGGGGCAGAAGGGAGGGACAAAAGGATAGATGGTTGGACGGCATCCCTGACTCAATGGACAGGAATTTGAGCAAACTCCTGAAGATAGCAAAGGACAGGGAAGCTTGTCATGCTGTGGTCCATGGTATAGCAAAGAGTTGGACACAACTGAGTGACTGAACCCACTCCAGTATTCTTGTCTGGGAAATTTCATGGACAAAGGAGCCTGACAATATACAGTCCTTGGGGTTGCAAAAGAATTGGATGTTGACTTAGTGACTAAACAACAACAACAGAATGCTTCTTGATGACATTTAAATAAAGATCAGCTTCTAAGCTGTGTTAACATGTATAGATTCTGTGAGTGGTGACTATCATTGGACTGACTGGAAGTAATGTTGGGCTTGGGGAGTATCTAGCTCTTAATGTTTTGCTTATGTTGTCTCACTTAATTTTAGTATCTGTTTTTTGCACAGCTATACCTAGCATTTACAAACTGTCATTTTCTAGGGTTCAATTTTTGTTACTTTAGTTCATAGGATGTAGTATGTCTGACACTAGTTTTTTAGTAATAACGAACAAGTTAATAATGGTTGTATCTTTGATCAGCTATGCATATGTGCAGATGATATATTTTCAACCATGAGTTTGATTAAACTAATTAAAACTAAGCTACGTAAAGAGAAAATATGAGGTGTTATTTCTTAATGGTCCACTTTATTTTATTAACAGTTTAATGATTTGGTTTCAATTCAAGGTACAAAATAGATATTAAATGCAATAAAAAAGTCAAAATATTATAGGCCATATTTGCACAATAAAACTCAAGCTTGAGGTTGCATAATAGTCTTTACTATCATCAAGATACTGTACTTAGAGAATATACTTTGGCTTCTTTTAACACAGTTGGATATTCAGCAATAAAGGCATAAATATAAAACAACATGAGGGGGTTTTATGTAAGAGTTTTATTATTGGTTTCTTATTTTTAGGTTATATTATTTATACTGCTAATCTATAATCTGAATGATATAAGATCAGTGATGAAGAAAAGGATGAAACTTATATATAGATATGTACTCCAGATAGATTCCCTGTGGGATATGGGCTTTTGCATGAAAAGTTTAACCTATTATCATTATGAATGTTATTAACAGTTCATCATTTTCATATTATTTAAATATCTATTATGAAAGTATTGTAGTCTTCCTGACCCAGGGATTTAACCTGTGTCTCCTGTACTGCAGGCAGATTCTTAACTAAGCTACCAGGGAAGCGCTATGAAAGTATTGTGGTATCTATAATCAAAGTGTCAAGATTCAAAATGAAGAACAGGTCACAGATTTTTCAGAAATGTATGATTAAAGAAATATAATGTAAAGGTTAGAAAATCTAATCTAGAGGGTCAAAATGATTTTTGTTTTCTCAAGGTTACTAAGTAAGATGTCACTTGAATGAAACTTAGAGTAGAATTATAAATTAATTTTTCAATGAATATACTCCTAATAGGGCTTCCCTGGTGGCTGAGATGATAAATAATCCACCTGCCCGTGCAGGAGACTGGGGATTGATTCCTGGGTGGGGAGGATACCCTTGAGAAGGGAATGGCAACCCACTCCAGTTTTCTTGCCTGGAGAGTACTATGGACAGAGGAGCCTGGTGGCTACAGTCCATGGGGTTACAGAGTTGGATATAACTGAGCAACTAACACATACACACACTTAATATCTGATTCTCTCCCCTCAAATTTAGTTTTAAAATCTCTTAATGGGTTTCTGATATTATATGGGATAATGAACATGCTATATTAAAATATATAAGTATAGTATATAAGATAATTTATAATAAACATTAGTTTATGTTATATACTATAGGCATATTGTGTATAAAAGTACAGATATACTAGCCCCGCCTTATCCACAGGGTATTCTAAGACCTGTGTTTGTCCTAGAACCAGGCATTCAGTATATGCCTGAAACCATAGATGGTATTGAATTGTATATATACTGTTTGTTTGTTTGTTTTTTACTATACATACATATCAAAGGTAAAGTTTAATTTATAAATTTAAGCATAGTAAGAGACTACCCAGATTGCCAGCATCACTCCTTTTGTGCTTTGAGGGCAATATTAAGTTAAATAAGTGTTACTTTCACAGACACACTGGGATACTTCTAAAGCTGATCAGTTAATGGAGATGGCTGCTAAGTGACTATTGGGCAGGTAACATGTACAGTGTGGAAATGCTGGATTAAGAGATGATTTGCATTTCTGGTGGTCCTGAGATGGAGGGCAAGAGATTTCATCACACTACTCAGAATGGCACACAAATTAAAACTTACTAAATGCCTCTTTTTGGAATTTTTCATTTAATATTTTTGTGTCATGGTGGACCACAGGTAACCAAAACCACAGAAAGCAAACCAAGGGTAAATAAGGAGGAGTTCTGTGTTTGTGTGTGTGTGTTATGTAATGGTTAGTGACTTTTTCCTAATAGGAACATATTTGGTATTTTCTTTCTATTACCTTTCCTCCCTTGGATTTGTGAAATTCTCACTCCATGCACAGAATTGTGACGCACATTTGAGGATAATTCAAGGAGTAGTAGATGTCAGAATAGATTGTCTACCATCTCTGGGCTTCTATTATCGTTCTGAATATGTAAATAAAAACTTAAGAAAATAATTGGTAAATGATATTAGTTGTGAGTACAGATGCTTATTTATAAGGAAGCATTAGAACCCAGAGCCCTTGATTTTTTTCCACTCCCTGAGAAGTTTTGACAAAATGAGGCAACTCTTCTTTGAACTGGCATGACTTTGGAAAATGATTATATTCCATCCTAATATGAAAAGGCAAAAAAATATGACACTGAAAGATGAACTCCCCAGGTTGGTCGGTGTCCAATATGCTCCTGGAGAATGGAGAAATAACTCCAGAAAGAATGAAGATGTGGAGCCAGAGTGAAAACAATGCCCAGTTGTGGATGTGACTGATGATGGTGGAAGTAAAGTCCGATGCTGTAAAGAACAATATTGCATAGGAGCCTGGAATGTTAGGTCCATGAATCAAGGCAAGTTGGATGTGGTCAAACAGGAGATGGCGAGTTAACATCGACATTTTAGAAATCAGTGAACTAAAATGGACTGGAATGGGGGAATTTAATTCAGATGACCATTGTATCTAATATTGTGAGCAAGAACTTCTTAGAAGAAATGGAGTAACCCTCAAGTCAACAAAAGAGTCTGAAATGCAGTACTTGAGTGCAATTTTTAAAAATGACAAACGATCTTTGTTCCTTTCCAAGGCAAACCAGTATCACAGCAATCCATGTCTTTGCCCCAATCACTAATGCCAAAGAAGCTGAAGTTGAACGGTTGTATAAAGACCTACATACCTTCTAGAAGAAAGATCAAAAAAAGATGTCCTTTTCATCACAGGGGACTCTACACGTGGACATCACCAGATGGTCAATACTAAATCAGATTGATTATATTCTTTGCAGTCAAAGATGGAGAAGCTCTATACAGTCAGCAAAAACTAGACCTGGAGCTGACTGTGGCTCAGATCATGAACTCCTTATTACAAAATTCAAACTTAAACTGAAGAAAGTAGGGAAAGCCACTAGACCATTCAGATATGACCTAAATTAAATCCCTTACAATTATATAGTAGAAGTGGCAAATAAATTCAAGGAATTAGGTTTGATAGACAAAGTACCTGAAGAACTATGGACAGAGGTTCACGACATTGTGCAGGAGGCAGTGATTAAGACCATCCCCAAGAAAAAGAAATGGAAAAAGGCAAAATGATTGTCTGAGGAGGCCTTAAATATCTGAGAAAAGAGTGGCAAAAGGCAAAGGGGAAAAAAGGAAAGATATACCCATCTGAATGCAGAGTTCCAAAGGATAGCAAGGAACGATAAGAAAGCCTTCCTAAGTGATCAATGCAAAGCAATAGAGGAAACCAATAGAATGGGAAAGACTAGAGTTCTCTTCAAGAAAGTTAGAGATACCAAGGGAACATTTCATGCAAAGATAGGCACAATAAAGGACAGAAACAGTATGGACCTAACAGAAACAGAAGATATTAACAAGACGTGGCAAGAATACACAGAACTATACAAAAAAAGATCATAATGACCCAGATAACCAGAATGGTGTGATCACTCATCTAGAGCCAGACATTCTGGAGTGCGAAGTCAAATGGGCCTTAGGCAGCATCACTATGGGCAAAGGTAGAGGAGCTGATGGGATTTCAGTTTAACTATTTCAAATCCTAACAGATGATGCTGCGAAAGTGCTGCACTCAATATGCCAGCAAATTTGGAAAACTCAGCAGTGGCCACAGGAATGGAAAAGGTCAGTTTTCATTCCAATCCCAAAGAAAGGCAATGCCAAAGAATGTTCAAACTACTGCACAATTGTGCTTATCTCACACATGCTAGCAAAGCAATGCTCAAAATTCTCCAAGTGAGGCTTTACCAAAACATGAACTGAGAACTTCCAGATGTACAAACTGGATTTAGAAAAGTCAGAGGAACCAGAGATCAAATTGCCAACATCCATTGGATCATAGAAAAAGCAACAGTTATAGAAAAACTTCTGCTTTATTGACCATGCCAAAGCCTTTGACTGTATGGATCACAACAAACTGTGGAAAATTCTTCAAGAGATGGGAATACCAGACCACCTGATCTGCCTCCTGAGAAGTCTGTACGCAGATCAAGAAGCAACAGTTAGAACCGGACAAGGAGCAATGGACTGGTTCAAAATTGAAAAAGGAGTATGTCAAGGCTGTATATCATCACCCTGCTATTTGAACTTATATACATAGTACATCATGCAAAATACCAGGGTGGATTAATCATAAGCTGGAGTCAAGATTACTGGAAGAAATATCAATAACCTCAGATATGCAGATGACACCACCCTTATGGCAGAAAGGTAACAGGAACTGAAGAACCTACGATGAAAGTGAAAGAGGGGAGTGAAAAAGCTGGTTTAAAACTCAACATTCAAAAAACTAAGATCATGGCATCCAGTTCCATCACTTCATGGCAAATAGATGGGGAAATCATAGAAACAGTGACAGACTTTATTTTCTTGGGCTCCAAAATCACTGCAGATGGTAACTACAGTCATGAGATTAAGATACTTACTCCTTGGAAGATAAGCTGTGACCAACCCAGACAGTATATTAAAAAACAGAGACATTACTTTGCCAACAAAGGTCTGACTAGTCAAAGCTATGATTTTTCCAATAGTCATGTGCAGATGTGAGAGTTGGACCATAAAGAATGCTGAGTGCTGAAGAGTTGATGCTTTTGAATTGTGATGTTGGAGAAGACTCTTGAAAGTTCCTTGGACTGCAGGGAGATCAAACCATCAATCATAAAGGAAATCAAGGCTGAGTATTCATCAGGAGGACTGATACTGAAGCTGAAGCCCCAATACTTTAGCCACCTGATAAGAAGAACTAATTCATTGGAAAAGACCCTGATGCTGGGAAAGATTGAAGGCAGGAGGAGAAGGGGGCAACAGAGGATGAGATGGTTGGATGTCACCACGGACTTGAAGGACATGAGCTGAGCAAACTCCCAGAGTTTGTGATGGACAGGGAAGCCTGGTATGCTGCAGTCCATGGGGTTACAAATAGCCAGACATGACTGAGCAACTGAAATGAACTGAATAGAGAACTCATTAGATTTTCTTACATTTTATTTTAATTCTGTCCTCATATGCTTTTTATTTGCTTCAATTGCTTACAATTTAATAAAAATATTTATGGCTTTTAAAAGTAAATCAAACTCTCAGAATAGTATGATGGGAATCATGCTAAGTGCCTTTGGGGAGAACTAGTGTATTTCGAATGGCTTATTTATTTATTTTAATGATTTTATAATTTTTTTTTTACAGGACATAAAGTTGAGGCATACAAAAGTGACAGAGTAGGACGAAGGTTCTGTAGTTTCTTAATAAACGTACTAAGGTCTTACGGTTGAGCTGTAATCACCATCTAGCATCTGAATAATAGTTTTTCTTAGCTTCTTCTGAAGGAGAAATTAAAAATACAAATTAAATACAGAAAAATTCTAGAAAATAACATTTTGCGTATAATTCAAATGAATTTCCAAGAACATTGTTGAAATGTGTTGACGTAGGCAATAAAAAATAACCTAATGGGATGGGATCATTCTGTCTAGGGGATGAGAATAACAGGAAAAATAAAAAAACATAGTTTTAGCACTGAGACAACATTTCCTAGATGATAGCCCCATGAAAGAACACTGAAGAATTTATTGAACTAGTTTACTAATCATTATATTGATTATTTATTTCTCACTGTGTGTTTACTGAAAAGGGGACTGTGGAGCTTATATTTGTGTCAGGGTATGGGGGCTACCCCCTTAGACCCTTTCTTTTTACCTGAGGACATTAGCAATATGGTTTTGACGAAAGCAAGACTTTTCTCCTAATAAATTAGATAGTTCCTGTGGGTATTTAAAGGGATCCAGAGTGCCAGAAGTTTAATAATGCAGAAGTCTTTGTTTCAGAATGCTAAGTGAGTCCCTGATCACACTCGCCCCTCTTGATCCTTCGGTACACATTTGCTTTATTGTCAGAACACACAGGTGGCTTCTGTCATAGTGCACGACTATATCAGAAATGCCTGCCTTATTCAACTTTCCAGTTCAATTCCTACTTATGATCACTTAGTTAATACAGGAGGTAGATGGCTCCTAGTCACCAAAATCTGGTCGGTCTATGGACTCAATGATATTGTGGTCCATCCCTTCTGGACTATCCAGGTTAGAAGGTGCTTCTATCAGTTCCAGGGCTGATGTCTTATCTGTAAGGTCTCTTTCAACATTAAGATTCTGAAATTTTCTCCTCTCTGCTGATCCAAAATTGATATTTTATCTTTTAAAAAATCATGTGTTGTGGGGAGGAAAGGCCCTTTCTGGAAATAATAATATATTCCCACATCATTCTTTCAGGGATCTCTTCAGTGGGCTAACTGAATTGTTGTTCATAGACTCAGTGTATCCTTAAGAGGCCTGTGGAGTAATCAAGAATTTGGGCGGAAAGAAAATGATTCTGAATTTCATGGTACAGTAAATGCATTTCTAGAGACTTGGGCCTTGAATGTAGCCCTTTATAAAATCTGCTTGGGGATTTAGGGTTTTAAACTTATGCCACGAGTGATATTGATTAAGCATTTTCTGCCTTCTGCTCAGTGCTGTACTGAATTCATACTTTGTGCTATGGAAATCACTGGGGCAATAAATCTAGTACTTATGACTTCAATGCATTATTGAGAAGGGAGCCCAGATGGACTATGGGGAGCAAGCAGTTGTTCAAACCAAGTAATATTTTGATAATTAATAAATGTAACAAGGGAAATGAACACCAAATGAAACTAACTGATCTAATTTTTAACTAAAATGTAGCATGAAAAATCTCTGGTTTCTAATTTTTAAAAATTCTCTCTGTAGTAGTGAAGAAAACCTATTGATTCTTAAGAGTGCTGACTACAACCTCAATTACGTTATAATGGGCAAAGGATCAACATGCTCCATGTCACTTGCAATCACTTTGGGTCGGGCTTAAGCTTCTACCCAAAATGATATACGTGTTCTATTATTGAATACTAACTCGGTTTCAGGAATTGTGCTAGACACTGGTAATTCAAAGATAACTGAGGCCTGGTTCCTGTTTTCAAGAAACTCCTGGTCTCCAAGAGGCCTCCATGTATATGAACATAAAAATGAGTAAGCTCAGCCTTTAACAGGGTTATTCACTGACCTCAGAGAAGGGCACAGTCAGCTTTGTTAGGCTAGGATCAGGAAAGGCCATAAAGAGAAGGCTTGTGAGCTGAGCCTTGAATGAATATGAACTCTTAGGAAAAAAATCAGAAAGACCATTCCAGGCAGAGGCACAGAGAACTCTGGTGACATGGTGACCCATGGGACTGAAACTACTCAAAATGGCAGTACCAAACAATGCATATGGAGGAGCAGAAATAAATGTATTTCCTATACTTATAAGAAATAAGGTTATGAGACTACAGTAGAATGGAAGGTGAGAGATGATGAGGGCCTGAAGTCAGGAACCAGGTACTCCCACTGAGGATAGGGAAAAAAGGGTCAGTCTCTATCACTTACTAGGTGGGCATCTTGGGCAACTTAATTAACCTTTCTGAGCTACAATATTGGTGTCTGTTAAATGGATATAATAATCCCTGCCTTAAAGTTTAGTTATTAGTTGTGGAGATAATGCATTTGTATTTCCTGAAATAATAAGTTCTCAATAAGTGAAATGGCTGATTATAACATTTTTCCTGATTGAAACACTCCATCATATCTTCGGATCTCTTTCTGCAGAGTCCATTGCTTGTCACTCCTGTATCACCATTCAATATATAGCTGAAATGAGCTTAGAGAATTGAGCATTGTAAAATGCTCTATTAGTCATTTTCCAATAATTATTTCTGTTGCCGCATTAATCTATATTTGATATGCAATCAAACTGAAGTGCTCAAAAATGTATAAACTCTATCAGAACAAGAAGGAGAGGGAAGCCTTTACACATTATTAGAATTGTTGGCTTATTGGTGGAAAGTATCATAGTTCAAATACCAAGTATTCAACTAAGTAAAAAGAACTGAGAATTCTAAGTCTGGTGTGGGATACTTATTTGCAGTTTAGCTTTAGGCACATCACTTCACCTTTTCTATGCATATATATCAAACTAAATTATGCCTGCTGATTAAACACCAGTGAGCAGCCTTAAGCATAAAAATGATAAATAATAAAATAATAACTTTCCTCTCTGAAGATGAAAACATGTGTCAGCAAATCTATTCTGATGTCTGAACTTAATAAAACAATCAGTGGGAATTGTATACATAGTACAGCTTTTTTTAAAAAAAAATTAACATCAGTTTCATCATATGTATTCCTGACTTCCACAATTTTGTTCCATACTTCAGTAGTTTTGTTCTAAACTATAAACAGAAAAAAAAAATCCCTGTGAAATGTAGAAATTAACCTGCTGATACTTTCTTTCCACCACCGCCCCCCCACCATAGATTCTCTAAGATAAGTGGAAAAATACAGTTTCAAAACCTAATATAGCAGAAAATGTCTCTAACCTACAAAACAACCCCCTAGTTTATATGACAGGATAATTTTTTTTTGTTGTTTTGAGAGAAGGGGGCACTTTATAAAGAATTGTAAGCATTTGGGATTGTCACTCATCTTGGATTCCTCTTGAAAATTCTTCCCTGCCTCTCTGGCTACTGCTGGGAGCTAGGTTAAATTCTACCTACTGTATAGGGGGTGGGGGTGGGGAAACACCAAAAAATATCTATAAATATCATCCTTCTCTTGAACTGTGGCAATTTTTCATTATGCTCCTCCCCTGGTACTTCATGCATGCTGCTGTGTGTTAGTTACTATTTTATCATGAGTTATATCTTATCTCCCCAGTTACATCACAGATACCTGAGAGCGACTACTTTGCTTTCTCTATTGTCTTGCCTGGTTCTGAGGAGATAATTGTCCATCTGTTGTTTTATTCAAGGCATCCCAAACCTAGACATACTAGTTTTAGCTGAGATTGCGCTTCTCCCAGATCTTAGATGTAGGCCCTGTTGTATCACTGTACCCTTCTGTATCTATGGCAGAAAGCTGGCAGTAAGCTGGACCATGGACATTGGTATTTGTGTTTATGATGGTTTCTTCAATTCCTAGGATTCTTACCTGGTTCTATAAAGCTTATGCAAGTGCTCATAAATCAACCTCACATATATTCCCACACAAAAAATACAGCCAGCTGAGCATGAGGGAAACCAAACTGGGAATGCAAGTCCTGTCTCTAAAACTTATAAATATGGATTATTCCCTGTCCTCATACAATAGTATGAATTGTTGGTGACATTAAATTCATGGTGTAGGCTGTAGTTGAAGTGGATTAAGAGTGTTTTAGAAAATGTATCCTAGTTTCAGAAAACTCTTAATGGGAGCCAAATTATACCACTGTTCTAATCACATAATCAAATGAAGTACTCTACCACATTGCATTGGCATTTTTTTTGGGGGGGTGTCTCTCTCTGCTTTTGCACTCTTACAATCTCATAATTATATTTCGCCTTCTAGCTTCACCCTGAATTTTAGGATTTCATGTCTTTTAAGAAGACATCAGCAAAAATAAATAAACCACAATAATTGCCTTGACTGTTTTTCTAAACAATTTAAGAGGAGTAACATTTTGTTGGTATCTCCTTTAGCCACTTTCCTCCTGATCATTTCCTTCTTCACTTTCTTAGAAACACAAATGCATACACATAAACTTTATGGCAATCATGCTTTAGGTCTTTCTATACTGTATGTTGGCCAGTTAAGTAGGTGCTGAAGCTATGGAGTCTTGGAAAGTACACGTGAATCTTTCCAGGATTTCTAGCTTCACTAAAGGGACTCTTTGTGCCTATTTTAGGGTCTTAATTGATTTAAGTGAAAAGTCTAAAGATGTTTTACACACACACACACACACACACACACACACACACACATACATGTATATAATTCAAGATACTGCTGCATGTTGTTGTCACCCCTGAGGGAAAGCTTTTAAACTGACTAAAGTTTGCTTAATCCGGATAGACTTGGTCAGAGTGTGATTGTGCTCTCTATGACCTAGTATGTTTCCTATCAGCCCACAATTATCCAAGCTAACAGATAAGCCTGAAATGGAACTTTCTAAGCTCTTGGTCAATTTTTTATTAAAAGTCACTCCTGCTCTCTTTCTCATCCTTCCCTCCATTCCTCCCTTTTCTTCTTCTCTATTGAAATATTCCTTAATTCATTCAATAAACAATCATTGAATATGTATTATGTGCCAGCTATTGTTCTAAGTATTAGTGGGATGAGTAAATAGAAGCAGATATTATAGTAAGGGAATACACAGTTAAACAAATAGTCACGCAAATATATTATTATAAATTTTGATATTGGTCATGAAGGAAAAGTACAGGGAACAAGTCTTTAAGGGACGGACATCATGGAAGGTTTCCCTAAGGAAGTTTCATAGGAGTTGAGATGAGTGAAGGTAGGAGGAGGCATTTTCAGGCTAACATAAACCCCCTGTGCAAGGGATCAGGGCAGGTTACAGGAAGGGGAGTCCGGAATGGCTGGACAAGAAATTATAGGGTCGGACTGAAATGGTGATGGTGGGAAGGCCTGTTTGAGATGGGTTTAAGAGGTCATCAGGGACACATCATTTGTTCCTTATAGTCCATTTTATGATATTTTGAGGGGTTTTTAAAGGAAATGGCAACCCACTCCAGTACTCTTGCCTAGAAAATCCCATGGACGGAGGAGCCTGGTGTTCATGGGGTCACAAAGAGTCGGACACGACTGAGCGACTTCACGTTCACGTTAAAGGGTTTGTGTGTTAGCATAAAACAATTGAAAGCCAATGAAGAATGTTAAGTGGGAAAGTGGCATGAACTGATTTGTATTTACAAAAAGATAATTCTGAAGAAGAGAGAGAGCTAAAGTCAAGAGTAGATATCTGCAAAGCTGTTAGGAGGCTACTGAAGGATCCATTAGGAAGGTGAGAGGGCAGTGTGCATGGGACTAGTGGCCAGGAGGTAGAGAAATTTTGTCAAGTTTCTAGAGCATTTCTGAAGAGGGACAGGATTTGGATCCTTTCTGTAGAGAAAAGGATTAGAAATTGGGACTGAGTGAGAAGACCATCTCAAGGATGTTTAGCTTTCTGGGTGCAGAAGTGTCCTGATGTGGGCATTCGCTGAAACAGGACACATTGCAAGGGTAATTCAGTTTATTGTTAGACTTAATAAAGATGTAGAGATTTTGACATAGCCTAATGAAGATGTTGGGAAGCAGCTTTGTTCGGTTCTGGAGAGAGGTCTAGGCCAGAGTCATTCACATAACAATCAGTGGATATATTAATTCATTTTGTTAATTACAACTGGGTGTTTTTCTGAAGGTAAATGAGATTCCTTTTAAAATATTTTTCTAGTTTATGTTGTAGCATTATGTTGTTTCCTTACCAAAATTTACAAGTCCATTTTGATAGCACAGTTGGTAAAGAATCCGCCTGCAATACAGGAGACCCCAGTTCGATTCCTGGGTCAGGAAGATCTGCTGGAGAAGGGAAAGGCTACCCACTTCAGTATTCTGGCTTGGAGAATTCCATGTATTGTATAGTCCGTGGGTCACAAAAAGTCAGACATGACTAAGAAACTTTTATTTTTATTTATTTTCCTATACTGTATTTGGATATCTGGAATTTCATTCCATCTATTTTATTATTACTATTACTATTATCACCATGCTGTACCAGTTCACCAGTTATGAACCATGATATTTGGATTTTGAACATCAGACTTCTTCTCATCCTCAAATGAATCTGATTTACTTTAGAAGAATGAGGAATTT
Source organism: Capra hircus (assembly GCF_001704415.2). Taxonomy (NCBI): domain Eukaryota; kingdom Metazoa; phylum Chordata; class Mammalia; order Artiodactyla; family Bovidae; genus Capra; species Capra hircus. Next base: position 22,059,203 of record NC_030835.1, read on the forward strand.
CCATCCTGGTGGAGTCCTGGAAATGAATTTTTGAAGATACAGCTATGTATTGATCTTTGTACATGTGGCTCTATAATTGTGAAGTGTGATGCAAGAGTGCTTGTCTCACCTTCCCTGCACTAACCAGCAAAGTGACCTTGAGCTAGTCACCAGCAGCTCAACATGACCTCCAAGATTCATTTTGGCCTTAAGATTCTATGAATAGTTGGTATCCCTAATCCAAAGAAAACAGGGATAAGGGTGGACAAAGACACTTACTTTAAATGCTGGAGAAGTTTTAGATCCCTGGAGGAATTAAAGCTTCTGAAATTATTCAAGATATAGTAAAGGGGAGATTATAAAGTCCCCCCCCCCCGCCAATCTTTCTACACGTTCTAAAAGGCAGTTAAATTACTGCTAAAAATGTGAAATGGAGGTGAACAATATTTCCAGAGGGCTGTAAGTAGTGTTAAATTCTATCATTCTTCAAAAAAATGAGAGAGAGGCTTATATAAAAACGGAGAAAAAGGAAATTGCATGTGCAGATGAAAAATACCATCTGTGCTTCTGGATCTGTTCCATGCTCCACACCTTCGGTGAAAGAAATTGTTGATTGAAAGCTCAGATTTTGCTGGCTATTTGTAAAAGCTTCCTGTGTTGCTTATCATGCATTTTAAAAATAGATGGCTTTGAATTTGTGAGTTAATTTTTGGCCCTGTTTGCTAAGGCCTTCTAACTCAGGAAGGATGCTTTTAGTAAAGCCACAATTCAGTTCATATTCAACTCAATTATTAGTGACGAGCACTTACAAGGTGCCAGCAACATATCAGTTTCTCTGTGTTAACTCAGACTTCCCAATATTTGTAATAGCTTCCTTTGCCTCCTAGTGGCAGTTTGGGCCCATTTAATTTCCTGAACTGGAGAGTTTCATCTGTATCTTACTTAGAGAAAATATTAAACATTGGCAATCCTTCAAGTGTGCAGTCTCATAACATTAGAAAAATTTGTCTTAAATGTCTTCGGCTTCCCTTTTTTGGTCTCTTTCCCATCTTAATAATGGCAGATGTCAAACCTGTGTCTGGGCTCAAGTCAATTCTGCTCTCATTTACTCCTTACTGTGAATTTAAATAAAACTGGCACCTTTCTCTCAGGTTAAATTATTTCCCTAATCTCATCTGTAATTGTGGAATGAAATACTCTGTCCTGTTTTAAATTTTAGATCATTACTATTCCTACTTACTGGTAAAGGGGGCTTTGAGATTTGAGGTTTTTTCCAAATTTAAGATTTTTGTCCATTATTTTTCACTTTAAACTTCCTCAGTTAAGAACATTCTAAATGGCATTTATATAGAGAAATTCTTAGAAGCAACCCCAAACAGCCAAATTTATATCCCTCTTCTCTAAACCAGAGTAACTGCAAATGAATCTTTGAATTGTTCAGGCAACAGCAGCTCTGGGAAAACAAACATATTATTAGAGGCTCAAAGTAACCACCTCAAGTGATAAATGCATCCCTAGGTACTTAAAGAGAGGAGATCAACTACACAGACATTTGCTTAATATGTAATAGGGAGGTAGAAAGCTGCATACTTTTAGAATTGAGTCTGTCTTAAAATTATGACCATTTTAATGGGTAGCTTGATTTTTAAATATGAAATAGAGAAACAGAAATATGTATATACTGAAATCCTGTTAATCTCCCTTCTCTAAAACCTTAGTGATATTAAGATGTATTTTGTGGTTCTATATACGTGTCTTTGGCTAGTATAGGAGAGAACTTACTAGACATATTTATCTTGAATAATTGAATTGTTGATGTTTTTAGAAGGTCATTCTATCTAAATTTTTATGGTAAAGTTTAAAACTGTTTACTTGCCATTATTTGGATAATTCAGTAGATTGAATATAGCTATGTAATAAATATCTCTGGCTAAACCAAGAAACTACCATTAATTACATTTTTTTAAAAAGTTTTATCTTATATTGAAGTATAGTTGATGTAGTAATGTTAGTTTCAGGTATACAGTAGAATGATTCATTTAGACATACGTGTGTATCTATTCTTTATACCATTAACTATATTTTTGACATTGGGCAAAATCCTCTGAGTTAACTCACCTATTAAATGTGATTGAACTATGAGAATGAATGGAGGTAGCCTGGGGAAAAGAGTCTTTAAAAAGAATAAAGTATGCTTTTTAAAATTTATTTTTAATTGGAGGATAATTGCTTTACAATATTGTGTTGGCTTCTGACATCAACAATGTGAACCAGCCATGAGTATATTTATGTCCCCTCCCTCTTGAACCTCCCCCCATCCCCCACCCCATCCCACCTCTCTAGGTTGTCCCTGAGCACCAGGTTGAGCCGCCTGTGTTATACAGCAACTTCCTGATAGCTATCTATTTTACATATGGCTGTGTTTGTGTTTCATTGCTACTCTATCAATTGGTCCCACCTTCTTCTTCCCTTGCTGTGTCCAAAGTCTGTTCTCTGTCTCTATTCCCACCCTGCAAATAGGTTCATCAGTACCATTTTTCTAGATTCCATATATATACATTAATATACAAAATTTGTTTTTCTCTTTCTGACTTCACTCTGTATAACAGGCTCTAGATTCATCCACCTCACTAGAAATGACACAAATGCATTCCTTTTTCTGGCTGTGTAATATTCCATTGTATATATGCACTACAACTTCTTTAACTGTTCATCCTTCGATGGACATCTAGGTTGCTTCCATGTCCTAGCTATTACAAATAGTGCGGCTGTGGCTAGGAACACTGGGGTACATTTGTCTTATAAAGTGTTTAGCATTTTTCATGAGCTTTTATTCATTTTGGAAGCTTTCATCCCATTTTTTCTGTCTCTGTTTTGTATAATTTTTTCTGTCTTCATGTTATTTTTTTGCTCTTATTCATGTGATTTTAAAAGAGCTTATCAGATAATTTCTTTTATAACTATATTAATTGTTATATGATTCTCTTTTTTCCTTCATTGCATTTATTGACAACATCTAGTATATTTGTTCAGATTTGTTTATTAAAAGAGATACTGACAATCTGGAGTGTTCCCTGATGATGATGACCAGGAAGGCAAAGGATTTAAGCATAAAAAAAAGTTTAGAATTTATTGGCATTTAGTGTGAAGAAAGATCGAAAGGAGACAATTCTTCAAAAAGATAAAGAAATATATGAGGATAAAATATTTCTTTGTTGATCCAGGTTTCAAAATTAAGACGAAGAGTAGAAAATGAAGGAGAGTCAATTTTGTCTCAATATAAGGAGTTTTGAAAACCAGTTAGAGCCATTAAAATGTAATTGCTTCCTCATTTCCAGGTAGGTTATGGCAGACTAGTTTTTCTTTTGTAATACATAGAACAAACCAAATAAATTAGCTATACTTCCTAGAGCTGAAGCTTCCCTGATGGCTCAGCTGGTAAAGCATCTGCCTGCAATGTGGGAGATACGGGTTCAATCCCTGGGTCAGGAAGATTCCCTGGAGAAGGTAATGGCAAGCCACTCCAGTATTCTTGCCTGGAAAATTCCATGGATGGAGGAGCCTGGTGGGCCACAGTCCTTGGGGTCACAAAGAGTGGGACATGACTGAATGATTTCACTTTCACTCTTCACTTTTCCTAGAGCTGAAGCAACAAGGATTAAACAAACTAAAATTTGAGGGAGGAAAATCATTCTAAGATGGGCTGCTGACTCATAATTTTATCCTGAGGGCATTTGCTGTTTCGTAGTGTGGCCAAAGAATTGGGTGAGGCCCAGGCAAAAGGTGTCTTCTGGGAGTAAGAAAGGCCAGAGAAACTTTCAGTGACTGTACAAGGCTGAGATGACAAATTAGAAAGTTGAGGGATCTAAAACACATAGCCAGCTTTCTCCACAGGGTTTGCTGTATTCTGAGGCCATATAAGAAGCAGGGGAACTAGGATAAAGGCTTCTGAACGATAGAGTGAAAGCTTCCATAGACTTTTGATATTCAGGAAATATTCTAGTGAGATGATTTGGTGGGAGGGAGATGCTAAACTCAAACACAAGGCTAAACACTTCTTGAAGACACTTGCCAAATTTGTTAGTTGTTTGTGTGAAAGTGTTAGTCACTCAGTCCTGTCTGACTCTTTGAGATCCCATGGACTGTAGCCCACCAGCAGCCTCTGTCCATGAGAGTCTCTAGGCAAGAATACTAGAGTGGCTTGCCATTCCCTTCTCCAGGGTGCCTTCCCAATATAGGGATCAAATCTGGGTCTCCTGTATTGCAAGCAGATTAGTTGTTTGGGCCTGAATGAGAGAGTCAATTCCTAGGCAGGTTGATAAGAAGTCTGGGGTCCTTGAGGAGGAGAAAGGGGTCTGGGGCTCTCAAGGAGGACATAGAGGACTGGAATTCTCAAGGAGGAGGAAAGGACAAACTTTTTTTTCCCCTACATTCCTTAGTAAGGATTATATAACAATAATGTATCCTGCTTGAGGACAGGTTTATCCTTCCTGAAAACCTTTGGACTTTAGTTATGAGACTGAATGAATATCTATCACATATAACAATACGAATGAAACTAATGAACATAATGTTGAGTGAAAGAGACTAGATGCAACAAAATGTAAACTGAATGATTCTATTTATACACAGTTCAATACCAAGGAGGCTTAATCCGTATATTTAAAAGTCAAGATATTGGTTGCTCTTATTTTGTTCCTTTTAGCAAATTGAGCTGAAAGGTAAAAATGTGCATATAATTGTGATTGTGAGAAGAATGTCTTTAAGAATAGGAAAAAGATAAATTGCTTACTGTTAGTGTGGGTGGGGGATGGTTATACACTTCCATATGCTTATAATATCTACTTCTTCAATTAGATATTGCTTATATAAGCATATTCAGTTTATGAATATTCAGCATCACTTTGTGTGTCTTTTTCTATATTTTCTATATATATCTTACACTTCAAGAACAAGTATAATAAAATATCTTTTGGGTTAATCAGCTTTGTATTCCTGGAAATACTCATGCAGAGTGGTTGGACCCCATTACCTGTAAGGGAAGCTTTGGAAATGATTTTTGCATTAGGGTTAAAGGAAATGTACCAAGTGCTTTCTCCAAATCTTTTAAATTCTGAGATTCTTTGATTCTTTAAAAGTGTATACATTCACTGCAGACTACAGCTTTTTCTTCTTTTTAATAATCAAATTTGAGATCATAGCCTACTCTCTCTGTTTCCTGTTTACCTCCAACTCCTTCTTCAACTCATTTTTCAGTTATTGACCTCTCAATGGCCAAATCTAATGGCATATTTTCTTCTTTCTCTGATATATTTGGGGCATTTGCTGGTGAGGTATTTAAATTCTCTCAACTTAGCTTCCCCAATATCACTCTCTTCTTGTTCTCCTATTGTCTCTTGTTTTCCACTCAGGTTTGAAATAGTAGGCTGTGCTAAAGTTCTATTCCTAATCTGCTTCTCAGGCTATAAAGTTCTTTGTATGATTTTAACCACTCCTAAGACCTCACTCACTGTTTACCTGTGACTGCCTTCCAAATCCTTGCCTCTAAACTCGGTTATCCTTCCAAGACGTATGTATTCAATTGCTTAATGGACAGATCCACCTGTATGTCCCCAACTTTACCTGTACAAGACTGAATTCCTATTTCTTCCCCAAACATGGTCTTCTTTTATCCTTCTCTTTACCTGGAAATAATAGTACGATCTCTGTTTTATGCAGACTCAACACAATTGTGGACTCTCTTATTTCCTCTTCTTCCATTATCTTGTGTCTAATCAATTACCAGATCCAATAATTCCTTTAAGAAAATGTGGTTAAAAACACTTACCATGATATCTACCCTCCTAACAAAATTTTAGGTGTAATACAGTATAGGTACAAATTTTTATAGCAGCAGATCTCTAGAATTTAATCATCTTGCATAATTGAAACTATATTGATTGAATAGTAATGCTCTATCTACCCTTCCTCAATCCTTGTTAATTTTGCATATTCTTCTCTCCCTTAACCATTTCTCATTGCTTCAGCTTAGTTTTCTTTGGCAGTCATAAGTTTTCTAAATAGTCTCCCAAAAAGATATGTTTTCTAATTTCATACTCAGCCAATTTATTCTGCACAATGGTCAGCATCGGTTTCTCTTAGTAGGATGTTCTTTCCTTAGTTCTTGATTTAGTGAACACTTACTCAGTTGAGATTTGGTTCAAATTCTATTTGCTCTATGAAGCCCGAACTGACCTTTATCCAACCTCTCAGGTAAAATTGACAACTCTTTCCTTTGTGTACCTATTGCAACCCTGTATCTGTTTACAGTCAAGAATTTATCATATTTCATTTCATTTACTTGTGATCCTAGCAGCATGTTTTATATATCTGATTACATCTAACACACAAACGTGCCAAGTTTGAATGAATAAAACAATGAATTGATGACTACATGAATGAATGAGTAGGAGAACTCAGCTTAGTCTAAATCTGTGTTTCTTCATTTTGAATCACTGAGTGCTTCTTAACATACTTACTCCTGGTCCTTACCATGGACATCCCTTAGGAAAAAAGCTGAAAGATTCTTTGTATCAGGTGAGTTTGGGAAACATTGATCTAAATTATTATATGAATTTATTTACGCAAACTAAAATTAAACTTCTTTCAAGCAGTAAGCATTTTTGTGCACGTGTTTCCAACCTGAGATCTGTCAAAATGTGTTGACCGATTACTGGTTCTGAAATGAATTATGGAAGTGTTGTTACAGGAAACAAGCAATTTTCTTTGACGTATTACATAAGGAGTAAAATGAATATGTGCAAATGATTTGGGGAGTTATCAAGTTTTTAGTGTATGGTACTTTGGCTCAATGAATATTAAATAGGTGGTATTAAATCAAAATTAAATTAAAATTACCTATTTCATTTGTCATAAAATAGTTCTAATACCACACACACAAATATATAAATATCAGTTCAGTTCAGTCGCTCAGTCATGTCTGACTCTTTGCAACCTCATGAATTGCAGCACGCCAGGCCTCCCTGTCCATCACCAACTCCCTGAGCTCAGCTGGTAAAGAATCTTCCTGTAATGCAGGAGACCTGGGTTCAGTCCCTGAGTTGGGAAGATCCCCTGGAGTAGGGAATGGCTCCCACTCCAGTATTCTGGCCTGGAGAATTGCGTGGACAGTACAGTCCATGGGGTCGCAAAGAGTCAGATATGACTGAGCAACTTTCAGTTTCAATATATAAATATACATATACTTAATTGTTTTTTTACTTCTGTGGTATACCATTTAATATAGTTTGTGAAAATTAATTGTCATGCTTGTGTCCTATGTAGTCTTTATCCACAGTTCATGAATGTATAATGGTTTTCTGGGAAAAATAAGCACTGAGATCATAAAGGTATATTCAAAGCATCTTCTTTCAGAGGTGGTTGTTATTCAGGGGCACCTAATCACCTATGCAAACAAAAATGTCACCCTGGTAAATTATGGGACAAGATTTGTATTAAAGAGAGGGTTTGTTATTTAGCCAGGGGAGAGAAAGCTGTGCTACTTTTTCAAATATATTACCTGAGGGATTTTGAGTAATAAACATGGGAAGAAAAATCTATATTTGAAATAATAGATTTGGTTTTCATGATAAGAAGTATTTCTCAATAGAAAAGGATGGGAAATGCCATTGTTAGGTTAGGTTTGGTTTTAGAGAGTGTTCACATAGGAATTTTTAGAATGTGTATTTTATACATGCCTTTGAGATATTTGAATATGGATCCATCTGAGTTCAGTAGAGTAAATCAAAAGACCTCTATGAAAAAAATCTCCTTATGTATTCTATTACAGTCTTTAGAAAATAAACCTTGCTCTTTAGACACAAATAGATGAGAACTAAATTATATAATTAAAATACCACAAATTATATTGTCTTCTGCTCTTGTTTTGTATTCTTAGGATATCATTGGCAGACCAAAAGTATGTCCTATCTATGCTTCCTGATTCAGTGACATTAATTTTTCCAGATATCATTTTGTCTTTAGGCAGAACTTTATCCTAATTATGTAGTGTTGTCACTTATTGCTATCAGCAATCTTGTTTGGGTAATTTTTTTTTAAATTTTAATTTTCTGAGTGAGGAACTGGTTTGTTATATAATGTGACTTCTTCACATTATGCAACAGATCAGTAGAACTCTTAAAACTCTCACTTTAAGAAAATTTACATGGGAAACTCCTAGTAGACTGAATTAATTTTTTCCCATAAAGTTATTCCATAATACACTAACAAACAGACCTACCTTTATCAGTATAATAGAGATCTTTTATGTAGCATTAGTCATCATTTGTTCCATCCTATAGCTGAGTTGAACTTCTGTTCAGCTCTTGTCTAGCCTACAAGCTTTTGGTTATGAAGTTCTTGGTTCCTAAAATATAAAGTCTTCTCTCCAAAGCCATTCTTCACTTGTCTAAATCTTAGTTTAGGTTATAGCTCAGTGTCACATTAATAAGGCTTATCTTCTCTGACCAAAGAAGTCTTGGTCATGCCCAAACAGCCATATTTACTATTATCCTTCATTTTAAAATTAAATAAAGGACAGGTTTTCTATACTATAATATACTATAATATCATATATGGATAATATATGATATATATTATATCATATATATATAATATATCCACTCCAGTACTCTTGCCTGGAAAATCCCACGGATGGAGGAGCCTGGTGGGCTGCAGTCCATGGGGTCGCAAAGAGTCGGACACGACTGAGCGACCTCACTTTCACTTTTCCCTTTCTTGCATTGGAGAAGGAAATGGCAACCCACTCCAGTGTTCTTGCCTGGAGGATCCCAGGGACGGGGGAGCCTGGTGGGCTGCCATCTATGGGGTCACACAGAGTTGGACACGACTGAAGCTACTTAGCAGCAGCAGCACATACACACATACATATATCTTACCAGGTGGCACAGTGGTAAAGAATCTGCCTTCCAATGCAGTAGACACAGGAGATGTGGGTTCAGTTCCTGCATTGGGAAGATCCCCTGGAGTAAGAAATGGTAACCCACTCTAGTATTCCTGCATGGAATATTCCATGGACAGAGGAGCCTGGCAGGCTACAGTCCACGGGGTCACAAAGAGTCAGACATTACTAAGTGACTGAGCGTATTTATACAGATGGTAAGCTAGAGGAGGTTTATCTAAGTGCTACAATAACATGTAATATTATAATTAACATACAAAGTCTTTCCAGAATGAGAAAAAAAGAGTAGAAGGCAGAAAGGCAAAAAGGATGATGTTTGCTTAATAAATATTCAAGATGAGAAAACCATATTCATTTTTTAAAATTATCATTTAATGATTTGAGATTTCAAGGTATCTGCAGATATTTTAAGTCTAGACTTGATATTTTGCATTTTTTAAAGAATACTTAATACAATTTGACTTTTGCTTCTTGGTATTGGTTTTGGTTAAGAAATGCATGGCTAGCTCTGTATTTTAGAGAACGTGTGATTTCAGCAAGAGCAGCTGTAAAGGAATGATTGTGATGAGAAAGATCCTACCTCAGTCCCCTCATGATACCCCAGGATGACTGAGAAAACTGAAAGTGTTCTACAAACCCTGAAGAGCCTCACAGACCATTAGTTCTCTAAAGCAAGGGATTATTATACCTAATAATATTTTGTCAAAACCTAGCTATAAGAGTTGATATCAGTATTCTTGATCTTCTATGACAGTAGGTTTTTCCCTAGCTTTTATGAGGTATGAATGACAAACGTGTGTATATCCCATGTTGTTCAATGTCATTTTTAAAGATATGCAAAGTAACGATTATGTATATATATATATATATAGTGAAATGTTTAGCATAATCAAATTAACTAACATAATTACCTCTCACATTATTACCTTTTTTGTGATGAGAACACTTAATACTACTCTCTTAGCAAATATCATATATACAGTATTATTAACTATAATTACCGTAATGTATGTTGTATCTCCAGAACTTATTTCTTTTGACACTTTTTTTCTATATTCCTATTTTACCTATATGAAGTGAAAGTCATTCAGTTGTGTCTGACTCTTTGTGACCCCATGGACTATACAGTCCATGGAATTCTCTAGGCTTAAATATTGGAAGGGTAGCCTTTCCCTTCTCCAGGGGAATCTTCCCAACCAAGGTATTGAACCCAGGTCTCCCGCATTGCAGGGGGATTCTTTATTGGCTGAGCCACAAGGGAAGCCCAAGAATACTGGAGTGGGTTGTGTCTGACTCTTTGTGATGTTTTCTATATTCCTATTTTACCTATGTTGAAGTGAAAGTCACTCAGTTGCATCTGACTCTTTGAGATCCCATGGACTATACAGTCCATGGAATTCTTCAGGCTTAAATATTGGAAGGGTAGCCTATTCCTACTCCAGTGGATCTTCCCAACCCAGGAATCAAACCAGGGTCTCTTGCATTGCAGGTGGATTCTTTAATGAGCTATCAGGAAGCCCTGTTTCCTCTAAGGTACTACTAAAATTATATAAGTTGTACATGTGAAATCCAAAACTACTGTCCCTAGTTGATAAGAGGCTTTCCACTTTGTCATCCCGAGATGTACCAACTTTCCCTTATGGCTCAGCTATTTTCTAGAACCTTGATGTCATCTTCATTTAGCTACTGAATGGGGAAAGGGCTTGGAAAACCTGATATGGGAAATTTTTATGGACAAAGACCAACAATATCCCCCATCATTTCCTTCATGTTCCATTGGTTAGAATACAATTATATGGCCATTTCTAACTGGAAAAGAACAGAGAAATATAAACTTTCTGTGAGCCCAGAAAGACGATGAAACAGATTTTATAAGGTGCTAGCTAGTTCATGCCGTAATATATTTGCAGTATTTTCTTTTTTTCTACCACAAGATTGAAATAAGTTACACCTGTAAAGGGTTGAGAAAATAATCGGTGCAGTTATACATAGTTTTATTGATTATGGGGCCCCCTCATTTTCATGAGGTCTTTTATTCTGATCACAATTCTAAGAAGATAGACATTATTAGCCTTGATTTTTAGATGATGAAACAAATTCGTAGAAGTCAAATGATTTGCCAAAAGTCATAGAGCAAGTATATGGTCAACATGGGTTTGGAAGCTGTGTCTCCTGATATGCCTCTGCTACCTTTTCCTTTCAGAGAGGAAAAAAAAAAAAAAAACAGTTATATTTTCTCAGGTGTGAAAGGGAACAGTAAGGCCTTGCACCTTGTGCCTTTTGACATGGGATCATGGGCATTGCTCTGCTCTTCAGATGTCACATGCACACTTATGGTTTATGAGATTTGCTATGTAGGCCATAGATGCTGGTGGCATCTAAGGATGAGAACAGTATATATAGCTCCTCTGCAACTCCAAGAAGTGTCTGTATAGTTGAAGTTCTTTTCTTTATCGAAGTCTTTCCTACCTCACATAATTTTCAGATAGCTGAAAATTACTTGTGAATATGCATGTATGAATTTCTCAGAGAATTCATTCTGCCCTCTAACTTAGGAGAAACTACCTCATCTTATATATATGAAATAGAAATGAGATTGGAATAATTATTATCTTCCATACTTAACCCAAGAATATCATACACTCAGATTCCAATAAGCATCTCAAACATAACTCATTCTAACTGAATTCTAACTGATTCTCCTTGTAACTTAGAAAGCAAAACAATCCTTAAGAAATACATTTGCTTAGGCTTCTAAGAATAACCTTATTGGCATGCACAGAAATTAAAATACAAACTGTTGAGTAAGGAGAACAAGACAAAATTACTTTGTTGTAATTATGGGTGCTATAGAGAATCACTATCAATAAAGCTTATGCATTTAATTATATGCAAAAATGCTGAGTAATAATTGAGGGACTGTAAATGATAAAAAATTAAATGTGAGCTTAACATCCTTCAGTTCTCTTAAAAATAATTTATTCTGGATCTCATAAGTTCATAAAAATTCCTTAGAGTTTGGTAATTTCAATTACACTGGTACTAGCAATAAATATGCTCTACATATTTATTTATGGGATTTGAAGAAACAGTCACTTTAGAAATTGAAATTAAACCTAACTGGAATGCTAATACATAGTATAACTTTGGACACAAGACCAATTCAGCAACCCAACATTTCAGAGATTATACAGTACAATTATAATGAAATGTATGGAATTTTAACAATTTAGATATCAGGATGATGTAAAGAAAAATTAGTTATACATACTCATGGAATAAAAGTTGATAGATTAATAAATGTGGGAAGGTGACTCAAAAGCTGAAAACAAATGAGTTATTAAATGAAAGGTTAAAATATAAGATATATTGTATCTGATTTTGCTAATGAATGCACACATAGTGCCATGTGACACTAGAGTTCCAGCCAGATGTATGTGTTCTTTTTGGTATGTTGGTGTGTTATGTGTGTGTGTGTGTGCATGTGCACATACAGAGTATAAATGGGCACATAAATATATCATTCCCAGAAGGGTCGATTCCCTTCTAGAGAAGTCTGGGGTGTTAGATTGATTACTAGCATGATCCTTCTAGAACTTTCTTTTTAAAGACCTTGGAGAATTCAATATCTTAGAGATCTAGCTTAAGCATCCTCTCAATAAAAATTTCTAGTGACACAGATTATGTAAGATTTTATATATAATACAGGTCAACCTTACTTGGCTCATGTTAGTTATATGTGTGACCTTAGATAAATGATGCTTGAATAATTATTCTTAAAAGAGTCCTGGTTACTGGGTAAAGCCATGTTATATGCATTATCTAAAACTAAAGCAGATATTCATTAGTCACAATTATTTCAATGATGTCATTTATACTCCCTGGCAGTGATAGTTTACCCTACTTCTAAATATGGCAGATTCCTTATTACTTGCCTATTTCTGCTTCTCTACTGGAACTTAAGACTACTTATACTCTTTTCTTAACAAATTTAATTCCTTGATGGAAATCCCTGACTTTTCCAAATCTTCAGTGTTTACCATATACTGCTTTATCTAGTTAGATTGTCAGTTTTTTCCTGTTTTACCAGGTTATTATAATTACCCCAAATCATTTAATGTATTGGGTTGGCCAAAAAGTTTATTTGGGTTTTTCCACATGTATACTTATAGCTGACTTGAAACCAATACAATGTTGTAAAGCAATTATCCTTCATTTAAAGAAAAGACATGAGGAAGTGGGCACAGAGGCTTGTATGTCAAGAAAGGAAACTTTGTGGGAATACATGATTGGATGTGCATTTTATTATTAAAATATACATGAAAATGAAAAAAAAAAGAGCTTATAGGAAAATTTGAATGAACCTTTTGATAACCCAGTAACAAGTGGGAACTGTGCTGCTGTTCCTTGTTCAGTTGCTCAGTCATGTCTGACTCTTTGCGACCCCATGGACTATAGCACGCCAGGCTTCCCTGTCCTTCACTATCTCCCAGAATTTGCTCAAACTCATGTCCATTGAGTAGGTGATGCCATCCAACCATCTCATCCTCTGTCACCCCCTTCTCCTTATGCCCTCAATCTATCCCAGCATCAAGGTCTTTTCCAATGAGTCGGCTCTTTGTATCAGGTGGCTAAAGTTTTGGAGTTTCAGCTTTCAGCATCAGTTCTTCCAATGACTATTCTGGGTGGATTTCCTTTAGGATTGACTAGTTTGATCTTGGACATATAACTGGCATCAGATGTATTAGAAAGCACTTTTTACTATGCACTGCTGTATGCTGTCTCAGGCATCCACATTTTTTACTGCCCTCCATTAAGACTTTGATTCAATAAGTCTCCCTGATAGTCCTAGATAGCACACTAAAAATCAGAGACATTACTTTGCCGACAAAGGTCTGTCTAGTCAAAGCTATGGTTTTTCCAGTAGTTATGTATGGATGTGGGATGGACTATAAAGGAAGCTGAGCACCTAAGAATTGATGCTTTGAACTGTGGTGTTAGAGAAGACTCTTGAGAGTCCCTTGGACTGCAAGGAGATCAAACCAGTCAATCCTAAAGGAAATCAGTCCTGAATATTCATTGTAAGGACTGATGCTGGAACTGAAACTCCAATAGTTTGGCCATTTGATGTGAAGAACTGACTCATTGGAAAAGACCCTATGCTGGACATGATTGAAGGCAGGAGAAGGGGACAATAGAGGATGAGATGGTTGGGTGGCAAAACCACTCGAAAGACATGAGTTTGAGCCAGCTCCAGGAGTTGGTGATGGACCGGGAAACCTGCATGCTGCAGTCTGTGGGATTGCAAAGAGTCAGACATGACTGAGTGACTGAACTGAACTGAACCAATATTCTGATAATGAATCCTTATTGGACATTCTGCATTGGTCAGGATTTGGTTAGGAATAAAGAAACCACTCTTGATTTTCCAAGCCAGAAGTAATTAATTCCAGAAAATTAGTTGCTTACATACTATTGGAAAACCTAGGAGACAATGGTCAGATAATTCCCATTACCTCCCAGAAGATAAAAAAGTTGGAAAAATTGGGGAAATTGATGCTAATCTTGGCTACCTAGGCACTCAAGCTGCTGACTTTCCCAATGGCTGAAGACTATGCCAACTTTATGTCTGACACATGCTTCCCTGTGATTGTTGAAGAATGATAATTTTTTTCTTTCGGTTTTCCAGATCTCTTACAAGTGCATTTCATTAGCATAATCTAGTGTGGACTCCCCCTGGCAAGAAATTCTGGAAGTGTAGCTTCCAGGCAATGCAGGGAAAAGTATAAAAAGCTACAGAGATGACCCCAAATGGATGAGACAATTAAAATGTTGGCATTCTATTGAGTTTGTCTAAATGCCCTCTCCTGTGTGTGTTAGTTGCTCAGTCATGTCCAACTCATTGCAACTCCATGGACTGTTGCCCTCCAGGCTTCTCTGTCCATGGAATTCTCCAGGCAAGAATACTGGAGTGGATTGCCATTCCCTTCTCCAGAGGAACTTCCCAACCCAGGGATCAAACCCTGGTCTCCTGCATCGCAGGCAGATTCTTTACTGTTTAAGCTACAAGGAAGTCCTGCCCTCCCCTGCCTTTTTATATTTGGTGTTCTCAACTTGCCTGCCTTAATATTCTATATGTACACACACACATACAGAGTTTGTAAACAGAAGTAATGGATGGAAAAATACCAAGGCAAGAAGATATATATTTAAAAAAAATTAATCATCTGTATATTTAGGAGATAACACAAAAACATGAGTCATTCTGCCATTGATATTTAGTATCACTAATTTGAAACCTAAGCAGATTATCCCTTTGAGGAATAACACTACTAGTGTGTGTACTTGGCAAGTGATTTTAGTAAGTGACTTTTCTTAAAGGAAGTGATATACGACTATATTGTAAGTTACAGCAAGGAACATAGGCTTCATATCAGACTGGATGTGGTTTACTACTTGTTCAACTTTAAATGAATGGGCTTTAATTTCCTTATCTGTAAAATGGAGATAACAATAATATCCAGATATCTCAAACTTTTTATGCTGTTGAATGAGATAATATATATAAAAATGGTCACCATTAATGGATTCTCAAATACATTATTCCCTTTCTTTTCCTCATCTCTGCAATATTCTTTCTAAGGACTGAACTATGGTTTAGAGAAGCAGGTAGAAAATGTGGGAGTTGATATTTCCTAAAGATTTTTTGTACAACAAATAAGCTATCTTATATTTTTTCTAAGACCGTGTGCCTATTCTTTAAAACCTTACATGAATCTGGAATATCATTGCCCAATGAATGGTCTTTATTAATTAAATAAGGTCTTAAATATTTATTTGGAAATGTAAAAAACCAATAATTATTTAAGACCTTATTAATTATATAAGGTCTTAAATATTTTCTCTCACACCTGGCTTCTCTGCTAAAGAGGAATCTGTTTGCAATGAAGTTGTTTTTTCCAATTAAGGTTTAAGTGAAAATTCATCAAAAGTCTTAGAAACAAAGATTCGTGCTGGAATATGCACACAGCTACTTAGATATTTATCCTGCATCAGCTCTATTGTGTTGGCCAGATACAAAGGCAGTAAAAGGAATCTATTCCATTGAAACTTCCTTGTCTCTTTTGCTGAAACACTACAATATTAAACACGGTTGGCTTTCCTCGTATTGTATCGTTGTATTTATCATTTTGATATGCAAATTAAGGGGCTAAGGTAATGCAGGCACTATTCGCAGGGTTGGCGTAGAAAAGAGGTGAGTTCTGAGCTGAATTATTTGGGGGCAAAGCAGGAGAATGGACAGATATAAACTCAGGACAGAGAGAGTCAACAGTAAAGGAATGTTGGTGACATATGAAAATTAACTTGCTGATGCATCAACCTTGTTTGTCTTTTAACTAGTAGTGTCATCATTTAGATTTAACATCCGCAGAGCAGTATGTGGTTGTGATTACTCAGGGAAGTGAAGGAAGATGATTAGCACTTAGGCTAAAGGTAAAATGCTTCTGTTCTGGCTTGGCTTCTCTGAACCTCAGTAGAAATTAAAGTGCCAGATACCCTGGAGAAAATATACTCTCTCAAAGCTCTATCTTACTTTTACCCTGCTACACCTCTGCAAATCATTCACTTGTTAGCGTTAGTTTTTCACTTATTTAATAGACACAATGAGTTTTTCTTTCAGGTGGATTCAAATAAAATTTCTTTGATTCTCAAGTTAGGTTCAGGTAAGTCTCTGACATTACCTTGACAATTCAGGGCACCTTTTTCTTCGTTTTCATGTGTACTAGTCAAGATAGGCTAAGCTATGCTGTACTATCAAGAAATAAAAATTAGGGTCAGTGGCTTAATACAATGAAAGTTTATTTCTTATTAATTGTGTGTGTGTGTGTGTGTGTATGTATGTATCTTCCCCTTTGCGAAACCTAGTTGTGAGGAGTTGTTCCATAGTCACTCAGAAACCTAGGCTGATAGATACACTTTATAATTTGTAGCTACAACATCTTGATTGATGTCTAGATTCCCCATTGGCCTTGGGAGCAGAAGAGAAAGACTGGCTGCTATGGCAGGGGAAGATAAACTGGCCAAGTACACGTGGACTTTTTGCTCCCTTAACTTAGAAGTGGCATTGTTTCCTTCCACAGGCAGCCGTTGGCTAGAACTTGTCGCCTGGCACTGCCTAACTGCAAAGACAGGCTTCCCTGGTGGCTCAGATGGTAAAGAATCCACCTGCAATGTGAGAGACCTGGGTTCGATCCCTGAGTTGGAAAGATCCGCTGGAGCAGGGCATGATAACTCGCTCCAGTATTCCTGCCTGGAGAATCTCCATGGACAGAGGCGCCTGGCAGGCTACAGTCCATGGGGCTGCAAAGAGTCAGACACAGCTGAGCAACCAAGCACAGCACACAGTCTAGCGAATGCAAGGGCGCTGGAAATGTAGCAGGCCAAGTGTAGGATTTGGCAAGCATGTGATTTCTGCCACATTTGGAAATTTTTCCTTTTTTTCTCATGTTCTAGAGCATAAATTAAACTGCTATAAAAGTGCTTCAGAACTGGAAAATATCTGCATATACAATAGCACACTGTTTGCCTTTTTAGTTATTTGGCAATTGACTGTGTACAATTACATAAACTTTTAAAAACGATTTTTATTAATGCTAATTTTATCTGCCCCAACAAAATTATAATCTGAGGAAACAGAAACAGCATCTTCTAGTTTTTAATATCCTTCAGTTCAGTTCAGTCATTCAGTCATGTCCGACTCTCTGCGACCCCATGAACTGCAGCACTCCAGGCCTCCCTGTCTATCACCAACTTCCGGAGTCCACCCAAACCCATGTCCATTGAGTTGGTGATGCCATCCAACCATCTCATCCTCTGCCCTCAATCTTTCCAAGCATCAGGGTCTTTTCAAATGAATCAGCTCTTCGCATCAGGTGGCCAAAGTATTGGAGTTTCAGCTTCAACATCAGTCTTTCCAGTGAACACCCAGGACTGATTTCATGTAGGATGGACTGGTTGGATCTCCTTGCAGTCCAAGGGACTCTGAACAGTCTTCTCCAACACCACAGTTCAAAAGCATCAATTCTTCGGCACTCAGCTTTCTTCACAGTCCAACTCTCACATTCATACATGACCACTGGAAAAACCTAGCCTTGACTAAATGGACCTTTGTTGGCAAAGTAATGTCTCTGCTTTTTAATATGCTATCTAGGCTAGTCATAACTTTCCTTCCAAGGAGTAAGTGTCTTTTAATTTCATGGCTACAATCACCAACTGCAGTGTTTTTTTAATATCCTTATAATACCTAAATTATCTGAATATCTTAATTGTAAAACAACTGATAAAGACATGTATGCTAGTGCATATATAATTATATGTTAGTATAAATGTAAAGTCATGGCCCCTTTCTTCTGAGAAGATTATATTGATAGACTGAAAAGTTCCTAGTCTGTTTTCAGATTTTCTCCATTTTTATTCCTCAGCCTTGAAGACAAGTGAGGAATTCGAAAGAAACTTTTTCTTAACCATTGGAAGACAGATTTACTTTTTCTAAAACAGGAAAGTTTGACTACCCCACCTTAAAAGAAAATGATTTACAAATCCTTCAAGACTTTCTCCAGTTGGCACCAAGTATACTATTTCTTTGATCATACCTCATTCTTATTAAAACCTTCTCATGAGCCAATTTCATGTAACTTTAAGCCTAAATTCTTTCTTGCCATCAAGATTCTCTTTCAATATGCTTAGACTCTAAATATCCCTTCTAGGATTTTGCAATTAATCAATATTTCTCAATCCTTTATATCCTCTCCATTTTCTTATATCTGATTGATTTGAAAACATTATTTTATTCTTGCTCTGCTGAAATAGCCATTACTACCATCTTATAAACTCTTTTCACTGTTTAATATTGTGATTTCATTTAGATCATTGATAATCAAGATTCCATACATTCTTATAAAATGATGATCCAGTTAATTTATCTTATAAACAACTACAATGTAAGTATCTTGAGGGGAGAGTGAATTTTTTCCCAGCATTCTAAAATCTGTATGTTACATTGCTTTGTCATTTGAATTCTTAAATTAGACTGAATGGAAACCAAGAGAATCATAACTAAAAGATTAGATTCTCAAGACTAAGTAGACTCATTTGTGTATGCTGATGATATTTATCCATCTTTCATGAGAAATGTCCTCCTCTCAGCTGGTAGTGTTAGCAGAATTTAAAGACTGATGGAAGATGAACAAATATTTCAATCATGATAAAAATAATTTCATGCTTTTGTGTAATGATTTATCATCTACAAAGTTTTTGACACAGCCCTAGGAGTTAGGCAGGTGTGGTAATACTAGCTTCACAAACATAGAAACTTATCACATGTCTAAGAATCATTGGAGTTTTCTGGTTTGTAGACACACTGTGAAGCAAACATTTTCTCTCTAGTCATGATTCTTCAGATAGACAACAAGTGACCCTTGCAAAAAAGGAAATAGGAACATTAGTTCGATCAGTTTGCACTTCTTGAAACAATACTATAGCCATCCTTCATGTTTGTGTGCTAGCATATTTTCTAAACTTAGAGAAGACATTCTTTGCATCCCCAGACTCAGTAAAAAGAAAGCTTTGCAGGACAACGAAAGCTAAAGATGATACCCTATGAGGAAGGATTTAGTTCAGAGGTTATATTAGCCTATTGATTACTCAGTTCTGAATATAGTGGAGACATGGCCAAATATATTTATTTTAAAATGTTGTAATTTACTTCAGATGTTGTTTTCTGGTTATTTACAGCTGTTGTTTGAAAGTAGCGAGTCCGAGCTAGAAATAGTACCTGTGGTTGGATTTTAAGAAAAAAAAAAAAGAAAAAGAAAGGGTAAAGAATTACAGACTTTTCTGGTGAAACCAGTGTGATAGATAAAGAAAAGATATGATAGCTGATAAATGTCTAGAAACAACTTTTCTTGTGAAAATGATGCAATGGATAAAGATTGTAGTGTCTTCACAATCCCAGAAACCTTTGTAAGATGCTGCAGTGTAGTCACAGGGGATATTTCATGAGAAGCTATGACGAGAAATCTAATCACAAAATAATTTACCAAAAGTATAGAAACCTAGAATTAGAGGCATAAAAGGTGTTACTACAGTGGATGTAATAGTTAAGCAATTTTGGCTCATGAGAAATGATTCATTGGAAGGACATTGACAGGGCCTTAGGTACATCATGGTTTCCTGGGTTTGTGTAGGATGTGACAAGTGTTGGGTGGTCACTTTTCCTGCTGACAACTTATAATTCTGCAGTTAGAAAGTGGTATCTTTGGTGTTAGCATCACTTTTTTTTGGAGTCCTTGTTGTGAGAACCGTTTAATAAGGGTAGTCAAACACATTGACTTGAATTTGGTGGTTAATTCCCTAAAAGGATGGTAGAGAGGTTGAGATAGTGTAAAAGGACTAATATCTGGGAGAAGAATGAAACGAAGAATGGGAGAGAAAGATAAAAGGAAGCTGAGTGGATGGTGGTAGAACAGTGATGAGAAGAGGGCGGAGGACCCAGTTCAGTAACTTATGAACTTTACTGGTGTCAAGCTGGTGTTGCTGGGTTACAATTCATTGCTATTTAAAGACAGTATTTAGATACATTAACTTTTCTAACCAGTTATCAGGCTAGCAAAAAAGCCAATCCAGCAGGAAGCAGAGTTGATCATGTTAGTGCTTAGTAACTACGACTAATTAGAGCACTTAATTAAGCTGTCAAGAAAGGAGAAATCATGCTCAGTCAGTTTTTACTCTTTTGTACCCAGGAAGATGAGCAAATTCGTTTTCTGCCAGGCAGGCACATGATCCTTCCTTTCTCATTTGATACTGGTATGACCTCATGCGCACTTTCCTGAGGTGATCCAGATTATACAAGTAAATGACGTGCTGTGCCCTTTGCTTCATCCTGCTCTGGTGATTTTATTCGTATCTTAGTCATCTGGCATATAAAATATTTGAATCTGCTACTTTAAGCATGCCCTATTGCCGCTGTCACTCACCATTTATAATTATTATTATTTTCATTGTTAATGCTAGTTCTTATTTTAATAAGTACCAACAATGACACTAATCAGGCTAATCATATTATTGTTATATCCTGAAGTGGTAGTGAACATTTATTATTGTTAAAAATAATGGATATTACATATTATGTGGGATGGAAACCTTATATATATTCTCACATTCAATCCTATGAAAACCCAGCAAGATGGGTTTTTTGAAACTGTTGTCAAGATCAAAAATGTGAAGCAGAGAAGATTTAAATAAATGTATGGTTTCACACAGCTAGTCGGTGTTGATGCTATGATGTGGACCTGCATGCTAAGTCACTTCAGTCATGTCCAACTCTGTGTGATCCCATGGACTGTAGCCTGCCAGGATCCTCTGTCCATGGGATTCTCCAGGCAAGAATATTGGAGGGGGTTTGCCATGCCCTGCAGAGAATCTTCCTGACCTAGGAACTGAACCCATCTCACTAAGCTAAATACAGGTTTGTAATTATTAGTTATTTAGCTAGGATATAGCTAAGTACTAGCTTATGTAGCCTGGACTTAATACATGTGTGTGTGTGTTTGCTGACTTCAAATAGCTGTATAAATTTGCTTACAGAAAATGGCTTCATAATAAATGTGTAGCCAAGGACAATCTTCTAACATTTTACTATGAACTAGTTGCACAGCAGGAAAATGTAGTTTATATATTCAGTCCCTACAGAATTTCAAGGCAGAATCAATGAGTGAGAATGGGGGACCCTTTCAGTACAAAGTATCCTCTAGACTAGAAGAATCATTCTAGGTCCAACTAGTACAATGTCTTTTAGCATCAAGTGAATGAATGCATTTGTGTTTGTTTCATGTTCTTTATATACTCTGGCCTATAGGCAGGTATTTTGACAACAAGTACTTTCGCTTTTTTGAACTCTAAGGCTTTATGAATAAAATGTAGACAACACTAAGCATGTGTGCATGCTCAGCTGAGGTTGACTCTTTGTGAGACTATGGACTGTGGCCTGCCAGGCTCCTTTGTCATGGGATTCTCCAGGCAAGAATACTGGAATGGGTTGCTATGCCCTCCTCCAGGAGATTTTCCCCACCCAGGGATCAAACCTGCATTTCCTGCTGAGCTACTGGGAAAGCCCCAGACAGAGCTCTATTATCTAGCTATGTGGAAAGTGTATTGATTAACCTTTGTTTATTTATTTCTTCATTGATCCATTTGGTTAGGTATGTTGTTGAAAATCATATTTACTGAAAGTTATTGGAGAAAGCGATGGCACCCTATTCCAGTACTCTTGCCTGGAAAATCCCATGGATGGAGGAGCCTGGTAGGCTGCAGTCCATGGGGTCGCGAAGAGTCGGACACGACTGAGCGACTTCACTTTCACTTTTCACTTTCATGCATTGGAGAGGGAAATGGCAGCCCACTCCAGTGTTCTTGCCTGGAGAATCCAGGGGACGGGGGAGCCTGGTGGGCTGCCGTCTATGGGGTTGCACAGAGTCAGATATGACTGAAGCGACTTAGCAGCAGCAGCAGCAGCATTGGATATTATTACTGCTATTTTTTGGGTAGAGGATTGTTGATTTTACACTTATTTTCCTTTCATCAATTAATTTGGAATAGCCTTATTATCATCCTTAATTTTGTGAATGCTCTAGAAAGTTGATGAGTGTCCTTCAAACCTGTAGTTGTAGAAATGATTAATAGATACAGTGTTCAGAGATATAGATCAGGAGTTTCTGGTTTCATGGGACCTGAAGCTTATGCAATTTGGAGGACCTTCATGAATAAAAGGATTTTTCTGCATCTTTTGAGATAATCATGGTTTTTATTCTTCAGTTTGTTAATTTGGTATATCATGTTGGTTGATTTGCAGATACTGAAAAATCCTTGCATCCCTGGAATAAATGCTACTTCTTAATGGTGTATGATCTTTTTAATGTATCATCGGTGTCAGTTTGCTAGTATTTTGTTGAGGATTTTTGCTGGCCAGTGATTTTCTCTTTTCATGATATCTTTGTCTGGTTTTGATATCAGGGTGATAGTGGCCTCATAAAATGAATTTAGGAGTGTTCCTTCTGCAATTTTGGGGAATAGTTTTAGAAGAATAGCTGTTAGCTCTTCTCTATGTATTTGTTAGAATTCACCTGTGAAGCCTTCTGATCCTTTGACTTTTGTTTGTTGGGAGTCTTAAAATTACTAATTCAGTTTCAGTAGTAGTGGTAACTGATTTGTTCATGTTTTCTATTTCTTCCTGGTTTAGTCTTAGGACCTTGCATCCTTCTAAGAATTGAATTCTTCCATTCCTTCAATTCACATTCTACTTTACAAATGGCTGCACAATTTTAGGAATTTTTTTTAACCACCAATTGGCATGCATGGTCTTATTGGGTCATTATTTATATCTTTGTAATAAATTATAAGTATATTATTTCTGATAATTTAACAATTATTTTTATATTGTAATTTTTTCATTTGTGGAATAACCTCCTAATAAATTATTCTTTTGATTCATTGTTGCATTCTGTTATTTTTGTTTGTTCTTTGTTTTGGTATTAGAATGATCTGGGATTCATAAAAATAGAATATAAAAATTTGAACAATTTTAATGAAAAAATTAGTTACAAAATGAATGCTAGGGATATTACTGGAACCTATTCCTACATTATGAAGAGTAGCAATAACTAACTATGCACAGATGTCACTGCAAACCACAAAAATATACACCTCTAACCAAAAAGGATGTCCCAGACATATTCTGCTTAACCAGGCCCCAGTGGGCCTGCAAGCATTCCAATGCTTTCTAACAGGCAGAAGAATAGAAGTCATTCTTCTAAAAGGTCCAGTTGACACCAGTGGGAGTGCTAACACATGTCTATACATATATCCTGAAGCTAGATCAATTGAATAATTTTGTATAAAGAAAGGCAGGCATATTTGGTTATTTTATAAAATGTAGCTTTGTACTTATGGCTCATGTTAGAAAGGGTGAATTCTGTGGCATTTTTGAAGAAAAGTAAATTCTTATTGCTAAACCAATTGAACTAATATTAATGAGGGTGCACATATTGTTATTCTCGGATTATAAATAAACAAACTTATTTTTTTGAAAAATAACAAGTAAGCTACTTACTTAAAAAGTTGAGAAATAAGTTTGATTTTGTTAAGGAACATTATGTAAGCTTATGGAGTTTGGCAACTGTTAATAGTATGTTATATTGAAGTACTGTTATTTTCATGTGTTGGAGCAACTTTCTTTCCTGTTATCAGAAAATTTAGGGTGAAAAAACTATAGTCCAAGTAAAATGTTTTACTAAACTGTACTCAGCAGAGTGATTTTACTTTTCAAAGTGTTAATCTTTTTAAAGACATTTCTTCATTTTACTTGTAGTGTTTAGTAAGACATGAATCTTTTCTCAAAAGAAAATAAATTTACAGTTTGACTATTTTCTGGCCAGTGTATCATTCCCAATTTGAGTGTCACTTTTCCATAACATTTTAAGCTGGACTTCAATTAGGAATGTTTTCTTAATATGGAGACTTTAAAATAAGTATTTTAGTTCCTTAGACATTGATATAAGGCATTTTATCTTGAATTAAAAATGGTATACTAACTATATTTTATGGCTACCATTAAGGTTCAGATAATCAACTCATGTGCTATCAGCTCTATGCATGGAAGATGATATTTATTTTGCCGTCAGCAAGCTAACTTTCTATTTTCTTAGAGGAGATAAAAACATGATATTGTTCTTTCGAATATTTTACGATCAGTCTTCCATCTGCATCTCAGCAATATAATACACATATATGGTGGTGATAGAACATAAGAGGTGAGGTGAGAGTATAGTAGTACACTCGTGAGAAAATATATTATTATCAGTATAATAGAACATGAAAATGTTCATCCATGACAATAATCCCCTACCAATAACTAAATCCAGACTCATGATGGAATACAGAACAACCATTTATGAAGCAGTTTGTCATTAGGGATATGGTAATTGTTTGGGGAATTTAAGGCGTCCCTGATATCTTTATAGCTTTTAAAAACCTTTCCTTCTCTGCTCAGTGTTAGCCCTGAGGGTTGAAATTCCCAGGCCTCACCCCTACCAAAATACCAGCAAATTCTTACAAAGAATAAAGCTCATGATAAGTGATATACCATCTATCTCTTCTGAAGCATTGTCTGCCTTCAGAATACTGTATTGATTAAATTTTGTGTCATGTTAAAAATTTTTATTGCTTAGAAATTTTCTGTAACATCCTTGCTTGCTCACAACATTGCTTCTGTTTCTTCTTTGCAGTCTTCCTTTTGATAATCTTAGTCCTTTTACTCAAAACTATACCTACCTCTTTGTTTTCTTAATTATTCCTTTGTACTGGGAACTGTGAAAGATTCTTTAATATATCTCTCTCCAGCCTTGCTTTTTGTATCTAGTAATGGTGCCATTCTCTTTTTAATCTCCATCTGCAAAGCTTTTGCTTTGTTTGATTTATTCCAACAACATGGTAACCTGTTAGGGAACTATGAGCAATTCTCATCCCTAAACTCATGAAGGCACATGTGGTAGGGAAAAGAAATGACTTATGTTCCATGCTGCGTGCCACCCTTTATGTAGAAAGGTGAGACTTGAAGGGCCTATTTCAAAAATATACAAGAACGAAGATGTGAAGCTGGAATTTAACTCAGGACTTCCTGGTTCTGAAACACAACTTTCCCCTATATTTTTACTGATTCTATTAATATTTGATGTTATATTATTTAAAAACTGGGATATCCTGGTTGGTTAATCTCTATATAAAAAGTCAATTATGTTTTAGTTTTTAACTGAAATTAAAAAAAAATCATCTCCAAAAATATTAGCACCATAAATTATCTTTTAAATAAAGGGTATTTGCCTATCTAGTAGATTTTAGCATTATAGTGAGGGTTATTTGAAACATTCCCAACAGTTCCTATAAAGTTGCAGTGGGTCTCTATAGAAATATTGAGCTCTCTACTAAACAACTACTGAAAAGTAGTATCAGTGAACAGTTCAGGCTTCTAGGTTGGCATCATTAAGAAAGAGAAGATTGGTTTCAGAGCCATTTGGAGTATTGAAAAGTACTTGAAATAGCAAGAAGAATGAATGGTGCCAGATATTATTCATAATGCCTCTCCCATTTGTCACATTTTTTTCCTATCTCCAACCATTTGAGAATATTGCATCTTATCTAACCTGTAAAGAAGAGTAGTAAGAAAGGAGTCAATCATATAAACGGTGCCCTTTTCTATTAAACTTATGAATCATTAGTAGTCAAGCATTCACGTTTTTAAAGTTCAGTCAGATCAGTTCAGTCATCAGTTGTGTCTGACTCTTTGTGACCCCATGAACCGCAGCATGCCAGGCCTCCCTGTTCATCACCAACTCCCGGAGTCCACCCAAACCCATGTCCATTGAGTTGGTGATACCATCCAACCATCTCATCCTCTGTCATCCCCTTTTCCTCCTGCCCTCAATCTTTCCCAGCATCAGGGTCTTTTCCAATGAGTCAACTCTTCGCATGAGGTGGCCACAGTATTGGAGTTTAAGCTTCAACATCAGTCCTTCCAATGAACACCCAGGATTGATCTCCTTTAGGATGGGCTGGTTGGATCTCGTTGCAGTCCAAGGGACCCTGAAGAGTCTTCCCCAACACCACAGTTCAAAAACATCAATTCTTTGGTGCTCAGCTTCCTCTATAGTCCAGCTCTCACATCCATACATGACTACTGGAAAAACCATAGCCTTGACTAGAGGACCTTTGTTGGCAAAGTAACGTCTCTGCTTTTGAATATGCTGTCTAGGTTTGTCATAACTTTCCTTCCAAGGAGTAAGCATCTTTTAATTTCATGGCTGCAATCACAACTACAGTGATTTTGGAGCCCCCAAAAATAGTCTGTCACTGTTTCCCCATCTGTTTCCCATGAAGTGATGGGACCAGATGCCATGATCTTTGTTTTCTGAATTTTGAATTTTAAGTCAGCTTTTGCACTCTCCTCTTTAACTTTCATCAAGAGGCTTCTTAGTTCTTCACTTATTGCCATAAGGGTGATGTCATCTTCATATCTGAGGTTATTGATATTTGTCCTGGCAATCTTGATTCCAGCTTGTGTTTCTTCCAGCTTAGCGTTTCTCATGATGTACTCTGCATATAAGTTAAATAAGCAGGGTCACAATATACAGCCTTGACGTACTCCTTTTCCTATTTGGAACCAGTCTGTTGTTCCATGTCCAGTTCTAACTGTTGCTTCCTGACCTGCATACATATTTCTCAAGAGGTAGGTCAGGTGGTCTGGTTTTTCCATCTCTCTCAGAATTTTCCACAGTTTATTGTGATCCACACAGTCAAAGGCTTTGGCATAGTCAATAAAGCAGAAATAGACATTTTTCTGGAATCTCTTGCTTTTTTGATGATCCAGCGGATGTTGGCAATTTAATCTCTGGCTCCTCTGCCTTTTCTACATACAGCTGGAACATCTGGCAGTGTACAGTTCACATATTGCTGAAGCCTGGCTTGAAGAAATTTGAGCATTATTTTACTAGCGTGTGAGATGAGTGCCATTGTGTGGTAGTTTGAACATTCTTTGGCATTGTCTTTCTTTGGGACTGGAATGAAAACTGACCTTTTCAAGTCCTGTGGCCACTGCTGAGTGTTCCAAATTTGCTAGCATATTGAGTGCAGCACTTTCACAGCATCATCTTTCAGGATTTGAAATAGCTCAACTGGAATTCCATCACCTCCACTAGCTTTGTTCATAGTGATACTTTCTAAGGCCCATTTGACTTCACATTCCAGGACGTCTGGCTCTAGGTGAGTGGTCACACCATCGTGATTATCTGGGTCGTGAATATCGTACAATTCTTCTGTGTATTCTTGCCACCTCTTCTTAATATCTTCTGCTTCTGTTAGGTCCATACCATTTCTGTCCTTTATCTAGCCCATCTTTGCATGAAATATTCCCTTGGTATCTCTAATTTTCTTGAAGAGATCTCTAGTCTTTCCCATTCTGTCTTTTCCTCTATTTCTTTGCATTGATTGCTGAGGAAGGCTTTCTTATCTCTTCTTGCTATTCTTTGGAACTCTGCATTCAGACGCTTATATCATTCCTTTTCTCCTTTGCTTTTCATTTCTCTTCTTTTCATAGCTATTTGTAAGGCCTTCTCAGACAGCCATTTTGCTTTTTTACATTTCTGTTTCTTGGGGTTGGTTTTGATCCCTGTCTCCTGTACAATGTCATGAACCTCCATCCATAGTTCTTCAGACACTCTGTCTATCAGATCTAGTCCCTTAAATCTATTTCTCACTTCCACTGTATAACCGTTAGGGATTTGATTTAGGTCATACCTGAATGATCTAGTAGTTTTCCCCACTTTCTTCAATTTAATCTGAGTTTGGCAATAAGGAGTTCATGATCTGAGCCACAGTCAGCTCCCAGTCTTGTTATTGCTGACTGTATAGAGCTTCTCTATCTTTGGCTGCAACGAATATAATCAATCTGATTTCAGTGTTGACCATCTGGTGATGTCCATGTGTAGAGTCTTCTCTTGTGTCGTTGGAAGAGGGTGTTTGCTATGACCAGTGCATTCTCTTGGCAAAACTCTATTAGCCTTTGGCCTGCTTCATTCTGTACTCCAAGGCCAAATTTGCCTGTTACTCCAGATGTTTCTTGACTTCCTACTTTTGCATTCCAGTCCCCTATAATGAAA
The DNA here is from genome assembly GCF_001704415.2 of Capra hircus. Taxonomy (NCBI): domain Eukaryota; kingdom Metazoa; phylum Chordata; class Mammalia; order Artiodactyla; family Bovidae; genus Capra; species Capra hircus. The sequence goes on from NC_030835.1 coordinate 22,087,907, forward strand.
AGGACATCTTTTTTGGGTGTTAGTTCTAACAGGTCTTGTAGGTCTTCATAGAACCATCAACTTCAGTTTCTTTAGTATTATGGGTCAGGGCATAGACTTGGATTACCGTGATGTTGAACGGTTTGCCTGGGAAATGAACAGAGATCATTCTGTCATTTTTGAGATTGCATCCAAGTACTACATTTTGGACTCTTTTATTGACTATGATGGCTACTCCATTTTTTCTAAGGGATTCCTGCTGCAGTAGTAGATATAATGGTCATCTGAGTTAAACTCATCCAATCCAGTCCATTTTAATTTGCTGATTTATATAATGTTGTTGTTCACTCTTGCCATCTCCTGTTTGACCATTTCCAATTTGCCTTGATTCATGGACCTAACGTTCCAGGTTCCTATGCAGTATTGCTCTTTACAGAATCAGACATTGCTTCTATCACAAGTCACATCCACAACTGGGTGTTGTTTTTGCTTTGGTCCATCCCTTCATTCTTTCTAGAGTCATTTCTCCACTGATCTCCCGTAGCATATTGGGCACCTATCAACCTGGGGAGTTCATTTTTCAGTGTCCTATCTTTTTGCCTTTTCATACTCTTCATGGGGTTCTCAAGGCAAGAATACTGAAGTGGTTTGCCATTCCCTTCTCCAGTGGACCATATTCTGTCAGACCTCTCCACTATAACCCGCCCGTCTTGGGCAGCCCCACATGGCATGGCTTAGTTTCTTTGAGTTAGACAAGCTGTGGCCCATGTGATCAGATTGGCTAGTTTTCTGTGATTATGGTTTCAGTCTGTCTGCCCTCTGATGCCCTCTCTCAGTTCTACCATCTTAGTTGGGTTAAAGTTACAATTGTTAACCTCCTACATGTACATGTATAATTTTCGGGGAACTCATGCTATAATCGAAGAAGGCAATGGCAATCCACTCCAGTACTCTTGCCTGGCAAATCCCATGGATGGAGGAGCCTGGTGGGCTGCAGTCCACGGGATTGCACAGAGTTGGACACGAAGCAACTTAGCAGCAGCTGCAGCATGCTATCATAAGGCATTAGACTAGAGATTGAAGAAGCTCGGATTGACCTGGTGGATCAGTCATGTGATTCTGCAATCACTTAGCTTTGCATAATAAAAGAGTTTCAATTAAAAACCCTATGTTTAATGTTTTTGTTAAATTTCAATACTTTTATTCTATATATTCATTCCTTCTGTCTTGCAATAAATTTTTTTATGCCTCAAGTTTGTACAAATTTTTATTATTGGGATACATCCTCTTTATTAACAAAGTTACTGTTATAACCAGGAAGTGATGACTGATCCTGAAGTACTTTCTGACTCCTAAATTCTTATGTGAGTATGTAGATTTACAAAGGACCTGTGGATACCTTCCTACTTACTTTTGAAGCTGTAAATATTAAGTGTTTAGAATCTACTAAAAGGGACAAAATTAAGGACAATGACCAATGAATTATTTTATAAATATTCAATATATAGGTCACATAGAAGAGAGAGTTACTATTTCTCAGATGTGTCAGTAAGTAAGGTTAGTTAAATTCTCATTGATTGTCTGTACTCTTAGAGGACAATTATCTAGTTCTTCAGCAATGCTGAGTGGTAGCGTTTCCAGGGAACATAAAAGGTGCTTAAGATGTAAATAAATGAATTTATGCTGCTTGTATTATAGATAATGAAGGAAATATTTTTAGTACTAGCTCTATTTTAAGCTCTTTCAAATGATATGCATACAGATACTGACTGATGAGCACCTTGGTGAACATAATCTAAAATTCTGCACATTGACTTTGAATCCATTGTGGTAATTTTTTCCAAGCTTGCTGAATAATAGGAAAATCTGGAGACAACTTAAAAAATTCAAATTCCTTTTATCCTCATTATATCTCTCCTCAGATCAATGAGATGAGATTTTTTTCCACAGATATCCTATATATTTGTATAGTTTTAGGATCAACATATTAGGGAAATAGTGCATCATAGTATTTAAGCAATTTTCTTCTTTCCTTTTTGTACTAAAGTTAATTGTGTCAAAGTTGAAGAAACCTCAGTTTTCTAAGAGATTGTTGGTTTTCAGAAAATAGAATATTATGATAAAGAAGTTATTGCTATGAAACCTTATTACAAAGCTTCTATTTTAGAGAATGGCAAATCTATAACATTTTATATGTGTCCTAGAATAAATTTCTATTCCTCAACTTTATTGTTATTTTTCCTTGTACCTTAACACAGTTAAGTATATACAACTTAAGTACAATGAACATCCTACTGAGATGAATGGTTTGCCATGTTAGGTGAGCCAGAGGAATTTGTTGTTTCAATTGTATCATAGTTACTAAATATATATATATATATATATATACACACACACACTTAGAACTAAAATCAATATTTGAAAAAAATAAAAAGCAAAAATATGAGAATTGTTTGCAGACTTTGTTTTTGTATAGCAGCAAAACTTGTCTCGCATCACTTGTAAAAACTCGAAAAATATATCAGTTGAATTTAAGTTTGAACTTTATTACAATGATCAGCTTGGGAGTTTTGATGCATAATGTATGACAGTATATGCTGTTTAAAAGGCAACTGTTCTAATATAGGAAAATTTGTATTATTTGAAAAACAGATTAGGAAAAGACAATTTTAATTTTATGTAATATTAAACATTTTTAGGGAAGAGTAGCTTTTAATTACAGGGAATAGTGAAATCTGAGAAGAAAAAACTGTGCTTGGGGCCACACAAAATGGATTGGATTCTAGTTCCTATTGAAATTTCCTAGTTGTATTATTTGTTGTTAGCATCATTGCTAAGCTTCCGTCTCCTCAGCCTCTAAATGGAGAGGCCCTAGAATAATTTAGGATGAGCAATACAGCAGTTTGGAACAATATGACAAGCTGGAGTAAGCTGATCTTTAGTGGAAGTGAAGGAATTTATGATAATGCTCTCTGTTTTTAGTCCCCATGTATCCTCTGCTGTGGTGTTTTGGGCTGTAAGACTTGAGAAAGTACAGTTGGGAGTAGATGATTTCTGCTTGCTAAGTTCCATTTACTGTTCTGGGGCCAAAAGTTGCCAAGTTAGTGAAGCCTAAGAGCAAGTTTGGTTTTAGAAAGGAAATGGAGAGTAACTTGAAAAGGTTCTTCTGTATTTTCTCACATAGAAAATCTGTGTGGGGCAGGAGGAGGCAGAGATTTGCAGTTAGTCATCTCAGAAATTTAAAAAAAAATCATCTAGTTCGTATATCTATTTGCATATCTTTTGAGGCCTCAAGCACAGTGTTAGGTAGAGTACAGAGTCTGTCAAGGAGAAAACATCAGTCCTTGCAGCTAGGTAAGCTTGTTTTTACCTAAAATTACTTCAATGTCCCCATCAAATAAAATTATATTTTAAAAAATGTGTGGATAGACCATAATGCATATAATTTGCATGTAAGTAATTGATAGTTCACTCCTCTACTACATATGCAAAGAAATTGGACTGCCTTTCTTCTGATGAATTATTAAAAGTGTCTAGAGAAAATAGATAAGTGAGAATGTCTTTTGAAAAATCACTGACCTCCATTTGTTTCCAGGTAGACACTGATAAGATACAGAGTAAAATTATGAGGGGCTGGTGTAGGAAACTAGATACTAAGTTTTTTTAGATTGGGAGAGAATTTAAAGATAATCTAGTCCAATTTATACATTTTAGAAATAGAGATTGCGAACTAGAAGAATAATAAGTCACTCGGGTAATGAGATCTCATTCCTGTGAGGGAAAAGCTCCACTGTGGTTTTGGCTTTGTGACATTGCTTGTATCACTGTCTTTCCTTACTGGTTAATTGTTCCGTAAATATTTTATCTCCCTGTGTTGCAAGGTTCCTGAGAACTGCAACTGTGGTGTGTATTTCTTTGTAGCTATTCAAAATTTCAGTAAATAAATGTGTGTTGTTGTGGGGCTGATTTGTGGGAAAGGCTTCCCTATCTCTGCAAGTAATGTGATCTGTGCTGTCACCTTGGCACATAAAGAATAGTCGCTCTCATGTAAGTAACCCAAACAAAGCTTTGCATAAACATTTTAAGATCCTAAAATATCAGAACAGATGAGACTGTTGAATAAAAATTAACATCAATCACAACCCACCATTTTAACAAGCTAAAAATCCAAGTGGATTATTTGATACAAGTGGTCACTTCTGCTTTCCGTCTGAGAAAGTCAATAACTCCTTTTGCTGTTACTTACAAGAATAGTTTAAATTCTGTGCAGGACATGAATCTGGGGAATCACATCAGCCTTAGCGTGAAAAGGAGCCTGGAGAGACAGCAAAACGGTATCTCCCCACTCGAGCTGCTGAGGGAAGGTGGCCTTACATTTCACTTCAGGAACTGGCAGGTTAAATTTAATTTTCAGAGTCAGAGCTTGCCTTTTAAGCTCCCTATCCATTCTGCAATCTAACCTGAAGGTGCACTTTTTCTTTTTCAATGTTCTTAAGTCATTTGGAGAAATCTAATACAGCGTATTTTCAATTACATCAGCTGAGCTAAGGATTGATTTTCCTCTCTATACAATTCAGTTGCAAAAGAAAAAAGTAAACCTAATTGCAAGAAAGGGAGGGAAGGAGGTCTAGAATATGTAAAAATTGTTTGATATTTCACAAATTAATTACTGTGTCTGGTGTGATATGAAAGTTAAGGATAATGCTTCCCATTGACCCGCATTGCAGATTCTTCATGGCAGGTTCTGCGTGAATCCTGCATGCAGGCTGTGCAGCGGAGCGTCATACCTTAGTGCAAAGAATTTAGGCAGTGGAACTCAGAGGGAGAACATGTATATTAATATTATAATCTTTAAAACTATGTGAGATTTGTGTATGCCTAGTCATAATCAATGAGTTGATGAGATCATAGTCTACTAATTTATAAATGGAGAAGCATTAGATCATGAATTTAAGGGTAAGTTACAAGTAGTACATCTCTTAATTCTAAGCCTACTTAGGGATTTTTAAATTCAAACTCATCATAAGCTAAGACTGAGGCTTACAGTAATAACTAGTGCCAAATGCATGTATACATATTAATTGCAATGTGTATTGTGTATAACACATGCACATATCAATACTTTACCTTTGACCTTTGTACTGGAAGGACTAACACATAGGATCTTTGCAGCATAAATTTTCTATATATATATGTTGGTGATGAACAGGTCATATTCTATGTTGGGTAATATGAGTTTATCAGGACTATTTCCTTCCTAGAAATCCACCATTGAAAAATTCAGGGTTTTTTTTTTTTCATTGAAAAAATAGGTGTTTATTAGAACATCTTCTTGAAAAATGAACTAAAAAATAATACAAATTAAAATGATCTTACATTTAACCAAATTTAAAGGTTCAGCTATATAGTTATTTTCAGAAAATGAGAAATTACTTAGGATGTATATATATATATATTTTTAGTTTGACGATTGTTTTGGGGTTTATTTTCATTTTTCTTTAAGTAAAATGTAAAGCACCCTAGTGAAATAAAGCCTTGAAATATTATCACCTAAAATTTATAGAATTAATAGTTGGTAAGCCAAGTGAGCATACTTCTGAAGTGGGAAACAGATATATGTCTTGGGTCAAGAATATATTTGATTACAGAGTAATTACACTGATAGTGGTCTGTGAGTTATAAATTCAACTTATGTTTTGGCTGTAGCTCATAAATAACTATTTTTTGGATAATGGAGTTTCAGATTTAATACTTTCCCCTCATTACTGGAGTTCTCTTCAATTTGTTGAACAATAAGAGCCCTATTAGCTCATCAGGCATAGTCTACATGGAATGTGGAAGTAAATAGCACTTGCTTCCTGTTTCTGCTGCTGCTGCTGCTGCTGCTGCTTGCTGCTGCTAAGTCACATCAGTCACGTCCGACTCTGAGTGACCCCATAGACAGCAGCCCACCAGGCTCCTCCGTCCCTGGGATTCTCCAGGCAAGAACACTGGAGTGGGTTGCCACTTCCTTCTCCAATGCATGAAAGTGAAAAGTGAAAGTGAAGTCGCTCAGTCGTGTCCGACTCTCAGCGACTGCATGGACTGCAGCCTACTAGGCCCCTCTGCCCATGCCCATGGGATTTTCCAGGCAAGAGTTCTGGAGTGGGGTGCCATTGCCTTCTCCGGCTTCCTGTTTCTACCTTCATCTTTTCCTATTTTTTGCTAAATGATGTTACGTCATTTGGTAGGCTAACATTTTCCTACGTGGAATGATTCCTGATTTTGCTTATTAGACCTCAGGTTTTAATGCCATTTTCTTCTCTGTTTTAAGATAAGGATACAAGAAAATCCATTCATGATCATAAACTTCTTGATGCAGAAATACTTAACCCCATTACAAGGAGCTAACACTAAAGAATACTAAGTGTACCATATCTAGTTATATCAGTGAGACTTTGTCATTGTTGTTTAGTTGCTAAGCTGTGTGCCACTTTTGCTACTGAATGGACTGCAGGCCACCAGGCTCCTCTGTCCATGGGATTTCCCAGGGAAGAGCACTGGAGTGGGGTGCCATTTCCTCCTCCAGGGGATCTTCCCAATTCAGGGATTGAACCCACATCTGCAATGGCAGGCAGATTCTTTATTGTTGAGCCACCAGACAAGGTGACGAAAATTTTTAAAAGAAATGCTTTGAGACATAAGACTAGCTAGAAACAACAGAGAGACACTACATGTTATTAGTGTTATGAGGTGTTGCACTTCATGGGAATAAGTATCTTTGATTGCTGGCATTTTCTGTTGAGTACTCTACTTTGTTTAGTTTATCATGTTCCTCTTTTTGATGTTTGATCCTGGCATTTCATTGTAAGAGCTATGCAGTTCTTCACAGTATACTCTTTTTCTCACAGTAAAAGGTATCATGATTTTCAAAGTAATAGATTTTTCATTCAGAGTGGTATAATCACATGTGTCATTAGTGCTCCAGATACTTTAATTTTTTGCCTTGATCAGTAACTTGTGGTACATTGAGGAGCTATGTGATGTTTTCTGGATTCTTAATTTTCATGTATTACTGCTTTTATATCTCTTGAAGTGAAAGTTACTCAGTCATGTCCAACTCTTTGTGACCCAAGCTCTCTAGGCCAGAATACTGGAGTGGGTAGCCTTCCCCTTCTCTAGGGGATCTTCCGAATCCTGGGATCAAACCCACGTCTGCCACATTGTGGGCAGATTCTATACCAGCTGAGCCACCAGGGAAGCCCTTCCATCTCTTAGTGGATGACAATCATATAATTTTTATTTATGTTAAATGCAAAATGAATGATTGATTTCCTTGGTATTGGTCATGTTTCAGGAAGTCTATCTACATACTAGCTTTGCTTTCTCAAGAATAGATAGATAGATATTAATTACTAAGCCCATGCAAAAATCATAAAAACTAGCTTTTAAATACATTTGAGGTACTCCTTGATTTGCTAGAATTTGAGAAGAATTTGCTTTGTTTTTTACAGAATTATTTTCCCTGGGTAATGTCTCCTGGTTAATCCTATTATTATCTTTGTTACCTTCTCCCCATGGGCATGAAGGGAATGAATAGATGTAGGGAAGGAAAGGAGGCAGTGAAGGACTGCTGTTTGTTTAAGAAGAATTGTATTATTTTGCTTAATTTTTTCATCTAGACCAGGTTAAGCTTATTAGAGAGGTGGTTGCTTAAGATAGCAAATTTCCCTTTTTTTGTTTAAATTTCTAGGAAAAGCACATCCTTTATCTCTCTTGACAATCTAATATTCCCTCTGTTCTATATCACTTCACTGTTCCAGACAGTTCATTCAATAACCTTTACCAACAAAGGTCCATATAGTTAAAGCTATGGTTTTTCCAGTAGTCATTTATTGGTGTGAGAGTTGGCCACAAAGAAGGCCGAGTGCAGAAGAATTGACGCTTTTGAATTGTTTTGCTGGAGAAGACACTTGAGAGTCCCTTGGACCACAAGGAAATCAAACCAGTCAATTCTAAAGGAAATCAACCCTGAATATTCATTGGAAGGACTGATGCTGAAGCTGAAGCTCCAATACTTTGCCCACCTAATGCGAAGATCTGAGTCATTAGAAAAGACCCTGATGCTGGGAAAGATTAAGGGCAGAAGGATCAGGGGGCAACAGAGGATGAGATGGTTGGATGGCATCACCGACCCAATGGACATGAGTTTGGGCAAACTCTTGAGAGAGAATGAGGGCAGGGAAGGCCGGCATGCTGCAGTCCATGGGGTCACAAAGAGTCAGACACAACTTAGCAACTGAACAGCAGCAACAATATTCAGCAACCCAAGATTTTCTTTCTTTTTTTTTTATATTTAAGCATTTTATTTTATTTTATTTTACTGTACAATACTGTATTGGTTTTGCTGTACACCAACATGTGGGGATGTTAGGACCCTTTGATCTTGTTTGTTTTGTTTTGTTTTAGGATGACATTGAACTAAGGGCAGGAAGAATGATTGAAGCTTTAATTTCTAGGAGGATATGTTACTATGGAGTAGAAGAGATATGGAGAAAACTGCCTTGGAAAACTAGAACAGGAAATTTTGGTTTAATTTAATCAGATGAAATAACTTTTAGGTTGATTATTTTAGCATTTGAAAATGTATTGGTATTTATTTCATGAACATATGGGAACTCCTAGGAGCACCTTGAATCTTTGGCATCTTTTATTATCTATTTTAGAGGCTAAAAGGAAGAAGGGAAAGGTATAAGAACTGAACAGACAAGTGGCCAGACAAGAAGCAAACATCTTTCTGTTTATTTATTGCTAATCTTTTCCTCTTGTGCCAAACTGCACAAAATACTGCGGTAACACTTTTGCCAGTAACTATATTTAAATATTTCCGTGTTAACGCCTTCTCTTTATGGTGTTCTTTTACACATAGTGCTCTCCTTTCATGTTTTCCCTCTTGCTTTGTATCTTTTCTCTTATAATTTAACTCCACTCAACTCCAGGCTAAGAGACACTGCCACAGTCGCCTCCCAGAGACATAAAAGAATTCCTGGAAAGAAGAGGAACATGTCTGTCCTTGATACCACTGGTCAATACTTTTCACTAAAATATATTCTTATTCTGTATTGGTATTTTACACATTTGGGACTCCATATCTCTAATAAGATTCCAGGAAATTGTTAAGATAGTTTCATCAGAAAGGAGTGAGATTTTACTGGAGATGCTATGTGACAGAAAAAACAAGGGCACTGCATGATCATTTTGTTTCCATTATCCTTGGCCTAAACTCTATTTTTGAATAAGTAGAATCAGGGAATCAGATTCAGGCAGGATTTCTAGGCCCTGAAAACATGGTTCATTGGAGCAATATTTGCAAAGAGAGACTACTTCTTTTCTCCCCTCTGTATTCTCCATCGCAACTTATAATTATTTCTTCTCTATGCACCTCTGATCTCTTTTATCTTCTCCTTCAATTCACTGATATCAAAAGAAGATAGCTACCCGGAAGTGTTTGGTCCCCGATTTCCTATCTGCTGCTGCTGCTGCTGCTGCTGCATCGCTTCAGTCGTGTCCGACTCTGTGCGACCCCAGAGATGGCACCCCTCCAGGCTCCCCCGTCCCTGGGATTCTCCAGGCAAGAACACTGGAGTGGGTTGCCATTTCCTTCTCCAATGCGTGAAGGTGAAGTCGCTCAGTCGTGTCCAACCCTCAGCGACCCTGTGGACTGCAGCCCACCAGGCTCCTCTGTCCATGGGATTTGCCAGGCAAGAGTACTGGAGTGGGGTGCCATTGCCTTCTCCAATTTCCTATCTACTTACCCAGAAAGTCCTATTAAAGCTCCAGTAGATCTAATAATAGCTAACATTTACTGAGCACTGAGGAAGGGCCAAACATTACACTAAATGTTATAAATATGTTTAATTCTCATATTGACCCCAATAAGGTAGGAATAATTATTGCACAGATTTTACCTCCTAGGAAACTGAAACTCAGCAAGATTATATAACTAGCCAATGTGTGGTGGGTCAGGGTTATAAACTCTATAACTCTGAAGCCAGGACTCCTAACCACTACTTGGTTAGTAGTCTTAACCACTACTTTAACCACTACTCACTCTTTTTTTTTTTTAAGGTGTTTTTTAAAAAAATTACTTATTTTAATTAGAGGCTAATTACTTTACAATATTGTATTGGTTTTGCCATACATCAACATGAATCCGCCACAGGTATACATGTTCCCAATCCTGAGCCCCCCTCCCACCTCCCTCCCCATACCATCCCTCACTCTTAACTGCTACTCTCTCCCTGTTCTAACAGGTGAACACACTCACAAATTTTACTTCTTCCTATTCCAGACCCATCTCTGTCACCAGTGTATCTGGACTCCATTTCCATAGTTTTATACCCAGTTTTTAAGTATCTTCCAAGCCCTATTAGATGCTTCTGTTGGGCTGTTTAATTCTTGACTCTGATTTTTACCCCTAAATCCCTCTTTTGGAATGTCTGTTGGTTATATTAACCCAGTGGGTCATGCTTTCAGGGTCCTGCCACAATTTGAGTCCCTGTTTCTTCTTATACAGAAGGATTTTAGAATGATAGATAATGGAGATGAAGTATATTTATTTTCTCCTTTCCCAGTTTATAGCTTTTCCAGTACAATGCTTCCAATCCTTTCTGCTGAAACTATTTATACTTTCTTTCTGATGTCTTGTGATGGTGGCGGAGGTTATACATATATAAAATGCTGATAATAGATGCCAATAGCAAAAAGTATATACCAATGGAATCAAAGACAGTTATGATCTTCTTCATTCTTCTTTTTCTTCTTATACTTCTGCAAGGAAGTTGTAGCAGTGTGTGCAGCTTAGAGTTAACTGAAATTAGGTTAGATTAGATTCCCAATCCCTGGTGCAGTTACTGTGGTAGAGAAAACTGAGTGATCAAAACACTGTTTTCTCACACCTACCCTTGAATGCTGAACCTTGAAACCCATCATATTAGATTTATGGTAGCAACAGATCCTGAGATGATGTTTGTATAAAGTGTACACTAAATTGGAAAAAAAGGACAGATAATATTTCAGGCTATGAAAATGAAACAAGGTCTCTGGACTGGAAGTTCATTAGCTATTGCATAGTTCAATACATGTTAGTAGAATAAATTTAAAAACAAGGAAGGGCACTGTTTAGGAAGGGAATAGAATACTTTTTTGCTTTTAAAAACTTTATTTCAATATAGCTAAACTTATAGAAATGCACTCATGTTGGCTAATGGAATGTATTTTAACTTATCCTAAACAATTTGTACCAAAAAAAAAAAACCCAACAAACAAACCCAAAAACTGATACATAGTTTGCTTTAAAAAAGAAAGGCAAAGGATTTACAATCTGGTTTATTTCATCTATTACAAATGTATATAAAAGATCATCAAATGCTGCTAACGCAAACAGTATGAACCTTGGGAAATTAAACTTTGGTTTGTCTCTGAAAAATAATATGTATTGCACTTTAAACGTTTATAAAATTAGTGCAACAAAACATTGTTGTAATGTTTCAATGACATTTCACAAAATTCAGTAACTAATGGATGTTGATGAGGCTGTGGGGAACCTATATATATGTGCAAATAGAAAAGCTATCTGATCTAGTTAATTTTGCATGTTGATCTATGCAAAGCTAGATTCAGATAATTTCTTATTAACTAATTAGTATCAGATACCTGGTAGTTTTTATATGTGTTCAGTGCTTTGATATTTGGCACCTATGTTATTCAGGATGTATGGGAAGGGAACAAATTCAGATTTATTGAGCATGTACTGTATGTTGTTATCTTTGTGCAAGGTGCTTTAGATATCAAATCTAATTTAATTTTCAGAGGCTGCCTACTGAGGTAAATCCAATTACTCCTATTTTGCCAATGATGAAATATAGGTTTCAAGAATGTGAGAAATTTACCTCAAGTTGTGTAACTAGGAAATGGAAGAGCTGAGCTCACTAAGAGTTGAATCCCATTCTTTCTTGACTTGAAAGATTTTTCCATTGTACTGAGGGGAATCATGCTTTTTATCAAGCATAACACCTATTAAGTTACTTGATCCTTATGTCATCCTTATGAATCCTTTTAAAAATTTGGGCAAGTCATTAAAAACAGAAGTTATCATAGCTTTTGCATTCATGTTGCAAACTCAGTGTAATATAAGCTATGTCAATGAAGGCAAACCATGACTCTTGGCCAGAGAGACAGCTATCACTACTCATAATGAACACTTACAGGGATTTCACTCAATGGAAAATTTGGGAAACTTTTCACATAGCATCAAATGTGATCTTTCTAATTTTACTTTATCTTTCCAATTTTACCCTTAGACAAACCATATCAGCTCCATTTGTCCTATTTTTAAAAACAGGTTTTCATTAATTTCTGACAAGTTGGTGCTACTTTGTAGTCCCATATCACAATGCTAGATAATTTTAAAACTCTATAAGAAATAAACATTTATATAATGTCGAAACAGCACAAATCACTCACCCTCCATTCTTTGAAAAGTAAAGGAAAAAAAACTGTATGGGTTAGATGAGAATCAAATAGATTTCTAGGGTCCTTGCAAATGAACTTTGCTTAAGCACTTTGAAGTACCATGGATTAAGTTCTAAGCCATAGAAGTTTATTTTTTTTTTTTCTGTGTTAAAAGAAAAACACTCATATTAAGTGTTACAGGTCAAAGAGATTCAAAACTGGTATTTTCTTTCTTATCTTCGATCTGCTTTGAAAAATTCACTTACACTCCAGGTACTCAATTTTTAAGCAAAAGGAAGCAAATTATTTTTACATTAAAATTCCCCAGTTGTTAAATTGCCTACAAAACATGATGTTTGGAATAATGGAAATAAACAGAGAAAATAGTCTCCAGTATCAAAATCAACCTGCCCTATTGAGCTGGCCTGCATATAACTCAGTCACATTGAGTGAAAACTGTCAGAAAGGGCAAAGCACAAATACCAATGATTGATGGACAGGCTCACAAAGATGGATGATTCTCTTTGGAGCAGAGAGAGAGTGAAAGATAACCATCACAGCAAGAACTGGCGTTAACTGTTCTTAAAAAAAAAAAAAAATCATTGTTAATGATCTAGCAGGCTGAGTCAACAGCACATCAATGAGTCTGATGAAAGATGTGAGATCCAGAGGTGTTACTGCATTGGGTTGAGAAGAAAAATAATTCAAATAAACTCTATGCTAGAAGAAATAGGAAAAAAGATAAATGACAGCTTGGGAGGAAAACCTACCCCCTCAGGAAGATTTTTCTTAGACCATTTCTTCATGTGGGACACACAAGAGTTTCAACAGCATGTTTTGGCTAATTCAGCACATGACCATAGTTACTGTGGTTCTCTAGTTATTTTGCTACTGAGCATAAGGGACTACATTTCCACTGATCAGGGTCTATGTAGCTAATGTAAACTCCTTGGGGTGTTTTCATACTATTCACCATCTATGTGATGTTGAGATATCTAGTGTCCTTGGCACTTATACCTTCAGGTATAGGAAATGAGGGAGAAAGCTGGCAGGAGACCTGGGTTTTATTTCACAGGAAAAAGAAACTGAGCCTTGAGTTAGAAATCCTTCAGCTCCTAGGCTTCACACCTGTAGATATAATTTACCTATGCTTTTCCTGACTTCACTCCTCCTGTTTAACATTGACTGACTACTATTTAAACTGTACTTCTGTGGTTTTCCATGAATTGTTGATTTCTCTGGGACTGGCACCTGGCTGCTCAGTTTTCACATTGTTTGCTTCCTTTTTTTTACAGTCTTTGAACATATTCAAATTTGTATCAGGAAAACACAGTCAAACCATCCTGTCCATTTCCCTTTATCTACCTCCTTATTCCTCACATTTTTGTTTGAACAAAGGCTTTAACTCCTATTTACTCTCTAAGCAATGACAGTGGACACCATGAAATTCTTGATTTCTGAATTTAACAAACCCTTTTAGTTCTCTCTCTCTCTTTTTCTTCCTCTGGCAACCAAATTTGCTGACCACCTTTTCCTTTCCGCTGGTAGTGTCCCTATTCTTACCTTTTCCCAGTCTCTTTCCTGTTTCATTCTCAGTCTCCCTTATGAGTTTTATCCGTCTCCCAGCTGCCAACAATCCTGGGCATCCTCACAGTCTTGCTTTTCACTTTTATTCATTTGACATGTTCAACTATTTGATCCACTTCCATGCTTTCACAATGTCTCATATATTGATGACCCCAAATTTCCCTCTTAAGTTCCAGACCTAAAAATTCACATTGCCTAAAGGACAATATTTGCAGCTTAAACCATGCAGCACTCCCTTTATTCCCCAATACCATCACCTTCCAATTGCTTAGCCAAGCCAGAAACTTGGGTGTCAAATCCTTCCTTTTCTTCATATCTCATATCCAAATGATAGACAGTTGTGTCTATCTTACCTCTCAAACTTCATTCCACTGTGACTCTCATCACAAAACTGGCCTCTTGATTCAGGCTCTCATTGCTTCTCATTCCCACTACTGCAGAGGTCCTCTGATTGACCTCCCAACATCTGGGTTTATTTGTTTTCATGTATACATAAAACATGGTCTTCCCTTGTGGCTCAGGGGTAAAGAATCTACCTGCCAGTGCAGAAGATGTGAGTTTGATCTCTGCTTTGGGAAGATCCCCTGGAGAAGGGAAAAAGCAACCCACTCCAATATTCTTGCCTGGGAAACCCATGGACAGAGGAGCCTGGCAGGCTACAGTCCATGGGATCACAAAGGAGTTGGACATGACTTAGCAACTAAACAACAAAAACAATCCTTTAACTAATGCAATTTCAGATTAGTTAGTTCAGTCGCTCAGTCATGTCTGACTCTTTGCGACCCCATGAATCACAGCACGCCAGGCCTCCTGTCCATCACCAACTCCCAGAATTCACTCAGGCTCATGTCCATCGCGTCAGTGATGCCATCCAGCCATCTCATCCTCTATCGTCCCCTCTTCCTCCTGCCCCCAGTCCCTCCCAGCATCAGGGTCTTTTCCGATGAGTCAACTCTTCACATGAGGTGGCCAAAGTACTGGAGTTTCAGCTTCAGCGTCATTCCTTCCAAAGAAATCCCAGGGCTGATCTCCTTCAGAATGGACTGGTTGGATCTCCTTGCAGTCCAAAGGATTCTCAAGAGTCTTCTCCAACACCACAGTTCAAAAGCATCAATTCTTTGGCGCTCAGCCTTCTTCACAGTCCAACTCTCACATCCATACATGACCACTGGCAAAACCATAGCCTTGACTAGACGGACCTTTGTTGACAAAGTAGTGTCTCTGCTTTTCAATATGCTATCTAGGTTGGTCATAACTTTTCTTCATACTTTAACTTAAATATCATCAAACTACTATGTTTGGCCTATGCATCTTGCTGTTTTACCTTCACAAGCTTTTTGACCCCCTAGCACAAGCATTATTTCCTCAATGAAGCTGACCTGATCCTAGTGGAGAGAATTAAGTATTATAAGCTTATATCCTATGACACCCCACACATAATACATTATATCAACTAAAGCACTTTTGTGAATTATTTGCCTTCCTTTTGGTACTAGATTCTAAGCTTCTGGAGTTAAGATATTATCTTATTCATCTGTGAATCATCAAGGCCTCACATGTAGCAGGAACTCAATTTTATTAAATTGAATGAAAGAATTGCTGAATAAATTAACAAACATATAAACTTTAATAGCTTAGAGGTATTAGATAGCTGAAAACCATGAATCTGAAAATGGACGTACAGCTGAAATTTCATTTCTATAGCATTTAGGAGTCATTAAGTTTCTGTATCTGTTTTCCAAGCTATGTCTTCTTTCATAAATGAAAGAAGAGGGGACTGGAAGAAAGCTTTTGTCATGCAAAAATGGGTCGTGATTACTTTTTTAGTGTCCTTTCTGCTATTGTATGCAAAATAAGTATACAGTAAATACTACTGAATGTTCAGATAATTTTTGGTATTTCTATTATTTACAATAACAATACTGGTAACCCACATCCTCTTAGGACAGCTTGGGGAGCCTGAACTTTCCATCAAGCTATTGCAGTTTCACATTCAGGTATTAGCTCATCAACTCAGCAATATTTTTCTAACAACTTTGGTTCATTTCTGAACGGTTTGCTGTGGCAGAGCATACTTCAGAATCATTTTTGGCTAAATGACTCAGGTCTCAGTCCAACTTGTGTAATTATGTACTGCCATTTTCTACTTATTTCTGCTCATTCAACTAAAACACCTTGAGTATCTCCATGAGACTTATCCTTAGCATCAATAAAAATCTAAGTTTGTCATTGTGTTTGTAAAATGGTCTACTTCTTCCAAGCAATATTTTGAAATCTAAAAAAAAAATAAAATATTTATATTGTTTCATATTTAGTGGCTGATTGTTTGTCTCTTCAGAAAGATTGTTAGCTTTTTAAATGCTCAGTCTAGGTCTTCTCATTTTTGTATCTTTCATGTATGGCTTAGTTGTCCAATGACTGTTTGCTGGGTTGGATTGTGTGCTTACAATCTAACATTACATGGTGTACTTAAAAAAATATGACAGGGCATGGCTTCTACTTGCATTTTAATGTTACAGGACTCATTTTTTTTCTCACTGTATTAGCTTATCATATTGGTTAACCCTGTCTATAACTGCATCTACTGAAGAGTCTCAGAGGTCTTCATTTGCATCAAATGCATTTACATTTCACAATTGTATGTTGTTTAAAATTACAGATATGTAATTTTTAATCCATTGAGGAACATATTACATCTGATCTTTTCATCAGAATTCATAAAAACTGAGGGAGGAAGATGAAGGAAAATAATGTTACAGAGGAGAAGAAGCATAATGCTGACTTGTCATTTTCATGATATGCCCAAATCAAATTTGTGATGGCAAGCAGGACACCTTGCATCTTAAATGTTTTACATTTATGCAATGGCCCCCATTATTGACTGGGAAACCAACATGATCCTTATCCAGTTGTTTATGACAATGTCTTTCTGGTTTCATCGCACAATTTTAAGCTATTTGTGAGGAAATGCCTGACATATTAAAGTATCTTATCTGGCATCCTTGGGACCAGATGTAGAGCAAGAAAATGTCTGGTTCACTGAGTGTGCCTGTGCCCTCAGAACTGTAAATTGTACCACTGGAGCTTGTTTCCTTTACTTTAGCGTTCATATTTTTTGCATAACATGGAGCTGTTGTTATAACAAACACTGCTAGAGAGATTACTGGACTCATAACACTACTTAAAAATAGTGTCCTTATCTGCGTCTCTATTGCTGCCCTGCAAATGCCTCAGGGAGCTCAAACCAGTGCTCTGTGACTGCCTGGAGGGGTTGGATGGGATGGGAGGTGGGAAGGAAGTTCAAAAGAGAGGGGACACATGTATAATGTCTAGTGTGGGCATGCTCAGTTGTGTCCGACTCTTTGTGACCCCATGGACTGTAGCCTGCCAGGTTCCTCTGTCCATGGAAATCTCCTGGCAGGAATACTGGAGTGGGTTGCCATTTCTTTGCCCAGGGGATATTCCCAACCCAAGGATCCCTCGACCCAAGGATTGTACCTATGTCTCTTGCATCTCCTGTGTTGGCAGGTGAATTCTATGCCACTTGCACCATCTGGCAAGACCAGACATATGTATACCTATGGTTGCTTAATGTTGATGTATGGTAGAAACCAACATACTATTGTAAAGCAAATCCTTCCATTAAAAATAAATAAAAAAATAATGAATTGAGCACAGAATATCACTAACTTTCAATTTAATCAGCTCATTGAAGACAGGGTTTTTTTTCCTTAAGGCACCAACAATTCCCTCAGTGAGAGGTAGGTTTTTTTTTTTTTTTTTGATTTATGAGAGGTAGGTTTTATACCAGAATGATGGGTTAACTGACTTAAAGGGTTCTGGGCCATAGATAATCAGATTGAGGTCCCAGGTAGTCAAACTGATCTTTAATGGTTGTGGATAAATTAACATATATTAGAACAGTCAATAACACACAAAATATTATATATCAGACGTCTCCTAATAAGTCTTGTGCATCATACTCAGGTGAATAGAGGCATGATTATTTACTGATTATATCCTTAGATTAATTAAGTGGTACTAGATACTCCATTTACAGTTCTAAACTTTCGAATGTACTTGTATAGAAGGCTTTTTTAATAACTAGGCTCAATCTGATGCACAGGAAAATGTTTGTCCCCAGAAAAACTTCTTAGAATGAATAACGTGTTTCAGCATTTATGTTAACTGAAAATATAATTTCATAAGGTATAATATTCAAGATTTCTAACAGCTGCTACAGTCTTCTGTACATCTGCTACACTTGGTATAACCTGTAATTTTCTTCTAGTCACAATTGACTAAGTTGTAATTTTGGTTATAATGTTAAGTGTAGTGATAGTATAGTTTATGGTTTCATAATAACCTCTCTGCAAGACCTTTGTTCACATGTTATTATAACACAAAGGACAGATAGAAATGCTGTAATAATAAAGGAGAACTTATCTGCTGATACAGCAACCTCTTAAATAGTCTTATTCCAGAATTTAGATTATAATTCCTGCTTATCTGAAAAACTAATATCTATTGTGACTCTTCTCAAAAAATGATTTCAGAAAATGTGCTAAAAGTTATGTGGACTTTCATAGACAATTTATTTCTTTTTACTAAATTTGTATCACTATTGTAGACTTCAGACTTAGATTGAAAAAAGTGGGGAAAAACCACTAAGACATTCAGGTATGCTCTAGTTCAAATCCCTTATGATTATACAGTGGAAGTGACAGATAGATTCAAGGGATTAGATCTGATAGATAAGTGCCTGAAGAACTATGGACAGAGTTTCATAATATTGTGCAGGAGACGGTGATCAAAACCATCCCTAAGAAAAAGAAATGCAGAGGCAAAATGGTTGTCTGAGGAGGCCTTACAAATAGCTGAGAAAAGAAGAGAAGCAAAAGCCCAAAGGAGAAAAGGAAAGATGTACCCATTTAAATGCAGAGTTCCAAAGAATAGCAAGGAGAGATAAGAAAGCCTCCCTACGTGAACAATGCAAAGAAATAGAGGAAAACAATAGAATGGGAAAGACTAGAGTTCTCTTCAAAAAAAAATTACCAAGGGAGATACCAAGGGAACAAAGATGGGCACAATATAGGACAGAAGTGGTATGTATCTAACAGAAACAGAAGATAGTAAGAAGAGGTGGCAAGAATAAACAGAATTATACAAAAAAGAAAAAAAAGATGTTAATGACCCAGATAGCCATGATGGTGTGATCGCTGACCTAAAGCCAGACATCTTGGAATGCAAAGTCAGGTGGGCCTTAGGAAGCATCACTATGAACAAAGCTAGTGGAGTTGATAGAATTCCAGTTGAGCTATTTCAAATCTTAAAAGATGATGCTGTGAAAGTGCTGCACTCAGTATGCCAGCAAATTTGGAAAACTCAGCAGTGGCCACAGGACTGGAAAAGGTCAATTTTCATTCCCATCCCAAAGAAGGGCAGTGCCAAAGAATGTTCAACCTCATGCACAATTACACTCATTTCACATGCTAGCAATGTAATACTCAAAATCCTTCAAGCTAGGCTTCAACAGTAGGTAAACTGAAAACTTCCAGATGTTACAGTTGGATTTAGAAAAGGCAGAGGAACCAGAGATCAAATTGCCAATATCGGTTGGATCATAGAAAAAGCCAGAGAATTCCAGAAAAAACATCTATTTCTGCTTCATTGACTATGACAAAGGCTTTGACTGTGTGGATCACAACAAACTGTGGAAAATGCTTAAAGAGATGGGAATACTAGACAACGTTACCTGCCACTTGAGAAACTTGTATGCAAGTCAAGAAGCAATAGTTAGAACTGGACATGGAACAACAGACTGGTTCAAATTTGGAAAGGAATACGGCAAGGCTGTATATTGTCATCCTGCCTATTTAACTCATACACAGAGTACATCATGAGAAATGCTGGGCTGGACAAAGCATAAGCTGAAATCAAGATTGCTGGGAGAAATATCAATATCCTCATATATTCAGGTGACACTTCCTTTATGGGAGAAAGCCAAGAGGAACTCAAGGTCCTCTTGATGAAGGTGAAAGAGGAGATTGAAAAAGCTGGCTTAAAACTCAACATTAAAAACTAAGATCATGGAATCCAGTCCCATTACTTCATGGCAAATAGATGGGGAAACAATGAAACAGTGACAGACTTTATTTTCTTGGGTTCCAAAATCAGTTAGGATGGTGACTTTAGTCATGAAATTAAAAGATGCTTGTTCCTTGGAAGAAAAGCTAGGACAAACCTAGACAGTGTATTAAAAACAAAGACATTACTTTGCCTACAAAGGTCCATCTAGTCAGAGTTATAGTTTTCCAGTAGTCATGCATGGCTGTGAGATTTGGACCATAAAGAAGGCTGAACACTGAAGAATTCTTAAACTGTGTTGTTGGAGAAGACTCTTGAGAGTCCCTTGGACTGCATGGAGATCCAACCAGTCAATCCTAAAGGAAATCAACCCTGAATATTCATTGGAAGGACTGATGCTGAAGTTAAAGCTCCAAAACTGGCTAACTGATGCAAAGAGCCTACTCATTTGAAAAGACCCTGATGCTGGGAAAGGTTGAGGGCAAGAGGTGAATGGGTGGCAGAGGATGAGGTGGTTGATGGCATCCCTGACTCAACGGGCATGAGTTTGAGCAAACACTGGGAGATAGCTGAGGACAGAGAAGCCGCACGTGCTGCAGTTGATGGGGTCACAGAGAGTTGGGCACAACTTGGCGCCTGAACAACAACAAATTGATATGTATTCTTTAAAGTACAGGGTTTCTATTAGTTGTATAATCTGTTTAAATCCTCATGATTTCAGAATACATATTAACTTCATTTTCATAGATAAGCTGTGATTTTGAGATTTTACACTGTAGCCTGGATTTTTTATGATTCCTTAGCATATGTTTTCATCTTTTTGTGAGGTATATTTTCGTCTTTTTGTAGCACTGGTGCTTCTCTTTTTTAGGAATTTATATTATTTGATATGGAGTAACTTGTTTTAATAAATTAAAAATTAAAAAGCCCACTGAAGTGACTACTTTTGAAGGATTGAAATAAATAAATCTACAGTGTATTTTAATTTCAGGATTAAATTTTTAGGATGATTAATCCACAATGGTTAAATGCATATACAACATTTTAAACTCAGGAGGATCTATTTTATTTTATTTTACTATTTTTTTAGGAGGATCTATTTTAATTTCTAATAATTTTTATAAAAATAATTGGGTACTTTTGATTTGAAATGTTTCATATAAACAATTCTATTAAAGTTAAGTGAATAATCACATTGAATTTGTCACTGTGGATAGACACAGATAACAATATGGAAAAACATGAAACCAATCTTCCCTATTGCTTCCACGAAAACCTCCTCTGTTTATTCATTTCAATCCTTTTATGAGTAACTCTTTCTTTGCCCACTATTTAAATGTTGGTATTCCTGGATTTCTGTCCTTGAACATTTTAACTGAGCCCCCTCTCTCTGGATTATCTAAATTATTTTCAGGACATCGACTACTAGCTAATCACCCCTTACCAGTATGTCTCAAGTTGTCCTAAACTGAACTCACTAATTGTAACCACCCTCCGCTTAGTTGTTCATGTTAGAAAACTGGGAGTTATTCTTGATTCATCCCCCTCTCACACCACCCACACCTATTTAGTCATGAAATCCTGTCAATTCTTCATTCTAAAAATGGCCTATAACTTTCTACTTAGCTTTCCACCCTCTGTTAATATCTTACTTCAGATTTTATTCATTTTTATAGCTTTCTAATTCATCTCCCTTTGTACAGTCATGCTTCATTCAAATCTCTTCTCCACATTGATCTCTATGAAATGCACAAATGATTATCAACCCCCTCCCCAATCATGTTTTATAGTTTTCTTTACCTAAAAGATATAGAAGAAATATTTTAATAACAAATAATTATTTATCTCTTTCACCAAATAGACATTTGAAGTTACAGACTATATTTTTTTCTTTTGAATATTTATTTTGTTTTATATTACTACTGTTGGCACCATAGTACATACTTTACTTAATAGTTTTGCTGAGCAAATGAATTAATGAATTAAGAAAATGAATGCCATAAAACAAAACAACCACATATATCTAAAGAATCAATTTTTGCTTATACTTATGAAAAATACATTACTTCCAAATAAGCATAATTTAAAAACCAATTACTATCAATATAAATGGGTAAACATCTCTTAATTTGCTTAATTAGTGAAACCCCAAATCTTCACAATGGCTTCCGCAGCCTTCATCCAACTAACTGTCTCTCTTCCTCCCTCTCTCTACTCTAACCATCTGGTCTCCTTCTGGCCTTTGAACACTCAAGTCCTTGATGTCTTTGTAGGTGATAACTTGATTCCCAGACCTGAGGAATCTGTCAGATAGTTGTGCAACTCACTTTCTTTGGATCTTCAATCTAATGTCATTTCCTCCTAGTTAAAACCACAATCATTCCCCCTCCTCCTTTTCTGCTTTGTTATTTTTGTCCATAACAAAACTTGTCATCCCATGTTCTGTATATTTTTCTTTCATCCTATTTAGTATCTATTTCACAGATTTAGAGAGAACTATGAGCCACAAGGCTAGAGACTTTTGTCTGCTAGTAATCACTGATGTATTCCTAGAATTCAAACAGATAATAGACACTTGTTTAAAGAATGAATAAATGAATGAGTAAATCTCTCTATTCAATCTTGAGATTAAAGAAGAAGCAAATACAACAGCCATAACTATTAACCTACTTGCTCTGCTTTTGTATCAAAGTTTTCTTTGAACATTTTTTTAGTCAAAAAAGAAAAGTTATCTAGCTCTATTTTTCAGAAAGTAGAGCAGAGTTTTAAAGACAATTCTAAAAGCAAAAATAAACAAATGGGACCTAATTAAACTTCTTCTGCAAAACAAAGGAAACTATAAGCAAGGTGAAAAGACAGCCTTCAGAATAGAAGACAATAATAGCAAATGAAGCAACTGACAAACAACTAATCTCAGAAATATACAAGAAACTCCTGCAGCCCAATTACAGAAAAATATACGACCCAATCAAAAAATGGGCCAAAGAACTAAATAGACATTTCTCCAAAAATGACATTCAGATGGCTAACAAACATGAAAAGATGCTCAACATCACTCATTATCAGAGAAATGCAAATCAAAACCACAATGAGGTACCGTTTCACACCAGTCAGAATGGCTGCGATCCAAAAGTCTACAAGCAATAAATGCTGGAGAGGGTGTGGAGAAAAGGGAACCCTCTTACACTGTTGGTGGGAATGCAAACTAGTACAGCCACTATGGAGAACAGTGTGGAGATTCCTTAAAAAACTGGAAGTAGAACTGCTGTATGACCCAGCAATCCCACTGTTGGGCATACACACGGAGGAAGCCAGAATTGAAAGAGACACGTGTACCCCAGTGTTCATCGCAGCACTGTTTATAATAGCCAGGACATGGAAGCAACCTAGATGTCCATCAGCAGATGAATGGATAAGAAAGCTGTGGTACATATACACAATGGAATATTACTCAGCCATTAAAAAGAATACATTTGAATCAGTTCTAATGAGGTGGATAAAACTGGAGCCGATTATACAGAGTAAAGTAAGCCAGAAAGAAAAACACCAATACAGTATACTAACACATATATATGGAACTTAGAAAGATGGTAACGATAACCCTGTATGCGAGACACCAAAAGAGACACAGATGTATAGAACAGTGTTTTGGACTCTGTGGGAGAGGGCAAGGGTGGGATGATTTGGGAGAATGGGATTGAAACATGTATATTATCATATAAGAAACGAATCGCCAGTCCAGGTTTGATACATGATACTGGATGCTTGGGGCTGGTGCACTGGGACAACCCAGAGGGATTGTACGGGGAGGGAAGTGGGAGAGGGGTTCAGGATGGGGAACATGTGTATTCCTGTGGCGGGTTCATGTTGATGTATGGCAAAACCAGTACAATATTGTAAAGTAATTAGCCTCCAATTAAAATAAATAAATTTATATTAAAAATTAAAATAAATAAATGTATATTAAAAAATAAAGACAATTCTAATGTTGGCATTAAATAGAACTATAGAATAATTTAATGAGCATTTTCTTTGTAAAATGCAGATG
The DNA here is from genome assembly GCF_001704415.2 of Capra hircus. Taxonomy (NCBI): domain Eukaryota; kingdom Metazoa; phylum Chordata; class Mammalia; order Artiodactyla; family Bovidae; genus Capra; species Capra hircus. The sequence goes on from NC_030835.1 coordinate 22,112,100, forward strand.
ATTCTTCAGCTATGGCTTTTTTTAAAAAGCAAACTTTGATGAAGGTTAAAAGAATAACATTAAAGCTCAATACAGTGAAAGTATTTCTGTGATATATTCAGCTGATGTGGCTCAGGTCTGTAGCTTAATTTGAAAGATTGAATTTTGAGTACTGAAAGAGGTGAATTGATGGCATATCTTTTAGGCTTTCTTTTTTTTTTTCTTACATAACTGCTTCTCTTGTCAAAGTTTCTGATAGGAACTTAGGAACTGCATGTCAAAAAGTACTCCCAGTTGGAGTTTACTGATTCATACTAGAAAGCAAGTGATGTTTCCCCATATTCTTTACATTCTCTCTGACCTCTAATTTCCAAATAATTTTCTTGAAAAATACTAACATCTACAACAGCAATAAAAAAACTACAAAAGAACCTAACCTTAAATAAATCATGTGAATATAAACTCATTTCATACTCCTTAGGTCGAGTTTTGCTTCCTTCTAAATAATTTTCACATGATACTTTTATAACAGCAAATATGATAATGTTACACACATGTTTTTTTAAAAATCTGGACACTTATGACCTGAAGGTTTTTTAGTCATAGTTTTACTTATTCAAACAGTATTTCACAGAACACTTAATCTCTGTTCAGAGCACCATGTTATGTATATTTAATATCTATATATATGCTGTTAAGGAAATTGCTCTGTTCTTAGTGATACAACAGTGAAAGAAGCGGGGGATATGCACAGATAGTGCAAAACAAGTTAGCGTCAGCTGATGCATGGATGGATCTATCACTATTCAGAGACTGAAGAGAGTACTTCTAACTGGTGGGCTCAAAGGAGTTTCATGGAATAGGTGACTTCTGAACGGGGCCTTCCAAAATTTCATAGTGCAGACTTGGGTGGAGATATTTCATGTCATGAAAAATCACATTTCTAAGAGACAAGTCAACATGATCAAGTAGTGAGCAGGTAATAATTGTAAATAGACCTTTTATTAGGCTGAAGTACATGTGAAGCAGATGGTAGGAGGCAAGACTGGTCTGGTTGATTAAGGATCAGATTGTAAGCAGTATTAATACTACAGCCTTATTAAACTGTCACTAGTGAATCAAATTTAGTGTTTGGGCAAGGGGTCAAGATGCTGCTAATAGGTGCTTTAGAGCAAGATTAAGTATAGAGAGAACAAAACACATGACCATTATAATAATATAATTGTGGGTTATTAGTAAAGACCTAAGCTTGGATGATGGTGTTGGAGAAATTATAAAGATAATCTAAATATGTTAGTGAAGAGAGAGAGGTTGAAATGATGCCTACATCCAGAGACAAGTCAGTGAGGGCATAGAACACGAAAGGGCATAGGCACAAAATACTAGAAAATGTAAGAGATCCTCAACCAACATGGAAGTATTGGAAGAGAGATGAGGTCAACTTGGGTTATCTTTTATTGCAACCCCATCATTTAGCACCCTGTGAGACATACAATGGACTTCCCAGGTGTCTCAGTGGTAAAGAATCTGCCTGCCAATGCAGGAGACGTAGGAAATGTGAGCTTGATCCCTGGTCAGGAAGATTAGCTGGGGAAGAAAATAGCAACCCACTCAAGTATTCTTGCCTGGAAAATCCCATGGACAGAGGAGCCTGGTGGGCTACAGACCATAGTGTCGCAAAGATTCGGACACGACTGGGCAGGATGACAGTGAGGCACAAAACAGGCTTTCAAAGTATGCTCGGTGAGTGACTGAATAAGTGATTGCTTGGCAAATGACTTCAGAGAATAAACTTTGGTGTGGGTAGAGACAGTGGTCTTGGTTTCCCTGGACCTGACTTTGCTGGGAAATGCACCAGTGAGATAATTAAAAGCACTGGTGTGGTTTTAGATCTGTCACAATGTCAGCTCTCTTTTCCTTTTAAGAAACAGTGTACAGTGAGTTACTTGTCCAGGCTCCAGAAGGAGGCTACTAGAGTTTGAATCCTAACTCTGCCACTTAGGGGCATGGGCAAGTCAGTCAACCTTTCTGTGCTTTCATTGCCTTGTCTTTAAAATGCTACAATTACAGTACTTCCCTCATAGTGTTATCTTAAGGATTAAATGAGTTACTGTGTGGAGTTAGAATAGTGCCTGACACATATTAGGCAATACATAAAGGTAGTAGAAGTGAGCTGTGTCTACTAGTACTGAACCTTTATTATATTTTGCATTGGTGCAGCGTACAGTTTTTTTTCTGGCCAAGAATTGAGAAATAAATGATTTGGGCAACCCTCAAAAAACCCCTCTTGATGAAAGAGATGCATCATTAAGGTCTATGTTGTATAGCTGTGCTATAAGCCATGATGAGGGAAGATCTGCAAATGGGAAATGTAGCTAAGACCTAAGGCTAAATGGTTTTGAATATTGAAATTTACCCTTAAATAAGATGCTTTACACTCTTTAGAGGGAAAGTACCATTTAAGTAGAACTTGATATCAAAAACAGTTCAAAAGTCAAGAGGACTTGAAAAGTGTAGCTTTGAAAGAAATAATCTCTAAAACTAAAGTTATTTAGAGCTTCTTTCACTAACGTTTGTTAAACTACTTTTGGGAAAGGGGAATTCTGGTTTCCAGGAAACTCTTGGAAATAAAGACCTATTGTCTAGGTTGCTATAAATGTATAGATGGAGATACTTTAAAATAATCCAAGTAAAATTTAAGGTACTTTAGTTCAAAGGAGTTTCAGAAGCTGGTCATTCTGAATCACTTAAAATCCTGAAGTGTGCTGAAAATTAAATAGAAAGTGTCATCTGGATACCAGAGCCCAGTTTTTCTGGTGGCTCAGCTGGTAAAGAATCTGCCTGCAATGTGAGACCTGGGTTCAATCCCTGGATTGGAAAGATCCCCTGGAGAAGGGATAGGCTACCCACTCCAGTATTCTGGCCTGGAGAATTCCATAGACTGTATAGTCCATGGGGTCACAAAGAGTCAGACACGACCGAGCAGCTTTCACTTCACTTCACTTCTCCCCTCTTAACCAGTTTTTCTAATATGCAACGTAAAGCATATATGTTAGCAAATGAGTGCCTAGGACTCAGTGTGCTCTGATAAGGGAGTTAATTGAACTGGGAACACAAAAAAAGTGAGGCAGGTTGTTTTTGTTATTAATAGCTTTATACATCTAGGAGATCTTATTCTATGACTACTTTTATGTACGATATGATATAATGACACCAGAAATCATAAATGTGATTAGAGGTATAATTTGAATATTTTTCCATTAAATACTTTTGGATTTTAATATGTGAAGTAATAATTATAGATAAAATATCATCTATTTGATAATTAATACCTGGTAATATGCTGTCATTGCTGCTGCTGCTGCTAAGTTGCTTCAGTCGTGTCCGACTCTGTGCGACCCCATAGACGGCAGCCCACCAGGCTCCCCCGTCCCTGGGATTTTCCAGGCAAGAACACTGGAGTGGGTTGCCGTTTCCTTCTCCATATGTATTCTCTCTAGGTCTCAGTTTCCTCATACATAGAGACAAACCTCATGGGGAAATAATGAAGGTTTTATGAGCTAATATATGGAAAGTACCTGGCCTACCTAATTTTACTAGAAAAGATGTTAGAGAAGTTATGTATTGCTGTGAACAATTTTATATAAACCGTAAGCTTTTATTACTACTCAGGATCATAGAATTCCATGATTAAAAAGTAATTGCTAAAGTAATCATTAATATTCATAAAAACTGGAATTAAAATGCCATTATTACATGAGGGTAAATGAAAAACAAAATTGTTTGGTACGTTTTGCTGCCAGGTGGGAGAGGGTTGTTGAAAATGAGTTCTTCTCTGTCTACCCCAGTTCTGGACTTTTTGATCTTGTAATATTGTAGTAGGATGCTAAGAACAGTGATCCACACTCATTTCTTGGATCTTTAACACAAGAATTACATTAGTTTCCAGTAGAATCTAAGGTCTTAGCCTTCTGAAAGTACATATTTCAATTTGTACTGACTTTGACAGTTTAGCTATCAAGTTGAACAGCATATTCCAAACTTCTAACACTAAAGCTCTAATTATTTGACATCTCTAAAAATATTGTTACATTATGTCCTCTGAAAGGTCCTGAGTAGTCTCTGGCAGTCTTCTAGTGTTTTTACTTAGCAGTACTTCCTTATTATATTATTATATTATCAGTGAAAATGATAAATCTTCAAAGAGAGCTCAGGTTTTGAAATTAATCAAATGCATTTGTACTAAGTGCAACATATAGTAGAAAGGGATAATGCACCAAGGAGTGAACATGAAGAATCGTATTTTCAGATATGATAATGATGTTTTCTATCATCTGCAAACTACTTGACTTTTTGCTTTTTGTTTCCCTTCTCTGATATTGAAAACTTTTAAATATATGAATTTCTACCTCATTTCAATGTGAGCTATTTTACTAGGAAAGAACTTAGACAAGTTATATATTGATATATACCAATAAATCATAAGGATTTATTTTTATGTGGAGAATTTCATAATTAAAGATTACTTTAAATGTCATCTAGTTTAAACTCTTCTTTAAGAAGATGAGAAAATGGCCGCTGAGTGAGACTGTGTAAGATGTGTGTTCAGAGGCCAAGTGTGACACAACCAGTCCACTTATTTTCTTGATATTTTGGATTAAATTAATTCTCTCTTTTGCATCAGCTTCAGTATCTTAATCGATAAATGATAGTGAAGATAAAGAAACATATTTATCTTATTTCTTCACAAAAATATAGAGAACATTCTCTTTTGTTCTTGGCATGTCAGTATTCATTTATACACGTGTAGTTACTTACGCTATATATGTACATACATATATACATACATTCATATTCATATATATAGTTGAAGACTAATTCTTTAATTCACAGAAGGTCCTGAATTTTGAACTTTTGAACATTTCATATATTCCGTAATTGAAAGGCATTTTAAAAGTAATCCAAAAAGTTTATAAGCTAAATGATAACATATGTATGAGTACTTTAAAGCTCTACCTCAGATGTTTCTTAACCTTAAACATCGCACCATTTTAACAGAGCACCATTCTGTATAGCAGAATGTCTTAAAGTTAAAGTGAAGCTGCCAAGTGTAAAAATGCAGTACATGAATGTCTGATTTCCCTTGCAAATCATCCAACTGGTGTTTCATCACAAGATTATTTGTTGCTACTAATTTAGCTAAACATTGAAAAGAGATTCTTTTGATTATTTAAATATACCTTCTAAATGGCTATTAAAAGATTACTTTTCTTTTTAAAAATGATTTTCCAATAATAATGTTTGAAATATAGGGCATAAATAGCTTTAAAAAGCACTTTTCAGGTTTTTTGTACTGTATACCTATAGGTCATTGTTATCCAATAGAACTTTTAGCTACGATAGAGGATGTTCATATCTGTCTTTTACAATATCAAACACATTAGCCATATTTAACTATTGAACATTATTTCTAGTGTAATGGAGGAACTAGATTTTTAACTTTTATTTAAAGTCAAAACAGTCACATGAGGTTAGTTGCTACCCTATTGTTTAGATATAGATTGATTTTTGATATAGAATCTGTGAGATTTAAAACTGAATTTATAAGATTAGCTGGTCCTTTCATCCATACTTAAGTAGAGCCACACTAAAGTCATTTTAAAAAATAAAAGTTTATTTTTAATGGCAGTCAGGAAAAGCCATTGCAGGCTCTCTTAGTTGCCTCCAGAAGTGCTAATCCAATGTCAGAACTCATTCATGACATTCAGACTCCTTACACTATAGTTTAAATCAGGTTTGTGTGCGTGTATGCTTTACTCATGTTGATATAATGGTCATCAAAACTAAGATCATGGCATCCAGTTCCATCATTTCATGGCAAATAGATGGGGAAACAGTGGAAACACTGAGAGACTTTATTTTTGGGGCCTCCAAAATCACTGCAGATGGTGATTGCAGCCATGAAATTAAAAGACAGTTGCTCCTTGGAAGAAAAGCTATGATCAACCTAGACAGCATATTAAAAAGCAGAGACATTACTTTGCCAACAAAGGTCCATCTAGTCAAAGCTATGCTTTTTCTGGTAGTCATGTATGGATGTGAGAGTTGGACTATAAAGAAAGCTGAGCGCCAAAGAAATTTGATGTTTATGAACTGTGGTGTTGGAGAAGACACTGGTGAGTCCCGTGGACAGCAAGGAGATCCAACCAGTCCATCCTAAAGGAAATCAGTCCTGAATATTCACTGGAAGGACTGATGCTGAAGCTGATACTCCAATATTCTGGCTATCTGATGTGAAGAACTGATTCATTAGAAAATACTCTGATGCTGGGCAAAATTGAAGGCAGGAGGAGAAGGGGATGACAGAGGATGAGATGTTTGGATGGCATCAGCGACCTGATGGACATGAGTTTGAGCAAGTTCTGGGAGCTAGTGATGGACAGTGAAGCCTGGCGTGCTGCAGTCCATGGGGTCGCAAACAGTCAGACACGACTTAGCGACTGAACTGAACTGATGCTTTACTCAGAGTAGCTATAGGCCTACTGGTTCCCCATTCTTTTCCTAAAACAGTCATTAAAATGTCCCTTAAGCAGGACCAAATGCTAACTGCTTTAACAGCTTTTTATCAGTCTTTCTAGCTTGAGCCTACCCACTCTAAATCAGCTTTGAAACATCTATAACCCTGTTCTTATGAATGGAAGTCTCCAAATGGATTTGATTTGCTGCTTACTTGAAACCTCCTATTTAAAAACAAACAAACAAAAAAAACCACAAATGAACAAAACAAAATAAAAACAAACCTTATTTAAGACTAGTCTAGGGCATAATTGAACCTTTTCAAGTAGCTGTTACTATTTAATTAGTGGAATAATGGCATGGATGGAAGTCCTAAGCAAATAAAACATGTGACTAAGCAGAACGGAAAACCATCTCCAAGAAAAAAGAAGTTCAAAATGGCAAATGGTTGTCTGAATTGGCCTTCCAAATAGCTGAGAAAAAAAGAGAAGCAAAAGGCAAAGGAGAAAAGGAAAGACATTCTCATCTGACCGCAGAGTTCCAAAGAATAGCAGAGATAAGAAAACCTTCCTAAGGGAACAATGCAAAGAAACAGAGGAAAGCAATAGAATGGGAAAGACTAGAGATCTTGTCAAGATAATTAGAGATACAAAGGGAACATTTCATGCAAAGATGGGCACAATAAATGACGGAAACAGTATGGACCTAACAGAAGCAGAAGATAGTAAGAAGAGGTGGCAAGAATACACAGATGATCTATTAAAAAAAATCTTAATGACCCAGATAACCATGATGGTGTGATTACTCACCTAGAGCCAGACATCCTGGAGTGCAGTCAAGCGGGCCTTAGGGAAGCATCACTACAAACAAAGCTAGCGGAGGTGATGAAATTCCAGTTGAGCTATTTCAAACCCTAAAAGATGATGCTGTGAAAGCGCTGTAGTCAATATGCTAGCAAATTTGGAAAACTCAGCAGTGGCCACAGGACTGGAAAAGGTCAGTTTTCAGTCCAATCCAAAAGAAAGGCAATACCAAAGAATGTTCAACCTCCTGCGCAATTGTATTCATTTCCCATGCTAGCAAGGCAGTCCTCAAAATCCTTCAAGCTAGGCTTCAACAGTAGGTGAATCAAGAACTTCCAGATGTTCAAGCTAGATCAGAAAAGGCAGAGGAACCAGAGATCAAATTGGCAACCTCCATGGGATCATAGAAAAAACAAGAGAATTCCAGAGAAACATCTACTTCTGCTTCATTGACTATGACAAAGCCTTTGGCTGTGTGAATCACAACAAACTGTGGAAAATGCTTAAAGAGTTGGGAATACCAGACCACCTTACCTACCTCTTGAGAAACTTGTATGCAGATCAATAAGCAAGTTAGAACTGGATACAGAGGTTCCAAACTGGGAAAGGAGTTCATCAAGGCTGTATATTGTCACCCTGCTTATTTAACATATGCAAAGTAAGTATATCATGCAAAATGCCAGGCTGGATGAAGCACAAACTGGAATTAAGATTGCCAAGAGAAATATCAATAACCTCAGATATGCAGATGAGACCAGTCTTATGGTAGAAAGCAAAGAGAAACTCAAGAGCCTCTTGATAAGGTGAAAGAGGAGAGTAAAAAACCTGGCTTAAAACTCAACATTCAAAAAATGAAGATAGTGGCATCTGGCATGGACCATAAAGAAGCCTGAGCGCCAAAAAATCAATGCTTTCAAAGTGTGTTGGAGAAGACTTTTGAGAGTCCCTTGGATAGCAAGGAGATGGAACCAGTGAATCCTAAAGGGAAATCAGCCCTCAATATTGGAAGAACTGATGCTGGAGCTGAAGCTCCAGTACTTTTGCCACCTGATGCGAAGAGCTGACTCATTGAAAAGACCCTGATGCTGGGAAATATTGAGGGCAGGAAGAGAAGGGGTGACAGAAGATGAGATGGTTAGATAGCTTTACTGACTCAATGGACATGCGTTTGAGCAAACTTGGGGAGATATTGAGGGACAGAGAAGCCTGATGTGTTGCAGCCCATGGGGTCACAAACAGTCAGACAGGACTTAGCGACTGAACAACAACAAAGAACAGTGGGGGGATTTTAGGAAAGATCAGTGGTAAGTTAAGGACACCTTTTGAACTCACTGTAATGTGCTCCTATTTCTAGGTGTACTTCTAGTTTATAAATGGAATGTACAGCATGAATTCTTAATAGGGAGTTCTGGGTGTCTATAAGTTGTAATATGATTGCCACAGTTTTTGAAGTACTCTATTTTCTAAGTGTGTGATAAAATGAGAATTTGCATTTTGCCTTATTCTTGAACCCAAGTGTTAAAATGATTCATTAATTTTGTTATTTTATACTAAACTGATAATAGCCTACCCTGGGATTTCTCCTCTTCCTAATCTAACTACTCATGGCACAATGTTTGAGAAGAATCCTTAAAAATATTGAAATCACTTCACTAGCCTGCTTCTTAGAAGATCTGAATCATTTTAGATTTTGAATATCCTAAAATAGTTTGCTAGTATTAAGGGAAAAGAAACTTCAAAAACATAAAAAAATGGAAATAGCTTGTTGTCTAAGGTTGTCTCTCACTTGCTTCTTAGATTGGCCTATTCTGTCCCATTGCACATGCTGTTTGAAATAATGGCATTCTGTCCTCAGAAGTTCTACATAATTTCACAGGCATCTTGTCTGGAGTCTTTCCTTCTTTGTTCTCCAGATGCTACCTCATTTTTAATATATAAAAATTGTTTGCTGCTGCTAAGTCGCTTCAGTCGTGTCCAACTCTGTGAGACCCCATAGACGGCAGCCCGCCAGGCTCCCCCGTCCCTGGGATTCTCCAGGCAAGAATACTGGAGTGGGTTGCCATTTCCTTCTCCAATGCATGAAAGTGAAAAGTGAAAATGAAGTCGCTCAGTCGTGTCCAACTCTTAGCAACCCCATGGACTGCAGCCCACCAGGCTCCTCCATCCACGGGATTTTCCAGGCAAGAGTACTGGAGTGGGGTGCCATTGCCTTCTCTGAAAAATTGTTTGGCAAATCCTAAATTTTAGCCAGGAAGCAAAACATTAAATACGGCAAGTCACGCAAGACTAGGCAATACCTAGTCTCCATATCTAATTTCTAGCTTTTGAATCAGTGAAAAAATTGTTGTGAAGACCACATTAAATTCTCTGCCTGTGCCATTATGTTTAAGTTAAAAAATGAAGAAATAAGAGTGGACAGAAAAGTTAGTACAAAGACAGTGCTCCATATAAAGTTATTCAATACACCGCGCACACACACGTGTGTGTGTGGGTGTGTACGTGCACGTGTGCACTAAGTTGCTTCAGTAGTGTCCAGCTCTTTGTGATCCTATGGACTGTAGCCCTCCAAGCTCTTCTGTCCATTGGGATTCTCCAGGCAAGAATACTGAAGTGGGTTGCAAAGCCCACCTCCAGGGGATCTTCCCCACCCAGGGTTCTAACCTGCATCGCTTAAGTCTGCATTGGTAGTCGTATTCTTTAGTGGCATACACTCTATCATTAGAGAAGAGTTAAGTGCCTCAGGATCAGAAGAGAATGAATAGTGGCTATACCATGGTCTGAACTTCAGTTCATCTTTTTCATCTCTGAAGTACAGTTAGTACCAACCACTTTTGCTTGCTTTACAGGAGTGTTATGAGGGTCAAGGGGCTTTGTAAATCACGAAATGCTATGCAAATATAAAGTGATATAGTCATTCTCCTCCTCATCATTTTTACATTTTTTAAGAGATTATTGTTCAGAAGTGAAAAATAACTATCAGAGTGAATTTTAAAGTTTTTGAAAGGAAAATTAAAAATATGCTCTTTCTTTATACTCTTTTGACTTGGTATATTTCCTAGGCTAACTCAGTGAGAAATGCATATTGGACAATTATATGAAAATGTCCTAAAAGAGCAAAAGACAAGTGACTATCATTGACAGAAATATCTGTATTTGATATTTTCTAAGTGAGTCATTGAAGCAATTCAGGAATACCAATTTCAGATGAATGTCAGCTGAATGTCAGATGCAAAACTTTCAGTAACTTCCACTGGGGGAATAAAAAAGATCTACTGGACTCATTTAGCTCTCTCATCTTTTTCCTCTCACCCTCTTTCCCCTCCTCTGTTCCCTTTCCCTCTTCTTGATTTCATTCTTTCACTCCCACGCTTCTTCCTTTCTTTCCATCTCTGTCAGCAGAATTTGGAGGTGCTATAAGGAATATGAAAGAAACGGAAGGCAAAATCCACTGCTTTCAGGGAGTTTTCCATTTGGCTGAGTCCTTTGACATTATCTGTGATTTCAGTAAGAGGAAATGTTTCATCATCATTTGTTTTATGAGAACTCTTAATTAACTGTATTCTGTATAGAACAATAAAGAAGGCATCAGTCCTACAGGGTTACTAATTTTAACATGATCCTAAATTATTACCTCTCAGAGTTAAGGTGATATAGGAGGAAAATAAGCTTTTTAGATTGTAGGTTTCTAAACTCTTTTCTTCAAAACATGAGAAAAGTTTCATTTTTCATAGATCTCTCCATGTATCAATCAACTCTTAGAACAACTAAGGACCTGACAGATGAGGTTTTAAATAAAAATTAATTATGGGCAATAATAAATCAATTTTTTCTTCCCAGTTGCTCAAAGTGAAAGAAACTCTTTATGGAGATACTGATTTTCCTCCTAAGTTTTAAGCTCTCTCAACATGAATAGTCCGAAGACTGTTCTTTCTTGAAAGGTAATTTTGACTGCTATTTAAGGAGCTTCGTGATGGCAACATCTTCTTAAATGTCTTTTCTGTTAGTTTGCATTAGGATGGTTTACTTATTTTCCATACTACCTATTTAACACGTTTTTAAAAAATTTTTTTGGTGTCTTGTTATAAATACTATTTTGTGTTTTGTTTTAAATAGCATTTCATAAAACTCATTAGCTCTAGTGATAGCATTGTATATTTATGACATGTTCAAGATATTATTAATTCACTTATCCTCATAAAACTTCTTGAATCTGGATTGCCAGATGGTAATTGATACTAGAGTGAAAATTAAGAATATATAACAGTCATTTTGATCCCTGATAGGAAATGGCGACCCACTCCAGTATTCTTGCCTGGAAAATTCCATGTACAGAGGAGCCTGGTGGGCTATAGTCAATGGGGTCTCAAAGAATCTGACACAACTGAGCACGTGCGTGCATGAGCATGCTCGCACACACACACAACACACACACAGAAGAAACAGGAATTATAACTTCTCTGAATTTTCAAAGTTCAACTAAGAATAAAATTTTTTTGCTTTATAGTACTTTAGAGAATATTTCAACTTGCAGGATAGATTAAAAAAGTAACCTCCCCTTAGGGGTAAAAAAAAAAGTCAGAAACAGAACTTTTCTCAGTAACATTACAGATAGTAAGATGAAAACTGCATTCTCACCTTTGGAGTATTACTCAGCCGTTAAAAAGAATTCATTTGAATCAGTTCTGATGAGATGGATGAAACTGGAGCCAATTATACAGAGTGAAGTAAGCCAGAAAGAAAAACACCAATACAGTATACTAACACATATATATGGAATTTAGGAAGATGGCAATGACGACCCTGTATGCAAGACAGGAAAAAAGACACAGATGTGTATAACGGACTTTTGGACTCAGAGGGAGAGGGAGAGGGTGGGACGATTTGGAGAATGGGAATCTAACATGTATACTGTCATGTAAGAATTGAATCGCCAGTCCATGTCTGACGTAGGTGCAGCTTGCTGGGGCAGGTGCATGGGGATGACCAGAGAGATGTTGTGGGAGGGAGGTGGAGGGGGTTCATGTTTGGAACGCATGTAAGAATTAAGATTTAAAATTTAAAAAAAAAAAATTAATTAATTAATTAAAAAAAAAAAAAAAGAAAGTTGAACATATTATTATATAAAAGTCTGGATTTTCTGCAATATTAGTATTATATGACTTTATTTTCCTGAGCATGGCTCTTGCAAGAGAAAAATATTTTATAAAAAATACTAGATATTTTTAAAAGGTAAAAAATTGATATATGACCTAGATAAAACTTTTTTAATTTTGAGGGAGGGTATTTTTTAGTGCTTAAAATTAATGCTTATAAACTAATCAAATAATTTAAAAAGATAAATATACCAGATTTTCATTAGCAGAATGAGTCTTGCTCTCTAAAAGTTTTCATGATAAACTTCTGTATACTTACTCACATGATGCTATGATAACTCAGAGCATTATTGAATCTCCTTCTCTTTGGCAACTACTTTTAATGTCAGTTGATGGGTGATACTGAAAAATACTTCTGTGATTTTGTATTTTGTGTGTCAAAAGTATGAATCACTTACTTTTATTCATTAATATTCACTCTGAATAAATTTTGAGTAATTTCTGATATTAAAAGCAATATTGATGACATTCAAAAGAATGTGTAATTGGTCCTGAAAACCTTTCCAAATAAGTAGTTTGCCAAAATCTGAGCAATGGCAAGATCAAATCTTAGCTAATCAAGAAACCAACAAATATTCAATACTACTTCTTCCCTGAAGCTTACATGATCATTTCCATTAGAATTAATCTCTTTTTATCAGTGTTCCTGTTATGCTTTATTTAAACCCCAGTTTTTATGCTTATCCCATTCTTCCCATAAAGTAAGTTTTGTTGTACAAATCCGAATTTTCCATTTCAAATTTATTGACATAAAAAGCTGTCCTTAGGCAATCTTTGATTCTCCATAGTGCCCCAGACAGTGGATAAAACATAACAAAATTTATGTTGAATTTTATGTTAAATTTTTGTTGAATTATTTGAATTTTGTTGTTAAATTTTACGTTGAATTTATGCTAAATTTTTGTTGAATTATTTGAATTTTGGGCTATTTTGAAACTTGTGAAGGGTAAACACTTTTGACTATGTAAATGAACAGAGATGAATCCCACTTAACCTTGCAGTTGGGAAAATTTACAGTATCTCTGTTGCTGTCAGGAAGGAAAGAGCCCTTTAAGAGAGAGCATAGAAGGGACACATTTTTAGAAATGGTTATATATATAAATAAGCCTTGATCTTGACAGTACATTTAAACAAGAGACTGTATACTTGAGCTCTTGTTCTTCCTCAGAAACCTTCAAAATATGCAGACACATACACATATGCCCCCAGGCCTTTTTCTTTCAGTTATTCATTTCATTTGCTAGGATAATATTTTAAAGGTTGGCCTAGATTCAGTCATTTAATTTCATTAAACTGCCATTATATGAAATACTATAAATCTGTCTGTTCACAGCATTTGATAACAAGTTTGTTTGTTTGTTTGTTTGTTTGTTTTAATGTCAGATGCTTTGGGGCTGAGTTGCAAGAGAAGATGATCTTGACAGAGTCTAAATTACTAGGCTTTTTGACATAGTGTGGTAAAGCAGTAGTATTAGTATTAACATAATTGTGTTGTTAAATGCATCAAAGGTGAGGTATTTAAAGCAAATTAAACAAGTGATATTCTCATTTCATGAACCACATTTAATCTCATGCTTGGCTGTTTTTATGATAGAGTTATAGTAATAGAGAAAATTAGGCCTGAGTGACTATAGCTCCAGAAAGAGGTGCATAGAATTTGATAGAAAAAGGAACAACGAAAGCCAAATGGGAAAAACAAGGGAGATGGCATTCATGAAGACAGAAGGGATTAGCTGAGATTATTTTAGAACTATTTGCACTGAGACAATGACATTATATGGGTGATGTTTAGAGAAGAGTCCTGACTTTGAGCCCAAGCTCCATCAATGACTCACTGTGTGACCTAGAACAAATTAATCTTGTGCTTCAGTCTTCTTATTTATAAAACAGAGATAATTACGTATGCTATAAAATTCTTGTAAGGATCAAATTTGAAAAGAGACCTGGATATCTTTCTAGTGTAAATCAGCTAATTTTTATAAGGTCATTCACATTAATACCATATTGCAGAAACTTTATCATCCTACAGTATTAGAACCTGATTCATTCATTTACTCAGAAAATATTCAATAAATGTAGGCACTGTGTTTATTAGGTAGACAGTTGTGATTAGAACAGATCTAGTTTCTGCTCTCAAGATACTTAGGATTTAGTAAGGGTCATTAATAAGCAAATGCTGAAAATAAGAGTCATTAACAGACTCTATTTAACCCACTTGCCATGTAGTTACTGTTTTCCATTTCCTCTGCAAAACACATTGACTAACATCTTTTGTACACTGAGTGACTGGCTGATGTTAACAGCTAATATTTATGAAAGCGATTCAGTCATGTCCGATTTTTTACGACCCCATGGACTAAACAATCCATGGAATTATCCAGGCCAGAATACTGGAGTGCATAGCTTTTCCCTTCTCCAGGGGATCTTCCCAATCCAGGCATTGAACCCAGGTCTCCTGCATTGCAGGCAGATTCTTTAACAGCTGAACCAACCAGGGACTAGCTCTAAACACTTGAGCTTTTCAGGTGGCTCAGTGATAAAGAATCCACCTGCTAATGCAAGAGACACAGGTTCAATCCCTGGGTCAGGATGATCCTGTGGAGAAGGAAATGGCAACCCACTCCAGTATTCTTGCCTAGAGAATCTCATGGACAGAGGAGCCTAGAGGGCTATAGTCCATGGGGTTGCAAAAGAGTCGGACACAATTTAGCAACTAAACAGCAACAAACACTTGCTAAGATCTGTTATAAGTGATTTTCATAAATCTTCACAACAATATTTAATTGTGGATACTATTTCATTCCCATTGTGCAGATGAGGAAAGTGAGACACAGAAGTGATTTGTTCATGGTTTGCACCATTAGTAGGTAGTAAATCAGGATTTATACACAGGCAGTCTAGTTTCAGAGTCCATGGTCTTAACCACTATGTAGCAATGCAAGTGACTAAGTTGAAAGCTTATTCAAAGGTGAATTGTATTTGTTCCCAAACACGTTTATACCAGTTTTACTAGTTTCTGTTATGTAATTTATTTAAATATCACGTAAAACAATAAACTAGGAATGCAAAATACAAATATGATTTTGTGTTTGTAAATTAAATTGAATACATTGTGACACTTTCAATTCTGGTTCCCTCAGTGTGTATGCCCAGCAGTGGGATTGATGGGTCATAAGGCAGTTCTATTTCCAGTTTTTTAAGGAATCTCTACACTGTTCTCCATAGTGGCTGTACTAGTTTGCATTCCCACCAACAGTGTAAGAGGGTTCCCTTTTCTTGAAAGAGACACATGTACCCCAGTGTTCATCGCAGCACTGTTTATAATAGCCAGGACATGGAAGCAACCTAGATGTCCATCAGCAGATGAATGGGTAAGAAAGCTGTGGTACATATACACAATGGAGTATTACTCAGCCATTAAAAAGAATACATTTGAATCAGTTCTAATGAGGTGGATGAAACTGGAGCATATTATATACAGTGAGGTAAGCCAGAAAGAAAAACACCAATACAGTATACTAACGCATATATATGGAATTTAGAAAGATGGTAACGATAACCCTGTATGCGAGACAGCAAAAGAGACACAGATGTATAGAACAGTGTTTTGGACTCTGTGGTAGAGGGAGAGGGTGGGATGATTTGGGGGAATGTCATGGAAACATGTATAATATCATATAAGAAATAAATCGCCAGTCCAGGTTCGATACAGGATGCTTGGGGCTGGTGCACTGGGATGACCCGGAGGGATGGTATGGGGGAGGGAGGTGGGAGGGGGGTTCAGGGTGGGGAACACGTGTACGCCCGTGGTGGATTCATGTTGATGTGTGGCAGAACTAATACAATATTGTAAAGTAATTAGCTTCCAATTAAAATAAATAAATTTAAATAAAAAAATAAAGAAGAAAGAATACATTGTGAGAATTAAGGAGACATACCTAAAAAAAGTTTCCAAATCAGAAATGGGTAAAAACTAAAAGAATAAAGGTTTATTGTAAAGGCATAGATATTTACTGCAGTTGGCCTTCTGTGTTATTGTGTTCTCATATTTAAAAATAAATAAAACTGGAAATTACAAATATATGTATATATATTTCCAATGATTAAACTATTACTAAAATAAAAAGACTTGGCTGTAAACAAATAGATGTCAAATAAATGAATATTTATATATTTTAAATTATGACTCCTATGATTAAAGTATATACATATATATATACAAATAATTTTTTGTGATATATGATTTAACCAAATTTTTGCCTAATGTACCAACTGTCCTTCAAGAAAGAAATATTTGCAAATACCTATTCTATCTGGTCAAATGTTAAAATTATGGTTGGTATCTTGGGCAGAGCTATGAGTTTCTACCGCTCTAGGAGGGTTAGTCACAGTGTATTCTGTAGAGGACAGTTCATGGATCCTGGTGTGATCCATAGAGGATAGATATTGGATCTCCATGTGGTGTTTGGAGAACTAATCATGGCTCAGAGAGTGGATTTGTTTTTGTGTCATGAAATCAACTCAGTTCTTTTCAGGGCAGCATGATATAGTAGAAAGAAAATATTAGATTTTAGATAGAAATAGTCTATATCTACATCTCTATGCCTAGCCTTTTTCAGCCTAGTTTCTATGGCATTGGAAATATAAGTATTATTGCTAGAGATAACATAGTCAATGAATATTAGTTAAATGGACTTGAGAATAATTCAGAAATTGCACAGCATTAAATTGCATGTTTTCATGCTACAGTGTTCATTCAGTTATTATAACACATTACATTGTGCAATGATACCTATAAATCTGTGAGCTCCATGAGTCTAGATCTCGGCTTGTTAAATTTTGTTCTGATGTCTGCACCTAGCCAATTGTTTAGGTCCTTCTAGTTGGTATATAGGAGGCACTTTTTCTGTGAACTGACTGGAAATCTCCTACATCTAACCAGACATTTTGATGACAAAATGATATATGGAATATAAAATATTTAAATACTTCCAGAATTAGATGTTGTAGAGGCATTTTTCTTCTCCTCATTCCCTCAAAGTCCATGGAAAATATCAAAGACAAAGAGGAAAATATGCCATCTCCAAGAAAGCAAGCAAGCTGCTGCTGCTGCTAAGTCGCTTCAGTCATATCCAACTCTGTACTACCCCATAGATGGCAGCCCATCAGGCTCCCGCGTCCCTGGGATTCTCCAGGCAAGAACACTGGAGTGGGTTGCCATTTCCTTCTCCAATGCATGAAAGTGAAAAGTGAAAGTGAAAAGTGAAAGTGAAGTCATTCAGTTGTGTCGGACTCTTCCCGACCCCATGGACTGCAGCCTACCAGGCTCCTCCACCCATGGGATTTTCCAGGCAAGAGTACTGGAGTGGGGTGCCATTGCCTTCTCTGAAATAAGCTGCTATATAACCTCAATGACACAGATTATTAAGCTCACATATTAAATATTGTAACCTCTGCTTGGATAATTAAGCCTACTGAGATATGACACTGGCTGCCTCAACCTTAACATGCACTATTCCCTGAAAGTCATATCTGAGAGTCTTTGATTAAAAAGAATTTGATTTCTGGGAGCATAAGAAAAATGGAGAACATCCCTATAAAGACCCCACCTACACTCTAGAATGGTTGAGGAGGGAAGCCTCAGAGGGGTATTTTTCCAACCAGGTCATTCTCTTCTCTAGCACTTGGTCTCCAAGTCCAGGCAGCTTGCTAGAGGAGAAGGCGGCATACCGCTATAGACAGAACCTGCTCTGATCCATGCAGGCTCCGTATCTGAAAAACCTGATGGGGGAGAAATACTTTCAGTGTTAAGGAAATAAAAGTTTGGAAATAAGGTATCAGAGTCATAAATCTGAAATGGTGGCTGAAAACTTCTCCAGCTAACTTACAGCCATTCTATCCCCCTCTCCCCGTTCCCTTCCCATTGTACTACTTGGTTTTTTGCCAACCTCATTAAAAGATGAGTAGTGATCAGAAAGGGACCAATGGAAAAATCCATGCATTAAAACTGCCATTTTCTCTTTCATTTAAAAAGATAACAAGCAAAACAGCTATGAGAAACATATATCACAAGAGGTATGTTTCTTAAAGAAAAAAGTCAGAGACAGGAGAGTTCAGAGAAGATAGCATATGACAATAAAAGGAGATGAAAATAGAGGTAGCAGGGTTCAGGAAAAAATGAAAATGGAAATGAAAAAACTAATGAAAATAAAACATACACTAGATACAACAGAAATAGAATAAACAACTGAAAACAGAGGAAAGATGCTAGGTATAAAAAACTGGTGAAATGAAATGTGTACAAATAATATGAAATTTTTGTGAGGATGAAAGATATGGGTGACAATGAAAAGAGAGCCATCATATACATAATTGGTGAAAAGAAAATATCAACAAAAATACAAAAAGAAATAGAAGAAAACTATTGGAAAGATTTGAGTCTTTAAATTGAAAGGCCATACTATGTTCTAGGAAAATTGATAGAGAGTAATGATTTCCCAGATATATTTTGTAACTGTTTCTTCAACTCCAAGAATAAAGAAAGAGTCAATCATATGAACATTTAAGAAGAAAAAGTGAAATACATAAAATACATATAAGGGGGAAAATAGTTTGGCCTCCAATTTCCACATAATGTCAGAAGCCAAAAAAAGCAATTTCTACAAAGTTCTGAAGGAAGGGAAGTGTGACCCAAGTTTTATTTTCAGTTGAATATAAAGTAAACAGAGAGACATTCTGAAACAAGAAAGAACCTAGACAATATAGAACCCTAGAGCTCTTCTTTAAACATATACACACACACATACACACACATGCAAATAAGTTAATTATCAATAGCTCAAGAATGGAGAAACTCTGATTATTAACTATTTGGTGAGCACTCAAATGTATTTAATTGTGAATCAAAAAAATAACTGTAGGAATTCATAGAATACTATAAATGTTACAAACTGTGATAATGTAAACAATAATGGTAGCGGTCAAAAAAAGGCATTACTAGACGTAGCAGTGAGTTAATTTCTTTTTGTCCTTAACATGGGGTTAATGGCTATTACCTAATGTTGATATATATAATTAAATATAATTCAGCCTCCTAAAGTTTTTCAATTCTTTCTCAATGTTGGAATGCCCTTCTAGAAAAGAAACAATATCCTTTGCATTTAAGAAGCATTTACCTGAATTTCAGTAATTCTGCCAGTTTTTAGTTCAATATTTTCTGGTTAAGTTCAAGGAGAAGGAAGTGTAGCATATTTGATTAAAATATCATGTATAACTTGATATTATTTTTTATTAAAATTAAGGTTTATATATGGATACATTTCTCTGATCCATCTTTCTCTCTTAACAGGTATTTAGTAATTCTTAGAATGATGTTTACTTGGTGTCAGTGTAGTTATTTATTTCTGATAAATGGGCCTTGGATTACCTAAGACAAAACTTCCTATGAACTTTTCTATATTATTTAAAGTTTTTATAAAGAATATATATCATCTCAATAAAACAGTAGTCATAATTTTGAAAACTATAGCTTTACCGGTGGCTCAGATGGTAAAGAATCCACCTGCAATGTGGAAGACCTGGGTTTGATCCCTGGGTCAGGAAGATCCCCTGGAGAAGGAAATGGCAACCACTCCAGTATTCTTGCCAGGAGAATCCCATGGACAGAGGAGCCTGGTAGGCTATAGTCCATGGGGTCTCAAACAGTTTAACAGAATTGAGTGACTAACACACTGAAAATTAAAGCATTACCACGATCTTTGCTTAGATATTTTCCCCTATGTCTATTATAATAATCTCTGGCAAATTTTATTTATTTGCCAGAATTATAAGTTTTGGAATTGAAGTATAAAATAAAAAGAATTATTGAATCAGTTGATTTTCTTTAATATTTTAACCTAAAAACCAGTTCCTCTAGACGAATGTATTTCAAGAAAGCATATAGCAGAAGCAAACACCATCTGGGGTTCCTAGATAAAGGTATTTTTTGATTTACACATCCTATATCCCAACAGGTTACACGATTAGAAAGGAAATGGCAACCCACTCCAGTGTTCTTGCCTAGAGAATCCCAGGGATGGGGGAGCCTGATGGGCTGCCGTCTATGGGGTTGCACAGAGTTGGACACGACTGAAGCGACTTAGCAGCAGTAGCAGCAGCAGCTCATTAAAACTGTAAATAGAAACTAAGCTTCTCTTCAACTAAACAGCATGACATAAATAACAATTTTTGTGTAAACCTATTACTTCCTGCATCAACTTTATGAGGGATATATATAAGCCAGTGTGGTTATAAATTTAAGAAAATTACTCGTACATCTGTGAAGCACTGAGGTATGTGTGGCACAGAATGTTAGGAAAATAAATTCCTTTTCTACTTTATAGTTCACTTCAGTTCAGTCGCTCAGTCGTGTCTGGCTCTTTGTGACCCCATGAACCACAGCACGCCAGGCCTCCCTGTCCATCACCAACTCCCGGAGTACCCCCAAACCCATGTCCATCGAGTCGGTGATACCATCCAACCATCTCATCCTATGTCATTTCCTTCTCCTCCTGCCCTCAATCCCTCCCAGCATCAGAGTCTTTTCCGATGAGTCAACTCTTTGCATGAGGTGGCCAAAGTATTGGAGTTTCAGCTTCAGCATCAGTCCTTCCAAAGAACACCCAGGACTGATCTTTAGAATGGACTGGTTGGATCTCCTTGCAGTCCAAGGGACTCTCAAGAGTCTTCTCCAACACCACAGTTCAAAAGCATCAATTCTTCGGCACTAAGCTTTCTTTATAGTCCAACTCTCACTTTCCTACATGACCACTGGAAAAACCATAGCCTTGACTAGACGGACCTTTGTTGGAAAAGTAATGTCTCTGCTTTTCAATATGCTGTCTAGGTTGGTCATAACTTTCCTTCCAAGGAGTAAGTGTCTTTTAATTTCATGGCTGCAGTCACCATCTGCAGTAATTTTGGAACCCAGCCCCTCAAATAAATTGACTTTGTGTTGAACCCAAATACAAACTGATCTTCTTGGTTCTTTGCTTAGAAGTGAAAAAGATTGTTTTTGTTGTTGTTTTGTTTGTTTTTGCCGGTTCCCTTTTCTCTATCCTTAATCACTTGTTTTTAAAGGTGGAGCGGCTGGAGTTTTATAGCACAGCATCCACAAGGAGGCCTTACTTAGCCAGTTCTTAGACCATTTGGCTGTGACTGCCTTTTCACAACCTTCACAGTGTACTTGGAAGGTGAGAGGTCGTTCCACATCCTTGGAATTGTGAGCCTTTATCCTCTCTGCATATTCAAGTAACGACTTTAGAATCCACGCAACCAGCAGTGTATATTTGGAAATAACTATCTCAAGATATCACACCAGAGTCACTTTCAAACTCTTCACAGGAAAAGCCTGTTTTTTTTGTATTGTATCTATAGCTGTAACACTGAGTCATTTACCTACCTGTTTTAATTGAACCTTCCTCAAAATTAACTATTTCTCAAAGTTAACTATATGATGGTAATACCATTAATACTTTTGTATTAAGAAAAGGAAATAACCTTGGCTTGTAGCCATCAACTAGTGTAACTAGCTGTGCTTGTAAGAATAAATCTGCAGTATGGTGTAATCTGAGATCATGGGGCAGTTCACGATAAAGGGCTTTAGTATGAATATTTTGCACAGGAAGTGGATGCTCTTTGAAGCAGTGCTGTTATGTCTAAGCATGCTGTCTCTAAATAGTCTGCTTTGCCTATTTGTAACCATAACAGTTATTATTTTAAAAGTTTAGAAATTTTTTGTTCTAATAAAAATTCCAATAAAGAAAGCATATCTGAATAAAAGACTTTTAACATTTCTCTTTGAAACAGAGTAAGTGTTACATATATGAAACTTTAATTTTGAATGGTAGAGAAATTTATGAAACTAGGGGAGGCAACCTGATGTAGTATTAAGGACAGTGGCTACTGAAAACAGATCTGAATTTCCGTCAGGCTCCTCCACCTATTAGAATCTGACTTTTAACTTTTTACCTGAGCTCTCTGGGCTTCAATTTTATTTTACTGTAATATTGTTTTTTATGGAAATAGGGTTTATTTACAATGTTGTGTTTCAGTTGTACAGCAAAGTGATTCAGTTATACATACATACATACATATATATATATATATATACTTATTTTTGCATTCTATTCCATTATAGGTAATTATTAATAGAAGAATTTGAGTATGGTTCTCTGTGCTATGTAGTAGGTCCTGTTTATTTTATATATAGTAGTGTGTATATTTTAATCACAAACTCCGAATTTATCCCCTCATTCCCCCTTTGGTAACCATAAGTCTCTTTTCTATATCTGTGAGTCTATTTCTGTTTTGGAAACAAGTTCATTTGTATCATTTTTTTTTAGATTCCACATATAAGCAACACCATATGATGTTTGTCTTTGGCTTACTTCACTAGTATGATAATCACTAGGTCCATCTATGTTATTGAAAATGACATTATTTTATTCTTTTTATGAATGAAATAATATATTTTTATACATATATACCACATCTTTATTCATTCATTTGTTGGTGGTTTCTTCCATGTCCTGGCTTGTGTAAATAGTGCTGCTATAAACACTGTGGTTCGTGTATCTTTATGTGTTAGTTTTTTCTAGATATGTGCCCAGGAGTGGAATTACAGGAGTATGTAGTAGCTATATTTTTAGCTTTTTAAGGAAACTCCATATTCTCCACTGTGGCTGTACCAGTTACACACTGCTGTCCAGTTGCTAAATCATGTCCAAATCTTTATGACTCCATTGACTACAGCACGCCAGGCCTCCCTGTCCTTTACTTACTCAAACTCATGTCCCTTGAGTCGGTGATGCCATCCGACCATCTCATCCTCTGTCACCTCCTTCTCATCCTGCCCTCAGTCTTTACCAGCATCAGGGTCTTTTCCAGTGAGTTAGCTGTTTGCATTAGGTGGTCAAAGTATTGGAGCTTCAACTTGAGTATCAGTTCTTACAATGAATATTCAGGGTTGATTTCCTTTAGAATCGACTTGTTTGGTCTTCTTGTAGTCCAGGGGACTCTTAGAAGTCTTCCAGCACCACAATTAAAATGCATCAATTCTTTGGCACTTAGCCTTTTTTATAGCCCAGCTCTTATATCCATACATGACTACTAGAAAAAAACATAGCTTTGACACTATGGACCTTTGTTGGCAAAGTAATGTCTCTGCTCTTTACTATGCTGTGTAAGTTTATTATCGGAGAAGGCAATGGTAAGTTTATCATAGCTTTTCTTCCAAGGATCAAGTGTCTTCTAATTTAATGACTACAGTCACCAAGGAGGGTTTTCTTTTCCACATTCTCTTCAGCATTTCTTATTTGTTGGCTTTCTTATGATGGTTGTTCTGACTGGTGTGAGGTGGTACCCGCTGTAATTCTTATTTTCATTTCTCTGATAATTAGCAATATAATTTTATCTGGAAAATGAAGGGTTAAGCCTTTTCTAATTTACAATTGTTACAAAATAATAATATACAATGACACTATCACTAATGAATTATTACTTAATTGCCACTATAGTACACAAGAACTTGGGGCTTCCCAGGTGGTGCTAGTGGTAAAGAACCCACCTGACTAATGCAGGAGACATAAGAGATGCAAGTTCAATCACTAGGTTGGAAAGCTCCCTGGAGGAGGGCACGACAACCCACTCCAGTATTCTTGCCAGAGGATCCCATGGACAGAGGAGCCTTGCAGGCTACAGTCCATAGGGCCACAAAGAATAAGACTCCTTGCTTAGAAAATAAAAGAGAAAGCTATTGATTATTAATATTTATTTTCATGATGAAATAATAAGATTGAAAATAGCATGTCCTTGCTACTAATTAATAACTGCTTTATATTCATGAGGCTATAATATTTTCCTAGCCTGTGGAATACATTATGATAAGCTCCAGTTATATTTTCTGGGATCACTTTGAATAAAGTCTATCAGACATTTGCAAATCCTGGACAACTAGAAATCTTGATTGTTTTGTAGAACAATATATCTAAAATCAGTGTGAAGATGGAAATCACTCAAAGTCCTAAGTGATTACATTTGTCCAAATAAGACAATCAATAAGAAGATGCATAAGTAATAGGACTCTTTAGGGATACTGGACATAAATTGTCATGATTTTTGTCTTCCCAGATTTCCAGGAGACAATTTTTGTACATGTTGTGCTGTATGTCCTTTTGGCAAGTAGATTTTATATTTTCAAAGATAACAAACAAATAATGCTTTTTGAAATAAAGCTTGAAGAAAATAAAGGCTGTGAAATACTGGAGGTTTTCATCATTCTAAAATGACAGAGGTGAATATTTACAATTTCCTTCCAATTGTGAACTGTGACAGTTTATGCTATATCAAAGAATTTTTAAATGGGAAAATCAACATAAAGGCAAAGGAGAGAAGAGATTTTTAAAGACAACTGGACCCTTGCCTTAGGTGAGCATATTAGAGATCTTCAGTGAGGAGGTGATATTTTTACACTCTCTGGGTTTCAATTCTCTAGCTGAAAAACAAGTGGGTGAGACCAGATAATCCCTTTCAGCTCT
The DNA here is from genome assembly GCF_001704415.2 of Capra hircus. Classification (NCBI taxonomy): domain Eukaryota; kingdom Metazoa; phylum Chordata; class Mammalia; order Artiodactyla; family Bovidae; genus Capra; species Capra hircus. The sequence continues at coordinate 22,137,126 of NC_030835.1, forward strand.
GAATTCTCTGACCTTGTGATATTCTCCGTACTTTGTGACATAGAAAGTCTGCCACTCACTGGAGGGTTTTCTCCATTTGTTGGATACAGTATCGGCCACTGAGCAGTGTGTATAAGGATGTAGATTTTAGAGTCAGAGGGAGTTGTGTGTGAATCATATTTAGTGGTCTTGTGATTCTTCATAAATTACTATAACTTCCTTGCTATTGCTGATGAAGTCACTTCAGTCATGTCCAACTCTTTACGACCACAGGGACCGTAGCCCTTCAGGCTCCTCTCCATGCGATTCTCCAGGCAAGGATTCTGGAGTGGGTTGCCGTTTCCTTCTCCAGGGGATCTTCCCAACCCAGGGATTGAACCAGTGTCTTTTATGTCTCCTGCATTGGCAGGCAAGTTCTTTAACACTGATACCACTTGGGAAGTCCATAACTAAAGCTTCTGTTTCTTTATACATCAAGTGAGGAGAATAATTCCTAAATAATAACATGCTCAATGATGTAGGAAATATGTTTGTCAAACCCAGCTATGAGTACTCCTAGGGATCCATAGTGAGTATCAAGGACAAGTGATTAAGAGCCTGAATTCTGAACCCTAGCTCTGCTACTTGCTAGCAGAAAGTTACTTCTTCAAGTTCTGCTTCAGTTTCTTCTTCTGTGTGTGTGAATGACAGTAAAACCTACCAACTAGGATTAAATCAATTCACACATGTAAAGTACTTAGTGCCTGGCACGTATAAGCATTCTATGTATTTGTTATCATCTTCATCAGCATGATTGTACAAAAGCCCAGAATAAATTGATGCATCACCCTTTAAATTTAATTCTATTAATATATTTAGGGAAAAATGCTACTTTATATTATAAAAAACATGTATAGATTATGGAACAGAATGAAAATTTTCCATAGGTGTTGACAATAGAGCCCAAAGCAGCGCTCTAAGTTGCCTCTGGTATTCTGAATGCACTTTACAGCCTAATTTCTGTAATAATATTAGCAATAGTGGATTCCTCTTTATGTGTAACATCCATCAGAGTATGTTATATAAACCAGAATAACCTAGCTCGGCAGTATAATGAGTAAGAGATCACTGAAAGGCATTTCAGAATCAAAACATAAACTTAATGTCACCTTCACTTTATAACTCTAAATCCATGCTGTATTATACAGAGATTTTACTCTTTTAATATAATTTTGGTCACATAAAATGCTAGACTGACATCACTGGTGAACACAGTTTTAATTTCAATTTAATAATTTGAGATTTTATGGATTTATATTATATTCCCCTATTACTGGAGAAGGGCATGGCAACCCACTCCAGTATCGTTGCCTGGAGAATTCCACGGACAGAGGAGCCTGGCGGGTTGCAGTCCATGGGGTCACAAAGAGTCGGATACTACTGAAGCAACTTAGCACATACTCCTATTATAGTTGTTCAAGGTCCATGATAAATGTTTTCTTGAAAATGTTAGTTCAATTTTAGGTTCAGGAAGCAGTAAATAATGTTAGCCATAAAGGGATATAATTCAGTCAATATTTACTTGGCATATAAAAATGTGTCCAACCTTACTAGGTGCTGGTCATATAAAAATAGATGAGTTCTAATCTTTCTGGTAAGAGTTTTCAGCATTTGGGGTATGGCAAACACTTGTGTTCCACTGAATCGATAGGTCTTCCTAACTCTCTTGTCTCTTGCATACTGTACTATAGTACTGAGAAATGCCTAGCAGCTGCTGAGATGTGGGCAGAAATTTGCTGAAGGTGATAATGGTAGGGGTAGTAAGGATATCTCAGTTTTCCTATTAAAATGAGTAGTTTGTGGATAATGCTCCTCTTCTCATCTTGCCTTGAGCAGGGATCTAAAATGCCTGCTGGACAGTAGCCATCTTGGGACTATGAGGTGATAAGCCAGAAATAATTGGCAAGGTTTTAGGTTTCAGTTCTTTTAGTCAGCAATCCAACACAAGATGATACTATATCCTGATTTTATTTTCTTTATAAGACAAATAATGGATATTGAAAACATTTTAAATAATGTTAGGTTTTCTATTATTGTATCTGAACATAATCCTAAAATGAAAGGAGACATACTTTCCTACTAATGATTATGAGAGAACGTGTAGTTACTATAGCTATAATGATAACTTTCTAAAGAACATAAACGATATATATAATCTGCTGTAGTACACATGTGCATTCCTGAGAGCATGCATATGTTTATAGTTTCCTTGTAATTCCTCAGGACATTGAGTTGATAAGTTGTTGCTGTTGTTCAGTTGTATACAGTTGTGTACAACTCTTTGCGACCACATGGACTGCAGCGCGCCAGGCTTCCCTGTCCTTCACAGTCTCCTGGAGTTTACTCAAACTCATGTCCATTGAGTTGGTGATTCCATCCCCTAGTTCCCCCAAAGCAAGGGTCACTATCTTCAGTTCAGTTCAGTTCAGTTGCTCAGTCATGTCTAACTATTTGTGACCCCATGGACTGCAGCACGCCAGGCTTTCCTGTCCATCACCGACTCCCAGAGTTTACTCAAACTCATGTCCATTGAGTTGGTGATGCCATCCAACCATCTCATCCTCTGTTGTCCCCTTCTCCTCTCATCTTCAATATTTCACAGCATCAGGGTCACTATCTTGTAAGGTATAAAAATTTTCCTGACTCAGAGAAAAGAAACATATGGGTAATAGAAGGCTGTGAGGAAAGCAAATTTAAAGCCTTGAAGCTTCTGGGAGAGGCAGCTGAAGAGGAACCTATATTGAAATGACAGGGTTCTTTAGATCTAAGTTGCAGAGCCAGACAATTTCAGAAATATGAAAGAGTGGGGGAGGGAGAAAAGAATGAAAACCATACTATAGAAGGCCTGTGATGTAAAACGATTTGTTTTTAGACATGTGCACCAGATGGTGATGTGGGGCCTAGGAAAAGGAAATAAAAGATTTGATGACAGAAAGTTGCAGTGAAAAAATCTAACGAGATTGAGCCTATTCCTATTCTTTTTCTCAATCTGAACCATGAAATATGAGTAATAATTTGAAGTGAAACTAAAGAGACAGTAATATAATCAAGAGCCATATGAAAAAAAAAAGAACAAGAAAAAATTTCCTCCCAAACATAGGAAGAGTTAGGATAAAGATTATTCATTAGCTTGAATAAACTATATATGATATAGGCAGACAAACAAGTCAACAAAAATCAACCCTGAAAATATCACGTCTGTAGGGATCAAAGTTGAGGTTCAGTGATAAAGTGATGAAAGAAATGATGTGTATCAGGAGAAATGTGAGATATAAATAAAAGTTTAAGATAGACAAAAGATATTAGAAGCAATAACAAATAAACATGACTGAAACAAAGTTAAGAATATGGAGAAAAGCCTTGAGAAAGTCCCACAAAATTCAATTTAAAGACAACAATATAAAATGTTTATGGGAGATGAAAGAAAAAGGAAATCTAAGATAATACATAATCAATATTTCTGAATTTAAAAAAAATGGAAGAGAAATTCCTGAAATAAAGGCTTAAATCTGGTAGTAAGGGCATTCTGTATCATGGTGAGGGTGCTAAACTTTAAAGACAATGAGCAAATGTATATGTACAGCTAAGCACGGATACCAAGTCACACGGAAGGGAGAAAAATGTGGTTTATATTAGACTTTTCCATGGATTCATTATATACTAAAATCCAAGAGAATGATGGCTAGACATTCTGAGAACAAAGAAATATAATCTGAAGTTTATACCTATTTAAATTGTCCTTTTAACATAGATAGACATGCATAAATTTTCACAGAAATAAAGTAGTGCAGTATAAACTTTAATTAAAGGAAAATTTAAACACAGGGGAAACAGAGATGCTACTACATATTGATGGTCAAAAGTTGGACCACTGAGAATACCCACTGCTGGTACAACAGGAATGCTTGTTCATTGCTTATATGCAAAATGGCAGGGTCACTTTGGAAGACAATTTGGCACTTTCTTACAAAACTGAGCATAGCTTTTACCAAACGATCCAGCATGCACCTGGCACTGTATTGTTCAATTTTGCTGTTGCTTAGTTGCTAAGTTGTGTCTGACTCTTTGTGACACCATGACCTCTAGCCTGCCAGGCTCCACTGTCTATGGGATAGCTGAAAGCTAATTATTTTAGTAATACAGTAGTGAAAGCTGTTGAAAAATTTAGAAACAAATGATCAATAAAAACTAAATAAGCAAAAGCATTACTTTTGCTTTTACTTGGTATATTTAGAGATTGATTCCATTTTGTAAGACATGAATTTTTTCTGGTCCATCATATATATTCTTCCGCTTTCCCTACTTATTCATTCTTTTCCTTCAAAATAACACTGGGTAGCCACTAGGTACGGAGAAGGCAATGGCACCCCGCTCCAGTACTCTTGCCTGGAAAATCCCATGGACGGAGGAGCCTGGTAGGCTGCAGTCCATGGGGTCGCTGAGGGTCGGACACGACTAAGCGACGTCACTTTCACTTTTCACTTTCATGCACTGGAGCGGGAAATGGCAACCCACTCCAGCGTTCTTGCCTGGAGAATCCCAGGGACGGGGGAACCTGGTGGGCTGCTGTCTATGGGGTCGCACAGAGTTGGGCATGACTGAAGCTACTTAGCAGCAGCAGCAGCAGCAGCAGCCACTAGGTATGGAAAATTCTCTCCCACATGGAACCTCTGGCCCATAAGGTAAGAAATACCATGAACAGGTGAAGAAAAAAGTAAAATTGAAAATGTGGTGAAGGAAATGAACTAGGGGCTGAGATGGAGAGTATCTGATTGAGGGAAGTGCAGAGGCCATTTAGATCAAACATTTTTTTCTCCTTTAATTATATAACTTCTGCATTGATTAAGATATGTGAAAACTAGTAAGGGATAGTTTTGATACTATGTCATTTTCCATTGAACACAGTCATTGGCTTTGGGAATCATCCTAAGTAGAATGTAGAAGCAAATAGTGAAATGTTAAGAAATCATTTTTAATATATTATTCAGAGAAAACAGTATTATCTCCACTGGAAAGAAAAATCAATAAGAAAAAGGAACCAGTGGAGTTTGTGGGAAAAATACCAAAACTATGTTTCTATGTTCATGATTATTTTTGTAAAACTACCTTGAGGCTTTAGCTAGTAAATAGTAACAAATACAAGTGTCCTAATTTTGTCAGTTTCTCTGGGATGATACAGCCCAACAATAGTATCTGTTCCAAATATATTGCATTTTATTAGAGATAGTTCCCCTTGGGGTGAGGATACAAAGGTATTTCACCTTTGATTTTGTAAGACTGAACAAGATTGTGTTGATATTTAAGCAAAAAATCAGGAAAAAGCAAACTGTACAGATTCCAAACACCAAAATATATTTTATAAAGATAAGATGTTGCAAATAATTGACATGGTGTAAGCTTAAAAGGCATTCATCAGTGAGGATACAAGTGGATGCTAGTCTTTCAAAAGTCTTATTTTGTTAGACTGAGGATTTCAACCACATGCTAATGGTGGTTAATTGAGATTGCAAGCAGTAACGCTGGTTTCCACCAAAAAAAAAAATCTACAAATATTTTCTTTCAAAAATTCTGTGATCAGCATCTCTGAGGCCATAAGCATATGGGACTAAAAAGCTGGCAGACACCACGCATACGGGCTGTCCTTGCATGTGCTACCATTCTAACAGGGAAGCAAGATGGATCAGAAATATCCTGGCAAAACGTATTTTGATGTAGTTTCCAACTTAAGTTTAAAAATTCCCGAGCTCCCTTGCCTTCTTTCATCTTTGTCATCACCATTTTATCTTTTGAGTCACATGAATATAAATAGGTTACATGTCTCTTTTCTCAAGGTTTCCACTTTGGCTTAAGATAGGAAGAAATCTTAAAAATAGTGGGTTGTAGAAATAGAAGATTCATATTGCTAGTGTTCTAAGATAAGTAGACTTTCAAAGCAAAAGTCTTCCTCTGAAATCATTTGTAGACATCAAATTTAATGACCTAGTCCATCAAGTATTAATCATTAGTCAAATGTTTGAGACACAGCCATGGCTACATAACCCATGGCTCCGCAGCCAGATCTTGACAGGTGGCTTTTTTCCTTTTTTTGGCATCAAGGAGCAGATGACTAAATTCATTTCTTTTAGTCAGATGAGAAAAAATGGTTTGATTAAATATGTCTACAAATATTACTTCACTCAACATATATAATTTTTCTCTCAGAATATTAGCTCTTTGAGCATAAAATTCCAAAACAGATACAGTACTCACTTGTGGAATAATAGACACATGGAAGGTGAAATCTCATAACTTTAGTGCCTGAAATTTCCATTTTATTCTGAACTTTGGCAAATGCATTGCAAATGTAGGTTAAGATAAACCATCCTTGAAGAGAGGTAACACATGAATATTATTAAAAAATTAACCTCTTAATTTGTATTGATTTTCCCAATTAACTAACCAGCATCTAACTAGTCTCTAAGGATATAAGACTTGAGCAGTTAAATTCTATATGAAGACATATATTTGCTATTATCTTATCACTGGTTAACAGATATGTTGATGGAGTTTATTTGAAAACAGTGATATGAATAGGCTTCACAGTTAAACAAATTTTGGATTTGCATGGGTTAAATATAGATAAAATAATTCTTTACTTCAGGGATTTTAAGAGCCTTTGATATACTAAAAGATTTAGGGAATTCTTAGCACTGGGAATATAGTACATGCAAAGCTTCTCCAAAGTACTGGGTCTTGAAACGTATCCACACTCTCTTTGATAATTTTGATAAATATGTTGCAAGGCTGGTGTTCTCTGGCATGTTCTTTGGGAAATATTAGAGGGCTTAAGACTCTTTATGACAAAAGAAGTTGAAAATTACTCAGTATGAGGGTCAAAGACACCAGTTTTTAAATTTTATCTCAGCTTAGTCATAAGCACAGGCACTGCAGCTGAATAATTGGGGCAGCATGTTTCTACATGCATCCCAGTGTGAAATGAAGTCACTGTGGCAAGATACTCAAGAGTACTTGGATGGAGAGGGATATTGTAATTATGGTATCATTGTTTAAATATTGCAGCTGAAAGACTGGTTAATTTGTATTACTGGCCTTTGCAAAGAACCGTGGCATTAAAACAGTATCAAAACCACCAGACAAGCAATGCTGCATCTGATGATTGTATTTTATTTAGGAGCCACATGTCTTGGCAAGGGTATATTTTAGATATGAGAACCTTGAACCTTGTAATGTTTAGAATAATAATTAGTTTTTTATTCTGTTTTATTCCTGTTCTACTTAATTTTAAAAATTCTTTTCCTTAGAGATATCTGTAACTAAATATATGCCAAATAAAAACTAAGTATGCTTATATGTTTGACCCAATGGTTTTGCATGAAATGTGGTCAGTGACTGAAATTAAAAAATATTTTTCTACAGTAACTTAGTACCATGTTAGCCTGATTTTTGGAAACAAGATGTACAAATAAGTAAGCATCCGGAAATAAATGGCACACTACTGAGCTGGCTATTAGAGCCATTAAACACAGCACTGAGATAATTTACCTTTGTCCATTTTGTCAAAGGCAAAAATGTTAGATGGTCATAAATAAACATTTTTAAAGAAGTTTTTTTTTTTTTTAGTACTTCTCATCCATAGGTACAATACAAATTGAAGTAGTTTTTTTTTTGAAATTGGATTATTATTATTATTATTTTTAACTGTGTTGATCTTTTATTCTTTTTAAAATTTATTTTAATTAGAGGCTAATTACTTTACAATATTGTACTGCTCTTATCTACAGCATAAATTTAGACTCATTCTTATAGAAAGTATTAATTTTCCTATCATTAAATTATTTCAGCTAAGTATTAAAAATATCTCTCACTTTTACAAAACCCCTTTATCAATGTAGAATATAAATGGTGACCTTAGATGACTTGCACTGCTCTGAGAGTTAGTAGTTATTAGAAGTTATTTGTCTACTGGGGCCTTTGGCAAAGGCTAAGAAAGTTTGATATATAAGTAGAAAATTATAGATAAGAGAGAATGACATTTTATGAAAGCTACCTATTTCACCATTTTAAAGAGAATGTAAGGAAAATTCAGAAAGGAAGAAGTGACTGAATGCCTCCGTTCCAAGCTGTCAGAGAGCTTGGAGATCATCTAAAAGAACCTTCTCATTTTTTAAATGAAAAAACTGAGTTCCTGAGAGATGACATAGCTTGATATAGTCACAAATGTGTAATGACCACTCAGAACCTATGTACCAAGACTAACACCTTTGCTTCTTCAGTTTTCATTTCCCAGCCATAGAAATGCACCAACTGAAAGAGAATTCCTGATTATAGAATACGTGGGTGTGTTTCCTAAGATTCTCAGTGATAATGACAAAGATAAAACTAAAGAAAAGCAAGAGATAGAGCCAGTAGATTGTGGGTTTCTTATTTTATACCATCCTTATTTTTCATATGCTTTAAAATAATATGAAACTTTTTGTGTTCTGGATCTGTCCTTGACAGATGTATGTAAATGTGTATGTAAATCACATTTTTGTAAATCAAATTATAAATGCAACTAGGATTCACTATTTAGAGGAGTTCTGTGGTAATTTTCTCTGTCAAATGATTATTTTCAAAGTAAAATATCAAACACTAGATTTATGTTTGTAAGGCTAGATAATTAGTTTTTTCTTTTACTGAGAAAGTATCAGTTGAAGTTGGTGAGCAAGTCTATATTCCTCTTTAGTTTTTCCACATCTGTTTATTGCTTCCATTCCCCTTTCCCCACTCTTACACCATACCATCCATGTCTCCAATTTCTACTACATTTTCTTTTGAAAAAATTCTGTATAGATCTAAATATGTTTCTTATTTAAAATATTTTCAGTTTTACAAATAAAATTGTATGTTTAAAGTATACAATGTAATACTACTCCCGCCCCCTTTTGATTTTAGATAAATTTCCATGAGCATCTAATTTTTTTGACATGAATTCACAGCCCAGTATTCATGATTTCACTATTAGGTTACTAATATATTTAATTTATATCTTTTGTCTTACACTGTTCCTTCCCCACTTTCTCTCCCCACTTTCTTATTTCATTTTTTAAATTCAACAGGAGAGTTTGAAAGCTGCTGTGTCAGCCCTTGGTCACTTTCCAGCCCATGTGCATGAGTAATTGACTTTGGCTAGACACACCAAAATTAAATTCTCAGATTGCCTTAGCTTTAACAAAATTGCACTGGCATTCTTTTCTACTCTTCATAATGCATTCCCCATAGAATTTTATTGTAATTGTCAGACTTTGTGGCGGGGGGGGGGGCTGTATTCATATTAATTGACTTTACAGCAAGAGTGCTTCTATTGAATCCACACATATAATTCAATTTAATTCATTGGAAAGAGGCCTGTAATAGGAGGCAGCAGATTTAATTCGTGTTTCTTGGATAAATTTTATAATTTTCCAGATTCTTTATAGACACAGGGGTTGAATTAGGTGATCTTTAATACTCCTTTCTAGCTCTTTATAATTCTGTGATTACAGAACTGGGTTTAAACTCAGTTAATGGAAGAGTCTGTGTAAGTGGGTGTTTTCTCTCATAGAACTAAGTAGGTAACAGTCAGCATCATCTCACTGAGCAAGTCGGTTTAATCTCTCCTGCAATTATAATCTTCCTGTGCCAATTCCCTCAGCTCTCCTCAATCAGCTGTCTTGTCTGTCCCTTTAGCAAGAGTATGCTAGGCCCTTTCCTACTTCAATCCCTTAACAATTATTTATGCGAAAATGTTTTTGTAAATCTGTTCCAAATGGCTTATTTCTGCAGCACTTAGTAATTTATCTAAAGATTCATATAAATGCTTCTCTTAAGATCATATAAAAATCTTAAAAGCTGTCCTCAGAAAACCAGCTGCAGTCATCTGTATATATTTCTATAATAGAGTCTTCCAGGGTTGTTAGAAATGTGGAGAGAACGCTGTCATGATAATTTCCACGTATATTAAAGCTTCGGTAGTTTACAGCCATCCCACAGATTGAACTGTTGGTAAGATGAATGCTTGCTTTGTATTGAAGCTGACGGAGCATTGACCGATAAAATGTAGTCATAATCTGAAGTCAATACAACAAATCAGATGCCCTTCAATGCCTTTTAATTAAGATTTCTGAATAAGTTTCTGTTACTAGTGAAAGAAAAATTTCAGAAAAATGAAACCAGTAATACTACACAAATTTGAAAAAATTGATAGTCAAGGCATCTGATTCAATGATGTGAAATTCATCTGAGCTAAAGTGATAAGACAGTGAAATGCCAATACCTTTTGGATGAAGACTTATGAAATCTGTTATTCATTTCCATTTTCTACCTAAGTTAAGGCCCATTTCATCCTAAAGTAACCCAGATCTAGTTTTTATGTTTCCAGGGGCAACTTTTATAGGTTGGCATTTAATAGGATTTATTTTATGACCTAAAAGGAAGACTATTAGATCACTTTTATAATCAGATAAGAGAGTGATTGAAGCTAGATGAATGAATTTTATTGCCTACTATATTCTGATCCATACTAACCAGTAATACCCCACTTTGCTGTGAATTTAGTGAAAATTGATGATATTAGTTTAATTATTAGATGCTCATTTATCCAAATACCTTGACTATATCTTACTTTTCATAAGTCCTAAAAGTTTTCTCTTGTTACTGAGTGTACTGAAATCTCCTAATATTACTGGTCTTTAAAAATTGCTTTTTGTACACCTCTTCAATTTTACTTTGTATCTTTGATACAATATTATTATTTAGATATGAATTTGGAATCACTATATTTACTAACTGAATCATTTTTTATTGTTTTGTGGGAACTTCTTTTATTCCAATGTCTTTACATATGTCCCACTTTCTTTTGTTCATTACCTTTTTCTGTTCTTTTATTTTCAACTCTCATGTGCCGTTGTATAGTTATGTGGCTTGTAAAAAAACAAAAATGATTAAATTTACAATATCCAATATGTACTTTAACTGACAGATTTACTCCCTTTCTATTTATTCTGATTTTTCATCCATTTTGACTTATTTCTACAATTTTATTTTGTGCTACTCTCTGTGGATTTTTTTAATAGGATATGCATTTTTAATTATTTTATTGAAATATAGTTGATTTTGAGGGCTTCCTTGGTGGCTCAGATGGTAAAGAATCCACCTGCAATGCAGGAGACCCTGGTTCAATCCCTCGGTTGGGAAGATCCCCTGAATTAGGAAATGACACCCCACTCCAGTATTCTTGCCTGGAATATTCCATGTACAGAGGAGCCTGACAGGCTATAGTCAATGGAGCCACAACTCTTTGTGGCTCCATGGACACACACACACATTGTTGCTTTACACTGTTGTATTAGTTTCAGGTGCATAGCAAAGTGATTCATTTGTATGCATATATGTATTCATTCTTTATTAGATTTTTTTCTCATATAGGTTATCACATCATATTAACTAGACTTTCTTGTGCTATGCATGTTAGTTATCTATCTTATATATGGTAGTGTGTGTATTCATCCCAAGCTGTTGGTTTATCCCTCCCAACCATGTTTCCTCTTTGGTAACCATAGTTTGTTTTTGATATCTGTAAATCTGCTTCTGTTTTGTAAATAAGTTCATTTGTATCTTTTTGTAAAAAAAAAAATTAGATTCCACATATGAGTGATATCATATGATTAAAAAGTACTGTTCTCTCTTTTATTTTTAATGTCTGAACTTTAATTTTCTTTTTCTTGAAACTAGTGCTAAAACAACAGTGTATATACCGAGTACTCAAACAACATAAAGGAGGGAGGCAGTTATTTCTGCCTATAGGAAAAGAAGTGCAGCATGGGGGTATATGGGGAGATGATGAAACATAAATCTGGTGAGATACCTGCAGGCCACATTGACATGCCATATTCAGGAATGTGACTTGCATCCTATGGGCTATGGTCAGCAGTAAAAGACTTATTATGTAGGGGAATTGCGATATTCATTTCACTTTAGAAATATAGTTGTTATAGAGGAATGAACTGGGATGTGGGAGTGAAGTTGAGGATCAGTTAGAATATCACTGCAATAATCCAAGTGCTGAGTGATGAAACGATGGTAGTAAACTTGAGGAGGAATGGTACTTACAATATATTCAGGAAGAAGAATCAACAGGTGCTAATGGCCGATTATAGGTGTGAGGTGTAGGGGACTAGATGCCTGAAGGTTTCTAGCTTGGGTGACTGAACTACTAACCAAGAAGCAGATAGAATATGGCACCAAATCTGAGGTCTGCCCCTCCTGGGGAGGGTATCTCTTACAGATGTGTGATGGCTTGAGGTATAAGATTGTTTAAGAAAGTATTCAGATAGCAAACCTGTCTAGGAAAGAATGCCCAAACAGGAACGTGGTGTCCTAATAAAGGAAGAAGCATGTCCAGAACCCTGAATTCAGTGAAAACAATGTTCAGGAGGAGTGCTTGATTTCTAAGTAAACAAGAGGAGATGTGCTTATTTAAATGGCAGGCATCTGGAGGTTTTACAGGAACATTATGAACAAAAAACAGTTTGGTTTAAAAGATTCTAGTTATGCTTCAGGAAATTTTGTTTTATTAGATGCTGAGAGGACATACCATGCTTCAAGTGTTCATTTTAAAGTCAAATGTAAGGGAAATTATTTAATAAAGATAAATTGATTTTTATAAGCAAGAAAATATTTATGATGATTTGATGTATTTCCTGTTTAGATTGTATCTCAGTTATATTTGTTTTACATGACCTCAGTCTCTGAGTGGAATAAGGTAACTTACCCTTATGGTACCAACTATGGGCAGTTAAACTCCTAAAATGCTGAAATAAGACAAAGGGTCTTTTTGCCAAATATTAGTATACCAAGCAAGGACGAAGAAGGTCTTTAATGTTCAAATCATCTTCAACTCTTATTCTTGCCACCGCATCTAAACTTTTTAGGAAACTGTGACTCTATTAGTATTAATATCAACAGATCTGTTACTTCTCTGCTGCCAGGCAATTACATGACTGGCTTATTCTTTATGATCTTTTACATTTAATCCAGGATTGAAGATCTTAATTTAATGATTAAAACATTAAAACCTAATGTTTTAGGCAAGTAACATTCACAAAACTGAATCACAGATGTTCAACTGGTGGATTGTGCCTGAATGTTTACAGGTGTTAGCTGAAAGGAATTGTTTAGAATTACCATGTTTAATAAAATCATTGTAGGATAAAATTTTCAAGTGCTACTTCGGACAGTATTTTTAAATGTGCCCTTATTGATGTATGGCAAAACCAATACAGTATTGTAAAGTAAAATAAAAAAAAAACACACACACAACTATTTTTTCCCAATCTGCATAGGATCTAATTAATTCAGATAAATGCAGAAGTGAGTAATATAAACATGCATTTTTCAATTAGCTTATCTTTGAGAGTAATATTATGAATGGAAGTCTTGTTCTTTTCTTTGTTCTACAACTAGCAAGTTAGGAAGACAATTGCTTTTATCCAGATTGTATTTTTAAACAAACAAAAAAATGTTTCTGATAACATCTCTAGTAGTATTAGGAGAAAGTCTAATAGGTAGGAGGTCACTGAAGTTCTGCCTATCATATCAATCTATTTGGAGCCATTAAACTCCATTTATCTACAAAGCCTTGAGATCTCCTTGTGTAATGAAGGCGTTTAGGTAATTGACAGTAAGATAAAACATAGCTAAGCTGTAAGTAGTTTTTAGGCTAGAAGAAGAAAATACAAAATATAAACTAGTAGGTAAAATATAGCATACTAAATTTATTTATAAATTTATTTTTAGGATATAGTAGCAATGTAATATGAAAGGAATTTCTAAGTTTATCTATAAAGGTACAATGACAAAATAATGTAAACCACTGAGTACAATGTCTAGCCCATGGTAAGTATGCTATAAATATTAGTTATGTTTATGGCACAAAGATAGGAGTATATAATTCCATGCATAGATTTCAGGAATGTTTGTAGAGGCATTTATGCTTGCATTGGGCCTTTAGAACAAATAGTTCACTAGGTTAAAGGTGGGAAGAAGAGCTTCCAAGTAGAAGGAGCAGTGTGAGTAAAGCTATGAATTAGTGAGTCTAGGTAATCTGACATGACTAGGTAGCATGCTGAGGAGCGATCCAGGACTTATTAAGAAAGTCAAGGATGTAGCCAAGAGGTCGGACATAGAGGACCCTGCAAATCAGGTGAGGATTTGAACTTTACCCTGCATGAACTTTTGTAACCTTTGAAAGGTATTATATAGGTGAGTAATTTGCTCTTCTGAGCAGCTTAAGGAGATCATTTGGTGACTGGAGAATGGATTAAAGGACATACATCTATCATCAAGGGGTCCAGCTAGGTTACTCCTGGCCTGTGGTCCATGTAGATGATAAATACTTGCACCAAGGCTGAAGCAGTGGCTATAAAGAAGAGAAAAATGATCAACATGTTGTTAAATGATGAGATGGTGCATAACCCTTAAGTTATGGCAAAAATCAATTAGATGTAGGAAATAAGAGAGAGAGAAAGGTTTTCAAATGACACCAGTGTTCTGGCATAGAAGCCTGAGTAGATGGTGGTGCTATTCACTGAGATATGAAATACTGAAGGATGAACATATGGGGTGAGGGTGGGAATCATGAGTTCATTTTGGGATTGCTGAGTCTGCAGTGTTACTGTGACATTCAAGCGCTTATACCTTGGGGGAATTAGAAACAGGGTGACAGGTCTTGGGCGCAGGTGACAGATTTTGGGCTGAAGATTTAGATTTAGGAATTAATTAGCATAAACTTAGAGAAGAAAGAAAAGAACTTTAGGGAATACCAGCACAGAAGGGGCAGAAAGAGAGACTGTTGAGGATTCCATCTTGGCAGTCTGTTAGTGTTAGCTGAGCTTCTGTTTCTCACTCTTTCCATTCTGATTTCTTAGTTTCATATTTCATAGTGCAACATTCTGCAGATTTCAAATTACATATACAATGCCTGGAGTTTCTCAAAGGACTGGTGTTTTATAAAACTTTTATTTTTCAATATATATAACTGAGTTTGTAACCTATAAATAGTATTGAAAATTGTGACATTCTCATTAGGCTAGTTCATATCTATACATCAGAACTTAAAATGTTTTAAAATCCTGTTTGTTGGCATAGTTGTGATTTTGCCAATTTTGATGGCGGTGTTGAAGGTATGGTGATACTATGTGTAAGAAGCTACCCATCTTAAAATGTTCAAAGGTGAAATATGAATCTTAGGGCCCCAGTACTTACCACTATTTTTGTGTCATTTGGCTGTGTATTACTTTGGCTGCTTTTTTCACACTTTTAGAAGTTCAGCATGCTTGTAAAACTAAGAATTGTAGACATTTGATAATTGAAGTTCTGAAAATAAGAATGTTCATGGATTTTTCAAGAGACTCACACTGAGCTGTACTCCATTTATAAAGTAAGCTAATTTGTTCCTCACTGTAATCCATTTAGAAGTTAATTTCAAAATTATTAGTTAAAGATGTGATTAGCCAAGGCCAAGCAAACACACTTTTAACTTCTTTAAATGTCCCTATAAAGATTAAAAAATATTTTCTTCCTTTATTTTTTAACCATTGAAGTAACTGGGTATGCTGCTACTTTACGTTATTTAATGGTTTTTACCCTATCTGTATGATGGTATTCCACTTGACATGAGAATGCTGCTCATTTCTAAGAGCTTAGCTTAGTTCAGACAGTTTGGTTAAGATTCACAAATGGAAAATTAAATTTTCACTTTGGTGTGTCTTTATTCATTAAAGCTGGTAACCATTTGGCAAGTTGCTTTGCCCTGAAATATCTGGTGATGTACCTGAAGCAATAAGGAGACATAAAACAGTTAAACCTTGCCCTTGAAGAGCTTAGCCTCAAGAACCAGGGGAAAAAAGTCAATAAATTGACTAAGAAAAAATCAGATAAAAGAAGTACTGTAAGAAGAAATTATAAAATTTCAGTGAAGGATATAAACACAAAACCTAACTAAATTTGAGAAACAAAATATGTTCATTGATTAGAAGACCAAAGGAAAGGAAGATGTTTCTATTTCCACCAAATTATTTGAAACATGAACTCATTGAAGAAGACAATCTGTTTACTTTTTTTCATTTATGTGTTAGTAGTACCAGAACAGTACCTGCGGCTCCTCCGTCCATGGGATTTTCCAGGCAAGAGTACTGGAGTGGGGTGCCGTTGCCTTCTCCACTACCACATAATAAGTACTCAATAAACATCTGTTGAATGAATGTTATCTGAAACTCTACTCCAAATCCCATGAAAAATTTTTCCAGATGAAACTTAACAAACAAGTTGACTCCAAAATTCATAGGTTAATAAATGAAAGACAAAATGCCAAAATGATGCTGAAGAAGCATAACGGAAAACTCAGGCTTGCCCTGCCAAAACGTGGTAGACTATATTTCAACATATGGCTACAACACTGTCTCCCTTCCCACATACATTTTAGCAATGTGACATTGAGCTCCCCCCATCAAGGGGAAGATTCTATTTTACCTCCTTTGAGATTATTGGACCAATACAACAAGGCAGAAATGGCTTTCAGTCACTTCTAAGGCTAGGCCTTAAGAAATCGGCAATTCACACTGTTTCCTTAGATCCTATTTATTGTGCTCTGCCATTAGCCACGTGGAGAGGCCCATGAAGAGGAAAACAAAGGTGTCTGTTTGACAGCCTCAGTAGAGCTCCCACCTAGCAGCCAGCACCAAATGTCCACCATGTGAAAAAGGCTACTTTGGAACTCATTGTTTTCCCAGTGCCCAAGCAGATACCACAAGAAACAGAATTTTGTGAATATCCAGAAAATCAGGAAAATTAATGATTTTAAAAATCCACTAAGTTTTTTACCAGTTTTTGTAAAGCAATGGATAACTGAAAAATCAATATAAATGTTTATTATAAAGCTGTGATGGGCTTCCCTGATAGCTCAGTTGGTAAAGAATCTGCCTGCAATGTGGGAGACCTGGGTTCAATCCCTGGGTTGGGAAGATCCCCTGGAGAAGGAGAAAGGCTACCCACTCCAGTATCCTGGCCTGGAGAATTCCATGGGCTGTATAGTCCATGGGGTCACAAAGAGTCAGACATAACTGAGGGAATTTTACTTTCACTTTCATAAAGCTGTGATAATTGAAGGGCTTCCCTGGTGGCTCAGCAGTAAATTCTCTGACTGCAGCCCAGGGGATGCAGGTTTTCTGGGTCAGAAAGATCCCCTTGAGGAGGGCATGGCAACCCACTCCAGTATTCTTGCCTGGAGAGTACCATGGACAGAGGAGCCTGGTGGGCTACAGTCTATGGGGTCTCAAAGAGTCAGACACCCCTTAGTGACTAAACACCACCACCATCATGATAATTGAAGCAATTGTGATAACAGTACAGAGTCAGAAACATCATCACATTAAAGAGAATAGAGAAACTTGGTATATAATTATGTAGGCATTAAAAATTGAGGGGAAGTAGGAAGAATGAAACAATTAACTCATGATGGATATCACGGGAAAAAAATTAAAAATAGAATTCTGTTTCATGCAAAGAACAAAACTGAAATGAATTATTTATATGTGATCAGCAAAATGTTAAAAAGATGACATTTCATTTTAATGAAAATGAAAATATTTCTATAACTATGGGAAAAAATAACTTATCAAGCAAGGCATTAAATGTTAAATGAAAAGACTGATAATCTGAATACATTAGAATTTAGACTTCTGTATAATAAAAGGTTGCTGTAAACAACAGCAACAACAAAAACCCCATGGACTGTAAGAAGATGTTTGTAATACAGGGAACTGACAAAGGATTTGTATCTAGACAGTATTATGAACTCCAAGAAACTTTAAAAGAAATAAAAGACAGAAGCCTCAGGAAACCTAATGTAAAATGAGAAAATAGGCAAAGAATATAACAAACAATTTACATGAAAAGAAAAGCAAAGGACAAATTTATGATGATTTTATGCTTCAATAGCTATTAGGGAAATAAATATTAAATCAATAATGAGATTACTCTCATAACCATCAGAAGATAAAAATTAAAGCATGACAATCCAAATGTCTAGGTGGTGCAGAAAGTGAAATGTTTATTTATTGCTGACTTAAATGTAAACTGATATTAGTTCTTGGGGGGCAATTTGTCAACATATAGTAAAACGAAGAAAGTCCTATCCTAAGTGGTGACATAGCTAAGGAGAGATTCAAGAATGTGCTGCTCCAGAGTGGTTTATAATAAGGAAAACAATGAGCAACAACATCAATATTTTGGTTACTGAAAAAGGGTCAGTCTGGTTAGGATGTGTTAAATAGGGGTGGGTTGAATGGAACTGGGTAGGGTTGGTGGGAATGGAAGGTGAGACAGTTGTAGAGTTCTGTACTGGATATGAAGTGAGCAGTCAAGACTAGAGATAGAAGCTTTGTAATCAAAAACATTTAGATTGTTCTTATAGACAGGGACTGGGTCAAACCAACTATTAAAATATACAAAGAAAGAAGACCTAAAAGCTAAGTGTGAAGGCTAGCAAATGACAAAACAGTGGTTAATAGATGACTTTGTTTTCTAGAGTGAGGAGATTGTCTTTGCTATAAAGTAATCTTGACTTGTATGCAGGTCAAGAAGCAACAGTTAGAACTGGATATGGGAAAATGGGCTGGTTTAAAATTGGGAAAGGAGCACGTCAAGGCTGAATTCTGTCACCCTGCTTATTTAACTTATATACAGAGCATATCATGTGAAATGCTGACTTGGATAAATCACAAGCTGGAATCAAGATTGCTGGGAGAAATATCAGCCTCAGATATGCAGATAACTCTTTATTGGCAGAAAGTGAAGAAGAACTAAAAAGAGCCTCTTGATGAAAGTGAAAGCTGGCTTGAAACTCAACATTCAAAAATCTAAGATCATGACATGTAGTGCCATCACTTCATGGCAAATAGATGGTAAAAGGTGGAAACAGTGTCAGATTTTATTTTCTCAGGCTCCAAAATCACTGGGGATGATTGCAGGCATGAAATTAAAAGATGCATGCTCCTTGGAAGAAAAGCAATGACAAACTTAGAAAGCTCATTAAAAAAGCAGAGACATCACTTTGCCAACAAGTGTCCATCCAGTCAAAGCTATTGTTTTTCCAGAAGACATGTATGGATATGAGAGTTGGACCATAAAGAATGCTGAGGACTGAAGAATTGATGTTCTCAAATTGTGGTGCTGGAGAAGACTTTTAAAAATCTCTTGGACAGTAAAGAGATAAAACCAGTCAATCCTAAGGCAAATCAATCCTGAATATTCATTGGAAGGACTGATGTTGAAGCTGAAGCTCCAATATTTTGGCCACCTATGTGAAGAGCCAACTCATTAAAAAAGACCCTGATGCTGGGAAAGATTGGGGGCAAGAGGAGAAGTGGATGACAGAGGATGAGATGGTTGGATGGTATCACTAATTTAATGGACATGAGTTTGAGCAAATTCCGGGAGATAGTGAAGAACAGGGAAGATTGACATGTTGCCATCCATGGGGTCACAAAGAGTCAGACATGATTTAGTGATTGAACAACAATAAAATGGTGAAAACTGATGAAACAAAAGTAATTGAGGTTATCCTGGTAATTATATACAGAGGTGACTAGAAAATATCCTACATGTGGTATACTTTAGCGCAGAGTTCTGACAAATGTTACTGATGGTAGATAAAATATTCTGTTTTTACTGAGTCTGTGAAATATTTATTTTTACCTGTTAGTGATATTTTAAAATGTTCTAATAAGTTCTTTTAAACTATTTCAAAATTCAAAAAAATGGAGAGTGACATAGAGATGACTATTACCAGTTATTTAATTTTAATACAATTTTCTTAGATAGCCTATTGATATTGATCAACTGTCCCTTTTAAAAGAAGTATTATCTCCAAAGAACAAACTACTTTCTGCATATTGGCACATAGAAATCTATGTCCCAGTGAGTAATGTGCAGCTCATTTAAAAACCAATAGCTTCCCTCAAATTATATCAATTTAAAAGACAAAAGTTTAGAAAACTTAACACAATGGCATTTTAACTTCATTGAATATTTGAAAAAGCGGGGAAAACTCTAAAATGCTGTTTATGTATAAATCCCCTATGTGTGTTTTATAGAATATCTATTGTTTGAGGTCATAGATTATTTTCTGAAGGTTTTTCTGCAGGAAATCTTGTAAGACTTTTACCAGCACTGAGTATTTGTATCACTAAAATATTTAATGTATACCATTTGACTACTCAAAAAGCGTTCAGTGTTCCTAGGCATAGTGACACTGTGCTGGCCCCTCTAGTCAAGGCAAATAAACTAGAGACTGCACTTGACTGACAGAACAGTCATGATAAAGATGCACATAATTCTAGTGAAATTTCATAAAATGTTATGTCAACATTGGGAAAGGGACAGTTTTGGGTTCAGTTCAGTTCAGTCTCTCAGTCGTGTCCGGCTCTTTGCGACCCCATGAATTGCAGCACGCCAGGCCTCCCTGTCCATCACCAACTCCCGGAGTTCACTCAAACTCACATCCATCGAGTCAGTGATGCCATCCAGCCATCTCATCCTCTGTCATCCCCTTCTCCTCCTGCCCCCAATCCCTCCCAGCATCAGAGTCTTTTCCAATGAGTCAACTCTTCGCATGAGGTGGCCAAAGTACTGGACTTTCAGCTTTAGCATCATTCCTTCCAAAGAAATCCCAGGGCTGATCTCCTTCAGAATGGACTGGTTGGAGATCCTTGTAGTCCAAGGGACTCTCAAGAGTCTTCTCCAACACCACAGTTCAAAAGCATCAGTTCTTCAGCACTCAGCCTTCTTCACAGTCCAACTCTCACTTCCATACATGACCACAGGAAAAACCATAGCCTTGACTAGACGGACCTTAGTCAAAAGTAATGTCTCTGCTTTTGAATATGCTATCTAGGTTGGTCATAACTTTTCTTCCAAGGAGTAAGTGTCTTTTAATTTCATGGCTGCAGTCACCATCTGCAGTGATTTTGGAGCCCCCCAAAATAAAATCTTACACTGTTTCCACTGTTTCCCCATCTATTTCCCATGAAGTGATGGGACCGGTTACACAGCCTAATCTATGAACGTTATAATGTCGTCATACAGAAGAATATACAGTCTGTGGAATTTTCCAGGCCAGAATACTGGAAGGGGTAGCCTTTCCCTTCTCCAGGGAATCTTCTCCACCTAGGGATCAAACCCAGGTCTCCCACATTGCAGGCAGATTCTTTACCAATGGAACCACAAGGAAGCCCAAGAATACTGGAGTTGGTAGCCTAGTCTGTCTTCAGCTGAGTTTTCCAACCCAGGAATCGAACCAGGGTCTCCTGCATTGCAGGCAGATTCTTTACCAACTGAGCTATAAGGGAAGCCCATATAAATTCCAGATTGTCCAAGTGAACCCTAAGAGTTCAGTGTAGCTATGCTATAAACATGCAATATCTATGGTGGAGTATAGGAAGGGGACACTTATCTGATTTATTCCTGGCTCCTAACTTGCTGAGTTCCAGTTCTCTTGCCTGGAAAATCCAATGGATGTAGGAGCTTGGTAGGCTGCAGTCCATGGGGTTGCGAAGAGTCGGGCACGACTTTCACTTTTCACTTTCATGCATTGGAGAAGGAAATGGCAACCCACTCCAGTATTCTTACCTGGAGAATCCCGGGGACAGAGGAGCCTAGGGGGCTTCGTCTACGGGGTCGCACAGAGTCAGACACGACTGAAGCAACTTAGCAGCAGCAGCAGCAGCAGCAACTTGCTGGGTTACCTTGACTAACATGCAGTCTTTCTGTTCCTCAATTACCTTGAATGATAAATGCAGGTATTATAGTAGAAGAAGATGATGTCTAAGTGTTTATTTTTCTCTAAGTCTCCATGTACAAATAATCTAGGAACAATCCATGTGAAACTTCTCTAGAATTCTGGAGTAGTTTGGTGACTAGAAATTCCAGGCAGAAGATATTTTCAACAACTGTACAATTTATTCTTTTTTTTTTTTCTTGAAATCATGAAGTAATGGGTGGGTTGGGGCTCTGGGCATCTTTCTTATTTAAATGGAAAGAAGGATGGAGTTGTTCAGAATGGTAGTGGCTTTAAAGAGTAAGCCCACATTTTCTGAGTTCCCTTGCCTGGCCTCAGCGTTGTAGGATGTTGGATGGCTTGCCTGAAGGTTGAGCGACTGTGGAACTCAACAGCTCCACTTATTTTTTACTAGGGAAGAAAACCTGACTTGCTTCGTGAAACAGATTCAGTTGAATACCAGAAAGAATCAGACAGTAGCTCAACACTGTCTATTCACAGTCTTGTAATGCAAACTTATAGAAAATGGAGACTTTGTTAACCCATCTCATTTGAGATGGGCTTCCTGGAGTAATCTGTTTTATGTTAGGATTATTCATGTGTCTTTCTTTGAAGAATATACATGTTCCTGAAAATGTGTATATAAACCAAGGTATTGAAATGATTACTTTTGATTTTAAAATTTAGTTCAACAAATGTTTATTGAGCACATATTAAGGGCCAGACACTGTGCTAAATTGCTGCTGCTGCTGCTGCTGCTTCTAGGTCACTTCAGTCATGTTCGACTCTGTGCAACCCCACAGGCAGCCCACCAGGCTCCCCCGTCCCTGGGATTCTCCAGGCAAGAACTCCGAAGTCGGTTGCCATTTCCTTCTCCAATGCATGAAAGTGAAAAGTGAAAGTGAAGTCGTTCAGTCGTGTCTGACTCTTAGCGACCCCATGGACTGC
Organism: Capra hircus; assembly: GCF_001704415.2. Taxonomy (NCBI): domain Eukaryota; kingdom Metazoa; phylum Chordata; class Mammalia; order Artiodactyla; family Bovidae; genus Capra; species Capra hircus. The sequence continues at coordinate 22,159,945 of NC_030835.1, forward strand.
AGCCTGCCAGACTCCTACACCCATAGCATTTTCCAGGCAAGAGTACTGGAGTGGGGTGCCGTTGCCTTCTCCATGCTAATTTGGGGCACAATTTAAAAATTAAAATGTAATTTCTTCTCTTTGAGATTACTTTCTAGCAGGTAACAGAAAGACTCAACTCTATTTCCTGGAATGGCTCAGACCAGCAGCCAAATATGAAAATCCTGTGCCATGGAAATGAATTTTCTAAAAAGAACTCATTTAAAAACCAATCTAGATGTAAATTCTTTTAAATTTTACAAAAATAGCCTTATTCGGTACAAATTATCTGTTGTATTACATAGGCTACTAATGTTTATATACACAAGTCTTGTTCAACATATATACAAATCTCTTGTATGTCAGATAAAATGGCATTTGAGGTGATGCATGTATCAAGCTAACTGTATATGACAAAAACATACATGACATATAACCATAGTATGCATCTGCAGTACACATTTTATTACATAAATGAAATAAAACAAATTTAGCTGTTAAGTTAGTTTAACTTTGTTATATGCAATAGATATAACCAAAAAGCAAGTTTTTGAAACAGTGATCTTTCATATTTGATGGTATGCCTCTGCCACAATGCTTGTTTCTGTGGACTTAAGGGAATAAGTTGTTATGTATTAATAATGTGAGAGTTTTAATGCTGTATTCTGAAATAACAGTTGATTAATTCAAGAGTTAAGTATCAAGCTTGTAGTGGGCTCTCTGCCAGATCCAATGGGAAAGAAAAGAGAAGTAAGATCTTGGCATCACCTTCAAAAAGTTTTTAATCCAAACCTCTACCTAATTCTTCATGTCTAGCTGCTAGACAAGAGCCACTAAAAAGTGAAACAGATAAAATGCCCAAGAAATTTGAGGAAGGTAGAAAACACTTTTGACTGCCGCAAGGGGGTGATGAGACTGACAGATGAGAGGCTAGACAGGGATTTTTTTAAGTGAAACAGAACTGAGGACCAAATCTCAGGGATTTGTAAGGAAATAAAGAGGGCATTGAGCTAGCAATGGGTGGTCACAGTGAAGATGTGAACATGGTCGTTTAAGCCTGTGTATTGGGTGGGAAAGTACTGGCAGGGAAGAAGGCAGAAGAGTTTCAGTTCAGTCCAGTTCAGTCGCTCAGTCATGTCTGACTCTTTGCGACCCCATGGACTGCAGCATACCAGGCTTCTTTGTCCATCACCAACTCCTGGAGCTTGCTCAAACTCACGTCCATTGAGTCAGTGACGCCATCCAACCATTTCATTCTCTGTTGTCCCCTTTTCCTCCTGCCTTCAATTTTGGCCAGCATGAGGATCTTTTCCATTAAGTCAGTTCTTTGCATCAGGTGGCCAAAGTATTAGAGCTTCAGCTTCAGCATCAGTCCCTCCAATGAATATACAGGACTGACTTCTTTAGGATGGACTGGTTGGCTCTCCTTGCAGTCCAAGGGACTGTCAATAGTCTTCAACACCACAGTTCAAAAGCATCAATTATTTGGTGCTCAGCTTTCTTTATAGTCCAACTCTTACATCCATACATGACTGCTGGAAAAACCATAGCTTTGACTAGATGGACCTTTGCTGGCAAAGTAGTGTCTCTGCTTTTTAATATGCTGTCTAGGTTGGTCACAGCTTTTCTTCCAAGGAGCAAGCGTTTTTTAATTTCATGGCTGCAGTCACCATCTGCAGTGATTTTGGAGCCCCCCTAAATAAAGTATCTCACTGTTTCCATTGTTTCCCCATCTATTTGCCATGAAGTGATGGAACCAGGTGCCATGATGTTAGTTTTCTGAATGTTGAGTTTTAAGCCAACTTTTTCACTCTCCTCTTTCACTTTCATCAAGAGGCTCTTTAGTTCTTTGCTTTCTGCCATTGGGGTGCTGTCATCTGCATATCTGAGGTTATTTATATTTCTCCCAGCAATATTGATTCTAGTTCCAGTAGGGGTTTGTTATTAGCCATCCATTGTAAGTGCTGCTATTGAGAATAGAACTTAAGAAGGAAAATCAAATTTTGCTTGTCCCCTTTTCTTTTGCTGTGGCCTTGGTTTAGCTTCTAATATTGAAAGGAGACTTAATAGGACTGCAGAATATTTTGAAATATTTTAAACATGAACTGATAGTTTTTGACAGTCAGAAGGACTACTGTAACATGGTAAATAATAATGAAAATATCAACTTTTCCACTATACTATAAAATACTGTATACTAGTCTGAAAATATATTTATCTTCAGAAAAAAATTGTCACACTGACCACTGGATAAAAAGCACACAATATCCAGAGGTCAGAGCTTTCCAATTTAGTAAAAATGACTGAGTTTGCAGAGTAGAAATAGAAAATATAAGCTTTAGTTTTAGATAACTATCCATGTAATAGCAAGAAAGTCATTGTGTTGGCTCAGATATTGTTCTGATGGATTTCTATCACATTTCTAATCAATGTTAAATTAGTAAATTTCAAATGATCTGAATCCAAATAAACAAAAACTTGAAAATAATCTCAATGACCTTAGAGGTTGGATTATTTGGAGGATAATTTTTATGTAATGAAGATACTTAGACTAAGAATTAGGAAACTTGATCCAGCTTAATGATGCTAGGAAGTTAGCAGGGAGCTGGAAATTTGAACTTAGTTTCTGCTCTCAAACTTGTGTTCCTTCACTATACTACATTGGCTCTACTGCCCTAAATCAAGCACAGTGAATTATTGATTAAAAACCTAAATTATATTAAATAAGGTTTCAATGCCATTTATGCATCACTGTATTGTGATTCTTTATAATTTGGTAACCCATATTTGAGATGATGGAATTATTTGTTAAAAAGACAATTTGATTAACATGAAAACCTGATTTTTCAAAACCTTCTACATACGAAAGATTAATTTAACCTATTGGAAAAAATTAAATTTTAAAGTCACTGCTTACCTTTTCTGATAAGCAGGCTGAGGTGACCTCTAAAAATGGTGCATTATTTACTTGACCCAGAAAGCCCTATGAAATCATGCAAATCAAGAGGTTAAAATCTTCATGTTCAGTTTAAGAATACACATGAACCTACCTGGGCCATTAAAGGTATACATATCTGAAAAACCATTAAGTATCTGAAATTAAAAGATGCTTGCTCCTTGGAAGAAAAGCTATGACAAACTTAGAGCATATTAAAAAGCAGAGACATCATCTGACTGCAAAGGTCCCTATGGTCAAAGCTATGGTTTCTCCAGTAGTCGTGTATGGATGTGTGATTGGACTATAAAAAAGGCCATGCACCGAAGAATTGATGCTTTCGACTGTGTTACTGGAGAATACTCTTGAGTCCCTTGAACAGCAAGGAGATCAAACCAGTCAATCCCAAAGGAAATAAGCCCTGAATATTCACTGGAAGAACTGATGCTGAAGCTGATGCTCCAATACTTTGGCCATGTGATTCAAAGAGCCAACTCACTGGCAAAGACCCAGACGCTGGGAAAGTTGGAGAGCAGGAGGAAAAGTGGGTTGAGAATGAGATGTTGGGTGGTATCATCGACTCAATGGACATGAGTTTGAGGAAACCCTGGGAGATAATGAAGGACAGGGAACCTGGCATGCAGCAGTCCATGGGGTCACAAGGAATCAGACAAGACTTAGCTACTGAACAACAGTCTGAAGGATGTCACTTTAAAGAAGCAATGTGTGCCGTTCTGTCATTGTAGTGGTGGAACTGGTAGGTGTACCCAGGCCAAACAGTGCAGCTGGACACAGGGTCAGTGGCCCAAAAAGAGTACTGAATTTTTACTGCACATGCTCAAAAATGAACACAGAGAGTAATGCTGAATTTAAGAGCTTAGATGTAGATTCTCTGGTCATTAAGCACATCTGGGTGAACAAAGCCCCCAAGATGCGGTGAAGGACTTACTGAGCTTATGGTCAAATTAACCCATACCTGGGCTCTCCTTTCCACACATGAGATAATCCTTACTGGAAAAGAACAGATTGTTCCTAAACCAGAGTAGGAGCTTGCCAAGAAGAAAGAGATATCCCAGAAGAAACTGAAGAAACAAAAATTTATGGCCTGGGAATAAATGCCACAAAAAAATAAAGTAAAAGTGTTGGTTGTCTTAATTGGTAAATATGTTTCAAGTGTTTTCTGAAAATGGATCAAATGAGTTTTCATAAACATGCTGTTCTGCATCTCTTGGTGCTTTGCATAAAATGGAATTAGAATATGAGGAAATTTCTGAATCTCTTTTCCACCCACTTTATTGAACTTTAACATGCTGTACAGTCCTCAGCAGCATTTAGTACATTCAATTAGCCATCCGTAACGGAATTTTAGCAGTTTTCATTATCCAAAAGAGGAGGCTTGGCAATGGTTGGCTGTTACTTCTCACCCCCAATCCAGCCGTGGGCAACAATCTATATTTCTGTTGATTTGCCTGTTCTGGACAATTCATATAAATGAAATCACAGTGTGGCTCTTCATCACTGGCTTTGATGTAGCATGATTTTTTTCAGGGTTTATGTTGTAGCATGTACCTGTAATTCCTTGTATAAATATTTGATGAAAAAAAAAATAAACTCACTGCTTAAATCTGAATCAAAATTCTTTTTCTAAAACAACCAAATTTAGTTATCATGAAACAAAAATCACAGAAATGAAGTAGTTTTGAAACATCTATTTTGTCAAAGTCTTACCCTATGTTCATTATTCTAAATTTAAAGTGTAGTAGTTTGTCTTTGAATGGAAAAAATAAAATGATGTTCCAAAGGTAACTTTGCAAAGTTTAAGGACTACACAATTCCTCAGTGATTCATGGCAATGAAACAATGATAACTTGAGTGAATTTTCATAGCAATGAGGTGAAAAATAACTGAATAAATCTTTTTTTTTCTCAGAGCCAAATGGAAAACAAACAAATGAAACAGACAAACAGGAAACTTTTCATGAGCATCTTCATTTGGTTAGACCAAAACCTGAGCATTATCCTTGGCTCCTTATCCTTCTCTTTAGCCTCACTTTCTATCATCAGGAAATCATTTCACCTCTGCCTTCAAACATAGATCCAGAGAGTCTAACCACTTCTCACATCATCTCTCACCTGAATTAATGCCATTCTTTCAGGTCTCTAATTTGGCCCTGTTCTCTTATGAGAGTGTGAATTAGAACACGTCATGCGTCACTCTGTGATCACTCATCTTGTTAGAGGGAAAAGCAGACTCTTCACCACACGCTGCTTCCCTTCATTATCAGCTCTGCCTTGTCTCCACCTCTGACAACCTGCCCACTCTACTTCAGACACCACGCCAGGGCTATTCTTTCTGTTCAGATCACTCTTCTGGAAATTTGCTTGGTTTCTTCTCCTTACTTCCTTCAAATATTTCAGCTTTTAGTGAATCCTGCCTAGGAAATTTGGCTAGCTGGTTCACTGCTGTATCCCCAGTGCCAAATATAGTGCCATAGTTCAATAGATCTTTGTTGAATGAATAGATGAATGGAGAAGGAAATATATGATTATGTGTCATGTAACCTCCATGTTAACTCTGACATATGTGGCATGATCCGTCTCCACTTGATAGATGTGGTAAATCAAAGGGGACAACCTGATAGTTGTGGGTTTGTAAGCCTGTTACAGTTGCCTATGAATGGTGTGCACGTGTGCTGAGTCATTTCAGTTTTGTCCGACTCTGCGACGCTATGGTTGAAGCCCACCAGGCTCCTCTGTCCATGGGATTCTCCAGGTAAGAATTCACTGGAGTGGGTTGCCATGCCCTCCTCCAGGGGATGTTCGAGATCTAAGGATTGAATCCACGTCTCTTATGTCTCCTGCTTTGGCAGGCGAGTTCTTTACCACTAGAGCAAACTGGGAAGCCCTGCCTATGAGTAATTTTCTCCAAAATTCTTGTTAGGTGAAATGAGATATTCTGTACTGTTCACCTATAAACTACAGCATATTTCCTTATTAACAATTAGATTTTTCCATGTAGTTTTTTAAATCATAGAAGTCTTGCTAATCTAATTAATTCATGAGACATTATTGAGAGACTAAATATATACAGGCATTAATTTAGTCTCTGGGATATACTGATGAACAAGACAGAAAAACCTGGAGTTTATAGTTAAATACATATACAAATTAAGAAGAAAATATCAGAGTTATATGTACAATGCAAAAAATTAAAAGAATGTGGTGTGGCAGGGAGTGCCAGTGGCAGCCAGATTGGATGGAATGCTGGATATTCTCCTTGTAGCCCTCCTGATCTGCTCTTTGCTCTTCTCCACACTGCTTTATACTTTAGGAAGCTGATCTTTCAGGCCTGGGCTCCCTTGCCATTGGCCTCTGGTTGTGTTTGACCAATGGGAACATTTGACAGAAGATTTGACAACTGAAGAATGTGATGGGTGGGTATATAAACCCCTGAATCTTCCTTGTCAGGTTCCCACTGATGGGGAGGGAGTGTTTGCTGCTATCTCAGGCTGAGTTCTTGTTGGGTGACCCTCTTCATGTTTTCAGGCTCTGAGTTTTAGGAACTGCTCCTTCCCTTATTACTCTTTCTACCCCAGGGGTGGTAACCACTCCTCCTTGACTCCTGTAGTGCCCAAGTTTTACATTATATCTTTATTCCCTAATATATACTATAATAAATCAAGTTATTACTATAACAAAGTCCCTCTATTAATTATACTGAAGATCGCATTTTTTATTCCCTACCCACCCATGACTGATAAAGGTGGTTAGGCAAGTCCTCTCCGATGAAGTAAAGGATGATATGAGTCTTGAGGAATGCATCCATGAGGAGGGTATTTAGAAAAGATACTCTAGAGAAAGGAAAGTTTGAAGCAAAGAAAATAAGGTGGGATGAGCTCTGTATGTTTGTAGAAGTTGAACAATTTTAGCTCAAGTGGAGTAAGCAAAGAGTATATCAAGCATCTATAGTAAATAAAGGTGAGATCTAGGCAGGTATTAGATCCCCGACTTTGCATCAATGTCCCTATTGTACTGAAAAAGCAAAACAAAGCAAGAAAACTGTATCAGTAAGAGGTAATGTTTTGTGTGGTATGCCTTTATCTGATTTGTTTATTTGTTAGTTCTGTGGGGGGGTAAAAGAAAACTTACCAAAAAGAACTATTTGTAGCACATTTTCTTAAGTCACTCAAGTACTGGAACAAGAAAAAAACCATAAAGGAAGTGAATAATTAATAAGCCATAAAGGAAGTAAATAATTGATTAATAATTAATATTTATATGTACTTGCAGTGTACCCTAGTAATATGAAAAAGAATCATTAATTAATCGAGAAAGAATTTGAAGAGCAAGTTTATATAGCAATGTAATATTATGCTTTAAACCTAACTTGATTGCATTCTTCTGTTTGTAAGACCAAAATGACTTCCCGAGAAACAGACTTGGTTTCCTTAGGGTTAGCTTTGCTATGTGCTGTGCTCAGTTGCTCAGTCATGTTAGACTCTGCAACCCTGTAGGACTGCAGCCTGCCAGGCTCCTCTGTCTATGGAATTCTTTAGGCAGGACTACCGGAGTGGGTTGCCATGCCCTTCTCCAAGGGATCTTCCTGAACCAGAGATCGAACCCATGTCTCTTGCATCTCTTTTATTGGCAGGTGTGGTTTTCACTGCTGAGTCACCTGGGAATCCCAGGGTTATCTTAGTTATCGCCTTTTCTCTCATATTTACATTTGGTCAATTTCATCTGTCCTCTCCATGCAAGAACAAATTAACTCCTTAGTCTTCTGATCTTCCTTTTTGTTTCCCCTTTATCACTCTATTTTATAGTATTTGCATGTTTAGAATAATATTTGCTGTTTTCTTGGTGTTCCTCTGTCAAGTTGATCAACTATCTTTTGGATTTTTTGTTTCTTTATCCTAATAAATGAAACCGCATTCTGAAAGAATGTTGTGACTCTCTGAAATACATTCATTTCTGGTTAGTATGTTATCTTGATATAAAAAAGTAGTTTTGGTAGTGGATAAAACCTAGAATAATACCTGGCATGTGTTAGGTGCTTGGTAAATATTTGCTGGTAGAATAATGCTGCTTGAGAACTCACTCTCTAATGGTAAAGAGATGAGACTTAATACTGCCATTTACTCCATGGTATTGGAGAAGATATTTAGCTTCTTTAAGCCTCAGTTACCATCTACTATAAAATTGAGGTAATAATAGTGTCTAGCCTTCAGGATTATTTAATAATTAAATGACATAATGCATGCAAAGAGCTTAGCACAGTCTCTAGGACATACCAAGCATCTAAATGTTAGCTATTATTTTTAACGGAAATTATTGTGTAACCCAAGAATAGTATATTTTTAAAGATAGTAAATCTTAACAGTAAACTTTTACCAGAATTTATTTTTGACAAGTTTTTTCTTCATTTATCAAAATACAAGCATTAACTTATTAGTGAGTGAGTGGGTAGAAAGTGGAAATCTCTGATACATAAATTAAATTGTACTATACCTTGTTCTCATTTATAATTATATGTTTAAGAATAGTGATATTACTTTTTCCTTTTTAATTCATGAATGCCATAGTTTTTAGATGAAGAATGCAACTATCACCTTGATCCTAACTAGACTAAAAATACTGACTATAATTTTTATTAATGTATAATTGACATACAGCATTATATTAGTTTTAGGTATAATTTGTTTTAAAATTAGATCTTTTATGGCATTATCCTTATTATTCCAGGAACTGATTTTGATGACAATTAACTAACATGTATGTTGGGTGAGGTTTGTCCGAAAAATCTAAATAATCACCCCCAATATATGTGTGTGTGTGTGTATGCAACTTTACTCACACATGCAACAGAACTAAGAAATATTAAAAGAACACATTACCTTGAAATACTTGAAACTCTCTATAAAGGGGACAAGCTATTACTTTATAAGAGCTTTTTTTTGAATTAATAACTCCTTTCCACCTGCACTTCATTCATAAAGAGATTATGTCTATTCCGTCAAACACAGATATGTCGATTTATTGTAACAGTGCTACTTCTTGGAGAAAGTAGCAGTATTCCCTTAATGAGATGAAACAGTTTTAATAAAATCATGAGTATTGACCTTAAGAATTATCTAGGGACACTCTATTTTAGAATTCATATTTTCTTAGATGTCTATGATGAAACAACCTGCTTAAGTTTATGAATCTTGATAGTAGAAGACCTAGAATAGAATTCAAACCTCTTTTTCTTTAGACACTGTTTTTTTTTTTAACTTAAAAAAAAAAATGTGATCCTTGTTTTCTAGTCCTGGTACCCTGAAATCTTCCCTTAGGAAGGTTGGAGCAGTCTTACCTGGGTACCACCATTATCCCTAGTGCTTTAGACAGAATTATGGATGGAGGTGCTGCTCTTTCATCTCCCTCTTTATCAGTGCACATCTCTGGTTATTTGAAACATCAGGCATTCTCTCTTTCCACTGAATGGACCATTTGGAATTTCAACCCATTTTCTCTTGTCTGTTTATACAAAGGCACTAAGGCCTCTGATGACTTTTTAGTTTTGGCGTGTATGTGTGTACTAGACCATATGTCAGCCACAGAGATCCCAGAATGCACAGGGACAGTGGGAGGAGGGGAGTGTGGGGGGGAATCAATATTCTCACTACACACCTTTGTAAATTCAAATCACATTTCTCTAGTATTATAGGTTCTATTTCCTAACAGCATCTTGGGAGAACTAATAAGTATAGGAGATTTTCACATAGGTATTTCCCAGAGCTCATGGGAAAAGTTAAAGGAAGTATGTTCTTGTAAATAAAGCTGAGTTAATTAAAACCCAGTGCAGCAGCCAATACGCAGAATATTTTAAGGAAAAAAAAATGACATACAATTTTCAAATGCCAAATGTTATCAGAAAAGACAGTATTTTATTTAGGAAAAATATATAAAAGGATATCATAAAATTACCTATATTTAGTGTCACTGAGTAAACAATATTATGTGTCTGATGCGAAGACTCACAAAGAAAGATTCTCTCCTTCTAGGTCTAATTGTGGTGTTTTCTAAAGTTTCCACAAAAAGCAAGAAGTTTTTACTGAAATTTGTAAATAGGTTAATTGAAACAAAGTTTGTTTTTTATTAAGAAGATATATTGCTTTGGAATGAATATTTCTGAAATTAGTATGTGACTCAGCAGCTTATTTTATATTAACATACTGATTGGCTTCCCTGGTGGCTCAGAGGTTAAAGCGTTTGCCTCCAATGAGGGAGACCCGGGTTCGATCCCTGGGTCGGGAAGATCCCCTGGAGAAGGAAATGGCAACCCACTCCAGTATTCTTGCCTGGAAAATCCCATGGATGGAGAAGCCTAGTAGGTTATGGTCCACGGGGTCGCAAAGAGTCAGACACGACCGAGCGACTTCACCTCACCTTAATGTGAATGGCCCACAGTTTATTTATTTTCTCCTGTTGCATTTCTCCTAAAAATCGTATGCAGAGAAAAACTTCTTTTGCTGTGGAAAAAAGGTAAACTATCCCTGATACGCTCCACTTGAACTGCTGCTCTTGGCGCTAGACCTGGGGTTGACTGGCAGAATGGACCCCTCAGCAATTTTCTCATTTTTGGTGTTTTCCAAAAGAAATGGCTCATTAAAACCTCCCATTTAGATGTTACTATGGTTTGGAAGAACAGTCTCATAACTACTTAATCACAGATGCATTTCCTTCATCAGGTAGGTTTCTCATTCCTTCCCCTGTTTGCTCCATCTGGAGAGGCCTGGGCACCCATACAGAAGTCAACAGTACCTTAACACAGACACATTAGTTGGGGCTGCCCCTGCTCCAGATACCAGAGAGAGATATTATTGGCATAATACACCAGGGTATTATGCCAGCTCCAGATTCTTTGCTGATGCTGAGATGAGGAACATGGGAGGGAAGGCTAGGATGGAATGACCAAAGCCTCCATCTGTCTTTCTACCGAATGTGCTAAGCTGTAGATACTGCAGTGTTTTCAAAAATAATAAAAAAATAATTTTGCTTATTAATTTTTTAAGTCCTGCTGACTTTGTGAAATCAATATAGCAGATTGTAATTGATTTATGAGAAGAAAAACCCCTGCCTGACCAGTAAGCTCGGCAGTCGCTGCTCTCCACACCGTGCCCTTCTGCTCATTAGTACACTTAGCTTGAGCCAAGGATGCCATCAAAACTGGAAGGCTCAAGCCCGCTGCAGACAGACTGTTTAAGATGTAGTTTGCATTGTCTCCCTGGGGTCTTATGCTTTCTTCCTGTCTCTCTTCCTACCGAGGTCAGCTGAAGGACTTCAGCTTCTTTCTCACAGTCCCTAATGTCCTCAGAATACCTTACTGGAAAGGCAAGGCTCCATTTATACCTGTCTTTTGACATTTTAATCTGTTTGCTACTTTCCCTTTTCTCTCACCTTTTCCTGTCTCTCTTAGCTTATCTTACTTAGCTTGTCTTTTGCTATCTGATCTTATCAGCTCATTGATCTTTTAATTTTATATTTTTAAACTTGCAAGGTGAACAAAATTTCTTTTTGCTATTTTAATTGCTTTTGCCTAACTTCAGCACTTACTCTTTCATTCCTAAGACATTTTATACTTTTTCCTGCCAACCCCTATATAATTACGTTCGCCTGCCACCCTTAAAAATTGAAGTAACTGCTGTAAGTTAGGTATCTTGCTAGGTGCTTTACATCAAATAATCTTCTCTAAAAGCATGTAACCAAGTATTATCCCTGATTACAAGTGAGGAAACAGATCCAGAGAGGTCAAGTAACTAGTTTGAACCACTCAATTAGTGAAGGGCAGTGCTGATATTTGAAAGTAATTCCTTTTTAGTCTAAATCCTGTTTCTTTTTTTTTCCAGTATAAAATAATGCTTCCATTTGCCTCTGTTTTACTCTAAAATGCTTAACTAGCAAAATCAAGCTCTTGGCTGCCCTTAACAGAGCTCATTCTCTTTAATGCCACTCTTTCAAATAACCCTGCTGAGCAAGCTGCCAGAATGCAAATGTATTTATCTCAAGATTTGGTTTACCCTGATATATTGGTCAGCTTACCCTTTCCATTGAGTTTTCATGTATCTGGTAGTATGGAGCCCCTTGTATTATCATTAAAGATAGAGGGGAGCATTCTCATGTTGTCAAAAGTCCCCAAGAATAATCCCGTATCCTAGAAAAATGAACAGATAGTCAAGCCAAATTGGCAACCTTTGGGAACTTTGTGCAGATTTCATCTGCTCTTTGTTCTTTTGATGCTACTCTGGGAGCAAGTAAGTGGTAAAATTATAGAGCACTGCAGCAGCAGGAAAGTGATGCAACGTCCTGACTTGTGAAGTGGTTGAAGGTACCCGCAGTTTCCCTGTACAGGTACTGTATATTGCAGTTAAGTGTCATGCCACATCCATAATGCATTAGTTTACAGTAAGTTAATAGGTTCCATCCATCTGGAGTCTTGCATAATTTTGCAGTAGCATCGGGCGTTATTGTCATTCAGGATGTGCAATATTCTACCAAAAAAGAACCACAGATCCCATATTAAAACAGCTGCAGATTTAGATTTAGCTACAGTAGGGAGAAAATATTGTGCTATGGAGGTTGGCCAGAAGAGCAATGGAGATATGCTGTAAATGAGGGGGAGGAGAAAGAAATTGAGGTCAAGCTGCCAAGAAAGACAGAAATGGAAGCAGGGGAGGATAATTCATATGGTCAGTGGCAATTCAAAAGAACTTAAAATCCAAGACAAGAATGGAGAATACAGGGTGAGTGATGGCTGAGTGAGCTGATGAAATTTTAAAGCAGGAGGTGGTCTAACCAGAACAGTACTTACAAATATAAATGAAGGGATAAGGAAAAAGCTATAAATGTGATAATTCATCCTTAGGACTTAATGTAGGCAGGCTATTGATTTAAGAATAAACTGCTAGAAAAGCTATTGATGCTTGATGTGATCAATATCTAAGAAAAGAGTTCTGGTCTACAAGGAATCAGAGCAAATCCGGACTGTTACAGGATTTGAGACTATCTTGGGTACCCTTGGACTAGACAGCTGTCTTCTAATAATGGACCCTCATGAGATTAACTAGTTGTATCTTGCGAGAAAACATTGGAGAGATCAGTTGGTTCAACTTTGGAAAACTGAGGTAGCAAAATCTTATTTCAATAGAATTGTGGCCTTATGAGATTCTCATTAACTTCAGGGCCATCTGCCTTTTTGCTATTCACTGGACTCATTGAGTCACAGGTGGGTAGGAAGTTCTCAACAGTTTTAGTTTCCATTCAATTCTGATTTCAGCTTGGGGAAATGGAAAAGACCACTGACAGCTATGGCAATGCTGGACTTCTCTTTCCTCTGTGGAGCCAGAAGTGGCTACCCTATGCAGTTTGCAGCTAACAGAGCAAGCAGACAGAAAGCATTTCCCTTTTCCTTGTGTTTAGCTCCCTAAAACCATTGTTTTCTCTGCTTTATGGTACACCTGGCTTAGGAGACTAGACAAGGAACATAGTGGCCTCTAATTCAGCAATTGACTTTGTTGGTGGAGTGAAGGAAATGCTGGTTACTGACCATCAGTGGATAGCCATCCTCTTGACATTTATCCCTAACTTCTGTCTGCTCCCCTGCTTTAGAAATGAAATATTAACTGATTTGCTTACTGATCAGGAAATATATCTGGTACCTTACAAGTTACTAGACCTCTCCAAACTTTAAAAGAGAAATGTCTCTGTTAGTAAGACATAATTTTGTTTTCCTTTCTTTCGAACATGAAAACATAAAAAACCTGACAGTTAACCACCTGCTGTTCCATCACTGCATCAAGAAAAAAGAGGCAAACCAAAACAAAACCAAAGTTGTTGTTATTGTTTTAAGTCTGAAAATCCAGGAAATTACAGGATCATTTCAAAGGGCTTTCTCTCCACAAGAGAAAATTTTGTAAAATTTGAAACACTTTGAAAATTCTGGAGTTCTGTGATGATGAAATACAGTGGAGCAAATGTCTATTGGGCACTCAGTGTCTGTATTTTACCTACATCATCTTATTCATTCCCCTCCCCATAATCTATGCTGTAAGTGCTGTTTACGTCCTCATTTAACTGATGTAGCAGCTGAGGCAAAGAATAGTTAACTATCTCTTCCAGGTATCAGGGTCAGAATACAGTAGAGCCATTATCCAAACCAACAAATTTCCATATAAGTCTGGACTCTGGACAGAGACTTTTCTGCTTCTGTGATTTAGAATCTTCCTGTTGGAAACTCTTACATTATTTATTTATTAAAATACGTGAATGGGGAAAAATTCTGCAGGTGTGTTCTAATACTGTGAACAAACTAAAATCCAACAGAGTACTATTCCAGTCAATAAATATATAATTCCCTCAGAATGACTGATTTCTCAAAGTCATATTTAACAAATAGGTATGTGAAGAGAGGATATTTTATGAAGGGGCTCATCACTTTATCAGCAAGATTAAATAAAGATTTTGTTCGTATGACTGGCTTTGTATACTTCACATAAATATATTTCATAATAATTCAGGGTAGGAAATAATTTAGAACTATGTGCGTTTTCATGGTACTTTTTATTCAATTAAAAATCCTTGATGAAATATGTGACATGTTTAGCAAATATATTCACTAAAACTTTCTGAACTACAAAAATTTTATTTGCTATTTGGGGTTTCTTTCAGCCCCACCCCTCTCTTGTTTTTCACATTTGGTAGAACACTTAACATGAAATCTATCCTCTTAACACATTTTCAGGTGCACAGGACAGTATTGTTAACTACGGGCACAATGTTGTGTAGCAAAACTCTAGAATTTATTCAGTCTTTTATAACTGAAACTTTGTACCCATTGGAAGCAGCTCCCCATTGTCTTAATTCTCTAGCATCATATTTTCAGAAATGACATTAACAGCATGTGCATATACTTTATGTCACTCATGATGGTACATAACAGTTTGGATTTCTAGATATAGTTTTTCTTTTTGGTTTTTCTATACTTAGGAATAAAAGTTTGACTATGTGTTATTTTTCCTAAAAATGTTGGTTCCATATATATTAAGCAAGAATTCTGAAATTTTTGAACTATTTCATGTCTTTTCCAAATTAAAATGTAAGTGATCTAGACATATATGAGGCAAGTATGACTTATCTTAAATCAGTGACAGCTTAAAGCATAGAATTTATGATAGTACTTACCCATCCATCTCAGAAAGAGCATCTTGTTTCCTTTCTCCTTTGTTATGTAAAAGCATTTCCTCTCTGTCATAAACAAAACAGTAACTCCTTATCTAACAATGGTAGGTAGCTGATTTAAGTGTTCTTTCTTTTGTTTTTACCTTTAAAACAAACAAGGCCCTGTTCATTTAAAAAAAATTTAGAATACATTTGGAAGTCGTTTAGATAGGGATGCTAATGTTCTTCTTATTCTCTATTCTACACATGGCAATAAACAGCAGAATGTTATTCCTTATGAAAGCTCTGAACCTGGGCCACTTCCATAGTTTCTAAAATTTTGTTGCTAAACTCAGGCTCTGAGTCTTATCACAAGGTCATATATATCACATACATTTTAGATCTTTTAAACAAATTGTGCCATCTCAATCCCTTAATATAGTCTCCTGTTGATTTATATTAGGTCATTTGTTTTAGACAATGGAACTACCAACCATTAGCTAATGTTCATGGAAATATTTAAACAGAAATTATATTGAAATTCATATGAAATACCCAATAAATTTGTCCATACTAGAAATTTCAATTTTGATAAGTTTCAGTAACCAAATGATAAACCCATGTTTAATTATTTAGAAAATAACCACTGTTAGAAAAAAAGTATATATATATATAGGCATGTTTTCTACTAAGAGGCCAATGATTCCTTATACATCTTGCCAATAAAACTTCTTCAACATAAAATTCAGAGACTTTTTTCAGATGAAGTGAATGATGAGAACAAAGGCACTCAGTCCAGAGAATGAAATTGTTTCGAGTAAACAGTGAATGGTAGGAAAGTCTGATAGGTAGTAAGCCTGAATGGTAGTAAGTCTGACAGGAAACTAATGAGAAGTACGTTTAGTCCAGACTGAAGAGGGCTAAAAATGCAAAACTTGTATTTCCACCATTTTTCTTTAGGAAAGTCGTTGTAGATTTTTAAATAAGGGATGACATCATTACAGCAATGTTATATGAAGAACTCTTTCAACATTTTATAGGGCATACTGTTAATGAGGTTATTGCAGTAATCTATATAGAAGGTGATGAGGGCAGAAATAAAAGTTGTGATGAGGAAAATGGAAAGCAGTCTTATGGATTCCAGAGCTTGAAGGATGTTTGACACGTGCTGCTCTCTGAGATGTTCTTCTCTCCTTTCTCTGCTCTACTAATTCCTTAAGTTCAGGTCTCAACTGAAAAGTTTTTATTTACAGGGAAGCCTCCCTTGATCCCATAAATCAAAGGCCCGTTACATTTATATGCTTTCCAATACCATGTTCTTTATGTTGCCACATCAGACATACTTATAATTTTTAATTAGCTATTTGTAAATATTTTTTAAGGTCTTCCCTATGAGGCTTTAACTCTTACAATGGCGAGTGAAAGCTTCTTGCTTACAATGCGGGAGACCTGGGGTTGATCCCTGGGTCGGGAAGATCCTCTGGATGAAGGAAATGGTAACCCACTCCAGTACTCTTGCCTGGAAAATCCCATGGACAGAGGAGCATAGTGGGCTATAGTACACGGGGTCACAAAGAGTCGGACACGACTGAGCGACTTCACTCACTCACTCATTCAACATTACTAGTACCTAACAGATAAGTACTCAACAAATTTTGGTGGACTAACTGGTTTTACTGACTTATTCAATACACAGGAAAATGAAAGGGGGTAAGTAGGTAGGAAAGAGTCAAGTTTAACTCATGTTAAACAGTTATTGGTCCTTCATTTACACTTTAGAATAAGTGTACTTATGTATTTTGCTATGGGCAGTTTTGATTAAAGAAGTGAAATATTGTGTATTAACATAGAGCAACAGGAAGAGATGGCTACTAAATGGAGGAAACAGCAGAGAACAGGGAGACAGGATTTAGCAAGAAAACTGTGACTTTGACTGATTAGATGGAGAACCAGACAATCTTGTGGATGCTCTGGCACAAAGCCACTGTTAATCCTTAAAGGTTATACACAAACTGTTAAGCCAAACACTTTGTACTTGACTGTCATAGATTTAGAATGTTAGATAGCCCGAAGAGAAATCAAAGACAGATCCGTTCCAAATTCTTGACTTCTCTTCACAGTATCTAGCCAAAGTATCAGACTTTGATCAATAATCTCCAGAAAGGGAAACCTTTCTGGTTTCTCTTTTACTTACACCAATAGGTGCTGACTCAGAAGCCAACCTGATCAGTAAATCACAGCTAAGTCAAGTACATACTTCTTCAAAACTCTTTGTCATCTGCTTAATACTTTGCAGAGGAAGCCAGTGTGTATTTGTTCACACTCTCTGGTACTACTTAATACTACTAATTATCTGTGAGTGCCTTTATTAGAAAAGGTGCTATGGTGAGAACTGTGTATTTTGTAAGTGCTCCTTCTTAGTGATCAGTAATTGAGTGAGTTGTCAGTTGCAGAATCACATCCTGATTTGCTTAGGTTGAAGCAGTCTTTTCTAAATGATAGGATGCTGATTTTAAATGTGACTGAAGAATGAGCCTTTTGGTCAGATAGAAAATGGCACATCTTAATGGAGTCCAAAATACTAGATTACTCATCTCTTCATCAAGAACCTTTGATTCAAAGTCTAATGTTTCAGAATTGCTTCTGCAGATTTTAGGCCTATTCTTGATTCAGAGCTTGTATTGACCTGGGCTGGAATCAGTTTTTTTCCTAGAAAAAAGGGGTATTATAAAGAACTCTTAACATTCGATATGAAGAAAAATAATCCAGTAAAATATGGGCAAAAGTCTTGAACAAATATATCAGAAAAAATATACAAATAGTTGATAAGCACATAAACAGATGCTCAATGTTACTAAATATCAGGTAAATTCATATTAAAACCATACAGAGATACATTTTACACCCACTAGAATAACTAAATTGAAACAAAACTAAAAATCTGACATATTAAATGTTCTAGATGATGTGAACCAATGAAACTCTTATGCTTTACTGAGGGAATGTAAAATAGTACAGTTGCATTGGAAAACAGTTTGGGAGATTCTTTAAAAAGAAAACTATAGGTATTTCCCTGAGGTTCAGTGGTTAAGACTCTGTACTCCCAATGCAGGGGTCATGGGTTATATCTTTGGTCTTGGAACTAAGATCCCACATGCCTCACAATGCAGCCTATATATATATATTTATTTATCATATCTATATTTATTTTATTATATATAAATAAATAAATAGAAAATTTATATATCTACTCTATAAGCCAGCAATTATAATACTAAATATTTATCCAAAAGAAATAAAAATGTATGTTTCAGGAAAGTTTACACACTTGTACTGCTAGCTGTTCCAGCTTAATTTATAGTAGTCAAAAACTGGAAACAATCTAAATGTCCACCAGCAGATGAATGCACAAATAAGTGTGCTGTGTATGAATATATAAATGACTACTACTCAGCAATAAAAAATACATTGAGAATAAGTATGTCTTTACATTACTTTATTCATCTAAAGTAGCAGCTTAAACCAGCTTAGGTCACCACATGCTCTGAATCAGGGCTGGGCCTAAAATTGTACTGAGCAGAAGAAACCAAATACAGAAGAATACATTGAATAATTCCATTTATATCAAGTTCAAAAGTAGGCAAAATTAATCTATAGTGATAGAAACAAATCTGTGGTTGTCTGGTACAGAGGTGAGGAGATGGACTACAGAAGAACACAGGATAGCTTCCTCAGTGGTAAAATCTTTCTGTGTGTGGTAATTACGCCAGCGTATGCACTTGTCACAGAGAAGGCGATGGCAACCCACTCCAGTGCTCTTGCCTGGAAAATCCCAGGGACGGGGGAGCCTGGCCGGCTGCCGTCTACGGGGTCGCTCAGAGTCGGCCACGACTGAAGCGACTTAGCAGCAGCAGCAGCAGCGTGCAATTGTCAAACCTATCAAACTAAACACTCTAAGTCTGTAATTTGTTGTACGAAAATTATACCTCAGTGCTGCTGCTGCTAAGTCGCTTCAGTCATGTCCGACTCCATGTGACCCCAGAGACGGCAGCCCACCAGGGTCCTCCATCCCTGGGATTCTCCAGGCAAGAACACTGGAGGGGGTTGCCATTTCCTTCTCCAATGCATGAAAGTGAAAAGTGAATGTGAAGTTGCTCAGTCGTGTCCGACTCCTAGCGACCCCATTGACTGCAGCCTAGCAGGCTCCTCTGTCCGTGGGATTTGCCAGGCAAGAGTACCAGAGTGGGTTGCCATTGCCTTCTCCTCAATAAAAATGGATAAATAAAGGAGTAGTAGGTAATCAATTTAAGAGCCTAACAAAATCCCTTATTTTGAAGCGTATTTAATTTCCATAAGAGCATTTAGCACTTTGAAAAACATATATGCTACCAATCAAAAATGAGAATGCCACTAAAGCAGATTTTAAAAAGTAAAAAAAATACTTGGTTACCAAAAGTTTAGTTATTATGAGATTTACATTTCCAAGCACACTTAATTTTTCATTTTAATTCAGATTGTTCTTGTCATTTATTAATCCATATTAATGAGAGCTCATTGTAATGTCAGTGTTAGTGTCATATCAAAAAATGTGGAAAGGTCTGGTAGATGGACTTTTCTGCTAATTGCCATTTTTTTCATCAAGATCCAATCATTATAGTCTTTATTTTTCATCTCAACTGAAAATTAAAATGTCTGACATTTGTTTATAAAGCTATTAAAATTCTTTTCAATGAACAGGCTATGAAATTATTTTAAACAATTAAAAAGAACTATTCTTGATCCTCAGATATTATAGCATATTTTTTTTCTTGACATACGTGAAAATTGCTTGTGGTGATAATTTTCAATACTGACATCTCTAAAAGTTTATTTTTATCTACTGTTTTTTGTCCTACATTTCTATGTATGTGAAATGTATTCAAAAGTTCAATTTTATAGAAACTTTAAATAGTATCTTTGTAAAGCTTTTCATATTGTGGATTGATTTATGTTTATGTCTTATCAGGAAATATAATTTATAAAATAAATTTTTATCACCTGAAAGAAGTAATGTAACAATTTGGATGGGCCTGTTAAGGATAGTTAACTATTCTCTAAGCGCAAATATACCAAAAATATCATTATATTGAAAAGAGGAGGAAAATAATTAATATTTTAGAATTAATAAAAGTTATTTAAAGATAGGATGTATATTACAGGAAATTTGAATGAATCATGTGATATGGTTAAGAAAAGAGTTAAATTCTGAAGCCAAATAACTAAGAAGGGAGAAAATGAGCATCGTGTGGGAGAAATAAAGCTTTGTTTATCCAAGTGGAACCTGAAAACCACAATAAATTGGTGATATATTGTCAAATTCAAAAGTAGGTGTGCGATGGTAACATTTAAAAAAGCTTAAAAATTAAGTGAAGTGTGGAGTTCAAGACATTATAAAGACTATTAAAGACCATAGCTTCGGAAAAAAGATGGGAATTTTCAAAAGTCATGGGGGTTACATAAGAAATATTAGTGCATTTAATTTTCCAGTTCCTGAAACAAATACAATATAAACAGAATGAAATATACTGAAATACACTAAATTGTTTTAAAGCAAAAGAATACACTCTGATCTTGCGTGTATATGTATATTTATATATACTTTCACATGGACTTCCCTGGTGGCTCAGACGGTAAAGCGTCTGCCTACAGTACAGGAGACACTGGTTCGATCCCTGGGTCAGGAAGATCCTCTGGAAAAGGAAATGGCAACCTACTCCAGTACTCTTGCCTGGAAAGTCCCATGGGCGCAGGAGCGTGGTAGGCTGCAGTCCATGGGGTCGCAAAGAGTTGGACACGACTGAGTGACTTCAATTTCACTTTCATACTTTCACATATATATATATATATATATATATATATATGTTGTGTATTTATTTGTATCTATATAAGACTTTGGCCAAGAATGAGAACTAGTGCAGAAAAAAAGGCTGGTGTGAATTTATAAGAATAGTAGAAATGACAAGGTTCTTTGTTCAAAACCAGTTATATCAGTGTTATATTTTTGTTAGCAAGTCACAATTGGCAGGGTTTTCCTGCAAACTCAGTGAAGAGTGACTGCTCTTACCAACACAGTAAGGATGATGGCAGTTGCCATTTATTGATTACTTATTATTTATAAGCCTTCTGCTGGGTGCTTTACATAAAGTAGTCCCAGCGTATGAATTAATTATACACCTCATTGTATTGTATGAACTTGGAGCTAGATACATGGCACAAAGCCACACAGATGTTAAAGATAAAATAGGGATTTAAGCACAGTCTTATGCTTATTCTAAAATTTGTGATTTTTCTACTTCACTCTGTTCCCTGTTTACTATGTCTCCTGTAATTAAAGACCAATTTGATAAATCTTCAGTTTTTTCCCCTTAAGATCACAGAAAGGGGTAAAAGGCTAGAAAGAGACCAAATAATGCACATACCCAGAAATGCAAATAAGTTTGCATGAAGGGAAGAAGAAATATGGCAAGCTTGGCATAATTAATAAATAAGATTTTTCTGTTTAATTTGGTTGAGGGCATCTCCTTAGTTGAACACTGAAGTTGGTTGAGATCTCATTTCTATAATCTTAAGGAAAAAATGAAGGAATATCAGGAAGAAAGATCAAGCTTACAGAGAATAAAGATCTATATTCTGAGTTTCCTTTTAGGTTTAATTCAAATATTATTTGGGCAATCATCTGTTAACTTTTGAACTAGTTCTGCCTGGAGTCTAGGAAAAGACAGACTTTGGCTTTTGAGAAACTAAAGTCTTGATTCCTGAAAACACTGTCATTATCTAGACACAGATTTTCTGGCTATATTTATTGATATTTAAGGTCATAATCATCACAAAATTTCTTTAGCTCTCACTTTGAAATATATTTTCTTGGCATTATTAGAATGTTATATGAAAGTAGGTGCTAAAAATTGCCCTAATAGAATACTTTTTCTTTTCTTTTTTTTTTCAAGGATGTATGTCTTTTGTTGGTTATGAGGAAGACCAGTTGGCTTCTGGCCACCAGTTACCTCACTGAACTTAAAAATGATATTACAATGGATATCTTAGAAGAAAATAATCGCTGTTAAATACTTGCCATTTACAGAGTGGAAGCCAATTCATGTGTCCAAAAATATATGGATGTCTTTCTAAGAAATGGTATTATAAAACCAAAGTGTAAATTCAAAAAATACAACAGAATAAGTGTAAAGAAATCCCAGTGGCCATACTGACTGACTATAAACCTTTGTAGTTGCTTGAATCTAATAGTACATCTGATCCTGCTCTAGTTCAGAGCTTTTAAACTTCGTGTAACTCAGAGTACCTGTCTTGTTTGTGTGTTTAAGATGTGACTGTCCATGAGAGGCCTAGAGATTCACTATGGGTTACAGTGATTTTGAAATTGTTGCCATATCTGCAATTTGATATATATATAGAATTACCTTTGTCTTTCAAACATTTATAGTCTCAAATTATTTTGTAATAATTGTGTTGTGGAAGAACACAATTATTACAATTATCTTTAAGGTAGATCACTATTGTTTTACTCATATTTATGTGGTAACCTTGAGATTCAGAACTTTTTATATAGTTTCTGAAAGATATTTCTGGTAGAAGCATTTAGGCAGCATGATGTTATTCATGCTAAGGAAACTTATGAGAGTTGTAAGAGGTAGCTTCACTCCTATAATGTGAGACAGACTTGCAAAAAGAAATACAAATAGCAAATAAACATAGAAAAATATGTTCAATCTAATCAGCATTAAAATTTGCATTATATCAATTTTTATCTGTGTGTGTGTGTGTTTGTGTATACTCAGTTGTGTCCAACTCTTTGGTGACCCCATGGACTGTAGTCCACCAGGCTTCTCTGTCCATGGAATTTTCCAGGCAAGAATACTGAAGTGGGTTGTTGTTTCCTACTCACATAGGAAACTGTAAATGCGATCTTAAAATGTCTGCATTCCAGTGTGATGAAATAATTACTTTCACAGCTACTAGATAGAAGTAGTTATAATACAAATTATCAGAAAAACAATGTGGTACTATGGATCAAAAATGCTAAATCTAATTCTATGCATTTTGACATATAGAAATGTATTATAAGGAAACAATCAAAGACAGAACAAAAGTTTAATGCACAAGGCCATTTAAAATCCCCCTCCAGTATTTTTATGTTATGTATTATTCAAATGTACATCAATAGCACAATAATTCAATTATTACACTTTAATATCCTGGAACAATATGAAGACATTAAGATTTATGTTTTTGAAGGATTTTAGTGACTAGAAAATTGTTAATAATGTAATATGTGTGCTCAGTTGCTCAGTCATGTCCGACTCTTTGAGGCCTCTTGGACTGTAGCCCACCAGTCTCCTCTGTCCATGGGATTTCCCAGGCAAAAATACTGGAGTGAGTTACCATTTCCTTCTCCAATAATGTAATAATAAGTTATAAAAAGAAGACATAAAACTGACATCTGTATGGTTCCAAAAATATATGTATAAATAATACCTATGCATAGATACAAAAATATTTGCTGGTGGTTTTATCTTTTTGTTGCTTTTATGTTTACATTACATTTCTCATTAATTCTTAGCTTCCCTGATAGCTAAAACAGTAAAGAATCTGCCTGCAATTCATTTTGACTGAACTGAAAAACGCAGGTTCAGTTCCTGGGTCGGAAAAATTCCCTGGAGAAGGAAATGGCAACCCACTCCAGTATTCTTGCCTGGAGAATTCCATGGACAGAGGAGCCTTGTGGGCTACAGTCCATGGTGTCACAAAGAGTCAGACACGACTGAGTGACTAATACATTAATTCTTGATATTTTAAAGGCATTTTGCAATGAGCAATTTTGCTTTTGCTTTCAGAAAATAGAGCAATAGATGTTATATTAAAAGAAACAGCTCATAAAATAAAAACATATGTGTTTAGACTCCACCTATTAAAAGTATACATGTTGGATTCAATATGATGCTATATATTCAAGTTCATAGTCATTCATTCATTCTTCTTCATATGAATATGCATTAAGGAGCTTTTTTGTGTTAGGTGCTGTTCATGGTACTGATCATATGATCCTTTTGTTTCATAGAGTTTCCTGGATCCAGTCTCTTTTATCCCATTTATCTTAAGATTTATTAAGTTTATTCGTATCCAGTTTCTTCCCCCCAAATATGGTATTCTATAAGTGGATTTTCTCCAGCTTAAATTCATGGTCTTTTTAAAAAAGTTTTTTTCCTTTAATGTCAAAGAAACATAAATATGTTTGTATGTATGTATATTTTTAGATATATCATATCTATCATATTTATTCAGATATACTCTATTAAACAGCCTAAGATAGTCTTTACTTGCTGTAATCCAGAATCTGTCTCTTGCTTTTGTTTTGTAAACATGTAGAAATTTTAAAAACTACAGCAGAATCCATTGCCAGTGACACACTAATCTTATTTGATGTCAGTGGGAGATAGTGCTATGATCTTGACTAATTCCAATAAGTCCTGTGGGTTTTATTGGCAATTTTTTTCTAGGAACAGATTGAATTTTTCAGCCTCAGTAGTCATGGGGCAAAGAACTGCCTGTAAGTGGTAACTTGATGCTCAGGGTGTTTCCTCAGTTTTAACTTAACTTCTTATGCTTTTATATAAAGAAGGGGAAAACAATTCCATAACTATTTTAAAAAGTCTATTTGAGAATATAGAGAATTCTTAAAATTTGAAATACACTACATCATAGATTTTATTATTATTCAAGGTAGTACAACAGCTTCCAGCTTTCTAATACTCTATTAACTGTTATTGTTGAATTGAACTTTTTAAGGGGGTATATTCCATATTAATCAGGATTTCATATGTCCAGACATATTATATTTAATATTTCTTAAGTAGTACTCTTTGAAAGCATTGCATAAAATTAATGATAACTCAGAGTTACTAAAGAGATTATTTTTTTTATCACTGGCGCATTCATCTTACCTTATGGTTGATCTCAAAATATTCTTAAGACTTCCTTCTTAGAGTTTCCATTTATTATCTTAATAATGTTTAAAAAATCAATTCTCATTCTGCCTGGGAATGTGATTTTTAACGAATTGTCCTCACAGTTCTGCCTCACATATGGTTGTATTTTTTGTGTGTAAGGATCAAAGGTGTGCGGAGGGTGGGGATGCAAATGGTGGTTGAAATCCTGCAGTGCTGAGGAAAAGGTGCCATTGTTAATTCATCTAGCCAGATGCAGCAATTTGTTTGTTTATTATTGTTGTTGTTCAGTTGCTAAGCGCTGTCTGACTCTTTCATGACTCCACAGACTGCAGCCTGCCAGGCTTCTCTGTCCATGGGATTTCCCAGGCAAGAATATTGGAGCGAGTTGCCATTTCCTTCTCCAGGGGATCTTCCCAACCCAGGGACTGAGCACCCATCTTCTCCCTTGGCAGGCAGATTCTTTACCACAGAGCCACCAGGGAAGCCTTGTAAATTATTTGTAAATTACTATCAAATGTTACATATAAGTATCTGGCCTTATATAATGGGCAATATTTTATTAAGAAATTGAGGATCATGGTTCATGGTAAGGCTAAAGTATGTGTATATGTGGATGTTCACATGACTTAGAGTCTTGCACTTCTGGACAAAGAATCTATTTTTTTCATCCCCTTGTTACTATTCTCTGTTGTTCATTACCAGAACTATCAATAATTCTAATGAAGTGTTAATAATTGCCTGATCCTAATAAATTATACCAGGTTTTATATTAGATGCCGAGTGTTTCTTTTTCCTCTTGGAACTTATATTTTAACAATTGCAACAATATATATAAATGTAAGCTAGACCACCTCATTCAAAATACAAAAATATTCCCGTTCTCCTTATCCCATTTCTTTGAGTTTGAAATAGGGGATGAATGAAGGAAAGCATAAGAAAAACCACTAAACATGTCATAGGAGTACAACTAATTTTGTGTGGGGTAGTGCAGAGATACGGCAACGTGAATGCCCACTGATTTATGATATTGGCTTTTTCTCCTAGCAAGTTGTAAGTACATGGTTCCCCAGTCAATGATCATGTTGAACTTACTGGGGTTTCATTCTTTTGTTAGTGGTTAGGGAAAGGACATTTTGTTGTTATTGTTGTTAATTTTAAGTCTTGCTTCCCCCCCACCCCCCTGCCAAAGATTGTAAGTTCCATTAGATTTATCACACTAAAGCTGATCCACAGCTGGGTCTGTTAAAAAGCCTCTTTGAATCTGATAGCTTACTTTTAGCTATGCCTTTATATAAGCTGAAAGGTTATTTCCTGAAATTTTCTCTATAAAACCGTTTTGTGCTTGGCTGAGTTAATGCAGTTGCATGGTAATTCTTTAAAAATCATAAAAAATTATATGACAGTTGGTTCTCTTAAAAAATAATGAAATCCAAATAAATTTATTTTATAATGCATCATACAAAGAATCTTTAAGGATTAATTATATGATGGTGAAAATTTATATATCAAAAGTGGGAATAAGATTATCTTTACTTAAAAAGTTAATTTAATTGGCTAAAATATTTAAAGGAATTTTATCTACTAAATTCTGACTGGAAATAGGGAATTTCTATATAGTTTCTGGTAATAATAAACTTGTTTTCCTTTACTAATGCCAATGAATAAAATGACTAACATGTATTGGTTTTTCTATATACCAGATGCTTCTCTATTTTTCACAATAGTACTGTGAAATAAGAGCTATTATTGTCCCAGTTTTATAAATGAAGAAACAAACAAACAGCCATCTTAAGTAATTTATCAAAGTACAAGAGATAAGGGAATCAGTCTTGAGTCCTGACCGCAATGCTATACAATGCTTTTACGGCACTGAACTATGCTAAGCTGATGCCACACCCAGACTTATTCAATGTCTGCAAAGCAACCCACTGGTTTTGGAAACAGCCTAGGAGGGTACATTTCTTCCAAAATTATTTTGTAACTGTAAGAAGGCACACTTCATGAAATTAATATATGCACTTAAACAAAGAAAGAAAATGATATGGAAGCTGAAAAAGCACTGCTTTCTTTCCCCATATTATGTATTCTTAGAAATGTATGCATTTCCTGACAGAGCAAGGAAGTAAGGGAAGATGGAAGAGAGAAAATAATTTTGCTTCAAAAGGACAGCCAGTAATCCTTCTCAATACATGGAAGTTGCTTAGAGATTTGGGGAGCTGTTTTGCTCTCCTGGGAATATTTAGTTTGCTTTCATTATATAGGAAAAAGCTTTAAAATGAAACCCAAAGAAAACTAGTGTATAAATCTAGGAGACTGCCTACCTCCACCCACAACTCCTAGCTGCCTCTCTGGCATGGAACAAAGAACAGAGCCTGGCCCACGACTGGTACTCACAAACCACTAGCCAGCAGAATGGAAGCAAGAATTTTGAGGAAGGGGACATTTGCTTATGTGTCTTAATTCAAGAGGTGAAATTTGAGAATTTTATCATAGAATTCACCCTCTTATTAATTTTAATAAGCTTTAACTTTTTATCATTTGCAAATGTACTTTTTTCTGTTAAGTATATTTCTAAGCACAGGCTTTACATTAGACAGGGTTTAATTCTGAGATTTGATTTGAACTTGACTGATCTATGAAAGGTAAAGCCTAGTCATCCCAGGTCTGTTTGGGTTTATGGTTCATACTTCTTCTGCTTTCTCTGTTCATCTCTTCTTTCTACTCCTTTGCCTTACTAGCTTTAGGGAAAAATCCTGAACTTTTGTAAGAAGAGAAAATGCAAGCTCCAGGCTAATTGGTGACTCTATCCTGTGATGGTCAGCAAGGAAGGATGCGAGTGTCTCTGAAGTGAACCCAAAGTCACCTGACAGACATACCTGGTGTATAAGTATAATGGTGAAGGTCTCTCAGAATCATCTCTAGTCTAAAGTGAGGCTGCACCCAGGCAGGTACACTCCCTGGGAAAAAGGAGTCCTGGCCCCTAATTCATGAAGATCTGCAATTGCTACCAGCTGATGAACATTTTATTCATTTTCTTGTCTTCTTGTCTTCTTCCAACCTACTCTCTTTGTGTCAGTTTTTAAAAACACAGAAAGTATGAGAAACAATCTTCAATGATTTATGAAAAACACATTGCTTCTAGCTCCTTTTTGTCTCAGTAACTAAGAATTCTAGATTGACTGAAAGTAGATAAATTTGTTTTTTTCTCCATTATAGAATTCTCATACCTCATTTTTGTTTAAGGAGAGACAAGAATCTTTTTACAAATTTCTGAAACAGTGTGACAAAGTTTTTCCTATGAATTTGCTGTGGATAAAAATCCATACACTGATAAAGCTTCTTGGATAATAAATCCTTGAGAATGTGGCAACTTTGCCTTCTAGTGCAAATTCTACCCAGCTTCACCTTTTTTCTTTGCCACTAGTCCTCAGATTATTTCATCTTACCCTGCTCCTCCTCATGGATAGTCTTAGCCTCCTTCTATTTTTAGACCTATTTTCTAGACATCATATATATCTTACCTTGAAAAGGGACCTAAATATCATTTTTGTGGAACTGTCAGGGTTAGGGTTAGCCTAATCAGCCTCTCTATCCTAACCAACACCTGAGGGGGCTGGCAATTCATGTGACACCAATCCCATGCTTTCCTGTTCTTACACGTCTTTGAGCATTTTAAAATACTCTATTTTTTAATCTTCTACTTCGAAAGTAATAGGCCTGCAGAGAGAACTGGAACAAGGAGCATCTTTTTCAAATGTCCAGGCACTTTGCACATATAATTCCATTTGAGACACATTAGTGACATTTTCCATGTAACAGACAAATAACAGGCTTAGTTCTGTGTGCTTAGTTGCTCAGTCATGTCCGACTGTTTAAGACCCCATGGACTGCAGCCCACAAGGCTCCTCTGTCCATGGGGTTCTCCAGGCAAGAATACAGGATTGGGTTGCCATGCCCACCTCCAGGGAATCTTCCCAACCCAGGGATCGAACCCAGGTCTCCTGCATTTCAGGGGAATTCTTTACCAACAGCCTAAAAACTGAGGCTTAGAGAGGTCAGTTATTTCCCAACATTACATAGCTCACAAGTGGTAGAGATGGAGTTCAAAGCTATGTTTTTTTGTCTCAAAGCTTTTATTTTTCCATGACACCATGCAGCAGCATCCCTTTTGTGAGGGTACTGTCCCATACAGTCATCAGTTGCTAGTTAATGCTTATGATATTTCTATAGCAAATACCAGGCACTAGCTTTGTTTCATCTCAAGCACCATGTTTAAAACAATCTTAGGCAATTTACAGAGTATGATACAGTTTTTGCAAGTAGAATTATGTGTGCTTCTTAGTGGATAAATGTGCTAGCATTCACAGAAGATAAGATTAAAAGAATCTCTTCATTCAATCATTTATTCAACAACTATTTAATAGATGCATGCTTTATACACTAGGGATGTATCCGTGAACATAACAGACAAAAATACTTGCTGTTATGGAATGCCTTATTGGGGAAGACATAAGCAAATAAAATACACATGCCATTATATGGTGATAGTTTCTCTGGAGAACAATAAAACAAAGATAAAAATAAAACAGTTTTAAGTAGAAGGGATCATGAAGGCCTTACCAAGGGGACATTTGAGTAAAGACCTGGCAGAAATTAGGAAGTAAGCCACGTGGACATCTGAAGGGGAGACTATTGCAGCCACGGGAAGCAAGTACAGAGGCCCTGAAGAATGTGCCTGTGCGTAACGGGCCAGGGAGAGAGCTGGAGGCCATGAGGTCAGAAAGAAGATATATGTCAGTGTTGTAAGGCCTTGAGGCCTTGCTGTTCACACTGAAGGAAACGGGGAAGCCGTTAGAGGGTTTCGGACAAAAAAGTGACACACTATGACTTATGTTTTGAAAGATCACTCTAGCTGACATTTTCAGATGGAATGAAGGTGGAAATTAATTAGGTGGCTACAGCTAAACCAGGCCAGGAATTTCATGTCTTGAGCCAGAGTGCTGGTAGTAGTGTTGTAGGAAGATGCCAGATTCTGGTTATATTTAGAATGTGTTTTCCGATCACAGGATTTGGTAATGGGTTCGAAGTGGATTTGAAAGGAGAAGCCTGAAGGATGACTTCAAAGACCTGAGCATGTCATTAACTGGGCTGAGAATATTAAGGGATGAATAAGTTTAGTGGGGAGATCAGGATCACGGTTTTACATATGTTAAGTGTGAGATGTCTGTTACTCCTTTCAGAGGTGACATTGAGAAGCCAGTTGGATATATGAGTCCAGAATTCAACAGTGAGGTCCAGGCTTTAGGTATAAATTTGGAGTCATCTGCATATGTCTGTATTAGTAGTCTTAGTGAAATATCTAAAATCATAAATTTAGATACAAAAGAGAAGAGATCTAAGGATTAATTTCTGAGTCACTCCAACATTAAAAGGTTGGTAGAGCCAGCTAATGAAACTTCATAGGAGAAGCCAGTGAGGCAGGAAGAAAGTCAGTGGTGAGTTCTGTCCTTGAATTTACTGACAATAGCAGGTCAAGGAGGAAGAAGTGATCGGTTGTGTTCAATATTGTGGACACGTCAAGTAAGATGAAAACTGAGAATTGACATTAGAATTAGCAATACAGTTCATTTGAGGGGAGCAGTTTCAGTGGAATTGTAGGGCAGAAAACTTTGGAGTGATTTAAAGAGATGAACTGTATCACAGAGATGATAGACACCAGTGAAAATCACCAATGTTAACATAGTTATTACAGCTAACTTTAAAGAGAGTTTCTGTTCTTCCTTTTTTAAAATGATGACAGTTATCAGACCTAATGCAAGATCATGCTATTGACCATTTTATAAAGTCACACATACATTACTATATCACAAGTTTGTGTATCTAATACTGTGACAACTATGTCAATATAATTAAATTAATCTTTCATCCTTTTTAAAAAGCATTTAAAGCATTGTTCTGAAGGTCCATGGGATTAAATAATAGTCATTAGCACAAAAACTTAAGACCCATGCCTGTATTAGGTCACTCTCAATGTTTCTATAGGTTTTCCCCTTCTCCTTTTACCCTTTACCAACACTGCCCATATCCCTATCCTATCACTCCCCCTTTTCTAATGGCACCTACAAAGCAGAATTAAAGTTTTCTGTCAGTCACAGATCCTACACTATCCTCTTCCACATTTCCCCCTTAAAATTTGGCTTGGAATATTGTGGTATGAAGTGATGCTTGCAAAGTGAAATGTATCTTTCAATAATTTTCAGAATGTCAAAGATAGAATATGTTCATAATATTTTGAATCAGTTAAATGCCTTGTGTTTCTCTTTTTTCTCTTATAGGCATTTATGAATGATTAAATTGTATTTTAATGCTACATATTATCTGAGAAGATAATTCCAACTAGTAATTCATACTATGCCCTAAAACTTTTTGAAGTTCACAACTACTTCTGTTTTGCTGTAGGCTTTCAAATGAGGCAGATTGAAAAATCCAATCAGACTTAGCTGGTATTTTCTGTGCAACATCTGGTCTGACAGCAAAAACTGTAGTCAAGCTTATAAATCAAAATGAAGCTGACTGAAGTGATGTAGAAATGCCCATGCTTTTTGCAGACGATTTGAGATAATTTTTCACGTTAATATAATAGAACCAAAAATGAGCGGCTATATTTAAATTTTAAACATTTTCATTATGAAAATGGTTTTATTGTAATCACTTTATTAAAAAGTAAAGATAGATGCAGAGATAAGGCTGAGAGCTTGAGGAGAGCAAGGAATATATTTAGAGTCTGCTGGAGGTAATTAAAAAGCTTTCTAAATAGCTATGAGGGTCAACTCATAGAAGCCTACATACCTGGCTTGATGAGATATAGGAAAGGAAGTAATGATAAACTCAGCATAGACTAGCCTTGAGATGATGCCAGCTCATGCTGGGAATCTTGGAATGGGATGTAGAGGTGGAGAGTTTATCCAATATTAGGGACTTGCCAAATGGCTTTGGTAGGAGATGGGGCCAAGAAAGGTAGCAGTTTGGGAGTATCAGCAAAACATCTCACTTTTGAGTTTCAGGCTGGATGGAGAGAAAAGCGAAGCTAGGAAATGGAAAATGGGCCAAGAAATCAAGAAGGTTTCAAGATATCGGAGAGAATGAGGGTGAAGTAAGTTCATTTACATTGAGATTAGAAGACATGGAATGGAAGGCATTGGGATGAATAAGGTCATAGACTGTTAAAACTGGAAGTATCTGCAGAAATTACCTCCTATTTTGTAGGTGATTCAGAGAGGTTAAGTCTCTTTCCAATATTCTTGCAAACAACAAGGGACAAAATTCTTAGAACTCAGGGGACTAGATTTTCAATCTTTCTATGCTTTTCATCTTCCTGATTCAGTTGTCCTGAAAGTGGAAAGAATATTCCTGACTCCTCTTAATAAAATAAATGAATTTAGGAAAGATTTCATTATCTCCCTTTAGCATGAAGATTGAAAATAGGAATAAAAATAGAAACGCTCCCTTGGCTTCTCATTAGAGAGTTCCCTAAGTATCCATCCAGGCAGCTGCTGGATGCTCTGGAAGTTTTCTCTGAAAATGCCACCATTATTGCTGAATATTGTGAAAAATGAAATTCTATAGAGAAAAAAATAAAAGTTTGTCAGAAAGATGGATCCGCTACATTGAGACACTGAGCCAACTTCTGCTGTAGGCCTTTGCCCAGAGTCTGTGGTTGTAATTGCAGCAGGGTGAACATGGCAACTGTAATTTTTTCAGCGTCTACCCTGTGGACACCAGTGCTCAGCAGGGCCTTTGCAGTAGTGCTGTGTGTAATTAAGAGAGAAGGGTCTGGTGAAAGGCTGTAGGGAAGAGATCATTCATTTGTAGTATATTTTCTTACCCTGAACAGAAGTATAACTTCTAGGACAAGTTAAATTATATCTAGTCTATAAAGGGTGCTTTCAAGAACCTCTCACTTCTTCACTAATGTATCTCTAACGTGCATTTTAAGCCTTAAATCCTCACTCTCCCTGTCTTAATTTCTTTCACCTTTGTTTGAGCACCCATGTTTGGAGGATCTCAAAAAGTAAGAGTGTAAGAATCACAATTAGGGTAGCTTACCCCAGGGGTAGAAGGACAGAGGGGGTTTCTTTGTCAAATGTGGCTCTTGTGCTAGAATTTTAACATGTTTTATTGGCTCTGGGGATTATGTTCTGGTTCTGGCTGAGTGAAAGCTTGCTTTGCTTTTGTTTTCTGAAAGTATTTAATAAAATGGCAGGATTCGCTTACTTGCTTATTGAATTCTTCGCCTGGGAAACATGCAAATTCTGAACCCAGCTGCATATTTGTGACAAAGAGATAGCTAATGATCTGAGCTATATGCGATTTTTTTAAAAAAGCTTTTCAATTTTTTCTATAAGGGCAGAACTATCGTGCACAAAGTTAAGCCTTTTAGAGACTGGGTTTAAATCTGCTTTCTATTAATAGCTTTCTAAATAACCTTGAGGCACAGACAGTTTTACTTGCAAGAAAGCAGGTGTAGGAAAAAAGGCCTATGGTTTGTTAACCAATGAAAGCCAAGTTGCTAAATCTACCTGTTTCAATAGATCAGTTGGACCAATTAGAACATTTATTTTCTTCATTTCTCTTTTATTCAGTCTTCTCAAATGATACAGTAGATAGAATAAACTTTGGAGATTATTCTGCCCAGATCCTTAGTTTTACAGAAGATAGTAATGAATTCAGAAAACAAAGATATGGCATCCAGTCCCATCACTTCATGGGAAATAGATCGGGAAACAGCGGAAACAGTGTCAGACTTTATTTTGGGGGGCTCCAAAATCACTGCAGATGGTGACTGCAGCCATGAAATTAAAAGATGCTTACTCCTTGGAAGAAAAGTTATGACCAACCTAGATAGCATATTCAAAAGCAGAGACATTACTTTGCCAACTAAGGTCCGTCTAATCAAGGCTATGGTTTTTCCTGTGGTCATGTATGGATGTCAGAGTTGGACTGTGAAGGCTGAGTACCGAAGAATTGAGGCTTTTGAACTGTGGTGTTGGAGAAGACTCTTGAGAGTCCCTTGGACTGCAAGGAGATCCAACCAGTCCATTCTGAAGGAGATCAGCCTTGGGATTTCTTTGGAAGGAATGATGCTAAAGCTGAAATTCCAGTACTTTGGCCACCTCATGCAAAGAGTTGACTCATTGGAAAAGACTCTGATGCTGGGAGGGATTGAGGGCAGGAGGAGAAGGGGACAACAGAGGATGAGACGGCTGGATGGCATCACTGACTCGATGGACATGAGTCTGAGTGAACTCCGGGAGTTGGTGATGGACAGGGAGGCCTGGCATGCTGCGATTCATGGGGTTGCCAAAAGCCGGACACGACTGAGTGACTGAACTGAACTAAAGGATAAAGGATCACTATTCCATAGCTGGTGTGCTCAGGAACCACTGCTTGTCCCTCTAGACTGAAGCTGCCTCCCTCTTCATGCTGCTCAAGGCCCCAGATTCTAAATTTTATAAAATGTCTCAGTGGACCCCTGCCTCTCACTGCTTCTGGTTGTGTTTAGCTTACATAGGGGTCACAAGCACAGGTTCAGACAGCAGGAGGAGTGGAAGGGGGTATTAGTTCTCTAACTCACTGTCTTGTCTGTTTGGGCTGGTCTAACAAAAGTGCCATAGATTGGGTGGTTTATAAACAAGAGAAATGTACTTCTCACAGTTCTGGAGGCTGGGGAGTTTAAGGCCAAGGAGCAAGCACGATCACATTCTGAGGAAGGCCCTCTTCCCGTTTTATAAGTCATGCCTTCTGTGACTTCACATATTAGTGGAGCTCGGAATCTCTGTGAGGTCTCTCTTAAAAAGCATCTGATCTCATGGAACCCTGGCCTTGGAGGGTCCCTTGAAGTCCCTAAAACCATCATTTGGGGGATTAGAATGTCAACATATGAATATGTGTGTGTGTGTGCTAAGTCACTTCAGTTGTGTCAAACTGTGTGACCCTATGGACTACGACCCACCAGTTTCTCTGTCCATGGGTTTCTCCAAGCAAGAATACTGGAGTGAGTTTCCACGCCCTCCTCCAGGGAATCTTCCTGACTCAGGGATCAAACCCATGTTTCCTGTGGCTCCTGCCTTGCCAGTGGATTCGTTACCACTGAGCCACCGAGGAAGCTCATATAAATTTGGCAGGGGGTTGGAAGGATGCAGACATTCAGACCTTTGTCCTCACTCCATGTCTAACTTAGCAGTGGCTGTAGCCGTGGTGGCCATGTCCTACAGGCACAGCTTTCAGCAGTTGTGGCAACTTTAATTTTCCTTTGTCCTTCTGCCATAGGGTGGTAATGGAATCCTGTTGTTGTCCCTGAGTGTCTCATCATCCTTTGATGGTTTCCTATACTCTGCCAAAACCTTTACAAAAGTTTGCTCCATTAACTCTCTTGAGTCATCTCTTTTGAGTGTGTCATCTACTTCCTGCCAGAATCCAGAAAGACACACCTCCAGTAAACACTAGTGCTGGAATCAGGACCTGGGTCTTCTTATCCCATTCTAATACCCTTTCCACCTTGCCCAGATGAAAACCCTCACCACCTCTTTCCTTCAGGGTCACACCAACAGCTATAAAACTTCTGGATCTTCTTCTGAAGTGTTTTCGCTTGCGTCTTATTTCCACTCTGGAAGTAATACATTCTTTTGTCTTAATGAATGAGCAAATAGCAAATTAAAGATATAATGTTAATGAAAGGTTACATCTTACTTATTTTTATCCATTTGGTGCAGCCAGGTTCGAATGGGGAGGGGAGGTATTTGACCCTTGATAAAGTTGGGCATTTTACCATAAAAGGAAACATGAAACCAAAGTCTCCGTAAAAGCTGATGGATGAGATCTTCCTGTTTGTTTTCTGTTGCTCCTTAGGATATAGTGTCTCAGGAAATGTATGATTGATACACATCATGAGTTTCATCTCCACAGACCTAGCTTGCCTTATGCCTTTTTTCCACTTTCCTCTTTTTAATGATCACCCACTTCCCTTCACTTTTATTACTTCTTTTATTATTTCTTGTTCTGAGGCAAAGCTATTGGGGTCTTTGATGCCTCTCACTTATACCATTCCTGAAAAAAAAAAATATATCCCATATCCTGTAAAAGGTAAACGGGTGAGTGGTACTGTTCAGCCTCTCGCTAGATCAGTTTTCAGGCTTCTCTTGGAGTGTGATTTATCATGGCTGAATTCAGTCAAAGCAATTAAGCACCCACTTTGGAAAAATACAGATGCATCTATTTTAAAAACAGCCTGGGTGCTGAAATTTGTTCTTACATGGGAGTAACAGGAAAAATGATAAGCATTAATTTCACTCTGAAATGACAGCGCTATGCCTTGACTGTTGACTTTTTGCAGAGAATGTTTCACTGGAGGGAAACTGACAACTCTTACCAGCATCTTGCAAAGTGAGAATAATGTAACTGTTGTTTATTGCCTGCATGATTTGCAAAGATTCTCAGCCCCAAATCTGCAAGCCAAGAGGTACTAAATCTGGAGATTTAGTTAGATCTGGATATCAACTGGTTTTATGAGGTCCATACCACTAACAAGACAGCAAGCAGTGCCTACTCATTCTTTAAGACTCAATTTAACTATCACCCCTACTGAGAAGACCCCCACTCTGCTTCTAAAACACTCTCTCTCAGTGGTTCTCAAACCTTGGCAGGCTTTGAAAGTGCCTGATGGGCTTGGCTTATTAAAATACAGAGTTCCAGACTAGCCCCAGAATTTCTTGATTTGGTAAGCTAAAGTTCCCAGGTGACACGGATGCTGCTGGTCCTCTGTACCATTTAAACCTATGTCATGGTACCAATCACTTTATATTGTCATTCTTCATGAGTCTGACTACATCACCAATCATTCAACCTATAGTATGTATGTATTCCCTGGTAACCCTCCACACACCTACCACCCTACCCTAAACACATATATATTATTGAATAAATGAATAAAGTGAATATGCTATCTTGGAGCCTTACTTGAAATTATAAAAACATGCAGTGCTAATCCTACTAAATCCTGTCTACTCCATGTGCCTGGTATTATCACATTTTAGGACTGGCCATCCTACCACTAGTTGTACAAGATGGCCACTGGCCTACACGTTGCTCTTATATATATTAGGAAAATGGAGATTCTTTGGGCAGATGCAGCCTGCCACATGCAGGAAGTACAAAAGGCCAACAAGTGAGAAAGTGCGTCTTCCCCCAGTCATCAAGCATGTTTGTAAAGTATGTAAAATGTAAAACCAAATGCCATGACTCTGGTCTTATACAGTATTCTTTCTATTTTGGGGATTTTCTGTAAAATTCTTTGGCATGCTCTCTAAGTTAGACCTGAGAACCCCTTTCCTGCAGGGTACTGCCCTATGACCAGAATTACCAACCTTTGCCAGAGCAAATAGAAAATGCCATGTTGTAGTTTTGCTAGAGAGAGATCCTTCAGTCAGATCTCAGTGATGGAGGTGAAGCACCACTGGTTTCAAGAATTTGAAATTATTCATCATCAGTAGTATGATGAAGGCTTTTATCATAAACAATAGGAACAATATAGGAGAATAGGTGATGCTCATATCAGTAGCTAAGGAAATGCTGTCATCTGTGGTTTTCAAATTGCAGAAGGGGAAGAATAATAGAAACTAAACTCCAGCTTGTGACAGATTCAGCTAAGCTGCCAAATTCTTGCTCTTCTAAATCATAATTTCCAGAGGTCAGCTGATTGTCCATCAATCCATCCATCCATCTAGTCATTTATATATCCATTCATTTATTCATCAATGTTTATTCATCAATGACTCCATGTCAAGTTATATAAGAGGCAGTAAGGAGTTCTGGAATGAACATGGGATTTGAAGCCAGACATGTTTCTAAAATGTGGGTCCCCCAGCTTCTTAGACACATGACCCTATGCAAGATGATTAACTTTACTGAAATGGTATCTGAAGTGAAGTCAAGTTGCTCAGTCGTGTCCTACTCTTTGTGACCTCATGGACTGTAGCCTACCAGGTTTCTCTGTCCATGGGATTTTCCAGGCAAGAATACTGGAGTGGGTTGCCATTTTCTTCTCCAGGAGATCTTCCCAACCCAGGGATTGAACCAGGGTCTCCCACATTGTAGCCAGATGCTTTACTGTCTGTGCCACCAGGGATGTCCAAGGAAGTCCAGGGAAGACATGTTTCTAAAATCTGGGTCCCCCAGCTTCTTAGATACATGACCTTATGCAAGATGATTAACACTACTGAGACGGTATCTACATCTGGAAAATAGGTGTGATTTTGCCACTTATGCGTGTATGGCGTGGCACGTGTGCTCAGTCATGTCTGACTCTTTGTGACCCAGTGGACTGTAGCCTGCCAGGCTCCTCTGTCCATGGGATTTTCCAGGCAAGAGTACTGGGTTGGGTTGCCATTTCCTTCTCCAGGGGATTTTCCTGACACAGGGATTGAACCCTTGCATCTTACATCTCCTGCATTGGCAAGAGGGTTCCTTACCAGCTGAGCCACTGAGGAAGTCCCTTTACTTATATTATGGATTAATTGTGAGGAAATATACTATGCATTTGTATAGTACCTAATGGGCTTGATACATACTGAATAATTAATAATTAATAGGTATTATCTAGAGGCACGATACAATGATACTGCAAAGTAGTCTTTTTTCTTATTGATGATTTACATATATAACATTTATTTTCCCTGTCTTCTATAGTACAACACAGAATAAAATCAATCTTTTTAGTGTAACAACACTCAGGGGAAGGTTACAAAAGATGAAAGGCATTTAGAAAGAGTTACTTACTTTTCAGAGGTTAGTAGAAGTGTCTGTGTTTACTTTTTTTTTTTTTTTTTTAACCATGTATTCTACAATGAGAACTTTGGAAAGACTTATAATACTATACATATATTATTGTGCTCTAATTTTTTTCCAAAGCATATTTACATCTATTATCTTGTTACTTTTCGTAACTGATATCAGACTTCTTACTCCCATGTTATATATAAGAAAGCTACACATCATTACATTGTAAGACAATAGCAGTGCTTAGGCTAGAATTCATGGTTCTTGATGTCTAGTCCAGTAGCTTCCTTACTCCAAAACAAAAACCTTTAATAATCAGTTCCCTGTGGGAAAGTCTTTAGCAATTTAAAAATTAAAAAACAGAACAAAAAGTTGCAATTGAATTTGCCGTGTGACTGTCTCCCTGTGTTGTGAGTGTTTCTTAGAAAATCAGCAAACATGTTTTAGGTCTTCTAGCACATGGTACATTTATGCGGAATATATAGGAAAATCTTTGTGAAGGAACACCTCTATTCCCGTTCAACAGGTAAAAGGCCTTTGAGGAAACAGATTCAGAGAAGTTAATTTACAAGGCCAAGATAGCACAAGTGGTAAGTGCTGTGTTATAGGAAAACAATCCCAATTTGTCCTTCTGTTGACAATTTGCTGTAAGTTTAACTGAAGCCAAGTTTATGTTTGTATTTGCCCATTGACCATATGGAGAAGGCAGTGGCAACCCACTCCAGTACTCTTGCCTGGAAAATCCTAGGGACTGGGAAGCCTGGTAGGCTGCAGTCCATGGGATTGCGAAGAGTCAGACACGACTGAGCGGCTTCACTTTCACCTTTCGCTTTCATGCATTGGAGAAGGAAATGGCAACCCACTCCAGTGTTCTTGCCTGGAGAATCCCAGGGACGGGGGAGCCTGGTGGGCTGCCGTCTATGGGGTCGCACAGAGTCGGACACGACTGAAGCGACTTAGCAGCAGCAGCAGCAGCATTGACCATACATTGTGCATTAAGGGGACAGCATTCATACTGTAGCCTATATAAATGATATTTTATAGAATTATGCAGTATACAACTTGCTCTCCTGTACATGGTAGCCTTTCCTTTCACTAAATGTTGTCACATTTTTTAGCTGTTTCTATGTTATTTTTTTCCCTCTTTAGTTACCAAGGAGCTGTGCAAAAGAGGCCCTGGTGTAGCAACCTTGATTTAAATATTAGTTCAAATAGACATAAGGCAAACTTAGGATAAACTAAAAATACATTATTTACAAAATGATTCACATTTGTCTGTCTAACAAAGAATGTATGGTCATGTCCAATTCATACAATCCAGTACTGAGGTATACTAAGAAAAATCTGTATTTTCCAAGTTGAATGCTGGAAAAATTTTTATTTTAAATAAAAGCTTTGATTCTGTGAAGCTTGAATTATTGAATATTAGAGAATTCCCTTCTTCTGTTGGTCAGAATTTTACGTTAAAAATTATAATGTATATACACAGAGAGGAAATAACAGCTAATACTTTGTGAGTGCCTGAATCGATGGACGTGAGTCTGAGTGAACTCCGGGAGTTGGTGATGAACAGGGAGGCCTGGCGTGCTGCGATTCATGGGGTCGCAAAGAGTTGGACACGACTGAGCGACTGAACTGAACTGACAATCCTGCTATAATCATTTTCTATCTATAAACTGCAATAATATTCTCAACAACTTTCTGGAGTAGGCTCTAGTATTCTTTTGGTTTTATAGAAGAGGAAATGGAGGCTCAGAGTGATTGTTTATCCAAGGTCATATAGCTCTTCTATGAGATTTGAACCAGTGAAGCTATCTCTGGACTCTATACTCCTAATAACTGTATTAATCAAAGGCTGCAAACACCTTTGACTAATTAAAAAAAATTACATTGCCTAATATTATCTTAGGAGGACATGTTACCAGTCATAGAACATGCCAGAAATACAATTTAGATGATGCCTATTTGAAGATTCAAAAATGGAATTATTAAGTAGGAAACAGATGAAGCTCTCTGAATAGTATTTTTAATTTATTATTTTATGAGGTAATGTATCTTTGAAGCTTATATCTGTCATTAAGATAATCTGTGATTCATAACTGTTTCTTTAAGGCTCTTTTAAGAAAGGAATCATTCTGGAAGAACATAATGTGGGACTTACTCTTTGTTAGCAAAGTACAGAAAAAAATATAGTGTAATCATCAGCATTTGAGCAAAATATGGAAAATCTTAAACC
Organism: Capra hircus; assembly: GCF_001704415.2. NCBI lineage: Eukaryota > Metazoa > Chordata > Mammalia > Artiodactyla > Bovidae > Capra > Capra hircus. The sequence continues at coordinate 22,201,165 of NC_030835.1, forward strand.
TCCTTGACTCGTGCTTTCATTTTCAACTCTCTCATTTCAGATGATTTGTGGTGAGCCTTTAGCAGGAAGGTTTTGTTTTTAATAATGTGGGTTGTTGACAGGAGCACATTCAAAAGCAATTAGTGATTTCCCTCTTCAAAACAATTACTTCCCTGTGATATTGGAAATGACATCCTGGATTGATTTGTGTGTTGCTCACAGAAAAGTTAGAGAGATCTTGAAAGAACTAGATTATTAGTGCCTCAGGGAAACATACTAGGTCAAGACTGCACTTAAGATAACTGAGGGCAGGCATGAACAGGAACTTTCTTTGACTTATGCTGGTTGGTTTTTCTCTATACTTGGAGCTGTCTCTCTCCCTCTATTATCATTTAAGATTCTTTGTAATTTTTAAAAAATTTTTAAAATTTTATTATTATCATTATTTTTACTTTGCAATATTGTATTAGTTTTGCCATACGTCAACATGAATCTGCCTTGGGTGTACACGTGTTCCCAATCCTGAACCCTCTTCCCACCTCCCTCCCCATACCATCCCTGTGGGTCATCCCAGTGCACCAGCCCCAAGCATCCTGTTTAATTAGAGTACAGTTGATGTACAATCTAAGAGTACAATCTAGGTGTACAATATGTTGATTCAATTTTAGTGGTTATATTCCATACGATAAAACTCCATTTTATAGTTATTGTAAAATATTGGCTATGTTACCTATGGGCTTCCCAGTTGGTGCTAGTGGTAAAGAATCCACCTGCAATGCAAGAGATGTAAGAGACATGGGTTCAATCCCTGGGTCAGGAAGATCCCCTGGAGTAGGAAATGGCACCCAACTCCAGTGTTCTTGCCTGGAAAATTCTGTGGGCAGACAAGCCTGGCAGGCTGCAGTCCATGGGGCCACAAAGAGTTGGGCACAACTGAGTGACTGAGCACCCCCCCGACACCCATATTGTTCAGTATATCCTTGTAGGTTATTTTATACATAATAGCTTGTATCCCTTAAATCTCTGCCTCGATAATGGTCCTTCCCCCTTCCCTCTCCCCACTAGAAACCACTCATCTGTTCTCTGTATCTGTGCCAGCTTCTTTTTTGCTATATTCACTGTGGTTTTTTCTTTAATATTTCACATATAAATGATATCATACAGTATTTGTCTCTCTCAATCTGTCATTTCATTTAGCATAATGCCCTCTCAGTCCATCCATGTTGCTGCAAATGGAAAATTTTCATTATTTTTTATGGCTGTGTATTATTCTATGATATATATCTCTATATAGATATATCCTTTATCCGTTCATCTGTTGATGGATACTTAGTTGCCTCCATATCTTGGCAATGGAAAATAATGCTGCTCTGAACACTGGGGTGCATGTGTGTTTTCAAATAAGTGTTTTTGTTTCTTTCAGGAGTGGGTCATATGGTAGTTCTATTTTTAGTATTTTTAGAAATCTCCATACTGTTTTCCACAGTGGCTGCACCAATTTACATTCCCGTGAACAGTGTAAAGGGGAACCTTGTACACTATCGGCAAAATTGTTTCTTAATGGGGTCTGTCTTCTCCAGTGGATGGTAAGAACGTTAAGTGGGAATCATGGTAATAGTCCCAGGCTTTTGAAAACTACTTAGAGTTCTTCTGTAGAAGCATTTCAAAGGATACTCTACATTCTGAATGTCTATCTTGCTGTTTTCCTGGCTACTCACTCTAAGTTATTTAACTGGAAAAGAGCTTGTTTTTGTATGACGCTTCCCAGAAAATTGTTGAAATTATGCAATCAGTTATAATCTGGGACAATTGTAAAAATATTTAACAACTAGTTAGAAGCACTGACTAAGCAGAATAGACCTTGGCTTAAACAATGGGTACACCCACAGTGATTGCCCCTCTGATTATGTATGAAAAGGGACTTACAGGAAGATCCTGAATTCCTCTGATAGTGGGCAATATCAACTTAGAAATAATTGACTTATCCATTTGCTATGTCCTATTATTGCATCAGCAGTCAATCGCAAGTACACACATACATAGAGTTATTTTTTCCCCATTGCTTGTAAAATCTAAATTAGACCACAGCAATTAATCAAGCTAATATTGTAAAATTTTTATCTCCACACTTGGACATGCTTTCCTACATTTTCTCCTCATCCATTCTTTTTATATTCATCCCTTTTTCAAAACACCTACTTCAGGAAACCCTCCATGCTTTCCCTATATTTATATAAGCTTAACGTACTGGTAAATTCACCTCATAGTGTATCATTACAATTATTAAAGTATCATTCTGTTTTTACATCATTTCATATGAGTACATCTTCTCTTCTTCATTTGACTTAAGGTGTATGTTTTGGTATCTTCCTGCAGTACCTATCATAAGTCTTTTTATAAGAAGCCATTTAATAAATGTTCATTAATTGATCACTAGTGAGTGAATGCCTATTGACTGAGAATCACTTGTATCACAGAGTAGAATATCACTTTTCTATGGTTGTAAAATGGCTGTATTACATAACAGATGTTTAACTTTGGTATCACCAGCATCTAATCTGGCTTAATAAGCACTGAATAAATGCATTTTGGGTTTGATACATATATAAATCTCTTATGATCTGTGTATAAACTGATCATTTTAAAGCAGAGAATAATAATTAGACAGTTTATATCTCAATCAGAGGAAACTCAGAGATTTCACAAAGGTGTCTTTTCAGAATCAGAGGGCTGAGCTCAACCACAATCAAGAGGAATATCTGTTTCAGTTTCTGTCCTTGCCATGAGCTTCTGACTGTTAATAATAGTTTTCTGTTTTAGCTACAGCAGCAGCTAAATGCCTTAGCCAGGAAAGGAATGTTCAGTGTACAGAACTCCTCATATTAGAAAAAATTCCTTTTGTATTAATGCCATGTCATACTCATCTTTCATTAATTAACCTTTAAAAAAAAACCAAAATAATCTAAAATTAAATAAAACAAAACAAAGCAGATAGATAGCAGAGTAGAGTAGAAGAAAGGAAGAGATCATGGATTTGACTTCAAGGCCTTTGACTGCCAAAGCTTTATTCAGTCATCCTGGACAGTATTAACCTCTCTGGACCTTGCTGTCATCAAATGGAAAACAAAAGGGTATACCCTGAGTGATCTTCAAGGCCCCTTGTAGCCTACAGAAACATTTATTTTGTGGGTGCGACAGATGTGTTACTTATATCTTTTCTCTCTGAAGACCTGGTTGTACCTCCTCATGAGCTATTGAAATGTGGTATCTCTTAGCTTGAGTATAGACATGGCATCTGTCCCCTTTCAAAGCCTCAGCACTCTTGTGTGCATCTGGGAAGCTTTGTCCCCTGCATAGTTTCAATTACAATGAGTATTCTTTTTATTTTGGATCTTAGCAAAGACTTCTGCCACTGTGTGACTGTGCAACAACTGCTGTGCACCCCTCCAAGGGTGACTGAAATGATTTCTGCACCTGTCTTATACTTAATAGTATTGGGAGGAGGAAACAGTCTCAACATGCTGGAAAATATTGCATCGTTTCCCGTATTATACTTAGTAAGTCACGGATTTAGGATGAGAAGAAAACCAGCCAATTCATTAAGGGCCCTGACTGTTTCTGTGATGTATGTTCTGTTTATCTAAATGGCCCTGGGGTACATCCAGGTTTATTGTCATTTTAGGATGGGCTTGGAGATGGGATCTCAGAAAAATGTAAGCAGTTTAGTCAGACCAGGTAAGATGAGCCTATTTCTTACTCTCTCCCCCATTTTCTGTCCTCTAGATCTCTTGCAAGTTTGGTTTAAATGTTTCCCATGATAGATAAATATTCTAAATAAAGTTTCAAATAATCCAATTGTATTTTTAGGAAAAATAACACATTTAAGGCTTAGTAAAAAAGAATGAAAGATGATAAAATAAGAGCAGTTAAGACAGATGTTGAAGCTGAAACTCCAATACTTTGGCCACCTGATGCAAAGAACTGACTCATTTGAAGAGACCCTGATGCTGAAAAAGATTGAAGGCAGGAGGAGAAGGGGATGACAAAGGATGAGATGGTTAGATGGCATCACCAACTCAATGGAGATGAGTTTGGGTAAACTCTGGGAGTTGGTGATAGACAGGGAGGCCTGGCGTACTGCAGTCCGTGGGGTTGCAGAGTCGGACACGACTGAGTGACTGAGCTGAACTGAACTGAAGATCTTGGATTCAGGAATAAGAAAGATGAGTTCAAATTCCATTTCTTATCCTTAGAAATAATCGTTTCTTTTTTTTCTTTCTTATTTATTATTATTATTTTTTTTTATTTTACAATATTGTATTGGTTTTGCCATAGTTTCTAGGAACACTAGTAGAAACAGAACAGAAACTGATCTTGAGTGTATAACTTGAAGTTTCTATGTTTCACTTTCCCTACCTTGGAATATGAATAAAGAACACTCATCCCACAGGCTTGTTGTAAGAATTATATTAGTAAGGGAAGCATTTAGCATATTGCCTCATAGTAAACCATTCAAAAGAGATAGTTTTGTGTTTTTGTACTTTTTTTTTTTGTAAGAAAATAGTAGGGAAAAAGCTGACAATGTCCTGTGGTAAATACTATGCAGCCGAGCAAAATGACTTGTATGTGAACAAGCGTCCTATCTAGTCAAACGGAAGCTTACATCCAGAGTTTACTGTGCAGTGACTGTAAGAGAAGTGCCCAGTCATACAAATCAGGATTCACATTCCAGCTGTGATTACACTTCAGTTTCTTTATCTATAAGATGGGTGAATAGCCAACTTACTGTACTGTGCAAAACCTCTGAAAGCTCCTTCCTTGGTCATCATTCAGAGCCCTCCAGGGCTGCGGTTCAATATATGCTTTGTATGTGGCAGTTAAGGCAGCTTGTAATTCAAGAGTGACTTTATAATTTATAGGATGACACTTCTATGTTCCCAGTGCTTATTTTGCCATGTAGGGTCATTCATGCTCAGTCACTCTGTTGTGAGTTTTTCCAGTTCGAGAATACTGGAGTGGGTTGCCAGTTCCTCCAGCAGGGGATCTTCCCAACCCAGGGATTGAACCCAGGTCTCCTGCATTGGCAGGTGGATTCTTTACCATTGAGTCAACTTGGAAGCCAGTCACATAACTGAAAATGGTAATCATTTGCTTAAAATACATGAAATATCTGAAGTGTTATTTTATGGTATGCACTGTATCCCAAACCTCTTATGACTGTTTTTGCAATGGTAAGGAGATCCAACCAGTCCATCCTAAAGGAGATCAGCCCTGGGTGTGCGTTGGAAGGACTGATGCTGAAGCTGAAGCTCCAGTACTTTGGCCACCTCATGCGAAGAGTTGACTCATTGGAAAAGACCCTGATGCTGGGAGGGATTGGGGGCAGGAGGAGAAGGGGACGACAGGATGAGATGGCCGGATGGCATCCGACTCGATGGGCGTGAGTTTGAGTGAACTCCGGGAGTTGGTGATGGACAGGGAGGCCTGGCATGCTGCGATTCATGGGGTTGCAGAGTCGGACACGACTGAGCAACTGAGAACTGAACTGAAGGGAATAAGAGCTTCTCAGGTGGCTCAGCAGTAAAGAATCCACCTGCCAATGCAGGAGATGATGATTTTATCCCTGGTGTGTGCTACAGTGCATGGTGTCACAGAAAAATTGGACACAAATTAGCAACTAAAGATCAACAACAAAGGGAATAACAATCTCTTGTTTGTTGTGAATAAAAATCACTAGAGTTTCAGCATGACTCGCACAAGTGTGCCATTAGTTCACTAGAGACAGTTATTAAGCATGGGTGTGTGTTCAGTCCCTCAGTGGTCTGACTCTTTGCGACCCTTTGGACTTTAGCCTGCCAGGGTCCTCTGTCCATGGAATTATTCAGGCAAAAATACTGGAGTGGGTTGCCATTTCCTCCTCTAGGGGATCTTTCTGACCCAGGGATTGAAACCATTTCTCTTGAGTCTCCTTCCCTGGAGGCAGATTCTTTACTGCTGAGCCATCAGGAAGTCTATTAAACATATACTATATCTTAAATCCTGCCTTAAGCCTGCTTGGACTATAAAACAAACAAACAAACAGAATACATGTTTAAGATACATTTTCCCCTCCCTGTAAAATTTTCCTGTAAGGATGATAATATATGGATATAACTAAATATAACACATTAGAAAATAATAATGACTATAGAAGTAGATAATTATAATGGTAATAATGATAATGATGTACAACTGAAGTTGAGGGAGAAAGAAAAATACTTTCAGCTATAATAATCAGAAAATAGTTCATGGAAGAATTGGATTATGGTGATAAAATATAAGATGAATTTGGCATAACAGAATGTTTCAAGCAGAAGGAAGATGTAAGCAAATCAGTGGTAGACTTTGAGGGAGATGTTGAAAGAATGGTAAATTGTGGTTTTGTTGGAACATAGTGGGATAAGGGTTACACAAGAGAAGCTGAAAGCGTAGGTTGAGCCCCAAATGAGCCTAGTCCTGAGGCGCTGTTAGAAGTTTCTGAGCTGTGATGTGACAAGTTCGCCATGCAGTGTCTGGTTTGGGGACTGACCTCTGATTGTGATCCACTCAGAAATCTAGTAAAATGCTTCTCCATTCCATAGTTTCAGTATCCATTCCTCCCTGCGTGCATTGTTAGCATCACAAAGTATTTGAGAGAGAGATCCTTTTACGTGTGTATTGGGCATGCAGGCCTTGTCAAGTTTGAGGCTGCCAAGTAACTGCCAAGTATAAACAAATAAAGATCATTTTTGTACATTATAAGCATTTGAAATATACATGGTGGTACTCTAGTCATGTTTAATTCTACAGTTGCTGCCAAACAAACAAACAAAAAATTTAACCTAACAGGTCCTAATTATTACATTGGATTTAGAAATTTTTAATTGGATGTAGTAATTGTTAAAGGGAATGTTTACCATGGAATGTTCAGGAATGATGGTTTCTAAACAAATTAATTTTTTAATTTGGAAAGATATATTTAAATAAATAATAAATTACATAAATATGACTATTCTATCAAAGCCTGGGATAAATTTATTCATATTTTTTTGTAAGACAATATGCTTTTTTCCAGTGTGTCATAATCAAATAGCTTTAACAGAAAGGAAAATATCCACAATTTTAATTTATCTGAACTGGAATTATTTGTTTGATCTAAAGATTAATACAGGCATTAAGAGATCCACATTTGACATGTTCTCCTCCCCATTTCACTGAGAACATTTCACTGGAATATGTATTGGACTATTTTGTGATACTATTTATAGATTATCACTGAATTTCTGGAAATTGTTTTGCTTAATTTAGATAGTGGGATCCTAGCAATGAAGGGAGTAAATAACAGGTTGTTATTTAATATTTTCATTATTGTCAGTTGGGGTCATTGCTTATGTGGATTACCAGTCAAGGGTAGAATACCCCATCATTGTGGTATTCTTCCTGTAGATATAAATATTAGAAAGAAAATGATCTATGCTGTAGCTTATGGTTAAACTCCATAAATTCATGACTCTTGGATAAATAATGCATTAATCAAATTTTCCCAAGTAGAACTCTGAGAGCCTTGAAAATAAAAATGGACCAGTAGTTGCAAAATATCACATAACAAATTTTATAACAGCTCTCTTGAAAACTAAATTCCATGTTTTCTCACAAGTACATTTATCTTTTATTCTGTTCTTGATCTAGATTTTTCCTAGATATTATCTGATTCTGTCCATTTCACCTGATGGAAAATACCTTCAGTCAATGTATTCAGCAAACCTTTATAAAAAACCTTTGTTGTGTAATGTGTTATACATCCTGTGCCTCAAAAATGAACTTCTCAGTCATTCTGTTGACAGCCAACCAGTGTGGTGTAATCTGAACACTGCTGGAAGAGCCTTCTGCCTAAAATACATATTCCTTAGTTGGCCAGCTTGGTCTAATGTCAGTGACTAAAAATTTCTCCTTAAGGGATAGCATATTTCATCAAATCAATCTATACTCTTCCTGAATTCATCAGGATTTTTAAAATTTCAAAGATGTGTAGACAGAGAATGAAAGGAAAAGATGGAACCAAGGGTGAGGAAGAGGTTAGTTGCTCAGTTGTGTCTGACTCTTTGTGACCTCATGGAATATAGCCCAACAGGCTCCTCTGTCCTTGGAATTGTCCAGGCAAGAATAATGGAGTGGGTTGCCACTTCCTTCTCCAAAGGATCAGGAAGTTATACCAAAAAGACAAGTTAAAAAGTTCTGAATACTTGTTAGAAATGTCTATCCCTTATTCCTTGGTATTTTTAGCAGGAGAGAGATGGGGGAAATGCAGGGGAGAGAAGGGGATGCTGTGGGCCAGATCAGTTGCATGAAGAAATAGAATGAATGTCCCTTCCCCCACGGGCTCTCGTAAAGAGAACACTGTGTGATGTAGTGAAAATGGTTTCAATAACCTCCTACTAGTAAAGACAGCATAGGATGCCAGTGTCCGTTTCCCAGAGTCCTTCAGTGTAAGGGAACTTATAGCATGAGTCAATAAATGTGGCTCTACCAGATTAGAGAGTAATCAGAAAATAATTGGGCCTCTGTGCACTGTCCTTAGGCCATACCTTAGAGAACTAACGATTTGGGCATTAACACCTTGGCGTGAAGTAGTTTCCAGTTGTTTTTTATACAGCTGCTAGACAGGAAGGCTTTCTAGGAGATTTGCTGGTATGGAGGGCTGAGTAGGAGATTCAGGGCTGAAAAGAAGGGCTACTGGGGGAAAAAAAAAAAGATTGCTTCAGTGTGCCCCTTAGAGCTGGTTCTGTCCATGACTAGACTTTAAAAGTGCAAAATAATTTGAGATTGCATTATATTTATCAATGTAAAAAAAAAAGAAAGAAAAAAAGACAAGAGAAAATTTTGTTGTTGTTTTTCAGTCGCTCAGTTGTATCTGATTCTTTGTCACCCCATGGACTGCAGCACACCAGGCTTCCCTGTCCTTCACTATCTCCAGGAGTTTGCTCAAATTCATGTCCACTGAGGAAATTTTTCACTTGCAATTCCTATCTCCCAGGATGTTCAAGGACTTCCCACTACAGGGATCCTTGGCCATTCTTTGCATAAAAAAAAAATCAATTCTGTGTGTGTAGGGTGGGGGAGGGGTTGGGGTGGAGGGACTAAGATTAGAAATCTGTAGGTCAAAACTACCCTTAATCATGTTTGGGAACGCATGTAAGAATTAAAGATTTTAAAATTAAAAATAAATAAATAAACAAAGATAATCTTAAAAAAAAAAAATATGGGTGAATACCATGGAAGAATGCCACCAGAAGCTGGATTCAAAAGAGAGTACGTTCTTGATGATTCCCTTTATAAAAAGTACCAAGACAGATAAGGCTACCATTTGCAGTTAGAGGCAGCACTAGTGGTTAACCTTTGGAAATAGATCTAGTGACTGGAGGAAACAGAGGGGCTTTTTGGAGTTCTGGGAATCTTCTATTTCTTGATCTAGCTACAGAGAACACAAGAGCTCAGTATCCATTGAGCTATACATTGATAATATGTGTACTTTTCTCTGTAAATATTATATGTCAAGCACAAATTTTGTTTAAGCTATAGAAATGTCTCCCACATAGTAGAATATTGCTAAACTAATTATGCCTCTGCCATCTTTTCTCATCTTCCCAGCACTCAGGAGAGAAATCAGTCACTATTTCCAAGGACCAAGGTAGTTAACATTGGGTTTCAACTCCCTCCCTTCTTCACTTTCTTTCAGTTTGCCCAACAGTCTTTTCACTCCCGTTGCACAGATGTACAAAACTGCATCTAAATAGCATGTTTAACAGTTAATGTCATTATCATCAAATAATACTTTATATTATTAAACAAAATATGTGTTTTTTTTTTTTTTCCAGTTCTGTGCTTATTGTTAACTGGAAGCCCATGCCAAAACTGAACAATAAAGTGGTAGAGAATCAGGGTCTAGATAGGTTTTTCAGGAGTTGTTTGGGGGGAAAAAATCAGAGTAGGAAAGAACATCTTGAAAGTCTGTCATAGAAAGATATACTATATTAGAATGGTATAGTCACTTTTTAACTTCAGACAGTAATTTCTTTCTTATATGCATTAAAGTGTAAAAAAGTCTAATAAGATTTTACACTTCAAAGTCATTAACTAACTGATTAACTAATGAATCTACATAACAGCTGTATGAGGTTTATGTTAAATATCTACCACTTCACAGATCTTGTGTCATTTAGAAACTCTTACAGCTCTTTTCATCTCTGCTCTTTTCAAAGTCTTTGAAAAGAACTAATTATTATCATGTCTCCAGTGAAGGTCATGCATCAGATTTCTCTCTTGAGAAGAGAAAGCTCAATGCTTTATGAAGAAGTGACTTTTCAAAACCAATCAAATAATTCAATGGCTTTCCTGGTGATATGAGTCCAAATTTCAAATATCCTTTCCCACTTGTTATATTTTGTTGGCTTTGAGGAAAAACAAAAATTCACTTGTATGCCTGCATGTAGTAGGTGCTCAGTAAATATCCATTGAAATTATTTTATTGTGACTTTTTGGATAAGTTGCTTTGAATAATTCAGTCATTATTTCATAGACTCAATTAGAGTTTTTGAAAACACAAATATTAATATTGTGTCCCTTTCTTCCAAACACCTAAATTATTTCCCAGTAGAAATGAATTTGCTATTAATTTATACAAACCATTTAATTGCTACAACAGTATGTTTCCTTCAGTACTGAGTGTGGGGGGATGTGGTATGTCCATGTTTGGGAGACAAAAATGAAAAGAAAGACACACAGATAGATGTTAGAGATATTTAAAGAGATATTTTGAAAAGCAATGGTCAGTTCTTCAAGTAACATTTATGAAAAGGAAATGATGCTGAATTATTAGAAAAAGACAATACTAATATCAAAAAATTTTATTCTGATGCTAAACAAAATTGTTATAGAACAAAGCTTAATATGGCAATTTCATTAGTGGATGTTAATAGAGGATTTTCAAATTTCTGGGGACTATTTGGGTTTGATTTAATTTGTTAATTAGGCTCTAGGAATATTTAATCATTTTCTGTAGATTGTGGACTTCTTAATTTAAATGGTTAATATGGGAACTTTGACTTTGCCATTCATATCAACTCACTGTGTTGCGAGGACAACTAGTGAAAGAGAGGAGAATGACTTTTATTGAGCACTTGCTTGCCCACAAACATGTCATCTCAATTTATCCTCAGTTGCCCTGAGATGTGAAGCCCTGTTCCCAGTTTACAGATGCGAAAACTGATTGGATGTCATGCTACTAGTCTAACTGATTCAAAGGCTGTAATATCTCCCCCATGCCAGGTTAAACGAAGTCTTCCATGAACCGATTTAATTTGAATACCTACAGGCCACATCTATCTTAAACTGGTTCTGCAGGTATTTATCTGGGCACACTGATGCACTGATTTAATAAAAACTTAGATATAAGAACCTTTTCTGTTTTTCGTTGTTGTTGCTGGCCCCCTCTTTCAGTCATACCCAGCTCACGCGGCTGGAATTCTGGCTGGCACAGGCAGTGCGGTCGAGGCTGCAGCTGTTCGCATCCCCTCCTCCCAAGCTCATCATGAGTTCTGCAAATGAGCCCTGCAGACTGGTATTGCGTTCTGCAGTTTATTTGACAAATAGCTTTTGTGGCCTTTGATTTTTCATATCACTCATAAATTCTGTCAACAGATGGGCTGTTAGTCAGATTCAAATTCCATACATTTGAAAGGATAGAGCTGAAGATTTCTGCATTGAAAGTGGACTCTACCCTAAAGATTTATTTGCAAATTTTACTGAAAACTGCTTTGAGAGGAACCTAAGATAGTCTCTTGGTGCTGCCTAACTGCAAATTCTTTCCATCCTTGCGCCATAAATCTTGATAATACGTCTTTTAAAATGTGCCTGAGAAATGTATTTCGTGTTTATAGCGCTGGATTTTTAGTGAGTCAAATTGTGCTCCGGCAGTATGTTTGCCTCTCCGCGTTCCGTGTGACACTGGAGGAAAATGGAGACTTCGGTCATTCAGCTGCAGGCTCTGAGAAAGCCTGTTGTAACTGTGCATTTTAATTAACCAAATCAGCTGAGGAAATGTTGTCTCTCAACTGTGGTGTAGCTGTCTGCCTTGTAAAGTACCTCCCTGGATAAACAGAGGACTTCTATTTCTTAAACTGCCTTTCCCCCATGGTCTTTAGGAGTGTTGGGTTTTTTCTTTTTTCTTAAATTACAGGTGGAGAAGGTTTAATTAACTCTAAAATGATTCTCCAGGAAACTCAGTTGCATTTTTTCAACACTTTGAGCTACAGTATAGTTACTGCAGGATGCGTGCTGTGATTGGAGCACAGAGAAACATTTATTAACCTAAATTTTGTTTTGTCATGTTACCAGAGATGGCATCTGCACTTGGGTACAGTTGAAATACAAATTTAAGATCAGATACTTAAAACAAAACAAAACAAAACAAAACAACTAATCAGTGGGCTGCTGTGAGCTGAACGAACAAAATGGGAATAATTTAACCACTGAGTATTTCTGCACAACACACTGCTGGATGTTAAACTGAGTTAAGTATGAGGAGACAGTTGTGGTTGAAAGAGTTATGTGCAAATTTGACCTCTGGAAATATAATTTGTGAGCCTGGTATTGAAAACTGCTGAATACATCCTGCTGCAAAACTTCTTGCCTATGTGATCGGTTATGGGTTAGTTAAACACTGAGTTCCTTCATTCAGCTATTAACCATGCAGAATATTTTGAACCTATAGATTAGTGATTTCAGAACAGTGGTTTTTCATGTCTTCAAACTATGTGCCATGGAGTCCAGGGCCCTCGACCTGATCTAGACCAAGCAGATTCCAGTACTGAAGATTAAAAGTAGAACAAGAACTCAACCGCTTCTTATATTTCTTTCTTTTAAACAATATTAGAAACAAAATTTTTTCTTTTTAAAATTAAACACACAGTATCTCTTAAGCAGGAGAGATAAAGGTTAGAGGTAAAAAATGATGGAAATGTTGGTAGTAAAAACCTGGAGTTGATAACTAATCGAGAGACTAAGGAATGTAGTCTTTGGGATTTACAAATATACACAGTTGATACTATGTATAAAATACACAGCTAATGAGAACTCACTATATAGTTCCAAGAACCTTACTCAGTGCTCTGTGGTGACCTAAATGGGAAGAAAATAGAAAACGTGGGGGGATATGTGCGTGCATGTAGCTGATTTACTTTGCTGTACGGTAGAAACTAACACATCATTGTAAAGCAACTATACCCTAATAAAAATTAATTTTAAAAAATCACTGAAAATACAATTAAATTAGCTTAGGGTTTCAAATAGAAGGTAAGAAAATGCACTGTGAAGTTCTCAAAAACCCTCATAGTTACAAGTTTTATGACTAAAGAAAGGTTTCATTTCAATTCTCTTAGTACATACATATGTTCCAAAAACGAATCTGTTTCGTTGATGGCAAAGATTACCATGGTCCAGAGACTGAGTGATACCTTACATGAAAAGAAATACCTGGATGTTCTGTTATAATAAATCTTCCCTGCCTTTATAATGACAATTAAAATGTGACTTAAAAGTATATTAGAGAGGGATATAATTTCTATTTCTGAAATTAAACTACAATTTACAAAATTATAGTTTTTCATTTCTAGAACTAAATAAAGCTGTTGAACACAAATAGATTTTTGACTCCCTTTTGAATTAAATTATTAGACTGTGTTATCTTAATTATTGTTTTCTAAAAGAAAAAAAGCCATTAGCATTAGTTAATTTTCCTATTAACCCCGTCAGAAGGTACATAGTCAAATAGTATAAATTGACTTATTGATAAAAGTTGGATAGAGGGAAAAATTGAAAGATATTTTAACTGGTGATGAGAGAGAGAAAAGAAACTCAGTGGAAAGGTGTAAGATGACGAACAGAAAGGAGGAAAGGAAACACCCATCAGCTGGCAGATGCTTCAGTCCTCCATAATCAGTTGTGCCTTCTGCCTAATCAGTGTTCAGGAGGTTAAAAACAAAAACTGAGCATTTCTAATTGTCAACTTCTAAGTATTTGATGTTCAGTCTTCAGTAGAATAGTTACTTTGAAAATGTGTATAATGAGTAAGCCGAAGACGTCTGACTTGGTCTCTGTGATAGTGTAGGGTAGTCACTTTATTTGGCAAGAGGACAGACCTTGGGACATGTCTAAGGCAGAAGCCTAGTGGCACTAGGCATGGGATCAGGAGACATCCACGCTAAAGAGAAAAGGACCTTTCCCAAGAAGTGGTGGATTTGGGCAGTCACAAGTATATGGCTTTTACAACAAAAGTTGACTATCCAACCTTCACTAAAATCAAGATATATTCATTCTTTGAATTAAATATTCTTTATTTGTCTCACAATACTTTTTAGCTCTTAGTCACTTTAACATACCAGCCAAAATGGTCATACTTTTGGCAACAATCAAAGAAAAATTGTTGTCAGATTATTTACAACATAGAAGCAATTTAAATCTAAGTATGAATCTTGAAAACCATATTTTTGTAAGAATAATTTTTGAAATCAACTGATAAATGAGAAGAGGTTAACAGGAGGACCTGAAAGGGAGAGGAAAGTCATTTCTCATAAAAGAAATAGCTTGCATAAAGGCATAAGATAGGAAAGCACAAAGGTCCGTATAGTCAAAGCTATGTTTTTTCCAATGGTCATGTATGGATGTGAGAGCTGGACCATACAGAAGGCTGAGCACTGAGGAATTGATGCTTTTGAACTATGGTGCTGGAGAAGACTCTTGAGAGTCCCTTGGATTTGCCAGGAGATTAAACTAGTCAATCCTAAAGGAAATCAACCCTGAATATTCACTGGAAGGACTGATGCTGAAGCTCCAATACTTTGGCCACCTGATGCTAAGAACTGACTCATTGGAAAAGACCCTGATTCTAGGAAAGGTTGAAGGCAAAAGGAGAAGAGGGCGGCAGAAGATAAGATGGCTAGATAGTATCATTGACTCAATGGACATGAATTTGAGCAAACTGGAAGACAGTGGGGGACAGGGGAGCCTGGTGTGCTGCAGTCCATGGGGTTACAAAGTTGCACACGACTTGGCAAGTGAACAGCAACAAGGAAAGCACATGCTACTTCAAGAACTGGCCAGTGTTAGGGCAAGGGGAATGGTGTGGGAATCAAGGTAAAGATGTCATTGGACTTTGATGGGAGATTAGGACTTAGGTTTTATATACCATGTTACTCTTCAGTATTAACTATATGCCCCTGAGGTTTTGGCAGTTAAGATTCTATTTCTTGAAAGTCGGCCAGATATGTTTTTTATTCCATACAAAAATAGATAGGGCTTCCATTGTGGCTCAGCTCGTAAAGAATCTGCCTGCAGTGTGGGATACCTGGGTTTGATCTCTGGGTTAGGGAGATCCCCTGGAGAAGGAAAGGCTGGGATCGCAAAGAGTTGGACATGACATAATGAAATACAGCTATTAAAGCATACTGTTGTACAGAAATTTTAAGCAATTTG
The DNA here is from genome assembly GCF_001704415.2 of Capra hircus. Taxonomy (NCBI): domain Eukaryota; kingdom Metazoa; phylum Chordata; class Mammalia; order Artiodactyla; family Bovidae; genus Capra; species Capra hircus. The sequence continues at coordinate 22,216,690 of NC_030835.1, forward strand.
AGCTAATGAAGTGAAGGAGTAGGTTACAGTTATGTGCCAAGCTTTATACTAAGTGATTTTTATCTAAGTCATCTCATTTAATCATCATAGGATCTTTGTGAGTATTAAATTAAATAATTAAATTTAATATATGCAGTGTGCCAAAACAAAGTACATAAAGATATTTAAGAAATGCTGATTCTTTGCCTTATTGTGACAATCCTGTTATTATTATATTATTTTATACATTTTCATTTTTGAGATGAAGAAGCTAATAGTCAATATTATGCAGTTATTAGGTCCCAGAACCAGTCAAACTGGTTCATCCTGGATTCATAGCCCAAGTTCTGTCTTGTATGTAGTATTGTCTCTGTAAGGAGAAAAATAAAGAGAATCCTGTGTATAATGGTAATTCACTGAGAAGATCTCTCAGACTATAGTTTACTGAATGAAACATGAGTTATTTGCCCTGCCTTGGTTCTTGTGGGAAGGCCCCACTTCATGTTTGAGAAAAATATAGTGATATCTACGAAGAATGATTTCAGAGGGGCTGGCAAAGCATCTTTACCCTCAGAAGCATAACCCCAGCTCTTAGTATATGACTTTGTTACCTTTAGCAAAAGGTTTTTTTTTTTTTTTTTTCTTTTAATCTCAATTAAAGTGTGAGTGTCCTTGGAAGGGCTAATGATACTAATCGAGATCTGAGGATATATTTTGAGTAAGGAGGACAAAACCGAGAGCCCTAGGTAGTCCTGGATGGAGGAATTTCAGTGTGCAAAATCCTAAGTGGAGGGAAGGTCTGGGAATGGGAGGCAGGGAAGATGGAAGGCAGACACCTCAGACTTGGCTAGATTGTACTCTAGGGACAAAGGCAGTCAGTTTGTCTGATCACTCCAATCACAAAAGTGATGAATTGCCCTGTGACTTTCTGACAGGTTCAAAATTTGAGCGGGGTTTCTAGCAAAGCCAGCAGTGTTATACATCAAGAGAACTGGGAAAAGATCTTCAGGCACAGAACAGAACAACTAAAGAACAAACAAAAGAAACCTCTGTGTTAGAAGTCAAAACGTTTCAGAATTGTGAAGTTTAAGTTTAAGAATACGGTGGTAAATGTGGAGAGTAAAACAGATGTCAGGAAAGTGAAATAAAGAATGTCCACTATTTACTATCACTGTTAAGATTAAGAAATACAGAACGTGAGCTTTGGACTCTATGTTTTGTCTGTCTTGGCCTCTCTTTTTTAATTTATAACTAGCATAACGCTTTTGCATTTCAGTGTGAACTAAGAGAGATCCCACACATCTCTGTGCGTTAGGCCATAAAAACAAGCAAGGTGGAGCCCATAGAAACATACATGGATTTTTACATTTTACTACTCAGTTCTCCCCATAAAAGTCCATAGGACTAAGTGCATGCTGCCTTTTAATGACATAAAATAGGCCAGAGTGGGTGCCACAGATGGGGAAGATGACTATACTGGCAGATTAGAATATAACTAGCAAATGGATATCCTAATGGTAACTTACTGGAATTCATTTTCTAATACAGGCTGGAGAAGTATACTTTGGTTTGAGAAGCCTTGTGTAGGTAGGGTGTGAATGATTTTAGGGCAGTCCTATAAAGAAGGGGCAAGATTTAGGATTAATGGGTGAAACTTGTCAAAGAAAAGAGTCAATATAGAGCCTCTGTTCTTAATTAAAAAACACATATATAAACGTTCCTGGCACATAATAAGTCAAGTATGTAAAAATATATGTACACATAAACAAATGTATGGTAAAATGTTAATAATCATAGGAAGGATAGGGATTCTTTTTTTTTTTTTTTTTTCCTAAGCATCTGAAAGAGTCCTAGCTTGGTGGAAAACACAAAATATATATGTAATAGGGCCTCTACCATATTAAATAGATCTTTAATTATTCCATTTAATTTAGTTCAGTTATGTTACCTAAACTTTCTTAGGATCAATGACAATACTCCAACGAAATATTTATAGCCTTTAACTTTGAAATTTCATATAAATTGTGCAGAATCCCTTTCATAAACCATTGAAAGACAAGCCAACACTGATCCTTAAGTGCCTGGTTAGCTTTCAGATTTCTTAGAGAGTTTATAGGAGCTTCCCTAGTGGCTCAGGTAGAGTCTGCCTGCAATGCAGGAGACCCAGGCTTACTGTTGTAAGTTATCCCAGGTTTATTAGAGACTTTAAAGTCACTCTACTACTTCAAGATCAATGTGGTACATTCTCTAAGTCTTCTTTAAACATTCTTGTAAGATGCTGGTTGATGGCATCAAAAAGGGGGTAAGCATACTTGTTCTTGCAGAGAGTATAACAGATCAATATTAAAGCTAAGAAGCCCTTTTTAACTACACATATGGACCCCCAATTTGAAGCCATGAAGTAAGCTACTTACTATACTATATAGCCTCACTATCTGAAGACATTATCTTTTTACCTCTGCTTCATCAATAAGTTTGAACCCCAAGAATGATGAATAAGGATTTATACTTAATTGAAATCCTTTTTTGCTCTTTACTGGCAAATGTATTTTATACCCTGAATAGATGTAATTAGTGCAATGAAGCTTTAACAGAAATTGCTCTTGCTAACTGTAGTCTTTGCCTTATCATTGTATTTGTGAGGCCCCCCAAATTTGCATTTCATCCCTGCAAAAGACAAAACTCTTGATTGTTGGTAGGTGGTTTTGAATGATGACATGAGTTGAGTATTCTCATGGATAAAGTCCTATATTTTGTTTCTAGGAGTCAGTTAATTAAAAAGAAAAACAGCATAGCTCAGCTGGTAAAGAATCCACCTGCAATGCAGAAGCCCCTGGTTTGATTCCTGGGTCAGGAAGATCTGCTGGAGAAGGGATAGGCTACCCACTCCCGTATTCTTGGGCTTCCCTGTGGCTCAGCTGGTAAAGAATCCACCCGCAGTGAGGAAGACCTGGGTTCCATCCCTGGGTTGGGAACATCCCCTGGAGAAAGGAAAGGCTACCCACTCCAGTATTCTGGCCTAGAGAATTCCATGAACTGTATAGTCCATGGGGTCCCAAAGAGCTGGACTTGACTGAGTGACCTTCACTTTCACTTGCAAGATGTAGTACCTTGCCAGATTGGTAATTAAACTATATTTCTTCTTTCTTCTACTGATAATCAGAAGGCACTGTAGAGGTGGTTTGTAAGCTGTAGACGAAAGGGAAAAGGTCAGCCAGACTTACATTTTGCTTTATGGTCTAATTTTTAAATTGAAGATACGATGCTCCTTTGAGTAAGTTGACTAATTGTGTTGATTTATATGAACGAAGACTTTTTTGTGTTATATAGGAAGTAGGGAATAATGTAAAAGTGGGAGAAAGGAATAGACTTTTTTTTTTTTTTCCTGGAGCAGGGGAAATGAGAGTCCCTGAAAGTAAAGTATAAAGAATTGTCAAGAAAGTTAACAAATTTCATTACAACATTTTCTGGATAGGTTAAGCCAGAAGCTCCTTTTCCTTTTTTTTTTTCAATAAAATGGATTGTTTCTGCTTGGTCTTAGCTCTTGTTCTCTCTGTGTTCCTTAAATTCTCCTTACATATTCAAGATACCCAACTCAAGCACATATGCCAATAGTTCTATGAAGGTAGAGTTGCATACAACTTCAAGATGTGGTTTTTTTTTTTTTTCCATTGAAAAACCACCATCCTCTCTCTATTCTCGAAAGATTTCACAGAAAAAGATTTCATAGACACTCAGCTGTCAGGGAGGAGGAACAGTTCTCTACTTAAATTATAAGAAGTTTGGGAATACATCTGCTGCCTCATACTTGGTAAGAAATGCTTCATTCAGTAGAGAAAGATTTTTGATTACATTGGTCATTTGTTTTTTGATGAAAAGAAAGCCCAGAAAGAGTACTCTTAAGGTTTTAATTTTTCATCAATGAATAAGTTATTACTCATAAAAAGTCTTTGTATTTTTATGCTACTTTTTTAATCTGGTGATTTTCAATAGCAATAACGAATAGATTAAAGCCAATAGTAATTGCTATACTGGAAGGAAATTTTGGATACTCTTTCATTGGGGGGAAAATAAAACAGTATATGTCGTGTAATTAATACCTAGAATATGTGCTAACCCCATGTAACATGTTAGAAGCAATTACTTTTTGCTCAATAATGATCAATAAGATACATTTGTAAAGTGTGAAGTCATTAAGGGCTCAAAATAGTGCTCCTGAAGAGGGGAATAGGGCAAGTAACATAAGTAACCCAAAAGCTTTTGTTGTCATGACATTTTGGGGGACAAAATTAGAATTTTGATTTAGTTGGATAACCTTTTGATTCACTGTTCTCTGGTTGGTATCTGTTTATGTTTATTGTATATTATGGTCATTATTAATAACTCATAGACTTAGATAACATTGAGTGGAAGAAACTTCTTTATGGAAAATAAAGATCAAAGACAAATTAAGTTCTAGACTCATGGCCAAGTCTCAGAATTCATATTAATGTAAATGGACTTTGGTTTCTGTTACACAGAGATTAGTAATGTCTTTCTAGCCCAGGCCAAACACAGAACACCTGCAAACATAGCTGATCACCTTAATAAATGCTCTTTGAAAATAGTAAGTAGATGACATTGTAGAGTTTACAAAGTATTGCTCACGTTTTGTCCTCCCAATAACCATATGAAGTCAATAATGTTTGCCCGTTTTACAGATGGGAAACATCAAGTTCAGAAAAGCTAAGGGATTTCCCCAGGATTACCTGATTTGCAAATGTCAGAGAAATTTGAATTTAAGGCCCATACAGTGCTCTGTTATATATGGCTGTGATATTTTCCTTAAATCAAAAGAATCATAAACTCTTTTCATGCAATTATCTCTGTAGTATTTCTACTGTATTCTCCTGACTATAAAATCACTGATGATTTTGGGGAGTAGGCAAAAGTGGGTCTAATTCTATAGGCAATTATGGTTAGCTTCCAGAAACTCTGACTTTCACCGTGTTATTTTATTAGTTCTCAAGAGTCATTTAATACAGCCTATTTAGCTTCCATTAGTTCTGTTTTTCTTATGACATTTGTAATTAAAATTCACTGATATTATTTTTCACGTTAATAGTTTCTTCCAGCTGCCTCTAATTTTTAACATAGGTAGCTAACAGAATGCAAGTATAGAAAAACTCTATGGGTTTGCTACAGATCCAGATTCTAGTGAGAATCCAGGGGAGAGGGAATAAAAGAAGCATCGCTGTTTCTGAATTTTTCATTTCTCATGGCTCAGTTCTCATTTGTCATGTCTGGAACTCATTTTGTCTTAGTCTTCATAGCCTGATGCTTGTTTCTGATGCTGGTCTAATCCACACTTTAAATAAACTATTTAAGTTCTCTTCTTGGTAAATGTCAAGGGAAGAGAAGATACTTCATGCACCTTCAGCATCCTAAAATCCTTGCCAGTTCTACAAATTTGACTCTGCATTCTCCTTCCCCAGAAGGAGAGCATAATTTCATTATCTATGAATCATCTCCCCTTAGACTGTAACATCATTGTCAGAGAGCCTAATAGAACCAGTGTTCAGCTGACTGAAAAGGGAGAGAGAGGGAGAGAGCACTGGGGCAAAGAACAGGTCACTGCCCTGATCAACAAACTGAAGCATTCTAGAGCCGGAAGGGGAGGCCTCCCTTATTCCACAGCTCAGATACTCCTGCCTGGTAAATAACTGATCCTGGTTCTTTCAATATTAATATTGAAATTTGTTTTCCCCAACCTAAATTACATTATATTTTAGTATTCTGCCTATGTAAAAACTCTCACCTAATGATATTTGTCCAATGCCAATGATTTTAAATACTTTAAAGTATTTCTTATCTATTTTTTGTTATGTTATTACTTGCTCTTCATCTTAGGACACTTATTTCTAGCCCTTAGTTCCAATTCAGTAGCCTCTGGGCATTACTAAGTCAATATACAAAATGTAACTTCAAAATGTTACCCTATAACTATGTTTCCAAGGGGGAGGAATTAAATAAAAGTAAAATCTGATTCATGGATCAAAAACTATATGTTGAAAAACCACACTTACATAGGAATTTAGGATGAAAACGAATAGAATGTTTGAATAGCTGTGGTTAGTCTAACCAGCCACTGGAGGTCACTGCTGCTCCACAGAAATACAATTTATTGCCTTCCTGTCTGGTTAGGTAGTTGGTTCACCAAATTAAGTCTTAAAAAAAAGGTTTAAATTATTTGAAAAGATGTAATGTCAACATCTTTAGAAAATATAAACTAATTTAAAAGGAATATTTCTTGGATAAGTATTGCTCAGAAGACTGTGACACTTGGAATATATTTCCTCCACGCTGCGGTAGGACTATGTGTACTGGGACTCATAAAAATTAGAAAAAAACCCCATACTTTTCAAAGACTGAACTGTATTTCCTCTCTCTCTGGTAAGGCATTCAAAGACTGAATCCATTCTGGATTGACGTGTCTCTGTTGTATAGTTCAACAGGTCAGGCTGTTTATTTAACTGTTGTCTAGTTGGACACAACATAAATTTGGGACAGAAAATGAAATATCAACTAATATGCACTGAGTTTAAAATACTTGTGAAAATAGATTTATGGTTTGCAGTCCAAAATTTGCCGTGGGGTGGGTGTGAAGACGACTTTTGAGCAGAACATTTACCAGTCAGTTTTGTTAAATTTGTAGTGGTGAACTAGTAATTGTCTAACCTACAAGAATTAGATACTGAGAACTAGAGATGCTTCATTCCCAAAGAGAGGAAAAAGAATTTTTTTAATAATTTCATGTCCTGAATCAAAATTACTTTTACAATCTAAGGAATTTTATTTTGGTTCTTATCTAGTATTAAATTTATATATAGCTAAAGTTAAGCATTAAAAAATGACCAGCCTTCAAATTTTGGTTATTCATGTAACCTTAACACACCAAGTGGTTTTGAATTTTAGAAACACTTTTAAAACAACAAGCATATTTTATATATACTAGCAGTACCACAGCATTGAGAATTTTCAAAAATTTCAAAATATAAAGATAAATATACATTGCCTAAATTTATTTGGTACCCATGACAAATGAGGCAGAAGTTCAAGTCAAAGAATAGAAAGGGGCTTTTTCACTTTAACACTGCATTTAATTAATACAATCATCTTTAGTACAGGTAAAAATGAGGCTGACCAAAGAAAATTTCTTTTTTTTAGATGAAATATGTATTTACTGACATTTTATGAAAAATGTAAAATTACAACTTCAGTGAAAAACATCACAGTAGGTTCAGTCATCCAGTTGTTCATAGTACTGTGAGGAATTATCTGCATTATTAATCAATTGGGAATCTGGGACTATTTGCAATTAATAAATGTATGTCTAATAGTTATCCATGGACAAATATATTATAGCTATGATGCTTCTCTGAACTGGTATCTATTAAGATTTAATCAAAATCAAAGTACCTTGAAAAATCTACTTTAGATGTTCCTTTTTCCTTATTGCTTATAAAAGTATGATTTTTATAATCTGGCTTCTTTGCAATTATATCTCATGGTGACTTGCCTAGATTTTTCCTCTCAGCATATGAAAAGCCTCCAGACTATATAAAAATGCTGGTAAAAATAGCCATTTACTTTTTCTTTTTTTTTTTGCTGCAGTGATTCTGTTTTGAAAGAACAGGGGCATGGTTAAAGATATAAGGCTTGACAAGTCAAATTAAATGAAACAGGCTCAGTGTTGCAATTTGTGATTTTCGCTCCTATAATGGAATTGTTCATTTTAGAGAATGAAAAGCAGACTAAAGACATTTTTCTAAAATCGAAATGAACTGTAGTCAAAGTTACTTAAATACAGAAGCTATGATATTTGTGCTGCAGTCAATAAACTTTCACCATCGACATAAACACATGCATGCAGCTTGCATATGGCCAGCAGGGTCTGTACAGAATCATACTGATGAATGGAATTCACAATAGAGATGAACATGGGGACACTGTAACATCAGCACTGTAACATCAACAATAGAGAGGCCAAAGACAGCTGACATGGGGTTGGTCTTTTTTCTTGTAAGATTTATTTTATCTGATTAAGGTGTTGTCAAAACTATCCTTTTCAATGGGTGGTGGAAATTGAGTCTTAAAATGTGTTCTCTACGCCTCTGAATGAAATGTCAGTCAGCAGGGGACTGGCATGTGTGCGGGGCATAGAGTGAAACACAACAGGACAGCCTGACAAATCCCAAACAGAACAGACTGAGCTCATGATTCCACTCCCCACATTAGGGTCCTAAGAGAGCTGCAAAGAGAAATTCTGGTGAGCTTCTAACCACATGCGTTTAGCAAGCTGCATTCTCATTTGCAAGCCTCATCTCTGAAAACTTAAGGTGAGGATGTGCGGAAAAATCTGCCTCCTCAAATTTGCCTCTTGCCTATTTTATTTATTTATTCATTCACTCATTTTGGATATGTGGAGGCTAAAAGAAACTGACAGTGAAACCTCTACTGTGATTTTTACAGAGATGGATTTCAGAGATAAGGCTTCAAGTCTAAACTTTGTGTTTTTACTGTCTCCTCACATTTTGCAGTCATCTACTTGCAACAATTTAACCCTTCCACAGTTTTCCTCAGGCTTGCTTTATTGTAATTCAAACACCTCTGAAAACTGCTTCTGGTGCTGCTTTAACAGAGCACCATCTTTCATTATTTTCCTGCAATTTTCTTTTTAAGCTAGGTGTTGTTTTAAGACTGCCCCTAAATGTTCTTATAATCAAGTCATCTCCTAGAATCAGTTTCAGCTCCAAGTACCTGGGATCATTCAGGTTTTCCTTGATTTACCAATGAACTGCAAACCTTCTAAAACTGTAAATTTGGTCCTACTAGACGGAGAGTAACAGCAGATGTGAGGGATCACTTATGAAAGAAGTTTTATCTTAAAACAAGTGTGACATTAATGGAATCAATAAAAGGTTGTACACAATAGGCATTATATTAAACCAGAATTCAAGCTTCACATTGATTGTGGTATTTAAATTTCAGTGGATTAACTATGTAGGAAAGGAAAATGACCCGTATTATGAATGCACTAAAACAGACGGGAAGGAAGGACTTTGCCAGCAGAGGGAGAGGGAGAGGGATGGGGAGAGGGGCACCACGTTCCCTTTATAGTCACCAGAGTTCAATAAAGCACCACTTATTTCCCAGCTTTTAAGAGCGCTTTTATCACAATGGTTCATACCTCACACTCCCTGGAGCCTGATTTGCTATAGGTGCAGGGTCCCGTCCCATTCAGCAGCATCTCGCTGGTCTCCGTGTTGGTAGGTTTATAATCTACGTAAAATTCCTGGGTGCTGGGAGTCATTTGCTTTAGGGACTGTCTTTTCTTTTTCCTGTGCCTTCTCATGAGGGAGCGCTGCTGCAGCTGCTTCATGCTGGCAGGATACCGCTTCCACGACACATAGATAACAAGCAGGATGACAAGCACAGACAGGAAAAGGGCCACGCTCCCTGCGATGATTTTATGAAAAGAGATGTGCTCAGTGTCAGCATCAGTCTCTGGGCCAGGCTCCGTGGCTCCCACCGTGGGGGGCAGAGGGGGTTTGCTTTCATGCTTCGGCCTGGGGAGCTTGGGCTTAAACGTTGGCTTTGGGAGCGCCCTGGCCAGATCAAACCTCTCGGTGGTACTTCTGCCACAGATGCTGTAGTTCTTCACTGCATCAATCACATTCACTCCTTGCAGCTCTTTGGGACTGGCACAGATAATTGTATTCTCTCTCAGTCCTTTAAAACTTTTCAGCCAGTTTACCAGGGAACAGATATTTCTGCTGCATTCCCATATATTCCCGGCAAGACTGATGTCATTGAGGGATATCCAAGAATCCAAAATCTCTTGACCAATAAATGTGAGCTTGTTGGAATCCAGGTTGAGGCGCTGCAGATTTGGGACACACTGGAAAACACTAGGTCCACTAAAAGCTTCGATCTCATTGCCTGATAAATCAAGCCTTTGTAATGAGCTCCAGGTCCAGGACATGGTCTGTCCTATGACACTGATTTTATTCCACTGCAAGTAAAGGTTCTGAAGGCTCACCAACCTTGGAAAAAGGGCCAGATTGAGCTTAGAAAATTGATTGTGCTCCAGGTGAAGTTCTTTGAGTCTGATCATACCAGCAAAGACATTCCTGGCTAAACTTCGGATCCGGTTATATCCCAGGTCCAAAAGTTCCAGGTTGCGGCAGTCTTGGAATATTCGCACTGGGATGGTTCTCAGGGAGTTAGACCGTAAATGTAAACTCAGCAGCTTTCGCAAACCCCGAAACTGTTCAGATCCCAGAGAATGCAGCTGATTGTAGGACAGATCCAAGTTCCGTAAATTTGTCACAGGTCTGAAGGTATTGTTGAGAAAATAGGAGATTCTGTTGGAACTCAGAATCAACTCTTTGAGTCTGCGTATTCCATTAAAAGCATTCTCATCAATATTGCTGATATGGTTATGGTCAAGGTACAGCCAGGTGAGCTGGTTGAGCCCTTTGAATTGATTATACTTAAGTTTTTGAAGGCTGTTATAGCGAAGGGACAAACCTAAGCAACCAGCAGATATACTTGAGGGTATCTCCTGTAATTTCTGAGATTCACAATATACCATTTTGCCTTCACACCTACAGCCCTTGGGGCATCCTCGTTCAGCAGAAGAAAGCATTGTCAGTAAGACAGTGGGGGCTATAACCAGTGCTACAGCTGATCCGCTCAGTAGCCTAATTACATTGAAACCTGGAAATAAAAACAACTTAGAAAAGTTATCCCCCCAAAAGAGAATTAATGTATTTTTTTAATCAAGCAAAAATAAGTATATATTTTCTTTTTTAGAAATTTAAATGTCTAGAGCAATATTTAACATCAAATATCATCTCCTTATCATTTAAAGAGAATTCTTTAGGCTTTTTTTTTTTAATAGTTAAGCAAGGAAACATGTTCACTAAGCAGTTGAATTTATAGTCTTAGAGCAGAACAAGGTAATCTCTACAATAATTAAGGCAGAATTAATATACAGACTAGTGGATTTTTTTGTTTTTGTTTTTTTTTTAAGAAGAAAAGAAGAAAAATGACAAAACATACCCATCCTTTGTATTGTTCAAAGGTCGTCCTTAGGTCTTTTGCTTTGGCTTAGGGGGCCACTTGCATGACAGCCCCTGTCAGCTGCTCTGTAGTGAGTCAGGGCTCGCTGACACCCAGGAAGAAAAATTGGACCCCTTGGGAGATGGACCGATTTTGGAACATTATTCTTTGCCAGCCACGCAGAACACTCCAAGAACAAATAAATCCCAACACCGCATTCGCAGCAGAACATCAAAATCTTCCTAGGTAATAGGATCTTCATGGATATTACGTTTTTGCATCTTTACAGTTTTTTTTTGGTGGGGGGAGGTGGTGTAAAAAAAAAAAAAAAAGCTTCTACAATTTCTTCTTATCAGAAAGCAAGATGTATTCCTTCAGGCAACATGAAGCTACCTGAGCTGCCACATCTGTATTCCATAGCCCAGCATTTCTGGTGGCGAGCACCCAGTTCAGCCACAGAGCTGCGTTGGAGCCCAGAAGGCAGGAGAGCCCCGTATCGCGCACACGCTCAGCTCACTTCTGCAGACTGTCATTCTGAAAGCTGCTCAGACTGTTGCTTTGGTTTCAGTGAATGCAGTCTTATGTAAAGCTGCCCCCAGTGGTGAAGAACATTATGGGCATGTGCAGAAATGTCTCTCTTTTATCTTGCAAATGAGCAGGCTCTCTGCTGGAAAATGAATGATTCTTTTGGGTGGCTCAATAGGAACTGAATGGTCACCGTAATCAATAACTAGCAACATTTTCTGTAATTTCCAAGTCTTGTTTTACAATTTGGCAACGTCTTTATTGTCTGCATCCACTTAATCGCTAAACATGTGCTGCCCAGAGTTTTTCTGGAGCTGGACATGAAGTTCACAGACCGAATGTCAATTTTTCTTAACCTCAACGTAGGCTTGGAACTGAAATTTATAAAATGAATTATTGAGCTTTTCACAGAGAAGCATTAACTGCCTGCCCATTTGACCTCTTGGAGTCACAATGATTATATTATACAAGATGTCTCAGGATGCTAGCACACGTACATTTTGGAACAGAGAGGATAACTAATGACATATAAAGTAATGTGTCCAATAACCTTTCTGGTTTTCCCACAAAAGACATAATTGATTTAATTGTTTATGACCTGGTTTATTGTTTTTGTTGCTGTCATTTTATCTTTTTTTTAGTTAGAAGAGAAATAAGCCATGTTTAGTGTGAGTACAAGAATCAAGAGAGCATTTGGTTCAGTTTGTTGATGCTGCTGGTATTTATTACACTAATATTTATTGAGCCATTTCTAAGACAGCGTTTCAATGGGCTATCTTACTCTATCTGGAAACAATATTATGATGTAGATCCCATTATACCTTTCATTTTAAAGATGAGGAGACTGAGACTGGGAAAGGTACCTTGCTCAAGGTCATATGATAAGTGGTAGGACTGAGATTCAGAACCATCTCTCTCTTACACTTGAACCTCTAACCACTAGATGATCCTGTTTGAACAGCATTGTTATCGACGCTTTAAAATGAGTCAAATGAAAATTAGCCTGATTAAGTCATTTTGGCAAAGAAGCTGTAATGAAATAAAATTCTTGATTTCTACAACAGGTTTGCATAAACTTCTTTGATAGGAGTCTTCTAATAAGTATTCTAAAAACTAAAGAGGAAAGGCGTAGTCTAGTGATTAAGAGGATGAATTTTTGCACCTAAGTTCAAATCCTGACTGTATTTTATCGGCTCTGTAACGTTGACTATGTTTATCATCCTTTCTATGCATTAGTTTTGTCTTCTACAAAATGGGCATCATAACAAAATTCCATTTAATAGAGAGTTTGAGAATTAAGTCATCTCCATATCTGTAGAGTATGGAGATGACATAATCTTAGACTAGTATGTGGCACTTAAAAAGCCTGTGTTAACTGTTATTTGAATAATATCAACTTTCCTATACTTGCTGCTATTGCATGTTATTTAGTATTGAATAGTGACTGTCATTAACTCACAAAGAACTATTTCACTGAATATTTTTTGTATTGTTTATAATGGGTTTCTGAGATGCTCTCAGTCTTGCCTTCTTTGATGAGAAGTGTTCATAAATCTCCGTGGACCCTGTGGGAGAGGGAGAGGGTGGGATGATTTGGGAGAATAGCATTGAAACATGTATAATATCATATAAGAAACGAATCGCCAGTCTAGGTTCAATGCAGGATACGGGATGCTTGGGGCTGGTGCACTGGGATGACCCAGAGAGATGGGGAGGGAGGTGGGAGGGGGGTTCAGGATTGGGAACACGTGTACACCCGTGGTGGATTCATGTTGATGTATGGCAAAACCAATACAGTATTGTAAAATAAAGTAAAAAAAAAAATTGTAAAAAAAAAAATGAATATTTAAAGTGGACCGTAACTCATAAATAATGTTTGATTTTCTTCAACAGAGCAGAATATGGTAACATCTGCCCCACTGAGAAAACCATTTTGTTTAAAAATAAGTGGTAATTTAATTTTTTCTTTTTAAGTTTTCCTTGCTAGTCTTTGTTAGGTGAATTGACTGTGGAAAATCATGGAAAGCTTTCATATTTTCAAAGGATGAGAGGCTCGGTAACAGTTATGATAAACAAAAGGGGCCCCCTAGGTACAGTCAGATTTCTCATATAAGATGCCATTAATAGGACAGTATGTGCAGGCTAAGTCACTTCAGTCATGTCTGACTCTTTGTGACTCTATGGACTGTAGCCCGCCAGGATCCTCTGTCCACAGGATTCTCCAGGAGTGAGTTGATATGCCTTCCTCCAGGGCATCTTAATGACCCAGGGATTGAACGTGTGTCTCTTATGTCTCCTGCATTGACAAGCAGATTCTTTACCACAGGTGTCACTTGGGAAGTGTTTCCTCCCAAATTATTTTGCTATTAATTTACATAAAGCCCACCAGAGAGCTTGTTAAAAAGGTAAATCCCCCAATCCCTCCCCCAAGATTTTGATTCAAGGAGACAGAAGAGGCTACATTGATCAGCAGACTCTAATGGACAGCTAGGTTTAAGAAACACACTGTAAAGAATAAATAAAAATAATAAATTTTCTCCTAGTAGGAAGAGAGGACATATAAAACTATGATATTGTGATATAAGTTCTGTGAGGACAAAAATAAAGTTTTATCTGCTTTGGTTTTCCTAAAAACTGCTGTAGCACTTGGCCCATTTTAGATGCTCAATAAATATTTACTGAACAGACACATTTTTATGAGGGTCAGAAGTACATTTGATGGAGGATAAACTGGTTATGTTATGCTAGTCTTGTATACATAGGATTGATCTCGGCAAAATTCCTCTGCCAGTGAGATTGGGTACAATTTTGGAGAAAGTGTTCTTTAAAAATGTGCGTGAAAAGGCAAGAAATTGGGAAGTGGAAATACTGAGATGGTCAGTATGTGATCTTCACTTTTTCTGTAGACATCTCTAGTCTTTATAGTTAAACTGTACATTTTTTGAGAATAGTAAATATGAGCTTGAATATTCCCTTTGGCATTTGACACCTTTTATCATCTAACATCCCAAATAGGGCTTGACAATTTGTATCTATTAAAAAAGACTAAAGAGAATACTATTTATAACTCCTCTATCATCCCTGGTGCTTGAAGGGCTCAGATTTTTCTCTTCACCATCCCTGCTTCTCTTTGGGAAGTAATCATTGCCATGTCTGTTTTCCCAACAGCTGCAGAAGGCTGCTCTCGGATGGCTGGAGGCCCCAACAACTTTATGTTTTTATTCTTCTTTCATTCTGTGACAGAAGCACAGATGAGCCCACTGAGAATGTAGTTTGCTTACTTTGCTTTTCCTGGGATAAATCTTGGATCAATATGGTGAATAACATTTGCTGTCTGTTACACACTGTGCCATTAGCAGACATTTTTATGGTATCTTGGCGTCTGATCTTGCCTTGCTCCATAGTTCTGACTTTACAGTCACCTTTTGGATCTCAAAGTTGATTTTTCCTATTAATGCTGACTATTGATCTCTTCTTCGACAGTAATCAGTAGCCGTTCTTGGACTGGGTCTAACTCCAGGTTCTCTGGGTGCCTCCTACTTTGGCACTAATCTTTAAGCCAGTATTACCACCAGGTCTATCCTGGTTCATGGTAATGAAATGCTTGAAGAGGGAAGACCATCCATGAGGCTGGTAGAGAAATCCAAAAATAAAGTAGTGCAGTGCTAACCCAGACTAAAAACTTGAGGCTATAGAAATCAAGAAAAACCTTATATTCCAAAAGATTTTAGTAATTTGCGGGTTACTTTTTAAAGTTTATTCTCTTTCTACTTGTTGACTACTGCAAGATGATAATTTCTTATTTGCCTTTCAAAATAAGCAAAATTATACTACATTATGTATTTAGCAAATTCATTTGCATTTAAAACCATGTACAGAGCGAACTATAAACTACCTGACAAATTAAATTTCCCCAATGAATCTGGGGCCTTAATGATTTATATACTTGTGGAATATAGTGTCATGTATCTAAAGACTTTTTTATTGCACTTATAGTACTTCAAAAAGCTTAACATATTTTGCTTAAATTGGGCGAATAAATCCAATCTCAGTCATATAATGCCAGATTTCAGTCTAATATGAAACTGAATTGCCAAATATAAACTTAGAAAATCAATTTACAGTGGATATTGTGCTTGTGCTGCTGTGCTCAGTCGTGTCTGACTCTGCAGCCCCAAGGACCGCAGCCCACCAGGCTCCTCTGTCCATGAAATTTTCCCAGGCAAGAATAACTGCAGGTGCTTGCCATTTCCTCCTCCAGGAGATCTTTCCGACCCAGGGATCAGACCCACGTCTCTTGCGTCTTCTGCGTTGGTAGGTTGGCTAGCGCCACCTGAGAAGCCCAAAGTGGATATATTGATGTCTTAACAATGGGTTGTTCTCAGAGATTACATTTATTTAACAGTCTGAGTAACCGCTATGTCCTAGACACTGTTCCAGACACTTAGAGTACATTAGTGTACAAAGCAGATATCTAAGCTTACATTCTGAAGGAGTAAGATGAACAATAAAAATAAAATAAATAATAAAAGTAGTATGTTACTGGGCTTCCCTGGTAGCTCAGTGGTAAAGAATCTACCTGCCAATGCAAGAGACGCATGCTCAGTCCCTGGGTTGGGAAGATCCCCTGGAGAAGGAAATGGCAGTGCACTCCAGTGTTCTTGCCTGGAAAATCCCAAGGACAGAGGAGCCTGGTGGGTTACAGTTCATGGGGTCTCAAAGAGTTGGACATGACTTAGTGAGTAAACAACAACAATTATAGGAAAAAGAAAAGTAAAAAAGACAGTGAAGATTAGAAGTGGAAGGGATGAGGTGGATTTCAGGGAAAATAGGATCGTTAGGCCCACTAAGAAAGTGGCTTGAGCAAGCCTTGAAGAAGATGAGGTTTTTAACCTTAAAATATATTTAAGGGGAGTGGCCAGTGCAGAGGCACTCAGGTGGGAGCAGATAATGTGTTCAATGAATAGCAGAGGCTAATCAGTCTAGAGTGTAGAGAGAATGGGAGAAAGTAACCGGAGATGAAGTCAGAGAGGAAATGAACTGTAAAGGGACAAGGGTAAAATCAGGGAAGCCAGCAGGGAGGATATTATACCAATCAGGAGAGACGATGGTGACTTGGACCAGGATGGTATTGTTACAGAGGGTGTGTGTGGTGTCTGGCTGTTTGCAGCCCAAAAGCCTATAAAGAGGCCAGATTGCTGGAAAGGAAATTTGCTTTATTTCAGATGCTGGCAGCTGGATGGGAGAGTGGTGGACATCTGTCCAAAGGCCAACTCCCCCCACACATGCACAGTGACAAGCAGAGGGTGAGACCTTTTATAGGTGGATGAGGGGGAGCTACATGCAGAAACAGCACGTTATCTCTAACAGTCATCGTCAAACTGGTCATCATTGGTCTGACCAGCATAATTTTGGTTGTTTTCAGTTCAGTAATCTTCAGTTCCAGGGTCCATTTTTTCCCCATTTCTTTGCGGCCAGTTCTTAGAATTGTGGCAGCTCATGTCCTGGGTACAGTCTGGTCATCTTGTAGTTAACTTCTCCACCTGGTGTTCTAGTATCTATAAGAAAGCTCTCAGGATGTGGCTTAGAATATTATCTATAGCCTTTGAGAAAGAACTAAAGTGAAGTGAAGTGGCTCAGTCGTGTCCGACTCTTTGTGACCCCATGGACTGTAGCCTACAGGGATTCTCCGTCCATGGGATTTTCCAGGCAAGAATACTGGAGTGGGTTGCCATTTCCTTCTCCAGGGGATCTTCTCAACCCAGGGATTGAACCCAGGTCTCCCGCATTGTAGGCAGACTCTTTACTGTCTGAGCCACAAGGGAACCACAATGCTTAATGACTACATTATTATTATTTAGTCTCCTTTGACTGTTTTTCTTTGTATTTGCATTTCTCACTTCTCTGATTAATTCTTTGACTAAAGTTTTCCACAGATAAAAGGCAGGCAGAGGACATAGTAGGGGAGCAGGGACCATAGGATCCTGCTCTGATTCAGTTTCAATGAAAGTGGTGAGGATTGGTTAGATTCTAGACTTGTGTTTAGGTAAAACCAATGGAGATTTCTAATGGATTAGAAATT
Organism: Capra hircus; assembly: GCF_001704415.2. Classification (NCBI taxonomy): domain Eukaryota; kingdom Metazoa; phylum Chordata; class Mammalia; order Artiodactyla; family Bovidae; genus Capra; species Capra hircus. Next base: position 22,234,382 of record NC_030835.1, read on the forward strand.
GAGGTATGGAATACATAGAGAAATTAAAGATGACTTTTAGTTTTATGGGCTGAGCAATCAGAGGGATGGTAAAGCCATCAACTGCTTCTATAAGTCAAGTTTGGGGAATAACATCAAGAGTTCAACTCATTTGAATTATGTTCGAATTTGGCCGTCATTTTTGTCAGACATTAATTTTTGCAGCATGTTCTTGATATTAGGCTTCAAAACACCATGATGTATTTTGCAATATTTTATAAAATGGTTAGCAAAATTAGGCACTAAACAATAGCAACATGGATTTCTATTTAGATGTCCTAGACAGTGGCAGCATCCTTGCAGATGGTCTTGGAGAGCATGGAACCAAAAGCTTTGATGAAAATTAAAAATTATATAAAGACCAGATATGATAGCATTTGGACTTAAAGTTCTGGAAAATAAATTTGGTGAATCTGAAAGGTTTTTCTAAAATAATTTAGAGAATGACATATACTTTTTATTACATATGCCAGTTGACATTTGGAATCTGGAGTTGATTCTGGCCAGTCTTCTTAGGGTCTCAGTTTGCTTATCTACAAAATAGTACTCGTAAAACCTGTGCTATGTTAGGATCTTACATATATATATATTTATTTTACTTTATAAATAAATAAATCAGATGGATAATAAAAAAATAAATCCTGTCTGATACTGAAAAAAAAAAAAACCCAAAACCTGTGCTATGAATCTCTAAAGTTTTTATTTAGGATCAAGTTCCATAATTTACATGTAAATACATTATAGGCTCTAAAGTGCTATAAAATATTTCTGAAATCTGAGTACCTATGAGAAAATTAATTTTTCTTTGAGTTTCATCTAGGTTCCCTGTTCATCAGCATACAGTGAAACAAACATGTATTTAGCGTCACTAACATGACCAAGGGCTTTCCAGGTGGTGCTAGTGGTGTAGAACTCACCTGCCAATGTGGGAGACATCAGAGACATGGGTTCAATCCCTGGATGGGGAAGATCCCCTGGAGGAGGGCACAGCAACCCACTCCAGTATTCTTGCTTGGAGAGTCCCCATGGACAGAGGAGCCTGGGGGGCTACAGCCCGTATAGTCACCAAGAATTGGACATGACTAAAGCAACTTAGCACACACGTATCAAGACCAAGGGCCGAGTCAGAATTTACCAATATTATAAAAAATCCTCAGTATTCCCTTTCTACTATGATTTTTAATACCATATCCTTTTAATATACAGCATACATCAATGACATTCTGTGTTCTAACTCATAGAGTGCTTTCACCAATAAGTGCATGCAATCTAGATGTTTCAAAGAGCTTCATGTTTTTTACTTGGTCACCAAATCATGTAATAAGATGGCCAAAATGCTAACATAGATCCTTCCAGCTATGAAAATTGTATTTTCTTCATTTCTAGTTGGTAGAATACTCATATGCATTTGTACATTTATAACTATATTCTGCTCATCCATCGAGGTATTAACATGTCTCTGAAATATCCTTGGTTTCCATCTGCTTGCTTCAAGGGCTCCATTTAAAACCATGTCTGGTCACATATGGTGATGAGTGGATATCTTTGACTTAGATAAATGGATGAAGAAATTTCCAGGTCTGACCATTAAAATGGTTTCTCAGTGTTTTTTTTTGGAAAGAGGCAAATCAAGTGAATGAGACCTACAAAAGAATATAACATATCTGCCTATCCCTCACTTAAAGATACATTTATGCTACAGCATCAATCCAGACTCTCAGGTTTTATTGCATTACTTACTGTTAGTTTGAACAGAAGTAGCGCTAAAGATAAAACTGAGGATAGAGACAAATAACAAATTCTTAGAGTGCAACAATTATTGGTTAACTTCTGAAGATGAAAGACTACATGTGTATAATAGTCCCTCAGTCATGTTCGACTCTTTGTGACCTCATGGACTGCAGCCATCAGGGTCCTTTGTCTATGGGATTCTCCAAGCAAGAACACTGGAGTGGGTAGCCATTCCCTTCTCCTGGGGATCTTCCCAACCCAAGAATCGAACCCTGGTCTCCTCCATTGCAGGCAGATTCTTTACCATCTGAGCCACCAGGGAAGACTTCTGAAGATAAAAAGACTACATGAATTTAAGGATATAGTTGTTACTATTTTTTAGTGGATATTTCAAAACATACACAATATAGAGAGGATAGTATAATAAACATTAACAGTTATCAATATTTTATTAGTTGTGTTCCATCTATCCTCATCTCTCTTCATACACACCCACACGTTCACACTTCTCTTTTTTCTTTCTGGAGTGTTTTAAAAAGCAAAGCTCAGAAATCATGTCATTTTGCATATATATATATTTGCATATATATATATATTTCAGTATGTAATTCTAACCAGTAAAGATTTTTAATTTAACCGTCTAGTATTACTATACCTAACACATTTAACAGTAAGTTCTTAAAGTTGGTTTGTGTTCAAGACATAAGTAAAGCTCAAGTACTGCATTTTGTTTTCATGTTTCTCAAGTTGCTTTAATTTTTTAATGTTGTAGATTTATTGGGAGGTACCAGGTCATTTGGACTGTAGCTTGTTCCATGTTTTATATTAAATTGATTGCTTTCTCTATGTCATTTAACTTGTAAGGAGTAAGTTTTAATAACATACATGTTGAGCAAGAATCCACTCAACTAATTTAAGCAGGACATCCAGCCCCAAATTGATACTTGGGGTATTTATTCACTCTTGTTAGCAAATTTAACACTTGCAGAATTTAGGAATATATGAGGCTTAGAACTTGATGGAAAATATGTATTTCTATTTTGTGGGAATTCAGTAATTGATCAAATCGCAAATTTGATGAAAATTAATATTAAGGTATCATGAGTCTGAGTTGGTTTACCATTCATATTTACTAGTATTTCTGTCCTCAACTTTTTACTGTACTTGCCTTTTTGTTGATAGTTATGAAAAACAGATATTTGATATTGTTCCTTGCTAAATAAACCTGCTAATGTTTGCATTAATATTGGGATAGTCTTCTAAAGGAGGCTCAAAAAGTTACTTTCAAGAGAGCAGTTACCAAATTCAATTACAGTCATTTTTATTGAGAGAAATCAGTTTTCTAGCTTTTCATTTGGAACAAATTCCATGAAAGGAACATGTGCACCAGAGCTACAGTGTAAAATTTATGGCATACATATATTCCCAAACTTCTTATAATTTCTCACAATAAAGCAAAGATGTTTTAGAGTAACTATAAAAGTCTCTGGACCAAATTTTCCCCTTAATACTTGATGCTTTACTTTGCATGCATTTATGGCTGTGCTTTGAATATCAAGTCAATACCGTTTAAATGATATAATGATAAACATTTTGCTATTTTTGCTTTAGGTATATTCTGATGTATAAAATTTTTTTTTTCCTTAAGAAAATGTTCTGTCTTAGCCCATGTGGGCTACTCTAACAGAAAATGATAGATTAGTGGCTTATAAATAACAGAAATGTATTTCTCACAGTTCTGGAGGCTAGGAACTCTATGATCAAGAGGTGTTCAGATTCCATGTCTGGTGAGGGCCTGCCTCCTGGTCCACAGATTGCCATCTTCTCTCTGAAACTTCTCATAGCTTGAGGCAAGGGCTCTTATGGACCCCTTTTATAGGGGCACTAATCCCATTCAAGGCTTCCCAGGTGGCTCAGTGGTAAAGAATTTGCCTGCCAATGCAGGAGCCTCAGGAGTTGCAGTTTTGATCCCTGGGTCAGGAAGATCCCTTGGAAAAGGAAATGGCAGTTTACTCCAGTATTCTTGTCTGGGAAATCCCATGGACAGAGAAGCCTGGAGGGCTGCAGTCCATGGGGTCACAAGAGTCAAACAGGACTGAGCACATAAGCAGGAATCCCATTCACTTAATCACCTCCCGAAGGCTCCACCTCCAAATACCATCACTTTGGGGATCAGGTTTCAACTTGTGGTTTGGTGGAGGTGGAACACAAACATACATTTTTGTACAATAGTCAATTTTCTATTGTACTATTAAAGCATTATGTATAATATTTTCAACAGGTACACTAGTATATTTTAAAATTTGCCTTCCTGACAAATATATCAGCATTAAGAATTAAATCCCCAAGCCACCAGGTAGAGAAAGGTAATAGAAATCTGAATTTAGATAAAAGGCATATATTTCATTGGTTCTATTTTTGTTTCTGAAACAATATCTAATTAAAAAAAATTTGCTGGAGACCTAAGAGATATTAAACATCTGATAGAAAAGAAATTCTGCAAAAAAAAAAAAAAGAAAGAAATTCTGTGTAAGTTGGTAGTGTAGTAACAGAGAATACGAGCTGTGGGTCTTTATATTACACGAATATATTACAGTCTATTTGGGGACTCTCTTGAACTAGGCTAGAGAACCCTTCTCTGTACTGTAAATGCTTAATCCTGATTGAAATGTACTTCTCTTAAGAGTGTGGGGAATGCTTACAAATCTCCTGTGGCTCGCAGCAGAGCCCCCATGCGGCAAACTTGTGATTTAGGCAGAGGCTGACTGAGTCCCTGGAAGCAAATGCCATGCTTCTCTCATAAAAATAACATTTCTTTATCTGGTGCTGGGGATGCAAGAGTGAGTAAGACCAAGCAATCATTTACCATCAGAAGACTTGCTTTTTAGTTGATGAGATAGTAAAATATAAACATTATAGACACACATTGCAATGTCAGCTGGGCTTCCCGAGTGGCAATGGTGGTAAAGAACCCGCCCGTCAATGCAGGAGACATAAGAGACTTGGGTTCGATCCCTGGATGGGGAAGATCCCCGGGAGGAGGTAATGACAACCTGCTCCAGTGTTCTTGCCTGGAGAAACCCATGGACAGGGGAGCCTCTCAGGCTACTGTCCATAAGGTCACTGAGTCAGATATGACTGAAGCGACTTAGCATGTGCACACACACACATGCACACACACACACACACACACACACAGAAGGCAACTCAGGTGACGCTATGTCCCCTCAGATGTAATCTCCCTTTGGGATTTTCATTGATTACCATCAACACCTTTACAGTGTTGCCGCTCCTCCTTGGACACTTTAGCCCAAGTAGACATAGTCTCTTTTTGGAACAAGTGGCACAGGTGAAAGGTTAGATAATGTTTTAAGAATTTTGTTTTTAAATTAAGAAATTTAGGAGGTAACACAATGGGGACAGCCATAGCAACGTGACTCATACAGGGAGACTTACACAGAGTGGCTTTCTGAGACCCAGTTTTCTGACTGGGGGTTGGTGTCAGGGATATTTGCTCCAACAGATGTGACTCCACCCAGTCAAAGCCCGCTTAGGCCTCATCAGTCATATCTCATCCTTACAAAATAGGTCCATTGTTCAAACAGGAGTTTCATACTCGCAAGTAAAACAGAAGCCTTTCCCCCAAGTACCTCCTTGCCTCTCCCTCAGTGATTTTCTTTCATCTCCAATACTTGGTACTCAGGTACCTATGGTGACCCAATTCTTTCATATATTTTTCCCACTTATTGACAAATGAATTATATGGTACTAACTGATAAGGCTTATAGTATTAGCCTTCTCAGTATGTGCTGTGCTGTGCTGAGTCGCTCAGTCGTGTCCGATTCTTTGTGACTTCCTGGCCTCCAGCCCACCAGGCTCCTCTGTCCATGGGGATTCTCTAGGCACGAACTGGAGTGGGTTTCCATGCCCTCCACCAGGAAATCTTCCCAACCCAGGAATCAAACCCAGGTCTCCCACATTTCAGGCAGATTATATACCATCTCATCCACCAGGGAAGCCCAAGAGTACTGAAATGTGTAGCCTGTCCTTTTCCAGGGGATCTTCCTGAAGAAGGAGTCAAACCGGGGTCTCTTGCGTTGCGAGTGGATTCTTTACCAGCTGAGCTACCAGGCAAGCCCAGCCTTTCCAGTATACTTGAAATTTAATAGGTAGCTCTGAGAAGTGGAACATATTAAAGTATCAGAGAACTGAATTTTATGTACATAGTTTGGAAAGCAAATATAAGAGATTTGTATTAAAAGTACCCATACTTGCTTTTCTTTCTCAGCTTCTTCACCAATTCCTTTTTTAGATTCAGTCACTTTATTTTAGCTATCGTTTCCTTCTCATAGTATTTCTGAATTTTGCTGAGATTTCCATCTCTTGCTATTGTAACTGAAGATGCAGTATCATCTTCTCTCTTACTTTCTTGCTTCCTATGTTAACATAGTATTCAATAAATGGACAATATTTAATTTAGGATGATTAGGTAAGCAATGCCACTGTTGGATTAAGTGGTATAATTGGTTGTGTTTCCGTTCTCTTTCAACTTCTTGTTTTTCTTAAAGTTAGGAATTTTCTCTATTCTCTCTCCCTCGAGGCTCCCTAATTTGCTTAGTTTTGTCTGTTCCTAGAATTAGTTGTTTTTCCCAATAGTTGAAAAGATTTGTCGAGTGCTTAATTTTTCCAAATAGTCATTTCAGATCATCCCTCTCCTCTGCAGCACTCCATTTTTCTCTTCCCCAATATCTAGTCATAGCTGTTAACCCAGCCCCCCCTTCACCATTCTCCAACTGTAATGTCCCCTGTTCTTGGATCCGATGTATTCCTTGTCTCATTTTGTTGAAACATATCCACTAGTAGATTCCTAAGAGGGAGCATGTGAAAAAAAATCATGTCTGAAATTTTTTAAAATTTATCTTTACTGATTAATAGGTTGGCTGCATACATAATTTATGTACATAATATTTATAATTAGAAACCACTTTCTCAGAATCTTTAAACCATTGCTCCACTGTCTTCTGACACCCACTCCTGCTGCTGAGAATCAGATGTTATTCATATTCCTACTCCTTTGTGTATAGTCTATTGTTTACTCTGGAAGCTTTTATGGAACATTATTTTCCTTGCTATTCAAAAATTAAGTAAGAATATATCTTTGTTTGGTCCTTTTTTCATCCATCGTACTGGTATTCAGTGGGTCTATAAATCTGGAGACTTGTGTCCTTCAGTTCCATTAAAGTATGTCTTCTTTTTAAACTATCTCTCTACCCATTTTCTCTGTTCTCTCTGTTTCTCTCTCTTTGGAACTTTTATTGTGTAGATTTTGAACTTCTTGGATTGATACTTTGGTTTTTCTTTCCTATTTCCTATCTCTTTACCTTTTTGTCTTTGTTTCAGGTGATTTCATCAGCTTTATGTTACAATATTTAACTTATGAGTTTATTAAAAATTTAGATTAGGTGTCAGCAAACGATGGCACAATTAATTCCAGCAGTGATGCTACTGCGTCAGGGGTGTAAATAAAGTTAAATTTCTGTAAATAAACACTTTCATGTTCATTCATTTATAGATCATCTATGGATGCTTTCACCCTGCAATGACAGAGTTTAGAGACTGTTAAGTCCTGAAAGCTTACAATATTTACTATGAGTCCCTTTATAGAAAAAGTTTGCTGGTCCTCCTCCCTCTTTTCCCAATTTAGGTGATCATATTTGTTATCTCCAGGAGCTCTGTTTTGGTTCTCTTCTTTTCTCTTCTGAATATCATAATGTTTTATTCTATTTCAGTTCAGTTCAGTCGCTCAGTTGTGTCCAACTCTTTGCGACCCCATAAATCGCAGCACGTCAGGCCTCCCTGTCCATCACCAGCTCCTGGAGTTGACTCAAACTCATGTCCATCAAGTCAGTGATGCCATCCAGCCATCTCATCCTCTGTCATCCCCTTCTCCTCCTGCCCCCAATCCCCAGCATCAGAGTGTTTTCCAATGAGTCAACTCTTTGAATGAGGTGGCCAAAGTACTGGAGTTTCAGCTTCAGCATCACTCCTTCCAAAGAACACCTGGGGCTGATCTCCTTGCAGTCCAAGGGACTCTCAAGAGTCTTCTCCAACACCACAGTTCAAAAGCATCAATTCTTCAGTGCTCAGCTTTCTTCACAGTCCAGCTCTCACATCCATACATGACCACAGGTAAAACCATAGCCTTGACTAGACGGACCTTCGCTGGCAAAGTAATGTCTCTGCTTTTCAATATGCTATCTAGGTTGGTCATAACTTTTCTTCCAATTTTACTTAACATGTTTTATTTTACATAATGTTTTATTCTACATCTCTTCTCATCCTGAGGATATCACATGGAGTGTGTTAGTAGTATGCAGCTTGCTGCAACGCCACTGTCCTCTGAGGTAACTTAATCAGTTCATTTCAGTCTATTTCATGATGGAAGATTTTCTCATATGTTAAGCTTCTTGTGTGTTCATTCAGACTAATGAGTGAGGGAGGCACTAAAAACTGAGAGAAGGTCCCCTGTCTGCAGGCAAGCTTTTGGCTCTGGACTGTGTGGTAGTAGCACTTAATGGTTGAGCTTCCCTGGTGGCTCAGACGGTAAAGTGTTCGCCTGCAATGCGGGAGACCCGGGTTCAATCCCTGGGTCGGGAAGATCCCATGGAGAAGGAAATGGCACCCCACTCCAGTACTCTTGCCTGGAAAATTCCATGGACTTACAGTCCATGGGGTCGCGAAGAGTCGGACATAACTGAGCAACCTCACTTTCACTTTTGCCTTTTTCACTGAGGAAGGTCCAAATGAATGATTATATAGATTTGTTTCATTCAGAGAAGACCCCCAACCTCCGTCACTACAGCTGCAGGCTCCCAGGGTTCTAGGACAAAGCGGAAAATTTTATAGTTTTATTTATTACAACTACTTGAAAATTTACACATTTTCAATATCTATAAATGTTTTTAATTTGCCTGAGCCCAACAATTTCTAGGGCTTCCCCGAATGGCTCAGTCCATACAGATTCCGCCTGTAATGCAGGGGACACAGAAGGCTTGGGTTCAATTCCTGGGTTGGGAAGATCCCCTGGAGGAGGAAACTGGCAACTCACTCCAGTATTCTTGCTGGAGAAACTCCATGGACAGAGGAGCCTGACAGGCTACAGTCCAAAGTGTCGCAAAGAGTCAGACATGACTGAGCAACTAGAAATGCACGCAGACAATGTTTCCTTAAAATAATGAGTTTATAACTTTATAATTAAATATAGATAATATTAATAGCATTTTATGTATGTTTTCTCAAGAAGCTAACTATAGTCTGAACTGAAATACAGATTTGTATTCCCACTTTTTTGTATAAAAATTTTGATTTCAGTTATTATTATCCCTTACACTTTAGAATGACTTTTCAAATTGAAAACTACATCAGTTCAGTTCGGTCACTTAATCATGTCCGACTCTCTGTGACCCCATGGACTGTAGCACGCCTGGCCTCCCTGTCCATCACCAACTCCCAGAGTTTACACAAACTCATCTCCTTTTAGTAGGTGACGCCATCCAACCATCTCATCCTCTGTCATCCCCTTCTCTTCCTGCCTTCAATCTTTCCCAGCATCAGAGGCTTTTCCAATGAGTCAGCTGTTAGCATCAAGTGGCCAAAGTATTGGAGTTTCAGCTTCAACATCAGTCCTTCCAATGAACACCCAGGATTGATCTCCTTTAGGATGGACTGGTTGGATCTCCTTGCAGTCCAAGGGACTCTCAAGAGTCTTCTCCAACACCACAGTTCAAAAATTAATTCTTTGGCACTCAGGTTTCTTTCTTTCTTTTTGTTTTTAAATTTTTTTAAAATATAAATTTATTTACTTTAATTGGAGATTAATTACTTTATAATATTGTATTGGTTTTGCCATACATGAACATTAATCCACCACAGGTATACATGTGTTCCACATCCTGAACCCCTCTCCTCAGCTTTCTTTATAGTCCAACTGTCACATCCATACATGACCACTGGAAAAACCATAGCCTTGACTAGACGGACCTTTGTTGGCAAAGTAATGTCTCTGCTTTTTAATATGCTATCTAGGTTGGTCATAACTTTTCTTCCAAAAGGTAAGCATCTTTCTATTTCATGGCTGCAGTCACCATCTGCAGTGATTTTGGATCCCCCCAAAATAAATTCTACCACTGTTTCCTCTGTTTCTCCATCTATTTGCCATGAAGTGATGGGACTGGATACCATGACCTTTGTTTTTTGAATGTTGAGCTTTAAGCCAACTTTTTCACTCTCCTCTTTCACTTTCATCAAGAGGCTCTTTAGTTCCTCTTCACTTTCTGCTATAAGGGTGGTGTCATCTGCATATCTGAGGTTATTGATATTTCTCCCAGCAATCTTGACTCCAGCTTGTGCTTCATCCAGCCCTGCATTTCTCATGATGTACTCTGCATATAAGTTAAATAAGCAGGGTAACAACATACAGCCTTGATGTACTCCTTTTCCTATTTGGAACTAGTCTGTTGTTCCATGTCCAGTTCTAACTGTTGCTTCCTGACCTGCATACAGATTTCTCAAGAGGCAGGCTTTTCAAATTTATTTTTGTGACTTTAGTAGTGAAAAAATTAGAAAAACTTAAACAATATGTAGGTATATGGTTTGTGGGGTGTGTGTATATTTTTTTTATTACTAAGAATTAGAGCTTGAAAAGAAAATATAATATTTCAACTGTGAAAGTTCTTTAGTCATGTCTGACTCTTTGTGATCCCATGGACTATATAGTCCATGGAATTCTCAGGATCAGCATACTGGAGTAGGAAGCCTTTCCCTTCTCCAGGGGATCTTCCCAATCCAGGGATTGATCCCAGGTATCCTGCATTGCAGGCAGATTCCTTACCAGCTGAGCCACAAGGGAAACCTTGATATTGGCAAGTTGATATAGTCCCCAGACAGGGTTTCTGCCATAAGCCATATGAGGTCACCATGGAGCTGCAGATTAGGACACAGCTCTTGGGTCACACTTGTATATCTCTTTCGATCAATCACACACACAAGCACAGCATAGAGGTAATGAAGTACAGCAGAAAACGTGCTTGCCAGGAGAACAAGGACTAGAGCTCCAAGCGTCCTTACCTTGTCCTGAAGAATCCTGGATGAGCCCCCAAGATGAAAGGTTGTCACTATGAGCCATGAAAGATGCTGGGATTCTTGGCCTCCAGAGGAGAGGAATTTGATCTGGGGTCAGTGATGAGGCTTGACCACTCAGAGCTTTTGTGTAATAAAGTTTTATTAAAGTATAAAAGAGATAGAGAAAGCTTCTGACATAGACATCAGAAGGGGGCAGAAAGAATGAATCAAGTAGGCAACCATTTGTTTATGATCCAAGTTTGCAGTTTGTATCTCTGGGTAACAAAATGTGGGCTTCTATTCAAAAACTAGCAATAGGTATCACAGTCATACAAATTATTGATTTAATTTATTGGCTGAGTTTGAGACCAGACTTCCTCTTAAAGGCAATGGTCTACATTGATTCTATCTTTTTTTCTTTATAGTATTTAGTTAAAATCATGAAAAGATTTTTCACTTGGTGTACATTGGTTTCAAACTTGCTGTTTTCCTACAGTGATACTCTAAGCTTCTGCCTAGAGAAACCAAAACAATTAAACATGTCACCTCATGTATTGGTCATTAGTCCTAATTCTTAACCTATGAAGATTTTCTATGGATACTTTTAAAAGGCTTGAGAGGTTTTACATAATTTAAGTGGCTTATATGCTTTGCAATTTACACTTGGAAAATATTGCCTTAATAGCAAGTAATGATATAAAGGCTTAGAGAATCATAGAATTGGAAAGGCTTTTGAGATTATTTTATTCAATACACATTTTACATATCAGAAAACTGAAACCCAGAGAGATAAAGTAACTAGCTTTATTTGATACATGGGTATCAAAACTTTGTGTGGAACTCAGATCCTTTGACTCTAGTGTATTTTTTATACTATTCTGTCTTCTTTAAATCCAAACCAAAGTTTTTTTTCTTACTTTGTGAAAAACAATAGCACTAATAGATAACATTTTACCTGTTTTCATATAGATTTATCCAAACAACTAAGACTTAAAATTTGTTTTGTTAGAAGTGAAACAATAGGTCTTAAACTATTTGTTTCTTTTACATTTTAAAAACAATACATATTTATTATAAAACATGAGGATCATGATTTCACTGTCCAAAGTTTGGCAATTATGCAAATTTTTTACTAACTTGAATTTGATGCATCACATTGGACAGGGAGGCCTGGCATACTGTGGTTCATGGGGTCACAAAGAGTCAGACACAAGTGAGCCACTGAACTGAACTGATTCTTTGAAGTGGATGAAACAGTTATTTCAGATTTCTCCTACTGTTGGGAATTTAGTTTATAGAACAATCTTTATTGATGAATCACTCAGTTGAACTTCCCTTAAGTCACTGAAGCGTATAAATTATCGGCTCCACAAAGGAAAGAAATTATCACCTTTCTAATACACAGTCTCTCTTCTATATGGCTGACATTATCTTTTAAATAGCAAGTTATCCCATGCCAAAGGACAAGATAAATAGAAAAGAATTATACTTTCTTCTCCTAAGATTTGGTGAGTTTTCAGTGGAATGACCCAAAGGTAAGTCCAGAATGGTCTTACTGCTTCCCTAAAACACTACCACCAATCTGGTTGTGCTGTTGTTTTGCTTAAATCCATTGAGAAGCTCACTGTCACCTCTGGTTAAACATGACATACCTCATGACACACAAGGTGCTTCTGATCTGATTCTTTTTGTTGTCAGATAAAGTCAAACAATCAGCCATCAAGAAAAACAGGGACCTTACTGGAGAAGGAATTGTAGGTTCATTTTAGTGCCCTGCACTTTGCTGTTCTCCATTTGTCTTACTGTCCTGTATTCACCTCTGTTCTGCCTCAAAGCTCCAGTTTATTCATGGTTTTTGCTTCCTGTAGCGTTTGCTTGCCACAACATCTTCAGTGCCTACACACTACCTCATGACTCAGCTTTACTTCATATCAGCTCATTCTTTCAAGACCTTTCAGCGTACAATTCTAGAGAAAGCAAGTCTGAAATGCCTTCTCATAGGCTGCTATCTGACTTATGAGTTGGTTCTTGAATAAGGTGATCATCCTGAGTCTTATCAGATATGATAGACGGTTGAGAGTCATGGTGAGTTCGGCTTATAAAACTGGGCAGGTGCTTCTCATGGGGCCTATTGCCGATATGAAGTATGGAGAATGAAGCCTGATTTAAAGATCCTTTGCTATCTTGCCCAAAGCTACCCTTTTGTCATTATTTCCACTCACTATGTGATATGCTATGCGGCCCACAATCCAGTCACATCAGAATATTTATCATTCTCTGAACAAGCCATGTTCTATCATGGCGTACTTCACTCTTTACACTGTTTTTATACAAATATCCTCCCCACCCTCATTGTCCGTCAGGTGAAATTGTCTGTTAGATCAAATGTTGAATTCTCCATACAGTCTCTTCTAGGGATTTTGGTTGACTTCCTCATAAGCACTTTTGGGTTATATTACATATATGTATGAAATACAAATACAGTGTACCATATTTGTTTATATGTAAAATTTTCCAACAAAATATTCTTTATAGTCAGGGATGATGGAATATCATTCATTTTCAAATATCTACTATTGACACATAATGCATATTCAATACGTGTTAGAAGAAAAGAAAAAAATCAAAGTGGTACAATGGGAGATACTCCTATCATAGTCAAGAGTCCCTGGAAGGAGTACTGTAGCTGACTCACAGGTTGCCCATGATACACTCAAGTATAAGGGCAATGTATGTACCAAGTATGATAAACGCTCAACTTTTGAGTCAATGAGCCAGAATACTGGTTTATTTTTCACCATTTGCAATCTCTATTCAACTAAAAAGTGTTTCAGATGGATTTTTATTGCTCCTTCATTCTCTTCCAACCTGAGAATTTTACTCTGAGGGCACTTTCATTTATGTCTGAAGGCAGTGTCCTTGTATTCACAGAAAAACAACTCCTTATTTGGGGTTGTTTGTCAACACGTGCAGGGGCAATCTGCAGACAAGCTCCTCATCTGGGTCTGTTTACCTCTCCATTCCTTACCCGTAGTATGACCTCAGGGGGCATTTTTTGCCTTAAGTGGGCTTTCATTAGGGAGTTTACTGGAATATCTGTAACTTCCCAAAAGTGTGCCCATGGTGTCAAGAAATCTAGCTTTAGAAGCCAGCTTGAAGAAACCTGACCTAAAGGACTGGCTGTGATCTGGTCCTTATTTCTCTATTTTGTGTCAGTTCTCAATTCTAGGTGTTGGAGGGAGAATTCAGAGGAAAGAAAAGACATATTTCTATACTCACATTGTTTACAATCCAGAATAGCATAAAGATGAGACACTTGTTACAGTGTGGGTAGTGAGTGCTACCATAAAAAAAAAGACAGGGTGCTATGTGATTTCATAGGATTGACAGCTATCCAGACCCAAATTGCAGAAGCAAGAATTTAATTCAGTTCTAGCTAAGAAAAATTATGGTGATAAAAGTGCATGCTTTTACAATAATTAGCTATTAATACATCTAGCCAGAGCAGTATTCAGAACGCTTCCTTATTTGTTTTGTAAATTCTCAGTTATATTCAGTAGAGCTGGTTTGAAATTTAACCTACCCATGCAATTTAACCTAGCTAGTATTCAGCAAGGCCAGTACCTCTTAGTGAACACCTGTAACATATCAGTCAGTGAAAAACCACGTGAGTATTATTAGTCATATCTTTAAAATTCTACTTTAAGGCATCTTTGATAGCCTGCACCACCCTTTCATCCTAAACATTCTTTAAAAACAGATGCGGTGCCATGGTGACAGCTTGGATAAGATCCTTGTCCACAGATACTATAACTTGACTGAGACAAATGTGGACCTGTTTGTCAGAAGTAATTGTGCCTGGCAGCTTGGATGCTGCAAAAAACTGGCATAGAGTTACATTGTCACCCCAGAGGCTTAAGGTTGAAGCAAAAACACTTAAAGTCATTGTGAGAAGCAGTATACTGAAGGGAAAAGTTTATATCTTACAATGCAAAATCAATATGGAATTCTGATCCAATTTTTTTTTTTAGTCCTTTCCCATGGGAAAATTAGGTGTCTTAGACAGTTTATGCCAAGCAGCCTGCCATGTGGTATGCACTAACTTCCTTTAGTCTTTTCAATATCAGAATCAATTTGAGGCCATCAGATAGAGCTTCTAGCTAAGGCTTTCAAGCAGACAATTCCCACATGTGCTGTGTGTAGTGAAGCCAATATAATGCCTTCTGGAATAAAAACCTAACTGTTCTACAAAATAGATCCTTATGCTAAAACACACACACACAGGCCTTGTGTTTATGTTTTCAGATTAGTTTCAAGAATTTTAATGAATTTCTGAGTTTTTTACACGTCTACTTTGTAACAAGAGATAATCTGAGTTCATATTAATTTCATTTTATTTCATAAGCCAGAAAATAAGAATCAAGAAAGTCTTTTCTTAACTGATCTGATGATAGTGGCACACATATTTTAATATGTGTTAGGGATAGATATTCTCAACTATTAGATATTGATGGTGTTCTCTGAATTACAATTGGTGGTATGATCAGTTGAGAACTTCAATCTTGTACAAATTCATCAGATATATTAGTCTCAGAGTTCCCTATATGAGTTATATATGAGAGCTCCAACTTTGGCAGGAACATAACAAGTTTCTGTTTGCTTTATATGATAGAAAACCTCTCAAAATATGGATTTCAGGAAATAACTGCAACTTTCAGTTCAGTTCACAGCGCATATAATGTACAAATTCTTTATATGTTCATTATGGATTATCCACCTGAGGTGTCTAAGAAATAGATTAGATTAGATTGAAAATTGGATATCAATTTGAAAAATTAGCAGGACCAGAAAAACAACATAGTAACCAGAAAAAATGAAAAATAGATATATAAAAATAGTTGTTTCCTTTTGTCTTCAAACAGATTGTTGTTAGTAAAACAGAAGAAAACAACTAATAAAAACAAAAGTTCTTGCAAGCTACATATCATCTCTGACTTACCTTAGGCAACGTGCACAACCTACTAAGGGAACAGAAACATAAGTGAAATGATAAGAACAACAAAAATGCTACTGAGGAACAGAAAGGATAAGGATGATAGGCTTCCAGATTGGAAGGCTCAACAGCCTGAATTTATCTGTGTATAAATTCAATGCTACATGATCAAAACCACAGCAGGAATTTTTGTGTTCAATTCTGTGCTTTTAAAATATTTTTAGTTTTTAAGCATTCCAATTTGTAAATTTCCAAACAGACAAAAGTAGAGAGAATAAGGTAATGAACTTTACTGTACTCATCACCCATGTTCAGTGGTCAACAATTATTATTAGCACATGACCAAGCTTTATTTATTTATACATTATCCCCCTACCTTAGCACTCTACCCTAATGGACTATTTTGAAGCAAATCCAAGACATCACACAATTCACCTGTATGTAACTCTGAAAGATAAGGACTGTAAAAAAATTATTGCTATGATGCTATTATACTGTCTCATTTTAAAAAGTTAGTAAAAATTTGATAACTTCCAATCAAATACCAGGCTTCCCTGGCGGCTCAGTGATAAAGACTCTCCCTGCCAATGCAGGAGATGCAAGTTCAATCCCTAGGTCAGGAAGATCCATGCAGTTGGAAAGAGTTGAACACGACTTAGTGATTAAACAACAGCAATCAAATACTAGTCAGTATCAAATTCAATATATATTTAAATACACATATTCATGTATACATACATATATGGTTGGATTTTTAGAATCAGAATCCAGACTAGACCTTCACTTTGTATTTTCATAATGTAAATATAAAATTCCTTTAAATGTAAACTTTCACCTCCATTTTCCCTTTATACTTTATTTGTTAAAGAAACTAGGTTATTTTCCTACAGAATTTGCCACATTCATGTATTTTTCTGAATGTTCCTCCATGATTCTCTTTAGAATTTCCTCTGATCCCTATTTCCTAGGCTGCATCTAGACATATAAATTTGATCAGATCCAGTTTTGATGTTTTGGCAGTAACACTTCATCCAGAATGTTGGATCCCTCCCATTGTGCCACATTAGGGAATCCACAATGCCTCTCTTTATTTTGGTGTTAAGATTGATCCATAGGTTTATATGTGGTTGGATTAGCTCATCCATTAAGAAGTGCCCTGTCAGTTGTTCACTGAAAGGTTTAGTTTTCACTGGTAATTATTATATAGGTCTATTTTTTCAACAAGTATTGCAATATAGTAAGAGACTATCATTCCTTTTTCACTTAATAACTGGAATTCTTATCTAGAAAATAACCTTACTTCATCAAGTGTTTATGTTGAGGCACAATTTGTATAGGAAAGCAGAAAAATACATGATTCTTTTGCTTTAATTATAAGTTTTCAGAATAATAGTTTGATTCTCTAAAATTCTCTGGAGATGAATCTTAAATTGTTATTTGTCATTGTAACCTTATGGATCTTATCATATTTGACAGTTTTTAATTCATTGCTGTTATTATTTTTTGTTGTTTAACTTATCTCATTTTTGCTAACAAGAACCTCTTTAATTTTGCCTCCAAGTCCTTTTGAAATGACCCCAATAGTCACTGATATATTCTCACTTTCTGGTAGGCAAGCAGTCCCAGACTCTTCTCTTATATTTTCAGCTCAGACCAGGAAACAGCCATATCATTAAGGCATCTCGGTTCCTTTTGTGGGAAATGAGGTTCATAGCCTGCAATTTGAATAATGAGGAAGCTCACAGCTCACCAACTGACAACTAATTCTAGGCCTTTTTGATAGCAAGATTTTAAGAGAAATACTTTGTTTATATTGATATCTCCATACTTTCCATATTTCCAATTCAAATTTTGGATTATTTCCTTCTCCAGGGGATCTTCCCAAACCAGGGATTGAACCCTGGTCTCCCGCATTGTAGACAGACACTTTACTGTCTGAGCCACCAGGGAAGTCCCTTTACTTCATATGTTTATTTCTTATTTCTTAAACTGAGTTTAGTTCCATAAGATTGTACATATGCAATAATTTAACAGCAATATTAATAATATAATTAGTTAAAACAACTGAAGATTTCTTTGCAATTGTTATTGTCATTAGGATATACTTCCCAGGCATATATAATCAACTTATTGGTTTATGCCACTTAAAATAATTTGCATGTGGTTAAGCAACCAGTTCATACAGTTATATTCCCTTGTTTCATTTTGCCTTTGGTTTCTATGGATTATTTTTTTAGTTTGAATTAGTTGTTTTAAAGATTATTTAAAACATTATTACATCCCTAAAGTTAAAACTTCAAAGTAAGGCACATTCAGAGAACTTTAGCTTATTTATCTTGTCCTTTTTCCCTGGATGTCACCATTTTTATTCATTTTTGGTTTTTTTTTTTAAAAATATTATAGATATATCTGTATATGTATTCCTATCCCTCTTTTCTTTGATAAAAGTTAACACTTTACATGATTAAACATCTTGCTCCTTTTCACTGAAAAAATACATCCTTAAAGTACTCAGTAGAATTCCTAACTATTTTTACAAAAAGCAGACATTTTAAACATGGGGCCAGGAACCGGAGTAGGTAATCTCATTCAGTCAACCAACTTTTAATGAGAGATTAATAGAAGTATGTGTAATAGTCTTGTGATAATAAGATTAATAAGCCACAGATTCTATAATAATGGAGCTTAAGATCTATTAACAGAGAGATACTTAACAATTACTCTACAGTGGTAAGTGCTGATGGAAGTGCACAAAGAGTGCTGCCAGAGGAACCCACGGGAGAGACATCAAAGCCAGAGAGGCCTTGAGCTGAGTCCTAAAGAATGGGTAGGAGTTGGCCAGCATAAAGGTAGAGTCTACAGGAGGGTTCAGGTAGAGCGAGAAGCAGACATGGATTCCCATGGACTTGGGGATGATAACATGGACCCAGAGAGATGAGGCTAGAGACCCAGGTGGGGAAAGTTCTGATCAGGGAAGTCCGTGTACTCTGAGCCATGGGGTCTGGATGTGGCCTTGAAGATTCTAGAAGTAGGCCAGAAAGCATAGGACTTTAACATGAAACTGTTGATGCAGGATTTATGTTTTAGAAAGACAACCCTTCACTCAGTTGTTTATCAATTTTATTTAAGAAATGATTTATGATCCATGTTACTATCAAACAGGTTCTTTAATATCAGAACATAACCTATTGGATATGCTACAAAATCTGTATGAGAAAAAAAAACCCTAAAAGAATATCATTAATAAAATCAACCAGCCAGTCAACTAACCAACCAAACTGTGACCCAAGTACCTACCATCTGGCCAAACTCCCTCCAAACCCCCACCTCAGCAACTTGTTATATAATCTAAGTAACTATTGAAGTTTCAAAGAAACAAACATATGAGCTGTGTTGTTTCATAGGACCTTTTATATATATATATATATATTTTTTTTTGTTTGGTTTGTTTTGTTTTTCTTCCAGGATTCTTGCCTGGAGAATCCCATGGGGGTCTCAAAAAAATTGGACATGACTTAGTGACTAAACAACATATCTATTTATCTATCTATACACACATACATACTATAGTCATAGTCATTCAGAGCTTGAAGGCAGGATATATTCAGTTGTAAAGTACCTGAAAGTCATGGCACTCTTTATGATGCATCATGAAGTATTTAAATTTAAAAGTAAAATTAAAAAAATTTTAAATTAAAAAAAATTAAAAAATCTTATGCTAGACTTGTTGCTACTAATTGTTATGGTTTATGTCACTGTTGAGGCAGGCTCTGTTCTAGGGTTTTATATGTAGTGCCTCCATTAATCTTCATGACTTTATTATAAGGAAACACTTGTGCTATCCCCACTTTATAAATGAGGAAACTCAGGTACAAAGAGATGAAGTGACTTTACCAGGATTTAAAAGTAGTGAACAGGCAGGGTTGGGTTCACACTACACAGTCTGACTCCAGACTCCAGAGTTGATGGTATCAATGATTATATTATACTGCCTCCCTTTTTTGGAATATAGAAAAAAGAAAGAAGCCAAAGGAAATAACACAGTCAAAGGAAATGTATGAAAGAACATTTTATTTTAAAAATTTCTAGAAATTAATTTTCCCAACTTAATTAACAAATCTCAGTGATTTTAGTGATAATACATTTTGATCTACCTCACCAAAAGTATGTGAATATTCTTTAAGGTTGTGACAGAAAGTCTGTGGATACCCAATGCTTGACAGATGAGATGCCTGAAGTCTTGCAAGAGGTTCTGGTAGATGACAAGTAAAAGCACAGTTCATGCCTCCTGTATCACACAGTAAAGTGTGAGATTTGGAACAGAGCTTTAAGGGCATTTTAGACCCAAATAGTCATTGGTCACTCAGATCATATTTAATTCTAGACCCTTCTAAGCCCCAAAGAGCAAGAGGGAATTGAGGCTGAATTTGTTTCTAATGGTGCACTACCATCCATACTTCCAAACAGGTCATTCTCACTTATTTTTATCTGTCACTTTTCCCTCTTTCCCTGTCCAGCTTTCAAAGATGGCACAATTATACAGAAATGTGGCTAGTCAATGGACCACTTCTAAATTTCTTGTGAATTTCTTCAATATTTACCAAAGCTCCGATCATTTTTCTAATCTTAATGTAAGTGAATAGTCTACTCTATGTATACACATAAAGTATAGTTTGCAAAGATCTACATCAAGGGAAACAAGGCTTTTTTATTTGATGCCACAGTTAATTGACTTCAATTACATATGAAAACCAGGAACTGCTGAATCCTGTGTCTTTCCTTTCTTTGTTGAGCCTATTGTGCTTTAAAGAAATCTCCATAAAAATCTAAAATGAAATCAAAGCGATAAATATTACCAGGAAAAGAATAATGAACGTCTTCGTTAAAATATGAATTCACAACAATATGAAGACAAAAATGGCTATGTTTCAGTTATTACATAAATAGGACCCTAGATTTAAATGTTTTATTTTTATTTATATATATACATTTTTAACTTTCTGGTTACAAAAATTCTTTGTTTACATTAAGTTGTCCTTGCTTTATGTTTCTATGTTTTACTTGTGTCTTTTTGATGACTTTTTAAAAATCTAGTCTATGAAGAAATAAGCTGGACTTAAGTTAGGCATTGTGTAATATTTACTCATACTTGAGGGCAAGAATGAAGGGAGGCAAACTGATAAAGAAGAATAAACACTCATAGAAAACATAAAAAAAATGTAAAAACATGGAAAATCAGAGTTATGGATAATGTTGATTAGAGTAATAAAGAGAATGTGGTTTCTGTTATCCATCAGTTGTGAGTTCTTTTCAAACTCCTTCACTTACAATACTCTGCTCAAATTGGTAGCGATGTCTGGAACCAGCTTCTTTCTAAAAATTAACAAATTAACAATTGGTTAATTTCTATAAATTTCCTCTCAGACTATTTTGAGAACATATGACAGCGACTAGTAAATTCATGAGTAAAGTTAGTACCTAATTTAATATTTTGTTGTGTTTGTATGTATTTCATCTAGAAATAATTTCAGTACCATTAAATAACATTTTTCTCTTTCTGGTATAATTTATTCTGCAAATATACTCTGTAGATGATGCCACTGAAACACAAAATTTAAAAATGTATACATATGTCAACTACCTACGGCTTTTTCTCCAGTGTTACATGCAAAGAATATAAGAATGAATAAGATAGCATCCCTATTGCAGAATCTTTCCAAATTTTTCTTTCTGCCTCTACCAAAGGACTCACTTGGATATAGGTTTTTTTTAATTTATTTTCTTATTGAAGGATAATTGCTTTACAGAATTTTGTTGTTTTCTGTCAAACCTCAACATGAATCAGCCATAGGTATACATATACCCCCTCCCTTTCGCAGCTCCCTCCCATCTCCTGCTCCATCTAGATTGACACAGAGCCTCTGAGCTTCCTGAGCCATACAGCAAATTCCTATTGGCTATCTATTTTACATATGGTTATGTAAGTTTTGCTTTCTCCTTGGAAGAAAAGTTATGACCAATCTAGACAGCATATTCAAAAGCAGAGACATTACTTTGCCGACTAAGGTCCATCTAGTCAAGGCTATGGTTTTTCCAGTAGTCATGTATGGATGTGAGAGTTGGACTTCTGTGAAGAAGGCTGAGCACTGAAGAATTGATGCTTTTGAACTGTGGTGTTGGAGAAGACTCTTGAGAGTCCCTTGGGCTGCAAGGAGATCCAACCAATCCATTCTGAAGCAGATCAGCCCTGGGATTTCTTTGGAAGGAATGATGCTAAAGCTGAAACTCCAGTACTTTGGCCACCTCATGCAAAGAGTTAACTCATTGGAAAAGACTTTGATGCTGGGAGGGATTAGGGGCAGGAGGAGAAGGGGACGACAGAGGAGGAGAAGGGGACGACAGAGGATGAGATGGCTGGATGGCATCATGGACTCGATGGACGTGAGTCTGAGTGAACTCCGGGAGTTGGTGATGGACAGGGAGGCCTGGTGTGCTGAGATTCATGGGGTTGCAAAGAGTCGGACACGACTGAGCGACTGAACTGAACTGAACTGATCTAAGTTTCCATGTCACTCTTTCCATACATCTCACCCTCTCCTCCCCTCTCCCCATAAGTCTTTACTCTAGTCTGTTTCTCCATAAATAAATAAATCCTTCAGTACAGTTTTTCTAGATTCTGTATATATGTGTTAGATACAATATTTATCTTTCTCTTTCTGACTCACTTCACTCTGTATAATAGGTTCTAGGTTCATCCACTTCATCAGAGCTGACTCAAATGTGTTCCTTTTTATGGCTGAGTAATATTCTATTGTGTATATGTACCACAATTTCTTTATCCATTCATCTATTGATGGATATCTAGGTTGCTTTCATGTTCTAGTTATTGTAAATAGTGCTGCAATGTACAAATGGGATACATGTGTCTTTTTCAATTTTGGTTTCCTCAGGTATATGCCTAGGAGTGGGATTGCTTGGTCATATGGTGGTTATATTTCTAGTTTTTTTTAAGGAATCTCTATACCATCTTCCATAGTGACTATATCAATTTATATTCCCACCAACAGTGCAAGAGCATGCCCTTTTCTCCACACCCTCTCCAACATTTATTTTTTATAGACTTTTGATGATGGTCATTATGACCTGTGTGAGGTGATATCTCATTGTAGTTTTGATTTGCATTTCTCTAATAATGAGTGATACTGAGCATCTTTTCATGTGTTTGTTAGTTATCTGTATGTCTTCTTTGGAGAAATGTATGCTTAGGTCTTTTTCCCAGTTTTTGATTGGGTTGTTTGTTTTTCTGGCATTGAGTTGTATGAGCTGCTTGAATATTTTTGAAATTGATCCTTTGTCAGTTGTTTAATTTGCTATTATTTTTTCCCATTCTGAGGACTGCCTTTTCACTTTGCTTGTAGTTTCCTTTGCTGTGCAAAAGCCTTCAAGTTTAATCAGGTTCCACTTGTTTACTTCTGTTTTTATTTCCATTATTCTAGGAGGTAGGTCTTAGAGGATCTTGCTTTGGTTTATGTCATCCAGGGTTCTGCCTATGTTTTCCTCTAAGAGTTTTATAGTTTCTGTTCTTACATTTAGGTCTTTAATCCATTTTTAGTTTATCTTTGTGATGGTGTTAGGAAGTGCTCTAATTTCATTCTTTTACATGTAGCTGTCCAGCTTTCCCAGCACCATTTATTGAAGAGGCTATCTTTGCCTGATTGTATATTCTTGCCTCCTTTGTCAAAAATAAGGTACCCATAGGTACAGGGGTTTATTTCCGGGCTTTCTATCTTGTTCCATTGACCTATATTTCTGTTTTTGTGCCAGTACCATACTGTCTTGACTGTAGCTTTGTAGTATAATCTGAAGTTAGGAAGGTTGATTCCTCCAGCTCCATACTTCTTTCTCAAGACTATTTGGCTATTCAGGGTCTTTATGTTTCCATATGGATTGTGAAATTTTTTGCTCTAGTTCTGTGAAAAATATTGTTGTTAATATGATAGGGATCACATTGACTCTGTAGGCTGCATTGGGTAGTATAGTCATTTGCACAATATTAATTCTTCCTCCCCAGGAACATGGAATACCTCTCCATCTGTTTACATCATTTTTGATTTCTTTCATTAGTGTCTTGTAATTTTCTATGTACAGTTCTTTTGTCTCCTTGCTGCTACTGCTAAGTCGCTTCAGTTGTGTCCGACTCTGTGTGACCCCATAGATGGCAGCCCACCAGGCTCCCCCGTCCCTGGGATTCTCCAGGCAAGAACTCTGGAGTGGGGTGCCATTTCCTTCTCCATTGTATCCTTTGTCTCCGTTGTCTCCTTGGGTAAGTTTATTCCTAGATATTTAATTCTCTTTGTTGCAATGGTGAATTAGTTTGATTTCTTAATTTCTCTATCTGATTTTTCATTGTTAGTATATAGAAGTGCAAGTGATTTCTGTGTATTGATTTCGTATCCTGCAACTTTGTTAAATTTATTGATTAGCTCTAGTAATTTTCTGATACAATCTTTAGGGTTTTCTATGTGCATTATCATGTCATCTGCAAACAGTGAGAGCTTGACTTCCTCTTTTCTGATCTGGATTTCTTGTATTTCTTTTTCTTCTCTGGTTGCTCTAGCTAGGACTTCCACAACTATGTTGAATAATAGTAGTGAAAGTGGACAGCCTTGTCTTGTTCCTGATCTTAGGGGGAATGATGTTTGCTGTAGACTTATCATATATGGCCTTATTATGTGGGGTAGGTTCCTTCTATGCCTATTTTTTTTAAGAGTTTTATTCATAAATGGGTGCTGAATTTTGTCAAAGGCTTTTTCTGCATCTATTGAGATGATCATATGGTTTTTATTTTTCAATTTGTTAATAGATTGTTTCACATTTATTGATTTGCATATATTGAAGAATCCTTGAGTTCCTAGAATAAACCCAACTTGATGATGGTGTATGAGCTTTTTGATGTGTTGCTGAATTATGTTTGCAGAAATTTTGTTGAGGATTTTTACATCTATGCTCATCAGTGATATTGGCCTGGCATTTTCTTTTTGTGTGTTGTTTTTGTCTGGTTTTTGTTTTTATTAGGGTGATGCTAGCCTTATAGAAGGAGAAGGAAATGGCAACCCACCCCAGTATTCTTGCCTGGAGAATCCCAGGGACGGGGGAGCCAGGTGGGCTGCCTTTCATGGGGTTGCACAGAGTCAGACATGACTGAAGCGACTTAACAGCAGCAGCAGCAGCAGCAGCAGCCTTGTAAAATGAGTTTGGAAGTGTTCCTTCCTCTGCAATTTTTGGAAAGAGTTTTAGAAGGCTAGGCATTAGCTCTTCTCTAAATGTTTGATAAAATTCTCCTGTGAAGTTATCTGGTCCTGGGCTTTTGTTTTTTTGGGAGATTTTTTATGACAGCTTCAATTTCAGTGCCTGTAATTGGATTGTTCATAATTTCAATTTTCTTCCAGGTTCAGTCTTAGAAGATTGAACTTTTCTAACAATCTGTCTATTTCTCCCAGGTTATCCATTTTATTGCCATATAGTTGTTCATAATAGTCTCTTATAATTCTGCATTGTCTGTTGTAACCTCTCCTTTTTCATTTCTAATTTTGTTGATTTGATTATTCTCTCTTCTTTTCTTGATGATTCTGGCTAAAGCCTTGTCAATTTTGTTTATTTTCTCAAAGAACCAGCTTTTAGTTTTATTAATCTTTATTATTATTTATTTCATTTCTTTTTCATTTACTGCTGCTCAGATCATTATGATTTCTTTCCTTCTGCTATTTTTGGGTTTCTTTTGTTCTTCTTTTTCTAGTTGTTCTAGGTGTAATATTAGGTTGTCTATTTGATGTTTTCCTTGTTTCTTTCAGTGGGATTGTATTGCTATAAACTTCCCTTTTAGAACTACTTTTGCTGCATCCCATAGGTTTTGAGTTGTGTTTTCATTGTCATTTGTTCCTAGAAAGTTTTTGATTTCCCTTTTGATTTCTTCAGTAACTTTTTGGTTGTTTAGAGATGTGTTGTTTAATCTCCATGTGTTTGTGTTTCTCAAAGTTTTTTTTCTTGTCATTGATATCTAGTCTCATAGCATTGTGGTTGGAGAAGATGCTTGATATAATTTCAGTTTTCTTAAATTAACTGAGGTTTGATTTTTGTCCCAAGATGTGGTCTATCCTGGAGAATGTTCCATGTGC
Source organism: Capra hircus (assembly GCF_001704415.2). Taxonomy (NCBI): domain Eukaryota; kingdom Metazoa; phylum Chordata; class Mammalia; order Artiodactyla; family Bovidae; genus Capra; species Capra hircus. Next base: position 22,260,419 of record NC_030835.1, read on the forward strand.
GCTTGAGATGAAAGTATATTCTTTTGCATTTGGATAGAATGTCCTGAAGATATCAATGAGATCCATCTCATCTAATGTATCATTTAAGACTTGTGTTTATTAATTTTCTGTTTTGATGATCTGTCTATTGGTCTGAGTGAGGTGCTAAAGTCTCCTACTATTATTGTGTTACTGTCAATTTCTCCTTTATGTCTGTTAGAGTTTGTCTTATGTATTGTGGTGCTCTTATGTTGGGTGCATAGATAGTTAAAATTGTTATTTCTTCCTCTTGTATTCATGCCTTGATCATTAGGTAATGTCCTTCTTTATCTCTTGTAATCTTCTTTAGTTTAAGGTCTATTTTGTCTGATATGAGGATTGCTACTCCAGCTTTCTTTTGCTTCCCATTTGCATGGACTATAGTTTTCCATCCTCTCATTTTCAGTCTATATGTGTCTTTAGGTCTGAAGTGGGTCTTGTAGACAGCATATATATGGGTCATGTTTTTGTATCCATTTAGGCAGTCTTTATCTTTTGGTTGGAGCATTTAATCCATTTACATTTAAAGTAATTATATATATATATTCTTATTAACATTTTCTTAATTGTTTGGGGTTGATTTCATAGATCTTTTTTCTTCTTTTATATTTCTTGACTATATAAGTCCCTTTAACATTTGTTGTAAAGCTGGTTTGGTGGTACTGAATTCTCTTAACTTTTGCTTGTCTGAAAAACTTTTGATTTCTCCATCAATTTTGAATAAGATCCTTGCCTGTTACTGCAATCTTGGTTGTAGATTTTTCCCTTTCAGTACTTCAAATATATCTTGCCATTCCCTTCTGGCCTGCAGAGTTTCTGTTGAAAGATCAGCTGTTAAGCTTATGGGGTTTCCCTTGTATGTTACTTGTTGTTTCTCCCTTGCTGCTTTTAATATTCTTTCTTGGTGTTTAGTCTTTGTTCGTTTGATTAGTATGTCTCTTGACATGTTTCTGCTTGAGTTTACCCTGTATGGGACTCTTTGTGCCTCTCGGATTTAATTGACTATTTCCTTTTCCATGTTGGGGAAATTTTCATCTATAATAACATCAAAAATTTTCTCATACTCTTTTTCTCTTCCTCTACTGGGACCCCTATAATTCAAATGTTTGTGTGTTTGATATTTTTCCAGAGGTCTCTGAGACTATCCTCAGCTCTTTTCTTTCTTTTTTATTTTATTCTACTCTACAGAAGTAATTTCCACCATTTTATCATTCAGCTCACTGATTTGTTCTTCTGATTTAGGTATTCTGCTATTGATTCCTTCTAGAGTATTTTTAATTTCAGTAATTGTGTTGTTTGTATATTTATTCTTTAATTCTTCTAGGTCTTTGTTAATTAATTATTGTATTTTATCTGCTTTGTTTTCAAGGTTTTTGATCATCTTTACTATCATTACTCTGAATTATTTTTCAGGTAGTTTGCCTGTTTCCTCTTCATTTATTTGGACTTCTGTGTTTCTAGTTTGTTCCTTCATTTGTGTAGTATTTCTCTGCCTTTTAATTGTTATTATTATTACTTTTTAACTTAATTTTGAGATCTCTTTTCCTCAAGCTTCAAGGTTGGAGTCTTTCTTCCTTTTAGTTTCTGCCCTCCTAAGTTTGGTCCAGTGGTTTGTGTAAGCTTCCTATAGGGTGAGATTTGTGATCGGTTTTCGTTTGTTTGTTATTTCTCTGATGGGCAAGGCTGAGTGAGGTGGTAATCATGTCTGCTGATGGTTGGGTTTGTATTTTGGGGTTGTTTGTTGTTTAGATGAGGCGTCCTGCACAGTGCGCTACTGGTTGTTGGTTGATGCCAGGTCTTGTATTCAAGTGGTTTCTTTTGTGTGAGTTCTCATTATTTGAGACTCCCTAGGGTTAGTTTTCTGGTAGTCTAGGATCTTGGAGTCAATGCTCCCACTCCAAAGGCTCAGGGATTGACCTCTGGTCAGGAAAGGAGATTCCAGAAGTGGTTTGTTATAGTTAAGTGAGATTAAAAGAAATATCCAGAATGAGAAACCAAAGATGAACCCCAGACAAATGGCACTTACCAAATTAAGCAAATAATACTTAAAATAATGGAATATACACACATACATATATACCCATGAGCAAAGTGAACACAGTCCAACAAAAATACAGTAGATTGACCTGGAGAACAAAGTAAATCAAAAATTATATTTACCAGTTAAGAACAAAACTAACTAAAACACAAACTGGAAAACAAAACTAAAGCAAGGTGCCATGTGAGGAATAAAGCAATGAAAACAAAACTAACAAATATGCTGAGAGGACAGGAAAGAAATAATAGATATGCAAAGTTAAATAGAGGAAGATAAAAAAGATTTATATACATTAAAGATTAACTGCAAGGGGAAAAGAACAGTAGGAAAGGGAAATGAAGGAATACATGTAGGAAAAATATAATAGGGTTTTAAAAGTTAAAATTTAAAATTATTAAAAAAAGACAAGAAAAAAAATGGAAAAAGATAGGAAAACTCCACAGAACTGCAAAAGCCCAACGCAGAGGCAGATGTTTATAACAACAATTGAAAGTGTGACTGAATATACACATATACATATACACCCATAAGCAAAATCAAAACAGTCCAACAAAAATAAAGTACAATAGACTGATCTGGAGAACAAAGGAAACCAAAAGTTATATCTACCAGAATAAAACTAACTAAAGCACAAACTGGAAAAGAAAACTAGAGCAAGATGCCAATTGAGGAATAAAGCAATGAAAATAAAACTAACAAATATGTTGAGAGGAAAGAAAAGAAAGAAATAATAGATATGCAAAGTTAAATAGAGGTAGATGAAGAAGATTTATATACATTAAAGTTTAACTGCAAGGGGCAAAGAACAGTAGGAAAGGGAAACAAAGGAATAAATGTAGAAAAAATATAATAGGTTTAAACCTTAAAATTAAAAAAAGAAAAGAAAGAAAAAAAAAAAAGGAAAACTCCATAGAACTGCAAAAGCCCAACATATAGGCAGAGGTTTATAACAGCAATATAAAATGTGACTGAGAAAAGAAGCTCAAACGTTTAATTAGATTTCATAGTGCCAATAAAATTGACAACTACAACAGGGGTTGTGTCGGGGGGAGACCAAAAAAGAAAAACCCGAAATAATCTACAAAGTAAGTCAAAACTTGAGAATAATAAATGTTTTCCTTGAGTCACTGCTGTGAGAGTCCTTTCCCTCACTGGTAGTCACAGTCCACCTCACCTCCCTAGGATGCTCTCCACTGTGCTGATCTCTGGACCTGCTGTGGGGGCAGCTCAGATTCTAGTCTGGTCCTACTCCTATGTGTTCTTGCCTCCAGGGTCCACAGCTATCAGAACTAGTGCATTTTCTTTTGTGGGAGCTCTCAATGACCTTTTATATATTCCATAGACAGAGCTTGACTAGTTGATTATGTGGATTTAATCTGCAGCTTGTACAGCTGGTGGGAAGGTTTTAGGTCTTCTTCCTTAGCCACACTGCCCCTGGGTTTCAATTGTGGTTTTATTTCCACCTCTGCTTGGGGGTTGCCCACAGGGGTTTGCTCCTGAGGCTGCCTTGGAGGACTTGGGTTTGCCCTGTGAGGGCCAGGTGTGGAGGTGGTACAGCTGCTTGGGTCACAGGGATTCTAGCAGCTCCAGCTACTTAGGGGAGTTGGTGGCTAGGGCAGCAAGAAACAGTGCTCTAGAAGGGTACGGAAACCAGTATTGGCCAATAGACTCCAGTATTCTTGCCTGGAGAACCCCCTTCCTTGACTGAGAAGCCCGGCAGGCCACAGTCTACAGGGTCGCAAAGAGTCGGACACTACCAAAATGACCCTGTGTGCATAGACACAAGACCTTTTTCGCCTGTGGCAGCTCTGCCCCAGTGAAGGTGAGGTGAAGGTAGCACAGCTGCTTGGCTTGTGGGGACCCTGGCGGCACCAGTGTGCAGGGACACAGACTGGACTGCTTCCGCTGCAGGAGTTACGGCCCTATCAGAGACTTTTTTGAGCCCCTTGTAGCTGGCGATCAGAAGGCCTCTTTGGCCAATCTTTATCTCAGCCCATTCAGGCACTGAGAGGGCTGCCTTGCCTTGGGTCCTTCTCTGTTGTTCAGCATGTCAGGCACATGGAGGGGCACCCCTGGCTGGGGTCCTACTCTGTCATTCTTGGATCAGTCACTTAGAGGAGCACCTTGGATGGGGTCCTGCTCTGTAATTCAGTGCATCAGGCCTTTGATGGGCCAGCCTATCTATTGTTCAGCTGCCAGTGCTGGCATGTGGGGAGAGAGAGGCTATGGTGATGGCTCCAACCCTTACACATGACTCAGCAGTATCGCCTTATATCCATGGCTCCCCGGCTTTCCTCCACTGGCATTTCCCATCACAGTCTTCTCCCTCACATCCCCTCAATCCATCTCTCTGCAGTCAACAGCAGCCCTCACCCTGGGATCACTCCACACTCCCCAAACTCCAGCTCCCAGCCACTGCACCTTCCAGGGGACCCTTGTCCCAGTCTGGGATATGTATGGCTGTGCAAGGACCCTCTGATTCTCATTGCATTTAGGCTGCCACGGATCAGCTGTTTCACTCTTGGCCTTAAATGTTTCTCGCTGACTCAGACCATTGCCCCAGTGTGGGGATTGGCCCCTGCTTCAGTTCAGCTGAAGGCAGGTCCAATCCTACTGACACTCCTGTTTTTCTCCCCTAGTTCCTTCATCCTATGGAGTTTTGCATGGTTCTATATATTCTTTTCCTCTGGTCAAGTACTCCTGTTTGCTCTCAGCTGGTGTTCTGCATACACTTCTGTATCTGAAGGTGTATTCCTGATGTATCTCTGGAGAGAGATGTATTCCACGTCCACCTACTCCTCCGCCAGCTTGTTCTCTGGATTTAGTTTTGATTGACCATGATCCTTTAGTCATACCTATGTCAAATCAGAAGAACTAGGTGTGTATTTTTACAGCAAAATAATTGCAACTTTTCATTCACTATTGAAATGATCAACCTTGCATTAAATTCTAGCATACAAGATTTCCCCTATTTTTCCCTCCATTATTTTCTTGGATTGAATAAGTTTAATTCTCTAATCTTATCCCAGAAGTCTTGCATTTCATAGCCTTTATCATCATCACTCTGATTAGCAACCAGTAAGGTAAATACAAGTCACTGTAGCTGTCTTGCAGTTATAAGTATAAATTCCTGTCAGGCAAATTGATTATGATTTTTATTCTTCCTATTGCTTGTTTATAGTTCTGTTCAATCAGTTTTCTATTTTGGAATATTTTTCAGTAGTCTCTTGACCATCTCCTCCAGAATGTTTGCACATTAATCTATCTTTACACTGATTCATGAAATTATTTTTGTTCTTGATATCCTGAATATTAGGGTGGTTATATGTAATTATTTGGAATAATCTAAAAGAACCCAGAGGGCTCAGATTAGCCATCCCTGTTAAAATGCACTTTCTCCTTAGGAATTGTTTGTTGATTTATTTATTTACTCTTCTATATAAACAGGGGCTTCCCAGGTGGCTCAATGATTAAGAATTCACCTTCTATGAAGGAGATTTGGGTTTGATCCCTGGGTCAAGAATATGCCCTGGAGGAGGAAATGACAACCCACTCCAGTATTCTTGCCTGGAAAATTCCAAGGACAGAGGAACTGGGCAGGCTACAGTCCTGGGGGTCACGAAGAGTCTGACATGACTGAGCATGCATGCACTATTTAAATACACAGTCAATGCAAGCCATGAAAAGGTATAGGATATCTCAGTTACTTCTGAACTTCAGATTATTTTCTAATGTCTTTTCAAATCTTCCTATGAGCTTTGTAAAGATTTTCTGCAATAGAAAGCTGCATGCAAGCACCTTAGGGTCAAGCCTTTCCTCACCTAAGCTTAGTGTCTTTACTGTGTGAGCTAATATCATTATAAAACTCACAGAAAAGCCAATTCATCTGTTACCATGTATAGTAACATCTCAAAGAGACAACTAAACTTGACAGTTGAGGGGATTTGCAATTGAAAGAGAAAAAAACATGAGCCAAGTTGAGAGCCATATAATTATCCTCATTCACACTGTGACTCCCTTTAAAGTGATTTATTCAAGATGGTTACCATGTACTCTTAGTCACCCCCTTTCTTGACTACATGCTAATTCTGATTTTGGCATTTGTCTGTAGAATATGTTTGTTCTTCCTTTTGAAAGGGAATTGTGCTGCATTTTCAGTAGTGTTTAAATCAGTTAATCATATTTCCCAATTATCCTGTAACGTTAGTTATTTGAATTTCAAGTTGCAATGTTCTTAGAGAAAGCTTAATATCTTCATTATATATACAGTCATGGTTAGCTAATTAGCATCCTGAATTCTGCAGTTTTACCCTGGCTGCCACTATTTCTGGACTTAAGGATATATTGAGTAGTTTTTCATTTTAAAAAGTTGAGAAAGGACAATACCATTGTTGATTTCTATTTAGTTTTTTTCAAACAAGAAACCCCCCTTGGAAGTGGCCAGACACGATCTAAATGTATTACTCTTCTCATCTATTGGTTTATAAATAAAAGCACTCTTGAATGTTTTCCAAAAGAGTAATGCAATTTACAATATAGTTAATGAAAATTAAGCTATATTGGTTTTCCTGGAGGAAAATTGCACTACATAATTAATTTTAAAAATCACTGTTTGTTTCTTCAGTTTATTGGGAAACAGAAACAGATTCAAAATAATGAAGCTAAGAGAACAGATTGCGTTTTGACATTCTCTCTAATTAAAAGATCAGTGCTTCGGAAGCAATTTCACCTTGTTGAGTTGCCATTTTAGTTGCCATTGTACTTAAGGCTTTTCTTCTCCTTTCCTTAAATAAGGGTTCTAATCTTTTAAATTAAAGACGGAAAGGAGCTGCGATTATTTCTGTTATAAAAATAAATGTCTTATAATCTTGTTATTTTTAACATGTTGCTCTTGATATTTTTCTACAATGTACAAAGCCATAAAACAATATAAATCAGAGAGGTGTAGGGACATGTGCAAAGTTACAGGTTTGGCAACAGCAGATCTGAGACTAAACCTCAGGCCTCTGGATATCCAATCTAGTGCTTTTTCACTTGTATGAACTTTCTCTACTGTGATATGGCAATTTGTGGAATCTCAGAAAATATGAACCCAAAATATCTAGTCCAGGGGCCGTAATGAAATGGAAACTTCTTTGTATAATTTAGTAGTGACCTTGTTTCTGTTGTTGTTTACTAATTTGTGTCCAACTCTTTGCGACCCCATGGACTTCAGCACTCTTGGCTTCCCTGTCCTTCACTATCTCCCAGAGTTTGCTCAAACTCATGTCCATTGAGTCAGTGATGCCATCCAACTATCTCATTCTCTGTTGCCCCTCCTCCTTTTGCCTTCAATCACTCCCAGCATCAGGGTCTTTTCCACTGAGATGGCTCTTCACATCAGGTGGCCAAAGTATTGGAGCTTCAGCTTAGTTTCAGTCCTTCCAATGAATATTCAGTGTTGATTTCCTTTGAGATTGACTGGTTTGATCCCCTTGCTGTCCAAGGGACTCTAACAGTCTTCTCTAGCACCACAATTCAAAAGCATCAGTTCTTTGGCATTCAGCCTTCTTTATGGTCCAACTCAAACACCTGAAATGACTATTGCAAAAACCATAGTCCTGACTATATAGGCCTTCTTTTGGCAAGTTGATGTCTCTACTTTTTAATATGCTGTTTAGGTTTGCTATAGCTTTCCTTCCAACGAGCAAGTCTTTGAATTTCATGGCTGCAGTTACCATCCACGGTGATTTTGGATCCCAAGAGAAAGAAAATCTGTCATTGCTTCCATGTGTCCCCTTTCTCTTTGCCTTGAAGTGATGGGACCAAATACCATGATCTTAGTTTTCTTCCAGTTATTTTAAGCCAGTTTTTTCACTCTCCTGTTCACCCTCATCAAGAGGCTCTTTAATTCTTTTCACTTTTTGCCATTAGAGTGGTATCATCTGCATATCTGAGGTTATTGATATTTTGCCTGGCAATCTTAATTCCAGCTTGTGATTCATCCGGACTTGCATTTCAGATGATGCACTCTGAATATAAGTTAAATGACACAAATATATTTGTGTAGCATTCTGTGGTTTTAAAAATCCTCTCACTACTGTCTCTCTCTCTCCTGTTCAACTTCTTTTCCCCTCTTTCTCACATATCTCATTTGAGCCTTATATATTACAAACAGTTATGTGAGCATCACAATAATGTTAATAGACTAAGATTAACATTAGATTAATGTAAATTTCAAGGAAATGATCTGTTTTTCTTGTTCTTCAAGGTTTTGGCACAATTCAGTTTCACACAGTTGAAGACTAGTTTCTATTTCCTTGATGGCTCCCAACATGGGACCACCCTTAGCCTCTCAAGGTCTTTCTCTTGTCCCCTTATATCTCAGAACCATAAGAGGACATCTTACTCTTGGCAGGCTGCTATCTCACTGAGCTTCCTTCTGTAGTGTCATTTCTGTTTAACTGCAGCCTAATAGGCAGTCTACTTTTAAGGATATGAGTGATCAAATTGAATTCACTTATATAATCCACGATAATTTTCTGTCTAAAATCTGTACCCTTAATGACATCCACAAAATCCCATTTGTTGTGGGTTCACAGGTTCCAGAGGACAGACTGACAGGCCATCAGATATAACTACAATATATCTTATATTTCATTGATCACCACCTTCCCATCACAATGTCCTCCTTTTTGTTCTCAAACCTGTTAAGTACTTTCTACTTCATAGTCTTTGTATTTCCTGGGGCTTGCTCCTAGGTTTCTTCCTCTGACCTATTGTATATCATAGAACTTGGGTTAGTTCTGAAAGTAGGTCCAACTGAACCCATAGGTAGGGATTCAGTGAATTAAAGCTATGAAAATTTGAAGATAATAGAAGTTGTACACAACAGATTGAGTCTGACAAGTATGATGGTAATAAATCTTCTCATCCTACATTTTTGAGCTGTTAGTCCTTGGAACCCGGGGACATTGGTCTCTGATATATTGGAAGGGGACATGCTTTGGGTGAGTGCATTACGTGTTTTGTCTGGAACTGACTTTGATTATTGGATTGGGGGTAAGAAAAAGAATTACTTGAGGGTTTAACAAAAATAATTGTGAAACTGAATTTTCAATGTTTTTAGTCTTTAATACTAGACCTTTTGTTTTAGCACAAAGAGTTAGTGAGCTACTGATTTTGAAACAGAATCATGCGAGAAAGAGGGTATTACTACTGAGAGAAGGTGAGATCACCAGTCATTTTTCAGACAGAAGTTGTTTTTTAAATTATACTTTTCTGAGTCCTAAAGATTTATTTCTCATTTGATATTAAGCTCTTATATGTCAATCTTGATCTGTTTGCATGTAAAGTGAGCAAATGTATATTGTATAACTGTTAACTAGCAAACCAGCAGAGCATATCAAATAGAGCCAGTGATGTGACGACTTTTCTGGTCTGGTGAAACTGCACAGATATCCATCACCTGGTATTTGAAGATGCAGTACAGCCCTCAGAAACATCATTGCTATTTGCAACTGAACATTAGTTTGAGATTAGTGAATCAATTAATCAATCAAAGTCTGTCTTTTAAAATAGTACAATTTTTTAAAAAACAAACAAATTTGACCCAGGATTTGAAGTTTGATGGAGTGAAGAAGAAAAGCTTTTCCCTGTTTATAACCTGAAAAAAGGAAGCTTTCCATTTCATTCCATTGCTTAATGTTGGATAAGGAAAATGTATCTCAAGATATGGCCTGACATAAAAATGGAATGGGCAGTCTAAAATGGGATACTACCTGAAATTAAGGAAATGGGATGCAGGTGTGGAAATGGATGAGGTGTTAATACGTGTGTGCATGCTCAGTCACTTCAGTCATGTCCAATGCTGCAACCCGATGGACTGTAGCCCACCAGGTTCCTCTGTCTGTAGGGATTTTCCAGGCAAGAATACTGGAGTAGGTTGCCATGCCATCCTCTAGGGGATCTTCCTGACCCAGGGCTGGAACCTGCGTCTCTTATGTCTCCCTGCATTGGAAGGTGGGTTCTTTATCACTAGAGCCACCTGGGAAGGGATGAGATGTTAAGACAATCCTAGCCTTTCTGGGAAAATCTAGCTACTGAAAGTTTGTACTTGTTAGGGTTATTGATTAGGTGAGGATATTAGCAGAAGAAAAATGAATGGGCTGGTTCTGAGTGTAGGGTTCAATGTGTTGATGGAGAATCCATGAGTGGGCAATGCTGAGAAATAGAAATCTATAGTCACTGGAAGTGGGGATGTAGGCAAAGTGAAGCAGTACCTTGCTTCTGAGATTCTAAAACACAGAATTCAAGTATCATGAGTGATCAAGGTGGAGACTGGGTTTGGAAATGGAGTGAAGATACCTGGCTATGAAACCAAATAGCCATTAGATTTATTTAACATTCAGTCACAGATCTTTGGACCAGAGCTTCATTAGTCCATCCTTTCTGAACCACACAAAGGTTTAATCATAGTGAAATTATTGAGCTTATACCTGGAAGTCAAGGACCCCAGCTTCAGGAAGTTGAAAAAACTGTTCCAGAACATTCTCCAAAACTATTTTTAAAAAAGAAAAAGGTAATTTATATTCCCTTCTCCTCTCCAATCCTATTTTTAATCCCATTTCTGTTTCTCTTCTTTCTCCTCTTTCTTTCATGGCAAAAATATTTAGCAGCTCTAAGGGGGTGGGGACAGTAAGAAACATAAAAAAGGGAAACTTCTCTTTGTTTTAAACCTTTGGGAAGTCCTGCTACAGACATTTCTATACATTTTTGGAAGAGGATATATTATAAATGATAATCAAGTGAAGAAAGTCCTATTATCCAATTTGGCAAACAGAGATTGGAATATCAATTCATTTTCTTAGGGAAGCACAAGGTACCTGCCCTTTTTAGCATCAACTACAGTTTCAGAGGTGCATTACAAAGAATGTCTCCAAATTATTTTTTCCTTTTTTCTATTATTTTTATCCAGCAGGAGTTGATTTCATTTTCCTCTCTTCCTTGTGATTTTAAAATTTGTACTGAATGCACAAGAGGGCTAAAATACAACCTTTTCTTGGCATAGAGACTTGCCACCCAGCTGGCATTTTTATTATAAGGACAGTTACCTGGGGAGGTGATTTACTGGCAAGAACAAAATCAGTATATACTGTTATCTCTCTGGTGTTTCCCTAACAGACTCATTAGAACACAGTATATGGAATTCAGAGGAGGCTCGAGTCTAGAATCTGGACGTTCCCCAGCTGAAAACCTGAGCAAAGAAAACTGAAAAGCCAAACCTCAAACATCTGTACCTCTTTGTAGTAGACACAGTTATTTATTAAGATATAAATGACATTTTGCCTTAAGGCAAATAGGTAAAGGGCTGATACATGTAATTCTTCTCTCAGGTACATGCTGTCCATATTAATAACATGGTAGTCTCATGACTTGTCTTCCTGAACTATGCAAAATAGCAAAAAAAGACTTTAGAAGTCCTCCTGTTTCAACTGTTAAATACAGTAATCCAAAGAAGACTGTTTCTAAATCCATACCTATTTCATAAACACAAACTTTGCTGCAAATGATTTTGACTTTCCTGCCTTCTATTTCCACACATTGAGGGGCATCTTTTGATCTTCTATGACACAATAGTTATATCTTGCCAGTGGGCAATTACTTGACTTTGGATGGCACATTATTGCTTCAGGTGCTTGGGTGTCTTTTAGTAGATCATACAGAGTGCTGTCAAACTCTGTGATAACCTGGGGAAATGAATTCACCGTTACAACAGTACTTCTTTCCTTCAAAAGGAGTTATTATAAATAGTGTATGAGCCCCTTTACCCTTTTTTGACTCCAACCCCTTCCTGTGTCCTCCTGCAGTTACCCCAGGCCCCCTTGGTATTGCTGGGTGCTCAGAATTGTTCACTCTTGTGCATCTTCGAACCCCATAATCTGGACATTTATTATTTGTCTCCTTCTGTTTTCCTTCTTCTTCCTTTTAATCTTTTGCTATGTACAGATAACTCCGAAACTTAGTGCTTAAAATAAAACACATTATTTCATAGGTTCGATGGGTCAGAAATTTGGGAGTGGTTTAGCAGACTATTTCTGGCTCAGGATCTCTCATGAGGTTGCAGTCAAGTTGTTGAGAGGGGCTGTAGTCAAGTGGAGGCTTGACTGAGGCCGAAAACTCTGCTTCCAAGATGGTTCACTCACATGACTGTTGACAGGATGCCTTTTGATAGGGCCTCTGGGTTTTCCCGGGATGAATGATGCCTTTTATTACTGAGTCTTGGAAGTCAAACACTGTTAGTTCTTCTATATTCTATTCATCAGAAGCAAGTCATGAAGTCCAACTCACATTCAAGGGAAGGGAAATTAAACTTCATCTCTTAAAGTGAGCGATATCAAAGAATTGGTAGACAGATCTTACAACTATCACACCCCCCAAACATCTTTGCCTTCAGTTCACCTGTCTTGTATCGAATGACTTCAGTTGATGATGAAACTCTTACGTAAATTAATACTTGAGAGTAGGTATGTTAAAATATTTAACTTCTTTGGGCAACATAATATAAAAATTAGAAAAGCATACAGCCAGTTCATACTGTGTCTCTGCTATTGACAAATTATATGACCTTGGGAAAATTATTTGCCCTTTCTAACCCTCACTTTCATCAGCTGTTAGATGAGTGTGTTGCTATCCACCCTACACAGGGTAATGCAGAGTTGAAGTCATACATGTAAAATAACCACGAGTTTTACATGTAACAGGTTCACACTCATCAGAAGCTGTAATAAAAATAACACTGAGTATTATTTGGGAAGTTTTGGTGACCTTGGAGTAACTCAGATTTCTAAATAATGTGTGGCCATGTTTATTAGCAGAGCTCTCCTCAGTCCAAAGTTTCACCTCCGTGCCCCTCTGCCAGTCCCTCAGTGATCCTGCCCAGAGACTTCAGCGTATCATAGTGAAAATGCCCACCAGGTGTAGGGTCCTGTCTCTGAGCCTCTGCGCTACTGCCTGTGAGCGATCTGAGCTCAGGCAAACTTTTCAACCTTTTAAGTTGTCTTTCTACATCTATATAAATTTAGAGATGCTTATTTCTTTTTTTGTAGCACCATGAATGAGGCAGCCAAGTGTTCAAGCTCTGTCTCTGTGGTAAAAATGGTAATAGTGCCTCAAAAACTGGTGCCTTGTTCTTTCATTTAGTCAGTGGTTCTCAAACACAGCTGTATGTTGGAATCCCCAGGAGCACTTTAAAAAATCCTGATGTCTAGTTCCATCCCAGAGATTCTAATTTAATTGATCTGAGGACCAGGTGGTACCTACACATCTGGAGTTTTTAAAAGCTCCCCAGGGAGTTTTATTCTGCTAAGAACTACTAGTTTAGATTGATAATTCTATCTCGTATAACAATCATTAGACCAAAGGAGGTAAATCAATTAGAGCAAAGGTGAAATAGTCCTAAAAAAACTTAGTTAAGTCTTATCCTTCCATACTTTCAATCTTTCTTTTCTTGTTATTTTCCCTTTGATAAATTGCTTTTTTCTCAATTATATATTTAACCCATTTGTTCTGTATTTCCTAATTTTATTATTTTTGCTTCACCTCAACCCTAAGCCCCTTGTACTACAGTCCTATAGTTTAAAATAATAAGAATGGAAAAAGCAAATGTAAATTCATGGTGTTGTGTTTAGACAGATTCTTCTAGCAGGAGAGATGATACCATGTTGTTCGGGGAAGCACGTAGGAATCCTGCATGCTCTGTAAGAACCGCTGATGCACAGAGCCGTTGGCACACCGGCCTGTGTATTGGCAATGGTGCACGTAACAGATGGGACTGAGTGTAGGCAGTCAAGTGTTCAAGCTCTGTCTCTGAATTGACTAATGGTTTTGATGGCAGAAATTCAAGGCCAAAGTACTGGGATGCTGGTCTCTGTGTTGTATTGAATGTCTGCAATTAAAGCTTTGGGACCACTCCCTTTCTGCTCTAACTCAAACTTAATTAATTTTGAATTAAAATGAATAGTTTTCACAACCACATGAGGTCCATTTTGGGTTTGGCTGATCAGGATTACTGTAATGATGTCCCCACCCCTTGAATATTCCCCACAAAAGACCCCTAAGAAGCCAATTTAAAACGTTGTCCAAAGTGGCATGTTGCTGCTAAATATTTTGATATGTATAGGGCATTTTCATATCCGTGTCCTCTGTAGAGAATCTGTAGGTGTCCTCTTGGAAAATGCCAGTGTAGCATAGAATCAGCATGGGCATCTGGCACTCAACAGCAATTCTGAGAAGGTCATTTGCCAGGGCTTTCAGAACTATTTCAGATCAGGTCTTGCTCTAAATTAAAGATCTAGTCCAAGATACAGTTTTCAGATGGAAGTTTTAAATCATACTTTGTCTGGTTATTTTTATCATAATTAGTTCTATTGGATAAAGTTCAGAGTTAGTTTCCACGTGGGTGATTTAGTTTTATTCTATTGTATTATTGCAGATTGTTCTTTTAATCCTACCAGAGGCCTTGCAGGTGACTTCTGTCAGGAAAAAATGTATACTGTTGACTCTTGAACAACACTGGTTTGAACTGCATGGGTCCACTCATAAGCAGATGTTTTTCAACAATAAACACTACCTTACAACAGAAACTGTAGCTGATGCAGAACTATGGAGGAACTGCGCATTGGAAGGGCTGACTATAGACCACATGAATTTTTGATGCTAATCGAGAGTCAGTGCCCCTAACTGCCTACATTGTTCAAAAGTCAACCATATGTAGACTTAGTATGCCATACACCCTGCACTCCTACATTGGAATACCATGCCACTCAGATTACTTGGCTAATGTGTGGACACCAGCGCATGATCTTAAGTAATGTTGGAATTGAGTTAGTGCAAACATCTTTTTGGATTGTTTTCATTCTATATGCTTCTTTTTAAAAAGCCCAAGAGTAAAAATATCCATGGGTATAGAAATTGGGTAATTATAATGTTTAAGAAAACCTGCCAGTAGGTCAACCAGAATGCTGTGTGAGAATGTGTGACCTGGTGGACATAGAGTTGTGAACTGAATGGCTGGATAAAACTCTACTTTCTTAATTCAGCAACAGCCCCCCCCCCACACACACCCCCTACATTCTGACATATGCTGAAGAGTGCCTTGCAGCCTTCCATTTCTATTCTACAAGCTGAACTACCTGGGAAACCCTGCCATTCTACTATTATATAGTCAGAAAACAAAAGAAATTTTCCAAGAGTGGTAAACCTATGATTTTGAGTGGGGCTAAATATGATTCTTTAGAGCTTCCAGTTTAGCTTTTTAGGAAAATTGCTATTATGCTAATATTGCTATTATTAAAAGGAATTCTATGTTTTATCAATTATTTAATATAATATTATGATTTTTTTAAAAAGACATAGTTAATTTAATAAAATAACAATGGAGGAAAAAATTGTCATCACTTTCATTGAACAACAATTATTCTTTTTTTAAAAAAAGTTTTTATTGAAGTATAGTTGATTTACAATGTATTAATTTCTGGTGTACATCAAAGTGATTCAGTTATATATATTTATGTATGTGCATGCATGCTAAATCATTCCAATCATGTCCAACTCTTTGTGACCCTATGGACTATAGCCAGCCAGGCTCCTCTCTCCAGGGGACTCTGTCTGGGCTCTTCTATACAGGCAAGAATACTGGAGTAAGTTGCCATGGCCTCCTCCAGGTGATCTTCCTGACCTGGAGATCAAACTCATGTCTCTTGTGTCTCCTTCATTGGCAGGTGGATTCTTTACCACTAGCACCACCTGGAAAGCCTATGTGTATGTGTGTGTATATATATATATTCTTTTTCATTTATTTTCCATTATGATTTATTATAGAATATTGGATATATTTTATTTTGCTATACAGTAGGCCTTTGATGTTTATCTATTATTTACATAGTAGTTTGTAACTGTTAAGAGCTTCCCAGGTAGTTTAGCTGGTAATGGATCCACCTGCAATGCAGGAGACCCCGGTTCGATTTCTGGGTCAGAAAGTTCCCCTGAAGAAGGAATAGGCTACACACTACAGTATTCTTGAGCTTGCCTGGTGGCTCAGATGGTAAAAATCTGCCTGCAATGTGGGAGACCTGAATTCGATCCCTTGGTTGGGAAGATCCCTGGAAAAGGGCATGGCAACCCACTCCAATATTCTTGCCTGGAGAATCCCATGGGCAGAGAAGCCTAGCTGGCACAGCACAGCGAAACTGCTAATCCCAAACTCCTAGTTTATCCCTGGAACTACAAGTATCCCTTAAATGTAGTTTGTTATCAAAGTAATGTAAGTCACTGGCAAATTCCAGCTTCTACCTATTTCTAGGTTTGCTCCCAAGGCCAGAGTCCTCACCATCTCTGGGTTCAACTATCAATTCTGACACTGTCATCTTTGTATTAGTAAGAAGAGATTAGGATGTGTTGAGTAACAAACCCTAGAACACCAATAGCTTAGCACAAAGAAGTCTAGTTTTACTCTTGCAAAACGTGCGGTCTGCACTATGGTTCTCCAAGGCAGCACCCTTTAAGCAGTGACTTGGGGATTCACTCTGTTACCATCTGGTGCTCTATCATCTCAACATGTAGCTTCTGCTTCCCTGAAATGGAAAGAAAAAAGCATGCAAAGTTTGCATTTCTTTCTGCTTATAGCTGATAGTCCATAATGAAATGGGGAATGTGTATCCAGGAGGGGGAAGATGGAAGAGGACTGGCAAACAGAGAATTACCACTGCCATCCTGTCACTGCGTTCTCTTCATTTTCCTTCTTTGGACTTCACCTCATATTTAGTTGCTTGCAGTTGTCTCCAAATGGGTCTTCCTGGCTTTGTTCTCTGGGATCTTCAGCACATTCTAAACATTGCTGCCAGACTAATCTTATAAAACTGTTTTCATCATATCAGTTCCCTGCTGCAACATCTACAACATCCCTCTCACCATGAATTATAAACCTAGTCTAAATTTCTCAGCATGTGTCATGTAAGACTTCCCTGATAGTTCAGTTGGTAAAGAATCTGCCTGCAATGCAGGAGACCTTGGTTCGATTCTTGGGTTGGGAAGATCCTCTGCAGAAGGGATAGGTTACCCACTCGAGTATTCTTGGGCTTCCCTTGTGGCTCAGCTGGTAAGAATCCGCCTCCAGCACGGGAGGCCTGGGTTCAGTCCTTGGGTTGGGAAGATGCTCTGGAGAAGGGAAAGGCTACCCACTCCAGTATTCTAGCCTGGAGAATTCCACGGATTGTACAGTGCATGGGGTCACAAAGAGTTGGACACAACTGAGTGACTTTCAGTTTCACTTTTTCCAGGCTTTATTTTAAAACTTCTCACTGTGAATCTCCAACATAAACACTTGAATTCTCAACTCCAGCCATACTCATGGCCTCCTATATATACCTTGCCCAGGCCTACCTCTGCAAGATTATTTTCCTTTTGCCTTCCACCTCTCTCCTCTACTCCTAAAATTCCATGTCCAGGAAACTGAGGGCATTGTCTGTCTCTCTGCTGACCTCCTATTTCATCTTTGACTCAGCTGGCATGTGCATTGTTGTGTTGGTATCAATACTTCACTCTTCCTGGACATTTGACTTATCTCTTCTATTAGGTCATTAGTAAGACAGGAGCCATACCTATTCCTGCATGTACCAAAAATCTCAGGAAATGTTAAAAACATAATAATGTATGGTAAGATCTGTTGAGAAAATGGAATGGTTAGGGAGCTAATCATTCCATATTCCATTTTATAGGGATGATTAGGGAGCTCTAATTTGCTTTATGTGATCCATAAGCTCTGGTTTCATGTAGCATTGTATTAACATTGTGATGGGATTTGTATTCTTATTTCTAGCGCATACTGGCAGTGTGAAGTCCATGGCTTAGAAGGCTTAAGATGAGTATTGTGATTACTAATGATAGTGTATTTGTTTGGTTTTACATAAAGAGAATTTTAAAGTTTCTTCATTAATGACCCATTGAGGTTCATGATTCATAATAGTGAGTGTTTGGTACTAGATTCTGCTTTAAATCAGTATATTGTTACCATGATTTAGAAGTGACTTATAGTTAAGAGTTCAAGGCTTTGGAGCCAGACAGCTTTGGGTTTAGGTTATAGACCTTGCACCATATGGCTGTGTACTTTGGAGATTCGGGCTTCCCTGAGACATTTTAAGTTTTTGTGAAATGCTTATCATATCTACCTATATCACAGAATTGTCAAAATGATGGAATGATATAAGGTCTCCTAGACACTTAGCACAGAGAAGGCAGTGGCAACCCACTCCAGTATTCTTGCCTGGAAAATCCCACGGACGGAGGAGCCTGGTGGGCTGCAGTCCATGGGGTCGCGAAGAGTCGGACACAACTGAGCGACTTCACTTTCCCTTTTCACTTTCATGCATGGAGAAGGAAATGGCACCCCACTCCAGTATTCTTGCCTGGAGAATCCCAGGGACGGCAGAGCCTGGTGGGCTGCCGTCTATGGGGTTGCACAGAGTCAGACACAGCTGAAGTGACTTAGCAGCAGCAGCAGCAGACACTTAGCACAGTGCCTTATAGATAGTTATTGCTCAAAAGTCATTAATTCTATCACTAATGTTTATGCTGTATAAGAAAATATGCCACTTTGAGTCTAAAAAGCAACATTGTTTCTGATACTTATTTTCCTAGAGTTTCTTTGCAAAAGAAGATAGCAGGAGGGGCAGATTTATAGAGAGGGCACCATACAGAAGACTTTTGGCGGCAGATGCCCCACCAAAGCTCACATGGTGGGGTCACTGCTCAGATAAGAAAGAGCCTCCTCTCTGTGACCCACTGGGCTACTGGAGCTGTTCCCTACAGAGACTCCGAGGCTGTCTGGGTTATGAGAGACATGCTGATTTTGGAGAGGAGACTGTGAAGTAACAATGTTGACCACAGTTGGTCCTAGAATCAGGTAAAGCCATAATGGTAATTGACAGAAAACTGCTCCATTTAGAACACTGAAATAGTAAGAAAAAATAAAAAAGAAGCCACTTTGGTTCATGCCCGGTCTTGTTTTATTATGCTTCCTAGCAGAGCAACTGAATGAAAATTTAATTTGTTGTGAACACTGGCAGTGTGCAGGAAAAATGGAATTTACAAATGTTTTGAATTATTGCTGCTGCTGCTGCTGCTAAGTCGCTTCAGTCGTGTCCGACTCTGTGTGACTCCATAGACGGCAGCCCACCAGGCTCCCCTGTCCCTGGGATTCTCCAGGCAAGAACACTGGAGTGGGTTGCCAGTTCCTTCTCCAATTTTGAATTATTGGAAGCTTGTGAAATTGTGTGCACCATTCTGTCTCATACATTGTTACATGTGTGATACCTTGTTTCACTGGTTGGGGGATTGAGGCAGCTGTGAGTAGGATTTGAAACACCATTGTATTCTTTACAATTTCACAGATGTATATGAGTTTTAAGGGACAAAAGACTTCAGCAAGTACACAAAGCACAATGTGGCCGATTGGATTGGATATCAAATCCAAAATGCATGTTCCCAGAAAGGGGAGCATGAAAGGAGTGGACAGTGGGAGTGGTGAGTGGCAGTGCTCTCTCCATCTAGTTTATCCAAGCTCTGTTTTCCTTTCCTGATCTTTAAAAACCTAGTGCCCAGTGAGAACTGCCTGGGATTTCTTAAGCTGTATTTTCTCTACCTAGTATAAAAAACTAATAATTTCTAAAGTGGGGAAGTTATTCAAAACACTGGTACCTTAGCAGCTTTAACTAATTAGGATTTTTAATGTAAAGTGTTTAAGGATTAAATATTATAAATCCTTGCAGATCTGAATTATAAGCAAACTTGCTTAATCTCTGGGTTAGGTTTGGATACAAAAATAGAATCAATTTTCCTGGATTTTTCAGTTCAGTTCAGTCACTCAGTCATGTCTGATTCTTTGCGACCCCAAGGAGTGTAGCAAGCCAGGCTTCCTTATCCATCACCAACTCCCAGAGCCTACTCAAACTCATGTCCATCAAGTCTCTGATGATATCCAGCCATCTCATCCTCTGTCATCCCCTTCTCTTCCCGCCTTCAATCTTTCCCATCATCAAGGTCTTTTCAAGTGAGTCAGTTCTTTGCATCAGGTGGCCAAAGTATTGGAGTTTCAGTTTCAGCATCAGTCCTTCCAATGAATATTTAGGACTAATTTCCTTTAGGATTGACTGGTTTGATCGCCTACAGTCCAAGGGACTGTCAAGAGTCTTCTCCAGCACCATGGTTCAAAAGCAGCAATTCTTCGGCACTCAGCTTTCTTTATAGTCCAACTCTCACATCCATATATGACTACTGGAAAAACCATATCTTTGACTAGATGGACCTTTGTTGGTAAAGTAATGTCTCAGCTTTTTAATATGCTGTCTAGGTTGGTCATAACTTTTCTTCCAAGTAGCAAGCGTCTTTTAATTCATGGCTGCAGTCACCATCTGCAGTGATTTCGGAGCCCTGAAAAATAAAGTCTGTTACTGTTTCCATTGTTTCCCCATCTATTAGCCATGAAGTGATGGGATTGGATCCCATGATCTTAGTTTTGTGAAAGTTGAGTATTAAGTGAACTTTTTCACTTTTCTCTTTCACTTTCTTCAAGAGGCTCTTTAGTTCCTCTTCACTTTCTGTTATAAGGGTGACGTCATCTGCATATCTGAGGTTGTTGATATTTCTCCTGGGAATCTTGATTCCAGCTGTGCTTCATCCAGCCCAGCATTTCGCATGATGTCCTCTGCATATAAGTTAAATAAGCAGGGTGACAATATACAGCCTTGACGTACTCCTTTCCTGATTTGGAACCAGTCTGTTGTTCCATGTCCAGTTCTAACTGTTGCTTCTTGAGTTGCATACAGATTTCTCAGGAGGCAGGTCAGATGGTCTGGTATTCCAGTCTTTTAAGAATTTTCCACAGTTTGTTGTGATTCACAAGTCAAAGGCTTTGGCATAGTCAATAAAGCAAAAGTAGATGTTTTTCTGGAACTCTCTTTCTTTTTTGATGATTCAGGGGATGTTGGTAATTTGATCTCTGGTTTCTTTGCCTTTTCTAAATCCAGCTTGAATATCTGGAAGTTCATGGTTCACATAGTGTTGGAGCTTGGCTTGGAGAATTTTGAGCTTTACTCTGCTAGTGTGTGAGGTGAGTGCAATTGTGTGGTAGTTTGAGCATTCTTTGGCATTGCCTTTCTTTGGGATTGGAATGAAATCTGACCTTTTCTAGTCCTGTGGCCACTGCTGAGTTTTCCAGATTTGATGGCATAGTTAGTGCAGCACTTTCACAGTGTCATCTTTTAGTATTTGAAATAGCTCGACTGGAATTCCATCGCCTCTACTAGCTTTCTTCCTAGGGATGCTTCCTAAGGCCCACTTCACTTAGCATTCCAGGATATCTGGCTTTTTGGTAGGATCTAAAATCTACCTAAGTTTGGAACTTTCTTTTTTTCCAGATCAAGGCAAGAGTATAATATACAGAATAGAAAGAAGTGATGGTAAACTGAGTTCAAAGACTCAGTAATTGAGAATGATCATGGGTCTTGAAACAGGAAAGCAATATTTATTTTCTTAAATACATTTCCTCATTGCTTTTCTAGGAGCAATGTAAGTGGCCCTCTCACAGATAAATGGTGAGAGAATCTTATTAAATTTCTATCTTCCTACTATCTAGATTGCCCCTACTAGCTTCTAACTGTTGCTGACTCCAGTGCAAGTACTGATCGGTGATATTTCATGAGAGAGTAACAAAAGGCAGCAGGGATTGGGGAAAGAGTCACTGCGGCTAGGTTCAGAGATGGAGCTAATCTGAGCCCTCATCCCTTTCAAGTTCAGATCAAGAAAAAAAAAAATTCAGGTGAAAAGTGCTGTTGTGCAAAATAACAGTCTCAAGAGAGGCTCTGTAGCTCCCGCTTCCATGTTCCCACTACATCTTGCTCTAACTCTTCAGAAATTCTGGAGTCCACATTGCCTTTGGATCTTGATCATTATGTTTTTATTTATTTACTTTTTCTTTTTTTTTTTAATTTTAAAATCTTTAATTCTTACATGCATTCCCAAACATGAACCCCCCTCCCACCTCCCTCCCCACAACATCCCTCTGGGTCCCAGACAATGGGCTGACCCTCTGACCAACTGGGCTGAGCAGTGAGGCAGGGATGCTTGGGACAGGCCTGGGGGGCAGAGGCTAGTGAGCAAGGGGCAGGATCCCAGGTCTAAAAGGTTAAGAAGTTAATTTTTAAAGAAGGAGGCAAGTCCCCCCAAATCAAGCTCACTAGTTCAGTTTGGTCCTTTCCCTCAGAGGCTAGGCAACTCTGATGGCTCATGTCCTAGCTAATGTCCTGCTGTGGATCCTTGCGGTATGGTGTGTCCTGATGGCCTGGAGACACACACATGGAGAGAGACACACAGAGAGAGTCAGGGTCAGAGAGACAATCTTGATCAATCTACTGGTTAAGACCTGCTAAGAATAAGCCAGAAGACAGTGCCTAGGGTCCTAATGTGATAAGGTCTAGGCTGATAAGGTCTAGGCAGGGGTCAAGATGGGAACAAAGGTAGTGTGTCTTACCATAACAGGCCGGCCAGCCGAGAAGTAGGGACAAAAGAAGGAAGCGGTAGGTATCTGGCGATGCAGAAGCAAAAAAAAAAAAAAAAAAAAAATCAGTCAGCCTAGTTTAGCACTCAGTCCTGAGCATCTTCCGAGGAAAGGAAGAAAACAATCATGTTCTTTGGATTATGTATTTTGGGGCTTCCCAGAACTTCACACTAGCCTTAAAAAGAACAAAACAAAAGAACCTGTTCCTGAGGAAAGAAGAGGCTTATGCAGGAAACCTGATATGAACAGATCTCCGGAGTTCAGTTGCCAAAGAACAACTGCTAATAGATTACCTTTTCCTCCTTATCTGTGCTTGGGTATTTCTCTTCTCTCTTTTCTCTTTCTGCTTTCCTGCTTCATTTTCTTGCTATTTCTTGCTAGTGTTTGTATTTTTTCTCACCTAACAGCAACTATGACCCTGCTAAAGTTAATCATTGCTAAGGCTGAAGGTAGGATTGCTCTATTTTTTTAAAAAAAATTCCTTGTACATCCCAGATCAATCATGGCAGCTGGTAGATTGAAAACTAATATTTTCTAAAATTTGCCTTGCATGCGTATAATTGTATATGGAATATATCCAACATTATATTCTTGATCAAAGTCATGGAAATGCATTGTTGGAAGAAGTAGCTTAAACAGGGATTATATGTTATGTGGGCAAGGATATTTTAAAATTAAATAGTGAGTCTTAGTCACTCTTGAAACTTCCCTAGTAGTTCAGTGGCCTGTGCTTCTACTGCAGAGGGCCCCAGGTTCACTCCCTGGTCAGGGAATTAAGATCCCGCATGCTGCGTAAGAAGCAAAAAATTTAAAAAATATTAAAAAAAAAGAGAAATAAATAACTAATGACTCTTAGAGTTTCCTGGTGGCTCAGCAGTAAAGAATCCACCTGCCAAGCAGGAGAGGCAGGATTAATACCTGGGCCAGGAAAATCCCCTGAAGAAAGAAATGGCAACCCTCTCTAGTATTCTTGCCTGGGAAATCCCATGGACAGAGGAACCTGGCCAGCTACAGCCCATGGGGTTTCAAAGAATCTGACATATCTAAGTGACTGAGCAACAGCAACAACGACTTTTAGAAAACATTTGGTTTTCCTAAGGCTTTGAAAACTAAACTAAACTAAACACAAAGGTATTTTCCAAATGTTCCTTATCTCGATTTGATTTACTTTCTCAGAAAATGTAGTGACTGGACTATCATTGTTTGTTTCTCTTTAATCTAAATCTTGCTTAGTTTTCTACTTTACTAGTTTGAAGTTGTTGCGGTTTTGTTTGTTTATTTTTCTTCAGTACGTTTTCAGAGTCGATTTCTTAAGAGCACACATCGCAGCCACTCTATGGTCCATCTTGTCATGCTGCAGATCTTTCCCTGAAGAGACAGCAGTAAGGAAATGAGGAAAATCATATATTTGCCTTCTTTAAGAAGATGGTTGTTATTGCTTATTCTGTTTAGTAACATCACTTCTTTAAGAGACTGAGGCATGATCTTAATTTGTCTCACACAAGACACAGGCCTGCCTGATGTAGACTTTGGGAATTTAATACATCAGCTGTGCAACCACACATCACAAATCCACAGCCAGATGGCACTGAAAAATAGCTAAGAGTTTATACTGTACATAAAGCTCTGAATGTGCTCTTATCTTTAAGGACTCTTTTGATCTCTTTGCAATGATGACCTCTAAGCCAGTGGTTGATTGCTTCTTTTTATTATGCTTTCTCCCCAATAATCACATTAGTCCCATGGTTGTGCCTCAGGCACTGAAATAGGATAATAATGAGAATATCTCAATATTCATGGGTCAAATGATATTTTTATTCTTCTACTCTGTGAGATGAAATTAACAGATTGCCTCATTTTATTGTTGTAAAGCTTTCAATTATGTGGTCATATTATTGAATACCTACCTTTCATATAGTCTAATAATTAAACTGGATATTGGATATATATAGACAATCAACAACAGCCCTAAAATAATGCATTTTTGCAGTCCTGATCACATTTGTATGCTATATAAATACCATTAGATGATTTGCAGGCCAACTGACGTTTTCCTTTACTGTGTTTCCTGTTATTACTTTCTTTTTAAAAAATCATTGATTAAAAAACATGACAAAATGGACAATGATTATTCATTGAGTGTGATGAAAATCCAGGTATGTCCTTCAGGTACAATCCTTTGGGACAGTTGTGTAATCATTACATTCACACATGAACCGTCCGAATTTCTCATTTCTCAACTTGCTCCTCTCCTACTTTTCTTCATATGAAACTTCCATTTCCTTCTCCCCTCCACTGGACTTTCCATAATTTGTTTCCTCTGCTTGGGACATTTTTTCCTATCCTCATTGCCTTATAAACTCCTGTTTCTTATGGCTCAGTATCACAATGTCCAGAAGGCCATTGGTGACTGTTCCAAATCCATGCTACTACCTGTGATGTGTTCTCATTGCACACTGCACATGTCCTTCACAGCACTATGGTGATTGCAGATTATTTATGTAATCTTTTGGTTAATGGAAAGTCCATACTGGACTATGAGCTGAATAAAGATAGGAGTAGTTTCTGCTTTCCCTAGTAGAGTACCTGGCACAGAGTATTACATATTTGTTAAACTAATATATAAATGAAAGAATGAATGGATGAGTGAACACAGAAGGTAAAGAAATGTAAAATATTGTTATTTTGACCCAGAGAGATGTTGTGGGGAGGGAGGTGGGAGGGGGGTTCATGTTTGGGAACGCATGTAAGAATTAAAGATTTTAAAATTAAAAAAAAATAAAAAATTTAAAAAAAAATTGTTTTTAAGAGATAGGACCTTGTCAGTCTAGTACTTTTGCTCATTCTCTATTGATAACAAAGCAAATAATATAGATTTGTATATACCAGGAAAATGTGGTTCAAAGATGAAACATGAAATTTAATAGAAAGATTCTTTAAATTCTAAACAAAGAAATACGAAGTTCTAATTATATGCACATGTAGGTACAAGTTCATATACATATGTGTTTATTTGTACTTGTATACATAGAATAATTTAAGAAAGAGTATTAAGTGCCTAGGCTTTTCAGGTGACTCAATGGTAAAGAATCTACCTACCATTTCAGGAGACACAGGTTCAATCCCTAGGTTGGGAAGATCCTCTCGAGAAGGAAATGGCAACCCACTCCAGTATCCTTATGTGGGAACTCCCATGCACAGAGGAGCCTGGCAGGCAACAGTCCATGTGGTCACAACGAGTACTGGACACAACTTAGTGACTAAACAACAACAGTTAAGTGCCTGCTATGTGTTATTCCTTGGGTGCAGGTATGCTAATGAATATTAAAGATACAAACAATTAATTTTTAAAACTAGTTCCTGCAGTAGATATTTTCACATGGTTTATCATAGTTTTTCCTATGACATTCCACTTTTACAAAATATCTCATAGAGATTCAATAACTTTCCCAAGGTGACAAACATTGGCCCAGTTAGAAATTGTTCCTTTTGGCAGTTTTAGGAATGCAACTTATAGTCCTTCAATTATGAGGAGCATGACTGACCAGGGTGCTTAGTTCACCAGAGTTTCCAGCTGCTCTGATCTGAATCTATTGCCATGTTTGTATGGAGGCCACTTTCTCCAGGTGCTTCTCCTAGCCAACGACTGAACGCAGTGGGGATTTTAAAGTAGACCTGTTTCTGGGACACATGGATCTCTTCATTGGCTAACTCTGGCTCAAAGATTCCCCAATGTATGTCCTTGTTAAACCTTCTTTAAACTGCACAGTCTAGAAAGCTTCCACTCTAACTGCCTAACTGCCCTTCCTGCCTCTGCATTAGACTCAATATCTGGCGGCTCTCCTGGCCTTCCTCCTCTGCTCAAAATTCTTACATGTTTAACTGTGTCTTGACATCTGCTTCTTGGAGGATATAGACTAACCCATCCTTCCATTAAGAAGCTGTTGAGAAAGGAAAGAGTTAACATATGCACAGACTATTGGAAGAGGGCAGTAAGGGTACATCCAAGACAAAGACTATATTTTCCAGAATAGGGTGTTAAGACAAAGTTAGAATTTTGAATTTTCCCTTAGGAATAAACACCTGCTGAGCTGGATGGGAATGGTAAAAGGGAACAATATGGGACAGGGAAGAAACAGTGCAAAATCTATATTTGGGAAATGGGAAGTGAGACTCTTTGACTAGAGTATAAGTGAGTATGGAGGGGAATAGATGGATAGAAAAATAGGAATAGTGAAGCTCTGTTGAATAAACTCCAGAGATGATGTATAGTAGGGATTAAGAACATTAGCTCCAGAATCAGAAAGTATTGAGTTCTGATATTTACAACAATGTCTGCATGAAATTAGGGAAAATTTAACCTCTATTAGTCTTGTTTTCTCATACATAAATATGGTTAATAATATCTACTGCTGCTGCTAAGTCACTTCAGTCATGTCTGACTCTGTGCGACCCCATAGATGGTAGCCCAGCAGGCTCCCCCATCCCTGGGATTCTCCAGGCAAGAACACTGGAGTGGGTTGCCATTTCCTTCTCCAATGCATGAAAGTGAAAAGTGAAAGTGAAGTCGCTCAGTCGTGTCCGACTCTTCGCGACCCCATGGACTGCAGCCTACCAGGCTCTGCCGCCCATGGGATTTTCCAGGCAAGAATTAATGTATATGAGAGCAAAAAAAAAAAAAAAAAAAAAAGAAATTGCTCCCTCAAATATCACGAAAATTAGGAGTTGAGAACTTAAGTAGGGATTTATTTCTCAGTGGATATACATTTTAAAGGTATATGACAGAAGGGTTTTTTAAAAAAATAATTTCATTGTGCTACAACTTGTTTGACTGGTTGTGTTGAAAATAAAGTGTCAGAATTTGCACCTTGCACAGTGCCAGAACAGATAATACAACAGTTGTATATAAAATTGATTTGGATATTTTTATGAAACATTTATGTGAAATTTATCAAAAAATGGTGTGATAGTTATGTGATCAAATAAAATTAATTTTACTAATCTCTCATATTATAATTGTTTCAGAATCCCTGATAAATGCCAGTTATGGATGACTTTTTCTTTCTGACACCTATCATTCTGTAGTTTTTCAATGCTAAGTCTCTAAAATAGTACATGCACTTCAATGGCAAGCCATTCACTTAATTTTGTGAGTTTGTCCTTTTTATCTCCAAACTTTGATGGAAACTTTTTGTACTTTTATTTTTTGATATTGCTTATTTTATAAGTATAGTTACTCATTAGTGACTCATAATTGTGTATCTTGCATTCATAGAGAACAGAATTCCCAATTGAGCTGAGTACCATGACTACTGATTCTATCAAGAAGATTAACAACAGGGTTAATAACATGGAAAGCTATCAAAAGAAAGCAAGTTGGGATTTTTTTTCCCTTGACTATAGAATTTTGACCTTTTTGCTTGATGCAATTGACTTTAGCTCATTAATACTATACTCAGGGATTAAGGGTATGACATTGTCTCATATTTGTGAACCACCCCACACCATTAAATTAATACTAGGAAATTTTTACCCTTAGTTTTTCAGAGTATTTTATTTATCGTAACAGAGCACCTTGTTTACTATTTCTTCTATCAGGCCACAGTGACCTGAAATGAAAGTGTTAATGTAGTCACTATTTAGTTAACTTAGTTCCAGAAGGAGTATTGATATATATCTTTAAATAAGTATGTATGTTTATTTATAATCTTATAAAATCCTATTTCAAGTTTATATATTTTTATTTTTAGAAGTTCAAACCTCTCTTACAGCAATATGTAAAGTCTTACCAATTTTAGTTTTGAAATAAAATGGTGTCAGTGTAAAAGTCCTTAGCTAGTGATCAAATACCTTTTTAGTTATCACCAGATGTTTTTCTTGCTCTCTATATACAAATACAATATAATGAAACTATTCGTGTTCAAGCTGGTTTTAGAAAAGGCAGAGGAACCAGAGATCAAATTGCCAACATCTGCTGGATCATGGAAAAAGCAAGAAAGTTCCAGAAAAACATCTATTTCTGCTTTATTGACTATGCCAAAGCCTTTGACTGTGTGGATCACAGTCAACTGTGGAAAATTCTGAAAGAGATAGGAATAACAGACCACCTAACCTGCCTCTTGAGAAATCTGTATGCAGGTCAGGAAGCAACAGTTAGAACTGGACATGGAACAACAGACTGGTTCCAAATAGGAAAAGGAGTACGTCAAGGCTGTATATCGTCACCCTGCTTATTTAACTTCTGTGCAGAGTACATCATGAGAAATGCTGGACTGGAAGAAACACAAGCTGGAATCAAGATTGCCGGGAGAAATATCAATCAGCTCAGATATGCAGATGACACTACCCTTATGGCAGAAAGTGAAGAGGAGCTAAAAAGCCTCTTGATGAAAGTGAAAGAGGAGCGTGAAAAAGTTGGGTTAAAGCTCAACATTCAGAAAACAAAGATCATGGCATCCGGTCCCATCACTTCATGGGAAATAGATGGGGAAATAGTGGAAACAGTGTCAGACTTTATGTTTTTGGGCTGCAAACTCACTGCAGATGGTGATTGCAGCCATGAAATTAAAAGACGCTTACTCCTTGGAAGAAAAATTATGACCAACCTAGATAGTATATTCAAAAGCAGAGACGTTACCGACTAAGGTCCGTCTAGTCAAGGCTATGGTTTCTCTAGTGGTCATGTATGAACATGACAGTTGGACTGTGAAGAAAGGTGAGCACCAAAAAATTGATGGTTTTGAACTGTGGTGTTGGAGGAGACTCTTGAGAGTCCCCTGGACTCCAAGGAGATCCAACCAGTCCATCCTAAAGGAGATCAATCCTGGGTGTTCATTGGAAGGACTGATGCTGAAACTGAAACTCCAATACTTTGGCCACCTCATGCGAAGAGTTGACTCATTGGAAAAGACCCTGATGCTGGGAAAGATTGAGAACAGGAGGAGAAGGGAACAACAGAGGATCAAATGGCTGGATGGTATCACCGACTCGATGGACATGAGTTTGAGTGAACTCCGGGAGTTGTTGATGGACAGAGGCCTGGCGTGCTGCGATTCATGGGGTCGCAAAGAGTCGGACACGACTGAGTGACTGAATTGAACTAAACTGAACTGATACATAAAGTTATTAAATTAGAAATGTAATATTTCAGACTTTAAAGTCTCTCTTTTATTATATATTATATAATTGTGTAATTCTATGTTGGTTTATTTTAGATTATAAAATTAAGAAATAATTGCATAAAGTATTTTGGAATAACTAAGAGGAATGAAAGGAATGCATATAAAACTTTAAAGTAGTGCATTTGAAATAATACTATTCTTTCACTGTGTAAACAGTTATTATAATAATTTATCTTCCGTTTACATATAAATAGCTACACTAAAGGACATTCCGAAGTCAAAATTTCAAATAGATTTCTATACAGTCACATGGAAGGTTTGTCTTCATATGCCTCCATTTGCCTCCCGAGAAATACAGAGCTCTGTCTGATACATTAAATAGCAAAGCAGAAGACAGACTCCTAATTTTCAATCTTTGTTGTATAATATATTTCACTAGAAGAATCTAGATATTATAGGCTTGCCAAACTGTTGTTTAGAAATTTCTGCAGGAATATTTGTATATCTTTCTTCTACTAAGGGAAATGAGTTTGTTTCCCCTGAAGTCAAAGGAAAATACAGTGACTTTTTTCTATATATTTTAGACTTTTTAAAACCCATAACATCAAAGTTTGGTAGTTGTTTAAAACTCCGTATGACTTTTATCAGAAGAACATAATGGTTGAGTAAATTACTTGTTAAAAACAGAACAATACGTTAAATCAATTAGAGAATACAGATTCATTAATTTGCTTTCTTGATATTTGTTTAAGACATTTTTTCAGAAAAGGAGGGTCAGCTTTGTTGGGCACTTCTTGCTTTGCTTCTGTGTTTTCTATTAATATCAGTGAGTTTTACACACATACTTTAGCTGCCTAAACAAAGAAACAAACAAAATCAAATAAATAAAGCCAGCAAAGGAAAACAAAACAAACAAAACACTGTTTATAAAGTGTGTTTCAAAATAGTTTTACTAACATGTGGGAAGTCAGTTAACAGCTTCTGTGTTTAGTTCATGATGCATCAAACATGTGGTCTCGTTTTCCTTGCACTATTTATGTATTAGGTTTTTAGTTCCATACAGACACATTAGGGCATTGGTGAGGGTGTTCCAAACAGAAACACTTATGACCTAGCTGTTTAATCTAGGTAGAGATTCTGATGGTCAAAGGGACCTACAAAGAAAAGCATAAACAAGTGTGCAGCAAAGCAAAAAAAAAAGAACCACACAGTGACAATAATGGCTTCTGTTATACTGGCTACCTCTGGAGTGGGAGTTTGGCATCAATATGTGTAGTAACGATAGGAATAATCAGTGAACAGAGGAGAGATGTTAGAATTAGATGAGCAGAAAAGCGTGGCTAAAGCTAGAATGTTCGCCAATATTATGAAGACTGAAATTTCTTCAACTTCCCATTGAAGAATATGAAATTGGTTCATAGCTTTTGGGGTGATACTGAATTTGACTGGATATTTAATAAACTGCAAATATGTTTTGCAGTATATTTTGCCTTTGTTTTTTCTCATAGGACAAAAAAAATTGAATTAGATTGTGTAGGATAATGTATGCTATTGTAAATTCCCAGGTTTTGCAGTAAATTTAACATTACAATAAAATGTGGTCCATTAATAGCAGTAACAAACAATCTACCATTGGTAGATTTCATTGCTTTATTGCATTTTTGCAAATTTAAAGTGGAGAACAAGATAGTAACCACTAGCAGCAGAAGTAGTTTGTTGCTTACTTTCTCATTTACTTAATGTATTTCTCACAAACTGGATTGTTAGTTTATAGGAGACACCAAATGTTCAATACAGTTTAAAAATATTCTCAGTTGAAACATGGCCTAGCTGCCTGGCCAAACGGGGTGGAACTCTCTTCGGGATATTGCTGTGGTAAATCCTAGTGAAAGTTTTAAAGTAACTTTTAAGTGGAATTATCAAATGTTAACCAGCAGAAAATGTGTTAGAAATGAATACAGTGCTGAAAATATTAGTATAATCTTTATTTTTAAAGTGTTTTTATTTATGTTATTTTTATTTGGCCATGCCATGTGGCATAGGGCTTCCCAGGTGGTACTAGAGGTAAAGAACCCTCCTGCCAATGCAGGAGACAAAAGAGACGTGGGTTTGAGCCCTGGGTTGGGAAGATCCCCTGATGAAGAGAATGGCAACCCAATCCTGTATTTTTGCCTGGAGAATCCCAGGGACAGAGGAGCATGGTGGGCTGCAGTCCAAAGGGTCGCAAAGAGTTGGACACGACTGAAACAACTTAGCACATGTAGTATAGAATCTTAGTTCCTCAACCAGGAATCGTGGAGTCTTAACCACTGGACCGCCAGGGAAGTCCCCAAGTCTGCTACTGGTAATATAAGTCAAAGGAAAAAAAAAAAAACCAGCAACCTTTCTCTGAGGCCACTTTGTGGTATTTGGGTCCTGCCGCTTTTAAAGTTTCCAAAATGCCATGGATTATACTCAGCAATTAAACTTGGCATAAGGATTAATGTCAATACTCAGAAAAGTTTGAG
The DNA here is from genome assembly GCF_001704415.2 of Capra hircus. Taxonomy (NCBI): domain Eukaryota; kingdom Metazoa; phylum Chordata; class Mammalia; order Artiodactyla; family Bovidae; genus Capra; species Capra hircus. The sequence goes on from NC_030835.1 coordinate 22,292,693, forward strand.
TTTATTCAAAATGATGGACTTTAAACTATCATATCTCTGTCCCTACAGCACTCTAATCTGCCTTCAGAATCAATGTAAATGCTTTTGTTCACACCCCAAAACCATCTCCAATCTAACCCCAATTTACTCCACTACTGATTACCTCCTTCACTGGTCTTCTGATTGTTCTTTAAAATTAAACCGCATCTGGTGTCATCACAGCTCATTAGCTCATGCCATGCCTCTTGCTTTCTCATCTCTGCTCCAGTATCTGAGGATATGCTAATGCTATGCTAAGTCGCTTCAGTCGTGTCCGACTCTGTGCGACCTCATAGACGGCAGCCCACCAGGCTCCACCGTCCTTGGGATTCTCCAGGCAAGAATACTGGAGTGGGTTCCCATTTCCTTCTCCAATGCATGAAAGTGAAAACTGAAAGTGAAGTCACTCAGTCATGTCTGACTCTTAGTGACCCCATAGACTGCAGCCAGCCAGGCTCCTCCATCCATGGGATTTTCCAGGCAAGAGTACTGGAGAAGGGTGCCATTGCCTTCATATTTGAGGATACAACAAAGAAAATAAAAACAGGCAGTCCATAAGTATATAGTGTTTTATTGGCTTACACAGCATTCAACTTTTTTCAATTGAGATAATTGATACCATTTAAAAAGTCAGGATTTCTTACATGCCAAACCGGAATTCCAGAATCTCTTGAAAAACATGGGACACACTGCATCTACCTTGCTACTTAGCAATATTCAGCTGATCTTTTCTAAATCTATTATTTTGTCCCTTATTCAAGGTTCACAATAAGTTTCATCTCTTCCAGGAACATTTTTGTTTGTTTGTTTGTTTTTCTAGCATTTTTTTAAACTCCTATGTGCTCATCATTCCGATGTTTTATTTAGTTTTTTAATGACTCAAAGCATTATATTGTATATTATGTACCAATTTGTCTCTCCGATTCTCATAGCAAGATCTTTAAGGGTAGGGGCTGTGCCTAACTCTGTTTGAATGCATAGAACCTAGGAAAGTACAATCTACCTGGTGGTTGCCACTGAATGAAATTTTTTAATATGATTATATCTTTATAATAAATACTTAATATCTTTAGTGAATTGGTTCATATGTCCATGAGATTTCCCAAACAACAATACTGGAGTGGATAGCCATTCCCTTCTCCAGGGGATCTTCTCAGCCTAGGGATCAAACCCAGGTCTCCTGCATTGCAGGCAGATTCTTTACCATCTGAGGCACCAGGGAAGACCATGAACAGAGGAGACTGACAGGCTACAGTCTATGGGGTCACGAAGAATCAGACACCATTGAGTTACTAACACTATTTTCTTCAGTGTATTGAGCAGACCCAATCTTAAGGAGTATGTATTTTAAGTATTTAAAACCCTCTAAATTTAAAACAGCAAAATATTCGACATTATGCAATTCTTCCTACTGAGTTGAAAGATGTTCTGGTAGTACCTTGGCTTGGTCTCCAGCAGTGAGAGATTGGTATGTGGCAGAAACGTGGAAAGAATGAGAACTGGAGCTATTCTTTTGAAATGGAAATACACATTTCCACACCAAAAAATATTGACTTCAAAAGATATAGCAGATGCATATTGCATATTCAGGGTATTTTATTTATTTTGTTCATTGGTTCTTGCCATGTGCTCCCACTAATGACATGGTAAGGCTTGAACTTAATCCGTGGAATCATTTTATATTTCGACCTTGACTGAAATAATGTGACTTCCCTTGTGGCTCAGATGGTAAAGCATCTGACTACAATGCGGGAGACTCAGGTTTGATCCCTGGGTTGGGAAGATCCTCTGGAGAAGGAAATGGCAACCCACTCCAGTACTCTTGCCTGGAAAACCCCATGGATGGAGGAGTATGGTAGGCTACAGTCCATGGGGTTGCAAAGAGTTGGACAAGACTGAGTAACTTCACTGTCGCCAAAATGACTACATCCCTATGGAAAAGAGAGACAACAGGCGTCAAAGTATTTGAGTTTCTCCTGCCCTGTACCTTCATCTTCTGAAGCCAAAGCTATATCTGATAGAAAGAACATATGGAATTTGAGAATTAATGGAATCTTGGTTTATTTCTCCTTCTGTTTACTCTATAATGCCCTGCTAAGCTAAGTCGCTTCAGTCATGTCCGACTCTATGTGACCCCATAGACGGAAGCCCACCAGGATCCCCCATCCCTGGGATTCTCCAGGCAAGAACACTGGAGTGGGTTGCCATTTCCTTCTCCATAATGCCCTGAGTGATGCCTTATTTGGGGCTTCCCTTGAGGCTCAGATGGTAAAGAATCTACCTGGAATGTGGGAGACGCAGGTTCAATCCCTGGGTTGGGAAGATCCCCTGGAAAAGGAATGGCAACCTGATCCAGTATTCTTGCCTGGAGAATTCCAGGAACAGAAGAGCCTGGTGGGCTACAATCCATGGGGTCACACATAGTCAGACACAACTGAGAGACTAACAGACACACACACAAAGTAGTTTAAAAGTCAAGTGGGAGGCTTGATTCGTTATTGGTATACTGGCTGGGGCTAAAATTAAGGTGATCTTGTTACAGTTAACATATAGGTTGAAGCCACAAGACTCATGACCCAGGTCACAGAAAATTACCATAATGCCTTATTTATCATTTGTAAATTCTAAGGCAAAATGTTGTTAAGGACTTCAAACTTGTCACTGATTTGGCATCAATCAGTTATTAACTTTTTGTAAATTTCAAAATATAAGCAAAATAAAAGCAGATCTACCCTGTGGGGCCTCTAGAACAGAAACCCAGAAGCATCTGCTCAGTATCCACGTGCTGATACACATGTGATTTTAAATAGAGTTCTTTAAAAAAAGAAAATGTTGAGGCTGCCACTAATGAAAATATATATTGTGGTGCTAATATTCCATCTATAAACTATTCTTTTGTTTTTTTCACTAGAGTTTGGGTTAGGAAAATTTTTTATTTTATTTTATTATTATTATTATTTTATTTTTTTAATTTTAAAATCTTTAATTCTTACATGTGTTCCCAAACATGAACCCCCCTCCCACCTCCCTCCCCATAACATCTCTCTGGGTCATCCCCGTGCACCAGCTCCAAGCATGCTGTATCCTGCGTCAGACATAGACTGGTGATTCAATTCTTACATGATAGTATACATGTTAGAATGCCATTCTCCCAAATCATCCCACCCTCTCCCTCTCCCTCTGAGTCCAAAAGTCCGTTATACACATCTGTGTCTTTTTTCCTGTCTTGCATACAGGGTCGTCATTGCCATCTTTCTAAATTCCATATATATGTGTTAGTATACTGTATTGGTGTTTTTCTTTCTGGCTTACTTCACTCTGTATGATCGGCTCCAGTTTCATCCATCTCATCAGAACTGATTCAAATGTATTCTTTTTAACGGCTGAGTAATACTCCATTGTGTATATGTACCACAGCTTTCTTATCCATTCATCTGCCGATGGACATCTAGGTTGTTTCCATGTCCTGGCTATTATAAACAGTGCTGCGATGAACAATGGGGTACATGTGTCTCTTTCAATTCTGGTTTCCTCGGTGTGTAGGCCCAGCAATGGGATTGCTGGGTCATACGGTAGTTCTATTTGCAATTTTTTAAGGAATCTCCACACTGTTCTCCATAGTGGCTGTACTAGTTTGCATTCCCACCAACAGTGTAGGAGGGTTCCTTTTTCTCCACACCCTCTCCAGCATTTATTGCTTGCAGATTTTTGGATTGCAGCCATTCTGACTGGTGTGAAGTGGTACCTCATTGTGGTTTTGATTTGCATTTCTCTAATATGAGTGATGTTGAGCATCTTTTCATGTGTTTGTTAGCCATCGTATGTCTTCTTTGGAGAAATGTCTATTTAGTTCTTTGGCCCATTTTTTGATTGGGTCGTTTATTTTTCTGGAATTGAGCTGCAGAAGTTGCTTGTATATTTTTGAGATTAGTTGTTTGTCAGTTGCTTCATTTGCTATTATTTTCTCCCATTCAGAAGGCTGTCTTTTCACCTTGCTTATATTTTCCTTTGTTGTGCAGAAGCTTTTAATTTTAATTAGATCCCATTTGTTTATTTTTGCTTTTATTTCCAGAATTCTGGGAGGTGGATCATAGAGGATCCTGCTGTGATTTATGTCTGAGAGTGTTTTGCCTATGTTCTCCTCTAGGAGTTTTATAGTTTCTGGTCTTACATTTAGATCTTTAATTCATTTTGAGTTTATTTTTGTGTGCGGTGTTAGAAAGTGATCTAGTTTCATTCTTTTACAAGTGGTTGACCAGTTTTCCCAGCACCACTTGTTAAAGAGATTGTCTTTACTCCATTGTATATTCTTGCCTCCTTTGTCAAAGATAAGGTGTCCATATGTGTGTGGATTTATCTCTGGGCTTTCTATTTTGTTCCATTGATCTATATGTCTGTCTTTGTGCCAGTACCATACTGTCTTGATGACTGTGGCTTTGTAGTAGAGCCTGAAGTCAGGCAAGTTGATTCCTCCAGTTCCATTCTTCTTTCTCAAGATTGCTTTGGCAATTCGAGGTTTTTTGTATTTCCATACAAATCTTGAAATTAAAATTTTGACATAAATGAAAGTCTGTTGTTTAAACAGTCGAAATTTATAATACCCTGTTGCTTCTAGCTAATACCCTATAATTACCATTCAGTGTGAGTTTTTTGGTACATATGTATCAATGCATAACAAATTTTTATATTTTATAAAGCCAAATAAAATACATGTTTTAAATATTTAATGTCTATTTTACAATAAGGTATTCAACCAGTACATAATGTTTATTATATATGCTCTATCACTTCATGGGAAATAGATGGGGAAACTGGAAACAGTGTCAAATGTTATTTTGGGGGCTCTAAAATCACTGCAGATGGTGACTGCAGCCATGAAATTAAAAGACGCTTACTCCTTGGAAGAAAAGTTATGACCAACCTAGATAGCATATTCAAAAGCAGAGACATTACTTTGCCGACTAAGGTCCATCTAGTCAAGGCTGTGGTTTTCCCAGTGGTCATGTATGGATGTGCGAGTTGGACTGTGAAGAAGGCTGGGCGCCGAGGAATTGATGCTTTTGAACTGTGGTGTTGGAGAAGACTCTTGAGAGTCCCTTGGACTGCAAGGAGATCCAACCAGTCCATTCTAAAGGAGATCAGCCCTGGGACTTCTTTGGAAGGAATGATGCTAAAGCTGAAACTCCAGTACTTTGGCTATCTCATGAGAAGAGTTGACTCATTGGAAAAGACTTTGATGCTGGGAGGGATTGGGGGCAGGAGGAGAGGGGGACGACAGACAATGAGATGGCTGGATGGCATCACTGACTCGATGGACATGAATCTGAGTGAACTCCAGGAGATGGTGATGGACAGGGAGGCCTGGCGTGCTGCGATTCATGGGGTTGCAAAGAGTCGGACACGACTGAGAGACTGAACTGAACTGAACTGAACTGATGATTGATGAAGAGATAAATTTTTTGTTTTTAAAGGTCAAAAGTTGAAGAGGAATAAAAGCTTTCAGAGAACTTTATCTTGAGCAATTGTGATAATGTTCCATGTACTCTTTTAGTCTTCAAGGGAATATAATGGTGAGAACTTAATCTCTGTCTTCACACAGTTCACAATCTAAGGGAAGGACATGAAAACAAAAACAGATCATTTAAATATAGTAATATAAGTGCTAAATTGAATATCTTCTTACATAGAAGGAAAAGCCCTGAACTGGCAGGCAAGAGTTCTTAGGCTGGGCTAAGCCCTTAATGTTATGTTTGCTACCATGTGAAGTTACTTCTAGGGCCTTGTTTTCTCCATGTGTGAAATCAGGTGCATGTGTCCTAGATGACCTTTACATTTATTTGAATTTATTTGATTTTTCTGGTTCTGTGACTCTGTATTCAGATAAGGGAGCTAAAAGTATAGATAAAGCAAGGATGTGTATGACTAAAAGTGAAAATGATATATTAAAAGTCAAGAGTATTAAGAGTAAAAGCAAAAGAGAAATTTTATTTTCCCTGAATAAACATAAAAAAATTTGTATATAACATGTAACTTTTCTTACAGTGTTCAATTTACAGTATATTTTAATAATACACCATACACATGGGAAACTACTGTTTTCTCCCCCGCCCCTCTTAAAAATAAAATCTTGGGTGGGAAGGAGGTTCAGGAGAGAATATATATATGACTCATGTTGTTGTATGGCAGAAACAAATACAACGTTGTAAAGCAATTATCCTCCAATTAAAAATAAATCTAAAAGTGTTTCAGACCTGTAATCCTAATAATTGATTTTTGGATTATCCACAAAAAAGCAGAGTAAAATTTCCTCTGTGATATCTACTTATTTGAATTAAAAATGAAAATCATTAAAATATATCTATATACTAAATATATAGATAACTGGAAGCAAAATAGAACATCTCTTAATACATCTTCTATGAGTTTTTTTCCAATGTTTATAGTTTTTATATAATTACATATGGCAGTTATTTGATCACAGCTTTTCTAGGTATATAATTAGATATAATTATGAAAATATGAAAATTATATACATAAAGTATCTAACTAAAATTTATTTAAAGGAATCAAGACTATTCAACAAGAATAAAACATTAATGAAACACTATGGTTGTGATAAAAGCACACAATTACTATTCTAGACTTAATCGGATTAGTTACTGAAAGAACACTAGAACCTATATATTTATGCTTTTTTTACATGATAATAGTAAATTATTATCATGAGCATATTTCTGAGCATATTTCTGCTACATAGCTTGCAAAAAATATGGTCCATGAAAATTTTCCTATAGTGAAAGGAAATGATAATTCCTTTCTTATCTGCACTAAAACCACACACACAAATATAAGTACATGTATTGAATCATAACATTCTCAAATGTTAGTCAGAAGAAACATTAACAACCATTTATTCTTATAACTATTTTATAGACAAATAAAATTATATCTTGAGAGATTAAGTGGTTTTCTTGATATACGGATGGTGGCATAGGTGGGTCTCTTAGACCTATTCTCTTTCTACTATTTTGTAGCTTCTCCCCAAAATATGCTACTCTGATGTATGGGAAGTTACAGGAGAAAAATTCTGTTATTCTATAACAATAAAATATGCAAATTTGAAAAATCCCATATTTTAATATGACAATCATTTTTATATTAGCATTATTTACATTGTACTTTCAGGTATATATGTATGTTTTGTAGATTTTCTATGTATATTAAGAAATTGTTTAATTTATTTGTATTTATATAAACTATTAGGCTTCCCAGGTGGGTCAGTTGTAAAGAATCTGCCTGCCAATACAGGAGCTGCTGGAGACTTGGGTTCAGTTCCTGAGTTGCGAATATCCCCAGGGCTTCCCTTGTAGCTCAGTTGGTAAAGAATCTGCGACTTGGGTTCAGTTCCTGGGTCAGGAAGATCCCCTGGAAAAGGAAATGCCATCCCACTCCAGTAATCTTGTCTGGAAAATTCCATGAAGAATTTTGACTGCTATAGACCTAGCAGGCTATAGTCCATGGGCTTGCAAAAGAGTAGGACGTGACTCGGTGACTAAGCTAAACTATCTAAAAATTAACGTCATGTTAATTAAGCAGGGCTTACAAAAGTTTGGGTGTAGTAATAACACCTACTGCAGTTTTTATCATTTTTATATATAGAAACATTTTTTTATAGAAAATAAAACCAAAACATTTCAGATCAAGACATAAATATGAGTATATGAGTAACTTGCCTAGAGTCAAATCATAAGTGACTATTAGCCTAGAAAGTGTAATTATCAGAACAATTTCATCAGTATTAGTATGAAGTGCATGTCTATTATACCCTTGCAATCTGAAAACAATAATAAAAAAGAAAAATTACAATATGCATATTAATCACATACTTCAATAACTTTAATATGTCTCATAAAATGAAGTGACTCATTATGCCTCATAATGAAGTAATAGCATTTTGATAGAAATTACCACAAAATAAAGAGAAAAGCCAGCATCACCCTATTGCTGTTCAGTTGCTAAGTCATGTCCAGTGCTTTGCAACTCCATGGACAGCAGCACACCAGGCTGCCTTGCCCTTCACTATCTCCTGGAATTTACTCAAACTCGTGTCCGTTGAGTCTGTGATGCTATCCAGCCATCTCCTTCTCTGCTGCCCCTTTTTCATTTTGCCTTCAATCTTTCCCAGCAGCAGGGGCTTTTCTAGTAAGTTCACATTGGGTGGCCAAAGTATTGGAGCTTCAGCTTCAGCATCAGTCCTTCCAATGAATATTCAGAGTTGATTTCCTTTAGGACTAACTGGTTTGTAATCAACCTATTACATCAATATATATCCCTACATTTTGCTGAATTCATTTGGGTGTTCTGTGAATTATGAAGTACTCCCTTCCAGCCATGTGAGATTATTCCCATTTATTAAGAATCCCCCAATGTTTTCATCAGCTTACTAGGACATTTCTCCTAGTTCTCTAGCTTTTAATGTTGTCTATATACTGATTACAGGCAAATTGGATTTCTTGATCTCTAAATTTCTCTCTGAATTTCTGACCAGTGTGTCTAATTGCCTACACAACCTTTCCACTTGCTTGTCCAATACATGTCTCAGAATATACGGCCCTAAAGCTGAACACTGAATTTATCTCACAACCTGCTCTTCTCAAGCATTTCTTTAGAAAATGGAAACTCTATTTAATCAGTTCTGGCTTATAGACAAGAATTCTGGAAACTATTCTCAACTTCTTTCTTTTTCCCCTGTCCCTCATCAGCAAATCCCATTGTCTCAATCTTCAAATAAATATGAAATCCCTACTTCTCATTATCTTCACTTCTATCACCTGAGTAAAAGCTATTATTTTTGTCTCTTGCCTGGATTATTGTAATAGCATCTTACTTCCTTTCCCTGATTCTACACTTGCCCCACAGTATGAAAAGGCAAAATGATAGGATACTAAAAGAGGAACTCCCCAGGTCATTAGGTGCCCAATATGCTACTGGAGATCAGTGGAGAAATAACTCCAGAAAGAATGAAGGGATGGAGCCAAAGCAAAAACAATACCCAGTTGTGGATGTGACTGGTGATAGAAGCAAGATCTGATGCTGTAAAGAACAATACTGCATAGGAACCTGGAATGTCAGGTCCATGAATCAAGGCAAATTGGAAGTGGTCAAACAAGAGATGGCAAGGGTGAACGTTGACATTCTAGGAATCAGCGAACTAAAATGGATTGGAATGGGTGAATTTAAATCAGATGACCATTATATCTACTACTGCGGGCAGGAATCCCTCAGAAGAAATGGAGTAGCCATCATGGTCAACAAAAGAGTCCAAAATGCAGTACTTGGATGCAATCTCAAAAACAACAGAATGATCTCTGTTCATCTCCAAGGCAAACCATTCAATATCACAGTTATCCAAGTCTATGCCCCAACCAGTAACGCTGAAGAAGCTGAAGTTGAACGGTTTTATGAAGATGTACAAGACCTTTTAGAACTAACACCCAAAAAAGATGTCCTTTTCATTATAGGGGACTGGAATGCAAAAGTAGGAAGTCAAGAAACATCTGGAGTAACAGGCAAATTTGGCCTTGGAATGCAGAATGAAGCAGGCCAAAGACTAATAGAGTTTTGCCAAGAAAATGCACTGGTCATAGCAAACACCCTCTTCCAACAACACAAGAGAAGACTCTACACATGGACATCACCAGATGGTCAACACCGAAATCAGATTGATTATATTCTTTGCAGCCAAAGATGGAGAAGCTCTATACAGTCAACAAAAACAAGACCAGGAGCTGACTGTGGCTCAGATCATGATCTCCTTATTGCCAAATTCAGACTTAAATTGAAGAAAGTAGGAAAAACCACTAGTCCATTCAGGCATGACATAAATCAAATCCCTTATGATTATACAGTGGAAGTGAGAAATAGATTTAAGGGCCTAGACCTGATAGATAGAGTGCCTGATGAACTATGAATGGAGGTTTGTGACACTGTACAGGAGACAGGGATCAAGACCATCCCCATGGAAAAGAAATGCAAAAAAGCAAAATGGCTGTCTGGGAAGCCTTACAAATAGCTGTGAAAAGAAGAGAGGTGAAAAGCAAAGGAGAAAAGGAAAGATATAAGCATCTGAATGCAGAGTTTGAAAGAATAGCAAGAAGAGATAAGAAAGCCTTCTTTAGCGATCAATGCAAAGAAATAGAGGACAACAACAGAATGGGAAAGACTAGAGATCTCTTCAAGAAAATTAGAGATAGCAAGGGAACATTTCATGCAAAGATGGGCTCGATAATGGACAGAAATGGTCTGGACCTAACAGAAGCAGAAGATATTAAGAAGAGGTGGCAAGAATACACGGAAGAACTGTACAAAAAAGATCTTCGCAACCCAGAATCATGATGATGTGATCACTAATCTAGAGCCAGACATCTTGGAAAGTGAAGTCAAGTGGGCCTTAGAGAGCATTACTATGAACAAAGCTAGTGGAGGTGATGGAATTCCAGTAGAACTGTTTCAAATCCTGAAAGATGATGCTGTGAAAGTGCTGCACTCAATATGCCAGCAAATTTGCAAAACTCCACAGTGGCCACAGGACTGGAAAAGGTCAGTTTTCATTCCAATCACAAAGAAAGGCAATGCCAAAGAACTCTCAAACTACCACACAATTGCACTCATCTCACACGCTAGTAAAGTAATGCTCAAAATTCTCCAAGCCAGGCTTCAGCAATACGTGAACCGTGAACTCCCTGATGTTCAAGCTGGTTTTAGAAAAGGCAGAGGAACCAGAGATCAAATTGCCAATATCTGCTGGATCATGGAAAAAGCAAGAGAGTTCCAGAAAAACATCTATTTCTGCTTTCTTGACTATGCCAAAGCCTTTGACTGTGTGGATCACAATAAACTGTGGAAAATTCTGAAAGAGATGGGAATACCACACCACCTAACCTGCCTCTTGAAAAATCTGTATGCAGGTCAGGAAGCAGCAGTTAGAACTGGACGTGGAACAACAGACTGGTTCCAAATAGGAAAAGGAGTACGTCAAGGCTGTATATTGTCACCCTGCTTATTTAACTTCTATGCAGAGTACATCACGAGAAACGCTGGACTGGAAGAAACACAAGCTGGAATCAAGATTTTTGGGAGAAATATCAATCACCTCAGATATGCAGATGACACCACCCTTATGGCAGAAAGTGAAGAGGAACTAAAAAGCCTCTTGATGAAAGTGAAAGAGGAGCGTGAAAAAGTTGGCTTAAAGCTCAACATTCAGAAAATGAAGATCATGGCATCTGGTCCCATCACTTCATGGGAAATAGATGGGGAAACAGTGGAAACTGTGTCAGACTATTTTTTTTGCGCTCCAAAATCACTGCAGGTAGTGATTGCAGCCATGAAATTAAAAGATGATTACTCCTTGGAAGGAAAGTTATGATCAACCTAGACAGCATATTCAAAAGCAGAGACATTACTTTGCCGACTAAGGTCCGTCTAGTCAAGGCTATGGTTTTTCCTGTGGTCATGTATGGATGTGAGACTTGGACTGTGAAGAGGGCTGAGCACCAAAGAATTGATGGTTTTGAAATATGGTGTTGGAGAAGACTCCTGAGAGTCCCTTGGACCGCAAGGATATCCAACCAGTCCATTCTGAAGGAGATCAACCCTGGGATTTCTTTGGAAGGAATGATGCTAAAGCTGAAACTCCAATACTTTGGCCACCTGATGTGAAGAGTTGACTCATTGGAAAAGACTCTGATGCTGGGAGGGGTTGGGGGCAGGAGGAGAGGGGGACGACCGAGGATGAGATGGCTGGATGGCATCATGGACTTGATGGACGTGAGTGTGAGTAAACTCCGGGAGATGGTAATGAACAGGGAGGCGTGGTGTGCTGCGATTCATGGGGTAGCAAAGAGTCGGACAGGACTGAGTGACTGAACTGAACTGAACTGAATACTTGCCCCAAGGTAGTTTGTATAGAAGATTATCCTTTTAAATAGTAAATAGAACATGTCACTCCTAAACTCCTAATCTCTTATTTTAGGCAGGGTTCTCCAGTGTGAACCAATAAGAGAAAGATAGATAGATAGTTGGCATATAGGTAAATAGTACAGGAATTCGCTCTGAGATTATGGAAGCTAAAATCCCAGAAACCTCTGGAAGAGTCAACAAGCTGGAGACATAGGAGGTTCCATGGTTCAGTTTCAGACTTGTTCCAAAGGCCTGAAAACCAGGGAAATCAATGGTGTAGTTCCTGTAAGAAGGCTGTCAGGCTCAGGACAGTGGAATAGTCAATTTTTAGTTCTGGCCCCAAGACAGGAGAAAGCTGATGTGCCAGTTTGAAGGCAGTTAGGCAAAATTCTCCCTTATTTGGGGAGAAGGCCAGCCTTTTTGTTCTATTTGTGAGCTTTCAACGGATTGAATGAAATGCATCTATTCTAGGGAGGTCAATCTGTTTCATTCAATCTACCAATGTAAAGGTTGATCTCATCCAAAAACAGTCTCACGGAAATGCCTCAAATAGCATTTGGCCAAATATTTGGATACTCCATGTTTCAGTGAAGTTGTTTCATAAAATTAACCATCATAGATCCAAATCTCTCTAAACCCTTAAAAATTTTTTTTTATTTTAATTGAAGGCTAATTATTTTACAATACTGTGGTGGCTTTTGCCATACACTGACATGAATCACCTGTGTACATGTGTCTCTCCGCCCTGAACCGCCCTCCTATTTTCATCCTCAGCCTATCCCTCTGGGTTGTCCCAGTGCACCAGCTTTGAGTGCCCTGCTTCATACATCAAACTTGGACTGGTCATTTAATAAAGATTTTAAAATTTAAAAAATAAAAAAAATAAAAAAAATTAAAAAATAAATAAATAAACTTGTCCTGAACCCCCCCCCCAAAAAAAATTCACATATGGTAATATACATGTTTCAGTGCTATTCTGTCAAATCATCCCACCCTCACCTTCTCCCACAGAGTCCAAAAGTCTGTTCTTTACATCTGTGTCTGTTTTGCTGTCTTGCATATAGGGTCATTGTTACCATCTTTCTAAATTCCATTCAGTTCAGTTCAGTCACTCGGTCCTGTCCGACTCTTTGCGACCCCATGAAGCTCAGCACGCCAGGTCTCCCTGTCCATCACCAACCTCCAGAGTTCACCAAAACCCATGTGCATTGAGTCGGTGGTGCCATTCAACCATCTCATCCTTTGTCATCCCCTTCTACTCCTGCCCCCAATCCCTCCCAGCATCAGAGTCTTTTCCAATGAGTCAACTCTTCACATCAGGTGGCCAAAGTATTGGAGTTTCAGCTTCAACATTAGTCCTGACAATGAACACCCAGGACTGATCTCCTTTAGGATGGACTGGTTGGATCTCCTTGCAGTCCAAGGGACTCTCAAGAGTCTTCTCCAACACCACAGTTCAAAAACATCAATTCTTTGGCACTGAGCTTTCTTCACAGTCCAACTCTTACATCCATACACGACCACTGGAAAAACCATAGCCTTGACTAGATGGACCTTTGTGGACAAAGCAATGTCTGCTTTTGAATATATGTCTAGGTTGATCATAACTTTTCTTCCAAGGAGTAAGCGTCTTTTAATTTCATGGCTGCAGTCACCATCTGCAGTGATTTGGGAGCCCAAAAAAATAAAGTCTGACACTGTTTCCACTGTTTCCCCATCTATTTCCCATGAAGTGATGGGACCGGATGCCATGATCTTCATTTTCTGAATGTTGAGCTTTAAGCCAACTTTTTCACTCTCTTTCACTTTCATCAAGAGGCTTTTTAGCTCCTCTTTACTTTCTGCCATAAGGGTGGTGTCATCTGCATATCTGAGGTGATTGATATTTCTCCTGGCAATCTTGATTCCAGCTTGTGCTTCTTCCAGCCCAACATTTCTCATGATGTATTCTGCATATAAGTTGAATAAGCAGGGTGACAATATACAGCCTTGACGTACTCCTTTTCCTATTTGGAACCAGTTTGTTGTTTCATGTCCAGTTCTAACTGTTGCTTCCTGACCTGCATACAGATTTCTCAAGAGGCAGGTTAGGTGGTGTGGTATTCCCATCTCTTTCAGAATTTTCCACAGTTTATTGTGATCCACACAGTCACAGGCTTTGGCATAGTCAAGAAAGCAGAAATAGATATTTTTCTGGAACTCTCTTGCTTTTTCGATGTTCCAGCGGATGTTGGCAATTTGATCTTTGGTTCCTCTGCCTTTTCTAAATCCAGCTTGAGCATCTGGAAGCTCACGGTTCACATACTGCTGAAGCCTGGCTTGGAGAATTTTGAGCATTACTTTACTAACGTGTGAGATGAGTGCAATTGTGTGGTAGTTTGAGCATTCTTTGGCATTGCCTTTCTTTGTGATTGGAATGAAAACTGACCTTTTCCAGTCCTGTGGCCACTGTGGAGTTTTGCAAATTTGCTGGCATATTGAGTGCAGCACTTTCACAGCATCATCTTTCAGGATTTGAAACAGTTCTACTGGAATTCCATCACCTCCACTAGCTTGTTCCTAGTGATGCTTCCTAAGGCCCACTTCACATTCCAGGATGTCTGGCTCTAGGTGACTGCATCAATATACTGTATTGGTGTTTTTCTTTCTGACTTACTTCACTCTGTATAACAGGCTCCAGTTTCATCCAACTCATTAGAAGTGACTCAAATGCATTCTTTTTAATAGCTGAGTAATATTCCATTGTCTATATTTACCACAACTTGCTTATCCATTTTTCTGCTATGGATATCTAGGTTGCTTGCATGTCCTAACTATTGTAGACAGTGCTGTGATGAACATTGGGGTACATGTGTCTCTTTCAATTCTGGTTTCCTCAGTGGGTATGCCTAGCCCTGGGATTGCTGGGTTGTATGGTGGTTCTATTTCTGGTTTTTAAAGGAATTTCCACACTGTTCTCCATAGTGGCTGCATTAGTTTGCATTCCCACCAACAGTGTAAGAGGGTTTCCTTTTCTCCATGCCCTCTCCAGCATTTATTGTTTGTAGACTTTTTGATAGCAGCCATTCTGACCAGTGTGAGATGGTACCTCAGTGTGGTTTTGATTTGCATTTCTCTGATAATGAGTGATGTTGAGCATCTTTTCATGTGTTTGTTAGCCATCTGTATGTCTTCTTTGGAGAAATGTCTGTTTAGTCCTTTGGCCCATTGTTTAATTGGGTCATTTATTTTTCTGGTATTGAGCTGCATGAGGTGCTTGTATATTTTGGAGGTTAATTCTTTCTCAGTTTTTTGTTTGCTATTATTTTCTCCCATTCTGAAGGCTGCCTTTTCACCTTGCTTATAAACCCTTTATTATTACTTTCTTCCACTCTCGTTGTGTTTTGTTCTCTCTGGCCTCCTTGCTTTCCTCATTGCCTCTTAGCACACTATAATCTCCAGGCTTTGTGTTTACTTTTATTCCTTCTGATATGGTCTCCCCTTTGATAATGTCCTGGCTCACCTACTCACTATCTTTACATCTCTGTTCTATCTCCCCTACTCAAAGATGCCTTTCCTGACTGTCAGAGTAATATTCCCTGCCCCACTCACTGTCTGCCTTAGTGTGTGTGTGTGTGTTTTACAACATATATCTGACTTTCTATTTATTCATTTTTCTCTAGAGCAAAATTTTCTGCATTAAAATGACTTTGATTTTGTTCATCACAGTATCCTTAAAATATCCTGTAGAACAAAAATTTGTTGCATGAATGACCTATCTTACAAACTAGTAGGGGGAACATTTGCATATGATAGTTCAAGAAGGTATGGCTGCAATGAATTCCCTGAGACCCCATTTATAGAATATCCTTGGCCTCTTCCATGAGAGGGGAGAAGGCTCTTAAGTGAATCAACCAGAGAGAATTCAGATTTGATCACTGCATTCTCTTTCTTGTCAGATGGGCTTTTCAGTCAGCCTGGATTATTTCTGTGAAAGCAACAGACAGGGCTTACAGTGTGGTTACACTGAGGTATACATGAGTTTGATTATTTACAAAAGATTTATTTGAGAGGAAAGCTGGATAGATGCAATCCTAGATTGTGCCTATAAAAATTTCATGTACTCTCAGGGTAAACAAATAATTTATGTAACCACAAGGGGAAAGGATTAGAGACAGTTTAATGGTTGTGATTGTCTTATGTATAGTAAATACCGTGATAGCAGGATACTCATAAAAAGGTGAGGACTGCTTGTACACAGGGCTAGAGAAACATTGCTTAGAAAACAAGCCCTGAGTAGACACCTGTCAATATGAGTCATTAGGGAGCCTGCTGGTAACATTTTAATACCCCCATTACTTCTGCTGACTGTAGAATTTGTCATCTGTTTGTTGTATTTTTGAATGAAGTTGGTCCTTAGAAGTTCTATCACTTTTATCACTTTGAAGTGTTGTCTTATAACCCACTAAAATATAAGAATTTTTACGACCCCATGGACTGTAGCCTGCCAGGCTCCTCCGTCCATGGGATTCTCCAGGCAAGAATAGGGGGTTGTCATTTCCTTTTCCAGGAGATCTTCCCAACCCAGGGATCGAACCCATGTCTCCTGCATTGCAGGCAGACGCTTTAACCTCTGAGCCACCAGGGAAGCCTGAAAAATATAAGAGAACCCCCAAATCTGGGCCTCCATGTTGGAGGTGAACTTTGATGTTTCAATAAGCTTTTCAATATTTTGGCAAGAAGCAAGTACATTTTTCCTTCACTAATACATTTCAGGAGGAGAGGAATTTCATGCTTTTGGTAAAATATTCTCCCAGACCATCTCTAAATTCCCTTCAATTTCCAACAAGCCACAGGTATTCCCTTAGTACTCATTTCTCAGCATGCTTCATACTTAATATAAACAAAAGTATTTTTTTCTTTTAGGATTATTAGCAAATTTTAACAGCATAACTCTATCAATTGCTTCAGAAAGCAATATTGTAGGACTATTGTGATGAACATGATAAAAATTTTTAAAAATATTACTATGTATTGGATCTAGATAAAATACAATTTGGAATGCAGTTTTTAAAAAGAGTTCTTGACATTTCCTTGATAGTGTTGCTAATGAGTCTAAAGATTATGTTGTCAATTTTGGATTTACCTTTCCATGTCTGGGTTATGATTTAATTTTCAGATATAGCTGTTTTACTCATTATTATGAACATGATATAAATATTAACTTTCAATAAATGAGATAGCTTTTGCAAAATAATGAAAGGATTAAAGAGTAAACATTTTAAATATTGCTACATAGTACCCATCTTATGTTGTTCTTCAGGTTGTCACTTCTATCTGTGAGGAATGGGAATAATATCACTCAAATTTGCATTTGTTCAGTAAATATCTATTTGGTCTTTACTGTGCAGGTCCTCTGTTAGGTGGGCTTTCCCGATGGCTCAAGCAAAGCAGGAGATGCAGGTTTGATCCGTGTGTCTGGAAGATTTCCTGGAAGAGGGCATGGCAACCCATTCTGGTATTCTTGCCTGGAGAACCCCATGGATAGAGGAGCCTGGTGGGCTATAGTCCATGAGGTTGCAAAGAGTTGAACACGACTGAAGTGACTAAACATGCATTCATGCCTGTGTTAGGAACTGGATGGGTGCAAGTGAAAGAATATGGCAGAGAAACAGAGAAAGACAATCTGAAAACTGACATCCACTAATGTAGTAAAGTAAAAATGACTCAAATTATAATAATGAAAAATTTTTGCTGGATTTCTATATTTCTTATATTAGTTGCAATGACTTCCATTTAAAGCAATAGTAGCTTTCAGCTCTCTCTTTGCTTTAGAAATCCTGAGACACTTTAAAAACTATCATGTCTAGGCTTTAGGCATAAAGATTCTGATTTAATTGGTCTGAGGTGAGACCTAGTCATGCCACTGTTTACGAAGGTCACCAGATGATTGTAATAGGCAGTCCCAATTAAAAAGCATGGGGAGGGAGGTGGGAGGGGGGTTCATGTTTGGGAACGCATGTAAGAATTAAAGATTTTAAAATTAAAAATAAAAAATAAAAAATAAAACACTTTAAATCTTAAAAAAAAAAATAAAAAAAATAAAAAAAATAAATAAAAAGCACTAGTTAGCTCCCTGTCTTGTCTTATTTTCAAAATAGTTCCTCAGCCTGGATAATGACTACCTTATATTTTCCCATATTTGATATAATACATGCTTACCCAATATCTAAAATTCTTAGCCTGTTATTCGATATGGTATGGACACAATAATAACTACCTGTATTCAGCATCTATAATGTGCCAGACATTGGGTTAGAAAATACGCATATACATTTCTCATCTTTACAATGAACATGCAAGTCAGGTAAGCATGTTTTTAGACTTTCTGTCAGGACTTAAACTGTCGTAGTTTACCCAGATAGTCAGTATCTAGGGCCAGGATGCTAACCTAGACCTGTCTGAATCCAACACTTCCTTCCAGATTACACAGTCCTCATGTTCTGACCTCCGTCTGCATCTCTGCTGCTGCTGCTGCTAAGTCGCTTCAATTGTGTCCGACTCTGTGCGACCCCAGAGACGGCAGCCCACCAGGCTCCCCCATCCCTGGGATTCTCCAGGCAGGCACACTGGAGTGGGTTGCCATTTCCTTCTCCAATGCATGAAAGTGAAAAATGAAAGTGAAGTCACTAGGTCGTGCCTGACTCTTAGCGACTCCATGGAATTCAGCCTACCAGGCTCCTCCATCCATGGGATTTTCCAGGCAAGAGTACTGGAGTGGGTTGCCATTGCCTTCTCCCTGCATCTCTAGACTTAGCTATAACTTGCTGCCCTTTAAACATGCTAAGCTATAGGCAAACAAATACCATTTTCCTCTTCACCCATCTATTCACAAATTCTCACCTGTCATTTATACACCCTGTTAGTTTGTGGAATGCTCTTGCCATTGAATTTGATTCACCCTTCTTAACCATCCTTTAAGGTACAGCTCAGATGCAGCCTCATCAATAAATCCTTCTTGGATCTTCCCAGCTGGAAGTAATCGCTTCTTCCTCTGTTCTTCCAAAGTGTCTTATCTGTACCTCTCTCAGGTACAGGTACTCATCATTTTCTACTTTAGAGTTATTTGTTCATATGATTAATACTCTTACATGTTTATGAGATCCTTGAGATCAGAGTTATTTCTGATTCATCTTTTCTTTTTTCTTCTGTATAATACCCCACACAGTATCTGCTCTATTGTGGGTGCTAAAAAATATTGGCTTAGGGAATACATGAGAAATGAAAAAAGAATAAGTAATTTGACTAAGGTCACCTACAAATCTATACCTGGGACAGGAAAATACCCTGATTACACATATAATATGAAATACAGAGCAAAACATCCCTATTTTTGGAAATACCTATATTTTCTATAAAATTGATTCCCAAATATGTCAGCTTTTTAGAGGGATTTTTATGGTTGCTTTGATTTTATATGCAAACCAAGAAAGT
Source organism: Capra hircus (assembly GCF_001704415.2). Lineage (NCBI taxonomy): Eukaryota > Metazoa > Chordata > Mammalia > Artiodactyla > Bovidae > Capra > Capra hircus. The sequence goes on from NC_030835.1 coordinate 22,312,145, forward strand.
AAGTGACTGATAAAAGAAATAAGGGCACTTCTCTATTCTTGGTCATTTGCTTAAGCAACTGGAAAGAGAAAGGAAAAGTGTATATATGTTTGACTGTGTGGGTTGATAGTATAATCACAAATGATTTAATAGTAGCAGTGTTTTATTTAGAACATCTCCTTTTCACATTTATGCAGAAGAATTTCATATTCAATGCATTTAAGATGCACTCAACACATCTGCAACTTGTATTCATTAAGAGAACGCTAATGCTTGTAGAATACTTATCAGAAATTATGCACTTTTCTCAATTTCTAGAAGAAACAGTGTTTAGATAGTCTCTAATAGCAAAGCAGGAAAAAAGAAAACAAAAGGGATTGCTTAGGATGTCCTTGGTACTCTGAAGAATTTTTTGCCTTAATATTTATTTAAAAAATCATTCTCATTCCCACAGTGGTTTATTTCATTCTATTTGTTGTAGGTAACATCACTTTGTACCTGTTAGAGATTTTATATAGCCCAGCGAGATTTTCCTAATCAGTAGGTTGTTACCTACGTTGCAGGTCATAACTAGTGTGTGTGTGTGTGTGTGTGTGTGTGTTTTGTACTAGTTTGTATTAAAATAAAAACATTAACTATTGTGAAAAAATTGGTCTTAAAATGTTATTGAAATTATGAATTATAAGTTGACTATGTACTTAGTTGTTTTGGGGGTATATATGTAACGAACATAGAATGTTCTCATATAATTGTACATAAAAGTAAGTAATTTGAAATTCACAACCTATTTTATAAAGCTTAACTGTTTTATCTTTTCAGATCAAAGATAGGTAATTTTTTTCTATAAAGAACCAGGTGCTAAATAATTTAGGCTTTGTGAGCTGTACACTCTCTCCTGCAAGTGCCCCCCACACAAAAGTAGCTGTAGACAAATCCATAAAAGAATGAGCATGGCTGTACTCCAATAAAACTTTATTTATGGACACTGAAATCTGAATTACATATAGTGTGGACACAACAGGGAATATTATTTTTCTTTTTTTCAATTCTTTAAAACACAAAAACTGTTCCTACCTGGTGGTACATACAAAACAGGCAATGGGCCAGATTTGGCTCCTGAACCATAGCTGGCCTACCTATATTTTAAATTCTAATTACAATTCCCAAAACTGCTTTTTCTTGTCCTAAGGGAATTTTAATTAGTGGGTAGAGTTTTAAAATATTACTAGGATAATAGAATGGATTTACAAAAATATCACTGCAAATGCAAAGCTTCAAAAACCCAGAGTAACATTTTGAAAAATTATAAAACAAACTTAACCAATAGTAGGAATATCTTTCATAGGAAAAATGAAATTTACATGTAACTCAAAGTTCACTTATATTTTAAAAACTAGGACAAGTGTTGGTAAATTAAAATTATTGATTTTTCTAGTAACTACCCATGTTAGAAAATCCACTACAGTCTATTCTGAAAAATTAATACTTTTAAAAATTCTTCATGTATCTCCATAATGTTTCAATTAGATAACTTCACTGTAAATTTGATGACAGCACCAAAATGTTGCTATTACTTTGTAGAGAATTATATTTATCTTCCTTCTGAGAATATTCATTTTTTGTTCCCGTACCTTTTGCCTTTTTAAAATTCTATTCAGTGTTATTGAGGTATATTTGACAAAATAAGATGTTTAATTTGTACATTTTGATGATTTGATATATGTATACATTGTGAAAGGCTTCCTTCCATCCAATTAATTAACACATTCACCACCTCACACATCGTACATGTTTATCTTTTTCTTCTTCTTTTTCTTTTTTTTTTTTTTGGTAAGAACATTTCAGTTCTACTCTCTTAGAAAATTTCCATTATATTACAGCATTATCAACACAGTCACCATATTACATATTAGATGAAAGTGAAAGTGTTAGTTGCTCAATTGTGTCCGACTCTTTGTGACCTCATGGACTATAGCCTGCCAGGTTCCTCTGTCCATGGAATTCTCCAGGCAAGAATACTGGAGTGGGTAGCCATTCCCTTCTCCACGGATTCTTTTTGACAGTGCAGGATATTTGATTGCATGGATGCATCTATTTGTGGATCCTTAGCTGTTTCCAGTCTGCATGCTAAGTCACTTCAGTCATGTCTGACTTTTTGTGACCCTATGGACATGCCAGGCTCCTCTGTCCATGGGATTCTCCAGGCAAGAATACTGGAGTGGGTTGCCATGCCCTTCTCCAGGGAATCTTCCCAATCCAGCAATCAAACCCAGGTTTCCTGCATTGCAGGCACATTCTTTATTATTTGAGCTACCTGGGAAGCCTGTATGCATTAGGTACTCAGAACTTATTCATCTTACAGCTGAAAGTTTGCACCCTCTGACCTATTTCTCCCTATTTTCCCCACTCCTCACCACTGGTTACTTTTGTTTTTTGGGGTTTGCCTTTTTTAGATTTCACTTGTAGATGATACCATGTAGTATTCACCTTTTTCTCTCTGGCTCATTTCATAATGCCTTCAAGGTCCATCCAAATTGTTGCAAGCAGCAAGAATTCTTTCCTTCTCATGGCTGAATAATATTTCACTGTGTGTGTATGTGTAGATATGTGTGTGTGTGCATATCACATTTTTTCTTTATCCATGATCTATTAACAAATACTAGATTGTTTCCATAGTTTGGCTGTTGTAAATAATATTGCCACAAACATGGGAGCACAGGTATATCTCTAAGAGATTCTGATTTTAATTCCTTTGGATATATACCCCAAAGAGGGATTACTGGATCATAGGAGAACTTTTTGAGAAACTTCCATACTATTTCCAACAGTGGCTGTATCAGCTTGCATTCCCTTCAGCAATGCACAAGAGTCCTCTTTTCTCCATACCTTGACCTATGCTTTTTGTCTCTTGTTTCTTTGATGATAGTTTTTTAAACAGGTATGAGGTGATCTATCATTGCAGTTGTGATTTTCATCAGCTTAATGATTAAAGATATCTGGCACTTTTTTATGAACCTGTTGGTCATTTGTATGTCTTCTTTGAAAAATTATCTATTCAATTCCACTGTACAGTTTATAACTAGATTGTTTGGTTTCTTTGGTATTGAGTTGTATATTTTATTTGGGATACTGACCTTTTATCAGAAAAAAGATTTGCAAATATGTTCTCTCATTGCATTGATTGCCTTTCCTTTTTGTTAATGGCTTTCTGTATTATGCAGAAGCTTCTTTTTTAATTAATTCCACTTAATTTTGCTGTTGTTGCCATTGCTTTTGGTCTCAAATCAAAAACATAACTGCCAAAACCAATGTTAAAGAACTTGCCTATGTTTTCCTCTAGGAGTTTATAGTTTCAGGTCTCAAAGGTTAAGTCTTTAATCCATTTGGGTTGCCCATTGCTTTCTAAAGGATCCATATCTGACATTTATGTTTCATTCTTGTTTATCCCCAATTGTAAGTATACTATTTTCTTTTGGATTTGAACCCACTTTCACAAACTCAAAATATCTAATAATAGTATTTCTATAACAAATAGCAAATGCTTTTATAATCACATATGGTATTATACTGAAAAGTATGAAAAGAATCAGAGAAAAGGCCTTTCATCAAGTTATACTCAACCTGATATCCATATTGTGCACAGTTGCTTAGTCATGTCTGACTCTTTGTGACCACATGGACTGTAGCCTGCCAGGCTCCTCTGTCCATGGGATTCTCTAGGCAAGGATACTGGAGTGGGTTGCCATTTCCTTCTCCAGGGGATGTTCCCAACTGAGGGATCAAACCTGGGTCTCCTGTGTCTCTTGCACTGGCAGACAAATTCTCTATCACTGAGCCACCTGGGAAGCCCAATATCCACATTAGCCACTGAATTTCAGTAATAATGTATGACAGTTTAAGAAACAACAGAAGATGCCACGGAACGGCAAGAAGTCAAAGCAGGACAGTTTTCTCTTGGCCATTAGCTTCTTTGTCCTGGATGGAATTTGACCTAGTTAGTTCAAATTGTAAATAAGGATGTCTCCAAGAAAATGCCTGGCATTCATTTTGACACTTAATCTATTCCTGAGCTGCACTTTGACTTGGATCCTCATCCTCATCCTTTACCCAGACTTTGTGAATTTCATCTCACTGTCTTTGATTCAGATTTCAGTTGGTCAGGCATGGAGTGATGGTCAAACAGAGCAGCAGTGAAAATTTCTATTATGGATATTAATTAGTAATAAAAAATAGTGTTCTCAATTTTTTGTGAGATCAATGCATTAAATGCCAAATTCTCAGGGCAGGTAGTAAGAATTGTGAGTTCAAAGGAAGAGGAAGGATTAAAAATGTTTAAGCTTTCAAAATTCACGTTCAGTAAAATTGACCAGCTGCATTATGCTCTTGTGTTCCTGCTGTTGCTTCAGTCATGTCCAGCTCTTTATAACCCTATGGACCATAGCCCCAGACTCCTCTGTTCATGGGATTCTGCAGGCAAGAATGCTGGAGTGGGTTGCCATGTCTGCCTCCAGGGGATCTTCCCAACCCAGGGATTGAACTGGAGTCTCCTGTGGCCCCTGCATTGTGGGCCAATTCTTTACCACTAGCACCACCAGGAAAGCCCCTTAATAGGGCAGTTCTTAGCATTTCTTGACTTGCAGCTGCATCATTCCAGTCTCTGCCACTGACTTCACATGACCATCTTCTCTGTATGTCTGTGTCCTCTCCTCTTCTTATGAGAAGACCAGTTATTGGATTTAGAGTGCACCTTAGCCCAGTATTATCTCATCTAGATCCTGCCTTGATTTATTATATCTGTGAAGACCTTATTTCAAAATAAATTCACATTCTGAAGTTCCAAGTGGATATGAATTGGTGGGGAGTGGGGGTAGGGAGCACTATTCAACCTACTATACCAGCCTAAATAGTCTCAACAGCTTCACTCAGGCTTACCAGATAGGAAAGAAACATAACAAAGCTAGAAGTTACGGAAAAAACAAAGCACACTAATGATTTGGCTACTGTATTATAGGATTTGCCACACGCCTTATGACATTTTCTTTTTTCCCATTCATTGCCTGATAATTTCTATTTGGAATTTTTGTATACTTCAAATATTCCATCAGATTCCAGTAAATCATTACAAAAGAGATTTTGCTTTATGTCCTTTTCTTCTCATAAATTAAGTAATCCATTATAAATGCTTCTGCTTTTTGGTTTCTTGATTTTAAGGTATGTAAATGTGTAATGTTCCCTTGATATCTCTAATTTTCTTGAAGAGATCTCTAGTCTTTCCCATTCTGTTATTTTCCTCTATTTCTTTGCATTGATCGCTGAAGAAGGCTTTCTTATCTCTTCTTGCTATTCTTTGGAACTCTGCATTCAGATGCTTTTATCTTTCCTTTTCTCCTTTGCTTTTCGCTTCTCTTCTTTTCACAGCTATTTGTAAGGCTTCCCCAGACAGCCATTTTGTTTTTTTGCATTTCTTTTCCATGGGGATGGTCTTGATCCCTGTCTCCTGTACAATGTCACGAACCTTATTCCATAGTTCATCAGGCACTCTATCTATCAGATCTAGGCCCTTAAATCTATTTCTCACTTCCACTGTACTTTGGCCACCTCATGCGAAGAGTTGACTCATTGGAAAAGACTTTGATGCTGGGAGGGATTGCGGGCAGGAGAAGAAGGGGACGACCGAGGATGAGAGGGCTGGATGGCATCACTGACTTGATGGACGCGAGTCTGAGTGAACTCCAGAGTTGGTGATGGACAGGGAGGCCTGGCGTGCTGCGACTCATGGGGTCGCAAAGAGTCGGACACAACTGAGCGACTGAACTGAACTGAACTGAAATGGGTAATGATTCAGATAAATAAAAAGAACAGATGGCAGGACCTTGAAGATCAAATTAACTTTGTATCTGTCTGGAATTTGGGGATGGTTTCATTATTTCCTTCTAATTTGGTCATTCTTTCCTGAATTATCTAGTGGAGGATTGTATGCACAATTGTGCAATATAGATATCTTATAGTAATAATAAACTATGATTCAGTTATGAAATCTGAAAATAATTCTGTGGCACTCTAAGAGTATCATTGTCATTATAGCTACATTTGTAGTTTTCCCCAGCTGACATTGCGGCAGAGATACTCCTCAAGGACACACCAAAGTTTTATTTGGTGTCGACATATCTACTGTCTCGATAAGTTTGGTTTCAAATAATGTCTTAAGTACTGAATTACTATACATTGACTTTAAATATATCAACATGTTCTATTAGCCTGATAAGAATCCTCTACAAGCTCATAATATGATGTGTATTTTATCTTCAAGAATTTTGTGTTTAACAGGGATGTTCTTTAAACAATCCTTAAGGACCACAGGGAGAATATGGAATCTTTTCATTGGTAATAATGCAAAATGTACTTTAAATGAAATTATCTCTACTCCTGTACTTCTCATTTTTGCTGGGTGAAAGTAAGAACTGCTGGGAATATGCCTTTCACTATCTGATAAGGGAGAGGATCCAGTATATTTTTCTCTCATTTTACTAACACCTTTTACAGGGCTGACTAGATTATTCCTCTTTTAAATCACCAGATACTTATCCATAAGCTTGCAGTTGCCTGGGTATAAAATTAGGTCTGTGGCCATTAAATTGTTAGATGATTTGTCAGCAACACTGGATGCCAGAAAAGAGGGACAACATAATAAAAGTGCTAAATGAATACACTGTCAAACTAAAATTTGTACCTTAATAAACCAAACCTGATTAATATTCAGAAGGCCAAATTAAGTCTATTTTCATACATAAAGGGAGACCGTTTATCCCATGAATCCTCTACTAAAAGCACTATTAAAGATGTACTTAAGCAAAAAGAAAAGCAAATGCAGATTGAAATCATGGGATGCAAGAAATAAAGGGGGATCAAAAATTTAAGGTAAATTCTGCTATCCCTGAAAGATAGAAATAACTGGGCTTTTTTGGTTAAAAAGGATAAGGTTAACTTTCTAGATAAAAAACAATGAAAACAATCCAATAGTATGTTAGTAATTTAAACTTGGGTCGAAGGAAATGGCAACCCACTCCAATACTCTTGCCTGGAGAATCCCATGGACAGAGGAGCCTGGGGGGCTACAGCCCATGGGGTCTCAAAGAGTCAGACATGACTAAGCAACTTCACTTTCACTTTCCTGTGTTTTTATACAGGAATGCTGAATAACTTTAGACACTTTGCAAGAAAAATATATTTACAGATATTAAAAATTGAAGGCAACATGAAAGGGAAGGGATGTAGTCTAGAGATCCCAAATATACCAAGAAAAAAATCATATCAACTTTATTAACCAAACAGATATGATGAAATGAGAATAATGGAAGCAAACATGAAATAGCAAATCAGATCATAGAATTAAGTCCAAATATATCGATAATCATAATAAATGAATATGAATTAAAGACAGATAAAAATTACCTTCTGCTTGCAAGGATCTCACTTGCAATAAATCTACCCAGAAAGTTTGAAGCTAAATAGAAAAAGATATACCATGCAAATATTGATCACAAGATATATTTTATCTTTGTCTATTATTAAAAATAATAGTAATGCCATAAAATTAATAATAGTGTTATTCATATGAGAGCATACTGAGTTTGAGGGGGAAAAATGAGAGTAATTCAACCTCTTAAAAAAAAGAAAAAATCCATCAAAAGGATATGACACTGATAAATTCATAAGCACCTAATGACAGAGCTTCAAAATATGTAAAGCAGAAACTGACAGAGTTACAAGGAGAAATTGACAATAAACCCTCAGGAAAGTTTTAGCATCCTCTATCAGAAAATGATACATCAGCAGACAAAAAGAAAAAAAATGAAAGATACAAGTAGCAAAAGTAATAATTTTGATCTAGAAGATATTGAAAGAATATATTAGTAATGATAGTATAGTTGTCATCTCATATATAGATCATGTCTACTCTATACTTTGTTACTTCCTTCCTTCTCCTTGCCAAGTATGGCATCCTTTACTTCTCCATGTCAATGCAAATACTACTCAATTTTTGAAGCCCTACTCAAGACTTCTAAAGAAAGTGTACCATATCATTTGTATGGATCTCTCTCTCTTTAAAAATTACACAAGGCACTGTAATCTGTATATTAGTTTGTCTCCTTAATTGCAATTTTTGTGTGTGTGTGTGTTAAGACTTGCATATTTCTTGGTTCCACACAATGCCTGGAAATACTATTGTTAAAACATTTTCTCATTCTCACTCCACTCTCTTCCAGAACCCAATGCATCCTTACTATTTGAAACCAGATTTATTATGAACCAAATATAGGAATCAGGGGGAAGGAAACTTGACTCTTCAAGGTGTTAGCACCATAGTAGAGTTATCTTTAAACAAATGTTGCAAACACCTCTTTGTGAGAGAATATTAATTTAGTCTCTGTTCTGCTACCAGAGAAAAGGGGAATTACATTATAAATCATTGACTGTATAATATAATGGAAAGGAACAGCTTGAATGTTCCCACTGACACATATGGTTTGATTCATGAAACAATTTCTTCATACCTCTTAGGCTACTTACTGAATCCTCAATATAAATCCTCAATATAAATCTTTCTGAAGATTTCACAAAGGACTAGCCAATCACAGAAATGAAGAAAAACCTTTATACAAAACAAATTCCCAAGGTTTAAACAAGAAACTGCTGCATGTATGTAAAAGCTAGTGACATAAAAACAATAATTTGCAAACAAGGTTCAAGGAACTCTGGGGATTTCATTGAACACTACGAGGCTAAGTGGCTTTCTCAGTCATTAATTTTACAGGCCTTCAGTAATCAATAGGCTAGTCTGCTACCAAATAAATGACTAGTGTTAAACAGCAGCCAGAAAAGGATACACTACTTTCACTCAGGTATTGACTAAGAATAACCAGGGAACAGAACCATTCCCTATAATTGAGTTGCCTAATGAATATTATTTGGGAAAAACATAAACTACTCAAAGAACAAGAATAGCGTTTGGGACTAAGCTTAGGAAAGAGCCTTAATTTCTTTAAGCAGTGAAATTAAGAGTATGCAGTAAATTCTAATTTAGAGGACATCTAATGTAATTAGAAGAATGTATGTCTAAATTCACACCAATGGCAGTTGGAAATATCACTAACCAGGTATACAAACTTTGCGGTTTCTGACAAGGGGCAAAGCAGGGTTTCTTCCTGATTCTTTATGCCTGTTCCTTATTTCTGCCTTCTACTGTTAGCAAGCTATTACTGTTTCTCCTTTTAATTGTCATTCTTTCCACTTGATTGTATTTTACATTTATTCTTCATTCCAACACTGATATATTTGAAGGGTTAATGTTCATATATTAAGAAAAAAAGCACATGGGAAACTCTTTAAACAGCTAGGTACATGGGAATAAAAATTGGCTTCTCTTCCTATTTTCTGGCAGAGAGGTATAATCTTTCCTAACTCTGAAGCACATAGAGCTTTTTTCCATATATCTCGTATGGCAATTCAATTATTGTATTTTATATTTGCTTATGTAATATAATTATTTAATAATAAAATTCCAAAAGTTAATCATCTGTTTATTTCTCATGTGTTATAAAATCACATGATTTTATTGATTTGAAACCTAGCACATTATTATTGATTTGAAATGCTTTATTTACTCATTACATAAATGATGCTTCAATTCAACAAAATACTATGGGTGGATTTGTGTAGGTAGACTTAAATCACGACAAGTGCCCGTTTTGTTGAGCTATTCTTACTGTGCTGGAAAGTAAGGATTGCCTGTCTAATGCTCTTCTTCCTGTAATCCTGAAATTTGGATCTAATGTACATTCTATCAAAATTCTTGTAATTTATTTAATATGAAAATGAAAGTGTTAGTGGCTCAGTTGTGTCCTGTTCTTTGCGAACCCATGGACTATAACATTCCAGGTTCCTCTGTCCATGGAATTCTCCAGGCAAGAATACTTGAATGCGTTGCCATTTCCTTCTCCAAAGTGTTCCAGATCCAGGGATCCAACCTGGGTCTCCTGCATTGGCAGGCAGGTTTTTTACCGTCTGAGCCACCAGGAAAGCACCACCCCCTCCTTTTTTTTTTACAAAATAATTTCATTTAATATAAACACAGTCAAACACTGTTAATATGAATGAACTGGAAGGAAGACTGAATTGGTGAATACTTGCCTTAGTTGGACTCCCCCTGGTAGCACTAATGGTAAAGAACCTGTCTGCCAATGCAGGAGACAGAAGAGATGCCAGTTCAATACCTGGATAGGAAAGATCCCCTGGAGGCGGGCATGGCAACCAACTCCAGTATTCTTGCCTGGAGAATCCCATGGACAGAGGAGCCTGGTGGGCTACTGTCCACTGGGTTGCGAAGAGTGGGACACGACGTGAGTGACCTAGCATGAATGCACACAAGCAAAGGACATATAATAGCTGCAACTATTATAACTACTCAGATACTGTCTGGTGGAGTTTTAATTAATAGATAAGGATGATCTCTAATTAGCTCATCAAAATACTAGTCTGAACAGCCTCAGCACTGCACATATTGCAATTACATTGTTTGTAAGTAAATAGATACTTCTAAAGCACTTAAAGACCAGTTTGCATTCTTAGCAGAATAGAGGTGCCCTCAACCTTTTTAATTATGTAATTTGTTTAGCTAGCCTCTCTTCTTCTTAAGAGAGTAAATGAAAAAAAAAAAAAGAGTACAATAGGTTTATCTCAGTTGATATTCTGACCCTTTCCACATTACTACAGTTAGAATTAATGTAGTTTCTTGAAAGTGAAAAAAGTGTCATTTTTCAGTTGTATCTGATTGGACCCTCATGGACAGTAGCCTGCCTGGCTCCTCTGCCCATGGGATTCTCCAGGCAAGAATACTGGAGTGGGTTGCCATTCCCTTCCTCAGGGAATCTTCCTGACCCAGGGATTGAACCTGGGTCTCCCACATTGCAGGCAGATTTGTTACTGTCTGAGCCCCCAGGGAAGTAAATATCATATGCCAGATAACTCCACAGGGTTGGAGAAATACAGAGCTAGAAGAAAACCTTCTGCTTGAATCAGTTATTCCAACTCTCTCATTTTATAGATGGGGAAGAAATTGATTTATTGTGTGGATTTCACGTTTAGTCACAGGCTAGCGCAGACTTTTCTTTGGGTGTCTCTGAGTCCTAATTCTGTGCTTATTGAAAAGTTAATAAGTAATGTGAGTTAAAAAATAAAACACAAAATGGGAGAGAGGGTGTTAACTATTAATTTGATATAGTGACCTTATGTAATTCTACACTGAAAGCAAAGAAATTCTAATTTCTAATTCATTCTATTTTGCAAAACATTTTTTACATACTACACCAAGACTATATTCATTCAGTCAAATTTGATTGGGATTTTTATTAATTCTCTGTTGTTACAGAGAGATACTTCCAGGTGTTGGGAATAGAAAGCAAATAAAATAGAGGTGGTAATGATAGAGGTTTGCAAAGCCTCTTAAAGCGGTACTGTGGAAGGACTCCCCCCAGTCTGGCATGTGTGTGCATGAAAGATGGCTTCTTGGAAGAGGCAGTGGAGGAACAAAGTCCTTTCAGGTAAGCCAGAGTTGGCCTGACATAGTCAATCAACAGTAGTCCCTAACCTTTTTGGTGCCAGGGCCCAGTTTTGTGGAAGACAATTTTCTCATAGGCAGGGGGGCGGGGATGGTTTACATTTTGCCACAGCTCACCTCCTGCTGTGTGGCCCAGTTTCTAGCAGGCTGGTATCCATTTGTGGTCCAGAGGCTGGAGAAGAAGAAGGAAATGTTACCAAATGCAAGTCCACATGCCTGATGCAGTGAGGCCAGACAAAGCAAAACATTGGAGTTTGGAGCCGAGAAAGGTTATTGCAGGAACAAACAGGGAGAACACGTGTTGTTGTTGCTCAGTCAGTGCTCCAGGAATCTTGTGCTTGGCCTGAAGTTGCCATCCTCCCCCTGACTTGAGGTTTTTGTTGTTGTTTATTCGCTAAGTCTTGTCCGACTCTTTTGCAGCTCCATGGACGGCAGCCCTCCAACTCCTCTGTCCATAGGATTTCACAGGCAAGAATACTGGAGTGGGCTGCCATTTCCTTTTCTGAGTTCTTCCTGACCCATAGATCTTCACCCCTGCATTGGCAGGCAGTTTCTTTATCATTAAACCGTCTGGGAAGCCCAGGTCGGAGCTTTAGTTCTGCAGAGAAACTGAAAGATATTGTTAGGTATATTCCTTGAGGCGGAACCAGGACCTTGTGCCAGGGGTGAATTTCTTGTCTGTTCTTCATTTATTTCTGCATTGATTCCCTCTCTTCTCTGATTAGCAACTATTTGAACCTACTCTTTTGAATGTCCTTTGGTCCAGGAGGCTGAATGAAGACTATTTCCTACAAACAAGAAATGCCCCCCAACCCCCAAAGGCTTTTATGGCCAGGAGGGCCCCTTAGGGTCCTACTCAGTTTCAGAAATAGCAGTTGAAAAATATTTCAGTTTATTTAGTTGGTCTACTCTGGTCTGGGATTATTTACTTCTTGAGCAGTGAGGGCTTCTTACACTTTATGATGAAGATGCTAGCTGGAATACTGTTCGAGGAATTCTTTTGCTTTAGTAGCTTCCCAGGTGGTCAATATGTGGCCCCTTTGGGGTAGCTTTTAAAACAATGTATGCACTTTCTAATCAAATAAGTTGAGGGATTTTCATTATAGGATTGTTTAATTAATAAGTAAACACCTACCACCCCACACTGGATACTTCAAACATCTAAATTTCACAGTTATGAAATGGGGCAACTCTATTTTCATGGCAAGGACTGATGTCTTCAAAGTTGCAGGAGATCCTCACTGAGGAATATAGCGAAGAATTTTAAGATAGGAGAGCATTATATTGTGTTTATATGTGGGAAATTGTATCTCTCATAAAATTAAATGTATTATAATGTGTTCGCCTTCTCTGTCCATATGTCTCTTCATTTTGTTTTTCAGTTAGTGCCTTCCTGAATTTTTTTTTTTTGAGACATTTGCGGAAATTAGGAGACTGATATATGAAGAAGAGTCACCATAAATGCTTTCACATTTCACACTTCTTGCTGTATGAATATCGTGAAACAGTTGTATATGTACACTCTTTTTATGGGACATTAAGTATTATTTTGGATCTAAGCCTAGGTAGTCAGAATGGATGAAAAATTTTATTATGAGGCTTTACATTTTTTTGCTATGATAAGACATTTATTAGATTGCATTCCCTGGATTGCATGCTTAGGAATTTTGTACATTTTTATGACTTCTCTGTGAAATACTCATATCTGTGTCATGTGTCATCTGAGAACCAGCATGTTTACCTTTTTCTCATCTTCTAGGTTATGCTTTTATTTCTCAGGTTATGCTTTCATTTCTCTACTCGTGTTTCTGACAGCTGCCCCTTCCCTCCATCTCTAATCACCGGTATAAACCTCTAGCTCAAACATCATCAAGCAGGTGATCAGTGGTGGTCACTGACAAATGTTATGGAATGAGGAAAATTGGATTTGAGAGGCTTAGCTCTGAAAAGGAAACCAGGTTCCCACTCTCATTTAAAATCTTCTGTGGCCTCATGACATTATCACAGTCCATTTTATTTGATGCTTTCATGACTTTCAACTATTTTAAACGTTAAACCTTTACTCTTGATACTTTTTTTTAACTGTGGGTGTATTGACACATATTGGTAACATAGGTCATACTTGTCTTCTCCAAATAAAACACAAGGGGCAGTGAAATGATAGGTTCTGGAGCTGGAAAAGGGCTTATAAATCATTCTGCTTAACTTTTTATAAGCACTTCCCTGGTGGCTCAGATGGTAAAGCATGTGTCTTTAATGCGGGAGACCTGGGTTCAATCCTTGGGTCGGGAAGATCTCCTGGAGAAGGAAATGGCAACCCACTCCAGTACTCTTGCATGGAAAGTCCCATAGACAGAGGAGCCTAGTAGGCTACAGTCCATGGGGCCACAAACAGTTGGACACGACTGAGCGACTTCACTTTCTAACTTTTTATAAACAATGCCCTGGGATAGTTCAGTTTCAGAAACAGACCTCCTGCATTTTGTCCAGAGTTTATTAGCTATATTTTAGTGCTTCTACATAAGTGCATTCTATTTAACTAAAATTTACAAAGTGAGTTCTATGAACCAAGAATTGATAATACAGAAATGTAAAACACATACCAGCACACCCTTGCATATACATGCATATATGCAGTTCCTCTACTAGAGAATCTTAAGCTCTATCTAGTACCAAGAGTGGATGGGAAGGGAAATGCATAACAGACTGCTATCCAAACCTAAGGTGAAGAAAGTGAAGTGAAAGTCGCTCAGTCACGTCTGACTCTTTGTGACCCCATGGACTATACATCCCCTTGGAATTCTCTAGGCCAGAATACTGGAGTGGGTAGCCTTTCCCTTCTCCAGGGGATCTTCCCAACCCAGGGATCAAACGCAGGTCTCCCACATTACAGGTGGATTCTTTACCAGCTGAGCCACAAGGGAAGCCCCAAAACTGAGGTAATTATGTCTAATTGACGAAGGTGCTTTTTCCTCTGCTAAATTTAGAAACAGCTTCACTACCTACCCTTCTATAGCTCTTTAGGAGTCCACTATTTGAGTATTGTCATGCAACAGAAACCTTTTTGTCAGCTAAGGATTAGTAGTTTTCTTAAAGAATTACATCTTAGAAGACAAAGGAACACATAATTATAACAGTGCTAATAATAGATATCATTTATTACTAAGCTGTAGGTTCTAAGCAAAAAATAATTAAAGAAAAATTGCTTATATGTGAATCACCTAATATTAACTCAGTGTGTTTTGAACTTCAAAACACAAGATTTCTCTGAGTGCTCTATAAGTGATTTTAGCTTCACTCTTCTATTTCATCCAAAGTTCTTGACCTGTATCATATTTTTAGGTCATGCATCATTAAAGACTTTGTAACTTTTGAGTTTTATCCTAGGACATCTACGTAAAAATAAACCAGCCAAGTCTAATTCGCTCTTCAGTTTGTTTAAAAACATATTACTGCCCTTGTTGATCAGAGAAGGCAATGGTGCACCACTCCAGTACTCTTGTCTGGAAAATCCCATGGACGGAGGAGCCTGGTGGGCTGCAGTCCACGGGGTCGCTAAGAGTAAGACATGACTGAGCGACTTCACTTTCATGCATTGGAGAAGGAAATGGCAACCCACGCCAATGTTCTTACCTGGAGAATCCCAGGGATAGAGGAGCCTGGTGGGCTGCCATCTATGGGGTTGCACAGAGTCGGATACGACTGAAGCGACTTGGCAGCAGCAGCAGCCCTTGTTGATGCAAAGAATGCTGGAAGGAGGAGAATAATAGAGAAGACCTTTCAGACTTAGACCTGTACTATTGCTTGGTTTTGGATTAAGGAAAGGAATGACCCTTGTGGGTTTAAAAGCTTTGAGCAAGGAAGGAAGCATCTGTAAGCAGAGTGGTGGCCAAGAGGCTGCAGAGAGAGAGTAAAGAAGCTAATAGATCTTCCTCATGGTGTCTGTCAGGAACACAGCGGTATGTACATGGCATGTCATGGTACATGTGTTGCCTCCAGTGACTCTTGTTCCTCAATGGGAGGGGCCACCAAAAAGCTATGTTCTCAGGATTACAGTTTTTTTCTGAATCTTTGGGAAAAAGAGAAAGAAGCAGAGAAAATGGAAGCTTAGTGTGAGCTGCTGACAGGAAAACACATTTTACAAATCTGCTTCTTCTTGAATGGCAATTGAATCAACTTATCGTTGTCAAGCTTTAAGTAAATGAGTTCTTGCAGTTGGCAAAATTGAATAGGAAATGCTTTAATTTTGTTCTGGCTGTGGTCCAACAACAAGAGAGATTTTTCAAGTGTAGAATTACAGAGCCGTGCTGATCGACTCCAAGTGAACTGTATGTAGGTTAAGCTCTCCAGGCAGGGCTTGCTGTTTGCTCATGGCAACTAGGTGACAGGTAGGTGGCTGAAAGCTTGAGAAGACTGGGTTTTCATGTGATACATAGCCCATCTGCCTTTGTCCCTTTCTGTTGTTGTTTAGTCGCTAAGTCATGTCTGACTCTTTGCAACCCTATGGACTGTAGCCTGCCAGGCTCCCCTGCCCGTGAAATTTCCCAGGCAAAAATACTAGAATGGGTTGCCATTTCCCTCTCTAGGGGATCTTACTGAGGTAAGGGATTGAACCTGCATTGGCGGAGAGATTATTTACTACTGTGCCACCAGGGAAGCTCCATCTTTGTCTGTTAGTACTTAATAAAAATGTTCAAAAAAACTATTTTTATTAGTACATGGAGAAAATTGTTATTCAAATTGGATGTCACTTTGTCCTCAGTCAAAAGGTTTTTGATGGTTATTCATAATGTTAAAACTTCCAGATATTACATATTCAGCAATAATTTTGATTGGAACTCATGGTCAGGAGAATCTGTTGGTTGAAGAGAGTCTTTTAAAGGCCTTTGGTTGGCTGATTCATGTTTTCTCGGCATCTTGATTAAAGAAAACTGCATCTTCACTTTTACAGTCACATTTTGATTATATGAGTCAGGATTCTGACCAGGATTATTGACCAAACTTGAGGATTGGTCAGTTGAGGGGAGCACAAAAGGTATTTTTAAAAAAGGCTGTGTGAGGATGTGGGAGGATGCCAGGATTTCAGAGTCAAAGAATTTTTTTTCAGAATGTATGTTTAGTAGAGGTTCAAAAGGAAAGGAAAGCAGAATATGGTTCTTTTCCTTTAATCTTTTCTTTCTGGATGTTATTAAAGGTTTCTGAGGGTTTCACTCCAGAAGCATTTATTCTGTATTTAAAAAAGAGCTGGGTTATTAGCTATGTGCCACATAGCAGTTTGACCATATTTAATATTTGAAGTCTTCCTTAGATTTAATCACCTCCATTTTACTTTAGAAATCCCACTATACGACTTGCCTGGCAATACAGCTTTTATATTTTCCCATTTACTTTTATACGATTCCCATTTTCTAGTGAACAGTGTGCTGTCAAGACCATTCCCAAATCAATTTCTGAGTGTTGGATACTCAGGATGATGCATCTCCATTTGGGGAAATTTACTACAAGTTTTGTTGTGAGAAACGAATCCTTGTGTCACTCTCCTGCTAGAGGTAGTGAGTCACCAAAGAATGAAGCAGAATTAACATGGGACATCTGTTTGACCCAGCAAATTCCTTCCCTGGGGAACTGTGGAATTTAAGCAGAATGGTATTGTAGTTTTTACACATAAAGTCCAGGGAAATGTGAGATGGTCACAGTGGTGCATTGGAGCTGGCTATTAAAAGTGGACTCTGCACACCTCTTTCTGACTCACAGCTGAATGGAATCATGTTGGTAGCTTGATATGGGCCATGGTTGGAGTATTTATACTGGGACATCAGTGAATACTATCAATAATTGATTTCATTGTTTTAATTCCCTTCCTGGAGAGCAAATTGTTAAGCATTTGCTAGTGCAAGCCCGGAGAAGGCATTGGCACACCACTCCAGTACTCTTGCCTGGAAAATCCCATGGATGGAGGAGCCTGGCAAGCTGCGGTCCATCGGGTCGCACAGAGTCAGTCAGACCTGACTGAAGTGACTTAGCAGCAGCAGCAGCAGTGCAAGCCAGGGCCAGTGTGCCTACAACACTGATTTTTTTTTCTTGTTGCTGTTCTCTAGTAGGTGTTCTCAAAATGCTGTCCTTGGACCAGTAATTTTCAGTATCACCTGGGAACTTGCTAGAAATAAAAATTATCTGGCCCCACTCTTAACCTACTGAATTAGAAACTCCAGAATTGAGACTCAGAAATCTTTTAACAAACCATACTTCTAGATGAATCAGGTATACCAAGTGTGAAACCCACTCCAGTATTCTTTCCTGGAGATTCCCATGGACAGAGGAGCCTAGTTGGCTACAGTCCACAGGGTAGAAAAGAGTTGGACTCTACTGAAGTGACTTAGTACACAGAGTGTGAAAACCACTTCTCCACATAGTAAATAATTAAGGAAGAATAAATTAATTTTAATTGCATGCTGACCATAATTATCTCATTAATTATCTCATTAATTATCTCATATCTGTCCCATTGTGCTTATCAAGATTTCAGAGGATAATGCTAAATGGGGCTGCTGTTTATAGCACCCACAGCTGAGATGTGTCAACGCTGTATCCCATCCAGGGCTCATGGCAGATGGAGGAGCGCTCCTCATCATCTAATGCTCACATTCTTCAGCTGAAAGCACGGCCACAGAGCAGGTGATGTAACTAACATGTTCTTCGCTGGCTAAAAGTTAGCATCACCTGAAAGGTCTGTTAAAACAGATTGCTGGATCCCACCCCATGCATTTTTGATTGGTAGGCCTGGGAAGGACCCATTGGTTTGCATTTCTAAAAAATCTTCCCAACTGACACTGAGGCTGCTGGTCTGGGGACACCTCTTGGAGAATCGCTGCTCTAGAATGTCTTTTGGATGATCTGTTTCTGGATGAGTTTTTGCCTCCTGGCTTTTTGTTCTTCCTTGTTCTACATTAGCTTGGCTGTGATTGCTTCTCTGAGAAGGTACAGCCCGCATTGTACGGGGCATGATTTTTAATGTGTAAGAGCCTGCCGAGCCCTCTATTTTCTGTCAAGATATTATTCAGAGTTATAATGCGCTTTGTCATTTTTCTTCCTTCTTCTGCTAAGTTTTTACAGGCTTGGCACTTTGCTATTGTGTCAGGATGAAACTCGGCTGCTTCCTCATTGCAGTGTTTGTGGCCTTATGATTCATACCTTTCACTACCATCCGGATCAGTCACTAGGTTGAACAGGGTATTTTTCCTCTTTGAATAGAATAACTTAATCCACCTGAGTTTCATCTTCTTATTCACTCTCTTCAATAGAATAGATGTTCTTTCCAATGCATGAAAAGCACAGTTTAAAGTGTTTACTGGCTGGTTTGAACTATGATCTGGGGTTAAAGATTTAAAAGATTGTCATGGTGGTTCTAGGAGGCATTGCACACCTCACTGTCAAGATCAAGTGAAATGTCTGCGTCTTTTTTCTTTATAATGCTGCATTTGAATGGACATGGCTAATATTGTTATTTGACTGCATCTTTTTAAGTCAAATTTTTTAATTATTAGGTTTCCCACCAACCTTGAATGAGAGGACTTTAAATTATATCTTGGCCACTCAAGAAGTTCTGTTACCTTGGGCAGGTCATTTATTTTGTTGGGTCTCACTTTCTTCATCTATAAAATGAAAATAATGGCATCTGAGCTGTTCATTTAAGTTGTGTGGGGATCACAGTGATATCTATGAAAGTGTTTCATAAAGACTGAAATGTTATATAACTATGAAGCATTATATGTCTTTTATAATACTCAGCATGGTTATGATACAGAAGATACCCTTAAGATATGATATCTGGCTTGTGTATGTGTGTGTGGTCTCACAGATCTGTGGAAACTGAACCTCAGAATGATATTTTATATCAATCTGATATTTTATAGCAAACCTGAGGGTGGGGTGCAAGTATACAAAAGTGAGTATAAATCTGGTTATTGGCTAGAATTTAAGAGGCAGGAAAAACTGGGGATTGGATATAAGCTTTTGAATAGTCTCATCCTGGAAACTAGTGCATTATCAAGAAGTTGAGTGTGTCATTTAAATAACAGGAATAAGGGAAACCAAGATACTCTTTTGTTGGTTTTTGCATGTCTCCCAGTAGCATTTTGGGAAACCAGGACCTTTTTTCTTGACTATAAAGGCATACTTACTGGGACAAAGGGCAGAATGGATGGTCAATCTTAAGTATTCAGAATAGGAAATGCCAGGCTATGGGGATGTTGTGTGTGTGTTTGTGCATATGTGTGTATATTTATGGTTAATAGTTGAAACAGGGTTTATGAAATCCTACAGAGTCCATCTTGAGAAGACGTGGAAGTTTTCTAAAAGAGATTTCTCTCCCTTTTGGGCTTTCACAGTGTTTCACTTGCGAGTTTGTACTTTGATGCACTGATATTTATGTCAGTCATACATTTGATAATTACCTGTACTCTCTAAACAAAGTGGCATACAAAGTAGTGGCTTCAGACTATGGGGACTCTCTGCCTCAATGCTAATTATCTTTCTGGTGGCGAATAAGTCAGTTAATCTGTGTGAAACTTAGTTTTCTTAGTTTACTTAAAAGTAATAATTATTGACTCATTTGCCTTCCTTAAGTTGCAGATAAAATAATGTATAAAAAAGTACTTTGTCAACTGTAAAACATGCTAGAAAGGCAAGATTTTATTTTCCAAAGCTTCTATATAAGGCTTTGCTGCTGCTGCTGCTGCTGCTAAGTCGCTTCAGTCGTGTTCGACTCTGTGTGACCCCATAGACGGCAGCCCGCCAGGCTCCCCCATCCCTGGGATTCTCCAGGCAAGAACACTGGAGTGGGTTGCCATTTCCTTCTCCAATGCATAAAAGTGACAGTGAAGTCGCTCAGTCGTGTCTGACTCTTAGCGACCCATGGACTGCAGCCTACCAGGCTCCTCCGTCCATGGGATTCTCCAGGCAAGAGTACTGGAGTGGGTTGCCATTGAGTCAATGCAATTGTATTTGTTATAGAATATAAAACAGGTTAGAACAATGTTGCTTGAGGTAAAGAGTCTTTAGGTGAGTTCAGAGCCTGCTGAACAACCACAAGCCGTATGTCCTGATTCTGACATTGTCTCCGGCAGGTTGGCTAGCTGCCATTCTGCCCTTCCTATTCCGTGACTTTCCTGTGATCTGAATGAAGACATAGGAGGTAATGCTCTTCAGACTCACAGGTGATTCAGACTGGGAAGGGAGTAGCTGATACTGTGAATGCAGATCCAGAATTCAAATTAACTTCAAAAGGCAGGAACAATGATCTGAAAGCACCAAGATAAAATATAACATGGATATAAATAAAGTTCTTCTTTTAGAGTAAAAATAATCTATTGCACAAATTCAGGATGAGGGTGATTTGCCTTGGAGGAAGCTGATATGAAACCATCTGGGGGTTTTAGATGATGTCTATAAGCTCAAATAGAATGTGACGCGTTTGCTCTGGGGGAGGGGGGGGGAATAAAAAAAACAGTACTGAATAGGAAAATACGGGTGCTCACCAGAGTGATCTGCTCTTCAGAAATCTAAATTCTGAATTAGGTGATTAGGGTTCTGGTCCTCTGGTCCTCACATTAATAGTTCATAATGTGACCTTGCTCAAGTCATTTCATATCTCTTGGGTTTAGTTTCTCTAATCTATAAAATGAGAATTTAAACTAAATTATTTCTGAGGTTGCTTCCAGCTATAGAAGAATCTGTGATTCTTAGTTGTGTCATATAAAACATTTTTTTTTGGTGGGGGGGGGGAGTTGTTTAAGAATTGATATCTCTATACATAGTAGAAAAAATTCAATTACAGAGAAATAACTGAGGCAAAATTAGAATACATTTGTATCTATTTTATTTTTCAATGATTATGACTTTTAATTTTGTTAGTTCAGCCAATGGCCTTCTCAAACATAATGCATTTCTTAATGTATTTTGCTTAACTGGTGTGCCTTAAGAGCTTTTCTGGATCTTCAGATTTTTCTGCGACTTTCAGGTACAAATCCCAGCAGGGTCTGGTTGGCTCATTTTCCTTCCAAGACAGATAAATTGAGCTGTATGTGCTTTTACAGTATGTGGTCTTGGATGTCTAGCATGAGACTTTGAAAATTAAGGTCCTGTCTTCTGCTTATAGACATATACAGGATCTTAGACCTCCCTCTGTAGAAATAACAGTTTATCAGCAAAACTATGGAGTCATTTTTACTGCCAAAAAATGAGTGTTGCTTCTCTCTAACTTACAGAAGTGTTATTTCTTTAACGTAAGCTTTAATTGAGCAGCAAATGACTTAATAGTTTGCTGTATCTCTGAGTTTTGGGATATGTAGTGTTTTTCAGGAGGAATGGTTTGCATGCTGGCTATGTTTAGTGTTTTAATGCACCTACTATCTTTGGTGTTTTAATGTACCTGCTATCTTTTCACTCTTTTCTTTATGTTATTTGATATTGGGTTTGTATTCTAGTTCATACAATTATGTATTTTTGTGTTGTTTTGAAACCTTGAACTGTATTAATTGAGTGAATGGGAATTACTCAAGAGTATCTCTTTTATAATCATACCAGATAAAAAATTAATTAATCGTATTAAATGTGTTGCATTAGGAAAGATAGCAACTTATGTTTCCTTCTCTTCATTCCACTGCTTTCTTCCCTTTCCTCTCTTCCCTGCCTTCCTCTGTTCCACCCAGTCATTTTCCATCCTTCTCTTTTCCCTTTTGTTTCTTCCACCCGTAAGTATTGAATTATCAGTGTGTTATCGATCTGCCTTCATCGTGCTTACGATCTAGGAGAAGAGTCATTTAAGTAAACAATTTGAATGCAGAGTGGTAGAGCAGCCAGGTCTATGAAGGCCAACGAGGACATCCCAGAATAAATTTTAAACGTGAGAGTCAAAGGCTGATTTTTAGTTAGTGCAACAAGGAAGCTGAACTTGAATTGGATGTAGGAAATTTTCTAAGCAGAGGGAAAGTATTTAGTAAAATATTGAGACATCAAAAAGCATAGCATAATTAAATTTTAAAAAAGTCAGTATGGTTGAAGCATGGTCCACAAGGGGAGATTGGCCAGAAAAAGAATTGGAGGGGCAAGATTTTAAAAGGTGTTTTGGGTTGTGAACCTAAAGAGTAATAAGGAGTCACTGGAGGGTTGAAAAAGAAAATAACATGATCAGTTTTCCGTTTTTAAAAGACAACTTTCCCTGTAGGCTGGAAACTGAAGCTGACTTGGAAAGACACAAGTTTGATTATAGAATTATTGTCATAGTTCAGGTAAGAGATGGTGATGATGCAGAATTAGATTTGAGGGGGAGTGGTAGATACTGGAATATCTATTTTATCTGAACAAAGCTTTGGAATCTTTATTTAATTTTCAGATAATTATCTTTAAAGTATTGTTAAAAAATAAGAACAAAAACCCTTTTCTTCCTTCTTTCTGTTATTCCTAATTTGAGGACATAAAGATTGCCCCCAAAATAGATTCATAGCTGTGAGAAATTGAGGTATTCAGAATAAATATATAGATGCTATGTTGATTTGAGTAGAATAAGAAGCACCAGAATAAGAGAATTCTAAATTTAAGCACCAGTTTTGCCTCTAATGAGCTGTATGACTATGGGTAAATAGCTTAACCCCTCTAGGCACTCCTTTCAATTCTAATCTTCCATGATTCTGTGGATGTCTGTGAAAAGAATTCTAGGGAGGAAAAGCCTTTAAGTGTTTATTTGCATTTTGAACATCTTAATACTGTTTTAATTTCTATGGGGATGCATCTCAAAATTGTACATTCAAACAAGTGAGAAGCCTTGCTAACCGTATCAGAAATCTGAACCTATAATATAGTAAATCTGGAACTAAAAATAAGACAGTCTTTCTATTTTACACACTTGCTTGTAGACATGAAAGGAGATTTTGAACTCTGTGAAAGATGAGCCACAAAAATTTAACTTTTGAGGCTAGAAACGTGTAGTAATGAGAAATTGGGCTGAAGTGTGGAGTTGCACCCAAATGTGAGTCCACTAACTGCTGCCTATTTGATGACTTAAAAATCCCCTGTGGAAGCTTATTAAAATTATAGAGAGTAAATCTTAGCAGTTCTCACCCCAAGAAAAAAATTATAACTTTGTATGGTGACAGATGGTAACTAGACTTATTGTGGCGACCGTTTTGCATACACAAATATCAAATCATTTTGTTGTACACCTGAAATGAATATAAAGCTCTATGTTAATTATCCTTTAATAAAGCAAATAGTAAAAATAATTTATGAATCTTGGTCTCCACCTTATAGTTTCTGGTCAATGGGTGGGTGTTTAAAACAAATCGAGAGGGTGCTATACTTTGGGCCAGTATTTTTGAGAATGATTTATGAGATCACATTAGTCCTGCAAAAATGTTTCTTGAAAAAGTATCTGGGGTAAAATAAATTCAAGAAACACTGCATAATGTAATGCCTTTTATAGATTAACATATTAAAGGTTCTGGGATATCCTAAATGAAAGAATGAGTTTATCCTTCTTTATTCCTGTGTTTGTCTGATTCAATTGGTCCCTCAATCACTTTTGCTAGGATCTGTTTTAACAGCTCAAAGTACTGGCATTCTGTGTTAAAAATTCAGAAGATGTGAGTTATTTTTTATAGTCACTAAATTATCCATGAAGTGGTCTAAGAACATTAACCCTTTATTATTTAAGCAAAGGCATTCACTTGTGAAATTACTGAGAGAATAAGGATACATATTTTGCCTGCATAATAGGCTAATTTCATCAAGCCAGCTGACATGGGCACTATCAATTGGGTTGTACATATTGTGTTGCTGGACTCTTCAGCGTTTAATCTAGGTGAAGAGCACTTCCACAGAGCTGCGTAGCGTGTAACATGCCAAACTTTCTATGGCTGTTCTCTTCTATAAGCAAGGTGGCTAATCCTGTGATTTTGCTTTCACTGGCATCAGAAATCAACCTTGGAATGATCTTGCACAACTTATGACTCTGAATAGTAGCCCCCTAAAATTCTGGCTAGAATAAGACTGTACAAAACAGTTGAGTTTCAATAAAATAATGATTTCCATAGTCATGCACTAAAACTTAACCATTTTAAAATGAATGTATTTTGTTTGCTGTCCTGAGAAGAAGCAGAACTGATCAGCAGATATGTTACTGGTCAAAGTGTAGTTCTTTTATCATTTCATAACAGTTCTTGATCATCGTGTGGCAGGTGACATGCTTGGTACAAGAGTCACAAAGGAAAAAAAGACATGGTTTCTGCTTTTCAAAAAGGGCAACTTAACAGATGGCTGTAGCACATTATGGTAGTAATTCCAATTGAAGTAGGTGTGAGGGACAATTGGAACATAAAACATAAAGTACCTGACACTGGCCTTGAGAAATCAGGAAAAATTTCCCAGCTGAAACTTTTCTGGTTCCGTTTGGTTTCCAATTTTCTTCTGAAACCCTGTGCTGAATCTGCTATTCAGTTACCAAGAGAAAGTTTAGATTTTGCTGCCTTGCATGTGCTCATATGCTTTTCCAAAATAAATTGTGTTTATGTAATAATTTTTACCTTTTCTCCTCACTCATCATTTCCATCCTGATATTACTTCGAATTATACCCCCCACAATAGTCTTAGTTTCAGCTGAGTATTCACATTTCTGGTACAAGCTAATAGAATTTTTCATTTGCTTTTGGTTTGCAGATGTTGAACACATGGCTCTTAAACATAGCATTATTCTTAGAAGGATGACAGTCTTCAAACATTTTGATTAGTACCTCAATTTTATCCACTTCTCCATATTGAAGTAAGCTTGTGTTTTATATCTTCTCTGCTTCATCTCCTACATAAAGCTCTAGGATTCAGGAAGGCAATTTTTGTCTCTAGTTTTATATCTACCAAACTACTGTGAGACTTTCAAAAAGGGTTGATGACTTTTAGTGCCAGAAATGGAATAGTTCACTTAATTTTTTACAGAGCTCAAAGAAATATACCTGCCTCAAGAATAGATACACACTGTCTATTTGCAATCTCTTGCATTTGTGTGGCATTTTACAGTTGGTAAGATATTTTGCCTGCATTATTTCACTTAATTCTCCATTGCCATTTGAAATGTGAGGAAACTGGAGCTTAGTAAGGTTGAGTGTATTCCAGATAGTGCAGCTAGTCAGTGGCAGAACCAGGACTTAGAGCCTTCAGCCTCCAGTTTTGAAGCTCTTTCCATGTTGCATAGATACCTTGCTATATATAAGGTATATAAAAAAGAGACCAAGATAGAGTGGAATTTTTGTTTGGTAATAGAAATGCAAAAATTGTTAGTATTATTTTTAATTGTCTGGGTGGATGAGATTGTATATGGCATGAAAAAAAGAAAATTAATCACCGTAGTAAGTTGAATGTGGTAGAATTTGGTGAAGCAGGGCAAGAAGGTGGAGCTGATTTACTGTTTAATGAAGCAGCACTGTAGGCAGCAGGACAGGTTGGGGAAAAAAGAAAAAAGAAAAAATTAGCAAAGACACACAGATCAGCAGTAGGAAAGACAGGGTGCTATCGAGTGGGGAATGGACATAGACAGGAAGCTGGTCAAAGAGACAGAGCCCCAAACAAAGGCTATAGCTGCACCTTCAGTCTGAGGTTGGGACCTGTTACAGGCTGATTGTCCTTAGCCAAAGTTGATGCCACAGGTACTGGTCAGTGAGGGAACTATAGTCAGCATATGGCTGGTTCTTGACAAATCATCAGGGATTTGGTGTAGTTCAGTCACACAAGTCATGTCCTTGTGTCCAGGTAAAAGAGCACTATGGGTAAGAGGGGGTAACTGGAAAGTGGCCGAAAGATTTAAGTTTCTTGAGGATGCTTTAAAGAATGAAGAGCCATATGAAGATGTGACTCCAAGGTGCGTAATTGGCATTATGCTATAAACCCAAGCAATGATCTGATTTGCTAATTTTTTAAAAGTTTAATCAATTTTAAGTTGACCAGGATACCATAGTAGTAAGGGACTTTAACTTTCTCTGTCCTTAACAAATGAATGAGATGTCAATATTAGAGAACACACACACCGTTTTCAAGTGTCATGTAATAGTTTTCAAAAGTTAGATTTTATTGAGGTTTATTTTTGGCTTAAAACTCAGAAAATAAAGTCACATTGTCTTGCAATAGTTGTATAAAACTGTAAATAAATTAGAAAGGAAAACATTGAATCACATAGATATTTTAAACAGCTTTATCACCCTATAATAAATTGTGCATATATAAGGTATACAGTTTGGTAAGATAAATGTCTACATTCATGAAACCATGAATAAGGAACATGTTGAACTTATTTTCCTTGTGTCCTTTTAAAATCCCTCCTATCCACCCCTTTCCTGTCTCTAAAAATCTCTCCCTTTAAGTGATGTTGGATCAAAAGGGAAGCTAAATACTAACAATCTGAGACTGATCACTCTAAACAGTTTTATATCAAAATGTTATATATACATGTTGAACTGACAACGTAGGCACTAGGAGTTCAGAGAAGGAAGATTTCAGGAAAGGAAGACATGTTTAGAAACAATTCTTAGAGCCAATTGAACTTGACTTTACCCTGGGACAGATGGAATCAGTTGGAAGGGCATTAGCTTTGGGGCAAGAGGACTACAAAGCCAAGGTAAGAATGAAGGCTGAGTGATCCTAGGAGCGCGAGAAGACTTTTTTGGACTCAAGCAGAAGTAGGATGCCGATGATCTGTAGAAAATAGAGTTTAGCTACTTCGAAGAGGCTCTTGAAAATGAAGCTGAGTATAGATTTAAGATAATGAAAAAAATGAGGCTTTTTTTTTAACTAGAGAAAAGGATCCACTTTATTCATTTATCATTTATTTAAATTATTCTTATTGAATGCTAACTATATGTTGGGCACTATTTAAGTCTAATGGATATGCTTTTAATATATGGCCATTTGGAAGGGCACTGTCTACTGTGTGTCTTTGTAGGGATTTGTTTATAAATAATCTTTATTTTAGAAAAATTTTAGATTGATAGAAAAATTGTAAGAATATTACAGACTCCTATATACCTTTTATCCATTTTACCCTGTTGTTGATATCCTATTATTGTTGCATCTGTCAAAGCTCAGAACCTGACACTAGTACTTTACTATTAACCAAACGCCAGACTTAACTGCATTTTCTTAGTTTATATAGTCTTTTTTTTTTTGTCCCAGATCCATTTAAGAGACCATGTTACATTTGGTTACCATGTCTTCTTATGGTGCTAAAGTCAGTCAGTCAGTTCAGTTGCTCAGTTGTGTCTGACTCTTTGCGACCCCATGGACCGCAGCTCGCCAGGTTTCCCTGTCCATCACCATCTCCCGGACCTTGCTCAAACTCATGTCCATCAATTCGGTGATGCCATCCATCCACTTAAGGTCCTTAGACTGTGTTAATTTCTCAGATTTTCTGTCTTTTTGATGACCTTGACAATTTTGAGGATAACTAGTTAGATATTTTGCATAATTCCCTTCAATTTGGGCTCGTCTGATATTTCCCCCTTACTATTTGGTTCTGAAATAGCAAATGCAGGTTCCATGCACAAATCAAAAGTTTAAGTTCATGTTTCAATTTTACTGCCTTTAATCTTTTTTGAACAGTAGACCCTGTAGTATCCTCAGATCATTTTCAAAGTGTGTTTTGCCTTATCTATTCAGCTTAGCTGTCACATTTATTTCAGTCTACCAGGGTTTCCTGGAAAGAGGAATTTCTAATCAAATCAGTAAGGATTTGAATGGCAGATTCCAAGAAATCCTTGCAAGACTTTGCTGCCTTTTGATAGTCATAATTCAGTCACTTCTGTGGTTCTGTTGCAGGAAGGGGGACCCCTTGCAACAGAAACTGGGCTCTTGTCTAACACTCAGAAATGAACTGTCCAAGGAGACACATGTGCTGACAAAGCAAGAGATTTTATTGGGAAAAGGGCACCCAGGTGGAGAGCAGTAGGGTAAGGGAACCCAGGAGAACAGCTCTGCCACATGACCTGCAGTCTCAGGTTTTATGGTGATGGAATTAGTTTCTGGGTTGTCTTTAGCCACTCATTCTGACTCAGAGTCCTTCCTGGTGGTGCATGCCTTGTTCAGCCAAGATGGATGCCAGAAAGAAGGATTCTGGGAGGTGGTTGGACAGGTGGTGTCTCCTTTTGACCTTTCCCAAACTCTTCTGGTTGGTGGAGGCTTATTAGTTCCCTCTTCCTTACCAGGACCTCCTGCTGTAAAACAACTCATGCAAATGGTTACTATGGTGCCTGGCCAGGGTGGCCAGTTTCAATCAGTGTGCTTCCCCTAACAGTTCAGTAACAGAGGCTAAATGCTTAGCTGGGCTCTGATCTGTGACTCGTATTATCTTATGATTTAGCTTGAACTTTGTGCACATTGCTACCTGCCATATCACAGCTTGGTGTGACTGAGATAACAGTGTTCAGATGTGACTACACAGGCTAGTATGCTGTTTTCTTATATACTTTCAAACCTTCCCAGGAATTGAAACACGCAAAGTTGAGTTAGGGGATTCTGAGTAAGAACCTTGTATTAGTGCTTAATGTTCCTGACTGACCCAGAAATGTTCTTTGGCCCACTCCCTGAAAAAACAAGTGCTAGGCATATCCACAGGGTTTGTTCTTCTGGGACTAAAGAAAGAACAGTCATGTTTTCTTCCTACCTGTACACTAAATAAATTTGAATTCATTGTAACTTTTGAGACCCTCGAAGATACTATTGTTAGGTAGATAGAATAGAAAACAGGAGTCCAAAATGGAGGTGGCTAAACGATGAGGAAGGGAAAAGCCCATGAAAATAGAACAAAGGAGGGTCAAAGGAAGGTCTGAGGACTGGAGTGAGGACTTCAGGTAGAACAGCCCTCTTGGCTAAGCCCAGTTTGCATAGGGCAGACCCAGGGGGAAGAAAAAAACATATAAAAAGAGGAGCCAAAGGGCTCTTTCTCTCTCTCTCTGTCTCCTGCGCGCTGGGGTGCTCTTCTCTTCGTGACTTTGGGTTGACATGCCCTCACACCTCCAAGATGGATTTTCCTGCTATTATCTAAATATAATAGAGCTGTAACACGGAGCTGTAACACTGATTTGTAGAAGAGCTACAACACGGTCCGTTAGAGACCTGAGAGCTATAACACGGTCTGTCCAAGACCCGAGAGCTGTGACACGCTGAGGGCTTTAATGTCCATCACCCCAAATCTTTGTTGTGAAGAGACAGAACCGAGGAGCATACACTCACATGACACTGTGATGACTTTCAACTTTTTATTTCTGGATGAGGGTATGGCCTAAATGGAGACATTTTGGGTTTGAGTCTGGCCCCTCTGATTATTAATAGTCTGGCATTATGAGTGTCACTTATATTCTCTAAGCCTTAGTGTTTAGAGAATAATGTCTCCTGTCTAAATTTGATTTAGACTCAGTTGAGATAAAGCATGTAAAGTGCCCAGAACAGTGTCTGGTACCAAAAATAGCTCAAATAAACTTTAGCTGCTCTTATTATTGTTACTCCCAGTATCTAGAGTGATAAAGTAATTTAAAAACTGCATGCATTTGCCATGGTTTTGTTAATAGCACACAGTGTTTGGACTTCACCCCCTGCCTCGTATCCTGCTCAGAAATTCTGGTGGCCACTGTCCCACTGCTCCTGGCTTCACTCTCCTCCACCACAACTCTTTTTGTATAAGAAGAATGGATGCTTCTACATATTTAAAGAAGAAATGTTGTAAAATATGTTTTCTAAAAAAATTTACCTAAAACATCTATTCCAATTAAGACATCATAAAAGGCTTTTGCATATAGGACTTAGCCTTAATGGTCCTATGTAGTTTATCAGGAAGTAGAGTTTTTAAGAGTATCAAGTTCTATTTTTTTTTTTTTTTTTAACCAGATGGAGCTATCTTCTACCACTGGCATTCTCTCAGTCACTGTTCAGTTCTTACCACCAGCAAGGGGTGTGGAAAAGTTGTTGATGAACAGATTTCTCTGACCCCGAGTATAATTCTGTATTTGTTGGAGGCTCTGAGAGGGGGAGTATGCTACTAGCAGAGCTGTTGCAGGCCCCGTGCCAGGACTCACAAAGTCAGGCTTTGCAGGGAGTGGTAATTTTAGTTGTCTTCTCAGTATGCCCTGCCACCCAGCCTTTCTCATTCTGTCTGTGAATGCCTCAGTTAAAGAACACAACTTTCTTTGTGCTGGCCTGAGGATCAGATGCTTCAGAGCGGCAGGAAGGGGATAATCCCACACCTACAGTAATGCAAAGGTTTCTTACTTGCTAAGTCAGTCAGCAGGGCCTGCTCCGCACAGCCAAGGAACCAGCTCCTTTCTTGGTAGGCCTTGCTGGCAGAGGGGTAGTTCGAGTCGCCATCCACAAGCACTTGTATTTCCTCTCTTTCCCTTTAATTTCATAAAGAGTGAAAATAGTAAATTTTTAATGGGACCTGCACATTATAGTTAAAGATGGTGAATGTTAATAGTCTAATATTGAAAACATTTAATTGCAGGTTACAGTATGAGTCATTGAAGCCTCATTTAACATGGCATTGCATGGGAAGAATTCTAGGGAATATTAAGGGTATAATGGCATGTTTTAGAGAATCCTTGATAAGTACAAGGTGATAATGTTCACCTGAAGGATTATATTTCATTAATTGTAGATCTTGAAAAGTAAGATTCCTATGGAAGTGTTCAGAATAACAGGAAAAGTGTATGGTTAGAACTCTTGTGCCTGCTGCAGCTGATCAGTGGTGGCTGCCTAGGGCTCTGTGATAAGGACTCTGAAGATCCATTGTAACTATAGAAAGAATGCCATGATTGATTAAAAATGTCTGCTCTGGGTGTGGGAAAAGGAAATGACAATTTGTATACTGAATTTTATCATCTCTAGAATCACCATTTGTTTTGGACCTGTGCATGGTGGCTATAATTTGTTTATACTCGAGTGTTAAAAATGTAAACACTGCACTTCATAAAATACACAGGACGAATGTGAGTTGCTCTTGTTCAGCCACTAAGTCATGTCAGACTCCTTGCAACCCCTTGGGCTACAGCACTCCAGGCTTCCTTATCTTTCACCATCTCCTAGAGTTTGCTCAAACTCATGTCGATTGAGTCAGTGATGCCATCTAACCATCTCATCCTGTCACCCCCTTCTATTTCTGCCCCAGCATCAAGGTCTTTTCCAATAAGTCGGCTCTTCATGTCAGGTGGCCAAAGTATTGGAGCTTCAGCTTTAGCATCAGTCCTTCCAATGAACATTCAGGGTTGACTTCTTTTAGCAGCGACTGGTTTGATCTCCTTGTCCAAGGGACTCTTGAGAGTCTTCTGCTGCTACTGCTGCTGCTAAGTCGCTTCAGTCGTCTACAGCACCACAGTTCAAAAGCATCAGGTTTTCAGTGCTCAGCCCTTTTTATGGTCCCACTCTCACATTTGTACATGATTACTGGAAAAACCATAGCTTTGACTACACAAATCTTTGTCAGCAAAGACATCTTTGCTTTTAATATGCAGCCTAGGTTTGTCATAGCTTTTCTTCCAAGGAGCATGCATCTTTTAATTATGGATGCAGTCACCCTCCACAGTGATTTGGGAGCCCAAGAAAATAAAATTTGTCACTGCTTCCACTTTTTCCCTAACTATTTGCCATGAAGTGATGGGACCATATTCTGTGATCTTAGTTTCCAGGATGTTGAGCTTTAAGCCAGATTTTTCACTCTCTTCTTTCACCCTCATCAAAAGGCTCTTAGTTCCTCTTTACTTTCTGCCATTAGAGTGATATTATCTGCTTATCTGAGGTTATTGAGTTACAGAGACAATACTCCTCTCATCTCTTCTTTCAGCCAAAACTTATTTAAAATGCTATGGATCTAGAGCTAAAATGTTCTTGTGTCTGTCCTGAGGAGCTTATCTGGACTGGAGGAGATGGTGTGGAAACTATTTCAGAATCAGTAAATACATTGCATTGAATGCAATAGTATTAAATGCGTGAGCTAGATTGCGTGTTCACCAAACAGAGGAAGCAATTAACTCTGCTTATGCTCACAAGAAATGGTTTCAAAGGGTGACAAGCCTGGTGTCCTTTCTGGCTCTAAAAATAACTGTGAACACTTAAGATCCATTTTCTCTTACAATTCACAGCAACTCTATTGAAAATGGATGGTGCCCTTTAGTATGCAGTAAATAAAACTTTATGATTAAGGATACCTTTGCTCTTCTATTATTACAAATTGATACCTCTTTGAATTTTCAATTATAGTGCATTCTTGCATGTTTGGCTCCCTCAACTTATTTCTTTACCTTATGACTTTCCCCAAACCAATTCCTATTAAATTCCAGGGCTTTGATTTATATTGGTCTTTGTTGTCCAAACACTTGTGCTCACTTAGATATTTGTAGTTGGAATATGCCAACGACAGAGTATTATACATTTGGAAATAATTTGACACACTGTAGTGAAAGTTGGACCATAAAGAAGACTTGGAGCTGAAGAATTGATGCTTTCTAATTGTGGTACTGCAGAAGACTCTTGAGAGTCTCTTGGATAACAAGGAGATCAAAACAGTCAATCCTAAAGGAAGTCAACCCTGAATATTCATTGGAAGGACTGGTGTTGAGGTGAAGCTCCAACAATTTGGCCACCTGATATGAAGAGCCAACTCATTGGAAAAACCCTGAGCCGGAAAAGACTGAGGGCAAGAGAAGAAAGGTATGACAGAGAATGAAATAATTGAATGGCACCACTTACTCAATGCACATGAGTTTAAGCAAATCCCGGGAGATAATGAAGGACAGGAAAGCCTGGGGTGCTGCAGTTCAGGAGATCACAAAGAGTCAGACATGGCTTAGAAACTGAAAAACAACCACCATTTCAAAATGATTAGCTTGTCATGTTTATTTCCCTTTGATTTAAAATGCTCAGGGCATCTAATCACATTTTTTTCAAGTATGTCATAACAAAATCTACCAATCTGCTGCTTCTAAGTCCAGGAATCTATCTGTACAGATAGACCCAGCTCTGTGTTTGTGTGTGAGCACACATGTATACAGCTTTAAATTAGCTTCAGTTGTTTTTCTGACTAATTCTCTAAATAATCATGTATGCTGTTAATGTTCAAAAACACTCTGTAGGGCTCCCTAGGTGGTGCTCGTGGTAAAGAAACTGCCTGCCAATTCAGAAAACATGAGATAAAGGTTTGATCCCTGGGTCAGGAAGATCCTTGGGAGAAGGGCATGGTAAAAACACTAACTTACTTAACTAGTAAGTTAATTGTGGTGGAACTGAGACAAAGTGTAAATGAACATATTGTAAGAAAGACATATTACTTTTGTATATGCCAAAAGTAATTTTGACCTAATTTTTGGACTTTTATTTCTAAGAATTGCTCTTTCTAGAAGATATTTTTGTATGTAAATGAACATTATCTGGGTAATAGCCAGAGAACAGGATTTCAAAGCATACTTACTGCATTTTTGTCTAATTATGAAAGTAATAAAAATCATGGACTAGAAAACCATACAACAGACAGTAGAAATTGCTCACCAATCTATAATTCACATGGACATTTTTTTTCTGTTCACTTTTTGATAAGCATGTTTGCCCCTGTAGTCATTTTAGCCACTTGACAAGTATCAAGCACATAATAGGGCTTCCCATTTGGCTCAGTGGTAATGAATCTGCCTGCCAATGCAGGAAACATTCGAGATGTGGGTTTGATCCCTGGGTCAGGGTCCATGGGGTCCCAAAGAGTTGGACACGACTGAGTATATGTGCACAAACACACATAAGCATCTAATAATGTCCATGTTTTATCTGTATATCTAAGTGTATGTGTGCATGCTTATAATTTATTTTTACTTAAAATATAATTTATAAACCATAACATTTTGCCCTATTGAAATGTATAGTTTAATAGTTTTTATTTCACAAGGTTGTGCAACTGTCATCACTAATTTTAGAGTGTTTTCATCACCTCCAAATGAAATTCCATAGCCATTAGCAGTCACTTATATTCCTTCTTCCTTCAAGCCCCTAGCATCTACTAATCTGCTTTCAGTCTGGATGGAGATGTCTGTTCTAGACATTTCTATAAATATGGCCTTTGTTATTGGCTTCTGTCATTTAGCATTGTTGTTTTCAAGGCTTAGCCATTATGGAGCATGAGTGAATATGTCATCCTTTTTATGCCTGAATACTATTTCATTCTGTGGGTGTACTACATTTTGTTTATCCATTCATCCGTTGATGACATTTGCCTGTTTCTGCTCTTCTGCTATTATGAATACTGTTATGAGTATTCATGTGCAATTTTTTGTGTAGACATGGTTTTAAATTTCTTGGATACATAAATAGGAGTGGAAATGCTGGATGAGATGGTACCTCTGTGTTTAACAATTTGTAAACAGCCAGCCAGTTTTCCATTGCATCTGTGCCACTTTACATTCTTATCAGCAATATGCATGAGTTCTAATTTCTCCATATCTTAGCCTTATTATTATTATCATTCTGTCTTGTATTATAACCATCCTATTGGTTGTCAAACGGCGTCTCATTGTGGTTTTGATTTGCACTCTCCCTTGTAGCTCAGTCAGTAAAGAATTTGCCTGCAGTGCAGGAGACCCTTGGTTCGATCCCTGGGTTGGGAAGATCCCCTGGAGAAGGAAATGGTAACCCACTCCAGTATCCTTGCCTGGAGAATCCCATGGACAGAGGAACCTGGTGGATTGCAGTCCATGGGGTCACAAAGAGTCGGGCACGACTGAGCGACTAACACAGTGAACAAAGGTGTTAAGTATCTGTTCATGTGCTTATTAGCCCTTTGTAAGTGATTTTTTGACAAATGTCTATTCAAATTCTTTTTCCAGATAATAAATGGGTTATTTTTTTATCGTTGAATTGTAATAGTGCTTTCTATATTGTATAGAGATCCTTAGCACATAAGTTCAGTTCAGTTCAGTCACTCAGTCGTGTCCGACTCTGCGCCCCATGAATCGCAGCATGCCAGGCATCCCTGTCCATCACCAACTCCCAGAGTTCACCCAAACTCATGTCCATTGAGTCAGTGATGCCATCCAGCCATCTCATCCTCTGTCGTCCCCTTCTCCTCCTGCCCCCAATTCCTCCCAGCATCAGAGTCTTTTCCAATGAGTCAACTCTTTGCATGAGGTGGCCAAAGTACTGGAGTTTCAGCTTCAGCATCACTCCTTCCAAAGAACACCCAGGGCTGATCTCCTTTAGAATGGACTGGTTGGATCTCCTTGCAGTCCAAGGGACTCTCAAGAGTCTTCTCCAACACCACAGTTCAAAAGCATCAGTTCTTCGGCACTCAGCTTTCTTCACAGTCCAACTCTCACATCCATACATGATCACTGGAAAAACCATAGCCTTGACTAGATGGACCTTTGTAGGCAATGTAATGTCTCCGCTTTTCCATATGCTCTCTAGGCTGGTCATAACCTTTCTTCCAAGGAGTAAGCGTCTTTTAGTTTCAGGGTGGCAATTACCATCTGCAGTAATTTTGGAGCCCCCCCAAAATAAAGTCTGACACTGTTTCCACTGTTTCCCCATCCCAGGAAGTGATGGGACCAAATGCCATGAATCTTCATTTTGTGAATGCTGAGCTTTAAGCCAACTTTTTCACTCTTCTCTTTCACTGTCATTAAGAGGCTTTTTAGTTCCTCTTCACTTTCTGCCATAAGGGTGGTGTCATCTGTATATCTGAGGTTACTGATATTTCTCCCGGCAATCTTGATTCCAGCTTGTGCTTCTTCCAGCCCAGCATTTCTCATGATGTACTCTGCCTATAAGTTAAATAAGCAGGGTGACAATATACAGCCTTGATGTACTCCTTTTGCTATTTGGAACAAGTCTGTTGTTCCATGTCCAGTTCTAACTGTTGCTTCCTGACACATGACTTAAGACAATCCAAATATACAAATTTCCAGTTATAACATAGGTAAGTACTGCTGCTGCTGCTGCTGAGTCGCTTCAGTCGTGTCTGACTCTGTGAGACCCCATAGACAGCAACCCACCAGGCTCCCATGTCCCTGGGATTCTCCAGGCAAGAACACTTGAGTAGGTTGCCATTTCCTTCTCCAATGTATGAAAGTGAAAAGTGAAAGGGAAGTCACCCAGTGTGTCTGACTGTTAGCGACCCCATGGACTGTAGCCCACCAGGCTCCTCCGCCTATGGGATTTTCCAGGGAAGAGTACTGGAGTTGGGTGCCATTGCCTTCTCTGAGGAAAGTACTAGAAAGTCCTAGGGGTGCAATATACAACATGATGAAAATAATTAACACTGTTGTATGCCCTGGTGGCTCAGATGGTAAAGCGTCTGCCTACAATGCAGGAGACTTGGGTTCGATCCCTGGGTCGGGAAGATTCCCTGGAGAAGGAAATGGCAACCCACTCCAGTACTCTTGCCTGGAAAATCCCATGGACAGAGGAGCTTGGTGCAGACTACTGTCCACGGGGTCATAAAGAGTCGGGCACGACTGAAGGACTTCACTTTCACATGCTATATATGAAAGATATTAACAGAGTAAATCCTAAGATTTCACATCAGAAGGAAAACTTCTGTTTGCTCTTTCTTTAATTATGTGAGATGGATGTTCACTAAAGTTATTGTGGTATTATTTCATGATGTATGTAAGTCAAATCTTTATGCTGTACATGTTAAAAGCACACAATACTGTATATCAATGACCTCTCAAGAAACTAGAAGGCAAAAAATGAAATAAAGTTCATTTTGAAAACAAAACAAAAGTATGTGGGAGGATGTGCTTAGGTTACATACAAATACCATGTCATTTTATATAACAAACAAGCATTCTCACGTTTTGGTTTTTGAGGGCTTCCTGGAACCCATCCCCTGTGGATATTGAAGGACAACTGTATATCTTTTTCACCCTTTTACTTTATATCTGTGCCTTTGAATTTAAATGTGCTTCTTGTATACAGCTTGTTACTGGATTATTTGATTTCAGTTTTGTTTGTGCTTATTGACCATCTACATGGGTTTCTTCTAATTTTTTTATTTCTCTATGGAATTTTTTTCTTTTTTCTTTTTTGTGTATTGAGGATGCTAAACTTTGTCACATATGTTCAAATATTTTTTCCAGATTTGTATTCATCTTTGAACTTTAATTTTTAAATGGAGGAATATTTATATAAATCATTCATCATAAACTTGACCCTAAATGAAATGCTGAAGATAATTTCTAATTCCATCTTACTCTCAGACTCTTTTTAAGACCCTTTGTCTTGTACATTTCTCAGTAATTGATGTGTCTTTGTTACTTTTTCCCCTCTACTCTTGTGAATGATGTCACCCACGAACTGGCTTCCACTCTTCCCTAAATTGTTGCTATCTTCTACATCTCTGTACCCCAGCCTAGATACCTCTATGAGCTCTCATTCCATATATCCAGTTTTTTCAGTAGCATCATCATCCTCCCAGTCTGTTGGCCTAACAACCTATAAAATCATCCTTGATATTTTTCCCTATCTGATTTGTCCTCAGCCTTATTGAATGTATTTCCTAGTTATCTCTACAATCTGAACTATTTATTTTCATCTCGGTTTTCCTTGCCTTAATTGAGGCTTCGTTCATCTCATGTGAAAGTGTCTTGCTTGAAAGTTTGCCTCTCTACTTTCTCTCAGTCTCTCTCTCACACACACAAGCACACCTTCCTCCAGAAAAATCACTTGCTAAGGCAGATGATCCTGTTGCTTGCAGCTACATGCTTAGATTCTTTCAAAAGGTTACTTTATTTTAGAATTATTTTACTCTATCAGACCCTGATCTTTTGTTAAGGGCAGAATGATATTTTCTTAATTTAACTTTTTTATGCCCGATACTGTACCTGGAATATAATAGAAACATAATTCATTTTTAATAAAATAATAGCCAGTAATCTCTAGAATAATTTATTGAATTTATTAACTAATTACATATACATTTACTCCTTTTATTGAATTTACTATTTCAAGCTGAATAGAATAACTCATGGAGCTGATTTATTAAAGCAGCATTTGTAAGTTAAATTTATCCTAACTCTGGTGGAAGCTCAGGTGGTTGACAAGCGTGACTTAAAACATAGATTTCCTACTCAACTTCACAAATTGAGTAGACACTTGTTATCACCAAATAAGATACTTAAATGCTTTTAGTGATAATGAATTGGAGGGAAAGAAGACACTCGTATATTTTCTTAGACCAGATCCCAAAGAGGCGGCTGACAGTGTAAAATGCAGCAAGTGGAGTGTAGATTTTGCACAGAAAGCCATCTTAGATTAAGACATAGAACAATGGACAAATCTCTTACAAGATCAACAAACTGAATATTCCAAAGCTCTGAACGTGCTGTACTTGTAAGTATTATATCCTTTCCCTTTCTTGTTAAGCAAACAGAGTGACGATAGTCAGTCTGCACTTTGTGTTCCCTCGGCTGGCAGCTACAAAACCCGAACCATGAACAATCGTCATAAGGTGTTAACAGAACCAATTAATTCAAGGAACAACCAAGAATAACTACTGTTTAGGTGTCAGTGAAATAGATATGTAAAACAAATGTCACGTAATGTTCAGAAAGAAACAAGCAATTGAGAATTGATACGTCTATTCTGGTGCATCAATGAGATATACACAATGAAAAATAATAAAAGAATTGTGATGAATTTGTACGTATAAAACTAGAATTTCTGAACTGGCTCCTTGAAACTGTTTTCTAGTGATAAGGAAGTGTATGTGTTAGTCACTCAGTCATTTCTGACTCTGAGAACCCATGGGCTGTTGCCTGCCAGGCTTCTCTGTTCATGGTCTTCTTCAGGGAAGAATACTGGAGTGGTTTGCCATTTCCTTAGGAAGTAAAACCTAGAGAAATATAATGACTTTCTCAAGATAACAAATGTTAGAGTTGGAATTACACAGCTCTGTCATAATAATAGTTAAAATTTACAGAGAACTTTAATGTTCCAGGAAATATTCTAAGTAGCTTTTGTTGTGTTAGTTTATTTACTTCATATATTATGAGGTTGATACCACAATTATCCTACTTTACACATGAGGAAACTGAGATAAAAGAGGTTGAATAACTTACCCAAAGTCATAGAATTAATAAATTGTCAAACTAGAATTCTAATTCAGATAATCTATCTCCAGTTCATGAATTTTTAACCATTATATTTTATCTCTTTTTGGCTCAATTAAGATTTAGCTTTTTTCCAAAGCCTATAATTATAATTATATTTCATGGTAACAAAATTTTAGACTTCTATGAGCTCTCTGAATTTAGCAGTCAAGATTAAGATATTTTCTTAAAATATGTTTACTGTAACCTATAAACATTTTCCTTGCATAAAACTAAAATGTGACTCCCTTTACCCTAAATTTATTGATTTCCGTACTGACATGGATTTGACTCATTATCAACTTTATGATGTTTGGCAAGTTGCCTCATTTCTCTGTTTAAACTTAAACTATTTTATTTATTTTAATAAAGAGAGATTTTCACATACTGTTACATGGGAAAGCTGATCATAGACCAAGAAGAAGTGAATAGGATATCAAACTATTAACAGTTCACCTAAATGTGATAGAGCTACCCAGGGAGTAAATTCAACTCAAGAGGCAAAAGCATGGATGTGAATGTTACGGCCACCAAATGTACTTGAAAGTGAAACCGATAATTAGCATCGCAGAAGCTTGATATTCTCAGCTGAATAGACTGTGTAATCTAAGAGGAATTTTTAAGTATTCTATTAGAGGTACAGGCAATATGATTCAGAAAGATCTGATTTTCTTCCTCTTAATATGAAAATGACAGTGACTATCTTGCAGATTATTGAATGTGAAAGTGAAAGTTAACTCGCTCAGCCGTGTCTGACTCTTTGCGACCCCATGGACTATAGCCCACCAGGCTTCTCCATCAAAAATACATTAAAAATATCTTGCATACTTCCAAAAAGTAGTGTAAGTTTCAGTGATCTTCAAATGAAAGCATTTGCAATGATCAAATAAATTTTCTTGAGGTAAAGTTGGTCTATAACATTATGTAAGTACCAGGTGCACAACATTAAAACTTGAAATCTGTATATACTATAACGTGATCACCATCAAGGTCTAGTTGGTGTCCATCATCATACATTGATCCTCTTGACCCTTTTTGCCCACCCCCGAACTCTTCCTCTCTAGTAGCCATCAATCTGTCTCTATATCTATGTTTGTTTTGTTGTTTAATTTTGCATATAAGTGAAAGCATTTCGTATTGTTTTTCTCCATCTGACCTTTTTCACTTACTATAATGCCTTCAAGCTCCATCCATGTTGCTGCAAGTGGCAAAATTTCATTATTTTGTATGACTGAATAATATTTTGTGTGCATATATATACCACTTCTTCGTTATCTATTCATCCACCAGTGGACACTTAGTTTGTTCCAATACCTTCAAATTAAATAATGCTGCAATGAACATAGAGTGCATATATCTTTTTCTACTTAGTGTTTTGCATTCTTCAGATAAATGCTCAGAATTGGAATAGTTGGATCATATGGTAATTCTATTTTTAATATATGTTAGGAATCTCTATTCTGTTTTACATAATAGCCGTACCAATTTACACTCCTATTAGCGGTATGCAAGGGTTCACTTTTATCTACATCCTCTCCAAACTTGTTATTTCTTGTCTTTTTGATAGCCATTCTAACAGGTGTGAGGTGATATCTCATTGTGATTTTGATTTGCATTTTCCTAATAATCAGTGATGTTGAACATCTTTTCATGTTCCTATCTGAGCCTCTTCTTCAGAAAAATGCTGTTCAGATCCTCTGCTCATATTTAAATCAGATTATTTTTCTTGACTTGTATGAATACTTGGAGTACTAGCCTCTAGACAGATATATGGTCTGCAAATACCTTTTCCCTTTCAGTAAGTTGCCTTTTAATTTGGATGATGTTTTTCTTTACTGTGCTAAAGCTATTCATTTTGATTTAGTCCTTTATGTTTTTTCTTGTGGTTTTTTTGCCTTTGAAGTCAGGTCCATAAAGACAATAAGACCAGCATCAAGGAAATTATTGCCTTTGTTTTCTTCTAGGGATTTTTTGGTTTCAGGTCTTATATTCAAGTCTTTAATTCATTTTGAGTTAATTTTTGTGTTTCGTAAAAGATAGTGGTCTAGTTTTTTTTTTTTTTTCCTTTTTTTGGCGTGCGGCTGTCCAGTTTTCCCAACACCATTTATTGAAGAAACCGTCCTTTCTCCGTTGTATGTTCTTGGTTCCTTTGTTGTTAATTAATTGTCAGTGTATAAGTGGGTTTATTTCTGCGCTCCCATTTCTTTTCCATTGTTTGCAGATGCTTTGATATTATATGTTGAAAGCCCTAAAGACTCCACCAAAAATGTATCAATATTAGAACTAATGAATGATTTTAGTAAAGATGCAGATGATAAAATTAGTACACAGAAATCTGTGTTCTGTAATAATCTCTTGTCTTTACATTCAGACTGTGTGTGTCCTTACTTTTGAAGTAAGTCTTTTGAGGCCACATACAGATTTTTTTTTAAAAATTAATCTTCCTATGTCTTTTGTTTGAGGCATTTTAGTGATTATTGATAGTTATGGACTTATTGTCATTTTGTTAATTGTTTTCTGGTTAATTTTGTAGCTTCTCTGTTTCTTCCTTCTTTTTCTCTTCTGCACTGAGTGGCTTTCTTTAGCATTATGTGTAGGTTACTTTCTCATTTTTTTGGAATCAATTATATATATATTTTGCTCTGTGGATACCACTAAGTTCACATTTAACATCCTATTTATAAAACAATCTGTTTTAAGTTGATAATGTAAATGTATACACATTCCAGGAATTTGCATTTTTACCCCCTCCAAGTTTGTATTTTTATGTTACCTTCTACATTGTATGTGTTCCTTAGTTATTGTAATTTAAATTTTTCTACTTTTGTCCTTTAACCTTCATACTTATCTATGATCCATTACCTTTACTCTATATTTACCTTTCTAATGAGAGTTTTTACTTTGATATGTTTGCTTGTTATTAACTAGTGCCATTTATTTTCAACTTAAAGAAGTTCTTCTAACATTTCTTATAAGGTCGTTCTAGTGGTGATAAATTCCTTTAGATTTGGCTTGTCTGGGGAGACTTCTAATTTCTCCTTTAATTCCGAATGATAAACTTGCCAGGTAGGGAATTCTTAGTGAGAAGTTTCTTCCTTTTCACACTTTGAATATGTCATGGCAATCCCTTCTGGCCTGCAATGTTTTCTGCTAAAAACTCTTCTGATAGAATTGTAGGGTTTTCAATTGTATGTAACAAGCTTCCCCCAGCCGCCCCCCCCCCCCTTTCCCCCTTGCTGCCTTTAAGATTCTCTTAAGTACCGTTTTAATTACAATGTATCTTGGTGTGGAACTCTTTCGTTTCCTTCCCTGTATTAGGGAAGCTTTCAGCCACTATTTCTTTAAATATGTTTTCAGGCCTTGTTTTTCTCCTCTCT
Organism: Capra hircus; assembly: GCF_001704415.2. Taxonomy (NCBI): domain Eukaryota; kingdom Metazoa; phylum Chordata; class Mammalia; order Artiodactyla; family Bovidae; genus Capra; species Capra hircus. The sequence goes on from NC_030835.1 coordinate 22,355,269, forward strand.
CTTTTCCTTTTGGGATCCTTACAATGAAAATGTTATTGCACTTGATGTCCTAAAAGTCCTGTAAGGTATCTTCACTTAATGTGTGTGTGTGTGTGTGTGTGTGTGTGTGTGTGTGTGTGTGTGTGTTGATGTTTTGTAGAGTTCCATTGCTTTGTCTTCAACTCACTGATCTGTTCTTCTGCTTCAGCCAGTCTGCTGTTGAACCCCTATAGTATGTTTTTCACTTCAGCTCTCTAACTTCTGTTTGGTACTTGCTTATCGTTTCTATTGAAATTTCTTTTGAAATTCTCACTGTGTTCAGGCACTCTTCTTCTGAGTTCTGTGAGCATTTTATGACCATCACTTTGACCCTTTTATCAGGCAGATTGCTTATTTCAATTTCGTTAAGGTCTTTTAAGGGGAGAGTGTTATCTTCTTCCTTCATTTCAGACATATTACCCTCTCTCCTTATTTTGCCTGTGTTTTTTCTGTGTGCTAAGCAAATCTGCAACCTCTTCCAGTTTTGAAGGAGTGTCCTTGTATAGGAGGTGTCCTGTGGGACACAGGAGTGCAATTTCATCTGGCCTCTAGAGTTTGGTGTCCAAGGGGAGCCCCTATGTAGGCTGCCTGCTGAGGAGCAGGGATGGGTGGTACTTTTGCCCAGAAGGGTGGACATTTTTGGTTGTCCCAATAACCTAGGACCACTATTGGATTTTTATGGATGGGAACCTAAGATGCTAAGTGTTCTGCAATGCCCAGAATAATTTTATACAACTCGGAATTTCTGCATTTATTGCTCTGTACTTCTCTTTGAGAAACATGGGAAAATTAAAGAATTATAGCTATTTTATTACTATGAATTCTGGCAAATGGATGAAAGTTTCTTAAATTCTTTTGTCTATGGTAAGAGTTGGCTTTTCATTGTGTAATCAGTGATTCTATTCCTTTTCTTCTAGTCTAAGTTGAAGACTGGCTATTGGAGACAATTATTCTCTTTTATTATTTCTCCTCTCTAGGCTCAACAGTTTGTTTCCACAGCCATGTTGCTAGTCTTCTGTTGATCTGAAATATCTTGAAAATCTTCTTATGTGTCCTTGTTTTCAGGGTCCTTACCACACTGCCTTCTTTGGACATGTTCTAAATTTTTGCTGTTTTTTAAAAAATCTATGTCATTATTTTAGTACAGTAGGCATATGGAATAGCACCTGCACAGTATACCGTGACCTTATTGTCTACTTTGATCTTTAGTATTAATTTGCAAATCATTACAGTGATTGCTAAATTTAATTTGTTCATCTAAAGTTTCAAAATATACATTTGAACCCAGTTGAGTCTCTACATTGTACAGTATGCTCTTCCAAATTCTGAACATTCAGAGGTGAAATGAAGAAGGGGAGGAAAGTGACTAAACTAATGGTCTAAGAGTTAGCTCATTCTATGAGTGGTAATTGGGAAAGATGTCTTTGAGGGAGGGATACAAGTTAGAGGCGGGGGTTTAGGGGAAGAGTACACAGTCCATGCAGTCACAAAGAGTTGGACACGACCGAGCGACTATCAGTTACACACACACACACACACACACCTAAAGCTGAATAGCTAGAAGGGTGAAAGGACATATAACTGCAAGGGGGAATTTGAGATACTGAGTATGAAGCACATGCTAATATACATGCTTTTCCTATAGCATTCATTGATTTACATGCATGAGGAATGCAGGTAGAGACTGGCAGTGTTGAGGGCCAATCATGCAATGCATTATGTACCATTTTAAGGAGTTTGGAAACCATCTTCTTATTTATAAGGAAACACTGAATCATTTTAAGCAACAGTATGTCACACTCAGTTTCTAGCTGAAGAGTAGGAAGTATTTTGGGGACGTGAGAACAATATGGCAGACCACAAATCCTGTTAGAAATTTCTAGCCAAAATGGTAGAGATATTGAGGTCCTAAATAAGTCAATGGGGGAATCTGGAGTTGAGAGTTGTTTAGGAAGTAGAATAAACAGAATGTGAGGACAGATTGGATGTGGGAGTCAGAGAAAGAGAGTGATCAAAGATAACTTCGATGTTCTGGCTGGCTAGAGGTGGAGAATATTCCAGAGAAGGTGGAGAATACGGGGAGGAGTGGTTTTAGAGTTGTAGAGGAACTGATGAGTTTGCAAGAACTGCTGCTAAGCCCAAACACCTCCTCACTGTATGTGTAGATTTAGATGTTAGAACTGTAATTTTAACTGCTTTTGTAAAAACAGTATATACTCCATGGTTGAATGGCTATTTCACAATAATGTACTGATATTATTCATTATATTAAAAGGGAGTTGCATAGCAAAAGCACATGATTGTAGAAACACAAACATGAAAAGCATTTAAAAGAAAATCAGTAGCCATTCTAGGTAAAAACATACATGTATAATAGAAATAGAAGAAAACTTCCTAAGTGTACCAAAGATCTTCTAACACCACACTAGAATCATCACATAATGTGAAGAACTATTAAACATTCCACTAATATAACACAGATCAAGGATGTTTTATATCACCATGATTATTCTACATTGTTTGGTATATCTGGTTAATAACAAGTAAATAGGCCTAATAAATAAAGGAAGAAAAGAAATTAATCATTATTTACAAGTGACTTGGTGGTAAATGTAAACAGTTCAAATGGCATCTATTAAGAGAACAAAAATGAGAATTTAGTAAGGATACTAGATATGAGAAAACATTAGTACAGTAATATGTTAATAGTTAAGATAGTCTCTTCACACTAGCAAGAAAAATAAGCCCATATTTTGAAAATTATTCATGGATATAAAATAAGTATTAAATAACTAGAAGTAAGTACTATATTCCTACATGGGAAGACAATATCATAAAAACATCACTCCTTGTCAAATAAATGGATAAATTTTATGCAATATTAGTGAAAGAACCTGATTTCAAACAAACAGACATGCATACACATGCATGTAGATACATACACACACAATACATAAATTCTAGTTTATGTAGAAGAATAAATGTTTGAGAATTTCCCAATGATGTCAAAGTAAGTTTTAGAAATGAAGATTTTATGAAAGTTCAAACAAGAAGAAAGTGACACAAGGGTGTGTCTTTATATAATACTCAGTAGTGGTTCAGGTGACCAAATGCTAATAACCCATTGCTGTAACAGCTAGTAGTACCATATTTATGCTATAACAAATAATCTGATTTCAGCAAAGCAACATTGTGTATCAATTTAAACATAAAATTTTTCAAAATAATACTTATTTTAAAATTTTGACTTTGTAAGTGAATTTCTTTTTATAGTTTTAAATGAGCAAAAAACTCATTCTAGATTTTTCATTATAAATATGTAACTTTTTTTATATGCAAAAGTAATTAAGTAACACTGACAGCAACTAGGAAATTTTTTTATAAAGTAGTCTATATATAGTTTGAGTAGCTATTTATTAGAAAATATAAACCTTGATCTTGAACAGACATGTATCTTTCTAATATTGACTGCCTAACATAAATCTTTTTTCTAGGCACTGGGCATATTCCAATAGACCTACCCCTCTTCTACTAGAGTCTACATTCTATAGGGGATCATCCAATAAGTACATACACACACATATAAATTATATGTCAACATTAAGATCTGCGAGGAAAATAAAACAAGCTTACAAGACAGAGGACAGTTGTGGAGGCTGAACAACTTTAGATACATGAAGAAGGAAGGCTTGTCAAAAGGGGAATGCTTAAAGCTTAAACTATAAAATGGAACCAGACAGGCAACAATTTGGAGAAATAGTTTTCAGGCAGAGAACATGGTTGGGATCATGGCCCTGAGGGAAAAATTCTGTTATATTTGAAGAGCAGTAAGATGAGAGTCTGAGTGGAGCCTAGTTGTACCCAGTAGTGATGAAGGTTTACTACGAGATAAGAACAGAAAGTGCTGGACCATGTAAGACATGGTAGAGGTTTTCTTTTTCTTTTTTTTAATTAATTAATTTATTTTAATTGGAGACTAATTACTTAACAGTATTGTGGTTTTTGCCGTGTGTCGACATGAATCACCATGGGTGTACATGTTTTTGATTTTATTCCAAGTATAATTGAAAACCACTGGAGTGCTTTATCAGGGGGATTATATAATCTGATTTACATTTTTTAAAGATCACCGAGGTTGCTCTGTGAAGACTTTGTTTTATAGAAAGGGTAAATGTAGAAGTAAGGAGATTCTATGGAGGCAGTGGTATGTGCATACACCCCAAACCATCGTTAAAATGGAACAACAAACATTTCTAAACCCCTCAAGTTTCCTCCTGACACTTTGTAATTCTCTTCTTTTTTAACCTTGTTAACTGTAGGTTAGTTTGCATTTTCTAGAATTTTATACAAAGGGAATCATATAATAATTTTAATTTGGTCAGGCTTTCATCATTTAGCATAAAGCTTTATAAATTCATTCATCTTTTTACATGCATCAATATTTATTCATTTTTATTGCTGAATATATATCATAATTTTATTTATTCATTCATCTTTTGACTGATGTTTGGCTTGTTTCCAATGTTTGGTTATTGCAAAGTAAAGCTGTTATGAACATTCATGTACAAGTCCTTTTGTAGATAGATGTTTCATATTTCTTGGAAAAATATTTGAGTGAAATGGCTGAGTTACATGATAGATATGTTTAAACTTTTTAAGTAACTGCCTTGACAGATTGTTCATTTTCTATTCACATAAATAGTCACCTAGTTGCCAAAGCTTGATGTGGTCAGACATATATTTTTTAAAATGTGATTTTACTCTTTGAATGCAGTATACCATATATGAGTTAAAGAACAGGAAATGTCCAATTTATGAAATGTGTTTTCTGGCTTTTCTGCAGTGTGCTGAATATTTCACTAGGGACACATCCCTTGTTACAGAAGGTGCTGTGCTTTTGAATGCCGTCTAGGTACACTGGACTTTTAGTAGTCACAGCACACTGAACTTGCTGTCTAACAAACCTCTGGATCTATTCTTTTACATTTTGCTGATGAGACATCTTTTTCATCCTTAGTTTAGGCAGTGCATTTCATAAACTTATTATATTTAATATACTTCAAAAGAGAATTTGTGATGGCTTATCATGAGAGCAAGGAATACAATAAAATAACTAAATTAAGCATACTGAAGCCAGAACCAAGCCAGCGAGAGTGATGAGATAATATTCATAGAAAGCCTAGACTAAAGGAAGCTTCTAAAAATGAGTTTCTTGATAGCTTGAGTCAAAATGGATATGAGAGGTTATATAGTTCTTATTAACAAATGCAAGAGAGCATATCAGAGCGTATGAAAGCTGAAACTTCTTTCTCATTCAGCTCTCAAAGTAAAATACTTAGGCCCAGAAAGAACAGAACTGCCTACTGCATGGCTTGCTCTTTACACTTTTTTTTTTTTTTTTTTAAGAAAACAGATGTAGAAACCACACTCATACTGAGAGAAAGCATTTTGGGCTAATGGACACTGGTCTAATTATTCCATTGAGGTGGATGTGAGTCTTCCAAGTACACGAGCAAACTGTTGGCCTCTATCACTGATGGGAATGGGCAACCTAAGATTTCTGAGGCTTGAAATAGCTTTTAAATATTTATGAAAATTATCTTTTGTTTTCCTTCATTTTAACCTTTTACGTCTGCACTATCTAGGATTTGTTGCTTTTAGTACCTTTCATTGTAGCCCATATTTTCTCCAGGTAGCTCTCTTCCATATGCCTCTGTTTTGGTGGCTTGGTCTGTATCAAGATAGACACCTCTGTTTCATGACATGTTTATCTATATACCCTAAGTAGTTACAACCATTCAAAATACTTGCAAAATATTTGAATGATACACGGGAGAATGTGGTTTCAGGAAAGCTTTAGACTTTCCTTGGGATTATCTGAGGGTGGAAAAAAGACTGTTCTTTGGGAAAAGCTAGAGTAGTTTAGGTTTAGTCCCTCTACCCAGCTTTAGTTCCTTATAAATCTACAAATTTGGTAAGGAAGCCAACATTTTTGTCACTGTTTTGAGAAATCTTTGTATAATACATCTTGTCTTGTTTATAGCATAGTATAGTGATTAACAGCTTGGATTCTCAATTGGATGACCTGGCTTTGAATTCCAATTCTTGTACTCAAATATTCCATGTGTTAAATTCAGTGACTCTTATTAACTCTCTGAACCTCTGCTAAATGTGGTTGATAATACTATCAACCACATATAAAGGTTGTTGCAAAGAGTAAATGAGTTAATATGTAAAACAATGTGTGGCTGCTGTGTTTTAGGAACTATTATTTATGCTATGTTCAAATTTCATTCAATGCTTTAAGATTTTTTCCTTCTCTTTTAGTTCACTGTTTTCCAAAAGCACTCATATAACCAAATATCTATTTATTTGATAGCTCATCACTGAACATTCAGAGAAGGCAATGGCACCCCACCTCAGTACTCTTGCCTGGATACTCCCATGGACGGAGGAGCCTGGTAGGCTGCAGTCCATGGGGTCACTGAGAGTTGGACACAACTCAGTGACTTCACTTTCACTTTTCACTTGCATGCATTGGAGAAGGAAATGGCAACCCACTCCAGTGTTCTTGCCTGGAGAATCCCAGGGACGGCGGAGCCTGGTGGGCTGCTGTCTATGGGGTCGCACAAAGTCAGACACTACTGAAGCGACTTAGGTGCAGCAGCAGCATTGAACATTACAGGTTACTATATCAGAATGACCTGAATTTTCCTAATTCTCTACTTTATTGCTTTGAAATAGTCCACATTACGCTTGTGAATGGTATAAATTGAGGAATGTCACCTAATCCATTCAAATTAGAAAATGAAGAGTAAGTAGGAAAACTGAAAAAAAAAAACAAAAAACAAATTTGGCATTCAACACTACTCAGTAAGTAATTTTCTTGTTCCCACTATACTGGTAACATTTCATTCTTTTTCTCTGGTCTTGGTACCAACACATAAACGTACATTTCTTTTCTTGGAAAATAGATATTAAAATTCCTTCAAAACATTCCTGCTGAGAATGATGGTCATTTTCAATGAACAAACTCTTTAGAACTTCAACTAGTATTTTCCAACTGTTATCTGGATTCCTGTTAGCAATTTGAGTTACAGATGAATAATTGAAAATGGTGGCTTGAATTTTCTGATAAAAATAAGTATCTCTGATCATCTTCTTATGTTTTATTTCTCCTTAAATTACCATTATTATGTAATTGAATTACCAAGGATACAGTTGAAGAGTATATTATTTTTTTAAAAAAAGGACTCTAGAGACAAAAGGGTAAAAAATGCATTAAATATTAAATTTAGTCTTGAGATTTTAAGCTAAATGATCTATTCTTTTTCTTTATTTTTTAAAAAATAAAGTTGAAGACTAACTCTGTCAGGGATCCTCAAGACCATCAGGGGTGATAATTTTCCAAGTGGACTGACAGGACTCAGGATATAGTTGTACTCATAGATGATGATTTCTTACACTGAAAAAATACAGATAGAGCAAAATCAGCAAAGGAGGAAAGAAAATGAAATGGACAGAGTTTGAAACCAGGCTTAAGCTTCCAGAAGTCTTCTCCCAGTGGAGTCACACAGAACACGTCTAATTTTTTCCAGCAACAAAAGTGAAAACATGTATGAAATGTCTAGCAGGGAAGCGTGGCTAAATCTAGAAGTCCACAGTTTTTACTGGGAGCCAGCCATGTAGTCCTGCCTCTATTTAACTTGTGCCAAAATTCCAGACTCCCAGAAGAAAAAAAAAAGCAGATCTTCAGTATAAGCCATATTGTTTGAATAACAGTTACGCAGAGTGAACTGTATTTATTGTTCAATCTCTAGGTTGTGTCCGACTCTTTGCAACCCCATAGACTGTAGCACGCCAGGCTTCCCTGTCTTTCACTATTCTCCTGGAGTTTGCTCAAATTCATGTCCATTCTTCCAATGGTGCCATCCAACCACCTCATCGCCTGTCACCCCCTTCTCCTCTTGCCCTTAAGCTGTCCCAGCATCAGGATCTCCGGAGTTTCAGCTTCAGCATCGGTTCTTCCAATGAATATACAGGATTGATTTCCTTTAGGATTTATTAATTAGGGAAAATAATATCATTCTCGGGATACTGTTTACCATTCAAGTTCTTAGATTCTAGCCAAAGGTCAATCTTGCAAATAGACCTTTTTAGAGATAGTAGCCTCAGATCTGCTATGTTAACTCATTTTTGCACACGCAGTGAAGCTCACATATTTCTAAATCTATATAATCTTTGAAAATTTTGTTTTCATGACTGCTATAGAGCAGGTTTAGGTCTGAAAATAACTGAGGAGCAAAATATAGGTGTTATAAAAATTTAATAAATATTAATATATTTGCTGCCCCTTTGGAAGCTTATCTTCCTTTAAATACATGAAATGAGTAATCCTCTAATTAAACTTATTGGGAGATTTGCACAGAAGAAAATAAAGTTTATTAATGGACAGATAAGGCACAGCTATGGAATATGTGGGGTGCAGGACAAATGCTTTGATGTTGATTTTCATTACTAGGAGAGCAGGGGCAGCTTGCTGCCTGAAGTGACACTTAGTGAGGACACAGATGAGAGTCTGTAGAAATGATGCTGGCATCCATGAATGAGGAGTAACAGCAGCTGGAGATACCAGGGCCAAAGTGACAAAGCTCAATGACTTAATACACAAAGCAAGTAAGGAAAAAAACCCCCACAGAACCAATCTCATTGAAAGATGAAATGAGGAGTTTTCTGGGTTATCAAACAGGGTTTTGATATCTTGGATGCTAGTTTAAGAGCTTGTAGTGTGTTCTTTGCTTTGGATGAACCTTGAAAATATTGATATATCTAAGATAAAAAACACTTTTCATGTACATGCAGAGCTAATTGCAGCAGGCAGTAGTTAAGAAAAAATTGAATCAGATGCCTAGGGGAGACAAAAGGACACATTTTTGCCTGAAAATATCCACAGATGTCAGTATCAACAGATGAGAAAGAAAAGCAACATATACACAGTCTTGATCTTAAAAAAAAAAAAATTCTGGCATCTTTGGTTGTCTTTTATTTATCAGTGCCATAAAAAAGATACATGTTTTTTTGTCAGTTCAATGCAATCATGTTTATTGTGTATTATTTTCATAGGAAATATGGAAGGTAGTTAATCCTACTTGTGATTAACAGCATGGATTCTGGAGTCAGAGAGATTTTAGTTGAAAGCTTATCATTCCATATGCTAACACAGTGAATATTGAGTAACAGCACATCTCCTCTGTACCTCAGTGTGATAATCTTGAAGCGAGAATTATGCTGAAAATTAAATAAGGTATTTATGAAAGGTTGTGTGTCAGATACAAAGTATCTTTTCAATAAAAGGTTCATATCACTATCTGGTAATTGCTACTATATAAGCGGTGCTATAGGTATGTTTTTGTTCAGTTGCTCAGTCATGTCTGACTCTCTGCAACCCCATGAACTGCAGCATGCCAGGCTTCCCTGCTATAGGTATAACCCCTACCTTTGATATTGAAAACTCAGCCTCTGTGCACCAATGTTGAACTGACATTCAAAGAAGGAAATTTGGGTGGAGTGAAAGAGAATAGTGTCACTGTTTAGCTGAGCGAAGGGGGACACAGAGGGTTCAGTTCAGTTCAGATCAGTCGCTCAGTGGTGTCCGACTCTGTGATCCCATGGACTGCAGCATGCCAGGTTTCCCTGTCCATGGTGAACTCCCAGAGCTTGCTCAAACTCATGTCCATTGAGTGGGTGATGCCATCCAATCATCTCATCCTCTGTTGTCCCCTTCTCCTCCTTCCTTTGGTCTTTCCCGGCATCAGGGTCTTTTCCAGTGAGACTGCTCTTCACATCAGGTGGCCAAAGTATAGGAGTTTCAGCTTCAGCATCAGTCCTTCCAATGAATATTCAGGACTGATTTCCTTTAGGCTTGACTGATTTGATCTTCTGCAGTCCAAAGGACTCTCCACAGTCTTCTCCAGCGCCACAGTTCAAAAAGATAAATTAATTCTGTGTCACTCAGTATTCTTGATAGTCTAACTCTCACATTCCAAACATGATCACTGGAAAAAACATATCTTTGACTAGATGGACCTTTGTTGGCAGAGTAATGTCTCTGCTTTTTAATATGCTGTCAAGGTTTGTCATCGATTTTACTTTCAAGGGGCAAGTGTCTTTTACTTTCATGGCTGTAGTCACCATTTGCAGTGACTTTGGAGCCCAAGAAAATAAAGTCTGTAACTGTTTCCATTGTTTCCCCATCTATTTACCAAGAAGTGATGGGACTGTCTGCCATGATCTTAGTTTTTTGAATGTTGAGTTGTAAGCCAACATTTTCACTCTCCTCTTTCATTTTCATCAAGAGACTCTTTAGTACTTCTTTGCTTTCTGCCATAAAGGTGGTGTCATCTGCATATCTGAGGTTGTTGATATTTCTCCCAGCAATTTTGATTCCAGCTTGTGCTTCATCCAGTCCTGCATTTCACATGATGTCCTCTGCATATAAGTTAAATAAGCAGGGTGACAGTATACAGCCTTGACATACTCCTTTCCCAGTTTGGACCCAGTCTGTTGTTCCATGTCCGGTTCTAACTGTTGCTTCTTGACCTGCATACAGATTTCTCAGAGGCAGGTCAGGTGGTCTGGTATTCCCATCTCTTGAAGAATTTTCTACAGTTTGTTATGATCGACACAGTCAAAGGCTTTGACATAGTCAGTCAAGCAGAAGTAGATGTTTTTAAGGAACTCTCTTGAACAACGATCATGGCATCTAGTTCCATCACTTCATGGGAAATAGATGGGAAAACAGTGGAAACAGTGTCAGACTTTATTTTTGGGGGCTCCAAAATCACTGCAGATGGTGATTGCAGCCATGAAATTAAAAGACGCTTATTCCTTGGAAGAAAAGTTACAACCAACCTAGATAGCATATTCAGAAGCAGAGATATTACTTTGCTGACTAAGGTCCATCTAGTCAAGGCTATGGTTTTTCCAGTGGTCATGTATAGATGTGAGAGTTGGACTTTGAAGGAGGCTGAGTGCCAAAGAATTGATGCTTTTGAACTGTGGTGTTGGAGAAGACTCTTGAGAGTCCCTTGGACTGTAAGGAGATCCAACCAGTCCATTCTGAAGGAGATCAGCCCTGGGATTTCTTTGGAAGGAATGATGCTAAAGCTGAAACTCCTGTACTTTGGCCACATCATGCGAAGAGTTGACTCATTGGAAAAGACTTTGATGCTGGGAGGGATTGGGGTCAGGAGGAGAAGGGGACGACAGAGGATGAGATGGCTGGATGGCATCACTGACACTATGGACATGAATCTGAGTGAACTCCAGGAGTTGGTGATGGACAGGGAGGCCTGGCGTGCTGCGATTCATGGGGTCGTAAAGAGTCGGACACGACTGAGCGACTGAACTGAACTGAACTGAACTTGCTTTTTCGATGATCCAGTGGATGCTGGCAGTCTGATCTCTGGTTCCTCTGCTGTTTCTAAATCCAACTCGAACATCTGAAAGTTTGCGGTCCACATACTGTTGAAGCCTGGCTTTGAGAATTTTGAGCGTTAGTTTGCTAGTGTATGAGATGAGTGCGATTGTGTAGTAGTTTGAACATTCTTTGGTATTGTATGTCTTTGAGATTGGAATGAAAACTGAACTTTTCCAGTCCTGTGGTCACTACTGAGTTTTCCAAATTTGCTGGCATATTTAGTGCAGCACTTTCACAGCATCGTTTTTTAGGATTTGAAATATCTCAACTTGAATTCCATCACCTCCACCAGCTTTGTTCACAATGATGCTTCTTAACTCTCACTTGACTTCACATTCCAGGAAGTCTGGCTCTAGGTGAGTGATCACACCTTTGTGGTTATCTGGATCATTTGGATCTTTTTGTATAGTTCTTCTGTGTATACTTGCCACCTCTTCTTAACATCTTCTGCTTCTGTTAGGTCTATATCTCCAGTGGATCTTCCCAACCCAGGGATCAAACCCAGGTCTCCCATATTCCAGGTGGAGTCTGTACCAGCTGAACCACAGGGGAAGCCCAAGAATACTGGAGTGGGTAGCCTATCTCTTCTCCAGCAGATCTTACTGACCCAGAAATCAAAACAGGGTCTCCTGCATTGCAGGTGGATTCTATACCAACTGAGCTATTAGGGAAGCCCTTACAGAAGGTTCAGTTCAGTTCAGTTGCTCAGTCGTGTCTGATTCTTTGCGACCCCATGGACTATAGCACACTAGGCCTCCCTGTCCATCACCGACTCCCAATATTCATCATATAAGTCCACTGTGAGATGTATGTATTGTGAAGATTCCAATTTGTGGCATGTCTACTCATATTTTTAAGTGTCTTTTCATGAACACTTTAGTTTGTCATTGCTTTACTATGTCCAAGAAATTTTTGCCTTGTCTAATATTGAAAATATGCTTTCTTCAAGAAGCATTTTGCTTCTGTATTTTGCATTTTTGAATGGTTTCAAATAAGTTTTTACTTATGGTGTAAGAAAGGAATTGAGGTTCATTTTAAAAATATGATTCCAGCACCACTTATTGAAGACATCCCACCCCCCCCATTAATTACTCTGGAGACTTTGTTAAAAAAAAAATACACACACACACACAAACCATCTAAATGTGGATCTATTTCTGAACTTTTTTTTCCGTTTCATTGATTTACATATCTATCCTTTTGTGCATTTTCTTAATACTATAGCTTTATAGGAAGTTTTAAAATCTAGTGCTGTTATTAATCCTAAATTGTTCTTCTTTTGAGATTGTTTTGTGTTTTCTATATTCTTTGTATTTCTGTAAATTTTAGATTCCATTTTCTACAAGGAAATCCTGCTAAGATATGGATTGAGATTGCATTGAATCTACAGACAGATTTGACAGTAACAACATTTGCTTTCCCAATATCTATATCATAGCTATCAATGTAGGACTTCTTTTTTTTCTGTCTCAGAAATATTTCATTAGTTTTCAGTGTAGAGTTTTGTACATTTTTGTTTAAATTTATCCTTGTAACTTTTTATGATTTTTAATGCTACTTCAAATGCTGTTTTTAAATTTGATTTTCCACTAATTCATTGCTGTGTATACATGTATAATTGATTTCTAACATTGATCTTAGAGTCTATGATCGGCCTAAGCTTACAAGTCCTAATATTTCAATAATAGATTTCTTTGACTTTTCTATGTACACAATCACATTGTCTGTGAATCATGTTGAACAACTAAGGCAGACTTTCTTCTTCCTTTATGTTTGCTATATTTTTTAGCATTTTCCCTGCCTCATTGTATTGACTAAGACCTCCAGCATAATGTTGGATAGAGGTGTAAAGAATGGACATTGTTGTCTTAATTACAAACCTAGAAGAAAAAAACACTTAGTATTAGCTCTAGATTTATTTTTGAAGTTTACTTCTGTTTACAACTGGCTGAGAGAATTTTTTTTTAATAAAAAATGGGAGTTGAATTTTCTCTAATACATTTTTTTGCTTACATTTATATGATCATATATTTTTTCCCTTTATTATGTTAATATAATGAATGATAGTGACTTCTTAATATTAAATCTTGCATTCTTGAGATAAAGTTTACTTGGCTAAGGTATATTATCCCTTTTATATAGTGGTAAATATGATTTGCTAACAGTTTGCTAAAAATTTTTGCAGGTATAATTTTGATGGAAATTGGCTTGTGTGGTTTAATATTAGGGTTGTGTTGACATCATAAATGAGTTAGAGAATATTCATTCTATATGTTTGAAAGATTCTGTACTGTATATGATTAGTATTACTTAAAAATTTTGGTAGAATTCACTAGTGGAGCCATCTCAGTCTTAATTCTTTTGAATGTGTAAAACATTATTATATTTTATTTAGGAATATTTTTACACCTGTTTTCACAGATGAGATCTACTTTTTAAAATTTTCTTAAGTTTATTTTGTTGTTGTTTAGTCACTAAGGCATGTCCAACTCTGTGACCCCATGGACTACAGCACACCAGGCTTCCCTATCCTTCACTATCTCCTGGAGTTTGCTCAAACTCATATCCATCCAACCATCTCATCCTCTGTCACTCCGTTTTCCTCCTGCCCTCAATCTTTCCCAGCATCAAGGTCTTTTCCAATGAATCAACTCTTTGCATTGTCTTAAGCATATACTAGCAAGTAAAATTCATTGAGAATCCACCATTTTTCTTTGTTCTGTAGAAATTTGTAATATATGAGAGCTTTTAAAAAGTTATTATTCTTTAAAAGTTTAGTAAAAGAACTCACCCATTAACCTTCAGAGCTTAAAGTCTATTTGAAATCATTTCAAAATATTTTGGCTACTTCACTAATTAGCCTATTCAGATTGTCTTAAGTCAGTTTGGTCATATTTTTTTCATAATGCAATCTGCTTTATTGAAATTTTAAAATTGCATAGACATAATTATGTATAATGTTACAGGATTTTAAAAATTTCCAAATTTTTTATATTCTTAAAGAAATTCAGAACCTAAGGATTATATAGCATAGAATTTGTAAAAGTTAATGTGTAAATCTGTAAAGGAATAAGTTAAATCATGGAAACTTTATTGGAGATAACTTAAAATTATCTTCATTCATTCAATTTTTGTATAGTTTTAGTTTCTTGATGATTGTTTATGTTTTCATGACAAAATTGTATTATATTTTTCCAGAAATTTTAATAAAGACTTAAAAATTTATTTGGAACTTTGGAAACTTGCCTTATTTGATTTATCCCATTTGTTGCTTTAGTCTTTATTTCCATTTTCTGATAGCTAAATATCTCAAATATTTGTCTCTCACTTTTTTTTATGCAAAGCATTGTTCTTAGATTTCTCTTTCTATTCTTCAGTTTTAATTTTAAAAGTATTTCTCTGTTTTATCAAACCTATAATTCAATGGCTAGTAAGATACATCAACCTACATACACTAAGAAAGATAACAAATACTGCCAAATAAGTTATGATAAAGGCTTCGTATATTACTTATGCTTTTGATGTTATATTTATTGAAAGAGCCGTTTTGAGTAATTTAGCATATTTTTAAAACATTTATCACTATTGTGTATACATGAAAGAGGAATATATAAGCTGCATACATGGGCTAAGTTATTACTCATCTCTTCACATTCATAAATCTAATTCTCCTAAATACCTTTTTATTTCAAGTTATTTATATGAATATTTTCCACCTAATATTGTACTCTGTACCACTCACAATACTGATGATTCAATTTTACTTAAAGACCTTTGTTTAGTATTTCCTATAGTGTGACATCTAGTAATATTCTCTTAGCTTTTGTTTATCTTAGAATGTCTTTAAGCTTATTCTTTTTTTATTTGTATTTTTAATTTTTTTATTTTAATGTAGCTGAATACAAATTCAATTCCCAAATACAGTATTTGAATATTTGATTTCACCACTTAAGATTTTATCTGGACTCAAATTTTTATATCATATACCTCCTTGAATCTTAAATTACCTATCACATTTAAGACCACTGTGTGTTGATGTATGGCAAAACCAATACAGTATTGTAAAGTAAAATAAAGTAAAACAAAAACAAAAACAAAAACACTGTGTCTTCTTATTTTTGGTTGTCATCACCTATAACTCAGTTTATAGATATAAACATAAGCAGGTCTGACTTCTGGCACAAGGTAGAGAGGTTATTGGGGTTTGTCTTTTTTTTTTCCTTTTTTAATTTTTTTTACTTTACAATACTGTATTGGTTTTGCCATACATTGACATGAATCTACCACAGGTGTACATGAGTTCCCAACCCTGAACCCCACTCCCACCACCCTCCCCATATCATCTCTCTGGGTCATCACAGTGCACCAGCCCCAAGCATCCTGTATCCTGTATTGAACCTAGACTAGCTATTCATTTCTTACATGATAGTATACATGTTTCAATGCCATTTTCCCAAATCATCCCACCCTCTCCCTCTCCCACAGAGTCCAAAAGTCTGTTCTTTACATCTGTGTCTCTTTTGCTGTCTCGCATACAGGGTTATCATTACCATCTTTCTAAATTCCGTATATATGTGTTAGTATACTGTATTGGTGTTTTTCTTTCTGGCTTACTTCACTCTGTATAATAGGCTCCATTTCATCCACCTCATTAGAACTGATTCAAATGTATTCTTTTTAATGGCTGAGTAATACTCCATTGTGTATATGTACCACTGCTTTCTTATCAATTCATCTGCTGATGGACATCTAGGTTGCTTCCATGTCCTGGCTATTATAAACAGTGCTGTGATGAACACTGGGGTACATGTGTCTCTTTCAATTCTGGTTTCCTCGGTGTGTATGCCCAGCAGTGGGATTGCTGGGTCATAAGGCAGTTCTATTTGCAGTTTTTTAAGGAATCTCCACACTGTTCTCCATAGTGGCTGTACTAGTTTGCATTCCCACCAACAGTGTAGGAGGGTTCCCTTTTCTCCACACCCTCTCCAGCATTTATTGTTTGTAGACTTTTGGATTGCAGCCATTCTGACTGGTTTGAAGTGGTACCTCATTGTGGTCTTGATTTGCATTTCTCTAATAATGAGTGATGTTGAGCATCTTTTCATGTGTTTGTTAGCCATCCGTATGTCTTCTTTGGAGAAATGTCTATTTAGTTCTTTGGCCCGTTTTTTGATTGGGTCATTTATTTTTCTGGAATTGAGCTGCATAAGTTGCTTGTATATTTTTGAGATTAGCTGTTTGTCAGTTGCCTCATTTGCTATTATTTTCTCCCATTCAGAAGGCTGTCTTTTCACCTTGCTTATAGTTTCCTTTGTTGTGCAGAAGCTTTTAATTTTAATTAGATCCCATTTGTTTATTTTTGCTTTTATTTCCAGTATTCTGGGGGTGGATCATAGAGGATCCTGCTGTGATTTATGTCGGAGAGTGTTTTGCCTATGTTCTCCTCTAGGAGTTTAATAGCTTCTGGTCTTACATTTAGATCTTTAATCCATTTTGAGTTTATTTTTGTGAAGGGTGTTAGAAAGGGTTCTGGTTTCATTCTTTTAAGGCTATTAAGTTCTTGATGTATAGGATTTTCTTTTCTTTTAGCAGTTTGAAAGTGAAAGTGTTACTCACTCAGTCCTGTCTGACTGTTTGCAACCCCACAGACTGTAGCCAGCCAAGCTCCTCTGTCCATGAAATTCTCTAGGCAACAATACTGGAGTGGGTTGCCATTCCCCTCTCCAGGTGTTCTTCCCAACCCAGGGGTCAAACCCAGGTCTGCTGCATTACAAGCTGCATTACAAGCAAATTCTAAATTTGGTAGGCAATGCTTTGCTAACCTGAAATAGTTATATTTACAATGAATTAGAACTTTCATTATTATATCCTAAACATGCATTATTATACCATTTCACATTTTTTTCTGTATCTAGATACAGTTATCAATATTGTTATTAGTTTTCAACTTTTTCTGTATGTTTTTACAGGTGTGAAAACTTAGAGGAGACTAAATAATATGTTCTAGCTAAATTAGATTTGGTATTTCTAAGCTTTAATTATTTTTAATATTAACTTTTTAAATTTAAGTTTTTATTTTTATACAAACTTCAATTATTATTTGACAATGGAGATATAAATAATTTTTTAAAGTTCCAATCTGCAAGCGGATAGTTTGTCTCTGCTAAGCTAATTACCAAATGTCAAGAAGAATGTAGGTAATAAATAAAGTGTTAATAGTCTTGTGGTAAGATATAGATCAAAGGTAAATCTAGGCACTTATCTGAATGAATCTATAATAATTTACAAGGGTTCTGATACCTGGTTTGTTGACATTATAAAATTGAGGGGAGGTGTTAAATGAGGTAGTAAGTATAAAATTATTGTGAAGGTTAACACGTGCAAATAATTGTTTATTTTCATCTTAGCTTACTTTCCTTACTCCCTGAGCTTAACTTAATTTGTAGAGTGATGAAAATAAACCAAGGATCACCCTGCCCCATCTCTCCAAACTGAACTACAATAACCAACTCAGCGGACATGAGTTTGAGCAAACCCCATGAGATAATAAAAGACAGGGAAACCTGATGTGCTGCAGTCCATGGGGTCTCAAAGAGTTGGACATGACTTAGTTACTGAATAACAAATAATCTGAGGCCTCAGGTAAGGACAACACAGAAACTTAGTTCCAAATCTTGGTTTGGTTTTCCCTTAAAGAAAAGAAAAAACAAATCTCCTTTAGAAACAGGAAAATCTTTCTTTGTCACATGCAGAGCTATCTACAGTGTCAATATATGTTACTTGCTTTATACCAAACTCAAGGTCACGATGGTGCTATGCTCTCCTAGCCTTACCTAGGGAAAAAAGTTATTAAGAGGAACAAATAAAGGGAAATTGAATGGTTCTGGGTTAAACGGCTGGAAAGCACTTAAAGGGTTTCCTTTATTTTGCCATTTATTCATGCACAATGGCTTCAGTATTTAAATGTGTTCCTTTTTATTGCCGAATCCATTGAGGCAGTGAACTGTATCTTTGCGGGGCTGCTTGTGTGGTGTAAATGAATGATTGTCATCCTGGGAACCATAATTTAACCACACATAGGCATCACCTAGCTAAAAGTATTTTGCCACCATATAAGTATGAGGTGATATATTTAAATTATTTTCCAGCTTCAAGAAATATGCCTCCTCTGTGGTAGGACTTTGTGTAGGTCTGAGGAATTGGGAATAAACACTTTGAATGCAGACAACACAATTACTTGAGACACTTTGTGGTCATCAAATTGAGTTTCTTGTCTTTGTTATACAGTAAGAAATAAATTCATAAGCTTTTCACTAATCCCAGTGGTTTCTTCCTTGTAATTGTGATAACAGATTCTAAACCCAAAGAATAGTTATAGGAAATACAAGAAAGTAATAATGATGAGAATAATAAAAAATGATAATGAGCCCAGAGCCTGTGTGGACTAGCTGAAGCATTGATACTGTTGCAGAGTGATGGCTCTATCGTACTGATGGGATCAGTTTTTCTTCATCAGATGGCTCACGGCCTCAGAAGCCTTTGTGTGGAAAATCCCATGGATGGAGGAGCCTGATAGGCTGTAGTCCATGGGGTCGCAAAGAGCTGGACACGACTGAGCAAATTCACTTTCACTTTCAAGGCTTATTTCATTCATTCATTCATTGTTAATATTTACTTGGTCTTTCAAACTGCTGTTTTATACTTGGTTTTGATCCATGACATTTCCCCAACTTATTCAAGTAAGGAGTATTTGTTTAAGGCTTAAAAATTGACACCTTTAATTAGAATTTTGCTGAGTGTTTTCTACATTTCTGGTTCTTTTACTGTTATCTCTGCACCCTTCTAAGCCATGACTTAATTTTGCTTTAACCAGATTTTTCAGGGTCTATTTCTGGCCAGGTAATTTGATATTAAATGTTTGGTATAAAAATGTACTAGCCTGCAATTAAATAGTTGCCTCGACAGAAGGTGAGTGGGACACTTTGATCTTTAATGACTCAAAATTCCAAATTTGCTTGTGCATTACTGAATCTGTGATTAATGTTTGTGAGAAACTAAGCTTGATATAACTCCAGTAAGGGGGAAAGGTCAGAAATGTGATTCTAATGCAGGGAATAAATAGAAGTGCTGTTTATGTAGTTGCAAATATTGTTGTACTGACACATCAACAAGGCAGAGCCAGATGTCATGAGCCTGTTTAATAAGTATGTAAATAACAGCAAAAGTTCAAAGGATGCTCTAATAAAAAATTTTTCAAATCCTGCTGCTGCTGCTGCTAAGTCACTTCAGTCGTGTCCGACTCTGTGTGACCCCATAGATGGCAGCCCACCAGGCTCCCTTGTCCCTGGGATTCTCCAGGCAAGAACACTGGAGTGGGTTGCTATTTCCTTCTCCAATGCATGAAAGTGAAAAGTGAAAGGGAAGTCGCCCAGTCGTGTCCGACTCTTCATGACCCCATGGACCGCAGCCCACCAGGCTCATTTAAAATATATGATATATAGCAAAAAATAATGACTTTACCAGTTATAATTTTCTTAATGTACTTGGTTCTATTTCCTCTTCCTTACAATGTAAATAATCGTATTCTACCTCAGAGTGGCTAATGAAGTAGATAAGATACACATACAGAAAATACAACAGTTCCTGGTAGATGATAGATATTTGACAATTAGATAATTTTTTCTAGTTCTTTTTTGAAACTGAAGTATAGTTGATTTACAATGTTGTGTTAGTTTTAAGTGTACAGAAGATTGATTCAGTTTTATATTTTATATATATATGTATGTATATATATTTCAGATTATTTTCCATTATAAGAAAAATTTCCTCCAAAAAATATAGAAAAGATTTAGATCTATTAGTTGGTGAAATTAAGTATGATATAGGCAAAAAAATAGACCAACAAAAGAACAACTGTGAAAAAATATCTGTAGGAATGAAAGTTGAGAATTCAATTAAAAAGTGACTTTTTTTCAGAGTATCTTCTATTATTGGTTATTACAAGTTATTAACTATAGCTCCTTATGCTACACAGTAAATGCCTGTTGCCTATCCATTTTATGTATAGTTTTTTGTGCCTGTTAATCCCATACCCATAATTTATCCCTGCCCCACTCTCTTTCAGCAACCTTAAGTCTGTTTTCTATGTCTGTTAGTCTGTTTCTATTTTGTTTATAGACTCATTTGTATTATTTTTTTTAGAATCAACATGTAATGATATCGTATAACATTTGTCTTTCTCTATCTGACTACACTTATCATATTTTCTAGATCCATTTTCAGTTCAGTTCAGTTCAATTCAGTCACTCAGTCACGTCCGACTCTTTGTGACCCCATGAATTGCAGCATGCCAGGCCTCACTGTCCATCACCAACTCTCGGGGTTCACCCATGCTTATGTGCATTGAGTTGGTGATGCCACCCAGCCATCTCATCTTCTGTCGTCCCCTTCTCCTCCTGCCCCCAATCCCTCCCAGCATCAGGGTCTTTTCCAATGAGTCACCTCTTTGCCTGAGGTGGCCAAAGTATTGGCGTTTCAGCTTTAGCATCAGTCCCTCCAATGAACACCCAGGACTGACCTCCTTTATAATGGACTAGTTGGATCTCCTTGCAGTCCAAGGGACTCTCAAGAGTCTTCTCCAACACCACAGTTCAAAAGCATCAATTCGGTGGGGCTCAGCTTTCTTTGTAGTCCAACTCTCACATCTATACATGACTACTGGAAAAACCATAATTTTGACTAGCCAGACCTTTTTGACAAAGTAACGTCTCTGCTTATTAATATGCTGTCTAGGTTGGTCATAACTTTCCTTCAAGGAGTAAGTGTCTTTTAATTTCATGGCTGCAGTCACCATCTACAGTGATTTTGGAGGACCCAGAAATAAAGTCTGTCACTGTTTCCTCTATTATTTTCTCATCTATTTGCCATGAAGTGATGGAACCACTTGCCATGATCTTTGTTTTCTGAATGTTGAGCTTTAAGCCAACTTTTTCACTCTCCTCTTTCACTTTCATCAAGAGGCTCTTTAGTTCTTCTCTTTCTGCCATAAGGGTGGTGTCATCTGCATATCTGAGGTTATTGATATTTCTCCCGGCAATCTTGATTTCTGTATATACTAACTAAAATTCCATATTCTGTTTATTAGTGAAAATAATTAGAAAACCCTTTAACACTCTTGTGAACTTGTAAAAAAGATGAATACCTAAATAGGATAGATTTTAGGCAAACTCCTGCTCCTGTGACTAGGCAACCTTTAGACATTTGTTTTAGAATGGTACAATTACTCCTCATAATATCTTCCATGATTTTCCCTAATATTATAGCTACTATTCTAGAATAGATTTTTTTGATATTTCAGAAACAGGTGAGAGAGTGCCAGGTGGTGATTGATTTTTGACATTGATAACATTAAGGTGATTGTATATGATTTTGTGCCAGAATATGAGGCAAAAAGAAAAGAACAGAAAATTTGGGTGTCTGAGCAATATGGGATTTAGTTATCAGTAATTGATTTATTCTTTATCCTTGCTACTCAAAGTATGCTTCATAGACTTGCTGTATCAGTATCACCAGGGAGCTTGTTAGTAACGCAAAATTTTAGGCTCCATGAAGACCTAAAGAATCAGAAGCCACACTTTAACAAGATCCACAGGTAATTCTTATGAACCCTGAAGTTTGAGAAACAGTGCTCTGGAACACTTAGAACTTAAAATTATGCTTTATATGAATTAATGATACTGGGTTACAAATTAAAAATAATGCAATATGAAGAATATTAATAGGCATCATGACAATATTTATAAATTATAGTTGATTTCAGCTACCTTTTAAACCCCAAGACCAAAACAAATGTAAATTACATATTTTCAGAAAAAATAATTACAAGCTAAATGTTAAAGGAGGTTATATATATATTAAAGTGTCTTGGACTTCCCCTGTGGCTCCTGCAATGCAGGAGACCTGGGTTTGATCCCTGGTTTGGGAAGATCCCCTGGAAAAGGGAAAGACTACCCACTCCAGTATTCTGGCCTGGAGAATTCCATGGAATGTATAGTCCATGGGGTCACAAAGAGTTGCACATGACTTAATGACCTTCACTTTCCATACACAATATAATATATATAATATAAAATATAATTTTATAATATATATATGTTTTAGAAAACAAGATTTTAAGTCAGCATTTGGTTTTCAAAGCTACACAGGCAACTGGTAAAATAAAGAGGTAAATGTCTCATCATAATTGATAATTTGTAAACATAACATTGCCAGTCTTTTAGAATTACCTCACAAAATAGTCCTTTAGAAGTATTGTTTTTCTTCCATATGGCATGCCACCTTCCTCGTGAAATCTTTTATATATGCAGCTGTACGAATTAAACTTAGTGGAGAAATGTAAAATGTAGGCCTTGTATATTGAAACAAACATTGGTAAGATATTGTATTTCACAGAGTACCGATTACTCAGGTAATAAAATATTAATTGTAATAAGGTCCACTCAGTCTCAGTATATTTTTAAATTTAGTTTTAGTAGTAACTCATTTTTTAAAACAATGCAGTATAGTTGCTTCACAATATTGTGTTAGTTACTATCGTACAGTGAAGTGAACAAGCTGTAAAATGAGGTGAATGAGCCATATGTGTGTGTGTGTGTGTGTGTGTGTGTGTATTCTCTCTCTCTTGAGCCTCCCCTGCCCCATTGCACACCTCTAGATCACCACAGAGCACCAAGCTATGTTATACAGCAGGTTCCCATTAGCTGATTTACACATGGTAGCATATTTATTTTTATAAGAATATTGGGGTGACATATCTGTGGTTTAGTCACTAAGCCATGTCCTACTCTTTTGTGACCCCATGGACTATAGCCGGCTAGGCTCCTCTGTTCATGAGATTTCCCAGACAAGATTACTGGATTGGGTTGCCATTTCCTTCTCCAAGAAATCTTCCTGACCCTGGGGTTGAACCCATATCTCCTGCATTGCAGGCAGTTTCTTTACCACTGATCAGCTTGGTCTTCCCTTACATACATACAGTACCAATATTCTTATATTAATAAAAATACCTAATATCCTTATAAATATATGGTTAATTCATTAGCTTAGTAGTCAGTAGTGAAAGTCACTCAGTCGTGTCCAACTCTTGCGACCCCATGGACTACAGCCTGCAAGGTTCCTCTGTCCATAGGATTCTCCAGGCAAGAATGCTGGAGTGGGTTGCCATTTCCGTCTCCAAATTCATTAGCTTATTCAGTAATAATAATTTCACATTATAAGTGTCAGGCATATACTAGGTACTGGAAAAGATGGTGAGCAGAAATTCAGTCTTTTGCCCTCCTAGTATTTCCAGTCTACTTATTGGGAAAGATGGACATTAATAAATTACTGACAAAAAGAATTTATAATTATAAGTTGTAACAAGCATCTCTGAGTGTTTTGAGTCTTGGAAGGCTTTCTGGCAGAAGCAGCATTGGAACTGAGATCTCAAGGATGAGTAGGAAATACCCAGGATCTGAATACAGTAAGTGGGTATGGGAAGAGAATTTTGAGTTGAGAAAACAGCAAGGACTGAGCCCTGTGGAGAGGGAGGAAATGACATGTTTCAACATCTGGAAAGCTATAATGATTGGAACATAAATGTAAAGAGGTGACCTGAGACCAAGCTGGAGAGATGGTTAGGCAGAGGTCAAATGACTTTAACATATAAAACTTTAGGAGCTTTAGAATGTAGAGTGTTGGGTCCCTGTTTGTTATCTTTTAAAGAGAAACCATTGATGGGTTTTAAAGTAGGGGATGTGACATGAAGGGGATTTCTGATTGATTTCTTTCAAAATCACACCATCTTCAAATTTGAGAATGCATTGGCTAAGAGGCTGGGAGGGTGAAAGTTATAGGTAGACCAGTTAGAGAAATGGACTTGAATCTGAGAACTCTGGGAGTTGGTGATGGACAGGGAGGCCTGGTGTGCTGCAGTTCATAGGGTCGCAAAGAGTCGGACACGACTGAACCACTGAACTGAACTGAACTGAACAGTAGTATAGGCATTAAAGGATTATGGTAATAGTGGTAGTGAAGATAAAAGTGAGTGGATTCCAGCAGTATAAATAAAAGGCTTTGATGAGCTATTAACTGAAAGAGGAGGAGCTGTAGTTTCTCTGCATTTCCAGGGCATGGCTCTTCATGGATGGTGCTGAAGAAATCCAAGTCTGGGTGGAAAGGCCAGAAGTTTTAGACAGGATGTCCTTTGATTCAAGTTTTATTAAGGAAAAAAAAATATATATATATATATATATATGTTCATTGTATCACTATGGTATATTACAAAATATATAACTTTTCAGTGGTTCTTTGATATTCAGCTCACATCTCTCTGCCCCAGAGCTTATGTTCTATATGGGATTGTGTCCTTTCTTCATTGCCTAATGGTGCTCTTTCGTGCCTCACACTACTCTTGTCAAACATATTCTTTGCTAGAGTATTACTCTTTGCACAGGTGTTCTTTTCAGTTAATATCTGCTAATCTAATAACCTAAGGTCCATTTCTAGAACCAAGTGTTTAGCAATATGGGAGAAAATAACATAGTAGTTAAAACCTCAGGAGTCAGACATACCTGTGTCCTAAGTCTGGCTATATCACATTGCAGCTCCACGTTCATGAGGAACAGTGCATTTCTCTGAGCCTGCTTGCTTTTGCTTTTCCCAAAAGCAGACAGTGATTATCCAGTGCTTGGTACGTTACAAGCAAACTATTAACATTTGACATTATTGTTGTTATATTATTGGTATTTTTTAGCCTTTGCTACTCTCCCATGCACTCTGCAAAATATTGGTCATGATTTTACTTGTTAATTCAAAAATAATATTCTTGTCCCTTAGCTTACTTTCTCTTTAACTTGAAAATTTCTGTCCAGTAGAGAGATGGAGGTGGAGATAGGGAACACTTTTTTCAGGTAGAGATGCCTCCTGATCGAGGCACAATGATTATGAAGAGTCACCAGTTATGCCTTGTAATTGCTGTGTGTCAATATCTTTCCTCCTTCACCTCTTCAGCAGCAAGTGTTGCCAAGCTAACATTCAGCATCCTGCCCCTACCAGAACACTGATGACTTAAGTATGTAGAGACTCTAATACCAGTAAGCAACAGTTACCCACATGCTGCTCCTGGCCCCTGATTGTTGCCTGCCTATGCCTGGCCCTGCACCCCTGCTTGTCAAAATGCTTTGAATAGCACCACCTGGTATACTATTTATAAATTATCCCATTGAACTAAAAAGGTGCTTATTACACATGATTCTTCCCTATTTAATGAAGTGGCTAAAAAATTCCTTCAAGTCATAGCCGCTTCAATAGTATGTATCTGCAGTTATCCTGGATCCTCTATCTTCTGCATCTTTAAAATTGTTGTATAATCAAAATTTGCACTAAATTGACTGATATTTCCTCACTATCAGGTGCAGGAAAGTAATTTCATTTATATATGTCTTCATACACATACATATATGTATGTGTGTGTGTGAGAGAGTGACTCAGGTAAATTATTTGAGCTCTTTCCTTTAGTGCTTGCTATGGTGGTTCTTTAACTGCAATATTCGTGTTTCTCAGTTTTGTTAACCTGTAATGTTCTTGCTGCATAGTGTTAAATCTATATTTTATGCCCCGTGATTTCTAGCTAGTTCATTTCGTTCTGTTTCCTGAGGTTCATGGAAGGAGGAGTTAATATCCTCGGCTTTCTAATGGCAGACATTGAGAAGGATCATGCCTGTCTCTCACCGGCCCAGCTTCCTAAGCCAGAGTGCAAGAAATATTACAGGCAACAGATAGTTTCATTTTCAATTTAGACACCCATTATTTGCTGTTTACAGGCCATTCCTAATTCTGCGTCCAGAATTTATGGTTTGTTCTGGCACTTATCATCACAGCAATCTCCTGCAACTCAACTGTGCTTCATCGGGAGCTTTGTGCTGCTTTATCAATCTTGCCTGACATCTGGAACTGATATATAGCACTGCGTCCAAATCACCCCAGCTCAGAGAGGCTTGGTTTATGACTCCCCAGATGTCCATCTCTACCACTGGTGAGGCCAGTTCGCACAGTCTCAGTGAGGGGGAAATTTGACCCTTGGGAAGAGGGCAGTGGTCATTAAACAAAAACCTAACATTTAAGACTCTGAACCCCTCCAAACCAAAATAGAAGATGTCATTTATTAAGTTAAATGTACTGAGTTTTGTTCAGCGCTAAATAATGAAGCAAAGGTGTCACTTAGTTTTGCTTTGCAGACTTAAAATGAGTAGTGATGGAAACATCTCCTGAAGACGGTAAAATGACAGGAACTGCTTCAGATTCATAAGCACATTTGAAATGGTTATTTTATAGTCTTGTTTTTGAATAGACTGTATTTAGTTTTGCCTTTCAAATATGTGGGTGTTTCCTAGGCTCTGTTTGATAGCATTAATTAAAGTTTACTGAAAGACCTTGAAATCTCTTGTGCCTTAATTGTCTGCAGAAGAATCACTCACTTAAGGACGGCTCACTCGGTTGCATTTTTGAAAGGAGATGGGAGTACAAGTATCTTTTACACATGCCATAGGTCAAATGCTATTTCATTTCATTTTAAATCTTGCTGAGTAGACTGAGAATATCTTTTGCCACCAGCACCTACCTACTTTTGTGCTGTTGCTGTGGATTTTCACTTTCCTTTCATCCCTTTTAGGAGAAACAGAGCTGACAAAACTAGACAAGGGACTGGAGCTGGTCATAGAAGGGCTTCCTATTCCTTCTTCCCTAAACTGAGGGCTCTTCAGCACTTCCCTGAGAATTCACCTTCTGCTAGGGAGGGCCGAGAAGGCAGGGAGATGGAGAGAAACTCACTGGAGACAGGGCTGTGAGTGTCTTCCTCACCTTGTATGTGAAGAAGCTGCCTGATAGGAGCTGTGTCTTCAGGGGAGGGACACAGCCAGCTTATAGCAGCCCCTCAGAATAGCAACTAGAAAAGAAGCACCCCAACCTTATTCTCCTCCCACCTTTCTGTTACTCCTGTTGGCCAAACTCACCTGAATGCAGGGAACAAGGGAGCATCTTTGTATAATCTGAACTGTGAGTTTAGAGAGTGTGATGAAAAAGGGTAGTGAGTGGGTCAGGAGGGGCAAATGGAAAAAAAAAAGAATCTGGCACCAGTGATTTCATGAGTCCCTTGAAGATTCCCATTTCACCTCAATTCACTTGATGTGAATGATTCTTCTCCTTCAGCTGACTGCTTATTCTCAAATCTAGCAGTTTATATAACTCCTCTCAACTTAGCTCTATTTACCAGTGGACAAAATGATCTTAAACAAAAACGAAGATGACCCCAGACCTTTTTTCCTTTGTAAGACATTTATATCTGGGCCACAGACAATGTTCAAATATTAGAATTCAGTTATCTCTTCTGTCAATCATCAGGAAACAGCCAGCCACCTCTTAGCAGGTAGATTTTTCGAGAGAGAGTTTATGCTTGCCCACTGAATCTCAGCTGCCAGAGACACATATCATGCTTTCTAAACAGTCCTTTTAGACTTGTGTGAGTGAGGATAATAGCGGGAGCTTGGGAATTTAGATTAGCTTTGTCCATATAAATTCTTTCCTAAAAATATTCTGCAGTCTCTACACATCTCAACTTTTATATCTTCATCATATATGTGAGACTGTTTCTTTTTCAAATCATTATCTTAGTTTGGCATATCAGTATGAAATGCCTTCTTTATATTTTAAGTGTAATATAAAGGAATGGAAAATTTTCATATACTGTGTAAGGTCTGGGAATGGGCACATGGGAAAGACAGAATATTTTCAAGCAAGACATATTAGTGCCTTTCAAATTACTCCACATAGCTCAGTATTTATTCTGATGGCACATAAATTAGATCTTGTTTATGAGACTTTTTCCTATTAAAGATATATGCACAAATCAAGCTTCATAGGTAATATTTTCAATAGACTAAGTGGATTTGCTATGAAAGAGAATATGCTTATTATCTTTTATTTATAAGAAAAATTTAATTGTAAGGAAAATTATTACCTGCCAAAATTAATTTTGAAGAAAAACAATTTTATATGCCAAGTTTCTTCAAAGTAGAACCTTTTTTAACTTTGCTCCATGCTTTGGAGTCAGAAACTCTTTGAATTATGAACCTTGAAACTACTAATTGAAGACAATAGTGATAGAAATTATTTTAATCCATAAAAAATAAATCTAATTCTTACAGTGTTAAAAATAAACATGTCTGAAAGACACAGATTGCAATTGATGGTGAAAGTTAAAACAATAATCAATATGGTGGAAATCTAGATGGTCTGGATTTTGCATGTATGTGCAATGGAAAAACTTGGACTATAATTCAAACTCTGTAAAGCTTACAGTTGGCCACAGTTTGACATGTTGAGCATAATTAAACTATAAAAACCTGACCTAGGAAACAAAAGAAGTGGGAATTAGACTTAAGAAACTGGAACAATGACATGATAAAATTTTAATGAGATCAGTATGGTTGGAATACTCTACCTCCTACAGCACTATAGAAATAGAAAAATCGCTAGAGAACAGGATTCTATTCAAAAATGGAAAATAGTTTATTTGGTCCGTGTGTGTAATGACATATCACTTCTTATTGTACTCTGGCATTGTTTTTCAATATCATAAAAAAGTCCTTGCCATAAGAACTCAAGGTGTAATTGACAACACAAAATACTGCTTCTACTTTCTTATATGCACTCTTATTTTAACATCACGATTGTTTTCTTTATGAATAGCAACTGCTGAAGCTCTGTCAGGCATCACAGAGTCAAAAGGATTTCTAGAATAAGTCAGATGTCTTTCTGAAATATGCTAGCATCCTCTGACAATGACTCAATAGAGGGATTTTTGAAACTGAAATGTCAGTAAAGAAAATAATACATATTTTAACCATTAACTGAAATAAGAAGATTTGTAAACTTTGGCCTAGATATCTGTATTTTGTCTATATTGACTAAAGATTATATTGGGTTGGCCAAAAGGTTTGCTTGGGCTTTTCTGTAAGAGCGTTTGCGGGGGGGTGGGGGGGGGGGTTGGGAGGCGACTTCAATGAACTTTTTGGCCAACCCAATATTATTTTCAAGGGGTCCATGTCCCATGTAACAAGATCTTTACAATCCTCTTGATGAAAATAGGAAAATCTTCCTCAGATCTCTATTATATTTCATATGTTAATTCATTCATCAATTCAATGAATTTTTTTAATTCATTCAAATCAGTAAATACTGAGTATCTATTATGGCCAAGCACTAGAAGCACTAGAAATATAGCTGTAAATAAAATAGTTTATGCTCTCTACCCTCAGTGATCTAATGGTTGCTATTATTGCCAATAATAAATATACTTTATTAAATGTCAGTTATAAAACAGTTACTATCCTACATATTTTATGTATATCATCTCATTTAATCCTCAACAATCTCTAAAGCATATATTGTCATCCTTATTCTATAGATGATGATATTAAATCTTAACTTACATAGATAGCTATGTGGTCATAGCTATGACCTTACATAGGTTCATGATCACTTTGTATCATGGAACTGAGATTTAAAGAATATATGATTATTCAACATTTGCAAACCAAACAATGTTATACACCACATTAACAAATTGAAAGATAAAAACCATATGATAATCTCAATAGATGCAGAGAAAGTCTTTGACAAAATTCACCATCCATTTATGATAAAAAACCCTCCAGAAAGCAGGCAAAGAAGGAACATACCTCAATGTAATAAAAGCCATATATGATAAACCCACAGCAAATATTGTCCTCAATGGTGAAAAATTGAAAGCATTTCCCCTAAAGTCAGGAATAAGACAAGGGTGCCCATTTGGAAGTTTTAGGCATAGCAATCAAAGAAGAAAAAGAAACAAAAGGAATCCAGATTGGAAAAGAAGTAAAACTCTCACTGTTTGCAGATGACATGATCCTCTACATAGAAAACCCTAAAGATTTCACCAATTACTAGAGCTAATCAATGAATATAGTAAAGTTGCAGGATAAAAAATCAACATACAGAAATCCCTTGCATTCCTATACAATAACAATGAGAAAACAGAAAGAGAAATTAAGGAAACAATTTCATTCATCACTGCAATGAAAAGAATAAAATACTTAGGAATAAATCTACCTAAAGAAACAAAAGACCTATATATAGAAAACTATAAAACACTGATGAAAGAAATCAAAGGTGACACAAATAGATGGAGAAATATACTATGTTCATGGATAAGAAGAATATAGTGAAAATAAGTATACTACCCAAAGCAATCTATAGATTCAATGCAATCCTTATAAAGCTACCAATGGTACTTTTCAGAGATCTAGAACAAAAAACTTCACAATTTGTATGGAAATACAAAAAACCTCGAATAGCCAAAGCAATCTTGAGAAAGAAGAATGGAACTGGAGGAATCAACCTGCCTGACTTCAGGCTCTACTACAAAGTCACAGTCATCAAGACAGTATGGTACTGGCACAAAGACAGAAATATAGATCAATGGAACAAACTAGAAAGCCCAGAGATAAATCCACACACCTATGAACACCTTATCTTTGACAAAGGAGGAGGCAAGAGTATACAATGGAGAACAGATAAACTCTTTAACAAGTGGTGCTGGGAAAACTGGTCAACCACTTGTGAAAGAATGAAACTAGAACATTTTCTAACACTATATTCGAAAATAAACTCAAAGGGGATTAAAGATCTAAATGTAAGACCAGAAACTATAAAACTATAGGAAAACATAGGCAAAACACTCTCCGACATAAACCACAGCAGGATTCGCTATGACCCACCTCCCAGAGTAATGGAAATAAAAGCAAATATAAACAAACAGGACCTAATTAAACTTAAAGCTTTTGCACAATGAAGGAAACTATAAGCAAGGTGAAAGTGCAGCCTTCAGAATGGTAGAAAATAATAGCAAACAAAGCAACTGACAAAGATTTAATCTCAAAAATATACAAGCAGCTCCTACAGCTCAATTCCAGAAAAATAAATGATCCAATCAAAAAATGGGCCAAAGAACTAAACAGGCATTTCTCTAAGGAAGACATACAGATGGCTCAAACAAACACATGAAAAGATGTTCAACATCACTCATTATCAGAGAAATGCAAATCAAAACCACAATGAGGTACCATCTCACACCAGTCAGAATGGCTGCTATCAAAAAGTCTGCAAATAATAAATGCTGGAGAGGATGTGGAGAAAAGGGAACCCTCCTACACTGTTGGTGGGAATGCAATCCCACTGCTGCATATACACACCAAGGAAACCAGAATTGAAAGGGACCCGTGTACTCCAATGTTCATCACAGCACAGTTTACAATAGCCAGGACATGGAAGCAACCTAAATGTCATTGGCAAATGAATGGATAAGCAAGTTGTAGACATATACACAATGGAATATTACTCAACTATTAAAAAGTGTGCATTTGAATTAGTTCTAATGAGGTGGATGAAACTGGAGCCTATTATACAGAGTGAAGTAAATCAAAAAAAAAAACACGAATACAGTTTATTAATACATATATAAATAATTTAGAAAGATGGTAACAATGGTCCTTTATGTGAGGCAGCAAAAGAGACACAGATGTAAAAAATAGACTTTTGGACCTTGTGGCAGAAGGTGAGGGTGGAATGATTTGAGAGAATAGCATTGAAAGATGTATATTATCGTATGTGAAATAGATCGCCAGTCCAGGTTCGATGTATGAGACAGGGTGCTCAGGGCGGGTGCACTGGGATGACCCAGAGGGATGGGATGGGGAGGGAGGTCAGAGGGGCATTCAGGATGTACACCCATGGCTGATTCATGTCAAGGTATGAAAAAACCACTACAATATTGTAAAGTAATTAGCCTCCAATTAAAATGAATACATTAATTAAAAAAATAAAAGTAAGAAGGACTCTTACCCATGCTCTTACCCATTGAATATATCTATTACCATTATTTATTTCATTCACTCAACCATTGCGGGAATAGATACACTAGAACTAAAAATAATCACCTACACAAGCTGCTCCTTCTAGGCATTGCCTCAGGAATTATGTAAGATTCTATACCATTGAAGGATGAAACAGACAGAACAGGCTCTATCTTGAAAGCAGGACTCCATCTTGGGCCACACTGTGGACTTTGAGCCATATGCCCAGTTTCTATGGAAACAATATACCAACTGGAAAACCAGACCCCCGGATGGAAGAGCCCCAGGGCTCGTACCTATATGCTCCGTGGCCTAAAAGAATACCCTAGTTATCTCTGTAACCGAATAGAATAATAAATTCTATTATGCTTATTGGGGTATGACCACAGGCCTATTGATAATTGTGCACTGTTAACTACCAAGGCTGAAGGCATAGGAATCACTGGATAACTTTTATTGTAACTTTCATTTCCTTTGTTCAGACTAGTTTCAGGGAATTTGGGGAGGTGGGTTTGGGCATGTACACTCAGGGTATATAAGATTTTCACAAAAACTGGTTGGGGTCCTTGGCTAGGAGGAGACTCTGCCTAGGGATCACCGGTGTAATAATCTGCACTCCCTTAAAAATAAAAATAAAAATAAAGAATATCTGATTCCACCATTATAACTTTAAATAGCAGCTTTACATAAATGATGTTTTAAATGTAACAAAATTGATATAAAATGTCCTGAACAAGCTGAGAAAATAAGTTGAATTTCAAAGGCAAAGAAATTATTTTAATCTGTTTGTATGTCAATAGCACAGTTAATTAATTTAGTTCATTTTGATTGTGAGATTAGGCACATTTCTTATTTCATTGTTTTAAACCAGTTATTCCCAAAGCTCTGTATTTATTTAAACAGAAACAAGACGCATGCATGTGCGTGTACAAACACACACCGACACACAACCTCCAAGACTGACAGGAGGTTTTCTATTATTTTGCTATGTCAAATAAAAATGTTTTGTTAGCATTAAATAAAGCCATTTTAAAAATAAAATAAGTGACAAAATCTTTAACATGAAAGATGAAAATACTCTCGGTATAGAGAGTTCTTATGGTTAAATACCTTGATTATTTCTATTTTGTATTTTCACTGCATGAGCCTGAGACACGCATTAGGGCATTCTGAACCTAAGTAAAACCTTCAATTTTGAACATACTCCTTTAATTTAATAGTAACCACTGCATGATTTATAGGAATAGTCACTGACCTAGGAGCTGGCAAGATCTGAAATCCATTAAAGCAGGGGTCATGGCAAGTTTAGGTTAATGCTGAATCACTGAAATTAATAAACTCCATCTTTTCAATTTCTTCTTATTTAGAACAGTGTCAGTTCAAGAGTTTGCTGGGCTTGAGTTGAGGACAAGAAACTCTAGCAGCAAAAGAGGAATAATGGGAGGCAGGGACTGAGACAAATTATCATAAAATGCTTGAAGGGAAAATGGTGAGTCAAAGGCTGAGTGAGTTTAGAAAATAAAAATGTCAGGTTACTCTTGACTCTTCCAGTCACTTTCGAAGTTAGCTGTTGGTCACTGGACTGGATCTTTGCATCTGCACTTGCTCATGTGTATGACTGATTTTTCGTGGCAACATCATTAAAGGAGAAGGCCACAGTTTATATCCATCTCTGAGGTTCAATGGAGGAGAGAAACATCACCAGTAAATAATTTACATGCTATTGTAGTGCGAACCCACAGATATCTCTTTCGTGCTTGGGGCATATCTGTTGAATTCATGGGATCTGACATAGGCATCTCTGGTCTGAGAACACACACACCAGGCTACAGTGTCCCATTCTCAGTGCTTGACTAGATATTTACTTGAGTATATTTCAACAGAAACTCCAGCACCACCCGTTCCAAGAGCTGGGAGGGACTGTAGAGGTCATTTAGTGCAATGGCCTCCTTTCACAGATTCAAAGAATAAGGACAAGAGAGGTGATTCAGCTTAGTTAAGGTCACCCAGACTGCTTATATCAAAACTCTCATTTTCTGATCCTTGTATTAGTTTCATCCCCATACCAGGTTTATGTTGTACCTTCTTGTAAGGAATAATGATAATAGTCTTTGAATAAAAACACTGAATAGAATATTTGACAGCTAACAGGATGATTGGTAGTTTTTTTAGAATAATAATTTTTATCAATAAATTTAATTGTTTACTATTTATTTAATATTATTTACTATTAATAAAAGTGTGGTTAACTGTTTTTCCATCTGTTTCACACACAGACATTAACTGAGTG
This sequence comes from Capra hircus, assembly GCF_001704415.2. NCBI lineage: Eukaryota > Metazoa > Chordata > Mammalia > Artiodactyla > Bovidae > Capra > Capra hircus. Next base: position 22,390,043 of record NC_030835.1, read on the forward strand.
CCAAACACTGAAGTTGGTAGCTTGCTTGGGGCTGGTGCATGGGGATGACCCAGAGAGATGTTGTGGGGAGGGAGGTGGGAGGGGGGTTCATGTTTGGGAATGCATGTAAGAATTAAAGATTTTAAAATTAAAAAAAAAAATAAAAAATAAAGACTTGGCAATTTAAAAGTTGAGTTAGAGCATAAATAAAAGTGAAGTAAGCCAGAAAGAAAAACACCAATACAGTATACTAACGCGTATATATGGCATTTAGAAAGATGGTAATGATAACCCTGTATGCGAGACAGCAAAAGAGACACAGATGTATAGAACAGTCTTTTGGACTCTGTGGGGGAGGGAGAGGGTGAGATGATTCGGGAGAATGGCATTGAAACATGTATAATATCATATATGAAATGAGTCGCCAGCCCAGGTTCAATGCATGATACTGGATGCTTGGGGCTTGTGTACTGAAATGACCCAGAGGGATGGTTTGGGAGGGAGGAGGGAGGGGGGTTCAGGATGGGGAACATGTGTATACCTGTGGTGGATACATGTTGATGTATGGCAAAACCAATACAATATTGCAAAGTAATTAACCTCCAATTAAAATAAATAAATTTATATTAAAAAAAAGATGACAAAAAGTTTCATAGATCCTAATAGAAATATAGATGAGAGGGGTTTTGATTTTTATGTCTTTTTTTATTTTTAATTTTAATTCTTACTTTATTTTACTTTACAATACTGTATTGGTTTTGCCATACATTGACATGAATCCACCACGGGTGTACTTGTGTTCCCAAACATAAACTCCCCTCCCACCTCCCTCCCCGTTAACATCTCTCTGGGTCATCCCCATTCACCAGCCCCAAGCATCCTGTATCCTGCATCGGACGTAGACTGGCGATTCGTTTCTTACATGATAGTATACATGTTTCAATGCCATTCTGCCAAATCATCCCACCCTCTCCCTCTCCCTCTCCCTCAGAGTCCAAAAGTCCACTCTACACACCTGTGCCTCTTTGCTGTCTCGCATACAGGCTCAAAAATATACAAGCAACTTCTGCAGCTCAATTCCAGAAAAATAAACAACCCAATCAAAAAATGGGCCAAAGAACTAAATAGACATTTCTCCAAAGAAGACATACGGATGGCTAACAAACACATGAAAAGATGCTCAACATCACTCATTATTAGAGAAATGCAAATCAAAACCACAGTGAGGTACCACTTCACACCAGTCAGAATGGCTGCGATCCAAAAGTCTGCAAGCAATAAATGCTGGAGAGGGTGTGGAGAAAAGGGAACCCTCCTACACTGTTGGTGGGAATGCAAACTAGTACAGCCACTATGGAGAACAGTGTGGAGATTCCTTAAGAAATTGCAAATAGAACTGATTTTTATGTCTTATTTTTTAATTGCATGGTTTTGATTGAGGACAATCAGAAGAGAGGATTGAGGTGCTTGGACTGAGTTTGAATTATGAATTAAGAATTTTCCTGTTGAATAAGAACTGATGAGTGTATTTCAAGATAAAGGTTTAGTGTTTGGAAAGCATAGGGAAATGCAAGTGTTTTAACAATGATGACACTCTTGATAAATACAGTAATAACTGCTAACATGCCTTGAGCCCTTACTACTTGCCATAACGTGTACAACCTTCATCTCTTTATTCCTTACGATAACCCTATGATATAATTGCTATATTATCTTGATTTATCTATGAAAAAATATTCTATATTATCTTTAGTTGGTAAGAAAACTAAAACTTTGAGAGATTAATTTGTCCAAGGACACATAGCCATCAAGTGATGGAGCACAGATTCAAACAATTTTAACCGACTCCATAAACTTCTACACTACTCCTTTAATTATTTTTAAGATATAAATTTATATAAAATATTAATTTGGGTTTAAGTCACTGCTCATTCAGGTGTGGTAGATAAAGTATGAGATTAGACTCAGGTCAATTTGATCATGTACTAGCTTTCCTCCTGGTGGGGTAAGTATTTAAACTTACTGAGCTTCAGTATCTTCATGTGCAAATGTGTGAAGAATGACTGTGAATGGCATCTGGGAAGATGCGTGTAAAGTACTTAGCTGTGGCAGATATTTGACATAGTTGGTTCCCCCTCACTGCCTCCCAGTTCCACCCCAGCAGGCAGCTACCTGGGGTGGCATCCTACTTTCCCAAACACTATGAAAGTTCAAGACACTTGCAATCTTCAAACTGTTTCCCTTGATAGCTAAGTCATTCTGTTCTTATAAAGTTATTTTAAAAACCTCATTTCAAGTCTGAGAGTTAATTTTTTGTTTGTTCTAATTTCATTTTCATAGCACAAACCTTGCTTCAGAAAGATTTTTTAGGATACCATTTTAGGATGTTTTTCTGCCATGCCATTCTAGGAGATAATTCAGTTTTTATGTTTGTCTATTTGTATGTCTTCCATGCCCCCAAAATGTGAACTAGAATCTGTTCCTCTGCTATGTGTTAAGCATAAAATATTTTAAAACTATTTCTGTAGAGAGGAACTAATTTAAGGGCATCAAAACTCATCTTTACTATGAAATAAAGATTTCCCATTTAAAGGGAAATGTGTCATTTTAAAAGGTTGAATACAATGGCACACATTTAAAAAGCAAATAGAAAATATAACAAAATAATAACAACAAATTTTTCTTGGTTTTTAAACTCTGTATAGGTTTTCTGTCTGCACAAATAAAATTTTCTTTCAATTATGAGTTAGATAACTTTTCATTTGCTTTTAACCTCATCCCTTAATATTTGAGACTTCCTAGTATTTGTGAGGTCAGCATCATGGGCTTCCTATTTTAAATGTCTTCTTTTATCTGTACCATTGCAGATTTATATTGTGTAAACATGTTTCCAACACATTTTAAACAACTGCCTATGCAAGAAATTGTACAAAACAGTAGCATATTCTATAATTTTTAAAGATAACATGGCCCTTTTATGGAATTTTAAAGTTGGAAATATGGGAACAATTTGGGACAAATCTTCATTTTATGGATATAGAAATTAAGGTCTATAAATATTATGGGATTTGCCAAGGATCATTCCATCTTTCCTCTATTTATTAAAAAAATAACCTCTGAGATCTTACTATGTGCAAGCGCTGTGCTAGGTAATATGAGGGACAATTACATGTACAGAGTTTCTCTCCCTCAAGGACTGTACAGTTTAGTGAGAGATACTGTTTTCTTTTCTTCACCCTCCAGCATCTGCCAGCATCATCCTGCCAAAGTTACTCATTCAGAGTCTTTAAGGCTATTTTCTTCTTCCTGACTGGCGCTGAAAACTCAGCCTTTGAGCACTGGTGCTGAACTGAATCTTGGAAGCAGAGTTTTGAGTACATAGAAAAGAATATCTTTATTGCTTTGCCAGGCGGAGGGGGACACAGGAGGATCATGCCTCTCAAAACTATGTCCCAACCTCGAAGGATTTGGTGAAGTGTTTAAATGGCAACCCACTCCAGTATTCTTGCCTGGAGAATCCCATGGACAGAGGAGCCTGGTAGGTTACAGACCATAGGATCTCAAAGAGTCGGACACAACTGAACAACTTCACTTTCTTTCTTTTCTTTCTTTTATAGCAAAGGTTCAAGGGGAGAGTTGCTGATGAGGGTCAGTGTGGGCAGGGCCTGCACTCCTTTAACCTGGCCTCAGGTGGTCTCCTGATGAGTTTCTCAAGCTTATCAAACTGTGACATTCTCTTGGAACATCTTTCCTTTGGTGGGGGTTTTAGTTCTGCAGACCTGAAAGATACTATTATGTTTATCCCTTGAGGAAGAACCAGGACCCTGCCCCAGGGCTGCACTATTGTTTCTTGTGGGAAAGACTAAAGATCTCTTCAAGAAAATTAGAGATACCAAGGGAACATTTCATGCAAAGATGGGGGCAATAAAGGACAGAGATGGTATGGATCTAACAGAAGCAGAAGATATTAAGAAGAGGTGGCAAGAATACACAGAAGAACTGTACAAAAAAGATCTTCATGACCCGGATAATCATGACCACGATGGTGTGATCACTCACCTAGAGCCAGACATCCTGGAATGCGAACTCAAGCTGTCCTTAGGAAGCATCACTAGGAACAAAGCTAGTGGAGGTGATGGAATTCCAGTTGAACTATTTCAAATCCTAAAAGATGATGCTGTGAAAGTGATGCACTCTATATGCCAGCACATTTGGAAAACTCAGCAGTGGCCACAGGGCTGGAAAAAGTCAGCTTTCATTTCAATATCAAAGAAAGGCAATGCAAAAGAATGTTCAAACTACTACACAATTGCATTCATCTCACAGGCTAGCAAGAAATGCTCAAAATTCTTCAAGTCAGGCTTCAACAGTACCTGAACTGTGAACTTCCAGATGTTCAAGCTGGATTTAGAAAAAGCAGAGGAGCCATAGATAAAATTGCCAATATCTGTTGGATCATAGAAAAAGCAACAGAATTTGAGAAAAGTATCTACTTCTGCTTTATTGGTTATGCCAAAGCTTCTGACTGTAGATCACAACAAACTGGAAAATTCTTCAAGAGATGGAAATACCAGACCACTTGACCTGCCTCCTGAGAAATCTGTATGCAGGTCAAGAAGCAATTAGAACCAAACATGGAAAAGCAGGCTGGTTCCAAATTGAAAAAGACTACATCAAGGCTATATATTGTCACCCTGATTATTTAACTTATATGCAGAGTACATCATGTGAAATGCAAGGCTGGATGAAAGCACAAGCTGAAATCAAGATTGCTGGGATAAATATCAATAACCTCAGATATGCAGATGACACCACCCTTATGGCAAAAGGTGAAGAGGAACTAAACAGGTCCTTGATGAAAGTTAAAGAGGAGAGTGAAAAACCTGGCTTAAAACTCAACATTCACAAAACTAAGATCATGGCATCTGGTCCATTACTTCATGGCATCTGGTCCATTACTTCATGGCAATTAGATGGGGAAACAATGGAAACAGTGACAGCCTTTATTTTCTTGGGCTCCAAAATTACTGCAGATGTTAACTGCAGCCATGAAATTAAAAGACACTTGCTCCTTGGAAGAAAAGCTATGACAAACCTAGACAGCATATTAAAAAGCAGAGACATTACTTTGCCGACAATGGTCCATCTAGTCAACACTATGGTTTTTCCAGTAGTCATATATGGATGTGAGAATTGTACTATAAAGAAAGCTGAGCACTGAAGAATTGATGCTTTTGAACTGTGGTGCTGGAGAAGACTCTTGAGAGTCCCTTGGACTGCAAGGAGATCCAACCAGTCCATCCTAAAGGAAATCAGTCCTGAACATTCATTGGAAGGACTGATGCTGAAGCTGAAACTCTAATACTTTGGCCACCTGATGCGAAGAACTGACTCATTGGAAAAGACCCTGCTGCTGAGAAGTTTGATGGTGGGAAGAGAGGGGGACGACAGAGGATGAGATGGTTAGATTGCATCACTGACTCGATGAACATGAGTTTGAGCAAACTCTGGGAATTGGTGATGGAAGGGAAGCCTGGCATGCTACAATCCATGGGGTCAAAAGAGTCAGACTAGCCTGAGTGATTGAACTGAACTGACTGACTTTCTTGTCTGCTCCTCCCTTGTCTATGTATCTCCTTCCTTCCTTGATTAGCATGTTTGAATTCGCTGTTTGGAATTCATGGAAGGATGAGTCTGTTCCCTACAAATGAGAAATGGACACAGAAGGCTTCCATACCCAGTTACCCCATGGGGTCCTGCTCAGTTTCATGACAGCCACTGCTTTAATTTTCACACTTTTCTTCTGTCCTGTGGACTGTTGCTGCAACCATCTAATCCTTTGGTGTGTCTCTATTCTTGATGCTAAGTTACTTCAGTCATGTCCGACTCTGTGTGACCCCATAGATGGCAGCCCACCAGGCTCCCCCGTCCCTAGGATTCTCCAGGCAAGAACACTGAAGTGGGCTGCCATTTCCTTCTCCAATGCATGAAAGTGAAAAGTGAAAGGGAAGTTGCTCAGTCGTGTCCGACTCCTTGCGACCCCATGGACTGCAGCCCACCAGGCTCTTCCATCCATGGGGTTTTCCAGGCAAGAGTACTGGAGTGGGGTGCCATTGCCTTCTTAATCTCCTCAAATATCAGTACATTCTTCAAACTCCAGCCAGACTGGTATATTTGAAATAAAATTCTATCTGTAACTCATCTGTTCTGAGTTGCCAAGCTGTGATTGTGTATTGCCTAGAAAATAAAACATTCATTAACATATCTCATTAATGTTCGATGAGTAAATATGGGAGTAGATCCTGTGGGACTTTGAACACTGTGATCAAAAGTTTGTTCTTAATTCCATGAGAAATGGGAGTAGAGGGAAGATTTTTGGAACAAAGAGGACAGAATTAGATCTCTAGTTTCTTTGCTTTACACCTTGAGAGTTGTTGTTCTTTTTTGTTTGTTTGTTTATTTCTTGCTCATTATTTTATTCTCAAATAAAAGGTGACTTGTGAAAAAGTAGGAACTCATTATACATTTGAATAAACAAAGGTATATTTTGGAACAGTGCTGTTGAATACAGCTTTCTGAGATAAGAGATAGGTATCTGTTGCTGTACAGTACAGAAACCACTAGACACATGTGGCTATTGTTCATTTTAAATAAACTGAGGAATCAAAATTTTAATACTATTTAATTTGAATAGCCACATATGACTGTTAGCTATCATACTGAACAATCCAGTGTTAGAAAGTCCTCCCTAGCCAGGGTCCCAAACATGATACAGATGAAACACTCAAACTCAGATAATTCAAGGAGAGTTTATTTATGTAGCGATGTTTTCCAGATATGTAGGTAGCTTTAGGGAACCACATGAGAGAGTATAATTGACTGCAGTAGTTGTATGGGAGCAATGGTTAAACGGAATTCATGGGAAGACTCATAGTTAAGATTTATAAGGCTAGATCACATTGGGACAGGTTTCCCTTTTCTCTTTCCTGTGTTTCCATCCCCTTACCCTACCTTTCTTCTCTTGCACCCCAACGTTTTATTGGGTCCTTGCTCTATTTATCCAGATGTATTTTGCTCAGTCAAAATATTCATAATATTATGACTATTCATATTATAGCATTCACAAAGTTATAATATTAATAATAAAATTATTATATTCAATAATAAAATAATGGCGTTTCATTGAATGAAGTCTGTACTCAAAACTGTTCTTTTATTTTTTTATTGTGTTGGCTTTTTTTTTTTTTGCTCTTTATTTTATTTTTACTTTACAATACTGTATTGGTTTTGCCATACATTGACATGAATCCGCCACAGGTGTACATGAGTTCCCTATCCTGAACCCCCCTCCCACCACCCTCCCCATATCATCTCTCTGGGTCATCCCAGTGCACCAGCCCCAAGCATCCTGTATCCTGTATTGAACCATGTAAAACTGTTCTTTTTGAGATGGTCTTTCCTGGCAGTGTATTTACTGATGAAGAATATGATTGCTTTCCCTGTACAGCGCTGATCTGTGCTGTGTTTTCCGAGTTTTTCTCCTCGCCTTTTACTGTAAGTGGTACATTTTTCCATTAGTAGGACTGTGCTGACCCTAAATGTTCTGTTAAAGCTTCCTTTGAGGGGCAGCTTCTCTTCTGAGCATTGGGAATACAGGCAGGCTCTTGACTGTTAGCTGTGATTATGTTTTAATATCCTGCCCTTTTGGTCCCTTACTTCAGCACACACAATTCACCTTCAGTCCCAGCTCATTGCTTGATGATTTGTTGCGGCTTTGAAAACAGAAGGAATGAGGGCTTTTAAGTAGGATGGGGCTATTTCTTCTTGCTTTATTTATTTTTATGCCATGCAAAAGGATTAAAGAGGCATAAAATGGCTTGACTGAGCCAAATAAATCTGTATAAACAGAGCAAGGACCCAATAAAAAGCTGGGAGTGAAAGAGAAGAAATGTTGGGGATGGGGATGGGAACACAGGGATGAGAGAAAGGAAAGCTTTATATTGCTTGAAATTATAGTGACTGTTTTTTATTTTCTGGAGAACAAAATGTCTTTGACCCAATTAAACCTTTTAAACTAAGGTGAAACTCTGAGAGAAATTAGGAAATCATCTTTGTAGTCCTTATTTAATCTCTTTATGCTGTCACCCACTGTCATCCTTTGTTAAAGTTTTCTATGTCATAGCTATTAACTCTGAGAAATTTGACATCTTTTAATTGTTCTGATGAATCATATCACAGAAACTAGTGAGTTTTTATGACCAACACCACAGAAATCTTTCGTGTTATTCCTGATGCCTGTGTGTGTTGGGGTGGGAGGTGTCTCTTGGTCTCTCCTATTCCTTCCTCCCATTGATGGTATCTGCTTTTGTGAAGTGGAAAGAGATAATCAAGAGCTAACATTGCATTAAACTAGAGAATAAGGGATAGATTCTTTAGGTAAAATTGAAACTGTCTTATAGCCTACTGTGCTGGTGGCAATCCAAGTAATTGCCACCATGGCCTTACTGCTCTGACATTTAGAATTATATTTATCTCTCCTACTTTCTCCCTTCTTCCTTTCCCCACTTCATTCATTGGAGACAGTGTCCATCATGCACACACTGTATACTCACTCTCAAAAAGAAAATGTGGTAAAGGACTTAATAACCTACTGTGTTTCCCCCACGAGGTGTCTGTAGATGTGTGGGGTCAATTGTTGGCTGTCATAGTGCCTGAGCACTGTTACTGGAATTTAGTAGACTGGTCTGTGGATGCCCCATAACTTTCTGTGTACTGAAGGGGCTTAAATGATAATGCTTTTGAATCATAAATATCAGTAATGTTACTGCTGAGCAAAGCTAGATCTAACTAAGGTTTACATGGGTACCAGCAACCTCGGCTATCAGAGGATTTTAGTTGTGCCTTGATGAGCAGATGCTAAAATCTCTTATAGTAGGTTCTTAATAAAACTATGTTGTGTTTTGAATCAAGTTGTTTATTTATAAATTAGTCAATACTATTTAATAAATTTGGATAAGGCGATAGCACCCCGCTCCAGTACTCTTGCCTGGAAAATCCCATGGACGGAGGAGCCTGGTGGGCTGCAGTCCATGGGGTCATGAAGAGTCGAACATGACTGAGTGACTTCACTTTCACTTTGCACTTTTATGCATTGGAGAAGGAAATGGCAACCCACTCAAGTGTTCTTGCCTGGAGAATCCCAGGGATGGCGGAGCCTAGTGGGTTGCTGTCTATGGGGTCACACAGAGTCGGACACCACTGAAGTGACTTAGTAGCAGCAGCAGCATGTAAGTTACTTTCAAGAACAACAACAAAAAAAACATATACTTGCCAACATCAAGATTCTAGCATTATTGTAAAGGTGACTAACCTGTTCAGAAACAAAATGAGCATTTTGGGAAATTTTAAAAATGCTATCAGAACATTTTATCAGAACAAGCAGAAGTGAGGGCTTACTTTTGAGCACAGGTATTGGGGGGTAACTGAGTGGAAACCATTATGAAATAGGTAGGATTTTAATAGAAAATGATTTGGGGAGACACTTGCTGCAATCAAAGATATATATAAGAACTTGGGAGAAGAGAGAGAAATGTATAGAAATATTGTTACTGTAAAGAATAGGACTTAAAACAATGTGGCAGAAGATTGGACTAAAAATACAGATATGGGCAGAGTACAGATGGTCTTGAACTTCTTATAAAGGAGCCTTTCCACTTGGAGATATGGATTCATATATAGGTTCAGTCATTGGGAACAGTGTATGGCACATTGCCTAATGTTCTATGCTTCCTCTCAATGCCCTTTCATACCGTCCATGATGTAAACTCCTTCAGTTATCAGCTGCTTAAACTCGCTTTCCTGATTTTCAAGGTCTCCTGTCAAGAGCCCTTTCAGTTTGTAATTTTAAATAGTAGCAATATTCCTAGAGGTGAAACACATAATGATTTTTTTCAATCTCTTTTATATAAGATATCACTAGAAAAGTATGATTAGATTCAATTCAGTTGTCTCCCACAAAAGTAATATGTAGAAAATACCAACCAAGGTGACTCTCTATGTGCTTAATAGCCTAAAGATTTAGGTTAAGGATATAATAGAACTGTTCGGCTTAAAGGACAAGAAGGTGTTGCACAAATTATCCCAAAGAGCCAAAAACAGCGTCCAGTTTTTACTTGAAACAATTTGTTCTTGGAATATTGTCAGCTAAATTTGTGGTCAACTTTTGCAAATTGTATGAATTTGCACTGCATATTTTATTTAGTGTTTAGCAAAACTCCAATATGGCTCTGCATAACTTACACAATACACCACGAAAATGACTTCAGAAACTCCCACAGAAGTTGACAAATTGGGCATCTAATGCTTTTAAGCTAATTGCATGCTTTGCAGTTAAAGAGTCAACTTGTTAAGAATGAAGATCATGGTTTCTTGGAGATAATGCTCTGCCTACTGCCACACTGAATGCAGCCCAACCCTATATCAAAAATATTACAGAAGCTTAAAGAAGAAAATAATGTGAACTTTAATCACCATTCAAACTTACTCTTCAGTGAAGTACTCATGAATCATATGCAGTATCATAGCAGTTTTGAGACCTATTCTTGAATGTTCAAGCTGTTATTTTCAGGAAATTTAGAAAGCAGATTGCTAAGTGATAAAGAGTAATTCAATACCATTGCTTATGCCATTTTTTTTTTTTCTCCCTTGCAGACTGGAAAAAAGGAAAGGAGTAATACCCTCAATATTGCAATAGAAAACATGTGTAAGAAGACAAGAGACCTTCGCAGACAGGTGAGTGAAGAGAAAGATATGGAGACAAACACCAAGTAGAAGGAACCTTTTTTTTTCCTCTCTTTTTAAATTAATTTAGAACACAGAGCCAGAACAGTGAAAATATACTTTCCACATTTACATAACTCACCCATTTTTGTGGCAAACATAAAGTAGAAGAAAGTGACAATATCAGGCAGGGTTACTTTCAAATGCTGGCCCTGCTGTCATCAGTTATGAGATCTCAGGAACAGATTTCACCTTTCTAAGCCTCTCCAGACCCAGAAAATGGAATTAATAATACATGATAGGGCTATGAGGTTGAAATGAAATACCTCCGAGTGCCTGGAACATAGTAAATTTTTAGAGACTGTTGGTAAATTGATTATATTAGATGAAAATCTGAGTTTATTATCCAAATGTTTAGAGGAAACAGCTAGTCATTTGGAGACCTTACCAATTTCCCCTTCTAACTCTTCAGGATGCTTCAGAAATTAATTCCTGTTTAAGGCTCCTTTTAACCGTAGGTTATCAGGAACATAGGATTAGAAAGGATTTATTAAGTATAAGAGAAGTCTAGTATTATGCCTTAAGTTATATTTTTATTCCTCCAGAAATATGAAGACTTAGTCATTTTTAAAGACTTTTGCTTTCTGTTCCTTTCCGCTATTTAATAACTGGAGTTCTTTTGCACATACAGCTTTAACTTGGTCACCATTAACTTTTAAAAGAAGGGCAAAAACGTTTCACTCATAAGCTTTTAATGCAATATATTATTGTGGTTTAGTGGGAAGATGTAGTAAAATGGCCTGAACAATCTTTTAATTCAGAAGTAGATTTGGAAATAGAACAAATAGGGATCCTCAGCCAGGTATTATTTGCTGTGTAAAAGCACAATTTTGAAGGCTGGGGAAATTCCCGTTTCTCAACTTTTTGATCTGAATGCAAATCCTATGTCTACTATCAGCACTTAAAATCATGAAATGTAAGAGCTGAAAGGAACTTAGCACCACCTGTCTTTAGATGCAGACGAGAAAGCAGGCTATTATGGTGAGGCGACCTGCCTGAGGAAGGAACACCGAACCAATACCCAGCCATAACCTACACCCAGCTCAGGAATTCTCACCCCCACGACTATCCTCCCGGTTAGCTGCGTAATTTTCATTCTCTGTCTTCAGGATTCTACCCCATCTGCTCTTCCCAGAACTTGAAAAATTTGTTACTATGAGCTTTTAACAACTGTGTTTTTCATTCCAGTATCTCTAGACTGCCTTCAACAATGTTATGCACAAAGAATTGATGTACATTTATACCTCCAAAGCTTTTGGAATCATTATTTATCTTAAAAAAAAAAAAGATAAAGCAATCCTTTGTGGGTAGGATTACCAGATTTAGCAAATCAAAGTACAGGATGCCCAGTTAAATTTGAATTTCAGATTAACAGCAAACAAATATTGCATGGGAACATAATTATACATACATATATATATATATATAGTTTTTTAAAAGCTGTATTTATCTGAAATTCAAATTTAACCAGGAATCTTATATTTTATCTCAAAATCATATTTTGATTTCAACCCCACATCATCAGTGAGATAGGGAAAGAGCATGGGGTTATTAATACTTCATAGTAACAGGGTGTAATAGTAGGCTCCTAGAGAACTGCTGTGTTCCAGAGTTATGAAAATTTCCTGTGGTTTCACAGGTCCATATCTTATTATTATTATTATTATTTGGCTAAATATTGCTGTTTAACAAAGCACCAAGAATAATAGCAACCACTTTATTGTTTCATGATTCCATTGGGTTGGCTGTGTAGGGATGTCAGGGGGTCCCTTTCTATAGCATTTTCACTTGCAGTCTCCCATGTGCTGGTAGTTAAAATGATGTCTGGATTCAGGGCTCAGTATTTGAGACATCAGTGCTGCTTCTTCCCTCTCTCCATGTGGTGTCTAATCTCCGAAGTCCCCATTCATGTGGCTTCTCTCTCTAGCATGCAAGTCCGGATTTCTTACATGTTGGTTCAAGGATCCAAGAGAAGAAAGATGGAAGTCGCAGGCCCTCTTAATGCCTGAGCTCAAAAGTCACCAGGATATCGTTTCCTCCACATTCTATTGATCAGAATACTACAAATTCTGCTCCAGGTCAACAGGGACAAGCAAAAACATTCTCTTACAGGAAAAGTGGAGTGTGTATATAGGAAGATGGGATTGTCAGGAACTGTCTTTGGAGACATCCATGGTCTTCAATGTGAGCTGAGGCAGTTGCTATGATATGTTCTCAGGATCCTTGCTTGCCTTCCCAAGAATTTCATTTTCCATCGTGATTTTTATGCTTGTGGCAATAATAAAAGCTAAGCAACATGAGTCATCTCCACCTCTTCTTCTTCTTGCAAAATTTGTTAGGCAGTTGATTTTAAGCATCTTCTATATACTTTTCACGCAGGAAGGAGGAAGCCCTACCCTTACAATGTTTTTCTTCAGAATGTTTAATATTCTTGTTCTAGATCTGTGAGTTTTTGTTTGTTTGTTTGTTTTTCGTTAAAAAAAATAAAGCCCATCTCTCTGCTGATTCATTTGAATTCATTTGTTTACCCATAGCCTGTCCATTGACGATACAGAAACATTTTAGCTCAGAGGATCCGTGTCATCTGCAATGAATGAGATAGATTGCTTAGGCATAGCTGGGAAGAAGCAGATTATACGTTTTGGGGTAACATAGATAAATGTCTTACATGTAACTTATTGTTCCTTTGTTTCAAATAAATAATTTGTCTTTTCTTGCTCTGTGATTTCATTGGCTGTTGTACTAAAGAACAAAGACAAAAGTCATGGGCGTTGTGTTTTAGCTTCTGTGTAATTTGGCCCCAACTTAATTCTCATAATTCTTCTTTTGCTTTCTTCCTTTAGTTTTTCCTCCTCACCACACCAGCACATTAACCTTTCCTCTGGATGGTGTATTTACTCATCACTAAATTTCCCAACACTTCCATCTCTACCTACAGACACATATGCATCTTTGTATATATGGATTGTTTAACTTGGTGCCTGACTTGTTCTGCTTATTCCCTATACAATTCCTAATTGACTGAGAAAGTTTAAAATGGATATAAATGCTACTTCTGCCATGAAACCTTTGCCATTTTTATCAGCTAGAATTCCCCTTTTTTTCTTCCAGGAGTGCTTATAGCATTGATAATTGTTTTAAAGCAGTAACCATATTCTGTTTGTGTTTCTCTTATTTAGTGGCTTTTTCTTCACAATGGATTTTAAATCCTTAAAATGATAGTTATAACAGCATCTCTCACTTAGCAAATGCTTTCCATAGCTCTCTGACCACTGTAGTACTTACATTATTGGATTTTATCCCTGAAAAAGAAACAATGAGATAGCATTACTATCAGAATCCCTCAGGTGAGTCAGTTTACCCAGCAAATGGTAGAGCTGAGGTTTCAGCTCAGTTCAGTTCAGTTCAGTCGCTCAGTCGTGTCCGACTCCCTGCGACCCCATGAATCGCAGCACGCAAGGCCTCCCTGTCCATCACCAACTCCCGGAGTTCACTCAGACTCACGTCCATCGAGTCAGTGATGCCATCCAGCCATCTCATCCTCTGTCGTCCCCTTCTCCTCCTGCCCCCAATCCCTCCCAGCATCAGAGTCTTTTCCAATAAGTCAACTCTTCACATGAGGTGGCCAAAGTACTGGAGTTTCAGCTTTAGCATCATTCCTTCCAATGAAATCCCAGGGTTGATCTCCTTCAGAATGGACTGGTTGGATCTCCTTGCAGTCCAAACGACTCTCAAGAGTCTTCTCCAACACCACAGTTCAAACACCTCAATTCTTCGGCACTCAGCCTTCTTCACAGTCCAACTCTCACATCCATACATGACCACAGGAGAAACCATAGCCTTGACTAGACGGACCTTAGTCGGCCAAGTAATGTCTCTGCTTTTGAATATGCTATCTAGGTTGATCATAACTTTTCTTCCAAGGAGTAAGCGTCTTTTAATTTCATGGCTGCAGTCATCATCTGCAGTGATTTTGGAGCCCCCCAAAATAAAGTCCGACACCTGTTTCCACTGATTCCCCATCTATTTCCCATGAAGTGATGGGACCAGATGCCATAATCTTCATTTTCTGAATGTTGAGTTTAAGCCAACTTTTTCACTCTCCTCTTTCACATTCATCAAGAGGCTTTTTAGTTCCTCTTCACTTTCTGCCATAAGGGTGGTGTCATCTGCATATCTGAGGTGATTGATATTTCTCCCAGCAATCTTGATTCCAGCTTGTGTTTCTTCCAGTCCAGCGTTTCTCATGATGTACTCTGCACAGAAGTTAAATAAGCAGGGTGACAATATACAGCCTTGACGTACTCCTTTTCCTATTTGGAACCAGTCTGTTGTTCCATGTCCAGTTCTAACTGCTGCTTCCTGACCTGCATACAGATTTCTCAAGAGGCAGGTTAGGTGGTGTGGTATTCCCATCTCTTTCAGAATTTTCCACAGTTTATTGTGATCCACCCAGTCAAAGGCTTTGGCATAGTCAATAAAGCAGAAATAGATGTTTTTCTGGAACTCTCTTGCTTTTTCCATGATCCAGTGGATGTTGGCAATTTGATCTCTGGTTCCTCTGCCTTTTCTAAAACCAGCTTGAACATTGGGAAGTTCACGGTTCACGTATTACTGAAGCCTGGCTTGGAGAATTTTGAGCATTACTTTACTAGCGTGTGAGATGAGTGCAATTGTGCAGTAGTTTGAGCATTCTTTGGCATTGCCTTTCTTTGTGATTGGAATGAAAACTGACCTTTTCCAGTCCTGTGGCCACTGCTGAGTTTTGCAAATTTGCTGGCATATTGAGTGCAGCACTTTCACAGCATCATCTTTCAGGATTTGAAACAGCTCAACTGGAATTCCATCACCTCCACTGTCTTTGTTTGTAGTGATGCTTTCCATGACACACCTGACTTCACTTTCCAAGATGTCTGGCTCTAGACTAGTAATCACATCATCATGATTATCTGGGTCGTGAAGATCTTTTCTGTACAGGTTTCAGCTCACGTCCATCTAATCCCAGCCCAAATTTGCAACCACTCTTCCAGGGGGCAAGGATAATGGCCTTTTCATTGTCAGAACTTTAAGTATGTAATACACTGACTTACTATTATAATATTTTTTCTTCCTTACTATGTATTTTACATTTTAAATTTTCTTCTTCCTTTAATTTCTTTTTTCATTTATTTGAGCACTGCATACATATTGAAATTCTATAGAAGGAATTTTTTTTTTTTAAACCTTCTTTGCTTCATTAAAGAAACCAAATAAAATCTATTCCACTTCTACTGAATTATGCAGAGTGAAACAGATACTGGATTTCACCAAAAGCAGATTAATTTTTTATATATTAATATATTGAGAAATAATTTTTTCATTAATGCAAAAATAAAGACAAGTTATGTCGAATAAAATAGGGTTATGGTGAAAACAAACAAAACAGTTTGATTGATTCTATAGTCGCAGAATTGTTGAATTGCTATAGTCATCTCTTCTCTTTTTTGGGAGTTCAGTTCAGCTTAGTCACTCAGCTATGTCTCACTCTTTGTGACTCCATGGACTACAGCATGCCAGGCCTCCCTGTCCAACACCAACTCCCAGAGCTTACTGAAACTCATGTCCATCGAGTTGGTGATGCCATCCAACCATCTCATTCTCTGTCGTCCCTTCTCCTACTACCCTCAATCTTTCCCAGCATCAGGATTTTTTGCAGTGATTCAGTTTTTGCATCAGCTGGCCAAAGTATTGGAGTTTCAGCTTCAGCATAAGTCCTTCCAATGAATATTCAGGACTGACTTCCTTTAGGATGGACTGGTTGGATCCCCTTGCAGTCCAAGGGACTCTCAAGAGTCTTCTCCAACACCACAGTTCAAAAGCATCAGTTCTTCGGCACTCAGTTCTTTATAGTCCAACTGTCACATTCATACATGACTACTGGAAAAACCATGGCCTTGACAGACAGACCTTTGTTGGCAAAGTAATATCTCTGCTTTTTTTAATATGCTGTCTAGGTTGGTCATAACTTTCCTTAAAAGGAACAAGCGTCTTTTAATTTCATGGCTGCAATCACCATCTGCAGTGATTTTGGAGCCCAAAAGTTAGTCTGTCATTGTTTCCATTGTTTCCCCATCTATTTGCCATGAAGTGATGAGACTGGGTGCCATGATCTTAGTTTTCTGATTGTTTCTTAGTTTTCTGAAGTCAGCTTTTTCACTCTCCTCTTTCACTTTCATCAAGAGGCTCTTTAGTTCCTTTTCATTTTCTGCCATAAGGGTGGTGTCATCTGCGTATCGGAGGTTATTGATATTTCTCCCAGAAATCTTGATTCCAGCTTGTGCTTCAACCAGCCCAGCATTTCTCATGATGTACTCTGCGTATAAGTTAAATAAGCAGGGTGACAATATACAGCCTTGATGTACTCCTTTCCCAGTTTGGAACCAGTCTGTTGTTCCATGTCCAGTTCAAAAACTGTTGCTTTCTGACCTGCATACAGATTTCTCAGGAGGCAGGTCAGGTGGTCTGGTATTCCCATCTCTTTTAGAATTTTGTTGGGAGTACCAGGGCCTACTCATAAAAATATATGTAGGTTCTTATACCTCTTCCTTATCATTCTCATCATCAAATAATAAGTATCCGTAAGATACACATCTCATTAAGCTGGCACAGCATGTATATGCTGAATTAGTTATTGCATTATTCCTATTTTATATAATTAATTGAGTTTTGAAAGTCATATTTTGCTACTTGACTTAAAATGACATTTATATACACAAATATAAGTTTTATGGTTTCCTGAGGCTGATTCTTTACTAGAACACTTTCTTTTATTTTCACTCCTCTTCTACTCACAATTTTTGTCTTCCCTTACTTGGTAGGGGTGTGAGTGTGTGCAGGGTTTTCTTACAGTTTTAAGACATAGGTCCCCCTTTGGGTTTCCATTGTAGAGAAATATAGTATTTTATTTGAGATCTCAAACCATTTACATCAGTGGGAAATAGAAAAATTGATGTCTCAAAGC
This sequence comes from Capra hircus, assembly GCF_001704415.2. Classification (NCBI taxonomy): domain Eukaryota; kingdom Metazoa; phylum Chordata; class Mammalia; order Artiodactyla; family Bovidae; genus Capra; species Capra hircus. The sequence continues at coordinate 22,407,861 of NC_030835.1, forward strand.
CTCTATTAAACTGTAGTGAGAAAAGGTAGAAAACCCCTCAATTTAGTTTTGTGCTTGGCAGATTTCATTCCTGACCACAAACAGATATTTATTGAAAATACATACCTCTAACTCCTATTGTCCTCTCAGTAACTTTAGCTTTAAGTGCTGTGGCTTCTAAGATTGTCCTATTTTCACACTGGCATGCTGGATTCTTCTTTAAAGTTTTTCACCCACGTGAAAGGAATGAATTGTTTCACTTGGCAGGAACATAGTATAGAAATAAACAAGATAGATCCTCCTTAGTTATTACACATGGATATTGATGACTGTGCAATTTCAATGAAAAAAATTCCATATGAATATGTCAGAACATATAAAGGAAATTTCTTATCGTAGCGTTCAGTGTCTTCCATAGCTTGTCCCCATATTCATTTAGTTTTATCTCATTTCCCCTTTCACAGCTAGCCGTAATACAGGAAATGGCAGAATTTTAAACTGAGTGTTTTGCAAAAAGTGGCCAAGCGTGATCATCAATGGGCAGTTACATAAGACATCAGGGGAGTCTGTTACCTGCTATGTGAGCAAACGGCACTAACACCAGATGCATGTACTACTATGTATTGGATTCTCCTGAAAGCAGATCCAAAGACTGAGGCCTTTATTCAGGTCATTTTTTTGAGAGGTAATTACTAGCAGCAAGTGTAAAAGAACCTCAAGCATAAAAGAACAGGCAGGAAAGGAGGAACCGATATATTATTGAGGTTGCCACTATAGGCATCAGTTGCTAAAGGACCTCTGAGAAGGGACAGAATGTCTCCCAGAATTGTCTGATCAGTAGATGGAAGCTGCGAATTTTATCCAGTAGCCCCCATCCCCATTGGATGAGGGTGGCTTCTAGTGGTGTTGAGTTTCCGGAACTTGCAGGCTCTTTGTGCTCGACCTGAGAATCTCACAGAGACTTGGAGCAGGCCCTGAGAAGGGATAACAGAATGAAGCATGGAATGCACTCGAGGTGGGATGTCTTTGGAGGACATGGAATTGGCCCCAGGAACAATAGCTGGAGTCAGAGACTGGCCCAGTGGATGAGATGTAAAGCACCAAAGGCCTCTAATGTAGTCTGTAATCATAGCTATGAATGTGATGGTAAATGATCAGAAATTAGTAAGAGAGATGACATGCTAAGGAAAGGGTGGGTTGCTTGCATTAACTGTGCTGTGCTGTTGTTTGCGTGGGGTGGAGGTGCTTTCAAAAGAGAAGATGTCCCTCTGCCTGCTGACTGCATGCTATACCTTAAGGGTATCTCCCACGTCTAACACAAATCACCATTTTCTGGCCTTTTCCTTCTGTCATCTTTTAATTTTTCTGTCTGAATTTTGTTCTTTTTACCTCAAATACCTTTCACTATTTCCATTCTGCCTAAGGAAATCCTATTTCAATCTTTAGCACCATATTCCAGTCACATCAGATGCTTGTGATTTGGGAGGATCTATTTTCTTTGCTCATGATAATCTCTATTCCTAGAATGTGATGTTTGCCAGCTCCAACTCTTAACATCCTAATCAGTTTTTTAAATGAATTGTGTATGTCACATCCTTATAGAAATCTCCGTAACCATGACAGTCAATTGTTTTTTATTTGTTTGCACTTCCTGTAAGATACTCATCAATCTTCGTCTCACTTCCTCCCTAAGTTACCCCATCTCTGTCATTCTGGTATTCCCCAAATTGCCTCAAATGGTGCTTTGCCCTTAGACAGACAACTCAAAATAAATTTGTTACATTGAATGAATATACAAATACCGAAGATTTGTTTTGCTCATTATGCATGGTAGTATTTTGTATCAGATAATTTTAGCCATTTTTCAAGAGAATCATGAAAACATTGGCACAGAACTTATCTGAAAGCATATTTTCCAGTTCTTCTGTCTTGTCCTACTGCATATAATATGTGGTACCCTTTTTCTCATTTATCATATTATGTAGTTAGCAACATGACTTAGAAAAAAAAGCAAAAAATGTGTTCTGAAGTAACAGAACCGGACATGGAACGATGGGCAGGTTCCAAATTGTAAAAGGAGCATGTTAAGGCTGTATATTGTCATGGTGCTTATTTAACTTATAAGCAGAGTACATCATGTGAAATGCCAGGCTGGATGAAACACAAGCTAGAGTCAAGATTGCAGGAAGAAATATCAGTAACTTCAGTTATGCAGATGATGCCACCTTTATGGCAGAAAGCAAAGAGGAACTAAAGAGCCTCTTGATGAAAATGAAAGAGGAGAGTGAAAAACCTGGCTTAAAACTCAGCATTCAAAAAACTAAGATCATGGCATCTAGTCCCATTACTTCATGGCAAATAGATGGGGAAACAGTGGAAACAGTGACAGACTTTATTATCCTGGGGTCCAAAATCACTGCAGATGGTGACTGCAGCCATGAAATTAAAACTCTTGCTCCTTGGAAGAAAAGTTGTGACAAACCTAGATAGTGTATTAAGAAGCAGAGACATAAAGCTATAGTTTTTCCAGTAGTCATGTGAGATGTTGGACCATAAAGAAGGCTGAACATTGAAGAATCAATGCTTTTGAACTGTGGTGTTGGACAAGACTCTTGAGAATCCCTTGGACCGCAAGGAGATCAAACCAGTCAGTCCTAAAGGAAATCAACCCTGAATGTTCATTAGAAAGACTGATGCTGAAGCTACAATACTCTGGCCACCTAATGCATAGAGTTGACTCATTGGAAAAGACCCTGATGCTGGGAAACATTGATTGCAGAAGAAGAAGGGAACAACAGAAGACAAGATGGTTGGATGGCATCACTGACTCAGTGGATGTCAGTTTGAGCAAACTCCTGGAGGTGGTGAGGGATAGGGAAACCTGGGCTGCTGCAGTCCATGTGGTGGCAAAGAGACATGACTAAGTCACTGAACAGCAACAAATTTGCTTTAGTCTAAAAAAATCAAAGAATTTATTCTTTAATTAATAGTAAATCAGCTATACATCAAACCTCAGCTCTATAGATGTTTCAATATTTGTATATGAGATGCTGGATGGAATGAGTAGCAGGGAAAATTAGTTGAAAACTTGAAGAAACAATAATAAAAAAAGGACAAGGGAGTAAATATCTTTAAAATGAAGGATAGACAATGTGGCACCACTGAGGAAAGATGTAGACTAGAGCAAATATATTCAGTCCTGGAAGAAGATTGCTGTAATTATTCAAGTATTTACAAAAACTGGCACAATCTAAGACAATAGTCATTTGTATTACTATCAATTTTTATATGGTAATAAATCAAAATGTAATTTTTTAAAGCATAGGAGGACAATCTAAGTCTGACTTTCTGAGTTTAGTTGTAGATAAGAACACACATCAAAGTCTTTTATATGAGAAACAATCCCTCTTTAAACCTGTCTCAATGTAGTTAATACCAAGCCTTATTTCTTTTTGTGACAACCGAATTACTAGAAACAGGAGTTTATTCCATCTCCATGTCTTCGCTCCCATTCACTCTTCCAACCAGAGCAATAGGGTTCCTGTTCCCACTTTCCACTAAAACTTAATAATCTAGTGGTCAAATCCCATAGAGAAGTCTTGGTTCTTTTAATTTATCTTTAAAATACAATTCTAAACCATTTTATCTTCTTGAAATTCCTGTCAGTCTCTTGATTTCGTTTATTATAATATTTAATGGCACTATCTGGTCCATTAGATTATAAGAAATCCTGTGTTTCCAACTTGACATTTCTCACAATATCTAGCTCTTGGTAGAAATTCTGGGGAAATGTGTTCAGAAATACTTGTTGAAGTGAATGAAATCAAATACATAGAAAAGGAGATTCAACATATCTATAATGTGGGTATTACAATTGTGTTTGGTAGGATAAGTTCATTTGTAGGGCATTGAAACAAATTTATCTGAAAGCATCCCTTTTGAATGTTGATCATTTGATCTCTCTTTCTTGGCCATCATCTCAGTTTCTTTTTAAGGTCCTACTCTTTAATCTACCCATCCATGCCCATATTACTCACAAGTGGTAATATTTTCTAAGATTTTGTTCATGGACATCTCACTGTGAATCTCCCTCTATAGCATTCTGTTCCCCTCCTTGGTTTGAATTACCTGCCATATGTGTGCTGGCTTTCAATCCCATATCTTTAGTGCAAATTTCTCTTGGCCCTCCTTCTATATGTTAATGAAAGAAGAAAAGGATAAAAGGAAGAGAAGGTCATTGAAAACAACTCCACCTCTGAGAGATTTCCTCTACTTTTCTCTTATGTATGTAGAACTAACACCTTATAGTTGCCAGCTAACTTCCAACTTACTGTTGTCTGACTTCACTGGTCTACCCTTTGTGGACATCAAACTGCTCATTCACTTAAGGTCTTTCCCTCTCCTGGAAGCACTTAGCAATCTACACCGTGTGGAAGTAACTGCTCAGTAACTGTTAATTAGTTGCTGTTAGTAATTTACTTTCTGAATGCAAAGCAGAATCTTTCCTTGGGGATCTTCCTATTGCCTTTGTGAAATTGTTGGTAGCCATAAAATTTCACAGTTCTTCTGAGAAAGCACCACTACCTTAGATAAAGGTATTTTCTTCCCCCAAATCTATAACTATTATGGATTTATCCTATAATTGTTAATGGAAGAGAGACAGTGTTTTGTTTTTTCCATGTAACTACATCATTCAACCCCTTAAAGTATATTAATTCTCATGTAATCCAAAACCAGAATAAGTATCTCTTGTTTTTTTTTAATATAAATTTATTTATTTTAATTGGAGGTTAATTACAATATTGTATTGGTTTTGCCATACATCAACATGAATATATAGTAAAATGTAATTTTCACAGAAGGCAAATTAAAGATTCTGTCTGATAGCTATTCATATCTTTGTTTTTATTACATAGGTTATTAAATTAAGTGAAGGAATTGACTAAAAACTTTGGAACCATTCATACTCATTGACATTGTTAATGAAACATTCAAGATATTGTGATCCTTAAAAACTCAATATTATATAAATATAATGCATTAATTTTCCAACTTAGTTTTAAATTTCAGAAAATATCTGCTGAGTAGAATAATTGCCTGATTGTCATTTATAAGCTTACACATAATCTAATTTAAAAGAACTAATTGTAGCAGAATGTTATACTTGTTTAATAATTTAAGGTGTGAGGGCAAGAACAATTAATGCAAACAAAGAAAATTGGACATCAAACTCATTTATTATTCTCCTTGCTCTATTAATCTGTTATCAACAGGCATAATCAGTGATCTAACTTGGTTTAATTACCTTGAAGTCTACAATTTAGCTAATCAAAATTTATCATGAGTTCTTCCTACAAGGTAGAAAACATTTTGTAATTTTGTAATTATGAAAATACATGCTGTACAATGTTGTTTTTACACATGCATAAACATTATAAGAGTGCAATTTCTTTGAGGGAAAAATGGAGTAGTATCACTTATAATTTGACCTCTAGGCTAAGTACAGTTTAAGAAAAAAATAGTAATTTTTGAGAGCAACAAAGCTATTGCTCAATAACTTTTTTTCTTGGATATTTACCTTGTTTCAGCTTTGTAAGTGACACATATACAATCTTAAATATTATGATTTTAAAAGACAGTACAAAAATATATAAAAGGAATTTTGTAATTACAGAGATTGCAAAAATATGAAATAATATGAACCATTTCCTTGGGGGGGAAAATAAAACTGAATTTTTTACTTCTCCTCAGCTCCGTAAGGCTATCATAGATCATGTGTCAGACTCTTTTTTGGATACAACAGTCCCACTTCTGGTTCTCATTGAAGCTGCCAAGAATGGCCGGGAAAAGGAAATAAAAGAATATGTTGCAATATTCCGTGAACACACCAGCAGGCTTGTAGAGGTAAGTGTGCTGGAATTATAACTACTCTAAATCCAAGAGAATAGGGCTCTCATTCTGCATTTATAGCTGAACTGAGCTCAAATACAAACTTTTGACCATTTATAGCAAATGAAACAGAGATGGGCCAAAGTAATATGAAGGTATGTATCTCAAATTGTATGAACTATTCCCCATTGGCTTGCAAAAGGAACAGTTTATTTAGAAAGAATTGTGAAAATATGATGAATATATTTTCTTAATGCATTTTCTTTTCAGAGCTACAAACACACACAAAAAACCTGGTTAAACTTAGCTTTTATCATTACAAATATTTTCTTCATATTCTAATTTAAAAGTATTAGATGCTCTCTCTCATGCCATTTTATTGTTTCTCATCTTTTCATGGTTATGTTACTCCTCAGCCTTTCAAATCATATTCAACTATGAAACATGACTGTAGAATGTAGGATATACAGGGATAGAGAAACACAGAGTAATTAAGTAGAGATAGTGGATTGGTCCATGTCCCAGTAGAGGCAAGAGGAGATGATAATAAAACTATAATCCTCTTCTGCTTGGAAACTAGAGACATATCCCATGTTTTGGGAGGTGGGTTGGCATATGAAGGAGCTATGTAGTGCTGGAAAATGCCTAGAAGACAGATAATGAAATCTGCTATAATAAAGGACATCAGTATTGCAGTCATGGTATAAGAGAAACCCGAGTGGAAGAATGCTCAACACCAGTAAAAAGGTGAGAGTACTCACAAGCCCAGGAACCAGTGGCAGGAAGGGGAAAATGTGGTTAAACTGATTCTCATACTGAACTAGTACCCATTAGTATGACTCTACCAGTTGTTTTTGGCTTGTGTCTAGACTCATTGTCAGTCCCATGCTGTGCTGATTGACTTCCCTGGTGGCTCAGATAATAAAGCGTCTGTCTACAATGCAGGAGACCCAGGTTTGATCCCTGGGTTGGGAAGATCTACTGGAGAAGGAAATGGCAATCCACTCCAGTACTATTGCCTGGAAAATCCCTTGGACAGAGGAGCCTGATAGGCTGCAGTCCACGGGGTCGCAAAGGGTTGGACACGACTGAGTGACTTCATTCATTCATTCATGCTGTGCTGATTATTAAATGTTTTGATTGCCAGAACCTTCCCATATAGGCCATGAACTCTGTGGTGGAACATGTGTTTGGGGGCCCACATTGCTTATCAAACTTGTATTAGAAATAGTCACCACTTGAATTAGAAACACAGCATTCTATACAATAATTACTAAGGTAGAAGACTTTCCCAACATTTTTCATGTGTATCTGCTGGGAAGGAAGTTTCCATGTAACTAGCACTTCCACTATCAACTTTCTGCACCCCAATCCTCACATTTAGAAAATGAAAGGAGTGGATAATAGGTGGTTCCTACGATAATTTCAGCCCTAAAACTGCCCTACCTCCAACTTTGAAATCTTTGAAGTTCCCAAGAATTCTGTGAGACAGGGCAATGGATATAATTCCTGTTGGCCTTATGTGGAAATAAAGTACAAAACCCAGACCAAGCTAATGAAGAGTCAAAGCTGAGCTCCAGGTTTCCTTGAATTTAACTAATCCAGTGAATTGCTTATTATTTATTTATATATTCCTTCTTGTACTCATTCCTCAAATATTTATTAACTATTCCCACAGGAAAATGTTAAAAATTAAAAGGGAGCAGAACAGAAGGAGCAAGTCATTAAAGGCACCAAACTAAATGTTGTCCCTATGAATCATAAACCTTTTGTCTAGAAGTGTGTTTTCTAAGCTGAAGGAACACTAAATTATGAAAGTAACTTTTTAGTGAAAAATTCTGAGAGTAGAAGTTGGTTTCTGCTAATATTTCATCCTTACTCCTATTTTCAGTTTAGTTTCTAATGAGACATAAATCTCTTAAGGTGCTCAACGAGGGACTCCTTGATCACACAGTTTTTGGGGAAAAAGTTCTATTTGTCTTCATGGAGATTTTACATTTCTGAAAAATCCAGATGTAAAGAGACCTCTTTAAAATTTTCCCCAAATCAATTAACCTAATGTATTCTTTCTTGCATAAAACTTATTAGGAAGGTGCTGCCTTCCAGGACCCTTGAGAATGCTATCTTAATTTTATTACAAAATGATAGTTTACTATTCTGTAGATGGAGCTCTAAGAATCTATTTTAAATTTTAAAGGATTTTGAACATTTTATATTTAATGTGAATATGAAACAATAATAGATTTTTGGAATTTTGAGTCACCGAGGGATGGAGAATGGGTCTTATTCAACTCTCTTTGTTCCCTTAACACATTATAATGAGGTTATGTTGGCTTTGGAATGTTCCAGTTCTCATTCTGGTATTACTTAGAAACTTGCCTTCAGTTCCAATAAGGTTTTACTAATTAACAAACATCCTCAAACTTAGTGCTTTAAAACAGTAATTTATTATTTACGATTATTTTCTTATTGATTTGCTTGTTGACTGGGCAGTTCTTATGTAGGGTGTCTCATGTTCTTGTTGTCAACTGTTGGTTGGAGATGAAGCCCTTCAAAGGTTTGACTAGGCTAGACATCCAAGATGGTACATTCACAAGTCTGAAAGTTCATGCTATCTGTCAGCTGGGAGCTTAGCTGTGGTTGTTGACTGGAGCACAAACCTATATACAGCCTTTCCATGTGGCTTCAGCTTCTTGCAGCATAATTTCTAGGTTCTGAGATGAGAAGTCCCAAGAGCAAGTCAGAAACAGGAAGTAGAGCTGACATTCCCTTAATGTCTGGGCCCAGAAGTTGATAGAGTACAGTTTCCACGGTAGTTTATTGGCTGAAGTGCTCACAGGGCCTGCCCAAACACAGAGGGATAGGAGGGGGCATGAGACTCCACCTCTGGCTGGAAGGAGCAGCATAATATTTGTGACCACCTTTAATCTACCCTTCTCTCCTCAGGGCTTTATTTGCTTCAGCTGTAAATGAAGGTTAAACAAAATAACAACCAAGGTCACTACCAGTTTCTAACATTGTAAGATCTGACACATTGCAAGAGAGACAGTCTTACTGTTCTAAGAGATAAAGACGTAGAAGAAAATGAAAATGGTTTTTAAGTATACTGCTTGAACACTGGGTTGTTTATATATATCAAGAGTTGGGCGGCAGGGTGGGGGAGAAGGAGCGCTGCATTTATCTCCTGTGAAAATCCTTTTTTTGAAAGGAGCTGTCTAACCAAAGCAACAGAGAAAATCATCATTAATTTACTACAAACATTGAGACAGAAGTGTCTGGGGCAGAGTCTGAGTACATAAGACAGCTCAAATATATCATTTTCAGAGGATATTGTGAGTTCACTTTGTATAGGTTGCTTGCCAGTCTTACCACCTCCTTTTTCCTTACCACTGCCTCTATACAGACATGCACATATACCCATCTTGTTTCCAAGCTGGGTTATCTGACATAGCAGGGCAAAAGTCTTAGATTCTAAATGACTTCAAGAAAAACTATTTTCAGTCTGTCTGGGTTTTGATACCTCAACTCTGTCAGAGAAATCTGCAATCTAAACGTGAACTTGTTGAGGGAAGTCTTAAATGTGAGAAAAAAAAAAAATGTCCATTTTTAAAGAATTCCTGTCAGATCTTTGGAGAAAAACTCCATGCTGTTTAAAGGAATGCTTTAGATAATGGCTAACTTGTAACTTCTACGAAAGGAATAGTAAAAATGTAGAACTGAAGATGAAGGAAAAAAAAAACACACACACACAAAATGGTAAGAAATTCTATGGGAAATATGTAGAAAACAAAAAATATTCAGAGCATTGGAGAAAGAAATAGGAATGAGAAGCAGAGTGACCAATAAATTAGGCCTAAACATCCTCATTCTCTAGTGAAGTCATGTCTATTTTATTATTTAGTAAGTAGTAAGTTTAGTATAAGTCTAATATAAAATGTGTGTTTTATGTTGTAAGTTTAATATAAAATGACCATGGGTGAAATGAAGGTTAAAAACTATGGGCAGTTTCAGTAACTGGAGAACTTAGATCCTTGTGGCTAATATTTTCTTAATGTTGAAGTAAGTAACTATTATGCAAAGCTTTCCTACTTTGAACATCCCAGTTAGTCTGTGTTTTTAAACCCATCAAGACACCATAGGAATGAGAGGCAGGAGTCAAGAGGCTGACATTTTAAATATGATTAGCAATTAATACAAATGCGCTCATTGAATTGTGCTCCACAGCACTGATGACGTCTTAGCACACCGTTAACTCTACTGGCTGCCACCAATCATACTATTAAACAGGAAGTTTAAAATACTAATTTTACCTTAAAAATAAAAATATTCAGTAATTCTTGGGATTTTATTTCTTATCGCTTTAAACCTTCTCTAATAGCAAAATCTATAAACTAGTTCTCAATCTATCTGTCTTGAATGAAGAAACACATTCCTAAAACCAATGCAGTCTTCTTTCTCTCTGAAAAGTTGACTGAAGAGTTCCAGTAACTGGACTTGAGATATACGCCTGATCCCAATTATTTAGTAGCGTCCCTTTCTACTCTATTGTACAAGGATGCTTTAAAATAATACTTCACAGTGATAATAGCAAGTGCCTTTGCTCAGTTCAGTTCAGTTCATTTCAGTCGCTCAGTCGTGTCTGACTCTGTGACCCCATGAATCACAGCACGCCAGGCCTCCCTGTCCATCACCAACTGCCGGAGTTCACTCAGACTCACGTCCATCGAGTCAGTGATGCCATCCAGCCATCTCATCCTCTGTCGTCCCCTTCTCCTCCTGCCCCCAATCCCTCCCAGCCTAACCAGGCATTATAAACCCTGCTCCAGATCTCCTTCAGAAGGAATTTGTAACAATTTGATAACATCTTTTAAGAATTTTGCCCACTTCAGAGATACAGTTTGTAACTTTAATGTGGTAATATAACTATTGTTCAAAACCATGCTGCTGCTGCTGCTGCTGCTGCTAAGGTGCTTCAGTCATGTCCGACTCTGTGACCCCATAGATGGCAGCCCACCAGGCTCCCCTGTACCTGGGATCCTCCAGGCAAGAACACAGGAGTGGGTTGCCATTTCCTTCTCCGATGCATTAAAGTGAAAAGTGAAAGTGAAGTCACTCAGTCGTGTCCGACTCTTAGTGACCCCATGGACCGCAGCCTACCAAGCTCTTCTGTCCATGGGATTTTCCAGGTGAGAGTACTGGAGTGGGTTGCCATTGCCTTCTCTGCAAAACCATACTATTATATATTAAATTAAGGCATTGATTTTATAATGGCTATTATTTAATTTTTCTCTAAAATTAAATCTTAAACATTCCACCATTATTCTTTTTGGTTGTATTACTATTTGTTTTCAGCAAGTAAATCATGCAGAACACTATGCTTGCTACCAACTGAATGGTAAAATCTCCTGTTTGTTCCATGGATATTATCATATTAATTATTTCTAAGCATGACAGTGTTAATAATCTAGGCCTAAAAATTTCCTGTGAATTAGTGAAGTTTCTTGATGTGAAAAGCCAGCTTCGTCAGTGCTTTGACTTACTCATCAAAAATTCATCTGTCTTGATGTACCTTATTTTAGTAAGTTTCATGGGAGCCTTTCATCAAAAAGGAAAAAGTGGGTGGACATTTAATTATAATACTTCCCTCCAACCTACAAAGCTGATTGTTCCCACTCACAAAATGGCAAGCCGGATTTAGCAAAGCCCCAGTGCCAAGAGAGAAGACTTTAGAGGGGACTCTAGCTGTTTGCAAGAAGTGCTCGTTGCTATCAGCTCTACTAATATTGTTGCATTTTGACAGAATGCTGTTCAAATGTCGCACAATGCTTTAATTGATCATCTGTTATAAAATAAGGATATGTTTGGATATAAATAAATCAGGCTTTTAGAGTCCTATCCCATTCTTCCTCCTTTCCACCCCTCAAGAAAAAAAGAAAAAGAACAAACTGATATTTACACTTGTACAAAAACTAACAACTGTTCTCAGTGAGTATCTTGGCAGCGCTCCTCTTTTGGTGGTGAGGGGATATCATAGCTAAGTCAGAAATGTTTTTGCTTATATGGAATAGAGCACACAGGTGTGACTGCCCACTCCCTGGATTAGAAACTGCTCAGCATTGTAACCTTCTTTTAGCTAAAAGACATGATGAACTTGATTCTTAAAACCTATCCTGAAAGCATGGTGAGTGACCTTTCCATATTTTATTTTATTTATTATTATTATTTTTATTTTTTAAAATTTTTATTTTTACTTTATTTTACTTTACAATACTGTATTGGTTTTGCCATACATTGACATGAATCCACTATGGGTGTACATGCGTTCCCAAACATGAACCCCTCTCCCACCTCTCTCCCCATAACATCTCTCTGGGTCATCCCAGTGCACCAGCACCAAGCATGCTGTATTCTGCATCAGACATAGACTGGCGATTCAATTCTTACATGATAGTATACATGTTTCAATGCCATTCTCCCAAATCATCCCACCCTCTCCCTCTCCCTCTGAGTCCAAAAGTCCACTATATTTTCTATTCATGATCTTTGGAATATAGGGAAAGATTAGTAAGACAATTAGAGATAAGTCGGAGACTTTCCATAACAAATACAGGTATTTTTGAATGGAATACAGTGTTTTGGAATTAAAAGGAGAAAGAAAATTATGTGAGATTGGTTTGGAAATTCAGCATGAAGTTAGCAATATTTACATTAAACCTTGAAAACTAGTCAGAATTTGGATTTGAAAAACTAGAACTCTGAGTGGAGATACAGCATAAATAAAGGCACAATTCTCATCCCTGTGTTGCAAGAATATAGTAGAAATGAAATCTAGATTATTAAATTGGTAGTGTAAAGTAAGTTAGTGGTAGTTCATGAATAGCCTTGAATATTTGAATGCCAGGGTGAAGAAATTAAGATTTCATCTTAGAGAACTGGATCCAGCAAGTTGCTTGTCACCAGGGAAGGCTCTAAAGGGAAGTCATATTGTATATGGGCAATTTTGCATCCAAACATAAAAATTTCTCCCCTTAATAACTGATTCAAATCTCATGAACATAAACTGTCATTTAAAAATAACTGCATCTAAAACCTAATTTATTATCATACATTAAATAGAAAGAAGAAACTTAGTTGTAATGATGAAATTGGAATAGACAAATATCTCAAGACTTAATGGTATCCAATAGAAACAGAAGCCAGGCCACATACATAATTTTAAATTTCCTAGTAGGCATTCTAATTATAAATAGGTAAACTAATTTTAATGATGCTTTATTTAATCCAGTACAGTCTATTATTATTTTGATATATAATTAATATAAAAACTATTGATGAGACATCTTTTTTTGTACTAAGTCTTAGAAATCTGGTGTATATTTACACTTAAGGCCTATCTTTACTAGCCATATAATAAGGGCAAAATAGCCACAAGTGGCTCATGGCAATGTTTTAGACAGTGCAGTTCTAGACAAATGATTAGCAATTGAGGACAGGAGTATATTCATTCATTACCTGATTCATTTAAAATGTGTTCATTCATTCATTACCTGATCCATTTAACATGTGTTCCCTATGTGTGCTGGATTCCTGACAATACTATCTAGAGCCTTCGTTTTTGTTTCTCTGGCTGGATATACAAGTAAGTGAAACATTCAATAAATCATTGTTGAATGAATTAGTGTATAAAAAAGTAGTTGAATGTCCATTAATCCTAGGAAATCTTTAAAGATTGTAACAGTATGACTTACTAGTAAAAAGTGAAATATGAAGACTTTCTTGATATTCTTTGGAAAGTTGCTCAGTATCTCATGTCTGACCTGTGAAGGGCATTCAGTTCAGTTCAGTTACTCAGTCATGTCCAACTCTTTGTGACCACCAGGACTGCAGCACACCAGGCTTCCCTGTCCATCACCAACTCCCGGAGCTTACTCAAACTCATGTCCATAGAGTCGGTGATGCCATCCAACCATCTCATCCTCTGTCATCCCCTTCTCCTCCTGCCTTCTATCTTGCCCAGCATCAGGGTCTTTTCCAGCGAGTTAGCTCTTCACATTAGGTGGTCAAAGTGTTGGAGTTTTAGCTTCAACATCAGTCTTTCCAATGAATATTCAGGACTGATTTCCTTTAGGATGGACTGGTTGGATCTCCTTATGATCCAAGGGACTCTCAAGAGGGTTCTTCAACACCACAGTTCAAAAGCATCAATTCTTCAATCCTCAGCTTCTTTATAGTCTGACTCTCACATCCATTCATGACTACTGGAAAAACCATAGCGTTGACTAGATGGACCATTGTTGGCAAAGTAATATCTCAGCTTTTTCATATGCTGTCTAAGTTGGTCATAGCTTTTCTCCCAAGGAGCAAGTGTCTTTTAATTTCATGGCTGCAATCACCATCTACAGTGATTTTGGAGCCCAAAAAATTAAAGTCTGTCACAGGTTCCATTGTTTTCTCATCTATTTGCCATGAAGTGATGGGACTGGACATGTTGATCTTAGTTTTCTGAATGTTGTGTTTTAAGCCAACTTTTTCACTCTCCTCTTTCACTTTCATCAAGAGGCTTTTTAGTTCCTCTTCGCTTTCTGCCATAAGGGTGGTGTCAGCTGCATATCTGAGATTATTAATATTTCTCCCGGCAATCTTGATTCCAGCTTGTGCTTCATCTAGCCCAGCATTTCTCATAATGCACGCTGCATATAAGTTAAATAAGCAGGGTGACAATATACAGCCTTTATGTACTCCTTTCCTAGTTTGGAACCAGTCTGTTGTTCCATGTCCAGTTCTAACTGTTGCTTCCTGACCTGCATACAGATTTCTCAAGAGGCAGGTCAGGTGGTCTGGTATTCCCATCTCTTTCAGAATTTTCCACATTTTGTGATCCACACAGTCAAAGGCTTTGCTGTAGTCAATAAAGAAGAAGTACATGTTTTTCTGGTATTCTTTTGCTTTTTTGATGATCCAACAGATGTTGGCAGTTTGATCTCCGATTCCTTTGCTTTTTCTAAATCCCACTTGAACATCAGGAGGTTCACAGTTCACATACTGTTGAAGTCTGTCTTGGAGAATTTTGAGCATTACTTTGCTAGCATGTGAGATGAGTCCAATTGTGCTGTAGTTTGAGAATTCTTTGGCATTGCCTTTTTTGGGGATTGGAATGAAAACTGACCTTTTCCAGTTCTGGGGCCACTGCTGAGTTTTCCAAATTTGCTGGCATTTTGAGTGCAGCTCTTTCACAACATCATCTTTTAGGATTTGAAATAGCTCAACTGGAATTCCATCACCTCCACTAGCTTTTTTTTTTTAGCCTTTTTTCCTAAGGCCCACTTGACTTCACATTCCAGGATGTCTGTCTCTAGGTGAGTGATCACATCATCATGGTTATGTGGGTCATGAAGATCTCTTTTGGATAATTCTTCTGTGTATACTTGTCACCTCTTCTTAATATCTTCTGCTTCTGTTAGGTCCATAGCATTTCTGTCCTTTATTGAGCCCATCTTTGCATGAAATGTTCCCTTGGTATCTCTAATTTTCTTGAAGAGATCTCTAGTCTTTCCCATGTTATTGTTTTCCTCTACTTTTTTACACTGAACTTTGAAAAAGGCTTTCTTATCTCCTGTTCCTATTCTTTGGAACTCTGCATTCAAATGACATGCTCCATTGTAAAGTGAAGATAATAGTAAGATTGAAAATGTTGACACATTAAAATGCCACATAATGTGGACAGTTTTATTGGGTGTCTTCTTCCCTTCCTTCTCTTTTAACATTTTTTTTTGTTCCCAAAAATCTTATCTGGAAAGAGCTTACTTGAATCTCCAAAATCCTGATGAGCAATGAAAATTTCCTTTTAGAAAATTCATTTTATAAGGTAATTTCAAATATACTGTAGTTGTTGAATGTATACAACTTCCAGATACAGATACAAGTGTTTTTCAGGAGCATTAACAGGTGAAAAATAGGCATGTGCAAAAATATCTTGTGCTGAAGTTGTATACTCAATATTTTGGTGTATAATTAATTAATACAAAACTTCTCTGAAACTGAAAACTTCCCCATATTACTCTCCATGATTGTATTTGGCCAAAAGTTAACAAGCAAACATGCTGACAATTACTGATGAATAATCTGAGACCTAGAAGCCACCAAACTTTTTTTTTTTTAATCAATAGTCTGATTATGCAAGTTGGAGATAATCTGATTTTTATTTAATCAATTCACTGTTCCACTCAATTAATAAAAAATAGAGAGAGTCCCTACAATGTGATCTATAGAGGTCATTTATACAGATTCCTGCTGTTTAAAACTGGTTTCATTTTTATCTTTTGTGTTTTAAAATGTATGGGTTTGACTCACCTGCTTAGGTGACTTTAGCAAATTAATTAGCCTCTATGGAATTCAATTTAATTATCCATAGATGGAAAACAAAGGATTAAATAATCTTTTACTGACATTTAAAATTCTAGAAACCAGCAAGAAGAGGTTTTTTTTTTTTGTCTGTTTTTTATGCATAGATAACTTGGATGAAGTTAAATAAAGTTTGGAAGGGTGGTTATTTTATGGATTTCATAGGATAAAAGTGACTTTTTTTAGTAATAAGAAGAGAAAAACAAGGGAAGAAAATAAAGGAAAATAAATTATTCAGCAATCTGTACCAGTGTCATGCAAAGAACTTTATACTCATTTAGTTCAGTTCAGTTCAGTTCAGTCACTCAGTCATGTCTGACTCTTTGCGACACCATGAATCAGCACGCCAGGCCTCCCTGTCCATCACCAACTCTCTGAGTTCACTCAGACTCACGTCCATCGAGTTCAGTGATCCAGCCATCTCATCCTCTGTTATCCCCTTCTCCTCCTGCCCCCAATCCCTCCCAGCATCAGAGTCTTTTCCAATGAGTCAACTCTTCTCATGAGGTGGCCAGAGTACTGGAGCTTCAGCTTTAGCATCATTCCTTCCAAAGAAATCCCAGGGCTGATCTCCTTCAGAATGGACTGGTTGGATCTCCTTGCAGTCCAAGGGACTCTCAAGAGTCTTCTCCAACACCACAGTTCAAAAGCATCAATTCTTCAGCGCTCAGCCTTCTTCACAGTCCAACTCTCACATCCATACATAACTACTGGAAAAACCATAGCCTTGACTAGATGGACCTTTGTGGACAAAGTAATGTCTGCTTTTGAATATATGTCTAGGTTGATCATAACTTTTCTTCCAAGGAGTAAGCATCTTTTAATTTCATGGCTGTATTCACCATCTGCAGTGATTTTGGAGCCCAGAAAAATAAAGTCTGACACTTCATGGGGTTCTCAAGGCAAGAATACTGAAGTGGTTTGCCATTCCCTTCTCCAGTGGGCCACATACCTCATATTAATGCTCACAATATGATTGAGAAAGATATTTTATTACCATTTTGCTGATAAGGAAACTGTTGCTGGAAGAAATGAAGCAACTAGCCTAATGTCACACATCTAATAAATGGCAGAGTAGGGAATCAACTTGGTTTTATCAATAGCAGGGATTAAACAAATAAAGGTAGCACAACAAATTTAAAAATAGTGAACCCAGGTTTTACTCATTTAATCCCTTGATGGTGAGGGCAGAAACCCTTCTGAATGCCTTTTAGATGAGAGATCTGCCAGTAAGTGGATCAAGTTGCAAAAGTTCCAAGAGTTGACTTCATATTTTTTTTTCCTAAGAATCTCTAATCTTATTCCGCCTTCCTTAGCTAGAGAAGCAGAAAGTCAGAAGCACACGTTTACACTCGTGAAATACTTCTGCATTCAGGTGTTCTTCATAACTCTTGGTTAACTATTTAGCTTTGTGGTTAGTCCAGGATATAAGACCTAAATGAGATCACTACAGGTAGTTCATTTGTAAGGTGATTTTCCAGAACTTGAAATATATTTTGACTTATAATCAGTGTTATTTACACTATTTAGCATTCTTAGTCTACAAAAGCCTATTAAATTAAAACTTGCAGAGCACTGTATTAGAAGTATTCTTCCTAACGTAAATATGCATTTAGAGGTGTCCCCTTTACTTAGTCCCTTTGCAGCCTTGTGGTGCAGAGCATCACTAAGGTAGGGGCAGAAAATTCAGATGTTTACAGTGGAGGACAAGCTAGTAATGAAGGTAAGGGTTCCGTGGGATGGGCCTCTGATGAAATGGAGGAGATAAACCTAATGTAAATGACTGGCCTCACTCATCTTTGGTCAGGTATTGGTATGCATAAATGCAGATCCTGGATTCTGACATTATAATTTCTTAAAAGAACCGAGAAATACAGATTTCAATGTAAAATTCTTTTAATTTCTAGGTGTAGATAACTAAATCACTTTAAAACAAAATTAAAGCAAAACTAGAATTTCATCATTTGTGCCAATATATAATGCCAGAGACAAGTAGATTTTCAGTCTCTGCTCTAGGTCAAGTTTTGAAAGACAAGCTTTAGCAAGAAGTATTTTTGTAGGAAATGTAGATAATATCTGGAGAATGTCCTGATGTTAAGAATTGGGTATTGAAGCTAGGTAGTAAAATATGGAAAGAAGTTGTTGTTTAGGGAAGTGGGTTCATTTCCATTTTCTTTCCTCTAGTAATTAATTTTTGAAATAGGAGGTAAATTGAAAAGGGTTAAGAGCTCAGAGAAGATAAGATTTCCTCTTATCATCTCTGTTGCTTGGAAGCAATTCTAGGGTAGAAATGGGAGACATAAAGGGGGATCTTGGCGAAGGGCATTTCATATGTACGTTAAACCCAGTTAACATAACTTGTGTATGTTCAACACATTTCTTTTATAAGAAATCAGTTAGCCTGACACTTTCTGCAAAAGGAAGTGTTATATTTGATGCTTTTTAAAAAAATGCTCCCATTTGAGTTAAATTTACTGAAAATTGAGTCAAATTTACTTTGCGTTCCTTTGATGACTTTGTCTATAGTATAAGGAACATGAAAAGAGACTTGAGGTTTCTAGATCATTCCTTGACAGTTTTGGAAATTATGCATGGAATTCCAAAAGAAAGGCAGAACATCTTTAGAGGGTTTGAATTTTGTGCTTTGAATCAGTCTGTTAAATGACTGCTACAAATTCTCTTTCTCCTTCCCCCATCTTTCTTTCACTTAAACTCTCCTTCTCACTCTTTCACTCCAACTATAGCTATAGTCAAATTATTATTCATTGTGTCAAAGGAGAACATCTAGTTGTTTTAATTTTCCTTTGCTAGCAACATGATGTCTAAAGAGTTGGCATTATGTTTGCAAAAAGACATCTATCCTCAAATAAGTATTTTTTTAAGGCATGAGCTGTGCTGGTGCTGGGGGTTCAATCACAGACAGAAAAAGATAGACTTTGCCCTGTTGGAGCTTATTGTCAAGGTGGCAGTAAATGTTAATTGTGTATGGTTGTGATAATGATGTGGATGAACTACTATGTTCTATGAGGACATTTATGGTTATTGGGTAGGTTTAGGATAAAAACATTACATGTTTGGAGAACTGTCTTCTAAGCTGTCAACATAAAAGGATTTTTTGTTTAAAAGTCAGATTAGGGCCTTCCCTGGTAGTCCAGTGGTTAAGACTCTGCACTTCATGCAGGGGGCACAGGTTTTATCCCTGGCCAGGGGGCTGAGATCCCACATGCCAGGCAGTGAAGAAGTTAAATACATAAATAAAACTGTCTTTAAAAAAAAAGTCAAATTAGGCAAAGAAGAAGTAGAAAGAAGGGTATTTTAGAGATAGAATTGGACTGGCACTTTAATTCGCCAGAAATAAGCAGTGTAGATTTCTTATATGGTACAGAGAGTTGTATGGTACCTGCATGTTTAACTTAATAAGAAATTGTCAAACTTTTTTTTTTCTAAAATGGCTATTTTGCCTTCCCTCCAGCAATGTGTACAATTTCCAGTTGCTCCATATCCTTGCCAGTACTTGGTATTGTCAAAGTTTTTGTTTTGCCATTCTAATGTATTTAATTATTTTATTATGCTTTTAATTTGCGTTTCCCTAATTACTCATGATATTGAATATCATTTTTATGATAAAATTATAAAGATATAATTTTACCTATTAAAATTTTACCTATTAAATTTTACCTATTAAAATTACCGATTAATTTTGCCTATTAAAATATATACATTCCAGTGATTTTTAGAATATTCAGAGTTGTACAACCATCACAATCAATTTTAAAGCATTTTTATCTCACCTTAACTAGATAATCACTAATTTACTTTTTGTCTCTGTAGATTTGCCTTTTCTTGATGCTATGTATAAGTGAAATCAAACAACATGTGGCCTTTTGTGACTGGCTTCTTTCACTCAGCATGATGTTTTCAAGTTTCATCATGGGTAGCAGGCACCAGTACTTCACTCCCTTTTAGGGCTAATTCTGTGTGTGGGTATATCATGATTTATTTGTTTATTCATAAGTTATTGGGCATTGGGCTCTTTCTACCTTTTGGCTATTATTTGTAATTTTAATGAACATTTTTATACAGGTTTTTGTGTGGGCATATGTTTTTATTTCTCTTGGGTGCATACCTAACAGTGGAATTCCTGGGTCATGTGATGACTCTATATTTACCACATGTGATAATCCTGTATTAACCATTTGAGAAACTGCCAGGTCCTTTTCTAGTGGTACCAGGCTCTACCATTTTACATGCCTACCATCAGTGTGTGAGGGTTTCAGTTCTACTCATCCTTGTCAACACTTATTGTTTGCCTTTGATTATAGTCATCCTAGTGGATATATCTCATTGTTGCTTTGATTTGCAATTCCCCCATGGCAAATTATGTTACATGTAATTTCATTTGCTTATTGCTTACTTGTATATATATCTAGGTAAATATTAGTTTAAATCTTTGACTCATTTTGCAAATTGAATTGTTATCTTTTTATTATTGAGATATAGTAGTTCTTTCTATTGGAGAAGGCAATGGCAACCCACTCCAGTACTCTTGCCTGGAAAATCCCATGGACGGAGGAGCATGGTAGGCTGCAGTCCATGGGGTCACCAAGAGTCGAATACGACTGAGCGACTTCACTTTCACTTTTCACTTTCATGCATTGGAGAAGGAAATGGCAACCCACTCCAGTGTTCTTGCCTGGAGAATCCCAGGGACAGGGGAGCCTGGTGGGCTGCTGTCTCTGGGGTAGAACAGAGTCGGACACGACTGAAGCGACTTAGCAGCAGCAGTTCTTTCTATATTCTAGAGGCAAGTCCCTTATTGGATATGTAATTTGTAAAGTTTTCTTCCATTTTGTGTGTTGTCTTTTCATTTCTTGATGGTACCCTTTGAAAGTCAAAAGTTTTAAATATTGACAAAGTTCTGTTGACCTCTTTTTTTATTTTGTTCTTTGTGCATTTGGCTTCATACTAAGAAACCATTAACTAATTTAAAATTACAAAGATTTGAACTTATGTTTTATTCTAGGAGTTTTATAGATTTATATTTATGTATTAGATTAGCTTTGAATTAGCTTTCAGTTATGGTATTGCATATACAAGAAAAATCTAATATTATTAGTTTTTTGCAGTCTCCTGGTTGCTCAGTGATAAAGAACTTGCCTACAATACAGGAGATGCAGGTTTGATCCCTGCGTTGGGAAGATGGGTCGAGTAAGAGTCAGACATGACTTATCAATTGCTAACAACAACAAATTCATTAGTTCCAGAACCATTTGCTGAAAAGGCTACTATCTTCTAATTGAACCCTGTAAATCAATAGACTATAAATAAGAGTGTTTATTTCTTGACTCAGTTCTATTCCATTGATCTGTATGTCCATTATTATGTCAGTACCACTCTGTCTTAATTGCTGTAGCTTTGTTGTAAGTTTTAAAATCAGAAAATGTGAGTCCTTCTCCAATTTTGTTATTTGTTTTTCAATATAGTTTTGGCTATTATGAGTTGTTTGAATTTCCATATGAATTTTGGGATAAGTATGTCATTCCTGAGAAAAAAATATGTGGAATTTTGATAGGGATTATGTTGAATGTTAACAATGTTAAGTCTCCTGATCCATGAATGTGAAATGGAAATGTCTTTCCATTTACTTAGATCTGCTGTAATTTATTTCAACAGATTTTGGCAATTTTCAGCATATAAGTTCGCACTTATTTAGTTATTCCTAGCATTTTATTCCTTTTGATGCTATTATACATGTTCAGTTCTGTTCAGTTGCTCAGTCGTGTCTGAGTCTTTGCGACCCCATGAATCATAGCACGCCAGGCCTCTCTGTCAATCACCAGCTCCCGGAGTTTACTCAAACTCATGTCCCGCCGAGTCAGTGATGCCACCCAGCCATCTCATCCTCTGTCGTCCCCTTCTCCTCCTGCCCCCAATCCCTCCCAGAATCAGAGTCTTTCCCAATGAGTCAACTCTTCATATGAAGTGGCCAAAGTATTGGAGTTTCAGCCTCAGCATCAGTCCTTCCAATGAACACCCAAGACTGATCTACTTTAGAATGGACTGGTTGGATCTTCTGGCAGTCCAAGAGACTCTCAAGAGTCTTCTCCAACACCACAGTTCAAAAGCATCAATTCTTCAGGTGCTCAGCTTTCTTCACAGTCCAACTCTCACATCCATACATAACCACTGGATAAACCATAGCCTTGACTAGACAGACCTTTGTGGGCAAAAAATGTCTCTGCTTTGAATATGCTATCTAGGTTGGTCATAACTTTCCTTCTGAGGAGTAAGCGTCTTTTAATTTCATGGCTGCAATCACCATCTGCAGTGATTTTGGAGCCCCTCAAAATAAAGTCTGCCACTGTTTCCACTGTTTCCACTCTTTCCCCATTATTTCCCATGAAGTGATGGGACCGGATGCCATGATCTTCGTTTTCTGAATGTTGAGCTTTAAGCCAACTTTTTCACTCTCCTCTTTCACTTTTATCAAGAGGCTTTGTAGTTCCTCTTCACTTTCTGCCATAAGGGTGGTATCATCTGCATATCTGAGGTTATTGATATTTCTCCCAGCAATATTGATTCCAGCATGGGCTTCATACAGCCCAGCATTTCTCATGATGTACTCTGCATATAAGTTAAATAAGTAGGGTGACAATATACAGCCTTGATGTACTCCTTTTCCTGTTTGGAACCAGTCTGTTGTTCCACGTCCAGTTCAAACTGTTGCTTCCTGACCTATATACAGGTTTCTCAAGAGGCAAGTTTCTCAAGAGGACTCTTTTGTTGACCATGATAGCTACTCCATTTCTTCTAAGGGATTCCTGCCCACAGTAGTAGATATAATGGTCATCTGAGTTAAATTCACCCATTCCAGTCCATTTTAGTTCACTGATTCCTAGAATGTTGACGTTCACTCTTGCCATCTCCTGTTTGACCACTTCCAATTTGCCTTGATTCATGGACCTAACATTCCAGGTTCCCATGCAATATTGCTCTTTACAGCATTGGACCTTGTTTCTATCACCAGTCACATCCACAACTGGGTATTGTTTTTACTTTGGCTCCATCCCTTCATTCTTTCTGAAGTTATTTCTCCACTGATCTCCAGTAGCATATTGGGCACCTACTGACCTGGGGAGTTCCTCTTTTGGTATCCTATCATTTTGCCTTTTCATACCATCCATGGGGTTCTCAAGGCAAGAATACTGAAGTGGTTTGCCATTCCCTGTTATATATGTTATCATTTATTTCTCTTTTTTTTAGATTTTTTTTTTTGCAGTATATTGAAATACGGTATTTTATGTGAATTGACCTTGCATCCTGAAACTTTGCCCAGCTTATTTATTAGTTATAATAGGTTGAGTAAGTTTGTGTGTACTGCTTAATATTTTCTATATATAAGATCATTTATCTGAGAATATAATTATTATGTCTTTTCAAATATAGTTGACTTTAATTGCATTTTTAATGCCAAGTTCTTTAGATATTATTTTTTTCCCATCTGTATATCTTCTTTAGCGATGTGCCTATTCAAATATTTTCCCTATTTTTTAAAATTGAGTTATTTACTTATTTTTGTGCTGTTTTAAATATATATGTATTCTATATATATGTATTTGAATACAAATCCTTTGGTATTTGTATGATTTTTGTGTTATAAATGTTTTTTCTTATATATGTTCTTTGTCTTTGTAATATCTTCATAGTATCTTCTTTAAGGTGGAACTTTAAAATTCGGGTGAAGTCAAAGCTATCAATATTAGTAAACATGGATGTTGATTTTGTGTTTTATATAAGCAACTTTTGTATAAAGTTTTTATTTTACCCAGAGTTACAAAGATTTTCTTTTATATTTTCTTCTGTGAGTTTTATAATGTTTAGTTTTTACACTTGAGTTTTTATTCCATTTTGAGTTAATTTTTGTATATTGTGCAAGGAAGGGGAAAAGAGTTATTTATTTATTGTATATGGATGTCCAACTTTTTCAGCATAATTTTTCCATTGAATCATATTTGCTCTGTGTTAAATATCAGTTGACCTATATTGTGGGTATACCTGCACTTTATCTATTCTATTCCATTGCTCTATGTGTCTGCCTTTTACCAATACCCCAGTGTCTTTAAAATTACAACTTTATAGTAAGTCTTGAAGTCAGATGTTGTGAGTCCTCTAACATAGTTCTTAAAAAAAAAAGTTCCAGCTACTTTACTTCCTTTGTCTTTGTGTATAAAATGCTATATTATCCCTTCAATACCTACAAAACTGTTGCTGGGTTTAAGATTGAAATTGCATTGAATCTATAGATCAGTACACAAAGAATTGACATCTTGAAAATACTGATTCTTCCAGTTCATGGAGATGATATATATCTCCCATTATTTCTGCTATCTTTGATTTTTTTCATCAGGATTTTGTAGTATTTAACATCCAAATATTTTAAATTACTATTTAAAAATTCTTAAAATTTTCTTACATTAAATTCTCAAAAATTACATTATAGTCTTAAAAAATTTATACATTAAATTATAAGATTTTCCACTTATTTTATTAATTTGTGTGTATATTATGTATGTGTGTGTTTTTTTGTGAGAATTCCAGAAAGCTTGCCTATTAATTAGCTGGCCATATTTGGAAACTAATTTAAGTAGAAAGTTTGGTGCTGTGTTTAATAATAAAACCTGTATGAATTTTAGAAGGTAGTATAGACTAATGTAGTGGGAAAGAACATAGAATCAAACAAATCATGACTTCAATATCACTTATTTAGCTTCACTCAGCTTCAAATTTCTCATTAGGAACATGGATTTAATAGCATACTTATTTTGTGAGAATTCAGTGAAGTAAGTCAAGTAAAGCCTTTATGACAATATGAAAAGCTACACACTATGTGATTTCAACTATATGGTATTGTAATAGAGGATTTTTAGAACAGTGTAAATACTCTGTATGATGCCGTAATGATTGATCACATTCTACATAGAATGTGCAACACCATGAGTGAGCCATAATGTAAACTATGATTTATATTATGGTTTGTATGATATATGTCACTGAAGGTTCATAAGTTGTAAAAACACAAAAGTACCACTCAAGTGAGGAATGTTGATAATGGGAGAGGCTACAACAAGTCTTGGGAAAATGAAGAGATCTGAGGAATCTGTGTCTATGTGTGTGTGTACAAGTTTATCTATCTGGGCAACCCCGGATATGAGCTAGACTGTATTTGAAGACCGGCATGAATAATAACTCAGTCTGAGCTCGAGTCTGAGCTTCCATTTCACTTTACTGCTGAATCAGCAAATAAGTAGTATAAATGATGTATATACTATATAATGATATTAGTAAGGAGATAGGTCATTTCAGTGTCTCTTCCATTCATTCTGGAGACAAGCCTGAAATGAGGTGGTCAATGCTCTGTATGAGATGAGAATCTGCCAGATTGGAGGAGCTTCGAGCTATGGCCTGGATGCATTTTGCACCACAGTGTTTGCAAGAATCTACCTACTACCATCTGTATAGTCAAAGCCACGGTTTTTCCAGTAGTCATGTATGGATGTGAGAGCTGGACATTGAAAAAAGGCTGAGTGCCGAAGAATTGACACTTTCGAAATGCGGTGCTGGAGAAGATGCTTGAGAGTCCCTTGGACTGCAAGGAGATCCAACCAGTCCATTCTGAAGATCAGCCCTGGGATTTCTTTGGAAGGACTGATGCTAAAGCTGAAGCTCCAATACTTTGGCCACCTGATTCAAAGAGCCCACTCATTGGAAAAGACCCTGATGCTGAGACAGGTTGAGGGCAGGAAGAGAAGGGGACAACAGAGGATGAGCTGGTTGGATGGCATCACTGCCTTCATGGACATGAGTTAGAGCAAGCTCCAGGAGATGGTGAAAAACAGGAAAGCCTGGCGTGCTTCAGTCCATGGGGTCACAAAGCGTCAGACATGACTGAGCAACTGAACAACAACCTACTATAATTGTTCTCCCCCATTTCCCCATGTACATAATTCCTTTTTCTATTTCCTGCTGCCCAGGATAGGCAGGTTGTAAATGGCCACCTTCTTACTGTGCCCTCACATGGCAGGGAGAGATAGAGAGAGAGAGAGAGAGAAAGAGAGAGAGAGAGAAAGTGCTGGCAATTCTGCTTCTTTTCAGCCCTAATAGATTAGCGCTCCATCCTATGACCTCAACTAACTCTTATAAGGTCCTTATAGGCCCTATATCCCAATAGTCACATTGGTGGTTAGGGCCTCAACTTATGAATTGGAGGGGGGCAAACATTCAGTTTATAACAGAGACTGCATAATTGTAAAATAATGGCAATTAAAATGTTTTCAAAAATAATGAAACAGGTTGACAGTATGTTTGAAAACATTAGGGGATTTCAGCAGAGAGGAAGAAACTAGAAGAAATTATCAAATGCAAATGCCAGGTATACAATGGCTGTGTCAGAGACAAAGAATTCCTTTGACTGGATCATTCATAGAGTTGATAGAGCTGAGGAAACAAGCATTGACTTTGATGATAAATCAATCGACATTATTTAAAGTTAAGTATGAAGAGAATTAAGAGTGTATGTCTGTGTGTGTGTATGTGGAGGGGGGCCTTCAGATCCCCAAAAGCTGTGGAACAATATCAAATACTCTGTGATGTAGGTACTTAGAATCCTAGAAGAAGAAGGGATGTGAGTGCAGAAATAAAGGATGATAATTTTCCCGCAATAATGAAATGCATCAAACCGAAGATCCAAGAATCCCAGAGAACCCTAAGCAGAATAAAACCACAAACAAAAACCTGTCACATCACAGTTAACCTTCTGAAAATCCTGAAGAAAGAGAAAGAGAAAATCTTGAAGAAAGCCAGAGATAAAGGCACATTTTGTGTAGAGGAAACACAAAGAATTAGAGCAGACTTCTTTTCAGAAATTCAAGCCAAAAGACAATGAAAGAACATTTTTCAAATGATAACACAAAAATCAAGTGAAAACTAAAGCCTGAGTTCTAGGATCAGTGAAAATATCCTAAAAAATGAAGGCAAAAAAAAAATTTTTTTTCAGACAAACTAAAGCTGAGAGAATTTACTGCCAAAAGTATTGTGGTAAAAGAACTGTTAAAGGAAGTTTTTCAGGAAAAAGAAAAGTGACAGAGAAAAACTCGAATAAATACAAAGAGTACAGAAGTGGTGAAAATGATGGCTAACGACTCCCCATCCTGGTGACTGCTCTTGGCTAAAGATAGCCACTTCTTGAGTGGTTTCCCATCTCTTGGACAGCCTAGTCAATGACTGTCAGTGCAGGAGCTTAATAGCCTCATCCACTTCCCCAGTGAAAAGAAGCTTTGCCGGACAATCCTAGTTTTGGACCTTTCTCTGAAATTGTTTGAGACCTTTGCTTAAAGGTCTGCCATTCTTGCTTTGAGAACTTTGAAGGCTTTTAATCCCCAGATGCATGTATTTTACATTATTATACTTTTTAATTTTCAAAACCCCTTAGAGTTAGATTCTCTTTTTTAGGTTTGGCATGAGGTGGTGCTGATTCCTTTGAAACCAAATATACCTTGATGAGCTCTGTGGCAAGAACTGACACAGTCAGGAAGCAGTCAGCAGTTTTCTTTAAGAAATGAACTGTTGCCGTCAGTTTTCCTGTTTAAACATCTGAACTGCTGTCAGTATGTTTCCATTTGACCTATGAGTTCATGCCAGTGGAAAAAATAATAACCTTCATTGTATACCAAATTTTATTATTGTCATGGTTCCTTTAAGCCTTTGTTCAAAAAAAGCAAGAGGAAGATAAATGAGAAAAAGCATAGGGATCACCCAAGATCCATCTATTTTTATGATTGTTTCTAGGATACCTTCCTCCCTAAGAATTGTAGCAGAACAACCCACACTAGAGTAGTTATTTGTCAAAGTAGTCTCTTTTTTTGGAGTCCTGGTTTCTAAATCTTCAAGAATATGAAAGCCACATTTCCATGACAAACCATTATGTCACTTCTGGAATTTGTGATCAGTCTTGGACACTTCTGCAGAGAGCTAATAAAGATTAGACCTGAATTGTGACTGACAGATAGCTAAGTAATGGTGTATAGATCAGCTTTCCATAATTCAGTTCATATTTAAAAGACTCACAGTCACAAAACTACCTGTTAAATTAAAAAAGAACTATACTGCTGCATTTAGTGTGTGACCCATAGGTAGTTTTATAAGAACCAAATAGTCTCAAGGCTTCCATGGTGTGATTGCTGCATAAATGTGGGTTTAGCAACTTTGTATTAACAAATGCGGCTGCAATTAACCATTTAACCCTTAAGAATTTTCAACTCATGCATTATTTTCCTCAGAATAGCAAAGAGGTTTTTTTTTTTTTTTTTTTTTTTTTTAATCTTGTTGACAGATTGAGTAGCTTCTTGCTCCAACTATGGACCACAGAGGAAAAAATAAAACATTAAGGCTGAGATGATAAACATTTTCTAAGCTTCTAAGCAACATTGGAATGATACAAAATAAAATATTTTAATTCAGTTCTATTTCTGACTCTGCCCGTGGACTGTGGACACTATGATACAGAGAAAGTCCTAGTCCACGAGCTCTTTGTTTCTCTTGTGCCTTCTACCCTTATCTTAAAGGAATATTTTTCACCTGGATAATTCTTTGAAGTTATGAATCAAAAACATACAAAATATGAAGTTAATAATTCCATCTACCAATCACAATTCAATGATAACTTTTTCAGCCCATATACACACACATGCTTCCCTTGTGGCTCAGCTGGTAAAGAATCCACCTGTAATGTGGGAGACCTGGGTTTGATCCCTGGGTTGGGAAGATCCCCCGGAAAAGGGAAAGGCTACCCACTCCAGTATTCTGGCCTAGAGAATTCCAAGGACTCTATAAAAGTCCATGGAGTCACAAATAGCTGGACACAACTAAGCAACCTTCACTTTATATACACACATTCACACACACCACAGTGCATCTTTTCAGCAGTGTGTAAAGGGAAGGTATTTAAAGTTGTGGAAATAAACTTTTAAAGATTGAGTCTATTAGGATGAAAATAGTTGTGCAAAATTTGACATCCTTGAGGAGTCAGGGAACTCTTACTTTACACTTTCTCTATCTCTGTTTATGTGTGTCGAGAGATAAATTTGTTCCCTTAAATGCCCTATGGCAGTGACTGAGCTTCTATGTGATTTGCTTTCTTCAAATGCAGAGTGGGAATAATACTACCATATAGAGTATTTTAAAGATAAAAATATATGGCTAACATAGAGGGACTTAGAAAAGGAAAAAAATGCTATGCAGATAATGCTTACAGTTACAGATATTCTGTGTAAGTGCTTTTGTGTGTCAGATAATATGACATGCATTATTGCATTTAGATATTATTTGCCTCATTTTATAGAAAAGGAAGGTTAAGGATGGTGAATCAGTTTACCAACAGTACACAGAACTATAATGTGTTTACAGGTTTGAGTGAATTCAGAATCCATAGTTTTGAATGATAATCTACCTTTTATAAAATATCCTTATTTGTCTCGACAAATGATTTTGGCTTTGAAACATATTTTTCTAAAACATCAAGTAATATGTTAGCGTTTGAATAGTTCTAATGGAATTCCATCATATCTACTAGCTTTATTAACAGCAGCACTTTCTAAAGCCGACTTGACTTCTAATTCCAGTAGAACTATTCAAAACCCTAAAGGATGATGCCATCAGGGTGTTGCATTCAATACATCAGTAAATCTGGAAGACCCAGCAGTGGCCACAGGATTGGAAAAGGTCAATCCTTATCCCAGTTCCCGAAAAGGGTAGTACTAAAGAGTGTGCTGACCTTTGGGCAGTTGCACTCGTCTCCCATGCTGGTAAGGACGTCCTTAAAATCTTGCATGCGATGCTTCATCATTTTGTGAACCAAGAACTTCAATTTCCAAGCTGGGTTCGGGAAAGGATGAAGAACCAGAGGTCAATTTGCCAGCATTCACTGGATTATAGGGAAAGCTAGGGAATTCTAGAACCATATCTACCTCTGTTTCATCAACTATGCTAAAGCCTTTGACTGTGTGGATCATAACAAACTGTGGAAAAGTCTTAAACAAGTGGGAATAACTGACCATCTTACCTGTCTCCTGAGAAACCTGTATGTGGGTCAAGAAGCAACAATTAGAACCCTGTATGGAACAACCGGTCCATTCTGAAGGAGATCAGCCCTGGGATTTCTTTGGAAGGAATGATGCTAAAGCTGAAACTCCAGTACTTTGGCCACCTCATGCGAAGAGTTGACTCATTGGAAAAGACTCTAATGCTGGGAGGGATTGGGGGCAGGAGGAGAAGGGGACGACTGAGGATGAGATGGCTGGATGGCATCACTGACTCGATGGACGTGAGTCTGAGTGAACTCCGGGAGTTGGTGATGGACAGGGAGGCCTGGCATGCTGCAATTCATGGGGTTGCAGAGTTGGACATGACTGAGCAACTGAACTGAACTGAACTGATGGAACAACTGATTGGTTCAAGATTGAGAAAGGAGTGCAACAGGGCTGTCTGCTGTCACTCTGTTTGTTATACCTATATACTGAGCACATCATGAGAAATGCTGAATTGGATGAATTACAAGCTGGAATGAAGATGGGCAGGAGAAACATCAACAAACTCAGATATGTGATGGATGATACCACTCTCACGGCTGAAAGGGAAGAGGAACTCAAGAGCCTCTTGATGAGGGTGAAGGAGGAGATTGAAAGAGTTGGCTTAAAACTCAAGATTAAAGAAAACTAAAATCATGGCATCTGGCCCCATGACTGCATGGCAAATAGAAGGGGAAAAGTGGAAGTAATGACAAAATTTCTCTTCTTGGGCTCTACAATCACTGCAGATGGTGACTGCAGCCTTGAAATCAAAAGACAATTACTTCTTGGCAGGAAAGCTATGACAAACCTAGACAGTGTATTGAAAAGCAGAGACATTATTCTGCCCCAAAAGATCTACATAGTCAGGCTGTGGTCTTCCCAGTGGTTACATACATTGGGTGAGAGATGGACTGTAAAGAAGGCAGAACACCAAAGAATTGATGCTTTGAACTGTGGTGCTAGAGAAGACTCCCAAAAGTCCCCTGGACAGCAACAAGATCAAACCAGTCAGTCTTAAGGGAAATCAACCCTGAATATTCATTGGAAGGACTGAAGCTGAAACTGAAGCTCCAGTATTTCAGTCATTTGATGCAAACAGCAGACTCATTGAAAAAGTCCCTGATGCTGGGAAAGACTGAGGGAAGAAGGAGTAGCAGATGTCAGAGGATGAGATGGCTGGATGGCATCACTGATGCAAGGAACATGAATGTAGGCAAACTTTGGGAGATGGTGAGGGTCAAGGAGGCCTGGCATGCTGCAGTCCATGGGATTGAAAAGAGTCGGACATGACCAGGTGGCTGAACAACAACTGAGTTAGCATTTACTCCAAATGGCAAAAATCATTACATCTTATTGGACAGGGGAAAATCAAATATAAGAGAAGCTAAGGGAAATTCTAGTCTGCATTCTTTATTTTGCAAATAAGAAAATTAAGGAAAATGCCTAAGTTACTTAAGTAGCATAAGGGTGTAAAATGGTGTATAAGTAGTGTAAGGGTTTATAAGTTAGTTAAGTTAGTATAAGGATGATTACCAAATCCACCTGTTAAACGTGTCATCCATATGACTCATGATCTCATGTCTTACAACAGAGCAATACTATAATATCTTTTCTCTCCAACTAAGTCATCAGCATCTAGAATCCTGGCTCTATGCATTGCCAGATCCTCCATGTATGGGATATATGGGGCATGTAGTCACCATTCTGTAGCTTAATTGAATGAAAAAATATATAAACACTTTAGACCCTTTAGAAGTATGACTGACTTTTAAGGCATTGTGTGCAAATACTTTAGTCTTTCAGATATTCTGTGCATATTGACAATGTGTTTCTAAATGGTGGGATTTATGCCAGCAGATAAACCTTTTCTCTAGTGTAATTTTTATCAAGTTTACTGGATGGCTTTGAACAATAACCAAATACAAGGTGCATCTGGATTTTTGTGTACAATATTTGAAGATATTTAGAAACTGTGTTGATATTTCTGCAGATGCAAAACTTGAAAAGGCAGGGAACTTGAGGATAATAAATAACATGGTATACTGAAAGGCGAGCCACAGACCTTATTGTGACTGGTAACTAGGTATATGGCAATGACAATATGGTGAATGAGAGCCACATGGTGATGAGGGCAGAGCTGACTGTGAACAGGTGCCTGAGTTTGTGCCGATCCATATACAATAATGAAGCCAGGGTCCTGAATTGTGACTCTTGACTTGTAAAGAGCTCTTGCGATAGTGTGACTAAAAGAATTTAGCACTTAAAATTGAAGTAAGATATTGCAAAGTTCATTAAACGATCATTTGGAGGAGATGAATTCTGAAAAACTTTATCTCAATTCATTTCTCGGTTAAAGAAACCCTGAGACAGCTAAAGACACAGTGTTTACACTTCAGATTCAAGAATAAACTCAAAAGAACAGTTTCATTTATTAAAATACAAAAGAAGCTTAATTATGCCAATCATTTTTCTCTATTATTTAGTAGTCATTTTGTTTCAGGGTTATGTGTAAGGTATTGATCCTAGTTTTATGAAGCAGGATCTGAAAATTGAGCTAACTAAACTAACCAATTATTATAATAATATAAAGTCAAATTTTAAAATATGAATGCCAAGCAAACAACTTTTTCCTGCTAACCTCTGAAGATGCAGTGACTGTTAGATAATATATAGACAGAAGTGATTCAAAGCAGTAGAAGGAGAGCAGTGGCTGATCGATTACAAGACAAATATTCTGTCCTCACCAACTCTCTTACTAACTAGCTGAGTAGACTTGGTTAAGTGTTAACATTCCATTAGATAAAGATGTAGAAATAGATTATATGGTGATCCTAACACTAAAATTCCATTACTTGATTCTAAAATTCAAGGAAGAATCTCATGTACAGGTCACATGGCTCTAGGTCCTCCATAATAAACCGCTTTGTAATTATCTAAAAGAATGGTATTTTCGACCAGTTCAAAGTAATGGAAAACTGAACTAAGAAGAGATAAACAAACCTAACAAACACACCTAATTAGTCTTTGGTGCATACATATAAGCTGGAAAACTTAATAAACAATCTAAAGCTTCTATTTCCAATGTGGAATCAGATCCTTTTAGATTTGCTGCATGACATCAGTCACTTTGCCAGAAACTGTCGCCCTTCCACCTACAATTTACTATTTGTCCCTCCCCTTCTACTGCATTTCCTCCTCTGTCTCCTCCTCATTCTCTCTAAAGTTCTCATTTTCAGTCTCTCTGAATACACTCTTCCTATACAGTTTTCTGTTTTATCAATAACTAAAAACACCTCATGCTAAGATTTTACCATTCAGTTGGATGTGTTATAGTTTTCCTTACAGAAGAAATACCAAGTTGTTTCTTTGTGAGAACACACCTTAGTATATCTCCAAAATCTATTAACTACATGTTGTCTCATTTTTTCAGAATTATTTGCAAAATCTCTTAATGAGGGTTAGTTAATAACTGGAGAAGGAAATGGCAACCCACTCCAGTGTTCTTGCCTGGAGAATCCCAGGGACGGGGGAGCCTGGTGGGCTGCCATCTATGGGGTCGCACAGAGCGACTTAGTAGTAGTAGTTACATATAAACAAACTTCTACATACAAATAAAAAAATAGTCATATCCTAATGATTGGAATCATGTTGGCTTAAATCTCAGCATTCAGAAAACGAAGATCATGGCATCTGGTCCCATCACTTCATGGGAAATAGATGGGGAAACTGTTGCTTCCTGACCTGCATATAGGTTTCTCAAGAGGCAGGTCAGGTGGTCTGGTATTCCCAACTGTTTCACGGTTTTCCACAGTTTATTGTGATCCAGACAATTAAAGGCTTTGGCCTAGTCAATAAAGCAGAAACAGATGTTTTTCTGGAACTCTCTTGCTTTTTTGATGATCCAGCGGATGTTGGCAATTTGATCTCTGGTTCCTCTGCCTTTTCTAAAACCAGCTTGAACATCTGGAAGTTCACAGTTCACGTATTGCTGAAGCCTGGCTTGGAGAATTTTGAGCATTACTTTACTAGCGTGTGAGATGAGTGCAATTGTGCTGTAGTTTGAGCAGTCTTTGGCATCGCCTTTCTGTAGGATTGGACTGAAAACTGACCTCTTCCAGTCCTGTGGCCACTGCTAAGTTTTCCAAATTTGCTGGGATATTGAGTGCGGCACTTTCACAGCATCATCTTTTAGGATTTGAAACAGCTCAACTGGAATTCCATCCCTCCACTAGCTTTGTTCCTAGTGATGCTTCTGAAGGCCCATTTGACTTCATATTCCAGAATGTCTGGCTCTAGGTGAGTGATCACACCGTGATTATCTGGGTCATGAAGATTTTTTTTTTGTACAGTTCTTCTATGTATTTTTGGCACCTCTTAATATCTTCTGCTTCTGTTAGATACATAGCATTTGTGTCCTTTATAGAGCCCATATTTGCATGAAATGTTCCCTTGGTATCTCTAATTTTTTGAAGGGATCTCTAGTCTTTCCCATTCTGTTGTTTTCCTCTATTTCTTTGCATTGATCACTGAGGAAGGCTTTTTTATATCTCCCTGATATTCCTGTGACAAATTAAAATGGGACTTAAAATGAAAGTTGGTTGTACATAGTTTTTATTTTAAAGAAAATAACTCATACAACTAAATCTTCATACATTTATTTGAACATCTCAAAAGCAATTTTCTGAAATAGGCATTGCTAAAATTGAACCAAGAAGTGACAATATTCTACATGTACCACTAGTCATGAATAATATTAAAATTTTATCAAATAATTATATCCAATAAGATAAATGACCTCAAAGTTTTAAGGCTTCTAAAAATAATTAATTATTTCCATTCTATAGAATTGTCACAGAAAGTGAAAAAAGAAAATCCGTTTAAGTATCTAGACATAATTCTGATAGCAAAGCCTGACAAAATAGTACAAATATGAAAATTATAATGGATACTTCTTATGATTATAGATGTCAAGATCCAATATAAGATACTAGAAAAGTGAATCCAAACAATTAGGAAACCTTTACCATATCTTAGAAGAATATCATTTAATACTATTTAATCAAGAAAACATTAATATATTACATTAATGAGAGAAAATTTAGAAAATCTGAACATTTTTCTTGTTCAGTCTCTCAGTTGTGTCCGACTCTTTGCAACCCCATGGGCTGTAATACCAGGCTTCCCTGACCTTCACTATCACCCAGAGTTTGCTCAAACTCATGTCTGTTGAATCATTGATGCATTCAACCATCTCTTCCTCTAACATCCCCTTCTCCTCCTGCTTTCAATCTTTCCCAGCATCAGGGTCTTTCCCAATGAATTGGCTCTTTGCATCAGCTGGCCAAAGTATTGGAGCTTCAACTTCAGCATCAGTCCTTCCAAGGAATATTCAGGGTTGATTTCCTTTAGGATTGACTGGTTTGATCTCCTTGCAGTCCAAGGGACTCTCTAAAGTCTTCTCCAACACCACATTACAAAAGTATCAATTCTTCAGCACTCAGCCTTCTGTGTGGTCTAACTCTCACAGTACATGACTACTGGAAAAATCATAGCTTTGATTATACAGACCTTTGTCAGCAAAGTAATGTCTCTGCTCTTTAATATGCTGTTTAGGTTTGTCATAGTTTTACTTCCAAGGAGCAAGCATTTAAATTTCACGTGCAGTCATTTTTGGAGCCCAGGAAAGTAAAGACTGTCACTCTTTCCATTGTTTCCCCATCTATTTGCTATGAAGTGATGGGACTGGGTGCCATGATCTTTGTTTTTTGCAATGCTGAGTTTTAAGCCAGGTTTCTCACTCTCTTCTTTTAGCTTCATCAGGAGGATCTTAAATTCCTTCTCTCTCTGCCATTAGGGTGGTATCATCTGCATATCTGAGGTTGTCGATATTTCTCCTGGCAATCTTGAATCCAGCTTGTGCTTCATCCAGCCTGACATTTTGCGTGATGTACTCTGAATATACATTAAATAAGCTGGGGGACAATATACAACCTTGATGTACTCATTTCCCAATTGGGAACCAGTCCATTGTTTCATGTCCAGTTCTAACTATTGCTTCTTGAGTTGCATACAGGTTTCTCAGGAGGCAGATAAGGTGGTCTGGTATTCCCTTCTCTTTAAGAATATTCCACAGTTTGCTGTGATCCACATAGTCAAAGGTTTTAGTGTATTCAGTGAAGCAGAAATGGATATTTTTCTGAACTCCCTTGCTTTTTCTGTCATCCAGCAGATGTTGGCAATTTAATCTTTGGTTCCTCTGCCTTTTCTAGATCCAGTTTGTACATATGGAGCTTCTCAGTTCACCTACTGCTGAAGCCTGGCTTGAAGGATTTTGAGCATTACCTTGCTAGCATGTGACATGAATGCAACTGTGCAGTAGTTTAAATGTCTTTCGGCATTGCCCTCTTTGGGATTGAAATGAAAACTGACCTTTTCCAGTCCTGTGGCCACTGCTGAATTTGCTGGCATATTGAGTGCAGCACTTTCACATCGTCATCTTTGAAATAGCTCAGCTGGAATTCCATCACCTCCACTAGCTTTGTTCCTAAGGCCAAGTTGACTTCACACTTCAGGATACCTGGCTGTAAGTGAGTGATCACACTGTCATGGTTATCTGGGTCATGAAGACTTTTTATGTATATTGTCAGTGTGTTCCTGCCATCTCTTCTTCTTCTTTTTAAATTTATTTGTTTTTTATTTGAAGGATAATTGCCACCTCTTCTTATTCTGTTCTTCATCTGTTAGGTCCATACCATTTCTGTCCTTTATTGTGCCCATCTTTGCATGAAATGTTCCCTTGGAATCTCTAATTTTATTGAACAGATCTCTAGTCTTTCCCATTCTATTGTTTTCCTCTATTTCTTTTCATTTTTCACTTGACTTTCTTATCTCTCCTTGCAACTCTACATTTAGATAGGTTTATATTTCCTTTTATCCTTTGCCTTTCATTTGTATTTTCTCAGCTGTTTGATAGGCCTCCTCAGACAACCATTTTGCCTTTTTGCGCTTCTTTTTCTTGGAGATGGTTTTGATCACCGCCTCTTCTACAATATTATGAACCTCCATCCACTCTTTTTCCGGCCCTCTGTCTATCAGATCTAATCCCTTGAATTCGTTTGTCATTTCAACTGTATCATCATAAGGGATTTGATCATTTTGATAAATGTCAAAACATGCTGATACAATGGAAAATCTATTTCTGGTTTTATGTAAAATTTTATTCATTAGCACCACCAACAAAATACTTTTGAGAAATATAAAAGTGGAACAGTATTTCCTTAATGTGCTAAAAAATACCAAGCTTGCAGCAGTAACTAGGAGTGGCTGCTACTGCTTCTCTTCTCCTCCCCTTCACCCTCCTCCTCTTCTTTCCTTAATCTTCTTTTCTTTTATACAATTATGGATGTTTGGGCTTCTGTGATAAGCATAAGAAAGATAGTTGCAGTATTATAAAACACTGGCTGTATTCCCCATGTTGTACAACGCATCCTTCAGTCTTATACTCTAGTTTGTGCCTTCCCACTCCCCCATCCGTATATTTCATCATATTTTAATTAGAGATACAGGAAAATTTTAAAATACCAATAACAAGCAATGATTTTCTTAGTCATTAGAAAATTATACATACACCTGAGTAAGGAATATATTTTATATACACCTGAGTGAAATTAACTGGGCAGTCTCCTGTTATTAGACAAAGGGCAATTTGTTTCAATTCTTGGGGAATGCACTTCAACAATATAAATAAAGAAATTTAAAATATGTATTTTTGACTGAACACTTCTATTCCTAGGAAAATTTTATTTACTAAGGTGATTATCTCAAGTGTACCCCCAGCAAGGAAGAAAACAATTTAAAAATCATGGTATATTATGAAATATTCTGCCATTTTACTTTTCATGAAAAGTTTGTAGTAACATCAAATACAAATGAAGAAGAACCGTATAACTGAAACTTTATATACATATATATATACACATAAATATATATATTCAAACTACACATAAGAAAGAAGAGAGATAAACAATATGTGAAAGGAAAAAGAGAAACATATTCATAATATTCATTAATATTTTAGGAAAGTGAGAGGATATTTGTTTTCCTTTTTTATTTTCAAGTTTATTTTAAAAATATGTCTTAGTTGAATATAATAAAAATATATTACAAGAGATAAGATCTTGCTCAGGGTACAAAGCTGAAGATAGTTCATCAAAGGAGGATGCATTGAATGCATGTCTCTTAGTGCGGCTGTAATTAGAGGCATATCATGCCTCCTTTGGTAAGACAAGGTCTTAATGACAATTTATAGAAAGTTGGCGGGGGGTGGGGGGGTCTAGCTTTTTGTCTCTGTAGCTGCACAGCTTCAAGCTCACAGTGAAGTATTCAGTGCTTTTGTTAAGTGAATGAATAAATGCACAAGTCTAGCTGGCCCAAATCTATGGGACATTTTTGCATGGACAACTTCTCTAAGCCCTCCAGTAGCACAGGGAAGGAAGAGAATAACCTAGGTGAGTTTGAATCGGCTATGGTGGCACTAGTGGTAAACAGTCAACCCGCCGGTGCTGGGGACACAAGAGATGCGGGTATGATCCCTGGGTCAGGAAGATCCCCCGGAGTAGGAAATGACAACCCACTCTAGTATTCTTACCTGGAAAATCCCAAGGACAGAGGAGCTACAGTGGCTACAGTCGATGGGGTCTCAAAGAGTCAGACATGGCTGAGTACACAAACACATACATTTTGCCTAAAGTTAAATTCCAAATGTTGTACTCAGGTGAACTTTATTTAAATTTAATATGGGAACAGAGTTTTTGTTATTATTAGCTCAAGTAGAAAAGTTAATTTTCTGAGCTTTACAAGTCACTTTGAGAAGACTGTCTCTTACTTACTTGAAAACTTAAACTCATCTGAGTCCTAGCCAGTAGAAAAGCTCAGAGATCTCTACAGGAATGTATTCTTTAGTTTGGAATGGCATCATTGAATGCTTCTTTCCTAATGTAGACTAATTTTGATAAACAATTGTTGGTAGTTGAGTGCCAAATATGTTTCTTTTTCCCCCTTTTCTATAGCGCAATGTGTCTGATAGACCATAATAAACAAATTGGGTAATTATTAAAGCTAGGGGAAACATGGCTAAGGTTTTACTCTACCTCTGAAAGTTAAGTGAAAAATTTCTCATAAAACTATTTTCTTAGTTCTCCTTGGGAAAGTTTTGTAAAACAAAACACTGTAGGCACTCAGCTTAACTGCTCTAGCAGCAACATACAGATAAAATAGAGACTGGAGACTTAAGTGCCAAGGTTATGTTCAACCCCCACCCTCCAGATGAATTAAAGAAAGAAAGAAAGAAAGGGGAGGAGGGAGAAGGGAGAAAGGGAAAGAAAAACAAGAAAAAACAATGACCCACTGGGAAAGTCACTCAATATTCACTGGAGCTTGCTTTGACTTAAATGTGCTAATTGAAGTAAGCCAAACTGTCTTCTCTCTCAATTCATTAGCAATATTGTAATTAAAAGAGCACCTTCAGTTCCAGAGGGTAATGACCTTTTTAATTGAACCCAGGGATTCAGATTGCTGCTGAACAGTAGTGGATTTAAATGCTGAATTCAAATGCCAAATTTTCTTCTGGTAAATGTACAATTAGGTGTCAGATGTGTGAATTGCACTAGTAATTTGCTTCTGTTTTTAATATATGGCCTTTCTTGGATTTCAGAGGAAGATGGAAGCTTTTGAAATATTATCATGTGTTTGATTGATACTTGACTGATCATGATATTTGATTTCTCAAAGAAATTCTGTTGAAAATATTTTTAAAAATTGTTAAAATATTGCCTAAAACAGTCACTATTTGTGCTTCCCCAAGACCTCTTGTCATTTTGTAAACATATGTTTCTACAGAGTTTTAATCAGTGTTTTGTTAGGGTCAAATGCTAGGTTATTGTTAAGAACAAAACAAAAACAAAAATATTCCAAAACTCAGTAGCTTAAACAAGATAGATAGAAATGTATTTTTTTCACATTTGTTGTTGTTGTTCAGTTGCTAATTCATGTCCGACTCTTTGCAACCCCAGGGACTACAGCACACCAGGCTTCCCTGTCCTTCACTATCCCCCAGAGTTTGCTCAAACTCATGTCCATTGAGTCAGTGATGCCATCCAGCCTTCTCATCCTCTGTCACCGCATTCTCCTTCTGCTCTCAATCTTTCCCAGCATCAGGGTCTTTTCCAGTGAGTCGACTCTTCACATCAGGTGACCAAAGTATTGGAGCTTCAGCATCAGTCCTTCCAATGAATATTCCAGATTGGTTTCCTTTAGGACTGACTGGTTTGATTTTGCTATCCAAGGGACTCTCACGAGTTTTTTTCACATTCAGTCATGAATGAATATTTCAGGTTAGTCTTACTTCTGCTCTACACAGTCACTCAGGGACTCAGGCTGATTGTAGCCTTGCCTTCTTCATCATGTGGTATCTGAGGTTACTTTTGTCAGCCTATATGGAAGGGTAGAGGGAGTGTGGAGAAGACAGGGCTGGTCTTAAGTCTATCAGTGTCATACACTGCTTCTACTTACCTTCTCTTCAGATGAATCACATGGTCTCTTCTAGCTACAGGGGAGATTGGGGGATATGGTGATGCTGGTAGCCAGTGCCAAACTGCAAACCTATTACTAGTAAGGAAGGAAAACACTCGATTTTCTGGACAGCTACTGGCTCTGTTATAATCTATATGCAGGATCATCTTCTATTTTCTCATGTAACATTATTTTGTAAACAATAGACCCTTAATTTAGTGCAGGATATGATATAAAAGCCCTACTGTTGTTATTGCTTAGTTGCTAAGTCATGTCCAACCCTCTTGGGACTCCATTGGCTGTAACTTGCCAGGCTCCTCTGTCCATGTAACAATAGGTTATTATTTTTTTATAATTGTCAGAGTGTCTTCTGAAAATGTGGCACTGGATTATACATCTAACAACAACAACAGAAAGATATGCTTGTTAAATGCAGCATGGTCTGCATTGATATTTACCAATTTCATGTTCCCTTGAACAATGTAAAATGGACGACTATATGCCTTGACTCAGTAGGAAGAGAGAATAATTTTCCAAATATTTGTCAAATTGTGCTTACTCTTGCAAGTATATCTGTTGCTAGTCACTGATCTTTTCACAAAGATTTTTTTGTTTGTTGAGAATGGCAAGATCTTAACATTTTAAGTTGGAAGGAATCCTGAAAATAAGCTAATTCTAGCTTTGAAGCTTTACTTTCCTCTCATAGTCTTCCAAGTGGTTATTTTGCCTTTACATAAGCAGTTCCTAGGATGGGAAGATCATTGTCTCCATAACACGCAATTCAATATTTCAACATCTTTGACATTGAACTGTTGGAAATAGAGATTCTCATCAAGCATATGTTCAAGTTCAAGGCACTCTGCTAGTGCTTTTATATATCTTCCCTCATTTAGGGCTTATACCAAACTTACTGTTAACATGATTTACAGTTTAGAAAAAAAAGTGCTCAGAAAGGTTTAATGTCCAGTGTTACATTGCTGCTTAATGGGAAGTGAAACTTTCTACTGGATTTTCTGGGTCCCATACCCATGCATTTTCCAAAAAGATGACTTTTTCACACCTATACAAATTAAAAAAAAATCATCTACTTAGTGGGTATTACTCTGTTGCTTAGGGTTCTTCCCATGATGACCCTTGAAATATTTGAAATAAGCTCTCTATGCCATACACTCCCTCTTCTCCCTTGTAAAATTTATAGTCCCTTCAGTGGTTACTTTTTGCTCTTTCACTGTCAGAAATACTCTTCTTGAATAGTCTCTAGTTTATTTTTTGATAATTCCTCTCCATGTGATACTCAGAATGGAATGCAGTATTCCTAGATTGGCCCAAGTAGCATAATATAATATGAGACTATTATCTCACTACACTGGCACTTTATTAATTTATCCCTATTGAATTAACTTTTCAAAATCACGCCATAGTATTTATTTCTATTGAACTTAAAGTTAGCATATACTTTTTATGTATTAATAAACTATTGAATTATAGACCTTAGACATTTAATTTTATTATCCTTTTTTTTCTAATCTCTTATTTTATCCTATGAAAAGAGCCTGTGACAAGTCTGTTTGTGTCCTAATATTTCTGTCACTAAAACTCAAAAGAATCAAAATGTGACTCTACTCCAAGAAAAGAACTGTTCCTGAAAATATAAAGCACTTTGCTGAAGTATTTACAGTATATTGTGTCTAACTCTTACGGCTACACTATAATGTGGATATCAGTCTATATTTTTATTCTTTGATATTGAGTAATTTTTCCAAGTTCATAAAGAAGTTTAGAAGAAATGTAAATCTACCTGTGTCTGGTTTTTTTTCCTGCTATGCTGTAGTGATAACAATAAATATATATTGGCCCAAAGGACTAACTAGTCATGAAAATATAATAGAAGGAGCTCAGTGGTATTTCTTAGCTGAACTTGTAAGGGTCTAATACAGTGCTTATACTAAAAGTGAGAGAGATTAAAACTAGTGTATTCCAGTCTCTTAAATTGATATGCTTGTGAATTATAAAACAAGTAAGATTTTCTTCCCATATCCAGTTTTGAATGATTATCTCCAAAAGGAGGTAGATCAACATTGCATTATCAAGTTTTAATACTTTATTCAGCTAAAGGACATGAGAGTCTTCATATCTGCCAGGATGACCTTTTGCGTGCGTTTGTCTGGGAAGGGATCATACGTGGAGTAACTATGCCGTGTGATTAAACCAGTGTCGAGTTGCTAGAGGATGTTATTACTTACTCTTGATTCTGAAATGGGAGAAGAAAGTTAAAGCTCCACTGTATAGAGCTTCATCAAGGATACATAGATCTGTTGTGCTCATAAACTTCATTTACTGGGAAATCAGATAC
This sequence comes from Capra hircus, assembly GCF_001704415.2. Classification (NCBI taxonomy): domain Eukaryota; kingdom Metazoa; phylum Chordata; class Mammalia; order Artiodactyla; family Bovidae; genus Capra; species Capra hircus. The sequence continues at coordinate 22,451,175 of NC_030835.1, forward strand.
ATTTCTTACCTGCCTTGACTCTGTTGAAAGGTGAAACCCCATTGGTTGCTATTGTCTCCCCTACATCAGCAATCAAGGTCTATAAGAAGAAGTTAACAGAGTGACCATTTGTAGAAACAAGGCAGTTATCAACTAGAGGGTGTCAGGAATGAATGTCTTCATACTTCTCCCTTCAGATTTTTAGATCTTAAGACAGAAAATAGACTGTATTTCTTCCAACCCTTTCACAACACTGAGCACAGTGCTCAGCATAAAGTCGGCAGCCTACACATTTGTTGATTACAGGTTTAACTTTATGGCTTACTAGTCTCATGCGAAATATTTCTCTTTTGCTCTCCTCTCTGTTCTCTACAGACAAACAATGACAATGTGAACTAGCCAATAGGTGACAGGAATTTTTACACATAATTTTAACTCTTATTTCCTTGTATGTTGAGGATTTTTATTCTAAATGTCTGTACAGTGGAAATGCACAGATTTTTCAGAGATGCTTTTAAATTCTAATATGATTTCCTCTCATTAGCATATTGCTTCTCACTGTTAACTGGTGTGTACTAAGGGAATGCAAATTAACTGTATTATTAATTTAAGTAAGACATAATTAGTAAAGTAAATCTTCTGCCAAAAACCACATAACACATTCCAAAGCCAAGTATAAATGAGCTATGATTAGCCTGCTGTTCCCCTTTATTAGTGTAGATTAATAGTATATTTGCTGTGGGTATAAGGATGCTGTGGGTATAGAAAACATGTGTGTTTTCTAGAAGACTTGGGATTATTTGTGCATTATGAAGGGAATTTCCTATCTACTGTCTTGTAGCAAAATCCCAGAAATTTATCAATGTGAGAAACCACGTTTGATTGGACAAATGTCAACTGATTAAAAAGCATGAGTCATATTTGTAGGCAGAACATTTAAGGAACTAAGTAACTTAATTTCTCTATCAGTCAGTAGCAAACATGTGTTCTCTTCATGCAAGTTATCTCAGTGTTTGTTTTCCTGCCATGGACCATTGTCTAGACTGGGTAGCAGTGTTGGCAATGAATGCTTTTAGAAACATTCTTGACTAGAGGAAACACAGGGAGTAGCAATCCATTAATGAAGCAGATTCACATCGATTAATTACATTCCAATTCCTCTGTTCAGGCCTGCAGCACAACTCCAGGAGGGAAAAAATATGAGACAAGGAGGAGAAAAGCCCTCAAATTAAATTTTCAAGTCTGATTTATGAGACTGTTTCCGCCTTTGAAAATCTTTTCTCTTTTCCCCCCTAACTTCAATTATTTGTTTCCTGCTTCCCTGACTAGGCTGTTCTAAGACACCTTGGTTTTTTGGCTTGTTGCCTGTATCATTCTCTTCTCGGCTTGTTCTCATTACAGTTTTCCATCTGATAGGAGTGAAGACCCTTGAAACTGGGAATCTAGACTATAGAGAGCAAAACTTATTGTTGGCAATGGGCAGTTAAAAGACAACACAGGCTATTGACTTATACTGTTGTTTTCTGGTAGTCATTGCAGGACACTGCATGCATGCCATTATTCACATTCAGGGTCACCATTCTAGTCCCCAGTGGGATTCATTTTTATCAAAAACTAGTAAGTTAGATAGCTGTACGAGGTCCTGTGTAGAGTAATGGCATTTAGGATGTTTCTGATGGCCTTGACTCTTCACAGTCATACCCTGTGGATATAAGACAAAGTGCTTTAGGCTTGTGCATATGCACAAGGGTATAATTTGCAGTGTTAACTGTAATACCATTGCTTCTGTTTATAGAGGATTGTGGGATTTTGAGATGAGGCACTGGGTAGGGTGGTGAGAAGGAAAGATAACTGAAAAAAAGAAACAAAAATACAAGAGCATCAGTGGAAAGAGAGAAAATGTATAACCCTACACTGGGAATGGAGAAGGCAATGGCACCCCACTCCAGTACTCTTGCCTGGAAGATCCCATGGACAGAGGAGCCTGATAGGCTGCTGTCTATGGGATCACAAAGAGTTGAACAGGACTGAGTGACTTCACTTTCACTTTTCACTTTCATGCATTGGAGAAGGAAATGGCAACCCACTCCAGTGTTCTTGCCTGGAGAATCCCAGGGACGGGGGAGCCTGGTGGGCTGCCGTCTATGGGGTCGCACGGAGTTGGACACGACTGAAGCGACTTAGCAGCAGCAGCAGCAGCAAACTGGGAATAGGGAGTTTACTCTAACTGAAAGAATAAAGAAAAGAGAGGGGGGGCAAGTAATAAAGATCTCTAGAAAATTAATTGTAACAAATTTTCAAGGCCTTTTCTGAAGAATTTGGGATGTATTTTATAGGTATTGTAACCATTAATGAAGGTTTTTGAAGAAGCGAAGTGACAAAATCAAATATGTGCTCTAGGAAAACCAACTTCACTCAGCAAGAGTGATGGGGTGTCAGGGTTGCCTGTCCACAGGAGTGATCACAGAGGGGAAAGATGAAGTTAACAGCAGACTTCTGGGTAGTAGTGACATGATTACACAGCTAATTGGGAGCAGGGAAAGAAAGAAGGAAGAATTCAAATGACTATAGAATTTCAAATCTGGGTGAGTAGGAGTATATGATTTCATTATCAGATATAGGAAAACAGGAGAAGGAACAAATGGTAAGTTTGGTTTAAACATGTTCAGTCTGAAATATTAGTGGGATACATGTATAGGTATGGAATGACTGACTGGAACAATAAAGAGTATAAAGAGTATAGCTAAAAACCAGACTTATGTTTTCATGGGATCAGATGCTGCTGCCAAAGAAGAGAGCGAAAAGATGGAAAAAGCAACATCTAAGAACAAAACACTGAGAACATGCCACCAAATTTGGAAAACTCAGCCGTGGCCACGGGACTGGAAAATGACAGTTTTCATTCCAATCACAATGGAAGGCAATGCTAAAGAATGTTCAAACTACTGCAGAATTGCACTCATTTCACATGCGAGTCAAGAAATGGTCAATATTCTCCAAGCCAGGCTTCAAGAGTACGTGAACTGAGAACTTGGAGATGTTCAAGCTGGATTTAGGAAAGGTAGAGGAACCAGAGGTCAAATGGCCAACATCTGTCGGATCATACAAAGAGCAAGAAAGTTCCAGAAAAACATCTACTTCTGCTTCATTGACTATGCCAAAGCCTTTGACTGAGTGGATCACAACAAACTGTGGAATATTCTTGAAGAGATGGGAATAACAGGCCACCTTTACCTGCCTCCTGAGAAACGTGAATTCAGGTCAAGAAGCAACAGTCAGAACAGGACTTGAAACAATGGACTGGTTCCAAATTGGAAGAGGAGTACATCAAGGCTGTATATTGTCACCTGGCTTATTTAACTTAAATGCAGAATACATCATGAGAAACGCTGGGCTGGATGAAGCACAAGCTGGAATCAAGATTGCCAGGAGAAATATCAATAACCTCAGATATGCAGGTGATACCACCCTTATGTCAGAAACCTAAGAGAAACTAAAGAGCCTCTTGATGAAGGTGAAAGAGGAGAGTGGAAAAAGGTGGCTTAAAAACCATTCAAGAAACTAAATCATGGCATCTGGTCCCATCACTTCATGGCAGATAGTTGGGAAAACAACAAAAACAGTGATGAACTTTGTTTTCTTGGCCTCCAAAATCACTGCAGATTTCTATGGCAGCCATGAAATTAAAAGACACTTGCTTCTTGGGAGAAAAGCTATGACCAAACCAGACAGCCTATTATAAAGCAGAGACGTTAATTTGCCAACAAAGGTTCATATAGTCAAGGCTTTGGTTTTTCCATTAATTGTGTATGGATATGAGACTTGGACCTTAAAGAAGGCTGAGAACCAAAGAATTGTTGCTTTTAAACTGTGGTGTTGGAGAAGACTCTTGAGAGTCCCTTGGACTGCAAGGAGATCAAGACAGTCAATTCTAAAGGAAATAACCCTGAATATTCATTGGAAGTACTTATGCTGAAGCTGAAACTCCAATACTTTGGCCACTTGATGCTAAGAACAGACTCATTAGAAAAGACCCTGAGGTTGGGAAAGATTGAAGGCAGAAGGAGAAGGGGATGACAAAAGATGAGATGGTTGGATGGTATCACCAACTCAATGGACATGAATTTGTGAAAGCTCCTGGTATTGGTGATGGACAGGAAAGCCTGGCATGCTGTAATCCATAGGGTTGCAAAGAGTCGGACATGACTTAGAGACAAAAAAAAAAAAAAAAAAAAAAAAAAAGCAACAGCTAGAGCATCAACACAGGAAAGAAACCAAGAATTTAGATACTGAAGGAGCTGATTTCAATACAATAGGTGGCCAATATGACAAATGTGTCATTGTGAGGTCAAAGAGTGACATGGTCCAGGCAGTTATTTGAGGATTTTGAGCATAAGCATATGGTCACAAGCTTTGTTGACTGGAGTAGGGACTTTTACATGAGGATATTGACCTAGGAGATCAAAGTAAGGAATGAACGCACATGGGATGGATTTTATTCATTTACTCACTTTAGAAATATTTGCTAATGATCTGTTATGTGTTAGGCAATGATCTAAGGGCTGTAAACTCAGTAGTGAGTAAAGCAGATCCAGTCCCTTCTCCCATGGCAATCCCTGTATAGAGAAAGCATGATGACAGTAAATGACAATGAGAGGTAGAAGCAATTCCAATAGAGTTTGATCGATCAAAATTCAAAGGAGCTTTAGGGGTTTGGAGAAGAGGGAAAAATTCCTTGGGGAGTCCCAAGAAGGGGGCATTACTTATCCATCTATAGGACAATATCAGAGAGGTTTAAAAGAGAAAATAGGCCATCATTTGAGAGCTTTGTAGGAGATATCTTTGAGAGGAAATCAGATATCAGAACAAGATGTTGAAAGGAATATTCAGAAGTATTTGCTAGTGATTTCCAGAGAGGATGGTGGAAGGTTTGTGAATAGTTGCAGAGGGGTTTGAAACTGTCAGATTAGATAATTTGCATAGCCTTTTGGGCCCTGGACTTCTTGTGGTGCCTAAAATAAACAGAGACAAAGGTTTTAATGAGATAAATGTTGATGATTCCTCAGACACTGTGTGTGATTAGGATTGAGGCCATGGGGTGGGGAGTGAGGAGGATTGACTGTGAGCAGTTAGATTTCAGTGGGTATACACTCTTCAGGTGTATCTGCAGTGATGTACAGATGAACAGTGTGGGTGCCCTCACTGACCAAGAGTGACAAAGAGATGAGCAGTGGACATGGACATGAGTCTAAGAAAACTCCAGGAGGTAAGGACAGGGAAGCCTGGCATGCTGCAGTCCATGGGGCTGCAAAAATTTGGATGCAACTGAACAAAAACAAAAATTGTTGATTAGCAATGCTGTTAATTTCAGGTATGTGGCAAACTGATTCAGTTTTATATATATATATATATATAGTGATATATATTCAGTTATATATATATATATCCATTATTTTTAAAGTTCTTTTCCCATTTGGGTTGTTACAGAATATTGAGCAGAGTTCCCTGTCATACAGTAGATCCTTGTTAATGATACATTTTAAGTATAGCAGTATGTACACATCAATCCAAATTTCCAATTTATCCGTCTCCCCAGCCCTTCCCTCCTTGGTAACCAAAGTTTGTTCTCTAAGTCTGTGAGTCTGTTTTGTAACTAAGTTCATTTTTATAATTTTTTCAGATTCTGCTTATAAATGATATCATATATTTGTCTCTGTGTGACTTACTTCACTTAATATGATAACCTCCAAGTTCAACCATGTGCTACAAATGGCATAATTTCATTCTTTTTAATGACTGAGTAATATGTATACAGGCACCACATCTTTATTCATTCCTCTGTCAATGGGCATTTATGTTGCTTCTGTGTCTTGGCTCTTGTAAACAGTGCTGCAATGAACACTGGGGTGCACATATCCCTGTGAACCATGTTTTTCTCTGGATATATGCCCAGGAGTGGGTTTTCTGGATCATATGGTAGCTCTATTTTTATTTTTTAGAGGAATTTCCATACTGTTCTGCACAGTGACTGCTCCACTTTACATCCCCATCAATGGTGTAGCAGGGTTCCCTTTGAGATGAAACAGTTTTATGGCACCTATCTATTAGCAGCAGAGCCTCCAGTCAAAGATCTGGAATACAGGGAACAGATTCCCCCACTCCATCTCTGGGATCTTGTCTTGTTCAGGCAAAAACTGTACGAAATATAAGAACCAAGACAGAAGGATCAAGTTAAACATGGGCTCCAATTCTAGAAAGAAACTGCTAGGAGGAGAGTCATCAGGCACGTTACAGAGCAGGAATCAAGGAAGATATGAAGGCCTGGAACCGGAACCAACATATGGCTGAATTCTAGCACAGTGCAACTCAAGGGCTCATGGAGACTTGGGGCTCATTTCTGACACTGTAAATCTCAGATTTAGTTGAAACACAATTTCATTCCAAGTCCTGCTAATACATCTTTTAGCCAAACCTTCCAGGATGATTGGTGAACCAATGATGATTAGCCAGGAGCCTGAAATGACCCTAGGCATGCAGATGACATTCAGTAGCCCAGTACCTTAGAAGTGTGGAGGAGCGAGTCCAGCAGGGGAGAACTGAGATGGGATGAGATGTGAGCTGAAAGGGGAATGAAGGCAGTGGTGGGTCTCAGTGCGGAGAAAGTTCTGATAAGACTATGAAAAATTTTGTTGGTTTAAAAAACAGCCTGCTCACAAAGGATTTTTATTTTTAATTTTTTAACTGAAAGAGGAAACATCAGATGTTCACTGTGTCTTAACTTGACAAAGCAACTTGCCCACATAAAGTATGCTTCTCCTCTAATCTCTTTCTGGGTCACGGGACTACTGATACTGCAAAGATAAGCTGAAGTGTTCACATGGGGCTTGGAGATTTGCAGCTTTGGAGATATATACACATATTTCATTTGAGAGTAGAAAGAACAGCTAACACTTTTCCCAGTGGGTCTGAGCAAAGAAGCTAAGCCAAAAGCTCACAGGCTGGCAAATGTTGTCAGACAGGAGATTTATTCTGATAGACTCTGTGCTGCTTTTTTGAAGAGACATCTTTTGTTACTCTAAGAACAAGATCTTGGTGTCTTTAGGCTGTGTGATGCAACAAGAAGTAATGATGGCGATATCGGTATCTTCCTGATGGTCATAAAAGTATTGAATACCTCAAGAAAATTACAAAAAATTCAGAGAGAATGTGTGCCTCTAAAGACAAGTGTCATGTAGCTTATATTCTCATAAAGAAACAGTTGATTTTATAGCCAAATAGATATAATGGTCTGTTTGACTGGCTTCTTTCTATGCTTTCCTTTTCCTTTATTTTTTCTTGCTAGAGAAGAGCAGAACACAGAAAAAGTTGTACAAATCAAAGACAGTGTCCAAGAACTTAGAACATTAGAGAAGAAAAGACATCAGAAATCACCTGGTCTCACAATATGATCAAACAGAAGGGAAGCTGACCTTGCTGGGATTACACAGCCCTAAGACCTGAAGAGGGACACTGGTGCCAGGACCAGATCTATTTAACAGCTGCACTTTTCTTTCAGAGCACATCTGACCTTCACTCCTCCGTGGATACTTAAAAATCCCCTTCAAGTTCAAAGGGCTTCCCTGGTGGCTCAGCTGCTAAAGAGTCTGCCTGCAATGTGGGAGATCTGGGTTGGGAAGGTCCCCTGGAGAGGGGAAAGGCTACCCACTCCAATATTCTGGCCTGGATAATTCCATGGACTGTACAGTCCATGGGGTTGCAAAGAGCTGGGCAAGACTGAGCAACTTTCAAGTTCAAAATTGTGCCTATGAGTAAAGGCTTAAAATGAAGATAGCCCTAGAAAAGTGGCCTCAGGAGTTCACTGTTGCTATCAATGCTTTCAGAACCACAGATTTGGATGGAGAGTCTCTGAAGAGGGTGAATACAGGTGCAGAGTGTACTTAAAGATGTGTGTATGTTTGGGGAGATGGGGGTTGATAAACTTGGATTCCTTTGGTAATGGAAAGAATGACCTTTGGCTTGAGGACCTGAGTCTGATGCCACACTTCTCTTAACATGGATGTCATATTTACAATTGAGGGAAATCCAGTCTCTTTACTTAATAGCCTAGGAAAGATAGAAGTGTAGGTGAGAGTACAGTGTTTATGGAGAACATCAATACACTGATACACTGAGGTGTTAAATATGAAAGCATGACTGACAGCATAGATCACGAAAAGCTGTATATAGTATGTAGAAAGAAATGTAAATTCCCCGATGGAGCATCACGCACAGATTTAATTTATGTTACTTCAGAAGTGCATGTGTTATTAGAGAGAAAGAGAATAAATAGTAGTCTTTAATTTTTCCTATTCATTTAACAAATGTTTATAGATTGCCTGCTCTATTATAAGCTCTTGGGGTAGGTACATCAGTGAACAAAACAAATGAAAATTTCCACCCTTGTGAAGTTTCCTTTCTCTTTATAGCAGACCTTAAATTACTATACACACAAACACAGGTATTACTATACAGAGTTTCATATATAATGGGGAATTCATTTCTTAGACAAGTTAATTTTTAGTAAAATGTGATTTTTTGCCTTTTTCCCTTGAAATGTAACTCTGAGTAAGGTTTAACGCCACTATGTCCAATTAGAAATTTTGAACACAAAAATGAAGTAATATTTGCATTCTGAAAAGAGGCACAATGATGCTGCTGCTGTGGAATAGGTGATGTCTAAGACTAACACCAGGGAGATCCATCCAGCTGCCATTTCACTGAAAAGAAATAAGTAAACAAAATGTGACAATAAGATAACACTTAAAAAGTATTGATATAGGAGAAAGAGGACTTCAGAATCACTCTTAGGACTTCTCCTTAGGTAATCGGAAGATAGGTACTGAGAACAAAAAAGGACAGGTTAATATAGGAGAAAGCATTTTTATATCCCTTCATTCAATAAACATTTACAGAAACTATAAAGTGCTATGCCAGTGAGAGCTCTTACCACTTGTTGGTGCTTATGCTTTTATTCATAACTTGGAAAGACTTTTTGGTCCTTCTTGTAATATATCATCATGCCATAAAGCTGATTACAAGTTTCAAGGTTAAAAGAATCACACTCTGGCTGCCTTTTCATTCAGTACTCGCAATTGCAGCCTGGGTTCATAAGGACAAATACAGTCCATGGAATTCTCCAGGCCAGAATACTGGAGCGGGTAGTCTTTCTCTTCTCCAGGGGATCTTTCCAATCCAGGGATAGAACCCAGGTCTCCCACGTTGCAGGCAGATTCTTTACCAGCTGAGCCACAAGGGAAGCCTAATAATACCGGAGTGGGTAGCCTATCCCTTCTGCAGCAGATCTTCTGGACCCAGGGATTGAACTGGCGTCTCCTGCATTGCAGGTGGATTGTTTACCAACTGAGCTATCAGAAAAGCCCATTTGTAATATATCATCATGTCACAAAACTGTTTACAAGTTTCACTGTTAAAAGAATCACACTCTCGCTGCCTTCTCATTCAGTACTCACAATTACAGCCTGGATTCTTAAGGACAAAGGTAGAAGCCATGGCTGAGTAATGAGAGAATCGAGAGCTGCTGTCAACAAATTGACTCATCAGCATTCTTTTACGGAAATCACCTATTGGCTTATTAAAGTCAATTGTTTGTGGATACCAAGTTCCTTAGCCACAGTTATCAAAATTGCTGTGAGAGAGGCAGTGAAGACTGTGCTGGGAGCTTGGGAAGGCTGGTTGAGTATCATCTCAGGTAGTGTCTTAGCTCAGAGAGGCTCCTACTTCTCACCTTCTTACTCTCTTCCTTACTCTCTCTCTCATTTCTTTATGTCTCTCCCTCCCCACTTCCTTTCCTCTTGTTCTTCCACCATCCCTTACTCCTATCCTCTGTCACATACCAGCTGATCTTGGTAACATTACTTTTACTCATCTAATATTTGGTAGACATTTATCAAGCATTTAATAAGTGACTGGCAATTTCTCCCCTCGGGAAATGCAATGAATAACACAGACCTTGCACATAAGGAACAGGAGACAGATTTTGAAATCTATTATTAAAATATTAATGCCATAAATTGTAAAGACAGTGTTTGTCCAATATAGTATGGAAGGTAAAGTGAGAAGGTACATAGTATCTATATATATATTTTTTCTTGGTGCTTATGTAACTTTGGAGATTGGAATAAAGTCAGATGATGGAAATATCAATTTGTATCAGTTAGGGTTCTCCAGAAGGAATTTGCTTATGTGGATATGGGGGCTAGCAAGTCTAAATGTACAGGACAGACTTGTTAGAAACTCGTACAAGAGTTAATGTTGCAGTCTTGAATCTAAAATTGGTCTAGCCTTCCAGTTTCCAGCAGGCTGGAAACTTAGCATTCTTACATTTCAGTCTAGAGGCAGAATTACTTCTTCTCCCTGAAACCTATTTTTGCTCTTAAGGCTACCAACTAATGGAATGGGGCCCACCAACATTATTGAGGGTAATCTCCTTTACTTAAAATCAACTGATTGTAAGTGTTAATCATATAGATAGTATATTCAAAAGCAGAGACATTACTTTGCTGACTAAGGTCCATCTAGTCAAGGCTATGGTTTTTCCTGTGGTCATGTATGGATGTGAGAGTTGGACTGTGAAGAAGGCTGAGCGCCGAAGAATTGATGCTTTTGAACTGTGGTGTTGGAGAAGACTTTTGAGAGTCCCTTGGACTACAAGGAGATCCAACCAGTCCATTCTAAAGGAGATCAGCCCTGGGATTTCTTTGGAAGGAATGATGCTAAAGCTGAAGCTCCAGTACTTTGGCCACCTCATGAGAAGAGTTGACTCATTGGAAAAAACCCTGATGCTGGGAGGGATTGGGGGCAGGAGGAGAAGGGGACGACAGAGGATGAGATGGATGGATGGCATCACTGATTCAATGGACATGTTTGAGTGAACTCCGGGAGATGGTGATGGACAGGGAGGCCTGGCGTGCTGCGATTCATGGGGTCGCAAAGAGTCGGACATGACTGAGTGACTGAACTGAATTGAACATTAAAACAATTGCTTGACCAATGACTGGGCACCATAGCCTACCCAAGTGGGTATATGAAATTAACCATCACACTGCTTATATATGAAAATATTTCCCTATAAACTTCTGTATCCCTTTCACATTCCCTTCATTTCTACGGCCACAGAGATACAAAAGTTCATGTAGTGATGATGCACAGTAGCTACTTTTTGGCTTGAACGTAATGAATCAAATATAACTCTACCAAGGAACTCAATCACAAAACTATGCTGTTTTACTAAACATGGACATATTTTATTAAATATAAAACATTAAATATAAATCTCTTGGAATATAATGAGATCTATTTTCTCAATCTCCAGTTAGAAAACAGCTAAGACAAAGTTGAGACTTCTTTTTATATAAGTCTTCAGGGATGGGAGTGAATAGAAGATAAAAGGTTTTTTTGTGTTTTTTTTTTTTTTCCCCCTCTGATGGGCCAAAGCTGGATGAAATACTACAAATGTATAAAAATTCTAACTCCTAGATGTATTGGTATTATTCCCTTAGGACAGTACCTTAAAACTCAGCCCTAATCCTCTGGTTCTGGCTAGGATGAGGAATTAAGGAACTTAGCACCAAGGAAAAGGGGGTGTGTGTTATGGGCCCCATGTGTTAGTGGGCCCCACGTATCACAGACACTCACTTGGTATCTGATCTTTAGAACTGGCTCAATGCAATCTGTAACTGTAAGCATCTACCTCATGATTAGTAGGACTTAGACCCCAGAAAAGTTCTCTGCATCACTTTCTACATCATTAGAGCAAAAGACAACAGAATTCAAATGCCAAGAAAGTGTTCAGGTTGAGCTGCTATGGACATCAGTTGGAGACAAACACCTTGCTCTGGAGTACGAGGGAGTGAGGAGTGGATTTAAACAGTGTAAAAGAAATGATAAGCTTTTAGCTTCTTTCTCTGGGGATAAATGCACAAAATCCTTACATAGCTAAGAATCATTTCTGCAAGTAGAGTTGCACATCATTTTTCTTCTATTCACGTTTCTTTAGCGGATTTGAAAGTACATATAAATTTTCATAGTATTTTCACATGGTGACTAAGATGCATATTGCATTATTAAACCCCATTCCTATTACTCTTTGTACAAGTGTAGAACTAGAGAAGATGTGAATGAAACGTGCTATCAATTTTTTATATTGGCATATATAAGCAATGAGACTTAAATATTTAAAAAAGGAAAATATCAGCTTTAATGAAATATTATGAAATTAAAATTTGGTATTATATGCATATTAATTTCTTACTTTAATAGGCAAATTTTGAATTTTTAAGTAAAAGGAATTTTAAAACAAAAGTAATTTTATTTTTGTGTATTTATATTGAATTAATCTTGTCCGTCTAGTCAAGGCTATGGTTTTTCCTGTGGTCATGTATGGATGTGAAAGTTGTACTGTGAAGAAGGCTGAGCACCGAAGAATTGATGCTTTCGAACTGTGGTGTTGGAGAAGCCTCTTGAGAGTCCCTTGGACTGCAAGGAGATCCAACCAGTCCATTCTGAAGGAGATCAGCCCTGGGATTTCTTTGGAAGGAATGATGCTAAAGCTGAAACTCCAGTACTTTGGCCATCTCATGCGAAGAGTTGACTCATTGGAAAAGACTTTGATGCTGGGAGGGATTGAGGGCAGGAGGAGAAGGGGACGACAGAGGATGAGACAGCTGGATGGCATCACTGACTCGATGGACATGAGTCTGAGTGAACTCCGGGAGTTGGTGATGGACAGGGAGGCCTGGCATGCTGTGATTCATGGGGTCGCAGAGAGTCAGAGATGACTGAGCGACTGAACTGAATCTTTGATAACATACACTTGCATTTTTGCCATTAATTAAAATTGCATTTTATTTTAAATCTTTTGGATCATCACTGTCAGTAAGGCACAAATCAGTAGAAAATCTTGATTAAAGGAATACAATATAATATTTTCATAAAGGCAAGGAATATAAATGTTATGGAGTATACATATGAGTTTATGCACTATTTGCTTTATCTTATTGCTAATATAAACATTGCCATCTCACCAACAGAACACTCAGGTTTGTAAATATTAAACTTAGTGTCTGAGCTTTTGCCAATTTTAGGCATCTAAAAATTATCGCTTTCCACATACTTTTGATTTGTCAAAAGAAATAATATTTTTAAGGTAATTCAATGATAGAACATGTTTCACTGAGCCTCTTAGTTTTATTTGTGACTTTTAAATATTGAGACATGTGATATATGGGCCTCCACTTGGACTCTTGTGGGCCCTGCAATGTAGGAGAAGCCACCAGCCTCCTCAAGGAGCTCCAGCTCTTCCCATAGATGGTGACAATCGCTAACTTTTAAATCAGGGTGGGAGCAAAGGAGATGAAATAAGCAATGTCATTATTATCTCTACCTTTGTCTCTGTGCACCCAGTAAACAGACTTCATTTCTTTCTTAAGAGCTGGATATCTAAAAATGTTAATTCAGGAAAACTATGTAGGTGGGCCTGAAAGAATTGAAATAGGCTGTAAGTAAGTTATTGAAATTAGCCCTCAGAAATCATTCTACAAAAGGGGACATTTGAGTTGGATCTGGAAAGATGAATAGAACTCCTCCAGGTGGATAAATTGTGTGTGGGAAGAGGTACACTAGGAAAAGGAATAAAAAGCAGGGTGCATTTAGAATATTTCAGAATGTTCAGATGACTAAAACACTGGGTGGGAGGGAGGAAGTAGAAAGAGAAGGGCTGAAAAACTAGAACAGACAAGGGCATTATACATCCTCCTGAGAACTTGGACTTTATATGGTAGGGAATTAAGTTTCAAGCAGGCAAGTGACATGGTTGGTTTTGCCTTTTTAAAATATCGCTTTAAAACTTTGGTTTTCAAATTTTAGCACACATGGTAATCACTTGGAGGGCTCGTTGGGACACAGATGGCTGGGCTCCACCCCCAGAGTTTCTGACTCAGTAGGACTGGGGTAGAACCCAAGAATTTGCATGTCTAACAAATTCCTGAGTGATGCTATGCTGCTGATACGGGAACCATGCCCTAAGCAGGACTACTCAGCAAAAGGAGGATAATTGGTGAATAGTTCAGGGAGGCAAAACCACAGACAGTAGATGAGATATGGGAATATTATGACAGATCGGACAAAAATAATGATAATTTTATTATAGAAGCTGTGATGCAAGGTCTAAATAAAAGAGTTTTAGAAAGTAGTAACTCGACCTTGTGACTAAATGAATTTGGAGAATGGGGGTAAGAAACACAGATGTTGAGAACCAGTTAGTATCTGGCCAGCTTGGCTTTGGATATGTGAAAAAGCCCAGGTTTGTAATCTATGAAGAGTCAGGAAGAGAGAGAATGGATTTGTATTTTAATTCCAGGTTGTTGGTGTAAAGGTGTCATTTAATGCCACTCTGGATAACCCAGCTTTGGGTGTGCTAAAGCACAAGAGAGGAAAGCGTCATTCATCTACTGGATACACTACTGCATTAGCAAACACTTGAAGTAAATACTGTTACTATACTAATATTTTATTTATCTGTTATAGTTAGTGTGTGTATGCTAAGTTGCTTCAGTTGTGTCCAGCTCTTTGCAACCCTATGAACTGTAGACTGCCGGAATCCTCTGTCCATGGAATTCTGCAGGCTACCATGCCCTTCTCCAGGGGATCTTCCCAACTCGGGGATCAAACCTGTGTCTCTTAAGTCTCCTGCATTGACAGATGGGTTCTTTACCACTAGTGCCACCTTCTAAGCCTGTTATAGTCAATGCACCTGCACAATTTGTTGCTTTGTGTGTGGTTAAGGATTGCTCTCCTTTTGGGAGATTGCCTTAAGTCTATGACTTCATTCCTCTCTTACAAGAAAGAGCTGTCAGAATGGGCATTTTTGCTTAGTGATGGTGCTATTATGTGATGTTTTTTTCTCTCTAAATAGTGTGTCTTTATACTTTTAAATATTACTTTAGGTTTAGTCACATTTGCTATTATTCTCTTACATAGATAGAAGGAGAAAACTCACCCTTAACATCTGAATGGATCAGGGCGATGGAGGCTCCCTTTCCATTTGTTTAAATATGTAAATATTGTAAACCAAGCTAACAAGGTCTTAAATATATTCTAGTTCTCTACCTTCACACACACTCACATACTTAGATTCACATAACATCAAATTTTAAAACTTCCCTGGGGGCTTAGTTGGCAGGTTCAGTTCAGTTCAGTCGCTCAGTCACGTCTGACTCTTTGTGACCCCATGAATTGCAGCATGCCAGGCCTCCCTGCCCATCACCAACTCCCAGAGTTCACCCAAACTCATGTCCAGTGAGTCAGTGATGCCATCCAGCCATCTCATCCTCTGTCGTCCCCTTCTCCTCCTGCCCCCAATCCCTCCCAGCATCAGAGTCTTTTCCAATGAGTCGACTCTTCGCATGAGGTGGCCACAGTACTGGACTTTCAGCTTCAGCGTCAGTCCTTCCAGTGCACACCCAGGACTGATCTCTTCTAGGATGGACTGGTTGGATCTCCTTGCAGTCCAAGGGACTCTCAAGAGTTTTCTCCAACACCACAGTTCAAAAGCATCAATTCTTCAGTCCTTAGCTTTCTTCACAGTCCAACTCTCACAATCATACATGACCACTGGCAAAACTATAGCCTTGACTAGGTGGACCTTTGTTGGCAAAGTAATGTCTGCTTTTTAATAGGCTGTCTAGGTTGGTCATAACTTTCCTTCCAAGGAGTAAGCGTCTTTTAAGTTCATGGCTGCAATCACAATCTGCAGTGATTTTGGAGCCCCCCAAAATAAAGTCTGACACTGTTTCCACTGTTTCCCTATCTATTTCCCATGAAGTGGCGGGACTGGATGCCATGATCTTCGTTTTCTGAATGTTGAGCTTTAAGTCAACTTTTTCACTCTCCTCTTTCACTTGCATCAAGAGGCTTTTTAGTTCCTCTTTACTTTCTGCCATAAGGGTGGTGTCATCTGCATATCTCATAGTTGGTAAAGTATCTGCCTAAAATGCAGGAGACTCCCTGCAATGCAGGAGACCTGGGTTCCATCCCTGGGTCTGGAAAATCCCCTGGAGAAGGAAATGGCAACCCACTCCAGTATTCTTGCCTGGGAAATCCCATGGACAGAGGAGGCTGGTGGGTGACAGTCCAAGGGGTCTCAAGAGTTGCATAAGTCTTAGCCAGTAAACCATCACAGCCACCAGATCTCTGCCATCACACACGCTCACATAGTTAGAATCACGTAACATCAAATTTTAAAACTATGTGTAAGGTTATTGTTTTCTGCCATTCTCAGCCTATGCATAGCCAATGCTGTGATTGGACTGACCCTGTAGTTCATATTATAATTGCAAAATGCCCTTCCACAATAACCATCAGAAGACTTTGCAAAAATCAAAGTTTATTATTTACAGGATTTGGAAATTACATGGCAAATCTGGGGCCTCACAGTGAGGTCCTGATTAGAGAGAAAGTGTGTGTGGGGTTCTGCTAGCACAGGGAAGGAGAGTGGGGGCATAGATTTTCACAGGCTCACTCTTTATTGGTGAATGTAAAACATAAGAGCTGGAATTTAAAGCATGCAAAAAAAAAGAAAAAAAAAGTCTCATTTGAAATCAACCAAGATGTCTAAAACAAAGGAGATTCTGTACAGGAAGGAAACCTGGCTCTCTATGCAGTTGTACGTCTGGCAGTGTGTTTACTTGAGATAGTCGTCTTTGAAGTGGATGCCTCTTCTCACTGGATGTTTTGGCAGTCAGGGCTTATAGTATAGCAATGCCTTTTCTATGATTAAAACTTGGCAGTACATCAAAGATAGATGAATTTACTTATCATTGTTCATCTCTCCGAGATTTTGAGGGGCTTTTGGTGATTGCATGAATCATATTAATAAAATGTGAACAGACATGAATCAATTCATACATATGATACATTAAATCCACAATGTTTACATGTCATTTTAGTGAAATTATAATAATAAACTTTTACCCAATTTAAATTTTGTTGACAGTGGTGATTTAAAAGATTGAAATATAAAACATAATTTTGCTCAAGTGAGCAAAATTTAAAAGCATATCAAAATGTATACTCAAGAAAATATAACATTAAAAAGTTAGAATTATTTTTTATTTGATTTCTTAAAGTTTTTTCTTTCAACATAACTTTTAGAAAAGTATGAACTATAATTAATGCATATCAACTCAAAATTATCTAAATAAAGCTAAACTTTTACCTAAATCATTTAATATTTTCATTTTTCATATTTTATACTATTTAGTATCCATTTAGGAGAAGGTAATGGCACCCCACTCCAGTACTCTTTCCTGGAAAATCCCATGGATGGAGGAGCCTGGTAGGCTGCAGTCCATGGGGTCGCTGAGGGTCAGACACGACTGAGCGACTTCACTTTCACCTTTCACTTTCATGCATTGGAGAAGGAAATGGCAACCCGCTCCAGTGTTCTTGCCTGGAGAATCCCAGGGACGGGGGAGCCTGGTGGGTTGCCGTCTATGGGGTCACACAGACTCGGACACGACTGAAGTGACTTAGCAGCAGCAGCAGCAGCAGTATCCATTTAATTGTTTACATAAAGATTTGATATTCAATGTCATGAATGATATGTCTTGATCTGTATACTTAAATGTTTCAAAGTAATAGGAGGTAATACTGCAAAATTACTGAGTCACCATGAGGCACCATACAAAATGGGCAGAAAGGAAACGGATACTCTGTACACCTGGTAAACAGTACTGAGCACAAGAAAATACTGCGTTCATCTGAAAGGATTACTGGACAAGGACATTAATTTATCTTTTCCCTAAATACTTCCATTGTGCATGCTGTCTCCACACTAGGAAGCGGTGTCCGTTTCAATTTAGATACTTCTTGTCATTTAGGCACACTACTTCATCTGTTAGCAAGATAGTAAGGAAATGGGCAACACATGTTGAAAAACATCTCTCTGAGGCTCCAATGTTGTTACTAAGGGAAACCAGTGTTAAGCACACAAGAGTGCTATTCCTGATAGCAGAATGTGAAGGATAAATGGCTTTAAGAGTCAAGTACTAATATTGACATTTTAAATACTTTAAAAGAGAAAAATACTACACTGTAACTTTTTTTCTCAACACCCCCCATTTGGCCCTCTTCCTCTCCACAAAGTCTTAATGTCTTAATATCTGCTGTTTGGTGGAACAGGTGCTTTCAGTAGGCATTCAAATTAGAGAAATCAAATAAGGGATAAAGTCCTTATACAACCCAAGTATTGTGTATAAGCATATAATTAAAGAAAGGTCCCGAGGAGGTAGAATTGGGAGTCGGGGAGAAAGTTAGATTAATTGTCCCAGAAATGGAGAATGTTGTAAGGAGAGCTTAACTGGGTGTCTGAGGAGACTGTGAGAGGAAAAGGAGGGAAAGGGCAATGGGAGCAGATGAAGATGGGAAGTGGAAGGGGAGGAAGTACATAGGAGACACGTATATGGAGAGGATGTGCGGGAAAAAAGGGCAATGAGGAATTTGTGATATATGTTTAAGAAGTAGCATATGATATACATTTAAGGAATCCAGTGTCCCAGGAAAGGATTGAATGAACAGAGAGTAATAGGACTTGAATAAATAGAGATATCAGGAGGCAGAGAAAGCAGAACCCAATAAGAATGCTGAAGGCCCTGAGCGGCACGGGATGCCAGTGGTGGGTTTGGTTGAGAGAAGTGACTGGATTTTTAATGATGATTCAGAGACTGGGGAATAGAATATAGGTGGACAAAGGTGGAAACAGGAAGACTCTGGGTTACCATCAGCCTGGAGTCCAGACAGCAGTGAGAGAGAGACTCTGAGGTGGACCTGGAAGATTCCAGCACAGTTTTGTGATGGTGTACAATGAGAGCATTGCCAGGGCACAGCCCATCAGTGCAGGACTGACAACCCACTCTGTAAATGGAGTTTCCGATCTGAGATGCTGTTTTCATTAATTTCTTTAATTAAGACCTTTAATATTCATAGTTAAGACACAAAACAAAAAGCAAAAATACCTGCCAGGAAGCCAAACTTGAAAACTTAGAGGACTGATCTGTTTAATATTGTCAGATGAGAGAGATTCTCTGGTTTCTCTGGTTTGAGTTACTTTTGGAACCAAAATCTCAAAGGGAAAAAGCCACTAGTGATTAAGAAGAAAGATGGAAGGTGAGACAATTGTGGAAACCAAGTGAGTTTCCAGCTGGTTACTATTGATAGAAACAGAAATAATTAAAACAGATTGGAACTCATTTCTGTCTCATCAGAAGGAAAGATAAGATATGAGTGGACCAGGAGGAGAGAGGAGTGTGGATCATGGCACCCTTCTAGCTTGGTGGTTCTCAGGCCTGCTGTGTGGAGCTAGAGTTCTGCTGCCTCGAAAATTTCAGAGGGAGAATGGAGAAGTATATGGAGGACTCCTTACATTTATCCAGAGTTTCCTACTTGAGCATCCAACTTTTCTTGGTGCCTCAAAGGGAGACTGCCTGAATTTTTAAAGAAAGTGAAGAAATAGGAAGAAACAAGTATAGGGCTAATCCTTTGCTTTCCACAGTTGTTATTATCATATAGACACATTCTAAAAGTATGTGCTTATCTGTGGTGCAGTCTAGCATAGGAAACTAAATGTGAGATGTCTTTTCTATTTGTATCAGAGGAAATGTAAAATAAAATCATTCAGCATGAAAATGTGTTGCTCAATTTTAAGCAAGGTTTAAGGTTTTCATTATGCTACTTCAGAGCTCCAGAAGAAAAGAATACACAGAAGTATGTCATAGCATTTGTAGGCAAAGGAGAGCTGTGTATTCAAATATATTTTGCCATGGTATGGGCTGTGTGTGTGTGTGTGTGTGAAAAAGTGAGATTTTTGATTGTTTGCTTTGATAAGTATTAACAACTTCTCCACTTTTTTTATCTGGAAAAAAATCACTAGTAAAAACTTTTAAAGTTAGACATTTTAAAAACAGACTAGCTACTTTCTTGAACAATTTTGACATGTCAATGCTAAAGGCAGCTCTTAGGGACAACAAATTCTTACTTAATATGCAGGTCAAATGTTTACTTTTCATTTATTTCCTTCATCATTTCTTTTTGGGAATTAGAAAATCTGGTGCTTGAAATCTCTTAAGGGAAATCACGGATATAGTTTTTAAGTTCATATGTTTTTGGACATTCCCTGAATTAATTGTGAATCTCAGCTTGTATTACATGTTTACTGTTTAGCATTTGAGCATCTTCAGAGAGTTCTCCACCATCCTTGCCTAAGATGTGTGGCTAGTAAGTCCCAAGTTAGAGGATATAAACAACTCTGTTGACTATATTTCAGCTGTGACAGTACTGTACCCTAACAACAAGGAGTAAGGGAGGTTGTGACCTAAGTGAAGATAGGTGAGCCCAGAAAAGGTGGCTGAGTATAGAATTGGTGGGAGGCAGCCAGAAAGAGAGAACATTATCAGTCAAATATTCTGCAGAGTGAAAATAGGCAAAGTGATAACTATAGAAAGTAAAGTCAACCAAATAATTTTCAATTGGGTTGAACAGAAAAGCAACATAAAAACGAGGAAGACAAAAGCATATTGAATGGAAAGATGTGAATGATGGATGCTAAGGCTATTGTTGGAAGGGTCAAGTGTTTAAATCTATACATTGCTTGGACTTCATTATATATGTACAGCTTATATATGTATATATATATATATTTTCAATTATTTTTGAAGTTTCTGCAGCTAAAGGTTATGGGGTGTTTGGGTTCTTTATCTTAGTAAAGTTTCTTTTTTAGAAAAAGTATTTATTTTTAGCTGCAGTGGGTCTTTGCATAGACTTTCTCTAGTTGTGATGAGTGGGAGCTACTCCCTGGTGCTCTCTCTCGTTGCAGAGCGCAGCCTCTAGGCACACGGACTTCAGCAGTTGAGGTGCATAGGGTCAGCTGCTTTGTGGCACGTGGAATCCTCCCCGATCAGGGATCAAGCCCCTGTCACCTGCACTGGCGGGTGGATTCCCATCCAGTCTACCACCAGTGAAGTGTCCCCTAAAGTTTCTTGAAGAGAGTAATTATATATTCCAAGTCCTGTATTATCTGACTGCAGAGAATGTGTAATTCTGTCAAATAAATCACTTCGAGGTTTGTGTCAGTTGGTAGAAAACAGTACCACTGTCATTCACTACAACTGTCTTTGAAAATAGGTTTCCAGATTATCTATGGCAGGTAGCTAACCCTGAATTCCTTTATGTACAACTAGAAGAAAAAGATGAATTTTGGCAAGAACTATTAACACCTTTTTTAAAGGTTGTATGACAAAGCACAATAAGATTAATAGTATTCTTCAAGGTAGAAAATAGTAAATATTTGAAGAAATAGCATCATTTCCAGCATACCTAGTACAAAGAGAATTCTGAATTTAATGATCGGTGCAAACGCATAACAAAGTTTTCAAATTGTTCCAACCTCGTACCACAAGTAACTGAAATTGGTATTTTGCTCTTACCTCAAATTATATTTCATTATATTTTGAACATAGATTTAAATATATATTTTACTTATAAAAACATATTTTGAATATATGTTAAAATACATAGAGAATTGTCACAGCAATAACTTCAGGAAAAAATCACTTCTCAAAGAATTTTCATTTCATTATGAATACTTTGGGAACTATATTGGAATGTTTAAAAAACTCAGTCTACTTTATTGTGGAAGATTTTTTACACAGTTTATTATGTCTTAAACAATCTATGCCGTTCCACCATTCTGTCAGCAGAATGTGTTATTAGTGATAGATTAAAGTTAAGAATTCAAAAATTTTAATCAGTTAGAAAAATATTTCTTCAAAAGAGGAAAGCTAAGCTTTTGCAACAAACCAATATCTTGACTTGGTTTTCTCATTCACAACTGCAAATAGTGTTAAATAGTTAAAATCAGTGTCAATCATGTAATTACCCTTGTGGGAAGACTAAGAAAACTTTGAAGAAGTGATTCTGTTTTCACTTTGAGAAGGTGTGCAGAAAAAGGAGTCTGTGTGAAGAGTGGGTCTGCTAGAGAGTGTTCTTGACCCAAACAAATCTTTTAATGTTTCTGAATCTCAATTCTCACACCTGCTGATGAAAGTATTTGACCGGATGTTTTCTAAGAGGTCTTCTAATTCTCCCATTCTGTGTTGCTACAGTTGATCTTAATCTCAGAGGGTAGATACAAGTACTTTATTTTTTATAACTACTTTATTGAGGAAGAGAGTAGCATATTGTGTTATTAGGTTTCTTCTTGAGTGTTAATAGTTGCATTTCAAATATCAAAATTGTGTTTTTCTTTCTCAATAGAATAGTGAAATTTTACATGTTAGATATTCTGATTTGGTTACTAAAAACAAAATATTGGTTAGGCTTTTAATTAGCCACGATTGTTAATACATTTGCAAACCTCTTAATTTGTAAGAAGCCATATTTTACCAGCATGAGAAACCTTAAAGAGTAGGTGTTGAAATGACTGTGCAATGTCCATGCATAAGAACATATGCATATATTAATTAAATTCAATTCCTGTTTATAAACCAACAATAACTTCAGTATAATCTACACTTTTGTAACAATATAAATGAGTTGGAGATATAATAAGGAAGAAATATTTGTTCTCATTAAGGTAGTCATAAACTCAGGTACTAAAAAATTAACTGTTTCCTTCTATATCATGTTTATTTTGAACCTTAATGTCAATAATTAAAACTCAGTCACTTCTGGGTTCTCTCAGCTTTCCCCTGGTGTTCCAGTTAATTTCTGGGAGTTTCTATGGTGCTAAGGGATGAGGACTTCTGATCACTCATTTTATCTGACATTTGCTGAAACTCATTATCTTGTCTAGTTCTTTTTTTTTTTTTTAATTTTGGGCGTCGTTCCCTGGGCGCCTGCTCTTCGCCCGCGCCCCACCGCCGGGGGGTCCAGGGCAGCATGTCGAGTCGGGAAGGCCACACCTCGGCGCTCGCGCAGCCTCTCTGGCCTCTCTCGGTCCCTCCACCGGCCCGGCCTCCCTCAGACACCTGTCTCTTGTCTAGTTCTTAACGCAGGAAATTGCTGCTGTGTTAACACTTGTTCCTGTCCTCAGAGACTGTATCAGCTATGTCAAGGCGCCTTTTGTCAGACAGGAATCATGTTCCTGTGTGTGCCACGCTGAGGCACAGGGAATCCCGTTCTGAGGAGATACAGAGCCTAGTCATGCTAAGCCTGAGGTCTTGTTACTTCCTATATTTTTCCTCAGGTCTATATAAGGTCTCTGTTACAGAGTGAGAAGACAGCCCTCTACAGCCAAGAAGAGAAGCCTCAGAAGAAGCCAAACCCAATGACACCTTGAGTTTAGATCTCTAGCTCCCAGGACTGAGAAAATATATTTCTATTGTTTAAGTTACTCAATCTATGGTATTCTATTCTGCAGCTCTAGTAAACTAAGATACCTCTGTATAATGGTTACATCAATATAGTTCTGTTTTAGGTATGATATACGATGGCCTCCAAAATCGGTTCCTTGCTAGAGTTCATGTTCAATAGTACTCAGTATATTTTCCAGTTAGTCACTCAGTCAAGTCTGACCCTCTGTGACCCCATGGACTGTAGCCCACCAGGCTCCTCTCTCCATGGAATTCTCCAGCAAGAGAACTAGAGTGGGTAGCCAGTGGGTAGAGGATCTTCCCGATCCAGGGATCAAAACCAGATCTCCTGCATTGCAGGCAGAGTCTTTACAGTTTGAGACACCAGGGAAGCCCCAGTGCTGCTCATGGGGGCGCAAAGAGCTGGACACGATTAGGCGACTGAACAACATGTTTTCCAGTTATTTGCCTTATCATTCCCAATATATGCTTGGGATTTTACTGTTTCTATAAAACTTATTTGTATCTTTTATAAGTTCTTTAGAAAGCTATCAGAGACCTTTTAGGTTGTGTAACTTTGACATTATAACAAGTAGAAAGTTAATTGAAATTCCCTACTAATTAACACTGTATAAACTAGAATACTTTACTTCACACAGATATAAAAATAACATTTATAGAAGGTATTAACTACATTTCAGTCATACTGTCTACAGGTTTTTTTCTAAGTAGGTACTATATGGTGAGTGTTGTCTGTAGTGATTATCTAAATCCACAGTAGTTAGTTAACACCAACAGACATGTGGAATTTTTTTTTGAAATAGGGTAGATTGCTCATACATCTTATCACTTCTTTATCATCAGTATACTTTCCCTGAAAGTGATCAATCTTTTGAATTAGTTCCCTTTCTACTAAAGGAATTTTTTCTATTATAGTCTCTAATCCAAAGATATAATTTTAAAAATACTTGGCACTCCCAAAGGCTGGAGTCAATGGGAAAGACATGAATGACCATCTACAGCTAAGACTAACAACCACAGAATGAATTCACAACTCTTTATTTAATATATACCATACTAGATACTGGGCTTCCCAGGTGGCGCTAGTCGTAAAGAATCTGCCTGTCAATGCAAGGTACAAAAGAGATGCCAGTTTCCCTGGGTTGGGAAGATCCCCTGGAGAAGGGAATGGCATCTAGCACTGGTATTCTTGCCTGGAGAATGCCATGGACAGAGGAACCTGGCAGGCTATAGTCCATGGGGTCACAAAGAGTCACACACAACTGAATCAACATACACGCACATATGCTAGATACTATATGTGATACACATATGAAGAGAGGGCCCATGCCTCATGGAGTTGGAAATATGGTTGGGAAAAGAAGATAAAAACATTAAAATGCAATTATTACATAAGACTGTGAATGTGAACATAACCCAAAATGCACTGTGCTCGTCCTTCTTTAGACACACATTAGACACGCATTCTGCAGCTCCTCTTTCTCTGTATATAATGTGGATACAGACTTAGTGAATATGAATCAAACTGTATTGTACATTAATACAATGATCAAATAGTGAGTTTATTTTATTGATAGCAATACCTCTATAATGCTCTTATATATAAACTAATAATGAATAAGGGATTTTTAAAGAAATGTTTTAGAGTCCCTTGGACTGCAAGGAGATCCAACCAGTCCATTCTGAAGGATATCAACCCTGCGATTTTTTGGGAAGGAATGATGCTAAAGCTGAAACTCCAGTACTTTGGTCACTTCATGAGAAGAGTTGACTCATTGGAAAAGACTTTGATGCTGGGAGGGATTGGGGGCAGGAGGAGAAGGGGACGACTGAGGATGAGATGGCTGGATGGCATCACAGACTCGATGGACGTGAGTCTGAGTGAACTCCGGGAGTTGGTGATGGACAGGGAGGCCTGGCGTGCTGCGATTCATGGGGTCGCAAAGAGTCGGACACAACTGAGTGCCTGAACTGAACTGTAAGAGATGTTTTACTCTTTGTTTAAATAGGCAATATTAAACACTTAAATTTGACATGGGTAATTATTCTGATTTATTTTAAGCATTTTTATCTATATTTTTAGTATTGATATTTTCTTTTATTCTATTACTATGTGTCTTTTATCTTTCCTACCAATTTCATCAATAGTTTATATTATATTTTAAAATATCTATTTCTGACTAGTCTTTTTTTTTTTTTTTTTTTTAAATCTCAAGCCTTGGTTCTACCTACTGCAAACTTCACACTTGATTCTACTGAACCACCCCATCATTACTGTGGCTTCAAATCTTTTCTTCCTTTTTGTGTGGGCATCTACAGACAAACTGAACCTTTTCTTCTATTTATGCTTTGGTGAGCTCCCACTTTTCATATGGATTCTGCATGGTGGGAAGTTCTATTTATTTATGTATTCATTATAATTCATTATTGTTTTTAAGAGAAAAAGACTATCCTTTCTACCAGTGCTATCATGAAGACTGTTACAGTGAGAGGCAAGCTGACTTTTCCTTTACTATTTCCATCACTTAAAAGTTAGATTATTGACCATTCTCTCATAATTAATAGAGGCAGCAGTAGTTTCTATATTTTTTCCTTTTAAACCCACTGCTTCTCAGTGTATTTATGCACATAGATAATATGGTCAGAAAGAGAAATCTATGTCTTTGAAGACAAAAAAATCTATATCTGAAAGCTGGGCTAAAAATCGATCCTGTGGAACTTTCACGGAGAGGTGGGATCACATGGTTCAAACAGAAAATATACGCTATTTTCTTAGGACACTGAGTAGATTAATTCCACGAGAGCAGAGAGTTTTAGAGTGTCAGTATTTGCTGAATGGAGGAAATAAAAAGGAATTGGAGAAGGATAGAGGGAGAAAGAGTAAAAGAAAGGAAGCAAGAAAAGACAAGTTGTTTAGAATCTGAAAATGTCTGGGGTCTTAATCTCTGCTTTTTGGCAGTGAGGAACCTTGTAATGAGCACTGATGATATTCATGCTACTGTTTTAGACAATGAAGAGGTTTACCATAATGAAGATGTCACAATATGAACTGCTGTCCTACACTGATAACATCACAGACAGCACAATACCCTAAATAAATGATTGAACTGAGAAGATGCATTTTATATAAAAGCATGTCAAAGATGTTTGTGGCTTGAAAATATTTGTGTCCAGGAGGATTATGGTGCTTGTGGTTGAGAGGGATGCCCATTTTAGAAGAGAATGAAGGATTTTGTTTCAAATAAGATGTAGAAAGACCTAGTTGCTTAGAAATAAAGAGATGATGGTTGATATAAAAACCAGTGTAAGCATGTGTGCTATTTAATACTATCAATATCCTTAAAAAGAACAAAGAAGAACAAAATAAAAAAAAATAAAGCAAGAGAAGCATCATTTGCTTACAAATATGATGGAGCAATAAATAAATGTAAAATTATATTTGGAAATTTTCATACATCGCAAAATTGGTAGAACATATGAACAAAAAAAAAAAGAAAAAAGAAATAGTAAAGATTCAGATGACTTGATTGACATTGTCATCCAACTTAATCTAACTAATTTGTATAGAACTATCCATTCAAACCAGTAGAATATAGATTATTTTCAAGATACAGAGAATATTTACCAAAATAGACCATACTTGAAGCCATAAAATAAATCTCAATAAATTTAAAAGAATTCCCTGGTAGGTTCAGTCAGTTCAGTTCAGTCGCTCAGTTGTATCTGACTCTTTGCAACCCCATGGACTGCAGCACCCCAGGCCTCCTGGTCCATCACCAACTCCCAGAGTTTACTCAAACTCAAGTTCATTGATTCAGTAATGCCATCCAACCATCTCATCCTCTGTTGTCCCCTTCTCCTCCCGCCTTTAATCTTCCCAGCATCAGGGTCTTTTCAAATGAGCCAGTTCTTCACATCAAGTGGCCAAAGTATTGGAGTTTCAGCTTCAACATCAGTCCTTCCAATGAATATTCAGGACTGATTTCCTTTAGGGTTGATTGGTTGGATCTGCTTGTAGTCCAACGGACTCTCAAGAGTCTTCTCTTGGACTCTGAAGAGTCTTCTCCAATACCACAGTTCAAAAGCATCAATTCTCTGGCGCTCAGCTTTCTTTCTAGTCCAACTCTTACATCTACACATGACTACTGGAAAAACTATAGATTTGACTAGATAGACCTTTGTTGGCAAAGTGACATCTCAGTTTTTTAATATGCTGCCTAGGTTAGTCATAACTTTTCTCCCAAGGAGTAAGTGTCTTTTAAATTTATGGCCACAGTCACCATCTGCAGTGATTTTGGAGCCCCCCAAAATAAAGCCTATCACTGTCTCCACTGTTTCTCCATCTATTTGCCATGAAGTGATGGGACCCAATGCCATTATCTTAGTTTTCTGAATGTTGAGCTTTAAGCCAACTTTTTCTCCTCTTTCACTTTCATCAAGAGGCTCTTTAGCTCTTCTGCATTTTCTGCCCTAAGGGTGGTTGCATCTGCATATCAGAGATTATTGATATTTCTGCTGGCAATCTTGATTCCAGCTTGTGCTTCATCCAGCCCAGCGTTTCTCATGATGTACTCTGCATATAGGTTAAATAAGCAGGGTGACAATATACAGCCTTGACGTACTCCTTTTCCTATTTGGAACCAGTCTGTTGTTCCATGTCCAGTCCTAACTGTTGCTTCCAGACCTACATACAGATTTCTCAAGAAACTGGTCATGTGGTCTGGTATTCCCATCTCTTTAAGTATTTTCCACAGTTTATTGTGATCCACACAGTCAGAGGCTTTGGCATAGTCAATAAAGCAGCAATAGATGTTTTTCTGGAACTCTCTTGGTTTTTTGATGATCCAGCGGATATTGGCAATTTGATCTCTGGTTCCTCTGCCTTTTCTAAATCCAGCTTGAACATCTAGAAGTTCATAGTTCACATACTGCTGAAGCCTGGCTTGGAGAATTTTCAGCATTACTTTGCTAGCATGTGAGATGAGTGCAATTGTGTGGTAGTTTGAGCATTCTTTGGATTGCCTTTCTTAGGGATTGACATGAAAACTGACCTTTTCCAGTCCCGTGGCCACTGCTGAGTTTTCTAAATTGGCAGGCATACTGAGTGCAGCACTTTCACTGCATCATCTTTTAGGATTTGAATTAGCTCACCTGGAATTCCATCACCTCCACTAGCTTCGTTCGTAGTGATGCTTCCTAAGGCCCACTTGACTTCACATTACAGGATGTCTGACTCTAGGTGAGTGATCACATCATCATGAATATCTGCATTGTGAAGTTCTTTTTTGTACAGTTCTTCTGTGTATTCTGGCCACCTCTTCTTAATATCTTCTGCTTTTGTTAGGACCATACCATTTCTGTCGTTTATTGAGCCTATCTTTGTGTGAAATATTTCCTTGGCATTTCTGATTTTCTTGAAGAGGTCTCTAGTCTTTCCCATTCAGTTGTTTTCCTCTTTTTCTTTGCATCAATCCCTGAGGAAGGCTTTCTTATCTCTCCTTGCTATTCTTTGGAACTCTGCATTCAAAGGAGTATATCTTTCCTTTTCTCCTTTGCTTTTCACTTCCCTTCTTTTCACAGCTATTTGAAAGGCCTCCTCAGTGAGCCATTTTGCTTAATTACATTTCTTTTTCTTGAAGATGGTCTTGCTCCATCTCCTGTACAATGTCACGAACCTCTGTCCATGGTTTATCATGCACTCTAGGTCTATCAGATCTAGTCCCTTAAATCTATTTTTCACTTCCACTCCATAAGCATTAGGGATTTGATTTAAGTCATCCTTGAATGGTCTAGTGGTTTTCTCTACTTTCTTCAAGTTAAGTCTGAATTTGGCAATAAGGAGTTCATGATCTGAGCCACAGTCAGCTCCCTGTCTTGTTTTTGCTGACTGTATAGAGCTTTGCCATCTTTGGCTGCAAATAATATAATCAATCTGATTTCAGTGTTGACCATCTGGTCCATGTGTAGAGTCTTCTCTTGTGTTGTTGGAAGAGAGTGTTTATGACCAGTGCATTCTCTTGGCAAAACACTATTAGCATTTTCCCTGCTTCATTCTGTATTCCAAGGCCAAATATTCCTGTTACTCTGGGTATTTCTTGACTTCCTACTTTTGCATTCCAGTCCCCTGTAATGAAAAGGACATCTTTTTTTGGGTGTTAGTTCTAGAAGGTCTTGTAAGTCTTCATAGAACTGTTCAACTTCAGCTTCCTCAGCATTACTGGTTGGGGCATAGACTTGGATTACTGTGATATTGAATTGTTTGCCTTGGAAACGAACAGAGATCATCCTGTCATTTTTGAAATGGCATCCAAGTACTGCATTTTGAACTCTTTTGTTGACTGTCATGGCTAATCCAGTTCTTCTAAGGAATCTTGTCCACAGTAGCAGATATAATGGTCACTTGAGTTAAATTCACCCATTCCAGTCCATTTTATTTAGCTGATTCCTCGAATGTCAACGTTCACTCTTGCCATCTCCTGTTTGGCTACTTCCAATTTGCCTTGATTCATGGACCTGACATTCCACTTCCTATGCAATATTGCTCTTTACAGAATCGAACTTTGCTTCTGTCACCAGTCACATCCACAACTGGGGGGTTGTTTTTGCTTTGGCTCCGTCTCTTTATCCTTTCTGGAGTTATTTCCCCACTGATCTCCAGTAGCTTATTGGGCATTTACAGACCTAGGGAGTTCATCTTTCAGTGTCCTATCTTTTTGCCTTTTCATACTGTTCATGAGGTTCTCAAGGCAAGAATAGTGAAGTGCTTTGCATTCCCTTCTCCAGTGGACCACATTTTGTCAGAACTCTCCACCATGTCCCATCCTAATTGGGTGGTCCTTTATGGCATGGCTCATAGTTTCACTGTTAGACAAGGCTGTGGTCCATGTGATTAGATTGGTTAGTTTCTATGGTAGGTTAGCTGGTAAAGAATTTGCCTGCAATGAGGGAGACCTGGGTTTAATCCCTGGGTTGGGAAGATCCTCTGGAGAAGGGAACAGCTACCTACTGCAGTATTCTGGCCTGGAGAGTACGATGGATATAGGAGCCTGGCAGGCTATGGTCCATGGGGTCACAAAGAGTCGAACACCACTGAGGGACTTTCACTTTCACTGTGTCGTACAGAGTATATGTTCGTTTTAAATTTAATTATAATTTTATATTAAAGTGTAGTTGCATTAGTTTCAGGGCACAGCAAAAGGATTCAGCGTTATCCATTCTTTTTAGATTCATTTCCCATATAGATTATTACAGAATATTGAGTAGAGTTCCCTGTGCTATGTATCAGGTCCATGTTGATCATCTACTTTTTATACTGTAGTATGTACATGTTAATCCCAATCTCCTAACTTATCCCTCCCCTGACATTTTCCCTTTGGTAACCATAAATTTGTTTTGTAGTCTGCGATACTCTTTCTGTTTTGTAAATAAGTTCATTTGTAGCAGTTTTTAAGATTCCACATATAAGTGATATCATACGATATTTGTTTTTCTCTGTCTGATTTACATCACTTAATATCGTAACCTCAAGGACCATCCATGCTACTGCAAGTGGCATTATTATATTCTTTTACATGTCTGAGTAATACTCCACTGTGTACATGGAATGCATCTTCTTTATCTGTTCCTCTGTCAATGGACATTTAGGTTGCTTCTAAGACTTGGCTAGTAAATAGTGCTGCTGTGAACACTGGGGTGTATCATCTTTTTTGAATTATGATTTTGCCAGGTATATGTCCAGGAATGGGATTGCTGGATCATATGGTAGTTGTATATTTAGTTTTTAAAGAAACCTCCATACTGTTCTCCATAATGGATTGGAAGAACCAATATCATCAAAATGATACTCTTCAAGGCACTCTTCAGATTCAGTGTGATCCCTATGAATTAAGATAGTGTGGTGTCAAAGTTAGAAAAATAGATCAACAGAAGAGAATAGAATACAGAAATAGATCTATATGTATGTGGACAAAAAAGTGCCAAGACAATTCAGCTGATAAAGGATAATCACATCAACAAATAGAGCTGGAACAATTGGTTGTTCTATATATATAATATGAAATTTATGTATCATATTATATAATTTAAATATGAGCATTTTATTTTATGCCATTTATAAGTCAATAAAGATATTAATAAATAGCTGGAAAGTATAATAAGGGGGCATAAAGAGTACATAACAAATAGAAAAATTGAATTAATTAATTACATCATGTGTTATTAAGGCCTGAGGTATATCTGGCTTCTGCTCTAGCACAAAATAATAATGTATCCTAGATTACAAGTGTAGAATTAGGTAAATAGTGTTTCTAAGTTCTGATCTTTGCAAGTTTGAAAAGTACAATTTAAACTAAGGTATATCTTTTCACTGTTATAATCAAATTAGGAACATTTGCACATTTAAAATAAAACAAAGTCACTTCCAACATCAAAACCATGTAGTGTCACACTTCCTAACAACCTCCTTACCATTTGGATATTTGATCCAAGGTCAAACTTTTATCTTGAAAGTAAAATAACATTCTAGGGGTCTTTGTATGTAATGTTTATTTTCATCATAACTTTTCAATGGGATTTTGTGGTCATTCTTAGATTGTTTAACTTAAAATTCCCAACCTTCTGTCCATTATCTGAGAGACATTAGTCAAGGTCTCTAAGCCCAAGGCTGCCCAGGCTTGTTTGTGTGTGTTACTGTCAATGTCTAACTTGCTTCTGACATGGTTACCTTCAGCCTGGCCACATAACCTTGCTGACTCAGTCTTTACTCACTGTAGCTTCTCTAGCACTGCTGCAGGAAATATCGATAGCTTCCAATGTAGATCACTAAGACATGGGTCTTTGTTTAATGAAGATGTGGAATAGAGATAATCTGGAGTAGTCCTCCATGCTGACACTAATTCGAGCCTATAATGGTTTGATGCCCACTGTGTCATTAAAAGAGATTTAAAAGAGTGGCTGATGCTTTGTGAATGGGTTTGGGGCTATAATTTTATCATGACCCTGTTAGATTTCCTTTAGGCCACAACAGAGGAACAGCTATTTGATTAAAACCTGAAATTCTTATTTGTTGAGTAAAGAAATAATCATCTACCAAAGCTTTAACCATTCTGGTATTAATATTATCTGTATATACCTACCATATCATAGTATATTATCAAATAGTCTTTTAAAATTATTTCTTTCATTTTTTAAGCTTGAGAGGAATATTTGGAATCAGCTGTTTCCTCTGCCTTCAAATCCTTCTAAATATATTCTTCTTCTGGTTTAATTAGTTCCTACTCTTTCTTGCATCTTCCACTTCAGTTGAAAGACTGTGTAGTTCAGTGTTAAACACAGAGACCTGAGTCAGACTGCTGGTGCTCAGATAGTTGCTCTTCCAGCTACAAAACCATAACTCTCATCAGGGCACTGAACCTCTTCATGCCTCAGTATTTTATATGTAAAATTTAGTAGTAAATGTATAAATCAGATGTTGTTGGAAGAATATGTAAAGCACTTTGACTGAGGCCTGGTTCACAATAGCATGAATACATTTGGGGAAAGAACAGGTATTGGTATTATTTATTTTACAA
Organism: Capra hircus; assembly: GCF_001704415.2. Taxonomy (NCBI): domain Eukaryota; kingdom Metazoa; phylum Chordata; class Mammalia; order Artiodactyla; family Bovidae; genus Capra; species Capra hircus. The sequence goes on from NC_030835.1 coordinate 22,484,146, forward strand.
AAATTGTAGAAGTACCTATGTGAAATAGAGATGGACCAGAGTTTATTGCATATGTGCTGGTACGTGTATGTATATATAATTGTTTAGTCGCTAAGTTGTGTCTGACTCTTTGCAACCCTATGGTCTGTAGCCCACTAGACTCCTCTCTCCATGGGATTTCCCAGGCAAGCATACTGGAATAGGTTGTCATTTCCGTCTCCAGGGGATCTTCCCAAACCAGGGACTGAACCTATGTCTCCTCCTTGGCAGGTGGATTCTTCCACTGAGCCACATTGGAAGCTTGTATGTGTATAATACATGTGTTTAAACATACATGTTTATCTGTATGGGCTTCCCAGGTGGCGCTAATGGTAAAAAACCCACCTACCAATACATATATGGACACACATAACATACATGTGAAATGTGAAGTATATAGTCTGCTACTCAAGCTAGTCTATTTTATTTGATTTCAAAACAAATGAAATTCACAAAATGGTCCGATAGAATAACCGTGCTTTAATCAGTGTCCTTATATCTCGATATTCTCAGACATCAGTTCATAGCTTGAAAAACAAACCTTGATGAGTTTCTTGGATGTTTTTCTTTGTCTTTTGTGCTTTTTCTTTGTAGTTAGTGTAATCATGAATTTAATGCAATGGCCCTATCTCTAAGTTTCTGTCTCCTGCATTTTATCTCTCAGTAATAAAAGTTTTAAGGCCTGATATCAATGCATATCTATTTATTAGTTCAGAGTTTCATTTTGTCAGAAGATTTTGTATCTTTGGTGAACTTTTTTTTTTTTTTTTTTTTGCTTCTGGACAATTTCTTCTATTACTTCAGTACAGCTTTATTTTCTGAGTGTGACACACTTGTGATACTGATGAGAATTATGAATCTTAAGCAAGAATCTACACACTCCATTACCACATGAAATGCAAGTTTTTTTTTTTTTTTTAATAATCAGGCTGTAGGCATTTCAGATGTCATATCTAATGCTATCTGTAGGTTTCTTAGGTAGGTGATAGATGGAAGGGTTAAGAACACACACATTATGAGAGTGAATTAAGTGCTTGGCTAAATATGTCAAAAGTACAAAGTCTTATCAGAAGTGGAACGTCTGGGTGAACAGAAGCATCACATTGTTTCTCAGTGTAGCTGCCTGTGGCATTTATGAGAAAAATACCTCTCCAGATGCGGAAAGCCCAATTCTTACTAGTCATTTCTGCATGTGGCATCACATCTGGAAGATTTTTACATTAAGAAGATATGTGAATCTGTTTAGAGAATGTTTACAAATACCAAGTTTTGGTTACTTAAAAAAATATCATTAAGATGTCACTCAGAGACATAAGTAAAAGGCAGAGCTGGCTTCTATATATCCCTGGAATTTTTTGCCTCTGTTGTTTGCAGACTTTTCAATATCATAAGACTCATTTCCTTGTAATGGTAGTCAAAATAGTCACCTGAAACTCCACAATGTGTTATGGTTCTAAAAGAATAAACATTTTATAGAAATAAAAACATCATTTTAAATGACCATTAACTTAAGCCAGTCTAGCAATGTTTATGTTGTGATTGAAACCAAAGATCCTGATACATTAGCAGAGTTTTTATAAGCAGTTCTCTTGTGCAGTTTAATTTATTGCTAACAATATCTGTTCATAAACGTTTGAAAGGTACTTCAAATAGGTGGTCTCAGGACAATGTCTTTTCATTTCCTGAGAATGCGACTTTTAAAAATTAATGTTTTAATTTATACTCATTGAAATTCATAGAGGAGCTTATTGGGCATTTTTAAAGCTTGTGATGGTTAGAAATTCTGCAATTCCAAGCTATCAGCTATGTAATATACTACTTCTTGACATTTTTTCTGAAACTACCTTGAAGTAGTTTTATGGGGTTTGATAAACCTATATTCTCATTCTCTCCCTCCCTCTCTCTCTCTCTCTCTCTCTCTATATATATATATATATATATATACATATATATATATATATACACACACATATATACAAACACACATATACATACACATGGAATCTATCCATTCTATGTATGGTTATTTGTATACTTAACTTTTTCTCCTAATTTATTTGGGAGAATATGTGTGTGTGTATCTGTATACACATCTATTTTCCTAACATGTATTTTTTCCATATTCCAATACCATTTCCTCAAATTTCTGTCTGAGTAATGAAGTTAAGTTTCTACATTCTGATGTTTATATATGTTACATTCTTTATTTTATACATAATTTCTTTTCTAAATGTAGTGAATCAGTGAATGAAATCTCAAGTTTTCTGACAGTTATATGGAAATATAACTGTCTTGGAAAGTTGAATGTTAAAAATCACTGAGAATTTGTAGTTGAATTGACCTAAGCAGAGAGAAATCTGACCCACAAAGAACACTTTACATGATTAAGAGGTTTTATATCATTTCAGCTAGAATTAGTAATATTTATCCCTATCACCATTTCTTTTGCCCAAAGGAATATCCCTAAAATTTCACTTGGTAATAGGATCATAGCAGGGAGTAACTTAACAATTGGGAAAATAAGTTAGTTAGCCTTAGAGGCGTTCTCATATTTATTACATCATTATGTACCAAGAGGTTTTATGACATTATTTAAATACATATTGCCAGCCTGGAGGTTTAAACAGTGGATAGTCTATAATGAGATATTATATATTCAACTTTTCTGTCTCCTCCTGACATTAGTATATGCCTATCAGAAAGACTGGAAAGGGATGTAGCAGATAACGTTTCTTTATTATAAAAAAGAAATCTGTTCTTGAAATACTGATAGGATCTTAAAAAAGTTAGAAAACACCAAATATTGCTTTTTGCAGTTAAAAGTTGTGTTGGTTTTTCTGCTAAAAGGAGGATTTTTCATTTTGATATATTTTGCCTTGTTGTAGCTGACATTTCAACAGTTTTCATATCTATTAATTTTCTATAAGATGTAGTTCAGAAGTGGCCATATTTTATATAAGTGTTAGTGCCCTCCCAACTTCTCAATGACCTGGAGTTCTGGCAAAAATACTGCTCTATTTGGGAATAAGGATACTTGAAACCTAATTAGAAAGATATATTTTTATTCTCTCCTCACACCTCCCTACTTCTCTTTCACATTTTTGAATGGACCATACTATCATCATTCATTCTGAACTATGCAGAAAAGACCTCAGGATTTGCATTGTGCTGGTTCTCTTGAGCATTGGAAACCCCACTTGTATCTCACACTGTCAATTAGCCATGAATTTTTAAGCACAAACACAGTTTTTAAGATCAGATGAGCCAATAACAATATTAAAGGAAAAATGTCTTTTTTGCCCTCCATGTTTTCTGTCTCAGTACATTTGTGACAGGATCGCTTCTTTCTTTGCAACAAATTCTGGAAATGAGTTTTATTTTAAGTATGGAACCAGTCTCAACCAACTTCTAGGCTTTCGGGTTAAGCTGTACCTGTTCCTACTTGTATCACAGAGGCTATATGATGAATAATAATGGATTATACACATTGTATTAGCAATTTGAATATTACATATACTTTCTCATTCCATTTAACTTTATTTAAAACTCTCATTTCCCCTGGGAAATAGAAATTTCTTTTTCCACTTTAGAGATGAGGGAACTAAGGCCTAATTTTCAGCAGAGAGAAAACTAATACTCTGCTTTGCCCAGGGAAACACATGTTCCCCATGGAGCAGGACCCAGGTTTGGCTGATCCCAAAGAGTCCCAGCCTTGCTTGATCTCCTTTCCAGCCACAGTGCCAAGGAGGTGGAAGTCAACCATGTGTGTACCCGCACTTCCCTTTAAGGGAAGAACAGATGATATGTCCAACATTACATAGAGATCTGTTTAATGTACTCTGGAAAGGAAAATAAATCCCTTAAAATATCTCTGGCATTTTTTTCAATGACATTGAGGTATCATAACATTTTGGGATGAAAACTAGTCAATTTCTTTAGGTGCCATAGACCTTTCAATGGTTGTATATGTTATGGTTAGTAAATAGCCAATTTTTTTTTTTTTTTATGCCTTAGTTCAAAATAAAATCACTTCAGTGAAGAAATGCCATAATGGAACAATCAGTGTACATTAATAATGAATAAATTCTGAAAGGAATTTTAAAAAACTACAGAAGGAAATACCAAGTTTAAAAGTAGCATTTCCTGTTTGTAGGTGATGGTAATAAGAACTTACTCTTCTCCTTGTTGCTCTCAGTGCCCATTGTGCTTTTCCTCTTTGTGATCCTTTGAAATTCATACTTGTAGGTTATGGAATGTTATTGCTTTATAGAAGAAGCTTTATGTGGGGCCCAGTCCACCTGTTTTTGTATATATCACAACCTGAGAATAGTTCTCATATATTTTTAAATGGTTGAAAAACATCTAAAGATTAATATTTCATGACATAAAAATTATATGAAATTCAAAATTCAATATCATCATTAAATAAAGTTTGATTACAATGCAATCTATACCCAAGTCCCTCCTACAATCTATTTTGAGACACTGATGAACCCTCACAGTTGCGTTCAACCATATCTGCACACTTTCACCTGCACGTGTATTTTCACATACAGACACACATGCACACCTTGTGTTCCCTCTTTTGGAAGAATGTTTTGTAAAGCCTTTTAAAAAGAAAATAAAGAAAGAAAGCCTTTTAAGACTCTTTTCTATATCCCCTTTGAAAAATTTTCCTTGGTGTAATACTCATTCGCCTTGTCCTTTAATCCACTAAACTTCTTGCTTTCTTCATTTTTCTATTTTTTATTTTCAGTTTCCCCAGATTTTAAAACAATGGTAAAGAAATGCAGATTTGTAGAATTTTTGCCTTCTCTGTGTCTTTTCCACAGTTTGTCTTCCTTATATGTGAACTCTGCATTGCAAAGTCAACCAACTGCTGATGAAAAATATTTTAAAAATACAGAAAGTTCCAGAAAGCAAAATTTGAATTTGTTGCATGCTGGAAACTATTTATATAATATTTTCATTGTATTAGGTGTTATAAGTAATCTGGAGATAAAATATACAGGAGGGTATTTTAAATTTACAGGAGGATGTGTGTAGGTTATTAACAAATACTAGTCTGGAAAATCCCTTGGACGGAGGAGCCTGGTGGGCTGCAGTCCGTGGGGTCGCAAAGAGTTGGACACAACTGAGCAACTTCACTTTCACTTTTCACTTTCATGCATTGGAGAAGGAAATGGCAATCCACTCCAGTATTCTTGCCTGGAGAATCCCAGGGACGGGGGAGCCTGGTGGGCTGCCGTCTATGGGGGTCGCGTAGAGTCGGACACGACTGAAGCGACTTAGCAGCAGCAGCAGCAGCAATTTTATATAGGGACCTTGAGGATCCTCAGATTTTGGTATTTGCTGAGACCCTGGAAGAGTCCCCTGTGGATACTGAGAAATCACTGTTTTGTGTTTGCGGAACTAGGTCATGAATATTGGTAATCATGTAAAACCCCAGCTGCATCCAGTACTTCTCAGTTTTTTCCCTTTCTCATATAGTCTGTTGCATTCTTGTTGATTATCTCACTGCCTTTGACAACAGCAGTTATGATCTTATTGTTGACTCGACTTGTTATTTATGATTTTGAAACTTATCAAACTCCTTATAAGGAACTAAGGTATCATTCATTATCATTTATATGTCTAAGAGTTTGAGATGTCTAAATTTATTTAAGCTGCTCCAAGGACACTTAGACCTTGGGAAGACTAGCCACAATAATTTATTAATAATATGATCGAATTCATGTCACATCTTTAAATTTTCTTTCTCTAAGGTACTAACGGCAAGTGACTTTAGCAAATAACTGGAACCATTATTCTAAAAGTCCATTTAAATCCCATTCAGTAAAAGTGATTATGAAATGGTAAAAATACTTGAAATGGACCCCTACACAAGGCAATTTCTCATGGACTAATTCTTTCCTTTGAGTCCCCAGTTTTCGAGAGGACTTTCTGTGATAGTTGTCTAAGTCAAAAAAGGGGGGAAAAGCCTTTAAAAGGGAATTTTTTCCCCCAGTAACAATTGATTTACTGCTGTGTGCCAAGCACTCTTCTAAGTATTAAAGGACACCACAAAACAGGCATTTAGCTCCTGCTCTTATAAAGCTTTCATCTTAGAAAATGGAGGTAGACAGTAAAGTAAGAAGATAGGTGAGCAAGCAAGCTTCTGGTAGGATGGGAGAATAGGTAGGGTAGGTGATAGGAAGTAACTGTTGAATAGGTTACTCTAGATGGTTTCAAGGAGCACCTCCTTGAGGAGGTGACATTTGCTGTGAGACCTTACTGATGAGAAGAAGCTAGTCATGGGGCAGTTAGGAGAGGAAAACACATTTCAGGGAGAAGGAACTGCCCATGCAAAACTTGTAGAGGATGAGCCCAAACATGATAAGTTTGGCTATCATGAGAGCAGATGCGTAATGATGAAGGAAGTAGGTAGGGGAGATACTTAGGTTTTAGTATGGGAAAGTCTTGGTTGTTTTTTGATCAGAGGGATGACATGGTTTGCTGATACCCCTGGAAATGCTGTTTTATCTTCATACAGATGTATGAGAGACATTCCTTCAACTCTGCTGGCTTGTATGCTCTGCTCCATTCTGGGCCTTTCTACCAGAGATAAGATCAAAAAGCAATTGTAGGAATCTTCTTTTAAATCCCATAAGTATTTTTGTTTGTCTATCTATTTTTTTATTCTACTAATTTTTTTCCCTAGCACATTTTGCCCCCTGAACGACTACTTACTTTATGTTTGACAAAAATCTCTCTTCCTTACCCCTTCCAACCTCAACAAAATTAAAAACTCTAACACATTTAGGAAAATTATCATACAGATCCTTTAGCATAATTGGTCTCAATTTAATTTTTTCCAATTTCCACTAGTCATAAAATATATGAAATCTCCAAAATATGAAATGCAGAGTTGAGAGATGGAGAGAAACCAAATGCTGAAGATGCCATTTGAGTCTGTGGAACCAAACTGAAAGAGATGAGTGAGATTTTATGGAAACAAGCCAATAAATCCCTGTATTAATTTCAGAGAGTTTGAGTTAGTTTTTTTTGTCATAAAACAAATCACCCTTACTGAGATAAAAAATTGTGAAAAATTATAAACTGCTGTGTCCTATATGTAGGCTTTCTGGATGGCTCATTGGTAAAGAATCTGCCTGCCAAACAGGAGACATAGGTTGGATCCCTGGGTCCAGAAGATCCCCTGGAGAAGGAAATAGCAACCCACTGCAGTAAACTTGCCTGATAAATCTCATGGACGTTGGGGCCTGGTGGGCTAAACACCATGGGGACAAAAAAGTGTTGGACATGACTTAGCCATTCAGTTCAGTTCAGTTCAGTCGCTCAGTCGTGTCCGACTCTTTGCGACCCTGTGAATCACAGCACGCCAGGCCTCCCTGTCCATCACCAACTCCCAGAGCTCACCCAAACTCATGTCCATCAAGTCGGTGATGCCATCCAGCCATCTCATCCTTTGTCATCCCATTTTCCTCCTGTCCCCAATCCCTCCCAGCATCAGGGTCTTTTAAAATGAGCCAGTTCTTCGCATCAAGTGGCCAAAGTATTGGAATTTCAGCTTCAGCATCAGTCCTTCCAATGAACACCCAGGACTGATCTCCTTCAGAATGGACTGGTTGGACCTCCTTGCAGTCCAAGGGACTCTTAAGAGTCTCCTCCAACACCACAATTCAAAAGCACCAGTTCTTCGACACTCAGCTTTCTTCACAGTCCAACTCTCACATCCATACATGACCACTGGAAAAACCATAGCCTTGACTAGATGGACCTTTAAATAGCAGCAAATATCCTACATGCAGATTAAAAGATTTTTGAGATTAAAGTTTCATAAAATGGTAAAAATTCAGATGTGGGAGAGATTTTGTACTTTCCACGATTTCCAGTTAGGGGAGTTAAGACTCAGTGAGGTTGAGTAATTTTCTTAACATCTTAGAAACAGCTGATGGGAGCAGGAGAATCTGGTATCATGGTTTCTAGTTCTTTGCTGGTTCCAGTACTCCATGTTTTAATTTTGATTGAAAGATAAATCTGTGGATATATAGAAGTTGTTCTTGGTCTGGGTCTTCCCCAACTTTGGCCCCATTTGCAGTAGCCAAACTAAAAAAACACAATTCTGGTAAGAATGTCTTATTTTAAGCTCTTCCTGTCTTCCATCTAAATATTTCATTTAGAAAGTTTTCAATTTTACATGTAGCAAGCATAGCAATTCAAACCAACAGTTTGTAAAACATGATAAAAAATAGCCATGATATATATATTAAAAACATGATAGCCATAATAGAAAATCTATGAACTACATCTAGATTATCGCTTTTTTTTTCACTTTTTAAAAAAATAAATGCCAACAGAGATTATAAAATAAAGTTTTTAGGATTGTCACAACAAATTTAATCCTATATAATTACTGATAAATTACATTTCATTTTTTAAAAAATTTCTGTATGTGGTGAGTCAGATAAACTTTAGTTACAAGAAGCAATGGGATGCTTTGTAATATGTACCCTGATTCTGATATTGTTCATATAATATCATTCTAAGTTTTTTGAGAATACAAATTTAGTTCTTGTTTTAGAATAATTTATTAGTCACGCAGGCTGTTTTATGTTTATGATGAACAGGAATCGGCTTAGAAATGGCATCAGGAGACCTGAGATTTAGATCTGATTCATGACATAACCTTGACCCTTAGCTGCCTCATCTCGCTGACACATTCAGAGATGAACTCTCCAGCATTCACATTCTATTTTCAGCATTATGAGCACAATGAGCCTCCAGAATTGTGCTTATGTGTTTTTCACTTTATTTCAGACTTCCAAGGAATGTTTATAGATAACATCTCTGAAGAAGAAAAATCTTCTTAATTTATCTCCTACAAATTTTTTCAGAAAGGTTTAATAATCTCATTGTATTTTGTAACTTCTTTTGAAAGTTTAGGGAGATTGTGTGTTTTTGGCATTCATTACAAGAAAGCCACCAAATGCTAATTAATTGGGGAACAAAAACTACTGAAAAAGAAAGCACTATGACTATTATACAAATTAATCATTTTTTTGCCATGTGCTTTATAATTAAAACAAAACCCAGAAGAGAAGCAAGAACAGTAATATTAATAACATATTTTCATGTTTTTCATTCTGAGAATGACTGTCTCTATTTATCCCACACTATAATTTTGGGGGTACTTTCAACTTAGAGCATAGTTTCTCAGTCTTGATATTGTTGACTTTTGGGCCAGATAATTCTTTGTTGTGGGGGAATATTCTATGTGTTGTAGAACATTTAGCAGCATCCTTGGCCTCTATCCACTAGATGCCAGTAGCATCATCCTCCTCCTATCACAACAATTTAAATAAGCCAAATATTCCTGGTAAAATTGCCTCCCCAACCCCGACCGAGAAGTATAAAACTGGGGCAAAATCAGGGAGAGGTCAATTTATTTCACGGCAAATCATTAACACAGTAGTTTTTAGGAGCTATGACTTATACCTCCAGTTCTCCAAATTAACTTTACCAATGAACAAAGCTCCATCATTTTTTTTTTTTCTTTTTTGGTGTATGTTGGATTACTATGTATGTTTTAGTTATTGTTGTCCTTTATTTAAAAATGTTGCCTTCTCCTATCTACCCTATCTTCATCATATAGCAAGGATTTTGACTGATTATCATTGCCGTGAGGGTATTCTAAATCCCATTGCCTATCCCACATTCCCTGTCTTTGTTCAAAGCAACACAAAATATAAAAGGATTGCTTTTGTTTACATCAGGCTGTCATTCTAGATTTTATATAGTGCGACGATTCAGCAGTTTCCTCAAACTTGAATGAGTTGCGCTTGAAAGAAAAATATGCTCTCATAGTATTATGCTTATTAAAAGTATTAAAGCTTTGATTGAGCATTCCCATGGTGATGGCTTCCCCAGCACATTACTGCTTTCACGCAAATATATTTGCCTGTCAAATATTAAATATGGAAAAGATCTGCAGTGTCATTTGGTTCATTTTGCTCCCACTGAAGCCTTGCTTCTCCATAATGCATGCTGGCCTACCGTTCCCAGTCCAATTTAAACTCTAAGTAATGACTGTGTATTTCCACTCCCTTTGGGGAAGTGTTGCAAAGTTTAATTTACTATTTCCTAACCACTTGTAATAGTATTGGTAGTTAATGTTCTAGAATTTTGATAGTGGAATTTTCTGCTAATCTATTTTTCTCTCTGAGAGGTGAAAATTTTAACATCAGCAGGTTTTTTTATACATATCAGCCTTATTTCCTAAGATTATGAAATGTATCTAAAGTTTTACCATTTCTAGTCAACCATAATCTTTTCCTCCACACAGTTGTTTGAAGAGATTTGAAAGCCTTCTGCTTGATGGTAACTTACACTTCAAAGAACTGTGCTTCAGCTACCTTACTTGGAGAAGGTAATGGCAACCCACTCCAGTACTCTTGCCTGGAAAATCCCATGGAGGGAGGAGCCTGGTAGGCTGCAGTCCGTGCGGTCGCAAAGAGTCGGACATGACTGAGCGACTTCACTTTACCATACTTGACATTTACAAGGTCACTTTGCAAGTAAGCAGGCCAGCAACAGCTTTGTCTGATACATGAGTACTTGGGGGCTTATTAGCATTAAATAACTTTTCTAAGTCAGTGATATTTACATAGCTCTTTAATTAAGAATTGGAGGTGATTGACCTACACTCAAGATCTCATTTGCTCCACAGCTCTATGAAGAAAGCAAGAGAGGTATTATTATGCCCCCATTTTTCAGAACAGGCAAAGAAAACTGAGGCACAGAAGTGAGAAGTGAAAAAGCAAGTGAATGATGGCATCAATTTAGATCTTTGGCCTTACATTTCGATTTATTCTTTTATTTTGCATTCCTCTGTCTTAAATGTTGTACTGTGCTTAATCGTTCAGTCATGTTGGACTCTTTGTAACTCCATGGACTGTAGCCTGCCAGGCTCCTCTGTCCATGGGGATTCTCCAGACAAGAATATTGGAGTGGGTTGCCTTACCCTCCTCCAGGGGATCTTCCCAAGCCAGGGATCAAACCCAGGTCTCCCACATTGCAGGCAAATTGTTTACCATCTGAGCCACCAGGGACTTGCATAATGATTTGCCTCTTTCTTATATTATTGAAAAGGCTTTACCATGCAGATGCTGGAGAATGAGAATTTCACCTGGATTCATAGATAGCAAAATGCAATAATTAAGCAAAAGAATCTCTTGAGAAAACAATATCCTCAACTCTATTTGTTGTTTGCATACAAATTATTCAGTATTTGATTTATTTTTGTACTCTTTTCTTCTTTCCCATACCCCCTTCTATCCATATTTTGTTCTGTGACCATACAGAGCCTCACTTTTGAGGAAACAGCCTCTGTATTTCTTCTGTATTTTTACTTAATAACATTTATTTTTGCTTTTAATTCATATACATGTACATTGTATTGTTTTTGTTTAGTCACTAAATCTCTTCCAACTATTGGCAAACATTCAAACTTATTTAGAACTTTGGATTGCCTAGTTAAATGAAATTACAGCACATTATGTCCTTATTTATCTTTTAGCAGCTGAAAATGATAAAACTCCCTGTACTGCAAGAGCCTGAGGTGATCGAGAAGGAATGTAGTAACCAACCGCTTTATTTAAGCCAGGGCACCAGTAGCAATCTTTTCTTTTGACTATGATTTTTTAGACGCATTTATTTTCAGACCGCCTATCTCAATCTGAGGGAAATCCCAATCTGACTTTTGTAAAGGTCAGTGAAGCTATGTTAGATTTCCTTTTCTAGAATATATATTCCTATTTAGAGCATAATGATTGGTTTGCAATTTGGATTCCCAGGCATTTGCTGTGAATTTGTTAGAATTTAGAGCTGCCAAGATTAGGTCAAAGTGAGCTGAAGCTGTGTGTGTGTGTGTGTGTGTGTGTGTGTGTGTGTGTGTGTGTGTGTGTGTGTGTGTGTGTGTGTGTTCAGTCGTGTCCTACTCTTTGGACCCCACATGGACTGTCGCCCACCTGACTCCTCTGCCCATAGAACTTTCCAGGCAAGAATACTGGAGCGGGTTGCTGTTCCTCCTCCAGGGGAATCTTTCTGACACAGGGATCAAGCCTGCGTCTCTTGGGTCTCCTGGATTGGCAGGTGGATTCTTTACCACTGTTCCACGTGGGAAGCCCAAGCTGAAGCAGAGCAACTCTCTAATGGTGACTTCAGCATATCGATGGTGAAATGAGGCAGGATAACATGCTATTGCTCCCCAAGGCCTCATATGGGGGAAACTATTTCTCTTATAGACAAGTGGTAATTTTTTCTAAAAATCACTCAAACATAACATCTGACATATCAATCAATCAATACATATCCAATATATATCCACCCTAGTCATGGTGAAAATTGTTTCATCAGTTAAGTTGCACTGAGTTTATGTAGACACTGAAGATAACTTGTGTGTCATAGACATGGCTTATGTTACATATCATCCCTGCCCCTGAGAATATTAAATTTATTTGCAAAGATTAGGGATATGAATTAAAGTCCTTCGGTGTTTTCCTGCTTTATCTCTTTAGTTGCCTTTCATCACTCCCTCTGCCTTATCATTTATTTTGTGGCCATGATAAATTGCTTGTACTTCTTTGCACAGCAAGCTTTTTCTTACCTTCGTTTCCTTTCTTCAGGCCATGTATCCATCAGTCTGGAAGAGTTTCTATTCCCATCCTATCTCCCACCTTGTCCAGGTAATTCCTAAGCATCCCTTCTTGCTTAGTCTTCCATGACTCCTCATTTCTGTTCATATACTACATTGGATACATTAGTCAAAACCACTGCATTTATCGCTAGGTCAGACTGTGTCATTCCTTAGCTCAAATGTTTCAGTAGTTCCCCACGGTACTCAAAGGAAAAGCCAGAGTCCTCACAAAGACCTAGAATTTGCTCACAATCACTAACCCGTCACCACCATCTCTTATGCTATTTCTTACAACTCACCACTAGATTTAGTTCATTTTTGCTACAGTGGTTTAGAACTTTTGTACTTCTTCTTGTTTTTTTTTTTTTTTTCTTTTGGTCTGGATCAATCTTATACAAAAGTGTGGCTTTCTTCTTCATTTCCTTCAAGATATACATATACACGCACACAAACACACACATGGTATGCTATGCTAAGTCACTTCAGTCACTTCTGACTCTTTATGACCCCAGGGACTGAAGCCCTCCAGGCTCCACTCTTCATAGGATTCTCCGGACAAGTATACTGGAGTCATTGCCATTTCCTTCTCCAGTATATACATATACATACAAATATACATAGACATACTCATGGGCTTCCCTGGTGGCTCAGATGGTAAAGAGTCTGCCCACAATGTGGGAGACCTGGGTTTAATCCCTGGGTAAGGAAGAGCCACCAGAGAAGGGAATGGCAACCCATGCCAGTACTCTTGCCATCAGTTCAGTTCAGTTGCTCAGCCGTGTCTGACTCTTTATGACTCCATGGACTGCAGCACTCCAGGTTTCCCTGTCTATCACCAACTCCGGAGCCTGCTCAGACTCATGCCATGCACACACACACACGCACACACATATGTACATATATAAACATGTATATTTGATGCCATATGTGTATATATATACATATATATTTAATGCCATATATTACATATGTATTTGATGCCATATTATCTACATCTATATATATATTTGATGCTATATATATATTTGAATCTCCCCTTGTGAAACACAGACACTATGAGTTCATTCTTTGTTTTGTTCCTTTCTGTACTGCCAATGCCTCCTATAGGAATGCCTGTCCCAGAGTAATCATTCAACTGGTATTTATTGTCAGTTCAGTTCAGTCACTCAGTCATGTTCGACTCTTCGAGACCCCATGAATTGCAGCATGCCAGGCCTTCCTGTCCATCACCAGCTCCTGGAGTTCACTCAAACTCATGTCCATCGAGTCGGTGACGCCATCCAGCCATCTCATCCTCTGTTGTCATCTCCTCCTCCTGCCCCCAGTCCCTCCCAGCATCAGAGTCTTTTCCAATGAGTCAACTCTTTGCATGAAGTGGCCAACGTATTGGAGTTTCAGCGTCAGCATCAGTCTTTCCAATGAACATCCAGGGCTGATCTCCTTTAGAATGGATGGTTGGATCTCCTTGCAGTCCAAGGGACTCTCAAGAGTCTTCTCCAACACCACAGTTCAAAAGCATTAATTCTTTGGTGCTCAGCTTTCTTCACAGTCCAACTCTCACATCTATACAGGACCACTGGAAACACCATAGCCTTGACTAGATGGATCTTTGTTGGCAAAGTAATATCTCTCCTTTTCCATATACTATCTAGGTTGGTCATAACTTTCCTTCCAAGAAGTAAGCATCTTTTAATTTCATGGCTGCAGTCACCATCTGCAGTGATTTTGGAGCCCCAAACAATAAAGTCTGACACTGTTTCCACTGTTTCCCCATCTATTTCCCATGAAGTGATGGGACCAGATACCATGATCTTCGTTTCTGAATGTTGAGCTTTAAGCCAACTTTTTCACTCTCCTCTTTCACTTTCATCAAGAGGCTTTTTAGTTCCTCTTTACTTTCTGCCATAAGGGTCATGTCATCTGCATATCTGAGGTTATTGATACTTCTCCCAGCAATCTTGATTCCAGCTTGTGCTGCTTCTAGCCCAGTGTGTCTCATGATGAACTCTCCATATAAGTTAAATAAGCAGGGTGACAATATTCAGCCTTGACATACTCATATTTAGAACCAGCCTGTTGTTCCATGTCCAGTTCTAACTGTTGCTTCCTGACCTGCATATAGGTTTCTCAAGAGGCAGGTCAGATGGTCTGGTATTCCCATCTCTCTCAGAATTTTCCACCGTTTATTGTGATCCACACAGTCAAAGGCTTTGGCATAGTCAAGAAAGCAGAAATAGATGTTTTTCTGGAATTCTCTTGTTTATTTGATGATCCAGTGGATGTTGGCAGTTTGATCTCTGGTTCCTCTGCCTTTTCGAAAACCAGCTTGAACATCTGGAACTTCATGGTTCACGTACTGTTGAAGCCTGACTTGGAGAATTTTGAACATTAATTTACCAGCGTGTGAGATGAGTGCAATTGTGTGGTAGTTTGAGCACTCTTTGGCATTGCCTTTCTTTGGGACTGGAATGAAAACTGACCTTTTCCAGTCATGTGGTCACTGCAGAGTTTTCCAAATTTGCTGGCATATTGAATGCAGCACTTTCACAGCATCATCTTTCAGGATCTGAACTATCTCAACTGGAATTCCATCACCTCCACTAGCTTTGTTCATAGTGATGCTTTCTAAAGCCCACTTGACTTCACATTCCAGGATGTCTGGCTCTAGGTGAGTGATCATACCATCGTGATTATCTGGGTCGTGAAGATCTTTTTTGTACAGTTCTTCTGTGTATTCTTGCCAACTTTTCTTAATATCTTCTGCTTCTGTTAGGTCCATAGCATTTCTGTCCTTTATCGAGCCCATCTTTGCATGAAATGTTCCCTTAATATCTCTAATTTTCTTGAAGAGATCTCTAGTCTTTCTCATTCTGTTGTTTTCTTCTCTTTCTTTGCATTGATTGCTGAGGAAGGTTTTCTTATCTCTCCTTGCTTTCCTTTGGAACTCTGCATTCAAATGGGTATATCTTTCCTTTTCTCCTTTGCTTTTCACTTCTCTTCTTTTAACAGCTATTTGTAAGTTCTCCTCAGATAGCCATTTTGCTTTTTTGCATTTCTTTTCCATGGGGATGGTCTTGATCCCTGTCTCCTGTACAATGTCATGAACCACCACCCATAGTTCATCAGCCATGCTGTCTATCAGATCTAGTCCCTTAAATCTATTTCTCATTTCCACTGTATAATCATAAGGAATTTGATTTAGGTTATACCTGAATGGTCTAGTGGTTTTCCCTACTTTCTTCAATTTAAGTCTTAATTTGGTAACAAGGAGTTCATGATCTGAGCCACAGTCAGCTCCTGGTCTTGTTTTTGTTGACTGTATAGAGCTTCTCCATCTTTGGCTGCAAAGAATATAATCAATCTGATTTCGGTGTTGACCATCTGGTGATGTCCATGTGTAGAGTCTTCTCTTGTGTTGTTGGAAGAGAGTGTTTGTTATGACCAGTGCATTCTCTTGGCAAAACTCTATTAGCCTTTGGCCTGCTTCATTCTGTACTCCAAGGCCAAATTTGCCTGTTACTCCAGGTGTTTCTTGACTTCCTACTTTTGCATTCCAGTCCCCTATAATGAAAAGGACATCTTTTTTGGGTGTTAGTTCTAAAAGGTCTTGTACTTCTTCATAGAACTGTTCAACTTCAGAGATCATTCTGTCATTTTTGAGAATGCATCCAAGTACTGCATTTCAGACTCCTTTGTTGACCATGATGGCTACTCCATTTCTTCTGAGGGATTCCTGCCCGCAGTAGTAGATATAATGGTCATCTGAGTTAAATTCACCCATTCCAGGCCATTTTAGTTCACTGATTCCTAGAATGTTGATGTTCACTCTTGCCATCTCCTGTTTGACCACTTCCAATTTGCCTTGATTCATGGACCTGACATTCCAGGTTCCTATGGAATATTTCTCTTTACACATTGGACCTTGCTTCTATCACCAGTCACATCCACAACTGGCTGTTGTTTTTGCTTTGGCTCCATCCCTTCATTCTTTCTGAAGTTATTTCTCCACTGATCTCCAGTAGCATATTAGACCCACAGCCTTGTCTAACTCAATGAAACTAAGCCATGCTGTGTGGGGCCACCCAAGTTGGGGGGTCATGGTGGAGAGCTCTGACAGAATGTGGTCCACTGTTGAAGGAAATGGGAAACCACTTCAGTGTTCTTGCCTTGAGAACCCCATGAACTGTATGAAAAGGCAAAATGATAGGATACTCCCCGGGTAGGTATTTATTGTAAGAATGATCAATTCTAGTATTTTTTAATTTAGATTGTTTGTCCTTGGAGGGCAAACAGTGTGTCATTAATGTTTATATCACTGGCCTTTATAATATCATCAGGCTTGTTTACTTAATAAATTTTTATTTATTCAAAACAGGTTTTAAACAACTACTTATTTTCGAGGTATGATTTAAGCCACTGGATTTAGAGGAGTTATCAAAATAATGTCACTTTTCTGATACATGTTAATTATAGGTCTGAAAATCATTGAATATTGAAGAGACAATTAGATGTGTCTTGAGGAAGGCTGTGACCTTAAAGAGTGAGAAAGTGGGTGAGAGTAGCCAGTCTAGTTTGAGAGATTAAATATATCCAGGGTGTTACAGATGAATGCATGAAAGAATTGTAGCATTTCATTCATACAAACTAACATACCTAGGCTCTGTGGGTGAAGTACACTCTTCTATCTTCCTTCCTCCTTTGAATTGCCTTACTCTAGTTGTTATATTATCACCTTACATTGATGGATATAATAACAGTTATATATTTCATCTCTTATTCACTTTAATGGTGTTACTGAGAACACTGCTCACTATATCTGTGTTTTTCTCATGAGGAAATTTTTCTCAATTCCCAGTACCAAAAATAATTACACTTTTGAGAAATTGGTTTGTTTTTATTTTATGTGTTATAAATATGTAATTTGTGACTTCTCTTTTGCAATAGTGACTGAAAATCCTGAGCCAAAAATGTGACCTGACTCTGGGAAGTGAACAGTATTTAGTTGCTTGTGCATTGCATATGAATCTCAGTACAGCTTTAACTCTATTATTTTATATCATTTACTGTTTAGCTTATTTTCCCACTCAATTTTTAAGTAAAAAATGCTTATTTTTTATGACCTCCTTAGTACTATTTGGGAACATGAAAGAGATAAAAAAAACCCCACCTATTTATAGAATAAAATAAATTCTTGTGAAGTGAAGTTCCTTAGGCAAAGCTTGTCAAAGTGTTTACATCCATTTAATGCCTACAATTACTGCTGACCAACTTTTCTCTCTCCAACCATCTGAACCATCTCTGAAGTAGATTCCTATTTCAAACTCCCTATCGACACCTCCATTTTACCTTTTGCAGATACCTTAAATTATTGAACATGTTCAATTTTCTTTTTTTTTTATATTTTATTTTTTTTTAATTTTTTTTAATTTTTTTAATTTTTTTTAAATTTTAAAATCTTTAATTCTTACATGCGTTCCCAAACATGAACCCCCCTCCCACCTCCCTCCCCACAACATCTCTCTGGGTCATCCCCATGCACCAGCCCCAAATTTTCAACTCTTTCTTTCCACTCTCATCTTGTACTTACGTCAGTGTATTCTCTTTCAGATAATGAAATTACTAACCTCCAAATTACCCAAGCCGGTATCCTGAAAATCATTCATCTCCCATTGCCTTGTCAGTGTCTTACTAATATGTTCCATTCTTTGCATTCCTAACTACTACTGACTAAGTCCAGGGACCCATGATTTCTCACCTGAATTATTTGATGAATCTCTTGACACTCTCAGCTCTATTCTGCTCACCTCCTAGATACCCTTCACAAAGCTGCCAGAATGATCTTTTAAAAACAAAGTATTGATTCTATCACTCCCTTACTCAAAAGCCTTTTTAATGAGTTTAAAAGGTCTATGGATAAATCCAGAATCTTTAGGAAGATATCCGAGAAACTTTTTGACCTCAGCCCTTAGTTTCTCCAGCCTCGTCTCTCGCCACTTGCTTCATCCTTCCTACCACATTCTTTGGTAAAGTCATATTTGATGATACCTTTCACCATTCACTTTATAATCACCACTCTTCCTGATTCTTTGCTTATCTCCCACAAAACATACAAATTTAATACATACACATATACACAGTCCTTTTTTGATCAGTTAGAGACTCTTAATCAAAGAAAGATCTGCTCTCTGGGAAGGGTATTCTTTTTATTCAAGCAGGTAACAATAAAGAAGTAGTGAACCACAAACAAGTGTCCAGTGAGCAGACTAAACTTCTCTAGGATTATAGACAGATCACCAGGTAGTCATGGCTTAAGACACAGTGTTAAAACAATTAACTTCTGAGAAGCCTTATGTGACCCTCCAGCCCAACTTTGATGTCTCTTCAGCATTGCTCCTTCCGCATTTACTAGTTGTGATTCTTTCCACAACGTAAGAACTGATATCATCTAAACAACTTGAAGGCAGAGAGTATATTTTCTTCTTTACTTCCTCTTCCTGGATATGGTAAGCTTTGAGTGTCTAATAAATGCAGTGAGGAATCCTGAATGAGCCTATAAATAAACATTGTATAGAGGTTGGTAAAGACTTTCCAGATCTGGGTGATTATGTAATTGGAGAAGGATAGAGGAGGAAACTAGTGGATCAGGTAGCAAATGGTTGGTCTCTGTGATAATTAGTTCTACAGGCTTTCCCCTGCTCTTTACCCTTACTGTTCAGGGAACATTACTAATCACAAGTGACTGGGGGAAACATATTTTGTTCTTGTTGTCATTAGTCTTTACAATCTCACATTGTTTTTTAAAGAAGACAGACCTTAATTTTGAGTGTGATGAAATGTTGGATTGTATGATTTGGGTAGAAAGAGCTGGTGCAGAATGGATCTAAGGGATCTAGATTTCACACAGAAACTTTCAAGGTTCAAGCTAGATGGGACCTTAACTCAATTTCTACCTAAAGTGTGGTTTGTGAACTAGTGCTGGTCAGTCCACAACAGTGACCCCACTTGATGGGAAGCACTTAGAAATTTTTGTAGCAGCTTAACAGAGTAATTTTATATCTGTCTAATCTAATAGAAATATTTAGGATCCTATGTTGTATATATTCATTTTTATTAATTCATACTTTGTCAAACATACTTTGTATGTTTTTAAAGCATTGGTTCATAACAGATTGGAAAGTTATAACAACTAGTTCTTTAGTACACAGAGGAGCACTCCTTTAATGCATATCTTTTCAATAAACATTAAAGAATCTGATTTATGTAAGTTTCTGTGTATAGTCCTTGCAGATCTTTATGAAGCTCATTTGTAAAAGCTCAGACAGATTCTTTATGTGGCTAAAACCAGTCATTTATAGATGAGAGCACTAGAGAAGTGAAATCATCTATCCAAGATCCAATAGGAAACCAGAACTCAATACTTAACAGAACATTTTCCTTTATTTGTCTTGGTCTCTCTGTTTCTAAATACCCCGTTTACACCACTTGATACCAGAATGGAGACTGGGTTTCTACTTCCCAAACTTTGTGATGTCTTATACTGTGGTATGGAACTTTGGTGAGATTCACATGCCCCACCCATCTTCTTAAGATACATAAGCAATGCATTTATTATGACATTGTAGCAAAATTGAAGAGTGGGGACCAATCTGTGATGCCGGTATGACTATTGGCTATTGATTTTAATATCTTTTTATGATGTAGCTTACTTTAACCTTTACTGAAAGGATCACAATGCTTGACTGGCAGTTTTGTTTATGGCAATGACCTTTAATCTGGAGCCTGGTGATACTACTGGGAAAATTCACACATTGCCAACATAGGTATTTTATTGTGTTTTTCTCTGAGTTTCACAACCAGAGCTGGTTTCTATTAAAAAAAAAAGACAATGAGAAATGGTGTCTCTGAAGTTTGGAGTCTGATGTGACAGAGACTCTGTAGAGTCACAAATGAAAGCATCCAGGCAGAAAGGGTATCTTTGGCTTTCTTGTCGTGCGTGATTGATGCTTTCCCTTTTATCACTTCAGCTCATGTGTCCTCATATTTTTTTTTCTTTTGCCTCCACAGTCATAATTAATGATTAAGGTACAAACTGGTATAACACCTGGCTATTAATTTCAAAAAGTAGATTAGAGTGTATAGCATGTGACCTCACAGACACTCAGAGCAAGTCTGTAGAGCTTCCTGCATTGCATAAAGCCAAATGCTTTCCCTCTCTCCAACCCAGCTATGATTCTGACAATGTGCCTACAGCTGACCAAGTCAGTCTAACCTCTTTTTCTGTCATCTGACCTCTTTCTCTGCTACTGTTACAAGCTAGGAGGAAGCTAGGAGGAACAGAGAGGAGCTAGGAGGAATAAGATAAATTAAATTGCAATTGTGTGTGTGTGTGTGTTTTAAAGGTGCTGAACTCAACTTGGATAAATCACCATTGTTTTTGTTAGCAGTAAGTACTCATTGTACCAGTTGCTTTCTACCATGATATAGACATGACTGGTTTTTATGGACAGTAACTCCAAAATCTTGTACCTGTCTTCGGTCCTTTTTTTAGTTTACATACAGTTGGTTTGTGACTTCTGTTCTTTTAGATTCAAATATCTGGCTGGTTTGGCTTTTTTTTTTTTTTTCCTTTTTCCTTCTCTAGATATTACCTCCTGGATATTTCAGGTCCATAAGCACAGGGATTTAAGTCTCATTTTCATATTAAGTCCAGGTGCCTCAGCAGGTAAAGTATCCTCCCACAGTGAAGGAGACACAGGAGATGCAGATTCAGTCCCTGCGTTGGGAAGATCCCCTGGAGGAGGGCATGGCAACCCACACCAGTATTCGTTCCTGGAGATTCCCATTGACAGAGGAGCCTGGAGTCTGTAGTCCACGGGGTCAAAAAGACCTGGACATGACTGAAGCCACTGAGCCTGCACACAGCACATACAACTTAATTTAAAACAGCTAAACTGTTACCTAAAACAGTCTCATAATGGGAGTATATGTCAATAAAAATGATTCAGGCTGATTTTTCTTTTGAGTGGTCCATGTCATTACTCTTGATGATAAGCATAGAAATTTTAGAGATGCATTAATAGTAAATCTTACTAATTAACCGGTCAAGAGGCTGAAGGAAGTAAGAAAATAACACAGCTCTTAAATTAATTAAATTCAGATTGCCAGTAATTTTAATCATATTGACAGCTATTTACTTTGCATCATTTTAGGTAAATTAGCAAACTTAACATGGCGTTACTTTGTAGATTCTGTTCTTCAACTAAGTAGATTTCCATAGTAAAAATGAGCATCTCATTTATTTCCAATAGCTAAAACAGATTTCTAAATTCAGGATAGGAAATTAAACCAATCATATTCATTCCCTTCCCTTCATACTCTAATGTCTTGGAACTGATTTCAATGTCAAATGAGCAAAAGAAAACCTGTTACAATGCTGGAAAACAGGGAAGGGTGACATTAATAAGCAGTCACTTTCATGAATTTAGTTTTTGAAAATGAAGATGTGTTGAGTTCACCGAGGAGCTGACAAGGGCATTTTTAAGCCCAATATTAGCAAAGTGGGGAAACCCAGAGAGACAAGTCAACAAATCTCTCCAACAGAAAAAACTGATGGAAACCCAGGCTTGGGAAATGATCACATTATTTAATCCATATTTGGAACAGTGGCTTTTATCAATGGGAATCACACAGTGGGCTTCTACAATTTATCAGAGCTCTGCAGAAAGATGTTAAACAAAATGTTTGCCCTAGTGCTTCCTCCAAGTACTATTATCAGCATCCTAAATATAGTTGGAGCTTTTATGATGAGATTGGGTGTGTTCAGGGTGGCATGGTCATAGATGTTGGAGTTTTACTTAACCACCTCACTCTTGCTTTTTCTCTTTGGATCACATTTGTCAGATTCATTCCCAGTACACGTAATTAGAAGGAATCTGACTTCCTGCTCCTCTCTGTTCCCCAAACATTGCAATTTCATGATATCAAATGTTGACTCAAGCATAAGGAGCCATTAGCAGCCACCACCAGTATGGGCCATCTAAACCTGAACCTGAAAATATGAAAAGATAATGAAATAACCAGTCATTTGGGAAGGAAAGCTGAAAATGAGAGCAAATGTTCTCAATGAAACAAAGAAAACAGATATTGCAGATAAGTCATCAGAAGAAAACTATTCAAAATTCTGAATAATGTCCTCATTGATACATGAAAAGTTGGCTTTTTTGGGGGGGGGTTCTTCTTTTCACTTTGTAAATGATAGGCATGTGCATGCTCAGTCATAACTGACTCTTTGGGACTCTGTGGACTGTACCTTGCCAGGCTCCCCTGTCCATGGAGGTTTTCAGGCAACATTACTGGCATGGATTGTCATTTCCCCCTCTGAGGGATCTTCCCAACGCAGGGATTGAACCACATCGCCTGTGTCTCCTGCATTGGCAGGCTGATTCTTTACCACTGAGTCGCCTGAGAAGCCCGTAAAATACAACAGTGTTATGTAAAAGGAACAATTGAGTAGTTTTACTGAAAGTTTACTATTCACCATGCACTATTTTCTGAGCTTTACATCCGTTAACTCATTCAATCCTCACAATAATCCTATGAAAGCTGTGTTATTATTATCACTATGGGATGAGGAAAGTAAGGCATAGTTAACATACCATGTCCAATGTTAAATATATATTAAACTGCCAGGCCAGCACTCAAAAGAAACTGAGTTTGGGTCTATGGACCCTTTAATTATTACTCTGGAAAGTAACTATCAAAGGAAAAATAAAGTAACAAAGCATACAAGCAAATAGAAAAAGTAATAACAGAACAGCTACCAATGAAACCCAGAAGTAAACTCAAAGAATTATCCCATATTTTAGGTGTGAGAACAAGGAATTGTAAAATCTTAGTAAATATTAGAAACATGGAATTTAGACTCAAAGATACAACACACAAGATCTTAGAAAGATAAAATGACTTGATTGAGGAGAAGCAATCATCGTAGGAAAATATATTACCCTGAGCTAAAGGTTTGGCTACAGATTAAAAAAAATGACCAAGAGCTGAGTCAATAATAATGAAAGAAGATTCATATCTAGATATTACTTTGAGATTTCTGAATTTCAATAATAAAGAAAAAAACCTATAAACTTCTTGGTATAATGCAGAAATATTTACAAAGGCAAGAGAGCAAATTGGCATTGAACTTCTAATCTAACACTCTAAGGCAGACAGTGAACTTGGGAAGTGCTTGAAATAAGTAGAAAAATGCCCCTGTTTATTTTATCCAGATGCCTTTTGATGTTTACTTTGAAATGATGAATATAATGAGATCCACGTGTAGTCTGCACTGACTGCCTTCAAGATTTTGCACTATGTCCTTTGATGATATAGCTGCATATACTACCTCTAATTGTAGGAATTTAATTATTGAGAAATTGGAAGCTTGCATATATAATTTTCCATCAATAAGAGTTTCTTAATAAACCATTTCTAGAAGTTTCATATCCAAAACTGAAAGAAAAAATTCAATATTCAGTCAAGCCTGCTTTATTAAGGTGTCATTTTATTTTGTGGTCATTGCTTTCATGATGTTGTAATGTGATGGTTTCTTCTGATCTGAGGGGAGAATAACATCGACTGACATAATTTAGCAGCACTTAATGAATCTATTATTTTTTGCCAATAATTTTTTATTGACTTCAACTCCCAGTGTCAAGATTGTAATTTCATCAATGTATGTTATTTGTCTATATGACAATTCAGTGAACAAGAATCTTTAACAAAGAAATAAGCGTGATGAAATACATAAACGAAGGTAGTACACAATCTTATAAAAGTGATGGTAAATGATGATAAATTCAGTTTTCAAATATTTTGCATACTATTTGCTATCAGCTGTGGACATTTAATGCCTCATTAGCCATGGATTAAATCACTAGTTTAGAATCTATCCTCAGCAATGGTAAATGCTCATTACATCCAATTAGAATACAAACTGATGTGGAAAGAAGTCGAAGAATGAGAGTTAATTTTCAGTTCTGGCTTTGCAACTAACCACTTCTGTGACCTTGGGAAAAGTATTCAAATATCCAAGAAAAAGCATTTGAAATAAAGTTTTTAAATTGCTGGGCACTTAATATGGGCTCAGTCAATGTTAGTTCTTTTTATTCTTGAAGTAGTGTCCATTGTTAGGCTCTAGACTATGACAAAACCCTACACTGTAGGTCTTTGATAATTTATAAATCTATTTTCCACTTCATGGCAAATAAATGGAGAAACAATGTAAACAGTGACAGACTTTATTTTCTTGGGCTCAAAAATCACTGCAGATGGTGACTGCAGCCATGAAATTAAAAGACACTTGCCCCTTGGAAGAAAAGCTATGGCAAACCTAGACAGTATATTAAGAAGCAGAGATATTACTTTGCCAACAAAGGTCCATATAGGTGAAGCTATGGTTTTTCAAGTAGTCATGTACGGATGTGAGAGATGGAGTATAAAAAAAGCTGAGCACTGAAGAACTGATGCTTTTGAACCGGTGTTGGAGAAGACGCTTGAGAGTCCCTTGGACTGCAGGAGATCAAACCAGTCAATCCTAAAAAAAATCAGTCCTGAATATTCATTGGAAGAACTGATGCTGAAGCTGAATCTCCAATACTTTGGCCACCTGATGCAAAGAGCTGACTCATTAGAAAAGTCTCTGATCCTGGGAAAGATTAAAGGTAGGAGGGTAAGGGGATGACAGAGAAAGATGATTGGATGGCATCACTGACTCCATAGACATGAGTTAGAGCAAGAGATGTGAAGGACAGGGATGCCTGACATGCTATAGTCCATGGGGTCACAATGAGCCAGACATGGCTGAGCGACTGAACAAAAAATCTTAAAAGAAGTAACTTAATGCATTCCAATTCAGATATTAATAAGATGATTTCAGTAATGTTTTTAAGCAATTGTACATAATTAATATTTATGATATCTTAATTTTAACTCCCAATGAACAGATTTATCATCAGCCATGAAAGTTATCCACTTAGGTAATAAAATAATGTTTGAGAATGCTTTAGACTTTTATATTTTCCAGATTGAAAACATAATTTATATTATACATATATGTGTGAGCGTGTGTGTGTGTGTGTGTATAAACAGTTCATTCTTCTAATCCTTCACTCCTCAGAAAAAGGCTAGAAGTTGGTGATTATCTCCTAACTGTACGATCTTCTCCTGGTGGTGGTTTCGTGCTGAGTGTAGGTCTCAGCCTTTCGTATATCCATTTTGGTATGGGTATTTTTTAGTTCACTCTGTGTTTAGGAGTTGCCCAGCTAGTTGCTACATTTCTTTCAGAGGAAATTGTGCTATATGTACCTGTTCATTCAGTATGCCCACGTGAAGAGAGTTCAGGAGCCTCCGATGTTGATGTCTTTAAAGACCATTACCTCTTTTATCATTAAATACCTTCTTTCAAATAATTACAGCGCATTATCATTTTAGAATATCATAACATATACATGCAGAATAATAAAATATCTAAGACATAAAAATGCAGTGCCATCAAATGACAAACAAATGGCTCACTGAGATAATTCAGTCAGCCAGTTTTCAACTAACTAGTCTGTGTTTTGAATGTAGTCAAAATGTCTAATTTAAAAACCTCACCCACAAAGCTGTATGGTAATTTAAATAAACATACAGGCTTAATTTTAGTTAGAAAGAAGTCTTAGGAGCCCATTCTGATATGTCTATTTTTAAGTGATTTTCATTTGTTATAATGTAAAGAGGCTTCCCATTCTAAGGAACATTCTTCTTTGTTGTTGTTTTTTGCATACATGACCTATATAGTTCCCTCCTCCCTTTCCATAGACTTTTTAAAAAAATTCCCTTATTATTTAGTAAAAAACCTTATTTCTTAGTGAGAAAGTAGTAAAACAGAGTTGACTATGAGAGCAGACTTAATTTTTTATATTCTTGTTAGGGTAAGCCTTTAAAACAATCTGCAACCCTAGGCTAAAGTGTGAGTGTGATTTATGATTCATTTGATCTGATTTGATGGTGAGTAGAAACCAAGTGATATTATTCATTAGTCAGTTAAACAGTATATTGGTGTTATCTTCTATGACACTTTGTTGGGCAACTGTAGGGTATATGGTTTCAGCCCTGGGCATTTAAAGTCTTTTTGGAAAGTCAGGTCATGTATCTGTGAAATGATCAATGAACAGAGTAAGAGTCAACTGAAAATAACTGACAAATACCATTATAAGAAGAAATATAATCAATAGAATACTTAATTCCTGCAGCACAGAGGTGGCTTTACAGATTATTATTAAATAGAGAAAATGAAGAAGTAATCATCTTGAGCTAGCACAAGTTTATTAAAGAAAAATAAAAGACTAAACCTTATTTCTTTTTTTTTTTTTTGGTTTGGATTACTAGACTATCAGAAAGTGTAATAGAGTCAGTATAAATATGAGATATTTGACAAGGTTTCTAATAGTGTACACATGAATAACAGAAAACTATGGATTTTATGCATGGAAATGTACAGCTGGTCACAATAAGTGGATGTATAAATGTTAGTTAAAGCATAGTGAATAATACTTTAACACAAAATGGAGGAGCTACGTGCAGGACAGTATTTTCATTTTTCTCTACAACATTCCTCTTGCAAGTTATTGGCATGAGTAACCTAGGTGATAAGAGATAAGACTTGTAAATAATCAGTGCTTAGAAGAATAATGAATGTATTAGTTGGCTGAATTAGGTTCTAAAATATCTGGACAGGCAGTAACAGACAATACCTAACAAGGAGAGTTTTATCAGAAATAAATGTAAACTTGTGGTCTTGAAGTAACAAAAGAGAATAAAATCTGCCACTCCCTAAAAATCGAAACCAACCAACCAACAAACCAAGCAAACAAAACATACATCACAAAATAAAGGAGATTCCTATTAGCAGCAACACAACTGAAACAGTTTTAAGGATTTTGTCCTTAAACTAGTTTTAAGGATTTTGTCAATAGAAGTAAATAGTATGATGGTATGATAAAACAGCTGATGTGATCTTAGGCTATATTATTTTTTCTCAACCTTTTTTTTCATTGTCCTTCTAATGAGTCTTTAACAATTTTTTTCTTAGTCATTTTCCCAATTAAATTTTAATGGCAGAAGTGTGCTGTATATCTCTGAATGTACTATGTCTCTTCTTTCTCCATAAGAAGAGTCAGTTTTATTATTTTTTTTTAATACAAGAATCAGTTTTCACACTCTAATGGGCATTTTCATCCTCATTGAGAATGCATAGGCCTTATGAATAGAGAATACTCTAGAATAATGAAAGAAAAATTCTACTATTCTTAGCTGTGTTTAAAATAATGTGTTCACTTCTGAATAGCACATTTTCAGACATATTTCAAAACTAGATAATATTCAGTGCAGAACAATTAGGGTGACTTGACATGAAGAAATTTTAAAGGGCAAGGAACAGCTTCTCTAGGGAAAGTGAAATGGAAGGGTCCTTATATATATCTTTAAATACATGATGACCTGTTTTATAGCAAAAGAAATCTAATTATTGAGCAGTTACTTTAGGGAAACATATCTTGGCTAAATATTATAAACTAACTTGTCCAAAGTATCCAAAAATGGAAGCTATTATTTCATTAAGAATAATGCTCTTTGTCACTAGTTGTACTAGTTATGTATGATATATACATAACTCAAGATACATATATGTACATAACCAGGTACATAACCCTGTAGTTAGGGATAGGAAAGAAAAGATTCAGTCCCCAAAAGGACAGGATGACCTTAGTATCTCTTTCATTCCTGATTTTGTGATACTAGGTAGTAGGAGATGAACTGAACCTTTAAGGAAAAGACAGAATAAGATTATCTTAGGTTATATAATGCTCTGAAGTAGATACTCTGGCTTCTGAGACATGAATTAGTGCATGCAGATAATTTCTGCTCTCTGCTTTGCCCGAAACTCACTGTCTGGCCCCAGGAAGTCACCAGCATCCTTACATGTGATACGCTGAATTTAGATTACATCTATCCTTTCTAGTTGTAGAAATCGAAGATTCTAAGACTCAGTAATTTATGATAGGAAGTTGCTGTTCCTATTTCCTAGCCACCCCTAGAAGCTCAAGCAATTCACCAACTACTTATGAGTCATCAGTTACCAGGCTGGGACTCTGAGTTGTCATATGAGACACAAATACCATCTTTTAGAAAATGTAATCTCTGAGAGAATAGGAGGGAAAGAAACTTCATTACCCCAAAGAGGTGATTTTACCCCAAAAGTGAAGTTGCTGTTGTATAAAAACTTTGCTAGTCAGGGTCTCTGCCGTAATCATCTTTCCATAATTGGGTTTCTTTTTATATTTCTAAATCATAATCATTTAAGATTTTTTGAACACAGATAGCATTACTGGCCTATGCTGGCACTGAACTAGATTGATCAGAGAGGTTAGATAGGGCTTATAAGAATCCGTCAGTCTTTTTTCAAATTCTTCATTGAGTAAAGATTCTTAGATGTGTAATCATTAGATCTCCAAGCCTATGTGCAGAGTGTCTGAAATAAAAAGGAATATTTTAAAAAGACTAGAAAATAGTTGTGATTTTGTGGCTTTTGCATCTGTGGGGAATTTTATTTAAATTATACTATAAATAGGGGTTTTATGTGTAAAGTGCCAAAAGTGTTGTGTTTATTTTTGTCATTGTTAGTAATAGTAGTGGTGGTGGTATTTGCCTGGTTTCCTTGCTTTACTTTCCCAATCCTGAAGTATCTGGCAGCTTTCCAAAGCTGAGTTAGGCTGGGAGGATTGGGTGACTACAATATAATGATTACTTATTCTTCCTGAGCCATTCCTACTTTCACTTTAGACCACTTTGTTCATATTTGTCTCCTCTGAACTCAAATATGCTTTATTGGTTGAAGAGGGGGACATTATGTGTGCTGAGGAGACTGGGGTACCATGATATAACTGAAAGAAAAATATCTCATGTTGGCCATGTGACCTTGAAAAAGTCACTTAATCCCCTTTTCCTGACCTATAAACCCCAATGACAAACTGGTTCAGTCTGTCCTTCTCACATAAACCTTAACTCTATTGTGTATTGGAATCATTGGGAGAATCTTTATAAAATTGAGATGTCAATGCTTTAACCTAGTTTGTAGGAGGACATGGATCTTTAATTATTAAAAAAAATCTTTTTCAGTTATTTAAATGTACAGCCAAGGTAGAAAACCAAAGCTTTATAATATTGTTGTGAGGACAAAATTGAATAATAATATAAATGAGCTTTAAAGGGATTATTCAAAGGAGCATTTCCCAAGCAACAGTATGAGTGATTTTTTCCTTTTTTTTCCCATGAGATTTTACTTCCTAGTAACCACAGTGCCTTGCTTGATTGCTATGTTCTGCCCCTTACCAGAAAGAGTCAGAGGAGACAGAACATGCTTAGATGATGCCACTCAGTTAAGCATGATTCCAGATTCTAGGCCTGTTATAGTGATGGCACCAAAGATGTGCCTGTGCTTGTGGTTTCCCAAAGGACCTCATATATACGTGCTAAGCTGCTTCAGTCTTGTCTGACACTTTGCAACTTTATGGACTAGAGCCCTGTGGCACCTCTGTCCATGGGATTCTCCAGGCAAGAATATTTTTAAGTGGGTTGCCATGCCCTCTTCCAGGGGATCTTCCCAATCCAGGAACTGAACTTGTGTCTCCTGTGTATCCAGCATTGCAGGTGGATTCTTTATAGCTGAGCCTTTGGGAAACCCCCCAAAGGCCTGACAAGGCTCAAAATTACCAGTCCAGCCTCATTTGACCTTACAAGGCAATCAGAGGCCAAGAGCTGTTCTCTGCAAAGAGATGGGACCAGTATTTATGGAGGCCTCTACCTGTTACCTACCAAGCTCCAAGCATTGCAGAAATTATTCCTGGTAAATTTGGGGTCCTTGAGCTTGTTCAAATGTATGATTTGGTTAGTGCTTTAAAGCTGATTGACACTTATCTTTTTAAACAATTTGAGGTATGACAGGGCAAGCGTATCATGGGATTTCATTTTATTATTCCATGTCAAAGCTATAAATATTCATAGAAAAGTGACTGGGGGAGATTAAACTTCTGATAAGTATTCAACAGGACTGAGACTAAAGATTAACCTTTCGTATAAAAGATTAACCTTTTGTATATGATGAAAAATTAATGTAAAATATAAAATTAATACTAAAGACATTTGGTAGAAGAGGTATAAGCTGAATTTGCATGTTGAAGTGACTACACAAGTTCTAATCTTCTATTAAGAGGAACAAAAATTTAACCAGCAAAGAATGCCATTTCTTAAGGTGACAGAGGAAAGAACATATAGGAATCAATCCAACCAGAAAAGATTCTTTGAATACGAATGATAATTTTTTAAAATGCATATCTTTAATTTACAGAATATAAAGACTTTTAATTTTTCTGTAAGACTACATAACTTTGATATCTTTCTGGCTTCTAGATAACAATTTATTATTTATTTTGTTCATTTTAAGCATTCAGTGATCATAAGATATTGAACTGTTATGCAGAACTGTTAACACAAGTTCGAGTACCCAACACGCATTGAGGACAACCTAACTGAAATGTCAGAGTATGGAGCAGAGAAAAGTTTATTCCATAGCCATGAAAGGGGTGGCTTATGCCTTAAAAAGCCCAGAGCTTCCCAAAGGTTTGGGTAAAGCACTTTTACAAACCAGGTGAGGGAAGGGGGTTGCAGGATCTGTGATCAGCTTGTGCGCAGCTCTGATTGGCTGATGGTGAGGTAGGAGGGTGGTATCACAGGGACTGACCTTCTATTATCAGTCCTTTGGCTCCGCAAGGCCTAGGGCTATGTGCTCCTGGTCCTTAAGTAGTTAACATCTCCCATTTGTTGGCAAGGGGAAGGTTTTTTTCAAATATGCAAAACAACTCAGGAAGCACACATCAAATGCTATCATCTAGATGCTTCAGAGAGAAGCTAAAGCAGAGAATGTAGTGGGAGGCCATTTCCAGGAAGGCCTCTTGGGATCCTACTCAGGTTACAGAATTCAGTTCAGTTCAGTTACCCAGTTGTGTCCCACTCTTTGTGACCCCATGGACTGTAGCACACCAGGCTTCCCTGTTCACTACCAACTCCCAGAGCTTTGAACTCAAAGTCACGTCCATCGAGTCAGTGATGCCATCCAACCATCTCATCTTCTGTCGTCCCCTTATCCTCCTGCCTTCAATCTTTCCCAGCATCAGGGTTTTTCCAACGAGTCAGTTCTTCGCATCAGGTGGCCAAAGTATTGGAGCTTCAGCTTCAGCATCAGTTCTTCTGATGAATACTCAGGACTGATTTCCTTTAGGATGGACTGGTTGGATCTCCTTGCAGTCCAAGGGACTCTCGAAAATATTCTCTAACACCACAGTTCAAAAGCATCAATTCTTCAGTGCTCAGCTTTCTTTAGAGTCCAGTTCTCACATCCATACATGGCTACTGGGAAAAACCATAGTTTTGACTAGATGGAACTTTGTCAGCAAAGTAATGTCTCTGCTTTTTAATATGCTGTCTAGGTTGATCATAGCTTTTCTTCCAAGGAGTAAGTGTCTTTTAATTTCATGGCTGAAGTCACCATCTGCAATGATTTTGGATCCCCCAAAATAAAGTCTGTCCCTGTTTCCATTGTTTCCCCATCTATTTACCATGAAGTGATGGGACTGGATGCCATGATCTTATTTTTCTGAATGTTGAGTTTTAAGCCAACTTTTTCACTCTCTTCTTTCACTTTCATCAAAGGGCCCTTTAGTTCTTCACTTTCTGCCATGAAGGTAGTGATTTTGCATGTCTGAGGTTGTTGATATTTCTCCCGGGAATCTTGATTCTAGCTTGTGCTTCATCCAGCCCTGCATTTCTCATGATGTACTACTCTGCATAAAAGTTAAATAAACAGGGTAACAATATACAGCCTTGACTATACATCAGGAAAGACTCCTTTCCCGATTTGGAACAAGTCTGTTGTTCTATGTCCAGTTCTAATTGTTGCTTCCTGACCTGCATAAGATTTCTCAGGAGGCAGGTCAGGTGGTCTGGAATTCCCATCTCTCTCAGAATTTTCCACAGTTTATTGTGATCCACACAGTCAAAGGCTTTGGCATAGTCAATAAAGCAGAAATAGATGTTTTTCTGGAACTCTCTTGCTTTTTCGATGATCCAACAGATGTTAGCAATTTGATCTCTGGTGCCTCTGCCTTTTCTAAATCCAACTTGAACATCTGGAAGTTCATGGTTCACGTACTGTTGAAGCCTGGCTTGGAGAATTTTCAGCATTACTTTACTAGCATGTGAGATGAGTGCAATTGTGCATTCTTTGGCATTGCCTTTCTTAGGGATCGGAATGAAAACTGACCTTTTCTAGTCCTATGGCTCTGGCATGTTGAGTGCAGCACTTTCAGAGCATCATCTTTTAGGATTTTAAATAGCTCAACTGGAATTCTATCATCGGCACTAGTTTTGTTCATAGTCATGCTTCCAAAGGCCCACTTGACTTCATATTCCAGGATGTCTGGCTCTAGGTGAGTGATCACAGCACTGTGATTATGTAGGTCCTAAAGATCTTTTTTGTACAGTTCTTCTGTGTATTCTTGCCACTTCTTCTTAATATCTTCTGCTTCTGTTGGGTCCATACCATTTTTGTCCTTTATTGTGCCCATCTTTGCATGAAGTGTTCCCTGGGTGCATTGCATCCTGTTTAATTTTTGAAAAGTTTTTTCTATGATTGACACACTGATTCCTTATTTCAATAGTGTAGTGAGGAAAAAAGACAAAGATCTTGGACTTTTTAGAACTTAGAATCCAGTAGAGAGAATGGCAATAAATCAAAGATTTGATTTTGTTAATTTGTAGTGTTTCAGATAACATTAGGGCTACTGTGAAAAATAAAGCAGAAAAAGAGTGATAGGGGTCCTGAAGGAGTTTATTTTATATTAAAAAAATGTTTTATCAATGAGGTATCACTATGTGGATATTTTTCCAGGGAAGTAAAGAGGTGAGAGAGAGCTGCAAAGGTATTTGGGGTAAACATAGAGGAGGAGAGTGCCTATAATGGTTACAGTAAGTTCTGAGGCATATAAGAGGAATAGTATATTGGCTTGGGGGTAATAGTCATGGGGCGGGGGAGGAGGCTTATAGGCGAGGAGGCTTATAGGCCCTTGTAAGGACACTGTCAATTACTGTGGAAGAAAGAGGCATAATTAGATGGTTTTAGGCTAAGTAGTAACATGATCTACACTTTTCAAAGGATGATTCAGGCTTCTATGTTAAAAGTATACTGTAGAAAGGTAAAACTGGATGTATGGGTTAGATTTAGCTCTTAGAATTATATACTGTTCTGTGCTAAGTCACTTCAGTCATGTCTAGCTCTTTGAAACCCTATGGACCGCAGCCTGCAAGGTTCCTCAGTCCATGGAATTTTCCTGGAGTGGGTTGCCATGCCCTTCTCCAGGGGATCTTTCTGATTCAGAATCGAACCAAAGTCTCCTGTATTACAGGCAAATTCTTTTTCAATCTGAGCCACAAGGGAAGCCCCATTATAATGGCTTAGGGGAGATATACTGTGGGCTTGGACCAGCGTGGCAGCAGTGGAGGTGTTGAGAAGTAATAGACTAGTAAGAGTTTCTGATGTATAAGATGGAAGTTGAAGAGAGAAAATGATTACCCCATAAACTTTTGTTTGTGAACAATTGGAAGAATGAAGTAAACATTGTTGAGATGTGGAAGGCTGTGGAAGCAGAAGGGGCCTTATTTGACCTACTTCCTGAGAAATCTGTGAGCAGTTCAGGAAACAACAGTTAGAACTATGTCTAACTGTCTAAACTAAAACTAGTCTAGACTAAAACTAGTCTAGCTATCATTTTTCCAATAGTCATGTATGAATGTGAGAGGTGGACTGTAAAGAAAGCTGAGAACCAAAAAATTGATGTTTTGAACTGGTGCTGGAGAAGACTCTTGAGAGTCCTTTAATCAGTAGGGAGATCCAACCCATCCATCCTAAAGGAAATCAATCCTGAATATTCATTGGAAGGACTGATGCTGACCTGAAGCTACAACACTTTGGCCACCTGATGCAAAGAACTGACTCACTGGAAAAGACTCTGATGCTGGGAAAGATTGAAGGCAGGAGGAGAAGGGGACCAC
This sequence comes from Capra hircus, assembly GCF_001704415.2. Lineage (NCBI taxonomy): Eukaryota > Metazoa > Chordata > Mammalia > Artiodactyla > Bovidae > Capra > Capra hircus. The sequence goes on from NC_030835.1 coordinate 22,519,052, forward strand.
AGAGGATAAGATGGTTGGATGGCATCACTGACTCAGCAGACATGAGTTTGAGTAAGCTCCAGGAGTTGGTGATGGACAGGGAGGCCTGGCGTGCTGCAGTCCATGGGGTTGCAAAGATTTGGACACGACTGAGTGACTGAACTGACTGACTGACTGATGAGGTATTTATTTCATGGTGGCTCAGCTGGTAAAGAGTCTGCCTGCAATACAGGAGACCTGAGTTTGATCCCTGGGTTGGCAAGATCCTCTGGAGACGGGAATGGCTACCCACTCAAGTATAATGGAAAATAATACTTTGGAAAATGACCTGGAAAATTCCATGGATTGTATATTCCATGAGATCACAGAGAGTTGGACACAAGAGTGACATGAGAGTGACCTTCACTTTCACTCTCGCTGTAGGAGGTATTTTGATTTAGGCACACTATGTTTAAATACCTATCCAATATTCAAGTGGCGATATCATTTGGTCTTTGATTGTGTGGATCGCAACAAACTGTGGAAAATTCTTAAAGAGATGGGAAAACCAGACCACCTTACCTGCTTCCTGAGAAATCTGTATGCAGGTCAAGAAGCATCAGCATGCAGGTTAGAACCGGACCTGGAACAACAGACTGGTTCTAAATGGGAAAGGGGTACGTCAAGGCTGTGTATTGTCGCCCTGCTTATTTAACTTATATGCAGAGTTCATTTCAGTTCAGTTGCTCAGTCGTGTCCAACTCTTTGCGACCCCATGAATTGCAGCACGCCAGGCCTCCCTGTTCATCACCAACTCCTGGACTTCACTCAAACTCATGTCCATTGAGTCAGTGATGACATCCAGCTATCTCATCCTCTGTCATCCCCTTCTCCTCCTGCCCCCAATCCCTCCCAGCATCAGAGTCTTTTCCAGTGAATCAACTCTTTGCATGAGGTGGCCAAAGTACTGAAGTTTCAGCTTTAGCATCATTCCTTCCAAAGAACACCCAGGACTGATCTCCTTTAGAATGGAGAGGTTGGATCTCCTTGCAGTCCAAGGGACTCTCAAGAGTCTTCTCCAACACCACAGTTCAAAAGCATCAATTCTTCAGTGCTCAGCTTTCTTCACAGTCCAATTCTCACATTCAGTACTCTGAAAATCCAATACTTTGGCCATCTGATGTGAAGAACTGACGCATTGGAAAAGATCCCAATGCTGGGAAAGACTGAAGGCAGGAGGAGAAGGGGACAACAGATGATGTGATGGTTGGATGGCACCACTGACTCAGTGGAATGAGTTTGAGGAATCTCAGGGAGTTGGTGATGGACAGGAAAACCTGACATGCTGGAGTCCATGGGGTCGCAAAGAGTCAGACATGACTGAGTGACTGAACTGAACTGAATTGATTATTTGTCCCTCCAAAAAGATACGTTGAAATCCCAATCCCCAGTGCCTCAGAATGTGACCTTATTCAGAAAGAAGGTCTTTGCGGACGCAATAAGTGAAGATGAGGCAATATGGAGTACAGTGAAAGTAAAAGTCACTCAATCCTGTCTGACACTGTGTGACCCCATGGACTATGCAGTCCATGGAATTCTCCAGGCCAGAGTGCTGGAGTGGGTAGTCATTCCCTTCTCTAGGGGATCTTCCCAATCCAGATGTGCCCCTAATTCAGTATGACTGCTATCCTTATAATAAGAAAACTATGAGAAGATAGAGACATATTGGAAGACCTATGTGATAATGAAGACTGAGACAAGTTTTGTATCTGCCAGACAAAGAATGCCAAACATTGCTGATAAAGCACCAAAAGTTAGGAAGAGACAAGAAAGGATTTCCTCACAAGTTTCACAGGGAGCATGGCCCTGCTGATACCTTGATTGTGAACTTAGAGCCCCTAGAACTGTGATATAATATATTATATAATATAGTTTTAGGCCCCTCAGTTTGTGGTAGATGAATGAGTACTGAGGCTTTGCCAGTGAATTCGGCTAGGTGAAGTTATCCTAGACAGGAACAGTTTCAGTGGGAAAGAAAGGGTAACATCCCGATTAGAGTTGGTTCAAGAGAAGAGAGAAGTGGAATAAACTGGGAGCAGTAGTAAGTACAGGTAAAACTTCAAAGCAGTATTTCTAAAAAGGAAAAAGAACAAAGTGTGGTCATAGCTAAAGGGAGATATGAGGTGAAGGGAAGAATGTTCTTTTCTTTCTCCCATTTCTCCCTTTCCTTCCTTTATCATTTACTCTCCCCCTCCCTTCCTCCTCTCTCCCACACTTCCTTTCTCCCCCATCCCATTTTTTTCCTTCTTCCTTTTTAGATGAAACTATTACCACATGATTGTGTGTTGATGGGAATAATTCATTAGAGGAAAAGTTGATTTTGAAGGACAGAAGCAACAATTGTGGGAGAAATATCCATAGAGGCAAAACGGGACTGAGTACATACAAGGAGACCTGGTCTTACCCAAGACTGAGATGGAGAAAAAAGAAAAAGTATATAGTGCATGGCCATGCATATGGGCTGGTTGTGGTGGTGAACAGCTGTGAAGAGAGTACATAGAAAGATATTTTCCAATTGCTTCTATTCAGCAAAGAAAAACCAAGTTTACTTGCAAAGACCAAGGAGAGTGATAAGAGTTGTTAAAATTTAAGGAGAGAAGTTAGGATAAGTGGGAAAGTTCCTAACAAATATAGTAGGATTACAGGTTTACACTGAGTGTCATTTTGAAGTTGGTGGTCATGAATCCAGACAGACCAGTCAGTAAATTTTACGTGTTTTGTTACTGTAAGAAATGTATATTTTAATTAATCAATCAATATTCTTGAGATACAAATGAGCTTCCCAGGTGACTCTAGTGGTAAAGAACCCAGCTACCAATGCAGAGACATAAGAGAAGTGGATTTGATCCCTGGGTCTGGAGATCCCTTGGAGGAGGGCATGGCAAGCCACTCCAGTATTCTTGCCTGGAGAATCCCCATGGACAGAGGAGCCTGGGGAGCTACAGTCCATAGGGTTGGGCAGAGTTGAATACCGCTGAAGTGACTTAGAATGTACTCACGCACAGATACCAATACCTCTAGGGAAACTTAAGAAAGCATAACTTGATATTATATTGTTGCTGCTGTTCAGTCACTCAGTGGTGTCCAACTCGTTGCAACCCCATAGGCTGTAACATACCAGGTTTCCCTATCCTTCACCATCTCCTAGAACTTGTACAAACTCATGTTCATCGGTTGGTGATGCCACCTAACCTCCTCTTCCTCTGTACCTCCCTCCTCCTGCCTTCAATCTTTCCCAGGATCAGGGTCTTATCCAATGAGTTGGCTCTTTGCTCAAAGTATTGGAGCTTCAGCTTCAGCATCAGTCTTTCCAATGAATATTCAGGCTTGATTTCCTAAACCTAACCCCAACCCCTAACTTTAACCCAACCCTAACATGACATTTGAGAATGTAATTTACTCATGAGAAGGTTGCCAGATAAAATATAGGACACCCTATTAAACCCACTCCATTATTCTGGCCTGGAGAATTCCATGGATTGTATAGTCCAAGGGGTTGGCAAAGAGTCAGACATGACTGAGAGACTTTCACTTCATTAAACTTGAATTTTAGGTAAACAATAAATAACTTTTCAGCGTATGTTATACACTTTAGAATTCATGTATCTTGCATCTGCAAATGTAGAGGTCACTTGTGATGACTAGACTTATTCATTTTGTGTTGTGTATAAATGGTGGTCAACTTACCACATTTTGAATGGCAGTTTTTGAAGCTGAATGATTTTTGTAAGCTAATTGCTAGACTGAATTTTAAGTTTGCCAAATGTTGATTTAACTGTTTAATGTTTTCACTCAGAAATAATAAGAAATGTTGATCCACTGAAATGTCTTACCTTACTGCTCATGCCATATCTTTGGAAACATTCACTGCTGGCAGTCTCTTAGTGATTTTACATTAATCTCTTCAATGATAAATGCAGCATTAACAGTCTTCAGCCTAATAAAAGTCCTTTAGCAATAGTGGCCAAGGTATGCATAACTTTTCTTTTGGTGCATTTATCTAAAACTTAGAGACAAAGCAGAATTTTTCTTTCCAAACAGACTTATTTTTCCTGTCTTATAAAGTTATTTTTGACCAATATAGAAATTTTACAAGGACTAAAAACAAAAATTGCATTAAATTCTTAAATTGGGAGAATTGAAACAAGTGATATAAGTAGCCTTTTAGGACTGATCCAATAGTTTAGCACTGAGAAATATATATGTATACTGATTCAGTTGGTTCTTAAATAACAATTATAGTTATTTATTCAGTATTTTCTATGTACATGGCTCTATATTGAATATTTGTGATAAATTCTAACAAAAGCGTAATTGAAACTCATGAGTTCATTCAACAAATGTCTGTTGCACCAGGACTTGGAAATTATAGTGAATAAAAGATCCAAAAGTCTCTGACCCCACTGAGCTTACATTTTAATGGGCAAGAGGCAATAAAAATAAATAAATATTTAAGACAGATTCCTGTTGTTGTACTGCAGAGACCACAACATCATAAAACAATTATCCTCCAATAAAAATAATAAATAAATAAATGAAGATAAATTAGTAAGAAAATAAATAAGATATTAAATGGTGAGAAATTCTTTGGATGAAAATAAAGCAGAAAATGAGACTATCAGTTTGAGATAAGGAGCTTAAGGAAAACTTTACTCATATTTGAGCAAAAACCTAAATGGGATGACAAAGTGACACATGTGGTCATTTGAGGGGAAAGAAAAAAAATTCAGCAAGAGTTAGAAGCTTGTACAAAGGCCCTGTGCTCTGTTCTCAATTGCTCAGTCATGTCTGACTCTTTGTGACCCCATTGACTGAAGCCTGCCAGGCTCCTTTGTCCACAGGGATTCTCCAGGCAAGAATACTAGAGTGGTTGCCACATGCTTCTCCAGGGGATCTTCCCAACCCAGGGATCGAACCCAGGTCTCCTGAATTGCAGGGGATTCTTTACCCTCTGAGCCACCAGAGAAGCACAAAGGCCCTAGGGGGAAAATTATACCTAGTATGGTGGGTAAAATGTCCCATGAGTTCAGAGTAGAGCAAGCAAAGAAGAGATAAGGAAAAAATTAGGTCAAATAGAGGAGGTGGTACCATTTGGTCATGGTAATGATCTTAGCTTTACTCTGAATGAAATGGAAAGACATTGAAGGTTTTGAATAGATGAATAACCTGATTTAACTTTAATTTTGAAAAGAGCACTCTGGCAGTTAAGAATTGACTTTTGGGTATCAAAATACCTGTGACATTTTTCACAAAACTAGAATAAATGATCCTAAAATTTCTGTGGAAACAGTAGATGACCCAAAATTGCTAAAACAATCTTGAGAAAAAAGAATAAACCTGAAGATATCAGCCACTCAGATTTCAGAATATACAACAAAGCTACAGTATCCAAAGCAGTATAGTACTGGCACAAAAACAAACACATAGATCAATGGAACAGAATTGAGAGTCCCGAAATAAAACCATGCTTGTATGGTCAATAAACATATGACAAAGGAGGCAAAAATATACAGTGGGGAAAAGACAGTTTCTTCAACAGGTGGTGCTAGGAAAACTGGATAGTTACATCTAAAACAATGAGATTAGAACATTACCTCAAACCATATACTGTACACAAATAAATTCAAAATGTTTTAAAGACCAAAATGTAAGACCTCTTAGAAGAAAACACAGATGGAACACTATTTGACATAAGTCTTAGCAATGCTTTTTGGATCTGTCTCCAAAATCAAAAGAAATAAAAGCAAAAATAAACAAATGGGAACTAATTAAAATTTAAAACTTTTGCACAGCATAATGAAAAGACAGCTTATGGGACAGGAGAAAATATTTAAAAATTAGGGATATGGGATTAAGAGATACAGACTACTATGTATAAAATACAAAACAAACATTTTATAGCATAGAGAATAATAGCCACTAACTTGTAATAACTTTTAATGGAATGGTTTCTGTAAAAATACTGAATCACTATGCTGTAAACCTAGAACTAGTATAATATTGTAAATCAACTATACTTAAAAAAATAGACTACTGTGGAATAGATGAAGATGTAGAAAGGCAAGATTGAAGGCTATGTTAAGAATCTGGTGAGAGCAAGGTGTTAATCCAGAAAAAAAACAAAAACAAAAACAAAAAACTATCTTTTCTCTGTGAAAGCAGAAAAGATAGTTAAGTATAGTTGAATACTGAATATATTTTGTATAAAATATATAAATATTTGTAAATATTTATAAAATATTTGTTTATTTGTTGAGTGAGAAGTATAAAAGGAAAAAGTAAAGTTGACTCTATAAAGTTTGTGACCTGAGCAACTGGAGGGCCAGGAGTAGTTATTAATTGAAATGAGGAAGATTTCAGGAGGAGTGGGTTTATTAGAGACATTCATGAATTTTGTTTTGAATAAGATGAGCTTGATGTTCCCATTAGCCAAATAGAGATATCTGGGAGACAGCTGGACATCGAAGTCTGGAGTTTGGGTTGTAAATGTAAATTGGGGAGTTTTATTTAAAATTGTAATAGTGATTATTATTAAGTTATTATGAATAACTAATACTAATCATCCTAAAAAATGATGCTGTGAAAGTGCTGCACTAAATATGCCAGCAAATTTGGAAAACTCGGCAGTCGTACAGGACTGGAAAAAGTCAGTTTTCATTCCAATCCCAAAGAAAGGCAATGCCAAAGAATGTTCAAACCACCACACAATTGTACTCATCTCACATGCTAGCAAAGTAATGCTAAAAATTCTCCAAGTGAGGAATAAACACATTAGACTGGGGCTGCTGCTGCAGCTGCTACTAAGACACTTCAGCCGTGTTCGACTCTGTGAGACCCCATAGATGGCAGCCCACCAGGCTCCCTTGGTTCTGGGATTCTCCAGGCAAGAACACTGGAGAGGGTGCCATTTCCTTCTCCAGTGCATGCAAGTGAAAAGTGAAAGTGAAGTCACTCAGTCATGTCTGACTCTTCACGACGCCATGGACTGCAGCCTACCAGGCTCCCCCATCCATGGGATTTTCCAAGCAAGGGTACTGGAGTGGGTTGCCATTGCCTTCTCTGATTAGACTGGGGAGAAACTAGCAAATAACTAAACTAATTAACAATAAGACCTAGATTTGAACCCAGGACTATGGGGGGAGCATCTGATTTCTATGGCTTTAAACAATATTCTGCATGGCCACATTCTGTTATGGTGATTATTAGTGTGTATTATTTCAAGGCCCTAATCCATTTCTAGGGGAAAAAATTAGAAAAAATATTCCAATTAGTGTCTAAGATACCTCAATGAGTTAATATTGCTCAAAAAAAAATCCTATAAGATAAAAAGAAAAGTAATAGATATTAAGAGCTTTAGTTTATATCTTGAACATTTTGCCTGGTTCATTATAGATAATATGTAATGCTCATTTTAGATCATATGGCCCCCATTTTGTAGAAGAAGGATTTGAAGTCAACAGAGTTTAACTACTGTCTCAAGTTCATTTGTTTTTATAAGTGGCAGAGTTGAATTTTCTACACAATTTCTGTCTGTACTTTCTACTATCCTACATTTCATTATCCATACTGTTTTGACTCTAATGAAGAGGAAACTATTACTGCAGAAAGGAACATTAAAAAGTATAATAGGTATACACAGTAACTATTTTATAGAAAAAGTAAACTCTTCATGTGGCTTATAAAACTAGATTATAGTGCCCATAAGACATGCTTGAATTTTTAATTTAGAATAAATTTTCTGTGCATTCAAATTCTCTTATCAGGTGTCCTTTGTAACCAACAACCTGTTTCTGAGATGGCAAGTTTGTCCCTGATCTTTGCAAAACTCAATCCAATGAAGTTTCTTCACCATCACAATTCTGAGAGCTACAGCACTTTGAAGGTTGTCCCTCATGGATTATGAAGACCCCACCTACCCTTAGGATTTAAACTAGGAGTTCAGAGCATACCACAAGGTAGCCTATCCCAACAGTCTCATGAAGCAAAATACATAGTTAAAAGAATATCAAAGAATATTTTAGGAATCTCAATACACTGGTGCCTTAAAGTATACAAGTAAACAGAGAAAGAACTTCTTTACTATTTTAGCCAATGCTCAGTCACCAGGTGTGTGGGCAGGGAAGGTCCTTGAACCCAAATAGATGGGCTAATTCTCTATTAGAACCAGAAATATTGCAGCAATAGTAATTTTATTCCTAGAAGTATTCCTGTAATTTTAAATTAAATTTCCTGGTATCCATGCATTTAACTATACTGTCAAAGCACACACCTAACAAATCTTTTCTAACAACAATCAGTTAGAAAATGTAATGGAAGAAAATATCTTAGTCAATAAGTTAGCAAAACTTAAGCTCCTTCCAGACGACTCTGTGTAGTTCTCTCTCTTCATGTAGGTCTCTGCTCAAAGTCATCTTTTAAGAGAAACCTTCTCTGTCTCTAAGTTGCTTCTCTCCTAGTCAGTTTTTATCTTATTTTTCTAATATTTTTCAAGCATCGTATATTTACCTGAATTCGACTATACATTTTAAGTGTTTTTATTAATGGATAGTTTTTGTTTATCTACCTAGATGTAAGTTCCACAAAAGCTGGGAAATTTTCTTGTTCCAGTTCCCAGAAGAGTTTCCCTAACATTGTCGATATTTAGTAAGCAGTTGTTCAATCAATACATGTTGAATTATGAAAGAACAAAAAGAAAAAGAAGAGAGAGAGGGAGGAAGGATGACGAAAAGAAGGGAGAAAGAACGAAAAAGAGCAAAGGAAGCAAAAGAGAGAGAAACAGACAGTGAATAAAATTAAAATAGAGTTGGTCGAGTTGTGGATGCTCCGGGTACCCTCCATTTGCCATAACCTATTTCGCCCCATCTTTATACCCATTTTGGGTTGATATTTTAATTCTCATGTGCTGGCATGTGACTATGGCTGCACTGACTTGCTTTGCCACAAAGATATAACATAGAGAGTTACCTTTCTCTCATATATTTTCAATGAGCAGACTAATTCCCCACTGGGGATTAAAAATAAAGTTTATTCTTCTGTATCCTTTCAATTACCATATTCCTGACATGTCATATCATATCATTTATTTATTTCCTAATTGCCCATCTGGAAATAGCATTTCATAAAAGCAGAATTTTAGAGCTGGGTGAGATTTTAGTGATTATCTAATCCAGACCCTGACTTCACAAATGAATAAGTGGAAGCAGGGAGAGAGAGAGAGTGAGAGGATGGTTAGTCACTCATACCCTGCAAAGTGACAGAAACAGGATTCAAGCCCAGGTTTTCTGATAGGTACACAGAATGAGGTGAAAATTGTAAAAAACGAACAAAAGAAGAAAAAAGAAGTATACATCTCTCTTCCTAGTTATCAGGCAGATTAATGTAAATTGAAAGGGATGCACTTCCCTGTAATGAGCGTGTGCATCTCCATGTTTGTTTTATATTACAGCTTCTTCCTGCCAAAATTCCCAATTTGATTTGCTTCCAACAACTGGCAAAAAGAAAAAGACATATGGGAACTCAAACATAAATATTTCAGCAGTGTTGCTGCCATGAGAAATTTCCCTCCCGAAATTGTTAATAACCAGGGCCTAATTGTATTGACTATCTCTGCTATACAATAGCTTTGTAATGATTTGAAGGAAAAAAACAAAACAAAACAATATTCTGATTTTCAGGTAGCAAAGTTGTGGGGATATGTTTTTAACAGTATTAGGTGACTAGGGCTGCCGTATATTTGGCTATCAATAAATGGGTAGATATCTATATTCAATTAATAAAATACAATTTATAGAGAAACAGGTATGCAGTGACTTACAAAGACAAAAATATGCAAGCATTTTTCTCAACAGTAGAGAGCCAGATCTGAGGGGAATTGCAAAGATTACAGCTTCTGAAGGAGAAGACAAATGAAGGCAAGGAGCTCCTGTAATAAGTCTGTGCTGTGCTCAGTAATGTCCAATTTTTTGCAACCCCATGGACTGAAGTCTGCCAAGCTTTTCTGTCCATGGGGATTTCCCAGGCAAGAACACTGGAGTGGGTAGCCTTTCCCTTCTCCAGGGTGTAGTAAGTCTAGAGTTTGTCATTTGCTTCAAAACATGATAGTCATCTTTGCAAGGTTTACTGTACCTATTAGTGTTTGCATACATATGATGCCCATGGATCTTAATGGGTTGGCATAATCGCTGTACCTAATTGTGGCATCCTAATATCCCAAACAGAAAAACAGATGGAAAAGCAAACAAATAAAACTCTTCACGCTGAAGAACATCAGGGAAGAACACAGTAACATGCGATAAGATTAAAAAAAAAAAAAAAGATCTGCTTTATAAAGAAAGGTGGTCTAATTTAGGGAGGGGGCAGAATCACAAGTTAGAATTTGCTATCTGGAACCTATAGGGCCTAATAGTCTTTCTAACAAATCTGGCAGCCAATTGAAGGTAAAAAATGTGAAATATGATATAGCATGGACCCCTTCTAGGTATCAGGTCCAGGCAGAGAGCATCTTACTTCTTAAGCAACCTGGTCCCTTGTCTTCTCCTAAGAGGGGGGTGGCTTACAAAAATAAACAAACGAACAAAAACCCCCTCTTCTCATCAAAACTGGCAGCACACCAGAAACACTCCCCTCTGCTCAGAGAAGAGCTTCAAATGTCTTGCGTGAGCTTTTACATAAATGTAGGTGTGAACATATAAAGAAATGTGGTAGAAATATGGATTATGCTTTAAAAGCTTCAAAAAGGACAGTTTTGGCAGGTGTTTTACAATAGTCTGTAGAGTTATTTGCTTGTTCTTGGGAAGAGGCTAAATTGCAAGCTGGAAGGATTGTTTATTTCTCTCTTTCAATCTCTCTCTTCTTCTTTTCCTCCCTCCCACTGTCCCTCTCTCCCTCCCTATCCTTCATCTTTTCCCCTCTCTCTCTCTTTCATCTAAATTATTAGAGCTCTTGAAACAGTTGAAAGCCCAGATCCAGCAGACTTGGCATGGGATTATTTCTTGTCTATTATATCCAAATATTGTCATAGAAGTGATCCAAATGCTTTATGTATCTGCCAAATGGTCTTACTCTGGGGAGAAAATAAAACAGTCAGTGTGTACTGTGGTTTAATAAAATGCACAGGAGAGACAGACTTTCAGTTCTGGAAAGGGTGTTGGACTTCATCTAGGCCAACCTGTCCTCTCTGCCCGGAGGTCTGAACTCCTTCCCCCAAACCACTGCTTCTGGCTCAAATATCTCCATCACAAGAACTTCATTTGTGAAACTCCCCCTTTTGTTTCACCCATATTTCTCATGGCTACAAAAATCTTCATTCTTTCCAGCTGAAATCAACCTCCTTGCAGCATCTGCATATTAGTTTTAGTTCTGCTTCCCGAAGCTACATAATATTAAAGTCTAATTCCTTTTCCATATGGCAACTATTAAAGTCCCGAAGTAATATACTTATTTGCTGCTGCCTGTCTTATTTAGGCAAAATATCTTCACTTGCCAAATTCTTCATATTTCAGAGATTCTGGGTCCTTTGCTATCTGCTCCCTTTCCTCTGAACATGACTTACATTCACTGTTCAAAATTTGCCACTTAGTAGCTTCTTGACCTTGCAAAATTAATCAGCTTTTCTGTGCCTTTGTTTCCTCATTAGAACATTGAAAACAATAGTCATGACCATCTATGCGCTATAATTCAGGTACTAACAAGTAAATTTTTAAAAAGTCATTAAATACTCAAAAAACTTTTACAACTGCTACTATAAATTCTATTCTTGCGGTAGATATGAGCCATGTCTTGACTTCGGTTATTGTACTTCTATTATTGAATACTGTTTGCTTTCTGTATGTGCTAAATTGCTTCAGTCGTGTCAAACTCTTTGCGATCCTATGGACTGTAGCCTGCCAGGCTCCTCTGCTCATGGGATTCTCCAGGCAAGAATACTGGAGTGGGTTGCTATACCCTTGTCCAGGGCATGCTATTCTGTAAGTCCTGACATTCTGTTGGATGGTATACAGCCTAAAGTTAGTCGGTACTTATATAGCCTTTACACACTTTCTGCCTCACTACTCCTAAAATTGTACACTTAGATTATTAACTCAAGAGCAATTGGGAATTCAATGCTCTTTGCTGATCCTTCTCTTGTTTCCTATTAGTTCTTTTTCTCAGATTCTCTAATGGCTCTTTCAAACCCATTCCACTCCCTCAAAACTCAGATTCTACTGTTGCTTCCTCACTAACTGATCTCTCCTCCTTCAGTAAGAAAAGTAAAGCCATTAGACAAGAGCCGCCTCTTTACTCTATCATCAAAACTACAGTGGCACTGAATCCATGTTCATGCTTTCTTCCATTCTCCCATTATTCTGGAATTTTCCCTCTTCACTGAGCAAAGCTCAGGTTAATTCCTCTTCCTTCCCTGCTTCTACACAGGTACCTTGCATATTTTAGATATGATCATTTTCTCCTTCATATAGTTTCACTGTCTTACTCTCTTCTAGATTCTCATTAGAACTAACCTGTTTACATTTCTTTCTTCTTAAAAAAAACAAAAAACAAAAACCCTAAGGTTTACTACCACATTTGCTCAGTTGTCTGTTTCTCTTTGTTACCCCATGAACTATAGCCCTCCAGGCTACTCTGCCCATGGGATTCTCCAGGCAAGAATACTGGAGTGCATTGCCCTTCCCTTCTCCAGGAGATCTTCCTGACTTACGAGGTGAATATGGGTTTTCCACATTGCAGGCAAATTGTTTCCTATCTGAGCCACCAGGGAAGCCCTATTGTATTGTATGTATATTATGATTCAAAAAAGAAAAAGGACAATCATTTAAACAACCTTGCAATGTTCTTAAAGAGGTAATGGCACTTTTTATTCCTACTTTTTATTCTCACTCATGCCTTAATCTACTGTAATCAGATTTCTGTCTTACCCTCCATTAAAGGTGGTGCAACATTTGACAACTACTGTTCAGTCATTCTTTGTATAAACACTCTGTGCTGTTGATATTCATTGTCACATCTCTCCTACTTTTCCGCCTACTTCTGTGGTTGTTTCTTATTAATCTGCTTTATGGATTTTTTTCTTCTTTCCAGCTTTAATGTTCTAAATTTTGTCCGAGGCTCTCTTCTCCCAAAGAAAGGTCTATACATCTTCCCAGGGCAAGCTCATCCATTCCTTTGAGTTATAAACCCAGATTTATGTGCATGGATCTCAAATACATATCTCCCATTGTTTTTTTTTTTTTTTTTTTTCTGTTTTTGGTCTCCTGAAGTACCCAGAAGTCAACATATTCACATAAGAACTTGTTATATTTCCTTCTCATTTCACTACCAAGACTGTGCTTTCCTCTGTCATCTCTCAGGGAATGGTATCTACATTCAGATGGTTTTCCAAACAAACAAAAAGGTTGGTGATCATCTTTGCCTTTCTCCAGTCAATTTTCTTGAATACAGCTAGAATAATTCCCATAATGTACACATTTTGAATTGTCAGTGCAATACAGAAAACTTTTCAGTTGGCTTCCCATTATACACAGGATAAATTTAGAATAAAAGTCTCCAATCTTTAGGCAGCATTCACATGTTCAACTCTTTCTTACAGATCCTGGCTGCAATATGCATAGCTATCTTGGGCAAATTTTTTCTGTAGGTTGTTATATGAGGCATTAAGTTTTAAACTCATGTGGAACTCCATGACATTAATTCTTTCTTTGTGATATTTGTTTTACCCTCTTCTGTTAGACACTCACCCACCACAGCAAGCCAGAGTGATTTCCCACAGAGCTTTTGAAGAGCATCTGTTATTGTGGACAACACAAATGTCCCAACCCCACACTGATTAATCAAATCCCTGGGGGATGGACCCAGACAGAAATCTATTGTAGAAGCTCTTCTGCTGGTTCTAATGAGCTGCCAGGGTATAAAAACCACTGCTCGAGAATTGCTACACTAGGGAGGATGTGTAAAACCAAGTCAATGGGGTGGAAACATGGGATTTAAGGGAACAAGGAAGAATCACAGCTAAAGTAAAATGTTTTCAACCTTTGTTGTGTTAGCTGCCCCAAATATTTATAGGGTGCTTGAGTCTTTGGAACTGGCCAGGGAGGGTACAATTTAGCTCTCTAAATGCAAAGCAGATAGTTTATCTGTTTGCTGTTTCTCTAAGCTCATTAACATTTCACCAGTGGTTTTTAAACAACATGTCCTTTTCTTCTCATTTCTAAACTTATATAGGATTCTGTTTTAAAAATCTGCATATTTCAACCACTCTTAAAAATTATTTAAATCTTAACTATTAGGTGAAGCCTTTTTATAGTCTCTTTCCCCAAGCTCTTAATTAATAACTCTATTCTGCTTATTCCTGAAATACTTTAAACAGTTATCTGTTTGTGCTTGCTTTCCCATATTTTGATTTTTTGTTTCCATATTAGTTTGTTACTCTGAACTCTGATATCTTTAAAAGCAAAAAGTGTCTGGTATGTGATAAATGTTCAATAAATATCTCTGGGCTGAATGGTAAGTAAACAGATAATGTATACTTTGACTCTTCTGTCTTATAGTATATGCAACTTTTACATATTTATATTTGCTTTTAAAAGATTCATTTTTTATTTTACTAAAATATGAACTGAGCACATCTATATGTGACATCCTATGCTTGGCTCTTATTTCTATCTCAATTTTGTCCATTTTATATATAAACTTCTTGAGTTAGAAAGGTAGCTGTATCACTTCATTTTCATTATGTTTTCCTGCTTATGGCGAGATTTTTTATTTTTTGAAAGCCTTTGAAACTTCTCAGTCATCTTTTACAGAATTGGGGGCCATGGAGTTATATCTTTTTCTCAACTTTTTGGACTCTACTATTTCTGTATTTCTGACTATTACAAACTCTAAAGTAACAAGGTAACTTTGCTCAGGGTTTTTACTGTTTCAATCACAAATTCTTTGTGATATGTTAGCACTGGATTTAAAACACTCTTGTCTTGTTATTGCCTTTCTATCTGAGCAAGATTTGTCAAGGACACTTTTTGCCGATCGGAACCCAGTAACTGAAGCTCAGGTCACTGCTTTACGATGTCTTTGTTTCAGTTGCAGTCTCAATCGGGAAAGCTGAATCTCTTTTCTCATTTTTGCCTGGAAGTTTAGAGTACACTCTAACAAGATTACTTATTTTCCTCTCTCCTTTTACCTTTGGAAGTAGATGGCCTTATACCAATTGAACAACAACTCTCCATTTCTTTCCCTTCCCGTTACTCAAAATGAGATAATTCTAAAGATTTGCTGTTCAGCACAGTGCCTGTGGTCATGGGCACTATATTGAGCACTTAAACATTTGTCAAGAAAGTAGATTTCATGTTAAATATCCTTATCACATGCACACACACACACACACACAAACACACGTACACAGGGACACAAGGGAACTCTGGAGGGGATAGATGTTTCTCTTTCCTTGTCTGTGTTGATGGTTTTCATGAGTGTATTTCTAAACTCATTAAACTATGTACATATATATATGTGTATATATATATAAACACACATATATATTTATGGGTTTCCCAGGTGGCCTAATGGTAATGAATCTACCTACCAATGCATGAGACACAAAGAGACATGGGTTTGATCCCTAGGTCTGCAAGATCCGATGGAGAAGGAAATGGCAACCCAACCCAGTATTTTTGGTTTGGAATATTCCATAGACAGAAGAGCCTGGTGGGATACAGTCCATGGGGTCACAAAGAGTCAGATTCACATCTAAGCACATGCACACACACACATATTAAATATTAATTGTTCTACATCAATTATACCACAATAAAGATTTTTTAAAATGTTATTAATTCATACACTTGACCTGGAAGTTATTTTAAAAAGTAGATGGCTTTAGCAGACTGCTAACCCCAATATGTATGCATTTCCATAGGAATACGTTTATTGATAACCTCTTACCTTCCTCTGACCACTGCCCTCCACCCAAAAACACATAGTTACTACTTTTATAAAAAAGCCAAATCTTTTTTTGCTGTGTTTGAATTATCAGTTTCATTCCAACAACATTATGACTGCTTATTTAAATTTAACTCTTTGTGCTATAGTCAATAATTTATTGTTTGTTGCTAGCTCATTAATTGTGATTTGGTATACTGCCCACTCCCCACATACATACAATAAATATCTTATTTTTCATATTAATCTTTCTCATCCTGAATTAGTTTATCAGTTTTCTTCCAAGTTGTAGTGGTTCCTTAATGAATAGCTTGATTTGCCATAATGTTACCTGGGTCTGCTCTGTTATACTGGAATATTTTGATTTTCTTCTCCAATTTCAATTTATAGTCCTCATATGTATTCATAGGTTTAATGCAATTTCTTTGACAGTCCAGCAAGTTTTTTAGACATTGATAATATTATTCTAAATTCATATGGAAAGGCCCAGCCTTAAAATAGCTCACAGACTCTAAGAAAAGGAAAATAAAGTGAGAGGAATTATTCTACCTGATATTAAGTTTTTACTGTACAGCTACAATGATCAAGGCAGTGTGGCACTGGTTGAGGGATAGATATATAGATCAAAGGAACAGAATATAGCATCCAGAAATAGACCTATACACATGCTCAGCTGATTTTTAGGAAAGGTACAAAACCAATTCAAGAGGGAAAGATAGAAAGATAGCCTTTTCATCAAATGGTGCTGTAGCAATTTGACATTTATAGGCCAAAAAGACAAAACAAAAAAACCTTGAACTGAGTCTCAGACCGTAGACAAAAGTAAACTCAAAATGGATAATAGTTAAATGCAAATAAAACTTTTTGAAAAGCTAGTAGAAAATCTTTAGGATCTAGGGATAGGCAGTGTCCTAAGATTTGATGCTACAATAATAAACCATAAAGGAAAAACTGAAAAATTTAGTCTAACAGAATTAAAACATTTACTCTGTGAAAGCCCATGTGAAAAGGATAAATACACAAGCCACAGGATGGGAAAAAGTATTTGCATTGAAGTATAAACATATCATAGAATTCTAATCAGTAATAAAAGTTAATGAACTATTGAGTGACATAACAAATTGGCTGAATCCCCAGGGAATTATGCCATGCCAACAACAACAACAACAACAAGAAAACCACAACAGCAATAACAATCCCAAATGTCACATATATGATTCCACTTATATAACATTTTGCAATACTGCAATTTGTAAATGAAAGACAGGTTGATAATTGTGTATGGTATAGAGACAGGAGGCAGTTTCAATTACCAAAGGGCAACAGGAAAGGTTCCTGTGGTGTTGGAACTATTCAATATTTTGACTATGGTGGTGAATATACAAACCTACAAAGGTGTCAGAATTGTGTAGAACTTAATCCACACCCATCCACCCCACCACACACAAACTATGCAAGTAAAACTGGGGAAGTCTGAATAAGATCCGTGGATTATATCATTGTCAATATCCTGGTAGTATAGTTTTATAAAGTGTTATTATTAAAGGAGGAAAGTTGACAAATGTCCAAGGAATGTCTCTGTGTTATTATAACTGCATATAAATTTACAACTATCTCAAGAAAGATTTCAATTAAAACTTACTTTAGATATGTATACATTATTATGTTGTGTGAAGACACCATAATTTTGTCATTTTCTTTTGGTGAAGTAGTTGAAGTATACTCTACTGGGGATAATCTACATCTTGTACTTCTTTATATGCAATTTTTTTGAATATGTCATGATTTGAAACTAGAGAGAACTTAGGAAAACAAAACAAATGTGAAATGGATTATGTATCTTTTTCTACAGTGGTCGATTTTGATTTTATGAGAAAAGATTGCAAATACTTGTAATTGTTGATGAAGTGAATTAATGCATTGATTTGCAGCAGAGAAAGTTTAGGACAAAGTATTTGTTAGGCTGTGTGTATTTGGGCTGTGTGTATTATAACAGATGAAGGAAAAGAGCACAGGACCTTGGGAAATTGTCAAGAAGTTATAAAAGATAGTTTAGACTTGATACCTAATTCCATCTACATGGTTTGGTGGTAATCATGTCAACTCTGCTAGAAATAAGAAGATGCCCATAAATAGTTTCCAGTTTAAAACTGATTATGCAAATATAGCTATGCTTACAAACTTTTCAAGTATATAACCAAGTGTTGACAAGGAGTAGATTCATTTAAGTAATGAGGATTTCAAGTACATTGATTTTCATACTCAAAGCTACAAGCAAGGTCATCTATTATTAGAGAAGCAAAGTTGCTATTTTTATGTCCTAGACTAGAAGTTGCATTCAAATCACCATAGAGTTAATAAAGAAAATACTTTCTACTTGGATATAAAATTTTATATGAATGTGAGAGTAAGGTAGAGTCCCAACTGTTATTGGTAGGACTTACAAGTTTATCTTGTAAATTATATGATTATTGCCGCTTTAAATCAATAAATATTTGGATGATTTGTCATTCTTCATTAGCTGACCATCTTTGGTTTAGTTTTGTTATTATCTGATCTTTATTATCACCTGTTATATATCTATTTATCTATCTAGACTTCCTTTTACATTCAAGATTTAAAAAGATCTTTTCAATGGTCTACTTAAGTTGGGTGTCAGCACAGGTTGCTCCACAAATAATCACTGGAACTTGCCTGGGTATGCCCCCTGGGTTTCTAAAGCAGGGCCCTCAACAGCTAAGATATTGACTTCTTCATGTTATTGAAGAAACCCTGCAAGGATGTCACTGCACAGATGATAAATCAAGTACTTAAAAGTGTGCTAATAAAGTTTCCCTTGCTCATTTTTCTTAATCTATGTATGCAAAAGCTTGTTGCTAACTGCAGGTTTTCAAAGTATTTTAGGAATGTTTATTATGCATACTTCTGAAAACAGCAGGCATTTATATTTATCACCCTGTTTGGAAACATTTCTAGCCAAGGGAATAGTTGAGTTCAGGTGAACACACAGACACTTGTATCACAGTCAAAGAACACTGAATAACAGTGGTAGGCTAAGTGCATTGTAGCAAATTGGAAAGTGGAGATAAGCCAATGTAGAATTTCTTGGCAGTGATTCCGACACTGTAACATTCGGCACAACTGGCATGTAGGTGAGTAATTTTCTACCTGACCTACTGATTTTCTGGGAATAGATGTGGCATTGCTTAAATGACCTAGTCATATTTTCTGGGTGGAAGGAGTGTAAGATTTGATTTCAGGGGTGTGTGTGTGTGTGTGTGTGTGTATGCTTGCATGCATTTCAAAGAAATATTGCCAGTTTTATTAGAGACTTCTCTGAAGGAAAATAAGACTTTCAGTTATCTTTATCTACCACTGTGGTAGTTTAAATGATACATGGAAAGTGGGGAATACATGAGCCTGACCCAAAAACATATAGAAGTAAGCTACTTTCTTGATCTTTGTTGCATTTTATCTGCATATTAAGATATTGAAGTGTTAGATACCTGCTGCCCATTTTCCTACCAAGGTCTTTTTCACAGAAGGAGGCAATGGGCTCAAGTAAATTCTGAGTCCATTGAAGAACTTATCTTAGAATTGGCATTTTTACAGTCTTACTCATAAATCCAATTGTGTTCTACTATAGTATTTCTTTGCTCACACAATTCCTACAAGGAATGAGAAGCCTGTTGATTAGAAGAAATAATATGTTTGGTACAGATTTTAAAGTACTTTAAACAATGGGATAGTGATGACTATTACAGTTATGCCAGATGCAATTTTAACTACTAATACTCATTAATAAATCTAGAGTGAAGATCTTGGATTCCACCACCTAACAAGCTAATCTTAAGTTATTTTACTCAGTTTTCATCACAATTAAAAAATGACGGTAACATATTAAGTATGTTTAAAATAAAACTATAAACTTCTCTGCAGTTTTCAAGTTAAAAAAATTCTGTATTTTGCGAGATCAGAAAATAACTAACCTAATCTACAGCTGTTCCTGTTATTGAATGTATTAATAGCATAACAAATCATCCCTGAATGTAGTGACTTTAAATAATAGCAATCATTTATTGTCCTTTTTGTTTTCTCTAGATCAGGAATAGTCACAAGCCCTTACTGAAATTTAGGATGTGGGATCATAGACCCCACTCATTCATGGAAATAATGATAAACTCATATTTTAGAAGAGCATGTGAGACGAGATACATATTAGCTTGGCCATCTTTAGAAAATACTTGTCATGACAGGCAAATTTATTGTTTCATGAAGACACTTCACACGTTTGGTGACTTTATCAACATATAGCTCTATACATGTAATAGAATTTATATCTTTACATTTAATATGGCATCAAGAGTATTTCTCAACATTAAATCAGTCCTCAAATAAATTATTTTAATAACCATAATTTTCATACTTATGGAGAGACAAAAATTTAACATTTACAAAACTGTTCCATGTCTTTGTTCTTATAAATAACATGACTACACAAATCACTGCAGATGGTGACTGCAGCCATGAAATTAAAAGATGCTTACTCCTTGGAAGAAAAGTTATGACCAACCTGGATAGTATATTCAAAAGCAGAGACATTACTTTGCCGACTAAAGTCCATCTAGTCAAGGCTATGGTTTTTCCTGTGGTCATGTATGGATGTGAGACTTGGACTGTGAAGAAGGCTGAGCGCCAAAGAATTGATGCTTTTGAACTGTGGTGTTGGAGAAGACTCTGAGAGTCCCTTGGACTACAAGGAGATCCAACCAGTCCATTCTGAAGGAGATCAGCCCTGGGATTTCTCTGGAAGGAATGATGCTAAAGCTGAAGCTCCAGTACTTTGGCCACCTCATGCGAAGAGTTGACTCATTGGAAAAGACTCTGATGCTGGGAGGGATTGGGGGCAGGAGGAGAAGGGGATGACAGAGGATGAGATGGCTGGATGGCATCACGGACTCGATGGACGTAAGTCTGAGTGAACTCCGGGAGATGGTGATGAACAGGAAGGCCTGGCGTGCTGCGATTCATGGGGTCACAAAGAGTTGGACACGACTGAGTGACTGAACTGAACTGAACTGAACACAGAACATATATTTCTAGATAGTGTGTTTCCTTGTAACATTTAAGAATTGCATTTGGCTGCAAGTAACAATCAACCTTAAAAAGAAAGCTTTTTCCCCACTTATCTGAAAGCTCAGAAGTTGATGATTGCATAAGTTCATTTACTCAGTGATGTTTTCAAATGTTTGGGGTCTTTTTGGATGCTCACTGTGTTGGCTTTGATATTGCTGCCCTGTGGGCATCTTGTCTTTATCCAGAGTGGGAAGAAGACAAAAGGAAAAATGTCAAAGAAACATTTCCTAGTGAATCTTGGTTATGAATGGAAGAAAAAAAAAAGAAGATTCTTCCCTAGGAAATTGTGCCTAATCTCATTGACACGTGGCCAGACTGAACAACAAGGGAACTAGAAAAAGTATTTTGCTTTCCAAGTATTTTAGTTTTCTTAAATTATGTTCCCTGGAAATAGACTCTGGTACACAACATTGCATGCAGAAAATTTATTTAAGTGTGATTTTGGGCTTCCCTGGTGGCTCAGACGGTAAAGCATCTGCCTACAATGTGGGAGACCTGGGTTTGATCCCTGGGTCGGGAAGATCCTCTCGAGAAGGAAATGGCAACCCACTCCAGTACTCTTGCCTGGAAAACCCCAAGGAGGGAAGAGCCTGGTAGGCTACAGTCCATGGGGTTGCAAAGAGTCGGACACGACTGAGTGACTTCACCTATCTTCGGAGATATGTATATGGAAGGAAGGGAAGATAGGACTGGACAGAGAGAAGTTAGATTACCATGCGGTTGCAACTGAGATCTTACCTGATCTGTTGAGAGTCCTGCAATAAAGATGGCCCTTGGGAATTCTCACAAATTGAGGCAAAGGGGCTGAACTTGAAATCTGGTTCAGGCTGGTATTAATTGTGAATGCCTGCTGGAAAGGGGTGTCCCTGGGCAAGGTAGTTTCCTGCGGTTAAGGGCTGTCCCTTGTGAGGGACTGAGCTGCGAATGGTCAGTAATAGATACTGCCTGCAATGGGGAGATAGCGGCATCCATTCTGATGAAGTGAACTGACTTGAGCTCCACGCTATGCACTAGAGTGGTAGAAAGGGAGAAGGAAGGTGGAGTTGAGAGTAGGCATTGAGTGAGTTACCTTATCCACATTGATAGTGTATTTATTCTTCTATATGTAGCCTTATTTCCCAAATAGTTTACACATTCATTTAAAATCATTGAATTGTGACAGTATATATATGTATGTGTGTGTGTGCAAAAGATTCATTCATAGTGTGATAGGTGTCGTAACAGTCTTTCTTTGAGTCACCCAGAAGTTTCATATGATTACAGTGATGGATTGAAGGTGACAAATACAAAGTAGAAAATTTGACTTGGTGACATTTATCAGGGTCACTTTTCTCTTTCATATATGTACTTATTTAACCATTAAAGTGACACGCAATATTAGAATGATTCTTGTTGCAACTTATATCTTTTTAAACCATTATGAACCCCCCCAACCCCTCTATGCACAGTAACTTTTAAATAGCTGTTTCAAAATTACTTTTTACTAGAGATTTTGAAAGAGTGGAGAGTTAAAATATTTGAGTTCATATTATTGAGTAATATCCTAAGAGGTATGATGTGTTGACACTGACTTAATGTAGGTTTTTACATCAGGTTGGTAATGAGATCTTTGAGGTTAGTCATCTGCCAGCAGATGATATGAGTAAAATACAAGATAATAGCAGAGAAAGTTCAGTGCTGGATCCCAATACCCATACTGTCATTTCTTCTTTACAAATCAGATTATTACATATTTTTATAGAGCAACCTCCATTTCATCTTTACCTAGTAACAGTTTAGATAAATCAGATTACTTTACTGAACCTACTTAAAAAATGGCCACTATCACTAGGGTGCAAGTCTTGAAATAATAAAAAAAGTTTTTTTTTTTTTTCAAAACTAGCTTAAACACTCAGTGTAACCCATAATAATTTAACTATTGAATACATAAGCAATTATAATTAGTTAATTTTCTATGGTTTAACCAATCTACCACAGCACTTGAGTCTTGCCCTTCAGGATTTCATGACTCCCAAAAGAGTGATTTCCAGTACACTTATTGCATTATAACAAAATATTCTACTACCTAAATCACTAAACACAGATGTAAATCTAGCCCCTGACTCATAGACTCTATTAGCAAAACAACAGGAAATGAATTATTCACTAAAAGAGAAAGCAGATAAATATGATACTTTTAAAGTACAAAGAGAAAAGACTCCACATGGCTTATATTAATATGTTATATTTTAGTTATCATAGAGACAGGAAAGTAAAAGAGCAGAATGAGAGGGAAAATGTGAAGTGATTTTAGAATCTAGAAGATAGAAGGATTGGTGAGAGGGAGGAGACATTTCATAGAGAGAATAAGAGGGAAAAAAAGAAAAAAATGATAGAGTCCAGAAATGAGTAAAGTTGCTTAGCTGTGGTGCCTGGAGATTCTAGAAAAGACCAGCTGTGATTGTAGCAGTTTAAGAAAGGGGAAGATTATGGGGTGGCACTGGAAAAAGAAGGTATGGTAGGTGAATGGAGGAAGGTAGCAGGAACTGGCATTAGTCTACTTATGGGGGAAAAAAAGCAATGGATTTTGAGGTACATTGCTGAGGGAAGAAAAGAAAAATCCTCCATCCATTTGAAATACATGGATTGAATAGAAGGTACTAGGACAGAGGAGATAAAGAATTGCACTTGAGTTTCCAGTGACTCTTAGAGATGTCTGAAAAGCAAATTTAAAAGTAAGTCATTTGAAAAAAACGATTTCTTGTTCTTAATAATACAATTCAGCATTTAGGAGGAAATTACGGACAAAGATCACAAGGATTTTCCTAGCTGAAACCCCTGCTGAGGAAGCCTATAATGGCATTACTTAGATTTAAGCTTTTTCTTGGAAATATAAGAAGTGGTGCCACTGACAGTCTTGTCTTATTCTTCTACTGGTGGAGGTGATAATGAGCAGTATGGGTCCCAAGGGGAGGCTGCTGGAAGGAAGAGAGACACTGTGCCTGGACAAGCAGCATAATTAGTCCTCTAGTAAGCCAGTGATGACTGTGGCAGAGAGGACATCTGCCCATTAGTGTTAATTAACCAACAGGAGAGAGAGAGAAAGAGAGACAAGGTGTGGATGTGCTTTCTAAAGCCTGGCAACCTAAGAAAGGACAAATTCACAGTAGTTTGAGGCTTAAAGTGAAGCAGCAGCCAAAATGTGGACTGGAGCTTTTATTTGGCTCTGTTTCTGAGTGCTAAGGATTTTGGAGAAGAGTCTTGAGAGTCCCTTGGACTGCAAGAATATCAAGCCAGTCAGTCCTAAAGGAAATCAATCCTGAATATCCATTGGAAGGACTGATACTGAAGCTGAAGCTCTAATACTTTGGCCACCTGATACAAAGAACTGACACATTGGAAAAGACCTTGATGCTGGGTGAGATTGAAGGTAGAAGGAGAAGGGGATGATAGAAAATGAGATGGTTGGATGGCATCACCGACTCGATGGACATGAGTTTGAGCAAGCTCCAGGAGTTGGTAATGGACAGGGAAGCCTGGCGTGCTGCAGTCCATGGGATCACAAAGAGTCAGACATGACTGAGCAACCAAACTGAACTGATTGAAATGAAAGCTCCTTTCAGTCCCATGAAGGAGGCACTTATTAAGGTGACCATCTCTTAGGTGAGAAAGCCCACTCTCTGCCCTAAGACCAGGACAGGAAGCAAGGTGTCTTCAGATCTCTGGAACAAAACTGCCCACACTGAGCAAGGCCAGAACCCGGTGGAGTTTCTTTCTTTAAAAGCTGAATCTGACAACATTTTAAAAGGCTTCATGTGCAGTGCCAAAAGCCAGCTTTCCGAAGTGGGGTCAAGAGCTGGACTAGATGTTGCAAGATGCCCTCCAATTCCTACAACTCTGATTTGAGACCTTGAAGCAGTGCTGGTGAGGATAGCACTGGCCCATGCAGCATGTGGAGCCATGTGGCTGAGAGGCACACAGCTACCCTCAGTGCATCACTGCTTCCTTAAATTTAATTCAAGTTTCATATTGCTTGATATGAGAATTGAAAATAACCCAATACACAGGAACTACTCTAAGTCTATCTTTACAATAATAAATGAATGTAACATTAGGTTTTTGGAATAGCATAGCTTTTCATTAGTCCATTCACTAATAAGTAAGTTGAATTTTTAATTTTATCCAGAAATTTCTGATTTTTATTATCCAGAGATCGTTCAATACTGAGATTTATTAAAGTTTATATGTTTTTATTCACACATACCTTTTAACAAGGTAGACATTTTCATAGTTT
Source organism: Capra hircus (assembly GCF_001704415.2). NCBI lineage: Eukaryota > Metazoa > Chordata > Mammalia > Artiodactyla > Bovidae > Capra > Capra hircus. The sequence continues at coordinate 22,544,409 of NC_030835.1, forward strand.
AAAAATTAAGTTTGCATCTAAGTATCCCATTTCTTGAACTGGGAGAACTATTTTCCCTGTTCTGTTCTTCATTTAGTCTTGTTTGCATTAGTCATCTGCATGCAGGTTACTCATGAAGTTTGTAGTGAGGACAATGTGAAAAATACTTTATTTGTGATTCTGGCTTAAATTCATCCAACTTGGTAAGTTTTATGAGTGACATTGCTTGCACAGTCTTAGAACAAGAAAAAGGGGTAAGGTGGTTTCTGTTCCAGGATTTCACAGTTTAATCTTATACAGACAGAATTAATATATTGGTTAGCCCCAGTAAAGGAAGGTTAATAAAATAATGTAACTTTCTCTTTTTGTCTCCCCCTCCCTTCTAGAGAAGGAAATGGCAACCCACTCCAGTATTCTTGCCTAGAGAATCCTGTGGACAGAGGAGTCTGGTGGGCTGCTGTCCATAGGGTATCACAGGGTTGGACACGACTGAAGCGACTTAGCAGCAGCAGCAGCATTTTCATTGAGTCAATGATGCTATCCAACCATCTCATCCTCTGTTGCCCACTTCTTCTCTTGCCTTCAGTCTTTCCCAGGATCAGGGTCTTTTCCAGTGAGTGAGGTCTTCACATCAGGTGGCCAAAGTTCTGGAGCTTCAGCATTGGTCCTTCTAATGAATATTCAGGGTTGATTTCCTTTAGGATTTGCTAGTTTGTTCTCCTTGCACTTCAAGGGACTCTCAAGAGTCTTCTCCAGCCCCATAATTCAAAAGCATCAACTTTTTGGTGCTCAGCCTTTTTTATTGTCCAGCTCTCATATCTGTGTTCAGTTCAGTTCAGTCACTCAGTTGTGAACTACTCTTTGTGACCCCATGAATTGCAGCACACCAGGCCTCCCTGTCCATCACTAACTCCCAGAGTTCACTCAGACTCATGTGCATTGAGTTGGTGATGCCATTCAGCCATCTCATTCTCTGCTATCCCCTTTTCCTCCTGCCCCCAATCCCTCGCAGCATCAGGGTCTTTTCCAATGAGTCAACTCTTCATTTGAAGTGGCCAAAGTATTGGAGTTTCAGCCTCAGCATCAGTCCTTCCAATGAACACCCAGGACTGGTCTCCTTTAGGATGGACTGGTTGGATCTCCTTGCAGTCCAAGGGACTCTCAAGAGTCTTCTCCAACACAGAGCAGATGACACCACCCTTATGGCAGAAAGTGAAGAGGAACTAAAAAGCCTCTTGATGAAAATGAAAGAGGAGAGTGAAAAAAGTTGGCTTAAAGCTCAACATTCAGAAAACAAAGATCATAGCATCTGGTCCCATCACTTCATGGGAAATAGATGGGGAAACAGTGGAAACAGTGTCAGACTTTATTTTTGGGGGGCTCCAAAATCACTGCAGATGGTGATTGCAGCCATGAAATTAAAAGACACTTACTCCTTGGAAGGAAAGTTATGTCCAACCTAGATAGCATATTAAGAAGCAGAGACATTACTTTGCAACAAAGGTCCGTCTAGTCAAAGCTATGGTTTTTCCAGTGGTCATGTATGGATGTGAGAGTTGGACTGTGAAGAAAGCTGAGTGCCGAAGAATTGATGCTTTTGAACTGTGGTATGTAGGACAACAGAAAAATCGTAGCTTTGACTAGATGGAACTTTGCTGGCGAAGTGATGTCTTTGCCTTTTAATCGACTGTCTAGGTTTGTCATAGCTTTCCTTTCAAAGATCAAGCGTCTTTTCGTGACTGGCTGCAGTTACCACGTGCGTGCATGCTAAGTCACTTCAGTCGTGTCCAACTGTGCACAACCCTGTGGACTATAGCCCTCCAGGTTCCTCTCTGTCTATTTGATTCTCCAGGCAAGAATACTAGAGAAAGTTGCCATGCCTTCCTCATTATCTTTGTCTAATTTTTTTCATATTATGCCACGTCATTCATCTAACACCACTGTTTATCATGTAATTTAAGTCCAGAACCCATTCAAGGAACCCTCATAAGATTCAGGGAAACCAAGGATAAGGGGACATAGAAATCATAGTATTTAATATTAGTATACTGATTTGCATATTTTGCTGGGGACCCCATATTCATACACACAAACACAAACACACCTACCCTATTCTCACTCCTCTGTACACATGTACACACACACACTCTCCTATACACTTTGTGTTCTGTCAGTTTGTCTTATTCACTATGGACCATTTATGCTGAGAGATTCTAGGTTTATATGATTCTTGTAGTTTAAAGCTTGTTTGACTATGTCTCTCAAAGTTAGAACTTAATCATAAACAGATGCCTGCAAGACAAAAAAAAAATAGTTGCACAGATTATTCTTTTGATATCTTTTCAATAAAGACTGTCAGACAATTTATTACTAGCTGTCATTTTGCTAAGAGACCCCCTTCTTTCATGAAAGTAAGGCATGTATTGATATCTGGGTGGGGATGACTTGATTAGTCTGGGAATCAGGTAGTCTTGACGTGTCCTCAGAGTTTATATAACTCAATTAACTTTGCAGTGTATGACAACTTCAGTTCCCATGATGGCATTTTAATAGAGTGATATGTATATAAAATGTTGGTTCAGAATTAAATTAACTGAAAACTTTATGTTGGCTGTAGCACATTCTGTCTTAAAGAAAATCAGTTCTGTTTCTGTCACTGAGAGGTCAGGTCACTGGCTATAAATCTGATGTCAATTTCAGTGATAATGAAGGCTAATTAGAGTAGTTTTTGACATGTGCCCTTTACACACTAATCCAATTAATAAGGACATATTGGGTTTGGATGCTTCACATTTATGCTTAATCCTCAACAGACAGCAAAATGTACCACTAGTTAAGGAAACAACACTTGATCTTGTCTTTACGGTTTAGATTTGTTTTTTTTCTTTGATTGTTAAATGGATTCTATTTCACGCTGTTTATTATTTTACATTAATTTGGCAGGTGGCACATACTTTTATTCTTTGGGTTGCAATTCTGAAGTGAATGATAGCTTAATTTAGAAAGGGACCTTGGAAAATGGTCTGTCTAGTTTTTCCCTTATAATTTACATTGCATATTAATATAGTGTATATGTATGTATGTGCAGTATATATTGTCCCAAAATAAAAGATGAGAAATGTGTTTGGTAAAATGGGACTCTAGAGTGGTGTACATTGCTGTCCTCAATTTGAGTTATGTAACATGTACTTCAGATAATTTATTAGAAGCAATGCTCTAACAGTCAAACCTATTTAAGTCCTGCGTGTGCGTGTTCATCTCGTTTGTTTGTCAGGTGATGGCGATGGTACATCCTGATATAGCATACTAATGCCTGTTTTTTAGAATAACTCTGACATGTGTTCACTTAGACAAATACATATTTTCATCTTTAATGAGTTCTTGGAGAGGAATAAGAAGTTCACATGCTGAACTGTGGTAACTGAGTAGAGCTGTAGGGCATGGTTAAGATAAGAAAGAGAGAACTTTAAAATTTGGACACACAGAACAGGAAACACACACTCACACACACACATGCGCGCACACACCATGCATGGAATACTGTTAACATTCCAAACAAATTGAGCTTTTATTCATTATTAAGATCCCTTTGAGATGGTATGATATTCTTTTTGGCAGTGGGCTTTGATTCATTTGATATCTGCTACTGTGTTAGATAATGTGAGGTCAAACTAAGGTCTGGTTTTCCTATTATGAATTATCAGCCTTATTTATGAATCATTTTAAATAAACCAGTTATGAAATAACATAAACTATTTCCTACCTAGTAGCCCTTAAACATTATATCTGTATTTTCTGGAAGCTTTATTTTTAAGTGGCTCCAGATCCTTTACTGCTTTTGCAGTAAGTGTCATGATTAATATAATTGGTATTAAAAAGTTCAAATATAGATATAGGAAAAATTTATCCTCTTCAAAATGAAAATTACTTTATTGGACCCAAACTATAAATTTTTGAAATATAGTAGAAGAGAGTTGAAATTTTCCTGAATCTTACCCTTCTGAGATAACCACAATTAACCATTTTGGTGAACAGCATTTTAGATATTATACTTATACACACACACATGTTCATCATTTTTAATAAATAGATCATGTTATACATTTTATTTGACATTGGTACATTTCCAACTCGAAAAATATAAAACTATTTTATCAATCCCTTTTATTTTTCTAATTAGACAACAATACAGTGGAAAACGACTCTTGGAAAAATGTCAGTCAATATAGGACTATGTAGTTAAAATGCAATGCTTCTCTTCATGGCAAACTGATTCCCATATAAAACTCATGTTAAGAGTTGAGGTTTAACTCAATTTTGTTACCTGAGAATGTAAATATTTCCTTTCTTTACAATATTTGAAGCTATCATTTATTTCTTAGGTTCATTTATCTTGACTGGAACCTTGAACATAATATTGGTTACCCTTAGTGATAAGAAGAATGCTTATTTTAACCTTGACTTTTGAGCAGGATTCTGTAATTTTCTTTAATTTGACCTGGTTCCATTTAAGAATAATTTATTCTATTCATAGCTCTCTAAGATTTTTGTTTTTTGTGTTTGTTTTAGTTCAGTTTGTTTTATCTTAATAAAAATATACATAAAACTTTATCAACTGCTTTTCTAAAATATGTTAAAATATAGTTAAAAGAAAGGAATTTCATTGGTAGGATTTCCCAATCATGAGCCACTGTTTTATTCCTAGGATACTTTCTACTGTCTTGTTGTATTACTGTTCTTTAATACATAGTTAGAGTTAATTTGCTAATATTTTATTTAGAAATGTGATCTTTAAATTAATATCAAAATTACATGATATTTCTGCTCCTTACCTAATTCCTATCTAATTCTGTTATCAAGTTGCACAATCAGTAAATTGTGATTATTGAAATGGGAAGGGGCCTAGAAGCCAAAGAATTAATCTGCTTATCTTATAGATGGATAACCAAAGACAGAGATGTAAATGGTTACATTAGCAAAACAAATATCAGACCCAGGACTGTGTAATTTAAGATTCATAATGTCTGGGAGTCAGTTTGATATGCAAGTTCTAGAGAAGATGAAGTTTCTTGGAAAAATAGTTTGTTTCCATAAAAGATCCTGCCTGAAGTCACTACTAGGAGGTCACCTACTTCTAGCTTCCTATCATACTTAGAAACTACAATTTTATTCTCTGGCACTTTCATATGTCCCCTTAAATTAAATAGATTGTGTTTCTTGAGATTTGTTTGTGTTGTCTTTGAGTTCTCTGGAAGCTCCTAGACCACATCCAAATCATAGGTGGATAATGAGTATTTGTTGCCTGATGAAACTATTTACCTGCACCTTGCCATGGTCCTTTGAGTCAAATTTCTACAAAACTCGTAATTCATGGTCATTTCTCATTACTACAAGGAGAGCAGCATTGTTTGACAGGGAGGAATGGAAGAGCTGGCTTGTTTAGCCAGAGGTCACTTGGATGCCAACAATAAGAGAACACAGACCCCCTTCAACACTTCTCTCACTCAGTCCCAAACCTCCGCTCTAGGCTTGCCTAGAGACAAAGCGTGTATTACATTGCATTCTGCTAGAGATGCAAAAGCTCCTGGGTTTGTTCATGGGAGTTATCGCATCTCTGTCCATCTGCCATACTCACCAGCATTTGGCAGCCAGATTGAGTTCTTTGAAGAGTTATTTTACTTGATTAAAAATAAATAAATTAAAGGCTAAATTGGGAGCTAGTCAGTTGTTCCCAATTTGATATCTGAAGTGAAAAGTAAAACTTGAAAGAAAGAAGCTGCCCTCCAATCTTTGTTAAGTACGATGACCAGACTAGAAGAAAAGTGTGTTACTTCTCTTTGAAGTCCTGATGTCTAAACCTTTGTGGAAAATTGCAAATGAGTTTCAAAGAGAAATTTCATTTCTCTTTCTCACTTGTCCTGAATTTCTACTGCTGTCTCCTCCCTCTAAGCTCAATTTTTCATTCTCTCTTTGAGGATGGTACATTCTTAAGCATACTAATTCGTGCATTTATTCATTCACTGAAGAACTATTTATTGTCTGGCTATTTACATATCAAGTGCTAGAAAATGAGGTTCCAATGATGAGCAAATAAGGGCCCTGCTCTTATAAAGCAGAGGAAATGGTCACTAATCAAACACTGTCTGTAATAAATGTATAATTACAAAGAGAGTCAGACTCTCAAGGACAAACCTGACTTGGGTTGGGGGAGAGCTCAGTGGTGGATAAGGAGAGTGTAGTGGTGAAAAACTTTCCGAAAATTTGCTTTTGAGACTAGATCTGCAGTTGAGCGTATCTATGTGTGATGTAAATGTGGCAGTGAGAAGGAGGTGGGACACATTCCAGGCTAAAGAAAACAGCATGTACAAGTGTCCTGTGGCAGAAGGAAGTGTGAATATTTGAAATTAGGCTGATAGAGTGCAGCAAAGAACTATGTGATGAGTCTTGGACCAGGCTGTACCAGGCTCGGGCCAGGATCTTGTAAGGAAGAGACTATGGAATGGGAATGGGAGATGATGATGGGAGAATTGAAAAAACAAAAGAAAACTGTCAGCTGCAGTATGGTGAATATATTACAGAGAAGGCACAGTGGATGAGAATAAAAGCTAAGACTGAATGAAAAATTGACAGTACACTTGACTAGGGTAGGGAGAAAGAAAAGTAGATGATTCTGGAGATGATTTGAGAGATGACATAAAAACAAATGGATCCATAAGGGAAGGAAATGGGAATGAGTATTGTCCAGGCAGTCTCTAGTTTTCTCCTTTGTTCATAAGACACATGGGCTACCTCCCCTCCTACACTGTCCTCTGTCTGCATTAGGCTAGTCTGGCCATCATCATTCTACCCAAACTAAAAATGATCTGAATCAGTGAGGCTCTGTGTCTGAATCAATGAGTAATTTCAGGAATTACTTTCTTGACCTCTCTCTCTCTCTTTTTTTTTTTAAATATTTGAAACTACCTTCTTGAAACTTTCTGTTCTCCTAGCCTCTATGACATCAGAGTATTGTGGGTGAACTTCTCTATCTCTGGCCACTTTTTACATGACTCATCATAGGTTTAAAAATAAAGGTAGAAGATGATTTCTATCTTCCTAATAAATATTGGTATCTTAGGTCCTCTTGTAAGACTATTTATTCCATACTCAAAAACATCCAATTGCTATTGATAAGCTGCTGCTGCTGCTAAGTCGCTTCAGTGGTGTTCGACTCTGTGCGACCCCATAGACAGCAGCCCACAGGCTCCCCCATCCCTGGGAGTCTCCAGGCAAGAACACTGGAGTGGGTTGCCATTTCCTTCTCCAATGCAGGAAAGTGAAAAGTGAAAGTGAAGTCGCTCAGTCATGTCTGACTCTTAGCGACCCCATGGTTGATAAGCTAGTGACTTCCTAATTAAAATCCACTGTACTTCCTCTTTCCCTCCTTCATGGCTCTTCACAAGTTTTTGTGAACTTTTATTCTTTTCTAAATTCAGAAAGCAATCCAATCTTTTGCAAATGCCAAGTCATAAAGAAAGAACTTGCTTTAGCTGTACTGTGTCAGTATCCTTACTCCAAGTTTCCTGTGTTTATTTGTATCTTTGCTACAGACTTGTCAGATTTTGATGCTCCCAATATGCAAACACAGTTGGACTGAAATCAACTCAAAGCAATTAAGTTTAATGATTCAAGGGCTTTCTTTCCTCAAGTATTTTCCTTCATAACTTAAAGTAATGATACTTATTTTATGCTTCTATAATAGATAATTAGAAACTTTTTTTTTGATAAGGAAAGGGCAGAAGAAGCACATAATTTTCACTGAAAAAATTAGGTTGCATTAAGCCCTCTAAGAAATGTATTTTATTTAATGTATTAGTTTAAAACACAGTAGAAGATCATACATTTCCAAATGTGTAAACTATTGCAAATTCCTTGGTGGTACAGTGGTTAGGACCCTGTGCCTTCAGTGCTGAGGGTCTGGGTTCAATTTCTGATTGGGGAACTAGGATTCTATAGGCTGAATAGCATGACCAAAAAAAGATAAATTATTGTTTTTGTTGATTTACATAGATAGCATTCTATTTTTAGGATACTTAACCTGATTAAAAAATATTTTTAGAAAAGAAGACATGATTATACTTACCATCTAGCAGTTTACTATCTGGAATTAACATAAGTGAGTCTTGGAAGAATAAAGAAGATCTTATTGTGGGAGTATGAATTCTGATTCTGGGTGTCTGGGAAGGTTTTGTGGAGGAGACAGTATTTGATTCAGACTTTAATATACAGGTATGAATTTAAAAGAGCACATGGAAAGATGGCTTTCTGACGTAATAAATGGTTTGTAAAAGGATAAACCCCAAATTGGTTAATTATTTTCTTCAAGAACTAGATATCCTTTGTACCTGGTATGTAAAGTGTTCTAATAGACATGAAGGGATTAGATATTCAAAAGAGGAGAGGTAATAAACATGTTTATCTACATGTGCAGGAACTGAAATGAACATCTCCTTCCCCTGCGCTTGCTCCTGCTATTAGGACATCTAGGTTGCAGACATTTGATTAGAAAGTGCGTTCTGAATTGAACTTCTGCATTGCCAGCCTTTTACTTTGCTGAGAGGGGCCATCTGAAATTAATGTATAAGTGGTATGTAAATTTCTGGCCCAGTACTCACTTCAGTATGGTTGTAGGCATGATAATATGAATTTGGCTTACTTAGGTAGAAAACAAAAGAGACTTCATTGGAAGATACAAGCCAGTACACATGAACGCAGGCAGAGGGCTGAGACTGGGTAGACACAGGAACCGCTCCAGGATTCCTCTCAGGAAGTGGCAGATACCTCCACGCCAGGGCAGGGAAGGACTGGGCACCTTGATCAACTGTCATGCCAAGACTTCATACCACTGAGCTAGACGAGGAGACAGCAGTTGTTTAAAGGGAAATCAGACTGTTCTTGACAGAAAAAGGAGCAGATGTTGGGGAGAAGGGCCAAAATCTCTCCTACTTTTGATTTTCTTGTTTCCTGAGTAGTTTGATTTTTAAAGTTTTATATCTTATAGACTAAATGTTTGTGCCCCCCCACCCCCCGCCCCCGCCCAATTCATATGGTGAAATCTTAACACCCAAGGTGATTGGACTGGGAGATGGAACATTTTGAAGGTGATTAGGTAATGAGAGAAGAACCCTTATATATGTAATTAGTGCCCTTAAGAAAAGGAATCCCAGAGATTTCCCTCAGCTCTCCTGCTATGTGACGTTCCAGCTAGAGTAGAGGGTCATTCTAGGAACCTGGAAGCTGGTGCTCAGCAGGCATTGCATCTGCCGCCACCTTGATCCTAGACTTCCCAAACTCTAGCACTGTAAGAAGTTAATTCTGTTGTTTATAAGCTACACAGTCTATTACTTTTGTTACAGTAGCCCTAATAGGCTAAGCCCTATTTCTCAGGTGGTAGTATAGGATGTTATTGCTTATCTCTAACTTGTGAAGCCTTTTCTATGACTTCCTAGCCTCTTCCGTGTGTGTGTGTGTGTATGTGTGTGTGTGTGTATATATATATATATATATATATAGTCAGTTCATGCTTCTTGTAGATTTTCACCACTTTACATTAATCTTCAGGAAAGAGTGTCTTATACAAATGAAAATCAACACAAAGTCTGAATGTGTCTGTGTGTTGTGTATATGTATGTCGAGAACAGTACATCAGAGTTACCTGGGGAACTTTTTTTTTTTTTTTAACTTTTTATTTTGTGTTGAAGTAGAGCTGATTAACAATGTTGTGATCATTTCAGGTTGACAGCAAAGGGACTTAGCCATGCATATACATGTATTCTTTCTCACTTGGGAAACTTTAAAAAGTTGAATTAAACACAATTTATACCTCTTATAACTTCCACCCACAGTTCAGTTTAGTCGCTCAGTTTTGTACGACTCTTTGTGACCCCATGAGCCACAGCAATCCAGGCCTCCGTGCCCATCTCCAACCCAGAGTTCACTCAAACCCATGTCCATTGTGTCGGTGAGGCCATCCAACGATGTCATCCTCTGTCGTCCCCTTCTCCTCCTGCCCTCAATCTTTCCCAATATCAGGGCCTTTTCAAATGAGTCACCTCTGCACATCAGGTGGCCAAAGTATTGGAGTTTCAGCTTCAACATCAGACCTTCCATGAATACCCAGGACTAATCTTTAGGATAGACTGACTAGATCTCCCTGCAGTCCAAGGGACTCTCAGGAGTCTTCAACACCATAGTTCAAAAGCATCAGTTCTTTGGTGCTCAGCTTTTTTTATAGTCCAACTCTCACATCCATACATAACTACTGGAAAAACCATAGCCTTGACTAGAGAGACCTTTGTTGGCAAAGTAATGTCTCTGCTTTTTAATATGCTGTCTAGGTTGGTTATAACTTTCCTTCCAAGGAGTAAATGTCTTTTAATTTCGTGGCTGCAATCACCATCTGCAGTGATTTGGGAGCCCAGAAAAATAAAGTCTGACACTGTTTCCACTGTTTCCCCATCTATTTCCCATGAAGTGATGGGACCAGAACATGATCTTAGTTTTCTGAATGTTGAGCTTTAAGCCAACTTTTTCCAATCTCCTCTTTCACTTTCATCAAGAGGCTTTTTAGCTCCTCTTCACTTTCTGCCATAAGGGTGGTGTCATCTGCGTATCTGAGGTTATTGATATTTCTCCCAGCAATCTTGATTCCAGCTTGTGCTTCATCCAGCCCAGAGTTTCTCATGATGTACTCTGCATATAATTTAGATAAGCAGGGTAACAATATACAGCCTTGATGTACTCCTTTTCCTATTTGGAACCAGTCTGTTGTTCTATGTCCAGTGTAACTGTTGCTTCCTGACCTGCATACAGATTTCTCAAGAGGCAGGTCAGATGGTCTGGTATTCCCACCTGTTTCAGAATTTTCCACAGTTGATTGTGATCCACACAGTCAAAGGCTTTGGCATAGTCAATAAAGCAGAAATAGATGTTTTTCTGGAACTCTCTTGCTTTTTCAATGATTCATTGGATGTTGGCAATTTGATCTCTGGTTCCTCTGCCTTTTCTAAAACCAGCTTGAACATCTGGATGCTCACAGTTCATGTATTGCTGAAACCTGGCTTGGATAATTTTGAGCATTACTTTACTAGTGTGTGAAATGAGTGCAATTGCACAGTAGTTTGAGCATTCTTTGGCATTGCCTTTCTTTGAGTTTGGAATGAAAACTGACCTTTTCCAGTTCTGTGATCACTGCTGAGTTTTCCAAATTTGCTGGCATATTGAGTGCAGCACGTTCACAGCATCATCTTTCAAATAGCTCAACTGGAATTCCACTGCCTCCGCTAGCTTTGTTCGTAGTTATGCTTCCTAAGGCCCACCTGCCTTAACATTCCAGCTAGAGACATACTTAATATATGAGTATCTTGGCAGACGTATTCTGGACTTTTCTTTAATAGCCATACCAATGATTATTATATTCACCATCTAACTTATCCCACAGATTGAGAACTACTAATAAAGATTTTCTGTGGGCTCAACCTTTTTTTTCTTTTATTGAAAATATTTGACATTTTGGATTCTGTGTCCTCTATGAGGAAGCTGCTGAAAGAAAGACTTCATCTCTTTATAAGGAAGAACATCTTAATCTGTGTAACTTTGGACTACCATGCAACAGGAATACACTGTCCTGGAAAAGAGTAAATTCTGCCTATGAAAGTGCTTACCCAGGAGTTCCATGACCATTGGCCAGAGAGGAAAATGCATAAAAATGAGAAAAGGATCTTTCTCCCCTACTGAGAGCTAAGATGCAGAGTAACATCATATTACAATTAAGTATGTGAACTAAACTATGGATATGCAACAATGGAAATCTCACCAAACATCAAAGTTTGTTTCATGTTCTTGAGAAATCATATCACAAGTAAATGGTGCGTAAGAACTTCTTAGTGACAGAATGAAAAATTTATGATGATCAGCTGTTCAAATAGTGAGCTTGTTCCTAGCAACAATATTATTTCAGTGTCTAAGATGGCTTGAGAGGACAATTATTGCACCTGAAATTTCAAATAACACTTGATGTTGGAATGTTAATCTATAGCGTGATAGGGTATTCTATATTTTTAAAATGCAGTCTCTTTACTAGCTCAGAATGATAAAAAGTATAGTTAAGCCCTATAGCATGATAGACTGATATAAAGGTCATTGACATTATCCCCACTTCCCAAATACTGTTTTTATAGCTTTCCTTGGTACTAACATTGTTTTTTTTAAAAAATTTAAATTTATTTATTTTAATCAGAGGCTAATTACTTTACAATATTGTATTGGTTTTGCCATACATCAGCATGAATCTGCCACGGGTGCACAGGTGTTCCCCATCCTGACCCCCCCTCCCTCCTCCCTCCCTGTACCATCCCTCTGGGTTGTCCCAGTGCACCAGCCCCAAGCATCCAGTATCATGCATCGAACCTGGATTGGCGATTCATTTCTTATATGATATTATACATGTTTCAATGCCATTCTCCCAAATCATTCCACCCTCTCCCTCTCCCATAGAGTCCAAAAGACTGTTCTATACATCTGTGTCTCTTTTGCTGTTTTGCATACAGGGTTATCATTGCCATTTTTCTAAATTCCATATATATGCATTAGTATACTGTACTGGTGTTTTTCTCTCCAGCCTTGTTATTGTTGTTTAGCCACCTAGTGATGTCCATCTCTTTTGTGACCCTATGCAGCCCACCAGGCGACTCTGTCCATAGATAGCAGTTCCCAGGCAAGAATAATGGAGAGGGTTGTCACTTCCTTTTCTAGGGGATCTTCCTGTCCCGGGGATCGAATCCGTGTCTCCTGCATGAGCAGGTGGATTCTTTACCACTGAGAAGCCCAGTACTACTATGTCTGTATCATCTGGGTGTGGGGAGGGTCAAGTGTGGCCATCTCCTTGACCTTGGTGGAAAGTGAGGGACAGAACTAGCCTAGCTGGCAGGATTTTATGACTTCAGGTTCCTGAGCAGAGACTTTCCCTCTTAAGAACATGAGTCAGGGATGAGAGGTACCATGTTATATGCCAGGTGAAGGGGAAGGATCACAGTCCAATACATAGAAAAGATGCCAGGGATATTAATGATTAGTATACAGAACTGGAACTAGGAAGAGAAGAACAAACATCAGTAGGATAGTAATTAATGTGAATTAATTCAGGAAGTGCCCAGCCAGGCTTTGTTGCCTGCAATATTTTCAATATACCTGAAAGGGCAGTGCATTCAAATGTAAAACTTCTAGAATGTGATACATCTTAGAAGGCAGAAGGACTTGTGTGAAGGAAAGAGGCTCATGAGAGAGATGCTGATGCTAAAAAAATAATCACTCCCCTCTGAGTAACATGATACCATTTCCCTGTTTGAAGATTATTTTATTTGACTTTTGCAATTATTAGAGTATTGACAGTTATTTTAAAGATACAGTTTAATCTTTTGTTTTTAAAAAATGAAAGAAAGTGTGTCCTGGCCTTTTCTTTTTAATAAACTTGTGAATCTACCTGAATGTCTTTGGTTCCATTTAGGATAATTTAGATTCTGATTTTCTTGGTCTTGGGGAAGGCACAACATCAATAAAAAGTCTGGTCAATCATTTCAATGCAGGAAAATTTCAGTACTTTAAATCAGGGTGGCATAAATAGCATACATTGTTTTCTGGTTAATAGTCTTCCTATCAGTGGATGGTTTGAATGTATTTCTTCTCTCTGTTTGGCTTGTTTTCCCATCTATAAAATACTGGGTGAGAGAATATGGTCAGAGGTCACATACTGGTGAACTATGAACTAAAATAAGTGAACAGACTATTAGTTTGACCAAGGCTATGAATTTTTCCTTGTATTTTAATGAGGTCTAATGCCATTAGACAGGGCATACATGCTCATGTTTGCCTGAGGCCCCACCACACTACCCCACCTACTGTTACATATAGACTCTACATTTGTATACCTTGCCTGAGTCCTTAAACCATTTTGGTTTGTGGCTCTTTGATTAGAAATTGTGTCATATTTCCTTAGACTCCTAAGGTTTTACTTCTATAAGATTTCTTGAGAGAGTGAATCCTCTTCACCATCCTTAGTAAAAGATAAGATGATCTGGAAGGGAATTCATACATCTTCAGGGCTGCTGCTGCTGCTGCTGCTGCTAAGTCACTTCAGTCATGTCTGACTCTGTGCGACCCCATAGACGGAAGCCCACCAGGCTCCCCCGTCCCTGGGATTCTCCAGGCAAGAACACTGGAGTGGGTTGCCATTGCCTTCTCTGTCTTCAGGGCTACCAGGTATCAAAGTGTCTTCACACACTGTCTCATTTAATCTTCAAAGTATTCAAGTTAGGTAGATACTGATACTATCATACCCATTTTATAGATGACAAAATTCTCTCAGATATTACCATTTTATCCATGGTCAGAAATTTTGATAATTGTGGGAATAGGTTAAAATCCAGACCTAATTGTCTCCAAAACCTCTCTATGAATAATTTCCCATAGATGACAGAAATGTTTCACAAAGATCTCTTGAATAATAAAACTTTACATAGACTTATGAAAAAAGTTCGATATATAAAAAATGTCAAATGTCCAAATATCTCAAAGTATCTTACAAAATATTTTATTTGCATGCTATTTTCTTCAACCAGTAGGGAGTTGCCTTCATGTTTTGCCTAGGAACATACCTGACTGCCTGAAGAGCCACACAGAACTTATGAATATTAGAAGAAATTTGGCTTTCACTTACCTCAGCTGGTAAAGAATCGGCCTGCAATGTGAGAGACCTGGGTTCAATCCCTGGGTTGGGAAGATCCCCTGAAGAAGGGAAAGGCTACCCCCTGCAGTATAGTCCATGGGGTTGCAATGAGTCAGACACGACTGAGCAACTTTCACGTTACACATTGATTTGACCTAGAAAAGATGTTACAAATCACTCAAATTAGAAATGCAAAGATATTTTTAACACATAGCTTTCTCTGGTCACAGAATATTAACTATCCTATACATTTAAATTTGTTTGTATAAAGTATCACTGAAACTCTACAAGCCTTAATTTGGTGATCATAACTGACTGTCTAGAGAGCTTACCTGACGTAGAACAATTCTGGTAAGGAGAAGTTTGGGCATGTTCGAATAAAAGAAGACAGAAAGAGTGTTAATACAGTCATTCAGGGAGCAGAAAACTTTGAGTTGTATTTTCAACTCAGCGTTAAATAAAACTTAAGTATGATAATATATACAGAAACTTTGTGTTTAGGATGATTTTTATGTTAACATGAATAATTAAATTTACTTCAGTAACAGGGTAACCAGTAAACATCCAGAAGAAAAAGGCTTGTTTAAAAAAAAAACAAAGATGATAAATTTAAAATTAAAGTGTATCCACTCTTCCCACTGGTACCATAATTTCATGCTCTATATCTGAGAATCTACTTCTGTTTTGTTGTTGTTGAAACACTAAGTCATGTCTGACTCTTTGAGACCCCATGGACTGCAGCCCTCCAGGCTTCTCCATCCTACATTCATCTGGAGTTTGCTTAAATTCATGTCCATTGAGTCAGTGATGGTATCTAACCATCTCATCTTTTTGTCTTCTATCTTTCCTGGCATTAGGATCTTTTCAAATGAATTGGCTCTTTATATCAGGTAATCAAAGTTTTAGAGCTTCAGCATCAGTCCTTCCAGTGAATATTCAGGATTGATTTATTTTAGGATTGACTGATTTGACCTCCTTGCAGTCCAAGGAATTCTTAAGAGTCTTCTCCAGCACCAAAATTCAAAGCATCAGTTCTTAGGCACTCAGCCTTCTTATGATCCAACTCTCATATCCAAACATGACTACTGGAAAAACCATAGCTTTGACCATGCAGACGTTTGTCAGCAAAGTGATGTCTCTGCTTTTTAATACACTAGGTTTCTCATAGCTTTCCTTTCAAGGAGCAAGTATCTCTTAATTTCATGGCTGCAGTATCTATCCACAGTAATTTTTGAGCCCAAGAAAATAAAATCTGTCACTGTTTCCACTTTTTCCCCTTCTATTTGCCATGAGTGTGATGGGACTGGATGCTATGATCTTTGTTGTTTGAATATTGAGTTTAAGCCAGCTCTTTCACTCTCCCTCTTCAAGAGTCTCTTTAGTTTCTCTTCACTTTTTGCCATTAGAGTGGTATCATCTGCATATCTGAGGTTGCTGATATTTGTCCCAGAAATCTTGATTCCAGCTTGTAACTCAACCAGCCTGGTGTATCGCATGAAGTACTCTGCATAGAAGGGTGACAATGTAATGTGCTCCTTTCTCAGTTTGAAATGAGTCCATTGTTACATGTCCGGTTCTAACTGTTGCTTCTTGACCCTCATACAGGTTTCTCAGGAGACAGGTAAGGTGGTCTGGAATTCCCTTCTCTAATAATATTCCACAGTTTGTTGTGATCCATACAGTCAACGGCTTTAGCGTAATCACTAAAGCAGAAGTAGATGGTTTTCTAGACTTCCTTTGCTATCTTTATGATCCAGTGGACATTGGCAATTTGATTTCTGGTTCCTCTGCCTTTTTAAAATCCAGCTTGTACATCTGGATGTTCTCAGTTCCTGTTCTGTTGAAGCCTAGAATTTTGAGCATAAACTTACTAACATATGAAATGAGAGCAATTGTCCAGGTGGTTTGAACATTCTTTGGCATTGCCCTTCTTGGGGATTGAAATGAAAAACTGACCTTTTCCAGTCCTATGGCTGAGTTTTCCAAATTTGCTGACATATTGAGTACAGGATTTTAAGAGCATCATCGTTTAGAATTTTAGATGGCTCTGCTGAAATTCTGTCACTTCCACTAGCTTTGTAATAATGCTTCCTTGACTTCACACACCAGGATGCCCAGCTCTAGGTGAGTGATCACACCACTGTGGTTATCTGGATCAGTAAGACCTTTTGTATATAGTTCTTTTATGTATTCTGGCCACCTCTTAATCTCTTCTACTTCTGTTAGGTTATTAGTGTTTCTGTCCTTTATCATGCCTTTTTCTATTTTGTGATAAGTTAATTTGATTTATTTTTTAAGATTCTGCATGTTTGTTGTTCTCTTTCTGACATACTTCACTTACTATGATAATCTCCATGACCATCCATGTTGCTGCAAATGACATTATTTCACTGTTTTTAATGGCTGAATAATATTCTGTTGTATATATGTACCACCTTTTGTTTATGCATTTCTCTGTCAGTAGACATTTAGGTTGCTTCCAAATGTTGTCTATTAAAAACAGCACTGCAACGCACATTGGAGTGCATGGATTCTTTTGAAAGGACGTTTTTCTCTGGCTATATGCCCAGGAGTGGGCTTGTGGATCACATGGTAGTTATGTTTTCTAAAAAATATTTATTTATTTATTTGGCCATGTCAGACCTCTTTGGGGCACATGGACTCTTCGTTGGAGCACAGGCTTCTCTCTACCTGTGGTCCGTGAGCTTGCTGCCCCATGACTTGTAGGCTAGAGTCCATGGGGTTGCAAAAGTGTCTGACATGACTTAGAGACTAAACAACAACAGCAACGTGGGATCTTAGTTCTCTGACCATGGATGGAACCTGAGTCCCCTGCATTGGAAGGCAGATTCTTAACCAATGGACAACCACAGAAATCCGTATTTTTTAGTTTCTTAAGAAACCTCCGTATGGCTCTCTATAGTGTTTGTACCAATTTACTTTCATACTGACAGTGAAGGAGGGTTTCCTTTTCTCCACACCCTCCTCAGCATTTATTGTTTGTAGATTTTTTGATGATGACCCTTCTGACTGATGTGAAGAGATATCTCATTGTAGTTTTAATTTGCATTTTTCTAATAATGCCTTCTCTAATAATTGTTTATTAGAAATTATTACTTTCTAATAATTAATTTTTCTAAAATTAATGTTTCTAATGTTGAACATCTTTCGGTATGCTTCTTGTTCATCTGTGTGTGAGTCTGTGTGCATGCTCAGTCGTGTTCGACTCTTTGTGACCCTATGGACTACAGTCCACCAGTCTCCTCTTCCACGGCATTCTCTAGGCAAGAATACTGGAGTAGATTGCTGTTCTCTTCTCCAGGGAATCTTCTTGATCTAGGGATTGAACCACGGTCTCCTGCATGGCAGGCAGATTCTTTACTGCTGAGCCACTGGGGAAGTCCTCTTGGCCATCTGTATGTCTTCTTTAGAGAAATGTCTATTTAGGTCTTCTGCTCACTTTTTGGATTGGATGGTTTGGCATAGATTGGGAGTCTGAGATTGGCATGCACACACTACTATATTTAAAATAAGTAACCAATATGGACCTACTATATAGCACAGGGAATACTGCTTCAGTTCAGCTTACCTTAGTCTCTCAATCGTGTCCAACTTTTTTCAACCCAAGAACTACAGCACGCAACGCCTTCCTTTCCATCACCAATTGCCGGAGTCCACCCAAACCCATGTCCATTGAGTCGGTGATGCCATCCAACCATCTCATCCTCTGTCATCTCCTTCTCCTCCTGCCCTCAGTCTTTCCCAGCATCAGGATCTTTTCAAATGAGTCAGCTCCTCGCATCAGGTGGCCAAAGTATTGGAGTTTCAGCTTTAGCATCAGTACTTCCAATGAACATCCAGGACTGATCTCCTTTAGGATGGACTGGGTGGATCTCCTTGCGGTCCAAAGAACTCTCAAGAGTCTTCTCCAACACCAGAGTTCAAAAGCATAAATTCTTCGGTGCTCAGCTTTCTTTATAGTCCAACTCTCACATCCATACATGACCATTGGAAAAACCATAGCCTTGACTAGAGGGACCTTTGTTGGCAAAGCAATGTCTCTATTTAATATGCTATCGAGGTTGATCATAACTTTCCTTCCAAGGAGTAAGCATCTTTTAATCTCATGGCTGCAATCACAAACTGCAGTGATTTTGGAGCCCAGAAAAATAAAGTCAGCCACTGTTTCCACTGTTTCCCCACCTATTTCCCATGAAGTGATGGGACCAGATGCCATGATCTTTGTTTTCTGACTGTTGAGCTTTAAGCCAACTTTTTCACTCTCCTCTTTCAGTTTCATCAAGAGGCTTTTTAGTTCTTCTTCACTTTCTGCCATAAGGGTGGTATCATCTGCATATCTGAGGTGATTGATATTTCTCCCGGCAATCTTGATTCTAGCTTGTGCTTCCTCCAGCCATGTGTTTCTTATGATGTATTCTGCATGTAAGTTAAATTAGCAGGGTAACAATATATAGCCTTGATAGCTCCTTTTCCTATTTGGAACCAGTCTGTTGTTCCATGTCCTGTTCTAACTGATGCTTCCTGATCTGCATACAGTTTTCTCAGAGGCAGGTCAGGTGGTCTGGTATTCCCATCTGTTTCACAAATTTCCACATAGTCAAAGGCTTTGGCCTAGTCAGTAAAGCAGAAATAGATGTTTTTCTGGAACTCTTGCTTTTTTGATGATCCAGCAGATGTTGGTAATTTGATCTCTGGTTCCTCTACCTTTTCTAAATCCAGCTTGAACATCTGGAAGTTCACGGTTCACGTGTTACTGAAGCCTGGCTTGGAGAATTTTGAGCATTACTTTACTAGTGTGTGAGATGAGTGCAATTGTGCAGTAGTTTGAGCATTCTTTGGCATTGCGTTTCTTTGGGACTGGAATGAAAACTGACCTTTTCCAGTCCTGTGGCCACTGCTGAGTTTTCCAAATTTGCTGACACATTGAGTGCAGCACTTTCACAGCATCATCTTTCAGGATTTGAAATAACTCAACTGGAATTCTATCACCTGCACTATCTTTGTTCACAGTGATGCTTCCTATGGCCCACTTGACTTCACATTCCAGGATGTCTGGCTCTAGGTGAGTGATCACACCATCGTGATTATCTGGGTCATGAAGACCTTTTTTGTACAGTTTTTTTGTGTATTCTTGCAACCTCTTCTTAATATCTTCTGCTTCTCTTAGGTCCATACCATTTCTGTCCTTTTTGAGCCCATCTTTGCATAAAATATTCCCTTGGTATCTCTAATGTCCTGTAATAACCTAAATGAGAAAATAATTCAAAAAATAATAGATACATTTATAACTGAATCCCTTATTATACACCTGAAACTGACATAAAACTGTTAATCAACTATATTTAAATATAAATTTAAAGAAACTTAAAAAGTATCTATATAGAGTATCTTTCTATAATTTTTAAACTTTGGTTTAACCAACATTCATCTATTTGACCAAAAGATTGAGCCAATAATTTCATATTTCTACTTAAAGCAAACAGTGCTCAAATTTACAGGCAGCTATTTTCTGCAAGTACAGTGAAAATTATTATAAAATTTATTAAAGGAATTAAACTGCTAAATTTTTACTTTCTGTGAGTGGGGTTTTAAGAATGGAGTGGGATACAGAAACGACTGCCCTTTTCAAATAATCACAAATGTGCTAATTATGTGGCTGATATGAAAGTTGAGGCATTGTGACCTTCAAGCCAACAAAAGACCTTTTCAAGTAAGCCATTTCCATGTACATTAATAAAGTGATCAATGCCATTCCACAGTTAAATAATATATGGCTGTCATTTCATTATATGTAAATGCAAACCAAGGAGTTGTTTCACTGCCAACATATTTAAAGTAATGCTATTAAAAAAAAAAAAAAAAAAGCAAAGACTGTAAATCCATGTAAGTAACAGTTTTTGGTATTCTACAGATAGTCATCCAAAGATATGTTTGTTGTTCACTTCCAACACATACAGTTTAAGTGAAGTTCCTCTGCAACTGATTGGATTTTGGATTTGATCAGTAGAAACTGCCTTGTGATAAAGTATATAATAACTGAAACATGATGAAAATAATTGTTAGGAAAGTGATCTCTTTGCAGTGATGGAGGCAGTGACATATTTTATAGATCTGAGAAAACATTGCCTCTGTACATGAAGACTCACCTGCTAGCAAGGGGGATGTTGAATAAGACTGAAGTTCAAAGGAAAAGGATGGAACTCCACAATCTTTCTCAAGACTTGTTCATGGTATAAAGAAAATCCTTATGAACACTGGACTTAGGTCATCGCCATGAAGGCAGTTATTTTAAAGGGCAGTCATATCCTTGGGAAACAGTGTGTTTCAAAACAATAATGTATTAAAAAATATGGATATTAGGGTGTGAATCAAATTGACTGCTGGAATGTCAAATAGTGCTTATGAAGTTGTAGTAGAAAATCAAGAACAGGAAGAAGAATTCAATTATCCTGTATTTGCCCAGCTTTGTAGCATATTTGATACTGAATAAAACATGAACAAAGATACAGTCATGCTTAATGCAACTTAAGAATGCATAATAGACTTCTGGGAAATAATAAACCAATTACAAACTTAAAATAAACCACAATCATATGAATCCAAGAATTTATTAGCATTCAATCCATAGATAAACTTTTTCTCAGTCTCATAAAAAAACCATAGCAACATCTTATTATGGGTTAGATATTGATACCAAGAGACTGTACAGGGATTGCAAATTTGTCTTCCTGTTGTCTTTAAACACTACTGTATGGCCTTTATTGTTATTTAATAGATTTCTGAATGCTTCCATAAAGTAGATACCAGTGACATTTATGTGATAACACATTTCTGCATTTCCTCGATAATCTGAGATAATTTCCATTATTTTGTATTTAAGGTGGCAAATCTTGCTTGTTCCATGTCAACAAATGAAGATGGGATTAAGATTGTCAGAGTTGCTGCCAATCACCTGGAAACCTTGTGTCCACAGGTATGATAACTGTATTTTATTAAACTAGCTATAAAAAATTATGTGTAATGCTTCAGACTTTCATACATATGGAAACATATTAAAATATATATTTAAACAATATAAACTGACTCATCCTAAGGTCATAGTTTACTCTTTACTAAGCATTTCATTCTTTATTTGACACCTGGTTCTTGTAACAGTTCCTGAGAGACCATCTTAGAATTTTCTGAATGGTATAGTTTGAAATCAAAGAAGTGTTTTGTGCAACAGATCTGATTTATTTTTAGTCATTATTTAATTTAAAATCTCAAATCATGTGAAAATAATGTTTTTTTTCTCTTTTATCAAAAGAAGTCATGAGCTTGAAAAAAGCCAAGAAATATTGTCTTGTCTGGAATTCAGGAGTTTTTTAAAATCCAAAGAGAAACATATTGCTTAGGAATTATTTCTAAATGAGTAATTATCTCAAAACTATGATTCAGGATACGCAGGAGAAGGGGACAACAGAGGATGAGATGGTTGGATAGCATCACCAACTCAATGGGCATGAGTTTGAGTAAACTCTGGGAGTTGGTGATGCACAGGGAAGCCTGGTGTGCTGCAGTCCATGGGGTCACAAAGAGTCAGACATAACTGAGCGACTGAACTGAACTGAGGATACACATAAGGTCAATCCTTCGCTGCCTTAGAATAAGCAACAAGTGATGTAGATAATTACTTCCCAATTAAAACCACAGTAGTTGCAAAGATGTGAAATATAATAATGATTAGAAATTTCAAGTCTCTGGACTTCTGCTGGAATTCTAATTTTACTAAAAGCAGAATGTGTGTTAAATTCTTCGCCTGCTTTGCCGATGATTTCATCTGTAAGAATATTTAGGAAATAGTAAGGTGACTGCTTCTTTAGACTTAATGCTGATTAACTGAAAACTGGCTGAAGTACGATCTAGAGGAACCAGCAACTGAGATCTCATAACGGAGGTCAGTTTTCTATGAGGTCCCATAGGGAACAGAACTGTGCAATAGGTCTCTGAAGTGGCTGAATCACATTCCCCTCAGTAGATTGAGTTTTCGTTTCTCCATATTGTGGATAACACTTGATGCTGTCATTATTGAAATGCCTTTTGAATCTGAATAGTATTCAGAATATCTCATTGGTTTCAATTTATACTTTTATGATTACTCAAGAAAACACTTTAAAAAATAGTTATTAACCATTTGGCTTTCAAGTCTGTGAATTGCGTAAAACCTTTGACAATTTTTAGTTGCTTGTTTTTATTGCACTGCTTAGATTTATTAAAAATATCTTCTGTTGACTGTGGCTTTTCCTTTAACTTTGAATATAATATTTTAATCGTAAAGTGTTTTAAGAACTATAATATGAACATATGATTCATCTTTTAGATTTTTAATTAGATGTTTGAGCACCTATTCTGTGCCATGGTGTGTTGGTTTGTGCTTTGTCAAGAAATTCTTCCAACAAAAGGGTTTCATAGTCCCCATATTTTCTTTTTAAAATAGTAAATACTGTTATTTAACATTTAAGTCTTTATTTTATCTGAAATTTATGTTTATGTCTAATAGGAGGTTGAATATAATTTTTTAAACAGTGGTAACCACTAGGCTATCATACTGTATTAAAAAGTTGACCCTTTACCAATTATACTTTAGTTTTTAGATTCCATATATAAGTGAAATCATGTGATATTTACCTTACTCTGTTTGACTTATCTCATTTAGCGTATTCCTTCCAGGTCTATCAATGTTATCACAGTGGCAAGGTTTAATTAATTTTTTATGGCTGGGTAATATTGCATTGTGTTTGTGTTGTGTGTGTGTGTGCACAGCATCTTCTTTATTCACTCATTTATTGATAAAAACACTTAGGATGCTTTAACATCTTGGCTATTATAAATAATGCTGCAATGAACATGAAAGTGAAAGTGAAGTTGCTCCGCTGTGTCTGACTCTTTGCGACCTTGTGGACTGTAGCCCACATCCGTCCATGGGATTCTCCAGGCAAGAATACTAATATGGCTTGCCATTTCCTTCTTCAGGGGATCTTCTTGACCCAGGGATTGAACCCAGGTCTCCTTCATTGCACGTAGATGCTTTAACCTCTGAGCCACCTGGGAAGCCCATAGGGATGCCTATATCTTTTCTTTTTTTAAAAAATTTTTTAAATTAAAAAAAAATAATAATTGGCTGTGCTGTGGCTTTTGGGATCTTACTTCCTGAACCAGAGACTGAACCCATGCCCTGAGCAGTGAAAGAGTGTTGTCCTAATCACTGGACCATCAGGGAATTCTCACATATATCTTTTTAAACCAGTGTTTTTGTTTTCTCTGGATAAAATCCCAGAAGTGGAATTGCTGGATCATTTGGTAGTTCTACTTTCAATTTTTTGAGGAACCCCCCCTACTGTTTTTCACAGTGGCTACACCAATTTACATTCCCACGAATAATGCACAAGGGGTCCTTTTTCTCTATGTCCTTGCCTACACTTATTACAACAGGTGTAAAGTGATAGCTCATGACTTCAATTTGCATTTCCCTGATGATTAGTGATACTGAGCATCTTTTCATGTGCCTGTTGGCCATCTGGTTACTTCTTTGAAAAAAATGTCTATTCAAGTTCTTTACCTATTTTTAATTGGGTTGTTTCTTTCTTTCTCTTTTGATGTTGAGTCTTATGAGTTCTTTGTATATTTTGGATGTTAAGCCCTCATTGAGTATTTCGTTTGCAAGTATCTTCTCTCATTCAGTATGTAGCTTTTAATTTTGTTGATAGTTTCCCTAACTGTGCAAAAGCTTTTTAAGTTTGATGTAGTCTCATTTGTTTATCTTTGATTTTGTTTTCTTTACCTGAGAATACATATCCCCAAAATATTGCTAAGACTGATGTCAAAGAGCATCCTGCCTACATTTTTTTCCTAGAAGTTTTATGGTTTTGGGTCTTACATTTAAGTCTTTAATCCATTTTGAATTTATGTAAGAAAATAGTCCAGCTTCATTCTTTTGCAAGTAGCTGTCCAGTTTTCCCAATACAACTTATTAAAAAGGGTGTACTTTTCCACACTGTATATTCTTGCCCCTCCTCTTGTAGATTAATTGCCACGTAAGTGTAATTTTTTTTTTTTCTGGGCTCTTTTCTATGTTCCACTGACTTATATGTCTGTTTTTGTATGTTTTTGTGTGTTGTATGTTTGTAAGTTTCGTCTGTTTTTGTACCATACTGTTTTGACTACTGTGCTCTGTAATATAGTTTGAAATCAGGAAGAATGATGTCTCTGGCTTTGTTCTTTCTCAAGATTATGTTTGCTATTTGGACTCTTTTGTGTTTCCATACAAATGAATTATTTGTTCTAGTTTTGTGAAAAATGTCACTGGTATTTTGGTATTAATTATGTTGAATATGTAGATTGCCTTGGGTAGTACGGTCACTTTATCAACACTATTAATTCTTCCACTCCAAGAACATGATATATAAAGATATTGGAGAGGCATCTCTTTGTGTCTCCTTCAATTCCTTTAAGTGTTTTATAGTTTTCCTAATAAGAGTCTTTTATCTCCTTAGTTTATTTCTAAATATTTTATACTTTGTCATGCAATTATAAATTGGATTATTCTCTTAATTTCTCTTTCTAGTTTGTTAGTGCATAGAAGCACAACTGATTTCTGTATATTAATTTTATATCCTGAAACTTTATTGAATTCACTCATGAGTTACAATAGATTTTTGTAGCATCTTTAGGACTCTCCATATATTGGATCTTATTGTCTGTAAACTGTGGCAGTTTTTCTTTTTGCCTTAAAATTTAGAGTCCTTTCATTTCCTTTTCCTGTCTGAATGCTGTGTCTATTACTTCCAAACTATGTTTAATAAAAATGGCAAGAGTGTGCATCTTTATTCCTGATCTTAGAGGAAATATTTTTACCTATTCATACATTGCATATGATGTTGATGTGAGTTTTTCATATATGACCTTTATTATTTTGAGGTGCATTCCTTCTATACCCACTTTTTTTGGATTTTTAAATCATAAATGTTGAATTTTGTAAAAAACTTTTGCTACATCTATTGAGATGATCATATGATTTTTACTGTTCAGTTTGTTAATGTGGTGTATCACATTGATCGTTTGACAATACTGAACCATCTTTCATCACTGGGATAAATCCTACTTGCTCACAGTATATGATCTTTTTATTGTATTGTTGAATTTGCTTTGCTAATGTTTAGTCGAGGGTTTTTGCATCTATGTTCATCAATGGCATTAGCCTATAATTTTTGTGTGCATGTGTTATATCTTTGGTTTTGGTGTCAGGGAGAGTTACAGTCTTAATTGTGACCTTTGGTTGCATCTTGATATCTTCTAGTCAATTTTAGATGCCTTGTTTCTTTCTTTAAAGTATTACTGTTCTGCTCTTCTCTTTTATGTAACTTTAAGTATCCACTTACAAAGTTCTATAAAAATACATATTAGGATTTTTTATTGAAATTGTTAAAATGTTTTAGATTTTAGATTATTTTAGGGAAAAGTGGCTCCTTCAAGATATTAAATATTTCCATTAATAATCATGTTTTATATATCCCCATAATCAGAACTGTTTTTTAATGTCCTTCAGAGACTCTTTAATATTCCTTTTATTATTAATTACAATAAAGTCCATGGCTATATTTTGATGGCATCCCAATTTTTCTCAATAGGCCAGAAAACTTTCCTGAAGACCAGACTCAAATATTTAATTTTCCCTTTACATCTCCACATTTATGCCTAGAAGACATTTAAAACTTAAAATAGCCAAATGGAACCCCTACTAGCTACATCATTTTGCTTTTCTTCAGTCTTACTGATTTTAGTTAACAGCATGGCCTTTCACCTAGTTTCTCTGAGGAAAACCTAGAGATTTTCTTTTTTTTGTTTCAATGCAGTAAATATTTGTTGAACATATGCTATGTAGTAGGTGTCATTTGTGCAGCTGGGGAGTAAACAGTAAAATAAATTAGTCAAAACTCTTGTCCTAGTGAAACTCATATTTTAATTATATCTAATGGCTAGTTTTCCCATTTAATCCATTAACAAGCCCTATAAGTTTCACCAAAAATATTTGTCTTGAATCTATATACTTTTCTTCATGTTGTTTGTCGACAGGATGAAAAATATCATAGTCTGTGCCTCATCATTTCTATCTTTGACTACAGAAATATCCTACATGGTTTCCATGCTCATACTCATGTCTCTCTAATCTACTTCCCATATAAAAACCCGATTTTAAAAATGTTTAGCATAGCCGTTGCTTTCCTTAGCCCTATACAATAAAATGCAAAGTTCTTTTAATGAGTTATTCAGACTTACATGAAATTTCTACTCCCTAACTGTCAACTCTGCTTCATATTATTTTCCTTTGCATGCATTAGATCTCTGCACTTTGGCCTTTCTGTTTCTAGAACACAATAAGCTTCTTACCACCTGAGGAAGTTCACACTTGGTAATTTCCCAGTTTGCTTTTTCATATGGCCATATGGACAGCTTCTGTTATGTTCAATTTGTAAAACTGGGCTCAAATATCATCTCAGACATCAGCCTCTCTAAGTTACCTATCATGTCACCATATTTATTTCTTTTAAAGTCTCTACTGTAATTTGATATTATATTTTATATTATTTTGTTAGTTTTTTATTGTACATTGTATACTCTCATATATAAAGTTTATGAAGGCAGTGATTTATTGTTTCTTGTTCACTACCTGTATCCCACATACCTAACAGAAATGCAGCATATATTGGATGCTCAAGAACTATTTGTCCAATATACGGGCAGGGTTTCTAGAATATTAAATCATTTTATATTCATAGACTACAACAAGAATTTTTGCAACATCTTTTAGGCATATCTTTCTTTTTTCAACAATGTAAAAAATTACCTTATAATTAGTTTGAGTTGTAATTGATAAAAAATAAACTGTTAAAATGGCTGATTAATGTATAGTTGCTAACCTCTACTGCTGGGGTGCAATCTGCCCTTGGCCTAGCTCATTTTAGTATTTTACTAGTGATTTGGATAAAATTTTATAATTATGGTCTTAATTTTTTTCAGTTGAAAATTAGAAGGTAAAGGGTCTATATTAGCTGAAAGAGTCTGGTCATAAAGAATTTGAATATTCAAAACATGGACTGAATATTATTATATTCAGCAAAGAGTCGGACATGACTGAGTGACTGAACTGAACTGAATACTGAATAGGTAAAATATTAAACCATATATTTTTGGCACTATAAAAGAAATCTAAAAATAAATAATGGAGTGAACATAGCTTAGTAAATATTTACTGTCTAAAAGGCTTAGAAATTTTGTTGATAGTAATCTCAGTATGAATCAACAATGTGATTTAGCAGTCAGAAAAGACTAATACAACATTTTTTTCATCACAGAACAAGTTCTAAAATTTATTCTCTACCTCTGTACTGCCAAAATTATTTTTTATACTGTGTATTTTTTATATAGTATGCCCCAAAATTCAGTTAGTGGGCCTGGGGTGCATCCCCCAATTATATGTTGTGTGTATGTATGTATATGTGTTATGTGTATGCATGTTTGTAAATGTGTATATGTGTATAAGATCCATTTTGACAATATCTATTGAAATAAAATATGCATATACATTTAGGTTCATTATTCCACTTCTAGAAATTTATAGTATAGACACATGAGTGCACACACACAAGTCTTAAGCAAGTTCTTTTTTACGGTTTTTTTAAATTGCATTAAATTTGATATAGAATATTAACTTCAGGTGCAAAAATGGTGACTGGATATTTTTGTATATTATGAAATGATCACTACAATAAATCTAGCCGCCATCTATCACCACACAGAGTTGTTACAATATTATTGACTATATTATATCAGTTCAGTTCAGTTCACTCAGTCATGTCCAACTCTTTGCGACCCCATGAACTGCAGCGCTATACAACATATCCCTGTGACTTATTTATTTTTATGGCTGGATATTTGTACCTCTTAATCCCCTTCACCTATTTTGCCTGTCCTCCCATCCCTACCACTCTGGCACACCAGTTTGTTATGAGCAAGGTTTATTTGTTTGTTATGAGCAAAGTTTGTTATCTGCAATGGCAAAGCTAGAGCCAACCTAAATATCTGTTAGTGGAGAATATTAAAAGTCATTTAAAGTAATGTCAGCCCAATATGTATTTTGGTATGGAGGATACCCAAGATAACTGAAAAAGGTACTCTTCTAATGAGTATTATACTTCCCACTTATGCGAAAAAAGAAGATTGAGCCATATGTTTATGTACTTGTAGGACATTTTTCAAAAGGTTCTCATGAAAATTTTAGTAGTGTTTACTTCCAAGAAGTGAGACTAGAGATATAGAACGGAGGAATACTTTCACATTTCACTTTATTTCTTTAAGGATTCTAAGTTTTTAACCGGAAATAGATATTTTCTTAATTTTGAAGGAAAACCTAACCAACTTTTAATATTCAATTCAGTTCAGTTGCTCAGCCTTGTCCAACTTTTTGCAGCCCCATGGACTGCAGCACACCAGGCTTCCCTGTCCTTTATCAACTCTTGAGCTTGCTCAAACTCATGTCCATTGAGTCTCTGATGCCATCCAACCATCTCATTCTCTGTTGTCACCTTTTCCTCCCTCTTTCAATCTTTCCCAGCATCAGGGTCTTTTCCAATGAGTCAGTTCTTCGCATTAGGTGGCCAAAGTATTGGAGTTTCAGTTTCAGCGTTAGTCCTTCCAGTGAACATTCAGTACTGATTTCCTTTTATTTATTTATTTTTTTAATTTTTATTTTTACTTTATTTTGCTTTGCAATACTGTATTGGTTTTGCCATACGTTGACATGAATCAGCCACGGGTGTACCTGAGTTCCCAATCCTGAACCCCCTCCCACCTCCACCCCATATCATCTCTCTGGATCATCCCCGTGCACCAGCCCCAAGCCTCCTGTATCCTGTATCGAACATAGACTGGTGATTCATTTCTTACCTGATAGCATGCATGTTTCAATGCCATTCTCCCAAATCATCCCACCCTCACCCTCTCCCACAGAGTCTAAAAGTCCATTCTATACATCTGTGTCTCTTTTGCTGTCTCGCATAGAGGGTTTATCGTTACCATCTTTCTAAATTCCATATATATGTGTTAGTATACTGTATTGGTGTTTTTCTTTCTGGCTTACTTCACTCTGTATAATAGGCTTCAGTTTCATCCACCTCATTTGAACTGATTCAAATGTATTCTTTTTAATGGCTGAGTGATATTAATTTTGGAATAAGTCATGTTGAGGAAACACAGGGCAGAAGGAGCTGATGATGGGGCTACATTTAGTTCCTGTTTGCTAAATACCATTGAATTTACCTAGGTTTCAGTGAATTGGATCATCTTGGTTTTTACTGTGTCTAGAGAACTACAACTGTAATATTTTGCCCAGTTACAGATGTCATACTTTGAAAAGACTGTCACCTGGAGGAAATTTAGCAGAGAATATCTGAAATGGTGACATGACTTGAAACTATGCTGTACAAAAAACTCATAAAAGCAACAGGGAATTTTTAGCCAGGAAAAGGTTAAGACATGGAGAAACATGATCACTATCATCAAATCTTCAAAGGGCTCTGATGTGAAAGACTTGTTCTGAAGGTCCCTAAGGGGCAGAACTACAACCTATGAACATGAGCTAGAAATAGAAAAAATTTTGTCCCAATATAGAATTATTTTTCTACAGGAACTGCACTGGAAGAAATTGAACTTTGTTGAGAAAGAGGGATTTGGAGTTTCTCAATGTCACAGACATTTAAATATAAGGAGAGTGATATTTAGACAACGTAGAGGCTAAGAAGTTGGCCTACAGGACTTCTAATGGGGCTTCCCATGTGTTGCCAGTGGTAAAGAATCCTCCTGCCAATGTAGGAGATGCAAGGGACTCGAGAGTTCCATCCCTGGGTCAGGAAGATCCCCTGGAGCAGGACATGGCAACCTGCTCCAGTATTCTTGCCTGGAAAATCCAAAGGACAGAGGAGCCTGTCAGGTTACAGTCCATAGGGCTGTAAATAGTCAGACATGACTGAACACACACACAGACACACACACACACACACACACACACAGACACAGACACACACACACTTCTATTGCCCAATCTTGAGATCCTCTAATGAATCTCTCTTTTATATAAAGGAGAGAAACTTAACCTGGGAACTTAACCTGGTGGAAGGATAAAACTAAAATCTTGTTCCATTTTTAACAAGTAACTTGGAAATTTAATTTGAAAGTATACATTTTATATTTGCTGATGACACAGATGTGAGAAAAATAGAATTCATGGTTCTAAAATATGTTGATAATCTGGACTAATGTTTGAAAACTCATAAGCTAAAATTTAATAAGGGTAAATATAGAGTCAGGGCCTTAGGTTAAATAAAATCTATTGCACAAGCGGATAGGAAAAAACATTACTTATCTAAAGGCACCTGGAGCATCAGGAGTTGAAAGGGACATTTGTTATCTAGTTCAGTGAATTTTAAACACTGGTCCATCAAAAGCATTTTCGTGGTCTATAGTGAAATCAGGTCAGTAGAGTTCAGTTTTTTCAAGTCAAATTTATTCAAAATTTATGTATCTCCTACTTTGATATTCATCAAACACATTGACACATACTATGTAAGTGTGTAGTATATACTTATATATACATATACTATAGCTGACACAAGTGCATAAGTCAGTGGCATGACGTGAGGACCCTCTTATAGCTTTAAAATGATTATGGTGCTTAGCCTGTGGAATATGAGAAAATTCCCAGTGGACATGGCATGGGAATGTCCAAGTCCAGAATACTGTGTGAGTTCAGGCCCTGCAGTTTAAGGGCTAGGTAGAAAAAGAAAGAGTTGTTTTAAGACAGAGTTGAGCTATTATCTAATCACTGAAAGTGATCTTTAAACATAAGCCAAGTAGGTTACTCCTTGTCAAAGATGTTGGAAAGAGATTGTTTTTTGGTTTATTGGATGTAGAGGTGTTAGATGGTATTAAATAAGATTTGTTAATTAGCCAAGAGCATGGTGAAATTGTGAGTAATTTCCCCTATAGTGAATACATTTACAATTGGGCAAACTCAAAACAAGTGCTTAATTTTCCAAAATCTAGTTAAGTTTTGAAACTCTGTTCTGATTGAATCAATATCTAATAGAGTTTTGCTGTGTCTTCTTCCATTTGTCCCTTTCATCAAATGCTGCCCAGTGGCCAGGCAGAGCTAAAACAGTTTGTAAAGGCATCTAGTTTATTTTCAGTCATATGCTTAGGGATATATTTCCATGAATTGCTTATTGAAAATCTATAATTACTTTTCAAAAGGGTTGTATATTCAGTTCCATTCAGTTGCTCAGACATCTCCAACTCTTTCTAACCCCATGGACTGAAGCACTCCAGGCTTCCCTGTCCACCACTAACTCCTGGAGCCTATTCAAACTCATGTCCATCGTGTCGGTGATGCCATCTAAGCATCTCATCTTCTGAGGTCCCCTTCTCCTCCCACTTTCAGTCTTTCCTAGCATCAGGGTCTTTTCTTCACATGAGTCGGTTCTTCACATCAGGTGTCCAAACTATTGGAATTTCAGCTTCAACATCAGTCCTTGCAATGAATATTCAGGACTGATTTCCTTGAGGATGGACTTGTTGGATCTCCTTGCAGTCCAAAGGACTCTCAAGAGTCTTCTCCAACACCATAGTTCAAAAGCATCAGTTCTTTGGTGCTCAGCTTTCCTTATAGTCCAACTCTCACATCCACACATGACTACTGGAAAAACTATAGCTTTGATTAATTGGACCTTTGTTGGCAAAGTAATATCTCTGCTTTTTAATATGCTGTCTACATTGGTCATAGTTTTCTTCCAAGGAGCAAGCATCTTTTAATTTCATGGCTGCAGTCACCATCTGTGATTTTGGAGCCCTCCAAAATAAAGTCTCTCACTATTTCCATTGTTTCCCCATTTATTTGCCATGACATGATGGGACTGGATGCCATGATATAGTTTTCTGAATGTTGAGCTTTAAGCCAAATTTTTCACTCTCCTTTTTCACTTTCATCAAGAGGCTCTTTAGTTCTTCTTCACTTTCTGCCATAAGGGTGGCGTCATCTGCATATCTGAGGTTATTGATTATTTCTCCCGGCAATCTTGATTCCAGCTTGTGCTTCATACAGACCAGCATTTCACATGATGTACTCTTCATATAAGTTAAATAAGCAGGGTGACAATACACAGTCTTGATGTGCTCCTTTCCTGATATGGAACCAGCCTGTTCCATGTCCAGTTCTAACTATTGCTTCTTGACCTGCATACAGATTTCTCAGGAGGCAGGTCAGGTGGTCTGGTATTCCCATCTCTTTAAGAATTTTCCATAGTTTATTGTGATCCACACAGTCAAAGGCTTTGGCATAGTCAATAAAGCAAAAGTAGATGTTTTTCTGGAACTCCCTTGATTTTTCAATGATCTAGCGGATGTTGACATTTTGATCTCTGGTTCCTTTGCCTTTTCTGAACCAGCTTGAACATCTAGAAGTTCACGGTTCATGTACTGTTGAAGCTTTACTTGAAGAATTTTGAGCATTACTTTGCTAGTGTGTGAGATGAGTGCAATTGTGTGGTAGTCTGAACATTCTTTGGAACTGCCTTTCTTTGGGATTGAAATGAAAACTGACCTTTTCCAGTCCTGTGGCCACTGTTGAGTTTTCCAGATTTGCTGGCATATTGAATGCAGCATTTTCACAGCTTCATCTTTCAGGATTTGAAATAGCTCAACCAGAATTCCATCAGTTCCACCTGTTTTTTTCATAGTGATGCTTCTTAAGACCCACTTGACTTCACATTCTAGGATGTCTGGCTCTAGGTGAGTGATCACACTGTCATGATTATCTGGGTTCTGAAGATCTTTTTTATATAGTTCTTCTGTGTATTCTTTCCACTTTTTCTTAATATCTGCTGCTTGTATTAGTTCCATACCATTTCTGTCCTTTATTGTGCTCATCTTTGCATGAGAAGTTCCCTTGGTATCTCTAATTTTCTTGAAGAGATATCTAGTCTTTCCCATTCTATTGTTTTCCTCTATTTCTTTGCACTGATCACTGAGGAAGGCTTTCTTATCTCTCCTTACTATTCTTGGAACTCTGCATTGAAATGGGTATATCTTTCCTTTTCTCCTTTGCCTTTATCTTCTTTTATTTTCTCAGCTATTTGTTATGGGCTTGTCAGACAAGCATTTTGCCTTTTTGGATTTCTTTTTAGGGGATGGTCTTAATCACGGCCTCCTGTACAATGTCATGAACCTCCATCTGTAGTTCTTCAGGCACTCTATCAGATCTAACTGTTAGGTATATTGAAAAGTAGGGAGGAAAGTCAAGATTGCCCCAGACGCAGAAGTCTGTGAGGGTTGAAGAGACCAAGGACAGGGGGGAGGGTGTGCACTGAAGATCACCTGCATTTATATAAAAACATGGAAAAATAAAACCTCCATACGGGTAGGAATTTTTGATCCCCTGACATATCCTAATGCCTTACTCATAGTAGCTACTCAGGACATATTAATGGAGTGAATGATTATATCTGCATGAACTTATTCTGCATTGTAGACATCGGCAGGCAAATACTGAAAGCCAGCACTGTTCTTCATACTTCTTTGCTCTCTGGGTGCAAAGACTCCCAATTTCTAATCATTTCTAACCGAAGTGATAAAAGGTACCAGTATGACTCTTTGTCTGCTTGAAGTGCAAGTTATGTGAAGTAACTGGCATTATCTGTTTCTGCATGGACAGGATTATTCTGTTATAACAGCAGCTTGTTCTGATTAAGCTTTGATGCGTTGCTGTATTCAGTACATGTTTCAGGAAGGGCATTGTGCTATCACTTTCAAGCGGAAAAGCCAGTCCTAATTTGTATGGTTTTGTTGTTGTTGTTTTTGTGATTGAGAAGCTGTCATATCTATGAAATGAAAGCACTTAATTTTCTAAATATCATGCTCTAGGGAAATAGATATATTTTCTTCCATTTTCTTGTAGGTGATGATGATGAATGTTGTGTTTGCAACTAAACAATACAGGACTCAAATAATCAATGTAGAATTATCATATTCTTTAAAAATCCCAGAGTGTACCTATGAGAGTTGTGACAGAACTCTTACAATTATACCTAATTTATTTCTTTTCTCTGCAGAGAACAGAAAAAGTATATAAGATTTTAAAAGCCAAAAGTGAGATAAGGCTATTAAAAAGGCTAAAATGAGGCAATCATCTTTTAAAAGCTGATTATGATTGGCTTGTTGATTCTTAAGACTGCCTAGGGTGACTTCATACTGGAAACCTAGGATCAGTCTCTTCTTTGCAATGCTGTGAAATTTATGTGGTAAAACCATGCCTGAAAAAGCTACATGAATACTGTTGCTTAAAGTCTGGAAATTCAGTTCTATGGTTTTGTGGTATCATTGTTCTAAATCCTGTCCTGAATACACAGTTAGCATTTTATTCACTCCAAGGATCTCTTAATTCAACAAATATTTGGTGACCATTTACCAGGAGCATCCATGAAATGAGGGCAAACAAGAAGCAGAGTAAGGATTCATGCTTATCCACTGAAACAGTTCTCAGGAATGAGGTCTGGGTTCAACCAGGTAGGGCTTTTTCTAAGAAAATATGAGGTTATGTTGTCCTGGAAGATGATACAAAAAATTATAACTGAGAAGTCATAGTCATTATATTTTACTGGGGACATAGAGTCAAAGTTAGACAATGGTTTAAAAGTAAGTAGCCAGAACTAATAGTGATTTGAAGTGAAGACAGAGGCAATAATTTCAGAATTATTCACAAACCAGAGTCTGTACTGGAGCCTTCATTTATGTTTATGGTGTATGCTGTAATATTAGGCATGTTAGCATAAAGGATCTTTGCAAATCTCCACAATGTACTAACTTTATAAAGGAAAGAAAAAAAAAGATGGATCTTTACTATGTTACATTTCCAATGAAAAGGGAAAACATATTATCCAGGCAGAAACAAAATTGTGTTAGAGAATACATGAAATGCTGTGGAAGCTAGAGATTCATGTCAGGGAATTCTGGGAGAACTCAGAAAAGTGACATTTTCTATAGGTCTTAAAGGATGAACAGATTTGAACATTTGGGAAAATGTGAAAAGGGCATTCTAAGCAGAGGAGATGGAAAAGTATATAACAGAAATTGAAAAAAGTAAGTAACTGAATCTGTCTATGCCACATTGTGTCATCACAGGAGCTTTTGGCATTTTAGGTAGAAGAATACTTTGTTGTAGGGACAGTCACTATAATGGGGTTCTGTGTGGCAGAAAACTCAGAATCAAGGGCAGTGGATCCACATCCATCACCTCCCCCAGTCAAGCCTTTGTGATCACCAAAAATGCCTCCTCATGCTTCCAAGTGTTTCCCAGGAGATATTGCCTCATGTGAGAACAAGTTGCAGGGCATAGGCTTTGGAAAAGGGAGAGTTTGGGTCCACAGTTGAAGCAAAGGTTGTAGCCCTCATGGTCAAGTGAAATAATTTAGTTTTGAAATATAGTAGAGTGTAGCAAATGATTACCAGTAGGAGAGTGACATCATCATGGCTTTGCTTCCTAGGCATTAACCTGAAAACTGTATGTCAACTGAGTAGCAAAAAGCTTAGGCAGGACCAGTTGAAAGGTTATTGAATATCATATATAGAAGTAATGATTTGAATGAGACATGAGAATACAAACTTATAGATGGGAAAATTGTAAATGGACTAAATATATTGACCAGAAATTGAAAACAGCTTTGATGATGGTGATGATGGAGGCAAAGAAGATAATTTTGATGGTTTTGGCTTCTACTTGGGAGGATGTGTGTGTGTGCATGTTCAGCCCTCAGTCATGTCCAGCTCTCTGTGAGCCCATGGATTATAGTCTGCCGGGCTCCTCAGAGGTCTGTGGGATCTTCCAGGCGAGAATACTGGAGTGAGTTGCCAGGCCCTTCTCCAGGGGATCTCCCCGATCCAGCAATCAAACCCATGTGTCCTGCACCTGTAGGTGGATTCTTTACTACTGAACCAGCCTTCTTGGGAGGATAGTGGTTCTCTTAGGAGAAATTAGAAATATGAGTCAAGAGGAGTCACTCTCTAGAGCAGGAATTAATATAAAGTGCTAGCTTAACATCCACGTAGTACTTTAAAGATATTTAAGGTATTCTCAACATAAGGTTGAGATTATATCAATCAACACAGATAAGAACTTGAGGCATTACAGCTAAATATGATGACCATTCATATACAGGTGATGATTAGAGCCATTTGTGTAGGATTCAACTGCTACAGAGCAAGAGAAAATAAAAGGATCAAAGGCAGAACCTTAAGAAAACGTATCCAGGAGAGAAGAAGAGGAACTTGAGAAAGAATGATCAACAAAATAAAAACAGAAATAAAATAAATAAAAATAAAAACAGGAATGGGTGAGCTTTTAGAAGCATGGCTGGTCAATTAGGTGGACAGTGCTACAACATGCTCCATATTATTCCAGTGGAATGAGTACTGACAAGACCCTGGAGGGGTGGAGATGAGGAAGTCAGCAGTGATCTTAATAAGAGAGGTTCTGGTAGCTTTGTGGGGAAGGAGGAGAAAGTGGGGCTGGAAGATATATTTCTAGGGTTTTTTTTTTTCCTTAGGCATTGGAAAGTAAACCTAACCATGGAAAATTAAAAAAAAAATAGGAAACCCCACTTTGCAGACTTTTAGTAGAGTCCTACCATATCTTTAGCTTCCAATTAATTTTACAATATTGCTTTTCATCTCCAGAATCTACATATAGTACATTATATGTTTAAGCACTTTTAGCAATGTTCTCTAAATTTTGCTTTTATTCAGTGAGCTCAGGCTCATGACTAAGTATTTGTTGTTGTTGCTCAGTTGCCAAGTTGTGTCTGAGTCTTTGTAACCCCATGGACTGCAGACACCAGGCTTCCATGTCCTTCACTATCTCTGGGAGTTTATTCAAGCTCATGTCCATTGAGTAAGTGATGCCATCCAACCATCTCATTCTCTGTCGCCTCTTTCTCCTGTTGCCTTCAGTCTTGGCCAGCATCAGGGTCTTTTCCAACCAGTTAGCTCTTCACATCAGTTGGCCAAAGTACTGAAGATTCAGATTCAGCATCAGTCTTTCCAGTGAATTTTCAGGGTTGATTTTCTTTAAGATTAATTGGTTTGATCTCCTTGCAGTCCAAGGGGTTCTCAAGAGTTTTCTCCAGCACCACAGTTTGAAATCAATTCTTTGGCTCTCAGCCTTCTTTATGGTCCAACTGTCACATCAATACATGACTAAGGGAAAAACCATAGCTTTGACTATACAGATATTTGTTGGCAAACTAATGTATTTACCTTTTAATATGCTGTCTATATTTGTCATAACTTTTCTTTCAAGGAACAAGAGTCTTTTAATTTCATGACTGCAGTCACCATCTGTGGTGATTTTGGAGCCCAAGAAAATAAAGTCTGTCACTGTTTCCATTTTTCCCCATCTCTTTGCCATGAAGTGATGGGATCAGATGCCATGACCTTCATTTTATGAATGTTTAATTTTAAGCAATTTTTTTCTTTAGTTCCTCTTTACTTTCTCCCATGAGAGTGGTGTTCCTCTGCATATCTGAAATTATTGATATTTCTCCCAGCAATCTTGATTCCAGCTTGTGTTTCACCCAGCCCAGCATTCACATGATATACTCTGTATATAAGTTAAATAAGCAGGGTGACAGTATATAGCCTTGACGTACTCATTTCCTATTTTGAAACAATCTGTTGTTCTATGTCCCATTTTAACTGTTGCTTCTTGACCTGCATACAGGTTTCTCAGGAGGCAGATAAGGTGGTCTGGTATTCCCATCTCTTTAAGAATTTTCTACAGTTTGTTGTGTTCCACAGAGTCAAACTCTTTAACATAGTCAATGAAGCAGAAGTAGATGCTTTTCTAGAATTTCCTTGCTTTCTCTATGTAGATGAGTAGATGTTGGCAATTTGATCACTGATTTTGCTGCCTTTTCTAAGTCCAGCTTGTACATCTGGAAGTTCTCAGTTCACATATTGTTGAAGCCTCGCTTGAAGGATTTTGCCAGCATGGCTAAATATGAATAGGACCTATAGCAAATTTTTGGTAAGTGGTAAATAAGATATTTACAGGTGATTAACAGGGATTTACAGATTTACAGGTGATTAACACTTGAACAGTGAAAGTGTTAGTTGCTGAGCTGTGTCCTACTTTTTGCAACCCCTCAAGACTATAGCCCACCAGGCTCCTCTGTCCATGGGTTTTCCCAGGCAAGAATACTGGAAGGGGTTGCCATTCACTTGGCCAGGGGATCTTCCCAACCCAGGAGTCTATCCTGGGTCTCCTGAATTGCAGGCTGATTGTTTACCAACTGAGCCACCTGAGAAGTCCCAATTAACATTTAAGTGATCTTAACTACACAGAGTAGATAAACAGCTTCAGAACTTAAGATATTACTATGCAATTCAGAAGGTAATGTTACTGCTAAAACAGTTGGTTGGTCACACTATTTTTAAATAACACTTTAAGTACAAGTCTGAAGTGAATTATGTCAGTACTAGATTATTTAACTATATGGGAAATATCTGTGACTGTTTCTTCCAAGAATTTTACCTTGAGGATTAAATGAAAATTGTGTGTACTCAGTCACTTCAGTCATGTTCAATTCTTTGGAACCCTGTGGACTGTAGCTTGCCAGGCTCCTCTCTTACCCGTAATCAATCATATGTCTAGGAACCATATGGGGCTTCCCTGGTGGCTCAGAGGGTAAAGCGTCTGCGTACAATGCAGGAGATCTGGGTTCGATCCCTGGGTCGGGAAGATCCCTTGGAGAAGGAAATGGCAACCCACTCCAATACTCTTGCCTGAAAAATCCCATGGATGGAGAAGTCTGGTAGGCTACAGTCCATGGGGTTGCAGAGTCAGACATGACCGAGCAACTTCACAGGAACCATATGCCCCAGTCATGACAATCTCACTGATCAATTTTACAAATCTAATTAACCATTCACCCTCATCCTCGTATTATGACCAAGACTCCAAGGTATAGTCCTGTAACTAAAGGATTCTGAACTCCCCTTTTATGTGTTATAGTTGACAATGCCACTGGCCTGATTTAGACTTAGAGGGATTCTCTTCATTCTTTTTAAGGAAGGGTGGTCTACTTCCACAGCTACACTGAATTCAAAGCTTGGAACTCTTAGAAACTCCCGGTCTCTTGGAATACACACTGAGTAGGAAAGTGAGTGACTTGGGAAAATCAGTTTTAAGAGAACAATGGAATAAATTAAAAAATATAAGTATACCAACAATTTATTTTTAACTTTATAGTTCCTGTTCTAAAGCTGCCTTTGCTGACAATGTTCCATAAAACAAAATACTGTTCATTTTGGGTACCCAAGGAAAAATGGGGGGAGGAGAATTGGAAACAAGTTGAACAAACATACTGTTATCACCTGTGCTCAATATAAAAGGCAGTATGTAGATACCAGATCAAAGGGTATAAGATCATCCATAAGAGAGGGAGAGGGAGAGGGTGGGATGATTTGGGAGAATGGCATTGAAACATGTATACTATCATGTCAGAATCGAATCGCCAGTCTATGTCCAATGCAGGATATAGCATGTTTGGGGCTGGTGCACGGGGATGACCCAGAGGGATGTTGTGGGGAGTGGGGTGGGAGGGGGGTGCATGTTTGGGATCACATGTACACCCGTGGTGGATTCATGTCAATGTATGGCAAAACCAATACAGTATTGTAAAGTAAAATAAAGTAAAAATAAAAATTAAAAAAAAAAAGAATGAACTAAGCTGGGGAATTTAAAATAGTCAAATGGTGTTTCTAGTAAGTAGCAAGATATTAATGATGCATTAAGTAGTTTATACTTTTAAAAGCAGAAAACAGTCACTCTGCTTTTACCATAATAAAATCCTACTCTTCATCTAATGAAATCAATGTGAGTTAAAAATTTCACAAAATAAACATACTTTTTTTTTTTAATCCCTGCTCTTTGGAAGCTGTGAATTTGTTTTTGAAAATATACACACCTTCTGAATATGTAGCAGTTAGTAACAGAGTCCATGGAGGAAGAGATGACCATCTGTCATGCAACTGGGATATGGCAGGTTCAGGGTTTTCATTAATTCTTATAACATTCTTGTGACATCAAATTATTGGACTAATTTTATATATAAAGAAAAAGAAATTCAGAGATGTTAAATAAGTTACCCAAGGTTAAGGAATCAAAAAAATAAATGTTATAGAATTTGGATACTAATATTCATCTTGATTTTAGAGGAATTGTTTCAACAGAACTTTTACCTATTCATATTTGTATAATTCTCCAAATAACATAGACTTTTTTTTTCTGTTCTTCTTGATGCAAAAAGGATAAAGAAAAATTCCCAGGAATCTTTACTTTGAGTCTGTAATGCATTGTAACCCTCATGTATTGAAGGTGTGCTGTCTAAGAACTCTTCCTAGGTGGCTCTGGTGAAGAATGTGCTTGCCAATGCAGGGGATACAGGAAATGCAGCTTTGATTCCTGGGTTAGCAAGACCCCTGGAGAAAGAAATGGCAACACTCTACAATATTCTTGCCTGGGAAATGCCATGGACAGAGGAACCCGGTTCATAGGGTCACAAAGAGTCAGACATGACTGAGCAGCATGCATTTCACAGCTCTAACTTGGCTTCTTCACAAAGGATAGCAATGCTATTTGATATTTACATATCACTTTGTTATTTAAAGAGGCTTTGTAGTTCCTTTAAACTATCACACTGAGTAAGGTTCAATCCCAGAAAGGCTGGGTGGTCTCTATAAAATTACACAGCGCACTGAGGTTAGAGGTTCAGTTCACTTCAATCATTCAGTCATGTCCAACTCTTTGCGACACCATGGACTGCAGCATGCCAGGCTTCCCTGTCCATCACCAACTTCCGGAGCCTACTCAAATTCATGTCCATCATGTCAGGGCAATGCCATCTCATCCTCTGTCTACCCCATCTCCTCCCACCTTTAATCTTTCCCAACATCCGGCTCTTTTCCAATGAGTTGGTTCTTTGCATCAGGTGGCCAAAGTATTGGAGTTTCAGCTTCAGCATGAGTCCTTCCAATGAATTTTCAAGACTGATTTCTGTTAGGATTGACTGGTTGGATCTCCTTGCAGTTCAAGGGACTTTCAAGAATCTTCTCCAACACCACATTTCAATAGCATCAATTCTGTGCTCAGCTTTCTTTATAGTCCAACTCTCACATCCATACATGACTACTGGAAAAACCATAACTTTGACTAGATGGACGTTTGTTGATAAAGTAATGTCTCTGTTTTTTAATATGCTGTCTAGGTTCGTCGTAGCTTTTCTTCCAAGGAGTAAGCATCTTTTTGTATTAATAATTCTTGTCCTCTAAAATCAGTTAACATCTCTGTTAACAGGATGGGTAAAAAATGGTAGATCAATGTATTAATCATGTCTTTGATTAATTATTTTCAAATATTTAATAGTCAAATCTTTTGATTAAAAATGCTTCTTTTGGCAGATAGCTGGACATAAAAGTATACAAAGAAAAAAGTAATATTTGAAATTACTATATATATAATTTTAGAAAGAACAATTTCTTTTTTTAAATAAATTTATTTTAATTGGAGGTTAATTACTTTACAGTATTTCAATTTAAAAGATTGATTTTTTTTTCAAGCTGTGTATTCTCATTCTCTTAAAAATATTCTTTTATAGTTCAATCCCCTATTTAGGATTCAGGCAATATGCTAATTTTTTACAGAATCCTATAAAAAACATCAAACTCATTTATCAGTGTCTCATTTATCATTTAATTAAATTATGTAATTTCATGTATTTGTCTAGGTAATGATGATAGACGAGTTCATTCTAAATTTCAGGTTCAGTTTCAGTAACTGTCTTAGTCTTGGCATTTGTTGAATTTGCTTCTTTCTATTTTTTGGTATTATTTATCTCTATATCCACAGTGACTCTGTTTGCTTATCATTTGGAGCCATTTCAAGTATTTTTTTTAATCTGTAAAGTTATTAATTACAAGTTAATGATTGAATGACAAATAGTTCCCAAAAACTTTAACTCCATTCCTATATGACATAGTGACCCAAAGAAATGTATGCTTACTATCCCTCATACATAAATGCTTTTGAATAATTTGGGTAGTGATGTTGAAGGTTTTAAATGGTAGTGGAAGGTAGAGGTCAGAAGTTACTGTAATATAAGGACAGGCAGAGTATAATTTTGAAGAAACTGCTGCAAACTGACAATGTTTCCTTGCCTTAAGGCCTTTAAATTCATTTTTCAAGAACTTTGATGTCCCACCTCCCAACCCTGCCAAAAAGGGGAGAAAACAGTAAAGCCCCTGTAACTAGTTTTTATATCCTTAATCTAGCAGAATGTTTAATTTCTATTTAGAGTCTGCTTCGTGTTTTCATTTCTCCTTCTTAACCATCCTATATCTGGCTATAGCTATTGTATTTTCCAAGAACTATTGTTGCATAGATAGAGCTATTTCATGGATAATACAGTCATGAGATAAAGCATTTTTAGGAAAGCGCCCTTAGCTTCCAGATAGGTCTGGAATATCATTAGTGCTCAGATAGGTACTAATCTGAGAGTAGGAGCTCAAAGATAGGAAAGAAGTCTGTAGTGTGAGGCAACTTAGGGGAAATGAATCAGAAAAGTAAGGATCCACCACAGAGCATGAGTGCAAAATTTCCTGTCAGCATTCCAGGAAGAACTCATGGTTGTGATCTCAAGCAAATTCTTATGTCTGTGACCTGGGAGGAAATGCCTGTTATCCAATCTTTATTGATAACAAGGAAATGACAGCCGCCTTCTGGTTAAAACTGTTGCCT
Organism: Capra hircus; assembly: GCF_001704415.2. Lineage (NCBI taxonomy): Eukaryota > Metazoa > Chordata > Mammalia > Artiodactyla > Bovidae > Capra > Capra hircus. Next base: position 22,588,103 of record NC_030835.1, read on the forward strand.
CTTTGCACTTAGTACCCTGTCAATGACCAATAAATACTAATTTTTTTTTGCCAGATGTTTCCTACAAATCACAAAATGCAAAGATAGATATTTGAAAGCTATTCAGAGCAAAAGTATAACTAAAGTGAGGTCATATATTGCACTTGGTAGTACTTCTTAAGATAGAGTTTCATAAAAAATAGTTACTAGAAAGATCTCTTTGGAAGGTAAGGGATTTTTAATTTAGACTGTGCATGTAGGTCGTGGGTATTGTTTTTTGGCAGCCATGTCACTTAACACAGAAGAGCCATTGATTTATTTTACAAATCTTTATTGAAGACCTGCTTCATACCAGGCACTTTTCTAGACACAGAGGATACCTTAGTAAACAAACAAAACAATCAAAACACCTACCCATTTGGAGCTTATTCTCTATATAAGATCTAGAGATAATAAATATGGGAACAAGTACATAAACAAGATAATTCTGGATGGTAATAGCTTTTTATGTGACAGACCAGTTGTAAATACTTTTTAATCTATTAATTCATTTAATCCTCACAATAAACCTAAGTGGCAGATATTAACATTTGTAGCTGTTGTCATTATTCAGTCGCTAAGTTTTGTCCAACTCTTTGAGACATCATGGACTGCAGTGCACCAGGCTTCAACACATTTCAATCTATGGTGAGGATTATGGAGATAGTGAAATAGTGAAGCCATAACATTGAGAAAATATTTAGGAAATGGTGGTGATAGGGTTTATTGAATAAGGTAGTTAAGAAAAGAGCATGGTTAGGTATGGACTCTGAGGTTTGGGATCTAACCTCAGAGTTAGATTTACTGAACTGGAAAAGATTTGAGGAGATGCCATTTGGGGAAGTGAAAAATGAGGCAATATGCTAAGAATGAGATAACCAAGTGTAAATGTCAGGTAGAGAAGAAACATCCAGTGTGAAGTTTAGAGAAGAGGTTTAGGTGGGAAAATTGAAAATTGTCACCATACAGATGACATTTAAAAGCATTGGATGGGATAATGTAACAGAAGGAGAATTTAGCCTTCCAAAGAGGAAGGACCAGGATTATGGGGCTCTCTAAAGTTTAGTCTACAGAAGAGGAGAAATACACAAAAATCAACTGAGAGAAAATAACCAGAGAAGCAAGAAGAAAACCATGAGATTGTGGAATAGTAGAAAACTAGAGAATTAGTTTAGAAAACTAGAAACTTTAGAAGAAAGTATTTAACTCATGTCAATTATTGCTTGAGAATCAATCAGGAAAGGTGAGACCTGAAAAACTACTCTTTGGATTTTTGTCACAAATGGATGCAGTAGACAGAACTTGATTCAGTGGAATTTTAGAGATTATGACTCTCTCTGTATGCCAATTAAATTTCTGAATAGGTGGCACAAAGGATCCTTAGAATAGTGTTTCTCAAAGTGTGGTCATTAGGCCATCAGTATCAGTGTCACCTGGTAACTTATTATAAATGCAATATTTAGGCCCCCTCTTTGTTGTTGCTGAATCATGTCCTAATGTTTGCAACCCCATGAACTGCAGTGCTCCAGACTTCCTGTCCTTCACTGTCTCCTGGAGTTTGCTCAAACTCATGTCCATTGGGTTAGTGATGCTATCCAACCATCTCACCCTCTGTTGCCCCTTCTTTCCTTGTCACCAATCTTTCACAGCATCAGGGTCTTTTCCGATGAGTCTGCTCTTCGCATCAGGTGGCCAAAGTATTGCAGCTTCAGCTTCATCATCAATCTTTCCAATGAATATTCAGCTATTCAGCACTGGTTTCCTCTAGGATTGACTGGTTGAATCTCCTTGCTATCCAGGAACTCTCAAGAATCATCTCCAGCACCAGAGTTCACCTAGATTTTATAAATTAGAAACCCTAGTGATGTGGCTGAGCTGTGTTTTGACAAGTCTGTGGTTCTGATGCATGGCATACATTTACCTGAAACAGTGTTCTGTGAGAGTAGCCCATCACAAGTGTGTGGAGAGCTGACTATGTGTGCCTCTTGCCAACTTCATGTCCCTTGTGTCATGTTCCTTGGCCATAGTAGGAGTATGCATACCAGAGAAATCAGAAATTCCCTAACTCTATGAATCAGGACTTTCCCCTCAATCCCCCCTTTTGTTTCTGAAGAGCATATTTTTAAACCCTTACCTAAAAACTATTACTGTAAATTCAGTAGAGCTGGAGTGGAGCCTGAAAATTTGCTTTTCTAACAAGTTCTCTGGTGGTGTTGATGCTACTGGCCCTCAGTCTACAGTTCGAGAATTATTAAAACTACATTTGTTTCATTCTGTCATACTTCTCAAATATTCTCCCATTTGTTTTTATGCATTTCTAATTGCATGATCTTCATAATTATCTTTCAATTTGTTTTCATCTTTACCTGAGTTTGGAATTAAGTTTCACTTCATTACTATTACCATTATTTTATTCTTCATTACTTTTGGCCTCGTTATTACCATAGCTTGTTTCCATGACTCTTTACTTATCTGGCTAATGTTGTTACCTTGCACAAACTCTTCCATGTTTCCCTCTTCATTCCTCGCATCTTGGACATAAGGCCATCAGATGGCTGCTCTTGCTTCCTGCATCAATTTAAATTTACTTTTGCGCTTGAAAACCAAGCACTAATTACCAGGTATTTTCTACCTTGCACCAACATATATCCACTCCTTAATGTTTCAATCAATCGACTATTGTGAGAGTAGCCCATAACTAGTGTGTGGAGAGCTGACTATGTGTTTCTCTTGCCAATTTCATGTCCCTTGTGTCATTTTCCTTGGCCATAATAGGAGTATGCATACCAGAGAAATCAGAAATTCCCTAACTCTATGAATCAGGACTTTCCCCCTCAATCCCCTCTTTTGTTTCTGAAGAGCTCATTTTTAAACCTTGGCTAGCCTTTTGTTCAGAATCCTATGGAAACCTGACCTGCATTTATTTCCTTCCATCCCTCTTGATTCTCCATGTACATTCTGTCTTTCCTACACATTCCAAGTCAATGATATATTTTACCAACATGTACTTTACAAGACTTATAATTATATCTCTCCATCCAAGACAGAAAAATGAAAGCTGAGTGTTGATGTAATTAGGGAAAATTGTATTGAGTTAACAGAAAGAATTTCAAGAAAGAGATCAATTTTATCTTGGAGATTCTGTACTTCTTTATGTCTTTTTCAAATATTTATCTTAAAGAAAAGATCTAACACTTATTGAACATCTCATTTCTAAATACTGTGATGTGTTTTTTTTTTGTTTTTTTTAAACATTATCTCATCTTTATTCTCATAGCCACTCAGGGAAGAGGTATTATTGCATGAGTTTCTGGAAAATCTAGAAATCTATTTATCAAATCTGTTGTTTGCATAAATCTGGTTGAAAAAGCTAATGTTATGGATGATCAAACCATGAGTCACCGTATCTTGTCAAGCTCGAAGAATGAGTCAAGAATGAGTCAAAAATCAACAAGGGACATTTAACAGCAATAACTATAAAAATCTATATTCAAATTAAATGTATCAGTCACATACATAGGTTCATTCAGAATTTGCTTTACTGAAGTTTACAAGAGAGGTCAAATGAAACTCCTTAAAGTAATAAAGCTAATATACTTTTTCTCTTGCAATTATAGAAATATAACATCATGATGAAGGAAAATTATTTTTCCTATGTATTCTCACTAGCAGTACTCATTTGGAGTATTGTGTCAGTTTTGGATAATATGTTTAAGAATTTGATAAATTATAGAGCACAGAGTGCTGAGTAATAGAATGATGCCTTTATCACAGTTAACAGAATAAATAGAGAATACTGAGAGGTAATATTATTACTTGCATTGAAATTTTGCCACATGGAAGGGCTGGAGCAGCTGAGACATGAAAATAAGATGATAGAAATTAAAGAGAGGAAAATTTCAGCTTGGGCTTCCCTGTTGGCTCAGATGGTAAAGAATCCACCTGCAATGCAGGAGACCTGGGTTTGATCCCTGGGTTGGGAAGATCCCCTGGAGGAGGGCATGCAAATCCACTCCAGTATTCTTGCCTGGAGAACCCCCATGGACAAAGGAGCCTGGTGGGCTACAAACCATGGGTTCGCAGAGACAGACGCTGCTGAGTGACTAAGCAAAGCATAGCACAGATTTCAACTTAATGTAAAGAAACTTTTCTGGGGTCCGCCAGAACAGCCCAAAGTTGGAATGGACAGTCTAAAGAAACAGACATTCCATCACTGAATGTGATCAAGCAGAGTATTTTCTATCTTTGAAGATTCTGGAATTTTTCTTTCATTTGCCTGAGGACAAATGAGGACTCTTATTCAAAATGATCTCTACACCTTCTGATTTGTAATTGCATTGATGGACCGCATTTATTAATTAAAGTACTTAATTATTCTTCTGCCGTGGGCATTATTATTTTCCAACATTCTTTCTCCTTCTAAAGTCCCCAAGAGGGGGGAAAAACTGCATTATGTTTTATAGCCCGCATGTACTGTTCTGAACATATACCTGGGATGCAATAAGTAGTTGTTGACTGACCAGTAATTTTCCAACCTGCTGAGGCTGCTCTCTTTTGCAAGGGCAATTATAAACATTTCTAGGAGCCAACTCGAGTTCTTAAAATGATATGGATGATGTTGTATTATCTCCCACTAAGTAGCAATCCCACTGCAGAAACCACTGTCAGCAAAATAGGACAAAACTGTTGTTTTGATTTTCTTAATAAGAAAAGACAAGAAAATAATTCTAATTTAAAACCACTCTCATTCAGTTATAAACTGTATTAAAGTGTACTTTGCATGCAGAATAAAGTCTTTGTGATTTTAGCTTCCACAAATAAGTGCTTCAAATATATTAGGAATGCCATCTCTGCATATACATAAGTCATTTTTCTCCCTTTCTCTATTAATCAAATGTGTCATCAATCAATGGTATATTTTATAGCCTTTATAATTACTATTTCTTAATAATGCTTTTTCTCCCCCTTAGAAGTGTGGTGAACTGTATCTAATTTTAACATTATCCCTGTATGCTACATGACTATGTTAAAAGTAAATGCAGTAGTGATTTTAATGAGTATAATTGGCCTCACTGAATCAAATATGAAGCTAGCTGTCTGATTCATTTTCTTTGTTCTTCTCATTCCTATATATTTTCCTCGTTTACTGTTATTTCTATTTTAACAGAATGACAAACAGTAGGTTTATATTTGGATACATGTATGCAACATTAGGCTTATGCTTTAATAAATGGTAGAATAATCTGTATTTCATTTTTTTCTCCAAATGAAATATATAACATGTCTTTTGCTAGTATTCAGGTGTCCTATATGGGTGATTTAATATTTCATGTAGGTTAAAAGTAAGAAGAGCAGTGTTTCTAGTCTAGAAACAGGCACCGTAGTCTTCTGCACTGATTAGCCACCATGGCTTTAGGCAAGTCACTTGAATCTTAAATTTTCAGTGTCTTTAATCTTTCCTTTGTAAGTGGGTGAATTTGAATTAGATTTCTAAGGTCGCTTCTAGATCTTAAATTCTATACTTTCAGGAAGACTTTAAAATCATGCACCAGTATACCATATTTTAAACACATAATAAAAAAACCATATAATCAATATTTTATATTGTAATTTGATATATTGAAGCAATATTCTTGAATCATCAGTTCACAACTTTCAATACTATTGAAATGTTTTATACTACTAAATATTTTTCTTCAAAAATATTACTCCGTTCGATAGTTTTTTGTATACCTTTAAAAGGAAAGTAATTTTGTTCTATGTTATTGTTTCAAAAAATAGGGAAACATTTATTATGAGAATCTAAAACCAGATCATATAACATAGCACACTAAACCCACTTATTTTATTCCCAATGAAACACAGGATGGCCCTTCTTTTAATCTGATGATGACTGTTTTTCCCTAAGTGTTCTCATTTAAGGGCAAAATCAATGGAACCAAATGATGAGTCAAAGCATGTTAAGCCGTCTGTTTTAGAATAAACAGCTGCCATTAATTTTGTTAATATTAACACATCTCAATTTGTATGCTGTTTCCCAATTAAAGTGCATATCTCAATCTTAAAAATAGTAAAAAGGAATCTCTAATTTTTATCACTGACTGATTAAACCCAGTCACACAAGTATTCAAGTGTACCACCCTGAGGCGAAATTTCCTATGTTGATACAAAATGATGTAGAGCAACAACCATAGGTGTTTATTAAAAAAAAATAATAATATCGATGTAGAAAGTAGTTGATTTTCTCCCACACCTAGTGCCTCCCTTTCCTTAGTTCCATGGCGAAGTGCAGGCACTGAGTAGCTCAAGCAATTCTCTGTTGGGCATGTGGTGTATTTTGTTACAAAGTGAAATAGAAGAATTTCATTAGGTGACTGAGGGACTTGCCTTCTCTGCTTTCCTCCCCAGCCCCCTTCTCCCCCTGTCCCTTCTTCTTCTCTCTCCTTCTCCTTCTCTCTGTCTCTGAATGTGATGTGATGAAGGATTATTAATAGGCTTAAGAGTTATGGTCAGCCTTTTTGCAACCATGAAGGAAACCAACTTAAGGACAACGTGAAATTCAGAAAACAAAGTAAAAATCAAGGGGAAAGGAAAAACACATTTTCAGTGTCATTGTTGAGCTGCTAGATCACTACTCACTTATAAACCACTCACAGATAGAATTGTTTCAGTTACAAGATCTAACAAATTTATTTAGTTGCTAAATGATTTGAGTTGAATTTCTACTTGGAACCAGAAACAACTTAACTGGTGCAGCTTCAGACAAAGGCCTTTTGTCATTTCTGTGCCTCCTTCATCCCGATCCCTATAACTCAGTACGTTTTAAACAAGGTTTTGCCTTGTCCATCCTTGAAAGCAAACTTCCCCTTTGTGCCTTGGATTACTTAAGATTCATGCCTATAATATTTGATGCTAAAATAACTCTTTTTTCCTTTCTTTTTCCATCCAAATGTGCTAGTGCTCTTCCCCTTTTTAATGATTAGAAGGTTAATGAGAAAAATGAAATAAGGCTGATATGTTAGTTAATCTTCAAGGTCATACTCCAATATCTTCCCCCAAATAATGGAATAAAAAATGATGCCAAATTGCAGATGTTTTATGAATTATATCAACAGAATCTATCTGGCCTATGGTTTTAGTTACTTGGCTTAAGAGTTTCACTGTTTCTCAGTCATTCATACTACAGAGATTTCTTGAACTCATACTATATAAGGTGACATATTTGAGAATGATGCCATAAAGTAAAGGTCTCTTCCCTCAGGAAACCTATAGCTTATCAAAAAACACTGGCAATAAACTGATATAGAATCTATGTTTGAAAACTCAGGGTACGGTGGGTAGAAGAGAAGACAGAGGCAAAGCACAACCCAGACAAGGAACTTGGAGAGGTTTATTGGAGGAGTGGATTATAAGCTTTATGAGTACATAGAGTACATCTTATTCAATTATATATTTCTTATGTTTATTTAAGACTCTTCACATGGTTCTAGACACGTGTTTATTGAATGAAAGAGTGAAAAATGAAAGGAAAAATGAATTTACGTATTAGAACCAATTACTGGGCTCCATGTGCCAAGAAAGAAATTCCTGGGAAATCCAGGACTTTGGGGCATTCAGCCTTCTTTTGTTTAAAAAATTTTCTTAATAATAGAATAGTTTTTTTTTTTTTCTAAATGGATAGTATTTTAATACAATTATTTAATGCTTATGATATATTAAAAAGTTACACTTAGTAATAAAAATAACCTTTTTATATTTATTTAAGAAGAATGTTTATCTTTTCCCATATAAGTGATTAGAGAATATTGAGTAGAGTTCTTTGTGCTATATAGTAGGTTCTTGGTGTTTATCTGTTTTACATATTGTACTTCATGAATCCCAACCTCCTCATTTATTCCTCCCCCCACATTTCCCCTTGGGTAAGCATAGCTTTGTTTTTGAAGTCTGTGAGTTTGTGTCTGTTTTGTAAATAACTTAATTTGTATCATCTTCTAGATTCTGCATATAAGTGATATAATGTGATATTTGTCTTTCTCTGTCACACCTACTCACTTAGTATGATAATCTCTGGGAGTTTCTCACATGGTGTTATTGGTAAAGAACCTGACTGCAAATGCAAGAGACACAAGAGATGAGGGTCCAATCCCTGAATTGCAAAGATCCCCTGGAGTAGGAAATGGCAACCCACTCCAGTATTCTTGCCTGGAGAATCCCATGAACCTAGGAGCCTGACAGACTACAGTGCATCAGACCACTAGGAGCTGAACACAACTGAAGCAGCTTAGCATGCATGCAGGTTCATTCATGCTGCTGCAAATGAGATTCTTTCCTTCTTTCTCGTGACTGAGAAATGTTCCATGGTATATATGTACCACACCTTTTTATCCATTCCTCTGTTGATGCACATTTAGGTTGCTTCCATGTCCTGGCTAGTGTAAATAGTGCTGCAATGAACATTGAGGTGAAAGTATCTTTCCGGATTATGATTTTCTCTGGATATATGCCCGAGAGTGGGATTGCTGGATCATATGGTAGATCTATTTTTAGTTTCTTAAGGAACATCCATACTATTATCCATAGTGGCTGTACCACTTTACATTTTCAGCAGCAGTATAGTGGAATCAGTATATCCCCTTTCTCCACATCCTCTCTGACATTTATTGTTTATAGACTTTTTGATGGCCATTCTGACTGACATGAGGTGATATCTCATTGTAGTTTTGATTTACATGTCTCTAATAATTAATGATGTTGAGCATCTTTTCACGTGCTTCTTGGCCATCTATATGTCTTCTTTGGAGAAATGTCTATTTAGTTCTTCTGCCCACTTTGTTGATTGAGTTGTTTGTTGTTTTGACATTGAGCTGCATGAGCTGTTTGCATATTTTGGAGATTAGTCCCTTGTTGGTTGCTTCGTTTGCAAATATTTTCTCCCACAGAATAAAATTTAAAATCTGGTAATGTTTACTGATCAGAAACTCTCAGAACCTGGAATAGTATCCTCATTCATAATCATAGAATTGTGGGACAGAAACTGAAGTAATTCATTAAAATCACCCAGCTAGAACAGTTCTACTTCCAGGAAAGATGGAATAGACATATTTTTCCCTGTTACTTTCATCGTGTCCAGATAAACATGCTGACATTATATGTAAAGCAAATACAAGAAGTCATTGAAAGGTGGAGTGAAGGCAGTCTGGCAAAGGAACCTGAGTCCAAAGAAATGACTTGAGGGTAACACCTCTGGGTTGTCTTTCTACTTCACATATCCTGCAACTAGAAGCTGAGGAAGCAACCCAGAAACTGGCAAATAAACACACTAGCACAACTGCAGTAAAAGCCTTTTCCTTTTGGCCAAAACACCATAGGAAGATAGAAGGCCTTTAAACCATCTATTCCAGAAAACAAACAACACAACAAAACACAGTATAAATGGTGGCCACAGTCCACCTACACCAGCAAAGGCCAAGTGAGGAGCCTAGCCTTCCATGAAAGAAGAACCAGCTATAAATATTAGAATACAATAACTGAAATAAGAGTTTTAAAGAACCTCAATAAATAAACTCAGTAACTGAATGGAAAGTACAGAGGTAAGAGTCAGTTACCTGAAAGATAAAACAATAGAAATGATCAAATATGAACAATGGGGAGAAAATTGACTGAGGAACCACACAAACACATATATGCACATACACGTATACACACAGAGTCACAGGAGGATGTGGGACTATAATGAAAAATCTAACATTTGTGTCCTCAAAACTCTAGGAGGAGAGAGGAGAAAGAGCAGCTTTAAAAGCACTTGAAGAAATACTAGCTGAATATTTCCCAAATTTGGCCAAAGTCCCAAAATGTGCGGATGAAGAATTCTGAGAAAACCCCAAACATAAGTCCAAAGAAATCCACACCAAGACACATTAGCATCAACTTTCTTTGAAAACTAAAGACAAAGCAAAGAAATTTGAAACAGTCAGAAGCATCACATTTCATACAGAGGAAAAAGAATTCAAACAACACTGAATTTTTCACTAGAAACCATGAAGGCCAACAGAAAACGATGCACCATTTTTCAAGTGCTAAAAGAAAAGAACTGTCAGTTCCGAGTCTCAGATCCAGTAATGAAGGGGAAATCAAGACATTCTAAGATGAAGGAAACTCAAAGAATGTGTTACCAGCTGAATTATAATAAAAGAATGACTATCTTGATTATTTTGGAATTTAAGAAGTAATTCATTACATTAGGTTTGTGACAGTATAGGGGAAAATCAATACTTTCTGGTGAACGTAGTGGAGTAATTAATTCCCTATAAGGTGTTTTATTTTATCCTTGCGTCTCTCTCTCTCTCTCTCTCTCTCTCTCTCTCTCTCTCTCTCTCTCTCTCTGCTTCTTACTGGATCTGACAGTCAATCTATAGTGCATGTATGCACTATTCATGTCAATATAGAGAAGTCCAGTCTCCTGACTTTGAGGACTTTATTGTTTATCTTGTGTTCTGAACAGATTTAGCTTGATGTTGGCAGCTTCACCCAAAGACTCCCTCTTCCACTAAATCAGGGTCAGTTGTAATGTTTGTGACATGTAGATTCTTTTACACCATCCTAATAGGTGAGGTATCCAACGGAACTCCACGGTAGTCAGCAACTGATCCCAGTTATTTCTACCAGGGTATCTGCAGGTTGTGTACTCAGCCTGATTCAAGGCTCCCAAGCAATGGATTCCACAGCTGTGGTGACAAGTTTTAAAGTGCAGATCTGTTCCTCTGAGGGACCCCAATTTTTCATTCTTGTTCATTTCCCTTGTCCACCAGGTACAGTGGCCAGAATCTCAGAACTCAGCTAGGCCTGGATTTGAATCCCTGCCTGGCTATACTATAGTTACCAGTCAGCATCCTTCTGAACCTATTTTCTCATTGGAAAGAGAAGAAATTCCTGAACTCAAAATATAGATAGGAGAACTTGTGAAGGGGAGGGAAAATAGAATAGTGAAGGAAAGCACAGGCTCTAGAGTTCAGAGAGAGCAGTTGTGAATTCCACTTCTGCCTCTTGCCAGCTGTAGGGCATGTTATTTTACCTCTTTGAGCTTCATCTTCAAAGCAAGGATAATACTTCCTAGACCAAGATTAATTGAAATGATCCAGACAAATGGTATATACTCAATAAATTGCAGCTATTATTTTTACTTTGGGGAAAGAACTTTTTACAGTGTCAGGGATGCAGGAATGTTTGCCTATTATTGATAACAATATGTAATTTTAATTATTTAATTTTCTGAGCAGAATTATCAGCTGTGGCATTGTGAAGTAGACTTCAGGATCATGCTGATCTAGGACTAATGCCTGCCCTAGACTTACCTTTATGGCTTTGGCACAAGTTGCTTAATTTTTCCTAGCCTCACATTTTCATAAAGAAAAGTATAGTACTATTTACCTCATAGGATTTGTGTAAGACTCTAGTAGAATTTAATTTCCCATTTTTCCTCCCTTCTTGTTCTAACTGTCTAGTCCTCTCTCTGCAGAGAGGAAAAAAAGAAGAAGAAGATATGGGGTAGGAATACCTGAGTTTTCAATCAAATTCTAGTTAAAAATGCTCATATATAATTTGTGACTAAATCATGATCGCAGCTTTCAAATGATTGATATAACTAGAGGACTCCAGTCCTTCTGGTTAAAATCAGGATTCTGATTATTTGTTTTGGAAAATAGTTTATCATGCTTCCTAGATTCTTGAATTGACAATCACACATATAGTCAAGCACCTTCCTGGAACATATGACCCATGCAATATGGTCAACATTAGGAGAATGGATATGGTTAATTTCAGACCATATTTGGGTCTGGAAAACAGATTGATTCTTCTCTGGAGGATAAACTAAGGCATGGGCATCCTTGAATCCATAAGTTGCATGTCTGTTTTTTTAGAGGACAGCTCTTAATGAAAAACTTGCATTTGCAGAAAACTCAAAGTACCCATGGAAAATATTTCTTGAATGTCTTATACTTTGCCTATTACTTAATAATTTGATTGCTTGAAGTTGTCACTTGCTAGGAGGATGATCTACTTGGTTTAGAGCTCATTTCAATCTGATTTCACTTCAGATGAATCAGAGATATTTTTGGATAATAAATCTGTGATTTATATTCTTTATAAACTGAAAAATATTATCCAGATTTAAGGAGCAAGATGTTTTCTTTTTTCTGTTCTAATTTCTTCTCTTATTTTTATATAATTCATCAGAACCTTTGGCTCTCTTTCCCTCTAATATTTCAGAGAGCTATTCCTTCTATACAAAAACGTAACAGAAACTTAGTTTTCATTTCATACCTTCCTGGATTCTTCAGTTATCATTGACCAAAATAAAATAGTGATTGCATCTTGCTCTTTGTTTCTATCTGCATCATTCATTATTGTCATTTGTCCTTTTTGTCCTTTCTATGCTGTTCCATTGCATCCTGAATTATCACTGTATTATGGGGGCATTTCTGAATTAAAATTTCCTCAGTAGGACAGCAACAGGAAAGATAATTAAATTGGTATACAAGTACTAGATTCATCTGTGTTCAACCATCTGCACAATCTTGAAAGCAGATTTGATAGTCTTTGGAGGAAGCTATTTGAATATAGTGATATTAAACCTTGATAATGTCTCCAAAGTAAAAAATTCCTGAAACATCATTATTATTACAGTTCTTCAAAGAATGATGTTATTTTATTGATATTGATAGTGGTGATTGACTGCCTAAAGTCATCCAAAAAAGTATAACCTGAACTAGAATTAATGGACTTTGAGAAAAAAATAAAAGTGCTAAGAAAGTGGTTTGGGTTACATAGAAGAATATACCTGTTCACTATAAGTAAGAAAATTCTAAGATATTAAATGAATAAAGTGTGTTTTTAAAACTGAGAGTAGGGGGTATTAAAACAGAAAGGATATTTTTACTTTTATTAATATTCTCCTTCCTGAAAATTGTGGAATCTGGGTAGGTAAAAATGAGTAGGCAATTCAGTGGAAAAAACTTTTAAGAATTTCTCATATGTGTTTGTTATGTAATGATTTTGTTGAATTCAGTGAAATTTAGTGAAAGCACTAAAGGGTGAAACACTTAGAATTTTTCCTATAATCCTGGAATGTTACAGTTGTTAATTTTAAACAGAAAGTGCTGTTTATTTTCTCATTAATGGTGGGAGACAGATGCTTTACCTGAAGCTATGGTCTGCAGGCAACCCTGGTAGTCAATCACATCTTTCATGTTATGATGGGTTTGTGCTTTTGGCATTTGCTCATTCAGAAATAATGCATCTTATTAGGATTTTTTACTGTGATTGCAGTTTCAGTTGATGTACTCTGCTAGACCTAACATTGAAATATGATTGCACAGAACATCAGTGGATTCTCCAGATTTTGAGAAGAATATATCACATATTGAACTAAGATTTTATATTTCACATGAACCATAGAAAATACTTTCATCTTTTCTTTAACCGATGCAAGACCATAAGCCATTTCTCTTACATGCCCTATTCCTGGTACTTTACATAAGAATACGTTGTCAGCCCAGTGCATGGATACTTGTTATCAAAACCCCATCATTCCATTTGGCATTAAAGGAAACACATGGGAAACTGTACAATCTGGACTCCAAACTTCTGATAACCAGATGGTAAGTTAGCCTCAATGTAGTGCAAACATTGTCTGTTTGCAAGGCTGATATTTGCACACACATCTTTAGCAGATGATGGTAAAGCATTGCACAGAAGAATCATGTCTCCTGATTCACAGAGAGGGAAACATCTTCCTCAAATCTATTTTCTGTTCTCTTTTTTGCAAAGGCTAATGGATTCTTTTAAATACAAAGATATTTTGAGAAAGATTTGGAAAGTTAAATGTGGAAAGGTGTGTCTCCAATCTGGGAAGTTTTTCTTTTTCTTTTTTCCTCCCTATTTAAAGGTCAGGCTTAGAAAATCTCACTCAGCTAGGGTTTCTCTTTGAATGGCCTAAATGGATTGGAAGCCATACATAATGAGATCATCAGTCATCCACAAGTTCCATCAGACAGGTGCATATACATATATATAGATAGACAAGTTATATCTACCTGTGCCTGCCTCTGTGTGCATGAGTGTTTTCACAGACTCATGTTCAATTTTTTTTTTTTAAATTCATCCTTTGCCATTGATGGCCATTAAGCATAAAAAAAATGTCATTAGAATTTGAATCTCTAGAGGCTGTGTGTATAATGGTTAAGAACATGAGTCTGAAGTCACTATTGTCCCTGTGATCTCGTGAAAGCTAATTATCTCCTAAACTTCCTTGTCTGTAGTGTGACAAATATGACAGTCTACCTCCATAGGCTCGTTATGGAAATACATGAGATAAGTCTTTAAAGGTCTTATCAAAGAGCTCTCCAATGATATGTTCTATGTAAGTATTCACCTTCTTTTTATCTGTTAATCTATCACCTGTACCCCACCTTGTACCCAAAAGACCCAGGACTGTGATTTTGAAACACTTAACAAGTATGTATTTCCTGAGCTGGACCTAATTATGAGTCAGAGATCCACAACCACTCAGCCATGCGACCTAAAGTAAGCCACATGAACTTTGGTAAGCCTGCTTCCTCATCCAAGAAATGGGGGCAATAATTGCTGCCCTGTTTTCCTCACAGGGTTATTATGCAGACCAAATGAGACAGTTTATATGAAAGCATGTGTTTAGTTTGAAATGCAAGGCAGATAGCTGTAATGCTTGTGGAGATAGTTTATTTACAAAAAGGAATGAGGTGATTGATTCAGGCTCACTTCTTATGCTAGCCATGTGATAAGACACTTACACATACAACTATATTACAGTTAAAATGTGCTAATACATCAGAAAGTTCCAGAACAAGTGTTTTGATAAAACTCAAAATATGGAGAAGTTATTTCTGACTCTGAAAATAATGGAAAGAGAATATTTATCAAGCAAGACTGTGTACATGTTCTGAAGTAATTTTTAAGGTTCTCGGTCACCTTGATTATTATCTTGCTTGAATAATGTTCTTTTTAGGGGCAGGTCATTAAGGAACACACACTAACAGCTAAAGATAATCTCAACATTTGGAGAGATTTTATTTCTTAGTGTAACAGGAGAACATCAGGACAGTTTTTTGAGAGCCCCCTCCCTCAAACTGTTTTTATCTGAGAAATTTAAAAATGTATGCTCACAGACACTTTGCTCAAGACATTTTTTTCAACTAGGAAACATTTGGTTCTTTCTTCTTTTTAGGATAAAAAAAAACACTTTTCACTAGCTCACTTTTCACTAAAATGATTTAGAAGTCATTTCCATCAGGTAATATTAATATAAAGTCTTGTCTATAATTCAGGTAGCTTTTGCAAGTCGAGTTAAATAGTCTATTCTGATTGTTTGCCCTTCTTAAATACATATTTTAGAAAGACTTATAAGGAGAAATAACATCTGTTGCCTTTGATTCTCTCCAGGATCTAGGTCTCAGTGGTAATGGGGGTATATAGGTGCCCCAAACCCACACATAGCTAAACCACCCAACTAAAGAAAATAACCTTGAAAGGGTACATCTCAAGTCAGACTCCTTTTGTGTCATCTTTCTTGTCTATGTCAGAGTGACTTCCTTGTATCCCATTTTGGAAAGCCAAGAAGTTAGAGCCCTTCTTAACCTCTGCATGGATTGTTGCTGAAGCAAACAAAGGTGGAGTCTGCAGACAACTTCCTTATCCTCACCTCTCCCTTCATAGTTTTGCCCTTAAAATGAAAGGAAACACAGTTTTGGAGGCTTCTAACTATATTATTAATATTTATTATTAATAGCAATGCCTCTGCATTGAATTGACACTTTGAACTCTATTACCGAAATGACTTTTATACCACCTGCACCTGCTATGGCTCATAATATCTTACTGAAGTACTTTTGGACATCATATAGGGTGTGGGTGATTCACAACCAGAAACAATTGTCAGTGTAGCTGACTGCACAAGCTAATTTGTTTGAGATCTCGAAGCAATCTTGTTTAATATCCGGAAGTTCATTCCTTAGAACTCAACAAGATGCCAACACCTACCATCGAAGTTCATGTTCTGCAAATAATGATGACTTATTATAATTTTGGAATAAATATGTCCTGCTTATTAATTAAAATGGTTCTGTGCACAAAACATATAATTGCAATGTTTCCTGTCAGCTAATGAGTCAGAGTGCTGAGAAGATTACTTTTGAGATTAATCATTTTAAAATATTGCAGGTTATACCTGCTCATTATACTTCATCTACAGACTTCTACTCTATTTGAGTAAATTTTAGATAAATTCTCTCCTAGAATATGATGCTATTTTTGAATGGGCCATCATTATTCATTAACTGTACTAAATTTTGTCTCAGTGAAGGAAAGTAGATGGTAAAGAAGACAACAGTACAAAGCAAAAGGCTGGAAAGCCTAAGGAATATTGTCCTGGATGTTCTGTATCTCTGCATCTCCAGGCTGCCTCCTGTGAACCTAGCAAAGCGTCAGCGGGGCTTCTCTGCCTTCTGACTTTTGTTGGGCAAGGCCAGTGGGAGGCGCTAGTAGAGGACTGGAGGATGGGAGAAAATGAGGTCTGTGTTTTCCTCTCTGGTTTCCTCCTTACAGAGCTTTATCAGAGGCTGTGTTTCTTTCCAAGGCCATGATTCCTGAAGGCCCTTTGTTACAGATGCCGTTCCCCCTGCTCCTTATTACTTCAGGTCACAGAGGAGGCAATGTCTTCCTCTACTTTCTCTACAAATCATCAGGAATCTTATGATTCCCGGCAGAATCACCTCCCATGTTGATTTCTTTTACCTCTGTCCCATGTCTATAAATTATTCTGTCATCCCGCTCTCTCTTTGGTCGCCATTTCTGGGAGTTCCATCTGTTCCTGCTAGTGTATGATTGTTTCAGGTAAAAGAGTACAAAGAAGAAACCGAGTTTGCAGCCAGCACTTGCTGGCTTTAAGCTTGTTTTGCTGCTTCCTAGCTGTGTGACCTCAGGTAAATCGCTTACTCTTCTTGGACTTACTTTCAAACTGTGCAGTGAAGGGCAGTTGAACCAGATTCTGGGCTGTAAAAATTCTATTCTCTGTATGCAGCTCAAGTTATAGAAACAGCCACCCTTATGATATGCCACTAACAAATTCTTTAGTCACGTCCAAAGGCGGGGGTTGGTGGTGGGACAACCCTAGCGGAATTGATGTCAGCACTTAGTAATGTTGTCCATGAACTGACGGGAAATAATTGATACAATGAAATTGCTGTATTCAGATGTTTCTCCAAGTGATTTTATTTATTTTTTTGCATATGATGGTGGAAGTGTTAGTCACGCAGTTGTGTCTGACTCTGCGACCCCAGGGACTGTAGCCCACCAGGCTCCTTTGTCCATGGAATTCTCCAGGCAAGAATACTAGAGTGGGTAGCCATTTCCTTTTCCAGGATATCTTCCTGACCCAGGAATTGAACCCAGGTCTCCTTCATTGCAGGCAGATTCTTTACTGCCTGAGCCACTAGGGAAGCAATATCATCAAAATAGAGATATATTCCTTGTTAGGTCTGCTGGAATGACTCCATCTATTGTCAGGTTAGTCTCTGGTTTTAAGTGAAGCGCTATCAACCGTTACTTAGGGTCCAGTTTCAATACAG
Source organism: Capra hircus (assembly GCF_001704415.2). Taxonomy (NCBI): domain Eukaryota; kingdom Metazoa; phylum Chordata; class Mammalia; order Artiodactyla; family Bovidae; genus Capra; species Capra hircus. The sequence goes on from NC_030835.1 coordinate 22,605,781, forward strand.
AAGATCAGTTTTAGGTCCCAGCTTTTCTTTTGTTTGGAAAGAACGTTTCGTGAAGCATCACTTTTCTGACTATCATCTGTACGCTCTTTCATTGGACCCTATTTACTACCTTCTTCTCCTTGATTACATCATTGCAAGGTGAAGGAAAATAGAGTGGCAAACGAAAGCAGAGCCATGATGATCACTGTCAATGGGAAGTACAGGGATATCTTATTTCATTGCACTTTGCTTTATTATGCTTCAAAGATACTGTGTTTTTACAAATTGAAGGTTCTTGGAAGCTTGCATTGAGCAAGTCTATTGGTGCAGTTTTCCAACAACACTATTTTTCAATTAAAGTATGTACATTTTTTAGATACAATACTATCACTCTCTTACTAGACTAGAGTCTAGTATCAGTTCAGTTCAGTTCAGTTCAGTTCAGTCGCTCAGTCGTGTCCAACTCTTTGCGACCCCATGAATCGCAGCACGCCAGGCCTCCCTGTCCATCACCATCTCCCAGAGTTCACTCAGACTCACGTCCATCGAGTCAGTGATACCATCCAGCCATCTCATCCTCTGTCATCCCCTTCTCCTCCTGCCCCCAATCCCTCCCAGCATCTGAGTCTTTTCCAATGAGTCAACTCTTCACATGAGGTGGCCAAAGTACTGGAGCTTCAGCTTTAGCATCATTCCTTCCAAAGCAATCCCAGGGCTTATCTCCTTCAGAATGGACTGGTTGGATCTCCTTGCAGTCCAAGGGACTCTCAAGACTCTCCAACACCACAGTTCAAAAGCATCAATTCTTCGGCGCTCAGCCTTCTTCACAGTCCAACTCTCTCATCCATACATGACCACAGGAAAAACCGTAGCCTTGACTAGATGGACCTTAGTCGGCAAAGTAATGTCTGTGCTTTTGAATATATTATCTAGGTTGGTCATAACTTTTCTTCAAAGGAGTAAGCGTCTTTTAATTTCATGGCTGCAGTCACCATCTGCAGTGATTTTGGAGCCCAGAAAAATAAAGTCTGACACTGTTTCCACTGATTCCCCATCTATTTTCCATGAAGTGATGGGACCGGATGCCATAATCTTTGTTTTCTGAATGTTGAGCTTTATGCCAACTTTTTCACTCTGCACTTTTACTTTCATCAAGAGGCTTTTTAGCTCCTCTTCACTTTCTGCCATAAGGGTGGTGTCATCTGCATATCTGAGGTTATTGATGCACTGGGAAACTGAAAGATGCACGTGACCCACTTTATTGCAATGTTGACTTTACTGTGGTGGTCTGGAACCACACCTGCAATATCTCCAAGGTATGCCTATATGAACATTTGTAGAATCTATACATTTTTGTATGGTTATTTCAATGGATGGTGTGTGTCAGTTACTATGTTTTCAGGGCCTAGGTTTTTAATCAGCAGAGCAAATGAAAATTTTACAGTGTAACCTGGTGAAAGGCTGTGGTGGGGCCCTGAGTCGTTGGGCCAAAATCATGAATGATCAACCAAGATGGAGAGAAGCCAACTCCGAGATAGGGATAACAACATTGATTATAGTTTAGTTGCCGTGATCTAAAAGAGAGATGCAAGAAAGCAATACCTCAGTAAAATGCTAGGATGATCATTTTTTAAGGACTAACTGTAGGGAACAAGGTATAAGGAAGGTTGGCAAGTGCTTGCAAACAAGACTCTCAACCAGGGCTGAACATTCTTGCAAACGAGATGTTCAGCTATGAATCCTCTGTTTGTTCCCGTGGGAAAAGAACATTTCTTGCACACAAGGATGTTTCTCTGATTCCTCAAAAGGAACAAACCCAGGGACAAAACGGATTCTAAGTTGATAAAAAGTTCCCCAAAACAAAGTCTTAGCTGCAGTAAATAAGTTAAGGTAAAGGTTATCTCGCCCCGCGCCTGCGCACTGTATAGTCACTAAATCATAGTGCTTGGCAGCTTGCCCTGTAGATTGTTGTGCAAAAGATATAAAGTAAAGCAGCTCTAAGAAGCGAAGAGTTAAAAGTAAAAAGATTCAAACCACTCTGCAGTGTTGGTGTTTCATTCTGTCACCAGCAACTAACTACCTTTTGCTGTTAAGGCGGAATGGTGTCTTACCTGCAAAGTGAAAGTATTAGTCATTCAGGCATGTCCAACTCTTTGTGACCCTAGGGACTAAAGCCAACCAGGTTCCTCTCTCTATGGGATTCTCCAAGCAAGAATGCCAGAGTGGGTAGCCATTCCCTTCTCCAGGGGATCTTTCTGACCCAGGGATCAAATTCGGGTCTCTTGCATTGCAGGCAGATTCTTTATTGTCTGAGCCACCAGGGAAGTGATGTTACCTGTTACATCACTGCAATTATTTTCAGGTGCTGTCCTCAAAATTCCCTTTCATTCAGGATGTTATTTTGCTCCGATGTCAGGTAGTGGAGGATAACCAGGCTTCTGGAAGATGTGTAATACATAGTAACATCATCTGGTCTGTGTTGCTTTATATAGGACTCTGTGCTATTTTATTCATGGGATTACTTGTCCCTCACTATCAGTGAGATCCCTTTACACTTTACATGATTCAACACAGCATTGAGTGACTCTTAAGCCTGAAAAGTTAGCAAGGCATTTTAACTTTTTTTTTTTTTCAGAAGAATGGTAAAGCAGAAAGCTATGATGCATTTGTATTTAAAAATAATTTGCTATTATCTATTTGCATTGACAGTTTTCAGCAGTTTACTTCAAATTTTTTCAAAATAAATTCATTTGTTTTCTCATTTGACCTTTTTTTGATGATTAGTAGTACTTAAGATACACAGAAAAGTGATGAAAGAAGTTGCCTTTTGGTAGAGCATTTAAAACAGTAAGAGGAATGGGTGGGATGGAAATTGAATTTCTACTGTATACACTTCATCATGCTATATTCTTCTTATTATGAATTACCTATTCAAAAACATTTTCCATGCAGCCCCTAAAGAAAATAAATAATCTCACTCAGTTCATGAGAATTGTTTTCAAGTTTGATTTTGTATTGTTTGAATATTTAATATACAATGATTTCAGCTCTGTAAGCTAAGCTGTGTATGAATCTGAGCACACATTTATCATCAAAATGGTCCTACTGAAAAGAACCAGTCCTTTTCTTTAAATTTCAGATTTTAGTTTCACTGACAGTATCTGATGTTAGTGGTAATCATAACTGACTCCTCCCTATGCTGATTCTCCATCAGTCAACAAATTCTGATACCTGTCCCTTGTGTCCTTTCACTTTTTTGCTCTGAGTCTAATCACTGTTCTAGTTTGGGGCCTCATTATCTCTTGGTCAGAATCCTGAAACATTTGTTTAACTAGTCTTCTTGCCCCGAGGCTCTGCTCTCAGCAACCAGTCCTCTACTCTGCAACCCAGGTTAACCTTTAATGCAGCCTTCTCCCCCTGCTGGGAAAATAAGTGGTTTCCACTGTCCACAGAACAAGCAACATCCATTAATCTCTTGGTGTGCTTGTCCCCATTTATTTCATCTTTGTGATTTCTCTCAACATTTATTTATTTGATTTTTTTTTCCATTTTGAGTGCCTGCTAATATGTTAGATGTTGTGCTAGGGATAAAAGGAAGAACAATACCACATGGGGTCCCCCTTCTTGTAATCTTTACTGTCCACTGGGTGCAAGGCATATAATCAAATTATGCAAATATCTATAAAGAAACAAAGATCAGTGCTATGAGAGGGAAGAGCTCAGAGTTAGGAAAATCTGTACCCGACCTAGTCTTAGGACTCAGAAAGTTTCCTGAATTGATGTTGCTAAAAGAGAAATTAGGAGAATGAATTGAAGCAACTTTGCATGAGACTTCAGGCTACCTGCGACCTGCCATGAGTCTTCCTGGGCCTTTGCTCCAGACTTTCCCTACTTCACTTTATATTTGGTAAAACTTTCTGTTTAATTATCTTGCCCTTTTCTTTTGCTTTATGGAATATGCGCTATTCTAGATCCAACTCAAATATTATAGTCATTCCTCCGTCCCTGGAGGATAATGGGTTACAGGACCCCCGAAGATCCCCAAATCCTCAGATGCTCGAGTTGCTTGTGTGAAATGACGTAGTGTTTTCATATAACCCATGCATACCCTCCATATACCTTAAATCATCTCTAGATCATTTATAATACCTTATATAATATAAATACTATGTAAGTAGTTGCCAATGTATGACAAATTTAAGTCATGTGTTTTGGAACTTTCTGGAATTTTTTTCTCTGATATGTTTGATCTTTTGTTGGTTGACTCCCTGGATGCTGAATCTGTAGATGCAAAAGATTGACTGATCTTCCCTAGCATGACTTAAGCCTCATGTTCTTGAACCCAATGGCCTAGAAAATGAATAGTTTTCATCTCTCAGGTCCCACATCATTTTCTATGAATTAGTTATTGCTTGGCATTTTTCTCATTGTTACATATGCATTTGACTATATTTCTCTCTCAATATCTTGTGTCCTTTGTATTCAGAAGAGGAAGAACTTAGTGTATCCATTTGATCAAGTAAAACCTATCAGCAAATCAGAAGAGTGATTGTTTTATAGGTGCTGTCAATTTTATTGACTTTAAATAATAAGTATTTACAGATTGTCTCTTTCTGTTTTATAGAATCATTAATAAGAGAAGTTTCCTTTATAAGGAAGTAAAATATTTCAGTTATTGCTCTATGAAATTCATTTCCCTAGAGAGAAAGGAGAATGCATTTGATTCTTGGATATGTGTAGAAAAGGCAGAGCTGCCCAATAGAAATAGCCAAAGATATATGAGTTCTAATGCTAATTTTAATTTTTATAGTATTTGAGCAAATATTTTCACTTAAGAGCGACTCACTTCTCTCACTTGAAAAACAGAAGATATAAGTATTTCCCTTGCTTATTGATTGTAACAATTGAATAAGTAACGTGTAAACAATCTAGTTCAAACAATGTAAGTTCATAATTATCATAGCTCTCCTGCCTTCCCTCCCACTTTACTCTTATGTCTCATGACTTTGGCACTTTAGGTACCTTTGGCAGGTTATGTGTCCAAGGGCAAGTTCCTGAGAATGAAGGATCTATGCCTTATAATGGGCTCCCCTAGTGGCTCAGATGGTAAAGAATCTGCCTGCAATACAAGAGACATGGGTTCACTCTCTGGGTTGGGAAGATCCTCTGGAGAAGGGGATGGATACCCACTTCAGTATTCTTGCCATGAACAAAGGAGCCTGGCAAGCTCAGTCCATGGGGCTGCAAAGAGTCTGATACCACTGAATGAATAACATACATTATAACAGATCCTGGAAATCAGGAAGAGAAAACTTCAGCATTCACACAGTGACAGCCACTCCTTGACTCACTTAACAAACGTTGACCTAGCACTCTTTGTATGGCAACCAGTGGTTGAGCAGTGGAATAGTCTCACCCTAAGGGTATCATCACTTTCCATTTCCAGTGGGGTTTGGTGAAGCTACATGCAAGAACATTGGATTCTGAATGAAGCATGCCCATGAGTGAAAGTGCGGATGTTTAGCTATGGAGGCCCCAACCCAGCTGACTCCTGGATGACCAAGAGGCTTTTTCCTGTAGTCCAGCCATTGGGCACCTGCTGGTTATAGGCTGTGGCCAGAGGGGTCACCTGTGGCATATCACAGGCATAACAGTCAGGACTTTTCTCATTATTTAACTCTGAGCCAGTACAAGACTTGCAGCTCTGAAAGCTTGAATATAGAAGACAACATTTTTGGCAAAGTCTCTAAAGACAGGAAGATGATTAGCCAAAGACCTCATTGTATATATGGACAAAATAATACCATTTTTTTCTATGATGAAGAATATAAAACAACCAGCAAAGTTATGATGTAACTAGTTCTTTACAAAATCTTTTTTTCTGGAAAGCATCAACTTTTTCTTTCTTCATCTTTTTAAATGAATTGCAAAATGACAGCATATTTTCAGCATAGAAAACCAAATCAGGATTTGGAATGCCTGTATTCATAGAGAGAAATAAACCTTCAGTAAGAAGAATTAAAAGTAATTCTTTGTAATTTGCAAAATAAAGGAGATGGGGTTATTTAATTTGATTTGCTCCTCTATGTTTTTAAAAGTGTGCACTAGTCTAAAACAGCTGTGCTGCCTAATGCATTTATGGCTGATGTGGAGGGCTTGGATGTTTATTAATGATAGGAATTTGCAAGAAAGAGTGGTAGTTCTATATTGTGTTATTTAATATAATTATGAACTTTGCAATTTTAAAGCTCCTGCAAGCTACAGAACACAAAGGGATGTTGAGTGCTCTAAGGTCACCTGCTGTGTTCCATTGCAGTGACAGTTCTGCACCAGCACATAAAAGGCAAAAGCAAGAGATAATGTATTCATGGAGGCATCCTCCCTTAAAAACTTGTGGATATGGCTTAAGCTTATGTTTCCCAATTTCAAGAAAAGTATTTTAACTTTTAAGAAATGTAGTAAAATACTTATTAATAGGCATTATGTTACAGCTAGACTGACATGTAGCAGAATATGAATGATGAATTTATTGATCAAATAGTGTAGAGATATTGCCAGTGAAACTCTATGACTTTTTTGGAGAATAAAATACCACTTTTATATTTAAAAATTATTTTTTAATAAAAATAAGGCAAGGTAGGGGTCTAAATGAATTGATCTATTTTTGACAAAATAATCATTATTGCTATATCTTATAATTATTAATCTAAAAGAGTATAAAATGATCTCTGTTCAGTTCATGTTCACAAAATGCAATGATAGCAATGCAAATAAGACTGAGCATACTCTATGTTCCAGCCACTAAGCAGAACCATTCTGTGCCTGATATTGTTTAATGTAGTTTTAAATATTGTGGAATAATTGAGTGTAGTAAAATTTGATGTGTTTTGATAGCTATTCTCTAAAAGTTTTCTTCAAATGATTGCATTACGGACTCAGAAGGGAATGGGATAAAGAGGACTTGACCATTTCTGAGGTATATGAAAATATGGCATGGGGCAAGTTACACCAGATTTGAAGTTAGAAATCCCAGCTGGGCTATTTACCTGCCTGAATGCACTTCAGCTAGTTTCTTCTCTGTTTTCTTTAAAATGAGGATAAGAATATCAATATTTATTTATTTATTTTTAATTGAAAAATAATTGCTTTACAGAATTTTGTTTTCTGTCAAACCTCAACATGAGTCAGCCATAAATATTACATATATCCTCTCCCTTGTGAAACTCCCTCCCATCTTCCTTCCCATCTCACCCCTCTAGATTTCTACAGAGCCCGTGTTTGAGTTTCCTGAGCCACACAGCAAATTCTCATTGGCTATCTATCATACATATGGTAATGTAAGCTTCCATGTTACTCTTTCCATACATCTCACCCTCTTCTCCCCTCTCCCCATGTCCATAAGTCTATTCTCCATGTTTGTTTCTCCATTGCTGCCCTGTAAACAAATTCTTCAGTACCATTTTTCTAGATTCCATATATATGCGTTAGAATATGATATTTATCTTTCTGACTCATTTCATTCTGTATAATAGGTTCTAGGTTCATCCACCTCATCAGAACTGACTCAAATGTGTTCCTTTTTATGGCTGAGTAATATTCCATTGTGTATATGTACCGCTTCTTTATCCATTCATGTGTCGATGGACATCTAGGTTGCTTCATGTTCTAGCTATCGTAAATAGTGCTGCAGGGAACATTGGGTTACATGTGTCTTTTTCAGTTTTTATTTCCTCAGGCTAAATGCCTAGGAGTGGGATTGCTGGGCCATATGGTGGTTTTATTCCTAGCTTTTAAGGAGTCTCCATACCTTCCTCCATAGTAGCTGTATCAGTTTACATTCCCACCAGCAACTCAAGACTGTTTCCTTTTCTCCACAGCCTCTCCAGTATTTATTGTTTGTAGTCTTTTTGATGATAGGCATTCTGACTGGTGTGAGGTGCTATGTCATTATAGTTTCGATTTGCATTTCTTTAATAATGAGTGATGTTGAGCATCTTTTCATGTACTTGTTAGCAATGTATGTCTTCTATAGAGAAATGTCTCTTCAAGTCCTTCTCCTACTTTTTGATTGGGTTGCTTGCTTTTCTGGTATTGAGTTGTATAAACTGCTTGTATATTTTGGAAATTAATTCTTTATCAATTGTTTCCTTGCTATTATTTTCTCTCATTCTGAGGGATGTCTTTTCACCTTGCCTCTAGTTTCCTTTGCTGTGCAAAAGATTTTAAGTTTAATTAGGCCCCGTTTGTTTATTTTGCTTTTATTTCCATTACTCTAAGAGGTGAGTCATAGAAGACCTTGCTTTGATTTATGTCATCAAGTGTTCTCTGCCTATGTATTCCTCTAAAAGTTTGAAGTCTCTGGTCTTACATTTAAGTCCTTGATCCTTTTTGAGTTTATTTGTGTATGACATTAGGGGGTGATCAAATTGCATTCTTTTGCATGTAGCTGTCCAGTTTTCTCAGCACCATTTATTGAAGAGGCTATCTTTGCCCCATTGTATATTCTTGCCTCCTTTGTAAAAAATAAGGTACCCATAGGTACACGGGTTTATCTCTCGGTTCTCTCTCTTGTTCCATTGGTCTATATTTCTGTTTTTGTGCCAGTACCATGCTATCTTGATGACTGTAGTTTTGTAGTATACTCTGAAGTCACGAAGGTTAATTCCTCCATGTCCATCCTTCTTTCTCAAGACTGATTTGGCTATTCGGGGTCTTTTGTGTTTCCATAGGAACTGTGAATCTTTTTGTTCTAGTTCTGTGAAAAATGCCATTGGTAACGTGATAGGGATCACACTGAATCTGTAAGATGCATTTGGTAGTATAGTCATTTTCACCATTTGATTCTTCCTACCCAGGAAAATGAAATATCTCTCCATCAGTTTATGCCACCTTTGATTTCTTTCATTAGTGTCTTATAATTTTCTGTGTACAGTTCTTTTGTCTCCTTAGGTAAGTTTATTGCTAAATATTTAATTCTTTTTGTTGAAATGGTGAATGGGATTGAGTCCTTAATTTCTCTTTCTGATTTTTCATTGTTAGTATATAGAAATGCAAGTGATTTCTGTGTATTGATTTTGTATTCTGCGACACTGCTAAATTCACTGATTAGCTCTAGTAATTTTTTGATACTGTCTTTACGGTTTTCTATGTACAGTACCATGGCATCTGCAAACAGTGAGAGCTTTACTTTTTCTTCTCTGATCTGGATTTCTTTTGTTTCTTTTTCTTCTCTGATTGCTGCAGCTAGGACTTCCAGAACTATGTTGAACAATGTTTGGGAAAGTGGACATCCTTGTCTTGTTTATGATCTTAGGGGTAATGCTTTCAGTTTCTCACCATTGAGAACAATGTTTGCTGTAGGCTTATCATATGTTGAGGTAGGTTCCTTTTACACCCATTTTTTGAAGAGTTTTAATCATAAATGGGTGCTGAATTTTGTCAAAGGCTTTTTCTGCATCTATTGAGATTATCATATGGTTTTTATCTTTTGATTTGTTAATATGGTATATCACATTGATTATTTGCATACACTGAAGAATCCTTGCATCCCTAAAGCAACTCAAACTTGATCATGGTGTATGAGCTTTTTGATGTGTTGCTGGATTCTGTTTGCTAAAATTTTGTTGAGGATTTTTGCACCTATGTTCATCAGTGATTTTGGCCTATAGTTTTCTTTTTTTGTGTTTTCTTTGTCTGGTTTTGGTATCAGAGTGATGGTGGCCTTGTAGAATGAGTTTGGAAGTGTTCCTTCCTCAGCAATTTTCTGAAAAACTTTTAGAAGAATAGGCATTATCTCTTCTCTCAATGTTTGCTAAAATTCTCCTGTGAAACTATCTGGTCCTGGGCTTTTGTTTTTTGGGAGAATTTTTATGACAGTTTCAATTTCAGTCCTTATGATTGGGTTGTTCATGATTTCTTTTTCTTCCTGGTTCAATCTTGGAAGGTTAAACTTTTCTAAGAATCTGTCCATTTCTTCCAAGTTATCCATTTTATTCTCATATAGTTGTTCACAACAGTCTTTATAATACTTTGTATTTCTGCAGTGTCTGTTTTAACTGCTCCTTTTTCTAATTTTGTTGATTTGATTCTTCTCTTTTTTTCTTGATGAATCTGGCTAAAGTTTTGTCAGTTTTGTTTATCTTCTCATAGAATCAGCTTTTAGTTTTATTAATCTTTACTATTGTTTCTTTCATTTCTTTTTCATGTATTTCTCTTTGGATCTTTATGATTTCTTTCCTTCTACTAATTTTATTTTGTTGTTCTTGTTCTTGTTCCAGTTGTTTTAGTTGTAAAGTTAGATTGTCTATTCAATGTTTTCTTGTTTCTTGAGGTAGGATTGTATTGGTATAAACTTCCCTCTTAGAACTGCTTTTGTTGCATCCCATGGGTTTTGAGTTGTCATGTTCCATTGTTTCTAGAAAATTTTTGATTTCCTTTTTGATTTCTTCAGTAACCTTGGTTATTTAGTTATTTAGAAACGTATTGTTTAATCCCTGGATGTTTTTCTTTTTTACAGTTTATTTCCTTGTAATTTATATCTAGTCTCGAGCATTGTGGTCAAAGAAGATGCTTGATATGATTCCAATTTTCTTAAATTTCCTGAGGTTTGATTTGTGACCCGAGATGTGGTCTATCCTGGGGAATGTTCTGTGTGCACTTGAGAAGGTGTATTCTTCTGCAGTTGGATGGAATGTCCTGAAGATATCAATGAGACCATCTCATCTAATGTATCATTTAAGACTTGTGTTTCCTTAGGAATTTTCTGCTTTGATGATCTGTCCTTTGGTGTGAGTGGGGTGTTAAAGTATCCTACTATCATTGTGTTACTGTCAATTCCTCCTTTTATGTCTGTTAGTGTTTGTCTTATGAACTGAGGTGTTCCTATATTGGGTGCATAGATATTTACAATTCTTTTGTCTTCCTGTTGGATTGATCCCTTGATCATTGCATAGTGTCCTTCCTTTTCTCTTGTAATGTTCTCAATTTTAAGGTATTTCGTCTGATATAAGGATTGCTACTCCAGCTTTCTTTTGCTTCCCATTTGCTTGGAATATATTTTTCCATCCTCTCACTTTCAGTCTATATGTGACTTTAGGTCTGAAGTGGGTTTCTTGTAGGCAGCATATATATGGGTCTTATTTTTGTATCCATTCAGCCAGTCTGTGTCTTGTGGTTAGAGTGTTTAATCCATTTACATTTAAAGTAATTATTCATATATATGTTCCTATTGCCATTTTCTTAATTGTTTGGGGTTGATGTTGTAGATCTTTTTCTTCTCTTGCATTTCTTGACTATATATGACCTTTTAACATTTGTTGTAAAGCTGGTTTGTTGGTACTGAATTCTCTTAACTTTTTCTTGTCTGAAAATCTTTTTATTTCTCCATCAATTTTGAATGAGACCCTTGCTGGGTACAGTAATCTTGTTTTTTTTTTTTTTTTTCCCCCCTTTCATTACTTTAAATATATCCTGCCATTCTCTTTTGGCCTGCAGAGTTTCTGCTAAACTGTCAGCTGTTAAACATATGGGGTTTCCCTTGTATGCTACTTTTTGCTTTTCCCTTGCTGGTTTTAACATTATTTCTTTGTGTTTAGTCTTTGTTAGTTTGATTAGTGTGTCTTGGCGTGTTTCTCCTTTGGTTTACCCTGTATGGGACTCCGTGCTTCTTGAACTTGATTCACTGTTTCCTTTTCCATGTTGGGAAAATTTCAACTATAATCTCTTCAATAATTTTCTCATACCTTTTCTTTTTCTCTTCTTCTGGAACCCTTATATTTGAATGTTGATGCATTTGATCTCTGAGACGATCCTCAGTTCTTTTCATTCTTTTTACTTTATTCTGCTCTTCAGAAGTTATTTATACCATTTTATCTTCCATCTCACTGATTCATTGTTCTGTTTCAGATATTCTGCTATTGATTCCTTCTAGAGTATTTTTAGGACTTCCCTGGTGGCTCGGATGGTAAAGCATCTGTCTACAATGTGGGAGACCCGGGTTCAATCCCTGGGTTGGGAAGATCCCCTGGAGAAGGAAATGGCAATCCACTCCAGTACTGTTTCCTGGAAAATCCCATGGGCAGAGGAGCCTGGTAGGCTACAGTCCATGGGGTCCCAAAGAGTCAGACATGAGTGAGCGACTTCGCTTTCACTTTCAGCGTATTTTTAAATTAAGTAATTGTGTTGTTTGTCTCTGTATGTTTATTCTTAAATTCTTCTAGGTCTTGGTTAATTGATTCTTGCATTTCCTGCATTTTGTTCTCAAGGTTTTTGATCATCTTTACTATAATTATTCTGAATTCTTTTCCAAGTAGTTTGCCTATTTCCTCTTCATTTATTTGGATTTCTGTGTTTCTAGTTTGTTCCTTCATTTGTGTAGTATTTTTCTGCCTTTTCTGTTTGAGGTCTCCTTTTCCCAGGCTTCAAGTTTGAATTCTTTCTTCCTTTTGGTTTCTGCCCTCCTAAGCTTGGTCCAGTGGTTTGTGTAAGCTTTGTACAGGGTGAGATTTGTGCTAAGTTTGTTTGTTTGTTTTTTCTCTGATGGTCAAGGCTGAGCAAGGCCATAATCCTGTCTGCTGATGATTGGGTTTGTATTTTTGTTTTGTTTGTTGTTTACATGAGACATCCTGCACAGGGTGCTTTGGGTGGTTGGGTGATGCTGGGTCTTATATTCAAGTGGTTTCCTTTGTGTGGAGTTCTTATTATTTGATACTCCCCAGGGTTAGTTCTCTGGTTATCTAGGGTCTCAGAGCCAGTGCTCCCACTCCAAAGGCTCATGGCTTCATTTCTGAATATCTGTCTCACAGGATGGTGATCTCCTTGAAAACAAGAGTTAGTTCTTAGTCAAGTTACATTTTCATCACCTGTTGTTTGGCATAGATGCTTCCAGCTGTACCTTGAGAGATATGCCGCTGTCAACAAACCAGAAGCAGGTCTCAAGAATATCTGTATTTTAAGCATGTAGTAAGGATTGAAAAAGAAAGTTTATAAAAACAGTTTGTGAATCACCTTATATTTGAGAGCAAGGCTGAGCTTTTAGTCAGAGTTCTTCTTGACCAACAAGATATCGATGAAATTGAAATCAGCTTCATTTTCAGCATCAGAATTCAGTGAGATGTGCAATGTCCTGTGTCCTAATATGTATCTACTTATAGATGCATATTTATACAGAATACATACATACCTTTATATTTATTTATTTTAAAAATATCAAGGCTTATGTTTTCATGGTAATTTCTATTCTATTTCCCCCAGCTCTATTGAGATATAATTGATATATAACCTTCTATAAGTTTAGATATATAATGTGATGATTTGATACACACATGCTTACCCAAATAAGATTAGTTAGCACATTTTTCACCTCCTGTAGTTATCACTTTGTCCTTGTGTTGGTGATGGTGAGAACATTAACACACTACACTCATAGCTGTTTTCATGTACACAAAATAGCAGTCAGCATGCTATATATTAGATTGCCAGAACTTATTTATCTTACAAATAAAAGTTTGTACCTTTTGCCCCTACCACACAGCCCTTGGAAACCACAATTTTACTCTCTATTTCTTTGAGTTCACTGTTTTTAGATTCCACATGCATGTGAGATGATATAATTTTTGGCTTTCTCTCTGACTCATTTCACTAGCATAATGCCATAAAAGTCCATCCATGTTTCCATGTTGTTGAAAGTGGCAGAGTTTTTCTTCTTTTAATGGCTGAATAATATTTGTGCATATATATCTACATGTGATTATGTATATATATATGCATACACATATATGGGTATAATCTTTATTTATATTTTATATCACATTTTCTTTATCCATTCATCTATCAGTAAACACTTAGGCATGTCCATGTAATGTCTAATATGAATAATGCTACAATGAAGTGGGGCTCGTATATCTCTTTGAGATCATAATTTCATCTTTTTGGATATATACCCAAATTGCTTTATCACTGTAATCATTATCTTTTCAATTTTGCAGGAAACTTCCATACTCTTTTTTATAGTGGCTGTACCAGTTTACATTTCCACCAATGGTGCACAGGGTTTCCTTTATGGCCTTGCAGACACTATTTGTTATCTTTTGAATGATAACCATTCCAATAACTGAAAGTTGATATCTTATTATGGTTTGATTTGAGTTTACCTGATGGTAGTGATTTTAATCACATTTTCATGTACCTGTTTGCCATTTGTACATCTTCTCAGGAAAAATGTTAATTCAGATTCTCTAATAAGTTTAAATTGTTCGTTTCTATAGACATAATGAGTACCATATATACTTTAGATATTAATGCATATAAGATAATATGCTTTACCAACATTTTCTCCCATTCTGTAGGTTGCCTTTTAGTTATTTAAATTTTAATTTGATTGTTCCTTTGGTTGTGCAGAAGCTATAGTTTGAGGTAGTTACACTTGATATTTGCTTTTGTTGCTTGTCGTTTTGGTCATCATATCAAAAAATCTATTGTCAAAAGAAAAGTCAGCGAGTTTTTCTCTATGTTTTCTTCTAGATATTTTATATTTTCAGGTCTTACATTTGAGTCCTTAGGCCATTTTCTGTTGTTGTTTTTTTTTTTTTTTCTTTTGAGTTATGTAAGATAGGGGTCCGTTGTCTTTCTTTTGTATGTGAGCATTCAATTTTCCCAACAACATTTACTGATGAAGCTGTCCTTTACCCATTGGGTAGTATTGGCTTTTTTTTTTTTTTCAAATATGTGAGCTTGTTTCTGGGCTCACTATTCTGTTCCACTAGTCTACGTGTAATTAATATTTCCATACCAGTATACCATACTGTTTTATTACTTTGTAATACAGTTTGAGATCAGGGAGAATGATGCTTCCAACTTGGTTCTTCTCAAGAGACTGTTGGCTATCTGGGGTCTTTCTTTCTTTCTTTTTTTTCAGCAAGATAATGTCTCTCTCTGCTTTTTATTATTATTATTTTTGCTTTTTCCATCTTTTTTATGTTTATTTATTTATTTTACTTTACAATATTGTATTGGTTTTGCCATACATTGACTTGAATCCGCCATGGGTGTACATGTGTTCCCCATCCTGAACCCCCCTCTCACCTCCCTCCTCATCCCATCCCTCTGGGTCATCCCAGTGCATCAGCCCCAAGCACCCTGTATCATGCATCGAACCTGGACTGGTGATTTGTTTCACATATGATAATTTACATGTTTCAATGCCATTCTCCCATATCATTCCACCCTCGCCCCCTCCCACAGAGTCCATAAGACTGTTCTATACATGTGTGTCTCTTTTGCTGTCTCACATACAGTGTTATCATTACCATCTTTCTAAATTCCATACATATGCATTAGACGAGTTGACTCATTGGAAAAGACTCTGATGTTGGGAGGGATTGGGGGTAGGAGGAGAAGGGGATGACAGAGGATGAGATGGCTGGATGGCATCACCGACTCGATGGACATGAGTTTGAGTGAACTCTTGGAGTTGGTGATGAACAGGGAGGCCTGGCATGCTGCAATTCATGGGGTCGCAAAGAGTCAGACACGACTGAGCAACTGAACTGAACTGAACTGAACTGACACTGAATTGGTGTTTTTCTTCCTGGCTTACTTCACTCTGTGTAATAGGCCCCATTTTCATCCACCTCATTAGAACTGATTCAAATGCATTATTTTTAATGGCTGAGTAATACTCCATTGTGTATATGTACCACAGCTTTCTTATCCATTTGTCTGCTTATGGATCTAGGTTGCTTCCATGTCCTGGCTATTATCAGTAGTGCTGTGATGAACTTTGGGGTACACGTGTCTCTTTGAATTCTGGTTTCCTTGGCGTGTATGCCCAGCAGTGGGATTGCTGGGTTGTATGGCAGTTCTATTTCCAGTTTTTTAAGGAATCTCCACACTGTTCTCTGTAGTGACTGTACTAGTTTGCATTCCCACCAACAGTGTAAGAGGGTTCCCTTTTCTCCACACCCTCTCCAGCATTTATTGCTTGTAGACTTTTGGATAGCAACCATTCTGAAATGGTACCTCTTTGTGGTTTTGATTTGCATTTCTCTGATAATGAGTAATGTTGAGCATCTTTTCATGTATTTGTTAACCATCTGTATGTCTTCTTTTGAGAAATGTCTGTTTAGTTCTTTGGCCCGCTTTTTTATTGGGTCTTTTATTTTCTGGAATTGAGCTGCAGGAGTTGCTTTATATTTTTGAGATTAATTCTTTGTCCATTGCTTTATTTGCTATTATTTTCTCCCATTCTGAAGGCTGTCATTTCACCTTGCTTATAGTTTCCTTTGTTGTGCAGAAACTTTTAATTTTAATTAGGTCCCATTTGTTTATTTTTGCTTTTATTTCCAATATTCTGGGAGATGAGTCATAGAGAATCCTGCTGTAGTTTATGTCGGAGAGTGTTTTGCCTATATTTTCCTCCAGGAGTTTAATAGTTTCTGGTCTTACGTTTAGATCTTTAATCCATTTTGAGTTTATTTTTGTGTATGGTGTTAGAAAGTGTTCTAGTTTCATTCTTTTACAAGTGGTTGACCAGTTTTCCCAGCACCACTTGTTAAAGATATTGTCTTTTCTCCATTGTATATTCTTTCCTCCTTTGTCAAAAATTAGGTGTCCATAGGTGCATAGATTTATCTCTGGGCTTTCTATTTTGTTCTACTGATCTATATTTCTGTCTTTGTGCCAGTACCATACAATCTTGATGACTGTGGCTTTGTAGTAGAGCCTGAAGTTAGGCAGGTTGATTCCTCCAGTTCCATTCTTCTTTCTCAAGATTGTAACTTGTTAATATTTAATATAGAACGATGTCTCTTAACAATTTTTTTTTCTTCTTGAGTTTAAATTTTTTTTAAGTGTAAGCCCATAGTATAGATCATGACTGAGTATTTACTGGTCTCTTTGAAATAATGAATTTTCAAAATGATAATGATTAATCTTTACAAATAGCCTGGGACATGCAAATATTGATTCCAAAGGAAGAAATAATAAAAAGTCCTGGTCATACCATAGCAGTGGTATAGCAGTGTATTCCCCATATGTGTGCTGGAACACCTATTCCAATACCATTCATAGAAAAATTGGGCAATTTTCTTAACTTTCTTGGCTTTGGAGGCCAGCACAATAAGAGTTAGAAAACCACTTGTTATACATCCATTATGTGTTATGTTTCATGGGTAATTCAAATGACAATAGTTATGGGAAGTAGGTTATCATTTTATAAATGAGGAAATGGAGGTTCAAAAAGCTAGGAAATTTTGCTCAAATTTCACCTCAAGATGTAAAACCAGAGCAATCAGATTCCAAACCCTAAAATGCCACCACTATGCTTTGCTTAGAAGATGGAACACAGGGAGGGAACTTAGTATTATGGTCTGTTTTGCAGAAAGGAAATACTAGGCAATAACTTCCATTTGTTGTGTTTAAACTTTTAAAAAGATAAAAATCATGTTTTGGCTTTTATTTTTTAAATCAAATATTTCTGAATGGTCTCTGTGTGAATTACAAAATCCCTTCTCCTCTACCTTCTTCCTTCAAGTCTTTACTTTGTGCCTAGATGTTAACCAGATAAATGAGAACAGAGTATTTCATACAGAAATATGAGTGTGTGTAAATGTTCTGAGATCTGAGATGGGGGTAGTGGTGGTACATGGTGGCACAAAAGACTAAAAAAATTTAATATAGCAGAATGAATTCTCCAGAGAGCAGAATCTGATTAAAATGTAGGATATTAGTTAGAAAATGTGCCTTTGTGTTTAATATCTGGGGATGGGAATGGGAAAGAAGCAGAATCAGGCAGAAGGAGAAGCCAAGCTGACCTTATGGGAACCACAGAGTTTAAATGGCTGACTAGAGGATGCTTCTGGCTTAAATGACAAGTCTTAAAACCCCTACTTTTACCAGTCACTGAATGTAGGGTGTTCTGGGGAGGGTGCTATCTTGGGCATACTCTTGAGCTGAGGCAGTCAATCTCTGATAGGACTGATGGATGAACCTATTTGATAAGCATTTCCAACAAATCCTCTTTTGCAACAGGATCTAAATAGAGGACATTATATCCATCTATCCATCACAGGCGTTATGCCAAAAGCCCATAGGGCAAAGTTTCTCAATTTTGACATTTTGAAAAACTTCTCCTTCTCCTCTTCCTTATTATCATCATTACTGTTGTTATTGTTTTCTAGAGGCTTTCCTGTGCTTTGTGGGATGCTTAGCAGCATCCCTGGCCTCTACTTCTTAGATGGGGTTAGTGAATGTCACACACCAGTTGTTACAATAAAATAAAAGTCTCCTGACATTGCTAAACATCCTTTGGGAGGAGGCAAGTCACTGCTCATTTAACAGAAATGTGTAGGACAGACTTGATGAAGTAGGTAAGAACCAGATTATGCAAGGTTATACAGGCCAGATTAAGATTTTTTTGTCCTTATTCTAAGAACCCGAGAAAGAGAATGAAGAGTTTTTAAGAAAAGGGCAAGAAGATTAGATTTATGTTGCAAGTATAAGTGAAGCTGCAAAGTAGAGAACAGAGTAAATGCCAGGAACATCATTAGGAGAGGGGGCTTTTGGTGAAGGTATAATAGTCATCTGCAGGAAGAGTCTGGTTTAAATGCAAAACTGAAGATAGAATTGAGAGATAATTTGGCTGTGTATAAGTAAAGAGTCTGAAGGAAAAACAGGTGTCAAATATGAATCCTCAGTTTTGCCTCGCATGAACAAGTAGAGAATAAGGACATTTACTGATGCATGAGACAGAAAGAAAACCAAATGTGGATGATGAAGACCATGTTGTTTTGAATGACTTCTCTATAATTTAAGTTTGAGTATCAGGAAGACATTTGGATAAATATCTAGAGTTCAGAGGAGACACTGAGATTGAAATGGCATAGTGAAATTTTAACATTTACTCATTTAAAATGTAGAAGTGAAATTGAATAGGAAAATTTCTGAATCCTCAAAAAGTTGTAGTCATAACCAGTAACTTTCCCCATAGCAGTTCAAGTTTCTTTCCAGACTCTTGCTGTCAGGTTTGCCATAAACATTGATGAGGTTGTCAAATATTTAAAATATTTATCCAGAGTTATTCATTACTGGAGTAACAACACAAAGCACACTGCATGCATATGCATGTAGATACGCAGGCTCACACACACACATACACACATTTAGTTGCTAAGTCATGTCTGATTCTGCAACTGCAACCCCATGTCCTGTAGCCCATCAGGCTTCTCTGTCTGTGGGATTTCCTAGGCAAGAATACTGGAGTGAGTTTCCATTTTTTTCTCCAGGAGATCTTCCTGACCCAGGTATCAAACTCCTGCATTGGCAGGTGAATTCTTTATCAGAGTCTCCAGGGAAGCCCCATATATGGTATATGACAAGTAAAAAAAGTACAGATTAACAAAATCAGTAAATCTTGGGTTTTATTACAGGCAGGAATATATACCTAGTGATTATCATAAGGTGGAATTATTGGCTACATTGTTCATGCAGAATTCTTCAGAACACTAGTGAATCCTGGAAAAGTGTCAAATATTTCCAGTATTTAATATGCCTCTTTAAACAGTAAAATAGTCATTTATTTCCTGTCTGCAACAGAAAATTATAATATGAAAAAAATCCTGGCAAGAATAGGAAACGAAGACAGTTAAAAAACATAACTTATTGAAAAATGGAAGTGCTTTGCTTTTTCTGAAGGATTGCAGTTGGCAGAGAGCTGGCTTCTATATGCAAAACTGAAGGCTTCCTGTCTGACAACAGGACCGGGTAGGTCAACGCCAGAAACAGTGCTCCAGCCAAATGTACCCAAGACTTATCCAAATGATGGGATTTGCTTATCCATGTCTCAGGGTTCCCCCATGCCTATTTTCTCATTTTACACCTATTCTCAGCTCTCTGGCAGCCTGTGGTATCTCTGGCAATGTTATTCTCAAGGCTAAGGAGTATAATTGACCATGAAGGTCAAAATAATTTTATGAGATATATATATATATATTTATATTTATATTTATATGTACTGGAAATTCTTGAACAAACTCAACCACTAGCTGGCTGTTATAGCTAAAGACTATTTCTCCAGAGATTTAATCACCGGAAGCATATTAATAAAATACAATTTAAAAACCTCAAAACTAGTAACAGGAAAATAGTAAAGTAAAATAAATATTTTAAAATTATATTGATAATAAGGATATTCTTAAGCTGAGTGTTTTATAAAGAAAAAGGATGTGAATATTTCATTCATAATCAGGAAAAGGAATAACTCAATGATCTCAAGGAAAGAGGTTAATAGAGGAGCTCTACTTTCTACAGTATATTTTCATCTGTGAACAGCCAGAAATAACTAAGAATATTCCTTCACTTAGACATTGCTGTCAATCAGATGGCATGTTGAAAGCGGCAAAACCCCTACTGTTGCAGAAAATTTACTCATCGTTCTATTCCTTTATCATCACTTTAACAGACCCTTACTGTGAAGCATGTTTCATATAATCGTGATGTGTTTGACCAGATCCTAAACTTAGAATGTATCACTTTTTATCTTCATCATAAATCTATGGGAATAATGGCGGAAAGATGAATAATGATCATATATTCAAATGAATCACTTAGTTACCAACTCTGTTGGGTCCCATTTATGATACTTTCATATTTCAGAGAGCTTGTGGTAAACTGATTTGCTAGTAACAATGATAGTTTTCTGTCATTTTGTAGTATGTACACCCTATGAACAACCCAATATACCTATTTCAACCCAATATACCTATTTTTCAATATACCTATATTTCAATCCAACATACCTATTTCAACCAATCCAGTGAAAACCAAAGAATATGATTCTTTTGGAAGGTAAATTCTGAATTGAGCAAATCATAAAAGTGATACTTACTAGTTCAGTTCAGTTCAGTCACTCAGTCGTGTCTGACTCTTTGCAACCCCATGAACTGCAGCACGCAAGGCCTCCTTGTTCATCACCAACTCCCGGAGAACACTCAAACTCACGTCCATCGAGTCAGTGATGCCATCCAGCCATCTCATCCTCTGTTGTCCCTTTCTCCTCCTGCCCCCAATCCCTCCCAGCCTCTGAGTCTTTTCCAATGAGTCAACTCTTCACATGAGGTGGACAAAGTACTGGAGCTTCAGCTTTAGCAACATTCCTTCCAAAGAAATCCCAGGGCTGATCTCCTTCAGAATGGACTGGCTGGATCTCCTTGCACTCCAAGGGACTCTCAAGAGTCTTCTCCAACACCACAGTTCAAAAGCATCAATTCTTCGGCACTCAGCCTTCTTCACAGTCCAACTCTCACATCCATACATGACCGCAGGAAAAACCATAGCCTTGACTAGATGAACTTTAGTCGGCAAAGTGATGTCTCTGCTTTTGAATATGCTATCCAGGTTGGTCATAACTGTCCTTCCAAGGAGTAAGCGTCTTTTAATTTCATGGCTGCAATCACCATGTGCAGTGATTTTGGAACCCAAAAAAATAAAGTCTGACCCTGTTTCCACTGTTTCCCCATCTATTTCCCATGGAGTGATGGGACCTGATGCCATGATCTTTGTTTTCTGAATGTTGAGCTTTAAGCCAACTTTTTCACTCTCCTCTTTCACTTTCATCAAGAGGCTTTTTAGTTCCTCTTCACTTTCTGCCATAAGAGTGGTGTCATCTGCATATCTGAGGTTATTGATATTTCTCCCGGCAATCTTGATTCCAGCTTGTGTTTCCTCCAGTCCAGTGTTTCTCATGATGTACTCTGCATAGAAGTTAAATAAGCAGGGTGACAATATACAGCCTTGACGTAATCCTTTTCCTATTTGGAACCAGTCGGTTGTTCCATGTCTAGTTCTAACTGGTGCTTCCTGACCTGCATACAGATTTCTCAAGAGGCAGGTTAGGTGGTCTGGTATTCCCATCTCTCTCAGAATTTTCCACAGTTTATTGTGATCCACAGAGTCAAAGGCTTTGGCAAAGTCAATAAAGCAGAAATAGATGTTTTTCTGGAACTCTCTTGCTTTTTCCATGATCCAGCGGGTGTTGGCAGTTTGATCTCTGGTTCCTCTGCCTTTTCAAAAACCAGCTTGAACATCAGGAAGTTCACGGTTCATGTATTGTTGAAGCCTGGCTTGGAGAATTTTGAGCATTATTTTACTAGCGTGTGAGATGAGTGCAATTGTGTGGTAGTTTGAGTATTCTTTGGCATTGCCTTTCTTTGGGATTGGAATGAAAACTGACCTTTTCCAGTCCTGTGGCCACTGCAGAGTTTTGCAAATTTGCTGGCATATTGAGTGCAGCACTTTCACAGCATCATCTTTCAGGATTTGAAATAGCTCCACTGGAATTCTATCACCTTCACTAGCTTTGTTCAAAGTGATGATTTCTAAGGCCCACTTGACCTCACATTCCAGGATGTCTGGCTCTAGATGAGTGATCACACCATCGTGATTATCCGGGTCATGAAGATCTTTTTTGTACAGTTCTTCTGTGTATTCTTGCCACCTCTTCTTAATATCTTTTGCTTCTGTTAGGTCCATACCATTTCTGTCCTTTATCGAGCCCATCTTTGCCTGAAATGTTCCCTTGGTATCTCTAATTTTCTTGAAGAGATCTCTAGTCTTTCCCATTCTGTTCTTTTCCTCTATTTCTTTGCATTGATCGCTGAAGAAGGCTTTCTTATCTCTTCTTGCTATTCTTTGGAACTCTGCATTCAGATGCTTTTATCTTTACTTTTCTCCTTTGCTTTTTGCTTCCCTTATTTTCACAGCTATTTGTAAGGCCTCCCCAGACAGCCATTTTGCTTTCTTGCATTTCTTTTCCATGGAGATGGTCTTGATCCCTGTCTCCTGTACAATGTCACAAACCTCATTTATTCCTACTAAGTAACTTATTAGTTACTTAGTTACTTATTAGTTACTTAGTAGTTATTAGCCCACTTATTAGTTACTTAGTAGAAATAAAGTAAATGAAAAATGCATAGTATTATGTTCATCATTTCTAATGTTAGAGCTTCGTGATGTAACCTTTGGTATATTTGATGGATGGGTGGATTAGACATCTAGAAAATGGAATATTACCTTTGTGATTCTGCATATGTTAGATTAGGTAATTTGAACTTAACTTCTCACTGAAGATAACTAAAATAACTGGACAAAATAATGTTTAAACATCTTAAAAATATCAAGTGATAATAAAATTATGAGGTTAGACTGGGCTTAATCTAGATGAAAATGAAAGTCTAGCAAAATTATTCAGTCATTCTAGTCACTTTTTACCTAGGGGTAGGATTATCACATATAATACAGGATGTACAGTTACACTTGAATTTCAGATAAGCAGGATAAACAGTGATTCTTTGA
Source organism: Capra hircus (assembly GCF_001704415.2). Taxonomy (NCBI): domain Eukaryota; kingdom Metazoa; phylum Chordata; class Mammalia; order Artiodactyla; family Bovidae; genus Capra; species Capra hircus. The sequence continues at coordinate 22,629,106 of NC_030835.1, forward strand.
AATATAAGTATCTCCCAAATATTCCATGGGGAGTACTCACACTAAAAAAATTCAATATTTGACTGAAACGTAAAAGTAACCAGGAATTTCAAATTTTAAATTTCTAAGCATGCCAACTCTAACCTAAAGTCATTTGAAATTCTGTAAAGGCAATGAGAGACTGAGCAGAATCTTCAAAAATACCTCAAGAATATGGAACAAAAGTCAAAGTCAGGAAGTGCCAAAGGACTGGGACCTTGAAGAACTATATATGGGAATAAAAATGAAACAAAATTAAACCATCCCCTACATAGATGGGGGGCTATTTTAAAGTTATGTGGATAGCCAGAAAACATTCTCAGTCCCTAAGATTGTACTAAATCAGTCCTGGGTCATCCTGGGTCTCAAATTATTTAAACAAATATTGTTCAAATAAAGTTCTCAACACATATCAAAGAACATAGCACACATAGGACTAAAATTACACGAACAAAGACATATTACAGGAAAAAAAATAAAGAAGTAGAAAAATGACTGTAACCAGACAAGGGACCCAAGTTGCACTGCTTGCCACTTGAAAGGTCAATATTTGAAGGACAAGTGTTGATGGAAAGGAAAAGTTGTTTTATTCTAGAGGTCAGCAATGTGGGAAGATGGAGAAGTAATGTCCTAAGGCCATCTCCAAGTTGCTGATTAGGAAGCAAAATTTTTAAAGGCAGTGTGAGGGAGGGGGGCTGCAGAGTGCATGTTCAGCTTGTGCTCAGTTCCCGGATGGCCGGCATCAGGGTGAGGTTTCGAGCCTCTCTAATCATTTGATTTCAACCGGTCTTGGGTCAGCTATTTTCATCTGGCGGGTGTCTGCTTTCTGTAAAAACAGCTTTAAAAATATGTTTCAGACATTTATCTATAACTTTTAGGGATCTGGGAGTTCAAAGACTGTTACGTGGCTAGTTATAGTCTAAATTCTTACCAGTTTCCTGGCCCAATAAGTATTATTTATTTCTACATCTTTACATTTTATAGTCATTAACTCTTGAGTCAGCCCTTTGAGATTCAAGGGAAGCCTAGAAGACTAAAGCAAAAACCTCTTAATTTAAAGAGTATGAACACAGGGGCTTGTATGCTGTTTTGATTCTCCTTTTTGTGATACCCCTCAATATTGAGAGGAAAGGGTATTGGGGAGAAAGGGAATATTTTGGGTAGAGAGGTTTTTCTTGTTTTTGTTTAAACTTCCACCTTTTTCTTTTTTACTATTACTTTTTAATTTTTTTACTTTCATTGCAGAACTCTTTCCATTTTGTTATTTCTTTGTTTTGTTTCTTTGTCCGCACTGCTTGGCATGCTGAACTTCCCTGACCAGGGATTGAACCCCAGCTCCCTGCAGTGGAAGCCCAGTCTTAACCACTGTAACACCAGGAAAGTCCCGAGAGAGTTAATCATAAACTCAGCAGGGGAAATCAGTTTTAGAGGGACTCGACCTCATGTAGACACCAGAAATATAAGGAAAATAGGAAAGCAAAGAGGAAGAAAGAAAGAAGTCTATGCTTTTATGTACAGTGGGATTTAAAAAAATTAAATATGAGAACTATAACTTATAGAAAGTGATATACTACATTTTAAAAAACCAAATAGAAATGTTGGAAATAAAAAATAAAATATTAATAGCTGAAGTCATGAGCTCAGTGAATGGGTTAAATAATATTATGTGCAGGTAAACATGGCACCGGGAAATAGGCCACACAGTACTGCCCAGAATGTATACAAAGAGGCAAAGGATTGAAATGCAAAAGGAAGAGTAACAGCTGTTAAAAAGAGAAGATGAAGGTCTAACATACTTATTGTTGAAGTCTCAGAATGAGAGTAAAGAATGAACATTAAAAAAGATTTTGGCTGAGAATTACATCAAACCAATAATATAGATTTAAAAATCCTAAAAGATTTAAAGATGGATAAATATAAATGTATCCTTATCTCAATACTTGAAAGAAAAGTGTTAGTCACTCTTGTCACGTCCAACTCTTTATGAGCCCATAGACTGTAACCTGCTGGCTGCTCTGTCCATGGGATTATCCAGGCAAGAATACTGGAGTGGTTTGCCACGTCTCCTCCAGGGGATCTTCCCAACTCAAGGACTGAACCCCAGTCTCTTGCATTCCAGGCAGATTCTTTACCTCATGCACTTAAATTATGTGTCCTCAAATCATTAAGTTAAAATTTATAAAACCATTAGAAGAAAATAGAAACATTTACAAGTGTATTGTCTGATTCTCTTCCTCAGTTTTAACTGAAATATTTATATGCAGCACTGTAAAAATTTAAATTATACAGCATTATGATTTGACTTACATCATGAAATGACCACAACAATACATTTAGTGAACATCCATCATCTCATAAAAATACAAATTTAAAGAAATAGGAGAAAGTTTTTTCGTTGTGATGAGAACTCTTAGGTTTTACTCTCTTAACAACTTTCATATATAACATACAGCAGCGTTAATTATATTTATAATGTTCTACTTTGCATCCCTAATACCTATTTATCTTGTAACTCGAACTTTGTACCTTTTGACTGAATTCATCTAATTCTTTCTTTCCCCATCCCTTGCATTTGGTATCCACAAATCTGATCTCTTTTTCCATGAGTCTATTTGTTTTTGAAGCATTACTCACCTACATCACTATGTTAGTTTCTGTTACACAACATAGTAATTTGATATTTCTTTATATTTCAAAATGATCACCATGATAAGTCTAGTTATCATCTGTCATACAAATACATTACATAATTACTGTTTCTATTCTCTACATTGTACATTTCATACCAATGACTCATTTATTTTGCAGCTCTAAGTTTGTATCTCTTAATCTCCCTCATCTCTCTCTCTCTTCCCCCGACCCCTTCCCCTCTGACAACCATCTGTTGGTTCTCTGTATCTATGACTTTGCTTCCGTTTAGTTATGTTTGTTCATTTATTTTGTTTGTTTTTTTAGATTCCACATGTAAGTGAAATCATCTAGTATTTGACTTTATCTTACGTTTTTTACCTAGCATACTATTCTCTAGGCCTATCCATGTTGTCATAAATGTCAAGATTAAATTCTTTTTTTATGATCAAATAATATTCCACCATATCCAAGTTATATTCCTTATCTTGACTATTGTAAATAATTCTGCAATAGGCATAGGGGTATATATCTCATTTTGAATTCGTGCTTTGGTTTTCTTTGGATAAATATCCAGAAAGTGAAATTACTACATTGTATAGTAGTTCTATTTTTCAATTTCTAAGGGACCTCCTTACTGTGTTCCATAATGGCACTACAAATTTGCATTCGCGCAGTATATAGGGGTTCCTTGTGATTTTTGTTTTCCTGATGCTTAGTAATATTTCAACATCTTCTTGTATACCTGTTGACCATGTCTTTTGGAAAAAAAAATTATATTCAGATTTTCTTCCCATTTTCAAATAAAGTTTATTTGTTTTTTGATGTTGAATTGTATACATTCTTTGTATATTTTGCATATTAACCATTTTATTGGTCATATCATTTTCAAATATCCTCTCCCATTCAGTAAGTAGCCTTTTAATTTTATTGATAGGTTTTTTCACTCTGCAAACGTTTTTTAGTTTGATGGAGTAACATCTGTTTATTTTTGCTTTTGTTTCTCTTGCCTGAGACATATCCAACAAACAATATTACTAAGATAAGTATCAAAGAGTACACACTGCCTGTGTTTTTTTCTAGAAGTTTTATGCTTTTTGGTGTTACACTTAAGTCCCTAGTCCATTTTGAACTTATTTTTGTAAATTTTGTGTGAGAAATTATGAGGTAGAAGCAAACATAAAATCAATAATTGTTAATTTTAAAGACTAATAAAACTAATAAACCTCAATGACACTGATCCAAATAATAGATTTAGAAATCACCAGTGTGTAAGGAACATAAAGGAGAGATCATTAATGGGTCTTATAGATTAAAAAATATAATGAAAATATTATGAAAAATTTAATACTGAAAAACTTGGAAGTTTAGTTAATGTGGACACATTTTAGGAAAAATACAGCTTATTAAAACTGATACAAAAAGCAATTAAAAATATTTAAAAAGTCCTGTATTAACAAAATTGAATGTATAATTAATGAACCTGTCTACAATGAAAACTCTAGACTTGGTTTTACTGGTGATTTCTTCTCTTTAAGAATGATAAAACATAAATATTTCATAAATTCCACTAAAAATTAGAACAAGAGAGGGAAGATACCCCCAACTTGTTCTGTAAGACCCTGTAACTAGACAAGGTCATTTCAGAAGAAATATTATAAGCCAACTTCTGAAATAAGTGTATATGTTAAATCCCTATATAAATTATAAGCTATTTGTGTTGCTGTTGCTGCTACTGCTGTTAAGACACTTCGGTCATGTCGGACTCTGTGCAACCCCATAGATGGCAGCCCACCAGGCTCCCCCATCTCTGGGATTATCCAGGCAAGAACACTGGAGTGGGTTGCCATTTCCTTCTCCAATGCTTGCAAGTGAAAATTGAAAGTGAAGTCACTCAGTCATGCCCGACTCTTAGCGACCCATGGACTGCAGCCTACCAGGCTCCTCCGTCCATGGGATTTTCCAGGCAAGAGTACTGGAGTGGGGTGCCATTGTCTTCTCTGATATTTATAAGTGAAGATTTATATTTGAACGTTATAAGTTTATAGATGTAAGAAGCTCAGCAAACCCCAAAAAGGATAACCTGAAAGAAAACTAGGTATACTAGGCAAATTATAATCAAATTGCTAAAATCCAAAAAGGAAGAACAATCTTTAAAATAATTAAAGAAAAATGACATTGTTTACTGGGACACAGCATTTTGTTTTACTTTAACTGAAAAGTGTAGGTTACAACATAGTGATTTAATATTTTTATAGATTATACTCCACTTAACGTTATTATAAAATATTGGCTGTATTCCCTATGCTTATTTTATAGCTTATTTATTTTATACATAACAATTTGTACCTCTTAATTCCCTGCCCCTTTCTCTCTCCCCACTGGTTACTGCATGTTCTGTATATCTGTTAAACTGTTTCTGTTTTGTTATATTCATTCATTCGTTTTACCTTTTAGATTTCGCATATAAATAATACATACAGCATTTGTCTTTCTGTCTGCCTTATTTCACTAAGTGAAATACCCCCTAGATAACAGTGGAACAATGTTTTATAGTGGTTAGAAACCTGTCAAATCATGATTTTATATCCACTGAAAATATTGTTCAGGAATGAAGCGATCTTAAAGTTAGGAAAATTAATCACTGGCCAAATCTGCTCAAAAAAATGAACATAAAAGGCCAAAGGAAGAGGAATTATACAAAATTATTACTTAGATCTTTAGGAATGAAGGAAAAAAACAACAGAAATGATAAATATTTGGATAAATATAAATAGTAACAATAACAACTATTTTTCTGCTTAAATTTAAGAAAGTTAAAATTGTCTCAAAGAGTTTTCAACATGTATTAATGCCATAAATTTAAGTGTAACCTAAAATTCAGTAGAGCAAAAGCACTTAGAAAATAACATCTATGTTTTATGTGAAGTGATACAATACTAACTCTTAGTAGACCACGGAAATTTAGTGAAGTATATTATTCTCTCTAGATAACTAATAGAAATAATATAAAATTAATAACTATTGTTATTGTTATTATTATACTTCAGTTCAGTTCAGTTCAGTCGCTCAGTCGTGTCCAACACTTTGCGACCCCATGAACTTAGTCAAAGAAATACAGCCAAAAGACCAATAGTCACAAAGATCAGTCAATAGATACAAATTGCAATAAGATACCTTAAAATATTTGGATAATTCAAAAGTAGGCAGGAAAGTGAAAATAGGAGACCAAGAGCAACAAAATAATAAAATGATAGATCTGAAACAGTTATACTGATAATTATACTTAATTCTAACAGTCTAAACTACAGACTGGCAAACTTTCCCTTAAAGAGACAAATACTGAGTATTTTTTTTCTTGAGAGCTGTATGGGCTAAGTCTAAACTACTCAACTTTGCTGTAAGTGAAAGGTCATGGCTGTGTCTGATTTAAAATTATATTTTACAAAGTTAGATGGGTGACCTGCGGGCCATTATTTGCTGTCTCCTTATATAAACACTCCAAATAAGGTACAGAGAATGTTAGAGCTGATACAACACAGCAAATTCTTACTATATGTTACTTCAAATATAACATACAGAAAGACTGAAAGTAAAAAAAAAATCAAAAATAACACACCATGTAATCTTTAAACATAAGAAGGACTGAGGAAATATACTTATCAATAAAGTGGACTTCAAGACAAAGTGCATTGTTAGGGACAAAGAGGAATGTTTCATGATAATGAAAGGAAGGTTCATCAGAAAGACAAAAGGATTATGAGAGCATGTGTGCCTAACATCAGTTTTCAAATACATGAAGCATAAATTGACAGAAATTAAGGAAAAAATAGACAATTCTATAATTGTAGTAGTAAATTTTAATACCACTATTTTACTAATTAATGGAACATTTCTTCAAAAATCAATGAAGACATAAAAGATTTGAATTATTTACAATCTTTTATAAATATAGATGACTACATGCAACTAGAGAATATATATTCTTTTCAAATATACATACTGAATTCATCAAATTAGACTCTATGTAGGTTCATAGATGTTGCAATAAATTAAAAAGTGATCAGCATCATATAAGTGTGTTCTCTGACCATACCATGATTAAGTCAGATATCAATGACAATAAGATACTGAAGAAAACTTCAAATATTTGAAAATTAAATAGCACTTTTAAATGATTCATGGGGTCAAAACGTGCACAATATAAAAAATATTTTGAACTGAGTGCTAGTGAAAATACCATAGTGAAGTATCATAATCTGTGAGATGAAGCTAAAGTCTTAGTTAGAGGAACATTATAGATTTAAATGCTTATGTTAGAAACAAAGAACAATCAAAAATTAATGATCTAAGTTTCTGCCTTATGGCTACCCTGATAGCTCAGCTGGTAAAGAATCCACCTGCAATGTGTGAGACCTGGGTTCAGTCCCTCGGTTGAGAAGATCCCCTGGAGAAGGGAAAGGCTACCCACTCCAGTATTCTGGCCTGGAGAATTCCATGGACTATACAGTCCATGGGGTTGCAAAGTGCTGGACACCACTGAGTGACTTTCAATCTTCTACCTTAATAAGGTGGAAATAATAGAGAGGTTAAGTCAATACAAGAAAATAAAGAGAAAAGTTGAATTCAATAAATGAAAAACAAAAGGATGGAAAAAAGAAAGCCAGCAGCTCATTATTTGAAGCTGTTGAAAGAAAGTGAAAGTCGCTCAGTCATATGCTTATAACAGTCCATGGAATTCTCCAGGCCAGAATACTGGAGTGGGTAGCTTTCCCTGGGTTAACCGAGGGATTGAACCCAGGTCTTCTGCATTGCAGATGGATTCTTTACCAGCTGAGCCACAGGGGAAGCCCAAGAATACTGGAGTGGGTAGCCTATCCCTTCTCCAGCGGATCTTCTGGACCCTGTTGAGTATAAACAAAATTAACAAACTTCTAGCAAGCCTGGTCAAGAGAAAAGGGAGTGAACCCAGATCATTAATATTAGGGATTAAAAAAAGGGGTTATTAGTAAAGATCCATTAGGTCCAGATGGGCTTCACTGGTAAATTCTATTAAATAGTCCAGGAAGAAATAACAAAAATCATATACAATGATTAAAAAAAAAAACAAAAAAACAGAAACAAAAGCAGGAGGAAGAATCACTGTTCAAGTGAGATCAGCATAATCCTAATACCAGAAGCTTTTAGAAACATTATATGGAAAAAAAAATACATTATACAAAAAAAAAAAAAAGATTACAGAAAAACATCCCTCAGGAATATGAAGCCAAAAGAAAACAAAAAATCCTTAACAGATACTAGCAAACCAAAACCAACAATATATAAAACGGGCAATATATTTCTACCAAAAGAAACATTAAAAATTAAGCATCACACAAAGATGTTGTTTTTATTCCAGGATGCAAGACGGTATTAACACTCAGAAATTAATTACTGTTGTTTGCCATATTAACTAAATGAAAAAAATATTGTATTGTCATTTAAGATATATGCAGAAAAAATATCATTTTGGCCAATTAAGAATCAAGGACATTTTCCTCATGTGTTAAAGGATATTTGGGGAAAAATATCTTCAAGAAACATCTAACTTAATGATATATTAAAGCTTTCCCTTTTAAATTAGGAATAAGCCAAAGATATCTGCTATGATATGTTATTTAACACTGTCCTAGAAGTTCTGATAAGAAACAAAATTAAGAAAAAGAATGATATAAGAACTGGGAAGGAAGAAGGGAAATTCTCATGACTGCATATATAGGAAATACAAATGAATGTAAAATCAAATTATAAGTAATAGATGAGCTAACCCAGTGTCTGAATAAAAGGTTAATATAAAAACATCAATTGCAATCCTATGAACTGGCAAAAAATTGTTAGAAATTAAATTTTATAAAATATATACGTACAATAGCATCAGTTCAGTTCAGTTCAGTCACTCAGTCGTGTCTGACTCTTTGCGACCCCATGAATCGCAGCACGCCAGGCCTCCCTGTCCATCACTAGCAATAACATCGCAATTATCAAATACAGAGGAATGATTTAACAAAACATTGTACAAAATTTCTTTATGCAGAAAACCAAAAATATATTATACATATGCATGTGTAAATATATATACAGGCATTTTACAGTGAAACCAGTCAATCAGCCCCCACTGACAGACATGTGAGGGTAGAATAAAGCCCTTCCCCAGGTCTTAAATTGTAATCATCAATAATTACCTCCAGGGAGTGGAACCTGGGGACTTTTCCTTTTTCCCTTGTACTCTTTTGTAGCTGTGGTTTTTGTGAAATATCTGTGTCTTAACTAAGCAGTTTCACTTTGTGAAATTTACCCAAGGATGAAACCAGACAAGTGGTGCCAAGACACCCTAAATTTAGTCTAGCTGTAGGAAATTGGATACGTAAGTTATGTCTCCATATAGTAGAATCCTGGGGTTCCCAGTTGGCTCTAGTGGTAAAGAACCCACCTGCTAGTGAAGAAGACACAGGTTGGGAAGATCTTCCTTGGGTTGGGAAGATCCCCTGGAGGAGGAAATGGCAACCACTCCAGTATTCTTGCCTGGGAAATTGCATAGACAGAGGAGCCTGGCAGACTCACGTCCATGGAGTCTCAAAAGAGTTGGATATGACTTAGCGACTGAGCATGCACACACAGTAGGATCCTGCATAACCATTTTTGAAAGAGATGAGGGAGATTATATCATTTTCATAGAAGAAAATGTATTTAAAAGTGAAAAAAGTAGATTTAAGAATAGTGTAGATACAAAACAACAAAAACAAAAAGTCTCAACATATAATCCAGAAAGATATTTTAAAAATGGAAGTATTTGTTCTTTGAGACTTACCAAGATATTATAAAGCTATAGTAACTAAGACCATAATGTACTGGATCAAGCATAAACAAATAGACTAGAGATGAAGAAATACACCTTCATTATGATTATTTGACACTACAAAGAACTGACATGTTGTTTTCAGTAAATAATGCTATGACAATGAAATACATATGAAACAAAATAAAACTTGAATTCTACTTTATACTCTATATAAGTACCAGTTCTATGTGGATTAATAAATGTGAAAGGCAAAAAATAAGCTTTTAGAGGATAATATAGAAGAATATGATCGGGTTCTTGGGATAAAAATGATTTTTTTAAATGGGGAGCAAAGAGCACTAAAAAAAATAAGGAATTATTGTACTACAGCAAAACTACAGACCTATTGTTGATGTTTAGTTGTAAGTCACATCTGACTCTTTGCAACCCCATGGACTGTTATCAGCTAACAATTATATGAAAGTGAAAATACATGCTTCCACATGAGAGAATATATTTGCAAATTATACAAATGACATTGGGCTCATATCCAGAATATATAGATATAAATATATATAATATACATGTCTATGTATAGCATATGAATACCATGTTTATATAGATGTTATATATGATATATATATTTAAACATATAAAATATATAAAGACAAAAACCAGTCAAAAATGGGAATGGGCAGGTGACTTAAATATGCTATTTAAAAAGGACAAAATCCAAATGTCCTACAAGCGTGTAGAAAAGATGTTTAACTTCTTTAATTAGCAGAGATCTCTAATGACGAAACAAAAACCATGACTGTATGCTTCAGTTTCAGAGAAGGCGATGGCACCCCACTTCAGTACTCTTGCCTGGAAAATCCCATGGATGGAGGAGCCTGGCAGGCTGCAGTCCATGGGGTCACATAGAAACAAAGACCATGACTGTGTTACTTCAGTTTAGAAGTACTATTTTAGAATGGCTAAAATTTAAAAGACTGGCAATGATAAGAATCGGTGATGATGCTGAATATTAAGAATACGCATATATTGCTAGGAGTTTCAATTATGGATGGACACTTGTTCATGGTAATATGTTTGGTGCTTAATCCTGAAGTGAGCAGTGCATATACTCTATGACCCAATAATTTCACTCTCAGATCGAGAGCCTGAAGAGATTTAGGCACACCAGAATGAAGAGATATGTAGAAAATGTTTATAATAGATTAATTGTAATGGCCACAAAATAGAAATAAAAAATGATTTGACAGTAGAATTTGCATTATATTTATATAATAGAAACAAACAAAATTAATGACATATATACATATGACCACCTGAATGAATCTTAGAAGTACAATATTGACTAAAGAGCTAAACATAGGATTTTCTGCTTTTGTAAATTTCAGAAACAGGTAAAAGAAAACTATAGTGTCTTCTTGTGTTTCGGTCGCTAAGTCGTGTCTGACTCTTTGCACCCCATGAATTGCAGCACGCCAGGCTTCCCCGTCCTTCACTATCTCCCAGAGTTCGCTCAAACTCACGTTCATCATCTGTTCAGTTCAGTTCAGTGGCTCAGTTGTATCTGACTCTTATATAGTGTCTAGAAATGCATATATATGCAGGCTTCCCTGGTGGTGTATGTGTGCTTGCCTCTCAGTTGAGTCTGACTCTTTGTGACCCCATGGCCCAGATGGTAAAGAATTCAACTGCAATCCAGGAGACCTGGGGGTAGATCCTGGGTCAGGAAAATCCCCTGGAGAAGGGAATGGCTACCTGCTCCAGTTTTCATGTCATGGACAGAGGAGTCTGGATAATTCTGTGGATAGAGGAACCTGTAGTCTGGGCTGTGGTCCATGAGGTTGAAGAGTTGGACACTACCGAGTGACTAATACCCTTACTCACACATATGCAGTGCAATTATAAAGGAAAACAAGAATATAGAAATAAGTAAGTTTTGGCAATATTTCCCTTTCTAAAATTGATTGTGGTCATGATTTTAAAGCTATGTATTTTTTAAAAATATTTTTATTTTGTTTTTTTGCTTTGGCTGCCTCCTTCATTCTTTCTGGAGTTATTTCTCCACTGATCACCAGTAGCATATTGGACACCTACCAACCTGGGGAGTTCCTCTCTCAATATCATATCATTTTGCCTTTTCATACCATTCATGGGGTTCTCAAGGCAAGAATACTGAAGTGGTTTGCCATTCCCTTCTCCAGTGGACCACATTCTGTCAGACCTCTCCACCATGACCCATTCATCTTGGGTGGCCCCACACGGCATGGCTTAGTTTCATTGAGTTAGACATGGCTGTGGTCCATGTGATTAGATTGGCTAGTTGTCTGTGATTTTGGATTCCATCTGTCTGCCCTCTGAAGCCCTCTCTCAGTGCCTACTGTCTAACTTGGGTTTCTCTTACCTTGGGCGTGGAGTATCTCTTCATGGCTGTTCCAGCAAAGCGCAGCTGCTGCTCCTTACCTTGGATGTGGGGTAGCTCCTCTTGGCCAATGCCCCTGACCTTAGACGTGGGGTAGATCCTCTCGGCCAGTGCCCCTGACCTTGCACATGAGGTGCTTCTCTTGGCTGCTGAACCTGACCTTGGACGTGGGGTAGTTCGCTCGGCTGCGCTACTGTGCTGTCTGGTGCAGCCACCGATCAGTGCAAAGAAATAAAGCAAAACAATAGAATGGGAAAGACTAGAGATCTCATCAAAAAATTTAGAGATACGAAGGGTACATGTCATGCAAAGATGGGCTCAATAAGGGACAGAAATGGTAGGGACCTAACAGAAGCAAAATATATTAAGAAGAGGTGGCAAAAATACACAGAAGAACTGTACAAAAAAGATCTTCATGACCCAGATAATCACGATGGTGTGATCACCCACCTAGAGCCAGACATCCTGGTATGTGAAGTCAAGTGGGCCTGAGGAAGCATCACTACGAACAAAGCTAGTGGAGGTGATGGCATTCCAGTTCAGCTATTTCAAATCCTGAAAGATGATGCTCTGAACGTGCTGCACTCAATATGCCAGCAAATTTGGAAAAGTCAGCAGTGGCCACAGGACTGGAAAAGGTCAGTTTTCATTCCAATCCCAAAGAAAGGCAATGCCAGAGAATGCTTAAACTACCACACAATTGCACTCATCTTACATGCTAGTAAAGTATGGCTCAAAATTCTCCAAGCCAGGCTTCAGCAATACATGAACCATGAACTTCCAGATGTTCAAGCTGGTTTTAGAAAAGGCAGAGGAACATGAGATCAAATTGCCAACATCTGCTGGATCATCAAAAAAGCAAGATACTTCCAGAAAAATGTCTATTTCTGTTTTATTGACTATGCCAAAGCCTTTGACTCTGTGGATTACAATAAACTGTGGGAAATTCTGAAAGAGATGGGAATACCAGACCACCTGACCTGCCTCTTGAGAAACCTGTATGCAGGTCAGAAAGCAACAGTTAGAACTGGACATGGAACAACAGACTGGTTCCAAAAGGGAAACGGAGGACATCAAGGCTGTATATTGTCACCCTGCTTATTTAACTTCTATGCAGAGTACATCATGAGAAACGCTGGACTGGAAGAAGCACAAGCTGGAATCAAGATTGCAGGGAGAAATACCAATAACCTCAGATATGTAGATGACACCACCCTTATGGCAGAAAGTGAAGAAGAACTAAAAAGCCTCTTGATGAAAGTGAAAGAGGAGAGTGAAAAAGTTGGCTTAAAGCTCAGCATTCATAAAACAAAGACATTGGCATCTGGTCCCATCACTTTGTGACAAATAGATGGGGAAACTGTGGAAACAGTAGCTGACTTTATTTTTTGGGGCTCCAAAATCACTGCAGATGGTGATTGCAGCCATGAAATTAAAAGATGCTTACTCCTTGGAAGGAAAGTTATGATCAACCTAGACAGCATATTCAAAAGCAGAGACATTACTTTGCCAACAAAGGTCTGTCTAGTCGAGGCTATGGTTTTTCCAGTGGTCATGTATGGATGTGAGAATTGGACTATAAAGAAAGCTGAGGAGCGAAGAATTGTTGCTTTTGAACTGTGGTGTTGGAGAAGACTCTTGAGAGTCCCTTGGACTGCAAGGATATTCAACCAGTCCACCCTAAAGGAGACCAGTCCTGAGTGTTCATTGGTAAGTCTGATTTTGAAGCTGAAACTCCAGTACTTTGGCCACCTCATGCGAAGAGCTGACTCATTTGCAAAGACCCTGATGCTGGGAGGGATTGGGGGCAGGAGGAAAATGGGATGACAGAGGATAAGATGGTTGGATGGCATCACCAACTCAATGGAAATGGGTTTGGTTGGATTCCGGCAATTGGTGATGGACAGGGAGGCCTGGCTTACTGCAGTTCATGGGGTCGCAAAGGGTTGGACACGACTGAGCACCTGAACTGAACTGAACTATTTTGTTTTATTTCAGTATGTAAAATCTTAAAAGAAGAAAGTATCCTATCCATTCATCTCTTATTTTTTCTCTGTATTAAAGTTCATGTCCAAATGTATTTTGTCATGTCACTGTGAGAGAGGTCTATACCATATTATGATTATTTACAGGAACAACTGCCCTCATCTTTTTATGCTTTCCGACTAGAAGATCATGCCTTACTACATAAATCTTTCCCAAATTAGTGGGAGGGCAATAGAACACTTAGTTTATTTGGTCCTAGAAAATTTAAAATAATAAGTACACAATGCATATTTTCTAGTTACATGAAATGTAATTAAGTTGTTGATATTATTGAACAGCATAGCTAGAGTAAATTTTCTTCTGACACTTTTTGTTTATTAGACTGTGGACTTTAGATAAGAGCAAACCAAGCACGCTTATCCCATAGATTGAAACTGAGTGCTGACTTCATTTTTTCTGGAATAATGGCTTATTCGCTCATGACATGATGATATGTTTGTTGTTGTTCAGTTGCTAAGTCTTGTCCTACTGTTTAAGACCTAGTGGATTGCAGCGCACCAAGCTCCTCTGTCCTCTGCTGTCTCCTGGAGTTTATTCAAATTCATTCCATTGAGTTAGTGATACTATCTGACCATCTCATCCTCTCCCACCCACTTCTTTTGCTTTCAGTCTTTCACAGGAACAGGGTCTTTTCCAACCAGTCCATATAAGTTACGTGTATGTAATACTCAAGAGATTTATTAGCTTGAACCTAGACTATATTACTACAAATAGGATAGGGATTTGTTTTTAATTTTCTACAAAAGCAATGTCAGTTTACACTTATTAAAATACTCCCCCAGCTTGGTTTTTGAGTTACGTATTCACAAAATCCTTGAGATAGGAAATGAACCAAAGCAATGTTTGCAGTCTTCAGCAACTCAAATTTACTTGTAATGATCAGTTATCTGGTTCCATACCCTTGAGTAATGATCTTCTCAAGAATTAGAAAATGTTTAACAACAGGTATTGAGTAAAGATTTCCTGCCTATATTAAAGGAGAAGGGATTTTATAAGTTAATAAGCTACCTGGTACAAAGGAGAAGAAAATTCAGTAGAAGGCTGGTCATTTGCTAGTAACCTGGCCATTTGCTAGTAACCTGGCCATCCTGTATCTTTCATAGTTAGCAGATTAAAATATTTAATTCCAAGAGGGACATTATAACTGATTAAAGCTTGAGTCAGTTTTTTATGTAAAGTAAATCCTAAAATATCATTAACTCTTTTGCATTTAGTTGTCTCACGGCTGAGGCAGTAAATAAAACTACTGATAGAGCTGGTACATAGAATAGGTCTTTCATTTAGCTCAAAAGCAGTTAGAACAAAATTAAAATGCTGGAAAACAAATATATGTTTCAAGAAGATTGAGCTAAATTTTGAATAAAGATATTTCAGAAATTTTCATTGATTCCTTTATGTCACCATGAGCCATAGAAGAAGACACTTATTTAATCCTCTTATAATTGAAAATTGGGTATTGTTACATGCTGCTCATACTTTTCTTCATAATTGAAATGAGCTTGTGAAATAAACAGAGATGTTGAATAGAAGGATTTTGAATAACTCTAATAGAGCTTCACTCCTCGCATCTTAAGAAATGGAATTCATTTCTTGAGCAAACAAAAATAAATTTTAAAATATAAAATTTCTTATAATTCTTCTGCCAGAAATAATAGAATAATACTTTGGTATCCATTCTTTTTAGATTATTCAGAGATAGGTAGATATCTCTACCTATCTAAATTGTATCACACTCCTATCATTAATCTCTTTCACTTAAAATACCTTGAACCCTTCTCATGTTTTTAAATCTTGTCCTGCAATGTAACTCTTCATGGCATAATAGTATTTCATTAAAAAGCTGTATTATAATTTATTTAACCAACCGTCATCTTGGTCATTTATTATGTATTTTTTATTTATCGAACACTACTGTGGTGTTGTTAAGGTAAATTTAAACATATATGTTTGGTTATTTCATTAAAGCACAATTCTAAAAGTGAATATGCATATGTAAAACTTTAAAAATATATATTATAAAACATTCTTCACACATAGAAGTAGGAGCTTCTTAAATGAGTCTTTAGCAGCCATTTGATAATATGCATCTCTTAAGTGTTGTAAAGTTAAAATCTACTGAGTAGCAAGGAGAAGAATAAAGAATACTCTCCCCTGGGATGAGCATATGTATTACAACCTATTAGTTCATCTATTAAAAAAAAAAAGAGTTTTGACTTTGTACAATGTCAAGATCACTTTTTAATTCTTAGTATCACAGAATACTAAAGAAGGAAACATATGTTACGGAGGAAAACTAATGACTTTTATAGAACATTTTGCCTAATGACATGTTAAATTTTTTTCATGGATTAATAAAAGATTGAGAGGTACATTTGTTATAAGAACATTTTTATAATATATGTAAGTAGCTTAGATATAGGGAAAAACTTTTTAATCAGGACTTGATAGAAAAAAATTGTTGGACATCTAGTACAATAACTGTTCAGGGGGTTCCATGAAAAGGCAAAGGATGAAAAGGTGAGCCCCTCATGTTGGTAGGTATCCAATATGCTACTAAGGAATAGCTGAGAAATAGCTCAAGAAAGAATGAAGAGACTGGGTCAAAGCAGAAACAATGCCCAGTTTTAAATGTGTCTGGAGAAAGTAAAGTCGGATGCTATAAAAACAATATTGCATAGGTACCTGGAGTGTTAGGTCGATGAATCAAGATGAATTGAACATGGTCAAGCAGGGGATGGCAAGAGTGAACATCGATATTTTAGGAATCAGTGAACTAAAATGGATGAGAACAGGTGAATTTAATTCCATTGACCATTATTTCTACTACAGTGGGCAAGAATCTCTTAGAAGAAATGGAGTAGCCCTTATAGCCAACAAAAGAGTTCAAAATGCAATACTTGGGTGCAGTCTTAAAAATGACAGAATGATATTGGTTTGTTTCCAAGGCAAACCAGTCAACATCACAGTAATCCAATCTGTGCCCCAAAACTAGTGCCAAAGAAGCCAAAGTCAAACAGTTCTATGAAGACCTACAGACCTTCTAGAACTAACACCAAAAAAGATGGCCTTTTAATCATAGGAGATTGGAATGCAAAAGTAGGAAGTTAAGAGATACCTGGAGGAACAGGCAAGGTTGGTGTTGGAGTACAAAATGAAGCAGGGCAAAGGCTAACAGAGTTTTGTCAAGAGAATGCATTGGTCATACACCCTCTTCCAACAACACTGGAGATGACTCTATACATGGACATCACCAGATGGTCAATACTGAAATCAGATTGATGATTTTTTTTGCAGCCAAATATGGATAATCTGTATACAGTGACAAAAACAAGACTTGGAGCTGAAAGAGAAATGCAGGAAGGCAAAATAATTGTCTGCGGATGCTTTACAAATAACTGAGGAAAAAAAATGTGAAGATAAAGGGAAAGATATACCCAACTGAATATAAAGTTCCAGAGAACAGCAAGGATAAAGAAGAAAGTTTTAAGTGAACAATGCAAGGAAATAGAGGGGGAAAAGAATAGAATGGGAAAGACTAGAGATCTTTTCAGGAAAATTGGAGATACCAAGGGAAAATTTCAAGCAAAGATGAGCACAATAAAGGACAAAAATGACAAGGACCTAATAGAAGCAGAAGAAATTAAGAAAAGGAGGCAGGAATACTCAGAAGAACTATACAAAAAGGTCTTAATGACTTGGATAACCACGATGGTTTGTTCACTCATCTAGAGTCAGACCTCTTGCAGTGGGACATCAAGTGGGTCTTAGGAAGCACTACTATGAACAAAGCTGGTGGAAGTGTTAGAATTCTAGGTGAGGTATTTCAAATCCTAAACAATGATGCTGTTAAAGTATTGCAGTCAATATGGCAGCAAATTTGGAGAACTCAGCAATGGCCACAGGACTGAAAAATGTGTTTTCATTTCAATCTCAAAGAAGGGCAATGCCAAAGAATGTTCAAACTTCTGTGCAATTGCACTCATTTCACATGCTAGCATGGCAATACTCATAATCCTTCAAGCTAGCCTTCCACAGTATGTGTACCAAGCACTACTAGATGTACGAACTGGATTTAGAAAAGGCAGAGGAATCAGAGATCAAATTATCAACATCTGCTGGATCAGAGAGAAAGCAAGGGAATTCCAGAGAAATCCTACTTCTGCTTCACTGACCATGCTAAAGCCTTTGACTGTGTGGATCACAACAAACTTTGGAAAATACTTCAAGAGATGGGAATACCAGACTACTTTACTTGCCTCCTGAGAAACCTGTATGCAGGTCAAGAAGCAACAGTTAGAACTGGACATGGAACAATGGATTGGTTCCAAATTGGGAAAGGAGTATATCAAGGTGGTATATTGTCATCCTGCTTATTTAACTTATATGCAGAGTACATCATGCGAAATGCCTGGCTGGATGAATCCCAAGCGGGAGTCAAGATTGCTGGGAGAAATATCAATAACCTCAGATATGCAGATGACACCACTCTAATGGTGGAAAGCGAAGAGGAACAAAGAGTATATTGATGAAAGTGAAAGAGAAGTGTGAAAAAGCTTAAAACTCAACATTCAAAAAGCTAAGATCATGGCATCCCATCACTTCATACAAATAGATAGGGGGAAAATGGTAACAGTGACAGACTCTATTTTCTTGGACTCCAAAATCACTGAGTATGGTGACTGCAGCCATAAAATTAAAAGACACTTGCTCCTTGGAAGTAAACATATGACAAACCTAGACAGTATATTAACAAGCAAAGACATCACTTTCCCAACAAAGGTACATCTAGTCAAAGCAATGACTTTTTCCTGTAGTCATGTACAGATGTGAAATCTGGACTATAATAAAGGCTAAGTGCTAAAGAATTAATGCTTTTGAACTGTGGGGCTGGAGAAGACTCTCTAGAGTCCCTTGGACAGCAAGCCGATCAAACCACTCAGTCCTAAAGGAGATCAACCCTGAATATTCATTGGAAGGCCTGATGCTGAAGCTGAGGCTCCAATACTTTGGCCACATGACAGAAAAGCCAACTCATTGGAAAAGACTCTGATGCTACAAAGGGTTGAGTGGAGGAGGTTGGGGGGACAACAATGAACATGAGTCTGAGCAAATTCTGGGAGATAGTCGAGGACAAGGAAGCCTGGTTTATTGCAGGCCATGGGGTCACAAAGAGTCAGACACAACTTAGTGACTGAGCAACAGCAACAGTAACATTTTTGCAAGAGATCTGGAAATGACAGTACAGAATAAAAGCACCATGGAGATGTCAAACTGGTGTGATTAAATTTGAGCAAGTATTAGTAGTTCTGACAGATTGAGCAGAAACGAAAGAGATCATGTTCTTTTATGACCTGTATCCTATAGATTTAGAAGGAAATGATTGAAGCTACCCCTGCATGATGATGGAATTTGTACAGGAAATAACAAGCGAACCGGAGAATTACTGCAGATTCTCTACTGACATTATTGATTGATTTGTTAGCAAATGGGTTAAAATTGTTGGTAATTATTAAGATGTGTTTGTTCTGAGGATAAAATTCCCAGAATGTGTTAGTATATGCCATACATATGGAATGTAGTTCTAATTGCTGTACTTTGATGTAAAAATTGATATGGAAAAAAATCCAGGTCAAATTAAGGAAAATTCGAAGAATTTGTATATGAGGATCATCCATTTTAAAAGATAAGGCCTGAGAGGGAGTAATTTCTAATTTAATATAGTTTTGGAAGGTATGTAAAAGATGAACACACACATCAATTTATAGACTAGAAATTGGAATGTAGGTCTGTTCATTAATCAACACCTACCTAGACCCAAGTCTGTCTCTTCCAAATTCCATTTACTCATTCGTATTCAACTCTTTGAGGCCCCGTGGACTGTAGCCCACCACATTCCTCTGTTTGTAGAATTTTCCAGGCAATAAAATTGGAGTAGGGTCATTCCCCACTCCAGGGGACCTTCCTGACTAAGGGATCAAACCCAAGTCTCTTGTGTCTCCTTAATTGGCAAGCAGATTATTTACCACTACTGCAACTTAGGAAACCCAAATTTCACATAGTGATTTTGCGTCCGTATTTTTTTTTAAGAATTGTTTTAAAAGTAAAATACACCTAAAGATACTGCTGCTCATGCTCACCTACAGTAATTCATGTGAAAAATGCCTCAGCCTCATTTATTCAGTTTAGAACATCTGTACTAATGACTTTCAATTTGAGTTTTTACCCATAAACCATTTTTATTTATTTGGTTTAAAAGCATAAGATACCTGGGCATGTCTCTCTCAATCAGTGGTCAAGTGATTCCCTTGCATTTTATGTGTTTCTCCTGATCTCAGAACTGATTCATCTAACTTTCTGGTGTGACCTCCTCTAACACATAAACTAACAAAGAGAATATTACTTACAGCAAAAAACCTGTATTTCAAGTGAGATTATTCCAAACATACTAGCCACCTAGTCATTGTGTTGTGGTGATATTGCTAACAGACAGAAAACTTTATTTTATTTATACAGACACCTCACATTTAAGTTTGATAGATAATGTCCTGTCATCCCAAAGAAATCTTGGATTCTAGCTCAGGGACTGTGGCTTGCATTTGTATCTCCAGTGTTTAAACCAGGAAGGATTTAATGTCTGTTTTTGTTATTGGTATTTATGACAGTAGTGGTTCGTTTTGTGTGTGTGTGATGATCACAAATAGAGATAAAAGAAGGGGAGCTTGCTAAAATGAAGTGAAAATGGGTTAATTCATTTTCTAAATTAGTTAAGAAAGGGAATGAAATATTAAACATCAACCAGGAAGTACTATGGTTTTTTTACTTAAGTAATTTTAATTTTAATCCTTTAGGTCAGTGCTTTTCAATATTTAGAGTAGTGCTTTTAAATATGTGCCTGTGAATAACCTGAGGATTTTGTTAAAATGCAGATCTCTGATTCAGTGTCTAATAAGCACCTGAGATTCTGCATGTGTGACAATTCAGGTGATACTGATGGTAATATTTGGCCCTACAACACACTGAGACAAGGTTTTACACGATTCTATGAGATAATTATAATATGACGATAGTTCCAGTAATGATAGCAGTAGTGCTTTACTATGTATCATCAATACTGGAGCAAAAGCTCTGTAGGTTGATGTGTGCACGATATTCTCCAGGCCAGAATACTGGAGTGGGAAGACTTCCCCTTCTCCAGGGGATCTTCCCAATTAGGAATCGAACCTGGGTCTCCTGCATTACAGGCGGATTCTTTACCAGCTGAGCTACAGGAGAAACAAGCCCAAGAATATTGGAATGGGTAACCTATCCCTTCTCCAGCAGATCTTCCCAACCCAGGAATTGAACCAGGGACTCCTGCAATGCAGGCAGATTCTTTACCAACTGAGCTATCAGAAAAGACCCAATACTTCCAAAGTCACTTAATATTTCATCTCTAAATGCAGTGGACTTATAAGAGCTAAGCTCTGGAAATATCTTTCCCAGAAATAGCAAAGCTGGTATGCTAAGTCTAGTAACACCAGTTACTCTAAAAATTCTAAGGCCGCTACCTTGAAAGAGCTTTAACAGGGGCCTCCTTTGTAACAAATGTAAGAAAGATTGTGCTATCTAATATAAGGACAGTGTCTATGATTGACTTGCGGAGAGGGTGGTTATTACTACTCTTGCTGGTGGTGGTGACTTTGTGATACATCCTGAGGGCTGACTTACATCTTTCAGAGTTTCAGTACAGTGAAAAGATCTTAGTGAAACACCAGAAAATATGGTTTTCTTTCTTTCTTTTTTTTTCTTCCGCTTTGAAGTGATATTAATCCTTTTGACTGATTTTAATAACATCATGGAGAAGACCCATTCTTTAAAGGGAAATGGAAGTGTCCACAAAAGCTTGCCTTCAGTTTATCTCACATAAACATAGATTAGCTAAGAAAAGTCTTACTTTCAGTGGTGGGTTTTTGGAAGTTAATGAGTGAATCCATTGTATGGGTTGGGTTCTGTGTTAACATCTATTTTGTCTTTGCATTCAAAAATATTGAACCTTAAATATAAGTGAATTTCATGCTGTGAAACACAAAGATGTAGTCTGGTGTTGTCATTGCGGTCCTAATCCTATTCACCTTTACTATTGTGCATCTTTAGCTTCTGTGAATTGTTAAGCTAATGATCAGGTTCCACACAGGAGCTAATTGCTATTTATTCTCTTACAAGACAAATTTGTTTTTAAAACCACTTGTCAAATTGACCAAACCACTCATGTTGTTTGAAAAGTGAAAACAATTCCTATGAAAGAAAAAAAAAAAAGTCTACCAAATTCAACTAAATGAGCCATCAGTAGTTTTAAATATTATGTAAGTCTTTTTTGGTAAAAAATTTTGTTGCACATAAAATGCTTCACTTCTGAATTAATCTTGGGCTTTTGTGACTAATAATTTCTCTCCCCTAAGACATGTCTTCTGTAGTTTTTATTTCTGTTATTGGAAATACCATTAACTGGTAACTCAAGCCAAAAAATTGGGAACTATCCTTTCTTTGTTGTTCAGTTGCTAAGCTGTGTCCAGCTCTTTGCAGCCCCATGGAGTGCAGCATGCCAGGTTTCCCTGTCCTTCACCATCTCCTGGCGTTTGCTCAATTTCATCTACATTGAGCTGGTGACGCTGTCTAACCGTCTCATCCTCTGTCATCTCCTTCTCTTCCTACCCTCAATCTTTCCCAGCATTAGGGTCTTTTCCAGTGAGTCCAGCTCTTCACATCAGGCGACCAAAGTTCAGCTTCAGCATCAGTCCTTCTATTGAATATTCAGGATTGATTTCCTTTAGAATTGACTAGTTTGATCTCCTTGCAGTCCACGGGACTCTCAAGAGTCTTCTCCAGCACCACAATTTGAAAGCATCAATTCTTCAGTACTCAGCCTTCCTTAAGGACCAACTCTCACATCCATACATGACTACTGGAAAAACCTTAGCTTTGACTATACAGACCTTTGTCATCAAAGTGATAACTATCCTTAATTCCTTCTTAATTCTTGTCCATCACATTCAACTGGTCATAATTTTGTGAATTTTGCATGTTAATTATCCCTTGAATCTTCACTGCAACTATTGCCTCAGCTTGCAGGCCATTCCTTCCCATTCCTAACCAGGAGGGCTGAAAAATGAGGCTAGAAAATGGAAGGAAACATAATGTTTTTCATGTCAAGAAAACTCAGTCATCATAAAAATTATGCTTGGTCCGCATCAGGGAGAGCATCCAGTTCTTTCCAATCCATTATGTGAAATGACATTAGCTCTTCAAATAGACTCAGCCAGCTGCTAAAAGTCATTGTAGGTTTGTCACCTATATTTCCTCAGACAGAATTTCCTCCTGTTCCTAGTTTGTGTCCTGCTCAATCTAATTTGCCTGGTCCCAGCTCCCAGGAAGCAGTAGTACTTTATTCCTGAGTTCTATACATAGCCCAGCATATTCATGTCTATAATTAAAAATCACAGCTTTATTTATCTTTTACTATGCATGTTATGGCCCAAGGCTGCTGAGCAAAAAATAAATGGTACATTAAAATTAAGAATTTCAGGTCTGCATTCAATGAAGAGCGGCTGTTTTCCAGTGTATAGTATCATTATATCTTCCTAGGGTAATATCTATCAACTAACTCATTAGCAGCTGAAAATTCAGATTGTTTGTTTTACTTAAGAAGCATACTCCCAAAGAGAGTTCTCCTGAATGTAGGCCATTGCTTCTTCAGTGTGTAATTATTACAATAAGTAGGGCATTACTACGGTACTTCGTATGCACCAGTGAATATGCTTCAGCAATTAGGGATTCCAGGTCCTAGAGAGTGAAATAAACATCCAGAACTTTTACAGTCTTTTCTGATCAGGAAGACGTCTTCTCTAATATAGTAAATTTCCAATAATAATGTTTATAATTATTTGATGTGGAAAAATGATTATCCTTTCTTCCACTTCCAGAATGAAAATTACTTTCTCCTCAAATTCTCACTCTTAATTGCTTTAAAAAAATCAGGATTTTTGTACCTAATAATGCCTTAAAGTTATATAGTTTATGTTTTGAAATCACTCCTAATATAATAAACTTTATTTACTATTTGGTTCTAAGTAATTCTGTTGCATAGATATCATATTCTAAATTTGACAGATTAAAGAGAAAATATGAAGAATGGGTTGCCCAACTATATACAAAGCTTCTAATTGAGAAAGGTAACTCAAATTCTTTCTCAGGGAATTTTGTTTTTCTCCCCCGCTCTCTCTCTCCCTGTCTTCAGAACTTTATAAAACAGAGGCTTAGGAAAATTTACTAATATTCCCTTTTGTTGGTAGCATCTATTTTTCCTTTTTTAAATTAAACTATAGTTGATTTAGAGTATTATGTTAGTTTTAGGTGTACACCACAGTGATTCAATATTTTATAGATGATACTCCATTTGAAGTTATTACAAAATAATGGCTATGTTTCCTGTGCCATACAATATAGCCTTTTTATGTATCTATCTTATACATAATAATTTTCATCTCTCAATCCCATACCCGGATTTTGCCTCTCCTCTCTTCCTTCACCCCACTAGTATCCATCAGTTTGTTTCCTATATCAGTGAGTCTGTTTTGTTACATACATTTTCTTTTTATTTTAGATTCCACATATAAATGGTAAAATATAGTATCTATCTTTCTCTGACTTATTTCATTGATCAGAATACTCTAGGTCTATCCATTTGTTACAAGTGATAGAATTTCATTATTTTTTATGTCTGGTAATATTCTATCACATATATATATATATATAATGTATATTCTCCCCCCCCATATATACACAAACACATTTGATAGAATACACACATACAAACACACCACAGCTTCTTTATTCACTTATCTGTTGATGGACACGGGTTATTTCCATAACTTGGCTATTGTAAATAATGCTGTTATGAACATTTGGGTGTGCATATCTTTTACAGTTTGTATTTTCATATTTTTCAAAGATATACCCAAAATTAGAATTGCTGGGTCATACGGTAATTTTATTTTTAGTTTTCTGAGGAAACTTGAGTATGTTTTCCATACTGATTGAACCAGTTTACAATCCCAGCACAATGTACCAGTGTCCCTTTTTCTCCATATCATCTCCAACATTTGATTATTTGTGGTCTGTTTGATGATAATCATTCTGGAAGATATGAGATGATATCTCCTGTGGTTTTGATTTGCATTTCCCTAATAAACAAGCAACATTGAGCATATTTTTCTGTGCTTGTTAACCATCTCTGTGCGTCTTTGGGAAACTGTCTTTTCAGATCTTTTATCAATTTTATGATTTTTTTTGCTTGATATTTAGTTGTATAAGCTCTCTCTCTATATATACATATATATATATGTGTGTATATATATATACACACACTACACATACATATTTATATATAGTATAAATATACTGCTGCTGCTGCTAGGTTGCTTCAGTCGTGTCTGACTCTGTGCGACTCCATAGCTGGCAGCCCACTAGGCTCCCCCATCCCTGGGATTCTCCAGGCAAGAACACTGGAGTGGGTTGCCATTTCCTTCTCCAATGCAATGAAAGTGAAAAGTGAAAGTGAAGTTGCTCAGTAGAGCTGAACTCTTAGCGACCCCATCAACTGCAGCCTACCAGGCTCCTCTGTCCATGGGATTTTCCAGGCAAGAGTACTGGAGTGGGTTGACATTGCCTTCTCCATAAATATACTATTATATATATGCTATATACTAATATATGCTATTATAAAATACATGTATTATGTGTGTGTGTATATAGATAAATACAGTATATTAACCCGTTATTGGTCATATTACTTGCAAATATTTCCTCCCATTCCATAGCTTGTCTTTTCATTTTGTCAATGGTTCCTTTGCTGTGCAAATGTTTTTAAGTTTGACTAGGCTCCATTTGTTTATTTTTGCTTTTATTTATTTTACCTTAGGAGATAGAGCCAAAAAAATGTTGCCAAAATATATGTCAAAATGTGTTCTGCCTGTGTTCTCTTTTAAGAGTTATATGGTTTCAGGGCTTACATTTAGATACTTAATCATTTAGAGTTTATATTTTTTATGATATAAGAAAAAATTTAATCTCATTATTTTACATGTAGCTGTTCTATTTTCCCAGCACCACTTGTTGAAGATACTATCTTTTCTACATTATATACTGTTTCATCCTTTGTCATAGATTAACTGACCATAGATGTGAGTGTATTTCTGAACTCTATATTCTATCCCATTGGTCCATGTCTGTGCTTTGTGCCAATACTATACTGTTTGATTACTGTAGCTTTGTAGTATAGTGTGATATCAGGAAGTGTGTTACCTCAAGTTTTGTGCTTTTTTTTCTCAAGATTGCTTTGGCAATTCAGGGTCTTTTGTGGGTCCATATAAATTTTTGGATTATTTGTTCTAGTTTTGTGAAAAAAATGCCATGGTATTTTGATAAGGATTCTATTAAATCTGTAGATGATTTGCATAGTATGGAAACTTTAGCAATATGTATTCTTCCAATCTGAGAACATGGGCTATCTTTCCATTTTTTGGTATCATCTTCAATTTTCTTCACCTATAGTTTTCAGAGTATAGATCTTCCACCTTCTTGATTAAACTTATTCCTAGCTGTTTTATTTTTTGATGTTATTTTGTTTGGAACTTTTTTGCTTTATCTTTCTGATAGTTCATTATTAATATATTCTATTTTTCTTAATTTTATTTTTACTTTTCCATCTATATATTGGTAATAAAAGAATTTGCTTTTATTGTCTCAGGGCAGTTTGAATAGATGATAGAACACTCCTTTATTTGTCTTGACTATGTGGCTAAAATTGCTACAATATTTCTTAATTGACTTTCCATCTTGGATTCCTTCTTGTTTTCCTGTTCTGACCCTAGCTGACAAAGTTACAGAATTCAAATCTAAACAATTACCAAATTGGTGAATTTTTGAGTATAGCAATTCAATAGGAAAAATTCCATTTTAATGTTTACCTTTCTCTAACTCTAGTTTCTCTATTATTGAACTATAGGCAAGTCCTGGTGGTGCAGTCCATTGGCTAATGATCCTCATTGGAATGGCCCTCAAAATATCTTACTATGAAGATTTAATCAGCACTTTTTCTTTTGAATAGAAACCTAATCAGTGCCTCCATACTTCTCCCTGTGACTCCATTCTTTAGTTATAAGAAAATCAATATAGACTATTTAAATTGCTATTATTTTAGGCACTAGTATAAAAGTTCCTTGTAGGGATGTACTTACTTGGGAAAAGGCTTTATTAAATGTGTAGGCTAGCAAAGTAGAAGGGATTTCTGAAGATTTAACTAGGTCTTATTTAAAAGCGTGTGTGAACTAAAAAGAGTTCAAAAACACACAAACATCTTGGAAGTGCAGGGAAAATATTGCTTTATATGATCTGGGTTGTATATACCTGTTAACCTTCATCAAATATTTATGTGTGACTTTTCTCTCTTGTTGTTCAGTCACCAAGTTGTGTCCATTTTCTGAGTCTGTGTTATCTGTTTTTCTGCTTTAGATAAATAGTAGATAAATAGAAAACACTCTTGACAATTAAAAATGTTAAGTCTCCTAATGTTTTTGAACTCTTTAGTTCACGCTTTTAGATAAGATCTAGTTAAATCTTCAGAAATTCCAAATACATTGAAAGAATGTCTAATCGAAAGCATTCAGACATTGCAAATATATACTTTTTTAAATTTAAAAATTTTCCAAACTCTTATCATAAAGTACATTTAAAATTTAATAAATAGCCTATGTTTTGCCTTTATTTTGTTATTGTTGAGTTGCTAAGTCATGTCTGACTGTTGCTCTATGAACTGTAGCATGCCAGGCTCCTCTTTCCATGGGATTTTACTGTATTGGGTTGACATTTCCTTCTCCAGGGGATCTTCTTGACCCAGGGATCGAACCCTCCTCTCCTGCTTGGCAGGTAATTTATTTACCACTGAGCCATCTGGGAAGCCCTCTTTTAGTTTTACACTTATGTGGAATTGCTGGTGCCTTAAAAGGAACTTTGTAGATGTTTCTGATACAAAGTTACTTTTTTTTTATCTTTAAAAGAGAGTTTATCAATTTGGCAAAGCTATCAAATTCATTTTTAATTCCTCCACCTGATCCCAAATGATTTGGAAAATAATAGATATCTTTTTCTACTACAAATTCTAAACTTATTAAACACCTGAGTGGCATATTAAAATGAATCCAAAAAATCTTGGTTATTTTTGTTTGTTTCATCATTAGGAATTAAGGTATTTTTATTACCTTAATTCATAATACACAGTACTGATTTCAGAATTGTCTTTATTTAAGCAAACTTTCTCTGATTTTAGTTCTACATTATCAGTTCAGTTCAGTTCAGTCACTCAGTCGTGTCCTACTCTTTGAGACCCCATGAGCTGTACAGTACACCAGGCCTCCCTGTCCAACATCAACTCCTGGAGCCTACCCAAACTCATGTCCATTGAGTTGGTGATGCCATCCAGCCATCTTATCCTCTGTCATCCCCTTCTCCTCCTGCCCTCAATCTTTCCCAGCATCAGGGTCTTTTCAAATGAGTCAATTCTTTGCGTCAGGTGGCCAAAGTATTAGAGTTTCAGCTTCAACATCAGACCTTCCAATGAACACCCAGGACTGATCTCCTTTAGGATGGACTGGTTGAATCTCCTTGCAGTCCAGGGGACTCTCAAGAGTCTTCTCCAGCATAACAGTTCAAGAGCGTCAATTCTTCAGTGCTCAGCTTTCTTTATAGTCCAATTCTCACATCCATACATGACGACTGGATACATGACTACTGGAAAAACCATAGCCTTGACTAGATGGAACTTTGTTGCCAAAGTAATGTCTCTGCTTTTTAATATGCTATCTAGGTTGGTCATAACTTTCCTTCCAAGGAGTAAGCGTCTTTTAATTTCATGGCTGCAATCATCACCTGCAGTGATTTTGGAGCCTAGAAAAATAAAGTCAGCCATTGTTTCCACTGTTTCCCCATCTATTGGCCATGAAGTGATGGGACCTGATGCCATGATCTTAGTTTTCTGAATGTTGAGCTTTAAGCCAACCTTTTCACTCTCCGCTTTCATCAAGAGGCTCTTTAGTTCTTCTTCATTTTCTGCCATAAGGGTGGTGTCATCTGCCCATCTGAGGTTATTGATATTTCTCCCAGCAATCTTGATTCCAGCTTTTGGTTCCTCCAGCCCAGCATTTCTCATGATGTACTCTGCATTTAAGTTAAATAAGCAGGGTGACAATATGCAGCCTTGATATACTCCTTTTCCTATTTGGAACCAGTCTGTTGTTCCATGTCCAGTTCTAACTGTTGCTTTCTGACCTGCATACAGGTTTCTCAAGAGGCAGGTCAGGTGGTCTGGTATTCACATCTGTTTCACAAATTTCCACAGTTTATTGTGATCCCACACAGCCAAAGGCTTTGGCACAGTCAATAAAGCAGAAATAGATGTTTTTCTGGAACTGTCTTGCTTTTCTGATGGTCCAGCATATGTTGGCTATATTTAGCTATATTATAGTTAAATCTAAAAAGTATAATGTTTCTTTAGATTCAATTTTCCTTAAGTTCATTTTTGTTTAAGGGACATTTTTATGATTAGCATATCAAAATAATCATTGAGCTTATCAAAACTGTAAATTCTTTGTGTATTTGTGTGGCTCAGATGGTAAAGTTTCCTCCTGCAAGAGGGAAACCTAAGTTCTTTCCCTGGGCTCAGAAGATCCCCTGGAGGAGGGCTTGGAAACCCACTCCAGTATTCTTGACTAGAAAATCCCATTGCTAAAAGAGCTGGCGAGCTACAGTCTATGTGGCTGCAGAAGAGCTGGACACAGCTTAATGACTAAACACCACCAAACTGTCTTAATAATTAGTATAGAGGACAGAAAAATAGTATTTTGATTTTCCTGTAAAGTAGTTGTCTTTTACAGACCTTCTAGGGAGTATTACATTTTCCATAACTCAAATAGTCCTAGGTTGAATTTTCTCCTTTGCTCTAACAGTATGGATTGAGAGAGAGAAAAGCTTGTACTAGAATATGTGTAAAAGAAATACATAGACTTTCTCCCAAAAATCAACTTTGCACCCCTCCCCTATTTATTTTACTTTATTTTCTGACTGTGGGGCTTGTGAGATCTTAGTTCCCAGACCAAGCATTGAATCCAGACCCTCAGCAGTGAAAGTGCCTAAGTCCTAACCACTGAACCCCCAGGAAATTCCCACCCCTTTCCCTTTCTAAAAATTAGTAGGTTGGGCTTCCCTGGTGGCTCAGACAGTAAAGAATCCATTTGCAATGCAAGAGACCTGGGTTTGATCTTTGGGTTGGGAAGGTCCCCGGGAGGAGGGCATGGTAACCTATTCCAATATTCTTGCCTGGAGAATCCCCGTGGACAGAGGAGCCTGGTGGGCTGTCATCCATGGGGTTGCAGAGTCGGACATGACTGAGCAATAAGCACAGCATACAGAGAGTAGGGTTTTTTAATGTGTGTCCAAATGCTTCCCAGGTAGTGCTGGTGGTAAAGAACCTATCTATCTGCCAGTGCAGGAGATACAAGACCTGGATTCAATTCCTGAGTCAGGAAGATTCCCTGAAGGAGAGCATGGCAACTACTCTAGTTATTTTTGCCCACAGAATCCCATGGACCGAGGAATCTGACGGGTACAATCCATAGGTCACAAAGAGTCGCATACAACTGAAGTGACTTAGCATGCACACACACAAATGCAAGTTAAAGCCTCATGAGGAGACTCATGTGAGTAATGCTCTCATATAGGGATCATCCCTTCATGGAGTAATGAGACTGCAACACTATTAGGCCAAAGTTGATTGCAATCTAGTTGTTTATAAACTTGTGAGAGTCTATGACAGGTTACACCTCCTCACCACTACCCGTCCCCAGCCTCAATATAATTTAACATGAAGACGTGACTATGGAGATTCTTGAGGACAAACATCACGTAGCTTACTTTTAAAATGCAATGATAGTTTTCAATAAATGAAAGAAGACAAAAAAGAAAAGATTATCAAAACTAAGGAAAAGTGGAAACACCAACATAGAAAGTGAGAAACATTTGGTAGTAGAATATTATTTAAGAAACCAAGAAAAGAATGCACAAAATTGGAGCATTGAATGTGATGTCATTACCATGGTGGCTACTATTCCAAAATTATGACAGTGTTCCCAGTTTAAGTACATATCATATAAATTCTTGTCACATGCTAGCTTAGATGTATTTGCGGTATCATATATCTAGTTATTTTAATTTTTTCTGCATGCCGTGACATTGAGGTAATCAGATCTATAGGTACTTCCACATAACTCATCTTTTTAATCCACAAAGTGCTTTTGTTATATTAACTAAAATGTTTAAGATTATTTGTATTAATGCCAATACTAAAATATTTCTGAGGGAAATTAAATTACATGGATTTATGTTCACTTTGAAAGTAACTATTTTTAGGAATCTTTTAAAAGAAGTATATATATCAGTTGATATTATTAAATCTGGATTCTTCTGGGAGAATGAGTCCTGGGAGAGCCAATATGACTCTTCTGGGTATATAAAATCAGTTTGAAGCAAAGTAAAACTCTAATTTAAACCTCTTGTTTTACCATCTAGAGTACCCTCTATAACTTTGCACAAATTACTCAGTCTCTTCATGCCTTTATTGTCTCACTAGTAAAATGAGAAACTGGTGGCATCTTCCTCATTGTATTCAAAATATTAATTCCAATGAACTGCATAGAAACTCTGTTTAGGACATTAAAGTTGAGAAATTGGAAGCTTAGTATATTGCTAGTTGGAAAGTAAGATGGTATAGCCACTGTGGAAAACAGTATGACATTTCCTCAAAAACATTTACCTTAGAATTACCACATGACCCAGAAATTCAGTTTGTGGTGTGAAGATGAAATATTTGAAAGCCAGGACTTGATGAAATATTTGTACACCAATGCGTATGCATTACTCACAGTAGCCGAGAGCGGGAGACAGCCTAAATGTCCATCAACAGAGAAATGGATAAGCAAAATATAGGTATAGTGGAATATTATTCAGCTTTAAAAAGAAATAAAGTTTTGACACATGCTACAACAGATGGACCTTGAAAGCATCATTCTACATGTAAAAGCCACACACAAAAGGTCAAATATTATACAACTCCACTTTAATGAGGTATCTAGAATAGTCAGATTGATAGGCTGAGGAGAGACGAGAATAAGAGTTTGTTTGATGGATACACAGTTTCATTCATTTTTCTTTCAATTGACTGGCTTATTTTACTCTATGCTCTTTCTTTTCTTTACATCATAACTTTGATCTACTCCTAGTGTCTTCTTCCTTTCAGCTTTGGTTTGTTCTACTTCCTCAGGGCCTTCACCCCACTAGTCCCCCTCTGGTTCTGATTTCACTACATGGCCTCTGTGTAAGTCTTTGTTCAAATATTCACTAGAGATCTGAATCCCTTAGCCTTTTACATCATGCCCATGACTACTAATGGTTGTCCTTGAATTGAATACCAGCCTATAATCTAAGTACTTTTGAAAATGGAAAAAAAAAATATGGTGAACTTGGCTCCCTATGGCTGTTCTCTAAAAGTAAAACTCGAGTCAACTATTATCTTTTTGGGAGAGTTAATAAATATAGAGGGAACTATAATTAACATGCTTAATGTACCAAGAAGCAAGGATAAATAAAACACAGTCCCTCCTATGAAGAGGTTCATATGGAGCAGAGGTGTATAAACACTCATGCAATATGATAATTGCTATTTGGTTATATGGACAAAATACTTTTAAAAACAGAAGACAGTTCATGTTCCTGGGTATAGGGAATGGGACAGATGTCACAGTATGCATTGGTATTTCAACAGGTTTGTAAAAGGTAAGAGTTGTTTCCTCAGAAGGACCAAAGAATGGTAAGTGATGGAGCAATGGTCTTGAGGCAGATTCAGTTTTAAGAAAAAAAAATCGTAGAAGTATGGAGATACATGGTGTGATCAGGAGAGAAAGCTGAAGACAGCTGGAATGTAGGCTAAAATGAGGGCAGTCTTTACAGCAGGCAGGATGGGACAGGATCTCTTGTGCATTTGAAAAATGAATGTGTTTGTAGTAAGGAGAATGGCCTGGAGAAAACAGGGTCTGGGTTAGGAAACTATTTGGAAGGGTATTAAAATAGTCCTGTTAATATATAAGATCATTTTTAAAAATAGTCCTGTTAAACTAAGATCATGGCATCTGGCCCCATCACTGCTTGACAAATAGATGGGGAAACAATGGAAATAGTGACAGACTTTACTTCCTTGAGTTCCCAAATCACTGCAGATGGTGCCTGCAGCCATGAAATAAAAAGATGCTTGCTCTTTGGAAGAAAAGCTGTGAAAAACCTAGACAGCATATTAAAAAGCAGACACATTGCTTTGCCAACAAAGGTCTGTACAGTCTAAAGCTACGGGTTTTCCAGTAGTCATGTATGGATGTGAGAGTTGAACCATAAAGAAGGCTGAGCTCCGAAGAATTGATGCTTTTGAACTGTGGTGTTGGAGAAGACTCTTGAGAGTCTCTTGGACTGCAAGGAGATCAAACCAGTCCATCCTAAAGGAAATCAGTTCTGAATATCCATTGGAAGGATTTATGCTGAAGCACAAGCTCCAGTATTTTGGCCATCTGATGCAAAGAACTGATTCACTGGAAAAGACCCTGATGCTGGGAAGATTGAAGGCAGGAGAAGGGGACGACAGAGGATGAGATGGTTAGATGGCATCACCGACACAAAGGACATGAGTTTGAGCAAACTCTGGGAGATAGTGAAGGACAGGGAAGACTGGTGTGCTGCAGTCCATGGGGTGCCAAAGAGTCGGAAAGAACTGAGCAACTGAAAAACAACAACAACAAGATATAAAAAGGTCCTAAAGTTAAAGATGCTGTTGCAAAGGATAATCGACTGATTAGGTGATGAATGGGGTCCAGGGTGATTCTGGTATGTACACATCTTAACCATAATCTAAAGAAAAATGCCTCAGGAAGCGACCTCATTCACTTTAAATTTAAGTCATCTTTATCTCTGCATAAGGAGGATTTGAGACTATTCTCCCCCGCTTCTCAAGATATGTAGTTAAAATATTAGGAGGATGACACTGGGATGAAGATTTCTTCTGCCTTAAAGAAGGTCTGCACATCATTCAAGTTTTTTTCTGCTTTTAGTTTTAAGTTAAATATTAGGAGTCAAGTAGGATATATATTTCTCACAGTGTGCAGTGTTGAATCAGTTAAACTGAATCAGCTGCAGAACTGAAAATGTTCATACAAAATACAGCGTGCCATATATTTCTGATACCACATCACCACTAAGGGATCTACACGCGTACTTAAAAAGTATGCACAGACTGTGGAGGCATAATGGCAATACAATCACATGTGTACAGTTGTTCAACTGCAGGGACAATGAAATGCCAGAGACCAGAGCCTCTGCAGTGTACACTGGGAGTTTTTGTTTTTGTTCAGTCACTTAGTCATGTCTGGTTCTTTGTGACCCCGTAGACTGCAGCACGCCAGGCTTCCCTGTCCTACATTATAAGTTAGTAGGTTAATAAAGCTCTAAAACTAAAGTCCGGGAATACAGCAGTTGTTATTACCAAAGGTAGGTTATGTTTCCTTAAAATTCAATGTGTTCCTCTTTCATAAAAAAGAAATAAGAGAATATCAGCATAACAATTTCAAGCAATTAGTTTCTCTCCTCCTGTACCCCCAGTAATTTGTTGAAAATCACACCAGTGAGGTGCAGCCTTTAAGTTACTGAGTAGAAAAAAGATTCTTTTTATTGTTGCCATTATATTTTGGTGAAATCTGAATCTTGTACCCAATATTCTGCTACACCAATGATTCCTAATTTCCAAATGCAAAAGTCATTTTTTTAATCCTCATTAGTCTTTGCTTTCCTATGGCATTTGACCTTTTCAAAAGATTTTCTTCCTCATCTCGACTCTTGAATACCTTACTTTTCTACCTCCTTGATGCTTTCTCCTTGATGATTTCTGCTCTCATCTTTATCACTTCCATTTTATCCGTTCCTCGTACATATTGGTGCTTTCCAAATCTGTATTCTTTCCTTTCTTCCATTATTTTTTTGATTTTTCTGCAACTCTGTTACTAGCTCCTCTTCCCAAGAAGATGAGGTTAGGGTTTACCTTGCTTCTAGGTCTTAATTGTACTTGTTATTGCCTCTTCCTAAATGAATATCACCTTATACTAAGTTCCACTTATTTTTCAGATTTCAGTCCTTTGAAACATCTTTCCTTATGGAGCTGAGTACCTCTCCCACATGTTTTAAGGCATCTTCTGCTCACCTTTACAATAGCCATTACCTTGTAACACTTACGTATTGGAGTGGTTTCCTAACTGGGAGCCCCAGACCAATAGCATCACTATCACCTGGAAATTTGTCAGACAGGCAAATTCTCAGGCTCCAAAACACATCAACCGAATCAGAAACTCTACTGTGTAGCTCAGGAATCTGTTTTAATAAGCCATCCAAGGGAATTCAGATACAGGCTAAAGTCTGCGAATCCTGTGTTGCATTTGGCTGGCTTTGGTCTTCTTCCACTTTTAGATCATGGGCTGTTTTAGAAACTATGATGAAATATTTTTCATTGTGATGTCCTTAGTATTCAGTGTAGAACTGGATACATTGTTGCTGCATAGCACTGATTTGTTACAATGCATGAACTAATAAATGGTAAATGAATGACAAGTTTTTTATGAAATTCAATTTCATATCTCTCTCTGATTGACCGCTATGTAATTTGTAGAGAAAGCCAAGAGTCCCTTCAAAGTCAACCTCTGTATTAGAAAGGTTGATATCTAATACCCTTCATCAACAATGTCTTCCAAAACAGCTGCACAATCTGCTTTTACAACCCTGAATGACTTTTTAACCTCTGATCTCTCATTTTCTATCAGTACTATAATCATTCTCTTCATTAACCATGGAAGAACCTTGGTAATCACCTTTCTTTGAAGAATAACTTCATTCATTCTGAGTATACAACTAAAATATATTCCCCATAGAAAGTCTGAACAATTCAGTTACACACACAAAATCAAATTAAAGCACTGAAAATTCCATCACTCTGAAAGAACCATTGTTATTTGTATGGATTTATCCAACTTTTAGTTCTAGCATATTTGCTAGAAGTGGCATTTTGTGAAGCATGATGTTCTGAAATCTGCTCTTATTACACATTGTGGGAATATTTCCATGTTCTAAAGCATTATTTTCTATAGAGTCATTTATGTCTGCATGATATTTTTGACAATAATTGATCTATCCTAATTTAAATTATTAAAAGTCCTATCAAAACTTTTTCAGCACCTCCGCCATTGCAGTCCAAGCTCTTTCTTACTCTTGTATCCTATTACAATAGCCTCCTTTGCCAAATTAATCTTTTTAAAGTGTAGTTCTGAGCAAATCACTCAAAAGTCAGAAGGACTCTCCAGTACCTTCCAAATAAGGCTCCAGTCTTGAGCAGGACAGTTAAGGGCTCGTTATGCATACCCAGGCTCTAGGTGAGACTACTTACCAATCTCATAGCATTTCTCTTGTTTGCTCACCTTTTGAATATTGCCACTTCTCTCTTCAAATTCTTTCCCACCCATGTTGCCCTCTTCACTGGGAAGCCTTGCTAAAATTCCATGTCTTATCCCCCTTCTCTGCACTATGTTTTCTTCTTAATTCTTATAACCATAGAAGAGACCGTATACTTTTATTACATTCACTTACTAATTTCCTGGGCTTCACAGGTGGCTCAGTGGTAAAGAATTTGCCTGCCAGTGCGTGAGCCGTGGGTTCTATCCTTGGGTCAGGAAGATCCTCTGGAGAAGGAAATGGCAACCCACCTGGTATCCTTGCCTGGAAA
Organism: Capra hircus; assembly: GCF_001704415.2. Classification (NCBI taxonomy): domain Eukaryota; kingdom Metazoa; phylum Chordata; class Mammalia; order Artiodactyla; family Bovidae; genus Capra; species Capra hircus. The sequence continues at coordinate 22,665,997 of NC_030835.1, forward strand.
ATCCCATGGACAGAGGAGCCTGGTGGGTCGCAAAGAGTAAGACATACCTGAGCAAGTGAGCAAACACTAATTGACTGTCTCTCCTAACTGGAATGTAAGCTCCATGAAGACAGTGATTTTTTTTTTTTTTTTTAGAACTGCAGGCATTGTTTATTTATTTATTTATTTATTTTTAGTTTTTTATTTTTTAAATTTTAAAATCTTTAATTCTTACATGCGTTCCCAAACATGAACCCCCCTCCCACCTCCCTCCCCACAACATCTCTCTGGGTCATCCCCATGCACCAGCCCCAAGCATGCTGCACCCTGCGTCAGACATAGACTGGCGATTCAATTCTTACATGATAGTATACATGTTAGAATGCCATTCTCCCAAATCATCCTACCCTCTCCCTCTCCCTCTGAGTCCAAAAGTCCGTTATACACATCTGTGTCTTTTTTCTTTCTTATGTCTTGTTCATTGAAAGAAAATGAAAGTGAAAGCAGCTCAGTCATATCTGACTCTTTACAACCCCATGGACTGTAGCCCTCCAGGCTCCTCTGTCCACAGAATCATCCAGGCAAGAATACTGGAGTGGGTTACCATTTTCTTCTCCTGGGGATCTTCCCAGCCCAGGGATCAAACCTCGGTCTTCTGCATTGCAGGCAGATTCTTTACTGTCCGAGCCACCAGGGGAGGCTTGTTCACTGCCATATCCCTAAAACCAAGAACAGCGCTTGATACCTTCAAACAAACAAACACAAACAAAAAACCTCATAATATATTTGAAATATTGAATGATGATGAGTGGACAAATGAAAGAATTGATCAACAATGAATATCTACTGGTAAAATTCTTCAAGTCCTCAAGGAAGTCAAAGCTTTTCTTCCTGTGATTTGCACACAATGAGGATTCACTACCTACTTGTGAAAAGTAAATACAAATGACCAGTTAAACATTATTCTTTCCTGAAAGCTTTTCTTAGAATTGCTGCTGAAGGTGATCTCTCTACTCTAAAGATTGTCAATCATTTCTGTAATTATGGTATATACTGAATACTCTACTGAGCTGGAGTTATATGATGTCCTTCTCATTAAGTCACATGCAATCTCTTTATAGGCAGATATCAATTATCTTTGTTATCTCTTGTAGTTCTTAGTACACTGATGCTTGATAAATAGTTCTAAAATTAATTACCAAAAATAAAATTAAACTATTACCAAAAGCAAAGGAGTTACACATGAGGGCATAAACAGATCTAATTAAAAAAAAATTGTCATATGCACAATGGTAAGTATTCTGAAATCACCAAGTGAACATTCTGTATTTTTATAGATTATTAATGCTGCACTGGCTTTGGCTGCAAGACCCAAAAGTCAAGTGGTCAAAAAAACCATGGAAATGTACAAGCGCACGTGGGAGAATCATATCCATGTCCTCACTGAAGCTGTAGATGACATTACAAGCATTGATGACTTCCTGGCTGTATCTGGTATGTTTTTTATCTTTTAATTTCGTGTTTGCTCTTGTCATTTTCTGCAATAGGATGATACTAAATATAGTTAATTTTATGAAATATTATGAGACGGTTTTAATGATAGCCTTTCTAGAAGCAAAGTGCTACTATGTATGATCTAGGATAATGAGTCTCATGTCTTGTAATCCATACATCTCAACAATTTACACTGCTTCTGAAAGAAATCGCTGTTCATGGGCAATGCATAATTGAAAATAATGGCTGGAAATTTTAAGCATTTCCTGGCTTTTCAAATAAATCATCATTTCCCATCCTTTAATATAGTTATATATCTTGATTTTCCTGTGCATTTTTTGAAACAAGTTTTTCTTCACTCAGAAAAATAAAAATAGGAAAACTCTTATTGAAATATAACACATACTTCAACTACCATATATATTTGAGTAGTGGTGTTCTAAAGAATAAAATAAGTCTAAACATGTAACTACATCAATAACAGGCTTGAGATTCCATGTCAAACCTAGATGATTCTTTCATCACATAATAGAATACAAGATTGTGAAGTTTCTCTCATAAAGACATCTTCTTGGAAACATAACTCAGGTTTTGATTATACTGTTGTAACAGCAAAGAACTAAATGCTTTTTAATATTTTTTATTTTCTTAAAAATACCTCTCATTAAAATAAATTATATATATTTTTGAGAGATTTCCTTGGAATGTGATGATACTTTTTTATAAAATGAAGTTTCTCATGAATTTCAAATATCATTTTATGTTTTTTAAATATTTCCTGATTGTATTTTATCTACCTTGTTGATTTCATTATATATGTATATATTCTCATCCTGAACAATAGTAACCTAGTGTATTTTCTTAACAGAGTAATGAAAAGAAAAGATGTGCTAGTTAACTACTCTGACATTGTTTTATATCTTTAGAGCTAAAAGTGTGAAAATAATAGAAAATGAACAGCAATAATATTAATATGCCTTGATACCAGTATTCAGAAATAGCAACTAATGATATCCAGTTTATTTCCATCCAGCAAAGTCTTTATGCTGGATGGAAATAAATGTTTTCAAATTATTGTGTCATTATGCCTTTTTATAGGTAATAGTAGGCTGAATTTTCCCACATTATTATATTTTTTCAAAAAAGTCATATATATGTTCTTTTATTTTCATTTAGATAAATTTTAACTACTATAAGCAATACTTAAGCATATTTTTGTCTATTTTCTATCTTTTGAGTATCGACTTGGCAATGTGAATTCAGTCAGTATCTTACATTTGGTCAGTCTTTTGTAATTTAGTTTTTAAAATGCTAGGTTCTGTTTTTCAGTTGGTTCTTTTGGTTACAAGGTGAAGAAACCTGCTCATGGTAGTTAATATGAAGGCAGTTTATTATATCAGTTGATGACACAGTAGGGAGAATCTCCTGAGCATACCAGAACAGGAGCCATAATCACATGATGAGAAAAGTGGGGAACCTGGGATCTGAGCAGCTGTGTAGGTCCTCAGAGCAGGGGCTCACGGTTCTTTCAGTGCTGGATTCACCTGATCTGGCAACCTCTGAATCTGCTCCTTTCTGTGAAAAAGTTTAGCACTTAAGAATGTTTTATGTGCATGTAAGAGAAAACTCATATGAGAGTTGCTTAAATAACAAAAATCATTAATTATTTCCTGTCATTAGATACTTAAGATAGTAGACTTACTACCCCTAACACACCAGAGGACTTGGATAGGACTAGTCCCTGTGTGTGGGAAGGAGTATCTTATCACTAACATTTTTTTTTAGATTTTCCAATACAGGGTAGTGATAAATAGTGAATTAATATTTAATGTGTTTCATTATTGTTTTTAAAATTCTCTGTAAAGAGTGTACTCCATTATTTTCTGTTCCTGGGGTACAGGTACAGGTTCTTACTTTCCTGCTGTTTGATTGGTTGTGATTCAGAGTTATTCAGTTCGCTTCAGTTCGGTTGCTCAGTTGTGTTCCACCCTTTGCAACCACAAGGACTACCGCATGCCAGGCCTCCCTGTCCATCACCAACCCCTGGGCTTACTCAAACTCATGTCCATTGAGTTGGTGATGCCATCCAACCATCTCATCCTCTGTTGTCCCCTTCTCCTCCTGCCTTCAATATTTCCCAGCATCAGGGTCCTTTCAAATGAGCCAGTTCTTCGCATTACGTGTCCAAAGTATTGGAGTTTCAGCTTCAACATCAGACCTTCCAATGAACACCCAGGACTGATCTCCTTTAGGATGGACTGGTGGGATCTCCTTGCAGTCCAAGGGACTCTCAAGAGTTTTCTCCAACACGAGAGTTCAAAAGCATCAATTGTTCAGCCCTCAGGTTCCTTTGCAGTCCAACTCTCATATCCATACACGACTACTAGAAAAACCATAGCCTTGATTGGATGCACCTTTGTTGACAAAGTAATGTCTCTGCTTTTTAATATGCTGTCTAGGTCGGAAACGACTGAGCAACTGAACTGAACTGAACTGAGGTTAGTCATAGCTTTTCTTTCAAGGAGCAGGCATCTTTTAATTTCATGGCTGTAGTCACCATCTGCAATGATTTTGGAGCCCCAGAAAATAAAAATTGTCACTGTTTCCATTGTTTCCTCATCTATTTGCCATGAAGTGATGGGACCAAATGCCATGATCTTAGTTTTCTGAATGTTGAGCTTTAAGCCAACTTTTTCACTCTCCTCTTTCACTTCATCAAGAGGCTCTTTAGTTCTTCTTCATTTTCTTCCATGAGGGTGGTGTCATCTGCATATTTGAGGTTATTGATATTTCTCCCGGCAATTTTGATTCCAGCTTGTGCTTCATCCAGCCCAGCATTTCTCATGATGTACTCTGCTGCTGCTGATGCTAAGTCACTTCTGTCATTTCTGACTCTTCATGACTCCATGGACTGCAGCCCACCAGGCTCCTACTTCCATGGGATTATCCTGGCAAGAGTACTGGAGTGGGTTGCCATTGCCTTCTCTGGATGTACTCTGCATATAAGTTAAATAAGCAGGGTAACAATATATAGCCTTGACATATTACTTTCCCAATTTGGAGCCAATCTGTTTTTCCATGTCCATTTCTAACTGTTGCTTCTTGACATGCACACAGATTTCTCAGGAGGCAGGTCATGTGGTCTGGTATTCCCAGCTCTTTAAAAATTTCCCACAGTTTGCTGTGATTCACACAGTCAAAGTCTTTGGCATAGTCATAAAACATAGACCAGTCATTTGTTAACCATTTATCAACACTCAGATCCCATCATGAAAATCCCATTTCCTTTTGCCATTTATTGGTCCAGGAGTATGACTGATATGGGCATCTGGGTTTCTGTTCACCTTCCCTCGTGTTACATCTCAAAGAGTTACACAGTATAACTTAAAGTAGGAAGGTGAGATGGCTTGTTGGCTTTAACGTATCAAGGAGGAAATCTTTTCCAGCTAGTTTCCATCAGATCTCCTCTTGTCATAGGTCAGAATTTGGTCCTGTACCTACTCTTGGACCAATAGATGGCAAAAGGAAATGGGATTTACATGATGGGCTCTGAGTGCTGATAAATGGTTAACAACCAACTGTAGCCAGAGAAAGTAATAGTCCTAATTCATAGCACTTGCTTGATTTCTGTGACATAAATACTCCCACATTGGCAGGTTTCCAGCTGCCGCTGAACTCTGAATTGGGAAGAGATGCCTAAAAATAGCTCTTGTGAGCTGACATAAACTTATCCTAGCAGTTCACTGGGCTTAGACCAGTCATAATTCAACTTTTCTGACAAGTCATTTACTATACAAACAAAACTAGATATTTTATCAGCAGGAACAAATGGGAAGTGGCTGTTAACTAGAGAAAAAAAAAAGTGTTTTCCCCAAACTTAGTGGATGACTTAGTGGCACACCCTGCTTTCTTAACTTTCTGTGTCTTCATAAATTTACCTTGTGATAGATTAGCCTGAGCTCTAGTGCTGTTTCTCGTCACATCCAGTTCCCACAGATAATATTTGCAAATAGGAAAGTCAAAGAGGTTCCTTCCTCATTGGGCTCTATCCTTGGTAAGAGCACAATGATGAATCTGAGGTCTTACTCATGGCAAAAGCATTTCTTCTTGAAGAAAGAAGAAAATGAACCTCAAGGGAGAGGTGAGCCAAGCCAAGAGAGACATGGGTGCTAGAATGATGAGGTACAGAATCTTTAAGATAGGGCTTTTACATATTCATCTGTGTGGGCGTGGACTGACAGTTTGATGGACAGTTGCAAGTTACATAACAACTGGCTCTATTGTGCATGTCTTTCCCATAATTCAGTCTGTTATAATCAGATGTATGTATGTATAGAGTATTTATGAACCTTTAATAGACTCCTGGCTGCCTAAGGTCACTTGAGGACATAGCTATGCATCAGGGAGGGGCACATGTGCCAGAGTTGGAGAAGTCCTTGTGGTTAGTTTGGCATCCACTGTGCACATAGGTAACATGCTCTGGAACTGGAAAAGTCTCTGCGGTTATTTTATAGCATATCTATGAGCTCTCTTGGGCTGTATTGGAGTACATCCAGGGTGGGGTTTGAGATCAGCTTGAATCTTTTTTGACTGGACCACCCCTAGTTGCTCATGCCTAACTTCCTACCTAACACTAATGGCTTCTCAGAATTTTCCCAGTCAAATCAATGAGAAAGAATTTAGTTTACTCTATGCATATTTTTAGTACCAGTTCAGAAGTCCTAAATTCAAGATCATAGGCCAGCCTGTGGATGAGTTACATTTATTAGGATGGCTAATCAGAGTCACAATCTGGCAGCTTTTGTGTGGGACAGATTTTGAATGACCTCTCTGGTACTACTTTACAATTATCTTTTAGAATATGCTGTTTGTATTCACAGCTTCTCTGTTTGCCAGGTAGAGTGACTGACTGGTTAGTTCTTAGGATTTCATAACTATGAATTACCTTGAGAATATTATATTTTCAAACTTTTAAAGTAAGCATTTCATCTTTTTTGGATTTTCTTCCAGTAGTTGATAACAATGGTAAATTATTTTGATGTTTTAATAAGAATAAAGAATAGGGGTCTTAAAACAACAAAATTCTGTAAAGCAATTATCCTTCAATAAAAATAATACATTAAAATAAAAGGGGGTTTTGAAAACATTCTTACTTTCTCCTGAGTCAACTGTTAAAAGTCATGGATTCTCAGAATATCAGCTGTCCATATTTATATGTATATATAATACATTATATATATATATATATATATAAATGAAGCCTAAAATCAGTGAGAAAAGATTCTTGGACTTTATTATTTTATTTTCATTAACAAAGGAATAAATCATGTTCATAAGATGTTTGCCCATATATAATGTTTTAGCATGACTAGATCTTCCAATCAGAGAAGGCAATGGCAACGCACTCCACTACTCTTGCCTGCAGAATCCCATGGACGGAGAAGCCTGGTAGGCTACAGTCCGTGGGGTCGCACAGAGTCAGACACGACTGAGCAACTTCACTTTCACTTTTCACTATCATGCATTGGAGAAGGAAATGGAAACCCACTCCAGTATTCTTGCCTGAAGAATCCTTGGGACAGAGGAGCCTGTTGGGCTGCCGTCTATGAGGTCGCACAGAGTCGGACACGACTGATGCAACTTAGCATCATCAGCAGCAGATCTTCCAATATGGATCAGTAGCTCTTGGAATAATGGCATTTTTAAAATGAAATACCAAACATCTTTGGTTTTTCTATTGCATTTCCAAATATAGTAATATCATTAATGATTTTTAAATTATGTTTATATAATCACCAGTTTCTTATATACAGAAGTGAAAATACCAATTTTAAAAAACCATTTTTGTTTCTTGCTATACACAGAAAATTCCAAAAACAAGTGCACTCCTTTCTTGAAAATCATAAGGAATATAGTTACCTCACAAATTTATTATATATAAAAATTTTATGTGCAAGAATAAAATGAAACAGTGACCCAAATCCACTTTCAAACTAAGTTCTCTAACATTCAGTTGTCTGAAAGAGGCTCTTTTCAGTTTAATGTTAATTTATGTAATACTATCAGTGCCATCTTACAAGTATTTAGGAAAAATCTTCAGAATGCATAGGTCCCAAAACTTTTGTCTTACCACTCACTACAGGGATTATCCCCACACCATTAACTGCACATTTTGTCATTCTCTGAAAACACTGTAACAAAACACCTGTCAAAAATAGCTGGTCTGAAGATTCTTTGACCACATCAAGTTCTATCCTATATTTAGAAAGACAAGATAAGATTTGATAAACTCTGTATTTCCAATCTACCATTGGGCCTGATATAACCAGTTATCCATGTGGGAGTATAAAAATATTTAAGATCTCTGTTTAAGATGTGAGTTTCTAAGAGGAAACATTAACACATAAATCAGCCTTTTGAACTATTGTATTAATTGACTCATAGTGAGCTGTAATCCCAAGGAATTGAATTTAGAAGAAGGAAACTTTGATAGAAAAGGGAATGACTCGAACCATAAGAGCTATTCAGTAATTACTAAGAACTGATTAAGTAAGAGGGTTTGTGAAGATATGGCTTTTGTTTCACTTATTCTTTCATTTATTCATTAAATATTTACTGCGTAGTTTTATGTGCTAAACCCTCCAAAAGGTACTAGAGACTTAATAATGAGTAAAAGTGGAAAAGATAACTTACAAGACAGTCATAATGATGGAGATTATTGGAGAGAGGGGACTACATGAACAATGGACGCAGCCACTGACAAGGATCTGGAATTTTCTAAAGAGGAGATTGATCACTTATTGATTAGAATTAGCACTGCTGTTCCTTTACTGTAACAGTTTTTTTCATTTTAAAGATAACATCTTATCGATTCTCTGTGAATTATAGTATTGGAGGATGCTTGAAAATTTTCTTTATTCCGTATCCTACATTTCTCTTTAATGCCCGTGTCCATTGCTATCACTCCGGTTCAAGCCTCTGTCTCTTACTTGAATTGTCATATAATCTTTCTAATTGATCCTTCTGCTTCCAAAATTTTGCTTGAAGGTTTTCAGTAGGTATTTATTGAATGAAAAAAAAAAAAGTATTCACCTTCTTACTAATAATTCTTCAAGATTAATTTGGGAGGATTTATGTGTTATGCTTTCATTAAATGTGTTCAGCCTTGAATATTTTCTTAAAAATTCAAATTATGAAAAATACAAGCATTAATAATCACAGTGTTCTATGACTTTGACTTAGTGACACAAATGTAACCCTGATGTTGCCATCAAAAATGCTATAGCAAAGCCCTCTGTGTTCATGAAACTATAGTAAACATGATCTTTCAGTTCAGTTCAGTTCATTTGCTCAGTCGTGTCCAACTCTTTGTGACCCCATGGATGGCAGCACGCCAGGCTTCCCTGTCCATTACAAGCTCCAGGAGTTTGCTCAAACTCATGTCCATTGAATCAGCGATGCCGTCTAACCATCTCATCCTTTGTCTACCCCTTCTCGTTGCATCTTCAATCTTTCCCAGCATCAGAATTTTTTCTGCTGTATCAGTTCTTTGCATGAGGTGGCCAAAGTGCTGGAGTTTCAGCTTCAGCATCAGCCCTTCCAGTGAATTTTCAGGACTGATTTCCTTTAGGATGTACTGGTTTGATTTCCTTCCAGTCCAAGGGACTCTCAAGAGTCTTCTCCAACACCACAGATAAAAAGCATCAATTCTGCAATGTTCTTTATGGTCCAACTTTATGTTCTTTATGGTCCAGCTTTCTTTATGGTCCAACTCACATCCATACAAGACTACTGGAAAAACCATAGCTTTGACTAGATGGTCCTTTGTTGGCAAAGTGATGTCTCTGCTTTTTAATATGCTATCTAGGTTTTTCATAGCTTTTCTTCCAAGGAGCAAGTGTCTTTTAATTTCATGGCTGCAGACACCATCTGCAGTGATTTTAGAGCCCAAGAAAATTAAGTCTGTCACGGTTTCCACTGTTTCCCCATCTGTTTGCTATGAAGTGATGGGACTAGATGCCATGGCATCTGTAAAGTTTTATCTGAATCATTTGACAAAGGAAAATGAAAATAAACTTTCTTTTCCTTCTTAAGTTAATTCTAAATCATTGTTGTTTAGTCGCTAATCTGTGTCTGACCCTTTCTGACCCCATTGTGCTCTGACTGAGCACACCAGACTCAGTAGAAAGATTCAAATGTTAATTAATTGCCCACAAACTAAGCATTATTTAATCTCATATAATGTTTATGGAATAGGTGTTGGGATAAAATGACCCATAGCCCATATCTATACAATGATTAATTAAATAATTATAACCAATTATTTATCATCACACATTCTTTTATGTATTCCTTCAATACCTACTTGAAATTTTAATTGATTACAGACATCACAGTGTAAAATATATTCTTTTAACACAGAGATTTGAAATTGTTGTTTAGTTGCTAAGTCATATCCGACTCTTTGCGATCCTATGGACTATAGCCCACCAGGCTCGTCTGTCCATGGGGTTTCCCAGGCAAGAATACTGGAGTGGGTAGCCATTTCCTTCTTCTGGGGATCTTCCTAAATCATGGATTGAACCCACATCTCCTGCATTGGGAGGTGGATTCTTTACTCCCAATTCACCAGGGAAGCCCAATATCTGAAATTATATTCTACAAAAATGAATTTTGATAAAAGTGTATGGGATATCAACTACATGCAAAGCAGTTTGCTGGGAAATGGAAGAGGATGCAAAGAAGGAAACAGGGCAATATTTGCTTTTAGGGAACTCAAATGCTGTGCAATTAATGATGGTGGTTATTGAGGGGAAGATTGATAAGGAGATGTCAGGATATTGAGAGAAGGACTGTTAAGGAGATAGTGGTTAAACTGAACTGTTGAATTGAACCCAGAAGAAAGTGAAATAATAACTCAGAAAGAGAGAAGAGCATGTGAAAGTGCATGGCGCATTTGAGGGACAGCACGGTGGCCAATATTACAGGAACAAAGGGTCCATCTGGATTAATACTGGACTCAGAAAATCAACAAGTGACATCATATAAAGCCCTGAACAGTTTTAAGAAAATGTAACTTGTCTAAAATTTTAAATGGTAGTGGCATCAATATTTCAGATAACTAACACCAGATGCTGAGAAACATCCTTATAGAAGTAGATAGATTAGAGCAAAACAATGCTTTCTTTGCTCTCAGAAGTGAAAATAAAGTAAACAATATAAAGCAGGTATTCCCTCACTCTCTGCAACTCTCCTCTAAAATGTTAATAATTATATCATTTTGCTATTGTCTGAAGGTTTGTGTCTCTGCAAAATTCATATGCTGAAATACTAATGCATATGTGCTCAGTTGCTCAATTGTGTCCAACTCTTTGTGACCCCATGGACTGTAGCTCTCCAGGCTCCTCTGCCCATGGAATTTTCCAGGCAAGCATACTGGAGTAGGGTGCTATTTTCTACTCCAGAGAATCTTCCTGACCCAGGGATTGAACCTGAATCTCCTGTATTTCCTAAATTTGCAGGCAGATTCTTTACCGTTGTGCCACCTGGGATATTATAATAATATCCAGTGTGAAAATACTAGAAGGAAGGGCCTTTGGAAGATTCTTAGGTCATGAGGGTGAAGTCTTCATGAATTAGATTAATATTTTCATAAAGCAGACAAGAAAGCCTCTTCCGCCACTGTGCTGCTGCTGCTGCTGCTGCTAAGTCACTTCAGTAGTGTCCAACTCTGTGAGCCCATAGACGGCAGCCCACCAGGCTATAGCAAAAGGCACTGGGTGTAAACTAAGGAGGGCTTTGCCTTCATTTTGGATTCCCAGCCTCCAGAAGAGTGAAGAAATAAATTTCAGTTGTTTATGAGTTTACTTCACTCAGTATGACACTTTCTAGGTCCATCCATATTGCTGCTAATAGCATTATTTCCTTCTTTTTTGAATGATATTCAATTGTATATATGTACCATGCGAAGGTACTTCCCTGGTGGCTCAGATGGTAAAGTGTCTGTCTACAATGCGGGAGACCAGGGTTCAATCCCTGGTTTGGGAAGATCCCCTGGAGAAGGAAATGGCAATCCACTCCAGTACTATTGCATAGAAAATCCCATGGACAGAGGAGCCTGGGGTCGCAAAGAGTCGGACACGACTGAGCAACTTCACTCACCATGCGAAGAGTCGACTCATTGGAAAAGACTCTGATGCTGGGAGGGACTGGGGGCAGGAAGGAAAGGGGACAACAGAGGATGAGATGGCTGGATGGCATCACTGACTTGATGGACGTTAGTTTGAGTGAACTCTGGGAGTTGGTGATAGACAGGGAGGCCTGGCGTGCTGCGATTCATGGGGTCGCAGAGAGTCGGACACGACTGAGCGACTGAACTGAACTGAACTGAACTGAACCACATCTTCTAACTCTCCTCTGTTGGTGGACATTTAGGTTCCTTCCATGTCTTGGCTATAAATAGTCAATAGTACTTCAATGAACATTGCAGTGTGTGTGTATTTTCAAATTATGTTTTGTTTTTTGTTTTTTTTTTCTGAATATACATCAGGAGTGGGATTGCTGGATCATAGAGTAGGCATTTTAGTTTTTTCAGTTACCTTTATACTGTTCTACGTAGTGGCTGTTTCAATTTACATTTCCACTAACAAGGTAGAAGTGTTCTCTTTTCTCCACAACTTCTCCATGCTCTTTCCATCATTGTTTGTAGATTTATTTTTGATGATGGCCATTCTGATAGGTGTGAGGTGATACCTTAATGGAGTTTTGATTTGTATTTCTCTAAGGTATGATGTTAAACCTCTTTTCATGTGTTTTTTTTCCATTTGTGTGTTTTTTTTTTTTTTTTTGAGACATGTCTATTTAGATCTGTCCATACTTTGATTGGGTTCTTTGTTTTTTGATATTGAGCCACATGAACTATTTAAATATTTTGGATATTAATCATTCATTTTCAAATGTTTTTTTCCCATTTTGTGGATTGTCTTTTCATTTTGTTGGAGGTTTCTGTTACTGTGCAAATCTTTGAAATCTCTTCTATTCTTATATGCTAATAATGAAAGATCAGAAAGCAGAATTACCATCACATCAAAAAGAATAAAATACTAAAGAATAAACCTATCTAAGGAGGTAAAAGAACTGTGCTCTGAAAACTGATGCTGATAAAAGAAATAAAAATGACACAAGCATCTGGAACTTCCTTGAACTGGGGAGAAAGATGTACCTAAACCTTAAGCATTGTTACTCATTCAATTTTTGAGTCAAATAATTAGAAAAGCTTAAGTCCCTTCTATTAATCTTTGGTTGGCCATGTGGACCATTTGTATGATCATGATATAGCAAAATAATTATCCCTTTATGCTAGACTAGATGTGGTTTGGGTGAGTATGAGACTCTTCTCCCTCTTCAGAAGTTAATGAGATTCTGAAGAATTTGAAGCTAAACGAAAGAAGCATCCCAAAAGAACACCACTCAAAATATCAGATGAGTGAAAAATTCAAAGAAAGAGAAGCAAGCACACATCATGGATGTGTGAAGATTGTCAGGTTTTTCTTCATTTCAGTGCCATAAATAGTGCTTGATATACAGCAGATACTTAAGTAATGGTTTCTTTAAATACTTTTTACTTAATAAACTCTCATTTGATTTCTATAGATGTAACCTCCAAGTGACCGAGAGCAGACTTTAGTCTGTTCATATCTCAGAGCCTCCCAACACAGGCATTAAGGCAAAGCCAGAACGTATATGTAGCATAACTATTTCAGGCAACTGCAAAAATTAAGAACAGCTATGCAAAGTGATTTTTTTCTTTTATTTTGGTATAGTCATGTATCCAAATCAAGGCTTCTCCTCAATATATAATTACACAGAATGATCACACTGCACCTTTCGCTGGTGTAAAAGATGAAGCTCATTTCCTGCAGTGCTAAAGGTTTATATGCCAGGATCTTTATATCCTAATATAAAATCTGATTTACTTTAATTTTGGTTTTTAAATTCACTGAACTTAAACTTTTTCTGCTTAATTAGGCACTAATAAGTGATACAAAATGTGGAGTTTAAATATGTTTCAAACATTTATGACACTAACCTAAATATTGTCATGATAGTAGACGTGAAAACTTTAATGAGCCTGTGGAAAAATATCTGTGAACCAAATGAAAATCTTGTACTTTGCCACATTTTTAATGTGACATGACTGAGTGCTACTGAATTGTCATAATTTTAAGTAGTAAGTATAAATTCATTTTATCTGCCAGTGACATATGTAAGAAGTATAAAGAAGCACAAATTTATTATGATTCCATTGAAAGTTCAATATTTTTCCCCTCTAAATATATAACAAGGGTATTTTATGCAGATTCCTTAATATTGTCTTCTGTTTCTTAAATAAAATAAATTAAAATTGATAATATTTTATTGTTATTGTCAGAAATATTACTTATTTAGCAAACAGGACTAAAAATAATTTGTTGGGCAACTAAACATAGGTTGCACTCACTGGTTATAAAATGTCACAAATCTACTTTTTTTTAAAAACTCAGATAGTGACACTTTATTATAGGAAATAATTTAAAATACTGTTGCATCTCATAAATTTGGGAACTGACCCTCAGATCAAAGAGCTGTAGGCATAGTTTTGGATATATGAATTTCTTGCAAGGATAATCTAATTCCTATTGGACTTTTATTATCTGTATCTTCTGCTTTACAGTGGGTAAAATTCTAATTCTCTCTTTCTTTAAAAAACTCCACAGGCTTAAATGATATATTGAAAATTAAAAAGATTTGTTTAATTTGTATTGATATTGGTATGTGGCATATTTTACACAGAAAACAAGGAAATATGATTTTTGTATCACTGCTTTTCCTATCAGCAACCAAATGATCTTTATCATCTTAAATACTAGTCTATGTCTATCAGAGTAAGCTTGATTATTAAAAGAAAAAATAGCATTACACAGTGCCTATTCCAATCATGTCATTTTCTGCCCTTTTCACCATATTAATCTCAATATGCTGAAATCCTATCCTTAGACAACCATTTTATCTTTAAATCTTTTCCTCCTTTGAGTCTTTCTATGAGATTCCCTTGTGGCTCACATGGTAAAGAATTGGCCTGCAATGCAGCAGATCAGGGTTTGATCCCCTAGAGAAGGGAATGACTACCCATTCTAGTACTCTTGCCTAGAAAATTCTATGGACAGAGAAGCCTGATGGGCTGTAGTGTATGGAGTTGCAAAGAGTCGGACATGACTGAGCACTATCACTCTCACCATGATCCTTTAAAATTTTGAATTTGTTGTATAACTTTACCACAGTTTATTGTGATCCACACAGTCAAAGGATTTAGCATAGTCAGTAAAGCCAAAGTAGATGTTTTTATGGAATTCTTTTGCTTTTTCTGTGATCCAACAGATGTGGGCAATTTGATCTCTGGCTGCTCTGCCTTTTATAAAGCTAGCTTGTGTATCTGGAAGTTCTCAGTTTACGTACTGTTGAAGCCTAGCTTGGAAGATTTTGAGCATGACCTTGCTAGTGAATGTTGTTGGTCTTCAGTCTCTCAGTTATGTCTGATTCTTTGTGAACCCATGGACTGCAGCACGCCAGGCTTCCCTGTCTTTCACCATCTCCCAGAACTTGCTCAAACTCATATCCATTGAGTTGGTGATGCCATTCAACCATCTCATCCTCTATTGTCCCCCTTTCCTCCTGCCTTTAACCTTTCCCAGAGTCAGGGTCTTTCTTAATGAGTTGGCGCTTCGCATCAAGTGGCCAAAGTATTGGAGCTTCAGTTTCAGCTTCCGATGAATATTCAGTGTTGATTTCCTTTAGGATCTCCTTGCTGTCCAGGGGACTCTCAAGAGTCTTTTAAAGCATCACAGTTCAAATGCATCAATTTTTCGGCACTCAGCCTTCTTTATGATCCAACTCTCACATCCATACATGACAACTAGAAAAACTACATTTGACTAGATGGACCTTTGTCGGCCAAGTGATGGCTCTGCTTTTTAATATGCTGTCTAGGTTTGTCATAGCTTTTCATCCAAGGAGCAAGCATCTTTTAATTTCATGGCTGCAGGCACCATCTGTAGTGATTGTGGAGCCCAAGAAAATAAAGTCTCTCACTCTTTGCCTTGTTTCCCCATCTGTTTGCCATGAAGTGATGGGACCAGATGCCATGATCTTAGTTTTTTAGCATGTGAAGTGAGCACAATTTTGCAGTGGTTCTAACATTCTTTGGCATTGCCCTTCTTTATAATTGGACTGAAAACTTACCTTTTCCAGTCCTGTGGCCACTGCTGAGATTTCCAAATTACTGGCATATTCAGTGCAGCACTTTAACAGCATCACCTTTTAGGATTTGAATTGCCTCCACTGGAATTCCATAACCTCCACTAGCTTTGTTCAAGTGAGTCTTCCTAAGGCCTATTAGACTTCACACTCCTGGATGTCTGGCTCTAGGTGAGTGATCAGACAATCACAGTTATCCAGATCATTAAGATTTTTTAATATAGTTCTTCTGTGTATTCTTGCCTCCTCTTCTTAATGTCTTATGCTTTTGTTAGGTCCGTATTCTTTCTGTCCTTTATTGTGCCTATCTTTGCATGAAATACTCCCTTGGTATGTCTAATTTTGTTGAAGAGATTGCTAGTCTTTCACGTTCTATTGTTTTCCCCTATTTCTCTTCACCCTTCACTTAGGAAGGCTGTAAATTTTACCACTTTATGCCTTATAAATACTTTTATGTTTTTCCTTTATTATTTTAAAAGTCCTAGAGGGCAGGGATGCTGTTGTTGGGTGAATTGTGTTCTCCAAAATTTATATGTTTAAGTCATAACCCTCAGTACCTCAGAATGTAACTATAAAAGGAGTTAGAGTCTTTAAAGAAGTAAGTAAGTTAAAATGAGGTTGTTAGGTTGAGCCTAGTCCAATATGACCAATGTCTTTATAGAAGAGAAATTAGGATATAAACATGTCCAGAGTGTGAAGACCAGGTGAAGATATAGGAAATCTATAAGCTAAGAAGAGGTATTAGAGGAATAATCCCTGTCCATACCTTGATCTTGGAGAAAGAAATGGCAACCCACTCCAGTACTCTTGCCTGGAGAATCCCATGAGGGAAGAGCCTGGTAGGCTACAGTCCATAGGGTCGCAAAGAGTTGGACATGACTGAGCTACTTCACTTTCCTTTCACTATACCTTGATCTTGGACTTGCAGCCTCCAAACTGAGAAAATAAATCTCTGTTGTTTAAGCCAACTAGTCTGTGATAATGTGCAAAGGCAGCCCTAAAAAATAATACAACTGTAATTTATGTGTTTGCAGACCATTTAGCACAGTATCTTATATCCAATAGTATCTCAATAAAGGTCATTAAATTGATTTCTTACATAGTTTATTCACCGTGAACTAAAATAAAGTTTTGTTTCAGTGAAGTGGAGAATCACTGAGACAATTTCCTCTTTGACCCTTAACACAGAAGAAATAAATGAAAACCATGCTTCAGTGACCCAGCCTTACTTCCCAAATTGTTTCTTTAGTGTCCAAAACTGAATGTACTTTTGGCAGTTGTGGAAATTTGAAATGATGTCAGAATCTTCTGATTTGTCCAATACTGACTGAATCAAATTCTGGCATCAATCATTTCATAGCATTTGTACCTTCATTTCTTAATTATTACAGTAAGAAAATAGTGATTATGACATTAATCAAGTCAGAAATCACTTCATTATTATACTTGATGTAGATGTACCATTTTAAAATATAGTTTTATTAGTATGTTTTTCTTTTGAACTCTGAATAGTAAAATAATTTCCTTATGACTACCTCACCAGATTTGAATTCAAATCCCATGGATCGAAAGGAAACAAGGTTCGTATTTTGATATTAGCATTATTTTCACAGTTGATAATAGTCATGCTAAAAACAGTTTCCTTAGGACTTTTGTGAAAGGTTTTCATTAGGACATATATGGCATATGACATATATGACTTATCTAAGTATCCAGTTAACTGAAGGAGAATGTGAAAGTGATATTGAAAATGAAGGGGAAAAAAATAGGATCTCTTTTTATGTATCACGCTGTGCTATTGATTTAGGAGATTTTCTTAGATTGCTGTCATTACTGCCTAGTGGAAACAGTTTTAATTCATGAGCTAAATAAAATGAATTCTAGTGTATTTTCCTTCTGCAATGAAGCTTAGCTGGATTTCCGGGTTATATAGGCACTTTTATATCCTGTTAATGATTCAATTCAGTTCAGTTCATTTGCTCAGTTGTGTTGGACTCTGCCACCCGATGGCCTGCAGCATGCCAGGCTTCCATGTCCACCGCCAGCTCCCGGAGCTTGCTCAAACTCATGTTCTTCGAGTCAGTGATGCCATCCAACCATATCATCCTCTGCCGTCCCCTTTTCCTCCTCCCTTTAATCTTTCCCAGCATTAGGGTCTTCTCCAGTGAGTCAGTTCTTTGCATCCGGTTGCCAAAGTATTGGAGCTCAGCTTTAGCATCAGTCCTTCCAATGAGTATTCAGCGTTGATTTCCTTTAGGATTGACTGGTTTGATTTCCTTGCAGTTCAAGGGACTTTAAAGAGTCTTCTGCAACACTACAGTTCAGAAACATCAATTCTTTGGCACTCAGCTTTTTTTATGGTCCAATTCTCACATCCATACATGACTAATGGAAAAAGCATAGCTTTGACTAGATGAACCTTTATTGGCAAAGTAATGTATCTGCTTTTTAATATGCTGTCTAGGTTTGTCATAGTTTTCATCCAAAGAGCAAGCATCTTTTAATTTCATGGCTGCAGTCACCATCTGCAGTGATTTTGAAGCCCCCCAGAATAAAGTCTGTCACTGTTTCTACTGTTTCCCCATCTATTTGCCATGAAGATATGGGACCCGATGCCATGATCTTAGTTTTCTGAATGTTGAGTTTAAAGCCAGCTTTTTCACTTTCCTCTTTCACTTTCATCAAGAGGCTCTTTAATTCCTCTTCCTTTCTGCCATAAGCGTGGAATCATCTGCATTTCTGAAGTTGCTGATATTTCTCCCAGCAATCTTGATTCCAGCTTGTGCTTCATCTAATGAAGCATTTCTCATGATGTACTCTGTATATAAGTTGAATAAGCAGGGTGACAATATATAGCCTTGATGAACTCCTTTCCTAATTTGGAACCAGTCCATTGTTCCATTTCCAGTTCTAACTGTTGTTTCTTGAGCTGCATACAGATTTCTCAGAAGGCAGGAAAGTTGGTCTGATATTCCCATCTCTTGAAGAATTTTCCACAGCTTGTTGTGATACACACAGTCAAAGGCTTTAGTATAGTCATTGGAGCAGAAGTAGATGTTTTTCTGGAATTCTCTTTCCTTTTCTATGGTCTGACTGATGCTGGGAATTTGATCTTTGGTTCCTCTGTTAATGGTTAGTGAGATATAAGAAGTCACAACTATGGCATTAATTACTACATTGATCTCTGTATCTCCAGAGACTAATGAAATATTATATAAAGAGTAGTTTTTGTTTTTTTCCTTAACCACAGTCTCTTTAAACTTAAAGTTTAAGGAACTTTAAACACCAAGTTCAAATATAAATTGTAGCTCTTTATGATTGTAATATGCACATTGCAATATCAACTTTCCTCATAGTTATTAATCTTATTCTTAATATAATTTGGTTTCTTTTTTATCCTCATGGTAAGTGATCCTTCAATGTGATGGACAAGGTAAGTGGTGGAGTGTGGAAAAAGAATTCTGAGAGTTTATAGGCAGACCAGGAATCATTTTATCATCCTGAGTCAAAGTGATATATGCATGTACTTTTTTGCTGCGGTCAGTATATTAATATACCAACAAGTGGACATAATTTAACTGAAGCTAATAGGGTATTGTATGGCAAATATTTGCTACAGATTGGTAATTGATGATATAGCAGGAAATGGAAGTATTCATTTGAATGAAAGCCATTCATGCCTTCTTCTCTGCTTTTGTCATTCAACATACAACCAGGGATAGCTCCAGTCCCTTTTGCAAACAGCATCATTGTTTATAATGAGCCCTCTCTCCCTTACCGGTTAGAAAGATTGGGCAAAATTCTTAACATCCTGTTTCCTTATTCTGTAAAAATGACAGAATTGATAATTTTTTGTCAATTCTGCCTCATTGATAATTTTTAAATAGACAGTGGTTGTGCTGGTGTTTGTACTAAGTCACTTCAGTCATGTCTGACTCTTTGCAACTTTATAGATTGTAGCCCACCAGGCTCCTCTGTCCTTGGAATTTTCCAGGCAAGAATACTGGAGTGGGTTGCCATTTCCTCCTCCAGGGGATCTTTCCAACCCAGGGATTGAACCTGAGTCTCTTACATCTCCTGCTCTGGCGGGTGGATTCTTTACCACAAGTGCCCATGGGGAAAGCCCATGAAAGTATATAACAGAGTAATTATGGCATAGAGTCCTCTTAGCAATATTGGATGAACAAATTATGGTTACATAATGAATATCTTGAGCCTGCCTTCCTTCTATAAGTAAGATTTATTACATTTACTGTTTCTTAACTTTTAAATTTCTCAGCAATTCTATATATTATAAAAATTTTTTTTCACTCCTTGCTTTGGGTCTTGAGTGGGAGCTAAGCTAGTTTTGAGATTTACAAACTTTCTCATCTGCTTGTGCCAACATATGGGTCTTGGAAAGGTGTTCCATGGTGTTTAAGATGTTTTCAATAAGAAAGACATTTTGGTGCAGAAAATGAGTTTTGAGGGAGCCCAAGGCAGAGGAAACCAACTCTCGCTACTTTTTCCACAGACTTAAAATGAAGAAAGTAGGAAAAACCACTAGACCTTTCAGGTATGACTTAAATCAAATCAATTACAATTATACAGTGGAAGTGACAAATAGATTCAAGGGATTAGATCTGAAAGACAGAGTGCCTCAAGAACTGTGGACAGAGGTTCATGACACAGGAGGCAGTGATCAAGACCATCCCCAAGAAAAACAAATGCAAAAAGGCAAAATGGTTGTCTGAGGAGGCCTTACAAATAGCTGAGAAAAGAAGAAAAGCTAAAGTAAAAGAAGAAAAGGAAAGATATACCCATTTGAATGCAGAGTTCCAAGCAATGGCAAGGAGAGATAAGATAGCCTTCCTCAGTGATCAATGCAAAGAAATAGAGGGAAAAAATTGAATGAGAAAGACTAGAGATCTTCTCAAGAAAATTAAAAATACCGAAGGAAATTTTCATGCAAAGAGGGGCACAAAAAGGACAGAAATGGTATGGACCTAACAGAAACAGAAGATATTAAGAAGAGGTGGCAAAAATACACAGAAGAACTGTACATAAAACAGCTTCATGACCCATATAACCACAGTGGAGTGATCCTGAAATGTGAAGTCAAGTGGGCATTAGGAAGCATTACTATGAACAAAGCTAGTGAAGGTAATAGAATTCCAGTTGAACTGTTCCAAATCTTAAAAGATGATGCTGTGAAAGTGCTGCTCTCAATATGTCAGCAAATTTAGAAAACACAGCAGTGGCTACAGGACTGGAAAACGTCAGTTTTCACTCCAATCCCAAAGAAAGACAATGGTAAAGAATGTCAGCATTCGCAATTGCACTCATCTCACATGCTAGTAAAGCAATGCTCAAAATTCTCCAAGCCACGCTTCAGCAATACGTGAACCGTGAACTTCCAGATGTTCAAGCTGGCTTTAGAAAAGGCAGAGGAACCACAGATCAAATTGCCAACATCTGCTGGATCAACGAAAAAGTAAGAGAGTTCCAGAAATACATCTATTTCTGCTTTTTTGACTATGCCAAAGCCTTTGACTGTGTGATCACAATAAACTGTGGAAAACTCTGAAAGAGATGCGAACGCCAGACCACCTGACCTGCCTCTTGAGAAATCTATATGCAGGCCAGGAAGCAACAGTTAGAAGTGGACATAGAACAATAGACTGGTTCCAAATAGGAAAAGGATTACGTCAAGGCTGTATATTGTCACCCTGCTTATTTAACTTCTATGCAGAGTACATCATGAGAAACACTGGGCTGGAAGAAGCACAAGCGGGAATCAAGATTGCCGGGAGAAATATCAATAACCTCAGATATGCAGATGACACCACCCTTATGGCAGAAAGTGAAGAGGAGCTAAAAAGCCTCTTGATGAAAGTGAAAGAGGAGAGTGAAAAAGTTGGCTTAAAGCTCAACATTCAGAAAACGAAGATCATGGCATCTGGTCCCACACTTTAGTGGAAATAGATGGGAAAACAGTGGAAACAGTGTCAGACTTTATTTTTGGGGGCTCCAAAATCACTGCAGCTGGTGATTGCAGCCATGAAATTAAAAGACACTTACTCCTTGAAAGAAATGTTATAACCAACCTAGATAGCATATTGAAAAGCAGAGACAATACTTGGCCAACAAAAGTCTGTCTAGTTAAGGCTATGGCTTTTCCAGTGGTCATGTATGGATGTGAGAGTTGGACTATGAAGAAAGCTGAGCACCGAAGAATTGATGCTTTTGAACTGTGGTGTTGGAGAAGACTCTTGAGAGTCCCTTGGACTGCAAGGAGATCCAACCAGTCCAATCTGAAGGAGATCAACCCTGGGATTTCTTTGGAAGAAATGATGCTGAAGCTGAAACTCCAGTACTTTGGACACCATATGCAAAGAGTTAACTCTTTGGAAAAGAATCTGATGCTGGGAGGGATTGGGGGCAGGAGGAGAAGGGGACGACAGAGGATAGATGGCTGGATGGCATCACTGACTCGATGGATGTGAGTCTGAGTGAACTCCGGGAGTTGGTGATGGACAGGGAGGCCTGGCGTGCTGCAATTCATGGGGTTGCAAAGAGTCGGACACGACTGAGCAACTGAACTGAACTGAATACTCTGAAATACCACATGGCAGTGTTTGCTTCATAATGCTTTATTGTCTGATTGATTAATTTCAACTAGTTTTCCTTTTCTATCATTTTAAATGCTGCCTTTACATTTCCCCTGAAGTCAGGAACAAGACAAGGGTGCCCACTTTCACTGCTACTATTCAACATAGTTCTGGAAGTTTTGGCCACAGCAATCAGAGCAGAAAAAGAAATCAAAGGAATCCAAATTGGAAAAGAAGAAGTAAAACTCTCACTGTTTGCAGATGACATGATCCTCTACATAGAAAATCCTAAAGACTCCATCAGAAAATTACTAGAGTTAATCAATGAATATAGTAAAATTGCAGGATATAAAATCAATACTCAGAAATCCCTTGCATTCCTATACACTAATAATGAGAAAGTAGAAAAAGAAATTAAGGAAACATTTCTATTCACCATTGCAACGAAAAGAATAAAATACTTAGGAATATACCTACCTAAAGAAACTAAAGACCTATATATCAAAAACTACAAAACACTGATGAAAGAAATCAAAGAGGACACTAATAGATGGAGAAATATACCATGTTCATGGATCAGAAAAATCAATATAGTGAAAATGAGTATACTACCCAAAGCAATCTACAGATTCAATGCAATCCCTATCAAGCCTCCAGCAGTATTTTTCACAGAACTAGAACAAATAATTTCAAGATTTGTATGGAAATACAAAGAAACCTCGAATAGCCAAAGCAATCTTGAGAAAGAATAATGGAACTGGAAGAATCAACCTGCCTGACTTCAGGCTCTACTACAAAGTCACAGTCATTAAGAGAGTATGGTACTGGCGCAAAGACAGAAATATAGATCAATGGAACAAAATAGAAAGCCCAGAGATAAAGCCACACACCTATGGACACGTTATCTTTGACAAAGGAGGCAAGAATATACAATGGAGTAAAGACAATCTCTTTAACAAGTGGTGCTGGGAAAACTGGTCAACCACTTGTAAAAGAATGAAACTAGCACTTTCTAACACCACACATAAAAATGAACTCAAAATGGATTAAAGATCTAAATGTAAGACCAGAAACTATAAAACTCCTAGAGGAGAACATAGGCGAAATACTCTCCAACATAAATCACAGCAGGATACTCTATGATCCACCTCCCAGAATACTGGAAATAAAAGCAAAAATAAATAAATGGGATCCAATTAAAATAAAAGCTTCTGCACAACAAAGGAAACTATAAGTAAGGTGAAAAGACTGCCTTCTGAATGAGAGAAAACAGTAGCAAATGAAGCAACTGACAAACAACTAACCTCAAAAATATACAAGCAACTTATGCAGCTCAACTCCAGAAAAATAAACGACCCAATCAAAAAATGGGCCAAAGAACTAAATATGCATTTCTCCAAAGAAGACATACGGATGGCTAACAAACACATGAAAAGATGCTCAACATCACTCATTATCAGAGAAATGCAAATCAAGACCACAATGATGTACCATTTCACACCAGTCAGAATGGCTGTGATCCAAAAGTCTGCAAGCAATAAAAGCTGGAGAGGATGTGAAGAAAAGGGAACCCTCTTACACTGTTGGTTGGAATGCAAACTAGTACAGCCACTGTGGAGAACAGTGTGGAGATTCCTTAATAATTTGTAAACAGAACTGCCTTATGATCCAGCAATCCCACTGCTGGGCATACACACCAAGGAAACCAGAACTGAAAGAGACACATGTGCCCCAATGTTCATTGCAGCACTGTTTATAATAGCCAGGACATGGAAACAACCTAGATGTCCATCAGCAGATGAATGGATAAGAAAGCTGTGGTACATATACACAATGGAGTATTACTGAGCCATTGAAAAGAATACATTTGAATCAGTTCTGATGAGATGGATGAAACTGGAGCCAATTATACAGAGTGAAGTAAGCCAGAAAGAAAAACACCAATACAGTATACTGACACATATATATGGAATTTAGAAAGATGGTAATGATGACCCTGTATGCGAGACAGCAAAAGAGACACAGATGTGTATAGCGGACTTTTGGACTCTGAGGGAGAGGGAGAGGGAGATGGAGAGGGAGAGGGTGGGATGATTTGGGAGAATGGCATTGAAACAATTATACTATCATATAAGAAATGAAGCGCCAGTCTATGTTTGATACAGGATACAGGATGCTTGGGGCTCGTGCATGGGGATGATCCAGAGAGATGATATGGGGTGGGAGGTGGGAGGGGGATTCAGGATTGGGAGCTGATATACACCCGTGGTGGATTCATGTCAATGTATGGCAAAACCAATACAGTATTGTAAAGTAAAATAAAGTAAAAATAAAATTTAAAAAAATAATAAGAAAATGAGAATAACAAAAAAATTAATGCTGGCTTTATATAATATACTGATTGTATTATATAATATTTATATCATATTGTATTTATATAATATACCAATTGTCTAATTGTATTAGACATTAAATTGTTTCCACCTTTATATGGAAGAACCTCTTACATTAATAATAGTGTAGTATTTATGGCCAAATCCCAAGGAAAAATATGTAAAAGGACCACGTGGATTTAAAAGTTCACAACATTTAGATTTCCAAAAGAATTAAATGACAAGGCAGATGCAAATTACTGCTTTCTTTACCTTATGAGCAATTTGGTAGGGAGATGGCTCAATGGTAAAGAATCTGCCTGTAATGCAGAAGACACAGGTTCAGTCCCTGGGCTGGGAAGATCCCCTGGCAACCCACCCCAGTATTCTTGCCTGAAGAATCCCATGGACAGAGGTGCCTGGTGGGCTGCAGTCCAGGGAGTTGCACACCAGTTGCACACCACTGAAGTAACTGAACACATATGCATACAGATGAATACATTTTAGAAGGACTTTCACAGCTCTTGAAGTTTTAGAAGAGTGCTTTGACTGTGTGGATCACAATGAACTGTGGAAAACTCTGAAAGAGATGTGAACACCAGACCACCTGACCTGCCTCTTGAGAAATCTGTATGCAGGTCAGGAAGCAACAGTTAGAACTGGACATGGAACAACAGACTGGTTCCAAATAGGAAAAGGAGTGCATCAAGGCTGTATATTGTCACCCTGCTTATTTAACTTATATGCAGAGTTCATCATGAGAAACGCTGGACTGGAAGAAACACAAGCTGGAATCAAGATTGCCAGGAGAAATATCAATACCCTCAGATATGCAGATAACACCACCCTTATGGCAGAAAGTGAAGAGGAACTAAAAAGCCTCTTGATGAACGTGAAAGAGGAGAGTGAAAAAGTTGGCTTAAAGCTCAACATTCAGAAAACGAAGATCATGGCATCCAGTCCCATCTCTTCATGGGAAATAGATGGGGTACAGTGGAAACAGTGTCAGACTTTATTTTGGGGGGCTCCAAAATCACTGCAGATGGTGATTGCAGCCATGAAATTAAGACATTTACTCCTTGGAAGAAAAGTTATGACCAACCTAGATAGTATATTCAAAAGCAGAGACATTACTTTGCCGACTAAGGTCTATCTAGTCAAGGCTATGATTTCTCCTGTGGTCATGTATGCATGTGAGAGTTGGACTGTGGAGAAGGCAGAATGCCAAAGAATTGATGCTTTTGAACTGTGGTGTTGGAGACGACTCTTGAGAGTCCCTTGGACTGCAAGGAGATCCAACCAGTCCATTCTGAAGGAGATCAACCCTGGGATTTCTTTTGAAAGAATTATGCTAAAGCTGAAACTCCAGTACTTTAGCCACCTGATGTGAAGAGTTGACTCATTGGAAAAGACTCTGATGCTGGGAGGGATTGGGGGCAGGAGGAGAAGGGGACGACAGAGGATGAGATGGCTGGATGGCATCACGGACTCGATGGACATGAGTTTGAGTGAACTCCGGGAGTTGGTGATGGACAGGGAGGCCTGACGTGCTGCAATTCATAGGGTTGCAAAGAGTTGAACACGACTGAGCGATTGAACTGAAGGGCTCTTGCATTGCATTGCTTTTTTCCAAACCATCTGCCTCTTTTGGTCTGTCTTTCATTGTGGTTTTGCAAAAGAAGTGATACTGGTATTATAAAGCTACTTTATATAATGTAGCACACGGAATGATTATTAGTTGAAGGAGAAAACATGCTTAGGTTAGAACATTAGTTTCCTGTTCTATAAGTATATCACCATTGATCTTTTAATTGTTCCAGATGAATATTTTTTCTCCTTGCCTCATTCTTTTCTCCCTATTCTTAGTAAATTTGATCTAGCAATTAGTAGTATTTTCACTATATTTTCTTGAAGAAGATCTGTGATTTTCAGGACAATTTGGTATGTTCACTGTGGTTTTCCATTGCTTTTTCAACACAAGTCATAAAAAACTTTTCATGCAAACAAGAATATGGAAGGGATAGGCACAACTGCTTAGGCCAGATGGTGAAAAATCAGATGACAGGGAAAAAAATCAGAGAGCCATTCAGCTCCTATTTTGTTTCCATCTTCTCTGTCAGTGAAAAGGATCTTTAAACTAGATGGGGTGTAGCAAACATGTTTAAAGGGATCGAAGCCCAACTGGTAATATAATAAAAGTACCTGGCTGCATCACGCCAAGTACTTTTTAAAATTGCATCATGCCTGTAGGCTAGATGAACCACATCCCCACATTCTGAGGGAACTGACAGATGTTGATGTAGAACTACTTTGAGTAATTTTTGCAAAACCACAGGGAATAACAATAATGCTAGAGAACTGAAGAGGGGAAATTGCTCTTCCAGTTATAAAAAATGAGGAAAACATAGGCAGTTACTGTCATTTATTGTTGAACTGGCAATTTTCCAAAGCAGAATTGTAAACAATTTATAATTCTATATGAGAAAGAAGATGGTGAATTCACTAAGATCTAAGCTTCTACATCAAGGGTATATTCTTCTTTTTGTGTTGCTAGAGATGAAGGGAATTACACAGAAATGGATGGTGCACAGGGATTTATGAGATATTTAGTATGCTCATGATTTCCTTGTGGGAAACACTGAGAAAGGTGGAAAATGGGGGTTTGTTGTTTCATAGTCAGTACTAATTAACAAGTCAATTTCTGTTTGGGGAGAGGAGGCTAATACTTGTGAAACAAACTGGTGAACCATTAAAAGCTAAATGCATTGTAGTCAGGACAACATGACTGGAGAGAGGATACATGTGATTCCTGGGGGACTGGTTAGGAAACAGTTACAAGAAAGGAGGAATAAAGTAGAGTTTGAAGTGGGCCTTGATGGCTGTAAGCCACTTAGACTAAAATTGGGAAAAAGGAAAAAGATATTAAAACTAAAAAGAATGGTGTCATTGTCATTCATGGTACTTAGTACACACTGTCTTGTATGTATTGTGTTCATCACTTATTTAGGGGGTAGTAAAATTAGCTGACTCATTTGAAAAGACCCTGATGCCGGGAAAGATTGAAGGCGGGAGGAGAAGGGGACAACAGAGGATGAGATGGCTGGATGGCATCACCAACTCAAAGAACATGAGTTTGGGTGAACTCCGGGAGTTGGTGATGGACAGGGAGGCCTGGCGTGCTGCGGTTCATGGGGTCGCAAAGAGTCAGACGACTGAGCGACTGAACTGAACTGAACTGAAAATTAGGAATCTCTTTTCTTTGGAATCAGACTCTATTGAGCTTATATCAGTTGCAGTTTTTCAGATGTATTTTATTTTCTATGGTTTCTATTGCATGCATTATTCAGATATTATTGATACTGTTTTTCACCCTTTGCCTTAAGGTGAGAATTTTCCTCTGTCTGGAAGTCCCAGAACTGCTCCTATGGTGATTTAGGGATGGAAGACAGAGGCTTATCTGTAATCCTCTGAAGTTCTCACAGATAATCAGTCTAAAATAGGGAAACTTTTCCTAATCCTTTTAATTACTCTCCTTTTGACAAAGTTAGGCTACAATTTGAAACCCTATTGAATCTTTGGGGATACAAAGAGACAAGTTTTGGCCTAAAATTCATTTAAGGATGTCTATTCATCAAAAATTTAAATGGATTCTTAAATAAAAAGGGCTTTAAGCAGAAGATCAAAGATGATACTTATTTCTCACAGGCAAATGTGTAGCTTTCTTTCACAGCAGATTAATTTTAAAAATTTAAATGGTCATTATACTCAA
This sequence comes from Capra hircus, assembly GCF_001704415.2. Lineage (NCBI taxonomy): Eukaryota > Metazoa > Chordata > Mammalia > Artiodactyla > Bovidae > Capra > Capra hircus. Next base: position 22,694,493 of record NC_030835.1, read on the forward strand.
TGCCACGTATTTTCTTGAAAATAAATATGTCCAAAAAATTTAATGGGCTCATCTGGAGAAATTTTGAAAAAATTTTTATAAAAGTTTATAGCTAGACTACATAGTTCAGGAGAATAAGAAACACAACCTTTTACTTCTTAAATCTCTCATAAAGCCCTGTAACCCATTTTTGTATGTAGCAGATCCTTATCAAATATGTGTGGAATGAAACACAAAGTTTTTACAGGGCAAGTCATTGGTGGACAACTTAGTATTTAATAAAAATAGTAAAACAAAAAGAGTTATCCTCAGCAATAGTGGTATACATTTTTTTTTCCCCCCAGTGGCGGACAAATTGAGAGCAAAAGAACTTCCTATATAAAATTGTTTAAAGCGGAGTAGCTCTCATTGAAGACTCTAAATATCTAAAGTCCTGCAACAGCTCCTTAATTCCATCCATTTTCTATTACTATAGCCCTCTGTTTTTAGGGTCTTGAGGATTTTGAAAAAAAAAAAAAATCAGCATCAAAAGATTTTGGAAATTGTATCAGGCAGGGTAAGCCAGTTTATGCATTGTTAACAAACAATGAAACATGTTAGCGGCTTAATAGGAAAGATTTATTTCCCACTACATTATGAGTTCATTGTATGTCAGCAAGTGGTCTCTGCGTGGACACAGAGATCCATACAGAGATCCAAGACTGAGGGGCTCTATCTTCATACAAGCTTCCTTGTATGCAAAGAGGCAAAAAAAAAAAAAAAAAAAAAAAAAAAAGAACCATAATGTGGAAATTCTATATGTGCTTCCAGGAAAAGAGAGTGTGGGAACTACATACTTACTTCTACTAGGAAATGCTATTTTGCTTACATTTCATGATAATACTGCCTGAATGCAAGTGAACAGAAGAATTTAATGTTTGTGAGAGAATTGACATTTGAGAATATTTCTAATGAAACCATTATATTCTAAAAATCTTCTGTTTCCTCAATAATAATTCAGTTATATATGGTTCATGAAGTTAAATAAATTCCTCCTTAGGTTTACATTTTTAATCTGTATAAGATCATAGAAAAATAAGCTTATATATTGGTTGTACTGTATTTAGATAGATTAATTAGATAACACTGTGTTAAACTTCCTTCTATATGTTGAAAAACTATATGCCTCAAGTTAAAAGGATTCTAGCACTCTGGATTGAGTGAACAAGTTCTTGTCCCATCATTGTATCTGTTTTTAAAGAGTGCCTTAATTTATTCTTAAACTTGTTATTACAAATTTGAAATAAATCTTGAATATGACATCCTTTCTATTTGCAAAATAATATGAAAAAATACTACAAAAAAAAAGCAAACTTAATTTGCTCAAAGTTATACAATAGTGCATGGGGGAAAAGACTTTGTAGTCAAGCTGTTTGAATTCAGAATCTGTTCTCCTGTGAGGCTACCCATCAACTCTCCTGAAAGAAATAGAGTTAACCTCCAAGAGTATCTCCAGCCATTGCAGAGTATTACCAATGGTGCTGCCTCACATTTGCTCAGGAAGAGGTCCTCATTTGATCTGATTGCTCTTGTGCTCCACACTTTGGATGCTGACCATCATGAAAGAGCTGCTCCATGGGGCTCAGATTGCCTTTGTTGGCTCTACACTGATCTAGGGTGCAGCAACCCAGTTCTGCCCTTAGTTGAATAATACTCTCTTCCTTAATTACCGGATAGTACAAAGTGGGTCTGGCACACAAGATTTTTGTGCATCTTTAAATGTCAATAGTAATTCCAAATGAGAAGTGTTCTTATACCAAGCCCAACTAAACTCCTTTTGATCTTTATTCAGTCAACTGGAAAAAAAAAGATTATGCCTGCACATGTTTGCTGATCTTTCTAAAATTTCTGTGGCCATTTTTCTGTAGACAAATGCTCATACAAGGACACATATGTAAATTTTCTTTAAAAATAGTGTACATTTAAATTAAATTGTTAATGCATATTTAGTTTAAAAAAGGAATATTTTTCTAAGAAAACTGTTCTTGTAATAAATTGGTTTGGAGCATCTGCTCATATCTCTCCTGCTGAAAAGTGCTGTGACTAAAGATAAACTAAAACTCCCCTTGAAGTTTCTTGTCTTCATCTATACAATGCCTAGAAAAATAGTGGTGAGACAAAATCATGGTTAAATGAAGTATTTTATTTAAAGTCTCAGTATGAAAGAGGAGAGTGAAAAATCTGGCTTGAAACTCAACATTAAAAAAATGAAGATCATGGCATCCAGTCTCATCACTTCATGGTGATTAGAAGGGGGAAAAGTGGAGGCAATGACAGATTTTATTTTCTTGGGCTCCAAAATTACTGCAGACAATGACTGCAGCCATTAACTTAAAAGAGACTTGCTCCTTGGAAGGAAAGCAATGACAAACTTAGACAGCATATTGAAAAGCAGAGACATCACTTTGCTAACAAAGGTCTATATAGTCAAAGCTATGATTTTTCCAGCAGTCATGTACAAATGTGAGAGTTGGACCACAAAGAAGGCTGAGCATTGAAGATGTGATGCTTTCAAACTGTAGTGCTGCAGAAGACTTGACTCCCTTGGACAGCAAGGAGACCAAACCAGTCAATCCTAAAGGAAATCAACCATGTATATTCATTGGAAGGACTGATGCTGAAGTTGAAGCTCCAATACTTTGGCTACCTCATGGGAAGAGCTGACTCATTGGAAAAGACCCTGATGCTGGGAAAGATTGAAGGCAAAAGGAGAAGAAGGTGGCAGAGAGTAAGATGGTGAGATAGCATTACTGACTCAATGAACATGAGTTTGAGCAAACTCTGGGATATAGTGGAGGATAGAGGACCGGGGATTCTATAGTTGATGGAGTCACAAAGAGTTGGACATAGTGACTGAACAACAACATAATGCTCTATACCTTAGTAAACACTTAAGAAATATTAGCTACAAGTGGTAGTGCTAGACGTACTGGTAGTAAAAGCAAGAGTATATACATGCACTCAAAAGAAAACTAATTTTTCAGTCATGTGTTTCATTGTTTTAAATTTGGAAACAATAGTTTAGGAAGAATGAGGACTTGTTTTCTATACATCTTATGTATAGGGTTGACTGTGTTGATTTCCCAGCCTAAAAGGTTCAAGGTAAACTCAAGTTCCCAGTCTTAGATGATGAAAATTATGAGCAGTTTCTACTTTGAACTTCCTTCAAACTATAACAACAACAACAACAAAATCTTTCTTTCAGCTAGGACATCTATCCCTACCTTTCCTCCCCTCACTTCCATGCACTCACATTTATGCCTAATCTTAGATTGGAGGTATAGTCTCTTTTCATCTTTATTTCCTCAGTTCTTCCTTACTTGGGCATACCAATATCTGTGTTAGCATGGAGTTTGTGAAGATTATGTGAAAAGACATACCTGGATCAACTAGATGGCTCCTAGTATTAGTGATTATTCACCAAACATTACTTGTTAAAAATTTTTAGCTTTTGATGTGTAAAACGAGGGAGTAAGGGTTTTGCTTTGTGAGTTTCTATATACCTAATACCTAAAAGAACATTTGGTTTATAGTAGGTACTCAGTTCAGTTCAGTTCAGTCGCTCAGTTGTGTCCGATTCTTTGCGACCCCATGAATCGCAGCACACCAGGCCTTCCTGTCCATAACTAACTCCCGGAGTTCACCGAGACTCACATCCATCAAGTCAGTGATGCCATCCAGCCGTCTCATCCTCAGTCGTCTCCTTCTCCTCCTGCCCCCAATCCCTCCCAGCGTCAGAGTCTTTTCCAATGAGTCAACTCTTCACATGAGGTGGCCAAAGTACTGGACTTTCAGCTTTAGCATCATTCCTTCCAAAGAAATCCCAGGGCTGATCTCCTTCAGAATGGTACTCAGTAAATATTAAATGAATGGATGAATAATGGAATATTTACTTTTAGATTTGTCAATAGTGTTTGGGGAATTTAAAATTAATCAAATTGATGAGAAACTTTTTGATTTTTTTAAATTCTAAAGATATTTTTATTATGTCTAAAAGAGATGGGAATACCAGACGACCTAATCTGCCTCTTGAGAAATCTGTATGCAGGCCAGGAAGCAACAGTTAGAACTGGACATGGAACAATAGACTGGTTCCGAATAGGAAAAGGAGTGTGTCAAGGCTATATATTGTCACCCTGCTGATTTAACTTATATGCAGAGTACATCATGAGAAACGCTGGACTGGAAGAAGCACAAGCTGGAGTCAAGATTGCCGGGAGAAATATCAATAATCTCAGATATGCAGATGACACCACCCTTATGGCAGAAAGTGAAGAGGAGCTAAAAAGCCCCTTGATGAAAGTGAAAGAGGAGAGTGAAAAAGTTGGCTTAAAGCTCAACATTCAGAAAACAAAGATCATGGCATCTGGTTCTATCACTCCATGGGAAATAGATGGAGAAACAGTGGAAACAGTGTCAGACTTTATTTTTTGGGGCTCCAAAATCACTGCAGATGGTGATTGCAGCCATGAAATTAAAAACGCTTACTCCTTGAAAGAAAAGTCATGAGCAACCTAGATAGCATATTCAAAAGCAGAGACATTATTTTGCCGACCAAGGTCCGTCTAGTCAAGGCTATGGTTTTTCCTGTGGTCATGTATGGATGTGAGAGTTGGACTGTGAAGAAGGCTGAGCGCCGAAGAATTGATGCTTTTGAACTGTGGTGTTGGAGAAGAGTCTTGAGAGTCCCTTGGACTGCAAGGAGATCCAACCAGTCCATTCTGAAGGAGATCAGCCCTGGGATTTCTTTGGAAGGAATAATGCTAAAGCTGAAACTCCAGTACTTTGGCCACCTCATGTGAAGAGTTGACTCATTGGAAAAGACTCCCATGCTGAGAGGGATTGGGGGCAGGAGAAGAAGGGGATGACAGAGGATGAGATGGCTGGATGGCATCACTGCCTCGAAGGACGTGAGTCTGAATGAACTCCAGGAGTTGGTGATGGACAGGGAGGCCTGGCGTGCTGCGATTCATGGGGTCGCAAATAGTCAGACACAACTGAGTGACTGAAATGAACTGAACTGAAATACTCTCTCACTGCTGTACATTTTTCAGACATTAACTCAGAATTTGTAGTGAAAACTAGCATCTCTTTCAGTTACACATATATTTACATGTACATGCATATACATTTTGTTGTTCAGTCACTCAGGCGTGTCTCACTGTTTGTGACTCCATGGACTAGAGAACACCTAGATTCCCTGTCCCTCACTGTCTCCTACAGTTTGCTCAAACTCATGTCCATTGAGTTGGTGATGCCATCTCATCCTCTGTTCCCCATTCTCTTTCTGCTCTCAATCTTTCCCAGCATTGGGGTCTTTTCTAATGAGTCAGTTCTTCACATCAGGTAGCCAAAGTATTGGAGCTTCAGCATCAGTCCTTCCAGTGAATATTGAATTGATTTCCTTTAGGATTGACTGGTTTGATCTCCTTGCAGTCCAAGGGACTCTCAAGAGTCTTCTCCAGCACCACAGTTTGAAAGCATCAATTCTTTGATGCCCAGTCTTTATGGTCCAGCTCTCATATCTGTACATGGCTGCTGGACATATAAATACATACATGTACATTTTATAAATTGCATTGGGTTTTCATCTCTTTCCTAATTTTCATGTTCCTTTTTGTATCACTTTGCATCCTTTGAGATCAATTTTTATCCAGAATTTTTTAGTCTAAGTCAATGTTTCCCCATAAATTACTACTAAAGAATTGTGACATGATTCTGAAATAATATATAACTATACTTAGAAAATATTTAATTTTTTTTCTGCCAGCATATGCCAATTAATGTAATGTCATTGGAGTGACTGTGAAATCTCTGAGTACAGAGGCCAAGTTTATATTTCACACATGCATAGCTCCAGTGCTAATTTTTCAAAAGACTAAATCAGTGTTTGAATGAATCAATGAATAAATGAAAGAATAAAAATACACTGGGAGAAACAGACACTAAATACACAATTGACTGAGGAGGTAGGAACATTAAAGTTAACGAAGAAGTAATTCCGTTTCTTTTCATAATTCCCACGAAAAGTACAAATCATAAAATTTAAATGTCAGTCATAGGAACATGATGTTTTATCTCACCACTTCCACAATTTTACTTTGATAGTGATCAGAACTGTGAGACATATAGCTAGACGAGTTATTGAAATAGAGGTCAAATTGAATTTTTCTGGTTTAATCATTTAAACAAGGAATGAATAGTTTTGGAAATGAAAACTGTTTCCAAACAGAGATCTAGTTTTCGTCTGGGATTGCTTTTAAAATCAGCTCTAGTTTTAGCCTGTGTTTTCCAGATCTATAGTAGTTTTCAGGCCATTAGCTTTACTTAGTAATTTGCATAAATTGTACCTGGATATGCTTCCTTCTTCAGATTTGGGATGTTTCCATTGATACATTTTTTATTCTTTTTCTCTCTCTCTTCTCTTCCTGGAACCCCTACAATGTGAACCTTGGCATGCTTGATGTGGTTTTACAGGCCCCTTCAATGGTCCTCTTTTCTTAATTTGTATTTCCTTTTGCTGGGTGATTTCCATTACTATATCTTGGAAATTACTTATGCACTCTTCTGTATTAACTAGGCTGCTGTACCTTCCTTCTAGTTTGCTTTCTTTTCTAATTTCATTTATTGCATTCTTCAATTCTGACTAGTTTTTTTTTATATTTTCTAGTTCCTTATTAAAATTCTCAGTGTTGTTAATTCTATTCCCTAATTCATTTAGCATTTTTATTAGTAATAAATTGAACTCCCCATCTGTTTTTTTTTTCTTTTTAGTTCTCTTTTTTCAGGGATTTTCTCTTGTTCTTTCAATTGAAATATACATCTCTATCTTCCCATTTTGCTTAAAGTTCTGTCTCTATGAAATAACATGAAACCATTACCTATTGCCATCTTGAAGGAGTATGCTCATGTGTGGGAGCATCCTTATACCCTCTTCATGTGCCTAGTATCTTTGGTAGATGAACTAGATCTGACATGAATAAGAGTCCCATTTTTCCCCAGGGTGGGCTGGTAGCTGTCACCTTAGTCTAAGTGGGGCTGAAGAAGAAGAGATTAGAGCCAGAACTAGGCATGAACCAGGGCTTTGCCTCCGCTCAGTGGTCAGCGCCACCATATTGGCAGAGGTGTCAGGTCCCATGTTGCTGGAGAAGGAGCCCTGAGGGTCTAGTCCCAGCTTGCTCCATTCCCTTTGAAAGATGCCCTACCTTCCCAGGACCAGTGCCCTTGCTTCAGAGGGGAGCAGTGCTGGAACAAGATGGGCTGCTGCTGGCTCTTGGTGTGGATCTAGGCATCTGTGGCATCCACATCCGCAGCCAGAGACCCAGTCTGCTTTTGATGTGCTGCCTCCATAAGCATCAGTAATACATGCCCCTGCCCCACTTAGATGCCACACTGAATCAAAACCACCTTTGTCCCTTGCAGCTAAGCATTTGCCTTGGCTATTGCAGCCTTCTTCACAGTGTGGAGCTGCACCCCAGAGCAGGCGGGGTTGGTGCAAATGTTTAACATGAGCCGAGGCAAGGACTGTGGTGGTCCCAGCTACAGTTAGAGACATGGACCACTTTTGAGGCTCTGCCTCCAGAAAAACCAATGCTACTCCACGTCTGAGCCACCTTTTCCCCTCGCAGCTGAGCTCTTCCCTATGCCACAGCTACAGCCCTTTCTCCAATGTGCAGCTGCATCATGATCAAGTGGAAACCAGATCTGGTGCTGGGCTCAAGCTGGAACACATGCCAGGACTGGTGCAAACCAGGCATCATGCCAGGCAGTTTCAACCTGCCCTCTCTGCCCTTTTGTCCCTCTGAGCAAGCATGTGAATACACACTCTTCATGAGGGGAAGTCCAGGCTTCACATATCCCTTCTGTCAGTTTCACTAGTCCTCCAAACAGCCTAGGGGACTACTCTTCCCAGTAGCAGGCTCCAGGGCAGGGGCACTTTACCTGCTCACTGCCTGGGGAGGATCTCTGCCTGTGTAATCTTTATTCTCCTCTGAGTCTCTTTCCGGGGCTGCAGGTCCCAACCTGATTACTTGCCTACCCTTCCTACCTGATTCCATATGCATCTATAGGAGTCTCTCTGCTAGTCTTCAGTTTTAAGTGAGAATTATTCCACATGAAAATGTATTCTTGATGTATTCATGGAGTGGACTGAGTTCTGAGACCTCCAACTCTGCCATCTTGCTCAGTGAACAGGAGTGAGTTTATTATACCACTGGTTGCTGTGACCTAATTACAGAGTTTCTGATCCCATAAATCTGGGGTGGGGCCTGATAACTGGCATTTATAACAGGTTTTCAGGTAATGCTGATGCTTCTAGTATATGGGCCATACATTGACACCTATGTGTTAGAGTCAAGATAGCTTGGAGTAGCTCATTATTAACCTCAGAATCTGCCCTAAAATATACTCGAATTGTGAACTTGCTGCCTGATCACTGGAAATTTATTTAAGATTTTTTTTTTTTGGTTTCTTAATACATTCAAAAAAGAGATCCTAGAAAAATTTATAGCTCCAAGATAATACGAAATGATAGCAACAAAAATAAAACATCTGGCAAAGGTAATCTGAAAATCATGGTGTCATTTTCTATGATGGCTCTAAGGAGTTTACTCATCTTAGAGAAAATTTAAGGTAGAGTTTGATAAATACAATGTAGCTTTTTTTACCGTGTTGTGGACATGTTTTTATAATCAAATAAAACGAACATGTCAATTAGCTAAAATGAGTTCAGATTGCCTTCATATTGTGACAAATGAGTTTTGAAAATGAAAACCACTATCCTGCCTATGAATTTTATCAAAGAAATAATTCTGTGTACTTGAGTCCATTAGTCTAGAAATATGTACTTCTTAAGATTTCTAGTATAATTAGCATGTAGTTCTCATTTTTTATGACCTTTGTTAAGTAATTAGCCTCCAATTAAAATAAATAAATTTATAGAAAAAAATGTTAAAAAAATAAAAATAATTTCTGAGATAAAAAAAGAAACACTAGAACTGCTCATATATATAGTTTACATTTAATTTATTAGTGGAAAGTTGAATGTTATAGATGGAAATATGATTCAAATAATGTCCCTTAAACTATCACAATTGAAAAGAAAATAACATTAGTTTAGCATTACATATCTGCCTGAGAAATTTACAGTAATGGCGTAAAAATAACAAAAATATTGTCTCTAGAAACAGAATTAAATTGCACTAATTTTTAAAGAAACTTTACCTATATCTCATAAATAAGCACATAATTGATACCAACTATCATTCTTATACTATAAATTTTGGGGGAATGCATGTAACATTGACAATTTCACTTTTTAACATTTAGGGGAAATTTGTACTGATGCAGTTGCAATAAAAATTTAGAATGTAAAGTTCTACCAAGCATTAACTTTATCCAAATTTTAAATGTGCTTTTGACAAACATGAAATAATAAATTTAAGAACTTGACATATAAAGATTATAATTTCACAACTTGAAGTTAATTTAGGGATTATTGCAGATGTTGTTCTTTGTTCATCAAAATCCAGTATTCCTTCAACCAAATAAGTGGAATTTTGGCCAATCTTGTGTCTGTCCAGCCATACCACTTAACTTTGTTTAAATTTTGGTATGGCTGTGTGTCCAAGTTCAATGGAGTACAATCAGAAGAATGGGTGCTACTTACAGACTGTGGAATTAAGCCTAAGCATGTGTCTCTTCCATATACTTTCTTTTCTTCCCACCCGCTGAAATCCAAGAGAACACAATTCTGATTATGCAGACCACACCAGTGCTAGAGTTGGAGTTAGAATATAGAAGAAGGAACCTAGGTCCTTCAGTGAGCCTAGGTCCTTCAGAACAGATTTTCTTGGTAAACTGGAGCATTCACCTTTTACTGCTATAAGAGAAAATGATAAAGTTTTATCATATATATATATATATATGGAAGCCTAGCTTTGAACTCAAGTGATATGCTGTCATTTAGTTTACCCCTTTCAGTGTAGATATTTGGAAAAAGAAGAACCTAGAGGGGTAGTTTAAAGAAATAGTGATAGAAAATGCTAGAGCTAAAACTTGAACTGAACATCTGGGCGGTTCAGTACATTAAATATATACTAACAATGACTTTGTAATTAAGTGACTGTGGAGCAAAACAGCAGGCAGGCACCAAGTCATCAACCAATGGGAATGATTACACCTCATCCCTGTCCATAGGGCCAGATCAGGTAAAGTTCACTGTAAAGCAACTGAATCTAAATCTTCAGCAATACTACTGCATGGGGCCTTTTCATATCCTTGGAGGGAACTGTAAACTTTAAAAATATAAGATATTTTAATTGAAATTGTTTAATCTACCCCTAACATTCCAGAAATTTGAGAAGAATATAAATGGAGACGCATTATATTTATTATGGAGAACTGCTGGGAAATGATATTTTATTATTATACGAGACTCTGTTGCATTATTGCTATCAGCTCATTAGTTTGTTTTTTTTTTTAATGTTACCTAAGTGCTTCTTTACTTAAATCCTTCCTGAACTCAGAAGAAATGTCTGACTCACAGCTTCATGGGACTAATAATCAATGATCTTTTGTTTTTAAAGTTTAAGCAGGAGAAGTATTTCCCCAGGGCCTGATGGTGTTATTCATACCAGTAGATATTTAGTTATGAATTGCACTATATCAGCTCTAGAAGCAAATCCTGAATGAGAGTCGCTTATCATTATTTTAGTAAATGTTTTTGTGAGTATTTGTGATATGAGGAGGCTTCTAAAGTTTGAAGTTTAAGACAGAATTACTTCTTGTCTGAATTGTAGGGCAATACTGACTTTGATTTCTCTTCCATTTGACATTCTCCTGTGTTTGATAAGTCTGTGTGGCTATAGGACATTTTCACATTGCAGTACTATTTCTATTCTTATACTCTTCCACCTTGAATTTTCACAGTGGGTAGTAGGAATATCCTGCAAGCCATTCCCTACATCATGTGTTGAAATGACTGTCAACCACATATTATCTCACTAACCCTAAATTTAATGTATCCTAATTCAGCTTCCCCAAAGCCCATTCCCAAAACAATGTTCTGTTCAATTCTTGCAACAGAGGTACATCAAGATTTAAAAAGCCTTAAAATATAACATAAAAGATTAAGAAGGTAAGCCCAAATAAAAAGATTTTTGAATGTTTATTCAAAATGTTGATAAGATCCAGATATGTCATTTTAATTGCAATTTGGAAAGACAGCCAAGAAAACAAGTAAAAATTTATGGAATCCAGAATTGATATATAGAAGTTATTGCTTGTAATCTATACATTTATTTATTGAATAACAGAGAATACTCAGATTAAAAATACATGGAATATTAAATTGGGTTCATAAAGATATTTAATGAAATCAATAAAATTATTTTGATATCTGCAAGTTAATTGTAATAAAATACCAGATAAAAGCAAAGCAGCAATTTATTTAGAGAAGACACTAAATATTAGTAGAAAAAGGTTTACGCTTTTCAACTGCTTGGTAACTCAATCAATGAAATCAAGAAATGTAATTTAAAAAGATATTACAAACATATTTTTTTATAATTTTATACCAAACACAAACATCCAAAAAATAGCATAAAGCAAAATATGCTACTCAAATGAGAGACTGATGTCAAACTAGTCAGAGAATCATTATTTCTAACAGTACTTAAGATTAGTCATTGTAGAAGAAAACTTTAAATGCTCTGATATTTTACAGTTCATTTATGAAATAACCTGCTAGAGGTTTTCCATGTTACCAGTTATAAGATGAGAAGGTAAAATATGTTTTTCTAAAGTAAATGATACCATAAAAAAACAATGAAGACAAGGAAATAATTATTTAATTATTTAATAAATACTAATGAAGATAAATAATAAAAAATTTATTATACCATACAAATCCAATGGAAGAAAGATTAGAAAATAGTTTCTCTATTTTTACTTCTTCAATGTGCCTTTATGTTAACATATCTTTTGGCTAATACAGTGCCAATTTTCTCTTTGCCATTCTACTCCTTAAGACCCAAAGAAATTTTTGATCAACCTAATAGTCAATAAATTAGGTAATTGAACTTATATATATATATATATATATATATATATATATATATATGCACACATATATACACACACTATATTAGGAGTTGATATACTCATTCTTTTAAGTGAAAAAGAAAAATATATGTATTATAGATTGAATTGTGGTTTTCCCCAAATTCATGTGTTGAAACTCAAAGCCCAATGTGATTGTATTTGGTGGTAGTGCCTTTAACAAAGCAATTAGGCTTAAAAAAAGTCATAGTATTGTGGCCTAATCCAGTAGGATTGACATCCTTAGAAAGAGAAGAAAAGAAACCAGAAGTGCACATGTGAAGGCCAGGTGAAAACACAATGAGAAAGTTGCTGTCTATAAGCCTAAGAGAAAGGTCTCAGGAAAAAAACAAACTGCCAACACTTTGATTTTGGGTTCCCAGCCTCTCTAATTGTGAGTAAATAAATTTCTGTTGTTTAGGACACTTACAAACAACATAAATTTAGATATTTTGTCACCTGAAATTTTATAACAGATATTTGTGGTATTTTGCTATGGCAACCCTAGCAGACCAATATAGTATATTATATAAATATATGTTTTGTTGCTGTTGTATGAGAAAGAACATGAGCCTTGTGGTTTGACAGACTGGGTTTGTAGGAAATATGCCTCTGCCATTTATTACTGATGTAACTGTGTAACTGTGGTTACTTTAAGCTAAACTTAGTGCTCAGAACCTGAGTTTCTCGGCCTGTTAAATGGACTAATGATCTCTACTTGATATGCTTGTGTAGATTGGATGCTTTTATATTTACCACAAACCTGAAAATTTTAATAAGCTATATGTGTTGGCCCCTTTTTGCTACTTTTGATCATAGAAAATAATTTTCCCACTCTTTTCATTCATCAAAGACAATGCACATGTGTAACATGCCAAATATATCTCCTTTAATAATAGATTTTGTCATTATACTCCCTCTTGTTGAGGGACATGACAATAATGTGACACTTTTATACACCATTTTATTCTGTGGGGGAATAGGACAAAAACTATAGGTCAGAAGGGGTTGCGAAGGACATTTGTAGGAGATCAAAATCCTTAATCTTTGTTTTGGAGGGCTGGAGGGCAGGATGAGGTTGAGAGAATGGCATTACTAGATACTGGGAGGACATAAATGGGCAAAGAGTAGAAAATATTCAAGATACAATATGCAGATCAAGTTGAACAACATCCACTTCAGTTCTGTGAATTGAGGAGCTGCTAAGATTTTAAGTACCATAAAGTTTAAGAAAAGAGATCAAGAAAAAGAATGTTTTAAAAATATCCCATGTGTTATACGGTGGCCACAAAGGAAGGATTCCAGTAATGGTACAGAGGAAGATGGGATGTAGAGGGGAGAATATTGCTTGAACTTGAATTATGTACAGAGCTCCAGACAGCAAGCATATACTAATAGTTGCTGCAAACTACTGTGCAATTCTTATCTAAATACAGAATGAAATATAGAGTTGGTTATATTTGTTTCCTCTGCCAATGGTTACATTTTCCTAGAGATACTGATTGCTATTTAAAGAGTGCCTTTTTGAATCTAAGATGTAAAATCAAAAATTAAGTAAGATAAGGTAGGTGTTGCACTTTGAAAACTATAATACACCATGAAAATGTTAGTTGCTATTTTTATATAGAACTGGAAGAAGCAAACATATTGCCTAAACATATTTTTAATACATGCCACTGGCTTCAGTTTCCATAATAACTGGAAGAGAACAATATATAGGTTATTCTTTGACCTGTGAACTGCAGGAAGTCTCCCACAAAGGATATTCTAGAATTCTAAGGTTTATATAGGGACTTCCCTGGTGGCTCAGACGTTAAAGTGTCTGTCTACAATGCAGGAGACCAGGGTTCAATCCCTGGTTTGGGAAGATCCCCTGGAGAAGGAAATGGCAATCCACTCCAGTACTATTGCCTGGAAAATCCCATGGACAGAGGAGCCTGGTAGGGTACAGTCCGTGGGGTCGCAAAGCGACTTCACTTTCACTTTTATATATAAGTAGGAAGATCATCTGGAGAAGGGAATGGCTATCCCTCCAGTATTCTTGCCTGGAGAATTCCATGGACAGAGGAGCCTGGCAGGATAAAACTAAGTGACTAAGACTTTCACATTCAAATCTGATGTATTTTCCCATTGCTTTGCATATCTCTTAGAGTACATTTTCTTAAAGGCGAAGGAGCTAGAAAGTAGTGCTAAACTTTACCTGGAGTAGAAGTGGCCACAGGACTGGAAAAGCTCAGTTTTCATTCCAATCCCAAAGAAAGGCAATGCCAGAGAATGCTCAAACTACCGCACAGTTGCATTCATCTCACACTCTAGCAAAGTAATGCTCAAAATTCTCCAAGCCAGGCTTCAGCAATATGTGAACCGTGGACTCCCTGATGTTTAAGCTGGTTTTAGAAAAGGCAGAGGAACCAGAGATCAAAATGCCAACATCCGCTGGATCATGGAAAAAGCAAGAGAGTTCCAGAAAAACATCCATTTCTGCTTTATTGACTATGCCAAAGCCTTTGACTGTGTGGATCACAATAAACTGTGGAAAATTCTGAGAGACATGGGAATGCCAGACCACCTGACCTGCCTCTTGAGAAACCTGTATGCAGGTCAGGAAGCAACAGATAGAACTGGACATGGAACAACAGACTGGTTCCAAATAGGAAAAGGAGAATGTCAAGGTCATATATTGTCACCCTGCTTATTTAACTTCAATGCAGAGTACATCTATGCTGGGCTGGAAGAAGCACAAGTGGGAATCGAGATTGCTGGGAGAAATATCAGTAACTTCAGATATGCAGATAATACCACCCTTATAGCAGAAAGTGAAGAACTAAAAAGCCTCTTGATGAAAGTGAAAGAGGAGAGTAAAAAAGTTGGCTTAAAGCTCAACATTCAGAAAACTAAGATCATAGTATCTGGTCCTGTCACTTCAGGGGAAATAGATGGGGAAACAGTAGAAACAGTGTCAGACTTTATCTTCTTGGGCTCCAAAATCACTGCAGATGGTGATTGCAGCCATGAAATTAAAAGACGCTTTCTCCTTGGAAGGAAAGTTATGACCAACATAGATAGCATATTGAAAAGCAGAGGCATTACTTTGCCAACAAAAGTCCGTTTAGTCAAGGCTGTGGTTTTTCCAGTTGTCATGTATGGATGCCAGAGTTGGACTGTGAAGAAAGCTAAATGCTCAAGAAGTGATGCTTTTGAACTGTGGTGTTGGAGAAGACTCTTGAGAGTCCCTTGGACTGCAAGGAGATCCAACCAGTCCATTCTAAAGGAGATCAGCTCTGGGTGTTCTTTGGAAGGAATGATGCTAAAGCTGAAACTCCAGTACTCTGGCCACCTCATGTGAAGAGTTGACTCATTGGAAAAGACTTTGATGCTGGGAGGGATTGGGGGCAGGAGGAAAAGGGGATGACAGAGGATGAGATGGCTGGATGGCATCACTGACTCAACTGACGTGAGTCTGAGTGAACTCCAGGATTTGGTGATGGACAGGGAGGCCAGGGGTGGAGTCGCAAAGAGTCGGACAAGACTGAGCGACTGAACTGAACTGAACTGAAGAACACTAGTTTGGTTATGAAAACTATGGCTTTAGCAATGATTGCATTCTCTACTCACCTAATCTAGCATCCATTATATCATTGCATTCTCTCCAGTTGCAATAAAACTTTGTGATGGACTCATGAATATTAATAACATTTCCTACATGTATTAGCTCTAGGTCTTTCATGCTGAGTGATTCTCAGGTTTTGTGATAACTGATAACTAGTAACTCTTAGCCAGGAACTTAATAATCACCATTCTTCCTTATTTAAATATATGAGAGTATATTGCCATTTTTATAGGAGCCAATACCCCATCAGAATTCTAAAATTAGATATTGATTTTTTTGATTCTACTTATCACAAAGGTTAAAAAGAAAGTCCTTGAGATACATTGTGACCTTTTCTTTGTTTATATTAAGAAACTAATATTTTAAATTGTTAGTGTGCTTCTTTCAGTGAGGTTAAAGACATTTTCTTCATTAATTAAAGTAATTCTGGAAACAAGGACTTGGAACTATGCATCTGTTTTCCTAATACCTCTGAAAGACAATTATGTTTTTTTCCCTTTAATGGATGGATTTAGTAAATCGCCTAGTTACTTTGATAGCTACAGTCATGTTTTGTGAATTAAAAAAATTAACCTTTATAAATTTTTCCTCTCTTGCATTTCTCCATCTCAGTAAAAGATAACTCTTTCCCTCTGTTTCTGTCCAAAACAGTGGAATTATATTTAATTCTTCTCTCTTTTTTTAATATTCTCTATATCTAATTTATCAGCAAATGCTGACAATATACTAAAAATAAATCAGACATATCTGGACTTTTTCCAGTTTTTACCATTTCTAGTATCTCTTAGCCTAGAATATGCCACAAAGATACTGGAAAGTTATTACCTGTTTTTACCCTAACCCTCCTCCCATCACCAGTCCATTCTCAATACTGAATCCAGAGTTATTCTATTAAAACCCAAGTCAGATTATAGCTGTCCACCCCTCAAATTCCATACCATCTAATGAAACCTTAAAAGTCCTAAGAATCTAGTAACTATCGAATGGCTAATTAAATTGTGGTATATGTACCATAGAATATTACACAGGAATGAAAATGAATTACTGTAACTTGCAGTTCGATGGGATAGACAGAAACATAGTGTTGTATCAAAGAAAATTAACACAGAAGAGGACATAGATTATTTTTATTTAAGTTCAATTATAGTCAAAATTAGTCTGTATTAAGTAGACTAGTGGTTAGATTTCAGGAGGTTTGGTTTGGAAGGAAGCATGAGGGGTATCTTGGATGACATAATGCATTATTTCTTGTTCTGGATGATGGTTAAACAAATACATTCACTTTTTAAAATAATTATACATTTGTGATTTGTTCATTTTTAAGCATATATGTTAATGTTGGAAAAAACACTTTTATAAAGAGTAAATTGTTATATGTTGATATTTATCTATGTCTATGAATGCACACAATTATGCAAGTGAGGAAAAGTTATAACCTGTGTGATCTTTATGTAAAAAGTCTTATATTGAAAAGTATGGCATTTTGTGGCATAGAATGCTTTATGACTTAAAGCAAAGCAAGCCAAATATATCGAAGATAATAACTCACAATTTATTCTTATTACTATAAATTTTAAACTAGGAAATTAATTTTGTTAATATAACTAAGATATTGGATGATGATAGAAATTGTGATAAAATCACATATACTTGGAACACTTCCCTTCTTCCATAGCTGAGTAGGTAATTATAGCATTAGAGTCTATATATCTGTTGTGGCGTTTGTCAGTCTCTGACTTTTTCCAGAAAAGTGAAGAAACAGTTTGCACAATGGAAGGCAAGTATCAGATCTTCTTTCTGCCCGGTCACACTGTAAATTTCTATTTCTGTTAAGCTATATGAATAATAGTGTAAAACATTAAATGAGATATTAAATCAGTTTGAATTTAAACAGCTGAGGTAGCATTAAATAAGTGACTGCCGTACTGTGTTTTGTATCTTGAAAGAAATACTGCAAACTCCTAAAATAGTTTAGTAACCTACCCTCAGGCAGAAATTTGCATAATGGGTGAATTAGGCAATTTCATATAAATATTTAAAAGTTTTAATGTCTCTAGAAAACTAGACTTTTTGAGTGTGCATATATGGATCATATTATATTATAATTGATTTTGAGGCTGTATCCCAATTGTGCTATTGTAAAGATAGCTTAAAATCTATTTTAAAATGAATATCTTGTATATAAATATGAGTTTTAAAACATATTCTCATATGACAAGAAATATCATTCAAAAAAAAATCTTCGAACTAAAAAATAGAAAAATCATTCACATTTCACAGATATGGTTTTAACCTTTGTTTTCTCATTCACGCATCTACTGCTACTGTAGACTTTTGCCTCCCTGGTTTCCCCCTCCCTCGCCATATGGCTGGTCATCTGTTATATGATAAGATAGTACAACATGTTCCAGAGTCTACAGGGGAGATTTCTTTGCTGTAGAAAGTACTGTCCAAATCTCAAGAAACCTGGGCTTGATCATTCTTCATTTGTAAAACACACTTTGCTCTCAAAAAGAAAAAAATAAATAAAATAGTAAATTCATCTCATTTTATTCTGTTCACTAGGATAAAAGCACCCATCTTTCTGACAAGATATTTGGCCAAATTCAAGCTTCCATGATTTCTGTGTAGGCTGGCATCATATTCTATCTTCAGCTCTTTTCATGTGACTGAGTGATTAGTTAAAAGCCCACAGAAGATGCTTTTGACGCACTAAACAACCTGCTCTTTTGCACACAATGGACTAAACAGCAAATTCTTATTATACTTTTACATATGTCAGTGTGAAATTGAGCACGAAAGAAAAATCCAACATCTAAAAGATTTAGAATCCATTTAAAATGAGTGTTTGAGCATTTCCAATAACCAATATATATTTGTCAGGCTTTTTTTGTTTCTCTGTGGCAGGTAGAAAGCAATTTTGAATATAATCAGTATAAGAACAGTATAAGAAAGCATTTTACTCACCTTCTAATATTGAATAATACTAAAAATGAAACAGCAAGATATTAGAGGCATGCTAAAATTATAATTGCTTTCATAATGACAAAAAGGCTGCTTTCTCATTGAAATATATTTTTTAAATAGAGAGTCATAGACATAAATAATGGAAGCTCTTTCATATTTTCAATTGCATACCCCTCTCCAGAAGTTACCATTATTAACATTTGTTTATATAAAATTAATTGTTTGGTGTAAACAAACAAAAAATAATTTTCCCCCTTTCCCTGTTTTTGCATCCTTAAGGACTGATATGTAAAATGAAAAATAATCCATTCTAAGTAGACAAAAGTTAAGATGATGCCAGGTATCTCTTACTCCTTTCTTTCAGGGTCAGACTTCCAGAAATTACCTTTCTCAGTCTTTAGTTTCTCAAATATTTTCATCTACCTTATGCAGTCTATTCTTTTGAAGAGAATGAATGGTATTCTAATTACTAAAGACCCAATACCATTTCTAAATTTAATCCGTATCCCTTCTTCACTAACACTGCTAAGTAATTACCTTTGCTGACTGTCTTCCTTTACTCCATTCTGCATGATTCTAGACTCCCTTGGCTATCTTCCCATTTCTGTTTACTTCTCCGTCTCCTTTACTGGCTTGTCCAACTCCATTGCTTTCCTAACAGTGTCATTTTTGTTTATTTGTTTGCTTTCTTCAAATATTTTATCCTTTCTCTCTACTGTAGTATCTATTTTCCTTGAGTAATATAATTAATGCCTCAGGTTTTCACTACAAACCATGCTTAAAACTGTCTCTGGTATAGTGTATTCAAATGTTCCAGCCTTATATGAGTCCAACTACCCACTGTTGGATCATCGAAAAAGCAAGAGAGTTCCAGAAAAATGACTGTGTGGATTACAATAAACTGTGGAAAATTCCGAAAGAGAAGGGAATACCAGACCACCTGACCTGCCTCTTGAGAAACCTGAATGCAGGTCAGGACGCAACAGTTAGAACTGGACATGGAACAACAGACTGGTTCCAAATAGGAAAAGGAGTACGTCAAGGCTGTATATTGTCACCCTGCTTATTTAACTTATATGCAGAGTGCATCATGAGAAACGCTGAGCTGGAAGAAGCACAAGCAGGAATCAAGATTGCCGGGAGAAATATCAATAACCTCGGATATGCAGATGACACCACCCTTATGGCAGAAAGTGAAGAGGAACTAAAAAGCCACTTGAGGAAAGTGAAAGAGGAGAGTTAAAAAGTTGGCTTAAAGCTCAACATTCAGAAAACGAAGATCATGGCATCTGGTCCCATCACTTCATGGGAAATAGATGGGGAAACAGTGGAAACAGTGTCAGACTTTATTTTTTTGGGCTCCAAAATCACTGCAGATGGTGATTGCAGCCATGAAATTGAAAGATACTCACTCCTTGGAAGGAAAGTTATGACCAACATAGATAGCATATTCAAAAGCAGAGAGACATTACTTTGCCAACAAAGGTACATCTAGTCAAGACTATGGTTTTTCCAGTAGTCATGTATGGATGTGAGAGTTGGACTGTGAAGAAAGCTGAGTGCCGAAGAAGTGATGCTTTTGAACTGTGGTGTTGGAGAAGACTCTTGAGAGGCCCTTGGACTACAAGGAGATCCAACCAGTCCATTCTGAAGGAGATCATCCCTGGGTGTTCTTTGGAAGGAATGATGCTAAAGCTGAAACTCCAGTACTTTGGCCACCTCATGCGAAGAGTTGACTCATTGGAAAAGACTTTGATGCTGGGATGGATTGGGGGCAGGAGAAGAAGGGGACGACAGAGGAAGAGATGGCTGTATAGCATCACTGACTCGATGGACGTGAGTTTGAGTGAACTCCGGGAGTTGGTGATGGACAGGGAGGCCTGGCATGCTGCAGTTCAGGGGGTCTCAAAGAGTTGGACATGACTGAGCTACTGAACTGAACTGAACTGAACCCACTCTTTAGATGTCTAGAATCCAGGTGGCTGAGAATTGCTAGGTAAAACAGCACAATATAGCAGACTGATATCACTATAAGAGGATGATTTTAACTTCATTTGAGTCCTTAATATTGTCTATAAATTCACAGATTTTTTTTCTGTCTATACTGATTCCCCACTCCTTGAAACTTCAATTTCAAACCTTCCATAGTCTCTTAAAATTTGCTGTAAATGCATTCCACTTTAGTGTTTGATAGATGACCTGCCTCTTACTGTACAGATTCAAAACAGCAGAAACAAATGTCAATATGCTTTATCAAACCTACAGGCCTAGCACTTCTAACATATTCTGGATTTTTCCTGTTCTATTTTCTTGTTTCTATTACCCATAGACAACACCTCCAAGTAATTCTGGACCTTTTCTTTCTTGTATGATCAGGAATCTTACTTAATTCATTATACTCATACTTATATAAGTTTATATTATATATTTTATTTATGCTTATTTATATTTTTATATGGGAGAAGGAAATGGCAACCCACTCCAGTATTCTTGCCTAGAGAATCCCAGGGACAGAGGAGCCTTGTGGGCTGCCATCTGTTGGACACAACTGAAGCAACTTAGCAGCAGCACCATGTTTATATATTTATACCATATGTTTTAAGTGTATTATACTTCTTAAATGGGTCCCCACCACACACACACACAGACACATTTTAGACATGCACAAATCACACACATTTGAACAAAATTTCCTTCAGGTATGGGCAACCTCTCTTTCTTCCTTTTGTAGTCAAATGTCCCAAAAGATATTCATTTCCCTTCTTCGTGTTCATTTCTTCAACTCATCTGGCTTCTGTCTTCATTAATATAAATGACTTTTCTTAGAGTCAGCAATTGTTTAAATAGTAGAGACAATGTACATATTTCAACTTTCAGCTGGTTTAATTTCCAGACATTTTACAGTGTAGACCACTTTCTTCCTGACACAGTTTCTTTTGTTGGCTTCCATAAACTCCCATTCTCTTGGCTTTCCTTCTGTTTGGACCTTCCTCTCCATGACACCTTTGTAAATGCATTTTTTTCCTCTCAGACCTTTAGGTTTCCTCCATGCCATAATGTTCTTTTCACTCCAAATCCTCTCCTTTATCCCTTAGATTAGTAAGGTAATCTTATTCATTCTTTTTAAGATAAAATATTCTTATTTTGATCACTAGTTAGATGCAGGTTATTCAAAATTTTTTATCTCTATAGCCCTCTTCTGTGTACTTCAGACCTAAGCATTCAATGCCTTTGTATTTCTACTTCGATATTTCAAAGGTGCTTCCAACTTAGCATGCCCAAAATTAAATTCAAGGCCTTTCATTCCAAATCCCCACACTGCCCACCACCTTCACTCTCTTTATTGCTACTCTGCTTTCAAATTCATTAATGGATTTTATTGATTCTATTTCTTATATATTTATGTTCACTTTTCTTAATTTTCTTTATTATCTGAGTTAAAGCTTTCATTATCCCTCACTACATCTAGTGAGAGTCCCCAGCTGGTATACCTACGTTCATGTTGACCATTTCTGTTTCCATGTCCATAGGACAGAATGTTATTTCCAAAGTTTTTAATTTCTCATATACAGACCTCTGTCCTACTCTTACATACCTACTGCTTCATATTGGTTAATAATTTACCATTCTTCTTGTGATAAAGACAATTTTACAAATTGTAAATAACAAATTTATAAGGAATCTCATGAGCTAATAACCTACTACATTTTCATATATTTCTTATGCCATTCTCACCTTCGTCCACTGAGTTCCAACTTAAAAAAAAGTTACTTTCTCAAGACTATGAATTCTCCTATCTTAAGAACTTAACTATTTCTGTACTTATTAATTCAAATATCCCCTCCCCATTTCCTTCTAAGTTCTGCTCTTCTTTTAGGTCTAAGGCTTCCTAAATAGTCCACACTAATTAAAATTTCTTTGATACATACTTGCAAAATTTTCAGTTACTTTAGAACTTAACATGTTTGAATGGTCATGTCTGACTTTTTGTGACCCTATGGACCATAGCCCACCAGGCTCTTCTGTCTATTGGATTCTCCAGGCAAGGATACTGGAGTGGGTTGCTGTGGCCTCCTCCAGAAATCTTCCTGACCCAGAGATTGAACCCATCTCTTACATCTCCTGCATTGGCAGATGGGTTCTTTACCACTAATGCCACCAGTATTTAACATATATTTGCACTATTACTATTTTTTCTCCTATAATCTCTGAATGCCGTAAAGTTAAAGTCTGTTTCGCTGTTGCATTACCTGTGTCTGTTCAGTACTGGACACAAACTAGTATTTAATGAATATTTGTTGAATGAGTGAATGGACACAACCATCGTTTTTGTATTGGATCTAGGTTTTTGTTGATTCACCTTTTAAATTTCTAGTTGAATCAAGCAGAACTTTGATGAAAAAATCTGTAACAATAATATTTACTTTAGAGAATAATCTGTCTTTAAAATATGTCATCTTGTGTATACTATTTCTACACAGAATCCTTCAACAATTTAGTCAGATGGACAATCATTTGGTATAATCTCTCTAAACACTTTTTGAAATGCACCCAATTAATTCTTATTTCTTTTTGTCTGTCTGACACTGTAGGTCTTGAATATTTCAGTGTCTGTACTAATTATATTAATATCACTGTTTAAAGAATTTATGTAACTTCTCTAGAAATGTTTCTTCAAATGGCTTAAAACAAGTAAGAATTTCTTGACTTGCATTTAAAAATAAAATTGATATTCTCTCAGTTCAGTTCAGTTCAGTTGCTCAGTCATGTCTGATTCTTTGCGACCCCATGAACTGTAGCACGCCAGGCCTCCCTGTCCATCACCAACTCCCGGAGTCTATTCAAACCTATGTCCATTGTGTTGGTGATCCCATTCAACCATCTCATCCTCCATTGTCTCCTTCTCCTCCTGCCCTCAATCTTTCCCAGCATCAGGGTCTTTTCAAATGAGTCAGCTTTCTGCATCAGGTGGCCAAAGTATTGGAGTTTCAGCTTCAGCATCAGTCCCTCGAATGAATACCCCAGACTGATATCCTTTAGAATGGACTGGTTGGATCTCCTTGCAGTCCAAGGGACTCTCAAGAGTCTTCTCCAACACCACAGTTCAAAAGCATCAATTCTTCGGTGCTCAGCCTTCTTCACAGTCCAACTCTCACATCCATACATGACCACTGGAAAAACCATAGCCTTGACTAGATGAACCTTTGTTGATATTCTCTCAGCTACAGTATAATAGCTATGTCATTAGTAAATACTTATTTATTAATGACTACTAACAAGAAAGTTTTATAAGTTCAGGGCTTAGCTGCTTAGCATTATACTTCAGAAGACTCTCTCAGTACTCTCGGATATTCTGGTTGGGGAAGAAAAAGAGACTGCACTAATAAATACTGATATCACTTGTGTTTTTTTTTTACCAATATGAAGATATATAAGCTAATACGCAGATCACTAACCTAAAAAAGTGTTTCCAGTTTCAAGTAATTCAAATCTGATCTCATTCATCTTCAACAAGGACAAAAATTTCACAGATAGGACAATCTAAACTCTGACTTCGCTTCTTTGCTGTTGTCTGCTCTAAACCCTTCCATGTAGGTTGGCTTCATCTTTTAGATATTAGCAAGATGGCTATAGCATGTCTGAATATTATATGTATACCAAAATTTTCCAGAGGTGTAAAAAGAGTTATATAATTTACGTCCCTTTCTAAGAGCCTGGATGTGGCCTCATGTCTCCTTGTTTAGAACTGAAGCATATGCCCATTCTTAAACCAACCACTGGCAAGGAGAATAGGATCACTAGTTTTGTTTTGTACAATTAGATCCTACTCTCTGAGACTGGAAAAGGGATATAGTTAGAATATGTGACTGGAGGAGATTGGTTACCTACACAAGAATCAGTGTTTGCTTAGAGAAAACTGAGTGGACAGTGCTGAGTGGTTATTTAAGAGGTGTCTGCTGCAATCAGCATTCATTCACTCATTAATGCCTCACTGAAAACCTACTATGTAGTACTATAAGTATTCTAATGAGGAAGTACTTGGATGCACATCCAAATGGCTGAGTCAAGATGAGAAGAATCATTGTGTGCCAGGAAAGGTCCTAGTCTTTAGATTAGGGTCTCTGCCCTTTTGGGGTTTACAATGTAGTGGGAGAAACAATCAGTAAACAACTATATGAATACATATTATCATGTCAATTAGTGATGAGCACTATAAGAGAAGAAGCAGGGCAAAGAGCCAAAGAAGGATGAGAAGACACATGGAAGCACATCCATGTTTGTCAAACATTAACGTGCATAGGAGTCACCTGGAGATATTAATTAAATGTGGTTTGTGACTTTTTATTTCTTATAAGCTCCTGGGTGTTATCAATGCTGCTAGCTCATGAACACTACTTTGAGTTGTGAGGCTTTTTGGGTGATATTTTAGCAGAGACTTGGGTGAAATAAAGGCCTGGGCTCTTGTAGGAAATAAAATTCCGTAAGAAAGAACTAAATGCAAAGTCATAATGGAAACTGACTTAGAAGTTTGGTGTAGCTGGACTCAGTGAATGATTGAAAGAAAGTGAATGAGGTCAAAGTGATGATATCCAGCAGTCAGATCATGGGGAGTTCACAGGTCGTATAAAGAATTTTAGACAGTTTTTAGAGTGATGAGATACCTTTGCAGGATGAAAATTGTATTAGCTAGTGTTCTCCAAAGAAACAGCATAAAAAATAGAGGGAAACAGACAAAGACAGAGAGAGAGAGATTTTAAGGAATTGGCTCATGCAGTTTAGGAGGCTGGCAAATCTAAAACCTGCAGGAGTAGACTGGCAGGCTGGAGACCCAGGGAAGAATTGCTTATGTAACTTGTTTGTGTCTGAAGGCTGTCTGCTGGACAAATTCTTTCTTAATCAGGACTTTCAATTGGTTTGGTTAGGCCTACCCATATTCTGGAGGGAACCTACTCTACTCAAAATCTATTGATTTAAATGTTAATCTCATCTAAAATATACCTTCACTGCAACAGCTAGATGTGTTGATTAAAAATCTGGGTACTGTGGCTTTGCCAAATTGACACACAAAATATAAACAAAGGGTATGTAGATATGTGATTTGGTTGTACCATTTTTATCTAATAAATATTGGTCGTGTCTATGACATCAGTGTGTCAAACAATATGATATCTATTGTTCATGTTAGTACCAAATCTACAACTGTATGATAATTCCCATTAAATAATGATAGTTGGGAGAGAACTTCTATTTATGAACCATTTTGATGCTCAGTGGTGTTCTTAGTGTCTTTTTAGCATTTTCTGAGTGAATAAGCAGACCTCAGATGAGCAAGGTTATGAATCAGGCAAATTCAGAACAGACAGGACATGCTTTCTGAGCCTGATTCTCAACCAGTAGTCTTGTTAGATTTGACTTTGTGAAAGCTATTCGCCTTGATGTCTCAGAGACAAGGAAATAAACAATATGCCCTCATATACAGTAATATTAAAGAAGCTACTTTAGTGCAGGTCTTAACCAGATTCTCACTGCAAAGTTACTATGGTACTTTCTAACTTGATATAGGTTGTTTATTTGACATGAGCCAGGATGTTGGGTAATATCAGATCTACTTTGTCACATTGAAGGTGATTCAAACTCTGGAAAGTTACTTACCTTATTTAAATATTTGGAAATTTTACCACCAAGTACAAGTCGTAAAAGATGTTTTCTCCTAGGAACACACATAGTGTTCCTTATCAGTTTACTGATTTGGTGATCAGTCCTTATGCCCTAAACCTTAAAATGAATTATCTTATTGAATATGTTCTGCATGTGGCTGATGTTTATAGTTCATCCCTTGGTACATTTTGGTAACTCCTGACAGGCAGTTCATTTGCAGCATAGCTGTAGCTCTGAAATCTATTGGAATCATTATGCAGTCTTTCCCACTTCTGGAATTCTGCTACCATTTGTCCTGTCTGCATCCTATTTTGTTCATTCTTAATACCAGTTACTGTATAGACAAGGAAGTAAATCAGCATTTCTCCTTTTTCAAGCCCATATTTGGAATCTAGTTGAGTAGGGACTCTTAGTTTAAAAGCATATTTCAGTTGAGACTGTTTTGTTTTGTTTTAATACAGCTGGCTACCTTCAGAAAAAATTGTCTATTCCAACTAACTTATGAAAGAGGAATTTCTTGTTTATTGTTCAATCTGGCTTAATAATCTTATTTTCAGAAGTTTAAGAGAAAGTTTTTGATTTTCCATCTTCTTGTGATATACGTGTTCCCCGTGGAGGAAATAGCAGTCATATCACAGGAATAATGGCTCATAGAGAAGCAAGTGTACGTGAGAACACTGTGGTAAAAGAATAAATTGGTCCAATAGAACTAAGTCCTGCTGAATAAGAGGCGGAATTTAGATTCTTTAAAGAGGAGAAATTTGGACCTAATATAAATTTCTTGGAAATATTTTAGCTGATTTATTTTTCTATTTAAAAATAATGCATATTCACTGGAAGCCTGAAACAAATGTCAAAATTCTCCAGCGATTTTATTTCATGAAATTTTGCCCAATAGCATGCTTTCCCTTTCTTGTAATTTTTGGGAGACTCCAAAATAGAGAGATTAATAGAATATTTAATAGAAAATACTTAATCATTTTCATAAAATGCTAAGTATGTCACTGCATATGGAACTTGAAAGGTCCTATTACTCCCAGTTAAATATCTATTCTCCTTACCTACTCTCTATGAAAACATGTTCCATCCTTATGATGATTTACAAAAGAATAGGGAAGTAGCAGCTCTATTCAAATCACAGTTTCTTTGCTTCTCCAAAACACCTCTCTCAGTTCTAACTTTAAGCTCTTCCATAGCCTGAATCGAACCTATTTTTTTTTTTTTTTCACATTGAAGAAAGAGAGGTGATAGCTTATTTTCCTGAACTTCTTCTTGTCAGTGTAGGGGATTATTTAATTTCTTTTCAGATTATAGAGTATAGATGATTCTCATACCTTTCATAGCTTATTTTAGTCTTGGGAATGACTTTTCATATATTGCTACTGCTTTCCTGGTCTTTTTTATGGAGTTTGGGGAGTAAATTTTTCTGCATGTTCCTCTACCTTACACCTTAGCCTGAAGTTCTATTATTATTGTTTTTGAAAAGCTCTCAAGTTGAAAGAAGAATTTCACCTAGACCATTTAGAAGCAACAGAAACACAGAAGAGAAGACATGTGAAAACAGAAGCTAGGAGAACTGCAATGAGAAGTAATAAATTAATGATAGGAAATAGCAATTTAATGAAAGAGGCTGCTTTGTTTTAATTCGTCCTCCAAGAATGCAAATGCATTATTTTATTTTGAACTTTAACTTCAGAAAATCATCCTTAAAGAAAATTTTGGAAAATAAAAAATAATTATAGGAGATAAATACTGTTTTAAGTACAAAGGATAATTTTCATTTCTAATGATGCTAACACTATCCTCAGACACATCTTGTTAATATCCTGATTCTTCCACTTCAAACTACTTAAGACCTGAGTGAAATTACTCAACCATTCAGCTTCAGTTTACTCATAAATGAGGGATATTATGTATGTATTATACACTTGTTGTGAGAATGAAATGAAATCATTTACATAAGATTATAAGGTGACGTTATGTTGATAAGGACTGGCCTTGTTATTAGCCTTCTGTAAATCTTGGCACTCATTATTTTTAGTATCATTGTCAGGTAAATGTTGACCTGGTATTGAATTATGGGCCTGTGAAAAAATAAAAAAGAGAAGAAAGGATGGTAGTAATAAAAATGATAGGAAAAGGCATGTGTATAAACTCTAATAAGACTATAATTATATTGATATTATAAATGGGAGAGAAAATAGCAGACAGTTTTATATACCAAAAATAAAAACAGAAGGTAATATATGAAGTTCATGTATAAAGTTTTATTCAAATATAAAGTTCAGATTTCAAATCACTCTGTATCAATAAAAAGCAAATTGACCCTTTTAGAAAATTGTTATATGTGCTATCAAATCGTGCCCCCAACTTTATTTGGAGACTTTTTTATCAATAAGCAGCATGTGAAACCAGTTTACTTCTTCCTTCTCTTATCAATACACATTTTTTTTGAGGAGTAGAGTGGTTAATTTAAACAAATTTTTTTCCTGCAAATAATAACTGGAGACATATAAAACCTCTGCAATAGAATGAAAAAAGAACACTCTTTGAGATGAGGAAATGATTATAGTATCTTTGAAATATTAGAAATATGACTTAGAAGAAATATTAAACCCGGGTCTCTTGAATTGCAGGCAGATTCTTTACTCTCTGAGCCACGAGAGAAGCGTGAGAGATAAGATCCAAATGGAAACAGAAGCTGTATAAACTAAATACCAAGCCCTCAAGCCTGTCTGCTAGAGGGTCTATAAGTAGAACACCCAAAGTAAGGGTCACACCCTGCACTATTTTATTCCTCTATTCATCAGCTTCACAGAAAACCATTTTCACACATACTCATTTTTTTTCTAGAAACTGTATGACCTAATCACTCAGTAACATATCCCCTCTTCTTTTTAAAATTCCTTTTGATTATGTAGTATATAATAGCTATAATAAATGGAAAGTTGTTCAAATACGTGCTGTATATAAGATTCCTTTATATATTTATGAAATCTGAATATCTATAACTTCTTGAACCGTGGGGATCATCCTTTTCTCTAAGGCTTATCTAGTATGTTCTATCACCCCATGATTTGTCTTCCTTGAGTGTACAAGATATTTGGGAAACATGCATGTCCCACAAGCATGTCTGATTTATTATGCTTTGTATTCTCTCACTCTCTACTTCAACTCCAGCTCCCTTTCCTGGTCAACTTTTGCCAGGTTGTAACTGTTTCTCCATGCTAGGATTTTTCCCTTTTTATCACTTCAACTGTGACCTCAACTCTCCCAGGCTTTAACATTTAACACTTTTTTTTTTTTTTTCCTGAAGGGCTGAGGATAACTTAATGAGTTTAAAACACACACAGAAAAATGTTTTAAGACAACAAACCAAAACAGTAGTCTAGACACCAAGGCTTTATTATAAGAAATGAGCTTTCTTGAGAAAAAAAAGAGATTTGTGAGTTCCAAGGAGCCATAATGTATAAGTAATCGAGCAGGAAAGAATACAGAATTTGATGTCAGAGCAATTTACCCACCACTTGTGAAGAAGACAAAAGTTCAAACATTTAGTGAGAAATGATATAGTGAGAAATTCTTCATTTCTCTCTGGGGTTATATGCTACCTAAACCCTTGAAAAGGTCCTAGATTTCTTTTTCTGAACCCCAGACTGGGAAAGTCAACAGACACACTGGTGAAAATGCGAGAATAAGACACTTGTGCCATATGGCAAGCTGATTAAAAACCTCTTGGTCAAACGCGGTTCCCAGGCTTTAGCTTATTCATAGTCAGAAAAGTGTAAGCCAGTGTCAGCGTTGTGTGGTCCACTAATCAGCAATTTATATGAATAGATGTTTTATTTCTTTTTTTTTTCTCCCAGTTCTTTATTAAAATGTGTCAGAATGTAAATCACTGCACTAGTTTGTTTATGGAAAAGGCCTTACTATGAAAACTGTCAGATAAACATTACACCAAGTATTATATATTTAATTTACATTCTGGTGCAAGATTCTTATCTCCTTGTGAAATGGCATTTTGAATAGCATTTGTCTAGACAGTTGGAATTGAGGGCAACATTATATTAAATTATTTAAGGAAACTGACAAAATAATATAAGTAAAGGCTTTAACTGTACCAGATATTAAAATAAGCATAAAAGCTACTATAATTAAAACAGTATAGTATTGGCACAGGATTATACATATCGATTTATGGAAAATAATAGAGAAATGAGCATCACACGAAGATTCATATGAAATAGGAATTTAAGAAAAATAGCATTTTGGATCATGTGGGAAAATATTTAATATATTTTGTTTTGCTGTTTGGTTGTTGGCAGAAACAAATGTTAAGTTCATTATTTGCTTCATAACAGAAAAGTAAATCCCATACTATAACCTGCTAGGACAACCATAGCAAAATACCAAGAGACACTTATTTTCTCACAATTCTGGAGCCTAGAAGTCCACAATCAAGATACTGACAGAGTTGGTTTCTCATGAGATCTCTTTTCCTGGCTTGTAAATGACTGTCTTTCCACTATGTTCTCACGTGATCTTTCCTCTATGTGAGAGCAGAGAGAGAGAGCTTTGGTGTCTCTTCATCTTCTTATAAGAACACTAATCCTGTTGAATTAGGTCCCTGCCCATATGATTTTGGTTAACGTTAATCATCTCCTTTAAGGTCCTATTTCCAAATATAATCATGTTGGCATTTAGGGCCTCAACATATGAATTTTGAGGGGACACAATTCAGTTCATAGTATATGTAAAAGAAAAAATAAATGTTTTGATGAAATTATAAAGATAAAAATTTTAAAGTGTCATATACCATATTGAACACAAAACACAAATCTAGACTCCTTAACACAGTGCTTTCATCCAAGTTGTTGAGCTTATCAGTCATTCATTTTTTTTTATATCTAAATAGTATGCCTTTGAATGGATGTATCATATTTGTTCATCCATCTGTTGAAAGACACTTGGAATATTTCCAGCTTGTATGCTTATGAGTAGGATTGCTATAAATATTCATGTACAGGTTTTTGTGTAAGCATAAGTATTCACTTTCTACAGTAAATACCCAGGAGTGGGATTTCTGAGGCATAGGGTAAGCATCTGCCTTGCATGTCTCCCCATAGGCCATGTGGGAAAGGCGTAACTGCAGCAGATCTAAGTCTTGGCAGAATTTCCTGGGATATTTCTGTAACATGACAGACTGGGGGACTTGTGAACAAGACCATTTCCCCCCTGCTTACCTATCTTCCCAGGGGACTGTCATGAGGCAGTTTCTTATCACCTCCAGTGTTTGATGAGATGAGAAGTTTTGTCTTGCAGCATTAGGGAATAACAACAGACTATAAAACAGCTTACCTTCAAATAAAAATTTGCTTTTCAGTAAGTAAAAGGTTACCCTGCCACTCACGTCATATCATCATGTTATTTGACCCTTTTTGTTTCAGTATCATACTTGGGGATCCAGGACATGGGAAGCTGGCACTTTTACTCTTTTTATTTTTTTTGCTTTCTAAAGTTAAAGTGTTAGTTACTCAGTCACGTCTGACTCTTTGTGACCTCATGGACTGTAGGCCACTAGGTTTCTCTCTCCATGGAATTCTCCAGGCAAGAATACTGGAGTGAGTAGCCATTCCCTTCTCTAGGGCATCTTCCCAACCCAGGGATGGGACTCCGGTGTCCTGACTGTAGGCAGATTCATTACCATTTGAGCCACCCATGAAGCCCTTTATTTTCTATGTAGCTAATTAATTGTCTGGGTCCAACAAGAAATTATTGTTTATTCAAAGGCAGTCTTTTGGTTGCCTGGACTTTGAATTAATTACATTTAAAAAATGAATAGAGCTTGGTGGCTCAGACGGTAAAGCGTCTGCCTACAACGCAGGAGACCCGGGTTCAATCCCTGGGTTGGGAAGATCCCCTGGAGAAGGAAATGGCAACCCACTCCAGTGTTCTTGCCTGGAGAATCCCATGGATGGAGGAGCCTGGTGGGCTACAGTCCATGGGGTCGCAAAGAGTTGGACACAACTGAGCGACTTCACTCACTCACTCACTCACATATTCATGTACAGATTTTTGTGAGAACATAAATTTTTATTTAAAGTGAATTCCCAGGAAGAGTATTGCTGAGGCATATGGTGAAGAAGGAAATTCCCATATCACAGTGTATGAGAGTTCCGGTTGTTCTACATTCTCACCAGAACGTGGTAATGTCAGGATTACTTAAATTGGATTGTTTCTTTTCTTATAATTGCATTTGGAGAATTCCTTAAATAGTCTGGATATAAGTCCATAATTAGATATGCAATTTGCAAATAGTTTCTCTAATTCTGAAGTTTATCTTTTTGTTCTCTCCACAGTTTTTGAAGAACAAAAATTTTAAATTTTGTTGAACTCTAATGAATCATTATTTGCTTTTTGGAATGTACTTTTGGTATCATGTCTAAGAATTCTTTGTCACAAGTCATAAAAGTTTTCTCATATTTTTATAAATATTTCATCAGTTTGCATTTCATATTTATGTCATGAGCCATTTTGAGTTAAATTTTGGATAAGTTTAGGGTAGATTCTTTTTATTGTATAGGGATATCCAATTTCTCTAATATTATTTGTTGCATTTTTTTTCTCCATTGGACTCTTTTGCATTTTGTGAAATATCACTTAGCCATTTATTTCTAGATACTCTGTTCCATTTCATTAATCTTGTATCTATCCCTTCACCAATACCACCTTTTCTTGATTACTATAGCTTTACAGTATGGACTTCCCTGAGATGATAAAGAACCCACCTGTAATGCAGGAGACCCAGGTATGATACATGGATTGGGAAGATCCTCTGGAGAAGGAAATGGAAATCCACTCCAGTATTCGTGCCTGGGAAAATCCCATGGACAGAGGAGCCTGGCTGGCTATAGTCCATGGGATTGAAAGGGTCGTACCCAATTTAGTGACTAAACCACCAAAAACCAATATCTTAAATTTTGGTAGATGGTTTCTCCAACTTCATTCTTTTTTTAAAATCATTTTACATATTATAGTTCTCTTGAATTTTCATATATTAAAAAAAAATCAGACTGTCTATATCTAAAATACTCTATTTGAAATTTGGTTGGAATTGCAATAAATATGTCAATTTGGGAACAACTGACTTTTTTACAGTGTCAAGTCTTCCAACCTCTGAACACAGCATTTTTTCAGATTATTTAAGAATTAAATAATTTTTAATTTATTAAAAATCACTAATTTTTATGATTAATGCTTAATCACAAAAATTATGAAAAAATCAGGAAAGGAAAAATTTGAACTATGGATTCAAGTTTCTTAATAGTTATAAAACTGTGTAGCATACATACTTACTCTTCATTGAGTTTTGATAACTTGTGTCTATAAAGAGATAAGTCCATTTCATTTTAGATACAAAATTTATGTTCTAGAGTTGCTATGATTTTTTTCCCTCATTGTCCTTTTAAAACTTGTGGTTCTGTGGTGATGATCATCCATTTCTTTCCTGATATTATAATTTATGTAACAATGTGTCTCTTTTTGACAGTCTTTTTAGAATTTTGTCAGTTTTCTTGATATTTAAAAGAAACAGCTTTTGGTTTTATTACTGTAGTAATAAAACTGTAGTAATAAATTATCACAGACTCAGTGGTTTAAACCATACACACTTATTGCCTATAGTTCTGTGGTCTCTGATACCAATACCACTAGGCTAAGGTGTCAGCACGACTGCATTTCCTGCTGGAGGTTCTAGGGGAGAATATTTTCTTACTTTTTCTGCTTTCTAGAACTCATCTGCATTCCTTTTCTCCTTCTCTCTTTCTCTACCATCAAAGCCAGAAATAATGGGCTTAGTTTTTCCTTCACTGCATAACTCTGATATCCTCTTCTGTCACTCTCTTCCTTTTTCGTAATTACTGTGGGCTCACTAGATAAACCAGGATAATTTCCCTGTCTTCAGGTCTATAACTTAATCATATTTCCAAAGCTCTTTTCTCATGTAAGGTAACACATCTACAGGTTCTGAGAATTAAAATGTGGACATCTTTTGAGACTATTATTCTGACCATCACATCCTACAGGTATTGAATATTACATTAAGTGACTTTGTGTAACTCCTGTGGAGGAGTTTGTTTGTTTGCTTGTTTGTTTTTTGCTTTTAGTAAGCAATTGATCAATTAGTTTCAGGCCACGAATTTCCTCTTGTCTTTTATTGGCTGTGATTCCAAAATCAGTTCAATTTTTAAAACTTTTGCTATGCTATTCAGATGTGTTCAGTGTTTGTGGACCTTTTGGCCTATTGGTTAGTCTCAGATCTGAGATATGGCCTGTTAGTTCAGTTATATGGATTAAGAGGAGATCTCAGTTCAATTCAGTTACTCAGTTGTGTCTGACTCTTTGTGACCCCATGGACTGCAGCTTTCCAGGCCTCCCTGTCCATCACCAACTCCTGGAGCTTACTCAAATTCATGCCATTGAGTAGATGATGCCATCCAACCATCTCATCCTCTGTTGCCCCCTTCTCCTCTAAAGCCTGCCACTGTTTCCACTGTTTCCCCATCTATTTCCCATGAAGTGATGGGACCAGGTTCATGATCTTAGTTTTCTGAATGTTGAGTTTTAATCCAACTTTTTCACTCTCCTCTTGCACTTCCGTCAAGAGGCTCTTTAGTTCCTCTTCACTTTCTGCCATAAGGGTGGTGTCATCTGCATATCTGAGGTTGTTGATATTTCTTCTGGGAATCTTGATTCCAGCTTGTGCTTCATCCAGCCAAGCGTTTCTCATGATGTACTCTGCGTATAACTTAAGTAAGCAGGGTGACAATATATAGCCTGACCTCCTCCTTTCCCGATTTGGAAACAGTCTGTTTTTCTATGTCCGGTTCTAACTGTTGCTTCCTCACCTGCATACAGACTTTTCAAGAGGCAGGTCCGGTGGTCTAGTATTCCCATCTCTTTAAACATTTTCCACAATTTGTCATGATCCACACAGTCAAAGAAAAATCTACATAAGCCTTATTTGGAATTTAGACCAGAACTTCACAATCAGCTCTACAGGGTTATTTTCCTCAGCATTTCCTTCTGCTCCATCTTCCTCGTTCTTATGATTCCCTATCAATTCATCCAAAAAGCTGGGACTTTAGTTACATGGCTTGACTAAGGACTTCCACAATGTGGCCAAGTAGTGAGAGGATAGAATGGCAGAAAAGAATGTTCAGCCAACCTACTTGAGTTTACAGGCCCAATTATTATTGCTGTGTTTCGGGTTACATTGATAAATAGGCCCATAGAAAAATACACAAAAGGATAAGAAGAGAACATGAAGAATACCAATTACATATAAATATATAAATAAAAAATTTCTCAATGCTACTGGAGTTGAAAATACAGATAAAGATGCAAATATCTTTCAAAAATAAAGCAGTGAGATATCTGTTTTCATCCCCAGTGGCAAAAAAAATATAAAGACTCTCATGTAGCATAGACTAGAAGATACTCACTTTTGGTAGAATTATTTACGTTGTGTGATTGGGTAAAAATGTTCTTTAAGGGGAGTTTGACAGACTCTACTAAACTTAAGAATGCACTGATACAGCATTTCCAGTCTTTAGAATCTATGTTACAAAAAATTTTTCACATATAAACAAGGGTATGAAGATATTAATTTTACTGTTTATAATAACAATAGCGATAACAGCAAGTAGATGACAATAACAACAGTTAATCGAAATAAATTTCTATAGAAAAAGATATAAATGATTATGATTCAGCTATATTATGGGTTCTTTGGTGTCATAGTAGTAAAGAATCTGCCTGCCAATGCAGGGGATGCAAAAGACATGGGTTTCATCCGTAGGTCAGGAAGGTCTCTTGGAGAAGGAAATGGCAATCTACTCCAGTATCCTTGCCTGGAAAAATTCCATGGATAGAGGAGCCTGGTGGCTGCAATCCACGGGCTCATGAGTCAGACACAACTGAGCACAATCACATCTGACTCTTTGTAAACCCATGGACCACAGCCACCAGGCTCCTCTGTCCATGGGATTTTACAGGCAAGGATACTGGAGTAGGTTGCCTTTTCCTTCTCTAGTAGATCTTCCTGACCCAGGGATTGAACCTGACTCTGGCATCTTTGAGCATTGGCAGGCAGATTCTTTAAAACTATTTCACCTGAGAACCTGAACATGTACACACATGGCCATTTGTGTGGGCTCACACATTTTTAGTGTGAGATTGATCTATTGATACTGATGTCTCCTATATATTATTGACAAGTGAAAGCAAACTTGGTCACAAATAAATATGTAGTATACAATTTTTCGGTGTGTTTTATTTTTAAGAGAACATTATATATATAAATAACTGGAAGGATTTATATAAACTTAAGTATAGCTGGGAGCCTGTTGGGCTGCCGTCTATGGGGTCACACAGAGTTGGACATGACTGAGGTGATTTGGCGGCAGCAGC
This sequence comes from Capra hircus, assembly GCF_001704415.2. Lineage (NCBI taxonomy): Eukaryota > Metazoa > Chordata > Mammalia > Artiodactyla > Bovidae > Capra > Capra hircus. The sequence goes on from NC_030835.1 coordinate 22,731,316, forward strand.
AAGTATAGCTGTCATGGGATGAAATGGAAATAATTAAGAGATTTAACATTTTACATGGTATATCTATATTATCTGAATTTTTATAATTAAAAATCTAAAAGTACAGGAGACATTTTATAAATGAAAAGAGTGCAAAGTTTTTAGAACTTTGTAGTCAGGACTATTCAAATTTGAGATTAGAACGATAAATTTTGAACTACCATGAAATATGGTTACAGAAAATTGATAGAAACCCTGACAAATTTGGCACTGGCAGGATGCTTAAGAGATAACAGGAGATAACATTTGCTCCCAAATTGGGAAAGGAGTACGTCAAGGCTGTGTATGTCACCCTGCTAATGTAACTTATATGCAGAGTACATCATGTGAAATGCCAGGCTGGATGAAGCACAAGCTGGAATCAAGATTACCAGGAGAAATATCAATAACCTCAGATATGCAGGTGATACCACCCTTATGGCAGAAAGTGAAGAGGAACTAAAAAGCCTCTTGATGAAAGTGAAAGAGGAGAGTGAAAAAGTTGGCTTAAAGCTCAGCATTCAGAAAACTAAGTTCATAGCATCTGGTCCCATCACTTCATGGGAAATAGATGGGGAAACAGTGGAAACAGTGTCAGACTTTATTTTTCTGGGCTCCAAAATCACTGCAGATTGTTACTGCAGTCATGAAATTAAAAGATGCTTGCTCCTTGGAAGAAAAATTATGACCAAACTAGACAGCATATTAAAAACCAGAGACATTACTTTGCCAACAAAGGTCCATCTATTCAAAGCCATGGTTTTTCCAGTAGTCACGTATGGATGTGAGAGTTGGACTATAAAGAAAGCTGAGCACCAAAGAATTGATGCTTTTGAACTGTGGTGTTGGAGAATATTTTTGAGAGTCCCTTGGACTGCAAGGAGATCCAACCAGTCGATCTTAAAGGAAATCAGTCCTGAATATTCATTGGAAGGACTGATGCTGAAGCTTCAACTCCAATATTTTGGCCACCTGATGTGAAGAACTGACTCATTGGAAAAGACCCTGATGCTGGCAAAGACTGAAGGCAGGAGGAGAAGGGGACAAAAGAGGATGAGATGGTTAGATGACATCATGATGGACAGTGAGGCCGGGCGTGCTGCAGTCCATGGGATCACAAGGAGTCGAACATGACTAAGCGACTGAACTTAACTCACTGAACATTTACTCTGTGTTATGATAAAAGGGTTGAAATGTCTCAGGAGAATTATAAGCCAATTTTTTATAATGTAATTTTTCATTAACATTTTATTAAGGAAGTCTAATAAATCAAGCTTATTAAAATCTTAAGGAAATATTTACAACTCATATATGGTTTATATTCATTTTTACTATGTTTTACATTTAGTAACTCATTGCATCTGAATCTAGACAATATTTATATGTCTTTTAGACATCTAGAAAATGTTATGAGAAAGCACGCAGCTTTTTAAATACTGTTACACCAGAATTTTAAACATGGTATTTTTTTTTTCCTATTGCTATTTCTTCTTTGGGAGTTTTTTCTTTTAAGTGTAAATATTCTAAGAAATGTTTTCTCACATATTGTAAAATGCAATTGCTAACTATATTCTGTGATGTCCCTTGATATCTTCCCTATCTACTCATTCACTGTAAAATGAATATTTACCACTTTATTTCTACAAAACACAAAATGTAAAACTTTTAGTGTTTTTCTGAATAGTGGCCCTTTAACACTAATAGAATAAAGTGAGGTCTAAAACCTTACTGTATTATGTAAGAAACATTGGGCAAAAAACTGTTCTTTATATACATTAGATTGACTTTCAACTTGGAGGTTGTTTATTCAAACTGTATATTAGCACCTCAAACAAAGTGGTTTTTTTTTTTTTTTTTCATCTTTTGGGAAAGAATACCAAATCCTTCAGCATGTGCACAAAGTATCACTGGGAAAAAAATCAAAATGAGAAAATAAAATTGTTTAAGTTTCTAAAACTAGCTTATCCTTTTAAGATATTTGGTGAATATAATTGGTCAATATCTAGTATAGTATTATTTGGAGGCTATTGGGCTGTTAACTGCTTTCTTTACTTTCTGAACTTTGCAATGGAACCTAGAATGGTAGAAGATTTCACTCCTTGTTGCTTAGGGTGGATTTTCTTAAAAATTGTATATTGCAATGATTACCTCAAGAAATGAGTGTAAACTTAGACTAGGAGATGGAGAACAAGATAATTTATTAGCCAGTAGGAAATATGATAAAGCTACTGCTATCTTCTATTCACAAATAAAGCCCATTATAAAATTAGACACATGTAGTAGTATTTCAGTGTCATTTGTCACTGTCATTTATTTCCATTTTCATGTAGAAGAGGATCAAAAAGAAATATGTGTCTTTTCACCACAAAAATAGCATTTTAACATTCTTTAGCTCATGTTATTATTTTAAAAGATATACTGCTGGACTCTGAGTCATTAAATGATTTTCCTAAGGTGATGGTGTTCTCTGGAATCTAGATTTCCTGGATGAATGCCCTTTGGTAATGCAGCAGTTACTACCTTTTGCTAGAGAAGCCAAAAAAAGCATAGCCTTTCCTGGAACTGAGAAAGCTTTCCAAAGGCGTTCATTCATTTATAACTTTTTCCTTAAGATATCCTTAAGATTATTTATTAAGCTAAAATGTTAACTTAAAAAATCATTTTTAAATTTACTTGTTGTAATGTCCAAGTCAAGCAACTGACAGACAAAATGACACAACTCTGCATATACTTTTTACCGCATTATAGTGCCTATAGATAAGGGCCCAGTTCTGTGCCTGTGATCACATATGTTGGTTCCCTCTTTCCTCTCCTGTCTTTCTTCTTTATTGATTGGCATTTCTGTCCAGTGCAGATTTCCAATCAGCACTAAAAAAGCCCCAAAGCTATACAATGCAGCTTTTACTGAATTTTCCATCACTCATGGATACAGCCATTTACATGTTGGTGCTACCCCAGCACCTTTATTTCTTTAACTTCTCATTTTATTAACCATTTAAAGAGAATATTTTTTAGGATTTTTAAATTTGTTTAACTATATGTGTATTGAAGCCTTGTACAGACTATTTTTCTGTCTTAGAAAAATATCAAAAACATAGGCATGTCTGCAAGAGAGTAAACTAAGAAAAAAATTAAATTCAAGATAAACATTTCTAAAAGCAATCAACCCTTTACAAATGTTTGTGTTATGTAATTCACACAAGTAACTGTAGTTGAGAGAGTTCTTAATCATTTAATCTTTGAATTGCAAAGCAGTATTTAGAACTGCTGTTTATGAAATAGTGCTTATTTGCTATAATAATTTTAAATCAATTAAGAATATAACTTCATTAATTCACCTATATAAATTCATATGAATGGGCTTTCTTTGCATTTTCTTCAAAATAATTTCTGCTTATCATTTAGATTTCAATTTAAGCATCACTTCCTCAGGGAAGTAACTTCCCAAAGTGAATAGGTCAAATCCATGATAGCATTTTTATCTCTCCTTGTAATTGTCATATTGCAATTTTATCCTCTCACATATTAAGTAGTAAGCTCCATGAAAAAGGGAACATTCATACTTGCTAAGATTTTAGCACCTGGCTTGGTGCCAGAGAGGAACGTAGTAGGCACATACTTTATGAATGAATGATGAAATGAATAAAAACAAATAAAAATTTAATATGAAAATCCCTCTGCATACAATGGAATCTCCTTAGAGTAACAAACTCCATGTTTGTCAATAAACATTTACATAGTACTTACTCTGTATCAGACTCTATGCTAAGCACTTCATATATATTTATTCAATTTGTAGATGAGAAAACTACAGGCAGAAAAGTTGAATAACTTATTTAATAGCACAGAGATAATTAGATAAGGGTGACCCAGGATTTAAACCCAGAGAATCTGGTTTCCAAGTATATTTTTTTAACCATATTATTCTTATCTCAAAATCTTTGATATGGGTACTATATAGTTATCAAGGTCACCTAAAGGCTGGTCTTTTATAAGAGCCAGAAGCCTATGAAATTAGATTTTATTTTATCAGCATTTAAACTTTTTATAAGCAAGGTGATATAAACATTGAGTTAAAAAACAAGCTGAAAACTCAGAGAAAAATACCATGCATGAAGCAGGCAAACTGGTTAAAATGTTTGACTCTTTTATATATAAAATATTATTATAAATCAATAACAGCAATTCACTAGAAAAATAGGCAGATATGAACAGACAGCTAACAGATTAAAAAACACAAATGTATATGAATAAAAAATATTTTACTTATATTAATATAAATTTACTAAATTATATTAGTAAATATAAAATTTACTATTATATTTAGTTTATATATATTTATATATGCTAATAATCCAATTTATTAATAACCAAACAAAATAGATTAAATTACAGAGAGATTTCATTTATGATAGTCACATTGAGCTCAGTTTGCTATGAAATCAATTTCACTTCAAATATAGATATAGATATAGATATATACATACACTAGAGATCTAATTGTGAAAGATACATGTACCATGATGGTTACTGGAATACTGTTTTAATAGCCCAAACTAGCAATGATCTAAATGCAATCAATATAAGACATTGATAACAAAGAATATTTCTGAAGTACTGAGAAACTTATCTGAGGTTGTATAAGTTATAATTTCTAATTATACATTCATTTGATTTTATAAGAATGAAATAAGGAGACTTTGTGATTTATTGAGAATATTGTCTTATTCCAATTCTGATATGGATTTTCTTTGAAGCATCAGCCAAGTTATGTTTCTATGATACTGTGATAGTATAATTTTCATTTATAGATATTTTATAAGCAGACTTTATATGTGTTGTTACAAACATACCCTCATAAAAAGCCTGATGGACTCTTTTTATTCTTAAGATGAAAATCAATCTTATATTTTGTGATTTTTATCTTTTCCTCTGCTAATGTAATTAAAGCCAGTTTCACTCTGAGTATTTTTGCTTCCTAGCCAAATAATCTCTTTTTTTAAAATAGCCCACTATCCTAGCTCTCGTGTTCAACATATACAATGTACAGAAAGTTACAGTATTATTTTTATTTTCTTTATTTTAATTTAATTATTTTCTCTTTATTATAAGGAATCCCTATGACTACTTCATGAATCTGGAAACCAAAATTGGCAAAAATATGCATATTCTATCCACCATATCACACTTATTCAGAAATAAATCTAAACAATTAGTCACTGAAATTTCAAGTGTCTTACTTTTATCATGGTAACCTATGAAATTCTTTTTTTTTTCCCTCTCTTCTTCATGAGACCATTATTTGAAGGATAGGAATATTACCGTACTTTAATAAAAAAGGAAATTAGAAAATTTTGATCCATAATCTCGCTCTCTGAACATAAGCTATATTATTTTGGTTATACAGACTTATTGGGCTTTCCCTATGAATATATTCCATAAAGTTATAATTAGAGTACACTTATTATATTAACAAAGACGTACAAGGTTTCAAGATAACAATGTAGGAAAATCCTGAACTCACCTCCTCCCACGGGCACACTGAGTCTACAGCTACATATAGGACATTGGAAAAAGCCCTATTGTTGGAAAAGACTGAAGGCAGGAGGAGAAGGGGACAACAGGAAGATGAGATGGTTGATGGCATCACTGACTCAATGGACATTAGTTTGAGCAAGCTCTGAGAGATGGTGAAGGACAGGGAAGCCTGGCGTGCTACAGTCCCTGGGATCACAAAGAGTCAGACAGGACTTAGCATTTAAACTGAACTGAACTGAAGGCTGAATGAGTGTTGATTACACTGAGTAAATTAGAAAGCATCAAAGCAATAGGAGAGGCTGAAAGACGATCTTACCATAAACCTCTCTTCTGGAGCGGTGACCCACAACCAGGAGAAAACTGAGAACTCAGAGCTTCTTTACAAGGTGCTAAGGGTTTGTATTATGCCAAAGCCTTTGACTGTGTGGATCACAATAAGCTGTGGAAAATTCTGAAAGAGATGGGAATACCAGACCACCTGACCTGCCTCTTGAGAAGTCTATATGCAGGTCAGCAAGCAACAGTTAGAACTGGACATGGAACAACAGACTGGTTCCAAACTGGGAAAGGAGTACATAAAGGCTGTATATTGTCACCCTGCTTATTCAACTTATATGCAGTACATCATGAGAAACGCTGGACTGGAAGAAACACAAGCTGGAATCAAGATTGCCGGGAGAAATATCAATAACCTCAGATATGCAGATGACACCACCCTTATGGCAGAAAGTGAAGAGGAGCTAAAAAGCCTCTTGATGAAAGTGAGAGAGGAGAGTGAAAAAGTTGGCTTAAAGCTCAACATTCAGAAAACAAAGATCATGGCATCCAGTCCCATCACTTCATGGGAAATAGATGGGAAAACAGTGGAAACAGTGTCAGACTTTATGTTTTGGGCTCCAAAATCACTGCAGATGGTGACTGTAGCCATGAAATTAAAAGACGCTTACTCCTTGGAAGAAAAGTTATGACCAACCTAGATAGTATATTCAAAAGCAGAGACATTACTTTGCCGACTAAGGTCCATCTAGTCAAGGCTATGGTTTTTCCTGTGGTCATGTATAGATGTGAGAGTTGGACTGTGAAGAAGGCTGAGCACCAAAGAATTGATGCTTTTGAACTGTGGTGTTGGAGAAGACTCTTGAGAGTCCCTTGGACTGCAAGGGATCCAACCAGTCCATTCTGAAGCAGATCAGCCCTGGGATTTCTTTGGAAGGAATGATGCTAAAGCTGAAAGTCCAGTACTTTGGCCACCTCATGCGAAGAGTTGACTCATTGGAAAAGACTCTGATGCTGGGAGGGATTGGGGGCAGGAGGAGAAGGGGACGACTGAGGATGAGATGGCTGGATAGCATCACTGACTCAATGGACGTGAGTCTGAGTGAACTCCAGGAGTTGGTGATGGACAGGGAGGCCTGGCGTGCTGCAATTCATGGGGTCGCAAAGAGTCGGACACGACTGAGCGACTGAACTGAACTGAACTGAACTGAAGGGTTTGTATCCCACATAGGGCACCTCAACTTTTAATACCTGCACCCAAAGATGACCTCCCGAAACATCCCCTGAGTGGGGTTCACATCTCAAGACCCTAGCAATATGAGGAACAACTGTTAAAGGGCTCATGAGTTTAGACTGACCCGCCCTAAGACCAAGCTCTGTGGCAGCCAGTTGTACCTACACTTAAACTAAAGATGCTCACCTGCTTATATTAAAGCATTGGTCTGAGAGGCAGGCATCTCATTTAACATACACTCATTTAGAAGACTGTGGGCATACTTTACAGCAATGGAGAATGAAAGGTACCATCATTGTCCTTCTCTTTGCCTTGCTCCAGAGCACCAGTATCATCTGGAAGGAGTGAGTGTTATCCTGGATACCAAAACCTGTTGTACTGATATCATATGAAGCAAGAAGATAAACTGTCTTTTGTTAATTTTTCTAAAACCATTTTTATGGAAAAAAAATCTTGATCTTTTGTTTAGTTACACCTCTTTTATGAGTATTAAAATCCTTTGTATAACAGGGCTTTTGGCCTGCTTTCTTTTTTGTTCTGCTATTGATTTTTTTAGAAAAACATATTAATTCCTCCTCCTAAACAATACACTATTTCCCCAAATCTTCATTGACCATCCTTACGTGTGGGCCTTTTTGTTTTTAAATATCAGATGAGAAGTGAGGCATAATAAAATGATTATATGTCTGAGAATTAGAAACAGTAGAGGACTGAATCAAACTCTGCTATTAATACCTCAAGCTGTACTGAGCTTGATCGATTCATTTAGGCATAGAAGTAGCCTTTACTATTTCTGTTGTTTAGTTTATATCTTCAGGACCTAATGGTTTCGGGGAAAAATCTGACAAGTAAATAGACATTGCAATAAGATTTATAGATTGTTCATAGGAATTGTGTATGTTACACACTATTTCTTCAGGAATTCAAGTTATCTCAAATATCTTAACATGATTTGACCCATTTTTTCATAATTATTAGAAATATTCAATATCATATGGTGGGCTAAAAAGGTTTTTTCTAACATATTTCACATAATTTTATAATTTATAAAGTGCTTTTCTGATATATCCTCAATTGAAATTTTATTTTTTTAACTAATTAATTTTTAAATTTATTCTTTTTTTTAAAAAATTTTACTTTACAATACTGTATTGGTTTTCCCATACATTGACGTGAATCCGCCACGGGTGTACATGAGTTCCTAATCCTGAACCCCCCTCCCACCTCCCTCCCCATATCATCTCTCTGGGTCATCCCCGTGCACCAGCCCCAACCATTCTGTATCCTGTAAAACAAGTTAGAACAAGATCATTATTCCCATGTTTCCTATGGGGGAATTCAGACTCAGAGAGGTGAAGGGATTTTTCACATTCTACTGAATTATAACCGACAGAATTTAACTGACTCTGAAATCTTTCCCTGATTCTTTGATGCAGGACCTTGTTATCCTAAAGCAATTTGAGAATTTCCATCTTTATTTAGATTTTGTGAAGTCATATTTTTCATGTAACAGTCTTTGAGTTGATAAATAATATCATATTGCATTGTAACTTGTCATTTTCAAGTTGTTGTTGTTGAATTGGTCTTTGTAGAACAAACGCATTAAAAGTGCCTAACAATCCCAATTGTGTAGACTACCTGGGTCTCTGGTGTGAGACCACCTGTACTGGAATCCTGGTTCTACCAGTGTTTCAGTTTCCTCATTTATATAATAAGAACAGTAGTAGTGCCTTCAAGAAAGGGATCTTAATAGGATTAAATGATTCAATTAAGTTCTTACGACAATTCTGGGCATATGGTGAATTCTGTATGTTAGCTATCATTGTTTCTTATTATTATATTGTCTTAAATTACAAAACACTAAATTGATTTATATTATTATCAAAATAAGCAATATTTTGATTTCTTCCTAAAGATACTTATGAAGTTACCAAGCAAAATGAACTATTGTGAGTTCCCTAAGGCAGCAAGAAGCTCATGAAACCCACAAAAAACATATTTCTATACTTCAAGAAACTATATTTAAATGAGGCACACTATTTATATTAAAAACACATAATAGTTTTAGTATTTTATACAAATACTGCTCATCTAACATGACACTAAAATGAAACTCTCTCAAGTGAAATTGTTAGGATATGACATTCTATGAAATCCGTTATCTATTGTACTTTCCTAAGTCACATAGTTGACAATTTATGGTAATACTTATTGCAAAAAGTGTATGGGTGAGTGATTATGTAATTTCTATAAGTGGTCTTATGTTATTTCCTAATTTCAGTGATGCAATCTTGGAGAAAATATGTTTTCTTTTATATTGGGAAAAAATTCCTCTTTTGAAAATAGCTATTTACATCTAAATAAAATACAATTACTCATGTCATTCACTATTTACTTGAGGATATATTAAAGGAGAAATACAATCCGTCAAAAAGGATTTTCCTTCTGTGAGATTTCTTTGGAAAACTTAGGACTTGCTTTTCTAGGACTTACTTTTCTTAACCTTGCAGTATCACCGTAGATTTTGTTAAGACTTACAAGATCAGAGCTTCAGTGCACTAGAATTAGTTAAAACTCAACTCCAATCAACTCACATTTTTCTCTTTAAATTCTAGATTATAGCTAGATATATTTTAAAGTAGTCAAACAGATTTAGATAATAAAAGGAAATTCAGAGCAATCAGAGTTTCAGAAAATACATTGCATATTACAAGTTAGATAGTAAGTCATTTTCCAAATTGATTTATTGTTGATCTCATGGACAGAGGAGCCTGGTAGTCTATGATCCGTGGTATCGCAAAGAGTTGGACATGACTGAGTAACTAAACTACACTTGACTTGTTTTTTATAATAGTAAAAATGTAACAACTCCATTCAAACTTCCATATTATCAATAGAAAAGTGGGTATATTTCCTCTAGCTAAACAAAATAAGATTTAGTGATCCAATCAAAAGTCTTTATTGATTGCTAACTGTATAAATTTGTAGTACTCAGACACTATAGCAAGAGAAAGCAATAACAACTGCTTCATATAATAAGACACTTTGAAGATTAATAATACAATTTTAGACCTACGTGAGCTCAACAGAAGGCTAGTACAAAATACAAATACAATTAAAGGAACATAAATGAAGACAGGACTGCAAGTTCATAGAGAAAATATAGCAATAAAGGACCAAACAGAAACAATATATAGAAAGAAAATGAAAATCAAGACAAATATACATCTGCAATAGAAACTCATATATATATATATATATGTATACATTTAGTGTATATATATATATATATGTATGTATAGATATATACACACACATACACACACACACAGCAGCGGGAAGGAACTAAAGTCAAGGGTAAACTGGACTCCAAAATGGAGTTTTGTTTATTATTTATTTCTAGTCCCCATGATTCAAAGTATTCCCCATAATGAATAGACTTGAAGCAAGGTACAGTTCATGAATCTGATGACTGGAGCTGTAGCTTTTAAATTCCATTGGCCTAGATAGGAAGAAAGAAAAAAAGCTAGATGGACAAAAGGGTTCTGAGAGAATAAAACTACACACATTAAAATAATCAATAGGTAAGGTAAATTTAAATCACCATGTCATAAAAAAGTATTAGTGACTTGAATGATAGAACTGAGGAATTCACACACACACACACACACACACACACACACAAGTAATGGGACCAGATGCCATGATCTTAGTTTTCTGAATGTTGAGTTTTAAGCCAACTTTTACACTCCTCTTTCACTTTCATCAAGAGGCTCTTTAGTTCTTCTTCGCTTTCTGCCGTAATGGTGGTGTCATCACCATATCTGAGGTTTTTGATATTTCTCCCAGGAATCTTGATTCCAGCTTGTGCTTCTATCCAGCCTGAAATTTTGCATGTTGTACTCTGCATATAAGTTAAATAAGCAGGGTGACAATATACAGCCTTGATGTACTCTTTCCCCAATTTGGAACCAGTTTGTTCTATTTTCAGTTCTAACTGTTGCTTCTTGACCTGCATAAAGATTTTTCAAGAGGCTGGTCAGGTGGTTGGGTATTCCCATCTCTTTAAGAATTTTCCACAGTTTGTTGTGATCCACACAGTCAATGGCTTTGGTGTAGTCAATAAAGCAAAAGTAGTTGGCAAATGTTAAAAGCTCTGTGTGCAAATGTTAGTAGCAGACAAGAATTTAAGGAGAAAACACTAATAGGGATTTTTAAAAAGAACGCAGTATGTTATAATAAAAAACCCAATGTAGAAAGAATAATTTGTAAATAGCTATTAGAATAGATAAGGCAAATAAGGATATAGGGAGAAATAGGCAATTGCAACCTCAAGATGTATATTTTAATACACAGTTATCAGAATCAAATATGAAATATTAAAAATTAGAAAATAAATACATGTAATTTGAACAAATCTTCTCAGAGGCTTTATTAATACCTATAGCAGAGATATCATATATTTTCTTTTCAAATACACATGAAGTATTCTAAAAGTCCACCACATATTACATAACAAAGGAAAAAAGTCTAGTAAGTCTAGTTTTAGAGAACGAGCTCAGTACAAACTACAGTGTGTGTGTGTGTGTGCACGCGCACATGCGCGTCTGCACGCATGCCTCAGTCATGTCTAACTCTTTGCGACCCTATGGACTGTAACCCACAGGGTCCTCTGTACATGGGATTCTCCAGGCAGAAATACTGGAGTGGGTTGTCATGGCCTCCTCCAGGATATCTTCCCAACCATGGGATAGAACACATGTCTCTAATGTCTCCTGCATTGGCTGGTAGCTTCTTTCTCACTAGCTCCATCTAAGAAGCCCATTATTTCACCATAATAATGTTAAATTCAGTTCAGTTCGATCACTCAGTTGTGTCCGACTCTTTGCGTCCCCTTCTCCTCCTGCCCCCAATCCCTCCCAGCATCAGGGTCTTTCCCAGTGAGTCAACTCTTCGCATGAGGTGGCCAAAGTATTGGAGCTTCAGCTTCAGCATCAGTCCTTTCCATGAACACCCAGGACTGATTTCCTTTAGAATGGACTGGTTGGATCTCCTTGTAGTCCAAGGGACTCTCAAGAGTCTTCTCCAACACCACAGTTCAAAAGCATCAATTCTTCAGTGCTCAGCTTTCTTCACAGTCCAACTCTCGCATCTATACATGACCACAGGAAAAACCATAGCCTTGACTAGATGGAACTTTGTTGGCAAAGTAATGTCTCTGCTTTTGAATATGCTATCTAGTTTGGTCATAACTTTCCTTCCAAGGAGTAAACATCTTAATTTCATGGCCAAATCTCCATCTGCAGTGATTTTGGAGCCCAAAAAAATAGAGTCTGACCCTGTTTCCACTGTTTCCCCATCTATTTCCCATGAAATGATGGGACCAGATGCCATGATCTTAGTTTTCTGAATGTTGAGCTTTCAGCCAACTTTTTCACTCTCCTCTTTCACTTTCATCAAGAGGCTCTTAGTTCTTCTTCACTTTCTGCCATAAGGCTCCTGTCATTTGCATATCTGAGGTTATTGATATTTCTCCTGACAGTCTTGTTTCCAGCTTATGCTTCTTCCAGTCCAGAGTTTCTCATGATGTACTCTGCATATAAGTTAAATAAGCAGGGTGACAATATATAGCCTTGACATACTTCTTTTCCTATTTGAAACCAGTCTGTTGTTCCATGTCCAGTTCTAACTGTTGCTTCCTGACCTGCGTATAGGTTTCTCAAGAGGCAGGTCAGATGGTCTGGTATTCCCATCTCTTTCAGAATTTTCCACAGTTTATTGTGATCCACACAGTCAAAGGCTTTGGCATAATCAATAAAGCAGAAATAGATGTTTTTCTGGAACTCTCTTGCTTTTTCCATGATCCAGCAGATGTTGGCAATTTGATCTCTGGTTCCTCTGCCTTTTCTAAAACCAGCATGAACATCTGGAAGTTCACGGTTCACATATTGCTGAAGCCTGGCTTGGAGAATTTTGAGCATTGCTTTACTAGCAGGTGAGATGAGTGCAATTTTGTGGTAGTTTGAGCATTCTTCGGCATTGCCTTTCTTTGGGATTGGAATGAAAATTGACCTTTTCTAGTTCTGTGGCCACTACTGAGTTTTCCTAATTTGCTGGCATATCGAGTGCAGCACGATCACAGCATCATCTTTCAGGATTTGAAATAGCTCCACTGGAATTCCATCACCTCCCCTAGCTTTGTTCATAGTGATGCTTTCTATGGCCCGCTTGACTTCACAATCCAGGATGTCTGGCTCTAGGGGAGTGATTACACCATCATAATTATCTGGGTCATGAAGATATTATTAAATTAGAATAGCACTAATAATGCAGCAAAACATGTTTGAAAGCAAGTTATCCCTAAATAACAGATTAAAGAGGAACTCATAATGTAAAATAATAAATATATGACTTCAATACATTTGGAAGACCTGAGTAAACTGGCAAATTAACTTCTCTAACTGTCTTTGGCAAAAGATGCCAGACTTACATTTTTGTTTTTCCCCAAGCAAATTCTACAGACATTCAGGGAGGAGATTATTCATTTAAATAATGCATTTTCAGTACATTTGGAAATGTATTATATTGTCTTTCAGAGTGTTGTTTCCTTGATAAAACTTTTAAAGAATACATTTTAAAATCCCTGTATGTTTTATTTTCTATGAATTTCTTTTCTACAGTAATTTTTCTTCTAGTTTTTTCATATTAACAATGTTGTATATACATTGTTTATACATTTATCTAGAGATATATGCTTAAGATTGTTCCCATTAAAAAGTAAATGAAATTAACATGATAACTTTCAGTTGTTACAATAAGTTTAGCTGCATTTCATAAGTTATGAAATAGATTCTCATTGTCTTTCAATGCTAACCAAGGTCCCTCTAGTCAAAGCTTTGGTTTATCCAGTACTCATGTATGGATGTGAGAGTTGGACCATAAAGAAAGCTGAGCACTGAAGAACTGATGGTTTTGAACTGTGGTATTGGAGAAGACTTGAGAGTCCCTTGGACTTCAAGGAGATCAAATCAGTCAATCCTAAAGTTAATCAGTCCTGATTATTCAATGGAAGGACTGATATTGAAGCTTAAGCTCCAATACTTTGACCAAAAATTAAAGGCAGTTTAAAGGCAGGAGGAGAAGGGAACAATAGAGGATGAGATGGTTGGATGACATCACTGACTCAATGCACATGATTTTGAGCAAGCTTTGGGAGTTGGTTTTGGACAGGGAAGCCTGGTGTCCTGCAGTCCATAGGGTTGCAGAGAGTTGCTCATGACTGAGCAACTGAACTGAATATTTCATCGTATATGTATACCACATCTTCTTCATTCATTTATCTGTTGATGGACATTTAGTTTGGTTCCACGTTTGGCTAATGTACATAATGCTGATACGAATATTGGGTGTGTGTATCCTTTTGAATTATATATTTTATAACTTATGAAATACAGCTAAGTTTATTATAAACTGAAAGCCATTTTATTAATTTTATTTAGCTTTTTAAGGGGAAAATTTTACTCAAGCTTTTATCTATAGAAACTAGCTTAAACAGAGTTAATCTGGAAAAAGTAGAAGAAAAGTACTGTAGAGAAGAAATTCATAGAAAATAAAACACATAGGGATTTTAAAATCTATTCTTTAAAAGTTTTATCCATGAGACAATGCTCTTGCAAGACAATACATTTTTTTTTGCTAAACCGTACAAACACTAACTGTGAAGTGGAATAAAATTATAAATTGAGTTAGAGCACAAATATCATTTAAAAACAATATGAAACATGTTAAGGAATTTTCATTTAAAGAATGCATCTTCAATATATTTGGAAATTTATATGAAATGAGCAATATTTATGAGAGAAACTTAGTAATTTTATTACTACAACAGACATAAGAAAAATGGAAAACCTGAGTGAACTGGCAAAAAAATTAACTTCTCTAACTTTGCCCTGGCAAAATATACCAGACTTAGATTTTTGTTTTTCCCCAAGCAAATTCTACAGACATTCAAGGAGGAGATTATTCTCATCATTTATAATTTATTTCAAGATTAAATAAAGATGCAAATTCACATGATTAAGTCTATCAGTGTAACTTTAGCATCTACAACAGTCAGAAATAGAAACAAAAATTATTAATACAGGCCAATTTTCTATATAAACACACACAGGCATTATGAAGTCCTTCAAAACTGAAACTAATTTCAGGACTTGACTGGCTGTCCAGTGGTTTAGAGTAAGTGTTTCCATTGCAGGGAATGCAGGTTTGATCCCTTGTTAGGGAATAAAGATCTTGTGTGCAGTGTGTCACAGACAAAAAAAAAAAAAGAATAAATTAAACAAAACTGAAATGGCCACACATTTGAAGAAAGACATCATGACTAAGTAGGATTATTATTCTTAAAATTGGCTCTATTCATTAAAAACCTGGTAGCTTTAGAATTTCCTTACAGGAGAGGATCACATTTCAACAGGAAGCTGTTAAAAGCACCACCAGAGGTAGCTGTGGTTGATGATACTGTGAAGGGATTGAAGATTTCCCAAGCCTCTGTCGGAATAGCAATTTCTTTCTTCTTCTTCTTTTTTTTTTTCTCTTCTCTTTCCTTTCTTCTTTTGCTCTTTTTTTCTTTTTTTAAAGAATTCATCACTCTGAGATTACAACAGCAATTCTGTGGCTAGATTAAGTAACTTGGAAAAAAAGCAAGGAGATAAATGGAATTGTAAGTTAGTAAACATAGCCTTTCTCAAGAACCAATCTGCCCTACAGATATGTATTAGAAAAAGGAGTAGACACAATTCACTGTATAATGTGTTATCAATAGCAGAGGAATACCTTCCTGTTTTTGAAAAATAAAATAAAGATAAAATGAGCACAATGCTGTACATGAAATAGACCTACATGAAAAAAGAATACCAATATTATTCAGTTAGGAACTGATCAGGCTTTAATTTGAGAATCATATACTCTTCTATTGTAAGGATACAGAGAAATAGGAGTCACTTTGGAGAAAAACAAAGTTAAAATAATAGAAAGTAAATTTAATGAGGCATTCATAAGAAATAGGACGTTTATTATTTAGCAAGGAGTAATGCCGGGGGTAAATATTTTCAAATGTCCTTATCAGTTTGATTTTGAGAAATTTATGGCCACTATTAAAAAAAAAAAAAAAAAAAACACCCTGCTCCAAATAGTAATTTACTATAACTAAAGTGGAACTGTGACAGATTTTATTTTCTTGGGCTCCAAAATCACTGTGAATGGTGACTGCATCCAAGAAATTGAAATACCCTTGCTCCTTGGAATGAAAGCTATGACAAACCTAGACAGCGTATTAAAAAGCAGAGACATCACTTTGCTAATAAAGGTCTGTATAGTCAAAGGTATGGCTTTCCCAGTCATGTACAGATGTGAGAGTTGGACCATAAAGGCTGAGTGTTGAAGAACTGATGCTTTCGAACTGTGGTGCTGGAAAAGACTCTCGAGAGAACCTTGGAATGCCTAAGAGATCAATCCTATCAGTCCTAAAGGAAATAAACCATGAATACTTTGGCTACCTGATGTGAAGAGCCAACTCATTTGGCTACCCTGATGCTGAGAAAGACTGAAGGCAGGAGAAGAAGGGGAAAACAAAAGATGAGATGTTTGGATGGCATCACCAATTCAATAGACATAAGTCTGAGCAAACTCCAAGAGATAACGAAGGACAGGGAAGCCTGGAGTGCTGCAGTCCATGGGATAGGACTTATCAACTAAACAACAACAAAGTAATAACTAGTTACTATAATAACTATAAAGAGTGTACTTGTGTAATGGGCACATATGAAGATCAGCTGAAAAGTATCAACTTTGAGTAGTTCATTTGTAGACTGCATGAATTCATGTCCCCAGATATGGCAAATTCTCTAGAAGTTCCTTTTGAAAAACAAACAAACACACCATGCCCCTCTTATTTCTATAAAGAGTGGTAGGGTTCATTTCAGCTTCATATTTTTGAGCTTATTTTTTCTCATATCTATATCACATTTATCATGAAACCTTTTTGAATTTTAAAATCCCCTTTTGCTTTACAGAATTTTTGTTGTTTTCTGTCAAACCTCAACATGAATTAGCCATAGGCATACATATATCCCCTCCCTTTGGAACCTCCCTCCCATCTCCACCCCATCTCACCCCTCTAGGTTGATACAGAGCCCCTGTTTGAGTTTCCTGTGCCGTACAGCAAATTCCCATTGGCTATCTATTTTACACATGGTGTTGGAGAAGACTCTTGAGAGTCCCTTGGACTGCAAGGAGATCCAACAAGTCCATTCTGAAGGAGATCAGCTCTGGGATTTCTTTGGAAGGAGTGATGCTAAAACTGAAACTCCAGTATTTTGGCCACCTCATGCAAAGAGTTGACTCATTGGAAAAGACTTTGATGCTGGGAAGGATTAGGGGCAGGAGGAGAAGGGGATGACAGAGGATGAGATGGCTAGATGGCATCACTGACTCAATGCACGTGGGTCTGAATGAACTCCGGGAGTTGGTGATGGACAGGGAGGCCTGGCGTGCTGCAATTCATGGGGTCGCAAAGAGTTGGACATGACTGAGCGACTGAACTGAACTGAATGTAAGTTTCCATGTTACTCTTTCCATACATCTCACCCTCTCCTCCCCTCTCCCCATGTCCATAAATCTATTTTCTATGTCTGTTTCTCCATTGTCACCTTGTAAATAAATTCTTCAGTACCATTTTGCTAGATTCCGTGTATGTGTGTTAGAATACGATATTTATCTTTCTCTTTCTGACTCATTTCACTCTGTATAATAGGTTCCCTAAGTTCATCCACCTCATCAGAACTGACTCAAATGTGTGCCTTTTTATGGCTAATAGTCTATTGCAGAGAAGGCAATGGCACTCCACTCCAGTACTCTTGCCTGGAAAATCCCATGGACAGAGGAGCCTGGTAGGCTGCAGTCCATGGGGTCGCTAAGGGTCAGACACGACTGAGCGACTTCACTCTCACTTTTCACTTTCATGCATTGGAGAAGGAAATGGCAACCCACTCCAGTGTTCTTGCCTGGAAAATCCCTGGGACGGGAGAGCCTGGTGGGCTGCTGTCTATGGGGTCACACAGAGTCGGACACGACTGAAGTGACTTAGCAGTAGCAGCAATAGTCTATTGTGTATATGTACCACAACTTTTTATCCATTCATCTGTTGGTGGACATCTAGGTTGCTTCCATGTTCTAGATATTGTAAATAGTGATGCAGTGAACAATGAGATACATGTGTCTTTTTCAGTTTTGGTTCCCTCAGGGTACATGCCTAGGAGTGGGATTGCTGGATCGTATGGTGGTTCTATTCCTAATTTTTTAAGGAACCTCTATACCGTCTTCCATAATGGCTGTATCATTTACATTCCCACCAACAGTGCAAGAGCATTCCCTTTTCTCCACACCCTCTCCAGTATTTATTGTTTGTAGACTTTTTGATGATGACCATTCTGAATGGTGTGAAATGATATTTCATTATGGTTTTGATTTACATTTCTCTAATTATGAGCTATGTTGAGCATATTTTCATGTCTTTGTTAGCCATCTGTATGTCTTCTTTGGAGAAATGCCTGTTTAGGTCTTTTTCCCACTTTTTCATTGGGCCATTTGTTTTTCTGGCATTCTGGCATTGAGTTGTATGAGCTACTTGTATATTTTGGAAATTAATCCTTTGTCAGTTGTTTCATTTGCTATTTTCTCCCATTCTGAGGGTTGTCTTTTCACCTTGCCTTTAGTTTCCTTTGCTGTGCAAAAGCTTTTAAGTTTAACCAGGTCCCACTTGTTTACTTTTTTTTAAAATTATTTCCATTACTCTAGGAGGTGGGTCATAGAGTACCTTGCTCTGATTTATGTCATCGAGTGTTCAGCCCATGTTTTCCTAGTCCTCTCACTTCACCAATGAACAAAAAGGTGGAACAAATTTAGGAAAATAAGAATTATCAGTTTTTCTCTTAAATAGGTAGTTTGGAGGAAAGAATGTACCCTGGTTATATCAAACAATTATATAGCTGTGAAAATTTGATGCATGGGGATTATTTTTCCACTTTCTCTCTTTTATATTTTAAAATTCTATTTTGGTAGATAAAGCTGCACCTGTTGTTGATTATGGGTATCTGGACACATGGAAAATTGCAGTGAGACATAAATCTGTAAGAAAGACCTTGTGTTTTGTTATTACAAACTGACACTTTCCATTATGGGACACCCAAACACTGCCACTTCTGTCTAACCTTCTAGGTAATGGAATTTCATGGCTGTCTAAACTTTTAAAGAAATATGAAGACACTTTTGATTATATTTCTATGCCTTTGTAAATCATACCTTACTAGTATTAACTTACAAGAATGTGCTTCTTTAAGCTCCATTGCTTATACCAAATAATAAGTGGTTAATATCAATTTGCTGTTACTTATTCTATAAAAGTGGTAAAATTAAAGGACCTAATTCCCAGCTATGATTAAGTTCTACCTTCCTCATTTCTTTCTAGGTATATCTTTGGGAGAATTCCTCAGCTGATTTGAATCAGGGTAAAAATCTGGGAGAAATACAGAAAAATGTTTGAAGTTATTGAAATTGTCTAGTGATATATGATAGGTTTTTTTTTCATTGAGTATGAAAATTAGTTTTATGCCTTTCTTCTAAAGCAGGGCTTTTCCCACTTGAATATAGCACAGGTCACCTGGGAATCTTTTGAAAATTCAGGTTCTGATTCAGGAAATCCAAGATGGGATCTGAAATTCTACATATCTAACAAGTGCTAAGTCATGCTCATGGTACTGGTCAATGGACCAGATATTGGTAGCAAAAGCAGAAGGTAGATGTAACCTAGGCTCCACGGAGGAGTCTCATGGTTTGCTTGAACTGTATGATGATGTGAAAAGTTTATATGTGTGTGTGTGCACGCAGTATGTTTTCAAATGAAAGAAACTAAAAGTTTTATCGCGTTTTCAAGATCCATGTGACCTACATCTCTAAGGTCTTGATTAGTATTTCCTTGGTATGTTTCTTGTAAATGTTAGTACTATAAGATAATCACTGAAAAACGAATAAGTTTGGAATATTCCATATATTTTATCTCACTTTTGTGTATTTAAATATTAATATAGTAAGTACTTCAGGAAATCCTAGAGTTGTTTGACCTATTTAACTTTCTTTAACCTTGGCATTACTTAAACTATTTAGTAATGGAATTCATTCTTTTTCTCAATTTTTACCAAATAGTATTCCATAAGCAATAAATGATATTGGCTTGCATTAAACGAGGATTGGCATATAAATCTCCGACTTCCTTTCCACTGTTTTCTTTTGTCCTGATTCCATTTGATTCACATTTGTTCAGATGAACAATCCAGTAACCTGACCTCTTCATTTCCACTGATTTTTTCTCTTCAGTATTATTAGAGCTACCCATTCCAATAATCAGTCTGAAACTTGATGACTCCATATTGTTTAACATTAGTCTCAACCTTTGCCCTTGGCTGGGACTTGTTATCCAGCCACTTGTCTGACATCTTCGCTTACTGGCATGTATGTAAGAACATTTCAGAATTAACATGATCAAACAAGAACTTTTGATTTCCTACTCCTTTGCCAGTCTTATTCATTTCATTTAGTAGTACTTAGGCC
The DNA here is from genome assembly GCF_001704415.2 of Capra hircus. Classification (NCBI taxonomy): domain Eukaryota; kingdom Metazoa; phylum Chordata; class Mammalia; order Artiodactyla; family Bovidae; genus Capra; species Capra hircus. The sequence continues at coordinate 22,752,044 of NC_030835.1, forward strand.
AAGCCAGCAAATAGAAAATGGAGTAAATATATGGGTAGAAGTAATTAATCCTGATTAACAGGAAGGTAGGGCTATGTGCCATATTTGGGGCAGAGAATGTTTGTATGTTTGAAATTTGTAAGATGTCTTGAGGTCTCTTGGTATTTTCATACCAAGATTTAATTTTTAAAAATAGACAAATACAAATAGTTGTGACCTGGGGAGGTAGGGTAAGCAAGTGTTTGGATGTCTCAGGGATGAGTCAGGATCCTCTCACCATGCATGCTGCTTTGATTAGCAGAGACGCTGGCTAAGGATTAGGAGAAAATAGAATAAGTCATGATAGAGACAACAGTCAACCTTCGTTACAGCCTCAGAAACAACTTCATTAGTGCAGGCTGTAATTCATCTCACTAATTCTTTACATGTGAGTTACCCAGGGAACCAAGGTACTAGGAGAAGCCATCCCCAGATATAGTGAACTTACTGTGAGAAACAAGTAAACCTAAGTGTTATTAGGTGTAGACTGTGGTAGGTCCTATAGTCCTCCATCCTCTTTAGGAACTCTGCAGCAGTCCCCCAGCTACTAGGAATATCAGTTGCCAGTGACTTATGCTTGTGTCCCCCACCTGGAACTCACCTTTCACTGCAGAAAACTCCCTTTCCCAAAGTTATGCTGCCTCTCAAGTGGTGACCTGTAGCCAGTGACTGAATGATATTTATATGAGGATGTATATATTAATTCCTTGCCTCAATTTGGGAGAATTCTAATAGGCTCCAGAGTGCTTTGAGTATCACTTGAGAGCTCAGTGGGTCAACTTGTCCTTTTGTAGAGTTCTACTTTCCTCATTTCTTTCTAGGTGTATCTTTGGGAGAACTCCTCAACAAATCTGCATGCAGTTTCTCAAGAAAAAATCAGTTTCTGAGAATCAATCTAAGATACCTTATTTAAAATTATATAAGCCATATAATTGCATATATAATAGGTACACACACCCACACATAGGCTTCCCAGATGGTACAAGTGCTGAAGAATCTGTTGTCCAATGCAGGGTGTGCAAGAGATGTGGGTTGGATCCTTGAGTCAGAAAGATCCCCTGGAGAAGGAAATGGTAACTCACTCCAGTATTCGTGCATTCCCCATATTCTTTCTGTTTATTTACCTGACTTTATTTTCTTTACAGTAGTTATCATCATCAGAAATTATTGTACTTCTCCATCCCCCCATTTTTGTTTGTTTGTTTGGGGGTTTTGTTGTTGTTATTAGTCCTCTTTAATGGAATGTAGGCTTTGTTGTGTTAAGAAGTTTGTCTTTCGTGGTTAGCACTCTGTCTCAAATATCAAAATTATTCATAACTGATGATAAATCTTGTAAATTCTTGTTAAATGAATTTGTTAGTGCTGTGTTTATATAAAAATCACCCCAGAGTAATGATTACATTTATAATTATTTTATAACTATAGAAAAAATATTTTAAAAGATAATATAAATAATGGTGCAAATTTAATTTACTGAGAAATACTAGTTTTGACAACGCAAAAGGAAAAATATAATCAAAGAAAAAAGAAAATTAAAAAAATTGAATACAGGCGTACTTCATTTTATTACACTTTGAAGATGTTGAGGTTTTTTGCTTTTTCTTTTATTTATACAAATGGAAGATTTGTGGCAATCCTGCATGGAGCAGGTCCATATGTGCCATTTTTCCAACATCATTTGCTCACTTTCTGTCTCTGTGTCACATTTTGGTAATTCTCACAATTTTTCAATCATTTATTATTATTATTATATTTGTTATGATGATCTGTGACTAGTAATTTTAAATGTTACTATTGTAATTTGTTTTGGGGCTCCATGAACCATTTTCATGTAAGACAGTGAATTTCAAAACCAGGGATATGTTTTTGGGCATTGCAACTAGCCTTTTCTTCATCTCTCTTTCTCTTTCCCTTCAGGGCTCCCTAACCTCTGAGATACAATATTGAAATTAGGCCAATTAATAACCCTACAATGGCTTCTATTTGAAAGGAACAGTTGTGTATCTCTCACTTTTATTTTTTTTTTTTTTTTTTTTTTTTTTTTTTTTTTTTTTTTTTTTTTTTTTTTTTTTTTTTTTTTTTTTTTTCAAAAGTCTAGTATGATTTATTTTATGAGTATATGTTATTTTTTTTTTTTTTTTTTTTTTTTTTTTTTTTTTTTTTTTTTTTTTTTTTTTTTTTTTTTTTTTTTTTTTTTTTTTTTTTTCATCTTATGTGATTCTTCTCACTTTTAATCAAAAGCTAGTAGTGATTAAGTTTAGTGAGGAAGTAATGTTATAAGCCAAAACAGATGCTGGACCTCTTACACCAAACAGCAAAGTTTGGAATGCCAAGAAAAGTTCTTAAAGGAAATTTAAAAATGCTGCTTCAGAGAACACATCAATGATAAGAAAGTGAAATAGTCTTATTACTGTTATGGGGAAAATATGAGTGGTCTATATAGAAGATGAAAACAGGCTGGACATTTCGCTTTAGCCAAAGTCTAATCCAGAATAACATCATAGTTCTCTTCAATTCTGTGAAGGCTGAGAGAGGTGAAGAAGCTGCAGAAGAAAGGTTTGAAGCTAGCAGAGGTTGATTCATGAAATTTAAGAAAAGAAGCTATCTCCATAACATAAAAGTGTAAAGTGAAGCAGCAAGTACTGATGTAGAAGCTGCAGCAATTTACCCAGAAGATCTAGCTAAGATATTATAATAAGTGAAAGTGGCTCCACAAAACAATTGATTTTTCAGTGTAGGCAATGCATCATTCTATTGGAAGAAGATGTCATCTTGTAATTTCTACCTGGAGAGGAGAAGTCAATGCCTGATTTCAGAGTTTCAAAAGACAGGCCAGCTCTTATGTTAGGGATAAAGCATCTGTGACTAAGGTGAAGCCAAAGTACAATTCACCTTTCTGAAAATCCTAAGACTCTTAAGAAATATGCTAAATTTAGTGCCAACCCACTCCAGAACTCTTGCCTGGAGAATCCCATGGATGGAGGAGCCTGGTGGGCTACAGTCCATGCGGTCGCACAGAGTCAGACAGGACTGACTGACTTCACTTTCACTTTGCACTTTCATGCATTGGAGAAGGAAATGGCAACCCACTCCAGTATTCTTGCCTGGAGAATCTCAGGGACGGGGGAGCCTGTTGGGCTGCCGTTTATGGGGTTGCACAGAGTTGAACAGGACTAACGTGACTTAGCAGCAGCAGCAGCAGCAGCAGCAGCATTCTAACTGTCTTGTATAAATGAACCAGAAATCCTTGATGACAACCCCTCTGTTTGCAATATAGTTTATGAATATTTTAAGCTCACTGTTAAGACCTACTTACAAGGAGGAGAAAAAAATTATTTCATTGAAAATTCACCTGGTCACCGAGGAGCTCTGATGGAAATGTATGTTTTCATGCCTGCTAACACAGCTTCTGTTCTGCAGCCCATGAATCAAGCAGTTAATTTGACTTTCAGGCATTATCATTTAAGAAATAGATTTTTTAAGACAAAAGCTGCCTTAGATTATGATTCCTCTGATGAATCTGGGCAAAGTAAATTGAAAACCTTCTGGAAAGAATTCACCATTCTAGATGCCAGTAAGAACATTTGTGGTTTATGGGAAGAGGTCAAAATCCCAACATTAACAGGAGTTTGAAAGAAGTTGATTGTAACCCTCATTGATGACTTTGAGTGCTTCAAGACTTCAGGAGGAGGAAGTAACTGCAAATGGAGTAGAAATCACAAAAGAACTAGAATTAGAAATGGAGACTGGGAAGAAGTGACAGAATTGCTGCAATCTCATAATAAAACATTAACGGATGAGGAGTTACTTCTTATGGAGGTGGAATAAATGATTTATTGAGATAGAATCCACTCCTTGTGAAGATGCTGTGAAGACTGTTGAAATGACACTGAAAGATTTAGAATAGTACCTAAATTTAGTTGATAAGGCAGGCTTCCCTTATTGCTCAGCTGGTAAAGTATCTGCCTGCAATGTGGGAGACCTGGGCTAGATCCCTGGGTTGAGAAGATCCTCTGGAGAAGGAAAAAGCTACCCACTCCAGTATTCTGGCCTAGAGAATTCCATGGGCTGTATAGTCCATGGGGTTTCAAAGAGTCGGACATGACTGATCAACTTTCACTTCACTTATTAGTTGATAACACAGGGACAGAGTTTGAGAGGATTGGCTCCAATTTTGAAAGAAGTTCTACTGTGAGGAAGATCCTGTCAAACAACATCACAGGTTACAGAGCAATCCTTTGTAAGAGGAAGAGTCAATCAGTATGACCAGATTTACTCTTGTCTTATTTTAAGAAATTGATACCCTGCCCCAGATGCACACAACCTTTAGCAGCCACCACCCTGATCAGTCAGCCGCCATCAACATCAAGACAAGACCTTCCATCAGCGAAAAGATAGTGACTCACTGATGGCTCAGATAATGCTGAGCATTTTTTATCAACAAGGTATTTTAAATTAAGGTGTGTATATTGTTTTCTGGATGAAATGCTATTGCACACTTAATAGACTGCAGTAGAGAGTGGAAACACAACTTTCATACGCACTGGGCAAAGAAAACATTGGTTGCTCACTTTATTGAGCTCTTCACTTTGTTGCAGCGGTCTGAAGCTGAAGCTGCGATGTCTCTGCGGCATTCCTGTATTCTCAACAGCTTCATTACAATAAACATTCAGAGAACTTAGTCTTATGCACAGCTAGTTTTACATTGTTTCGCTTAATATTCTGGCTTGCGTTTTAAGACTCAATGATTTTGCTTAAGGTATGTGGAAAGATTTAGCACCAGAGGGTAACTATTACTTACTAAAGGCCTACTTTTTACCAGACAAAATCTTAAGCACATAACATAAACACATCTTTTAAAATTTTCAAACATTATTTGCAAATATAGCATTATTATCTACAAATTGACAGAAGAAGAAACTGAAGCTCAGAGAAGCTAAATATTTCCTTCGGGTCACATATCCTATAACTAAGGAAATCTAAATTAACATTTTCTTCCACTTCAAAGTCAGGCAAGTCAACATGTTGTTTATGTTCACTTTCTTACATAAACTTGGTTGAAGAATGGCATGGCATCTCACTGTCATTAATCTCCAAAATAGTGTAGAGAGAGGAGCCCAACCCCTAGGAATGATGGAACTGAATTATATTCTCATCTCTCTTTCGATTATGAACTAGGCCATCTTGGGGGATTCACCTCACCTGTCAGATCTCTATTCTCTTATTTACAGAAGAAAAAGAAAGCTCAGTTGTCTTTAGAAGTCCAACTCATCCTGAATGTTTACTGGGAGAGTAAACTTTGGGAAACACAGGCATTTTAAGGCCAACACTAGGATTAGACGATACCTTAGAAACACAGTGCCTATTCCAGGAGCAAGAAGTGCCACTCTGGCAGATGCAATCTAATATCTAGTGATGGTAGTAAAGGGCACAAGCTGAAAATATGGGCAAATCATCTGTGACAAGAATGTCCTGACAGAGATTAAGTGTGATTATTCTAGAAGGTACAGGAAGCATAGTGACAAAGAACCAAGGTACAGGTAATATGCGGAGAGGTAAAGGAAGTCATGAAGGCAGCTATCAGTACATTGGATCCCATCAGGATGAGAAGGAACCTCATCCTGGAGGAGAATCTACAAGATAAAGTCATGGGGCCAAGATGCAGAAGCCTCAGGTCTGATATCAGAGTAAGACTAGCATACTCTTGACTTGATACTCGGTTGCAAAATTAACCTTCGTTTTCCTAGAGTTAGACTTGAGTGAAAGTGCATGTGAAAGTCGCTTAGTTTTGTCCAACTCTTTGAGGCACCATGGACTATGCAGTCCATGGAATTCTTCAGGTTAGAATACTGGAGTAAGTAGCCTTTCCCTTCTCTGGGGGATTTTCCTAACCCAGATCTCCCACATTGCAGGTGGATTCTTTACCAGCTGAGCCACAAGGGAAGCCCAAGAATACTGGAGTGGTAGTCTATCCTTTCTCTAGTAGATCTTCCCAACCCAGGAATCAAAACGGGGTCTCCTGCATTGCAGGTGGATTCTTTATCAACTCAGCTATCAAGGTAGATCCCTAAAATATAGTGTTTCTGCTGGATTGAGGAAAGTGGTCCTGTCTGCAGATAGAAATATTCTGAAGAGCAAGCAGGTCTAGGATATTGACTCCAGCTGAAGGACAATTATTTTCATTAAGGTTTATCCCAAGGCCAAAGTTGAGTTTTTATTTTTATTTTTTGATCTGGTTCTCTAGGCAGAGTCATCTCTAAATGTATTTACTTATAAAACTCCTCAATTGTAGCATTTTGTAATTAGGACATTCCCTTTAGGAAATCTTTTTAAAAAATACAAATGTATTTATCGGTATGTTCATTGCCTATTTTTAGCACTGATTATTTAATCAGAGTAGCAGGGAGAAATTCAGGCTACTGAAGGAGTGAAAACATAGGTAATAGGAAGAGAATAGAGGGAAAGATCTGGGTCCCTCAGTGTATCCAGAGTTTGGAAGTTTCCAAGAGTAGAACTGACTAATTCAGAGCACTCCAAAGGGCTTACTTAGGAGATTTTGTATAAATAGGCTCTTGATTTCAGAAGTTGCTTTGTAAAGTTTTAGAATATGACCTAATATCATTTTGGAGAGAAAGCTTTCAACCTTCAGTCTTATTTTTCTATTTTTGTAAATAAATCAAATGTCTGTGTAGTGACTCGACCTAGAAGACAGTGATCTATTATATGGTTATGATCTTACTGCTATCAAAGTTATCTTTTGAGTTCTTATTTCCCAAAGTGTTCACAAAGATATTCTACAGAATCAAAAGTGATGATGATATGTTATATCTTTCACACTGTACCAATATATCTAGCTGTACTATTTTATTGTAATTATATTATCTCTCCTGGTCTCTCCACAGGAACTACTAAACCTGGAAGAACCTTCAAGTTCATTCATGACCCTTTTGTACATTGCTTGTAGTGGTCAGGAAATTCTGTGTATTAATAGAATTCAGATTGAGAGGATGAAATGAGGTTAGGTGTGAGTTCACGAAGTGTATTAAGTGGGTCAGCAGCATGAAGCAAAGTTTGGGCAGCATAAATTCTCATATTCAGAACATTTCCCTTTGGCCTCTTCTCATTATTCCATGTATCTTTTTTTTTTTTAATTTTTATTTTTACTTTCTGACTTTCCCTCGGCTTTCCTGTTTGAAGTCACTCTTGTTAGCCATGTTTCTAGATACAAGTTAACTATCTGGTACACATGAAACAGATAGATTATGCAGAAAATGTCAATAGAAGTAAACTTGATACAGTCATGCTTGTTGTTTTCCAGTCAGTTGGTTTTGTCTCATTCTTTGTGATCCCATGGACCACAACACACCAGGCTTCCCTGTCTTTCACTGTCTCCTGGAGTTTGCACCAACTCATGTCCTTTGAGTCGGTGATGCCATCCAACCATCTCATCCTATGTCACCCCCTTCTCCTCCCGCACACAATCTTTCCCAGCATCAGAGTCTTTTCCAGTGAGTCAGGTCTTTGCATCAGGTGGCCAAAATATTGGAAGTTCAGCTTCAGCATCAGTCCTTCCAGTGAATATTCAGGGTTGATTTCCTTTAATACTGACTGGCTTTATCTCCTTGCTGTCCAAGGGATTCTTGAGTCTTCTCCAACACCACAGTTCAAAAGCATCAATTCTGTGGCACTCAGCCTTCTTTATGGTCCAATTCTCACATCCATACATGACTACTGGAAAAACCTTACCTTTATCAGCAAAGGCATGTCTTTGTTTTTTAATATGCTGTCTAGGTTTGTCATAGCTTTTCTTCCAAGGAGCATCTTTTAATTCCATAGCTGAAGTCACCATCTGCACTGATTTTGGAGCCCAAGAAACTAAAGTCTATAACTATTTTCATATTTTCCTCATCTACTTGCTGTGAAGGGATGGGGCTGAATGTCATGATCTTAGTTTTCTGCATGTTGAATTTTAAGACAGCTTTTTCACTCTCTTCTTTCACCTTGATCAAGAGGCTCTTTAATTCCTCTTTGCTTTCTGTCATTAGGGTGGTGTCATCTGCATATCTGAGGTTATTGATATTTCCCTCTGCTGTCTTGATTTCAGCTTGTGCCTCATCTAGCTGAGCATTTCACATGATGTACTCTGCAAAGACGTTAAATAGCAGGGTGACAGTATACAGCCTTGACATACTCCTTTACCAGTTTTGAACCAGTCATGATTAGGTTTATGAAATAATGCCAGAAATTCCATCATTTTTTTTCTTTTTTGGAATGGTGTTAAAATAATGTGCTCACTTAGCAAAAGAGAAATGCCAAGGAATTCTGCGGTTATTTTGTACATTCTATTTCAACTTTAGGGTCCACTGGCAGTGTCTGTTCTTCTAATGTGTCTGCAGTGTGAGATATGTGTGTTTGTGAGCTGCTTACACAGATAAGCTATGAGGGCTTCTCTTGTAACTCAGTGGGTAAAGAATCTGCCTGCAATTCAGTAGACCTTGGTTTGATCCCCAGATCAGTAAGATTCCCCTGGATAAGGAAATGGCAACTCACTCCTGTATTCTTGCCTGGAGAATCCCATGGACAGAGGAGCCTGCAGGGCTACAGTCCATGGGGTAGCAAGAGTTGGGCATGGCTTGGAGACTAAACCCCCACCTATATAGATAAGGAGTAATGAGGTTAACTCTCTGAAAAATATCTCCCCATTCCAGTCTGAGAGTTGTACATTTATTTTCAGTGAAGTTCCTTTAAAAAGTTTAATGTACTCATAAAACATCTGAATTACAATCATTGACATTTTCCTTTGAATTTCTTTAATACAAATGTTGATTGCCAAGGTCATTTTTACTAAAAAAACAAGAGTATTGTTGAAAGAATAAATGGGGAGTGGAAGCTTCTAATTTAGGACTGAAAGATGACATGTGCTGGGTTGGCCAAAATTTGTTTGAGGTTTTATGGAAAAACTCAAATAAACTTTATGGCCAACCCTATACTTTATTTAGAGAAAGAAATGGTTAAATGTACTATAATTTTGCATTTGAAGGGAAAAAAAGACACCACTTGAAAGATGAGAAATATATACAAAATGAAAATTTAGAATTTGAAACAGAATAGAACTCTAAATAATGAGTGAAAAAGTCTTTGAATATCTGAAAGTTGTTCAAGTGGTCTCTTAGCTTCAAATAAATATATGCCGAGTATCAAAGCCATAGCTAATTAAAGAAATAAGAGAGTAGGACTAGTCAAATATTAGGAGTGATCAAAAAAGCTGCAATGTTCAGAGCTTCTTTAATTTATATTATTATTGATATTAATTATTCTTCCTACATCATGTGAAATTATATATAGGTCCATCCCTTTGATATGTGTATAGGCTGTCTTAAGAGTAGAGTAGTGAATAGTAGTAAATGCCACTGAAATATGGTTTTTTAGATGTGGTCTAGGTAGAGCTGAGAGTCCACAATAAAAGCAATGAATTGATTATAATCTTCCTTTCTTGTTTTCTTTGTTTTAAGCACAGTTATTTAAATTCCCTATATGATGCACTTTTAAGACAGTATTCTGCTGAAAGTAATTGGATGTTTCCCATCATCACATAAATTTGTTTGCAGGTGTTTGATATTCTTAGAAAGTCAGGCGATAGGCATTTATTCCTATCAGAGAGGCTTTCCAAAGAGTAAATCCATAGTTGTTTAACAAAACAGAGCAGTTTCATGAGTTCTAGATAAGTCCTTTGAAAGAAAATTTTGTTCTGAAAGCTTTTAAACATTAAGAGAGTAAAACATATCAACACAGTCTACATTTTATGTGAGGGAGGTATATGCTTATTTTCCTGAATAGTCATGGAAAACATATGCATAGCATTATTTTTAATGACATAATAGAGTTACAGCATCAAATAAATGGTTTAGAGCAAAAGCTCTTGATTTGAGCTGCCTGGGTTCAATCCCAGCTCTACCACCTATCAGCATTTGAACTTGGAATAAGCCATTTGATTTCGGTTTGCCTCTGTTTCTTGGATAAGAATGAAGGTAATAATAGTAATTATTTACATCTGTTCTTTGGACAGTTAAAGGAAATTCAAATATATGAACAATATGAATGCCGGTATATTGTATATATTTGTACTGTGTATGTTTCTTGTACATACAAGTACATGTACATATATACCTTGAATATGAAAGAAAGTGAAAGTGAAGTCGCTCAGTCATGTCTGACTCTTTGCAACCCCATGGACTGTCCATGCTCCTCTGTCCATGAGATTCTCCAGGCAAGAATACTGGAGCGGGTTGCCATTTCCTTCTCCAGGGGATCTTCCCAACCCAGGGATCGAACCCAGGTCTCCCTCATTGCAGGCAGATGCTTTACCTTCAGAGCCACCATACCTTGAACATACAAGTACTCAAATTAGGGTTTTATTATAACTATGATGACTTTTCTTATATAATTCTGGGTTTAAATAACTGCAGGTTGATACAGAAAAAAATCATATAGAGTGATTTTCCCTGTCACACAGAATATCTGTACAGCAACAACCTTATAGGTCTCACACATTACGCAGATATGGAGAGGGAAATACCCATCAGTGGAGTTAAAAGCCCTACAGTATTTAGCATTCCATTCTCATTCTGTGTTAATGAAGGAGAGTTCCTAAAAATGGGGAAATGAATAATTAAAACATCTCAATCATTATATCTGCATTACACTAATGGGTTAAAACTCCTGCCTATTCTAAATGCTGACCCTCAAAAGGGTAGCAGGCCTATACTGGGAGTCAGGAGGATGCATTCGGTTGGAAAACATTCCTGGAAATGATTCTCGTATGTTCTCAGTCTCTTTCTTATTCAGACTAGCTGTCATTAGATACTATCCTAATGACAAGAACAAGATGTTCTTTCCAGAGAGATGATACTGCAGACAGCATTTGCAGAAAAATATGTTTTTGCCTCCACAAACCATGGTGTTGGATAAATGTCTCATTCTACTGTACAGAAAAAGCTAAAAAGTTAAAACGTCTATTTAAGTGGAAGAGTCAGTCTGTAAAAATGTTACTTTCAATATGTGACCAAAACAGCTATGTTGGTTAGTACAGCTAGGAGGAACAACTCTAACAAGTCCAGTCACCAATATTTTGACCAGCAGAATAGAGTTAGAGCAAATTATAAAGGCAAGGGATTTACTTTAAAGCTTGTTTTAAGAGACAGCATGCCGAGAAAAGTAACCATCTTGCAAACCAGTGCAGCATGATACAGGAACACAAGGCATCTGAGTCTAGTACATTATAATATAGAGTGCAGTGAAAGAATGAGAAATGAGATAGTAGTGTTAGGCAGAGAAAGTTGAAGTTTCCAGAGAAAATGTTCCAGAGATGTCTATATGATTTTGAGTTGTGTAATGTGTAGGAATTTCTTCACACAACTAGAACATTGGACACAAATGGATGTAAGAATATCAGTGAGAATCAATCTGATTTCATTCAGAAACATTTCATGGCTGGAGAAACATCATCACCTCCTTAAAAATGCAAAGAAAAATAGCAAGCAGTTGAAATTAGACAAGCTGTTTATAGTTAATAAAACTTCATTTAGAGCTCATCTCACTACAAATTTCTTTTTTAAGTAATACTTTTATTAATTGAATAATAACATCATGATTTATTGACTGCACATTAATGACAAATGCCAGACAAATCATTTAATATATATTACCTAATTTTACACTACAACCTTAGGTTTTCATGTTGAACATTCTATCAAAGAGTTTGTTAGGTATAAGCTAGAGCTGTGTAGCAAGGATTAAAAGCAAGTCAAGAAGCCAAGATTTTTGAAAAAATGTAATTATTGTTTACCTTAAAATTAACAGTCATTAATAGAAATCCAGTAAATAATATACTATGTATATAAATAAAATATTATACAATACCTGTCTTACAAATAATATTTCAGGTTTCTGTTACTTTTTATATATTAACTATGAAAAAACAATATAATTTATAAAAATAATAGAATAAGAATGTAAGAAAGTGCTAAGGTACAGTTGTTTGTTTGTTTTCATGTTAGCAACTTTTATTGAGTATTTTGGTAATTGTGACAATGATCCTGTTTCTGAAGTTTCAATAAAGGAGGAAGAAACAGTGTTTTTCCTCAAGGAGCTCATAGTCTAGAAGGGAGATAAACAACTAAAGAAATATGAAGAGCCAGAGCATTAATAAACTCTACGTAACTAATCAATAGCTTTGATAATCAAAAAATCAAATAATTACATTTAGTATGTTCTCTTTAATACTACGTACCTGTTGGATTGGTGATTATGTTATGTTCCCTGAATTATAAGTAACATTAAATATAGTATTATATAATAACAGCCATTGTGTTAATCAGGTGATTTTATCTAGGGGTTCTCCAGGTTCATGTGAGATAAAATTAGTTAGGCTTTTGTTGAGAAGTATTTTAATTGCCTCTTTAAATGTACTTTCAAACTGAGGAATGATAATATGTACATTGAGTACTTTTCCACTTTGAATGTTTTACCCTCAATACTGGGATCAATAAATAAGTAAATGGTGATAGGCAAAAAGCTTCTTGAATAGGGAAAAGTCTTTTTGACATTGGTCTGGACACCACTTTTTTGATGATGAACTGAAAAGCACAGTTAACAAAAGCAAAACTAGACATATGGAATTGAAACCTGAAGGTCGTCTTCACAACAAAGGAAACAATCATCAGAGTGAAGAGACAGTCTGCTAACTGGTAGAAAATATTTGCAAAAGATTTACCTGATAAGGGAGGAATTAATATTCAAATATATAAAAGGGCACAAGTAATTAAATTGCAAGAAAACCAGTAACCAGATTTTTAAATGAGCAAAAGACTTGAACAAATGACCAATAGATATATGATAATATTATTAACACTGCTAGTCTTCAGGGAAATGGAAATCAAACCACAATGAGAGATTACCTCACAATTGTTAAAGTGATTATCATTAAAAAAGACAAAAGATAACCAGTATTGATGAGGAAGTGGAGAAAGGGACCCTTGATTATTGCTGATCAAAATGCACATTGGTGTAGCCATTAAGAAAAACAGTATGGAGATTCTTCAAAAAATTAAAAATAGAACTATAATATGATCCAGCAATCCCATTTCTGGGCATATATCCAAAGGAAATGAAATCAGGATTTCAGACATATCTGTATCTGCATGTTCATTATTGTATGTATCTGTATCTGCATGTTCATATTATGCAGCATTATTGATGAGAGCCAAGATATGGAAACAAACGTAAGTGCTGGGCAATGAATGAATAGAGAAAAAGGTGTGGTATATGTATATACAATGGACTATGATTCTGCCATGAGAAAGAAGAAAAATCTGCCATTTCTGAAAATATTGGTGAACCTGGAGGATAAGGGAATTAAGCCAGAGACAGGTATATACCGCCTAGTATCACTCATACGTGGAATATAACAATGTAGAGACTAGAATGGTGGTTACTTGGAGCTGTTGAAATGGGGTAAATGGGAAGATGTTGGTAAAGCTTACAAAGTTGCAGTAATGTTGAATGAATAACTCTAAAGAGCTAATGTACAGCCATGATGATTATATTTACTAATACTCTCCTGAATACAAGATAGATGCTAAAAAAATAGATTTCAGGTGCTTTCATCACACACAAAAAAATAACCTTGTGGGAAGATATGTTAATTGGCTTGACTATAGTAATCATTTCACTATGTATATGCATATCAAATCATCATGTATACATTAAGTGAATGGATAGAAAGAGTTATTCTATTTACCACTATGAATGAAGAAAGGAGCTAATTTACAAATGGGACTAATCTGCAAAATCAAAATACAAACATTTAATAATACAGTTAGCCATTGAAAAATTTGTGGGTTAAAGTGCCAACCCCAGTGCAGTTGAATATCCAAGTGTAATTTTACAAGGGCCTTCCCTACCCCTCCATAGCTGAGGTTCCACAACCACAGATTGTGTAGTTCTGTAGTACTATTTTTTGGAAAAAATCTACATAAAATTGGACCTCTACAATTTGAACTCATGTTGTTCAAGGGTAAACTGTATTTGAATGCTTATTAGATCCAGGCACTGTGCTTTTTATGTATATTTTTATTTAGTATTTACAGCAGTCTCAGGGATTGTTAACCTTATTTACTCCATTTTGTTAATGAAGAAACCAAGGCTTAAGAAATATTGTTTGTTTTCTGAGTTTATAGAACTAGTAAGTAGTAGAGCCAAAATTATAATCTAGCACTCTGACAAATAAATCCACATAAATTATTTGTGCTTTAATTCCTCTGTGTCCTATCGCTGCCCTGTGTTTTTGCTTGTTTGTTTTTTCTTTCCTTTATTTATTTTTCGTGTATTTATTTGACTGCACCTGGTCTCAGTTGGGGCACACAAAATCTTCAGATGCAGCATGTGAACTCTTAGTTGTGGCATGTGGGATCCGGTTCCCTGACCAAGGATTGAATCTGGGCCCCCAGAATTTGGAATCTTAGACACAGGACCACCAGAAAAGCCCCTACTGCTATATGTTTTGAAGTATGTTTTCAGAATGGTGATATTTCCTGATTTCAGATGCAGAACATCCTAGAAGTTTCTGAGCAGTAGGTAAAGATTTTCTTCAGATGAAAGCACAGGTCTATGGTATGGCAAGGTGATAAGCCAAGAAAGTCTGCCTTTTGGCTTGATATATTATGTAACAGATGATACTTTGATAATGTTATCTCTAATATTTGATGTAAAAAATAGCCCACTTCTTTATTTGTCCTTTAATGTCATTTGATACTATTTTATGATGACCTCACTTTTTCACACATGTTGTTATCATTCAGTCACTAGGTTGTGTCCACCTGCTTGCAACCCTATGGACTGCAGCACTCCAGACTCTGTTGTCCTCCACCATCTCCCTGAGTTTGCTCTAATTCATCTCCTTTGAGTTGGTGATGCTATCTAATACATCTCAGCATCTGCCTTCCCTTTCTCATTTCACCTTCAATCTTTCCCAGCATCAGGTCTTCTTTTCCAATGAACCAGCTCTTCTTATCAGGTAGCCAAATTATGGGAGCTTCAGCTTTAGCATCACTCCTTCCAGTGAATATTCAGGGTTGATTTCCTTTAGGATTGACTGGTTTGACCTTACATTCCAACAGACTCTCAAGTGTCTTCTCTAGCACCACAATTTGAAATCATCAGTTTTTAGTACTCAGCCTTCTTTATGGTCCAACTCTCACATCTGTATATGACTACTGGGAAAAAAAACAAAACAAAACACATAGCTTTGATTGCATGGACCTTTGGAGGAAAGTTATGTCTCTGTCACACATGTACCACATGTCAAGATTTTGATGCATGGAAGGTGTCACGTGTTTGAAATTATTTATTTGTGACTATAGCCAAAGTTTTGTTTCATCATTTCAATGATATTTTATAACTCCTATGGGTTCTTTTGTATTAAAGTGATATTCTTCTAAATGATCAGCTTTTTAAAAAAAAAACTTTTATTGTATTAACAAATATTTAATTGGCTGTACAAGATCATAGTTGCAGCATGTGGGATCTAGTAGCCTGAACAGGGATCGAACCCAGACTCCCTGCATTGGGAGTGCAGAGTCCTAGACACTGGACCAACAGTAAAGTCCCAGCTTTTCTTTTCTTTTCTTTTTTTTTTAAAATAATATTGAGATTTCTAGAACAAAAGATGCAAGAGGCACACATGTAGGAGAAGAAAATAAATCAGATAAGTATGGATAAGTATGGATAGGTATCACTGACAAACTATTCATGGCAAATTTTAACTGAGATGTTTTATTGGTGTCAGTTCAGTTCAGTCACTCAGCCGTGTCTGACTCTGCGACCCCATGAATCACAGCACGCCAGGCCTCCCTGTCCATCACCAACTCCCGGAGTTCACTCAGACTCACGTCCATTGAGTCGGTGATACCATCCAGCCATCTCACCCTCTGTTGTCCCCTTCTCCTCCAGCCCCCAATCGCTCCCATCATCAGAATCTTTTCCAATGAGTCAATTCTTCACATGAGGTGGCCAAAGTACTGGAGTTTCAGCTTTAGCATCATTCCTTCCAAAGAACACCCAGAAGGGGAAAACCACTAGACCATTCAAGTATGACCTCAATCAAATCCCTTATGATGATACAGTGGAAGTGAGAAATAGATTTAAGGGACTAGATCTGATAGATAGAGTGCCTGCTGAAGTATGGATGGAGGTTCATGACATTGTACAGGAGACAGGGATCAAGACCATCCCCATGGAAAAGAAAAGCAAAAAAGCAAAATGGCTCTGTGAAGAGGCCTTACAAATAGCTGTGAAAAGAAGAGAAGTGAAAAGCAAAGGAGAAAAGGAAAGATATAAGCATCTGAATGCAGAGTTCCAAAGAATAGCAAGGAGAGATAAGAAAGCCTTCCTCAGCGATCAGTGCAAAGAAATAGAGGAAAACAACAGAATGGGAAAGACTAGAGATCTCTTCAAAAAATTAGAGATACCAAGGGAACATTTCATGCAAAGATGGGCTCAATAAAGGACAGAAATGGTATGGATCTAACAGAAGCAGAAGATATTAAGAAGAGGTGGCAAGAATACACAGAAGAACTGTACAGAAAAGATATTCATGACCAAGATAGTCATGATGGTATGATCACTCACCTAGAGCCAGACATCCTGGATTGTGAAGTCAAGTGGGCCTTAGAAAGCATCACTATGAACAAAGCTAGTAGAGGTGATGGAATTCCAGTGAAGCTATTTCAAATCCTGAAAGATGATGCTGTGACCGTGCTGCACTCAATATGTCAGCAAATTTGAAAAACTCAGCAGTGGCCATAGAGCAAGAAAAGGTCAGTTTTCATTCTAATCGCAAAGAAAGGCAATGCCAAAGAATACTCAAACTACTGCACAATTACGCTCATCTCACATGCTAGTAAAGTAATGCTCAAAATTCTCCAAGCCAGGCTTCAGTGATACATGAACAGTGAACTTTCAGATGTTCAAGCTGGTTTTAGAAATGGCAGAAGAACCAGAGATCAAATTGCCAGCATCCGCTGGATTATCAAAAGAGCAAGAGAGTTCCAGAAAAACATCTACTTCTGATTTATTGACTATACCAAAAGCCTTTGACTGTGTGGATCACAATAAACTGCGGAAAATTCTGAAAGAGATGGGAATACCAGACCACGTGACCTGCCTTTTGAGAAACCTATATGCAGGTCAGGGAGCAACAGTTAGATTTGGACATGGAACAACAACTAGTTCCAAATAGGAAAAGGAGTACGTCAAGGATGTATATTGTCACCCTGCCTATTTAACTTATATGCAGAGTACATCATGAGAAATGCTGGGCTGGAAGAAGCACAGGTGGGAATCAAGATTGCCGGGAGAAATATCAATAACCTCAGATATGCAGATGACACCACCCTTATGGCAGAAAGCGAAGAGGAGCTAAAAAGCCTCTTGATGAAAGTAAAAGAGCAGAGTAAAAGAGTTGGCTTAAAGCTCCATATTCTGAAAACTGAGATCATGGCATCCAGTCCCATCACTTCATGGGAAATAGATGGGAAACTGTGGAAATAGTGTCAGACTTTATTTTTTTGCACTCCAAAATCACTGCAGATGGTGATTGCAGCCATGAAATTAAGACACTTACTCCTTGGAAGAAAAGTTATGACCCATCTAGATAGTATATTCAAAAGCAGAGACATTACTTTGCCAACAAATGTCCATCTAGTCAAGGCTATGGTTTTTCCAGTATTTATGTATGGATGTGAGAGATGGACTGTGAAGAAACCTGAGCACCGAAGAATTGATGCTTTTGAACTGTGGTGTTGGAGAAGACTCTTGAGAGTCCCTTGGACTGCAAGGAAATCCAACCAGTCCATTCTAAAGGAGATCAGTCCTGCGTGTTCTTTGGAAGGACTGATGGTAAAGCTGAAACTCCAGTACTTTATTGATGTAGATAATACTCAAAAAGAAAACAAAATGTATGCCAACTGAGGAGAGCAAGGGTAATTATAGTCCATCAAACTACTATGTATCAGCTAATATTAAGCAACAACCTAGATCCCCAACCCCACAAATAAACAGTGAAATAAAGACCATAGGTAAGAGTGAAAATTACTATTTGCAACTCAACAAACATGATTAGAAAAGGAAATAAAATAGAAAAGCAACAAAAGGAAAATTAAACGAAAATGGAATCAGACCAGATGTTGTGAATCTGTTTTTCATGCAGAGATACTTAAATGCAAGAAATGGCCTTCCAGGCAAGGTTGCTGAGATAATAACATTGAATTGGTTTAAGATGGTTTGATTGGATGGTCTGACAGTGGAGGTTTAGAACTGAAAGGAGAATAAGCAGCGTAGGCCAACTGAGCTCTTTGCACTTTTTAAAAAAACATCTCATATCTTTATTTATGATCTTGAAGATTTTATTTTTCTGCTTTTTATTTAGACTTAGCATAAAAAACAGCATGTGTTTATTTCACATTTTTATCTGTTTACCTCATTACTATCAGCAGTTTTTGCTGTCATTTTACCTTTCTTCTTCATTTTATTATCATTGATTTCATTATAGTACCTCCACTAGCTTTTCCTACTGTGATCTTTATTATATGAATGTTTATGTCATGTGCTACTGTCTTTCATCATGTTTGAATCTTGGCAAAATTTTCTTTTAACTACAGTACCTTGTAGATAGATTGTACTGGTCCCATGAAATTATTGTAATTGTTGGACATGACTGCTATCCATGCCAATTTGTACTTTGGAAGTTTCTGTATGATACAAAACTTGTTCCTGAGCACAGAAGTAGGAAAAAAAGAACTAAGTTTTTCTTATCTTTAAATAGAAAATTTTAAAATTTCTATGCCTCTCTTTTCCTTTATCCAATCTAAGCTGAACTAAGCTGTCCACACACAAATAACATGGATGGTACTTTACACATTGTAAAGAGGCACCTAAAAGCAATTAAATTGTGCAAAGAAAAAAAAATCCTGCAATATGGGAGACCACCATTTGATCTCTGGGTCAGGAAGATCCCCTGGAGAAGGAAATGGCAATCCACTCCAGTACTCTTGCCTGGAAAATCCCATGGAGGGAGGAGCCTGATAGGCTACAGTCCATGGGGTCCCAAAGAATTGGACACTACTGAGAGACTTCACTTTGGACTTTCAACAATAAATGAGTACTTAATGAAATAGTACTTATGAATTGGTTATATAACATAAAATTCTCCCAATAAAACACCTTTTGAATAATTTTTCATTTTTTATGTGGGTATCATGCTAGCAATGTAGAACAGAATATCAGTTACTTGTCATCAAACTCTCATAGTTGGAGACATTAGAGACTGTTGATCATATGCATATCATTTTGATAGGAAAATTACTGCACCTCTGCTTTCACAATCATCAAGGAACATGTAAACACACCACGAACTTAAAAAAGACCCAGACATACTCATTTTATTAGTCTGATCTCAGTGGAACAATCCATGGTATCAATATACAATACAATGATGTACAAACAAAAGAAGTGCACTGTAGAGAACAGAAATGTTCTAATCACTCTTACTCATGTCTACACTAATCACGTTTCTTGTAGTTATTTGTTTATGTGCTTATTTCTGTCATTAGACTTTGAATTCTTTTGAAGCAAAGACAGTAACTTATTTATCTTGTCATCTCCTTTACCTGGCAAAATATCTAGTTGTAGAAATTTTATAAATAATCATTGTATAAAGGAATTTTTAAAATACCTGCTTACAATTATTACTGGTTTTCAGGCAGAAAGAGAGGGCAAAAGTAATCCTGGAAAAATGATGGTGTTTAGGTTTATTGGGAGCATCACGTGTATGCTGACTTCAGCAATATGTAGACATTAACAGTTGATGGTGTTCTTAGTTATCTACATTTTACCTATTGAGGTTTGCTCTTTAATAATATTGTTAATTAGAGAGAGAGCATGATTTAAAATGATAATCATTAAAATGACAAGACATATATTGTGACATATACTATTATTTGACAAAAAATAAATGCTTTACAAAAAAATAAAGATTATCCATAATGCAGCTACCTATTAGAAGCTACTGTTCAGTTCAGTTCAGTTCAGTCGCTCAGTCATGTCCGACTCTTTGCGACCCCATGAATTGCAGCACGCCAGGCCTCCCTGTCCATCACCATCTCCTGGAGTTCACTCAGACTCATGTCCATCGAGTCAGTGATGCCATCCAGCCATCTCATCCTCGGTCGTCCCCTTCTTCTCCTGCCCCCAATCCCCCTCAGCATCAAAGTCTTTGCCAATGAGTCAACTCTTCGCATGAGGTGGCCAAAGTACTGGAGTTTCAGCTTTACCATCATTCCTTCCAAAGAAATGTCGGCGTTCACTCTTGCCATCTCCTGTTTGACCGCTTCCAATTTGCCTTGATTCATAGACCTGACATTCCAGGTTCCTATGCAATATTGCACTTTATGGCATCAGACCTTGCTTCTATCACCCATCACAGCCACAGCTGGGTATTATTTTTGCTTTGGCTCCATCCCTCCATTCTTTCTGGATTTATTTCTCCACTGACCTCCACTAGCATATTGGGTACCTACTGACCTGGGGAGTTCCTCTTTCAGTATCCTATAATTTTGCCTTATCATACTGTTCATGGGGTTCTCAAGGCAAGAATACTGAAGTGGTTTGCCATTCCTTTCTCCAGTGGACCACTTTCTGTCAGACCTCTCCACCATGACCTGCCTGTCTTGGGTTGCCCCGCGGGCATGGCTTAGTTTCATTGAAATAGACAAGGCTGTGGTCCTAGTGTGATTAGATTAACTAGATTTCTGTGAGTTAGGAGCTTGAAAATGTCTTTCCAGATTTTTTCTGGAAAGGTTTGTAATGATAACTATATTATCAGTTCAGTTCAATCACTAAGTCATGTCCGACCCTTCGCGACCCCATGAATCGCAGCACACCAGGCCTCCCTGTCCATCACCAACTCCCGGAGTTCACTCAGATTCATGTCCATGGAGTCTGTGATGCCATCCAGCCATCTCATCCTCTGTCGTCCCCTTCTCCTCCTGCACCCAATCCCTCCCAGCATCAAAGTCTTTTCCAATGAGTCAATTCTTTACATGAGGTGGCCAAAGTACTGGAGTTTCAGCTTTAGCATCATTCCTTCCAAAGAAATCCCAGGGCTGATCTCCTTCAGAATGGACTGGATGGATCTCCTTGCAGTCCAAGGGACTCTTAAGAGTCTTCTCCAACACCACAGTTCAAAAGCATCAATTCTTCAGCGCTCAGCCTTCTTCACAGTTTAACTCTCACATCCATACATATATTATATGTATATAAACAAATATATAAACATGTTTCAAATCCAATACAGTATTGTAAAGTAAAACAAAGTAAAAATAAAAATTAAAAAAAAAATAGATTTAAAGCCTGATTTTTCCACTAAAATTAGCACATAAGCATCCTTTTATGCAATTTTATAAACTTCATAAATTTTTTAAACATTTCAACAAGTAAAGGTATTTATATTCACCAATGTTAAGTGTGCATTATAAAATAAACTCATTGACATTTATTTCAATCATTAACTGCAGTTTAAATTTTATTCTGACATAAATTCATAAATCTACATATGTACAGGAGGGCATTTTGGTTTACTAGAAAAGGAATTTCTTTGAGAGTAATAATTTTGGGACTGTCGTTTTCTGACCTCACTCTACCAATCCATTGCATATATCAAAGAGTAAATTCATTTCTCTAAAATGTTTAATAGCTATTCCAGTGATTTGTTGTTTGCCATTGCTAAACTGCTCATAAATATTTCTGTATCTGTCACAGAAAAATTTTAAAGGGCTTTTTAACCTTTTAATTAGTTAGATTTCCATAGCATTTCCATAAACTGGGTCTATTTACAAGGTGTTAATACATGTCATCAATTTTAGATATCACTATCATATGGATACCCAACCTGTAATTAAGGTGAAAACCTTATAATCATTGTGTTGAAATTTTAATTCATCTAGTTTCATTTAGAGATCTCAATAATTTTAAAATTAAGTTCTGTAAGATGCATTGTTAATTATTTCTGCCAAATTACATCTTACCGATTAGGAGAAAAAAATAAAAAATCTAGATCTAACCAAAAGAAATTTTTAGTATTCTTTTAATATGTGAATAAATCATTGTTTATTCAATAAGATTTTGGATTCAGTGTATTTTTCAGAGTTAAATTAGAAAATCAAATAACAGCATATAGGTACGTAATACAATAAGAAAAAGAGAACTCTTTAGAGAAAAGTTATTGATACTGTTGACATTGGGAAAAAGTTCAGAAGTTAAAGGCTGGTTATGAGTTGGATCCACTATAGAAAATTCTAGATTTCATTGTAAGAACTTCATGAAGAAATTCCATGTAGCAGTAAATAATAAACACAGACTCCTTTTTATAAATAAGTTCATTTGTATGATTTTTTAAAGATTTTGCATGTAAATGCTATCACATGATATTTCTCTTTCTATGACTTACTTTACTCAGTGTGATAATCTCAAAATCCATCTATGTTGCTGCAAATTGCATTATTTCATTCTTTATAATGGCTGAGTAATGTTCCATTGTGTATATGGACCACATCTTCTTTACTGATTTCTCTGTTGATGCACATTTAGGTTACTTCTGTGTCTTGGCTGTTGTAAATAGCGCTGCAGTGAAGATTGGAGTGCATGCATCCTTTTGCATTATATCCTTCACTGGATATATGCCCAGGAATGAGGTTGCAGGATCAGACATAAAAAGGAACTTACGTTTACGAAGGAATGAAATGTTGGGGAAGGGATAGTCAGAGAATTTGAGATTGACATGTACACATTGCTATTTTTTTTTTAATTTTACTGATTTAATTATTATTTTTGACTGTGCTGGATCTTTGGTGCTGCACAGGCTTTCTCTAGTTGCAGCGAGCAGGGGCTCCTCTCTAATTTCAATGTGTGGGCTTATTGCAGTGGCTCTCCTGCTGCAGAGCAGAGGCTCTAGGACACACAGGCTTCAGCAGTTGTGACACGTGGGCTCAGTAGCTGTGCTTCCTGGGTTCTAGAGTATAGGTTCAGTAGTTCTGACACATGAATTTATTTGCTTTGTCATGTGGGATCTTCCCGGACCAGAGATCAAAACCGTGCCTCCTGCATTGGCAAGTGGATTCTTTATCACTGAGCCACGAGGGAAGCCCCATATTGCTATTTTTAAAATGGATAAGTGACAGGACCTTCTACTGTATAGCACAGGATATTCTGTAGCAACCTAATTGGGAAAATAATTTGAAATAGAGTAGATATGGGTATATGTATAACTGAACCACCTTACTGTATACTTGAAACTAACACAACCTTGTTAATCGACTGTACTCCAATATAAAACAAAAAAAGTTAAAAAAAATAGACACAGACACGTTAGAAATCTGAGTTGATATGGAGTATATTTCATTCCCTGGAAGATGGCACCTATATATTATAAGCAGTATGTTTTCAGTGCTCAGACACTCAGTCGTGTCTGATTCTTTGTGACCCAAAGGACTGTAGCCGGCCAGGCTCCTTTGTCCATAGAGTTTTCTAGATGAGAAAAGTGGAGTGGGTTGCCAATTCCTACTCCAGGGGATCTTCCCAACCCAGGACTATACTCACATCTCTTGCATCTTGTCTACTGCATTGGCAGGAGGATTTTTACGGCTAGCACCACTTGGGAAGCATATGTTTTAGCCTTCACTTTTTCTTTTTTTTTTAATTTTTATTTTTACTTTATTTTACTTTACAATACTGTATTGGTTTTGCCATACACTGACATGAATCCACCACAGGTGTACATGCGTTCCTAGCTTTCACTTTTTATCAGTCCTTATAATTTACTGTCCAATTACCTGTAGTTTTGTAGGGATTTCAATATCGTTTTTAAAAAATCATGCTGATTCAGAATATTTTTTGAATAACACCAATTTGGGGATTGGAAATCACACCTGGTATTTGCTTCTAACCCCGTGGTCTTATCCACATGCGTGGTAAATTCCATATTTTAATAGGTTACATGAAACAGTTATTAATGACTGAGAAAGAGAATTTATTTCATGAAGTCTACTTTGTAAATTTCTGTGCATCTGAGAGCAAAATATAAGAGAAATATAAAGTTCAACCAAAGAATATTGTGACTGAGCTTAAAATAAAGGTTCTGATGAGGAAAATGAACTTCTCTAAGGTGTATATCCAATAACAGCCTTGTCCTTTTTAATTGTTACCCTCATTTTTTTCTTTTTAATTATAACCCCCTTTTTTTCTTTTTAATATGAAAAATGTTTTTAGAAAGTGATTGAAGCAATAAAATTACATAATATTCTGGAAAAATAAGGAAAGAAAAAAATACATATTATTTACATTTATCTTTGCAGGTTACAAACCACTCATTTATTAATCATTTTTTTCTGTATATTTGCCATTTTATGTACTTTATTCTTTGAGTTTCTGTCATACTATATGTTTCATATACCTCAAGGAAGTCATTAAAAATAGTTCAGGATTTCTTCCCTCTGTGCCCAAAATTAAAAACTTCACAGTTAGACACCCAAGTTGTTCTGTATTTTGAACTATAAGCAAGGAATAGCACCCAAATGAGCACTGTTTTCCTTAAAAGAGAATCCAGCAACAGAGGCATCCAACTTTAGCATCCAATGTGCAGAAATTGAATGGTTTTATTGCATAATATGGGAGAATTGCTCACTACTGTCTGTTCCTGCTGACAGTCCTGATGTTCAGTCTGGTAGTATCCTCAAAGCTATTTTTTTTTTTTTTTAACTCAGTACTTCGATATTAGATGTTAATGTGTTCCTGGTCTATGGGAGGAGAAGCAAGGGGACAATTAAGCAAGAATTCAGTCTAGGGGGAGTCAGTACAGAAAGTAAGGATTGAATGAGAAAACCTAAGGTTTGATTTACTTTTTCTGCCTATTTTGTCAAGATAAATGCAGCATAAAATGCAATAACCTGGATTTTTGCTTTGACATCAGAATAGCCAAATGACTGAGGCATTAAACTGCATTTGCTAATTTCTTCTTCTATGGCTATCTTCTCTGTTAATGTCTCTATAATGCTTCGGGTTCCCTCTTTATGGAATTCTCTAGACGAGAGTACTAGAGCAGGTACTCTTCTCCAGGGGAGCTTCCCAACCCAGGGATCAAACCTGGTCTCCCACCTTGCAGGCAGATTCTTTACCATCTGAACCAATAGGGAAGCCAGTGTCTCTATACAGATCCAAAATATTGACATTACTAGAGCACTGGCCATGTGAGCTTTATAGAATTAAAAGTATCCCTCTATGCTTAGATTATATTTCATTCCCACTTAGAATTAATGTGAAAACTTATTAATGCATTTAGTTATATAATAGAATAACAAACTTTTGCAACATTTTTATAAAACTTAGAAAATATTTTAAGTCTACAATTTCTCCTTCCCATTGTACATTTAGGTTAGCTGAATAATATAATTATAGACTTACTATATTTTAAAGTCACATGAGACCCTAGCATTTCTAGGACCTTAGTAAGTGAGACAAACTTGATTTTGAGTTATGGCTCAATTAATGAAACTATGAATTCTGGAAAGATGCATTTCTGCTCAAAGACTTGATTTCTTCATCTTTAAAACTGATAGGTAAGGTGGTACAGCTACTTTGGAAAGCAGTTTGGCAGTTTCTAAGAAAGCTAAAAGCATACTCAACATATGATCTAGAAATCACACTCCTTGGTAATTACCAAAATGAAATGAAAACTTACATCCATACAAAAACATGCACACAGATGTTTATAGCAGCTTTTTTTCATAATTGCTAAAACCTGGATGCAATCAAGATGTCCTTCAGTAGGTGAATGAATAAATAAACTGTGGCATATCCAAGCAAAGGAATATTATCCAGTTTTAAAAAGAAATGAGCCAGCAAGCCATGGAGGAAACTTAAGTGCATATTGCTAAATGAAATAAGCTAATCTGAGAAAGATACATACTGCATGATTCCAATTATATGACATTCTGAAGAGGCAAAACTATGGAGACAGTAAAAAGATCAGTGGTTGCCAGGGGTTGGGGGGATAGGTGAATGGTTAGGGTAATTTTTAGGGCACTGCAACTGTTCTATACGATACTATGATGGTGGATATATGTCATTATATATTTGTTCAGATCCAGTTTAGTTCAGTTCAGTTGCTCAGTCGTGTCCGACTCTTTGCGACCCCATGAATCGCAGCACGCCAGGCCTCCCTGTCCATCACCAACACCCAGAGTTCACTCAGACTCGCGTCCATTGAGTCAGTGATGCCATCCAGCCATCTCATCCTGGGTCATCCCCTTCTCCTCCTGCCCCCAATCCCCCCCAGCATCAAAGTCTTTTCCAATGAGTCAACTCTTCACATGAGGTGGCCAAAGTACTGGAGTTTCAGCTTTAGCATCATTCCTTCCAAAGAAATCCCCGGGTTGATCTCCTTTAGAATGGACTGGTTGGATCTCCTTGTAGTACAAGGGACTCACAGGAGTCTTCTCCACCACAGTTCAAAAGCATCAATTCTTCGGCGCTCAGCCTTCTTCACAGTCCAACTCTCACATCCATACATGACCACAGGAAAAACCATAGCCTTGACTAGACAACCTTAGTCAACAAAGTAATGTAAAATAACAAGCATGAACTCTAATGTGTTGAACTATGAACATTAGGTGATAATAATGTGTCATTGTGATTCATGGACTATAAAAAATATACTACTCTGGTTGAGTATTTTGATATTGGGGAGACTAAAGTAGGGACTTTCATACTTCCTACTCAATGTTACTATGAATGTAAAACTTCCCTTAAGAATAAGGTTTATTAATTTTTAAAAAAATGTAAGTAAGGAATTTTATAAGAATTTAATGAAATAATGTGCATATGTTGTTTATCATGTACACATTATGGAAAACAGGCTTTCCAGAATTATTTGTTAAAAAGCAAATTGGTGATCAGAGATGTTAACTGTCTAAAAGCTAAGAAAGAGTTGGGGAAAGGATCAAATTTTTTTCTTAGTTGTATTCTTGGAAAGTTGGAAAATGTTCAAAACTCCTGTTACATTAATTATAGATATTTGTAATTTATGAATGATATTGAATATGTAAGATAGAACATTAATAGTTTTCTAGTTTAGAAACCAAAGACAGTGCTTGTTAAAGGTCTAAAGTGTACTTGGCACTGCATACTGAATGTCTGAAGAATCTTCTTTGTTAGAATTGTTGACCCAGTATTTATTAACTATATTATATAGTTTACATTAGGGTTCACTCTGTTATAGAATTTATGAATTTTACAAATGTAATGATGACATTTATCCATCATGACAGTATCATACAGAATAGTTTCACTATGCTGAAAATCCCCTGTGTTCCATCTATTCATTCCTCCCTTTTTTACCAATGAAACCCTGGCAATCACTGATTTTTTTTTCTTTTACTGTGTCCATAATTTTAACCTTTTCCAATATGTCATATAGCTTAAATACTACAGTATGTAACCTTTTCATATTGACTTAATTCATTATCAATATATATTTAAATTTCCCCCATGTCTTTTTGTAGCTTGATATTGAATAGCTGATTTGTTTTCATTGCTGTTTAATATTCCGCAGTGTCAATGTATAACAATTTCCTTATCCATTCTACTATTGACTGAGAATGGTTACTTGCAAGTTTTGGTAATAATAAGCCAAACTTCAATAAATATTCATGTGAAGGTTTTGTGTAGATGTGAGGAAACAGTAGAAACAGTGTCAGACTTTATTTTTGGGGGCTCCAAAATCACTGCAGATGGTGACTGTAGCCATGAAATTAAAAGACGTGTACTCCTTGGAAGAAAAGTTATGACCAAACTAGATAGTATATTCAAAAGCAGAGACATTACTTTGCCGACTAAGGTTCGTCTAGTCAAGGCTATGGTTTTTCCTGTGGTCATGTATGGATGTGAGAGTTGGACTGTGAAGAAGGCTGAGTGCCGAAGAATTGAGGCTTTTGAACTGTGGTGTTGGAGAAGACTCTTGAGAGTCCCTTGGACTGCAAGGAGATCCAACCAGTCCATTCTGAAGGAGATCAACCCTGGGATTTCTTTGGAAGGAATGATGCTAAAGCTGAAGCTCCAGTACTTTGGCCACCTCATGAGAAGAGTTGACTCATTGGAAAAGACTCTGATGCTGGGAGGGATTGGGAGCAGGAAGAGAAGGGGACGACCCAGGATGAGATGGCTGGATGGCTTCACGGACTTGATGGACCCGAGTCTGAGTGAACTCCTGGTG
Organism: Capra hircus; assembly: GCF_001704415.2. Taxonomy (NCBI): domain Eukaryota; kingdom Metazoa; phylum Chordata; class Mammalia; order Artiodactyla; family Bovidae; genus Capra; species Capra hircus. The sequence continues at coordinate 22,780,440 of NC_030835.1, forward strand.
TTGGTGATGGACAGGGAAGCCTGGTGTGCTGTGATTCATGGGGTCGCAAAGAGTCCGACACGACTGAGGGACTGAACTGAACTGAACTGAAGCTTTCAACTCATTTGAGTAAATACTAAGGAACACAACTGCTAGATCATATGTTAAGAGCTTGTTAGGTTTTATTTAAGAAAAGAAAAATGCCAAATTGGCTTTCAAAGTGGCCATACAGTTTCGCATTTCCACCAGCAATGAATGAGAGTTCCGGTTGCTCCATAATCTCTCAGTACTTGGTATCTCAGGGTCTGAATTTTGGTCATTCTAATAGTTGTGCAGTTTCAATTGCATATCTCACCATTTTAATTGCAGTTCCCTGATGATATGTAATGTTAAGCATATTTTCGTATGCTTACTTTTCATCTGTATGTTTTCCTTGAGTGTCTGATCAGACCTTATTCTAACATTTTTAGATATTTTTGTTTTATTTTTATTGTTGAATTTTAAGAATTCTTTGTAGATTTAGAATACCAGTCCTTTGGCAGGTGTATTTCGCAGGGTTTTTTTTTCCCCCCCTAATCTGTGGCTTGCCTTTTCACTCACTTAACAGTACCTTTCACAGAGCAGACGTTTCAAATTTTCATTAAGTCCACTTTCTTAATTTTTCATTCTTTCCTTTTTTTTTTTTTACCTTTGGTGTAGTAATTAAAAAGTCTTTTCCAAATTCAAAGTTAATCTAGATTTTCTCCTAGGAGTTTTAAAGTTTTGCATCTTACATGTAGATTGATGATTCCACATTTAATTTATCATTCACATTTTTCCCCTGGATAGAAAAAATACTTGAAAAATTAGTAGCTACCAAGACAAAATACACAAAGTATAATTTTTCAAAGTCGAAAGCAAGATTTTTACAGATTTAAAAAGTGTTGCAAGTCATTATTGGGAGATACAATAATGCTTGTTTAAGGAGAACTGGATAAAGAAGGAATGGCTAAATAAAATATCTTAGAGAAAAACTGGCTAATGGTCTGACACAGTAGTAAAAATGTAAATTTTAGGGTATTGTTTTCCATAAAAATCTTTCCCATCTCTATCAAAAATTTATTTGCATTCCTATGGGCCAAGAATTACTAGCTTTGCTATCTCTTAAACAAACTGAGCATCTACAGAATTGTAAAATTTCCTAACCAATAGTAAATAGCGAGTGGAAGAAAGATACGCACTGCTGGAGAATTAGATATCTGCCAGGTATGCTTGGTTCACAATGTCTGAGGACAAGTACTACACTGTCTGGGGTTTGTTGAATCTGCAGAGGAACTGGGGATATGGAGATTCAGCTACAAGTTATATACAAGTTAACCCCAACATCTTCAAGGGTCAACAGTTGCTGAGTATACTTGTTTTATAATAAATTCTTCAGAATTCCTTTAAGTATAGTTTGGTAAAGAACTAGTTTGGGAATAGCAGTCTTTATGTTTCTTTTGATGTCAGAAGTGTGTCAAGTAAGTCTGAGCTGGTTCAAGTCCAATGAAGAATAAATGGCTTATAGTGAATATGAGCAAACTTTAAAATTTAACTCACTAATAAAGATTAACAAAACTTGATGATAACATGATAAGATGAAGGGATAATTTTGACTATTATCTTTGGGGAAGAATAAAAGACAGTCGGACATGACTGAGCAACTTCACTTTGACTTTTCACTTTCATTGCATTGGAGAAGGAAATGGCAACCCACTCCAGTGTTCTTGCCTGGAGAATCCCAGGGATGGAGGAGCCTGGTGGGCTGCCATCTATAGAGTCTCACAGAGTCGGACACGACTGAAGCGACTTAGCAGCAGCAAAAGACAATGAAAGAGAGTAATTCTTACCAGTATTTTATAATAACTATAAATTGAGCCAATTTTTTAAAAATTGTAAATCAGAATATTCTAAACCTGCAACTTTTATAGTATTTTACATCAAATATACTTCAAATAAAATTTTTAAAAAATTAGAAAGTAATTCTTTCTGGTTACTGGATTGTAAACCTTTTACAGACAGGGATTTGCCTATTTATCATCCATATAATCTACAGTTTCTAACATATCATAATACTTAGTCTTAGGAAAGAAGATAGAGGAAGGTTTTAAGGATGTAGAAAAAGGATGCAAAATTTCAAAAGGTTTTGCTTTTAGCTACATACATGTTCTTTATTCTCAAAATAGCACTTTCTTAAATCTTTATGTAGGATATTAGATAATTAGGAGAACAATTTTGAAGATCAAATCTTACTAAAAACAAATTTTGGCAACTTTTAGGTAGATACACAAACAGCAATTTAACATAAACTGGTGTTTTCCATTAGTTTTTTAGCTTCGTGTGTTTTTGTTAAAAGAGAAAATAAAATTATTGTGTAGTTGCCTATATAACGAATTTTAAATTTACAGGTATAGATCCAAGTGTAAAAAATGGAAACTTATTTTCTTAAAATTAGTTAAATCTCTGAGCTCATGTTCAATGGGTTGCTAACCTTTATCTTGCCAATATAAGAAATCTAACCTCTTTTGGCTTAAAACACAGTCTCTTTAGAATAAAAGTTTTCTCTTTATTAAAATATTCTTTTCTCTTTTCTTTTCTTCTCAGAGTTTTGTTTTACATATGCACATATCAGGGGAAGAAACAATTGGTGGTATATTATTCCCCATTCAATGGATTATAGCATAGACACTCTACCTCTTTAGGTTTTGCCATTGATTTATTCAAAGCCCAGCTTTGGGAATTAAAATAAAACAACCTTTACCCTCAATGGACATGAGTTTGAGCAAGCTCTGGGAGATGGTGAAGGACGGGGAAACCTGGTGTGCTGCAGTCCATGGGGTTGCAGAGAGTCAGACACGACTGAGCAACTGAACAACAACAACCCCTCAAATAAGTATGGCTTTAGCAAATGAAATGTGCTTCCACTTTAGGTCTGTTCTTTGGGCTATGGATTTATACAATTCTGATTTAGAGGTTAAAAGTCAATAAATTAACTTCTTCTCACTGGATTTTATTTGTTTCTACTCTCCCTGAGGCAAGTTCTAACTTTAATTGTAGAAAACTAAAGAATTAAAAAATTGTAGAAAGCATTTATATGTATTTCAAAATTTTATTGTGGCTATACTTGCTGCAGTGACTAAAGATGGAGTCACCCAGAGAAGTCTGCAACAAATGAAATATCTTGTAGTCTAAGATCAGTTCCTTTATTGCCCTGTTTATTACTGTTTTCCAGCAAAACAGAAATCACCCTTTGCATCTCAGAATAGCTATAAAATGAGCGATAGAAATTGCTAGTATTTCAGCAATTCTATGCTCTTAAAATAATGTGCTTCAGGACATTTCATCACTCACCCCAAATCAAATGTTAAGCTGACACTCTGAAGTGATTAAGACATATCTTCAACTAATCCTTCAAAACTTATAATACAGCTGACCCTTGAAAAACATGGGTTTGAACTGCACAGGTCCACTTACACAAGGATAATTTTGAATAGTAAATATCACAGTACTACACTGTCCAGAGTTTGTTGAATCTGCAGAGGAACTGGGGATATGGAGACTCAGCTACAAGTTATATACAAGTTAACCCCAACATTCTTCAAGGGTCAACAGTTGCTGAGTATACTTGTTTTATAATAGCATTTTCTTTCTTTTAAACCTCATTGTAAAAATTATGTAACTGTTGAGTCCAGGTACACCTGTATTTGAGAAAAAAAGTAAATTTGGAGGTGGAGCTCTTAATGATTTTCATATGTCTGAAGAGCTTCCCTGGTGGTTTAGTGGTAAAGTATCTGCCTGCTAACATAGGAGATGTATATTGGATCCCTGGGAGGTGAAGATCCCCTGAAGAAGGAAATGGTAGGCCACTCCAATATTCTTTCCTGGAAAATCCCATGGACAGAGGAGCCTGGAGGCTTCAGTCCATGGGGTCACAAAAGTCGGACATGGCTTAGTGACTAAACAACCACAACAAAAGTGTAAACTCATTCCAACAGCAAAGACTTAAGAGATACACCAGTAGAAAGTTTTTCAGAGTATTTGGTGTTTTATTTCCTTGCTAGAGATGTGGGGTTATAATGCTAGACCTAAAACCTTCAGCTATCATGAAGGCCTTTTTAAAAACTTAAATTCACCTAAAATATGACTAGTAAAGAAATAATTGTTTTTAAGAAATTAAGTTAATGTTTAGTTTCTGTGCATGTGGGAAGTGCCCATTATTATTATTTTTTTTTTTCTTTTCTTTTTCTGGCACTCTATGTTTAGCCTTTCAGGCAAATAATTGTTGCTGGCATTTTGTGAAACATTCAGCATAATGGGAAAGTGTCACAATAATGGAAATCTTGCAAACCTTTCTTAATATTTCTGTGCTATATTTAATATTAGTAATTCAAAAGATCATTTAGTCATCATCTCCAACGTTCTCAATATAACTGCTTCAGATAAAATCTGTTATATGCTTCTTGTCATTTTCCCCTTATTTTACATTGCATATTTTCACTTAAGATTTTTATTTTCATATCTGACTCTACCTCTATAATTCTTCACCATAATTAACACCATGACTTTTGACTGTGTTGCTCAATCTAAAGCGATAACCACAGAAACTTATATAAAGAGAAGAAAAAAAAGAATCCAAAAAATTCTTATTGTATTTTTTATTCTCTGCTTAAAGTAATAAAATGATTTGTAAGTACATATCTCCTTGTTTTATAGAAAAAGTGAACATTAATCATTGTTAGTGAATATTCTTTGTGCATTTTTCCTGTGCAAAATCATAGAAGAAAATAGTTTCATGACAGCTATGATTTCACCTTTAATTAAACAGAAATTACTGAGTTTATTAGATCATTAATTTTCTAAGAATGAGCAATGTTTTTTCTTTCCTAAATATCTTTTCACTTTCATAGAACTGAGCAAAAAAAAAACAGCTCTGCAATCTAAAATCAAGCAACCATAGTGAATACAGATTAAACATTTATTGAGTACATATATGGTTTTTTTTTTTTTCCTTTAATCTTCCCGGCATACTTGGAAAGTAACAGTTTCTTAATGTGTCATTAAAGGGTGCATCTGTGGATTTCTTAAAACCGGGTAATTATTATGCCTTCCACATTTATGCTTGTACTTCAGTTCCAGGGGAAACATGATGGTGATGATACACATGTGCTTTCTGTTGAGATGGGACTGTGCCTGGATTTATTATAGGCCTTAATGACACATTCATAACTGAATGCTACAAATTAGGTTAAAACTCCAGTGAATTTATAATGAAGGTTTTCAGTATTTAATCTTTTTTATTCAAATGAACTACTGCCCTTAATATGGGTTAAATTGACCAAATTTAAGGCTACAGAAATGTGTCTACCAATGTTTATAACCCATAATTTAGGATTTAGACAAAATAATTTACAATCCCCAGGTGCACCTTATAAGAAGAATTCATTCATTCATTCAATAGACATTCTTATAATCCTAACAGATGCCTTGTACTGTGCCGAGGGCTAGATACCTCAAGGAATAAGATAAAATTCCTGCACTTGTATTTATTTGCCAGTCTACTGGAGAGATAGTTTCATTTGTACATCATTAAAACACAGAAAGAAGCTCTAATGAAACATGTAAATTATTTTATGTGAAACCCAAACATCATGGAACTGAATTTGCCTGTCCTGAGGCAGAGTATTTGACTAGTCTATTGGAAGAATACTATGAGCAAACAGGCCAGAGGGGATTGGCAACTGTGATATTATGGTTTGGAATAAAAAATATGTATCAGTCAGTCTCTCCCATCAAGAAGCTTCCATAAACCTCTTATCCTTCTCCATCAGAGGGTAGACAGACTGAAACCACAATCACAGAAAACTAACCAATATGATCACATGGACCACAGCCTGTCTAAGTCAATGAAACTCTGAGTCATGCTCTGTAGGGCCACCCAAGACAGCCGGGTCATGGTGGAGAGGTCTGAGAAAACGTGGTCCCCTGGAGAAGGGAATGGCAAACCACTTCAGTATTCTTGCCTTGGGAACCCCATGAACAGTAGGAAAAGGCAAAAAATGGACACTGAAAGATAAAGGCCCAAGGGTGGTAGGTGCCCAATATGCTACTGGAGATCAGTGGAGAGATAACTCCAGAAAGAATGAAGAGACAGAGCCAAAGCAAAAACAACAGCCAGTTGTGGATGTGACTGGTGATGGAAGCAAAGTCCAATGCTGTAAAAGGAAATATTGCATAGGAACCTGGAACATTAGGTCCATGAATCAAGGCAAATTGGAAATGGTCAAGAGTGAACATTGACATGTTATGAATCAGCAAACTAAAATAGACTGGAATGGGGGAATTTAACTCACATGATCCTTATATCTAGTACTGTGGACAGAATCCCTTAGTAGAAATGGAGTAGCCATCATAGTTAACAATATTCCAAAATGCAGTAATTGGATGCAATCTCAAAAATGACAGAATGACCTCTGTTTGTTTCTGATGTAAACCATTCAGTATCACAGTAATCCAAGCCTATGTCCTGACCAATAATGCTGAAAAAGCTGAAGTTGAATCATTCTATGAAGACCTACAAGACCTTTTAGAACTAACACCCAAAAAAGATGTCATTTTCATTATAGGGGACTAGAATACAAAAGTAGGAAGTCGAGAAATACCTGGAGTAACGGGCAAATTTCTCCTTGGAGTACAGAATGAAGCAGGGCAAAGGCTAATAGAGTTGTGCCAAAAGAAGGCACAGGTCATAACAAATACCCTCTTCCAATAACACAAGAGAAGACTCTACACAAGGACATCACCAGATGGTCAATACCGAAATCAGATGATCGTATTCTTTGCAGCCAAAGATGGAGAAGTTTTATACAGTGAGCAAAAAAAGACCAGGAGCTGACTGTGGCTCAGATCATGAACTCCTTATTGGCAAATTCAAACTTAAATTGAGGAAAGTAGGGAAAACTAGTAGACCATTCAGGTATGACCTAAATCAAATCCCTTATGACTATGCAGTGGAAGTGACAAATAGATTCAAGGGATTAGGTCTGATAGAGTGCCTGAAGAACTAATGACTAAGGTTCATGACATTGTACAGTAGGTAGTGATCAAGACCATCCCTAAGAAAAAGAAATGCAAGACAGCAAATGGTTTTCTGAGGAAGCTTTGTAAACAACTATGAAAAGAAGAGAAGCAAAAGGCAAAGGAGAAAAGGAAAGATATAACCATTTAAATGCAGAGTTCCAAAGAATAGCAAGAAGAAATAAGAAAGCCTTCCTCAGTGATCAGTGCAAAGAAATAGAGGAAAACAATAGAATGGGAAAGACTAGAGATCTCTTCAAGATTTAGAGATAACAAGGAAAGTTTTCCTGCAGAGATGGGCAAATAAAGGACAGAAATTATATGGACCTAAGGAGCAGAAATTGTTAGGAACAGGTGGAAAAAATACACAGAAGAACTATACAAAAAAAGATCTTCATGACCCAGATAATCATGATGGTGTGATCACTCACCTAGAGACAGACATCCTGGAATGTGAAGTCAAATCTGCCTTAGGAAGCATCACCAGGAACTAGGCTAGTGGAAGTGATGGAATTCCAGTTGAGCTATTTCAAATCCTAAAAGACGATGCTGTTAAAGTGCTGCACTCAATATGCCAGCAAATCTGGAAAACTCAGCAGTGGCCACAGGACTGGAAAAGGTCAGTTTTCATTCCAATCCCAAAGAAAGGCAATGCCAATGATGCTCAAACTACTGCACAATTGGACGCATCTCACATGCTAGCAAAGTAAGTCTCAAAATTCTCCAAGTCAGGCTTCAATAGTACGTGAACTGTGGATTTCCAGATGTTCAAGCTGGATTGAATAAAGGCAGAGGAATCAGAGATCAAATTGCCAAAATCCTTTGGATCATCATAAAAGAAAGTTAGTTCCAGAAAAACATCTACTTCTGCTTTACTGACTATGCCAAAGCCTTTGACTGTGTAGAACACAACATTTGGTGGAAAATTCTCCAAGAGATGGGAATACAAGACGATCTACCTTACTCCTAGAAATCTGTATGCAGTCCAGGAAGTAACAGTTAGAACTGGACATGGAATAACAGACTGGTCAAATCAGGAAATAAGTACCTCAAGGCTGTATATTGTCACCCTGGTTATTTAACTTATATGAAGAGTACATCATGCAAAATGTTGGGCTGGATGAAACACAAGCTGAAATCAAGATTTCTGGGAGAAATATCAATAACCTCAGATATGTATATGACACCACCCTTATGGCAGAAAGTGAAGAACTAAATAGCCTCTTGATGAAAGTAAAAGAAGAGTGTGAAAATGTTGGCTTAAAACTCAATATTCAGAAAACTAAGATCATGGCATCTGGTCCCATCATTCATGGCAAATAGATGGGGAAGCAGTGGAAACTGTGACAGACTTTATTTTGGGGGGCTCCAAAATCACTGCAGATGGTGATTGCAGCCATGAGATTAAAAGACCTCACTCCTTTAAGAAAAGTTATGACCAACCTAGACAGCTTATTAAAAAGCAGAGACATTACTTTGCCAACAAAAGACCATTTAGTCAAAGCTATGGTTTTACCGGTAGTCAAGTATGGATGTGGGAGTTGGACTGTATAAAAACCTGAGCGCCAAAGAATCAATGTTTTTGAACTGTGGTGTTCATGAAGACTCTTCAGAGTCCTTTGGACAGGAAGAAGGTCCAACCAGTCCATTCTAAAGGAAATCAATCCTAATATTCATTGGAAGGACTGATGCTGAATCTGAAACTCCAGTATTTTGGCCACCTGATGTGAAGAACCAACTCACTGGAAAAGACCCCGATTCCAGGAAAGATTGAAGGCAAGAGGAGAAGGGAATGACAGAGGATTAGATGGTTGGATGGCATCGCTAACTCAATGTATATGAGTTTGAGTAAACTCCAGGAGTTGGTGATGGACAGGGAGACCTGGCATACTATAGTCCATGGGGTCACAAAGAGTTGGACAGGATGGAGAGACTGAGCTGACTGATTTGGTATTTTCCTTTTTCTGACACAAAGCTCCTAAAACCCTTGGAATGCACAAGTGACAAGAGCAATAAAGGTGTCTTTAGTTATGTTAATGAAGTTACTTTGAGGAACCCCCCAAGGATGGAGGCTGAATGACAGGGCAACCAACTGTGTGATTAGAGGGTTTCAGTTCCTCCTCTTTAGTTCTGGGAAGGGTAAAAGGGCTGGAGCCTGAATTGATTTCCAATGGCTAATGATTTAATCAATTGAGCCTATGAAATAGAGCCTCCATAAAATCCCCAAATGATGGGGTTTAGAGAGCTTCCCGGTTGGTGAACCCTTGGAAATTTGAGGAAAGTGACGTGCCTGGAGAGGGCATGGAAACTCTCTGTCTTTCTCTATCCTTACTCTCTGCTTCTCTTCCATCTAGCCATTCCTGAGTTATAAAAGTTACATCTAGTCAGTAAAATGTTTCTCTGAGTTTTTTGAGCTACTCTAGTAAATTAGTCATGCCTGAAAAGGAGGTTGTGGGAACCTCTGATTTATAGCCAGTTGGTCAGAAATACATGTAACAACCTCAACTTGGATGGGTGTCTAAAGTCTGAGGAGGGGATCATGGGAACCTTTAGTTTGTAGCAGTTACTCAGAAGCACAGGTAAAAATCTTGGCTTATGATTGGTGTCTGTAGTAGGGGTGGAAAGTGGTAGTCTTGTGAGACTAAACCCTTAATCTGTGGAATCTGATGTTATCTCCAGATATGTGTGTGTGTGTGTGTGTCTGTCTGTGTGTGTGTGTGTGTGTGTGTGTGTGTGTGTCTGTGTTAGTTGCTCAGTCATGTCGAACTCTGTGACTCCAAGGGCTCTAGCACTCCTATATGCCAGGCTCCTCTGTCCATGGAATTCTCCAGGCAAGAATATTGAAGTGGATTGTCATTCCCTTCTCCAGGGCATCTTCTGGACCTAGGGATTGAACCCGGGCCTCCTGCTTTGCAGACAGATTCTTTACTGTCTGAGCCACCTGGGAGAACACATCTCCAGGTAGATAGTGTTGGAATTGAATTAACTTCCAGATCACCCCATTGGTGTACAGAGTTGCTAGTTGGAAAAGCCTATGCACACAAACACATATACAGACCCAAGTGAAATTGGGTCTAGAAACCCAAAAGAGCAGTCTTGGTCAAGGTTCTAGTATGCTCACTGGGCACAGAGGCTTGAAAAATTATGGCAGGTTTGGAAAATTATAAAATAAATATAACTGAAGCATAAGAGGCATGCAGAGGAATAGTAGGCATCAAGTCTTAGAAGTTCACTGGGGACCATATTCTTTGATAGCTTGGATTTTATGCTTCGCACAATAAGAGAAAGGTGTGACTCTGCAAAGAAATAGCTTTATGAATGCCTGTTTTGTGTAGCCTATCTGCAGAAAATCGACAAGTCCAGAGAGGAGAGAGAGAAAGTGAGAAAGTTAACAATATGTTCTGGAAATTACTGAGGCCTTTTTTGTTGTAGTTGTTTTCTGTGCATGTTTTGAAGTAATAGAGGCTTAAAATATTTTGGGGGGGGATTCATTTAATAAAGACAGAAACCATTCTTTTAATATCCTTTAAATTTCTTGGAAATATCATTGCCTGTGCTTGTTGATATTCCACATATTTACTCAGCTCCACTCATTAGTTTTGTCTGGGAGCATTAATCATTTTATGGGAAAAAGAAAACCACATTGTTATACTATACTAATAACTCCCTGCTTTCTTCATGCACTAATCATGCAAAGAAGGAAGGAGAGAAAGAGGTCTGGAGCTACTCTTTAGAGTGAGCAAGTTTCTCTGGGATTCATTTTCTTCAAGTCAATCAATCTTTGTAAAGCACTCTTTATATATGAGTCTTTTCACAGTTGTAGTGAGGGTGCTGCTTTACAATATAAAATTTATATATCTCACAGTTTTCATCATTTCCTAATTTATAAGATTTCTATAGTTGTATTAAATAGCTCACATCAATGAACATTAGTTGAATGGAATGCTGTAGTTTTATCTTTCTCTATATTTAGTATAGTTTCATAATCTATATAGTATTGCTTTTATTAGAATTGTGTTCCGTCATTATACATTTTATTTTGCTTTAATATAGAATTTTCCCTTAATTTCCAAGTATAAACCATTCAAATCTAAAATCTAATCTATTGGAATCAGAATCTAAAATCAGTTGCAATCTATAAGAATTGCTGATAAAAATGCAAAGTTTTGAATTTACAAGTTGTGCTATTTTAAAAAGGTATAAGCAGAATTGTCTGTAGTTTTTCTTCTTAGTTGTCAGTGCTCTTCATTCCCAGTGTGTCCCTGTGTGCAACCAGAAATTAACAAAATTACAGTATTGGCGCTAGTGGGAAGGAGCGCTCCTGTCAGTGCAGGAGACTTAAGAGACATGGGTTCAGGTCCTGGGTTGGGAAGATCCCCTGGAGGAGGGCATGGCAATGCCCTAATATTCTTGCCTGGAGAATCCCATGGACAAAAGAGCCTGGCAAGCTACAGTCCATAGGGTCACACAGAGTTGGACAAAATTGAAGTGACATGGCACGCACGCACACACAATATGCTAGATTTGTGTGAATAAAAAAAAAAAGAAACAAACCCACTAAACTAATTTGATCTGTTTACTTACAGAGAGCCATATCTTAGAAGATGTCAACAAATGTATCATAGCCTTGAGAGACCAGGATGCTGATAATCTAGACCGAGCTGCAGGTGCTATCAGAGGACGGGCAGCAAGAGTTGCTCACATTGTCACAGGTGAAATGGACAGTTACGAGCCAGGGGCTTACACAGAAGGTGTGATGAGAAATGTGAACTTTCTGACAAGCAGTGGTAAGTCTCTGTCCTTAATAACAGTGGCTCTTTTCCTAATATTTGCATCTACATAGCTACCAAATATTCTTACATATGGAAATAAAATCTGAGTCTGTGCACTTTGCTTTGAAATAGATTGCTGTTATCTGATAGGTGCTTAAATCCTATGGTCATATGACTTTAAATTTATCTCTGGGGAGTAAATATATTCATCAGAGAAAAATAACTTTTTATAAATATATGCATTCTATAAATTACTCACAGACTTTAGCCATATATGAATGTTTATTAATGTTAGAGCTATTAGGAGATATAATTTGGCAGATGTGATAAGCATGTTATAGTTTCCAAGCCCTCTTTTAGCTGTATGATTGGTGCCCCAGGTTTTTGTTTACTTTGCTTAAGCAGAGCAAACTTGTCCTATGTCTCCAGAGAAATGCTTTCTGCCTTATTTCCCATTCTCTGCAAAATACCATTTTGTTCTTTCACATAATGTTTGATTACTTAAGAAATATGAATCCAAGATTTTTGTTTTGATTGTGGCACCCAAGTTAATATTTTCTGAAATCAGCAAGTAAATGCTTAGTTTCTGAAGCACACGTTAAATGGCATTCTTATTTTAACAACGTTAAGAAACTTACAGAAACTTCAAAGAAGCATTTGAATTCGTATGAATTCAGAAACAATGGGTGCAATTTGAATGAAGACAACCAACTATTTTTATGTCATGATGGCAGTAGTTTTACTTTCAAAAACTCCCTTAGGATCTGTGAAAACCTCAGGTTGAATTTTTTTTTATTAATTACTTCATAGCATGAGGTGATCATGGACCCATGATTCCTAAAATATTTGAAATTCTTTACTTAAATCATTGATTCTCCCTAGAGAATTTTGTTCATGTTAGATATAGGATGTATTAAATTTGGATGTACATACTTATTTTGTGAAAGCAGTAGAAGAAATGAAGATGGGTGATTTGGGAAAAGAGGAAGCTGCTCCTTGATAATATTTAACAAACATAAGCTTTTCTTAACCTTCACTAGGGATAGTTCTGAAGAACTGTACCACAAGGTAAGCTTAGTAAAGCCTGTAGGAAACTGATGATTAGTGTTGCTATTTTTCTAGCATGTTGATATAGAAATCATTAATGAATCTGGATGGATAGTTTTCTCATTATGTCTTCGAAAATATTTCTAAAGCAATGAAACGCTTAAGATATACTAAGGAAAGAGGAAGGAGGTGTATTTGCAACCCTTGATAATGATATTTCTAATACTAATTCCTCAAAAGTCCCTGGTGTCAAAAATAGGGTACACGGTAATTGCTTTATCAACGAGGTGTGCTTAAGGATATAATTGTGTTAGAGTAGTTGAGCATCTCTTCCCTAAAATTAAATTTAACTGGTTCATTCTTATTGGTCAAAATCAAGTACAGCATTATATGATTTTTTTCCTACCTTCTGGGAATAGAATTGTAAGTAAAAAGAAGAATGTATCAGTGGTTCCCTTTTCAGTCAAGTGAAAAATGCCATATAGGAAATTAATTAGATAAAGTCTACCAAGATTGTGTCTACATCTTGCTTCTGTTTTGTAACCATATTGATAATGTGTTGTGAACACATTCGTATATTCACAATGCCTGTCTGAGGTACTAAATTTATAGTTTCATTCTCCATAGTATAGAGTCCATATCTGCATATGCAAAGAAGTGGAAGTGAAATTCTAGTCTCCAGAGTGTGAAATGTGTTGTGGGAACACTCACTCATAGTCAATTTTTATCATCTGAAATCAGAAGATAAAAATGAAACAAAGTTATTCACACATTTAATTATATTTTTTTCATTACCTCTATGATTTATAAGGACCTTACAAGATAACTAACCAACATGGCAGCATTATCATTCAGTCAAAAGAGTGAGAAATCCTTTTTTCTCTAATTAGTTGTGTGTAACTTTAATTGAAATTCTCCAGGTAAATTATGCCCTGTGCCCCAAATACGATAAATATAGAATAATCCTGAGTTATTCTGTGTAAGTCATATCTTCTTATTAACATAACAATATAGTTTATGACTTTCCAATTTTGTCATTTTAATTTTTAAGATAATTTTGGCTTATCTTAAAAAGCTTCTCATTTTGGTTTTATATGTCTAGTTTCAAACTTTTCTGAAAACAGCATTCCTTAAAATTTATCAAAAGCATGCCTCACTAAAGGGAATTCTGAGCAATAAATTAGATGAAAATGCTAATTAGATCAGTTTGATCTTAACTAAAGCTGAAATATGTGAGGATTTTCTATCCCAGAGGGATATTGTCTATGAAGAATACTTCCAACTATTCTATCCTCCACAATTAAGTAACAGAAGATGTTCATCTTTGTTCACATCTGCTCACAACTTGGGCTTATTATTTATAAATAATCATCAAATTAAATAATTTGAAATGCCATGTTTTATGTTATGAAGCCTTAATAGTTCATCTTTTAGTGAGTAAATGGTCTGTATATGTAGCCTGCTTTTCCTTTCTTTCCCTTTTTATACAGTTCTCAGATCTTAACACTTTCTACTGAAAATAACTTAATAAGGAGCTATTGTGAATTGTTTTTATTACTGAGACTTTCTTATCTTTGCACACTCTGCCTTTAAAGTGCTCACATCTATGATGAAACCTAAGCCATACTTATCTAAATCACAAAACATGTTTTTGGAACATTGTACCTTTGCTTTAATCAGATTTTGTAGCTCATTAGCACATTTTCAAGATTTGATGCCCTTCTAAATGTTTTCTCAGCATTAGAAAGCCCTGTTACATTTTAGGAATTTGCATTGTTCATAAAATCTAGCAGTTGGTTTTCAGTGAAACATAGGCAACATCTGGAGGCTGCATTTCATTCAGAGGTGGAATATTGTAATCTCCAAGAGAAATATTTTATTCTACCCAATTCTGCCCTGTTACTAAGCTCCTCTACCTGTCAGGAATTCCTGAGAGGGGAGAGAAAGTATGAGCTTTTTTGTTAAATAACAAGCCTTCTGTATTGCAGTGTGAAAGCTTAGAAGTTACGTTTTTAACATCAATTTTAATTCTTTCACACTAGGTTGGGGAAAACCTAAACCAACAGTGTATTAACATAAGATTTTTGTGAGTGACTTATGAACTATCAATTCAAAAACTGACTAGACCCAAAGCATCTCTTGCAAACACTCAAACCCCACTTCGTTTCAAAGTCAGCCAGGCTCATGGACTCAGACACAACAGGCACACAAATGAACCTGACCAAGACCTCATGGTGGCATCCGACATTGGCACCTCATAGTGCTGGCAAATAAAGAGTCGCTTATCAAGTACTGCTTCAGGCCCAACTTGAATCCTTTCCCTATTAGAATGGAGAAGAGTCTTATAGCTGCAGTTTTTCTTCTTAAAGGCAAATGAGACAGTTGAAAAGAAGTCAAAGCCAATAAATATTTCCAAATTTTTGTTGTAAACTTTTCTTGTTACCAGTTTAAACAACAGATAGACTTCTAAAATGAATTTATCTAGAAAAACATTTAAAAAACTTTAATAGCAGTCAGTAATTCTTATCAATTCCCTTTCCTTTAATAGTTTTCATATACAAATAACCTGCATTGTTGGTGCCTAGTTAAAACATGCTACTTTCCTTATGTTGCATCTATGTTCTGTAGCCTTAAATGGCCATCAAATATAATGCAAAAGTTTTAGTTCCAGCAGTCTTTACCCTCTATAGTTGGGCAGAGTTTAAAAAGCAATGGGTCACATACTAGATGTGACGCAGGGAATTCTTACATGTCTAAGTAGGTTTTGACCAACAAAATTTTGTTTTCTAGTTTATATATATATATATATATATTCTATTATGTATATTCTAATTCATACACTCACGCACACACACACATATATAAAATGGCAATCCACTCCAGCACTCTTGCCTGGAAAATCCCATAGACGGAGGAGCCTGATAGGTTACAGTCTATGGGGTCGGACACGACTGAGCGTCTTCACTTCACTTCACTTCATGTATGTATATGTCCTCCATGGTAGCCCCGTTGGTAGAGAATCTACCTAGAACACAGGAGACCACCTGCCAGTGCAAGAGATGCAGGAACAATTCCTGGGTCAGAAGAGTCCCTGGAGAAGGAAATGGCTACCCATTCCAGTATTCTTGCCTGGGAAATCCCAAGGACAGAGGATCCTGGAAGGCTACAGTCCCTGGGGTCTCAAAAGTTCGATACAACTTAGTGATTAAACCACCAATACCACCACCACCACCACCACCACCACCACTATGTTTGTATTTCCAATTTATGTGTATATTATATATTTATTTATAATTTCTAAAATTTATTTATAAAATTATTTATGAATATATATATTTCTAATTTATATATATATATATATATATTTCCAATTTAATGACACATTGTAACAAATGGGAGGGTCTGGCAACATTAGAGCAGAGTTTACTACAGGAATGATAATGGCTCTAGATACTGGCTAGAGCCTAGTGGTGTCTTTCTTTTGGTTGAAACTGAGCTATAGTATTCTTTACTATCTTTCATCATGTTGTCAGACTGCTTTGCTCACTTAATTTGTCTGCCTGAATTTTTCAGACAATGAATTTACCTAAACATGAATTTCTATTTTTTTATCTTCCTAGATTGGGCCAAAATCACCTTGTACTTTAGATTGGTGCTTGCACAATCACATGGGCATGCCAGGATTATTTCTGCCTTTAGATCTTGTTCATGCCATACCTGTCATTTTGAATATCCGTATCCCTTATTTGTCATGTTAAATTTTATCCTCCTTTTAAGAAACAGCTCATACCTCCATGTCCCCTAGAAATCTTTCTTTATTTCCTCTGAAAAAAGTGCTGTCTTGATCTCAGGTGCTATAGATTTTTAACGGACTTCCAACTCAGTTACATTGTTCCAGTCAGCCATATGTTATGAATTCTTCAAATATATTCCTACAGAAATGACTTTTCTCTCTAAACAGAAGTTAAAGGATAGGAGAAAAGAAAACTTGTGTCATTTCTCTGTGCGTCTCTCCCAGAGCCTACTATATAGTGTCTTGCAGGTGGTAGATTAAAACAAAACAGAACAAAAAACTCTTGAATTGAACCTATATGCTTATGCCATTTCTGTTCTAGCAATGAAACACTTTTTTCTCCTCTGTCGCCCCTCAAAACTTATAATTATTCTGTGTAACTTTCTCAAATGCCACCACCTTTGCACAGGAGCTTCTCGTTCCCTTTCAGTTAGAATTAATTGCTCCATTATCTGTGTTACCATGGATGAGCCTGTCCTCTAGTTACTGCTTATTTCACGTTGCCTTGTATCATAATCAGCCATTTACATACAAGTTGCTCCCACTAGATTGTAACATCCTTAAAGACAGGTACCACAGTATTTATTTTTATATTTCCCTATTGGAAATATAAAAGCACCCAAGTTCTTCTCCCAATTTGAAATTTAAAATTCACTACAAGATGATATACTATGATACATTCTACTACAGTTAAGCAAGGGAACGCGTTATCTCAATTTCTGGGGAAAAGCAAAACTCAAAAGCAGTGGACTTTGTCAAAGGCTGGAGCAGAGAAAAGATCAGGGAAGTGATTGGTTACTGTCCAGAGTCATATATTAGGTATTTTCAGAGAACTTGGGGTCAGATTCTTAAAAGGTTCTTTAGCAAGCTTTTGAGAGAAGGCGATGGCACCCCACTCCAGTACTCTTGCCTGGAGAATCCCATGGACAGAGGAACCTGGTGGGCTGCAGTTCATGGACTCGCTAAGAGTCGGACATGGCTGAGAGACTTCACTTTCTATTTTCACTTTAATGCATTGGAGAAGGAAATGGCAACCCACTCCAGTGTTCTTGCCTGGAGAATCCCAGGGATGGGGGAGCCTGGTGGGCTTCTGTCTATGGGATCACACAGAGTCAAACATGACTGAAGTGACTTAGCAGCAGCAGCAGCAGCAGCAGCAGCAAGCTTTTGAACAAGGGATCGTGACTTTTGTGTACTCAATTACTTACCAGAACCATCCTTGAACTGCATCTGTTGAAAGATCCCACTGAACCTAACTTCACTAATAGTTCCAGCAAATCCCTGTAAAGGGTAGCCGCTGGGCCCGTGAATTCAGAAACATTTGCTGGCAAAGTGCTTCCCACAGTAGCAGTCTGAGACAGGTCTCTGAATTATGTACTTTCTTACTTTTGACTTCAGCTCCAATCTGACACCCTTTAACACAGTCAGAGAACATTAATAAGTCACTTCTGTCCACAGATCACTTGGACAATCTTGGTAACCAGTGTCTTCTTGTTGGTGATGCCAACATCAGAAGTTAAACTACAGTTTAACTTCTTTAAAGAAGAGTGAGATCCCCTGGTCTTACAAGTGCTTCTGTTGCTGCAGGATTTTGAACTAAGATTGTGAATTGAAGAAAGCAGCTTCTAGAGCTTCTGAATGAAAAAGCTGTTTTCTGTCCAAAGAAACTTGACTTTATATAGAACTCAGGTCTAGTGGAAGAGGCTGAGGGTACTTCCTTATCTTGCCACTTTAAGTTATTGGAAATACAAACTTGTAAGAAAAAAAAGTGCCATAAAAACGGAAATCTCCTATGTGTACTGGGTAATGCAAAGGCTAGTTTGACCTTTTTGATACAGTTAGATACTAAGAAAGGTACATGGCATAATCTAAAGTGTCACTATTAGTAACATCCTTATTAATAAAAATAATACATTCTGACACATTGGAAGAAATTTTATTGTCAAGGAAGGAAATGATGTAGAAAACTTAAAGGTAGATTTCTGAAAATCATTAAAAGGGGCTGACGCATTCCCAAATCTGGAAAATGTAAAATAGGAAGCTGTGAAGCTGATGCTAAATGCAGGATATATTATAAATAGAGGAAATTAATTGGCATGAGTTAAAGAGAAGGCGTTGTTGGAGAGGAAGTGAAGAATCTGGACGTGCTGTGTGGATATTCACCATGCAAAGATATTGTAAAACTCTTGTATCTTCTTAAACCCTAGAACTCCTATTATCAGCTACAGATGCATGTTCTCCAGGCAAATAAGACATTATCTAGTAAGAGAATTAGATCACACCTTTCTTTCTGATCCTATTTTCACATACTCTATAAAAAAAAAATGAACTCAGATTTATTTTATGGGCCTTTATGTGTCAGGAATAGATAGGAAGTAAAATAACTTACATTTAAGAGGTTTAGGAATGAAGCCTCAGTTTCAGTTCTAGACTGCAAACCACAGAATCTAACTATAAACAAACGCACAAGCACAGGAAGGCTAGAGAATATGGAAACAGACAGATTGCAAGGGATGCTGCATATAGGAACCAGTTGGCCATTCCCAAGGAAGCTTTGTTTGAGCTGCCATTCCAGACCTCAGTGAACATCTAATGCCATTGTTGGCATCACCCCATGATGACACTGGACCCCACAAATGGTACTTTCATTTGCCACCATATTCTAGATACTTCCACCACTGGAATAAATCCAGAGCTAATGCCTGCTTTTGCTTCACTGTCCCTGAATCAACTTCCTGAGCAGATACATCATATGAGCAGAATTTAAATAAAATGTCAACACATCGGTGATCAGCAAGGAAGAGAAGGGCAAGTACTGCCTCTGAGCTGTTATGGAGACAGATTCTGCCTCATGGTTAGATTCTCATAGTGACAGATTTCTCAGCACACACAAAAAAAGGCTTTGGAATCTGTGAGCTAAGGGAAGTGGGAGTGGTGAGGGGAGGAGGTGAATAGCATCAACAAGGGGGTGAAAGGACCCAGAGAAGGGCAATTAATTTTACCAACATGGTTGGTCACTATCTGTATTGGGACAATGGAAATGCTTCCCCCCATGTCACCCAAACTAGAGCACTGCCTTTCATCAGCTTGTTTCCAAACCCGTTTCTTTCAGATGGCTTAGAAAAGTTGAAAAATAAGCATAAAAGAATGCTTTATGCCCTGTAGTTTTATTAAATGAGATATTATGACACCACTTTAAATCTAAGTCTCATCCAGAAATGATGTGCCTTGGAGTTTATGATGTGAATGTGATTCTATAACCAAGATAGTGGCAAAATAAACATATAGGTATCTATGAAATCTTGTGAAAAGTAGAAAAAAGGACCATTCAGTGGTTTCTTTTTTTTTTCTTTCTTTCTTTAACAACAATGACAAAATATTAACAGGCCTGTAATTCTATTATGTTATTATTCAAATACTGTAATACTGTACCAAACTATATCATTGTGTTTGAAATCTAAAGGGATGGGAACTTTGACTTCATTCATTTTAAGTTACTCTGTACTAGACATTCTTTGTAATAGAGCAGACTAGTGCCTTCTAAAATCATAGCATTGAAGATGGTGGAGGAATAGGATGGGGAGACCACTTTCTCCCCCACAAATTCATTGAAAGATCATTTGAACGCCAAGCAAATTCCACAAAACAACTTCTGAACGCTGGTGGAGGACACCAGGCACCCAGAAAAGCAGCCCATTGTCTTCAAAAGGCGGTAGGACAAAATATAAAAGATAAAAAGAGAGACAAAAGAGTTAGAGATGGAGACCCATCCCAGGGAGGGAGTTGTGAAGGAGGAACCAGGAAAAGTTTCCAAACACCCTCTCACCAGTAGGTCTGTGGGGAGTTTTGGAATCTCAGAGAGCAACATAACTGGGAGCGGGGGAAAAAAAACAACAAAACACTGATAATGTGCCTAACCACAAATCCCATGAGAAGTAGCCCAGAGGCTCAGTCCACCACCAGCAAGTGGGGGCTGACAAGTAGATGCCGGCTATGTTGCTTAGGGTAAGGACTGTGCTGAATGTGTGAGGATAATCTGAAGGAGCTAACATGAGATAATAACCCAAACTATGGGATAGCCAGAGAGAGAAAAATAAAGAGAGAGAGAGAGAGAATTTTCCCATGAAAAGCTCTAACCTAAAGCACTGCTAGGCCCACTCACAGAAAGAAGGACTGAGCGAATACAAGAGGAGAGCTAGCCAGCTACGGATCCACCCACCCCCCCCCCCCCCCCCCACTGGAGGCAGAGAGGCAGACGGGCGACAGTCAGAGCCGGAAGGCAAGGGGCAATCACTGCCCAAGATACAGCATCCTCTACCGAATTGCGAGTGGGCTTATGGTTGCTAACCAAGTCTTCCTGGGATCCTGGATGGTTGACATCTGCCAGGAGGGCTGCAGCCAAAGATCAGCTCCCTAGAGGAGACACACAGCACACCTGTTCAGCACTCCTGCTGTGCACCCAGGAAACTGAGCAGCTGGGGTGGGGAGGTGATAAGACACACCACCCACCTGGGGAGAGTGTGCTCCCCAAGCACCTGGTAGTCTGAGCTACTTGGACCTGGGAGGGGCACAAAACTGAGGCCCAACCCAGTGGGTGCCTTTGTGGAGTACCCAAGAATCTGAACCTGAATGACTTGGACCTGGGAAGTGCACACAACCCAGGACCCATTTTCGACAGTTCCCCTGCAGAGCGACCTGGAGCCTGAGCAGTATAGACCAGGAAAGCACACACTCTGTAAGCAAGGGCAAACCCTCTGTGGCCCAGACACTGCAAGCACTCCTCACACATGCCAGTGATATTTGTTTGCAGTGTTCCTTCCTCCCCACAGCACAACTGAACAAGTGAGCCTAAATAAGTGATCATCTTCACCCCCTTGTGTCAGGGTGGAAATTAGACACTGAAGAGACTTGCAAACAGAGGAAGCCAAACTAAACAAAGAAGAGGGAATCACTTTGGAAATGACAGGTGCAACAGATGAAAACCCTGTAGTAAGCACTGACTACACTGGAAGGGGCCTAGAGACCTTGAGAAGAAGTATAAATTGGAACAAGGAACTGTCTGAAACTGAACTGACCCCACACTGCCCTCAACAGCTTCAGAGAAATTCCTAGATATATTTTACTATTATCATTTTTTAAATTTTTAATTTTTACATTCTTTATTACTGTTTAATTTTCATTTTTATAACCTATTATTAACTTGCAAAAAAAAGACCCTAATTTTAAAGCAAATTTCATATAAATTTTCTATAATTTTTGTAATTTTTTTTTAATATTGTATTTTTGAGAGTGAGAGTTGGACTGTGAAGAAGGCTGAGTGCCGAAGAATTGATGCTTTTGAAATGTGGTGTCGGAGAAGACTCTTGAGAGTCCCTTGGACTGCAAGGAGATCCAACCAGTCCATTCTGAAGGAGATCAGCCCTGGGATTTCTTTGGAAGGAATGATGCTAAAGCTGAAACTCGAGTACTTTGGCCACCTCATGCAAAGAGTTGACTCCTTGGAAAAGACTTTGATGCTGGGAGGGATTGGGGGCAGGAGGAGAAGGGGATGACAGAGGATGAGATGGCTGGATGGCATCACTGACTCAATGGACATGAGTCTGAGTGAACTCTGGAAGTTGGTGATGGACAGGGAGGCCTGGCATGCTGCGATTCACGGGGTCGCAAAGAGTCAGACACGACTGAGTGACTGAACTGAGCTGAACTGAACCTCTACTCTATATTTTTAATCTTTGCTTTTTGGTATTTGTTATCAATTTTGTACAATTAAGAATCCAATATTCAGTACCCATTTTTACTTGAGTGTGATTACTGGCTTGATTGCCCTCTCCCCCTTTTGACTCTCCTTTTTCTCCCCCAGGTCACCTCTATCTTTTCCCTCCCCCTTCTCTTCTCTACCCAGCTCTGTGAATCTCTTTGTGTATTCTGGGCTGTGGAGAACACTTAGAGAACTGATTACTGGCTAGATCTGTCTTTCTCCGTTTGACTGCCCCTCTTTTCCTCCTGGTCACCTCTATTTCCTTCCTCCCTCTTCTTTTCTCTTTGTACCCCTGTGAACCTCTTTGGGTGTTCCAGACTGTGGAGAACACATAGGGAATTGATTACTGGCTAGATTGCTCTCTCCCCTTTTGATTCCCCCTCTTCTCCTCCTGGTTACCTCTATCTCTCTCCTTCCTCATCTCTTCTCCGTGTAACTCTACGAACCTCTCTGGGTGTCCCTCACTGTGGAGAATCTTTCTCCATTAACCTAGATATTTTATCATCAGTGTGGTATGGATGGAGAAGTCTTGAGGCTACTGTAAGAATAAGACTGTAAACTAGAGTCAGGAGACTTAAATCCAAAACTTGAGAACACCAGAAAACTCCTGACTCTAGGGAACATTAATCAACAAGAGCGCATCCGAAAGCCTCCATACCTACACTGAAACCAAGCTCCACCCAAAAGCCAACAAGTTTCAGAGCAAGACTTACTAAGCTAATTCTCCAAAAATGCAGGAACATAATCCTAAGTATTAAAATAAAGGCGGCCATAAGTCACACCAAACCCACAGACACCTCAAAACTCACTACTGGACACTTCATTGCACTCCAGAGAAAAGAAAGCCAGCTTCACCTGTGAGAACACTAACGCAAGCTTCCCTAACCAGGAAAACTTGACAAGCCACTTGCCCAACACCACCCACAGGGAGGAACCTCCACAATAAAGAGGAACCACAAATTTCCAGCATACAGAAAGGCCACCCCAAACACAGCAATCTAAACAAGATGAAAAGACAGAGAAATATTCAGCAGTTAAAGGAATATGATAAATGCCAACCAAACCAAACAAAAGTGGAGGAGATAGGGAGTCTACCTGAAAAATAATTCAAAATAATGATAACAAAAATGATCTAAAATCTTGAAAACAAGATGGAGTTACAGATAGTCTGGAGACTAAGACTGAGAAGATGCAAGAAATGTTTAACAAGGACCTGGAAGAAATAAAAGAGTCAATCAATAATGAATAGTGCAATAACTGAGATTAAAACACTCTGGAGGGAACCAATGGTAGAATAACTGAAGCAGAAGATAGGATATATGAGGTGGAAGATAGAATGGTGGAAATAAATGAAGCAGAGAGGAAAAATATAAAAGAATTAAAAGAAATGAGGAAAACCTCAGAGACCTCTGGGACAATGTCAAACACCCCAACATTTGAATCATAGGAATCCGAGAAGAAGAAGACAAAAAGAAAGGGCATGAGAAAATATTTGAGGAGATAATAGTTGAAAACTTCCCTAAAAAGGGGAAGGAAATAGCCACCCAAGTCCAAGAATCCCAGAGAGTCCCAAGAAAGATAAACCCAAGGTGAAATACCCCAGGGCACATATTAATCAAATTAACGAAGACCAAACACAAAGAGCAAATATTAAAAGCAGCAAGGGAAAAAATAAAATTAACGCACAAGGGGATTCCCATAAGGATAACAGCTGATCTTTCAATAGAAACTCTTCAGGCCAGACGGGAAAGGCAGGACATACTTAAAATGATGAAAGAGAAAAACCTACAACCCAGATTACTGTACCCAGCGAGGATCTCATTCAAATATGAAGGAGAAATCAAAAACTTTACAGACAAGCAAAAGCTGAGAGAATTCAGCACCAACAAACCAGCTTGTCAACAGATGCTAAAGGATCTTCTCTAGGCAGGAAACACAGAAAAGGTGTATAAAATTGAACCAAACCAACAATATAAATGTCAATGGGATCATACTTATCAATAATTACCTTAAATGTAAATGGGTTGAATGCCCCAACCAAAAGACAAAGACTGGATGAATGGATAAAAATACAAGACCCCTATATATGCTGTCTTCAAGAGACCAACCTCAAAACAAGGGACACATACAGACTGAAAGTGAAGGGCTGGAAAAAGATATTTCACACAAATGGAGACCAAAAAAAGCAGGAGTAGCAATACTCGTATCAGGTAAAATACACTGTGAAATAAAGGCTGTGTAAAGACACAAAGAAGGGCACTACATTGTGATCAAAGGATCAATACAAGAAGAAGATATAAAAATTATAAATATATATGCACCCAACATGGAAGCACTGCAATATGTAAGACAAATGCTAACAAATATGAAAGGGGAAATTAACAATAACACAATAATAGTGGGAGACTTAATACCTCACTCACACTTATGGAAAGATCAACTAAACAGAAAATTAGCAAGGAAACACAAACTTTAAATGATACAATGGACAGTTAGAACTAATTGATATCTGTAGAACATTTCACCTCAAAACAATGAATTTCACCTTTTTCTCAAGTGCACACAGAACCTTCTCCAGGATAGATCACATCCTGGGCCATAAATCTAGCCTTGGTAAATTCAAGAAAATTGAAATCATTCCAGGCATCTTTTCTGATCACAATGCAGTAAGATTAGATGTCAGCTACAGGAAACAAACTATTAAAAATACAGACATATGGAAGATAAACAACATGCTTCTGAATAACCAACTAATCACAGAAGAAATTTTAAAAAATCAAAATATGCATTGAAACAAAGGAAAATGAAAACACAATAACCCAAAACCTATGGGATTCAGTAAAAGCAATGCTAAGGGGAAGGTTCATAGCAATACAAGCTTACCTCAAGAAACAAGAGAAAAATCAAATAAACATAAGTCTATACCTAAAGCAATTAGAAAAAGAGAAATGAAGAACACCAGAGTTAGTAGAAGGAAAGAAATCATAAAAATTAGTGCAGAAATAAATGCAAAAGAAGCAAAGGAGACCATAGCCAAAATCAACAAAGCTAAAAGCTGGTTCTTTGAGAAGATACATAAAATAGACAAACCATTAGCCAGACTCATCAAGAAAAAAAGGAGAAGAATCAAATCAACAAAATAAGAAATGAAAATGGAGAGATTACAACAGACAACACAGAAATACAAAGGATCAAAAGAGACTACTATCAGCAACTAAATGCCAATAAAATGGACAACTTGGAAGAAATGGACAAATTCTTAGGAAAGAATAACCTTCTAAAACTGAACCAGAAAGAAATAGAAAATCTTAACAGACCCATCACAAGCATGGAAATCGAAACTGTAATCAGAAATCTTCCTGCAAACAAAAGCCCAGGAACAGACGGATTCATAGCTGAATTCTACCAAAAATTTAGAGAAGAGCTAACACCTATCCTACTCAAATTCTTCAAGAAAATTGCAGAGGAAGGTAAACTTCCAAACTCATTCTATGAGGCCAACATCACCCTAATACCCAAACCAGACAAAGATGCCACAAAAAAAGAAAACTACAGGCCAATATCACTGATGAACATAGATGCAAAAATCCTTAACAAAATTCTGGCAAACAGAATCCAACAGCATATTAAAAAGATCATACATCATGACTAAGTGGGGTTTATCCCAGGGATGCAAGGATTATTCAATATTTGCAAATCAAACTGTGATACACCACATTTATAAATTGAAAAACAAAACCAATATGATTATCCCAATAGACACAGAAAAAGCCATTGACAAAATTCAACATCCATTTATGATTTAAAAACCCTCCATAAAGCAGGCATAGATGGAACATACCTCAACATAATAAAAGCTATATGTGATAAACCCACAGCAAACATTATACTCAATGGTGAAAAACTGAAAGCATTTCCCCTACAATCAAGAGCAAGACAAGACTGCCCACTCTCACCACTACTACTCAACATAGTTTTGGAAGTTTTAGCCACAGAAATCAGAGGGAAAAAAAAAAGAAATAAAAGGAAACCAGATTGGAAAAGAAGTAAAACTCGCACTGTTTGCAGATGACATGATCCTCTACATAGAAAACCCTAGAGACTCCACCAGAAAATTACAGGAGCTAATCCATGAATATAGTAGAGTTGCAGGATATAAAATTAACACACAGAAATCCCTTGCATTCCTATACACTGAGAAAACAGAAAGAGAAATTAAGGAAACAATTCCATTCACTATTGCAACAAAAAGAATAAAACACTTAGGAATAAATCTACTTAAAGAAACAAAAGACCTATATATAGAAAACTATGAAACACTGATGAATGAAATCAAAGATGACACCAATAGTTGGAGAAATATGCCATGTTCATGGATTGGAAGAATCAATATAGTGAAAATAAATATACTACCCAAAGCAATCTAGAAATTCAAAGCAATCCCTATCAAGCCACCAACAGTATTTTTCAGAGAAGTAGAACAAATAATTTCACAATTTGTATGGAAATACAAAAAGCCTCAAATAGCCAAAGCAATTTTGAGAAAGAAGAATGAAACTGGAGGAATAAATCTGCATGACTTCAGACTATACTACAAAGCTACAGTCATCAAGCCAGTATGGTACTGGCACAAAGACAGAAATATAGATCACTGGAACAAAATAGAAAGCCCAGAGATAAATCCACGTACCTGTGGACACCTTATCTTTGACAAAGGAGGCAAGAATATACAACGGAGAAAAGACAATCTCTTTAACAAGTGATACTGGGAAAGCTGGTCAACCACTTATAAATGAATGAAACTAGATCACTTTCTAACACCATACACAAAAATAAACTCAAAATGGATTAAAGATCTAAATATAAGACCAGAAACTATAAAACTCCTAAAGGAAAACATAGGCAAAACACTCTGATATAAATCATAGCAGGATCCTCTATGACCCACCTCCCATAGTAATGGAAATAAAAGCAAAAATAAACAAATGGGCCCTAATTAAACTTAAAAGCTTTTGCACAGAGAAGGAAACTATAAACAAGGTGAAAAGATAGCCTTCAGAATGGGAGAAAATAATAGCAAAAAAAGCAACTGACAAAGAATTAATCTCAAAAATATATAAGCAGCTCCTGCAGCTCAATTCCAGAAGAATAAATGACCCAATCAAAAGACGGGCCAAAGAACTAAACAGACATTTCTCCAAAGAAGACATACAGATGACTAACAAACAAATGAAAGATACTCAATATCACTCATTATCAGAGAAATGCAAATCAAAACCACAATGAGGTACCATCTCTGCCAGTCAGAATGGCTGCTATCAAAAAGTCTACAAACAATAAATGCTGGAGGGGCTGTGGAGAAAGGGGAACTCTCTTACATTTTTGTTGGGACTGTAAACTAGTACAGCCACTATGGAGAACAGTGTGGAGATTCCTTAAAAAACTGAAAATAAAACTGCCATATGACCCAACAATCCCACTGCTGGGCATACACACAAAGGAAACCAGAATTGAAAGAGACATGTGTATCCCCATGTTCATCGCAGCACTGTTTACAATAGCCAGGACCTGGAAGAAACCTAGATGTCCATTGACAAGATGAATGGATAAGAAAACCGTGGTACATATACACAATGGAATATTACTCAGCCATTAAGAAGAATGCATTTGAATCAGTCCTAATGAGGTGGTTGAAACTGGAGCCTATTATACAGAGTGAAGTAAGTCAGAAAGAAAAACACCAAATATGTATACTAATGCATATATATGGAATTTAGAAAGATGATGACAATGACCCTATATGAGAGACAGCAAAAGAGACACAGGTGTAAAGAACAGTCTTTTGGACTCTGTGGGAAAAGGAGAGGGTGAGATGATTTGAGAGAATAGCATTGAAACATGTATATTATCATATGTGAAACAGATCACCAGTCCATGTTCAATGCATGAGACAGGGTGCTCGGGGGTGACGCACTGGGATGACCCTGAAGGATGGGATGGGGAGGGAGGTGGGAGGGAGACTCAGAATGGGGAACACATGTACACCCATGGCTGATTCATGTTAATGTATGGCAAACCCCACTAAATATTGTAAAGTAATTAGCCTCCAATTAAAATAAATACATTAAAAATTAAATAAATAAAATCATAGCATTTGCATAGCTGCTTGGAAAAGAGAAGTGGCTTTTTAAGTCCTGAGGGCATCAGAGGCTCTGGGGTCATAAGCAGTCTTAGGTCTTTCCCAGTCTTTCTGAGGACTATGGGCATCAATATATTAGAACTCCAGTAACCCCCTAAAACATACCTTTATTCCACAGCACAGTTCTTAGGGAGCTTTGGCCTAGGATTTTATCACCTAGGTAATCCCACAATTAAGTCTCTTTATAACAGAATTATTGTAAAATGTTTTATAAACTGTAATGTTTATGTTTGTAAAAGTAGCCAATTTATGGTAGAGATCTCCTTTTTTCTACTCCTGAAAGTTTAACTATGAAACTCATGAAATACCTCCCTTCAGTGTTACAAGTATCTATTTCATCTATTAATAGCCCTCAGTTGTAAAGACAGGTTAATTTTACTTTTTTAGAGATCTTTATATGCAACCTGGTAAGTCTGGTTATATAGTTATTGATATGAGCTGCTAAAACTTTTATAGACTCATCTGTAAAACTAAATTTGATGCTCAAGGTCACTGACTCTAGAAAATAAACTGAGGTGTTGCATCTCTCAGATTTTCTTCCTCTGGCTTTGGAGAGAACATAAGCCATGTGAAGTTGAATGTATGAATTAATCTTCCTTTCTTTAGGTGTTGAGTAGTTGCTGTAGACAGCAGGGCTTAGGGGCTTCCTAGGTGACTCAGTGGTAAAGAATCCACCTACAATTGCAGGAGACAGAGGAGACACAGTTTTGTTCCCTGGATCTCGAACATCTCCTGGAAGAGGAAGTAGTAACCCACTCCAGTACTCTTGCCTGGAAAATCCCATGGACCGAGGAGCCTGGTGGGCTACAGTCCATAGAGTTGCAAAGGGTTGGGCATGACTGAGTGACAGCACTCATGCACACAGCAGAGCATATCTGACAATAGTTTTAGCTATTTCATTCCCAGGCTCTCCTTCCCAGCTGTCCTGCATGTTCCTTTTCTGAAATTCCTCAAATGTAATTCTGGTTAGGTGGGGGTGGTCCCAACGGACATGATATTGCCAAGTTTCTGAGACAAGAATGAGTGTTGTAAACATAAGATTTTGCATTTCTAAGATGTACCATCCCTGTGTTAGTTGCTCAGTCATGTCTGAATGTGGGTAGGCATTCCCTTCTCCAAGGGATTTTCCTGAGCCAGGATCAAACCTGGGTCTCCTACACTGCAGGCAGGTTCTTTACCATCTGAGCCACCAGCAAAGCCCGCACAGTTCCTATAGCTATTGCCAAGGGAAGGCAAGACTGTGTTTATAATTTCAGCAGGCCAACATTTTCAAATGACTGTTATCTACAAGCTTTATTAATAGATGAGAATATTTTCACATACAGTCCATTTGTTAAGTCATTTGTCATGATTGGGTGAGTTAAAGATTATGTCATCTCTTGGTAAAGACTGTAAACTTGGGGAATACTTAGGACTGTATATTTTAAATGATAGACACAATTAGGGTAACAGTGTTAGGAATAGAATTGAGTGAAATAAAAAAGTACCTGGAAACACTGATCATGTGTCCAATTTAACCAGCTCAGTAAGGATATAGTTTAAGAAAAGTCAAAGAGATTTTGTGTGTGCTTAGTCGCTCAGTCACATATGACTCTTTGTGACCCATTGAACTGTAGCCTGCCAGGCTCCTTTGTCCATCGTATTTTTCAGGCAAGGATACTAGAGTGATTGCCATTTCCTTCTTCAAAGGATCTTCCCAACCCAGGGATCAAGCACACTTCTTCTGTGTCTCCTGCATTGCAGATGGATTCTTTACCTGCTGAGCCACTGGGGAAGCCCAAAAGAGATTTGGGGCAAATGAAAAGTCATTGCCACCATGTGCCCATGCATATTTCTGCTGACATATATTTTCATTTCACATATTAAATTTTCAGCTCAAAGTAATTTACAACTTTATTTTTTGGTCAATTACAAAAGAAAGTATTATTACTTAACAATCCTGTACAATAGCCTAAGGATCTGGGAATTAGTTTCTTCTCCTGGAATGTATTAGTAACCCGGGAGTATCTTAGAAAGTATAATATATTCTGGTAATCATCCACCATTTAATTTTACTGTCTGCCAAAATCTGTAACAGTTAAAGTTAAGTGAACAATTTATATTATAAAATTTCTCTGCTGATACAAGGATTTTTTAAAGGTATCATTTATTACAAACACTGCTGCCAGTATTTCTTTAAGCTTCTAGATATTCTAAAGTCTATTTTGATTGTAGGTTATAGTGATTTAACAGAGGTTAAAGGCACATTCTTTTATGACTTGCCTCAACATTTTGATGTAACTAGAAAGAGGAATTAGATTACTGATATTGATTTAAAAACATTTCTGAGGGAGGAAGCAGTAAGTAAGGGTACCATCTCCCATACCTTACTTATTTATTTTCCTTCTGTCGACTACTTCTGTATGTAGTTATTGTTTCTTAATTATTTGTGTTTATTAATGCATTCATCTTATCTTCACAATTACAGTCAAATAATTTTGAGACAAGAGACTAATGGTGTGTTTTTTTTTCTTTTTAATCTGTTAAAAATGTTAGCAAGAAGGCAGATTCACAATATTTTTCTACATTACACTAGTTTTAACATCACTGTTAAAAAACAGTAAAAGGAAACAAAAAGGATTAAGCCCATAATGGCAAGTACATGAGTGTTGCCTCATTAGAGAAAAACAAAATCCAGTAGATAGAAAGAAGCTGGAAACATTCAAACAGATGGAAAAGAGCAGCAAACACCTCAATCCAGAGTATGTACAGGCAGTGCAGGCAGTGACCATCAGGGAGGGAGGTTCCACCTCACATGTTGAGTCACTGAAGCCTGGAAAACAATGAAGTAAAAGTCTCACTTCCAGTGAGAACATTAATTTGAACTTAGAATACCATTTTCATCCAAAATGTGTGGCAAAATAAAAACCTTTTTTGTATACATAGGAACCTAGAATATTTAAGGTTGTTATATTAAATATTCAATATATTAATATTTAATATAACAAGCCCTTTTTGAGAAATGACTTGAAAATATATTCAAACAAAATAAGGGAGGAGAAGCAGAAATAGTGGAATGTGAAGAATTCAAATAGTGAATCCAAATGAGAAATATAATGAATAAAATGAGAAGATGGCAGACCTCTAGTAGGTTTAGAAAGCAACTGATTCAAATTAGAACAAAACGTCAAAGGATTGCGAGAAAAAATAATTCTAAAAGGAGCCTGGAGTACATTTAGACAAACAGAATCATTTAATTGGTCACATGATAAAGAAAACAACACTATCCTCTCCAGAGATGCCGATAAACTAGTTCCAGCCAGCTAGCTTAAAATATTGTGAACTTAAGTATGTCATCCCGGAGCTTTAAAACTTTGTCTGATTGTATTGCTATCAGTTTATGTTTAATTATTTGTATTTATTTATTGTTTTTGTTTGTCATGTTTTGTCATCGTTAGGAAACTAGATTTTATGTCACATGGTAATATTACCTATTATGCCTATTATGAATACGTATATATAAAAGTGACATATACACACATCTCAGTTCAGTTCAGTCGCTCAGTCGTGTCCGACTCTTTGCGACCCCAGGAATCACAGCACGCTAAGCCTCCCTGTCCATTACCAACTCCCGGAGTTCACTCAGACTCGCACACATATACATATATGAATATTTTATACCATTTATAACAGTATGTTTTATACAGATATTATCTTATTATATAATGTATTATATGTAGCATTAATATAACTATATATTGGTAGTATATATGTTATGTTGCATACAAAAATATTGTTTTATTTTTTGGCCTGTGTGTTTAATGGCCTTTATATAAAATAGAGTTACCATACAGAAACACTGGGACAGATCCATGCTTATCCCCAGGGACATCTGGAAGTCTGGTATTGGCTTTGGGTATGACAATGATGATGGACTACCTAGTAATTTATAATATAATGCATTGTCTAAAGTATGAAATCCCCCTGGTGGCACCCAAGGCCAGCTTATTTACCTTGTTTAGGGATGTATAGATTCATGGCTTACACTGATTTCCTATCTTGGTTTGACTATATGGCTAGTGGGGCATAAAAGACTCTGCTAGAATCTTTTCCGTTAACTCTCCTAAAACCACAGTTTCTTGCATATATCTTGATGGTTCATAACCCAGAGACGAGGTGCATCCTGTGTGACTAAGAAAAGACTCTGTGTAGGTGTGCTTGCAAATCTCCCAGTCTCGGATGCTGGCTTGCACATTCTTTCTCTTGCTTTGCTGTTTTATCTTGAAAAGGTTTTGTCTGAGTGTGTTATATAAATTTTGCAGACCCTTTAAATGATTCAGCTTTGTATAGTTGTTGCAGTCATAACTCATTTATTTATAAAAGAAATATATCTGATGATACAAAGAAGAAGAAATACTCACTCACACATCTACATTTATCATACAGAATAAGGTAATGGGCAAATAGTTATATTTGTTTTTGTTGTTAACTGATTTTTTTTTAATGTCCTCAGTAAGCTTTCATAATTGGATATTTTGTGGCCCAAAGTATTGGATCATGCTTTTCTTCTTCAGATATCTTTCTAAGCCCTGAAACTTCAGTGGCTAAACTTTCATTTGATTTAGAATTACTGACTCTCACAACACATATCAAGAGTGAATGGACAAACATTTCTTATCAGTGCCGACTCAATCTTTTACGGCATGTTTCTTCCAATTTTGTAATCCTTCTACAGATGACCATTGCATGATTCTGCCCCCTTAAAAATTCAGAACTATAGCAATGCTTATCCTCTCTGTATTAGATGTCTATTGCTAAATTTAAAAGAAAAAAATCACCCTAAAGGTTAGCAAATTGAGACGACAAACATTTACTGCCCTCTGGTTTCTGAGATCAAGAATATGGGAGCAGCCTAGCTGGGTAGTTCTCTCTCGAGTTCTCTCGTGAGGTTGCACTCTTGCTGTTGGCCTGGGCTGCCCTCATCCAAGTCCCAACTAGGGCTGGACTCACTTACGTGGCTTTTGGCACGAGGCTTGTCTCTTGCCACATGGGCCTCCCCACGTGCAGCCTGAGTATTCTCCCAACACGGCACCTGTCTCTCCTCAGAGCAGGCAATTCAAACAAGGCAGAGAAAGGGAGACTCTAGGATGGAAGCCATTGTTTTTGTATAACCTAATTTCTGAAGCGGTCTACCAGCATTTTTGCTATATTCAATTTGTTAGAAGGGCGTTACTAAGTCCAATGGATTCCTAA
Organism: Capra hircus; assembly: GCF_001704415.2. Lineage (NCBI taxonomy): Eukaryota > Metazoa > Chordata > Mammalia > Artiodactyla > Bovidae > Capra > Capra hircus. Next base: position 22,814,312 of record NC_030835.1, read on the forward strand.
ATTACTTTAAAGGCAGAGTATGAATATCAGGAGCAAGGTCGCTGAGCCATTTTACACAGCTTCTGAGTGTTTTATGTTCTTGGATATGCTCCGTCTATTTCCATGTCCACGAACAGTGGACATGGAACTGCTTTCTGGTTTAACGTCTAATTTTGGAAACATAACAAAGAACCTAGCATACAGGAGATGATAAATATATACTCAATGGATGAATATATAGTACAATGCACAGCTCACTGGGGAACTTTAACAAATTTGACAGAGCATAACAATTAGAAAAAGGAGTTTTCTCCATGGCTGAACTTCACGCTATATACTGTTATATTCTTAGAAACATTGGGGGCAGGTTCACAAATGTTCCTCTAAATATCACTTTATATGCCATGATAAGGGTGAAAAAGTATAAAATAGGGAATTTGAAAATCAAAAGTTCTTGATTTTTTTTTTTGCCATGATACAATTGCCTTTAAATTATATGGATGCTGTCTCTTCAGCTGCTGTAGAAAAAAGTGAACTAGAAGGTGTCCAGTGTTCCTATGTTCTGCCTTTGTTTTTGTTTTTAATCTAAGCCATTTGTTTGCATTCTGCATTTGATATGCACTAATAGGTTTATGATCTAGATGATTTAAAATTCTCAAAATCCTACATAAGTCCTAATCTTGATAAAATTTATTCTCCATAAATGCTTTCACTTCCATTAAAATTTTTATGACATAGGTTCATCACTTTGTATCTTTTCTTCAAATTAAAATCATTGTGAAAAGAAAACATTTGAAAAATGAAAAGTGTAAGCAGCCTAAGTTACAGCAAAGGATGTCTCTGTTTAACATTTAATAGTTCAGCCTAATTCTACTTTCTAAATGTATTCATGTTTCATATTCTTGAGTAATATGGGCTTCCCTGGTGGCTCAGATGGTAAAGAATCCACATTCAGTACAGGAGACCTGAGTTCATTCCCTGGGTTGGGAAGATCCCTTGGAGAAGAAAATGGCAAGAGTATTCTTGCCTCTAGAATTCCTTGTACAGAGGAGCCTGGTGGGTTACAGTCTATGGAGTTGCAAAGAGTTGGACATGCCTGAGTCTTTCATTCATTCATGCTTAAGGAGTACAATGGTACAAAACAAAACAGTGTATTTTTATACCGAAAGAAAAACAATAAAATCTAAATCATCTGATGCCTCTGAGATTATAATGAAGGCATTTATTTAAAGAAGTTTTTCTTCTTTTCAGAAATAGTAACTCTTTTAAGAGAATTAGAAAGGAATCAAGAACACCTAATGAATATGCAGAGTCATTTTAATGACAGTTTAATATGTTTAAAAGTGAAAGGCAAGTTTTAGAGCATTTCTGTACGTAAAGCCTATTCAGTTTAAAAAAAAAATTCACACAAATCTCAGAACAAAGATATTTGGAGAGACTCTAAAACTTATAAATTATCAAATTAGTTTTAGATAGTTTTGTGTATCATTGAGATTCTTCATGGCAGAAACTGAGCAAACTAGTGGCTTATAACTCTTTGCAAAAACAGCATATTATCACATGAATTTCTTCTGATCAAGGGATAATAAACTTTTAATCAAAATGTGCACCTGATGCAATGATAGGATGCCATTTAAAATTTTATTAATGGAAGAAAAGGAAAGGTGAAAGAAGACTATTAAGGTAAATGATAGTAAAGAATGACAATGGTAACGATAGTAAACCATGACAATGGTGAGTTTAAAATGGCCTTTAGAAACGAGCCTCCAAGACTTTTCTCTCTCTTTCTTGTAAGGTAAATGGCAGTCCAAAAAATTTAGTTTAATCTGATTTTCGATTAATCCCATATTTTAAATCAAACTTAATGATAACTTTGTTGTTTGGCTATCATATCTGAACACTCATCTGGATTATTGTTCAATTATGGGCAACATCCATTTCCCACAGGAAAATGGGGAAGACTGCCCTTCAAAATGCTATTCCTCCTGTAATGAAGACACACAAATGATTGGATACAAAATAACCTTCTACTTGAAGTTTCCCCTGTACACAGGCAGAAACAGGAAACCCCCATTTTCAGTGAACAGCTCCTGAAGAAGTTAAAGTTGTGTGATAAGAGGATAAGGAGTTGATTCAAATTCCTTAAAAAAAAAAAAGAAAATCCTTTACATATAAGCATAGTGTTTTAAAAATACTAAAAAATGCTGTACATATGATAAGATGATAGTGCTTATGTACAGTAAAACGATAACAGTATGGCATGTAATTAAGTCACAAGTAGGAAATCAGTTTAGTAAACCTACGCTGAGCCACACTGATGCTCAAGCACTAAACTTAACAAATACTTAATGAAGAAAACAAAAAGACATTTTTCCTCTCTAGAAGCATAAATGTGCTCTGGTTTAATGCATAGAAAATTATAATGTAAAATAAAACAGAAATGTATACAATATCTTGCTCTTGATATTGTCTGGGAGTGATTAGATTCAGAAATTTGGATATTCCAAATCTAGAAAATTGAGAAAACTACCCTAAAGTTAAATATTTAAGCAATCAAAAAAAGTTTTTATCAGTTCTATCACATAGCTACAGAAGATCATTAATCCCTGATATTCTCAGAAAACTATGAGACCTAATTTGGATATCACCAGCTTTTCTTATGCATCCTTATGAATTGAGAGGTTAATCAATTCTGGTTTTTTAATTAATTTATTTTTTATTGAAGGATAATCGCTTTACAGAATTTTGCTGTTTTCTGTCAAACCTCAACATGAGTCAGCCATAGGTATACATATATTCCCTCCTTTTTGAAACTCTTTCCCATCTCTCACCCCATCCCACCCCTCTAGGTTGATACGGAGCCCCTGTTTGAGTTTTCTGAGCCATACAGCAAATTCCTGTTGGCTATTTTATATATGGCAATGCAAGTTTCCATGTTACACTTTCCATACATCTCACCCTCTCCCCTACCTGCCCCATGTCCATAAGTCTGTTCTCTATGGCTGTTTCTCCATCTTTGTCCTGTAAATAAATTCTTCAGTACCATTTTTCTAGATTTCATATATATGCATTAGAATACAGTATTTATCTTTTCTTTCTGACTCACTTTACTCTGTATAATAGATTCTAGATTCATTCACCTCATTAGAACTGGCTCAAATGTGTTCCTTTTTATGGTTGAGTAATATTCCATTGTGTATATGTACTACTTCTTTATCCATTCATCTATTGATGGACATCTAGGTTGCTTCCATGTTCTAGCTATTGTAAATAGTGCTGCAATGAACAATGGGATACATGTGTCTTTTTTCAATTCTGGTTTCCTCAGGGTATATGCCTAGGAGTGGGATTGCTGGGTCATATGGTGGGTTTTATTCCTAGTTTTTAAAGAAATCTCCATACCATCTTCCACAGTGGCTATTACCAGTTTACATTCCCACCAACAATTCAAGAGCATTCCCTTTTCTCTCCAGCATTTATTGTTTGTAGACTTTTTGAGGATGGCCATTCTGACTGGTGTGAGGTGATATCTCATTGCGGATTTTGTTTGCATTTCTCTAATAATGAGTGAGGCTGGGCATCTTTTCATGTGTTTCTTAACCATCTGTATGTCTTCTTTGGAAAAATGCCTGTTTTAGGTCTTTTTCCCACTCTTTGATTGGGTTGTTTGTTTTTCTAGTATTGAGTAGCATGAGCTGCTTGTATATTTTGGAAATTGATCCTTTGTCATTTGTTTCATTTGCTATTATTTTCTCCCATCCTGAGAGTTGTCTTTTCATCTTGCTTATAGTTTCCTTTGCTGGGCAAAAGCTTTTAAGTTTAACCAGGTCCCACTTGTTTACTTTTGTTTTTATTTCCATTACTCTAGGAGGTGGGTCATAGATTGAGTCTTCTGCCTGTGTTGTCCTTTAAGAGTTTTATAGTTTCTGGCCTTACATTTAGGTATTTAATCCATTTTGAGTTTATCTTTGTGTGTGGTGATAGGAAGTGTTCTAATTTCATTCTTTTACATGTAGCTGTCAAGTTTTCCTAGCACTACTTATTGCAGAGGCTATCTTTGCCCCATTGTATATTCTTGCCTCCTTTGTCAAAAATAAGGTACCCATAGGTGCATGGATGTATTTTTGGGTTTTCTATCTTGTTCCATTGATCTATATTTCTGTTTTTGTGCCAGTACCATACTGGCTTGATGACTGTAGCTTTGTAGAATAATCTGAAGTCAGGAAGCTTGATTCCTCCAGCTCCATTCTTCTTTCTCAAGACTGCTTTCACTATTTAAGGTCTTTTGTGTTTCCATATGAATTGTGAATTTTTTTGTTCTAGTTCTGTGAAAAATGCCATTGGTAATTTGATAGGGATCACATTGAATCTATAGACTGTGTTTAGTAGTATAGTCATTTTGACAATATTGATTCTTCCAACCCAGGAAAAGGGAGTATATCTCCATCTGTTTATGTTATCCTTGATTTCTTTCATTAGTGTCTTATAATTTTCTGTGTACAGTTCATCTCCTTAGGTAAGTTTATTCCTAGATACTTAATTCTTTTTATTGCAATAACCAATAGGATTCATTCCTTAATTTCTCTTTCTGATTTTTCATTGTTTGTATATAGAAATGCAAATGATTTCTGTGTATTGATTTTGCATCCTGCAACTTAGCTAAATTCACTGATTAGCTCTAGTAATTTTCTGATACTACCTTTAGGGTTTTCTATATACAGTATCATGTCATCTGCAAACAGTGGAAGCTTTACCTCTTATTTTCTGATCTAGATTACTTTTATTTCTTTTTCTTCTCTGATTGCTCTAGCTGAGACTTCCAGAACTAGATTGAATAATAGTGGTGAAAGTGGATACCCTTATCTTGTTCCTGAGCTTAGGGGGGATGCTTTCAGTTTTTCACCATTGAGATTAATGTTTGCTGTAGGCTTATCATATATTGCCTTTACTATGTTGAGGTAGGTTCTTTCTATGCCCCTTTTTTCAAGAGTTTTTATGATAAATGGGTGCTGAATTTTGTCAAAGGCTTTTTCTGCATCTATTGAGACAATCATATGGTTTTTAATCTTTCAATTTGTTAATATGGTGTATCACATTGATTGATTTGTGTATATTGAAGAATCCTTGCATTCCTGGAATAAACCCAGCTTGATCATGGTGTGTGAGCTTTTTGATGTGTTGCTGAATTCTGTTTGCCAATATTTTGTTGAGGATTTTTGCATCTATGTTTATCAGTGATATTGGCCTGTAGTTTTCTTTTTGTGTGTTGTCTTTTCTGGTTTTGGTATCAGGGTGATGGTGGTCTTATACAATGAGTTTGGAAGTGTTGCTTCCTCTGCAGTTTTCTGAAAGAGTTTTAGAAGGATAGGCATTAGCTCTTCTCTCAATGTTTGATAGAATTCTCCTGTGAAGCCATCTGCTCCTGGGCTTTTGTTTTTTGGGAGATTTTTGATGACAGCTTCAACTTCAGTGCTTGCAATTGAGTTGTTCATAATTTCTATTTCTTCCTGGTTCAGTATTGGAAGATTGAAATTTTCTGAGAATCTGTCCATTTCTTCCAGGTTATCCATTTTATTGCCATATAGTTGTTCATAATAGTCTCTTATAATCCTTTGTATTTTTGCATTGCCTGTTGTAACCCCTCCTTTTTCATTTCTAATTTTGTTGATTTGATTCTTCTCTCTTTTTTTCTTGATGAGTCTGGCTAAAGGTTTGTCAATTTTATCTCTTCTAAGAAACAGTTTTTAGTTTTATTAATCTTTACTATGGTTTCTTTCATTTTGTTTTCATTTATTTCTTCTCAGATCTTTATGATTTATTTCCTTCTACTAATTTTGGGTTGGTTTTTTTTGTTGTTCTTGTTGTTTTTCTTCTTTTCCAGTTGTTTTAGGTGTAAAATTAGGTTGTCTACTTGATGTTTTTCTTGTCTCTTTTGGCGGGATTGTATTGCTATAAACTTCCCTCTGAGAACTGCTTTTGTTGCATCCCATAGGTTTTGAGTTGTCGTGTTTTCATGGTCATTTGTTTCTAGAAATTTATTGATTTTTTCAGTAACCTGTTGGTTATTTAGAAATGTATTGTTTAATATCCATGTGTTTGTGTTTCTTACACTTTTTTTTCCCCCTTGGAATTGATATCTAGTCTCATAGCATTGTGGTTGGAGAAGATGCTTGATATGATTTCAATTTTCTTAAATTTACTGAGGTTTGATTTGTGACCCAAGATGTTGTCTATCTTGGAGAATGTTTCATGCACACTCTGCATTTGGATGGAATGTCCTGAAGATATCAATGAGATCTATCACATCTAATATATCATTTAAGACTTGCATTTCCTCATTAATTTTATGTTTGAATGATCTGTCCATTGGTGTGAGTGGGATGTTAAAATCTCCTTCTATTATTGTGTTACTGTTGATTTCTCTTTTTATATCTGTGAGTGTTTGTCTTATGAACTGAGGTACACCTATGTTGGGTGAAAAGATATTTACAGTTCTGTCTTCCTCTTGGATTGATCTCTTGGTCATTATGTAGTATCCTTCCTTTTAATATTCTTTCTTTGTTTTTAATCTTTGTTAGTGTGATTAGTATGTGTCTTGGCGTCTTTCTCCTTGGGTTTATCCTGTATGGACTCTGTACTTCTTGAACTTGATTCACTATTTCCTTTTCCATGTTTGGGAAATTTTCAACTATAATCTCTTCAAAAATTTTCTCTGAGACTATCCTCAGTTCTTGTCATTCTTTTTACTTTATTCTGCTCTTCAGAAGTTATTTCTACCATTTTATCTTCCACCTCACTGATTCATTTTTCTGCTTCAGGTGTTCTGCTATTGATTTCTTCTAGAGTATTTTTAATTTCAGTAATTATGTTGTTTGTGTCTGTATATTTTTTCTTTAATTCTTCTAGGTCTTTGTTAATTGATTCTTGCATTTTCTCCATTTTGCTTTCAAAGCTTTTGATCATCTTTACTATCATTATTTGAATCCTTTTTCAGGTAGTATGCCTCTTTCCTATTCATTTATTTGGACTTCTATGTTTCTAGTTTGTTCCTTCGTTTGCGCAGTATTTCTCTGCTTTTTCTTTTCTTTTTAACTTACTGTGTTTGAGATCTCCTTTTCTCAAGCTTCAAGGAAAGTTGAATTCTTTCCTTGAAGAAGTTTGAATTTTTTCTTCCTTTTGGTTTCTGCCATCCTAAAGTTGGTCCAGTAGTTTGTGTGAGATTTGCATAGGGTATGATTTGTGCTGAGTTTTTGTTCATTTGTTTTCCCTCTGATGGGCAAGGCTGAGTGAGGTTATAATACTGTCTGCTGATGACTGAGTTTGTATTTTTGTTTTCTTTGTTGTTTAGATGAGGCGTCCTGCACAGGGTGCTATTGGTGGTTGGGTGATGCTGGGTCTTGTATTCAAGTGCATTCTTTGTGTGAGTTCTCACTGTTTGATACTCCCTATGGTTAGTTCTCTGGTAGTCTAGGATCTTGGAGTCAGTGCTCCCACTCCAAAGAATCAGGGCTTGGTCTCTTAGCTTCATGCTCTCATTTCTCAGCCTTTGCGGTCTGTTTCATGATGCTGATATAGCTACCTTCACCAATGCTAACCACGCAGATTCCTCTCAGTCAATTCTTGATTCCTATCCTTAACCAATCCCCTTCCACTCATCCAATCTCCATCCATAAAAAAAAAAAGAAACAAAAAGAAAAGAAAGCTTTAAACCTCAAAAGAAAATAGAACTCTCCCTCTTCTGTTCCTTCTTTCCTACCTCTTATTTATCAATATCTATCTATACAGAGCCTATAAAACTGTCTGTAGCTTTTTGGCATATAAGTGCCTGAAGACAATACAATCCCCTCTGCTTTTTATGGCCAGAATATAAGGAAGGATTAAGCTTCCTTAGCTTGCTTTTTCAGTGAAAACTTCTTTGCTTTTTACACACTTTGAGTAGAGCATTAAGCTAACTGCTGGAAAGGAGAGCTTGATCCACATCTTCCAGGTGTTCAGCTATGGTTGGGGAAATAGTAATAGCAGGACTACTTTAGGATATAATCAGGAATACATTCACAAACCAAGTTTAAGCCTTTAATTTTTCTTTTTACTCCTTTTTTCTCTTTTCAACTGCCTAAGAAAACAAAACTGGAAGTTTCCTGAAGTATTCTTCTGCAACCAAGTTTTACCTCCTGAGATTGACCTTCAGTTACCCTTTTCCCCTGTTACAGAAACTATCTATGGGTTGACTCATTGCCAGTTCCTCCTTCCTCCTCCCTGACTCCTTTTCTTTTCTCATCAACCTCTGCAATCCAGAGGGAAACAAAGTAAAACAAATAGGATATTTTACTTTTGCTTGGTTATTCCCCTTGCAGGATGAGGGGGCAGACTCTGACCTGCCTTCTGTCCTAATTTATGTGGGTAACTCTACTTTCATGTCCTTTTCTGCAAGGCACAATGATGTGTCACACTACTTTATCCTTCAGGCAAAAGCTGTAACTCAATTCTCTGTGTATGAAAAAGACAAAAATGAGACAATAATATTTTATTTTTGTGCAGACCAATAGATGTTTGCTTCAACAGAGTGTACTGTGCAACCAACAGCCTAAGGAAGACTTACAAATATTGTATTTCAAAATATGCATTTGAACCTACAAATATGTAATTGTACCCATTTTTGTGAGCCCTAAGACAGTCACTGGTTTTACAAAGATAATGAGTCTTGTCTCATAGCAATCACAATTAGGAAACTACTAAAAAATATATATCATGAGCCTTAAAATAAGATTATTTTCAATCATCAAAAATACTTTTTGAGGGATTTTTAATGTTATTGGCATATTTTCAGAATATATGATTGAGAGGCAGAAAATAGGATACAAATATAGAGAAGGATATAAAGTAATTTTTGTTACTTAACTATAAGAGCTCAGGAATCATAGTTCCTGCTTTCAAATCCCAAACTCTACTTCCTGCTATTCTGCCACTTTGGGTAAGTTACTTTTTATTTCTCAGTCACACTTTTTTTATCTGAAAAATTAGGGGAAATAAGAATACAAACCTCAGGATTTGTAATAGTGTGTATATATTGAATGGGATATAGCAGGATGCTTGGCACATAGTAAATTCTCCGTAAACAATTATTGACATTGGAGTGGTCATGATCATGGAATCCTCAGGGAGATTTAATTTTCAGACGTGTGACTTGTAGAAAATCCATTGAATTCTGATATAAATAGCAGATGAGATTGTTGGAACTGTGTACAAAATCATAAACAATATATTTCTGTTTTTGTTTTATTTTCAGAGAAAATAATAGTCTTTACAAAGAATCTGGTATAGTATATTAATTCATGTTTACCTGGGAAATCACTAAAGAATGGCTGTTTACTGTTGAGTTAGCAGAGGATTATCTAAAGACTATTTCATTTTTAATGAAAATCCTGAATCTTTCCCACTGAGTCTTGAAGAGCCCTTCTGTGGATAGACAGGCTTTGTTTTGTTCTAGAGTACACTAAGTAAAATCTCAAAAGGGGAACTGTGTAAATAGTGTAAAATTCAGTATACTCAAAGACCGAACAAATTCCTCCAACTTGTGTTTAATAAATAAAGCATCCAGTCACTAAAATCTCCTGAGTTGACATTGATTCTTTCCTTTATTGCCCTGAAATAGAGGGAAAATAAACATCTTGTGATTGATCCTTAAACAATTTCTCCACCACACTTTTTTTTTTTCCACCTCAGTAGTTCCTTTCCCATTTCCCATCCTCTTTCAACATGAGCAGGAATCTCTTCATATATATATATATATATATATATATATATATATATATATATATATATATTTATATTTTTCCCCCTAGAATTGCTTTTGGAGTCATTTTCAATTCATTGATACAGAAACAGGAAATTTCTCTCTTGCTCTCACCTAAATAAATTTGTTCAACACTCAATTCCTTGATGGGGAAGAGACATCATGTCTAAGCTTCACCTTTTATTTGTGGGCAAAAGCTAGGCACTATAATCAAAGTTTCTCTCTTTCTCAGAAAAAATTGAATGCTCCTATTATTTGCTTAAAAATAACAGCCAAAAGAGCACAAGCTCCCTACCATCTCTCTGCCCCAAATATTTTCCCCTTGATTCTTCTCTCCATGTGCAGCCTTAAGTTCTTTCAATGGAACAGCTACAAATGCTCACAACAGAGCCAATTAAGGCACTTTGAAGTATAGCACAAGAAAGGGTATATTGCAGTTACTCAGACATCACAGTCTCAAAAATATACCTGATTTATGTCTTCTAGCAAGAGCAATTTACACTAAAAAGAGTGTTATTCTATATACTGAATATCACAATTCTATACCACCAGTGTCATATATTACCATAGTAGAGGAAATGTGACTTCCTGGGAGGTTGAAGAGTATCAGTAATTGTCCACTCAAGGCCTCTTCTTTTGGCCATTAGCAGTGTGGAAATGATTTCTATGGAAAGGTTACTTTTAGAGATTATTTTGATAATACAATTTTTTTAAAGATCACAACTATTGAAAAACAGAAGTTAGTATGAATATGGAATTTGTGAATGGCTCTGGAAAGAATACCCGGCCTTTTACTTTCTGTCATGAGCCACTATTTGATGATTTATCTTTCTCTTCCTAGACATGTTTGTTACCTATTGCTAAGTAACAATATTAAAACATTGTCAGCTTAAGACAGTACAGTTTAGTACCTCACAGTTTTTGTGGGGCAGATATCCAGGCAAGACTTAACTGGATCCTTTGCTTAGAATATTATATTAAAATACAAATCAAGGTGTCAGACAGGGTTGTGGCCTCATCTCAGGCTTGACTAGGAAAAAATCCTCTTTAAAACTCATTCAGGCTATTGGTAGAATTCAGTTCCTCATGGTTGTAGAACTGAGAGCTTCAGTTTATTTTTCTTGGCTATCTATCTACCAGAGGACACTCTCAGCTCCCAGACACTTCCTACAGTCCTCACTATGGAATTCTCCACAACAGGTGCTTATCTTCTCAAAGTCAGAAGGAAAAGGACACTCAGCAAGGCAAGTGCCATAATCTTACTGAATATAATCTCATAATCATGTGTACATAATCACATATGTTCCATCAATTCCCCCATTTTATTGGTTATAAGCAAGTCATAGTTCCTGCATAAACTCAAGGTAAGAGTATTATGGTGGACAACTTAAACCTCTGTTGGACATACCAGGGAAATACTTTATAACTTTTAATAAGATGCATACCTGAACTTGGTGAAACAAGTTAACAGGCCTAGAGTAGTTAATTCCTAGAGATTTTAACGGAGTAGAAAGCAATATTGTTCTGAACTAGGTTCTTCTTTTGAAAACAGTTTTTATCCTCAATGTATAGGAATTTAGAAGTATATTTGGTACTTTCCTGGTGGTCCAGTGGCTAAGAATCTAGGCTTCCAATTTAGGGGACATGTTCGATTCCTGGTTAGGGAACTAGATCTCATATGCTGCAACTAAATATCATGCATGTTGCAACTAAGATCCAGAGCAGTCAAATAAATAAATGATCAGTCAATTCAGTCGCTCAGTTGTGTCCGACTTTTTGCGACCCCATGAATTGCAGCACGCCAGGCCTCCCTATCCATCACCAACTCCTGGAGTTCACTCAGACTCACATCCATCGAGTCAGTGATGCCATCCAGCCATCTCATTCTCTGTCGTCCCCTTCTCCCCCTGCCCCCAATCCCTCCCAGCATCAGAGTCTTTTCCAATGAATCAACTCTTCGCATGAGGTGGCCAAAGTACTGGAGTTTCAGCTTTAGCATCATTTCTTCTGAAGAAATCCCAGGGCTGATCTCCGTCAGAATGGACTGGTTGGATCTCCTTGCAGTCCAAGGGACTCTCAAGAGTCTTCTCCAACACCACAATTCAAAAGCATCAATTCTTCGGCCCACAGCCTTCTTCACAGTCCAACTCTCACATCCATACATGACTACTGCAAAAACCATGGCCTTGACTAGACGGACCTTAGTCGGCAAAGTAATGCCTCTGCTTTCGAATATGCTATCTAGGTTGATCATAACTTTTCTTCCAAGGAGTAAGCATCTTTTAATTTCATGGCTGCAGTCACCATCTTCAGTGATTTTGGAGCCCCCAAAAATAAAGTCTGACACTGTTTCCACTGTTTCCCCATCTATTTCCCATGAAGTGATGAGATAAGATGCCATGATCTTCGTTTTCTGAATGTTGAGCTTTAAGCCAACTTTTTCACTCTCCTCTTTCACTTTCATCAAGAGGCTTTTTAGTTTCTCTTCACTTTCTGCCATAAGGGTGGTGTCATCTACGTATCCGAGGTTATTGATATTTCTCCTGGCAGTCTTGATTCTAGCTTGTGTTTCTTCCAGTCCAGTGTTTTCCATGATGTACTGTGCATAGAAGTTAAATAAGCAGGGTGACAATATACAGGCGTGACGTACTCCTTTTCCTATTTGGAATCAGTTTGCTGTTCCATGTCCAGTTCTAACTGTTGCTTCCTGACCTGCATACAGGATTCTCAAGAGGGAGGTCAGGTGGTCTGGTATTCCCATCTCTCTCAGAATTTTCCACAGTTTATTGTGATCCACACAGTCAAAGGCTTTGTCATAGTCAATAAAGCAGAAATAGATGTTTTTCTGGAACTCTCTTGGTTTTTCCATGTTCCAGTGGATGTTGGCAATTTGATCTCTGGTTCCTCTGCCTTTTCTAAAACCAGCTTGAACATCAGTAAGTTCATGGTTCACATATTATTGAAGCCTGGCTTGGAGAATTTTGAGCATTACTTTACTAGCATGTGAGACGAGTGCAATTGTGCAGTAGTTTGAGCATTCTTTGGCATTGCCTTTCTTTGGGATTGGAATGAAAACTGACCTTTTCCAGTCCTGTGGCCACTGCTGAGTTTTTCAAATTTGCTGGCATATTGAGGGCAGCACTTTCACAGCATCATCTTTCAGAATTTGAAATAGCTGAACTGAAATTCCATCACCTCCACTAGCTTTGTTCATAGTGATGATTTCTAAGGCCCACCTGACTTCACATTCCAGGATGTCTGGCTCTAGAGGAGTGATCACACCATCATGATTATCTGTGATTATTGTGAAGATCTTTTTTGTATAGTTCTTCTGTGTATTCTTGCCACCTCTTCTTAATATCTTCTGCTTCTGTTAGGTCCAGACCATTTCTGTCCTTTATCGAGCCCATCTTTGCATGAAATGTTCCCTTGGTATCTCTAATTTTCTTGAAGAGATCTCTAGTCTTTCCCATTCTGTTCTTTTCCTCTATTTCTTTGCATTGATCGCTGAAGAAGGTTTTCTTATCTCTTCTTGCTATTCTCTGGAACTCTGCATTCAAATGTTTATATCTTTCCTTTTCTCCTTTGCTTTTCGCCTCTCTTCTTTTCACAGCTATTTGTAAGGCCTCCCCAGACAGCCATTTTGCTTTTTTGCATTTCTTTTCCATGGGGATGGTCTTTTTTTCTTTTTAATTTTTATTTTTACTTTATTTTAATTACAATACTGTATTGGTTTTGCCATACATTGACATGAATCCACCACAGGTGTACATGCCTTGATCCCTGTCTCCTGTACAATGTCATGAACCTCGTTCCATAGTGCATCAGGCACTCTATCAGATTTAGGCCCTTAAATCTATTTCTCACTTCCACTGGATGATCATAAGGGATTTGATTTAGGTCATAGCTGAATGGTCTAGCGGTTTTCCCTACTTTCTTCAATTTAAGTCTGAATTTGGTAATAAGAAGTTCATGATCTGAGCCACAGTCAACTCCTGGTCTAGTTTTTATTGGCTGTATAGAGCTTCTCCATCTTTGGCTGCAAAGAATATAATCAGTCTGATTTCGGTGTTGACCATCTGGTGATGTCCATGTGTAGAGTCTTCTCTTGAGTTGTTGGAAGAGGGTGTTTGCTATGATCAGTGCATTTTCTTGGCAAAACTCTATTAGTCTTTGCCCTGCTTCATTCTGCATTCCAAGGCCAAATTTGCCTGTTACTCCAGGTGTTTCTTGACGTCCTACTTTTGCATTCCAGTCCCCTATAATGAAAAGGACATCTTTTTTAGGTGTTAGTTCTAAAAGGTCTCGTAGGTCTTCATAGAACCGTTCAACTTCAGCTTCTTCAGCATTACTGGTTGGGGCATAGACTTGGATTACCATGATATTGAATGGTTTGCCTTGGAGACGAACAGAGATCATTCTGTCATTTTTGAGATTGCATCCAAGTACTGCATTTCGGACTCTTTTGTTGACCATGATGGCTACTCCATTTCTTCTGAGGGATTTAAATAAATATTAAAACACACAAAAAGTTAACTTGATTCTGTAGCTAATCAAAACCAGATTTACTTTAAATATTAAGGTGGCCTAAATATAATAACTAATTTTCAATTGTTTTGACCTATAGCATAATTTTATATAGATCAACCTGAAACATCCTACATATTTTGTTGTCTACATTCCAGGGAAAATCCCTGGAAATAATACTATTATGGAATTATATACACTGAATAAATAAAGAAAGTGAAGTTCACCGGGATTATGTGACCAGCCTAAATTTGTGGTAGTAAACAGCTAAGTAAGGGATTAAATCAGTAGAGAAATACAAGTCTGTTATTCAAAGCCTATACTTTTAATCAGCTTTCAAAGGCTTATTTTTAAAAATTAATTGACTGAATAATAATTATTTCTATCAGGCACTTTTTGGCTAAGATGAAGGTATGTTGTTAGATTTTGTAACAAGCATTGAAGAAAGAGTAGAAATAGCGAATAAAAACAATGTTCCTTTCTGAGTCTGCTCCTAATCTAGTTGTGTTTAATCTTTAGGTGCTTTTGATACTTTTAAGTTTGCTTTTTGTCTTTGGCGTTTTGCTGTTTCACTATGATGTGCTTAAATGTGGATATAGATTTTATTTATATTGTTTAGTATACATTTTGCCTATCTGTGAAATCATGTCTTTAACAGTTTTAGAAAATTAATAGCTATCCTCTTTGCAAATATGTTATTTCTTCCAGTCTCTCTATTCTTTTTGTGTCGAGTCTGATAGTATGCATGATGTTTGTTCTCACCCAACCCATTATATTCTTAAACTCAGATTTATAGATTACCATACCTTGCTTCATTCTCTGTGCTAAAAATCAAATAATTTCTTTATGTCATGCTTCTGATGTATTAGTTTTCTTTTTGCTGTTGTTACTTTTAAGAGCAGTTTTAGTTTTATAGCAAAACTAAGAGGAAAGTACAGAGATTTTTTTTTTAAATACTCCCTGCCCCAAAACATGCATAGCTTCCCCCAATATCAGTATCCCCTGTCACAGAAGTATTGAATACATTTTTTGTAACTAATGAAACTACATTGACACATCATTATCACCCAAAGAACAGAATTTACATTAGGGTTCACACTTGGTGTTGCACATTTTATGGATTTGAACAAATGTATAAAGATATGAACCCGCCAGTATAGTATGCAGAGTAGTTTCACTGCGCTGAAAGTGTTCTGTGTTCTGCCTATTTGTCTCTGCCTTTCCCCTAACTCTGAACAGCCACTGATCTTTTATTGTCTCCATAGTTTTACCTTTTCCAGAACATTATATAGTTGAATCATACATTTTACAGCCTTTTCAAATGGCTGCTTTCTCTTAGCAATATGCATTTAAGTTTCCTCCATGTCTTGTTTGTGATGTCCTAACTCATTTCTTTTCAGTGTTGAATCATATTCCATTGCCTGGATGTACCACAGTTTACTGATTCCTGCACCTACTGTAGGGTGTCTTGGTTGCTTCCAAGTTTTGCCATTGTGAATCAAGCTGTTATAAACGTTCATGTGCAGGATTTATGTGAACATACATTTTTAATTCCCTTGTGTAAATACCAAAGAGCGTAAATGCTAGATTGCATGCTAAGAGTATGTTTAGTTTTGAAAGAAACTGCCAAACTGCCTTCCAAAGTGGCTGTGTTATTCTGCATTCATTCCAACTAGCAATTAATGCGAGTTCCTGTGGCTCCACATGCTCACTATCATTTATTGTTGTCAGTATTCTGGATTTTGGCTCTTCTAAAAGGTGTATAGTGGAGTCTCATTGTGTTGACTTGCCTTTCTCTGATGACATACAATGTAGAATGTCATTCATATGCTTATTTTCCATTTGTATATCCTTAGTGAGATTTCTGTTCAGGTCTTTGGCCTTTTTTTTCCTTCTTTTCTTCTTTATTTGAGCTATTTTTTAATTACTGATTTTTAAGAGTTATTTTTATATTTTGTATAACAGTTCTTCATCAGATGTGTCTTTGCAAATATTTTCCCCCAGTCTATGACTTGTTTTCTTGTCCTCTTGGCATTGTCTTTCACAAAAGCTTTTTTGTTTTAATAAAGTCCAATTTATTAATTATTTATTCAATGGATTGTGCCTTTGGTATTGTATCTAAAAAGTCATTACCATGCCCAAGTTCATCTATACTTTCTCCTATGTTATTTTCTAGGAGAGTTACAGTTTTTTATTTTACACTTAGATCTATGATTCACTTTGAATGAATTTTTTTGAAAGATGTAAGTCCGTGCCTAGATTCTTTTTTTTTCCCTAATGTAGATGTCTACATGTTCAAGCACCAATTGTTGAAGAGATTATCTTTGATCTACTGTATTCCCTTTCTCCTTTGTCAAGGGTCAGTTGAGTCTCTTCATTCTCTACTCTTAATTCTCTCTTCAGTTATATGTAGTAGCATGGCTAATCCATTCTTTGGGTTTTTAAACACACACACACACACACACACACACACACATATATATATATATATATATATTATTTACTTTACAATATTGTATTGGTTTTGTCACACATCAACATGAATCCGCCATGGGTGTACACATGTTCCCAATCCCAAACCCCGCACCCACCTCTCCCTCCACAGACTGATTCTTGATGTTTGGCTTTGAACAAGCATAAAACTTCCTTATATTTTGCTCTTTTCATATGTCAAATAGGAATATAAAAATTGTTTCCATCTCAGACAGTAGATGGATAGTTTAATCATTTAATATATTTAAAGCTGCTTGTAAATAGTTCCTGGTCTATTGTAAGTGATACAGGTACTATAATTCCAGCGCCTAAAGTCCTTGACAATCTAAATCTGCTATTTGCTATTCTATGCATTCTTATGCTGCCTATGGGGTCGCACAGAGTCGGACACGACTGGTGACACAGCAGCACGGCAGCATGCATTCCTAGGGAGAATTTTTTTTTCCAGAAAAGATACAGATTTTCTTCTTCATATCTCGGAACACATTAACCTCAATCCTCAGTTCTGTATAATTAAAATTATTTGTTTCAGCACCTCCATTTCCCTACTGCTGCTGCTGCTGCTGCTACTAAGTTATTTCAGTCATGTCTGACTCTGTGCGATTCCATAGACAGCAGCCCACCAGGCTCCCCTGTCCCTGGGATTCTCCAGGCAAGAACACTGGAGTGGGTTGCCATTTCCTTCTCCAGTGCATGAAACTGAAAAGTGAAAGTGAAGTTGCTCAGTCGTATCTGATTCTTAGAGACACCATGGACTGCAGCCTACCAGGCTCCTCCGCCCATGGGATTTTTCAGGCAAGAGTACTGGACTGGGTTGTCATTGCCTTCTCCCCATTTCCCTGCTAAGGTAAGGTAAGGTAAGGTAAGGTAAGTCGCTCAGTCGGGTCCAACTCTTTGCGACCCCATGGACTGTAGCCTACCAGGCTCCTCCCTCCATGGGATTCTCCAGGCAAGAGTACTGGAGTGGGTTGCCATTTCCTTCTCCAGGGAATCGAACCCAGGTCTCCCGCATTTCAGGGAGACGCTTTGACCTCTGAGCCACCAGGGAAGCCCCTGCTACCTAAGTCTAAATGCCCATCACAGTGCTTGCACTGAAAGTCAATTATTTCATATTTGATTACAGCCCTTTCTTTTTACCTTTCAATATGTCTCCTTTTTTATTTTTTTTGAAGATATATTTTGTTGAAATACATGTTGATTTACAATGTTGTGTTAGTTTCTGTACCAAAGTGATTCAGTTATATATATATATGTAAATGTGTATACACACACACACATACACACATATTCTTTTACATTCTGGCTTATTACAAGATATTTAAATTAGTTCCCTGTGCTATACATTAGGACTTGTTGTTTATACATAATATCTGTAATGGTTTGTATCTGTAATCCCAAATTCCCAGTTCACCCCTTCCCCATCCTCTTCCCTCTTGACAACCACAAGTGTTCTCTGTATCTGTGAGTCTGTTTCTGTTTCATAGGTAAGTTTGTTTGTCTCAGATTTTAGATCCATATGTAATTGATATCATATGGTATTTGTCTTTCTGACTTACTTCACTTAATATGGTAATCTCTAATTCTATGTTGCTGCAGATGGTATTATTTCATTCTTCTTTATGGCTGAATAGTTTTCTATCATATGAATGTATCATCTCTTCTTTATCCATTAATTTATCAGTGGAATAAGTCTTCTTTCTTATTTAGATCCTGGAAATTTGATAAAGTGGGTTTTTGTAAGTTATTATATGGTGCTCAAGTAATTAAAATTATTTATTCTACCATAAAACTGCAAACAAAATCTCTAATCTTGTCATTACCAGTCATACAAACTATCACATAAAGTTACCAAAGAATTTTCAGTTGTTATAAATTTGCTTACTATCCAATTTAATTTGCTACAACACAACAAATTGGAGTATATTTCTTACATTTTTTATAATAAGAGAATAGGAAACGATGGTTTCAAATTGAGTACTGTTCAGAATTTTAGTTTAGATGTTACATATTTCATATGATTCAGAAGCTTTCTTCTGTTTTACTTTTTTTTTTTTCCTTTCAGTACATAGCTTGTCATTATATAATGGACTTCCCCAAATTAGTCTTTACTTATTTCATGAAAAATTCAACCAAATGGTAATTATTAAAGTGAAATCACATCTTTGTTTTAAAGACCATACCAAATTCCCAAACTTCCAGCTTTTTTTGA
Source organism: Capra hircus (assembly GCF_001704415.2). Taxonomy (NCBI): domain Eukaryota; kingdom Metazoa; phylum Chordata; class Mammalia; order Artiodactyla; family Bovidae; genus Capra; species Capra hircus. The sequence continues at coordinate 22,833,313 of NC_030835.1, forward strand.
GTGCATTTTTAAATTTTTTCTCAAAAATAGGCAATTCTCATAGTTATTTATAGGAAAAAAAAATTCTCCCGGAGGCTTAAAAATGGTTTCTAACTGCCAAGGACACAATAATTCATCTCAGAATGAAGTGGTAGAAATAATGACATGGAAGAGTAGAGTCCATCAGTCGTTAATAGCTTCTTGATCTAAACTTAGTCATCAGTCAGTATATAAGTAAACATTTTTATATTTGATACCTTTGGTTAATATTTTTCAGAGGGAAAGTGGCTTTTGGGTTTTTATGATGCTATAGATTTTCCAGAAGCCATTCACATATTCCACTGCAGTGGACCAAATTGCCTTTAAACATTTCTAGCCTTTATTGTGTCATCTGGCATTTTGGTTTTGTTCCCATCAAGTATTGTTATTTAGTGACAATATTATCTCAAAGCAGCATTTGTGATTGGAAATGCTGTAAAAATTGTATACCTTAAAATATGAAGATTACACCTATATATTTTTTAAAGTTACAAAAAATCTTCAGCCCTTTATCTTGTCTTCTCCTTTAACTTCATTATGCTCCTTCTATATTTTGAAGTTTAGTTGTGAATTACCTTGAATAGACTTCCTATAACATCCCTTAATGTACAGTTAATGTAGGACTAAAATTTTTTCAGTGTTTCAGGTCTCTACTAAAAGAACATAATTTGCTATACACTTGTTGACAAGAAAGCATCTGTATTTATGTTTAGAGACTCTGAAAATCCTAAAACCAGGAGGGGTAGAATATGAGGAGACTGGTCATACCAACTGGCATTCAAACTAGATGGCTCCTGTCCATTGCCAGCATCATTGGTCTGTTTGAAGAATATTTCCTTCTACAAAAAAATAATAAACTTAAAAAAAAAAGAGAGAAACTGGTTTTAGAACAATAGAGAAAAGACTTTAGATAACAAGGATAGTGATATCTAAACTTATATTTGTATGTCATAAAACAATGGCAAAAAAGAATTTATTTTTGATTGTTCTTAAATTTGAACTTACAAAAATACACAATGTATTATTTTATGAAAGTGTCATGGCACAGTAAAATAACTGACTTTGAAGATTACAAGTGCTTGTGTTAAGACTTTGTCATTGCTTTTGTGTCCTTAGAAATGTGTGTAAGCTTTCTGAAATATAATATTAATATGTGTAAAAAGGTGAACTCAGGATAGATTTGTTGTGAAAGTTAAGTAATACAGTGAAAGGCTTGATGCATTTTGCACACAATTTTCAATCAATAAATAATTCAAATAATTATTTGGAATTAGTGGCCGCTGAACAGCGAATTTAACAAGTGTATTAATTTCCAAATATTATTGAACATTGAAAAATAAAGAATAAAGATCTTATGATATAACTCATAATAGTATCTGAAATAGTCCTTATCTCTTGGTGGATATATCAAGGAATTAATAAATTACATGACCACTATTTATAAGATAGAACCTATTTCTTTCCTTCTATATATAGGTGTTTTAAAATGTATTGTTAAGTAGACAGTCTCTTGATTGATGCTCAGAGTTAACAATTAATTATTTCATAAATTTTGTACATTGTTCTAAAAAATTCTGTTGACTCTATGGAAGAGCATAATATTTTCTTAAATAAATTTCTTTCCCTCTCCTCTCCTATGGATTTAGCCAACTAGAGATTTTTTAAGTTTGAAAATGTTTGATTTGCAATTCTAGTGTTTATAAACATATGCAATTTTCTAAATAAATAAATGAATGCACTTTTCATTTGCTCAAATATTTGTTCATTTACTGTTTTTCTATTAAATGACTAATCCATGCCAGGCATTTTCCTGACTTCTGGGGAAGCAGAAGTGAAGACATGATCTTCAAAGACAGCATATGTCATTGATTTAGTCTAAAACCTTTCTAAACATTATATTGTTAAAGTGTTTCAAGAATGAAATGCAATCTATGAGCTAGATGTAAGTTACCACCTGCACCTAAGAATCAAATAGATTTGAATTAGAACCTTGTCTTTGCTTTTGATGTCTTTGAAATCTTAAATGATTTATAAATTGTCCTTATACTCAAGCTCATTATTTTGAAATAATTGGTCACACACACAGATGCCTACTCCTTAAAGGTGATAGGAGTATTGATATTTCTGCTATGATTTCTGAAGACTTATCATTCTATTAAATTTCCACAATTTGTTCCCCTCTGAACATAATACCAGTGGTAGGAAACAACCCCTGATGAGCAGTCAGACTCGGCAGCCATTCTCAATTTCCCTCAAATTATTTTTAAAAGTTTGTTTATTAGTAGTATTATTATTTTTTTCAACCAAGTCATTCAATTCCTAGAAAGTGTTTGTTTTCTATTGGAATTTTAATTTATGAGGCTTTGTAACCATGCATCATTGCAGAAACGATTATGAAAAGGTAAAGGCAAAGGTAATGATGCATTTTCACATTGTGTGTTTACATCTATTCGATTTTATTCTGGAACTCGCATAGGAAGATGTCCCCAAACATTTTGCATAAAAAGTTTAGATATGTAATTTGCTTTGTCCATTATTTCTGTCAACTTTAGTAATAACTACTGATGAGCCAGGAGTAGAAACAGTGACAGATTTTATTTCCTTGGGCTCCAAATCACTATGGGTGGTGACTGCAGCCACAATATTAAAAGATGCTTGCTCCTTGGAAGGAGAGCTATGACAAACCTAGACAATGTATTAAGAAACAGAGACATCATTTTGCTGACAAAGGTCCATATAGTCAAAGCTATGTTTTTTTTGCTAGTCATGTACAGATGTGAGAGCTGAACCATGAAGAAAGCTGAGCCCCAAATAACTGATGTTTCAAATTATGGTGATGGAGAAGACTCTTGAGAATCCCTTGGGCATCAAGGAAATCAAATCAATCAATCCTATAGGAAATCAACCATGAATATTCATTGGAAGGACTGATGCTGAAGCTGAAGCTCCAACACTTTGGCCACCAGATGCAAAGAGCTGACCCATTGGAAAAGACCTTTATGATGGAAATACTGAGGGCAGGAAGAAAAGGGAGTGACAGAAGATGAGATGGTTGGATGGCATCACCGACTCAATGAACATGAGTTTGAGGAAACTCCTGGAGATAGTAAAAGATGGGGTAGCTTTGCATGCTACAGTCCATGGGGTCACAAAAGTTGGACATTAGTTACTGACTGATCAACAACCACTGATGAGCCATACATTTATAGCCTAACAGGCACATAAGTACCTAATTAGTCCTATTTCTTCTTAGAACCAACATTACTTTCTTATTTGTAGTTTTAATAGCTTAATTTTACTGGTGTTACAGTTTGAAATGAACTTAGTCAAAGTAGCCTTTGACACCCAAAGATATCAGGCTTTGCTTCCACTGAATTTATTTTTTAAGTCCCTTATTATTTCAAGTTATAGCATAGCAACTTGATGACTTTATTCACATTTCAGAATGTGTGTAGTTTTGGTAGCTTATAATTTACTGGAACGAGGGCATAAGGAATTTGATTGTTGCTGAGGTGTTTGTAGTTTCCTAAAGAGGGTCTGGTTTTATCATATTGTTTTGACCTACTTTCATCTACTTCATGAGTGAGCATGTTTGTTTCAGAAAAAAAAAGAAAACATCTTTGACAATAACCATGAGAACAGATAGAATTCTAGGAGGACTCAAAATTCGTATTCTTGGTGGCATTTAATGTTCTTCAACTTGCCTATTACAAAGACATCTGGAGTCCATTTCAATAACAAATCATACTTCCTAAGTTGATTGCATTTAGCTTTAGCTCAATAGTCTATTAAAAATACATTATAGGATTTCCCTGGTGGTATATTGGATAGGAATCCATCTGCCAATGCAGGGAACATGGGTTCAACCACTGGTCCAGAAGATTCCACATGTCACAGAGCAGCTAAGTCAGTGTGCCACTGTTCCTGGAGCATTGTGTACCTAGAGCCCATGGTCTTAACAAGAGAAGCCGTCCCAGTGAGAAGCCTGAGCACCACAATGAAGAGTAGCCCTCACTCACCACAACTAGAGAAAGCATATGCAGCAGTGATGACCCAGTACAACCAAAAAGTAATTAATTGACACAAACATGTTATAGAGAAAGTAGCATAATTTCTTGGAAAAATTAGATTACAGATTTTAAAGGTCTTTAAGTATAATTACCTACAGGACTTATTGTATACTCTTAGCCTCTCTGCCTCTCTAAATCTAAAATGTATCTCTGAAACTTGTCAGACATGGACTTATTCTACAATGAAAAGATTCCTGAGTGGAGTAATAGCTTTATATATTGGACATGAGGTTTTTGGATGCTATGAGTATTTGGAGAAACAGATATAACAACAAATGTCACAAAGTCAAGAAAGCCAGTCAAGCAAGGGAAGTTGAGTTTTTTGAGCATGTGATGACAGTTGCTGCTGCTGCTGCTAAGTCACTTCAGTCGTGTCCGACTCTGTGTGACCCCAGAGATGGCAGCCCACCAGGTTCCCCCGTCCCTGGGATTCTCCAGGCAAGAACACTGGAGTGGGTTGCCGTTTCCTTCTCCAATGCATGAAAGTGAAAAGTGAAAGGGAAGTTGCTCAGTCGTGTCCGACTATTCGCGACCCCGTGGACTGCAGCCTACCAGGCACCCCCGTCCATGGGATTTTCCAGGCAAGAGTTCTGGAGTGGGGTGCCACTGCCTTCTCCGGTGATGACAGTTAATATGTGGCAATTTGTGCAAGCAGTTAACATTAACCAAGACACACAAATATAACCCTACACTGTATAATTAATATGCAGCAGGTGTGCACAATCATTGACATTATTGGTGCATGTAATATTAGCTATGAAGTAAACTGGGCAGTCAGCATAAGAGAAGTCTATAAGGTTCTGGCCATTAGGCTGTGATATTTCAAGAGTGAAATCCATGGAGTTCTAATAAGACAGATCCAGCAAAAGACCAGTACATTAAGCAGAGGATCCACCAAAGTACTCTGGCAATGAAGAATTCAACTTATTGAAATAAAGTAAAAAGTACTGCATTATCTTATGGGTAAACCAGAAGTCCAGTTACTAGAATTAGCCCAAAGTCAGAGCTGTACTATTAAGTTACAATGGATTCTGACTTTTCTGAGCATTGATTTTTTTTTTTAATTGCTTTTTCACTAAAGAAAGGACAAGTGTTGGGACATTAGATTGAACTCAACCATCAAGAAGCTGTCTATGGTACTTTTTGTGAAGGTAAAAATAAATTCGGAGGTTAAGAAACTAAGTAGAATATGAAAATCTATTCTGATGTAGCTTTCCTTTACTATCTTCATCTATCTTTTTTTATTTTAGCTTATATTTCTTTCTCTTTCTTTTCTTTCCCAATCATTCTTTTTCTTGTAAAAGAAAGAAATCAAAACTGGTGAACTCAAGATTCCTGCTGACCCATTAAAACAGTTCTAAGCTATAACAAGCAGTTTTCATGTTCATATTCCAGTAATTAAGTTTAATTTAAATAATGATCATACCAGTGCTATTTTTCTTCTGTCATTCGCTTTGAAATAAATATGGTTTTAGAAAAATGCTGGTTTCTTAATAGTTAACTAAATTAAATTTCTATTTTACTTCTTATTCCTCTTTGACTCTCCTGTGAGTCAATATATCTTATTTAATAACAATGGTTAGGTTTAAATGATCACTTAACATATGTTACTCACAGTGTTTAAAAATGCATGTTTCATGTATTAGCTCCATATATAAATTAAGCATATCTTAAGCATAATTTTCATTGCTAAAGACAAACTCTAGCATTATCTATTTTATAGTTAAAGACACTGAGCATTAGTAAAGGGTAGGTAAAAACCTCAAGCTGTACAGCAGTCATTCAATTCCAGAGAAGGCCTTCTCTCCCTACCTTAAAATAAGTTATTAGCTAACTTAAACAGTCTTTAAGATACCTTCATGAATAATCATTTCTTTAACTCCTTTATTATTCGTTTCCAAATTTTGATCAACTTTTCTGTGGAGTAAGTTCAGTTCATTGCAGTTGCTCAGTCATGTCCATCTCTTTGCAACTATGGAGTGCAGCATGCCATGCCACCCTATATATCACCAAATCCGGGAATTTACCCAAACTCATGTCCATTGAGTTGGTGATGCCATCAAACCATCTCATCCTCTGTCGTCCCCTTCACCTTCTACCCTCAATCGTTCCCAGCATCAGGGTCTTTTCCAATGAGTCAGCTGTTTGCATCAGGTGGCCAAAGTATTGGAGTTTCAGCCTCGGCATCAGTCCTTCCAATAAACACTCAGGACTGATCTCCTTTAGAATGGACTGGTTGGATCTCCTTGCAGTCCAAGGGACTCTCAAGTCTTCTCCAACACTTCAGTTCAAAGCATCAATTCTTTGGTGCTCAGCTTTCTTCACAGTCCAACTCTCATATCCATACATGACCACTGGAAAAACCATAGCCTTGACTAGATGGACCTTTGTTGGCAAAGTAATATCTCTGGTTTTGAATTTGCCATCTAGATTGGTCATAACTTTCCTTCCAAGGGGTAAGCATCTTTTAATTTCATGGCTGCAATCACCATCTGCAGTGATTTTGGAGCCCAAAAATATAAAGTCTGACACTATTTCCACTGTTTCCCCATCTATTTCCATTGAAGTGATGGGACTAGATGCCATGATCTTTGTTTTCTGAATGTTGAGCTTTAAGCCAACTTTCTCACTCTCCTCTTTCAATTTCATGAACCACGGTCAGCCTCAGTTTACTACTTATCTACTTGTCTCTTCTCTCTTCTTCCTGTCTCTTTAAATTCCCCTTTTCAAGACATCACATAAATGAAATCATACAGTATGTAGTCCTATGTGTCTAGGTTCTTTCACTTAACTTAATGGTTTTCATATTTATTCATGTTGTCGCTTGTATCAGAACTTCATTCCTTTATAGGATTGAATAATATTTAATTGTATGGATGTGCCACATTTTATTTATTCATTTATCAACTGATGCACATTTGGGGTTGTTTCTACTTATGGGCTATCATGAATAATGCTGCTATCAACATTTCTGTACAAGTTTTTACATGGATATATGTTTCATTTGTGTTCGCTGTACACCTAGGGAAGGAATGGCATAGCTGGATCATAATTCCTATATATAACTGCCTGAGAAACTACCAGACTGTTTCACAAAGTAGCTGTACCATTTTACATTCCCACTAGCAATATATGAGGGCTATTCAGTTCTTTATATCTTCACCAATATTTGCTATTGTCTGGCTTATTTGTTATGGTCATTATAGTGGCATCTTCTTGGGATTTTAATTTGCATTTCCCAGAGGGATTGGGAGCAGGAGGAGAAGGGGATGACAGAGGATGAGATAGCTGGATGGCATCACTGACTCGATGGACGTGAGTCAGTGAACTCCGGGAGTTGGTGATGGACAGGGAGGCCTGGCGTGCTGCAGTTCATGGGGTCGCACAGAGTCGGGCACGACTGAGCGACTGAACTGAACTGAACTGAATGACTTATGATAGAGAACTTTTTGTGTGCTTATGCAACAAGTTTATGAGTCTTTCTTGAAGTTGATTAGTATAATGGTTAAGAATTTTAATTTAAATTTAATCAGACACATTTTAAAGCTCAGTACTTCCTCTTATCATCTGTAAATGAACATCCTGACCATCCTGAGCTACAGACTTCTTTCCCATTAAAAGAGGAGGGCAGTATGTCAATTCTAATGCTGTGGAGGATTAAATGCTATAATATATATAAGATGGCTAGCTGATTGGAAAAAAAATAAATGGTAGTTACTCTTCCTGTTAATAACTTTATCAGTATTTATCCTTTTGAGAAACCCTTAAAAACAGTAAAAACTTTAGAGGCTCAGAACTTATTTAGACTCTTAAAAATTATTGAAAGCTGCAAAGAGTTTGTTCTATGTGCATTATATTTCTTGTTATTTATTATTTTGCAAACTAAAGCTGAAAAAACCCTCAAAATGCTTATTTACTTACTTTTGAAATAACTGGGAAACCATTATAAGTCAATGAATAGTATTTTATGGAAAATAAATATATTTTCATAAAAAGAAGAATCAAGTGAGAAGAGTGGCATTGTTTTGCTTTTTGCAAATCTGTTCAGTGTTAGCCTTAATAGAAGAGAGCTGGGTTCTCAAATCTTCTGGATTCAGGCTATTGTATTATCAATGCATATAGACTGTGGAAAAAAATGCTTAGTAAACTTAGGAGAAAATGAGAATGAAAAAGGCAGATAAAGTCTTGGTATTATTTTGAAATAGTTTGACTTTACAGATCTTTAGATGGGTTCTCAAGGAAGCCCTAGATCACACTTTGAGCTACAGTGGTAAAGGGATATAAGCAGGTTTCTAACCCAATTAATTAGACCCTCTACTATGCACACACTGGAGGAGGAAATGGCAACCCACTCCCGTATTCTTGCCTGGAGAATCCCATGGACACAGGACCCTGGTGGACTACAGTCCATAGTGTTGCAAAGAGTCAGAGACAACTGAGCTACTGAGCACGTAGCCCTATGCAAATTATAGTTGAATTGTATTTACTTTTTGAAAAACTTAATCTATTATTGGAAATGAAGCATAAAATAGTTGAAATCAGTGACTTGTATAAATAGACAACATTACAAAATATTGTTGTGGGGAGAAGACTATTTGGGCAACTGGGAAATGATTGTGAGGTATTATTGAGTAATGTCTTAAGTTATATGACAATTCCTGGGATATTAGAGATGGTTTCCTAGATTTTTAACTCCTTACATTTTCTTTATATAAAAAAGAGTTCCAAAGTTATTAATGAATGGCTGGACAAATAAAACATTGCCAAAGTTTGGATAGTCAGAAATTGGGAAGATGTATTCATCCGTTCATTTAGTTTCCATATCTTGCAACCAATGAAGTGACTGTTCTATAATTTTTGGGCTTAGAATCATGTTCTGTTTAACCAGGCATGAAATAGTTGTTTAATGATAAATAAATTCCTAAAATATCATATATGAGTTTCTGATGAACCCTGGCATGAGAAATAACTTGTATGCCATGAGTTCAAGTAACCTATTATTTTAATGTAGCAGTCACATTAGTTGGGCTCAGTGCCTCAAGGATGTTGAATAAACTGAATGTAGTTTCTTCAAAATTAATTTTTGACTTTGGAAACACCAGAAAGTTTCTAAGCATATTTGATATACCATTTATCCTTTTGGAAAAATTATTAAACCATTTTTATTAAGCTGGATATGTTGCACATTCACTCTTTCATTTATCTGCTCATTCATTCTTTAATTTTTATCTTATTATTGTGTTATTATCAGTACTTTATATTTTATTTTCTGAAATATGATCAAACTCTAGGTTCTCTAAAGAATAGTGAAGACTAAGGGTATACACTACCACACATTATATTTTATTACAACTTATGCAAAATAGACCTTGGCACTGCAGAAAAAGAATCTTGTGATCATCAAAAGATTTCTCTATAGAGAATAAATCTGAGCTGCATTAATTATAAAGGAAAACTGAGATTATTTTTTCCCTAGTGAATAAAGAGTTTGGATTCCCATGGATTCATAATATCTGAAAATGGTAAGGAAGTACCATGACATCACATTTACTTCCCCTTCTTCATGCTTCAGGTCTTCTGTCTTAGCCCTCACTTGACACCACTTAGGAGCAGAGACAATGGTTTCTTAGGTTGAAATATCACTTTATAACTCAGGGAAATTATCTAAGACTTGGCTTGCCATATATAAAATAGGAATAATGCTTATTTCACAGCTTTATTATATGGAATACATAAATAGGTGGAAAGGACTCAGCACACTGTCAGACCCCTAGGAATCCCACAAATAAATGATTGCTGTTGTTATGGATCCTCATCCTCCAGATATCTATCTTCTGGCAGAAATCACACTTAGAAATGCTGTTGACATGGTACAAAGCCAGTACTGGGAGAATGGTTGACAGAGAAGATGACCTTAAATTCCAATCATTGATCTTTTCTTAGTGGAAATAATCTCCTTTTCCATATTTGTAACTTCTTTCCTGAGCAAGTAACTATGTCATCTCTCTCATAAAATGATTTTTTAAATTGAAGTGTAGTTGATTTACAATGTTGTTTTTATTTCTGGTGTATATGTATTTATATTTGTGTGTGTGTGTTTGTATATATACATATAAATATATATATATGTGTGCGTATATGTATATGTATATATATATATATATAAAGTATGTATGTGTATATATATATAAAGTGAAAGTTGCTCAGTCCTGTCCAACTCTTTGTGACCCCATGGACTATAGCCCACCAGGCTCCTCTGTTCATGGATTTTTTGGGCAAGAATACTGGGCCAGAATACTTTGGGTTGCCATTTCCTACTGCAGGACATCTTCCAGATCCAGGAATCGAACCTGAATCTCTTGCATCTCTTACTTGGCAGTCAGGTTTGTTACCACTGAGGCACCTGGCAAGCCCCGTGGTTTATCATAGGATATTGAATGTATTTCTCTATGCTATACATAGGACTTCATTGTTATCCATTCTATTTATATATATGTCAGCTCAGTTCAGTTCAGTCACTCAGTCGTGTCCGACTCTTTGCGACCCCATTAATCGCAGCACGCCAGGCCTCCCTGTCCATCACCAACTCCTGGAGTTCACTCAAACTCATGTGCATCGAGGTGGTGATGCCATCCAGCCATCTCATCCTCGTCGTCCCTCCTCCTCCTGCCCCCAACCCCTCCCAGCATCAGGGTCTTTTCCAATGAGTCAGCTCTTCGCATGAAGTGGCCAGAGTATTGGAGTGTCAGCCTCAGCATCAGTCCTTCCAATGAACACCCAGGACTGATCTCCTTTAGGATGGACTGGTTGGATCTCCTTGCAGTCCAAGGAACTCTCAAGAATCATCTCCAACACCACAGTTCAAAAGCATCAATTCTTCATCACTCAGCTTTCTTCACAGTCCAACTCTCATATCCATACATGATCATGGAAAAAGCATAGCCTTTTTCATAGACGGACCTTTGTTGGCAAAGTAATATCTCTGCTTTTTAATATGTTGTCTAGGTTAGTTATAACTTTCCTTCCAAGGAATAAGCGTCTTTTAATTTCATGACTGCAATCACCATCTGCAGTGATTTTGGAGCCCAAAAAAATAAAGTCTGACACAGTTTTCTCTGTTTCCCCATCTATTTCCCATGAAGTGATGGTACCAGATGCCATGATCTTAGTTTTCTGAATGTTGAGCTTTAAGCCAACTTTTCACTCTCCGGTTTCACTTTCATCAAGAGGCTTTTTAGTTCCTCTTAACTTTCTGCCATAAGGGTGGTGTCATCTGCATATCTGAGGTTATTTATATTTCTCCCGGCAAACTTGATTCCCACTTGTGCTTCTTCCAGCCCAGCGTTTCTCATGATGTACTCTGCATAGAAGTTAAATAATCAGGGTGACAATATGCAGCCTTGATGTACTCGTTTCCTATTTGGAACCAGTCTGTTCCATGTCCAATTCTAACTGTTGCTTCCTGACCTGCATCTAAGTTTCTCAGGAGGCAGGTCAGGTGGTCTGGTATTCCCATCTCTTTCAGAATTTTCCACAGTTTATTGTGATCCACACAGTCAAAGTCTTAGGCATAGTTACTGGGCTGATAGTTCTTTACTATAAATTTCTTTGGTAATTGGTAATAGGAGACATTTTCAAATAGTTGTCAGTAAGCTATGCACTGGAGAAGTGAACGGCAACCCGCTCCAATGTTCTTGCCTGGGGAATCCCATGGACAGAGGAGCCTGGTGGGCTATAGTCCGTGGAGCTGCAAAGAGTTGGACATGACTGAGCGACTAATACACAAACAAACCTATGCAACATCTCTCTTTTTTTAAACCTCTTTATTGAGGCATATTTTATATGTTATAAAATTCACCCATTTCAAGTATACAATTCAGTGGTGTTTAATATATTGACTAAGTGGTGCAACTATCTCATGGATCAATTTTAGGACTTTTTTTTATGACCATGATATGATTCCTTATGCTTATTACCTTATTTTTGTTCCCACTGCCAACATTAGTTAACTACTTATCTGCTTGTCTCTTCTCTTCTTCCTGTCTCTTTAAATTCCCCTTTTCAAGACATCATATAAATGAAATCATACCATATAAGAACCTCCATACTGTTTTTCCACAGTGGTTACACCAACTTACATTCCCACTAACAGTGTAGGAACATTCCTTTTGGTCCACACCCTCTCCAGTGTTTGTTATTTGCAGACATTTTAATGCTGGCCATTCTGACCGGTGTGTGGTTGTTCCTCATTATAGTTTTGATTTGCATTTCTCTAATAATGTACAACATTGAGCATCTTTCCATGTACCTATTGGCCAACTATATAAAATGATTGATAGTGAAGAATAAAACCAGAATAACAGATCAAAATTACGAAATATTGATATGCTCAGAAACGCTTTTAGATAGAAAATCTTATAATCTTGTAGTACAAGATAGCACAATAAAATAGCATTTAATGTTAATTAATGTTAATTATAGAATGTAAAATATGAGCATGTTATTTTTAAATTTTTTTAAATTGAAGGATAATTGCATTACAGAATTTTGTTTTCTGTCAAACCTCAACATGAATCAGCTGTAGGTATACATATATCCCTACCTTTTCGATGGGCAAGTTATTCTTGATAAGGTTTCAGCTAATTTATATTTAAAAGCTAATTGTCCACTTTTTCTTTCTAAACATCAATACACACAAGAGACCCTTTTTAAAAAAATTCAATATAGTTTAATAAGAGGTACATTTGAGAACTTATAAAAGGTTAATAAAATTAGAGAATGTTTTTAAGAAAAAATTGATATTATAAGAAAATTGATTCTAGAATACAACATTTGAACTAGAATAGTGAAGAAATACATGCCATATGTGTAGAGAAATTTCAGAATCTTTTTTTTCCCTGCTGAAGAGGGAAATCCTTTAGGTTCTTAACACTTTAATGTATCAATGTTAGCATGGATATTAGGTAAAACAGTTGAAATCTCAGAGTCCTTTAAATATGCCAAATTTTTTCTCACAAAGAATGAGAATAGAAAGTAAATTTTCCTATCAAGTTTAAGATTTGCAATACATGACTCTTTTCCTACTGTGAAGAACATCAGTTCCTTATGTAACATAATTATTCATTGTATACATAGAAAATTGATGGTGAAGCATCCCTATTTGTCATGTTCACAGTTGACAGCTTTTAAACTTCTAATTTCTTACTGTTATTTTGCAATCAAATTTAGGCTTGTGGTTTGAAATAAATGTGAGGCAACATTTAGTGAGTTATATTTTGGCATTATTTTCCAGAATCAAGAGGTGGCCCTAAAGTTCCTAAGGGCCTAAAAATAGTTCTGAAACAGAAGTGTACACCCTCGGGGCATGATTAACTTTGTGAGCATGCAATTGTATTTTCAACACAATTAGCTGCCTAACTGTGTGACTGAACTTTTTTTTGAATGTATTTGCAAATGTAAGTAATTATGATGAATTAAAATATAAAGAGCTCGCAGCCTATATTGTTTTCTTTTATAAATTGAAGTAAAAAAATATTTCAGTAAAAAACTATTGAAAACTTTAATTTGCAAACTCATTCACTGAATGAACCAGAGGGCAAAAGAATCATTTTTAAATTTTTAGTCAAAAAAGGATATAATAGAAACTGTGATAATACACATAAAAGAACTTGTAAAAATACCCTCTTACATACAAGTTGAGTACACATATAAATATGAATTTAAATTTGTATTAATTTAAGATAATGTCAATTAAAGACTATAACAATTATATTTTATTTATAGTGATAATGTATAATTTTTACCCTTCAATATTTTTCATTCCTAAGCATCATTTAGGTAACTTACATTAACTTTTTGTGTGACTCGTACTTTATACCCTTGTACTTTTCCTGAGTTTAACTTTGAAAAGAACATTTAATACCTTACTTAGTATACTCTCTAGATAAAAAATTTGCCCTATATATCAATCCCATAAGTGGATGCCACACTGTAAGGCATTTATTAGTACCATCAGTGCCTGGTGGGTATAAGATTTGATTATATTGTGAATGCACCCTTTCTACCATATCATTATGGCTTCTTTGTCTTTGGAAGTAGAATATCTTTTGGGTATGTTCCAGTCCTTTGTAACACAGGTTGTTCAACAGTTAGTTGTGATGTTGATATTCTTGAGAGAAGCGGTAAGCTCAGGTCCTTCTACACTGCCATTTTGTCCCAAATCTTTGAATGAATCAAATGTAAAAGAAAAATATTTATTTTTAGCCAAAAAGGAAATGATATAAACTACAAATACACATAAAAGAACTTGTAACAACACCCACATGCTTTTATAGTACATACGTAAATGTGAATTATAAATCTATATTAAAAATATGTCAATTAATGACTGTAATGATTATATTTTTATTTATAGTGATAATTTATAGTTTTTCCCCTTCATTATTCTGCATTTCTAAGCATCATCTGACTAACATGTTAACTTTTCTTGTGACTCATACTTTATACCCCTGTACTTTCTCTGAATTTAACTCTGAAAAGAATATTGAAAATGTTACTGAGTACACTCTCTAGATATGAATTTGCCCTTTATATCAACCCCATAAGTGGATGTCAAGCTGTGAGTCATTTATAAGTACCATGTGCCAGATATCAAGGTACCATCATCTGCCTTATGGGAAACCTTTCATTTTATCTGTGTGAAGAATGTGTATAAGGGATGATGAGCACATAGTAAGAAAATACTGAAGTTCAGAAGGTAGATCAAGGATCAGTTTCCTCCATTCTACCCATTTTTGCTATTTGAGATATTCTCTTCTGAATGTCAAAGGAATATTTTAAATCATTCTATACTGCATGGTAAAACATTATGCACTGCAGTGTAATTGTTCACATCCTAGTATTACTTTTTAAATTATAAAGGCCACTCTATACTTGGATTAGTTGGACTGAGGTTGTTCATTTTACAAAATTCTAATTTAGTTCTCCAAAGTTTGAGTCAGTCACTTTAAACAAGGAAATCCTTTAAAATTGAGTAAATGGCTTTTTCAGCCATTTTTAAAGGGTGGCTCTTTTAATGCATGATTGGGTGTGATGTTGGCGGTTAAATCCCTCTGCTCCTTAAGTAATCACTTTAATTCAGCAATCTGAAAAATCTTCAATAATAGACATTGCCTTGCAGTTTTGCTCTCACCATTTCAAACTCTTTGGTTGTCTCATTTTTTAAAATGAGCAGATAAGTATTTCAACCAGATGATTTACTGATCTCTAATAGAAGGATCTTGTTTGGATACCCTTTCATAGTTCTTGTAACTGAACATCTCAGGGTTGAGAGGTCATCCCTTATAATTTCATCTGAACTAAACTTATTCGCATGTGGGTTTGCTTGCAGAATAGATGCAGAAAAGGTGAAGATCTTGCTCAGAATAATCTTTCATTGAAGACAGCTATTAAAAATTTTTTTCTGCAGATAAACATTAACAACTCACTTCTACTCCTATATTCTATTTTCTGTCCTTTGAAATAAGAATCATTTCTGTCTTTTAAGATTTGCACATAGGAGGTGCTCAACACATATTTAATGTGTATTTCGTTCTATCCATTAAAGCACAGAAAGAAAAACTGTCAAAACTAAGCCAGAAAAGAACAAAATCAAGATGCGTATGTGCGTGTGTGTGTTAAGTTGCTTCAGTCATGTCTGACTCCGCCACCGTATGGACCTTAGCCTGCCAGAATCCTTTGCCCAGTGGATTCTCCAGGCAAGAATACTGGAGCAGGTTGTCATTACCTGTATCTTCCCAACGCAGGGATCGAACCCAGCATCTCTTATGTTTCCTGCATTGGCAGGTGGATTCTTTACCACTAGCACTGCCTGCTGCTGCTGCTGCTGCTGCTAAGTCGCTTTAGTCGTGTTCGACTCTGGGCGACCCCATAAACGGCAGCCCACCAGGCTCCCCCGTCCCTGGGATTCTCCAAGCAAGAACACTGGAGTGGGTTGCCATTTCCTTCTCCAGTGCATGAAAGTGAGAAGTGAAAGTGAAGTCGCTCAGTCGTGTCCGACTCTTCGCCTGGGAAGCCCATAAAGGCTGTGAGAGATCTCAGTTTGGGAAAGAAGTTCCCTGCTCTCTCACTCTCCCCTTGAGAATAGTGCCTTTAATGAGATGTACCTCCAAGTACAAGTGACGGAGGCAATCTTAACATTCCCCTCCCAGCTTTACTACAGCTTAGACAGGTTTCTTTTGTCTTTGACTTCACTTTTCTCAGAATATTTATTTTAAAAAGCTTGCCATTGTAAATTGTTTTTCTACCCTTTGTGGGCTTCCCTGGTGGCTCAGAGGTTAAAGCGTCTGCCTCCAATGCAGGAGACCCGGGTTTGATCCCTGGGTCGGGAAGATCCCCTGGAGAAGGAAATGGCAATCCACTCCAGTATTCTTGCCTGGAGAATCCCATGGATGGAGAAGCCTAATAGGTTACAGTCCATGGGGTCGCAAAGAGTTGGACATGACTGAGCGACTTCACCTCACCTTTCTACCCTTAGAGATGTAAATTTTCTCCTGGCTTTGGGCCAGTTGTACAACCCAGGAATTCCTTTCCCAAAGACAAGGAACTACCCCTTTGAAATATAGTAAGAAATGTAGAGCCCTTGTTTCCCTCTGTGGGAAGAAAGGGGCCTCTTTAGTCAGCACCAATTAGCAAATACAGATGGACTAAACACATTAACTAATATCCTCAGGCAATTTTCTATTAATATCATCTTAGTCCTGCACTTGAAAACTCTCCTGCCTTTGCTTCAGTGATATTGAGTTAAATTCTATATTGAAGTCTCTCTCCCATACCATAGTAGCTCATTAAAATCTGTCTTTCCATTCTTGGCAAGTGTCCCATGTAATTCCTCTTTAACTCAAGTCTCCATATTTTGGTAAAAATCTCTTTTCCCCCTCAGGTGACACTACAATGGACCTGATAACGTACTGTTAGCAATATTTAGCGTGTGCTAAAGATCAGAGGACCCTTTCCAAACGTTCGGAACTGAGAATTTCTGAATGCTCTTTCCCTGAGAATTTTCCTTTGCAATGTCTTGTGATGACATTTTTAGTCAAAGGAGGCCCAGGTAGAGATTTCTGGAACCCTTTCCCTTCATAGCTCCCTCTGCTGTTATAAATACCAGCTACCTCACCTCTTCAAGCTGAACTTTTGACCGTGGGTTATCTTTTTAAGAATATTTGTTTAGCAAACAGACTAGAAATATAGAGGTTGTACATCTCTTTAGTAAAAGTTAGATCTTTTATTCGCAGTTCAGTATAATAAAGATAATGTTTCTTGCTATATTAAAGGTCACGTAGGCTTACTGCACATTATAAAATACGTGGTTTCCCAATGCTTAGGCTCCATTTCCTGTGGTATGATTCATTGTGTTTGGAGGTGTCACCTGTCCCTCTTTGTATTTATTACCCTGTGGAAACTGGGAAAGGTTATAATGGGCTCATCGATTAAAAGTGTGTGTGGGAAAAATCTCCAGGGCTGTCAGCAGTAAGTCTTCCGCCAAACTCTTCTTTTCAGAGCTTCTAGCTTGCATGTGACTGTGGAGTGTGTGCCCAGAGGGACACCATGCTGGCCTCAGTCAGTGCCAAGAGTGGTTCAGAATGGCCAGGTCTTCCAGGGCTGAGGGACTGTGGTTCTCATTCATAGGCTGGAAGGAGATTGATTGTTTCTTAAACAACTGAGAAATTGTTTCCATGCTGCTACTCTGGGCACTGCTATTGCTGTGAGCAGAAACTGTCCTTTGTTTCTTACCTAAGAATCTCAGGTCTCCTGCCAGTATCCATGAAACTGGCACAGAATAAGTTGTTACCTTTTTTCAAAATCTCAGATAATTTACAGTGGTTGGCACTCTATTCTTCACCTTTGGAATAATTTTTCCTGACTGGAAATGTATGTTTATGTATTGCTTTCATGCTTGTCCACTGTTAGGTAAGCTTGATAGGATCCAGAATTGTTTTATCTTTTATTTATAACTGTGGACAAGACGATCATGATAAGAGATCAGTACATTTCTTGAATGAATAAAATAGACATAAATGCTACATACATTCTCCCTCAGGGTTCTTTTGAATATAATAGTAAATTCTGGGAATGTGTTATATAATCTGAAGTTCTATACAAATATGTTAATCATATCTCGTTTTTAATAAAAAGTATGGCTTCAGGAGCTAATAGTTCTGAGTTTCAAGTTCTCTTTCTAAACAACATGTTTCTTTAGCAGACTGCTCAAATTTTTGAGTTTTTATCAAATACTAGTAATGCTGACTTCAAAAAGCTCTCATTTAGAAGCAATAAAAAGTCATTAAAAGCTAAACAATGAAATGCCATGTGCAAAACATTCTTTAATAAACTTATTGTAGCAGTAATGTGATATGCTGGACTTCCCAGGTGGCCATTGGTAAAGAATCTACCTGCAATGCAGGACAGGAGTTTGATCCCTGGGTTGGAAAGATCCCTAGAGAAGGAAATGGCAACCCATTACAGTATTCTTGCCTGGGAAATCCCATGGGCAGAGGAGCCTGATGAGCTACACTCCATGGGGGTCACAAATAAGTCAGACATGACTGAAGTGACTCAGCAACAACAGCAACAATGTGATTTGCCAGACCCACTGGCTTTTTTAACTGGAGTAGAGAAAAAGATAAGAAGTTCCTTGTTTACCTGTTTTCATGGAGGATAGTTTGGTTGCAAGCAGAAACTAAATACATTAAATTTAAGAATTTTAAAATGAAAGAACAGTTTAGAGAATGCAGAAAAACATAAAAAGAGAGGTGAATTACTGGGGATTTGTCAGTCTTTTTCTGTGAAATTCAATCAACAATATTCACTTCATCATAGACTTTCAGTTTGCTTCTATTTTCCAATGTAAATCCTTGTAGCAGATGTTTACAATTTTGGACAAGAAACCGAGGTCAGATATTATAGCCTGGGCATTAGGAAACTTATGGCAAATACATATTTTCACTGCTTCAGCATAATCAAAAAGTATTATTTGGAGCTTTCTGGTAGTGACAGGCAAATGTTAAAATATATTTATTTAAAAATAAAGACTTTTTAAAAAGTTTATTGTGCACACAAAGTACTTTGGTAAAAGTAAAATCACACTTAGAGAGAGTTTATAAAATATGTTATTATGCTTTGATTATGGAAAAATAGTATTTTTAAATTTAAATCTTAACATTTAAATAATTCTTATAAAAGTATTCACTACAAGTTGTAAAAAAACAGTATGTGCAATTAACTACTGATAGTATAAGAAAACATTAAGCAGAAACATAAGTAGAATCACTGATAATCAGTTGAATGACTCTGAAGCAAACAAGTCTTTATATCAGTTTTCACTTTCTGATTTTACCAATATTTTGCAATACACTGTAAGTCACTTTTCAAGATTACCAGTGAGTCCAACCCTGTTTCTCCAACAACCTTTAAACATCAGCAATCTGCCAAAGTATGCTACTTATTTCTAATTATTATTTTATTTATCTAGTTACTTAATAAAATGAATAAAATTCTGATCCCCAAAACTAAACATGATTTTCTCTGAATGATTATTTGCAGAAATATCTTCCAATGTAAAAAAAAAAAAACTGATTTGTTTTTCAAATCTAAATTTTATTTTCTATCTCTTCAAAAATAATTGAAAATCATTGAGGCAGAGTCTGGAGTTTAACTACCATGTGGAACAATTCTGAGCGACCCTATTTCTATCGTAGTCTCTGTCAATGGGGTCCTCTCCAGTTGTACAATAAGAGCCTAACCAGCGGTTCATGGTGACCTTTGTCTGGAAGGGAAAGCTATTGCTTTCAAAGACTTGCCATGATAATAAATAATGTAAATGCGATTATAAGAGATCACAAGCTTGGAAGATGCTGATATTTGTCCACTTCTTAGCATAAAAAAGTCTTTCCCTCAGCTATTTCATCTGAAATACCATATATACTTCATTTTGTGGTGGTGGTTTAGTCACTCAGTCATGTCCAACTCTTGTGACCCAATGGACTGTAGCCCCCCAGGCTCCTCTGTCCATGGGATTCTCCCGGCAAGAACACTTTACTAGGTAGCCATTTCTTTCATTTCGTGTTATTCCTTATTTCTATCTGTTTCTTCCCTTGTGCATATTAAACAACATGTCCCTTTTGTATGATATTAGAAGTATCTGTTAACTCATGAGGTCAAAATATGTACAGGGATATCAGAAGACATACAATATTATATATAAAAGAGAAATGTGTTTTTGTATTTTTTTTTAAATGTTGGGAACAGAAAGTCTCAAGATAGAGGAAGAAACAGGGGACAAAGTCATGCACCAAAGTTTTAGTGATATGCAGAAATTCAAACTGTGAATATACCATGCTCACCAGGACAGCTGGTAGCCAAGGGCTGTGGTGTTAGCCAGAGGGGTAAGGAACTGAAAAAGCTAAAACAAGGATTTATAAGATTCCATTCAACTTACATTGGTTAAATGTCTCTTATGTTAAAGATGGAATGGTGGTTATTTTAACATATTTTACTTATAAATTATTTAAAGCAAAATATACATCAAAGGGAGCAATATGCCAACAGGCAAGGAGCAAGAAAATTAGAATCAAACAGGCAAGAAAAAGAAGTATATGAATGGAAAAAAGTAAGTGTCAGTTGCTAAGTCATGTCTTACTTTTTGTGACCCCCATGGACTGTAGCTTGCCAGCCTCCTCTGTCCATGGAATTCTCTAGGCTGCAATACTGGAGTTGGATTGACATTTCCTTCTTCAGGGAATATTCCTGACCAGGTCTCCCACATTGCAGGCAGATTCTTTACCATCTGAGCCCTGAGGGAAGTCCTAAAAACATGGTAAAGATTACAGCTAGACAAAGATTTGAAGGGATTAAAATAACAGTCTAAAGCCAGCAGCAGCTGTGGTGCTGGAGTGACTTTGAGTATAGACCCTATGTCCAAGGGCAAAGGAGAACCCCAGCAAGATGGTAGAAGGGGCAAAATCACGTTCAGAATCAAACCCCATACCCACCAGAAATGCCCGGAGGGCTCAAACAAACCTTGTGCTGACCAGGACCCAGAGACCTCATAGAGACTGAGACAGAACTGTGTTTGAGTGTCTCCTGTGAAGGTATGGGTCAGCAGTGGACTGCTGCAGGGGCAGGGGCTCTGGGTGCAGTAGACCTGGGTATGGCATAAGCCCTCTTGGAGGAGGTCACCATTAACCCCACCTTAGAGTACCCAGAACTTACACTGGACTGGGGAAACAGACTCTTGGAGGGCACAAACAAAACCTTGTGTGCACCAGGACCCAGGAGAAAGGAGCAGTGACCCCACAAGAGACTGACCCAGACTTGCCCGTGAGTGTCCAGGTGTCTCTGGCAGAGGCGTGGGATGGCAGTGGCCTGCTGCAAGGTCAGGGGCACAGAAGGCAGCAGTGCATGCATGAGACCTTTTGAAGGAGGTCACCATTATCTTCTCTACCACCACCATAGTTTGGCCTCAGATCAAATAACAGGGAGGAAACACAGCCCCGCCCATCAACAGAAAATCAGACTAAAGATTTACCAAGCATGCGCCTGCCCGTCAGAACAAGACCCATGTTCCCCTGCAGTCAGTCTCTCACATCAGGAGGCTTCCATAAGCCTCTTATCCTTTTTCATCAGACAGCAGACAGAATGAAAACCACAATCACAGGGAACTAGCCAATCTGATCACATGACCAGAGCCTTGTCTAACTCAATGAAGCTATGACCCAAGATGGATGGGTCATGGTGGAGAGTTCTGACAAAACATGGTCCACTGGAGAAGGGAATGGCAAACCACCTCAATATTCTTGCCTTGAGAACCCCATGAACAGTATGAAATGGTAAAAAGATAGGACACTGAAAGATGAACCCCCCAGATTGGTAGGTATTCAATATGATGCTGGAGATCAGTAGAGAAATAACTCCAGAAAGAATGAAGAGATGGAACCAAAGCAAAAACAAACCCAGTTGTGGATATGACTGGTGATAGAAATAAAGTCCAATCCTGAAAAAGCAATATTGCACAGGAACCTGGAATGTTAGGTCCATGAATCAAGGCAAATTGGAAGTGGTCAAACAGGAGATGGCAAGAGTGAACACAAAATTTTAGGAATCAGCGAACTAAAATGGACTGGCATGGGTGAATTTAACTTAGATGACCATTATATCTGTTTCTATGAGCAAGAATCCCTTAGAAGAAATGGAGTAGCCATTATAATCAAAGAAAAAAGACAGTCCAAAATGCAGTACTTGCATGCAATCTCAAAAACGATAGAATAATCTCTGTTCATTTCCAAGCAAACCATTCAATATCACAGTAATCTAAGTCGATGCCCCGACTAGTAATGCTGAAGAAGCTGAAGTTGAACGGTTCTATGAAGACCAACAAGACCTTTTAGAACTAACACCCCCAAAAGACATCCTTTTCATTATAGGTGACTGGAATGCAAAAGTAGGAAGTCAAAAAATACCAGGAGTAATGGGCAAATTAGCCTTTGGAGTACAGAATGAAGCACAGCAAACGCTAATAGAATTTTGCCTAGAGAAGGCACTGGTCATAGCAAACACCCTCTTCCAACAATACAAGAAAAGAATCTACATATGGACATCACCAGATGGTCAACCCTGTAATCAGACTGATTATATTATTTGCAGCCAAAGATGGAGAAGCTCTATAGAGTCAGCAAAAACAAGACCAGGAGCTGACTGTGGCTCAGATCATGAACTATTTATTGCCAAATTCAGACTTAAATTAAAGAAAGTAGGGAAAACCACTAGACCATTTGGGTATGACCTAAATCAAATCCCTTACGATTATACAGTGGAAGGGATAAATAGATTCAAGGGATTAGACCTGATAGAGTGCCTGAAGAACTATGGATGAAGGTTTGTAACATTGTCAGGAGGCAGTGATCAAGACCATCCCTACCCAAGCAAAAGAAATGCAAAAAGGCGAAATGGTTGTCTGAGGAGGCCTTACAAATAGCTGAGAAAAGAAGAAAAGCTAAAGGCAAAGGAGGAAAGGAAAGATATACCCATTTGAATGCAGAGTTCCAAAGAATAGCAAGGAAAGATTAAAAAAAAACCTTCCTCAGTGATCAGTGCAAGAAATAGAGGAGAACAATACAATGGGAAAGACTAGCGATCTCTTCAAGAAAATTAGAGATACTAAGGGAACATTTCATGAAAAGACGGGCTCAGTAAAGGACAGAAATAGTATGGACCTAACAGAAGCAGAAGATATTAAGAAGAGGTGGCAAGAGTACACAAAAGAACTATACAAAAAAGATCTTCATGACCCAGATAATCATGATGGTGTGATCACTTACCTAGATCCAGACATCCTGGAATGTGAAGTCAAGTGGGCATGAGGAAGCATCGCTAGGAACAAAGCTAGTGGAGGTGATGGAATTCCAGTTGAGTTATTTCAAATCCTAAAAGATGATGCCGTGAACGTGCTGCAGTCCATATGCCAGCAAATTTAGAAAATTCAGCAGTGGCCGCAGGACTGGAAGAGGTCAGTTTTCATTCCAATCCCTAAGAAAGGCAATGCGAAGAATGCTTAGACTACGACACATTTCCACTCTTCTCACATGCTAGCAATGTAAGGCTCAAAATTCTCCAAGCCTGGCTTCAACAGTACGTGAACCATGAACTTCCATATATTCAAGCTGGATTTAGAAAAGGCAGAGGAACCATTGATCAAATTGCCAACATTCGTTGGATCATCTAAAAAGCAAGAGAGTTCCAGAAAAACATCTGCTTCTGCTTTATTGACTATGCCAAAGCCTTTGACTGTGTGAATCAAAGAAACTGTAGAAAATTCTTAAAGAGATGGAATACCAGACCACCTGACCAGCCTCCTGAGCAATCTGTATGCAGGTCAAAAAGCAACAGTTAGAACTGGATGTGGAACAACAGACTGGTTCCAAATCGGGAAAGGGATACATCAAGGCTGTATATTTTAACCTTGCTTATTTAACTTATATGTAGAGTACATCATGAGAAATGCATGGCTGGATGAAACACAAGTGGGAATCAAGATTTCTGTGAGAAATATCAACAACCTCTGGTATGGAGATGACACTACCCTTATGGCAGAAAGTGAAGAACTCAAGAGCCTCTTGATGAAAGTGAAAGAAGAGAGTGAAAAAGTTGGCTTAAAGCTCAACATTCAGAAAATGAAGATCGTGGCATCTGGTCACTTCACTTCATGGCAAATAGGTGGGGATACAATGGAAACAGTGCAAGACTTTATTTTTTTGGACTCCAAAATCACTGCAGATGGTGACTGCATCCATGAAATTAAAAAGATGCTTGCTCCTTGGAAAATAAGTTATGCCAGGGAAAATAAGTTATAAAAATAACTTGGAAAATAAGTTATAAAACTTGGAAAATAAGTTATAAAAAAGCTAGATAGCATATTAAAAAGCAGAGACATTACTTTCCCAACAAATGTCCATCTAGTCAAGGCTATGGTTTTTCCAGTGGTCATGTATGGATATGAGAGTTGGACTGTGAAGAAAGCTGAGCACCAAAGAATTGATGCTTTTGAACTGTGGTGTTGGAGAAGACTCTTGAGAGTCCCTTAGACTTCAAAGAGATCCAACCGGTCCATTCTAAAGGAGATCAGTCCTGGGTGTTCATCGGAAAGACTGATGCTGAAGCTGAAACTCCAATACTTTGGCCATCTGATGTGAAGAACTGACTCATTTGAAAATACCCTGATGCTGGGAAAGAGTTAAAGCAGGAGGCAAAGGGGATGACAGAGGATGAGATGGTTGGATGGCATCACCGACTCAACGGACATGAGTTTGAGTAAGTTCTGGGAGTTTGTGATAGACAGGGAAGCCTGGCATTCTGCAGTCCATGGGTTCACAAAGAATCAAACACAACTGAATGACTGAACTGAACTGAACTGAACTTAAAGCCAGCGAAACAGCTGAGACTCACTGGTTAAATATAATTTTCATAATGAGGATGATAACGATGATCATGATTATACTTAGCAAATGTAGCAAATAACTTATGCGTCAGGTGCTCGTCCAGACATTTTATACCCAATGCTATGTTAAACTTCACAACAGTCCCACAATATGAATAAAATTTAGGCTTGATGATGGCTCAAAATGCCAACTTTATTACTGGCAAGTTGGATTTGAGAAAGCAATGAACTCTATGAATAAACTAAACTCCTAATGGCCTTCTTAATGGTATTTCCTCAGAATTAAACTCCCCCATTCAGCTTTAGTCACAAAATGAACATGTATTCTCAACAAAAGGAGCAGATAAACAAGATTATGTGTAAATATACTATTTTCTCACTCTTACAAATATATATGAACTATATTTGAAGAATAAGAGTAAGGAGTAGAAGAAAATTGTTTCAGTTAGAAATTGGATTTGAGTACTATGCTGGGAAATACTGAGGGTAAGAGGAGAAGGGGGTGACAGGGGATGAGATGGTTGGATGGTATCACTGACTCATTAGACATGAGTTTGAGAAAACTTAGGAAGATAGGGAGGCCTGTTGCGCTCTAGTTCATGGGGTCACAGAGAGTCAGACACCACTTGGCAACTGAACAATTAGTAACTGACACTTCCAGTGACTTAAACAGCATGTTTTTGTTACATGACAAGAATTTCGGAGTACATGATTTACTGGCCTTAGGATATCATAGTAAGGATACGGAGTCTTTTGGACTTGCCCTTGAATTTAAAATATGGCTGCCTAAACAATCATGCTCATGTTCCATGCTATAGGAATTAAAAAAAAAGGCAAAATTGTTAGAGTAAGTTAGTGTATATCTGCACAGCCCAAACATAACTACCCTACCACACTCCTTATATAAAGAGGTTTCTCAGCACTTCTTCCCAGTGAGTTGCATATACATTTCACTGATCAATATCATATGGGCACTTCTAGCTGGAAGGTGGGCATGCTATGTAGACTTTAATTTTACAATAGTTGGGTATATTGTTTCTGGATGTATTAGGGTTCTGTTACTACAGAAGGGAGACTGAATATTGAGTAAATAACTAGGTATTATGGGATAGGGAATGTTAATCCCTTAGTGTTTTTTAAGGAAATAGTAACCCACTCCAGTATTCTTGCTTGGGAAATTCCATGGACAGAGGAACCTGGTAGGCTATAGTCCATGGAGTCACAAAAGAGTTGTACACAACCTAGCAGCTATACAACAGAACAATGACAAAAGATTCCCTTATGAAAATACAAGTAAAGAATAGAGCTCTAATCTCTGGCTTTATGACCCCCAATTTATAGTTCAGCTATTTGAGGCTTAGAAAAGCTAAATAACTTGCCCGAAACTACATGTATAAAAAGTAGATTTATTGTCAAACCTAGAAATACCTTTTTTAAGAATCTAATTTGGTAAGCATTTGCTACCTCTTTCTTTTTTCAGATGTAATTCAAGAACTTCGGGACTACAAGTTAGTGAGGAGTTTAGAAAAAATAGTTCTTCCTTTAAGATGCAATAATGTGAAAATCAGTTTACCACTGGGACACAGAGAAGTTTTAAGCTAGTGATTTGTTTACAAAATATGTTATCTTATGGCTTGCATCAGAATCATTTCACCAAATACCTGAGAATGGAGCCTGGTGACTGAATTATAAGAAGCTCCAAAGAGCACTCATATATGCATTCTAGAACTTGGCATTTCTAGAGAGGATGACATTGCTCCCATCTAAGCGTGGAAACATTTTTGGAGAAGGGGCTGTTTAAGTTAGTTTTTAGAGAGTAGGGAGACTTCGAAACCTGAAAATAAAAGTTCACATGGAAGAAGTAGTTTGAGGGATGACATAGATGAAGAACAGTATGTGGTGTGTAGAGATCAGAGAGGAAGTTTGAAGTGCACAAAGGTAACTGGGAGCAATCAGATTAAAATGAAGGGAGATTGGAGTAAATCGGTTTCAGATGATCACAAGAGCAGAATAGAAAGAAAGACAGGTGTGCCAGAGTTAAAGACATGCACACAGGTATGAAAATTGTTAGTGACCACCAGAATATAGAATATGAATTATTTTATAAGAAAATATCATTTATCCAAATTAGAATATATATAAATAAATATATATATATTTGTATTTATATTTACATAATTATTTTTCTAACTCAGCAACTCTGTTTGCAAGTGACCTTACCCTGCTGATTTCATGGACTATTCATAGATGACTTGGTTTCAGGGACAAAGGGCAAAGTAAAACCCTGATATCCCACTGGGTCAGCTGCAAAGAAGCTTCATGAGCAAAGGAAATAAGGACTTCCATGCAGAGAGGGGGTCTGCAGGTGAATTTAAAACTTTCCAAGGAGGATTTCCAAGTATACTCCACAGTGCTTTGTACCTCTTTTACATTTCTTCTAGTATATAGTTCACATAGTTCCGAAAATGTATGGACTTAATAAATATCGTACTTTATGAAATAAAAGAAAATGTATTATTGAATATGATTAAATACCACTCTCTATTGTGTCATTTCATAAAAATCACCGGGAGCTTTTGGAGGTTGTTTTCATTACCTTGGCTGATGGAAAATTCAAATATCATTTCCTACAGAACACCTTAGAAATAAATCACTATACATTGCTTGACTGTTTATGTCTTTGACATTAAACCACACTAATTGGATAAATTAAAAAGGAATCTAGTACTGTTTACAAGTATTTCTATAAAATTGTATGATGAATAACCCCAAATGAACTGAGGCTTAGTAGATATGACAAAATTTAACTAACCATAAATTTATGATGAGAAAAAAAAATGTTATTGAAAGGCATACACTGGACACTCATAAACTACTGAATACTTACTCAAACTATTCTTATTTTCTCTTTATTTTAATGTATTTAATGCAATCTTTCCATACCTGAAATTTGGTATGTGAATTGCATTACATTGTCTGACTGATCATTAGTCTATACTGATTAAAATTTTGCTGTTAGTATACGTATGAATTTCTGAAATAAATAAGATTATATTTTGAGAATGATGCAAAAGTTAACCATTCTGCTCTTGATAATGTCTATATTTCATATGTTTTTATCTATCTCAAAACTAGTTTTAATATCACTAATCATTCTGTTATTTAATTCTGTTTAAATAGAAGTTATATATAATGAAATTTATTCTGTAGTCAGCAGGTCATGAGAAAACTTCACAGATTTTGGCTCAGACAACAAGGTAAATCTGTATGCAGTCTTTTGAAAATACTTATTTGTTGACTGGATAATTGAAATCTAAATTGAGTATTTTAAGTTAAATAGGTTATGTTAAGATGAGGGGAACCAAAGGGTGACTGACTTTAAAATCTTTTCAAAGACTGGCATAAGACTATCATTTACTTGCTTTTATGTTTTAGATTTTTATCATGTTTTTTGGGAATACAAGCTTTGGCTTTTCTAGTACTTAGAAGAATAAACTCATAATTTCATTTAGAGGGCAGAACATTACAGAATAATTTTCTCTTTGGATCAGAATGTGAGTTAACAAGAAATTCTTAAATTGGTTTTTATCAATCTCACCATTTTCTGTCACATCTGGCCTGAAATTTAAGCAAGTTAGTAACACATTTTGTGGTATATATCTGAAATACCAGAAGTAATTAGCAAGTTGTATGTAAACACTCATCTAATTATTATTGATTTTCAAATAACAGCAGGTAAATATGCACATACATTGATGGGAAATAAAACATTTGGAGCCACTTAACTCTGAATTGGTTTAAATACAGTTTGCATTAATATTTGTCATTTAACTCCTTTAAAAATGCCTATTTTTGAAAAAGAGAATAAGCCCTACCTTGCATGATTGTGGTAGACATTAGAAGTAGAATATGCAAAACCCCTTACACAAATGTGACCCATATTTTGCACCTCATTCAGGTAGCTGTTGTCATTAATAACAGAATGGGAACAGGATAGTGGATGCATTCTTTAAATAGTCGTTACAAGTTGTAATGTTAGGATTGGGATTACTGAAATTTCTATAAAGCCAGTATTCACTTACTAAATATCTGTAGTTAAAAGAGAAATTACTTATTTAAAATGGAAAAAAAAAGACACAATACACAATTTTCAGTAAAACTGATTAATAAATCACCATCCGTTCATTTCAGTTCAGTCACTCAGTCGTGTTTGATTCTTTGCCACCTCATGGAGTGCAGCTCCTCAGGCTTCCTTGTCCATCACCAACTGCTGGAGCTTGCCTAAACTCATGTCAAGTCAGTGATGCCATCCAACCATCTCATCCTCTGTCATTCTCTTCTCCCCCTGCCTTCAATCTTTCCCAGCATCAGGGTCTTTTCCAATGTCAATTCTTCGCATCAGGTGGTCAAAGTATTGGAGTTTCAGCTTTAACATCAGTCCTTCCAATGAATATTCAGGACTGATTTCCTTTAGGATTGACTGGTTTGATTTCTTTGCAGTCCAAGGGAATCTCAAGAGTCTTCTTCAATACCACAATTCAAAAGCATCCACTATTTGGCACTCAGTTGAATATATATATTTGAATAATATAGATCACCATAGTGAAACGGAAAGTGAAAGTGACATCGCTCAGTCGTGTCAGACTCTGCGACCCGTGGACTGTAGCCCACCAAGCTCCTCCGTCCATGGGATTCTCCAGGCAAGAATACTCGAGAGGGTTGCCATTTCCTTCTCCATAGTTCACTATTAATTACTTTTGAAAATTTTGACCTTTCCTTTTTTCAGTTCTTTCCGTATCTTCTTGAGATGAATGTACAGCCCATGAAAAAGTAAAAATGGAACACACTACTCAGCACGTTCTTTCTAAGAATGTTGCTTTCCTTTTCTTTTTAATGGGCTTGAATTTTGCATATACATTAAGTAATTAATAGCAAGAGCAGATATTGTGATTTGTTTTTAAATTGGACTTTTGCATTTTCTTATTCTTATTTTCATCCCAAACTACCAAAATTTGTTTGAAATTTATATGTAACTATTAGTTTCAGTCTTGAAAAATTTTGAACACTAATTGCTTTTTCTCCAAGCAATACATTATTAATGGTATTTTATTCCCTGTAAGGAAATTTAACCCTAATTATTCTCTTTTTGATCAAGAATATCTCAAATTTAAAATTTTATGGCTTCAGCTTTCAGCTCAGAGAAGTTGAAAAATTTTATATCCTGTATTCTCAATGGAGAAAATTGAGATCTCATCCAAAGTGCATTTGAATTAACTTTTCACCTCTGTCATTCAAGGACTTCTTGAGGACAGAGAAAGAGGGCTATAAAATATTAGCTATATTCCCTGTGTTGTAAAATATATTCCTGCAGGTTATATATTTTATTCATAATATTCTATGTCTCTAATCCCCTGTCTCTATCTTGTACCTCCTCCTTTCCCTCTTGTCACTAGTAACCACTGCTTAGTTCTCTATATCTGTGAGTCTGTTTCTTTCCTGCTATATTCACTAATTTGTTTTATTTTTTAGATTCCACATACTAGTTCTAACATATAGTATTTGTCTTTTTCTATCTGACCTTACTAAGCATAATACCCTCCAAATCCATCCATTTTGTTGCAAATGGAGATTTCTTTAAAAATTAATCTTGACTATCTAGAAATAGATTTTTGCATAAAAATTCAATTGCGGGTCTCTCCTTAAATTAAAAAAAAAAAAGTTTTTCACAGCATTGAGTCCTGTTAAACCAAGATCTCATCACCCATTAGTAGCTGGAGCTGGGGTGGAGCTTTCCCCTTTCTGTGGAGCATGTATGCTTCTGTGATTAGTGCTCTCCCTGGGCCAGCTTCACTTGCTCATGTTCTCTGTTTATCTCTGGGAGGAATTATGAGATGTAAGCTATGATTAAACGGAAGTCTCCAAAGTGATGTTTTCTGCCGCTGGTGGAGCCTGAGTAGCCTGCAGAGACTGGTAACCCTGTTTATGTGTGTTTATGTGTGTTTGTCCTTATTGCTTCAGTTCTCCTGTAGATCTGAGATCTGGGACAAAGAGGATTAGAGTATTTGTTTGCATGTGTCTCACACTCAAGAACTGAAGTTGAGGACAAACTCCAAGAGCCTCTCATTGTAACGGATCACACATTGTAGACAAAGGAAATATTCAATGATTCATTATTTTGCTGACCGTTATTTGCTTTCTTGTAGTAACTGGAGAATGGGGGAGATTGATATATATGATTGAGATGTATACTTGACTCTGATAAGGCTTTTTGTTTCATTCATTCACATACATGTTGTGTGCCTTTATGTCAATATTACAGCAGATTCTGGAGTTACAGATGTATCTACCTTCATGGACCAAGGCTTGTATAAATGCGGCAGACAATAAATAAGTAATCAAGTGACTAAATCATTACTCACGCAAAGTGTTATAGGGCTTTAGATAGGTCGATCAGAGAAGGCCTCACAGAACTGATGACATTTGAGCTGGGATTTAAGATGAGAAGGAGCCAGACATTGGACTAACTGAGAAAAGAACACCACAGACACACTACAGAAAAGAACATAAGTGCCAAGGCCTTGAGGCTGAAGGGTTTTATCTTACGGTTTTAGAAAGTGAGATCAACATGGTTGTAGCATACTTGAGTAAAAGGAAGATGATTTGGGTGATGTGGGCAGCCCATGATGTGAAGTTTGGGGTTTATCCTAAGTTCGTTGGGAACTCTCATTTAATTCTCCCCAAAGGAGCAAATCTTAGACTTAAAAGTCAGGGAAACCTGTCACTTACTAGCTATCCAGTCTTTTGAGCACAGTTTTTATCTACTCTGGGCTTCAGAGCTAATGATGCCCACATCACAGACTTTTTAACAGAGACAGAATTAAATGGAGTATGCTATAAAGCGTTCTATGATAGTGCCCAGCCCATAGGCAGATTTTATTATTTCAAATAGGGCAGACCGAAGGTGCGTGCCCTCTTTCCTTAACCAACACTCTGTTTCCCTTCCTTTATTTGATAAAGAGAAGCTTATACTCATCTGTGTGATTTTATTTTAAACTTCACCGTGGTAAAGGCCTGTCTCTAGGAACTTCAGGAGGTAATGTGTCTGAGCTCTCACCTCATCCCTTCCCATGTGGAACATCATTTTTATATCCTCTTCAACATGTCAAGCAATTGTTGACCTTTGAAAGGATCTGTAGTCCACATACTCTGAGTTTATGAGGTTTTAACCCTTAAGTTTTTGCAACAGCCTTCCTGTTCACCACTGCTAATGTATTAATGCACACACACACACACACACACACACATACATGTTTCTAGACTGAAATGAGAATTATGAAGCATCTAAAAATGTGGCTCAAAAATAAGAAAGGTTGGAGGTTGGTATAGGCAGGGTAGGCATATAATAACACAGGCCTAACTAAATGGCAGATATAGAAAAATTTAGGACTCAGAATCTTTGCCTTTTAGTGATGAGGCTGAAGGGTGAAAGGGGACTAATCATGCAAGCAAATGAATCAGGATATCCTGGATATTAAGCAGATACTTTATAGATACTCAAGAATTAAGAAAAGAGAAAAATCCATTTGAATTAATTAGATGAAAACAATTATAATTACAACCATTATAAAAATGGCCTATATATGGCTAATTATCATATATACAGAAGCTCTTAGGCTTGCCTTTAATAGTGATATATAGCAGCTTTGTTTAGTTGTAAGTTTTAATAATTGCAGCATTAAACTATGTTCAGCTATGCTTCAAATCCTATGACTCAAGTTGCCAGTCATCTACCAAAAATTAAAATAGATATAATATGCTTTTTAAAATCTTCTTAGGCATCTAAAGCCCAGGGATTAGGAAAGGTTAAAAGACCCCCAAGTTCCTCATGATGCTAACTTTTGGAAACAAAGAGAAAGAATGATTTTTCCTTGTTACTTCTCCAATTCCAAGCATTCTATGCATATTGGGCCCGGGTAGAAATTTCTATTTATGGTAGTCTTCCTGCATCTAATACTGAAACTCCTGGCATTACCATGTTCCTAATACACAGCTGTATGTCACCATCATAGGTTGAAGCACATTTAATATATAGTGAGGCTCTGCTAGAGCTTTCAGATCAAGGCACTGTCACAGTATTAAGTGAAATAAAACACTATGCTATTATTCTTATTCTTAAAACCTTTGGGATCACTGCCATGTGCTCTGTGTGCAACCGGCTTAGCTAAAGCACCTAATACCCACAGATAGTTTCATCTGCTGATTCCTTCACTGACTGCTATATCCCAGAGCTGTGGAGTTTGGGAATTGTTCTCAATTGGTTGGGAACTCTCATTTAACCCTCCTCAAAGTCCCATGACATAGAACTAAATCCTAGACTTAAAAGTCAAGTAGACCTGTCACTCACTAGCTGTCCAATCTTGCACCTGGCTTTTGTCTTTTCTGAGTTTCACAGATAATGATACCCACAAAGGCTTTAGAAGTTCAGCTGCTCAGCTCTGCCTTACACCTGGACATGATTCTGCCCATGTTGCTTTTAGGTAGTGTGAGTTACCATAGAGGGAAAACACCTTCAACCTAAAATGGTAATAAGAGCAAGAAACTCTTTGATGTGTGCTTTCCTCTTAACCAGAAAAAAAAAAAAAAAAAAAATCCTAAGGTAGCTGCTCAAGCATTTGTGTTTTCAGTTCCAAATTTGCCATCTGCTCTGCAGAATATATAGAGTATCCAGCCTCTTTTATATCTCTATGCATAAAATACATTGGATGTGTAGTTAATTGATGCTAATAATTGTGGGATACACTCTGCCTGCATTATGGCAGGATGTAAAATATCACTGCATCTGGAACAATGATCTAAGTAAAACTGAGTCAATGCTATTTCTATAAGAAAGAGTTAAGTTAAATATAAAGCATTGCTGTTGCCTAACTGGAATACACCCTGGAATAGTTAGGTATAGATGTTTGCTTTTTGTGTTGCTCTCTTCGGACCATGATGAACACATAATAAGATATTTGCGAAAATGAATTTACCAAAACACAGATTTCCAAGGAAATCTTGCCATGTGTGTTAGAATGTACCCAGTTTTCTGAGAAAATTACTATGTATTATTGCCCAAAGGAAAGCAATTTAGGAAGATACTTTAGTGTACAGAGATGAATGGTGGTAAAGTACTGAATTAAATTTAGAATTAGAAGACCTGGATTCAGTTTGTATAATGTTGAGCAAATCAGCCTCTGTAGGCCTCAGACTTTTTCCATTCTGATAAATGAAAATGATATCCTATATCTAAATCACAAAATTACCTAAAAGCTCAGATGATACCCCAACTATGTAAGTATTTTGTAGATAAGAAAGTGGTAAATGCATGGAAGTATTATCAAAGTTTTAAGATCTGATGTCTGCAAGAGAAAAAAGTGAAAATGTTATTCTTTGTGAAAAAGTCTATAGTCTATGGAGAATATATTAGGAGAAATTATTTTTTGTTCCTAAATTTCCATCTATGTAAAGCTGTTATCTAGTTTTGGTGATAGAATCTTGAGCTCCAGAAATAAACAGACAAAAAGTATCATTAGTATGGGCTGTTTGTGTGTATCAAACTCAAGTATTTCAACCACTGTTGGCAAACTTTTGGTGAAAAGTCATGAAGATTTTAAAACGAGTATGGAGAATAGTTCTAGGTTTCATTTTCTTTTACTCACAAATATTAATAAACTTAGACCTAAAAAAAGCTGACGTTGCCTTTAAAATGCCTGCATGGACGTATTTTAGCAAAGTAGATCTTTGCTGGTTCTTCTTAAACAGATGTGAATGCCAGCCATTTTACTATTTGCAACTGTAGTGATTTGTACAGAGATTTTTTTCTGTAGGTTAATTGAGAGTATAGCCCAAGTAAAAGAACTGTGAAGGGGCTAAAATAGTATATTAAGCTATTTGGGTTGTTTAACTTTTAGATAATTTGCCATTTCCCATGAGTATAAAAAGTAACAGTTATTAAGGAAGAACATATGTTGACTTTAAATTAAGGAGAAGCCAAAGCATTTTGATGAACTTCAAGCCACCCTAATTATTTTGTTTTAAAGCTTTGAAATAAATAATAAGGCATGAATTTTTATGGGTATTTAAGATGTAAGTAAATTAATCTTTCCAAGGGCTGGCCAAGAAAATTATTTTCACTGACATAATTTGTTTCTGAAAAGACAGGTAATTGAAATGTTTTAGTATAGAATGAAAAAATACTGATTTTAACTGTATACAAACCTATGTAAATATTACAGAAATGTGAATGGTAGTATTTTATACTATTGGAGGTCTAAATAATGTTTCTAAGGGTCACAATTTCATAAGCTTAAAAATTTATGTTATGTTATAAAAATTAATATTATGTTTCATGTTTTAAATCTTTTTTTTCAACTACTAATGGTAGAATAAAGCCCTGTTTCAGGAATAAATATACTTATCAATAGTCTTTGAGGTAAATCATTTCAAATAATTAATTCAATATCGATATAACCATTTTCCAGCTATGAACAGTAATGAATTCTGTTTTTAAGAGTTGCAATAATCACTGCTTTTGATTTATGGAATAATTTTTTAAATTGGGAAAACACTAAAATTGCAGGATAAAAAGAAAAAATAAAACATATAAAGCATGATTAGATCAAACAGTGTGTATTAGTTTATTAACAAGAACAAAAAGCACCTACTGTCCAGGGCCTGGCTGTCCTCTCTGAAACCATGTGAATATTTTCATAAAACATGTTCTGATGAATAAAGTACCTTAATTTTGCATTTGAAAGAAAATAGAGTTATAACAAAATGTAAAGCATAAAAATCCTGCCACCTACAGTAAAAACAAAGGTATGATTTAGACATGTGAGTCAGTGAAAACCCTGAACAGATGAGAGTTCATTCCTGCAAATTAGGTAGGCTGCTTGGTGATCCTGTCACCCTCTGTTCTAGGCGTGTCTCTGGCACCAGCACAGGCCTCTGAGAACGTTTAATCCAGCAGACAGTGACTGCTTAATGGAGTTGAGGGCCAGCCTGGCTTTCTTGCCATATTTGACAAGGAAGTTCAGTCTCAGCTAGTAAACCTTATTTAGGAAACAAATGCTATCCATTTGTATACTTGCAAAGGATGTGCTTCAGGCAATGTCACAAAATGAATTATCAGGAATTAAACTAAAAATGAAACTCAGGTCTCCAGACTAATAAATTACAGTGCCTCTGATTTTCATGAACTTCATAACAAGTATCACAGTTTGCAAATGAGAATCAACAATAGGCTGCATTTATTTTCATTCTAAATCAAATTAAAATATGGCTTTGTCAGTTTAAGAAAAAGAAACAGCTAGTGAGAAAATGACATCAGGATTTGAGGTATCAAATCTCTTCCATTTAAAAGAATTAACTTCACCTAAATAAACAATGTGTGATATTTTTGAGTTATTATACTGATAAAGAAAACTAATTTAGCTTCGAAAGTTCTTAAAAATGATTTTACATTACAGCAAAGTGTACCTCAATACGTGCTCCTTATGAGCATGTGAAAGTCACATGTGAAATATCCACCGACACAACTATTTTACATAGAAAAGAGGTTATCATGTTTAATAGAAACTATTCTAGCTCCCTGTTTTTCCCTGTACTAGGTATGTAGCCTCAGACATCTGTTTCTATGCAAAGAAATATAAACTGGAAATATATCATTGCATTTACTTCAACAGCCCATACAGGGTCAATAACTGTTCCTAGAAATATTATTTTTGTAACTTGGGGTCTTGAAACAGATAAAGTTTACTTCAATTAGCAGTTCTTTTCAGCCCTGAGTTTTAAGCTCATTGTTTTACATCCCTTCAGTGCAAAGTCCCTTGAGGACTAACTTGCAAGAATCTTTAGAAGTCCAATTAACCTTTTTATTGAGAAAGGCTGTTCAAATGTACTTTTGTATGCAGAGCTTTCAGACATATGGGTAACCAGGCTCTAATTTCTTTAAAACTTGGCTATGGTCTTTGAACCAGACATTACTGTCTAGTGAGAGCTGGTGAGTATACTTTTTTTTTTTTTTTTGCAGTGTAAATACTCAACAGTCTTTATGGTGAGATGATTTTATAGCAGCATCTTTCACTTCTACCCTCACATATGCTGATGTGAAATCATGAAGTTTTGCCCTTTAAATCTTGTTTTATTATTAAATGGAGTATGCGTGAAGCAGTATGGTTCAGTAGGCAAACAATAGATTAGGCACAACTATAAATTCTCATCTGGCACCACCTCTGATTCACTAAAGCCTTCTGTGCTATAGCCCAAAATGCATTATTGAGAAACATTAGTGCCTAAAGCTGTCATTTGAATTTCTATTCTGGCAGTAATCAGAAGATACAGTACTGTAAATCTGTGGCAGTTAAAAAAGACTCAGAACAGGGTGGAACCCTACTAAATATCTAGTTAAACCACCTTTGTGTTCAGATGAGGAGGCTAGGATGCTGAAATTCAGAGATGTTACATGATTTATTGAAGGTCAAAGCACAAAACCATCACTTCATGGCAAATAGATGAGGAAACAATGGAAACAGTGAGTGTCTTAATTTTCTTGGGCTCAACAATCACTGCAGATGACTGCAGCTATGAAATTAAAAGATGCTTGCTCATTGAAAAGCTATGACCAACCTTGACAACATATTAAAAAGCAGAGATATTATTTTGCCAACAAAAGTCTGTATAGTCAAAGCTATGGTTTTTCCAGTAGTCATGTATGGATGTGAGAGTTGGACCATAAAGAAGGCTGAACATCAAAAAACGGATGCCTTTGAACTGTGGTGTTGGAGAAGACTCTTGAGAGTCCCTTGGATTGCAAGGATATCAAGCCAGTCCATCCTAAAGGAAATCAGTCCTGAATATTCATTGGAAGGACTGATGCTGAAGTTGGAGCTCCAATACTTTGGCTACCTGATGCAAAGAACTGACTCATTAGAAAAGACCCTGATGCTGGAAAAGATTGAAGGCAGGAGGAAAAGGGCACAACAGAGGATGAGATGGTTGGATGGCATCACCAACTTGCAGGACATAGTTTGAGCAAACTCCAGGAGTTGGTGATGAACAGGGAAGCCTGGAGTGTTGCACTCCATGGGGTTGCAAAGAGTCAGACATGACTGAGTGACTGAACTGAACTGAAACCACAAAAAACCAAGTCCAGGTGTCTGATGGCCAGTTCTGTGGTCTGAACACTGCAAGTGAAAGCTGGAAAAAAATCAGCTAAGTATCTGGGCACTATATATATATATATATATATATATGTTGCTTAAAATCTGGAGTTTTTCTAGCCCTGTAGGTTATTTTTTTTATTTGGAATTTGGGATCATGTGATAATCCAAATATAGTAAAAATTGACAAATGACTAGCCAAAATACTTTTAGTTGGGTCAGAATAGGAAGAATCACTGTGTGGCTTTGGATATTGTCAATTGAACCTTCTTGCTGAATTGGGATCTATAGCTCAAAACAACTGAAAGGAACTGATAGATAAGCAAAATAAAGGAGACAGAAGAAAGAATTCACCTTTATTATTAAGAACCTTCCATGTGTTCAGCACTCTGAGCAAGTGTTTTACATAAACTGTCCCTTTTAAAGAAGTGGACAATTCTGTGTTTGTGGCGTAAGTGTCAGAGTCATCATCAGAGTCAAGTGTCATGCTGTTTAACCTCAGATGAATCTTTTAACCTACCTTGACCTTGGATTGCTTATTTGTAAAACAGGCAATGCCTAGACTGACTACTTCATAAACTGAAAACGAGCTGTGAAAGCTCTAGAAAAATATAAGGCACCACCAGAATTTAAAATCATATATGATTTACTTTTCTTTCCATTGATTGTCTGTGATAGTTATATTTTGCTGAAAGGAAGTTTAACATATATTCACTGACTTCATATAGGATGGTGGGAGCAACATGACAAAGGATTAAAGATTTATTAAGGATAATTAGCTAAATGTGTAATACACTTGAGAAAACAAGGTTAACTGTTTGCTTCACCTTGCTTTCTTGTTTTTTTATTATTTTTTCCTGTGTCTTTATGTTGAAAGCACTGTCAGCCTTGTTTTGTACAAATCCTTTTCTAGAAATCTACAAAAAGTACTTGGAAATTGAAAATAATTAAAACCAGTGAAACTTGAATACCTAGGGACATACTATTTGTCTTTCTAAGTTGGAAATGTTATTTTCATGTTGTGTTTCAGTCACAAACTTGGGCACAAGCAAAGGAAGCTAATTTAGTTATCGTTCAGCTAGGGCTCAGATACTAGGCAGGAGGTGAGGATTAAACTTTCAGAACAGTCAGGGACCAGGGAGAGGCAGAAGGAGGAGGGCTGAGAACCATTAAAAAAAAAATTCAAACAGTTAATTTTTTTTTTTACTACTGAAAATATTTAGCATATCTCACAAACCCTAGTAAATATAGCATGTGTGTTACTTAAATAATGTTAATAAATTAACTAAATATCTATGAACTTCCTTTACTATATGACCTGCTCTTCTCTCAGTCATCAGTGTCCTTAATTTTGTATGGATCATTTCTTTACCTGTTTTTATAATTGTACATACTGAAAGTAACAGTAATATAATATCTAGGTACATATTTGTAGTAAATGTGTAAGAATACACTTCAGTATTATCTTAGGATCGAAATTTATTTCTTTATTCCTCTCCAACCTTCTTTTTTTTAACATATTGTTTTCAAAATGCTAACATATTCATTAATCTATTATATAAATATATTAAAATATCTTCTACTGAAAGGAGCATATGGACTATTAGAACATTTTCCTTCTTTGTCTCTTTCTTTCTGTTTTCTATTATGTGAAAAAATACTATCAACATTTTAAGTTTGATGTGTCTGGTGCAAAAGTTTTTTGGATTCATATTTAAGAACAAAAGACTAGGTTATATATTTTGTGATTGTTCAGATTTAAGAGGCAATATCAAATTATTATTATTATTTTTTTTACTTTAGGCACCAATGATCAGTAAAAGCAGAATTCAGGTGTTTGACAAGCCTCTGTAAACAGATTTTGAATTTTTCCCATCTATATATGTGAAATATCTAATAATATCCTCTTTCCAATTTGCATTCTCTGACCCTATCAGATTAAGCACTTTTTAAAATATGTTTTTCTACCATTCTTTTATCTTCCTGTATGAAATACCAATTTGATATTGAACAATTTTCCTATTGGGTTGTTTTATTGGTTTTATGTATTTTATCTTTCCCCGGTTTAGATTTTCATTTTCATTCTCCTTAAGATGCTATTGCTGAAGAAAAGTTCAAGTTTGCTATTTTATGCTCTCTCAGTTGAGGACTTAAAAATATTATTTTATACTTGCCTCTGAAAGTTTCAAGTTTTGCCTTTCTCTTTTAAGATATTAATAAATTGGGAATATTTTTATATTGTGAAAGAAAGGTATTCTTTTTATTTTCTCCATATGCATAGATAATTGTACAAGAACTTTCTGTTATAATGCTCTTCTTCTTATTCATGCGGAGCCAAATCTACCATATATCAAATTTACATAAATGCACAGTCTGTGCTGAGCTCTTTGTTTGGTCCCAGTAAGTCTGCACTTGCATTTCTATTATTTTACAGTGCATATTAATTGTTCTAAAGTTAAAACACCTTGATAGCTAAGGGAAAGTTTACACACCTATCCTTTTCTTTTTCTAAAACATGTTGCTTATTCTTGCCTTTGCTCTTACATTTTGTTACTTCCCCCCCCATCTTTATGCTTTTAATTTTATTTTTTCTCATAGTAGTGTACAAGCAATGATAAAAAGAAGTTGTGTTAGTACATATCCTTATTGCTTTCATCATATTTTATTTCAAAATTATGCTTTTATTTTTTCACATTTAAATGTAATATTTGCTAGATATTTGTGGATGTGCTATACCACCAAACTAAAGATGTTATCATTCTATTCTGAATTCAATAAGAGATTATATCAGAAAATATTGTTAATCCCTGTATCTATTGAAAAGATTATATATTATTTATCCTTTCATCTGTTAATGAAGTGAATTAGAAAATTAATCAGTGTTCTAATGTTAAAACAGTCTTGCAAAATAGTCTCCTGAAATAGCTGTAACTTTGGTGTGGTATATATCTTATGTAATGATAATATTTCATGAAAATTTTAGTATATATGTAAATGTGTCACAACTAGAATAGATTTTTAAAAACATTTTTATTTAAAAATAATTTTATATCAGTGATAGTATAGTTAGTGAAATTTCCCTATGCATTTCCTAAAGTTAACATCTTACTTTATCACACTACATTGGTCAAAACTAAGAATAGTTTTGGTACAAGACTGTTCACTCTACCGTAGACTTTATTCAGATTTTACCAGTTTTTCTTCTAATGTTCATGTTTTGTTCCAAGATCCAATCCAGGATCTCACATTGCACTTAGTTACTATGTCTTCTTAGGGTCCTACAAAATGTGGTAGTTTCTCACAGTTTCCTTATTTATCTTGTCTCTTCATTCACTCTCTTGATTACAGTAGCTTTGTAGTAAGTCTTGAAGTTGGGTAATTCAGTCCTTCAGATTTATTCTCCTTCATTATTATATTTGCTATTCAGGATCTTTTGTTTTCCATGCAAAGTTTAGAATTCATGACAACTAAAATCAGTTTAGAATCAGTTGGTCAATACCCAAAATAATGTGCTAGGAATTTGATCTGGGTTGTATTTTCTGTAGATCAAGATAGAAAGAACTGATATTTTGCCTGTATTAAGTCTTTCTATCCACATACATGAACTGTCCCTCCATTTATTTGGATAGTCTTTCATTTCTTTATCAAGAGCTTAGTAGTTTTTCTTATGTAGATCTTGCATATATTTGGTAGATTTATATTTAAGCATTTTTATTTGGGGTATGCTAATATAAATAGTATTATGCTTTAATTTCAGATTTTAACTGTACGTTGTTGGTATATAAGAAACCAAATGACTTTTGTATATTAGCTTTGTATACTGAAAATGTGCGGTAGTCATTTTTTATTTTGAGGAATTTTTAAAAATTCTTTGGCATTTTCTACAATAATAATCATGTTTGCAAACAGAGACAGTTTTGTTTCTTCCTTCCCTTTCCATAAGTTTTCTGTTTTTGTCATAATTGTTGCCTAGGAGTCCCAGTATGATGTTGAATAGAGGAGTGAGAGCAGACATCCTTGACTTGTTTCTTATCACATTCCTAGTTTTCTGAGTGGAGAAGGCAATGGCACCCCACTCCAGTACTGTTGCCTGGAAAATCCCATGGACGGAGGAGCCTGGTAGGGTGCAGTCCATGGGGTTGCTAGGAGCTGGACACAACTGAACGACTTCCCTTTCACTTTTCACTTTTATGCATTGGAGAAGGAAATGGCAACCCACTCCAGTGTTCTTGCCTGGAGAATCCCAGGGACAGGGGAGCCTGGTGGGCTGCCATCTATGGGGTCGCACAGCGTCGGACACAACTGAAGTGACTTAGCAGCAGTTTGCTGACAGTTTTTACCATGAATGAGTGTAGAATTTTTTCCAGTGCTTTTTCTGCATCTATTGATATGATCATGTGATTTTTTTTCTTTCAACCATACTGATTTTGATATAGATGTAAAATTTGTCTCTTATATAATTCCTTCTTTAAAATATATGATTAATTATATTCTGAACCTACTTTCTGATGTTTCTTTCCAAGTTTATGGTTTCATCATTTTTCCAGAAATTATTTTAAATTATTTTCTATTTCAAGGATGAATCTAAAGAAATTCAAATATATATATAGTACTAGAATCACCCCGATCCCCTCATCTACTACCATACCAACTTTTCTTGTATGAGTTCACTCATAAATGCACAGAATGTTTCTGTTCACACGTTATATTTTGTTAATGTTTTCATTCAGTGAAATAATATAACACTGTGAGTCTTGTTCAGAACAGACAAAATTTGAAATGTCAGTTTCCAGAAGAAAGTAGACAACAAAAATAATAAATCAAAGCCAGTCATTTTGGGCATGAATTTTCAATGGAGCAAGAAAGACATGTCTGCTTCTTTTTTGCTTTCAGTTTAACTCATCCACTACACACACACACACACACACACACACACACACACACACATATACACACTTCCCTGAGTAGCCCTACTTTTCTATTTGTTATTTGTGTTTGTTAATTAAATGTTTAAACCCTGTTGGATTGTGGCTTTTTAAAGCTGAGGAGAAAGCGTGACACTTAACCAGCATTTTCTAAAATGTCACATTTAAGGAGTTAGGATTTTCTTGAAATCCATCCAGATAATTCTCCCTGGGATTATAAGCATTATGCAATTCCCTCTAGTTTCCAAAATTAATCAAAAGATGTGACCAGGTTTTGTTTTGTTTTTAAATTCCAACTTTAGCTATTAAAAAAAAAAAAACAACACGTTTAGGATTAAACAGAGAATGTGATGACAATTTTTAAAAAAATCTTGTTATGCAAATCTAGTACTAGGAAGAGGAAGCAGAATTTCATACATTTGTTTAGAAGACTGCAGTCATTTAACATGGTGTTGAATCAGAATATGAAATTCCTTTATGGTTATAATCAATTTGAGTAACAGCTGAGAAATTATAATAGAAAGCACACAGTTTTACCTTTATCCCATAAAAGTCATGAAATGCCCTAACAGGGCCATTTTGCCTACTTGCGTCTTCCTATAAATCTTTTAAAATCTCTTTTTAATATTAAGCTAATTTCCCTACAGATAACCCAAAAATACTTTTAGCAGATCTGGAACTACATCTGTTTTGTTCTATTTTGGTTGAAGTACAAAAGAGAAAATTAAAAAAAAAAATCGGTGTTGATTATGATAATCATTCAAAATGGATATTCCTTATTTATTATCTACAAATTTAGAAATAAATCACATTAGGAAAGATTTTGAAAAAAAAAAAACAAAAAACAACCTAATACTACAAAATGTTATTGCCTCCAAGATATTTCCTACTAGAGCAAGAGACAGTGAGAGATAATATTAATAA
This sequence comes from Capra hircus, assembly GCF_001704415.2. Lineage (NCBI taxonomy): Eukaryota > Metazoa > Chordata > Mammalia > Artiodactyla > Bovidae > Capra > Capra hircus. Next base: position 22,877,438 of record NC_030835.1, read on the forward strand.
GAATGGCCCACATTCCATATTACTGCTTCCTCAGATGACTGGGACTTTTGGCTGACAGAACTTGGGACAGTCATCCTGTCCTTTATGTTCAGAGATGATGTGCTGACAGGTTATTTCCTGAGCAATAACTGAGATATGTGACCTGCTGTCCTTGCCAGGAAAGACTCTTTTGTAGTTGACAGCAGCAGGCACTGAGGGAAGAGCCTGACATTTGTGGCCTTGTAGCCTTTGAGTCAGCTGAGTCTGTTTTTTATTCCTGCTATGCGAATAACCCTAACCCTAACCCTAACCCTAACCCTAACCCTAATTCCTGCTTTTTTATTGGCTGCTATGCAATCTGACTTCTGTCTTCTCTTGGTGACTGTTGCTGATGCTACTTTCTTGCAAATGGTCTCTGCAGGCACCCTCTCTGTCCAGCCCCCTATAAACACAATTGCCTCCCATGTTGTATAATCACAGACTTTCCATTCTGGTGCCATTTTTCCCACTCTCCTACCAGTGAAATATAGTAAGACTCATGGCAATGCAGATGAAATCACATGCAGATAAAATCTGAATTACTCAGCTCTCCCTGCTGGACAGTTGGCTCTACTACTATCACCTGTAAAGAGATTACTAAGTCAATGATTATGTATTTTTTAACCTACTTTTAGGCTGCTGGCATAGGACATTGTTCCAACAGTGCATTAGATAAATGTAGTTTCATTAATGAATGCTGAATAAAGAGAAAGAAGTCTTAGGTTGACAGGGCTCTGTCATAATTTAAGAGTAAAAACAACAGTGCCAAAAAAATACTTCCATCTTACATTTGAAAAATCATTTTGATTTCTGTAGCTTTTTCTGATACATTATAGATATTCCTGCAGTATGTACAGCTAATCACCTGAAGGACAAAGCTCCTTTTTTCTCAAGTGTGTGAAATGCTATCAATACAAATACATTTAATTCTGACTACCACATTCCTCTTTGAAACTATAGGAAAATTAGCATGACACCAAGCATATATATCTTAATGTACATTTTTTAGGTTTACACTCTCCTGATTCTCTTCTAGCTCTCAGCTCAATCTATGTCACATCAGCTAACTCCACTTCTATATATTTTCCCCCAAAATGAATATCTTTTCCAAAGTTCTGTGACTTGGCCTACTGCCACAGCACCAAATGTCATCTCTATGCAAATGCTTGTCAAATCTCTCTCTTTCTCTCCTTCTCAGTCCTTCCCTCCATCCCTCCCCTGATTCTAACTCTCCATTATCTCAGTCTTCTTCCTGTCTGGTAGATATCTGGGCTTGAAGGTCATCCCTAACACAGCGCGAATAGACTATCCTCTTTCTGAGACTTCTTTACCTCCTGGCTTCTTTACTGTAATAATAGTTTCCCCCGTTTTTGTTAGACATCCAGTATCAACACTTGAGATGTCTTGGATTCCTTTTTTTCTATTACCTCTTGCACGTAGTCAGTAATATAATCTCTACTTTTTTTATCTCAGTAGCAAATGTCTCATCATGTCCATTCTCACTGGAAACATCTTTTTCAAATATTTATAAATTTTGTTTTTAGCATGCACCAAGTCTCCTAACTTGTCTTCCTGCTTCAAAACAATTATATACCACTTATAAATCCATTATGTAAAACAGTGCTTTCCAAACTATGTTTTTTGTAGTGCAAATTTTTATTCAAATGAAATGGAACTCAAATATACAAAACAGAGGTGCTTTCTTTGAAGCCGATATTGAGTATTGGAACTCACACCTAATTGTAGCCATTCTTCTCTTTATCCTACCTCTCTTCTGCCACCCATAGTGCTTCCAGAAATGCTCTCATGGGAGTGTAGTTGAGAACCACTGCTAAAACATATTCTCAAATTTATTATGACTAGGTGATAAAATTATATTTCAAATATGCTGCAAGGGAAGAAGCTTTAGAAAAATTAAATTCAAATGTATCATCTTAATAAAGATGGTTCATAGAGAAATAAAGATAATTAGATAAATCTTAGATCATATACAACTATACCAAAAATTCTGGAGAGAGCAATGGCACCCGACTCCAGTACTCTTGCCTGGAAAATCCCATGGGCGGAGGAGCCTGGTTAACTGCAGTCCATGGGGTGGCTAAGAGTCGGGCACAACTGAGTGACGTCACTTTCACTTTTCACTTTCATGCATTGGAGAAGGACATGGCAACCCACTCCAGTGTTCTTGCCTGGAGAATCCCAGGGATGCGGGAGCCTTGTGGGCTGCCATCTATGGGTCTCACAGAATCAGACACGACTGAAGTGACTTAGCAGCAGCATACCAAAAATTCAACATGCTCTTAGCATGGTAGTTGAGGTAGGTTAAAATTTCTAGAAAAAATTATAACCTCATAACTCATAAAGTTATACTGGTTATTTTACCAAGAATGTTAACTACTCCCTAGAAAATGTTATGAATTATATAAAGAAATTTTGTCCTGGATATGGTATGAAACGATTTTCTTTCTCACATCTAGTCATGTTAGAATCTTACTCAAAATTTCCAAAGGCCATTAGTTATCTGCCAAATGAGGAACATATTCTTTGGCTTGGAAATTAATAAAAACCTGGCATGAAATCAGATTAACTGCTAGCATTTTTGCTGTTTTTCTACTTTGATTGTTATTACAGAGTAAACCCTACTTTTGCTAATTTTTTAAGTCACAACTCTAAGTCTCTCTGTAGTTTCTCATGTCCCATTCATTGTGTAATATACTTCTCCAACTTGCCTTCCAGTGTTTCTCTGTTTATATCTTATTCATTCTACAAGGCCTAAGGCTTTCCATGTCACCTCTTCTATGAGAATTTTCCAAAATATCTTTAATTGGATATAATCTCATCAATTTTTAATATCTTTGAAGCTTTATATGCTTCTTTTATGGTAGTTGCCTTCTTTCTGTTTGTTTTGTTTTTGCTTTGTTTTCCATAGATAATGGGAAACACAGAAATATACAACAGATAACTTATTAAGATCACTCTATAATATAATATCAAAACTTGCATTTGTGGCCCCCATGTAGTTTGCCATGTACTTGTTACATCATCAAACATTCTGCTAACCTTTTAAAGGTAGGTTTTCAAAGTATAAGGGATAAAGGCTGGTTTTTATAATTATTTGGGAGACCATCTTCTACTAGTTATGCAATTCCTGGCATAAGAATTTGCTCACTGAATCTTGATTTCTTCTTTGGATAGAGCTAATTATGCATATAGATAAGTAGATATCTATTGAAATGTTTTTTTCCCATGGTAGAGATAAAAGCAATGGACAATGATAACCTGAATATGAGAATTTACTGGACATCTCTGGGAATCTTGAGGACAGCGGGTACTGAAGCATAGTGATGAGGCCCTCTGAGGAGAAAGCAGCAGATAAATCTAAGACTAATAAGAATAGAAACAACAAAAATGCTTATTTATTCTTTCTCTCTTTACTTTTTCTGCAGATTCCTGGTAACTTTTAGAAAATTCCAGAGGTAGAAATAGTCAAGTGATACTGAAGAAGCTTTTCTTACATCAAATGAAAAGTTTTCAGAATATTTCTGCTGACCCATGGAATTGGTGTTAGCTTTGGGTATTTCAAGTTTTATCCTAATTAATCCTCTTAACTTCAGAGCTTTGTCCACCTGTAATAAACTAAATGTACTGTGTGTGCACTATAGAGGCAAAGCTATGCATAGCAGTGACTGAGTTTTAGTGAATAGGAACAGAACAGACTTGAAGAATGAACTTTTCCACAGGGAGAGACCCAAGTTAAATGCTCTGCAACTGATTCAGTAATTCTTTTAACTAATGGTAAAGTTAGTAACGGTATTATTTTAAAATATTATTCCACTATGAGTTCCAGTTGTAAAATCAGGCAACTTAGGAAGTATTCTCCCAGTCCAAGAATACAGAGAAGTAGGCTTATGAATTATGAAACTTGAGCTAGAAAAGTATAATCACTCACTGAGCAACTATTATGTGCCAGAAACATATTAGGGAGGCTAAATCTACACACTTATTGACTGACTAAATATGGAAGGTGCAGGATATGTGGGGAAAAGAAGTCAATTTGGTGAGAGAAGCTGATGACTCCAGGCTTTTAGGGGACACCCACACCCACACCCACACCCACCGACCCACCCCCCCCCACACACACACACCTTTTAAGTGCCTTATCTTTGTGGAATGTAAAATAGAATGAAAAATAATAATATATGACACACAAAAGCAGAATAATAATACAATCTGAGATATGGGTGGAGAAAAGGAGAATTCTCAGAAAGGCTCCCTGATTAAGGAGTATCTGTATCAGCTCTTTAAAAAAGAGAGGGGAATTACTGTAATGAGGAATATGAAGAAAGGCTTAGAAAGCAAATAGTGTACAAATGTAGAGAGGTGTAAATAAGCTGGCTTGTCAGGGAGGTTACAAGCTGTTTTAAATGTTCAAGGTGTACAGTGACAGATATGAAATTACTGGTAATGGGGCTAAAGGAGAAGGAATGAGTTAAACGAAGGCAATTATTTCTATGACTCAAATGTTGGATATCATACTTTCAAAATTACGAGTCCACCAAGGGGTCTCACCAGGTCAGAGAGATGGTGAGTCCTGGTAGTCAGAATGACTACCATGATGGTAGTGAGATGGATAGTTTTGAGAATTACATGACAGAAGAGTTAGAGAAGGCATCATCTCAGTCAACATCCTGAGAGACACAGAAAGGAAAGCCTGAACTAAGGCAACGGTATTACAGCTTCTGAAGGATTCCAGTTCAAGAATTATACAGAAGGCAAAAAGTAACCATGTTTGATGAGAAAGCGTAAATAGAGTTTGAGGGGATAAGGCAAGAATGTCTCCCAGTCATCTTGGTTACAAGGGCCTTGCTGCTGCTGCTGCTGCTGCTAAGTCACTTCAGTCGTGTCCAACTCTGTGTGACCCCACAGATGGCAGCCCACTAGGCTCCCCCGTCCCTGGGATTCTCCAGGCAAGAACGCTGGAGTGGGTTGCCACTTCCTTCTCCAATGCATGAAAGTGAAGAGTGAAAGTGGAATCGGTCAGTCATGTCCGATTCTTCGCGACCCAATGGACTGCAGCCTACAGGCTCTTCCGTCCATGGGATTTTCCAGGCAAGAGTACTGGAGTGGGGTGCCATCGGAGGGTAGGTGGTAATCTCATTTACTGAGATAGGAGATATAAAAAAGTAAAATTTAGAAGATGATGACTTCATATTTGTATACATTGAATTGAAAGGTACATTATAATTTATGCAGTTTGAGATACATTGAAGGCCACACATGTGAGGCTAGGGAGAGAAGTGAGCACCAAATGTAGTAATTTGGAAGTTGTATTTGTCTAGGTAGTAAATAGAATGTATAAAGATGGACATCTTTTATCTAATTCAAACACTTCATTTTACCAGTAGCATAGTTCAGTTCAGTTCAGTTCAGTAGCTCAGTCGTGTCCGACTCTTTGCGACCCCATGAATTGCCGCACACCAGGCCTCTCTGTTAGCAGTCAGCATTTCAATTATTACAAGGAACAATGTAATTTGAGTTGAAACATAGGAAATATATACTTTTTCTCTTAAGCAACCTTAGGATCAAGATTTCAAAGAAAACATTATACAATGAGATCAAGTAAGTATGTTTAAGGATTTTTTTATAAAAGCATATATAGTACATTTTCTGTTATAAAAAGAGCAAAGGCCATTTAGGATTTGGTGCTTGATCTTGATTCCAACATCCTTGATATTTTATGTGATCAAATTTAATTTGTATGTTTATTTTCTGAAGATTCTCTTATTGTTTTAAATGTGGTCATCCTACTGGTTGTTCTTGTTATTGAAATAATATCACAAGCCTTAAAAAAATATCTTTTAAGACACTTAAATAAAAAAGAACACTTTAATAAAAAAGAACACTTTAGTGTATATGGGACATATTTTATGTAGCCCATCCATCCTCCTTTTATTTTCTTTCTAATGTTTGAATTTAATATGGAATAGGTGATCTCAAACATCTGTGTTGAATTATATCTGCACTCTAAGCAACATTTGAGTTTAGAGATATTTTTTATTCCTGTTTGGCTTAAAGAAAAAAAAAAATCACTCAGAATGGTTGACAACAAACAAATGGAAAAAAAAAAAAAAAACACCTCAAAACATATCTATCAGTATGAAGAGTAATGGAAATAACATAGGCTTTGGAGTCTGTAGAACTATGTATAAAAGTTGGCTTTGTTAATTATTAGCTATAAATATAGGCAGCTGCCAAAGTTTCACATTTCTCATCTTTAAAATGACTTTATTTCAGGATTAAATTGCATTTAATCAGTTATACCTCTTCAAACCATGAGTAACAGAAACTTTTACATGTTTATATATCACGAAGTTCAGGGTCATTTAATTCAACAGTTAATAAACACTGATAGAAATACATATTTTTTCTCTGTTATTTTGATGTGACAGCTTTTGCTCTGTTGCAAGATGACCACAGCACTTCTTAGAAGTCATATCTGGACAGGAAAACATCCAGAGAAGGGAGGGGGACCATCTCTCTGATATTTTCCTTTGAGAATGAAAAGCTTTCCTAGAAACCTTCCTCCAATATACTTTCTTAAATCTCATTGGCTAGAACAGGGTGGCAAGTTCTCTTTAAATAAGTCACTGACTATTGGAAATTTACTGCATAATAATCAGGATTTACCAGTAGGCTCAGAACTACATCATCTTCCTGATATTTGTATGCTGCTGAACAAATTAATTTCTTTTCACAAGGATGTTAGTAATGAATAGTGGAGAGCCAACTAATTATATCTACTCTATGTGATCTTCCAAGTTTTCTATGTGGACCAGTAGAATTATATAACTCAGGACCGTGTTAGAATTTAAATTCTGCTCTTCATCAGACTATGGCATCAGGACCTCTGTGAGTAGGCCCTCAGAGGACTAGATTCAATTCAGTTCAGTCGCTCAGTCATGCCCAACTCTTAGCACGTGTCTGACCCCAGGAACCGCAGCATGCTAGGCCTCAATGTCCATCACCAACTCCTGGACTTTCCCCAAACTCATGTCCGTTGAGTCAGTGATGTCATCTAGCCATCTCGTACTCTGTCGTCCCATTCTCCACCTGCCTTTGATGTTTTCCAGCATCAGGGCATTTTCAAGTGAGTCAGCTCTTCACATCAGGTGACCAAAGTTTTGGAGTTTCAGCTTCAACATCAGTCCTTCCAATGAACACCCAGGACTGATCTGCTTTAGGATGGACTGGTTGGATCTCCTTGTAGTCCAAGGGACTCTCAAGAGTCTTCTCCAACACGACAGTTCAAAAGCATCAATTCTCGGCACTCAGCTTTCTTTGTAGTACAAATCTCACATCCATTAATGACTACTGGAAAAACCATAGCCTTGACTAGACAGACTTTTGTGGACAAAGTAATGTCTCTGGTTTTTAATATGCTGTCTAGGTTGGTCATAACTTTCCTTCCAAGGAGTAAGCATCTTTTAATTTCATGGCTGCAATCACCATTTGCAGTGATTTTGGAGCGCCCCCCACCCACCCAAAATAAAGTCAGCCACTGTTTCCACTGTTTCCCCATCTATTTGTCATGAAGTGTTGGGACCAGATGCCATGATCTTCATTTTCTGAATGTTGAGCTTTAGGCCCACTTTTTCACTTTCCTCTTTCACTTTCATCAAGAGGCTTTTGAGTTCCTCTTCACTTTCTGCCATAAGGGTGGTGTCATCTGCATATCTGAGGTTATTGATATTTCTCCCGGCAATCTTGATTCCAGCTTGTGCTTCTTCCAGCCCAGCATTTCTCATGATGGACTCTGCATATAAGTTAAATAAGCAGGGTGACAATATACAGCCTTGACGTACTCCTTTTCCTATTTGGAACCAGTCTGTTGTTCCATGTCCAGTTCTAACTTGCTTTCTGACCTGCATACAGGTTTCTCAGAGGCAGGTTAGGTGGTCTGGTATTTCCATCTCTCTCAGAATTTTCCACAGTTTATTGTGATCCACACAATTAAAGGCTTTGTCATAATCAATAAAACAGAAGCAGATGTTTTTCTTGAACTCTCTTGCTTTTTTGATGATCCAGCAGATATTGGCAAGTTGATCTCTGGTTCCTCTGGCTTTTCTAAAAATAGGTTAACATCTGGAAGTTCACCATTCATGTATTGCTGAAGCCTGGCTTGGAGAATTTTGAGCATTACTTTACTAGCGTGTGAGATGAGTGCAATTGTGCAGTAGTTTGAGCATTCTTTGGCATTGCCATTCTTTGGGATTGAAATGAAAACTGACCTTTTCCAGTCCTGTGGCCACTGCTGAGTTTTCCAAATTTGCTGACATGTTGAGTGCAGCACTTTCACTACATCATCTTTTAGGGTTTGAAATAAGTCAATTGGAATTTCATCACCTCCACTGCTTTGTTCATAGTGATGCTTCCTAAGGCCCACTTGACTTCACATTCCAGGAAGTCTGGATCTAGGTGAGTATGAGTGATCACACCATCATGATTATCTGGGTCATGAAGATCTTTTTTGTACAGTTCTTCTGTGTATCCTTGCCACCTCTTCTTAATATCTTCTGCTTCTATTAGGTCCATACCATTTCTGTCCTTTATTGAGCCCATCTTTGCAAGAAATGTTCCCTTGGTATATCTAATTTTCTTGAAGAGATGTCTAGTCTTTCCCATTCTGTTGTTTTACTCTATTTCTTGGCATTGATCATTGAGGAAGGCTTTCTTATCTCTCCTTGCTATTCCTTGGAACTCTGCATTCAAATGGGTATATCTCTCCTTTTCTCCTTTGCTTTTTGTTTCTCTTCTTTTCCCAGCTATTTGTAAAGCTTCCTCAGACAGCCATTTTGCATTTCTTTTCCATGGGGATGGTCTTGATTCCTGTCTCCTATACAGTGTCACGAACCTCCATCCATAGTTCATCAGGCACTCCATCAGACGTAGTCCCTTAAATCTATTTCTCACTTCCACTGTATAATCATAAGGGATTTGATTTAGGTGCTACCTGAATGGTTAGTGGTTTCCCCCCATTCTTCAATTTAAGTCTGAATTTGGCAATAAGGAGTTCATGATCTGAACCACAATCAGCTCCTGGTCTTGATGTTTCTGACTGTACAGAGCTTCTCCATATTTGGCTGCAAAGAATATAATCAGTCTGATTTTGGTGTTGACCATATGGTGATTTCCATGTGTAGAGACTTTTGTGTTGTTGGAAGAGGGTGTTTGTTATGACCAGTGTGTTCTCTTGGCAGAACTTTTATTAGCCTTTGCCCTGCTTCATTCTGTAATCCAAGGCCAAATTTGCCTGTTACTCCAGGTGTTTCTTGACTTACTACATTTGCATTCCAGTCCCATATAATGAAAAGGACATCTTTTGGGGGTGTTAATTCTAGAAGGTCTTGTAGGAATTCATAGAACAGTTCAACATCAGCTACTTCAGCATTACTGGTCAGGGCATAGACTTAAATTACCATGATATTGAATGGTTTGCCTTGGAAATGAACAGAGATCATTCTGTCATTTTTGAGATTACACCCAAGAATTGCATTTTGGACTCTTGTTAACTATGATGGCTACTCCATTTCTTCTAAAGGACTCCTGCCCACAGTAGTAGATATAATGGTCATCTGAGTTAAATTTACCCATTCCAGTCCATTTTAGCTTACTGATTCCTAGAATGTCTATGTTCACTCTTGCCATCTCCTGTTTGACCACTTCAAATTTGCCTTAATTCATGGACCTAAGTTCCAGGTTCCTATGAAATACTGCTCTTTACGGCAAGGAATCTTGCTTCTGTCAGAGTCACATCCACAACTGGGTGTTTCTGCTTTGGCTCCATCCCTTCATACTTTCTGGAGTTATTTCTCCACTGATCTCCACAGTCCTCTTTTAATAGTTCCTCCAGGTGATTCTAATGTGGCTGCTGTGGTTAAGTCGTTTCAGTCATGTCCAGATCTGTGCGACCCCATTGACGGCAACCCACCAGGCTCCTCTGTCCCTGGGATTCTCCAGGCAAGGACACTGGAGTGGATTTCCATTTTCTTCTCCAGTGTATGAAAATAAAAAGTGAAAGTGAAGTTGCTGAGTCCTGTCCGACTCTTTGGGACCCCATGGACTGTAGCCTACCAGGCTCCTCTGTCCTTGGGATTTTCCAGGCAGGAGTACTGGACTGGGTTGCCATTGATTGTAATATAGGGCCAAGATCAAAATCCACTGTGTCACAGTAAAGTTTACTGAGGAAAGAATATACTGTTTGCTCAGAGCTACAGCTTTGCACACTGCAATGTAAATAAAATTCAAGGAAGAAAGTAACCCCTACTAGAAATCTAGACATGTCACTGTCATGCATTAATGATTCCAGAATAGGTAAAGCACTAGCAAAATTAGTGGTACTTAGATAAACTTAAATAATCAATAAGTGTTCTTCTGCTATTATGCTGGAACCATATTATGCACCAAATATTGTGGTGGTCACTTTCAGATATATTACCATACTTAGAATCCAGATCTGAGCTTTCTGCAGCAAGAATGCAAATTACTTAAATTTTCACAAGAAAACATCAGTTTAATCTGTTAGTACTTAATATCTGAAATAAACGGAGTTTCTTTTGTCTGCTATCCCTGAATGTTCATCTTTTAAGAGCTAACTCACTATTGGCATTAATTTCAAATAATTTATGATTCACTTCTGTCAAAAGTCATGGTGAACTTATTCACTCATTTATCCATTAAATTCCACTCTAGAATCAAAATTTTCGAAGCCCTTTTGGTATCATATCACATCCGAAATCCAAAAAGGTGCAAATCAAAAATTCCAGGACTTTAACTTTTTAAAGAAGATGATGATAATGTTGTAAGAAGAGATATTCTGAAGAATATTTTCCTATCTTTTTAACACTATTTGTGAAGATCATTTTTTGTCATTTAGTAACAAAACATATAAATACCTAAGTGAAACATTCACTCTCCTCATCATGCAGTGTTGGAAAAATCTTACGTCAGTCCCAAAGGAAAGTTTTAACTACTCGTGTTGAAGTGGCTCATTTGTGTGCAACTCTTTGCAATGGACTGTAGCCTACCAGGCTCCTCCGTGCATGGAATTTTCCAGGCACGAGTACTGGAGTGGGTTGCCATTTCCTTCTCAAGATGAGCTTTCCAACCTGGGGATCAAACCCAGGTCTCCCACATTGTGGGCAGATGATTTACCATTTGCGCCACCAGGGAAGCCCCTTTAAGTACTCAGCTCCATTTTAATACTATGAAGCATGTAACTCATTGCTTCATTTTTGCCTGGAAAGCAAGTGATCAGTTTTCTACTTAATTATTGTACCTTAACTCTAGAATATTTTTATGCAGTTATCCTTGTCTTCTCTAACTTTCATTATGGAGTTCCAGTTATATTGGCCTTGTTTTAAGTTTTGAAAGCTTATTGTACACTTGCTTTTTTGAAGTTTTCTCTTTTGGAAGTAGAGTTATAAAGCTTAATCTCACATTTCATACATTCACATTCTTATACCCATGATTCTATACACCTATCTTTTCTTCCAACAACCATGCTTTATTTTATGACCCATTCTTCTCTCCATACAACTGACATCTTCCTGTCTATTCATTTTTAATTTTTTTAGTTTGTCTGCTTATAACCAAATATAGCCATAGAACGTGAATATGGTTCATGTGTGATTTTGAATAGACCCATGGATCCAGAAAGTGTCTATGCTAGAAGTAGACCTATTTGTTTATTTTACAAAAGAATTTTAGCTCCTTAAAAGAAAAATTTTTTTGATTGGTCTTTCACAATCTTAGCTTATACAGAAATTTCTGAATTTCTGTAGCTATTTAAAAAAATTAGCACAGTTATAATTCTTAATTCACCTTAGTATACTTGTTTAAAATAGTGTTTGAATTTATATGTATGCATCTATATCCAGCATTACAAAAAAAAAGAAAGAAAAAAATTAGGGGGATAAATATTCATAAGTTTCTTCAATTGCCTTAAATAGGAAACTTCCCTGCAGCATTTTTTTTTTTCCCATTCATTCAAGAATAGTAAAAGGAGTGATTCAAAACAACAAACTTAGGAAGCTCAGAAACAGTTTTTATTTGACTTTCTAGAAAAATATCTGTTGAATGAGTTATACATCCATATGTATTTAAATCATCTTAATTTTGGCACTCTGAAATATGTAAGATTTTGATTGCAATAGTAAGAAGATTCAATATACGAGAGTATCAGATACAAGAAAAATCAAATTTTTCTTTAAAAATCTTAATGTTATACACTTGTACAGTGCAAGCCCTTCCTTACAAACCATGTAATACTGAATTACTGTAGAAAGAGTAAAATCACTATCTATGAAATTGAGTCTCTACCGTTTCACTGTAATATTATAACTCACTAAAATAATGACAGTTCTGTCAAAGTAAAAGTAACAAATTGGCACTGAAATTCCAGAATATTTTCAGCATATATTAAAACTGGGATAATTTCGGCAGATGTGAAATCCTATAACCTTCATGAGATTAACAGAGTAAGCAAAAATATCTATAGTCTCTCAAAGCACAAACAAAACATATACATATTTTTTGTTTAGGTAGCCACTTATATTTTTATGATGGTGAATATGTGTTGACCAACAAAGCTAAGAATGATATCGGTAAATAGAATCTGACAGTTTTGTGATGGCCCGGTTCATTTCTAGGTTCCAAAGGGGGGTTGTTTCTAAAGATTTACAACTCTATTGGCGAAGTATACATAGACAAACTACACAGTTGGTACAAATATCACTATTCCAGTATCTAAAGCAGTGTCCTACAGAGGACAGGTGCTCAACAAATAATTGATTGAAAGTATTTGAAACAGTGTTGTCCAAAAGAACATTTAACGAGGATAGAACTGAGCTATATTTACAGTGTTTAAAATGATAGCCATATATGGTGAGCAGAGTGACTGAGGAAGTGAATTTTTAATTGTATTTAATCTGTATCAATTTAATGCAAATTAAGTTGAATAGTAAGATATTTCTAGCAGCTAGTGGATTTAACAGCACAGCTTTAGAAAGTAGTGCTTTCATAAAGTAGTGTTCCATAAACAACTCGATGATACACACCCTGAAAATTCAAAACAGATTCGTTAGTTGCTATTTGCATTTGCTATTAGGTTTCCTTCCCCTGCCGATATCCTTGTTGTCAATCTTATCTTTTTGAAAGTGTGTAATCTTAACATGCTTATAAGAGTTAAAAATACACAAAATGTATATCCTCTCAGAGACTAATCTCTTTCCTCCTATTCCCTCTACCCTATTCTTAGCACCCCTTGTAAATAATAAATTTCCTTTCTCTTTCATGTGAGTCTTTTTAATATGAAAATAAACAGATGAATATGTGTTCTTATTTCCTCTTCATTCTCACACAAAAGGCAATATATTGCTATATATGAAAGCATGAGCTCATGCTGACAGCTCCATTGCAGTCCCATCCTGTGGGTTCTTTGTCTTATCACATTCCATAGTAGTACCTCCCTTATTCCATAATGAGAGTTTTGGCTCTCAAAAATATCTACATGCTTACTCATTGTATCCATGGTATGACACACAAAAATACCCTAAGGTATTTCCAACTGTTTTTCTGACTTCATTGTTTTCTCAGCCCCATATCTTGCTCTTTTGATTCACTTTTTGTTTTAAGATTCTATTGACAAGTATCTTCCTAATGAAGAGTTCTTGGAAATTAACTATTCTATGTATATGTATGTCTGAAAAAAATCTTTATCTCACTGTTTACTTAATTAGTAAGTTGGCTGAGTACTGAATCTCACTTCTGAAATAATTTCTCCTTAGAATTTGAATGCATTGCTTCATATTTTTCCTTTCAGCATCCAGTGTTGCTCATGAAAAGTCTAAAACCAATCTGATTGTAATATTTTATAGATGGCCCTTTTTCTCTTGAAAATTTAGTTCTCGTTACCCTCAGTGTTCTTTAATGTTTGAAGATATATCTCAGCATGATTACTGCATCAAGCAGTGGAACACAGTGGAAGAGGTACAGACTCTGAGTGGCGTGCCTGATGTTTGAATTCTGACTCTGAACCTACCACTTTCCTGAAGAAACAAAGGTGATGACAGAGATTCTGATTTTAAAAGCTCTCTATCAGGTTTTCAGCTCAGTTCAGTCGCTCAGTCGTGTCCACCTCTTTGCAACCCCATGGACTAAAGCACGCCAGGCCTCCCTGTCCATCACCAACTCCTGGAGTTTACTCAAACTCATGTCCATTGAGTCGGTGATCCCATCCAACCATCTCATCCTCTGTTGTCCCCTTCTCCTCCCACCTTCAATCTTTCCCAGCATCAGGGTCTTTTCAAATGAGTCAGCTCTTTGCATCAGGTGGCCAAAGTATTAGAGTTTCAGCTTCAGTATCAGTCCTTCCAATGAATATTCAGGACTGATTTCCTTTAGGATGAACTGGCTGGATCTCCTTGCAGTCCAAGGGACTCTCAAGAGTCTTCTCCAGCACCACAGTTCAAAAGCATCAATTCTTTGAAGCTCAGCTTTTTTATAGTCTATCTCTCATATCCATATATGACTACTGGAAAAATGATAGCCTTAACTAGACGGACCTTTGTTGACAGTTGTGGCTGAATATAAGAAAATACAGTTAGAGACATAGCATCTTTAGCAAATGTATGTCTGAACTATTAGCAAGTCTAAGAGACAAGATTGCCTAACACAGCCAGAGGCTTGGGTGGGCTAGTGATCAGTGAACGTTTCACAGGGAAACTGATATCTAAATTAAATGTGAAGGGTAGGTAGAAAGTTACCAGGTAGAGTTAAGAAAAGGGTTGTATGCAGACATATAATCATAGACAGCTGGACATGTTGAAGAGTTGGAATTTAGGGAGCTGAGATCAACTTTTTATTCTCACCCAGCAAATCCCCAGCAGCATGTGAAGGACTACCTCACCACCACAGATCAGAAAAAAATGTTTCTCTTATTAGAAACCTTCACATTCTATGTATATACTTTAGCATCTTTAAAGATTCTTTTTTTCTCCACAAGACATTTCTATTTACCTAAAAATTGAAATTGTCAAGTATTTTACCAGCAAAATAGGTATATTCAATAATAGCAAAGAATTGCAACTCAGGACATGGAATCTATGGTAAACCACAGGCAGGTTTGGAAAATAGAGAGGAATATTCTTTTATAGAGAAGGAAGAGTGGGGTGGGACTGTTAAAAACAAAATGTCCATTGGAGGAAACTGGGAGTTTGAAGTGTAGTGGCTTTTCATTGGCAGAGTCATGACAGTCTCTCATTGGCTGGGCTGTTGCCAGGCAAGGAGAATGTCTGTCTTCTTCCTACCGGGCTTCCCTGGTGGCTCAGTGGAAAAGAATCCACCTGCCAATGCAAGAGATGTGGGCTTAATCGCCGGGTCTGGGAGATCCCCTGGAGAAGGAAATGGCAACCCATTCCAGTATTCTTGCCTGAGAAATCCCTGACAGCCTACAGTCCACGGGGTCACAAAGTCAGACACGAATTAGTGACTAAATAACAAGCAACCTGCTGGGTAGTACAATAGGAACTTTCTTCCTTTCAGAAATGCAAAGGTATGTCTCTTCCGGTTGAGTCTACAACTGATGTCAAGAGATGGGATGTGAGAACTGCCCCTTCTGGACTCCCAAATCCACTTTGAACAAAGCTTCTGTTTATTAATTTTCACATTTCCCTATTCTTGTGACCCAAGATACCTCCTACACTGTGTTTGGCTAGAGATACAGGCCACAGTGCTCCTTTACTTCTTTATTTTTCTTTCACTCTTCCTGTGTGTGTTTTTCTTGATACTAGAAATTCAAGTGGTTAATGAAAGATCTTGAGCAATAGAGAAGATGAGTATTTCTAAAAGAGAAAAATTCAAACCATTCAAAACTTAAAAAAGGCAAGAGAATAGATAAAAATTGAAAGCAATACAAGCTTAACCAATAGAACACACACACACACACACACACACACACACACACCTGATTCACACATTAAAAGGAAAGAGAGAACAGAAAGGCTAAAATGTAAAAGCCGGAATATGCCAAAAGTGTTACCATTAAAACTAGAGCTCTCAAGCACTGTTGATAGAAATAAAATATATTTCAACCACTTTGAAAACTGTCAGTGTCTACTAATATGGTACAAAAATATATTCTATGATTCAGAAATTACACTGATAGGTATAGTCCCTGAAATAGGTATGTAAATTCCCTGAAAATAGGTACACATATCCCAGTACAAAAAGATGTATAGTATGTTTATAGCATCGCTGTGTATAAAAGTCTCAAATTGGAAATTATCTGAATGCCCATTACCTGTAGAATGGGTAAATAAATATGTGATATAGTTGTACAATGAAATACTATATAGTAATAAGAAAAAATTAACCTACATACAACAATGTGAGTTAAATCTCATAGCCTCAATGCCAAGTAAAACTTGATACAAAACAATATATACAATATGATTCCATCTGAATGAACCTATACGGGCAAAAATAATGTACTCTTAGACCTTTCCAGTCTCTTAGTGTAGTAATTATCCATTGTAAAAGAAATTGCCCCCAAATTTAGCAGCTTAAAACAACAAATACTATCTTTCACATTTTCTGAGAATTAGGAATCCAGGAGGGGCTTAGCTGTGTGATTCTGCCCTAGTCTCATGACACTGCAATAGAGATGTCATTTGAAGCTGCAGTTATTTTGAAGGTTTGAGTAAAACTTAGAGGATCCACCTCTAAGCTCACCCACCTCTAAGATATACAGAAACAACTAACAAAAAATTTTAAGAGATAATGTGTTAATTCAATTAAATTAATGTGGTACATAATGAGCAATGGACATCACAGAACATTACTTGGTATAGGTGCAACTTTAAAGACTTAAATGGTCTAAGTAGTTGCATTCCTTTAACCAATTAACATGATGTTAACACAGTTGAAAAGGATATGAGAAAAAGTGTGACAGAGCTAAATTTTACATTAAGTAGTCACGATTAATACCTAAAACATCTACATAAATGAATATCATTTATTAATATTAATGTGTTATTGAGAAACATCAAGACTTAGATCTAGGGGAGACAGCTAAGTCCTTTCATTGCTGGCAATACCCAAAGCTGGACACTCAGCCTAATTAAGTGATCCAGAATTTCACAGAGAAAAGATTTCTGCCAAAGGGGAGAACAAGTATCAGTATCATGAAGCCATGACAACAGTCTTTCTCTTTGCTGTTTCATTTTTTAGTTGTTTTGTCATTGTTTTTGTTTTTTTTTAGCCAATCCACATGTTTGAAAAGTCAACAGTGAAGTCAGTTAAATTTCTTGTTAACTGTGTGATGTGTTATAAAGCACTCACTCTGATCCTTGATTCTCTCATTTGAAGACAAGCAAAATTCTCACTGGTTATTGATTTTTATGATGTGTCATGTGGGAGGGACAAAGAACCTTGATAATCAATGTTTGTTCTACAAATTTTAAAAATTAAGAGTATGCAATATTTATAGAAGTCATGCATATGCTTAACTGCACTTTCTGTTATTATCCGTTTCTTCCCACTTACTTAGCAGACTGTAAAGAAATGATGACTTCGCATTATGTGAATTCTCAAAGCCAAATTCCTCTATCATTGGTAATTTTCAAAGATAATAGTATAATTAGAAATATTTTAATCTGCATTTTATTAATGATGGAAAACATAATTTAGTGACACCATTTGAGATGATTAGCTATAATGAGTTCAAATTTTTTTTCTGACCTACTTAATCCAATAATTATGTGCCCTTGCCTACTTTCAAAAGCACATAATAAATTTAGCAAGAATTGAGAAAGGATAAAATATTCTTGAGTTACTACCAGAGAGAGACTCAAGGTCTGGGAGAAATTGGCTCTACTGGCAGAAAATTAACATTAGTCTTCCAAGGAGCACTGAAATTAAGAAGCCCAAAGTATTTTATTTATCAAAAGGAGGCAGTGCAGCTTTGGGGTTCAGAGAGCAAGCTCTGAAAGTCTCAATTATCAGCTGTTTGACCTCAGTTTCCTCATCAGTAAAATCAAGATAGCATTATAAAGGCTTCCCTGGTGGCTCAGAAGGTAAAGAATCTGCCTGCAATCCGGACACCTGAGTTTGATCCCTGGGTCAGGAAGCTCCCCTACAGAAGGGAATGGCAGCTCATTTCAGCATTCTTGACTGGAAAAGCCCATGGACAGAGGAGCCTGGCAGGCTGCAGTTCATGGCGTCACAAAGTCAGATAGTTCCCGCCTTACAGAGCTGCTGTGAGGATTAAATGAAACAATGCATATAAAATGCTTAATACAGTGTCAAGATGAGTAAGCACTCAATGGATATGATTATTCTGTATATTCTGAATAAAGTTGGTAGAGAAAGTACAGAGTTCTAATGAGCTCAGGGCTGGCTTTGAATCTGGCAGTATAAAATAGACAAGATAGTTTTAAGTTTGAAGCTGACAAGATATTGACCCAAAGGCCACTTTTGTTTAACAAATCTACACTCCAAAGTTCAGAACAGTTGATTCTACCTGGCATTTCAATTGATTAGAGTGAATTTGTTTAAGGTGTCCCTCTCTTTGATCGATGATTGTATAACACAATGGTATATTATGTATAAACCTTGTTCTCTTGAAACTTAAGTAGATTATGGATTTGAGATAGCTTTGTCAATTTGCTTTTCCTTTTAAATTACCATTAACTGGCTACTTAATTATACTCACTTTGTATTTTCTTGAAAGCATTAAAAAATTTCACTTCAGCTCTGATCCAAGCAACCATATGTCCATAGTATGAATAAAGCACACCCACAGCTGATGTTTAAACTAATGAAATAAGGAATGTATTATATACCAGCTTTGAATAGTTCATTTATGCTGTTAGAGTGAAAAAAGTAGTTTCCATCTGTACTTCAGAAATTAAACATTTGCTTCTCAAAGATTTCATTTTAATTTAAACTAATATTAGTTTATTAGTAAGAGGCCTCTAGAAGTGTTAAAATGAAATCATGTTGCAATAATAAATATGTTGTATTTTCCTTAAAGTATGCTAAATTTTCCTCACATTATTTCACATGACAGTGAAAACTAGACCTTTACATAATTTTATGCTTATCTCTCTCTTTTTATTTTTGGCCAAGATCTCCATAGGAAGATGACGAGAGCAGTTTCAAATTGTAGAGAGATTAGTAACAGATGGAAGATATGGAAAAGTTAAATTTTTATTGTATGGCACAGTTTTTTGCTTGATGAGAAAAACATTTTTTTAGTGGGGAAGACTTTGAAGAGGGTTTTGTCAGTGATAAAACACCACAAGTTTTGGTACAACATCTCTTTGCATTTATCTATGTCTTTAGGGTTAATATTATTTTTGTTCAGTTGCTGAGTCATGTCTGACTCTTTGTGACCCCATGGACTACAGCACACCAGGCATTCCTGGCCTTCATTATCTCTCAGATTTAGCTCAAACTCATATCCATCGATTCAGTGATGAGAATATCAAAGTGGTGTTCTTGCCTGGAGAATCCCAGGGACGGGGGAGCCTGGTGGCTGCCGTCTGTGGGGTCACACAGAGTCGGACACGACTGAAGTGACTTAGCAGCAGCAGCAGGAGCTTTATCTTTTTCTTTGGAGTGATCGTTTTGGTTGGGGGTGGGGGTGGTTGCTGTTCACTCCAGCACCTGGGAATGTGAAATAACTGGACACATTTTCTTAAGAGTTTCTTCTTCTCTCAACACTATAAAAAGTAAAGATTAACTCATTAAATATGCTGACTGTTCTCATAAGCCCACATAATTATATTTTTGGAGATTACCAAGTATGAACAAAACCCAAATTATACAAGCTGAACATGTTGCATTGTACTTATATTTTTATCTAACTTTTATATATTCACTCATTAACTCATGTGATAACTTAATTCATTTAATTATTTATCTATTATGAGTCAGGCTACACACTTGGGAGAAAGTTTCCAGGAACCAGTGAAGACTTGTGAATACTGTAGTGGCATGACTTACTAATAAAACAACTTATTGAGAGTCTATTTTGTGATGAACACTGGTGTACTTATTACTGAGTTGTTTTGTCAAAAGATTGTGTCAGTACTTACGATGAATCGAAAGGGTGAGAAGATCTTAAGCAGAAGGGTTATGGGGAGCACTTGAGCAGGAGATATAATGATTGTTAGAGGCAGTGGAGCTATACTGGCAATAGCTTTATAATATATTTATATGGTTAGAGGAGATTACACTTGGTGGACATTTGGATATAGACGGTAAAAAAGACTGTGAGGTAAAGATGACAGCTGGGTGTTTTTCATGGATGACCAGGCACCAAAATAGAAAATAGTGGAAGAAAATTAGGCTTTCCAGGTATTTTGGTTTCAACAGATGGATTTGAGGTGTTACTAAAAATTCAGGTAGAATTTTGCAGTGGACAGTTGAATCTATAGTTCTGGAATTCAGGGAGAAGGCCCAGATTAGAAATATATTGATATCTTGGGAATCACATTGAAATTGGTGGGAATTTGGTTCAAAGCTATTTCTTCTAGGCAAAATGCTTGAATTAGCTTTCTCCTTGCCTTTGCTATTCTGTTCACTGAAAATGGGAAAGCCATTTAATGAAATTTCACTATAGAACACTATAGCTGATAAAGAATCCACTGGAGAATAGTATTATCCATTAGAAGTTTTTCTGATGATAGAAACATTCCATATTGCCACTCTCAAAACAGAATTCAGAAGTCTTTGACAGTGTGGATCACAATAAATAGTGGGAAATTCTCAAAGAGATGGGAATTCCAGACTGCCTTACCTGCCTCCTGAAAAATCTGTATGCAGATAAAGAAGCAACAGTTAGAACTGTACATGGAACAACAAACTGGTTCCAAATTGGGAAAGGAGTATGGCAAGGCCATATTTTGTCATCCTGCCTTTTATGCAGAGTACATAATGCAAACTGCCAAGCTGGATGAAGCACAAGCTGGAATCAAGATTGCTGGGAGAAATATCATTTACCTGAGATATGAAGATGACACCACACTTATGGAAGAAAGCTAAAGGAACTAAAGAGACTGTTGATGAAAGTGAAACAGGAGAGTGAAAAAGATGGCTTAAAACTCAACATTCAACAAACTAAGATCATGGCATCTGATCCCAGCACTTCATGGCAAATAGATGGGGAAACAATGGAAACAGTGACAGACTTACTTTATTCTCGGGGGCTCCAAACTCACTGCAGATGGTGACTGCAGCCTTAAAATTAAGATATTTGCTCCTTGGAAGAAAAGCTATGACAGCATATTAAAAAGCAGACACATTACTTTGCCAACAAAGGTCTGTCTAGTCAAAGCTATGCTTTTTTTCTGTAGTCATGTATGGATGTGAGAGTTGGACCATAAAGAAAGTTGAGCGCCAAAGAACTGATGCTTATGAACTTTGGTGTTGGAGGTGACTCTTGAGAGTCCCTTTGACTGCAAGGAGATCCAACCAGTCCATCCTAAAGGAAATCCATCCTGAATATTCATTGGAAGGACTGGTGCTGAAGCTGAAGCTCCAATACTTTGGCTACCTGATGCGAAGAGCTGACTCACTGGAAAAGACCCTGATGCTGGGAAAGACTGAGGGCAGGAGGAGAAGGGGACAACAAAGGATGAGATGGTTTGATGGCATCACCAATTCAATGGACATGAGTTTGGGCAAGCTCCAGGAGTTGGTGATGGACAGGGAAGCCTGGCGTGCTGCAGTCCGTATGGTCTCAGATTTGGACACAGCTGAGTGACTCAACTGACTATGTCTATTGAGCACCTGAGCTGTGGTATATGTGGTCGAGGAAATAAATTTTAAAATTAATTTTAATGAATTTAATGTTTAATAGCTATATTTTGCCATATGCATCCAGGTGCCCCCACCCCAGCTGGCCCGTTTTTTTTGTTTGTTTTTGGCCATGCTGCATAACTGCATGGCTTGCTGAACCTGACCGAGGATTGATCCCAGACCCTCAGCAGTGAAACAGGAGAGTCCTAACCACTAGACTACTAGGGAATTCCCAACTAGGTGCCTCTTTTTATTGGATTGGCCTCCCTGGTGGCTCGGCTGGTAAAGAATCCACTTGCAATGCAGAAGACCTGTATTCAATCCTGGGTTGGGAAGATCGCTGGGAGAAGGAAACAGCTACCCACTCCAGTGTTCTGGCCTAGAGAATTCCATGGACTATATAGTCCATGGGGTCACAAATAGTTGGGCATGATTGAGAGACTTTCTTTTTCATTTTCACACCTAAAGAATGAACAGAGAAGAAAAGCAGATAGGATACCCCTGGTTGGTATAGTACCTAAGAATTAGACTACAGATGATACATTTTAGTAGGTAGAGCCAAGAAGGTACTAAATAAAATATGCCTTGTGCTCATGCTCAGTTGTGTCCAACTCCTTGCAACCCATTGGACTGTAGCCTCCATGCTCATCTGCCCATGGGATTTTTCAGGCAAGAATACTGGAATGAGTTGCCATTTTCAGGGGATCTTCCCAACTGAAGTATTGAACCTGCATCTCCTGCATTGCAGGCAGATTCTTTACCGCTGAGCCATTGGGAAAGCCCTAAAATATGACTACCCATGTATATTACCAATATCCCCTCATATCAAGAACATGGCAGGCAGGACTGCAAGAGATGGTATGCCATACATGAAGATAGGGATTTGAAAGTAGGAAAAAATAAAAATAACATTTATTAATATTTTTGTATTAGATAAAGCATTTATATCTTCCAGGTTTAGAATTATGACTCTAAAAATTAGTCTACCTTTATCCTGCTGTTTCATAAGGGGCAGAAACTTCCTCCATATAATAAGGTCTAGTAGAGTTTAAACTATGCCTTCTGGCAGTCAGAGTTCAAAACTCAGTTCTGCACTACATTAGCATAATTACTCTGTGAAATATTTTCTTTGTCATTTAACTAAGTATTAGCCAGAGATCAAATCACCAACATCTGCTGAATCATCAAAAAAGCAAGAGTTCCAGAAAAACATCTACTTCTGCTTCATTGACTATGCCAAAGCCTTTGACTGTGTGGATCACAATAAACTGTGGACAATTCTGAAAGAGATGGGAATACCAGACCACCTGACCTGCCTCTTGAGATCTCTGTATGCAGGTCAGGAAGCAACAGTTAGAACTGGATATGGAACAACAGACTGTTTCCAAATAGGAAAAGGAGTACGTCAAGGTTGTATATTGACACCCTGCTTATTTAAATTATATGCAGAGTACATCATGCAAAATGCTGGGCTGGATGAAGCACAAGCTGGAATCAAGATTACCAGGAGAAATATCAATAACGCAGATGACACCACCCTTATGGCAGAAAGTGAAGAAGAACTAAAGAGCCTCTTGATGAAAGTAAAAGAGGAGAGTGAAAAAGTTGGCTTAAAGCTCAACATTAAGAAAACTAAGATCATGGCATTGGGTCCCATCACTTCATGGCAAATAGATGGGGAAAAAGTGGAAACAGTGGCTGACTTTATTTTGGGGGGCTCCAAAATCACCGCAGGTGGTGATTGCAGCCATGAAATTAAAAGACGCTTACTCCTTGGAAGGAAAGTTATGACCAATCTAGACAGCATATTAAAAAGCAGAGACATTACTTTGCCACCAAAGGTCCGTCTAGTCAAGGATATGTTTTTTTCCAGTAGTTATGTATGGATGTAAGAGTTGGACTATAAAGAAAGCTGAGCACCAGAGAATTGATGCTTTTGAACTGAGGTGTTGGAGAAGACTCTTGAGAGTCCCTTGGACTGCAAGGAGATCCAATCAGTCCATCCTAAAGGAGATCAGTCCTGGGTGTTCATTGGAAGGACTGATGTTGAAGCTGAAACTGCAATACTTTGTCCACCTGATGCGAAGAGCTGACTCATTTGAAAAGACCCTTATGCTGGGAGCAAAGTTGGAGAAATGGGTTTAATTGAGACTATTTGATGGCGCTAGTTGTAAAGAACCTGCCTGCCGATCTAAGAGACACGGGTTCAATTCCTGGGTCAGGAAGATCCGCTAGAGGAGGAAATGGCAACTCACTCCAGTATTCTTGCCTGGAGAATCCCATGGACAGAGGAGCCTGGTGGGATATAGTCCATAGGTTTGCAGAGTCAGACACAACTGAAGTGACTTAGCTTGTATGCATTTTGAAATCTTGGCTTCCCTGATAGCAAAGACAGTAAAGAATCTGCCCGCATAGGAGACCTGGGTTCAGTTCCTGGGTCAGAAAGATTCTCTGGAGAAGGAAATGTCGACCCACTCCAGTATTTTTGCCTGGAGTATTCCCTGGCAGAGGAGCCTCGTGGGCTACGGTCCATGGGGTCACAAAGAGTCGGGCATGATAGAGGACTAACACAGTTTGAAACCTTAATTAAAAAAGAACATTCTATGGATTGGCCTTACTGATTGATATATCCCTACATTCATTCAATGTTCTCGTTTTAGATAGAAATGTTTTATATATAAGATCATTGATTTATTTTCATTAATCTTTTTGATGAGGGGGAAATATTTTATCAAAAGAAAGTTAAAGTATTTTTATTATTTCTATGAGATAGAATTAGTAGGTTTAGGTAATTTTCTTCTATTTTGCAACTCAATTTTTTTTAAATATCTTTCTATGATTTCAACTGCTATTCACACCAATTCTTTTTTGTAATTTATTTAGGCTTACAATGGATAGGACAAAAAATTATAATATGCTTCCAGACGTAGTAAAACAAATGCTATAAAGGAGAAATATAATTTTAAAAAATATTTTCATTAAGATGTCTTTCTTGTCTTTGATTCTCTTTACATTTCAGAGTTTCAAGATTATCCTGCGAAAATGTTTTGTCTTCATACATTTTAAAAAAAATTGAAAGTTTATTAATCAAATATGTATTTAACAATATGATTCTCCATTTCCCAGTAATCTGAAAATACAAATAGGACAATTTTCTCTTTCTTATTCATTTTAACAGCAATTCCTGAATTTGTAACACAAGTCAATGTTGCCTTGGAAGCCTTAAGTAAAAACTCTTTGGATGTGTTTGATGATAGTCAATTCGTGGACATCTCAAAGAAGATCTATGATACAATTCATGATATCAGATGTTCAGTCATGATGATTCGGGTAAGTTTGCTTTACCTTCCACTGAAATATTGTAGCATTCTTCACCATCTGGAATCCCTGGAATGATTGCAAGAAATGTTTTATTTCTGTGCCGTAATGTCAATGCTGAAATCCATTAGAACTTTAGAAATTCGTATGTATCCCCAAAGTCAGATCTACTGTCACGAACAATGCTTTTCCTTATGTATATGGTTATAACTTATGCAAATGAGCACATTTAACTGCCACATGTGCCGAAATGATAGAATTCATTGTGTACAGGATTTGCTGAAGTGTCACATAGCATGATCAGAAGCCAAAGAACAATACATAAGGTAATTTCTTTCTTTCCTTGAATAGAAGGAGAGGATCTTTCTAATCACTATATTGAAATGTATAGGAAAGTGTATTTAAAACAAGGAATTTCTGTGTCTGCATCCTCTCATGCTAGAATGTAGAATCAGTGTTCTGTAAGAAATCTCACTTGGAGCTGCCAGGAACAACAAATGTTTGAGTGTTGTCTGTTTGGGAGAATATATACCATCTTCCCAAGTGTGATAGTGAGGCATTTGTTGTAAGCACAGTGAATATGCGGAAACCAGCAGTATTTCTTCTTCCTTAAAGTGTGAATTCTGTGTGTGTGTGTGCACATGTGCACGCTTAATATTTATTTGGCTGTGCTGGGTCTTAGCTGTGGCACGTGAACTCTTAGTTGAGGCATATGAATTCTTAACTGGGGCATGCAGGTTCTAGTTCCCCGACCAGGGAGTGAACCTGGGTCCCCTGCATTTGGAGTGCTGAGTCTTAGCCACTGGCCCACCAGGGAAGTCTCTCTCTCCCTCTGTTTTTTTTTTTTTTTTTTTAATTAATACTATTAAAAACAGCAACGACAACAAAAACAGCACAAGTAAATATATGGAGAGAGATTATTTTGGGATTGCTTCATCTGGAGGGAGAGTCAAGTATTGGTGTTATCATTAGTCTATTTCAGAAAAAATGAGGCAGAGAATCAATAAGCTGTAATTATGAGTCACTGCAGGCAACTGATGACTGAACCTGGAGAACTCTAGCAGAGTCCTATGGAACACATCTCAGAATTATCTTACCTTTGGGGAATAAAATCCAATTTATTTACCTATTCACACTTGGTTAAAGGCCGCCTCTCCTCAGAGGCATTACCAGAGCCTCCTACTGTGCCATTCAAGCTCTTGGGGCCCAAAAAAAAGCCACTCTCAAGTAACTCTCTTACCCTGGGTCTGGGTAAGATGAGTTGGTAGAAGCGGTGAGTGCAATTTGTAAGCATGAGTAGAGTTCAATTTGATGCCTCTGGCCTTAACTGTTAGTATGGCTATGAGATGGAACTGCATGTGCTGAGGCAATATGGGTGGACGTCCATAGTAGCTGACAGGTCTGATTGTCATAGTCAGGTTACATGAAGGAGTCTATAGAAATGGAGACAGTAGAGGACCTTGTAGGGAAAGGGGCCAACAAAAATCAAGGTGCATGCTAGACCAGAGGGACATTTATGGAACAAACAAAGACAAAAGTCTAGACGTGTCAAAACATAGGGTCTAGCCCTTAAGATCTTGGGAAAACCTTCAAGCAAGCCAGATATACATATAAGAGAAACCTCAGAATATATATTTATGAACAAAAATTGCCTGCAATGCAGGAGACCCAGGTTTGATCCCTTGGTCAGGAAGATCTCTGGGAAGAGGGCATGGGCCACCCACTCCAGTACTCTTGCCTAGAGAATCCCATTGACAGAGGAGCCTGGCAGGCTACAGTCTGCAGGGTGGCAAAGAGTCAGACACGACTGGAGTGACTAAGCAACAGCAGCAGCAATGGCAGTACTGTGCTAGTAGTATATCAGAACTGCAAAGTACTTCTGCCAAATGTTTTCTTCTAACAAAGATTTTTGTGCTTTACCTGTGTGAACTAGCGGGGTAGTATTAATTCTGAGCTGGGAGGATAGGTAGAATCAGGAAGAAACATACTTCATGTGGAAAGTATGACAAAGATCCATGAACTTCAGAAGATAGCTTTACAAGGGTGAAACCTTGACATTTCCAGTATCCCTGGATGGGTATTTGTGAAGTGAGGATAAACCAGTGAAATAGCCTAGGTGAACCAGGGCAGGGAATACATTTTTTTTTTTTTTACTGCAAAAGCTATTTAGGGATAAAACTCTTATAACCTCTCCCACTTGGATAGTCTAGTATTTAAAATTTTTCTCATTATCAAAATGGCTTACTTACAGCAAATTAAATTATCTGACCATATTTCTATATGTCCCTCATACCTGGCAGTCCTCTTTAAGGCAGAACAATTTATTATAATTATTAATAGACTTTGAGCACAGTAATTTGTCCATATAGTCATCTTGTTTTCAAGGTAAATACTTCAACTTTTTCTCATAGGAATACTTTAGTATTTTGTATTCTTCACTAGTCCTTATTTACCTTTTCAATAAACTTTTCAAGTGAGACTATCAAAAGGCATACTCTAATTAGAGCCTGTCCAATGTCAAATAAAGTAGCTTCTTACATTAAAATTGCTATTAATATAGCCAACTACTGTTAACCTATTCTTAAACACCATGATTATTGAATAGACTATTTTTTTTAATACTGTCATTGCCTGTATATCCCTTCTCCATTTCAATTTGATGTGTTTGTTCTTGGCCCCAAATCCTAATGCTAATAAACTTCATCATATTTCTGAATGATTCTTCATGTAATTTATCAGTTTGCTTTTAACTTTGGTTGGTAAACATACCTAAATTAATATTAATTAGAAATATGAGACTATAATCTGAGTTCCTTCACCTAGATTATTAATAAAAATATTAAATCATATTGGCCCTTAATCCCTGTCAAATTGCTCCATAAGGGCTATTGGCCCTTAATCCCTGTCAAATTGCTCCATAAGGGCATTAGTGCTAAGATCCCTTAGTATCTGATGTTCCAGTCATTGAGAACATATTGGTTAAGTGTATGGTTTGAATTTTTTGTTTTTTTGAATGTTGAGGTAAACATACTGTTTCTTCAAACACACTTCAAAGCTTAAATAAATAAATAAAAGAGAGAAAGCAGAGCTCCTGTATTTAAACCTTTCAGGATAGTCTAGAGGCGCATCATTTCTATCTTGCCCCTGCCCCTCCCCTTCCCCACCTCCTCTTCTAGACAGCCTCTAAAGGCACCTGAATGTGCTTCTGCAGGGATTCTTAACCCATAAACCTTCGTACTTAACTGCTAACTGGAATATAGGATGAAAATAGAAGTCTAATTCAGATGTAATTAATGAAAATCTTACCCCACACACACACTCTGGGGACTGTCCCTTTATCAAAGAAGATAATAAAATTGGTCTGGAATATTCTCTTTAAAAAGTCAGGTGAAATGCTGACCAGTATCTTGACCTCAGAACTGAAAAACATTTGATGCTTTATTCAGAGTATCTAAAGAGTGTCAACATGAAGGCAATACAGGTATAATTATTCATGTTCAGAGAGGGCTAGGCTATGCTCTTGAGAATGTGTGTGAGTGTTACAAAATCCAATCTTAGACCTGAATTTTCAAGAATGTTCCTTGGTGCTCTTAAAATGCTAACGTAAGATCAGAGCCTGGTATTTTATAGTTTTACAGATATGATTATACCTGCCTTTACTATTCGGAGTAGGCAATGGCAACACACTCTAGTACTCTTTTTTTTAAAATATAAATTTATTTATTTTAATTGGAGGTTAATTACTTTACAATATTGTATTGGTTTTGCCATACATCAACATGAATCCGCCACAGGTATACATGTGTTCCCCATCCTGAACCCCCTTCCCACCTCCCTCCCCGTACCATCCCTCTGGGTCATCCCAGTGCACCAGCCCCAAGCATCCAGTATCATGCATCGAACCTGGACTGGCGATTTGTTTCATATATGATATTATATATGTTTCAATGCCATTCTCCCAAATCATCCCACCCTCTCCAGTACTCTTGCCTGGAAAATCTCATTGGCGGAGGAGCCTGGTAGGCTGCAGTCCATGGGGTCGCGAAGAGTCGGACACGACTGAACAACTTCAGTTTCACTTTTCACTTTCATGCATTGGAGAAAGAAATGGCAACCCACTCCAGTGTTCTTGCCTAGAGAATCCCAGGGATGGGGGAGGCTGGTGGACTGCCATCTATGGGGTCACACAGAGTTGGACACGACTGAAGTGACTTAGCAGTCGCAGCAGCCTTTATTATTTTGATGAATAACTATGTTTACCATTATTTAGGTTATTTTAAAAATTTCTGAATCAAATACTGTGACATTTACTTTCTTCTCTGGATTCAGTGTGTGGACAGTTGAGGTTGTGGAATCTTGTTCTTAACCTTGGAGAGTAGGGAGTATTATTTTTTTCTATTATTATTATTTTGCATTTGTTGGTGTTTAATGTGCACGCTAAGCTGCTTCAGTTGTGTCAGGCTCTGTGTGACCCTATGGACCATAACCCTCCAGGCTCCTCTCTCCATGGGATTCTCTAGGCAAGAATACTGGAGTGGATTGCCATGCCATCCTTCAGCGGATCTTCCCAACCCTAGGATCAAATCCACTTCTCTAACATCTCCTGCACTGACAGGCAGGTTCTTTACCACGAGCACCACCTGGGGAGCCCTGTTGGTGTTTAACATATATGTGTAAATTTTACAGTGATTAAGAGCTATGTGGTCTGGTCACTCAAGATGGTTGTTCTCTTGCTCTCTGTACATCCCCTTGCCAGACTAGTGTCTGCTTCACCTAAGTCTTAAGCACATGACTGAAGTTCCTATATACTTGCCCCAGGCCCCAGCTGGTAATTATTCTTTATCAAAGGGTGGTAAGGGGTGTGCCTCTCTGTTGGTTTCCCTGGAAACTGATGAGCCCTCCTGACATCAATTCCCTAATAACTGGTAATCTCCCCTTTCCCCTGGCGTGAAGACTGCTGCCATGTCCTGCTGGCTTTCTGCTGCGCAGGATGGGGCATCACTCCAGGACCTGACCTCAGATGGGTAAGCTCCCAGGTAAACCACTGATGTGTCTCTAGCTGACTCTGGCCTCTTTCTTTGGCCGTGAACCTGGGCAAGCATGGGGCTTGTAGGCATAGGGTAAAGCCCTACAAGAGTTCTTACAATGGTTAAGACTATGGCAAGTAACACATTTCAGTATGCCTCAGATTACTCTATAGTAAAATAAACTTGGGTACTATACCTACTTCAGAAGGTTATTATGCTGACAAAATGAGTTATGATAGAAATGGAATGCTTTAGTAAATAGTAAACTCTTATAAGAAGAAGGTTTCTATTACTATTAACAGTGATCTCAGGTGGTCTTGGCCTGTGGCGGCTTGAATCAGGATTTTGGTTCCTGGCCAGAGATTGAGGTCAGGCAGTTCCAGGGAGAGTGCTGAATCCTAACCTCTGGGCCACCACAGACAGTGGCAAGGTCCTGGCCCATGAGCTGTGCAGAAATGAATTTCCACATAGAGATGGAAAGTAGTGAAACAAGTGTTTACTAGAAAGAAAAGAAGTACCATACATGTGGATAGACACAGGGGCAAGCTCAGAGAGAGTCATGCCCTCCTGGTAGTTTGAATCATGTTTACGGGGCATTTCTTCTGAGTTTCCTTTAACCAGTCATCTTGCTTTGCCTGATTTTGAGCCTGTATTGGGTTTATCTCCGGGTCCTCCCAGGTGTGTGTGCCAGGGTGGATTCTAGCAAAGAGACCTATAGGTAGCAGCATCATGTACCATGAGGTGATGCCCCTCCTCTTTTGACTTCCAAGGAGACTTTCTGTGCATATGTAGTCAGGGAGGTGTCCTTCACTTTGAGAATGAGGAATACGTGTTCTTTTACCTCCCTCTTCAATCATCCTGCTTTTATGGAGTTTCTGGTATTATTCTGTCCACGAGGGAGAAACTCTTCAGCATGGGACCCATCTAGCTCCTGCCTCAGTACTACTGATGCTGCCTATTAGTTTGTATATCTTGAAGAATGTTTGTTACAGAAGCTACAGAAATATGCTCATAGAGCAACATGAAGCTGAAACCTGAAAAGTAACTTGAAAGAGTGAAGTTCTAAACAAAAGAATTCTGTTTTTTTCTCAAAATATTGTTTATAGAAGAGGATATTCATGTTTATTAATATTGAATACCTGAATTATGGAGGATATAATGCAAATTTTTATTTTGAACACATATTACTTTAAACTGGCATTATACTTCTGCATAATATTTTTAAATATTTCTTTGTTGGCTGTGCTAGGTCTTAGCTGCAGTTCAGGGGGTCTTTGCTGCGGCATGCAGGCTTCTTAGCTGTGGCATACAGACTGTTAATTGCTGCATGTAGAATCCCGACCAGGGATCAAACTTGGGCCCCCCTGCAATAAGAGCATGGAGTCTTAACCACCACACCAAAAGGGAAGGCCTTGTCTATTGTATTTTATTAACCTCTTGAAACGTACAAGGAGGCTCAATGTATCATCTTTTTGGTAAAGGGTTTTAACTATAAACAGAACAATTTTTAAAAGGATGGCATAATTGAATTGTGAAAGACTAACATGGGTAGCCAGCAATGAAAGACTCTCAAAGAGAGGAAAAGATTCAGCAAAAATTCATACTTTAGCAGGTATTCAGAATAGAGACTTCCATATTTTTGCGTGTGAATTTTCATGTGTGACTTATCAAAGTCAAATGGAAAATATAGAGACACTTCTCATAGACAAATGTGAAGATTTTCAGGACCATCATAAATGTATTTTTTCTACGTTAGTTTTCTAACTTTATATTTCAGGGAAAAGCAACATACTTTGGATATCTCACTTCATGGAAATTATTTTTTGAATAAATAAAAGTAAAACAGATTAAAAATGCACGTCCCAGTTTACATGGACCATTTTACATAAATCATTTAAATGGATTCTAGAGTTAACAAATAGTTTAACATACAACTTAAGCTTATATAGCTAGAAAAGCCTTTTGTGTCTGATTCTATTGTACATATAGGAGTGGACAGATTCATAGCTTTCACTAGAATCATATATAGTTTTTTTTTTTAATTACTTACACTGTCATGATTTTGTTGAACTTCTTTCATTGTCTTCCATAACTTCTTCATTATGTCAGAATTTATTTTTCCTTTTTATGTCTCTGAACAGAGCTGCTATTTTTCTCTTTGAAATCTCACTGAGACTGCCAGAGAGAAAGACCACGATGGTGTCAGTTAGAAGCTAACCAGTGTAAAAGGTTATCTTGTACACTTAGAACTCTGTGTAATTCAGTTTGGAAATGAAGTAATGAAAAGAATATTGTGTAAAATCGAGACATACATTCAAGCCCCTGTTTTACATTACCGCTTACATTGTTCCTTTGCGCAATATAATTAGTTTCTTCACTGTGGAGGGAAATGAAAGCATACCATTGAATTACTACTTCTATCTAGTAAAGTAGCTTTAAAATTGTACTTAAAATGAAGGACAAAACACTGTTCCTTAAGATTAGCAACAAAGTGAGAATGTCCATGTTCCAAAACAGTATAGTATTATGGATGTTCTGGCCAGAAGAATAAATTAATAATGATAATAACATAAAATGTATACTGATTACAAAGGAAAAAGTGAAAATGTCCACATTAGTAAATTATATGATCAACTACATTGAAAATCCTAAAAAAATCAATTTACAACAAAATAACCCATTCTAGCAGAACAGATAAATAAGTTTAGCAAGATCACAGAATACAAATTTAATGTACCAAGTTTATAATGCAAGGAAGAGGAAAATAAAGATAAGGGCAAAATTAATGAAATAAGAAATGTGCAATAAAGAAATAAAATGAAACCCAGAGAGTGTATTTCTATAAAGTAGCAACTAACGATTGGAAAATATACTTTTTAAAAGGACATTTTAGCATTAAAAATAACAAAATAAACTTGATAAATTTAATAAAGATGTACAAGATTTAAACTTGGAAAATTGTAAGATATTGTTAAGAATAATTAAAATGATTTAAACATTTGAAGATTTATTGTATGGTTGGACTGGGAGACTCAATATTGTTAAGGTGTCAATTTCCCCTGAATTGATTTATAAATTTAACGCTGCCTCAAACAAATTCTCAGCAAAGCTTTATGAAGATTATCCAAGGTGGTTACATGGGTATACAAAATTGTCAAAACTCAAGAAATTGTACACTTAAAATAATATGTAACTTACACTGATAAAGTTAATTTTAAAAAATCATGTTTTACCCAGTAACTAGCACCTGATCCAACCAATCTATTCTAAAGGAGATCAGTCCTGGATGTTCTTTGGAAGGAATAATGCTAAAGCTGAAACTCCAATACTTTGGCCACCTCATGGGAAGAGTTGGCTCATTGGAAAAGACTCTGATGCTGGGAGGGATTGGGAACAGGAGGAGAAGGGGACGACAGAGGATGAGATGGCTGGATGGCATCACTGACTCAATGGACATGAGTTTGAGTGAACTCCGGGAGTTGGTGATGGACAGGGAGGCCTGGCGTGCTGTGATTCATGGGGTTGCAAAGAGTCGGACACGACTGAGCAACTGAACTGAACTAAACTGAGCCCCTTACAAATACAAGCTACTAGTCCTATATTAATTAGGACTAGTTAGTAAAGCCTGCATAGAGTTCTGAAATTGCTGACATTTTGAATATTATAAAATTAACACCTTTCTATTTTATAACTGGCTGCTTGCCAAATATTTCTAATACATGACTCCTCTGTTGTTGATTTTTATCCTTCAGGTTATGTAGTATCTTAGATCAGGGGTTGACAAACTTATGACAAACTTGGGTCATATTTAGTCTACCATCTGTTTCATATGGTCTTTTTGAAGAATGATTTTAATATTTTAAATGATTGAGAAATTTGAAAAAATATTTTCTGATGTGAAAATTATATGAAATTCTAAGAATACACACAGCCATATATATCTATTGCTCTTAGTGCTACAATGACAACAGAAACTATATGGCTCACAAAGACTCAAACACTTACTATTTGGCTCATTGCATAGTAAGTTTGAAAAGTGAAAGTGTTAGTTGCTCAGTTGTGTCCAGTTCTTTATGACCCCATGGGACTATAGCACACCAGGCTCCTCTCTCCATGGGATTATCCTGGCAAGTATACTGAAGTGGGCTGCCATGCCCTCCTCCAGGGGATCTTCCCGACCCAGGGATTGAACCCTCATCTCTTGCATCTTCTACACTGGTAGGTGAATTCTTTACCACTGCACCACCTGGAAACCATGTATTTGTTAAATGAATTTAAACATGCAGTAAATTGCAATCAAGGTATGACTTGGTTTCCTTAGGACAAATTTGAATTATCCCCCTTTTGACTCTCAAAAGTATCAGATTTGGAGGATATAATGTTACGTTCACTCTAGTTCCTAGGTCCTGATTGTGCTGCTTGAGGCCCCGTGTTGCATAATTTTTACACACCAGTCTTCATTCTATAAGACCTGGACATTAATGATCTCAGTTCCTAATCAAGCCAGTTTTTCCAACCCCAGGAATACTTCTATCCACAGGCCTAACTGCTAGCAAAAGTTATCTTACACTCTTCATACTTTGTGGAGCCTTTGTTGACTGTGGAGAATCTGTTCAGGCACCATTTCATATTTATTTAACATATAAGAACTGTACATGTTTTCATTTTTCAGTGGAAAGCTAATTTCCTGAATTCATCTTAGTCACTACATTCTCATAGGAGTCTTGCCAGGGAATCACCAGTTAAAATACTTTGTCCTTTTTGGAAGTGATGTGGCTCCTTTATAGTGGCAGAACCAGTTTAAAGAAGCCAATTACCCGAGGACTTCCTAAGGGAACTTAATAAAAGATGTGTAGCAGAGTAACCTTAGCTTTGTATGCAAATTTAAATCAAACATTACGGGGAAGAATTCTGTAGAGGGGTTCTCTCTGTTTCCTCTGCAAACAAAGAGTTCAAGCTAAGGAAAAGCAGAACCACCTGCTAGCACCCGTCAGCAAGAGATGAAACTGTGTGCTCTCTGTGTACTTTAATGGCCTTTGTTGTGTGTGCACCTTTTTGACTAAGGGAACAGAGGTGAGCAGAGTAGGAAAGACTGTTCGTTGAGAAACCTATTGGCTAAGCTACAAAGCAGCACTGGTCAGTGATCTCTGTTGCTCCTGCTGGGGGAGAGATGTTCAGCGCGATGTCACTCTGAGAAGTGCTCTTTCACCAAAGGGTCAGAGCCGCTGGACTGGCAGGAGAGTCCATGGTCCAAAAGGGCTTTGATGCGCACCAGCCTTGCACTCAGAGAATTATACACAAGTGCCATGTGAAGCCTCTGACTCAAAGTAGGTGAGTTGAGGGAGTCAAGCATCTCTCTTTGAAAATACCTTCAGAGGAAGTAGCTAGCACTCTAAATAGAAAAATAACATGGGGAGAATATTTTAGTTGTGGAATCTTAAGGATTTTTTGTTGTCATTTGTTTCTGATAAGTTAATTATTAAATAATTTGTTTACATTTTTATAACTAAACTCTCATTTGTAATTAAATGAATAAGCGTATTCAGTGTTACATCTAATAATACATTGTTATTACTTTCTATTTTGTTTAATCCTAAAAACTCTTGTGGGGTGCTCCTTGCTTACCTCAAGTGAAATGCTTGACTGCCTACATTTCAAAAGTAACTTTTGAAGGACTGAAGCTTCTAGAGAAAAAGAAGTCTGAAAAATACAATTTATGAAGTGGTGACTTTTAGGAAATAGACTTTGGCATAACTCATAGAAGGAGGGGTATTGAAAATTTTGTATTTCAAGTCTCTATAAAGTAAATGATGGAGTTTCAAAGGGAAAAATACTCTGGAGCGTAATAGCAAAGGTCAGGAAGCAAAGTAAAGCACTTGAGGTCACACACTGATGAGGGAGCAACCAGACAAGATCCAGAGGCTTTGAGCGCCTGGTTCAGGGCATTTCCTTTACCTCAGGAGATTGATGGGCCAGTTATAAACACAGGAATCCCAAGAATTGCTTTTGGGGCAAGTTGTTGAAGAACACTTAACCTACCTCTCTCTTCCCCATACCTTCAAATTCAGATATTAATACATAGCCCTCCTAGCTGTTTCTCCCATTTGCCAGACACGACTATACTTCTGGTGTCTTTCCACTTACCACTTTGTTTAACCACGTGTTTTCTACACGAATTGCACAGCAGACTTCTTCAGGTCTGAGGTATCATTACCTTACATAACATCCTGCCTAAACCCTGTACAGAATCATAAAGAAAATAGCATCTCCCACTTCAGCCAGCCTCTGTCTTCTTACTCAAGTTTGTTTATCATGACAAATGTCATATAAACTTATATGTTTATCTATTGTGTGACTGCATGTACAAGGATGCAGACTATATAAAGCAAGGAATTTTTAGAAATATAAACTAAAATAAGATGTTAGACATTTTCACAGTTAAATGAAGTGATGGATGTGGTTGCCAAATTTGACATTTGTTTGAAATAGCATCAGTGGACCTCACAGAAACAAGGGCAAGAGAAATGTTACTTTGTTTTGTAATATTTTATATTATAAAAAGTGATAGATAATAAGAAACTACCTTGAGAAATATTTTCACAAAGAAATTTACTTGATCTTTAGTTTAATAATTTTGCAAGGATTTTTACCAAACATTGTATTCTGTGACCACTAATGTGACCACAAATGCGCATGCATGTCTGTGTCAATGTTATTTGTCTCAGTACGAGCTTTTGTAGAGTATATGTAGTTGTTGTATAAACGTCCTTTATATTACCTTGTGCCCGTGACCAGATTCCTTTTTAAAGATGATGACAATTGAGGAATAGTCCTGATGAGACTTTTTGATTGTGTGCATTTGCTATTAGGTTGCGGGAGAAAGAAAAGTCCTTGAAGATGGGGTTTGTGGAACTTCCTGGAGTGTATTTTATGCACATTATCTTCTATTATCAGTCCCTTGGTGCTATAGGCTTTGAAGAAAATCACAAAATTATCCACAAATTTAATGATTAAATTGTGCTTTATACTGTATTATATTGCAGTGTTCAGAACAGAAATCAGAAATTTAATTAAAGTCATAAAATATGGAAAGATACCATAACAAAAATTATTTCTAACCCTTAGAAATGACTGTAAAAGACATTTTAATCAGTACATAGTGGCCTGTTTACTATAAAATATAAAAAATAAAACCAGGGATTTTTGCACATGCATCCTCTGTTATCACTAAAATTAGTGGTTTGGGAATAAGTTCAGAGTACCTGTTCAACAAAAGTTTACATCGACAGTGCATTTAAAGATCACTAACCTCACAAATGAATTTTGCTAATTTAACTCTTGGAAGATAATCTTACTTTAGATTTGCTCTATCTTCAAGGAATTTCTCTTTTTTTGGAATATCTTTGTGACTCTGAGTGAATCAGGTCTTTAAGTTTTGGATTTACATGTATAAAGCAGGGAAAACAAATATACCTGCCTAGTATTAAGGTTGATCTGAGTTTAAATGGGATAATATATTCACAGCACTAAGCACATTATCAGCACATTGTCAAGTGCTCAAGAATCAGTGTTTGTATTGCAAATTAGTAATACAAATAAATTAAATTTGTTATGTGTATTAGAGTAACAGTGCTACCTGCCATAACACAACTCCCAAATCTCAGTAGCTTATCTTAAAGATGTTTTATTTATCATTTATACATTGGTCAAACACTAGCCAGTTTCCTTGATTGGTCTCTACTAGCTGATGATTCAGTGATTCACAATCCTCCAAACTTTTGATATTGCCATCTTTATAATTTGGCTTCCACTGTCACTGCAGAAATGGAAGAGACAGTAGATGATTAAACAGGAAGTTTGATGACTACACTTCAATGAGGCATATGTCCCTTTGCATCCCATTGACCACCACTCAGTCAAAGGAAACCCAAATCAACTGCAAAGGAGCTGATAATGTCTTCTTCCCCTTTATGTCCAAGAATAAGAAATGGGATTAGTGAACATCTGGCCATTCCTTGTCACACATTCTCTTCCAGTAGTTACTGCTGTGCAATGAATTATCCTAAACTTAGTGACATAAAACAACAATCAATGTATTATGCTCACAAATGCTGTAGGTCAGAAATTCACAAAGGGCATAGACTTATTCATTCACGTCTGATGTCTGGACTGAGGACTGAAACACTAAGGAAAACTGCATTTAACCTCTCCTGAGGCTTGACTTTCTCATAATATGACAGCCTATGGATATGGAGCTTCTTAATGGAATTTCAGGAATCCAGGAATAAGTTTTACAGTTAGTAAATCACATATAGTATTTTCTTTTTTCATCTAACCTCTGAAATCATGCACTGTCACTTCTGCCGTAATTTATTGCTTGCAAGCAAGTCAAAAGCCTCCCCAATTCAAGAAGAGGAGACATGAACCCCCACTTTTCAATGGAAGGAATATAATTTCAAGGTCAAAAGGAGCATGCAGGATGAGAAGTAATGGTGTGCCCATCTTCAGAAAATGCAATACACCTTAATTATTAAAAATACTCATCATTATCATCATCTTTATTAATAATTTTCTATTGATTAACTTTGTGACCTAAGTTTAACTTAGATAGTCTTTGGCTTATTAAGTTATAAACCAATGGAAATATGCTTAAATTATTGCAGGTGATCATTTGTTTAATTACAGAGTTTTGGGAGTTCTGATTAACCAAGTATTCTAGTTGATTAGAAGTGTTTTACATAGCCACATTTTAATGTCTTCTCTAAATGTGTCCTTTGCTTATTTAAGACTTTAAGCTATGCACAATCATTTTTGATACCTTCTTTGAAAAAAAAAAAGCCTTTGAAATAAATATCTAGGAACTACAAAACAGAAGCAAAACCTTGAGAAGTATATGTA
Source organism: Capra hircus (assembly GCF_001704415.2). Lineage (NCBI taxonomy): Eukaryota > Metazoa > Chordata > Mammalia > Artiodactyla > Bovidae > Capra > Capra hircus. The sequence continues at coordinate 22,916,560 of NC_030835.1, forward strand.
GAATATGAAATTATCATAAACCCAAACAGCGCAGAATGAGGAAGGTGTCATATCAAGGAATAACTTTTGATTTGTTATGTAGTCTCCTCTGTCAACCACTTGAAAAATATTTGAGTATCTTTTCTCATGTAGACACTGTGCTAGGTTTTAAGAACACAAACACGAGTGAGACATGATCCTTGTTCTCAAATAACTGGCATTCTCATGGAGTAAATAGATATGTAAGCAAAGGATAGGAATTTATTGTGGTAAGTGCTATAATGGATTCATATGGAATCATTGTTGGAAAAACAGTTTGTACTGCCTCCATGGAAAAAATTATGCAAAGATGTAACTGTTTGGTGACATTTGAGTCAGGCTTTGATGAATGAGCTGTGCAGTTGGAATTGTGGCTTAGGACTTTTGCAAGGATATAGAAGTAAAGGCATGTTTTAAGAACTGCTATCAAGCCAAGGTGCCTGAACCCCTCTTCATATAGGTGGAGAAAGACTGAGAAGTAACAGGATTCCAAATTCTTATTTTTATTCCAGATTCTTATTTTCATTTCATATCAAAGAGACCTGACCTCACTAAACGATAAAAGGAACAGAATCACTGGATTCAGCACAGAGTAGTCAAGATTCTTTCCATGGGATTTGGGTTGAGGAGTAATGCTCCCACCCACCACAATCGTTCACCTCAAGCTGTCTAGTATTTGAAAATTGAGTTTCTCTTAGTAAGACAATAAAGAGGAATTAGTAACTGTGCTGTGGTTGTCGTTGTTGTTTAGTCATTAAGTAGTGTCTGACTATTTTGTGATAGCGTGGACTGTAGCCTATCAGGCTGCTCTGTCCATGGGATTTCCCAGGCAAGGATACTGGAGTGGATTGCCGTTTCCTTCCCCAGGGGATCTTCCTGACCCAGGGATCAAACCTATGTTTCCTACTTGTCAGGCAGATTCTTTACCACTGACACACCTGGGAATACTGTAATTGTGTAGACAACAATTACAATCCCTTACAGTACATTTACTATTGGAGGAGGATAGAAATTTCAATCAAGTTCTAATTTATGGTTTATGCCTCACTAAATATATTAATCAAATATAATTTTCAGGAATTACTCTTCCTTAGAGTATGAAACCTCTCCAAAAGGGAGTTTGGAAGAATGATAAAGATAATAATGTTAATGATGATATTAATAATAATGGGAGGGAAGTGAGGCTTGTGTTTGGAAGCAAACGGCATTTTTGTATTTGCAGTGAGCTGAAGCCAAGCATATGCCAACAGCATTTTTAACTGCCTACCATCTCAGAGGAGATTTAGGAAATCAGACTGACAGTCAGGCATGTTCACCACTAGAGCAGCCAAGGTGAAGGATTGAAGTGCTGTCTCTCTAACTTCAGGGACTCATTGAGTCTGTTCCAGAATATAACATGCCACTGATTACAGAGGATTTTGGTGTTAAATTGACAGAAGAAATTGCTAATCAAGATACAAGTGGGAGATGTAAATGCAAAAAGATATGAACTTACCAATTAATGCAGAGAAAATCATTTTCTCCTTCAGATGCCTTGTTTCTCTAGTACATCTGAAGCTTTACACATCTGCTTTGAAAGAACCACATCAATCAGAGAAGGCTGAAAGATAGGGTGTTATGCTCTGATGAGCAATGGATTAGAAATCAGGAGACCTTGATCCTGGTCTCAGTTACATTATATAGGAGCTGTGGAGTCCCAGTTCCTTTCCCTTTAATACAGTTTCACTGTGTCCTGATACATAAGAGTGAATAAGCATACCTGTCATGGCTTTATCACATGTTTTAGAAAGACTTTTCTTCTTTCCCTCCTTTCCTTCTCTTTCCTTCATCATTTAATATAGTCATTGAATTCTTTTTATTAATTCATTTTTAAAAGTTGTTGAATACCTATATGTCAATAAATGTATCCAATATTTAGGCATATAGAGATAGAAGAGATAGGTTAAGATCTCTGTTCATAAGGCATCTATAATCTTAGTGGAGAGAAAAAGTAAATGAAGGATAAAGACAAGGCAGTTATGATAAGTGATATGAAGGAAGTAAAATGATGTGATACAGAGAAAATTGGCATAAGAGATAACAATACCTTAAATACAGTGGTTGAGGAAAGCCTCTCTGAGATTAGATTTGACTCAGTTACTGTGAACAGGATGAGTCAGCAATTTTAAGACAGGGAAGAATGTTGCATGCAGAATAGAGTAAATGTGAAAATGCCAAGACTGGGATAACACTGGCTATATCTAAAGAAAAGGAAGAAGGCACTGTGTCTAAACCTTAATGAATGGAAGAAGGGAGTGATATAATATGATTTTAGCGAGCTAGACAGACTAGGTCATTTTGGCCTTGTCAAAATTGTCAAGCAGCTTAGATTTTGTTCCAAAGCACTGGGAAATATTGAAATACCTCTACCAGATGAGTGACATGATCCCATTTGCATTTTAAGAAATCCCCTCTTGCTTTTGTTGAAGGTTGACTTTCAAAAAGAACTCCAAAAAGGTGTTAATCAAGCAAAACTCAGTTTACTAGACTTACTGCCGTAAAGGAGAATACCACCTTCACAATCTTACTAGTGTCTCAAAATAGGGAAATTAGGTAAGGTTCTTTATGTCATTTTAAGGCCTATGCTGAGAGATATTAAAAGACATTTTTCAGAAGAGAGAACTGGCTGAGATTTGGTGACATAGTAGATTTGGATGACAACACAGTGAACTGAAGATTATGAAATGACTCTGGATGAATTTACTAGTCTTGATAATTGATCAGTTTAACTGGATCAGTTTTCTCTTCTAGGAGCAAGTATTTCCTTAGGAAAATAGCTAAGATATTATTGATTAACCTTTTAATCATTAACATTGTTCACACATCAATAGGCATAGAAAAGCCTACCCCGTCTCATTATTGTTCCACACAGGAGCAAGGAATTGCATTGTTTTAGTTCCTCACTAATTCATACAAATATGTTGTTGCAGGTGGAGGTTGGCAGGAATAGAGTGATAGTACCAGATATGAGTCTGTTGTAGTTTTCCGGGCAATGGATGATGCTGTCATAGATGAGTATTGTACTCTCCAATACAGTAATTTCATGTGCCTGTTTAACACTTGAAACTTGGCCTGTGTGTACTGAAGTGTGCTATATAAAACCCACAACAAATTGTGAAGATTCACTAAGAAAAAAATAATATAAAATATTTCATATATATTGAATATTTGTACATATCATAATGATGTTCATAATGTATTTCAACCAAATATGTAAAAAATATTTTCAAGTTGATATGTATAAACCATTCTTTTTTTTAATGCGGCTACTAGCAAATTTAAAATTATATAGGTTGCATGCATTACCTTGGTACTGGACAGTGGTAAACTAAAGAGTGGGCAAAACAGGTAGATGAATTTGAAATTTATTTTGGAAATAAAATTGACTGGGTTTTCAGGGACTTAATGTGAGATTTAAGAAAATGGGGGAATCTAAATTTAGCAGTTTAGGTTTTTGTTTGGGGCCATTGTGTGGATATGAGTGTTACTTAATGAGCTAGGGGAGACTGGGATAAAACAGTTTGTGGTAGAAGCTGGATTCCATTTTAGTGGGCTAATTAGAGGGTTAAGTTTAATTGTTTTACAGGTATGTTGTATGGTTCATTGAGTATATGATTTTGAAATGTAGAACAAAAATTTGGCCTTTGATTGGAATTTGATTCCCTAGCATAGAATGTATTCATACTTGGAGAATGTGTATTAGAAAAGGAAAAAAAAAGAAATGTATTTAGAATTCATATTGAAAAGCTAGTAAAGGAGACTGACAAGAAGTAACAGTAAAGATGGGAAAAAATTCAAGAGTGCTGCCTAAGAAGCCAAGGCAGGGATTTTTTTTCAACCGGTGGCTCAAAGGTTAAAGCATCTGCCTCCAATGCGGGAGACCCGGGTTTGATCCCTGGGTCGGAAGATCCCCTGGAGAAGGAAATGGCAATCCACTCCAGTATTCTTGCCTGGAGAATCCCATGGACGGAGAAGCCTAGTACGTTACAGTCCACGGGGTCGCAAAGAGTTGGACAGGACTGATCGACTTCACCTCACCTCACCTCACTTCATGTAGAATGTTACCTACAGGACAGAGACAATAAGTTGTGTTCATTGTTTTTGGAGACATAGATGATAAGATGATCAAGTAGGTAATGTACATTTAGATATGTGGTGCATTGGTGTCAGCGTTTCCTAGAACTTAGGGCTAAGGCTGCAGCTAGTAAAAGAAGTTAAATATTCCAACTGTACATTGAGAACACTGCCAGTTGTTGGGCCAGTGCACTTCCACCAAACTTAGATCGAGTAGGGGATTTGGGACAGGGAGACAGAGATTTAATTTTTCCAGATGTGTAGTGCTCTGAAAGAGATGTTAAACAGTTTTCTTTTCTCTTTGGAGTTGCACTTGGGATACTCTATGACGTTCTCGCACTATAAATGGAAAAACAATAATCAAATAAGCCTGATACCCTGACAATGCTAACCTACTCTCTGAAAGTAAACTCTTTATCCTTTGTGTCAACATAAAGTCATATAACTGTAAACATTATGTATATAGGCTTTATAGTAATGTTAGTTATTAATGAGTATTAATGTCTCAATCTCAGCCCCCCCCCACTTTTTTTTTTTCCTCTGTTCTTACAGATTTTGCTGTTGAACTGTTCTCTTTGCTTAGAAGGCTTCTTACTTCCTATGCCCTATGAATATTTGAAGAGTCATTTGTCTTTGTGTACTTTTTGAAAGAATTGTCTTAAAATACCGGTTGTTCCCATTGATTTGTTTAGATTTGTTTTGTTCCAGTATCTTTTACAAAGTCTTGCTGTTACCAAACTCAGATGTGTCTGCTTGAAAACCAGTACTCAAAAGACAAGTGTTGGTTGGACTGAAAATGTTGCTTTATTCAGGAGGCTGATAACCTGGGGATAAGGCAGACTCCTATCCCCCAAAATAAGCTCTGAGGATTCAGCTGGCTATGAAAGGTTTTAAAGAAAAGAACCTTTATCTTCTGCTGTTTTCAGATTTACTTCTGAGTGTTGGGAGTGAGGTAACAGGTGGTCCAAGAATCTTTTCTCACCCTGGAGCTATGAGGTCCTCCCCCCGGGTCGGGGGCGGGGGGTGGGGCGAGGCGGGCTGAGGTCCTGCATGTTGTTATGTGTATTCCTTGAGGGCGACTCACAAACATGCTTTGCTGTTGCACTATGGGTTCCTGACTGCACCCCCTTTGTTTCTGCATTCCCTTGCTTCTGCTTCTCTGATTGGCAGCTGTTTGAATCTGCCGTTTGGAACTCAGGGAGGCTGAATGGAGACTATTTACTACTCAGACTGGAAATGGAGTGGGAGATAAGACAGAGCCCTCCTCCTTTTCAATAACACCCTATTCTATTCGTAACTCCAACAGTCAGGGAAGTGTGTAATTTCCTCAGTTCTGTCTTGCCACAGCAAAAAATTGAAGCAACGGACAGACCAGTGTTGTAGTTTAGTTTTATTGGCAAGTAAAGGAAAATACATCCTCGAGGCGTGAGAGCAAACCAACCCAAAAGACGTGAAGAGAAGTCCCTGGCTCGGTTTTGGCTCCTCTGTTTATATGTTTTTCTCCTCCCCCTGAGCCTGCCCTATGTAAACTGGGCTAGCCAGGAGGGCTGTTTGTCTTACCTGAGGTCCTTACTCTGGTCCTTGGACCTTCCTTTGTTCTGTTTTTGTTGGCTTTTCCCTTCTTTGTCTCTTAGCCACCACACTTTTGGACTCCTTTTTTCTATTCTAACTACCTAACATTACCCCCTCAAGAGACGGGAGGCCCAATCCTTTGGGAATAGGGGGCGTGAAGGTCTTTCTGGGTACTGCCTGCTGAACTGGGATGGTGAGGGTCATTGGGCCTCCCCCTCTTGCTAGCCTCAAGCCTCAGTGCCCTTATAGTGGTGTCCATCTAATTTTCCATGGTTGGCTATAGTTTTATATATCCTTGTTGAACTGACACTGCATTTTGTAGCTTGTTGACCTGGGCTAACAACATGGGTTAGACAGTTGATAATACATGGAACAATCATAAGCAGCATCAATATGGTGATAACAGGGATTAGTAGGGGCATTTGCCAAATCCAAATTCCCCTCACCAGGAGAAGGATCCCCCAAAGAGAGACAGTAGCCACCCCGAGAACTCTCCAGCTTGTTCTTTGAGATCCTGTAGGAGCTGAATGTTTTTCTTGAGGATTTTCTTTAATTTAGCTGGAAGTATTTACCCAGAAACAACAGGTCTCATTCAAGATGGCTCAAGTCTCTCCTTGTTCAGGAATCAGGAGATCTATGTCTTGTCTGTTTTGGAGTACAACCCCTTCCAAGCTATGTTGGCTCTTTAGCACTATCCTGAGAAATCTTATCCCCAGAAATTTGAATTTGGGGGTGTTCATTAGAATGGCACTCATTTGCAGTTCTGAATAGGTATCTGAGATCTCCCAGGGGCTCACAGGTGTAATGAGTGTCCTCTTATGTTTTCTTCCACAGCTTGACTAATGAGTAGTGAGGAATCACGTCAGGAGTCATGACTGGTACCTTGACTGCTGTGGTGGTAGAAAGTATTACAGGGAAGGGCCCCTGCCCTTCCATGTGGGCTGGAGTTGAGCCTTTGAGGACCCATCCTTCCAGACTTTAATTAGGACTTGAGTCCCTGGAGCACATGATAGTGGCTCTTTAGAATCTTTTGAGTCCTGGTTGATACCCCACAGGCGTATATCTTCTTGGAATTGTCCAATGGCCATGGTATAAGACTGAAGGGTCTGAGCCTCTGGATTTAGGAAGAGGTCATTGACATAAACGAAAGGTCTCCCATATAGCATCTCATAAGGACCAAGACCAACCTGTTCCTTATGGGCAATGCAGGTGTGGAGGAGAGATATTGCTAAAGCCTCCTTCTATCCCAGGGAGGTCACCTGGGTTATCTTTTTTGTTGCTGATTTTAAGAATTGGTTAGCTCTTTCTCCTTTTCCTGAAGACTGAGGCCTCCAGGCACAATGGAGATAGTAAGTAATGCCCAATGCTTTAGAGACCCCTTGGGTGACCTTAGAGGTAAATGATGTCCCATTGTCACTTTGTAATGACCTGGGAAGACCAAATCTTGGAATGATTTCATGGAGCAGGTTTTTTACCCCTCCTCAGCCTTCTCAGTCCAGGTGGGAAAGCCTTATCCATCTTGTGAATGTATCTATCATGACTAGTAGGTATTTATAGCCTTGAGAAACTGACATCTGGGTGAAGTCCATCTCTCAGTCCTCTCCTGGGTATGTCCCACATTGTTGGACAGGCTGGGCCAGCTGGGTCCTTTGAGCTCCTTGTTTAATTGGCAAGTGGGTGGTTGTTTAATTGGCAAGTGGGACAAGAGGAGACTACTTGACTTATAGGTCTTTGGAGGCCTGTTCCTCTGAAGGACCTTTCTAGTAATCTTTGGAAGGCCTTTCCCCCTAAATGAGTGGTAGCATGTAAGGAGTTAGCCAACTTCCATTGGAGGTTCCCAGGCAGAAAAAGGAGTCCCTCCTGTGGAACCACTTCATATGATCTTTTTGAAAGCCCTCACTCTTAGCTTTGAGTCTCATCTTCAGTCTATGAAGGAGTTTCTGGCAAATTAGTTTGTGGAACTAAGGTGGCAACCCCTATTAGATCAGTGTTCAACAATGCTGCTCTCTTAGCTGCCTGATCGGCTGCTTGGTTCCCTCATGCCTCTTCTGTGCTCCCTTTTTGGTGTCCTTTACAATGGGAGACTGAACCCTCACTGGGCAGATAAACCGCCTCCAAGAGCCTAAGGATTTGATCACCATATTTGATTGGGGACCCTCGGGTGGTCAAGTTGCCTCTTTCTTTCCAAATAGCAGCATGTGCGTGTAGCACCAGGAAGGCAGACTTGGAGTCAGTGTAAATGGCTACTCTTTTTCCTTTTCCCAGCTCTAAAGCTCGAGTCAGGGCTATGAGCTCAGCTAACTGGGCTGAAGTACCTGGTGGCAAAGGTTTAGCCTCTATGGTCTCAAAATTGGAGACTACTGCATATCTGGCTCTTCTTTTTCCATCCAAGACAAAGCTGCTTCCATCAGTGTACCAGATTTCCTCAGGATTGGTCAGAGGATCTTCTGACATACCTGCCAGAGTTTTGTCCAGTGGTCCAAAGTTTCTAGGTAAGAGTGAAAGAGGAGAGAGCCCTTGGGGGTAGGCAGGAGGGTAGCTGGGTTAAGAACTTCGCAAGGGGATATACTCAGGCCTGGATGTTCCATCAGCACTACTTGATATCTGAGGATTCTTTGATCAGACATCCATAAATGGCCTCTCCCCTTCAGGAGTTATTTCACTTGCTGTCTGATAAAAATAGTTAGTTTGCCCCCCAGGAGAGAGTTTTAAAGTATCTTCTATCAGAAGTGCAATAGCTGCAAGATTTTGAAGGCAGGGAAAGATCTCTTCCCAATAAGAGTATAGGACACGTAAGGGCCATCAGAAACTGGTGGGAAAATATTTGTCCATCCCAGCAACAAAGAAGTATTCAGGTGAATCTTTTTGTAGTTGTTTATCCTGTAGCACCCTAAATGGTGCAGGTTTGGGAGGAGAAGGCTCCGGAGTAGGAGACAAAGTAGGTAGGACAGAGTAGGTAGACCCTGTGTCAACCAAGAAATTCTTGGACCTACCTGCCACATCCAGCTGCACCCTTGGCTCCAGCCCCATGATGATTATCTGTGACAGGTGGGCTGCCTAGAGTGGACTGCTTCAGTCCTGTTGAAACATTGTGAGGGAAGGCTTGGCGCTTGACCTTGAGGCTCTTGGGTTCCGAGGGCAAAGTGCTGCCAATTGATGGCATTTGTAACAAGCTAAACTTGTCACAGTTTGGACATTCTCTAGCCCAATGTCCTGCCTGTCTACAGATTAGGCATTTGCCTGGTCCCTTGTCCTTCAAGGACTTGGGGTTTGCCATAGATTTTCCCTGGAGGGCAGCCAGCATCTGGGCATGCCTTGTCTCTCTCCTTTTCTCCCTTTCCTGGACCTTGGCCTCCCTCTCCTGTTCTCTGTTATAAAAGGTATAGGTGGCTGTCTGGACCATCTCATCCAAAGAAGCAGCAGGGTCCTACTGCTGTAGCTGTTGTAACTTTATCCCAATGTCTGATGTACATTGGAACAGGAATTTGTCCTTTAAAGTCACCTGTCCCTCATAAGAGTCTAAATCTGGTTTGGTAAATTTTTGGAGGGCCTCTTTTAGCCTTTCCCGAAAGGCAATGGGGTTCTCATTGGACTCCTGAGTTACTGCTGAGATTAGGCATAGTCCCACAGCTAACTGGCTTCCTTCTATTTCCGTGGGTGGACTTCCTTAGGGGTGAGTCTTTCTGAAGCTTATCCTACCCAATACTGTTGCAACCTGAGAGCCAGGAGTCCCCGGGTCAGGGTGCAGATCCCCAGACAGGTCGAGACATGTCAACCTCCCGAGAATTGGGTCCCTGGGCAGGTCGAGGCATGTTGACCTCCTGGGACCCCTGGATTGGCATATCCCTGAGTAGGTTGAGGCATGACAAACTCCCAGGGACCAGATCCTTAGGCAGGTCAAGGCAGGTTGACCTGGAGCTGGGCATCCCCAAGCTCTCCAGCATGTCCAGTGCTGGGTAGGATTAAGGGGTTGTAATCTTAACTCACTGCTGGTTTATCCACCATGGATGGGAATAGATACAATGATGTCAAGCAGTCCACGTCTGTGCCCTGAAACTGGGAACCTGGTGAAGCAGCCATAAGCCTTATCCTCTTATTGCTCTGAGGAAATATAAGTCACTGATTTCCTCCCCTCGTGCTCCATAAGAGCAGGCTAGGGTGTCTCCAATGGTAAGCATTTCATTGTCATAGACCCACTTTAGGTAATGACAGAAGTAATGGCCGAGGGTGGGTTATCTGGTTCTGTTAGAGGCATTAGAGTATTTTAGTAACAAGCAGGGTGGAGTGATGTTGCCTACAAGGGGGCAGGGTCCTGTTATAGGAGCTAGTAAGTGGCTTAAGAACAAATTGCTAAGAAGCAACAGACCCCATATTCCATGAAAGTGGAGTGGAGATTTGATCCAGGGGTATGTTTGTAACTTTAGGAGAAGAGTGGCAAGGATTTGGGCCCAAACGGCCTGCTGGGCTAACTTCCAAAGTGGCAAACATTTTCTCAGAAGCCCAGTTGCCCTTGAAGGGATGCCACCAACAGATAAACTTCTAGCAGGCATTGTGTGCCTGTCACCCACCCTAGCGGGTTCACTGAGAAATAGCTGTTATTGAACATGTTATAGGAAACAAGGAAGGTGAAGGCCTGAATATCTAGAGAGATTGGATATTTACAGCATATTTCTCCCGAGGGCCAGCTATTTTCTTGTTGTCCCTTCAGAAGATTGTAGAGGGAACACTGTGGGCCTGCACAGGGCTCAGGAAAAGAACACAAAACAGGAGAGAAGGGGCAGGGCACAACTTTTGAAAGAATGACATAGTCCAAGGCTCTAGTAAAACCAATTAAAATCAAATGAGTCCAAATTCAACTAAACCTTAATCCTCCATCTGCAAGCTAAATGACACACCCAGAGGTGCCAGGACAGTTCCAAGTCACTATCAAAAGATGGAGGAGTGGGTGGTTCCCCAATTATTGGAATAATCCTCCCACTCATTAGCATATGAAATCACCCAGCTCCCCACAACTAACCACGCCACATTCCATGGTCACTGCAGTCTCCTCTGTAATGGCCCACACCTTGTGGAGTGTGCTTCTCTCTGAATCTGAACAAATCCACCTCTAACCTATCGCTGTGTCTCTCACTGAATTTTTGCAATGAGACATCAGAGCCTGAACTTCATTAGGTCCTGAAGCCAGGCACCGTGGGTTTTGGCCAGGCTCTAGTCCCAGTCGGATATGACTGAATGACTAAGCATAGCACAGAGTCCCTGCCACGTGAGTTTGAGTTCCAATCTTAGGTAAACGGTTTCAAGCACAATTTTCAGAAATGAAAATATGATGACCTGCCCAATGCTTTTTAAGCAGTGGCATAGATGGACAGAGGAGCTGAAGGACAGGAGGAAAAAGCAGTGGGAAAAATGTTCCAAAGAATCCCCTTCATAACCTGCCAGAAAATCTGCTAAATACCTGACCTGTGCTCACAGTTTTCATTGGGCCTGATCCTTGGCACAAAGAGTATTAAGGACAGAAGAGCCCCCACCCACTTGGGCAACAGCTACTAGAGCACAGAGGATAGTGGAGCCTTAAGAGTACACTGGGGAGCAGTCTCTCCAGAGTCCCTTAATTGCATCCACTGATGCTCACCTGTTCATGGGGGAGGAGAGGGGGGGTGGTGTTGAGAAAACAAGAAATGAGATTGTAAAGGAATTAAGATTTTGTTAGCCATATGTCCTTCCAGCCATAGGAGTGAGGACTTCCTACCCCAACTGGAGGTCTCCTGGAATCTGAGAATGAGCCACTCAGCTTTCTGCTGAGTTTGTTTTGCTGTTTCAGTTTCCAGCATGCTGGGCTACTTGTCACTCCCCCTACACTGGGTTTTCTTTGCATTCAGCTTCCACCATGGGAGCTTTTGCCAAGCTAGACTTCCGCTGTGCTTGGCCTCTGCATTGCGGGGGCTGAGCTGAGATTGTTCCAACCAGGCTAAATCCGAGTCACAGCACCATATATGTTGGGAGAGTGTGTAATTTCCTCGGTACTATCTTGCCACAGCAAAAATTTGAAGGGATGGATAGACAAGTGTTATAGCTGTTTTATTGGCAAAAGGATGAGATGGTTGGATGGCATCACCAACTTAATGGGCATGAGTGAGCAAACTCCAAGAGCTGGTGCTGGACAGGGAGGCCTGGCATGTTGCAGTCGATGGGGTTGCAAAAGGTCAGAAACAACTGAGAGACTGAGCTAAACTGAAAGGAAAATACATCCTCAAGGCATGAAGGCAAGCCGACCCAAAAGACATGAAGAGAAGAGAAGTCCCCAGTTCAATTTTGGCTCCTCTTTTTATGTTTTTCCTCCTCCCCCTGAGCCTGCCCTATGTAAATTGGGCTAGCCAGGAGGACTGTTTGTTTTACCTGAGGGGTTCTATTTTTGCAGGCTTTTCCCTTGTCTTTCAGCCACCACCATTTAGGACTCCTTTTTCCTTTTCTAACTACCTAACACAATATTGGCTTTTGCCTAGCTCTCAGTACTTCTTCTAATGTAAAGATTTAGTTCAAATTATGTTTCTTCTTCCTTTAATATTTAATTACTGTAATTAGTTTTAAACACTTAGAACTGGACATGGAACAGACTGGTTCCAACTAGGAAAAGGAGTACGTCAAGGCTGTATATTGTCACCCTGCTTATTTAACTTATATGCAGAGCACATCATGAGAAACACTGGGCTTGAAGAAGCACAAGCTGGAATCAAGATTGCCAGGAGAAATATCAATAACCTCAGATATGCAGATGACACCACCCTTATGGCAGAAAGTGAAGAGGAACTAAAAAGCCTCTTGATGAGAGTGAAATTGGAGAGTGAAAAAGTTGGCTTAAAGCTCAACATTCAGAAAACTAAGATCATGGCATCTGGTCCCACACTTTAGTGGAAATAGATGGGGAAACAGTGGAAACAGTGTCAGACTTTATTTTGAGGGGCTCCAAAATTACTTCAGATGGTGATTGCAGCCATGAAATTAAAAGACGCTTACTCCTTGGAAGGAGGGTTATGACCAACCTAGATAGCATATTAAAAAGCAGAGACATTACTTTGCCAACAAAGGTCTGTCTAGTCAAGGCTATCATTTTTCCAGTAGTCATGTATGGCTATGAAAGTTAGACTGTGAAGAAAGCTGAGCGCTGAAGAATAGATGCTTTTGAACTGTGGTGTTGGAGAAGACTCTTGAGAGCCCCTTGGACTGCAAGGAGATCAACTAGTCGATTCTAAAGGAGATCAGTCCTGGGTGTTCTTTGGAAGGAATGATGCTAAAGCTGAAACTCCGGTACTTTGGCCACCTCATGTGAAGAGTTGACTCATTGGAAAAGACTCTGATGTTGGGAGGGATAGGGGAGAGATAGGGGACAGGAAAAGAAGGGGATGACAGGATGAGATGGCTGGATGGCATCATCGACTTGAAGGATGTGAGTTTGAGTGAACTCTGGGAGTTGGTGATGGACAGGGAGGCCTGGTGTGCTGCGATTCTTGGGGTCGCAAAGGAGTCGGACATGACTGAGTGACTGTACTGAACTGAACTGAACCTAGATGCAAGTCTTAAGTTACTTTTAGAAGAAAGCATCAGTTCCTGCTTGGGTTAGAGATGAAATTAGATTCACTCATTGTTTATACTTAGGAACTTCCTGCTGCTGCTGCTAAGTCGCTTCAGTTGTGTCCGACTCTGTATGACCCCATAGATGCCAGCCCACCAGACTCCCCCATCCCTCAGATTCTCCAGGCAAGAACAGTGGAGTGAGTTGCCATTTCCATCTCCAATGCATGAAAGTGAAAAGTGAAAGTGAAGTCGCTCAGTCGTGTCGGATTCTTAGTCACCCCATGGACTGCAGCCTACCAGGCTCCTCCGTCCATGGGATTTTCCAGGCAAGAGTACTGCAGTGGGTTGCCATTGCCTTCTCCAAGTAATTTCCTATGTTTATACTAATAAACATTCTTTCACCTCAGCTCACTTTCTTATTAACAAGTTTATACCCAATATACAGTAAACTACAAATTCACTTAAAATTATATAAATGAAAATTGACATTAGTAAATGATAGCATTTTTTAATAAAAGTAACTCATACTTGTGATAAGAAACTAATACAGGGAAGTTTATAATTAAAAGTTACGCCTTTATTGGTATTACTCTTTCATTTCACACTTTCTCTTCCAGGGCTAATTGTTTTTAGCACTTTTGTATATATCTTTTTAGATCACATCCTACATAAATCCTAATACATCTACTTATTATGTATGTGTATCTTTGGTTTTGCAAAAATAAGACCATTCTATGCATACTGTTGTGAAATTTGATTTGATTTTTATAATTTTGCAGTTTCATGCATTAGTTCTCTTAGGTTCAATGACAGATAAAAAAGTTAGTAAGGGGATACTCTAGGAAAGGGAACCCCTTCCAGGACCTGATAGTGGGCTGGTGTCTAACACTCAGAAATGAATTGTCCAGCGTGACACACATACTTCAAGGGAAGAGACTTTATGAGAAATGGCACTTAGGCGGAGAGAAGCCAGGTAAAGGAAACCAAGAGAACTGCTTTGCCTTTTGGATGACAGTCTCAGGTTTTATGGTAATGGGGTTAGTTTCTGGGTTGTCTCTGGCCAATCACCTTCCTGGTGACACAAGCATCTCTCATCCAAGATGGATTCCAGAGCAAAGGACTATGGGAAGTTGATCATGTTTACCCTCTTTTGCCCCCTCCTGACTTTTTCCAGTGACAGAACCATGTTCCTTACCTAGACCTCCTTTTGTGAGACAAGTTAAGCAAGTGGCTATCATCTTGCCTGGCCAAGCTGGGTGATTTCAGTCAATGGTTCCCTAACAAACCCATTTAATTGTCAATGATATATCTCTTTCTGATAATCTTTGCCTGGATGTAGAGAAACAATGGAGGGGAAGAAATGAGAAAAGCAGTAACAGGCAACATATAAGGAAAAATGGAAGCAAATAGTCATTTAAGGCCTTATGTTGAAAAATATGGAAAGCCAACATAAAGTCTTTAATGGAGCTTTGCATTACTCTAAAAGTTGAATCACAAAACCCTGAAATGGTAGAGTTGACTTAAGTAGAAAAGATCACATGGCTCAAAATCCTTAGATGGTTTTGAGGCCTACAGAAGTGAAGTGGCTTCAGTACATATAACTAATTAGTGTCAAAGTCAGGATTAAAATTCGGGTCTCCTGGCTAAAAATTCAGTGCACTTTTGATGTTACAACCATAAGTACAAACTTGCAAAAAGACAAGGAAATACTTTATAGATTCTTTGCGACCCCAAGGACTGTAGCCCAGCCAGGCTCCTCTGTCTGTGGGATTCTCCAGGCAAGAATATTGGAGTGGGTTGCCTCCTCCCAAGGATCTTCCTGACCCAGGGATCGAACCCACATATCTTATGTCTGCCACATTAGCATGTGGGTTCTTCCCACCAGGGAAGCCCCAACTGTAATATAATATGTTTGAAAGTGAAAGTGTTAGTTGCTCAGTCATGTCTGACTCATTGTGGCCTTTGTGACTAGCCCACCAGGCTCATCTGTCTATGAAATTTTCCAGGGAATGGAGTGGGTAGCCATTCACTCCTCCAGGGGATCTTTCTGACCCAGGGATCGAATGCAGGTCCTTTGCATTGCAGGTAGATTCTTTACCATCTGATCCACCAGGAAACCCATAATATGTTTAGCACAACATATTATAAAAATAATTTTTAGAAAATCACTTAAAGAATTATATTCAAAATCACTGAGAATAGGAATTCATTAATATAATGATGAAGAAAGGGACAGGTGACAAGCAGCTTGGAGGGAAGGTCAAATTTACTTCTCTCTAGGAGAAGACGAGATAGGAAGATCAAGCAAAATAATTTAAATGTATTGAATTTGCTTAAGAAGTGAAGCAGAGAGAAAATGCCCTTCAGTTTAAAATAAAATTCTCAACAGAAACTGAGGAGATCAAATAGAGGTAAAAGCTATACCCTTGAGCCTCTGATAAAGAAATCTAGCCTGAGGGTGGAAAGTTTTGTTGTGAGATCACTACTTGACAGGAACTTTACATTCTCTCATTTCACCCATAAGGAAACTCTTGAGGAAAGGATTTAAATAACCATTTTATTGACAGGAAAGGAAACAAATAATTTAGAATTACTTTCCCAAAGTCATTCTGACAGACAGTGGTCTGACAGGGTTCATACTCAGGTACTTCTGTCTGCCTCCAAAGACTGTGTCTAATGTGCTAGCCATGCTGCCTTTGTTAATCACTAAAGTGAAAATAATCTTTATATCTAGAGTTCCTGGGTGTGGAAGTGTGGGAGATTAATTTTCATTTTTCTAAACTACCCTTGAAAATCTAGGAAACAAATTCAAGTATGGAGAAGGTGAGATTAAGGTGGGGGGAGGATGGTTTCTTAGATATTGCATATTGTTTTACACAGATTATTCTTAGTATAAACCTCCTGTCATTTATCTATTGTGCTTTTCCCTGCTTATAATTCTGCTTGTCTGAAGCCTGAAGAAATCTGAGTAGGTAAAGACAGGAATTAATAGTCAAGGAAATAAATCAAGTCTTGCAAAAGTGTTCTTCTCACTAGTGGAGGTACATGGAGCTAGCCTATCAGAAAGAGAGTCTTGTGACCCTTTACAGCACTGTAGTGTGGTCAGGTAAATTTTATATCTCAAATGAAATATATGATCAAGGCTTACTAAATATTAATATGGATTAAAAAGCAAGAGGGAAAGTGACAAAACAAGGTAGAGGCCTGAAGGCCTCTTTTGAAGAGACATATTGACTTTCTGCATCTGTTTGGCCAGTACACTGAATATTACTGTGCATTTACACACAGTGGTAAAGATAGAGGTGTTCACATGGTTGATCAACATTGTTCTGCCAGCCGTGATGCAGTGAAGACAGATTGCTTCTGTCAGGACAGCCAAGTAGGAGCTTCTACATTAGATCTCAAAGGGGAAAATATAACATAAGCATGAATCCAGATAACAGTCTTGATTGAAAGAAGACATGTTGCACTTTAAACAACAGAATTAGACAATCTGTTCTAAAATCAAGTAGAAAAGATGGTAAAAAGAATTTCATTCTATATGCTTTACAAACTAAGTAAATTCTTTATATTTTCAGCTCTAAAATACCTTTGTATCACTCCCAGAGTTGCTCTTAATTTAGTAGAGATGGTGGGTGTGAAAGCATATTTAAGGTAATATTAGTAATTACCTGATACTGGAGCCAGGAGCTTGGCCATTGTTCTCTGATAGAACCTCTTAAAATTATTCACCAATTCCTGCCATCTATAGACACTCAATCACTTTGTCATCCTGTCTGAATCCTCTATCCTTTCTCTACAACAATTTTTACTCAAGCTTGGTTATCTGCTTATTTTTATTTCCTTCAGGAAGGATACTCTCAACTGTACTTGTGAATTAGGTACTCTCATATATCCATGTATTTCTCATGCTTGCCAATTATAACATTGTTTGTAATTGTTTATCATATTTTCTGTTAGAATCTAAACTCCAGGGAAAACCAAAGCTATGGCTCTAGGTCTCTCCTTCACTGTGTCATCATGGTGCTTGGCACATAGTAGGTACTGAATAACTAGTTTTTGAGTGAATAAATAAATGAATGATATGTTCTAAATTTAAAATTAGAGTGGAATATTAAGATGTAAAATAGGAATAATATTTGAAATAAGAATTGATTAATATTTTAAAATATTTTGAAATCTAGGCAAATAAATTAAAAATATGTTCTCAAATTAGTAGGTTGGCTTTGATACTATATTTGACAATCATAGAGATTTGGGTAATATAAATAAAGAAATACTAATATAGAGATATGGATTTTTATTCTCACAAAAATTTGTATTCATTTTAAAGTTCCCATTAACATATATCAAGGTTGATATATTTCTCAAAGAAATGCTTCTGCTAGATTAAATTGATGCTTTTCATATTTTATAGATATAGTATGATTTTAATAGTATATTTTAGATTAAACTGTTTGGAGGAAAATTCTGGTTCAGTTACTTAATAGCTGTGTCATATTAGGCAAGTTGCTTAACCTCTCTGTAAATGTTTCGTCATATGATAAATGATGTTGATAAATCCCCACTCAGGATTAAATGCTCCATGTATCAGAACCACTTGGAACTCTAGGACATAGTAAATTCTTACTAAATACTTCTTGTTATTACTCAAACAATATTTATATTTCCAATTTTTGAGCTATGTTAAAGAGTAATAAGTATCACTCTTAATTCTCACATCATTTTGATATCCTAAAATATCATGAAATATTTCTAATGTAGATATGTAGCTGTATTGCTTTAATATTTTCCCATTTAGTTTTAATTTACCAATACAAAAATACTGGAATTTCTGGATTACCAGAATCTGTTTCAGTGTATTATGATGTCTTGGTGGAAAGATTTGATATTTTAGATGCTTATTTATCTTTGGGGGCAGGAAGAGAAGGGGATAACAGAGGATGAGATGGCTAGATGGCTGGATGGCATTACCGACTCGATGGACATGAGTTTGAATGAACTCTGGGAGTTGGTGATGGACAGGGAGGCCTGGTGTCCTGTGATTCATGGGGTCACAAAGAGTCAGACATGACTGAGTGGCTGAACTGAACTGAACTGAACCTTTAAAAATGCACCTCCAACATAATTTTTGAGGGAGAACTTTTGGGAATTGACAAAATTATTCTAAAATTACTTTCTTACAACAATACCAAATATTAACCAAGCGGTTAAAAACATTTAGAAAATGAAGACTATGTGGAAACATTTTCAACTGTCAGATATTTAAAGAATTTCAAAGTTATAATGTTAGTCATTTGGTACTACTTCTCCAATACAAAGACAGATCAGTAGAATGAAAGAAATGTCCATGAAAGAGACCTAATTAAGTGAATGTATTGGGGCAGGCCACATGAGGTGGCTTCTGGCTACGGTCTTCTTTCTGGAGAGCTTGTCTGTAGCCGGCATTTTTATGGTTCCCATCTAAGGAATTTCTAGGGCATGTATTGCTGTCTTTAGTCCCATGTGCTCAGTTGCTCAGTCATGTTCTACTCTTTGTGACCCCATGAACTGCATCCTGCAAGACTCGTCTGTCCATGGGATTTTCCCAACAAGAATACTGGAGTAGGTTGCCATTTCCTTTTCCAGGGGATCTTTCTGACCCGGGGATTGAACCCATGTCTCCTGCGTCTCCTGCATTGCAGGCAGAGTCCTTTCTGCTGAGCCATGGGGAAAGCCTTTAGTCCCTCGTGACACTGCAAATCTATCCATAAGTTATTGGAGCAAAGATCACTTCTCTGAAGTCATTCCTGGAGAATGATTAGTAGTTTATAACAGAGAAATATGGAAGATCTATACCATCCAGTACTTATATTCTTCATCATATAGAGTAATTTGCCAATTCTAAGTTTAGGCTGCTGTTGTTTTTGGTGAATGATATAAAAAGTCAGATGTAGCAATGGTACAGAAGTAATTACAGAGGCCAAGACACAAAAATAAAAGGCAGTAGCAGGATGACAATACTGGATAAAAAAAGCCCTGAATAAGCAGAAATAAATTTTGAAAGAAAATACAAGTTCTAATGGCAAGAGAAGGGAGAAACAACAAAAGCACAGAGTAGCTGAGTCACCACAGAATATTGGATTGAGAGCAGTAGACACCTACAGATAAGATAATGATAAAACAGTAAGTTTATTAGAGCTACAGCATATCTGGATATGTAGGAAATTTTATACCTGCCATTTTGAATGCATTATTGTACCCCCGAGGGTATTTTGATTCTAAGATTATGAAATGGTTTTGTGGTGGTGGTGTTCTGTATTTCAGAATAAGGAGGCTCTTTGCCCCGTCATTGTTGTATACAGTGAGAATATAGTGTGTAGGATTTCTAGATGGAGAAGGCAATGGCAACCCACTCCAATGCTCTTGCCTGGAAAATCCCATGGACGGAGGAGCCTGGTAGGCTACAGTCCATGGGGTTGCAAAGAGTCGGACACAACTGAGCGACTTCCCTTTCACTTTTCACTTTCATTGGAGAAGGAAATGGCACCCCACTCCAGTGTTCTTGCCTGGAGAATCCCAGGGACGGGGGAGCCTGGTGGGCTGCAGTCTCTGGGGTTGCAGAGAGTCAGACACGACTAAAGCGACTTAGCAGGAGCAGCAGCATTTCTAGAAGTAAAGAGAAATTTCACAATTCCACTAGAGATTTTAATTTTAATCAGTTTCATAGATAAATTCAGAATTCTGGACTGGAACAATTTATGGAAATATTAATATTTCTGCACACTGTGTAAATAGAAAATGATACCATGTCAGTAGCATTAAACTGGATTAGAGAAAATTCATTTCAGAAATCACTTGTACTGCTTTTTAAAAATAAACCTAGATATAAATCAATATAAGAGTTTGAGATTGGTGTGGATTTTGACTACAAAATCCTGAGAGCAATCCAAAATCTGAGGATAATTGTGCATTGTTTTCTCACGAACAAGTTGAGCTACAAATCGAAGATGTTAATTGTCTTTTTTTTTTTTAATTTTTTAATTGAAGGATAGTTGCTTTATAGAATTTTGTGGTTTTCTGTCATACATCAACAAGAATCAGCCATGGGTACATCCATGTCACCTCCCTCCCAGACCTCACTCCTATCTCCCTCCCCACATCACCCTTCAGCCTGTCACAGAGCCTCTGTTTGAGTTCCCTGAATTGTACAGAAAATTCCCATTGGCTATCTGTTTTACACATGGATTTTTAAATTTCTGTGTTACTGTCTCCATATGTCTCCCCTTCTCCCTCTTCTCCTACCACCTTGTTCATCAGTTCAGTCAGTCAGTTGTGTCCGACTCTTTGTGACCCTATGGACTGCAGCACGCCAGGCCTCCCTGTCCTTCACCAACTCCCAGAGCTTACTCAAACTCATGTCCATTGAGTTGGTGATGCCATCCAACCATCTCATTCTCTGTCATCCCCTTCTCCCACCTTTAATCTTTCCTAGCATCAGGGTCTTTTCTAATGAATCAGTTCTTTGCATCAGATGGCCAAAGTACTGGAGTTTTAGCTTCAACAATCAGTCCTTCCAATGAATATTCAGGACTGATGTCCTTTAGGATGGACTGGTGGGATCTCCTTGCTGTCCAAGGGACTCTCAAGAGTTTTCTCCAGTATCACAGTTCAAAAGCGTCAATTCTTTGGTACTCACCTTTCTTTACAGTCCAACTCTCACATCCATACGTGACTACTGGAAAAACCATAGCTTTGACTAGATGGACCTTTGTTGGTAAAATAATGTCTCTGCTTTTCAATATGCTGTCTAGGTTGGCCATAACTTTTCTTCCAAGGAGCAAGTGTCTTTTAATTTCATGGCTACCATCACTATCTGCAGTGATTTTGGAGCCCCGCCCCCCCCCCAAAATAAAGTCAGCCACTGTTTCCACTGTTTCCCCATCTATTTGCCATGAAGTGGTGGGACTGGATGCCATGATCTTAGTTTTCTGAATGTTGAGTTTCAAGCCAGCTTTTTCACTCTCGTCTTTCATCAAGAGGCTGTTTAGTTCTTCGCTTTCTGTCATAAGGGTGGTGTCATCTGCATATCTGAGGTTATTGACATTTCTCCCTGCAGTCTTGATTCCAGCTTGTGCTTCATCCAGCCAGCATTTCTCATGATGTACTCTGCATATAACTTAAATAAGCAGGGTGACAATGGTGTTAGCCACATCTATTTCCGCAGCTGCTTCAAAGTGCCCCTCTCAGCATAAGTGCAGTGCTGCCAGCACCCTTACTTGTTCCTGGAATCATTGCTTGTGCTTCTGTTCCCCTGTCCCGCCCTGCGCTGCTGGCCTGAAACTTGCTAGGTAGGTGCTTCTGCGCAACCTTCAGGGTTGCAGGCAACTTGTGTGGGCTTCCCTCAGCGCCACAGAGTGCCGGGCTTGTGTGCATTTGCTTCAGCTTGTGTTGCGGGCTTGTGTGCATTTGTTTCAGCTCCTCGACTGTCCTCTGCTTTGTGAGGTTACTGTAAACTTGTTTCATTTCCCTGTGCCTGCCCTCTGTGTCGTGGGATTTATGTGCACTTGTTTAGTCTTGCTGCCTGCACTCTTTCTCTCTGTGGTTATTGGTTCTTTTTTCCATTGAGCCAGGATGGTTGTGTGCACTGCCCAAGTTTGTATGCCTCCCCTGTATCGGCACCTTGGTCCCGCCCTTTGCACAGGCTGTGCTTGTCTGCTGAGGCACATATCGCTACCTGGGCTTGCCCTCTGTGCTGCAAGGATTGTGTGCGCTGGTTGGGTTTGTATGCCACACCACTCTCCATTCCCCAAGCCTGCCGTCTGTTTGGGGCCACAGTCCATGAGCTCTTAATGGCCTGAGAAGTGCAGCTTTGTCTGTTTGAAGTGAAGTGAAGTCGCTCAGTCATGTCCAACACTTTGCTACCCCATGGACTGTAGCCTGCCAGTCTCCTCTGTCCATGGGATTCTCCAGGCAAGAATACTGGAGTGGGTTGCCATTTCCTTCTCCAGGGGATGTTTGCAACCCAGGGATCGAACCCAGGTCTCCTGCATTGCAGGCAGACACTTTATCCTCTGAGGCACCAGGGAAGCCCTTTTTCTGTTTACTGCCCTCCAAGCCCCTGCTTTGCCTGGTTTTCTGAGACTTCACAGGTCCCCTTTGGGCCTGCCTGAGAGGGAGTTTCCCTGTGCACAGGAACTTCTGTTTCAGGGCTCCTTTGGGGCACAAGCTCCTGCCCAGAAGTCTTTTTCCTTGTGTGTCTCTCTCCTCTCTCCTACCTCATTTCAGGGAGCTTAGCCTGTCCCTTGGAGGCCTGGGGTCTTCTGCTGTCGCCTAGGGGTTGCTTTGTAGGAGTTGTTCCATCTTGATGAATTTTTGATATATTTGTGGAGAGGCTGGTGATCTACCCATCTTACTCCACCAATGTCTGTCCTCCAAAGATGTTAGTTTTAATAAATTATTTCAGGATAAATGTTATGTATTATGAATTATTTATTTATATGTCTGATCTGTTTCCTTTGGGCTGTAAGAAGTTATGCAGAGATCCTGTGTACCCTCCAACTGTATGCAGCACTTTGCTTAACCATAGTGCTCTGTTCAACCAAGAAATTAAGAGTAATTCTGTTGATCATATTTTATCAGTTTTTCATCACTTCTTGTGTGTGTGCACATCTTTTATTTTTTAACCTTTCTAAGAAGACAAGGACAGTTTAAGGTTTTGGTTTTTTGTTATTTTTGTTTGTTTGTGGTTTATCTGGTACAATATCAGTGAGTTTGAAAAACTCCACATTTTTCCTCAATCTCCCTAATAGTTTCTCATTCTTACTGAAAAGGCAGCACATGGGTCAGTACATGTGAAACACCATTTTTGTATTTATATGTATTAAAAATCTTTAGATGGTTACATCCTTAAAATTAGGTATTTTACCATAACTGAATTGAACAATTTTTATTCTGTTTTCTAAACATATAATAGTTTGTTCTTCAGTAATTTAAAGTTATTTTTGAGATTGCATAGATGATAACTTTTATTCCTGTTCTTTTTTACATATTTTGTATTTACCACCATGCATTAAAGTTATTTTCTCAAAATTTATCCTTTGGTTACTGATGTCTGTCTTCTTTGTTACCAAATGTTATTTTTTCATTGTTAGCTTTATGATTTTAGCGAGTTCTTTCAGTTATCCCTCTCCTTTAAAATTGCCAGTGTTTGGAGAAGATTGGCTTCTGAGTTTTCTTCTAATCTCTGGTTTTAAAACTTTATTTATTTATTTTTTTAAGAAAATAAGGTTAACAAAGAGCATCTGTTCCTTTAATTTTGTAGTACTACAGTGCATCTGGTAACACAGTAGGCTATCTGTTCAGTTCTTTCAGGGATCTGTAGGTAATATAAATAGTATTATTTGTCTTGCTTGGCTGGTATATATTCAAAAGACTAAAGATGGAAACACATATGGATGATGCCATGCTTAAGGTTAAGATATCTGTGTTTTATAAACAGAAAAATCAAGTGTGATCATTGCAGATGGGCCACTTGCATAAGTTAATGTTGACATCAGAATTGTGATTTGTATTTCCTGAGTTTGTTTCTTCATTTAAAATGTTAATGTCTCATTTTCATAGGCATTGACTTTTAGAATCCTGAATTTCCCTAAGAGAACAGAAAGGCAGAATGGGGTAATTACAATCCAGACTTTCCTACTAAGCAACCTTGAGTGAAATAATACACCCAGTGTATGAGCTAGCATTCGAAGGAAAATGCAGAAATACAAATTACATATGTTAAAGTGATTAAACAAGGGGCCTATCTACTGAGGCTATTCTAAAGCCGTGGCAATCTATGTAAGCAAACAAACCTGAAGCAGTCTTTTCCTGGAAACATCTCAAAGTTAAGAAATTAAAGAAGTTAAAAACAACCAGTCACAAATGGCCCATTTAGGCTTTCCCAAATAAGGCAACTGTTTGAGCTCTAGCAAATCAAGTAGTTGTCTGGCTTTGCTTTCATGTCTGCTTTATAAAGGCCTTTCCTGTAGCTCCTATGTTGGAAGGACTCCTAGCCATCTTTTGTATACATTTACTGCTCAGTTTAAAGTGATATTTGCTCAAATACCATAAACTCTTTAAAAATTTAATTGCTTCAGTTTATCTTTTAACACATATCTATAAGGAATGTGGGCTTCCTCCATGGCTCAGTGGTAAAGAATCTGCCTGCAATGCAGGAGATGTGGGATCAATCACTGGGTCGGGAAGGTCATGTGGAGGAGGGCATGGCAACCCACTTCAGTATTCCTGCCTGGAGAATTCCATGGACAGAGGAGTCTGGCAGACTACAGTCCATGAGGCAGCAAAGAGTCAGACATGATTGAAGCGACTGAGCATGCACATGCCTAGGGAATATATTTGTCAGAATAATATATATGTGGATACGTGTGTTTATGTATATATGCTAAATTAGTCACACTATTGTCCCTGCTTTAATATTTATAGCCTGTTTTCATAGAATAGCAGGCAGAGGAATTTAAACTGAGCATAATGGGAAAAGGTAATAAATACGATTTTGCGTCAAGAAAAACTACCAAACTTAACATGGAAACAAATGTTTAGTAGTATATGTTACAACATCATGTCTTGTCCCAAAATGTGTACACAGATACAGAGAATGTAAACAAAAATGTAAGCAAACCACTATCAATACCACCTGCAGCTCGTAAAGGAAATACTTAAAATGATTGATGAAAAGCAAGTGTGGAACATATTCACCTCAAAGAGTATTTTTGAGTAAACTGTAGACTGCTCCTGGTGATATAATTGCCTCATTTTCTTTCTAGATGATGGCGAAGTTCTTTTGTTGATGATATTGTTATTGAATATTCCTAATCTATTAGGTTTTCTCAACTTGGTTTTTGAACCAAAAAAAGACTATCAAAGAGCAATGAAGGATTGAAAGTGAAAGTGAAGTTGCTCAGTCGTCTGCATCTCTTGTGACGCCATGGACTCTAGCCTACCAGGCTCCTTCGTCCATGGGATTTTCCAGGCAAGAATACTGGAGTGGGTTGCCATTTCCTTCTCCAGGCAATCTTCCTGACCCAGGGATTGAACCCGGGTCTCCTGCATTGTAGGCAGACGCTTTATCATCTGAGCCACCAGGGAAGTTCAATGATAGGATGCAGTTCAGTTCAGTCGCTCAGTCATGTCTGACTCTTTGCAACCCCATGAATCGCAGCACACCAGGCCGCCCTGTCCATCACCAACTCCCAGAGTTCACTCAGATTCACATCCATCGAGTCAGTGATGCCATCCAGCCATCTCATCTTCTGTCGTCCCCTTCTCCTCCTGCCCCCAATCCCTCCCAGCAAAGGAGTCTTTTCCAATGAGTCAACTCTTCGCATGAGGTGGCCAAAGTACTGGAGCTTCAGCGTTAGCATCATTCCTTCCAAAGAAATCCCAGGGTTGATCTCCTTCAGAATGGACTGGTTGGATCTCCTTGCAGTCCAAGGGACTCTCAAGAGTCTTCTCTAATACCACAGTTCAAATCCATCAATCCTTCGGGGCTCAGCCTTCTTCACAGTCCAACTCTCACATCTATACATGACAATCGGAAAAACCATAGCCTTGACTAGATGGACCTTAGTCGGCAAAGTAATGTCTCTGCTTTAGAATATGCTATCTAGGTTGATCATAACTTTCCTTCCAAGGAGTAAGTGTCTTTTAATTTCATGGCTGCAATCACCATCTTCAGTGATTTTGGAGCCCCTCAAAATAAAGTCTGACACTATTTCCACTGTTTCCACATCTATTTCACAGGAAGTGACGGGACCGGATACCGTGATCTTCCTTTTCTGAATGTTGAGCTTTAAGCCAACTTTTTCACTCTCCTCTCTCACTTTTTATTATTATTATTATTTTTTAATTTTTATTTTTACTTTATTTTACTTTACAATACTGTATTGGTTTTGCCATACATTGACATGAATCCACCACAGGAGTACATGAGTTCCCAAACATGAACCCCCCTGCCACCTCCCACCCCATATCATCTCTCTGGATCATCCCCATGCTTTTTAGTTCCTCTTCACTTTCTGCCATAAAGGTGGTGTCATCTGCATATCTGAGGTTATTGATATTTCTCCCGGCAATCTTGATTCAGGCCTGTGTTTCTTCCAGTCCAGCGTTTCTCATGATGTACTCTGCATATAACTTAAATAAGCAGGGTGACAATATACAGCCTTGACGGACTCTTTTTCCTATTTGGAACCAGTCTGTTGTTCCATGTCCAGTTCTAACTGTTGCTTCCTGACCTGCATAGAGGTTTCTCAAGAGGCAGGTCAGGTGGTCTTGCATTCCATCTGTCTCAGAATTTTCCACCGTTTATTGTGATCCACACAGTCAAAGGCTTTGGCATAGTCAATAAAGCAGAAATAGATGTTTTTCTGGAACTCTCTTGCTTTTTCCATGATCCAGCGGATGTTGGCAATTTGATCTCTGGTTCCTCTGCCTTTTCTAAAACAAGCTTGAACATCAGGGAGTTCACGGTTCACATATTGCTGAAGCCTGGCTTGGAGAATTTTGAGCATTGCTTTACTAGCATGTGAGATGAGTGCAATTGTGCGGTAGTTTGAACATTCTTTGGCATTGCCTTTCTTTGGGATTGGAATGAAAACTGACCTTTTCCAGTCCTGTGGCCACTGCTGAGTTTTCCAAATTTGCTGGCATATTGAGAGCAGCACTTTCACAACATCATCTTTCAGTATTTGACATAGCTCAACTGGAATTCCATCACCTCCATTAGCTTTGTTCATAGTGACGCTTTCTAAGGCCCACTTGACTTCCCATTCCAGGATGTCTGGCTCTAGATGAGTGATCACACCATCGTGATTATCTTGGTCGTGAAGATCTTTTTTGTACAGATAGTATTAGTCTTTTTATTTTAGCCATTCTGGTTGATGTGTAATGGTATTTGTGCATTATAATATGCATTTTCTTGATAGATGTGGACATTGAAAACCTTTCATATGTTTATTGACCGTTTGAAATTCCTGTGTTGTGAAGTACCTATTTAAGACACTCAACTATATTTTTAATGAGTCTTGATTTTTTAAAATTGATTTATAAGATTCTTATGCAGTCTAAATGCTCATCATTGGTCAGATAAATGTATTGTGAATATCTTCTTCCATTCTGTGGCATACTTTTCACTTAATGGCTTATATGAGTTATGTTATTTTTATTTTAATAAAAGTGAAAAACATTAATTGGGCTTTTCCTTTGCGGTTAGTGACTTTTTATCCTGTTTAAGAACTAATTGCCAAACCTCAAGGTCATGATATTGCATGGGGGCTTTATTTTATTTGTTTTTAAATTTACTTTTAAGTGAACAAGCCACCTGAAATTGACTTCTGACTCTGTTGTGAGATAAAGGTCAAGATACATTTTTCCCACATGGATATCCTATAGACTTCTTAAAATTACTGAAGCAATCATTTTCCCACTTCATTTCAAGGTCAGCTGTGTCATGAATGACTGTATATGTGTCTGTCTATCTAGACTAACAAGAATTAACATCTTTGTAATCCTGAATCTTCTAATGAATGAACATGGTAAATTGTATTTGTCTATTGCTATATAACAAATTGCCACAGGTCTACCAGGTAGCAAAGCAGCACTAGTGGTAAAGAACCAGCCTGCCAATGCAGGAGACAGATGTGGTTTGATCCCTGGGTTGGAAAGGTCCCCCGGAGAAGGAAATAGCAACCCACTCCAGTATTCTGGCCTGGAAAATCCTATGGACAGAGAGACGCAGCAGGCTACAGTCCATGGGGTCACAAAGAGTCAGGCATGACTGAAGCAACTCAGCATGCAGCAGTGGTAAACAGAACAAATTTATTATCTCATGGTTTCTATGAGTGGGTAATCCCGGTGAAAATTAGCTGGATTCTTATCCAGGGTCTCACCAGGCTGAAACCAAGGTGTTTGCCAGGACTGCTATCTCAACTGAGCCTTGCAGAAGTCATCACTTTGTGTAGGGTTTAACTCTGAAAAAGTCAAACTATACAGTGATAAGCACAAGTTACATGTTATATTCCTTTTGATCTCCTTAGATCCCTCTCTACTGTTTAGATGGTGAAAACAAACTTTATGCTTAAATGGTAACACAAAATTTCTTCCTTAGAAGCAGTAGTATAGTATTAAGATAATTTATTCAGTAGTGCTAATTTGATCTTTTGAAATCTGAGAGGAGGAGGAATGAAGAGAGAATGGGGGTTTTGTCAGATAATTGTGAATCTCTCAACTTTCTCATTGTTGGCATCGTTATAAATAGAGCTAAATCATACATATATTTGTGGATAATTGGATAATAATTGCTAGTTTATTTACTTTAGTTTTGCATTGAGCTTCTTTAGTCAAAGAGGAGGATAAAGTAACTTTATTAGTTTAAAACATACTCATTCCAAACATTTCATTTTGTTTGCCCTTTAATCTGAAACAAGTGTGTGACTAAAAGCAGTAATTATATTGTATGAAGCCATCTTAGTATATAATAAAGGAAAACAGTATTAAAATCAGGAGCCAAGAAGTCAAGCTCCTATTATATCAGGTTACTTTCTCAAACCTTTATATTTGGGGAGAGTTCCCCCCTCCTCTCAAATGTTTCAGGAAGGTGACTGCTGGGTATTAGAACATTTTAAATGACTTCATCAGAAATAAAGAAAAGTACTTGATGATTCAGTAAATCGTGAATTTTATCCATTATAAAAATTATTCTATATGGAAAGACTTTTTGGAATGAGGCTGGATTCAGTAATTAAAGAAAATCACAGTGGGCAAATAAATTCAGACCGCTTTTGAAAACTTGTTAAGGATTATAAATTTCAGTTTTTAATGCCATTTAATTGCTACACTTAATTGCTACATGATAGCTCTCTTATAAAGCAACATCTTATGGATAACTCATATCTTAGGAGAGCAACTTCCTCCCCTCTGGAGTTAGAATTTTCTTAGGACTTTCATTAAAACATATTAGTTAACTTATAAAGTCCTTTTTTGTATCCTCTTGCTGCTTATATTATTTAAGCATAACTGAGCAGGTGAGATTTGCATCACTGTCCCACTTTTATTTATATACATCTTATGGGACGAAAAGTTGAAAAATATAATTCCTAAATTAAAAGCAAACATTTTTGGATAAAAATTTTTTTATTTTAGTAAGCAGCAATATGCTGTATGACATTTTCAATATCAAATTGTATGGAGAGAGTATTTTGTAAAAATTGGTATATCCTGGGGTGGTGGAAAAGTATGGCCTATGAAATATGGCAGGCATGAGTTTGAATCTCCACTGGATAAATCTTCATTGAATTGAATATTTCCTACTAAGTATTAATGCAGTGATTTTAGGCAATTATATCTGACCAATAATTGTCAGGCTGGGTAATTTATATTTTTAAACCTCAGTTTCCTCATCTATAAAATAGATTAAAACTTGTGTGAAGTTAATAGTCATGTTTTCCAATCCTGTCTAGTGGGAATTATCATAACTTTTTGAAACATTTTGTAGTGAAAAGAGAAATGAATGTATTTGTATTCTAAAATAAAAATATATATATTAATTCTATAACATATTTTTCTCCAAAGAGTTTCTGTAAAATGTTATGGACATGTACTTATTTTTCATAAATAACACAATACCTAGTATACATAAGTAGTTAAAAGATGCTAACTTCCTTTCTCAAGAAATCTGTATGCAGGTCAGGAAGCAACAGTTAGAACTGGACATGGAACAACAGACTGGTTTCAAATAGGAAAAGGAGTACATCAAGGCTGTATATTGTCACCCTGCTTATTTAACTTCTATGCAGAGTACATCATGAGAAACGCTGAACTGGAAGAAACACAAGCTGGAATCAAGATTGCTGGGAGAAATATCAATCACCTCAGATATGCAGATGATACCACCCTTATGGCAGAAAGCGAAGAGGAACGAAAAAGCCTCTTGATGAAAGTGAAAGTGGAGAGTGAAAAAGTTGGCTTAAAGCTCAACATTCAGAAAACGAAGATCATGGCATCGGGTCCCATCACTTCATGGGAAAAAGATGGGGAAACAGTGGAAACTGTGTCAGACTTTATTTTTGGGGGGGGGGCTCCAAAATCACAGATGCAAATGGTGATTGCATCCATGAAATTAAAAGACACTTACTCCTCGGAAGAAAAGTTATGACCAACCTAGATAGCATATTCAAAAGCAGAGACATTACTTTGCCGACTAAGGTCCGTCTAGTCAAGGCTATGGTTTTTCCAGTAGTCATGTATAGATGTGAGAGTTGGACTGTGAAGAAGGCTGAGCGCTGAAGAATTGATGCTTTTGAACTGTGGTGTTGGAGAAGACTCTTGAGGGTCCCTTGGACTGCAAGGAGATCCAACCAGTCCATTCTGAAGGAGATCAGCCTTGGGATTTCTTTGGAAGGAATGATGCTAAAGCTGAAACTCCAGTACTTTGGCCACCTGATGTAAAGAGTTGACAACATTGGAAAAGACTCTTTTGCTGGGAGGGATTGGGGGCAGGAGAAGAAGGGGATGACAGACGATGAGATGGCTGGATGGCATCACTGACTTGATGGACGTGAGTCTGAGTGAACTCTGGGAGTTGGTGATAGACAGGGAGGCCTGGCATGCTGCAATTCATGGGGTAGCAGAGTCGGACACGATTGAGCGACTGAAC
The DNA here is from genome assembly GCF_001704415.2 of Capra hircus. Taxonomy (NCBI): domain Eukaryota; kingdom Metazoa; phylum Chordata; class Mammalia; order Artiodactyla; family Bovidae; genus Capra; species Capra hircus. The sequence continues at coordinate 22,947,530 of NC_030835.1, forward strand.
TGAACTGAACTTCCTTTCTGCTTCTTGGTATTATTCTTGAGACATTTAGATTCTTATTTCTTACTTGTTTTACCTGGCTTATACATATATTTTTAATACCCAGAAACTTTACAAACAAAAATTGTGAGCCAAAGATACATTTCATAAATGTTCTACAGGTCAGCTTAATGGAATTAGACATTTTCTGAAACCTTTTTTTTTGTTTATTTGTTTGTTTGCTTGTTGCTTTTGTTTTTAATCTCAGAGCTGAGAGAAGGGATGATAACATGGACTTTATAATCCAAGTATCTAATTATCCACATCTCAAATACACCAGGTCAAATAAATAAGTTTAGGAGCACAGTTATTACCAAATAACTTAGGAGAGAGAGAGAAAAAAAAAAAAAAGACATTTAACCAGATAAATTTTTTCTAGAAGAGAATCTCCATGTAGAAAAGTATTCACATTATTTTGAAATATTTGTTACTGTATGAACACCTATAACATTTTAGTGCACTTATTTGTTTTCATGTCCTTCTGCTGGATTGTAGGACGTTTGAGAGTAGAGTCTGTTTTCTTTTTTTCTTCCTTCTCCCCTCCCTCCATTCCTTTCTCTCCTTCCCTTGTTTCCTTCTTTCCTATTCACCTTTTTTAAAAATATAGTAAGCACTGATTTTTTAAAATAAATGAATAAACACAGGAATGAGAAAAAAAGTGGTCAGAATGATGGTATTTGAATTGAAATGTATTGAAGCTAAGAATGCAGATTTATAAGCAGCAATGTAGCAAATGAGTAGACATTTTGAATGAGCAGGGTCCCTTTCTAAATTTATCAACTACAGAGTAGTTATGCCTGCTGGTTAAATACTCTTAAGGGTGGAGTGTCATCTGCATAATATTACTCAGAAGCATAAATAGGAATAAAAAGTCACGTAGAAGGAAGACCAAAGAGGAAAAACGAAATCAATCCAAGAGACAGAGACTAAACAGAGCAATGGGTATCCTGAGAAAGTAGAAACTGCTACTTTCCAGCAAGACTCCAAGGGAACAGCCCAAATCAATGCATTTTATGCCATTAAAGTGAACCTATTTTAATTTAAATAATAAAGATCCAACGACCCATCAATTGGGCAATAACCTAGGTCATAAAAGTTGCAAGGTCCTTTTCTGTAATTCGTCCTCAACCCATAAGCCTCTTCTGATTTGACTAACTTTAGGCAAATCCTATGCAAAAGAATTATGTTCAAGCACTATGATTCCAAATACAAGGACTTGGTAATATTGTACTTGACAAAATAAATTGAAGCATATACCCACACTATTGGCTGGATAGCATCACTGATTCAATGGACATGAACTTGGGCAAACTCCAGGAGATAGTGAAGGATAGAGAGGTCTGGTGTGATGCCGTCCATGGGGTTGCAGAGTCAGACAAGACTTAGTGACTGAACAACAACCTACACTGAATATTATGCCATGTAAGATTGCTTTATTCCCCTCATGGTAGGTTATGTGTGTGTGTGTGTATGTGCTAAGTCACTTCAGTCATGTTGGACTCTTTGTGACCCTGTGGACCGTAGCCTGCCAGGCTATTCTGTCCATTGGATTTTCCAGGCAAGAATACTGGAGTGGGTTGCCATGCCCTCCTCAGGGGATCTTCCTGACCCAAGGATAAAACCCACATCTCTTATGTCTCCTGCATTGGCAGGCAGGTTCTTTACCACTAGTGCCACCTGGGAAGTCCCTGGCATGTTATGCTGCTTTGTAAATACATTCAAAATGCCTGCTTTGAGCTAAGAGTTCACAAATTCATCAGGCTTATCATTTTCAACCTTTTTTGTTTTGCTAGTAAAAAATTCAGTGGAAATGATGTTCATAATTTTCTGAAAACTATTAAGTGCTATTTGATTATATGGGAAAAACAGTAAAATTTAACAATACCACGCACAGAGTCGGACACGACTGAAGTGACTTAGCAGCAGCAGCAGCAGCAGTACTGAATCTAGGGCTTCCTGGGTGGCACAGTGGTAAATAACCTGCCTGCCAATGCAGGAGATGCTGATTCAGTCCCTGGGTTGGAAAGATCCCCTGCAAGAGGAAATGGCAACCCACTCCAGTATTCTTGCCTGGAAAATTCCATGGACAGAGGTGCCTGGTGGGCTGCTGTCCATGGGGTATCAAAACAGTTGGACACAACTGAGCACATGTATCTTCTCTCCCCCTCCCTCTTTCCCTCCTTAGACGGTATAACAGACCAGGAAATGTCAGAGGATGGGAGGGAAAGTGTTGGTCAAGAGTTATTGTTCTGGGGACTTCCCTGGTGATTTAGCGGTTAAGACGCTATGCTTCCACTGTAGAGAGGGAGCTTGGGTCTGATCCCTGGTCAGGGAACTAGGATCCTACATGCCATGTGACAAAAAGAAAACAAACAAATAAAAATATCCAGCTCTCCCATGCTGCCCTCTAGCCTAGTACTTTCTGCCCATCCCCTAGTGATTCTCAGTACTGAATTTAGAGTAAGATGAGTCAGAGATGACTTTATAGAGACCAGAGGGAAATTCACCTCTTGCTAGGATCTCAGCAAATTTACATATTCTTTGGACTTAAAGATAAGAAACACCTTTTCTTCAAGGCATCCACAATTGACCAGGATGGTATGGTATAACTGGCTTCTGCTAACATGGCTACAAAATGTTAAAATTTTAATTGGAATGTTTATTTATGATTTTGGTCACAAGTGCAAAGTAGCTTAGGAGTTAATTTTAGCTAACTAGTGAACTGGCCCCCTCTAGGAAAATTTGTACACTAAGCCAATTTATAATTCAAAGGTGGCTTGTTAAGGATCAGAGCCAGATGAGTTGGGTGAATGACATAGAGGCATCAGTTCTATGCAATCCCTGAAAAAGGAAACACCCATCTAGTGAATTCACATTACTTGGTTAGTGTATATGCCGTCCTTAATAGTGCAGGAGACATACTGACAGCCCCTTTTGCTTTATATTATCTTCAAAGAGTATAAACTGCAATGTAATAGAGATACACTTTCTCAATTAAAATCACAACTCAGTCCTGCCTTTCTGAGATAGTATCTTGTACATCTTATTGCCTTAAGAATCACATTTTTACACAAATTTTCTCAAGTTATTGCTGCATCTGGTAATCCAAGTCACTCTATTTGTGGATACCCTAAATCTTAATCATCTATTAGAAACTACTGTAGTTGTTTATTGCTGTATAACAAATTACCCTGAACCTCAGTGGCTTGAAGGTACACTATCTATTATCTCCCAGTTTCTGTGGATCAGGAATCCTGGAGTGGCTTAGCCAAATAGTTTTGACTCAGGTTGTCTCATGAGGTTCCAGGCTTGGTGTTGGCTTTAGTTTCAATATATGAAGACTTTTGATTGAGACTCAGGAATCTAGTTCTAGATGGCACCTGTGGCTGTTTAAGAAGGGTTAAGTTCTTCACCATAAAACTACATACAAACTGGCTTTTCCATGAGCAAATGACAGAAAGGTATGTGTGTGTGCACACACAAAGGAATCAGCAAGTGAATGAGAGAAAGGCCAAAATAAAAAACAGTTTTGTATAACCTAATCTCAGAAGTGACATCCCACTAATTTTGGCCTTGTTGCATTGGTCATGTAGATCATTTCTGCTACAATTAGGGTTGGAACATCAAATACCAGGATTTGAGGATCTTAGGGGTTGTTTATCAGACTTTGCCCTCTGGCCTCAAATGATTTATACTCTTCACACATTCAACACATATTCATCATTTCCCAAGGCCCCCACAAGCCTCACTTCATTACTGCATCAGCTCATAATCTGAAATCTTGTTACATGAATCACAGGTTCAGGTATGCATAGGGTTCCTTAGGTGTACTTCTACTGGGAAAACTTCGTCAGTACTGTTCATCTGCATTTGCAGACCTGTAAACTAAAGAGATAGCTCATCTGTTTTCTCATAGTCAACATACAAATGTGAGCCAGGCATAGGATAGCCACCATCAGTTCAGTTCAGTTCAGTCGCTCAGTCAGGTCCGACTCTTTGCGACCCCATGAATTGCAGCATGCCAGGCCTCCCTGCCCATCACCAACTCCTGGAGTTCACTCAAACTCGCATCCGTCGAGTCGGTGATGCCATCCAGCCATCTCATGCTCTGTTTTCCCCTTCTCCTCCTGCCCCCAATCCCTCCCAGCATCAGGGTCTTTTCCAATGAGTCAACTCGTCGCATGAGGTGGCCAAAGTACTAGAGTTTCAGCTTTAGTATCATTCCTTCCAAAGAACACCCAAGGGTGATCTCATTAAAATGGACTGGTTGGATTTCCTTGCAGTCCAAGGGACTCTCAAGAGTCTTCTCCAACACCACAGTTCAAAAGCATCTATTCTTCGGCACTCAGCTTTCTTCACAGTTCAACTCTCACATCCATACATGACCCACTGGAAAAACCATAGCCTTGACTTGACAGAACTTGTTGGCAAAGTAATGTCTCTGCTTTTTAATACACTATCTAGGTTGGTCATAACTTTCCTTCCAAGGAGTAACCGTCTTTTAATTTCATGGCTGCAGTCACCATCTGCAGTGATTTTGGAGCCCCAAAACATAAATTCAGCCACCAATTCCACTGTTTCCTCATCTATTTCCCATGAAGTGATGGGACCAGATGCCATGATCTTAGCCTTCTGAATGTTGAGCTTTAAGCCAACTTTTTCACTCTCCTCTTTCACTTTCATCAAGAGGCTTTTTAGTGTCTCTTCACTTTCTGCCATAAGGGTGGTGTCATCTGCATATCTGAGGTTATTGATATTTCTCCCAGCAATCTTGATTCCAGCTTGTGTTTCTTCCAGCCCAGATTTTCTCATGATGTACTCTGCCTATAAGTTAATTGTTCGGTAGTTTGAACATTCTTTGGCATTGCCTTTCTTTGGGATTGTAATGAAAACTGACCTTTTCCAGTCCTGTGGCCACTGTGGAGTTTTCCAAATTTGCTGACCTATTGAGTGCAGCACTTTCACAGCATCATCTTTCAGGATTTGAAATAGCTCCACTGGAATTCCATCACCTCCACTAGCTTTGTTCGTAGTGATTCTTTCTAAGGCCCACTTGACTTCCCATTCCAGGATGTCTGACTTTAGGTGAGTGATCACACCATCATGATTATCTTGGTCATGAAGATATATATATTTTATATATATATATATATATATATATATATATCTTGAAGATATATATTGTGAAGATATATATATACACACACACATATATATATAAGATATATATATATATATATATCCACCATGGATATTTCTAATGAAAGAAAATAGAGGATACACAGAATTCTTTGCTATGTAAAAGTCCTTAAATCCATCCAGAATGAAGTTGGAGATTTCTTGGTTGGGACTCTGTCCTATCCCTACCCAGGAATTACTCTCCATGAAGTGTGGCTCCATTTTGGCTTTATCTTGTGTCATATTTCCTTCTTCATGAAAGAGAACAGAAGCTTCGACCTCATTAGTGTTCTGAGTTGTTCAAGTTCTGCTTTCCAATGTCTGTTTTAATTTACTCTGTCTTTAGTCCTTTCATTCTAAGCTGGCAGAGTTTCTGCTGATACAGTTCTTTTAAAAATATTATAGGTCTCCTGTCCATCTCTTGATGGATACTCCATTAGACAAAAGCCATTCCTAAAAGTCTCTCTGCAATAAGCCCCTTTCTTTCTCAGTTTTCTGCTGAAACAGTGATGGTAGACCCCTGAAATCTTTTTAAACCTCAAACCTGTTTGATTGAAAGGATTTGTGAGATGTGCTTTTAAGAAAGGTCTTTGGTCTGCAGCATAGTCTGATATTTCTGAGATCTTACAGTCTCACTTTTGCTTCATCTTTATATATACCTTCCCCCAGAGTTCCCTGCATGTGATCATTGCTTGAAAACCCATTGCTTGACTTCTAACTAAGGCACAGATCTTGGAGCTAAGACTTGTTTGAAGTATTAGATTTCATTTAACAGCCACTTGCCCCACCTATCTCATTTATTATCTAATCTTTTCCTTATTGCATTTATTGTAAAGAGGGAGAAAAAAGAAAATTAGCTTGCATTTTCCATACTGTAGTTGAACTCTCACTAGTTAGATCACCCAGTTCATTAGGTGTATTTTCTACATTTCCACATGTCACTGTTTGTCTAAATTTTTTGTCACTACATAGCAAAGGTTCTCTTTATACCAGTTTCTAATAATATTTTCCTCACTTTCTTTTAAGTCCGCACCCCTAGCTCTCACAGAATAAAAATTCTATGAATAGCATATTCAAGGTATTTTGAGACCTCACTAGCAATTCTCCACAAATTCTTACAGTTTATTCACCTCTACTTGTTACCTAGTTGCAACACTATTCTAACATTTAAAATTTTTATTATGGAAGCACTGCACATATGTGAAAGTGTATATTTGCTATTTATGGTTACGTAACAAAGTAAGCAACATTTGGCTTCTAACAACAATAAATATTTGCTATGTCATAGGTTTGTGTGTGTGTATGTTAGAAATCTTGGAATGTCTTAGCTGGTTGAGTTTGGCTTAGGGTCTTTCATAAGGTTGCACTCAAGGTATTGGGCAGAGTTACAGGTTTCAAAGTCCTAACTTCAGGGGCTGAGGGCTTCCCTGGTGGCTCAATGGTAAAAAATCTGTTTGTCAGTGCAAGAGATGTATATTCGATCCCTGGTTTGGGAGGATCCTCTGGGGAGGAAATGGCAACCCACTCCACTATTCTTGCCTGGGAAATCCCATTGACAGAGGAGCCTGGTGGCGTACAGTCCATGGGGTCATAAAGAGTCAGACACAACTGAAGTGACTAACCAGGAACAAACAACTGAGGCTGAAAGGTCACTTCCAAGCTCGCCCATGTAGTTTAGCGGCAGGCTTCAGTTCTTCACCACTGGGCTTTCCTCAGAGGGCTGCTCACAAGATAGCTCCCTCCAGATAAAATGATGAAAGAGAGAAAGCAAATGCAGTCTTTTAAAACCTTATCTTGGAAATACAAACCATGACTTCTGTCATAATCTATTGGCCATACCTTCCAGCCTTAGTAAAAATGTGGAAGGAGATATATGAAGGTTTGACTATCAGGAAGAGACAGGGATCTTTAAGGACCATTGGAAGCTGGTTGTCACAGATGCCATTGATACTGTTCAAATTTGGCTTCCCAGGTGGTACTGGTTGTAAAGAACCTGCCTGCAAATGCAGGAGATGTAAGAGATGTGGGTTCAATTCTTGGATCAGGAAGATCCCCTGGAGGAGGAAATGGCACCCACTCCAGTACTCTTGCCTGGAAAATCCCATGAACAGAGGGGACCTGGTGGGCTACAGTCCATAGGGTCACAAAGAGTTGGATATGACTGAAATGATTTAGGAAGTACTAAAATGAAGTGGTTAAACAAATTTTCCTATTCTGGTAAAAAAAGAAAAACAAAAAGGGGCAATTTTCTAAAACAATAACAAAAACAAAAACACCTAAATTTATACTTACCTTGTGAGCCAACAATCACATTCCTGGGCATGTATGACATTTATTTCAGTTAAGTGAGTATTTATGTCCACACAGGACTTCCCTTGTGGCTCAGCTGGTAAAGAATCAGCCTGCAATGTGGGAGACCTGGGTTTGATCCCTGGGTTGGGAAGATCCCCTGGAGAAGGGAAAGGCTACCCACTCTAGTATTTGGCCCTGGAGAATTCCATGGACTGCATAGACCATGAGGTTACAAAGAGTCAGGCTTGACTGAGTGACTTTCACACACAAACTATGTCCACACAAATACATATGCATAATTTTAAATTGCAATTTTGTTTTTAATAGTCAAAAGATGAAATGACCTAAATGGCCTTCAACATGTGAAAGTTAAACCAACTGTGATATACCCATACCACGGGCTACTGCTCAGCAGTCAAAAGGAACAAACTCTTCATAGGTGCAAAATTTGAACAGACCTGAAAAGCATATGATTCCATTTATATAGCATTCTTGAAATAAAAATATAAAGAGCAGATTAGTGGTTGCCAGAGTTTAGAGATAGTTGTGGGGAGATGATAGATGTGACTATAAAGGGTGTATGAGGGAGATCTTTGTGGTATAGAATAGTTCTAAATCTTGGTTGTGATGCTCATTACATAAATAACATGAAACTACACACACTTTGCACCAGTGACAACTGGTATTATATTTCAGTTGTATATAATGTAACCATGAGGGAAACTGGTAAAGAGTATATGGGATCGCTTTACTATCTTGAAACTTCTATAGATATGTAATTATTTCAAAATACGAAGTTGAAAAATAAAGCATGGTTTTTCAAGTCAGACAGAATGTATTCAAACCCCAGTTTTGTCACCTATTAACTGTGTACTCTTGAGGGTCCCTTGGACTGCAAGGAGATCAGCCCTGGGATTTCTTTGGAGGGAATGATGCTAAAGCTGAAACTCCAGCACTTTGGCCACCTCATGCAAAGAGTTGACTCATTGGAAAAGACTCTGATGCTGGGAGGGACTGGGGGCAGGAGGAAAAGGGGATGATGAGATGGCTGGATGGCATCATTGACTCGATGGACGTGAGTCTGAGTGAACTCTGGGAGTTGATGATGGACAGGGAGGCCTGGCATGCTGCAATTCATGGGGTCGCAAAGAGTCGGACACAACTGAGTGACTGAACTGAACTGAACTGTGTACTAGTGGATGCATTGCTTAACTTTTTTTCATTAGTTTAAAGAGTTACAGTTAATTTTCAAAGATCATTTGTAGTGACATACATTTTATGCTGGGATCTTAAGAAAACATCTGAAAGTTAAAGCACATGAGGCTTGAGATTCTACCTTCCTTTGCTTCCTTTTTAAAATCAGTGCAAGACAGGGAGTGTGGGAGAAATAGACAGGAAGAGTGAAGTCTTTATAGAAATTTAATTGTCAACATGTAAGTGATCACTTGTTCTTATCATGAGATGACATTCTTGAAAGTTTTATTCTTTCTCTGGTGTAGCCATGATATATGCATTTGATAGTTTCATAAACTGTTGGTCATAGCTTTTATACTATTCATCCCCTTGCCCTTCATGGTTCTCAGTTAGTACTATTAGTAATTTCATTGTATCTTATCTTAGATGTTAAAATATAGTTTCATTTTAAATTATTTATAGCTAATAATCTCTCTGCCACCATCTTCAGTTCAGTTAAGTTCAGTCACTCAGTAGTGTCTGACTCTCTGCGACCCCATGAATTGCAGCACGCCAGGCCTCCCTGTCCATCACCAACTCCTGGAGTTCACTCAAACTCATGTCCGTCGAGTCGGTGATGCCATCCAGCCATCTCATCTTCTGTCGTCCCCTTCTCCTCCTGCCCACAATCCCTCTCAACATTAGAGTCTTTACCAATGAATCAACTCTTCGCATGAAGTGGCCAAAGTACTGGAGTTTCAGCTTTAGCATCATTCCTTCCAAAGAACACCCAGGACTGATCTTTAGAATGGACTGGTTGGATCTCCTTGCAGTCCAAGGGACTCTCAAGAGTCTTCTCCAACACCACAGTTCAAAATCATCAATTCTTTGGCACTCAGCTTTCTTCACAGTCCGACTCTCACATCCATACATGACCACTGGAAAAACCATAGCCTTGACTAAACGGACTTTTATTGACAAAGTAATGTCTCTGCTTTTGAATATGCTATCTAGGTTGGTCATAACTTTCCTTCCAAGGAGTAAGCGTCTTTTAATTTCATGGCTGCAGTCACTAGCTGCAGTGATTTTAGAGCCCCCCAAAATAAAGTCTGACACTGTTTCCACTGTTTCCCCATCTATTTCCCACCATCTTAAATGTATATATAAACAGTTACCATGTATCATTCTATTTATACATTCTTATTTTGATGTTACTTCCCACTTTTGGCTTTTGAATACGGAATTACAATCCAACATTTTCAGTTCCAGAGCTCCTAGGGCTGGAGTCATTGAATGTTTTCATGCATGAAAGGAGGATAGTACCCATAAGTGGATATTTTCCTCAAAATGTCTGCGCTTAATTATTTTCGTCATTTGCAAAATGGGGGTTGTAATATCTAATCTAAAGCCTTTGCTTGGGGATCAGATGAGATAATGGTTGTAAAAGGCATCAGACATTACCCATGCTGGCTCAAACACTGAATAAACAGTCACTCAATATGCCAGCATCTATTTCTTCATCTGCTGTGTTTTTCCTTGAGATTTGATCATGGGCATTCTGTTTCCTGCACTGCTCCACTATAGCTGCCATCCAGTGTCCACAGCTGTATCACAGTTAATGGGTACTTTCACCTCCCTTGGGTGCCATCACCCTGGTCATTTCTTGCTGATGACTCAGGGCCCATCAGATGCTACTAGGGTCTGAAGCCAAATTGAAAAGAGGTCTTATATTTTGTCCTTTTCAGTTTTACTATATATTCCACAACAGAAAACATCCTTTTCTCCTGAGACTTGCTTATGAGTCATAAGTCTGTAGGGAATTGAGTTTGGGGATACTTTGAGGAAATCAACACACTCCACTGAGAATCTCCTCTGCCCTCAGGCAGCCAACCTGTATTTTTTTGGACATTATGCACATCACTTCTATTTCATATACAATGAATCCCTTTTTAGGAGGCTGATCAGTTTCTCAAGCCAACAGACTTAATTCAAAGAGACAAGGTTATTATGTCCTTACAAAATCAAAAGGAACACTATTTTTGTCTACCCTTCTCATTCTGTGTTCAGAAAATCAGCTCATTGAACAATATGTATCTCTCCTTTGTCTTTCCTAAAATATCTAAATTTGATATGACATATGATAAGTCAAATGATAGGAAATTTTAAGCTATCCTAACCAAGATGCTATGTTATAAGGGACAGTAAGAGACAGGAGACAGCCCTAACTTCTGGGAATAATAAATAATATATTTTCTTGAACTTTCCAGGCAATGCCTCTCTCTCATTCACTCATTCACTCACAGTAGCAAAAGTAAATTTAATGTGATGAATCTGTTCCAATGTACAATTACAAACAATACAGTGAAATACACTTACCTAAGATTTTATGTCTTTATCATCATGTCAAAAATTAGCATGCTATTTTCTTCAATTCATGCTAGGTAAAGATTTAACCTCCTGCTAGCAGATACACAAATATTTTGTAGGAAAGAAAAGCAAGCACAATTTGAGGAGGTATAAATGCAGGCTGCAGCTTTCAACCACACCTTTGCTTTTGTTTAGTGAGAAGGGCAATGTTACTCTAAATACAGTCAAGAGGGTGGAACAGTTGCTACCTCTTTGTGTTTGGCAGATTTCCAGCATCCCTGGCAATGGAGCTTGCTAAATTTTTTTTTTTCCTTATCATTTTTGCTCATGTAGACTGTTGAATATAATGCATAGAAACACAATACTTTCACTTTTACATACCTTCCAATGTTCCCTACATTGTTTTCGTCTTCTGTCAACCAACCCCAGTTTCTGCTGGCTTCCCATTTAAAGTGACTTAATTTCTTGAATTCTAATTTCATGAAGTAGTTCTAAGGTAGGAAGCCATCACCCCACCCCCACCTTAGAAATTTGGGTAAATACTGCTAGGGGCCAATGCAGGAAATCTTTGCAAAGCAGGAGCCTACCATTTATTTCTTACCAAACACATGATTGTGAATTGGGCATTTGGTTTCCTTTCTCCCTTAAATAAGTCTTACAGCAGTGAATTAAAAATTTTGGGAATCTAATCTAAAATTCATGGTCTGATGGGTAAGTCTAGAACTGATTGAAGAGGCCAAGATGTTAGTTTCACTGATGTTTGCAAGGCAGTTTTAGTATTTCTTTTCAACAATTTAACTCATACCCTATTATAAGATAATAATGAAACTGTGCTGGAAATCATCTGCTTATATCTATTTAAGTACTAATACAACACTATAATTTTTCCTGGACACAGGAAGGATGTAGCTTAGTAATTCATCTAGCTAGTATGATATATGAATTAATTGCTATTTTCTTTTAAAATTTTAAAATCTGTAATGCTATATGAAATGGATCCCAAAGCAGGTAAAGGTATTTGGAATATTCCATGGGATACTGCAGTTTATGAGGATTTCCTCTCAATATTCATCTTCAAAGATGAGGATGCCTACATTACAATAAATATTTTGTCTATTTAAAAATCATCTAAATATCCTGTGAATTATAAGTAGAAACTCAGTAAAAGAAAAATAGCCTTAATTTAAAGGAAAACTATCTCAGTTGAAAAATCTGGAAGAGTGTGAAAAATGATGCATTTGTAGGTGTTAATGAAGCTACTTGTATAACATAGGACAGAAAGGAAACTTCTTGTCTGGCATGGTATTTTCCTGAGAGAAAGCTAACCTTATATTGTATAAATAAATTATGCAAGTGGTGAATGAAAAGTCATCACCACAGTGCACCACTGAATGCTTTGGCCTTCAGTTCCTCTGGCTGCACACTTCCATTCTTCCCCTTTGGTGTTGAAAGTGTATACTCACAGAATCACTCTCCCTACAACAGTGTCTTCACAGATGTTGCTTGAGTCAGCTGTCCCCATATCTGGAACCCCCTAGAGCTTTAGCATGGTAAGGATTGGAGTGTAACATTACTCATTTTTACTATTTCAGTTTTTATATCTTGCATCAGGTCTAGCTCCTTCTTTGGAACTCGGCATCCATTATATCTTTATGCCTTGGCCAAAACTTCAGTTTTTTCAATTCCTCCAACTGCTGTCTTTTTCTGTGTCGATGGTACTACTGCTATTGCTAGACTGCTGCTAAGGATTCTGGGAAAGGAGCCAACTCCGAATTTACATTGGTTTTAAACCAAGCAATTCATTAATGGTCCAGCATGCCCCAAAGTTCCCAAACTGTTGCTTCCCTGAGAGTTACCACTCAGTCCTGTAAATGCCTCCAGAGAGCTCTCTGTTTATGGGAAATATTCTTTTGACAATGCAAAATCTGAGAATATTTCAACACGGGATAAACTTCCTAGAAACTGTGACTTCCTGTGTTTACAAAGTGGCCTGAAGCCTAGAAAGATGTTACCAGTAGTTTGATCATTTTCAATGAGATCATGTTTTAAACACACTTTGTAAAATACGTGAGTGAATCATTTTTTGAACTTTGGGCAACTATGTTGAGGTTTCTTATTTTTTTGTTTGGTTCCTCAATCTGCTTACCATAGAATATTAAATATGTTCAGATACAATGATATCTTACTTGCATTACAAAAACACATTGTGTTATTTTATGTAATGCAATTTTAAGTGGCACATAATGTATATCTAGGGCTTCCCTTGTGGCTAACCTGGTAAAGAATCCACCTGCAATGCGGGAGACCTGGGTTCGATCCCTGGATTGGGAAGAGCCCCTGGAGAAGAGAAAGGCTATCCACTCTAGTATTCTGGCCTAGAGAGTTTCATGGACTGTATAGTCCATGGGGTTGCAAAGAGTCAGACATGACTGAGTGACTTTAATTTCACAATATATAGAGAGAGCTTCCCTGGTGTCTCAGTGGTAAAGAATCCATAGGCAATACAGGAGACTCTGGCTCAATCCCTGGGTGGGAATATCCCCTAGAGAAGGAAATGGCAACTCATTTGAGTATTCTTGCCTGGGAAATTTCATGAACAGAGGTGCCTAGTGGGCTACAGTCCATAGGGTCACAAGGGTTAGACATGACTTAGTGACTAAACCACCACACCAAAGTAAATCTAAACTCTATGACATCAGTGCACCTGAATGTATACATTTCTTTGAGCTAAAAGTCTAATCGCTGGCTATCTGAAAACAACATCAACAGCACTGTAAACATCCACCGAGAGAAATATTTGCATCTAAGCTGTGATTTCTCTTACCCTGGATGTGGGGTATCTCTTCACGGCTGCTCCAGCAAAGCGCAGCCACTGCTCCTTATCTTGGATGAGTCGCCCCTCCTGACCTTGAACGTGGAGTAGCTCCTCTCATCCATTCTGCACCCGCGCAGCCGCCGCTCCTTGGACGTGGGGTTGCTCCTCTGGGCCTCTGCCCCTGACCTCGGACGTGGGGTAGCTCCTCTCATCCGCTCCCGCGCAGTCGCAGAAAGTGAAGAGAAACTAAAAAGCCTCTTGATGAAAGTGAAAGAGGAAAGTGAAAAAGTTGGCTTAAAGCTCAACATTCAGAAAACTAAGATTATGGCATCTGGTCCCATCACTTCATGGGAAATAGATGGGGAAACAGTGGAAACAGTGTCAGACTTTATTTTTTAGGGCTCCAAAATCACTGCAGATGGTGATTGAAGCCATGAAATTAAAAGACGCTTACTCCTTGGAAGGAAAGTTATGACCAACCTAGAGAGCCTATTAAAAAGCAGAGACATTACTTTGCCAACAAAGGTCTGTCTAGTCAAGGCTATGGTTTTTCCAGTGGTCATGTATGGATGTGAGAGTTGGACTGTGAAGAAAGCTGAGCCCTGAAGAATTGGTGCTTTTGAACTGTGGTGTTGGAGAAGACTCTTGAGAGTCCCTTGGACTGCAAGGAGATCCAACCAGTCCATTCTGAAGGAGATCAATCCTGGGATTTCTTTGGAAGGAATGATGCTAAAGCTGAAGCTCCAGTACTTTGGCCACCTCACGTGAAGAGTTGACTCATTGGAAAAGACTCTGATGCTGGGAGGGATTGTGGGCCGGAGGAGAAGGGGAAGACAGAGGATGAGATGGCTAGATGGCATCACTGACTTGATGGACATGGGTTTGGGTAAACTCTGGGAGTTGGTGATGGACAGGGAGGCCTGGCGTGCTGCAATTCATGGGGTCGTGGAGAGTCGGACAGTACTGAGAGACTGAACTGAACTGAAGCAGTGATTTGTTCTGGAATTATGCACTTGCCCTTCCTTTTTTAAAAAATATTTTTATTGCTATGCCTAATACATCAAATAATAACTTAGCTATTTTCTTATCAAGATAAAAATCTGTACTGCTTATTTTTAATGCAAGTATCCTTGACCCACTTGAATTGTGATTATTAGAATAAGCCAAGATTCTGTATCTAATGTTTTTATTATCTTATTTGTTTTGCTAAATTATAGAGAAGGTCTCCAGGATCATAGCCATTTCCCCCCATAACAGCTATGTATTGAGATCACACTTCCTGCTATACCTAACCTTTTCCTTCCCATATATGCATAGTTTGTTTTCAGTGTCTAAAGATCCTTTCCCATATCTATTCTTATCTTACTTCAGTTGATTTGTACAATACCATTACTTTAAATAGTCAGTTAAAAATTAACACACATTCAGTGCCATATGCTAGATGAATTCTCTTACAAATTGATAGCGAGTAATGCATTTGACTGTAGTTTTAGAAAATGAGAGCCAGAAAGAAATATCAAGTTAGACACTCGCCATCTCAGCTACTGTACTTTTCTGTTTTACTTCTCTCTCTCTCGGTTCTGTCTCTCTTACTCTCACATATAAGTAATTTTCAGAATAGACTGGAATGTTTAATATTAAATCATATATGACCTGCTCTTTCATATACATATTTTAACAAAAAATGAGAATAAGATGCTAAATCCTCTTGAGTCCATTCAATTTCCTATAGTCCTGATTTCTAAGTAGAGGTTTATACTAACTTAAATCATTATAAATTATGGAAAATATGGAAATGGGCTTTCCCCTGACTCCTGTTTTTCTCGTCCCTTGTATTCCATACTGCTTTCTGTCCTTGTAGTCTGACTGCATTTTCTACCTTACCTTGTCTGTGTGTATGTTTGTGTGTGTTAATCACTCAGTTGTGTCCGACTCTTTGTGACCCCATGGACTGTAGCTGACCAAGCTCCTCAATCCATGAAATTTTCCAGGCAAGAATACTGGAGTGGGTTGCCATTCCTTTCTCCAGGGGATCTTCCCGACCCAGGGATTGAATCTAGGTCTCCTGCATTGCAGGCAGATTCTCTACTGTTTGAGCCACCAGCTTGTCTATTCACTCACTTAGCCACACTCACTGTTCCCTAAACATAGCGGGTATGATCCTGCCCCAGGGTTTTGGAGCTAGTGTTTTCTTTGCATGGAATATTCTTATCTTATATGTATGCATTGACCTCTCTCTTACTTTTGTCAATTCTTTTCTCTGTTACATTATTAAGGGGATCCACCTTTACCTCCCTATTTAAAATCACTTTGTTTTCTTTATCTTTCTTGTTCTGTTGTAACTTTATAACACTTGGTCCCTTATAAAATATAGCGTCATTTACTTATTCGTTACATTGTCTTCCCCTCACTGGAGTATGAACTTCAGGAAAGCAGAAATTTTGCCCAATTTAGTTTTTCCACTGTGTCCCAAAGTCTGAGCATGGTGTAAATTAGCATATTTATTGAATGTTAAATGTATGATGTAGCAGAAATTACCTAGTTACTCTAATTGGAAAAAAAAAAATCTTAATATATCCAGAACTTCTATGCTCCAGTGCACGTATCTCTATCTCCTTAGAAGATGGAGATGGGGTTGGATAACTTTTTAAATCTATATATATGTATATAGATTTATTAGCATAAAATGAATTACCCTTACTTAGACAGTATTCTTGGTGGAGGGCAGTGGTGGACATTGGAGTGGAAAAACTGAATCCAGTTACCCTAGGCATTGGTTCCTTTGGTTACTGAGAGAGGAGAATCTTAATTTTCTTTATACAGTGGTACTTATGTGGGAATATGTAGTGTGTGAAGAATATGTGAAGGAGGTAGTGGTTTTTAATTACATAGTTGAACAAAACAGTTTATGTAAACATAATACAAGGCCATTAAATGTTACTTTTCAATGTAAATTTACTTTCTACCAATTTGTTGTTCAGTCGCTAAGTCATGTCTGATTCTTTGCAGCCCCATGGACTGCAGCATACCAGGCTTCTCTGTCCTCCACTATATCCCAGAGTTTGCTCAAATTCATGTCCATTAAGTCAATCCAATCATCTTATTCTCTGTCACCCCCTTCACCTCCTGCCCTTAATCTTTCCCATCATCAGGGTCTTTTCCAATGAGTTGACTCTTTGTATCTGGTAGCCAGAGTTATGGAGCTTCAGTGTCAGTCCTTCAAATGAATATTCAGGGTTGATTTCTTTTTGGATAGACTGGTTTGATCTCCTTTCACTCCAAGGGATTCTCAAGAGTCTTCTCCAGCAAAATAATTCTAAAGCATCAATTCTTCCTTATGATGCAACTCTCACATTAGTACATGACTACTGGAAAAACCGTAGCCTTGACTATATGACCTTTGTCATCAAAGTGATGTATTTTTTAATTAATTTTTTTAATGCGCTGTCTAGATTTGTCATATTTTTCCTTCTAATAAACAATCAACTTTTAATAGTTATAGTCTTTTGTATACATATATCTCTCCTTTTAAAATTCTTTTAAGTATGTTTTTGATTTTTTTTTTTTTTTTTGGTCTTAAACCACTCTGGGGAGGTTTGGTATTTTGTGTTTGCTGAAGATGATATAAACACAGAATATATATACAAGTACTTTGGAAACAGCGCAGTTCAGTTCAGCTCAGTTCAGTACTATACAAATTCTAGTTCTTTCAACTATTGCTATTCAGTGGCAATATATATTTTGATTTAGTTAAACTTTATAGTATTGTTCTGGAATAGTATTAGTCCAGGATTGCTTACAGAAGTTCAATGTCAATTTGTGGTTGCACTTTCTCTTTGCGATCTATTACCTGAGGTTATGTAAAGGGATAGACATTGGCAGGTTTAAAATGCTCTTCATTTTTCTCCCATGTTTGAGCATCTACAGAATTACTAAATCCTATACAATCTCCCTTTCCATTTATCTACCTACTTCTTATTCCAGAAATGACAAACCAAGATCATTAGGCATTTTCACCTCTTCCTGAGCCTCATCTACTGCCTAGGAATCTTGAAACTGTAAGTGGGATGGAAAATTGAGCCCTGATAAAAATGTTTTTGATATTCTTTCTCCAAATTTTCTCAATAAACATTACAAAGAAGAGGTGAGTAATACTGACGGAGCAGGTGATAGTGCCTGGGAGAAAAACTGTGGTGGCGTGAACAAATTACGTCATCCTAGACTAGCCTGCATTGTGCTGTTTCAGCTGCTATGAATGACTATAGAAAAATATTTTTTATTAATGTTTTATTAATTTTTTTATTACTGTGGCTAACTAAGTCAGGCAGAAAATTAGTGATAGTGATCTTGGTGTTGCCACACTGCTTCAATCCAAATGAACACAATAGGATGATGAGAGCCCCATGGTGACCACCAACTCTCATCTCTTTAAAATTTGAATCCATAGATTTAGAAAGGAATAAATACATCTAGGTCTAAATAAATTGATATAGTCAGTTAACCTTTTGCTTCCCCCATTTATTGTCTCTGTAATAATTGGTTTTACAATGTAAAAGGCGCCACTATTTAAAATTGTTTTTTGGCAAAATAAATGGATGGCTTATCCAAAAGCTGGGCTCATTTTGAGGGTGGAAACAAAATCAGAGCAGGATATATGGCTAAGACATGTAGAACATTTTAGAAAAGATTCTTCAGCCATCTCATGGCTATGCAGATATCTCCAAATGGAGGGAACTGTACATTGTCTATTTTCAATGATGTTCTTTGGGAAAGAGAAACGCTTTCTCTCTGGTTGTGTATCATAAAAGAAGCATAGTGACCTTATATAAAAAAGAAAAAAGCCTCTCCCTTGGAGTGCCTACACAAGTTTTTCTCATCAAACATAATGGATAAATTTCATAAATGCCATACAATTAGTGTGGCCTTTAAGGATCAAAATATGTATCTTCTGGAAAAACATATATTAAATAATAGCATCCCAAATCACTATAAAAAAGCTTATTTTCTTCCTTATCTAGTCTTATAGTGTTTTTCCTTTTAGATGAATTGTAGTTAGATACTATTTATTTGCACTCATCAAAGTATGCCTTGTTCTGAGAAAGTACATGAAAACTAAATATACACACATATCCTTTCCTCTGCCAAGATACTATCTTTAGAAAGTCCTAACACTACCAATGTGTAATTTTATTTTATTAATTAATATTTAAAAGTTTAGAGGAAAGACAGCTCAATTCAGTCGCTCAGTTGTGTCCAACTCTTTCCGACCCCATGGACTACAGCATGCCAAGCTTCCCTACCATCACCAACTCCCAGAGCCTACTCAAACTCATGTCCATTGAGTTGGTGATGCCATTCAACCATCTCATCCTCTGTTGTCCCCTTCTCTTCCTACCTTCAATCTTTTCCAGCATCAGGGTCTTTTCCAAAGAGTCAGTTCTTCACATCAGGTGGCCAAAGTATTGAAATTTCAGCTTCCGCATCAGTCCTTCCAGTGAACAACCAGGACTGATCTCCTTTAGGATGGACAGGTTGGATCTCCTTGCAGTCCAAGGGACTCTCAAGAGTCTTTTCCAACACCACAGTTCAAAAGCATCAGTTCTTCAGTGCTCAGCTTTCTTTATAGTCCAACTTACATCCATACATGACTACTAGAAAAACCATAGTTTTGGAATAGATATACCTTTTAGTAAATTCCCAGGCTGTGGAGGTGGACAAACCTTGGTCAGTGTAATCCTGCACTTTATTACCTGTATAATGGTGGTTATATGCTAATGCAGGCCTATAAATTTAAAACATCCCATAAGATAAGCCGATCTTTTGTTTTACAAATAGGTTTTTTTAACTGGACAATTTAATGACAAAATATTTCAAGGGTATAGGTGAAATGGCCCAATATTTGAAAATTGTTTAATATATTAATTTAAATTATATTATTTATTTATTTTTAGTCACTAAGTTGGGACAAACACTTTTGCGACCCCATAGACTATAACTGACCAGCCTCCTCCGTCCATGAGATTTTCCCAGCAATAATGCTGGCATGGGTTACCATGTTCTTCTCCAGGGGACCTTCCTGATGCAGGAATCGAACCCAGGACTCCTACACTGGCAGGCAGATTCTTGACCACCGAGCCACCTGAGAAGCCCATATTTATAGTACAAACTGTCTGCTGCTGCTAAGTCGCTTCAGTCGTGTCCGACTCTGTGCGACCCCGTGGACTGCAGCCTACCAGGCTCCTCCATTCATGGGATTTTCCAGGCAAGAGTACTGGAGTGGGCTGCCATTGTATAATACGTCCTAATTCAGATGTTATGTGGTCTTTGCTTAGATGTTATAAAACACTTTTTTATTTTTCATTTGCCACTTGAGACCTCAGTAGCGTCATCTTTAAATCTTGGCATCTTTCAAAACTGTTGCTCAAAGAACATCACTCTGTTTGAAACACTCAAATTTATGAATCTATGAATGATGTTACCATTGTAACATGTATTTCATAAACATTATCCCAGAAAACTAGGTTATTCCCACCTACTCATTTGTTCCACAGGTATATATTCATGATCTCCACAAGGTAACCACTTACTTTGATATGGTGATTTTCAAAATGTTCACTTTAAATTATATATGGTAGTTAACAATTGTGAGACAATATCCCCATGAATTGTTACTAAATCTGTTACATTTATTTGCCTCTTTCTTTAAATCCATGTAGGTAACCTCTATATTCAGTTAACCTAGAATTAATTTCCTAATCATAGTGTACAAAATAAAATTGAGTACATACCTTGGCTTCCCCAGTGACTCAGTAGTAAAGAATCCACCTGCAGTGCAGGAGATTCAGGAGACACTAGTTCAATACCTGGGTCAGGAAGATCTCCTGGAAAAGGAAAAGGACAACCCACTCCAGTATTCTTGCCTAGAAAATTCCACATACATAGGAACCTGGAAGACTCCAGTTCAACAGGTCATAAAGGGTTGGATACAACTGAGCAACTGAACATACATATACCTGGTAAAATGACTAAATTTCTAAGGAATAAACTATAAAGTGACCACCTTTTTCCTTGTAACAGTTATGTAATAAAATCCTTCTTTTATAGGTGGATCTATTCATTAAATTTGTATGTCTTCTTTTTCCCTTGGTTAAATTAGTGGTAACGATATTACCAAAGTTTCTGGAGAGTGATGAGGTTTAAATTAGCACATTTAGTGCCATGCACATAGCTACATGGCATATAAGTGGTAGCTTCTTATAGTTATAAATAATATTGCCAGCTTTATGCTGTATTTTTTAATGTTAAGGATTAAAGATTATTTTAAAAGACATACCCATAGATAATGCATCCACACATTATGATAGTTCTTATAGATAAATTAATCATTTTATATCTATTTATAAACTGAATCTAAATGAAATTTCAAAATAATGATGCAATTATGAGTCAACTAATATATATATATATTATTTGTCATTTAAAATTTTTGTTTAAAATGTATTTACAAGGAAAAAGTATGTGTATAACCATATTCAAATTTTGGGTTTATGAGTTGATGTCAATTGTTTTTTTTTTTGTTGTTGTTGTTGTTGTTGTTATTTTCACCTTGCATACAATGGCAAGTCTTAGTTTTCACACAAGTTAGAGTCTAGAAATCCATTTCTAAATTGAGGGTTGAGAACTTGGAATATGTTTGGTTATAGAAGCAATATAATCAAAGATGTTTTGATCCCCAGAATAATCTTCCAAATTATGCTCAATTCACATTATTCTAAAAATTGTGTGTGTGCATGCATGTGATGAATTATTAAAGAATACAGTTGCATAGAAAATGAGCAGAATGAAATAAGAAATAGATTCTCATGTTCAAAACTATTCTGGAAAGAAAGTCAAGTTTATTTAGTGGACAGGAAAGTACAAAATAGAAAAATTTGTGAATGGTTCAAAGCAGGCTTTCTCAGCATGTCTGTGAGCTTTTGAGAATGCTGACACGGATTTTTTACGACAAATTTCATCTCCAAATGTATTGACTTTTTAACATTAGTATTGAGAGATTTTTAGCTTAATTCTATGAGTTTGTGATTGTACTCAAGTTCTGGCATTGTTTATGCCCTTACTAATGTGTATGTGTTTCTTCATTTGTCAAGTGTTACTTGGGCTTCTACTCTGTGCCCTGGTACTCAGAATAGGCATTAGTAGTCTCAGTAGGAATGAGCTATGGTACCTATAATCTTGCAATTCAAATTAAAAGGAGGAGGCAGATGTTTAACCTTATAAATCCTTTAGTGTTAAAACTCTGTAATGGGAACATGAACAGATAGGAGGGCAAGGGAGGGAAGGAAATGGTCAGTGAGAGCACAGATACCAGTTCTGAGTGTCTGTGCTGCGTGCTAAGTCACTTCAGTCACGTCCAACTCTTTGCAAACCTACGGGCTGTAGCCCACCAGGATCCTCTGTTCATGGGATTCCCCAGGGAAGGATACTAGAGGGGGTTTCCATTTCCTCCTCCAGGCGATTTTCCCAACGCGGGCATCGAACCCTCATCTCTTGCATCTCCTGCCTTGGTAGGCAGGATCTTTACCATGGTGCCACCTGGGAAGCCCAGTTATAAGTTTAACAATGCAATATTGAGTACTGTGACAAGATACACATCTTGAGGGGAAGATAGAGGCAGAATTTTAGGTGATATTTATACCATACCAAGGTTTCAGAAATTTATCTTATATATCATACATCTATTGAAAGGTTTTGATTAGGAAAGTGCTCTTGTAGTTATAAGAACTTTTATTTTTTTAATCTGTAAAATAAGGGGGACTAACTTGGTGTTTTCCATCCCATCTTCCAAAATTTTGTGAGTTACCAGCCTAGTTGAGTCATTATTTTGTCTGACAGAAGTTGAGAGAGAATGAGAGAAGTTGAGTGAGAAATGTAGAGGTGTTGATTGCTTATGTCAGCCACCATGTAGTATCAGCAACCAAGGAAAACTTGACTGCTATAGGAGTAAGCCAGAAGTGGAGAGAGAGAGCAGTATGAGACTTTTGCCTTCATTCCCCTATTTTAAATAACTATTTTACAAGAACCTACTCTTTGTGAAGGGGGTTTTACTGAGCTCTCAGTGTATGATACAGATTTTTGTGTTTTGACTAATGCTTGGTAACTTTATTAGAAAACAAGGATAGAAGTGAGTCTATGAAGTTGATTCTAGTCCCACCTTCAAACTTCAGTTCTTTAGTTAAGAATTTGGAGTTTTCTAGGTGGAAGATAAAGTAATAAATGTGAAAGATTATGGTCCCTGTTAGAATTTATCACCTTGGTAGGGTGGAGAGATGGACCAGAAGTAATTAGATATGAGCACAAATAATATTCTCTTAGATCCTTATAGTGAAACTGAAAGTGAAGTCTCTCAGTCGTGTCCGACTCTTTGCGACCCCATGGACTATAGCCTACCAGGCTTCTCCGTCCATGGGATTCTCCAGGCAAGAATACTGGAGTGGGTTACCATTTCCTTCTCCAGGGGATCTTCCCGACCCAGGGATTGAACCCGGGTCTCCCGCATTGGAGGCAGACGCTTTAACCTCTGAGCCAAAAACATAATATTAAAAGTATTTGTTGACGATCTGAAATTCAAGTTTAACTGGACATATTATTTTTCCTATAAACCCTAGATGTTCATATTTTTTCTGATGGATTAATAAACATAGGTAATTTCAGTCAGTTTCTTAATGTTTGTGGTGTATAGCCTTATAGAATTTGACATCTGCATACACTACAAAGTGATCACAACTTCAGGTCTACTTACCGTCCATCACCATACAATTGACCTTCTTTCCTTTACCCATTTTGCTTACCCCCTAGCTCCTTTCTCTTCTGATAACCACTAATCTGTGCTCATTACTCTGAGTTTGTTCTTATTTTATTTTGTCTGTTTTTTTTGGTTGTTTTGTTTAGATTCCACACATAAGTAAAATCATATAGTGTTTATCTATCTTCATCTAACTTATTTTACTTGGCATAATACCCTCAAGGTCCATCCAGGCTGTTGCAAATGTCAGGATTCCATTATTTTTATGGTTGAGTCCTGTGTGTGTGTGTGTGTGTGTGTGCACGTGCACGTGAGTGCTAGTTGCTCAGTGCAACCCCCTGGACAGAGGACCCTGCCAGGCTCCTCTGTCCATGGAATTCTTCAGGCAAGAATACTGGAGCAGGTAGCCATTCTCTTCTCCAGGGGATAATCCCAAATCAGGGATTGAACCTAGGTTTTCTGCATTCCAGGCAGATTTTTACCATCTGGGCCACCAGTGAAGCCCTTTATACACACACACACACACACACACACACACACACACACACACACACACACACACATTTATCCATCAATGGAAATATATGTTGTTTCCATATCTTGGCTATTATAAATAATGATGCAATTAATATAGGGATGCATATATCTTTTCAAATTAGCACCTTTATGTTCCTCAGATAAATATCCAGAAGTGGAATGACTCTTGATTTTTTTTTTCATTCTTTCTTTTCCTTGGAAAAAATTAATTTCAAGAAAGAGTGTTCCAAACAAGAGCATATTTCTTTGTTGATTTTTTTTCCACTTTATTTATTTATTTTTTTGGAGGCTTAAGAATATGTCTAGTTCAAAATTATGGTCCTCATATTTCCTTTTATTCCCTGTAATTATTCTGTGATATTTCTATGATTAATGCTTTGTTTTTATAAGAATGAAATTGCTCCATTTATTACCTAGGTCTTCTTGAAAACTCAGAAAATTCATTTCAACAAATTTGCTTTTGTCACTGTTTAGAAACATTTTTATGGTATTCCTTGAACCATAACAGCATTTTAAAGCATTGTCTACTATTTTTAGTTTATACTTTGCTGATTCACAATTAAAATTCATTTTGTTTTTGCTCTATTTAAATACATAGGATGACCTCTAATACTTTACTGTGTCAGCTAATGTCATGCTGATTCCTTTCTCTCTTTTGAGGAATCATATTGAATTTTTCAAATGTAGTGTTACTGCTGGTCATTGGAACCTCCATAGAAGAGTGATGGAGGTGGGTTTGTAAGGTTGATTCTCATCTAAACTCCAAACTTTTGCTTGTAATATTTAGTGATTTGTCTCATGAAGTGCAGCCTGAACCTCAACAGTAAAGTCACCATTGAGACTTTGTTTTCTCATATTTATATTTGTTAATGCAAGTGTGAAAGAAGCTCTCGTTTATGGGCAAGACCTTGTTAATTTTTATTCTTCTTAGGAAATCTAAAAATTAGAGCATATTTAGTAAAATTAATTTTATACCACCTTAAAAGAGCTTATATTCTCACCAAGAAGACCAAGACTTTAAATTTTGACAGTACTCACAGGAGAAGGTGAAATTAAAGAGCAAAGACATGGTATTTCAGAAGAGCCAGAGTTTTAAGAAAAAACGTATAGCAAGATATATTGGAGTGTGTCACTGTTTTCTTCTTCAGGGGATCTTCCCAACCCAGGGATTGAACCCAGGTCTCCCACATTTCAGACAGATTCTTTACCAGCTGAGCCACCAGGGAAGCATACAGCAAGATAGATAATATAAAAAAGCTCAAGGAAGATGGAAACATATCAATGGTTTAACCAAAAAATAAGAAAAGTCTGATCACTTTAAAATGCTGGAAATTGAAATATGCATTATAGGGGCTAAGAGGAAACTGTGTGAAACTATAGAATACTGATCATTTAGAAAGTTTGAAATAAAAAAGGAGAGTAATTTAAATGTTAAACAATAATTTATTTGAAGTTTTGAAGTAGGTACAATAGCTTTCTTTGATTAGAAATAGAGAATAAGAATCAAAGAATATAAACAACCCGAAGAGTTGAGACAGCAGTGGGGTCTATTACAAGTCTAGAAGAAAAAGCAAACTTTGGAAAAACATATTTTTCCAAGGAGAGAAGTAAGGGTATAATAGTGACACGTAGTTTGAAATATGGGGAGAATAGATGAAACCATACTACATGGTTCAAGTCTTCTGGAAACATCTACTTTCAGAAAATGAAGTGAGATTTTGGCTTATGGAAGAAGAGATTGGGCATAGGCAGGGCAATTCTGCATAAAACCAATACAAAATGAGTTGAGAAATTCCAGTTGTAATTAAAGTCTATTTTTCTGTTTTTTTTTTTTTTCTCTCAAAAATATTAACACTAACAAAAAAGGTAGTAGGAATGATTCAGGATAAAAGATTAGCAACTCAGAGAAGACTAGGAATAGTAATGGAGACAGAAGGATGAGAAAGAGCCTTAGGAAGACAGGCACTGTTAGTAAAGGCTAAAATGAAGAACTAAACTGAGTTTTAGTCTGGGTAGTGAGTCAAGTGTAGTGAGAAGTAAGCTAGAGAAATAAATGATAAAGAAAGCTAAATGATATGGCGATTTTGATTGGATGATGGGGAAGCTTAATAGCTAATATGAACAGAATTTATATCACCTTAGAAGGTTCTTGGAGAAGGAAATGGCAACCCACTCCAGTACTCTTGCCTAGAAAATGCCATGGATGGAGGAACCTGGTGGGCTGCAGTCCATGGGGTCGCTACATTTTGAGATGGAGAAATACTGGGAGACAAGTCCTATGTTAGAAATCAGGCAGTGTAGTAAATGAGCTAAAGAAACTGAATTTCAAAGTGTCATATGAATGGGCAACACTGTCAGAAACAGTGGATAATAAGAAAAAAAAAATCTCATCTAAATGCTGGAGTTAGGAGGAATAAGGGTGAATTAAAATCTTTAATCATTATAGGTGAGATGTTTTCTGCAAACTGCAACCTAAAGCAATTTTGCCTTATAGCAAAATACTGTCTAGGCCTCAGCTATTAAGTTAGATTTTATATGCTGAGTACTCTTTAATACAACAAAATTTCAGTAAAATACTGTGACCACAAGGATGTGATTCGTATGCATATTTCAGAAATAGGAAGATTGAAGAGAATTATAATAGGACTGCCCATGGTCATAAATTAGAAATTACATCAAGAAAATTTTATTGGACACATTTGCAATGTAATTCTAAAGAGAAGTCCAGTCCTTGTGATACTTTCATCTATATTTTATATTGAACTTCATCTTGGTTCTTAAATCTTCTTTCCAAAACTACCCAGTATTTATTCAAACTGCTTCAGTACATTTAATAGCTCTGTTCCTATCTTAAAACTTCTGTAACCTCCATGAGAACTGGTGGTCAGGTAATCACGCTGAGTTATTTTATTTTTGTTCACATTTCAGAAGCTGTTCACTTATTCTGTTCACCTTATTTACAGATCCCTTTGCTTCTGATTATGTTCTTGTCTCTCTGGCTATTCCTACTGAATTTGAAGTGAAACAATTCTCCCACTGATTGTTAACCCTACCTCTATAGTATCTTCTCTCCTGAAATCACCCTCAGTCTGTTGCTTGGAAACGGTCCTGGCCTGATTCTTTATGAGACACAGTGAGAGAAGGCATGTGTGCATATGTCTGTGCAAGTGTGCCTGCATGAGCGCACCGTTGAGTTCTTCTGAGTGGGTCTTCATTGCTTAAGCTTTGTAAAAATGAGCTTCCTTTTATTTTGAGAACAACACAACACGTGATTTACCCTCTTAACAGATTTTTAAGTGTACAAAACAGCATTGTTAACTATAGGCACTGGGTTTTATAGCAGATCTCCAAAACTTACTCATCTTAATACCATATACCCATTGAACAACAGCTCTGCGTTTTCCCCAGCCCCAGCAACCACCATTCTTACTCTCTGCTTCTATGAGTTTGAGTATTTTAGACACTTTATATATGTCAAAGCATTTTTCCTTCTGTGACTGGCTTACTTCGCCTAAGCATATTGTTCTTTAGGTTCATCCATATAGTCATGTATAGCAAGATTTCCTTCCTTTTAAGACTGAAATATATATAAGACTGAATATATATATATATATCAAAGCTTCCCAGGTGGCACTAGTGGTAAAGAATCTGCCTATCAATGCAGGAGATATAAGAGATGTGGGTTCAGTCCCTGGGACAGGAAGATCCCCTGGAGGAGGGCATGACAACCCACTCCAGTATTCTTGTCTGGAGAATCCCATGGACAGAGGAGCCTGGTGGGCTACAGTTCCCTATGGCCACACCTGGATCGAACCCGGGTCTCCTGCGTCTCCTGCATTGGCAGGTGGGTTCTTTGCTATTAGTGCCACCTGAGAAGCCCATATATACATATGTACATGACACATTTTCCTTATCCTTCTATTGATAAACATTTAGATTGTATCTATAATTTGGCTGTCGTGAATAATACTGCAGTGGACACGGGAGTGCAGACATTTCTTACAAATCCAGATTTCAGTTCTTTTGGGTATGTGCCCCAAAGTGGGAAGCCTGCATCTTATAGTAGAAAGAAGTTTAAAATAAGTTGACAATGTATTTTTTTCTGAGTTCCAATTCCTGTTTATTTTGAGCCCCTGAGTATTTAATTAAAAGATAACTGATTAAAGCGCAGTGAGATTGCATACGGTAAAAGTTTTTCCATCTTGAATTGTAAGCAGAAGATAACATGGCAGTGAGATTTTTTTTTTTTCAATTCATTAAAATGTTTGTTAGTATAAGGACATTTTAGTTACTCTACAAAAAATGGATTATTTTTGTGTGATTACAAAAGACAGTTAGCTATCAGAAAGGAAATATATTCATGAAGGTAGTTAGCATTTCCTGATATTAGGTTAAAAGCAACTTAATAGATGTTTCTTTTTACAGTCAGTCTTTGAAATTTTAATTAAAAACTGATGCTGCTTCCACTAGCTTCCTGCTAAATGACTTGATAAAAGCAGCAAGCCTCACCTTTGATTCAGGCTCCTCAGAGGAAGGAAGCCAAGGCTATGGTGCCAACTTTGAAATTTGAGGCTGGAAAACAAAATAGGAAGTCATGTTAGTAGCAAGAAGTATTATCCACATAGTGACAATAGCACTTCAACAACAATAACAACAACAACAAAAAGACATCTCATTTTGGGCAGAATAAAAGGAAGACTTCAACTTCAAGTGCTGGCTACTAACATTTATTTCTAGAGCAGTTGAAAAATTGGTGTCCATCATCTTAATTATTTAAAAACCCAGCTGAATTGGAATGAAAATATATTTCTTCAAAATCTCCAAAAGGAAGATAAAGACCCAGGAATACTACTTGTCTCACCAAAGTAATGAAGACAATGCAATAGACATGGTGTTAAAGATCTCATGTAATTAATGTATTCTCTTTATATATATATGGGGATAGATATAGATGATGTAGATGTAGGTTTAAATGCTGTAAGTTTTTATGTGAATGCTTTTTAAATTATGGAGGTTTCTTTTATTTCATATTTGCTAAGTCATTTCATTATTAGTGAATGCTGAATTTTATTTCTACTATTGAATAGATAGATTTTATCTTTAACATATAATATGGTAACTATTTTTGATAGATTATCTGATGTTGAACAACTTAAATTCTTATAAGTATTATTATTCACACTTTGACAGACTGAATTTCCTTGGAAAGTTTTATTTAATATTTTACCTATAGACATAAGTGACATTCATTTGTGGTTTTATTTTCTTGAATCTCAAATATAATTAAAATTTGTGACACTTTTCATGAGCTTCACCTTAAGACCATACCTTGTCGTTCTCATTGGGCTTCCAGACTTCAGGGAGAATAGAAATCCTGTGTATTGTCCAATCCTGATGTAAATAAAAATTAATGCAGCATTTTGGCCCAGCCTTATTGCATGCGGCAGGTTCCTAGAGTTGGGTATAGCAGCATGGTCTCTCACATTCCCCATTGTTTCTAGAACTCCTTATGTTATCCCCTCCCTGGGGATGAGTGTCAGTTTTAATTTGTCCTGCCTAATATACTAGGTCCAGTCTGTGAGCCTACTCTGATCCACTCAGCTTCAGCTGTCTACTGGGCCCATGGCCATTAGCTCATGGAGGATCCTGGTTGCTACTGCTACCACTGCAGCTGAAACTGGCCTCAGCCTCCACTGTGGGTGTTGGGTGACTCTGGCATGAGCTCTGGTATAGCCTCTATTGCTCCTTCCTACCTAGCAGGAACCACACAACTCTGGCCATCTTGCATAACCTACTCAAATGCTAAAAGGCTCTTGTTCATCCCACAATTTCTAGACTCATGAAAAGTGCCCCACAATGGGAGATGGGATATAGGTTCCTTAGAAGCCACCTAAAGAGCCTAAAGGTATAATCTGAAAGCAAAGGGAATTAATGCCTATAGTAAATGCAAATCAGTAAGGGGTAGGAGATCTCAGGGAGTTAGATCCCTCTCTCTCCTTCCTTTGATGTACAGAGGAAGGGAGTTCTCTAAGGCTCTCCTCATGGTATTGTCTTTGTCCAAGCAGCCAACAGATGTTTTTGTGAAGCCATAACCAGCCTGGTAAAATACCACCTTGACTTTGCCTGGCTTTCTATACCTCTCCTCCTTTGCCCTGTACTTGCTGCTTTGGGATTACAGCTTTCAACAAAGTATTAGCCCCTAAGCTTTGCTTCAGACACCAGTTTCCAGGGAGGCTGAGCTTGACATCTATTTCTTTCATTCATGTTACCTGGCTGACCTGTGTATACATTTTAAAATTTTAATTCCTGTTCCACATTTCCTTAAACTTTCTTTCATTCTTATAGATTATATATACCTTTCCAATTCTAAAACTGAAAATAAATCACATTCTTTTAACATTTACACAGAGCAATTTAGGGTAAATATTATAGGACTTTCTTTTAATAATTTCCTTCTTTGGAGAATTTAGAATGCTTCTAATATCACAGATACTCTTACTAAACATGCCCTGTGAATAAGTCTGGGTGTATGGAGTTAGGCAATAGTTATATTAATAGATCGACATTTTTACAACCTGATGGTAGTGTTTTAAAACCTTAATTTATAGTTCATTATTGTGGTCATAGCTAACACATGTTCACCAAGCAGGATTTTACTTTTTTCGAGTCTTTTAACGTTCTGTATATATGTTCATCCCACTATAAAAATAGATATTTTTCCTAAGGCAGCACAAGCAATAAAAATTAGAGGAGATATTGATAATGTTCCATTAATTTCACTCGGCCTTCGACAGCACAGTGACTTACTCCAGTTGACACTTTTCTATACCAGAGTAAGAAAGATTTAAATAAAATGCATTCAAAGATTTGCCCAAGTTTGTTCTCCTATGTGGAAACTCTGGAACCATCTGGTTTGCTTCTGCTGCAGCACCTGGTATGTTATTGGCATTGAATAAATGTACTATTCTGATAACAGAAAGAGGTGTACGTATCTCCCCAAAGAATTTGATCCCAGGAATACAAATAGATTTGTCCGCAGTAATTCTTAATAATGCTATTTACATTATCAGTGATGTCTGATAATATTCAGTCTTAGCTAAATGTAAATATTGTCCTTTGTTTCTTTCTTTTTCTTTTCTTCTCCCCCTCCAACTTGTGGTACATGACAAAGACTTCATTTTAGATGCTGTTGATTTTTAGAAACATCTTAATGAACCTGTTTTCTACGGTGTTATCAATAAAGGAAACAAAGGGTCATCTAGAAAAAAAAATGGTACAGGGAAGCTCTTGATATATTTCTAATTCTCACTGACATCTAGGTGCAGTGAAATAAGTAGGCTCAATTTATCAATGGCCAGTATGATAAAACTCCTTTTGTTTTGTTAGAGATATTCCATCTAAACTAAGTATTTCTACATAGGATTCTGCCTAAATAATTTAAGGTCATTTTTAAAGTGTGTGTGCATATAAGCCATTAAGAGGTTGCTTGTACTTCATGTAGCAAATTAAATTAATTTTGCTCCTAGAACAAAGTGTATTTCTTTGAATCACTTGAGTAACATATAAAATATACTCAGGAATTCTCCTTACTTCAGTGGTTGGAAAAGGCAGAATAGAGCCTGATTTCAGACATAAATTTACTTAGCTTGGTCCTCCTACTGCTGTTCTAACATAACTAGGCTTCAGCTTATGAATAATGAGACACTGCAGAGCCATGTCACATGGACCATCGTTGAAGGATATATGTGCCTGGTAAATCTGAGAAAAGAAGCAGAGTGGGCGTTGATGTCCTTTTCTGAAACGTGTCTGTTTCAGATTCTTGACCCAAGTACATTTCATGTAGTATTCATATAAATTTCATGAAGTATTTTTAGTAGTGGGTTTATTTATATTTTAAATTTATTTTGACATATTAAATGTTTAGTGAGAAATTTAGTTATAATTATCTTATTGAAATATTTTCCTAAGAAGACTGTTCATTTTGTTATCTTAAAAAGCCTCTGCCAGGTCATGTGCACGCTCAGTCATTTAGTCATATCCGGCTCTTTACGACGGCACGTACTGTAGACTGTCAGAACTCCTCTGTGCATGGGATTCTCCAGGCAAGAATACTCAAGTGAGTTGTCATTTCCTCCACCAAGATCATATCTATAGTCTAATACTGTGACCTCTTAATTCATCGCTCCTACAATAGTTGTCTACATTTAGATGAACAAGTTTTGAAAATCCCCCTTGCTGTTTCGTAAGCACACTGTTTCCAGAGTATAACATATTTAAATCTCCACCATTTTTTATTTCTCCCTGAAAGAAAAGACATGAAAGCTTTTATAATATAAGAATTATGTTCAAAGACTGTCTAAGTACTATTTGGTAGTGTATGTGTGTGTTCAGTCACTCAGTCATGTCTGATCATTTGCAACCCTATGGACTGTAGACTGCCAGGCTCATCTGTCCATGGGATTTCCCAGGCAAGAATACTGGAGTGGGTTGCCATTTCCTTCTCAGGAAATCTTCCAGACCCAGGGATCGAATCCAAGTCTCCTGCATCTCCTGAATTGGCAGGTAGAGTCTTTACCACTGAGCCACCTGGGAATTCCATCTGGGTGTGTGTGGACAATGTATTCTTGAATATTAAAGATTCAGCCTTGTAGCACTTCTGTGGCCATAATTCTTACTGACTCAGTGAATATTATGCATCCATAAGAGCTATGAGATGGATTAGTAGCAAATTGATAACAGCCCAATATATGCTACCATGATCTGGGGGGAATGAAATCTTTTGTGAATTGTGCTTTCATACTGAAATAAATGAGGCAATGCATTGAGGAAAAAGGGTAACTGAATTAATTACTGATATGTAATTACATTGAGAAAGCTCTATCAGATTAACATTTGATTTTACATGTTATTTTTAGGGACAATTTCTGGGATGATAACTCCTTCAGATTATATAGTTCAGCATTGGTCCTGAGATTGGTTGATATGATATGACTTCCATTATCATAAACCTATCCTAACAACTTTCTCTGTGACTCCTAGTGGCCTCCTTGCCAAATCTAGTGGGTATTTCTGAGTGCTTGCTTCCCTTGGTCTTTCCATTGCCATTCTCTTCCTATATTTTTCTGACACCATGGTCTGATGGTGTTTATCCAACGCTCTGTCTGTGTATTTTCAGACTTCTTTGCAGCAACATCCTTCTCTGCCCAGCCATTATTTATTGAGTCCCTCAAAGTTTATTTCTTGACCCTTTTCTCACTCTGCTTTCTCCCAACAGACCTGATAAATGGTCATGGCTTTCATTACTGCCAATAAATAGATATATACACCATTATATTTCCTAAGGAAATCTTCTTCTGATTTATTCACCAATTTTATTCACAAAAATTTATTGAAGACTTATTCTTTGTGAGGCACTGTACACAGCAAAGACGCAATAGGGGGTAAAAAAATAAATGGCCTCTGTTCTCAAGGAACAAGTAATGCATGGTGGAGGAGATATGCTCAATGAGATAATTAAACAGGATAATTTCAATATGAGTTAACCAGTTGAAAGGAAAGAAATACAGTTGCAATACAGCTTATTAATATATTCAAAAAAATACAACATGGGAGATGTAAAAAATGCTTCAGTCAATGGGCAGAGAAATTGCAAAATCCCTAACATGGGAGAAAATTATATACTTGAAGATATAAAGGCAGACTAGTTTGGCTGGAGCAAGGGTCAGATCATCCAGAGTTTTGTTGTTGTTGTTGTTGTTCCTGCTAAATATTTGAGTGTTTATATTTAAAATACTGGGAGAACAGAGTTTTTAGTTTATTTGTATGTCGTCGTTATAGTCATCCTTATCTATTCCCTCAAAATACTGAAAGTATTATGAGTTCACTTTCACTATTGTGGAGTTCACTTCAGCTTACTTCAATTTTTCTTATAAAGTTACTGGGATATCAAAAACAGGAAGTCTCTGTTTGGGATAGATGATCTTTCACAATGTTCTTTCTACTCTATTGCACCAAAATATTTCCTGGATATGTAGATAGGGCATGAAACTCCTTTCTTTATTGTAAATTATCTTCCATATGCACTCAATCCACAGGCAATATTTAACTACTGAGGGTACATTTATGCACATATATATATAGTTCCGTTGAGACAGGTGGAGGTATTACTAAAATTTGGAACATACTTCCTCAACAATCAAGATGTAGTTTAAGGTACTTACCTGGCAAGGTTAAAAAAAAATGTATTGGGCTGGCCAAAATGTCTGTTTGGGAACACCCAAGCAGACATTTTGGCCAGCCCAATAATGTTAATTAAGCAAAAAGCTAAGAGAAGGTGTCTTTAATTTGCTAAGGGACTTAATTATATGCTTCCTGGGAGGGTTTCAGAATGAAGAGATACACTTTCTTGATGGTCAAGTGGAGGTAAATGGGATTTCTGGTGGAACTGTGAGGTGGCTGAGACCTCAAAACTAATTGGATATCTTGACATTCTAGAGTGAGCCTAGATTTGAAGAAGTGATTCAGGCAACCTTACAATGAAGCTTCACCCATCCATGAGAGCTGGCTGCTAGGAACTGATCTCTCTGGGTACTTTACTGTTCAAGGCTCATTATACGTGATCTGTCCCACCTAAGGTAGACAGAAAATCTCAATAGCAGAATATGAAACACAGATTTAGTATTAGGAAATAGTGCACTAGTATTTCAGAATCTGGGCTAAGCCAAAAATAGAGAAATGCATGGGTGTCATAGGAGTGAAAAAAAAGAGAACTTACATGGAAGCAGGGCTAGTGTTTGGGCAGCACTGTAAAGCACAGATTGTGAGAGCATAACTGAGGAGCTACAGAGTGAAATTTCCTTTCTGCATGGTT
This sequence comes from Capra hircus, assembly GCF_001704415.2. Classification (NCBI taxonomy): domain Eukaryota; kingdom Metazoa; phylum Chordata; class Mammalia; order Artiodactyla; family Bovidae; genus Capra; species Capra hircus. The sequence continues at coordinate 22,982,600 of NC_030835.1, forward strand.
TGGGTTTCCTGAAAAAGAAATCTGATAACTGGGTTAAAAGACAACCCTTGGAATTTAAAGGATGATAAGATAATGAGAGACTCTCTGGAGAAATTGCCAACATTTCTTGGATCATAGTAAAAGCAAGGAGATTCCAGAAAAGCATCTATTTCTGCTTGATTGACTACACTAAAGCCTTTGACAGTGTGAATCACAGCAATTGTAGAGAATTCTTAAAGAGATGGGAATACCAGATCACTTTGCCTGCCTTTTAAGAAACCTGAGTGCAGGTCAAGAAACAACAGCTAGAACCGGACACGGAACAATGGGCTGGTTAAAAAATTGGGAAAGAAGTATATCAATGCTGTATAATGTCACCCTGCTTATTCAACTTACATGCAAAGTACATGATGTGAAATACTGGGCTGGCTGAAGCACAAGCTAGCAGAAAGATTGCTAGCAGAAATATCAGTAAGCTCAGAAATGCAGATGAACCACTCTAATGGCAGAAAGAGAAGAAGAACTAAAGAGCCTCTTGATGAAAGTGAAAGAGGAGAGTGGAAAAGCTGGCTTAAGACTCAACATTCAAAAATCATAGACCATGGCATCTGGTCCCATTGGTTCATGGCAAATAGATAGGGGGAAAAATGGGAAGTGAAAGACTTTATTTTCTTGGCCTCCAAAATCACTGCGGTTGGTGACTGCAGCTATGGAATTCAGAGACTGTTGCTCCTTGGAAAAAAGCTTTGACAAATCTAGACAGCATATTAAAAAGGAGAGATATCACTTTGTAGACAAAGGTTCATCTAGTCAAAGCTATGGTTTTTTCAGTAGTCATATACAAATGTGACAGTTGGACTGTAAAGAAAGCTGAGTGCTGAAGAATTGATGCTTTTGAACTGTGGTGTTGGAGAAGACTCTTGAGAGTCCCTTGGACAAAAGGAGAACAACCAGTCAATCCTAAAGGAAATCAACCCTGAATATTCATTGGAAGGGCTGATAATGTAGCTGAAGCTTCAATACTTTGTCCACTTGATGCAAAGAGCCAACTCATTGGAAAAGACCCTGATGCTGGGAAAGATTGAGGTCAGGAGGAGAAGAGAGTGACAGAAGATAAGATGGTTGGATGGCATCACTGACTCAATGGACATGAGTTGGAGAAAACTCCAGGAGATAGTGAAGGACAGGGAAGCCTGTCATGCTGCAGTCCATGGGGTCACAAAGAGTCAGACAGCACTCAGCAACTAAACAACAATATCTGGAGAAATTTATCTCCCCTGATATATATGTTTACATTTCAGAGAAGAATAAAGCCTGAAATCATGGAGACTTTTCAAAGGTTTAAAACCTAGAGATTCTTGTCTTATTTTTCCTCTGGAGACTCTTATTTCCATTTCAAAGAACACAAGGGTCTAGAACTTCTCCAAGATAATTTGTTCATAGTAGGGAGCAAAATTTTTCTTCCTCTCAGGAAACAAGTGAGACCATGTATATATAAGCTCTCTAGTTTATAACCTCTCAGTTACTGTTCATTAGGGATAGAACCTCCTTTTGTCTATTTGGTTATTGTTGCATTATCCCAGAAAGTGTAACACTCTTGTGTTGATCTAGAAATCTCATTCTTTATTTCCATTGTAAATTAAATGAAGGTGGATATTGGAAACTTATCAAAGGCCATAACCTCCAGGAATACAATTGTGAAAAGTTTTGTTGGGTAGACTTTCAGAAGGTCTTATGCTTTGGAGTCATTGCAGTTTCAAACCTATTACGAAATTTTCCAGGAACAACCTACCAGTTGGTAGGCAGGATCTTTGGGAAGATTTAACTTGATTCACTCAGTTCTTCTTGTTCTGGAGTTAAAACAGAGATGATGATGGGCTGGTTACCCTGCTCAGAGCCTTCCTAAATCCTACAAAAGAGGTTTCAAGATTAGAAGATGTAGAAAGAAGATCATGGGTGATGGAACATTAGAAATAAAGCAAGTATAAGACATAAGGAAGAAAAAGACAGCTTAGAACTCAGGTTTTGCTAGTGAAGAAAGGAACCTTAGCTCAAGTATTGGGTATGGGTAACCAGGAAGATGACTCAAGATTTCTTATCAATCATGTTCAGGGTACATTGACTAAGTTAGTTATTTATGAGAAGAATGGTTAAAGGGGAAATCGCAGCTGAAAAGATCCGGACTAAAGGCTCTTTGAAATGAGGTTTTGGAAAGTATAATAAGATTTCCTCCAACTGACCTTTAGTAAACAGATTAATGATGAAGTCCACTTGTCTGATATTCACAGTACTCTGCAGCTAGTAGTAGGTCCAGAAGATGATTCTTTCATATGGAACACACTTCAATTTCTATCAGTTGAGTTGTATGTCTACTAAGAATTAACAGTGTTTTTTTTTTTTTTCCTGAAATGTCTTATTCTTAATGACGTTGAGCATCTCTTTCATGTTTATTAGCCCTTTTTATATCTTTTTTGGGGGGGAAATGTTTATTCAGAGTCTCTGCCTATTTTTTAAATTAGGTTATTTGTATTTTTGTTATTGAGCTTCAGTACTTATTTATACAGACTAGCTGTTTAATCTGACAGTTGTTTCACAAATATTTTATACCATACTGTACATTTGGTTTCCATTATATTGATGACATCCTTTGCAACAAAAACATTTTTAATCTTGAAGAAATCCAATATATGTATTTTTTAAATTGCTCTTGCCTTTAGTATCATAATTAAGAAAACATTGCAAAACTCGAGGTTATGATATTTATACCTCTCTTTTCTTCTGTTATTGTTTTGGCTACTACACTTAGGTCTTAAATGTATCAGTTTTTGTATATGATGTGAGGAAGGGATCCAGTTTTAATCACATGAGTGTGGATATCTGCTTGTCCAAGTAAATTTTTCAAAAAGTCTATTCTGTCCCTAATGAATTATCCTGGCACATTTGTTCAATTGACTATCAGTGTCATTTCTGAACTCTCTGTTCCACCAAGAGAAATACACACACACATACACATCTATATGCCTGAACCACATAAACTATATTAATATGAATACCATAATTTTACAGTAAGTTTTGAAATCATGAGTTGTAAGTCCACCAACTTTCTTTTTGTTGTAAGATAGTTTTGGCAGTTCTGGGTATGCTACATTTCTGTATGAATTGTAAGATAAACTTGTTAAGATTAGTAAAAGCCAATTTAATACTAATAACATGAGTGAAAGTTACTCAGTTGTGTCCAACTCTTTGCAACCCCGTGGCACAGTCCATGGAATTCTCCAGGCCAGAATACTGGAGTGGGTAGCCTTTCCTTTCCCAGAGGGATCTTCCCAACCTAGGGATCACTGAACTATCAATATTTTCTAAGTCTCCTGTGAAAGTGTTAGTCACTCAGTCATGTACAACTCTTTGTGACTCCATGGACTGTAGCCCTATAATCCACCAAGCTCCTCTGTCCATGGAGTTCTCTATGAAAGAAAACTGGAGTGGGCTGCCATTTCTTCCTCCAGGGACCTTCCTGACTGAGGGGTCAAATCCAGGTCTCTGGCACTGTAGGTAGATTTTTTACCATCTGAGCCACCAGGAAAGCCCAATTTTCTTGTAATTTCTTCTTTGACTTATTGGCTTTTTAGGAGTATGTGATTTAATTTCCAATATTTGTGATTTCCCAAATTTCACTTTTACATTTCTTTCTAACTTCATTATCTGTGATCAGGGAACTTTGTGTGATTTCTATCTTTTAAGTATATTGAGATTGTTTTATTGCATAATACATGGTCTATAAGTTGAAGAAGGAAATGGCATCCCACTCCAACTCCGGTATTCTTTCCTGGAGAATTCCATGGATAGAGGAGGTTGACCAGCTACACTCCATGGGGTTGCCAGGAGTGGGACATGACTTAGTGACTGAGCATGCATGATCTATACTGGTGAAATATCCATATGCACTTAAGAACATTATGATACTCTATTCTTATTGACTGGAGTGAGCAAAGGTATCTGTTAGTTCTAAGCTGTTTATACTTATGTGCACATCTATATCTATGTTGATCCTTCTATCTTGTATCTATTGACAAAATTGAGATTTTGAAGTCTTCCACTATTCTTGCTCATTTATTTTTTGAAATTTTTTTAGTTTTATTTAATAAACTTTTGCACTCCGTTTGTAGTATTATTGTATTATTTTCCCATGGTTACTGTAACAAATTACCAGAAACAGTGGTTTAATACAACAGAAGTAATCTTTCTCCGTTTTGGAGGTCTGGGGTGTGAAATAGTTTCCCTAGGCCAAGATCAAGACATCTACAAGGGTGCAATCCCTTTAGAGGTTCTAGGAGAGATTCAATATCTTGTCTTTTTCCAGTTTTTAATGATTTCTAACATGTCTTGGATTGTGGTCACATTAGTGCAATCTTCAAATCTCTCTTTGGTCAATGTTCACATAATTTCTTTCTCCTCTATGTCAGATCTCCTTTCTCCCTCTTATAAGGATAAAGGGCCCACTTGTATCATTCAGGATAATCTTCCTATCTCAAGATCCCTAAATATATTATATCTGAAAAGTGTGATTAAATCATTGTAAAATAATGTATGCCACATAAGGTAACATTCATAGGATACGTAGATTAGGACATAGGATCTTTGGCTGGGGCAAATGTCAACAGTCTACAAGTATATGTGTTTATAGATATTGTATCTTTTTCTTGATGGAATTACCCTTTTATCACTATAAAGTATCATGGTTTGTCTCTAGCAATACTTTTTAGCTAAAGTCTATGTCTATTTTGTGTGGTGGTCAGTATAGTCTATGCAGTTTTCTTTTGGTTATTATTTTCATGATGTATTAATTTATTTTTATTTTTTTTAATTTTTATTTTGACTTTATTTTACTTTACAATACTGTATTGGTTTTGCCATACATTGACATGAATCCACCGTGGGTGTACATGAGTTCCCACAAAGACACAAATAGTTTGGTAATATTTTAATGTCTTCTTCACACTGTAGTGTATTTTGCTAACCATGAAATTATTGTTTAACAGTTCTTTCCCTCCCTTGCCAGACATACCTTGACTGTGTTTTCTCATTGTCTTCTGGCCTCCAAGGTTTCTGATGACAAATTAGTCGTTAACTGTTTGAGCATCCCTTATATTGAGTCACATTTCTTTTGTTATTTCAAGAATCTTTCTTTGTCTTGATTTTAGACAGATTTGATATAGCTTTGTGTGTATGTCATTGATTTATCTTAGAGATTCTTGAGTTTGGGGATATGTAGATTCACATATTTCATTAAATCTGATTTTTTTTTGGCCATTGTTTCACTAAATATTGCTTCTATCTCCTTATTTCTCCCCTCTGTTTACTCTCTTTGTGGAACTCCCTTTATAGATATGTTGGTAGAGTTGACGGTGTCTCATAGGTTTCCGGGGCTCTGTTCATTTTCCTTCCTTTTTTGTTGTTTTTGTTCCTCAGACTAGATAATCTCAATGAAATTATTTTCAAGTATTCTTATTTTTAATTCTGCTTATTTAAATCTGTTTTTGGGTCCTCCTGATTTTTTTTTAACTTTAGAGATAGTACTTTTCAATCCCCAAATTTCTATTTGTGTCTTTAAAATAAGTTCTGTGTTTTTATTTGTAATCTCTGTATAGTTAGATACCATTCACATACTTTCCTATTTCTTTGAACATATTTAAAGTTTCCCACTTGAAGTCTTTGCCTACAAAGTCCAATGTAGGGACATTCCTATAGACAGATTCTATTGATTGCTTCCTATCTTTCTTCATGACTTTGTGTTGCTATTTATTGTTGATGCTGCTATTTATTTAATGACTTTTTGAAGTAACTCTGCAAAATCATATTATTTTCATATACGGTCATTGAAGTCCCTGATTGGTTAACTTTTTAGTCAGCTAATGATTGACAGAGATTTCCTTAAATGCACTCATCTCACACACTAGTAGAGTAATGCTCAATATTCTCCAAGCCAGGCTTCAACTGTACGTGACCCATGAACTTCCAGATCTGCAAGCTGGATTAAAAAAAGGCAGAGGAACCCGAGATTAAATTGCCAACATTCTTTGAATCATAGAAAAAGCAAGAGAGTTCCAGAAAAATATCTATTTCTGCTTCATTGACTGTGCCAAAGACTTTGACTGTATGGATTACAACAAACTGTGGAAAATTCTGAAAGAGATGGGGATACCAGACCACCTGATCTGCCTCTTGAGAAATCTGTATGCAGGTCAGAGAGCAACAGTTAGAACTGGACATGGAACAACAGACTGGTTCCAAATTGGGAAAGGAATACATCAAGGCAGTATATTGTCACCCTGCTTATTTAATTTATATGCAGAGTACATTATGAGAAATGCTAGGCTGGATGAAGCATTAGCTGGAATCAAGATTGCTGGGAGAAACATCAGTAACCTCAGATATGCAGATGATACCACCCTTATGGCAGAAAACAAAGAACTAAAGAGCCTCTTGATGAAAGTGAAAAAGTTGGCTTAAAACTCAACATTCAGCCAACTAACACCATAGCATCTGGTCCCATCACTTCATGGCACATAGATGGGAAAACAGTGGAAACAGCGGTAGATTTTTTTTTTTTGGGGGGGGGGGTGCTCCAAAATCACTGCAGATGGTGATTGCAGCCATGAAATTATAAGGCACTTGCTCCTTGGAGGAAAAGTTATGACCAACCTAGACAGCATGTTAAAAAACAGAGACATTACTTTGCCAACAAAGTCTGTCTAGTCAAGGCTATGGTTTTTCCAGTAGTTATGTATGCATGTGAGAGTTGGACTGTAAAGAAAGCTGAGTGCCAAAGACTGGATGCTTTTCCAGTGTGGTGTTGGAGAAGACTCTCGAGAGTCCCTTGGACTTCAAGGAGATCAAGTCAGTCCATCCTAAAGGAAATCAATCCTGAATATTCATTGGAAGGACTGATGCTGAAGCTCAAACTCCAATACTTTGGCCATCTGATGCGGTCAGGCCACCTGACTCATTAGAAAAGACCCTGATGCTGGGAAAGATTGAAGGCGAGAGGAGAAGGGGATGACAGAGGATGAGGTGGTTTGATGGCATCACCGATTCAATGGACATGAGTTTGAGTAGGCTCCAGGAGTTGGTGATGGACAGGGAGGCCTGGCATGCTGCAGTCCATGGGGTAGCAGAGTTGGACACGACTGAGCAACAGAACTGAACTGACCTGAACTGATGGATACCTCATCCCTTTTACTTTTTGCCCCATTTGTTTTCTCCAACTGTTGTACCACTGTGGCTACCTATAATGTTTGCCGATTTTTGATGATTCTTTATAACACATGCCTATGGGGAAAAGGTTGTCCTTAAATGCTCTGAGTCAGGTCAAGTAAAGAGATGTTTTGCATATGGGATTTCAGTTTAGTTCAGTTCAGTCGCTTAGCCGTGTCCGACTCTTTGTGACCCCGTGAATTACAGCACGCCAGGCCTCCCTGTCCATCACAATCTCCTGGACTCATCTCAGACTCACGTCATTGAGTCCATGATGCCATCCAGCCATCTCATCCTCGGTCGTCCCCTTCTCCTCCTGCCCCCAATCCCTCAGAGTCTTTTCCAATGAGTCAACTCTTCTCATGAGGTGGCCAAAGTACTGGAGTTTCAGCTTTAGCATCATTCCTTCCAAAGAAATCCCATGGACTGGTTGGATCTCCTTGCAGTCCAAGGGACTCTCAAGAGTCTTCTCCAACACCACAGTTCAAAAGCATCAATTCTTCAGCGCTGAGCCTTCTTCACAGTCCAAATCTCACATCCATACATGACTACAGGGAAAACCATAGCCTTGACTAGACGGACCTTAGTTGGCAAAGTAATGTCTCTGCTTTTGAATATGCTATCTAGGTTGGTCATAACTTTTCGTCCAAGGAGTAAGCGTCTTTTAATTTCATGGCTGCAGTCACCATCTGCAGTGATTTTGGAGCCCCCCAAAATAAAGTCTGACACTTTTTCCACTGTTTCCCCATCTATTTCCCATGAAGTGATGGGACCGGATGCCATGATCTTTGTTTTCTGAATGTTGAGCTTTAAGCCAACATTTTCACTCTCCTCTTTTACTTTCATCAAGAGGCTTTTTAGTTCTTCTTTGCTTTCTGCCATATGGGTGGTGTCATCTGCATATCTGAGGTTATTGATATTTCTCCCAGCAATCTTGATTCCAGCTTGTGTTTCTTCCAGTCCAGCGTTTCTCATGATGCACTCTGCATAGAAGTTAAATAAGCAGGGTGACAATATACAGGCTTGACGTACTCCTTTTCCTATTTGGAACCAGTCTGTTGTTCCATGTCCAGTTCTAACTGTTGCTTCCTGACCTGCATACAGATTTCTCAAGAGGCAGGTTAGGTGGTCTGGTATTCCCATCTCTTTCAGAATTTTCCACAGTTTATTGTGATCCACACAGTCAAAGGCTTTGGCATAGTCAATAAAGCAGAAATAAATGTTTTTCTGGAACTCTTGCTTTTTCCATGATCCAGCGGATGTTGGCAATTTGATCTCTGGTTCCTCTGCTTTTTCTAAAACCAGCTTGAACATCAGGGAGTTCACGGTTCACATATTGCTGAAGCCTGGCTTGGAGAATTTTGAGCATTACTTTACTAGCATGTGAGATTTACCTGGGAACTTTCAAGCAGATCAAATCATAACAGTTATCTGGAAAACAAGCCTTGGAGCTGCACTAAATTCATTGTGTTCCCTGCCGACATTGTTACACTTCTAGTTTTTTTGTTTTGTTTTGTTTTTTGGTGATTATTGGTTTTCTAGGCAAACACATATTTGGAAAGACAAGGATGGTATTATGGCAAGGGAAAATATCATGAAGCTTCCTGTTCTTACCAAGATTCAGCTACTTTTTCTCAGATTAACACTACCTGTATTATTAAAAGATTTTGCTTAGTTTTGATTTCTAAAAAAGTTGACTTTGCCAATTTTTCCAGTGTTCTTTTTGTTTTTATGGAGGCAAAAAATTTTGGAGGTCTCTTCACCACCATCCCTGGTGATATCAACCAGACTAAATTCTTCAGTCTGGTGAAGAATTTCCACTGATGGTGAAGTTTTTTTTTGTATAAGGAGACAATAGCAAAGGCCTCAAATGTGCTCTCACTGAAGGAAAGCACATTGCAATAATTTCATTAATTTTATATTTTAAATTATATTTATGTTTGTGAGAATGTTAAAAATCTTAAACTCAGAAAATATTGATATTTATTATGATAATGGAAATGGATTTTTAATTTAATTGATTAAACCCTTTTTTCATTAAATTTTTAAGATGGTGAAAATTTTCCTTTAGCATACAGGTGGTGCTACTCCTACCTTCATAATCTTTCTTTCAGTTTCAAGTTATAACATTGACTACGCATTATCAGTCAATTTTTTCAAAATTTAATCTTTGTTCTAGGTCCATACATTTTAAAACACATGTGAATACATTTTTATGTGATCATACATATATATGTTTACAGAGGCTAACATATCTATATATGTGTATGTAGGTATACATATACATATATGTATATGTAAGTGTACACACACACAAACTCAGACTCACAGTTTTACATTGCCTTTATACTTTATTCTAATATACAACAGTTAGATATTTTTAATATCCAAGGCTGCCCTTCAAACAATCTATAAAGAGTGATTTTTTCACAGTTTTTTGCATTGTTTAAACTGCAGATAAACATTTTATCTATTAAAGATTGGAGTGAATCATTTGATTCTAATTATTCATCTGAAAATAAAAGTATACAGGACTCTAGGATTTTGGAGTATTTTAAATTCACTAAAATTTAGATATTTTAAGTATTAAATATATAGCAAAATTCTATATGAGGACCAGTTTCTCTATGAATAAAATATATGTTATTGAAATCTTAGGATTTTTAGCAATTTCCTGATATAAAACTGTATATGTTTATATCATATAAGGGTTGTTGTTGTTTAGTCACTAAGTTGTGTCTGACTCATTTGCAACCTTATGGACTGTAGCCCACAAGTCTCCTTTGTCCCTGGGATTTCCTAGGCAAGAATACTAGAGTGGGTTGCCATTTCCTTCTTCAGGGAATCTTCCCAACTCAGAGAGCAAACCGATGTATCTTGAATTGGCAGGCAAATTCTTTACCAGTGAGCCACCAGGGAAGCTCCAGGTAAGGGTACAGTATGGATACAGGATGCTTGGGGCTGGTGCACTGGGATGACCCAGAGGGATGGTATGGGGAGGTAAGAGGGGGGGTGTTCAGGATTGGGAACATGTGTACACCCGTGGTGGATTCATGTTGATGTATGGCAAAACCAATACAATATTGTAAAGTAAAAAAAAATAATAATAATACTAAAATAAAATAAAAATCAGAATTATAACTACATGTGTAATGTATTTTGCCAAAGTGTCATTCATTTTCAAGAATTCATTTACAAATTTGAATAACACATTTTTAGTAGTTTGGTTTGTTATTTGCAGAACATGTAATATTCATGCAAGGATTTGTTTTCAAGTATGCTAACTATTAATAATAAGTGGATACAGTTATATCTGTATAGTCATCAACCTTCTGCAAACTTTTATATAAAATTGTTCTTTATTACTGTCATTTTAGTCACTTACTTCCCAGGTGGTGCTAGTGGTAAAGAACCTTCCTATCAATACAGGATGCATAAGAGACACGGGTTTAATTCCTGGGTCAGTAATATCCTCTGAAAGAGGTAATAGCAATCCACTCTAGAATTCTTGGCTGGAGAATCCCAGGGACAGAGGAGCCTGGCAGGCTACAGCCTATAAAGAGGGCTGTAAAGAGGTCAGAAAGAGTCAGGCATGACTGAAGCGACTTAGCATGACGCGACTGTTGTATTACTGGCAACTGCCATCTTACCAGTGTGCCTACTATATGTGTTATTCCAGGTGATACTTTTTCTGTTTCCTCACTTAAGTTTTTATTGATAAAGTAAAAAATTTATTGATTAGTAAATTGCTTCTTAATCATTTACACTGCATTCGATAATTCAGTGGAAAGGTTAATAGAGGTCATTATGGGTTGTATCCAGTGATGTGCTTTCTCTAGTGATGGGTGCTGTGCAGAGTTTGTGAGGCATGGTGATAATTATCACATTCAGAAAATTTACATAAAGGTCATGCAGAGACAGATTTCAAATAGTTATTCAACAACAGTACAACTCATTGCAAAACAGTTTGCTCTACAAATAAAATTTCTGTGCATACTAAAATTGACATTTCATAGATAAGTAAAGACACATCTGGTGAACATTCTTCATAATAATATTTATGTAGTTATATTAAAGAGAAAACTTGAGAGCAACATGCATTAGTAGAAGTAAATAATATAAATAACAGAATCAATGCATAATGATAAGAGGTTTGATTTGACAGAAAGATATAACTGTTTTTAATGGAGACATAATGTTGACTCAAAATATACAAATTGAATACAGACAAAATTAAACAATTAAGACACTATCTTGTTTCAATTAGAACAATCAGAAATAATAGAACTAGGAGAACTTTACACATAGCAATTTTTTTTTTAACTTTTGATACAGAGTTAGCATTACAAAACAGTGGAGAAAAACTTCTCAATAGATGATGATGGAAAAAATAGTCATTAATATAAAAATTAAATTAACTTCCTGTATTGTTATAGAAAACTGAATTCTGGATTAGTTAACATTTTTAGAATGTAATACAGAACATTGCCTGTGTGAACTTAGGATAGGGAAGAGTTTAATAAACAAGATATGAAATTGCATACCATATAGAAAAAATATGAACTGCATTCAAATCATGAATTTCTTTTTGAAAGGCCTTATATCTAGAGTGGGGAGACATGCCATAAAATTAATAAGATATTTACCATATGTAATTGGCAAAAACTAGGAGAAGGCAATGGCACCCCACTCCAGTACTTTTACCTGGAATATCCCATGGATGGAGGAGCCTGGTAGGCTGCAGTCCGTGGGGTCGCTAGGAGCGACTGAGCGACTTCACTTTCACTTTTCACTTTCATGCCTTGGAGAAGGAAATGGCAACCCACTTCAGTGTTCTTGCCTGGAGAATCCCAGGGACAGGGGAGTCTGGTGGGCTGCCGTCTCTGGGGTCGCACAGAGTCGGACACGACTTAGCAGCAGCAGCAGCAGCAGCAGTATCTGATATGGGCTTTCCTGGTGGCTCAGAGGGTAAAGCATCTGCCTGCAATGCAGGAGACCTGAGTTTGATCCCTGGGTCAGAAAGATCCCCTGGAGAAGGAAATGGCAACCCACTCCAGTACTCTTGCCTGGAAAATCCCATGGACAGAGAAGCCTGGTTGACTATAGTCCATAGGATCGCAAAGAGTCGGACACCAATGAAATGACTTAGCATGCCTGCGTGCATTGGAGAAGGAAATGGCAACCCACCCCAGTATTCTTGCCTGGAGAATCCCAGGGACGGAGGAGCCTGGTTGGCTGCTGTCTATGGGGTCTCACAGAGTCAGACACCACTGAAGCGATGGTAGCAGCAACAGCTGCAGCAGCAGTATCTGATATATATAAACAAAGTGAAGTCGCTCAGTCATGTCCGACTCTTTGCGACCCCGTGGACTGTAGCCCACCAGGCTCCTCTATCCATGGGATTCTCCAGGAAAGAATACTGGAGTGGGTTGCCATTTCCTTCTCCAGGGGATCTTTCCAACCCAGGGATCAAACCCAGGTCTCCCGCATTGCAGGCAGATGCTTTAACCTCTAAGCCACCAGAGAAGCCCATATATAAACAAAAACACCTTTAATTTGATAAAAAGGTGAAAGCTAAAGGGGAAAAATAGTCCAAAATTTATTTATTTATTTTACATTTTATTTTTTAATTATTATTATTATTTTTTTTAATTTTAAAATCTTTAATTCTTACATGCGTTCCCAAACATGAACCCCCCTTCCACCTCCCTCCCCATAACATCTCTGTGGGTCATCCCCATGCACCAGCCCCAAGCATGCTGTATCCTGCGTCAGACATAGACTGGCGATTCAATTCTTACATGATAGTATACATGTTAGAATGCCATTCTCAGAAGATGGTGCTGTCTGAAAGATACACAATGTTATTTGCAATGACAAAAATGGAAACTAAAACTACAAAAGGTTAATTTATTCTGGGAAATAAATCAACACCTAGATATATTCTCTAAAGAAACTGTCGCTCTGTAAATCAGGAGCCATGCACAAGAGCATTCATAGAAACAGGACTAAGAAAAAATCATAGTATTAGACCCAAGCCAAATATCCATTAAGCAATAGAAGGGATTTATCGTAGTTTATTCATATAGCAAAATACTCTTTAACAGTTTAAATTAATAAACTAAACTTGTAGTGAGCAATATCAATAAATGTCAGAAATTAATGTTAAATTTCAAAACAAGCCTTCAAACGATATATGCAATTTGATTCATTTCATATAAAGCTCTAACCTGTGGCATAGTTTGACTTTTGCTGGACCTGGTTTGAGAAACTAGCATTTCATGTGGAGAGGATTCGTGTGTGCTGGCTTAGTCATGTCTAACTCGTTGGGACACCATGGACTGTGGCTCGCCAGGATCCTCAGTCCATGGAAATCTCCCTCTAGGAATACTGAAGTAGATGGCCATTACCTTCTCCAGGAAATCTTCCCAACCCAGGGCTCGAACCCCCATCTCCTGCATCTTCAGGTGGATTTTTTTTTTACCACTGAACCACCTGGGAAGCCCTATGGAGAGAAAAGTGAGCAACAAAAAAGAAAAGTATGAGGTTTGTTTGGGAAATGACAGGTACAGTTGCTATCTGGACAAAAGTTGATTAAATTTTTCTGTAAAAAGCTAGAAAATATTCTAGGCTCTGTGTACTATAGGGACCCTGTGGTGATTACTGTATTATTATATTATGAAAGGAGTTAAATACAATATATAAACAAATGGATATAGAAAGTAAAACTTTATTTACAAAAGCAGATGGAAGGCTTGGTTTAGCTGTTGGATGGTATGTCCCAACCCTGTACTAGCAGATGGGCTGTCTAAAGATTCGCATCCCACACCGTTACCTCTGAGTGTGTTATCCTCTATGAGATACGATATCCATCTTGTCTCTTGGAATATAAATCCCCTTTCTTAACGGATTTTCTCCTGAGGAAATTGCAAAATTACAAAAGCAAGCTGTTGTAGTGAGGACTTTTCTAGGTAGGCTTCTGGAGCCAGACTTCATAGAAAGGGCTCATTTTATCACATTTTTTTTTTCCAGTGTACATTTAATATTACATTCCCCTTTATGAACCTGGCCCAGTATAAGTCTCTGACACATAATAATAGTTGTTCAGTTGCTCAGTGATGTCTGACTCTTTGCAACCCTGTGAACTGTGGAATACCAGGCTTCCCTGTCCTCCACTATATGTCTCGGAGTTTGCTCAAACTCATGTCTATTGAATCAGTGATGCCATCCAACCATGTCATTCTCCATCGCCTCCTTCTCCTCCTCCCCTCAGTCTTTCCCAGTATCAGGGTCTTTCTCAGTGAGTTGACTCTTCACATGAGGTGATCAAAGTGGGAAGCTTCAGCTTCAGCATCAGTCCTTCCAATGAGTATTCAGGGTTGATTTCCTTTAGAATTGACTGGTTTGATCTCCTTGCAGTCCAACAGACTCTCAGGAGTCTTCTCTAGAACCACAATTTGAAATCAGTTCTTCAGTGCTTAGCCTTCTTTATGATTCAACTCTCACATCTGTATATGATTATGAGAAAAACTATAGCTTTGCATATACAGACTGTTGTTGCTTTTTAATACACTGTATAGGTTTGTCATAACTTTTCTTCCAAAGAGCAATTGTCTTTTAATTGCATTGCTGCAGTCACTGTCTGAAGTTATTTTGGAGCCCAAGAAAAGACACATCAGTCAATCAATTCAGTCGCTCAGTCATGTCCAACTCTTTGCAACCCCATGAAGTGCAGCATGTCAGGCCTCCCCGTCCATCACCAGCTCCCGGAGTCCACCCAAACTCAAGTCCATTGAGTCAGTGATGCCATATTAGAGTAATAAGTAAAGGACTTCTGATTCTTAGAGACCATGGATTTAATCTTGTGACTAATTTTGCTATACTATGAGTATGGAAATTTTGCTTTCATTTAGAAATCCAAGTTGTTTTTTGCTTTTTTTTAAAAATAATCAAATCCTCCCTTCCTCTGTCTCTCTCTCCATTTTTTCTTCCCTCTTCCCCTTCCTTTCCCCCATCCTTCCTGCCTCCCTTTCATTCTTTTCTGAGATTTTGGCTACATTGGTAGAAAGTATACAGATTGAGTAGAAAAATAAAAATCCATACATTGGGGTGCTTATTCTCAAACAGAGAGAGTCTTAACAGAATTTTTCTCATAAATCACATGAGCTATGAGATATTTTGTCTTACAGAAAAGTGTATCCACACAGTATATAAACATTAATGCCTTAAATTGGAGTTTATTCTACTTTGAGGCTTCCATAGTTGGCTGTGAAAGGTTATATTTATGAATTAAAGAAAAATGTGACCAACACAAAGTCAGGGATTAAGTAGTTTGGGGATACTAACCCATTATTTTGCCTGCATTTTGAAAATACTTGTTGGGGTGTCAACAACATGGAATATAGGTTTGTGGATTACTGTAGGACTATTTTACACAATATTAGCAATTGCAAAATTACCTGTATTTCCAGTTTGAACATTGTGGTGCCAGCTTGTTATCTCAAGCAATAATAAACCTAAAAAGAGATTAACTGGATGTAGCAATAGTGAAAAACATGGCTAATGGTTATTTGATTTTTCATAATGTTTCATTTGCATGTCTTTACCATAACTGATTAGAATGTCAAAGGACTGCATTTTTCACAGACATACCAATCAAGAAAGCAAACAAATTAAGATCACAATTGTAACACTGAAGCATGAATATTTGACAGTTGTCTGATGAATTTAGCTTGTAAACATTTCTCAGGGTGTATTCAGTATACTTCTTTGGACATGCTGCAAGTGTTATTTTCAGTCATATGAATGAACCATCTTAAAATACTGGGACTGGTAGAAAACAAGCCAACAGACTAGACCTCTGCAAGGGAATTGGGGCGGGAGTGGAGCGTGGGATGCTGGACACACAACTCTTAAAATTATGCCCGGAAACTGAGAGTGGAGGACCTAACAGCATCTGTCAATACCATTAACAAATAAATCAAAGCATTGCTAGTTTATTTATGTTTGTTTTTAGGTCCAAAGAGTCCTGTATCATTTGAAGATGAAGACTGTTTTATTTGCTTACTTAAGTGTTCAAATTTTGAAACTGTGTTTATGTTTTATTTTGTAATTGTTGACTCTTTGGCAAATTGACAGCACAAATCCAAGTACTGAAGAACATTTTATTTCATTATTTAAATTAAGAAGTAGGAAAGATAAACATGTTATTAAAATAAAAGATAATTAAGTGAAAATAACTAATACAACAGTTATTTTATTTCTTTTAAACTCAGTGGAAGTTCATGAGCATAATTTCCTATTTTGAATTCAGCATGAATATTTAAAAAGTTATAATTTGCTTTTGTACTCACAAAAGCAAAATTTAAGTGTTTTAAGTAACCATAGTTACATTTAATTAAATCCTTAAATATACATTTTCCTACCACTAGTTTCTTTTTTTTTTTTTTTAGTATGTTTACACTTGTAAATAGTGTTGAAATGGCCCATTGGGAATGCTCTAAAGTTTTCAGTTCAGTTCAGTCACTCAGTTGCGTCCGACTCTGTGACCCCATGGGCTGCAGCAGGCCAAGCTTCCCTGCCCTTCACCATCTCCGGAGTTTGCTCAAACTCATATCCATTGAGTCGCTGATGCCATCCAACCATCTCATCCTCTGTCATCCTCTTCTCCTCCTTCCTTTAATCTTTCCCCGCATCAGAGCCTTTTCTAGTGAGTCAGTTCTTCACATCAGGAGGCGAAAGTAAAATTTTCACGTGATCTGTAATTTACTATGACAGCTTGTATTTATTTATGTGGCCACTAGATGGCAGACCTAACACTAAGCAGAATTTAGGCACAAAAAATAGATCAATTCCCCAAGTAACTGGAATAAAACAACAAAGTTTCTTTCAAGCCTAGTGTAGCCTTTCAGCCTAATCACACTCAATAGTTTTAAAGGGGACATGGTAATGGATGTGATCTAATTTTCTTTACAAACATGTAAGATTTTAACAGTTTATAAATCTATATTCTTTCTCATAACTATCTTTTAAATTAAGACTGATAAGCACTGTCATATTATTAATGAAAACATAGTTTCTCAGAGCATATGGCAAAGGTTATTTCTTTAGAGGACTACAAGGAGATAACTTTGAAGAATTTTGCTTGAGGTCTTCAGAATTTAATTATACTACAGTTTGAGATGATTCTGGGATAATTATTGATTCTGTACCTGATATATATTTTCAATGTATGCCCTATACCTTTATGTTTCCAAAAGTTCAATCTTTCTAGGAGACTGCAGAATCAATTAGAACTACAAAACCATCCCCTCCTCAGTCATACTGACCTCTCACTTTTGATTTTTTTCTCGCCCTTTGGATTCTGGAACTGAATTATCTTCATCTCTCTTCCTTCTATTTCATCTTTTGTGTTCATTGAAACCTTCCATCACCATCACTTAAATAGTCTCTTGATTTCTGAAATTGAGCACTGGGCTGCAGCTTATTTTCAGCTTTTTGAAAATAGGCCAGCAGTTTCTAAAGATCTAACAGGAATCTCTTGCAGAATTTAGAAGCTTGTGTATGTGTGTGCACACACTTTTCCAGCCAAGCAAAAATGGTAAAATGATACAAGATGATTCCCAGCTCTGGTTATCTAATTGGCAAGATAAAGTTGAAATAGCCATTAGATCAGAATCTTTAATATTCAGAACAGTTTTAAGCTGTGAAGGAAAATTTTATTTTGGTAAATGTTACTGGATCTAAGAGCCCCTAGGGTGGAAAAGAGTGTACGGCCAGCTCTCCTAATATCAACTCAGTCTCTTTATACAAATTAGAAGTTTGTATTCACACCATAGAATATCCTGACCACAGGTTATGCTTTCAATAATACAGGGTGAATTTAAAAGTGGCCTTTTAGTCTTAGAACCTTATAATGATGTGAACACAGAATGTGCTTATGTGTAAAATTTAGATTGCAAGAGTATTGTATTTTCTCTCTTTTATTACCAAAGCAATGTAAGTTCACTGCAAAAACAAAAACAAAAACAAAAACAAAAACAAAAAACAAAACACAAGCGACAAATAAAGAAAAAAAAAAAATCCCAAACCTAGAAATCCCCTTTGTGACCACCTCTATGAATACCTTTTCAGAGACTGACATTTTATTATTTGATTTTAGATTGAACGATTTACTTGAAGTAAGTCTCGATGGTGAGAATTCATGTACCCTTTACTGGTTTGGACTTCCCTGGTGGCTCAGACAGTAAAGCGTCTGCCTATAACGTGGGAGACCCAGGTTCAATCCCTGGGTTGGGAAGATCCCCTGGAGAAGGAAATGGCAACCCACTCCAGTGTTCTTGCCTGGAGAATCCCATGGATGGAGGAGCCTGGTGGGCTACAGTCCATGGGGTCGCAAAGAGTTGGACACGACTGAGCGACTTCACTCACTCACTCACCATCTTAAAAACTATAGTACAGTATCACAACCAGCATTTATATTGATATGGTTAATATACAAAATGTTAATTAACATCAACACAGAGATCCCTCCCGTTGCCCTTTTATAGCCACACAAACTTCACTCCCACGTCCACCTCCTCCTTAACTGGTGACAATCACTAATTCATTCTCTAGTTTTAAATTTTGCCATTGGAAGAAAGTTACATGAAAGCAATCCCACAGTATGTAAACTCTGATGATTGGCTTTTTTCACTAGCATCATTCTCTGGAGATTCATCAGCTCCTTTCATCCATCAGTAGTTCAACACAATTTTTGTTAAGAGAGATTCCATGGTATGGATATAATATAAGACAGTTTGCTTAACCAGTCACCCATTGAAATACTGGGTGTTTCCAGTTAGAGGCTGTTATAAATTAAACTGCTATAAACATTCATAAACAAACTGTGGAAAATTATTCAAGAGATGGGAATACCAGACCACCTTACCTGCCTCCTGAGAAATCTGTATGCAGGTAAAGAAACAACAGTTAAACCAGACATGGAACAATGGACTGGTTCCAAATTGGGAAAGGAGTATGTTAAGGCTGTATATTGTCAGCCTACTTATTTAATTTATATGCTGAGTACATCATGCAAAATGTTGGACTGGATAAAGTACAAGCTAAAATCAAGATTGCCAGGAGAAATATCAATAACCTTAGATATGCAGATGACACCACCCTTATGGCAGAAAGTGAAGAGGGACTAAAAAGCCTCTTGATGAAAGTGAAAGAGGAGAGTGAAAATGTTGGCTTAAAGCTCAACATTCAGAAAACTAAGATCATGGCATCTGGTCCCATCATTTCATGGAAAATAGATGGGGAAACAGTAGATACAGTGTCAGACTTTATTTTTGGGGGCTCCAAAATCACTGCAGATGGTGATTGCAGCCATGAAATTAAAAGACACTTACTCCTTGGAAGGAAAGTTATGACCAACCTAGATAGCATATTAAAAAGTAGAGATATTACTTTGCCAACAAAGGTCCGTCTAGTCAAGGCTATGGTTTTTCCAGAGGTTGTTTATGGATGTGAGAGTTGGACTGTGAAGAAAGCTGAGCACTGAAGAATTGATGCTTTTGAACTGTGGTGTTGGAGAAGACTCTTGAGAGTCCCTTGGACTGCAGGGAGATCCAACCGGTCCATTCTGAAGGAGATCAACCCTGGGATTTCTTTGGAAGGAATGATGCTAAAGCTGAAGCTCCAGTACTTTGGCCACCCCATGCGAAGTGTTGACTCATTGGAAAAGACCCTGATACTGGGCGGGATTGGGGGCAGGAGGAGAAGGGGATGACAGAGGATGAGATGGCTGGATGGTATCACCGACTTGATGCACATGAGTTTGAGTGAACTCTGGGAGGTGGTGATGGACAGAGAGGCCTGGCGTGCTGAGATTCATGGGGTCACAAAGAGTTGGACATGATTGAGTGACTGAACTGAACTGAGAATTATAAGTTACTGTCTCATGTCTCTTTTTTTCTCAGTTCTCTAAGTTCAGGAGTGACTTTTAAGTAAGAACACCTTTTTTTTCTTTTTCATAAGAAACTATTTGCAGTTTCTGAAGACTTCAGTGATTTAAAAACACTTCATATGCATAAGGTCAGAGCAAGGTTTACACAAGCTTCCATTTTTGTATTTAAATGATTGTCTTCAGAAGCTTTCTCCTTGTCTTCCCTTTCAGACCATTATTTCTTACACTGCTTTAAGCATCTCTTCTCTTCTTCCAATAGAATATTCACTGTTCACAAACACACCCACACAAACACAGACACAAACACACGCAGAGTTACTGAACTTGTCTTACAGCCAATTTCACAGCAGCAATGAAACACCTCTGCAGATTTCTTTATGATTATAATGATTATCACCAGGTAAGTTTTCTGAAGTTCAGAAAAAAAAGTTTGCATTTTATGATTAGTCTCCAGCTGATTGTGATGAAGAAATCATCTAATTAGAGAAGCTGAATGGAACTCCAAAGAATCCTTGAGCTCATCCCTTTGTTAGATAATTGTCAACAGAGATCATTTTGAAAACCTATTCTTACTTGGGGTCAGGATCATCACAGGTTTAACCCATAATAATTCTTTTGTTATGAGGCACTTTCATAAGCAGCTTCTGAAAAATGGCATAGTTTTAGTTCTTTAAACAGACATTGCTCATGAATCCTGAGTGTTACCATCAACTGAAGGCCAGCATCTTGGAGATAGGTCAGAGGGTGGCAGAGAGATTAGATAACTAATATACTGCCTCCCATGTAACTGGTCAGTTCAGAAGAATTTGGAGTTAACAAATCCTGTGCATTTACACCTTCCTTTCGTTGACGGTATGTGTCTCTAAGGCTTCTCTCCTTTGTTATATGTTTGACCCCAAAGCCACCATCTTTCTCTTTTATTGGAGGTTCTCACACTGCTGTCTACCACCTCTACCTACTCAGTGTCTGGTGATGACCCTCTCTGCTAAATGAATATCCTTACACTGCATTCAACTGCCTTAACTTGACCTTAATGTCCTTGGCACAGTCTTTTCTCTTCGTGTGAGTTGTTCATTTTAATCCTCATATTCTACACATTTCTCATGTTACTCTGTTTATTCTACTCCCTTAATTGTAGAGGAAAAGAATGCACACTCCTTGTATGATGTTATGGAAGATGCAGGTACGAGCAAGTTGTCTAACCTCTCAGCTGTGAAGTGTGTGTGTGTCTGTGTCTGTGTGTGTGTTGATTCTGTAGAGCTAGGATAACAGCTTTAGCTCTAATAAGGGTCACTGTGGGAGTGAAATAAGATAGCATCTAGCACATGGCACACAGTAAGCGCTCAGTAAACGTTAAATCCTTGACTTTATTTCTCGAGTTTTGAAACAATGGCATTTCAATAAATGCTTACATGTACTTTATTTGACTTAGTATTCTAGACCAAGTACTACCACTGCTTGTTTGCATAACTTTAGGTAAATAACCTAAATAAATTCACAGTTTGAATTTCTCATTCATTAAATGAGAATACAACAAAGTTCGTGGTTTCTTTAGGACTGCCTGAACATAGTACACATGAATGTACTTTTTAACCTTTAAAACACTGTTTAGGTTAAAATTATAAATATGTAATATGATTGCACTCATTGAATGCCTACTGTGTGCCATATGCAGAGCAAGTATTGTGTGTATATCAGCTTAAATCTTGATAATAACTTGTTCATTGTCATTTATACTGGAGAGACACACTCATTCAATCTTCTAGAATTTAATGAAGGAGTACTTTTAATATACAATGTCTCTATTTTATCAACAGTCTTTTATAATTCAGATACTCTGTCTTGAAAAAAGACGGTCAAATTGCCAAATCACCTGGCTGTCCATTGGAGCTTAAGTTTTTATCATCAATAAGTAATTCATAGGCAGATTAAAAATAAAAGCCTTGTACTTTATGTGCAAAAGATGAATATATTAACTTTTTAAAAACAGATTAAAAGAAAAAAAAAAAGATGAATGGGAATTATTTTCCAGTGTACTTGTAGGTAAATACACACTTCCTGTCCACCGCCCCCCACCCCGCCCCCCCTCACCGCCCCACCGGCCCCACACAAACAATTTCCCTTTTCTTTCTTTCCCCTACCCACTGGCAGCTACCATTCCATTTTCCACTTCTATAACTTTTACTATTTTAGGTATCTCATATAATTGGAATCATGCAATACTTATCTTTAGGTGAATAGCTTATTTTACTCAGTATAATGTCATTTGGGTTTATCCATATTGTTACAAATGATAGGATTTTCTTTCTTAAGGCTGAATAATATTCCATTATGTATATATGTCACATTTTCTTTATACATTCATCTTTTTTTTTAATTTTTATTTTTACTTTATTTTGCTTTACAATACTGTATTGGTTTTGCCATACATTGACATGAATCCACCATGGGTGTACATGTGTTCCCAAACATGAATCCCCCTCCCACCTCCCTCCCCATAACATCTTATCCTTTGATGGACAGATGGGTTATTTCTGTATCTTGGCTATTGTACATAATGATACAATGAACATCAGGTTGCAGACATCTATCTGAGATCCAGGTTTTAATTCTTTTGTTTATACACCCAGAAATGGGATTGCTGGGTCGTATGGCTGCTTTTTGTTTGACTATAAGCTCGATCCCTTCTGCTCATTCTCCGTCACCCTGAGTGTGAACTTCTGCTCTGTCCCTCGACTGTGCCAGTCGACGCTTCATGCTCTCTTTTAGAAAAGTACTCTTCAAGTGTGCTCTTTCCACTATGCTGTGAATTTTTGTTCGATAAATGCATTTATTTGTTCTCCTGTCAATGGTTGTTCTGCAGCAAGTTGTAATTCTGTAGTTCTCACAGGAGAAGATGAATGCATATCCTTCTACTCCACCATCTTGTGATCAGCATAAACAAGACCAGGAGCTGACTGTGGCTCGCATCACGAACTACTTACTGCAAAATTCAGGCTTACATTGAAGAAACTAGGGAAAGCCGATAGACCATTCAGGTATGACCGAAATCAAATCCCTTATGATTATACAGTAAAAGTGGCAAGTAGATTCAAGGGATTAGATCTGAAAGACTGAGTGCCTGAAGAAATATGAATGGAGGTTCATGACATTGTACAGGAGGCAGGGATCAAGATCATCCCCCAAGAAAAAGAAATGCAAAAAGGCAAAATTGTTGTCTGAGGAGGCCTTACAAATAGCAAGAAAAGAAGAGAAGCTAAAGGCAAAGGAGAAAAAAGAAGATATACCCATTTGAATGCAGAGTTCCAAAAAACAGCAAGGAGAGATAAGAAAGCCTTCCTCAGTGATCAGTGCAAACAAATAGAGGAAAACAATAGAATGGGAAAGACTAGCAATCTCTTCAAGGAAATTAGAAATATCAAGAGGAAATTTCATGCAAAGATGGGCAATAAAGGACAGAAATGATATAGACCTAACATAATCAGAAGATATTAGGGAAAGGTGGCAAGAATACACAGAAAAACTATACAAAAAAGATCTTCATGGTGCCAATAATCACAATGCTGTGATCACTCACCTAGTGCCAGACATCTTAGAATGTGAAGTCAAATGGGCCTTAGGAAGCATCACTACGAACAAAGCTAGTGGAGGTGATGAAATTAAGGCTGAGCTATTTCAAATCCTAAAAGATGATTCTGTGAGACTGCTGCACTCAATATGCCAACAAATTTGGAAAACTCAGCAGTGGCCACAGGACTGGAAAAGGTCAGTTTTCATTCCTATCTCAAATAAAGGAAATGCCAAATAATGTTTAAACTACCACACAACTACACTATTCTCACATGCTAGCAAAGAAATGCTCAAAATTCTCTAAGCCAGGCTTTAACAGTACATGAACCATGAACTTCCAGATGTTCAAGCTGGATTTAGAGAAGGCCGAGGAACCAGAGATCAAACTGCCAACATCTGCTAGATCATCAAAACAGCAGGAGAATTCCACAAAAACATCTACTTCTGGTTTATTGACTATGCCAAAGCCTTTGGCTGTGTGGATCACAATAAACTGTGGAAAATTCAAGAGATGGCAATACCAGACCACCTGACCTGTATCCTGAGAAGTCTTTATGCAGGTCAAGAAGCAACAGTTAGAACTGGACATGGAACAACAGATTGGTTCCAAATTGGGGAAAGAGTATGTCAAGGCTGTATACTGCCACCCTGCTTATTTAACTTAGGTACAAAGCACATCTTGAGAAATGCTGGGCTGGATGAAGCACAAGCTGGAATCAAGATTACTGGGAGAAATATCAGTAACCTCAGATATGCAGATGACACCACCCTTATGGCAGAAGCAAGAAAACTAAAGAGCCTCTTGATAAAAGCGACAGATGAGAGTGAAGAAGTTGGCTTAAAACAACATCCAGAAAGCTAAACTTATGGAATCTGGTCCCATCACTTCACGGCAAAGGGATAGGGAAACAGTGGAAACAGTGACAGACTTTATTTTCTTGGGCTCCCAAATCACTGTAGATGGTAACTGCAGCCATGAAATTAAAAGGCACCTGTTCCTTGGAAGAAAAGCTATGACCAACCTAGACAGCATGTAAAAAAGCAGAGGCATTACTTTGCCAACAAAGGTCCACGTTGTCAATGCTATGGTTTTTCCAGTAGTCGTGTGTGGATGTGAGAGTTGGAGTATAAGGAAAGCTGAATGAAATAGAATTGATAGTTTCAAGCTGTGGTGTTGGAGAAGACTCTTGAGAGCCCCTTGGACTGCAAGGAGCTCAAATCAGTCCATCCTAAAGGAAATCAGTCCTGAATATTCACTGGAGGACTGATAATGAAGCACCTGATGCTGAGAACCCACTCACTGGAAAAGACCCTGAAGCTGGAATGATTGACGGCTTGAGGAAAAGGGGATGACAGAGGATGAGATGGTTGGATGGCATCACTCACTTGATGGACTTAAGTTTGAGCAAGCTCCGAGATTTGGTGAAGGACAGGGCAGCCTGGCATGCTGCAGTCCATGGGGATGCAAAGAGTTGAATGCGACTGAGTGACTGAACTGAACTGATTTACTTATTTATATTTGGTGTGCTTGATCTTTGTTGCTGTGCATGGGCTTTCTTTAGTTTATGTGGGTTTCTCATTGCGGTGGCCTCTCCTGATACAGAGCACAAGCTCTAGGTGAACTGGCGGTGCACAGGCTTAGTTGTTTTGTGGCATGTGGGATCATCCTGGACCATAAACTGAACCCATGTTTCCTGCATTAGCAGGCATCTACCTGAATCACTATGGAAGTCCTTGAATTTTGTTATACAAAATTAGCCAATTCTTAAATGACTACATTGTAAAATTGGCCTAACTTTGCTGGAGAAGGTCCAATATTAATTCAGTTATTGCAGAGAGTATCTATGTTGGAGAAACTGCAATGACACTAAGAAGCCAAAAATATTTTAAACAGTGCTCTGTTACTCAGCTGGTATAGGATCAGTCTGCAATGCAGGAGACCCCAGTTCCATCCCTGGGTTGAGAAGATCCACTGGAGAAAGGATGGCTACCCACTCCAGTATTCTTGGGCTTCCCTAGTGGATCACCTGGTAAAGAATCCACCTGCAGTGTGGGAGACCTGGGTTTGATCCCTCGGTTGGGAAGAACCCCTGTAGAAGGGAATGACTACCCACTCTAGTATTCTGGTCTGGACAATTCCACGGACTGTATAGTCCATGGGATCGCAAAGAGTGGGACATGACTGAGCAACTTTCACTTACTTTCAAAGAGCTCAAAGTTCAATGGCAATTTCATGGTATCCTATAATAAAGATCTGTAAAAAAGTACATGATCCACACTATATATGTATCAGCCATGCATGCTTTCATTCCACACTTAGCTTGTATTCATTGCCTGTTTATTCTCTGCCATGCTCTCTGTAGGGTTTCCCAGGTATCTCAGGGGTAAAGAATCTGCCTAACAATACAGGAGACTCCACTTCAATCCCTGGGTCAGAAGATCCCCTGGGAAAGGAAATGGCAACCCATTCCAGTATTCTTGCCTGGGAAATACCATGGACAGAGAGAGGAGCCTGGTGGGCTAGAGTCAACAGGGTCGCAAAGAGACAGACAGGACTAAACACATATTCCCACATTCTCTCAATAAGAGGTTTCAGAGTTCTCACATATACAAAGTCTCTAATTCCAGCTACTCCCACTCCCTTTCTTCTACTTTTATACCCAAAGCAATCCCATTATGAGCCCTAATAGCCTTCCTTTTTCACATCAAAATTTCTCTATTTCATTATCAATTCCCTCTTTCCCCTTCCCTGTCTCCATTTTCCCTTTTCCTCTCTACTCTCCCATTTGTGGTGGGTGGGGGGGAGTATATATCTTGTTTTATTTGCTGCTAATTTAAACTTCATATGTTCTCAACACGTCACTCCTTCCTACCGTATAATTGATCAATCCAACATTTCCCATCTTTTTAGCATCTCTAATCAATAGTTTCTCATTGACTCCAGCTCATTTATTTACCAAAACCTTATCTACTTGTGACCCTGATAATAAAATATTCCCTTACCTCTGGCAATGAGGGCTTAATTTATCTAAAACAAATCTCCTGTAACCTGGCTTCCTGTGAAACTTCAGTGGCTACAGTCCATTGTGAAGAGAGTTGTTTCTCATAACCACAAGTCTCATCCTCAGCCTCTCTTCTATCATAGCAGGAGACTCATGCTCTCTCAACTGTGAGCAGTAATGTAGTGAAAATGCTGCCAGTTAGCCATGCTTTAGAGCTGCAGACAGGCTTTTACCTTGCCCAAGGGAGAGGTTGGTGAACCTTCCAACCATCAAAAATTCTGAAGGTTCTGATGTTTTATCATACGTGTAGGCTAGCAGTGTGGTTACCACAATTTCATGGGTGCTAGGAAATGACATGAGAAGGCTAGGTCAGATGCAAGGGCTGTTTTTGTTTTGTTTTGTGTTTTACTTATAGCAATAGTAGCAGCCAAAATATCAGCAATTTCTCACCCTGTACCCAGGTTTCATTGCTTGCAGTGGAACATAAAGAGGGCTAGACAAAGTCTGCACATTTAATAAGTCAGGCTACATAAGAGAAACCCTGAGCTTAGGAAAACTGAATCTTTTATAATGAAAGATTAGCATGCACATGCTTTCCTCAAGAGGAAGATATCATGCTTATTATAATGAGCAGTAAACAGGCCTGCTTTTTGTTTCAGAATGAGACACTGTTTTCTAAGGCTGTGAGCAAAATGCTCTTTGCTCTAAAGGGACACTATCTCTGTCTCACAAGGCAGTTAGATATACAGACATCCTTGAAAAGTTAGTCTGGAACAAAGGGCAATCAGTACCTCACTAGCAAGATGTGCAGAAATGTGGGTGATCCATGGAGAACTGTCCCCTAATACCAAGCGCAAATGCCGATCCTCCAACATAGGGCTGGGTTCTACTCTGTCTTGTCACTATTGCATTCTTCCTGGTGCTCCCCTAATTGTACTACTTAAAATCACCATAGTCTAAGACTCAGACTCCTTTGCAGCAATTCCAGATCTCAGTGAAGCCCTA
The DNA here is from genome assembly GCF_001704415.2 of Capra hircus. Taxonomy (NCBI): domain Eukaryota; kingdom Metazoa; phylum Chordata; class Mammalia; order Artiodactyla; family Bovidae; genus Capra; species Capra hircus. The sequence continues at coordinate 23,010,362 of NC_030835.1, forward strand.
GAAGGCAGTGGGTAACAGGGGTTCTACAGATCAGCAAGTTGTTTTATTTCTGTGAATTCTTCCTGGTGAATGTTGCCCAATCAGATCTCCATGTGTATATTCCTTGGTGGTTTTTCATTCTTAGCATGGTAGGTAAACAGATGTATGAACCTTGTAATTGCATCTTCTTAGCTATCAAAATTTTCAAATATTATAGTCATATTTAGAAAAGAAATAATTGAATCAATAAATGTTTATTAAACACCCTCAATACAGTATACTAACACATATATATGGAATTTAGAAAGATGGCAATGATGACCCTGTATATAAGACAGCAAAAAAGACACAGATGTGTATAGCAGACTTTTGGACTCAGAGGGAGAGGGAGAGGGTGGGATGATTTGGGAGAATGGCATTGAAACATGTATACTATCATGTAAAAATCAAATCACCAGTCTATGTCTGATGCAGGATACAGCATGCTTGGGGCTGGTGCACAGGGATGACCCAGAGGGATGCTATGGGGAGGGAGGTGGGAGAGGGGTTCATGTTTGGGAACGCATGTACACCCGTGGTGGATTCATGTCAATGTATGGCAAAACAAATACAGCATTATAAAGTAAAATAAAATAAAAATAAAAAAGTTAAAAAAAAACAAAAACACCCTCAATATATGTGTCAGGCACAATTACTAGGGGGAAAAAAAAAACTCATCATAATATTTCCATTCTAGGTGAGATACCATTTCTTTTCTTTTTAATTTTTTACTTTATTTTTTAAATTTTAAATTTATATTGGAGTACAGTTGATTAACAATGGTGTGATAGTTTCAAGTGGACAGCAAAGGAACTCAGCCATATACATACAGGTATATGTTCTCCCCAAACTCCCTTCATCCAGGCTGCCAGATAACACTGAGCATAGTTCCCTGTACAGAAGAAGCTTGCTGGTTATCTATTTTAAATGCAGCGATGTGTACATGACCTTTCCAAACTCTCTTACTGTCCCTCCACCTCACCTTTCCCCTCTGGCAACCATAAATTTGTTCTCTAAGTCTGTGAGTCTGTTTCTGCTTTGTAAATAAGTTCATTTGTATTATTTCTTTTTAAATTTCCACATATAATGGATGTCATACAACATTTCTCCTTCTCTGTCTGACTTACTTCACTCAGTATGACAATCTCTGGGTCCATCCATGTTGCTGCAAATGGCATTATTTCATTCTTTTAAATGGCTGAGTAATATTTCATTTATACATTTACCACATTTTCTGTGGGCTTCCCAAGTGGTGCTAATGGTAAAGAACCTGCCTGCCAAAACAGGAGACTTAAGAGCCACAGGTTTGATCCCTGAATCTGGAAGATCCCCTGGAGGAGGGCATGGCAACCTACTCCAGTATTCTTGCCTGGAGAATCCCATGGACATAGGAACCTGGCAGGCGGTCATCCTTGGGGTCGCAAAGAGTCAGACATGACTGAAGCAACTCAGCACGCATGCACACACCACATATTCTGTATCCATTCCTCTGTCGATGGACATGTAGACTGCTTCATTGTCTTGGCTATTGTAAACAGTGCTCAATGAATATTGGGGTGCATGTATCCATTGGGACCATATTCTTCTCTGGTGTACGCTTAGGAGTGGGATTGCAAGGTCATAAGTTAGCTCTGTTTTTAGTTTTATAAGGAACTCCCATACTGTTCTCCATAGGGGCTACACCAATATCCATACCACCAACAGTGTAGAAGGGGTCCCTTCTCTCCACATTCTCTCCAGCATTTATTGTTTCTTGATTTTTTTTTATGATAGCCATTTTAACTACTGTGAGTTGATACCTCATTGCAGTTTTAATTTGCATTTCTCTAATAATTAGTGACATTGAACATCTTTTCATGTGTCTGTGGGCCATCTGTATGTCTTCTTTGGAGAAATGTCTGTTTAGGTCTTTTGCCCATTTTTTGATTGGATTGTTTATTTTGCTGATGTTAAACTTCATGTGCTATTTGTAAATTTTGGAGACTAATCTCTCATCTGTCACATCATTTACAAATATTTTCTCCCAATCTATGGGTTGTCTTTTCATTTTGTTTATTTTTCCCTTTGTTATGCAAAAACTTTCAGTGAAAACAGGTCCCATTTGTTTATTTTTTAAATTTCTATTATTCTGGAAATAATTGAAATGAATGATTGAAAATATGTTGTTGTGATTAATATTAGAGAATGTTCTTCCTGTGTTTTCCTTTAGGAGTTTTATAGTTTCCTATCTCATATTCAGATCTTTAATCCATTTTAAGCTTATTTTTGTGTACAGTATTAAAGAATAATATAATTTATTTATTTTTAATGTGTAGCTGTCCAGTTTTCCCAGCACCATTTGCTGAAGAGAAAAAAAATCTCATCATAAAATTTCCATTCTATAGTGGCCGTACTAGTTCACATTCCCACCAACAGTGTAAGAGGGTTCCCTTTTCTCCATACCCTCTCCAGCATTTATTGTTTGTAGACTTCTGGATCACAGCCATTCTGACTGGCATAAAATGGTACCTCACTGTGGTTTTGATTTGCATTTCTCTGATAATGAGTGATGTTGAGCATCTTTTCATGTGTTTTTTAGCCATCTGTATGTCTTCTTTGGAGAAATGTGTATTTAGTTCTTTGGCCCATTTTTTGATTGGGTCATTTATTTTTCTGGAATTGAGCTGCGTAAGTTGCTTGTATATTTTTGAGATTAGTTGTTTGTCAGTTGCTTCATTTGCTATTATTTTCTCCCATTCTGAAGGCTATCTTTTCACCTTGCTTATAGTTTCCTTTGTTGTACAGAAGCTTTTAAGTTTAATTAGGTCCCATTTGTTTATTTTTGCTTTTATTTCCAATATTATGGGAGGTGGGTCATAGAGGATCCTACTGTGATTTATGTTGGAGAGTGTTTTGCTTATGTTCTCCTCTAGGAGTTTTAGTTTCTGGTCATATGTTTAGATCTTTAATCCATTTTGAGTTTATTTTTGTGTATGGTTTTAGAAAGTGTTCTAGTTTCATTCTTTTACAAGTGGTTGGTTCCTTAAAAAACTGGAAGTAAAACTGCCTTATGACCCAGCAATCCCACTACTTGGCATACACACCGAGGAAACCAGAACTGAAAGAGACACATGTACCCCAGTGTTCATTGCAGCACTGTTTATAATAGCCAGGACATGGAAGCAAACTAGATGTCCATCAGTAGATGAATGGATAAGAAAGCTGTGGTACATATACACAATGGAGTATTACTCAGCCATTAAAAAGAATACATTTGAATCATTCTAATGAGGTGGATGAAACTGAAACCTATTATACAGAGTGAAGTAAGCCAGAAAGAAAAACACCAGTACAGTATACTAACACATATATATGGAATTTAGAAAGATGGTAATGATAACCCTGTATGCAAGACAGCAAAAGAGACACAGATGCATATAGAACAGTCTTTTGGACTCTGTGGGAGAGGGTGAGGGTGCGATGATTTGGGAGAATGACATTGAAACATGTATAATATCATATATGAAACAAATCGCCAGTCCAGGTTCGATGCATGATACTGGATGCTTGGGGCTGGTGCACTGGGACGACCCAGAGGGATGGTACAGGAGGGAGTAGGGAGGGGGGTTCAGGATGGGGAACACGTGTATACCTGTGGCGGATTCATGTTGATGTATGGCAAAACCAATACAATATTGTAAAGTGATTAACCTCCAATTAAAATATATAAATTTATATTAAAAAATTTCCATTCTAGGTGAGATATAAATTCTTACCTGTAAAATTAAAAATGACTCTTAATAATAAACAGTGCTGGTATAGACATACTGAAATGAACAGTCTTACAAATTGCTTTTGAATTGTAATTGCTACAGATCTTCTGTAGAACAATTTACCAATATATTGCAAGGGTTTTAAAAAATTAAAATAAGTTTTATAATTTACCACATTGTATTTAATAATCAAAAGTCACAAGTTATATGGCTAATATATTTAGGGAGAGTAAATGAAGGTTGATACAACCAGGAAATAAGCTTTTGTCCAATAACTATGCTTATTAAGAATATTTAAAGTGATGCAAACATATTAAAGACCCAATGAAAAAGTATATATTCTAAAGGTACATATATTTCAAATTTTCCCTAATGTAAAAATCTATAATAATATTGCAAGGAAATATGCTGAAATACTAATAGTAGCTCTGAGTAGAAGTATGTTATACTTTATATTTTACTATTTCTTACATTTCTCCAAAATATCTCTGTATAGTTTAATATAATGAATTACAACCTGGACTCTGGGATAGTATTCCTTTGGGCTAAAATGTTGCTTCTAAGCCCACTCCACTATTTTTTGCATGGGAAATTGCATGCACAGAAAAGCCTGAAGGAGTACAATCCATAAGGTCACAAAAGAGTTGGACAAAACTTAACGACTAAACACCTTTTGCTAGCTGTGTGACTTTGGCAAGCTATGTAACCTGCTTAAACCCCAGTTTATTTATCTAAACATTGAATATCAAAACAACACATCACAGGCTGTAGTGAAAATTGAATAAAATACTTAGTAGAGTGCCTGATACAGAGTAAAAGAAGCCATATTTTATTGTGGATAGAAGCATAGATTCTGGAGTCAGAGTCTTGAACTTTCGATCCTGGCATTCTTTGCTTACTAGCTGAGCAAGTTATTAAGTTATCTCTACCTCAGTTTCATTTCCTTATATATTCAACTCTTATAAGAGTACTCAAAACATAGCAGTTGCCCAATTAATAGTAGTACATGAATTATAGTTGAGTAGTAATTATAATTATTGTAATTATAGTATATTTTATATTATATACTTGTTATATATAAGTAATATATGTTATATAATACTATAGTATATTATAAATACTGTAATATATATTATATGCTCATATTGTATAATTAGTATAAATAATAATTCAGTGCATGAATTAATAATATTTGTGATTGTGTTATTATTTAAACATTAACTTTAATACAGGTACCCAACATTTCCAAATTTCTAAACCACTCTATTACACCTGTTCCCTTAACATCCCTGAAAAACTCTTGGAGGTCATTCAATATTTGTCACCACATTATATCTATCATTTGAATCTGTGTTGTGACATTGAATCCTTGAACGTGTGACATTCATAGCCATCTATTTCTCCATTGAACTCTTATCAATAGGTTTTGATATCTATGTTATTTCTTGGTTTTCTGCTAAATATTTCATAATCTACTGTTTCTGTTTCTGTCCCCTATTTTTCCTGAACACATACATAGATGTTCCCCCATGATTCTACAATTAAGTTATCATGTTGAATTTGAAATTAGTAATATCTTTATTCATTTAATTGTCTTTGTGCTCAGTCATGTCTGACTCTATGTGACTCCATCAACTGTAGCCCACCAGGCTCCTCTGTCCATAGGATTCTCCAGGCAAGAATACTGGCGTGGGTTGCTATTTCCTCCTCCAGGGATCTTCCTGATGTAAGGTCAAACCTGGATCTCCTGCATTGCAGATGGATTCTTTACCCCTGAGCCAACCAGGTTTTGACCTCTTCCCTATTCCTTGTTGCTTTAACTTACATATTCATAGTGACTTACACTGTCTTTTCATATGATCATTTGCCCATCCATATGTCTTATTTCCTGAGCTGTCTCTGTAGAGCTTTTGCTCGTTTATTACAAAGGTTGTTTGTTTTTTATAGTTGAATAATGCAAGAGATGTAAAAGATGTGGATTCGATCCCTCGTTCGAGAAAATTCCCTGGGGAAGGGCATGGCAACTCACTCCAGTATTCTTGCCTGGAGAATCCCATGAATAGAGGAGTCTGGTAGACTACAGTCCATGGGATCACAAAGAGTCAGACATGATTGATGTGACTTAGCACACCACAGCACATTGTGTCCTTTATATATTCTAGATACAAAACTTTTATCAACTACATGTACATGAACATTAATAGAAATAGGACTGAGCAAAACTCAAAGTATTAAACTTGACCCAAATATCCATTAAGCAGTACAAGTGATATATTGTAGTTTATTCACATAGCAAAATACTCGATAACAGTTCAAATTAATAAACTAAACTTGTAGGGAGCAACATTAATAAATCTCAGAAACTTAATGTTAAGTGTAAAAACAAGTCTTTAAATGATATATGCAGTTTGAATCCTGTTATATAAAGTTCTACCCTGTGGGATAGTTTGAGTTTTGTTGAACCAGGTAGGAGAAATTAGCGTTTCATATGGAGAGAAAGGATGGGTGCATGCTCAGTCATTTCTGACTGTTTGAGGCTCCAGGGACTGTAGTCTGCCAGGCTCCTCTGTCCATATAATTTTCCCAGCAAGAGTATTGGAGTGGGTTGCCGTTTCCTCCTCCAGAAGATCTTCCCGACCCAGACATTGAACACCCATCTCCTGTGGTTCCTGCACTGGCAGGCAGATTCTTTATCACTGAGCCACCTGGAAAGCTCTATTCATTTAGTAAAGCCCTTCTAATTTGAGATGCATCTGAAGTGATGTTATGCCTTTTCATAAAATTTCTCTTATTTCTTTTAAACCAGAAGTGACTGCCCTGTCACTACCTCTGAATTTCTAGTCTTTTGTGTATTCTCTCTTCAGACCCATATCGTAGATTACATTGGTTATGTGTAAGTTTTTACTCGTCTTTAAAAAGTGCATTATCTTAGGGCTGAGATTTTTTTCTTATACATCTTTGTATACCTGAAGATAACTATTATACTGTCTCCTCTAAATTAGGTATCAAATTTTTGTTGTTGTTGTTTACTCTTTGTTTACATCTCTTTGTTTTGATAAGTCATCTGATTAAATAATGAAGTCCTCTACTAACTCAGAGTTTAAATATGCATATGAGGACAATCAGATTGCACAGAAAGCTCCAGAGTAGGTCCAACTCTTGACACAGGTGACCCTTTCCTTCCCCTTGACTTGGTGTGAATTTTGCTGAAGTTGCTGGCTTGATTAAATGTGTTTTTCTTTCTTTCTTTTTTATTCAAACTTTAAATTTTTTATTTTGTATTGGGTTATAGCTCTTAACAATATGGTGGTAGTTTCAGGTGAACAGCAAAGGGACTCAGCCACACATATACACGTATCCATTCTACCCTAAACTCCCCTCCCATCCGGGCTGCCACTTAACATTGAGCAGAGTTACCTGTGCTTTACAGTGGGTCCTTGTCGGTTATTCTTTTTAAATATAGCAGTGTGTCCATGTCGATCGCAAACTCCCCAACTATTCCTTCCCCAGGCAACCATAAGTTCATTTTCTAAGTCTATGAGTCTCTTTCTGTTTTGTAAGTGCCTTTGTAACATTTCTTTTGAGATTCTACATATAAGGAATGTCTTATGATATTTCTCATTCTCTGTCTGACTTACTTCACTCAGTGTGACATTCTCTAGGTCCATCCATGCTGCTTCAAATGACATTATTTCATTGTTTTTAGTGGCTGAGCAATATTCCATTGCATATATTACCACGTCTTCTTTATCCACTTCTGTTGATGGACATTTAGGTTGCTTCTGTGTTTTGGCTATTATAAACAGCACTGCAATGAATATTGGGGTGCATGTATCCTTCTGGGTCATGTTACTTTTCCAGATATATGCCTAGGAGTGGGATTTCAGGGTTATATGGTAGCTCAATTTTAGTTTTTTAAAGGACCTCCATGCTGGTTTCTCCATAGTGGCTGGACCAAGTTACATTTCCAACAGTGTTTAAAGGTTCCCTTCTTTCCACACCCTCTCCAGCATTTATTGTTTGTGGATATTTTGAAGACAGCCATTCTGGCTGATGTGAAGTAATACCACATTATAATTTTGACTTGCATTTCTCTAATAACTGGTGACGTTGAGCATTTTACCCTGTGTCTATATGCCATCTCTATGTCCTCTTTTGAGAAATGTCTATTCAGGTCTTCTGCCCATTTTTTGAGTGGATTGTTTGTTTTGATGATGTTAGGTGTCATAAGCTGTTTGTAAATTTTGGAGAATAATCCTTTACTGGTCACATTATTTGCAAATGTTATTTCCCAATCTTTGGGTTGTCTTTTGTTTATTGTTTCCTTTGCTGAAATGATTTTTCTTTCCCAGAGAAATGTCATTGATTTAGCATATATATATAATGAATTAAAAATTAAAATTATTGAATTTTTCTCTTAAAATTGGTCATCAATATCAAAATATCATAAAACATAAAAAATGTCTAGGTAAAATATTCAAGACAAAAAGTATATTTAATATCCATACATATATGTATGAATGTTTGAATAAAGAAAAAATAAGATTGTTAATACAAAATTTAGGATAAACAACTATTTGGCATAATGTAAAACATGTGCAACTACTCATACTCTAAACGTGTCAGAATTGACAGTAAAAGAATTAATTGAGCCAAATACTAATTTAGGTTTTGGAGTTATAAGTTTACGGCAGAAAAACAAAGATTTTGCTGAACTCATGGAGTGATTATTGCATAAATGTGTACTCTGTACCAAATATAGGGATTCCAACTCAATTTTTAATCATTTCTTTCACAATTATGATAAAGGACAATTGTGTGCTTTGCTGCTTTTCCCTGTTTGGTCATATCTTTTAACTTTCAGGAAGCATGTAACATTAATCATATAAATTAGCTCTCCCTCTCAGAAGAGATGCATATAATTCAGACCAGTCAAGGATAAGCAAATTCTCCTCCTTTGTGGAGAGAAGTGCAAACACTGCCAATATATTTTATTATTAAGGGAGCTTTCTACTCTTTGACACCTGATTGTGTTCCTAATTTCATTAGTGGGATTCATATGAAATATTAGAGCATGATATAGATATTGACTTTGATAATAGAAGTTAGTTCTCTAATGTGAAAATGTTTCCAGCTACCAAACAGGATACATTATATATTTTTCATTTTTATGTTCCCTCATGATTTCATGCTTTAATTATATTAAGTATGTAATTATATTTTCATTATATGCAGGGCCTGCCATTCTCCATCACACCACCTGCAAAATCATGTCTCCACGATTCAGCTAATTCAATCATTTGAGACTGTAATAAACTAGCTTTCTTCTGTGATAAGCCAGCCCAACCCTAGTGAGCCTAACAAAAGGACAATTTTTCTAGAAGCATTTCTAACAGGATACCATAAAGAGCTGAAAGCCTTGGAAAACGAAGATTTAATTTATGTGAAAATTGAAGAACATTCCATGCAAAAGGGACCACAAGTGCTAATATTCTGAGGTTGGCAAGGGTTTAGTTTGTACGATACTAGAAAAAGTTCAGTGCACAATAGAGTATAACAGGTAATGAGCATAGAGTGGGGATGAAGTTGAAAAATATGCCAGAACATGTGTTTTATGTTTAAATAAGTGGATAGAGTAAATGAATGGATGGATAGATGAGGCAGTCGCCTGCCAGAAGTAGTGGTCCCCTGCCTACAGCTATGGATCTCACTGTTTTTCAAAATGTACTTTGACAATATGGCATGAGGAGTCTTCACAATGTGACCAAATCACTAGATTCTGGTAAAGCTGAAAGCTTGCAGTTATATGTTTTCCATCAAAAATAAAATCCCAAGGAACTCTTATTGTCATATGAGACCCATGACCAGCCTTAAGCAAAGTGAAGATGGCATTCATTGGAATGACCTTCTCAGACCTCCACCAGCAAGGAGGGGGATTGACCAAGGCTTCCAGCTGCTGTGCTCTGCTGCTTCACTGCTAAGACTATGTCTGGGTACCCTATGGGCTGTGCCTGGCCAATGCCTGACACAGGCATTGTGTCTGAGATTCTAAGGCAGGAGCATTCCTGGAGACACTGGATACCTCTGATGACTAATTCTGGCTTGAAGACTCTCCAGTGGCCTTGCCTTCCTTCCTTAAAATGCACATAAGTCTGGAAAATTTTCACTTCCTTTCTTCCTTGACCACTTCACCCAGAGTCATACTTTGATTGGTCTCATGACTCTCTCAGCCTTTTCCAGCTTCCTCCTATTTTTCTCTCACAGACGTTTCTCTTATAAATCCTTGCACATTTAATCTCATTTAAGTGTCTGATTCTCAGAGGACCCAGACTCACAAAGTGGTAAGGTAAAGTAGGTCAATTTGCTTTTGACACCTCAGTTCTCCTGTCTTGCCAAGACTTAAACTAAATTAATGTCATAAACATTCTTATTCATAACACAATTAGTCAATTAAATTTCCTATATAAAAATTTTTTAAAAGCTATTCTTTCACATTTGATGGTCGTTTAAACCACAGTGACCTCTAGGGCAGATGCAAAGACACTTCACAGTCCCATAGGAAGCTTAATTTGGCTGTCACGTTTGTAAACTATTCTATTTCTCTAACTAGGTTCTTATAGAATTTCTATTATGAATCTTAAAATTCAGATACGTAATTTTATCTATAATTGTTGACTTCTTTAGTAATTTGAAATATAGAACAGTTTTTTCTTTTTTCTTAACCTCATCTTCAGAATAATAATATTGGAAGGATGGTGATATATTTCACTTAAAAAATAGAAACTTTGTCAGATTTAATCTGTATTTTCTTTTGCATATGACGCAGAGTTTTATGTCTCTTTCTCTAGATTCATAGTACGTTTTTTTCTAACAGACATGTGACCACCTTGTGTATGCCAAAATGTATTACATTTTTATAAGCAAATTGCTTTTTATCAGATCTAAACTCCTTTGCCTGCCTTTGAAGTTTGTTTTTTTTTTTTTTTGAAGTGAAGCTACCCTTCTTTTTTTCATAGCCTCTTAACTTCTATTGTGCTTCTGAATGTCCTCTCAGATTCTTTTCCTCTGTTCCCATCAGCACAAGCTCCATATCCAACATTTTGGGGAGTGCCCATTTTGTTGTGGAGTTGCAAAGTCATGTCTGACTGCTTGGTAACCCATGGACTAGAGCACCACAGTTTCCTCTCTCCTCCACTATCTCCCTAAGTTTGATCAAATTCATGTACGTTGAGTTAGTGATGCTGTCTAATCATCTCATCCGCTGTTGCCCGATTCTCCTTTTGCCTTCAATCTTTCCCAGCATCATGGTTTTTGCCAATGAGTCAGTTCTTTCATATCAGGTAGCCAAAGTATTGGAGTTTCAGCTTCAGCATCAGTCCTTCCAATGAATAGTAGGGTTGATTTCCTTTAGGAGTGACTGATTTGATCTCCTTACTGTCCAAGGGCCTCTCAAGAGTTTCCTCCAGTATCACAGTTTGAAAGCATCAATTCTTTGACACTCAGCCAACTCACAACCATACATGACTACTGGAAAAACCATAGCATTGACTAGACGGACCTTTGTTGGCAAAGTGATACCACTGCTTTTTAATACATTCTCTAGGTTTGTCATAGCATTTCCTCCAAGGAGCACATGTCTTTTAATTTCATGGCTGCAATCACCATCTGCAGTGATTTTGGAGCCCAAGAAAATAAAGTCTGTCACTGTTGCCATTGTTTCCCCATCTCTTTGCCTTGAAGTGATGGGACCAGGTGCCATGATCTTAGTTTCTTTGAATGTTGAGTTCTAAGCCAGCCTTTTCACTTTGATCAGGAAGCTCTTTAGTTCCTCTTTGCTTTCTGCCTTAAGGGTGGTGTTATCTGCATATCTGTGGTTGTTATTTCTCCTGGCAACCTTGATTGTAATGAAGTTTGTGATTCATCCAGCCTGGCATTTTGAATGATATATTCTGCATATGTTAAATAAGCAGGATGACAGTATACAGTCCTGTCATACTCCTGTCCCAGTTTTGAACCAGTCTGTTGTTCTGTGTCTGACTCTACTTATTGCTTCTTGACCCACATACAGGTTTCTCAGGAGAAAGGTAAGGTGGTCTGATACTCTCATCTCTTTAAGAATTTTCCACAGTTTGTTGTGATCCACAGAGTCAGTATTTAGCATAGTCAATGAAGCTGAAGTAGATGTTTTCTGGAATTCCTTTGCTTTCTCTATGATCCAGTGAATGTTGGCAATTTGATCTCTGGTTCCTCTGGCTTTTCTGAGCTCAGCTTTTACATCTGGAATTGATCAGCTCATGTATTGCTAAAGCCTACTTTGAAATATTTTGAGTATAACCTTACTAGCATGTGAAATCGGAGAAGGCAATGGCACCCCACTCCAGTACTCTTGCCTGGAAAATCCTGTGGATGGAGGAGCCTGGTAGGCTGCAGTCCATGGGGTTGCTAAGAGTCTGACACGACTGAGCAACTTCACTTTCACTTTTCACTTCTATGCATTGGAGAAGGAAATGGCAACCCACTCCAGTATTCTTGCCTGGAGAATCCCAGGGACGGGGGAGCCTGGTGGGCTGCCGTCTCTGGGGTCGCACAGAGTCGGACACAACTGAAGCGACTTAGCAGCACAGCAGCACCAGCAGCAGCATGTGAAATGAGTGCAATTGCCCAGAAATTTGAACATTCTTTGGCATTGCCTCTCTATGGCATTAAAATGAAAACTGACCATTTCCAATCCTGTGGCCACTGCTGCATTTTCCAAATTTGCTGGCATATTAAATGCAGTACTGTAACAGCATCATCTTTTAGGATTTGAAATGTCTCATCTTGAATTCCATCACCTCTACTAGCTTTGCTCAGAGTAATGATTCCTAAGGCTCACTTGACTTCACACTCCAAGATATCTGGCTCTAGGTGAATGACCATACCATCGTGGTTATCTGGGTCATTAAGACCTTTTTTGTATAGTTCTTCTGTGTTTTCTTGCCACCTCTTCTTTATCTCTTCTGCTTCTCTTAGGTCCTTTCCATTTCTGCCCTTTGTCATGTCCATCCTTGCCTGAAATGTTCCCTTGATATCTCCAATTTTCTTGGAGAGATCTCTTTCCCATTCTGTTGTTTTCCTCTATTTCTTTGAATTGTTCATTTTAAAAAGCCTTATCTCTCCTTGCTATTCTCTGGAACTCTGCATGTTGTTAGGCATTCCTTTCCCTTTCTCCCTTGCCTTTCACTCCCCTTCTTTTCTCAGCTCTTTATAAAGCCTCCGACAACCATTTGGCCTTCTTCATTTCCTTTTCTTTGGGATGGTTTTAGTCACTCCCTCCTATAGAATGTCATGAACTTCCATCCATATTTGTTCCAGCACTCTGTCTACCAAATCTAATCCCTTGAATCTATTTGACAACTCCGTTATATTCATAAGGGATTTGTTTATGTCACACCTGAATGGCCTAGTGTTTTTCCCTACTTTCTTCAATTTAAGCCTGAATTTTGCATTAAGGAGTTCATAATCTGAGCCACAGTCAGCTCCAGGTCTTGTTTTTACTGACTGTATAGAACTTCTCCATCTTCAGCTGCAAAGAATATAATCAATCTGGTTTCAGTACTGATCATCTGGTGAGGTCCATGTATAGAGTCATCCCTTGTGTTGTTGGAAGAGGGTGTTTGCTATGACTAGCATATTCTCTTGACAAAACTCTGTTAGTCTTTGCCTTGCTTCATTTTATACCCCAAACTGATCTGTTATTTAGGTACCTCTTACCTTCCTACTTTTGCATTTCAATCCCCTGTGATAAGAAGGACATCTTTCTTTTGGTGTTAGTTCTACAAGGTGTTTTAGGTCTTCACTAAACTTCAGCTTCTTCAGCATCAGCAGTTGGGGCATAGACTTGAATTATTGTGATGCTGAGTGATTTGTTTTGGAAATAAACCAGGATCTTTCTGTCATTTCTGAGACTGCATGCAAGTATTACATTTTGGACTCTTTTGTTGGCTATGAGGGCTACTCCATTTCCTGTTAGGAATTGTGCTAGATGTAATAGTACTAGATGTAATAGTCATCTGAATTAAAGTTGCCCATTCCTGCCCATTTTATTTCACTGATTCCTAAGATGTTGATGTTCACTCTTGCCATTTCTTGCTTGACCATGTCCATTTACCTTGTTTCATGAACCTAACATTCCAGGTTGCTATGCAGTATTGTTGTATTACCTTTCTACTTTTGCATTTCAATCCCCTGTGATAAGAAGGACATCTTTCTTTTGGTGTTTCTTTGGACATCTTTCTTTTGGTTACAGCATCAGACTTTAATTTCACCAGCAGATATATCCACAACTGAGCATCATTTTCTCTTTGACCCAACCAAACCCACTGGCTTCATTCTTTCCTTAGCTATTAGTAATTGCCGTCTGCTGTTCTCAGTGGTATACTGGACACCTTCCGATCTGGGAACCTCTGCTGGTGTCATCTTTTTGCCTTTCAGTGGACTTGTTTTACCAGAATTCTCCACTATGACCTGTCTGTCTTCAGTGGCCCTACAGGGCATGACTCATAGCTTCACTGATGCGGGAGACCCAGGTTCGATTCCTGGGTCGGGAAGATCCCCTGGAAAAGGAAATGGCAATCCATTCCAGCACTCTTGCCTGGAAAATCCCATGGACGGAGGAGCCTGGTAGGCTACAGTCCATGGGGTTGCAAAAAGTCGGACATGATTGAGCTACTTCACTTTCACTTTCAACATAACAAGGTTGTGATCCATGAGGGTGGGAATACCCTTTAGCATTTTATTAACTTTATCCACATGTGTTCACATTTCATGTGTCATTTAGGACAGAGTTCATGTTCTTATCATTTTACAGAAATAACTCTCTTCCTGCTTACCTTCATTTAATTTTCCACTTTGTCTATTAACTTTACTTTCTTTGTTATAAAGTATATTATATATTCTTACTGTAATAGTCTAGTAATATGACAACATTGTTATGTTTTATTAATGTAGTGATATACCATAAACTGATTTCACTGGTTTATGAATTATTTCATGTTTTCATGTTTTGGCCACACTTCACACATCATGGATGTATAAGTTTAGGAGTATTTGAATATCAGAGATTAGAAAACATTGGAACTGGGACTAGTTTCTCCTTCTATTACTTACCAGTTGTTTGACCTTAGATATATTACTTAATCTCTTATCTTCTTAAAAAATAATAGAGTTACTCCCTTTTAGGATTTGTTTGCAGTTCAGATGAGATAATTCATATAAACATTTCCTATAGCATTTTCTCTTTAAAAATAAGTGACATATTTTTCATCGTTTTCCTTCTATACATGAGTTTTTTAAAAGACTGGATTTGTAGTTTTTCAGGTTCTTAAAAATTATCATGAATAATACCATATAAATATTTAGTGCCTATTTTTCAATTATAGCATTAAATTCTGTATTTGATCTTGACTCATATGACAGATACCATATAGAAACAGATATTTCCCCCTTTGCCTTTCTTTTATTTAATGAAAAATAAATTAGAAACTCCTCTGAATCAAATGTGATCCACAGAATATTTATACAAAAACGGCAAATTACATTTGTCCTTTTCTGAAATATCAATAACCTCAGATATGTAGATGACACCACCCTTATGGCAGAAAGTGAAGAGGAACTAAAAAGCCTCTTGATGAAAGTGAAAGAGGAGAATGAAAAAGTTGGCTTAAAGCTCAACATTCAGTAAACTAAGATCATGGCATCCAGTCCCATCACTTCATGGGAAATAGATGGGGAAACAGTGTCAGACTTTTTTTTTTTTGGGCTCCAAAATCACTGCAGATGGTGATTACAGCCATAAAATTAAAAGACGCTTAATCCTTGGAAGGAAAGTTATGATCAACCTAGATAGTGTATTCAAAAGCAGAGACATTGTTTTGCCAACAAAGGTCTGTCTAGTCAAGGCTATGGTTTTTCCAGTGGTCATGTATGGATGTGAGAGTTGGACTGTGAAGAAAGCTGAGCACCAAACAATTGATGCTTTTGAACTGTGGTGTTGGAGAAGACTCTTGAGAGTCCCTTGGACTGCAAGGAGATCCAACCAGTCCATTCTGAAGGAGATCAGCCCTGGGATTTCTTTGGAAGGAATGATGCTAAAGCTGAAACTCCAGTACTCTGGCCACCTCATGCGAAGATTTGACTCATTGGAAAAGACTCTTTTGCTGGGAGGGATTGGGGGCAGGAGGAGAAGGGGACGACAGAGGATGAGATGGCTGGGTGGCATCATGAACTCGATGGATGTGAGTCTGAGTGAACTCCGGGAGATGGTGATGGACAGGAAGGCCTGGTGTGCTGCAGTTCATGGGGTTGCAAAGAGTCAGACATGGCTGAGTGAGTGAACTGAACTGAACTGAAAATAATGCAATTTCATAAAAAAAGACCAGGATTTGAAGGCTGACTGCAGTTATGTTTCAGTATGACAAATTTGATTAATTGATATTATTATTCCAAGAATAAAGATGTAAATTTCAAATAAAGCACAAAATTCTTACTCATTTTATCAGTTGTTCCCTAGTTAAAGGATATGTGTAAGGAATCTCTTTTTCCTAGCTCAGTTTGTATCTATTTAACTTAATTCTTAGATTCTCTGCATGTTGTTGTTCATTTGGTCCTTATAACATTGGATCTGAGAGAAAGATAGGGACCCTTGGAAAACCAGCATCTATGCACCTAATTTCAAGAAGAAATACTAACTGACTCTTTTTGGATACTGTCCTATCCAAATTGGGTTATCCTTTTGGATAATTTGTCCCATCCTTTTGGATACTGTCCTATCCAATGATTGATTCATGAGTCAATCATTTTAGCCAAGAGAATAGGATATTTTGTCAAACTATGATTTTATTGCCATCAGACTAACAGGGAGAAAGAAGTTCCCCAAAGGTGTAAATGTAGAATAGAAAGTAGAATATGCTCTGTGTGATAATTCCCATTAAAAAAAATTGCTGTTGTTAGTTAATCATTCATGTCCAGCTCTTTGGCACCCCATGGACTATAGCCCTCCAGGCACCTCTGTCCATGGGGATTCTCCAGGCAAGAATACCCGAGTGGGTCGTGATGCTCTCCTCCAGGGGATTAAAAAAAGAGAGAGAGAATGGTAAATAGTTCTCACTAGTAAAGTAACTTTGTGGTTTATAGTTTCCACAAACTATGTCTATTTCCTAGTATTTTTCTGATTACTTTTTAAATTAAATGTGTGCTGACTTTCATGGCTAGGATTCTGGTTTTTCATAATTTCGTTTCTTGAAGAAATCTTCTACTGTCTTAACGTTTCTGTCAAGTTTGGTCAAATGTCTTTGAATGGTACTATTTTTCCTTCTATTGCAGCAGGAATGAAATTATTTTATGCCGATTATGTAAAAATAATTTGTCACGGCTATATAAACAAGCATAGTCATAGATACAGTATGACTTCCATGTTCTGCATTATTGACTATCAGAAATAGTGATTTATAGGACTTCTTAAATTCTCTGATGGAAATGAAGTTACATAAATTGTACTTATGTAGCATTCAGTCTATATGGTCCTATCCTAGTATGTACCAGATGGTTGTCATTTCTTGTTAAAAACATAATTAAGATATGACTTAATTCAATCTAATTAAAAAAATATATGTATGGAAAGTGACTGAAGATCTGATTGATGCTTTTCATTCTGTGTAACTCAATTCAAACTTTAATGTGTTAAGACATTTAAAGTATTAGGAAGGTGATTGATATCATCTGTAGGATGAGCCTGTACTTCTTGTTTCCCTTTAGCAGCTGAAGAGCAGAGGGAGATATACTTTTTTTTTTTTCCACTAGATTTTACAGGAGGTACTTCTATCTTTTGTATATAATCAAAAGCCAAGAATTGGTAAATCAAGAAATTCTTCTTTGCAGAAGTGTCGCATTTGACTTATTTTTTTTATTATGAAACTTTTCAATTTTGTCTTTTTGAGTTTCATGTTTTCAAATATAAGAAACAAAGTGAAGAGCATCAGAGCATCCTGGGGACTTTCTCGGTAGTCCAGTGATTAAGACCTACACTTCCATTGGGGGTGGGGGGTAGTTTCCATCTCTGGTTGGTTAACTTGTAGCTCAGCTGGTAAAGAATACGTCTGCAATGCGGAAAACCTGGGTTTAATCCCTGGGTTGGGAAGATCCCCTGGAGAAGGGAAAGGCTACTAACTCCAGTATTCTGGCCTGGAGAATTCCACAGACTGTATAGTCCATGGGGTTGCAAAGAGTCCGACATGACCGAGCGATCTTCACTTTCACTTTCAGTTTTCCACATACACCACAGAGTAGGAAAAAAAAGAGAGAGAGAGAGAGAGAGAGAGAGAGAAATAAACATCCTCAAAATTCTATGAATGTTCCATGTATGGTTGTAACTCCTGGCATAAATACATGTATTAATTATCATTTTTTTTAGTTAAAATATTTTCCCTTCTTTTTCTCTTTGGAATAAGTTCCTGAAAACCATGTCACATGTGACCTACTCTGTGAAAATTTATTTATACATAACAACCCTCTTACCTACTTTTCCCAAGTTAGAAGTGGTCACTCCTTCATAACTTGTCATCATGTTACTTTATCTAAATAGCAATTCAGTTACTTGCCCTCTTGAATTATAAGTAATTATTTTCCTGTTGATTCCTGTTGCTAAACTGAGTACATACTTAAATAAGGGAGGATGCCATTTTCACTTTTCTATTACTGAATCTTAACTCTTGAGAGTCCCTTGGACTGCAAGGAGATCCAACCAGTCCATTCTGAAGGAGATCAGCCCTGGGATTTCTTTGGAAGGAATGATGCTAAAGCTGAAGCTCCAGTACTTTGGCCACCTCATGAGAAGAGTTGACTCATTAGAAAAGACTTTGATGCTGGGAGGGATTGGGGGCAGGAGGAGAAGGGGATAACAGAGGATGAGATGGCTGGATGGCATCACTGACTCGATGGATATGAGTCTGAGTGAACTCCAGGAGTTGGTGATGGACAGGGAAGCCTGGTGTGCTGCGATTCATGGGGTTGCGAAGAGTCGGACACGACTGAGCGACTGAACTGAACTGAAAACAATTTTGACGTCTAGTAAAGGAATAATAAATATTTGTTGAATACATAAATTAATTTCATAACTGCTTTAAAATTTCTTAAATTAGAAAAAGTGCAACTATCCTAATTAGACAAAGGCATAGTAATAGAATAGTTTTAAATTTTAGACTACAAATGTCTTCACTTATCAAAATATATTTGGAAAAGTATGTAGCATTTTTTAACAAAATATAAATTAGTTTATATTATATAAATGACATAAATAGCATAAATATTTTGGTAGAGTTAGCAATAATTTCAATAGAGAAAATAAAAATTTGATAAGACCCATAATAAACAATCACATGCAATTTGGTTGAAAATTTTACATTGCAGTAGGATATGAAGCAATGTGGAGATGTTGATTGGGAGATTTTGAACATTGACAGTAACTGACAGAAAAATCTCTATATCTTATGAAAACAAAGAATGCAGACTTTAAATATAAGAACTACGTGGTAATAATAGGATATTTGTTTTTCTATTACATGGGTTTGAATCCCAACACTTCAAGTTATTAATCATGAAATCATAAGATCAAAATTTTTTCTACAAATTTTAATAGTTTTGGCTAACTACCCTGGAAACAATATGTAAAAAACATTGGCTTTCATGAACTACAAGCAAGGAACTTTATATTTCTTAAATGTAAATTGAAAACAGATAATCATATACACACCCATTAGTGCCCAGAAAATGTTTTTAAAATTTTCTAACAAGAAACTTTATAGAATATTTTGTGAACAAAATAAAATATATATGAAGATAATAATGAAATAAGCTGTTTAGGAATTGAGAACTACTTATAAAGATTATTCCAGGATCAGAAAAGATAAAAGAAAAAACTGTACATTATATAAACTATGATGAACATTATAATCCTTAATTGCAAGACCTTATGCACACAGAAAAAATGTACTCTAAGGATTAATTATAGGATTATTGATAAAAATAATTTACGAATGTTTTATAAAAATAAATATTTAAAAATTAGCTTCAAGTCAAATAATATTCTGAAAGGAAAACAAAGTCACTTGAAAAATATACCACTTGAAATCAAAATAATGTATTGAAGATAGAGGACATTTGTATGAGGATTGGCATGTAAAATCAGTGGAGGTCGGTGATAAAGAATCCTCCTGCCAACATGGGAGACACAGGTTCAATTCCTGGGTTGGGAAGATCCCTTGGAAAAAGGAAACAGCAACCCAATCCAGAATGCTCACCTGAGAAATCCTTTGGACAGAGGAACCTGGCAAAAGAGTTGGACATGACTTAGCAACTAAACAACAGTGGTGAATTATGTGTTATAAAGTTATTCATCACTAAAAATTTTAAACATGTTAAGTTGCTCTAGCTGTGTCCAAGTCTTTGTGACCCCATGGACTGCAGTGCACCAGGCATCCCTGTCCATCACCAACTCTCGGAGTTTACTTAAACTCATGTCCATCAAGTCGGTGATGACATCCAACCATCTCATCCTTTGTCATCCCCCTCTCCTCCCATCCTCAATCTTTCCTAGCATCAGAGACTTTTCAAATGAGTCAGCTCTTCGCTTCAGGTGGCCAAAGTATTGAAGTTTCAGCTTCAGCATCATTCCTTCCAGTGAATATTCAGGACTGATTTCCTTTAGGATGGGCTTTTTTGATTTCCTTGCAGTACAAGGGACTCTCAAGAATTTTTTCCAACACCACGGTTCAAAAGCATCAATTCTTCGGTGCTCAGCTTTCTTCACAGTCCAACTCTCACATCCATACATGACCACTGGAAAAACCATAGCCCTGACTAGATGGACCTTTGTTAGCAGAGTAATGTCTCTGCTTTTTAATACACCATCTAGGTTGGTCATGGGCTTCCCTGGTGGCTCAGAGGGTAAAGTGTCTGCCTGCTCTTCAGGAGACTGGGGTTTGATCCATGGGTCAGGAAGATCCCCTGGAGAAGGAAATGGCAACCCACTCCAGTACTCTTGCTTGGAAAATCCCATGGATGGAGAAGCCTGGTAGACTACAGTCCATGGGATCGCAAAGAGTCGGACACGACTGAGCGACTTCAGTTTTACTTTTCTAGGTTGGTCATAACTTTTCTTCCAAGGAGTAAGCGTCTTTTAATTTCATGGCTTCAGTCACCATCTGCAGTGATTTTGGATCTCCCCAAATATGAAGCCTGCCATTGTTTTCACTGTTTCCCCATCTATTTGCCATGAAATGTTGGGACCAGATGTCATGATCTTAGTTTTCTGAATGTTGACTTTTAAGCCAACTTTTTTACTCTCCTCTTTCACTTTCACCAGGAGGCTCTTTAGTTCTTCTTCGCTTTCTGCCATAAGGGTAGTGTCATCTGCATATCTGAGGTTATTGATATTTCTCCCTGCAAACTTGATTCCAGCTTGTGCTTCATCCTGTCCAGGGTTTCTCATGATGTACTCTGCATATAAGTTAAATAAGCAGCGTGACGATATACAGCCTTGACAAACTCCTTTTCCTATTTGGAACCAGCCTGTTGTTTCATGTCCAGTTCTAACTGTTGCTTCCTGACCAGCATACACATTTCTCAAGAGGCAGGTCAGGTGGTCTGGTATTCCCATCTCTTTTAGAATTTCCTCAGTTTATTGTGATCCACACAGTCAAAGGCTTTGGCATAGTCAATAAAGCAGAAATAGATGTTTTTCTGGAACTCTTTTGCTTTTTTGATGATCCAGCAGATGTTGGACCTTTGATCTTTGGTTCCTCTGCCTTTTCTAAATCCAGCTTGAACATCTGAAAGTTCTCAGTTCATGTATTGTTGAAGCCTGGCTTGGAGAACTTTGAGCATGACTTTACTTGTATGTGAGATGAGTGCAATTGTACAGTAGTTTGAGCATTATTTGGCATTGCCTTTTGAGGGGGGATTGAAATGAAAACTGACCTTTTCCAGTCCTGTGGTCACTGCTGAGTTTTCCAAATTTGCTGGCATATTGAATGCTGCATTTTCACAGCATCATCTTTAAGGATTTGAAATAGCTCTGCTAGAATTCCATCACTTCCACTAGCTTTGTTCATATCGAAGCTTCCTAAGGCCCACTTGACTTCACATTTCAGGATGTCTGGCTCTAGGTGAGTGATCACACCATCATGATTATCTGCATCGTGAAGATCTTTTTTGTATGGTTCTTCTGTGTATTCTTGCCACTTCTTCTTAATATCCTTTGCTTCTGTTAGGTCCATACCATTTCTGTCCTTTATTGTGCTCATCTTTGCATGAAAAGTTCCCTTGGTATCTAGTTTTCTCAAAGAGATCTCTAGTCTTTCCCATTCTGTTGTTTTCCTCTATTTATTTGCACTGATCACTGAGGAAGGCTTTCTTATCTCTCCTTGCTATTCTTTGGAACTCTGCATTCAAATGGGTTTATCTTTTCCCCCTTGCTTCACTTCTGTTTTCACACCTATTTGTAAGACCTCCCCAGACAGCCATTTTACTTTTTTGCATTTCTTTTTCTTGGGAATGGTCTTGGTCCCTGTCTCCTGTACATTATCATGAATCTCTGTCCGTAGTTCATCAGGCACTCTATCAGACCTAGTTCCCTTAAATCTACTTCTCATGTCCACTGTATAATCATAAAGAATTTTATTTAGGTCGTACTTGAATGTTCTAGTGGTTTTCCCTACTTTCTTCAATTTAAGTCTGAATTTGCAAAGAAGGAGTTCATGATCTGAGCCACAGTCAGCTGCCAGTCTTGTTTTGCTGACTATATAGAGCTTCTCCACCTTTAGCTGCAAGGAATGTAATCGATCTGATTTTGGTGTTGACCATTTGGTGATGTCCATGTGTAGAGTCTTCTCTTGTGTTGTTGGAAGAGGGTGTTTGCTATGACCAGTCCATTCTCTTGGCCAAACTCTATTAGCCTTGTCCTGCTTCATTCTGTACTCCAAGGCCAAATTTTCCCATTCTCCTGCTGCTGCTGCTAATTCACTACAGTTGTGTCCGACTCTGTGTGACCCCATAAACAGCAGCCCACTAGGCTCCCACATCCCTGGGATTTTCCAGGCAAGCACACTGGAGTTGGTTGCCATTTCCTTCTCCAATGCATGAAAGTGAAAAATGAAAGTGAAGTCACTCAGTTGTGTCCGACTCTTAGTAACCCCATGGATTGCAGCCTACCAAGCTCCTCCATCCATGGGATTTTCCAGGCAAGAGTACTGGAGTGGATTGCCATTACCTTCTCTGAATTTGCCCATTACTCCAGGTATTTCTTGACTTCCTACTTTTGCATTCCAGTATCCTATAATGAAAAGGACATCTTTTGGGGGTGTTAGTTTTAGAAAGCCCTGTAGTTATTCATAGAACCATTCAAGTTCAGCTTCTTCAGCATTACTGGAAAAGGCATAGACTTGGATTACCATGATATTGGATGGTTTGCCTTGGAAATGAACAGAGATTCTGTCCTTTTTGAGACTGCATCCAAGCACTGCATTTCGGACTCTTTCGTTTACTATGATGGCTACTCAATTTCTTCTAAGGGATTCTTGCCCACTGTAGCAGATATAATGGTTATCTGAGTTAAATTCACCCATTCCAGTCCATTTTAGTTCGCTGATTCCTAAAATTCAACACTCACTCTTGCCATCTCCTGTTTGACCACTTCCAATTTGCCTTGATTCATGGACCTAACATTCTTGGTTCCTATGCAATATTGCTTTTACAGCATTGCGCTTTGCTTCTATCACCAGTCACATCCACAACTGGGTGTTGTTTTTGCTTTGGCTCCATCTCTTTATTCTTTCTGGAGTTATTTCTCCACTGATCTCCAGTAACATTGGGCAGCTATCAACCTGGGCAGTTCATCTTTCAGTGTCCTATCTTTTTGACTTATCATAATGTTCATGGGGTTCTCAAGGCAAGAATACTGAAGTGGTTTGCCATTCCCTTCTCCATTTTGTCACACACATGATCTAAATGTTTTTACATACACACACACACATATATGTATATATATGCACACATATGTATTTATTTTGAAATGCTAGCTGATAATATTTGTTCAACATAGTTTTGGTTTTATGGTTTTAACCAAGGCAAGGAAATAAGAGACACAGGTAAAATTAGATGCATTTGATTACATTAAAATATAAGTTAAAATATATACCATAATATATCATAAACAAAGTAAAATGAATTTTAAGAAAAATATTTTGATTATTAGCTAGAAAGCATTAATATCCTTAGTATATATGAAGAGTTCTTAAAAATAATTCAAAAAATAAATAATTCCTCAGTAAAATAGTCTAATCAAAAGAAAGAAGAACACTTGGGCAATAAAACTATGACTTTGTACCTCATTTATCATCATGGGTATATGAAATAAAACAATAGACTGCCTGTATCACCCTTTAGATGATGGTTTTCCAGGGAAAAGCAAGTTATAGAATCATATTACTGTATATATGGAAGTATAAATTGTGATAGAAAATAAACTTGAAATTACTATTAAAATTAAAATTTAACCCATTATTCCAGTTTTTAACATTTTATAGAAATAAAAGCACTTCAAATTGATGTATGTTAAAAATATTTTTTTTTCTGTTAAATAAATTACCAGAACAACAAAATAAAATGGAAAACAACCCAAGTGTCCATGAAATGGCTAAGTCTGAAAACATGGAACTATGGACTAATATGGAGCCTATAAGAAGAATGAAATTTCCATCTGTTTTTCTACAAAGAGAGACATACTACAGATGTACAAACACCTATTTAAAATGAGAAAGCTACACATCATGCTAGTAGCTTCAGGGAGTAGGAAAGGAGGGCAAGTGGTAAACTATTAACTTTTAAATTAATCTTTTTAATTTTCACTTGTTTCAAAGAATATGAGTTATAGCTATACTTTACAAATCTAATTATGGAAAATTTAAAGAAAAATTGTTTTGTGTCTTTAATTTCATTTCATAGAATGATTGTCCCTGAATCATAATACAGCTAATACACTAGTGTAGAGAGTATATAATAATATTTAGGTGAAAACCATTTCCAGTAATGGCGCTCTACCCCAAACCAAAGATTTAACAAGGGAGATGCAAGTAGGATAATCATGAAAACATAAGGCAACAACACAGCAACAAAAATTTTCCAACTTCCAATAACAACTCAGTTTATAAGATGTTTATATCTTCAGAGCAAAAGCATTCTTCCTTAGATTTCTAACCAGTCAAAATCTGTGTTCTACAGAAAATCTGGCATTATTTCCATAAAACTACCCTTCACTGCTTCTGCCTCCATTAGATTCCCTAAGCATTAAATTTTTTAATGTACTTATTAGAAAAAAATCTAACTTGATTCGTTTATAATGTGTGTTCTTTGTCTTATCCTAGTGTCTAAAATCTTCTCCATGACTGAACCCCAGTTGATATTCCTTGAGGTTCTAAGTGGTGTCAACAGAGTGGGAGAAATGTAATAAATAACCTCCACGAAACACTGCAGTCCTTCCTTTCCGCAAGTGCCTGTAATTCACTGTAAATCAGTTGATGTTTTCCTTAGGTAGATGTATTTCATCTTATTACTTTAAATTTGTAATGTTCAATTTTATTCAGTAGAAAATGTTGCTATCCTGCTTTAACATTGCAAATGCCAATGGCCCCCCACTCCAGTACTCTTGCCTGGAAAATCCCATGGATGGAGGAGCCTGGTAGGCTGCAGTCCATGTGGTCGCTAAGAGTTGGACACGACTGAGCGACTTCACTTTGACTTTTCACTTTCATGCATTGGAGGAGGAAATGGCAACCCACTCCAATGTTCTTGCCTGGAGAATCCCAGAGACGGGAAAGCCTCATGGGCTCCCGTCTATGGGGTCGCACAGAGTCGGACACGACTGAAGCGACTTAGCAGCAGCAGCAGAAAGGCCAGTATGTTTAATTTTACTGAGACCCAAATTTGGATCTCATAATGTAGCCTGGATACAAGAAAAAGCCACTTAGTGAGTGAACTTAGCTTCATTTTGACTCTTTGTTACTCCACATATCTGTGAATAAGCCTTAATTCTCATGAGCGAATAAAAGCACCCCATGAAGGCAGACAAACTCAGGTGGCCATGGAGACTCATTCCCTTCCCTCTTTTAGTAGTTTAGCAATAAGCTGAGTCAGGAGATCTGAGTTAGCACAACAAAAATTTGCTGCTAAGCACCTTTGAGACCCAGAGTCTACCTGTTTCTATAAGACTGTTTCCTCCACCAAGTGACTATTTTCATGTAGTCATTTGAGAACTCCTGCCCCATTTTTCCTATAAATAATATATAGGACCATTTTTGGGAGAGGGTCTCTTTTAGGGGACCTCTCAGTGGTGTGTATAATGCAACTATTCCCATCTCACCAGGCAGATCTCTCTGTAGCATAAGGGATATGTCTCTCTCTACTACTTTCATATCTGTACGGTGTGGTTATAATCTGTATTGCTTTTTGTCTCTGTGTGGCAAGTGGCTTTCAAAAGAGAAGTCAAGTGCTAGAGCTGTAAAACAGAACTTATTGATGTTAGATTTTCAACAACATGTGGACAGACAGCAGGAAGAAGGCTAAAAGGCTATTGTTTTTATTCCCGGTAACAAGTAGTCAACTGGTTCCCCTTTATTAATGAGGAAGACACATATATACTGATATAGGGTGTTCACAGGGACATACTGGGTGAAAAAAGTGAGGAAGAGAACAGTGTCTATCACTGCCTTTTATAAAAGAAGTGAGGAAGTGGCACATATATCATTATCTAGCATTTTCCTAAAAGAAATACTCAAAAAAATAAACTAAGTGATTGAGTTCCCTAAAAGTATATGCATGATAAAGGTTGGAGTGTGTATCGGCAGTGGTAATGAGATTTCCCTATGTACACTCTTCAGTGTAGCTTCAGCTGTTAAATTATTTGAGAATTTGACCTACTAAAACATTAAGAGCTGACCACCACACAGCACATTTTCCCTTTCATGTGATATTCTTGGCTAAAGAAATAACTAAATTCTCAACATTTTTAGAATTCAGCAGTATGTTATTCTAAGATGTTCAGTTGGATAAACTATAAAAAATATAAAATTAAATAATCAAATATAAGCCCTGCTGTGGTGTTGGAGAAGACTCTTGAGAGTCTCTTGGACAGCAAGGAGATCAAACCAGTCAGTCATAAAGGAAATCAATCCTGAATATTCATTGGATGGACTGATGCTGAAGCTGAAGCTCCAATGCTTTGGCCACCTGATGTGAAGAACTGATTCATTGGAAAAGACACTAATGCTGGGAATGGTTGAAGGCAGGAGGAGAAGGGGACAACAGAGGATGAGATGGTTGGATGGCATCACTGACTCAATGGACATGCGTTTGAGCAAGCTCCAGGAGTTGGTGATGGACAGGGAAGCCTGGTGTGCTACTGTCCATGGAGTCGCAGAGTCAGACATGATTGAGTGACAGAACTGAACTGAAGCCCTGCATAAAAGTGTATAACTGACTGAAAATTTATTTTCTTGCATAACCATGGAAACAAAACAGAAACATTATATGACCTGATCCCATTTTTTTTTTTTGATTGGTTGGCCTACTTGTAATAAATTCCATTTTACTCTCAGTTCTATGCATAAACTATAAATAGAGGTTTTAAGGATGTTATATTAAAAAAAGAAATCACAGTAATGCAATGAATTCATGACATAATGAACATAAATTGCCCTCGCAAAAAAAAAGAAAATAGGATTTTATCAGGATATAGAATTTTTTATGCATTTAAATGCCCTGGAGTGGTAAAACACTTCAATCTTGAAATATACTATATGACATATTTTAAGCTTGTAATTAAGTAATTAATTGATAATTTAGCCATGTTTTTAATTAGACTCCTAAATCAACATTACATTTCCACATTAGAACTGACATATGGTTTAAAGTTCAAGATAAATTAGACTGTAACAATTATATCATATATATGTTTAAAATTCATGTTGCAAAGTTGAGATGACAAAGGGAATGGAATAAGTAGAAAGAACTGATTCTGGAGCCACTGGAGGTTGAGGTACTATGTTGATAGTTTCGTTGGGATCCCGGTGGTCAACCCTTCCCTCCCCCTCCTTTGACTTTACCTATAGAAATGTTTTAAAAGGAATTAGAGGAAGTAATGAAGCATCAGAAAGCCATTCTTTTTATCTTTGTTTAAGTTATTATAGCCATTTAAATTAAATTTGATTTGTTGTAGCTTTAAACTTTTTAGTTTCACTTAATTAATTGTAAGTAAGAAACAAGATTTGTGACAGAACTGCTGTTCTTAGTAGACAGAGGGAAGATATATTTAACGACCAAATAGAAAAGTGACAGTTTTACTTTATCAGTGATCTAAGTTCTTATCCTGGGCCTTATTTCAACTTTTCAGAAAGAAGTTTTTAAAAATCATGGACCTTAGCTCTCTGAACAATATAGAAAGCACAGTTGTAATGCTCCCAAACCCCCTTGTATTTCAGTAGCTATTACTTGACATCTTTATATCGTGCTTTTAAACCACTGAAGAAACTCCATGCATTTTTGATACTGTACATATTTCAATCAAGAATGCATATATATTCCAGTTTTCAGATAGCAAATTTATGTTAAGTGATTAATATTTTGTAATTGAATTACATGTTACTGATATGTGGTATTTCTATTAGGGAGAAAAGCACTCAACTATTAAAATAGTTTCAAAAATACTCGATATAATAATATGTTACATTATCAGAAATTCAGATTGTTTAAGTACTTAACTTGGCTTGCTATTCTGGCAATAAAGCCATTAAGCAGACAGACTTGAAAGAATTTACTAAGTGTTATCACTATTTAGAAAAGAAATTCTTCTAACTTTCCCTCTTCTGCTATTCAGCTTTTGTTTCCATATGGTTCCTTTTTATTTACTATTTTTAATATACTTCCTCTTTTTTCTAAACACTGTCTGCCAGTATTATCTATAGTATTAGAATTAAATGAGTATACTACTATATATAAAATAGATAACTTAAAAGTATAGAACAGGAAATTCTACTCAATACTCTGTAATGGCCTATATGGGAAAAGAATCTAAAAAAGAGTGGGCACATATATGTATAACTGACTTTCTTGGTTGTTCACCTGAAATTAACACAACATTGTAAAATCAACTATACTCCAATAAATTTTTTTTTAAATTTTGGGAAAATAGAAAAAAATATGTGTTACATACTGTTGTCAGACCCTTAATCCTTGAAAAAATGTGAAAGTGAAAGTCACTCACTCATATCTCTTTTCAACCCCATGGCCTATACAGTCCATGGAATTCTATAAGCCAGAATACTGGAGTGGATAGCCTTTCCCTTCTCCAGGGGATCTTCCTTAATCATTATAGTATATCATTCTCTACCATTTACTTATGATAGTCAAGTTACTATCACAAGTGTCATAGAAAGAGTTTCATGGTGGAGTCAGGCAGATCTGGTATAAATCCTGGCTCATAATTGGCTCTTCTACTTCTTAGCAGAGTGACAAAGGATAGATTTTCTGATCTTCAGCTTTGTAGGAGTCTTTAAAGTACAGAAAGGCAATGCCAAAGAATGCTCAAACTACTGCGCAATTGCACTCATCTCACATGCTAGTAATGCTCAAAATTCTCCAAGCCAGGCTTCATCAAGACGTGAACCGTGAACTTCCAGATGTTCAAGCTGGTATTCAAAAAGGCAGAGGAACCAGATATCAAATTGCCAACATCTGCTCAGTTCAGTTCAGTTTATTTCAGTCGCTCAGTCATGTCTAACTCTTTGCGACCCCATGAATTGCAGCACGCCAGGCCTCCCTGTCCATCAACATCTCCCAGAGTTCACTCAGACTCACGTCCATCGAGTCCGTGATGCCATCCAGCCATCGCATCCTGGGTCGTCCCCTTCTCCTCCTGCCCCCAATCCCTCCCAGCATCAGAGTCTTTTCCAATGAGTCAGCTCTTCGCATGAGGTGGCCAAAGTACTGGAACTTCAGCTTTAGCATCCTTGCTTCCAAAGAAATCCCAGGGCTGATCTCCTTCAGAATGGACTGGATGGATCTCCTCGCAGTCCAAGGGACTCTCAAGAGTCTTCTCCAACACCACAGTTCAAAAGCATCAATTCTTCCGCACTCAGCCTTCTTCACAGTCCAACTCTCACATCCATACATGACCACTGGAAACACCATAGCCTTGACTAGACGGACCTTAGTCGGCAAAGTAACATCTCTGCTTTTGAATATACTATCTAGGTTGGTCATAACTTTCCTTCCAAGGAGTAAGTGTCTTTTAATTTCATGGCTGCAGTCAACATCTGCAGTGATTTTGGAGCCCAATAAAATAAAGTCTGACACTGTTTCCACTGTTTCCCCATCTATTTCCCATGAAGTGATGGGACCAGATGCCATGATCTTCGTTTTCTGAATGTTCAGCTTTAAGCCAACTTTTTCACTCTCCTCTTTCACTTTCATCAAGAGGCTCTTTAGTTCCTCTTAGCTTTCTGCCATAAGGATGGTGTCATCTGCATATCTGAGGTTATTGATATTCTCCCAGCAATCTTAATTCCAGCTTGTGCTTCTTCCAGCCCAACATTTCTCATGATGTACTCTGCATAGAATTTAAATAAGAAATAAAAATTAAAAAAATAAAAAATAAAAAAAAAGAAGTTAAATAAGCAGGGTGACAATATACAGCCTTGACGTACTCCTTTTCCTGTTTGGAACCAGTCTGTTGTTCCATGTCCAGTTCTAACTGTTGCTTCCTGACCTGCATACAGATTTCTCAAGAGGCATGTCAGGTGGTGTGGTATACCCATCTCTTTCAGAATTTTCCACAGTTTATTGTGATCCACACAGTCAAAGGCTTTGGCATAGTCAAAATGCTGGATCATCAAAAAAGCAAGAAAGTTCCAGAAAAACATATATTTCTGCTTTATTGACTATGCCAAAGCCTTTGACTGTGTGGATCACAATAAACTGTGGAAAATTCTGAAAGAGATGGGAATACCACATCACCTGACATGCCTCTTGAGAAACATGTATGCAGATCAGGAAGCAACAGTTAGAACTGGACATGGAACAACAGGCTGGTTCCAAATGGGAAAAGGAGTACATCAAGGCTGTATATTGTCACCCTGCTTATTTAACTTATATGCAGAGTACATCATGAGAAATGCTGGACTGGAAGAAACACAAGCTGGAATCAAGGTTGCCAGGAGAAATATCAATAACCTCAGATATGCAGATGACACCACCCTTATGGCAGAAAGCAAAGAAGAACTAAAAAGCCTCTTGATGAAAGTGAAAGAGGAGAGTGAAAAAGTTGGCTTAAAGCTCAACATTCAGAAAATGAAGACCATGGCATCTGGTCCCATCACTTCATGGGAAATAGATGGGGAAACAGTGGAAACAGTGTCAGACTTTATCTTTTTGGGCTCCAAAATCACTGCAGATGTTGACTGAAGCCATGAAATTAAAAGATGCTTACTTCTTGGAAGGAAAGTTATGACCAACCTAGGTAGCATATTAAAAAGCAGAGACATTACTTGCCAACAAAGGTCTGTTTAGTCAAGGCTATGGTTTTTCCAGGGGTCATGTATGGATGTGAGAGTTGGACTGTGAAGAAAGCTGAGTGCCGAAAAATTGATGTTTTTGAACTGTGGTGTTGGAGAAGACTCTTGAGAGTCCCTTGGACTGCAAGGAGACCGAACCAGTCCATTCTAAAGGAGATCAGTGCTGGCTGTTCATTGGAAGGACTGATTTTGAAGCTGAAACTCCAATACTTTTGCCACCTGATGCAAAGAGTTGACTCATTGGAAAAGACTCTGATGCTGGGAGGGATTGGGGGCAGGAGGAGAAGGGGATGACAGAGGATGAGATGGCTGGATGGCATCACCAACTCGATGGACATGAATTTGTGTGAACTCCCGGAGTTGATGATGAACAGGGAAGCCTGATTGCTGCAATTAATGGGGTCACAAAGACTGAACTGAACTGAAAGTGGAGAAAATGCCTGAAAGTGAAGTTCCTAGTTGTGCCCGAATATTTTGACCCCATGGACTGTACCCTACCAGGCTTCTCAGTCCATGGGATTTTTCAGACAAGAATATTAGAGTGGGTTGCCATTTCCTTCTCCAGGGGATCTTCCCAACCCAGGGATCAAACCCAGGTCTCCTGCATTGCAGGCAGACGCTCTACTCTTTGAGCCACCAGGAAGCCCTTCTTAGCAGAATGACATAGGATAGATTTTCTGATCTTCAGCTTCTTGGGACTCTGTAAAATGGAGAAAATGCAATCAATGACTGGTACAGGATAGCTAACTAACAGAATTGTTTCCCGCTCTTCTCAACAGATTAATAAATGGATAACTGTCTAAAGGTTTTTAGATTGTATACATGATGTTTGTTAATCTGGGCACAGAACTAACTAGGCACTGCTAAGCTTTGGTAGAGAGAGCAAAGTGTTTAGAAAGTTGCATGAACAAGATTTTTAGTGAACTGTACTGTTATTTAAAAAGTAACTTATTTCGGGTGGTATGGTTTACATGTATCTGAAAGAAGTCAGAGGAGAAAAGCACAACATTATCAAAAGAGGGTCATGTGGCTGAAACCCCTTCAAGAGGCAGGATTTTATATATTCAGGCCAAAAAAAAAAACCTCTTGTTAGTACCTCTAGCTTTGACTTTGGTATAAAAATTTGAAAGATGAGGAATAACAAGTAGGCTATCTTTATTTCAAATGTCCTGGGCCTCTTTGTGTTGTCTGACAGTGAATTAGCTGGAATATTGGTCTGTATCCTGCACAGAAATTAGTGATTGCTCAATACATCAACTTCTAGTAAAGGTCTACAGTGCTTTCAGCATGGTTAGCAAATACCCTTAACATCATGCAATTGCTAGATCCTTGTATTTACTAATAAGGCTCCTTTCAGAATCACAGAAACTCCTATTGCAGCATGCCCCTTTGAACTTCTTGGTCCTTCATTAAATTGCTAGGAAAAAGAACAAGAAGAAGACAGAATGCCATTCCCAGAATATTCCGTGCTTGTCTGACCCACACATCATCTCAGGGACAACTCAGGACTGGACCTGCTGCCCATGAGTTCCATCTGGAGCTGCATGATGCTTGCAATGTCTCTTCATGCCCTTCTTTTGACTCCTAAATTACCACAAGATTGCCAGGAGAAATATCAATAACCTCAGATCTGCAGATGACACCACCCTTATGGCAGAAAGTGAAGAGGAACTAAAAAGCCTCTTGATGAAAGTGAAAGTGGAGAGTGAAAAAGTTGACTTAAAGCTCAACATTCAGAAAACGAGGATCATGGCATCTGGTCCCATCACTTCATGGCAGATAGATGGGGAAACAGCGGAAACAGTGTCAGACTTTATTTTTTGGGGTTGCAAAATCACTGCAGATGGTGATTACAGACACGAAATTAAAAGACGCTTACTCCTTGGAAGAAAAGTTATGACCAACCTAGATAGCATATTCAAAAGCAGAGACATTACTTTGCCGACTAAGGTCCGTCTAGTCAAGGCTATGGTTTTTCCTGTGGTCATGTACGGAAGTGAAAGTTGGACTGTGAAGAAGGCTGAGCACCGAAGAATTGATGCTTTTGGTCTGTGGTGTTGGAGAAGACTCTTGAGAGTCCCTTGGACTGCAAGGATATCCAACCAGTCCATTCTGAAGGAGATCAGCCCTGGGATTTCTTTGGAAGGAATGATGCTGAAGCTGAAACTCCAATACTTTGGCCACTTTATGTGAAGAGTTGACTCATTGGAAAAGACTCTGATGCTGGGAGGGATTGTGGGCAGGAGGAGAAGGGGATGACAGAGGATGAGATGGCTGGATGGCATCATTGACTCGATGGACGTGAGTCTGAGTGAACTCCAGGAGTTGGTGATGTACAGGGAGGCCTGGCGTGCTGTGATTCATGGGGTTGCAAAGAGTTGGACATGACTGAGCGATTGAACTAAACTGAATCACAATGAGAGGTTTCATTGTGCTTCTCTATTATAGTATGAGAAATGTTGCAATTTAAATGTTTTACATAATCTTCATACAAAAATAGATATGAAAAAGGAGGAGCTGCTCACTCTCAAAATTTAAAACTAATTGTAAAACCTGGGAAAACCTGCTGGGCAAACTCCGAATACTCATAAAAGATTTTCTCTTGACTCATTAACAAGTTTTGTTGTTTACAATAAATCATAGTAAGAGTATTGTAGTCAATGGAGGATCTTTCAATTTACAGAGGAAATTCTAACTCAGTACATGTTGTGAGCCATTCATATGAGATATGAGTGACACTCTGGAGCTGCAACAAAATGCCAGCAAAGTATAAGTGGTGTCAGGAGTAGTCTTGCCTATAGATATTTTCAGATTTATAGCCTTCGGTCTGAAGAACATATTGTGTGAGGAAATACAGTGTGAATAAATGGAAATTGTACTCCAGTGAAGTAAGAAAGGGGAAAATAGTTTTATTTCTTGCCCAACATTTTTGCATCATGATATCTCTAAGTGTGCAGCCATAAATCTGAGATGAATCTCAGGAAATGGTGTAAAAGATTTCATTGTTAATCTGTCAGATTTTAGAATCCCTTTCTTTGAGTCAGTAAGGGAGAAAATCACACAGGGCAGAGGAAAACAGTAAGAGCAGAAAGCCTGGAGTAACTTTGGCTTTGCTGGTTGTTTAGTTGAGAAATTTGAATTTATAAACAAGTGAAGATTAATTTTAAATTACTTTCATTGAGTCAGAGTAATATGTAAAGATTCAGATATTTTATCCTTGTACGTCAGTCTTGGAAATGAGGCTTTTGATTACTACATGGGCAAACTACATAAAGAATTATCATAAATAAGCCTACAATTATTTTTTTCCGCCTTAAGAGTTCCCACATAGCTCATACCCAGTTTCCTTTCTTATGAAAATTTTATATTATTATGGTACTTTTGCCAAAATGAAGAAACTTTTTCTCCTTTACTTTCAAAGGATACTTTTTTTGTAGATAGCCTTCTCAGCTGATGTTTTATTTTTCATTTTTTCTGTAAGCACTTTTAATATTTCACTCTGCTTCTCCTTGCATGGTTTCTGGTAAGAAGTAACTTAAAATTCTTATTCTTTTTCCTCCAAAGATAAAGGGCTTTATCTTTCTAACTTCTTTGACAATTTGTTCTTTAGCTTTAGTTTTCTGCTGCTGAGTGTGATATGCCTAGGTTTAGTTATGTGTTGTTTGTCCTACCTGATAGTCTCTGAAAATTTTGGTTTTCGGTTTGTCATTACTTTTTGAAAATTATCAGCCATTCTCAGGGTATTTCGTCTGCTCTGTTTTCTCTTCTCTTTTTCTAATGATCTGCTTATTGTACCTTTTCTGGGCTTCCCTGGTGGCTCAGATGGTAAAGAATGCGCCTGCAGTGCAGGAGACATGGGTTCCATCCCTGCGTGGGGCAGATTCCCTGGAGAAGAGAATGGCAACCCAGTAAAGTACTCTTGCATGGAGGATTCCATGGAAAGAAAAGCCTGTTTGCTATAGTTCATGGGGTTGCAAAGAGTTGGGCCCAACTGAGTGACTGACACTTTCACTGACATTTTTACACCTTTTCTAATGATCCCACAGTTCTTGGATGTTTTGTATTTCTTTTTCCCATTCTTTTTTTTTTTTTTCTCTTTGCATTTTCATTTTTTCTTCTCTATCTGTACTTTTAAAAGCTGTGTCATATCTGAATCTCGTTGTGGTATTTGCTTTTACTTTTCAGATTATATTTATGGTTTGCCTTTTACTGAGTCTTCTAACTTTGGATTTAAAGCTGGACATGGGTAATAGGGATTAAAGTAAATAGTTCTTTAATGTGAGGTTTTATATTAAGCTTTTAGTCTTCCCAGTCAATTATGATTACTTTCTCAATGTTAAATAATAGAAACATTTGGCATTTCACCTTGTTTCTAATCTTAGGGGGAATACCTGTGGTATTTTTACATGGCATGCCAGCTTTAGAGCTTATATGCATATAGCATATTAAGGGAGTAACAGTGACTTTCTATTTTATTGAATTTTTTAAAAAGGGAAAGATTGAATTTTGTCAAAGCCTTTTTGGTATATCTGGTGGAATCATACTTTTTTTTTTTACTTTTATACTTTTATATATAGTAATGTGAATTATATTGGAATTCCTAACAGTGAAGCATTCTTGCATTTCTGGAGTAAATCCCTATTTGCTGTGTTATATTTTTTATGTACTGTTGTTATTTGCAAGTGTAGAGTCATAATCTTCAAAAATAACTTTCTATCTCCATTTACTAAAAGGCCTTAGAACCATGATGCCTTAGCTAGAATGAGCATACCTAGTTCCTGTTCTTGATTTTTAAATACCAGAAGTCATTTAAAGGAATCAGAACTCCTTGGGGATATGCCATATGGAACAGATGCTCTGACTGGAATAAAAATTGGATTTAGGTTGTTGGCACAGAAAGAGAGATAGTACCCTGTTTAAAATGAATTCACCATCTCATTCATGGGCACTTGTTGCAACAAAAATATTAAACTCAATAATGTTGTTTATGTGCTCAATTAAAAAAAAGAGCTACAATGTATAATAGATTCTAATTGGTAATGAGGTTAAAAATGACCATGAAAATCTTTTGTAGCACAGTTTACCTGGCTATCTTAGAGCAAATATTTCAGTTACTAAACCTCAACAATTTTTTTTTTTCACTTGATCATCCCAAGAGTATTGATCTTTTCTGAAGTACAAAGTCATATTAAGCTAGTATATATAATGTAGTATATGTGTATGTTTGTGTGTATATATATGCATATATGTACATATATGTAATGCATAATAAAAACTGATGAAATATTAGGAAAGACGAGTAATCAAAGCATTTTGCAGGGTTTTGTTTGTTTGTTTGTTTGTTTTTTAAATCATGGAGAACTGAAATAAATAGATTCCTCAAGGTGCAACTAGCAGTGTTTTAAATCAGGTGTGGAGATCTGTAAGTAATAATGTTTCAGTTCAGTTCAGTCACTCAGTTGTATCCAACTCTTTGCGACCGACCCCATGAACCACATCACGCCAGGCCTCCCTGTCCATCACCAACTTTTTGTTCAGTGATTTTTAATTTCCACCCTGTAACTATGAATTACCAAAATTAGGCCAAAGGCTAATAAAGATCTTCGTTCAAATAAGAAACCTGACATAATTTTAACTGTTGACCTCTACTTTTTGAACTGCTGTATTTTACTGAATCTTCCAAAGAAATAAATCAGGGGCCTCTGTGCTGGCTTTGTGGAGATGGTTTCTGGTTTTCTAACTTCATTTGAATCATGTCTGCATGTGATGTCATGTATGTATATATGATATCTGAGTTAGATTTTACATGGAAAAATGTACTACATAGAGAGAAGCACCAGATGTATGAAAGCCACTGGCCTTTTCACTTGGGTTCTTTTCCCAGTCTCTATTGTATTCCGTCTCTATTTCATTAGCACTAGGTGATCACAAGCAGTTTGCAGTTCCTCCTATTCTGAACCACTTTTCACATAATTTCAGGACTCTGCTGCTTTCTTGCCCTCTTCTGAATCTCTTTTTTAACTTTCAATATGCCTTTTAAAGAAAGGAAGCTTTCAGTTCTTTAATTACCTCAAATTTTCTCTGAGTGCAAACTAAGCATCTTTAAGAGTTGATTTTTCCTGACTCTCTTCAATTATCTAATGAACTGTGGGTAAAAGTAAAAGGTGATGTAACTTAGTAATATTCACAGCTGTTTTCTAATTGACATTTATACTACACTTTAATATACCTTACTCATTTAGAATCTCAAGCCCTTTCAGATATAATGAATCCCATTTTATAGACTAAAGGATTTAAAATCTAAAAGTTAAAAATAACATGGTTGATATTATCTAATTAGTAAGTGATTGAGCCAGCAACAATCTTCTAACTCCTGGTCTAATATTCTTTATTTACCATTTCAATACAATATTAATTACATTTCTTTTACGTGGGGAAGGTTTTGATCACTGCCTTCTGTACAGTGTCATGAACCTCCATCCATAGTTCTTCAGGCACTTTATCAGACCTAATTAACTGAATCTATTTGTCACGTCCACTGTATAATCATAAGGGATTTGATTTAGGTTATACCTGAATGATCTAGTGGTTTTCCTTACTGTTTTCAATTTAAGTCTGAATTTTGTGATAAAGAGTTCATAATCTGAGCCACAGTCAGCTCCCAGTCTTGTTTTTCTGACTGTATAGAATGTCTCTATCTTTGGCTACAAAGAGTATAATAAATCTGATTTCAATATTGACCATCTGGTGATGTCTATGTGTAGAGTCATCTCTTATGTTGTTGGAAGAGGGTGTTTGCTATGACCAATGTGTTCTTTGGCAAAACTCTGTTAGCCTTTGCCCTGCTTCATTTTGTACTCCAAGGTCAAACTTGCCTGTTGTTCCAGGCATCTCTTGACTTTCTACTTTTGCATTCTGGTCCAATATGATGAAAAAGACGTCTATTTTTGGTGTTAGTTCTAGTAGGTCTTGTAGGTCTTCATAGAACCATTCAACTTCAGCTTCTTTGGTATTACTGGTTGGGGCATAGACTTGAATTAATGTGATATTGAATGGTTTGTCTTGGAAACAGAGATCATTCTGTCATTTTTGAGACTGGATCCAACTACTGCATTTCAGACTCCTTTGTTGACTATGAGGGCTACTCCATTTCTTCTAAGGGATATTTGGACACAGTAGTAGATATAATTGTCATCTGAATTAAAATTGCCCATTCCAGTCCATTTTAGTTCACTGATTGCTAAAATGTCAATGTTCACTCTTGCCATCTCCTGTTTGACCACATCCAATTTACCTTAATTAACGGACCTAACATTGCACCTTCTTATGAAATGTTGTTCTTTACAGCATCAAACTTTACTTCCATTACCATTCACATCCATAATTGGGCATTGTTTTTGCTTTTGCTCAGCCTCTTCA
Organism: Capra hircus; assembly: GCF_001704415.2. Classification (NCBI taxonomy): domain Eukaryota; kingdom Metazoa; phylum Chordata; class Mammalia; order Artiodactyla; family Bovidae; genus Capra; species Capra hircus. The sequence continues at coordinate 23,049,207 of NC_030835.1, forward strand.
TTCTTTCTGAAGCTATTTCTCCACTCTTCTCCAGTAGTATATTGGGCATGTACCGACCTGGGGAGTTTGTCTTCCAGTGTCATGAGAAAGGCAAAAAGAGAGAAGGAAAGGTACATCCATCTGAATGCAGAGTTCCAAAGAATAGCAAGGAGAGATAAGAAAGCCTTTCTAAGGTGATCAATGCAAAGAATTGGAAGAAACAATAGAATGAGAATGACTAGAGATCTCTTCAAGAAAATTAGAGATACCAAGGGGGCATTTCATGCAAAGATGGGCTCAATAAAGGACAGAACTGGTATGGGCCTAACCGAAACAGAAGAGTTTAAGAAGAATTGGCAAGAATACACAGAAGAATTATTTTTAAAAAATATCTTAATGACCCAGATAACCACGATAGTGTGATCACTCACCTAGAGCCAGACACCCTAGAGTGTGAAGACAAGAGGGCCTTAGGAAGCATTGCTAGGAACAAAGCTAGTGGAGGTGATGGAATTCCAGTTGAGCTAATTCGAATCCTAAAAGATGATGCTGTGAAAGTGCAGCACTCAATATGCCAGCAAATTTGGAAAGCTCAGCAGTGGCCGCAGGACTCGAAAAGTCAGTTTTCATTCCAATCCCAAAGAAAAGCAATGCCAAAGAATGTTCAAACTACCGCACAATTGCACTCACCCTACACACTAGCAAAGTAATGCTCAGAATTCCCCAAGAGAGGCTCAACAATATGTGAACTGAGAACTTCCAGATGTTCAAGCTGAATTAAGAAAAGACAGAGGAACCAGAGATCAAATTTCCAACATCCTTGGATCACAAAAAGAGAAAATTTCCAGGATAACATCTACTTCTGATTTATTGAGTATGCCAAAACTTTTGACTGTGTGGATCACAATAAACTGTGTAAATTCTTCTAGAGATGGGAATACCAGACTACCTGACCTGCCTCTTGAGAAATCTGTATGCAAGTCAGAAAGCAACAGTTAGAACTGGAGATGAAACAACAAATTGGTTCCAAATTGGGAAAGGAGTACAACAAGGCTGTATATCATCAGCTTGCTTATTTAACTTATATGCAGAGTATATCATGCAAAATGCTGGTCTGGATGAAGCACTAGCTGGAATCAAGGTTTCCAGGAGAAATATCAATAACCTCAGATATGCAGAGGACACACCCTTATGGCAGAAAGTGAAGAGGAACTAATGAGCCTCTTGATGAAAGTGAAAATAGTGAAAAGCTGGCATAAAACTCAACATTCAAGAAACTAAAATTATGGCATCTGGTCCCATCTCTTCATGGCAATTAGATGGGGAAACAATGAAAACAGTGAGAGACTTTAATTTGGGGGGCTCCAAAATCACTGCAGATTGTGACTTCAGCCATGAAATCTAGAAGACATTAGCTCCTTGGAAGAAAAGCAATGACCAACCTAGACAGCATATTAAAAAGCAGAGACATTATGTTGCCAGAAAAGGTCCATCTAGTCAAAGTTATGGTTTTTGCAGCAGTCATGTGTGGATCTGAGTTGGACCATAAAGAAAGCTGAGTGCCAAAGAATTTATGCTTTTGAACTGTGGTATTGAAAAGACTGTTGAGAGTCCCTTGGACTGTGAGGAGATCAAACCAGTCAATCCTAAAGGAAATCAGTTCTGAATATTCATTGGAAGGACTGATGCTGAAGCTGAAACTCCAAGACTTTGGCCACATGATGTGAAGAACTGACCCCTTAGAAATCACCCTGATGTTGGGAAAGATTGAAGGCAGGAGGAGAAGGGGACAACAAGGGATGAGATGGTTGGATGTCATCCCTGACATGATGGACATGAGTTTGAGCTAGCTCTGGGAGTTGGTGATGGACAGGGAAGCCTGTTGTTCTGCAGTCCGTTGGGGTTGTAAAGAGACACACAACTGAATAACCAAACTGAAAAATATTAATTAGACATAATAGCTAATGTTTCATAACACAAGTTAGAATGACATGGTAGCTAATATTACTTTGCTTATTGTGTGCTTGACACTAGACTGAATACTTCATATTATTTTTCTTATGTATTTTTTTAACAGTCTTATAAGATAGATACCTCAAAATTGAAAGAGCTTGATATACTTCCCAAATGCCCACCACTAACCTGTGGTGTGTCAAGATGGTAATTTAATTTTTTTTCATTCCAATGTGCAGAGTCTTAATTTATCTTCTATATTGCATCTCAGGACATGAAGAAGAAAGAAAATTTTAGCGAGAAAATACCATATTCCCTACCCTGAGAAACTGGCTTTATAAAGCTATATCACATAAAAATGAAAAGACTATCTTATATTATATACACAAAGTTAAATATATATTCATCACCTAGCTGCTACTGCTAAGTCGCTTTAGTCGTGTCCGACTCTGTGTCCGACCCCGTGAACTGCAGCCTACCAGGCTCCTCCGTCCATGGGATTTTCCAGGCTAGAGTACTGGAGTGGGTTGCCATTGCCTTCTCCTGTAACTGCATAGTGATACCTAGAGTTGCCCACAATAACATTTGATGAGGAAGAGGTGAAATGTAGAATTATGAAGAAGGCAAAGACATCAATCTTTCTTTTACATTTCATTAAACCAAAACCCAATAACTTTCTAGGGTCGCAGAATGAATAAGTGTTATTATCTCATTAGACAGGAATCTCTTTTGATACAATATTAAATTTTGTTAATTCTGTGTTTTAGTGAATACTTACTAAATCATTGAGTGAATGAATGAATGAAAAGCAAAAATGAGAATCTAGTTTTTCTGACTTCATTCTCCCAAATACTAAACTTGTTTCTTATGTAGTTTAAAATATAATACTCAAGTTGTTATTATTTTAATTACACAAAAATTCCAGAGTTGAGATCTCAGGTGAAAGCCCTGCTTAGATTATCTAATTTCTTAGTAGGATCAAAAGATAGTTAAACAGCATGAGGAATTAAAAAACTACCCCATCCATTAGATCATGGAAAATGTTGATAATCACTGTACTATGTACTTTAGCATGAAGTTAAAACAATTTATACATATTAGTGAGCAGCTTGCAGAGTCTAACAAAACAAGTTAAATAAGACATTTTGTACAAATCAAAGTTTTTCATTGTGCAAATAAAGGTATATGTTCATAGGAGAATGTGAATAACATATTTCTATATTTATGAAATTTTGAGTAAAACTTGGTAAACAGAACTTGGATAATGTTGCATTAGTTTCATAAAGATGGTGACCTAGGGATTTCCCTGCTGACCCAGTGGTTAAGACTCTGCTTTCAATGCAGGCACCATGGATGTGCTCCATGGTCAGGGGACTAAGAAGATCCCACATGCCTCAGGGAATGGTTGTTAAAAAATGATTGTGACCTCATATAATTTATGGCAATTTTATAACATATAACTCTGCTGCACAAAGAGCAATTCATAAATATCTTGTGAATAAAGTCTGTATTTTTTTCTCCTTTTAAATTATAACAAAAAGTAATGTTTAATAACTTTTCCCTTTTTGTTTGGCCAAACTTTATGGTTTGTGAGATTTTAGTTTTGAGACCAGGGATTTAACCCTTGCCCTCAGCAGTGAAAACACAGTGTCTTAACCACTGGACCACCAGGGAATCCCCTGATACTTTTTATTTAAAAAGACTAGCATCATACATAAACCAAACACACATACACACCCATATCCACACCCTACCCCTGCAGCCACTAAGTGTAATTAAATTAAGCCTAGCAAATTTTCTGAGATAGAACACAGCATACTTTTTCATCTTGCCACATTGATAGCCTGGATCCTGTTCCAAAGTAGATTCTCTCTCTCATTGCAAAACTATTTTGAAAAAAACTTCTCTGGTCTGGATACCAAATAGCATTTCTGGTTTCTGAATAGTGGATTAGATTAGCCAGAAAAAGGAGTTTTAAGATAGAACAATGTTAGAAAAAAAAATGATGGGCATACTAAATTATTTCAAAGAGGTGGACAGATAAGACTAAAAGGTGAGAGTTGAAAAGTAAGAAAAGATAATTTAGCTAAAGAGTACTTAGAATTTATTTTCATCAGGCTATAAAAAGTTATTGGTTTCATATATAGCATGTGCTATTGTTAGTTTTATTTAGCATGTAACTTCAGTTTTGTAAATAGATGACACTTTAATGTTGTTTGTTCAAAGACAGCCTGAGTGGGTTTTTTAAAATATTATTTTTATCCACACATGCACACCATAAGCCTGGTGACATTTAAGACTACTTCCAGAGAAATCCACAGGGAGAAACACATGAATAAAGTAGACGAAATATAGTAGTTGCCACCTGTATTTGTTGCAATGAGCATTTGTAATTACTGTTTTATTATTTTTCTGTTATACTTTTAAATGAGCTAAATATATAGTCATATTAAGCATATGCAAGAGGAAGTATAGGTATAAAATTAGCATTAATGCTGCACATTTAACCAGAAGTCTCATGATAGACTCCCTAAGGTGAGAACATAGTGGCACTTAAGCTAAGTTCTGTGGGTCGTTGGTACGAGAAGAACCGTTTCCCAGAAAACAGCTTCCCGGGAAGAAGTAAAAGAAGAACAAGCCTAACTACACACATACTCACACACACATACACAAACACACACACCTACATCTGCTTCACTGCTGTATGCTTTAGTCAGAATCATTACATGCTACCTTTTTGTATTGTTAGTATGGGAATGTCAACCCACTCCAAAATTCTTGCCTTGGTAATTTCATAGTTGCAAAGAGTTAGACATGACTAAGTAACTAACACTTTCAGTTTCACTTGATATTAGTATTGTCTACTTTCATTTAAGAGAGGAATTGTAATCCTAAGGTTTTTTTTTTTTTTAATTATTGTGTTGAACTAAGTGAAAAAAAGCTATAAAACTTGGTTTGATATTTTACAAATACAGTTAATGATAGGAAAATCACTGCTTCCATAATATCTTACCATTCTTATCAGTGGTCTTTTCACATTCAGAGTCCATTATGAAAGTCTGCAGATGATATTATTCTTACTAAAGCTATGATGTTTCTTATTTCTAAGTACCCCTTAGTGATCATGACCTGTGGATAGGTGTCTATAAAGTGAACATTTAACATTAATAACATAATTTAACATTTTTAATTAAGTATGTGATCCCTTAGTACAAATTGAAGTCCCACTTTATTAAATAGCAAAAAAAAGAGAGGTATTAACTGCATAAAACTGAATTTTCAGTATTACTCTTTTTATGTAATTATTCAACAGAATGTCACATTTCATGGCCCCAGTTGTAATTACAGTCTTGGGCTAAGCAAACAATTGTTACTTTATGTAGTATGTATCTAGATAGACGTTTGAATAAGTAGATGCAAATTCTGGCACCATTATTGATGTGTAACTGACATTTAAAAAACTGTGCATATTAAAGCATACCATTTGATATGTGTTTAGGCAAATGTATTTAACCCTGAAGCTATCGCCACAGTCAAGTTAAGGAATATATACATCAAAGCCTAAAACTTACACATGCTCCTTGGTAATCTAATCATTCCTTTCTGCAGACCCCACATGATCCCACAGATCAATCTAATGTATTACTGTAGACTGATTTGTCATTTCTAGTGTCTCTGTGTATATTCACTTAGTCGTGTCTCTTTGCATGCTCCATGGACTGTAGCCCACCTGCTTCCTCTGTCCATGGAATTTTCCAGGCAAAAATACTGGAGTTTAATTTCTAGAATGCTGCATAAATAGGATAATACTAGATGTACTCTTGTTTTGCTTCCTTCACATGGCATAATTATTTTGAGATCTAGCCAGGTCATTACTTGTATCAATAATCATTCTCTTTTCTAATTGAGTGATAGTCTATTGAAAGATCATATAATTTGTTACAGCATTTGTTTGCTGAACATCTAAGTCATTTCTGCCTCTTGGCTATTTCAAAACAAGTTGCTATAAATAGTTGTGTACAAGTCCTTTTGTGAATGTTTTTTTTAGTCCATCTTGAGTAAACAGGGTGTAATGACTGGAATCTATGGTGTTCTATTGGGTTTCCCTTGTGGGTCAGCTGGTAGAGAATTGCCTGCAATGTGGGAGACCTGGGTTCAATCCCTGTGTTGGGAAGATCCCCTGGAGAAGGGAAAGGCTACCCACTCTGGTATTCTGGCCTGAAGAATTCCAGGGACTGTATAGTCCATGGGGTCACAAAGAGTCGGATACGACTGAACGACTTTCACTTTCATGGAAGTTTAACACGTTAAGGAACACAAGCAGTTTTTAAATCTAATTTCCCTGCTAGTTTGCTTCTACCTCTTTTCTTAATTCCACAGATCAGGACAGACTGTGTAGAAACAGCACATGAGCTGGCTTCATAGCCACTTACATCTGCCTACATCTTCAACAATGATGTATTCGCTCACTTCTACAAGTAGGCCTTTTAGTTTGGAGACTTAAAAATCCCTTTTAGAGAGAACATAATTCTTCCTTAGGGGTTGTCCAAATATTTATTTTGCTGCATTCTAGTGTACTATTTCATATATAAGCTGCCAACTTAGGCAACGTTATTCTACTAGCGTAGGGAATTCTTACGTCCCATAAAGCAAACTTCAATCCAGTAACCCTGAATAATAGCTACAAAAGTCTTATATAGATCTGAATTACTGTATTATCGAGCAGCATCTCCTCTGCAATATGGAACTTCTTTCATATTTTTCCATTTTTTAATTCAGTGTGAAACAGAAGAGTCAGGTGTGGACATCCTATTTAGCCTTACATAATATCCATGGCTAGAACACAGCAGGCAGGCTTTTGCTTTATTACTGTGCTTGAGATGACTTTGAAAATCTGGATAGATGAATTTGTTTAGGACCACTGATATAATATCTGGCCGCCTAACCATTTCTAGAAGTTTTCTAGAAGTAAAAGACTCCCTATAGGTTAAAAATCCTGTATACAATAGGCCATAAACCCCTCTGGGAAGTTAAATCACAACTCTTGTTTCCCATGATATCTTCGTTACAGAATGCTTCTGTAAAATCAGTGCCCAGGACCCTGGAAATGTGAAAATTTCCTTACATGAAATAAGGAAACCACAGCTTTCATGGATCCACAGAGCTAAGAAGGAAACCATGTTTATTACGGGGGAACAGCATAGGGCCCTGGTGAGACCTATATTTCTGTATCTGCTCTCAATCTTCTTTCCTGTTTGCTCCAATAATGAAGACATACGCTGCAATTTTCATCTCATCTATTGAAAGCTTTTGTCTGTGTCCACGTCAGCTTCAAATACCGTGCCACGTTTAGACCTATTTGAAGTGACAAGGCCAACTCTGTTCCTGTGCAATGAGTTTTGCAATCTTGCTCTTTTTTCATTGCTGGCACATCCTTGAAGTGTCACATTCAACCTTAAGGAGATTTTCTTGTAACACTCATTGCTTGTTTTTTTCCCTGATGATAAATCTATGTATTAAAAATTTAGAAACAAATCAATTATAAAGAAAGTCACAGATAACACTGTAATACTCTCATATATATATGTAATATGTTTTATATAATTAGAATATCTTTATTTATACACTCAATGAAGAGTCTTAAAAGAGTATTAGGTGATTTTTCTTTGCATTAGATATTCTCTGAAACTCATTTTCACATCTGTAGGATAGTTTTTTGAAAAAAAAAAAGTAATTTTTAGTTAGATAACCTCTCTTCAGCTGTCTGTTCTAGGGATAAGAACACACATATTCACATAAACAATCTGTTTGCCTTAGTATTTGATGAAACGTTGAGATTTTTCTTACTCAAATACCAAAGAATGTGTCTGATTGTCATGGTAACAGTGTTTACACCCAAGAGTTAAAGGTTTGACTGCGTTATTAGTCATCTACTGCCAGCGTCACTACTATCATCACCACCACTTTTTAATTTTTATCACTGCATTATTTCCAACAACAGCGCACTTCCCGTTCACAGAGCAAGAGGAGTAGTTTTACTGCCACAATTATCCATGGTATCATTAATTATTGCCCATCAAGAACCCTAACATTGTCCTATGTTGTCTTGGACAAAGTAAGGATAAAAACTTGTTTTTAACCTCCTGAGAGGTAAATACATCAAAGTGTTAGTAGTTCAATTGTGTGTGACTCTCGGCAATCCCATGGACTGTAGCCTGCCAGGCTCTTCTGTGCATGAAATTCTCCAGTCAAGTATATTGCAGTGGGTTGCCATTCCCTTCTCCAGGCAATCTTCCCAAACCAGGGATCGAACCCAGGTCTCCCACATTGCAGGCAGATTCTTTATTGTCTGAGCCAGCAGGGAAGGCAACACATCCAAAGGGACTTGTAATCTACAGTTGCGTTTAGCATTTCAAAAGAAAGCTATCATGCTAATTCAGAATTTTCTTTAAAACAATTATCTTTCCTGATAACATTGTCACCAAGCCTGCAGTAGACTTACAGAAGGAACTGAATGAGATTTTATCAATCATTTAGTTCAGTCCTTTCATTTACTTCTGAAAATGCTTAGTTTTCAATATGTTAAGTATTTTTTTTCCCTGAGATCACAAGCTATTAAAAGCAGCATTAACCTAAATCCAGATACTCAGTCTTTATATTGTGTTCTATCACAGTCCCTGCCTTACTATAAGAACTTTGGCAGGTTAAAGTAGGTTTTCTGTTTATAATTTGGAAAGAAGATATAATAGTTCTGTCCAAAACACATACACAGTTAGCAGTTTTGCTAGTTAGTACAGTCTAATTCATTTAGAACTTAAAATGACAACAACAGACCCATTGGCACAATTTTGCTCATGATATGGGCCAAAATTGAACTGATTTCATCCTAGTATACTTAAAGCCAGGGTTCCAGCCTGACAAACAAGAAGGATTTTCTTTCAGTTGACTTTTTTCAAAGACAGTATATGGTTCAACATAGGTGATACCGAAGCAGTGCCGAAAGGCTGAATCATCTATTAGCTGCAGACATTAAGTCTACTGAGGTCCAGACAGTCTATCTGGGGGAGGAAGGAAGAGATTAAGTGAGCTGATCAAAACCCGAAACTATTTGGCCTGCCTTGCTCTGTGAGCAGTATATTCATACTATTTGAAGTTGATTTTCTAGACTTGTAAGTTTTAACTACTCAGCTCCCATATTTACTATGCACTTGTGACTACCAAGCCAAATGGCTCATAAAATGAGCACTGGAACCTACTTTGTAGCAGCCCTTTATTAACTGTGTGGTATTGGATGAATTCTGTTAACTCTAAGGTGCAGTTTCCTCAGCTGTGGTATTAAAATGGTAACCTTGCTTCTTTAGGTTTATTGTTAAGATGAAATAAGAAAAGAAATGTGGAAGAACCCAGCAGAGTGTTATTAATGAATCATATTAAGACCTTGATTAAAAATGATTATCTTACTTTTCTGTTCTCAAAGAGAACAATTCAAGGGTCTTGATTTGAGTCCAGATATTTCTAATATTTTCACTTTCCAAAAATATGTTTTCATCCAAACCACATTCATCGTGGCTTCATTAGTCTCTGAGATTTTTATTTAAACTTCAAGCTGGAAAGCATCTTATGATTTCTTCTGATAGTTTTCATGATTTAGACATACAGTCCTGAAATCAGATCTGGATCACCAACTCATGAGGTGGTTGAAAAAGTACAGTGATATCGATGAGGCCATTTTCACTTATGACCATATTGCTGATTTGCTGGGTGCTTTTCTACAGCTGTTAGCCTCTTTAGTGTCTTAGGATCAAAGAGTTGATTCCCACAGTCTTTTAGGTAAAAGGAGGGGTTGAGCTTAAAGTGTGATTTACCCTATGTGATTTTATTATCCCTTAAGGGCTTCCCTGGTGGCTCAGAGGTTAAAGCATCTGCCTGCAATGCGGGAGACCTGGGTTCGATCCCTGGGTCGGGAAGATTCCCCTGGAGAAGGAAATGGCAACCCACTCCAGTATTCTTGCCTGGAGAATCCCATGGACAGAGGAGCCTGGTGGGCTACAGTCCACGGGGTCGCAAAGAGTCGGACATGACTGAGCGACTTCACCACCTAAGTTCTTCGAAAGGCTTTGTAAAAACTTAAGTGATTACAATGATCACCGCCTTTGAAAAAATTGTCATAATCCAGACTCAAGTGTAAAGTATCAAATGATTGGCTGTTTGATGGATGCTGGTCTGGTTTATGTAGTGAACAAATAGAGACTTAATTCATTTGAAATAGATGAACAACTTAAGCTCAGGACTGTGTCTCCCCTGAGACAGCAATTTTCTTCACGTTCAAGATTTATCACCTAAGATGTCCTATGTGACTATATGTTTGATCAGATTTTCTTATACATTATAGATGTACTCTTTTTATCTTACATTAGGGTATATATTTTGTATTCTGTCTTCGCTTTCTCAAGCTGTATTTTAATTGTTGTAGCTTTAAGGGGTATATGTTGGAGAAGACTCTTGAGAGTCCCTTGGACTGCAAGGAGACTCAAACAAGTCAGTCCTAAAGGAAATCAATCTTGAATATTCATTGGAAGGACTGATGCTAAAGCTGAAGCTCCAGTACTTCGGCCACCTGATGAGAAGAACTGACTCATTGGAAAAGACCCTGATGCTGGGAAAAATTGAAGGCAAGAGGAGAAGGCATGACAGAGGATGAGATACTTGGATGGCATCACCAACTTGATGAACATGAGTTTGAGCAAACTCCAGGAGTTAGTGATAAACAAGGAAGCCTGGCGTGCTTCATGCAGTCCATGGGGTTGCAAAGAGTAAGACATGACTGAGTGACTGAACTGAACTGAACTAAGGGGTATAATATCCAAGCATCTTAGTTTCATCATATGAAATAATTCATAGAGTGGTATATTCTAAACATCTGGAAAAGAAAGAAAGAAAGAAAAAAAAGGGACATAGCTTGTGAAACAAAGAGGGATAATAATGGTACCTAAAGGCAGTTTTGAATTATTTTTCAAAAGATTAAAAGGAAAAAATTCACCAATGCTCTATTGGGAAAAAAAGAGAAATACATCTTTATTTTCATCCTTCTTTATTACCTATAATTTTCTTCCATGTATTCATTCATTAAAAACATATTTTCCACACACCTATTATTTTACTATGTGAGAGATTCAGGTTATAAAATTGAGAAAGATGCTAGATGCCTTTTCACTCTATTTTAAAATGAGAAGATACATCAGGTTGACCATGTTTCTAACTGCTATGATGAATTGGAGTGGCTCAGTGGCTCAGTAAAGAACCCACCTGCCAATGCAGAAGACATGGGTTCAATTCTTGGGTTAAAATCCCCTGGAGAAGGAAATGCCAGCCTACTCCATTATTCTTGCCTGGGAAATCCCATGGATGGAAGAGCCTGGCAGGCTATAGTCTACTGGGTCACAAAAGAGCCAGACACAACTTAGTGACTAAACAACAAAAATATTTGAATCAACCGAACTTGACTGATTTTCCAAATCTATCCTACCATTGAGTACTCCTTGCTATTGCTGTTTAGTCACTAAATCATGTCTGACTTTTTGTGACCCCATGGACTACAGCATGCCAGATTCCTCTGTCCTCCACTATCTCCTGCAGTTTGCTTAAATTCATGTCCATTGAGTTGGTGATGCTATCTTACCATCTCATCCTCTGCCACCCCCTTCTCCTTTTGCCTTCAGTCTTTGCCAGCATCAGGATCTTTTCAGTGCAGAGGAAACATTTCATCCAGATTAATGTAAATGTTATGCTTTCAGTTTAAGCATAAACCCCAAAAATCTTAAAACTCAAAGCACTTGCAGAAATTATCAAGTTTTACTTAATTTCTAGTCCTATTTTAAAGGTGAATAAATCGAAGCAGAGGAAAATTATGAGATTTGCCTAATAACATACACTGAGTTGGTGTCAAATTTAGAATGAAAACCCAGGTAACTTCATCAATCTACTACCATAAGTCTAGTAGCATTCTGACAATACACAAAATATCTTTCCAGCTACCCTGGGAAATTCTTTTCTAGACACTTAGGCTATATCAGGGCATCAGAGACACCCAGAAGTCTCTTGTGATTTTCCCACATTGGTTAGCAATGAAATGTCCATTGTCCTAGTCCATTTAACTCCTTCAGGTTTACTGCTTTCTGTTTCCATGACAGGTTTGTGGCACAGAACTCTCGTGAGACTTGAACATCTAGTGTGAGATTAAAAGATGACATTTCTTCTCTTAAGTCTTAGTATATCCACACTGCACTGCTAATGGCATACCTACACATCTTCTGGTCTTCCAAGTTTGAAAATTTTGAAATTGTAGACAATTTCTCTAGGTGCAAAATCTATTATCTCTAATTTCCATCAGTTCAGTTCAGTTCAGTCACTCAGTCGTGTCCAACTCTTTGCGACCCCATGAATCGCAGCACACCAGGCCTCCCTGTCCATCAACAACTCCCAGAGTTCACTCAGACTCACATCCATTGAGTCACTGATGCCATTCAGCCATCTCATCCTCGGTCGTCCCCTTCTTCTCCTGCCCCCAATCCCTCCCAGTGTCAGAGTCTTTTCCAATGAGTCAACTCTTCACATCAGGTGGCCAAAATACTGGAGTTTCAGCTTTAGCATCATTCCTTCCAAAGAAATCCCAGGGCTGATCTCCTTCAGAATGGACTGGTTGGATCTCCTTGCAGGCCAAGGGACTCTCAAGAGTCTTCTCCAACACCACAGTTCAAAAGCATCAATTCTTCAGCGCTCAGCCTTCTTCCCAGTCCAACTCTCACATCCATACATGACCACAGGAAAAACCATAGCCTTGACTAGACAGACCTTAGTCAGCAAAGTAATGTCTCTGCTTTTGAATATACTATCTAGGTTGGTCATAACTTATCGTCCAAGGAGTAAGTGTCTTTTAATTTCATGGCTGCAGTCATCATATACAGTGATTTTGGAGCCCCCAAAAATAAAGTCTGACACTGTTTCTACTGTTTCCCCATCTATTTCCCATGAAGTGATGGGACAAGATGCCATAATCTTCGTTTTCTGAATGTTGAGCTTTAAGCCAACTTTTTCACTCTCCTCTTTCATTTTCATCAAGAGGCTTTTTAGCTTCTCTTCACTTTCTGACATAAGAATGGTGTCATCTGCATATCTGAGGTTATTGATATTCTCCCGGCAATCTTGATTCCAGCTTGTGTTTCTTCCAGTCCAGCGTTTCTCATGATGCACTCTGCATAGAAGTTAAATAAGCAGGGTGACAATATACAGCCTTGATGTACTCCTTTTCCTATTTGGAACCAGTCTGTTGTTCCATGTCCAGTTCTAACTGTTGCTTCCTGACCTGCATACAGATTTCTAAAGAGGCAGGTTAGGTGGTCTGGTATTCCCATCTTTTTCAGAATTTTCCACAGTTTATTGTGATCCACACAGTCAAAGGCTTTGGCATAGTCAATAAAGCAGAAATAGATGCTTTTCTGGAACTCTCTTGCTTTTTCCATGATCCAGCAGATGCTGGCAATTTGATCTCTGGTTCCTCTGCCTTTTCTAAAACCAGCTTGAACATCAGGGAGTTCGCGGTTCATGTATTGCTGAAGCCTGGCTTGGAGAATTTTGAGCATTACTTTATAGCATGTGAGATGAGTGCAATTATGCAGTAGTTTGAGCATTCTTTGGCATTGCCTTTCTTTGGAATTGGAATGAAAACTGACCTTTTCCAGTCCTGTGCCACTGTTGAGTCTTTCAAATTTGCTGGCATATTGAGTGGAGCTCTTTCACAGCCTTTCTTTTAAAAAACCCAGTAATCTTTTCTTCAAACTTTCCCTTGGGCAAGGCATTATTAAATCAACATCTATTGAAGGGAGAAAGGAAAGCCTTACTCCATAGTTCCACAATGTTCCTAAGACTTTCTTCTGACATTCATACCAAAGCCTGTGTGTGTTTGTTGCTCAGTTGTGTCCAACTCTTTGTGACCCCATGGACTGTAGCCCACCAGGCTCCTCCATCCATGGGATTTTCCAGGCAAGAATACTGGAGTGGATTGCCATTTCCTTCCTAAGGGGATCTTCCTGACCCAGGGATTGAATGGTCATTAAATTATTCATTTCATTATTCAGTTAGGATATCGTTACTGAGTAATTAGTATATGGTGTTTGGGGTGCTCAGAATGATAAGTAAGACAGAAAGCATCCCTGTTCTCATGGGTGTTATATTCTGCGGCAAGACCAAAATGTGTCTCCTCCCCTCGAAAAAAAAGAAAAATATAATTTCATATGAGCATAGCAAGAGGGCTAAGAAAAGAGAGAAAAGGGTGATACAGTTAATAAATGAAGTAGGAAAAAGGGTTAACTTCAGATGGCCTGACCAGGGGAAACTCTATAGCGTTAAATATAGCCATCTGAACTCCCATAGTAGAAAGGTTCAGCAGTGTGAAAGCTGAAGGAGGAATGTATGTCAGGCAAGAAAGCAGTACATGCTTGGAGCCAAAGGTCTTGATGTGCCATGAACTAATGATTGGGGCATATTTGAAGAGTAGAATAAAGTCCATGCATTGTGAATCCATCATGCGTGCCAGGAGCAATAAAGCCCTTTGTCTCTGACAACTCTGGCAACTCCAGCCGATTGTATCATTCAGCTGAATAGTCAAAATGGCTTCTGGCCACCTACATATTATCTGTCCAAGTATGTGATAAATTAACCCTCCAACTGACAAGCAATGGAAGGCATACTTAAAAAGTAAAATGCCTGCATTTCAGGTGACAGGGAAAATCCCTGATAAACTATTGATGCTGCCATCTTGCAACTCATATTACAGTGACACTTAATGAAAGCCTAAACCAATCAAAAAACTAAATTTAATATCAGACCAGTAGTTCTCATGAAGAACTGCATATCAGAATCAACTGATAAAGTTCTACAACTTTATAAAGCTATAAGTTAGTGGACCTCTCCCTCAAAGATTGATTCCAGGGTTCTGTCATTAAAAAAAAGTCTGTAATACACAACATGTTGTTTACTTCATTTTCTGGAAATATTTTGAAATGTTTGACAGTTAAATGTGATTGTTACATTTTTCTAAAATGTGACTCTTTAAATAATTTATAGGACCTAGAAACTAGAAAAAAGAAGGCTCAGAAAATGGATCAAAAACCTTGTCAATAATGCTAAGAACAGAGTATTGATTTCTTGGATGGAGTGGCGGGGGGCGGGATACATGCATGTGTGAGTGTGTGCATGTGTGCACTCATTTTAGCTTCCATAATTTGAATTGTGTTATTGTTATATCTTTTCCTCATTTTAAAATGTATTTGAATTCTGTTCGCTCCCCTTCTTTGTTATCAGCTCAGCTAAGATAATCTCACTGAGCATGCTGTTGCAGCTTCTTCTTTCAGAATACTGTCCGCAGCATCGTTCCTTCTCTGAGTGTCAGACCACTGCTGACATTGCTCTGGCAGTTACTAGATTGTAGTAAGGCCTTGAGGGGTAACCAGAGAAGTATGAATTGCCATCAAGTCCTCTATATGATTTAGAATTCAGCCTTAAATCTTAGGAAAATACCGAGCATGAGTCTGATTTCCTAGACTTTTTTTTTCTTTTTCTTAACTTCTTTCTCTTCCCGCCCACATCTTCTCCCTCTTGCCCTTGCTTTCATCCTTCCCTTATTTTTGTTGTTTTAGTGACCACAAATTTATTTTTTTTATATTTCAGGATTAAACATTTATAGCCTTGAGCAAGTGAATTTTAATGTATAATAATACTGCCTACTTGTTTCACTAAGGATGCTGAAAGAATTTATAAGCCTTTAGTAAGCACTGAGCCCCTTGGTGTGGAGGAGGAGGAAGAATATGAATGCAGTCATTATGTATCTCAATAAATAAATACATATTTAAGCTTATATATATATGTGTGTGTGTGTGCATGTATATATATTCACATACACTCATACCACTACTTGATTGTATCCTTGAAGTTTAATGTACCACTACTGTTTATTGCACACTCAGTTTCTGTATGAAAACCTCAGCCTATTTTCAAGTCTGACTATACTTGTTTTTGGATTCCTTTATATAAATAAAGCAAGATCTTAAAGTACTACAATAATAATTTATAATAATCATAAACAATACTGAACATTCAGTATTTTCTAGAAACTGAATAATGTTCTAGTCCATCATGTTATTTTATCTTCACAATAGCCCTAAGAATTAGATAATTTTTTTTTCCACTTTAAGATGAGGAAAATTTAGCTTATTTCAAGTCACTTTGGGTTGCCTAAGGAAGGGTTCACAATAAGCAAGCATTGGAAAAATATAGAATAGATATCCTGAATTCTAATAAGAGAAATAAATGAGTAATAGAATTTATTATCACTTTTTCCACAATAAAATAGAGTATCTTCCTATGGGTCTGGTTTAAAGACAGTTCAGCTTAGGAAAGGAAAGTCATTTCTATCATCCTTGAGAATGTAAAGAGTGTTATCTTTGCTAGGGCCAGTTTAAGAGAGTATCTTATTCTTACACATGATTAAAATCAGATCAAACGTGATCTTTACTTGAAATCTAGAAGAAAGCAGTGTATATTTAATTATATTAAACCCTATTAACACAATGATGTTTTATATTCAAAATCAGGAAAATGTAACTAGAGTTAGCAAAAAGTATTGTGTCAATCCAGCGTAACAGATGTGAAGTAAAATGGAGGTATCCAAAGTGCCACAGAAGTTTTATCAAAAACTATAAAGGGTTGTGATAGGATGAGGGATAAGTTAGTGAAGAAAGAAGGGAACAGTAGACAAAAAGAAGCAACCTTTTTTGCACCCCAGCTATTCTGTGAGCTAAGCACTTGTTTAAACATCTTAGTACAACTGAATCTCACAACAATCTTCAGGATTATGTCTCATTATCTGTATTCCCCAACAAGCTAACTGGAGAGGCAGAATTCAAATTCAGGTCTGCATTGCTTACCAGTTTATGGTCTTTCTCCTACTTGACACTGATCTAAGATAGTTGGTTTCACTTCAGACAGGATGGAAATTGACTGGAAACATACACAAGTTACACACACAGACACATACACAAACCTTCCAGAAGTTTAAACTTCCAAAGTGACTAAATAAGTAAAAACAAAGCAAGCTGTTTCCAGGAATGTACAATATGGGGCTGCCAAACCTCCATCGTTCCTTTTTAAAATGTTTACTCTTTCTATTATTATTTTTCTTCAAACTGAAGTTAATATATATCCCCCAAATGATTAAGTACTCCTACTTCTTTCTTAGTTTCCATTTAAACTATAACACTGTGTATGTAACTGTTTATTTTTAAAATACCATCCAGCTGCTTGCCTTACAAAATGCAAAATGCTACCAGCAGGTGTTTTGAACGCTGCCCCATGTTATTTATTTATTTATTTTTCATGATGAGGAGAAGTCAGTTGTGGTGGTTTTGCAAGAACACTATCAGTCCCCTGTTAAGGAAAAGTATACACGTATGTGGGCATAAATGGTAGGGATATCATTTCCTGCAGTATCACTAACAAAAATGATACTTGTGATTTCTGAGGAGCAGTTGCTCTTAATTTCTGTTAGGTCACTTTATTTTTGAACTGTACAAACTACTGGGATTGGTGATGAAGCTCTGTCTCACCACAGAACTTGGGTTGTATGATAGGATATAACCCAAGTAGTAAGCAAAGACATTTATAAGAAATATCACAGTAGGGACCCCAGACAGCTTGCAGTTGTAAAATAACAGGGCTCAAGAAAGGGAATTTGATCAGTTGAGTTTATTCAGATATTACAGGGGCTGGTGATAAATCAAGAGAAAAAATTATGAAAAGCCTTTCTGAAGAATACTTGGGAAGAATACACAAAAATTAGCCAATAATGAAATATGTGATTGTATAGAAATTTCCTCATGGTGAACTCCAGAGAAGGCAATGGCACCCCACTCCAGTACTCTTGCCTGGAAAGTCCCATGGATGGAAGAGCCTGGTAGGCTGCAGTCCATGTGGTCGCTAAGAGTTGGACACGACTGAGCGACTTCACTTTGACTTTTCACTTTCATGCATTGGAGAAGGAAATGGCAACCCACTCCAGTGTTCTTGCCTGGAGGATCCCAGGGATGGAGGAGCCTGGCAGGCTGCCGTCTATGGGGTCGCACAGAGTTGGACACGACTGAAGCGACTTAGCAGCAGCAGCAGCATGGCGAACTCATGCTATTATGACTTAAGAAGAATGATAAATTTCCTGTGATCATAGCTGCAGGTAGTTGCAGCAAAGAAGGACTGCATGTAGAGATCAACATATAACTACTCAGCACACTGGGGGCTTTGGTGAGGGGGAAGATATTAATATCTAATAAGAGTCAGTTGAAATTAATGCAGAGTGATAGGAGATGCTCAGTGCAAGTACTGGAGAACAACAACAAAGTTCTGGTGAAAGATCTGTGAACTGAGAAAGAATCTGATGCCATAAGTGTTTAGGAGATTGGTAGTTTTGCTCCACAGTAGGAGCTAATCATTTCAGGTTCCCATGCCTGGAGTGGCCCCAATGGAATGAATGCTCTTCACAACACTGAAAGTAAGTGAAGGGCCTGTGTGTAGAGCAAGGTTTGAGGGAAACCAGAGCTTTTCTGAGGAGGTAGGTCCTGACCCTTTCCAGTCTTCAACAGCTAGGTGTATATACAGGAGACCTTCCATTTTCACTTTTGGATGTTTGTCATGACACCTAAATGTTTATATTTTGGATTTCTCACCAGAGCCTTGTAGCAAAGGAATCATAGTTTAAAATTCAGACTGTGTAAACTATAATGCTAAATTAATTCTCATTAAATACTTTGTAATAACGATTTTGCTGAACAGTACTTTTATTCGCATTAATGACTGATATCATTAAATTATTGCCTCAATGGGACTAAGGGAATGGTAACCTGGAACTGAGAAAAACAACAAAAAACAGTTTAAAAAATTAGTTTGAAATACAGGAAGATAGCAGCACAATAGAGATACAGTGAGGACAGCTGTTTGCTGTTGCTGTTGATATGTTTTGTTTTGCTCATATCCAATCAGGTTTTGGGCTATCACTGACAATTTTTCTTCATCCATTTAAAACCATGTATGAATTATTTTTAACTGCTGAGTAATACTCCATTGTGTATATGTACCACAGCTTTCTTAGCCATTCATCTGCTGATGGACATCTAGGTTGTTTCCATGTCCTGGCTATTATAAACAGTGATGAGATGGATGAAACTGGAGCCAATTATACAGAGTGAAGTAAGCCAGAAAGAAAAACACCAATACAGTATACTAACACATATATATGGAATTTAGGAAGATGGCAATGACGACCCTGTATGCAAGACAGGAAAAAAGACACAGATGTGTATAATGGACTTTTGGACTCAGAGGGAGAGGGAGGGGGGCGGGTGATTTGGGAGAATGGGAATTCTAACATGTATACGGTCATGTAAGAATTGAATCGCCAGTCCATGTCTGACGTAGGGTGCAGCATGCTTGGGGCTGGTGCATGGGGATGACCCAGAGAGATGTTGTGGGGAGGGAAGTGGGAGGGGGGTTCATGTTTGGGAACGCATGTAAGAATTAAAGATTTTAAAATTTAAAAAATAAAATAAAATAAAATAAAAAATAAAACCATGTATGTGCTAGGTTGTGGTGAGATGGTAGTAAGCAGAACAGATTGAGTCCTTACCTCAAAGAACAGATAGTTGAACAGTTTACTTCCCAATTCAACAACCAGTGCTAAAATAAAGTATGATGAACACTATATAGTGAAAGTAGAGGGCATCAGGAAATGCTTGGAAGAGGAACTCAAGCCAATCTAGGGGATTTGTAAGCAAGACACCTCCCTGAATAAAAGATGTTTAAGCTGAAATTGAAAAAAAAAGAAGCAATGGAAGTAGGTTAACTATGTAGACTAATCCCTAAAGGTCATGTTAAATTATTATGTTCTAAGAAAATTTAATTTCTCAATTTTTTGTGTTTTGATATCATATGGTTCTAATAATAGTTATTCCATTTATTTGTCATATGTAAACACCTTGATTTGTGGTAGCCACATAGTGGTTAGCCAAATTACTACTCTGAGAAAAACATCCTTCTGATCATTTTTGCTTTCTTTTTCTATCAGAATTTATTGGGACATAATTAA
The DNA here is from genome assembly GCF_001704415.2 of Capra hircus. Taxonomy (NCBI): domain Eukaryota; kingdom Metazoa; phylum Chordata; class Mammalia; order Artiodactyla; family Bovidae; genus Capra; species Capra hircus. The sequence goes on from NC_030835.1 coordinate 23,069,323, forward strand.
TATACTATAAACATCACCATTGAAAATATTTTAAATATTCACAAGAGTGTGTGATCATTACTACTTCTGATTGTAGAACATTGTTGCCATTCCATTTCATCCCAATGCCATCCCATGAAATGCCATGCCATTTATACCCCAGTGAGTATGAAACCACATACCCATTAGCAGTCATGGCTCCCAACCCCCTCTTCCACTCTCTGCTTTAGGAACCACTAATCAAATCTCTGTCTCTATACATATGGCTATTCTTGAATTCCAAATAAATAGAACCATATAATATGTGCCATTTTGTGATTGACTTGTTTCACTTAGCATTATATTTTCAAAGTTTACCATGTTGCGGTATATATTAGTACTTCATTCCTTTTTATAATATTCAAGTAATATTCCTTTGTAGGGATTTACCATGGTTTTTCATTCATCACTAGATATGTTTCTTGGTCATTATGATTGCTGTTGCTATGAATACTTGTTTACAGATTTTTGTGTAAACATATGTTTTTCATTTCTCTTGGATATGTACTGTTGAGTGAATTGGGTCCTACTTCCCACTGCTTACAAAATCAATACTCAGATTCTTTAACGTCTGAGCCACCAGGAAATCCCTATAGAAAGAAAAGTCTCCTTTAATCAAATTGCTGGCAATCTAGGGAGATAGTTGACTCAACGTCCCCCAAATACCATGTCCAAAGATTCTGCTAGATTATAAAAACATTTAAAGGAAAGAAGGGACGTAATCTCAATTAATCATTGAGATGGGGGTCAAGGTCATCACCATCCCCCTCTATGCAGGCTCAGTGAATTCTTGTGATATTCCTCTAGGTGCTATCTTATTCACACAGTTTGGTCATGAGATTACTGGGTAGAAAACTAGGGGAAATATTTGGTCATGCTTATTCTTCATTTCTACTGCTATAATCTGTGGAAAGACCTGACAAGTTAGGCAAGATATCATTTGATTAAAAGATCTGAAAGGTGTGCTTGGCAGGGAGATGAGTAGAGCATGGGAGTCCCTGGCTTAAATTTTAGTTACAGTATGGCTTTGCTAAAGTGACAAGGAAAGGAGCTTCTCTGTCCATGGAATTCTCCAGGCAAGAACACTGGAGTGGGTTCCCATTCCCTTCTCCCGGGGATCTTCCTGACCCAGGGATTGTGCCCAGGTACAGGGTACAGGCAGATTCTTTACCATCTGAGCCATCAGTGAAGACCTCCTGCTGAGGGCAGTTTCCTGCAAAGAACTGCTTACATAAGTACCTAGGAGAGGAGTTGCTGGGTCATATTGGTAACTAACTCTGCTTGCTGAGGTACTGCCAACTAACAGTTTTCATTTTCAACAACAGTGTTTTGCTTTCTTTTTATAGACTCCAGAAGAACTAGAGGATGTTTCTGACCTGGAAGAGGATCATGATGTCCGCAGTCACACCAGCATTCAGACTGAAGGGAAAACTGACCGGGTAAGTCACTTCTCTGAGGGGAGAGCTGTGTGCTAGGCCCTTTCCTTATCACTCCAGGAAGTGTCTCCCGGGGGGACCCCTGGATCTAGAACTACTTCTGTAAAGCCCAGAGACAGGAGTCTCAGGATGCTGGGCAGCATTGTGAGGGGAATGATTTCTTCCACCTTGAGAGCTCTCAGTGAAGCCATTTCTCATTAGGCAGTGACTCAGCCCATGCCGCTTGCGGTCGTTACAGTAGTCATGGGAATATCAAAGTGAAATGTGTACCTGTTTGTTCAGAGTGAAAAAGGGAATCCATGAAGTTGTAAATGTACTCTGAAGTTCTAGGGGAAAATAATCAAATTCTGAGGCAATATGCCTCTATTTCCTCCTTTTCTATAATGCTTCCTTCTGTCCACCTCAAAATACACACACACACACACACACACACACACGCACACACACACACACACATCCCTCCAAATATGTTAATCAATTTTTGAAATACTCAGATGTTCTACTTTGTTTGGGAATTCGTGGAACCTTGATTTCCTAGCCACTAATAACTTACAACTGCAGAACTGACTATATAGCAGGTAGGTCTAAAGCCAGGTAGTATAGCATGGTATCTGAGACTGCCTGGGAATGCATCTGAATCAGCCACTTCCTTGCTGGGTTCCTGGGGAACTCACTTAGCCTTTCTTTACCTCTGTCCCTCAATTTGTAAAGTGAGGGTCATAATAGTATTCTCTATATGAAGATTGCTGTGGGAATCAACTAGATTAATGAAAAGCATTCTTAACCTAGTGCCTAACTCATAGTAAGTTCTCAGTCATTACTTACTGTTATTGAGAACTTACTAGGTAGCAACAGGGTCATTATTATCACTATAGCAATTATCATCATTATCATTATTACTATTATTAAATTCAGTGTCATAAAATTTGGAGATGTATGAAACAGATACATTTAAGAACATCCCGTGTTGGGAATTCCCTGGAGGTTCAGTGGTTAGAAGGCTGTGCTTCCATTGCAAAGAGCATGAGGTTGATCCCTGGTCAGGGAACCAAGATCCCACAAGATAGATGTATGTGCTAAGATGTATGTACCTGAAGTTTATATGAAGGTGAAGGAGAATGGCTTAAATCTGTCCTCTACTTGTATTACCTGACCAGAGCTAAGATCATATTTAGATATGTTCTCTCCCAGGCATCTTATATACCTAATAGTCCCATATTTCTTATAGTTACATCCTTATGCTTTGAATATATTAATAAATTCAGTCTTATGACTATTTGAAACTTTGTCTCTGCATTCAATATAGCATTTCCTGAACTTTGGTCCATTGGACTGTGTATATCTTTTGACATATTTCCCAAGAATCATTAATTTGGAAAGATATCATAAGATTTCGAAGTCAGAATCTGTCAATACGTATTTGAATACTCATGCCATGCTCAATGAAGAATTCCTGGTCACTGAATAAGACAAGTGTTTGATTCCTTTTTGTTTGCGGCCATTATGAAGGAAAAAATGCTTATTTGGTTCTTGGATTATGCAGACTCTGCTATATCAAACATGTACTAGAACCAATTTCAGGCAGTGTTTAGTAATGGAGTGACAATTGTTTATTATCATTTTACTTTATGCATTACACTTCCCGTAGCTTTGGCTCAACATCGTCTGTTACTGCTGTCATTGGTGGCAAATGCCACTGGGCATTGTAAGGTCTGTAACAACAAACAATGATTTACATTCCACACTCAATGAGAGTGCAAAATACTAAGAAACCAATAGTGCATGCCTTATGAGATGGCAAAGGAACATCAATGGAATTTAGTGATTATCTTAATTATTAAACATACTCACTGGACCAACACCTGGTTCTAACCAATGATCAGGCATCCCAGAGTGACGCAGAAGAGTGGGTTTGCTATAGGTTTATAGAGCATTCTTCAGAGTTATTGTTTATTCAGTTCATGCCCTTAACAAGGATGAAATAGACGTCTTTTATTTTAAAAACTCATATTGGAGAGAGAGTAAAATAGACTCCTAAGATAATAAAATTCTTAAACTTGATAATAATATTTTTTGTAAGTCCTAAAATAATCTTCTTAAAGATTTTATTAAATATAAGCTAAGGTACATTTTCTTTTTAAACAGAGCTGTGCCAGTTATCATTAACACTTTAGAGAATGTTTCCAAATTGTTGTTTCTGTTTAGTCGTTAAGTCGTGGCCAACTCTTTGTGACACTGTGGACTGCAGCACACCAGGCTTCCCTGTCCTTCACTGTCCCCTGGAGTTTGCCCAAACTCATGTCCATTGAGCCAGTGCTGCCATCCAACCATCTCATCCTCTGTCATCCCCTTCTCCTCCTGCCCTCTATCTTTCCCCATGAAAAGATTCCAAGTTGGTGTTTTATCTAAGAGAAGCCCTGAAGGTTTTTATTTTTCCCCTTGATTTTAGTAGTCAGGGAACTCAGTTCAGTCACTCAGTCGTGTCTGACTCTGTGACCCCATGAACCACAGCACGCCAGGCCTCCCTTTCCATAACCAACTCCAGGAGTCCACCCAAACCCATGCCCATCGAGTCAGTGATGCCATCCAACACCTCATCCTCTGTCATCCCCTTCCCCTCCTGCCCTCAATCTTTCCCAACATCAGGGTCTTTTCAAGTGAGCCAGCTCTTTGCATCAGGTAACCAAAGTACTGGAGTTTCAGCTTCAACATCAGTCCTTCCAATGAACACCCAGAGTTATATTCCAACTCTCACATCCATACATGACTATTGGAAAAAGACATGTGACAAAATCTAAGCAGCATATATGAGTTCTGGTAAAACAACATTTATGCATGGAAAAATGCTCTAACCTTATGCATATGAAGTATTTTTAAGTCACTGAAGTCTTCAGAAACTGCAAATAGCTTCTTATGAAAAAAAAAAAAAAGGCGTTCTTACTTAGTTAAAAGGGTGTTCTGAACTTAGAGAACTGAGCAAAGAGAGATGAGATAGTAACTTATAATTCTCAGTTCAGTTCAGTTTCTCAATCATGTCTGACTCTTTGTAACTCCATTAATTGCAGCACACCAGTCCTCCCTGTCCATCACCAATTTCCAGAGTTCACCCAAACTCATGTACATCAAGTCGGTGATGCCATCCAGCCATCTCATCCTCTGTCGTCCCCTTCTCCTCCTGCCCCCAATCCCTCCCAGCATCAGGGTCTTTTCCAATGAGTCAACTCTTCACATGACGTGGCCAAAGTATTGGAGTTTCAGCCTCAGCATCAGTCCTTCCAATGAACACCCAGGACTGATCTCTTTAGAATGGACTGGTTGGATCTCCTTGCAGTCCAAGGGACTCTCAAAAGAGTCTTCTCCAACACCACAGTTCTAAAGCATCAGTTCTTTGGCGCTCAGCTTTCTTTAGTCCAACTCTCACATCCATACATGACCACTGGAAAAACCATAGCCTTGGCTAGATGGACCTTTGTTGGCAAACTAATGTCTCTGCTTTTCAATATGCTATCTAGGCTGGTCATAACTTTCCTTCCAAGGAGTAAGCATCTGTTAATTTCATGGCTGCAATCACCATCTGCAGTGATTTTGGAGCCCAGAAAAATAGTCAGCCATTGTTTCCACTGTTTCCCCATCTAATTAGACTCAAAAGAATTTCAGTAGTTTAGGCAAGTCCTATAGAAATGGAAGCAAGCTCCAGGTCGTCTGGCACTAGCCACACACATTCTCATACAGCATGCTTGTAAATCTGGGTCAAATTTCAGCATCCCTTAAGATCTATTTGCCCAACTATTGCCACAGTCAGTGTTAAGGTGTTGATATTATAATTCCTCTAATAGAAGATGACTCATGAAACTTAAGACCATAAGGCTTAGTATCAGATCTATTTAAGCCTTACACATTTTCAAATGTCCCAATACTACAGTTTTCCATCAATAACAAAATCAGATGGTTGGTTACTATTTGGAAACTACATAGTGATGCTTAGAACCTGAAAATCTCCCTAGTGAATTACTTTGTGTTGATGACACGGATTCTACTTAAGTAGAATCATGCCATGGAGGACCTTTTTGGGCAACACTCTGAGGTCTCCAAGCATAGAATCCAGAGACAGAGGCAGTTACTCCTCATTCAGCCTCTTATCACTTGGTCTCTTTGATATTTCAATGAAGGGAACATCCTAATTTCTAGAAAGTTTCCCTAGGTTATTGTCTGCAATACAGGCAGCAGTAACCATGGATACTCAGGAAATTGCAAGTGGCAGGAGGGTGGTAGCTAAAAATATATTCCTCAAGTCTACCTAAGGGACAATTGTGGGTTTAGAAAGACTCAGTAAAATGAGTTGAAAGAGTTTTGTGAATAGAATGGTTGAGCAAGTGGCTTGCCTTTTTTGGCCCTGCTTTAGAAATATAATGTAGACGTTAAATGTGTGGACTTTGGTTGGATACACACAAACTTTGGTTCAAAATAGGGTTCTACCAATTTGTACCCATATGACCCTGGGAAAGTTAGTTTATATTTCTTTCAGTTTCCTCATCTCTAAAATTATGATAATAATAATATCTATTATTACTAATAGATTAAGTGGAAGAAATGAGTAAAGGGAGTCAAAAATGCTCAGAATGAAGAAAATAGTAGTATCTATTTTATACTGTTTTTGAAGATGAGATGTATGAAAAATAAATTCATTTCTCACGCAAAGGAAATACTCAATAAATTTTTATTTTTACAATTGTGAATGTCAATATGTGCATAGACTTGTGTGTGCTAATGTTACACTTCATTTCCTTATTTCAAAGAGCTTTGTAAATACAGATCTCTCAGTCTTTCAATAGAAGATTACTTTGGTCATCTGGTTTTGTGGGGCTCAACATTTAGCAATCTATTATCAAAATTTTTTGAGTCCCCTCCCACCCAGGAAGGGGACTTTTCAGAAAATGCTTTAAGTGGTTAAAAGGGAGATGATATTAATATAATTATTAATGATGCAACTTTTATGTACTTTTTTATTCATGTAAATAATGTGGTTCTAAAATAATGATCAGAAAAAGCAACTTTGATAGTAGGAACAAAACACTTTACCCCATAATTGCCAATTTCTTATTTCCTTCGATGATTGTGGAATACCTGGCTCCTCATAGGGAGCTTTTCTTTTTTGCGGAATTGTGGTAGCTTGGTGATCTATTAGTTTCCGTCTTTCTGCAGAGTCCTCAGTTACCTTCACTAAGATATATAGGGCTTAATTTCCTAGTTTTATGGTACGTACTGATAAAAAAGAAAAAAAACACAGTCATCCCGGTATTTTATAGGATGCATATTGGTGACTGTTTTGCAAGTAGTTATTTAAAATCACCTACTCTTTCTCTACCTCTGTTCACAAAGGACTGATGTTCTAGTGTCTTCCCTCTGCCAAAACAGCTGGAAAGCCAGTAAGATCTAAAGACAAAATTAAAAAAATTGTTCTGCCTTAAACAATTTAAACTGTGATTATTTCTTATAGATAAGGAGAAAGGGAACTCATTTAACATTGACTAAGGCTAGGTTTTTCTTTGAAGGTATTTGAAGTTGTAGTCTCTAATTGCTAAAATCCAATTGAATAAATATAGCATTAAAATAAACAATTAAAATTTTATAATTTCAACTATAGACATTTATTTCAATATGATAAAGTTATACTTTTTAAAAGATACATTATTCATCATATTTATAGATTATCCAAAATGAAAGAAATTGTAATTTGTTTTCAGTTTGATGACTAATATTTGTCCTATCTTAAATATTATACCCACTGAAGAATATATAGTTTATAAACCTATCCTGCCTTAAAGAATACCATTGCGACCATTGAATTTATATGTACTTTTATAAATAGAAGTAAATTAGGACAGAAATAAGAACAGTTGCCTAGGTTACTGGAACAACCTCAAAACGTCAACAGCAGCAAATGAATTGGAGCATATCAAATCTTAAAATACTGGAGATGATTTTTGGTATTAAAAACTGCCTCAAAAAAAAAAAAAAAGGTGCCTCAAACTTCATGTTGGTGATAGGTAGAACACGCTCATTGTTGCTTTTTAACATGCAGTCCACTGAATATCTTCCACCATGAGAACAAAATGTCACCATGAATGAGTGGTATATTTTAAAAATGGGAAACATTTGAATAGTCCTATTATCAGAATACACTATCCGTAATTCAAATTTATACTGAATTACCATGCAGAATATGACGAAGATATGACCTCATTACCTTGTTAATATAGTTTGGTTTAGGTTGCTATGAAAAGCACAAGTCTGGTAAGCCTGAATAAAATGACATTACTCAGCAGCGCTATACTAGGCAGTGCACGTTATCATCATTTGTTTTTACAATTTCTATTCTGTATTTGGTGATACCTCTGCTTTCCTACCTTTCTGAGTGATCATTCTCGGTGCTTTATTGTTTCATCTTCCTCTGTCTATTCCTATGCATGAGGGTTCACTATAGTTCTGATGTAAGATCTGGAGTCCTCATGTTTTTTCCACTTTTCTTAGATATGCTCTTTCAGTCCAAGACTTGAGATGTCATATATAGAGTGGCCAACTCCTGTCTCCTGAACTCTGGCTGCATATATTAGCAGGCCTGTAAGCTTCCTTGCCTCATGTAGCTCTCAGGTACCTGTGAAATTCAATGTTTCCAAGCCTGAATGCATCATTTTACCCACAAATCTAACCTGACTCCCATATTTCTTATGATGCTGCTGCACATTCATGCACAAGTCTGAACCTGTGAGTTATTATTTTTACTCCTTCCTACAGCTAATCGTACAATATGTTCTGATTTTATCTTTTAAATATTTTCTGAACTAATCAATTTTTTCACCACCTCCACTATACCACTTTCAAAGAAAATGTGAACAGGACAAGGTTATAAAGGAAAGAGGAAGACTTTACTCAAAACTGTAACAATAGGAGAGAGAGACCTGAACTCAGGCTGAGTTCACATTTGCTCAAACAAGGAGGTGAATTTCAGAAATGAGGCAAGGGGAATTGGAGGCCATCTATGTTTGCTAACTGGCTTTAACCAAAAGAAAACTGAACTTTCTCTATGTTCATGATAGGAGGTAATATACTTTTATAACGTGCAGCAAGGTGCCCTCTAAAGTTAAGATCCTCCGCTTCCACAGAGACTGGAAGTTAAGGCTCCATCTTCCTTGATGATTACATTTCATAGGGATGGCTCCTAGGTCTCTGAGAAAGACAGTCCTGGGTTGTAAAACTGGCAAGAAGCATGGAAAATATTCACATCTCAAAGATACAAAGAAATTACTGTCAGTTTTATGAAGTGCATGGACTAAGAAAGGGGAGGTCAGGGTCTGAGAGTCTGGAAGAAGGCTGTGTAATGCCTAGTCAAGGTATGCTGTGTATGCTGTGCTTAGTTGCTCAATCGTGTCTGACTCTGCGACCCCATGGACTGTAGCCCGCCAGGCTCCTCTGTCCATAGGGACTTTCTAGGCATGCCAAGAATACTGGAATGGGTTGCCATGCCTTCCTCCAAGGGATCTTCCCAACCCAGGGAGACAGAATTGAGATTAGAGATGGTGGAAGATGAGAAATTAATTTTGAATATGTCCAGTGGTCATGTATGGATGTGAGAGCTGGACTATGAAGAAAGCTGAGCGCCAAACAATTGATGCTTTTGAACTGTGGTGTTGGAGAAGACTCTTGAGAGTCCCTTGGACTGCAAGGAGATCCAACCAGTCCATCCTAAAGGAGATCAGTCCTGGGTGTTCATTGGAAGGACTGATGCTGAAGCTGAAACTCCAATACTTTGGCCACCTGATGCAAAGGGCTGACTCATTGGAAAACACCTTGATGCTGGGAAAGATTGAGGGCAGGAGGAGAAGGGGATGACAGAGGATGAGATGGCTGGATGGCATCACTGACTCAATGGACCTGAGTCTTAGTCAACTCCGGGAGTTGGTGATGGACAGGGAGGCCTGGCGGGCTGCAGTTCATGCGGTTGCAAAGAGTTGGACACGACTGAGCGACTGAAATGGACTGAACTGAGTCTAGAAATTCTATAAGACAAACAACTGAGGATGTCAAATAGGCAGATTTGAAATTTACAAACTAGACTGGAATTCATTTCACATGCATAGCTTTATATTACAATTTTACAACCTTCTCAACTTAGAGTGAAGTTTTATATATTACAGGGTGACCATTTTTTCCCTCAAAAAAAAAAAGTGATAGTGTTAGGTCTAGTTTCCTTCTATTTTTAGACTTCATCTCTCGCAAATCTTCTCTTTTCTGATACAGTTGCTTTTCTGAATATTACCTTTTTTGGATGACTGCTACTGACCACCTTTGTTAAAACTGTAGCCCAATTCCACCCCCATATAAACCTCTTTTCCTCTCTGTTTCTCTCCATAATACTTCCTTTCACTGTTTGACATACTACACCTTTATTTGATTTGTTTGTCAACTATACAATAAATTCAATGAAGGCAGTGATTTTAATATTTTTTTCTCCCAGTGATATATCCCTCAAATTTAAGTGCTGGACACATAATAAGTATACTATAAATATTTATTGAATAAATAAATGGATGAATGATATTGACCAAAAGTGTGTTTTTGGAAAAAATATATGCAGAAAATTGGAGAGGAGAGGAATCATTACAGATAAAACATTCATATCCAGTCAATAAATAGTTTGTCTACAAAATAAATACAATAATCCTTATTTTTCAAAATTAATGTTTTAATAGATAGTTATGCAAGCAGTAGTTATTTGGAAAAATTTTCTGAAGTGTTTAGGTGATTCTTTGTCTTCTCTTCTGGAGTTGTGATGGACATTTGATTACAAATTATTGTCCTTTATCTCACTCCTTTCATTGTTGCATTGTTGTCATTGAAAAAAGTCCTATTTCTTTTACTTTTGAAAATTTAACATACATAAATTAAATACTTCTGAATTTTAGTCTCTGGTAAAATATGAAATATGTGCTTATAACTTCTTTCCCTATTAAAAGCAATGTGTTTAAATGTGTTTCCCCATTTAAAACAATGGTCAAGGTAGTAAAAGAGCTCAAAAGCAAATCTGACTTTTTAAAACTTACCTTTGCACATTAAAGAAACACAATCTAAATCTTGGGTTTTTATATGCATATTTTTAATCAGCAAGTGATTATGAACCTATGTTTATTTTTTTAAAGCATAAATATATGGCTTGGTTAAAATCCCACATAAATATGAATGGACATAGGACACAAATAATTCCCCAGTGTAGAGTCATCAACTCTATAAGCTCGTACTTATGAGAAACAAGGCTTTTTAAAATGTCATCCCCAGACACGTCTCCACCTTTCTGATTCTAATACAATTTAAAGAAAGAGAACATACTTTCTAGAGTCAGACCCCCAAATTTGAATCCTGGTTCCATCACTTATAACTGTTGATATTCAGCAAGTTATATAACTCACCTTTGTCTGTTTGCTTATTTTTAAATGGACCTACTTACATCTGAGGGTTACTGTGAAGCATTTAAGTTAATATTTATACAAAGCAGTAAATGGTTAAGTGGTCAAACTTGTGACCATCATCATGATCAATCATCATTACCAATACCGCTATCATCATCATTTGTTGAAAGGATTCACATCCATGACAGCTTTGCTAATTCTGCAGGTTAACAATATTCACTTTACTGATTAGTCCTCTTCACCTTTTCTAGAACTACTTGTGGAGAAAACCAGCTTGATCAGCAGCTAAGCTAAATAAGGTCCCTCCTATATCCCTTTGCATGGTATCCTTTCATGGATTTGTAGTTAATTTACGTATAGGTAGCCATGGAATCAGGGTAGATGACCTACCCTGGCCTAGTTTCAAGCTTTAGATGAAAATAAAATAAAGTCTATGTTGGTTGTTTGGGTGGAAAATTATTTAGGAGGAAATCAGGCTCTAAATGGATATTGGGTACATTGATGTTAAGATAGGCACACAAAATATAATACAACAAAAAATCAATGCCAGACTGTTGCCAAGGAAGGTAAGAGTCATCTGCATCCAAGAAATGTTCACAAAACACTTGCCTGTATGATTCATGGACCTGGGTCACTTGGCACTTTCAATCTAAGACATAGCAATTGAAATGTGTACAGGGGCTATATAGTCAGCAGAATCGAGTGAAGACATTACCACCTGGCAAACAAAATACTAGCCTTCCACACTAATACCTACAAGTGCATTGTACAAGTATGGGATTTGAATGGGTTCTAGAAGTCTAATGACCTGAGAATATGCACCTTTCTGTCTAGGCTAGGTAGACACGGTGAGATATTCAAAATTTTCCTCTTCAGTCCAAGAGATTGTCATGTAAAGTGTAAATCATGTATTTCCAAAGCAACAATTTGGAACTTTTTGATCTCTCTGCTGTCCAGCTACTATTAGCCCACCTGTGAAATTTAAAGTGACAGAGCTACTTTAGTCTTCTCTCCTAGTTCTTAAGTTTAACTAGAGATAAGAGGTCCAAATCCTTCTACAAGCAAAATCCTGGATATAGAGAAGAGTAAAGAACCTAAGCTGAAACAATTGGCTTGAAGGTTAAGATTTTAAAAGAAAGGAAAGCCTTCTAAAATTAGCAGCAAAGCATATTTACCTTTCTAATAGTCCTTTTTAAAATTGTGGATGACATTGATCTTTACTGGCATTCTGATGGAACTTTGAAGTTTTACACATTACTAACAGTGAATTTAATAAAGAGAATTTAAACAATTCCCCCAATTTCCTATTATATACTAAAATTACATGCCTATCCTCTTTCATAGCTATGTGTTTTTGAGTAAGCATGCCATCTACTGCCTTTAAATTAAGAAAAATGATATACTTGAAATTAGATAACTGTAACTTTCAGGAGATCAAGATCATAGGATTTGCACTTGAAGTATACTTTGAGAGAAGTTGGAATTAACACAGTCTTCCATGGAGGATCCGATATGACAAGAAAATATCCTTCCAGTTTTAAAAAATGTCCAACTTTTTAAAATCAAATTATGCTTTCATCTTTAAAATTCATGAGTATAGTCTAGATAAATATCAGCTGCTTATTCTCATGATGATGATAGCAGTAAAAATAACAATTGTTAAATACTTATTAAATTAACACATTAAATTAATGCTTAATATATAGCAGGCACTTTGTTAAATGTTCTCCACAACTACCTTTGAAGTGGCTATTACTATCTTCACTTCAAAAACAGAATAGAGACACAGAGAGTTTGTGCCAGTACCTAGTATTATGTAGTATGAAGTGACATAGCTGAGACTGTCCCCAGACAGAGAATAAAACCTGTCTCCATACACCTGGCAAGAAGTGCTAGATTTATGGGAAACCATGACTGATGTACCAGTTGCAAGTTTGGCCTAAAATCTCATTCAAAATGGAAGGAATCTACATTTTGAAATCAAGCTGCATAGAAGCAGAGCCAGGGCTGTTATTACACCTGCTGCCCACATCCATTTGCTTGCAACTTTATAGCCATGAATGCAGCATTAAATTAGTGTAGTTCTGTGAAAAGATGAAGTTATAAACCACTGTTACTGAAACTTCCTTAAAATTATATAAAATGATGTGATAGAGAAAAGGGATTTTATTTGCAAAGAATAGTTTCTGAAAATATGCAGAAACTTGGTTCCATTTGCTTTCATTTTTATGAGTTACTAAGAGGTAAACCAAAGAGCTCTGGCTTTGGAATCACTTTTGCTATGGTGGATCTTAGTTTCTTTTGTTAGTGACTGTATGACTCTGAGTAAATTTATTTCTCTGAGATTCTGATTCCTGATATTTCAATTCAGACAATACCTATCTTGAATTATTGTAATAAGAAAGAATGTTTGTAAAGGATCCGGTGCTGTGATAGAATGAGTATGTGCCTAACACAGGATTGGTTTTATTAAAATATAGTGTTTATGAAATTCAGAGATACCTAATCAAAAGGGACTCATATATTTGTGAAGTGACATGAAAGCTGCTCAGCCGTGCCCGACTCTTTGTGACCCTGTGGACTATACAGTCTATGGAATTATCCAGGCCAGAATACTGGAGTGGGTAGCCTTTCCCTTCTCCAGGGAATCTTCCCAACCCAGGGATCGGATTCAGGTCTCCTACATTACAGGTGGATTCTTTACCAGCTGAGCCACAAGGGAAGGCCAACAACACTGGAGTGGGTAGCCTATCCCTTCTCCAGCGGATTGTCCCAACCCAGGAATCGAACTGGGGTCTCCTGAATTGCAGGCAGGTTCTTTACTCACTGACTTATGAGTAGAGTGAATTAAAAACAACCCTCAAGTCAAGGTAAACCATAGTAGGTTAATAAAACAACAGTTTGAATTTTCAGGGAAGAAATAGAGAAATAGGCATAAGGAATAGGAATAAATAGAAGGCAGGGAGTAACAAAGGAGGGAAGCCAGGGATGAGGAAAGGAAGGAAGGAGAGAAGGAATTATCTTGGGGTATGGAAAGCCCCCTATTTACTAACAGTGACAGAGTGCAATGTACTGCAGAATATGACTAACACAGTCTGTACAAGATAAAAGAAAAGTAAATATTTATTTTTGTGACCTTGGATGATAAAGGACTTTCTAACTATGTTACCTCCTGCTGCTGCTGCTGCTAAGTCACTTCAGTCGTGTCTGACTCTGTGCGACCCCACAGACGGCAGCCCACCAGGCTTCCCCGTCCCTGGGATTGTCCAGGCATAACTATGATACCTAGATAAGCAAAAAAAAAAAAAAAAAAAAAGACAAAGGAAAAAGCAGGTACACTTTACACCTGAAAACACAAAGTAGAGTAGAATAAACCAGAACAAACAAAACAATGAAGTCTGAAGAACAAAAGAGAAACATGAATTTTGGGAGATAATAGCAATTTATAAAGAAAGTGTTTGTATGTAAATAGATTCTAACCAATTAATAAGAAAAATGTCTCTTCTTTCCCCATCCCTCACCCTCCAAAACAGAAAATTGGGCAGAGGTCCCGAACAGGATATTCATAAAGAATTCATACATGTTTTGAATAAGCATGCAAATAGTTGTTCTGTCCCATCAGAAAATGCAGAAACACTAATGAAAACAAACATGAAATACTCTTTGTCAAATTTGCATAAATTAAAAAAAAGAAAAATTGTTGATATCCATTATCTGATAGGTGACTTAGAAAGAATATACTTAATTAGCTGTTAATGAGGATAAACTTTCTGGAGGGAATTTGGAAATATTATATTGAAACATTTTATAAAATTGTTTTTTCTGTCTTCTAAAATTTTTATTCCAGTTACATTTAGATAAATGTGGAAAGAAATCTGGGCTTCCCAGGTGGTGGTAAAGAACCCACCTGCCTATGCAGGAGACATAAATGATGCAGGTTACATCCCTGAGTCAGGAAGATCCCCTGGAGTAGGAAATGGCAACCCTCTCCAGTGTTCTTGCCTGGAGAATCCCATGGACAGTGGAGCCTGCCAGGCTACAGTCCATAGGATTGCAAAGAGTCACATATGATTCAAACAACTTAGCATACATGCAGAAAGATATCTATCACAACCTACTAAATGCATATATATACATACAGATTTACAGTCAGTTCAGTCACTCAGTTGTGTCCAAATCTCTGCGACCCCATGAACTGCAGCATGCCAGCCTTCCCTATCCATCACCAATTCCTGGAGCTTACTCAAACTCATGTCCATAGAGGCAATGATGCCATCCAACAATCTCATCCTCTGTAGTGCCTTCTCCTTCTGTCTTCAATCTTTCCCGGCATCAGGGTCTTTTCCAATGAGTCAGTTCTTCACATCAGGTGGCCAAAGTATTAGAGTTTCAGCTTCAACATCAGTCCTTCCAATGAATATTCAGGACTGATTTCCTTTAGGATGGATAATGGTTGCAAACTTATAAATAGATGATATTAAATCTACATGATGGATAAGAGATTTAAAATTATAATGAAGTTACATTTTAGAGATATTTAAGTAGTTTATATAAAAATGTTATAAATAACAGGAAAGTATATATAGTAAGATTCCATTTTCTAATGTAACTTTCAGAAGTAATCGCATATATATGTAATATTCAAGTAGAGCCACTGAAATCTCACCTTCAAAATCTTTGGTATATGAAACAGTATCTTATGAAGACACAAGTACTATGCGTGACAGTTCACAGACAAAAAAGTCCACGATACTGCTGACATATTTTTCATAATTTTATATATCTATATAATGTCCAAGTAAACCTAAAACTATTAATACCAACCGTTTTATTAACTAGCAAAAATCATGGTTATAAATTCATTCTATTTTTCCAGTCTTTAAGTGGTTATATTGATAAAAAAGCATATGCTCTTTTATGGAACACTTAAGGAAGCATGTGTTATTAAAACCTAATGTAAGAGATTTCTATTTTCTACCTTTTGATGTAGAGTGCTGATTCTGTACTCAAACTGGCAAAATAGCCTTTTACCTTTCATTAAAAAAAATAGCACCTCCTAACTGGCTCTAATGTGTTGATGTTCAAATACCAGCTAATAAGCAACTGGAATCTGTCAAAGTGATAGAACTGCAGTTTAGTGATCAATGTTTCAGTCTGGTCCTGACTGGTAGAATTTCACCACTGCAGTTCTACTGCTAAATTATTATTATTAAGAATGATTATATATAAAATGTACATTGAAAGGTATACAAGCTCCCCAGATATCACTGGCTCTGCAGTCTGACCAACACATCAGATTGAGTCCAAGCTGGCATCCACTGATCCTTGGCCAAAACATTAGTGTTAGGCAGAACTCTAAAATATTATACTGATACACTGGGAGGGGATCAGACACTTCCTTGTTGTGGGGGCCTGTCCTGTGTGCTATAAGATGTTTAGCAGCATCTCTGGCTTCTATCCAGTTAATGCCAGTAGCACCCCACCTTAGTTGTGACAACCAAAAGCATCCCAAGAAATTACCAAATGACAATAGGGTGAGTTAGAAGAAGGGTAACACCAACCCTGGTACCAGCTATTCTTTCTTAGAAAAGTTTGACTTTTTCAATTTGGTCCTTTAGAATTTTTTTTATGTCAAATATTCTTTGTTTTTAAATAAAATAACAGTGAGGAAAGTGAAAGTGTAAGTTGCTCAGTCATGCCCAACTCTTTGTGACCCCAAGAACTGTAGCTCAAGACTCATCTCTTCATTGAATTCTCTAGGCAAGAATACTGGAGTGGGTTTTCATTCTTTTCTTCAGGGGAGCTTCCCAACCCAGGGATCAAACCTGGGTCTCCTGCATTGCAAGCAGATTTTTTACTGTCTAGGCCACCAGGGAAGCCCCAATAATAGTGATAGTGGATAGTAATTCTTTTGTGTTAATATTTTTCCCCCATCATCATTTATTTATTTTTGAATGTGTATATATGCAGATATGTGTATTTTATGATCTTACTTGGAATAATAGAATAATTTGCAATATGTTTTTTCCCAACTTAAATAAATTTACCAGCCTGTGCAATTGCATACTTGAGAGTCTTTGGCAAAAAGCATTCTGTTTCATCTTTTACTTTGAAAATGTTTCTAAATATTACAGATCTTGTTTGTGAGCTGTTTATATTGAGGCTGCTGTAGAAATATTTCTTCCAAATACCCTGGGGTTTTACCTTTGAAAGCCTGACTCACTGAGTCCTTGATTTTATTGTCTGCTTTTGCTCATCCGTAGGCACTGCTTCATCTGCATCCGGTCTTGATGCTAAGTTAGGCTCACACGTCAGCTACTGCCTCTTGAGTAGAGTGTCTCATTTCTAGTTCCTGAATGGAATTTTACTTGGAAAAACCTTGTATGCTGCTAAGTGCGTTACTAATCCAGATATTTGCCTCTCCAAATTCACTTTCGGAAGACAAGAGGAATTACCTTTTGTTTGTTTAACTTTAGTATGTGTGCTGACCATTTGGATTTAGCTTATAGGCTTTCAGTGTATTGTTAGCTGCTAACATGAAATAGGTGTTAACGATTAACCCTGTGTTTTCGCTGTCACAACAGCAAAGGAGTATTAACCATTTTGAATGTTCAGTTCAGTCGCCCAATCATGTCTGACTCTTTGCAACCCCATGAATCGGAGCACGCCAGGCCTCCCTGTCCATCACCAACTCCCGGAGTTCACTCAGACTCACTTCCATGGAATCAGTGATGCCATCCAGCCATCTCATCCTCTGTCATCCCCTTTTCCTCCTGCCCCCAATCCCTCCCAGCATCAGAGTCTTTTCCAATGAGTCAACTCTTCACATGAGGTTACCAAAGTATTGGAGTTTCAGCTTTAGCATCATTCCTTCCAAAGAAATCCCAGGGCTGATCTCCTTCAGAACGGACTGGTTGGATCTCTTTGCAGTTCAAGGACTTTCAAGAGTTTTCTCTAACACCACAGTTCAAAAGCATCAATTCTTCGGCACTCAGCCTTCTTCACAGTCCAACTCTCACATCCATACATGACCACAGGAAAAATCATAGCCTTCACTAGACGGACCTTTGTTGGAAAACTAATGTCTCTGCTTTTGAATATGCTCTCTAGGTTGGTCATAACTTTTCTTCCAAGGAGTAAGTGTCTTTTAATTTCATGGCTGCAGTCACCATCTGCAGTGATTTTGGAGCCCCCAAAAATAAAGTCTGACACTGTTTCCACTGTTTCCCCATCTGTTTCCCATGAAGTGATGGGACCAGATGCCATGATCTTAGTTTTCTGAACGTTGAGCTTTAAGCCAACTTTTTCACTCTCCACTTTCACTTTCATTAAGAAAGTGGATCTTAGACATATAAAATGATTTTTTTGGAACTGCATGAAAGAAAGGAATTGAATTACCTACATTTTGTATAGGGAGAAGAGGTCTTTAATTGATATCTAACATTCCTTGGTGGCTCCGAAAGAATCTGCCTGCAATGAAGGATGCCTAGGTTTGATCCCTGGGTGGGGAAGATCCCTAGAGAAGGAAATGGCAACCCACTCCAGTATTCTTGCCTGGAGAATTCCATGAATAGGTGTGTCTGGAGGGCTACAGACCATGGGGTTACAAAGAATCAGGCACAACTAAGTGACTAACACAATGTAATATAGGAAGTGGATATATTGAGCATTGTGTTATTCATTTGAAGAATTATGAACATTATAGATAGTGTAATGATAAGATTAAATATAAAAAAACAAACATGCTGTTTTTAGCACTTAAACTTAGATTCAACCAGTTACCAAGAAATCTAAATTCATGGCACACTTAAATTCTTTAGGAATTGCTGGAATAACATACCAATATTATGACTCTCTCAGAACACCCTTCCGTACTCTTTTTTTTCCCCTTAATAGTAAAATTTTAAAAAAGTAAATAACAATGTTATCCTATAGTAAAGAAACAGATTATTCAAAGATTGCATTATTAACTCATTACACAGATAAGCTGTACTTGAACTAAAAACTGAGAATTACTATGATCCAAGTGATTGGATAACAGCTGGTTAAATTGCAACAACAGACATAAGCCTCAGTTTCTAACATGGAAAGCTCATGTTGAAACTAAATGATTTGTCCAAAGATCAACAAGTTAATGAGAGACCCACCGAAGTGTTTTCTCTGTTGTCACATTTCCCCTGCCTATCATGGTCAATCCTCCCTTCCTCACCATTGATTTTCCCCAGTGATGTATTTCTCACCAACACAGTCATTTTGTTGCTAATACTAAGCTAAAATATGACTTTAAAGTTTTGAAATGAAATATATGTATATATTTATATGTATATATACATATATTATATATAATATACATATACATATATAAAATATGTATATATAAATTATATGTATATAAATATATATACATATATATACATACATTAATATAAGCTTCAGTCTTGGAAAGAGGAGCTAGTTAGAAGGAATTCTTTTGGAAGTTCTATCTTGATTTTTAACATATTACACTGGTCTGTAAATTCTCACAAGCAGCATAGGAAAGCTTTATTACTTTCTGCTTTAATAATATTTGGTAATTCTTATCTTGTCAGGAGAATTCAGAAAGTCTTTGTTTATGTAAAACAGTTTCTAATTAGTGTCTCAGTGTTCTGTCTTATATGATTCCAAGTAAGTTTGGTTCTATTGTTACACATAATCTTAAATAAGTAAATACACAAATAAATATATAAGTGGATTTGTGTATATATACACAAATATATATATAAATACACAAATAAATATATAATATATTTATATAAATATAAATCAATATATAGTTAGATGATAGATATATAATAGTGAAACATGCCTTTGAAACTTGCATCTTATAAATTATCCCAAGCATTTTTTAAATTATAGGATCCTGTATCTGAGAAAACAATTCATAATTCACTTGGGATTTATAAAAATTAATCTAAAGCTTAAGGAGGATTAAAGAAAATAGAAATGTGTAGTATGCATACTAATAAAGCATTCAGCTCATCAAGGTGAATTCTTTTTCTAAGAATGATCTTTTTCTTAATCCCAAGCATTCTTTGAAAAAAAAATGTTTATTTAGGAAACTTTCAAACTATTATATTTATTTACTTAATAAATATACCTACTTTTCTCTAAATAGTCTAGAATTTTAAAAATCATACTCAGTTCCTAATAAATTTCAAGTCAATGAATTTGGCAAGAGTGTCTAAACTGAATATATAGTTGTAATAGAAGACCTATACTTACGGGAATAGTCCAGTATTGTATAGTGTTTTATATAACATTTTGATGAGGCGCACATTTATAGCTTTGTAAGTATGCTTCTTGAAAGTACATTTGGTTTTTCAGACTCCATATATAAGTGAAATCATATGATATTTTCTTTCTGTCTGACATTTTACTTCTCGGATGGCAAAGAGTCTGCAATGCAGGAGACCTGGGTTCAAAGCCTAGGTTGGGAAGTTCTCCTGGAGAAGGGAATGCCTGCCCACTCCAGTATTCTTGTCTGGAGAATTCCATTGACAGAGGAGCCTGGCAGGTTACAGTCCGTGGGATCACAAAGAGTCAGACACTACTGAGCAACTAACACTTTCACTTTCACATACCCTCTGTGTCCATCTTTGTTGTTCTAAATGCTATGATTTCCTTATTTTTTGTGGTTGATCATAATCAATCATATACACACACATACTCATACACATATATATGTCTATATATCAGATCTTCTTTATCCACTCATCTGTTGACAGACCCTTAGCTTGCTTCTATATCTTGGCTATTGTGAATATACGGTAATGATCATAGGAGTATATATATTATTTGTAGAAGAGCACCAAAGAATTGATGCTTTTGAACTGTGGTGTTGGAGAAGACTCTTGAGAGTCCCTTGGACTGCAAGGAGATCCAACCAATCCATTCTGAAGGAGATCAGCCCTGGGTGTTCTTTGGAAGGAATGATGCTAAAGCTGAATCTCCAGTACTTTGGCCACCTCATGTGAAGAGTTGACGCATTGGAAAAGACTCTGATGCTGGGAGGGATTGGGGGCAGGAGGAGAAAAGGATGACAGAGGATGAGATGGTTGGAAGGCATCACTGACTCGACGGACGTGAGTCTGAGTGAACTCCAGGAGTTGGTGATGGACAGAGAGGCCTGGCGTGCTGCGATTCATGGGGTCACAAAGAGTCGGACAGGACTGAGCGACTGAAATGAACTGAACTGAACTGAAACTCCAAACTAAATGAATAAACACAGCAAAATGGAAACAAAGTCATAGATACAGAGAACAGAGAACAGATAACAGATATCAGAAGGAGGTTCTGATGGTTTCCAGAGGGTAGTGGGGAGGGGGATGAATGATGTATAGAAATGTTGAATCATTATGTTCTGTATCACTGACATAGTGCTATAAGTCAATTACACTTCAAAAAGCAAACAAACTTATAGAAGAAGTCAGATTTATGGTTACAAGAGGCAGGAGGTAAGAGAAGGGGAATTGGATGAAGGTGGTCAAAAGGTACAAACTTTTGAAGAAGAAGCACTAGGGATGTAACATAGAACATGATTAATATTATTAACATCTTGGATGTTATATATGAAAGTTAAGACAGTAAGTCCTAAGAATTCTCATCGTAAAGAAAAAATATTTATTTTCATTTTGTATCTATATGAGATAATGGATGTTCACTAAACTTATGGGCATCATTTTATGATATATGTGAATCAATCATTATGTTTTATGCTTCAAACTTGTACAGTGCTTTATGTGAATTATATATCAGTACAATTGGAAGAAAACTAACAAATGAACATAAAAGGAAAGTGCATTTACTCTTTTCTGAAGACTTGCTACCATTCCTAATGTCAGTCAATTTGAGAAAAACTGGGTGCTCAAGGAGCTGGAATAGAAAAACTCTCTCTCTGGGACTTGGCCATCTACAATTACATTTGGGGCATACTAATGTTCAATTAGGTGCCTGGATGCTCAGCAATGGATACTAAAATGATTTTCTCAGTATGGAGGAGTAATAACTGAGATAGAATATTAAGCCATTTTTAGATGTCTCTTTATCAAGATTGTATTACTCTTAATCTGTCATTTTTAATCTAATATTTTGTCTAGTGTTGCTATATATTTAATACTGTCTCATGTTAGCTGGTAACAGGTAGTTAAGGACAATTTTATTTGTCCACATAAATTTTATTTACAAAGATACCAGTAGGAAGTATATAGGAAGAGGCCCTTTGACCCTCAAGTGAAACCAAGGGATGGTGGTAGTGTTATCTAGGAAAAAAATCCCAATGGGGCAGAGTGTGAATCTAAGGAAGAGTAGCACAGGTTGCTTTGTCCAGCTGCTATACTCTCTTGGAGTTCCTCATAGTAGAAACAACCTGTCCTTAATTTTTTTATTATGGAATGAACACTCATTTAAACATTCTAAATCACAAGTTAGTTGTCATTTAATGATGCTATTCTAGCTTCAAGAGTTCAAAAAAAATTCCTTAAGAAATGATGATGTTATCCAAAAATAGGTGGACTTACAGTTCTCAGTTTATAAGTACATGTTATGGTTTGCTTTGGTGGGTATCTAGAATCTTAGGATAATTTCTTGAATCAAATCGCCAGTCTATGTCTGACGCAGGATACAGCATGCTTGGGGCTGGTGCATGGGGATGACCCACAGAGATGTTATGGGGAGGGAGGTGGGAAGGGGGTTCATGTTTGGGAACGCATGTAAGAATTAAAGATTAAAAAAATAATAAAATAAAATAAAATCAATGTATTTAACTAAAAAGAAAGCAACTTATATCTCCCCTGCTCCCTGCCTCCGGCAGCCATCAGATGTTATCTGCATCTATGAGGCTTTTTTTAAAATTTCACATATAAAAGAGATCATGTGGTATTTGTCTTTCTCTGTCTTATTTCATTAAGTGGATTGTCCTCAATGTCTATCCATGTTGCTTCAAATGGCAGAATTTCCTTCTTTTTTTATGATTGGAAAAGATCCATTTCCTATACACACACACACCTCACATTTTCTTTATTCATTCAACCTTCAATGAATACATTTCCATATCTTGGCTATTGTAAATAGTGCATGTACCTTTTGAGTTAGCATTATTGTTTTCTTCAGATAAATAACCAAAGTGGAATTGCTGAACTATATGGATGTTTTGCTTTCAATTACATGAGGCCTCTTAATAGAGTTTTTTAAAGTGGCTGCACCAATCTGCATTCCCACCAAGAGTGCACAGACTTTCCCTTTTCTCTACCTTCTCATTAACACTTGTTATATCTGGTCTTCTTGATAATAGCCATTCTAACAGTTTTGAGGTCATACTGATTAAGATTTTCATTTGAGTTTCCCTGATTTTTAAATATGTGCAACATATTTTCATATGTCTCTTATCTATCTGTATGACTTCTTTGGGAAAAAAAAAATCTATTCAGATCTTCTGCTTAGTTTTTACCTGTATTATTTGTATTTTTACTATTGACTTCTTTGAGTTCTCCATATGTTTTGGATGTTAGCCCCTTACCAGATATATGATTTGCAAATATTTTCTCCCATTCTGCAGGTTGCCATTTCATCTTGTTGATAGTTTCCTTTGCTGTGCAGAAGCTTTTTAGTTTGATGTAGCCTCACTTGTTTATTTTTAATTTTGTTGCCTTTGCTTTTGTGTCAGATTTAAAAATATCATTTCAAGGCCTATGTTCAGAAGGTTACTGCTTTTGTTTTCTTCTAAGAGACTTATGTTTTCAGGCCTTATTTCAAATCTATAATTCATTCTAAGTTAACTTTTGTATATAGTGTAAGATAGTGTTCTATTTTCATTCTTTTGTTTGTAGTTATCCAACTTCCCTAGAACCATTTACTGAAGAGACTGCTCTTCCCCCATTGTATATTCTAATCTCCTTTGTTTAAGTTAATTAATTGTAAATGCATGGATTTCTACTCTCTCTCTATTCTGTTCCATTCAACTGCATGTCTGCTTTTATGTCAATACCATACTGTTTTAGCTACTATAGCTTTGTAATATAGTTTGAAATCAGGGAGCATGATGCCTCCAGTTTTGTTCTTCTTCCTCAAGATTGTTCCTATAGGATTTCATATAAATTTTAGGGTTATATATTCTACTTTGGTAAAAAATACCATTGGAATTTTCATAAGGGTTTTAATGAACCTGTATATTTTGAAGAGTATTATAACTTTAACAATATCAAAACTTCTAATTCATGAGCATGAAATACCTTGCCATTTATTAGTATCTTCTTTAAGATCTTTCATTAGTATCTTGTAATTTCAATATTTAGTTACTTCGCTCCCTCAGTAAATTTATTACTAGGTATTTTATTATATTTGATGCAGTTATAAATAAGATTGTCTTCTTTTTTTCTCTTTCTGTATATAAATGCAACAGACATATGTTAATTTTTTTACCCTACAACTTTACTGAATTTGTTAGTCTAACAGTTTTTCTATGGAGTCTTAAGGGTTTCTATATCTAATATGTCATCTGTAAATAGTGACAGTTGTTTTTTTTTTCATTCCAATTTGAATGTCTTTTCTTTCATTTTCTTGCCTAACTACTCCAGGTAGGACTTCCAAAGCTACCTTGAATAAAAGTGGTCATTGTCTTTTTCCTGATCTTAGAGAAAAAGCTTTCAGCTTTTCACAATTCAATATGATTTTAACCATAGGCTTGTCTGATATGACTTTTATTATGTTGGGGTATGTTTCCTCTATGCAAACTTGATTAAGAGTTTTAACCTTAAATGAATGTTGAATTTTGCCAAAACTTTTTTCTACATCTACTGAGATGATAATACACATTTTTATTGTTCATTTTGTTAATGTGGTGGTGTTTCACATTGACTGCTTTGAGGATGTTGAACTATCCTTACATCCTTGGGATAAATTCTTATTTGTATTAATAATTTCATGTTTATTTTTGCTCTTCTTTTTACTTTTTACTGTAAAAGAAAAGCAGAATATTTTAATAATTTCAGACTTTCTTTTAGGGACAGATTCATTCTTCAGGAATAAAAACTGTGCAGGGATGGATGATGAGGTTCTGATGAATGTGTAGATATCAGGCCAGGGAATAGCAAACCACTCCAGTATTCTTGCCTGGAAAACTCCATGGACAGAGGAACCTGGCAGGCTACAGTCCACGGGGTTGCAAAGAGTCAGACACAACTGAACAACTGTCACTTTCAGTACTTTAAAAGTGTGCTTTAAAAGTACAGTATTTTTTTAATAGTAGAACATGTAACAGAGAAAAGGACAAAGTAAAAAGATAACCTTTAAAAGAAAGATGACACCTAAGAAAGAAATTCTCGTGTGCTTTCTGAAGTTTGTTTGAAGATTAGGATGTGTATGTTTTGTTGTTTTTACTGTTTCTTTTGAATCAATTTTAGAATTATAGGAACATTAAAATTATACTACAGAGAGTTCTCATACCTTCATTCAGTTTCTCCTAATGTTGCCTTATGGTATAAATAAGGTCTGCTTATCAAAAGTAAGAAATGTACATAGGTATTATACTAGTAGATAAACTACAGACTTCATCAATTTTTCTACTATTATTCATTCATTTTTGTTCTAGAATCAAAGCCAAGATCAACACTGCATTTGGTTGTCAGATCTCCTAGTCATCTATAAACTGTGACCAGTCTTTAACTTTCTTTGTCATTTATGACCCTGATACTTTTGAAGAGTACAGATCAGATATTTTATAGACTATCCATTGATTTGGATTTATCTGATGTTTTCCTCATGATTATGTTGATGTTCTCAGTCCATCAACTCAGGTGGTATAAGATGACACTATGTCACATTTCTCATGATGTTGGCCTTGATTACTTGGCTAAAGTGTTGGTTATTGGCTTTCTCCACTGTGAAATTATGTTTATTTTTTTGTCATAATTAGTATCTTGGAGAAAATGATTTAATGCTATTCAAGTTTTATTTCTTCTCAAGTGTTTATCTACTAAGTTTGATGTTCATTGCTTTATCTTGCTACAGATATTACCAGATATTTGCCTAACAATCATTTTATATCCCTTATTTCTTATGAATTTATTAATCATAATTAAAAGAAAGCTGTCCCTTGTCTCACATGATTTGTTCAGTTTGTTTATATCATGATGGGCTCATGCATATTTATTGTATTCTATGGATTTGGTTGTTCTGTTTCATTGATTAGTTGTCCCAATTTTGCTATCGGAAGCTTTTAGAGTTTGGCTCCTATATCTTTTTAATGTTTCCTCTCTGATATTTTTTAGGAATTGCTTATTTTTTGCATCGTAAGACGATCCAAGTTCAATTAGTTTATCAACTCTTTTAACTAAATTCATCTTACCAATATCAGATGGCAACTGACAAGGAAGCCTTTGCACATTACTTCCTCCAGTGAGCACCTGCCTGCACCTAGACTTCAGATTAATTGGTTGCCCTGTGATCTCTAAACAAGATGACCTATTTTTAGTTCACTCCAGATTGACTAAACTTTAGACAGGTTTATTCCTGACTATAGGCCACTGACTTTCCTTTTTTTTTTTTTTTTTTTTTTCTGTTTTTTAAAGAGCATTTACTTTAGAAAACTTAACTTTCCCTGTTCCTTTGAGATGCAAATATCTCCCAGCCTCTTGCAAGGCTTACAGTTCAGAAATACTTTTTGCAAGGACCTGAAAGCTACCCCTTTGAAATAAAATAATTAAGAAAGATAGCATCTGTTGTCTACCAGCCTCTGCTGGATAGTAGGAGCCAGACTTAAATAAGCTCCATTACCAAACATAGACCATCTAATCACATTGACCAACCTCCTCTTTAATGTCTTCTGCTACTTTTCCACTAGCTCATTCCAGTGCTTAAATCTTTTTCAGCTTTTGTTTAGCAAAGTTCAGTTCTCTCCCCTATTGCAATACACTTGAAATAATTTTCCCCTGAATGTTTAATTTAGTCAGTGCAATTTTTCATTGACATCTCTGATGGGCTAAGAAAAAAAGGTCATGAACTTTTAAATTTTCTGACTTGTTCTTTTTAATGTGGATGCAATGTTTACTCCAATTTTCTAAATACTCAGTTAAAAAACAGATAGATTGTAGCTTTAAAATATTTCCATTCCCATTTTGTGAAATTCCCATATTACCCCCAAACATGTTTGTATTTTTATTGTACACAAATGATGTATATGGATTATTATCAAAGAATGTGATAAGCAGTTTGAGAATTTTTTTAATATGGAAATTTTAGTTAAATATGGGCCAGAACAGGAAAAAAAAAAAAAAGACAAATACCCAGTGATATAGTCACAAAATAATATTTGTGAATTTTCTAAATTCTTTTTTTAAATACCTAGCAAGTGGTAATCAGGTTACAAAAATATGACTATTCACTTTTCTTTGGGGATTACATATACTGTATTCAACTGAAATTAACCTAATGAGCTTTTTAATTCATCATGTATATGTGGTGACAGGTGTTATCAGCATATGTATATAGATTGTAAACATGGTGCTATATTAAATCATAATATAGATATGTATATAAGGATAATATATGGATAATTATTTTCAATTCTGTGCTATTTTTCTCAGATTATTATTTTATTGAGAAAATGTTATTAGTAAGATAAAGTGTTCAAATTCCCATAAACTCTTGGGAGGAAATCATAATTATATTTTATTATAATTAAAAATTAATTATATTTTATTCAATTATACATTTCATACATGTATAAATATTATAAATTATATTCATTACAAAGTGCAGTTAAGAAAGAGCTATACTATCAGTAGAGATGTAAAATTTTTTCTCAAGTTATATCTGTTTTAGTGGTGCACTATTCATGCAACTTGTCAAAATTTTATCTTTGAAAAGTATTTTAATTAGTTGTAAGCAGACATTAAATATCACATCCTTATAGATATTTGAAAACCTTAGTAAAACACTTGCTTTTCAGGGACGGTTCTAGTACAAGTTATCTTGGATGAAGATACACATTTTAAAACTTTAAAAAAATCTACTGAAATTGGTCTTCAAATTGTATTCTATATGATTAACTTACCAACAAAAATATTCCAAATGTAATTTGATATTTTCTGGGCAGAGGGATTTTAAATTTTTTGAGAGCAGCAATGGTGCCATATAACTCCTATGCAGTAAATGCTAGGTGATGATGCTATAGATGACTCATTGTCATTATTATGACCAAACATAGTTGGACTATGCTATAATACACTGATAGGATGGAGCTGTCCTGATTTGCATAGGAAAGTTTATTCATAAACTGAAAGACCCCGAGTCATCTGAGCTTTCTGTCACTTCTTTGATAGATTTTATTTTCCTTTCCTGGGGTCAGGCTAACATTCTTCCTGTCTACTGGCAGTTTACTATAAACTGGGGCATGGAATTCAGGTAACTAAACTTCCTTAAGTTGTGTGCAAAGTATAATTTGCTAAGGTCTGAGTCACATCCTAGAGGCAGTCTTGTGAATAAAATGAATGGGCTTTTTAAGACTTGATTGGATTTCTCACAGCCTCTATATAATATTTACTTATTGAATTGTTCCTTATTTATGTGTAGCAGCGTAGCTTCAAAGCCTGAGGATTTCTACTTTTTCAGCCTTGGCAAGACCTGAGACAAAAGTATTACAGAAACACAGAATGAAGATCTAAAGAAAAAAATGATGCAATTGAATATAAATTAGTCTAAATCTTTGTAATGTTTATATTAAAAAAAATAGAGGACCATAAAGATAAGAATACTCATTTTTGTTGTTCAGCCCCTCAGTCATGTCTGACTCTTTGCAACCCCATGGACAGCAGCACGCCAGGCTTCACTGTGCTTTACCATCTCCTGGAGCTTGCTCAAACTCATGTCCATCACGTCGGTGATGCTATCCAACCATCTCATTCTCTGTCGCCCCCTTCTCCTCCTGCCTTCAATCTTACCCAGCATCAGGGTCTTATTTCCAATGAGTCAGCTCTTCATATCAGGAGGCCAAAGTATTAGAGCTTCAGCCTCAGCATCAGTCCCTCCAATGAATATTCAGGATTTATTTCCTTTAGGATTGGTTGATTTGATCTCCTTGCGGTACAAGGGACTCTCAAGAGTCTTCTCCAACACCACAGTTCAAAAGCATCAATTCTTTGGTGCTCAGCTTTCTTCACAGTCCAACTCTCACATCCATCATATTTAACTATGTGAGGATTACTTTTGTAGGTCATGAATCTCATTCAATTTTTGTTTTTACTGATAGGGGCTTCCCTGATAGCTCAGTTGGTAAAGAATCCACCTGCAGTGCGGGAGACCCAGGTTGGATTCCTGGGTTGGGAAGATCCACTGTAGAGGGACAGGCTACCCACTCCAATATTCTGGTCTGGGGAATTCCATGGATTGTGGGGTATCAAAGAATCAGCCATGACTGAGCGACTTGTACTTTCTTTCACTTTTTATTAGTAAACCTTACTTGTCTCTTAGTACCAGAGAACTCAGAATTGAGGCTTCAGGTATGTCCAAAGAGAGGTTGAAGCATCTTTGATCAGTGATATGACACTGATACAATCCTGAAATTGTATTTTAGGATAAAAGAATAAATTATATGGCCTATAAAAATCCCTAATACCTTGACAAAATAAGAAAATAGAACATATCTGTTTTCCAAGCTTTTAAATTTTTTAAAATAATTCTTTCAAAATTTTAATTTAATTATATTTAAATTTTATTTACTGATTTTATTTTTCCATTAAATGTATGGAAAAATGTAACCCTTCTGTAATGTACACACATATTTCCATGATCTAGATACAGTACTTTTAACATACTTCCAGAGTCATAGTTGCTTTGTATTTCTAAACCACTTCAAAGAAGTTTATAACATCATAACATTTTATACCTAAATATTTCAGTAAGTATCTCCTGAAATAATTTGTATTCTCTTATATAACTACAATATTGTTATCATTCACAGGAATATTAATAATCACTTTTAATACTTCCTAACAATCTATTACTTTGCTGACTAAGGTCCGTCTAGTCAAGGCTATGGTTTTTCCAGTGGTCATGTATGGATGTGAGAGTTGGACTGTAAAGAAAGCTGAGCACCGAAGAATTGGTGCTTTTGAACTGTGGTGTTGGAGAAGACTCTTGAGAGTCCCTTGGACTGCAAGGAGACCCAACGAGTCCATTCTGAAGGAGATCAGCCCTGGGATTTCTTTGGATGGAATGATGCTAAAGCTGAAACTCCAGTACTTTGACCATCTCATGTGAAGAGTTGACTCATTGGAAAAGACTCTGATGCTGGGAGGGATAGGGGGCAGGAGGAGAAGGGGACGACAGAGGATGAGATGGCTGGATGGCATCACTGACTCGATGGACGTGAGTCTGAGTGAACTCCAGGAGTTGGTGATGGACAGGGAGGCCTGGCGTGCTGCAATTCATGGGGTCGCAAAGAGTCGGACGTGACTTAGTGACTGAAATGAACTGAACTGAACATTTAACTCCTAGTGCTAAAATCTATGCTGCAAGTGAAGCCATAAAGAAAGAGGTATGGCCACCTGATACAAAGAATTGACTCTTTGGAAAAGATCTTGATGCTGGGAAAGATTGAGGCGGGAGGAGAAGGGAATGACAGAGGATGTGATGATTGGATGGCATCACCGACTCTATGTACATGAGTTTGAGTAAGCTCTGGGAGTTGGTGATGGACAGCGAAGCCTGGCGTGCTGCAATCCATGGGGTCGCTTAGGGTCGGACATAACTGAGCAACTGAACTGATAGCATAAAAGGAAAAAACAACAAAAACACCTTGGAAATATTTCTTCATTTATAGGTAATATGTATATGTCCCCTACAGGCCTTGTTTCCATGATTGTAAAAGGTAGATATTAACAATATGAACCTTAGAATATTATTATTCAAATAGTGTAATTTTGCAAAAGTGCTTAGCAAAGTGACTGACATGTGGGAAGCATGAACAAATGTCAATTTCCATTATTATAATTAACGTTAGAAGGTAGGCAAGCCTGATGATTTAATACTTAACTCTGTTTCAACTGAGCCCCTGAAAACTATAATGTTTTATAGTAAAATGAGATAGGTTTTCTTTAGTAGGAATCTGTGAATATACCCCACAAGATTTTAAGAGTACTATTTTTTTTGACAGATGAGGAAATGGAGAATTTTGTAAAGCTAATATATTTATAAATTTGATGTAAAAGACTATGCATAAAAATATAGAAATTCATATTATTCCTTAAAGCAGAGTCCAATTTCAATCCATAAATATCATTTTATAATATTATGGAAAATTTTCCTTAATGAATTCTCAAGAATATGTTTGAAATTACAATTTAGTATGCTTAAAAAATCAATCCAAAAACACTTTTTTAATGAATTTTTCCTCCAAATTTTAATTAAGTTGAATTTCTGCTAGCAGTACTTTAGATTTTCTAAACTCCAATTTAGAAATATTCTATTGCTTATATTTTTGATATATTAAAAACATCTTCATAACCAAATGCCTCTGGGCTTATTAAAAAATTGTAAATTCTACTGTTCAATAAACTCTGGAAGTAAGAATAAGAATTCTTCTTTCAGAAATATTTATCTAATATGCATACATCAGGCATATTTTTAATATTTAAAAAACATTTTATTTTTAATGTTGAATTCTAGTTACCCACCCACATGAATAATGTTAATCAATTAGAAACTTCCTAATATTTATAAAAATAGTAATTGTAGATTACTTATTTAATTAAATACTGTTTCTGAATTCTGTCCTGGTTTATGGATAGGAAAAGAAGCAGAATCATATGATTTGCTTAAGAATTCAATTTTCACATAAAATTTATAGCTAAGTAAAGCAAAGTGATGGGGAAGACTCTTGAGGGTCCCTTGGACTGCAAGGAGATCCAACCAGTCCATTCTGAAGGAGATCAACCCTGGGATTTCTTTGGAAGGAATGATGCTAAAGCTGAAACTCCAGTACTTTGGCCACCTCATGTGAAGAGTTGACCCATTGGAAAAGATTCTGATGCTGGCAGGGATTGGGGGCAGGAGGAGAAGGGGATGACAGAGGATGAGATGGCGGGATGGCATCACCGACTCAATGGACGTGAGTTTGAGTGAACTCCAGGAGATGGTGATGGACAAGGAGGCCTGGCGTGCTGCGATTCATGGGGTCGCAAAGAGTTGGACACAACTGAGCGACTGAACTGAACTGAAAGCAAAGTGATTTTATGGAAAAAAATATTAATAATGGCAACAGGTAGATTTATGTAACAAATATGCCATTAACTAGCAGGATAACATTTTTCAAGACCCTTTTTTCCTAGAACTCAGTTTCTTTATCTACAAAATAAGCAATTTAGAGTCTAGAACTTTTGAAAATAAGAGAATTATGGTGAGCTTCTCTACTATATAGTTTTTTGCTTATGGAATATATTTACTCAGTATATTACTTGATCACTTCTTCAACTCTATGAGATAGCTATGTGAATATTTTTAAGTGCCCTTTGCCATAATGGGCTTCCTTGGTGGCTCAGATTGTAAAGAAACTGCCTGCATTGCACGAAACCTAGGTTTAATCCCTGGGTTGGGAAGATCCCCTGGAGAAAGGAAAGGCTATCCACTCCAGTATTCTGTCCTGGAAAATTCCATGGACACAGAAGCCTGGCAAGCTGTAATCCATGGGGTCACAAAAAGTTAGACATGACAGAGTCTTTCACTTCCATAATATTTTAGAAACTCTTGGAGGCCATGCTCTTGTAGTTATATACATTAATTGTAATCACCATTGACTAAGACTCTAATATATTCTAGGTACCACTGTTTACAGACATAATCCTAATGGTCTGAAAACCCCTAATAAGATTATTATTATTTGACATGTGATGAAACTGCTGGTAGTTAAGTTACTGTCTTCAAAGCTAGTATCTGACAGAGCTGGAATTTGCAAGAACCTCTATAAAACAACACTTTTTTTTTTTTTCCATTTTTTCTGTTATCAGTTTTTCCCTATCTTTTTTAAAAGGGTAATGAAAATCATTTGATGTTTTAAGTAAAAAAAACCTAATATAAGCATATCACTATTTTAGGTAGTAGTGAGGAGCTTAGTGAAATTTAAAAGTAGGTAAAAAAATAGATCAATTGTGAAATTAGTGTAGTGTTAGAGAAATAACTTCCAGATGTTCAAGCTGGATTTAGAAAAGTAGAGGAACCAGATATCAATTTGCAAACCTCCACTGGAACATCGAAAAAGTAAGAGAGTTCCAGGAAAACATCTATTTCTGTTTTATTGACTATGCCAAAACCTTTGACTGTGTGGATCACAACATACTGTGGTAAATTCTTCAAGAGATGAGAATACCAGACCACCTGACCTGCCTCCTGAGAAATCTGTATACAGGTCAAGAAGCAACAGTTAGAACTGGACATGGAACAACAGACTGGTTCCAAATCAGGAAAGGAGTATGTCAAGGCTGTATATTGTCACCCTGCTTATTTAACTTATATGCAGAGGACATCATGAGAAATGCTGGGCTGGATGAAGCACAAGCTGGAATCAAGATTGCTGGGAGAATTATCAATAACCTCAGATATGAAAATGACAGCACCCTTACGACAGAAAGTGAAGAACTAAAGAGCCTCTTGATGAAAGTGAAAAAGTTGGCTAAAAGCTCAACATTCAGAAAACTAAGATTATGGCTTCTGGTCCCATTACTTCATGTCAAATAGATTGGGAAACAATGGAAACAGTGAGAGACTTTATTTCTTTGGGCTCCAAAATCACTGCAGATGGTGACTATAGCCATAAATTAAAAGATGCTTGCTCTTTGGAAGTAAAGCTATGAACAACCAAGACAGCATATTAAAAAGCAGAGACATTACTTTGCCAACAAATGTCCATCTAGACAAAGCTATGGTTTTTCCAGTAGTCATGTATGGATGTGAAAGATGGACTATAAAGAAAGCTGAGCACCAAAGAATTGATGCTTTTGACCTGTGACCTTAGAGAAGACTCTTGAGAGTTCCTTGGACTGCAAGGAGATCCAACCAGTCAATCCTAAAGGAAATCAGTCCTGAATATTCATTGGAAGGACTGATGCTGAAGCTGAAACTCCAATAATTTGACCACCTGATGCAAAGAGTTAACTCATTTCCAAAGACCCTGATCTGGGAAAGATTGGGGGCAGGAGCAGAAGGGGATGACAGAGGATGAGATGGTTGGATGTCATCTCTGATGCAATGGACATGAGTTTGAATAGGCTACAGGAGTTGGTGATGGACAGGGAAGCCTGGTGTGCTGCAGACTGTGGGGTTCCAAAGAGTCGGACATGACTGAGTGACTGAACTGAACTGACTAATAGAGGAATAACAAAATTCTGTTTGAAAGTAGGGTATTAGGAACTTGAGATTAACATGTACACACTGCTATATATAAAATAGATGATCATTAAGGACCTACCCTATAGCACAGGGAACTCTACTCAATATTCTGTAATAATCTATGTGGGAATAGAAAATCTGAAAAAGAATGGGTATATGTATAACTGAATTGCTTTCCTGTAAACCTATATGCAGGTCAGGAAGCAACAGTTAGAACTGGATATGGAACAACAGACTGGTTCCAAATAGGAAAAGGAGTACATCAAGGCTGTATATTTTCACCCTGCTTATTTAACTTATATGCAGAGTACATCATGAGAAACGCTGGACTGGGAGAAACACAAGCTGGAATCAAGATTGCCGGAAGAAATATCAATAACCTCAGATATGCAAATGATACCACCCTTTTGGCAGAAAGTGAAGAAGAACTAAAAAACCTCTTGATGAAAGTGAAAGTGGAGAGTGAAAAAGTTGGCCTAAAGCTCAACATTCAGAAAATGAAGATCATGGCATCTGGTCCCATCACTTCGTTGGAAATAGAAGGGGAAACAGTGGAAACAGTGTCAGACTTTATTTTTGGGGGGCTCCAAAATCACTGCAGATGTTGACTTCAGCCATGAAATTAAAAGATGCTTACTCCTTGGAAGAAAAGTTATGACCAACTTAGATAGCATATTCAAAAGCAGAGACATTACTTTGCTAGCAAAGGTCTGTCTAGTCAAGGCTATGGTTTTTCCTGCGATCACGTATGAATGTGAGAGTCGGGGCTGTGAAGAAGGCTGAGCACCGAAGAATTGATGCTTTTAAACTGTGGTGTTGGAGAAGACTCTTGAGAGTCCCTTGGACTGCAAAGAGATCCAACCAGTCCATTCTGAAGGAGATCAACCCTTGGATTTCTTTGGAAGGAATGATGCTAAAGCTGAAACTCCAGTACTTTGGCCACTTCATGTGAAGAGTTGACTCATTGGAAAAGACTCTGATGCTGGGAGGGAGTGGAGGCAGGAGGAGAAGAGGATGACAGAGGATGAGATGGCTGGATGGCATCACTGACTTGATGGATGTGAATCTGAGTGAACTCGGGGGTTGGTGGACAGGGAAGCCTGGCGTGCTGTGATACATGTGGTTGCAAAGAGTCGGACACGACTGAGCGACTGAACTGAACTGACACCTGAAACTAACACAATATTGTAAATCAACTATACTCAAATATAAGACAAAATTAAATTTTAAAAAATGAAAAGAGAAGTGAACAGATAAAATAAGAGAAATTAATTTCTCCCTTTTAGAGGTAGGAGCTTAGGAAATGTGTAAATGTAAGTGACCAAGAAAATACAAAATCAGTGCTATAAAATTTTTGATCCTACACTCCTTTTTTTCTTTACGTGTTGACAGTTTCTATTAACAACTTGAAACAAACATTTATCATATATATGTCCCTACTTTGAGGAAACATTCAGTCTAGGAGCTGGAAAAGGAAATGGCAACCTGCTCCGGTATCCTTGTCTGGGAAATCCCATGGACAGAGGAGCCTGGTGGGTTACAGTCCATGGGGTTACAAAAAAGTCAGATAGAACTTGGTGATTAAACAACAGCAAGTTGTCTGGGAACAGAAGACCAAAACAACAACAACAGCAACAAGTAGATTCACCATTATTCTGAAAGATGATTAATGCTTTCAAAGACCTTTCAACTAGTAAGATAAGATATTCACATTCACAAACAACTAGGGTACAACAGAGAACAATATAAATATCCTGAGAGAAGATTTCGTAATATGTTCTGAGATTTTCAAAGGGATAATTACATATAGCTGGAGAAGAAAGGTATACTCAATGCATCTGGCTTGGAATATAATTGTTTGGACCAACAAAGATGAGATGTGGAAAGAAGATGAGCAAAATAATTAGTGGGCAACACCTTAAGATATTTACCTGCAACAACAAATAGCTTGATTTAGTTTGAGTGTAAAGTGCCTGAAAGGAAGGAGAAATAACATTGAAAAGCTCATAGAGACAAAGGTCATAGTGATGCCTGTGTCATAGTAATTTCACTCTTAGATATAGTCTCAAGAATGCAACGGTATGTGCACAAAAAGAAAAATATAAGAATATTCATTATTCATAACAATCAAAAATAGAATGCTTCCCAAAAGGTCATTAATAGAATTTCAGAAAAGTAAATGGTTTTATGTTTCACAAAGTGGAATGCTGTCTGTATGGAGCAATGAGAATAAACAGACTATAACTACATCCAATTATAGATGTATTTCAAATATATAAAAGCTTTACATAAGAAGCCAGGTACAAGAGTATTGTTATTATTCCATTTTTATAAGGTTCAGAAACTGGAAAATCTGTAGCTTTAGAAGTACAGGGGATGATGCAATTGTTCTTGAGAGATAGTGGCTATAACAGGACACATGGGGCTTCTGGGATGCTGTTAATTTTTGTGTCTCTTAAATTTGGGTGTTGAGTACATGGATTCACTCAATTTATAAAAGTTGTTCAATTGTACATTTATGGTTTGGGAAGTTTTCTATGTGAATTTTCTACTTTAAATTTAATAGTGATATTTGAGGAATTTATATCCTTTATTCAGTAAGAAGACATGAACGGTATGTTTTAGGCTGAAGAATTGCACAATCTTATCAAATTCAGATTGAATCAAGTGGTAGCAAGACAGAAGGACTGAAAATGAAAGAGAAAATTAAGATCTGAGCTTGTATAATAGTAACAGAAATACAAAGAAAGAGGTGAATGTTATAAAAGCACTGGTGATAAAATGGACAAACATTGTGCCTAACAGAATGGGATAGATAAAAGGAGAGGACTTTAAAAAATAAGAAAAGTAAGGTTACAAGCCTGAGAGGCAGGCAGTACTGCTGACAAACTTGAAAATAAAGATAAAGGATTTGGCAAGTGTTGGCAAACCAGTCATCAGGGAAAATCTGGCCCATTGACTGTTTTTGTTTAGCCCATGAGATAGAAATGTTTTGTTTGTTTGTTTTACATCTTTAAATGGTTAAAGAAATTCAGGATAGCTGTAATCAGAATAATATTTTTGACATGTGTAAATTTTATGCAGTTCAAATTAAAATGTCCGTATAAATTTGTATTGGAACATGGTCATGCTCATTTGTTTGCATAGGGTCTACTACTGCTTTTGCATTATAGCAGCAACAGAGTTAAATAAAGTAATAGACTTATTGTAAAATATATTCTAGTAAAGATGTACTATCTTAGTTTTTTGAAAAATTCTGGTAATCTCTATTTTAGAGCTAAAATTATAAATTATATATGTATTACTTGAAAATGTCTTATAGGCTAATGGGAGCTTTTCTTGAAGAGAGGAGAATAACCTTTGAATTCTGAGGATCACTAACTGTATCGAGTGAAGAACTGAATCTCTTAGTATGAGTAACCATTAGCATTTAATAGCACTTAAGAACTTTAAAAGCTGTATTCATATTCGTTGATCTCTAAAACAATCTGTTCAGTCAATATCATTTTTTCTAGTTTACAAATAAGAAAACTTCAATTTTAAAATATATGAGACATATTATGGACAATAAGCATTTCAAAAATAGAAGGTGATAGAGAAATATCATTGAGGAGAAGGTAGATATTTTGGTATTGGGGGTGGTATTCCTTTCATTTGCAGGCACGGTGATAGAATGAAAACTCTGGAGCTAGAGTTTCTGAGTTTTCTTCCTGGTTCTATCATTTACTAATACTACAATCTTGAGTAAATTATTTAACCTTTTAGAGACTCAGTTTCATAATCCATAATATTAGAGTAAGAATATTCTTGCCTCATAGGGCTGCTAGGATGATTATATTTTAAATATATGTTAACTTGCCTAGAAGAGTATTTCGCATATATAAATGTTGCTTTCGTTGTCTTTTGGAATAAATATTTTAATCAGTTAACATACAATGTAATTTCATTTTGATGGCAGGGATTCAAAAAGCCTTTAATAGCTCTTTATATCAGAGTTGTATTCCATATATTTGAGCAGGAGTAGAACCACTTAGCCAGCCAGTAATAATGTTAGAAATTCCACTTACTTGATTTATCTTGAAGTTCATACCTCAGTTCTTTGCTTATCCTGCAAAAATATAATCCAATAAGGAAATTTCACCCATAATTCCTAAATATCAAATATTCTCTGAAGTTCTGTTTTGATATTTTCATAATAATTGAAATTGATTGGTGGCATATAATGTCATTCACAGAAGCACTAAAATCTTCAGTAAAGGTGTCACTCAATAATTTAATACTTGTTTGTTCTTGTTTTTCCTCATGTAATAAAAACGGTCAGAATTCTCCAGAACTTTTAATTTTGTAAACTATTGCCTGACTTTTGGCCTTTATCTTGTCAGGAGTAAATATCTGCCAATTGTAATTCACCATGTGAGTTGAGATGTTATTAAAGAAATTGAGTGCAATCCGTGAAATTCTTGTCCAGGACAGGGTCAGTCTCAATGCTATCGAATAATTGACTCTGTTTCCTGCCTGACAGGTGGATAGCAGTTGCAATTATTGTTGTTTCGTGTCTGGGGAAATGTAGACAGGAGAGTTAAGTGACTTTCTCAAGATCATATTGGAAATCAGTGACATTCCAAGGAACAGAACTTGGAATACACTTAATCAGATCGCCTCTAGAATAGTTTGAACTTTATCATGAAGACAGTGAAAATGTTTCCACAATATTCCAGGATACACTTCAAAATTATTTCTTAGATCCAGAATCATACATTTATTATCTCTGAGATAAAGACTATAAAAAGAGGCCCCAAATAAACTGATCTATGGCTTTATTATTTGCAACTTTAATTACCTTTTTATGAAAATGGAGAAAATGATAATGACTAGTAGTGAAGAAAGGAAAATTCATTTCTATTTTTCAGCTAGTATAGTGGGTTAGTACCTTACAGATTTATTAATGGCTTGTATACTATTGATTTAAAAGGTAGCTATGTCTTTATGTACATGCTTTGCCACATACCAGCAGCAGTAAAAGTTGCTCTTCTTATAAGCTTATCATGTAGGCCATGTTTCCTGAGAAAAGAAACTACAGCCTATTTTTACCTTCTAAGGAAGAATCATCTATACATTCATCAATCAAAAGTTTAGTGTCCTAGCTTAATTTAGTTCCTGAAATAAATATGGAAAACAAAGCAAATTTAAGTGCTATATATGTGATTATATTTTTATATTTTCATTGAATAAGAAACAACTATTGGACTTCCCCGGCCATCCACTGGTGACATCTCTGAGCTTCCATGGTAGTAGTGGGTTCAGTCCCTGGTCAGTAAACTAAGATTCCACATGCCGTGTGGTATGGTTAAAAGATAAAAGAAATAAAGAAGAAACTATCATTTACTGTACACTCAATATGTATCAAGCCTTGTGCTAACTGAAGTATGGATGAATAATCCTGAAAATGTAAAAATACCAAGTTATTTTAGACCCTGAATTAGGCCTCTGATTGGTAATAAATGACAGATAATTGACCTTAGCTCTGTGATTTTTATTTTTTGGTTAGATTTTCCATTGATCATTATTGTAATTCTTTCCATTAATATATTTTAGTTTCATTGTTCTTGTACATATTGCCTCAATAAAATGTGTTTTCAGTATTCTGAATCTAGCAATCATACTTTTGCAAAGCTTTCTAGATTATATCTTCCAATTTTCCCATTGATAGGTAAACTAGAAATTAACATCTGGAAATGCATAGGAATTGTAGCTATCATATATTTCCTGTAAATGATCAAATAAAGTTCCACTTGTATAGGATTTATCATTTATAATATATTATATTATATTATTTATCATTTGTTCCATCTCAAACCTATGTGCTTGTTCTACTTTTTGATTATGTATGAATTTCTTTTTTGACAAGATGATTGAGTAGACAATCTCATGAAATTTTATGGCCTTGATTAATATTATCAAATCACTTTCATTTCAGAGTTCTTTTTTATTTGATAAAAAGTCATAGGCTTCAGGTGCTATAATTGTTTATATGGTAGTATGGTGGTATGGTGGGCTTCCCTGGTGGCTCAGATGGTAAAGATTTTACCTGCAAAGCAGGAGACCTGGGTTTGATCACTGGATTGGGGAGATACCCTGGAGGAGGGCATGGCAACTCGCTCCAGTACTCTTGCCTGGAGAATCCTCATGGACAGAGGAGCCTGGCAGACTATAGTCCGTGGAGTCACAAAGAGTAAGACACAACTGGGTGACTAAGCACACATCACAATAGTGTGGATGGTTTCAAATGGAAGAGGCAAGTCTGCATACTGTTCAAAATATGATATATACAAAGAATAGTACTACGCCTGTGCATTAAGTTCGCTGTGCATAAGAGTTTACACCTCAAATCTCAGGATGCTAATTAGGGAGGGCTGCCTTAGCAAACTTTGCCTATAACATTTTTATTCTTCCCTCAGATAGTTTGTGTACACACACACACCTGAATATGTTTACATGCACCATATACACATTAATCTTTGGAATTTTATAAATGTACT
Source organism: Capra hircus (assembly GCF_001704415.2). Classification (NCBI taxonomy): domain Eukaryota; kingdom Metazoa; phylum Chordata; class Mammalia; order Artiodactyla; family Bovidae; genus Capra; species Capra hircus. The sequence goes on from NC_030835.1 coordinate 23,110,192, forward strand.
TGTCTATATACATGTGATTTATAAGTATGTACTGTACTGTTTATCAATGTGTATTCAGTGTTTGTAATTAACTCCATCTATTAATGTAAATATATACATAAATATAAATAGTCTCATTTCAATATTTTTTTTATATTTGTACCTTTTGAGACATACTGTTAGTATAATTTAAAGAGGTATATACTTGTCTAACATGTGAGGCATTAAATTATGTTTGAATTAATTTATAATACATTCAAATTTTGGGAAGTCCTACATTTATATTAAAGAATAGATTTAAATATGTCATATATTAAATTATATTTTGATATTCATAAATTTAATGTTGTGGTTCTAATACTGTAATTTTACATTCTAACATTGTTGCAAACAATTATGATTCAATAGATTTTTTTACAAAAAGTTAAACCTGGATAGTTTTGTTATATGACTTTATGGCTGACTCATGCTGATGTATGGCAAAAGCTGACATAGTGTTGTAAAGCAATTATCCTTCTATTGAAAATAAATTTAAAACAGAAAAGCATTATGTCTCTGTTCTTAAAGGAACAAATTTTATAAATATCTGATAATAATCGCTTCATTGTAAAATGTATTTGACATAATGAAATGATTATAAATTGAATTATCACCTGTTTTAGGCTAAGATGACTCAATTGCCTGAAGCAGAAAAGGAAAAGATTGCTGAGCAAGTTGCTGACTTCAAGAAAGTGAAGAGCAAGCTGGATGCTGAAATTGAGATATGGGATGATACGAGCAATGATATCATTGTTCTGGCCAAGAAGATGTGTATGATCATGATGGAGATGACAGACTTCACAAGGTAATTATGTGGGAATTGGTGTGTAATCTTTATCATATTAGGAACATTTGTCAAATTAGTGAACCTTTCAGTTTCTCTGAGTATCAGGTGCTAAAAGTTAAGTGGTATGGGAAAAGTAAATGCTAAAGAATTAGAAAGTTATAGGTAGTTTCTAGAGGTTTTGCGGAGAAGGCAAGGGCACCCCACTCCAGGACTCTTGTCTGGAAAATCCCATGGATGGAGGAGCCTGGTGGGCTGCAGTCCATGGGGTCGCGAAGAGTTGGACACGACTGAGCGACTTCACTTTCACTTTTCACTTTCATGCATTGGAGAAGGAAATGGCAACCCACTCCAGTGTTCTTGCCTGGAGACTCCCAAGGACTGGGGAGCCTGGTGAGCTGCCGTCTATGGGGTCGCACAGAGTTGGACACGACTGAAGCGACTTAGCAACAGCAGCAGCAGCAGAGGTTTTGATAAATAAACGAAGCAGAGTTTCTCATAAACACCTGAGGAACAATTTTAGAAGCCACTCAATGCCCTCACTCTCAAGAACCTTCTCTGTGTATTATACTAGCTTTTTTTTAAAAAAAAAAAAAGGTAAATCAAATTATGATTTCTATTGGAGCTCTCTGAATGATTGATTTTCATAGCTACATACAGAGATATCAACCAGATATATTTGAAATTACAAAGACTTAATGATGTGCACGAAGAAATTGTTCATTGTGTGTATATTCTAGAAATAATGAACATGTTCTTATTGTCATTGTTCAGTCACTAAGTGATATCTGACTTTTGGCAACCTCATGGGTGGCAGCATGTCAGGCTTGTCTGTACCTCACTATCTCCCAGAGTTTGTTCAAACTCATGTCTGTTGAGTCAGTGATACCATCTAACCATTTCATCTTCTGTTGCCCCCTTCTCCTCCTGTCTTCAGTCTTTCCCATCATCAGGGTATTTTCCAATGGGTCAAGTCTTTGCATCAGGTGGCCAAAGTTTTGAAGCTTCAGCTTCAAAAGCTACTGGAAAAACCATAGCTTTCATTGTATGGACATTTGTTGGCAACGTGATGTCTCTTCTTTTTAATATTCTGTCTAGATTTTTCATAGCTTTCCTTCCAAGGAGCAAGCATCTTTTTTATTTCATGGCTGCAGTCACCATCTGCAGTGATTCTGGAGCCCAAGAAAATAAAATCTATCAATGCTTCTACTTTTTCCCTATCTATCGGCCATGAAGTGATGCCATGATCTTAGTTTTTTGAATGTTGAGTTAAAGCCGGCTTTTTCACTCCCTTCTTTCACCGTCATCAAGAGTGTCTTTAGTGCCTTTAGTTCCTCCTTCCTTTCTGTCATTGGAGTGGTGTCATGTGTGTATCTGAAGTTGTTGATATTTCTCCCAGCATTCTTGATTCCAGTTTGCGATTCATCTAGCCGAGCTTTTTGCATGATGTACTCTGCATATAAGTTAAATAAGCAGGGTGACTGTAACTTCAAAATATTATTTTATAGAACTAGCCAAAGAACTGTAATGTATAGAGTGCTTGCCTTACCAGTTACTAAGTGAACAAAAGTACAACAATTAAAATAATTTAGTTTTGATGTAATTATAAAAGCCACAGAACAGAATATTCTGAAGCAGACCTAGTATACTTATAAAACTATTCATTTATACTGCATACATTAAACATAAAAATAACTTTTAGATGGAGGAATGACATAAATGTAATTTAAAAATAATAATCAATGGAAAATATTGATGAATATTTCACTCAAGTTAAGCCTGAGAAAAGTTTTCTAAGCATTATGCACAAAGACCTCATAAAAATGGATGGTGCTGGGAAAACTGGTCAACCACTTGTAAAAGAATGAAACTAGATTACTTTCTAACACCGCACATGAAAATAAACTCAAAATGGATTAAAGATCTAAATGTAAGACCAGAAACTATAAAACTCCTAGAGGAGAGCATAGGCAAAACACTCTCCGACATAAATCACAGCAGAATCCTCTAAGATCCACCTCCCAGAATTCTGGAAATACGAGCAAAAATAAGCAAATGGGATCTAATTAAAATTAAAAGCTTCTACACAACAAAGGAAAATATAAGCAAGGTGAAAAGACAGCCTTCTGAATGGGAGAAAATAATAGCAAATGAAACAACTGACAAACAACTAATCTCAAAAATATACAAGCAACTTATGCAACTCAATTCCAGAAAAATAAACGACCCAATCAAAAAATGGGCCAAAGAACTAAATAGACATTTCTCCAAAGAAGACATATGGATGGCTAACAAACACATGAAAAAATGCTCAACATCACTCATTATTAGAGAAATGCAAATCAAAACCACAATGAGGTACCACTTCACACCAGTCAGAATGTCTGCGATCCAAAAATCTGCAAGCAATAAATGCTGGAGAGGGTGTGGAGAAAAGAGAACCCTCTTACACTGTTGGTGGGAATGCAAACTAGTACAATCACTGTGGAGAATAGTGCGGAAATTCCTTAAAAAGTTGCAAATAGAACTGCTTTATGACCCAGCAATGCCACTGCTGGGCATATACACCGAGGAAAACAGAATTGAAAGAGACACATGTACCCCAATGTTCGTCGCAGCACTGTTTATAATAGCCAGGACATGGAAACAACATAGATGTCCAACAGCAGATGAATGGATAAGAAAGCTGTGGTACATATACACAGTGGAGTATTACTCAGCTGTTAAAAAGAATACATTTGAATCAGTTCTGATGAGATGGATGAAACTGGAGCCGATTATACAGAGTGAAGTAAGCCAGAAAGAAAAACACCAATACAGTATACTAACACATATATATGGAATTTAGAAAGATGGCAATGATGACCCTGTATGCAAAACAGCAAAAAAGACACAGATGTGTATAGCGGACTTTTGGACTCAGAGGGAGAGGGAGAGGGTAGGATGATTTGGGAGAAACATTGGCATTGAAACATGTATACTATCATGTAAGAATCAAATCGCCAGTCTATGTCCGATGCAGGATACAGCATGCTTGGGGCTGGTGCACGGGGATGACCCAGAGGGCTGTTGTGGGGAGGGAAGTAGGAGGGGGGTTCATGTTTGGGAACGCATGTACACCTGTGGTGGATTCATGTCAATGTATGGCAAAACCAATACAGTATTGTAAAGTACAATAAAGTAAAAATAAAAATTAAAAAAAAATTAAAAAAAATTAAAAAAAGGATCATGAAATTGAGTAATATTAAAGGCTCTAAGTATCAATAGAATGTCCTCAACCATACTGAAATATAAATGAAGAATTGAGTAAACATCTTTAACAGAAAATAACAAAATTTTGATGTCATTTATATACAATGAATTCTTACGGATATTAAAAAATTTTAAGTGTCCTAGTAGAAGAATGGACAAATTATTTATATATATATATATATATATATATATACACACACATATCTGGACATAAATAGGAAATAGCCTAGAGAAATGAAAGAATCACATTATATGTCAACCAGCCTTTCCCCTTCTCCACACTACCACCTTAATGTTACCCACTAAGGAAAGTATCTGTGCTAGTCACTCAGTTGTGTCCGACTCTTTGCAACCTCATGGACTATAGCCTGCCAGTTACCTCTGTCCATGGCTATTCTCTAAGCAAGAATACTAGAGTGGGTTGCCATGCCCTTCTCCAGGGGATCTTTGCAACCCTGGGATCGAGCTTAAGTCTACTGCATTGCAGGTGGATTCTTTACCTTCTGAGTCACTAGTAAAGTCCTAGGATAGAATATACTTCACAGTATTGATTTAAAGATAGTGCTGTTGTCTAAGAGCTCTGCCTAAAATGGAGAAGATTCAGATCAACGACAAAAAAAGCTAAGTAATGGAACATAGAAAATGAGCATACTTCTGGGTACATATACAAAGGAAATGAAATAATTACTTTTAGGAGACACTGTTGTTCCAGTGTTCACTGTAGCATTCATTATTCACAATAGCCAAGAAATGGAAACAATCTTAGTGTCCATCAATGAATGAATAGATAGAGAAAACATGGGATACAAAAATAAATTTGTATATATTATTCACTTCAGTTGAGTCCAGTTGCTTAATTGTGTCTGACTCTCTGCGACCCCATGAATCACAGCATGCCAGGCCTCCCTGTCCATCACCAACTCCCAGAGTTCACTCAAACTCATGTCCATCGAGTCGGTGATGCCATCCAGCCATCTCATGCTCTGTCGTCCCCTTCTCCTCCTGCCCCCAATCCCTCCCAGCATCAGAGTCTTTTCCAATGAGTCAACTCTTTGCATGAGGTGGCCAAATTATTGGAGTTTCAGGTTCATCATCAGTCCTTCCAATGAATACTCAGGACTGATCTCCTTTAGGATGGACTGGTTGGATCTCCTTGCAGTCCAAGGGACTCTCAAGAGTCTTCTCCAACAACACAGTTCAAACGCATCAATTCTTCGGTGCTCAGCTTTCTTCACAGTCCAACTCTCACATCCATACATGACCACTGGAAAAACCATAGCCTTGACTAGACGGACCTTAGTCGGCAAAGTAATGTCTCTGCTTTTGAATATGCTATCTAGGTTGCTCATAACTTTCCTTCCAAGGAGTAAGCATCTTTTAATTTCATGGCTGCAATCACCATCTGCAGTGATTTTGGTGCCCCCCAAAATAAAGTCTGACACTGTTTCTACTGTTTCCCCATCTATTTCCCGTGAAGTAATCGGACCAGATGCCATGATACATTTAAATAAATGATATGTGTAAATTCTTTCAGTTATAATAAAGAAAACCCTACCCCTGCCATTTAGGACACATGGATGACCCTGGGGGGCATATGTTAAGTAAAATAAGTCACACAGTGAAAGATAAATACTATTATAATTTATAAATTTGTATGTAGAATCTTAAAAAAAATAAGTCAGAGAGTGGAATGGTGGGGTCTGAGGAGTGGGAGAAATGGAAAGATGTTGGTCAATGATTACAACTTTCAGTCATAAGATGAATGATTTCTGAAGATCTAATATATAGCATGTTGATCATAAATATTGATACAGAAATTTGCTGAGAGTAAATCTTAAGAGTTCTCATGCAAAAAAAAAAAAGGTAATCATGTAAGGTAATGGATGTGCTAATTAAATTGATTGTCGTAATCATTTCACAGAGTATAGATATATCAAATCATTACATTGTACCCTATAAATGCATTTTTGTCAATTATGCTTTAATAAAGCTGAAAAAACAGCATCAGAACAATTTAGCTGATAGAAACCTCACATCTAGAAAACAAATACAAAACACAAATAAAACTGCAACACAATACTGCAAACTAAAGTGAAATTCAAAAACTAAAGAGCTGGAGATGCATATTTTAAAACTTGGATACATAAAATCAAAAACTAAGATAAATTTTAAAAGAGAAAAAGGAAATGAGAAATGCAATGAGTTAATACGACTTAGGGAGGAAATTAAGCAATAAAAATGTCTGAAAGTTGAAAATTTTTAGTGTCCAAAGGAAAATAGATTCAAATAAAAATTCCATAAGGGGAAGACAAGCAAGAAATTAACCAAGAGAATGACTATGAGATAAAGATTTTTAAGAAAAAAGAAAATACTTAGAGGAAGAAAAGCTTGAAATGGAGACAAGACTCCCTTTGAAGGATTAACAAATAATACAACAACTAATATTTAAGTCTAAATCAAAAACATTTTCCATATGTAATACTAAACTTAAATTTACATGTTGAAAAATACTACAGTATTCCTAGGAAACTTAATTCAGATAACATTAACACATACACATGTATGTTTTCCTCATATATAAAAATACTAATATATTGCAACTGGCATGTACTATATTCTACACATCTCTGTGTCTGTGTGTGTGTGTAAAATAGGGAAACAGCAAACTAAAACCCACTGAGTAATTTAAAAATTATGAAAAACAATCCTTACCTCCACAAAGGAGAGGCAGGTAGATACTTTTAACTTTATCTGATATAATTCTTGTGATTATCTCTATGTCTCTAAGCAATATACTTTATCATATACGATTTATTGGCTTTTCCTGTAAAAGAGAATATAGGGCATTTATATTATTTTTTTCTTCCATGTTTTCCTGGTTTTATGTATTTATTATTTTATTGTTTATATTTATAGACCTTAATAACATTTCTTATCTATAAAATGTATATGTATATTAGTTATATCTCAACTTCTCACTCTGTATGATGAAGAAATACCCACTCTTATCCTTTCTTCTGTCTCTTATTGCTTCTGTCCTACATTTTATTTATAACCCAACTTCTTTCTACTATGCTTTTTATATAAAGATGATTGATATAATATTTGCATTTTTCTAAACAATTAAATCACTCATGTTTATTCTAATGTTTTATTCTGAAAGTGAAGATTAATAAATGTTCATTATTATGCTACTTATATAATTAACCTAGATAGGAAATACACATGAAAGAAACATATTTCTAGTAAAAATTAAATTTGAGTTTAGGCATAAAGAGTTCACACATTTATTTTTTCTTTTTATTGGAATATATTTGCTTTAAAATGTTGTGTTAGTATTTACTGTACAACAAAGTGAATCAGTCATATATATGCATATATTCCCCTCTTTTTTAGATTTCCTTACCATTTAGTTCATCACAGAGTATTGGGTAGAACTCTCTGTGCTATATAGTAGGTTCTCATTAGTTATCTGTTTTATATATAGTGGTGTGTATATCAGAGAAGGAAATGGCAACCCACTCCAGTACTCTTGCCTGGAAAATCTCATGGACAGAGAAGCCTGGTTGGCTGCTATCCATGCGGTCACTAAAAGCTGGACATGACTGAGAGATTTTTCTTTCACTTCTCACTTTCATGCTTTGGAGAAGGAAATGGCAACCCACTCCAGTGTTCTTGCCTGGAGAAGCACAGGGATGGGGGAGCCTGGTGGGCTGCTGTCCTGGGGTCTCAGAGAGTCAGACACGACTGCAGTGACTTAGCAGCAGCAGCAGCAGCAGTGTGTTTATGTCAAGCCCAGTCTCCTATTTCATTCCTATCCCCCATCTTCCCTTAGTAACCAAAAGTTTCATCTCTACATCTGTGACTCTATTTCTGCTTTGCAAATAGTTCACCTCTACCATTTTTCTAGATTCCACATATAAGTGATATTATATGATATTTGTTTTTCTCTTTCAGGCTTAATTCACTGAGTAAGACGACCTCTGGGTCCACCCATGTCTCTGCAAATGGCAGTATTTCTTTCCTTTTCATAGCTGAGTAATAGTCCATTGTATTATGCACCACATCTTTATCCATTCCTCATTGATGGACATTTAGGTGGCTTCTATGTCCTGGTTATTGTAAATAGGGCTGCAATGAACATCAGGGTGCATACACCCTTTTGAACTATGATTTTCTGCGATATATGCCTAGGAGTTCGGTTGCTGGGTCATTTGGTAGTTCTAGTTTTAGTTCTTTAAGAAGCCTCCATACTATTCTCCATAGTGGTTATACCGATTTACATTCCCACCAACAGTATGCTGCTGCTAAGTCGCTTCAGTCATGTCCGACTCTGTACAACCCCATAGACAGCAGCCCACCAGGCCATTTCCTTCTCCAGTGCATGAAAGTGAAGTGAAAGTGAAGTTGCTCAGTGGTGTCCGACTCTTTGAGACCCCATGGACTGTAGCCTATCCGACTCCTCCATCCATGGGATTTTCCAGGCAAGAGTACTGGAGTGGGTTGCCATTTCCTTCTCCAACAGTATAGGAAGATTCTCTTTATCTGGCATTTATTGTTTGTAGATTTTTGGATAAAGGCCATTCTGACAAGTGTGAGATGGTACCTCATCATAGTTTTCATTTACATTTCTCTAATTACTGATATTGAGTATCTGTTCATGTGTCTCTTGGCCATCTGTGTGTCTTCTTTGGAGGAATTTCTATTTAAGTTTTCTGCCAAGTCTTTGATTCATTTTTTCTTTTCTTTTTTTATTGAGCTGCATGTAAGAGTGTTCATACATTTTACATGGGAAACAACACATCATGGAAAGAAACTTGAACTAAGAAATATTTCATATCAGCTTGATAAGTGTGTCAATGAGAGTTCTCTAGTATAAAGGGTATGTGTACAAGCAGAATCTAAAATTAGAATAAAAGCGATCAAGGACAAAGTCAAGAGATTTAAAAAAGCTTTTAAGAAGTGAGAAGAAGAAATAGAATCTCATAAAGGCAAAGCACTCAAGGAAGGCATAATAAGAAAGTTTGTTATATACAGAGAAGGATTCTTGAGTCATAGTAGTCATAGTTAAGTTTCAGTGAATGATCAATTAATTATTTAGCATGAAGGAGTCTTAGTTAAAGTGAAGATTGAAAAGATAGTATAGTTTTGGCTATTCTAAATTTATGGTTACTTTTGTCTAAGTGGCTTCGATAAGTGGTAACAGAGAAAACAGCCTTCTTAATTCATTACAAGGTAGATGAGATAAGAGTAGATAATAAAACAAAGATAATCAAAGTAGTAAATTAAAGAAGGCAGCTGATCAGCACATAATCTAGAGATTTCTAAATAACTAGAGTATATTCTACATTGAAGGGAATGGGAAATTGGTTAGGGATAGAATGAAACTGTAAAAGATGAATAACTATAGCCAAAGATGTAGCAAAGAGGGTAGAACATAAACACTGAAACAAAGGAAAAGAAATAAAAACAGGTATAAGGGTTAACATGCATGAGTTTGCATGGCTGTTTCTTCTAGTCTTAGGATATCCATCAGAGAAGTTCTTGGCCATCTGTTGTAAAGACTTCTTATAACCTGTTTATCTATATCACAAGGCTCTCTTACTTTCCAGTTTATAATTAGTGCTTTTGGATTACCTAGTTCATTTGTTTATATGTGCTCTGCCTCAATATCCCTAACAGAAAGTAAGAAATCTGACTTGTTTATTGTTTTATACCCAGAACTTATAACAGTCTAAATAGAATGCATATATAATTGTATATACCACAGTGAACATATACATATGTATGTATTGTATATCCATATGCATATGTAGGTATAGTATATAATATTAATTGTTGAATGAATTAGGATATCTAACCACTTAAATCAATTAATTTAAAAGAAATAATACAAGTTGAACTCAGAAGAAAGCAGGAATCAACATTACCCAAACAAAAAAATAATAGAATAACATAAATTTAAGCTCTTGACACTCACTCATTTTGTTTATTTTGGTTTTTTTTGCTTTTGTTTATTTATTTATTTATTTTTATTTTTATTTATTTATTTATTTTAGTTTTTTATTTTTTAAATTTTAAAATCTTTAATTCTTACATGTGTTCCCAAACATGAACCCCCCTCCCACCTCCCTCCCCATAACATCTCTCTGGGTTATCCCCATGCACCAGCCCCAAGCATGCTGTATCCTGCGTCAGACATAGACTGGCGATTCAGTTCTTACATGATAGTATACATGTTAGAATGCCATTCTCCCAAATCATCCCACCCTCTCCCTCTCCCTCTGAGTCCAAAAGTCCGTTATACACATCTGTGTCTTTTTTGCTGTCTTGCATACAGGGTTGTCATTGCCATCTTTCTAAATTCCATATATATGTGTTAGTATACTGTATTTGTGTTTTTCTTTCTGGCTTACTTCACTCTGTATATTCCTTAACCTATACATAGATCATATGTGTTGAACACAAAGGTTTTAACTTTTTAAAATTTTGTTTAAAATTTTAATATCAGCAATTTTCAGACTGCAACAGTACAATTATTTGTTTTAACTCTACATAATTAGTTTACCAACATATATTATTAATTTCTATGATTTTCATTGTATCTTGTATCATTAGCTTTCAGTTCACTTTTTTAAATTTATTTTTTTATTGAAAGATAATTGCTTTACACAATTTTGTTGTTTTCTGTCAAACCTCAACATGAATCAGCCATAGGTATACATATATCTCCTCCTTTGTGAACTTCCCTCCCATCTCCCTTCCCATCCCACCCCCTAGGTTGATACAGAGCCCCTGTTTGAGTTTCCTGAGCCATACAGCAAATTCCTGTTAGCTATCTATTTTATATGTGGTCATGTAAGTTTTGGGCTTTCCCTTGTGACTCAGCTGGTAAAGAATCTGCTTGCAATTCGGGAGACCTAGGTTCAATTTCTGGGTTGGGAAGATCCCTTGGAGAAGGGAAAGGCTACCCACTCCAGTATTATGGCCTGGAGAATTCCATGGACTGTATACTCCATAGGGTTGCAAACAGCTGGACATGGCTGAGGGATTTTCACTTACTTACTTAGAATGTAAGTTTCCATGTTATTTTTTTCATACATCTCATCCTCTCCTTCCCTCTCCCCATGTCCATAAGTTACTGCTCTGAGAGTCCTTTCCCTTGCTGGGAGTCACAGTCAACCTCACCTCCCTAGGATGCCCTCCAATACTGTGCTGATCTCTAGACCTGCTGTGGGGCAGCTCATATTCAAATCTGGTCCTATTCCTGTGTGTTCTTGCCTCCATACATTTAAAGTAATTATATATATGTTCCTATTGCCATTTTCTTAATTGTTTGGAGTTGATTTTGTAGATCTTTTTTCTTCTGTTGTATTTCTTGACTATATAAGTCCCTTTAACATTCATTGTAAAGCTGGTTTAGTGGTACTGAATTCTCTTAACTTTTGCTTGTCTGAAAAGCTTTCTATTTCTCCATCAATTTTGAATGAGATCTTGCCAGGTACAGTAATCTTGGATGTAGATTTTTCCCTTTCAGTACTTTAAATATACCCTGTCATTTCTTTCTGGCCTGCAGAGTTTCTGCTGAAAGATTAGCTGTTAAGCGTATGAGGTTTCCCTTGTATATTGCTTGTTGCTTCTCCCTTGCTGCTTTTGATATTCTTTCTTTGTGTTTAGTCTTTGTTAGTTTGATTAGTATGTGTCTTGGCATGTTTCTCCTTGGGTTTATCCTGTATGGGACACTTTGTGCCTCTTGAACTTGATTAACTATTTCCTTTTCCATGTTGCAGAAATTTTCAAATATAATCTCTTCAAAATTTTTCTCATACCCTTTGTTTTTCTTCTCTCCTTCTGAGACCCCTATGATTTGAACGTTGGTGTGTTAGATATTGTTCCAGAGGTTTCTGAGACTATCCTCAGTTCTTTTCATCCTTTTTACTTTATTCTGCTCTTCAGAAGTTATTTCCACCATTTTATCTTTCAGCTCATGGGTTCATTCCTCTGCTTCAGATATTCGGCTATTGATTCCTTCTAGAGTATTTTTAAATTTCAGTAATTGAGTTGTTTGTGTCTGTATGTTTATTCTTTAATTCTTCTAGGTTTTTATTAATTGATTCTTACATTTTCTCCATTTTGTTTTCAAGGTTTTTGATCATCTTTATTATCATTATTCTGAATTCTTTTTCAGGTAGTTTAGCTGTTTCCTCTTCATTTATTTGGACTTCTGTGTTTCTAGTTTGTTCCTTCTTTTTTGTAGTATTTCTCTGCCTTTTCATTTTTTTTTTAACTTATTGTATTTGAGGTCTCCTTTTCCTGGGCTTCAAGGTTGAATTCTTTCTTCCTTTTGGTTTCTGCTCTTCTAAATTTGGTCCAGTGGTTTATGTGAGCTTTGTATATGGTGAAATTTATGCTGAGTTTTTGTTTCTTTTTTTGTTTGTTTTTCCTCTGATGGGCAAGGCTGAGTGAAGTGGTAATGCTGTCTGCTGATGATTGAGTTTGTATTTTTGTTTTCTTTGTTGTTTAGATGAAGTGTCTTGCACAGGGTGCTACTGGTGGTTAGGTGATGCTGGGTCTTGTATTCAAGTAGATTCCTTTATGTGAGTTCTCACTATTTCATACTCCCTAGGGTTAGTTCTCATGTAGTCTAGGGCCTTGGAGTCAGTGCTCCCACTCCAAAGGCTCAGGGTTTGATCTCTAGTGAAGAATGAAGTTTCAACAAGTGGTTTGTTATGGCATTAAGTGAGATTAAAACAAATATCCAAAAATGAGAAACCAAAGATGAAGCCCAGACAAATGGCAGTTGCAAAATCAGGCAAATAATAACAAAAATAATGGAATATACACATGTACATATACACTCATTAGCAAAGTAAAAACAGTCCAACAAAAACAAAGTACAATAGATTGACCGAGCAAACAAAGAAAATGAAAAATTATATTTAGCAGTTAAGAACAAAACTTCAGTCCTGGGTGTTCATTGGAAGGACTGATGATGGGGCTGAAACTCCAATACTTAGGCCACCTCATGCGAAGAGTTGCCTCATTGGAAGAGACCCTGATGCTGGGAGGGACTGGGGACAAGAGGAGAAGGGGACGACAGAGGGTGAGATAGCTGGATAGCATCACTGACTCGATGGACATGAGTTTGGGTAAACTCCGGGAGTTGGTGATGGACAGGGAGGCCTGGCGTGCTGCAATTCATGGGGTCGCAAAGAGTCAGACACGACTGAGCGACTGAACTGAACTGAAGAACAAAACTAACTAAAGCACAAACTGGAAAGCAAAACTAAAGAAAGGTGCCAAGTGGAGAACAGAGCAATGAAAATAAAACTAACAAATACGTTGAGAAGAAAGGAAAGAAAAAACGAATAGCTATGCAAAGTTAAATAGAGGTAGATAAGAAGATTTATATACATTAAAGATTAATTGCAAGGGGAAAAGAACAGCAGAAAGGAAAACAAAGGAATAAATGTAGAAAAAATATAATAGGTTTAAAAAATATATAGATTTATAATTTTAAAAATATATAGGTTTATAATTTTAAAACAAAATTATAAAATGAGAGAAAAAAAAAACAGAAAGAAAAAAATAAAAAACATAAAAGGAAAACTCCACAGAGGTGTGAAAGCCCAATGGATATACAGAAGTTTATAACAACAATAAAAAATTGTTATTGAATATAGACATATATTTATACACCCATAAGCAAAATCAAAACAGTCCAACAAAAGTAAAGTACAATAGATCCACCTGGTGAAAAAAGGAAACCAAAAATTATATCTACCAGAAAAAACTAACTAAAGCACAAACCTAGAAAACAAAACTAAAGCAAGGTGACAATTGGGTAATCAAGCAATGAAAATAAAACAAATAAATATGTTGAGAGGAAAGGAAAGAAAGAAAAGACAGAATAGTAATGCAAAGTTAAATAGAGATAGATTAAGAAGATTTATATGGAGAAAGCAATGGCACCCCACTCCAGTACTCTTGCCTGGAAAATCCTATGGACGGAGGAGCCCGGTAGACTGCAGTCCATGCGTTCGCTAAGAGTTGGATACGACTGAGTGACTTCACTTTCACTCTTCACTTTCATGCATTGAAGAAGGAAATGGCAACCCCCTCCATTGTTCTTGCCTGGAGAATCCCAGGGATGGGGGAGCCTGGTGGGCTGCTGTGTATATATATTAAAGATTAAATGCAAGGGGAAAAGAACAGTAAGAAAAGCAAGCAAAGGAATAAATGTAGAAAAAATAATAATAGGTTTAAAATTTTGTTAATTAAAATTTAGAAAAGAGAAAAGAAAAAATAAAAAGGAAAAGGAAAACTCTGCAGAACTGCAAAAGCCCAACACAGAGGTAGAGGTTATAACAACAGTAAAAAATGTGACTGAGAAAAAAAAGAAAAAAAAGCTCAAAAGCTTAATTAGATTTCATGGTGACAATAAAAGGACAACTACAACAGAGGGGAGAAAAAAAAAATCCAAAAGAATCTACAGAACAAGGCAAAACATAAGAATAATAAATATTTTTCTTGTGTCATTGTTGTCAGAGTCCTTTCCCTCACTGGGAGTCACAGTCTACCTCACCTCCCTGGGATGCCCTCTAACACTGTGCTGAGTTTTGGACCTGCTATGGGGGCAGCTCAGATTCTAATCTGGTGCTACTCCAATGTGTTCTTGCCTCCAATGTCCAAAGCTGTCAGAACTAGTGCGTTTTTCTTTTGTGGGAGATCTCAGTGACCTTTTATATATTCCATGGACGCAGAGTCTGCCTAGTTGATTGTGTGGATTTAATCTGCACCTTGTACAGCTAGTGGGGAGGTTTGGGGTCTTCTTCCTTAGTTACACTGCCCCTGGGTTTCAATTGTGATTTTAGTTCCACCTTTATATGTGGGTCATCCACTGGGGTTTGCTCCTGAGACTGGCCTGGAAGACTTGGGTTTGCCCCTGCAGGGCCAGGTGTGGAGGTGATGTAGCTGCTTGGGTTGCAGGGGTTCTGGCAGCACCAGGTACTCAGGGAAGTTGGCAGCTAGAGTAGCAAGATATATACTGCTCTAGAAGGGTATGGCAACCAGTATTGGCCAATACACTCCAGTATTCTTGCCTAGAGAACTCCCCTCCCTGATAGAGAGCCCTGGTAGGTCACAGGCTACAGGGTCACAAAGTGTCGAACACTACCAAAGTGACCCTGTGTGCACAGACCCAAGAAGTTTTTTTCCCCGCTGTGGCAGTTCTGACCCAGTGAGAGTTGAGTGTGAAGGTGGTGCAGTGGCTTGACTTTCAGGGACCCTGGTGGCAAAAAGTGTGCAGGGACATGCACTGCCTCTGCCACAGGAGTTATGGCCCTATCGGAGGCTTTTGTCAAGCTTCTTGTAACTGGCGAGTAGAAGGCCTCTTTGGCCAGTCTTTCTCCATAGCTCCGCCCCTTCAGGCACTTAGAGGGCTCCCTTGCCTGGGGTCCTTCTCTGTTGTTCAATGTGTCAGGCACATAGAGGGGCCCCCTTGGATGGAGTCCTACTCTGTAGATTGGTGCATCAAGCACTTAAAGGGGCACCTTGGGTGGGGTCCTACTCTGTAGTTCAGTGCATCAGGCATTTGATAGGCCAGCCTCTCTATTCTTCAGCTGCCAGTGCTGGCATGTTGGGGAAGAGAGACTATAGTGATGGCTTCACCCACTACATGTGACTCAGCAGTATCGCCTTATTTCCATGGCTGCCCAGCTTTCCTCCACAGGCATTTCTTACCACAATTTTCTCCCTCACATCCCCTCCATCCATCTCTCCGCAGTCAACAGCAGCCCTCACCCTGAGATTGTTCCGCAATCCCTAAACTCCAGCTCCCAGCTACTGTGTTTTCCAGGAGACTTGCATCCCTGTCCAGGGTACGTATAGCTGCAGCAAGGATTGTCTGATTCTCATTCCATTTAGGCTGCCACAGATCAGCTGTTTCACTCTCAGCCTTAAATGTTTCTCCTCTGACTCAGACAATTGCCCCGATGTGGGGATCAGACCCCTGCTTCAGTTTCCCCACCCGCTGAGGACAGGTCCAGTCTTACTAACACTCCTGTTTTTCCCCCTAGTTCCTTCATCCTAGTGAGTTTTGCGTGAGTCTATATATTCTTTTCCACTCATCAGGTACTCCTGTCCACTCTCAGCTGGTGTTCTGGGTGCACTTCTGTGTCTGAAGGTGTATTCCTGATATATCTGTGGAGAGAGATGAACTCCACTTCCACCTACTCCTCCGCCATCTTGTTCTCTCAGATTGTAACTTTAATGCCCATTTGGCGTTCAGAGGAGACAGACAGAGGAGCTACAGATGAGATACTTGGAAAAGCCTAGAGCTCTGACTCTAAAAGGGAAACCAGGAATATTTCCATGCACCAGCTTGAGGGAGCATCAGAGAAAATGATTTTCCTGGGAGTCTTGGGTCAAATAAAGCTCTTTAAGAGATAGTGATGTCATCTATAGCCTATTAAACTGATGAATTTCAATTTACATATCCAAAACAATGGTACCGTTAAAGAAGAATTAAGATGCAAGAAGCAATGATGAGCAAAGAAATCAGAAAACGTGTTGGTATATTCAAATAAGCTTTGGCGGAACAAGACAATAAAATAAACTATTTGAAATAGCAGCATTACACAGGGAACATGTAAGTGTTTGAGATGAAATTTAAAATGGTCTTTCTTTGTACTCAGGGAGAATTTAGAAGTGTTAATAGTATACTTTGCTACATGAAGAATGCATATAGTGCCTTTTAAAACTTCTAAGGGATCTCTAAAATAAAATTTTCATATTAGTAGATTAAATTAATATGGAGAGCTAGAAGTTAGAAAATGAGGAAAATGTGGTGTGAATATAAAAATACAATCATTTTGTAAAATATGCTAGGTATATCATTATTTCTAATATGTAAATGTAGCAAGCTTACTTTAAAAAATATAATACTAGTATAAGTATAAAGAGAAAAAAGAAAAGTTATCATTTAACAGAGGCATATAAGAATCCTTTGTCTAGGAATCCTGGGCAAAAGGAGGAAATATCTCTTTCTAAAAGAGGAAAGAGATGTATGAATAAGTGGAGGGAATATGAGTAAGTAAATCCTGATGACTTCTATTTGCTGAGTGATGTGGAATATGTGGAGCCTTGAAAAGGTAAATGTGGAGGGAGAGTTTGAGTAGAAAAACAGAACAAAATCTGGGAATTTAAAAAGTAGTCAATCTGAAAGATATTCAGTAAGTCATTTACTTATGGTCTGTCACACAATTCAAAACCTAATACATTTATTAGTAGAATGAATAGATTCTCTCCACCTGTTCTGAGAGAACTGGTGAATTAGATTTACCTAGGATGTAAAATAATTTTCAGTAGAATTCCAGGGACTGAGAGAAGTGAAACTACTAGAGAGAATATACTGAAATAACTGACTGGGCCCAGACTAGGACAGAAGGGAAATAAGGTTGGAAACTAGAACAAGAGGTGGAAAGATAAGGATATGTCACCAGCAGTTGATCAAGATATAGACTACAGTGCTGTTCTTCCTGCTCTGCATCTGTTTCCCTCTCAGAGGCGTAATGTTTTACTGTTGACATATTTTGAATTGAGTTGGAAAAGGACGCCAAAAATATGACTATGGAAAGGATGCTCAGAGGCTTGGAGGGTGTCACATTTGGTACCTAGGGTGTTAGAAGGAGATTCACAGCTCCACAGGGTGGTAACTCATCGGGAAGTAGACCCATTTCACGTTTTGCCACAGCTAAACCATCCAACATTCTCAGAATCGATAGGTATTGCTGCCAAAGACTGCCATAGAACAGGAATATTGTGTGTTCAAGTTGTAGTAAAGGTACGGTAGGAAAGCTGAGTTTCAAATTCTGACAATCTCTTACACTTGAACTGCATCTATGTTCAGTTTAATTTCAGTTCATACAAACTGTGATAATCCTCCAATTGTTTTAAAATGGAAGAAACCTTGTTCTTATTTACACTTCCAATTCAGCTTTCAGAGTTTTTCTCAGACACTACAGTGTCTTACTGAGGGTAAAGTTTAGCAGTTTTATATATAGGTTACTCTTTAGTTCCACCCACATCACACTTATTTCGTTGCGGGGCTTTTAGCGTGTTTGTAGTGGGACCTCTGAGAGTGGATGCCATAGCTTCCAGTACGGTATCTATCAGCAAGTAGTCAATCATTTGGTAGGAGTACACCCTCAGCCTCACATATAGATTTTAAGTAGCTGTATATTTTGTAAACAATAAGAAAATAATAAATTATATTTTCTAAAATACCACTAAATGCTCTGTTTTCTCATTTTCTTTATGATTTTATTATTAATAAAAGGCATAATAGTAAACATTGAAAGTCTACCACGTTCTGAATTATGATGAATATATATGTTTTCTCATTTTTATATTCAGAACAGCTTGATTATTATGTCCTCTAATTTATTGTTAAAGAACCTGGGATTCATAAAGGTCGGGTAAACTGCTCAAGGACACATGAATGAATCTGAATTGGATTTGGTCCACTTTCAGAATCTGGGTACCTTATCAGTGTGATACAAGTTTTTACCCTTGTGCTAAACACAGGAGCAAAACCAGTTCTTTCTGTAAAGAGAAACAAAGATGACACATTAAAAGTAACAATAATTGTGTAGTGTATGCTTCTAGCTGTAAACATGTTAGGATTTCAGAAGAAAGGGATTAGCAATGGAGACTAGGAATAAGCATAAAATGAAAACCTGAACAGGTGAAGTTTATATTAGACTTTGCCATATGAGGATTGCATTATAGGGTGAGATAACATAAGAGATAAAACCCACAGGGTGGAGTCTGCAATGTAGAAATGAGACAGGTCCATTTGGGGACTCTCAGACAACTGTATAATAAAGGAAGAAGATGAACATGAAGAAAGCGATAGATTATAAAACATGTTATAAAATGAATAGGAGTTTTTTGTTTGTTTTTGTAATGAAGTGGAAAATAGGGAGCTAGTTAAGAATTATGATGACGGCATGAGGGAAAGAAAATGTTAGTATGATGTGTGATAAGACTGACAGACGCTTTTGGATGGCACTGCCAGAAGAGACTCAACTCCTCGGGAGTT
Organism: Capra hircus; assembly: GCF_001704415.2. Lineage (NCBI taxonomy): Eukaryota > Metazoa > Chordata > Mammalia > Artiodactyla > Bovidae > Capra > Capra hircus. Next base: position 23,129,349 of record NC_030835.1, read on the forward strand.
CAGCCACAGTTAAAAGGCCCAAATAATTAGACAGACTTGGGCAGTTCTGTGTGTGTGCTTAGTTGCTCAGTTGTGTCCAACTCTTTGTGACCTCATAGACTGTATCCTGCCAGGCTCCTCTGTCCATGGGGAGTCTCCAGGCAAGAATACTGGAGTGGGTTGTCATTCCCTTCTCCAGGGAATCGTCCCAACCCAGGGATCAAACTCTGGTCTCCTGCCTTGCAGGCAGATTCTTTACCATCTGAGCCACCAAGGAAGTCTTAGACTGTTCTGATAGAGGCTAAAAGAAGCTTGATAAATTTCTAGATAGTACTGTACCTGGAACTGGAAAGATTACTTCTGTAAAACTTGGTATAACCACTTCTGAGCCTTGACACAAGCCCCTTGGCACATGTTTAGTACTTCTTCCAAAAGGGAGACACAAAGCAGGTTTTACACTGGTTCTTCATGTATTTCTGCCACTACCACAGTGATACACTCATTCCAGGGTGGAAAAGTCAGGCTTTAATCTTTTAAACATAGGAAGGACCATCAACACAGTCATATAAGCTGTGTTACATTATTACACTGAGCCTGTGGTACCTTCCAACAGTTCAACATTCCTTTTCTTCAGCCTCTGGGACTTTCTAGAATCAGACTTAAGGCTTGCTAGAGGAAAGCCAGCCTTTCTCTCTCCCACTGATCCATTTCTCAGGGAAGCATCTTCCAAATTCCTGCTTGAAATGTAAATTTTCTGGGAACAGTGATGTGGGGGTGGATTGACTAGTAGTCTCTACATTTAGTATTAAGTATCCACATGTTCCTGGTGGTTCAGATGATAAAGAATCCACCTGCAATGTAGGAGACCTGGGTTCATTCCCGAGTCGGGAAGACCCCCTGGAGAAGGGAATAGCAACCCACTCCCATATTCTTGCCTGGAGAATTCCATGGACAGAGGAGCCTGCTGGGCTACAGTCTATGGGGTCGCAGAGAGTCGGACAGGACTGAGTGACTAAGCAAGCACGCACATTCACAAATTCACTTAATACCCTTGTTGACATAAAAAGTGCTATATCCTTTAAATAAGTCTAAAATCCTCTGATGCAAAGACTATCTTATTCTCCTCTAAGAATTATCTCCAGACTTATTCTAGGATGAGAAAGAAGCAGATTTCAATGGTGTAGAACGGGGAGGAAATCAAACTGCTTCTTTCAGTCTCTCCTTTCTCCCCAGATTTCATAAATGGATCTTTCTGCTTAAATTAGTTCCTTAGTTTTCCTACTGTTGACCTGGGCTCTGACTTCCTCAGCTTGACTGTATTATTTCCCACTTGCCATCTGCTTCCAAGTTTCCTAATATTTTTTGCTGTTGCCTGTTCTCTCATTTTGTCCTCTCCATCCTAATGGGTTTAGGTTTTTTAGAAGAAGAAGAAAACAAAAAAAACAGTAACTAAAACCCAGCTCATCTATAGTTTCAGTGGTATTTGGAAAAGAAAAGGAATTGTACATACGTGACAATTTACTGTCTTAAACTGAAAACCCACCAGAATTTACTATGGTTGTGAAATGTTTCTCTTCATGATATTTAGATGTTAGAATATTTAATGTTTTATTCATGAATTATGCCTTTTCTCACCTCAGGTAAATTCTATCTGAGAAATATCTTGATTGAACTTAGTTTCTACATTTGATGGTTTATATAACACTTGATAACATCTAATACTTTTCCTTCATCTAAACAGGGAACAAGCTCTATGTAAAACTTTCTAGATAATTATATCTTTTATGGTCACTTAAGATGAATTTTTAAAACTTATTGAACATATATGGGAAAAAGACAAAAATGATAATTGTTCCACAAATAAGAAATATAAAACATACTCATCATTGTCAAAAATAATGATTTGTAAGTGTGTACCAACACTAATATTACTATTAACACAGTTAAAAATGGAAAATTTTTCAAGTATATTCAAAAATATACCAGAATGATTTACCTATCCTCATCAAACTTTATATTTTAAGATGCAATGCAGTGTCAACTTTCACATGGGAAAAATGATGTATTAAATTGTAGGGTTTTCTATAACTTTTTTTTTTTGGTTCATTTACTGAACATCTATAAAATATCAGGCACTGTGCTTGGTAAGAAGGATATATCAATACCATCAATACCTACAGTGGAGAATTTTGAACTAGGCTAGCATAAGATAAGGACTTTCCTGGTGGCTCAGATGTTAAAGCATCTGTCTACAATGCAGGAGACCTGGGTTCAATCTCTGGGTTGGGAAGATCCCTAGAGAAGGAAATGGCAATCCACTCCAGTACTATTGCCTGGAAAATCCCATGGACAGAGGAACCTGGTAGGCTACAGTCCATGGGGTTGCAAAGAGTCGGACACGACTGAGCGACTTCTGAAGAAGAGATGAAGAGAACGGGAAGACGGGCAGCAGTGCAGAGAGATGAAAGAAAAAGATCTGAAGGAATGATTTAATAAAGTAGGAGTGGTCATGGCGACAGCATAAATTCAGCTCTGAGGAAAACTGAAGAAGCTTGCTAAGAGTCAAGATATAAATAGAAAAAGGGCTGGAACTGGATTATCCTATATAGTTAATACAACAATAAGCAGTTCTGGTTTTATATTTCTACACAGTCCCTAAGTATATTCTCTGAATCTTGACCAGTTTGGCAAGCTAAACTGACTTATCTGCAAATGGGCCAGTTTTCTCAGACATTATATAATTTTAACCATTTTAAGCATGGCCTGCTTCACTCAAGAATTATCCTAACTATACTTCAGTAACATTTGAAGAAAGAGAAAATACAGAAATTGAATTCTAAAAGGAGTTAATCTAAAATACAGAAGAATGTGTGGATGTAAAGGAGTTTGCAGTAAAGCACTGAGCTCTCAGCTTTCCTTATATCCAGGATATCCTATGTAATGCCTGGGCAATGGGAGGAGGTGCTTTAAAGGCTGCCCAAGTGAAGGAAAAAGAGAAGAGCACTCATGAATGCTCAGAAATCATGTTGCACTCCTCTGTAGAAAGGGCGTCTCTGGATAAGGCAGCTATAGAGTGATGGCACATGAGGAATGAGATTCAGAAGTGGGAGTACATTTGTCCTCACTCTGTGGGTACTTCCCACTGGACGCAAGCTGGTATTTAAGAAACTTTTTTGCCCCACCTTCCTTTTTCAACGTGGAGCTTCCCTAGTGGCTCACATGGTAAAGAATCTGCCTGCAATGTGGGAGACTAGGTTTCGATCCCTGTGTTGGGAGGGCATGGCAATCCACTCCAGTATTCTTGCCTGGAGAATCCCATGGATAGAAGAGTCTGATTGTCTACAGTTCACAGGGTTGCAAAGAGTCAGACATGACTGAGTGACACACCTTCTTTTCACTTTCCAAGATACAATCCTGAGAGTTGAAATAGTACATGAGCAGAGGGAAGGGTAGAAACTCATCCTTCCTCTGTTTAGCTAGAACTTGAGACTTAAAGCCTTTTTGGAAGCATAGTTGAAATGTATGAAATTCATTTGTTCTACGCTTCAGCATCCTTTTGTTTGCTAAATACAAAATCTCTTTGCAAGTGGCATCTTGCTTTCTGAGGTGAAGTTTTCATATTCTAACACAATGTGTTAATGATAGCAATCTAAATGTTTAGCCCACACAGAAATGGTAATAAGAAACATTGGTAAGTTTTATGTTTCTTCTTTCTAAAGGCAGTCTGATGGTTTAAACTATAAGAGCAGTAAAAGGTAATTTTTGTTTTACTCGATAGGACTACTTAATTCTCTTTCTCTTATGTATTAAAATACACATAAATATATAGCATATAATTGAAAATATAAATTATGAGATTCATAGATCATTTCAGATTTTGAAAAAGTGCTTCTGGCTTTTCAACCTAAAACTTTAAGAAGACATTTGTTTTATATCTGAAATAAATATTATATCAGGGAGAAAGAGTTATTTTTCTATGATCTAAAATGATGGTTCTTTTTTTCTCTCTTAGACATTGTGTTAGGGTAATTCTAGGCTGTTATTATTGCCTTTTGCAAGAATATGCTCCCTGTAAGTAATCAGTTTATTTTACTTTGTGGAGCCTTGCATCACTGGAAACATTTTTCAGTAATGCCAATGAGAAATACTTTAACATAAAGGAGAATAATTCTGTCAGTTATTTTTACATGATGAAATCTGCATGCATCCTAATATGATAAGTAATGGGACAAAATTCAGCTTATATAACACCTTAGTAATTGTCTATTATTAATAAAATTAGAATAAAAGGGCACTTTTACCTGAAATCTGATATTTCAATGTATGGCTGTAGGGAATTTATCAGAGAATTTGGTGAACTGACTATGCCAGTTTCCAGGTGGCCAAATAGTTCTATATTGTATGAATCTGCCGAGATTTCAGGAGAATAGAATTAAATTATGAATGGTTTTAGAACATTGGAGCCTAAACTGTTAGAAATATGGGAGTAAACAAAGACCACCCAAAGGAAAGCATACAGAAACAATGCAGATCTCACCATTGCAAAATGAGTTGCCATTGCTTGCTTTTGGCAGAGACAAAAAGGCAGTCATGGAACAGGGAAAGCTTTAAAGTGGAAAAAAAAAATGGGAAGATTTCTAGTATCTCTGATTGGAGATTACTTACACAGGGAGGAAGAGCAGGGCGTCTTATGGAATCGGTTTGGGTAGCACATTTTGCTTTCTCTGATGGTTACTGAATTGAAAGCAGGGGCAAATATGTGTAGGCTGGTAGTGGTTGCTCAGGTCTTGGACATTCTGGACCAATTGCTACGGAGATTGTAGCTTTATTTCTTGATGTTGTTGCTGCAGAAGTTGTGAAGCAAAGCTCTGTTCTCATGTTTAGTTTGATCACTGTCCTTTTGTTTTTTAGTCTCTCAGAAATTTAACCGATAATCATTTATTGAAGATCATGATGTATAGGTAATTATATAAGTGATGCTAAATTAATTTTATATTTAAAAACAAAATATTTCATAGAAAAAAAGCAATCTGTGATCACCTGTATTCTAAATTGATGATCCAATGAGTTTAAAAGTAACTGTTTAAAAGAAAAGGAAAAGGAAAAACACTGATATATTTCAGATGTATCTTCATAAATATAACTACTTTTATCAATCTTATTCCTGCTGTGTTTCATGAACCCTTAATTAGTGGAGTTTGGAATTAACTTTCCCTTCTACAGTATTTTGATGAGTCTAGGCTACAAATAGGCTATTTTTTCACTGCCAATAATTTAAATTCCCACTCCTGTGTCAAACTCTCTCACTCCTAAAAGTTATAATGCCTTATCCTCAGCGTCATCATGTTCTCTTGCCTCAGATCCTTTGATTTCATCCACTTCTAGTCATTTTACTTTCTCTTTCTTTGCTTATACAGCCTAGTCCACTTGGCCTCCTGTAACAACCACTTTCTTGATCTCTTTGTCTCTGGTGACCACATGGCACACAAAAACTCAACCTTGCTTCAACCCAAGTGCTGCCTCCTTCTGTCCTTCGCTTGATCTGCAGATTGTGAATTTCACCCATTCTTTCCTTATGATCAGGGATGTATTTGTACCAGGAGATGTTAGAGAAAGAGGGAGCCTCAAAAAGACACTAAATTCTTGCTACTCTGGTATTTAGTTGCTTGCCATTTTTAACTTGGGACCAATTCTTACCTTCTATAAGAATTTAGGTTCTGTTGAGCACTCTACCTTGATTATAGGTAATTTCTTCTATTTGTGCCATCCTTCACTTGAATGTAGTCTTTGTTATTTACATTTTGTGACCTTATTCCCTGATTGTGGGTTAAGAATTGATCTCAGTGCCTTCACTTTGGTGGTCACAGACTCATTAGCCAGGTCCTTTCTGCTTTGTCTTGAAAAAAATTGCACTGGTCAATAGTATGCAACTATATTATCATGACACTTAAAAATGTAAGCCTGCCTTCCTTTGCTCTTATAATGTCTGAGTGACTGTTTAGTAATTTGATTTCTCCATGGAAGCTTACACTCTGCTTTCAAGGTTTAATGTGTATTCCATTAGACTCTATTTTTACTATAAACATAGGAATTATTTTACAAATATTTATTCATGGGTTTTTATTGGATTAAATGTTTTGTCTGTCTGTAGGAAGAAGAGCAAGAAAAAATAAAGAACATCATAATTCCATTATTATTTATTGAGACTAAAACATCCAGAGTTTTAAATTAGGTATTCTTGGGAATTAAATATTTTAGGAGGTACTGTACTTCAAGTTTTCCTTAGGAAAGCAAACTTTACCCCTCAAATTACATCATTACTTGCAGATAATATTTCCTTATGTCTTACATGAAAAATCTTAAAACTTTTGAAAGGGTTTCCATTATATTTCTGATCTGATGGAATTTATAGGATGTGGGAAAATAAAAATAAAAATGAAAGAAAAATGATCTGTAGAAATAAAACATTAAATATATTATTTTTCCCCTTTGAATGTTGTTGAAAACATTTTGTTGTGATTGTTTATCATAATTTTCCCACATATGTAAAGAACATATTCACAGTTGTCTTCAGTTCAGTTCAGTTCAGTCGCTCAGTCTTTGCGACCCCATGAATCGTAGCACGCCAGGCCTCCCTGTCCATCACCATCTCCCGGAGTTCACTCAGACTCACGTCCATCGAGTCAGTGATGCCATCCAGCCATCTCATCCTCTGTCATCCCCTTCTCCTCCTGCCCCCAATCTCTCCAAGCATCAGAGTCTTTTCCAATGAGTCAACTCTTCGCATGAGGTGTCCAAAATACTGGAGCTTCAGCTTTAGCATCATTCCTTCCAAAGAAATCCCAGGGCTGATCTCCTTCAGAATGGACTGGTTGGATCTCCTTGCAGTCCAAGGGACTCTCAAAAGAGTCTTCTCCAACACCACAGTTCAAACGCATCAGTTCTTCGGCACTCAGCCTTCTTCACAGTCCAACTCTCACATCCACACATGACCACAGGAAAAACCATAGCCTTGACTAGGTGGACCTGTGTTGGCAAAGTAATGTCTCTGCTTTTGAATATGTTATCTAGGTTGGTCATAACTTTTCTTCAAAGGAGTAAGCGTCTTTTAATTTCATGGCTGCAGTCACCATCTGCAGTATTTTGGAGCCCCCCAAAATAAAGTCTGACACTGTTTCTACTGTTTCCCCATCTGTCTCCCATGAAGTGATGGGACCAGATGCCATGATCTTCGTTTTCTGAATGTTGAGCTTTAAGCCAACTTTTTCACTCTCCTCTTTCACTTTCATCAAGAGGCTTTTTAGCTCCTCCTCACTTTCTGCCATAAGGGTGGTGTCATCTGCATATCTGAGGTTATGGATATTTCTCCCAGCACTCTTGATTCCGGCTTATGTTTCGTCCAGTCCAGTGTTTCTCATGATGTACTCTGCATGTAAGTTAAATAAGCAGCGTGACAATATACAGCCTTGACGTACTCCTTTTCCTATTTGGAACCAGTCTGTTGTTCCATGTCCAGTTCTAACTGTTGCTTCCTGACCTGCATACAGATTTCTCAAGAGGCAGGTTAGGTGGTCTGGTATTCCCATCTCTTTCAGAATTTTCCACAGTTTATTGTGATCCACAGAGTCAAAGGCTTTGGCATGATCAATAAAGCAGAAATAGATGTTTTTCTGGAACTCTCTTGCTTTAGGACCACAGCCTTGTCTAACTCAATGAAACCAAGCCATGCCTGTGGGGCAACCCAAGATGGGCGGGTCATGGTGGAGAGGCCTGACAGAATGTGGTCCACTAGAGAAGGGAATGGCAAGCCACTTCAGTATTCTTGCCTTGAGAACCCCATGAACAGTTGTCTTATGAATAATTTATCTTAACTATTTGGGACCTACAACATGGTTTTAAAGTTTGTCAACATATTATAACTTTGGGGGAAAAAGCTGAGTTATATTTAATGGAAATTTTCACTTTTTACTTAAGCATATATTAACTACCTAAGGAGTTATTTTTCAAGTAAATAAAGGAAGAACAAAATGTAGTGATATAAAGTCCGCAAAGATACTAAGGGAAGTCAAAGATTCATTGAACTATTTGTTCGCGCATGTACTCACTCATTCATTTATATAAGCATTTAAAAATATTTAGTGAATACTTATTATTCAGGGAGTTCTATTCTTCATATAGAAAGCAAAGTCTAGATATGGATTCAATTCTGCCTTCAAGGGTTTTTAAAATTAGGGGAGGAATACATGTAAGTATTAGAAACCCAGGAAGTGACCAGCTATGCACTGAGAATTAATACTTTACCAAAGAAGAACTATTTGAGCTCAGTTTTAATGAATGAGTGGGAACTTTCCAGGGGAAGAGGAAGAAAAGCACTTAAAAGAAGGAATGTGAAATGTAGGGTATGGTTAGATGGAAGTGAAGCAAACGATGTACTGGTGTGAGTTGGGAGCAACTTCATGAAGGGCTTGGAACTGGTATTCCAATTTATAAAAATCTGGATATACCACGTGTCTAAGAGGATTCTGATGTATTGAGTATGAAAAATAAGGGAAATAAAGGTGCTTTTTTAAATTATTGCAATTTGAGTTTCAAAAATGGAAAAGGTAATTTTGAGAATATTAAGTTCAAATACAGGTATTTTAAATTTCAGATAAAGCATGCAAGTGAAAATATCTAATTTCCTATTGGAAAGTGGAACAAGACATTAGAATAATGCTGGATATAGACATAAATTAGGGAATTATTCTCGAAGAGACTATCATTAAAGCTGTAAGATTCAATGAGTTTCTCAAGGTAGAATTATATGAAAAAAGGAGAAACCAAAACTTTAGTCAGGGCAGTAAAATCTATTCAAGGGAATTCCCTAGTGGTCCAGTGGTTAGGACTCCATGCTTCCACTACAGAGGCACAGGTTTGATTTCTCTTTGGGAAACAAAGATCTCACAAGCTGCACTTGGTGTGGCCAAAATGAAAAATAATAAAAACATAGGTAAATAAAATAAAATATATTCAAACATTTAAAATATTATACCACATACTCATTAGCCTGCTTTTCTTTCTAAATTATTAAAAAGTCCTTGTACATGTGGTAAAGTACCAGCTTAATGGGCCCAGAAATGAGAATATTTTAGATGTCTCATGGATCCTTTTCAGATCCACTGGTTATGTCTCAGTGGAAAAAAGAGCTGTCCTTTCCTCAGTTTCTTTTTTCAGATTGGAGTTTAGTAGTCTAGAAGAAGATGTACTTGTACTTTCAGTAGTTCTTCAGTGTAACAACAACAACAAAAATGGAAATTTCCCTTTGAATCTGGGTGGCAATACTCTCACATGCCTGGGGTAGAGATACATAACAGCAACAGGGTTCAAGTAATGAACACTTTCTTTTTCATTCAATCTTTAAGTTGAAGCTTATAGAACCTTATAAGAAGAATGTTTTAGAAAGGTGTCATTAGAAATACCAAACACATAAGTAAATATTTAAATGTACTCTACATAGAATATTTTAATGTTATAATGATTAGTAATATTTCTGTTTAATATCTTTTACCTTATCCTCTGCTTTTGGAGGGTGATTTAGGAGCTGGGGTTGCAGTGCCACAGTAGATTTTCAAATGCACCTTTCTGAGCAGAAAGCAAAGGGAGCCACAACAGATTGGGGTTTAGGTAGATGAAACCTAGCATTGCCTCATGAGTGCAGGTTAGAAGTGACTGTCATTTCCTCCCAGTATGGAGCACTTTGGCATTTAAAATGCTTCTTTAGGGTTAGATTTTGTTTGTTTGTTTTCCACAGCAGATTATCTTTTTTGTTAAATTTTGTCAGGTGCATATGAAAGAGGTTATCATTTGTCTGCCTGGTATTTAATGATAAATCCTGGCTTTGGAATCCAATACATAAGGTTTAAATCCTAACTTGGTTACTAGATGCTTTTTGATGTGGATACATCACTTATACTCTCCAGACTCAGGTTTTATTTTATTTTTTTTTTCCTTTTTATCAGTAAAATGAGGAAAGCAAAATCTGCCTAATAGGCTTGCTATGATAACTATATAAACAACGTGTATAAAAACTACTGAATTGTCTAGTGGGGACATTATAGATGGTACATATTATTTTCAAATGATTTTAAATTCTTTAAAATATCATGTGAATAGGCACTAAATAGTCCCAGGAAAGAGTGGATGTCAGTCAGTTCAGTCAGTACAGTCGCTGAGTCGTGTCTGACTCTTTGCAACCCCATGAACCGCAGCACACCAGGCCTCCCTGTCCATCACCAACTCCCAGAGTCCACCCAAACCCATGTCCTTGAGTCAGTGATGCCATCCAACCATCTCATCCTCTGTCATCCCCTTCTCCTCCTGCCCTCAATCTTTCCCAGCATCAGGGTCTTTTCAAATGAGTCAGCTCTTTGCATCAGGTGGCCAAAGTATTGGAGTTTCAGCTTCAACATCAGTCCTTCCAAAGAGTATTCAGGACTGATTTCTTTTAGGATAGACTCGTTGGATCTTGCAGTTCAAGGGACTCTCAAGAGTTTTTAAGTTTATTACAGAATCCAACAAAATTTAGAATATGGGACACAGAAACATAATGCATGGTTGGAAAATGAGAACGTTTATAGTCAACAGCTGACAACAAAGTGAGGTTGAAATATTTTGGCCATAAAATGGCATGGATCAATGGTCATGGCTACTAATCCATGGTTAATAATATTAAAGGAGAGCCAAACAATGAAGTGTGGTAGGGAGAAGAATAGGTTACATTCTGTATTTCCAGAAATGAGAAGATAAAAGTTCCTCAGGTAGTCATTTCTAACAAATTTCAAAATAGACACTATGGAAGAGTATTTTTGAAAATAACTATGAAATTTGGCTTAGTATATACTTCATTTTCCTAATAATGTGATTATAAAGCCATAAAACTCTACAGTTAAAAAAAAAAAAGCAGTCTCATTACATTTCTAGGCACACCATAACTAACATCATGATATCCCTTGAGGTCTGCCTCCTACAAGATACTAAATTAGAAAGAGCAGATTCAAGCACTGGCCTGTCAATTTGCCAGCAGTCACCATGTGTTAGACTGGTGTTTAACAATGAGTATGACTGACCCCTGCCGAGGAACATAGATAGTATGAGGGTACCTGAGGCAATTGCAACCCACAGGTGAAAACACAGTCTCTCCAATTTGTAATGGAATACCGAGATGTCAAGGTGAGTCACATTGCATAAATGTCACCTGCTCTGACAGCATACAGGACAACTGCCCATGGTGGTTTTCTTCCAATTTTCTCCTTGACTAATGAAATAACTTGAAGATGTCAGTGGAGACTGGTAGTCTTTTACAGTATACTGATAGAAAAGAATATTTTATATTTCAAATTTGAATAATTTGTTATAGCTAAGAGAAACTGCTGAATTGCAACTGCTCTTGATGAAAGCAAAGCTCATTTAATATGACTACATGGGAAAAATTAACCTAAAAAAGGCCAGAGTAGCTGTATAGTACTCTCTTAATGACAGCATTACCATTGACATTGCTGACTTTGGGTTTGATATTTGTCCCTTGTTTTTAAAAAAGAAAGATACATTTACATTATGTTTTTAGCAAATGACTTATTCTAACAAACAAACGGCTCAGTATTTTAAGACAGTCTCTAATATATTTCCACATCATAATTTCTTACTGTTTCTTTCCTGTGTTTGTCTGTTTTCCTTAGATGTTCTTTCTTTCACATTGACATTGAATCAATTATCTTCAATTATTCAGGGCTCTCTTTTTCTTCTACTACCCAGATGGCTACCTTATGGATGCTATTTTCCCTTGCTATTGCCTATCAATACATCTTTTCATTTCTTCTCTTCTGTTTATCTGAGCTCCACAAAATTGGTTTTTATTTGTCAATTTCGCCTTTTCTTTCTGCAGGCTGCTTCTCTTATCTTGTCCTGTGATAACCTTATTCTCCATGAACCAACTCTTGTTATTTTTCCACCTTCTCTTATTTCTCCTTTATCCATATTTCATCAGTTATTTCCCTTTATTTTTTTTGCCTCTTTCTTACCAGTGATTGTACTTGTAATATTTTTCTGCCAGCTCTTTCTCCTTATATAATTATTTCCATACAATTATTTTTACTACTACTTTCTTTGCTTACACTTAGAAACAGGTGTTTATTGAGGCTCATTATGTGCCTACAATATAAGAACCTTTAGACACTATGACACAGACACTTGACACAGACATATAAATCAACAAGATAAGACAAAAGATGTAGAAAATGCAGTGATGCAAATAGATACAGGATTTATAGAAGCCGTAGGAAATGTGCTATGGGTCAGGAGAGAGTGGCATCAAGAAAAATTTCCAGGATGATGTGTTACCTTGGCCAAGTCTTGAGAGATGAGTGGTAAGTAAACCGCCACTGCCAGAGTGAAATGGAAGGTAGAGAATGTAGAAAGGAAGCTTGCAGACAGGAAATGGTCTTTCTGTAGAGGGAGTGATTTGTCAAACTGAGAAGCATGAGCATGAACAGAAACCTTGGATGCATTTGAAGCGGGAGATAGCTATAATCAATATTCATTTTGATCGCATATTTGTTCAGCTTTTTACAAAATAGATTTGAGGGATATATGAATAATGTTAGTGATACCTCCTGAAGACTCTTTTATGAGAATCTGGATCAGGGATAGCAATAGAAAAATACCAGAGAGAGCAGATTCAAGAATTATTTATGTGAAAATTTTGTTTTAATTGGTGGAAATTAATTGCTGATTGAATATAGGTAATAAAGGAAAGGACTTCCCAGGTGGCTCAGTGGTAAAGAACCCACTTATCAATGCAAGAGATGCCAGATACGTGGGTTCGATCCCTGGGTTGGGAAGATCCCCTGGAGAAGGAAACAGCAACCCTACTTCAGTATCTTTGCTTGGAAAATTCTATAGACTGAGGAGCCTGGGAGGCCATAGTCCATAGGATCACAGAGAGTTGAACATGACTGAGCATGCAAAATAAAAGTAAAGATGATTCTTGGAATTGACGTAGTAGCTAGATGGTAAATGCCATCAAAAGTTAAGAGAGGAGGAACATGGCAGAGGAGCCAGCTTATCCTTTGTTCTCCCTCCCTAATGAGTCTTCCAACAAAATTGAGAACTTGCATTTTTTTTATAAAGTATACCATACATTTTTAAAGCTTTATTTTTAAAGTAACCCATCTGTTACTTAATCCTCATGAGACTCCTCTGAAATTGAGCAGGTAATATCCACAATTTTCAAACAAGAGCACTGAAAAGCCTTATGTCTTATGTGTAGCCTATTGTTGTTGTTCAGTTGCTAAGTCATGTACAATTCTTTGCAACCCCTTGGACTGCAGCATGCCAAGTTTCCTTGTCCTTCACTCTCTCCTGGAGTTTGCTCAAACTCATGCCCGTTGAGTCGATGATGCCATCTAACCATCTCATTCCCCACTTCCTGCTTCTCCTTTCGCCTTCAGTCTTTCCCAGCATCAGGGTCTTTTCCAATGAGTCATCTCTTCCCATCACGTGGAGCTTCAGCTTCAGCATCCTAGTGACAATAGATTATTTAAATGCTCAAAATGTTTTTAGTTAGGAATCTTAAGATCCTGTTCTGGCAGTTAGGCTGGTGGAATGTAGACCTGGGTGATGAAGCCGTGAAGGTACTGCCTTCACAAACATGAGCAAGTTGAAAGATGATCCTCATTAGATGCACCCTTAACCCAAGACTGTGCCACAGCAATGCTTAGCATTCAGTTCCTCCTACATAGAAATTTGCCATCACTTAAAGGGATACCAAGTAAAAGGAGGCTACCACATGGCTTAGAATTCACCCTTAATAAGTGAACAGGTCATAAACACACAATACTTTGCATAATTATGTTTTATATGTGTGTTACATGTAAGTTTAAGACTTTATTAATGACTCTTAGATTCATTCTAATAATCTTTCTACATTTGCTTCACATTTGTTTTGTATTCCTGTGGAGTTGTAATACAGACACAGACATTTTCAAAGCAATGTGCGAGTGGTTGGTATAAAATAGGAGCTTCTACGTTCTCACAGTCCAGCTGAGAACTAGCAAAATTGCATTTCTAGTTGCAGTAACAACACAGGGAAGGCTGATGATAACAAAGGACTTTTCTGCACTGCCCTCATGTCCATTTCAAATTGGGGAAGGAGCTTAGGTAGGAGGCAGGCACTTTACCAGGAGCTGAGTCCACTTTGCTACATCAATGTGCCATCACATCACACTTTATTTACTGTGTGTATCTAGGTAGTGGGCAATGATGAGAGTCCTTGAATAAATTTAATCCTGGTACTCTATCCCCAATACTATTAAAGTTATATTTAGATTTAAGGCTTAGGTTTCAGATGAGGATTCATGATATGAACTTGTTATTTGTTCAGTAGGCAAATAAGGAAGACAAAACAGACTGCATATGATTCCTGTGAGAAGTCTGGCTATGACCTAGCTTCATAAACTAATTGAAGGGACCTGTCAAATTATACTTAGCAGTATAAAATTTTGGATTGCAAGGGAAAGTTAGATCAGAATTAATCTGAGTATTGCTTGCATTAACCTAGTGTTTATTCTTTTAACCAGATTTATTTCTGCATTACCTTGAACCAGGAGGGCATAATATTCTGGAAAAGTGAGTTTATCAAGCCCAGTGTTTTTCTATAAAGATATATACTTTTTATGACCTGATTCAAATCTGAATCATTTTAAAGTTTGGAACTACTGTATAAATTCTATGCATCGCTATGATAAGTCTCCATGACATAAATCCAAACAAACAATTCTCTTTTCTAACCTCCTAGGTGAATTCAGCTATGCATATGTGCATATTTCTAGCAGAAGTAATTCCTGTTAGAACAGTTGTTCTCAAACTGTGATCAGAAATCTCTGGGGAGCTTTTTAAATGTATATAATTTTTGTCCCTTCTATAGACTTACTGAGTCTAAATGTCAGGGGACAGTGATTGAGAATGTTTTTAGCTTCCTAGTTTATTCTGCTGTGGACTATTTTAAAAAATATTGATTTAAAATGCATGGTTAATATTATTCACAGTAGTCTTGAGGAAATAATGATGTATACCACTGTTTGTATAAAATGATGCCATCCGTGTGTGTTAATACACCTAAGTTTAACACATAAGTGTATATTTACTTATGTAAATATATTATATATACTTTAATATATGTAAATATATTATATTTACTTCTGTAAATATACACTTATGTGCTTGTATTTCACCAAGCAGGGGTGAAAGAGATATTTATTTTACTCTATAAAATTTACCCATTTAATTCATTTGAAACAATTTTTCACAAGTTTCTAGGTTACAAAAGTGTATGTATGTGGAAGGGGGTATGGATATATGGGGGATGAGGGCACAGTGTGGATAAAATCAAAAGACATAAAAAAGCATACATTTGTTGCATTAATTTGGATACCAGGTGAATTACAATTTTCCTTAATTCAGTTTTTAATTTGTTAAAATCATCAATTAATCTGCACAATAGGCAATCTTACCCATTCTTCATCTCTACTTCATCCCTAATTTCTGCAACATAATTAAATATTTATAAGGTTCTCCTATGAGCCATGTCCTATGCTAAACTTTGGGAATTTAAGTCAAGTGACCTGTAGTTGCTAACCTCAAATATTGGCAGTAGAAATGTAAATAGAAAAAGAAATTCATGTAATATAAACTCATTTCCAAATAACTCATCTAAAAAGGTTTGAGACAGAAATTTCTACTAGGAATCTAATATGTTTATTACAAAGAGTACATTCGAAAATATATGGTGCATCCTTCTATTGCTACTATATTTGCTTTCTCTCTATTTGCTTTCTCTATATCTTCCCTCTGTGTCATATTGACCTATTTCCTCCCAATCTTTTGGTTTTAATTCTGTGCTTTTTCCATCGTACTATAAGCTGCTTTGTTCTTGTATTATTCTACAATCTTGGGCTACCAAGAGAGAGTGACTGGAAATAATAACATTGATTTTAAAATATAGTTGAAGGTTCAGGGAAAGTGCCACAGTTTCTGAATTGCAGGTACCCAATACATTTTGTATTCTTAACCCAAGGTTCAGGGTCCTCCTTATGGGTAGTGTCTGTTTTCCTTTCTTGAGCTTTAATTTACTAACGCAGATGGATCCCTTCTCATTCAAATGAATGATGTGTGGGCCACAGGAAATTGAAAGTAAGTGGTTATTAAAGGAGTTCTCTGGAATACTCACAGTGTATAAATTACTGTTTTATAAATGATATAAAGCTAGTAAATAGTCAAAATCACATTCAGTTTGAGATTATGCAAATGAAGTTAAGAAGTAGAGCTATTTCTTCAAATTACCTAAATAAATGGATTTCCCCATCAATGAGCACTGTGCTACTGCTGCTGCTGAAGTTAGGTGAAAATTGCGGCGAATCAGTCTGGAGAGGGTGAGTCTGGAATGTATGAACCCCAGAAGGGCAACAGCAAATGCCCTCTTTTGTTTTCCTTTCTCAGAATTATATGGTGGAATGAATCAGAAATCATTGATAACTGAATTGTGGGGAAGTACTCTGAGGATTTCACAATAAGTCAGTCCTTACTAGATAGCATTTAATTATTTTCATGTAATGCTTAAGATTAATAGTGAGTCACTTAACACATTTCAGATTTGTGAATTTCATTTTTTGTTCACCATAAATACATGATTTAGAGAAATAGTGAGAGAATTTTCAAATCTTTTTCACATGTACCATCTAATTTGATTACCCATATCACCTGTAAGGAAGATAAAATAACTAATAATAATTTATTAAGTGCCGTTGTGTTTCAGACACTATTGTAAACTATTCAATTAACTGATTTAGCCTTCTAAACAATCCTGTGATGTATATACTGCTTTTATCTTGTCGATGAATACATTGAGGCATGGAGAGAATATAACAGCCCAAGGCCCGCAGCTGGTGAATGCTGAAGATGGGATTTGAATCCACCCCATTTGACTCCAGAGTCAGCCCCCACTCTTTCCCCACATATTGCACAGTAGGTGGTAAAAGCAAGTCTATCATGCAATTCTCTGATTCCTAATACATGTCTCTATGTTATGTACAGAACTATAAGAAAAAGTCATTTGTTTAGGTATGAAGTTTTATGAAATACAGCTTTCATGCTTTTTAAATCAGTTGGAATCATAAGTTAAAGTTCTCTGTACTAAGCCTGCATAATGAGTGCATTTCCATGAGGCAGCATGTACAAGCTAGCAGGCATCACATGACATGTTTTGTCCAAAAATATGGAAGGGCATTGAAACGATAGGATAAATACTACACACACACACACACACGCACACACACACACACACACACACACACACACGCATGCACATAAGAATACAAGGTTTAGAATCTCAGTAAAGAAGCTAAGAGTCAGATATGATTAAGTATGAGTACAACCAAAAAAAGCAGCAGTTACTGTGCCTGAACTGAATCACTAGCTTGCAGAGAGGAGCACTTGATCTGTCTTTAGATTAACCAGGATTGCACAAACATGTCCAACCTAAGCATTACCATGATGCAAAAGTAGGGGAAATATGATGGAAAATATAGTGAATTTGGGTATTTGCCTCACCTCTTCTCAAATATGTGATCTTTGGCAAGTCCCTGGCCTTCTCTGATCTTACTCGTTTGTTAATTAGGAAGAGAGAAGTACTAGCCCCACAGGACTCTTATGAAAGAAAGTAATTATTTTACATAAATATATTTTATAAACTATAACTTGATATGTAAAATTAATGTATTTATGTTGATAGTTTAGTTAATAAATGACTCTAAGTGGTGGCTATTGCTTATCAAATTTCGGTCATGGCAAAAAAATGCTTGGAAGTGAGATGACAAAACTTAGGAATGGGAAATGAGAAAGGGGCTGCATGAGTTTTCTCTCATAAAATGTTACACAATGCCTAGAAACTAATAGGAGCACAATATACATTTGATGTATGAATGAAAAAAATAAATAAGTGAATTGTGTAAGTAAGGGAATGCCAAGTTTTGATTTTTACCAGTACTTTTAGCATTCTATCTTAAAGAGACTATGACTTCAAGCTCTGATTGTGGAAACATATATGGTATTATTTTATTTTGGCCTTTTATTCTGGCCTTGGTCTCAGAATGAACATTTAGTAGCAGGGTTCTTATTTTAATTGTATTATTTGCCTTTTTTGTTTTGTAGCCATGATTTGTTGTGTTACACCTTAAAGTACATCTCCATAGTAAAATCATTCATTTTTCACAGATAGAATGAAAATAATGTTGACTGGTTAGTAATTATTAATATGTATTCTCCAGGCTGCTTTTTGTTTATTTTCAAATATTTAAACAACTTATTAAAGAAATATTGTGCACTAAAAGATCTAATAGTATATAAGAACACATTTTTTTAAAAAGTCCCCTCTTACATACACCTCCCCTCTTCTTATGTAAATTTTAAGATATAAGCACTTTTAGCTACTTTGATAATTAGTTTTTCTTTTTAGTTATCCAGGTTTCACTAAATGATTATATTGCTATTTTATACTTTATCAGCCATGATCATTGTTTTGACTCCCTATAAATTTATACCAGCATTTGCTTTTAGTTCTGTTAGTGGCTGTCTCTATAAATTCAAGAATCATACTCTAATAACTATTTTGTTAACCAATCATCAGCTTTCCATGATAAGAACAGAGTTTATCTGGAGTCTCAGTTTGCATGACAAGGGTAGTAACTATCTTAACTTTTTTTCTGTCTATCCTGCCACATTTGTAGCTTGCCAAATCTTGTGAGGGTACTTTGATTTTCACTTGGCAATGTTACTTTATAACCAGCATTATAACTTATGTGGCACCTATTGGATGGTTCTATATGCTTAAAAACCAAGAAATATTATCTGTCTTATTCAAGCTATGCGTGCATGTGTGTGCTTGCTAAGTCGTTTCAGTTGTGTCTGACTCTGGGTGACCCTGTGGACTGTATATTATCTATCACAATGAGTGGTATGTTCACATTGGAGTTTCTTTTTTACAATGCCATTATTTCATGTTTTGTGCCACTTAGTGGAGAAATTCTGTGTTTGTTTATTTATTCACTCAAGTAGTTATAGGGCATCTTCTGTATGCCAGGCACTGTTGCAGGCTCTTGCAATACAATAATGACCAAAAGCTACAAAAGTACTTGATCTCATGGAGCTTATATCTCACTGACTAAATAAACTTTGACAGTAAAGGGTGGACACAATAAGTAAGCAAATTTGATTACATTTTTTAAAGGTATAGGGAAATGAAAACAGGAAGTTGAGTGGGGAAGACCAGTACTGCTAGTTTGGAGTAATGGTTTGAACTGTTGTGATCGGAATAAGCCTCATTTAAGCATAAGGCAAGGGAAATGAGGAAGTAAGCATGCCGCTATCGAAGAAAAATTTTGAGGCAGAAGTCTAGGTTAGAGAAAACCCTTGTTGGCAAGCATGCCTGATCTTTAAGCCTGGGCTAAATGGTGTTAGAAAAGGTCAGAGATGTGTTAGGGAGTGCAAGTTAGATCATATGAGACCTTTGGCTTTTTCCCTGAATGTAATGGTGCATTTTGGAGATTTGAGTAAAGATGTTCACTGCTTTGTAGTACATTTTAAAAGGATGATTCCTGTGTTGAGGAAAAAAAAAATGTAAGAAGCTAAAATAAAAGGAAAGGGACCAAAAACAAACAAAAAGTAATATATGTAGAAATGATTTTTAAAAAAGAACTGAGGAAAAATATAATGTGCCCTCCACCTCTGAGAATTCCATATCTGTTATATCTGTTAAATTTCCATCACTTTCCTATATCCTATTTCTCAAGAACTATTTATTGTATATTGGATTTTCTCTATTGATTCTATATTTCTTATTTTTTCTCTCCAAAGCTCTGCCTCTTATTCTTAATTTTATTTTCTAGTTCTTTCATTAGAATTAATTTACCTGTTATTTAAATGATTTTGTTTTCTTCTTATTGTCCTATTATTGTGGTATGGATATACCATTCATAAATCCTTCATAGTTAGTATTGAGGATTTTATTTCAATTAATTCATTTTAATTTCATTTTGCTTATTTTTCTTAAACAATCTGGCCTCCTTAATGGTCATTTCTCCCCTATTTACCTTACTACTTATTTTCAATGTCAACAACTGTTCTTAAATATATGGTAATTCTTGGATCTCTGCTTATATTTAAAGAGTAATTCAAAGAAAAGCAAACTTGTACGTTTGTGAACTCAGGTGAGACTTGAACTTAAGTGATACTTGGTCTCACTTGATGAAGAATCAGTTCAGTTCAGGTCAGTTGCTCAGTCGTGTCTGACTCTTTGCGACCCCATGAATCGCAGGACGCCAGGCCTCCCTGTCCATCACCAACTCCTGGAGTTCACTCAGACTCACGTCCGTCAAGTCAGTGATGCCATCCAGCCATCTCATCCTGGGTCGTCCCCCTCTCCTCCTGCCCCCAATCCCTCCCAGCATCAAAGTCTTCTCCAATGAGTCAACTCTTCGCATGAGGTGGCCAAAGTACTGGAGTTTCAGCTTTAGCATCATTCCTTCCAAAGAAATCCCCAGGTAGATCTCCTTTAGAATGGACTGGTTGGATATCTTGCCTTTAAGCTGGAGGATTCTAAACACTTTGAATTAAGATTTCAGTATTTTTACTGCAAGTTAGAGGACTAAGAATATACTTTCTATACTTCTTTTAGAAAAATAGTCTCCATCTTTTGGCCTGCAAGAGAAATACTTGACCGTCAGTCACCTATGAGTCAGGGTAGATGAGACTTGTTGGGGATAGAGAATGATGGACCATTTGCAAAAAGAATTTCAACCTCATTGTTTGCTAAAACTGGTGTTGCTAAGTCTGTTGCTTGGGCACACAATCCTAAACTGAGCCTTTCTTTACTGTAAAGCATGAGAAAATACATTTCATAAGCAGTAAATGCTCTTATTTTCTTTTAAAAATGTAAAATGTACTTGACTTAGTGAGGTTGAGATTTCCCTAAGGAACTGACAATTATGAAGAGATCTGAGTATAATGAGGAGGAGTTAACAAGGTAAAAATGGTAAAAAACATATTTCTAGCATAGCATGTCAAAGGTTTTATTTTAAGAGGGAGCATAGTGTAAACATGCATTTAAACTTTTTGTTTTGTTGTTATTTCATTTTCACATTACAGCTCTCTGCTCCATAATGCCTGGTGAAATAAAACCACACTTAACACAAGCTGCATTTTAAAAAATGAGCAAGCTACAAGGATATGTTGTACAGCACCAGGATTATAGCCAATGTTTTATAGTAAGTTAAGTAGAGTATAATCTATACAATTTTGAATCACTATCTTGTATACCTAAAACTAATATTGAAAATCAATTGTATTTCAATTAAAAAAAGAGGAAACTATGATGCTTAGTAGGATAGCCTTTAACTATGGACTTACATACTGTTGACCTCCAAAATAAAAATTCCTTTACCAGAAAAAAATGGATTTATTTGGAAATAGCAGAGAATTGCAATTTAGGACAAGTGAACCACAACAGAAAATCATAGGCAAGTCTAACAAACAAAGGAGAGGAATGCTATATTATACAGAAAAAGGAGGAAGTTGAGAGAGGTTGTTTTGAAAGAATGGAAGTCCACTGGAGAAAAGTTAAAGTTCAATGTGGTAACAGTTTCTCATTGTTTGAGTTGCGGCGAGAGTCACTTTCTTGAAGGAGATGCAATGTAGACATTTTTTATTTAATTATTTTTTTCTGTAATTGATGAGCCTTTGCTGTTAATGATTCTTCTATTGGGGTCTTTAATTAACAATTCTTTCTGTAACTGACATCAATAACTCCTGCAATTGACATCAAATGGTACTGCCTGAGAGCTCCCCATCCCAGCCTCCCAACCCCCTTTTAGTAAGTTGTTTTTTCATTAATCTTCATAATACATATTTTTACTTTTCTTAACTTATTTAACATGTATCAGTATTTAGAATAACAAAACAAAACTGAAGTAAACACAAAGAAAAATACATAGAAATGTTAATAAAGAATCAATATTATTGTTAGAAATTTACAATAGCACCAATAAGTCCCTTTTTCTTATAGTATCATGTTAACTCTAATATCCTGATCCCAACAATCAAAGCTGTTAACATGATTCTCTTCTGACTTAATGTATGACTTTCAGATCTTATGTGTGCATTGCCAACAAGGTATATTAGGTTAGTACAAAAGTAAATGTAGTTTGGGGCAGTAAATTTTAAGTCATTATAAGTAGGCTCAAACACATCTTTATTAGACAAAATAGGAACCATTACAATCAACACATTTTTGCCGACGTTTATTTCTGTAACGTAAAAATCTGTGCTTTGGGACTTGAGGAGTGATTGGAAAGCATTTTCTACCTTCTGCTAGTTGTAGAAGCATTTTCCCTACAAAAATTTGTCAAGGTGCTTGAAGAAGCAATAGTCAGTTGGTAAGAGGTCAAGTGAATATGGCAGATGAGGCAAAACTTTGTAGCCCAATTCATTCAACTTTTGAAGCATTGGTTGTGTGACATGTGGTTGGGCATTGCCATGGAGAAGAATTGGGCCCATTCTGTTGACCAGTGCCAGCTGCAGGCCTTCAGTTTTTGATGTATCTCATTGATTGGCTGAGCACGCTTCTCAGATGTAATGGTTTCACTGGGAATCAGAAAGGTATAGTGGATCAGACCAAACAGTGACCATGACCTGTTTTTGGTGTAAGTTTCTTTGGAAAATGCTTTGGAGCTTCTACTAAGTCAATGCTGGTTGTCATATAAAATCCACTTTTCATTGCATGTCACAGTCCAGTTGACAAAAGCTTCACTGTTGTTGGGTAGAATAAGAGATGAGGACACTTCAAAATGACAACTTTTTGATTTTCAGTCATCTCATGTGGCACCCACTTATCAAGCTTTTTCTCCTTCCAATTTGTTCCAAATGTCAAATGACTATAGAATGGTTGACACTGAGTTCTCTGGCAACTTCTCATGTAGTTGCAAGAGCATCAGCTTCGAGGATTGCTCTCAGTTGTTTGTTGTCAGCTTCTGGTCGCCGGCCACTGTGATCCTTGTCTTCAAGGCTCTCGTCTCCTTTGCAAAACTTCCTGAGCCACCACTGCACTGTATGTTTATGCGCAGTTCATGGGCCAAATGTGTTGCTGATGATGTGAACTGTGTCCACTGCTTTACAACCCATTTGAACTTGAATTTTAAAAAAAAAATTAAAAACTGCTCGTATTTGCTTTTTACCTAACATCATTTCAATAATCTAAAATAAATAGAAAATAAACAGCAAGTAATGTTATTAACAAAAAACATGAAGTAAGAAATGAGCATTTAAGTGGTATATAACGTAACCACCTTTGTTTAAGAATGCATTCCAGTATCAAAAGGCAAACATCAACAATGCAAAACTACAGTTACTTTTGCACCAAGCTAATACAAATTAACTTGTGAAATTAGTAAACAAATGAGCAAGATGAAAGTAACAAGAATATTAAAATGGAGAAACTTTAGACAGAGTTTGCTGTTCTGCCTTGTAGGATGCAGACAGAGAGGGGAAAGTACTTATCAATCAAACAAGATCTCATAGAATTCTGAATTTTTAACACTGTCATGTTTTTTTCTGAAGAAGTCTTTTTTTTTTTTTTTCTTTCCCTTACTGGAGTATAATTGCTTTACTATGTTGTATTAGTTCCTGCTGTACAATGAAGTGAATTGAACCTTCCTCCCACCCCCCCCATCCCACCTATCATACAGCTCAGTATCAAAAAAAAAAAAAAAAAAACCCAGTCAAAAAAGGAAAAAAAATTTTGCAGAAGACCTACAGATGTGCAACATCACTAATTATTAGAGAAATGCAAATCAAAACTCTGATAAAGTTTCACCTCACACCAGTCAGAATTATCATCATCAAAAAATCTGCAAACAGTAAATGCTGGAGAGGATGTGAAGAGACAGGAACCCTCCTACACTGTTGGTGGGGATGTAAATTATGTATAGCCACTAAGGAGAACAGTATGGAGGTTCCTTAAAAAAATGAAAATAGAACTACCATATGACCCAGTAATCCTACTACTGGGCTTGTACCCTGAGGAAACCATAATTTAAAGAGACACGTGTACCCCAGCACCATTTAAAATAGCCAGAACATGAAGAATCTTCCTGACTTTTATCATTCTGAAGATATTCCTGGAGTCTAAGGATTCTGATCTATTGTTTGTTTGGATAGAATTTTGAATGTGTGCCTTTCCTTTTCTGTTCTCTAAAAATCAATTGAAACTAGCTATAAGAGCAAGGCACAATGTTTGTGAATAATAGAACCTAACTCAGTGAAAATATTGATTAAATACCTTTACCAAAGTAAAAGTTAATATGAAAAGCCTTTTCTAAACATCGGGGATTACATATGGGGATCTGTATAATGACTTGTATGTTGAGCCAATTCTTTCTATTTTATCCCACATGAAACAGATGATACAGTCTTTCATATAAAGCACATGTAAGTAGGATTACACAGAAATTTAGCAGTAGAACTAGAAATAAGAAGGAGTTAGTTTACTTGATTCCATTGAGTTTTAAAGGTCTTTGCTGATGGTCTCATGTATTTGTTAGGAGGTTCATAAGGGAGACATCATATAGGATTATCATTAGATGATGAAACTCACATTTTGAATTCTGATGAGTGTGTATGTATGTCTGTGTGTCCTGGCACACACATGTACTACTGTCCAGTGTGTGTTGCTTCTAATCTTTGGTGTAGTTGTGCAGGATCTTTTTGTACAACTGAGTTACTAATCTGCCACACAGACTCAGTTTAAAATCATGATTCTTTTATGAATGGACATCTCCTACTCATAATGCTTAGGTAGCAAAACTCCTGTTATTAGCGTGGTTCAACATATTCTACTGCTGAAAATCCTCCTCGAAATCTTAGGTTCAGAAAATGTATTCCATATTACATAATTATACCCTTGGAAATCACCGTTTCTGCCTGATGTTGAGTTCTGCAGCTTAAGATGTATGAATTAGTCCATCATTACAGGAGGACAAACTACTTGAAACAGACAATAGATCGTGTGCAAAAACATTAAATGATGTAAAACAAGTTGTCTTGAACTTATGTCTTCCATCAGTGTTCAGAGCTCAGCAAAATCTGAAACACAAGTAATGGTGCCATTTAAAGAAAATACACCTTTGCTGACTTGAACCATGGACATTTGGAATTGTTTTCCAAGAGACTGGATGGGTGAGTCGTTTTGATCCCCTCCACCATGACCCACATTACACATTTACAGCTGGGCTTGCTGAAATAACAGCTGTAGCATGTGTAGCAAGCTTTTTTTCTGCCAAGTTAACTGGGCTGAATGGGGATAAAATCTTTGACCCTGTCCTCATTAACCCGGTGCTCTACCCAGCTGAGCTAACATCTCCAGTTCACAACAGCAGGCAAACAAAAACAAGGTATTTAACATGATGGACATTGGCAGCATTTTTCATATTTCATAAAATAAAAGGTTTTCTTGAAGAAGCCAATATTAGCCTCTTAATTAATCAATATGAAACAAAGCATTCAGCTAATACAAAACTGTCACTACTAGATTTAGCACTTAAAAGCATAAGAGACTGGGAGGAAGTGAAGGGATAAATTGGGAAACTGGGAGTGAAATATACATATTACTACGTATAGAATAGGTAATTGATAAGAGCTCTACGCAGTATTCTGTAATGACTTGTATGGGAATGTAATCTAGAAAAAGAGTGAATATATGTGTATGTATACAAACTCACTTGGTTTTATAGCAGAAACTAACACAATGTTAACAATCAACTATACTCCAACAAAAATTAAAAGAAAAATGCAAAACATAAAACATAGATGATGATGCCGTTAATGTTAGGAATATTACCATGTCTATGGTGTAGAAGTGGATATCTGCGAGAAATCAGCAGTCTCTTTCCTCAGGCCATGATGCATTATCAAGTCAGATGCTGCTACAGAGAATATAGTTGGCTGCTCTCTGGAATGCTGGATCTTAAGTCACCTAACTTGTGCCACTTCTATTCATTCATGAAATGTGTCTTAGTCTGTCTCAGGCTAGTAATAGATTAGTTTCATCATGTGAATCAGTCTTTAATTAGTTCCCCCAAATCTGCTACTCATCTTGGCAAGCATATGTTCCACTTCTTAATTTGGCCTTTGTTTGCATTATCAAATAGCTTAGTGTTGCACTAATATGTTGCCTGGGAAATAGAGTTTGATAATAGTTCCTTACTTTGGTTTGTTAGTGAAAGAATATGGTGACACATAGATTTTATGAACTATACATTGATAGAGTCCATCTTTACCAAGGATGGAATCATTTTGTTAAAAGGCTTATACACCAAAGTATGGGTATTTTCATACCATTTATCAGTCTGGGAAAAACCATAGTTTGACTATATGGACCTTTGTAGGCAAATTAATGTCTCTGCTTTTTAATACACTGTCTAGGTTTGTCATTGCTTTTCTTCTAAGGAACGTCTTCTACGTGGCTGCAGTCACTGTCCACTGTGTCTCAATAGCTTTGGGCAATGTTTTTCTCTTTTGTAACCTTTGCATCTATCAGTTTTTCAAATGATTAGAACAGGTGCATATCTTTGATTTTTATTGACTCAAATTATGCTACTGAAAAGCAATCCAATCATATTCAATTTGTGAGAAGAAATATTTCTCAGTAGTCACCATAAACTTGACTTGATTAAAATATAGTGGAACAAGGTACATGTAGTGTCAGGAAGTTTTTCTGATTACATAAATACTTATTTTTTTTTCTGAAAGATGGCTTTTTGAAGGCTGCAGCAGTGATTTAGCAATGCAGCTATCGTATAGGTTATCTTATTTATCAAGTATTAGATTTCAGAAATGTAAGAGACCTAAGAGTTCCTGTAGTCCCTCTTTTCACTTTACAGGCAAGGAAGTGACACACAGAAAGTCTTCAGGAGGCAATTTGATACCCTGTCTGTGGAGAACTTAGATTCTTTATTCAAGCAGCAGTTGTACTGGCATTTTTAAAGTAGAATTTGTTATAGCATTCATAATTATATTTTAATTTGTCTCATACTTTTATTTATGTAATAAGAAAGTGATATATATCACCTCTAACTCTTTCATTACTGGAAATAGAGAAGCCTGGTGAGTAAGTCAAAATTTGCTAATGTCAGTATGAGTCAACATCCGCTTTAGATATCATCTCTCTACTTGCTACTTTAAACTCATCAATTGTGAATGCTAATGAAATATCAAGTTAGAGACTTTCTATATTTGGCAAAAATGCTTTTCAAATGCAAAGTTGTAATAATTTCTGGATTATTTTGAGGAAAACATGTCAGTTAAAGCAGTCATTCAGCCAAGCTAAAATATTTTTAGTTTTGTTTAATATTTTATTTTTCTCAATTTTGGTCATTAATATTGTGATTTATCAAGCATGAAGTTTTCAGCATTTGAAGGTTCTATGAATATTTGTTATTTGGGTTATTATTAAATTAGAGCTCTTGTGCAGTACCATATTTAGAGTCTCTTTTAGAGTAGAGTCCAATTAGCATCTTATAAATAATGCAAATATGAATGAATCAGTAAGTAAGATTTCTGCCAAAGTTCACTGCTTGTTTTCAGCATAGTGCTATTTACAAATTTCTCAAGTTAGTTTAATGCAAACTCTTTTCAAACTACTATTATGAGTACTTAGGCAATATTCACATTTTAATTTACACAGAGTAATGTCAAACATAAACTGCCTGTAGATAATTGTTGCAATTATCTCTAGTTTGGCAATCCTCTTATAAGAAGTGAATCCACATATTTTCCTTAGTAACACTGAATTTCCAGCGTACAGAGAGCAGGGAAATTCAGCCTTTTCTTTCAGTAGATTTGGTATAATCATAATTATCAACAGTGTTTGCACATTCACCATCCTTGTGTTTGGAACTATGCAAAAAATATGTAGACCAGACGTGAACCATGAACGCCCTGATGTTCAAGCTGGTTTTAGAAAAGACAGAGGAACCAGAGGTCAAATTGCCAACATCCACTGGATCATGGAAAGAGCAAGAGAGTTCCAGAAAAATATCTATTTCTGCTTTATTGACTATGCCAAAGCCTTTGACTGTGTGGATCAGAATAAACTGTGGAAAATTCTGAAAGAGATGGGAATACCAGACCACCTAACCTGCCTCTTGAGAAATCTGTATGTAGGTCAGGAAGCAACAGTTAGAACTGGACAGGCAACAACAGACTGGTTCCAAATAGGAAAAGGAGTACGTCAAGGCTGTATATTGTCACCCTGCTTATTTAACTGATATGCAGAGTACATCATGAGAAACGCTGGGCTGGAAGAAACACAAGCTGGAATCAAGATTGCCAGGAGAAATATCAATAACCTCAGATATGCAGATGACACCATCCTTATGGCAGAAAGTGAAGAGGAGCTAAAAAGCCTCTTGATGAAAGTGAAAGAGGAGAGTGAAAAAGTTGGCTTAAAGCTCAACATTCAGAAAACAAAGATCATGGCATCTGGTCCCATCACTTCATGGGAAATAGATGGGGAAACAGTATAAACAGAGTCAGACTTTATCTTTTTGGGCTCCAAAATCACTGCAGATGGTGACTGCAGCCATGAGATTAAAAGACGCTTACTCCTTGGGAGAAAAGTTATGACCAACCTAGATAGTATATTCAAAAGCAGAGACATTACTTTGCCAACTAAGGTCCCTCTAGTCAAGGCTATGGTTTTTCCTGTGGTCATGTATGGATGTGAGAGTTGGACTGTGAAGAAGTCTTAACACCGAAGAATTGATGCTTTTGAACTGCGGTGTTGGAGAAGACTCTTGAGGGTCCCTTGGACTGCAAGGATATCCAACCAGTCCATTCTGAAGGAGATGAACCCTGGGATTTCTTTGGAAGGACTGATGCTAAAGCTGAAGCTCCAGTACTTTGGCCACCTCATACGAAGAGTTGACTTATTGGAAAAGACTCTGATGCTGGGAGGGATTGGGGGCAGGAGGAGAAGGAGACGACAGAGGATGAGATGGCTGGGTGGCATCATTGACTCAATGGACGTGAGTCTGAGTGAGCTCCAGGAGTTGGTGATGGACAGGGAGGCCTGGCCTGCTGTGATTCATGGGGTCGCAAAGAGTCGGACACGACTGAGCAACTGAACTGAACTGAACTGAACTAAAGACTTTGTATCTTTAAGTAATGTCCATGACAAACAGAGAAATAGATCACAACCATAAAATCTTTTAAGAAAGTGAAGATTAAATGGTCAGAGAAAGGAGAGACTTAAGAGCTGTTGGTGGTCAGGCAGAGGGTCAAGCAGGAGTCAGTGATCAACCATGAGTAAAAGTCAGATCATCATCAACTGTTTAAACTTAGGAACCAAATTCCTGACAGCATATGAAAGACCCAGTCAACTGGCAAATTATCCCTGAGGCCAGCCAGTGCTCTTTGAGCATCAGAGAGTTTACTTGCTATATTGAATTAGTTAATGCTGTTTAAATGTTTAACACCACTTCTTTACTCTGCAGCCCTGTTTATTTTTTGTGAAGAATGACAAAAATAGAGATGCCCCAAACATATCAGCATTCCAAACTTTCCAGATCTGGTCCTTACACATTCTCCTATTTCTTCCTTCAGCACTCCCTGTGGAAGTTCTCTGGTCTGGTCAAATTAGATGACTTGTCCCAGAGAAACTTAGTGACTAGCGTGTACCAGCCTAGTCCTCCTTTCCATTTCACAAAGCATTTCTCCATTTCCTTTTAGCTCTAGTCTATAAAATTTTGCACTAAGCCCTCTGGGATAAATGTGTGCAGACTATGCCTTTCTTCCAAATAAAAACTGGTCTTATAAGCTTTAAAATTATAGTGGGATTTGTTTGTTTTAGTGTCATTTGCCATTTTTATTGACAATTGAAATATATAAAGTCATGTTCAACTACTTTGCTGTTGAATATTTTGCCGTGGAGGAAAGA
Organism: Capra hircus; assembly: GCF_001704415.2. NCBI lineage: Eukaryota > Metazoa > Chordata > Mammalia > Artiodactyla > Bovidae > Capra > Capra hircus. The sequence continues at coordinate 23,159,401 of NC_030835.1, forward strand.
GTAGTTCTGAAGTAAATGTCTTATCTTTATTAAATTTGGAATACTTGAAACCTGATATGATTGGGTAACTCACTTTATTTCCATTGTATCTCCCCTAAGGAAAATAAGTCGCTTTCGGATCCATAGTGAATGTAATATTGTGTTAATTACAATACTACAGAGATAAAATGGAGGAAACACTAATGGACTAATTATGCTAAAATATTTCCATTTCCAGGCAGGCATATAATGAAATTATCAAAGTTCCTATCCTACCTTATCATTTTATAGACTTGGGAAGTACAGTGTCATCAAATTATACTAACAAATTTTTAAAGATATTTATTATGCCTGCTTCTTTTCTTTTAATGTCTATTTCCCCTTGGCTTTTATCAGTTACTCTGTTTTTTCTCATTTATTTTTTCCCTACAGTCCTGTGTTTATTAATAGATCCCTTAATATAGTATTAAAATATTTCACAAATGTATATATATTTTTAATTTTTTTAAAGGATTTGAAATCTTTTTAAAAATCAGAACCATAGATATAACTACTTCAAATAAGTACAAACAGAAAAAGATAAAGTTGGAGATTCTGTAGGGAGAGGCATAAGATCTTCCAATTCAGCATCCTTTCTAGTTTTTCACTTTTGCTGTTTATATCCGTGGACCTCTCAGTGAAAAATAATTTAAACATCATTGATGTACCTAAAAATTCTATGTATTTAATGCTGGTGATTATATTGCCTATCATACTCTCCATGTAAATACTACTCAGAGGTGGTTGAGTCATTTTCTTGCAATTATAGATATTTATATATTTCTACATATAAAATGTATGGAGCTGTAACTGAATGTGGATGAAAGATAATTCATCTTTTTATAAATTTTAAGAAGTAATCATAGAATTGTTGGTTTGTGTTAATTGTAAATTATGACACAGTTCAGTTCAGTTCAGTAGTTCAGTTCAGTCGTTCAGTCGTGTCCGACTCTGTGCGACCCCATGAATCACAGCACGCCAGGCCTCCCTGTCCATCACCAACTCCCGGAGTTCACTCAGACTCAGTTCCATCGAGTCAGTGATGCCATCCAGCCATCTCATCCTCTGTCGTCCCCTTCTCCTCCTGCCCCCAATCCCTCCCAGCATCAGGGTCTTTTCCAATGAGTCAGCTCTTCGCATGAGGTGGCCAAAGTACTGAAGTTTCAGCTTTAGCATCATTCCTCCCAAAGAAACTCTCAGCTATATAGGTAATATATTACGTTTTCATGAGTTAGTTTAGTAGTTTGGTTAAAATACAAAATATTTCATGCCTGTCTTGGTTATACATTTATTAATCCCATATGGTTGATCATCTATGTGGCTGTCTTCCTAACTGGTTTCAGATAACTGAAAACGTAAACAAGTTTGCTTTAAAACTAATATAGAAAATAAATACCTTCATTTATCAATATAAATATAATTGATTTTCCTCACTATAAATAATTCTTTTTTTAACCCAAAGGTGTAGTCTACTTAACTTTTGAGAGACCATTTATTGAAAGGCATAAAATTATAAGATCTAAGACCTGAAATTGCCCTGTAAGATTATCTTTTCCAACCTTCTCATTTTATAGAGAGGAAACATAATTCCAGTTTTTAAAAAATTCAATATCCCTTCTTGGGTAAATGATTTGAGAAATGGTTGATATCTCTCTGAAGGCCACTGAATTCAGGGTTTTAGATTTAATGTGACATTTCATATAAAACAGAAGTGTTGATTATGTAATAAGTAAAGCATATTGCAGTATAATTGCTCTACATGAGTTGTGAGTGCCCATAAAGAATGACTTTGGTGAAATAGATGTCATAATTGTGCTCATTAAGCAATCTGAATGTTTAGCTGTGTGTGACTGATTGTTTTCTTTCAAAATAATACTGATGATATATTAGGACAAAATCCTGTCTTCTACATTACTCACCTAGATAATATCCACACTTGCATGAAGTGTGTTTTTATGTAACCTTTGCAAAGTAATTAAGTAGTGTAATGCTTTATTGAATAAAACTTAAAAGTTGTGAATAAAAATACTTCTGCTGATTCAGAATAGGCTATTTTATATACTGAGCATTTGGCATTCATTCTTTGTCAATCAGTATAACAATGTGTGTGTGCATGTGTATTTTATTTCACTTATGTGTGTTTTAATTGACTTTATCTCCCAATGTAGTTAGATAAGCACTGGAGCCCCAGAACTAGGGATGTTTATGTCTTTTGCAATTTGTAGGTAATATGACAGATATTGGGTCAAATCACGTTTCTGGGATAGAATTTAAAAGATTTCTGAGGGACCAATCATCCTTTCTTGAGATCAAGGAGTTAGGATGATACAAAAAATTATCCCAAACAAATATGTTTTCACATATCTAGCCACAATAATGTCAGTACAATAAAAATAAGGGCATAGATGACACAAGAAGAAATCACAAGAAGTATCTTTGGGATAAATTGAATTATTCTTCAGAGAACTGGTCCAAAACAAGTCATTAAAATAGACTGTAAATCCCACTTTTTATGTATATGTCATTTTAACCTGCAGCCACAAACAAAACCCATTTTCTCGGTTATCAAACCCAAAATTTGATCCACAACAACTGTTCTGTTTGGCGCTATAATTAAGGGATATTTAGGATGGTTCACACTGTTTCCTCTCTATGTGCCTGTTCACTCATAAAGGTTTTAAAAGTTCTCTCATCTCTGGAAGTCACTAGTCCTAATTCATCAACCCATTGTCATGGTGTAAGACGGCTAAATTTTCACAGCTCTACCACCACCTGCAGTGACTTTGCTTTACCTTTTCTTACAATTCAAATAAACCTTCTTCAGTGATATTTCAATCTAGGCATATTTTTAGTTATCTCTTCCAACAGAAATGCCAGAGATAATGTGTTAAGTCTTGCTATTGCTCTCTGGGACTTTATTTGGAACCTCTCCCTTGGTTGTGGTCAGAGCTAACTCTGAAATAATGACATAGATAGAGGTCTTTTTTTTTTTTTTTTTTTGTCCACTTTACCCCCACCTGGCTGATTTCCTAAGACTAATAAGGCATTACACTGGAATAAGAACAATGATTCTGAAAAGTTTAAGCATATTATAAAATATTCTTAGTTGTACAATGTAGTATAATTGGAATGACCAGTTGGATCTGTTGTTGAGAACCTCTGCATCTTACAATGCAAGCAAAGGTCTAAATTCATACCCAGTGCTGAAAAGGAAAAACAAGTTCAGGCATCCATAAAGTTAGGTTGTATTATGCACTTTAATTATATTATGAACCCAAGATCTATACTGTTAGACTGAAATAAGAGGCAAGAAGGTTCTAAGTTGAGATATTCATTTTTATTTAAACATCTGATTAATGAAAATTACTCTGGTAAAATCAAAAGCTCTTGTTGTTGTTCCATCGCTGTCATGTTCAACTCTTTGTGACCCCATGGACTACAGCATGCCAGGCTTCCCTGTCCTTCAGTGTCTCTTGGAATTTGCTCAAACTCATGTCCATTGACTTGGTAAAACTAAAGGCTCTACCAATGCAGAATTTGAAATACCCACTTTTATCATTACACATTAATTTGAATTTGTAACTGCATTCTTTCACACCTTCCAGAAACTCATATGATAAATTTAATGAACGTAATTAAAGCAAAGCCATTATATTTTAACTTGAAATTTATACCAAATAAATATTTCAGATTATATTTGAAAAGCCTTGCTAAGTGAACAATACACAGAAATAGAGGAAAACAATAGAATGGGAAAGACTAGAGATCTCATCAAGAAAATTAAAGATACCAGGGAGCAGTTCATGCAAAGATGGGCAAAATAAAGAACAGAAACAGTATGGACCTAACAGAAGCAGAAGATATTAAGAAAAGGTGGCAAGAATACACAGAAAAACTATACAAAAAAAGATCTTAAAGACCCAGATAACCATAACAGTGTGATCACTCACCTAGAGCCAGACACCTTGGAATGCGAAGTCAAGTGGGTCTTCGGAAGCATCACTAAGAACAAAGCTGATAGAGGTGATGGAATTCCAGCTGAGCTATTTCAAATCCTAAAGGATGATGCTGTGAAAGTGCTGCACTCAAAGCTGGGAAAACTCCAGAGTGGTCACAGGAGTGGAAAAGGTCAGTTTTCATTCCAATCCCAAAGAAAGGCTGTCAAAGAATATTCAAACAATTGCACTTATTTGACATGCTAGCAAAGAAATGCTGAAAATCCTCCAAATTAGGCTTCAACAGTACATGGGCTGAGAACTACCAGATATTCAAGCTGGATTTAGAAAAGGCAGAAGAATCAGAAATCAAATTGCCAGCATCTGTAGGATGAGAAAAAAGCAAGAGAATTCCAGAGAAAAACATCTACTTCTGCTTCATTAACTATGCTAAATCCTTATACTATGTGGATTAAAACAAAATTATTAAAGAGACAGAAATACCAGAGCACCCTACCTGTCTCCTGAGAAACCTGTATGCAGGTCAAGAAGCAACAGTTAGAATAGGACATGGAACAAATGGACTGGTTCACAATTGGGAAAGGAGTGCATCAAGGCTGTATATTCTCACCCTGCTTATTTAACTTACATGCAGAGTACATCATGTGAAATACCGGGCTGGATGAAGTACAAGCTGAAATCAAGATTGCCAGAAGAAATATTAATAACCTCAGATAAGCAGATAACACCACCCTTATGGCAAAAAGTGAAGAGAAACTAACTAGCCTCTTGATGAAAGTGAAAGAGGAGAGCAAAATAGTTGGCTTAAACTTCAACATTCAAACAATGAAAATCATGACATCTGGTCCCATCACTTCATGGCAAATAGATGGGGAAAAACTGGAAATAGTGGCAGACTTTCTTTTCTTGCTCTCCAAAGTCACTGCAGATGATGACTGCAGCCATGAAATTCAAAGACACTTGCTCCTTGGAAGAAAAGATATGACCAACCTAGACAGTGTATTAAAAAGCAGAGACACCAGTTTGCCAACAAGGTCCATATAGTCAAAGCTGTGGTTTTCCCAGCAGTCATGTATGGATGTGAGAGCTGGACCATAAAGAAAGTTGAGTGCCGAAGAACTGATGCCTTTGAACTGTGGTGCTGGAGAAGACTCTTGAGGGTCCCTTGGACTGAAAGGAGATCAAACCAGTCAATCCTAAAGGAATTAATCGTGAATATTCATTGGAAGGACTGATGCTGAAACTAAAGCTCCAATACTTTGGCCACCTGATGCGAAGAGCTGACTCATTAGGATAGACCCTGATGGTGGGAAAGGTCGAAGGCAGGAGGAAAAGGGGGCGACAGAGGCTGAGATTGTAGGATGGCATCACTAACTCAAAGGACATGAGTTTGAGCAAGCTCTGGCAGTTGGTGAAGGACAGAGAAGCTTGGTGTGCTGCAGTCCATGGGGTCACGAAGAATTGGATATGACTGAGCAGCTGAACAGCAGCAACAAATAAATTTATGAAAGTATATCTCTTTATGATACATTTCCTATTAAAAGATAGAAATAATACATACCAGTTGTACTAAGATCAGAAAATGAATTTTAATTTAAGGATTTTTTTTCTCTAACAATGGGTGGAATTATTTAAATTCCAGTGAAATTAGATTTGCTTTTCAGACAATTGTAATCTAATCCAAGAAAGTTTTGTTTCTATTTTGGCATAAATCTTCAAATTTAACTCAAAATTATTTATGAATAAAGTGAAATCAAATATCTGAGTGCTTAAATTGAGCAATTAGAGTCTGAACTCTGGGCTCAAAAAGTCATCTGTGATTGCCAACTCTTTCTGTTTCTAAATAATAGACCATATGTGTTCCCTTGTGCATACCTCTTTCCTCTGTGTCCTAATAGCAATTGATGGCATGGAATATATACACTACGGAAACCAAGATGGGAATCTAATTTGAAGACTGTCTTTCTTCTCTATTGGATTGAGATGAGAACATATGTTATGTGCGGCATGACCATGCACAGCATTTTCCACCCAAGCTGTATCCAGAGCTCTTAAAGTACTATGTTTCTGATTTCTACAGAGCACATAGGCTTACCTGTGTGGTCATACAATGTGTATGTGTGTGTGTGTGCACACGTGCATCTGTGTGTGCACACATGTGCATGTACATGCTCAGTCATGTCTGATTCTTTGCAATCCCGTGGACTGTAGCCCACTAGGCTCTTCTGTCCATGGAATTTTCCAGGCAAGAATACTGGAACAGGTTGCCAAGCCCTCCTCCGGGGGATCTTCATGACCCAGAGATAGAACTGGTGTCTCTTGAGTCTCCTGTACTAGCAGGCAGATTCTTTTTCTCTGTGTGTCCTTAGGCGTCTCACAACTTCTTAGGCTATACAGATTATGATATATATTTATACTTTACATATATTACATATAAATGTACATTATGTTTATTTCTCCATCGGAGAGGAGACCTTATCCTATCATTTATCACATAATTGTTTATCTATAATAGAGGCTGGAAAACTCTCTTTACAGTGCCAAGTGGCAAATATTTTCGACTTTGCAGGTCATATGGTCTCATTCTTAACTACTGAACTCTGCAGTTTGAACACAGAAGTAGCCATTAACAATACATAAATGAATGAGTGTGTGTTGGTTCCCATAAAAACAGGTTGTAGGCTGAACTTGGCCTGTAAACCAGAGTGTCAACTCCTGATCTAGGTCATGTGGAAAAAATTCTGAATATATTCACACTCTAATAAACTATGTTTTTGTTATTCTGCCTTCATTTCTACCACAGCAAAACAATATCTCGAAACAACACTAGTCTAGCAAATACTCATATTTTGTCCTTCTCATACATAAAAAGTCGTGGAATTCTAGTACAAATATCTATGTAAATAATTTAGCATTATTCTGAACTGTAAATAAGCAACTTTTATTAAATCATTGCACTGTCCCACACAGTAGTTCTTAGCCAAGTGTGGCTATGCAGTATTTAATTAAAATTAATACAATTAAAATTCAGTTTCATCAGTTGTACGCAACATATTTCAATTGATCCTAGTGGTTACCATATTCAATAGCACAGGGACATGTCCATTTTTGTACAATGTTCTGTTGGGCAGTGCTGATATTAGACCAAAAACATGTATAATAACCATTAGAGGTAAAAAAGCAAGCATTCTCATATAAATGATAGAATTAACTCAGAATTAATTCAGAAAACTAAGATCATGGCATCTGGTCCCATCACTTCATGGGAAATAAATGGGGAAACAATGGAAACAGTGAGAGATTTTATTTTGGGGGGGCTCCAAAATAACTGCAGATGGTGATTGTAGCCATGAAATTGAAAGACGCTTACTCCTTGGAAGGAAAGTTATGACCAACCTAGATAGCATATTCAAAAGCAGAGACAGTACTTTGTTAACAAAGGTCTGTCTAGTCAAGGCTGTGGTTTTTCCAGTAATTCATGTATGGATGTGAGAGTTGGACTATTAAGAAAGCTGAGCACCAAAGAATTGATGGTTTTGACTGTCGTGCTGGAGAAGACTCTGAGAGTCCCTTGGACTGCAAGGAGATCCAACCAGTCCATCCTAAAGGAGATCAGTCCTGGGTGTTCATTGGAAGGTCTGATATTGAAGCTGAAAATCCAATACTTTGGCCACCTCATGTGAAGAGCTGACTCATTTGAAAAGACCCTGATGCTGGGAAAGATTGAGGGCAGAAGGAGAAGGGGACAACAGAGTATGAAATGGTTGGATGGCATCACCGACTCAATGGACATGAGTTTGGGTGGGCTCTGGGAGTTGGTGTTGGACAGGGAGGCCTGGTGTGCTGCAGCTCATGGGGTCACAAAGAGTTGGACACAACTGAGTGACTGAACTGAAAAGGACATATATTTTAAACTTTCAGAATCTATAGTTATTCTTTTTCAGACTAGCAAAGATTTCCATATGATAGTATTTCCACAGAAATTTCCTAGAAATTTGCATCCTACTGTTTGTATTCAAGGAAAAATTCTATCTCAAGGTCTATGTTGTAAATGCCACCCATGGAAGCAGTTCAATCAAATGACTTCTTTTTGACTTCTGTTATGTAGAATTTATTAAATACTTTAAAGAAAATTAAAAAATCTGAGCTTTCATGCACCCAAAAGGAGGAGGGCTATTCTATAGGCTTTTCTCTTTATTTGTATATGTGTGTTTGTCTGTATGAACTGAATTACTTTGTCATTTTCCCTAGGATATTAAAAATAATTTATTTGTGTTTATATAATGAGTACACGAAAGAGATTTGAATCAAGACACATCTTGGCTTGTACAAGTTTTTTAATTTTTCAGAAATTCTGATTACTGAAATATTTTAGAAATTTCAGAAAAACATTGAGATTCTAAAGGAAAGAACACAGGACAGGTTTTAATTTTTTTAATCTAGTCAAGGTTTTGAATCAATTATCTACGGTTTTCAACATATAATCAAGGATTTTTGACAATATTTAGATGTTGAATTGCCAAGCTATTAGCAACCAAGAGATCTGATTAGACATCCATATTAATAAACACCTGTCATAATAGCATAACAGATGTTTTAGAAACATAGCTAACCCAGAATGTGAATTTAAAAATTTTGGCCATATTCCTCTGCAATGTGACACTTAAATTTCACAACTTATTTGTTTTACTAAAAAGCAATTGTTGAAATAATATCTCAATACACTGTTTTAAGATTTGTGGTGGTACATGCAATTTTAATGGATACTAATACATGTAATTTTAATGGACACTGTAATCTATATGTTACATAAATTAATAGTTTTTGACAAAAGGCTTATGTCGAATACTTGTTCACTCAACAAAATGGTTTTATACCTTACTAAAACATTGAAACTAATGTATTCTCTTCATTGTGGGAGCCTATTTCATAAAAATAATGTATATAAATAGTGTGTATACAGTAGTATTGATTATTTGAATAAATTTAGTAAGTAGTGTATATTATAAAGAAATAAAATGCATGTAAAAGACCAAATATATTCTCTATCCACAGTTGAGTGGAGAGGTTATTTTATTGTATATATGTGGTTATTTTTCTTAGTATAACTCCAGATATAGAAAATTGCCTATGTACTTTTATATATTCAGTTCAGTTCAGTTCAGTCGCCCAGTCGTGTCCGACTCTTTGCATCCCCATGGACTGCAGCATGCCAGGCCTTCCTGTTCATCACCAACTCCCAGAGTTTACTCAAACTCATGTGCATTGAGTCAGTGATGTCATCAAACCATCTCATCCTCTGTGGTCCCATTCTCCTCTTGCCTTCAATCTTTCCCAGCATCAGGGTCTTTTCAAATGAGTCAGCTCTTCGCATCAGGTGGCCAAAGTATTCAATTTCAGTTTCAACATCAGTTCTTCCAATGAACACCCAGGACTGATCTCCTTTAGGATAGATTGGTTGGATCTCCTTGTAGTCCAAGGGACTCTCAAGAGTCTTCTCCAACAACACAGTTCAAAAGCATCAATTCTTCGGCGCTCAGCTTTCTTTACAGTCCAACTCTCACATCCATGCATGACCACTGGAAAAACCATAGCCTTGACTAGATGGACCTTTGTTGGCAAAGTGATGTCTCTGCTTTTTAATATGCTATCTAGGTTGGTCATAACTTTCCTTCCAAAGAGTAAGTGTCTTTTAATTTCATGGCTGCAGTCACCATCTGCAGTGATTTTGGAGCCCCCAAAAATAAAGTCTGCCACTGTTTCCACTGTTTCTCCATCTATTTGACATGAAGTGATGAGACTGGATATCATGATCTTGGTTTTCTCAATGTTGAGCTTTAAGCCAACTTTTTCACTTTCCTCTTTCACTTTCATCAAGAGGATTAGGCAAGTATCAATTCAAGAGAATTTCTGTCAGTTAACTTCGATGGATTATTAAAGTATTTGTCCCCCAAAATTCCAATGTAATGCAGATATTAATAATAATAGTATTTATATATCTGTACAGAAATTTGAGTTACACAATGTACTTTCACATTCATTAACCCATTAAACTCTAGAAATTCTTCCTTCCATGAGATGGGTAAGAATGACATCCTATGCTCTTTTTAAAGAGGTGAAATCTGGTACTTTCAGAGGTTAAGCAGAGACATTATAGGTGGTTCCTGTCCCCATGTCACCTCTCATGATTACAGCAAACTGACCTGGGTATCCAGATTCTTGGTGTTGACAGCATCAATTTTGGCAGAGGTAAAAACCACTCATTAAATGGAGCAGTATAAAAATTCAAGAATGGTGTCAGAAACAAACAACTGAGGGAGAAATGTTCGGAGTGCTACATAGGCTCGATATAGCCTGAATATTGTCTGTCAGGAGGGAAAATTTGTTAACAGAGAAAAGAGTCAGAAATAGATAGACACACACACTCACATATACACACATACTTGTAGATGATGGAAAATTAACCATAGTAAAAGTTTAAAAAATGATAAGGCCATAAAATTTATACCTCTGTCCATGTATTAGCTGTGGATTTTTATCCATACTAATGGTTAGAAACATTGAGTTCTATATTAAAGCAATAGATTTACTATAAATTTATTTTTGACTGAAGGTTGAAATACAAAAATTACTGTTTCTCTTCCTCATTCCTCTTCTCTCTTCCTCCTTACTTCTCTTTCCGCAAAGCCACCAGACTTCCGCAGCTTCTTTTGCACAGTGTCAATTCTGACACCTCAGCTCTTCATAGAACCTCAACCTTAAGCCTTTCACAGTTTCTTCCTTTGTTAGCTGCTATCTGTCACTGTAATTATCTGAGCGGGCTCAGTTTGTTCTTCCAACACTTATGCTGTCTTCTCTCAGCGGTCGAGGTGAGTTTTGACAAGAACACTATGGAACATGTGCTTCCAGATCTGCCTCACTCATCACTGTGGCATCAGGCATTTTTCCACTTACTTCTTTTCTTCCTCCTTAGTTTGGGTTTGATTATCAACATTATTATTCCTCTTTTATATGAAGAAAAGTTTCTTTATTTTCTTTGTTTATTGTGTTCAGTTTTTTAAGTGTTCTTTTTCTTCCTCCACGTTCTATAATGTATTTACCAGAACAAGCAATGATGTCTTAACAAACATGCCAAATATCTGAGCCTAATACTTCATTCTTGTAGGACATGCCTGCTGTGTGACAAACCCAGACAGAAGATCTAGGGCTAGTGTGAAGAATTAAGCAGATTTTTGTTCAATTTAAATAAATAGCTAATAGTTAAAGCTGCCAATCTCACCAAAAACCTCTGTCCTTTGTAGTTATGGGCCCCTATGTGGAAATATGAGGTCAGAAAGTAGATAACTATTAGTCATGGAGGTTGTAGGAATTATTTCCACAGTTGAGAGAACCCAGACTAATTAGTCATCTAAATCCCTTTCAGCTATTAGTTTCTATAATTGTATAGTTCAAAGGCATTTGTAATTATAAAGTATCATGATTCATGTCCACTCTGATTATCTATTTTTCATTCACTGGCCTCATTTTACTTAGTTTTATCCTTGAATATCATTATGTGTGGTTTATAGTACTTACTGAAGACAGAAATTAGCTATTTTTAAAATATTCTGTGAATCACTTATGTAACTTCAGCAAGACTTTAAAATGTAAAAGTCATCTTTTTTCTTTTCTATATTCAACTTTTGTTATATACTTATACCTGTCTTAGTACAGATTACTTCTTCAACTAATATTCCCTGCTGTTCCAATCAAGTATTTTATCATATTTCTTGGTTTTATTTGTTTATTTCTTCAATTAACTACATCTCCTATTAGATTTCAAGCTTCAAGAATCCAAATGCCCAGGAAAAATTCTGGTCAGTAGTTATATTTACTGAATAAATTCAGAATGAACAAATGACTAAATGGACTATTTTTTTCTAGTTTTACATTTATAAAGCTTGAAATAAAACAGAGAAGACAGCCTTGTCAAATGGTCCTTCCACTAGAGGGACATTTCCATTCCGTCACTCTATATCATAGAACAGGGGCTATACCAGTTTAATCTATCTGTCATATTGCCTAGGAAAGTACCTCACACATAATCAATAATTATTTGTCAAACACATCACTAATGAACAACCTTCATGGAACTGAAATAGCTTTTCATAAGAAGTCTTAGGAAAACTGGAATATTTAATTATTTGACACAGGAGAAAGAGGACCTGTATTTCTTTTCTGCCCTCAAAGAGACATTTTTTTTAAAAACTGGCAACCTTGGATAGCCTAAGCATAGAGAAAGAATCAGAAGCATTGGGTTGGCTAACCCCTGTTTTGCCAATTCTGGAATATGAAGCTTGACTGAGCCACTAGCTTATATAAACATCAGTATTTTCTTTCATAATTGGGTCTGATAAACATTGTCATTACTATACTGCAAGATTGTTCCACATATTAAATAACCTGTAGGAATGGGCTTTTTAATTTATAAGATGCCATACAGTTGCAATTTATTAGTATGGGTAGCATTAAACTTCTGTGATATTAAGGATGAGCAATCTGTTTAATCAACAAGTAAAATTAACAGATGCATTCAAATTTAACTAACAAGGAAATGGGGAGGCAAAATAAAAGAGAAAGTACACTAATAATGAACTATCAGAAAGAGAAAGCAGAAAAACAATCATTTAGAATTGCATTAAAGAGAATAAAATACCTGGAAATAAACTCAAACAAGGAGGTGAAAGACCTATACTCTGAAAATTTTAAACATTGAGGAAGGAACTTGAAGATGATATAGAGAAATGGAAAGATATCTCATGCTTATAAATTGGAAACAAACAATATTGTTAAAAAGTCAGTACTACCCAAAGCCATCTACAGATTTAATACAATCTCTCTCAAAATACCCAGGACATTTTTCATAGAATTAGAACAAAAATAATTCTAAAATGTATGTGGAACCACAAAAGACTCCAAATTGTCAAAGCAATCTTAAGAAAACAAAGAACAAATCTGGAGGTATCATACTCGCTGATATCAGACTAAACTGCAAAGTTGTCGTAATCAAATAGCATGGTACTGGCACAAAAGCAGTCATATCAATCAATAAAATAGAATAAAGAAGCCAGAAATAAACTTACATATTTATGTTCAATTAATCTACAACAGATGCAGCAAGAGTATGCAGTGGAGAAACATTCTCTTAGTAAATGTTTCTTAGAAAATTGGACAGCTACATGTAAAAGAATGAAATTATAGCATACTATCAAAGCATGTAACAAAATAAACTCAAAATGTATTGAAGACAAAAATGTAAGACCTGAAGCTATAAAACTCTCAGGAGAGAATAGATAGAACATGTTGACATAAACTGTAGCAATGTTTGTTCATTTGGTGTTTGTTTGTTTGTTTGTTTTTTTTGGTTCTGTCTCCTAAGGCAAAAGAAACAAAAATAAAGGAGACCTAATTAAACTTTTCATTTGCACAGCAAAGGAAAGCATGAACAAAATGAAAAGACAACTGAATTGGAGAAAATATTTGCAAATAATATGAAGGATAAGGAGTTAGTATCCAAAAGATATAAATAACACATACAAATCAATATAAACAATGAACCATCTGATTGTAAAATGAACAGAAGCCCGGAATAGACATTTTTCTGAAGAACATTTACAGATAGCTAACAGACACATATAAATATCTCCACATCTCTAATTATCAAAGATGTGCAAATCAAAACCACAATGAGGTATCATCTAATACCTGTCAAAGTAGCTGTCATCAAAAAGTCTACAGTTAACAAATGTTGGAGAGGATGTGGAAAAAGGGAACCTTATTAAATTGTTGGTAGAAACGTGAATTGTTGCAACCGCTATGGAAAACGGTTTGAAGTTCCCTTGAAAAACTAAAAATAGAGCTACTATATGATCCAGCAGTTTTACTCCTGGGTATATATTGAAAGAAAATGAAAAAACATAATTTAAAAAGATGTACCCTGCTGTTTAGAGCAACATTATTATGTACAAAAGCCAATATATAGAAGCAACCTAAGTGTCCATCAACATATGACTAGTTAAAGAAAATGTGGTATGTGTATATGTATATATGTATACATATACACACATACACAGAGACAGAAAACGACAAATGCTGTTTGTATTTGTAAATGGAAATATAGCCATTTTTTGTTATAACTGTAAGTGGAGTTTAATCCATAGAAGTATTGAATAACTATTTTATATGCCTGAATATAATACTATATTAATGCTATAATTCAGTTCAGTTCAGTTCAGCTCAGTCGCTCAGTCGTGTCCTACTCTTTGTGACTCCATGAATTGCAGCACGTCAGGCCTCCCTGCCCATCATCAACTCCTGGAGTTCACTCAGACTCACGTCCATCGAGTCAGTGATGCCATCCAGACATCTCATCCTCTGTCATCCCCTTCTCCTCCTGCCCCCAATCCCTCCCAGCATCAGAGTCTTTTCCAATGAGTCAACTCTTTGCATGAGGTGGCCAACGTACTGGAATTTCAGCTTTAGCATCATTCCTTCCAAAGAAATCCCAGGGCTGATCTCCTTCAGAATGGACTGGTTGGATCTCCTTGCAGTCCAAGGGCTTCTCAAGAGTCTTCTCCAACACCACAGTTCAAAAGCATCAATTCCTTCGGCGCTCAGCCTTCTTCACAGCCCAACTCTCACATCCATACATGACCACTGGAAAAACCATAGCCTTGACTAGACGGACCTTAGTCGGCAAAGTAATGTCTCTGCTTTTGAATATGCTATCTAGGTTGGTCATAACTTTTCTTCCAAGGAGTAATCGTCTTAATTTCATGGCTGCACTCACCATCTGCAGTGATTTTGAAGCCCAAAAAAATAAACTCTGACATTGTTTCCACTGTTTCCCTGTCTATTTCCCATGAAGTGATGGGACTGGATGCCATGATCTTTGTTGATTTATAGTATTATATAATTATATATATATAATTATATAATTATATTTATATTATTTAATTACTATACTATACTATAATACTAAATTAATATAATACTAGAAATCAGCTATATATTTATTTATTTATTTTTATTTATTTTTTTTTCAGCTATATATTTAAAAAAAAAAAAGAACATGTAAGAGAGAAATTAGTTGTACCTATGGAAATTTGTAAGTGGAACCTATGATGATCAGGTAGTCTGAGATTCCTAAATTGGGGCTTCATCCATTTCAAAGTTTTCAGTTCACTTCAGTCACTCAGTCTTGTCCGACTCTTTGTGACTCCATGGACTGCAGCACACCAGGCTTCCCTGTGTATCACCAACTCCTGGAGCTTGCTCAAATTCATGTCCATCGAGTCAGTGATGACATCCAACCATCTCATCCTCTGTTGTCCCCTTCTCCTCCTGCCTTCAATATTTCCCAGCATCAGGGTCTTTTCGAAAGAGTCAGCTCTTCACATCAAGTGGTCAAAGTATTGGAATTTCAGCTTTAGCATCAGTCCTTCCAATGAATATTCAGGACTGATTTCCTTTAGGATTGACTGGTTTGATTTCCTTGCAGTCCAAGGGACTCTCAAGAGTCTTCTCCAAACCACAGTTCAAAAGCATCAATTCTTTGGCACTCAACTTTCTTTATAGTCCAGCTCTCACATCCAAACTTGACTACTTGAAAAACCACAGGTTTGACTAAACTGACCTTTGCTGGCAAAGTAGTATCTCTGCTTTCTAATATGCTGTCTAGGTTGGTCATAGCTTTTCTTCCAAGGAGTAAGCGTCTTTTAATTTCATGGCTGCAGTCACCATCTACAGTGATTTTGGGGGGCCAAGAAAATAAAGTCTGTCACTATTTCCATTTCTTCCCCATCTATTTGCTATGAAGTGACCGGACCAGATGCCATAATCTTAGTTTTCTGAAAGTTGAGTTTTGAGCCAGCTTTTTCACTCTCCTTTTCACTTTCATCAAGAGGCTCTTTAGTTCCTCTTCACTTTCTGCCAGAAGGGTGGTGTCATCTGCGTATCTGAGATTATTGTTATTTCATAGATTGTATGAAGTCAGAGATGAAATAGAGATGTATGTTTCTATCCAACAGAGAATTAGCCGAAACAAAGTGTCATCTCATGCAAGTGGTAAGCTAGTCCAACAGTCAGAGACATTATGTTCTGAATCTAATCATTGTTAATATAGAAACTGTAGCAAAGATATATGTTAGTGCTTACTAAGAATCTCTTCTCAGGTGGTTGATACGAAATTTTATTTCCAAGAGACAGACTATAGCAGGAAACTCCCTTCTGGTAGTGGACACGGCCTTCAGAATCCTCAGTATAAGCAGCAGTTTAAATGATTTGATTCCCCTTTACTTTTTTCCCATTAAATCCAGTGGAAACCTTTGCAATTCTACCAGTCTGACCTGGTACACTTTTCCCACAATTAGTTGTGTGTATGGCTTAAGGAAGAGAACATAACCTTTGAAAAGAAAATTAAATCATTAATCTCACTTTGGTGATCCTTGGGAGTCATCTGAGTATGTGGGAAAATATAAAGGGTGCCCATGCTCAACTCTCAGACAACAGAGCAAAACCTGGAGTTTTCAACCCTTGAAGTATTTACCATGCTTCCAGAAATAGTAGCTGTATTTAAAAGTAAGTTTGGTCTTTTGTTCCTTGAACTTCTTTTTTTTTTTATCTGCAATAATGTTTGTTGGTCTTCAGTTTGAATTCATACTTCACCTTTAGTTCTTTGCTGCTCTAAAAAAAACCCTAAAAATAATTCCTGTTGTCTTTACTATTGCATCTGTTCTCACAGGAATAAACATTTTTAGTTGTTCTGTAATGACCATAATGATTTCTTTCCCAACATCCAGTATCTAAAATGAGAAATAAAAACATATCCTTCTGGTCATGCATAGTTTATATCTGGAACTAATTTAGAAGAGGAGAAGGAAGATATATTATATATAGATGAGTATAATATGTTGAATTATACATGTATGCACATTAAAAATTTTAGAATAAAAACTGTCTAAGGATAATCACCCATTGCCTAATTACAGTTATTCAAAGATGGTTATCCACTGTGAATTTGATATTTATTTTGAATCTTTTAAAAAATAACCCTTTTCTCATTTTTAACTCCTCTTTGCATGTCTTCTAATAATCTGTCATTTGATAACACTTAATAGAGGCAAGAATATATAAGTCAAAATTATAAAGTTTATTTACAACTAGGGTAGAGGGATTGATTCACTTATCTCTTCAGACATGTATTTTTGGAAGAACTATGATATATAATGACTTCCCAGGTAGCTTAGTGGGAAAGAATCCACCTGCCCCTGCAGGAGACATGAGTTAGATCCCTGGGTCAGGAAGATCCCCCGGAGAAGTAAATGGCAACCCACTCCAGTATTCTTGCCTGGGAAATGCCATGGACAAGGAGGTTGGTGAGCTACAGTCCATGGGGTGGCAAAGAGCCACACGTGACTTAGCAACTAAACAACAAATGATATTAATGTCCATGACTGGTCTCCTCACTGTTCTCCCTGCATGCAGATGCTCTAGGAGACCCAAACATGAATTGTCCTTGAATCAGTTCTAAAAGATGTACAGGCAAGATGGTAGGAATGCTCATAGGAATCAAATATTTATCTCCTGCGTTGGTCAAAAAGAAAGGTTTTATGGAAAAAAACATCATTTGAGCTACACCTTTAAATAGTAAATTTGGGCCATGAGATACTCTACTGGACAGGGAAAATAAAATATTTGCAATTTTATTTTATTTTTTTGTTATCAAAACATAAGAATTGTATCCTTAATGGTATTAAGAAAATGATTGACTGGTCCCCTGCAAGAGCTTTCTACAGCATAAAAGGACTGATTATGGTGTCTTCACTTGTTCAGTAACCTTCAACATGTCACAATGTGTCCCTGGTTAACTGGGTATATGAATTCCATTATCTAGTTTTAATGAAGCTAACCTTCACTAAATAGGATACATTTTTAAAAAATTTTTCAGATAAAACAAATAAAATCAATGAAAACATTGAGGATCGTTAGAAGACAAGCTCAAACAGAAAATAGGATGCCAGAGTTGACAATTCTCCTATTCCTAGGAGATATTGGTGAGCCACATTACAAAGAAAAATCACCGGTGATCTAATCAAAATTGATAAGAACTGGCTCAATAAAATTAATTATTAAGAAGACTGTTTGAACTATGAATTTACTTCCCTAATATTCGTGTTTGGAGAAGGCAATGGCAACCCACTCCAGTACTCTTGCCTGGAAAATCCCATGGACAGAGGAGCCTGGTAGGCTGCAGGCCATGGGGTCGCTGAGGGTCAGACATGACTGAGCGACTTTACTTTCACTGTTCGCTTTCCTGCATTGGAGAAGGAAATGGCAACCCACTCGTTCTTGTATGGAGAATCCCAGGGACGGGGGAGCCTCGGGGGATATTGACTTAGCAGTAGCAATATTCATGTTAAATTTCTCCTAAAGGGAATATTACATCTTGAGATTGTTTTAGTGACATTATCATTAGCAAGATATTTAAAGCAGTTTCTTTTATCTGTAATTGATCTCTTTATAATTTAAATTTCTGTATATGTTTTGTAATAGACATAATTTATTAGCACTATAGTATACATGTAACATAAATAAATATGCATATATAGGAAGTGGAGGTAAAACATGTGTTATCTCATTCTGTGCTTGACAGAGCAGGATTTATAAAGGTGCAAAGCAACCTATTTGGTTATAACTACGAATGTTTTGCTGAATAAAGCACCATAACTTCAATATGAAGAGGGGATGTCTTGAGAATGCCAGCTCCTAGCGTAAGCATATTAGCTTTCTTGGAGCTAATCCCATGGAGCAGACACAATCTTAATGATTTTAGCCTCTGGGAAAAATGTCGCTTTTTCCCTATTGAGGGAGGAGAAAAAAGGTATTCAGCACCAGAGTCTAAACCACAGAAATACATTCTATGAGCTTCCTCTTGAGAGCTGCAAATTTGGATTTTATTCAGAGTAACTGAACTATCGTGGCCATTGACTTCCTCATTTCCTATTTTTCCCTTCCTAAATAACCCCCACTTAATTGGAATCCCAGTGTCTCACATTTCAGAGAACATTTTCAAAAAAGAAACATGGGTTTGGAGAGGAGTTCTAAGCTGGAGAGAAAGGCAACTATTGCAGTCAAGTTCAATATGCTCACATGCCACAGTTAAAGTTTTCAAAAGAATTCTTGGAAACCTTTGAGGCCTATTTTCAGAAAGAGAGAACTGGCAGGCCTTGAATGGAATAGACCCCATGCAGAAAAGGGTGGAGGAGATGTGTGGTGGGATACATCCTGACACCGTGACCCAAGGCACCCCACGGGGGCAGCACCAAAGCACTCACTCTGGAAAAAGAGCAACAGGATCTAGAAAGTTATAGAGAAAAAGGAGTGGAGGTATGGAGGTCTCAGCTCGGACTTTTCTATGTGTTTCTATTGTAATTTTGGTTTAAAAAGAAATAAGTCATTAAGTATACAATTCTAAACTAGGTTATAGTCCTTTTAATATGGTTCCATCTGATAGGACCATGTGACTTTCTCCATGGAGCCATCCAGTATAAAAACAGGTTCAAATACCTGGCTATGGCATGCGTTTATTTTATCCCCATGGCAAGAGACAATTTTTGGGCAAAGGCGATCACCTACAGACAAGAGAAGGATCACACAGCTGAACATGGTACTGGATGACTACTGTTTGACAATAATATTGTTTTAACTTTTACTTCAAAAGACATTAAGCCTGTTGTCTCACATAGTGTTAGTTAAATACTTGAATATTACACCTGACGGGGAGAAAGTAAAAAATACTATATTATTCTAAACTAGAGCTGGCTATTTCATTCAAGTTTTTAAGTCATACCCTTTACTTAAATAAAAACAATTTTGGGGTTACTTTACAATAAAATAATGTAATATGGCATGTAAATCAATGGAGAGCAGCAACAATGGCACATTAGCAAGAAGACTAGCTACATAAACCAGTAGATCTCAAGTCACACTCAGTGTGAATAAGCCCAATAAGCCCAAGGCCAATGGTAGGCCTTGTAGTGTTCTAAAATTTAATAAAATGCAGCTATATCTGACTAGAATAGAGGTGGGAGAGCATGCCAAAGATTGACTGGCAGGTTTTTTTGTTTTTGTTTTTGTTTTTTTAACTGTACCAGATCTTACTTGCGGCGCACTTGATCTTCTAACCTCATTGCAGCATCTGAACGTTTAGTTTTGGCATATGCAGTCTAGTTCCCTAACCAGAGATTGAAACTGGGCCCCCTGCTTTGGGAAGCACAGAGTCCTAGCCCCTGGACCATGAGGGAAGTCCCTCACTGTCAGTTTTTATCATCTCCAAAGCATCAAGGCCAGATACTGGTGGCAAGCCAGACTCTTGAACCCCCTCTATACTCAATCTGTTAACTGGGATGAAAATAGAAGTGAAAGGCGCTCAGTCGTGTCTGACTCTTTGCAACCCCATGGACTATACAGCCATGGTATTCTCCAGGCCAGAATACTGGAGTGTGTAGCCTATCCCTTCTCCAGGGGATCTTCCCAACCCAGGAATTGAATCAGAATCTCCTGCATAGTAGGCAGATTCTTTACCAACTGAGCTATGAGGGAAGTCTTTACTAAATTAGCGGCCTTTTTACCCTCTCTATGCTTCTTCAACTGGACCCTAGGATAACATCAGGCCATGACCAGATTAAAAAGTGAGTTGGTATATTGGTTTTAAGAAGGTCAAAAGTGAAATATTAAAAGCTGAATAGTATTATTTACATAAATTGAAAATGAAACCCATAACATTTGGTCCAATATTAAAGGAATAGGAGCAGTCCTTATATCACAGTGGTTTAAGGGGAAGCTGGGAAAAAGTGCCCAGGCTCTGTAAGAGATTGTGTACATGATTAATGTCGAGGCCACTGCCAACAGGAAAAAGAGGGACTCCCACAGTTGGAGAGTGTGATTGTATTTACAGTACATTGGCTTTGATTAATGTGTGCACTCAGAGAAGTAATGTGTAGAAGGCAAGAAAAAGACCTGTTTTCAAATGCTGGTGCTGAGTACAGATTTCCCATTATGTCCTAACAAAGTATCAATGAAAAATGACTTAACAGTCCTAGTTTTTGGTGGTGATACAGGGGTTGCTGCTGCTGCAGGGGTTACTTTCCCATGCATGACAACACATACAAATGGATTTCCTTGTCAGTTTTCACCACCCATGTGAGTCTGGAGAACCACCACTGAGAAATGTATCCCTTATTTCAGTTTCTTAACTGATTGCTTCCAAGAGGTTTCTTAAATGATTTCAATCTAATGTCCCAAAATGACCTCTTAACATAAGCAGCAGGTACAGTTTCTGAATATCTTATGAAAATATGTTTCAGAATTTTCAAGACTTGTAGGTCTGAAAGAAAAAATGAATATTTATAATAATCACCTGAGAAATGTTCCCTATCTCCCACAGACTAGGACTTCTCCACTTATTTCACTCCATGGTAGGCTTGACGTACTTTCAGGCAATGGATGTGTGTGTTTTCATGGACAGCCCCAAGAGGAGAGAGAGTACACTAAAATTACTGTGTCCTGAATGAGGAAGGAGCAGCACCAGGAAGAAAAATAGTCTAGGTAACTGGTTTTCCTAGATCTTTGAATTTCTTCAGGCCCCACCTTTTGAAATGAATTATAAGAAGAGGAATATAGAGCAAGCAAGCAATTAAGAACCAAGAACCTGAAAGTTTTCACTGGCAGTTGTAAAAAGAAAGAACTTGCAAGCTGGAGAAGCAACTGCCAGATCTCTTTCAATTTGTTGACACTGATTTGTCTAAGTCCAGGGAAATCCTCATTGGAGCCAAGTCTGACTACTTGGTCATGAATCTTGAGGACTGCAGCAGCCTGAATAATGGTTCTCTGGGGTGTCCCCCTTCTAATCCTCAGAACCGGCGTCTGTTACCTTCAGTGGCAATAGAGGCTTTGTCTATGTAATTACATTAGGGATACTGAGATGTGAAAATTATCCTGGATTATCTGGGTCAACCTGATGTAATCACAGAGGTCCTTACTAGAAAAAACAAGAAACCAGAAAAGGGAAGGTCATCAAAGCAATGACAGAAATAGCAACTGCGGTGATGTGCTCAGAAGATGTAGGGAGGAGCCACAGCTCAGGGCCACTAGAAGTTGAAAAAGGCAAAGGAATGGATTCTCCCCTTACAGCCTCCAGAAAGGTCCTGCCCTGCCAACCCCATAACTTTAGTGAAAGTTCTTTAGAACTTTTGACTTCTGCAACTGTACAACACCATTTGTGTTGTCTTAAATCACTGCTGCTGCTGATAAGTCACTTTAGTCATGCCTGACTCTGTGTGACCCTATGAACTGTAGCCCAACAGGCTCCTCTGTCCATGGGATTCTCCAGGAAAGAGCACTAGAGTGGGTTGCCATGCCCTCCTCCAGGGGATCTTCCCAACCGAGGGATCGAACCCAGGTCTTCTGCATTGCAGGCAGATTCTTTACCTCTGAGCTGTGTGGGAAGCCCACTGAGTTTGTGACAATTCATTCAGCAACAACAGGAAATGAATACAAAGACTCTGCTTGAAGAAAGATTAAGAGAATATTTGATAAAAGAGTGATGCCAGGTGTGGGTAAAGAGGGAGAAGTGAGAATCAGCAGCCATGAAACTACCAACTGTTGTTTCCTCTTTAGGCTGATACAAGAATGTCCTTGTCATCAGAAAAATGATGGATAGTAACAAAGTTTCTTAGATGTCTATGATCTTTAGGTGGAATATTAAATTTAATAAACCAAAAATTGGGCTGAGGTCACTAGAAAAAGCTAATACTTATATACCACAATTTTCAGCAGTGCTGTGGTTTTCAAATGGACATTAATGGCTCCACTGTAGGTTCTAGAAAACTTCTGATGGTCAATTATGGGCCCCCACCACTAGATTGCATCTCTCTCCAAACCGAAACTCAAAAGTCCAATTGAGAAGGGAAAAAAAAAAAAATCCAACAATTGCGACTTTCTTTTCCCCTCAATATATCTGCTTTTAGCCTCAAGTAGAGTGAAAAAAAAAGGGGGGGGGAGAGAAAGATAATGTTAGGTTACTGGTAAAAAATGAATTGAGAAGAAATTATTTATTTCATAATCCTTGGGAATGTTCAGATAGATAGATAATGATGCTTTAATAAGACCCCATTCAGAATAACAGCTGAGAATCTCTATCCTTGTATATTTTTTTGCAGCTTATGAATCATTCCCTCAATTCAGAACCATCCATTGAATTCCATGCTTCAAGATACATGCTAACAGAAAACTTATGATGATGTTTCCACCTCCATGATTTATTTTTAATTGGCTCTGAATTCCTTGCTTTTAGATTTAGACCAACTGATATTCATATATTAACTTGGAGAAAATTTAAGGGACTTTGAACTTCTAAACTTTTGTTTCTTGATTAGAAGACAGAACGGATTCTAGGAGCAGAATGAGTATGTAAGGCTGCATAAATTAGTATATGCACAATTATGGGAGTATTCATGATAGGAAAGGCAACTCTTAAATTTGTGCAGCGAACATTCTGCACAATATTATGCAGCAGTGCT
Source organism: Capra hircus (assembly GCF_001704415.2). Lineage (NCBI taxonomy): Eukaryota > Metazoa > Chordata > Mammalia > Artiodactyla > Bovidae > Capra > Capra hircus. The sequence goes on from NC_030835.1 coordinate 23,182,994, forward strand.
GGATGCGGAAAACTGACTAACTTAACAGTGTTTGGAACATAGTAAGCACATAAAAGTTTGGTTATATATGCTTTCAGTAAAAAAATTACATAAGAAAATAGTAAAATCTTCACAGGAAGAACTGAAGAAGGTTGTCGACCTGAATTACTGAACACAAAAATAAAAATATCTTTCCAGGTGACCTCTTCTTTGCTACAAATAAATAAATTATATCTCTATAGAATTGTAATTAAAGAATTCTAATTCTTCTTCTACATCCACCTAGATGTTTAGTGGTTTTGGTCCTTTAAGGGTATGCCATGAAGTCTCCTCTGACTTGTAAGTCTGTCTAGGATTTGAAACAACACTGCCTGGTGGAGAGTAAATTAGAAAAATAAAAGCTCAGAATAGATAAAAGATTTATGTCTCAAGTTTTTTTAAAATTAATTTTTGCATATGAGGAAGGGCATTCCTACTTCAAACACACACACAGAGTCTGTATATACACAAACAGCAACAACTGCAGTAGCAACAATAATATTAAAATAGTACTAATAACTTTAGAAGTATTCTCCCTAGGCCAATGCCCAAAATGATCTCTAAAATGAGCCTTATTTTTGTTTCATTAATAAATACAATATTGAATACAAAAAGCTATTATCACCTTGGACTGCAAGGAAATCCAACCAGTCCATTCTAAAGGAGATCAGTCCTGGGATTTCTTTGGAAGGAAAGATACTAAAGCTGAAACTCCAGTACTTTGGCCACCTCATGGGAAGAGTTGACTCACTGGAAAAGACTCTGATGCTGGGAGGGATTGCGGGCAGGAGGAGAAGGGGACGACAGAGGAGGAGATGGCTGGATGGCATCACTGACTCGATGGACGTGAGTCTGAGTGAACTCCGGGAGATGGTGATGGACAGGGAGGCCTGGCGTGCTGCGATTCATGGGGTCGCAAAGAGTCAGACACGACTGAGTGACTGAACTGAACTGAACTATTATCACCATGCATAAAGTTAAACTTATGTAATTTTTCTTGTTAATAATATACCATCTACACTGTGACATTTGCAAAACAAAAAATAGCTTTGGTCCTCTGCCCAGGCAAAGTATATCTCTTACAATTTCAGCTGTATTGGTGAAGACGCTTGGGATTTTCCCAATTTTTTTTCCCCACCTACTTGGTGACATCCAAAATTACCTTCACAGGGAGCATGGACTTCTGTTGTAAAAGTGACAAAAGAAGATTGCAGATTTTAGCACCCCTGGGACTATATATAGAGGAAATGCTGTGAGTTCATAAAACCCTGTTTTCTTTTTTTCCTGTGTCCAAATAGAACGCTTTTTCCAGCTTTATCTGCAGTTATCTATGTGTCTAGATTATAGAATACAGGTAGTAGTGATATGTTCTAATTTTTATCCTTATATCTAAGATTTCCCATGAAACTCTCACTCATTTTCCATGTCATATGTCTGGTTCCAATGAATTCTTCTGAGGGCTATGCAGCCTTAGATGTTAGGTTATCTTTATTATGAGAAGGAGTCTGAGTTCTTAAATGACTACGTGGAACATGAACCATCACCCCACAATCTACCTTGACTGTGATATGCTAGAGGAATAACCTTTATTGTGTTAAGCCTTTAAGATACTTTTATGTTGTTCTGATAGAAGCCAGGCTTTTCTGAATAATATGGAATGAGAGGAGCAAAAATGAAAAAAATATATATATACATATGCAATGTTCAGACAGTATTTTCCTTCTTTCATGGGGCAACACCTTTTTCAGACTTAAATCTCAAAGATTCCTCAGGATACTAATTACTCAGGATAATTGCTGCCTGATAATTCACTAGCTTATTTTCAAGGACTTTTACAGGGTCCTCAAAACTTGAGGATGACACTTTACAAGGGAAAGTAACATCCAGAGGGAGAGAGTTGACTAATTAAAGTTTCATATTTGAATAGTAGAGGAACAGTATGTCCTTGTTTGAGTCTGGTACCTCTCTTTATCTCATCATTTTCAGCTGCTTCCATGATAATTACTTTTTTCTTTTGTATCTGAAGTCAGAGCTACAAGTAAGAGAATTCTGCCAGTACCCTTGTAGAGCTAAATCATTAATCTTGGGACATTTATAGCACCAAAAGATCTATCATTAAATGTAATTCAACTCTCTATATGGAGTTTAAGGACGATCTTGAACAACAATAACAAGTATACACAGACAAAACTTACAGGTTTATATTTGTATTGTTTTTCTATTAGTGAAATATTATGGACAAGGCTATACAGAGTTACACTGTCAGCAAGAAACTCAAGTCAGTTTGTATTGTGTGTCAATTGCTATAATTCTGAAAATAAAAAGGGTACGTTTTAATAAAATATCCTTTGTAAAGGCATTAGAAAAATAAAAAGTAAAATTGGCTTAGCACTTAATGAGTGCCCAATATTGTGTAAAATACATAATTTTATGCATCCTGACTGTGTGGCAAGTAACACCATCATTACTTTAACAAAGAGACAATAAGCTCAGACCAACAAAGTATGTACCTAAAGCTTCATATCTAATAAGCATTAGGATGAAGACAAAATGTATTTCTCAAATCTATATTAATTTCACTCTACTTTATTGCAGCACTAAATTTCAGTGTTAGAATGAAATAACCATGTCTAAACTAAGTCTAAATAACTATGTCTAAAACTGAGATTCTCAGGTAGGAAAATGATTTATAATATAGCAATCTATTTGTTATAAATAAAATCAGCATTCAGTCTCTTGTCTAGTACGGCATTTATAATAATTGAGGTTTGAATTTAGTGATTAGAATCCAGGGAGAAAGAGAGAGGGTACTAAGATCAGTAATAAAAGTTGTAATATCTCAAGGAAGAAATATCAAGACTGTAGGCTACTGGTGCTATTTCAACAATTTGATAAAACTCAAAAAGCCTATGTTATGTAGTTCATTTTTATTTAATTGGGACTGGGACACAGATTTGGTTTGTGTTCCTTGAGGTTGCTGTGTAGGAGTAAATCACTGTTGGGGAGCCACCTTGCCGCTTGCTCTCTGTTTCGATCTTGGTAACTTGTATCAATGTCTAAGGAGACCTTTTAAAATATTTTAGTGTCATCTTAGTATATTTCACTGGAAATAGGGTAGACTGGTCATTACAAAAGATGCTATGGCCAGAATGCATGAGTTCAGATCCTGTCTCCAATACCTATTAGCTGTGAAACTTGATAAAATATATATTTAATGTCTCCATCGCTCAAATGTCTCATCTGTAAGATAAGGATAAGGATAATTCTAAACTTATAGAATTATTATAAAAATTAGTCTTCAGAATGGGAGAAAATAATAGCAAATGAAGCAACTGACAAACAACTAATCTCAAAAATATACAAGCAACTTATGCAGCTCAATTCCAGAAAAATAAATGACCCAATTAAAAAATGGGCCAAAGAACTAAATACACATTTCTCCAAAGAAGACATACAGATGGCTAACAAACACATGAAAAGATGCTCAACATCACTCATTATCAGAGAAATGCAAATCAAAACCACAATGAGGTATCATTTCAGGCCAGTCAGAATGGCTGCGATCCAAAAGTCTACAAGCAATAAATGCTGGAGAGGGTGTGGAGAAAAGGGAACCCTCTTACACTGTTGGTGGGAATGCAAACTAGCACAGCCACTATGGAGAACAGTGTGGAGATTCCTTAAAAAACTGGAAATAGAACTGCCTTATGACCCAGCAAGCCCACTGCTGGGCATACACACTGAGGAAACCAGAATTGAAAGAGACATGTGTACCCCAATGTTCATCGCAGCACTGTTTATAATAGCCAGGACATGGAAGCAACCTAGATGTCCATCAGCAGATGAATGGATAAGAAAGCAGTGGTACATATACACAATGGAGTATTACTCAGCCATTAAAAAGAATACATTTGAATCAGTTCTAATGAGGTGGATGAAACTGGAGCCGATTATACAGAGTGAACTAAGCCAGAAAAACACCAATACAGTATACTAACACATATATATGAAATTTAGAAAGATAGTAACGATAACCCTGTATGAGAGACAGCAAAGGAAACACAGATGTATAGAAGTGGGCGAGGGTGGGATGATTTGGGAGAATGGCATTGAAAAACGTATAATATCATAAATGAAAGAAATCACCAGTCCAGGTTTGATGCATGATACTGGATGCTTGGGGCTGGTGCACTGAGACGACCCAGAGGGATGGTACGGGGAGGGAGGTGGGAGAGGGCTTCAGGATGGGGAACACGTGTATACCTGTGGTGGATTCATGTTGATGTATGGCAAAACCAATACAATATTGTAAAGTAATTAACCTCCAATTAAAATAAATAAACTTATATTTAAAAAAATTAGTCTTTGTATGGGATAGTACTTGTGTGTATATTCCGTTGACCCTTTGGACTGCAGCCTGCCCGACTCCTCTGTCCATTAGATTTTCCTGGCAAGAATACTGGATTGCCATTTCCCCCTTGAGGGGTTATTCTCAACCCAGGGATCAAACCATCTCCTGCATCTCCAGTGGATTCTTTACTGCTGAGCCATGGGCTTCCCTTGGGATAGTATCTTCAGCTGAGTTCAGTTCAGTCCCTCAGTCATGTCCGACTCTGTGCGACCCCATGGATTGCAGCATGCCAGGCTTTGCAGTCCATCGCCAACCGCTGGAGCTTGTTCAAACTCATGTGCATTGAGTCGGTGATACCATCAAACCATCTTATCCTCTGTTGTCCCCTTCTCCTCCTGTCTTCAATCTTTCCCAGCATCAGGGTCTTTTCCAGTGAGTCCAGATGCCATGATCATAGTTTTGTGAATGTTGAGTTTTAAGCCAGCTTTTTCACTCTCCTCTGATAGTACCTAGTACATAAAAAATACTAAATGTATTAACTACTATTATGGATCATAATATATAGTATATCATCATATATCATTGTTTCCATCTCTTAAGTTAACCACAATGTCATGAGTTTTATTTTATATAAAGATAGAGGAAAAAAGAATTAAAGGTGAAGTTGTCAGCCTTCATAGAGGAAATGATACTATGTTACCAAAAATGTGTTATTGCTATTCACTCTCTAAGTGGTGTCTGACTATCTGTCACCCCATGGACTACACAATGCCAGGCTCCTCTGACTTCCAGATATTGCTCAAACTCAAGTCTATTGAGTCAGTGATGTCATCTAACCATCTCATCCTCTGTCACCACCTTCTCCTACTGCTCTCAACCTTTCCCAGCATCAAAATCTTTTCCAGTGAGTCGGCTCTTCACATCAGGTGGCCAAAGTATTGGAGCTTCAGAGATTTAGGGACTACAAAGTGCAAAAGAGATAATTAACCCTTTTGTTTTATTTTTAATCAGTAGCAGAAAATGCAAGTCATTTCAAAGACATTCTGTCCCTAAAAAAGATAAAATAAGTCCTCAAAATTTCTATGATATGGTTCTGTAATTAAACCAGATTTCTAGTTAATTGAACTGTTACTGATAAGCTATATCATCTTCTTGCTTCTCATACTAATCAAGATAAAGAAAAGGAGAGGAGGATAGATGTCAAAACTTAAGTGAGGACAAGGAGAGGAGTGAGACTCAAGGTTGGGGCCAAATCTAAAATGCCTGAGAGGTTTGTGTTGCACCAATAAATCAAGTTTCAAAAGATATCCCTTTCACTTGCATTAATAAAATTGTCAGTGGCCTCAACATCACTGGATTATTGCAGACTTTCTCATTATACCTTCTAACATATAATTTAATGATTAACTGGCAAACTGTCTACTCCAGAGCTTGATCTGCCCTCCTTTTTGAAGAGATAGATATTTATTGTGACCACTATTTATGAAAGATTTCTGGCCTCTGGTTTCCTTAAAATATCTCCGAAGCCTACCCACTCCTCCTCTGGGTATCTTTCCTTGTACGATCCAAGCTCAATGATTTAAGACATAATTTGCTGACAGGAGATCCTGAGAACCCATTATGAAAATGAAGGCAGAAAACAACCTTTGAATGTATTTTCTAATTTAAAAAGCCTTCATTACATAGCACATTTCAGGCTGAGAATGTTAAAAATTTATCATAGTTTCAGTAATTGCCGCTTCCTTTGGAACTTGGCATAATGTGGAATCATTTGTAAAATGTATATTTTGTTTGGCAATCAGTAGGAAGCTTGCCAGGCAATACATTTAATTAGGAGCATGAGGAAGAGAATAATTGTAGTCTGTCATAATATATTATTGTTACTTTAAAGTTCTACATGTGTTTAAGATAGTGGTCTCATAACAAGGTGTGTATTTAAAGTTTGAGGTAATTTCCTTTTCATCAGCCTAGGGTTTTATATGGGGAAATTTATTATTTAGAGGGGAAGGGTACATTAGCTACATCCCTTAAGATGCTTTGTCCATTGCTTAAGCTAAGTGAACATTAGCCGCTCTTCTTAGAAACAACCTTTGTCCATTGTTTAAGACCTTGAAAATTGATGCACTGCCTTTCGGGAACTTAGACAGCTTTATGTAAGTTTAACTTTCTCTGGAGATGCATAGGGATAATGAAATGCAGTGCCTTTCTTGAACATAACCGTGTACATAACATCTAATCCTGACTGATGTATAAAGTGAATTTGATAAGAGCAATGCAAAAAAATTATAATAATGAATGGTGATTTTTTTTAGAAAAAATTCAAAGCAGCCTCTATTGGCAGATTCAAAGAGGAGAAATATGATGATAACCATGTACTGAGGCCAGGTTTTCATCATCTTAACCATGGTGTTCCATTTTTACAGGAAAACTTGCTTATAATGAATTTGAGAGGCAGTATGAAAAATAGTACAGTGGAAAGGGTCTTTTGGAAATACCAGTTACAATTGATTTGATGTTCAGGTTTTCTGGTGTACTATACTCTGATCATTTTCCTTTGCATGAATCCCCCTATCTTGTATTAGTAAAGAATGGTCTCTTAAGTGAACAGGGATTTTTCTCTAACAACACATCTTATTAGGTTTAGCATCAGGGCATCTACCCTCAAGATAGGTCCAAGATGTAAATAAAATATTGGACAAATAGTTTTTACTCTGCTTCTTTTCAACTCCATTGTATTCTGGCCTCTCAGAATCTTCCTTTCCTCACCCTGACCAGCTTATTCCTCCCTCCCATCTTCTTCACTCTTCGTGTCCCTGGGAAAGCATCAAAACAATTGCATTAGTGAGTGATTTCTTCAGGGTCCTATTCTTTGCTAGGAACAAGGAGCATAAACCGCATAATTGGAAATGCCAGTATGTTGGCATTCAGTAGATGATTAGAAATTGGAAATAATAGGAATAGTTTTAGGTGGATGGAACAGTGATATTCATTCAGGTCAGTGATTCATTTATTTTTGAGGGATGAAAAGACAGAAAGATATCTCCTTATTCCATTCCAACTATTTAAGAAGTGCACTTCTTCTTAACTATGTTGCACATCCCTAAATAAACCCAAATTTCATTGCATGGCATTAGAAAACAAAACTATCTTAAAATAACAATGACAAAAATAAAAACTCATTAAAATGCTTGCTTCATTTAAAGCTATTTTTTGAGCACTTTGTAAAAATTAACTTGTGTGGTCCCTAGAATTACTCCATGTGGTGGGTGCTCCTATTATGTATCACCAAGGAAACTAAGATAAGAAGTGGATATTTATCTTGCTTGACTCACAAATAGTAAGAAGCAGCCTGTTGTGGGGAAACAGTACAAGGTAATGTGACTCCACTTTGCTGACGAAGGTCCATATAGTCAGAGCTATGGTTTTTCCAGTAATCATATACAGATGTAAGAACTGGACCAAATGAAGGCCAATCACCAAAGAAGTGATGCTTTCGAATTGTGATGCTGGAGAAGACTCCTGAGAGTCCCTTGGACAGCAAGGAGATCAAACCAGTCAGTTGTAAATCAACCCTGAATTTTCATTGGAAGAACTGATTCTGAACCTCCAATACTTTGGCCACTTGATGCAAAGAGCTGACTCACTGGAAAAGACTCTGATGCTGAGAAAGATTGAAGGCAAAAGAAGAGTGTGCCAGAGAATGAGATGGTTAAATAGTATCAGTGACTCAATAAACATGAATTTGAGCAAACTCTTGGAGACAGTGAAGCACAGATAAGCCTGGTGTGGTGTAGTTCATGGGTCACAAAGAGTTGAGCACAATTTAATGACTGAACAACAACAGCAACTATGATTTTACTTTGAACTAATTGTGGAGGAGAGTAAATTTGATAAAGAGCACTTAACCTAAAGACCATTAAAAAAGGATTAAAAAGAGGAGCATTAAAAGCATACCTGCTAATCAAAATGTACTGTTAAACATATAAATTGTTCAAAATCTCATGTTTACTCCTAGAATGAGGAAAATATCTTTGTCTTATGAGATTTGCATCCACCAAAAGTATCTTTAGGCTGAGGTTTATTGTAAGAAGTTCATGGGACTAAAGATCAAATGGAGTCCATCTTCTTGGAAGAATATCCTGAGTCTTAACACAATAGGTCTTCATTAAACAAAAAAATCATACTGGAATCTAATCATGGCCTGTTTAAAACTGAAATATGGAAAGCCATTGGGTTATACTTCGAGGTGCAAATCTGGGTGTGTATTTGTGTCTTAGCATGAACCACAGCAACAAACATGGATTCTTTTACTTTAAGGGGCAAAGGACCACTGAAGCATACAACTGATGTGATCTACGCAGCTAAAATGATATCAGAATCAGGATCAAGGATGGATGCCCTTGCTCGGCAGATTGCCAACCAGGTGAGTTCTCTGTAAATGAACGTAATGAAAGTCCATGCTAATTGCTGTCTGTCATTTGATTTTGATTAGAACAAATTTGAATTTTTACTCTGTTAGACTGGTTTTTCCTAAACTATTATTGAATTGTTTTTGCATAATTAACACACAACTACTGAAAAATTTATTGAGATAATTTATTGAGGCTCTATTATTATTATTATTATCATTATCATCATCATTATTATCATTTATGGCTTGATTAGTCAAACATTTTTTGAGCTTTAAATATATTCAAATTATTCTAAATTATCACCTTCTGAGTTTCAAATATACTCAAATTATTTTAGTTGGCTGTAATAGCCAATGTTAGTATTTTTTTCCTTAATACCTTAGATTTCTTATTTTTACTCTTTAAAAATCAGTACTTTTCAAAATTATCTTGGCTTTTCTGTGTTAGCAATAAGCTCTGATATTCTACATAAAACTACAAAGCAAATTGTAATTAGTAAAATAATGAAGTGAATATATAAAATGTAGGAAGTGTATAATCCTTACAGGTGCTCCCAATACTTTGTTTTCTTTAGATTTCTCATGTCTCTATTCCAGTTTTCTAAGATGCAGCTACATCATTAGAGTACCTTTTGCTTAGGTACCTTTTGCTTAACTTTAATTGAAAAATCTGTCAGTTTCTTTAGTTAATGTATTTAGATACTCAGTATTTCAGACTGAGATATAATATTCTTCATTAGGTTTTATATTATTCAACCCTATACTACATGTTTAAGGGCTTCCCTGGTAATTCAGGTGGTAAAGAATCCTCCTGCAATGCAGAAGACCCTGGTTCAATTTCTGGTTCAATTCCTGGGTCAGGAAGATCCCCTGGAGAAGGGATGGGCTACCCACTCCAGTGTTTTTGGCTTCCCTGGTGGCTCAGATGGTAAAGAATGCACCTGCAGTGTGGGAGACCTGGGTTTGATCCCTGGGTTGGGATGATCTCCAGAGGAGGGCATGGCAAACCACTCCAGTATTCTTGCTTGGAGAATCCCCATGGATAGAAAAGCCTGGTGGGCTACAGTCCATAGGGTCAAAAAGAGTCAGACACAACTGAGGGACTAAGCACAGCACAATACATATTTATTCCCCTTTGATGAAAAAAGCACTTCTTTTTAAATCTGAAACTATTTCATATTTTTCTTGCATATAAACTGTAAGAGAAACTTTATCAGGCTGCTTCTTATTATTTAGTCTTTTTATCCTCCTTTTCTTGGAACTTGAATGTTCTCTTCTTAGATATTATATTTTGGGATATAAAGGAGGAAAAATAAAGAAAAATAATAACAGACAAGTATTTTAAAGCATTTGTGAAGATATATTTTCATATATGTAGTATATATATTTTTCAGTATCTTGCTACTTTAAACATCGTGAGCATTTTATTAACCCTTTTAATATTCAGCCTTTACAGTTAAAAACAAACTCTACTGTAACATAATTCATGATCTACTATGAATAAATGACTGAAGCCCAGATCTGCCCATGGTTTCTATATTTTAGAATCATTGCATTCACTTTTATGAGATAAAGTATTAATAGTAGCAGAATAAATGAAACCATAATATATTAAACAGATTTATTTGTTCTCATAACTTTTTAAATGCTTAATGATTTTTACCTGTGTGCTTCTGTTTATTTTAGAACACACAATTTTCAAAGTTCAAATAATTGTGTCACTTTGAAGTTCTTTTTTTCTTAAGCAGTCTTTTTAATTGGATTAGGTCACTTGTAGATACTACTGTATTACATTATGTAGCTGTATAAAATTATAGCTCTATTAAATTATGCTATTGTTTTTTAGCATTATTCAAATTGCATGGAAGAAAGCAAAAGTATTGTCTCACTTCCATATAAATTTGACATTTTAAAAGAAGCTTAAAGAAGGAGTCACTGACTAAGAAGAATTATAGATGACTCTCTCTGGCCTTTTCCATTTCATATAATAAAGTAGTTTCATATGATACAATTTTGTTCAAAATAAATAGGGTTGTGAAGAAACAGAATTGAAAGAAAGGAAACTGACTCATTATAGTGATTATCCGGGAAGATTATGATTATGCTTTAGATATTGTATGACAGAATAACAAAATTTTAGACAAAAACAATTATTGAAATTGTTTGTGGAATAAAAGTTAATAATATACATCAGCAAGGCAATTTTTACATTGTCAAAGGTATTAGGAAAAAAATCTTCCAGAACATAATGTGTGTGCTTAGTTGCTCAGTTGTGCCTGACTCTTTGTGACTCCATGGACTACAGCACACCAGGATCCTCTATCCATGGAATTCCCCAGGCAAGGGTACTGAAATGGGTTGCCATTCCCTTCTCCAGGGGATCTCCCCAACCCAGGAACTGAACCTGGGTCTCCTGCACTGCACGCAGATTCTTTACCAATTGAGCCACCAGGAAAGCCAGAACATTGCTTGCTTTTAATTTTGAACAATCTAATAGCTCAAAAAATTTTAAAAATTTTATGATACTTTACAGTCTGCATTTTGCTAGAGTGTCAGAAGGTCAAACATTCATCAATTTCCAATTCCATCCAACATGGACTTGTGACATATATATATATATATATATATATATATATATATATATGTCAAAGCTAGTGGAGGTACAGTATATAGTTGGGCCAATTTCATTTCATTCTATTGTTTTAAAGTTCATATGTAGAATAGAATGAAATCAGTTTTATGGAGGCCTATATTCGGCCTTCCTGGATTTTTTTTTAAACCTTTCTTCTCTGCCTTATTCCCTTAAATATAAGTTTATTGTGTTTATTGTTGTTGTTCAAGCACTAAGTCATCTAAGACTCTACAATCACATGAACTGTAGCATGCCAGACTTCCTTGTCCTTCACCATCTCCCAGATATTGTTCAAACTCATGTCCGTTGAGTCAATGATGCCATCCAATCATTTCATCTTCTGTCACCCCCTTCTCCTCCTGCCCTCAATCTTTTCTAGCATCAGAGACTTTTAAAATGAGGTGCCCCCTCACATTAGGAGTCCAAAGTATCGGAACTTCAGCTTCAGCACCAGTCCTTCCAATTAATATTCAGGGTTGATTTCCTTTAGGATTGACTGGAGTGATCTCCTTACTAACCAAGGGATTCTCAGGAATCTTCTCCAACACCACAGTATGAAAGCATCAGTTCTTCAGTTCTCCTTTATTGTCCAACTCTCACATCCATTCATGACTACTGGAAAAACCACAGCTCTGACTAGATGGACCTTTGTTGGCAAGTAATGTCTCTGCTTTTCAATATGCTGTCTAGGTTTGCCATAGCTTTTCTTCCAAGGAGCAAGCGTCTTTTGATTTCATGGCTGCAGTCACCATCTGCAGTGATTTTGGAGCCCAAGAAAATAAAGTCTGACACTGCTTCCATTGTTTCCCCATCTATTTCCCATGAAGTGATGGGACAGGATGCCATGATTTTTGTTTTCTGAATGTTGAGCTTTAAGCCAACTTTTTCATCAAGAGGCTCTTCAGTTCTTTTTTGCTTTCTGTCATAGGGGTGGTATCATCTGCATATCTGATGTTATTGATATTTCTCCCAGCAATCTTGATTCCAGCTTGTGCTTTTTCCAGTCTGGCATTTTGTATGATGTACTGTGCTTGTAAGTTAAGTAAGCATGTGACAATATACAGCCTTGACATACTCCTTTCCCAATTGTGAACCAGTTCATTTTTCCATGTCCAGTTCTAACTGTTGCTTCTTGACCTGCACACGGATTTCTCAGGAGACAGGTCAGGTGGTCTGGTATTCCCATTTATTTAAGAATTTTGTTGTGATCCACATAGTCAAAGGATTTAACATAGTCAATGAAGCAGAAGTGGATGTTTTTCTGGAATTCCCCTGCTTTATCTGTGATCCAGTAAATGTTGGCAATTTGATCTCTGATTCCTCTGTCTTTTCTGAATCCATCATGTACGTCTGAAAGTTCTCCATTCATGGACTGCTGAAGCCTAGCTTGATTTTGAGCATGTTGAGGAGGATTTTGAGCATTAGCTTTCTTGTGTGTGAAATGAGCACAATTGTAATGTAGTTTGAACATTCTTTGGCTTTGACCTTCTTTGGGATTAGAATGATAATTGACTTTTCCAGTCATGACCACTACCAAGCTTTCCAAATTTGCAGACATGCTGAGTGCAGTGCTTTAACAGTGTCATCTTTTAGGATTTTAAATAGCTCAGCTGGATTGCCATTACCTCCACTAGATTTGTTCATAGTAATGCTTCCTTAGATCCACTAAACTTCACACTGCAGGATGCCTGGCTCTAGGTGAATGATCACACCATCATGATTATCTGGGTCATTAAGACCTTTTTTGTATAGTTCTTCTGTGTATACTTGCCACCTCTTCTTAATCTCTTCTGCTTCTGTTAGTTCTTTGCTGTTTCTGATCTTTTTCGTACCCATCTTTGCATGAAATGTTCCCTTGGTATCTCTAATGTCCTTGAAGAGATCACTAGTCTTTCCCATTCTATTGTTTTCCTCTATTTCTTTGCATTGTTTACTTAAGAAGGCTTTTTTTCTCTCCTTGCAATTCTTTGAAACTCTGCATTCAGATGAGTATATTTTTCCCTTTCTCCTTTGCCTTTCACTTCTCTTATTTTCTCAGCTATTTGTAAAGCCTCCTCAGAAAACCACTTTGCCTTCTTTCATTTCTTTTACTTGGGAATGGTTTTGGCCACTCCTATATAGCATTACAAACCTCCATCCATAGTTTTCAGGTACTCTACCACATCAAATCCTTTGAATCTATTTGTCACCTCCACTGTATAATCATAAGGTATTCGATCTAAGTCATAATCTGAATGGCTTAGTAGTTTTCTCTACTTTCTTCAGTTTAAGCCTGAATTTTGCAATAAGGAGCTCATGATCTGAGCCATAGTCAGCTCATATCTATTTTGCTGACTGTACAGAGCTTCTCCATCTTTGGCAGCAAATATTTTAATCAGTCTATTTTAATATTGGCCATCTGGTGATGTCCATGTGTAGAGCATCTCTTATGTTATTGGAGGAGGTAGTTTCCTGTAACCAGTATGTTTTCTTGACAAAACTGTTAGCCTTTGCCCTTTCATTTTGTACTTCAAGTCCAAACTTGCCTGTTCTTCCAGGTATCCCTTGACTTCCTATTTTTTGCATTCCAAGGACATCTTTTTTGGTATTGGTTCTAGAAGGTCTTATAGAACTTCATAACATTATTTGACTTCAGCTTCTTAGGCACTAGAGGTTGAGGATTACTCTGATGTTGAATGGTTTGCCCTGGAATTGAATCGAGATCATTCTGTCATTTTTGAGATTGCACCTAAGAACTGCATTTCAGACTCTTTTTTGACTATGAGGGATACTCCATTTCTTCTGAGGGATTCTTGCCCACAGTAGTAGATATAATGAATGATATAATGATAGTCTGAGTTAAATTATTAACTCAAATTATTAACTCTCTCATTCACTGATTCCTAAGCTATTGATGTTCACTGTTGTCATCTTCTTAACCATGTCTAATTTACCATGATTCATGGACCTAACATTCCAAGTTCTATGCAATATTCTTCTTTACCACATCAGACTCTACTTTCACCACCAGACACATCCACAACTGAGCATAGTTTCTACTTTGGGCCAGCCACTTCATTCTTTCTGGAGCTGTTTCTCAAGTCTTCCCCAGTAACGTAATGGACACCTTCCATCCTGCAGGGCTCATCTTCCAGTGTCATATCTTTCTGCCTTTTCATACTGTTCATTGGGTTTTCAAGACAAGAATTACTGAAGTGGTTTTCCATTCCCATCTCCAGTGGACCACATTTTGTCAGAATTCTCCACCATAACCTGTCCATCTTGGATGACCCTGCACGGCAAGGCTCATAGCTTCGTTGAGTTACACAAGGCTATGATCCAAGTGATCATTTTGGTTAGCTTTCTGTAATTGTGATTTTTGTTCTGGAGGTGGTGGGATTGTAGTTCTCACTTCCTCTGTCTACCCTCAGATGGATGAGGATAAGAGGCTTGTTTAATCTTCTTGATGGGAGGGACTGACTTGCTCTGGTGGGTAGGGCCATGCTAAATACATCTTTAATCCATTTATCTGCTGATGGGTGGGTCAGTGTTTCCTCCCTGTTAGTTGTTTGATTGGAGGTGACCCAGTCCTGAAGTCTACAGGCTCTCTGGTAAGACTATTGGCAACCTCCAAGAGGACTTACTGGCAACCTCCAAGAGGACAGGGAGGCCTGGCATGCTGCAATTCATGGGGTCGCAAAGAGTTGGACACGACTGAGTGACTGAACTGAACTGAACTGAAGAGGACTTATTCCAACAGGCTCCTCCCAGGACTGCTGCTGCCATTGCCCCTGTCCCCATGACAGGCAACTGCCAACCCACACCTCCACAGAAGACAGGAGACCCTCAAACACTCACAGGCAGGTCTGACTCAGTCTCCTTTGGTGTCACTGTTCCTTTAGCCTGGTTTCAGGTGCACATAAGGTTTTGTTCGTGCCCTCCAACAGTCTCTGTTTCCCCCCTTTCTGTGGAAGTTCTGCATCAAATCCTGCTTGCCTTCAAAGTTAGATTTCCTGGTGATAGTCCCTGTGCTGAATCCCCAGGTTGAGAAGTCTGATATGGGGCCTAGTACCTTCACATCAGTGTGAGAACTTCCCTGGTATTATTGTTATCCAGTTTGTCATTGGCTCACCCCACAATACCCCCATACTAGTTATTGTGTATTACCATGCGCAACTTACTACTTTGGTATTGCCATTAGGTAACTAGGAAGAGATGAATGAAAAATCTGTTTTAGCATATAGAAGCTTCATATAAACTTACTTGTCCCAATCACCCAACTTTTCTTGGGTTTTATCAGTTCAGTTCAGTTCAGTCATTCAGTCATATCCAACTCTTTGTGATCCCATGGACTGCAGCATGCCAGGCCTCCTTAATGGTGTTGAGATGCTATGGTAGATTGCATATGCCATCTAAGACGATGTTGTTTAAGTCTTACAGAACTTAAAACCCTATCTCCATTAGCCAGATTCTTTCTGAGGGTCAGAATGATGTTCAGTTCAGATCAATTCAGTTGCTTAGTCGTGTCTGACTCTTTGCGACCCCATGAACTGCAGCATGCTAGGCCTCCCTGTCTATCACCAACTCCCTGAGTTCACTCAAACTCACGTCCATCAAGTAAGTGATGCCATTCAGCCATCTCATCCTCTGTCATCCCCTTCTCCTCCTGCCCCCAATCCCTCCCAGCATCAGAGTCTTTTCCAATGAGTCAACTCTTCGCATGAGGTGGCCAAAGTACTGGAGTTTCAGCTTTAGCATCATTCCTTCCAAAGAAATCCCAAGGCTGATCTCCTTCAGAATGGACTGGTTGGATCTCCTTGCAGTCCAAGGGACTCTCAAGAGTCTTCTCCAACACCACAGTTCGAAAGCATCAATTCTTCGGCGCTCAGCTTTCTTCACAGTCCAACTCTCACATCCATACATGACCACTGGAAAAACCATAGCCTTGACTAGATGGACTCTTGTTGGCAAAGTAATGTCTCTGCTTTTCAATATGCTATCTAGGTTGGTCATCACTTTCCTTTCAAGGAGTAAGCATCTTTTAATTTCATGGCTGCAGTCAGCATCTGTAGTGATTTTGGAGCCCCCCCAAAAATAAAGTCTGACACTGTTTCCACTGTTTCCCCATCTATTTCCCATGAAGTGATGGGACCAAATGCCATGATCTTCATTTTCTGAATGTTGAGCTTTAAGTTACTTATCACAATTATTAAACATTTTCCTCATGAATAAAGAGGATGGCAAATTGAAGAAGTAGCCTTCTTAGAAATCTAGGATTCCAAACTATTGGTACATATCTTTTTCTATTCTTTGACTCTTCACTGTAATTCATCATGTTAGCAGATATTCTAAACTAGATGAACTGGGTAATGCCTCACAAGGTAGGAATAATACATTGAAAGATTTAAGTTACAAAAGCAACCTATCACAAACAGAAAAGTGATGAATACGAAACACACTAAAAATGAACATCTGCTAAATTGTCTTGCACAGGAAGAGGACAAAATTGGACTTCATAACTCCTGAATATTGTGTCTGAAACCTAATACTCCTTCAATGTAAATTTTCCAATGCAAAGATATACAGATTATTGACTGGGTACTCCCACCTAATCATAACTAGACACAATTAAAATGAAATTTCAGTGTTAAATAAATTGAAAACCAATGCTAATTTGAGATAGTGACATTTAAAAAACAACAAAATGAAAAATTACAAGGCAAATTATACCTGATACACTCACCTATGAACAAAACAGTCTGCAAGTATAATTTATGTTAATATTTTGACAAAGTATTGTTGGTGACTAGCCTCATTTAAATTGTTTCCTACTGATATTCTGAGAGTTAAAATATGTAACAAAACTACACTAAAAAGAAGCTTCTGAAACATTCATTATGTCATTCTAACATGTCTGTTAAGGATAAAACTCCCAGGTGCATCTTGTGGCAGTATTTGTATTTTGACACTGTTATTTGCCTGAAATTTATTTTGAGAGGAAAAGTTAATGCCTCAATTTGTTCTCCAGGTTAATGAACCTCTACTTTATAAAAATGAATGCATAGCAAGTTCTCAGGATTAAATAGGAATAGACAAATTCTGAAATATTTTATCTGTTTGCATCCTTGAAGTAATAGTCTCCTGTTAGAAGGCATGCTGCTTTACTATTTTTTAGTAGATCTTTATAATTTTCTCATTAAAGTGAATGAAGTCACTCAGTCATGTCCAACTCTTTGTGACCCCAAGGATTGTAGCCCATGGAATTTTCCATGCAAGAATACTGGAGTGGGTTGCCAGTTCCTTCTCCAGGGGATCATCCTGACCCAGGGATCAAACCTGGGTCTTCTGCATTGAAGGCAGAGGCTTTCTCATTAAAACAAATTCTTAAATGCTTTGAAGGTGATTATATATCAAGTTTTACTTCATGTATACAAAACTATAGCCCTAACTACCAAAAACAAGGTGTTTTCAGGGTCTAGGAGGTGGGAGCTATTGGGTGTAAGAGGAGAATAAGAAAGAAGAGGAATGTTTCTTCTTACAAAGGGCTGGCTGAGTTAACCAAAATTTTCCCCCAAATCAAAATTTGTCTGCATTACCTTTCCACCATTCTTTCCACCATTCTTTTATTCTTTTTTTTCTTCTTTCTTTTTTTAAATATTAATTTATTTATTTTAATTGGAGGCTAATTACTTTACAATATTGTATTAGTTTCGCCATACATCAACATGAATCCCCCATGGGTCCACCATTCTTTCCACATACATATTCTTTATAAAGGATAAAATGTTCTTATAAGTTTATTTCTATCCAAGTAGCACTTGAGTTCAAGTTTCAGGTTTCAGGGAGAGACATGATGTTTTGGGGTTGTAATCTAATACATAGGGAAGTCAGTTCAGAGAATTTCTCATGGAAGTCAGCAGAATGCTAAAAGTAGGTTATGCCAAATCTTTACACCTATTAATACTAAAGGAAAGGAGCTTTGATGAAGATGGGAAGCATCTTTGTTTTTCATTGTTATTAGTATTCAAAATATATATTGCTGATAGCATTTTCTCAATGATTGTATGCTCAAACCTAGCTAAAACTAAAAATGAATTTAAAGCAGCCTTAACCTAAAGACCATTTAAGTCTAAATAAGTTCAGTTCAGTTCAGTTGCTCAGTCGTGTCCGACATTTTGCGACCCCATGAACAGCAGCACGCCAGGCCTCCCTGTCCATCACCAACTCCCAGAGTCCACCCAAACCCATGTCCATTGAGTTGGTGATGCCATCCAACCATCTCATCCTCTGTCGTCCCTTTCTCCTCCTGCCCTCAATCTTTCCCAGCATCAGGGTCTTTTCAAATGAGTCAGCTCTCCACATCAGGTGGCCAAAGTATTGGAGTTTCAGCTTCAACATCAGTCCTTCCAGTGAACACCCAGGACTGATCTCCTTTAGGATGGACTGATTGGATTTCCCTGCAGTGCAAGGGACTCTCAAGTGTCTTCTCCAACACCACAGTTCAAAAGCATCAATTCTTCAGCTCTCAGCTTTCTTTGTAGTCCAACTCTCACATCCATACATGACTATTGGAAAAGGATATATGACAAAATCTAAGCAGCATATATAAGTTCTGGTAAAACATTTATGCATGGAAAAATGCCAAACTATAATTTCCCAAATAAAACTCTCACAAGTCAGCACCCTCAATCTAGACCATATAATGTTGTCCTCCAGCGCATCCTAAAAGGGTTCCACTGTTTTGTTTTGTTTTGTTTGTTTGTTGTTTGTTTTTCCATACCCTTCACTTCTGTGTTTTAGAAACCTTAGTTTACTAAAGAGCGGCAATGATAGGTGTAACGAAGAAGAGAAATGTTCCAACTATAGTGAGTTTTCTGGATGTAGAATCATCTCAAATTAACGACTGATCAAATTCAATAGATGAGTGAGACAGAGGAAGCACCCTTAATTTAGATAGTTAATAGAATGGGAAAAATGGTAGGCAACATGGAGTATGAGATAGTTGAGGGCTATATGTGTTGAGAGTGAAATGCTGATAAGACCATGAAATGGGCTGGGTAAATACGATATGTACATGGATTTTCTGAAGACATGGATGGATGATAGAGATTTAGTCATGTTTATTTTATAAGTGATAGGGGAAGCCAGAGTAGCATATACTGTTATCCAAGTAGAGGCTGAGAGTGAAAAGATGCCTAAGAATGGAAACTCAGGACACCAATAAGGGTGGCATTGAAAATTTTAAAAAAAACAAATAAACAAAAAACAAAGCATGTTCATGAGGAAAGAAAGATGGAATTACACGGCTGACAGAGGGATTTTGTTTTGAGGGACTTTATGTTGACAGATTCAAGGATAGAAGACATTAAAAGTACAGAAAAAGATGGGATCACTGATGATCTGTGACTCTGAGGAAGTGAAATGAGACAGCCTCTGGGCTGGAGTATAGGTGGAGAAATGAGCCCTGTGGAAAGAGAAAGGTCATGGACACAAAGTGCTTCTGCTATCACTAATTGCTTAAAATATCTATTCTAGAAATTCACAGTGACAACTGATACTTTCCCTTAACAAACTTTGCCAGCTAGCAGAATTTAAACTATTGTCTGTAATTTCAAAAATCATTTTAATATTTCTTAAATAAAGTTTATACTCTATTATGGGCAAAAAAAAAAAAAAGCTAAACTTGTAGAATAAAGGTCTTTAAAAGTATTTATTTTGCTAATTCGTCCTTAAAATTCAAACTGAAAGGTAATAAATAGTCTTCACTTTTCCTCTTGTTACTAAATGATATAGTCTGCATTGGTACAAAACATCTTAACTTGAAGAATGAAAGCCAGTTTAATGTGACAAAACCACTTAAATTGACATATCATCTGCTTGTCTATAGTGAGCATCCTGGTGGTTATAAAACTTAATTTAAACAAAAAATCCATGCATTGAAACAGAAACCAGATGTCCTAGTTAACATCTCCTATCTTAATAAACTGGGAAATAATAACCAAAGTTTATGATGAAATTCTACCACTCAGTTTGCCTGAAAATCTCTAGCAGTATTTCAAGTATTTTTATGAAAGAAAAAAAAAAACAACTAAAGGAAAAGAATGTTCTACACATCTAAGTTCCAAACTTTTGCAATTAGTTTTATGCAAATATATAAAATCTGGGGAAAACATAATTTGATTTTAATAATGGAGGTTGGGCAAATAGTAAAACAACAGGTTCTTAAACTAGAGATGATACATTCTCCTGATTCTGCTTCTAGGCTGCGAAAACTGACTCAGAAAGACTTTGCAAATGTCAATAGAAAAGAAGACTTTTAACAAATTTTATAGTATGGAATTTACATTTTCTAAAATACTTAAGTTATAAAACTGACTATCCTTTTTAGGTGTAACCAAGATTCTCATCAGTTCTGGGAATGAAGGGTAAATCAGAGTCAAGTAACTTTTAATTTCAAAAGTTCAAATTTTCTACTCATTTGCGTCATTATTTCCTAAACAGAATTACTCTCCTAGCATGGTATGAAAGTCTCTCCAGAGAGACTGTAGATTTTTCTTAAGCTTGGGTGATTGCAACATTGTTTATCAGTTAAGAATCTAACTATTAATTTGCAAGTTTGGTTTTATCAGCAGTTATATGAGTGAGCGAATGAGAGTGGCTCAGTCGTGTCCAACTCTTTGTGACCCCATGGACTGTAGCCTGGCCAGGGTCCTCTGTCCATGGAATTCTCCAGTCAAGAATACTGGAATGGGTTGTCATTTCCTTCTCCAGGACAGAAGTTATATGGTGTTTGTCTTTAAGGAACAAATTCACAATAATCCTATTTATAATATACAGGTAAAAGTGTCAGTTTTAGAAACCAATTTACAAACCAGAGTGACAATTTACTATTTACTATATAAGATAAAACTAGCAGGAAGACTGATTTTGTTTGGAGACCTTACAAGTAGGGAGTGAGGCCAGATCATGTGAGTTTGGATACCAACTTCATCATTTATTAATTGGGCAAATAACTTGGCTTCTCTATGACTCACTTCACTCCTTTGGTAAGTGGAGATAATGAAGTTGTGTAAGAGCTAATATAGATAAAGAACCTGGAATAACATGTGACAAATAAAACACTGTGTCAAAGGTTATTACGGAGTCCATCCATAAGAACAAAGAGTAGATAAGAGCCTTTATTACTCAGGATAGCCAAAACAATGTTTTGAATGAATTCCATATAGAAGAGATCATTGTGTAGTGAATGAAACAGAGAAAACTCAGTTCAGTTTTTTACACAAGTCATATACTCTGTCTTGCAAATGACAATAAGACAGTAATTAGCTCTAAGTGGAATGGCACCATGAATAGTATGGTACGCATATACAGGCCATAGCACAGCGCCCGTGCCATTCACACAGATGAAGCACCTAATAAAGACCCACTTCCTGTCATGGTGAAAAAAATAAATAAATAAATTGTCTTGCCTTTCATTGTTATAGGTAATTCTAGATAGTTAATCTTTGAATTTAATAAAAATCTAAGTAATCTTTACTTCAAAATAGACATAATGTTACCAGAAAACTTCTTTTTTCTTGGAACCATGTAAACCACGTAATCTGTGATTTGAAGAAAAAAAAAAAAATCACTCTGAATTCTCTTAAGTTCTGTGACTGAAAATAAAATAGATTTGAAAGTAAGTGGATATGGATTCAAATACTGGCTTTAACATAAACTCCTCCATCCTGGGAAAATTATGCTTTCTAAAATTATTATGATTTTCTCATTTGGAAATTGGGGAAAGTGAAAGGAAAGTGTTAGTCGCTCAGTCGTGTCTGACTCTTTTCAACCCCATGGACTGTCATCCAGCAGGCTCCTCTGTCCATGGAATTCTCCAGGCATGAATACTGGAGTGGGTAGCCATTCCCTTCTCCAGGGGATCTTCCCCACCCAGGGATTGAACTCAGATCTATGGTATTATAGGCAGATCCATGACCATCTGAGCCACCAGGGAGAAAACCCCTTCCTTTTCTTCCTCCTCTATTACCTTTTCTCTCCCTCTCTCTGCCCTTCTCCTTTGCACTTGTCTCCTCTTTTTTTTTTTTTTTTTTACTTAGTTTCAATTTAATCCTCCTGATAAGAATTGTGGGATTATCCTTTCAGTTCAGTTCAGTCATTCGATCATGTCCAACTCTTTATGACCCCACGGAATGCAGCACACCAGGCCTCCCCGTCCATCACCAACTCCCAGAGTTTACTCAAACTCACGTCCATTGAGTCGGTGAAATGAAGTGAAGTGAAGTGAAGTGAAGTGAAGTCACTTAGTCGTACTCTTTGCTACCCCATGGGCGGTAGCCTACCAGGTTCCTCAGTCGATGGCATTTTCCAGGCAAGAGTACAGGAGTGGGTTGCCATTTCCTTCTCCAGGGGATTTCCTGACCCAGGGATCAAATCTGGGTCTCCTTCATTGTAGGCATAAGCTTTACCATCTGCGCTATAGGTACTGTGATTATTGAGTCAGTGATGCCATCCAAATATCTCATCCTCAGTCATCCTCTTCTCCTCCCACCTTCAATCTTTCCCAGCAACAGGGTCTTTTCAAATGAGTCAGTACTTCACATTAGGTGACCAGAGTTTTGAAGGTTCAGTTTCATCCTTCCAATGAATATTCAGGACTGATTTCCTTTAGTATTAACTGGTTTGATCTCCTTGCAGTCCAAGGGACTC
This sequence comes from Capra hircus, assembly GCF_001704415.2. Classification (NCBI taxonomy): domain Eukaryota; kingdom Metazoa; phylum Chordata; class Mammalia; order Artiodactyla; family Bovidae; genus Capra; species Capra hircus. Next base: position 23,206,094 of record NC_030835.1, read on the forward strand.
TCAAGAGTCTTCTCCAACACCACAGTTCAAGAGCATCAATTCTTTGGTGCTCAGTTTTCTTTATAGTCCAATTCTCAAATCCATACACGAGACTGGAAAAACCATAACTTTGACTAGATGGACTTTGGTTGGCAAAGTAATGTCTCTGCTTTTTAATAAACTGTCTAGGTTAGTCATTGCTTTTCTTCCAAGGAGCAAGAGTCTTTTAATTTCATGGCTGCAGTCACCATCTCCAATGATTTTGGAACACCCACCAAAAAAGTCTGTCACTATTTCACTGTTTCCCCATCTATCTGCCATGAAGTAATGGGACCAGATGCCATGATCTTAGTTTTCTAAATGTTGAGTTTTAAGCCAACTTTTTCACTCTGCTCTTTTACTTTCGTCAAGGGGCTCTTAAATTCTTCTTCACTTTCTGCCATAAGGGTGGTGTCATCTGCATACATGAGGTTATTGATATTTCTCCCAGAAATCTTCGTTCCAGCTTGTGCTTCCTCCAGCCCAGCGTTTCTCAAGAAGTACTCTGCATACAAGTTAAATAAACAGGGTGACAATATACAGCCTTGACTAACTCCTTTCACGATTTGGAACCCGGCTGTTGTTCCATGTCCAGTTCTAACTGTTGCTTCTAGACCTGCATGCAGATTTCTCAAGAGGCAGGTCAGGTGGTCTGGTATTCCCATCTCTTTCAGAATTTTCCACAGTTTGTTGTGATCCAAACAGTCAGAGGCTTTGGCATAGTCGATAAAGCAGGCGTAGATGTTTTTCCAAAACTCTCTTACTTTTTTGATGATCCAGCGGATGTTGGCAATTTGATCTCTGGTTCCTCTGCCTTTTCTAAAACCAGCTTGAACATCTGGAAGTTCATGGTTCACGTACTGTTGAAGCCTGGCTTGGAGAATTTTGAGCATTTCTTTGCTAGCATGTGAGCTGAGTGCAATTGTGCAGTAGTTTGAGCATTCTTTGGCATTTCTTTTCTTTGGGATTGGAATGAAAACTGACCTTTTCCAGTTCTGTGGCCACTGCTGAGTTTTCCAAATTTGTTGGCATATTGAGTGTAGCACTTTCATAGCATCATCTTTTAGGATTTGAAACAGCTCAACTGGAATTCCATCACTCCACTAGCTTTGTTCATAGTGATGCTTCCTAAGGCCCACTTGACTTTGCATTCCAGGATGTCTGGCTCTAGGTGAGTGATAACAGCATCGTGATTATCTGTGTTGCAAAGATCATTTTTTGTTGTTGTTGTTGTTGTTTGTTTTGTAGGATGTGGTACATTTCATTTTATTTTATTTATTTTTTTATTTTATTTTATTTTTTTTTACATGTGTTCCCAAACATGAACCCCCCTCCCACCTCCCTCCCCATAACATCTCTCTGGGTCATCACCGTGCACCAGCCCCAAGCATGCTGTATCCTGCGTCGGACATAGACTGGTGATTCAATTCTTACATGATAGTATACATGTTACAATGCCATTCTCCCAAATCATCCCACCCTCCCCCTCTCCCTCTGAGTCCAAAAGTCCATTATACACATCTGTGTCTTTTTTGCTGTCTTGCATACAGGGTCGTCATTGCCATCTTTCTGAAGATCATTTTTGTATAGTTCTTCTATGTATTCTTGCCACCTCTTAGCATCTTCTGCTTCTGTTAGGTCCATACCATTTCTGTCCTTTATTGTGCCCATCTTTGCATGAAATGTTCCCTTTGTATCTCTAATGTCCTTGAAGAGACCTCTAGTCTTTCCCATTCTATTGTTTTCCTCTATTTCTTTGTATTGATCACTGAGAAAGGCTTTCATATCTCTCCTTGTTATTCTTTGGAACTTTTCATTCAAATGGGTATATCTTTCCTTTTCTCCTTTGCCTTCCGCTTCTCTTCTTTTTTTCACTATTTTTAAGGCCTATTCAGACAAGCATTTTGCTTTTTTGCATTTTTTGCATTACTTGGCCAACAAAGGTCCATCTAGTCAAGGCTATGGTTTTTCCAGTAATCATATATGGATGTGAGAGTTGGACTATAAAGAATGTTGAGTGCCGAAGAATTGATGCTTTTGAACTGTGGTTTGGAGAAGACTCTTGAGTCCCTTGGACCACAAGGAGATCCAACCAGTCCATCCTAAAGGAAATCAGTCCTGAATATTCTTTGGAAAGACTAATGTTGAAGCTGATACTCCAATACTTTGGCCACCTGATGCAAAGTACTGAGTCATTTGAAAAGACCCTGATGCTGGGAAAGATTGAAGGTGGGAGGAGGAGACAACAGAGGATGAGATGGATGGATGGCATCACCGACTCAATGGATATGAGTTTGAGTAAATTCTATTAGTTGGTGATGGACAAGGAGGCCTGGCTTGCTGCTGTGCATGGAATCACAGAGATTTGAACACAACTGAACTGAACTGAACTCTCCACTTTTGGCTCCGAAGAACATAGTCAGTCTGACTTCAGTATTGACCATCTGGTGATGTCCATGTATAGAATTTTCTCTTGTGTTATTAGAAGAGGGTGCTTGCTATGATCAGTGCTTTCTTAGCAAAACTCTGTTAGCCTTTGCCCTGCTTCATTCTGTACTCCAAGGACAAATTTGCCCGTTACTCTAGGTATTTTTTGATTTCCTACTTTGAATTCTAGTGCCCTATAATGAAAAGGACATCTTTTTGGGTGTTAGTTCTAGAAGGTCTTGTAGGTCTTCATAGAACCATTCAACTTCAGCTTCTTCAACATTATTGTTGGGGCATAGACTTGGATTACTTTGATACTAAATGGTTTACCTTAGAAACAAACAGAGATCATTCTCTCATTTTTGAGATTGCATCCAAGTACTGCATTTCAAACTCATGTTGACTATGATGGCTACTCCATTTCTTCTAAAGGATTCTTGCCAATAGTCATAGATATAATGGTCATCTGAGTTAAATTCACCCATTCCAGTCCTTTTTAGTTTGCTGATTCCTAGAATGTCCACGTTCACTCTTGGCATCTCCTATTTGACCACTTCCAGTTTGCCTTGATTCATGGACCTAACATTCCAGATTCCTATGCTGTATTGTTCTTTATAGCATTGGACTTTACTTCCATCACTGGTCACATCCACAGCTGGGTATTGTTTTTGCTTTGACTCCATCTCTTAATTCTTTCTGTAGTTATTTCTCCACTCTTTTCCAGTAGCATATTTGGCACCTGGGAAATTCATCTTTCAGTGTCCTATCTTTTTGCCTTTTCATACTGTTCATGGGATTCTCAAGGCAAGAATACTGAAATGGTTTGCCATTCCCTTCTTCAGTGGAATGTATTTTGTCAGAATTCTCCACCATGACCTGTCTGTCTTGGATGGCCCTACATGGCATGGCTCATAGTTTCACTGAGTTAGGCAAGGCTGTGGTCCATGTGATCAGATTGGTTGGTTTTCTGTGATTGTTGTTTTCAGTCTATCTGCCCTCTGATGGAGAAGGATAGGAGGCTTATGGAAGCCTCCTGATGGGAGAGTCTGACTAAGGGTGAAAGTGGGTCTTGTACTGATGGGCAGGGCCATGCTCAGTAAATCTTTAATCCAATTTTCTGTTGAAGGGCGGGGCTGTGTTCCCTCTCTGTTATTTGACCTGAGGCCAAACTACAGTGGGGGTACTGAAGAGAATGGCGACCCCCTTCAAAAGGTCCCATGCATGCACTGCTACGCTCATCGTGTATGTGGTCCTGCATCCGGCCACTGCTGACCCCACCTCTGCCGGATTCCTGGACACTCACGGGCAAGTCTGGGTCAGCCTCTTGTGGGGTCACTGCTCCTTTCTCCTGGGTCCTGGTGAGCACAAGGTTCTGCTTGTTTACTTCCTCCTTTTTTGAGTGTGAAGTTGCTTCAGTCTTGCTCCTGACTCTTTGCCACCCTATGCACTATAGTCTGCCAGGCTCCTCTGTCAATGGGATTCTCCAGGAAAGGATACTGGAGTGGATAGCCATTTCCTTCTCCAGAGGACCTTCCTGATACAGGGATTGAACCCCTGTCTCTTGTGGCTCCTGCATTGCAGGCAGATTCTTTACTGCCAAGCCACCAGGGAAGCCCTTAAAAGTTGAGAAACACCCTTAATTCAAGTTTTCTCTATCATCTTATCTGATTGTCTCTCTGACTGGGTACCATGCACACATAAATTCACTCATCTGTCCATTCCTATCTAAATATTGATAGGATTTCTACAGTAGAATTTATAACTTTGCTATCTTTGTTGAATAACTTTACTTAAAGGTCACGTTCTCATCTTGTCAACTTATTTTGGAGCTATGTAGACTAGTCTATTTAGCAAATATAAAAGAGAACAAAATTCTCAGAAATGTTTCAGCAACACTCTAGCTTATAAATTACTATGCAAAAGCAGAAATGCTGTCTTGTCTTTCGTTTTGCTTTTCAGTTTTTATTTTTGGTTAGTAGATTAAAAATGATTTCAGTAATAACATTTTATTGTTATAGAAGTAATATGTTCTAAGGGCTTCCCTGGTGGCTCAGTCAGTAAAGAATCTGTGTGCAGTTCAAGAGACCTGAGTTTGATCCCTAGGTTGGAAAAATCCCCTGGAGAAAGGAATGGCAACCCACTCCAGTATTCCTTTCTGGAAAATTCCATGGACAGAGGAGGCTACAGTCTATGGGGTCACAAAGAGTTTCACATGACTGAATGACTAGCATCAATATATTTTAAGACTATAAATATTAAGATATGTAAAATATGAAAAAAGTGAAAAATACTGATACCACTTTTATTTACCATTTTCACGTTCACATATTTATTTTCCACTGTGTTTTAAACACAAACATAAAAATATTTTTTAAACAGTTTGATTGATATGGCATGTGAAATTTTAAATATTGAGCTTTTTCTCTTTCCAAAAACATTTTCCTTTGAAAATATTATTTTTGAGACTATATAATGTCACATTATATAGCTATGTATCCTAATTTAATCTTTTCACTATTATAGGGCATTTATTTCTAAATTTTGCTATTGTAAGTAATGCTATAGTGAATATCTTTGCATATAAATTACTGTTTATATTTCCATATCCTTATGAATATGTATTATATTTAAAGTAAATTAAGTTATTGGGGATTTTTAAAAATCTAATTGTATAAGAGAAAGAACACAAAGATTAAACACTGACCACAGATATTTATTGTGTTGTGATTAAGCTCTACTCCAGGAAATTTCTTACAGAAGATAACAATGTAGGAGACTGTTTTTGGTAAAGTAATACATCTCTAAAACATGTATGCTGCCTGATTCTTGTTTCCAAGTAGATCCATAGCTGTTAGCTACTATAGAAATTATTTCCTTGGTTTAAAATCATTAGAACATTAACTTCTGAAAGTAATAGGACATATGTCCTGTTACAGATGTTTTTTAATGCCCATATAAATATTAATTACACAGGACAGACAATGCAGAGCTATGAGTCCCAAGGAGTATTCTGATAGCAACTTTAGAAGAAAGGAATCGTTGCATTTTAAATACTTCTTTAGATTTACCTAAAAATGAACTTTAAAAGATTCTAATGATACAATAAATTAAAGGCAATTATTTTTATGTACATTTTCATGTCTGGAAATTTATGTACTATTTCTTCTATCCATGCTGAAGTAGAGGATGGCATGGCAACCCACTCCAGCATTTTTGCATGGAGAATTCCATGGACAGAGGAGCCTGGCAGGCTATAGTCCATGGGGTCACAAAGAGTCAGACATGAGTGAAGTGACTTACAATGCTGAAGTAATTAAGGTTGAAACATGAATATACTCTGTTAATGGGGAAAGCATATCAAAATCCACATGGGTTTGGTCTAAGTAATGGGACTCAATGAAAATAAAGTTGGTGCCTTAAAGGTACTTGTAGTCTCAGTGTTTACTCACTTTGATCTAATTCTTTGTTTTGATATTTTCACTTAATCTCTCATACGTATTTAGTGCCCGGATCCATCATGCAAACAGGACTTGTTGGCCTACCTGGAACAGATTAAGTTCTACTCTCACCAGCTGAAGATCTGCAGTCAAGTTAAAGCTGAGATTCAGAACCTGGGGGGAGAGCTTATCATGTCAGCGGTGAGTTCTGCACCACACTTACACGTCACGTGTGGAAGATTCTTGAAACAGCAGCTACAACCCACCTTGCCCCACCAATTCTTATAGGGTCATGTAGGTTAGAAGAAATTCAACTGGAGTATATAAAACTTCATGAAACTGGAATAGCAAGAAATCATGTCAGATTTCTTAAAGAAATGTTAAGTCAGTACAGCTTCTCTTTATTTACTTCAAAGATTTTAGAATGAATCAGGTTCTGGAAGCCACTTGTGTAAGGATTGAACATTAATTTAGAGCATGGTATCCAGATATCAGAAAGTGTACAGATGTGACTCTGAATTGAATCCTTTAATTTTTATAAAAAAATAAGTTCCTGTGGAATTGCAGATCCATGAAATAATTGCTTTCTCACTGTTAAGTAATATTCATTTTCCCATCAGTCATTTTTATATCATAGAAATTCAGGTCTTGAAACTGTTATCTCCATATGTAATTGTGACACTGGACTATGGTAGAACATAAATAGATTTAGAGAAACTTTCATAGATTATTTGGTGAACCTGAGTTTCAAACTGCTCTAAAGACCATGGTCGAAATAATGTCTACCTTTTCTACTCATCTTTTGATAATGGTAGATCATTTTTTTAGAGTGAGGATGGTAATAAAATAACATTTGAATCTATATTTGATTCATTATCAGTGACTTTGAGGACATGGACCAAGATTATAAATTTAAGTTAAAGCAAAATATCATAAACCTTCTAGGAACTTAAATTCATAAGGACAGATTTTTAAAAATTATAGCAGCATAAATATAAATATGTACATCTACAAGCTCTTTAGCCTGACTTTGGGCTTTCCCCCAGCGAGCTAACATTTTGTTTTTAAATGTTTATTTGGCTGTACCAGGTCTTAGTTGCAGCAGGTGGGATCTTTAGGTGTGGCATGAGAACTCAGCTGCGGCATGTGGGATCTAGTTCCTTGACCAGGAATCAAACCCAGACCCCCTGTATTGGGAGTTTGGAGTCTTAGCCACTGGACCACCAGGTAAGTTCCTAAACTAACATTTAAAAAAAAAAAAAAAAAAGAACATAGCTGCAAAAACAAAAGCAAAGGTAATTCTCTGGTGGTCCAGCGGTGAGGACTTTGTGCTTTCAGTGCCCCAGGCCCAGGTTCAATACCTAATCAAGGAACTAAAACTGTGCAAGTACAATGCCCCACTTGAAAAAAGTTCATTAGGTTTATATTAGTGAATACCAAAACTGCAGTTTACCTTTAAATGTCTATGCAGCCTCTGTTCAGATGGACATGCTTAAATCTGTGATGAACTGAAGACCAAAAACCAAAAGTGAAAAATTTGGAAATTAAGTCTAAGTAATTATTAGAGACAAAAAATTAATTTCCTTGATATGCAAATTTTGCAAGAACAGTAACACCAACCAACATAGCCTGTGTTATATTGGTACTTTGTCACTTTTCAAAGGAAAATGCATTTTAAGTAGTCACTGCATGCTCAGTTTCTTCAGTCGTATCTGACTCTTTGCGACCCCATGGACTATAGTCCCCCAGGCTCCTCTGTCCATGGGATTCTCCAGTTAAGAATACTTAAGTGGGTTGCCATTTCTCACTGTCTGTCAACACAGAAATGTGTGCTTATGGATACATGCATGACTATATATATGTATGTATACAAACAGTGTGTGTATACATATATACACATAAAAATGTATCTTCATTTTGGATTACTAGGCACTCAGTCTTCATTTTCTCACTTAACATTATAGTACTTTAAATGTGTAAAAAATATATTTTAGACCCAAGCCTGTCTTCTGTTTACTTTTCTCAATTTCATACACTCACCATCATACACAAAGTCTAAATACATATGAAATTTATTTTCCAATTATATATGTATTTCTTCATGTTGTCTAAAGCTAAGATTTCAAAAATGCTGACAGAAGTTCAGTTTATACATTATGTTAAAATGTATTACCATTAATTGTTCCTCCAAATATAATTTCCTCCAGATGTACAAATTGAGTTGGTATCCTTCCTGTTTGGTATGGTGATTCAAATTCATGAACTTTGTATATTTTACAGATAGATTAAGCATGAGTCATTTAGAATCATGATTTACAATTTAAAAGCTGAGTCATTATATAAAATGAGGAATAGCGTTGCAAATGCAGTTCTATTTTGTCTTCATTGCACCCAACATTTTCCATTAGAAAAAGTAAACCTGAAGAAAGGGAGCATGTCATGCACCTTTTTACATGCTTTACTGCCATCTGCTTGCAGGTAGGTTCTGGAAAGCTTTTAAAATTCCTTTAATTTGTGTATGCCAAAGCCCAATTACTTTATTTTCTCAGTGACCCTGAGTTCCCATCTTGTCTTCTTTCTTCTTTAAATTGAGCAGTCCTAATCTAAGTCATTGTTTTCCTTTGATGTCTTTTGAAAAGTAATAAGCATGACTCTAAGCAGGGAAACCCATTAAAAGTGACAGAAATTTGGTATTCAAAACTATACCCTTCAAAGTTTGCATTCCAAAATCAGGTTTATGAAACATTACTTTTAACAAATATATTTGGTTAACAAGTGTATTACTGGAGTATATAGAATACATTTCTAGAGTAAATACACAGTGTATTCTGGATCTGGAGTATACAGATTAGGATAAAAAAAGTAAGTTCATAACATAAAGCATTTTAAATCATTCTCATAATAGTCTATTTAATTAAATTTGTTTTCGAATGGTTCTTATGTGTATTTCAAGCATTTATCCTGAAGTTGCACGTTTCATTTCTAAGGACACCAAAGTGTAGTTTGTCCAAAACCCCAGCAATGAATTGAGCATCTTCTCAGTACCCGGCATCTGAGAACATCACGAGATGCAAAGATGAATATATATCATCCTCCTTTAAGATGATCAAACATGTGCAAAATTAAAGTACATAGTGAAAGTGAAAGTGGCTGAGTCGTGTCTGACTCTTTGTGACCCCATGGACTACAGTCTATGTAATTCTCTAGGCCAGAATACTGGAGTAGGTAGCCTTTCCCTTCCCCCAGGGGCTCTTACCAACCCAGGAATTGAACCCAGGTCTCCCACATTATAATCACACATTGTAAGCAGACTCTTTACCAGCTGAGCCACAAGGGAAGCCCAACAATACTGGAGTTGGAGTTCAGTTCAGTTCAGTTCAGTCGCTCAGTCGTGTCTGACTCTTTGCGACCCCATGAATCACAGCACACCAGGCCTCCCTGTCCATCACCATCTCCCGGAGTTCACTCAGACTCACGTCCATCGAGTCCGTGATGCCATCCAGCCATCTCATCCTGGGTTGTCCCCTTCTCCTCCTGCCCCCAATCCCTCCCAGCATCAGAGTCTTTTCCAATAAGTCAGTTCTTCGCATGAGGTGGCCAAAGTACTGGAGCTTCAGCTTTAGCATCATTCCTTCCAAAGAAATCCCAGGGTTGATCTCCTTCAGAATGGACTGGTTGGATCTCCTTGCAGTCCAAGGGACCCTCAAGAGTCTTCTCCAACACCACAGTTCAAAAGCATCAATTCTTCGGTGCTCAGCCTTCTTCACAGTCCAGCTCTCACATCCATACCACACATGACCACAGCCTATCACTTTTTCAGCAGATCTTCCAACCCAGGAATCAAATCGGGGTCTCCTGCTTTGCAGGCAGATTCTTTACCAACTGAACTATCAGGGAATATAAGACACACCTAAATATGCAAAGATGTAACACACCATAAGATGGTTAAATACACAAAAGCACATGGTAAGAGGTGAAAGTGAAAGTGGTAAGAGGTAAAGGAATAATTAATTCCACTGATGTGGTGAGTGAACAAGAGATAGCTCCAAAAAGTGGTTCAACTCTAATTTGATCCTTCATTAATAGGTAAAAAGCAAAAGAAACAGGCAAAAAATAAACCAACTGTATATTTATGAGGACAGGAGAGGACAAGGATTTGAGGTAGATAGAACAGCTGAAGTATAAAGATAGAAATAGGGAAAGGTGAGGTTTTATGTGGAAATAGCAAACAATCTAAACTGATTAGAAACAATTGTACTTGGTACTGTTGGCATATGTTATGAGGGATGGGAAATAGAAGAGCTTTAAAAGAAACTGAGGCTGTTTCAGGATTACTAATAGCATTTTAACTTTATTGTGTAGGCAACTGAGAATAATTGAAAAAGCTGAAGTTTGAGATGGATATAAACAAATACATGTATTAATTGAAGTTATCTTTTTAAAAAATAACTGCTAACCTTTTATTTTCTATTAAAGTATAGCTGATTTACAATATTATATTCATTTCAGGTGTGTAACATATTGGTTCAATGTTCTTATAGATTATACTCTATTTAAAGTTTGTATAGAGTAATGATTATATTTCCATGTGCTGCAAAATAATTCTTGCATTTTTTCAACTGAGGCATAGTTGATTTATAATTTTGTACCTCATTGGAAAAGACTCTGATGCTGGGAGGGATTGGGGGCAGAAGGAGAAGGGGATGACAGAGGATGAGATGGCTGGATGGCATCACTGACTCGATGGACATGAGTCTGGGTGAACTCCGAGAGTTGGTGATGGACAGGGAGGCCTGGGGTGCTGCGATTCATGGGGTCGCAAAGAGTCGGACACAACTGAGGACTGAACTGACTGACTGACTCTGTATAACTAAGTAACTCAATGAAATAGTGCTTCAATGAACATTGCGGTGTATGTGTTTTGAGTTTCAGTTTTGTCCAGGTATATGGCCAGTAATAGGATTACTGGATCATAAGGTACTTCTGTTTTTAGTTTTCTGAAGAACCGCCAGAATGTTTTCCATAGTGACTATACCAGTTTATATTCCCAACAGTGTAGAAGGGTTTCCTTTTTTCCATATCCTCTCCAGCATTGGTATTTGTAGACTTCTTAATAAAGTGTCATTAAGCGTCATTCTAATCAGTGTCAGGTGGTACCTTGTAGTTTTGACTTGCATTTCTCTAATAATTAGTGACACTGAGCATTTTTTCCTGTGCCTACTGTCCATCTTTGTGTCTTCTTTGGAGAAATGTGTTTTAGGTCTTCTGCCCATTTTTTGATTAGGTTGTTTGTTTTTATGTTGTATGAACTGTTTGTATATTTTGGAAATTAAACAATTTTGGTTTCATCATTAGCAAATATTTTCTCCCATTCCATAGGTTGTCTTTTTTATCATTTCCTTTGCTGTACAAAATCTTGTATGTTTGATTAGGTCCCATTTGCTTATTTTTGGTTTTATTTCTATTACCCTGGGAAGCTTCTTGAGTTTTATTAATTTTATACACAGTAGTTTGTACCTCTTAATGCCTTACCCCATCTTGCTCCTACCCCTTCACTCTCCCCAGTGGTAATCTCTAGTTTGGTCTTTACAGGTCTATTTCTTTATGCTATATTTATTCTTTTTTTTTTTTTTTTTTTTTAGATTTCTACACATAAGTAATAGCATACAGAATTTGCCTTCTCTATCTGACTTATTTCACTAAGCATAATGCCCTTCTTGGTCCATTCATGTTTTTGCAAATGACAGAATTTCATTATTTTGTACTGATGAGTAACATTGCTGTGTGTGTGTGTGCTTGTGTGTGTGTGTGTATGCCACATCTTTATTCTGATAAGGTGGTGATAGATGGAAGGATGAGGAACTGGAAGATAGAAGATTATTCAGATTTTTAAAAAATACTTCAATATCATTAACAGTGAGAACTTGAATTAAGGCAATATTAGTGAAAGTGGAGAAAGTTTTTCCTTGCAAGAAAAAATTCTGAGGCAGAAATGATTACAATCAGTAATCTATTGAGTATCAAGGATGAAGTAGGAAGAATTAAGACTTACCCCCAATCTTTTAAGATTTGGTAGTTTTCTTAGTTAAAAGTGTCATCATTAGCCAAAAACTATATATAGAAAAAAGAGCAGACCAGGAAGGGTAAGGCAGCTCATTCAGTCTTTAGTCATAAGTGACTTAGTCATAAGCGAGTAAGAGATATCAGAAGACAAAAGTCTAGGAGAAGTTGGGCATATGGCTCTGGAACTGAGGAGAGAGGTATGAAGGATAAATCAGTCAGTGGAAGTATGCTGAGTAACACCAAACATAGCTGAGACAAAGATCCAGAAAGAATGTTTTTCCTCAACATGTGATTCTGGTGTGCCCGTATCAGATACAGAGATTTGGTTGTGGCAGTTTAAAGGATTTGGGATTTTACTATCTCCATTAAAAACACAAACAAACAAAAAATCAGAATGGGCGGTCCCAAATGTTAATTTCAGAGTCATCAGGGAATTGAGCACTTAGGTCTTTCTACGTTATTATACTTGGGTTCTGGCTTTCATTTTTATCAAGATCAAAATATGCCTTCTCTAACTCTGGCATTTATATTCCAGACAATAAAAATGAAGAGAAACAGAAGCAAACATTCTTTACATCTTTTTTTTCTTAAGTCTCTTCCAAATGCCTTCACTTCTATATTATTGGCAAAATTTTAGTTACATGGCTATGTGGAACTGCAAAGGACATTGCAAATTGTAAAATTTGTTTGTTTCTGTGTGTTTTAATCTAGGCACATTGCTTCCTCCAACTAAATCAGAGTTTTGTTTCCATGTCAAGAGAAAAGATACTGAGTAACAACTACCAATTATATACCATACCCTGTGTGATGACCAAAAACACAGCAATATTCGTATGTTTTCTAATTACCTGTTTTTAATATAATCTTTCCTTTAAAGTCCATGAATGTTTTTCAATGCTTGATGATACAGTAGTCAATGTCTACGAACACAGAAAATTCAAGTTAACTGAACCTTAAAGTGCATACTGGCTTTCACGTTTATAAGATATCTTTTCTTTTCTAAAACAGATGCAATAAGATGAAAGCAAAACTTAGGCCATAGTGGACTGAATACTGAGTATGCAGTGAGAGAGAAAAGATGGTAACTTATACTAGGTTTTCCAGCAGTGTTTGAGCTAGTAATCAGATATACTACCTGATGTATGCTAGACATTTTTCTGCCAGAGCTGAGCTTCAGGACATTATGTGGATTATGGAAACTGATAGCTTCATTGTATCCTTCAGTCACATGAAAATGAAGCTAGTGTGGCTTTCCAATGGCTATCCTCTCTCACATAAAAAGAGGGAGTATATAAAAGCTTAACTGAAAAAAAAAAATGATAGCAAAACACAATGAAACCATGTAATTAAATATATGGTTGCAGATCATTTTCTATAGCTTCTTTGATTTATTAATGTACTAACTAGGAATACATTATAAATATAACTCTAAGAAGATTAAAATGTACTTAGGTTACCTAAGGGCATTCCCATAAATTCTCCATCAGTTGTTTCTCTAGTGTCCTCAAGCATGGTGCCAAGGGGGGAAGCTGTTTTACTTTGTGAAAGGAGTCTTGCTATGAAGAAATAAATACCTTCATATCCTAGCACAAATATACATGTATATATATGTATGGAAAATTCAAAAGAAAAAGTCTAATAATTAAAATGATTTTAAATTCTTAAAATTACCCTTTCTCTAAGTGTTATGCTTCTAGGCTAGCAATTTGTTATATTACCTAGAACTGATTAATTACATAATTACCATGTTTTGTGCATTTCCCTTAATGTGTTTAATTGTGCTCTCTACCCAGAGGCAGGTGTGCCAAAGACACAGTTTTAAAAATTGGATAAATAATAAAACTAATCAGTCAGGGGGGAAAGGTCAGCAAGATGGAAAAATTTGCCAAACAAGAGCAATTTAACTTTAGCTGAAATCACGGGACTATGTGCATTCAACTAGGAATGGTAAGGAAGAGCAACAATACATTTTTTGACCGAAAGAGCACTAGGGCCTACAGAACCCTGGCAATGAAGTACATTCAGAATCACTTAGTAGGTTAATGTGCTTACCATGTTAAGACATTAAGGGAGTTAGTTAAGGAGCTTTCTGAACCCACTGCAGTCTTTGGTAGTCATCAAGAAAATTGGAAAAATGAAGAGATTTGGAAAACCAACTTAAGGATTTAGAGATTTTAAAAAAGGATTAGGAGATGTATGAAGTGGAATGAGGAGAGATAAAAGAAATGAAGAAGCAGAGAGGTATAAGGAGAAAGGCAAGAAAATGTAATGAGAAGGAAGAAGACACTGCCAATAGATTTGGTAGTTTAGTCACTAAGTCTAAGACCTAAAGGGAAGCCTCCTAAAGTCTATTACTTCCATTTGCCTATCTAGCATTAAAAACAAACTGCAAACTCCCCAAAGTCCTGAGAGTTAAATCTATTGGTGGGCTTCCCTCGTAGCTCAGTCAGTAAAGAATCTGTCTGCAATGCAGATCTGGATTCAATTCCTGGGTCAGGAAGATCCCCTGGAGAAATAAATGGCAACCCACTCCAGTATTCTTGCCTGGAGAATTCCATGGACAGAGGAGCCTGGCAGGCTATAGTCCATGGGGTCACAAGAGTTGAACACATCTTAGTGACTAAACCACAACCATCAGTAACTCAAAGGCTTTTTTTTTAAAATTTTCAGTCATACATATACAAATATATGTATCTATTTTTTAAAATTATTTTCCCATTTAGGTTATTACAGAATATTAAGCCATATTCCCTGCATTATACAGTAGGTCCTTATTGGTTATCTAACTTAAATATACCAGTTTTACATGCCAAGGTCTTCCCCAGTAAGGAATTTGCCTACAATACACAAGAAGCATGGGTTCGATCCCTGGGTTGGGATGATCCCCTGGAGGAGGGCGTGACAACCCACTCCAATATTCTTGCCTGGAGAATCCCATGGCTAGAGGAGCCTGGTGGGCTCCAGTCCATGGGGTCACAAAGAGTCCAACGTAATTGAGGCAACTTAGCACAGCACAGTATAACCTGTCAATCCCAGACTCCCAAAAGAATATATTTTAAAACCTAAAAAGGATATGGGGTTGTTGTTTTCTCTTTCTTTTTCTTTTCCCCTTGCATTGTAGTAACGTGGACTATGAAATTCTCTTGGTGTTTAGCTGAGCTGATATCAGAAAGGTTATATTTTCTTGGTTGTATATTTCTTGGTTTGTGTATTCCAAATGCATCCAGATATATGTAATAGCGCTTGAAGGAATCTTAGAAATAATCTATTCATGTTATAAGTACCCAATTCAAATCAATTTTATAAACTATAAAATAGGTCAAGAACTATCAATGACTTGTCTCAGTGCATGATGGTATCTAACAACAGAGTCAGGACTAGAATCTAACTTATGTTTTTTACTCCATCACTACTGAAAGTAAGCTCTTCAGCATCCCAGTGGGGTCAGTGCCAGAATGACAGGAGGTGGTCTTTGAATACTCAGCTGGGATAGTTGCTGTGGATGTCAAGAGATAAAGAATAGTTTTAATTGAAAGATGTAGAAAACATTGACTAGAACAGAGTATTCTTTATAAAAATAATAATTTAATGATCCCATATTCTTTAGAAAGCCTAATCAGAACACACTTTTCACCTTCACCTTTAACATGAGAAGCTAACAGGAGGCAACGGGAAGAGAAATAGAGTGGGGAAAGAAAGAAAAATATAAATGTGATGTGAGAGTCTTTATTGTTAAATTTACTTCTCAAAATTATTTCCATGTTCTTACTGTATGTCAGATAGTTAGATATTGTTAAAAAGGAAAATATTTGAACAATATAAAACTTAAGGGAAAAGACTATTTCTGATTTAGGGGAAAAAAAATTAGCTTGTTAATTGTTAACACTCCTTAGAGAAGACGAGAGGGAATTCATGATTTCTCTTTTGTGCTAAACAACCTGAAACACAGAACTTCAAGGAGGTGGGAAGAGAGGACTTGAAAGTGTGCATGATGGATGTGGCAGCTCTAGGATGGTGCCAAACTCCCCATTAGACAAAGTGCAGCTGAAGGAAAAGAACAGAACTGGATGCAAACACCCTGATGTTCAGTTCATCCTGAGTTCATCTGCAAGCCAGAGAGAAAAAAGTGCAGGGAAAAAAAAAAGGTGAGGAGAATGGGGAGAAAAATCCAAGGAGCAAAAGATTCTAGGACAACAAAGTATTGGTGTCAAAACCCATAAAGGCATGGGCAGAAAGAGATAGACAAAGACAAAACTGAAAGAGATGCAAAAGAAAAAAAAAAAAAAGCAAAAACCACACAAGGCAGTGTGGATGGCATTTGTGGAAGCAGCCATTTAAGTCTGACTCATCTCATGCTGAATTTGTGCTTATTGTTGTAGATTATGAAGTAATAGTAGTTATATCCAGAAAAAGTTCCTGTGAGGATGTGTGCAAAATCAATACAACCCCCGTTTCCCCTTTTGATTACTAAAGTCTGAATAACATTAATACTAATAGTAAATCAATAATTGTTAGTGGTAAATATTACATATTGACTTCTATGTTTCTGATTATTCTAGGATTTCTTGTTTGGCACTTTTGGCATTTGGGATTTGGGTCTGGATAATTATTTATTCTAGGATTTCCCTGGTGGCTCAGGGGTAAAGAATCTGCCTGCCAATGCAGAAGCCTCGAGTTCAATCACTGGGCTGGAAAGATCCCCTGGATAAGTGGCAACCCACTGCAGTATTCTTACCTGGAGAATCCCATGGAGAGAGGTGCCCAGCTGGCTACAGTCCATGGGGTTGCAAAAGAAAAGGACATAACTAAGCAACTAAACAACAGCAATTATTTTTTCTGGGGGATTGTCCTGTGCATTGTGAAATATTTAGCAGTATCCTGGCACTCTGCCCACTAGATGCCAGCACCCACCTACACCCCCTCACTCAGTTGTGATAAGCAAAAATGTCTTCAGACACTGCCAAATGCAAAATTGTCTCTGGGTGAGGACTATTGGTCTATGGGAAGGTAAAATATAAGAGAAAACTGATAGTGTTGCTACTGATGCCATTATTTCTGCTAGAATCCCCTTCTGTGGTCATTTTCCCATCTTCCACCTGCACAAGTGCTGGCTACTGACAGCTCACAGCTTCTCCCCTCTCTGGATAATTGTTCTCAGCCAAACAGGAATCACTGTGTCTGGGTGGTTATGTTCCCCCATGCCTCCATGCCTGGAAGTCTAGAGCCAGTGACTGACTTGAGAAGAGGAAACAAAAGGCCGGTCTCCTCGTATCAAGGTGGAGTCAGTTTTGCTATGCAGTTTCACAGCTCACTATGCAGTCATGCCAAAGCAGTCCTCTGGTTGAGACTAGTCATGTTCTTATTTTGTTCCACCCTCACACACCCTATTCCTCTTTCTTTCCTACCCTTTTCCTGAAAACAGACCTTCAGTAAACAAACTGCATAAATTCCTTTCAAGCTCCCTGTAGGTACCTACTATGAAGACACGTGATAGCGTCGCTGTGTCCTTTACTGTCACTTTCTCTAGAAAAAGAAAAGAGGTGATGGGAGAATTTGCTGAAGACACCACTCTTACTGACACATTTGAATATATTCTCTTATTTTCTCAACAATGCTAAAAGTAAACTTGCAAATGTCACATGGTTAGTAAGTGATGGGAGAGAAAATGTGCATCCAGCCTCAGGTTACAGAGCTCTTTGTGTCCCTTTGCACTTGTAAATATAGAATATACATTTATTCTCACGTTGCTTCCCTGAAACAATATGGAGGTCAGTCAATAATCCAAAGTTCTCAAAGAATTCAGTTGGAAAGAAAAGACAGGCAAAAAAGAAAAAAAGGTTAATTTTAGGAAATGCTAATTCACAAATTCTATTTGTGAATCCTCATGCTTGAACTGGACATGGAGCAACAGACTGGTTCCAAATAGGAAAAGGAGTACGTCAAGGCTGTATATTGTCACCCTGCTTATTTAACTTCTATGCAGAGTACATCATGAGAAACACTGGGCTGGAAGAAACACAAGCTGGAATCAAGATTGCCAGGAGAAATATCAATAACCTCAGATATGCAGATGACACCACCCTTATGGCAGAAAGTGAAGAGGAACTAAAAAGCCTCTTGATGAAAGTGAAAGAGGAGAGTGAAAAAGTTGGCTTCAGTTCAGTTCAGTTCAGTCGTGCAGTCGTGTCTCTTTGCGACTCCATGAATCGCAGCACTCCAGGCCTCCCTGTCCATCGCCAACTCCCAGAGTTTACTCAGATTCACACCCATCGAGTCAGTGATGCCATCCAGCCATCTCATCCTCTGTCGTCCTCTTCTCCTCCTGCGCCCAATCCCTCGCAGCATCAGAGTCTTTTCCAATGAGTCAACTCTTTGCATGAGGTGGCCAAAGTACTGGAGTTTCAGCTTTAGCATCATTCCTTCCAAAGAAATCCCAGGGCTGATCTCCTTTAGAATAGACTGGTTGGATCTCCTTGCAGTCCAAGAGACTCTCAGTAGTCTTCTCCAACACCACAGCTAAAAGCATCAAAAACTCAATATTCAGAAAATGAAGATCATGGCACCCGGTCCCATCACTTCATGGGAAATAGATGGGGAAACAGTGGAAACAATGTCAGAAGTTTATTTTGGGGGGGCTCCAAAATCATTGCAGATGGTGATTGCAGCCATGAAATTAAAAGATGCTTACTCCTTGGAAGAAAAGTTATGACCAACCTAGATAGCATATTCAAAAGCAGAGACATTACTTTGCCGACTAAGGTCCGTCTAGTCAAGGCTATGGTTTTTCCAGAGGTCATGTATGGATGTGAGAGTTGGGCTGTGAAGAAGGCTGAGCGCTGAAGAATTGATGCTTTTGAACTGTGATGTTGGAGAAGACTCCTGAGAGTCCCTTGGACTGCAAGGAGATCCAACCAGTCCATTCTGAAGGAGATCAGCCCTGGGATTTCTTTGGAAGGAATGATGCTAAAGCTGAAACTCCAGTACTTTGGCCACCTCATGCGAAGAGTTGACTCATTGGAAAAGACTCTGATGCTGGGAGGGATTGGGGGCAGGAGGAGAAGGGGACGACAGAGGATGAGATGGCTGGATGGCATCACTGACTCAATGGACGTGAGTCTGAGTGAACTCCAGGAGTTGGTGATGGACAGGGAGACCTGGTGTGCTGTGATTCATGGGGTCGCAGAGTTGGACATGACTGAGCGACTGAACTATGAACTATGCTTCTGAAAAACTTTACTTATTTCATAAATCAAGAAATATATAAGAATTAAATGCTAAAACTTAGACCATAAAGAATATTTTTTAAGAAAACAAAAAAAAATGTATTACGAATCTTCTGAGGAAATGGCTCTAGCTGAGTATATTAAACTGGAAATAAATAAGTAACTGTATAATATAGTTTGCATTGATGATAAGCAACATAGAAATTTCTTCAGAGAGAGGAAAAAAGGCTATCAGGCTTTAAATTTTAAAAAGAAATTTATTGTGCTTGTTCACTATTTGAGTAACAATTGATAACACAATAAATGATGTCCTAACCTGCTGCTCCTGCTGCTGCTAAGTCACTTCAGTCGTGTCCGACTCTGTGCGAACCCATAGACGGCATCCCACCAGGCTCCTCTGTCCCTAGGATTCTCCAGGCAAGAACACTGGAGTGGGTTGCCATTTCCTTCTCCAATGCATGAAAGTGAAAAGTGAAAGTGAAGTCGCTCAGTTGTGCCTGACTCCTAGCGACCCCATGGACTGCAGCCCACCAGGCTCCTCCATCCATGGGATTTTCCAGGCAAGAGTACTGGAGTGGGTTGCCATTGCCTTCTCGCATGTCCTGAACTAGGGATTCATAAAAGACAGATGTTCAAATAAACATTTCTTACATTGACCCTCAAAAAACTTAAACATTAAACTTCAATTTAGTCAAAGCTTTTCTGTAGGGATTTATGAAAATATGATCTAGAAATGCTGCTTTCTGATGATGTGGCTGATGACAAAAATAACGCTCTGTCAACCAAAGGACAACAAGTGCATTATCTCTTTGCAATATTAAATGTTTCAGGAAAGGCTTTGGTGAAGCCCTGAGTCACAGGCAATTCATCGCCAAATTTATGCAAAGGCTCTATGGTTTTTCCAGAAGGACACATATTGTTTAGATGTCACTCATACACTGCAAACATTGAACTGTGCTTGTGTATATGTGTGTACAGACATGCATGCTCACATGTATGATATTGCTAATGACAAGACTGACATCCCTTTGTGAATCATTTAGAAGATTTACTTATGTTTGCAAGCACCCGTAGAATATAAATTCACGCCCCTTTTGCACAAAAATAAATCATTTTTTTAAAGTCTTGCCTCAGGTTCTGTATCACAGAGCACAGAAAAGAATATCTATAATTGAAAAATAGAAACTTAATGCTTTTCTAGCACTAACTGCACTGAGTTAGTCAAGTGACATTCTTCTGTCATCACAAACACTTCCCAGTTCTCAGTGACTTAAAGTGAAGTTTTCACTTTGTTCTCACATTTTAGTTTGATTCAAGTTATTAGAGAGGTTTTATTTACATAGTTACTCAGAACAAGGGTTTATGTACTTTCTCAAATCTCACTGTGAAGCCTCCAACATCTCTATACCAGGAAAGAAAAGGCTAGAAATGTTACTCAGTGGCTGACAAATACTTTCAGGAGGAAAATAAATTACCCTGTAAGGTCTTAAGATCATATCTGGCATATATATATATATATATATATATATATATATAGCAGGTGCTCATTAAATATTAACTGGTGGTAGTAGTAGCAGCAGCAGCAGCAGCAGTAGTAGTAATCATAGTATTAGCTAATATAGTTTTCATGATGTGATATTATTCATCTAATTGTTATAAATGTTTATTTCAAATTACATTTAAGGAGAAGTCTAGGAAAATATTCTCCTTTTAGTAAGATAATTCCTTTGTATATCAGAAGACTGCTTATTGCTCACCCGTTTTTTCAGCAGTGGCACTTGATAAGGGCTTTGAAAGAGAATAATTATCTTTGCTTCTGAGCCAGGGTTAGTCTGGTCCATCCATGGCTGATAAGTAACAGATGAATTGTACAATATAAGTCTTGGGCTGTCCTTAACTGCATTCAGCATAAGGAAAACAGTCTTCAGATAGATACTGGACTTGCTAATGCAAATGGAGACATTTAACTCTTAGAATGAAGAAAGACAAGGCATAGAAATATGTTTATCCAACATTAGAATATTTATGCAAATGTCATAGCTCAGAAATATTCAATTGCCTCACAGAGTAGGACTTCAGTTCAGTTCAGTCACTTAGTCGTGTCCGACTCTTTGAGACCCCATGAATTACAGCACGCCAGGCCTCCCTGTCCATCACCATCTCCCGGAGTTCACTCAAACTCACATTCTTTGAGTCGGTGATGCCATCCAGCCATCTCATCCTCTGTCGCCCCCTTCTCCTCCTGCCCCCAATCCCTCCCAGCATCAAAGTCTTTTCCAATGAGTCAACTCTTCACATGAGGTGGCCAAAGCACTGGAGTTTCAGCTTTAGCATCATTCCTTCCAAAGAAATCCCAGGGCTCATCTCCTTCAGAATGGACTGGTTGGATCTCCTTGCAGTCCAAGGGGCTCTCAAGAGTCTTCTCCAACACCACAGTTCAAAAGTATCAATTCTTTGGTGCTCAGCTTTCTTCACAGTCCAACTCTCACATCCATGCATGACCACTGGAAAAACCATGGCCTTCACTAGACGGATCTTTGTTGAACTTAAGCCACCCGAAAATTCTGGGGAATCATTTTGGCAAAACTAACATCTCTGATAGCATAGGATTTGAAGGTGCGGAGCAGAGGACAACAGGTCAATATGTTATAGAAATGCTTAAGAACAGCACTAAATTAATAAACAAATACTTGTTTTAAGCAATAAATGACTAATATCGGTAGTAAAGAAAACACTATGATTTGCATAGTCTGAAGAACTTCATCTGCTGATTCTCACGCACTTATATGTTATATCAATAGTAATTTTCCCAGGAGAGCAACACTGAATGGGAAACTGAGCAGAGTCAAGGTCTTTATTTTAAACTTTGAGCAGATGGGGAACTTTTTTAGGACAAGGTTCTTATTCTTCACTTCTGTGCTAATTATAAGAAGAATAATGATAATATCAATGATAACTAGCATTTATCAAGCTCTCAATAATGACCAGATATTTTAAATTCCCTTACATAAATTAATTATTTTATATATAAGCAATGCTCTGAGGACAGTCCCACTGTTACCTTCATTTTGGAAGTGAGAAACTAAGAAACTAATTAAACTTCTCCACCCCATCCTCTGATTTAGGAGGGACTCTGCCACCCCCCATGTCCAATGATGGTAGCTTTCAGGTCTCAGAGCTAAAAATTAGAATCCTTCATCTGTCTGCCTCTTTAAACACATGCTATACCATATTTCCAACACTGTATTCTGAAATAGCTAACAATGAGGACACTAGAATCATCCTCATGGTCGTGTGTGTGTGTGCTTAGTTGTGCCCAACTTTTGGCAACCCCATGGCCTATAGCCTACCAGGCTCCTCTGTCCATGGGGTTTTAAGGTAAGAATACTGGAGCAGGTAGTGATTCCCTTCTCCAGGGGATCTTCCTGACCCAGGGATGGAACTTGCATGTGTTATATCTCCTTTATTGGCAGTGGATTCTTGACCATTAGTGCTACCTGGGAAGCCCCCATGGTCCTTTACATACTCTCCTTTCTGGAGTGGAATTTGAAACACAGCACTTTTAGAACTCAGAGTATTACACCTCTCCTTCACGAGCTCTTCATCAAGTTCTTTGAAGGCAAGAGCGTTATCCTAAGACATTTCTGCACAGAGCCAGTCACTAGAGTAAAATTAAGACTCATATGCTGATGCACGAGCTGGTGCCAGACTTTACTTAAAAGGTGGCTCTAATGATGATACTTTTGTCCATGACCGCATCCAACCATTTTTCACAAAAGAGCCAACAATAGCCTTTGAACTTTTGTTCACTGGTATGTTCCTGTCTTCCCTATGTCTCACTATATATATCTGCTGGTTGTTAGGACACCTTTTTGACCTTTACTTGGTCTCTTTTGAGTTTTAAGCAGTTACTGGAGTCTATGAAACAAGCCTCCCCTTTGTACCATACAAATTAGACCTCTCATCTGAGCTCTTGCTGAGCCAATATTTAGTTCCTTGTCTATATCCCTGGGACAACCTGAAACATTCCATACGCTGACTAAATGACTCACTCTGCGCGGACATATGAGCCGATTACCTTAGTTTGCATTCTCTCTCCCTGTGAAATTTCAAGGGATGCCAGCTGCTATAAAACGCCTTCACTTTGCCTTCCACCTTAATTGTGCTCCTCCATGGTTTACCTGGCAATTCCTTTTTCTGGATGATGAATTAGAAAGGAACAGAAGGAAGAAGAGTCCTCAGCATTATCTCACTAATTTTTGTTTGTAGAGCTATTTCTCTAATGTAGCATTTTCAAATAGGTCCATTATACATCTGCTTCTCCACCTGAGAGCACCCACCATACCAGGTGCAATGCCATCCATAGCATACTTTTGCCTAATAGCATTGAGTGCCTGGGAGTGAGCTGAAAAAGAAATGGGAAAGTGATGAACCAAGTTTCAGAATAACCACAGTTGGTTTATACTTCACTGTGTGTGAGTGGTTAGTCACTTCAGTCCTGTCAGATTCTTGGTGACCCTGTGGACTGTAGCCCTCCAGGCTGCTCTGTCCATGGGATTCTCCAGGCAAGAATACTGGAGTGGGTTGCCACGCCCTCCTCCAGGGGATCTTCCTGACCGAGGGATTGAACCCATGTCTCTTGTGTATCCTTCACTGACAGACAGCTTCTATATCCCTGGGACAACTAGGACCACTAGCACCACCTGGGAAGCCCCATGATTTAGAGGGGTCAGTATAAATATTTGGATTGTGGTCTATGTTAAGAAAAGTGATCTAAAAGCTGAGAAAGATGGTCTGTTAATTCAACAAGAGGACTTAAGAATCTGCTCTGGTCTACCTTACAGATTTAAAGGGCTTCTCAAGTAAAAACGGTTTTGTTTTACCCATTATCTCTGGGAACATACACCCAGGGGTTTTACCTAAATATGAAAATACATACATATGTACACATATACGAAAGTTAGCTTTTTTTAAAAAAAAAAAGATAAATTTATGCTTGATTTTCCAATTTAAAGTTTAGATATGATAATATAAAAATAGCTAACTTGCTAAAGCCTAATAACCTGTAAGCTACTATGTCTAATATACATCATCCTTTTTAGTTATTATCTGCCTGGCTTGTATGTTGTGTCATCTCCACTTTGTGTCCATGTCTCATAGAGGTTTAATAATTTGTTCCAGTTCACACACTTATTGTAAGATAAAGCCACAGGGAGAACTCAGGCCTTTCTGACTCTAACATTCACACATATACCTTCTAAAGAGGTTCTTGCTCTTTAAAGAGATTGAATCAGAAATTAGGGACCTATTCATGATGCCTAAGCCTTCCAGGAACCCTATATCGCTCACATCTGTGGACCCTTAGGCCTATAGAATAGAAATGCTGATGAGAGGTCCACTTTGACACCCTACCATTTACCTTCGTAGCTGCATGCAGCAAATGGGTTTGATGCAAAGTCACCTGGAGATTATTTTCCTATGTCATTTCAGAATATGGTATTGTTTCTCATTAGAATATCCCATCAGTAACAGTGGACAGTATTTGCACAGTTGCAATTTGTATAGATCTCTGTTCAAAACTATCACCTTAGCAGCTAGAACACAATGTATATTTAAAAATAACATTATTATTACCAATAGCAGCAATGACAATAGTTAACTTTTAGAGGGGCCTGCTATATGCCAGAGAGTGTTTTAAGGTCCTTAGATGAATTATTTTATTTAATCTTTAAAATAATTTAATTAGATCTCTGATATTATTGTTACAACTTTGCAAGTTAGGGGGCTTCCCTCATAGCTCAGTCGATAAAGAATCTGTCTGCAATGCAGGAGACCTGGATTTGATTTCTGGGTTGGGAAGATTCCCCTGGGGAAGGAAATGGCAACCCACTCCAGTATTCTTGCCTGGAGAATCCCATGGACAGAGCAGCCTGGCAGGCTACAGTCCATGGGGTCGCAAAAGTCAAGCACGACTTAGTGACTAAACCAGTAAATTAAAACTTGAGGCAAAAATTAAGTATCTGGCCCCCAAGATGACACAATTAGTTTGTGGTAGAACCAAAGTTCAAATCTAGGCCTTTTGACACAAAAGCTTGCACACCTAACCATTATCTTACACTATATTTCAAATCTAAATATTCTTTAAGTAAATGAATAATATATTTTAGCTTGGTGATAACAAATTCCTCTGTTCTAAATATCTTTTAATTTCTAATGCTCTCTTTCTCCCTATAAGAAGTTTTGATAGAAAAACATATTGCTAAGTAGAAGGGAAAGAAACAATAGACATACATTTGTAGGGATGTGTCTCAGTTTTAACTCTTCCAGCGGTGGCACTCTCCTTGCTATCATCCCCAAGCTCTTACGCATCTCAAGCTGTTCTCCACACCACCAGGGAGCCTGTCCTCCATCCTGCTCTGCAGCTTAATGATATTAAGATCAGCTTCCTTTCATGAAAGCTGAACAGATGAGTAGAGTGTTATTCTCTGAAATCTAGGCAAAATCTATTCGACACTTTTGTAGATTCACCTATGTCAAGTATGTGTGTGTGTTTTCTTCTGATTGTCTAAATAGACAGTAAAACAAACTAAACAGGTAATGGGGGATCTGGGGCAAGAATTTATATGAGGTGAATATTCCATGTTAAAATGGAGTGATCCAGAAACACATAAGTCATAAAAAAAGAGTGGAAATTTTCCAAAATATGATTTGTACGCACTTAACTTGTCCCCATTATTGCAAAACATCAACATCTTTAGAACATCTCAGGATTGTGTTTTTGACTAGCTTTAATCAGGCAGAGCAAACCACAATTGTATTTAAGAGGTAAACATTAGAATCAATTTAATAAAGATATTAAATCCAAATTGGAAAGTGATTAAATTATTTAAATACCAGGGAATCTCTTTAATAATACTTAGCATATAACCAGTGCTGCATACTGTGCATTTAAACTGTATAAATTTTGAATAGATTTGTGATCTTGGAAGAGGTAATAAATCTTCTTTTTGTTGTTTTTCAATCGCTAAGTTGTGTCTGACACTTTGTAGCCCCATGGACTGCAGCAATTCAAGCTACTCTGTTTTCCACTATGGAGTTTGCTCAGATTTATTTCCATTGAGTCAGTGATGCTATCTAACCATCTTATCCTCTGCTGCCCCCTTCTCCTTTTGCCTTGAATCTTTCCCATTAGGGTCTTTTCCAATAAGTTGGCTCCACATATCAGGTGGCCAAAGTATTAGACCTTCAGCTTCATTACCAATTCTTCCAGTGAGTATTCAGGGTTGAGTTCTTTTAGGATTGACTGGTTTGATCTTACAGTCTAAGGGACTCTCAAGAGTCTTCTCCAGCACCACAATTCAAAGACATCAATACTTTGGCACTCAACCTTTTTTCATAGTCCAACTCTCAACATCTATACATGACTACTGGAAAATCATAACTTTGAATATAAGGACCTTCATTGGCAAAATGATGTCTCTGCTTTTGAATAGGTTGTCCAAGTTTGTCATAGCTTTCCTTCCAAGGAGCAAGCATCTTTTAATGTCATGGCTACTGTCACTATCCAGAGTTATTTTGGAGGCCAAGAAAATAAAATATGTCACTGCTTCCTTTTTTTCCTCATCTGGTTGCCATGTGATGGGACCAGATGCCATGATCTTCGTTTTTTTGAATGTTGAGTTTTAAGCCAGCTTTTTCACTCTCCTCTTTCATCCTCATCAAGAGGCTCTTCAGTTCCTTTTCCTTTTCTGCCATTAGAGAATATCATCTGCATATCTAAGACTGTTGATATTTCTCCCAGCAATCTTGATTCCAGCTTGTAATTCATCCACCCCAGCATCCTGCGTGATGTACTCTGCATAGAAGTTAAATAAGCAGAGTGACAATATACAGCCTTGTCATACTTCTTTCCCAGTTTTAAACCAGTCAGTTATTCCATATCCGATGCTGACTTTTGCTTCTTGACCCACATACAGGGATCTCAGTAGACCAGTAAGGTAGTCTGGTAGTCCCATTTCATTAAGAATTTTCCACAGTTTGTAGTGATAAATGTTTCTCTCTCTCTCTCTCTTTTTCTTTTCTTTTTTTTTTTTTCTTTTGCCTAATGTAAAATGGGAGTTTGAATCTCACATATCCCACTGAGGGTTTTTTTTGGTTCATCTGTAGAAATAAATGTGATAATGGGTATAATATTTTTGTTGTAATGAATGAGTAAATACTGATTATTGTCTTGAGATTCATGATAACCATAAATTACATACTTTATATATATCAGGGGCTTTATATATATCAGGGGCTTCCCTTGCAGCTCAGCTGGTAAAGAATCTGCCTGCAATGCAGAAGACCTGGGTTTGATACCTGGATTGGGAAGATCCCCTGGAGAAGGGAAAGGCTACCCATACCAGTTTTATTCTGACCTGGAGAATTCTATGGACTGTATAGTCCATGAGGTCGCAGAGTTGGACATGACAGAGCGACTTTCACTTTCATATATAACGTGAGTTAAACAAGTTTAATAGTCTGAGAAAGCATACTACCACCATGTGTAATATTAATTTTGTTTTGGAAAACATCCCAAGATTTACAAGTTGATTTATGAATAAGCTATCATCCCGAAATTTGATTGGGAATCTGTGAATGTCAGTATTTTACCAGGTAAAAGACTGGAAGACTAAAAACCTTAAGTCATATAGATTTTGTTATAATAAAGGGATAGAACTTATGAATCTATAATAAAGGGATAGAACTTATGAATCTAAATTCTGTTTTGTGCTAAAAACCCACTTGTATATAAGCAAGGTCTGTAAGAAAAATAAATCCACAGATTTTCTAAATAAATATTTCTGTAGTCTTCCTTTGCCCCAAGTCTCATCTAACCTCTTCTCAATGATGTTTTAAGAGAGGTAGTTTAGGTTGCCTAGCAAAATCCATGGTACCATAATGTATATTGGTCATAAATATATAAAAACACAGTAAAATAATATATTTTGCTAGCTATCTGATATGGTAGGATGAGGCCAAGAGCTGTAATTGGCCATACTGTCATTATTAATGTTTTAGACCAATATGAGGCTAGATATCATCATATATTCCCTCTCAATAACTAGCTGCCAGGTTCCCTATTATTATGAAATAATATTGAATAGAACTTTTACAATGTCTTTTGATTTAGAAATGCAAAGAATAAGTGTATTCCTTGCTTAGTATTGCAGTCTGTCTGGATTTTTACAACATACTGATTATTTAAAGTCCTTCTTCAGAGTCAGAAATGCTTTTTATGCATTAAAGGAAACACTGAGTTCCATCAAACTGAAATTGAATTACAAATTAGAAGTGGTTGTCTGTCTTTTGGTTGGACTATGCTTTTACTTATTAACTTTATCAGTTAGTAGGTACACACATGTGTTATTTAATCAACAGAAACCTGTTGCCCAATTCACATTGACTTATTTTTCCATGAGCAATACACAATTCCCTAATGGATATTTCATGTTGCTTGCCTTTATTAAGATGAAAGATTTGGTGTTCAAATTGCTTTTACCCTGAACACCACCATATCATGTTCTGTTGCAATTTTACTAAAGCAGAACAGATCAATTAAGTTATCCAGTTTATAAAATAGTTACGCTCCAGCACATTCTTGCTTGTTTATATTAACAAAATTGCACTACAATAATAGTTTGAGAATCTAACATATATGCAAATAGATGGTGTTTTGTTAACTGATTTGTTCATTTGAGATTTAGAAGGGATACACAAGGGATGCGAACATTTTGGCTAGGGTATGATTTCTAGTAGGTTATAAGGAGTGGTAAAATATCGGTATAGAGTATGTTCCAAGTATCTCTACTAAATCGGGAATGGTGTGTGTGATGTCTTAGTGTGCTAGGGCTGCCATAACAAAATACCATGGATGAGGTGGTTTAAACAATAGGAATTTATTTTCTCACAGTTCTTCAGACTGGAGTGTCCTAATCAAAGTTCCAGGTGATTTGGTTCCTGATAAGAGTTATCTTCCTAGCTTGCAGATAGCTGCTGTCTTGCAATGTCCTCACATGGTAGAGAGAGAAAGAGAGAGAGCAAGGGAGAGTGAGATTTCTTCTCCTTCTTATAAAGATACTAATCCTATTTAACTGGGGCTCCATCCTTATGAATATATATTTTTTTAATTTTAGCTTTATTGAGATGTAATGAAAAATTATTACATATTAAAAGTGTACATTGTGATGATTTACTTTACATGTCCATTGTAAAAGAATTTCACTCCATCTAGTTAATTAATCTATTCCCACACAATTTTTGTTGTCTGGTGAAAGCATTTACAGTTTACTCTCTTAGCAAATTTCAATTATATGATCCAGTGTTACTAACTATAGCCACTGCCTTTTATATTATCCTTGGTATGTGTGTGGTAAGTTGCTTCAGTCATATCCAACTCTTTGTGATCCTATGGACTGCACCCTCCTTAGACTAACCTTATTTCTCTTATACCTGAAAACGTGTACCCTTTTATCAGCCTCTCCTTATTTCCTCTACCTGCCAGCCCCTGGAAACCACTTTTTTACTCTTTGTTTCTAAGATTTTTTTGTTTAGATTCTAAATATAAGCAATGCTGCTGCTGCTGCTAAGTTGCTTCAGTCGTGTCCGACTATATGCGACCCCATAGACGGCAGCCCACCAGGCTCCCCCGTCCTTGGGATTCTCCAGGCAAGAACACTGGAGTAGGGTGCCATTGCCTTCCTCATAGTTCTCTTTTTTCTGTCTGGTTTATTTCACATAGCATAGTACCTTCAAGGTTCATACATATTAACATAAATGGCAGAATTTCCTTCTTTCTCATGGCTGAATAATATCCATTGTATACAAACTACTACTACGTTC
Source organism: Capra hircus (assembly GCF_001704415.2). Taxonomy (NCBI): domain Eukaryota; kingdom Metazoa; phylum Chordata; class Mammalia; order Artiodactyla; family Bovidae; genus Capra; species Capra hircus. Next base: position 23,236,143 of record NC_030835.1, read on the forward strand.
ATCCATTGATAGATGTCCACTTAAAAAAATATACACAACCTAAAGGTTAAGAGTTATGTTTTATTCAGTGGTAATTTTTAGGACTTCAAGTGTGGGAGGCAGTGTCTCATCTCAAGTAACCCTGCTCTGAGGAGCTGAGGGTAGGGAGCCCCAGAATACATAGGAATTTTGCAACAAAGGGCAGGTAATCTGAACATCAGAGGTTATTGTTTATCAAAGAAAACCAGATATACTGAGTTAATAAATTTAGTGCTTTTCTATATATGGGAAGATGCAAAGAGTCTAGGCTCACTGAAATCATTCCCTTGATAAACTACTTTTCTACTCTTTTTTTCAATGAATTTGACAATTTCTTTATTTTTTAAGATTCTAAATATAAGTGATACCATTCAGTTTTTTTTTTAATATGACTTATTTTACTTAGCATAATACTTTCAAGATTCATTCCTGTGGTCATAAATGTCAGAATTTCCTTCTTTCTCATGGCTGAGTAGTATTCCATTGTATTACTGTATATATATATATATATATATATATTTATTTATTTATTTCATCCATCCATTGATGGACACTTAGATTTTTTCTATATCTTGGCTATTGTGAATAATGCTGCAAAGAACATGGGGCATCAGACATTCAATATCCTGTTTTAATTTCCTTTGGATATATGCCCAGAAGTTGGATTTCTTGATCATACAGTAATTCTTTGAGTTTTAAAAAACTTCCATAACTATTTTCCATAGTGGCTGAACTAATTGAAATTTCCATTAGTTCCCAAGGTTTCCCTTACTTTATATCCCTGCAAATAACTGCTATTTCTTGTCTTTTTGATAATAACCACTCTAAGAGTTGAAGAATCATATTTCATTGTGGTTTTGATTTACATTCCCCTGATGATTAGTGATGTTGACTACCTTTTCATGTACCTGTTGGTCATTTTTATACCTTCATTGGCAAAATGTATGTTCAGTTTTCCTGTCAATTTTTTATTATATTGTTTTGCTTTTTAGCTATTGAGTGACTTGTATATTTTATATGGTAACCCCTTATCTGATATGATTTACAAATATTTTTGCCTATTGTATATATTGACTTTTCATATTTTGATGATTTCTTTTAAGGTACTGAAGCTTGCCTTTTAGACAGATGTAGTCTCATTTGTAGTCTCATTTGCTTTTACTGCCTTAGCTTTTATTGCCAAATCAAAAAAAAAAAAAAAAGTTCCAAAACTAACATCAAGGACTTTACCCTTCTTATTTTCTTCAATGAGTCTATAATTTCAAGGTCTTATGTTCAAGTATTCATCCATTTTGAGTTAATTTTTGTGTATAGTATAAGATGGTAGTCTAGTTTCATTTTTTTGCATGTGGCTGTCTAGTTTTCCCAAAACCTTTTTTTGAGGAGACTATCATTTTATTTCTTTCTTAGCCATACCTCACAGCTTTTGGGATCTTAGGTCCCCAGTCAGATATTGAATCCTGGTCCCTGAGAGTGAGAGCACCATGTCTTAATCACTGGATTGCTAGGAAATTGCCAAGACTATAATTTTTTGTTTGTGCTGGTCTTGATTGCTACATGGGCATTTCTCTAGTTGTGGTGAGCAGATGCTAATCTCAAGCTGCTTCAGAGTGTGGGCTTCTCTTTGCAGCAGCTTCTGTTACTGCAGAGCACAGTCTTTAGAGAATGTGGGCTTCAGTAGTTGGGGCACATAGGCTTAGTTGCGATGTGGGATCTTCCTGGATCAGAGATCGAACCCATGTCTCTGGCAGCTGGATTCCTTACCGCTGAAGGACCAGGGAAGACCCCCAAAGACTATAATTTTAAAAACAAACCTTTTTGTTTGTTAAAGCCATCTTCTTTGCTTTAGTGGCTTACTGCTTCTAAGTTGCTTCAGTTGTGTCCGACTCTGTGCGACCCCATAGACGGCAGCCCACCAGGCTCCACCAACCCTGGGATTCTCCAAGCAAAAACACTGGAGTGGGTTGCCATTTCCTTCTGCAATGTAGGAAAGTGAAAAGTGAAAGTGAAGTCGCTCAGCTGTGTCCGACTCTTAGCGACCCCATGGACTGCAGCCTACCAGGCTTCTCCGTCCCTGGGATTTTCCAGGCAAGAGTACTGGAGTGGGGTGCCATTGCCTTCTTAGAAGACTATAATTTTTAAAACAAACCTTTTTGTTTGTTAAAGCCATCTTCTTTGCTTAGTGGCTCCCAAGATTAAAGGGGACAAGCTTTGTCATTTTCCCAACAAAGAAGATCCTGGTCTTCGCGTAGATGTAGCTTGATTGGAAGCCAGTACACTCAGGCAGCAGCTCTAAATCATGCGAGTAGACCTCTTTCTTGTGAAGATTAAGAGATAAGAGTTTCTCTGTTCTCTCTGTAATGAGCCCCTAGGGGTAGGGTGGGGAGAGATTGCCGGTTAAAAACTCTTTCTCTGTCTGCTGCAGTTGTGTGGAAGAGGCAAACACAGGCCATTAGAGCCTAGTGATCCAGGGGTGTGTCCCCTGAATGTCAGATGCAAAAGCCAGGTTCCAGACATGTGTATTAGCTTCTGCTGGGGGGCTCTAGCAATTTGTAGAGGCTACAGGCAGAATGAGGAGATTGTGTCTGCATGCTTCCTTGGTCACTGGGGAGGACGACACGGCCTTTCAATCAGTTCAGTCTCTCAGTCCTGTTCGACTCTTTGCAACCCCATGAACTGCAGCACGCCAGGCGTCCCTGTCCATCACCAACTCCCAGAGCTTGCTCAGAATGATGTCAGTTGAGCCATTCATGCCATCTACCCAACTCATCCTCTGTAGTCCCCTTCTCCTCCTGCCCTCAGTCTTTCCCAGAATCAAGATCTTTTCCAATGAGTCAGTTCTTCACAGTGAGTGAAGTCGCTCAGTTGCGTCCAACTCTTTGTGACCCCATGGACTGTAGCCTACCAGGCTTCTCCATCCATGAGAATTTCCAGGCAAGAGTAGTGGAGTGGGTTGCCATTTCCTTTTCCAGGGGATCTTCCCAACCCAGGGATCGAACCTGGGTCTTCACAGTAGGTGACCAAAGTATTGGAGTTTCAGCTTCAGCATCAGTCCTTCCAATGAATATTCCTGACTGATTTCCTTTAGGATTGACTAGCTTGATCTCCTGCATTCCAAATGACTCTCCAGAGTCTTCTACAATACCACAGTTCAAAAGCATCAATTCTTTGGTGCTCAGCTTTCTTTATGATCTAACTCTCACATCCCTACATGACTACTGAAAAAAACCATAGTTTTGACAAGACGGACCTTTGTCGGCAAAGTAATGTCTCTTCTTTTTAATAAGCCGTCTAGATTGGTCATAGCTTTTCTTCCAAGGAGCAAGAGTCTTTTATATTCACAGCTGAGGTCATCATCTGCAGTAATTTTGGAGCCCAAGAAAAAAAGTCTGTCACTGTTTCCATTGTTTCCCTATCTATTTGCCATAAAGTGATGGGACTGGATGCCATGATCTTTGTTTTTTGAATGTTGAGTTTTAAGTCAGCTTTTTCACTCTCCTCTTTCATTTTCAAGAAGGTCTTCAGTTCCTCTTCACTTTCTGCCATTGGGGTGGTGTCATCTACATATCTGAGGTTTGATATTTCTCCCAACAGCCAGCTTGTGCTTCATGCAGCCTGACATTTCACATGATGTACTCTACTTATACATTAAATAATTAGGGTGACAATATACAACCTTGAAGTACTCCTTTCCCAATTTTGAACCAGTCCATTGTTCCGTATCAGTTCTAACTGTTGCTTCTTGACCTGCATACAGGTTTCTCAGGAGGCAGGTAAGGTGGTCTGGTTTCCTGTCTCTTCAAGAATTTTCCACAGTTTGTGTGATCCTCACAACCAAAGATTCTAGCATAGTCAATGAAGCAGAAGTAGATGGTTTTTCTGGAATTGTCTTGCTTTTTCTATGATCCAACAGATGTTGTCAATTTGATCTCTGGTTCCTTTGTCTTTTCTAAATCGAGCTTAAACACTGGAAGTTCTCTGTTCACATACTGTAGCAGCCTAACTTGGAGAATTTTGAGCATTACTTTGCTAGCGTATGAGATGAGTGAAAATGTGCAGTGAACATTCTTTGGCATTGCCCTTCTTTGGGATTGGAATGAAAACTGACCTTTACCAGTCCTGTGGCCACAGCTGAGTTTTCCAAATTTGCTGGCATATTGAGTTCACAGTTTTATCACTTAGGATTTGAAATAGCTCTGCTGTAATTCCATCATCTCCACTAGCTTTGTTTGTAGTGATACTGTCTAAGGCCCACTTGACCTCACACTCCAGGATGTCTCACTCTAGTCCAATGATCACACCATTGTGGTTATATGGATCATTAACATCTCTTTTGTATAGTTCTTCTGTGTATTCTTGCCACCTCTTACTATTTTCTGCTTCTGTTAGGTCCATACCGTTTCTGTCCTTTAATGAGCCCATCTTTGCATGAAATGTTCCCTTGGCATCTCTAATTTTCTTGAGGAGATCGCTAGTCTTTCACATTCTATTGTTTTCCTCCATTTCTTTGCAATGATCATGTAGGAGATTTTCTTATCTCTTCTTGCTTCTTTGGAACTCTGCATTTGTATGGATAGATCTTTCCTTTTCTCCTTTGCCTTTCACTTCTCCTCTTTTTTCATCTATTTATAACATCTCCTAAGACTACCATTTTGCCTTCTTGCATTTCTTTTTCTTGGGCGGGTTGAGGGGGGGAGGTGCTTTGATCCCATGCTCCTGTACAATGTCAGGAACCCCCATTCATAATTCTTCAGGCACTCTGTCTATCAGATCTAATCCCTTGAATCTATTTTGTCACTTCTGAAGTTGAATGGTTCTATGAAGACCTACAAGACCTTTTAGAACTAACACCTAAAAAAGATGTCCTTTTCATTATAAGGGATTGGAATGCAAAAATAGGAAGTCAAGAAACACCAGGAATAACAGGCAAATTTGGCCTTGGAATGCGGAATGAAGCAGGGCAAAGACTAATAGAGTTTTGCTAAGAAAATGCACTGGTCAGAGCAAACACCCTCTTGCAACAACACAAGAGAAGACTCTACACATGGACATCACCAGATGGTCAACACTGAAATCAGATTGATTATATTGTTTGCAGCCAAAGATGGAGAAGCTCTATACAGTCAACAAAAACAAGACCAGGAGCTGACTGTGGCTCAGATCATGAACTCCTTATTATCAAATTCAGACTTAAATAGAAGAAAGTAGGGAAAACCGCTAGACCATTCAGGTATGACCTAAAACAAATCCCTTATGATTATACAGTGGAAGTGAGAAATAGATTTAAGGGCCTAGATCTGATAGATAGAGTACCTAATGAACTATGGAATGAGGTTCGTGACATTGTACAGGAGACAGGGATAAAGACCATCCCAAAGAGAAAGAAATGCAAAAAAGCAAAATGGCTGTCTGGGGAGGACTTACAAATAGCTGTGAAAAGAAGAGAGGTGAAAAGTAAAGGAGAAAAGGAAAGATATAAGCATCTGCATGCAGAATTCCAAAGAATAGCAAGAAGAGATAAGAAGGCCTTCTTCAGAGATCAGTGCAAGGAAATAGAGGAAAAGAACAGAATGGGAAAGACTAGAGATCTCTTCAAGAAAATTAGAGATACCAAGGGAAGATTTCATGCCAAGATGGGCTTGATAAAGGACAGAAATGGTATGAACCTAACAGAAGCAGAAGATATTAAGAAGAGGTGGCAAGAATACACAGAAGAACTGTACAAAAACGATATTCACGACCAAGATAATCACGATGCGGTGATCACTTACCTAGAGCCAGACATCCTGGAATGTGAAGTCAAGTGGGCCTTAGAAAGCATCACTAAGAACAAAGCTAATGGAGGTGATGGAATTCCAGTTGAGCTATTTCAAATCGTGAAAGATGATGCTGTAAAAGCACTGCATTCAACATGCCAGCAAATTTGGAAAACTCAGTAGTGGCCACAGGACTGGAAAAGGTCAGTTTTCATTCCAATCCCAAAGAAAGGCACTGCCAAAGAATGCTCAAACTACCGCACAATTGCACTCATCTCACATGCTAGTAAAGTAATGCTCAAAATTCTCCAAGCCAGGCTTCAGCAATACGTGAACCATGAACATCCTGATGTTCAAGCTGGTTTTTGAAAAGGCAGAGGAACCAGAGATCAAATTGTCAACATAGCTGGGTCATGGAAAAAGCAACAGAGTTTCAGAAAAACATCTATTTCTGCTTTATTGACTATGCCAACGCCTTTGACTGTGTGGATCATAATAAACTGTGGAAAATTCTGAAAGAGATGGGAATACCAGACCACCTGACCTGTTTCTTGAGAAATCTGTATGCAGATCAGGAAGCAGCAGTTAGAACTGGACATGGAACAACAGACTGGGACCAAATAGGAAAAGGAGTCAGTCAAGGCTGTATATTGTCACCCTGCTTATTTAACTTCTATGCAGAGTACTTCCTGAGAAACACTGGGCTGGAGGAAGCACAAGCTGGAATGAAGACTTCTGGGAGAAATATCAATAACCTCAGATATGCAGATGACACCACCCTTATGGCAGAAAGTGAAGAGGAACTCAAAAGCCTCTTGATGAAAATGAAAGTGGAGAGTGAAAAAGTTGGCCTAAATCTCAACATTCAGAAAACGAAGATCATGGCATCTGATCCCATCACTTCATGGGAAATAGATGGGGAAATAGTGGAAACAGCATCAGACTTTATTTTTGGGGGCTCCAAAATCACTGCGGATGGTGACTGCAGCCATGAAATTAAAAGACGCTTACTCCTTTGAAGAAAAGTTATGACCAACCTAGATAGCATATTCAAAAGCAGAGACATTACTTTGCAGACTAAGGTCCATCTAGTCAAGGCTATGCTTTTTCCTATGGTCATGTATGGATGTGAGAGTTGGGCTGTGAAGAAGGCTGAGCACTGAAGAATTGATGCTTTTGAACTGTGGTGTTGGAAAAGACTCTTGAGAGTCCCTTGGACTGCAAGGAGATCCAACCAGTCCATTCTGAAGGAGATCAGCCCTGGGATTTCTTTGGAAGGAATGATGCTAAAGCTGAAACTCAGTACTCTGGCCACCTCATGCAAAGAGTTGACTCATTGGAAAAGACTCTGATGCTGGGAGGGATTGGGGGCAGGAGGAGAAGGGGGCGACCGAGGATGAGATGGCTGGATGGCATCACTGACTCGATGGACGTGAGTCTGAGTGAACTCCGGGAGTTGGTGATGGACAGGGAGGCCTGGTGTGCTGCGATTCATGGGGTCGCAAAGAGTCAGACACAACTGAGCGACTGAACTGAACTGACCTAAATCTTAATTACCTCATGAAACCCTACATACAGATACAATCACATTATGGTTTACAGACTCAACCCGTGATTTTGAGTGGACAAAATTTAGTCCATAGCATGTTGGTAGGCAGATAATCCACCTAGGAAGTTAGTATCAGAACAGAATTTAAGGAAAGTAATATAGTCACCCCTGATATAACCTGTTAGATTTTTCAGGTGTCTGTGGGAAGACCTAGAGGGAAGTGTAGTTATTAAGATTCAATGATGTTGAGCTTGATAAAATCTTATAAACCATTCAACCTAACCCATATACTGCACAAACAAATCAGAGCTCAGAGAAGTTAGATATTTATAACTAGGATAGAAATATTCAGTAGTCAAAGTAAACACTGAACAGCCTCTTGACTTGTAGTTTCATAGTTCTTTCCGCTGTTTTATATTGGCTTCCAGTTACAGATAAGAAGTCAGAGCACAGTTGGAAGAAATCTAATGGCCCAAGTAAATAGCACACTAGCAGGTTAAGAGACTCAGTGCCAAGCCAGAGTGCTACCTGGTAATGATGCCTTATCAGCCTGTTTTTGTTAAGTATTTGTTCCAAGTGTGGGGTGAGGAAGACCTAAAAGGTGTGGTTAAAACTGGACATTGCCACAAAAATTAAATAAATTCATGTCTTGGATCCAGGAAGAACATTTGATAAAATTCTTTTGAAAATTCGTAGATGAGAAAAATTATGTCAGATTTCTTCCTGTCAAACCTCTGAACCTCCAATCATTGCTGCCTACTAAGTTCCAATGAACTGTGTCAAGATTGTATATGTAACCAGTCAATTCATGACATCAGTCATCTGTTGTACATCATCTCGCTGACATAGCAGATAGACCCACATTTTGCTGAGGGGTAATTGTGTATTCTCTTCTTGGTGCCATTAGATTACATACAGACTTATATGCCTTGGTTTCATGTGGTTTGAGAAAGCATCAGTGTTGGGAAAGTAAACCAGATAATTAATATTCCAGTTTTAATGAAGTCAAGTATTCCAGAATATAACATTCAGCTAAATTCAGAGTGTTCATTGATTTTTCAAACTCAATCCAGAGATGACTGTTACCTTAATTACAGCATTCCTACTGAGACTGCTCACAGCCATTGTTCACCTGAGAAATATTTTTTTCCCCTTGTTGGGGCATTTTATTCAACAACCTCCCCTCTTTTAAACGTGCTTGGTTTCTATTAAGGCAACATCAAAAGAGCTCAAAAATATGGTTTTTTGTTTGTTTTTATTTTTTTGAATATTGTTGTTCAGTTGCTAAGTCATGTCCAAATTTGCAACACCATTGATTGCAGCACAGCAGGCTTCTCTGTCCTTTACCATCTCCTGGAGCTTGCTCATATTTAACAGTCAGTGATGCCATCCAACCATCTCATCCTCTGTTGCCCCCTTCTCCTCCCACCTTCAATCTTTTCTAGCATCAGGGTCTTTTCCAGTGAGTTGGATCTTGGCATCAAGTGGCCAAAGTATTGGAGCTTCATCATAAGCATCAATCCTTCCAATGAATATTCAGGTTGATTTCCTTTAGGATTGACTGGTTTGTTCTTCTTGTAGTCCAAGGGACTCTCAAGAGTCTTCTCCAACATTAGTTTAAAAGCATCAGTTCTTCAGCACTCAGCCTTCTTTATGGTCCAAGTCTCACATCTATACATTACTAATGAAAAAATGATGGCTTTGACTATACAGACTTTTGTCAGCAAAGTGATGTCACTGCTTTGTAATATGCCACATAGGTTTGTCATAAGTTTTCTTCCAAGGAGCAAGCATCTTTTATATTCGTGGCTGTAATCACCGTCCATAGTGATTTTAGAACACAAGAAAATAAAATCTGCCACTGTTTCCGTTGTTTCCCATCTATTTGCCATAAAGATATGGGACTGGATGCTATGATATTAGTTTCTTGAATGTTAAATTTTAAGCTAGCTTTTTACTCTCCTCTTTTACCTTTGTCAATAGTCTCTTTAGTTCCTCTTCACTTTCTACCATATATCTGAGGTAGAACAGTAAATCTGAACCTGCTTTGATGAATTGGCATTTCTGCACAACTTCCTATTTTGATTGTTATTGTGTGGCAAACATGCTTGCAAATTGTCATGATTCACTAAATCCATGAAATTAAAGAAAATGATAGTCATCTCTCTAGGAGCTTTTTTAAAAGAAAGTTAGTCACCACTTAATGTGAGCCAACAACCAAAAAAAAAAAAGTTTGGTTTATCCTGCATTTTTAGTTTTGTATCTGTTTCCCGCAGTGAATATCAGGGAAAGTAAATAGCAGTTCATTGTGATCAGTGCTACTGTGGAAGTATGTGCAAAGTAAAATGGGGAGCACAAAGATGCTAACGTTGGTCTCTTATCTGAAAAGGGAAAATAGAGTAGGGGAAATCATGACCATCACACTAGAGAGTAATCCAGCTGATTCTTAAAAAATCAATATCAATTCAAGAAAAATTATTGAAATAGGGGCAAACATCCACAAAAGCAAGGAGATATGCTTTTAATTTTGTGCTATGAAAAAGGAACTATGAATAGTTGCATTGGTGAAAAATAAGGCTGCAAAGTCATTTGAGAATATGACATGCCCAATACTTTTTTTTTTTTTGGTAATTTATTTTTAATAGGAGGACGATTGCTTTACAATGTTGTGTTGGTTTCTACCATACAACAATGTGAATCAACCACAATTATACATATATCCCCTCTCTTTTGAACCTCCCTACAACCCTCCTTCATCCCAGCCCACTAGGTCTTCACAGAGCACTGGGCTGACTCCCTGCGTTATACAGCAGCTTCCTATTTTATGCGTGGTCGTATATATATTTGTCAGTGCCACACTCTCAATTTGTCCCACCTTCTCCGTCCCCTGCTGTGTCTCCAAGTCCAATCTTTATGTCTATGTCTCTATTCCTGCACTGAGAATAGGCTTATCAACACCATTTTTCTAGATTCCATATGTAATGTGTTCAGTTCAGTCACTCAGTCATGTCTGACTCTTTGCGACCCCATGAACCACCGCACGCCAGGCCTCCCTGTCCATCACCAGCTCCCGGAGTCCACCCAAACTCCTGTCAACTGAGTCGGTGATGCCATCAGCCATCTCATCCTCTGTCGTTCCCCTCTCCTCCTGCCCTTAATCTTTCCCAGCATCAGGGACTTTTCAAATGAGTCAGCTCTTCACATCAAGTGGCCAAAGTATTGGAGTTTCAGCTTCAACATCAGTCCTTCAAATGAACACCCAGGACTGATCTCCTTTAGAATGGACTGATTGGATCTTCTTGCAGTCCAAGGGACTCTCAAAGAGTCTTCTCCAACACCACAGTTCAAAAGCATCAATTCTTCAGAGCTCAGCTGTCTTTATAGTCCAACTCTAACATCCATACATGACCACTGGAAAAACCATAGCCTTGACTAGATGGACCTTTGTTGACAAAGTAATGTATCTGCTTTTTAATATGCTGTCTAGGTTGGTCATAACTTTTCTTCCAAGGAGTAAGCGTCTTTTAATTTCATGGCTGCAATCACCATCTGCAGTGATTTTGGAGCCCAGAAAAATAAAGTCAGCCACTGTTTCCAGTGTTTCCCCATCTATTTGCCACGAAGTGATGGGACCAGATGCCATGATCTTAGTTTTCTGAATGTTGAGCTTTAAGCCAACTTTTTCACTCTCCTCTTTCACTTTCATCAAGAGGCTCTTTAGTTCTTCACTTTCTGCCATAAGGGTGGTGTCATCTGCATGTTAATATGTGATAATTGTCTCTTTCTGACTTATTTCACTCTATATACAGGCTCTGAGTTCATCTATCTCACTTCAACTAACTCAAATTCATTCCTTTTAATGGCTAATATTCCATTATATATATATATATGTATGTGTATATATATATATATATATACACACCACATCTTCTTTATCCATTCATTTGTTTATAGCCATCTATGTTGCTTCCATGTCCTGGACGTACCCAATACTTATGACTTGATTCTATGGTTATTTATGCTACATTCAAGTTTGTTAAACAGAAAAGTAATTATCAGGTTTACATTTTAAGAAGATAATTATTTAATGTACCATTTGGAGGGTGCATTAAAGGAAGGGGGACAATTCTAAGAGACTAATGACAGACTGTTTCAATGGTTCAGATAAAAGGGATATTGACTCAAATTAGTAAAGTGAATGTAAAATCTAAATGAGGGTTTATATTTAAGAGAGATTTAGGAGATAGAATAAATACATTTTGGTGATGAGTAGAATAGGCACAAAGTTGGAGGCAATTATAATGGTGATTAAACATTCTTGTATTTATTGCATACTATATGCCAAGTAGATATATAACTTATAATGTGTTTAATTGTCATGTCAACCTGATTAGATATAATTATTGTGCCTTTCCAGATGAGAAAACCGAGGTACATAGAGATTAAATAAATCATCCAGGGTCACTCAGTGAATCAAGTGGCAGAGATAAGTTTTGAGCATGGGTCATTTACTTCTGAAAATCTGACCTAGGGAGTCATATGGGTATTTGGGAAAGGGTTGTGTTTGAGGTTCATAGAGCACATCCATGTGTAAATATCTAAGAGGTAGTTGGAAATATGATAATGGAACCCCCAATAGGTGTCAGGTTGAAGATAGAGATGTATAATGCTTCAGTGTATGAGAGTTAATTGTAGTCATAGGTATGTCCAAGAAAGTATGCATACTTCTGTTGACCCAAATAAATGTAGCAGGGAAGATAGTTTGATCACACAGCAATCTCTGGATGTAGACCCTTCACTACAGCTACTTTATTGTATCATGAATAAGTTTTGGTTTCATGATTTGTATATATTTGAAACAGTGTTTGGAAATATATATATATGTATATATATATACAGTACACACATATAGTACATATGTATATATACACACATAGTATACACACATAGTACATATATATAGTACATATGTGTATATAGGTACTATATATATAGTACACACATATAATACATAGGTATATAGTACTATATGTGCTAATATATACATGTGTAAATGTACTATACATATATATAGTACACACATATAGTACATATGTATATGTACTCTAACTACATTAATCCCGGATACTAAAAGCTAATTTAAATAAATTGAAAATACTAATCAACACTTAGCTACGGAATCTAGGTTGGAACAACCAGACTAGTCTCTTCTAAATCTCTAAACAAAGTTTCACTGTTGTTAGATAAGTCAAAATAGTCATTTGTCTCTCCTGGTAAGTGAACATTTTGGACAATAAATTGTATGGCCCAGGGCCAATGTGTATCAGGTATCTGGATAAAGAAGCAAAATTGATGCTTATTTTCCATGCTGTTGTAAAACTTCATTATCTAAACTCTTGACTGTCTGTTTCTATAGACTACCACACTTCTTTTTCAGTTCAGTAAAATATATATTCATGAAGGTTGAGCTACAAATTTTCTGTATTGGTACCCATGAAAGTTCATCTACTGGAGACATCCATAGGCTTCTACCTTCAGCTCAAAAGTTTTTCCATAAATTGGAATGCATGTTGCCTATGAGCCTGAGATGCACCCAACCATTCTGGTGAATTAAGAGGAAAAAAATTAAAAACTGTGAAATGTTAGCATGAAGTAATTTTATCATTGCTTTCACTGATGTCTTACCATTTGCTAAGGAAGACTTTTTCTTACATGCTATCAAAGTTCGAATAAGAACTCTTAAAAAATGAAAAACAAGCATTTTTAATTTGCCAAAGTTCTAGTACAAGAACTTTGTCACTTCTTCTGCTTAGTTCAAACTAATCAACACAATCATCCATAATTACCAGATAGCTCAAAAAAGAACAATTCAAAAACAGAACATGATTATAAGTAGAACTGGAAAATAAAGAGAATACAAATGCAAGTTAATACAAATTATCTTCATGGACTTGGTAGATCTATCCATAAGAATCCTGAAAGGAAAGGGAGCCTAGCAAAATGCATTTTATCAGCTCCTTGCAAAACAAATATTCTGTTCTTCCTTTGAATGGTAGATTTTGTTGAAGAATTGGATATGTTCAAATATATATTCTTAGGACAAAAGATTAGTGTTGTAACCTCAAATTGTCTACATAACCCAAGTATTATGTAGTGTTATACAACAGGAGTAACTCATAGTTCACTGTCTTGTAAAGCTCTTCTGACTGTAGCTGTATTTATATGTGTTCAGAAGTGCAACTTCTGCCATTGCTGCTTTTATGTTTGTAAGCGGCAGGCCCTTGTCTCCCAGTGATTCTGAGGTTCAATTAGGTGGTGAAATCTCCCGTTTGGCAATGCTAGACCGCAGGCTCTGCTCTAAAAAGCCACACTATTTTGGCTTCCTAAAATGAAAGACTATCTTTTACAGGTCCCCAATCAACTTTTACTTAAGGTGAAAAATCTGACCTCCTCGTGCTTGAAGATCTTTAACTCCTAAGTGAACTTGTCTTTTGTCCTAGATGCAACATGTATACTTTGACCTCTTTCCATTCTCCAAGGATTTTGTTCTCTTCTTTTTTCAGAAACTTCTCTATCTGTGTTTTTGTTTTTCTTTCTCAGATCATTGTTGAGCAGGATTTCAATATCATGCTGATTGGTCCACACCTGTAGCCATGTTTTCATTGAAATAATAGATTACTTTGGATTTTAGAGGTGCAAATAGTTATGAACTAGGTGAGTGTGGTGTGGTTCCATAGGTAAAGTAGTTTTGGGTTCAAATTGTGAGGCAGAATGAAGTAGGTGTAGGTGCGTTCACGTGTGCGTGCTCACTCATTTCGTGTCTGACTCTTTACAACTCCAGTGGGGTTATCCTGGCAAGAATACTGGAGTAGGTTGCCATATCCCTCTCCAGGGGATCTTTCCGATCCAGGCATCGAACCCATGTCTTCAGCATTGGCAGGAGGATTCTTTACCACAGAAGCACCTAGGAAGCCAGTTGTAGGTGAGGAATAGCCAATGAAGTGGTCATGCTTAAGTAATGATCTGGGAGAAAAGCCTGAATAAAATCAGATAGAAATTTAGTTATTAATGAATAAAGAGAAATGACTATTGGATACTTAGCAGCTAGTGTCTGCCACAGAAAACACCATGGAGTGTGAACCAATATGAATTGAAAACTTAATAAATGTATGAAACAGAGATTATTAAAAGTAAATTAGACCTCGAATGAGAAGATACCCATGCTATTAGATCATATTGCTGTTATGGGAAACATCTTTGAAGAGGAATCCTCTGTTTAATCTCAGCCTCCCATTCCCAGAGGATAATATCTCTAACTTTGTTTTTCTGCCATGATGTGCACGCATATGCAGAATATATTTCTTATGAGCAGGCTCACTTCAGTGAGTATGGTATTGGTAAAGTGGGCTTCTAGCCTAATTATTAGGAAATATATTTTAGTTCTTTTCCAAGAAGTGTATTAGAAGGCAAGTAAGTGAAAGGATATAATTAGAAAGATAACCTTGAAGCCATTCTAATTTGTGGGAAAACAGAAAATCATTCTCCAGTTTCAGAATTTGACTATTATTATCACTACCAAATTATGGATCCTGTCACAAATGGCACTAGTAATTGAAATGCACCAGTGTGTCTGAACCCTGGGTTAAAAGCTTTGAGCTAGAGGGCAACCCTCTTCTTTCTTTGTGATCACTCTGCTATCATCATTACATTGTTAAAATTCTTGGACCTGTAGATGTTCGAGTTGAATAGTGAGGTTCGAGTTGAATAGAAAAAGAAGAGAAAACCTTAGGCATCTGAGGTGGGAAAATAGACACATTTACATACATCAATCAGCCCACTGTTAGGCATTCAGTAAATAGTCAAAAATCATGGTCTACAAAAATAGAGATCTACCTATGAATTCAAACAACTTTTACCAGGGAAATCAGTCATTCTCTTGAAAAGGTGGAAGGAAGGTGAAGTAGAGTTATGAGCAATCACTTTTGGCATATATTTCTGAAGGACAGAAGTTAGACTGGGTGGTGCCATTCAGAGAAACTGAGTAGAGATGATTAACAGAGTTAAATGTTCAGGGATTAAAACAAAAAGACTCTCCAGATGAAGAGAAGAAATACCTCAGTGCAAGACACTTGAGGTAGAGGAGGGAGGGTGGGAGGTCTCAAGCAGAGCAAAACAGTCCCAGACAAGACTTGACACTCAATTACAAAATTTTTCATTTTCTTGATAGAGGAGTAGTAAAAGGTAGTTGAGCAAGCAGGGCATTTGGAATTATGAATATATAGATTTGGGTTTAATCCTAGCTTTACCTCTTATCAGGGGCAAGGCATTGAAATTTTGACTTATAATTCTCAGATACCTGATCTGATCAATGGGAAAAAAATACTTACCCCGTAGGGCTGTTATTAGGACTATGTGCTAAGTCACTTCAGTCGTATCTGACTCTTTGCGACCTCATGGACTATAGCCCTCCAGTCTCCTCTGTCCATGGGATTCTCCAGGCAAAAATACTGGAGTGGGTTATCATTTCCTTTTCCAGGGATTAGGACTATAGATACTAATTTAAAGCATATGATCTTAATACATGTTTACCAAATGGGGGTCATTTTTACAATTTCCTCCTTCCTCATTGTTTTACAGTAGAAATGGAGCATTGTTTTCAAAAACCTTGATAACATAATAATGATAGTGCATCAGTGTATATACAGTTGTTGTACATTGTTCAGTCATTAAGTCCTGTCTGACTCTTTGTGACTTCACGGACTGCAGCAGGCCAGGCTTCCCTGTCTTTCACTATATCTTGGAGTTTGCTCAAACTCATGTCCATTGATTCGGTGATGCCACCCAACCATCTCATCCTCTGTGGCCCGCTTCTCCTTCTGCCCTCAATCTTTCCCAGCATCAGAGTCTTTTCCAGTGAGTTGGATCTTTGCATCAGACGGCCAACGAATTCAGCATCACTCCTTCCGATGAATATTTAAGGTTGATTTCTTTTAAGATTGACTGGTTTGATCTCCTTGCTGTCCAAGGGACTCTTGAGACTCTTCTCCAGCACCGCAGCTTGAAAGCATCAGTTCTTTGGCGGTCAGTCTTCTTTATGGTCCAACTCTCACATCCATACATGATTACTGGGAAAACCATAGCTTTGACTATATGGATGTTTGTCAGCAAAGTGATATCTCTGCTTTTTAAAATGCTGTCTAGACTTTTCTGGTGGCTCAGACGGTAAAGTGTCTGCTTACAATGAGGGAGACCTGGGTTCGATCCCCGGGTTGGGAAGATTCTCTGGAGAAGGAAATCGCAACCCACTCTAGTACTCTTGCCTGCAAAATCCCATGGATGGAGGAGCATGGTATGCTACAGTCCATGGGGTCACAAAGAGTTAGACACGACTGGGTGACTTTGCTTACTCACTTACTTACTTATATTTGTCACAGTTTTTCTTCCAAGGAGCAAACGTCTTTTAATTTCATGGCTGTAGTCACTGTCCACAGTCGTTTTGTACCCCAGAAAATAAAATCTGCCAGTTTCTATTTTTTCACCATCTATTTGATGTTAAGTGATGGTACTGGATGACATGATCTTAGTTTTTTGAATGTTGAATTTCAAGTCAACTTTTTCACACTCCTCTTTCACCTTCATCAAGAGGCTCTTTAGTTCCTCTTTGTTTTCTGTCATTAGGGTGGTATCACTAAATATCTGAAGTTATTGATATTTGTCCTGCCAATCTTGATTCCAAGCTTGTGCTTCATCCAGCTGGCATTTCGCATGATGTACTCTGGATATAAGTTAAATAAGCAGGGTGACAATACGGTGCCTTGACCAGACTGTTGTTCCAGGTCTGGTTCTAACAGTTACTTGTTTACCTGCATACAAGTTTCTCAGGAGGCAGGAAAGGTGATCTGATATTTCCATCTCTTGAAGAATTTTCCACAGATTGTTGTGATGCACACAGTTAAAGGCTTTAGTGTAGCCAAGGAATTGCCTTGCTTTCTCTCTGATCCAACTGATGTTGCCAATTTGATCTTTGGTTTCTCTGGCTTTTCTAAATCTAACTTCTACATCTGGAAGCATTTTGAGCATGACCTTACTAGTATGTAAAATGAGCACAATTGTACAGTAGTTTGAACATCTTTAGCATTGCCTTTCTTTGCAATTGGAACGAAAACTGACCCTTTCTGGTCCTGTGGCCACAGCTAACTTTTCCAAATTTTCTGGCATGTTGAGTGCAGCACTTAAATAGCATTATCTTTTAATATCTCGGCTTTAAATATCTCGGACTTTAAATATCTCGGCTGGAATTCCATCTTCCACTAACTTTGTTCACAATAATGATTCCCAAGGCCCTCTTGACTCCACACTCCAGGATATCTGGTTCTAGGTGAGAGACCACAACATCATGATTATCTGTGTCATTAATATCTTTTTTGTATAGCTCTTCAATGTATTCTCACCATCTTATCTTAATCTGCTTCTGTTAGAAAGAAAGAAAGTGAAGTCGCTTAGTTGTGACCAACTCTTTGTGACCCCATGGACTGTAGTCTACCAGGCTTCTCTGTTCATGGGATTTTCCAGGCAAGAATACTGGAGTGGGTTGCTATTTCCTCTCTAGGAGATCTTCCCAACCCAGGGATTGAACCTGGGTCTCTAGCATTGTAGGTAGATGCTTTACCACCTGAGCCACCAGGGAAGTACTATGTACTCTTGCCATCTTATCTTAATCTGCTTCTGTTAGGTCCTTAGTATTTGTGTCCTTTACTGTGCCATCTTGCATAAAATGTTCCTTGGTATCTCTAATTTTCTTGAAAGGATCTCTAGTCTTTCCCGTTCTATTGTTTTCCTCTATTTCTTTCCATTGTTCACTTAAGAAGACTTTGTTATCTCTCCTTGCTATTCTTTGGAACTTTCATTCAGATAGGTTATCTTTCCTTTTCACTTTTCTTATTTTTTCAGCTATTTGTAAGGCCGCCTCAGACAGCCATTCTGCCTTCTTGCATTTCTTTTCCTTTGGGATGGTTTTAGTCACTGCCTCCTGTACAGTGTTACAAACCTCCATCCATAATTCTTTAGACACTCTGTCAGTCAGATCTAATCCCTTGAATCTATTTGTCACTTTCACTGTATAATCATATGGGATTTGATTTAGGTCATACCTGAATGGCCTGGTGGTTTTTCCTACTTTCTTCAACTTCAGCCTGAATTTTGCAATAAGAGGCTGATGATCTGAGCCACAGTCCACTCCAGGTCTTGTTTTTGCTGACTGTATAGTGTTTCTCCATCTTCTGCCTTATGTTATATACTTAATCTGTTCTTAAGGTAATCCTACAAGGTAGATGTTGTTGGTTTTCCATTTTACAGAGGATAAAACTGAGACCGAGACAAAGAACATGTTTGGATTTATGTAGTTTGTCTCCAGAGTCCATTCACTTTCCTTCCTTCACTCTCCCTACACACAACTGCACACCTATTCAGTAACCACCACCAGCCCAGCCTATGGGTTTTAGTCTTTAAATGCACACAAAGGCTAAGATCACAGTGAATAAAAAACACACATGGCTTCATGCTTCTGCTGCCTCCTGAATTCCAGTGCCTGGGGGTTGGTTTAGATACCCCCTGCTTTGGATGGGGGCTTGCTGCCGATAAGTTTCCCATTTTCCAAGCAGCTGGAAGGATAACAACCAGCTGCTCTGAAATACATTTGAATCCCATCCCTTCAACTAAGAGACAGCTGTGCTTATCTATAGGAAGACTCTGGAAGATGGTTTTTTTTTTAGTTTTATAAGACACTCTGGGCAGGATGAGAGCGATTTCTGATTTGAAAAAGAGACTAAATTCCAGAACAGAACTTTTTAGTAGTTCCTCATTGTGGATGCTTTTCTAACCTCTAATATTTACTGATACAAAGATACAAAGTTTGTGAGTATCAGACAAATGAAAGACAGTTATTTTCAAGTCGCTTTGTCTTCCTCAAGTTGTGGATTTTACACCTGATATACCTCATGCTTCACTTCTGAGACAACAGCATTTTGTTGCTGTAGGCTTTTCCTGGAATGATTTCTGAAGCCCTGGTCTGTCTTGTTACCCGCTGCTCTTTCCTTCCAGTGTGTGGACAAAGCATTAAAGGGATGTGTTAATGCTGCTGCTTCTTATCCTAGATTCAAGCCAATGACAAAAAATATGACTGAAATCTATAGGCCACAGTGGGCATGGGGCTGGAGTGACACCCAGACCTACCACATAAATGAGACCACAGGAAGCAGACAATATTGAAAATGTACACAGGAGTCCAGAAAGCTGGCAGTTCAGATTTTGTTGTTGCAGTTGTCTAAAGCTAGTTATGGTTCCAGCATAGCTCTATTTTATAGGTAATTGTGAAATTCAGTTTTTAATTTAAAAATAGAGATTAATGCTATATTTTATAGTTTTATGTTTAAACCATGGTCAAATTAAAGACTCTGGAAAAGCTGGGTTGCAAAAAATTTGCAACATGAGGTGCAAAGTCTGTCAAAAGAACAGGGAAGTTGATATTTTATGTAAAACCAGGAAACCACATCCTGCATAGAAGTATGTTAAATGTATTGTATATGCTTATGTATAAGAATCTGCCTGCAATCCAGGGGACCCAGGTTCAATCCCTAGGTTGGGAAGATCCCCTGGAGAAGGGAATGGCAATTCACTCTAGTATTCTTGCTTGGAGAATCCTATGGACAGAGGAGCCTGGAGGGATAGAGTCCATGGGGTCTTACAAAGTTGGATATGACCGAAGCGGCTAAGCAGCAGCATGGTTATGTATATACTAATTTAGAGTTCATTTATGTACTGCCCTATTCCTGTAGCCTCTATTTTCTCATCAAAATGGCAAACATTTTCTAAAGAAGATTAGGCATGTTTGACAGCATCTTAAAGGCATGCAAAGGTGAGTTCTGTGAGATTTTATGAATGAGACTATGGGGTACTAAACTTGAGGGGATGTGCGTGCTCAGGCAAAAATCTTACTTTGCTAGTCATGATTACTTTTGCTCCCAGAACCTTTCCCAAGATGTTTTTGGCCACTAATTTTTAGCTAGGTTTAAATGACGGGAGACAGCTGGCAATCCATTGGCAAGCAGTCATCTACTTTTGGTGTATTACCTGCTTGTCACACTTCATCTTTTCCACTTCATTCAGTACTAGGAATGGTTCATACCAATGGTAAATTGAGGGCTGCCACACAAATAATCAATATTCTGTATTAAATTCTATGTTTGAAACACCTGAGTAACTTCTATCTTCCTAACTAGACCCTGACTGATACATGTACTAAAAGCTTTGTGATAAGCAGAACTGGTTTCATGCTAATTTGTTGGGATGAGAGTCTTAGTACTTGGTTCTGCACCTCTTATTCTCAGGAAATGTTCTTGTGTTTTTCCTGGCTTTTTAAACTTAGATAGAAATTGTCCTTAGTTTTATTCCATCAAAATCTCCAAATTCTGTCATGTATTATTTACCAGTTGACTTTATGAACTTATGCTATCACACTCAGCATTAACTACGGACCCTGGAAAGAAACATCTCAGGGAAGCTAATTAATTTCTTCCTAGACTCCATATCTAGGATGCTGTGAATTGAGGCTCAAATATAGGTTGTCAACTGCAAAAATAATTTTCCCCTTAGGCTATTAGACATGTCTTATTGATATATTAAATTTAAATCACTGAGTGATACTTACCTAAATGTAGGAATTTGGAGTTTTCTGACAAATAATGAAAAGCATCACTTAATTGAGGAATTATAAGCCAATTTCAGACACCAAAAACTTTTGTTTATGAGCTTTGGCTCATAAATATCTGGGAAATATTCTTTAGGGGAAGAATAGAACAATTGAAATAATATTTATCATGGAAATATTTTATATATGGTTTCTGCGTTTATAATTCTACAATTTATATAACTTTTAAATAATTGTTTTGAAGTATTATATTGAAGTATAATTGATTAATAATGTGTTAGTTTCAGGTATATAACAAAGTGGTTCAGTTATACATATCTATTGTTTTTCATATTCTTCTCTCATTTATAGGTTATTACAGAATATCGAGCAGAGTTCCCTGTGCTATATACAGGTCCTTGCTGGTTATCCATTTTAAATATAGCAGTGGGTACATGTCAATTGCAAACTCCCCATCTATCACTCCTCCCTACACTTACACCTGATAACAAGTTCATTCTCTGAGTCTGTTTGGTAAAAAAAAAAAAAATTCATTTGCATCTTTTTTAGATTCCATATCTAAGTGATAAAATATGATATTTATACATATATCCCCTTTTTTGGATGTCCTTCCTGTGTAGGTCATGGCAAAGCATTGGGAAGAGTTCCCTCTGTTCTACTGCAGGTTCTCATTATTTATCTACTTAATGCATGGCAATGTATATACGTTAATCCCATTCTCCCAATTGATCCCACCCCTCTTCCTCCACTGGCACCCAGATATCCACTCTGGATATCTATGTCTCAATTTCTGCTATGCAAGTAAGTTCATCTGTATCATTTTTTCCAGATTCTGCATATAAGAAATATAATACTTGTTTTTCTCTTTCTGATTCTTTCAGCTTCATTTTGCTTTGACTGTTCATGGTCTTTCATGTTTCCATACAAATTGTAACAGTTTTGTTGATTCTGTGAAAAAAAAAATGACATTTGTAATTTGAGAGGGATTGCAATGAATCTTCCAGTCCAAGAACGCCATAACTCTCCATCTGTTTCTGTTGTCTTTATTTCTTTAACTAGTATCTGATACTTTGCTGAGTACAGGTCTTTTGCCTCCTTAGGTCGGTATATGCCAAGGTATTTTGTTCTTTTTGATGTGATGGTAATGAGATCCTGTGTTTTCTCATTTTGATCTTTTGTTGTTAGTGTATAAGACACAACACATTTCTATTTATTAATTTTGTACTCTGAAACTACTGAATTCATTGATGATCTCTTGTAGATTTCTGGCAACATCTTTAGGATTTTTTATGTATAGTACCATGTCCTCTACAAACAGTGACAGTTTTGCTTATTTCTCCAATTTCAATTCAGTTCAGTCACTCAGTCATGTCAGAATCCTTGCAACCCCATGAACCACAGCAAGCCAGTCCTCCCTGTCCATCACCAACTCCCAGAGTCCACCCAAACCCATGTCTATTGAGTCGGTGATGCCATCCAACCATCTCATCCTCTGTCGTCCCCTTCTCCTCCTGCCCTCAATCTTTCAGCATCAAGGTCTTTTCCAATGAGTCAGCTCTTCGCATGAGGTGGCCAAAGTATTGGAGTTTCAGCTTCAACATCAGTCCTTCTAAAGAACACCCAGGACTGATCTCCTTTAGGATAGACTGGTTGGATCTCCTTGCAGTCCAAGTGACTCTCAAGAGTCTTCTCCAACACCACAGTTCAAAAGCATCAAGTCTTCAGCACTCAGCTTTCCTTATAGTCCAACTCTCACATCCATACATAACCACTGGAAAAACCAAAGCCTTGACTAGATGGACCTTTGTTGACAAAGTAATGTATCTGCTTTTAAAATATGCTGTCTAGGTTGGTCATAACTTTCTTTCCAAAGAGTAAGTGTCTTTTAATTTCATGGCTGCAATCACCATCTGCAGTGGTTTTGGAGTCCTTGAAAAATAAAGTCAGCCACTGTTTCCAGTGTTTCCCCATCTATTTGCCATGAAGTGATGGGACTGGATGCCATGATCTTCGTTTTCTGAATGTTGAGCTTTAAGCCAACTTTTTTATTCTCCTCTTTCACTTTCATCAAGAGGCTCTTTAGTTCTTCTTCACTTTCTGCCATGAGGGTGGTGTTATCTGCATATTTGAGGTTATTGATATTTCTCCTGGCAATCTTGATTCCAACTTCTGCTTCTTCCAGCCCAGCGTTTCTCATGATGTACTCTGCATATAAGTTAACTTGGATTCCTTTTATTTCTTTTTATTCTCTGATTGCAATGGCTAGGGCTTCCAAAATCATGTCAAATAAAAGTGGCAAGAGTGGACATCTTTGCCTTGTTCCTGTCTTTGAGGAAATGCTTTCATCTTTTCATCATTGAAGATGATGTTAGCTATAGGCTTGTCACATATGGCCTTTATTATGTTGAGGTAAAGTCCCACTATGCCACTTTCTGGAGAGATTTTATCATAAATGGGAGTTGAACTTTGTCAAAAGTTTTTTTGCATGCATTGTTTGTATTATTTGTTAATATGGTGTATCACATTGATTGGCTTGTGCATATTGAAGAGTACTTATATCTCTGAGATAAATCCAACTTGATCATGCTGTGTGATCCTTTTAATGCATTGTTGGATTCTGCTTGCCAGTATTTTGTTGAGGATTTTTGTGTCTATGTTCATCAGTGATATTGGCCTGTAATTTTCTTTTCTTTCTTTCTTTCTTTTTATTTTTTTTTTGTGGTATCATTGATTTTGGCATCAGAGTAATGGTGCCTCATAGAATGAATTTGAGAAAGTTCCTTCATCTGCAGTGTTTTAGAATAGCTTCCAGAGGATAAGTGTTAATTCTTCTCTCAATGTTTAATAGAACTTGCCTGTGAAGCCATCTGGTCCTGGACTTTTGTCTGTCAGAATTTTTTAACTGCAGTTTCAATTTCAGTACTTGTGATTTGTCTGTTCATGTTTTCTGTTTATTCCTTGCTCAGTCTTGGTAGATTGTATCTTTAAGAATTTGTCCACTTCTTCCAGGTTGTCCATATTATTGGCATATAGTTGCTTGTCGTAATCTCTTGTGATCCTCTGTAATTTCGCCTTTTTCATTTTTAATTTTCCTAATTAGTGAGACTTTTCCCTTTTTCTTGATTAGTCTTAATTATCAATTTTGTTTTTATAAAGCACCAGCTTTTACTTTCATTGATTTTTCTATTGCTTTTTAAAAATTTTACTTATTTTTTAATTGAAGGATAATTGCTTTGTAGAATTTTGTTTTCTTCTCAAACCTCAGTGTGAATCATCTATTAGTTCAGTTCAGTTTAGTCGCTCAGTCGTGTCCAACTCTTTGCGACCCCATGAATCATAGCACGCCAGGCCTCCCTGTCCATCACGAACTCCCGGAGTTCACTCAGACTCACAGCCATTGAGTCCGTGATGCCATCCAGCCATCTCATCCTCTGTCGTCCCCTTCTCCTCCCGTCCTCAATCCCTCCCAACATCAGAGTCTTTTCTAATGAGTCAACTCTTCACATGAGGTAGCCAAAGTACTGGAGTTTCAGCTTTAGCATCATTCCTTTCAAAGAAATCCCAGGGCTGATTTCCTTCACAATGAACTGGTTGGATCTCCTTGCAGTCCAAGGGACTCTCAAGAGTCTTCTCCAACACCACAGTTCAAAAGCATCAATTCTTCGGCGCTCAGCCTTCTTCACAGTCCAACTCTCACATCCATACATGACCACAGGAAAAACCATAGCCTTGACTAGATGCACCTTAGTCAGCAAAGTAATATCCCTGCATTTGAATATGCTATCTAGGTTGGTCATAACTTTTCTTCCAAGGAGTAAGCGTCTTTTAATTTCATGGCTGCAGTCACCATCTGCAGTGATTTTGGAGCCCCAAAAAATAAAGTCTGACACTGTTTCCACTGTTTCCCCATCTAATTCCCATGAAGTGATGGGAGTGGATGCCATGGTATACATATATCCCCTCCCTTTTGAAACTCCCTCTCATCTCCCTCTCCATCAAACCCCTCTAGATTGATACAGAGACCCTGTTTGAATTTCCTGAGTCATATAGCAAATTCCCATTGCCTATCTATTTACATATGGTAATATAAGTTTCCATGTTATTCTTTCCATACATCTCACCCTCTTCTCCCTTCTCCCCATGGCCATAAGTCTATTCTCTATGTCTGTTTCTCCTTTGCTGCCCTGCAAATAAATTCTTCCATACCATTTTTCTAGATTCCATAGATATGTGTTAGACTACAATATGTATCTTTCTCTTTCTGACTCACTTCACTCTGTATAATAGTCTCTAGTAGGTTTAACCACCTCATTAGAACTGACTCCAATGTGTTCCTTTTTATGGCTGAGTAATATTCCATTGTGTATATGTAGCACAACTTATTTATCCATCCATCTGTCAATGACGTTTAGGTTGCTTGCATCTTCTAACTATTGTAAATAGTATGGCAATGAACAATGGGATGCATGCGTCTTTTTCAATTTTGGTTTCCTCATGGTATATGCCTAGGAGTGGATAGTAGTTTTATTCCTAGTTTTTTAAGTAAGGAATCTCCATACTGTCTTCCATACTGGCTGTATCAATTTACATTCCCACCAACAGTGCAAGAGCATTCCCTTTTCTCCACACCCTTTCCAGCATTTATTGTTTACAGACTTTTTGATGATGGCCATTGTGACTGGTGTGAGGTGATATCTCATTGCAGTTTTGATTTGCATTTCTCTAAGGGAAACCCCATATGTTTAACATCTGATCTTTCAGCAAAAACTCTTCAGGCCAGAAGGGAATGGCAGGATATATTTAAAGTACTGAAAAGGAAAAAGCTACATCCAAGATTACTGTACCCAGCAAGGATCTAATTCAAAATTGATGGAGAAATAAAAAGCTTTCAGATGAGCAAAAATTAAGAGAATTTAGTACCATAAAACCAGTTTTACAACAAATGTTAACAGGGCTTATATAATCAAGAAATACAACAGAAGAAGGAAGAACTATAAAACAAACCCCAAACAATTAAGAAAATGGCAATAGGAACATATATATCAATAATTACTTTAAATGTAAATGGATTAAATGCTCCAATCAAAAGACACAGACTGGCTGAATGGATACAAAAACATGACCTATATATATGCTGTCTACAAGAAACCTACTTCAGACCTGAAGACACATGTAGACTGAAAGTGAGAGAATGGAAAAATATATTCCATGCAAATGGGAAGAAAAAGGAATCTGGAGTAGCAATCCTCATATCAGACAAAATAGACCTTATACAGAAGATTACAAGAGATAAGGAAGGGAACTACATAATGATCAAGGGAACAATCCAAGAGGAAGACATAGAAATTGTAAATATCTATGCATCCAACATAGGAGCACCTCAATATATAAGACAAACACTAATAGACATAAAAGGAGAAGTTTACAGTAACACAGTGATAGTAGGAGACTTTAACCCCCGCCCCCCCCCACACACACCAATGGACAGATTGTCAAAACAGAAAATTAATAAGGAAACACAAGTCTTAAATGATACATTAGATGAGATGGATCTCATTGATATCTTTAGGACCTTCCATACAAATGCAGAAGAATACACCTTCTTCTCAAGTGCTCATGGAACATTCTCCAGGATAGACCACATCTTGTGTCACAAATCAAACCTCAATAAATTTAAGAAAATTGATATCATATCATGCATCTTCTCCAACCACAACACTATGAAACTAGATATCAATTACAAGAAAAAAAATATAAAAAACCCAGACACATGGAGATTAAACATTACATTAAAAAAAAAAAACCAACAGGTTACTGAAGAAATAAAAAGGGAAATCAAAAAATTTCTAGAAACAAATGACAATGGAAAAACAGAAACTCAAAACCTATGGGATGCATCAAAAGTAGGTCTAAGAGGGAAGTTCATAGTAATACAATCTTACATCAGGAAACAAGAAAAACATCAAATAGTTGACATAATTTCATACCTGAAACAACTGGAAAAAGAAGAACAAAAACATCCCAAAATTACTGGAAGGAAATAAACCATGAACATAGGAGCAGAAATAAGTGACAAAGAAACGAAAGAAACAGTAGTAAATATTAATAAAACTAAAAGCTGGTTCTTTGAGAAGATAAACAAACTTGACAATCCTTTAGACAGATATATCAAGAAAAAAAGAATGAAATCAACAAAATTAAAAATGAAAGAGGAGAGGTTGCAACAGTCAGTGGAGAAATACAAAGGAGTATAAGAGACTATTATGAACAACTACATGGCAATAAAATGGATAACCTAGAAGAAATGGACAGATTCTTAGAAAAGTTCAATCTTCCAAGACTGAACCAGGAAGAAATAGAAATTATGAACAACCCAATTACAAGCACTGAAATTGAAGCTGTGCTAAAAAATCTCCCAAAAAACAAAAGCCCAGGACCAGATGGCTTCACAGGAGAACTCTATCAAACATTTACAGAAGAGCTAATGCCTATCCTTCTAAAGCTCTTTCAAAAAAAGGAACACATTCAAATTCATTCTACAAAGCCACCATCAACCTGATACCAAAACCAAACAGAGACAACATACACTCAAAAGAAAGCTACAGGCCAATATCACTGATGTACATAGATGCAAAAATACTCAACTAAATTTTAGCAAACAGAATTCAGCAACACATCAAAAAGCTCACACACTATGATCAAGTTGGGTTTATTCCAGCGATGCAAGGATTCTTCAATATATACAACTCAATGTGATATATCATATTAACAAATTGAAAGATAAAAACCATATGAATATCTCAATAGATGCAGAAAAACCCTTTGACAAAATTCAGCACCATTTATGATTAAACTCCTCAAAAACCGGGCATAGAAGGAACCTACCTCAGCATAGTAAAGGCCATATATGATAAGCCTATAGCAAACTTTATTCTCAGTGGTGGAAAACTGATAGCATTCACCCTAAGATCAGGAACAAGACAAAGGTGTCCACTTTCACCACTGCTATTCAACATAGTTCTGGAAATCCTAGCTTCAGCAATCAGAGAAGAAAAAGAAATAAAAGGAATCCAGATCAGAAAAGAAGAAATAAAGCTCTCATTGTTTGCAGATGACATGATACTGTACATAGAAAACCCTATAGACAGTATCAGAAAATTACTAGAGTTAATCAGTGAATTTAGCTAAGTTTCAGGATATAAGATCAATACACAGAAAGCACTTGCATTTCTATATACTAGCAATGAAAAATAAGAAAGAGAAATTTAGGAATCTATTGCTATTTTTTGATCTCTCATTTATTTCTGCTCTGATCTTTATGATTTCTTTTCTTCTACTAACTTTTTGGGTTTTATTTGTTCTTCTTTCTCTAGTTGCTTTAAATGTAAGGTTAGATTGTTTAAGATTTTTTTCTTGTTCCCTGAGGTAAGATTGCATTGCTGTCAACTTCTCTTAAAACTTCTTTTCTTGTGTCTCATAGGTTTTGCATCATTGTGTTCCAAAACCCAAACTTCCTTCTCAAACTTGTGGTGAAACATGTGGAAACTCATAAATAATTCAAGTAATTTATTCTTGTGTCAAATATCTCCTGTAACCTTTCACCTGTGTCAAACAGGGTGAAAATGGTAATATTATATCTTCTTCATAGAGCTTACTGCCTTAAAATGACTATAATGTTAGATGAAATATGAATTGCTTTTTTTATGGTGGTTTAGTCACTAAGTCATGTCCAACTCTTGAGACCCCATGGACTCCAGTTTACCAGGTTCCTCCATCCATGGCATTTCCCAAGCAAGAATAGTGCAGTGGATTGCCATTTCCTTCTCCAGGAGATCTTCCTGACCCAGGGATCGAACCAGGGTCTCCTACATTGCAGGTGGATTCTTTACTGACAGAGCCACCAGAGAAGCCTCCTAAATTGTTTGTCGTTCAAGTTCTTCCATCATAATCTAGGTATCACGGAATGATTTCCTGAGAAAGTGATATTAAGGGAAGAAAAAGAATTTCTCTAATCAAAAGGGAGGGATGATTTACAGGCAAAGAAAAAAAAAAGACTTATGAAAAGGCTTAGAAGTGAGAAGAAATATGTGGTGCATTTAAAAACTAAAACATTTTAGTTTAGTTTCATTTTGTTGTAAGGCTGGAGTACATAATGTAAAAGCAATAGATAAATTTGGTTAAGCAGGATAGACAGGATAACTTAAGGCTTTTGGAATCTAACAAAATTTTAGAATGAAGATAAATTTTAAAGTCTAATAAAATCCATCACTGTACTGTAAAAGAAATGTGTTTTTTTTTTTTTTTTTTTTACTGTATTGGTTTTGCCATACAATGACATGAATCCACCACGGGTGTACATGCGATCCCAAACATGAACCCCCCCCCTCCCACCTCCCTCCCCACAACATCCCTCCTGGTCATCCCCGTGAACCAGCCCCAAGTATGCTGTATCCTGCATCGGACATAGACTGGCGATTCGATTCTTACATGATAGTATACATGTTTCAATGCCATTCTCCCAAATCATCCTACCCTCTCCCTCTCCCTCTCCCTCTGAGTCCAAAAGTCCTCTATACGCATCTGTGTCTTTTTTGCTGTCTTGCATACAGGGTCATCATTGCCATCTTTCTAAATTCCATATATATGTGTTAGTATACTGTATTGGTGTTTTTCTTCTGGCTTACTTCACTCTGTATAATCGGCTCCAGTTTCATCCACCTCAACAGAACTGATTCAAATGTATTCTTTTTAACAGCTGAGTAATACTCCATTGTGTATATGTACCACTGCTTTCTTATCCATTCATCTGCTGATGGACATCTAGGTTGTTTCCATGGCCTGGCTATTATAAACAGTGCTGCGATGAACATTGGGGTACATGTGTCTCTTTTAATTCTGGTTTCCTCAGTGTGTATGCCCATCAGTGGGACTGCTGGGTCATATGGCAGTTCTATTTGCAATTTTTTAAGGAATCTCCACACTGTTCTCCATAGTGGCTGTACTAGTTTGCATTCCCACCAACAGTGTAGGAGGGTTCCTTTTTCTCCACACCCTCTCCAGCATTGATTGCTTGCAGATTTTTCGATCGCAGACATTCTGACTGGTGTGAAGTGGTACCTCATTGTGGTTTTGATTTGCATTTCTCTAATAATGAGTGATGTTGAGCATCTTTTCATGTGTTTGTTAGCCATCCATATGTCTTCTTTGGAGAAATGTCTATTTAGTTCTTTGGCCCATTTTTTGATTGGGTCGTTTATTTTTCTGGAATTGAGTTGCATAAGTTGCTTGTATATTTTTGAGATTAGTTGTTTGTTGTTTGTCAGTTGTTTCATTTGCTATTATTTTCTCCCATTCAGAAGGCTGTCTTTTCACCTTGCTTATAGTTTCCTTTGTTGTGCAGAAGCTTTTAATTTTAATTAGATCCCATTTGTTTATTTTTGCTTTTATTTCCAGTATTCTGGGAGGTGGATCATAGAGGATCCTGCTGTGAGTTATGTCGGAGAGTGTTTTGCCGATGTTCTCCTCAAGGAGTTTTAGAAGAAATGATTTTTATTTATAGATCATTTTTTAATGTTAATGTAGAGAATGGACTAGAGGGGAGTAAAAATGCAGAGGTAGAGTTCAAAAACATATTGCAATTATCCAAGTTACATAATGACCTGCTCTAAGGTAGTAATAGTTTAAACCTCTCAATACGTTCCTTTTCTACTAAAGGGCCTTGATGACTTGGCTAAATGTTATTGGTTTAGGAGAACCATGAGTTCAAGGTAATTTTACTGTACATAAAATAATATTACAATTGCCCCACTGAGTTCACAATATGTTTAGAATTAAAATACAGGATGACAACATTTAAAGACTGAAATGAATATGTAAAATTCAAGTTTTACATATAAATTTCAATGAGTATGTAAAAAATACCTGGTATCACCACTTCTGTACTGGCAGTTCTACCTAGTGTAATAATGCAAGGGTGAAAACAGACAGAATAAAAATGAAGAAATATAATTGTGATTACTCATACATGACATGCTTGTGTACTAGAAATAAATTAAAAAATCTGGGAAACTGAATTATTAAGCGAATTTTACAAGGTCTCTAGATGCAGGTTAGTATAAATATATAAATATACTCAACTTCATTAGTTATCAAGGAAGTGCCAATTAAAATTTTAAATATAATCCTACCAAAATGGCTAAAGTGAAAAATATGGGGAAGAAGTCACAGATAAAGATGTGTTGCAATTGGAACTCTCATATATTGCTACTAGGAATATAAATTTGCAAGAATACTTTGGAAATTTGTGGAAGTGTCCAATACAACTGAATATATGCATTTTTATTGCTCTGCAATTCTACTCTCAGGTATCTACCCAACAAAACTTCATATATTTGTTCACCAAAATATACATACTGGAATATTTATAAATTTCTTTTCATAAGAGCCACCAAATATGTCAAAGTCCATCAACAGAAAAATGGCTAAATAAACTATATTTTTTATATTATACCAGAATGAGAATCAATAGATCTTGATTCTCAAATGAAATTTGATTGAAACAAACCAAAAATACAAGATTACATATTATTGTTCTATATTTAACACATGTCTAATATGCCAGATAATTATATATTAAGCCATATATATTTAATATGTATATGAAAGTGAAAGTGAATTCGCTCAGTCGTGTCCGACTCTTTGCAACCCCATGGACTGTAGCCTGCTAAGCT
This sequence comes from Capra hircus, assembly GCF_001704415.2. NCBI lineage: Eukaryota > Metazoa > Chordata > Mammalia > Artiodactyla > Bovidae > Capra > Capra hircus. The sequence continues at coordinate 23,267,901 of NC_030835.1, forward strand.
CCTCTGTCCATGGAGTTTTCCAGGCAATAGTACTTGAGTGGATTGCCATTTCCTTCTCCAGCAGATCTTCCCAACCCAGGGATGGAACCCAGGTCTCCCGCAGTGTAGACAGACGCTTTACCGTCTGAGCATCGGTATATATATGTGTATATATATATATATATATATATATATATATGTGTGTGTGTGTGTGTGTGTGTATATATATATGTATGTATATATATTGATATCTAGCAGAAAAAAAAAAGGAAAACACGTGAAAGTAAAAGTTTGACTGCTTGAGAAGTAAGCAAGAAGTGAAAAAAATATTGTCAAGGAGTATAGAAAATCTTTCAAAAAGTCTGGCTGTATTTTATGATAGGGTTTCATGAACACTTAAGTGTTACAGTGAAATCTTTGGTTTTGGTATCAGGGTAATGGAGGCCTTGTAGAATGAGCTCGGGGGTGTTCTTTCGCAATTTTTGGAAGAGTTTGAAAAGGATAGGTGTTAATTTCCAAAATGCATAAATAGCTTTTAGAACTCAATATCCCAAAACAGTCCATATTAAAAAAAATGGTCAGAATATCTGAATAGACATTTTTACAAAGATATACCAATGGCAGACAGGTACATGAAAAGATGCTCAACATTACTGATCATCAGGAAAATGTAAATTGGGAGGACCACAATGAGGGATCACCTCACATCTGTTAGAATGGCTATTATCAAAGACAACAAATGATAAATGTTGGTGAGGATGTAGAGAAAGGAAACCTTAATTCAATGTTGTTGGGAATGTAAATTGGCTTGTGGAAGACAGTATGGAGGCTCCTCAAAAAATTAAAAATATAACTACTACATGATCTAGCAGTTTCACTCCTGAGTATATATCCAAAGAAAATGAAAACATTAATTTGAAGACATACATACACCCAATGTTCATAGTGACGTTATTTACATTAGCTAAGATATGGAAACACACTAAATGTCTATCAAAAGATAAATGAATAAAACAGATGTGGTATGTGCAAAGAGAACAGAACATTAGTCGTTAAATAAAAGAATGAAATTGTGCCATTTGCTGTAACATGGATGGACCTGTAGGATATTATGCTTAGTGAAGTCAAAGAAAGACATTGTATGTTTTACTTATATGTGGAATGTAAAAATACAACAAATATAAATATAACAAAAAGGAAACAGACTCTCAGATATATAGAATAAACTAAAAATTAGTGTGGGGGCACAAGATAGGGGTATGTCATTAAGAGATACAAGAAGGGAAAAGAATGAAGATGCATTGGTAGAAAAGAATTAGTAATTGTGCAAAATCTCAGATGGAAGAGAAGGAATAGAATCTGGAGTATAGTTAAGAAATATCAATTATAGAGAGAAAGAGAGAACTTTAATTTTAATAAAAGTAGACAAGAATTCAGGACAAGTTCAAAGTTTCATTTTGCTGCTTCTGTTTTGTTACTATTTTGTGTTGTTTGTTTACTTTGCTGTCTGTTTTATATTTTAAGTGAAGTAATCTGTAGAACAGATGAGAATGTAAGGTGTCAAAAGTTTGATTAGAGTAGAAGACTGAAATAGTATTTGCATAGAACAGGTGTAACAATTGGCTAAAGACACAAAAACATTGTCTGTTTGCTTCAGATTGGTGGCCATTAATTTATCTAGAACCCATCTGTCCAATGAGGGTCTTCTCTAAGACAGTAACTTCTAGATCAGGGCTGGGAACACGGACACTTCTACTGGATGTTTGTAGCAGAGAGGCAAGATAAGAAATGTTTACTATTGCTAACAGAGGGGTTAAAATGGTAGAATGATGATGAACAAGGCAAACTGTAAAGATAGAAATGTGAGGTCTATGAAATAGAAAATCCTTGCAGGGATTGGAAACTGATGCCATTTGAATTTTTACCTTCACACAATCTAGCTTTTCCTTACCTTTGGTCATGCAAGAGATGAGTGTAGGATCTAGGATCAACAATAAAGCTTTCTTACATGGAGCACAGATGTCATCAAGATGTCAGGTTGAGTACTGTAAGTAGATGTCTCTTCAGAGGGTATATCTCAGCGTGCTGTCTGATGCTGGAGAGAAGAAAAACACAGGTTGAAGATGTATGGTCAGAGAAGCATACCAAACCCAGCCCACTCCTGCTAGCACTACTTCATGAATAATGTACTAATTGCTCTAAAACTGTGTAACTAGTAGCTGGGGTTTAACTGTTACAGAAAATTAGTTTCTCAGTTAATCATTTGCATTTAAGCCATCATGATTAAAGAATCAGTTCAGTTCTATACTGAAAGCTGCTCAGTTGTATATGACTCTTTGAGACCACATGGACTGCAGCCCACCAGGCCTCCATGTCCATCATGAACTCCCAGAGTTTACTCAAACTCATGTCCATTGAGTTGGTGATGCCATCCAACCATCTCATCTTCTGTTGTCCCCTTCTCTTCCTGCCTTCAATCTTCCCCGGAATCCAGGTCTCTTAAAATGAGTCAGTTCTTCACATCACATGGGTAAAGTATTGGAGTTTCAGCCTCAGCTTCTATCCTTCCAATGAATATTCAGGACTGATTTCCTTTAGGATGGACTAGTTGAAACTCAGTACTGTCTAAGGGACTCTCAAGAATCTTCTCCAAAACCGCAGTTAAAAAGCATAAATTCTTCAGCACTCAGCTTTTCTTTATAGTCCAACTCTCACATCCATACATGACTAATGGAAAAAGCATAGCTTTGAGTAGATTGACCTTTGCTGGCTAAGTAATGTCTCTGCTTTTTAATGTCCTGTCTAGGTTGGTTATAACTTTTCTTCCAAGAAGCAAGCATCTTTTAATTTCATGGCTGGAGTCACAATCTGCAGTGATTTTGGAGCCTCCCCAAAATAAAGTCTCTCACTATTTTCATTGTTTCCCCATCTATTTGCCATAAAGTGATGGGGCCAGATGCGGTGATCTTCGTTTTCTGAATGTTGAGTTTTAAGCCAGCTTTTTCACTCTCCTCTTTCACTGTCATCAAGAGGCTCTTTAGTTCTTCACTTTTTGCCATAAAGCTGGAGTCATCTGCATATCTGAGGGTACTGATATTTCTCCCGGCAATCTTGATTCCAGCTTGTGCTGCATACAGTTCAGCATTTCTCATGATGTACTCTGCATATAAGTTAAACAAGCAAGGTGACAGTATACATCCTTGACATACTCCCTTTCTGATTTGGAACCAGTCTGTTGTTACACGTCAAGTTCTAAATGTTGCTTCTTGACCTGCATACAGAATTCTCAGGAGGAAAGTTAGGGGATCTGGTATTCCCATCTCTTAGAATTTTTCACAGTTTATTGTGATCCTCACAATCAAAGGCTTTAGCATAGTTAATAAAGCAGAAGTGGATATTTTTCTGAAACTCTCTCGCTTTTTCCATAATCCAGCAGATTTTGGCAATTTGATCTCCAGTTCCTCTGCCTTTTCTAAATCAAGCTTGAACATCTGGAAGTTCACAGTTCACATACTGTTGAAGCCTGGCTTGGAGAATTTGGAGTATTACTTTGCTAGTGTGTGAGATGAGTGCAATTGTGCAATAGTTAGAGCATTCCTTGGCATTGCCTTTCTTTGGGATTGGAATGAAAATGGACCTTTTCCAGTCCTGTGGTCACTGCTGAGTTTTCCAAATTTGCTGGCATATTGAGTGCAGCACTTTCACAGCATCATCTTTTAGGGTTTGAAATATTTCAGCCTGAATTCTACCACCTCCACTAGCTTGGTTTGTAGTGATGATTCCTAAGACCCACTTGACTTCGCATTCCAGGATGTCTGGCTCTAGGTGAGTGATCACACCATTGTGATTATCTGGGTCATGAAGATCTTTTTTGTATATTTCTTCTGTGTATTCTTGCCACGTCTCCTTAATATCTTCTGCTTTTGTTAAGTCCATATCATTTCTGTCCTTTATTGTGCCCATCTTGAATGAAATATTCTCTTGATATCTTTAATTTCCTTGAAGAGATCTCTAGTCTTTCTCATTCTGGTGTTTTCCTCTATTTCCTTGCATTGCTCACTTAGGAAGGCTTTCTTATCTCTCCTTGCTGTTCTTTGGAACTCTGCATTCCTATGGATATATCTTTCCTTTTTTCCTTTGCCTTTGACTTCTCTTTTCTCACTATTTGTAAGGCCTCCTCAGACAGCCATTTTGCCTTTTGCATTTCTTTTTCTTGGGGATGCTCTTGATCATTGTCTCCTGTACAATGTCAGGAACCTCTGTCCATATTACTTCAGGCATTCTGTCTATCAGATCTAATCCCTTAAATCTATTACTTCCACTGTAAGGGATTTGATTTAGGTCATACCTGAATGGTCTACTGGTTTTCCCTACTTTCTTCAATTTAAATCTGAACTTGGCAATGAGGAGTTCATGTTCTGAGCACAGTCAGCTCCCAGTCTTGTTTTTTTGCTGACGGTATAGAGCTTCTCCATCTTTGGCTGCAAAGAGTATAATCAATCTGATTTCAGTGTTGACCATCTGGTGATGTCCATGTGTTGAGTCTTCTCTTGTGTTCTTGGAAGATGGCATTTGCTATGACCAGTGCATTCTCTTGGCAAAACTATTAGCCTTTGCTGTGCTTCATTCTGTACTTCAAGGCCAAATTTGCCCATTACTCCTGATATTTCTTGACTTCCTACTTTTGCATTCCAGTCCCCTATAAGGAAAAGGACATCTTTTTTGGGTGTTAGTTCTAGAAGGTCTTGTAGTTCTTCATAGAACCATTCAACTTCAGCTTCCTCAGCATTACTGGTCATGGCATAGACTTGGATTACCATGATATTGAATGGTTTGCCTTGGAAACGAACAGAGATCATTCTGTCATTTTTGAGACTGCATCCAAATAGTGCATTTCAGACTCTTTGTTGACTATGATGGCTACTCCATTTCTTCTAAGGGATTCTTGTCCACAGTAGTGGATATAATGATCATGTGAGTTAAATTCACCCATTCCGGTCCATTTTAGTTCGCTGATTCCTAAACTGTCAATGTTCACTCTTGCCATCTCCTGTTTGTCCACTTCCAATTTGGCTTGATTCATGAAACTAACATTCCAGGTTCCTATGCAATATTGCTCTTTATAGCATCGGACTTTACTTCTATCACTGGTCACATCCACAACTGGGTTTTGTTTTTGCTTTGTTTCCATCTCTTCATTCCTCTTGGAGTTCTATTTATTCACTGATCTCCAGTAGCATATTGGGCACCTACCGACCTGGGGAGTTAATCTTTCAGTGTCATATCTTTCTGCCTTTTCATACTGTTCATGGGGTTCTCAAGGCAAGAATACTGAAGTGGTTTGCCATTCCCTCTTCAGTGGCCCATGTTTTGTCAGATCTGTCCACCATGATCAGTCCTTCTTGGGTGGCATGGCATGGCTCATATTTTCATTGAGTTAGGCAAGGCCATGTGATCAGATTGGTTAGTTTTATGTGATTGTGGTTTGCCCTCTTTCTGCCCTCTTAAGAGAAGGATAGGAGACCTATGGGAGCTTCCTGATGGGAGAGACTGACTGAGGTGGAAACTTTGTCTTGTTTTGATAGGCAGACCATGTTTGGTAAATCATTAATCCAGTTTTCTTTTGATGGGTGGGGCTGTGTTCCCTCCCTATTTGACCTGAGACCAAACTATGGTGGATATAATGAAGATAATGGTGAACTCCTTCAGACGATCTCATGCCCACACTGCTACACTCAGCACCCCCAACCCTCCAGCAGGCTACCACTGGCCTATGCCTTCACTGGAGACTCCTGGACACTCAACAGGCAAGTCTGGGTCAGTCTCTTGTGGGGTCACTGCTCCTTTTTCCTGGATCCTGGTGTTTGTGCCCTCCGAGAGTCTGTTTCCCCAGTTCTGTATAAGTTCTGGCAGTTCTATGGTGGGGTTAATTGCAACGTCCTCCAAGACGGTTTATACCATAGCCAGGTCTACTGCACCCACAGCCCCTTTGCCTGCAGTAGTCCACTGCTGACCCATACCTACTCAGGAGACACTCAAACACAGTTCTGTCTCAGTCTCTCTGGAGTCTCTGGGTCCTGGTGTGCCCAAGGTATGTTTGAGCCCTCTGAGCATCTCTGTTGGGTATGAGGTTTGATTCTAATGTCATTTCGCCCCTCCTACCATCTTGCTGGGGCTTCTTATTTGCCCTTGCATGTGGGTTATCTCCTCAAAGTCACTCCAGCTCCGCACAGCTGTTGGTCCTGCACCTACCAACTTGCTGGGGATTCTCTGCCCTTGGACATGGGGCATCTCTTCCCAGTCACTCCAGCACCATGCAGCTGCCATTCCAGTGCCACACAGCTGAATAGCCAATTACTAGTATCACCAATCATATTTTTATAATAGGCCATTTCAAATATAATTAAATCAGCATTCTAAGTAGCCACCTGAATTAGTATTAGGTTTGTGATTATTTCCTTTTAAAGTAACATGTTTTTAGTGTGGAATATATGCTTTAGAAAACAGACTTGAAAATGCTTTTTGACAGGAGCATATTATAACTGAATAAATGTTATATTTGATTTCATGTCTGGCCCTCTCAGTAGTGTTAAATTTCTTTAGTTATTCCACACATTGATTTTCCCCTTTTCAACTTAAGTTGTTTTCTTCTGCTGTCAGGTTCTCATGGAGAATTGGTAAAGGACACATTTACAAGATGAATCCAATCAGTGGCCCATTGGAATAATTTTTAATCTTCAAAGAAGGCACCACCTTCTCAATTTAATTATAAGCTTGACAATTTCAATTTGTATGTTTAACCCCACTTTAACTGGCCTTAACAAAGCCCCTTATTTGATTTTCCCCTTAAGCCAGTCTGGCTATTTAGCATTTTTGAATGCATCTGAAAAAGGAGAATGTTTCCAATTCAGGCCATTTTTCTAAAACTCTGTTCAGAGACATGTGTTAAGCAGGTATTAGAATAAAATTAGGTTGTCAGGAAAAGTTCAGGGTAGATATTAAAAGCATATTGAATTATAAGATAACATTTTTGCCAACAAATACATATTTAAACACTTCGTGTGATATACACTTACCATTACTAGATATAAGTTAGACAGACTATTGATCTTTGTTTTTAAGAAATATTTAAGCTATCTCTTATTACCTACCAACACATATACATAATACTCTTTAATACTACCTATGCTGATTTTATTTCCAAATAGTTGAATTGAGCACTTTATAAGTAACTAAGAAGGAAATGGCAACCCACTCCAGTATTCTTGCCTGGAGAATCTCATGGATGGAGGAGCCTGGTGGGCTACAGTCCACAGGGTTGCAAAGAGTCGGACACTACTGAGCGACTTCACTTTCACTTTCAAGGGTTAAATAGAAACCCCAAGATCAGGGGACCAGATCTCGGTTTCTATTTCAAAATCAGGGTAAACAAATTTAATTTTGTTTTGAAAATCAGAAAAAAGTTTGTTTTGTATTTACATTTTAAACATGAAATGAATGTTATATAATTCCATGTCCTAGAAGCTATAATGATTTGTTTATGGTTGAACTTTGCCTTATTGATATGTTTATTGAGATCTACATTGAAAGTCTTTAAACTGTTTGGAACTTATGAGGATGACTTAGTATTTCTATTTGGTATTTCAAGAAAATGCTGCTTGGAAAATGATAACACAAACACAATCAAACCACCATCCTAACAAAATACCTTACAAGTACGATACTCTCATTTTTCTTAGTACCAAAATTCTATAAATTCTATAACTGCAAATTTTCTATAACTTTTCTAGAAAACAGTTATTAGCACTTTTCAAAATTTTATACGTTGTATTAATGGTACAGCTTCTTCCACCATACAATATTGAAAATAAATACATATTGCAAATGACATATTACTAAGGGCCAGGGTTGCATAATAGGTAAAAGTACCAGGTATTTGAAGAAGGCTGCCTTGGCTCAAATTTAAGGCCTTTCATTTAATAGTTGTATCACCTTGAGAAAGCTACGAAACCTTCTAGTTCCTTTGTTTCCTCTTCTTTAAAATGGAGATAATTATGGTACTTACTTCATAGGATTACTGAGTTAATTTATGTCAACTATTTAGACCTGCACAAACACATAGGAAGTACACAATAGATATTAGCAATTATTATAAGTTGTTATTATACTTGGAGCCAAACCACACACATTTGCCTTTCAAGGATTGCTTTGGTACAGGTACAACATCCACTGGGGGTGTATAAGTTCAGGTAAACATTGAGACTCATGAGAATTTATAGGCTACCATTGGCACCAGTTTACCTAGAAGGTTTATAGGACAGGAAATGTATTCTTCCAGGCAACAACAGGAATTCTAGCAGCAGTAGTTGCCATGGCAATTCACACAAGGGATGGGGAGCTAACTGTGCCTTCCCCAAGTGACAGCCCAGGTGCAAGGGATGGGCTCCACATCGGTGGAGTGCAGCTTAGAAACCTCAGGCAAAACACGTTTCTGATCAAGACCTTGTATCCAGAATGTGGGGAGTTAGAGCAGTGAAATACAGTGCATTCTGTTGTTCTGACTAAATCGATGAGGAACTCACACAACTGAAGGAAGGAGGAACTAGCATATTTTTCTTGGATATTCCTCCTAACTATCAATAATTACAGTAAGATTTGAACAAGGATTTGCCAACAGACATTCCACCCTGATGGATTGTGGAGGACTTTACATTTATAGTTATTTAACTTTGGGCTTTGTAAAAAATGTTGTCACTTCTATGAGGAAAAAGAAAAAAAAACTTATGTTGTTGTTAAATTCCTTTTCCACAACAAAGGCTTGCAGATACATCTCTAAGTTACCAAGCCTTTTGTCTGAAAACATCCTTAAAACTGGACAGAATTGTACTGTAGTTTACCTGAGTTCATGGAGTATATGCCACAAAGCACAAAAGAGACATTACAATAAAATTCAGATTCCTACAGGATGCTAATACTGAGGACTCTATTTAGATGTTCAAAATTTTGATTATTTGCAAAATACATCCTTGCAGTTAGTAAAGTTGATACTGGGCATAATCTCCATACTCAACTCAGTTCAGTTCAGTCACTCAGTTGTGTCTGACTCTTTGCAACCCCATGAATTGCAGCACGCCAGGCCTCCCTGTCCATCACCAACTCCTGGAGTTCACTCAAACTCACGTTCATTGAATCGGTGATGCCATCCAGCCATCTCATCTTCTGTTGTCCCCTTTTCCTCCTGCCCCCAATCCCTCCCAGAAACAGAGTCTTTTCCAATGAGGCAACTCTTCACACAAGGTGGCCAAAGTATTCGAGTTTCAGCTTCAACATCTGTCCTTCCAAAGAACACTCAGGATCATCTCCTTTAGAATGGATTGACTGGGTCTCCCTGCAGTCCAAGGGACTCTCAAGAGTCTTCTCCAACAACACAGTTCAACAGCATCAATTCTTTGGTGCTCAGCTTTCTTCACAGTCTAACTCTCACATCCATACATGACCACAGGAAAAACCATAGGCTTGACTAGACGGACCTCAGTCGGCAAAGTAATGTCTCTGCTTTTGAATATGCTCTCTAGGTTGGTCATAACTTTCCTTCCAAGGAGTAAGCGTCTTTTAATTTCATGGCTGCAATCACCATCTGCAGTGATTTTGGAGCCCTGAAAAATCAAGTATGTCACTGTTTCTATTTTTTTCCCTATCTATTTGCCATGAAATGATGGGACCAGATGCCATGATCTTCGTTTTCTGAATGTTGAGCTTTAAGCCAACTTTTTCACTCTCCTCTTTCACTGTCATCAAGAGGCTTTTTAGTTCCTCTTCACTTTCTGCCATAAGGGTGGTATCATCTGCATATCTGAGGTTATTGATATTTCTCCCAGCAATCTTGATTCCAGCTTGTGCTTCTTCTAGCCCAGCGTTTCTCATAATGCGTTTCTGCATATAAGTTAAATAAGCAGGGTGACAATATACATACAGCCTTGACGTACTTCTTTTCCTATTTGGAACCAGTCTGTTGTTCCCTATCCAGTTCTAACTATTGCTTCCTGACCTGCATATAGGTTTCTCAAGAGGCAGGTCAGGTGGTCTGGTATTCCCATCTCTTTCAGAATTTTCCACGGTTTATTGTGATCCACATAGTCAAAGGCTTTGGCATAGTCAATGAAGCAGAAATAGATGTTTTTCTGGAACTCTCTTGCTTTTTTGATGATCCAGAAGATATTGGCAATTTGATCTCTTGTTCCTCTGCCTTTTCTAAAACCAGCTTGAACATCAGGAAGTTCATAGTTCATGTATTGCTGAAGCCTGGCTTGGAGAATTTTTTGCATTACTTTACTAGCGTGTGAGATGAGTGCAATTGTGAGATAGTTTGAGCATTCTTTGGCATTGCCTTTCTTTGGGATTGGAATGAAAACTGACCTTTTCCAGTCCTGTGGCCACTGCTGAGTTTTCCAAAAATGCTGGCATATTGAGTGCAGCACTTTCACAGCATCATCTTTCAGGATTTGAAATAGCTCAACTGGAATTCCATCACCTCCACTAGCTGTTCGTAGCGATGCTTTCTAAGGCCCACTTGACTTCGCATTCCAGGATGTCTCGCTCTAGGTGAGTGATCACACCATTGCGATTATCTAGGTCATGAAGATCTTTTTAGTACAGTGCTTCTGTGTATTCTTGCCACCTCTTCTTAATATCTTCTGTTTCTGTTAGGTCCATTGCATTTCTGTCCTTTATCGAGCCCATCTTTGCATGAAATGTTCCCTTGGTATCTCTAATTTTATTGAAGAGATCTCTAGTCTTTCCCATTCTGTTGCTTTTCCTCTATTTCTGTATTCAACTAGATCCTAAAAAAAAAAAAAAAAAAGGCACAATTTATGAACTATGTCCAGTTTACTTTTGGACATAGACAGTATTGAGGATCTTATTGTGACATTAATAGATCAATTAAGTTCATTTATTTTGAACCCAGACCAGCGTAGTAAGAATAAGCACAAGTCACTACCATAGGAAGAGTGGCTATGTTCCTATTTACTATGGTTGGAATATAGGTATCTCTATTTATATAGATCAGAATCTTTTAGTGTAGGTCAAACTCCTCTTTGATAACTTATTTTTTTTAACTTCATCCACTTTTATGGAAAGAAGGCAACAGGAACCTATTTATATGTACTTGGATGCAAATACTTTTATGTAACAGTAGGAGGTTTGAGGGACTTAGAAGCTGTTTGGTTTCTCAGTTGATAGCTTGATCAAAAACACTTCATCTAGATCAGAGAAGAGTGTTACCAGATATTAGGAAAAATAGTTCCTTTTATGGCACATATTTCAGGTTATATTTGCCTAGAAGTCTTCACAGTTGATGAAAGTTATTTGTAATGGTAGAAAATTTTTGGACCTGAGCTTTATAGTCTGATTGGTTTATTTCACTAGGCTTTCAAAGTAAAATAACATTCTCATTTGCACAGGTACATTTGTGAAATTCAGAAAATTTTGTTAAGTTGAACACAGAAATCCCAAAGTGATGCATTACCCTACTCAAATATGCCTTATTTTCATGAAGAAAATTCTTTTGAATTCTTCCCTTAGAGGGTTTTTCATTAAAGTAAGCCTGGTAAGAGAGCTTATAATACTTTTTTCTTTTGCAGGCATGAAGTTGTGCAGTTATTCTCTATGAGCACGCCTGAGGCACTCCTTGGGTCTCAAACAAAATTTCCTATCGTGTGCTTGGCTGGTCTGTGCCATTGCTTGTGTGCCCTATGATTTGACTCATAGCAGAAAGGCAGGAATCTTAATGCACATAGCTCTTGGACATCAAAAATCCCCATAGACTGTCTCATGAGCTTTCCTCAGGAAATAACAGTATTTTTTCAGCAATTGTCCTAATCTGTCTGCGAAACTAGTCTTCATGCTCTCCTAGGGGGGATAATTTGCCCTGTGTTTTTTTCAGTCTGCTGGAGGAGAAATCCTGCTACAGTCATTTAGGATTTTAAAATAAAAGAAATTGTCAGAGGCCAGCATAAGAGATCACAATGGTACAGACAAAGTTTTGCTGAATCAGTGAGGGAAGAAGACAAGTTGATTTCCACATTTTAAGGCACAAATTTAATTTCACCATCCTTCAAGAATAGATTTATATAAAAAACCCTCTCATATGGAAAAATTAAAATAAAATAAATACAATCTATACATGACAAGATTACAGAGTCAAAAGGAGAAAATATAAGTTTTAGGGTGGGAAGACCAGAGCACCTGGTGAAATCTTGGATGACAGCAGGTCACTAGGACCTTCTTCTATGGAAGACTTAATGATAGCACAGAGCCCTTGGAATAAACCAAAGAGTTTCATGTTTGAGGGAGAAAATTGCCAAGGATCTTCATTACTATTCACGTTCATTTGTCATTTAGAAAAACTTTTTTCTTCCTATGGTGAGATTGAAAATGACTTTCAGAATCTAACTAGCTGCAGGAGGGCTTTGATGAAAATTGCTAAGCATTAAACAACAGATTTTAGCCTGCAATGTGTCCATAGAGTAACCTTAATAACAAAGTGTGTTATTCTATTCAAAGTCTAGTTTTTTATTTTAAGTCGTGTGCAGATTCAAAAGTTCTAAATGTTTTCCAAAATACAGAAAAACATTTGAGTGTGAGTGCTTCATGAAATCTTGTTTAATTTTCATTAAAAAAAAAAAAAAAGGTCATTCCTGCCACATGCACAGATTTTACATTCCTGGTTTCAATAAGTAAAAAGACTTCGAGTGTAATTTCCAAGTATCACTGCCTCTCAAATTACATATTGTTTGGTGTTACCTTTTTAAGGATTTCAGACTGGGCATATAATGGAGCTAATTAAATTTTCTCCCAGGAAAGCAGCCAGCTAGACTACTGCCCCAGGCACATAACCTCAGCTTACTACTTCCCTTCACTCATTTTTCTGTATGTGAGACAAGACTCCCTGAACCGCGAAGGTAGAGTACTTAGGCCAGGCAGCTGCTGATGGATTTCGGTATCTGCAGAGCCAGTGTTTGAGCCTCAACCCTGACAGCACGTATCACAGAGAGGTGACAGTAGAGACACATCTTCCTGTGTGAATGGGCTGTGGGTGACAATCTGCCAGCCAAAACAATGGAGGAAGCATTAGTTATATAAACGAACCAGCTTGGCTAGCCCTAAAGTATTTTCCAAGATTCTAGGAATATCACCTCGTTTTGTCCAGAGACTGTTTTTGTGAACAACCCAGAAAACAAAAGTTACAAAATAAAGTTATGTGGGAAAGGTTTCTTTTAGAAATTTCATTAGTATAAGATTAAGCAATTTTCTCAACCTTCACAAGAAACAAAGGAAATATTTCATAACTGACAATCACTCTATAAGGCTATTTATATATGTTATTTTGACTTTAATAAACATTCCTTTCCTATTTAATATCTGAGAAAACTAGAATGAAGATAGTTAAATGATTAATTTATATTATTAAATGGCAGTCCTGGAATTTAAACCAGATTTGACTGTAAGGCCTTAGTTTTATCTATTTTAATACTCTGCATGATAGGTTAATCATTCTGTGTTTAAAAGACTCTTTTAGGTGGAATTATTTGTGAAATATTCATGAAAATTGTTTACATGCATGTATGTATATGTATATATTATTTATCTTAGACTATGAATTCCCTAAGACTTTTCAGTTGTTCTTACTAAGTACTTTTACATGATAGAGCTTTTATTGTAGGTAGTCATCTGTTATATAAGGGGTCAACATTAACCCTGGAAATATGGAGATCCATTACAAAAAAGCTGTAACCTTCTGGTCCTTATGATATGATATAGAAGCTATAGAATAGAGTTCACTGAAAACCAAGAAAAAAAATTAACCTAAGATATCATCTTAGAAAATAGAATATGGATCTATTTATGCATCAGATGAATAACTAAATGATTAACACAGATTGATGTGATAATTTACATAGATACATAAAATGTGAATTAACTCATTCATTTCTGAGATAAAATAGCTGTCATTTCTGGGGTAAAAACAAGTGTTGCACATTTCACTTTCTGTAACATTAAATCTCTTTAAATTCCTGATTATGTTCTCAAGTAATAGCTTTTATTTCCCTCCCTACAGTTGGACAGTGTCACCTCCCTGATCCAAGCAGCCAAAAATTTAATGAATGCTGTAGTGCAAACAGTGAAAATGTCTTACATTGCCTCAACCAAGATCATCCGAATTCAGAGTCCCACTGGGCCCCGGCACCCAGTTGTGATGTGGAGAATGAAGGCTCCTGCAAAAAAGCCCTTGATTAAAAGAGAGAAACCAGAGGAAACTTATGCAGCTGTCAGACGAGGCTCAGCAAAGAAAAAAATCCACCCAGTGCAAGTCATGAGTGAATTCAGAGGAAGACAAGTCTACTGAAACCACTGTTCTACTCTAGTGTGTATATTACAAAGTCCTGCCTAAACACACACTCCTTCATTTTGACACTTGATTAGTTCTGTAAGTTCACTAACTTAGAATTTAACCCACAGATAATGTAGAAGATTGAAACCCTAACCCACATGAGCAACATATATTTGGGATCTTGTCATTGTCGTTTCTGTATGGCCAACATATGCTTATTGAATGAATGAAATCTCCAGGTGTCATTCAGCCTTTCTCAGCACAGAATATCTTATATTCATTTCTCAAGTGAGTCCTGTTCATCCATAATAGGTTAAGTATACTCACCCTTTTCAATTAAATTCACCATTTGAATTAAAACATTGACATGAGCTCTTGACTTGGTTTTCAATGCAAACAAAAGATTTCATAAAAATACTTTCCAATTTAATCTCCACATATGTCATTTATCTCATCTAACCTGGCAGATGTGTGATTCCTTCAACAGGGGAAAAAAAAATCAATCTGTAGATATTTGTAACGACTGTCAACTGATTGGGCTAATATCCATCAGAAACTAAACAGGTATGAACAGCCAAGCTACTTCTGGATTTTCAGTGTCTGTCTTGATTATTTATGAAACAATTAACATTACAAAAGTTATGAGTTTTCATGTCACAAATGTGTGTGTTTCAGAGTTCCATTGTGTTCAACGGTTGTGCACACTGAGTTTTGGGTTTAAGAAGGTTCACCAGAATACATATTAATATATGGAGGAAGAGTTATCCTCCATTGAGGATATGGGCATCTAACTATATCCCCAAGTAAGTTATGATACAAGAAGTGCAAAGAGTTGTGCATGACTCTAAAACTTTATTTGTATCAGCTTGCAAGTATAATTAACAGGAAAAGACCAATTTGAGAAACCTTTTGATATTGAGTAAAATATAACTCAAAAAATATGAGCAAATTGTACCACTGAACTATGAAGTAGAGTTAAAGAAGCTGAAGTGATTTTGATCACATGTTTTACAATAAAAGTCATTCAGGTCACTTTCAACTACCATCATTGCTCATTCCTAGTTGAGTTCATAATGGATGTTGTAACAGTTTCAGAGACTAGTGCAATGCTTCTCTTTCTACTCCCATCTCTCTTTGGAGGAGTCAACTTTCAGTTTTATTTTTTCTTCATGCATAGAATTCCCATTCCTAGGATTTCAAACATGCCTTTCCTATTCTACTCTATCAAAATTATACCAAAATTATGAGTTCACTTTGTAATAAATCACCATTAATGGATTTTTTCAACAACCATGTCATCATAGTTTGACAAGGTAAAGTTTAAACATACACCTTAAGTTGATGATCGGAGGACTAGTTTGGGTAAAAGAATGTGTGAAACACAAGGATGCATAAAAGTTGAGAGCATGATGTGTATGCTGTTGAGCAAATGGGAACACATTTAATTGTTCATTATAATTTATAATCATTCATTATAAATTATGAGAAAAATGCAAACTTTTCATTGTATTCTATTTTTCTTCCACAATGCTCAGTTTCCTGGGCTAAGTAAGTGCACTTTCTAAGAGCAAAAGCTATAAACTTCTTCCTGTGGGCAAGTATGCATAGTATGCATAGTTGAAACTGAGTATGCACTGGCCCACAATAATTATTCTGAACAGAGTCTACTCCCTGAATGAAAAAGCAGTGCGTAAAGGAATCAGAGAATCCAAATAATTGTTTTCCAAAACTAGCTAGCTAACTGGGGCAAAACAGGGGATTTCTTTGTTGAAAAGTTCCCATCATTTTCTGTTCTACGAGGACGTTACAAGAGTTACATCTATCACACTCTCTCAGAAGTGAGAAAATAATTTATTTAAAAATGATCAAACTAGTATATCTTAGCTTCTAAGCCATACACTCAAGAATAATGAGTCTCGTTTACAAAATCTAGTATCTGTCTGCTTCTATACCAGCCTTCCACAGCTTTGAGTTTAGGAGGCAGCATTGGATGCCAAAACAATATAAACAACTTGAAATTATATGATTATCAAATAATCTCTGTATCTATCTTTAAAAAATGACTCTTTACCCAAAATGAGATGTGAAAAAGTCCCCCTCTTCAAAACAGATGGTTGCCAGCTTAGCTTAAAGCAAACAACTATAATTAAGGAAAACGTAATAATAGTAAAAAAAAAATTACCTTGGAGAATGTCCCAGGAGTAACGCCTGTTGCAGTAATCAAAGATGCAATAAGAACAAGATAAGCAGAGCTGAGAAAGACATCTGTCCACCTGACTCAATTCCCGCAGTGTGCAGCGTCTCACAGTCTAATTCAATTCAAGCCTGCTAATAGTATAATACTTATAAGCAAAATTAGCAGCAAATACATTAACAAATCCTTGCATTATAAAACATAGTTAAATGAATCTAATCAGTATGTATGAAGATGGTGTATACATTTATAACTGAGCTCTGCTTCTGTAGGGGAATGACTGAAATTTCCTAATGATAGTGATTGCCCATCTATGCACCTTTTTAAATCACATCACAGAGATTTGTGCTTCTTCTAATGATACTTTGCTTTATCTTGCTAATCAAAACTCACCTTTTTCCTTTAGTGAAATCAATTTATGTAGGAAAAAATTATTTGAGAGGGAGGAGAGGGAATATATCACCTAGAATGACAGTTCCAACCTGGTTAGCCACTAGCATCACTGGCAAACATTGAACTGAAATCAGAAGGTAGCAAAGGTCTTTGAAATCATAATCTACTAAAGAATTTTTAGTTGAAAAACTGGAAGGTTTTCATCAAATTGGAAAGATGATAAATATAAATCTTTCCAGTATACTTATCACAAGTGGAAATTAATAAATTAAAATATTTCTTACTTTCTAATGGACTCAATAAATGAGTCTGGAAAAAATTCAAACACTTAATTTCTAAGGAAATTTTTAAATTATTCCCTTTGTAGTTGTCTTATGACATTAATAAAAACTGTGAATATATTAGATGCAATATTCTTAAAATTGCCTCTGCTCTTTGCAAATCTCTTAATTTATCAATGTTAACATATATGTTCCCCCATAAAATTCCTTCTGTATGAAGGGTAAGTACCCCCACGACTAAAACAGAAAGGTCTGCTTCATCAGGCTGACATTGTTGCACACTTAACAGCTTCAAAGGAGGTCAGTTTTCAAGTCACATTAAAACAAGACAAAATTGGGGACACACAGTTAAGTGCCCAATTTGGGCCTCAAATCTAATAATTAGTGCTCCTCAAATTTTAATGAGCAGCTGAAAAGACTAATATCTAACAGTAGAGGTATTTCCAATGGCTTCTTACACCTTTACTTTAAGGGTGGTCTTTGCATCTCATCATCCTTGAGCTTGTAGCTTCCTATTAACTGCTAACAGTTTGCTACTAGAATGACAGTCAGGCATGCTCATCCCAGTCAATTACTCCCAAATAATGTGCTTTCCTCTTAGTCCGTGCACCAAAAATCTCTCATCACCTTTTAGGAGTCCATCCCATATATCAATTGATTAATAGCATTCTAGCTAAAATTATTAGCTTAAAATCCCAATGGCATTATCCTTTTTTTTTTTTTTCCTTCCTATTCCAAAAAACATTCTTACCTTTTTTGATGTCAAATCCACACTTCTCTGCTAGGGATTGTGGTTCCCATGGATACACACTTTTTATAGTGGTAGAATGAGTAGAATGAGATGGAGACTTTTCCTGGTCATATTTAGCCTTCTCTAGTGAACTCACTGCAGAACTGTTTCACTGTCACTGTGATTTTCTAGGTCAGCAAAGCAAGCACCAGAATATGAAATTGAATGAAATCCATACTTTCTTTTGTCAGCCTGCCTTTTGTTAAGATTGTCTGTCTATTGCATATTTAGGTAGCAAATAACCATTTTTCTCTTTGGAAGGTCAGAAATATTTTTATTTGACTTGGTCAGAAAATTTAGGGGAATCCAGTTAAAAGAAAATAACTTGAATATTATTTTAATAATTCTTTTTAAGTTGACAAAAATGTGCAACCTGGAAAATGTGTATTTACATATAATTTTTCATTTATATATCACATGCCAGAAAGCAACACTTAATCAGACAAAAACCCTATTGCATTTTTTTCATAACCCCCTTCCCATACCATTAGAATATCATTATTATTAGTATTTTGCATTGTTTTACTACCAAATAAACAAGTCAGGCCTAATGACAGAAAAGCCTACGCACAAAGTAGTTTAAAGTTTTCATTTTGGTTCTTTGGGTCTATTAGAATAGAAAAATGTAGATGTTGTTAAAACCAGGTTTAAGCAACTAAAGATGTCCTAATCAAGGTGTTAATACTATCCTAGATATCTAAAAATGAGAGAGAAGAATTAAAATTTTAAATGTATTTTTTGCCATTTTAACTAATTTACATGAACAAGAAACATTTTCTATTAAAGCAAAAGAATAATTTCCTATGTTCGTCATTATACATGTGAATTTTCCCCCCACCAAGATAGAGAGGACCTATTCTTGAACATTGTTAAAGAAGATAATACTAATTGAGAGAACCACTTCTAAAGAGAACCCAATCTTACCTTCAGATGGTAGATGGTTTGGTCTGGCCTTTATGTAGCTTGTGGGATGAGATATTCATGGCTATAGGCTGGCTTCTAGGATCCCAAAACTCCCACTGGTTTATGAGAACAAAACCCAAGGACTGACCTTCAAAATGAACAAGTTGGAGGAAAAAAATCAGTAAGTACAGAGCAGTTAAAAGAAAGTAGGTAAATGACAGAGGTGGAGAAGGGAATAAGAAAGGTAGTTGCTGAAGCAGTGAACTTTTATACCAGAGAGAGGAAGAGTTCTGTGAAGATTTGGCAACCTCCTCCTGAGGAAGATTTTAAGGATAAGACGGGGCACTTGTCTTAGGCGGTTTGGAATGAAGTCAGGTCAGGGCAGGAGGACACATTGTGTAACTTTTGAGGATCATTTAGTGATATTGTTTGCAAGATGAGAAGCAGAAATCCAGACAATTTCCTAGGCTGATGATGGGTGAAATTCTTACCAGTATCAGAGTGAATCAAGACATTATATATTTAACAAATATTTGTTGAGCAATGTTGATGTTCCAAACACTACCCTAGGTTCTTAGGATACATCAGATAACAAAACAGTGATTCTTGCCATGAGCTAAGTCTATGGTAAATGCTAAGTCTAAGGTAAACCTTACTTAATTTTTTTAAGTAACCCTATGTGATAAACATTATCAGTTCTATTCCTTGGATAAAGAAAGTAAGGATATGGATCTTGCTACAAAACTCATTGGCTTTAAAATCTGTTTGCAATGTAGAGTCTGAACTTTTAGCCATCACAGCCAGATTTCCTCGAAAATGAGATGGGATTTTTCAGGTGAAAATGAGATACACATTTCAAATGCTGGCTGAGTTCCTATGTAAGAACAAAGGGATCAAACCTTTGTGCACACACACACATACACACATACATACATACACACACCCTCCACATCATTGATAGGTATATAAGTAATTAACTGAATATTATCACCTCTAATAACTGAACAAAGACAATCAGGTATATAAGGAATGAATATCTCATCTATGTGATCTGAAATCAAATGAAAACACCAAATTACCTTCCATAGAAGTGAAATCTTCCATGGAGATGTATGTTTAAAACCCATCTTTAGCATCAATTGGTAACAAATATTTGTAGACACAATTTCTTTCCTTCTTTACTGCTAATATGTATATATGTGTTTAAAGTTATGGATCCCATGGGAGGACTGGCCAAGGATTACTGAAATAAGGTAAAATTTCCTTGAATTCTAAACTGACTGAGCCATAGGAAATGTAAGTTTCCGTCTTTATCGAGGTAACAAAATGAATACAATATGTACCTGACTGTAAGCAAATTCAATTCTTTGACTTTACATGATCCTTCTTCCTAGAGACAGCTGAAGGCTAGGCTCTCCCTCTTGCCCCTATTGCTTGCGATACCTCTCCTTCTCAGGCCTGGGGTAGTTGACTTCCTGGTCTTTCTTAAAGTGGAGTCAGAAATGTTTCCTTTAAGTGTGAATGTATTTATTTGGGGTCTTCACTTTTGAGTACCTGGTGCCTCAGAATGATGGTGCCTATTCCCAACTGTCATAAAAAGAAGCTCCAGAAGGAAGTTCTTTTAAAAGAGGCTCAGATTTCTAACAACCATCTCTAAACATCTCTTCAATGCAGGACATATATTATAGCAGCTATCTAAATGGTACTAGCAGAATACTAATTCTGCTCATGTCCTCTGTTTTCATTCCAAATGAGATATCTTAATCTACATGCTCAAATGAACCTCTCATCTTGTCATCATGCACTTAGCAAATGTCATTCTATGACATACATGTTTTCATTCCAACATCTTCTCTTGTCAAATTGTAAATGTTCTTTTCCTTCTTATTGCATCTCTATCAATATGGTAGATATGTCTTGCTTATTTGTATTGTTCATTCTGAATGTTAATGCATATATGGCTGTCTGATAAAAATACTATATATGACATCTATAGCTTAAAACATTATTTAAACAGCCCCCCAGTATTTAATAATAATTTTAACAGCAATAGTTCAAAACCTGAAGTTATATGTATTTTTTTTCTATTCAGACAGCCATGTATTATGCAGTCCTAGGCCAGTCCTCCAGAGTAGGACTTGCCCACCCCACTCCAGTACTCTTGCCTGGAAAATCCCATGGACAGAGGAGCCTGGAAGACTGCAGTCCATGGGATCGCTGAGGGTTGGACACGACTGAGCGACTTCACTTTCACTTTTCACTTTCATGCATTGGAGGAGGAAATGGCAACCCACTCCAGTGTTCTTGCCTGGAGAATCCCAGGGACAGGGGAGCCTGGTGGGCTGTCATCTATGGGGTCGCACAGAGTCAGACACGACTGAAGTGACTTAGCAGCAGCAGGCCAGCAACATGTCACAGCAGTTTCCAATCTTCATGAATTACCTGAAGCTCTCTGTGATATTCACTGATAGTCTAGCTGAGAATGACAAGTTTCTTTGGCCTGGGTTTCTAACATCAAGTTTGGATTGGAATGTTTATTCATGAAGCAAAAGGGGAAAGTCTAGGCATTTAGTTCACGTTCTCAGTTAATGAGAACTTGTCTTCTTGAGGCTTTAAACATAAAATTAATTTCGAAAATATTATAGAGATAGTATTCCATTGCTTGCTAAATCTTATACCATTATAGCCCTCTATTCTTGTCTGCTAGTATACAATGAGATATAAATATGAGAATTTCAGCAATTGCCTTTGAGGGTTAAGCTATGCTTCTGATTTTGAAAGTGACCTTGTGCAGTAAAATTCCTCCAAAGAAAATTTCATTGGATCTGAAGACAGCATAAAGATTTTTCTTTGATGTCCATGAATAACACATCCCTGAAAACAGAAGTAGACATATGCTATGCCCAATTTAGTACTTAATAGTTGGGGCTCTAAAGCAAGAAGTTCTTGGGCAAGTTGTTGGGTGATTAAGTAGAAATTAAAACTTCCAGTGAAAGATTTCCAGATGCCTCTGCTTTCCATTTTTATTTTATTTTTAGTTCCATAGCAACCTGGCAAGAATAAAACAAACACAGCAATGACAGAAACAGTCACCTACTTTACTGTATGTACTTTTATAGACAGCAAATGTGATAGTTCAAACTTAGTGACATTTCTGAAGGTAATGTGCACATGGTAAGTCAGGATGAAGGCAAATTTAAATTAAGACACTCTGAGATGAAATAAAAGCAAGGAGTTGATAACGGTCATCTTTATCATAGCAATGTCTTGAGAACTAAACTTTAATGGCATTTGAGGGGTTTCAAACTACTTTGCTTCCATACCTCACTCTGCTATGCAGAAGGCAGAATGACGCTGAGTGAACCATCCACTATAGTAACAGCCAACTTGGAGAAGTTTTATGGTTTGGCCATGGGTAAACTTTGGCAAAAGTGTTTGTGGAGCTGTCAGGTCATTATTTATCTTTGAGGTCAGTTTCATCAGTCAATAAAAATGAATTATTTATCCAGGAACAGATAAAGCTCTTTAATACCCTCATGACATTGACATAGAAGCCCAAATATTCCTTGTTTGAGATTCTGCATGTCTTTTGTGCTAAACTGAATCAAACTAATTTTTTTTCATTGCATTTCAATTATTTCACACATGTAACACTGGGTTTGTTTTGAAATTATGCAGTATTATTTGAAACATTATTTAACTCATGTCAGTGTAGTTTATTAATAATTTGCTTAACTGGAACTACATATGTTAAAGCAATAAAAATGAAAAGTATTGTTTATGCATTTGGCATTTGTCTTTGGGGGTATATGTCATGAGTGGGACAAAATTGCTGAGTAATCTAACCAGTAGTCAAGGTATGACCTTCATTTCTACTCTCCTTCAGTTACATAGACTACAATTTGGGAGGGTTTCTATTACAAACTACCAGTTGAACACAAGTGATGTAGACAATATGTAGTTGAATTAAACTTTTGGTTTAAATGGCACTTTTTGTGTGTGTGTGTGTCTGGCTCAGATGGGAAAGTGTTACCTACAATGCGGGAGACCCAGGTTCAATCCCTGGGTCGGGAAGATCTCCTGGAGAAGGAAATGGTAACCCACTCCAGTATTCTTGCCTGGAATATCCCATGGACCGAGAAGCCTGGAAAGCTACAGGCCATGGGGTCGCAAAGAGTCGGACACGACTGAGCGACTTCACTTTCACTAGGGACATTAGGCCTTTGACTTCAATAACGAATGTATATGTAGCTGAGAAACTTTTCTAAATTAGGACTTGATGGAAAGAACCAGTTTTTCTGAGACTGTCTGAATACATACTTCTATGGAATACGATTGTCTCTAGCAACACTTCTGCATCTGAATATTAATAGATTAGGAATATCCATCTTAGCTTCCTCACCTCTATGCTGGTGATAATCTCTCTTCAGTGTGAATCCCATGGCAAGAGTCTCTGGATCCTCTTCCAGCATTTACACACTGTTGTTGTCTATTCTAGGACATGATTTTGTCCCTTCATGAGTCCCACGGCTTTAGGTGCTTCTTGGTAGATCTCAGTCTGCGTCTGTACCTTCTTAAAACACAGTCTGAAATTTAAAGTCTTCTGTCACTTAATTCCTATGAAAAACCATGCCTCCCCTCACTCAGTTCTGCTAACTGCTGGCCACCTCCTTTTAATAAAATGCTGTGTGGGATTGTCTACCCATGTCAGTCTCTCTGTGTCACTCTTCCCCCAGAGCCCAGATTTGCTATGGCAGCAGCACTCTCTCCACCTTGATCTGTTATCCTGCTGGCTCTGGGGGTGGAAATGATACTAAAAGCACTCTTGGCAAGAAGAGTCTGTTTCTGCCTGGAGGCTGAGCTGATGCCCTGACATTTCCTGGGCAACACCATTAAGCATTCCATCCAGGAGCAGTAACTCACAGATGTAACTTCCAGACACCACATGTCCAATATCCTGTGGCTGGTAAGGGAAGAGCTGCTGTACCTTGTTGTCAAGTAACAGGCTCCCTATAGTGTCTCAGTCTCCTGTTTTTGGAAAGGAAGTGATTCATGAGGTGTGGGCCCAGAAAAGGAGTTCTTATAGAATCAATGGGGCATGTTCAAAGCCCAGGGTGATGGTAGAGGGAGAGTGGATCACACCCAGGTGCGTAGCAGGCTGCCCTTCATCCCCAGGATCCTGGAAGCAAGAATCTGCCATTCTGAGTGCCACAGATGAAAGAAATCCCCCCGTTGCTGCTTTCCTGTCTTCTCATTATCCCTTCTAGTTGGCGGTGGTGCAGAATGTTAGGCATGCTGATTAAGTCTACATTGTCACCCTTTGTAACACAGAAAGGACAAACTCCAAGGGCCACAAGTGAGCAGTCCCCGGAACACAGACCTAAACCCTTCACTGGGTGGGGTGCCCTCTGTGGGCACTGATTCAGCATAGGTGTGGGCGGAGAACTGATGGGGTGGTTGTTATTGTTTCTTTTTATTTGACTTCAGAGGAAGGTTTTGCGAGAGCACTGGAAATCCACAACTGGATTCTGGAATGTCTCCATCCTTCTGTTAAAGGCTTATAGCATCCCAGCATCCTCTATTCACCAGGCCCATCCCTCAGGCAGCAGTTGCTCTGAGGTTTATTGCTCTGAGGGCTAAATTTGGAAGAGGAAGATGCACATGGTGTACTAGGCCCCAGTACCAGAGAAATGTTTGCACTCTTTAGCTCTGTTATACACCCTACTCTTGGGAGCGACGATAATGTGCTCATTTCTGTTTCTCCTACAGTAGCATGGTGATTAGCATAGAAGCAGCTGAGCTGATATTTTGGTAAAGAATGAGAAACTCATGAATGAGTTTATCTCACATGAATCGATCCAGAACTGATCTGTAATGTCGGTCCTCTCTGAACTATCTTATCTGAAATTCTGAGAGTCCGATAATCCTCAAGTTTACAGAGACAGAGACTAGTGTCAGGGACAGGATTTGAAAACTCCTAATTCTCCCTGTCACTCTTCCGAAACCATCACTGCTGCCTTAGATAAATGTAAGTCACTGATGAGGAAAAGCCATGGGCTGTTTTTCACTCATTTGTTTATTCAACAGTTGAAAGTATTTCTTGAGGGACTGTTATATGCAAAGGTGCTATGGGTGATAGAAAGAATCATGAATATTTTGGAATCAAGACGTGAACTCATCAGGTTAATTGAATAGCAGAGGAAGGGAAATAAAAATGAAGCTTGCAGAAATCTCACCCAAGGTAAAAGAAAGCAATGCAAGTTTCAGGACTCAAGGAGAACCTTAATAGAAGTTTTAATAGGAGATTGTGGTTTCACTTGTAAATGGGAATACTACTAATAACTCCTAGCAAATAAGTTCTCTAATTCAAGCAGAGCTATAAGATGACTAGTTAGACAATGAGACACAGGGTTGGTAAGGTAATCAGAGTGAGAAAAGCAAATGGGAAAAATCAGTTGTAATAATCCTGTGTGATATAAACAAGTGTCTGGATTAAATGATAGGATTAAGAATTAAAACAATGTTTTCAAAATAGTGTATAAAACATCAAACATAAGCAAGCACAAGTCTTAAGTTCTACCTAAAACATGAATATATCTTGCCTTCTACTATTTAATATTTCTACTATTTAATAGTAGAAAGGCAATTTAATCCTTTCTTGTCAAATACCGATAGTCAAGTAGGCGGCATCATGTTTATCCTATGACTTCCTTTGAGATCTACTGGGAAATCTGTTTGTGATTTGAGAAATACAGAAACAGCCCAGATGTGTGACTTATCATGTAGCAAGATAGTACCATGTTCAAAAGCGTGGCCACTGGCAATAACTTGTCCAGTCTGCATCCTGGCCCCATCATTTTTAGCACCAGCCTTTCTTGGGCAATTTGCTAAACCTCTCAGTTCAGTTCAGTCACTCAGTCATGTACAACTCTTTGTAGCCCCATGGACTGCAGCACTCCAGGCTTCCATGTCCATCACTAACTCCAAGAACCCACTCAAACTCATGTCCATTGAGTTGGTGATGCCATCCAACCATCTTATCCTCTGTCGTTCCCTTCTCCTCCTACCTTCAATCTTTCCAAGCTTCAGGGTCTTTTCTTCAAATGAGTCAGTTTTTCACAAAAGTTGGCCAAAGTTTTGGAGTTTCAGCTTCAGCGTCAGTCCTTCCAATGAATACTCAGGATTGATCTGCTTTAAGATAAACTAGTTGGATCTCCTTACTGATCTCCTTACTCCTTGAGATCCAAGGGACTCTCAAGAGTCTTCTCCAACATAGGTCAAAAGCTAAACCTCTCATTATCTTGAAATTCTCATTTGTAAGAGAGAGATGATATTTCAGAGTTCAACTGACAAAAATAATTACAATGCGCTTGACAATCAATGTGCCCCATAGTCAATGAAATGAGATGATAGAACCTACTACATAGGATTTTTATGAGTATTAAATGAATGAATGTATGTAAAATACTTTGAAGGATGTCTGGGACAAGGTAACCACAATACAAAATTTAGCTATTATCATTATATTAATATTTACAATTTATAGGCTTCAATATTAAACACATACAAAACAGACTACTGAAAGTTTCTTTACAAGAGGAGAAAAAGAAAACAGGGAGAAAGAAATGCCTGGAGCAGGAAAGTATGAGCATGCCAGGGAATGGCAGAGAGTAACTAAATATTGATGTCAATTAATTGAATATTGGGATGAGAGCAGCTACCTCATGTCCGAGGTTAGGAGCGGCAGCTGAGAGGAGCAACCCCACATTCAAGGAGCGGTGGCTGCACGGGCACAGGAGGGCCAAGAGGAGCTACTCCAAGTTAAAGGTCAGGAGGAGCAACCTCGTCCAAGGTAAGGAGCAGCAGCTGCACTTTACTGGAGCAGCTGTGAAGAGATACCACACCTCCAAGGTAAGAGAAACCCAAGTAAGATGGTAGGTGTTGCAAGAGGGCATCAGAGGGCAGACACACTGAAACCATAATCACAGAAAACTAGCCAATCTGATCACATGGACCACAGCCTTGTCTAACTCAATGAAAATGGTAAACCACTTCAGTATTCTTGCCTTGAGAACCCCATGAATGGTATGAAAGGGCAAAATGATAGAATACTGAAAGAGGAACTCCCCAGGTCAGTAGGTGCTTAATGTGCTACAGGAGATCAGTAGAGAAATAATGATAGAAAGAATGAAGGGATGGAGCCAAAGCAAAAATACCCAGTTGTGGATGTAACTGGTGATAGAAGCAAGGTCCGATGCTGTAAGAGCAATATTGCATAGGGACCTGGAATGTTAGGTCCATGAATCAAGGCAAATTGGAAGTGGCCAAACAGGAGATGGCAAGAGTGAACATCATCATTCTAGGAATCAGTGAACTAAAATGGACTGGACTGGGTGAATTTAACTCAGATGACCATTCTATCTACTACTATGGGCAGGAATCCCTTAGGAGAAATGGACTAGTCATCATGGTCAATGAAAGAGGCCGAAATGCAGTACATGGATGCAATCTCAAAAATGACAGAATAATCTCTGTTCATTTCCAAGGCAAACCATTCAATATCATGGTGATCCAAGCCTATGCCCCAACCAATAACGTTGAAGAAGGTAAAGCTGAATGGTTCTATGAAGATCTACAAGACCTTTTTGAACTAACACCCCCCCAAAAAAAGATGTCCTTTTCATTATAGGGGACTGGAATGCAAAAGTAGGATCAAGAAATACCTGGAGTAACAGGCAAATTTGGCCTTGGAATACAGAATGAAGCAGGGCAAAGGCTAATAGAGTTTTGCCAAAAGAACACAATGGTCATAGCAAAAACCCTCTTCCAACAACACAAAAGAAGACCCTACACATGGACATCACCAGATGGTCAACACTGAAATCAGATTGATTATATTCTTTGCAGCCAAAGATGGAGAAGCTCTAAACAGTCAGCAAAAATAAGACCAGGAGCTGACTGTGGCTCAGATCATGAGCTCCTTATTGCCAAATTCAGACTTAAATTGAAGAAAGTAGGGAAAACACTAGACCATTCAGGTATGGCCTAAGTCAAATCCCTTATTATTATACAGTGGAAGTGAGAAATAGATTTAAGGGACTAGATCTGATAGACAGAGTGTTTGATGAACTATGGACAGAGGTTCATGACATTGTACAGGAGACAGGGATCAAGACCATCCTCATGGAAAAAATGCAAAAAAGCAAAATGGCTATTTGAGGAGGCCTTACAAATAGTTGTGAAAAGGAGAAAAATGAAAAGCAAAGGAAAAAAGGAAAGATATTCCTATTTGAATGCAGAGTTCCAAAGAATAGCAAGGAGAGATAAGAAAGACTTCCTCAGCATTAAATGCAAAGAAGTAGAGAAAAACACCAGAATGGGAAAGACTAGAGATCTCTTCAAGAAAATCAGAGATACCAAGGCAACATTTCATGCAAAGGTGGGCTCGATAAAGGGCAGAAATGGTATGGACCTAGCAGAAGCAGAAGATATTAAGAAGAGGTGGCAAAAATACACAGAAGAACTATACAAAATAGATCTTCATGATCAAGATAATCACAATGGTGTAATCACTCACCCAGAGCCAGACATCCCGGAATGTGAAGTCAAATGGGCCTTAGAAAGCATCACTACCAAAAAAGCTAGTGGAGGTGATGGAATTCCAGTTGAGCTATTTCAAATCCTGAAAGATGAAACTGTGAAAGTGTTGTGCTCAATATGCCAGCAAGTTTGGAAAACTCTGCAGTGGCCACAGGATTGGAAAAAGTTAGTTTTCATTCCAATCCCAAAGAAAGGCAATGCCAAAGCACACTCAAACTACTGCACAATTGCAGTCATCTCACATGCTAGTAAAGTAATGCTCAAAATTCTCCAAGCCAGGCTTCAGCAGTACATGAACTGTGAACTTCCAGATGTTAAAGCTAGTTTTAGAAAAGGCAGAGGAACCAAAGATCAAATTGCCAACATCTGCTGGGTCATTGAAAAAGCAACAGAGTTCCAGAAAAACATCTATTTCTGGTTTATTGACTATGCCAAAGCCTTTGACTGTGTGGATCACAATAAACTGGAAAATTCTGAAAGAGATGGGAATACCAGACCACTTGACCTGCCTCTTTAGAAACCATATGCAGATCAGGAAGCAACAGTTAGAACTGGACAGGGAACAACAGACTGGTTCCAAATTGGAAAAGGAGTACGTCAAGGCTGTATATTGTCACCCTGCTTATTTAACTTATATGCAGAGTACATCATGAGAAACGCTGGGATGGAGGAAACACAAGCTGGAATCAAGATTGCTGGGAGAAATATCAATAACCTCAGATATGCAGATGACATCACCTTTATGGCAGAAAGTGAAGAGGAACTAAAGAATCTCTTTGTGAAAGTGAAAGAGGAGAATGAAAAATTTGGCTTAAAGCTCAACATTCAGAAAACTAACATCATGGCATCTGGTCCCATCACTTCATGGCAAATAGATGGGGAAACAGTGGAAACCATGTCAGACTTTATTTCTGGGGGCTCCAAAATCACTGCAGATGGTGATTGCAGCCATGAAATTAAAAGACACTTACTCCTTGGAAGGAACATTATGACCAACCTAGATAGCATAGTCAAAAGCAGAGATATTACTTTACCAACAAAGGTCCATCTAGTCAAGGCTATGGTTTTTCCACTGCTCATGTATGGATGTGAGAGTTTGACTGTGAAGAATGCTGAGTGCCAAAGAACTGATGCTTTTGAACTGTGGTGTTGGAGAAGACTCTTGAGAGTCCCTTGGACTGCAAGGAGATCCAACCAGTCCATTCTAAAGGAGACCAGTCCTGGTTGTTCATTGGAAGGACTGATGCTGAGGCTGAAACTCCAATACTTTGGCCACCTCATGCGAAGAGTTAACTCATTGGAAAAGACCCTGATGCTGGGAAGGATTGAGGGCAGGAGGAATAGGGTACACCAGAGGATGAGATGGCTGGATGGCATCACTGACTCGATGCACATGAGTTTGAGTGAACTCCAGGAGTTGGTGATGGACGTGGCGGCCTGGTGTGTTGCAGTTTATGGGGTTGCAAAAAGTTGGACATGACTGAGTAACTGAACTGAATTGAATATAAATTCTCTCAATTTGTTTTGAATACCCATGTGTTGGGTATTCTTTTAGGTACAATGGATGTATAGTTAATGCTGAGTATAAATGATCTTTCTTCTTCAAGGATGCAAAGACTAACAGAGGAGATAGTGAATTACATAGAGTCTGAAAGTGCAGATTTGTTTCTTTGACAGTGGCCACAGGAGAGATGCTCAAGTGCCATGCACCTAACCTGAAGGGCTTTGGGAGAACTAGGAAAAACTAGAAAGGCTGTTCTGAGGAAGTGAGGCTTAAGCTGAAATCAGAGGAATGAGTAATTTCCCCAGGTGAAGTGGGATGGGAAGAAAGCTGTAAGTAGAAGTAATAGTATGGGCACAGCTCCTATCTGTGAGCCAGGACCTTCCTGCACACAAAGTTTTGTGAAAGAAGGCTAGTGGAGAATGTAAAGTTTGATCTGGAAAGAGAGGAGGTCAGAGATGTAGCCCGATTCCAGTTGGAACTGGTGGGGAAGCCAGTGAATGGGCAAGATTAAACCTGCCCTCATAATTCCCCAAAGAGCAAGCCAGGAAAGAGGCAGTCTCCTCAAGGAAGCTCAGCCACTGTTCAGAGCCCTTCCTCCACACCAACCCTCTAGCCCTCATGATAGCCTGACTCATTCTTCTCCTGGGAGGGAAAGAATGACCCTAAGTTGCATATTTGTAAATTAACAAAGTATTGGATTGGCCAAAAGTTTCATTTAGTTTTTTCCTTAACCCTAACCCTAATATTGTAAGGAAAACCCTAAACAAACCTTCTAGCCAACCCAATACATGGGCTTCTATTTCTGCCATCCTTTTTATTGAATACAATAGAAATATTTCAAACTAAATAAAAGGTGCAACTCTTTAGTTACAACTTGTCTAGTGTCACAGTCTTTGTTCTGGGATCTTCTCTCTGCTGAGGGCCCTGTCCTATCCAATCCATCTCCCCTGCTCACCCCTGCACACAGGCGCTTTCTCTCACAGGTAGGTTGGAAATGTGACTTCCTGTCTATCTGTGAAAATAACATGTTACAGGAAGAACCTGAGGTCTACTTGTTCAACATTAGGAAGAATTTACAGTGGTAGACTGAAAAAGGAATAGCTCCTTGTCCTTTATTATGAGGTGTTTTAGGGAGAACGGGAAGAGAGAGAAGAATGAAGAGAAGATGTAGGAAATTTGTTACATACATACAGCAAAATCGTGGGGATAGGGCAAGTGTTTTCAATGCTCAGAACTGAGCAATATAAGTTTTTCTTGTATTTCCATCAGAGAGTAAGACACTATTAGGTATCATCCAAAAGAAGAATATAGAAGCTGGATAATTTTTTTAAGTTGCCTATGAGACTGATTGAGCCTCCCATGTGACATTAGTGGTAAAGAACCTGCCTGTCAATGCAGGAGACATAAGAAACGTGGGTTTGATCCTTGAGTTGAGAAGATTCCCTGGAGGAGGGTATGGCAAACCACTCCAGTATTCATGTCTGGGAAATTCCATGGACAGAAGAGTTTGGTGGGCTATAGTCCACTGAGTCACAAAGAGTCAGACATGACTTAGCAACTAGACAACAGCAGCAACAACAAATCCTTCTATATATAATGCTCATCATATTTATACAATGTCATTTCTATAGACATATATAGATATTAAAATCTTCATCAGCTTATATATATACTCAAATACATGTATATCTGTTTGGGTGTATATGTATTCTCCACTGATTATAAAAGTGAAGATATCAAATAGCTCATAGATACCTGGTTAGTACCTGGTTAGCAGTCAGTCTTGGATGGGCCTTCACTGGAATAGACAGAAAGACCATCAGATGCGGCAGATGCTTTTCCCACAAGGACTCTGAGGACAGATGGTACAATGGTTAGAAGTGAGAACTCTGAGTGTGATAACCCCAGTTTGAGTTATTCAATATCTCTGTTAACTGGGATCTTATTGGCTGCCCTGGTGGTTCAGAGGTTAAAACGTCTGCCTGCAATGCGAGAGACCCAGGTTTGATCCCTGGGTCAGGAAGATCCCCTGGAGAAGGAAATGGCAACCCACTCCAGTACTCTTGCCTGGAGAATCCCATGGAGGGAGGAGCCTGGTAGGCTACAGTCCATGGGGTCGCAAAGAGTCGGACACAACTGAGTGACAAACTACTATTGGCTATATTGGTAAAAGAATAATTATACACACTCACACACGCATACACATATAAGCACTTAAAGCAGTGCTTATATATAGAAAGTTCTCTGTATCCATTAAATTTTCCCATTATTATGACTCTACCACAGATACCATGGGCTCAACAAGGAAGTCATCTTTGGGTATATAACCACAGGATGTTTTGTTTCATTTTTATAACACAGTTTTCTAATAATCTACATTAATGAAGAGAAACTATTAAATTAGCATATCCCAGGTTAGAAAATTTTGCGGTCATGTACGCTAAATACAAACCACTAAGTTAGGCGCTTTTATGAACAAGACTTCATTGGATAATCTCTCTTTAAAGTGAGTATTATTATCCTCATTGTACAGTTGAGAAAACTAAGGCTCAGAATTCAAATAAATTGTTCAAGAAAGACAAATGATAAGGGACAGAAGAGTTAGATTTTATACACAGATCTGAACAGAATAGTACCTTTAAAAGCACTGTGTAGCAAGGATGATGAAGTGCTCCGAGTCAGGTTAACTGGGTTCAAATAGAACCTCCTCATATTATTGATGTGGAGACAGGAATTTTACTTGATGCCTCCAATCCTCATTTTCTTCATCTCTAAAATGATGGTAAAAATAACTATCTCATAGCTCAGTGGTAAAGAATCTGCCAGCCAAGCAGGAGATGCAGGTTCAATCCCAGGATCAGGGAGGTCCCCTGAGTAGGAAATGGCAACTCACTCCAGTTTTCTTGCCTGGGAAAATCCCATGGACAGAGGAGCCTGGCAGGCTGCAGTCCATGGGGGTCACAATGAATTGGTCACAACCAACAAAACATCAAAAACAAATGGTTGTTTTAAGGATTAATTACAATTATGCATATAAATTTTTAGTGTAGTGCCTGGTCCATAGTAAGTGCACAATGAAAAACAATTAACATGATTGTCAAATATTATATAATACATATTATAATATATTGGACATATGTGTGTTGGGGGTGGTATGTGAATTGTAAACCTATTTCATCCTCTTCTACTTTGTCAAAATCTCATATAGCTTGGGTAGAATAGCCTGGTTCTTCAGGTCTCAGGAGGCTTCTACAATTACTGTGATTGGTGTCCCTTTGCACATCGTCTACTGATACTATTACACAAACCAAACCTCTCAAAAATGGAGCCCAAGTTTTAAGTGATCTTTGAAGAGAAGTTGGTAGATAAAATTGTGTTGTTACCATTGAAGAGTTGGTATCTTACTTCCCTGTTTCAGCCACTGCTGGTTGTCTTCTTTTAACATTCAAGTAACAGAAAAACAATAGTAGGTAACATTATCATCATCATCAAAATCATTCCTGCACCACTACATCAGACATTGCGCTGCATGTTTTACATGCTTCATCCTGCTCCTCACAAAATTTCCATAAAGCAGCTCATCCTAGACACACCAGATGGTGAGAAAATTGAGCCTAAGAGAAAGAACAAACTCACCCCATATGGTTATGGCTAGTGATGTTGTAGCAGCAAGATTCCAGTGTATGCATTTTGACTCTCAAATGCTGAAGTAAGGCCATATATGTGTGTGTGTGTGTGTGTGTGTGTGTGTGTATAGTGGGGGTCATAAATATATATGTATTCATATACATTTATATTTCTAATAGGTATGTTTCTTAAGACCAGAAACTCTTTGTGGATCTTAACAGTAGTGTTGGATATTAAATCACCATAGGTGGCAGTGACATATTTGATCTACCCATTTTCTAATGCTTTATTACTTATGTTGTGTTTGCTTGCTGGGATTGGTTGTATGATCTCAATTCTCCCACTACTTCAGAACACCTGCAGTTAAGGCACAATATTTTCAGTGTTCACTGAATGTTAATTGAACAAATGAGTAAATGGATTAAATTAAACTCCAGCTGCACTGATATTGCCGTAGGGTCTGTATATAAATGACACTTTTAAATAATTGGTGCAAATGAGAATGAAATAGCCAACTCTAGAGACATGTTTTTCCCCTGTTACATCAAGTCATAAGGAGAAAACACAATCCATGTACCATTATATCTTTTAATATCAGCTGTCATAATTCTCAGATGTGCTGAGATCTGCCAGAATGGGTGGGAAGTGCAAGGATCATGGAAGCATCTCTATTTACTAGAATATGCTCAAGTTATACATCACAACATTATAGCGAAAAAATAGTTTCAATGGGTTTTAGTAGCTAGACATATGGTGATTTCAGAGGCCTCTGTGAAAATTCATGTTCCTGAAACACTTTGACTTCACATTTTGTTTTCCCAACCCAAATCCATTTTTCCTGGTCAGAATGAGCCTGTTAGAGACTCAGCAAAAACCACTATGAAGAAAATAGTTATCTCTCTTTCACCTTTCAAAAGAGGTGATAAGTTTTATTCTACTGACTGAATATTATTTGTAGCTCTAATAATCAACACTCAAGTGACATACTTTCCCCACTAGGTTCTTGAGAGGATCATTGAAAGAATGTATGTGGAAGTGCTTTGGGAATAGTAAAGTGTTGTCTTCACTTAAAATAAATCCAGTGAAAGAGTCTTGAAAATCTGCATAAAAGAGCCTCAGAATCTAAATGTGCTTTTAAAGCACAGAGCCCTGTTTTCAAATATTGCCGTGTGCAAGTTTAATCCAAATATGGTGAAGTGGAAGAACATAAGCTCATCTTCTCCTGTGAGAACACCGAAATCACAACCAGCTGTTGAACAGCCATTGACAGGAGGATGTTGGCGCCCACCAAGGAAAGATAGCCCACATCCAAGGACAAGGGAGAAGCAGCAATTAGATGGTAGGAGGGGTGCAATCATGATAAAATCAAATCCCATACCCATAGGATGGGTGACCCACAAACTGGAGAACAATAATATCAAGGAAGTCCTCACACTGTTATGAAGGTTGTAGCCCCCACATCGGATTTCCCAACTTGGGAAGCCAGCAAAGAAACTGAGAATCCCCAGGAAATCTGACTTTGAAGGACAGTGGGATTTGATTACAGAACTTCCACACGACAAGGGGAAACAGAAACTCTTGGAGGACATCAACAAAACCTTGTGTGTACAATGAACCAGGGAAAAGGAGACTGAGTCAGATCTGCCTGTGAGTGTTTGAGGGTCTGTGGTGGAGGCATGGGTCGGCAGTGGCTTATCACGGGGACAGGCACTGGCGGCAGCAGTCCTAGAAGGCACATTTCGGCAGAGGTCCTTTTGAAGTCACCAGTATTCCTACCATACAGCCTGCAGACTCTCAGACTGGGCCGCCCCAGGTAAAACAAAAATCAGGAACGGGTTGCCTCAGGCCAAACAACTAATGTAGAGGGAAAACAGTCCCACACATTAGAGACAATTGGATTAAAGATTTACTGAGGATGGTCCTGCCAACCAGAGCAAGACCCAGACTTCCCAGAGCCGGTCCCTCCCATCCAGAAGTCTGAACAACTTCTTATCCTCATCCACCAGAGGGCAGACATAAAAAGCAAGAACTGCATTCCCATAGCCTCCAGAACAAAAACTACATTCACAGAAAGTTAACCAAAATGATCACATGGATCACAGCCTTGTGTAACTGAATGAAGCTATGAACCATGCTGTTCAGGTCCATCCAAGAGAGACGGGTCATGGCGGAGAGTTTTGACAAAATGCAGTCCACCAGATAAGGGAAAGGCAAACCACTTTAGTAGTCATTCCTCAAAAATCCCTTGAACAGCATGAAAAGGCAAAAAGCTATGATATCAGAAGATGAGCCACCCAGGTTGATTTTTGTCCAATATTTTACTGGGGAAGAGTGGAGAAATAACTCCAGAAAGAATGAAGGGTCCAGGCCAAAGTGGAAATGATGCTCAGCTGTGGATGTGTCTGCTTATTTAACTTATATGCTGAGTACATCATGTGAAATACCAGGTTGGATGAATCACAAACTGGAATCAAGATTGCTAGGAAAAATATCAAACCTATCAGAGATGCAGATGATACCACTCTAATAGCAGAAAGCAAAAAGGAACTAAAGAGCTTTTGATGGAGGTGAAAGAGAAGAGTGGGAAACCTGGCTTAAAAATTAACATTCAAAAAATGAAGATCATGGCATCTGGTCCTATCATTCATGGCAAATAGATAGGGAAAAAAATAGAAACAGTGACAGACTTTATTTTCTCGGGCTCCAAAATCACTGCAGATGGTGACTGCAGCCATGAAATTAAAAGATGCTTGCTCCTTGGAAGAAAAGCTATGGCAAGCCTAGACAGCGTATTAAAAAGCAGAGACATCACTTTGCCAACAAAGGTCCGCATAGCCAAAGATATGGTTTTTTCCAAGAGTCATGTATGGATGAGAGTTGGACAATGAAAAAGGCCGAGCACTGAAAATTGATGCTTTTGATATGTGGTGTGGGAGGAGTCTTGAGAGTCACTTGGTCAGCAAGGAGCTCAAACCAGCCAATTCTAAAGGAAATCTATCGTAAATATTTATTGCAAGAACTGATACTGAAGTTGAAGCCCCAATACTTTGGCAACCTGATGAGAAGAGTCAATTCATTGGTAAAGACTCTGATGCTGGGAAAGACTGAAGGCAGGAGGAGAAGGGGACAGCAGAGGATGAAATGGTTGGATGGCAACACTGACTCGATGGACATGAGTTTGAGCAAACTCTAGGTGATAGTGAAGGACAGGAAACCCTGGCATGCTGCAGACCATAGGGTTACAAAGAGCTGGACACAAATGAGTAACTGAACAACAACAGTTATATAATAAGAGTGGGAAAATTCAATACTCCCACTGATAACAATAGATAGATTATCCAGACAGAAATTTAAAAAGGCAACTGAAGTCTTGGATTGTAAGGCTTGGAGAACTGCACTCTGAAAGGAACACTCAGGGACAGCCTCTAGTGGACTGACAAAGTTTATTATCCAGCTGCACAGTTTTATGGTCTCAGGGAACAGAGCATAAAGCAGACTTGCATGTAGCCTTTCTCGATAAACATCAAAGCATTCAAGCATAAAATACAGTTCCCACCACCCAAGACATAACATAGCTTTGGTGAAACTCTAAAGGGAGTCTTATCATGAAACAACAGTCCTTGCTCCCAGAAACAGGTGGTCAGAAGGAAGCCTTTGAACGCCTCAAGGCTGGGCGTATAACCCTTCGTTATCCATTCCCAGCCTCAGGCACTTGGTGAATGCTCATAACCCTTTGTTATGCTCCTTCCGACTTCCAACCTTTGTCATGAGTGGAGCAAATACATTTTCAGTATTTGCTCAAAGCCTTCCAGCTCCTCCACATTGGATGATATAATAGAGCAGTTGGACTGAATAAGTACCTGAGGATAGGTCATCAAAAACAGAATATACATTCTTTTCAAGTGCAGATGGACATTCTCCAGGACAGATCACATAGAAGGTCTACATGTCATCTAAGAGAATCAGAAAAATAAGAACAAACAAATCCCAATACAGGAGAAGGGAGAAATGATGAAGACTAGACTTCACTTTCACTTTTCACTTTCATGCTTTGGAGAAGGAAATGGCAACCCACTCCAGTGTTCTTGCCTGGAGAATCCCAGGGATGGAGGAACCTGGTAGGCTGCCGTCTCTGGGGTTGCACAGAGTTGGACACGACTGAAGTGACTTAGCAGCAGCAGAGAATAGAGACAAAAAAGAAATCAATAAAACAAAGACTGCTTGAAAAGATAAACAAAATAAACATTTAGTCTAGTTAAAGAAGAAAAGAGAAAAATCCAGGTAAAATAAGAAATAAAGGAGGAAAAATAACAACAAATGTCACAGGGTTACCAAAAATACAAGGGATTACTACAAATAATTATATCCCAACAAGTTGGACAATCTAGAAGAAATGAACAAATTTTAGAAGTGTACCATCTGCCAAGACTGGATAAGGAAGAGACAATATGAACAGACTGATAACTGCACATCAACTTGAATTAGTAATTTAAAGACTGTCAGCAAATGAAAATCCAGAGAAATTCTACCAAACTTATAAAGAAGAACTAACAACTTTAGTCCTCAAACTATTACAAAAAATTAAAGAGGATGGAACAATACTCCCAAATTCAATTTATGAGGCTGAAAGTGAAAGTGAAATCGTTCAGTCGTGTCCAACTCTTTGCAACCCCATGGACTGTAGCCTACCAAGCTCCTCCCCCCATGGGATTCTCCAGGCAGGAGTACTGGAGTGGGTTGCCATTTCCTTCTCCAGGGGATCTTCCCGACCCAGGGATCAAACCCTGGTCCCCTGCATTCCAGGCAGACACTTTAACCTCTGAGCCACCAGAGAAGTCCTTTTATGAGGCTACATTACCTTGATTATGAGATCATATTAAGATACTACCAAAAAAAAAAATGACAGGCAAATATCATCATGAATTATGAATACAGATGCTAACATCCTCAACAAAATATTAGCAAACCAAATCTAATGCTATATAAAAGTATTATATTCAAGTGGGATTTATTCCATGGGTGCAAGGATGATCCAACATTCACAAATCAGTCACTACATTAACAA
The DNA here is from genome assembly GCF_001704415.2 of Capra hircus. NCBI lineage: Eukaryota > Metazoa > Chordata > Mammalia > Artiodactyla > Bovidae > Capra > Capra hircus. The sequence continues at coordinate 23,306,629 of NC_030835.1, forward strand.
AACTAAGAAAAAATTACATTGTCCCAACAAACACACAAAAAAGCATTTGTCAAAATTCAACATCCATTCATAATTAAAACCATCATCAAAATGAGTATAGAGGTAACATATCTCAATATAATAAAAACCATGTATGACAAACTCACAGTTAATATCATATTGAACAGTGAGAAGCAGAAAGTCTTTCTTCTAAAATCAGGAACAAGACATATATGTCCATTTTCTCCATTCCATTTAACATAGTATGGTATTTCTTTGCTATAGTAATCAGACAAGAAATAAATACCATCAAAATTGGAAGGGATGAAACAAAACTGCCACTATTTTCAGATGACATGGTACTCTATATTGAAAACCCTAAAGCCACTATGAGAAAACCACCTGAATAAATGCATTCAGCCAAGTTGAAGATACAAGATTAATGTACCAAAGTCTGTTGTATTCTGTAACTAATAATGAACTGTCAGAATGAGAATGCAAATAAACAATCTAATATAAAATTGCATCAAAAAGAATAAAATATCTAGGAATAGATTTAATCAAAGAATTAAAAGATGTATACTCTGGAAACTATGAAGTACTGATGAAGGAATTTGAAAAGTTTTTCTACTCTTTGATTGGAAGAATTAATGTTGTTAAAATATCCATACTCCCCAAAGCTGTCTACAGATGTAATGCAATCCCTATCAAAATATCCAGAATATTTTTCACATAAGTGCAAAAGAATAATCTTAAAATTGGTGTGGAATGACAAAAGACCCTGAATTGTCAAAGCAATCTTAAGAAAAAAAGAACAAAGCTGGACGTATAACACTTTGCGACTTCTAAATGTACTTCTAAGCTACAGTAATCAAAACAGTATGGTACTGGCACAAAAAACAGATGTGGCTCAGTGGAACAGAAGAGAAAGACCAGGAATATGGTCAATTAATCTGTGAAAAAGGAGGCAAGAATATACAACGGAGAAGAGACCATCTCTTCAGGAAGTGGTGCTGGGAAAGCCAGACAGTTACATGTTTATCAATGAGTTTAGAACGTTTCCTTATAGTATATACAAAATAAACTCTAAATGGATTAAAGACCTAAATGTAAAGCCCAAAGTCATAAAACTCCTAGAAGAGAACATAAGCAGAACACTCTGACATAAACTATAATTCTGTGTTGTACAATATATTCTAATTGTTTGTCTAGTTTATACAATATTTGTATTTGAATCCCATACCCCCATCTTGCCCCTAACCCCTTCTCTTTTCCCATCACTAACCACTAGTTTGTTCTCTATATCTGTGAGTCTGTTTCTGTTTCATCATATATATGTATTTGTTTTATTCTTTAGTTTCCCCATTTAAGTGATAGCACAGGGTATTTGTCATTCTGGCAGACTTAAAATAATTTTAAATGGATTTTAACCTATGGAAGTATTGAATCACGATGTTTACACTGAACCTAGTATAACATTGTAAATCAACAATAATTCCTTAAAGATATGAAAAAAATGCATTAAAATGGAGAGAAACCTTTTAATTGGGACGGGTATAGTATTTTTAAAGACATAGCAGTCATTCAGTGGTAGTTATCAATCGTAAAGCTTCAAGTAAACATACATCACATGGGTAGAAGTACACATATCCAAAGATAAACAGAGCATGCTGAATGTCTCCAGCTGCTAAATGGTACTCTAACTTCACTGCCTATATTCACTCAATATTAGATGTCTACATCATAGTGTTATTTTAAAATTACATCAGCTCAATGCACAGATTATTGTGGTCTGCTCTCTCCCTGTGTGAAATGTACTGCTAACCTTTAAGTCCTTATCAGTGCCATTTCCTTTACTAACAAATTTAGCCACCTAAATGTTATAATCTAGAGAGTTGCATGCCATGTAAACCTCTGCACTTTGGCCTCCTTCCTATGACTTCTCTTCCCCGCTTTCATATGTGACCCTTTGTATCATAACTTACTGATTCTTCTTTAAAACCCTACTCCAAGCTCACCTCCTCTAGAACTCCATTTCTGATTTTTTTATGGAGGGGACTGGAATATTTTCCTAGACTTGGGATAAAGTCATGTGATAAGTTATAAAGCAAGGAAAATTTGTTTCTTTCTGTACAAGTATTATGCATTCCAATCTTAATGAACTTGTAAGTAGTCATTTGATGTACCTTGGTAATAGAATGTGAGTCCCAACGACATGTATCATTTCCAGGTAGGAAGTTTAAGAAAAAGCCTGCTGTGATTTACCAGGTTTCTTTCTTTCCTGTTTTTTGTTTTGTTTTGTTTTTTGCTTTGCCATACAACTTGTGGGATGGGATCTTAGTTTTCCAACCAGGGACTGAACCCACACCCTCAGCAGTGAAAGCAGAGTCCTAACCACTGGACCATCATGGGATTGCCCACTATATTTATTCCTATAGAAGCTCAGCCATATTCCAGATAAAGGCTGCTTCCTCAAGTTGGATACTGGAATGAAGACAATATATAGCAGTATACATATATATACATGCATAAGCTGACTTTTGAATAACACCAGGATTAGGGGAACTCACCCTCTGTGCAGTCAAAAACTGTGTATACCTCTACAGTTGACCTTCCATATCCACAGTTCCATATCTGTGGATTCAACCAACCAGGGATGATCATGTAGTTCTGTAGTACATATTTTATTGAACAACAAAAACAAAAAAAATTGCACGCGAGTGGATCTCTACAGTTCAAGTACATATTGTTCAAGAGTCAAAAGAATACTCTAAACAAAAAATCATCCTTTGGTATTGTAAGTCTGATATTTTAGCTTCATTTATTACCTAACTAGGCCATACAGTTTTAAGTGATGAATACCACAGTGCTTCAATCTTCAAGAAAGTCAAAAGTGTAGTCAAGCAAATAAAACCGCTGAAAAAATAATTTCTTATTGACATAAAAATAAGGATGTTAAAGTTGTGAGGCAAAATTCAAAGAGCAAAGTATGGAGAAGGAAAGTAAAGTAAATATTACAAAGAAAATGCTTAAAAAGGAAAATAATGCCACCTAGAAAATGCTTAATAGTTAATTTGATATCCATGCTAATGACAATTAAATTTGCTTTCATACTGTTTTAAAATGAAAAGTGAATTTAAATAAATCTATTTGTTTGAACAGAAGTGATGACAGTTGTTTTCTTTATTACTGTACAAGCAAGCTGGGTTCTCAAAAATTATTTAGAAATGAATCAGATTCTACTTTGACAAGTATAAAAAAGTGTTCTTCAGAAAGCTATTTGTGACTTTATTAATGTATTTTTCCTTTTTTTGTGTGTGGGAGTTTTTTTTGCATGTTTGCTTGTTTGCTTGGAGAGATAAACTATGGAATGGACAAGAAACACAACTGATAACAGTGAAGTACATAGAGAGAAGGACTGAAAGTCTTAAATCTCAGATCCCTAAAGAATAATGTATCAACTTTCAACAAAAGCAGAAAGTAGAAGAAAATGTGTAAGTGGGTGAAGGTGAGGTTCCAACATGAATTCTGAAGGGAGAAAATACTGAGTCTCTTTTTGGTTTAAGAATAGGGTCCTATCAATTAGCAACTTAGTTTAAACAAGGAAAATGGTAGCTCAAGCACAAGTCATGATCTCTGTCAGTATAAAGCTTTCTTTTTTCTATAATTTTCCTGATTAATATTGCTCAGTTGTAAAATGTATAAAAAATGGGAAAAAAGAGAAAATGACTTTACTCATAGGTAACTTCTGAAAATATGTTGGTCTATATTCTTCAAATGGTTTATTTATTTCTTTCCTCCATTCTACTCCACTTCTCAAAGAAAAATGGCTACATATAATCTTTTACAATCCTCACTTTTTCTATAACAAAAATCATGGACAATATTTAATATATATTGTTACCCAGTTTATTTAACTTCTACGCAGAGTACATCATGAGAAATGCTGGGCTGGAAGAAACACAAGCTGGAATCAAGATTGCCAGGAGAAATATCAGTAACCTCAGATATGCAGATGACACTACCCTTATGGTAGAAAGTGAAGAGGAACTAAAAAGCCTCTTGATGAAAGTGAAAAGTGGAGAGTGAAAAAGTTGGCTTAAAGCTCAACATTCAGAAAACGAAGATCATGGCATCCGGTCCCATCACTTCATGGGAAATAGATGGGGAAACAGTGGAAACAGTGTCAGACTTTATTTTTTTGGGCTCCAAAATCACTGCAGATGGTGACTGCAGTCATGAAATTAAAAGACGCTTACACCTTGGAAGGAAAGTTATGACCAACCTAGAGAGCATATTGAAAAGCAGAGACATTACTTTGCCAACAAAGGTCCGTCTAGTCAAGGCTATGGTTTTTCCAGTAGTCATGTATGGATGTGAGAGTTGGACTATAAACAAAGCTGAGCACTGAAGAATTGATGCTTTTGAACTGTGGTGTCGGAGAAGACTCTTGAGAGTCCCTTGAACTGCAAGGAGATCCAATCAGTCCATTCTGAAGGAGATCAGCCCTGGCATTTCTTTGGAGGGAATGATGCTGAAACTGAAACTCCAGTACTTTGGCCACCTCATGCGAAGAGTTGACTCATTGGAAAAGACTCTGATGCTAGGAGGGATTGGTGACAGGAGGAAAAGGTGACAACAGAGCATGAGATGGCTGGATGGCATCACTGACTCCATGGACATAAATCTGAGTGAACTCTGGGAGTTGGTGATAGACAGGGAGACCTGGTGTGCTGTGATTCATGGGGTTGCAAAGAGTCAGACACGACTGAGCGACTGTACTGAACTGAATGCAGATTTATAGTATCAATGTATATAACTGAATAAGTTACATTTAAATATATTTAAAATATCATCTATAGATTGTCTTGCCCTAGGGTTTTGGAAAGAAATGCTTAACTTTAAAATGCAAAGAGGTAGATGTATTCATCTATTGATTTTCAAAGTAGTTGTCTGAATATATTTAGAAAAGATTTCAGTCATGATTCTCCTTTTACTTAGTATTAGGAACACAAGGACAAACTGAGCAAATATGTTGCTTCAATCATTTATTCATTTATTCTTTCATTCAAGGAACGTTTGTTGGGTGCCTTCTGTTTGTTCTATGCTATTGTAAGTGTTTGGATAATAAACATAATTATATATTTACAATAAATAAAACAATATAAAGAAAAAGTCTTGTTTTCATGTGGAGATCAGGGAGAGACAGAGGATACCAAATATTGTAATTGGTGATATTTGGGAGGGAAGACTAGAAAGAAATGGAGATAGCTATGCCTCTCTGAGAGAAGAGTGTTCTAGGAAAATGGAAAAGCAATATGAACACTCTGAAGTAGGGACTTTATCTGAAATGGAATCAGTAAATTTGAGGTGGAGTGAGTGAGAAAAGTAGAAGGAGATGAAGCCAAGGAGGTTATACTACAGGTTGTTGTAGGTCTTTGGATGAAGAAAAAGAATTCATTGAAGGATTCTGAGCCAAAAATGATCTAATCTGGCTTATATTAAAGTAATCTGAGTCCTGTACTGCAAATAGACTCAATTTAGACAACAGCAGAAGTGGAAAGACAAGTTGAAAGATTATTGCTAGAGGCACATTAATAATTATACTATTCGGACAAGTGAGAAAGAAGGTGAGTTGACTGGATTTCATGATGAATCACTGTACATTGTGAATGAGGCACATATGATAAGTATCATTTCAAGGTTTTTAAGTCTAAGCTGCTTTATTGACTACATAAAAGCCTTTGGCTGTGTGGAGCACAATTTGCCACAATTTGTGAGATAAAATTGCCAACATCTGTTGGATCATAGAAAAAGCAAGAGAATTCCAGAAAACAAAAACAAAAACCTCTACTTCTACTTTGTTAATTATGCCAAAACCTTTGACTGTGTAGATCACAACAAACTGGAAAATTCTTCGAGATGGGAGTACCAGACCACCTTACCTGCCTCCTGAGAAATCTGCATGCAGGTCAAGAAGCAACAGTTAAAACTGGACATGGAACAATGGACTGGTTCCAAATTAGAAAAGGAATATGACAAGGCTGTATACTGTCACCTTGCTTATTTAACATATATGCAGAGTACACTATATGAAAAACGGGGCTGGATGAAGCACAAACTGGAATCAAGCTGCCGGGAGAAGTATCAATAACCTCAGATATGCATATGACACTATCCTCATGGCAGAAAAGGAAGAGGAACTAAAGAGCCTCTTGATGAAAGTGAAAGAGGAGAGTGAAAAAGCTGGCTTAAAACTCAACATTCAAAAAACTAAGATCATGGCATCTGATCCCATCACTTCATGGCAAATAGATGGGGAAACAGTGGAAACAGTGACAAACTATGTTTTTCTTGGGCTCCAAAATCACTGCAGGTGGTGACTACAGCCATGAAATTAAAAGACACTTGCTCCTTGGAAAAAAAACTATGACCAACCTAGACAGCATATTAAAAATCAGAGATATTATTTTGCTGACAAAGGTCCATTTAGTGAAAGCTATGGTTTTTCCAGTAGTCATGTATGGATGTGAGAGTTGGACTATAAACAAAGCTGACCACCAAGGAATTGATGATTTTGAACTGTGGAGTTGGAGAAGACTCTTGAGAGTTCCTTGGACTGCAAGGAGATCTAACCAGTCAATCCTAAAGGAAATCAGTCCTGAATATTCATTGGAAAGACTGATGCTGAAAACAAACTCCAATACTTTGGCCACATGATGCAAAGGACTGACTCATAGGAAAATACCCTGATGCTGGGAAAGATTGAAGGCAGGAGGAGAAGGGGACAACAGCGGATGAGATGGTTAGATGGCATCACTGACTCAATGAACATGAGTTTGAGAAAGCTCCAGGAGTGGGTGATGGACAGGGAAGGCTGGCATGCTGCAGTCCACGGGGTCACAAAGAGTCGGACACGAATGGGTGACTGAACAGAACTGAACTGATCTGGAAGGTAAAACTGCCAGTTGCTGCTTTCAAAAAGATGATAGGTGAGGAATGCTTCAGACTGAAGATCAGGAATTCAGATGATTATTTGCGGTTTGAAGTACAGCTTGGGCTAGAAATAGAAAGTTTATATTCATCAAAATATAGGACCAATCTCCCAAGGAAATGAATGTAAGTAAAGAATTTTCAGTCTTCAGTCTACCACCTTGGAAGCTGTACAGATAGATCAAAACCAGAATAATAAAATTTATGGCCAGGAAGAATAATGAAATACAAGAAATTGTGTTGTCCTGAAAATCAAATGAACAAAGTGTCCCAAGCAGGGAAAATTAATACAATGTGTTAGTGTTGTTGACAGATTTTTTAAATGACTATTGAGAATAGATAAGACAGTGTAATAATGTGAAGACATTAATAAAACCAACATGATCTGAGCACCTGCTAAATTACTACAGAAGACTCAGACATGGTTAATACCTGGTTCTTGCTCTCAAATATGTCAAAATTGAGAGCTGGGAATTGATACAAAGGGTAAAATGTGACAGAAACTAGTTGAAAGCGAGAAACAAAGCTGCACCTCTACCAAGGAAAGAATGCTGCTGCTGCTAAGTCACATCAGTCATGTCCGACTGTGTGTGACCCCATAGACGGCAGCCCACCAGGCTCCCCCATCCCTGGGATTCTCCAGGCAAGAATACTGGAGTGGGTTGCCATTTCCTTCTCCAATGCATGAAAGTGAAAAGTGAAAGTGAAGTCACTCAGTCGTGTCTGACCCTCAGCGACCCCACAGACTACAGCTTTCAAGGCTCCTCCATCCATGGGATTTTCCAGGCAAGAGTACTGGAGTGGGGTGTCAAATGCATAATTCCAAATAGAGTGGTTCAATAAGTCTATTTTAAAATACTGAATTGTCAGGAAGGATGAAGATGGCAGAAAATAAAGACAAGGAACTTGCCTTTCCCCATGAATTCATCAAAAATATATCTTACATGTGAAACAATTGTCACTGAAAACTAACAGGAGATTGGAAAGAAAAAAAAGGCTCATATAATGAAGACTCTAAGGAGGATAGGAAAGCATTTGGTAGCATTTTGGGAGCTTCAAGGAGCTCTGGTACCACAGTCCTTTATGTCTCAGCATGGAAAGAATTCAGTGAGAAGCAAAATAATAGATAAGATGTGATTTATTAGAATAGGATGCTTGTAAAGCTTACAAGTGGGCTGGCAAGAGGATACTGCATCCAAAAATGGGGCTAGTGGGGTTATAATTCGATTTATAATCAAATGAAAAGTGGGGAGGGGGAGAAGATGTTCTTTGTTGTTTTTTAGTAGATGTCATGCCTCCATCATTAGTTCTTCTTCCAGGTTGGGCAGGAAAGTTTTCTTGTCCCTACATGGTCAAGCTAGGCCCACAAATTATTGCTTTTTTAATGTGTGCAGAGAACATGGCCTAGGGATCATTAACTTATTGAGCTCACTAGATAGAATGTAGGTCTCATGCCACCATTGCTTTGTTGTTTCAGGGTATGTCTTTTGCTTCTCTTGCATGATTTTGTTGCTAAGCTAACCTGCTCTCTTGAGTAAGTATTAACATACAGGAGTCTCTCTTATTTTTAAATTACAGTCCCTAGTGGGATTAAGTATTTAATCATCTACTTTATCCCTTTATTTGGTCCCTTATCAGATCCATGTAGAATCAGTGTGAAGGGAAGAGAAATAATTAGGTGAGGACATGTGTCCTGTGAGGGGTCACAAAGGAAAAGGGAGGTTACTTGCGTGGAGAATCTCCCTGGGGAGTGAGTGGTTCAAGCCACATATTGGGCTCCCCAGAGCTAGGGCCCAACACAGGGAGGACAAACTTCCTTATGTGGTTTGTGTCTCAAATGAAACACCATGAGAAAATCCTGGAGAAATAACTAATGAAGCAGAAATAAATGACTTATCAGATAAAAAAATTGAAAGCATCAGTAATAACAATGCTAGTTGATTAAAGAACAGATGAACACAGGGTTATGTTAACCAGGAACTAGAATATATAAAAAACCTATTCAGGAGTAAATAATATCATAACTGAAATGAAAAACACTAAAAGAAATTAAAAGCAGACTAGGTGATACAGAGGAATGTATAGGTGACCTGGAAGATAGAATAATGAATATCACTCAGTCAGAACAGCCAAGAGAAAAACATATTAAAAATGAGGATAGATTCAGTGGCCTGTAGTACAATATTCAGCATAAGAAAATATGTTTTATAGGGGTCCCAAAATGTGGGGAGAGAAGGAAGTTGAAAATGTCCTTAATGAAATTATGGATGAAAATGTCCCAAACCTGAAGAATGATATAGATGTATAGGTACAAAAAGCAAAGAGAGTCCCACAAAAAGATGAAACCAAACAGATCCACACCAAGACATATCACAATTATAATGGCAAAAATTAAATAGATAATGCTTAAGGCATGAAGAGAAAAACAAAGAGTCATACAAACAAATGCTCATAAGATCATCAGTTGATTTTTCTGAAGAAACTTTGCAGGACAGAAGGGAATGTTATGATATATGCAAAGTGCAGAAAAAAAGAAACAAACAAACAAAAACAAACTGCAACCTATGAGGCTCAATCCAGCAGGAATTTCATTTAGAATTCAAGAAGAAAGAATATATCTTCTAAGACAAGAAAAACAATAAGAGCTCATCAATAGTAAGCCTATCCTAAAAGAAATATCAAAGTGTCTTTAAGTTAAAAAAAAAAAGAAAAGGCTACAATAAGACAAAATAATGTACAGGAAGGGAAAAATCCCACTAGGAAAGGCAAATATATAGTAAAGGCTGAGGATCAATCAGTTAAAATAACATAGTACAAAGATCAACAAACAAAAGTAAAATTGACTATTACTACAATAAACAGAGAGGAATAAGCATGAAGATCTAAATTATGACATAAATACCTAAAATGTGGAGTGGAGAGTAAAAAATGTAGATCTTTTAGAATATGTCAGATATCTAAGGATGATCTGTTTAAAACAAATATATATAATTATAGGTCAACATATATAAATCCCATGGCAAATGCAAATAAAAAACCTATAACAGATACATAAAAATTAGAAAAAAAAGACACATGTACCACTAAAGAAAATCATCAAACCACAATGGAAGAAACAAAAAGAAGTGAATAGAGAAAAACTATCAAAACAACAACAAAAAAAAAACAGTAGAATAGCAATGTATACGTATCTATTGATAATTATCTGTGAACTAAATGCTACAATCAAAGTATGACAAATGACAACAAAGGGTGACATATAATTATAACGGGATCAACAAAAGAAGAGGATATCATACTTATCAATATATGTACACCTAATAGAAGAGAATACTTCTGGCATTTGATGTGAAGAGTTGACTCACTGGAAAAGACCCTGATGCTAGGAAAGACTGAGGGCAGGAGCAGAAGCGGGCAACAGACAATGAAATGGTTGGATGGCATCACCAACTCAATGGACATGAATTTGAGCAAACTCTGGGAGATGGTGAAGGACAGGGAAACCTGGTGTGCTGACATCTATGGGGCCACAAAGAGTCAGACACAACTGAGTGACTGAACAACAACTAAAACTTTAACATCGCACTGACATGAATGGACTGATCATCCACACAGGAAATCGGTAAATCATCAGTGGTCTTAAATGACATAGAGCAATTGATCTTGCTCTACAATTGATATTGACAGCACATGATATACAAAACCAGAAGAACACACATTCTTTTCAAGTGTATAGGGAATGTTCTCCCGGATAGATCACACACTAGGTCACAAGTCTCAATAAATTATAGGAGATAGATATTATGTCAAGCATTTTTTTTTTCTTCTGACCACAAAAGTATGAAATTAGAAATCAAATATAGGAACAAAAATGGGAAAATAACAAACATGTGGAGTCTAAACATGCTACTAAAAAAGCAATGGGTCAATGATTAAATCATACCAGAGATCAGAAAATCCCTTGTGAAAAATTAAAATGGAAACAAAACTTCTCAAAGTCTATCCGATGCAGTGGAAACAGCTCTAAGAAGGAAATTCATGGCAATATAGGCCTACCTTAGGAAAAAAATAAAAACCTCAAATAAACAGCCTAAACTACTTTCTAAAGAAGTTAGAAAAAGAACAAAGCAAGCCTGGAGTCAGTAGAAAGAAAGACATAAATTCCAGAGAGGAAATAAATAGAGATTAAAAAAAGAAAAGATTAAAGAAACAAAGAACTGGAGTTTCAAAAATATAAACAAAATAAATTAATCTTTACCCAGGTGCACCTAGAATAAGAGAGAGAAGATTCAAATAAATAAAGAAATGAGCAAGGAGATATTTAAATCACAGAGACATTTAAAAAGTCATAATATAAAACTATAAAGTTATATTCCAACAAACTGGTCAATCTAGAAGAAATGGACAAATTTCTAGAAACATACAGACTGCTAAGACTGAATCAAGAAGGAAAACACAATTTGAAAACATTGTTCATTAGAAACAAACCTGAACTTGAATTTTAAAAATCCAACAATAGTTTAAGATCAGATGGCTACACAGATTCTACCAAACTTATCAAAAAGAGCTAATACATATCTTTCTTGAACTATTCCAAAAAATTGAGATGGATGGAACATTCCCAAGCTCATCCTAGGAGGATATAATTACCCTGAAACCAAAATCAAATGAAGACACTACCAAAAAAAAAAAAATAATAATATATATATATATATATATATAGGCTGATTTCTCTGATTAATATAGATGTAAAAACTCTAAGCAAAATGCTAGCAAACCAACTCCAACATATATATTAATAAAAAGGATCATACAACTCATTCAAGGTAGATCCATTCCAGGACAAAGGATTGTTCAAAATTCACAAAAGTAATATAATAGACCACACTTAAAAAAAAAGGAAGGATAAAAATTACATGATCATCTCAGCAGATGCAGGAAAAACACTTGATAAAATTCAACATCATTTATGATAAAATGTCTTATCAAAGTGGTTAGAGAGGGAACATATCTCGGCATAATAAAGGCTATTAATGATAAATCCACAATTAACATACTCAATAGGGAAAAACTTAAAGCTTTCCCTCTAAACTTTAGGAAGAAGACAAAGATACCCACACTCACCACTCTATTCAACATGGTAGTGGAAGTCCTGGCCATAGCAATTGTACAAGCAAAAGAAGTAAAAGACATTCAAATTGAATGGGAAGAAGTAAAGTCAGTATTTGCAGATGGCATGATACTTTATATAGAAAACCGTAAAAGTCTCCTCTAGAAAAATACTAGTACTAATAAATGAATTTAGTAAAGTTCCAAGAAATAAAATACAGGAATCTGTTGTCTTTCTATAACAAATAATAAACTCTCAGAAACAGAAATTGCATCTAAATATATAATACCTAAGGAAAAAACTCAACCAAGAGATGTTACTTATCCTCTGAAAACTATAAAAAATTTGATAAAGCAAATTAAAGGTGAAACAAAGAAATAATATATTCTTACTTTTGAATTGGAAGAACTAGCATTATTAAAATGTCCCTACCACCCAAATCTATTGATTAATTTAATACAAATCTATTAAAATATCCATATTTTTCACAAAACGATAGCAAATAATCTTAAAGTTCATGAAATTGCAAAATACATTGAATAGACAAAGCAATCTTGAAAGAGAACAAAACTGAAGGCACTAAGCTTCCTGACATCAGACTATACTGCAATGCTTCAGAAATTAAAACAGTGTGATACTGGCAATAACACAGACACACACAGTAAGGGAACAGAGTAGAGAGCCTAGAAATGAACTCATGCACTTACAGGTCGATTGATCTATGACAAAGGATGCAAGGATAGACAATTAAGAAAAAGACAGTTTCTTTAGTAAGTGGTGCTGAGACAACTGGACAGTTACATGTGAAAGAATGAGCTTAGAACACTTTCACACTCCATATATAAAACAAACTCAGAATGGTTTAAAGACCTAGACCTAACTGCAATATGTGAAACCATCAAATTCATAGAAGAGAACATAAGCACATCACTCTTTGATGTAAATCATAACAATATTTTTTTTATCTCTCTCCAAGTCAAAAGAAACAGAAGTAAAAATAAACTAATGGGTCCTAATTAAACTTATAAGCTTTTGACCGAGAGTCTGTTATACAGAGTGAAGTTAGTTAGAAAGAGAGAAAACAAATATTAACATGTGTATGTGAAATCTAGAAAATGGTATCAATGAACCTATTTGCAGGGCAGGAGTAGAGACATAGACATAGAGAAGATACCTGTGGACACAGAGGGGAAAGGAGAGGGTGGGACAAATGGAAAGAGTAGCATTCCAACACATACATTACCATATATAAAACTGACAGTGGGAAGCTGGCATATAACACAGGGAGCTCAGCCTGGTTCTCTGTAACAACCCAGAGGGATGGGATAAGGTGTGGTGGGGGATGGGAGGGAGGTTTAAGAGGGAGGAGACATATGTATTGGAGAAGGAAATAGCCACCCACTCCAGTATGCTTGTCTGGAAAATTCCATGGACAGAGGAGCTTTGGCAGGCTATAGTCCATGAAGTTGCAAAGAGTTGGCCATGACTGAGCAACTGCGCACAGACATATGTACACTTATGGCTGATTCAAGTTTTTGTATGGCAGGAACCAACGAAATATTCTAAAGCAATTATCTTCCAATTAAAAATTTTAAAAACTACAGGCTTTTGCACAACAAAGAAAAGTATCAACAAAACTAAACAACAATGTACTAAATAGATGTTTGCAAATAATATAACTTAAGGGGTTCATATCCAAATAATATAAATAGCTCATATAATTCAATATTTAAAAATAACAAAAAAATAAAAAACAGGCAGAAGACCTAAATAGACATTTTTCAAAAGAAGACATACAGATGGCCATCAGGTACAAGAAAAGATGCTCAGCATCACTAACTGTCAGGGAAATCAAATCAAAACCATACTGAGATACTACCTTTTACCTGTAAAAATGGCAGTTATCAAAACGACCACAAATACCAAATGCTGGTGAGAATGTGGAGAAAAGGGACCTCTCATACTTTGTTTATAGGTCCAACACATTCATCTTGGTGTAGCCACTGTGGAAAACAGTATGAGAGTGAAAGCATTAGTGGCTCAGTCATGTCTGACTCGTTGCAACCCCATGGACTATAGCCTGCCAAAGCTCCTCTGTCCATGGAATTCTCCATGCAAGAATACTGCAGTGGGTTGTCATTTCCTTCTCCAGGGAATCTTCCTGACCCAGGGATCTAACCCAGGTCTCCCACGTTGCAGACAGATTCTTTGCCATCTGAGCTACTAGGGAATCCCTGGAAAACAGTATGGAGATTTCTAAAAAAAACTTAAAGTATAACTACCATATGATCCAGCCATTCTACTCCAGTTATAGGTATGTAACTGAAAAAAACAAAAACACTAATTCGAAAAGATTCATGCACTCCAATGTTATAACACTACTTATAATAGCCTAAATATTGAAGAAACCTTACTGTCCATCAACAGATAAATGGACAAAGAAGCTATGGTATTTATGAAATATCACTCAGTCACAATAATAATGAATTCGTGTCATTTGCAACAACATGATCATCTGGAAAGTATTATGCTAGTAAAATAAGTTCAACAAAGAAAGAAAATTACTCTGTTATCACTCACATATGGAATCTAAAAAAGGAAACAAATGTATAAATAAATACAGAAACAGATTCACAAACTAGTGATTACCAGTTGAGAGAGAGAAGTCGGGAGGAGAAAGACAAGGATAATGGACTAAGAGATACAAGCTACTTTGTATAAAACAAATAAAGGAAATCAATCCTGAATATTCTTTAAAGACTGATGTTGAACCTGAAGCTCCAATTCAGGTTCCAGTAATTTTAAATGTATCATAACCTATGAAAATATTGTCTCATTATGCTATATGTTGAAACTAATATCATAAATCAAATATATTTCAATAAAAATGACATGGAAAAATATATGTTTATATATAATTGTGACAGTATGAGTTGACTTTAGCTTATTGGAAGTAGAAAGAATATGAGTTCAGTCTTAAGAATGAGTGTAAGCAAAGACAAAGA
Organism: Capra hircus; assembly: GCF_001704415.2. NCBI lineage: Eukaryota > Metazoa > Chordata > Mammalia > Artiodactyla > Bovidae > Capra > Capra hircus. The sequence goes on from NC_030835.1 coordinate 23,321,716, forward strand.
TAGTAAAACACACAACATATTCACAGAACAGGTGAACAGGAGCTACATGAAACGGTTCCCATTTTTCATTCTGTTTCACAGTTGATTTATTCTTCATTTTGTCACAAGCCACTTTTAAATTAATGGTAATGAAGCAGGCTATTAACCAAGACAAAAATGATATAGTAACAGTCATTCTGGAAGTTAACAATTGTGTTATTAGTGTCAATGGACATGATGTAACTGTAACAAAATCAGGGAACAGAACTCATTCACCACAAGAATGGATGTATTTTACAATAGTGTCTTGGGTCTTCAATTTCCTCAATTATTTTTAACTTGTGGTATGGTACCCTCTGATTTCAGAAAATCTAATTATCACCAAAATATTACTGTTTATGCAATATTCACACCAAATGTAGTTGAAGCATAGGAGCATGCACATAAATGAGGTTTCACTACAGAAATGATCTCTCCTCAGAGACTGGCTTTGCAAGATATTTTAAAGATGGCTCTCTCCATTTTCCACTGTTTTTCCCCTTGTTTTCTTCATGCCTCTCTCCATATAAGAAAATTATACTTAATCTTCTTCCTATGGTGAAGATACCACAGGTGGGTGGTGCTAAAAGGTATAGATACCACCTGAGGGAAGGCCCTATACTGAGCAGCTGAAACTTTGCAAATTATCAGTTTGACCATTGGATGTCATCAGTGTTCTATGGAGCATTTACTGAGTGAGTTCCACATCAGGGAACAGCATGAATTAAAGGCAGTAATTTGTTTATTGCTTTGATGGCATATTGGCATACCTCTCAGTTAAATGGTGTGAAAACAGTAACAAAATTAATTTTTATTAGGCAGTATTTTTAAGTATCTAATAAATAATCTTTTCTTAAAAAGACCTAAATACCATGAGACAGAATATGTGAATTTGACAGACTCATTCTTGAGATTAAGCCAGTTGCTAATGCAAATAGATCGAATAATCAAATGATGTAGCCACAAATTTTACTTTTTATTTCTGTTGATTGAATTGATCTGGGATATATCATGATTTTTTTTTCTAGTTACTTCCAGGAATGTATTCCTAATATTGGACATTTTGGAAAATGCAGGTACATCCAAATGCTTTATTTTGGTTAGCTTTCAACTTACATAAATGTATGTCAGAAAAGAAAAGAAAATATCTAGAATTAATAGGTACCACATTTCAAGTAAAAATTTTAATCAACTTACAAAGTTTTTTGAACTATTTGAGAATGTTAATTTCTCCAAAGTTATTGCTTTATATTTTTAAACCATGCAAAATGATGCAATGATATACTGTCACTATCAAACAACCCCAATATATTAAAATATTTAATAATTAAAATACCTCTTTAATCAGATACAACCACTATCCTCCTCTTCCTACTGACATACTCTACTCTTCCGTTTTTAACGGAGAAGGCAATGGCACCCTACTCCAGTACTCTTGCCTGGAAAATCCCATGGATGGAGGAGCCTGGTAGGCTGCAGTCCATGGGATCTCGAAGAGTCGGACACGACTTCACTTTCACTTTCACTTTTCACCTTCATGCATTGGAGAAGGAAATGGCAACCCACTCCAGTGTTCTTGCCTGCAGAATCCCAGGGACAGGGGAGCCTGGTGGGCTGCCGTCTGTGGGGTCGCACAGAGTCGGACACGACTGAAGCGACGTAGCAGCAGTAGCAGCAGCAGCAGCAAGGACCTTTCTGTACATATATTAGTTTCAATACAGTTTTAAGGTTATTGTTTCAGGCATTTGAAGGTTTAAAATATTTTAGAGGGGTTACATGTAGCAGGTCTGTATTGGTAGACAGTGAATAGGAAAACAATTTTAAGTGCATCTTCAAATCATTCCTTGGTTACTTAGGGTTGGAAGTAAGATTTAGAGTGCTATTAGCCTTTATTCTGTATAATAACACACATGCTACTCCTTCAAGTCTCCCAAGTTCTTCAGAGGTATCAGGGACATATGTAAATACAGGAGATTCAAATTAACATTGACCTTTAGCTGGCAAGGCAGAGTTTAGTTTGTCTTCATTAGGCAGTGCTAGCACATTAACAGAGTAATACATTTTTATTTCTTTTTTTCACTTCCATTGTTATCAGATTTCTTTTTGATTATTATTATACTTTTGTTAAGCTAACATGCTGTAATGAAGACTAAATGTCTCTGACCTGTCTTTGTTCAGTAACTAAACCATTAGATTACACAGCAGGTTGAGAGGTATAGAGGTTAAACAATCCTGCTCTACCTTAAACAGTATCCACTGCAAGAGATTAAAAACAAGTGATATTTTTGGTTAGGACAAAAATAATACTAATCTAAAAACAAGAAAAATATAATACTTTTGAGTTTGAATATTATGAAATGAAAAGTTCATTTTTAAACTACTTTTCCCTATATACCACGGAGGAGTAAATTGGATATATTAATTGTACATTTATAACATTTAACTTTGTTCACTCATAGATTGTTATTTCTGGATGTCTCCTACAAGGAGAAAATGACAAAGGCATGGAAAAGAAAGCCCTAGAGGAAAGATGAAAGAAATTGAGTTTATTCATTCTGGAGAGAAGGAACTTGAAGGGCAAAGTAATAATGTTCTTCACATAAGTGGAGACTACCCAGAGAGGGAACAGAGGTTTTCATAGTTGAGGTTTCCTCCAACACAATCCCTGCTGGACAGGAGGACGCTTAAAGGAAGAGAAGTACTTATTTTATAATTAACTAAGGGTAAGGGACCCACTTTAAAATCTTACTTGGAGACTTGCAATGAAGATTTTCCACTGTCAGTACTTATAACAGAGTAAGAGGAGACCCAATAGAAAGAATTATGACTATAGACCATGGTTTTAAAATTTATCTGCATAAGAGAGAAAAAGTTTTGTTACTGGTGAAATTGTACAAGGACATGAAAAATTGAATGAATGCATCAGTCTAGGATGGTTTGGGAGAGAAAGGATGGATTTCTTTCCTCCAAGTTCTACCATTCCAATAACTTGATACTAATATCAAAAATAACTAAATGGAAAAGCAGTAGCTAATTATGAGAAGAAATGGGTGGAGTGGGCTGAGAACTATTAATATTTGTGCAGTCTTTTCTCAGTGTTTTTCCATTGTGATACATGTAAATAAGTTGTACCTGAACAAGACTAGTCAACTGAGGGCCACTACTACACGACTTTGTGGAACACCTCTCACCATGTACATTGACTGCAGGTAAGAGTCATATTTCTCAGAGTCTATGGGAAAGATCAGTAAGGTTGATTAACTGGGCTCTCTTGATAGTAGTATGAAGGCACAATGTGCCTAGGAGGGTGGGATGCTTATGGTATTCACACTTTACAGATTTACACTTTATTAAAAACCATCTCCTCTGCCTCATTGACTATACTAAAGCCTATGACTGGTAGCTCACAACAAATTGTGGAAAATTCTGAGAGATGGGCGTACCAGAGCACCTTACTTGTCTTCTGAGATAACTGTATATAGGTCAAGAAGCAACAGTTACAACTGTACATGGAACAAAGGACTTGTTCAAGATTGGGAAAAGAGTGTGGCAAGGCTGTATAATGTCAAACTGCTAATTTAATTTCTGTGCAGACTACATCATGCAAAGTGTTGGGGTGGATGAATCACAAACTGGAATCAAGATTGCAGGGGGAAATATCAACAACCTCAGATATTCAGATGATACCACCCTAATGGCAAAAAGCAAAGAGGAACTAAAGAACCTCTTGAAGAGGGTGAAAGAGGAGCAAGAAAAAGTTGGCTTAAAACTCAATATTCAAAAAACTAAGATCATGGCAACTGGTCCCTTCACTTCATGGCAAATAGATGGGAAAAAAGTGGAAACAGTGGCAAATTTTATTTTCTTGGGATCCAAAATCATTGCGGATGGTGACTGTAGCCATGAAATAAAAGACACTTGCTTCTCGGAAGAAAAGTTATAACAAACATAGACCGCATGTTAAAAGGCAGAGACATCACTTTGCTGACAAAGATTTGTATAGTCAAAGGTGTGGTATTTCCAGTAGTCATGTACGGATGTGTGAGTTGGACCATAAAGAAGGCTGAGAACTAAATAATTGATGTTTTCAAATTGTGGTGCTGAAGATTCTTGAGAGTTCCTTGGACAGCAAAGAAATCAAAGCAGCCAATCCTAAAGGAAATCAATCCTGAATATTCACTGGAAGGACTGATGTTGAAGCTCCATTAATTTGGCTACCTGGTCTGAAGAGCTGACTCATTGGAAAAGACCTTGATGCTGGGAAAGATTGAGGGCAGGAAGCAAAGGGGGTGACAGAGGATGGGATGGCAGGATGGCATCACTGACTCAATGGACATGAGTTTGAGTAAACTCCAGGAGATAGGGAAGGACAGAGAAGCCTGGTGTGCTGCAGTCCATGGAATTACAAAGAGTTTACATGACTTAGCAACTGAACAACAACAACAACTTTACAGATGAGAATACTGGTGATCTAGAAAGTGAACTTCTGTAGATTCATTACACAAATTTTCCAGAAGGCTCAAAATAAAAGTACTTGCTACTAGCTACAGAATGATGTTGGAAGAAATTACAGTTTCCATTTTTCTCATTGAATGACCAAAGAACTTACCCCATAACAGTTTGCCAGTTGTTACTGTTCCACCATTATATGATATTTAATATAATAATATAATATAATAATAATGGCCAGTTATTCTTTATCCCATGCAGTCAGCAATGTAGAATTAGAAAGTTATAAATGTGTACTATCCACCATCCCTATACTTTAATCGCACATGTTTCAAAGTTGAAGTAACTTGGACTTTCCTGGTGGTCCAGTGGTTAAGAGTCCTCCTGCAAATGCAGAGGACGTTGGTTTTGTCCTTTGTCCAGGGAGATTCCACAGGACACAGGGCAAGTAACCCTGTCTTCCAAACTACTGAGTCTTCACTCCAGAACCTGCAAGCTGAAACTATTAATACTGAGACCGAGTGCCATAACCACTGAAGCCCAAGCGCCTAGAGCCCATGCTCTGCAACAAGAAGCCATCACAATGAGAAGCTTGTAAACTGCAAGTAAAGAGTAGCCCCTGCACCCACAACTAGGGGAAAAAAAATCTGTGTGCAGCAATGAAAACCCAGCACAATCAAAAATAAAATAAAAGATAAGTTGAAGTAGCTTTAATATGAAAAAAATCCTGGATACCTTGGGAAGAAGTGTGTCAACTTTGTTCTTGAAGTTTCTCTTCAGATCAACTTCTTTGTTGGTTAATATTTTAATGAGTAACAGACATATATTCTGAACATAATATGTTATCTATAATCAAGGACTCCATTGAAAAATATCTCAAAGTTTTAGACTTTGGCCCTATGAGAACAGATGGCAAGCCAACTGTCAACATTTTCTTTTTTTAAGCACAGAAAACAAGGCAAGAAGTAGAATAAAGGATACTTTGTCCTTGTTAGATGTCTTAATTATATTTCCAAAGCAATACTTTTAATGTTAGAAAAGATACCACTCTAGGATCCCTGGAACTCAAAATGAGAAACAGACACTGTATACCAGAATTGAAGATGAATTGCTAACCATTTTAAGAGTGTAATTTAACTAATTAGTAATTTTTGCAGCTGTCTAGCTTTCCCTTCACTTAGTCAATTTTAACTTTAAAACTACCACCACCATCCCCCTCCTCCCCACTCCGCTTCCCCATAGGGATAAACTGCTGCTGCTAAGTCACTTCAGTTGTGCCCGACTCTGTGCAACCCCATAGATGGAAGCCCACCAGGCTCACCCGTCCCTGGGACTCTCCAGGCAAGAAGACTGGAACGGGTGGCCATTTCCTTCTCCAAAGCATAAAAGTGAAAAGTGAAAGGGAAGTCATTCAGTCTTGTCCAACTCTTCATGACACCATGGACTGCAGCCTACCAGGCTCTTCCCAAGCCTCCTCAAATTTTTAAAATAAAATTTCTCGTTAATTTTCCCTGCCTGTAAGATATGGCCCAGTACTCCCCTTTTATAATGGTCTATTCCAATTTTCAAGTGATTCCCATTGATTTGTATACACTTACTCCAATCTTCTAGATCCATAATTTTCAATTTGAGTTTCTCAAAGATCTAAAGTTTAATGAAAGATTCTCAGACTTTAACAGGAAACAGGAGGGAGACCAAGAAGGAGGAAGAGGTCTAGATAATTTGACTTTAATGAGAGTAATCCATTTCTATATATTTTATAAATTTTGATGAAAATCAAATTTGAAAAATGCAAACTGAATGGCTGTGTCTTGTTTAATTTTTGTTGCTACAAATTTTCCCTTTTGGTTTCCTATGGAACATACATGTTTTACTGGAAGAGGGAAAAAGAAGGAACATTTAGTGTTTTGTCCATTTGAAAAAACAGAGAAAGGCAAAACAATATTCGCCTAAGGCTGGGATGGTATTAGAAAGGAGTCAAAATGTAAACTCCTTCAGACAATTTACTCTAAGCAGTAAATTGTCTAAGACTGTATTTCAGCAATCATGTGCCAAAATTTGTCCCCCAGAAAAGACAAACCTTAGAAATGTTTACGCTACCTTCTGTTTAAAAAGGGGCCAGAGTAAAGGGATATGTTATGAGTTGAGGTATGGAGATGGATTTAAAAGTGCATTTTTAAAAATAAAGCCTAGGTAATAAAATGAAAAATGTCTTAATAGGTTTTTCAAATTAAAAAAAAAAGTTACAGACGCGTCTTATAGAAGGCAAAGGCCAAAGAAGCTTGAAAGTATAAGAATTTTACAACAGGCTTGCAAGAGGAAATAAGTAAGGGTGGACAGAGAAGAATGTTAAAGGAAAATATGTGTAAAGGCTGAAATGTCCTCTCCCCTTGTCATATTAGAGAATTCCTTCATAGCTGCTCGAAGGATATAATTGTCCTAGCTGTAATCATCAGCATTTTGTGCCCTTTTCAGAAAAACAAAAAGCATTGACCCAAATCCTAGAAACTGCCAAATTCTTACCACCATAACAATGCTTATATATTCTACTTTTGCTAATTTCTAAACTTTCTTCTAGGACTTTCTATTTGGTCACTCTGTACCAAACAGGTTAAATAGTCAAGGAAAACTATATTCAATATATAAAGGAGAAAGAATGAACTCAATTGTTCTGAAAGAAAAAGTGGGAGAGTTATTACATGTTGTGGTGAGCTAGTGGATAAATACTGGAAGATGTTAATTGAGGTGGGGGTGGTCAATATGATTGCTGGCTAATTGGTATTGATCTAAGATTGGCTCCTACTCCTCTATGGAGATTCCGAGATAGGCATTCTATTTTCCTTGATGATTACATTTCAAAGGTATGGTTTGTAAGACCTTGACTAAGGCATATTTGGGTTGTAAACGTGTGTGAGAATATTTACTCCTTGTATGGACAAAGAAAGGATTTACATTTACAAGTTTTCTAAAGAAAATACTGTAAGAAAAAGGAAATCAGGAGCTTATAGTCAGGAAGGAAGCTGTCTAAAGTCTATTCAAGCTGAACAGAATATTAAGGCCCTTTCGCTTGCTTTTCAGAATTGATGCTTTTGAACTGTGGTGTTGGAGAAGACTCTTGAGAGTCCCTTGGACTGCAAGGAGATCCAACCAGTCCATCCCAAAGGAGATCAGTCCTGGGTGTTCATTGGAAGGACTGATGCTGAAGCTGAAACGCCAATACTTTGGCCACCTCATGAGATGAGTTGACTCATTAGAAAAGACCCTGATGCTGGGAGGAATTGGGGACAGGAGGAGAAGGGGACGACAGAGGATGAGATGGCTGGATGGCATCACCGACACTATGGACATGAGTTTGGGTAAACTCCAGGAGTTGGTGATGGACATGGAGGCCTGGTATGTTGCGATTCATGGGGTTGCAAAGAGTCGGACACGACTGAGTGACGGAACTGAACTGATCTGAAATGAACTGAACTGAAGACTAAAATAGAAATGATGCTTCTTTCTGACCCATAGCATCTCCAATTTGCTTTTCAAAGGTTAAAAATATATATTTATAAGTTTGCCTTTCCCATAAGTTTAACACTTCTATTCCCAGCAAGTACTTCAAAATTAGATGATGAACTTCCACTCTGAGGTTATACCTCACTGTAAATTTGATTTGTATGTCTCTAATAATTACTGATGGAGAAGGAAATGGTAACCCATTCCATGTTGAACATCTTTTCATTTGCTTTCTGGTCATTTGTCTTTGGGGAAATGTCTATTTAGAGCTTCTGCTCATTTTTTGATACAGTTTTTTCAATGAGCTGCATGGTATATTTTGGAGATTAATTCCTTGTCAGTTGCTTCACTTAAAAGTATTTTCTTTCATTCTGTGTGTTGTCTTTTTATTTTGTTTGTGGTTTCCTCTGCTATGCAAAAGTTTTTGAAGTTTAACTAGGTCCCATTTGTTTGTTTTTATGTCCATCACTTTAGTAGGTAGATCAAAAAAGATATTCCTGTGATTTATATCCAAGAGTATTCTGACTGTTTTCCTTTAAGAGTTTAATAGTACCAAGTTTTGCATTTTGATCTTTAATCCATTTTGAGTTTATTTTTGTGTATAGTATAGGGGAGTGATCTAATTTCATCCTTTTATATGTAGCTGTCCAGTTTTTCCAGCACCACTTATTGGAGAACTGTCTTTTCTCCTTCATATACTCCTTTGTCATAGATTAATTGGCCATAGGTATGTGGGTTTATTTATGTCTGGGCTTTTTATCCTGTTGCATTGAGGTATATTTCTGTTTTTGTGCCAGTACTACATTGCTTTGATGACTGTAGCTTTGTAGTATAGTCTGAAGTGAGGGATTCTGATTCCTCTAGCCCTGTTTTTCTTTCTCAAGGTTGCTTTGGTTACTCAGGGTCTTTCATGTTTCCATATAAGTTAAAAAAATATCTTGTTCTAACTCTGTGAAAATGCAACTCAGTGTTATTGTCATCATTCTTTACAACAGCCAAGACTTGGAACCAATATGAATGACCATCAACAGAGGAATGGATAAAGAAGGTATGGTACACATATACAATAGAATTTTACTAAGCCATAAAAAGAATTAAATAAGGCAATCTGCAGAAACATGGATGGACCTAGGTTTATCATTCTAAATGAAATAAATTTTATTTTTATTTTTTTGTATATTAATTTTTATTTTTATTTTTACTTTATTTTACTTTACAATTCTGTATTGGTTTTGCCATATATTGACATGAATCCACCATGGGTGTACATGCGTTCCCAAACATGAACCCCCCTCCCACCTCCCTCCCCATAACATCTCTCTGGGTCATCCCCGTGTACCAGCCCCAAGCATGCTGTATCCTGAATCAGACATAGACTGGCGATTTGATTCTTACATGACATTATACATGTTTCAATGCCATTCTCCCAAATCATCTCACCCTCTCCCTCTCCCTCTGAGTCCAAAAGTCCGCTATACACATCTGTGTCTTTTTTGCTGTCTTGCATACAGGGTCATCATCGCCATCTTTCTAAATTCCATATATATGTGTTAGTATACTGTATTGGTGTTTTTCTTTCTGGCTTACTTCACTCTGTATAATCGGCTCCAGTTTCATCCATCTCAACAGAACTGATTCAAATGTATTCTTTTTATTGGCTGAGTAATACTCCATTGTGTATATGTACCACAGCTTTCTTATCCATTCATCTGCTGATGGACATCTAGGTTGTTTCCATGTCCTGGCTATTATAAATAGTGCTGCGATGAACATTGGGGTACATGTGTCTCTCTCAATTCTTGTTTCCTCAGTGTGCATGCCCAGCAGTGGGATTGCTGGGTCATAAGGCAGTTCTATTTGCAATTTTTTAAGGAATCTCCACACTGTTCTCCATAGTGGCTGTGCTAGTTTGCATTCCCCCCAACAGTGTAGGAGGGTTCCCTTTTCTCCACACCCTCTTCAGCATTTATTGCTTGCAGATTTTTGGATCGCAGCCATTCTGACTGGTGTGAAGTGGTACCTCATTGTGGTTTTAATTTGCATTTCTCTAATAATGAGTGATGTTGAGCATCTTTTCATGTGTTTGTTAGCCATCCATATGTCTTCTTTGGAGAAATGTCTATTTAGTTATTTGGCCCATTTTTTGATTGGGTCGTTTATTTTTCTGGAATTGAGCTGCATAAGTTGCTTGTATATTTTTGAGATTAGTTGTTTGTCAGTTGATCACTTTCTAACACCGCACACAAAAATAAACTCAAAATGGATTAAAGATCTAAATGTAAGACCAGAAACTATAAAACTCCTAGAGGAGAACATAGGCAAAACGCTCTCTGACATAAACCACAGCAGGATCCTCTATGATCCACCTCCCAGAATTCTGGAAATAAAAGCAAAAATAAACAAATGGGATCTAATTAAAATTAAAAGCTTCTGCACAACAAAGGAAAATATAAGCAAGGTGAAAAGACAACCTTCTGAATGGGAGAAATTAATTTTATAGAGAAGAAAAAATATCATATGATATTACTTATATGTGAAATCTAAAAAAAAAAAAAGAATATACAAGTGAACTTATTTACAAAACAGAACAACACTAGCAGATTTTGAAAATTAACTTATGTTTAGCAAAGGGGAAAGGTGAGGTCGGGGAAGGGATAAATTAGGAGTTTGGGATTAACATATATGTACTACTATATATAAAACAGAAAATAAAAAAAACCTATTACATAGCACATGGATCTCTACTTGATATTCCATATTTTCCTATAAGGGAAAAGAATCTGAAAAAAAAAATAGATACATGTATATGCATAACTGAATCACTTTACGCCTGTTACTAACACAGCATTTTGAATCAACTATATTCTAATATGGGGCTTCCAGATGGGACAGTGGTAAAGAACCCGCCTGCCAGTACAGGAGATGCAAGAGATGGAGGTTTGATGCCTAGGTAGGGAAGGTCCCTTGGTAGGAAATGGCCACCTGCTCCAGGATTCTTGCCTGGAAAATCCTATGGAAAGAGAAGACTGGTGGGCTACAGTCCACGAGGTCACAAAGGGTCAGACGTGACTGAGTGACCACTCACACCCACATGAATATACTCTAACATAAAATAAACATTAAATTAAAAAATAAAAGGAAAAATGGTGAACTTCCATTTCTCAGAAGTATATTGACCAATTAGTAACATTTTAACTATATAAAGTAATGAAGAAAGGGTGAAGGAATTGACTTCCTAGAGAATTCCAGAGCACCATCAGTAAGGTGATGACAAAGGCCAAGAACTCAATCATGACTCTGTAATTCTCAACCAGACTGTGCTGAACAACATGTTGTGGATAGGGAACCTTGACCAGGATAAGAATTGGCAGTTAGTTCCCCTAACAATTTCATTTTTATTGTGTTTTTTCTTCATAAATATAAATGTGCAATTTGACTGCTACAAACTTTCACACAGATGAAACCACTCTTAGGATAAAAAAAAAATTGTTAAAGACATTATTTAGAGACTTTCCCAGAAATGTTTCTCTTGTAAAAAGAGTAAACATGCAAAGTCCTTTGTTTGTGTATATAAGGACAAATATTTCTTTTTTAATTAATCCATAATCCTGACATTTATCAGTGCAGAAGATAATATGTTTTACAAACTTGACAGAGGAGAGTATCAGATAGGTGTGGACAGAGTTAGGTAGTGAGTTGATGTGGAATAGAAGGATGGGCAGTTGAGTGGGTAGAAGATACAGCTTTTTAAATATAGTTTAGAGAGAGTTCTTGATTTATATCCTGTACGACATTTTCTTGCACAGCTGTTTTAACATATTGAATAATTAAAATATTTAAGATCTGTACTGAATAAATTATTAAATCTGGTTATGGTTGAACTTTAATTTTCCAATTACTGAATCTGTTAAAAATGGACTTTCATAATAGAATTAAGGTCATGAAACTTGGTGATAATTCAACTTAACAACAAAAGATTCTACTTCCAAAAATATTTCTTCCTTGACATCTCTTTTTTAATAATGTCTTAAGTAGAATCACTGAATACTCTGTTCAATAATAACTGGCTGCCTTCAAAAATATGGAATTGATTCATCTGTTGGTTCCACCATAATAGAAGCCTAAATCCAATTTCCCCACAATGTGGTGGCCTGAATCACCTCAGGTATTATGGGCTGGGTTCCTCCACCTCTGGGTCACAGACTGATACCTTCTGTCAGATTAGCAGCAGCTTTAGATTAGAAATAAAGTTCACAATGAATGTAATGTGCCTGAATCATCCTGAAACTTTCCCCCCTTCCCTAAGCTGTGGAAAAATTGTCTTCCACAGAACCGGTCCCTGGTGCTATAAAGGAAGGGGACTGCTGTTCTAGGGAAATACTGATCCATAACAATGCCTATCTGCTTCATTTGCATGAGCTGTGGGTCACCTTACAAAGAACATCAATGATTAACCTTTACATCCTGAAGATCAGAAAATATAAGAAAATATAGGACCATATGACCTGACGAATTTTCTCCCTTAATGGTAGGTATCATACAAATACTTTCACCTCTATATTTTCAAAAACATGTGGGTTGAGAGCTTATTATAATTTTTGAACCATTGTAATTGCACCAGAACACTTATTCTATCCTGTTCTGATTCTTAAATAATCTATGTGGACCTAGATGATACAGTAGCAATATGATTTTTCAGTTGTAAACTTTTGGCATATTCAGAGGGAATATAAAGTGTATAAAGTCATTTCAGATATATAGGTAGTCATGCAACTGGGATATACTAGTGAAAAAGGAGTTGGTAATTTTTTTTTTTTTTACTCACAAAGGGTATTTGGTAATTACATTTTTATAGGTGTTATCCTACAACAAAGTGAGTTTGGGGGTTAAAAAAGGTTTTATCCCAATGGTGAATAGACATAATTTTGGTTAGGATTCTTTAAAAACCTGGATTAGAGGTTATAAACATACCTCAATATAATAAAAGCCATATATGATAAGCCCACAGCAAACATTATCCTCAATGTTGAAAAATTGAAAGCATTTTCCCTGAAGTCAGGAACAAGAAAAGGATGCCCACTCTCACCACTATTATTTAACATAGTTATGGAAATTTTAGCCACATCAATCAGAGAAGAAAAATAAATAAAAGGAATCCAGATTGGAAAAGAAGTAAAACTCTCACTGTTTGCAGATGACACTATCCTAAAGACACCACCAGAAAATTACTAGAGCTAATCAATGAATATAATAAAGTTGTAGGATATAAAACTAACACACAGAAATCCCTTGCATTCCTATACACTAACAATGAGAAAACAGAAGGAGAAATTAAGGAAACAATTCCATTCACCATTGCAATGAAAGAATCAAATACTTAGGAATAAATCTACCTAAAGAAACAAAAGACTTATATCCAGAAAACTACAAAACACTGATGAAAGAAATAAAAAATGATACAAATAGATGGAGAAATATGCCATGTTCATGGATTAGAAGAATCAATATAGTGAAAATGAGTATACTACCCAAAGCAAATCTACAGATTCAATGTAACCCCTATCAAGCTACCAACGGTATTTTTCAGAGAACTAGAACAAATAATTTCAGAATTTGTATGGAAATACAAAAAACCTCGAATAGCCAAAGCAATCTTGAGAAAGAAGAATGGAACTGCAGGAATCAACCTGCCTGACTTCAGGCTATACTACAAAGCAACAGTCATCAAGACAGTATGGTACTGGCACAAAGACAGATCAAACAAAATAGAAAGCACAGAGATAAATATATACACCTATGGCCACCTTATCTTTGACAAAGGAGTAAAAAATACACAGAGGAGAAAGGACAATCTCTTTAACAAGTGGTGCTGGGAAAACTGGTCAACCACTTGTGAAAGAATGAAACTAGAACACTTTCTAACACCATACACAAAAATAAACTCAAAAATGGATTAAAGATTTAAATGTAAGACCAGAAACTATAAAACTCCTAGAGGAAAACACAGGCAAAACACTCTCTGATATAAATCATAGCAGGATCCTCTATGACCTACCTCCCAGAGTAATGGAAATAAAAGCAAAAATAAACAAATGGGACCTAATTAAACTTAAAAGCTTTTGTACAATGAAGGAAATTATAAGCCAGGTGAAAAGACAGACTTCAGAATGGGAGAAAATAACAGCAAATGAAGCAACTGACAAACAACTAATCTCAAAAATATACAAGCAACTCCTATAGCTCAATTCCAGAAAAATAAATGACCCAATCAAAAAATTGGCCAAAGAACTAAGCAGACATTTTTCCAAAGAAGACGTACAGATGGGTAACAAACTCATGAAAGGATGCTCACCATCACTCATTATCAGGGAAATGCAAATCATAACCACAATGAGGTACCATCTCATGCCAGTAAGAATGGCTGCTATCAAAAAGTCTACAAACAATAAATGCTGGAGAGGGTGTGGAGAAAAAGAAACCCTCTTACCCTGTTGGTGGGAATGCAAACTAGTAGAGCCACTATGGAGACAGGGTGGAAATTCTTTAAAAAACTAGAAATAGAACTGCCATACGACACAGCAATCTCACAGCTGGGCATACATACTGAGGAAACCAGAATTGAAAGAGACACGTGTACCCCAATGTTTATTGCCACACTGTTTGCAGTATTCAGGACATGAAAGCAACCTAGATGTCCATCAGCAGATGAATGGATAAGAAAGCTGTGGCACATATACACAATGGAATATTACTCAGCTATTAAAAAGAATGCCTTTGAATCAGTTCTAATGAGGTGGATGAAACTGGAGCCTATTATACAGAGCGAAGTAAGTCAGAAAGAAAAACACCAATACAGTATATTAACACATATATATGGGATTTAGAAAGTTGGTAATGATGACCCTATATGTGAGACAACAAAAGAGACGCAGATGTAAAGAACAGACTTTTGGACTCTGTGGGAGAAGGTGAGGGTAGGATGATTTGAGAGAATAGCACTGAAACATGTATACTATATTATGTAAATAGATCACCAGTCCAGGCTCGATGCATGAGACAGGGTGCTCAGGGCTGGTGCACTGGGATGACCCTGAGGAGTGGGATGGGAGGGAAGGGGGAGGAAGGGTCAGGATGGAGAACACATGCACATCCATGGCTGATTCATGTGAATATATGGCAAAGCCCACCACAATATTGTAATTACCCTCCAATTGGAAAAAAAAAAAAAAAAGATTAGAAGCAGTGATATCAATAAAAAGCCACAATAGGAAATCGCAGCTGTCATTGGCCAACAGATGCACTAATTTAATAACACTTTAAGGCCCAAAATACCTTTATGAAAACTCCAGAATCCAGTTAGATAGTTTCAGTACCCTAGATGAGTTCAAAACTGAGCACAGTCACACTGAAATTTGTAAAAGCAATTTCAGTTAACCTGTGTCAGTCCTTCTAAACCAGCATAACTTAGGAGCAAGAGAAATCCCCTCAGCCATCAATTTCTCCATGAGTGGAAAGAGTTAACTATGCAACAACCCTCAAGCCACTTTCAGAGAGACCTGTTACTATATAATCTCACCCACAATGCTGAAGACATTGACATAGTCTCAACAGCTGGCATGGCCCTGAAAAATTCAGAGAAGGGACATAATATTGAGACTTTTCCTTCAGAAAGGAGAAAGAGAAGTGGAGCTTCCACTCAAGGCCCAGAATTTCAGTGCACTGGCCTAGGGAAAAGGACAGAATGACTCTCAGCAACCAGTATGGCTCTGCGGACATTGGGAGAAGATGCTCAATCCTGAGACTTGTTCATCAAGAGGG
Source organism: Capra hircus (assembly GCF_001704415.2). Lineage (NCBI taxonomy): Eukaryota > Metazoa > Chordata > Mammalia > Artiodactyla > Bovidae > Capra > Capra hircus. The sequence continues at coordinate 23,337,502 of NC_030835.1, forward strand.
AGGGAGAGGGGCTTCCCTGGTAGTCCAGTGGTTAAGGATTCACCTTGCACTGCAGGGGACACTGGTTCTATCTCTGGTCCAGGAAGATCCCACATGTCATGGGGCAACTAGGCCCATGTGCCACAACTACTGAGCCAGTGCTCTAGAGCTCAGAAACCACGACTATTGAACTGACAAACCACAACTACTGAAGCCTGTGCACCTAGAACATGTGCTGTACAGGAGAGACCATCACAGCAAGAGGCCTACACACTGCAACTAGAGAGTTGTCCCCACTCTCCAAAACTAAGAAGACCTGGGCACAGCAAAAACAAAGCCAAAGAGAAACCAAAATGTAATAAATAAATATTTAAAGAAAGGAGGGTGAGACAGGAGCTGAGTGTGCATCCTGTGTTTCTGTCTTTTAGTGCACTGTCTCAGGAAAGGGACAGGAGGCTTACTGTGGCCGGGACAACTCTGAGACTGAGAAAAGTTGCACAGCCTTTTATCTTCCAGGAAGAAATGAGAGAAGTAAAACATGTACATTCATAGAAAAGTTTCATGTTTGCCAGAATCTCTAGCCATTCTGATTGATGAAGGTTGTTTTTTTTTTTTTTTTTTTTTTTGTATAAAACCAGTCTGAAAAGACTCAGAGATGCACAAGCGCCAATAAAAAGCTACAAGAAACATGATGTTTTAAGAAATATGACCCCAAAAAGGTGGAAAAAACTCTAGTAAATGATTCTTAAAAAATTGAGGTCTAAGAATTGTTTGAGAAGGAATTCAAAGTAGTTATCTTTAAAAAACAGTTCTGTGAGCTATAAGAGAATACAACTAAATGAAATCAGATGCCAATATATGATCAAGTTGGACTTATGCCTGGGATTCAAGGATGGTTCAATGTATATAAAGCAATTAATGCAATGTGCAACATTAATAGAATAGAGGTTAAAAATCACATGATTATCTCAATAGATGCAAGCAAAGCATTTCATAAAATTTAGTACATTTTCATGATGAAAGTTCTCAAGAAATTGGATAGAGAAGGAATGTACCTCAACATAATAAAGGCCTTATATGGCAAGCTGATAGCTAACATTATACTCAGTGGTGAAACATTGAAAGTTTTGCTAAAATCAAGAACAAAACAGGGATGCCCATGCCCTCCCATCCTTCTCTTTAACACCGTTTTGGAAGTCCTAGCCAGTGCAAATGGATAAGACATCTGATTTGGAGAAAGGAAAATTGTATTTTTGCTGATGATGCATTTTAGAAGTAAAAGAAAATCCTAATACTCCACATAAACTGTTGGATAAAATCAACAATTCAGTAAAAGATAGAAAAACATATAAAAACCAGCTGGATTTATATACATTCACAACTAACTCTCCATAAATGGAATTAAGAGAACAATTCCTCTTAAAATAGCATCAGAAAGAATAAAATATTTAGGAATAAATTTAACCAAGAAGTGAAATATCTGTATACCAAGAGCTATAAAACACTGATGAAAGACAATGAAGAAGACACAAATAAATGAAAAGATAATTTGTGTTCATGAATTGGAATGGTATAACTAAAATGTATTTAAAGACATATTTTAGCAACTGATATTTGACAAGCATTTTGAAAACACAAAACGTGGAAAGGATAGTCTCTTCAACAATTGATTCTGGGAAAAGTGATGTCCAAGTGCAAAAAACTGTAATTGGATCTTAATCTTATACCGTAGACAAAAATCAACTCAAAAAGGATTAATGACTTAAACTCAGTTGCTTGCTTTGGAACACATTTATTAAATTGGAACTATACAGGGAAGATTAGCATGGCTCCTATAAAAGGATAACACACAAATTTATGAGCCATTTCATATGTTTTTGTTATTTTTTTTAAGCCTTAAACTCAAGATTTTAAATGGTAAAACTTCTAGAAGGAAACATGGAAGAAAATCTTCTTGACATTTTTCTTGATAATTATTCCTTGGATAAAACACCAAAAACACAGGCAACAAAAGCAAAGCAAACAAGTGGAACTACAACAAACTTGAAAGCACACTCTGTGGAAAGGGAGAAAGAATTTGTAAGCCATGTATCTGACAGGTGTTTAATATATAAAATATGAGGACCTCATAGAACTCAATGTGCTATGCTGTATTCAGTTTAGTCTGACCTTTGCAATCCTACGGCCTATAGCCCACCAGGGTTTGCTGTTCATGGGATTTTCCAGTCAAGAATATTGGAGTGGGCTGCTATTTCCTCCTCCAGGGATCTTCCTGACCCAGGAATCAAACCAGTGTCTCCTGCATCTCCTTCATTGCAGATGGATTCTTTACTGCTGAGCCATCTGGGAAGCCCATAGAATTCAATACTGAAAACAAATAGCCCAATTTAAAAATGAGCAAAGAAATTGAATAGACATTTCTCCAAAGAAGGCAAACAAAGGACAAAGATGCAGATTAAAGACACTCAACATCACTAATCATCAGGGAAATGCATTTCAAAATTATATATCACATCTGTTAGGATAGCCATCATTTTTTTTTTAAAGGTAGGATTGGGGGCAGGAGGAAGAGGGGACGACAGAGGATGAGATGGCTGGATGGCATCACTGACTCGATGGACGTGGCTCTGAGTGAACTCCGGGAATTGGTGATGGACAGGGAGGCCTGGCATGTTGCGTCATGGGGTCGCAAAGAGTCGGACACAACTAAGCGGCTGAACTGAACTGAACTGAGTATACATACAGAATGGACTATTGTTTGGCCATTGGTTTTAAAACAAGGAAATCCTTCCATATGTAAAAACATAGATGTACCTGGACAACACTGCTAAGAATAATCAGTTAATCATAGAAGAATGAATACTGCATCATTCCATTTATATGAACTATCTGAAATACTCAAATACATGGGAGCAGAGAATAGGATGGTGGTTAGCAGTGGCTGGGGCAGGGGGTGGGAAAATGTGAATTGTTACTTAATGGGTCTATAAAGCTTCAGTTATGCAAGATCTCCTTGGAAGGAAAGTTATGACCAACCTTGTGAAGGGAAGTCACTCAGTCGTGTCCAACTCTTTGCGGCCCCATGGACCATAGCCTACCAGGCTCCTCTGTCCATGGGATTTTCCAGGCAAAAATACTGGAGTGGGTTGCCATCTCCATGACCAACCTAGATAGCATATTAAAAAGCAGAGATATTACTTTGCCAACAAAGGTCCGTCTAGTCAAGGCTATAGTTTTTCCAGTGGTCATGTATGGATGTGAGAGTTGGACTGGGAAGAAAGCTGATCACTGAAGAATTGACACTTTTGAATAGTGGTGTTGGAGAACTCTTGAGAGTCCCTTGGACTGCAAGGAGATCCAACCAATCCATCCTAAAGGAGACCAGTCCTGAGTGTTCATTGGAAGGACTGATGCTGAGGCTGAAACTCCAATACTTTGGCCAACTCTTGCAAAGAGTTAACTCATTGGAAAAGACCCTGATGCTGGGAGGGATTGGGGGCAGGAGGAGAAGGGAAACTACAGAGGATGAGATGGCTGGATGGCATCACCGACCTGATGCACATGAGTTTGGGTAAACTCTGGGAGTTGGTGATGGACCGGGGTGCCTGGCATACTGAGATTCATGGAGTCACAAGGAGTCAGACAGGACTGAATGACTGAACTGAACTATTCAAGATGAATAAGTTGGAGAGATCTATGATTTAGCATATGGCCTATAGTTAATAATACTCTGCTGGACACTTAAAACTGTCAAGTGAGTAGATCTCACATTGTCTTACCACTATAAAAAAATTAAAACAATTAGATTTGGAGAGTTGGAAAAGAAATTAAATGTATGGGTGGGAAGAAGAAAGAGAAAGAAGAAAATTAGATTAAAAAGGCAAAGGCTCTATCTCACTTTAGTGTAACTCTGAATACGTTTCAAAATACTATTAAACACTTTATAATGAAAATGGCATATTTTGTGTTCATTCCCAACTAGAGATGTTAACAAAAAATAATAAAAATAATGCCATCAAAATAAAGTGAATGGAACTTCTGAGCTACCATTCAGTCTTCTAAACAGTTCCCTTTGCTGTATGGTGCTAAATTCCCATGACTAGTGATATATATATAATCACTAGTTATATATATAAAACGTATATACTCCTTTGCCCTGATAATTCCTTCTCCCCTCTTTGCATTCCTTCCACCATTACTATTGTCTTTGTGGAGAGACCAAATGTGACTTTTTGAGATGGAAAAGGGGGAAAAACAGTCATAATACCCTAAAATTTTGCTTGGTTTCATATATGGGGGTTTATAGATGGCATCATTCACAAATTTGCTTTAGAAATTTCTCAATGAACTTAAATTGCTTTTTACAGTAAATAACATGCTGCATTAAAAGGAGTAGTCCACAAAACTCCATTTGTAATAATAGTCTTCTTCAGTCCAGTCCACTGATAATGGTGGAGTTTTTCATTCATTTTTGCTTTCTTAAATAGTAGAGGAACCTTTTTTCCTAGTCAGGGCATAAACAACAGAAACGCTATTGCAACTATTACTCCTCCTCCTCCTCACATAAACACTTACAGAAATCTTGGATGTCCTTGGAGGCCTATTAAGCTAGAGACAATAATTGCAATATTGAATTATAAAATTCTAACCACACTGGAAGCACCATAGAATCTTAAGAAACTTTACAAAAAATAGAATTAGCATGTTACACTTTGGAATGTCCACAGGGACAATATAACATTCAGAAAAGATTGCCTATCTTTGGGTAGAACTCTGATTGACACCAGAAATTGTATTCCTTGATGTTTAAATATCATGTTTTGTAGAAGCATAGGATTTTCACAAAACTAGAAACAATAATAACGATAGCACTTTTATATGCCTCTTACTGTGCTAAGCACTTTATATGAATATAGTCACTTAATAATAACAATCACAATAGGAGTGTTTACTATTTTTACTCTCCAACACAAAACAAGAAAACTGAAACATTCAGAATAATGATTCTAAATGATAAGGGATAGTTGATAGGGTCTTTTACAATAGTTAATGTTCACAATTAAAAATTTTTAAAGGAACTTCCTCCAAGGCAAACTCTAAATATTTTAAGATGGTTCATCTTAAAATATTAATCAAATTAAATCAACCAATCTAATTATGCTAAAGGCCTAGAGCTGAGCACAATTCCTCAGAGTGGGAAGGCATACCAGATGCCAGGGTTTTCTTTTCCTTTATATAAAAGAAAAGAAAGTAGTTATTGGAGTATGGTAATAAAAAAGTGATCGCTGGATTTCCCCCTCTATCCTCATTACTATTCCTACCAGTTCCTCTTTCCCATCATTATGTTTGCTAGACTCTGGCAAAGTCAACTGTTGCCCTATATTAGGCTAAAGATTGTTACACAGTTTGATTGTTGCCTGGGTTATGTAAATTGTTGGTAACTTTCAGGACTAATACCAATAATAAAAGTATGACTTTAGCCAGCACATTTGGTAATTAGGGATAACACTTGGGTTGACTCACACATCTTTGGGTTCCTCACTGATCTTTCTTTATCTAGGCGGCTGCACTGCTGTCTAATGCTCTGAATCCTGACTGAAGATGCTGAGACATCTGTTCAAAATGGGACTTGAATAATAAGATGCACACATTCCAATATGACTGTAGTGCACCTTTGTGCTACTGTCCATTAGTTGGCTAAGTTTCTACTTCTGTCCATGGCTACAAGTAGAAAAGAGCAGGCAGTTAAATCCTCCTCCCCTTGCTCATCTACTAATGTTTAAAGAGATAATAAAGTAGACATTCACTCTCAACTGCATCTCAGGTGAAACGTTATGATGCTTTTGTTAACTTCTGAAGGGTAATGGAAAATGAGTGCCACCTGTTTGTGATGTGCCATCAGGGAGATAGTGCTTCTTAGATGAATTGTACTCAAAACATCACATTCTTTATTTGGTTGTGGGTTAGTTCTCTGGGAGAACAGCTGATGCCTAATTGCATAAAACAAACAGACCATGGCTCATACAATTCATATTTCATCTGTTTCCACAGTTAACGTATGGCTGCCTGGTCTGTTTGGTCCGGGAGATTGCAGATAATGAAGAAAACCCAAATGAAGGGATAGGTTGTATTGCTGATAGAACCATGATGTTAAGTGCACAACCTTGCTAATCACCAGAAAAATGCAGATCAAAACTGTGAGATATCACTTCATACCTGTCTGAACCACTATCATCAAAAAGATGACACATAAACAATGTTGATGAGGATGTGGAGAAAAGGGAACTTGCCTACACCACTGGTGGGAATGTAAGTTGGTGCCATCACTATGGAAAACAGTATGATACTTCTTTAAAATCTATATATAGAACTACCGTATGATCCATTAATTCTACTCCTGAATATACATTCAAAGAAGAGGAAAAAAACATTCAAAAAGATTCATGCCCTCCAATGTTCATAGCAACATTGATTTACAATAGCCAAGATATGGACACAAACTGTCTATCAACAAATGAATGGAAACAGAGGTGGTGGTATGTATATACTCAAACACACACACACACACACACACACACACACACAATGGGATATTACTCAGCCATAAAAAGAATGAATTGTTGCCATTTTCAACAACATGAATGGACCTAGAGAGTATTATGTGTAGTGAGATAGGTCACTGAAAGATAAATACCTATATCATCACTTACATGTGGAATATAAAAAGCAGAACAAAACAATGAATAAAACAGAGCAAAAATAGACTCACAGACATAGACAACAAACTAGTGTTAGTTAGTAGGGAGAGGAAAGGAAGATAGAGCAAGACAAAGGTATGAGATTAAGAGGTCCAGGGAATTCCCTGGTTGGTCCAGTGGTTAGGACTCTACTCTTTCACTGTAAAGGACCTGGGTTTGATCCATGATTGTGGAAATAAGATCCTATAAGCCTCATGGTATTGCCAAAAAATTAAAGAGATCCAAAATACTATGATAAGTAAGATATACTGATACAGTGCATAGCATAGGGATATAGCTGATAGTTCACAATACCTTTACATTGAAAATATTAAATCACTATGTTATATACTTGACATTAATATAATATTGTAAGTCAATGATAGTTAAATTTAAAATTATACCAATCAGCCAATTCCATGTTGAAAAATATGAATATAACAACAAGCCTAATAAATTCTTAAAATTTAAAACTTTGACAACATTCAGTTGTTAACTAGGATAAACAGAAACCAAAATTTTCATTAATTGGTCATGGAAATGAAAAATAGTACAAATATATTGAAAGACATTTTGGTAGTGTCTTACAATGATAAGCAGTCTTACCATAAAATCATCTCCTAGGTATTTATTCATCTGAATAAAATATTGTTCTCAGGAAACCTGCATGCCAATATCTATATCAGCTCTATCAGGGCTTGCCAAAATATGGAAGCAATGACAATGTCCTTAAATAGTTGAAAGGGAAAACACTGTAGAACCTCCACACACTGGAATATTATTCAGTTTTAAAAGGAAATCAGCTTTCAATACATAGAACAACACATGTGAATCTCATATGCGTGGTTCTAAGTTAAAGATTATATATTGTATGATTTTATTTACATTATCTACTGAAAATGGAAAACTTGCAGATATGGGAAACAGGTCTGTAGTTGCCAGGGACTGGGACTTTGGGGAAGGTTGAACTGGAGAAGCACGGAAGATTTTTAGGGTTGTAAAACTATTCTGTATGTTACCATGGTAGATACATGACACTATGAGTTTTTCCAAAACACGTTGAACTTTACAGTCTAAAGAGTGAATTTTAATGTATACTAATTAGGGAAAATTGGTGTTGGAGAAGACTCTTGAGAGTCCCTTGGACTGCAAGGAGATCCAACCAGCCCATCCTAAAAGAAATCAGTCCTGAATATTCATTGAAAGGATTGATGTTGAAGCTGAAACTTCAATACTTTGGCCACCTGATGCAAAGAAGTGACTCAATGGAAAAGACCCTGATGCTGGCAAAGATTAAAGGCAGGAGGAGAAGGGATGACAGAGGATGAAATGGTTGGATGGCATCACCAACTCAATGGACATGAGTTTGAGTGAACTCTGGGAGTTGGTAATGGATAGGGAGGCCTGGCGTGCTGCAGTCCATGGGGTCGCAAAGAGTCAGACATGACTGAGCTACTGAACTGACTGAACTGAATTAGAGAAAAAAATTAGGAGACTGAGAAACCCAAAGATGGAATGTAGTTTGTGATAAAGGGATCTAACTATATCACACATTTTTGACATCATCTCACTGAAGGGAATTAGAGAAAAATGATACTGACCTCAGTAATTTTGAAAATAATTGGAAACTATAAGATTACAAATGAAAGGAACTGCAGTCTTGAGAAACTCTCTCCACCCTGCCCAAGACAGGGGACATAGTTATACAACTCTGAAATCACTCTGCATCAATCCTGGGATTGGATGGTGATTAATGAGAAGTCGGTTTCTCAATTTTGGAGCAGAGGATTACATGGAAGCAGAGGGTGAAGCCTAGAAAGAACTATATGGTAATGGATTAGAGTTGGAAACATCTGTATGAATACCTGGATAGCTTTACACACACACACACACAATCAGTATCAAAGCTGCAAAAAAGAAAGCTTTATTTCGGGTCTTTAGTGGTAGTATTAGTAGTGATAGTTGCTCAGTTGTTTCTGGCTGTTTTTGACCCCACAGACTGTAGCCCTCCAGGCTCCTCTGTCTATGGAGTTTCCCAGGCTAAAAACCTTGAGTGGATAACCATTCCCTTCTCTATGGGATCTTCCTGACCAAGGGATCAAATCCAGGTCTCTTGCATTGCAGGCAGATTCTTTACTATCTGAGATAGGAAGGAAACCCATTTGGGGTCTTAAGAATTGCAATTCAGTAAAACCGAAAGAGAGTTATCAGGAAGAGAGTGAAGGACTCATAAAGGCGAACCTTGTCCAAGTTCTCTGCCAGGATTATAATTGCTTCTGGCACAGAAAAGGGACTGTTTGTCCTTCAGGGATAAGCTGTCATGAGTTATTTTAGGGAAAGAGCCTGGTGATTATTTTGAGTTTCTGGAATATTTGGCAGATGTGCTTAATGCCTATGCTAAGCCAAGAAGTGGTTAAAAGGTCAGATTTCAGTCAGGCTAAGACATGTGTAAGTCACACGTCCTCAAATTTCCTGGTTTCATTTTAGAGAGCTGTTAGCAAATGTGGCTCCATTTTGGTATTCCTTTCATAATATATTGAGATGGTTACATATGGAAATAACTATAGATACATATGTATACACATGTTGGTACATACTCATATTTCACTAGTTTTGCTCACTGAGAGTTTTGAAGCAATGATGCGCTGGTCGCAACAAACATATCCCTCACCTGTATCTTGGCTTTTAATACCACTTTCCAATAAAAGGAATCAAAGCTTCTTGGAGAAATTACTAATTCTAGGGTTGAGGCAGAGAATATAAAAAATGAGTCTCAATTATCCTATAGTGCCAGAAAATGAAGATGTGCTTATAAACACAAAATGGTGGAGATCTGTCAAAGGAGCACAGAAACAAAATACAGTAGCCCATTTGGGCCAAAGAATTTGAGCAATGAAGTAAATAACATAGTATTAGATTATAGTCCAAAGTACAAAATAAATATCTATGAGACCATTTTGATACACATAAATTGTTTAAATAATAAATAGAGAAATCAAATCTCTCATACAGAAAATTACCAAATAATTTATATAGATTCTTTTCCCTCAAAGATATGGCAAATTACTCCCCATTCTGGAGTGTTCATTGTAAACTGTGACTTCTTTCTAAAGTCACATGGAAAAGAGGAAAACAACTTTAGAGCAGAGAAATCTGACAAATACTACCTCAGCTAGGTGAACCAGGTTAACATGATGAGTAATGGTTCACAATGATACTTTATACTTTTGATATAATGCAAATTATACTTTACCTCTGTATTCTTTCTCTGAAAAACCACAAAACGGCATCTAACCATAAGAAAAACTTCAAATAAATCAAATTGAGGAACATTCAGTAAAATATCTGAGAAGTATTCCTCAAAACTGTCAAGGCTATAAAGAACAATGCTGTTCTGAGCAGTTGTCAAGTCTAGGGAACACTAAGGAGACACAAGTAATGTAGTATCTTGGATGGGATTCTAGAACATGAGAAGGGATAGTAGGAAGACTCTTGAGAGTTCCTTGGAAAGCAAGGAGATCAAACCAGTCAATCCTAAAGGAAATCAACCCTGGATATTCATTGGCAGGACTGATGCTGAAGCTAAAGAGCCAATACTCTGGCCACCTGATGCAAAGAACTGACTCATTAGAAAAGACACTGATGCTGGGAAAGATTGAAGGCAGGAGGAGAAGGGGATGACACAGGATGAGATGGTTGGATGGCATCACTGGCTCAATGGACATGGATTTGACCAAACTGCAGGAGATGGTGAACGGAAGCTTGACGTACTGCAGTTCATCAGATTACAGAGACAGACACGACTCAGTGACTGAACAACAAAAACAATTACTGTATTCAGGAGACACAGGTTTGTGTAAAAGCCAAAGACTTATAGAAAAGAGACTCAGACTTATAAAGGCCCTTCATATAATAATAAAGAATGGATTTTTTTTTAAAGTGTGACAAATGTACCATAGCAATATTAACAATAGGGAAAACCAAGTTCAGCTATTTGGGAAGTCTCTTTACTAGTCTCATAACTATTCTATAAGTGCAAAAGTATTCTCATAGACTAGATCAATGCCTTTAAAAATAGTTAATGTAATGGAAGGAAAATCAATTAGAAAGTCATGTTAAACACTACCACTGCCTTTATAGTCATGCTAACTCTTGAGTAGGCTAAAAAAATAAAAATTAAAAAAAGCCTCTTCATTATAAAACAGAGACTCAGGCAGAGACCTGGCCTGATATTGATATGATGGAGAAATCCTGAAGTGTCATTCTCTCCCAGTGCTTTGTCCTTGCACTTAGCAACCTCTGCATTTCACACAAATAACTGTAAACTCTCTCTGTATCACCAAAATCTGCAGATCATCAAGAAAAGAAAGATGAGGGTCCATGGCACAGTTGTTTGGCTTCTTTTCAAGCTGTATTCTGTGAGGCCAGAGGGTTTCCTATCCTCCTGAGAGGCTGTGTACACTAAATGCTGTATACCTCTCACCTATGATCCCTTTTTCATCACTCTAACATAATCTCTCAAAATTACTGCCTAGAAAGACTTAAACATACTTAATGATTTTCAATTGTTGTCAATGATCTTTTAGGAGTAAATGTGGCAGAAATGTTAAGGCTGATATCACATTTTGTAAATTCACATACTTGAATAAAATGACACTGTTTAGAGTGTGAAAGAACTGTCACATGTAAAAAGTATATTCAGCTACAAAATTCTACAAAGAGTTTTGTTAAAAATAGTCTATAGGAATAAATTCTTTTGATCTTGCCTGTCATAAAATTTTCAAAGTTGCTATTGGTTAGAAACATGAAGTTTGCTATGAAAAACCACAGAAGGGACACTATGTTTATTCTTCCTTTGAAATTTAAGTAAGTTGTCATTTTATATGAAATGTTCCTAAATGGAATTTTTAATAATTATTCATAGAAAATATTTTTCTCACCTTTAGGTGAACTAAGGTGGTGTTAGTGGTAAAGAACCCACTTGCCAATACAGAAGATGTAAGAGATGTGGATTTGATCCCTGGGTCAAGAAGATCCCTTGGAGAAAGGGCATGGAAACACTCCAGTACTCTTGCCTGGAGGATCCCATGGACAGAAGAACCTGGCAGGCTACAGTCTGTAGCATTACAGAGTTAGACACAAATGAGGTGACTTAGCATGCACTCATGCAGGCAAACTAGAAGACAGCAAACACTCATATAGCCATGACCCCTGGCCATGGGTAGAGAAGCCTGCTATGATTTGTCATGTTGGGGGTATGTTTCACAGAGAAGTATTTTCCATACATTACTGATAGGGCCCCAGGACACTCAGGAATGTCTATACTTTAACTTCATGATATGACTTCGTTCAAACTTATCTCATCATTTTATTTTTAATGACCAAGATTCATAGCAAATAGGATATACCAAAAAGCCAACCATATGATTTAAAAATGCCTAGCATTTAAACAGTAAATAATAAAGTGCAAATTTGTTAAAATATGGAGTCTTAAATGACCCAGAGAGGTGTTATGGGGAGGGAGGTGGGAGGGGGGTTCATGTTTGGGAACGCATGTAAGAATTAAAGATTTTAAAATTTAAAAAAAATAAAAAATAAAACATTTTAAATCTTAAAAAAAAAATATTCAATGAAGTAATTCACACTGCAATTTATAACTTTACAAATAAAAGATGTTAAACAGGGCCCCTTACCCTTCTGTGGAAAAAAAAAAAAAAAAAACTTTTCTAGGATTCTGTCAAGCACCATCATTCTTATCTAGCTTCTACAGTGTGATAAAATTTTATACCCTTAATCCTGACTATCCACCAAAAAAAAAAAAAAGAAAACAGGCAAAATGATAGTCTGAGAAGGAGAAAAGAAGAGAAGTGAAAGGCAAAGGAGAAAAGGAAAGATACACCCATTTAAATGCAGAGTTACAAAGAATAGCAAGGAGAGATAAGAAAGCTTTCCTCAGTGATCAATGTAAAGAAATAGAGGAAAACAATAGAATGGGAAAGACTAGAGATCTCTTCAAGAAAATTAGAGATACCAAGAGATCATTTCTTTGCAGATGGGCACAATAAAGGACAGAAATGGTATGGACCTAACAGAAGCAGAAGATATTAAGAAGAGATGGCAAGAATACACAGAAGAACTATACAAAAAAGATCTTCATGACCCAGATAACCATGATGGTGTGTTCACTCATCTAGAGTCAGATATGCTGGAATGTGAAGACAAGTGGGCCTGAGGAAGCATCACTATGAACAAAGCTAGTGGAGGGAATGGAATTCCAGTTGAGCTATTTCAAATCCTAAAAGATAATGCTGTGAAAGTGCCATACTCAATATGCCAGTAAATTTGGAAAAAATCAGCAGTGGCCACAGGACTGGAAAAGGTCAGTTTTCATTCCAATCCCAAAGAAAGGCAATGCCAAAGAATGTTCAAACTACTGGACAATTGCACTCATCTCACACGCTAGTAAAGTAATGCTCAAAATTCTTCAAGCCAGGCTTCAACAGTATGTGAACCATGAACTTCCAGATGTTCAAGTTGGTTTTAGAAAAGGTAGAGGAACCAGAGATCAAATTGCCAACATCCATTGGATCATAGAGAAGGCAAGAGAGTTCCAGAAAAAACATCGATTTCTGCTTTATTGATTACACCAAAGCCTTTGACTGTGTCTATCACCACAAACTGGAAAATTCTTAGAGTTCGGAATACGAGACCACCTGACCTGCCTCCTGAGATATCTGTATGCTGGTCAAGAAACAACAGTTAGAACTGGGCATGGAACAACAGGTTTGTTCTAAATCAGAAAAGGAGTATGTCAAGGCTGTGTATTGTCACCCTGCTTATTTAATTTATATGCAGAGTTCATGTGAAATGCTGGGCTGGATGAAGCACAAGCTAGAATCAAGATTACTTGGAGAAATATTAATAACCTCAGATATACAGATGACACCACCTTTATGGCAGAAAGCAAAGAAGTGAAAGAGCCTCTTGATGAAAATGAAAATGTTGGCTTAAAACTCAACATTCAGAAAACTAAGATCATTGCCTCTGGTCCCATCACTTCAGAGCAAATAGATGGGAAAAATTTGGAAAGAGTGAGAGACTTTATTTTGGGGGGCTCCAAAATCAGTGCAGGTGGTAACTGCGGCCATGAAATTAAAAAAAAAAAAAAAGTTTGCTCCTTGGAAGAAAAGCTATGATCAACCTAGACAACATATTAAAAAGGAGAGACATTACTTTGCAACAAAAGTGCATCTAGTCAAAGCTATGGTTTTTCCAGCAGTCATGTATGGATGTGAGAGTTGAACTGTAAAGAAAGCTGAGCACCAAAGAACTGATGATTTTGAACTGTGGTGTTGGAGAAGACTCTTGAGAGTCCCTTGGACTGCATGGAGATCCAACCAGCCCATCCTAAGGAAATCAGTCCTGAATATTCTTTTTAAGGACTGATGCTGAAGCTGAAGCTCCAATACTTTGGCCACCTGACGTAAAGAACTGACTCATTTGAAAAGACCCTGATGCTGGGAAAGACTGAAGGTGGGAGGAGAAGGGGATGACAGAGGATGAGATGGTTGGATAGTTCACCACCTTGATGGACAAGTTTGAGTAAGCTCCAAGAGTTGGTGATGGACTGGGAAGCCTGCTGTGCTGTGGTCCATGCGGTTGCAAAGAGTCAGACATGACTGAGCGACTGAACTAAAGTGAAACGAATCCTGAAACAACTGACACAAATTGGTTAATTATCAATTTACCAAGAGAACAAACTGTGTTTAAGATGATGTCAATGCATTTTACTTTCACTTAAGTTTTAAAAAATGGACCCTCAATACATGATAAAAATCCAATATTTGAATAAGCAGAGAAAAGTCTGACTCCCCTGCCTCCACTTCTCCAATTGCAAGTTAAGAGAGTATTGTATCATTGAAAAAAATTTTTGACAAAAGATTTAAGAATTGCTATTAATGAACAATTCTTGGAAGAAGAATCCATGCAAATTATACTATTGAGATTGTCCAATATCTTTCTTAGCATGGTAAATTTGTTTTGGGGGTATAAAATTTCATGACCAAAAAAACTGCTTTAATATCTTATTGGCAAAAGCCTAGTGAATAAATCACAAGAGCATATGCTCAGTTCAATTTTGTTTTAGTATTGAAATTTCAAGAAATATAATCATTGAATTGCTTCCCTGGACCTCAGTGCTTCAGCAGGATATAAATATACAGCAGCATAAACGCACTATCAATGAAGCTAGGAAAACTTGTTTGGAATGTTCTTGTGTCATTTCATACAACATAAAATAAGTATAGCAGAATCCTGTATCCTTTTACAAATCATTGACTCTATGCCCTAAAACTAATGGCCAAACTTCATAAATACAGAATACATCATTCTCATATTTCTTACCTAACAACTGATAATAATCACAGCCTCACAATTTTACTGCAATTTTTGGATCTAAAAATAGGTCTTGATTAAAACTCTAGTTTTAAGTTTGAGAATTTTAAGTGAAACACAATTGTTTATTTCCTGAAGATTTGCTATTGATCCATATTTAACATAACTTCTGTCAAATCAGCTTATCCACTTAGAAATTTGACTTATTGTGTATATGAAGATGAAAAAGACTATTACCTCTGCAGCAAAGCTGAGAATAAGATGCTTGCATAGCACCCTTTCATTATTCTGATTCCCTACACACTCCTCTATCCACCCTTTGAAACCTTTTTTTCCAGGCTTTGTGTCAGTAATCTCATGCACCCCATGCTAGTTTAGTATATAGTATGTCTTGTCCTCTTGTCTTCCCTGCTTACTTAAGAAACGAGATTAATGTCACCTATATATTCTCATACATAATCTCATTTCTAATTAGCCTATTTCCCCTACATCTGTAAGTTCTGAAATGACATCTATTGAACTCAGTCCTGGGGGGAATAATTTGGGGGAATGCTGAATTAACAATAGATATTGACTTTTCTCAATTCAGTTGTGGGATTTCTCAGTTTTTTTTTTTTTTTTAATTCTACACTACATTTTGAATTAGAAAGAATACAGAGGAGACAATTTCCCCAAGTCATTTCAATGTGTGAATTATTTCAAGCAGTGTATTAATCTTCCACAGAAAATGTTAAGGAAACATGCTTTATGTTAGTGGCTCTCACTTGGCTACTGATTAGGATCACTTTGTAAGTTTAAAAACACTGATTCCTGTTCCCACAAGTTCTGATGTTGTTGGGTAATGTGTGACCTGAGTATCAGAATTTTTTAAATCTCTGCAGATCATTCTTTAAAAAAACAAACAAACAAACAAAACCTTTAAAAAAATTATTTGGCAGTGCCAGGTCTTAGTTGCAGTACTGGGGATTTTCATTAACTGCATGTGGGATCTGGTTTGCTGACCAGGGATCAAACTCAGGCCCTTTGCATTGGGAACATGAAGTCTTAATCACTGGATCACCAGGGAAGTTCCTCTGTAGATCATTTTTGTGTGCACCAAAGACTGAGAACTACAATTCTAAATCTATCTTCTCATACATCCCTTAAGTTTAACAAGGTCTTCTCTCATTCCCTCTAAAGCTTACTGCATTTCCTGTACCCAAACACCATCCCTTCTTGGCACTTCTATTTCCACAATTAACTGCTTTAACTTTCTGTACCAAATATTGGACAATCAGGAAGATTTTTGATAAGATTAAGTGTGTGTGTATGCGCGCGTGTGCGTGTGTGTGTGTTAGTTGCTCAGTCGCCTCTGACTTTCACCTTTTCTTCAGGTGAAGGTGAAAGTACTCCTTTCACCCTGTCTTCAGGTCCTAGGAAGTCTTCCTATATAATTCGTTACTTGATCCTTCTGTCTTTGTAAGCATGTGTGATTCTGTTCAGTCACGTAAACAGCTTCACTATGTCCCTCATTTCCGTGCTCTATCAAACTTTTAAATGAGGGCTGTGTGCAGGAGCAGCAGCTGTGATGGCGCAGGAGTGGCTGAGAGGAGCTACCCCACATCCAAGGTAAGGAGCAGCTGATGTGCTTTCCTGGAGCAGCCGTGAAGAGATACCCCACGTCCAAGGTAAGAGAAACCCAAGTGAGAGGGTAGGCACCAAGAGAGGGCATCAGAGGGCAGATGGACTGAAACTATATCACAGACAACTAGCCAATCTGATCACATGGGCCACAGCCATGTCTAACTCAGTGAAACTAAGTCATTCCGTGTGCAGCCACCAAGACAGACAGGTCATGGTGGAGAGGTCTGACAGAATGTGGTCCACTGGAGCAGGGAATGGCAAACCACTTCAGTATTCTTGCCTTGAGAATCCCATGAACAGTATGAAAAGGCAAAAAGATAGGACACTGAAAGATGAATTTCCCAGGTCGGTAGGTGCCCAATATGCTACTGGAGATCAGTGGAGAAATAACTCCAGAAAGAATGAAGGGATGGAGCCAAAGCAAAAACAATACCCAGCTATGGATGTGACTGGTGATAGAAGCAAGGTCTGATGCTGTAGAGAGCAATATTCCATAGGAACCTGGAATGTTCCTATGAATCAAGGCAAATTGGAAGCGGTCAAACAGGAGATGGCAAGAGTGAACATCAACATTCTAGGAATCAGCAAACTAAGATGGACTGGAATGGGTGAATTTAACTCAGATGACCATTGTATCTACTACTGTGGGCAAGACTCCCTTAGAAGAAATGCAGTAGGCTTCAGCCAACAAAAGAGCCCAAAATGCAGTACTTGGATACAATTGCAAAAATGACAGAATGATCTCTGTTTATTTCTAAGGCAAAACATTCAATATCTTGGTAATCCAAGTCTATGCCCTGATCAGTAATGTTGAAAAAGCTCAAGTTGAATGGTTCTATGAAGACCTACAAGACCTTCTGGAACTAACACCTCAGAAAGATGTCCTTTTCATTATAGGGGACAAGAAAGCAAAAATAGGAAGTCAAGAAACACTTGGAGTAACAGGCAAATTTGGCCTTCAAGTACAGAATGAAATAGGGCAAAGGCTAATAGAGTTCTCCCAAGAGAACACATTGGTCATAACAAATACCCTTTTCCAACAACAAAAGAGAAGACTCAACACATGGACATCACCAGATGGTCAACACCAAAATCAGATTGATTATATGCTTTGCAGCCAAAGATGGAGAAGCTCTATACAGTCAGCAAAACGAGATTGTAACCTGACTGTGGCTCAGATCATGAATGCCTCATTGACAAATTCAGACTTAAATTGAAGAAAGTGGGAAAAACCACTAGACCATTCAGGTATGACCTAAAACAAATCCCTTATGATTATACAGTGGAAGTGAGAAATAGATTTAAGAAACTAGATCTGATAGACAGAGTGCCTGATGAACTATGGACGAAGGTTCGTGACACTGTACAGGAGACAGGAATCAAGACCATCCCCAAGATAAAGAAATGCAAAAAAGCAAAATGGCTGTCTGAGGAGGCCTTAGAAATAACTGTGAAAAGAAGAGAAGCAAAAAGCAAAGGAGGAAAGGAAAGATATACCCATTTAAATGCAGAGATATAAAGAATAGCAAGGAGAGATAAGAAAGCCTTCCTCAGTGATCAGTGCAAAGAAATAGAGGAAAACAATAGAATAGGAAAGACTAGAGATCTCTTCGAGAAATCTAGAGATACCAAGGAAATATTTCGTGCAAAGATGTGCTCAATAAAGGGCAGAAATGGTATGGACTTAATAGAAGCAGAAGATATCGAGAAGAGGTGGCAAGAATAAACAGAAGAACTGTACAAAAAAAGATCTTCACCACCCAAATAATCATGATGGTGTGATCACTCTCACTCACTTAGAGCTAGACATCCTGGGATGTGCAGTCAGGTGGGCATTAGGAAGCATCACTGCAAACAAAGCTACTGGAGGTGTTGGAATTCCAGTTGAGCTATTTCAAATCCTGAAAGATGATGGTGTGATAGTGCTGCACTCCATAGCCAGCAAATTTGGAAATCTCAGCAGTGGCCACAGGACTGGAAAAGGTCAGTTTTCATTACAATCCCAAAGAAAGGCAATGCTAAAGAATGCTCAAACTACTGCACTGTTGCACTTATCTCACAGGCTAGTAAAGTAACGCTCAAAATTCTGCAAGCCAGGCTTCAACAATATGTGAACTGTGAACTTCCAGATGTTCAAGATGGAGCTGGTTTTAGAAAAGGTAGAAGAACCAGCGATCAAATTTCCAACATCCGCTGGATCATCGAAAAAGCAACAGAGCTCCAGAAAAACATCTATTTCTGTGTTGTTGACTATGCCAAAGCCTTTGACTGTGTGGATCACAATAAATTGTGGAAATTCTGAAGGAGTTTGTAATACCAGACCACCTGACCTGCCTCTTGAGAAACCTGTATGCAGGTCAGGAAGCAACAGGTAGAATTGGACATGAAACAACATACTGGTTCCAAATAGGAGAAGGCATACATCAAGGCTGTATATTGTCACCCTGCTTATTTAACTTATATGCAGAGTACATCATGAGAAATGCTGGGTTGGAGGAAGCACAAGCTAGAATCAAGATTGCTGGGAGAAATATCAACAACCTCATATATGTAGATGACACCACCCTATGGCAGAAAGTGAAGAAGTACTAAAAGTCTCTTGATGAAAATGAAAGAGGAGAGTGAAAGTCAGCTCAAAGCTCAACATTCAGAAAACTAAGGTCATGGCATCTGGTCACATCACTTCATGGCAAATAGATGGGGAAACAGTGGCTGACTTTGTTTTGGGGGGCTCTAAAATCACTGTGGATGGTGATTGCAGCCATGAAATTAAAAGACGCTTACTCTTTGGAAGTAAAGTTATGAGCAACCTAGACAGCATATTAAAAAACAGAGACATTACTTTTCCACAAAGGTCCATCTAGTGAAGGCTATGGTTTTTTAGTAGTCATATATGGTTGTGACAGAGAAGGCAATGGCACTCCACTCCAGTACTCTTGCCT
This sequence comes from Capra hircus, assembly GCF_001704415.2. Classification (NCBI taxonomy): domain Eukaryota; kingdom Metazoa; phylum Chordata; class Mammalia; order Artiodactyla; family Bovidae; genus Capra; species Capra hircus. Next base: position 23,357,177 of record NC_030835.1, read on the forward strand.
GGAAAATTCCATGGATGGAGAAGTCTGGTAGGCTGCAGTCCATGGGGTCGCGAAGAGTTGGACATAACTGAGCGACTTCCCGTTCACTTTTCACTTTCATGCATTGGAGAAGGAAATGGCAACCCACTCCAATGTTCTTGCCTGGAGAATCCTAGGGATGGGGGAATCTGGTGGGCTTCCATCTATGAGGTCGCAAAGAGTCGGACACGATCAATGTGACTTAGCAGCAGTAGCAGCAGCAGCATTTGGTTGTGAGAGTTGGAGTATAAAGAAAGCTGAGCAAAGAAGAATTGATGCTTTTCAACTGTGGTGTTGGAGAAGACTCTTGAGAGTCCCTTGGACTGCAGGGAGATCCAACCAGTTCATCCTAAAGGGGACTAGTCCTGGGTGTTCATTGGAGGGACTGATGTTGAAGCTGAAACTCCAATATTTTGGCCACCTTATGCGAAGAGCTGACTCATTTGAAAAGACCCTGATGCTGGGAAAAATTGAGGGCAGGAGGAGAAGGGGACGACAGAGGATGAGATGTTTGGATGGCATCACTGACTCAATGAACATTGGTTTGGTTAGACTCCAGCCGTTGGTGATGGACAGTGGGCCTGGTGTGCTGTGGTTCATGGAGTCGCAACGAATCATACACGACTGATCAGTTGAACTGAACTGAACTGAACTGTGCTTTTTTTGTCTCCATTTAGTCCCTCACTTGCCATCTGATTTCTACTCCCAATTGTTTTTCCAACTATTTTTTTGTATGCAAACATATTCTTATAGCCTCCCTCCATCTTCTTTCTTCTCATATCCTTTTTCTTGATTTAAATTATTTTGATCATACCGTTTCCTTGACATCTTTATAAAATATTACTGAAATCATATTTTACTTCTCTAATGTATTCATTTTTTGATAATTTTGCTAATTGTGGATGTTCATTAAAAACACAACGCTTAGACCATCAACCCCTCCATCTAAAGCCATGTTTATGTTTCTGTTGAAATATGACTTTTCTTTCTCCACAAGGTTGTATTATCAGAATAAATGCTTTTAGCCTCTCTTTCCATCTAATTAACTCACTCTTCTTAGAGGAGATAAGAGATTTATTATTGAGCATCTAACATTTATACTAGAATTTGAGAATTGCTGCATTAAGATAGAATGGGCCCATTTCTCCTTACTTTGTGTTTGGTGTCTTGCCTGCAATTATGTGATAAAGTAAATCTAAAATCAATGTCGTCAGCTCTAATATCTATGCAGACCCAATTCTTTACATCAATGATAATGGAGTTCTAAATGTGGAGAGATAGTAAGGAGCCCTCCACTTTGATCATTGATTCAAGCTGCATTCTCCAGCTTAATTTTACTAGATGATCTTGTTTTTTCAGACTAGCATGCTGCTGGGTACTTGTCTGACTAGTTAAAAAAGTTAACACATTGATCCCCAATTTAAACCCATTCCAGGCCTAGTTCATTGGGCCTATTCTTCATTGGTCATAATCCAAAGAAAGGGGGAATGAGTATTAGCCTTACTGTTATGTCTCCCCACGCCACTGCAAACATTGAGGGATTAAAAATAAATCCTTATAAATAAAACATAAACACTGGTTTAGGTTTTATCAAAATATTCAAAGTATTGTATAGTGAATTAGGCTTTAGGTGACACCATTATAACTAGCTTTAGCAGACCTAGGTCAAGCAAGAAATAAACTGCCCAGTCGGTAGCTTCTTATTCTTATTAATTAATAAATAATTATTAATGATAATTATAACACTAAATAACAAATAAAAATGAGGATCCTTATTATGTTGAGATACACTGTTTTCTTAGATTGAGGGAGACGAATAATCTAATGTAATTTTACAAAAATAAAATGTTGGAAGGAAATTCAAAAGACTTAAACCCAGATCTTCTAGTTGTCAGTTTTGTTCAGTAGAAGGATGAATGTTATAAATTGAAATCCAAAATGATTTTGCAGTTCAAATTGAAACATGGCAAAAAGAAAGACATGAAGACACGTGACTTGACAGATGGAAAGAAATGATTTTATTTTGAGAAAGATTGAGATCTTAGAGACTAAGCTCTAAGTCTATTTACCTATTTGCCAATCTACTGATCAACTGATTGATCAATTTATCATCTATGCAATGGAAAAAGAAGGTGTACTTTATAGATAGAACTAGGAAAAAGAGGAAATAATTGAGTCTTACTTGTTAGGAAGTTCACTGAAACTAATAAATAAATAAAAACCTAAGGACAAAAACAAAACAAAGTGATCTCAGGCGCCCAATCAATTAATGCCTCCAGAGGAACTGGGACTCCCCAGATCTATAACAAGGACTCTTTCTTAAGCTATCAATCAGAAATCAATTATAAAAGCAATTAAGAAACATTTTAATGATTAAATTAACTACAAGATGATTCAACATTTGGATGAGTTTGAGTGAAGAAGAGCTGATAAAATTAGTGTGTAATACTTTTAGAATCATTAAATGCATATCAAAGTAATAGAGTTACTATGAGGCCTGGCCAGGGAAATTTAAATGAATTGTAAACAAAGGCATGTTGTTGTTGTTGTTTAGTCACTAATTCATGTCCAACTCTTTAGTGACCCCATGGACTGTATAGCCTGCCAGGCTTCTCTGTCCATGAGATTCCCCAGGCAAGAACACTGGAGTGGGTGACTATTTCCTTCTCCAAAATAAAGGCACAGAGATATGAAAAAAGAAAAAAATAAAAATCAAGTGTTCATGAGAGAGAAGATTTGAATTTACTTTAATGACATATGTTTTTGAGAAAGTCAAAGCTCATTATTTTTATATGTCTCATGACAGTAGACTCTGTAAGACAGAATCTGGAGAAGACAGAAAGTAAAGATTGGACATAAAAGCAAAAGAAGGAGGGTCTCTAGAACCAGTAAAAAGCGTATGTTGGATGTGTAAGGAAAGGTTAAAATATGAAACGGTTTGAAATGATAAACATATAGTTGGATTTATAGTAACTGGTGGGGGTAAATATTATAATCATAGATAATTATTTGAGGAATAGATGTATAAAGAAACCATGTTTTGGGTGAAAATTCAATAGCTGGGACTTCCCTGGCTATCTAGTGGTTAGGACTTCACTTTCCAAGGCAGGGGGTGTGGGGTCGATACCTAGTTGAGGAGATAAGATCTCACAAGACTTGCAGCCAAAAAATCATAAAACAGAAGCAATATTGTAATATTCAATAAAGCATTTTAAAATGGTCCATGTCAAAAAATCTTAAAAAAAATTCAATAGCTGAGGGACAGCAAATTAGAGGGATGACATGTCACAGATGATTGGTCTTCTAGTGGTATACATTAATGTAACATCACTAGTTGTTTCATTTCAACAATTTGTGTGGAGATCCTCCAATTGAGACAAAAATAATTCATGCATTTGAAAAATTACAGAAAAGAAAGCAGAATCTGCAAGTATGAAGACAAGCAACTAAAAATATATTAAGATTACTCTGAGAACAAAGGAGAACAGGATATTATGTCTGTGCATAATGCATGACAATACACTTTGCTTACAGTGTTTTCTGTTATAAATATTGAATATTCTCCTTGGAATGAGGAAAGGGGACAAACCCTATATATTTGCTGTTGTTCAGTCGCTAAGTCATGTCCGATTCTTAGCAACCCCATGGAATACAGTACATCAGGGTTCCTCATCCTCCACTATCTCCTGGAATTTGTTCAAGTTCATGTTCATTGAATTGGTGATGCTGTCTAACCATGCCATCCTGTAGATAGAGAAGTCCAAATATTCAGATTCAAAGGCAATATTTTAAGTGGTTATAAATATGTGGGATGAGTATTACAGGGAAAGGGGAGTCCAGAAAATGGGAAGCTGGAAGAGGTGGGTGCCGCCAGTATGTATATGTTGCAAAAAGATGTCAAAATCTCCCATCTGAGAATAGAGGGTGTATGCTTATATAGAACTATCTCCTCCAATATCACATGGCAAGCTTAGTATCCCAATTAATGTCTTCATACAAAGAAGCTGAAAAAGATAATGATCTCTCTTTAGTAAGTTTTTTTCCTCTTTAGCGTCTTTTTCAAGACTCTACCATAATTCTGGATATGCAAACAGTGGAGATTTATCTTATATTCTATATTTGGTTCAATAAAAATTATCTTGGAATGACTGTATGACTTGAACATTATAGATGTGTGTAGTATTATGATAATCATGTAGACATACTTATGACTCCTGATGATTTAAGGAAATTTGGAATAAGCAGAAAGATTACCAGGTATCTCCAAAGAAAGAATATACATTACTGGGTATAGCCTTCTAGGTTATCCATTCTGGCCATTAAATTCCTCTGAGCTATTTTACAATTGTTTAAATCACAGGTAAGTTATAGCAATGCAAAATTAATTTTGCCTGTAGGTATTCAAAAGAATCCTGATTGGCAGTGCGAAACCCTTTTCTCATCCTGAAAGGCCAATTTTACATCCATTTATGTGTTTATTTCAATATTTCTGACCTATAAACATATTTGTTCTTTGGATTATCCTTTGGACTAGTTGCAATTACTAACCAGTTCTCACATCAGTGTGAATAAAATAAAAACTTTAATGTATTCATCTTGAGAATCCTGGTTTTATCCTGGTTTTATCCTCTTTTAATGTTAAATCCATTAATAGGCTGTTTCGAAAAAGAAGACAAGACAGGATTGGGTTACAATTGGATTAATTCAAATCTGGAGCATTCAGAGCAGCCAACTTTATTCTACTGGGAAGAAAATACAGGAAAGTGAAACAAGGAGCTGAGTCTTCATCTGTTAAGATATATTGGTAGGAACTGAACAAACAAATAGGGAAAATGTTTGGCTTTTAATACCTTTGAATTTTAGCTTAAGGGTATGTTATTTTATTACTTTGTTTTTCTGTGGAAATTGAATAATGTGAGTCTGATAGTGTTCAAATTTGATCTTTTGTTCATTATATACTTGAGTTCATTGTATAATCTCTGGTGAGTTACACTGAACAACATGGTTGGTATAATTTGAAACGCATAACTGACCTGTGATACAATATAAGTTGACAGAATTTGGATCTTTCTTAGGGCATAAACTAAATTCTCTAATAATGGTCACAGAGAAATCCCAAGGACCATTGTTAGAAACCACAGGAATGGCCTTATGGAGACTCAAGTTTCTAATTAATACCATACTTGGCTATTGAGATAAAGAGACAAAAACATGGAGATTATTGGAGGGTAAAGAATGGATATTCTACTTTTACCCTCATGTTTCTACCAAGCAGCAGTTCTCAGGATGTGGTTCCCTAGGCAACAAAATCCCATCACTCAAAAACTTGTTATAAATTCAAATGTGGAACCCCCACTCCAGACTCACAGAATCAAGGTCACAACGTTGGAACCCAGAAATCTCTATTCTAACTAATCTTCGGGATGGCGCTAATACACTCAATTCTGAGAAGCTCTGCTAGAGACGTCTCTAGCATCTTTCATCAGAATGTCTTGCTCATATATAATATTCATTGTCATTGTTTCTAGCTTATGAAGTTATTACAATAAGAGATGGCATGTATATTAAATGCTTAGTACAATGAAGCACATAATAAGCACTCAATAAGGTTGCTCAGGAAGGGAGAATATTGGAATTAGTATAGTACACGGTCTTTTCTTCCCTCTTCTGGGGAATAAGAGTAGCTAAAATAATTTGAGAGATCTTGATGCTATTAGAAAAGACCCTGATGCTGGGAAAGATTGAAGGAAGGAGGAAAAAGGGATGACAGAGGATGAGATGATTGGATGGACCGACTGGATGGACATGAGTTTGAGCAAGCTCCCAGAGTTGGTGATGGACAGGGAAGCCTGGCGTGCTGCTGTCCATGGGGTCGCAAAGAGTCAGACACCACTGAGCAACTAACTGAACTGATGCCCTGTTTTGCTGGTTGGCAGAATTAACTAGGGGTATCCAAGGGGGCGCTAGTGGGAATGAATCCACCTGCCAACGCAGGCAATACAAGAGACATGTGTTCAATCCCCGAGTCAGGAAGATCCCCTGGATAAGGAAATGGCAACCCACTCAAGTATTCTTGCCTAGGAAATCCAATAGACAGAGGAGCCTGGCAGGTTACAGTCCATGGGGTCTCAAAGAGTTGGACACAACCGAGTGACTGATCACCATCACCCACAGGATTAACTGAGAGCTTCACTGTTGGCTCAGCAGTGAAGAATCTACCTGCCAATGCTGGAGACTTGGGTTTGATCCCTGGGTCCTGAAGATCCTCTGGAGAAGAAAAAGGCAACCAACTCCAACATTCTTGCCTGGATAGAGGAGCCTGGTGGGCTATAGTCCATGGGGTCACAAAAATAACTCCAGCAACAGGGTTAATTAAAAGGGCACACACAGTCCATCTCTTGGCTGTACAGTCCCTTGAGTGTGCCCGCACCAAGTCACAATGAACACCTGCATTTCCTCTCTCCCTATGGTAAGCAAACTAAGTTAATTCCTTCTACTTTCCATATTTTCTAGTGATAATAAAATAAAGCAGGTGTTTCAGGATGTATAGACCTGGTTTTCATTTGAAGGGAATGTGGAATGCTTACACCTTGGCTTCAAGTCCAAAGCAGTCTCACTAATTCAACTCTACTGAACAGTTGTAGATGCTGGGGGTTGCTAGATCCTTGCCTGTCCTATTTAGCAAATATTTCCCAATCTATCTCAGATATTGCCTATGTGTCTGATACATTCTGAACATTTTACAAGTGCTAAATCAATGAATTAAGCTTTTGGAGAAAATGGTTTTAAATGTAAAAGAACTGGGAGAATTCTGCCTCCCTGAATCTTTCTTAAAGAAACTGCTAGAGGATGAGCTTCGGCAAAAAGCTTCAACCTTCAGCAAAAAGACTGATGGTAAACACTTTAAAATATATGTGTAGACACGAGACTAACATGAAAGTGGAAATGAGAGCAAGTGAATACATAAAATAATGGAGGTGCTAATAAAATATATTTATTTAATAAATCAATTTCAACCTCCACATATACTGTAAGATACTTAATATCTATAATTTAAAATTCTGCAGGGACTTTCATGGTTATCAGATAGTTGAAACTTCCACTAAATAGGGCATGGGTTTGAATCCTGGATGGGAACGAAGATCTCATGCCCTGTGATATGGCCAAAAGATAACAAGTAAGCAAATAAAATAATGAAAAAAAATTGCAGGGAGAGATAAAATCCCCCATGTCAGAAATATCTTTAAGGATAAAATTATCCACTAACTGTGATATTTGGACATTCTTTTAAATTTTGCATATACTGTAAGAACAGAGCTCATATCTATTATTTTTGCTTTAGATAGTTATCTTTCAGAACTATTAAATATAAGGACAATGTAAGTATTTATTTACCTTCATCTACTAAGATCATGGCATCTGGCCGCATCACTTCATGGGAAATAGATGGGGAAACGGTGGAAACAGTGTCAGAGTGTATTTTTTTAGGCTCCAAAATCACTGCAGATGGTGATTGCAGCCATGAAATTAAAAGACGCTTGCCCCTTGGAAGGAAAGTTATGACCAACCTAGATGGCATATTCAAAAGCAGAGACATTACTTTGCCAACAAAGGTCTGTCTAGTTAAGGCTATGGTTTTTCCAGTGGTCATGTATGAATGTGAGAGTTGAACTGTGAAGAAGGCTGAGCACCGAAGAATTGATGCTTTTAAACAGTGGTGTTGGAAAAGACTTGAGAGTCCCTTGGACTGCAAGGAGATCCAACCAGTTCATTCTAATGAAGATCGGTCCTGAGTGTTCTTGGAAGGAATGATGCTAAAGCTAAAACTCCAGTACTTTGGCCACCTCATGCAAAGAGTTGACTCATTGGAAAAGACTCTGATGCTGGGAGGGATTGGGGGCAGGAGGAGAAGGGGATGACAGAGGATGAGATGGCTGGATGGCATCACAGGCTCGATGGACCTGAGTCTGAGTGAACTCTGGGAGTTGGTGATGGACAGGGAGGCCTGGCATGCTGCAGTTTATGGGGTCGCAAAGAGTCAGACACGACTGAGCGACTGAACTGAACTGAACTGATGCCATTTTTGAAGAATGCAATGGTACCCCACTCCAGTACTCTTGCCTGGAAAGTCCCATGGATGGAGGAGCCTGGTAGGCTGCAATCCATGGGGTCGCTAAGAGTCGGACATGACTGAGTGACTTCACTTTCACTTTTCACTTTCATTCATTGGAGAAGGAAATGGCAACTCACTCTAGTGTTCTTGCCTGGGGAATCCTAGGGACGGGGGAGCCTAGTGGGCTGCCGTCTATGGGGTCGCACAGAGTCGGACACGACTGAAGCAACTTAGCAGCAGCAGCAGTATGCCATTTATAACAACTTGATTTCCTTAGGTAGATCCAAGTTGTTTTAAATATATTACTTTCACCTGAAGAATCCTTTAACATTTTTTAGTTGAGGTTGGTTGGCAGTTAATTGTCTATTTTAATTTATATGAAAAATCCCCATTTCTCCTTTATTACTTTAAAGTTATTTTCAACTATTATGGAATTATGATTGATAGTTGCTTTTTTTAAAATACTTTAAATATTTAATTTTCTTCAGGCTTGCCCCTGGTTTTTTATTATCCACCTATTATAACTATTTTTTATTTATATGCTATTTTTTCTGATTGATACAGTTTTTTGTTTATACCTGGTTTTCATCAGCTTCAATAATATACGTTAAAGGGTATGTGTGTGTATGTGTATGTGTGTGTGTATTTGCATTTTTGTTAGCATTTTTCATAATCTGGTGACCTATGAGTGCCTCTGATATGTGGTCTGCTATTTATCATTAATTTTGGACAATTTTCAAACAGTATCTTCTAAAATATTTATTCTGTTCTTATTTCCCTGACTTTTTTTTCTAGATTCCATCATCTAAAAATGAACCCAACTGCATTAAAAATCATTGACATAATCACAGTTAAGAATATTAAATAGAAAATATCTCATCTAAGTAAATTTGAACAGGGAATTTTGACTATATACTGGAAAGTTAAAAGCAAAAAGTAAAAAAATACTACATTTAGCAAATATCTTTTTCAAAAGATTAAATATGCTAACAACTTTGAAGACATTTAACATAAAATATAAAGTTTTCCAGGACTGAGTAAATTAGGAAATACCTGAAGAAATGAGAGGTTTCTTATGTTGCATGAAGGAATTTAAAACATAGAGATTAGAATAAACCCTATGGAATTAGACTGGATTCAGAGATAACGATGTGAAATCATACCTTGTATATAATGTTGTTGTTTAGTTTCTAAGTCATGTCCAAATCTTTTGCAACCCCATGGACTGTAGCCCACCAGGCTTCTCTGTTCATATGATTACCCAGGCAAGAATACTGTATTGAGTTGCCATTTCCTTCTCCAGGGGATCTTCCTGAACCAGGGATTGAACCCCCATCTCCTGAACTGGCAGGGACTCTTTACCATTAAGCCATCAGTGAAGGACCTTATATATACAGATAAACATAAAAATAGATTCAGTTATATGTATGCATATCTGCTTAGAGAGCTTAGAGGCAAAACATACATACAAAGAGGGTAATGAGAATATCTAATGTTCATATCTTATTTTCTAAATATTACTGACTAATTTGGGTTTCTCAGATAGCTCAGTGGTAAAGAATTCATCTGCCAATGCAGAAGCCCCAGGAGACACAGGTTCAATCCCTGGGTTGGGAAGATATCCTGGAGGAGGAAATGAAAATTCACTCCAGTATTCTTGCCTGGAAAATCCCATGGACAGAAGATCCTGGTGGGCTATAGTCCATAGGGTAGCAAAGAGTTAGACATGAATAAGAGCATACACACAAATATAAAGATTGCTTGGCAGGGAAAACACAGATGATCCTGGAATATTTTGTAGTAATGGAAAGTAAGAAATGCTCAGAATATGGTATTATGCCAATAGGCAACGATTTGAAGGGGCCTCCCATGGACAAGTCTGAGATAATGTAAACAAAATACACATGATTTCATTCTAATATAAATAGAACAAAATAAATATCCATATTAGTATAAATAAATAAGCTGAGATAATGAAACTCTTACTAGTAACAATTTGATTTCATAAATACAGAAAGAATATCAGAAATAGAAAAAGTAAGGAGCTTGTTGGCCTCAGTCCATAGGGTCACAAAGAGTCAGACATGACTGAAGTGACTTAGCATGCATGCATGCACAGTAATAATTATTTTTAAGACAAGATCTTCACTGTATTCTAAAATTGGTGATAAAAAATATAATAGGAGTATATTTGCATAGGCACGAAATATCTTCACACAACATACTTAAAAATACAGGGAAAAATAGTAACTGTACAGAGGAGAAAATTGACACACATCACCTTAACCAAATTACTAAAGCTCTCATCACCAATAATAATGCATATTAATGTTATGTGCCTTCCGGTGTGATGTACTGAGAAGGTTATGCCTCAGAGTATCACATGATAGCATTTCTGCTAAAAACACATTACCTTAATTTTTTCATGATGAAAAAAATATCAGTCAAACCCAAATTGTGGCACATTCAACAAAATAATTGGACAATATTCTTAAAAATTTTTCTTGCCGTGAATAAGAAAGAGGAAATGCCATAGACTAGGAAAGACCAAAGAAACATGACAATGAAATATCAGAAATGGACTGCAATCTCCAAAATGTATAAGCTGCTCATGCAGCTCAATATCAGTAAAACAAGAAACTCAGTTAAAAAATTGGCAGAAGAATGGATACATGTGTGTATATATATATATATATATATATATATATAGCTGAGTCCCTGTGCTGTTCATTTGAAACTGCCACAACATGGTTAACTGGCTATGCTGCTGCTGCTAAGTTACTTCAGTCGTGTCCGACTCTGTGTGACCCCATAGACGGCAGCCCACCAGGCTCCCCGTCCCTGGGATTCTCCAGGCAAGAACACTGGAGTGGGTTGCCATTTCCTTCTCCAATGCATGAAGGTGAAAAGTGAAAGTGAAGTCGCTCAGCCGTGTCCAACTCTCAGCCACCCCATGGACTGCAGCACACCAGGCTCCTCCATCCATGGGATTTTCCAGGCAAGAGTACTAGAGTAGGGTGCCATTGCTTTCTCCGGTTAACTGGCTATACCCAACACAAAATAAAAAGTTTAAAGTTAAAAAAAATGGGCAGAAGACCTAAACAAACATTTCTCCCAAGAAGACATACAGATGGCCAATGAATACATGAAAAAATGTTCAACATTGCTCATTACTAGAGAAATGCAAATCAAAACTACAATGAGGTATCACCTCAGACTAGTCAGAATGGTTATTGTCAAAAAACCTACAAACAATAAATGCTAGAGAGGACATAGAGAAAAGAGAACTCTCTTGCACTGTTGGTAGGAATATAAATTGATACAGCTACTATGGAGAATAGTATGGAGATTCCTTAACAAGCTAGGAAGAAAACTACCATATGACCCAGCAATCTCACTATTTGGGCATATACCCTGAGAAAACCATAATTCAAAAGGACATGTGCACCCCAATGTTCACTGCAGCACTGCCTTTACGATAGCCAGGATATGGAAGCAATCTAGATGTCCATCAACAGATGAATGGATCAAGTTGTGGTACAAATATATGCAGTGGAATATTACGCATCCATAAAAAGGAATAAATTTGAGTCCATGGTAGTCAGCTGGATGAACCTAGAGTCTGTTATTTAGAGTGAAGTCAGAAAGAGAAAAACTAATATATATTAATTCATATATACAGAATCTAGAAGAATGGTACTGATGAACCTATTTGTAGGGCAGTAATAGAGATGTGTTATGCCCAAGCCGCGAAATCTCCTGATGACCACCAGGGAGCCGGATCAGATGCAAAGGCAAGAGAGTTTTTATTACCAAGCTCGAGCTGGGGCTCCCACTGTTGCCGAAGCAGTGGCTAAGGAGAGGAGCCCTGAACCCTGGGTTACATTGCTTATATAGGGTATTCTCACGTGAAAAATTCGAAAAACTGGAGTTTCCGGGTTGAGAGACATCTAATTGGTTACCTTCTGTGGAAGGGTTAGGTCTGATTGGTTTTCATTTCCCGGGCTGGCCACGGGTTCTGCTTGGTTCCCATTTCCCAGGCTTAATTCGAATTTCCTGGGCAGGTCATAAGTCCCGAATGTAAAGTCAGGAGATCCTGATCTGGGATCTGATTGGCTCGCAGGTGGTGGGGTGAGGTCAGGGGATTTCCAAAGACTCTTTCCTCAGAACTCTAAAATGGAGTCTTTTTTTTCTTTTCTTTTGGCAAAATGAGGTGGCTTAGGCTCTTCATTCCCCCCTTCTCAAGGACCCAGGACAGACCCAATCATGGGCCTGTAACCAGCTCTATATTTTCTTCCGCTAAGGGGGCCGCTGGCAGAGCTGTATATTGGGACCTGAGCACCATAAGCTGCACAGTGTTGATGCGGCTCTTGATGAAGGTCATTAACTTGTTCAATAAACACGACCCGAAGGTGAGTAGCAAAAGTAAGATAATCAGAGGCCCTGTATACCCCAGACGAGTCCCAATGTCCATCTTATATCCCTCTGTCCTTCAGAAGTGAAGGAGACTTTGACGAGGTTGCAATCAGGGCAATTACCGGTAAATCACTTGTTCCACATGTCTGAGGTGATAGGATTTACAAAAGTCATCGTGACCAGGTCCGACGGCCTGGCCACACTCCATTTCCACCAGCCATCATTTGAAGTCACATATTCCCATGCCTTATAGTGACGACTCTGCATGCCGCCACAATTCTTTACCCGGTCTCTTTTGTGCCCTGGACACGCATAGAAATCCACTTTCCGCAGATAAGCGCATGCCCAGGAAGTCTCCATTAATTCTTTTAGGTGGAAGTATAAGTCGGGCCACCATGTGTTTACAGGGTGCATGGCAGTCATGTGGTTCAGCACCTCGTATGTCTCTCCATTTCGTAGTTTCCAGGTTACTTTAAAAGGTTGGTGTGGATTTTGGTCCTGGGCCGCACCTAAAGCCTTCCAGCCCAGGAGGGAGAGCACCAGGAGTAGCCGGGTAGCCATTTTACCATTTTACCTACTTTTGTTGTCTTCGCAGTTTTAGCTTGAGCGGGTTAGTTTTGTCCAATTCGGCCTTCCACTGGGGGAGGAACTCTTCCCGTAAGGTGAACAGGTCTGCAGGCCGTGTGTGGGTGTAGTGGACCCAAGCAGAGATGCCGTCAACTTTGAGAGCAGTTGGTGTCATCAAGACGACAAGGAAGGGTCCCTTCCACCTAGGCTCTAGGGTCTCTTGGTGATGACGGCACACGTACACCCAGTCTCCTGGCTGGTAGCGGTGAGGTTCAGGTGGAGGGCTTGATTCATATAGCACTTTGAGCCTCTTCCATGTGTCCCTGTGGGAGTATTGTAAGGACCGGAGACAAAAAAGCAACTTCTGATCATCTATTTCTTTTAACACTTCTGCCTTTAGGTTAGGGATTACTGGGGGAGATATCCCATACATGATTTCAAAAGGGGTGAGTCCCAGTTGGTAGGGTGAGTTCCACACCCAGTACAGGGCAAAGGGGAGGAGAGCCACCCAATCCCCACCAGTCTCAGCAACTAGTTTTGTTAATGTCTCTTTAAGCTTCCTATTCATCCTTTCCACTTGCCCTGAGCTCTGGGGCCTTTAGGTACAGTGCAGCTTCCATCTAGCCCCCAAAGCCCAGGCTACCCCCTGGCTTACCTGAGACACGAAGGCTGGCCCATTATCTGACCCCACCTGTGCCGGAAACCCAAACCATGGCAAGATGTCTTCAATCAGCTTTTTGGCCGCCACCTGTGCTCTTCTTGGTGGGGAAAGCTTCTACCCACCCTGAGAAGATATCTATGAACACCAACAGGTATTTGTATCCATATTTACCCGGTTTTACCTCAGTGAAGTCCACCTCCCAGTAAGCTTCTGGTCTTGTCCCCTGTTCTCTAATTCCTTGGTCAGCTGGATGAGGGACAGCGTTCGTAAGCTGGCAGGCTTTGCAGTTTGATACAATGTCTCCTATTATCGTCCTGACATCTTTCATGGTAATCTTGGCATGTCTAATCAGGTCTTGCATCTTGTGAGTTCCCAGGTGAGTGGCACGATGCATTTTTAGTAATACTTGTTTTCCTAGTTCTTCTGGGAGGATTAGAGAGCTGTCTGCTGCTTTCCACCACCCGGCCAGCTGTTGGGCCATAGGCAGGCTTTTTATCCAGTCTAAGTCTCTTGTGCTAGTTTTTTAGGAAGCCATAATGCTGAGAGGAGAGCTTTTATTTCTTCTTTGTTTTTAATCATCTTATCCTTGGCTGTGAGGAGTCCCCTCTCTCTGTAGATGGCCCCGTGTATGTGGGCAGTAGCAAAGGTGTATCGGCTATTGGTGATGATGTTAAGTTTTTTGTCCTTTCCCAACTGAAGGGCTTTTGTTAGGGCGATTAGTTCAGACCTTTGAGCCGAAGTAGGCGGAGGTAGTGCTTCCGCCCACACAATTTGCGTTTCCGTGGTTACGGCCGTTTCCAAGGTCCCAAATGCTGCATCAGCACCCCTTTTGCTACTCCTTGTTTCTCATCCACATACAGGAGAAAGGGTTTTGTGACGTCAGGCAACCCTAGGGTGGGGGCTGACAGCAGAGCTGTTTTAGTAGTTTTGAAGGCGGCCTCCATCTGTTCTCTCCAGCTGAAAGGGGTGGTACTTTTGGTGGCTTCATATAAGGGTTTAGCCAGTTCTGCATAGTTTGGAATCCAAAGATGGCAGAAGCCAGCAGACCCCAAGAATTCTTTTACCCTTCGAGGTGAGTCTGGGGTCGGTATTTTGAGTACCGTCTCCTTCCGTGCCTCTGACAGCCACCTCTGCCCTTCTTTTAACACATACCCTAAATAGGTGACCTCTGGTTGGCATATCTGAGCCTTTTTGGCTGAGGCTCGGTACCCTAATTTTCCAAGGGTCCACAGTAGTTCTCGGGTGCCCGTGAGGCAAGTCTGTTTGTCTTTTGCTACAATTAAGAGGTCATCTACGTATTGCAACAAGGTTAGTTGGGGGTGCTGTTGTCTAAACCCACCCAGGTCTTCATGGAGGGCCTCATTGAAGATGGTGGGAGAATTTTTAAATCCCTGTGGCAGTCGCATCCAGGTCAGCTGTCCGTTGATCCCCTCTTCCAGGTCAGACCACTCAAAGGTGAAAAGCTCCTGGCTCTTGGGCACCAGGGATAGACTAAAGAAAGCATCTTTTAGATCTAGGACTGTAAACCAGTGATGATCTGGCAGGAGCGAGCTCGAGGTTGTATGGATTTGGCACCATAGAATGAATATCTAGAACTCCGTGGTTAACTTCCCGCAGGTCCTGTACTGGCCGATAGTCATGAGAATTTGGTTTTTTAACAGAGAGCAGGGGAGTGTTACATGCCAACTGACAGGGTCTCAAGATTTTCTGGGCTAGGAGCCTGCGGATATGGGGGGTGATTCCCTGTCGGGCCTCTAAGGTAATAAGATATTGTCTGACTCAGATGGGATTGGCCCCTGGCTTGAGATATATAGGAGGGCGGTGCCTAGCCAAGCTGGTTCCCCCTGTCTTGGCCCACGCTTCAGGGAATTCATCTAGCCACTCCTGGATGTCCATTTGGGGAAGGGTCGGTTTTTGGTGCAGCCGATATTCATCCTTTAATTGAATTGTCAGTACTTGAATCAGCCTGCCCGACTGATCAAGTATTTTAGTTTCTCCTGGGAGGAAGTGAATTTGAGCTCCCATCTTGGTTAACAAGTCTCTTCCCAACAGTGGGAAGGGGCATTCTGGGATGACCATAAAGGAGTGGGATACCCGGCGCGTGCCCAAATCCACCGATCTTCAGGTAGTCCATTGATATTGTTTCATCCCAGTGGCCCCCTGCACCCATGAAGTCTTTCCAGCCAGTTTCCCTTGGGGCTCCAGCAAAACCAAATATTGAGCCCCTGCGTCGACAAGGAAGTCAATTGGGGTCCCCTCCACTCTTAGGGTTACCCTGGGTTTGGGGAGGGGAGCCGAACCCCATCTCCCCTACTCGCTCAGTTCATCGACGGCCAGGATAGGGGTCTTTCATGGTCCCTTCTTTTTCTTAGGGCATTCTTTGGTCCAGCGTCCTTCCTCCTTACAATGGGCGCATTGGTTCTTTCCTAATGCTGGTTGCATATGGGGGCGGCTCTTACCTTGAGCAGCTAGGCGGTGCAGCTGGCGCTCCCTCTCTCCCGAATCAGGAACTGTTGCCGCTAGCAGGATGTGCGCCATATTGTGGGTCTGGCGGTCTGCTGCCTTAGCTTGTTTTTCCTCGGGGGTCTCTTGAGTATTGTCGACCCTTTCTGCCACTGTTATTAAGTCCTGGATACTCTTTTCTCCCAGGCGTTCTAGTTTTTGTAACTTTTTCCTGATGTCTGGAGCCGCCTGGTTGACAAAATGCATTATCAAAGCAGCCTGAGTGCCTTCTGCTTCTGGGTCCTTGGGGGTGTATTGTCTAAAGGCCTCCATCAGCCTTTCCAGATAAGCAGCTGGACTCTCAGTGGGGCCTTGTTGAACATCTCCTACTCTAGCTAGGTTAGTGGGTTTCTGTGCAGCTGCCTTGAGCCCCCCTAACAGAGTCTGGAGGTAAACTCGGAGCCTCTCCTTACCTTGTGCCATATTGTAATCCCAGTCAGGTCGCAATAAAGGAAAAGAGGTGTTAATTTAATCTATATTAGTGGTGGGTTCTCCATTTGCCCATGGGACCATTTTACGGGCCTCATTCTGTATCCTCTCTCTCTCTTCCATGCTGAAGAGAGTTTGGAGCAGCTGTTGACAGCCGTCCCAGGTGGGCTGATGAGTAAAAAGCACAGTCTCTAGAAGGTTAGTTAGATCTCTAGGGTTATCAGAGAACTTAGCATTCTGTGACCTCCAGTTATATAGGTCACTGGTAGAGAAGGGCCAGTATTGATGAGGTTGGTTCTCTTCCTTGTGGGGGGGACCAGCCACTCGTAAAGGAAGGGCAACAGTTGAGTCTACTGGCCCCACCAGAGACATGGCTCGCCTATGGCGAGTATTTTGTGCAGGTCCCACTTCTGATGCGTTGGCCCTAGGTGGAGGGATAGCAGGGGCCTGCAGTGGCTTGAGGGGTTGGTAAGGGGGTAGGAAGAGAAGTTCTTCCTCTGTTCCCCCTTGTAAAATGGGGTACAGTGGCGCCATTGGTTCAGGTTCCTTGGGATCTTTCAGGTTCTTTCCTACACGTGTCACCAGCACCTGCGCGGTGGAGAATCCCTGTTGAGGCAAGAAAGGTTTTACCCATGGAGAGGGGCTCAATATGAGATCTTCCCACACTATGACCTAGGGAACTTGGTCAGGGTGTCCGCTCCGCGGTCGAAAGATGATGTCTCAGACTCGGTGCACAGTTTCCAAGTCAAAGGTGCCCTCTGGGGGCCATCCCACGTGGAAGGTTGGCCATGCTGCGCTGCAAAAAGTGATTAATTTATCTTTCTTAATTTCCACACTGAGGTCATGTACGCGCATCTTGACCTCCTTAAAATGGTCAGTGATCAGGGATAGAGGTGTAGGGTTAGATTGACTTTGCCCCACCGTTCCTAGATCAGTCAGATGTTAGTAAATTAACACAGACAGTACAGAGAGCCACACAGACAGACAGAGACAGAAGATACAGACCTCCGGGAGTCCGGAGACAAAACTGAAAGTAAGACGACGGCCTCTGGCCATTCAGTGGGAGCGACACGCTATCGTCTATAGAGAACAGGGTCACTCTGCCTCCTCTGAAGGGGCCAGGAACGTCTCCCAACGACCTGCACCAGTGACCCGCTGGTGTGTCCACCTGAGTCATATACCGGCTTCAGAAAATAGGCCTTATCAGAAACAAAGAGACAGAGAACTTACCGGCTGTGGATAACTCTCCGGATCGGTTTCCCTTCGGGGCCGAGGGGAGATCCCAGGCGAGCCCCCAAATGTTATGCCCAAGTCGCGAAATCTCCCAATGACCACCAGGGAGCCGATATCCAATGCAAAAGCAAGAGAGTTTTTATTACCAAGCTCGAGCTGGGGTTGCCAGCTTACCGACACAGCAGCTAAGGAGAGGAACCCCGAACTCTGGGTTACATTGCTTATATAGTGTATTCTTGCATGAAAAATTTGAAAAACGGAAGTTTCTGGGTTGGGAGACGTCTAATTGGTTACCTTCTGTGGAAGGGTTAGGTCTGATTGGTTTTCATTTCCCGGGCTGGCCATGGGTTCTGATTGGTTCCCATTTCCTGGGCTTAATTCGAATTTCCCTGGCAGGTCATAAGTCCTGAACGTAAAGTCAGGAGATCCTGATCTGGGATCTGATTGGCTGGCAGGCGGTGGGGTGAGGTCAGGGGATTTCCAAAGGCTCTTTCCTCAGAACTCTAAAATGGAGTCTTTTTTTTTTTTTTTGGCAAAATGGGGTGGCTTAGGCTCTTCAGATGGAGACATACAGAATGTACTTGTGGACACAGTGGGGGAAGGAAAGGGGGGGGCAAATTGAGAGAGAAGCATTAATGTATATATATATACACACACACACTACCATGTGTTAAAATAGATAGCTAGAGAGAAATAGCTACATAGAACAGGGAATACTGCTTGGTGCTCTGTGATGACCTAGAAGGGTGGAATGGGATATATATATATATGTATAGCTGATTCATGTTGTTGTACAGCAGAAACCAAACAACATTGCAAACGAATTATCCTCCAACTAAAACACACACACACACACACACACACACACACAAAGACTACAAAAACCTTGTGTATTCCCTGTGCACCATCTGAAAAAAAAAAAAAAAGGAAAGAAATGCAAACAATCCCTTTTTAAATCACATCAAGGAAAAAAACTTACTTAGGACTAAACCTCATCAAGCAGGTGAAAGTCTTATATGCTGAGAACTACGAAACATTAATAAAGGAAATTGAAGATGTTTCAAAGAAATGGAAAGATACCCACTCTTTTGGATTGGAAAACTTAATGCTGTTAAAAGTGGCTAAAATTCTCATAGCAGTCTACATATTTAAGGTGAATCCTATCAAATTACCCAAGATGCTTTTCACTGAACTAGAATGAATAATCCTAAAATGTATATGGAACTATAGAAGAGCCAGAATTGCCATAGCAACCTGGAGGTGCAATATTGCAAAGCTACATTGCCAAACTATATCAATCAAAATAGCATTTGTTATTGGCACAAAAATAGACATATGCATCAATGGAACAGAATAGAGAGCCCAGAAATAAATCCACAAACCTATGGTCAATTAATCTTTGACAGTGGAGAAAAGGATATTCAATGGGGAAAAGACAATCTCTTCAGCAAGTGGTACTGGTAAAGTTGGATAGTCTCATGCAAATCAATGAAGACTAGAACACACCCTTACACCATACACAAAAGTAAGTTCAAAATGGTTTAAAGACTTAGCCCACAAGGCTCCTCTGTCCTTAGGATTCTCCAGGCAAGAATACTGGAGTGGGTTGCCATTCCCTTCTCCAGAGGATCTTTCTGACCCAGGGATTGAACCCAAGTCTTCTGCACTGCAGACAGCTTCTTCACCATCTGAGCCATCAGAGGAGCCCTGAATATAAGACAGAACACCATAAAACTTCTAAAGGAGAACATAGGCAAAATATCCTCTGACATAAATTGTACCAATGTTTTCTTAGGTCATTCTCCCAAGGCAATAGAATAAAAACAACAATAAACAAATGGGACCTAATCAAACGTAAAAGCTTTTGTACAGCAAAGAAAACCATCAACAAAAGGAAAAGACAACCTATAGACTGACAGAAAATATTTGCAAATAATGTGACCAACAAAGCCTTCATTTCCAAATTATGCAAACAGCTCATACAACTCTTCAGGGAACCTTCCCAACCCAGGGATTGAACCCAGGTCTCCTGCATTGCAGGCAGATTCTTTACTGACTGAGCCAGCAGGGAGGCCCAACCACCACTATACAGCTCAAACACACACATACACACAAATAGAACAAAAAAGCTAGTAAAGTGTTTTCATCAGAGAAATCATAACATTAGATTTATATATATCTTTGGAAGTGTTGGTGGAATTAAAAAAACAAAAACAAAAACAAACAAACAAACAAACAAAAAACGAAGCAGAGTTTAAAAGCTATAACACATTGGAACTCACCTAGAGGCCATCACTTGTCTCAGGCTTTATAGGAAAACACTGAAGGCTGACAAAAGTCTCAACTTTATGACAGAATGAAGCTGGTAAATCTTAGCATTACTCACTGGTTCAGAGACAATATTACTGAACCAGGATCCTTTTGCCCAATAAACAGCAAGACAGGATCCTGAAAACTGGCATCCCAAAGGTAAAGGGCTATCTATAAATAAAGAATAAGAAGGAAGATGTTCTAACACTTATGATACATAGGGAGTGTGGGAAACTTGGGGTCCATGGGGAAAGGTGATTGGGAAAGGTGTGCAATCATGGCTCTGCACAGACATAACTAATCTGTAGGCTTCTGCATGTTCAATTTCAATCTTAACCAGTTTAGCTCAGACTAGACACTGCTGACTCCAAATCTCTAAAAAAAACAACTCAGGTTATCATTTAGGACATTATCGTTTAGGACACCTGCCTCTTGGAAGACCTGCAAGTCTTTTGTAGCAATAATTAAAACGAGTTTGATTAGTGAAGCCAGGTTAAGTGAATTTGACTAATAATTACCCACAGTTTCAACAATGCGAAGCTCTGGGCACTCAGAAGGGGCCGTCACTGCCACCAATTTTATTTGTCCACATCCTTAAAAGCAAGATAGTACTCAAAAGATCAATTTCAGCCTATGAGTGAGTCTGTATAAACTGTCACCAGAAAGCCCTTCTGTCCCTTCTACCTTCCAAATCTCACTTGAGTGCTTCTTAATTGAAGGCTCTAAATAGGAAAACTATGTAGAAGGGATTCTATAAAATTTAGTTCCAGAATCCCCATGAATGGAGATGAGAGTTCACAATGGATAATCAAGTTAAAGTTTGTTAATATTTTAAAATAGATCCATTTGCCTATCATGATGTATATAATCTAGTTATTTTGTACTTAATGCTATTTACACTGATATCACAGCCCAGAGATAGATAAACACTAGCTTAATGAGTGAAATTATCTGATTATGCAGAAATAAATTTCAATATGGCTTTAGTCTCCATAAATTAGATATTTGACCTTATAAAACTCTAAGATAAGAAAGGTCTAGGTTTCTTTGTCAAATTGTGGCCCTAAGAGGATAGCTGCTTGTGCTGATAATAGAAATGAAGGAGAAGGGGAAGCAGAACAGGGGAAAAAAGTGGAAGACAAGGAAGAGAAAAAGGAAGAAGACAAAGAAGAAGAGGAAGAAGCCAACTGCTGATTAAATGTTTTACCCATTCTCATCCAAAGATATTTCATCTGTGTGCTTTTTGCTTTTAAATAATTTAAGAATTGAAAAGTCAGTCCCTGTTGCTATGTCTGTGACATCAATAAAAACACCACTCAGTTTTGAAGAAATGTGATTCATGAAATTGTATAAGTAAGATCTCCAGAAAAATGCAAACATTTCCCATCACATTGAGGATAGAAATTTAGCTAAGCTGAAAACTCAGGTAACTTGTTAATAGGACTTGACAAAGTTTCTCATATGGCTCATAATAAAACTTTTAAATACTGTATTGGCGTTTTTCTTTCTGGCTTGCTTCACTCTGTATAATCGGCTCCAGTTTCATCCACCTCATTAGAACTGATTCAAATGTATTCCTTTTAATGGCTGAGTAATACTCCATTGTGTATATGTACCACAGCTTTCTTATCCATTCATTTGTTGATGTGTGGCAAAATCAATATTGTAAAGTAATTAACCTCCAATTAAAATAAATAAACTTACTAAAAAAATAAAAAAAAATTAAATAAAAGAGAACCAAAGGCTTCTACAGAAATGTCTGTGATATATTCGGCAATAAATTCACTAATGTGACTAACGAATAAGGATGTTTGCTCTATTGGTCATTATGAGAATTTTATGAAACATTTTTCTCTTTTGAATGTGAAGTTAGCAGGTAAAATAACTTCATGTTTAGTTTCTTGCAATGTAGTTCCTCACAACCTAAAGATGGTTTTGATTTGGCCAGATGTGAAAACATACTGAAGCAAAAAAAAAAAAGAGGCCAAATTTAGACAAACTCTAACGTGTTTGTGAAAGGTTTACTGTTGTGTCAGCTTTGTTCTATCAACCTATGAATGAAAGCACTTTTAATGAAGAAATAGAAACATGTTGGCCATATTTTAACAGTTCAATGAAAAGGTAATGCTGCATTAATTTTATAGGTGGATTTTACCAGGGCAAAAATAAATCTATTTTCCTTGGGTGATTATCAGTTACTCTTTCTCACTCCATTTTCTCATGCTCTAGATATTATTGTCCTTCAATAAGATTTGTGTTTTCATATTTTCATAGGTTTATTTCTCTCCAAGAACTGTTTATATTCCTTTCATTAGAGTATGTCACATAAAAGATGGTTGAAAGTTTATTTGTTAATTCTTTTACTCCTTCTAAAATTTATCACCTAACTGAAGAAACTGCACCTAGTGTTCAATAAAATATCTTAGCAAGTCACCTCATCTGGTTTAAATAATTAAGTTAAAGTAAAAGAAGTTAAGAAATAGTTGAACATAATTTGCATTTAACATAATTTTCTGTAGGGGAAACAGTGTTTTATTATAAGAAATTAAATTTATTTTGTGTCCAAGTATTTCTAAGACCCATGAGATTTCTCTTAATATTTTTAACCAAATATGAACAATATTTATTGAATAGTCATGATATTCTTAGAACTGTCATTAATTTATTACTTAAACTATGTCATGCAATCATTAAAACCATACTGACTTCTATTTACAAATAATGTAACAGGCATAGTGCTGTAAATAACTAGTTAGAGTTTAATGACTGTCATCTTCCAAAAAAAAAAAAAAAAAAAAAGACCACCAGTAAAACTACTGACTAATCAAATTTAGCTCTTACTTAACTTAGCTTTTTTAAAGGAGAAGAAAACATCATAATTGGGCAACATTTGTAATGTAATAATTTAGGGTTGGTAGGCACAGCAAGAATCTGCCTGCAATGAGGAAGACATGGGTTTGATCCCTGGCTTGAGAAGATCCCCCGAAGAAGCTAATGGCAACCCACTCCAGTATTCTTGTCAGGAGAATTCCATGGACAGAGGTAACCAGCAGGCTACAGTCCATAGGGTAGCAAAGAGTCAGGCAGGACTGAGAGACTAAAACTTTCACTTATTCTTTCAGACACCAGCAAACTGAGACCCTAAAAGGAATATATGTAAGTAAAATGTTCTATGAAAAGAAAGCTGTTTTCCCAAATGAGCAAAATATTTGCTCAGATAAATTGCTTTGCAGTCATTTATCAGCTTAACTGCCTTCTTGCCAAGAAATCCCTAGAAAAAATTACTGGTCTCTACCCAATCCCAATAATTAAGCTATGTGCAAGAGAGCTTATTTCACATAGGGAGCATCTTGGAAATAAAATTATTAATGAAAACAATACTATATGATATATCTTCATTATTTCTGCTTTAAATATTGGAGAAGTGTTAGGACTTCATAAAATATAAACCTAAAAGACAAAGAATATAATTCTTAAGTTATGCTTTTGGAAAATAGCTCAAAAGACAAAAAGCAACTGTGTGGTATGGAAGTCATGAGCTAAAGGTTGACTTTTTGCAATAAGGAGTTCATGATCTGAGCCACAGTCAGTTCCCAGTCTTATTTTTGCTGATTGTATAGAGCTTCATTAACTTTGGCTGCAAAGAATATAATCAATCTGATTTTGGTATTGACCATCTGGTGATATCCATGCGTAGAGTCAACTCTTGTGTTGTTGGAAGAGGGTGTTTGCTATGACCAGTGCATTCTCTAAGCAAAACTGTTAGCTTTTGCCCTGCTAAAGTTTGCTCTTGGCAGAACTATGTTGGCCTTTGCAGAAGACATTAAGAAGAGGTTGCGAGAATACACAGAAGAACTATACAAAAAAGATCTTCATGACCCAGATAACCACGATGGTGGGATGACTCATCTAGGGCCAGACATCCTGGAATGTGAAGTCAAGTGGGCCTTAAGAAGCATCACTACAAACAAAGCTAGCAGACAGGATGGAATTCCAGTTGAACTCTTTCAAATCTTAGAAGATGGTGCTGTTACAGTGCTGCGCTCAATATGCCAGCAAATTGGTAAAACTCAGCAGTGGCCACAGGACTGGAAAAGGTTAGTTTTCATTCCAATCTCAAAGAAAGGCAATGCCAAAGACTGTTCAAACTACCACACAATTGGACTCATTTTGCACGCTAACAACATAATGCTCAAAATTCTCCAAGCCAGGCTTCAATAGTACATGAACCGTGAACTTCCAGATGTTCAAACTGGATTTAGAAAAGGCAGAGGAACCAGAGATCATATTGCCAACATGCATTGGATCATAGGGAAGACAAGAGAGTTCCAGAAAAACATCTACTTCTGCTTTATTGATTACACCAAAGCCTTTGACTGTGTGGATCACAACAAATGGAAAATTCTGAAAGAGATGGGAATACCAGACCACCTGACCTGACTTCTAAGAAAGCTGTATACAGGTCAAAAAGCAACAGTTAGAACCAGACATGGAACAACAGACTGGTTCCAATTTGGGAAAGGAGTACATCAAGGCTGTATATTGTCACTCTTCTTTAACTTATTTAATTTATATGCAGAGTATATCATGTGAAATGCTGGACTGGATGAACCACAAGCTGAAATCAAGATTGCCAGGAGAAATATCAATAACCTCAGATATGCAGATGTCACTCTTATGACAGAAAGAGAAGAACTAAAGAGCATCTCGAGGAGAGTGAAAAAGTTGACTTAAAACTCAACATTCAAAAAACTAAGATCATGGCATCTGGTCCCATCACTTCATGGCAAATAGATGGGGAAACAATGGAAGCAGTGACAGACTATTTATTTGGACTCCAAAATCACTGAAAATGGTGACTGCAACCATGAAATTAAAATATTCTTGTTCCTTGGAAGGAGAGCTATGACCAACCTTAATATGCTAGATAGCATATTAAGAAGCAGAGGCCTTACACTCCCAACAAAGGTCCATCTAGTCAAAGCTTTGGTTTTTCCAGTAGTCATGTATGGATGTGAGAGTTGGACTATAAAGAAAGCTGAGGGCCGAAGAATTGATGCTTTTGGACTGTGGTGTGGAGAAGACTCTTGAGAGTCCCTTGGACTGCAAGGAGATCCAACCAGTCCATCCTAAAGGAGATCAGTCCTGGGTGTTCATTGGAAAGACTGATGTTGAAGCTGAAGCTCTGATACTTTGGCCACCTGATGCAAAGAACTGACTTACTGGAAAGACCCTAATGGCAGGAAAGATCGAAGGCAGGAGGAGAAGGGGACAACAGAGGATGAGGTGGTTGGATGATATCACCAAGTCGGTGGACATGAGTTTGAGCAAACTCTGGGAGTTGATGATGGATATGGAAGCCTGGCATGCTTCAGTCCCTGGCATCATAAAGAGTTGGACACAACTGAGTGACTGAACTGATGGTTTGAATTGTGTTAGGAACTTTGGTATCCTATTAGCCAAATACATGATCAATATTTTCTTGGTCTAATAAGAGACTGTGAATTTGACATTGACTATGTTTTTGCTTCATTTCACAGTATAGTTTTTATAATATATATGATATAAATAAACATATCTTGAGCCATTAGTCTTGGGGACATTTTTCTTGGAGGAATTTAATTATAGAAGTCTTTGAAACTGATATTGTGAAATGTTTCAAGCAAATAAAGCAAAACGAACAAAATGTAAGTTGGACTTTGTAAAATATAAAACTGGCACAACCACACTTTGCTGCAAGATAGTCAGGTAAATGTATGTCACTTGTCATGGACTAATCACACTTTATTTGACCAATCAAAACCTAACAATTCTTTGGTCTTTTGCCAATAATTGAAATCTATATTTAAACTAGTCATATGTGGTACTTTTCTTATAATGTAAAATGCCCATGAGCCCTAGGATAAAATAGCCTTTATCAGCTATTGGTAAAATCAAGTTAACTTTAAACTTTCACCTATAACTCTGCCCTATGTCATGTCTTGTGGTAGCCTGACACTTAATCCCTATTTATGCATTTTCCCATCAAAGCTTTTTTCTCTCCCTCTGAGCAGTTCCTTCCTTGTGGATTTCTGTACCATGTCTGAAAGACATAAAATGCCTAGTCTTTTCACCTTCATTAGCCTCTGGAAATAATGCTAATGGTTTGGTCAGGATTTAAAACACATATTGCGTAGGAAAGAAAAAGAAAAACAGTTATTAGAAATTTCTGTTCTGCGAAGTACTCTTTACTCACATGTACCCAGTGGTTTCTCTCTTCATCAATTGATAGCACATGCTTTCATATCCCCACTATCATGTCTTGTTTTCTATCATCTTTTCTAATCTCGACACGACCCCACGCCCTTAGGAGGAAAAAAAAAAGTCAGCAAAACTAATGTGCACCTCTTTGTTTATTTATCAACTGTCTTCTCTGATGCTTTACTGGCAGCCATGCCTCAGGCATTAGTGTATCATTTGTTTTCTATCAATCACTCATTGATGAATTGCTGAAAGCAAAAAGAATACCTTGCCTAAGAAGAATTCTGGAATCCAGTTTCTAATACTGTTTACGTTGTAAGGCTCAAAACACAAATGCACGAAAACAGGTGAATCACCCAGTTACTTGACCAATATTGTTAAAGGTTTAACCCCCTCAGAGTGCAAGTTTTAGATGCAAATTAGAATGTTACTACACTAAAAATCTAAACATTCTTTAGAAAAAGACATCTTGTTCTGATGCAGGGTTATACCAGTTCCAGAACTCTGCTATTAGTTATAACTAACATTTAGGTCCTTTTTTAGTCATGTTACTAGGGGCCCAGGTGTTTTGTGCTGGTTTTGTTACCTGAAAACTGGGTTTAGCTCTTGACAAGTATCTAGTCATGGATCACAACCAAGTTGAGGATCAAGAGAAGAGAGGACTTTATTCCTTTCAACAAGTAAGGAGAACTCCGGAGGCTTTTCCCAAGGCTGAGATGTGTGTGCTCAGTCACTCAGTCATGTCTGACTCTGCGACTCCATGCACTGTAGCCCGCCAGGCTCCTCTCTTCATGGGGAATCTCTAGGCAAGATACTGGAATGGATTGTCATGACCTCTTCCAGGGGCTCCTCTCAACCCAGGGATTAAACCCAGGCCTCCCACATTGCAGGTGGATTCTTTACCAGTTTAGCTACCAGGTAAGCATTTCCCAAAGCAGAGTCTCCCCAAAAAGCAAGACTTGGGATCTTTTACCTAAGGGTGGATGCATATATGTGAAGGGCAGATATAGTTATTCCCTGTAGAGAGATGGAGTCCTAGGTGTGCTTTGATGATAAAAAGGAGATTTCATCATAGGATCAGGGCAAAGGTCATACTGTGCTGACACAGTCCAGGCTCTGACTGACTGAAGTCATGAGGGCCAGCAAGGGTTGATTCTCAGGCTCCAACATAAAGCAAAATGCACAACATATGAGTTGTGACAACCTAAATTTTATTCAGGGCTTTACCTAAGACCATTCCAGATGTTCAAGCTGGTTTTAGAAAAGGAAGAGGAATCTGAGATCAAATTGCCAACATCTGCTGGATAATCGAAAAAGCAAGAGAGTTCCAGAAAAACGTCTGTCTCTGCTTTATTGACTATGCTAAAGCCTTTGACTGTGTGATCACAATCAACTGTGGAAAATTCTGAAAGAGATTTGAATACCAGATCATCTAACCTGCCTCTTGAGAATCCTATATGCAGGTCAGGAAGCAACAGTTAGAACTGGAGATGGAACAACAGGCTGGTTCCAAATAGGAAAAGGAATACATCAAGGCTGTATATTGTCACCCTGCTTATTTAACTTCTATGTGGAGCACATCATGAGAAACGCTGGGCTGGAGGAAGCACAAGCTAGAATCAAGATTGCTGGGGAAAATATCAATAACCTCAGATATGCAGATGACACAACCCTTATGGCAGAAAGTGGAGAAGAACTCAAAAGCCTCTTGATGAAAGTGAAAGTGGAGAGTGAAAAAGTTGGCTTAAAGCTCAATATTCAGAAAACTAACATCATGGCAACTGGTCCCATCACTTCATGGGAAATAGAAGGGGAAACACTGTCAGACTTTATTTTTGGGGCCTCCCAAATCAATGGAGATGGCGATTGCAGCCATGAAATTAAAAGACGCTTACTCCTTGGAAGGAGAGTTATGACCAACCTACAGAGCATATTAAAAAGCAGAGATATTACTTTGCCAACAAAGGTCCATCTAGTCAAGGCTATGGTTTTTCCAGTGGTCATGTATGGATGTGAGAGTTGGACTGTGAAGAAAGGTGAGTGCCAAAGAATTGATGCTTTTGAACTGTGGTGTTGGAGAAGACTCTTGAGAGTCCCTTGGACTGCAAGGAGATCCAACTAGTCCATCGTAAAGGAGACCAGTCCTGGGTGTTCATTGGAGGGATTGATGCTGGATCTGAAACTCCAGTACTTTGGCTACCTCATGCAAAGAGTTGACTCATTGGAAAAGACCTTGATGCTGGGAGGGTTTGGGGGCAGGAGGAGAAGGGGACGACAGAGGATGAGATGGCTGGATGGCATCACTCACTCTATGCAGATGAGTCTGTGTAAACTCTGGGAGTTGGTGATGGACAGGGAGGCCTGGCGTGCTGCAATTCATGGGGTCGCAAAGAGTCGGACACGATTGAGCGACTGACCTAACTGAACTGATACCCCAGGAAACAGCCTCTCAGTAGCTCTGAGGAAATTCCTCTGAAGAAGTAGAGGAGAAACTAGTATAAATATAATTTTTAGTAAAGTAATATGAGTAATTCAGCATACATCTTCAGTTCAGTTCAGCATACATGTTAGTTAAAGATTATTGCTAGTCACAAAGAATGGATATTCCAAGTTAATGAGAATAGTGCTTTTCTACATATGGGAGATGCAAAAGTCTGGGTTCATTAGAATTCTTCCTGAGATATGCATCTAACTATCCAACTGGTCTGTTTTTCCAAAGTACAGAGTGCCTATCCTAGTTTTCATTCTTAATTCCTTAATGACATCATCCTTGAGAACTAGTTGATAAGCAATGTTCTTTTTCTTTTCTTTCTTTGATAAGGGTTTTGTGGGTTCACTTTTTATTGGTGAATAATTCCCACATGAGAGTGGAAATTTAAAGCCTAGAGAAAAACAAGAATCCCAAATGGTCAGTTGCTAAAATCAAACAAGATCTCTACAACCAAATATACTGGGTGTGTGTAAAGGGGAGGGAGGATTCCCATGCAGGTGCATTTCCTGGTTCTTTATCTAGCCATGTGGTTGAAAGCCTGTTTATTCAGAGAGCCCTTTTTGAAGTAAATGCCTCAGCAATCAAAGCTTAACTTAGGTAACTGCATTACAGGAAAAAAAAAAAAAAAAAAAGAAAGAAACAGAAAACTCAATCATTAAGGTTTATACTACACCCAGGTTGTGCCCCTAATATGGCCAATAAATTATATAAAAACAGAATGTTTTAAGATGTACACTGTGATGATTTCATACATACATACATACATTGTCAAATGATTACATGCAATCAAGTTAATTAGCTCATCCATCACCTCTCACAGTCACTTTTTCTGTTAGTTTTTGTGAGAACATAAAGTCTACTCTCTTAGCAAATTTTAACTATATGATATTGTGTTATTAACTATAGTAGTTATGCTGTACATTAGAACTAATGATATGCTTTTCAACTCAGAAATTTAAGCTTATCCTCCCTACCCACCGGCCTTGTCACTTACTGTTCCACTAACAACCCCATTTACTATGTAATTTTGGCTTTTTCTTTCATTTTGCTTTTGCAGTTTAAACCTAAAAACTGAATTAATCTAGTTTTTTGATGTTTTACTTTTTTTTTCAGTAACATTCAGGGTCCCTGACTAATGCTGCCTTAAGTATCTGCTTCTGAGTCTCTATGTTATGTAGCTTCAGGGATAAGACCTCTGACAATTTCTTCTCCCTCACAGGCCATTTTTCTGTCCACTGTCTCCCCATTCTTGGTGTACTCCTCTTCATTCTCTACACATTCATGCAGCGGTTTCAGTCCCTTTTATGATTTTGAGTTCTGTTTGTGTGCTAATGACTCCCAGATCTAGATCTCTAAACCTTTCAACTTCAGCCTATATACTCACTTGTCTGTTGCAAATATCCCACTAGGTTATAATAGGCATTCATCCTCCATCAAGATTCAGATCAGACCTCAGCTCTCAGACAAGCCGTTATTCAACCCTGTAACTTTCTTCACCGTCCTCCTCTATTTTAATACTGTGTTCTGCAAACACCTCTATCAGACATTTAGTGTCTGGAGTCATGATTATCTGTTTTACCTGTTAATCTCCTTCTTGACTGACTGCAAGTTATCTGGGATCAGGAACTTTGACTAAACTGACATTGCATTTCCAGCATCAAATAGAGTTTCTGCAATATTGTAGGTGATATATAAAGTAAGTGGCTTAGTTGCTTTCCTTTGTTTGTTTGTTTCAATGTTCAGACCCTTCAACAATGGACTAATCTTCCTTGGAAGGTAAAACTTTTTAAGCAACTGCTTGGGAAAATGTTCAGTTCAGTTCAGTCATTCAGTCGTGTCTGACTCTTTGCAAAACCATGGACTGCAGCACGCCAGGCTCCACTGTCCAACACCAACCCCCGGAGCTTACTCAAACCCATGTGCATAGCGTCGGTGATGCCATCCAACCATCTTATCCTCTGTCGTTCCCTTCTCCTCCTGCCTTCAATCTTTCCCAGCATCAGGGTCTTTTCCAATGAATTGGTTCTTCACATCAGGTGGCCAAAATATTGGAGTTTCAGCTACAGTATCAGTCCTTCCAATGAATATTCAGGACTGATTTCCTTTAGGATTGACTGGTTGGATCTCCTTGTGATCCAAGGGACTTTCAAAAGTCTTCTCCAACACCACAGTTCAAGAGCATCCATTCTTTGGCACTCACCTTTCTTTATAGTCCAACTCTCACATCCCTACATGACGACTGGAAAAACCATAGCCTTGACTAGATGGACCTTTGTTGGCAAAATAATGTCTCTGCTTTTTAATATGCTATCTAGGTTGGCCATACTTTTTCTTCCAAGAGGCAAGTGGCTTTTAATTTCATGGTTGCAGTCACCATTTGCAGTGATTTTTGGAAGCCAAAGAGTCTGTCAGTGTTTCCACTGTTTCCCCATCTATTTGCTATGACGTTATGGGGCCAGCTTCCATGACCTTCGTTTTCTGAAGGTTGAGATTTAAGCCAAATTTTTCACTTTCCTCTTTAAGTTTCATAGAGAGGCTCTTTAGTTCTTCTCCGCTTTCTGCAATAAGAGTGATGTTATCTGCATATCTGAGGTTACTGATATTTCTCTTGGCAATCTTGATTCCAGCTTGTGCTTTGTCCAGCCTGACATTTCTCATGATGTACTCTGCATGTAAGTTAAATAAGCAGAGTGACAATATACAGCCTTGTCGTACTCCTTTTCCTATTTGGAACCAGTTTGTTGTTCTATGTCCAGTTCTGACTATTGCTTCCTGACCTGTAAACATATTTCTCAAGAGGCAGGTCAGGTGGTATGGTATTCCCATCTCTTGAAGAATTTTCCACAGTTTGTTGTGATCCACACAGTCAAAGGCTTTGGCATAGTCAATAAAGTAAACATAGATGTTTTTCTGGAACTCTCTTGCTTTTTCGATGATCCTGTGGATATTGGCAATTTGATCTCTGGTTCCTCTGCCTTTTCTGAATCCAGTTTAAACTTTTGGAATTTCACAGTTCACATACTGTTGAAGCCTGGCTTGGAGAATTTTGAGAATTATCTTGCTAGCCTATGAGATGAGTACAATTATGCAGTTGTTTGAACATTCTTTGGCATTATGTTTCTTTGGGATTGGAATGAAAAATGACATTTTCCAGTCCTGTGGCCACTGCTGAGTTTTACAAATTTGTTGGCATATTGAGTTTAGCACTTTAACAACGTCATCTTTTAGGATTTGAGAGAGCTCAACTGGAATACCGTTCCCTATACCAGCTTTGTTTATAGTGATGCTTCTTAAGGCCCGCTTGTCTTCGCGTTTCAGGATATCTGGTTCTAGGTGAGTGAACACACCATCGTGGTTATCTGGGTCATGAAGGTCTTTTTTGCATAGTTCTGTGTATTCTTGCCACCTTTTCTTAATATCTTCTGCTTCTGTTAGGTCCATTCCATTTCTGTCCTTTATTGTGCTTATCTTTCATGTAATGTTCCCTTGGTATCTCTAATCTTCCTGAAGAGATCTCTAGTCTTTCCCATTCTATTGTTTTCCTCTATTTCTTTGCATTGATCACTGAGGAAGCCTTTCTTATCTCTTCTTGCTATTCTTTGAATCTCTGCATTCAAATAGTTATATCTTTCCTTTTCTCCTTTGCCTTTAGCTTCTCTTCTTTTCTCAGCTATTTGTGAGGCCTTGTAAGACAACCATTTTGCATTTTTGTATTTCTTTTTTTGGGGGATGGTCTTGATCACTGCCTCCTATACAATGTCACAAACCTCCATCCATAGTTCTTCAGGCAGTCTTTGAGATCTAATCCCTTGAATATCTTTGTCACTTCTATTGTATAATTGTAAGGGATTTGATTTACTTCATACCTGGATGGGTCTAGTGGTTTTCCCTACTTTCTTCAATTTAAGTCTGAATTTGGCAACAAGGAGCTCCTAATCTGAGCCACAGTCAGCTCCTGGTCTTGTTTTTGCTGACTGTGTAGACTTCTCCATTGTTGGCTGCAAAGAATATAATCAATCTGATTTCAGTATTGACCATCTGGTGCTGTCTATTTGTAGAGTCTTCTCTTGTGTTGTTGGAAGATTGTGTTTGCTACGATCAGTGGGTTCTTTTGGCAAAACTCTGTTAGCCTTTGACCTGCTTTGTTTTGTACTCCATGGCCAATTTTGCCTGTTATACAGGTAGCTTTTGACTTCCTACTTTTGCATTCCAGTCCCCCATAATGAAGAGGACATCTGTTTTGGGTGTTAGTTCTAGAAGGTCCTGTAGGTCTTCATAGAACCATTCAACTTCAGCTTCTTCAGCATTACTGCTCAAGGCATAGACTTGGATTACTGTGATATTGTATGGTCTACCTTGGAAACGAACAGAGATCATTTTTTCAATTTTGAGATTGCATCCAAGTACTGCATTTTACTCTTTTGTTGACTCTAATGGCTACTCCATTTCTTCTAAGGAATTCTTTCCAAAGTAGTAGACACAATGGTCATCTCTGTTAAATTCACCCATTCCAGTCCATTTTAGTTCATTGATTACTAAAATGTCGATGTTCACGCTTTCCTTCTCCTGTTTGACCACCTCCAGTTTGCCTTGTTTCATGGACCTAACACTGCAGGTTCCTGTATAATATTGCTCTTTACAGCATTGGACTTTCCTTCCATCACCAGTCACATCCACAACTGGGTGTAATTTTTGCTTTGGCTCTGTCTCTTCATTCTTTCTGGAGTTGCTTCTCCACTGATCTCCAGTAATATACTGGGCACCTAGCAACCTGGGAAAATGTAGACCTGGTTTATGTATCAAATTGTCAGTTGGACTATATAACCTCTAAGATCAATACCAAGCCTGAAATTGAATAAACTAGTCTCCTGTAATGCTTTGAAAATAAATTACATAAGAAGGAAAAGTTAACTTTTTGGCATATTGTCGAAAGTTTCTAATTAATCATTTTGCAAGTACTAAATGCATTGCTTAATTGCTCAGAAATCAAATTACATTAACACTACCAAAAGCTATTGAAAATTGGCACAAATACCATTAACAGATGAAGTATCATTTAAATTAAATGCTTCATGTATTTCATTGTTTTAAAGTCTTCAGATGAGTTTATAGCAAGTGAGCACACAACTTATGACAGTTTACTTTTGGCAAGTAAATTGTCTTACTTTTTGGCAAGTAAATTTGGGGTTCTTCTAGGGATTGGGTCTGTGTGTTCTCACTCAGAAACAATGAAGAGTAACTTCCAATTTGCCTCTATTCTTAATGAGTTTTCTGTGTTGACAAAGAAGCATATTTGAGCTTGTTGCAAAATGAGAAAAGTGTGGTGCACATATTTTCATGCTGAGACAGAATGCAAACTCTAATTCAATGACTAGGTTTTTTTAAAAAAAATCATGACTGGATTCCTTTGCAATGGTACATGGTAAAATGTATGGAAAAATCTGGAGGTGCTTTTGAATCAGATTTGAACAAATATATAGTTAACATCTGTTTTAAAGAAAAAAAATAGACTCAGAAATTAAGTGACTTACTTAAGGTTCTAATACAAACAGAATAGGTGTTCATGTTATTGTGAGGCAAGTGCAGAGAAAAAGAGTGAGCTGGGCTGTCAGGAAAAGGGAAATTTATTAGAGGGAAATGAGAGGGTGACTGGCCCTTAAGAAGAACCAGTGTCCTCCCTTACTGACAGGGTCTTTCTTATACCCTGCCAATGAAAAATTTTCTGAAGGGATGGTTAAATTTTAGCCTGTAGTTGAGTCCCATGTTCATGTAGCCAGAGGTCAGGAATCTGGTGGTTTCATAGCCTTGAAAAGGTAGGCAACAGAAAACAGAATGTTGTCTGGGCAATTTGGTCAGTCTTAAGGATCACTGTGATTTTTATTCTTTGTTTGCGAGGTCAGCATAATGAGCCATTTCTACCACGAGCCTCCATGGGGGCCCTATCCATTACTCTTTCTTGTCTTTATTTATTAATTTATGACTATTTCTCTTCTGCTGAATGTTTATTCTAAAACAGTCTTATACAGTCCCTGGAGCCAAAATGGAGACTGCACCCTTCTGGATTTCTGCACTTGTGTGTTTTACATGCAGGGTAATGGGGGGAAAAGTGTTTATGATGAGGTGGAGATAGCAAGTTGAGATAGCAGAGATAATAATCTGGGAAATTAGATGAAATGCTCAGTTTGACTTTTTTAGAGAAGACTGGTGTTTGTTCTTATGGATTAGTTTCTCATTTTCCTCTGTCCCTTCTCAGCAACATAAAAAATTTGATCCCAACACTAAAAGTGTGAAAAACAAAACAAAAAACAACCTTCCTTTGCTACCTCAAGGTAGCAAGGGACTGGCCCTCAGAAACATTTCTAAAATATCTCATTTTCTCTTCACTTAATCTTCTTGGGTATATAGCATTTCTATAGGCCAATTAAAGTTCCCATGTACTTCAAGAGCAATTTGATAACTCTGACTTTATATGCAATTTTCTTTTTTTCTCTCTTTTTTTTGAATGAGCTGGATCTTAACTGCTGTGCAGCAGGATTTCTCCAGTTGCAGAGAGCGGAGTCTACTCTCTAATTGCTGTGTGAGCGTCTCACTGTGGTGGCTTCTCTTGTTGTGGAGCATGGTGTCTACAGCATGGGCTTAGTAGTTGGGATGCATGGGCTTAGTTGTCCCCTGCATGTTGGATCTTCCAGGACCAGGAATGGAACTTGTGTCCCCTGAATTGGTAGGTGGATTCTTAAACACCTGACTACCCGGGAAGTCCCCTCATTTAACTTTCAGAAGCATCAGCGATTTGAACTTTGTCCAATGGTGGTGGTCCTGGAACTAATAGACATTCCTGAACTCAGTACAATTTCACATAATGAGGGTAAAGCCACCAACCTTCTTATAAAGAATCCCTCCTTTTCTCAGCATTCATCTTCCTTTGTCTTCCATCTTTTCCTTCCTAGGTCTAGAGAATCAGGCTGATATAAAACTAGAAGGATCTGAGCTACAGGGAAAATAGCCCTTTTCATGAGTGATTCTAGTGGGTCATTCAAAGAACTGTCATTTTATGGTTACAGTTTTTCTCAAGGTCTCATTCCTTTGTATATGCACATACTATATTTTCCTATTTTTCATAAATAATATTTTTCTATGTGCAGATGACTGCATAAAAATATTTTTCAGGATGTACTTTATCACTGGAATATTCAATATTTTATCTCTTTTATGTCCACAATACACACATACCAGCAATTTAGGCATTTTAAAGAATGTGTTTTCTCTATTTAACTATAAGAAAGCATGTTTTCCCAAATTAATTAATCAAGCTGAGATCCATTTCAAGGGGCTGAATTGTATGATCATGCGGCTTTAATAAATTATAAACCTTTCAGTGGTTAAAGGCAACATTTCTCAGACTTAACATAATGGAATTGGGCCAATTCATTCAGAGCTTAATTCACCAGGACTGAGATATGCTTGCCTCCAGGCAAGTGGCATGAATTTCTCAAGACATTTCTTAAAAGAAAGTAAACGGTGGAATTAGAAATCTCTTTCCAAGACCTAACACAACATTTCTGCTCATTCTAGGTCTTTAATAATCACTAACACAAATAGTCATATAGATGAAAGGAATATTCACTGAAGCAGTATCTTTAGATATTGACAGAAGAGTCAATAAATAAATGAAGTTGATTACCCTATGAGAGACTAAAAGCTAAGTTAATGTATTTTATGATTCCATTTTATACTTCATTGAAGAAAGGTAAGTCAGCACTTAAATTGAAACGCAGTTCATCCCCCCACCTCCACCCTGCCAAATTTTAGAGTAAGTCATGATAATTCACATAAATTGGAAGTTTAAATCCTCCTTACAATCTTTAAACAATTGAGAGTTTTGGGTCATAATCAATTCCAATATATCTTAATTTAAATATTTACCTCTCCAAAATGTAGCTGCTACAAAGGCTATTTGTGCTGGATGATATTTTTATTTCATGAAAATTTGAAAATGTAGAACCTGAATCAACTTCGCCTTTTATTTAGGTGCAGGTAAGAATTTTGTGTACAGTTTTGTCCCTTCCTAGCATTCCCATATTAATATGGCTAGTATTTTGTTGTTGTTGTTGTTGTTGTTTTGTTTAGTTTTGTTTTTGGCCATGCCAAGAAGATTGTGGGATTTTAGTTCCCCTCCCAGGTATTGAACCCATGCCCTCTGAGGCGAAAGCCCAGAGTCTTAGCAAATGGACCATGAGGAAATTCCTTGAGGAGGTATTTTTAATTCTACTAAATTAAATGCTTTCATACTGCACTTAGTGGGAGAAACTATATTGATAATTTGAGAATTGCTGAATTATATTCATATCAAATTCAAGGGCTTAGTATATAATGTTTTTTAATAAATATAAATATACTCAGTATCAAAATATTATGAATAGAAAATTAAGTAAGCAAAAGAGGACCATGATTCATCTCATCTCTAGAACTCTTTAAATATGTTCCTTGGAATGAATCCTAGTTTTACAAGAGGGTAGGAACCTGAATGCTTTTTCTTAACATGTCCTTTTCTCTTATTTCCCACAGCATTGTTAAGTTCTAAAAAGTCTAATTGGTTTTTTTTTTCCAGCTTTATTGAGACATAACTGACATGTAACATTGTATAACGCATTACATTTTACAAGATGAAAAACGTGTTGATTTGATACACTTGTATATTACAAAATGATTACAACCATAGCTAGCTTTAGCTAAAATTTCCAACATGTCACATAGTTACCAATCTGTGTGTGTGTGTGTGTGTGTGTGTGTGTGTGTGTGTGTATAATGAGGACACTGAAGATTCACTCTCTTAACAAAATCCAAGTATATCATACAGATTATTAACTGTAATCATCAGGCTGTACATTGGTTGTTTTTCAGTCCCTAAGTCATGACTAACTTTTTGCCACCCTATGAACTGCAGCATACCAGGCTTCCCTGTCTTTCACTATCTCCTGAAGTTAGCTCAAACTCGTGTCCATTGATTCAGTGATGTTATCCAACCAGCTCATCCTCTGCCATCTCCTTTTCCTCCTGCCTTCAATCTTTTCCAGCATCAGGGTGTTTTCCAATGAGTCAGATCTTTATATCAGGAGCCCAAAATAATGCAGCTTCAGTGTCACTCCTCCCAATAAATATTCAGGGTTGAATTCTTTTAGGATTGAATGGTTTGATCTCCTTGCTGTCCAAGAGACTCTCCAGAGTCTTCTCCAGCACAATCCAAAAACAGCAATTCTTCGTTGCTCAGCCTTTTTTATGGTCCAACTCTCACATCCAAGATGATTACTGGAAAAACCATAGCTTTGACTATATGGTCTTTTGTCAGCAAAGTCTCTGCTTTTTAATACTCTATCTAGGTTTGTCATAGCTTTTCTTCCAAGGAGCAAGTGTCTTTTAATTTTGTGAGTTTAGTCACTTCAGTGATTTTAGAGCTGAAGAAAATAAAATCTGTCACGGTTTCCACATTAGATCCTGAGAATTTACCCAATACTAGGAGTTTGTACTCTTAGACTCACAGCTTTTGATCCCCCTCATCTTCTTAGCCTCTAAAACCAACATTCTAGTCTTTACAAATTTATTATTAGATTTCATATATATGGGATGACATGCAGAATTTCTCTGTTTTACTTCTCTTAGCATACCATTCAGGTATGACCTAAATCAAGTCCCTTATGATTATACAGTGGAAGAGAGAAATAGATTTAAGGGGCTAGACTTGATAGACAGCATGCCTGATGAACTATGGATGGAGGTTTTTGACATTGTACAACAGACAGAGATGAACACCATACCTAAGAAAAAGAAATGCCAAAAGGCAAAATGGCTGTCTCAGGAGGCCTTACAAATAGCTGTGAAAAGAAAAGAAGCAAAAAGCAAAGGAGAAAAGGAAAGATATACCCATTTAAATGCAGAGTTCCAAAGAATAGCAAGGAGAGATAAGAAAGCCTTCCTCAATGACCAGTGCAAAGAAATAGAGGAAAACAATAGAATGGGAAAGACTAGAGATCTCTTCAAGAAAATTAGAGTTACCAAGGGAACATTTCATGCACAGATGGGCTCAATAAATGACAGAAATGGTATGGACCTAGCAGAAACAGAAGATATTAAGACGATGTGGCAAGAATACACAGAAGAATTGTACAAAAAAGATCTTCATGAGCCAGATAATCACAATGGTGTGTTCACTCACCTAGAGGCAGACATCCTGGAATGTGAAGTTAATTGGGCCTTAGGAAGCAACAGTATGAAAAAAACTAGTAGTGGTGATAGAATTCCAGTTGAGCTATTTCAAATCCTAAAAGATGATGCTGTGAAAGTGCCACACTCTATATGCCAGCAAATTTGGAAAACTCAGCAGTGGCCACAAGACTGGAAAATGTCAGTTTTCATTTTAATCCCTAAGAAAGGCAATGCCAAAGAATGCTCAGACTACCACACAATTGCATTCATCTCACAAGCTAGTAAAGTAATTCTCAAGATTCTCCAGGCCAGGCTTCAGCAATACGTGAACTGTGAACTTCCAGATGTTCAAGCTGGTTTTACAAGAAGCAGAGGAACCAGAGATCAAATTGCCAACATCCACTGGATCATCAAAAGAGCAAGAGAGTTCCAGAAAAAAACATCTATTTCTGTTTTACTGACTATGCCAAAGCCTTTGACTGTGTCAATCACAATAAACTGGAAAATTCTGAAAGAGATGGTAGTACCAGCCCACCTGACTTGCCTCTTGAGAAATCTCTATGCAGGTTAGGAGGCAACAGTTAGAACTTGACATGGAACAACAGACTGGTTCCAAATAGGGAAAGAAGTTTGTCAAGGCTGTATATTGTCATCCTGCTTCTTTAATTTACATTCAGGGTACATCATGAGAAATGCTTGGCTGAATGAAGCACTTCCAGAAATCAAGAGTTCTGTGAGAAATATCAATAACCTCAGATATGCAGATGATACCACACTTATGACAGAAAGTGAAGAAGAACTAAAGAGCCTCTTGACGAAAGTGATAGAGGAGAGTGAAAAGTTGGCTTAAAGCTCGACATTCAGAAAATTAAGATCATGGCATCTGGTCCCATCACTTCATGGCAAATAGATGGGGAAACAGTGGCTGGCTTTGCGTTTTGGGGCTCCAAAATCACTGCAGATGGTGACTGCAGCCATGAAATTAAAAAATGATTACCCCTTGGAAGAAAAGTTATGACCAACCTAGAGAGCATATTAAAAAGCAGAGACATTACTTTGCCAACAAAGGTCCGTCTAGTCAAGAGTCATGTGTGGATGTAAGATTTGTACTATAAAGAAAGCTGAGCACCGAAGAATGGATGCTTTTGAACTGTGGTGTTGGTGAAGACTCTTGAGACTTGCTTGGACTGCAAGGAGATCCAACCGGTCCATCCTAAAGGAGATCAGTCCTGAGTGTTCATTTGAAGGACTGATGTTGAAGCTGAAGCCAATACTTTGGCCACTTGATGCGAAGACCTGATTCATTGGAAAAGACCCCGATGCTGGCAACAACTGAGGGCAGCAGGAGAAGGGGACGACAGAGGATGAGATGGTTAGACGGCATCACTGACTCAATGGAAATGAGTTTGAGTAAGCTCTGGGAGTTGGTGACGGACAGGGAGGCATGGCATACTGTGATGATGGGAACGCAAAGAGTCGGACATGACTGAGTGAACTGAACTGAAATTGAAGTTTCATCCAGGTTAAAGCAGATGACAAGATTTCCTTCTTTCTCATGGTTAAGTATTTGTAATATTTAAATATATGTGAGATATATGTCTGTGTCTATATTAGGTATTTAGACAGGTAATTTATACATTCGTCTATTGACAGGCATTTAGGTTATTTCCATATCATGGCTATTATGAAAAATGCTGCAATAGATATGAGTGCAGTTGGTTTTTCAAGATGTTGTCTTCATTTCTTTTGGATACATAACCAGAGGTGGAATTACTGAATCCTATGGTAATTATAAATTTTTTTGAGAACCCTCTATACTGGTTAATCCCTTATATTTATTTGCAAATATTTCTCCATTGCATAGGTTGTCTGTTATTTTGTTAATGGCTTACTTTTATTGTGTAGAAATTTCTTAATTTCATGAAGTCCCACGTTTGTTTTTGATTTTGTTGACTTTGCTTTGGGTGTCAAATCCAAAAAACTTTGTCAAGACTAATATAAAGAAGTTTATCATATTCTTGGAAGAAATCCTAGGATTTTTATAGTTTGAGGCCTTATGTTCAATTCTTCAATACTTCTTGATTTAATTTTTGTGTATGTTGTAAGATGAAGGTTTGATTTCATTCTTCTGCATGTGGTTATTCACAGATAATCCACTGTGCTTCCCAATTTAATCCTCTCTTCACATATATTCCCTGTTTATTGTTCCATACAGTTTGGCCTTTTCCATAATTGAACAGTACATTATGTAGACCTTTCATGCTGTCTTCTTTCCTTAATACATTTTAAGTGTTCGTCATTATTCATCCATGTCTTCTTATGGTGTTATACATCATTTCTTTTCAGTATTAAATAATATTTTACTGTAAGAATGTGCCACATTTGGCTCATACATTGAACTATAGAATAATATATTGTTGCTTCCAGTTTGCAGTGATATGAAGCTGCCATAAACATTTGCAGATTGTTATTATGGTTTTATATTTTCCTTTCTTGTAATATCTTTATCTGGCTCTGGTGTAGAGTGATGCTGGACTTGTAGAATGAATTAGGAAGTGCTACCTCTGGTTCTATTTTTCTGGAAGAAAGGGAAGAATTGGTATCATGTCTTCCTTTTTTGTTTAACAGAATTTACTGGTTACAAAAGTCATATGGACATGATGATTTTTTATATGGAGATTACAAAATTATTTAGGTGTGCCTTTCAAAAAGTTGTTTTGCTTCAGGTGTATTATCAGATTTGTGGGCTTTAAACTGTTCATGGTTCACATTATTGTTTTAATGTCCACTGGAATAGGACATAAAAATGCCCCTTTTCTCATTTATGACATTTTAATTTTTTCTGTATTCTCTTTTCTATGTTTAGCCTGGCTAAAATCTCAACTTTGTTAATTCTTTCAAAGAACTGGATTTTGGTGTCATGATTTTTGTATTTTTTTCTTTTTTCCAATTTCAATAATTTCTGCTATAGTGTTATCTTTCTCCTTATTTTGCTCTTTTTTCTCTAGTTTTTTAATGCAGAAACTTTCATTACTGATTTCATTTTTATGTCATTTCTGATTTGTATATCTGAAAATATTAACTTGTTTTTGTGCTGTGTATGTTCAGTTGCTCAGTCATGGAAGAAATGGAAAGATTTGGTATCATGTCTTCACGTCTTCCATTATTGTTTGACAGAATTTACCAGTTATAAAAGTCCTATGGACATCATGATTTTTTATATGGAGATTATAAAATTATTTAGGTGTGTTTTTCAAAAA
Organism: Capra hircus; assembly: GCF_001704415.2. Classification (NCBI taxonomy): domain Eukaryota; kingdom Metazoa; phylum Chordata; class Mammalia; order Artiodactyla; family Bovidae; genus Capra; species Capra hircus. The sequence continues at coordinate 23,399,617 of NC_030835.1, forward strand.
ATCATTTTATTTTGTGTATATTATCAGATTACATGTATTTCATGTGTGCTACAACCCCAATGACTGTAGCCCACCATGCTCCTCTGTCTATGAAATTTTTCAGACAAGAATACTCGATTGGGTTGCCATTTCCTACTGCAGGGACTCTTCCTGACCCAGGGATCAAACCAGTGTCTCTAGCATGTCTGCATTTGGAAGCAGATTCTTTACTACTGAGCCACCTGGGAAGCTCAGCACTCCCTTTACTTCATCCCACAAATTTTGATGAATCATACTGCAAGCATTTAATTCAAAATACTTTCCAAACTTCTTGAGATTTGTTTTATCCACTGGTTCAGATTAGATGAGTGCCATTTATTTTCAAATACTTGGAGTTTCCCAGCTCTATTTCTGTTATTGATTTTTAGTTTAATTCAGCTATAGTATGAGAATACATTTTGCATTATTTATGTTCTTTTATGTGAATCTGTGGCTTATGACCCAGAATATGTTCTGCCTTTGTGAATGCTTCATACAAGCTGCAGAAGAATGTATACCCTGCTTTAATTGGACGGAGTACCCCATACATGATGGGGCTTCCCAGATGGCACTAATGGTAAAGAAACTGCCTGCCAAGGCAGGGGATGTAAAAGACGTGGGTTCAGTCCCTGGGTTGGAGAGATTCCCTGGAGAAGGGCATGACAACCCACTCTAGTATTCTTGCCTGGAGAACCCCATGGACAGAGGAGCCTGGCAGGCTACAGTTCAAAGGGTTGCAAACAGTCAGGCAGGACTGAAGCAACTTAGCACATATATGATAATTACATCAATTTGATTATTATTGTTGGTCAGGTCATGTTATGGTTATTGGATTATTTCTTGCTTGATGTATCGATTAATAACAGTGAATTTGTCTTTTTTTCTTCAGAGATCTATCAGTTTTTGCCTTATGCATTTTTACACTGTATCATTAGGTACACCTGTGTTATGGATATTTATGTCTGAGAATTGAGTCCTTTAAAATAATACCATTCTTTCTGCTTTATAATTTTACTTAATCTGAATTATGTTTTGTCTGAAATTAATAAAGTTATTTCATTGGCTTTTGTTCACAGTGAGTGTGATATCTTCCCATCTCTTTATTTTTATGTATCAGGGACTTTACATTTAAATTAAGTTTCTTGTAGACAATGTATGCTACTGCTAAGTCAATTCAGTCGTGTCCGACTCTGTGTGACCCCATAGACGGCAGCCCACCAGGCTCCCCTGTCCCTGGGGTTCTCCAGGCAAGAACACTGGAGTGGGTTGCCATTTCCTTCTCCAATGCATGAAAGGGAAAAGTGAAAGTGAAGTTGCTCAGTCGTGTCTGACTCTTGGCGACCCCATGGACTGCAGCCTACCAGGCTCCTCCATCCATGGGATTTTCCAGGCAAGAGTATTGGAGTGGGGTGCCATTGCCTTCTCCAGACAATGTATAGTTGGGCCTTTTAAAGAGTATTTTGATAAAATTTGTATTTTAATTGATTGTTTAGGCCATTCGCATTTAAATTTATTATTGCTGTATTTAAGTTAATATCAACCATGTTTGCAACTGTTTTATATTATTGCCAGAGGCTTCTTTTTCTGCTTTCTCTGGTTTTACTGAGCATTCTGTGTGATTCCATTTTATCTCCTCTCTTGGTATATCAATTATATTCCTTTTAAAAAATAGTGATTTTGCAAAAAATAAAAATAAAAAAATGATAAGGGAAAAAAATAAAGGTGAATAGACTTGAAAAGGCCCTGATTAAAAAATAATAATAATAAAAATAAAAATAATCTAATTCTATCTTCAAAAAATTCTGTGACACTTCATGTATAGTACATATACCTAATAATAGACTATTCCCAACACTCCCCTTGCCCCTTGTGATCTTGCTGTTATTTTTTAAACTTATCCATATGCTTAATACTTTTTGCCCAAACTTCCCCTTGTTTTATAGGTATACTGCTTGGTTAGTTTTGAAATTTCCTAAACTCCTTTGTGATTTCATATTTTTCCATTTGATGAGCTATTTCCTCTCATGTACTCTCTGCTTCCTCTTAGCCTGGCAGAATATTCATTCTTAGGATTTATTTTAAATATCACTCCTTACCATATCAGAAAGTTTCTTGACCCTCCAGACTATCCTAGATCAACTTTTTATATACACTTACAACATTTTCTTACTCCTGTCTTTATGACTCTTATTGAAATTGTAATCAATTAAGTATTTATTTATCTAACAGTAGACTTCACTTTCACTTTTCACTTTCATGCATTGGAGAAGGAAACGGCAACCCACTCCAGTGTTCTTGCCTGGATAATCCCAGGGATGGGGGAGCCTGGTGGGCTGCCGTCTATGGGGTTGCATAGAGTTGGACACGACTGAGACGACTTAGCAGCAGCAGCAGCAGACTTCAATACCCCCAAGAGCAGTTGTTTTTCTCTTGTTACTTGCTTATCCCAGAATTAGTCTGGCACTTATTAAGTAAGGAACAAATACGGAATAAGTAAATGTTGAAGGATGACTTATGGTTTATAAATCAAAATTGTATTTTCTTGGAATATATTTGGAGTATCTAGCATACTAGACCTTTATCAAAGTATAAAATTGTAGATGAAATCTTCAAATAATTTACCCAGACAAAATCTCTTTTGAGCAATGTAAGATAACAGCTGATAGGGCACTATTGTTGTTGAGCAATCTTTTGAGAAATGCTCCCTTAGTCAATAGGTGCTCCTTAAGCAGCTCTAAGGCAGGAATGGACTATGGCCTGTAGACCAAATTAAATACATCAACGTTTTGGTACAGTTCATAAGCTAAGAGTCATTTTTACATTTCTAAGTGATAAAATAATTCCAAAAAAGAATATTTCATGATATGTGAAAATTAAGTGACATTTAAATTTCATTGTTCACAAATAAAGACTTTGGTTTATAACAATGCTCATTGGTAGTGCAAGTGTTCAGGGCTCAGTCATATCTGACTCTTTGGGACTGTAGCGTGCCAGCTCCTCTGTCCATGCTATCCTCCAGGCAAGAATACTGAAGTCTATTCCCTTCTCCAGGGGATCTTCCCAACCCAGGGATCAAACCTGGGTCTCCTGAATTGCTGGAAGATTCTTTACCATCTGAGCTACATTGTGCTTATTTGCTCAGTCATGTTCAACTCTTTGCGACACTATGAACTGCAGCCTGCCAGGCTCCTCTGTCCATGGGGATTCCCAAGGCAAGAATGCTGGAGTGGGTTGTCATGCCCTCCTCCAGGGGATCTTCCCAACTAAGGGATCAACCCAGGTCTCCCACATTGCAGGTGGATTCTTTACCATCTGAACTACGAGGGAAGGCCCTGAGCCACATTAGACATTGTTTATTGGTGATTTTTATGGTAAAACTCTTAAGTTGAGTAGTTGTGATAGAGAACATATAATACATAGCTTTAAAATAGTTATTGCCTGGCCTTTCATTAAATAAGTTCACCAACCTTCTTTGAAGACATAAATAAACATGAGTTGTTTGAGGGATATTATGCAGTTCTGATGTCACTAGCAACCGATATCACCATTCCAACTAAGCATAAAAAAGTATACTTGGGTACAATTAATGTCTCTAATGGAAAATTAAAGTAACCAAAATGGTGTTTAGAAAGTATAGTTCCGTAGAAAGAGTATAGTACTCCATGCTGGAGTCTTAGTTTTCCCCCTAACTTAATAATTCTGGGGGAGATGCAGAGACTTTACGTCTTTGTTTCTCTGCTGTCTTTAATTCATGTAAATATTCATTAGGCAGAAAGGAAGTAACAATTTCAGAAGAAAAAGAACTTATTATAAGTCACTGTAAATGTCCAAAGTTGTTGTGTTTGTTTTTTATAGAAACAGAGAGAAAATAAATAGCCTTATTAAAGTTTCCATTTAAGAGAAAGGTTCCCAAACTGTCAATTTGGAAGCATAATGACATCGATCATGATTTGTCCCTATTATTGATCATGAGACTGGATATTGGCAGTAAAATGTTCAGCTACATTGACATTCAAATACCTCAACCATTAACGGAGAGTATGGTCCTGTACTGACTGTGGCTGTTGGATTCATTCTTCACTTGGGCTAGATCTTATCCAAAGGAATGCCAGCAAAGTCTGCAGTAGACATGTGTGGCATGTCTTTCCTTTTTTTGTTTTTGTTTGCTTGTTTATTTTGTCTTTTCATGCATTTGATCTTGAGGTTTCAGAAGCTCTTTTCTTAGCAGGAGGATGGAGTAGGGCATGCTTGTGCTTGGGATGGGGTCATTTGTTCATAAAATAGAAAATGTTTTCACTGATACTAAGTTGTATGGTAGACAAAATGCATTAAATGAGGCATCACCTAGTTCAAATCTGTTTATAACACTTCCAGTGTGCTTAGATTATGTCCCTTTCCAGTTTTCTGAATTTTTCTCACCTGCAAAATATGGATCCAGGGCTATGTATTTAAGGGCCCTTCTTACTCTGATATTAAGCTGTGAAACAAAAGAATAGTCGTAGGATGACAGAATAATGTGTTGTGATTTTTGAGTCAATGGAATCAAAATTCCAATTAACACACAAAGACAGGCAATGCCAAAGAATGCTCAAACTACCGCACAATTGCACTCATCTCACATGCTAGTAAAGTAATGCTCAAAATTCTCCAACCCAGGCTTCAGCAATATGTGAACTGTGAACTTCCAGATGTTCAAGCTGGTTTTAGAAAAGGCAGAGGAACCAGAGATCAAGTTGCCAATGTCCGCTGGATCATGGAAAAAGCAAGAGAGTTCCAGAAATACATCTATTTCTCCTTTATTGGCTATGTCAAGGCCTTTGACTGTGTGGATCACAATCAACTGTGGAAAATTCTGAAAGAGACGGGAATAGCAGACCACCTGACCTGCCTCTTGAGAAATCTGTATGCAAGTCAGGAAGCAACAGTTAGAACTGGACATGGAACCACAGACTGGTTCCAAACAGGAAAAGGAGGACATCAAGGCTGTATACTGTCACCCTGCTTATTTAACTTATATGCAGAGTACATCATGAGAAATGCTGGGTTGGAGGAAGCACAAGCTGGAATCAAGATTGCTGGGAGAAATATCAATAACCTCAGATATGTAAATGACACCACCCTTATGGCAGAAAGTGAAGAGGAACTCAAAGCCTCTTGATGAAAGTGAAAGAGGAGAGTGAAAAAGTTGGCTTAAAGCTCAACATTCAGACAACTAACATCATGGTATCTAGTCCCATCACTCCATGGGAAATAGATGGGGAAACACTGTCAGACTTTATTTTTTGGGGCTCCAAAATCACTGCAGATGGTGATTGCAGCCATGAAATTAAAAGACACTTACTCTTTGGAAGGAAAGTTATGACCAACCTAGATATCATATTGAAAAGTGATGTCTCTACATTACTTTGCCAACAAAGGTCCATCTAGTCAAGGGTACAGTTTTTCCAGTGGTCATGTATGGATGTGAGAGTTGGACTGTGAAGAGAGCTGAGTGCCAAAGAATTGATGCTTTAGAACTGTGGTGTTGGAGAAGACTCTTGAGAGTCCCTTGGACTGCAAGGAGACCCAACCAGTCCATTCTAAAGGAGATCAGTCCTGGGTGTTCTTTGGAAGAACTGATGGTAAAGCTGAAACTCCAATACTTTGGCCACCTCATGCGAAGAGTTGGCTCATTGGAAAAGACTCTGATGCTGGGAGGGATTGGGGGCAGGAGGAGAAGGGGACAACAGAGGATGAGATGGCTGGATGACTTGATGGACATGGGTTTGGGTGAACTCCGGGACTTGGTGATGGACAGGAAGGCCTGGTGTGCTGCAATTCATGGGGTCACAAAGAGTCGGACACGACTGAGTGACTAAACTGAACTGCATCTCTAAATGAGAGATTTTTAACAAGAAAGCCTTATTTTTTGATGAAACTCTAATTATCATTTATTTATTCCTCAATAAAAGGAAAAATGTCTGAGCATCTCTGGGGAGGAATAGAAAAATCTTCTGCTACTATGAAGCATGCTGTCTTGTGGAAAGAGTGTTTATGTAAGCACATGCTTTGGCATCCTTGAACAAGCAAACAAACCCAGAAATACAGGAGTTGCATAGTAGTGTAGCTTGAAATGTTATATCTAAATACCAAAATTTAAGTGAAATATAAGGGATATTTTCCCAATTGAGGATGTTTTTCCACACATAGCAACACAGAGTGAGGTGTTTTACTTATTTCAGTAAGATTAGGATTCAGTAAAGTGATTTCAGTGAATTCTCACAACCTCTCGATATAGCAGGTAAAATTTTCTACATTTTACAGATTCAAACAGCAAATTTAAAGGTAAATAACTTCTCTGTGGCAGAACTGAGATTAAAATCCAAGCTTGTCAATTTACAAACCCCTCTTTGGAACTATGATCATGGGAAACCCTCAGGTTTGTAGCTGAATAATGAAATCTCATCAAGACAATTTTTGATTTGGGGGTCAAACAGAAGTTCTGTTAAATAAACTGCATATGGTAAAGGACAAATATACTATTAATGGGTATATTTTGGTTTCCAAGTGGTAAGGAATGGTAGAAAGTGGTGGGAAGAGAGGGTAGGAAATATAATTAAGGAATTAAGAAAACAATTTAAACATCTTTAGAGTGCAAGTGCAACCACTTTGCTAGGAAGGAGAACATCTTATTGTCAGGCTAACACATGAAATGTTGAAACAATTGATGGATAGTCCATTTCCTAGTTGATGTGAATCTCTGTAAATTAAGTAAACAGCTATGTTTAAGAGTAAGATCCACAAGCAATGTGGATTCATATCTCAAATCTCTGTTGAGTTCAACTAAAGTGACAAAACTAATCATTAGATGAGGACAGTCCAATGACAACTTCTTAAGCGGATCTGGAATTTGACTGCTATATAGGTACATTTCTTAAACTATCTGTCAAGCATAACTTTTGTTTCATCTGTACTTTTACAGATGGCTTAAAATTTACATAAATAATGTAAATTATATAATCATCTTTAACAATATTACTGCCAAATAACTATATAAATATTTTAAAATAATTGTACTTTTATTATGCATAACTTAAAAGCCATATGCCTTTGATTAAAGTAAACTTAAACCAGATTGCTAAACTATCGTACTGAATAAAAATGTATTCAATACTTACTTAAGAGTTATGAATAGGTGCTTAATTTTATTTTGCTTGCTGGCACTTCAATCTCTGTGTACATACATACACACTTAAAGACTGCAAAAGAGAAGCCACAAATTAGTGATATGCAAGTAAGACATAAGTTATTTTCATTATAAGCTATAACTGCAATGACAAAAAGCTTTATGTCCCATTTTTGTCACTAATATCAATGTTAAAGAGTTGAAGATTTATGTATTAGGAAGCACCCTCAGATAGTCTGTAAAACAATAGATCTTAACAACTTTGAAGGAGCTGTTAAGAGTATATTGTATAGAAAGTATGCATTCTAAAAAGTTCATAAACATTCATTCATATAATTGGAGCTATTATGGTTTATCACATCAATCATCCATGCACTAAAGAAGAGTCAACAGCTTCAAAAATTCTTGTTAGAGAGTCTGGCAGTTATATGCAAGCAACCCAGTTTTGAGCTTTTGAGGAGGTTAAGGAAAACAATTTAGATGTTTGTGTGAGGTTCTCTGTAATAGCCCTAAACACAGCTTCTCTTTGGAAAAAAAAGTCAAGTGTATACTTGTGATGACTCTCAAACAAGAATTATAGGACTGTCATAGAAATCAAATCATATCCCAAAATTGTGTCAAGTTGTTTTGGAATAGAAAGACGTAACAGTGTATGGGGGTGGTAATCCTAACTTTATAAATATATTGAATATCTCTCTGATTTCATTGAATTGATATCTGCATGTTAAGCTATAAAGAAGATGTTATTCATCCTATAAAGGTGATCTAAAGAATAATGCATAGTTTTTGCCCTCCATTGGTTTTGTCTATGTTGATGTTTTTCTTGCACTTGTCTTAGTATATTTATTCTAGATTGGAGAGAAAGGATTTTTATATATGAAATGCTAATAACCTATGCAGAGCAAAACACAATAAATGTAATACTGCCTAAATTGCCAAATGACTCATAAATCATAAATGCTACTACTTCAGAGAATGTGTAAATAATTTTCCAAAATTACATTGATTTTGTCATATTTCATTTAATATCAATTTCCAGAGGGTTTCTTTTTAAAAACTTTTTATTGAGGTATAAATTGTGTTAGTTTCTGGTGTATAGCAAAGTGAATTAATTATACATATATCCACTCTTTTTTAGACTATTTCCCATATAGGCCATTACAGAGTATTCAGTTCTCTGTGCTATAAAGTAGGTCCTTATTAGTAATCTATCTTATGTAAAATGACATGTGCTTGTCAGTTCCAATCTTACAATTTATCCCTACCCCCTCCAGAGGATTTCAATGTAAAAAGAGTTTTCATTCGCAGAGACAGAGGACAAAGATAACACTAGTTCAGGAGATAATTTATGAACTAGCAGGCCATGTTATTATAACAAATCCCATTTGACAAAAGATGACAATAATTCTATAAATACTGTCTCTTACCTAATCTCTGTAGAAAGAGACTTTAATAGGAACAATTTAGGATTGTTTCAGCAAACATATAGGAAATTTATTATTTTCTTTCCAGTCAGGGATGGCTGATATGAATAAGAGCACTGGAAGTCTGTACCTCACTTTGCTACTGTAGAGATAATCAATATAACCTGGGCAATTTAAATTATCCCATAAATTATTCTTAGGCATTTTCATCCCCTGGTACAATTTCAGACACAGAAGTTCCCCATAATGCAGTATAACAATGTTATGATTCATATTTTTGGTTAATAATTGATTTATTTTAAAAATATGTTCTATGCCATGATAACTTATTCAAACACCATATTTTTGGCTTTTATTAATTCCTTATCTAACCCACTGATTCAATATACTTTCTTAGCAAATTAGCATTAAAATTAAAACTATGTAAGAATGTTGGATATTCAATACTGAGAAGGAAGACCTCAATAAGAGAAATATGACACCTATCATATTTTACTGAATAAAGGAAAAGTAGTAATAATGTGCATAAGATTAGTACAAGTTTAGCTAAAAATTTCATCTACCAAATATTAAAATCCTTATAGAATTTACTTCCATAAAACAGGCTCCTCTGTCCATGGTATTCTCTAGGCAAGAATATTGGAATGGGCAACCATTCCCTTCTCCATAGGATCTTCCTGACCCAGGGATTGAACCTGGGTTTCCTGCATTGCAAACAGATTCTTTACTGTTTGAGGCACCAAAGAAGCCCCAAAGTTTTGGCATTATTATATTTTTGAATTGAACTAAATAATAGCTATGATAAATACAAGTAAATGTTTATTGAGTGCTGATCATATGCCAGTCACTGTGCTAACTACTTTATGTGAAATCATCCTTTACTTTCAAATTAATAGGAGGAAAAATCCTAGAGGAGCTCGTAGAAGTTAAGCAACAAATCTTAAATACACAGTTGGAAATGAATAAATACTACTTGATAAAGAGAAGCATTGTTAATTTGATTACTCTGCTTATTGGTTCAGTCTGCTTAGAATCTTCCTCAATCTCTTTCAACTACTTTTTCTGCTTATAAATTTCTTATCTATAATTCCAGAGAAAGAACATCTATAGTTTCCTTGAGAAGTCTTCTAGACCCCTTGACTCAAAACTGTTCCCATCACTCCAAACTTCTATTAAATGAAAATGCACTTTTATTGAGCATTTATAGACCTACTATTAAATTATGTATACAAGTATTTGTTCACTCGAATTGGATTATGAGTATTGAGAAGTCAGAAATTATGATCTGGTCATATTAAATCCTGCACAGACCCTACTATATTGAGCTTTACTTGCGTTTATGCTATGCTTCTACCTCTTAGAAATGTATCTTAGAATTCAATAAAATTTAACTCTCACCTTCCTGATAACATGCAAAGCAATAAAAAGGCATGCAGTATAGAAAACTATAATCGTTCTACTCTAATAAAATAATTAAATGGGAAAAACATTAATGTTAAATACAATGATGAATAATAATGTCAGTTAAACCCTATAATACTATAAAACAAATTTATACAATTGAAGAAACCTTGGCTTGATTCCTTAGTTTTGCATCATTCCAAAAACATAGTGACAACCTTGTTTGACATTTACTTCAACAGTAGAAGAATACAGAGATGACTTTGGTTTAATTTTTGTGTGCATGTTTCATTAATTGAAAAATCATTCATAGAGAAACGCATAAATGTTAGCAGGAAAGACTTTGAAAATGCCTGGAAAGTTCAAGGAAATATATATAGAAAGAGGTCTCATTGAAGACAGAGGATTGGTGTCTTGAAAAAAAAAAAAAGCAAAAAAAAAAAAAAACCAAAAAACAGAAACAAACCCAGTGATTTTTAATATTTTTAATATATTTTTTCTTGTGTTTATTTACATAATGACTACTTTTGAAAGCAATGATTATTGGATTCTATTTTGTTTCTGATAAATACTAGAAAGAGAGTAGAAATAAGAGAATCAATTTGAATACCTAAATGCAATCTTTTCTAAAAAATTAAGTGAAATTTATTTGTTACTGTGAAATTGTTTCTGACATTAGCAATAGGTGTTGTTGTTCAGATTGGTTTTATTAAAATATTTGCCATTTCTTTGTTGAAGAAAATTTAATACAACAGAAAACTGTTCCTACCATTATCTCTTGAAAGCTTAGGGAGAGAATTCCCATAGCATAGCCCTCCTTCATCTCTTCTTTTTTTGTAACTATTGCAGAAAAAGAGCATATATTTGGGACATATAACCAACGAGGAAAAAAACCCCAAAAAACTGTATTGTTCAGCTTACGTGAATGCTATACCTATGGTGGGTTTTATCACAGCTGAGAAGCCTTAAATATAATTAAAACCTTTTAAAATAAAGTTCAAATAAATTCCCCATTTGTCTCAGAGGAAAAATCTTATGTTTACTATATTAAAAATAAGTAATCCTGCTCTTACTCCAGAGGGAGACACTATCTCTAATTTCTAAGGCTGTCTGCTCTACAACCATCCTCGAAAACATAATGACAGTCAGTTCCTCTGCTAGCAAGATATACACAATCAGTCCATAAAGAATTATCTCTCCCCAAAGACTGTATACATCAGATCAAAAATTTAAGTTGTAAATGTGAAAACTAATGTGTGAGATAAAAGATACACTAGATAAGATTAACTTATGAATAGACATTTCAGAAAAAGAGATATGTAAATTTAAAAAAATCAGTTAGAAATTATTCAAAATAAAATAGAGAAGATAGAATTGCATAATGATGATGATAAAAAATTTGATTATCAGGTTAAAGTGATCTAATGTGCCTGTGATTAGACTCCTAGAAGAGAATGAAAAGTATCAGAAGAAATAACATTTGAAAACCATACTAACTGATGAACAAAACTCATTTCTAGGAATCCTAACATAAGAAACTCCTTTACATAAGAAATTGAAGGGTCTGACATTTTACTTTACTTGCAGGGTAATGAATACTGACAGAATACAAAAGGTCCCTGGGTCAGAAGAATAGGTCGTCTATTGCTAACAGTCAGAAGAGTGCACTGAGGGTTTCTCATGTTCCCTGTGAATATTTCATGAGCTCTTCATGACCAAAACCACACAAAGTGAGGTGATGTGGGCCCGATGTGATCTGAATTTGCTGTATGTTGCACTGCAGAAGAGGAACGTTAAAGTTTATCAGCTGTTTGGGAAGCTCTGTGGGAGGTCCCTCAGGAGCCAGTAAATCTGCTGACTTAAGGATCTACTGGCCCCTAAAATTATAAACAATAATATATATATATAAATATATATATATAATTTTTTTTAACAAAACACCATCTATCCCTGGAATTATATGGGACAGAAGACCAGATATTGGGCTGCCTCACTCCTGAAAACATAGTGACTTGCCTTTTGCTAAGTCCTGTCCAACTCTCTGTGACCTCATGGACTGCAGCGTGCCAGGCTTCCATGTCCTTCACTATCGCTCAGAGGTTGCTCAAATTCATGCTCATTGAGTCAGTGATGACACTCAATCATCTCATCTCTGTCATTCCCTTCTCCTCCTGCCTTCAATCTTTCTCAGCATCAGGGTCTCTTCCAATGAGTTGGCTCTTCATATCAAGTGGCCAAAATATTGGAGCTTCAGCTTCAGCATCAGTCCTTCCAATGACTATTCAGGACTGATTTCCTTTAGGACTGACTGGTTTATCTCCTTGCTGTCCAAGAGACTCTCGAGAGTCTTCTCCAGCATCACAATACAAAAGCATAAATTATTTGGTGCTGAACCTTCTTTAGAGTCCAGCTCTCACACCTGTATGTGATACTGGAAAAAACATAGCTTTGACTATCTGGACCTTTGTAGGCAAAATGCTGTCTCTACTTTTTACTACAGTGTCTGGTTTGTCATAGTTTTTCTTCTAAGGAGCAAGGGTCTTTTAATCTCATGACTGCAATCAATGATCACAATGATTTTCAATTCCAAGAAAGCAAAATCTACCATTGTTTCCATTTTTTTACCCATCTATTTGCCATGAAGTAATGGGACCAGATGCCATGACTTTACTTTTTAGAATGTTGAGTTTTAAGCCAGTTTTTCACTCTCCTCTTTCACCCTCATCAAGAGGCTCTTTAGTTCCTCTTTGCTTTCTGCCATTAGGTTCGTATCATTTGCATGTCTGAGGTTGGTGATATTTCTCCTGGCAATCTTGATTCCAGTTTGTGATTAATTCAGCCTGATATTTTGTATTATATGCTATGCATGTATGTTAAATAAGCAGGTTGACAATATACAGCTTTGATGTACTCCTTTCCTAATTTTAAACCAGTCCATTATTCCATTTCTGGTTCTGTTGCTTCTTGACCTATACACAGGTTTCTCTGGAGGCAGGAAAGGTGGCTTGGTATTCCCATCCCCTGAAGAGTTTTCCAGTTTGTTGTGATCCACAGAGTAAGGGCTTTAGTGTAGCCAAAGAAGCAGATGTTTTTCTGCCATTCCCTTGTTTTTTCTATGATCCAATGGATCTTGGCAATTTGATCTCTGGTTCCTCTACTTTTTTTTTTTTTTTTAAATATCTTACAAGTTTATTTGTCAACCATACTTCAGGAAAACTTACATTTAAATTTTGATTTAATTTAAAAATTAAATCTTAAAAAAGCCACCACAAAGACTGAGTCTACAAAGCAGTATCCACTGTTCTTGGACAGAGGAGCCTAGTAGGCTACAGTCCATGGGGTCACAAACAGACACGAATTGAGCAACTAAACAACAACAAAGCGTTGTGCTACACACTTTGTGTATCATAATTAACAGCAACTCTGAGAAAGTTAACACTCAGTCTTACAGATGAGGAAACGGAGGCTCAGATGGTTGAAGAGATTCGCCAGATATGACTCACTGGATGTGAGCTAGAACTAGAACTCCAATCCACATCAGTCAGATTTCAAGTTCTGGCCTCTCAGACGAAGACTCAACTAAAAAATCTCCCTGGCTTAAAATAAAATATTTACCTAACAGGTTCCAGTTACAGTGCCTCTTAGTAAGAAATCCTTTTAATTCCCTTAATTATGGGGCATCTCCATTAAGTTGTTAGACATTAAGGATCCATGTTAGGCAGTTCCTAAATGAGGACTCTACTAAAATGAGTTTATTTTATTTTATTTATTTTTTATTTATTTTTATTTATTTATTATTTTTTTTTTTTTAAATTTTAAAATCTTAAATTCTTACATGCGTTCCCAAACATGAACCCCCCTCCCACCTCCCTCCCCACAACATCTCTCTGGGTCATCCCCATGCACCTGCCCCAAGCAAGCTGCACCCTACGTCAGACATGGACTGGCGATTCAATTCTTACATGACAGTATACATGTTAGAATTCCCATTCTCCCAAATCGTCCCACCCTCTCCCTCTCCCTCTGAGTCCAAAAGTCCGTTATACACATCTGTGTCTTTTTTCCTGTCTTGCATACAGGGTCGTCATTGCCATCTTCCTAAATTCCATATATATGTGTTAGTATACTGTATTGGTGTTTTTCTTTCTGGCTTACTTCACTCTGTATAATTGGCTCCAGTTTCATCCATCTCATCAGAACTGATTCAAATGAATTCTTTTTAACGGCTGAGTAATACTCCATTGTGTATATGTACCACTGCTTTCTTATCCATTCATCTGCTGATGGACATCTAGGTTGTTTCCATGTCCTGGCTATTATAAACAGTGCTGCGATGAACATTGGGGTACATGTGTCTCTTTCAATTCTGGTTTCCTCCGTGTGTATGCCCAGAAGTGGGATTGCTGGGTCATAAGGTAGTTCTATTTGCAATTTTTTTAAGGAATCTCCACACTGTTCTCCATAGTGGCTGTACTAGTTTGCATTCCCACCAACAGTGTAGGAGGGTTCCCTTTTCTCCACACCCTCTCCAGCATTTATTGCTTGCAGATTTTTGGATCGCAGCCATTCTGACTGGTGTGAAGTGGTACCTCATTGTGGTTTTGATTTGCATTTCTCTAATAATGAGTGATGTTGAGCATCTTTTCATGTGTTTGTTAGCCATCCGTATGTCTTCTTTGGAGAAATGTCTATTTAGTTCTTTGGCCCATTTTTTGATTGGGTCGTTTATTTTTCTGGAATTGAGCTGCAGAAGTTGCTTGTATATTTTTGAGATTAGTTGTTTGTCAGTTGTTTCATTTGCTATTATTTTCTCCCATTCAGAAGGCTGTCTTTTCACCTTGCTTATATTTTCCTTTGTTGTACAGAAGCTTTTAATTTTAATTAGATCCCTTTTGTTTATTTTTGCTTTTATTTCCAGAATTCTGGGAGGTGGATCATAGAGGATCCTGCTGTGATTTATGTCTGAGAGTGTTTTGCCTATGTTCTCCTCTAGGAGTTTTATAGTTTCTGATCTTACATTTAGATCTTTAATCCATTTTGAGTTTATTTTTGTGTACGGTGTTAGAAAGTGATCTAGTTTCATTCTTTTACAAGTGGTTGACCAGTTTTCCCAGCACCACTTGTTAAAGAGATTGTCTTTACTCCATTGTATATTCTTGCCTCCTTTGTCAAAGATAAGGTGTCCATATGTGTGTGGATTTATCTCTGGGCTTTCTATTTTGTTCCATTGATCTATATGTCTGTCTTTGTGCCAGTACCATACTGTCTTGATGACTGTGGCTTTGTAGTAGAGCCTGAAGTCAGGCAAGTTGATTCCTCCAGTTCCATTCTTCTTTCTCAAGATTGCTTTGGCTATTCGAGGTTTTTTGTGTTTCCATACAAATCTTGAAATTATTTGTTCTAGTTCTGTGAAAAATGTGGCTGGTAGCTTGACAGGGATTGCATTAAATCTGTAAATTGCTTTGGGTAGTATACTCATTTTCACTATATTGATTCTTCCGATCCATGAACATGGTATATTTCTCCATCTATTAGTGTCCTCTTTGATTTCTTTCATCAGTGTTTTATAGTTTTCTATATATAGGTCTTTAGTTTCTTTAGGTAGATATATTCCTAAGTATTTTATTCTTTTCGTTGCAATGGTGAATGGAATTGTTTCCTTAATTTCTTTTTCTACTTTCTCATTATTCGTGTATAGGAATGCAAGGGATTTCTGTGTGTTGATTTTATATCCTGCAACTTTACTATATTCATTGATTAGGTCTAGTAATTTTCTGGTGGAGTCTTTAGGGTTTTCCATGTAGAGGATCATGTCATCTGGCAAACAGTGAGAGTTTTACTTCTTCTTTTCCAATTTGGATTCCTTTTATTTCTTTTTCTGCTCTGATTGCTGTGGCCAAAACTTCCAGAACTATGTTGAATAGTAGCGGTGAAAGTGGACACCCTTGTCTTGTTCCTGACTTTAGGGGGAATGCTTTCAATTTTTCACCATTGAGGATAATGTTTGCTGTGGGTTTGTCATATATTGCTTTTATTATGTTGAGGTATGTTCCTTCTATTCCTGCTTTCTGGAGAGTTTTTATCATAAATGGATGTTGAATTTTGTCAAAGGCTTTCTCTGCATCTATTGAGATAATCATATGGTTGTTATTTTTCAATTTGTTAATGTGGTGAATTACATTGATTGATTTGCGGATATTGAAGAATCCTTGCATCCCTGGGATAAAGCCCACTTGGTCATGGTGTATGATCTTTTTAATGTGTTGTTGGATTCTGATTGCTAGAATTTTGTTGAGGATTTTTGCATCTATGTTCATCAGTGCTATTGGCCTGTAGTTTTCCTTTTTTGTGACATCTTTGTCAGGTTTTGGTATTAGGGTGATGGTGGCCTCATAGAATGAGTTTGGAAGTTTACCTTCCTCTGCAATTTTCTGGAAGAGTTTGAGGAGGATAGGTGTTAGCTCTTCTCGAAATTTTTGGTAGAATTCAGCTGTGAAGCCGTCTGGACCTGGGCTTTTGTTTGCTGGAAGATTTCTGATTACCATTTCAATTTCTGTGCTTGTGATGGGTCTGTTAAGATTTTCTATTTCTTCCTGGTTCAGTTTTGGAAAATTGTACTTTTCTAAGAATTTGTCCATTTCTTCCACGTTGTCCATTTTATTGGCATACAACTGCTGATAGTAGTCTCTTATGATCCTTTGTATTTCTGTGTTGTCTGTTGTGATCTCTCCATTTTCATTTCTAATTTTATTGATTTGATTTTTCTCTCTTTTGCTTCTTGATGAGTCTGGCTAATGGTTTGTCAATTTTATTTATCCTTTCAAAGAACCAGCTTTTGGCTTTGTTAATTTTTGCTATGGTCTCTTTTGTTTCTTTTGCATTTATTTCTGCCCTAATTTTTAAGATTTCTTTCCTTCTACTAACTCTGGGGTTCTCCAACTCTTCCTTTTCTAGTTGCTTTAGTTGCAGAGTTAGGTTATTCATTTGACTTTTTTCTTGTTTCTTGAGGTATGCCTGTATTGCTATGAACTTTCCTCTTAGCACTGCTTTTATAGTGTCCCACAGGTTTTGGGTTGTTGTGTTTTCATTTTCATTAGTTTCTATGCATATTTTGATTTCTTTTTTTGATTTCTTCTGTGATTTGTTGGTTATTCAGAAGTGTGTTGTTCAACCTCCATATGTTGGAATTTTTAATAGTTTTTTCTCCTGTAATTGAGATCTAATCTTAATGCATTATGGTCAGAAAAGATGCTTGGAATGATTTCGATTTTTTTGAATTTATCAAGTTTAGATTTATGGCCCAGGATGTGATCTATCCTGGGAGAAGGTTCCATGAGCACTTGAAAAAAAAGTGAAATTCATTGTTTTGGGTGTGAAATGTCCTATAGATATCAATTAGGTCTAACTGATCTAATGTAATCATTTAAAGTTTGCGGTTTCTTTGTTAATTTTCTGTTTAGTTGATCTGTCCATAGGTGTGAGTGGGGTATTAAAGTCTCCCCGCTATTATTGTGTTATTGTTGATTTCCCCTTTCATACTTGTTAGCATTTGTCTTACATATTGCGGGGGCTCCTATATTGGGGGCATATATATTTATAATTGTTATATCTTCTTCTTGGATTGTTCCTTTTGATCATTATGTAGTGGCCTTCTTTGTCTCTTTTCACAGCCTTTGTTTTAAAGTCTATTTTTATCGGATTATGAGTATTGCCACTCCTGCTTTCTTTTGGTCTCTATTTGCGTGGTCTCTATTTCCAGCCCTTCACTTTCAGTCTGTATGTGTCCCTTGTTTTGAGGTGGGTCTCTTGTAAGCAGCATATAGAGCGGTCTTGTTTTTGTAACTTAGAGAAATTTCTGTGAAAAAAATTCAACTAAAAAGACAAAGATAATAAGAAATTGTCATTCTAATAGGAAATAACATGTCCTAGGAGAAAGTAGAGAGGAGATATTTTAGGACTCTGGAATCAGCCAAGGGTCGAGGGTCTCATTAGAACTGAACTAGAAAGGAAAATAATGCTATTAGGATAATACTGATTGTATTTATTTCAACCCATATATTGTTTGAAAGTATATAAAGTAGTAAAGTATTTATGAATAAAATATGGTGTTTGAGATTTTCTTCTTAGAAATAATTCAGTAGTGGGAAGATATAATGTTTGCGGTACAGAACTGTCTTTGTGTTGGTGTTGATGAAGTGAACTCTGAAGTACATGAAGCTGTGTTCTACTGTTCTCTTCACTTTCATGTATTTACCTTTTTTCATTAAGAAATTCATGAATTCATAATGATTTTCAAAATATGGAAAACCATGTGAAGTGTATGTGTCTCTTTTGAAGAGAGAGAGCTATTTTCATAGATCTTATTTTTGACAGACTCTATTATTTAAATACTCAATCAGCTTTTGGGACTTCAAAGCAATGGTTTGTTTCTATAGGACACTATTAAAATGTCTGTCAAGGCATTAAAATGTCTATCAGGATTTTTTCTCTCCTCTTTGATACATATAGCTGAAAAATCCTTATTTCCATAATTTAATGGAATGAATTGCTCTGTCTGAAAACAGACCTGTAAGTAATATAATCCTATATGTGAGACAGCAAAAGAAACACATATGTATAGAACAGTCTTTTGGACTTGTGGGAGAAAGCAAGGGTGGGATGATTTGAGAGAATAGCATTGAAACATGTATATTATCATATGTGACACAGATCACCAGTCCAGGTTCAATGCATGAGACAGGGTGCTCAGGGATGGTGCACTGGGATGACCCAGAGGGATGGGATGGGAAGGGAGGTGGGAGTGGGGTTCAGGATGAGGAACACATGTACACCCATGGCTGATTCATGTCAAAATGATTCATTCACATGACAAAACCACTACAATATTGTAAAGTAATTAGCCTCCAATTAAAATAAATAAATAAAAGCCAAAAAAAAAAAAAGAATGCTAAAAATGACCTAGTGGCTTGACTTCATTTTTTATATTAATTGAAGCTTCAATATTTTTGACCACATGATATGAAGATCTGATTCATTGGAAAAGACCCTGATGCTGGGAAAGATTGAGGGCAGGAGGAGAAGGGAGCAACAGAGAATGAGATGGTTGAATTGCATCATTAACTCAATTAACATGAGTTTGAACAAACTCCAGGAGATAGTGAAGGACAGGAAAGCCTGGCATGCCGCAGTCCATGGAGTCTCAAGAGTTGGAGATGACCTAGCGACTGAACAACAGCATCTATTTTAAAATTTTTTAAAAAATTATTCAGTGTTTCCAGTAGTTTATTCCATGGAATGAGAGCCTCATTAAAGACTCTGGAAAAACATAAGGATAGGATCCTTTAGTTAAGTCAGTTTGGGTAACATATTTTGAAACTTATTATACAAAACATGTTTACATTCGTGAGAAGATTTTAGGGATGATTTGGTCAAACTTTATTTAATCTACAATTTCCCAAGCACATCTGACTACAGAACTATTTGTAGATATACAGTGCCACTGTGGAAGCAGCGGTGTCTCGCTTTCTTTTTAACAAGACAAACATGCTATACAAGTATTCTATGACATGCATTGCGCTAAGCCCAGGAACTACAAAGATGAAGTTTGGGGTGTGTATCCGTTCTTTTGTGGCTCTCTACCCTTATACTGGCTTCCCAGGCGAGTCAGCAGTGAAGAACTGCCAGCCAGTGCAGGAGACGAAAGAGATGTAGATTTGATCTCTGGGTTGGGAAGATCACCTGGAGGAGGAAGCTGCAACCCACTCCAGTATTTTTCCCTGGAAAATCACATGGACAGAGGAGCCTGGTGAGCATGCTACCGTCCATGGGGTTCCAAAGGATTGGACACAACTGAGCAACTGAGCATGCATACTCACACCCTTATGTTATTGTTATCTTACCTGTGGGAGAAAATATATAACAGGTATTTATAAATCATTTGAGGATATTTGTCAATAGCACATGCTTACTCCACTTACCTCCAATTTTCTTCCCAATATGAAAAAAAATTTGCAAAGAGAAAAAGACATGTGCATTAAAATAATATCTACTTTGATTCTGAAACTGATTGTCCCTTTTTATAACTACTGCCCTAGTTGCCAGAACCCCTTAAACTGATCCATGATGTCACTATTCTATATGCTAAAACAGTTATCCCATATCATTTCCTCCCAAATGCTTTGATTTTTCCAGCATCAACAAGTGTAGCCTTTTATTTTAATCCCTCTTTGACAGTGATAATGGGTGGCCATGAGTTTTAATCAGATAGAAGAATCCTCCTAATAGTTACCTAAATCGCACTGCCAGTAACCTATTATAGAATGCTTTACTGAGAAATATGGATGTCTTCTTTTGTACAAAGCATAATAGAGAATGTAAAGAAGCTTAAGTCTGGGAACCACCTCCTGAAAAGCTTGAGTGGTTTACTTATGGACTGTTAGATGAGAGTGAAAGACGTTCAGTCAATCAGATATAAGTACAAACTGAGAATGCACCAAGAGTCACTAAGAAGGAGTGACTGCGGATACTCACAGTCCACTTTCATGCAATGAGAAGGGCTATGAGAATGCAAGATAAATAAAGTCACATAGAATAGAAAGATAAACACTTAGAATAAAGTTGTATCTACAATATATTTGACTAGATCAGAACATTGTGGTGGAAAAATTTGTCAAGATAATTTGGGATTAGATTGTAGAGGGCGAGGGGCTCACGAGTGTCAAAAGCATGATGAAGATTAAGGAAGAAAGAAGAAAAGGAGACACACCACGTAATTTTCCCATTTTTCTCCTTTCACTACTATTTCCATTTACTATTGTCAGGTCATTTTGCTTAAACCTTAAAATTCCTAATGATCAGTACCTGAAAACAGGTTATACAAAGCCCTCATGATAGTTACTTCTTATTCTGAGAAGAAACATGTTTAGTGTGTTAATGATACTTTTATAGAAAAATACTGTTTTTTTTTGTACTCTTGTGGTGACTATATATTTATAAAACCTACTTTTTAACTTCATAGATTTTCCTTTTCAGTAATTATGATATGAAATTTCAGTCAGCTGTCCTCTGCTCATGAGTGAGCTGACTGGCAGTGTCATCATCTTTTGATAGGTTATTGATAAGTGGAAGCAGACAGTAGTCCTTCAGCTCAGTTTTATACCATTATTCTAGAAAAACCTCCAATTCCAAAAGATGTAACCTCCCTATTACAACAGCAATGACACCTTTTGGAATATGTTTGCATACTGATGGGTTGGTTGATGGGCTTTGAGAGGTACATAAGCACGCCCACAGCAAAATGTGAGAGCTTACAAGAGATTTCTCTTTATCCTTAGAAGTAGCATGTCCAAGAAAGGTTCAATGTCAGAAAAAACCTAGAAGCATTTACTTTATAACTATCTTGTGGCTAGAGAAGTAGAGATGACAAGACTGTCAGCTTGTCAGTTGCAGGAGTACAAAAGAAATTTCAACTAAGAGTCAAGCTGAAAATGTCATCATTTGTAAAAAGCACCCCTTAGACTTCATTTTCCAAGCTGATGTATTTTTGCACTTTTGCCAAAATACAATTACATGCACAGTTGCTCAGGCAAATACATGGGAATATTTTCATAAGAGTAATTTACAGTAAACAGCAAGTGCAATTAGAAACTAAGAAGGTTTTTCCTTCACACAGTTATGTGACTAATTGAACAGCAAATGGTATGATAAAGAATTTAGAGAAGAAAGTGTCTTGCCAGCACAATCACTGCCAATCAGTGTCTTTGTGACATCAACATGTTTGGTTCCACCTATTCATTAGCCTAAGTGGGGTCTGTGATTGTTTTTAAATCAGTGCACAAAGTACCTTCTAAACAGAAAGGGAAGTAGAAAAGCAGAAAAGATATATTTACAAAAATATGAAAAAGATTTATATTTGTAAATAGAATCTCCCATGTTCCAAGATGTTTCTCCAGACAGAGTCCATTTCTGTCAAGAATTCTAATGGCTCTCATGTAGACAATTCTCTGCCTCAGAGCAAAATTTACTCCAAGCAATCTGTGACAAACAGTTTGCTTGTTGACTAATTTCTAGTAGAAGGATACAGAAAAAAAGAAAAAAAAAATCCAGTAAGCATTGGATTTCATTTCCTCTCATTCATTTTACTAAGAAAATGGGAATGAATATTTCAGTCTACAGTCCTCAACTGGCTAAAAATTCGGATTTCAGTCAGTGATAATTTTACTTGGTATCATTCTTATCTATAACGTGGTGACAAATTGGTAACAAAATGCTCTTAAAAACTAACTGGAAAATCTGTGTATTTCATCAGATTGATTGTGGGACAATGAAAAAAGTGGTCCATGTTAATTAAAGTAAATGCAAGGAAATATGCCATATACCCATCTTTGACAATTTAATATGCATACATGGATGAATTGCTCAGTCTTATTATACCTATGTACATGTAAAATTTCACATGTTAATATAAAAGGTGGACTTTATCTCTCTTTATGACTATTTGCACCTTGATGCATAAGCATTCTAGCTTCCTACTTTCACAATCCTAGCTTTTCCAGCCTCAGTGTTAAAACTATTTTTCCACAGCTAAAGCAAACAAAAATAAAAAACTCTTCTGTAAGGGCTATCACCTCTAATTCAGAGTTATGTTTTCTCTCCATACTCCATGCTATTTCTGAATACAACATGAAATTCCTATTGTTGTAGCCACACGTTCCAGGAAACAAACTCATTCTGAAGGACAATACAGATAGTGGAGTCCAGTTTATTACACCGGGGGGCCCAAGGCAGAGTCTCCTCTTAGCCAAAGACCCCGACCAGTTTTTGTGAAAACCTTATATAGCCTAAGTGTACATGCTCAAACCCACCTCCCCAAATTCCCTGAAACTAGTCTGAACAAAGGAAAAGAAAGATACAATGAAAGTTAACCTATGATTCATATGCCTTAAGCCTAGGTAGTTAACCATGGACAATTATCAATAGGCCTGTGGTGATACCCCAATAAGCAAAATAGAATTTATGATTCCTATTCAGTTACACAGATAATTAGGGTATTCTTTTAGGCTATGGAGAGTCTAGGTACGAGCCCTGGGACTCTTCCTTCTGTGGGGGAGGGGGGAGGAAGGGCAGGGGAAGGGGTCTGGTTTTCTAGTTGATATGTTGTTTCCATAGATACTGGGCATATAGCTCAAAGTCCACAGTCCAGCCCAAGATGGAGTCCTGCTTTCAAAAAGGAGACTGTTCTGTCTGTTTCCTCCTTTACTATATCCATTTGGAAAGAAATACATGAATCACAAGAATCAAATACGGTTTAGAAAAGGCAATTAGTGATTGGTGACCTAACACCATGAGTATCTTTAATATTATCCTGACAAAACAGCAAACAAAAAGCAAACTGGTCAAATTCCATGAGTTTTCAGTAGATTGGAAATAAATGAATGGGACTGTAAAATACAGGCAATTCAGAATTCATAAAAATTAATTACATTAATTATATATATATGTAGACATGCAAAGACAAACAATAATATAAGATAAACTAGACATGTAAAATATATATTTTCAAGCAAAACTTTCTATGAAGGTTTAAAGAAGAAAGCATTAGGTCCTAGAAAAATGCTCTGGATTTTCATGGGATGTCAAAAAATATGACAAAAGAAAAACTTCCCAGAATTAATAAAAATGTATGCAAATAAAACTTCAGATTCTTGATCATAAAGTTTTCATATTATTTTTGGATAATGATGAATAAAACATATTTATCTATTGTATGGAGCAGGTTAGAAAGGTGTGTGGCAGAGAGGACAGCTAACAAGTAAACCTAAATAAATCTTTAGTTATAAATAAAATATAAATATATCAGTTTTTCTGCAATCCAAATTTTAGGACAGAAATTTATCTGAGTCTTAATTTCAATTATTAAAATGAAGTAAATACATAAATTGAGTAACAATCTTTCTCAGCTGGCCTTTGTTTCTTTATAGCTATTACCTGGGGTAGAAATTCTCAAATATGTGATAAAGAGGTTGGTTTAGTGTGCATGTATCAGATTTACCTAGTAGACTTGGTAAACTACAGGTTCCTGGGCCCCATCCCCAGCATTTCTGATTCAAAAAGTCTGGGTGCAACCTGAAATCTTATTTCTAACAAGTTCCCATTTGATTCTGATACTTCTGGTTTTTGGATCACACTTTGAAAACTGCTGGCATAGTGGAATATGTATTAACAGATATTAAAATATTTTCACTGTGCTAAGAACTGGGAACATTAGGTTCAGTTCAGTTCAGTTCAGTTGCTCAGCCGTGTCCAACTCTTTGTGGACCCCATGAATTGCAGCACGCCAGGCCTCCCTGTCCATCACCAACTCCCAGAGTTCACTCAAACTCATGTCCATTGAGTCAGTGATGCCATCCAGCCATCTCATCCTCTGTCGTCCCCTTCTCTTCCTGCCCCCAATCCCTCCCAGCATCAGGGTCTTTTCCAATGAGTCAACTCTTTGCATGAGTTGGCCAAAGTACTGGAGTTTCAGCTTCAGCATCATTTCTTCCAAGGAACACCCAGGACTAATCTCCTTTAGAGTAGACTGGTTGGATCTCCTTGTAGTCCAAGGTACTCTCAAGAGTCTTCTCCAACACCACAGTTCAAAAGCATCAATTCCTCGGCGCTCAGCTTTCCTCATAGGCCAACTCTCCCATCCATACATGACTATTGGAAAAACCAAAGCCTTGACTAGACGGACCTTTGTTGGCAAAGTAATGTCTCTGCTTTTCAATATACTATCTAGTTTGGTCATAACTTTCCTTCTAAGGAGTAAGCGTCTTTTAACTTCATGGCTGCAATCACCATCTGCAGTGATTTTGGAGCCCCAAAAAATAAAGTCTGACACTGTTTCCCCATCTATTTGCCATGCAGTGATGGGACCGGAAGCCATGATCTTCGTTTCCTGAATGTTGAGCTTTAAGCCAATGTTTTCACTCTCCTCTTTCACTTTCATCAGGAGGCTTTTTAGTTCCTCTTCATTTTCTGCCATAAGGGTTGCTGCTGCTGCTGCTAACTTGCTTCAGTTGTGTCTGATTCTGTGTGACCCCGTAGACGGCAGCCCACCAGGCTCCCCGTCCCTGGGATTCTCCAGGCAAGAACACAGGAGTGGCTTGCAATTTCCTTCTCCAATGCATGAAAGTAAAAAGTCAAAGTGAAGTTGCTCAGTTGTGTCCAACTCAGCGACCTCATGGACTGCAGCTTACCAGGCTCCTCCATCCATGGGATTTTCCAGGCAAGAGTACTAGAGTGGGGTTCCATTGCCTTCTCCAGCCATAAGGGTTAGGGACATCAAATAGGTGGTTTCCTTTCTGCAGTATTCCTGAAAACATTTAATATAAAATGTATTTTATCAATATTGCCAAAGAAATACTGCAACAGATGGAGTTAAATAGGCAAGGGGAATTTTATTCAGGATTATTCAAATAAGGGAAAGAACTGAGCTCATCACTATTGAAACAAAAGGTAGGAGTTTTTAAACACTAAAGTGTGCTTGTGAAAAATTACTAGATGACTTGAAACGGGTTGGTTACTGTGATCAGGCAATCTGTATTTGCTTATGGTACCTTATGGCTCAGATTGTAAAGAACCTGCCTGCAATGAGGAGACCAAGGTTCTATTCCTCGTCAGGAATAGAACCCCTGGAGAAGAAAATAATTCCATGGTATTATTTCTTTGAAGAAGATATAAGAAAGTTTATTCTATGAGAAGGCCTCTCTTCAAGGCTAAATAATTTTGAATAAATGTCACTTAAGCTCCTAAATCACTGCAGATGGTGATTGCAGCCATGAAATTAAAAGATGCTTACTCCTTGGAAGGAAAGTTATGACCAACAGATAGCATATTCAAAAGCAGAGACATTACTTTTCCAACAAAGGTCCATCTAGTCAAGGCTATGGTTTTTCCAGTAGTCATGTATGGATGGGAGAGTTGGACTGTGAAAAAAGCTGAGTGCCGAAGAATTGATGCTTTTGAACTGTGGTGTTGGAGAAGACTCTTGAGAGTCCCTCGGATTGCAAGGAGATCCAATCAGTCCATTCTAAAGGAGATCAGTCCTGGGTGTTCTTTGGAAGGAATGATGCTAAAGCTGAAACTCCAGTACTTTGGCCAACTCATGCAAAGAGTTGACTCATTGGAAAAGACTCTGATGCTGGGAGGGATTGGGGGCAGGAGGAGAAGGGGATGACAGAGGATGAGATGGCTGGATGGCATCACCGACTCAATGGATGTGAGTTTGAGTGAACTCTGGGTGTTAGTGATGGACAGGGAGGCCTGGCATGTTGCAATTCATGGGGTCCGCAAAGAGTTGGACATGACTGAGAGACTGAACTGAACTGAACTGAAGCTCTTTATGACGTTAATCAAACTGGGGTCTCCTGAATTGCTGAAGATTCTTTACCAACTGAGCTATCAGGGAAGCCTTATGATGTTAATAGCCAAACAAAATTGCATACTCCTCTGAAAAGGAATTGCTTAAAGGGATAAATAGAACAATAGGGTCTAAGGCCTGGAGAAAGGAAACACAGAAGGTATAATCTGGTATTTATTGACAGAATGGTAACACATCAATTAACTTTAGCATGACTATGTTACATACACACACAACAATAGGAATGCTTAGTATCTTTAGAGGTGTGTATGCATTTTTGCTGGGCTTTCCAGGTGGTGCTTGTGGTAAAGAACACGCCTGCCAATGCAGGAAACATAAGAGGTGTAGATTCAATCCCTGGGTCAGGAAGATCCCCTGGAGGAAGGCATATCAACCCACTCCAGTATTCTTGCCTGGAGAA
Organism: Capra hircus; assembly: GCF_001704415.2. Lineage (NCBI taxonomy): Eukaryota > Metazoa > Chordata > Mammalia > Artiodactyla > Bovidae > Capra > Capra hircus. The sequence continues at coordinate 23,426,448 of NC_030835.1, forward strand.
TCTCATGCATAGAGGAGCCTGGCAGGCTATAGTCCATAGGGTCACAGCAGTTGGACACGACTAAAGCAGATGCATTTCCACTACATATGTACTGACAAAAGTAAGTGCTGTATCACACTCACATGCACAAATGCAACCTGGTCTTTCTTTCACATTCTTTGTCTTTCTTCCCACTGTCTTATTTATGATACAGATAAGTAGAGGCTTTATCTTTGAAACAACTTATTTTTAAATATAGTCACTGTGTCAAAACAGTATTCTAGGCTTATGGTAAAATACTAGATAAATTTTAAACATTATATTTACCATTTATTTCTTTAAAATATATGTTTTTATTGTTTAGATTCATTGTAAGAGATGACATAAGTCAGCTGCTCCTAACTATCACCCTCCAAGTGACTATTCTCACTCACACAGGGAAGCAAAAGGCAAGGAGGAAGGGAATGATAGAGACAACTGAACACAGTTTGAAAGAAAAGCAAGAACAGATGAGAAAGTTTTCTTAAATGAGCAATGGAAAGAAATAGAGGAAAACAATGGAATGGGAAAGACTAGAGATCTCTTCAAGAAAATTAGAGTAACTAAGGGAACATTTCATGCAAAAATGGGCACAATGAAGGACAGAAATGGTAAGGATCTAAGAGAAGCAGAAGAGACTGAGAAGAGGTGGTAAGAATACACGGAAGACCTATACAGCAAAAGGTCTTAATGACCCAAATAACCACAACGGTATGGTCACTTACCTAGAGCCTGACACCCCAGAGTGTGAAGTCAAGGGAGCCTTGGGAATCATTACTAAAAACAAAGCTAGTGAAGGTGATAGAATTCCAGCTGAGCTATTTAAAATTGTAAAATATGTTGCTGTTCTGCATTCAAAATATCAGCAAAACTGTAAAACTCTGCAATGACCATAGAACTGGAAAAGGTCAGTTTTCATTCCAATCCCAAAGAAAGGTAATGCCTAAAGATGTTCAAACCACCATACAATTGCACTCATTTCACGTGATAGCAAGGTAATGCTCAAAATCTTTCAAGTTAGACTTCAACAGTATGTGAACCAAGAACTTCCAGATGTACCAGATGGGTTTAGAAAAGGCTGAGGAACCAGAGATCAAATTGCCAAGATCCATTGGATCTTAGAAAAACCAAGGGAATTCCAGAAAAAAAAAAAAAATCTACTTCTGCTTCATTGACTTCATTAAGCCTTTGACTGTGTGGATCACAAAAAACCTGTGGAAAATTCTGAATTAGATGGGAGTACCAGAGAACCTTACCTGCCTCCTAAGAAAATCTGTATGCAGGTCAAGAAGCAACAGTTAGACCTGGACAATGGAATAACTGACTGGTTCAAAACTGAGAAAGGAGTATGTCAAGGATGTATTTTGTCACCCTGTTTCTTTAACTAATATGTAGAGTACATCATGCTAAATGCTGGACTGGATGAATCACAAGGTGGAATCAAGATTTTGGGGAGAAATATCAACAACCTCAGATATGCAGATGATACCACCTAATGGCAAAAGGTGAAGAGGAACTAAAGAGTCTCTTGGTTAAAGCAAAAGAGGAGAGTGGAAAAGGTGGCTTAAAGCTCAACATTCAAAAAATGAAGATCATGGTATTCTCTCCCATCACTTCATGGCAAATAGATGAGGAAACAATGGAAACAGTGACAGACTTTATTTTCTTGAGCTCCAAAATAACTATGGACATTGACTGCAGCCATGAAATTAAGATGATTGCTCCTTGGAAGAAAAGCTACGATAAGCTATGTATTAAAAAGCAGAGACATCACTTTTCCAACAAAGGTCTATATAGTCAAAGTTATGGGTTTTCCAGTAGTCACGTTTGGATGTGAAAGTTGGACCATAAAGAAGTCTGAAAGCCAAAGAACTGATGCCTATAAACTGTGGTGCTGGAGAAGACTCTTGAAAGTCCCTTGGGCAGCAGGGAGATAAAACCAGTCAGTCCTAAAGAAAATCAACCCTGAGCATTTATTGGAAGACAGGTGCTAAAGCTAAGCTCCAATATTTTGCCCACCTGATGCAAAGAGCTGACTCACTGGAAAAGACCCTGATGCTGGGAAATACTGAGGGCAGGAACAGAAGGGGATAACAGAGAATGAGATGGTTGGATGGCATCACCAACTCAATGGATATGCATTTGAGCAAACTCTGGAAGACAGTGAGATAGGGAGGCCAGATGTGCTGCAGTCCACAGAGTAGCAAGGAGGAAGACATGACAGCGACTGAGCAACAGCAACACAGAGGCATATATGTATATATATTTTTTTTTTGGGGGGGGAGGTATTTGTAATATATGTTTAAATTACACACATAATACATTATATTTATTTTTAGTTACATCTATTACATGTGCCTTCCTAATCATTAAAATGTTTAGCACTCTTATAAATTTTCCTCTACATCAAAGCTTCTTCTACCTTTAAGGAATTCTTCCAATGTATTCATATCAAAATTCTGGGACAAACTGTATTATATATTATTATTATGAAATACATAATAAATCATAGTATTATTCATTATTGAGATATATACTGTATTAACTGCATTTCCTTCCTTACACATCTCCTGTCCTTTCACTGCAGTGATTAAAGCCTCATTAGATGCTTACCTATCATTTCTGCTAAAGAAACTAAAAATACAAAGAACTCTAAAACTCCTTTCTATATCATCAAACAGTTCATGTGATTTTTCAGGGGTTGGATTTTCTTGGAAATAGTTTTTCTGGACCATATCATCCTCCTACTTCAATCTCCCTGTTGCCTATCTGGAGTCCTCTGTAGCTATTTTAACTCATCATAGAAAGAAGTCCTTTAAAATAAAGATTTTTTTTTTCCAAAATATTTATGAAGAGAAAACCTCGAGGAGAAAGGATTCCATTTTTGACACTCAATCCCTGAGAAAAAGATTCCAGGCAGTAAAAATGAAATACTCTCATGTCATTTATCCTCTTATAGCCTCTGCCCAACATAATCATCTTCTGCTGATATAAACTGTTGTTTTCCTAAACCATAGACACACAGCAGCAGCAACAACAACAAACAATATTCTGTTTTTCAAGATTTAACAATTTTGGGGAGGAAGTTGCTCTATCATCCTACTTTTTTTCCATTTAATGTTACTTTGGAGGTTTTTTTTCTAGTTTTTGAATATAAAGAGCAATTTATTGACTTAATGTGAATTTTTTTTTTCTGTTAATACTAATGAAACCAACACCAGAAATGGATTTCTAATTTGCTGTATGACACAGAGAGCTCAAATCCATGCTCTGTGACAACTGAGAGGGGTGGGATGGGGTGAGAAGCGGGAGGGAGTTTTAAAAGGGAGGGGACATATGTATACCTATGGCTTATTCATGTTGACATGGCAGAAACCAACAAAATATTATAAAGAAATTATCCTCCAATTAAAAATAAATAAATTAAAAAAATAATTTTATTCCTAAATAACAGTCCCGGCATAAGTCCTTTTGAAGGAGGTCACCATTACCTCCATTACCCTACCATAGCTTGGCCTCAGGACAAACTACAGGGAGGTAACAGAGTCAGTCCTGCATCAACAGAAAATTGGATTAAAGACCTTGAGCACAGCCCCACCCATCAGAGCAAGACTCAGATTCCCCCACAACCAGTCCCTCCCATCAAGAAGCTTCCACAAGCCTCTTATCGTTATCCATCAGAGGGTAGAAGGGAAGCCACAATTACAGACTAACAAAACTGAGAAGGCAATGGCACCCCACTCCAGTACTCTTGCCTGGAAAATCCCATGGATGGAGGAACCTCGTGGGCTGCAGTCCATGAGATCGCTAAGAGTCAGACAAGACTGAATGACTTCACTTCCACTTTTCACTTTCATGCATTGGAGAAGGAAATGGCAGCCCACTCCAGTGTTCTTGCCTGGAGAATCCCAGGGACGGTGGAGCCTGGTGGGCTGCCGTCTATGGGGTTGCACAGAGTCGGACACGACTGAAGCAACTTAGCAGCAACCAAACTGATCACTTGGATCACAGCCTTGTCTAATGCAATGAAACTATGAGCCATGTCATGTAGGGCCACGCAAGACAGACGAGTCATGTGGAGAGTTCTGGCAAAACATGATCCACTGGAGAAGGGAATGGCAAACCACTTCAATATTCTAGTCTTGAGAACCCTATGAGCGGTATGAAAAGGCAAAAAGATACGACACCGAAGATGAACTCCCCAGATTGATAGGTGTCCTATATGCTATAGGAGAAGAATGGAGAAATAGCTCCAGAAAAAATGAGGAGGCTGAGTCAAAGCAAAAACTACCCAATTGTGGATGTGACTGGTGATGGAAGTAAAGCCTGATGCTGTAAAGAGCAATATTTCATAAGAACCTGGAATGTTAGGTCTATGAAACAAGGTAAATTGGAAGTGATCAAACAGGAGATGGCAAGAATGAACATCAACATTTTAGGAATATGTGAACTAAAATGAAATGGAATGGGTGAATTTAACTCAGATGACTATTATATCTACTAAAATGGACAAGAATCCTTAGAAAAAATGGAGTAGCCCTCTTAGTTTACAAAAGAGTCTGAAATGCAGAACTGGGGTGCAATCTCAAAAATAACAGAATGATCTCTGTTTCCAAGGCAAACCATTCAATATCACAGCAATCCAAGCCTATACCCCAACCACTAATGCTAAAGAAGCTAAAGTTGAATGGCTCTCTGAAGACCTACAAGACCATCTGGAACTAATACTCCAAAAGATGTCCTTTCATGGTAGAGGACTGGGATGCAAAAGTAGGAAGTCAAGAGACACATGGAGTAACAGACAATTTTGGCCTTGGAGTACAAAATGAAGTAGGGCCAAGGTTAACAGAGTTTTACCAAGAGAACACACTGGTCATAGCAAATGCCCTCTTCCACCAACATAAGAGATGACTCTATACATGGACATCATCAAATGGTCAATATGCAATAAGATTGATTATATTCTTTGCAGCTGAAGATGGAGAAGCTCTATACTGTGAGCAAATTCAAGACTGGGAGCTGACTGTGGCTCAGAGAACGAACTCCTTATTGCAAAATTCAGACTGAAATTGAAGAAAGTAGGGGAAACCACTAGAACACATTCAGGTATGACCTAAATCAAATCCCTTATGCTTATACAGTGGAAGTGACAAATAGCTTCAAGGGATTAGATCTCATAGATAGGGTGCCTAGGAACTTTGGACAGAGGTTATTAACATTGTACTGAATGTGGTGGTCAAAACCATCTCTAAAAGAATAAATGCAAGGAAGGAAATGGTTGTCTGAGGAGGCCTTACAAATAACTGAGAAAAGAAGAGAAGTGAAAGGCAGAGGAGAAAAGGAAAGATATACCCATCTGAATGCAGAGTTACAAAGAACACCAAGGAGAGATATGAAAGCCTTCCACAGTGATCAATGCAAAGAAATAGAGAAAAATAATAGAATGGGAAAGAGTAGAGACTCTTCAAGGAAATTAGAGATACCGAGGGAACACTTCATGCAAAGATGGGCACAATAAAGGACAGAAATGGTATAGACCTAACAGAAGCAGAAGATATTAAGAAAAGATGGCAAGAATACACAGAAGAACTACATAAAAAAAGGTCTTAATGACTTAGATAATCACAATGGTGTGATCACTCACCTAGAGCCAGACATCCTGGAGTGTGAAGTCCAGTGGGCCTTAGGAAGCATCACTATGAACAAAGTTAATGGATATGATGGGATTCCAGTGGAGCTATTTCAAATCCTAAAAGATGATGCTGAGAAAGTGCTATGCTCAATATGTCAGCAAGTTTGGAAAACTCAGCAGTGGCAACAGGACTGGAAAAGGTCAGTTTTCATTCTAACCCCAAAGAAAGGCAATGCCAAAGAATGCTCAAACTACCACACAGTCGCACTTATCTCACACGATAGCAAAGTAATGCTCAGAATTCTCCAAGCTAGGCTTCAGAAATATGTGAGCTGAGAACTTCCAGATATTCAAGCTAGTTTTAGAAAAGGTAGAGGAACCAGAGATCAAATTGTCAATAGCCATTGGATCATAGAAAAAGCGAGAGAATTGCAGAAAAACATCTACTTCTGTTTCATTGACTATGCCAATGCCTTTGACTGTGTGGATCCAATAAACTGGAAAATCCTTAGGGGGAATATCAGACCACCTTACCTCTTGCTGAGAATTCTATATGCAGGTCAAGAAACAACAGTTAGAACTGGACATGGAACAATGGACTGGTACCAATGTCAAGGCTGTATATTGTCACCGTGCTTATTTAACTTATATGCAGAGTACATCATGTGAAATGCCAGGCTGCATGAAACATAAGCTGGAATCAAGATTTCAGGGAGAAACATCAATAACCTCAGATATGCAGATGATACTACACTTATGGCAGATAGTGAAAAGTAAATAAAGAACTTCTTGATTAAATGAAAGAGGGGAGTGAAAAAGCTGGCTTAAAACTCGGATTCAAAATCTAAGATCATGGCATCTGATCCCATCACTTCATAGCAAATAGATGGCAAAACAATGGAAACAATGACAGACTTTATTTTCTTGGGCTCCAAAATCACTGTAGATGGTGATTGAAGCCATGATATTAAAAGAACCTTACTCATTGGAAGAAAGGCTGTGATAAACATAGACAGCATATTAAAAAGCAGAGACTTCATTCTACCATCAAAGTCCATATAGTCAAAACTATGGTTTTTCCAATAGTCATGTATGGCTGTGAAATCTGAACCACAGGAAAGTTGAACATCAAAGAACTGATGCTTTGAACTGTGGTGTTGGAGAAGACTCTTGAGAGTCCTTTCTACAGCAAGGAGATCCAACCAGTCCATCCTAAAGGAAATCAGTCCTGAATATTCTTTGGAACAACTGATGCTGAAGTGTCAATACTTTGACTTCCTGATGCAAAGAACTAACTCATTGGAAAAGACCCTGATGCTGGGAAAGCTTGAGGCCAATGGAGAAGGGGATGACAGAGGATGAGATGGTTGGATGGGATCACTGACTTAATGGACATGAGTTTGAGCGAGCTCTGGGAGTTGGTGAAGGACAGAGAAGCCTGGTGTGCTGCAGTCCATAGGATCACAGAGTTGAACAAGACACAGAGACTGAACTCAACTGATATGTCAACTATGTGGTAGATATTCCCAGATACATTTTCTTCCTCGAGGGCCCTCAATTATCTTGCAAGTCACAATTATCTGGAATAAACTCACTCGTACATATACAGAATATCTATTTTATACTTTGGAAAGCTTCTATGCATGGGTCCTCATCAAATAATTTATGCAGCTTCCAATAATCTCTTCCTTTGCCCTTTCTTAACATCATTTTTTTTCCCCCAGTACTAGGAGATTTAATATGAATTTAAGCTTCATATAGTAGCACAGATTAAAGTTGCCTTTATTATTACATTTATTCTTCAGAGTATATTTTAGTTAGAATTGCTCTGTTCCTTAATCTGAATCTTATTTTATGCTTCTCACTGCAGATTTATTTCCATGTACTGCTATTTCTTCAAGCCTAATGTACTCTTTTTTCTTATCATTTATTTCCCCTTTATATACTGAATGCAACACATTTTCAAAAACAAAAGAAATGGTAAAAAATTATACTTACTATTATTCAACTTTTGCTATATATCTTGCTAAATCTTTCCACCTACTAAGGGAAAAATAATTTGTGCTCTTTAGGATACACTGTTTTTAACATAAAGATTAGACCAAATTGAACTCAATTATACTATTCTATTATTTTCAGTTAATTATTGTAGATAGTAGAATATTATTTTTTTGTATTGAACATGCTGTGTTTTCAAGGCCCTTGATACATCTGTATATAGCACCAAAGTCATGATTTATTGAGAAGGTCAATTGTCTCTTTTGGAAAAAAGACAGAGCTCAGGTTACATCTAAGACCTGAGAAATTTGCTCCTGTGATCTTTAACTTTTTGCTGACTAGATATCTCTTTGATCTGAAACACACCATAAAGGCCTGCTATACTCTTGGGTTATCCAAAGTCTTTTATACAAAGAAATAGAAAGTGAAATGAAGGACTGGGGAGAGGAGGGTGAGACTGTACTTGTGTATACTCAGTTCTTACCCTAAATTTTCTTATGAGAAAATGGATCAAATAATTCGTCTATCAGACAAGTGCGTACACTTGGGATTTAATACTCCACCTTTCACATTCTAAACTTGAAAGATAGTCTTTTAGAGTCTCTCCTGAGGCACTTCTAGTCAACCTCCATAGATTTCTATCTACAGTACAGAAAATAAAATTAGTCCTTATGACTAGCAAGATATCCCTAACCTGTTTCTTATTGGTATTTTATTAAGATAAATATATTAAGTCTCAGAGGTTGGGTCCTCCTGAGGCACTTTGAAAATGATGCAATAGTTTATTGTTATGGATTTAATTATGTCCCCCTCAAATTCATATGTTGAATTCTACCCCACAGTACCTGAGAACTGACCTTATTTGAAAGTAGAATCCTTGCAAATGTAAGTGTTTAAGCCGAAATCATATTGGAGTAGGGTTGGCCCCTAATCAAACATGACAGATATCCTTATAAAAGGAAAAAAATTTTGAAACAGATATACACGGTGGATGAATGACAGTTGAACATAAAGACAGAGATTGAGGGGAGGCATCAACAAGCCAAATAGTGTCAATAATATACCAGAAGCTGGAGGAGAAGTTGGAACAGATTCTCCTCTTAGTCCTCCCAAGGAGGAAATCTGGCAACACCTTGACCTCAGACTTTTACATTCCAGAACTGTGAAATGATGCATTTATGTTGTTATGCTAGTATATTACAGCAACCTTAGAAAAATAGCACATGTATCTGTTTACTCAGTGTTGTTAATGGAACTTTTCATTTGGGGAATCTTGATCCCAAGTCCATTCTGCTGACTCATGCCACCCAGAATTGCTAAAGATATCCACTACGTGCAATTTTGAACACCTATACAACCATGTCTATCTAAATGGATATATTCTGTGCCTCATTTCCCCCAACTCTTTTCTTGGTATTCAAAATTATTTCCTGATTTAAAGTCTTCACCCATTTTGTTCTCTCTGTTAGAAATACTCCTCCACTCTCTCTACACGTGCTTAACTCCTACAAAACGTTCAGTTTTTAGTTAACTACCATTATTATTGACTTCTCTGCTGTCTCAGATGGTAAAGAATCTGCCTACAGTATAGGAGACATGAGTTAGATCCCTGGGTTGGGAAGATCCCCTGGAGAAGGGAATGGATAGCCACTCCAGTATTTTTGTCTGGAGAATTCCATGGACAGAGGAGCCTGGCAGACTACAGTCCATGGGGTTGCAAACAGTTGGACATGACTGAACATTTAATACACACATCATGATATAAACATTAGTTCTTCCTGCTAATTAACTGCTGGATATCTGTATTGTTCTGTTCAGTTCAGTTCAGTTGCTCAGTCGTGTCTGACTCTTTGTGACCCCATGAACAGCAATATGCTGGGCCTCCCTGTCCATCACCAATTCCCGGAGTTCACCCAGACTCACGTGCATCGAGTCAGTGATGCCATCCAGCCATCTCATCCTCTGCCGTCCCCTTCTCCTCCTGCTCCCAATTCCTCCCAGCATCAGAGTCTTTTCCAATGAGTCAACTCTTCGCATGAGGTGGCCAAAGTACTGGAGTTTCAGCTTTAGCATCATTCCTTCCAAAGAAATCTCAGGGCTGATCTTCAGAATGGACTGGTTGGATCTTCTTGTAGTCCAAGGGACTCCCAAGAGTCTTCTCCAACACCACAGTTCAAAAGCATCAATTCTTCGGCGCTCAGCCTTCTTCACAGTCCAACTCTCACATCCATACATGACCACTGGAAAAACCAAAGCCTTGACTAGATGGACCTTAGTCGGCAAAGTAATGTATTTGTTTTTGAACATGCTATCTAGGTTGGTCATAACTTTTCTTCCAAGGAGTAAGTGTCTTTTAATTTCATGGCTGCAGTCACCATCTGCAGTGATTTTTGAGCCCCCAAAAATAAAGTCTGACACTGTTTCCACTGTTTCCCCATCTATTTCCCATGAAGTGATGGGACCGGAGGCCATGATCTTTGTTTTCTGAATGTTGAGCTTTAAGCTTTAAGCCAACTTTTTCACTCTCCACTTTCACTTTCATCAAGAGGCTTTTTAGTTCCTCTTCACTTTCTGCCATAAGGGTGGTGTCATCCGCATATCTAAGGTTATTGATATTTCTCCCAGCAATCTTGATTCCATCTTGTGTTTCCTCCAGTCCAACGTTTCTCATGATATAAGATATACTCTGCATATAAGTTAAATAAGCAGGGTGACAATAATCAGCCTTGATGCACTCCTTTTCCTATTTGGAACCAGTCTGTTGTTCCATGTCCAGTTCTAACTGTGCTTCCTGACCTGCATACAGATTTCTCAAGAGGGCAGGTCAGGTGGTCTGGTATTCCCATCTCTCTCAGAATTTTCCACAGTATATTGTGATCCACACAGTCAAAGGCTTTGGCATAGTCAATAAAGCAGAAATCGATGTTTTTCTGGAACTCTCTTGCTTTTTCGATGATCCAGCAGATGTTCGCAATTTGATCTCTGGTTCTTCTGCCTTTTCTAAAACCAGCTTGAACATCACGAATTTCACGGTTCACATATTGTTGAAGCCTGACTTGGAGAATTTTGAGCATTACTTTACTAGCGTGTGAGATGAGTGCAATTGTTCGGTAGTTTGAGCATTCTTTGGCATTGCCTTTCTTTGGGATTGGAATGAAAACTGACCTTTTCCAGTCCTGTGGCCACTGCTGAGTTTTCCAAATTTGCTGGCATATTAAGTGCAGCACTTTCACAGCATCATCTTTCAGGATTTGAAATAGCTCCACTGGAATTCCATCACGTCCATTAGCTTTGTTCTTAGTGATGCTTTCTAAGGCCCACTTGACTTCACATTCCAGGATGTCTGGCTCTAGATGAGTGATCACACCATCGTGATCATCTGGGTCATGAAGATCTTTTTTGTACAGTTCTTCTGTGTGTTCTTGCCACCTCTCCACCCATGAGTAACAACCACCAAAAAAAGAGAAAAAAGACAAGGCAAGCTAATAAATGTATATGCAACCAATGTAGTGCTTTGAGAGAGACTTAAAACTCCAATTGCATATATTAGGAAAGAAGAATAATCTCAAAGCTTTGTCTTTAGCAAGAGAATAAAGGAGAAAAACCTATGAGTGAGGAGTCTGGCTCTACCTCTAAATTCTATGTGAGTTCATTGGGCTGAATCATAGGCTATTACTAGGCATTGCTTGACCAGCTTCATGAGCTACAGCTTTTCTCCCCTCACTGGACTTGGTGCAACAACATTACATTGCAATTTTCTGAAAAAAGTTGCAGTCAAGGACTCAGCTTTCCCCCAGCACCACTCACCAGCATGCTCATAGACATATTGGCCTTCCTAGCCCTGACTACTTATTTTGAGGTATCCTTCTCAGGGCCTATCAGGGACCCTGAGCTTCCTTTAACCTCTCTTATTCTCTGTAAGGGAATAAAGTCTTGATTAGTGCTTTCAGTTTCGCCAGTTGGCCACCTTAATAATTATTTGTTTGATAATTATTGCAGTAAAAAAGCACTTGAAAAATTCATTCACAATAAAAACATTCAGCAGACTTGGCTTGAAAGGGATTTTTTTTTTCACTCTGAAAATGGACATCAATAAAAACATGACAACTAATACAATATTTAATGAAATCTTCCATGGTAACATTTGTAAAGTGAAAGGAAGCCAATTCTTCCCATTTCTATTCAATGTCTTATTAGTCCTAGTCAGTGAATATAAACAAGAAATTACAGCCATACAGACTGGACACGAAGAAGTGAAATTGTCTTTTCTAGTGGGTGACATCATTTCATATGATAAAAATATGACAAAATTTGCAAAAAAATATTAGAAAATGTGAGGTTAATAAGTTTCCCAGATGCAAAGTCAATATACAAAATGCATTTGGTTTCCTATTGCCTAGCAATAAACAATTGAAAACTGAAGCCAAATATTTCAAGACCTATTCAATGAAAAATCTAAAAAAAAATTTCAGAGAAAGCAAAGACTATATAACAAATAAGGAAATAACACATGTTTGTGGACTAGAAGACTCAATTATTTTTTTAAGATTCTCCCTATTTGAATCTATGAATTATTGTAATCTTGCTCAAAATCCCAGCATGTTTATCTGGTTGGAATTGACAAGACAATTCTAAAATTTATGTGAAAATGCAAAGGACCAATAAAGAATTTAAAAAGAAAATAACAACATTGGAGAACACAATATCATCAAATTTTAAGACCATACAAAGTACACACATAATATGAAAAATTGATTATTTGACTTTATAAAAATTAAAATTTTCTATTTTTTAAACATAGTAATAAAAATAAAAAGTAAATAATAGACTTCAAAGAAATATCTATGACATACGAATACATATATTCAGATGTAATTCCAATGAATGAATTAAACTAATATTTACTTGATAAAAGAACTTGTATGCTGAATGCATAAAGAACACCGTTACTGTTTAGTCACTCAACTGTGTCCAATTTTGCAACCCCAGGGACTGTAGCCTGCCAAACTCCTCTCTCCATGGAATTTTCCTGGCAAGAATACTGGAGTGCGTTGCCATTTCCTTCTCCAATAAAGAACACTAACAGTTCAATAATAAGACTAAAAAAATGGACAAACTGTTTAAACCAAACACTTCACAAAAGACGATTGTGTAGACAAAAACATGAAGGAAATTCAAATTAAATCACAAGCAGATAATGCTACATAGATGGGCTAAAGTTATAAGAACTGGTAATACCATCTTTTGGACAGGATATAAGCAACTTTAATTCTTATACACTGCTGGTAGTAATGCAAAATGATATGATCAGTTTGGAAAACAGTTTGAAGTTTCTTATTAATTTAAACCTATTCTCAAAATATATCCCTGCAACTTCACTCCTAGTTATGTTTCTGAGAAATTAAGTTATACATCTATACAAAGACTTCATGATTCTTCCTAGCAGATCTAGTTATAGTTCCAAACTGTAAATAGCTCAAACCCACAAACACTTATATGAATAAACAAATTGTGGTATATACAAAGAACAGATTACTTCTTGAAATAACATGAACAAAACTACTGAAGAACACAAAAGGATTGTAAATATTACAAACAATTATGAGAGAAAGAAATCAGAGTCCAAAAAAGTAAGCACTGTATAATTCCACTCACATGAAACTCTCGAACATATGTCTTGAAAGTATAGACAGATAGACCACTGACCAGTGGTTGCCTGGAGCCACTGTTGGGAGGAGGTGATTGCCTGGGATAGAGCACAGGCTAACATTTTGGGTAGATGGAAATACTGAGTCTTGATTAAACTGGTGATTACCTAAGAATATAAATATGTCAAAACTAGTATTTTTAAGATTGTACTTTACTGTAAATAAATTATATTTCACTAAACTTGATTTTGTGAACTACAGAAAAAAAGAAAAAAAACCTTTGGAAATCAAAAACCTCATGATTTCAGAAAGTTCCTAAAGTTCTTTATGCTAAACTATTAGTATATAAAACTGAATACTTCTGAAGAAAGACAGCTTCATGCTTCCAGATTCTAAAATGGGCTTAATTATAAAACCACCACTGAGTTTCTAGTGAAATAAAATACACATACTTAAACATTTACTTTCATGTTGAAGTGAAGTGAAGTCGCTCAGTCATGTCCGACTCTTTGTGACCCCATGGACTGTAGCCTACCAGGCTCCTCCCTCCATGGGATTCTCCAGGCAAGAGTACTGGAGTGGGTTGCCATTAATGAAAAAATAAAATACAGCCAGAGACAAAGCATTTGATTAAGCATGGAAATATTTAACTCTCATTGTTAACTCTCATTGACTTTCTATAGTTCCAAGCTTAAAGTCATTAAGAGAATAGAAAAAAATTGATAAATAACATAAGCAAACAAATGAATAATGTAAGACACAAAAAGCTTAGAGGACCCAGTCTGGTTGGGCACATAAGTCATATCCACAGGATCAGTCCCACAGAGCAGCTGAACCCCACTTTCATCTAACCTAAAATAATAAGGTCCAGAGCTGACTCAACCTCTCAAAATCATTTCAACTTTTTCTACCCTGAAACATTTCTCATACAGTTTTTGTGAAAATGCTTTTTCCTTATTTTCTTCTAAATGATGGGCTTCTGTGATAGCTCAGTTGGTAAAGAATCTGCTTGCAATGCAGGAGACCCCAGTTTGATTCCTGGGTCTGGAAGATCCCCTGGAGAAGGGATAGGCTACCCACTCCAGTATTCTTGGGCTTTCCCTGTGGCTCTGCTGGTAAGGAATACGCCTGCAATGTGGGAGACCTGGGTCCAATCCATGGGTAGGGGAGATCCCCTGGAGAAGGGAAAGGCAACCCACTCCAGTATCCTGGCTTGGAGAATTCCATGGACTGTATAGTCCATGGGGTCACAAAGAGTTGGACACGACTGAGTGACTTTCACATATATAAATGATATGTCCAAGCATCTTTAGCATTTGAACTTCTTTTGAGTAGTTTTCTCACAAACTATCTAATGCCATTTTCACTTTTTGTAAATTCAAAGAGAATAGAGTTCCCATTATTATCACCTTTCTTTCTAATTTAAGACGTGTTTATGTTGTTTCTGAGTGTATTTAAATTCTCATAGTCAGAAAGGACAAATCAAAATCACGGTCCCACCAAATGTACATAAGAAAGTCACATGCAGTCCCAAGAGATGGGATCATTTTAGAAGTGAAGACAATCCTAACTGGCTTTTTTCTGCATGTGTGTATGCTAAGTCACTTCAGTCTGTCTGACTCTGTGCAACTCTATAGACTGTAGCCTGCCAGGCTCCTCTGTTCTTGGGATTCTCCAGGTCAGAATACTGGAGTGAGTTGCCATGCCCTCCTACAGGATATCTTCCCGACCCAGGGACTGAACCCCCATCTCCTGCGTCTTCCATGTCTCCTGCATTGGCAGGCAGGTTCTTTATCGCTAGCGCCACCTGGGAAGCTCTGGCTCTTGTCTACCTAATATGAAAGTCATCCTCACCTATCCCACCCAGATATTTAGTACAATACAAATTTGTAGAGCACTATATGAAACTGGTCAGCCAATTTATCACTTTACAAGTCATCATATCAGACTTGTTTGTTGTTCAGTCATTAAACCATGCCTAACTCTTTGTGACACCAAGAACTGCAGCATGCCAGGCTTCCCTGTCCTTCATTATCTCACAGAGTTTGCTCAGACTCATGTCCATTCAATCAGTGATGCCATTCCAGCCATCTCATCTTCTGTCACTCCCTTCTGCTTCTGACCTCAATCTTTCCCAGTGTCAGAGTCTTTTCCAATGAGCCGGATCATTGAATCAGATAGCCAAAGCATTTGGAGCTTCAGCTTTAACATCATTTCTTCTAGTGAATGTTCAGGGTTGATTGCCTTTAGGATTGATTGGTTTGATATCCCTGAAGTCCAAGTGACTCTAAAGAATCTTCTCCAGCACCACAATTCAAAAGCATCAATTCTTTGGTGCACAGCCTTCTTTATGGTCCAACTCTCACATCTGTACATGACTACTGGAAAAACCATAGCTTTAACTATCCAGGCCTTTGTTGGCAAAGTGATGTCTCTGCTTTTTAATGCACCATCTAGGATTGCCATAACATTAATTTCAGGGCTGCAAAACTACACAGTGACTTTGGAGCCCAAGAAAATAAAATCTGTCACTGTTCCCACTGTTTTCCATCTGTTTGCCATGAAGTGATGGGACCAGATGCCATGATTTTCTATTTTGAATGCTGAGTTTTAAGCCAGCTTTTCACTCTCCTCTTTCACCCTCATCAAGAGGCTCTTTAGCTCCTCTTCACTTTCTTTCATTATAGTGGCATCATCTGCATATCTGAGTTTGTTGATATCTCTGCCAGCAATTTTGATTCCAGCTTGTGATTCATTCAGTTCGGTATTTCACATGATGTACTCTACATGGCTTGGATGCACTCTTTCTATCCTTCCCTTGTTCAGTTCAGATAGAAAACATCCCCAATTCTGCCTCCTAGAGGCAGCTTGACATGTTTTAATTCAAGACAAAGCTTGGCGTGTTTTAATCAAATACATCTTGATTTATGATGGTTGTTAAACGTAAGCTACTACTTAAACTTAATTTTGTTTCTACTCATAATAAAACTTCTAACGTAACACTGCATTTTGGAAAAATGACCTTAGTTCATCTTTGATTCTACAGTCTTTGAACTCATTTCCAGGGAAAGTTTAATGCTCAATAAGTTTGCATTTTAAAGTATAGTGCAGAAATTGATTTGGTTTCTAGTCTTCAGCAGTTGTTAAAGTGCTTCACTTGTTTAATTCAGTTTAGTATTAAGTAGACTAAAGAAAGAGGGTCTTAATCTTAATTTTGAAAATAAGCTATTTATCAATAGAAATATTTGTTTGAATAAGCATAATAATTATCTCCACAAAAACTGAAAATATTTCTATCAATGTGGCTTATATCTGTTGTTGTTAATCCTGACCACCTGACTGAGGTAGCATTTATCAAATTTTCCATTATATAGCTACTCCCCTTCCCTCACTTTCCAAACTGTACTCTTTGGAAGAAAATCACTTTATGTAGCTACCATTTAAGATGTGGAGATTTATGTTCCATCTCCTTGAGGGAGTAGTGTATATGATCATAGGATTTTTTCTCTTAAAACTATGGAAGTGGTCAGATATGAAGTATAATTCTTTTAATATATTTTTAGAGTTCATTTTTCAATATATTATTAAAAATCATTTTTTTGTCTATCCACTAGAGATATTTGTCTGTGGTTTTCCTTTCTTGTAATGGTTTAATCTAGTTTAATGGTATTTAAGTAGGGCAATATTGGCCTCATAGAAGTTAGGAAGTTTTTGTTCCTGCCTCTTCAGTTCAGTTCAGTTCAGTCACTCAGTCGTGTCTGACCCTTTGCAACCCCATGAATCACAGCACACCAGGTATCCCTGTCCATCACCATCTCCAGGAGTTCACTCAAACTTCTGTCCATCGAGTCGGTGATGCCATCAAGCCATCTCATCCTCTGTCATCCCCTTCTCCTCCTGCCCCCAATCTCTCCCAGCATCAGGGTCTTTTCCAATGAGTCAACTCTTCACATGAGGTGGCCAAAGTACTGGAGTTTCAGCTTTAACATCATGTTCCTTCCAAAGAACACCCAGGGCTGATCTCCTTTAGAATGGACTTCCTGCCTCTATTTTGTTCCAAATCTTAATGGAATGCCACCTCCTTGAAATATACACACATTTTGCATTGGTCTTGCAGAATAAACTGATTTCATTCAGGTATCATAGAAAAAGTGATTATTCATAAATAGTGGGATTAATATGTATCCTTTTCGTGACTGGTTTTTAATCATTGCCTTTGTTGTTTGTTTTCTTTTTCCTTCTTTCTCTGCTTTTATCTGAGCATTTTTATCAAGCATTTTATTCCTTTCACTTCTTCTCTTAGTATTAGTAATTATACTTTAAAAAATGCTTTAATGATTGCCCTAGGATTTCCAATGCACATTGTAACTAATATAAGTCCACCTTGCAATAACACTGTACCACTTTACATGAAGTTTTGGTGCTTCTTTTCTCTCCCTGTGACATCACTAGCATTCCTTTTACTTATCACATGCTGTAATCACTGAACAAAATATCACTACTTTAAAATTTAGACAGTTATTTTTTAGACTAACTATGAATAAGAAAAATAATGAGTTTATCTTCATTTATTCTTTATTGCTCTCCCTTTATTTAGATTTGAGTTTCATTTTTCTTTTCTTCCCTTGTAGCTTCCCTTGTAGCTCAGTTGGTAAAGAATCTGCCTGCAGTGCAGGAGACCTGGGTTTGATCCCTGGATCAGGAAGATACCCTGGGGAAGGAAAAGGCAACCCATTCCAGCAGTCTTTCCTGGAAAAGCCCATGAACAGAGGAGCCTAGTGGTCTGCAGAGGGCTCCAGGGGGCCACAAAGAATCGGGCACGACTGAGCGACCAACCATTATATATATATATTCAAACATGTTATTTTAATATTCATTGCAGGAAAGATCTGCTGAATAATTTCCTTAATTTTGGTCTGAGAAAATATCTGCTTTTTATTTTTGAAAAATAATTTTATTGGATGTAGAATTCTTCTCTGGTACAGCTTTTTCTTTTAGCACCTTTCACACAACTCTTCTAGCTATTATGGTTTCTGATGAAAAATCCACTTTAATTCTTACCCTTATTCTTGACTTCTTGCTTCTTTCAAAATTTTTTTCCTTTGTCTTTAATTTTCTACAATGTAAATAAGATAAATGTATGCTTATATTTTAGCATTTATCTTGTTTAGTGTTTTCTGAGCTTTCTAGATCTGTGGTTTGGTGTCTGCCATTAATTTTGCATAGTCATTGGCTAATATTACTATAAATATTTCGTTTGTTCTCTCTTTTCTTTCTAGCATTCCAGTTATGCATTTTAAAATCAGTCTCTCTCTCTCTCTCTTTTTTTTTTTTGCATATAATTCTGGAAAATTTCTATTGATTTATCTCATTTACTGATTCTTTCTTCAACCATACTCAGTCAACTAATAAGCCTTTCAAGGGTTGCTTTCATTTCTAGTAGGCAGTTCTTATTTCTAGCATTTTCTCTTGATTCTTTCTTAGAATGTTCATCTATCTAATAGTGCCTGCTCCTGGATATAGCCTGTTTTTCCTATTAGAGCCCTTACCATATTAATTATAAGTGTTTTAAAATTCCTGTCTGTAAAATTACCTGTCATACCCAGGTCTGGTTCTAATGTTGTTTTGTCTCTTTCCAATATGCTTTTAAAAAATCTGGCTAAGAGTTGTACCATGCTTAGTGTTTGCAGTAGCTATACCTCCTGCATGCATGCTAAGTCACTTCAGTCATGCCTGACTGTGAACTTACAGACTATAGCTCACCAGTTTCCTCTGTTCATGGGTTTTCCAGGCAAGAATACTGGAGTGGGTTTCCATGCCTTCCTCCAGGGGATCATCCTAATCCAAGGATCGAACCTGCCACTCTTACGTCTCCTGCATTGGCAGGTAGGGTCTTTACTATTGAGGCCACCTGGGAAGCTCAGCTGTACCTCCTAGAGATTTCAAAATCCTCTATTGTTTTTGCTTTTGTCTCCTGTCTTGACTTTGGTCTTATATACTCTTCCTCAGAGATAATAGCTGTAATCCTGTATTACACTGGAACACTCCCAGTATGGTGGTAAAGTGGTAAGATGAGGGAGTAGGAAGCATTCTAGGTTAATCTGGGTTTTATTGTGTTCATATCTGTGACCCTTACAAATATTTATTCTTATAGAGTATCCCACTTTAGTCTTGAACTTAGGTAAAATGGGAAGGATAGAAGACGGTGCAGTGAGAGGAACACCTGTCTGGACTCTGGAACACAATTCTGGTAAAGTGTTTATTCCAGAGAGTAGGCCTTTGTTATATAGAATGTGATCATATTGTCGTATTTCCAAATGGCTTTTCTTCCTTTCTAGTTGATTGAATGAAAAGGTGCCCTTTCTTACTTTTTCAGCCATAAGAACCTAGTAGAGTTCCTAGAGGTAAATCTCATGAACATTTTGCTGCCTGCATTCCACCAACACTGTGGCTTCTAGGAGTTTCTTCCTCTCATGATAGTCTGTACTCAATCCAAAGCAATTAGACAAACTTACCATTCAGTGCTTCTACCATCTTATGGCTCCAGTGATTTTAATCTATGTACTTAGATGTGATTTTCCTGGATTCACCTGTCTGCAGATTTCATGAAAATAACATGTGCTGCAACCTCAGTTCTCTGATGAGACCAAGAGGTATTTTTAAATTACTGTTGTAATGATGGGAGTGACTGTTTCTTTGGAGCTAAAAATGCCTCATAATTTTCTTAATGGTTAAACTATTTTATCTGAGTAGTTTAATTGTTTTACTTATTAAGCATTTAGTTTTTGTTTCTTAATGGTGAGAAATAATTGAGAGATTAATAGCATTTTTTTGTAACTTAATTTAAATTAAATCCTTATAATTTAAATTATTTAGTTCAAGTTTATGCATATTGTTACTTTGATACCTAAAGTCATATTGCTCTTCAAAAAGCTTGTTATACCTTAGGGTTCAAGGAGAGTGAAAAAAGTACCCTCTTATTTTTGGGTTTTTTGAACAATTCACAATATCATTTAAAAACTTCATGTTTTTCCAAGTGAAATATAATGCTTATAATTGCATTTATTTTATTACAAACATGTTTGGGAATGTGTACATATATTTCTATTTGTACAAGCTATTTCAACATCTTTTTTCGTGATTCTAACTATTATACTCTTTACCCATCTACATATTGACATATTAAAAGGCTATTAATTTGAAAGCATTTTTGACATTAAGAATATTAATCCTTTGTCATATTTATTGAAAATATTTTAAGTAACACATTATTTGCCTTTAATTGTTACATAATGTTTCAAGTGTTGTTTATTTAATATGACTATACCTCTGTTCATGGGGCTTCCCAGGTGGTGATCCTTGGGTTGGGAAGATCCTCTGGAGGAGGGCACAGTAATCCACTCCAGTATCCTTGCTTAGAGAGTCCCATGGACAGAGGAGCCTGGCAGGCTACAGTCCATAGGGTTGCACAGATTTGGACATGACTGAAACAACTGAGCACGTACACCTCTGTTTATAACTTCTTCTGCTGTTTCTAAGTTTAAATAGTTCTTCCCAATCTAGACTCAGTTCAGTTCAGTTGCTCAGTCGTGTCCAACTCTTTGTGATCCCATGAATCACAGTACGCCAGGCCTCCATGTCCATCACCATCTCCTGGAGTTCACTCAAACTCAAGTCCAGTGAGTCAGTGATGCCATCCAGCCATCTCATCCTCTGTCGTCCCCTTCTCCTCCTGCCCCCAATGCCTCCCAGCTTCAGAGTCTTTTCCAGTGAGTCACCTCTTCTCATGAGGTGGCCAAAGTATTAGAGTTTCAGCTTTAGCATTAGTCCTTCCAAAGAACACCCAGGACCGATCTCCTTTAGAATGGACTGGTTGGATCTCCTTGCAGTCCAAGGGACTCTCAAGAGTCTTCTCCAACACCACAGTTCAAAGCATCAATTCTTCAGTGCTCAGCTTTCTTCACAGTCCAACTTTTAGATTCATACATGACCACTGGAAAAACTATAGCCTTGACTAGACGGACCTTTGTTGGCAAAATAATGTCTCTGCTTTTAAATATGCTATCTAGGTTGGTCATAACTTTCCTTCCAAGGAGTAGGTATCTTTTAAATTCATGGCTGCAGTCATGATCTGCAGTGATTTTGGAGCCCCCCAAAATAAAGTCTGACACTGTTTCCACTGTTCCCCCATCTATTTCCCATGAAGTGATGGGACCAGATGCCATGATCTTCGTTTTCTGAATGTTGAGCTTTAAGGAAACTTTTTCACTCTCCTCTTTTACTTTCATCAAGAGGCTTTTTAGTTCCTCTTCACTTTCTGCCATAAGGGTGGTGTCATCTGCATATCTGAGGTTATTGATATTTCTCCCAGCAATCTTGATTCCAGCTTGTGCTTTTTCCAGCCCACCATTTCTCATGATGTACTCTACATATAAGTTAAATACTGACCATGCGGCAGAAGCGCGCCGGTTGCCACGGGCCACGCTTCTCCACCATGCAGAAGCGTGGCGGAGAGGAGCTACCCCTTGCCCAAGGTCAGGGACAGCAACTGAGAGGAGCTACCCCACGTCCAAGGAGCGGTGGCTGCGCGGGCACAGGTGGGCGGAGAGGAGCTACTCCATGTTCAAGAACAGGAGGGGTGGCTGTGAGGAGATACCCATGGTCCAAGGTAAGGAGTAGTAGCTGCGCTTTGCTGGAGCAGCCATGAAGTGATACCTCAATCCAAGGTAAGAGAAACCCAAGTAAGATGGTAGGTGTTGCAAGAAGCATCAGAGGGCAGACACACAAACCATAATCATAGAAAACTAGTCAATCTAATCACACAGACCACAGCCTTGTCTAATTCAATTGTATACCTTAAATATATTTAATTGTATTTGTCATTTTGTTTCTCAATAAAGTTGTGAAAAAAGGGAGGAAAGGAAGAGAAAAAAGAGACATATGCCAATATAACTGAAAGCCAAACAAAATAGCCCACAGAGCTTATGTCAATTAATTTGAATATCAACATAATGTCAAATAGACATTTTGGGGAAATAAATTTTACTGCTATTGATCCAAGAAATCTAAAAATAAAAAAATCAAGTTAACTGAAATGTCAATTAAAGACCTATCTTTAATATTCAAGGAACAAGTAGCTAATGTACTCTGTCTCTTAGAGGAAAAAAATTGTAAAACTACAAATTAATTTTATGAAACTTAATTATGTTGATAATACAATGATTAATGTTAGCTCCCAGAAAAACTGTTTTAGGGGACGCACATATGGAGTATTACATTAAGAATATGCAGATTCTGATTTGCCTGATTAGGAGGCAAAAGCCACCCACACATGGTGGGCAAGTAGCTCACTCCGTTCCCAAGCTTCCCCTGTGGGGAAATGAAACCCATGGGATCATTTTGATGCAAGTCACATTTTCAGTGTATCCACATGAAGGAAAAAGTCACAAGATCCCCTCCATGAGCTGAGGTTTTCCTCTAGGGTCAGAAGTGAGCAGAAGACAGAGAACAGAGAAGGAGGCAAAGATGGTGGGGGCAAAGGTCACTAACTTTTCCCTTGCTTAACTATGAATGGATACAATTTGCAAAAGTGCCCAGGAAAAGAAAAAGCAAGAATTTATGGTGGGCAACCTAAATTCAAATTTTTATCTAAATTTCCAGACTCTAGGGGTGAGTAGGGTTATCATATTGTAAAATGCCTAGGCAGCAACTCAGAAGAACAAAAGTTGTTGTTCTTCACGTTTATTTTCCTCACCACCAAAAGTTTGTTCTAATTATATTTACTAAATTGAACTAAAAAAATTGTAAATAATATGTTAGCAAATAATATTCAACAATACTTTAGCCTATTTTAGAAGGCATTATCTCCCCAAAATTTGCAAGGATGGTACAAATTAAGAATTATTTTTATTATTTCCATGTTGTCAAATATAGTTATTTGAAAGGGTGTGACTTTCCCAAGTCACTTCGAATGGAAAGCAGTGTGATATTTTAACATATGTGTACACTGCAAAATGATAACAATAAGCAAATGAATTAACATATTCATAGTATTCTGTAGTTACCCCTTTTATTGTTGTGGTATTAAAATGAAGTCTACTGGCTTGGCAAATTTCAAGTATATAATACAATATTATTAACTATAATCACCATAATGTACATTGGATTTCCAGAACTTACTCATCCCACAATTGAAAGTTTGTGCTCTTTGATGAATAGCTTCCCTTTCCTCCACACCCAGAAAGGAATTGATGAGTTCTTTCTTTGACTGCTATTACACACCTAAAATGAGTTAGTATTCCTCATGTCAGTCAACCTACTAGGATAGGGAATAAATTTCATAAAAGAGGCATTAAACAAATGCGAGAGACAATCTGCTTTTCTCTGCAATAAAATAAATGTAAGTCCAGATTCCAAGCCCTCTAGATCCCTGAAGCAATTCTAGAGTTGTTAGGAAGAGATTGACTGAAAGAGGCCCAAGGCTTGTCCAGAAGTTTTACTTTACTCATGTGACATAATTCCCATTCATTGTCTGTATCCTTCCATTAAATGTTGATTAAAATGACAGTCTGGCATTGGCTCTTCTCTCAGGAAAGAGAAAAGGGTCTATGTCCATAATTGAGATGAAATAATTCAAAAGAAAAGAGCAGTACCCTTTGCCCAAAGACTAGAGAAGAAATACTAGGGGTGATTAACAACAGTAGACAGTTTAGTCAAGGCATTGCAATAAGGCAAATGTTATGAATAATACAGATAGTAATGAGATAATGTCAATTATCACTTCCTGATCTCATGAGAAGCTATAACCTAGAAAGTAACATGGATGAATGCTTGTGCTACTGTGATTGGATGCAGAAAGACATCATACTCATCCCTATTCCCATTTAAATTATTCTTGTATTCTAGTGTATCTGGTCCCATTAATTTATGTGGTCTCATTTAAATCACTCAAGTCTTCAACTGCATATAAGATGAAAAATAAATATCATAGCATAATATAAAAAGCTCTAAGTGCTCTTGAGTCCATGGATGGACATAATACTGGTGAAAAATTCTTCACAAGATAGAATTTGTGTCTTTTCTGATTAAGATAATTTCTCTCAGATCTTTAGTGGAATCCAGTATCCAAAATAAATAAATAAATAAAACCACTGTCTTATACTTTATTTCTCCCTGTTATTCCTATTCCACATTATCTTCAGTCACATCATTTGCTATTTCCTGAAACTGGTTGGTTCCTCTATATTGTCATCCCTTTGTCAGTTGTCTTACTCTTACCCTCATCTTTTCTGTTTCCTCTGAAATCATGTACTAAGATTTAATGCAAGCCTAACAATTCAATAAAAATATTTTCTGATAAGTTTTAGCTCCTGCCAGATCCACCCTACTATATTAGGAACTGCTTGATGGTAAAGATTAAACTATACATGCACCTCCAAGAAAGAAAAGAGCAAACATTTTTAAATGATTAAAAGAATAATATCACACTCAGATTTTAAATATAGAGTGCACTAGTTCTCAATACCATGAAAATTCTTCAATTTTGAAGAAATTTGGCAAGCCACAAATTAATCCTCATATGTTCTGCTTGGAATGCATATTCATACTGAATCCCAGGGTAAAACCTCAGTATTACACAGGTTCTTGAGATAAATTTGAAAAGTAATTCTAATGTTAATATTTTGTGATATATGTCTTGGTCCAATAAAAGAAACCATAGCAAATATTCTGCAAAAATGCTTTGGTTCAAAGTGTCATTATAGATCATCTTTTCCTAGACAAAGATAAACATTATTCTTACAGTGTTTGGCCGGTAAATGTGTTTTCATTGATGTAGGCTGACATTTTCCTCTTGTAAACTAAAATTAATAATTTGAAGGGTTGAAAAGATTTGTAAGTGATATGGTATCTAAGAAAAGAGACATATATAACATCATCTAAAAGAGTTGAACTTTCATAATATGTTTCTTCTTGGTATGCAGCCAGAAAAATGAATTTTAATGTTCATAGCATAACAAGCTCATATTTTCCTCTTGATGTTAAATAAAAAAAGTAAAATATTAGATTCCTTTGGAGTGTTATCTCTGACATAGGCAGTCAAGTAGATATCAATGTATAATTGGATTTGTTATTGTTATTTTAGTTACTAAGTTGTGTCCAACTCTCTTGTGACCCTGTGGGCTGTAACCCACCAGGCTTCTCTCTCAATGGGATTTCCCAGGCAAGAATACTGGAGTAAGTTGACATTTCCTTCTCCAGGGGATCTTTCTGACCCAGGGATAAAACCTGCATCTCCTACATTGGGAGGTGGGTTCTTTACCATTGAGCCACCAGAGAAGCTCTTTATTGCAATCATCAGAAATAGACTTTGCTTAAGTGTAACAAAAATTTTGGAAGAATATCAGGTCTTACAGAATTACATTGTAGGCTAGGTCATCAGATCTAGAAAATGAAAAAAAAAATTCACCACCAATCTCTAGATTACTGGTACTGACACACTTTAGACACTGATGTGAATGATTTCTCAACTTGGTATACCTTGGACTCAATTCTGAAGACTTCAAGTCTCCAGTTTATCCTGCCTGATGAGGAGCAGGGATTGAAAGGCTTTGGCCTTTTTTTCTCTTGTTGAAAGAGGTGGGACCAATGTTAAGGAAGATTTGCCAAAACAAAAACTGTGTTGAGGAAAAAAGCATATTGAGTGTTTATAATAGCCAGGACATGGAAGCAACCTAGATGTCCATCAGCAGATGAATGGATAAGAAAGCTGTGGTACATATACACAATGGAGCATTACTCAGCCATTAAAAAGAATACATTTTAATCAGTTCTAATGAGGTGGATGAAACTGAAGCATATTATACAGAGTGAAGTAAGCCAGGAAAAAAAAAGAAACACCAATACAGTATACTAATGCATATATATGGAATTTAGAAAGATGGTAATGATAACCCGATATACGAGACAGCAAAAGAGACACAGATGTATACAACAGTCTTTTGGACTCTGGGGGAGAGGGTGAGGGTGGGATGATTTGGGAGAATGGCATTGAAACATGTATAATATCATATGTGAAATGGAAAAAAAAAAAAAAAGAAAGAGGTGGGACCAACGTTAAGGAAGATTTGCCAAAACAAAAATGTGTTGAAGTTAAAAGCGTATTGAGTATAACCTTCACATGTACAATGATTTGGTATACATTTTTTAATACATCAGAGATGTAACATGTTGCATATTTTGGTTCTTTACAAGCTCAATATTTGGCAGTCTCTGTGTTAATCCGATGTAAAAACTGATGATTTTGAAGGGTCTCATTCTTTTATATTTGAACTTAATTTTCATAACATATTTCTATATATCATGGGAACAAAAAGATAAAAATATATTTCTGTAGAGTATGAAATTGTCACTTATGTTAATCAGACTTTTTGCATAGGATAAACTTGACAATTATACAGTTAACATAAAATAATCATCCCCAGAAGTAAGATTTTTGTCTTAGTGCCTTCAAACTGAGTCATTTACAGACTAGATGGACACTCCAGAGAAGATTATGTCATTTGTTTGATGAACGATTAAAACCCTGCACTCTGGTCCTATGTCAGCTCTTATTTTTAATGTGACAATAACAAAGTAAATGTCAATGGTTATAATTCAGAATACAAAGACATTTCTTATGGAACTGCTGAAGACAAATCAAATCACCAGAATAGTATCAAGTGGTGTCAACAGAATGAAGATTATTAAGGAGCATGATAATACTAATAAAGTGTCTTCACTGCAGTACCAGTGGCATGATAATTCTTGAAATGGTGAACAAGCCGTGAATAATATAAATCACTGCTGCTATTAAAAAGCCATTAGGCATCTGGTCCCATCACTTCATGGGAAATAGATGGGGAAACAGTGGAAACAGCATCAGACTTTATTTGTTTGGGGCTCCAAAATCACTGCATGAAATTAAAAGACGCTTACTCCTTGGAAGGAAAGTTATGACCAACCTAGATAGCATATTCAAAAACAGAGATGTTACTTTGCCAACAAAGGTCCATCTAGTCAAGGCTATGGTTTTTCCAGTGGTCATGTATGAATGTGAGAGTTGGACTGGGAAGAAAGTTGAGTGCCGAATAATTGATGCTTTTGAACTGTGGTGTTGGAGAAGACTCTTGAGAGCCCCTTGGACTGCAAGGAGATCCAACCAGTCCATTCTAATGGAGATCAGTCCTGGGTGTTCTTTGAAAGGACTGATGCTAAAGCTGAAACTCTAGTACTTTGGCCACCTCATGCGAAGAGCTGACTCACTGGAAAAGACTGAAGCTGGGAGGGATTGGGGGCAGGAGGAGAAGGGGACAACAGAGGATGAGATGGCTGGATGGCATCACTGACTCGCTGGACATGAGTCTGAGTGAACTCCAGGAGTTGGTGATGGACAGGGAGGCCTGGTGTGCTGCGGTTCATGGGGTCGCAAAGAGCCGGACACAACTGAGGGACTGAACTGAACTGAACTGAAGGTATACAATGTGTTGATTTGATATACATATATGTTGTGGAATAATGACTGCAATTAAGATAATTAACACATTTACCACCTCATATAGTTAACTTTACATATTTTTGTCTGTGATGAGGATGCTTAATTTCTAGTCCCAGCATCTTTCAAATCTATAATACTGTATCATTAACTATAGTCACCATGTAGTGCATTTGGTTCGGTTTGGTTCGGTTCAGTCACTCAGTCGTGTTCGACTCTTTGCGACCCCATGCGACCCCATGAATCACATCACGCCAGGCCTCCCTGTCCATCACCGTCTCTATTACTGAAAACTTGTACATTTTAAGACCTAAAAATTCCCCCTCCCTTTTCCCTCCTAATCATCATCCATCATTCTATTCTCTATTCTATGAAATTTGCCTTTTTTTTAAAATAGATCTCACATAAGAGTGATATCATACAATATTTGGTTTATTCCAGTTAGCATAATGCCCTCCAGTTTCAATCATGTTGTTGCAAATGGCAGGATTTCCTTGTTTCATACAGCTGAATAATATTGTCTTTTATATTTATAACTAGATAGATAGATGTCCATTTATCCATCAAAGGACATTTTGGCTGTTTCCGTATCTTGGTCTTTGTGAATAATGCTATAATGAACATGGAGTGACAATACACTTCCTAAATGAGATATGAACTCAGCTATTGTTCCAAAGATTCTGATTTTCCTCAACAATTTCTTCTAGCAAACAGAATAAAGAGAGTGAAAGCGTTAATCCCTCAGTCATGACTGATTCTTTGCAACCCCATGGACTGTAGCCCACTAGGCTCCTCTGTTCATGGAATTCTCCAGGCAAGAATACTGGGAGTGGGTTGCCATTCCCTCCCCCAGGGTGTCTTCCTGGGTCTCCTGCATTGTAGGCAGATTCTTTACCCTCTGAGCCATCAGGAAAGCAAATGAACTCTTAAAGCAGAGGTGCCTTCCAATCTTCATATAAGTGACTTTGTTATCTGAGGTATATTTTATTTGTGAAGATTTTAAATTTCTAATTTCTATAAATGCCCTAGCTTGAAAGCTCTAAACTGTAAGAAAGAGGCTGCAATCTTACACTCAAGGACTCAGGGTTTAAAGTGGGTTTTTCATCAAGTAGAGCAACACTGATATGCAAACAAAATGTGTCAGTCGATCATACTTTGTTCCTGAAATGATGTCTCCTGATGAAAATCAGGATCATAAAATCACCCTTTGTGCTCACCTATCGTGGTACTATTGTAAATCTTACTAATTAAAAAATAATGTTTTAGATGCTACTGACTCCTGAGTTTTTATAATACAACCCTCCTAGGAAACAAAACATGGTATATATACACAATTTAAGATAATTGATGATATCACATATTCTTCAAAAGAAAAATATATTACATCTAGATACTACTATGAAAGATTGGCAACAAATTCAAAAGTGTGAGTTAGGGAGATGGAAGAGGAGACTTAAGAACACATCAAATCTTGAGAAATTAGCAGAAAGAGTTTAGATACTGAAATAAGATAGAATATGGCTAGAATGCCACCATTTATTAATAGCCTGACTCTAAGTGAATTATAAAATTTGTAAAATTGGGATAATAATATTCATCCCCTATGGGTTTTAGAAGGTATACTTAAGTTATATGCTTCTATATTTTGCTCAGTCTGAGTAAAAAAAAGAAATGAGCATTCAGAGAAGTGAAAGTAAGGTAAATAACACTGATAAAAAATGAAAAATTTACCAGGAACAGGAAAGACTTATCTTCACCAGTCAGAAGGGAACAGGCTCCAGGGTTAAAGAAAATTGTTGAAGACAGACTAAACAGCCCTTACTTCATGGTTAAGAAACCTCTGATATCCCTACCATTTATAAAGTGAAAATGAAAGTGAAGTCGCTCAGTCGTGTCAGACTCTGCTACCCCATGAACAGCAGCAAGAGTACTGGAGTGGTTTGCCATTTCCTTCTCCAGGGCATCTGCCTGACCCAGGGAATGAACCTGGGTCTCCAGCATTGCAGGCAGACACTTTTACTGTTGGAGCCATCAGGGAAATCTGATTATAAAATGGTGATTAAAAAATAAAATAGAAACCTAACTCAGGTGAGAAATGTGATGATTGGGAAATACTGAACATGGAGATAGAGCAGGAAATCATCAGAAGAGGAGATAGAAGCAGAAAAGGGGAGGAAAGAGCATGTGTCTATTCTGCATAAAACAAATCCTATCACAGAAATGGAATTAACCCAGCCTGAAGCTGGTTTGCTGGGTTTCCTGAGGGCAAAGTGTCACAAATGGGGTTAAATGAAGGTGATTGATGTCCACAGACTGAAATGACTAGAGCTCCCTAATGCTGAGTAGTACACAAAATCTGAAATATATGCAGGGGCCCTGACTTGCTGGAGGAAAACTTGGAAACAGCAACCCTTAATGGCAATCTTGATTTGCTATTGATGCTTTTGAGTCTTGAGCTTTTAGGTATTGCTTCACTAGATATTGATACTTGAGTTCTGGGTTATTAGTAGGTGCTCAAATAATGTTTTTCACTCCTTTGTAAATTACTGGTAAATTAAATTTTGTGGCTTCACACGTTAATCAGGAGCAAATAAAATAAAGCCTCAGAAACATCCCTTAGGTACAGTCAGTTTAAAATAGGATTAATTATCACTCACAGACTATATGAATATATTGATACAAATATTTTCATATATATCATACATATACATATATATACACATATACTTATAGAAAGAGAGAAACATATACTTGGATAAACACACACACACAAATATATAGCACCTCTATTATCATTTATTAGCTTAGCATGTAGGAAAACCAAAACCATTGATCAATGTCATTAAATTGTTCATCTTCTGTAAAAAAGAAAATGGGTAATTATTATGGAATACTTGGAGCACAAGTTGAGATACATATATGAGTCATCATAAAGAGCTTGTTTCCATAAATAGGAATCAAAACTGTGATTAATAGATTCAACTTATGGAGGAAATGACATATGGTTAAATTGCATACTGGAACTATTTGCTCAAATATTGAGAGTGGGATGTGGAGTTTCAACAAAAGTAAAAGGTTTCTGCTTTGCCACACTAATTGGTCAAAGCTCAGCAGTCCCCAAATTCCAAATTAAACAAATACTTTTTGCATGTTCACTGTAGCAGTAAATTACATAGTGCATTATAAATTACAGTTAAAAGGACAGTTCTCTTTGAAAATGTGATACAAGACCAGAAAGTATGAGAAGCAATCAGCATCCTACTGTTTTCTCTTTGCAGAAGAAATGTGGTTAGAGCAGTGAAGGAAATGGATGTCACTAGCATAATGGCCAAACCACCTGGTGTTCTGCAATTTCAGGTTTCTTTGATTTGCTAAAGTTCCTAAAATGTTTAGCAACATGTTATTGTAATATATACATGCATTACATAATCTTTTTGTTTGTGTTTGGGAGTATTAAAGTTGCCTTATTCTTTTGCCAGCTTTATTTTCCCATGTCCCATTTGTTTGAGAGGGGTAGTTGCATTATCAAAAGTCCAAATGGGACTATAGGTTAGAAACAATAAACCCAAGTCACAGCCAATCCAAATAGAAATGTGAAAAATGAATTCCGATGAGATGACTCAGACTCTATACATGACATGCTGTGTACCTCTCACACATAGGATTTCCTCAAATGAATTATTAAAGAGTAACATGATTGCAGCCATGAAGTTAAAAGACACTTGCTCCTTGGAAGAAAAGTTATGACCAACCTAGATAGCATATTCAAAAGCAGAGACATTACTTTGCCGACTAAGGTCCATCTAGTCAAGGCTACGATTTTTCCAGTGGTCATGTATGGATGTGAGAGTTGGACTGTGAAGAAGGCTGAGCGCTGAAGAATTGATGCTTTTGAACTGTGGTGTTGGAGAAGACTCTTGAGAGTCCCTTGGACTTCAAGGAGATCCAACCAGTACATTCTGAAGGAAATCAGCCCTGGGATTTCTTTGGAAGGAATGATGCTAAAGCTGAAACTCCAGTACTTTGGCCACCTCATGCGAAGAGTTGACTCATTGGAAAAGACTCTGATGCTGGGAGGGATTGGGGGCAGGAGGAGAAGGGGACGACCGAGGATGAGATGGCTGGATGGCATCACTGACTCGATGGACGTTAGTCTGAGCGAACTCTGGGAATTGGTGATGGACAGGGAGGCCTGGCGTGCTGCAATTCATGGGGTCGCAAAGAGTCAGACATGACTCAGCGACTGAACCAAACTGAATTGAACTGAACATGAATTCACTGTAAGATGAATGTTGATAAAACATATATTGTCTCTGGTCAAAGGATAAATCAATGTATTTTATCAATAAAATATGTATTGTGCTCTAAATTGTATATTCTCATTAATATTTTTATTCATGTGGAATTAAAAAATACTTATACTACTCTTCTTCACCAAAGAATAAAACATAAGAAAATCATTGTGGGGAGATTATAGTCAACATTAAAGTTGCGCTATCCAAAGACTGGACATTAAATCTGAAATAGAAAGTGAAAAGAATCCAGAATTCTAACTACAAGGGAAATATAATAACACCTAAAATGTATACTTTCTATCCTTTCTTTTATAGAAGGCAGTAATTATCACTATATGCATTGTTGGGTTGCAGTATAAACACTTTTCATGTGCATAACAATAATGGCACAAAAATGTGGATGACATAACAGAACTTTACTAATACTGCTTATATCTCACTGGAATAAAGGTGATGCAAGTATGAAATAGGTTCTGTAAACTAACAATAATAATGTAGGGCTTAGAGCAACTACTAAAAAAATTAATATGGCATAAATCATTAAGAAATTAAAATATTACACTAAAAGATACTCCATTGATGGAAAAGAATACCAAAGACAACATAAAGGAAGAACAAAAATAAACACAATATAGCTAAAACACAAAGGAGAAGATGGGAATTCAACAAATGAATGGTTTAAATAATCCAAAGCAAAGGAATTCTGATTGAATTAAAAAAAATACACAACACATGTCCAAAATACTGTCTATAAGAGACATGCTTGTTATTCAAAGATAGAAGTATGTTGAAAATAAAAAGATGAATAAAATATACTGTAGAAACAGCAACTATAATGGGTGAAAAGGCATTGCTGATACCAGCCAAAATGACTTTAAGACAAATAAATATTACAGTTATAAAGAGCATTTAATAATAATAAATAGGTTAATATATGACAAATGCAAATATACAGTGCTATTTATAATTATACATATAAACAATAAACAGTTATAAGCTCAGATGATAACTATATCTACTACTATGGGGAAGAATCCCTTAGAAGAAAAGGAGTAGCCATCATAGTCTACAAAAGAGTCTGAAATGCAGTATTTGGATGCAATCGCAAAAATGACAGAATGATCTCTATTTGTTTCCAAGGCAAACCATTCAATATCACGGTAATCCAAGTCTATGACCCGACCAGTGATGCTGAAGAAGCTGAAGTTGAATGGTTCTATAAAGACCTATAAGACCTTCTAGAACTAACACCCAAAAGAGATGTCTTTTTCATTGCAGGGGACTGGAATGCAAAAGCAGGAGGTCAAGAAACATCTGGATTAACAGGCAAATTTGGCCTTGGAGTACAGAATGAAGCAGGACAAAGGCTAATAGAGTTTTGCCAAGAGAATCCACTGGTCATAGCAAACACCCTCTTCCAACAACACAAGAGAAGACTACACATGGACATCACCAGATGGTCAACAACAAAATCAGATTGATTATATTCATTGCAGTCAAAGATGCAGAAGCTCTATACGGTCAGCAAAAACAAGACTGGGAGCTGACTGTGGCTCAGATCATGAACTCCTCATTGACAAATTCAGACTCAAATTGAAGGAAGTAGGGAAAA
This sequence comes from Capra hircus, assembly GCF_001704415.2. Classification (NCBI taxonomy): domain Eukaryota; kingdom Metazoa; phylum Chordata; class Mammalia; order Artiodactyla; family Bovidae; genus Capra; species Capra hircus. The sequence continues at coordinate 23,460,181 of NC_030835.1, forward strand.
CCACTAGACCATTCAAGTATGACCTAAATCAAATCCCTTAACGATTATACAGTGGCAGTGAGAAATACATTTAACGGACTAGATCTGATAGAGTGAGTGATGAACTATGAATGGAGGTTGGTGACATTGTACAGGAGCAAGGATCAAGACCATGCCCAAGGGGAAAAAAAAAGTGAAAAAAAGCAAAGTGGCTATGTGAGGAGGCCTTACAAATAGCTGTGGAAAGAAGAGAAGCAAAAAGAAAAGAAGAAAAGGAAAGATTTGAATGCAGAGTTCCAAAGAATAGCAAGAAGAGATAAGAAAGCCTTCCGCAGTGATTAGTGCAAAGAAATAGAAGAAAACAACAGAATGGGAAAGACTAGAGATCTCTCCAAGAAAATTAGAGATACCAAGGGAACATTTCATGCAAAGATGGGCTCAATAAAAAGCAGAAATGTATGGACCTAACAGAAGCAGAAGATACTAAGAGGTGGCGAGAATACACAGAAGAATTATACAAAAAATATCTTCACAACCCAGATAATCTCGATGGTGTGATCACTCACCTAGATAGATCCAGACATCCTGGAATGTGAAGTCAAGTAGGCCTTAGGAATCATCACAAAAAACAAAGCTACTGGAGGTGACAGAATTCCAGTTGAGCTATTTCAAATCCTAAAAGATGATGCTGTGGATGAAAACTCAGCAGTTTTGGAGTTGGAATGGAAAAAGTGAGTTTTCCTTTCAATCTCAAAGAAAGACAATGCCAAAGAATGCTCAAACTATCACATAATTGCACTCCTCTCACACACTAGCAAAGTAATGTTCAAAATTCTGCAAGCCAGTCTTCAGCAATACATGAACTATGAACTACTGGATGTTTAAGCTGGTTTTAGAAAAAGCAGAGGAACCAGAGATAAAATTGCCAACATCCATTGGATCATCAAAAAAGCAAGAGAGTTCCTGAAAAACATCTACTTCTGCTTTATTGACTATGCCAAAGCCTTTGACTGTGTGGATCACAATAAACTGTAGAAAATTCTGAAAGAGATGGGAATACCAGACCATCTCACCTGCCTCCTGAGAAATCTGTATGTAGGTCAGGAAGCAACAGTTAGTACTGGACATGGTACACCAGACTGGTTTCAAAAAGGAAAATGAGTTAATTAAGGCTGTATATTGTCACCCTGCTTATTTAACTTATATGCAGAATACATCATGAGAAACACTGGGCTGGATGAAGCACATCTGGAATCAAGACTGCCTGGAGAAAAATCAATAATCTCAGATATGCAGATGACACCACCCTCATGGATGAAAGTGAAGAACTAAAGAAAAATCTCTTGATGAAAGTGAAAGAGGAGAGTGAAAAATTTGGCCTAAACACCACATTCAGAAAACTAAAATCATGGCATATGGTCCCATTACTTAATGACAAATAGATGGGAAACAGTGGATCGTGGAAGAATTTATTTTTTGGGCTCCAAAACCACTGCAGATTGTGACTGCAGTCATGAAATTAAAAGACGCTTACTCCTTGGAAGGAAAGTTATGATCAACCTAGACAGCATATTAAAAGGCAGAGACATTACTTTGTCAACAAAGGTCCATCTAGTCAAAGCTATGGTTTTTCCAGTAGTCATGTATGGATGTTGGAGCTGAACTATAAGGAAAGCTGAGTGCTGAAGTACTGATGCTTTTGAACTGTGTTGTTGGAGACGATTCTTGAAGGGGATCCAACCAGTCTATCCTAAAGGAAATCAGTCCTGACTACTCATTGAAAGGACTGATTTTGAAGCTGAAACACCAAAACTTTGGCCACCTGATGCAAAGAACTGACTCATTTGAAAAGACCTTCGCGCTGGCAAAGATTGAAAGCAGGAGGAGAAGAGGATGATAGAGGATGAGATGTTTGGATGGCATCACCAACTCAATGGACACGAGTTTGACTAATCTCCGGGAGTTGATGATGGACAGGGAAGCCTGCGAGATGTAGTTCATGTGGTTGCAAAGCGTTGGACACAACTGAGTGATTGAATTGAACTGAACTGAACTGAATAATTATAAATGTAATTCTAATCAAGCTGCTATAACAGAGACTTAAAATACTTAAACAAATTAACACAATCTCGTTGAGACATATATAATTCAAATAATGGCTCAAGATTTCAGTAACCTACTCTCAAATGGATAGAACAACTACATAGAAATAAACAAAATACTTGAATAGCATTATAAACCAACTAGACATAACAAATTTTTATACAACACTAAACAAAGCAACAGCCTAATATACATTATTTGCAAGTGCATAGGGGACATTCTCCAAGATAGACTGTATACAAGACCATAAAAGTGATTACATTTAGAAAGATTGCTATGTCAAGTATGTCCTCTGACCACTCTGGAATGAAACTAGAGATCAGTAACAGAAGGAACTTTAGGAAATTTGCAAAGATGTGGAAAAAAATCAAGATATTTCCAAATAAGTCAAAGAAGAAATTACAAAACACCTGAAAAATACATTGAGATGAATGAAAATAAAAGATAAACATAACCAACAAATTGTGTGTAGCTAATGTGGTGCTTGGGAAAGAGTTTGTAATTATAAATATCTGTATTTACTAAAAAGACCCAAATCACTCACCTGTCCTTTCATCTTGATACAATGAGTGAAGAAGAGTAAACTAAATATAAAAGAAGAAGGAGGTAATAACACTGGAGTGAAAACTAGAGTCGAAAACATTTGAAAAAACTAATGAAACAAAAACCTTAATCTTTGAAAAGATCAACAAATTAACAAACTTTCATCTAGACTGACCTTGAGAAAAAAGGCTCAGATTATTAAAAATGGGAATGAAAGAGAAGACATTACTACTAACTTTCCAGATACAAAAAATCATAATGGACTACTATGAACAACTGGATGTCAAAAAATAGATAATTAGGTAAAATAGAGAAATTTCTACAAAGACATAAGTTACTGAAACTGACTCAAAAGGGAAGTGAAAATCTGAATGGACCTTTAACAAATAAGGACACTGAATTAGTAATGAAAATGCTTCCCACAAAGTAAGGTTCCAAAAGAACAGGACTGAATGGCTTCACTGGGGAAATCTTCAAGATATTTAAATAAGAATTTATCCCATTCTTTTTGCATATTATCCCCAGATAAAAGAAGAGGAAACACTATTCAATTCATTCTCGACATCAGTAACAAATACATCACAGGGGAAAAAAATTATCAACATCTCAAAAACATACGGACAAAATCCTAAAGCTAAATGCCAAATCCAGCAACATATTAAAAAGATCAGACACTGTGAGCAAACAGGATTTATCCCAAGAATGTGAAGTTCTTTTAAGAGAGGAAACCAATGAATGTCATATATGACATCAGAGGATTAAAATACAAAAACTACATGATCAACTCAATGCTTGCGCTCATGTTCAGTCACTTCAGTCATATCCAAACTCTTTGTGACCCTATGGACTATAGCCTGCCAGGCTCCTCTGTCCATAGGATTTTCCAGGCAAGAGTACTGGAGTGGGTTGCCATTTCCTCATCTAAAGATAGAGAAAAAAACACAAAGCAAGCTAACACTCTTTCATGATGAAAAGTGAATAAATTAGAAATTGGAAGTATGGATAACTGAGAGAGGGCATCAACATGACAAAGGTCATTTATGAAAATACACAGCTAACAGTATACTTAATGGTGAAAGACCAAACAGTTTCCTTCTGCAATCAAAAAGAAAACAAGGATTTCTTTTTTTTACCACTTATGCTCATCTTTTTTTTTTTTTTTTAATATTATACTAGAGTTTCCAGTCAGACTAATTTGGCAAGAAAAGCAAATAAAAGGCATATACATTGCATGCTGCTGCTAAGTCACTTCAGTCGTGTCCGACTCTGTGTGACCCCATAGACGGGGGTCAACCAGGCTCCTCTGTCCCTGGGATTCTCCAGGCAAGAACACTGGAGTGGGTTGCCATTTCCTTCTCCAATGCATGAAAGTGAAATGTGAAAGTGAAGTCACTCAATCATGTCTGACTGTTAGCAACCCCAAGGACTACAGCCTACCAGGCTCCGCCATCCATGCGATTTTCCAGGCAAGAGTACTGGAGTGGGGTGCCATTGCCTTCTCCAATACATTGCATAGGAAGAAGCAAAGCAAGTCCTACTTACAGATAATATTATGTTGCATATAGAAAGTCCTGAGGAGTCCACTAAAAACTATTAGAAAAAAATGAACTCCATAAAGTTGCTAATGTGGTGCTTGGGAAAGCACCAGATCAGTGTACAGAAATGAATAATTGTATATCTACACACTAGCCATAGCAATCTAAAAATGGAAATATAAAACAGCACTTCGATTTCCAATAATACCAAAAAGAATAAAATATGTAGGACAAATATAATAGAAGAGGTATGAAATTTGTACTGTGAAAACCATAAAATATTATTGAAATGAATTGAAGAGCAACCAAATTGAAACACCTCCTATATTTATGAACTGAAATATTTAATATTGTTAAGATGGCATGTGTGTATATGTGCCTAGTCACTCAATCATGTCCAACTCTTTGAAGGCTCATTGGTTGTAGCCTTCCAGACCCCTCTGTCCATGGAATTTTCCAGGCAAGAATACTAGAATAGTTTGCTATTTCTAACTGAGGGGGAAATCTTCCCCACCCAGGGATCAAACTGGACCTCTTACATCTCCTGCATTGACAGGCAGGTTCTTTATCAGTACCACCTGAGAAAACCCTATTAAGATTGTAGCATTCCTTAAATTGAACCATGGATTCAACATGAGTGACTGAGTGAGTGAAAGTCACTCAGACATGTCCGACTCTTTGTGACCCCATGGAATATACACTCTGTGAATTCTCCAGGCCAGAATACTGGAGTGGGTAGCCTTTCTGTCTCCAGGGGATCTTCCCAACCAAGGAGTTGAACCCAGGTCTCACACATTGCAGGTGGATTCTTTACCAGCTGAGCCACAAGGGGAAGCCCAAGAACATTGGAGAGGATAGCCTATCCCTTCTCCAGCAGATTTTCCCAACCCAGGAATTGAACTGGGTCTCCTGCATTGCAGGCAGATTCTTTACCAACTGAGCTATGAGGGAAGCCCCATGATTGTGCTATTTTTCCATTAAAAATAGAAGCTGGAAGCTGTTATGAACTCAATAAACAGTGGTAAACATGTACTTGTTTTTCCAAATGCAGAAGAAATCGTTTTCAATTTGTTCACAAACCTCACAATGGGCAAGATCAAGTTACCTTAGAATACAACAAACATCCCATAATCTTGAAGTTACTTTTGTATTTTAAAACTGGAAACTTGATAATGCCAAGGAGTTAATGTACTTCAAAAAGAAGAAAGTGAAATACTGATTTTTGAGAATTTTAATCAGTAAATGTGTTTTCATTTCTTTAAATTATAAATTAAAAATTGAAATATGTTGATTTACAATGTTTCAGGTATACAGCAAAGTGCTTTAGTTACACAGACACACACACATATATATATATTTTTCAGTTTGCACTATAGATTATTGGATATTAAATATAGTTTCCTGTGCTGCACAGTATAATCAGTAAATGCTGTGTTTATTCTTACATTTAGTGATTGTTTCAGACTTCAAAGATTATACTATGCAAGTTATTTTATTTATTAGATATTTTCATGTGTAGATGGCAATGTAGTTAGGGCTAACCAATACTTCCTTTTTTTTTGCCCTTTCTTAGCTTTGTCAGTTGTTTCATAGTCTATTCTTTTAGCTATTTATTCTTTGAGCGGAGAGACAAATTATAAAAGATAGGAAAGTTCAGTCATTACAAAACATACATATATGAGACGTGAGTAAATTTCTTTAATAGAACAGAACTCTAAAAATATATTAAAATAAATAACTTAAAAAATAAAAATAGGCATATGAAACATATGTTTTTAAAGGAATTCAAATGAGCTCATGTCCTCAGGTCCAACACATTAATTTGGAAAGAGAGAGCAGATGTTCGAGGAGATAATTTACACTGGGCTGTGTTTACATCATCTGAAATCTAACTGAAGCACTTTCTCTTGTTTCACACAAGTTTTCAGCTTCAAAGTTGTACACAAATAGCAGCTAATTCCTTCTATCACTAAAATAAGTGAAAAATGAAGTGGAAGCAAAGAGGTTAACTTCTTTTTTTCCAATGCAATATACAAAAGTAGCAGCAAGCAGACAAATATCCAGTATTTTCTGCCTCATTTTAATTCTCCGTGCTTCCATATGTGTATTAATAGGCTCAGTGGATGGGAGAGGAATATCTGCCATTTAAAATTTTCTCAATTGCACTTTAAACTCATATGGCAAGTCAGTGTGTAATAGATTATTTCCAAATTACAATATTCAAAAAAAGTTTTTCTTTTCATTTACAGCACATTAACAAGTACAAGACACATATGTATATATCCCTGGCTATCTATTGAACCCTAGTGAGAAGATATTTTTTTTTTTAAACAGAGGAAATTTTTTTTATCCCAGTCGAGTATGCCAGACATTTTGTCATATTTAGTGCAACTTATTGGCATTAACACAATACAAGAGATTGGCATGTTGGAAAGATACAATAGATCCTATTGAACATATCAAAATAAGATATCTATATTAAAACCTAAGGGCTATGTCATCCTCCAGTACAAAAGTAGAGTGGCTGTTTTCTTTTGGTGCATAACTTAAATGTCATTTGTCCTTCAGGCTCTCTTCATATTAAGGCAAATGTGAAGAGATAACACTATGTCCAGTACAAAGAAATATGTATTCCAGATTGAGGAGTCTATGTATAATGTTATAACTATAGATTATATAGCTGTGCTAGTTGTATCTCAGTACATATTATTTTAATTTTCCTGTAATTAAAGATATCTCAAATTTTACTTGGATACATTGAAAGGTAAGTAATGTAATAGACATATATACATACACTCTCTTCAAATAACATGGACAATATTTATTTCTTCAGTTAAAAAGCTAATTTCCATTAGATTTAAACTTTTCTCTATAAATTTAAATATTTATCTAAAACAGATATTTCAAAAATGTTTTATATATATCATCTATATTAACTATGATGTCAATCAAATTAGCTAATATAAGGGATAACATTTTGATTGCCTAAATATAATAGATCACCCATTTCATGGACCATTTTATAGCTCATACCCAAAGTAAAAGAAAAAATGGTCAAGAAAGAAAAATCTTAATATTTTGGAAAAATATGTAACTAATTAATCTATATATGTTTAATATAAACAAATTAAAAACTGTGAAGTGTAGGTGTGAACACCCTTGATGAAATAACAGCATATAGAAATGAAGAGTATGTTTAAAGGTGACCATCAGGGTTTATCCAAACACACAAGGAGAATTGGGCTATATAGTTGTAAAGTATATGATTTTGAAAGGTCAGATAAAATAATTAATACATTTATTTATGCTTAAAATTCTGGCAAAATCCAATGCTCATATCTTACAATTATTAGAGGAAACAGGGGTAAATATTTTGGTGTGCTAAAATATGTTTACTTGCAATTACCATTCATTATTATAACTAATAATGGCCTTCCTTGGTGGCTCAGATGGTAAAGTGTCTGCCTACAATGTGGGAGACCAGGGTTCGATCCCTGGGTCGGGAAGATCCCCTGGAGAAGGAAATGGCAACCCACTCCAGTATTCTTGCCTGGAAAATCCCATGCATGGAGGAGCTTGGTTGGCTACTGTCCATGGGGTCACAAAGAGTCAGACACAACTGAGAGAGTTCTCTATCTATTATAATTAAGAAGTCAGCACACGTTATTTACATTAACAATTTTATTCATGTATTCATTCAGCTTTCTAAAATTTACTGATCTTACAAATATTCACTGATCTTACAAATATTCACTGATGCACTACTATGTGTCAGAGTCTGTTTTAGGTTCTAAAGATTGTTGCTCTCACAGGTTTTACATTCTACTTAGGGGGAGAGATACTACAGAAAGTGCTATGAAGAATATAACAGCCAGTGGGAGGGTAGAGAAAGCATGGGTAGATACATTGAACAAAGGAATTCATCAACTTTTGTGTCAGGAAATGACATTTAAGTAAAGATTTGAATAATAAGTTACTGAAATGTGGTTATAGATGAGATTTTCAGGTAAGTCACAAACTGTTCAGGTAACATTTTCAGAAAATTAATAAGAGGAAAACAAAATGCCCACTGGTAATTTAATAATGGGATTCCAATAGTCATGTATGGATATGAGATTATTATCCTAAAGGAAATCAGTCCTGAATATTCATTGGAAGGACTGATGCTGAAGCTGAAGCTCCAATACTTGGGCCACCTGATACAAAGAACTGACTCATTGGAAAACACCTTGATGCTGGGAAACATTGAAAATAGGAGAAAGGGATGACAGAGGATGAGATGGTTGGATGGCTTCACCAACTTGATGGTCATGAATTTGAGCAAGCTCCAGGAGTTGGTGATGGACAGGGAAGCCTGGCGTACTGCAGTCCATGGGGTCACAAAGAGTCAGACACAACTGAGTGACTGAACTGAACTGAAAATATCTTTCCAATTAGACAATATTTTTTAAAAAGACATGTCAATTTTAGACACAATCAATTAAAATATAAGCAGAGTGGAGTTCCAATACACAAGGTCAAATATAATTGGAATCAGTGGAGGGAACAAGTTCAGAGTTTTGAAAAAAATATCCTCAACCCTCTTTAGGGGTAGAATGACTAAACACTAACTCAGCAGCTACTATCTATTTACTTGCGCAAGAGGATAATAGACATTGTTATTTACCTATGTAATTGTAAAGTATATAAATTCTCTTTAATGAGCAACACAGAACAAGGCCATAGTTTGTGATTTCAAAGCACTTGATTTTTAACTTTTGTTAAAGGTCAGGTTGAAAGAATTGATATACTTACAAGGCAGCTTGCAATTCACAGCTCATCTACTCAATATCTTCTTGTTATTTTCTTGAATCAAGCCAAATGCTCGGAAAGCTGGGTGCTTTGGCCACTCTGTTCTGCTCCCCACCCTAAAAGGGTGATAATAGACCTATACTTTAACACCATCACGTTGACCAGTATTGAAGACTGCTGTAACAAACAATCTATACAGTCTCTGTTATTCCATTATTAAAGGACTATAACTACCAAGGTTTTTCATATCATCAATTTTGCTGCACAATAAGACTCATGTCTAGAATTTCTTCTTTAACAAAAGCCTGGGAAATGACACTTTTCCTTTGAGAAATCAGTGTGTGTGGGTATGATAAACAAAATATGTCATGTAGATAAAGTCTGTTTTATTTGAGCTGGATCTGCAGTTCAATTCTGTAGAAATTTGGCTTTATATGTATATATCTATACATCTATACCTATATCTACTTAAATTTTGTCTGCTCCTCACTTTTGATCATTTCTTCTTTTTATATTTTTCCTTGGCCTATTTTTATAAAATTTTCCTCCTGAATTACTTTAATTCATTCAACAGTCCTCATATCTTATGCAAAATCAAGTGGACCATGATTAAATAAATAAAAGAGAAAACAGTTGCTCTTCTAAATTTTTAATTTAATAAAGGAGAATGCATGAATTATATCTCTTATAAAAAAGTACAAATAAATATTATAAAGATAATATTCCCATTACCAAGGCTACCTTTGAAGGATCTAAGAATTATGGAGAACTCAAATCCACTTTGTGAAGAAGAATTCTAAAATATAGGCTTCCCAGATGGTGTTAGTGGTAAAGATTCTGCCTGCCAATGCAAGAGACATAAGAGACACGGTTTGATCCCTGGGTCAGGAAGATACCCTGGTGGAGGGCATGGAAACCTATTGCAGTATTCTTGCCTGGAAAATTCCACGGACAGAGGAGCATTGGTGGCCTACAGTCCATGGGGTTGCAAAGAGTTGGACACAACTGAAGTGACAGCATGCACAGATGCACCCTGGAATATATATTCTAATGCTATGGGTTTTCCTGTGGTCATGTATGGATGTGAGAGTTGGGCTGTGAAGAAGGCTGAGCACTAAAGAATTGATGCTTTTGAACTGTGGTGTTGGAGAAGACTCTTGAGAGTCCCTTGGACTGCAAGGAGATCCCTCAATCCATTCTGAAGGAGATCAGCCCTGGGATTTCTTTGGAAGGAATGATGCTAAAGCTGAAACTCCAGTACTTTGACCACCTCATGCGAAGAGTTGACTCATTGGAAAAGACTTTGATGCTGGGAGAGATTGGGGGCAGGAGGAGAAGGGGATAACAGAGGATGAGATGGCTGGATGGCATCACTGATGCAATGGACGTGAGTCTGAGTGAACTCCAGGAGTTGTGATGGACAAGGAGGCCTGGCGTGCTGCGATTCATGGGGTCGTGAAAAGTTGGACACGACTGAGCGACTGAACTGAACTGAACTGAACTGAATGCCACTCCAGGAAGAACTTCTCCCAGTTCACTTAGAAGCTGATATTCTTAATAGCGATTATAGAGAAAGCAGAAACAATCTTTCCTCACCTTGCAAAATTATAGTCCACTCACCTCCTGTGATTGCCAACATGTCAGGAAATACATAGCCCTCTTATGACAGGAAAAGTAAGTCTTGTACTGTGAACCTCGCTTTTAGCTCATTAATGTTGCCTATAACATTTAGTACTTCCTCCCAGTGTTTAATTGTTCCTCATGTCCAGGATTGTGACTACTGAAATCACGGGGGGAGACGAAGTGAAATTATCATAATTCCTACAAGTTGAAATATTTGCAGGGACTGAAAGCAACATTTAATAACTAAGAAATGCTGAATTACATGGATTAGCAGCAATATTTATAAATCTTGGAGGACAATGGTGAAGAAATGTTGACTGAATTAGTTTTGATTACTAATCCTTTTTAAAAATTTGTTTAAATTTATTTATTTTAATTGGAGGCTAATTACTTTACAATATTGTATTGGTTTTACCACACATTGACATGAATCCGCCATGGGTGTACATGTGTTCCCAATCCTGAACCCCCTTGCAACTCCCTCCCCATCCCATCCCTCTGGGTCATCCCAGTGCACCAGCCCAAGCATCCTGTATCATGCATTGAACCTGGACTGGCAATTCATTTCACATATGATAATATACATGTTTCATTGCCATTCTCCCAAGCCATCCCACCCTCGCCCTCCCCCACAGAGTCCAAAAGACTGTTTTATACATCTGTGTCTCTTTTGCCTTTTAAACTCTGTGATAAATTCAGAAAAACTTCCTTATTTTGGGTAGAAACCACTCTTAGACAAAATTTAACTCCTATTCACTAATGAGTTTAATTCAGTTCCATAAAGACAAAAAACCCAGCATAACTTATTTTTGAGATTTGATCAAATAACTTTGAAGCCTATGAAGAAAAATAAGCAAACAAGACCAGCAAAAAGAATTCTAATATAGAAGGGCAATGAGAGGACAATAGACATTGTAGACGTAATTTTAATAGTATGAAACAATATAAAATTAGAGGAACAGGGCAATAAAACAGAGTTGACAGCAATGAAATAGGATCTACCACATAGTTTATATGACAAAAGAGAAAGCATGACTCAAGGAGGAATGGAATTTATATTAAATATTATAGAGACAATTGGTAAACTAGTTGGAAAAATGATAGAGTCCTGTCTTTACAGTAGATGCCAAAATATTCTGAATGGATACAAATTATTTTGGATAGATTAATTTTTACTAAAATAATAGATATTATAAAGCAGAATATGGATAGATTTTAACTTTACAAAATTTTGAAAGTTGCATAGGTAAAATAGTAACCAAACCCCACAGATCAAAGGTAGGGAATACATGTATTGCCATTATGACATACATTTATATTTTACTAAATAAGAAATGTGTATACAGCAGTAAGATGAAACATTGTGACCTAAATTAAAAAGTGAGTAAAGACAAGAAATTGATAACCCATTTGGCACACATGTATCAGGCAAATATATAAGAATAGTCTGCTTCCAAGTAATAAGAGAAATACAGTTTATTTTTTAAATATAAATTTATTTTTTTTAATTGGAGGCTGATTAATTTACAATATTGCATTGGTTTTGCCATACATCAACATGAATCTGCCATGGGTGTGCACGTGTTCCCCATCCTGTACTCCCCTCCCATTTCCCTCCCCACCCCATCCCTCTGCGTCATCCCAGTGCACCAGCCCCGAGCATCCTGTATCATGCATCGAACCTGGACTGGCAATTTGTTTCACATATGATATTATACATGTTTCAATGCAATACTCCCAAATCATCCCACCCTTGCCCTCTCCCATAGAGTCCAAAAGTTTTAAAAAAAGATTACCTAGACTGGTAAGTTTTCATAAGATCTTTTAGACTGGCAAGTGGATTTATCTTTCTATAAAAGCGTTTGGAAATATATTCTTATACCAACACATTTAAAATGTTTCTGTGTCTATCTAAGAAGTTTTATAGTTATTCATTCTAGAAATAAATATGAATTGTAAACACTGATAAGGATAAAGATATTAAATGTAATATTTTTAATAACTTTGCAATTTAGAAAGAGTCTACATTTCCAAACATAAGGAATAAGCTAAGTATATTGTGATTAATTAACTTAATAAAATTATATGCAGCTATTGAAAATGTTAGTAGGTAATACTTTTGGAGAGCACTGGAGAATATTTATTAGTTGAAGATAGGAGAAAGAGAGCAACATTAAATCATGTATACTATTTCAATTGTCTACAAAAAGATAATTTGAAGGAATACACATACAATAGAGAATAGTTGTGATTGAATAATTATACTTCAGATAGGATAGTTAATATTTTAGTTTAATTTTAATTAATATCACAATAAAAATTCACTTTAAATAGAAAAAGTTATATGTAATCTGCAGCCCTAATTACTTCTGAATATTTGTGTAAAACAATAATAAATTTTTCAAAATGTCACCTCTATTTGCTGCTGTTTGTTATTCAGTTATAGATGTCAGTGGATTTATTTCATACAAGACATGTTTTTAATACTTTAAAGTATCAAGCTATTCTGCCCACATTATTATAAAGAAGATAATGCCATAGCAATCTGGAACACCAATTAGTGTCAATTACAACTTATTTTAACTGTCACACTAGCATCCTTATAAGAATAGCTACAGAACTTTGCTTCTTTTTATGTCCCAGAATTGAATGATTTTATTGTTATGAGAGTTTGAAACCAGTCATTATATGAGCATAAATGTTAAAAGAGGGCTGTACAAATTAAGACTTATAATAGATCATGATGTTTTCTAAAATTTTTCCTAAATCTAAATTTTCAATGAGTGATATTAAAAAGTATAAATGTGAGATTACATTTGTGGGAACCTGTAAAGGTTTAGGAATGTGCCAACTTTAATGAGAAGTGTAATTTAATGTTTTTCAGATGTTGATATTTGAAAAAAATCTCTATAAATGCATTCTGTGTTCTTCGGAGTGTGCATAGCATGTTTCAGTTGAACTGATGCTTCTTTTGAAAAAAAAAAAAAAAAATTAAAGTCACTTTTCCATCAAAGATACCATCTTTCACAAGATATTTCTATGAAACTTTTAAAAATGAAAGCAATAATAGTCATTTACTCTGACATTTATGATAGAATATTTGTCCACTCCTTATTTTTTATTTTTCTTTGTTGAGACATTTTTTGAACAAATAAAAGATAAATTAGTGAATATTGGGGATATATACATATTCTAAAGGTAAAACTCTAATTCAAGTCCAAAAACGTTAAAAAAAAAAAGACGTCTATTAAATCAGAGTAAACAGCAATGATACCATCTGTGTATCCATCAACCTTCTCAAACACTATTTTCTTTGTTTTCCCATTACATTTGTGAATGCTCATATTTCCCATTTTCCAAAATTCTCTTTTCTTAAATTCACTGGGCATAGCCATTCTCTGGATCTTTTTCTGCCTGCCTGACATGCATCAGCTGAGATTCAGAGCAGTCAGACTGAAACAAGGAGTAAGCCAAGAGTCAGTTTCAAGAGAGCTATAAGCTAGTCTGTGAGGATAAGTAAAAACAACACATTGTGGAGTCAAATTCACAGAGATGACAGTTGTCAAAATCACCTAGCTCTAACCTTCCTGTCTGACATAAGGTGAGAAGAGGGGGAAAAAGGTAAGAGAAACTTGTGAAGGTCACAGATCTTAGAAAGAAGCACAGTTAAAAACTGAGATTTAATCATAAGACCATAGAATACTTTTCTTCTACTCTTTCACATCCCTGAGGAGTGCTCAGAGGGAGATCTGTAACTATAAATGCTATACTACAAGAGACGAAAGATGGCAAATCAATAACCTGACTTTATATATTAAAACACTAGAAAAATAACAAAAACCCAAAGCAAACAGAAGGAAGAATATAATAGAGATTAGAATGAAGATAAATGAAATAAAATGGAAAAACAATAGAAGCAACAAACATTAGAGTTGATGGACTATTACAAAAAGAAGGAAGATAGAAGTAACTGAAAACCAAAATGAAAGTGGAAAGATTACTTTTGACTCTAAAAAAAAAAAAACAAAAACAATGTGAAAAGAATACCATAAATGATTGTGCTAACAAATCAGAGAAAACTAGATGAAATTGAATATTTCCTATAAGCATGAAAGTGAAAGTCACTCAGTCATGTCCGACTTTTCGCGACCCCATGGACCATACAGCCCATGAAATTACCCAGGCCAGAATGCTGGAGTGGGTAGCCTGCCCCTTCTCCAGGGGATCTTCCCAACCCAGCTATTGAAACCAGGTCTCCCGCAGTGTAGGAAGATTCTTTACCAGCTGAGCCACAAGGGAAGCCCTCCTAGAGGCATCAGTTCAGTTCATTTCAGTCCCTCAGTCGTGGCCGACTCTTTGCTACCCCATGAATCGCAGCATGCCAGGCCTCCCTGTCCATCACCGACTCCCGGAGTTCACTCAGACCCACATCCATCAAGTCAGTGATACCATCCAGCCATCTGATCCTCGGTCGTACCCTTCTCCTCCTGCCCCCAATTCCTCCCAGCATCAGAGTCTTTTCCAATGAGTCAACTCTTCACATGAGGTGGCCAAAGTACTGGAGTTTCAGCTTCAGCATCATTCCTTCCAAAGAAATCCCAGGGCTGAGCTCCTTCAGAATGGACTGGTTGGATCTCCTTGCAGTCCAAGGGACTCTCAAGAGTCTTCTCCAACACCACAGTTCAAAAGCATCAATTCTTCGTCACTCAGCCTTCTTCCCAGTCCAACTCTCACATCCATACATGACCACAGGAAAAACCATAGCCTTGCCTAGACGGACCTTAGTCGGCAAAGTAATGTCTCTGCTTTTGAATATACTATCTAGGTTGGTCATAACTTTTCTTCCAAGGAGTAAGTGTCTTTGAGGCATACACATTACTAAAACTTACTTAAGAATAAATAGTGAATCATAACAGACTGATAAGGAAATTTATTAATCAAAACCTCCCCCAAAAGAAATGACTAGGACTAGATCACTTCACAGGTGAGTTCTATCAAACATTTTTAAAAGAGTTAACATAAATACTTCTCAAATTTCTTCAAACAAATATACAAAAGGAAGAAATATTCCCTAAGCCATTCTATAAGGTCAAAACTTTTCTGATACCAAGCTAGAAAATGATACCACAAGAAAAGAAAGCAGATCATATAGAAAAAGAGACATGAAAATTCTCAATAAAATAGTAGTATAGCAAATGCAACATATTAAAATGATTTTTCTCCATGGCCAAATGGGATTTATCTCAAGAATGTAAAGTGGTTCAAGATATGAAAATCAGTAAATATAATATACCACATTTTCATTATGGAGGGAAAGCTGACATAATGTTTTCAATTGACAGAAAAAAGCCTGGAGAAAAATTCAACATCCTTTCATAACAAAAAAGAGGGACGTTAGAATATATAGGAATTTGCTCAACATAATAAAAACACTGATGAATAATCCATAGTTAAACATACTATTGAATGGTAAAAGACTGAAAGTTATACCCCGAAGATCAGGACCAAGTCAGGCACCACATTTTGACATTGTTCAATGCTCTACTCTGAGTTCTAGTGAGGGAAATTAGTCAAGGAAAAGAGATGAGCAGCATCCAAGCTGGGAAGGACAGAGTATAAGTTTATCTATTGAAAATCTTTTGGAATCCAACCAAAAACTATTATAGCTAGTAGAAGAAGTCATCAAAATGCTGAGTACACAATTAATATGAAAAAA
Organism: Capra hircus; assembly: GCF_001704415.2. Taxonomy (NCBI): domain Eukaryota; kingdom Metazoa; phylum Chordata; class Mammalia; order Artiodactyla; family Bovidae; genus Capra; species Capra hircus. The sequence continues at coordinate 23,476,471 of NC_030835.1, forward strand.
GTTCAGTTCTATACAGGATGAAAGAAAGTTACATTTATAATAACATCAAACAGAATGATGATACTTAGAATAAATTTATTGATGGAGCTACAAAATATGTACAATGAAAACTACCAAATATTCTTGAAATAATGAAAATAAGTGGAAAGACATCTGTATGTATGAATTGGTAGATATAAAATTCTTAAAATAGTGCTACTGCTCATGTGGTGTTAGTAGTAAAGAACCTGCCTGCCAATGCAGGAGACATAGGAGATGTGGGTTTGATCCCTTGGTTGGGAAGACAACCTGGAGGAGGAAATGGTGACCCACCTCAGTATTCCTGCCTGGAAAATCCCATGGACTGAGGAGCCTGGTGGGCTACAGTCCATCAGGTCAAAAAGACTCAGGCACGACTGAAGTGACTTAGCAACAGGACAGCACCGCTCAAAACTGTCTATGCTTTCAATGCATTATCCATCAAAATCTCAACAGCTGTTTTGCAGAAATGGAAAATTCTACTCTAAAATGTGTACAGATTTGCATAGGTTCCTAAATAGCCAAAACAATCTTGAAAAAGGACAATGTTAAGGGACTCACACTTTACAATTTTCAAAGTTCCTATAAAGCTACAATAACTATAAAAGTTTGATATTACATAAGGATATGCATACAGGTCAATCGAAGAGTAGTGACTATACAGAAATAAACCCATACACTACGATCAAGTAACTTCTGGCAAGAGTGTGAAGTTCATTCAAAGAGGAAAGACCATCTTTTCAATAACTTGCATTGAGAATGTTCAAGGAAATGAGGTTGCATCCTTACTTCAAACCATATGCAAGAATTAACTCAAAATGGATCAGAATCGTGAATACAATAGCTAAAGCCCTAAACCTTTTAGAAGAAGATATTAGGGATAAATATTCGTGACCTTGAAATTGGTAATGGCTATTTATGCATGACATCAAAAACACAGGCAAAAAAGAAAAAAAGAAAGAAATTTAGCTTTATTAAAGGTAAAAATTCCATGCACCAAATGACACTATAAACAGAGTGAAAGGCAACCCACAGAGTGGGATAATATATTTATGAATCATATATATGATAACAAATTAGTATCCAGAATACAAAAAGCAATTATGACTCAATAACAAAAGAAAAGCAGCCCAATTTTTAAAAAATGGATGAAGTATATAAATAAACTTTTCTGCTAAGAAGATTTTCATGTCACAAACAAGCTCATGAAAAGATACTCAATCTTATTATTTAGGGAAATGCAAATCAAGCCACAATGTTATCTAAAATTACACACATTAGAATTGCTAGTGTACCAAAAAAAAGTGTTGACCAAATAATGGAGAAACTGGGGCACTTGGACATTGTTGATGGAATGCAAAATGTCACAAGCAATGTGAAAAATAGTTTAGCAGTTCCTTAAAAGTTAAACCATATGATTCCACTCCTGGCTAAATGCCTAAAAGAATAGTAAACAGGTTCTCAAAAAAATATTTTTACACAAGCCTTCATAGAAGCATTGTTTCCAAAGGCCAAAAGTGGACACAACCTAAATGTTCATTAACTGATGAAATTATACATACTGTGGAATATTATTTGGCAATACAAATGAAATACCCAGACATGCTACTATTGATACTAGGATGAACCTTGAAAATATGCTAAGTGAAAGAAATGAGACTCAGAAAGCTCAAGTATTAAGTTATTTCATCTCTGTAAAATTTCCAAAATAGACTATCTATGGAGACACAAAGCAAACTAGTGGATTCCAGGAGATAGTAGGAGGGAGGAAAGGAGAGTGACTGCATAACAGGTGTGAAATTTCCTTTTGGGATGATTAAAATGTTTTCAAACTCAATAGTCTCGATAGTGGTAATTGTTGCACAACATTGTGAATGTACTAAATATAACAAATGGTAAATTTTTAAACTGCATTTTACTCCAAAACACCACCAAAAAAAAAAAGCAGGCAGTGGACCAGAACAACTCATTCTTAGAGAAGAAAAAACAATGATGCAAACATGAGGGACACTTTACGGATCAAAAAAACAAAAATTATAAGGGGTAAATTAAGCCTTTTTTTTTTTTTCTGCTTAGTCAATCTCAGTAGGGTATTCTCTAATATATTAGGAGCTCTAGAAAGGAATTCAAATGAAATATGTTTATTTTTGAAGATATCATCATATCTTGTTGCCTTCTCCTCAATTCTTACTTGCTGTCACATTGCCTTAAGGTGAATTTGATTATGTTAGTAATACCATGGACTTCCCTGGTGGCTCAGATGGTAAAGCATCTGTCTACAAAGTGAGAAACCTGGGTTCAATCCTTGGGTCGGGGAGATTGCCTGGAGAAGGAAATGGCAACCCACTCCAGTACTCTTGCCTTGAAAATCCCATAGACGGAGGAGCTTGGTGCAGGCTACTATCCATGGGGTTGCAAAGAGTCAGGCACAACTGAACGACTTCACTTTCACTTTGACTTTCAGTAATACCCCAGAAGGCAGTATCACTTCATGTTGTATTGAATGATTGACACTTACCAGTAAACTCCCAGATTTCAGGCCCATGAATTTACTGGAACATTCTAATTAGCCTAGCTGTATTATTTCAGGACTGGAGTTTTTCAGAATAGGAATTTACTTGGAGGTGTCCTAGTGGTCTGAAATAGTGCATCATGCCCAAGCAAGTTGGCAATTTTGCTTGTTCCACTTGTTCTTAGTTCTACTCCAGTGAGGTTGCTATTGTTTAGCTACTAAGTCTCACTTTCACTTTTCACTTTCATGCATTGGAGAAGGAAATGGCAACCCACTCCAGCGTTCTTACCTGGAGAACCCCAGGGTTGGCAGGTCATGGTGGGTTGCCATCCATGGGTTGCAAAGAATTGGACATGACTGAAGCAACTTAGCAGCAGCAGCAGCAGCAGCAGCAACATGCCTTACTCTTTTGCAACACTACAGACTGCAGCCCATCATGCTCCTCTGTTCTTGAGATTTCCCAGCAAGAATAATGGAGTGGGCTGCCATGTCCTCCAGGGGATCTTCCCGATACAGGGATTGACCCACAACCCTTGCCTTAGCAGGTGGATTTTTTACTGCTGGGCCACCAGGGAAGCTCAGTGAGGAGTTTTCTTTAAATAAAATACGTTTTTGCTCATCTTGTGAAGATAATAATTTCGTTTTCTACTCACATCGTGAGTGCAGCCTTTACATACAAAACAAAGTTCAGAATAGATTTACATGGCAAAATAGCTCTTGGAAAATTATATGAATTATGTATATGTATAAATTATGATTGTTTGGGATACAGGCCCAGAAATGTTCTAAGCATATCTCAAGCTCTGGACAAACTGTGATGATAAAGATTCTGTAAAATTATAGGAGACTGTTCCATAAAGTGGCTCAAAGTGGTTCATTTAAAAGTTAAAAAGCTGAGACATCTCAACACAGTGAAACTCATTACATTTGTGAGCAGCAAATTTTCAATTATTCTTTTTCAAACTGGAAATATTAAAATTTGGTCAAAATACAGCTTCTTATTCTGTAAACACAGCATGTAGCTATGCTTTCTCCAGTTCTTAATTTTTGGCTGCGTTAAACCCTTTGAGAAATAGTTATTACCTACAAACTAGTATTTATTTCCCTGGCTATAAAATCACACCATGAGAGAAAAGCAAATTATCTTCCAAAATAAAAAAAAAAGATAGAAAACGAGTTTATCATTATATTTGCTGCAAACTTATACTTTACTGGTCTAACTATAGTACTGTATCTTCCATTTACTTCAAGCCTTCTTTGTACCTTTAGGTCTGTGTGAAGATTTTCCAGAAGTCATTTAGAGATGTCTAGACTCAAAGCTAATGATGTTGCACAAGATATTTGTAAAACCCAGATAAAGTCACAAGAGATACTTAATGTAGTGATTTTAGTCCTAGAAGTTAGTAAGGTTTGGCTTTGTCATATAACGTGCCTTTGGTATGGTGGAAATTGTGAAAAAGGTTTAAATAAGCTATGCACTGGTGTGAATATTTAGAATAGATGAACCTAAGCAGATTCTGTAGTGTTTCATTCTGAAATCAGCATTTGTTTAGGAAAATGCCAAGATACTAGGATTATATTCTTACTAAGATCTCTCAGATGTATATTTGTTTTCTATCGCTGAAGATACTGTATAGTTATCTTTGAGCATCTGAATTTCTTTTCTGGGTTTTTAGAGTTAATCTAATTTTCTTATTCAAAATTCCATATTAATAATGCTTATAGAATATAATTGAACTATAATTTACATCCTGTACAAAGATCCTCAGAAAGTGAAGAATGCTATATTTCTGTGCTTATGTTTTTTCTTGAGATAAGCAGTTTGAAAAATTATCTTTTGAATTTTTATTATAGCAAATAAGCACAAGTAAATATTTTTGAAATTACTTGTCATTGGTAATGCCTACCATCAAAGAGCCTGAATAAACAATGTATGTGTGCTTACGTGTGTTTGTACATGTGTAGTTTGGAAAATTATCTTTTGTATTTTTATTATAGCAAATAAGCACAAGTAAATATTTTTGAAATTACTTGTCATGGATAATGCCTACCATCAAAATAGCCTGAATACACAATGTATGTGTGCTTAGGTGTGTGTTTATACATGTGCATGTGACATGTTACATTAAATGTGCACGTGGTATGTTATATATGACTGACTAAAGTTGTCTACAAATGTTTATAAAAGATTACTCCTAAGGATTGCCATTTCCTTCTCCACCTAAGAGTTCCAGCTTCAATGAAAGAAATTGATTTTAGAATCATATATTGAATTAATGTTAACATCATTTTCTGAAAGTGTCATCATTTTTATTTATAGTGTAGTCAAGTAGAGAAGCCAAATAATGAGTTGATATAAATCTACTATCTTATTCAAATTAAAATGGATGAATGATATAAATAAACTTTTCTCCTAAGAAGATTTACAAGTCATTGACAAGAACATGAAAATATACTCAATATCATTATTTAGGGAAATGCAAATTAAGCCAGCATGGAATCTCAAATTGGACCCATTAAAATTGCTCGTGTACCAAAGGAAAAAAAAAAAAATGTGTGGACCAAATTATGGAGAAATCGGAACACGGACGTCCGGAAGACACTTTGAAAACCACATGTCTATACTAAAACAGAAATTGTAACTTATCTGTGCCAAAACAGAAATTCATAAACACAGGTAAGTTTACAAAATATTTTTGTGCAACATTCATGTGTTTACACAACAAATACAGTCAAAAAATATTCTTTCTTTTAAGTTAGACAAAATCTTGCATGTCTGTGAGAGGTATGTCAGAATTCATTGTAGAAGAATTATTAAAACACCTATATTTTCACTAATTTATGTATGCATATATGTACATAGGTATACTTGTCTTTATGTCAATTATCTATCATCTATTTACAGTCAATTCTCATTATTAATGGTTGTTATAATCTACAGGCTCTGCAGAACCTGAATTAATAAAATCTGAACCATTGCCCTAAAATAAAGGTTCAGTTCAGTTCAGTTCAGTTCAGTCCCTCAGTCATGTCCAGCTCTTTGTAACCCCATGGATTGCAGCACGCCAGGCCTCCATATGCATCACCAACTCCTGGAATTCACTCAAACTCATGTTCATCGAGTTGGTGATGCCATCCAGCCATCTCATCCTCTGCCGTCCCCTTCTCCTCCTGCCCTCAATCCCTCCCAGCATCAGTCTTTTCCAATGAGTCAACTCTTCGCATGAGGTGGCCAAAGTACTGGAGTTTCAGCTTCAGCATCATTCCTTCCAAAGAAATCCCAGGGCTGATCTCCTTCAGAATGGACTGGTTGGATCTCCTTGAAGTCCAAGGGACTCTCAAGAGTCTTCTCCAACACCACAGTTCAAAAGCATCAATTCTTTGGCGCTCAGCTTTCTTCACAGTCCAACTCTTGCATCCATAAATGACCACTGGAAAAACCATAGCATTGACTAGACAGACCTTTGTTGGCAAAGTAATGTCTCTGCTTTCGAATATGCTATCTAGGTTGGTCATAACTTTTCTTCCAAGGAGTAAGCGTCTTTTAATTTCATGGCTGCAGTCACCATCTTCAGTGATTTTGGATCCCCCAAAAATAAAGTCTGACACTGATTCCACTGTTTCCCCATCTATTTCCCATGAAGTGTTAAGAGTCTCATAAAGGTTAGAGCCTCTGGTCACCACATTTTCCTCAAGTGATTTATAAGTAGTCTTGTTTTATATGTGTTGCTATCTGGACATTTCATAAAATATAAACATAAGTAATATAAGAATACAAATATAAGTATATATACTTGATCAATGTTGAACTCACAGCCACCTGGCTCTATTCCTTATACCTTAAGTAAGCTTATCTAACACATGTATTTCTCCATAAGGCACATCACAGCCTCTTGAGCTTAGAACAACGGAGAGCACTTTAGCACTATGCTTGTGGACCACATTAAGCAGTAAGATCATCAACCAACAAAAAGCACACAAATGTGAACAGTGTGGCACTAAACAGACTGTGAAAAATAAACACTTTTATAACATGAAAGCTATAAAACTAAGTGCATGATCTTGTTTGACCTCAGCTGGGTCAGAGCATATATCTTGGGTGACTTGAATTTTTTACCTCTCTGCACATGTCAATGAGTGATTCCAAAAGTACTGCAAAATCAGAAATAAATTTTCTCAAGTAGAAAAGGGTATGAATATGAGATTAGCAAATAATGAGAATGCTAATCTATATATCTCTTTCTATATCTACTAATACAGGTAGATGACATGATGCTCATATGCATTGTTACATCAATAATCAATCTGAAAATATTAGTTCTGGAGTGTGATCACATGTAAAAAACACTTAAGTGTGTAATCATCATGCTTAGTTCATCTCAGTTAACAAGATTGTTGACTACATACTTAGATCTCAAGAAAAATTAGCCTTCCAAATTTAAACATTACCTAAATATGACTTTTTAATTTTATGTTTATGTGAACATGCAATAATGACTATAACACATTATAGAGTTGGTCACTAGCAACAATTAAACAATATTGACTTTCTCATCTATAAGACTAAACAATTAGTACTTAATAAACATGAAATGACTTAAAATAATCACCAATACTTTAGTCTGGGCATATGCAATGAAAATCACATTTTGGGTGTAGTATTTTACCAAGGAAATAATGCAAATATGGAGAAATTAGCCCCCCAAAATGAAAAAGTAGAACATTTTAGTTTCTATAACACATGATTTTAGAATTGTGGGGAAAATAATTCTGTGAGGAGAGGAATTACCTTGAAAGTTACATTTTTAATATTTACAAACAAGTGAGGCTGAGACAGACACAGAATAATACTAATACAATCTGAGAAAGCCCCCTTTGAGATTTTCTTTTTTATACAGTTTTGCCTATAGCAATGACAAACTTTATTTGATTCATAGCATTAATATTTATGAATAAATAGACTGTGTATGAATATCAGAATAAGAAAGACTACAGTGATAACATACAAATATAATCCTTAGGCAAGCACAAGACAATTAGAATAGAGCAAGGGATTTGAAGATTAGATTCATCAAGAACTAGCCTCATATTTAAAAAATAATTTTGCTTAAGTCTACAAGAAAACTCAATTGTTGGTTGACTCCAAGAGAAAAAAATCTGAGAGAATTTAGGCTTTGAAAGTCAAAATATGCTTCTTTAGAAATACAATCTTATTTCAGAATTAGTTCATACTTTTTGCTTTACTTCTATTAAACTGTCATTTATTAATTAGAAATTATCTTGGCTCCCACCAATTAACTTTTTAAATGACATTAATTATATCTCAAGTTTCAAGAGATTTCTATCTTTCTTTGTCACATGAATTAGCATGATACAGTACAATTTTTAAAATGGCATATTATTTTCCACTGCTTTTCCTTCAATACCCCTTCTAAAACATTAGTAACTTTTCTTAATTATCAACAAGGAAAGCCAATTAAATTAAGAATAAATGAATGAGGAAAATTAAAAAAATAATAAAGGGAAAATAAAAAAGTAGGGGAATATTTTTCCATTGTGTGTTAATACATATTGAAGCTAATATCTTACAAGAATAAAGACTGAACAATTTTGTATTATATCAGAAGGACATGTATTTATTTGTTTGTGTTATATACACCACTTCATTAATATACATTTTTCTGAGAATAAGCAATAGAGCTACTGTGGGTAGGGCTAGCACCATTGATCCTATAGTTTTCAGAAAAGGAATTCTCTGAGCAACTGTGTGGCATGATAAGAAAGATGATTGGTTTTCTAAGGAAAGAAAATTGCTTAAGACTAAAGGGTTTTCATCCTCAAGTTTGCCATCCTAGGAAATGGATTGGATCTTTCTGAGGTAAGCTTACATTGGCCCCAAATCATAATATTCATGAGACTGACATACAAATTACAAGTACAATTTGTTGACTGCAAGGAGACAAGCAACACTATCACACAGGTTGGAATACTCATTGCAGCAGGACTGATATCCCTCCATAGTCACACCTATAGAGGAAAAAAATGCACAGATCTGCTTTCAGAGCATGAAATTGGAGAGAAGAAAAAGGTAGGTTGCATTTAATGCAAGAAATCTGCGGTTGTCAAATGCAATCATTTCAACCCAAGTATATCCTTGAAGTGAATGTGTTAGCCACTCAGTTGTGTCTGATTCTTTGCGACCCCATGGACTGTAGCCTGCCAGACTGCTCTGTCCATGGAATTCTCCGGGCAAGAATACTGGAGTGGGTAGCCATTCCCTTCTCCAGGGGATCTCCCAACCCAAGGATCAAACCCTGGTCTCCTGCATTACAGGCAGGAGCCAACAGGAAAGATATCCTTACACATGAAAAAAAATATGAAAATTTATTCTGCACTAAGAAATTATATCTCAAAAAATTTCCAAAATGATATCACACAAAACATATTGAAATTAATTTAAATTTTATGGAATATCCATCCAATGGAATAGTTAGAAGCATTAAAAACATCAAGTATATCTGCGTGAGTAACATTAAATATTAAATAATAATGTTGAGTTAAAAAAGAAAATGGCAATAATCCACTTCATATACTCTTATTAATATAAATTTAAAAATAAAACGTTGCCAGGGTCCAGCCCTGGTGGATCCAGTGTATTCGAAGAGGGGACGGCGTTGGCAAGGAAAGACTTATTTATTTATTTATTAATATAAGATTAGACTAGGAAGAGATAGTGTAGTAGGAAAATTAAGTGGAGAAAAGAGGCTGAATAACTTGGTATACGTGGAAAGCCAATAAAATTCCAGACAAGGAACTTGTGCCATCTACATTAGGCCACCGGCATCCGTTTGAATATCGGAGAGTGCCTCGCCTTGGGCTTTCTCTCTTACGGATCTTAGAAGCCGCCACAAGTAAGTAGACATGGTCCGCCTCCACGCCCCAGGTGGGGATTTCAGCCGAAAAAAGAAAAGAATGACATGGGGAAGCCCAGCATCGGTGCAAGACTCCAAAAACTATTTTTCAAAATCAGCTTATATACCCCAAGTTGTACATAATGGAATATGCAGAGTTATGCAGGGACAGCAGTCTTGACCCTCATTGAGACAAGGCTTTCTTTTTGCATACCCTCCCATATACAAAAGGTCTCAGGTGGTTTACATTATCTTCTGGCCAAGAGGCTTGTTAACATTTTTATGGCTCTCTTCCTGGATAATTGTCTATCAACCAGAAGACTCCTTTTCCCTAGAAGTGTTTTTTCTTTACTCTGCATCACCCTCAAAGTACTAAAGTTACATTCCTGTAGAACAAAGGTGTAGTGGGTTATAACAAAGAAAGTACTTAACTCAAAGATCTAATGTTGCTAATACCAGTCCTACTACCTGTTTTCCTATATACCAATTATATCTAAAAATAAAATATATGAAAATTTGGCAGCAAGTATTGACTCAACAAATGAAACCTTTAATCAGTCCTATTCTAATGATTTTGACTCCTCTGAAGCCCCTACATTCCTAGGATGTTTTAAGCTTCCTGCGCCTCCCACAGTCAGGAGGCCTCAAACAATCACATGCACAGCTGTATGAGTCCTGCAGGCAGGCTGAAAAACCATCAGAGGGGTTTTGGGATTGAAACACTCGTATTACGCCCAGGAGATTTATTATCTAAAAGCTCTAATTTTTTCCAGAAAAAGGTGGTGGGGGGACAGTCCCCTGCTAATGACAGAAGAGTAGGTGGAAAGCATAACACAGAAAAGCAGGCAGATTCTGGTCTTGGGGGGGTGGATGCTCAGGAATTTCCAGGGGCAATCCCTGAAGCAGATCATGTCCTTGCGTTTTGTCAGGCTTCCTTCCGCATGACCTTGTCACGGGCGGGATTCCTCACGCTGGCTCCAGGCAAAAAGTATAATAGTTTCATTAAAAACACATCCACTTGCATTAAAATGATTGTGAAAAGCAAAAGTAGTGAGCACAAAATTAAGAAATATATTTGATACTAGAGGGAAATCAGGATGTTTCAGATGGTATTTCAGTTTTGAATGTTTTTTTTTTTTTGTGATGTTCCACTACAGCTGAGTTTTGATCCACAGGTGTTAATTTTATGTCTGTATTTCTTATTTATCTGTATATTCTTAGATGATACTGGATAGAGATTAGACAGATAGAATTCAAAAGATCTCAAGTAGGACTAGGATTCAGTTAATATTTGGCCACCCATACTTCACTGAAGCTAGTTGTATTCAATGCAACATTCTAGAAATTGGAAAACAGTAGCTTTCACCTTTGCTTTTATTTTCTTGAGTAGTTTTATTTTAAAATGAGACTATTCTTATATACTGATACATTTATTTTTAATTCTGAATATTTTTTCCATCTTTTGCCCTTTTTTCTTCAGTCAAAATGATTAATTGGCCCACATAGTAAAAAAATACCACATAAAACCACAAAGAACAAAACTCATCAAGTATTGGCTTTTCAGTTTAAGAATAGGATTTTAAAATCACCAAGAAAGAAAAACTCAAGGAAAATTAATTTTGTATTACAAGAGCCACAGCCCAGAGTAACTAGATGTAAATACACATTATAAACTAATATGGGCATAGAAGAATGCTTCCTTCATAGTAGTCAGTTTTCTCCCTTACTTGGATATAGGGCAGAAAAAAAATATGAAGGCAAAAAAGGAGTTAATCATCTGTATATTTTCTTGAGGAAAAAAAGGCTTCTGACTTGCTGTATGAGGACTGATTCCTGGGGTAGAGATGGATGAGTTAAAGAAGAGCTTTCTAGGAAATTATGGGAATTGATGAGTATGAAATTCCCAAAGTGGATTTTCAAAGAAAAAAGCCCTTAGCTCTCTGGGAACAGAACAGCAAAAATGACAATATAAGGGATTAAAACAAAGGAACTCATATATATTTATTTATTCAAAAGCAAAAATTCCATAGTTGGTTATTGGCTAGTTGGGTGGTGGGTTTATGGGAATTCATTATACAAATAAATACATCCATAAATGGATCCACAAGCAAATCAAAACACATAAAATGAGAGAATATGGACAGAGTGAAAAAGGTGATGCGTTCTTCACAATATAAGTTTTCACAGCAATTTAATTTAGTCGCTCAGTCATGTCTGACTTGCAACCCCATGGACTGCAGCATGCCAAGCCTCCCTGTCCATTAACAGCTCCTGGGGCTTGCTCAAACTCATGTCCATTGAGTTGGTGATGTCATCCAACCATCTCATCCTCTGCTGTCCCCCTCTCCTCTCACCTTCAATCTTTCCCAGCATCAGGGTCTTTTCAAATGAATCAGTTCTTCGTATCAGGTGGCCAAAGCATTGAAGTTTAAGCTTCAGCATTAGTTCTTCCAATGAATATTCAGGACTGATTTCCTTTAGAACTGACTGGTTAGATCTCCTTGCAGTTCAAGGGACTGTCAAGGGTCTTTTGCATCACCACAGTTCAAAAACATCAATTCTTCAGTGCTCAGCTTTCTTTATAATCCAACTCTCACATCCATACACGACTCTGGAAAAACCATAGCTTTGACTAGATGGACCTTTGTTGGCAAAGTAATGTCTCTGATTTTTAATAAACTGTCTAGGTTGGTCATAAATTTTCTCCTAAGGAACAAGTGCCTTTTAATTTCATGGCTGCAGTCACCATCTGCAGTGATTTTGGAGCACACAAAAAAATAGTCTGTCACTGTTTCCTCATCTATTTGTCATGAAGTAATGGGACTGGATGCCATGATCTTAGTTTTCTGTTGCTGAGTTTTAAGCCAACTTTTTCCCTATCCTCTTTCACTTTCATCAAGAGGCTCTTTAGTTTCTTCTTCTCTTTCTGCCATAAGGGTGGTGTCATCTGCTTATCTGAGATTACTGATATTTCTCCCAGAAATCTTGATTCTAGCTTGTGCTTCATCCAGTCCATCATTTCTCATGATGTACTCTGCATATAAGTTAAATAAGCAGGTTGACAATATATAGCCTTGTTGTACTCCTTTCCTAACTTGGAACCTGTCTGTTGTTCCATGGCCAGTTCTAACTGTTGCTTCTTGACTTGCATACAGATTTCTCAGGAGATAGGTCAGGTCGTCTGGTATTCATATCTCTTTAAGAATTTTCCAGTTTGTCATGATTCACATAGTCAAAGGCTTCGGCATAGTCAATAAAGCAGAAGTACATTTTTTTTTTTTTTTGGAACTTTCTTGCTTCTTCGGTCATCCAGTAGATGTTGGCAATTTGATCTCTGGTTCCTCTGCCTTTTCTAAATCCAATTTGAACATCTGGAATTTCACGGTTCACGTATTGTTGAAGCCTGGCTTGGAGAATTTTGAGCATTACTTTGCTAGTATGTGAGATGAGTGCAATTGTGTGGTAGTTTGAGCATTCTTTGGCATTACTTTTCTTTGGGATTGAAATGAAAACTGACCTTTTTCCCCATTCCAACTCAGCAATGGCCACTGCTGAGTTTTCCAATTTTGCTGGCATATTGAATCCAACACTTTCACAGTATAATCTTTTAGGATTTGAAACAGCTCAACCAGAATTCCACTAGCTTTATTCATAGTGATGCTTCCTAAGGCCTACTCAACTTCACATTCCAGGATGTCTGGCTCTAGGTGAGTGATCACACTATTGTGATTATTTGGGTCATGAAGATCTTTTCTGTATAGTTCTGTGTATTCTTGCCATCTCTTCTTAACATCTCTGCTTCAACAGAGGTCCATACCATTTCTGTCCTTTATTGTGCCCATCTGCAAAAAAATAGTTCCCTTGGTATCTCTTATTTTCTGAAGAGATCTCTAGTCTTCCTCATTTTGTTTTCCTCTATTTCTTTGCATTGATCACTGAGGAAAACTTTCTTATTTCTCCTTGCTATTCTTTGGAACTCTGTATTTAATGGTTATATTTTCTCTTTCTCTATACTTCTCTTCTTTTCTTAGCTGTTTGTATAGCCTCCTCAGACAACCATTTGGCTTTTTGCATTTCTTTTTCTTGGGGATGGTCTTGAATCACTGCCTCCTGTACAATGTCATGAACCTCAGTCCATAGTTCTTCAGGCCCTCTCTCTATCAGATCTAACCCTTGAATCATACTGTTCGTGGGGTTCTCAAAGCCAGAATACTGAAGGGGTTTGCCATTCCCTTCTCCAGTGGACCATGTTTTGTCACGCTTTTCAAAGCAGTGCTGCACATTATATAAAAAATTCTGTAAAACTGTTTCAAATGAAATTGTTTTGTGAATAATTTTCTCTTTTCCACTTGCTCTTTCTTGACAAGTTATTTGACCAGAGGACCTCCTTGACTGATCTATTTTCTCTTTCTCTTCTATATTCTTTTTGTCTTTTTTTTTCTATTTTTTTCTGGGCCTATTTCCTTCACTTTAGTTTCCAATTCTTCATTTCTACTGTCAGGTTTTTAACCTCCAGAAGCTCACTTCTTACACTGAGTGTTCCTTTTCTGTTTTCCTTTCTAGCTTTCCAACTTAATCTCTAAGATTCAGCTTTCTGGGGTTTACTGTGTAATTTACCACTTAGCCATCTTTATTTTCTTATTGTTTTCCTTATAACTCTCCACTTTCAGGGGACATATACATTTAAAAAATATTTTGCTATAATTTTATTGTTTCTTAGGAAGTTCTCTACCCTTAAAATTTTAATATAAATATTTAGAACTATATTCTATAAGCACTTTGAGAGTTTAATCAGAATCTATATCATCTTCAAATAAGACAAGGAATATTTTTCTTCTTTTCTTCCCTTTCTTATTTCTCTTTTACCCATTTACAATGAAACTGAGATTCTCATTTCAAAATTTTCTTTTCTTTTTTGTTGTTCAGTAACATTGCACCATATTTACTTTTGCTGTTAACTTTTAACTGCATTTACCCATTTCTCCCACCCCCATCCCTACCTCTGGCAACACTCAACTCTGTATACATGAGTTTTTTGTTGTTGTTATTCCTTTAGAATCCACATATACAGAATCTACTTTCCTGTTCCTTTTTAGAATCCACATCCACTTATACTGAGATCATGCAGGACTTGTCTTTCTCTGACTGATTCTAGTTAACATAACACTCTTGAAGTCCATACATGTTGCTGCAAACAGGAAAAATTTCATTCTTTTTATGGCTGAATAATATTATATATAAATATATATCTCACAATTTCTTTATCCACTCACCCACTCATGAACCCCTGGGTCATTTCCATATATTGACGATTGCAAATAATGCAGTGATAAACTTGGAGGTGCATATATCTTTCAAGATAGTGCCTTCATTTTCTTCAAATAAATGCCCAGAACTGGAATTGTTTCATAATATGGTAGTTCTATTTTTTAATTCTTTTTTAGGAAGCTCCATACTGTTTTCCATAGTGCCTGCACTAATTTACATTTCCACCAGAAGTGCAAAAGGATTTTTTTTTTTCACATTCTCACCCAAACCTGTTATTTCCTATCTTTTAGATAGCAGCCATTCTAATAGATAGGAAGTGATATCTCGAAATTTTGATTTGCATTTTCCTGAAGATTAATGATGTTGATCAACTTTTCATGTACATTTGGCCATTTGTATGTCATTTGAAAAAAAAAATATCTTTTTAGATCATTTGCCAATTTTTAAACAGTTTGTTTATTTGTTACTGGGTTGATATATTAAATGTATTTTAAAATTTAGCTGCTTTTTGGATATAAGATTGCAAATATTTCTCCCATTCAGTAGTTTGCCTTTTTATCTTGTTGATGTGTTCCTTTGCTTTTCAGAAGTTTTTTTTTTTTTTTTGGTATAATATAGTTCTCTTGAGAAATCTATATGCAGGTCAGGAAGCAACAGTTAGAACTAGACATGGAACAACAGACTGGTTCCAAATAGGGAAAGGACAAGGCTGTATATTGTCACCCTGCTTATTTAACTTATATGCAGAGTACATCATGAGACATGCCTGGCTGGATGAAGCACAAGCTCGAATAATTATTGCTGGGAGAAATATCAATAACCTCAGATATGCAGATGATACCACCCTTATGGCAGAAAGTGAAGAGGAACTAAAAAGACTCTTGATGAAAGTGAAAGAAGAGAGTGAAAAAGTTGGCTTAAAGCTCAACATTCAGAAAAGTAAGATCATGGCATCCAGTCCCATCACTTCATGACAAATAGATGGGGAAACAGTGGAAACAGTGACAGACTACTTTTTTGTGCTCCAAAATCACTGCATATGGTGACTGTAGCCGTGAAATTAAAAGATGTTTGCTCTTTGGAAGAAAAGTTATGACCAAACTAGACAGCATATTAAAAATCAGAGACATTACTTTGCCAGCAAAAGCCTGTCTAGTCAAAGTTAAGGTTTTTTCAGTAGTCATATATGAATGTGAGAGTTGGACTATAAAGAAAGCTGAGTGCCAAAGAATTGATGCTTCTGAACTGTGGTGTTGGAGAAGACTCTTGAGAATCCCTTGGACAGCAAGGAGATCCAACCAGTCCATCCTAAAGGAAATCAGTCCTAAATATTCATTGGAAGGACTGATGCTGAAGCTGAAACTCCAATACTTTGGCCACCTGATGCGAAGAAGTGACTCATTGGAAAAGGCCCTGATGCTGGGAAAGATTGAAGGCGGGAGGAGAGGAGGATGACAGAGGATGAGATAGTTAGATGGCATCACCTACTCAATGGACATGAGTTTGAGTAAAGTCCAGGAGTTGTTGATGGACAGGGAGGCCTGGTGTGCTGCAGTCCATGGGTTTACCAAGAGTTGGACACGACTGATCAACTGAACGTAACTGAACTGATAATGCAGTCCCATTTACTTATTTTGCTTTTGTTACTTTTTGTCAGAATCAAAAAATCATCATCAAGACCTATGTGAAGGGTTTATTGCCTATATTTTCTTCTAGGAGTCTTATGATTTTAGGTCTTGAGTTCAAATCTTTAATCCATTTTGAGTTAGTTATTGTGTATTTTGTAAGCTAGCCAATATTATCCTTTTACATGTGACTGTCCAATTTTCCCAACTCCATTTACTGAAGAGCCTATTCTTTCCCCAGGAGCTAGTAATTTTAAGAGAGTTTCTCTATAGCCCTGAAATCTGCTGGAGGGCATGAAATCATTTCTCCACCCCTCTAAAAAAAAACTGTAAAACGGAGGATCTCAAGTGGCCATGCTGTGTAAAGTTAAAAGATTATAGCTGTGTTAATCTTATGAATTGTAAGAATAAGTGGGAACCTGGATACCCATCTCATATCACCATGGATAATGATAATAAATAAAATGCCTGATTTGTATGCTACTCCCACCAGGAAATTAGATTCAATCCCTAGAAGAGCAGATGAAAGTGGATCTTGTTGTACACACAAAATAACACAATTAACTTAGATTAAGTTATTTCTTTTAGTGGAAAAAAGGTTTAAATAACAAATTAATTTCAGTTAAACGAAAGGAAAAACAATAAAAACAACAACAACAATAGACAATGTTCCTTGAAAACTGACTTTTTTGCTTGGGAAAATTTATCCCCAGTGTAAAGGTACTTGATGAATAGAAAACCTGTTTGTTAACCTTTTTATCTGTAACTAAAGCCTGATAATAATTTCCCCTTTCCAAAGATTGATATGAAAATAAACTAAGAATACAGGAAGGTCATTGGACTCGTCAATCACTTTTACTTTTCCACACTGTGCCCTTAACAGAATATGACTACCACATATGTTTTTACCAGTAGCTTTTGTCACAACAGAATTGAGGGTTAGGAACAGAATGTAACTAATTTCCCCAAGACTCTCGAGCTGATGAATATTGCTGAGCTTCACCTATCCCTAATTTATAAACAGGCTTGTAGTCACCCCAAATCCCTGAAAGAGTAGCATTGTTGTGATGAGATTTTAACTCAAGGTCTACAATTTAGATGTTTTAATCAATAAGTAAATTATATTCCTTTCAAGTTAAAAAAAAATTCAGTTTTTATCTGAGTCTGTTGGTAAGCCTGCTTGAGCAAAACAGCTTTATTTTACATTTATTGCATGTAGAATCTAGAAAGCAATGGTAATATTACTTTTAATTTTTGGCAGCATCTTTTTAAGATCTATAAATTTTGTAAACTATTTTCTGATTGAAATGTACTAACAGAGGTAGCAGTTAGAAGTTTTTTTCTCCTCTAAAACACTATTGAAATAAGTACAGAAATACTGAAAATGTTGCCAAATTTTAACAACATTTGGTATGGGAAGAAGTATACTTGGTTTGTTACTGCTACACCAAGAAGGCAGAAGTGACTAGAGAAGAATGAGAGAAATGGATATTGGGTCAAAAACTACAGCCAGGCCAGGTAGTCTTATGCTATGGAGATGTGCAATCCATGATTAATTTATATTTTAAAATGAAATAAAAGTCCCTAGAGTGTTTAAACTGAGAAATACGTTTAAACTGAGAAGTGACATGCCTGACTTGAGATTTACTTTGACTGCTATGTGGTGAATTGATGATGGAGGACAGTGATAAAGTAAATAAACCAGTGAAGATGTCACTGTCATCTTCCAAGAAATTGATGATGCTACTACATTTGTAAGAGAAGAGAATAATCTAGAAATCTAGAATTTTCTAAAAGAGAATGTGCAATATAGATTTCTCTTACCTATATAATTTTAATATATGGTACTGGTACAAAAAATTACAGATAAGTCAGTGATTTAGAAATCAATAGGGCAAGAATTGATTGAGAAAATAATGGGAAAGAATGACAGCTCAGATGTTGACCATTGTGTACGTAATGATGTCCTTTCAATCATGTCCAAGTCTTTTCAACAATATGGACTATAACCTGCCAGGCTTCTCTGTCCATTGGGATTCTCCAGGCAAGAATACCAGAGCGTGTTGCCATGCCCTCCTCTAGGAAATCTTCCTGACCCAGGGATCAAACCCTTGTCTCTTATGCCTTCTGCATTGTCAAGTGGGTTCTTTACCACTAGTACCACCTGGAGAGCCCCATTGTATATATAATATAACTGCATAATTTAGAAATACTCAAATTAATTATAAAGGGTAAATAGTCAAGCACTGCTGGAAATTTAAGAAATAATTTTGGAAAAAATGACATCATCATTTTACACATGACAATATCATATACTTTTAGGTATAATGTGGAGAAGGCAATGGCACCCCACTCCAGTATTCTTGGGCTGCAGTCCATGGGGTCGCTAAGAGTCGGACACGACTGAGCAACTTCACTTTCACTTTTCTCTTTCATGAATTGGAGAAGGAAATGGCAACCCACTCCAGTGTTGTTGCCTGGAGAATCTCAGAGACGGGGGGTCTCACAGAGTCGGACACTACTGAAGTGACTTAGTAGCAGCAGTAGCAGTTAGGTATAATGAGAACTTAAGATTTTAAAAATATGAAGAGAAGGAAAAATTGTGCCTACTTATGGCATTTTGTTGCAAAAATTATTTTCTAATGAATATGGCACCTAATGACCTGGGGAGTTCCTCTTTCTGTATCCTATCATTTTGCCTTTTCATACTGCTCATGGGATTCTCAAGGCAAGAATACTGAAGTGGTTTGCCATTCCCTTCTCCAGTGGACCACATTCTGTCAGACCTCTCCACCACGACCCACCCGTCTTGGGCTGCCCCGCAGGCATGGCTTGGTTTCATTGAGTTAGACAAGGCTGTGGTCCTAGTGTGATTAGATTGACTAGTTTTCTGTGAGTATGGTTTCAGTATGTCTGACCTCTGATGCCTTCTTGTAACACCTACCATCTTACTTGGGTTTCTCTTACCTTGGGCGTGGGGTATCTCTTCACGGCTGCTCCAGCAAAGCACAGCTGCTGCTCCTTACCTTGGACGAGGGGTATCTCCTTACTGCCGCCATTCCTGACCAACTTGGGATAGCTCCTCTCGGCCCTCCTGTGCCTGCTCAGCCACCACTCCTCGGGTTGCTCCTCCCGGCCACCAGCCCTGGCCTCGGGCGTGGGTGACTCCTCCCGGCCGCCAATGGCCTCGGATGCGGAGTGGCTCCTCCTGGCCATTCCTGCGCCATCACAGCCTTGCACTCTGGGCCGCTGTCTCTGACTTCGGATGTGGGGTAGCTCTCAGCCGGGCTTAGTGCACCGGCCCGCCACCGCCTGCGCCTGCGCTTAGTGGGCAGGCGATGTACATGGAGGCCTGGCGTGCTGCGATTCATGGGGTCGCAGAGTCGGACGCGACTGAATGACTGAACTGAACTGAATGAATATGGCATAGACAGGATAAAATATTATGCAACCTTCAATATGTATATTTTCAAAGGTAATGATGACACAGACTACTTACCTGATTATAATAGTTTATATATTTATATATCCATATATATAAAATATACATGGAATATATATTATGATTGCAAGTATGTTAAAATCACGCATGTGCTAAGATAATGCCCTGGGCACAGAGAATCTATAATCGTGTAGTTAAGAGCATTTACTCTACAAATGATCAAAACTTGGATCTCAGTTTTGAACCTTGCTAGCTGTGTGTTATCTTGAATAATTTACTCCGTGAAATTTTGGCCTAGTTCATAAGTACTTCGGAGAAGGCAATGGCACCCCACTCCAGTACTGTTGCCTGGAAAATCCCATGGACGGAGGAACCTGGTAGGCTGCAGTCCATGGGGACTGAGTGACTTCACTTTCACTTTTTACTTTCATGCATTGGAGAAGGAAGTGGAAACCCACTCCAGTGTTCTTGCCTGGAGAACCCCAGGGACGGGGGAGCTTGCTGGGCTGCCATCTATGAGGTTGCACAGAGTTGGACATGACTGAAGCGACTTAGCAGCAGCAGCATCATAAGTGCTTAAGTTCGCCTTTATATAAAGTAGGATATTAGTAATATATGATACTTTGTGAAAATAAGTTGTGAAAATTCCCTGAGACAATATTCAAGAAGAGAGAACCAACAAAAGTGGGTGACATTTTGTACATAGTTTACATTTTGTACATAGCAAACATTCCTGCTTCTACCAAACCAAGTTTAAAAATGGAATATGTACTATCTTTTGGAAAATTTTTCTAGCTATCTTTCACTGTACACTTTAAAATTGTTCTCCTTAAATTACTCTACTTAAATTCATGTTAATTATTCTTTTAAGTTATATTGTTTAGTAGTGCTTTTGAACTAAAGTTCCAAATCTAACTTGCCTACTTTTCTTAGCATTACATTTTTAGAATTCATCATACGTGACACATATGGCTTATTGAATCTCTTCACCGTGCATGTGATTCACTAATAAAATATATGATAATTTGTTCAGCCTAATATTAGTGACATTTAGATTGATTCCATTTTGTGATATTACAAAGATTCTTATACACATCTATTATGCACCTATGTGAGAGTGTCCCTAGTTATCTATCTAGTATTGGAATCGCTGAGTTGTAGGTAAGGTGCGTGTTTATTTTACCCACCACAGCCGCTCCTTTGAATTTTGCTTCCACTGAGTCCTTCAATAGCAACTCTATTGATATTCCTGAGGACAGTCATTACTTGAATGGCTATTCCTCAATAACAACTTCCCCATCCCCTCTCCAATACACACATACACACACCCCATATCACTTAAAGAAGGAGTAATAAACAGTACTAAGCTATGCACACTTTTCAAAACAGATACTCTTGCAGGGATGGAGATCTCTCTTTAGTGCTAAGTACTTCACATAAGGACTTCCGTGGTAGTTCAGCTGGTTAGAATCTGCCCGCAATGCAGGTGACCCTGGTTTGATTCCTGGGTCAGGAAGATCCCTTGGAGAAGGGATACTCTACCCACTCCAGTATTCATGGGCTTCCCTCGGGGTTCAGACTGTAAAGAATCCATCTGCAATGTGAAAGACCTGGGTTTGATCCCTGTATTGGGAAGATCCCCTGGAGAAGGGCATGGCAGTATTCTTGCCTGGAGAATCCCCATGGACAGAGGAGCCTAGAGGGCTACAGTCTATGAAGTTGCACAGAGTCAGACACGATTGAGAGACAAACACAGCATAGCACTTTACATAAACGCATCACCACAAGAAAATGGACTGTTCTAACTATACTTTTGTAGGATCCAAGTATTTTCTGTCTGACACCGTTTACACTTAAATTGGAGATAAAACAATGTCTCCTTTCATGGGTACTTTTTATTTCACCCATATCCCTGCTTTAGGCATGAAGCAAAATAAAGTGAATTCTCAAATAGGAAATCTTTTAGGCAAGACCTTTTCTATGTTTAAGCATAACATCATCAATCCATATTCAGCATAACTGTTGTGATATATAGTCCATTAGTTCATAAACTCAACCAACTATCAATAGTTAAACCACCATCAGCATTTCCTTGACTGCTTTATGATATGGATTGAGTGGGCTGTGTCTTAATTTCAGTTTTGTTTTAATAATACCAGGAGACATGCTCAGGCTTTTAAATTACTACAGCAATGCAGCTGGAAAAATTAAAGCAATTTTACCTTGAACAAGGTAAACAAATCATTTCATACCCTGTTTTCAGCTTTCTTTCCTTCAAAAAAATATAGGACAACAGTCTTTCTTTATGATGTATTAGGACATTAATTATTCTCTGGATGAAAATAAAAATAAAGAATTAAGTGAGTAAGGTATTTTTAACTGGATTTGAATATGGATAACCAATAGGCAAGAGACAATGTGTCTGATCATATCTAATTTTATACTATCATTTCTTTTGTTGGGAAATGTGCAATACATCTGAATGGCTGCCATTTTTTTCCTTAAGAGAAAAATCTTTATGAAACTTCTGGAAAATTACTTTCTTCAGACATATGTTCATTGTAGAAAAAAGAAAAAAAAATCACATAAAAGAAATTCATCTATACCTAAAAATAGCTATGCTATGTTGGTTTAGCTGAATTATAGCCAGATTTAAGTTTTAATAGGAGAACAGATGAGAACAAAAGACATCATTTCAGACTTTTAAAAAAGGGACAGAGGACTATTCCTGTTATAAATTATAAAAATTTTATTATGATTTTATCAATCTTTTCTCAAAGGGATTGTACTGAGATAAGTCTAACTATGCCTTGAAAGTGCAGGGGGACCCACTCTGTGAAATCTTTTCCTGGTTTACCAGAGGGACTTGATGCATGACTTGTTGTGGGCTAAACTATCTTAAGATACAGCCTAGGTAAGGAGGTAGAGGGAACAACCGATGACAACTGTACTTGCTAAATAAATAAGACAGCACTTTCATTCTCCATTAGTTTCCACGTTAGCTGGAAATAAACCTGAGTGTAAGAGTATATCAAACTCATGTACTTATCTAAATCAGTTTTATTTTTTTCTCATCTAAAGAGAACTAAAAAATATTTGATTTGAAGCTGGTATATTTGTTTGAGAATGTGATCAGTGACATAATACTATCAAACTTTCTGCTCAGTCATCTCGGGCAGGTGGCTTATATTGCCATCTTATTATCTGGTGGTTACACAATAATTGCTTTACTATCAACATCTATAGCAAACTAGTGAACATAACAAAAAAGAAGCAGACTCACAAATGTAGAGAACAAACAAGAGTTTACCAGTGGGGAGAGGAAGAGAGTGTAATGTCCCCCAAGGCTTCCCTGATAGCTCAGTGGTAAAAAGTCTGCCTGCATTGCAGGAGATTCTGGTTCTATTCCTGGGTCGGGAAGATCCACTGGGAAAGGGATAGGCTACCTGGTCCAGTATTCTTGGGCTTCCCTTGTGGCTCACCTGGTAAAGAATCCGCCTTCAATGTGGGAAACAAGGGTTCGATCCCTGGTTTGGGAAGATCTCCTACAGAAGGGAAAGGCTACACACTTAAGTATACTGGCCTGGAGAATTCCATGGACTGTATAGTTCATGGGGTTGCAAAGAGTCAGACACAACTGAGTGACTTTCACTTTCCAAGCTCCCCCAAGTACATTCATCTGTTAATGGACACTTAGGTTGTGTCCCTATCCTGGCAATTGAAAATAATGCTGTTATGAACATTGCTTTGTATATATGTTTTTAAATTTGCATGTTTTATTTTTTTTATTTTTTGGATATAGTAGAATTACTGGGCTATATGTTAGTTCTGTTTTTAGTTTTTTGAGAAAACTATGCTCTTTTCCATAGTGTCTACATCAATTTACATTTCCACAAGCAGTGTACAGGATTCTCTTTTCTCTACATCCTCACCAACATTTATTGTTTGTATTCATTTTGATGATAGTCATTTTGACAGGTATGAGGTTGTATCTCATTGTGATTTTGATTTGCACTTCCTTGATCATTAGCTCTGCTGAGCATGTTTTAACATGCCTGTTGGCCATCTGTGTTTCAGAAAAAAATTTATTTAATTTTGCCCATTTTAAATTATTTTTTTTGATGGTTACTTGTATGAGCTGTTTATATATGTTGGATATTATTCCTTTATTGATTATGGCATCTGGTCCCATCACTTCATGGGAAATAGATGGGGAAACAGTGGAAACCGTGTCAGACTTTATTTTGGGGGGCTCCAAAAATCACTGCAGATGGTGACTACAGCCATGAAATTAAAAGACGCTTACTCCTTGGAAGAAAAGTTATGACCAACCTAGATAGCATATTCGAAAGCAGAGACATTACTTTGCCAACAAAGGTCCATCTAGTCAAGGCTATGGTTCTTCCAGTGGTCATGAATGGATGTGAGAGTTGGACTGTGAAGAAAGCTGAGCGCCGAAGAATTGATGCTTTTGAACTGTGGTGTTGGAGAAGACTCTTGAGAGTCCCTTCGACTACAAGGAGATCCAACCAGTCCATTCTAAAGGAGATCAACCCTGGGTGTTCTTTGGAAGGAATGATGCTAAAACTGAAACTCCAGTACTTTGGCCACCTCATGCGAAGAGCTGACTCATTGGAAAAGACTCTGATGCTGGGAGGGATTGGGGGCAGGAGGAGAAGGGGACGACAGAGGATGAGATGGCTGGATGGCATCACCGACTCGATGGACATGAGTTTGAGTGAACTCCGGGAGATGGTGATGGATAGGGAGGTCTGGTGTGCTGCGATTCATGGGGTTTCAAAGAGTCGGACACGACTAAGTGACTGAACTGAACTGAACTGAATCCTTTATTGGTCATTTGCAAATATATTTGCCCTCTCAGTATGCTATCTTTCCATTTAGCTGCTGGATTTGTTTTCCTGGGCAAAAAATCTTTTTAGTTCAACTAGGTCCTATTTGTTTATTTTTGATTTTATTCCCTTTAATTTAGAAGACACTACAAAAAACCATTGCTGTGATTTATGTCAAAGAGTATTCTGCCTGTTTTCCTCTAGGAGTTTTATCGTATCTGGTCTTACATGCAGGTCTTTAATCCATTTTGATTTTATTTTTGTATATGGTGTTAGAGAATGTTCTAATTTCATGTTGTACATGTAGTAGTTCAAATTTCCTAACAGGACTTACTGAAGAGACTGTACCGTCCCCATTGTATAGTCTTACCTCCCTGATTGTAGATTAATTGACTATGAGTATGTGGGTTTATTTCAGAATTCTCTATTGTTTCATTGATCTATCTTATTTTGCAGTAGTACCACTGTTTGATTACTATTTGAGTACTGTTTGATTACTGTAACTTTGTATTGTTGTGTGAAATCAAGGAGCATGATTCCTCCAATCTTGTTTTTTTAGCTATTCAATGTCTTTTGTATTTTCATACAGAATTTAAAATTAGTTGATCTCATTCTGTTTTTCAAAAAAGCATTTGGATTTTGATAGGAACTGTGTTAAATCTGGAGATTTCCTTGGGTTGTGAGATCATTTTTGAACAGTGCTTCATTAGTGTTGTGTCATTTTCTAAGTAAATGCTTTTGTCTCCTTAGGTAGATTTATTCCTACTCTTTTTGATGGGGTTTTAAATGTGATTGATTACTTAATTTCTCTAATATTTTGCTGTTAGTGTATAGAAATACAAAGATATATGTATATTAATTTTGTATACTGAAACTTTACAAATGAGCTCCAGTAGTTTCCTTGAGGCATCTTTAGGATTTTCTATATATTGTATCCTGTCATCTGCAACAGGGACAGTTTTACAGTTAAGTCCCCTACATATGAATGAGTTTCATCCTAAAAGGTTGATTGGAAGTCCACCAAAGTTATCCTAGGTACCCAACTAACACAATTGGCTATATAGCACTATACTGTAATAGGTTTACAATACTTTTCACACAAATCATACATAAAGAATAAACACAAAAGATAAAGAAAACATTTTTAGTTTTACAGTAAAGTACCTTGAAAAGTACAGTACAGTACCAGCTATATCACCACTGCTTTTATACTTGCTTCCAGACATCCTGGACTTGAAACAAAGATATTGTCCTACTGTACTCAATATGCTATTGCAAAGTACACAACACAACCACCCTTGTAGATGATTCATGCACATGACAATGCATGCCAGACAGTGGGCTAACTTATATATCTGGACATATGAATGCACATTTGCATCTTTGAAAGCTTGCAAATTGAACATTAATATGTAGAGGACTTACTGTACTTCTTCCTTTCCAGTTTTGATTCCTTTATTTTTTTTTCCTGATTAACATGGCTAGGACTATGTTGAACAAAAGTGGTGAGAGTGGACATCTTTGTCTTGTTTTTGATCCTAAAGGAAATCCTTTTTGTTTTTCACTGTTGAATGTGGTGTTAGCAGTGGGCTTATCATATATAGCTTTTATTATGTTCAGGTATGTTTTCTCTTCACTCATATTCTTGAGAGTTGTATCATGAATGGATGCTGAATTTTATCAAAAGATTTTTTGGATCTATTGAGATGGTCATATGATTTTTATTATTCAATTTATTACTGTAGCATTCACAATGATTTATTTATGGATATAGAATAATTATTTATCCTTGGGAGAAATCCCCTTGCATTATGGTGTATGATCCTTCTAATATACTGTTAGATTTGGTTTGTTAATAGTTTATTGAGGATTTTTGCATCTATTTCCATCAGTGATATTGACCTGTAGCTTTCTTTTTTCGTGATATCTTTGTCTAATTTTAATATCATGGAATTCTGGCCTCATGGAATGATTTCAGAAGCATTCCTTCCTCTGCAATTTCTTGGACTATTTAGTGAATTATATGTGTTATTTCTTCTTTAAATATTTGGTAGAATTCAACTGTGAAGACATTTGGTCCTGGACTTTATTTGGGAGTTTTTTACTACAAATGTATTACACATTCATTATGAGTAATTGATCTGTTCATATTTTCTATTTCTTGACTCATTCTCATGAGATGATACATTTCTAGAAATTTGTCTATTTCTTCTAGGTTGTCTCTTTTATTGATTTATTATTTATAGTAATCTCTTTGTATTTCCTTTGTCTTTCTGTGGTGTCAATGGTAACTTCTTTTTCATATTAGGAATTGGCCCCACCCACTAGTGGTCCAACTTTAGGTCTGGGAACCCTGGGCCCTGCAGCTAGACTCCATGACTACACTTTGCCCAACAGTGGGCTGGTAATAGACCTATGACTGGGCTTCACCTACTTATATGAGAGTAGCAGTGCTAGGGCTTACCTTTGTCCTTATTTATCATGTTTTTTGAGGAATAGACAATTTAAATCACAATATGATCTAGTTTATCAACTTTTCTTTCATGGGGTTTGTGCATGTGTGTTTGTATGTGTGTTACCTAAGAAATCTGCATCAATCCCATGGTTACCAAATTTATTTTCCTGTAGATTTTTTATTTTTTATTTTTTATTTTATTTTATTTTTTTTTACAACCAATATTTTATAACTTTATTTTTTTTTAATTTTTTAATTTTTTTTATTTTTTAAATTTTAAAATCTTTAATTCTTACATGCGTTCCCAAACATGAACCCCCCTCCCACCTCCCTCCCCACAACATCTCTCTGGGTCATGCCCATGCACCAGCCCCAAGCATGCTGCACCCTACATCAGACATGGACTGGCGATTCAATTCTTACATGACAGTATACATGTTAGAATTCCCATTCTCCCAAATCATCCCACCCTCTCCCTCTCCCTCTGAGTCCAATAGTCCGTTATACACATCTGTGTCTTTTTTCCTGTCTTGCATACAGGGTCGTCATTGCCATCTTCCTAAATTCCATATATATGTGTTAGTATACTGTATTGGTGTTTTTCTTTCTGGCTTACTTCACTCTGTATAATTGGCTCCAGTTTCATCCATCTCATCAGAACTGATTCAAATGAATTCTTTTTAACGGCTGAGTAATACTCCATTGTGTATATGTACCACAGCTTTCTTATCCATTCATCTGCTGATGGACATCTAGGTTGTTTCCATGTCCTGGCTATTATAAACAGTGCTGCGATGAACATTGGGGTGCATGTGTCTCTTTCAATTCTGGTTTCCTCAGTGTGTATGCCCAGCAATGGGATTGCTGGGTCATAAGGTAGTTCTATTTGCAATTTTTTCAGGAATCTCCACACTATTCTCCATAGTGGCTGTACTAGTTTGCATTCCCACCAACAGTGTAGGAGGGTTCCCTTTTCTCCACACCCTCTCCAGCATTTATTGCTTGCAGATTTTTGGATCGCAGCCATTCTCACTGGTGTGAAGTGGTACCTCATTGTGGTTTTGATTTGCATTTCTCTAATAACGAGTGATGTTGAGCATCTTTTCATGTGTTTGTTAGCCATCCGTATGTCTTCTTTGGAGAAATGTCTATTTAGTTCTTTGGCCCATTTTTTGATTGGGTCGTTTATTTTTCTGGAATTGAGCTGCAGAAGTTGCTTGTATATTTTTGAGATTAGTTGCTTGTCAGTTGCTTCATTTGCTATTATTTTCTCCCATTCAGAAGGCTGTCTTTTCACCTTGCTTATATTTTCCTTTGTTGTGCAGAAGCTTTTAATTTTAATTAGATCCCATTTGTTTATTTTTGCTTTTATTTCCAGAATTCTGGGAGGTGGATCATAGAGGATCCTGCTGTGATTTATGTCTGAGAGTGTTTTGCCTATGTTCTCCTCTAGGAGTTTTATAGTTTCTGATCTTACATTTAGATCTTTAATCCATTTTGAGTTTATTTTTGTGTACGGTGTTAGAAAGTGATCTAGTTTCATTCTTTTACAAGTGGTTGACCAGTTTTCCCAGCACCACTTGTTAAAGAGATTGTCTTTACTCCATTGTATATTCTTGCCTCCTTTGTCAAAGATAAGGTGTCCATATATGTGTGGATTTATCTCTGGGCTTTCTATTTTGTTCCATTGATCTATATGTCTGTCTTTGTGCCAGTACCATACTGTCTTGATGACTGTGGCTTTGTAGTAGAGCCTGAAGTCAGGCAAGTTGATTCCTCCAGTTCCATTCTTCTTTCTCAAGACAGCAAACAAAAGCCCAGGTCCAGACGGCTTCACAGCTGAATTCTACCAAAAATTTCGAGAAGAGCTAACACCTATCCTCCTCAAACTCTTCCAGAAAATTGCAGAGGAAGGTAAACTTCCAAACTCATTCTATGAGGCCACCATCACCCTAATACCAAAACCTGACAAAGATGTCACAAAAAAGGAAAACTACAGGCCAATATCACTGATGAACATAGATGCAAAAATCCTCAACAAAATTCTAGCAATCAGAATCTAACAACACATTAAAAAGATCATACACCATGACCAAGTGGGCTTTATCCCAGGGATGCAAGGATTCTTCAATATCTGCAAATCAATCAATGTAATTCACCACATTAACAAACTGAAAAATAAAAACCATATGATTATCTCAATAGATGCAGAGAAGGCCTTTGACAAAATTCAACACCCATTTATGATAAAAACTCTCCAGAAAGCAGGAATAGAAGGAACATACCTCAACATAATAAAAGCTATATATGACAAATCCACAGCAAACATTATCCTCAATGGTGAAAAATTGAAAGCATTTCCCCTAAAGTCAGGAACAAGACAAGGGTGTCCACTTTCACCGCTACTATTCAACATGGTTCTGGAAGTTTTGGCCACAGCAATCAGAGCAGAAAAAGAAATAAAAGGAATCCAAATTGGAAAAGAAGAAGTAAAACTCTCACTGTTTGCAGATGACATGATCCTCTACATAGAAAACCCTAAAGACTCCACCAGAAAATTACTAGAGCTCATCAATGAATATAGTAAAGTTGCAGGATATAAAATCAACACACAGAAATCCCTTGCATTCCTATACACGAATAATGAGGAAGTAGAAAAAGAAATTAAGGAAACAATCCCATTCACCATTGCAACGAAAAGAATAAAATACTTAGGAATATATCTACCTAAAGAAACTAAAGACCTATATATAGAAAACTATAAAACACTGATGAAAGAAATCAAAGAGGACACTAATAGATGGAGAAATATACCATGTTCATGGATCGGAAGAATCAATATAGTGAAAATGAGTATACTACCCAAAGCAATTTACAAATTCAATGCAATCCCTGTCAAGCTACCAGCCACATTTTTCACAGAACTAGAACAAATAATTTCAAGATTTGTATGGAAATACAAAAAACCTCGAATAGCCAAAGCAATCTTGAGAAAGAAGAATGGAACTGGAGGAATCAACTTGCCTGACTTCAGGCTCTACTAGATTTTTTATTATTTTAGTTTTTATCTTTATGATTATAATTTATTCCAAGTATTTTTAAATGTTATATTAGGCAGGAGACAAGGTTAGTTTCTTTCCAGTTGTCCAACATTATTTATTGAAAATATTAAACTTCAGCCATTTAGTTACATGATGCCTTTGTTGAAGATCAAATGACTACATATGTGTCAATCTTTTTCTTGACTTTTTGTTCTCTTCTTTTGATTACATATATCAATTTTTTTTCGCACATCTTCGTATCAGATAATTTGTTTTCTATCCAAGTTATCTTTCAAAATTGGCTTAATTAAATATATTTTACATCTCCAGATACATTATTGAACTAGCATGTGAATTCCACATATGCGCAAGTAGAAGCAGACCCAAAACACCCATATCCATACCCATGCCTGTTGATCTTTTTTAGAGAAATATCTATTTAAGTCTGTTTCCTATTTAAAATGCCCATTTTCATGTTTTTATTTTTATATTTTGTAACTGAGTTTATGTTTTCTTTTTTGGAAAAATTTATTTTTAATTGGAATGTAATTACAATATTGTGTTGTTGTTTTTGTGCCATTTTTCAACATGAATCAGTAGCTTCTCTTTTTCATATTTTGTGCTTAATTTTTACACATGTATATGCAAAAATAAAATTTTTGAAAAAATATTTTTGATACTGTGATGCACGTTATAAGACTACATAACCTTCAAAGTTTATAGACTGAAAAATTTTAGTTGACTTAATAGTGCATTTTGCAAACATAATCTTAAGAAATATTTCAATAAAGTAATCACATACTCTGTTTTTGTCTATCATTCATAGTCATCTCAGTTTTCTTTCTTAGATTTTCACTCTGTTAAGAGCTTTTAATCCATTTTAACCTAGGTTTTTTAGTAAATGCATAATCTTTATAAGTCCTGGGTAAAGCATTCAAAATATGCTAATGGGATCACTGTAAGGGTAGTTAGGATTTCTGAATTCTCTTAATGCTAAAAATATTCTGTACTTTATCACCATGTACTGTGATTTTTTCTATAAGAAAATAAGATGGTTTTACATCATGACTTGGAAAACATGTTCTGAATTCTTCAATAAGTCATCTGGGCTTCTATAAAATAAAGAATTTGAATTATATTAGAATCCTTCCATACAATTTTATGTTTTTTTTAAATTTCGTTTAGAGGCAAAAAAAAATAAACTTACTTTATTGTTAATTACTGTAATTAGCAAAATAGTATAAGGAGAGAGTAAATGGCTATTCATCATAGCTCCTGAGATCAACATTTAACTGAGGTTTTGACCAGCTTTTTAAATTTCTATCTTGTGTAAATAAACTTGAAATCACAAAATGTCGTCATAATGAAAGGGTCTCAGTTAATCCAACAGCAGGCAAGTTATAATGTGTAGCTTTACTCAATTTATATGTACTTTTAAATTGTTTCATTTTCATATATATTTATAATGTTCTCTATCTTTGTTTTCTCTAGTTATTGGACTGAAATTATTCTCTATTACTGTTTTCTCTCTTCCTGTTATTAGCATCACGTACATCCCAGGCAACCTTGGTGTTAACTTTACTCCAAATTCACCTTCCGTTAATGAATGTCTAGTTAACCCTTATGTCCTAGAGATTCTATTGTTAAGAAGCATGTACCATCTGTTTCATTCTTTATCAAATGAAATCTAAAATAGTTATCATAGTACTAATACCAGTGCAGATCTATGTCACTTTGTCTTCATATCTTTCTTCAAACAAATTTCCAGACATTTTCCAAATATATCTAATTTTTCTTCTCTAATGTGTGTTTCTTTACACCCAGTGGGGCTAGTGATCAAACAAACAAACAACAACAACAACCAAAAACCTGCAAATGCAAAGTTGTAAGAGATGCGGGTTCAATCCCTGGTTTGGGAAGATCCCTTGGAGAAAAGCATGGCAACTCACTCTAGCATTCTTGCCTGGAGAATTCCATGGACAGAGGAGCCATGAATCAGACACAAACTGAAGAGACTTATCATGCACCCATGCACCCCACCCACAACACTTCTGACTTTATTCACATAACCCCTTACACCTGAAATGTGTTTCATTGACTTCTACTTAGTACACAAGGCAATGCCCATTTCTTACACCACTTCCTTTTTGAGGGACACTCTTAGTTAAAGAGGGTGTCCCTAGTGGCTCAGATGGTAAAGAATCTGCCTGCAACGTGGGAAACCTGGGTTTGATCCCTAGGTTGGGAAAATGCCCTGGAGGTTTGCATGGCAATCCATTCCAGTATTCTTGCCTGGAGAATCCCCATGGACAGAGGAGCCTGATGGGCTACAGTTCATGGTGTCACAAAGAGTTGGACACAACTGAGAAACTAAGCACACACATGCTTAAAGATAATATTGCTTTTTCTATAATCTTTGACATTTTATTTGTTTACTTGTTAATTTTTCAAGTGTTTATTTGCTAACATGTGTTGTCTATTTAGAACATAGACATTTGGAACTATTTAGAATGTTTAGAACTATTTAGAATATTTAAAATTTCCTTCCTCCTATGCACTTTCATTATCTCACTTAATCTTCATGGTGATATTGAAAAACTGGTTCTGTTATTATCGCTTAAAGATGAGGAAAAACCAAAACGATCTTAAGAAAGAAAATGAAGCTGAAAGAATCAGGCTTCCTAAATTCAGACTGTACTACAAAGCTACAGTAATCAAAACAGTATTGTACTGGCACAAAAACAGAAATATAGATCAATGGAACAGGACAGAAATTCAGGAGATAAACTCATAACTATGTCCACCTCAGCTATGACAAAGGAGGCAAGAACATACAATAAGAAAGTGCAGTCTTTTCAATAAAGTTCTGGGGAAATTGGTTTACAGTTACATGTAAAAGAATGAAAGAAGAACTTTCTCTAGTGCCCCTCCCCCCCCCCACAGACACACAAATACAAACTCGAAATGGATTAAAGACCTAATTGTCCAACTGGATACTATAAAATTCAGAAAGGAAAATATAGCAGAACTCTTTCTGACATAAATCACCTCAAGATCTTTATTGGTACAACTCCTAGAGTAATGAACATAAAAAGTAAACAAATGAGACCTATTTAAATCTAAAACCTTTTACATTACAAAGGTAACCAAAAACAAAATGAAAAGACAATCTGTAGAATGGGACAAAATATTTGCAAACAATGTGACCAACAAGAGATTTCACTTAAAATATACAAATATCTCATTCAGCTCAATATATAAGAAAACAATCAGATAAAAAATGTGGAGATGACATAGACATTTCTCCAAAGAATATCTACAAATGGCCAAGCATCACATGAAACATTACTAACATTACTAATTATCAAAGAAAGCAAATCAAAGCTACAATGATGTATCACCTGTCAGAATGGCTGTCATCAAAAGATCTACAAACAATAAATGTTGGAAAGGGTGTGGAGAAAAGGGAATTCTTCTACATTGTTGAAGGAAAGGCAAACTTGTGCAGGTACTGTGGAGATCAGTATGGAAGCTCCTTAAAAACCAAAAGATACAGCTACCATATGATCTAGCAAACATTCTCCTGGATGTATATCCAAAGAAAACCATAATTTGAAAATATGCATGTACCCTATTATTCACTGCAGGACTATTTACAATAATCAGGATATGGTAGCAACCTAAATTGATAGAGGAATTGACAAAACATATGAGGTGGCACTTAAGTTCAGCTCAGTTGCTCAGTCATGTCCAAATCTTTGCGACCAAATGAACTGCAGGCCTCCCTGTCCATAACCAGCTCCTGGAGTCCACCCAAAACCATGTCCATCAAAACATTGATGTCACTCAACGATCTCATCCTCTGTCATCCCCTTCTCCTCCTACCCTCAATATTTCCAAGCATCAGGCTCAATTTTTTTATAGTGCAACTCTCACATCCATACATGACCACTGGAAAAACCATAGCCTTGATTAGATGGACCTTTGTTGGCAAAGTAATGTCTCTGCTTTTGAATATGCTGTCTAGGTTGGTCATAACTTTCCTTCCAAGGAGTAAGTGTCTTTTAATTTCATGGCTGCAATCACCATCTGCAGTCATTTTGGAGCACAGAAAAGTAAAGTCAGCCATTGTTTCCATTGTTTCCCCATCTAATTTCCCATGAAGTGATGGCACCGGATGCCATGATATTAGTTTTCTGAATGTTGAGCTTTAAGCCAACTATTTAACTCTCCTCTTTCACTTTCATCAAGAGGCTTTTGAGTTCCTCTTCACTTTCTGCCATAAGGCTGGTGTCATCTACATATCTGAGGTTATTGATATTTCTCCCAGCATTTCTCATGGTGTACTCTGCATATAAGTTAAATAAGCAAGGTGACAATATACAGCCTTGATATACTCCTTTTCTTATTTGGAACCTGTCTGTTGTTTCATGTCCAGTTCTAACTGCTGCTTCCTGACCTGCATATAGGTTTCTCAAGAGGCAGGTTAGATGATCTGGTATTCCAATCTCTTTCAGAATTTTCCACAGTTTATTGTGATCCACACAGACAAAGGCTTTGGCCTAGTCAATAAAACAGAAATCAATGTTTTTCTGGGACTCTCTAGCTTTTTCCATGACCCAGTGGATGTTGGCAATTTTATCTCTGGTTCCTCTGCCTTTTTTAAAACCAGCTTGAACATCTGGAAAATTCACGGTTCACATATTGCTGAAGCCTGGCTTGGAGTGTGTGTGTATGTATGTATGTGTGTGTGTGTGTGTGTATACACACATATACAATGGAATATTGGACATAAAAAGAATGAAATAATGCCATTTGCAGTGATATTGATGGAGCTAGAGATTGTCATACTGCATGAAGTTAAGCCAGATAGAAAAGGGCAAATATCACATTGGTTATATGTGAATCTAAGAAAATGAACAGTATGAAAAGGCAAAATGATAGGATGTTGAAAGGGGAACTCCTCGGGTCAGTAGATGCCCAATATGCTACTGGAGATCAGTGGAGAAATAACTCCAGAAACAATGAAGGGATGGAGCCAGAGCAAAAACAATACCCAGTTGTGGATGAGACTGGTGATAGAAGCAAGATCTGATGCTGTAAGGAGCAATATTGCATAGGAACAGGGAATGTCAGGTCCATGAATTAAGGTAAATTGAAGTGGCCAAACAGGAGTAGGCAAGAGTGAACGTCAACATTCTAGGAATCAGCGAATGGGTGAATGGGTGAATTTAACTCAGATGACCATTGTATCTACTGTTGTTAGCAGGTATCCCTCAGAATAAATGGAGTAGCCATCATGGTCAACAAAAGAGTCCGAAATGCAGGACTTGGCTGCAATCTCAAAAACGACCGAATGATCTCTGTTCATTTCCAAGGCAAATCATTCAATATCATGGTAATCCAAGCCTATGCCCCAACCAGTAACGCTGAAGAAGCTGAAGCTAAACAGTTCTATGAAGACCTATAAGAACTTTTAGAACTAACAGCCCCCAAAAGATGTCCTTTTCATTATAGGAGACCGGGATACAACAGTAGGAAGTCATGAAACACCTGTAGTAACAGGCAAATTTGGCCTTGGAATGTAGAATGAAGCAGGGCAAAGGCTAATGAAGCTTTGTCA
This sequence comes from Capra hircus, assembly GCF_001704415.2. Lineage (NCBI taxonomy): Eukaryota > Metazoa > Chordata > Mammalia > Artiodactyla > Bovidae > Capra > Capra hircus. Next base: position 23,512,216 of record NC_030835.1, read on the forward strand.
AGAGAACACAAAGGTCATAACAAACACCCTCTTCCAACAACACAAGAGAAGACTCTACACACGGACATCACCAGATGGTCAACACCAAAATCAGATTCATTATATTCTTTTCCGCCAAAGATGGAGAAGCTCTGTATAGTCAGCAAAAACAAGACTGAAAGCTGACTGTGGCTCAGATCATGAACTGCTTATTGCCAAATTCAGACTGAAATTGAAGAAAGCAGGGAAAACCACTAGACCATTCAGATATGATCTGAATAAAATCCCTAACGATTATACAGTGGAAGTGAGAAATAGATTTAAGGGACTAGATCTGATAGACAGAGTGCTGATGAACTATGGATAGAGATTCCTGACATTGTACAAGAGACAGGTATCAAGGCCATTCTCATGGAAAAGAAATGCAAAAAGCAAAATGGCTGTCTGAGGAGGCCTTACAAATAGCTATGAAAAGAAGAGAACTGAAAAGCAAAATAGAAAAGGAAAGATATAAGCATCCGAATGCAGAGTTACAAAGAATAACAAGAAGAGATAAGAAACCCTTTCTCAGCATTCAATGCAAAGAAATAGAGGAAAACAATAGAATGGGAAAGACTAGAGATCTCTTCAAGAAAATCAGAGATACTAAAGGAATATTACATGCAAAGATGGGCTTGATAAAGGACAGAAATGGTATGGACCTAACAGAAGCAGAAGATATTAAGAAGAGGTGGCAAGAATACACAAAAGAACTGTACAAAAAGAGATTCATGATCCAGATAATCACGATGGTGTGATCATTCACCTAGAGCCAGGCATCCTGGAATGAAAAGTCAAGTGGGCCTTAGAAAACATCATTAAGAACAAAGCTAGAGGAGTTGATGAAATTCCAGTTGAGCTATTTCAAATCCTGAAAGATGATGCTGTGAAAGTGCTGCACTCAATATGCCGGCAAATTTGGAAAACTCAGCAGTGGCCACAGGACTGGAAAAGGTCAGTTTTCATTCCAATCCCAAAGAAAGGCAATGCCAAAGAATGCTCAAACTACCACACAATTGCACTCATGTCACATGCTAGTAAAGTAATGCTCAACATTCTCCAAGCCAGGCTTCAGCAATACATGAACCGTGAACTTCCAGATGTTCAGGCTGGTTTAAGAAAAGGCAGAGGAACCAGAGACAAAATTGCCAACATCTGCTGGATCATGGAAAAAGCAAGAGAGTTCCAGAAAAACATCTATTTCTGCTTTATTGACTATGCCAAAGCCTTTGACTGTGTGGATCACAATAAACTGTGGAAAATTCTGAAAGAGATTGGAATACCAGATCATCTAACCTGCCTCTTGAGAATCCTATATGCAGGTCAGGAAGCAACAGTTAGAACAGGACATGGAACCACAGACTGGTTCCAAATAGGAAAAGGAGTATATCAAGGCTGTATATTGTCACCCTGCTTATTTAACTTCTATGCAGAGTACATCATGAGAAACGCTGGGCTGAAAGAAACAAGCTAGAATCAAGATTGCCGGGAGAAATATCAATAACCTCAGGTATGCAGATGACACCACTCTTATGGCAGAAAGTGAAGAGGAACTAAAAAGCCTGTTGATGAAAGTGAAAGAGGAGAGTGAAACAGTTGGCTTAAAGCTCAACATTCAGAAAATGAAGATCATGGCATCCGGTGCCATCACTTCATGGGAAATAGATGGGGAAACAGTGGAAACAGTGTCAGACTTTATAACATTGGGCTCCAAAATGACTGCAGATGGTGATTCCAGCCATGAAATTAAAAGACACTTATTCCTTGGAAGGAAAGTTATGACCAACCTAGATAGCATATTCAAAAGCAGAGATTACTTTCCCAACAAAGGTCCATCTAGTCAAGGCTATGGTTTTTCCAATGGTCAAGTACGGATGTGAGATTTTGACTGTGAAGAAAGCTAAGTGCTGAAGATTTGATGCTTTTGAACTGTGGTGTTGGAGAAGACTCTTGAGAGTCCCTTGGAATGCAAGGAGATCCAGCCAGTCCATCCTAAAAGAGCTCAGTCCTGGGTGTTCATTGGAAGGACTGATGCTAAAACTGAAACTCCAATATTTTGGCCACCTAATGAGAAGAACTGACTCATTGGAAGAGACCCCGATGCTGGCAGGGATTGGGGGCAGAGCAGAAGGGAATGACAGCTGATGAGATGGCTGGATGGCATCACCGACTAGATGGATGTGAGTTTGAGTGAACTTTGGGAGTTGGTGATGGACAGGGAGGTCTGGCATGCTGCAATTCATGGGGTCGTAAAGAGTCAGACACAACTGAGTGACAACTGAACTGAAAATAATGGTACAAATATACATATTTACAAACCAGAAATAGAGTCACAGAGAAAACAAACACAGCTACCAAGGGGGAAAGGGAGTGAGGGATAAATTGAAAGATTGAGACTGACACACACACATGAATATATATAAAATAGATAACTAATAAGAACCTATTGCATAGCACAGGGGACTCTACTCAATACTCTCTAATGGCCTATATAGGAACAGAATCTATAAAAAGAGTGGATATATGTATGAGATTCACTTTGTTGTACAACAGAAATTAACACAACATTGTAAAACAACCATACTCCAATAAAAATTTATTTAAAACCATTTTTTTTTAATGAGGAAAATGAAGATCAGACAAGCTAACTAAGCTGTTAATAATAGCTTAAGTTTCTACCATTAACCACAATAGCAGAAACTTAAGTTCCCTGGACACTTGTCTTTCTTATGCTTTCTCCATGTTAGTTCTAATATTATAATATACACCAATTATTTATTATTACAAAGGCTTTTTATGAAACTGCTTTTTCTAAATAAAAACGCTTAAGGAATATGAACCATAGGAAAGCCTCAAAGCTGTGCCATGAAGTTCAATCATTTCACCCATCTGCTGGATACCCAGTGTAATACTATGTTCTGTGGAGGGTATTAGAAAAGTAGAACATGAATTCTGCATTCCAAGAACTTAAAATTAAATGAGAATCTTGACAGACATTAATAGAAATTACATGTATCACATCTACCCCTCAATTTAATCATTTAATCATTTTTCTTCAAATACAAAACAACTAATAGAAAAATATTATCAATTTTAAGTGAAAACGATGCATTTCATCCTACACCCCCCCACACACACAAAATCAACCAATTTTCACAAAAGGAAAAGCATATAGTTGAACAGCTAAAGAATTTATGTTCATCATATGGAAATATCAAATCACTATGCTGTGTTTGACTGTGAGTGATAGTTGCTCAGTCATGCCCAACTCTTTACGACCCCATGAACAGTGGCCTGCCAGGCTCCTCTCTCTTCATGGAAATTCCAGGAAAGAATACTGGAGTGGGTTGCCATTTCCTTCTCCAACTATGCTGTGTAATAGGAGCTAATAGTGTTACAGAATTGGCCAAAAGTAGTCAAAAGGCACAAACTTCTTGTTATAAGATAAGCAAGTACTAGGGATATAGTTTATAACGTGATAAATATAATTAACACTGCTGGTGTTATACTTGAAAGTTTTAGGAGAATAAATCCTAAGAGTTCTCGTTACCAGAAAAAAATATTTTTCTTTCTGTTTCTTTTTCTTTATATGAGATAATGAATATTCACTAAAGTTATTGTGATAATCACTTCATGATGGATGTTAAATCATTATGTTGTACATCTTAAACTTATTCAGTGCTATATGTCAATTGTATCTCAACAAAACTAGAATAAACAAACAAAATGGCAAAAAAGGTATATGTATTTATAGAGAACAATTTAAACATAAACAAATTTTGTACATAATACACAATATGCTTTGTTGTAATCACCAAAGAAGGGACAAACTGACAGTAGGCAGTGATTGGTGGATGAGCAATATGAAAGAATCATAAGAGAGTGCAGTCTTATTTTTGTCATCCTTGATTAGGTATGCAAAACAATTGTGGATTTATCCAAAGATAGCATACAATTCAAATTTATTTCATATGATGTTTTCTGAATGAAGAGAATCGTGTTGAAAAAATTTTGACTGAAACTTTGCTTGAATTTTTCAAGTTCAAATGTAATATTTTACACATTAGTGTCTTTCACATGTGATGTGGTTACGTATACTTTTTCCTTCCAGCTTTATTGATATAATTGACACATATAACTGCATAAGTTTAAGGTGCACAGCATGATAAGTTGACTTATATACCTCATTAAATAATTATCAGATAAGTTCAGGGAATAATTATCATCTCATATAGAGACAAAAATAGAGAAATAGAAAAAAAATTTTCCTTGAGATGAGCACTCTTAGAATTTATTGTCTTAACAATTTTCATATATAACATTACAGTGGTATCAATTATATTATCTTGCACATCTTGTACATTACATTCCTAGTACTTATTTATCTTATAAAGGGCAGTGCATGTCTTCTGACTGAATTTATCCAATTCTCCTTCCCCATGCCCCACTTCTGGTAACCACAAACCTGATGCCTTTTTCTATTGTTTCTTTTTGAACTACATTTGACCTACAACACTATGTTGGTTTCTGTTAAACAACATCAGCTCAGTTCAGTTCAGTGGCTCAGTCGTGTCTGACTCTTTGCAATCCCATGAATCGCATCAAGTCAGGCCTCCCTGTCCATCACCATCTCCCGGAGTTCACTCAAATTCACGTCCATTGAGTCGGTGATGCCATCCAGCCATCTCATCCTCTGTTGTCCCTTTTTCCTTCTGTTCCCAATCCCTCCCAGCATCAGAGTCTTTTCTAATGAGTCAACTCTTCACATAAGGTGGCCAAAGTATTGGAGTTTCAGCTTTAGCATCATTCCTTCCAAAGAAATCCCAGGGCTGATCTCCTTTAGAATGGACTGGTTGGATCTTGCAGTCCAAGGGACTCTCAAAAGTCTTCTCCAACACCACAGTTCAAAAGCATCAATTCTTCGGTGCTCAGCTTTCTCTCTCTCTCTCTCTCTCTCTCTCTTTTGTTTTGTTTTACAATACTGTATTGGCTTTGCCATACATTGACATGAATCCACCATGGGTGTACATGAGTTCCCATTCCTGAACCCCCCTCCCACCTCCCACCCCATATCATCTCTCTGGGTCATCCCTATGCACCAGCCCCAAGCTTCCTCTATCCTGTATCGAATATAGACTGGCGATTTGTTTCTTACATGATAGTATACATGTTTCAGCTTTCTTCACAGACTAACTCTCACATCGATACATGATCACTGGAAAAACCATAGCCTTGACTAAACAGACCTTTGCTGGCAAAGTAATGTTTCTGCTTTTCAATATGCTATCTAGGTTGGTCAAAACTTTTCTTCCGAAGAGTAAGCATCTTTTAATTTCATAGCTGCAGTTACCATCTGTAGGATTCTGGAGCCCAAAAAGATAAAGTCTGACACTATTTCCACTGTTTTCCCATCTATTTCCCATGAAATGATGAGACAAGATGCCATGATCTTTGTTTCCTGAATGCTGAGCTTTAAGCCAACTCTTTCACTCTCCTCTTTCACTTTCATCAAGAGGCTTTTTAGTTCCTCTTCACTTTCTGCCATAAGGGTGGTGTCATCTGCATATCTGAGGTTATTGATATTTCTCCCGGCAATCTTGATTCCAGCTTGTGCGTCTTCCTGCCCAGCATATCTCATGATGTACTCTGCATATATGTTAAATAAGCAAATAAGCAGGGTGACAATATACAGCTTTGATGTACTCCTTTTCCTATTTGGAACCAGTCTGTTGTTCCATGTCCAGTTCTAACTGTTGCTTCCTGACCTGCATACAGATTTCTCAAGAGGCAGGTCAGGTGGTCTGGTATTTCCATCTCTTTCAGAATTTTCCACAGTTTATTGTGATCCACACAGTCAAAGGCTTTGGTATAGTCAATAAAGTATAAATAGATGTATTTCTGGAACTCTCTTACTTTTTCGATGATCCAATGGGTGTTGGTAATTTTATCTCTGGTTCCTCTGCCTTTTCTAAAACCAGCTTAAAATATGTAAAATGGTTATACCACATAGTGATTCAATATTTCTGTGTATTTCAAAAAGATCACCACAATAAGCTAGTTATGATCTGTCACTATCCTAAGATATTACATAGTTACTAACTATATTTCCCACACTATACATTATATACCCATGATTCATTTATTTTGCAGCTGAAAATTTGAACCTCTTAATATTCATCACCTATTTTTAAGTTGTTCTCCATAAGTAGCATACTTTTTAAAAGAGGCATTAAATAAAAAAAATTATTAAGAAAGTAATATATGATGTAGGTTTGGTTGAAATTATATATTAAAGCAATTAGATGCCTGAGGATTGAGTTAACTAAAGGAAAATTTAGGTAAATATTCTGGGCATACTTTCATGAGTTGACATTACTTTTAATATTCATACACGGTTTTCACTTACAGACTGCTGGAAAATGTGTCCGAAAGTTGTATTACTTAAATGGCTAAGAGCATTATAATGTAGAAATCCTTATTGTGAGGAAATCTTTGACACGTTAAAATGGTTATACTTCTCTTAGGTTTCATGAGGTGTATGATGACAACATTGTCATCTTATGTTTCTTCTATTTTATCTCAATTCTAAACCTTTCTTCATGGCAAAGTTTTTCATGAGACATATTGTGAGGCACCTCACATTTTTCTGAAGATGGATACTTGCCAAGTCTATAAAGAAACAACAACAAAAAAATCTAAAATAGCATGTTAAATAACTGAACAAATCACTACCTATTTCCTAACAAAATAAAGTTTATTTTCTTATAAACTGTATCCCACAAAATCAATGCATTGAAATATGTTTTAAATCATGATGATGTGATCACTAATCTAGAGCCAGACATCTTGGAATGTGAAGTCAAGTGAGCCTTAGAAAGCACCACTACGAACAAAGCCAGTGGAGGTGATGGAATTCCAGCTGAGCTGTTTCAAATCCTGAAAGATGATGCTGTGAAAGTGCTGCACTCAATATGCCGGCAAATATGGAAAACTCAGCAGTGGCCACAGGACTGGAAAGGGTCACTTTTCATTCCAGTTCCAAAGAAAGGCAATGCCAAAGAATGCTCAAACTACCACACAATTGCACTCATCTCACATGCTAATAAAGTAATGCTCAACATTCTCCAAGCCAGGCTTCAGCAATACATGAACCGTGAACTCCCTGATGTTCAAGCTGGTGTTAGAAAAGGCAGAGGAAAAAGAGATCAAATTGGCAACATCTGCTGGATCACGGAAAAAGCAAAAGAGTTCCAGAAAAACATCTGTTTCTGCTTTATTGACTACACCAAAGCCTTTACTGTGAGGATCACAATAAACTGTGGAAAATTCTGAAAGAGATGGAAATACCAGACCACCTGACCTGCCTCTTGAGAAATCTGTATGCAGGTCAGGAAGCAACAGTTAGAACTGGACATGGAACCACAGACTGGTTCCAAATAGGAAAAGGAGTACATCAAAGCTGTATACTGTCACCCTGCTTATTTAACTTTTATGCAGAGTACATCATGAGAAACACTGAACTGGAAGAAACACTAGCTGGAATCAAGATTGCTGGGAGAAATATCAATAACCTCAGATATGCAGATGACACCACCCTTATGGCAGAAAGTGAAGAGAAGCTAAAAAGCCTCTTGATGAAAGTGAAAGAGGAGAGTGAAACAGTTGGCTTAAAGCTCAACATTCAGAAAACGAAGATCATGGCATCTGGTCCCTTCACTTCATGGGAAATAGACGGGGAAACAGTGGAAACAGTGTCAGAGTTTATTTTTTTGGGCTCCAAAATCACTGCAGATGATGACTGCAGCCATGAAATTAAAAGACACTTGCTCCTTGGAAGGAAAGTTATGACCAACCTAGATAGTATATTCAAAAGTTGAGACATTACTTTGCCGACTAAGGTCCTCCTAGTCAAGGCTATGGTTTTTCCTGTGGTTATGTATGGATGTGAGAGTTGGACTGGAAAGAAGGCTGAGCACTGAAGAATTGATGTTTTTGAACTGTGGTGTTGGAGAAGATTCTTGAGAATCCCTTGGACTGCAAGGAGATCCAACTAGTCCATTCTGAAGGAGATTAACCCTGGGATTTCTTTGGAAGGAGTGATGCTAAAGCTGAAGCTCCAGTACTTTGGCCACCTCATGCGAAGAGTTGACTCACTGGAAAAGACTCTGATGCTGGGAGGGGTTGGGGGCAGGAGGAGAAGGGGATGACCAAGGATGAGATGGCTGGATGGCATCACGGACTCGATGGACGTGAGTCTGGGTGAACTCCAGGAGATGGTGATGGACAGGGAGACCTGGCATGGTGCGACTCATGGGGTTGCAAAGAGTCAGACACGACTGAGCAACTGAAATAAACTGAAAAACAGAAAAGTAACGAAGGAGGTGAACTTATAAGATAAATATAGAAAAACTCTCTTGTTCCTTTTGAAGTTTCATGGTGCACTTTGCTATATTAAAAATCACCATTAAGTCTTGCTACATAAAAGACTATTGCATTTTTTAAAATTAATTACTTAATTTTAATTGAAGACTAATTAATTTACTCTATTGTGGTGGTTTTGCCATACATTGACATGCGTCAGCCACAAGTGTACATGTGTCCCCCGTCCCAAATATTCCTCCCTCTTCCCTCCTCATTCCACCCCTCTGAGTTGTCCATATGCACTGGCTTTCAGTGCCCTATTTCATGCATCAAACTTGCACTGGCCTTCTATTTCACATATGGTAATATACATATTTCAAAGCTATTTTTTCAAATCATCCCACTCTCCTCTTTCACAGAGTCCAAAAGTCTATTCTTTATATCTGTGTCTCTTTTGCTGTCCCACATATTGGGTGATCCCTACAATCTTTCTAAATTCCATATATATGCATTAATATACTGAATTTGTGCTTTTCTTTCTGACTTACTTAACTCTGTATAATAGGCTCCAGTTTCATCCACCTCATTAGAATTGATTCAAATCTGTTCTTTTTAATAACTGAGTATATTCCATTGTGTATATGCACACAAATTTTTTATCCATTCATCTTCCATGTCCTAGCTATTGCAAACAGTACTGCAATCAACTTTGGGGTACACATGTCTCCTTCTATTCTGGTTACCCCAGTGTGTGTACCCAGCAGTGGGATTGCTGGGTCATATGGGAATTCTATCTCCAGTTTTATAAGGAATCTCCACACTGTTTTCCACAGTGGCTGTACTAGTTTGCATTTCCACCAACAGTGTAAGAGTGTTCCCTTTTCTTGACACCCTCTCCAGCATTTATTGTTTGTAGACTTTTTGATAGCACCCATTCTTAACCAGCATGTGATGGTAACTCACTGTGTTTTGCTTTGCATTTCTCTGATAATGAGTGATGCTGAACATCATTTCATGTGTTTGCTGACCATCTGTATGTCTTCTTTGGAGAAATGTTTGGTTAGTTCTTTGGCCCATTTTTTTTTTTTTTCCATTGCGTGGTTTATTTTTCTGGAATTGAGCTGCAGGAGCTGCTTATTTATTTTTGAGATTAATTCTTTATCAGTTCCTTCATTTGCTATCATTTTCTCCCATTCTGAAGGCTGTCTTTTCATTTAGCTTATATTTTCCTTTGTTGTGCAAAAGATTTTAAGTTTAATTAGGTCCCATTTGTTTATTTTTGCTTTTATTTCCATTACTCTGGGCGGTGGGTCATAGAGGATCTTGCTGTGATTTATGTCAGAGAGTGTTTTGCCTATGTTTTCCTCTAGGAGTTTTATAATTTCTGGTCTTACATCTATATCTTTAATCCATTTTGAGTTTATTTTTGTATATGGTGTTAGAAATTGTTCCAGCTTCATCCTTTTACAGGTAGTTGCCCAGTTTTCCCAGCATCATTTGTTAAAGAGATTGTCTTTTCTCCATTGCATATTTTTGTCTCCTTTGTCAAAGATAAGGTTTCCATAGGTGTGTGGATTTATCTCTGGGCTTTCTATTTTGTTTCATTGATCTATGTTTGTGTCTTTGTACCAGTACCATACTGTATTGATGACCATACCTTTGTTGTATAGTCTGAAGTCAGGCAGACTGATTCATCCAGTTCCATTCTTCTCTCTCAAGATTGTTTTGGCTATTCAAGGTTTTCTGTGTTTCCATACAAATTTCAAAATTATTTGTTCTAGTGCTGTGAAAACTACCATTGGTAGCTTATAGGGATTGCATTGAATCTATAGATGCTTTGAGTAACATGCTAATTTTCACTATATTGATTCTTCAGTTCCATGAACATGTTATATTTCTCCATCTATTTGTGTCATATTTGATTTCTTCCATCACTGTTTTATAGTTTCTTATATATAGGTCTTTGTTTCTTTAGGTAGATTTATTCCTAAGTATTTTATTATTTTCATCACAATGGTGAATGGGACTGTTCCCTTTATTTATTTTTCTTTTTTTTTTCCCTCATTGTTATTGTAGAGGAATGCAATAGATTTCTGTGTATTAATTTTATATCCTAAAACTTTATTATATTCATTGATTAGCTGTAGCAAATTTCTGGTGGTGTCTCTAGGGTTTTCTATGTAGAGAATCATGTCATCTGCAAACAGTAAGAGTTTACTTCTTCTTTTCCAATCTGGATTTCTTTTATTTCCTTTTTCTTCTCTGATTGCTGTGGCTAAAACTTTTAAAATGATGTTGAATATCAGTGGTGAGAGTGGGCACCCTTATCTTATTCCTGACTTTAGGGGAAATGCTTTCAATTTTTCACCATTGAAGATAATGTTTGCTGTGGGTTTATCTTATATGGCTTTCATTATGTTGAGGTATATTCCTTCTATGCCTACTTTCTGGAGTTTTTATCATAAATGGGTGTTAAATTTTGTCAAATGTTTTCTCTGAATCGATTGAGATAATCATATGGTTTTTATCTTTCAATTTGTTAATGTGGTGTTTCACATTGATTGATTTGTGAATATTGAAGAATCCTTGCATCCCTAGGATAAAGCTTACTTGGTCATGATGTATGATCTTTTTAATATGATGTTGGATTCTGTTTGCTAGAATTTTGTCGAGGATTTTTGCATTCAAGTTAATCAGTGATATTGGCCTGTAGCTTTCTTTTTTTGTGCAATCTTTTTCTGGTTTTGGAATTAGGGTGACGGTGGTATTATAGAATGAGTTTGAGAGTTTACTTTCCTCTGAAATTTTCTAAAAGAGTTTAAGTAGGATAGATGTTCAGTTCAGTTCAGTTCAGTTGCTCAGTCCTGTCTGACTCTTTGCGACCCCATAGATCACAGCACACCAGGCCTCCCTGTCTATCGCCAAATCATGGAGTTCACTCAAACTCACGTGCATGGAGTTGGTGATGCCATCCAGCCATCTGATCCTCTGTTGTCCCCTTCTCCTTCTGCCCTGAATCCCTCCCAGCATCAGAGTCTTTTCCAATGAGTCAACTCTTCGCATGAGGTGGCCAGAGTATTGGAGTTTCACCTTCAGCATCATTCCCTCCAAAGAACACCCAGGGCCGATCTCCTTCAGAATGGACTGGTTGGATCTCCTTACAGTCCAAGGGACTCTCAAGAGTCCTCTCCAACATCAAAGTTCAAAAGCATCAATTCTTCAGTGCTCAGCTTTCTTCACAGTCCAACTCTCACATCCATATATGACAACTGGAAAAGCCATAGCCTTGACTAGACAGACTTTTGTTGGCAAAGTAATGTCTCTGCTTTTGAATATGCTATCTAGGTTGGTCATAACTTTTCTTCCAAGGAGTAAGTGTCTTTTAATTTCATGGCTGCAGTCACCATCTGCAGTGATTTTGGAGCCCAAAAAATAAACTCTGACATTGTTTCCACTGTTCCCCCATCTATTTCCCATGAAGTGATGGGACCAGATGCCATGATCTTCATTTTCTGAATGTTGAGCTTTAAGCCAACTCTTTCACTCTCCACTTTCACTTTCATCAAGAGGCTTTTGAGTTCCTCTTCACTTTCTGCCATAAGGGTGGTGTCATCTGCATATCTGAGGTTATTGTTATTTCTCCTGGCAATCTTGATTCCAGCTTGTCCTTTTTCCAGCCCAGCGTTTCTCATGATGTACTGTTCATATAAGTTAAATAAGCAAGGTGACAATATACAGCCTCAACATACTCCTTTTCCTATTTGGAACCAGTCTATTGTTCCATGTCCAGTTCTAACTGTTGCTTCTTGACTTGCATATAGGTTTACCAAGAGGCAGGTCAGGTGCTCTGGTATTCCCATCTCTTTCAGAGTTTTCCACAGTGTATTGTGATCCGCCCACTCAAAAGCCTTGGCATAGTCAATAAAGCAAAAATAGATGTTTTTCTGGAACTCTCTTGCTTTTTTGATGATCCTGCGGCTGTTGGCAATTTGATCTCTGGTTCCTCTACCTTTTTTAAAACCAGCTTGAACATCTGGAATTTCACGTTTCACATGTTGCTGAAGCCTGGCTTAGAGAATGTTGAGTATTACTTTACTAGCGTGTGAGATGAGTGCAATTGTGTGGTAGTTTGAGCATTCTTTGGCATTGCCTTTCTTTGGGATTGGGATGAAAAGTGACCTTTTCCAGTCCTGTGCCACTGCTGAGTTCTAAATTTGCTGGCATATTGAGTGCAGCACTTTCACAGCATCATCTTTCAGGATTTGAAACAGCTCAGCTGGAATTCCATCACCTCCACTAGCTTTGTTCATAGTGATGCTTTCTAAGGCCCACTTGACTTCCCATTCCAGGATGTCTGGCTCTCGGTGAGTGATCACACCATCGTGATTATCTTGGTCGTGAAGATCTTTTCTGTACAATTTTTCTGTGTGTTCTTGAAATAGATGTTAACTCTTTCTAAATTTTTGGTAGAGTTCAGCTGTGAAGCCATCTGGTCTTGGGTTTTTGTGTTTTGAAAGATTTTTTATTACAGTTTCGGTTTCGTACTTGTGATGGGTCTGTTAAGATTTTCTATTTCTTCCTGCTTCAGTTTTGGAAGGTTATACTTTCCTAAGAATTCATCTATGTCTCCCAAGTTGTCCATTTAATTGGCATATAGTTGCTGATAGTAGTCTCTTATGACCCTTTGTATTTCTGTGTTGTGTGTTGTGATTTCTCCATTTTCATTTCTAATATAGTTGATTTGATTCTTTTTTTTTTTTTTTCTTGGTGAGTCTGGCTGATGGTTTGTCTATTTTATTTTCTTCACAAAGAACCAGGTTTTAGTCTTGCTGATTTTTGCTATTGTCTCTTTTGTTTCTTTTTCATTTATGTCTGCTCTAATTTTTACATTTTCTTTCTTTCTACTAACCCTAGAGTTCTTCATTTCTTCTTATTCTAGTTGCTTTAGGTGTAAAGTTAAGCTATTTATTTGATTTTTCTCTTTTTCTGGAGGTATAATTGTATTCTCTGAACCTTCCCCTTAGCACTTCTTTTACTGAATCCCATAGGTTTGTGGTTGTCATGTTTTCATTTTCATTTGTTTCTGTGCTATATTGATTTCCTTTTTGATTTCTTCCATGATTTGTTGGTTATTCAGGAGCCTGTTTTTTACCTTCCATATGTTTGTACTTTTAAAGGTTCTTTTTTCTTGTAGTTGACATCTAATCTTACCGCATTGTGATCAGAAAAGATGCCTGAAATGATTTCATTTTTTTTTTTTTAATTTACCAAGGCTAGATTTATGGCCCAGGATGTGATCTATCCTGGAGAATGTTGCATGTGCACTTGAGAAGAAGTTGAAATTCATTGTTTGGGGGTGAAATGTCCTATAGATATCAATTAGGTCTAACAGTTCCATTGCCTCATTTACAGTTTGTGTTTCCTTGCTAACTGTCTGTTTAGTTGATCTATCCATAGGTGTGAGTGGGGTATTAAAGTCTCCCACTATTATTGTGTTACTGTTAATTTCCCCTTTTATTCTTGTTAGCATTTGCCTTATGTATTGAGGTGCTCCTGTGTTGGATGTATATATATTTATAATTGTTATAACTTCTTCTTGGATTGATCCTTTGATAATTATGTAGTGTCCTTCTTTGTCTCTGTTCACAGCCTTTATTTCAAAGTTTATTTTATCTGATATGAGCATTGCTACTCCTGCTTTCTTTTGGTCTCCATTGGCATGAAATATCTTTTTTCAGCCCTTCACTTTCAGTCTGTACGTGTCCCTTGGTTTAAAGTGGATCGCTTGTAGACAGCATATATAGGGTTCTTGTTTTCATATCCATTCAGCCAGCCTTTGTCTTTTGGTTGGGGCATTAAAACCATTTACACTTAAGGTAATTATTGATAATGATCCCACTGCCATTTACTTTGTTGTTTTGGGTTCAAGGTTATAAATTTTCTGTGTTTCCTATCTGGAGAATATCCTTTAGTATTTGTTGAAGAGCTGGTATGGTGATGCTGATTTCTCTCACCTTTTGCTTGTCTATAAAGCTTTTGATTTCTCCTTCATATTTGAATCAAATCCTTGCTCGGTATAGTAATCTACATTCTAGACTTTTCTCTTTCATCAGTTTAATTATGTCCTGCCTTTCCCTTCTGTCCTGAAGAATTTCTACTGAAAGATCATCTTTTATCCTTATGGGGATCCCCTTGTGTGTTTTTTTGTTGCTTTTCCCTTGCTGCTTTTAATATTTACTCTTTGTGTTTGATCTTCGTTAGTTTGATTAATATATGTCTTGGGGTGTTTCACCTGGGGTTTAACCTGTTTGAGACTCTCTGGATTTCTCGGACTTGGATGGCTATTTCCTTTGCCATTTTAGGGAATTTTTCAACTAATATCTCCTCAAGTATTTTCTCATGCTCTTTCCTTTTGTCTTCTTCTTCTGGGACTCCTATGATTCAAATCTTGGGGCATTTAACATTGCCCCAGAGGTCTCTGAGATTGTCTTGGTTTCTTTTAATTCTTTTTTCCTCTCTGCTTCATTTATTTCTACCATTTTATCTTCCACCTCACTTACCCTATCTTCTGCCTGAATTATTCTACTGCTGGTTCCCTCCAGAGTGCTTTTGTTCTCAGTTATTGCATTATTCATTGTTTCTTGACTCTTTATTTCTTCTACATCCTTGTTAAATATTTCTTATGTCTTCTCAATCCTTGTCTCTAGTCTTTTTATCTGTAACTCCATTTTGCTTTCTAGATTTTGGATCATCTTTATTATCATTATTCTGGATTCTTTTTCAGATAGACTCTCTATCCCCTCCTCTTTTGTTTGATTTGGTGGGCATTTATCCTGTTCCTTTACCTGCTGAATATTTTTTGCATTTGGATTTCATTTAGATTGCTGTGTTTGGGGTACCCTTTTGATAGGCTGGAAATTTGTGGTTCCTCTTTGTTGTGGAGCCTACTCACTGTGGCTGGGGTTGGACTAGTGGCTTGCCAAGGTTTCCTGGCTAGGGGAGCTTGCGTCTGTGTTCTAGTGGGTGGAGCTGGATCTATTCTCTTTGAAGTACAGAAAAGTGTCTGGTACTGGGTTTTGTGGTGTCTGTGGGTTTGGCATGGCTTTGGATAGCCTGTCTTTTAATGCTCAAGGCTGTGTTTCTGCTTTGATAGCGAATTATCATGGTATGTCTTGCTCTGGAACTTGTTGGCTCTTGGGTAGAGCTCGGTTTCAGTGTAAGTATGGAGCCTTTTGGTGAGCTCTTGTCTATGAATGTTCCCTGGAATCAGGAGTTCTCTGATGTTCTTATGTTTTAGAGTTAAGCCTCCTCTCTCTGGCTTTCAGTCTTATTCTTACAGTAGCCTCAAGACTTCTCCATCCATACAACACAGATGATAAAACATCTAGGATAATAGTCACCAAGAGAAGTTCACAGAGTTATGTGGAGAAGAGAAGAGGGAAGGGGGAGATAGAGGTGACCAAGAGGAGAAGAGGGGGAGTCAAAAAGGGGAGAGACAAATCTAGCCAGGAATGAGTTCCCTAAGTGTTCTCCACAATTTGGAATACCCAGAGGGATTCAAAGAGTTAAGTAGAGAAGAGAAGGAGGAGGAAGGAGATAGCAGTGACTTGAAAGAGTAAAGGGAGAATCAAAAGGGGAGAGAGCAATCAAACCAGTAATCACACTGCTAAGTGAAATTGGATACTGAAGATTAGATTCTTAAAGGTACAAAGTTGATAACAAATACCAAAAAGTAAATATTAAAAATCTAGAGTAGAGGTTAGACTCTTCAAAAACAATATTAAAAATACAAAACAAAATCAATCACAAAATTATATATATATATATATATATACACAAACACACACAAAATCAGATTGATTATATTCTTTGCAGCCAAAGATGGAGAAGCTCTATACAGTCAAGAAAAACAAGACCAGGAGCTGACTGTGGCTCAGATCATGAACTGCTCATTGCCAAATTCAGACTCAAATTGAAGAAAGTAGGGAAAATCGCTAGACCATTCAGGTATGACTTAAATCAAATCCCTTATGACTATACAGTGGAAGTGAGAAATAGATTTAAGGGCCTAGATCTGATAGATAAAGTGCCTGATGAACTATGAAATGAGGTTTATGACATTGTACAGGAGACAGGGGTCAAGACCCTCCCCATGGAAAAGAAATGCAAAAAAGCAAAATGGCTGTCTGGGGAGGCCTTACAAATAGCTGTGAAAAGAAGAGAGGCGAAAAGCAAAGGAGAAAAGGAAATATATAAGCATTTGAATGCAAAGTTACAAAGAATAGCAAGAAGAGATAAGAAAGCCTACTTCAGCGATCAATGCAAAGAAATAGAGGAAAACAATAGAATGGGAAAGACTAGAGATCTCTTCAAGAAAATTAGAGACACCAAGGGAACATTTCATGCAAAGATGGGCTCGATAAAGGACATAAATGGTCTGGACCTAACAGAAGCAGAAGATATTAAGAAGAGGTGGCAAGAATACACGGAAGAACTGTACAAAAAAGATCTTCACAATCGACATGATTATGATGATGTGATCACTAATCTAGAGCCAGACATCTTGGAAAGTGAAGTCAAGTGGGCCTTAGAAAGCATCACTATGAACAAAGCTAGTAGAGGTGATGGAATTCCAGTTGAGCTGTTTCAAATCCTGAAAGATGATACTGTGAAAGTGCTGCACTCAATATGCTGGCAAATTTGGGAAACTCAGCAGTGGCCACTAGATTGGAAAAGGTCAATTTTCATTCCAATCCCAAAGAAAGGCAATGCCAAAGAATGCTCAAAGTACCGCACAATTGCACTCATCTCACATGCTAGTAAAGTAATGCTCAAAATTCTCCAAGCCAGGCTTTAGCAATACATGAACCGTGAACTCCCTGATGTTCAGGCTGGGTTTAGAAAAGGCAGAGGAACCAGAGATCAAATTGCCAACATCCGCTGGATCATGGAAAAAGCAAGGGAGTTCCAGAAAAATATCTATTTCTGCTTTATTGACTATGCCAAAGCCTTTGACTATGTGGATCACAATAAACTGTAGAAAATTCTGAAAGAGATGGAAATATCAGACCACCTAACCTGCCTCTTGAGAAATCTGTATGCAGATCAGGAAGCAACAGTTAGAACTGGACATGGAACAACAGACTGGTTCCAAATAGGAAAAGGAGTATGTCAAGGCTGTATATTGTCACCCTGCTTATTTAACTTATATGTAGAGTATATCACGAGAAACGCTGGACTGGAAGAAGCACAAGCTGGAATCAAGATTGCTGGGAGAAATATCAATAACCTCAGATATGCAGATGACACCACCCTTATCGCAGAAATTGAAGAGGAGCTAAAAAGCCTCTTAATGAAAGTGAAAGAAGAGAGCAAAAAAGTTGTCTTAAAGCTCAACATTCAGAAAACTAAGATCAAGGCATCTGGTCCCATCACTTCATGGGAAATAGATGGGGAAACAGTGTCAGAGTTTATTTTTTGGGGCTCCAAAATCACTGCAGATGGTGACTGCAGCCATGAAATTAAAAGACGCTTACTCCTTGGAAGAAAAGTTATGACAAACCTAGATAGTATATTCAAAAGCAGAGACATTACTTTGCCGACTAAGGTCCGTCTAGTCAAGGCTATGGTTTTTCCTGTGGTCATGTATGGATATGAGAGTTGGACTGTGAAGAAGGCTGAGCACCGAAGAATGATGCTTTTGAAATGTGGTGTTGGAGAAGACTCTTGAGAGTCCCTTGGACTGCAAGGAGATCCAACCAGTCCATTCTGAAGGAGATCAACCCTGGGATTTCTTTGGAAGGAATGATGCTAAAGCTGAAACTCCAGTACTTTGGCCACCTCATGTGAAGAGTTGACTCATTGGAAAAGACTCTGATGCTGGGAGGGATTGGGGACAGGAGGAGAAGGGGATGACCGAGGATGAGATGGCTGGATGGCATCACGGACTCGATGGACGTGAGTCTGAGTGAACTCCAGGAGGCCTGGCGTGCTGAGATTCATGGGGTCACAAAGAGTCAGACACGACTGAGAGACTGAACTGAACTGATACACACACACACAATTTGCTTCAAAATAGGGTCTTTTTTGCAAGGTAATAGCAGATTATAAAATTGAGAGCTAAAGGAATAATGAACTTAAAAAATATTCAAGTGATAATAGTAAAAATATATCTAGGGATTTCTCTGGAGTTGTGGGCAGTGTGGGTTCAGTTCAGTTTTAGATAGTTTCTGTTCAAGCCTGAACTCTTCTCAAGGTCTATGCTGCTGCTGCTGCTAAGTCGCTTCAGTCGTATCTGACCCTGTGTGACCCCAGAGATGGCAGCCCACCAGGCTCCCCTGTCCCTGGGATTCTCCAGGCAAGAACACTGGAGTCAGTTGCCATTTCCCTCTCCAATGCATGAAAGTGAAAAGTGAAAGTGAAATCACTCAGTTGTGTCCGAATCCTAGTGACCCCATGGACTACAGTCTACCAGGCTCCTCTGTCCATGGGATTTTCCAGGCAGGAGTACTGGAGTGGGTTGCCATTGCCTTCTCCACTCAAAGTCTATAGGCCCCTGCCAATGCTTAGTCAATGTTAACTACAGGGTTTAATCTGTTGCACCTGTCACTTCCAGAGTGGTTCCCTTTTTGCTTATTTTGGCTTTCTCTGTTATCAAGTCTCTTCAGTGTCTAATTTATGCCCTGAGACAAGGTGGTGAAGGTGGTCACTTGTTTAGGCTCACAAATTCAGTTGTATCGTGGGGAGAGACACTGCAAACAAATATCATTGGTGTGTGTGGGGAGTGCTAGCAGTGTGTGTATCACACTGGGTTTTCCCCAGTTCACAGTGGCATGTGCTTTCCAGGTCTACACTGCCCAGGTTCCAGGATGCTCTGCAGGGGCACTGCCCAAAGTGGGCCCTGCATTTCATGCACTTCCCAGGTCTAAGCTGCTCAGGTTTAGGTTCCTGGGGCACAGATTCTGTTGGGCACAGGTCTTTGCCTTTCCCAGGTTTGAGCAGCTTGAGCAACCAGGTGCTTGGTGAGCGCATTGTCCCAGGTGGGCTTGTCATCTTAATCACCTCCCCAGTCCAGGCTGCTTGGTTTCCCAGGTGTGCAGCAAGGGCACCATCTCAGGTGTACTGTGTGTCTCCTCTGGGGAGCTGATCTCAGGCTGTGACACTCCTGGCAGATGTCAACCATCCAGGATCCCAGGAAGACGTGGTTAGCAACTGGGAGCCTGCTCACAGTTTGGCAGAGGATGACAGTTTCTGGGGCTGAGATTGCCCCTTGCCTTCCAGCTCTGGCTGTTGCACATCTGCATCTCTGCCTCCAGTTGTGAGGAGGGGCCTGTTCACAGTCAACTATCTCTCCTGTGGTATTTGCTCAATCCTTTTTTCTGTGAGTGGGCCAGGCTGTTCCCTAGAGTCTTGTGAAGGAAAGTTCTCTCTCTTTTTTTCTTTCTGGGGATCCCACAGTTTGGGTTGCTATTTCATGTTAACTCCTTCAGATTGTCCTCATACATTCAGGCCCAGTCCTTACCCTAAGCACTGATTACATAGACCACGCCTCCCTGTCCAGCCCCCACTTGCTGGTGGTAGACACCAGTGTCTGGGCTACTTCATTGCTGGCAGTTGCAGTTAGGTGCATATTCTGTGGGTTTTGTTTTATTTATTTATTTTTCCTCCCTAGTATGTTGCCTCCGACATTCCAAAACTCCCCACAGACCTGCCTGTGAGAGGGTCTCCTACTGTTTGGAAACTTCTCTTCCTTCACGACTTCCTCCCCAGGACAGGTCTCTGTCCCTAACTCTTCTGTCACTCTTTTTCTCTTTTATATTTTGTCCTACTTCCTTTCAAAGAGAATGGGCTGCTTTTTGGGGTACCTGGAGTCCTCTGCCAGTGTTGAGAAGTTTGTTGCGGAAGTTACTCAGCATTCAAATGATCTTTTGATGAATTTGTAGGGGAGAAAGTGCCATCCCCATCCTATTCCTCTGCCATCTTCTAGTCCCACCACGTTAAGAATTTTCCACCATTTGTTGTGATCCACACAGTCAAGGGCTTTAGTGTATTCAACGAAGCAGAAGTAGATGTTTTTCTGGAATTCTCTTTCTTTTTCTATGATGTTGGCAGTTTGATCTCTGGTTCCTCTGCCTTTTGTAAAAGCATATAATTCAGTATGTTGAGTTGAAGTAGCCTTAGGTAAAGTTGTCACCTCAAGAACATCAAAAGGAGTTGTTATAGTATACCCAGAACATAATTTGCTCTTGTCACCTTCTAAGTAAGAAACATCAGAACCATCAGGGAACCATGAGAAGTCAATGTTGGCCAATTTAATTTCCTGTAGATCATTATGTGTAGTCAGGAGATGATTCATTAGAATTAAGCAGTCATGAGAGACTTCTCTGTGATAAAGGAGAAAATAGTGTTTGGGTTAAGCTTATTATAACATAAAAAGGCTCATATTAGGACAGTAAACAAAAAAGCTTTATGAGAGGTGAGGTGGCCAACTGAGAAATGTTGAGTGAGATGAGAATTCAAGAGAACTTACACTGCATGAGGGACATAAATTGTTAGAGGGGATAACAATTTTCTAGGTGGCTTTACCTATAAGGACAGTGGCCATAATTGCTCCAAGACAAGGTGGCTATCCTCATGCCATAGGGGCTAATTGCTGGCCAAAATATGCTATTGATTAATAGTGTCTCCATGTTTTTGGGTGAGCACCCTGAAGGAATTGTTTCTTTTTCATGAAAAAAAGGAAATCTGATCATCAGAATGCCCAAGGACAGGAGAGTTTATCAAACTCTTCTTTAAAGTCATGAAATCTTTGTGGTCCATTTCTTTTCACAAGACTGGGTTGGAGTTGCTTTGTATGTGTGTGTGTGTGTGTGTGTGTGTGTGTGTGTGTGTGTGTGTGTGTGTGTGTATTGTAATGTAGAGGTTTGTTCATAAAAGAAAAATTTGGAATCCAATTTCACCAATAACTAGCCTGAAGAAACCTCAAAGTTGGCCCTGACTTTCGGGTTTTGAGAAAGTTGTGTGTGTGTAATAAATTGCTTTAGTGGTGTCTGGCTCTTTGAGACCCTATGGATTCTGAAGCCTGACAGGCTCCTCAGTCCATGGGATTCTCCAGGCAAGAATACTGGAATGGGTTGCTGTGCTCTCTTCCACAGGATTTTCCAGACTCAAGGATTGAACCCATGTCTCTTGTCTCCTGCCTTGGCAGATGGGTTTGTTACTAGTAGCACCACCTGGGAACCCCTCTGAGAAGATTAGGATGTCATAAAGTCTATTTGGATCTAGGTGCAACCCTTATTCTGGTATCAGAAACCCTAAAAATAAAACCAGTGTTTGGGCAAACTGCAATTTTTTCTTTAGTGACCTCCTGCCCTTTGAAGGCTAAAAACTTTAGCAAGTGGTTGCTGTCTTCCTTTGAGGAGGCTTGAGAAGGAGAGAAATGAAACAAATCATCCACATATTGCAGCAAAGTAGAGCCCGAGGGAACTTTATATCTTCCAGACCAGCCTTCAGGATTTTTGAGAAATAAGGACTCTGAGTATAACTCTGAGGCATTACTGTCCATATGAATTGATTTTCTTCCCAAATGAAGGCAACAACAACAACAACAACACTAAAAATCATCATTGACTAGCTTCATGTGGAGTTCTAAATAATGTACTCTATAAATCAACTACAGTAAAGAACTTACTTCTGCTGGGAATGGGTCTTAGTAATGCAGGGATGTTAAGAACAACAGGTTATCAAGGGATAACAATATTTGTTTATTGCTTGGAGGTGGCGGACTAGCCTCCATCCTTAGCTCTTAGGTTTTGTCACTAGAAAAAAATGTTACAGGTTCTGGTACAAGAATGATGAGGTCTTGAGTCCCATGATCTTCTATTATGGACTTTATGCCTTGTGGGTCTTCCTAAGTAAGGAATAATAATCAATAATCAATACTTGTAGAGTATTGATTAATTCACAGAAGAGGTCTGAGGGGTCTATCTGAATTCTGATGAGATGTGTGCTGTATATTTTAGCAACATCAGTTAGAGATTTTTCCCATAAGAAACTGGCAGCTTATTCAACGTCAAATAATCAACGTTCCCAAGATACGCTCAAGTACCATAAGAGATGTCTAAAGATCATTTAATTCACATGACCAGTTACTTTGATGATAATTACCAAATTGAAGAGTTATTTTTCCCTTTTGAGAGAAGGAAAGTCTGGTGTCATAGTTCTCTAAGAAGTCTTGGCCTAGTAAATGGATAGGAGCTAAAAGTAAGGAGAAGGAAGTGGGTATATGTCAAAGTGTTTAAATAAAAAAAGGCAGGTTCAGAGACAGGAACCTCTTGAGGTTCATTAGATATCTCCATTATTTGAATTATTTTAGTACTTCAAGATAAAAGCTGTTTTATAGTAGTAGGATTAAAAATCAAGAGATTGACTCATGTATCAATTAGGACTGAAAGAGATCCATGCCTAATCTGGAAAAATGTTTTCCAACCCAATAACAGGAGGATTGGGAGGAGCCCCTGTAGTTCCTTGGAGTCCCATCATTGACAATTGGAGAGACACTGCAGGGCTGGTTAGAGGAATGAACATGCATAAAGAATGTAGATATGTAATAATCTTTTTTCTAATGTCCTGGCTTTTTCCAATAATAGCAGAAGCTAAGAGGGTTTTGGTTTTATTTAGGAGCCTTCATTTGATGAAGTTGAAGGTTAAGAGTTTGGCAGTCTTCCTTTGAGGTGACTCATCCAGAGTACTCAAGAGACTATTTACCAGATTAACTCAACCTGGAGGGGACATAGTTTACCATTCTATATTGGTCTTTTTTCACTAGAAGGAAAAGGACTTGGTTCAACACATTAATACATAAAGTTAAAAACTGCTTAAGTAAAATCGATATCTGAAGAATTTTCTTTAAAGACCATCTGAAATTGATTGCAAAAGTCTTAAACAGGACCATTAGATTTTGTGTGCAAGGTAAATTTGCTCCAGCCAACAGTCTTTCACAAAACACTAGGAACTGCTCCATAAGTTGCCTAGCAAATGCCCAAGTCTTATCATATAATAAATTAGTAGAGTTTGTCTGCCAGTTGTAATTCTAGAGAAGCTTCAGGATTTTCTCAGTTTTCATGGTTTTCATCCAATTCTGAACCTGGCCTCCACTGACAAGTAAAATGAACTAACATATAACTCAAAGAAACCAAGTTGACTTATACAGTTTCTCTGACTTGTACATGGGTTTCTCAATATCTGCACTTTCACAGTATATTCAAATGAATTCATATTCATATTCAAATAGATCCTGTAATACTGTACTATTTATTACTGAAAAAAAATCTTATAAATCAACCCAGGAGATCAAACCTATGTTGTTCAAGGGTCAACCGTATTAAATCCCTCAGCAATTCTGTGAAGATCTAAGGTTACTTTGAGGAAATCTTTGACTATGGCTCACAGTTCAGCTTTAGTCCTGAGAATATAAGGAATGAAGGCTTTAGCTGCAGGATACTCAGAAAACTTAATGTTAAAGGGACAGGTTTTGACCAGTTCAGAGGCAAAGGGAGTGGGGAGAGCTTTATAGAAATGGAGAAGTTTGGCAAGATAATTAATATGGGGGAACTGAATGTAGAGTATAGGCGTGGGTGGTATAGAAGGAAGGAAAGTGATTGCACTTGAGGTGGATACTTAGACAATGAAGCCAAGGAAAAAGAACCTGAGGCTTTGGGAACCATTTTGCTTTCTTTAATTTCTTGTTTGCCTCAGTTAACTTTTAAATCTTATTTTTCAGAGAGGCACTTTTTAGACTCCTGATAATTCTTAAAAGCCTAAAAATACTAATCAAAATAAGCATTCCATGGGGTTTTGGAAATTTTTTAGCTATTCTGTTTAAGGAAATTAAGTTTGGAGAGTTCAAAATTCAGTATAATGGCCATTGATATTTCGAACTGCCTTTGTTCAAATTGGTTCATTTACTTAGACATTCACATGAAAAGGGATCAAGGTTTTTAAGCATAAAATCAGCCAGAGTCCCTCTATGCTACTGCTGCTGTTGCTAAGTCGTTTCAGTCGTGTCCGACTCTGTGCCTCCCCACAGACGGCAGCCCACCAGGCTCCCCCGTCTCTGGGATTCTCCAGGTAAGAACACTGGAGTGGGTTGCCATTTCCTTCTCCAGTGCATGAAAGTGAAAAGTGAAAGTGAAGCCGCTCAGTCGTATCCGACTCTTAGCAACCCCATGGACTGCAGCCTACCAAGCTCCCTCCGTGGGATATTCCAGGCAAGAGTACTGGAGTGGGTTGCCATTGCCTTCTCCAGAGTCCCTCTATGAGTGAGTCACAAATCTTACATAACTTGGATCACATTTTCTAGAGCTGTTTTCTAGAGTAAAGAATAACTGCAAGCTGCTCATTTGCAAATTGCTCAATTCAAACAGCTTGCAAGCCAATTCCAATCAATCCTAAGGAAATACTTTGGTTTCAGAGGAGCCTGACTGAAGCCCACCTTTCTGAAGAAATAGGCTGAAGGCCAGATGGGCATAGTTTCATTTAAAGCAGCTTCATTTGAAATGATCTGACCTCAGGATCAGACTGAACTGCCAAAGGAGTATTCTCATATTGAACAAGGCTTTAATCAGAAAGATGAAATCTGTAAGTAGATCACAAATTAAATCAGGAGACCTTCAAATGGAAAGAGGGCATGGGTTCAGATCCAGAAAATGAAGCAATCTTCAAACTCCAGGGTTGGCAAGAAAAGCAATGAGCAACAATAGGGTCAGTTTTGGATGTGGCACCTTCTTGTTTACATCAGCAGTTTTCTCTGGTCCCATAATGGACCACCAAGATACTGACCTGATACAAATAGACAGCCAGATATTACTCCAACAAGATGGATGTATATGGGCTCAGTATGGAATTAAAATTTGGGGTCTGCAACCATGATGAATTCCATAGAAGTCCCTCCAAGGCAAGGTAAGGAAATGCTTTTATAGAAAGAAAATACAATTTGGGGAGGTGGGCCAATAGTTAACAAAGAACCTATAGCTTTTTATTGATTGAGTCTTTTCTAGAAAAGAAGATGCATCCTTCTTCTTCCTTTTGGGTTCTGCTTTCATCACATGGTGTCAGTTCAGTTCAGTCGCTCAGTCATGTCCGACTCTTTGTGACCCCATGAGTCGCAGTTCGCCAGGCCTCCATGTCCATCACCAACTCCCGGAGTTCACTTAGACTCACGTCCATTGAGTCAGTGATGCCATCCAGCCATCTCATCCTCAGTCGTCCCCTTCTCCTCCTGCCCCCAATCCCTCCCAGCATCAGAGTCTTTTCCAATGAGTCAACTCTTGGCATGAGGTGGCCAAAGTACTGGAGCTTCAGCTTTAGCATCATTCCTTCCAAAGAAATCCCAGGGTTGATCTCCTTCAGGATGGGCTGGCTAGATCTCCTTGCAGTCCAAGGGACTCTCAAGAGTCTTCTCCAACACCACAGTTCAAAAGCATCAATTATTTGGCGCTCAGCCTTCTTCACAGTCCAACTCTCACATCCATACATGACCACAGGAAAAACCATAGCCTTGGCTAGACAGACCTTAGTTGGCAAAGTAATGTCTCCGCTTTTGAATATACTATCTAGGTTGGTCATATTCCTATTTTGGTCTTCCAACTCCATTTCATTGGGATTTCCATTGAGCAATATTTTGCATCATGTTCACATGGGTTCTTTTTACCTATCAGAACTTTTAATGACAATATAGGATGACCCATGTGGATGCTGCACATGGTGTAACTTTATGAAGTTGAGGACCTCCAACCATAGGAAACCCCAATCTTTTATAATGGCCTGCAAGTAAACCCACCGAACCTTTGCTCTGGATGGAGACTTTATCTCCATCTTCCAAGGTTGTTGATTGTACAACTGTGTTTAAAAATATGTTCCAGAACAAAAGCTGGGTCTGTTCATGACTGTGCAATAGAGTGAACATTGTGGATCTGGGACTGCTGTCATTAGAAGGCCTGCTTGCAAGATTGACACTTGGCTGGCAGTCAAGTATCTAGGAGCATCAACTATAAACAGTTCTCTACATTGATACAAAGTTTTCCCTAAATTGTAAGAATATCTCACTGAGACTATACAGTTTGTACAAACTGATGGCCTGCTTTCTTTCTGAGAGTGTGGAATCTTGATACATGTCAATGCAATAATTTGCTGAGTCCTAAGAACTCTTCTAGTGAGTCACTGAATATGGGGGTAGTCTTCATGATCCCAATACAATGAGAAGTGCAGAAAACATAAGAAATCCTTTTACAATTATGTCAAAATGACCCGGAACAAAATTTTCTTAAAAAATCATGGTACTTAACACTGCCCCACACGCCAGCCTATCTATGTGCCATGTCACTATGGCATGAATAAGATAAGTGCAACTTGTACCAACTTCCACTCCTCTAACCTATAATTCAAGAACTGTACACATAGACAAACCATCATCAATCTATGCTTTTGGTAGTGTTTATCTCAAGTAAGTCTTTCTGACACTCCCCTGTCATCTCAGGTGCCCTAACACCTTACACCATGCCATTGGGGGATCTACTTTCCTGCACTGTGACTTTACAAATTTCCAGAGATTAAGTCTTTCCCACCCATTTCTTATTATTAAAATGCATTTGCCTTTATCAGGTTAATAAAACTGTAATATCCGGGAGTTAGTTGATAAATAAATCTAGATTAATAAATTTATAGATTCTGAGACACATCAGTTTATTAGGTCAGTTCAACTCAACAAACATGGATTTCATGTCATTTAGGAGCCAGTCAGTGTTCTTGCCTGGAGAATCTCAGGGACGGGGGAGCCTGGTGGGCTGCCGTCTATGGGATCTCACAGAGTCAGATACGACTTAAGCGACTTAGCAGCAAAAGCAACATTGCTATAAATGGTTTAAACAGTGCTTTATAGTCTCTAAGTTTAAAAATATAGCATCATACATTAAGGAAGGAACAAAATTTAATAAATAGATTCTTGCTTGGAAATTAGACAAACTAGATTGTGGGTTATAACAGTTTGAGTGAGATTGGGCAAATTACTTCAAGTTTCAAAGTTTTAATAGTCATTTCTATAAAATGAGGCAATTGGGCTAGAATGTTCCTAACGTCCACATCAGACACAAAACTCTACTCAATAACAGATTTTTCTTCACCTATTATGTTGTTTACTGATTATTTTAATAATAATACTGATCATTTACTCTCTATTACATGTCAGGCAATGGCAAACCACTGCAGTATTCTTGTCTGGAAAATCCCATTGACAGAGGAGCCTGACAGGCTACAGATGGGGTCTCAAAGAGTTGGACATGATTGAGTGACTTCACTTTCACTTTCGGGTCAGGCACTCTCATAAGCACAATTAAGAGTACCCAAAAAAGCCGATATTCAATCGATGCTTACTATGAGGTAAAACTATGCTTTTCACTTTATAGACATTGTTTTCAGTCATTTCTCATCTCAAGCCTGAGAAATACTTTAATATAAAAATTAGAAAATTGAGACACAGAGTTAGAGTAATTTCCCAAAGTCTCACAGATACTGTATGTTTGTGATAGGAAACACTGTCTTTTCAATCTCAAATTCTCCCTGCTGAATGGTGTTGGAATGAACCATAAGCAGGAAATTGACCTTCTCTCTACCCTCAGGCAGAAAGCACTTTGACTCTAAAACATGCTATCATCACCACAGACGAATACAGAAAATGCTCTCAGTGGCTCCCTGGCTTGTAGCATTGTTCTGTACAGATAGTCATTCATTTACTCATTCATCCATTTATATATTTTGATTAAATACCATTTTTAAAGTCATTCTGTTAGGGTGAATATATGGAGTAATTTTTATTTTCAATTCAATTTGGAGTACAAATAAGATCAGGTTGAATATCAAAGAAATGTCGCATGTTGATGGTTTCTTGGT
Source organism: Capra hircus (assembly GCF_001704415.2). Taxonomy (NCBI): domain Eukaryota; kingdom Metazoa; phylum Chordata; class Mammalia; order Artiodactyla; family Bovidae; genus Capra; species Capra hircus. Next base: position 23,540,539 of record NC_030835.1, read on the forward strand.
AACAGCTTAATCTACAGTCATAAGTTTAAATGAAGACAAGATTTTTTTTAAACTTCACAGTGCCACGTATAAATTAGATTTAATAATTTCTAGCTGATTTTTTTTAGCTTTTCAGGGCCATAGTGTTTTAAAGTCACATATCACTTTGCTATACCAAAGGCAAAATATGACTTGCTGACAGTCCAATCAAACAACTCACAAGTGAGTACTCAAAACTGGTTATGTCTAGATCAAGAGCTACATAAAATTTATGTTTTGCATTGTTCTTGTTGGCCAGAATGACCCATAGAAAGATGTACTACTTAAGGAAAACTATTTTCAATCAATCTATTCTGAGATCCACTGATGATTCTGAAATGTTCCTATCCTCATTCTGAAATGAGGTCTTTTTTTTTCCCCCTAGACTCATAATAGTATTCTACTATAATTGAATATCCTTTTTATAGTACTTCAGCTTGGAATCATAATGTATGTCCACATTTTTCCTACCTTTAAATTTTTCAATTTCTTGAAATCTTATGTCATATTAAGTCAGCTCTTAGCTAGCCATTTAATGCTCCCAGTGTCTCCTTGGCTTGCAGCATTAAAATATATACACCCAACTTGAATTAATGAATAGATGGCTAAAACACTAAATTATCACATATCTATTTTTATCATTACAATTTCTACTGATAAATTCCCTTACAGATTTAAGCACAGCATAGTGGAGTTAATCCAGCCAGGCTACTTGAATTTGAATTTTCATTCTCTTACTCATCCACTATTCTATGTTTGAGCACATTTACATGGCCTCACTGTGCCGCAGTGTTTATATCAGGAGGAGACATCTCCATGTTAGGGTGTGATCTGAAATCTGCATCTCTGAAAAACTAGCTTATCATTGTTCATCCTGCTCTGCTGCTGCTGCTGCTAAGTCGCTTCAGTCGTGTCCGACTCTGTGCAACCCCAGAGATGGCAGCCTACCAGGCTCTTCCGTCCCCGGGATTCTCCAGGCAAGAACACTGGAGTGGGCTGCCATTTGCTTCTCCAATGTGTGAGAGTGAAAAGTGAAAGTGAAGTTGCTCAGTCGTGTCTGACTTGGCGATCCCATGGACTGCAGCCCACCAGGCTCCTCCATCCATGGGATTTTCCAAGCAAGAGTACTGGAGTGGGGTGCCACTGCCTTCTCATCCTGCTCTAAGAGTTTTATAATTTTTTAATAGTTTAAAGTTATATTCTAATGAATTCCTCTTCCTTTCCTTAAAAAAATCTTTCTTAGTTGCTTTAAAGAATATTTCCATCCTGTTAAGATATTTGCATAAGAATACTGGTAAATTCAGAGACGGTAAAGAGAAGAGGACTATAATCAGATTGATCTATGATTTGGAAAGTTGTCACTGTTCCACTAAAAAGCACAATTTCACTTTGAAGATAGTTATTTTAATAAAAAAAATTACAAATAGTAAAATATGTCCCAATAGCAATCATGTTATACTAAACAGAGAATGTGTTTTTCTCATCCATACTAGTAAAATGACTGCATTAAATAATAATGCAATTGTGTCATAAACAGTTCTGCACTATGCAGAATTTCTTCTTTTTCTTTACTCTTTTAAAAGCTATTTTAAATTTCTATCTTAATGGTCTATTGTACTCTTAAGATTGATCACTTCCAGTTCAAGGATTTTTTTTTTTTTTTCTTGAGGGGGGCAAATCAGTAGTTTAACTCCTTAAAGGCACAATGCAGGTGAAAATGAAGATAGTCCACATTAAAATTCTATAATCTTACTGTTGCTGTTGTTCAGTCACTAAGCCATGGCTGATTTTTTATGACTTCATGGACTGTATCACTCCAAACTCCTCCACTTAGTTTGTTCAACTTCATGTCCATTGAGTCAGTAATGCTATCTAATCATCTCATCCTCTGTCACCTAGTTAGAATTATGTCGATTTATTAAGATTACACATATTTTATGTAAATATAATAAAAATTTTAAACTATCACTCAATATTAGGTATCTAAATAGTTTCCCTGTCATTAATTTAAAATTAAATTATTTTAGTCTCTAAGGCCCTGAAAATTTGAATTTACTAATTTTCCAATCAAGTATCATGACTTTTATCATTCAAGTATTTTGATTCACTACTACTACTAATCTAAGGATGATCAATAAAATCTAGAATTTATTTTACTAGACCTTAGAAAGTGAACATTTTTAGACTGTGAAAGAACCTGACATCTGAAATTATTATTATATAGTTTATAATATATTATAATATATATAATAGTCTATATATATTATATTAACATATTTAATGATGATTTAGACAATAATCTAAAATTATGGACTCCTTGGATTAATATTCAATATATATGATTTAGAGAAGATAAAAAATGTAGTTAAGTGAAACGGATTTTTTGCTACTAGCAAAAAAAACAATAAAAACAAATACAATTGTGGACTGAATTTGTAAGAGTCTTGACACTAGGAGGACTATCCCAAATAGCCTAAATAGCTTTAGAAAAAGATTGTAACAGAAATTTAAAAAAAAATAGGATAGTAATGAAGGGAGTAGTGTATATTTTAAAAAGTAAATAAAAGTTCTTTTTGCATCAGGAATGTATCTCAGCCATGTGGTAACTAATTTCTGGGTAAAAGATTCTGCTAAGTACAATAATAAACTACGATTACATAAAGTTTTCATTTTAGATTAGTTACCACCTCTCTATCAATGGTTACCATATCACTGCATCAATAAACAGTTTTCTAAACAGTAAAAAATAATTTTAAGTAGATTCATTAAGAATTCATCAACTTTCTTAGGAAAATAGTAAACCTAAGTAAAATAAAATAGTAGACAAGGATACATGATACAAGGACACATGAGCAAATAGAGTAAAATTCTTTGCAAGGTTCATGAAAAGATATTTCAACACGAAGAAAAAATATGTCAACAGGAAAAAATATTTTTAAAATTATGTTATGACAAGGAATTAAAAAGTAACTTCAGAGAGCATCTTTGTACATTTAATTAAATTCAAGAAGTAAAGATAGGGAAAGAAAGATATGTTAATAGACGATGAAAGAAATGTGATTGTCAGACAAGGAAAATAAAAATGATGTAGTAAGAAATAAACATTATAAAATGATACATGTGTAGTAAGTACAGCAACACTGGCATTAATGCAAAGTATTGAAATTATGAAGAACAAAAATGATAATACACAATTTTAACCAAGAGAGGAAAGCACAAGCTCTTAAATATCTCCAAAATTACACATGTAAACAATACATTGATAATGGTAATTATATTAATGTTTGTAGTCATGTAACTACAATGAGTGTTCTTGATATAGGAATTCAAAATAATAAAATTTATGTTTATCCAAGTTTTCTCCTTTTGTTTTTAGTGAAGTATAATTGACTTACAATTTCATGTTGGTTTCAGGTGTATTATGGTAATTCAATATTTATATACATCTAAGAATAGTCACCATGATAAGTCTAATTATTATCTCTCACAGTACAAAATTACAATATTATTGACTATATTCACTGTACTGTATTACATTTCTATGACTTTATTTTGTAACTGGAAGTTTGTATCTCTTAATTAACTTCATCTATTTGCCTTTCCCCTTATCTTCTCTCTGGCAACCACGTTTGTTCTTTTTTTTCTATGACTGTTTCTATTTTATTTTTTTGTTTGTCTAGTTGCATTTTTTTATTTTAGATTTTTCACGTAAGTTATATCAAAGTATTTGTTTTTCTCTGAATGACTCATTTCACATACACTCTTGGTCTATACATGTTGTCTCAAATGTCATGATTTTATCATTTTTGTGGCTGAGAAGTATTCTGTTGTATGCATATACATCTGCTTTATTCATTCATCTATCAGTAGATGTATAATTGCTTCCATAATTTACTATGTCAGTAATGCCACAATGAATGCTGAGGTGCATGTGTATTTTCAAATTAGTATTTTTACTTTCCTTGAAAAAATACCCAGAAGTGGAATTGCTGGATCATATGGTATTTTTATTTGGATTTTGGAGGAAACTCAATACTGCTTTCCATAGTGACTGTACAATTTACAATCCCACTAAGAGTGCATAAGCGTTCCTTTCTTTTACATTCTCACCATCACCTGTTATTTGTGAACTTATTGATCATAGCCATTTGACAGGTATAGGTGATATTTCAAAGTGGATTTGATTTGTGTTTCTCTGATATTTAACATCTGAGCTTTTTTTTTTTCAGATGTCTGCTGGCCATTGGTGTGTATTCTATAGAAAATAATATCTTAAAGTAGATAGTGTGTTTTGATTTTGAGTTAGGTGAGTTATTTATATATTTTGGATATTAGCTCCTTAATGGAAATGCATTCTCTGACTCAACAGGATGAATTTTTGTTTGTTGGTGACTGTGCAAAAGCTTTTTTGATTCAACCTCATTTGCTTGTTTTTGCTTTTGATGTTCTTGTCAGAGGAGACAGATGTAGAAAAGTATTGTTAAGAATAATATCAAACAGCTACTACTTATGTTTTCTCCTAGAAGTTTTATGGATTCAGATTTTAATATAAGTTTTAAATCTATTTTGAATTTATTTTTGTATGTGGCATAATAAAATTCTCCAGTTTCATTCTTTTGCATATACTTGTCCAGTTTTTCAAAAACTATTTATTGAAAGAGTAGCAAGGAGAGATAAGAAAGCCCTCCTCAGTGATCAGTGCAAAGAAATAGAGCAAAACCATAGAATGGGAAAGACTAGTGATCTCTTCAAAAAAATTAGAGATACCAAGGGAACATTTCATGCAAAGATGGGCTCAATAAAGGACAGAAATGGTATGGACCTAATAGAAGCAGAAGATATTAAAAAGAGGTGGCAAGAATACACAGAAGAACTGTACAAAAAAGATCTTCATGACCCAGATAATCCCAATGGTGTGATCACTCACACTCACCAAGAGCCAGACATCCTGGAATATGAAGTCAGGTGGGCCTTAGGAAGCATCACTATGAACAAAACTAGTGGAGGCAATGGAATTCCAGTTGAGCTATCTCATATCCTAACCAATGATGCTGTGAAAGTGCTGCACTCAATATGCCAGTAAATTTGGAAAACTCAGCAATGATACCAGGACTGGAAAAGGTCAGTTTTAATTCCAATCCCAAAGAAAGGCAATGCCAAAGAATGCTCAAACTACCGCACAATTGCACTCATCTCACATGCTAGTAAAGTAATGCTCAAAATTCTCCAAGTCAGGCTTCAGCAATACGTGAACTGTGAACTTCCAGATGTTCAAGCTGGTTTTAGAAAAGGCAGAGGAACCAGAGATCAAATTGCCAATATCTGCTGGATCATTGAAAAAGCAAGAGAGTTTCCAGAAAAAAACCATCTATTTCTGCTTTATTGACTATGCCAAAGCCTTTGACTGTGTGTATCACAATAAACTGTGGAAAATTCTGAAAGAGATGGGGATACCAGACCACCTGACCTGCCTCTTGAGAAACCTGTATGCAGATCAGGAAGCAACAGTTAGAACTGGACATGGAACAACAGACTGGTTCCAAATAGGAAAAGGAGTACACCAAGGCTGTCATCACCGACTCAATCACATGAGTTTGAGTAATCTCCGGAGTTTATGAATGACAGGGAGGCCTGGAGTGCTGTTGTACATGGGGTCGCAAAGAGTTGGATATGAATGAGCTACTGAACTGAACTGAATTTATTGAAAAGACTGACTTTTCACCATTTTATATTTTTATCTCTTTTGACATTGTTTAATTAACTATATAAGTGGAGTTTTATTTCTGGGCTCGCCAATTTTTCCCACTGAGCTATGTATGTCTTCCTGTGTCAGTACCAACCTGTTTTGATTACTATAGCTCTGTAACAGCCTTAGAAATCAGGGATCATGATATTCGTGGCATTATTCTTCTTTCTAATGATTGCTTTAGCTATTCCAGGTATTTTGTGGTTCTCATACAAATATTGGGATTATTTTATCTAATCCTATGGGGGGGTGCGGAAATGCCATTGGTTCTTTAATAGGGATTGCACTGAATCTGTAGATTGATTTGTGTACAATAGACATTTTAACAATATTAGTTATTTTCAATAGGTAAGCGCAGTATAGCTTTCCATTTCTGTATCATCTCTGAAGGAAAGTTACATGGCTCAAAATAGCCTGGAGTTAAAACTTCCCTCCAGGTCCTCCCTACCATCCTATGTGAAACAAAGAACTCTTTCACCCAAAGAAAAAAAATGGTCATTAAGGTTGATTACACCCAGCTCCCAACCGGTCCAGCCTCTGGCCAATCTGTAAAATGTATTGCCCTAGCCATTTAAGAGATAACTACTCCAAACAACCTTAGAGAAAACAGGCCCCCTTAAGATAGTAACTTTCCACATACATGCCAAAAATACTTACTCTTTTCTTGGGGAAGTGCAGCAACTCACTAATCTGACTGCTGACCCTTCTTGTCTTATTAAAAGTGATCTGTTCCTGTAAAGTGCCTGTCTCATTCTGATTCTGAACCTTACCTTCTCTAACTCCCTTACCTTACAATATTCAGTTATTTTTTCAGTGTCCTATAGTTTTCAGAATGCATGTCTTATACCTCCTTGGTTAAATTTATTCCTAGATATTTTATTTTTTCTTATGCAATTGTTAGTAATTAAAAAAAAATTTCTGATAGTTTATTGTGAGTATTTAGAAACACAACAGATTTCTGTACCTTAATTTTGTACCTTGCCACTTTATTTAATTAGTTTATTAGTTCTAGTAGTTTTCTGGTGGAGTCTTTGGGGTTATCTATATATGATATCATCTTATGCACAAATAGTGACAGTTTTACTTTTTTCTAATTTGGGTGCCTTTTATTACTTTTCTTGCCTAATAGCTATGGATAAATCTTGCAACACCATGTTGAGTGAAAGACGCAAAAGTGAGCATCCTTGTCTTGTACCTAGTCTTAGAGGAAAAGCTATCAGCTTGTTACCATTATGTATGATGTTAGCTGCACTTCCCTGGTGGCTCAGTGGTAAAGAACCCACCTGCCAAAGCAGCAGATGAGAGTTCACCCCTGAGCTGGAAAGATCCCCTGGAGAAGGAAATGGCAACCCACTACAGTATTCTTGCCTGGGAAATCCCATGGACAGAAGGAGCCTGGCAGGCTACAGTCCATTGTTATTTAGTCATAAAGTAGAGTTGGACTCTTTGTGACCCATGGACTATAGCCCACATGGAGTCCACTGAGCTCTATTGTTTTGCAAAGAGTTGGACACATCGTGTTCCCTCTATACCTATTTTGTTCAGAGTTTTTATTGTAAACAGATGTTGAATTTTACCAAATTCTTTTTCAGTATCTATTGAGATAATCATATGATTATTATCCTCTCTTTTGTTAATGAGATGTGTCATGTTGATTGATTTACAGATATTAAAAAAATCCCTGCATCCCTAGTATGAATGCAATTGGTTATAGGGCATCATCCTTTTAATACACTGTTAAATTTGGTTTGTCACATTTTGGTAGAAGATTTTTACATCTATGTCCATCAGGATTATTGGCTAGTAATTTCTCTTTTTGTGGTGTCTGTCTGATCTTGGTATTGGGGTAATGCTACACTCATAAAATGAGTTTGAAAGTGGTTTTTCCTCTTCAGTTTTTTGGAACAGCTTGAGAATTATAGGTATTAACTCAATAAATATTTTGTAGAATTCACATGCAAAGTCATATTTTATTTTTTGGGAGTACCCTCATAAAGCTAACATAGAACAACCATCAGATCCAGCAATTTAACTTCTGGATTTTTATTTAAAGGAAAAAATCTCTCCTTTGAAAATGTATATGAACTTCTGTGTTCATTGAAGCACTATGTATACTTCTAAAATATGAAAGCAAATTATGTGTTCATTGATAGAAGATTGAATGAAGAATATATGTAATATAAATGCATGCACACCACAATGGAATACTACTCAGTCAGAAAAAGGAATCAGTTCAGTTGCTCAGTTGTGTCTGACTCTTTGCGACCCCATGAACTGAAGCACCCCAGGCTTCCCTGTTCATCACCAACTCCCGGAGTTCACCCAAACCCATGTCCATTGTGTTGGTGATGCCATCCAACCATCTCATCCTCTGTCATCGCCTTTTCCTCCTGACTTCAATCTTTCCCAGCATCAGAGTCTTTTCAAATGAGTCAGCTCTCTGCATCAGGTGGTCAAGGTGTTGAAGTTACAGCTTCAACATCAGAACACCAAGACTGATTTCCTTTAGGGTGGACTGTAGGATCTCCTTGCAGTCCAAGGGACTCACAAGCGACTTTTCCAACACCACAGTTCAAAAGCATCAATTCTTCAGCACTAAGCTTTATTTATAGTCCAACTCTCACATCCATACATGACTACTGGAAAAGCCATAGCCTTGACTAGATGGACCTTTGTTGGCAAAGTAATGTCTCTGTTTTTGAATATGCTATCTAGGTTGGTCATAACTTTCCCTCCAAGGAGCAAGCGTCTTTTAATTTCATGGCTGCAATCACCATCCGCATTAATTTTGGAGCCCAGAAAAATAAAGTCAGCCACTGTTTCCACTGTTTCCCCATATATTTCCCATGAAATGATGGGACCAGATGCCATGATCTTCATTTTCTGAAAGTTGAGCTTTAAGCCAACTGTTTCACTCTCCTCTTTCACTTTCATCAAGAGGCTCTTTAGTTCTTCTTCACTTTCTGCCAGAAGGCTGGTGTCATCTGCATATCTGAGGTTATTGATATTTCTCCTGGTAATCTTGATCCCAGCTTGTGCTTCTTCCAGCTCAGAGTTTCTCATGATGTACTCTGCATAGAAGTTACATAAGCATGGTGACAATATACAGCCTTGACAAACTCCTTTTCCTATTTGGAACCATTCTGTTGTTCCATGTCCAGTTCTAACTGTTGCTTCCTGACCTGCATGCAGATTTCTCAAGAGGCAGGTCAGGTGGTCTGGTATTCCCATCTCTTTCAGAATTTCCCACGGTTTATTGTGATACACACAGTCAGTAAAGCAGAAATAGATGTTTTTCTGGAACGCTCTTGCTTTTTCCATGATCCAGCAGATGTTGGTAATTTGATCTCTGATTCCTCTGCCTTTTCTAAAACCAGCTTGAACATCTGGAAGTTCACAGTTCACGTATTGCTGAAGCCTGACTTGGAGAATTTTGAGCATTACTTTACTAGCATGTGAGATGAGTGCAATTGTGCGGTAGTTTGAGCATTCTTTGGCATTACCTTTCTTTGGGATTGGAATGAAAACAGACCTTTTCCATTCCTTTGGCCACTGCTGAGTTTTCCAAATTTGCTGTCATATTGAGTGTGGGACTTTCACAGCATCATCTTCTAGGATTTGAAATAGCTCAACTGGAATTCCATCACCTCCACTAGCTTTGTTCATAGTGATGCTTCCTAAGGCCCAACTGACTTCACATTCCAGGATGTCTGGCTCTAGGTGAATGTGAGTGATCATACCTTTGTGACTATATGGGTCATGAAGATCTTTTTTCTACAGTTCTGTGTATTCTTGCCACCTCTTCTTAAGACAGCATGGATGGACCTTGAAGGTATCATGCTGAATAGAATAAGTCCGACATAAAAGGAAGAATAATTCATGGTTTTGCCTCACGGTGGATTCTAAAAAACAAACAAACAAACAAACAAACAAAAAAAACAAACAAACAAATGAACAAACAAAACAAAAAAGGAGTTATAGAACAATGTGGTAGTTGCCAGAAGAGAGGGTGGATGAACAGAAGAAAAAGGTGAAAAAGATTAAGGAGTACAAACTTCACTGGGATGTAATATACACATAGGGAATATAGTCAATAAAATAACTTTGTATGGTGATGGATCATAGCTGTACTTATTATGCTGATTATTTTATAAAGCATAAAATATTGAATTACTATTAAATGCCTGAAACTAACATATTATGCATCAAGTATAACAATTTAAAACATAATAAGCTTATCAAGTGATCATTTTAACTGGCACTTAGGGGCTTTTGACTTCCCACATTTCTTAGAAAAAATTATCTAGTTAATATTGCATGATAATTAAATTATATATAATTAAATATGCTTCCTATGGCCATCTCAAAGTTACTGTAATTTAGATCAAAATATTTGTAGAATACAACAACTGAATTAGATTTTTAAAGCATTTTTTAAATAGTAGACTTATGTTGGTTATATTTTTTTTCATATTCTCTAGAACTTTCTATTCTCAGTTTGCTGAAATTGAATGAAGCTAGGTTGTTAACACTTCAATGTTAACACTTGAGTATCAATTAAATACTGCATACTCCTTGAAATATACACTTCATATATCATACTATACATGAATGTGATTATTCAAATAGAGAAGCTTCTCTATTAATAGATATCTTTGCCTATTTATAGAATGTATCCTAGGATATCTTTTTTAAATCATGCAATTTTTCCTTTTCATTTAAACAAAGAATATTAAGCGTGCTCCTAACATTTTCATAATTAATTGACCATGTTTCAAAGTTAAATACATGTAATATACTGATAAAATAATTATCTTATGTTCTATCTCTCCCAGGCTCTTCTCTCTGGTTTTAAACTTTTTTTTTATATATGCTGTCTACTGTTCTCTAGTTAAAAAAATAAACTCTTCCACTGTGCCCCTAATCTTATAAAAAATTTTATTTACTTAAAGAAATTTTCATATATATCAGAAAGCATGAGAATGCAAAAATCTGTCAAGTACTTATTTTCTCTTACAGTACACTTATTAATATTAATTTTTGTTAAAAAGTAATATTCTCAGGTTGACATTCTGCTGTGTCATTGTAGAAATGAATAGAAATGACTAGGTGAATGGATAAGTGAATGAAAGAATATATAATGAATGGATTTTGAGTAACTAATACATGTCAGTTACTAAGGCACATGCTATCATATATACAATCATTTGACACTTTTAATATATTGCTATGAGTTAGATATTTATAGTCTCATTGTATGTGAATAAAGAACAAAAATAGAAGGTTAGAGGCTTATTACCACTGCAGATGGTGACTGCAGCCATGAAATTAAAAGACGGTTACTCCTTGGAAGAAAAGTTATGACCAACCTAGATAGCATATTCAAAAGCAGAGACATTACTTTGCCGACTAAGGTCCATCTAGTCAAGGCTATGGTTTTTCCAGTAGTCGTGTATGGATGTGAGAGTTGGACTGTGAAGAAGGCTGAGCACTGAAAAGTTGATGCTTTTGAACTGTGGTGTTGGAGAAGACTCTTGAGAAGTCCTTTGGACTGCAAGGAGATCCAACCAGTCCATTCTGAAGGAGATCAACCCTGGGATTTCTTTGGAAGGAATGATGCTAAAACTGAAACTCCAGTACTTTGTCCACCTCATGAGAAGAGTTGACTCATTGGGAAAGACTCTGATGCTAGGAGGGATTGGGGGCAGGAGGAGAAGGGGACAACTGAGGATGAGATGGCTGGATGACTGAACTGAACTGAACTGAACCATATGAGTATCAGGTTGCAGAAGCAGAATTTTAGCTCAGATTTCCAACTTGTAGTTTTTGTTTGTTTTTTTATTTCACCATGACTATCTAAACAGTAGCAAACAAAGCCATGAACTCATGAAAATTCTATTCTTTGATAACTAAATTAAAAAAATAAATATTTGAAAATACAAAAATAAAGTTAACTGAAACTATTGTTAAGTAAGACATACATGCAAGACACAGTTTTACCTTTTTATCTTTTTAAAGGAAAATAAGGAAAAACATATGCAGAAAATATTTTCAAAATTTCCACAAAAGACTTATTGACACTATAAAGATAGCCATCAAATTCTGTTGAAGACTGTATTAAACTTTTTAATAGCATGTCTATTAAATAATTAATTTAGTAATTGCTATTTAATAAAAAAATCTTGTGGGAAAATATGCTGGAGGAAAAGCCCCAGAGAGTAGGTACTTAAGAGCTGATTCTTTAAGAATCCAAGAAGAAAATAGAAAAGATTGGGAGCTTCACTGATTATGTCAGCAATGTATTGAAATGTTTCATAGCACAATTTAGCTTCATCAGAGTTTATGGGAAAAAAAAAGAAAACACATAATTGGAAAAATAAAAGTTTTGGTGTCACTGCATCTAGGATAATCTCTAGAAGCTGTGGACTTTAGAATCATATGACCAGAGACAGACTAGGCATTAGCGGTAAACAGTTCAGTTCAGTTCAGTTCAGTCACTCAGTCGTGTCCAACTCTTCGCGACCCCATGAATCGCAGCATGCCAGGCCAACCTGTCCATCACCAACTCCCGGAGTTCACTCAAACGCACGTCCATTGAGTCGGTGATGCCATCCAGCCATTTCATCCTCTGGCATCCCCTTCTCCTCCTGCCCCCAATCTCTCTCAGCATCAGTCTTTTCCAATGAGTCAACTCTTCTCATGAGGTGGCCAAAGTACTGGAGTTTCAGCTTTAGCATCATTCCTTCCAAAGAAATCCCAGGGCTGATTGCCTTTAGAATGGACTGGTTGGATCTCCTTGCAGTCCAAGGGACTCTCAAGAGTCTTCTCCAACACCATAGTTCAAAAGCATCAATTCTTTGGCACTCAGCTTTCTTCACAGTCCAACTCTCACATCCATATATGACCACTGGAAAAACCATAGCTTTGACTAAACGGACCTTTGTTGGCAAAGTAATGTCTCTGCTTTTCAATATGCTATCTAAGTTGGTCATAACTTTTCTTCCAAGGAGTAAGTGTCTTTTAATTTTATGGTAGCAGTCACCATCTGCAGTGATTTTCGATCCCCAAAAGGTAAAATCTGACATTGTTTCCAGTGTTTCCCCATCTATTTCCCATGAAGTGATGGGAACAGTAGGATATCACAAACCCAGATAAAAGCAAAAACTATATCCTAAATTAAATTATACTCTATTTCCATTTATGACATATTCTCTAAACTCCTATAAACTTAATTCCCTCCCATCACCATATGACCCATAAATAATAAAAAAATAATTAGAATAATTATTCAGAGAGGCAAAAATAAAAGATGTTTGTCTTCCTAGTCCATCATGGGCATATATTTTGTCTTGAAATTCCTTTATATATTGGGCATTGTGGCCAATGTTTGTATGAAATGACTTTGAGAGATTCAACTGCTCTACTCATTTAAGAGTCAAGGATACAACCTGAGAGTATGCATGCCCTCCCCACCCCCAGTGTCAAGAAGCTATATGGCATATTTAGAAAGACAAACTTGACATTATTTTAGCTTTTCTATGTCTTGAATCCTGACTCCCCAGATAACTGTGTTTGACCCAGAATGATGACTTAATATTAAACTGAATCCTTCATAATTTCAAACGCACACAAAAACAATACACACTCTAATAGTGTGTTTTATTTTTAAATTTTGAACTGAATATCAGTTATATCACAGCAGTCTACTTTTTACTTTTTAATCAAGCACTCTCATTTTCTTTCTCCTCCTCAACTCAGAAATAAAACGTTTCTTGCTTAATTTCATACATAGAGTTTAGGAAGAACATTTTTTGAATTTGAAAACATCCCAAGATTTTAACTTCAACCCTATTCTTTTTCAAATAAATTATTGTTTTTCCTAAGAAAATTGAAGAATAAAATGTCTCCACCTAAGTACATGCTTCTTGTATATTGAGCTTCAATAGTTTTAAAACCATATTGCCATTTGTTTAATGCTTCTATTAACAAAAAATAAGAAACTAAAAAGAGAACAGCTGTGGGAAGGAAATTAATTATGTCTCAGATATGTTAAAGATTAAGTAGAAAGGATTATATATTGGATATTCAGATTGGTCATTAGAGATATAGGACTAGAAATATAGAAGTATATAAAGGATTTTGAAATATTTGAGTAAGTAAAAAGATATATGTAGCAGTTGGAATAGGGCTATTAAAAAAGTTGGCTATTGGGAACATATTGGAGACTTTCATTTTATACAGAGGAAAGTATATGGGCAAAGACTAATAGAGTTTTGCCAAGAGAATGCACTGGTCATAGCAAACACCCTCTTCCAACAACACAAGAGAAGACTCTACACATGGACATCACCAGATGGTCAACACTGAAATCAGATTGATAATATTCTTTGCAGCCAAAGATGGAGAAGCTCTATACAGTCAACAAAAATAAGACCAGGAGCTGACTGTGGCTCAGATCATGAACTCCTCATTGACAAATTCAGACTTAAATTGAAGAAAGTGGGAAAAAACACTAGACCATTCAGGTATGACCTAAATCAAATCCTTTATGACTATACAGTGGAAGTGAGAAATAGATTTAAGGGCCTAGATCTGATAGATAGAGTGTCTGATGAACTATGGGTGAAGGTTCATGACCTTGTACTATAGACAGGAATCAAGATCATCCCCATGGAAAAGAAATGCAAAAAAGCAAAATGGCTGTCTGGGGAAGCCTTACAAATAGCTGTGAAAAGAAGAGAGGCGAAAAGCAAAGGAGAAAAGGAAAGATATAAACATCTGAATGCAGAGTTCCAAAGAGTAGCAAGAAGAGTTAAGAAAGCCTTCCTCAGCGATCAATGCAAAGAAATAGAGGAAAACAACAGAATGGGAAAGACTAGAGATCTCTTCAAGAAAATTAGAGACACCAAGGCAACATTTCATGCAAAGATGGGCTCAATAAAGGACAGAAATGGTATGGACCTAACAGAAGCAGAAGATATTAAGAAGAGGTGGCAAGAATACATGGAATAACTGTACAAAAAAGACCTTCACAATCAAGATAATCATGATGTTGTGATCACTCACTTAGAGCCAGACATCCTGGAATGTGAAGTCAGGTGGGCCTTAGAAAGCATCACTATGAACAAAGCTAGTGTAGGTGATGGAATTCCAGTTGAGCTATTTCAAATCCTGAAAGATGATGCTGTGAAAATGCTGCATTCAATACGCCAGCAAATTTGAAAAACTCAGCAGTGGCCACAGGACTGGAAAAGGTCAGTTTTCATTCCAATCCCAAAGAAAGGCAATGCCAAAGAATGCTCAAACTACCACACAATTGCACTCATCTCACATGTTAGTAAAGTAATGCTCAAAATTCTCCAGGCCAGGCTTTAGCAGTTTGTGAACTGTGAACTTCCAGATGCTGGGAGGGATTGGGGGCAGGAGGAGAAGGGGATGACCAAGGATGAGATGGCTGGATGGCATCACTAACTCGATGGACGTGAGTCTGAGTGAACTCCGGGAGTTGGTGATGGACAGGGAGGCCTGGCATGCTGCGATTCATGGGGTTGCAAAGAGTCGGACATGACTGAGCGACTGAACTGTACTGACTGATATGGACCCCTAGAGAAATAAACAATACAGAACACATCAAGACGTTGAAAAGGAACCAAAAAGGTAAGACAGAAGTAAGAAACATAGAGTAGCCTTCAGCTTTAAATACTAATATTGTACGAGGGAACATTGGTTATTAATCCATTCCTTTGACAAGCAATTTTTATATGACTAACATGAGATACATATACTATTATAGGCTCTTGGAATATGAATGTTTAGTTATTTGTCTCTCACTTTCACGAATTAAAAAATTATGGAGCAAATCAGCAATGTACTATAACTGTTATGTGATATGATAAGAGCCACAATAGGAAGTGTTTTGGAAGAAATACTGTGACAGAGACAGGCTTTTCTTCTTGTGGGCATAGGGATAAATTCCATTTGTCAATCCTCTTGCAGTCTACCTGGTATCATGTACCTAGTTCTTGGTACTAGAGTAAAAGTGATGGGTTCAAGAAATTAAAAGCTGCTCTATTGATTTGACATGTTTGACCCTTGTGCTTCCTATTCTGTCCCCACTTCCTGTTCTACTCAAATAAATCAGCTGGAAGATATCAGGGCAGCACTTAAGGCATATCTAAAGATGGAAAAATTACTACATAGAATAAGCCTGAATCTTTGAATCAGTGATTGAAGAACTATTCAAGAGAGCAGAAGGACCAGAAGTAGCAATTTATATTTGTTTTTAAACATATGAGAAAAAAAGTTGTGCTACATCCCTGAGATTCAGGAAATGATTTGTGACTGTAGCATAACATTGCATAGTCTGGTTAGATTTTATTATTGAGAAAAGGTCACTAAATCTGGAAATTATGAGGACAGAAACTATTGTGAGAACAGGTTCCATGAAGTAGCAGAGTTTAGACTGCAAAGTGCTAAATTGTATATGCTTTGTGAAAGTGAATTAAGGAAACAGAATTGATTAAAGGTGAAAATATTATTTTAAAAATCTGCTTTTAAGAGAAAGAGATAATTTAGAAACTTGGTATGGAGCAGGGAAAATCAAAAGGAATGGGAGCAGCATGGGTATACTTGGATGTAATGTAGTAGTCTTTATAATTGAATTAAATCTAGTACCATAAAGCTAGGTATTTTGTGACTTTTTAGTGAACACATTAAAATATTACATATATGATATTTAAATATACATATAAGGAAATATACTTATTTGGAGATACATGATCCAAAAAAATTAAGAAGACCGAAGAATGAGCTGGAGTTCAAAACACAGTGATAAAGATGAGGAATGACAATGGAGTTTTAAAAAGTATTGGTTTATGTTTTCAGAATAAAGTTCTAGAACAGAAGCAGTAGTGGAGATCAGAGTGTATTGGTCCTCTCTCTCAGTCCTATAAACAGGAAAGTAAAAGGAAAAGTTAACTCAGAGTTGGTCACAAGGATAAATTTTATCAAGATATGGTAGGTTCTGACACATGGAAAAAGATGAAAAGAGCGCTTATACTTATATCAAATATCCTGGAATGATGGGTTTACAAGGAATTTTCAAACAGTATGGTGCAAGTTGTCAAACATTAAGCTGAGTTTGATGGGGATGATGATACAAAATGTAACATGTGATTTGTAAAAATATATCCTGCTACCTTACCCTTACTCTTCCTTTCTCCCTGGTGCAGTACCTTCTGTCACCTCACCCAAGGCAGTCTGAAATACTATTGTTTGAAATTCACAGCAAAGGCGTAAATTATATATAGTGAATAACAGGGTTGGAATGACCTTTGGAGTTCTTTTCTGATTTTTTAGTTTTGCTAAATAAATTTGAGGTAGTATATAAACACCTGGTACAGTTTGTTTTGTTAAGACAGCTACATTTCTCTGCTTTATTTTTTTTGCACAAAAATCTAAATTACTATGGAGAGAAGAAAACAGGAAAAAACTGGGGTTAATCTTATTTAAACTATTATATAGCATTACCCTTAAGAAGATGGGTTGACCTCTTTTCTTTAGTTTCTTCTTCTGAAAAAAAAAAATCACTTAACTGAGTATTACATAGCAATATTGCAACTTAAATTCCTTATTGAATTTTTGAATGGAAGTTCCAGTATCAATTAGCATGTATTAAAACATTTATTTTGAAAAGTAGAACAGGTTATCAATCAATCATAGATTTAAGCAATCTAAGTGCCATAATCTAGAAGCATGTAAGAAAAAATGAATTTAACTTTCCTTCCATGGAAGCCTTCACTTATATATGGAGACATAAACTGTGTACCACAGAAGAATATGCATGTCAGGAATGAGAGAAGAAAATCAACCCTGTGTCTGTTGAAATTATCACTTTCTTAGGTTATCCAAGAGAATTTTTCTGGGGAAAAAAGATGGAATGAATCTGTTAGAGGACTGAGCATGTTTTCTCATAAAGTAATCTGAAAGTAGAGGAGAATGAAACCTAGTATTTCTTCCCTAAAATGTAGGGCACAACAGGGAAAATTAAACCTGATATGAGAGAACTAAGGCTCAATTTACAAACCTGAAATCTTTCTGTAAAGGCAAAATCAGTGATGTCAGAAAGTGCCACACATGAATGGTTTTTATTCTTCTAAATTAAAGATAGTTGATAGGGAGAAAAAGTAGGGAGTCTTAAATTCTTTCTGTTGTTTTTCATATGTTTCAAAGGAGGATAGAGGAGTCTACTAGAGAGGTTGTGTTCTTCAGTCACTCACTGATGTCCAACTCTTTGTGACCCCACGAACTGCAGCTGCCAGGCTTCCCTGTCCTTCACTAGTTCCCAGTTTTCTCAAACTCATGCCCATTGAGTCAACAATTCCATTTAATCATCTCATCCTCTGTTGCCCCCTTCTCCTCCTGCCCTGAATCTTTCCCAGCATCAGGATCTTTTCAAATGAGTCAGCTTTTCATATCAGGTGGCCAGAGGATTGGAGTTTTAGCTTCAGAATCAGTCCTTCCAATGAATATTCAGGACTGATTTCCTTTAGGATTGACTGGTTTGACCTCCTTGCAGTCCAACGGATTCTCAAGAGTCTTCTCCAGCACCACAGTTTATAGGCATCAGTTCTTTGGCTTTCAGACTTCTTTATGGTCCAATTCTCACATCCATACATGATACTGGAAAAAAATAGTTTTGACTGTACAGACCTTTGTCAGCAAAGTGATGTCTCTGCTTTTAATACTCTGTCTAGGTTGGTCATAGTTTTTCTTCCAAGGAGCAAGCATCTTTTAATTGTCATGGCTACAGTTGCCATCTGCAGTGATTTTGAAGCCCAAGAAAAGAAACTCTGTCACTGCTTCCATTTTCCCCCATCTATTTGCAATGGAGTAATGGGGCCAGATGCCATGATCTTAGTTTTTGAATGTTGAGTTTTAAGTCAGCTTCTTCACTCTTATCTTTCACTCTCATCAAGAGGCTCTTTAGTTCCTCTTCACTTTCCATCATTAGAGTTGTATCATCTGCATATCAGAGGTTATTGATATTTCTCCCAGCAATTTTGATTTCAGCTTGTGATTCATCCAGCCTGGCATTTCCCGTAATGTACTCTGCATATAAGTTAAATAAGCAGGATGATAATATAGCCTGGATGTACTCTTTTCCCAGTTTGGAACCAGTCCATCAATGGACTTGTTGACCTGTTGCTTCTTGACCTGCACACAGGTTTCTCAGGAGGCAGATAATATTGTCTGATATTCCCATGTCTTTAAGAATTTTCCACAGTTTGTTGTGATCCACACAGTCAAAAGGTTTAACATAGCCAGTGAAGAAGATATATATGTTTTCTGGAATCCCCTTGCCTTTTCTATGATCCAACGGATGTTGGCAATTTGATCTCTGATCCCTCTGCCTTTTCTAAATCCAGCTTGTACATCTGGAAGTTCTTGGTTCACATACTGTTGAAGCTTAGCTTCAGGGATTACTTGTTAGCATGTAAAATGAATGCAAAGGGAGCTAACACTGAACAAGTAGTTATAAAAAAAATGTAGAGTGATCCAAACTAACATCGGAAGTGATGTCATGTTATTAGTTGGTCCTCCTGATATAATGAAAATGGCACCTACCTCTGTGGTCTTTGTCCCCTAAATACATAACCTCAATCTAATCATAATAAGTATGCCAAATAAATCCCAATTGAGAGACATTCTGCCAAATATTTAACCAGTATTCCTCAAAAATATCACAGTGATCGAAAACAAGGACAGCCCGAGAAACTGTTAATGCTAGGAGTATCCTAATGAGAATGATTACTAAATTTGATATCTCATCCTCGATGGGATCCTAAAATACCAAAAGGACTCTATGTAAAAAAAAAAAAAAAAAGAACATTTGAATAAAATATGGACTCAAGTTCATGTTAGTATATTAGTACTGGTTCATTCATTGCAACAAATATACTATATTAATGAAAAAAGTAGATAATAGGAGAAAGTCAATACACACCAGTTCAGTTCAGTTCAGCTGCTCAGTTGTGTCCAACTCTTTGTGACCCCATGGACTGCAGCATGCCAGGCTTCCCTGTTCATCACCAACTCCTGGAGCTTACTCAAACTCATGTCCGAGTCAGTGATACCATCCAACCATCTCATCCTCTGTCGTCCCCTTCTCCTCCTGCCTTCAATCTTTCCCAGCATCAGGGTCTTTTCAAATGAGTCAGTTCTTCACATCAGGTGCCAAAATATTGGAGTTTCAGCTTCAGCATCAGTCCTTCCAATTTAGCACTGATTTGACCTCCTTGCAGTCCAAGGGATTCTCAAGAATCTTCTCCAACACCACAGTTCAAAAGCATCAATTCTATGGGACTCAGCTTTCTTTACACATAGACTCTGTACAAACTTTCCAAGTTTCTGTATACTTAAAACTTCTTGAAGAACAGTGCCTTTTAAAAAGGTATATATAATGTATGTGTAAAAGTAACATCTGTGTAACCACTGCTTAACATAACAAGGAAAAAATGACTAATGGCTTTGAAATCTCCTGAATCATCTTTTCCACTAGCTTTCTCTACTCCCTTCATTCTCTTGGTTTTCTTCACAATTTACAGTATGCTATCTGGAAAACATATGGCCTTATTTTGCTTTTTTTGTTTAATGTTATGCTTTAAAATTATTCATGTTGATGCAACAAGCTATAGCTTTTTTTCCTTCCATAAAATTGTTACTTTTAAGTCTATTTTTTTTCTGGCTTGAACTTTTTGTCTGTTTTTGAAAATTATACTCCTCTTCAAAAAAAAATGCTTTATATTTTCCAATACAAGTTTGTCTTTTGCTTTTCATATATGATTCTTTGATCTATATTGAATCACTGCTGTTTATGATTTAAAGTAGGGATCATCTTTTGTTATTATATGTATGATTAGATCTCTCAGCATTACGTATTCATTTTAATTTTTTACTACTGTTTGGCAATGGTGCCCAATAATATATAAAATCTCCATGTAGGCACAGTTTCATTTCCTAGCTTTTTATTTAGTTTCATCACACAGTCTTATATTCCTACTTCACTAACACAAGTTCTTTTTTTCTATTCTTTGAGGTGATGGTCAATCAGGTACAATTACAAGGGGAAAACTGAAGAAGCACAGGAGAAAAAAAGAAGCTTATTATAGTCAAAGGTCCTAGCCAAGCAGAGTCACTGCACTCCAAGAGTGGGTCTCATATAGGGGAAAGCATTAAAGAAGCAGTCTCAATCAAGTAGTGAGGGAAGCAGAGAAAACAAGTGCCCATGGTTAAGTTCCCTTACAGGAGATCTGGTGGAGTACCCAGTAAAAGATATGAGTGAATTCCACTGATTTGTTTGCATGTCATTGGGCCAGTCAGGTGAGGGCAAGAAGGAGAGCTTGTGGCAGGGACCAGTCTTATTACATTTGGTGCATCTGGTTGCTAGCAGGATGATCACAGCCTGTTTGTGAGGATATTGAGGCAGCAGAAAAATAGGAGTTTAAAAATGTACAATGCACAATTAGTATAGCATTATAAAAACCATGATTTGGGGTGAGGAAATCTCACTCAATTGTTATTCTTCTTTAGGAATATCTTATTTTTAGTTTGCTTTTCATGCTTGGATATAATTTTTTGAAATTAACTTTTCAAGTTTCTAAAAATTAGTCATATAATTTTTGGGATTCTCTGGTGATCCAGTGGTTAGGACTCAGTGCTTTCCCTGATGGCTTGGGTTTGATCTTTGGTGAGGGAACTAAGATCCTGCAAGCTATTAACAAGTTTATTTTGACAAAAATTAATATTTTTTTATTTCAAGTCTTCCTATCTGAAAATACAGTATATCCATTTATTTATTTATTTATTTATACAATCTCTAAGGTCTGTCAATAAAAGGTACAATTTTGCATATAAATTTTTGCACACATTTATTTGAATTATAGCATCATTGCTATTGAAAATTTCAGTTTTAAAATTACTTTTTCTCTATGGTGATTATACAAAAAGTTAAACACAGAATTATAGCATAATACTATCCAGCAATTCCACTCTTAGGTATGTAACCAAAAGAATTAAAAACACTACTCAGATAGTTGTACATCACTATTCATAGCTGAATGATTCACAATAGCCATATGCGGAAACTATGCAAATGTGCATCAAAGGATGAATGCATAATCTAAATGTGGGACATACATAAATTGAATGTTATTTGGCCTTAAAAAGGAGTGACATACTGACACAAGCTACAGCATGGAAAGACCTCAAAGGCATTATGCTAAGTGGGATCAGCCAGAGGTAGCTCGAGTAGTCGAATTTCAAAATAAAATAGTGGTTGTCTGGAGTAAAGAGGAGGAGGGAATAGGGACTTACATTTAATAGATAACAGAGTTTTGGTTTGAAAAAATGGAGATTTTTCTGTAGATGACGATAGTGATAGTTGTACAACAATGTAATATAACTAATGCTACTGAAATTTATATTTAAAATAGCAAAAATGTTACAGCTTACATTTTCACTTTTTACCAGAGTAAAAAGCATATTTTCAGAATAAAAAAGAAAAAAAATGAATGAAAGTGCAAAGTGTTCAAAATTATTGCTTTTGGTAGCTCTCAGATTACCTGTCTTAAACTTGGAGCATCTAGTCCAATTTCTGTCCATTTCTAATGCCAATTCTTGCATTCCTAGTTTCTAAAAGTTTTACATATTCCTTTTTCAAATGTTATGGCTGTTTTTTGTAGCTCTTTACAATGTGATAACATAGAAATTTTCTTTTTATTTATTAAAACACTTAAACACACTTACTATACTTTACATCTAATAGTTTCATTATTTATCTTTAAGAATCTTCTTTTGTAGCTTGTTGTTTCTTCTTGGTTTTGCTCAGGATGAATTATGTTGTGTGGTGTTTTTGAGTTCATGTCTTTAAAGGTGAAGATTGAAGTTGATGTTATATTGTGTTTTTCCAGAGAAGATTTGCCTTTTCGTCTCCCAAATCACAGGAGCCACCACCTATCTGAGATTAATACCAACTCAGTTATGTATTTTGTCTTTTAATGTCAAGAATTAGTGTAAATTATAACTTCAAATCCATATAAGGGCACGGTTGTACTTCTTAAGTCATCCTAGAATTTTTGTTTTAATGAATGTCTGTGTGTCTGTGGTGTAAGTGTGGGTGGTGTATGTGTGTGTGGTGTATATGTGTTGTTTTCCTACCAAGAGCCAAGGCTGAGGAGAGGAAAAAAAAAAAAAAAAGCATCTGTTAATTTCCCTCCTAAACAAATAGAATTTACCCTACTGCACATGTTAAGTGTTATCTTTTAAGACTATAGGTGTCAGAGTCTTTGGTGCTGCCTTTCACTGTGCTTGTGTCAAGCTTTGTACCATGCTGTATAAATGCCCAGTGAAGACCAAATTCAGGGTTTCTATGGGTGGATACCAGCTTCAGTTCTTGCTTGCCTCTCAAGATTTGTGCTTTCTTGTAATTTTCTTTCTGTAAGGAATTTTCTTACTTTTCCCTCATCTCAACATAACATTATAGTCTTTCTTCTTTATCTATAACCTTGCAGGTGCTCTTTCCTAGGATTTTTAAAAATAGTTTGTTTGCTATATTGAGAGAAGATTATGCCCCTTTAATGATCTAATTTCTTCCTTTAATTTTGAGAGATGATTATTATTTATTTACATATCTTGTATAGCACTGGACAAGCAACCACAAATACTCTTTGAAGTAGAAGTTATAAGTAAAAAAAGTATTCAATCAATATGAATAAATAATTTATAATTTCTCATTTAACCTAATATATGAAGAATACTTTGAAACATATTTTAGAAAAAATTTGTCTATGTGGTTATATGATGGATGAACTAAGGAGATAGTTTATTGTTTGACAAACTGGTTGCTTATATTTTGATTATCTTATTCACTCCATTGGTTAAGGAGGGACTCCCTATCCTAAATAGTAGTACATAGCTAAACTCATTTCACCTGATACTGGACAGATGAGACTGATGGGAGTTTATTAGTCATATATACTCAGCCCAACAGAAGAGGGCACCAGGCACCATGCAGAACCATTAAGAGCAAAGTGAGACAACAGAAACTGTGTGGTGCAGAGCTTGTAAGGACAGGAGGATGAGTTAATTCAGTGGGCTGGCAAGGAACTGAAATCCCCTGTGTTAAGGATTATGTAGAGCATAGCTGGCCTGACTGCTTAGAGTACTAGCTGGGCAGGAAGTTTTTCCCATTGAAAGTGGAGCATATCTGGAAAGAGCAAGAGAACTTACATCTAGGTCTTTAGGGGCCTATGAGACTCAAAGATAGGGCTTCCCTCACGGCTCAGCAGTAAAAGAATCAGCCTGCAAAACTGGAGATGCAGTAGACCTGAGTTCAATTCCTGGGTCTGGAAGATCCCCTGGAGGAGAAAATGGAAAGCCATTCCAATATTCTTGCCTGAAAAATCCCAAGGACAGAGGACCATGGTGAATGACAGTCCAAAGGGTCACAAAGAGTCAGACATGGCTGAGTGACTGAATATGCATGCATGAGATTCAAAGATATCATTTAGCAGACAGAATTTCAAGTCTTTTAATCCTGTTTGATGAAGGATGTCAAAACCCTAGAGTATTTTCTATCACTTCTGCATTTAGCAACTATGGTTTACTATTACAGTCAGACACTGAAGATGGCCTTAGAATCAAAAGACAACATCCTAAACAGACACTTTTGAAATTTTTTAGTTACTGTTTCATGAAGCCTATCAATATTTCCTAGTCAAGATCACTCATATGACAAGCTCATTAATGTATGTTTCACCATGTAGATGGCTTGACTGTCTATGCAAGGAATGATATCTAAGATAAGTAGGCATCTCTTTCATTGGTTTTGCACATGATTAACTTTCATCCTCTCAATTTTTGTTTTATGGATGTGTGTGTTTGCATGTATAATCATATATCTATAAAGTCTACACAATCATATCGGAGAAGGCAAATGACAACCCACTCCAGTACTCTTGCCAGGAGAATCCCATGGACGGAGGAACTTGGTAGGCTACAGTCCATGGGGTTGCTAAGAGTCAGACACGACTGAACGACTTCACTTTCAATTTTCACTTTCATGCATTAGAGGAGGAAATCGCAACCCACTCCAGTATTCTTTCCTGGAGAATCCCAGCCACAGAGGAACCTGTTGGGCTGCCGTCTATGGGGTCAGATGGAGTAGGACACGACTGACATGATTTAGCAGCAGCAGCAGCAGCACACAATCATATGTATATTAAATCTACACAAGAGTTTTGCATCGAATTTCTTTCCACTTTATTTATCTTTAGTATAAACATATTGGTCATTTCCAGTCTTCACTATAAATTCCCATCTGAATTTAATGAGGCTTAAACTAACATTTAAAATGTATATCTCTATAGAAAATCACTTTTAAATGAAGTCATTTGTGACTTTGCCTATTTTTGACACATTATAAAGAAATGCTCAGTGAATTTCAAAGCCAGAGGGTTTTTTTTTTTTGCTTTTGCTTTTAATTTTATTTTTTTATTTAAATTTATTTATTTTAATTGGAGGCTAATTAATTTACAAAATTGTATTTTTTTTGCCATACATCAACATGAATCAGCCATGGGTGTACACGTGTTCCCAATCCTGATCCCCCCTTCCAACTCCCTCTGCATACCATCTCTCTGGGTCATCCCAGTGCACCAGCCTCAAGCATCCTGTATCCTGCATCAAACCTGGACTGGCAATTCGTTTCTTATATGATATTATACATGTTTCAATGCCATTCTCCCAAATCATCCCACCCTCGCCCTCTCCCACAGAGTCCAAAAGACTGTTCTATACATCTGTGTCTCTTTTGCTGTCTCTCATATAGGGTTATCGTTACCATCTTTCTAAATTCCACATATATGTGTTAGTATATTGTATTGGTGTTTTTCTTTCTGGCTTACTTCACTCTGTATAATAGGCTCCAGTTTCATCAAACTTATTAGAATGGATTCAAATGTATTCTTTTTAATGGCTGAGTAATACTCCATTGTGTATATGTACCACCGCTTTCTTATCCATTCATCTGCTGATGGACATCTCGGTTGCTTCCATGTCCTGCCTGTTATAAACAGTGCTGCAATGAACTCTGGGGTACACATGTCTCTTTCAATTCTAGTTTCCTCGGTGTGTATGCCCAGCAGTAGGATTGCTGGGTCATAAGACAGTTCTATTTCCAGGTTTTAAGGAATCTCCACACTGTTCTCGATCGTGGCTATACTAGTTTGCATTCCCACCAACAATGTAAGAGGGTTCCCTTTTCTCCACACACTCTCCAGCATTTATTGCTTGTAGACTTTTGGATCACAGCCATTTTGACTGGCGTGAAATTGTACCTCATTGTGGTTTTGATTTGCATTTCTCTGATAATGAGTGATGTTGAGCATCTTTTCATGTGTTTGTTAGCCATCCATGTCTTCTTTGGAGAAATGTCTATTTAGTACTTTGGCCCATTTTTTGATTGGGTCGTTTATTTTTCTGGAATTGAGCTGCAGAAGTTGCTTGTATATTTTTGAGATTAGTTGTTTGTCAGTTGCTTCATTTGCTATTATTTTCTGCCATTCTGAAGGCTGTCTTTTCACCTTGCTTATAGTGTCTTTTGTTGTGCAGAAGCTTTTAATTTTAATTAAGTGCCATTAGTTTATTTTTGCTTTTATTTCCAATATTCTGGGAGGTGGTTCATAGAGGATCCTCTTGTGATTTATGTTGGAGAGTGTTTTGCCTATGTTCTCCTCTAAGAGTTTTATAGTTTCTGGCCTTACGTTTAGATCTTTAATCCATTTTGAGTTTATTTTTGTGTATGGTGTTAGAAGGTGTTCTAGTTTCATTCTTTCACAAGTGGTTGACCAGTTTTCCCAGCACCGCTTGTTAAAGAGATTGTCTTTACTCCATTGTATATTCTTACCTCCTTTGTCGAAAATAAGGTGTTGATAGGTGCATGGATTTATCTCTGGCCTTTCTATTTTGTTCCATTGATCTATATGTCTGTCTTTGTGCCAGTACCATACTGTTTTGATGACTGTGGCTTTGTAGTAGAGCCTGAAGTCAGGCAGGTTGATTTTTCCAGTTCCATTCTTCTTTCTCAAGATTGCTTTGGCTATTAGAGGTTTTTTTTTTGTATTTCCATACAATTGTGAAATTATTTGTTCTAGCTCTGTAAAAAATACCATTGGTAGCTTGATAAGGATTGCATTGAATCTATAGATTGCTTTGGCTAGTATACTTATTTTCACTATATTGATTCTTCTGATCCATGAACTCAGTATATTTCTCCATCTATTATTGTCCTCTTTGATTTCTTTCACCAGTGTTTTATAGTTTTCTATATATAGGTCTTTAGTTTCTTTAGGTAGATATATTACTAAGTATTTTATTCTTTTCATTGCAATGGTGAATGGAATTGTTTCCTTAATTTCTCTTTCTATTTTCTCATTCTTAGTGTATAGGAATGCAAGGGATTTCTGTGTGTTGATTTTATATCCTGCAACTTTACTATATTCACTGATTAGCTCTAGTAATTTTCTGGTGGAGTCTTTAGGGTTTTCCATGTAGAGGATCACGTCATCTGCAAACAGTGAGAGTTTTACTTCTTCTTTTCCAATTTGGATTCCTTTTATTTCTTTTTCTGCTCTGATTGCTATGGCCAAAACTTCCAGAACTATGTTGAATAGTAGTGGTGAAAGTGGGCACCCTTGTCTTGTTCCTGACTGTAGGGGAAATGCTTTCAATTTTTCACCATTGAGGATAATGTTTGCTGTGGGTTTGCCATATATAGCTTTTATTATGTTGAGTTATGTTCCTTCTATTCCTGCTTCCTGGAGAGTTTTTATCATAAATGGATGTTGAATTTTGTCAAAGGCTTTCTCTGCACCTATTTAGATAATCATATGGCTTTTATTTTTCAATTTGTTAATGTGGTGAATTACATTGATTGATTTGCGGATATTGAAGAATCCTTGCATCCCTGGGATAAAGCCCACTTGGTCATGGTGTATGATCTTTTTAATGTGTTGTTGGATTCTGATTGCTAGAATTTTGTTAAGGATCTTTGCATCTATGTTCATCAGTGATATTGGCCTGTAGTTTTCTTTTTTGGTGGCATCTTTGTCAGGTTTTGGTATTAGGGTGATGGTGGCCTCATAGAATAAGTTTGAAAGTTTACCTTCCTCTGCAATTTTCTGGAAGAGTTTGAGTAGGATAGGTGTTAGCTCTTCTCCAAATTTTTGGTAGAATTCAGCTGTGAAGCCGTCTGGACCTGGGCTTTTGTTTTCTGGAAGATTTCTGATTACGGTTTCGACTTCTGTGCTTGTGATGGGTCTGTTAAGATTTTCTATTTCTTCCTGGTTCAGTTTTGGAAAGTTGTACTTTTCTAAGAATTTGTCCATTTCTTCCACGTTGTCCATTTTATTGGCATATAATTTCTGATAGTAGTCTCTTACGGGCCTTTGTATTTCTGTGTTGTCCGTTGTGATCTCTCCATTTTCATTTCTAATTTTATTGATTTGGTTTTTCTCCCTTTGTTTCTTCTCCCTTTGTTTCTTGATGAGTCTGGCTAATGGTTTGTCAATTTTATTTATCCTTTCAAAGAACCAGCTTTTGGCTTTGTTGATTTTTGCTATGGTCTCTTTTGTTTCTTTTGCATTTATTTCTGCCCTAATTTTTAAGATTTCTTTCCTTCTACTAACCCTGAGTTCTTCATTTCTTCCTTTTCTAGTTGCCTTAGGTGTAGCATTAGGTTATTTATTTGACTTTTTTCTTGTTTCTTGAGGTATGCCTGTATTGCTATGAACTTAGCACTGCTTTTACAGTGTCCCACAGGTTTTGGGTTGTTATGTTTTCATTTTCATTCATTTCTATGCATATTTTGATTTATTTTTTGATTTCTTCTGTAATTTGTTGGTTATTCAGCAGGGTGTTGTTCAGCCTCCATATGTTGTAATTTTTAATAGTTTTTCTCCTGTGATTGAGATCTAATCTTACTGCATTATGGTCAGAAAAAATGCTTGGAATGATTTCAATTTTTTTTTGTTAATTTACCAAGGCTACATTTATGGCCCAGGATGTGATCTATCTTGGAGAAGGTTCCATGTGTGCTTGAGAAAAAGGTGAAATTCATTGTTTTGGGGTGAAATGTCCTATAGATATCAATTAGGTCTAACTGGTTTACTGTATCACTTAAAGTTTGTGTTTCCTTGTTAATTTTCTGTTTAGTTGATCTAGCCATAGGTGTGAGTGGTGTGTTAAAGTCTCCCACTATTATTGTGTTATTGTTAATTTCCCCTTTCATACTTGTTAGCATTTATCTTGGTTAGGGAAGCTTGTGTAGGTGTTCTGCTGGGTAAAGCTGGATTTCTCTCTGGAGTGCAATGAAGTGCCCAGTAATGAGTTATGAGATGTCAGTGGTTTTGGAGTGACTTTGGCCAGCCTGTATATTGAAGCTCAGGGCTGTGTTCCTGTGTTGCTGGAGAATTTGCATGGTATGTCTTGCTCTTGAACTTGTTAGACCTTGGGTGGTGCTTGGTTTCAGTGTACATATGGAGGCGATTGGTGAGCTCCTATTGATTAATGTTCCCTGGAGTCAAGAGTTCTCTGGTGTTCTCAGGATTTGAACTTAAGCCTCCTGTTTCTGGTTTTCAGTTTTATTTTTACAGTAGTCTCAAGACTTCTCCTTCTATACAGCAGCATTGGTAAAATATCTCAGACTGTCCTCCAAGGTCTCCTCACTGGAAGAGAAGGTTCCATTGCTGACATTTGGGGGAGAGCGACACTTGCGCCTTGCAGACGCCTCCTGGGATACCGACGTGTCTTTCTTTTTTCTTTTGCCGAACAACTTCTTAAAAGGCTGGAATTCGCCTCCTTTCTTCTTGTCACTCTGAATAGCTATACATTCTTTCCTTGTAGATAGTTCTTTTCCAAAATCTTCTCCTTGTAAAAAGAAGAATTTATCCTCAGTGGTAAGTATGCCCAGAAATAGGGTACATTGTTGATAAAGCCTGGGAATCACTGCTCTTGTGAACCGATGTCCCGGCCAGGAGCCGGGGCTGGGAAAGTGGTTAGATGGCAATGGTGATCCCGTGTGGGTGGCGAGCACCGGTGTAATGCCTGCGGCACTCCCGCAGCACCAGCAGCCTCCTGTACAGTTCTTCTGCATATTCTTGCCACCTCTTCTTAATATCTTCTGCTTCTGTTAGGTCCAGACCATTTCTGTCCTTTATCGAGCCCATCTTTGCATGAAATGTTCCCTTGGTATCTCTAATTTTCTTGAAGAGACCTCTAGTCTTTCCCATTCTGTTGTTTTCCTCTATTTCTTTGCATTGATCGCTGAGGAAGGCTTTCTTATTTCTCCTTGCTATTCTTTGGCACTCTGCATTCAGATGCTTATATCTTTCCTTTTCTCCTTTGTTTTTCACCTCTCTTCTTTTCACAGATATTTGTAAAGCCTCTCCAGACAGCCATTTTGCTTTTTTGCATTACTTTTTCTTGGGGATGGTCTTGATCCATGTCTCCTGTGCAGTATCACAAACCTTCGCCCATAGTTCATCAGGCACTATATCTATCAGAACTAGGCCCTTAAATCTATTTCTCACTTCCACTATATAATCATAAAGGATTTGATTTAGGTCATATATGAATGGTCTAGTGGTTTTCCCTACTTTCTTTAATTTAAGTCAAATTTGGCAATAAGGAGTTCATAATCTGAGCCACAGTCAGTTCCCAGTCTTGTTTTTGCTGACTGTATACAGCTTCTCCATCTTTGGCTGTAAAGAATATAATCAAACTGATTTTGTTGTTGACCATCTGGTGATATCCATGTGTAGAAGGAACATACCTCAAAATAATAAAGCCATATATGATAAACTGACAGCAAACATTATCTTCAATGGTGAAAAATTGAAAGCATTTCCTCTAAAGTCAAGAAAATACAAGGATGCCCACTCTCACCACTACTTTTTACATAGTTTTAGAAATTGTAGCCACAGCAATCAAAGAAGAAAAAGAAATAAAAGAAATCCAGATTGGAAAAGAAGTAGTAAAAGTCTCATATATTTGCATATGACATGACCCTCTACATAGAAAACCCTAAAGACTCCACCAGAAGATTACTAGAGCTAATCAATGAATATAGTAAAGTTGCAAGATATAAAATTAACACACAGAAATCCCTTGCATTCCTATATATTAACAATGAGAAAACAGAATGAGAAACTAAGGAAACAATTCCATTCACTATTGCAATGAAAAGAATAAAATACTTAGGAATAAATCTACCTAAGGAAACAAAGACTTTTATATAGAAAACTATAAAACACTGATGAAAGAAATCAAAGATGACATATATAGATGGAGAAATATTCCATGTTCATGGATCAGAAAAATCAATGTAGTGAAAATGAGTGTACTGCGCAAAGCAATCTATAGATTCAATGCAATCCCTATCAAGCTACCAATGGCATTTTTCACAGAACTAGAACAAATAATTTCACAATTTATATGGAAACACAAAAAAACCTCAAATAGCCAAAGCAAATTTGAAAGAGAAGTATGGAACTGGAGGAAACCATCTGCCTCACTTTCAGACTATACTACAAAGCTACAGTCATCAAGATAGTATGGTACCCTTACAAAGACAGAAATGTAAATCAATGCAACAAAATAGAAAGCACAGAGATTAATCCACACTTCAATTGACACCTTATCTTTGACAAAATAGGCAAAAATATACAGTGGAGAAAAGACAATCTTTCTAACAAGTGGTACTGGGAAAACTTGGCAACTACCTGTAAAAGAATGAAACTAGAACACTTTTTAACACCATACACAAAAATAAACTCTAAATGGATTAAAGATCTAAATGTAAGACCAGAAACTACAAAACTCCTAGAGGAAAACATAGGCAAAACACTCTGACATAAATCACAGCAAGATCCTCTATGACACACCTCTCAGGGTAATGGAAACAAAAGCAAAAGTAAACAAATGGGAACTAATTAAACCTAAAAGCTTTTGCACAATGAAAGAAACTATAAGCAAGGTGAAAAGGCATCCTTCATAATGGGAGAAAATAATAACAAAAGAAGCAGCTGACAAAGAATTAATCTCAAAAATATACAAGCAGCTCATGCAGCTCAATTCCAGAAAAATAAATGACCCAATCAAAAAATGGGCCAAAGAGCTAAACAGACATTTCTCCAAAGAAGAGATACAGATGGCTAACAAACACATGAAAAGATGCTCAACATCACTCATTATCAGAGAAATGCAAATCAAAACCACAATCAGGTACCATCTCACGCTGGTCAGAATGGCTGCTATCAAAAACTCTACCAACAATAAATGCTGGAGAGGATGCAGAGAAAAGGGAAGCCTCTTACCCTGTTGGTGGGAATGCAAACTAGTACAGTCACTATTAAGAACAGTGTGGAGATTCCTCAAAAAACTGGAAATAAAACTGCCATATGACCCAGCATTCCCACTCCTGGGCATACACATTGAGGAAACCATAATTGAAAGAAACACATGTACCCCAATGTTCATTGCAGCACTGTTTACAATAACCAGGACATGGGAGCAACTAGATATCCATCGGCAGATGAATGGATAAGAAAGTAGTGGTACATATACACAATGGAATATTACTCAGCCATTAAAAAGAATGCATATGAATCCATTCTAATGAGTTTGATGAAACTGGAGCCTATTATACAGAGTAAAGTAAGTCAGAAAGGAAAACACCAATACAGCATATTAATGCATATATATGGAATTTAGAAAGATGCTAACAATGACTCTCTATGCAAGACAGCAAAAGAGACATAGATGTAAAGAACAGACTTTTTGACTTTGTGGGAGAAGGTGAGGGTGGGATGCTTTGAGAGAATAGCATTGAAACATTTATGCTATAATATGTGAAATAGATCATCAGTCCAGGTTCGATGCATGAGACAGAGTGCTCAGGGTAGTTGCACTCGGATGACCTTGAGGGATGGGATGGGGAGGCAGGTGGGAGGGGATTTCAGGATGGGGAACACATGTACACCCATGGCTGATTCATGTCAATGTATGGCAAAAACCACTACAATATTGTGAAGTAATTAGCCTCCAATTAAGATAAATTAA
Organism: Capra hircus; assembly: GCF_001704415.2. Lineage (NCBI taxonomy): Eukaryota > Metazoa > Chordata > Mammalia > Artiodactyla > Bovidae > Capra > Capra hircus. The sequence goes on from NC_030835.1 coordinate 23,573,480, forward strand.
TTAATTTTAAATAAATCCAGGAAGCTAGAAAAGCACTTTGAAAGCCTGTGAGGACTGAAAATATTTGTAGTTTCATTGCTACAAATGAAATTTAGGCTCAGTTTATGTTTATTCATAAATGAACACTGGATGAATGATTAAAGAATTGATTGAGAACTTCTGCCATATAAATTCATTCACAGCAATGACTGATTTAGTGATTTTTTTTCTCAAAGTATGAGTTTTTAGTCATTTACTAAATATTTGATCCTCTGGTTCCCATCCCAATCACTGAGAGATTTGTGTAATATGGGCACAGAAGTGCTAACTTAAAATCCAAGAGATTAAATCAAATTTGGAAAAAACAAAACATACTGAAAGAAAGTAAAAGTCTCAGTGGAAATTAAAAGGGGCACTATAGCACTAATGAGGAAGTGTTAGGCTCCCTCTCTGTTTCTGGATAAAATAAAAAAGATTACTGAAAAACTGGAGAATGACAACAGAGGAATTTTCTTGAACGGTGGTCTTGTCATCTACTTAAGAAATGTGCAGACAGTACTATGTACATTAAACATTTTAAATGAAAGAAAGAAATCTACTTTGGGAATGAATGTTCTTCTAAGTGATAGAATGCTAGATGCTCATGTAATAGGAAAGGAAAAAATCTGGGTCAGCTGCAATTCTTTAAAGGTGCTTGGATATTAACTAATGTGACAACCTCAGAGAGTACACAGATATCTTAGGAGGATGTCAAATAACTTTGTTTAACAATATGTATATGCACACAAATTATAGTCTTTTTCACTTAGCAAATTAGGGATTTTTATTTTTAATATGTATCAGATCTTTAAATATTGGAAAACAAAGTCTTGGAAAGACATCTTTGTAATATCTATCTTTTTTTTTTTTTTCCTTTTTCACCATCTCCTCTCTCTTACAATGACATCAATCACTGACTTTCAGTCCCACCTTAAATCCAGGATGATCTTATCCCTGTTGCTGCTGCAGCTGCTAAGTCGCTTCAGTCGTGTCTGACTCTGTGTGACCCCATAGACAGCAGTCCACCAGGCTCCCCTGTCCCTGGAATTATCCAGGCAAGAACACTGGAGTAGGTTGCTATTTCCTTCTCCAATGCATGAAAGTGAAAAGTGAAAGTGAAGTCGCTCAATTGTGTCTGACTCTTAGCGACCCCATGGACTGTAGCCCACCATGCTCCTCCATCCACGGGATTTTCCAGGCAAGAGTACTGGAGTGGGGTGCGATTGCCTTCTCCAGATCTTATCCCAGGGGTCTTAATTATCCTGGTACCTGCAAATATAACCTTATTTGGAAACAGGGTCTTTGTAGATGTAATCTTATCCCAGGGGTCTTAATTATATCCACAAAGACCCTATTTCCAAATAAGGTTATATTTGCAGGTACCAGGGATTAGGACTTTGACATACCATTTAGGGGGACACTATTCACTCACTGGAAAAGACTCTGATGCTGGAAGGGATTGGGGGCAGGAGGAGAAGGGGACAACAGAGGATGAGATAGCTGGATGGCATCACCGACTCAATGGACGTGAGTCTGAGTGAACTCCGGGAGTTGGTGATGGACAGGGAGGCCTGGCGTGCTGCGATTCATGGGGTCACAAAGAGTTGGACATGACTGAGTGACTGAACTGAACTGAACTGAACTGATTCTGCCCACTGCAGCCTGTGATGGGGGAAGACCCAGCACATGCTGATTAGGCCCTGGCCAGTCAGGCAGGCAGAGGACAGGGCATCCAGTGTCTGTGGGGTTAGAGCTCAGAAGCTGATCTATAGAGACCCAGTGACCAGACCCTAGGGAACTCCCCTTCCACCCTTTCCCTCCCTCCCTGTTACTCTGCTGTTTCTCCACTTCTGTGCCCTTCTCCCTCCCTTCCTGCTTGCATATGTATGGGAAACTACCACACATTTGGTGTCAGAAGAGTTATGAATAAAACAGTTCATTAGGGGCTACTATGAACAACTATATACCAACATATCAGATAACCTTCATTTTTATCTATTTATTTTAATTGGAGGCTAATTATTTTACAATATTGTAGTGGTTTTTGCCATACATTGACATGAATTAGCCATGGGTTTACATGTGTTCCCCATCCTGAAACCCCCTCCCACTTCCCTTCCTCAGGGTCATCCCAGTGCACCAATTCTGAGCACCCTGTCTCATGCATTGAACCTGGACTGGCGATCTGTTTCACATATGATAATATACATGTTTCAGTGCTATTCTCTCAGATCATCCCACCCTCTCCTTCTCCCACAGAGTCCAAAAGACTGTTCTATACATATGTGTCTCTTTTGCTGTCTCACATATAGGGTTATCATTACCAGATTTCTTTGAACTCCATATATAGGTGTTAGTATACTCTATTGGTGATTTTCTTTCCAGCTTATTTTACTCTGTATAATAGGCTCCAGTTTCATCCACCTCATTAGAACAGGTTCAAATGTATTCTTTTTAATGGCTGAGTAATATTCCATTTTGTATATGTACCACTGCTTTCTTATCCATTTGTCTGCTGATGGACATGTAGGTTGCTTCCATGTTCTGGCTATTATAAACAGTGCTATTTTACACTGGCTATTATAAACAGACAAACATTGGAATGCACGTATCTCTTTCAATTCTGGTTTCTTTGGTGAGTATGCCCAGCAGTGGGATTGCTGGGTCATACAGCAGTTCTATTTCCAGTTTTTTAAGAAATCTCCACACTGTTCTCCATAGTGGCTGTACTAGTTTGCATTCCCACCAACAGGGTAAGAGGCTTCCCTTTTCTCCATACCCTCTTCAGCATTTATTGTTTGTAGATTTTTGGATAGTAACCATTCTGACTGATGTGAAATGGTACCTCATTGTGGTTTTGATTTGCATTTCTCTGATAATGAGTGATGTTGAGCATTTTTCATGTGTTTGTTAGCCATCTGTATGTCTTCTTTGGATAAATGGCTATTTAGTTCTTTTGCCCATTTTTATAAGAAAATAATTGATAGACATTTTAAACTTCCTACACAATTATTCTGAGTTTGTGAATTCATATTTAAACTTATGAAATGTTATTTGAATACATATGCTTCATACCATTATAATGTAGTGAGTAATCTCTCTTAGAAAAAATAGTGAGGGGAAAACTTTTCATACTGATGATCATAAATTTTCCTATTTGTGTTGTTTTTTCTAGTTTAGGGGGACCACTCAACAGCCAAGGTTAAATACTGACAATATATGGTTATATTTTATAAACTCCAAAGAAAACCAATGTAATCATTTCTTTATTCTTTTTAAAACACATAGACCAGAGAAAAACATCCTCTTCGAAGGCCATGTTAGTAAACTGTTCTGAGGGAATAAATATAATATATAATCACCCCTGTTTCAGCTAGGAACTTGTCATGCCTGATTTGGATTTAAAGACAATTAAGAGCAACTAAACCACCACCACCAATTTTCATTAATACCACTTGCCAAACACACAAATACCTCCCCCCCACCAACACACACACTGCTTCTTGTACCATGATAGGATAGTCTTTCTACTAGTTATAGTATATAATTTAAACCTGAAAATGTATACATCTGCACTTCAGCAGTCCTGTGTATAATTTGTCTCACAAATAGTTAGCCAGTCAGTATGAAAGGCTGGTTAATGGATATGAACTCTGGTTGGTTGATCTTTTCTAGGCAGTCTAGAAATAATCATACCCTGTGTATTAGTATCGTCCCAATTTATATATTCTTGGTACGGATCATGTTCAGCTACAGTTTGCCTGGATTTAGTGGTTTAAATTAGTGTCAATAAGAAACAAATGCCAGTACATAGACAATTCAGTGTAAAGATATCTCTCCTCAATTTTTATTGTATTACAGGTACAAATAATGAGAACATAAATAAGTGCCCAGCACTTCCAAACTTTAATAAAATGCTAGTCTTTCTCAGGATGACTGTGAGACTTAAACATTTCAGGCAATAAATAAGCAAATGTGAAGACTCATTATGTTTGGACAATAACTTTAGTCTTAGAGGATTTTAACTCTCTTGCATACAGTAGAAGTATTATTAAAATTACTTGTTCAAATTTAGGTCCATTTTTCAGCCTTTGAGAGAATCATGGATATATAGAGAGATATTATCTTACATTTACATCCTACTTAAACAATATTTGTCATTTATGACCCATTTTAAGTTTCCTATGTGTCAGACAACATGCTAAGTATTTTATAAGAATTATTTTGTCTTCATAATGATTTCATAAGGTAGATGTAATTGTTTCTATATTTTTGATTAAGAGATAGGACCACAGATATTAATATAAGATCATCTAGTAAGAGACACATGTCTAAATGCAAAGACTAATTTTTATAAATCCAAAATCCATATTCTTAGCCACTGTGTGCTATTACCTCATTGTCACTGTCTTTTTTATTGCTGAACATTTTCTTATATCTAAGGGAATTGCCATTACTGAATAACGAGCCCCTGGAGAAGGAAATGGCAACTCACTCCACTATTCTTGCCTGGGAAATCCCATGGACAGAGGAGTTTGGAGGGCCTCACCATGGGGTCACAAGAGCCGGACAAAACTTAGTGACTAAACCAACACCAGCACCTATTAAGAAAAAAGAGGCAGTGAGGAGGGAGGGAACTGGTGCTTTGATACAAGAAAATAATGAAAGATGAAAAGATCCTTTCATGAAAATTAGAATTAAAGAAAGAAAACAAAGAATAAGCAAGCCCAGAATATTGGATTTTCTTCCAACATCTGTTCAGTGAGAGAGAGCATACACCTCTTTTGATAATGCTTGTCTACATCTGGGCAGCAGAAGTAAGCATTTTATGATCATAAAAACAGTTGGGCTTTGAATATGTTCAGTAATAGAAAAATCTGAGTAATGCTTTCTCTTCAGTTCAGTTCAGTTCATTTCAGTTGCTCAGTCGTGTCCGACTCTTTGCGACCCCATGAATCGTAGCACGCCAGGCCTCCCTGTCCATCACCAACTCCCGGAATTCACCCAAACTCATGTCCATCGAGTCAGTGATGTCATCCAGCCATCTCATCCTCTGTCGGCCCCTTCTCCTCCTGCCCCCAGTCCCTCCCAGCATCAGACTTTTCCAATGAGTCAATGCTTTGCATGAGGTGGCCAAAGTACTGGAGTTTCAGCTTTAGCATCATTCCTTCCAAAGAACACCCAGGACTGATCTCTTTCAGAATGGACTGGTTGGATCTCCTTGCATTCCAGGGGACTCTCAAGAGTCTTCTCCAACACCACAGTTCAAAAGCATCAATTCTTCGGCGCTCTGCCTTCTTCACAGTCCAACTCTCACATCCATACATGACCACTGGTAAAACCATAGCCTTGACTAGATGGAACTTTGTTGGTAAAGAAATGCCTCTGCTTTTCAATATGCTATCTAGGTTGGTCATAACTTTTCTTCCAAGGAGTAAATGTCTTTTAATTTCATGGCTGCAGTCACCATCTGCAGTGATTTTGGAGCCCCCAAAAATAAATTCTGACACTGTTTCCACTGTTTCCCCATCTATTTGCCATGAAGTGATGGGACCAGATGCCATGATCTTCGTTTTCTGAATGGTGAGCTTTAAGCCAACTTTTTCACTCTCCTCTTTCACTTTCATCGAGGCTTTTTAGTTTCTCTTCACTTTCTGCCATAAGGGTGGTGTCGCCTGCATATATGAGGCTATTGATATTTCTTCCAGCAATCTTGATTCCAGCTTGTGCTTCTTCCAGCCCAGCATTTTTCATGATGTACTCTGCCTAGAAGTTAAATAAGCAGGGTGACAATATACAGCCTCGATGTACTCCTTTTCCTATTTGGAACCAGTCTGTTGTTCCATGTCCAGTTCTAACTATTGCTTCCTGACCTGCATATAGGTTTCTCAAGACGCAGTTCAGGTGGTCTGGTATTCCCATCTCTTTCAGAATTTTCCACAGCTTATTGTGATGCACAAAGTCAAAGGCTTTGGCATAGTCAATAAAGCAGAAATAGATGTTTTTCTGGAACTCTCTTGCTTTTTTGATTAGTGTATATAGTATTTTCAACAAAAATGAATTTACAAGTATTTCATTGAAATTATGAGTTATTCTAAAACCCTTATGTAAAGAATGAAAAAGGGTACTGATATTATATCAAACATACCATCACTAAAATAAAAAAGTTTTGGATTTCATCAGAAGTTCTCCTAGTGTGATAGTTTATCCTTTTATTTTTGAGTATACTAACTTTCTTAAAGTGACTGCTAACCTAATCCCCTCTTTTTGACAGTGTTAGTTGTCAATCCTGAATATTTCTGTTGAAGGATTTTCTTGAATGCAATAAGCCCAGCAAGAAAGAAATTAGGAAAATCTTAGAGATGGAGAGACATTTGAGGTCATAGTCTGATCCATGAATGCATTCTGTGATTTGATCAAACTCTGCAATAACTCCAGGTAAAATGACCTGGGACTATATTTTTAAATCTGACCTGTCACTTATATGGTTTCCTTCTCCTGCCATTCAGAGCCATAATTTCTGTTTAAGATGATGCTTTACTTTTCTGTGGGCACTTTACTATTTGCACCCACTGCCCACTGCCTTCTTTGTCAGCTTCCTCCTCACACACAAAGCCCTTTTATCTCTACTCTTACAAATTCCATTTAATATGTCCATTCTATGTTCCACTTCCCTAGATCTTTTTCTAGAGTTAAAATAATTTTTAGAAAAATCTTAATTAATATTAGCTTAGCATTTCCATAACCATCAATTACAAATCCATTTTTATAAATACTACCAAATGCCTTTCCCTGAGACCATGGGATTTGAGGCTGGAACTTAGAGTATGTGAGTTTGAAAAAATTATGCCTTGGGAACATGAAAGGCATAAATATTGGAGACAAGTATTGCCTGAGAGACAATAAAGATCTCCTTTCCAAAGAGATTAGGAAACCATAACTAAAAGGTGCAGTAAAACATAGGGTTCATGATCACAGGTGCCATCATAGGCATCACTTTAACTCAAGTTTTTAAATTTCTCACACCCACAATGACTTTTTGTCTGGGAAGTCTTAATGGCACAATTAAGCCTGTGACAAGAGAAAATAATTCTGAAAAATTTGTGGTTTAAAGAGCTTTAGAATTCTGAACACTAAACATGATTGCTCACAAAAATTATTAATTATGATAAATTACACAACACAAGCTGATGGCATGTACTTTTATAGTAATTAATAACTTATTCACAATTATTAACTTGACTTTCATCATTTTTACCTTTCCTGTCTTCTTCATCCCTGCCTCAGGGCTTTTACATTTCTTTTTTCTCCCTGTCAATTGTTTTTCACTGAATCTTTGCATGGTTACTTAAGTTTTTCAGAGAGGCTTCCCTCTATAATCATTCTATCTAAATATCTTTGGTGCAGGTCATGTATGGAAAGTGATCCCAAGGAGAAAGAATGATGGAGCAAATAAAGTGAGAAATGGAAGGGAGAGAAGGCAGTTGAAAGTAGGTTATTGTGTTGATTATCACTGTTGGAAATATATTTAGATCTGCTTTGATCCTTCTGCTCCAAGGAAACATCTAGACTGTGCCTCAGAATTGTTTCAGTACAGAGAAAGGGGATTGTGGCATTGATCCATTAATCTGGTCACTTATCTTAGGGAAGTGAACTTCTCTCCTTTCATTGCACTTCTGGCTTTCCTGCACATAGGTTCAATAGAGTTTGATAGTATTTAAGGATGCTCTGGAGAAGGAAATGGCAACCCACTCTAGTATTTTTATATGGGAAATTCCATGGACAGGGGAGCCTGGCAGGCTATATGGGGTCCATGGGGTCACAAAGAGTCAGACATGACATAACAACTAAGCAACTAAACAACAAGGATGCTCTTAGGAGAGCAAACAGAGAGATAGGCAAGTGGACTAGTGACAGTGAAAGTGTTGTTATACAGTCCTGTGGGTCATATGGGATTTTAAAAGCATGCAAGGACTCTATCACGAGATCAGCAGCAGAGGGGACCAGGGCAGGCCATGAAGAGCATCTGCCATGTGAATAGAGTTAAACCATCCAATCAGGCAACAGCTTTTTAATTGTCAGGTTTATTTTTGTTACTGCCTTTTGTTTTTGTTTAGTTGCTAAGTCTTGTCCAACTCTTTTTTATGACCCCATGGACTGTAGCCTGTCAGTCTCTCTGTCTATGGGACTTTTACAGGAAAGAATAATGGAAGGGATTACCTTGTCCTTTTCCAGGGGACCTTCCCGACTCAGGGATCAAATCCCCATCTCTCAGGTGGTGGGGGGTGGGGTTTTTTACCACTGAGAAACCAGGGAAGCATTATTGCCCTTACCACACTTTCTTAAATTATGTATTTACCATTAAAAATACTTCTTCAACTCAAAGGCAAACCTGGCTAAAAACAGAGCATCGACTATCTTGCTTATTGCTCTATGTCCATTGTGTTGTTGTTGTTCAGTCACTCAGTCATGACCAGCTCCTTGCAACCCCATGAAATGCAGAACACCTGGCTTCCCTGTCCTTAACCATTTCCCAGAGCTTGCTCAAACTCATGTCCAATGAGTCTGTGATGCCATGCAACCATCTTATCCTCTGTCATCCCTTTCTCCTCCTGCCTTCAATCTTTCCCAGCATCAGAGTCTCATCTAATAAACTGGTTCTTTGCATCAGGCGGCCAGAGTATTGGCGCTTCAGCTTCAGTATCAGTCCTTCCAATGAATATTCAGGACTGATTTCCTTTTGCCCTGACTGGTTTGATCTCCTTGCAGTCCAATGGATTTTCAAGAGTCTTCTCCAACACCACAGTTGAAAAACACCCATTTTTCAGCTCTCAGTCTTCTTTACAGTTCAACTCTCACATCCATACATGACTGCTGGTAAAAACATAACTTTGACTATATGGACCTTTGTCAGCAAAGTAATGTCTCTGCTTTATAATACGCTGTTTAGGTTTGTCATAGCTTTTCTTCCAAGGAGCAAGTGTCTTTTAATTTCATAGATGCAGTCACAATCTGCAGTGATTTTGGAGCCCAGGAAAATAAACTCTATCACTCTTTCCACTGTTCTCCCATCTATTTGCCATGAGGTGATGTTACCAGGTGCCATGATCTTCATTTTTTGAATGTTGAGTTTTAAGCCAGCTCTTTCACTCTCCTCTTTCACTTTCAATAAGAAGCTCTCATGTTGGTTTTCTGCCATAAGTGTGGTATCATGTACCTATCTGAGGTTACTGATATTTCTCCCAGGAATCTTGATTCCAGCTTGGGATTCATACAACCCAGAATTTTACATAATGTACTCTGCATATACATTAAATAAGCAGGGTGACAACATTCAGCCTTGACGTACTCCTTTCCCAATTTGGAACCAGTTTGTTGTTCCATGTCTGGTTCTAACTCTTTCTTCTTGACCTGCATACAGATTTCTCAGGAGGCAGGTAAGGTGGTCTGGTATTCCTATCTCTTTGAGAATTTTCCACAGTTTGTTGTGATCCACACAGTCAAACTTTCACATAGTTAATGAAACAGAAGTAGCTGTTTTTCCGGAATTCTCTTGCTTTTTCTATGAGCCAATGGATGTTGGCAATTTGATATCTGATTCTTTTGCCTTTCCTAAATCCAGCTTGAAGATTTAGGAGTCCTCTGCTCACATACTGTTGAAATCTCGCTTGGGGAATTTTGAACATTACCTTGCTAGCATGTGAAATGAGTGCAATTTGTGGTAGTTTGAACATTTTTTGGCACTGCCCTTCTTTGGGATTGGAATGAAAACTGACCTTTCCCACTGTTGTGGCCAGTGCTGAGTTTTCCAGATTTGCTGCCCATCATGTAGAGCAAAGCTTAACACATAAGAGCTACTCATTATGCACTAATTGAAACAATGAGTGAATAAATATTTATAAAGGGAAAAATGGAGTAAATTCTCCAGGCAAAACTCTGACAAAACTTAACACTAATCATATTGCCTAAATCATAATACAAGTACCTTTACCTGTCAACTAAGCCCCTACAAGAACGCATAGAAATTTTTTTTTTTTCAATCTACTGAAGCTCTTCTATACTTAGCCATTTCAAGCTAATCATTATTACTTGAAAATTTCCTGCTTCTGTAAACTTGCTCATGCTACCCCTTCTTTCTAATCTTACTCCAGACATGCTTCTACTTTTTAAAAATTAATGCATTGTTAAGGGTCTGTCTCAAAACACTTGTATAAAGGCCATCTCACTACCTGATATTATTGTATCTCTCGCTTGTGTTTCCATAACATATTTGTCTCTGTCACTATTTTTTGTCTCATTTTATCTTGTTACAATTCTGTGTCCATACCTTATGGACTCCTGAAGGCAAAAACATGGCCTACCACTTCAATTTTTTTTTCTGAAAAAAAGCTGGATAATATGTAATTGTAGTCACCTTTGGACCTCACTTCTATATATCTGCATAATGAAGGACTTATTTAAGTATTAATTGTTTTAAATGATTCAAATCTGGAATTTTGAAAGACGTTCCTGTACTTTTACAAAGAGAGCAACAGTATGTTCATAACCATAAGCTACAAATGATTACCAAGTGTCTGAATCTTTTCAGAGTAAATTATCCATCAATCTTTGTTTCTATTGAGCATCTAATTTTCATTTTTCCCTTTTGTCTTTCCCTGGTGTTTTTCAAACCATATAAATTGCCATGATCTTGGAATGGGGGTAAATGTTCTCTATCTGAATAATGTAATGAATACCATAAAAAGTGTCATTTCTCCCATTGGAACTGAGATCTTTTGAGTAGACAAATTGGTAATGTTTCTAAATGACCATTGCTATTTTGTGGTCTTTTTCTTTTTTTCCCCCAGAATTGAGATAGCTGTCTCACCCAGTTTTAGCTCATGCATTTTCAATTTGCAGCTAATTTATTAGTCAGGGATTTGGTTATAGGAAATTAAATGTTCATTTTGGGGGCAATCTAATACACTTGGTCTATTGTGGTTGCTTCTTAATAAAGATACTAGACTTGATAGAGTTTCCTCCAGCTATTTCTCTTAAGCATCTTCAAACATAAAGACACTTCATTAGTATTTTAAAGCTTTTGTAGTTTTTTGTGTTTGGAAAATTTTTGAACATTTTAACACTAAGGAAAATAGAAGCTATATACAAATTCTAAGAATAGTACTGCCTTGTCTTGTTCAATAGGTATAATTTTGACCCCTTTTTTACTAATTTTAAGTTTCTTAACTCCTTTTCCTTAATAAATTATTATTTTTAAGCATTCATATATGAACTATTATCATATAAAGTCTTTCAAATAGCTGAAGACCATACTGACTGCCTAGCTCCCTGCATCAAATTATTTTCTCCAAAAACAGAGAACAGGTGGGAAAAATATAACACTACCCAAAAAGCTCACTATAACTTCAAGACAAAGCATGCTCAAACACTAAATTACCTCAAAGTAAAAATAGGGAAAATGCCAACTTCTGGCATGTTTTCTCTAAAGCTCCCACCCAATACCAGTCTTTGAGGTAAGCAAAGACAGAATGAGAAAAATGCAGGGAGTAAAGAAGAAGGAAGTAAGCAACAGGACATATTTTTGATATAAATCTAATGTCAGGAAGACTAATTCATCCAAAGTATTAAAATATGAAAAGAAATGTCAGGGAAGATGTGACAGATAACAGGAAAGGTAATTAATAGTATAAGCAATCTTAACATTTTGTAGCTTCTTGAACAGGAAAAAAAGAGTGGAAAAGGGAAATTAGAAGCATCTTTTAGTGATTGAGCGGTTAAGGGAAAAGAAAAACAACATAAGAAAATGCGTTGTCCTGAAAAGCAAAATAGAACTGAAAAGTCAAGAACTATAACTTTTCCATTCACCATAGGAACAAACAAACAAAATCCATGAAAGTATTTACCTTGATCTTGCTATATATTTAGAGGAGAGAATCAAGAATTTTGACAGACTCTCCACACATCATAAGGGGAAAAAAAATCAGGAAAAAACTAACAGAGTGATCAAAAAACAAAACTCAACATGCATCAACTAAAGAAAACTCCCCCGTAAGCATAAAGCAGAAGAAAACGGTCAGAAACATGCCAAAAGAAATAAGCATGTTAAAATAAACTATATGAAACACATAAAAATAAAAGGAAAGAGGGTCAAAGGTGGACTTTTTTTTCACCCTGTCATATTTTAACTGATGTAAACATCATTGAATTATGTTCTGGAGACAGTTAAATCTTAATTTTACCAACAAGTTTCTCTCAAGCAATATGAAGATCTCTCTGAATTGATATTCACATTCTGACTAACTTGAAAAATAGGCATAAAGTTCAAAGGAGGATCAAAATATTACCACTACTGCTGGTAAACCAAGTGGGAAAATATTGCTTGAGTCTGTCATCACTTCAAAGTTTTCTAGAATTCAGAGCCTTCCTTAGAGCCCCCTTTGCGAGGCTAAAATCCCACTAAATAGATTGCCTTGTTTTCTCTCCTGGTGCTGAAAGTCAGAATTACACTACCATGTGTAACATAGATAGCTAGCAGGAATCCCTGTATTGCACAGGGAGCTCAAAATGGTCCTATGTGATGACCTAGATGGGTAGGATAGGAATTCAAGAGGGAGGGGATATATGTATACATACAGCAATTCACTTCATTGTACAGCAGAACTAACACAATATTGTAAAATACTCCGGTTAACAAAGAACAGAACCAAATCTTTTATTATTTATTTATTTATTTAGAACCTAATCTTTTTGTTGTTGCTGTTTAGTCACTAAGTTGTGTCTGACAATTTTTGACCCCATACAGTGTAGCCTGTCAGGCTCCACTGTCCATACATTTGCCAGGCAAAAATACTGGAGTAGATTGCCGTTTTCTTCTCCAGGGGATCTTCCCAATCACAGATCAAACCTGCATCTCTGACATTGGTAGGTGGACTATTTACCAATAAGCCACCTGATCTATAAGCTTAAAAAAGAGAAGACTATTTCTGCCTCCCAGCAAAGTATCTAGAAAAATAGAGATCCCAAAGGACTAGATCAACAGGGTCATTTGTTTTCCAAATCTTACTGATATGTTGAGTCATTCTTCCTTTCTTATGAAATTACTGAGTAGGGAGTAAGGGAAAGTATTCTAAAGAAATCATGGTATATATTTTATCTATTAGCAGTAACCTGGGGGGGGGGGGAATTGTTACCTGTGATTAAATTGATATCCTAACTTGCATGATGATATATCCATTTCTACAGGAATGAATGAAATGTTACATAATGTTCTGATTTTTTTTTCTTCAGGTCGATCATCTGCTTTTCACTCTATCTGCAGTTTATGAATTTTTATTAACATTAATAACAATGAGTCATTTACCAATATGATAGTAAAACTTCTTGTCTGGATTAACTATTTGATTAAAATACATTTTTATAGATTTGATTTTCTACATTGATCCCCTTGTATTTTGTTGCTCTACAGTACAGGTATAGAGCAACAATGTTATCTTCTTCCTTCCTAGGTAAGGAAGAAGATAAACATGCCCAGTCTTACTATTCCTATTCAACTTAGTACCAAGTTCTAGTTAGAGCAATTAGGAAAGAAGATAAAATAAATGACAACCAAATAGAAAAGGAAAAATATAATTGTTTTCACTGGCAGATGCCATAAGGCTTCCCAGGTGGCTCAGAGGTAAAGACTGTGTCTGCCAGTACAAGAGCCACAGGAGACATGAGTTCAATCCCTGAGTCAGGAAGATCCTCTGGGGTTGGAAATGAAAACCCACTTGAGTATTCTTGCCTGGAATACCCCATTGACAGAAGATTCTGTCAGGCTACAGCCCATGGGGTCACAAAGGGTTGGGCACAATTGAGCAACTGATCATGCACACACTCAGATGCCATGATCTTACATATAAAAAATCCTAAAATCCTAAAGCAAAAAATTGCTAGACCTAATCAATATAGCAAAGTTACAGGATACAAAATTATTGTACAGAAAGCAGTTGATTACACATCAAGAGCAAACATCAGAAAAAAATAAAGAAAATGAGCCCCCCAAAATATATCAAACATGAGAAAATGCTTAGAAATAAATTTAATCAAGGAGTAAGACAAATAACAACATGAAGGTAAATATTGAGGGAAGATTTATCTAAGAACAAACCTCTGGTGAAGGGATCTGACACTAGACTTGTTAAAACATGTTATAAAATTGTCCAGTTTTCAAAAAAAAAAAAAGAAAACACAATTATACGATATCCAAAGAAATACATGGGGGGAAATAGCCAACAGAAAATGCCCCAAATCTAAGATTATTAGCTACATTTTTCAAATGGAAAAAAAATGTATGGTATATAAATTATATCTCAATGAAACTATTAATAATGTATTATAATATACACATTTAAATGTTGAAATTGGGCTTACTTTACACTACCATCATTGCATAGAATCACAACTGTGCCTAAACTGAGGATAATGAATTATATATAATTTTCAATAGTCTGTGTCAAAAAGAACATAGGAGTTTACAGAGGTTTATGTTTTAAAAATTACAAAGCCATAAAATGAATGTATACCCACCTTTCATCTGCTATCATGTAGGTGAGCATTTAAACGGACACTTTTGGCTTAGTGATTTTAGTAATTTTCTTTAAAAACAGTAAATTAGGCCCCTTAAACACTGAATATGTATTTCTGTGCTTTAACACATAGAATAGCCATTCTTTTTATATATTTGATTTCATTGTAATCACTTGCTTTTTTACATATGATTGCATAAAATTAAAGCACAGTTTTGATCCAGTTTTGCATTTTAAACCACAATACAAGGTGGATTATTTAAAGGAATCACAGTTAAACTGTACCACACTCTGTAAAATAGTTTTGAGTAAAATTGTGTCACAGCAGGATAACTAAACGAAAGCTTGTGAACTGCTCTTTTCCTCTGGTGAAAATACTGTTCAATGATTTAGTAAAATTAAAGAGTAGAACAATAAGACATAATGTAACATGTTGTAAGCACATTTTGAAAAAAATCATGCTCTCCTCTTCACCTCCACCATGTAACCTGCCATTTGTTTATCTATCTATAACAATCAGACATTTGTTCAAAAGACAGTGACAGTGAAAGATAAACATATATGCCAACTGCAGAGATATAATCATACGAAATCCAGATAGTGTTTAAAATAATCCACAGTTACCATTCAGGGGCCAGTTGGACAAACAAAGAAGTTCCTTAAAGAAAAAAAAGTCATTAAGTTACTTCTAAATTGTAAAATAAAAGTTGAAGCTTGATTTTTGTATTTGAAAATGTCAAAAATCATTAAAGCATCTGGAAGTCAGATAAAAAATATACTGCAAGCCTTCAGGAATACAGAGATAGTATTTGAAAATGGAGGCAGCAGCTTGCAAGGTATTTTAATGGATTTATAAAAGCTCATATCTCTAGGGAACTTTACTTTGCTCAAGAAAATGTCATGGAGATGTATGTCTCAGACAGCATTATGAACAGTGGAGTTACTCAGTTTTCTGTCTGCAGTTCCTGTGGTCTGTGTGTCAAATTGCTTGCTTGCATTTGTGATTGTTTTCAGACATGAAGTTAGGCTGCCTGATATATATAAACTTGTGTGATTCATACAGCTTTCACATACCAACTGGCTTAGAAGTAGCCTTAATCTCAAATAATTGTTATGTAGTTCTTCAATTAAAGCTTGTAGGGGAAAAAAAAATGTAGTTAGTTTTAAGTTAGCCATGGATTGAAAGTAAGTGCATAGTTGTAACACTTATAAAACTTCATAGTTGCCCTTTTTCATTAAAAAGTAATATTTTAAAAACAATTATTAGATTATAGTTGATTTACAATGTTGTATTACCTTCAGGTGTACAGCAAAGTAAATCAGTTATATATACACATATATCCACATCTTTTTAGACTTTTCTTTTCCCATATAGGCTATTACAAGTTATTGAGTACAGTTACCTGTGCTATACAATAAGTTCTTATTAATTATTTATTTTATATCTAGTAGTGTATATATTCAATCCCAGTCTCCCAGCTTATCCCTCCCTATCCCCTCACCCCCTGAGAACTATAACTTTGTCTTCTACATCTGTAGTTCCATGTCTGTTTTGTAGATAGTTTCATTTATATCCTTCCGTTAGATTCCATATATAAGTGATACCATATATTTGTCTTTCACTTTTTGACTTAATTCACTCCGTATGAAAATCTCTGGGTCCATTCATGTTGTTGCAAATGATATTATTTTGTTCTTTTTCATGTCTGAGTAACACTCTATTGTATATATGTACCACATCTTGTTTGTCCTGTGTTGTGGACATTTAAAAAATAACTTGTTTATTTTAGTGAAAATATGCTGATAATTTACATTAAATGAAGTAAAATAGAAAATACAAGAGGGTCAGAGAGGCAGAGAAAACTTGGATATATTTCCAAAGCATATAATTTGTAGGACTTTGCTCTCTGGCATTTACCTACAGAAACTTAGACAAATTTAATTTTGAAACTTCTTTCTAAAGCATATTAAGCATATTAAAAACTAACATTTATTAAATGTATTTAAATTTTTCATTTTCATTTTTCCATGAATAGCACTGTGTTCACAGTGATGCATAGTAAGATAGATTAATAGAGATGTATAATTCTGTTATAACAGTACCTAATACATAATAATCATGACACAGATAATCAGGATGGTGTGATCACTCACCTAGAACCAGACATACTAGAATGTGAAGTCAAGTAGGCCTTAAGAAACATCACTACAAACAAAGCTAGCGTAGGCGATGGAATTTCAATTGAGCTATTTCAAATCCTAAAAGATGATGCTGTAAAAGTGCTGCACTCAATATGCCAGCAAATTTGGAAAACTCAGCAGTGGCCACAGGACTGGAAAAGGTCAGTTTTCATTCCAATCCCAAATAAAGGCAATGCCAAAAAATGCTCAAACTGCTGCACAATTTCACTCATCTCACATGCTATCAAACTAATGCTCAAAATTTTCCAAGCCAAGCTTCAGCAATACATGAACTGTGAACTACCAGATGTTCAAACTGATTTTAGAAAAAGCAGAGGAATCAGAGATCAAATTGCCAATATCCTCTGGATCATTGAAAATGTGAGAGTTCAAAAAAAAACATCTATTTCTGCTTTATTGACTATCCCAAAACCTTTGACTGTGTGCATCACAATAAACTGTGGAAAATTCTGAAGAAGATGGGAATATCAGAACACCTGACCTGCCCCTTGAGAAATCTGCATGCACTTCAGGAAGCAACAGTTAGAACTGGATACGGAATAAAAGACTGGTTCCAAATAGGAAAAGGAGTTCATCAAGGCTGTATATTGTCACTGTGCTTATGTAACATATGCAGAGCACATCATGAGAAATGCTGGGCTGGATGATACACAAGCTGGAATCAAGATTGCTGGAAGAAATATCAATAACCTCAGATATGCAGATGATACCACCCTTATGGCAGAGAGTGAAGAGGAAATAAAAAGCCTCTTGATGAAATTGAAAGAGGAGAGTGAAAAGTTGGCTTAAAGCTCAACATTCAGAAAATGAAGATCATGGCATCCAGTCCCATCACTTCATGGCAAATAGATGGAGTAACAGTGGAAACAATGAAAGACTTTATTTTCTTGGGCTTCAAAATCACTGCAGATGGTGACTGCAGCCATGAAATAAAAAGACTCTTACTCCTTGGAAGAAAAGCTATGACCAACCTAGACAGCATGTTAAAAAGCAGAGACATTTCTTTGCCAACAAAGTTCATCTAGTCAAGGCAATGTTTTTTCCAGTACTCATGTATGGATGTGAGAGTTGGACTATAAAGAAAGCTTAGCACTGAAGAACTGATGCTTTTGAACTGTGGGGTTTGAACTGTAGAAGAGTTTGAGAGTCTCTTGGACTGCAAGGAGATCAAACCAGTCTATCCTAAAGGAAATCAGTCCTGAATGTTCATTGGAAGGACTGATGTTAAAGTTGAAACTCCAATACTTTGGCCACCTGATGCAAAGAACTGACTCACTGGAAAATACCCTGATGCTGAGAAAGATTGAAGGCAGGAAGAGAAGGGGTTAACAGAGGATGAGATCGTTGGATGGCATCACCGACTCAATGGACATGAGTTTGAATCACCTCCGTGAGTTGGTGATGGACAGTGAGGCCTAGCACGCTGCAGTCCATGGGGTCACAAAGAGTTGGATGTGACTGAGTGACTGAACTGATCTGAACTGATAGATAGTGGGGATGATTATTATTGTTATTAAGATAGTTCACCCTTAAATGAGGTTTTAAAATAATGAATTTGCCTTGGTGGCCTTCCATCTTTTTATGAGTTTTGTCCTTTGTATTCCTAGCCCTCCAATACTTTTCCCTTGATTAATTCATATTGGCATTTCAAGGATGTTGCTTTCCCTCATAGTCAATAAAATCTTTTCTTTTATCCAAATAATAAATTAAGAAAACAATCTCATTTAGAGTAGCATAATGAATAAATTACTTAGAAACAAATTTACTCAAAAATTTAAAAGATCCACACACTGAAAACTACAATATTTTAATGAAAGAAATTGAAGAAGATGCAAATAAATGAATTATGTATATCCTTATTCATGAATTTAGAGGAGGCAATGGCAACCCACTCTAGTATTCTTGCCTGGAGAACTCCATGGACAGAGGAACCTGGCAGGTTATAGTCCATGGGGTCACAAAGTGTTGGACACAACTGAGTGACTATCACTCATTTATGAATTGGTAGAATTAATATTGTTAAAATGGTTTTAATACTGAAAGTGTTTTATGGATTCAAAACAATCCCTATCAAAATTCTAATGGCATTTTTCACAGATATAGAAAAATCCTAAAATGTAAATGTAATCACAAAAGACCTCAAATATCCAAAGTGATCCTGAGAAAGAAAAACAAGGCTGGAAATATTACACTTCCTGATTTCAAATTGTATCACAAAGCTATAGTAATCCAAACAGAATGGCAATGTTATAACAGCAGACACATAGATCAAAGGGACACACTAAATGACTCAGAAGTAAACCCAAAAGGATACCCTCAATTAACTTTTGACAAGTGTGTCAGGAATAAAAAATGGGGAAAGTGTAGTCTTTTCAAGAAATGATATTGGGAAAAGTGTACACTCACATACAAAAGAACGAGATTACACCCACACCTTACACCATACACAAACATAAACACAAAATGAATTAAAGGCAAACTTAAGGTTTGAAACCATAAAACTCCCAGAATAAAATGGGGAAATAAATCCTTGACCTCAGTCAACTGTAAAACAACATGAATGAACCTTAAGGGCATTATTCTAAGTAAAATAAGGGAGTCACAGAAGGACAAATACTGAATGATGCACTTATGTGACATCTAAAGTAGTCAAACCCATTTAAGCAAATAATAGAATGCTGGTTTTTAGGGACTGAAGCTAAGGAGAAACAGGAGTTGTCAATTGATATGAATTAAATTTTAGTTGAATAAGTGAAATCTGTTATACAACACTGTGCCTACAGATAACAATACTATATTATACATTTAAAAAATCTAAGAGGGTAAATCTCATGATAAGTGTTCTCAAATGAATAAATTAATGTTTTTAAAATTTAACAATCAGAAACAAAATTGCTAATGGCAATAAAGAATTGTACATGGACATGATTGAATAGTGATTTGGAGATGTAATTCTGGGCATGGTACTAAAATACTGTATATGACCCGAGCTAACTCTTAAACTTTGGCAAGTCGCTTAATCAACTGCCATATCTTTCTCTATAAATAGGATAAGAAAAGTGGATTATCTAAGGCCTGTGTTATAAAGAGAGAGTTTATGACTATTGTTTTATAAATATAAGTACAAAATAAGGATCTGAACTATCTATCTGCACAGGGATATGTTTCTTTTATGATAAATGTTGATATTTTTAATATTGTTATAAAATACTTTTTCTTTCTGGAAGGACATTTGTATATCAGAATAGCTACCAATCTAAGGCACTATTTTAAAACTGAGACACATTTTTAAAGATAGAGACCCTGTACAAAAATGGCAGGAAAAAATGTGATTTTTAACTTATTAAAGGGAATATTGAGTAGCAATATGAAAGTCCCCTATTTGATCCTAGGGAAATCCTAGAGTAAGCAAATATGAGAAAATAATAATTGGCAATTATATTAATATTACTAACAACTTTACATGATTTTAGTGATTCATGCCATGGAAATATCTTACCTATTAAAGTGGTGATGAACCCAGTAAGTATTTTTTGTGTTATGCTTCAGTAACAAATAACCTCATATTTTCAGTGTCCAATAAAGTGTATTTCTCACCCATATAATACATCATGTTCTATGGATTGGTTGCAGATATGATTTGCAGTTCCAACAACCTTGATACTGCACATGTTGATTTCATAGCACAGGAAAAGTGCAAGACAGGTGGTAGAAACATAGTGACTTTTAATGTTTCTACATAAATATTGTGTGTGTCACGATTCATGACTACTGGCCAAAGTCAATTACATGATTATGCCCAATATCAACTGCATAAAGAAGTATACCATTTACTTAAGAGGCCCTACAAAAGACATGTCAATGATAGGTATGATACTTTCAAATGTAGGGGGTTGATATTTGACAAATAATAACAATCTACCATGGCTACTTTTCCCCAACTTTAATATTGTTAAGAAGGCACAATTTCAATGATATGCTATGTGTTAGTTCAGAGGTATGGATTTTTTTGTTCATTCGCCTCTTAGGTCTCCATTTATAATATTTATAATACCTACTCTATTGATAATACCTATGTGATTTGAAATGTTAATATATTGCTGATTTGATATGAATTCAGAAATTTAATTTTAGATGGATGAAACTGGAGCCAATTATACAGAGTGAAGTAAGCCAGAAAGAAAAACACCAATACAGTATACTAACACATATATATGGAATTTAGGAAGATGGCAATGATGACCCTGTAGGCAAGACAGGAAAAAAAGACACAGATGTGTATAATGGACTTTTGGACTCAGAGGGAGAGGGAGAGGGTGGGATGATTTGGAAGAATGGGAATTCTAACATGTATACTGTCATGTAAGAATTGAATCGCCAGTCCATGTCTGACGTAGGGTGCAGCATGCTTGGGGCTGGTGCATGGGGATGACCGAGAGAGATGTTGTGGGGAGGGAGGTGGGAGGGGGGTTCATGTTTGGAAACGCATGTAAGAATTAAAGATTTTAAAATTTAAAAAATAAAAAAAAATTAAAAAAAAAATTAAAAAAAAATCTGAAAAAAATAAAATGCAGTAATAGATTTAAAATATTTATAGTTCAAGATATTTCTGACACACATTTGTTGTAATTGACATCAGTTCAGTTCTGTTCAGTAATTCAGTCATGTCTGACTCTTTGAGACCCCATGGACTGCAGCACACCAGGCCTCCCTGTCCATCACCAACTCCTGGAGCAACTCAAACTCATGTTCATCAAGTCGATGATGCCACCCCACAATATCATCCTCTGTCGTCCCCTTCTTCTCCTGCCTTCTATCTTTCTCAGCATCAGGGTCTTTTCAAATGAGTCAGTTTTTCACATGAGGTGGCCAAAATATTGGAGCTTCAATTTCAGCGTCAGTCCTTCCAGTGAATATTCAGTACTGATTTCCTTTAGGATGGATTGGTTGGATCTCCTTGCAGTCCAAGGGATTCTCAAGAGTCTTCTCCAACATCACAGTTCAAAAGCATCTATTACTATGTAATTGACACAGTTAAGAAATTAATTATCTAAAATCAGATGGTATCTTAAATTTTGTATGTGTATTGTTCTTTAAGGGGAAGAAGCAGTGCTTATTACTGAGGGATTAGTATGAAAAGAGAATATCACTCAACTTTCTTTCATCTGACTTTGAAGAAGTCTAAAGAGAAACTATGTCCTGGAAATGTAGACTCTGAATAAAAATTAATACATCAAATTTTCACAGAAATTATTTTAATAATAATAGAGAGTTAGTGAATTCAGTTTGTGTCTGATATTTCTTTTTTTTCCTGAGGCAAGCTCACAGCACATCATTTTTACTCAGAGTTGTCCA
Source organism: Capra hircus (assembly GCF_001704415.2). Classification (NCBI taxonomy): domain Eukaryota; kingdom Metazoa; phylum Chordata; class Mammalia; order Artiodactyla; family Bovidae; genus Capra; species Capra hircus. The sequence continues at coordinate 23,595,622 of NC_030835.1, forward strand.
TATAAGCCTTAAAGTGTGAATTTCTAAGCATGGCAAAATAGATGAATGGATTCCATTAATGTCAGTGGAAGCCATGGAATTAAATCCTTTTACCATTTGCCTCAAAAATTAAGCCCTAAGCAAGTTTTGTAAGTGGCAAGTTTTTCAAATAGCAAGAGAAATAACAGTTTAATCATGAACTTACTGCTCTTAGTGTTAATGTACTAATTCATTATACCAATTTCTTCTCTGCTAAAGTCATTTTCTAAATGGTGTCTAAGCCAAAATTCCTGTCATGAAGAAAATATAGATTTTGGTTGTTTTCTTTACCCTCATTTTTTGATAATCCTTTAAAAAATACTCTATCAAATATTTTTTCAAAAAATTCTTCAAAGTTTATGTTTTATTATTTGATCATTTGTTTTTCATGACTTAAAAAAAAGCTGATAGATTGTGAGGAATTTTCACAACTGTGTTGTAAATTCTAAGGTTTGTTTGTTTGTTTCTTTGTTTTTTAACTGAGTAATTGGATAGTTCAGGGACAGGGATCAGCAAACCCTAGCCTGGAGTCTGTTTTTTATTTCATTTTTAATTAATTTTTATTTGAGACTACCTGCAATGCAGGTGACCTGGGTTTGATCCCTGGGTTGGAAAGATCCCCTGGAGGAGGGCATGGCAACCCTCTCCAGTATTCTTGCCTGGGGAATTCCCATGGACAAAGAAGCCTGGAGGACTACAGTCCATGGGGTGGCAAAGAGTTGGACATGTCTGAATAACTAAGCGTAACACAGCATATAGTTGCTTTACAATATATATTGCTTTTCTGCTGTATATCAAACTGAATCAGCCATACATATACATATATCTCCTCCTTTTTGGACTTACTTCCCATTCAAGTCACCACAGTGTTTTAAATAGAGTTCCCCGTGCTATACAGTAGATTTTCATACATTATTTATTTTATACATAGTATCAACAGTGTATATGAGTCAATCCCAATTTCCCAATTTCTCCCACACCTCTCTTTCCCTTTGGTATCCATATATTTGCTTTATATGTCTGTGTCTCTATTTCTGCTTTTCAAATAAGATCATCTATACTGTTTTCCTAGATTCCACATAGACAAATTAATACACCATATTTAAGTTTCTCTTTCGGACTTACTCTACTCTGTATGGCACTCTCTAGGACTATCCACATCTACATAAATGACCCAATTTTCTTCCTTTTTTATGGCTGAGTAATATTCCATTGCATACATGTACCACATCTTCTGGACATTTAGGTTTCTTCCATGTCCTGACTATTGTAAATTGCATTGTTATGAACATTGTGGTGGATGTATCTTTTTGAATTATGACTTTCTCTGGATGTATGCCCAGGAGTAGGATTGCCGGGTCATATGGTAGTTCTATTTTTTTGTTTTTTAAGGATCCTCCATACTGTTTTTCATAGTGGCTGTGTAATATGTCATTTATTTATGTACAGCTTGTACTTTCATGCTGAAATGGCAGAGATGAAAGAAAGAGTGGAAAGGGAAAGGAAGGGAGGGAAGGGAGAGAAAATGGAAGAGAGGAAAAGGGAAAGAAAGGAAAGGAAAAAAAGAGAAAATAAAAAAGAAGGAAAGTCTCCTTTTCCTGTAGAATACAGATGCTTGGCTGTTTCTCAAGCTAGATGATAAAATTCTGTTCTCAGCAGTCATTTTCTTTTTTTTTTCCTCCAGTTCCTACCATCCCATAAAACTGGAATTTCTTCCTTTATAGTGGGAAGAAGCTTTCCTTCTTCCATTCATTATTCATTGACTTGTCTCAGTAATAAGGATGTAGTTTGCCAGCCACATCTTTGTTCACATTTCTCTTTTTTAAAATCATAAATCTCTTGGTTTCTTTGATCCTTTGGGGACAGAGTCTGAAATGATAGTTTTCCACAAAGCTGGTTTGATAAATGTCTGTTCATTAAGAACCAAATCTTTCCACCTGCTAGTCCAAAAGTTAATTTTGGGGAAAAATAGTGGTAAACTTGGTTTTGGTCTCCAATCCAAAGTCCTTCAATTCAGCTTCACTAGAAATTTTCGAAACAATCAATGTTTTGACTCCTAATTGATTCTTATTCAAATTACTCAGCTGACTGAAAATTTGAAGAGACAAGAGGAGTGAATAAATATCATTCTCTAACTCCTACATCAGCACTTGAACTCCAGCACTCCTGGAGCTGGCCAGGAATCTCTCATGTGTCTCTCACCTGGCAAGGAAGAATTTCACGACCAAATGACCAATGTTTGGTAAAACCAATGCGATGAATGGACAAAAATCTGTAAATAGGCAAAAGAGATATGTCTCTCCCTATAGCACACACTATGCAGCCCCCCAAACAGAAACTTATTTTGAAGCATTGAGAAGATAAGTGCTGCTATCCCATCAGTCAGATTTGCCTGATCACAAAGGGAAGAGGTTCTTGACTCTGTTGCATAAGCCCTTCTTAATTATCTATGATTTGCTTCCCTGCACATAGAAGAAGCTTTCCTCTTACTCTCACTTCCATGAATACAAACCTGGATCAAGACTTAGGAAAGGCCTAGGTCTCTTCAGGCTCTCTTGGGATCCAGAGAACACTGTGATTTACAAATGAGAAGGTCAGATTTTTGTGTGTGTGAGTGTGCCTGCTTTAGAAACCTCATCTCCTAATTAATGAATTCCACTATATATATATATATATATATATATATAAACGATGAAAACATGGGACCATTTCATGGATGAGTGACCTATGAAATTACAGAGTCCCTCATGATTAGAAGGGCCCAATATTTAATGTTCTACCATTATTTTGAATTTCTAATTAAAACAACAACAAAAACAAAAGATCCAGCATTTTCATGTTGAACAGTCTCACACATCAAATAGCCACTCTGAGGAGAGGCCTTGGATGCCATATTCTTTTCATTACTGGCTCTTTCAAGTGGGGCCCCAACAAGGGTCCTCTTGCCTGGTGTCATTTGAATCAAAAAAATGATATTGAGTTCAGTTTAGAAGCAAAGGAAAGTTTTATTCTTGATCAAAGAATGAAGAGAGGGTTAGAGTTGGGGAATGCTGGGATGCACCATTTGGGATGAAATTGGGAGACTGGAATTGAGATATGCACACTACTGTGTATAAAATAGATGCCTAATAAATAGATGCCTACATCTATACCTACTGTATAGCACATGGAACCCTACTCAGTAGTCTGTAATGATTTACATGGGCAAACAAAAAATTAAAAAGTCTAAAAAAGAGTGGATACATGTATATGTGGGCTTCCCAGGTGGTACTAGTGGTAAAGAACACATCTGCAATGCAGGAGACACAAGAGGTGCAGGTTTGATCCCTGGGTTGGGAAGATCCCCTGGGGGAGAGCACGGCAACCCACTTCAGTATTATTGCCTTGAGAATCCTATGGACAATGGACCCTGGTGGGCTACAGTCCATAGCGTCCCACAGAGTTGGATACAACTAGTGACTTAGCACGCACACATATGTGTATGTATAACTGATTCACTTCTCTGTACATCTGAAACTAACAACATCATAAATGCAGTATTACTCCAATAAAAAGTATTTTTAAAAAAAGAGAGTGGAGAGCAATTCTAACTTGAGCTCTTGAGGACAGCCTCTCTCTGAGAGGCAGTGGGTGGGACTACTTTATAGGGTTCTTCTCCTCAGGAGGGCGTGGAGTTCCTGCAGAGGCCCAGTTCCCTTGTGTACTGGGTGTGCCTGGGCTGCTCTTGGCTCCAGATCCTCCATATCAGATTGCCAATGTAGTGCCAAGTTGTGTGCAGCTTGTCTCAGAGCTCCTGCCCTCTTTAGCGCCACCATTTCTCACTAGAACTCTGTTCTGAAGCACTGGGGGGCCAGGCTTCTGCAAGCTGCACCCTACAAACAATTGAAACTAGACAAACCACAAAAGAAAAGAAGAAAACAGGTTAGACTTTATTTCATTACCCTGATTCTATTTCTGTTTCCCCAGGAATTATTAATGCATTTTACCTCCTCTGTCTCTTGTCCTGCTCCTCTTCAGGATTCAGGTCTGTTTATTGTACCTGCTTTTTGCAGATTTGGGGTATTATCATAGCTACAGGTAGAGGAGCAGAACTTCTCCCAGCTGCCTTTACATGTGCTTGATTATTATTAGGTCTCAGCCCTAGGTCTATCACAGAGAAACCAACATTTCCTTAACCTTCTGGAGACAAAGGACAGTGGAAAATTTAATATTCATGGACCAAGTATTAGCAGGAGAGTAAGGGTACATGTCAAAATTTTCCTAAAAACTTAGGTTTCTAGGTCTTTTGATCATAGAAGAAAATGTGTGCTAATATGGAGGCTCATTGCTGTGGCCCAAATATGCCTCGTCACATTTTAGTTGTTTGTTCAGAAGAGAAGCTTCAGAGTAGAGAGAGTAGTCAAGGGCGTCTGTTGCCCCAGATTGTCTCTCAGGAGGTTGGGATGCTCTTCACTCAAGTGTGAAGCACCCACGGAGAGACCCCCTGCAGCTTCAGAGCAGAGTGTGTGGTTAGGATCACCGAGTGTCTCCTCCATTGAGGAGTGAGCTGGTCTTGCAGGCTGACTATCCAGGTTTCTGCCTTCGTCCAGTTTCTTGACTGAAGAGATGTGAAGCCAAGTTGGTGGTGCTCACACTCAGTTATCATATCCCATGAGAGCATTCATGTTTCTCCTACCTGAAGGGCAATCCTGAGTTGTTCCATTTCAAGGAGGGTAACTGTCCCTTTTCTCAGGCTTGGGGAATGGATCTACCACACATGAGGTGGAAAGCACTTAGCTTTAACCCCTTGGTGCTAACTGCATGCAAGGCAGGGTATTCAGAAGCTAGTTAATTCAGTTTTCCTGAATTTCCTGACATAGCTGTCTAAGGACTATTTCACGGTATGACTCGTGGCAGTCCAAGTGTGGGTTGGAAAAATATTCTCAGACACAGAGTATTTCAGAAAGGAGTGAGTTTATTAAGAACAAAGAGCAGAGATAATGAGGGTGCTGCAAGTACAGCAGGCTAAGGAAGAGCTGAGGCTTTTCGTGGGTTAGTAGCCAATTTTTATAGCTTCAAGACAAAGAAAATTCCTGCTGGAAGGGTGGCATCAGGTAAATGGTTAAGGTGCTATAGAGTGAGCACCAGAATGGGTATTTTTGCCTAATTTGGGGTCAGGAAGCTGGCCAGTATGGATCATCTGGGAGCAGAGGAGGTCAGCAACGGTTACAGTGGAACTCAGTCGGTTCCAAAGGTGACCTTGGTTCTGGGCTCTGCATCTGTGTTCTAAGGCTCCACTTGACTGGATCTCTTTACTTTCCCTTATGATTAGGGTTTCCAGGACAAACACAAGGTCCAGTTTATGCCCAGGACACTCATTAGCCCCTTTGTCACTGGAGACACAAATGCTGAATCATTATCAATTTGTAGGAATCCTGCAAGCCCAAACCAGGGGATTATTTCTTTTAGTTGCCATTTCAATTCTAGCTGCAAATGCTTTTATCCTCCCAGAGAATGTTACTGCTAGCACCAAGAGATACCTGAAATTGCCTATTATTCTAGGGATGAGATGAAGTCAATCTGCCAGTCCTCTCAGGATATGTCCCTCTGGTCTGAATGGGCCTTATCTGGGGGCCTCTCATGTTGGAGTTTTTGTGTTTTATGCCCAGAATCACCATGATCTCAACTAACAAATGGAGAAAGCAATGACACCCCACTCCAGTACTCGTGCCTGGAAAATCCAATGGACGGAGGAGCCTGGTGGGCTGCAGTCCATGGGGTCGCTAAGAGTCGGACACGATTGAGTGACTTCACTTTCACTTTTCACTTTCATGCATTGGAGAAGGAAATGGCAACCCACTCCAGTATTCTTGCCTAGAGAATCCCAGAGATGGGGGAGCCCCGTGGGCTGCCATTTATGGGGTTGCACAGAGTCAAACACGACTTAGCAGCAGCAGCAGCAGCAACTAACAAATTATATAAGGCTTCCCAGCTGTAGCAAGTTTCCTTGATGAGCCTCCCTGATGATTTGACAAGCTGCAGCTGGTGCACAGTAGTGTCTGTGTTCAGGAACTATTCACTCATGCCCTCCCAGATCTCTATTGAAGCCCCATTCTTGGGCCTTGTCTAAATCTTCCTTTGTGTAGACTGAGGAATGATTGAACAGATCTCGCCTTCAATATGAGGGATAGGTGCCAAGTTACTGGTTCCAGGGCAACCCTTTTGGCAGTTGTGTCCACCTTGTGTTTCTCTTTCTTATCTCTGAATCCCACTTCTGGTGACTCCTATGATGAGTTACAGTCACATTTAGAATCTGCACAGCTTCTAAGAGCTTCAGTATGTGCAGGCCATGTTTATTCTCCACAGTAAACATAATATAACACTCAAGTGAGGACTATCAGCTCCACCTTTTAGGCAGAAGTCCCTGGGGTAGACTTCTTACTTCTGTGACTTTGGTCTGGGAGCTTACTGCATATCCTACGCCTTTTTCCCTCTCCTAAAACTGCTTCTGTCTGTGAACCATTCCCCTTTGGTGTTTCGAAGAGACCCACCTTTTAGGTTGGGGCAATTGGAATATATTATGTCTGTGATTTCTATATAGTCATGCTCCAGGGCCTTGTTTCTGAGGGTAGCAGGGTGGCAGGATTTAATGTGTGACAAGTTTATTATGGTAGCCACTGTGCTGTCTAAAAGCATAGCCTGCTCTTGAATCAAGTTTCCAGGGGAGAGTCATATTCTCTTAGAACTTACTAAAGACTGAACTTGACGTGGAGTCTATATGCTGAATAGCTGACCCTGGTACCTGTCAGGAAAGAATCCACCTGCAATGCAGGAGACCTGGGTTCTATCCTTGGGTCAGGGAAGATCCGCTGGAGAAGGAAATGGCAACCCACTTTAGTATTCTTGCCTGGGAAATCCCGAGGACAGAGTAACCTGACAAGCTACCGTCCGTGAGGTCACAAGAGTTGGATAAGACTTGGTGATAAAACTACCAACTGACCAAATGTTAACATTTCAGCCTCCTTTAGCAGAGTTGTAACAGCTGCAATGCCTGTAGGAAAGGAAGTCATCCCTTAGTGGTTTGAATAGTTTAAAGAAAAAAGCAAGCAAGTAAGGTGTCCTTGTGTTTTTATGCTTTCTTTTTTCTTTCTTTCTTTCTTTTTTTTTTTTTTTTTTTTTTTTTTTGAGCAAAGACCCAATGGCTATTCCTTTCTCTCTTGAATTTAAAGGTCAAAGGGTTTAGTAAATCTGGGAGGGCCAGGACAGGGGGCCTAAAGTAATTGTTTTTTTTGATTCTTGAAAGACCCTTCACATTATGGATTCTGTTCAAATGGGTCATCATTCTTTCAAATTTTCTTACAGAGGGCTAGCTATCCTCCAGTTAGTGATCCAGATGTGGCAAAACTTGGCCATCCCCAGGAAACCTCTACTCTGTCTTATAGTTTTAGAAGGGATGAGTTCTGTGAGTGGCTTCTTTCCTTCTCTGGGGTAGGCTTCTCTGACCTTCTCTGAGAATGAAGCCTAGGTGGGTCACCCTAGTTTTTGATATTTCAGCCTTTATCTTGGGCACATTATCTCCTTTATTGGCTAGGTGATTCAGGGTAGTTACACTACTTTAAGTCTGAACCTTCCTTAGTAGAACTGGCCATCAGAATGCCATCTATATACTAGAGGAGGGATCCCCGCTCCAGATGTAAATCTTTTAGGTCATTAGCTAACTGTCTTTTCCACCCAAAGACAGTGGTGGAATTTTCAAACTCTTGGGGCAGGACTCCCCAGCAGAAAATTTTTGTTGTATGTTTGGGTTCTGCCACACAAAGGCAAAAACTTCTGACGACTCTGAGACTACTGGAAAACAGAAGAAGGCATCTTTATTTATTTATTTATTTATTTTTTATTTTTTTAAATTTTTTTAATTTTAAAATCTTTAATTCTTATATGTGTTCCCAAACATGAACCCCCCTCCCACCTCCCTCCCCATAACACCTCTGTGGGTCATCCCCATGCACCAGACCCAAGCATGCTGTATCCTGCATCAGACATAGACTGGTGATTCAATTCTTACATGATAGTATACATGTTAGAATGCCATTCTCCCAAATCATCTCACCCTCTCCCTCTCCCTCTGAGTCCAAAAGTCCGTTATACACAGCTGTGTCTTTTTTCCTGTCTTGCATACAGGGTCGTCATTGCCATCTTTCTAAATTCCATATATATGTGTTAGTATACTGTATTGGTGTTTTTATAGGAGCACCACAATATGTAAGACAAATGCTAACAAGTATGAAAGGGGAAATCAACAATAACACAATAATAGTGGGAGACTTTAATACCCCACTCACACCTATGGACAGATCAACTAAACAGAAAATTAACAAAGAAACACAAACTTTAAATGATACATTAGATCAGTTAGACCTAATTGATATCTATAGGACATTTCACCCCAAAAAAATGAATTTCACCTTTTTTTCAAGTGCTCATGGAACCTTCTCCAGGATAGATCACATCCTGGGCCATAAATCTAAACTTGATAAATTCAAAAAAATCAAAATCATTCCAAGCATCTTTTCTGACCATAATACATTAAGATTTGATCTCAATTACAGGAGAAAAACTATTAAAAAGTCCAACATATGGAAGTTGAACAACACACTTCTTAATAACCAACAAATCACAGAAGAAATCAAAAAAGAAATCAAAATATGCATAGAAACTAATGAAAATGAAAACACAACAACCCCAAACCTGTGGGACACTATAAAAGCAGTGCTAAGAGGAAAGTTCATAGCAATACAGGCATACCTCAAGAAACAAGAAAAAAGCCAAATAAATAACCTAACTCTACAACTAAAGCAACTAGAAAAGGAAGAATTGGAGAACCCCAGAGTGAGTAGAAGGAAAGAAATCTTAAAAATTAGGGCAGAAATAAATGCAAAAGAAACAACAGAGACCATAGCAAAAATCAACAAAGCCAAAAGCTGGTTCTTTGAAAGGATAAATAAAATTGACAAACCATTAGCCAGACTCATCAAGAAGCAAAGAGAGAAAAATCAAATCAATAAAATTAGAAATGAAAATGGAGAGATCACAACAGACAACACAGAAGTACAAAGAATCATAAGAGACTACTATCAGCAGTTGTATGCCAATAAAATGGACAACGTGGAAGAAATGGACAAATTCTTAGAAAAGTACAACTTTCCAAAACTGAACCAGGAAGAAATAGAAAATCTTAACAGACACATCACAAGCACGGAAATTGAAACTGTAATCAGAAATCTTCCAGCAAACAAAAGCCCAGGTCCAGACGGCTTCACAGCTGAATTCTACCAAAAATTTGGAGAAGAGCTAACACCTATCCTACTCAAACTCTTCCAGAAAATTGCAGAGGAAGGTAAACTTCCAAACTCATTCTATGAGGCCACCATCACCCTAATACCAAAACCTGACAAAGATGTCACAAAAAAGAAAACTACAGGCCAATATCACTGATGAACATAGATGCAAAGATCCTCAACAAAATTCTAGCAATCAGAATCCAACAACACATTAAAAATATCATACACCATGACCAAGTGGGCTTTATCCCAGGGATGCAAGGATTCTTCAATATCCGCAAATCAATCAATGTAATTCACCACATTAACAAATTAAAAAATAAAAGCCATATGATTATCTAAATAGATGCAGAGAAGCCCTTTGACAAAATTCAACATCCATTTTTGTTAAAAACTCTCCAGAAAGCAGGAATAGAAGGAACATACCTCAACATAATAAAAGCTATATATGACAAACCCACAGCAAACATTATCCTCAATGGTGAAAAATTGAAAGCATTTCCCCTAAAGTCAGGAACAAGACAAGGGTGTCCACTTTCACCGCTACTATTCAACATAGTTCTGGAAGTTTTGCCCACAGCAATCAGAGCAGAAAAAGAAATAAACGGAATCCAAATTGGAAAAGAAGAAGTAAAACTCTCACTGTTTGCAGATGACATGATCCTCTACATGGAAAACCCTAAAGACTCCACCAGAAAATTACTAGAGCTCATCAATGAATATAGTAAAGTTGCAGGATATAAAATCAACACACAGAAATCCCTTGCATTCCTATACACTAATAATGAGAAAGTAGAAAAAGAAATTAAGGAAACAATTCCATTCACCATTGCAACGAAAAGAATAAAATACTTAGGAATATATCTACCTAAAGAAACTAAAGACCTATATATAGAAAACTATAAAACACTGATGAAAGAAATCAAAGAGGACACTAATAGATGGAGAAATATACCATGTTCATGGATCGGAAGAATCAATATAGTGAAAATGAGTATACTACCCAAAGCAGCTTACAAATTCAATGCAATCCCTATCAAGCTACCAGCCATATTTTTCACAGAACTAGAACAAATAAATTCAAGATTTGTATGGAAATACAAAATACCTCGAATTGCCAAAGCAATCTTGAGAAAGAAGAATGGAACTGGAGGAATCAACTTGCCTGACTTCAGGCTCTACTACAAAGCCACAGTCATCAAAAGAGTATGGTACTGGCACAAAGACAGAAATATAGATCAATGGAACAAAATAGAAAGCCCAGAGATAAATCCACACACATATGGACACCTTATCTTTGACAAAGGAGGCAAGAATATACAATGGAGTAAAGACAATCTCTTTAACAAGTGGTGCTGGGAAAACTGGTCAACCACTTGTAAAAGAATGAAACTAGATCACTTTCTAACACCGCACACAAAAATAAACTCAAAATGGATTAAAGATCTAAATGTAAGATCAGAAACTATAAAACCCCTAGAGGAGAACATAGGCAAAACACTCTCAGACATAAATCACAGCAGGATCCTCTATGATCCACCTCCCAGAATTCTGGAAATAAAAGCAAAAATAAACAAATGGGACCTAATTAAAATTAAAAGCTTCTGCACAACAAAGGAAAATATAAGCAAGGTGAAAAGACAGCCTTCTGAATGGGAGAAAATAATAGCAAATGAAGCAACTGACAAGCAACTAATCTCAAAAATATACAAGCAACTTATGCAGCTCAATTCCAGAAAGATAAACGACCCAATCAAAAAATGGGCCAAAGAACTAAATAGACATTTCTCCAAAGAAGACATACAGATGGCTAACAAACACATGAAAAGATGCTCAACATCACTCATTATCAGAGAAATGCAAATCAAAACCACAATGAGGTACCACTTCACACCAGTCAGAATGTCTGCGATTCAAAAATCTGCAAGCAATAAATGCTGGAGAGGGTGTGGAGAAAAGGGAACCCTCTCACACTGTTGGTGAGAATGAAAACTAGTACAGCCATGGTGGAGAACAGTGTGGAGGTTCCTCAAAAAATTGCAAATAGAATTACCTTATGACCCAGCAATCCCACTACTGGGCATACACACCAAGGAAACCAGAATTGAAAGAGACACATGTACCCCAATGTTCATCACAGCACTGTTTATAATAGCCAGGACATGGAAACAACCTAGATGTCCATCAGCAGATGAATGGATAAGAAAGCAGTGGTACATATACACAATGGAGTATTACCCAGCCATTAAAAAGAATTCATTTGAATCAGTTCTGATGAGATGGATGAAACTGGAGCCGATTATACAGAGAAGGCATGTTTAAATCTCATGTATAATACCAGATTCTGGGGGATGATAGAATAGCCAGTAGGGTGTAGGAATTAGAGACCACTGGATGTATACTCTCCGTGGCTTTGCTGACTGCTCTGAGGTCCTATACTATCTGCTATTCCCCTGGTTAGGTTTCCTCATTGGTTAAATTGGGGTATTGCAGGCTGAAGGAAATGGCAACCCTCTCCAGTACTCCTGCCTGGAGAATTTCATGGACAGAGGAGCCTGGCAGGCTACAGTCCATGGGATTGTAAAGAGTTGGACACAAGAAGGCATTAGTAGCTGGTAAATTAGTGTGTTCTTCAGATATGAAAGGACTATAATTAAATACCTAGTGCTTCCCTGGGGGCTCAGATGGTAAAGCATCTGCCTGTAATGTGGGAGACTTGGGTTCTATCCCTGGGTCAGGAAGATCCCTGAAGAAGGAAATGACAACCCACTCCAGTATGCTTTCCTGAAAAATTCCATGGATGGAGGATCCTTGTAGGCTACAGTCCATGGGGTCACAAAGAGTTGGACATTACTGAACAACTTCACTGGTTCATTGCAGGCTGAGTGGCATGGTGTAATATGACTCTGGTCAGTTGGGTCAGTGCCCAACATGGCTTCCTGACAGAAGGGTTGTTGTTCTTTAGTCCCTCAGCTGTGTCTGATTCTTTTGAGACCCCATGAACCCCCTTCCAGGCTCCTCTGTTCATGAGATTTCCCTAGTAAGAGTACTGAAGTGAGTAACCATTTCCTTCTCCAAGGGATCTTCCCAACCCAGGTATCAAAACCCTCGTCTCCTGCATTGTCAGGCTAATTCTTTGCCACTGAGCCACTAGGGAAGGTCTCCCGCCCTGAGATAGAAGGATACTGTTTTCTGTTGAGTCATGTATTCCCAACATTTTGACCACCTGATATGAAGAGCCAACTCATTGGAAAAGACTCTGATGCTGGGAAGGAGTAAGGGTAGGAGGAGAAGGAGAAAATAGAGGATGGGATGGTTGGATGCAGTACTGAATCAATGCACATGAGTCTGAGCAAACTCCGGAAGATAGTCAAGGATAGGGAAGCCTGGCATGCTGCAGCCCATGGGCTCACAAAGAGTTGGATGCAACTTAGAGACCGAAAAATTACAACAATGTATTTCCAGGTTTTGGATGGACTGTTGTTCACTCTACCTGTCCGCAGCCCTAGACCTCAGAATTTTTTCCAGGGAGGTCAACTTGCTCTATCTGGGAAGGTTTGTCCTCAATCATTAGCATTAGCATTTTGTGCCTTTGTTCAGGAGACCAGTCTCTAGTTTTTGTTTTTGTTTTTGTTTTTTTTCACATTAGGTGGATGGAAGCCCCCAACATATGTAAGATATCTCTTTCTAGCATGGGTTTAGGGCATTCAGGGGCATACAAGGAGTGGGTCAGCATTTGTTTATCCAACTTACATTCCATTGGCTCTATGAATGCCTATTCTTGGACCTTCCCTGACACCTTCAACTCTTGTGACTGTTTGCCTGATCTGGTATTTAGAACTAAGTGACACTAATGTTGACAAGAATTCCAAAACCTGTATCATATGTCCAGTGCCAGCTTAGGAGTCCCCTGGCCCCATCATTTTAACCTATTTGGACTATCTACCTTCCAGGGATAGAAATAAAATGACTGATAAAGTCATGTGGGTTTGTTTTCTAAATTTCACCTGGAATTTTATTTTTAACTTTAATAATAAATTTTCATAACCATGAACAAATAGGTCATAAAAAGTAAAAAAAAAAAAAAAGTAACATACTAGTGTTACTAATGTTTTCCTTAAAATTCTTCAGTTAATTCTGTAAAGAAATAAAACCAGTAGGGTTTGAAAATTTTATAGCACTGTATATTTTTGCCCATAAATTAATAAAAAAAAGTCAGATATTCTTTTATGTTTGCATTATGGACACTGTTTCTCTTACATTCTAATTTCAAGTTCCACCATCTAGTCCACTAATTGGGTCATATACAATAAATATTTGTTGAATTAATGTTTGTCCTATATTAGCATCAATTTGGATAAGAAAAGTGATATAGTAAAGTTTTACAATAAATTATCTTAATATTCTCCTTGAATTCTAATCAAGTTCTATGTATAACCTTGAAAGGTTGTTGCCAAACAATGAAAGAAGCCAGGATTCTTGGCCTCTAGAGGAGAAGAATTCAATCTGGGGCCAGAGACGAGGCTTGATCACTCAGAGCTTTTGTGTAATAAAGTTTTATTAAAGTATAAAAGAGATAGAGAAAGCTTCTGACATAGACATCAGAAGGGGGCAGAAAGAATACCCCCCTGCTAGTCTTTACGTTAAGTGAAGTCGTTCAGTCATATCCAATTCTTTGCGACCCCATGGACTATAGCCTACCAGGCTCCTCTGTCCATGGGATTCTCCAGGCAAGAGTACTGGAGTGGGTTGCTATTTCTTTCTCCAGGGAATCTTCCCAACCCAGGGAATGAAGCCAGGTCTCCCGCATTGCAGGCAGGCACTTCACCCTCTGAGCCACCAGGGAAGCCCCAGCTGGATGTTATCTAGCTACTAGCAGTCTGCTAATTAAAGAAAGGAAATGTCTCAAAACTCAGAGAACGGCACCAGGCCCCTCACCCACAAAATGCATTCTGAGGTAATCTTGGCATCAGGTGAGTCATCCCAGGCCATAAAATGATTGACATGAATCTTGAAGAAAGGCAGATTCCCATACAAATATATAGTTTCGTTAACATAGATTAAGAGACCAAAGTGTGAGTCAAGTTAATTCTAAGCCATTAGGCAGAATGGACTTGAAGACAGTCTGGGGTAAATACACAGTACATTAAGCCTAAGACAAACATATCCATAAGAAAAATGCATTGGTTAACTCAAGATTTGAGAAAAGTTAAGTTCAGGTGGAACCAGGTGTCATTATGCACCTGAATTTTAAGAGAATTTTAAGAGAAATCTCTTTTTAAATTTGTATAGAGAAGGGGGGAAAAAATGTAACACTAGTTTGTTTCTTTCTGCCGATTAAGAGAGAGATAAAAATGTCTGACACTTGCAGCCTGTTTCTTTTGTTTGGATACCCCTGGCCTTCCTGCTTGTTACCCTCTCAAACTCTTTTACTATTTTAACCAACCTGAGAAAAAAGATATTTAATCCTCATGTATTTTAAGTCTTGTTCTAGAGACTGGTCAGTTCAGTCAAAGTTATTGCTTCACAATCCCTAATCACAATCCCTATAAACTTATTTGTGTTAAAAGAATCTAATGTACCATGTAGATTTACACTCAGTGGAAACCACCAAATAAATTCAATATATAAAATTGTTTTCTGACAGTGTGCCCAGAATGTTCTAATATTTCATTTACTATTTCTTTCAGTGAGTTATAGAAATCTAGTTTACAAATCATTACATTGGCCATTAGCATATTATGAGCCTCAACTTACTCCATCATGCATGAAGAAAAACTGAAGTCTTAAAACTAATGCAATAAATAAATTCATAACAGTGACTCTAGAAGAAGTAACAGATTTTGTCATTTTGTAAATAGTCCAGTTCATAGCAATAAGCCCATCAAATCATTCAAAAAGAATCTGTTGGGCTTATACTTTCTTTGTACTTAGCAGAGCTATGATATGTGATGTCTCCCTCTCCCTCTCCTTTTTTTCTCTCTCTTTCTATACATATAGACATATATACACACACATATATGTATATATAACCTATTGCTATTGCTAAGTCACTTCAGTCGTGTCCGACTCTGTGCGACCCCATAGACGGCAGCCCACCAGGCTCCCCTGTCCCTGGGATTCTCCAGGCAAGAACACTGGAGTGGGTTGCCATTTCCTTCTCCAATGCATGAGAGTGAAAAGTGAAAGTGAAGTCGCTCAGTTGTATCTGACTCTTAGCGACCCCATGGACTGCAGCCCACCTATATTGGATATTAACTATATATAAGTATGCACTCCCCTGGTGGCTCACACCTTAAAAAATGTTCCTGCTATGCAGGAGGCTGGTTGGATCCCTGGGTTGGGAAGATCCCCTGGAGAAGGGAATGGCTACCCACTCCAGTATTCTTGCCTGGAAAATTCCATGGACAGAGGAGCCTGACAGGCTACAGTCCATGGGGTCGCAAAGAGTCAGATATGACTGAGCAACTAACACTTTCAGTTTCACCTTTTTCATATATAAATGTATGTATATATACTTACTGTTTTATATTTAATTAAGTTAATAATTTTCAAAGATATTCTTAGGTGAAAGCATTTTTTTTTTTTTCTGTGTGTGTAGCATGTATAGTTATAATGACTTTTTGTACATTTTGGTACCACTGCCTTGAGTTATGTTAAGATATCAGCTATTTACACACCACTGCTTTTGTACCATCAGTAGAAATATCTACACAGTGAAAGCAAATAATATCTTAGTATTGCTAATTTTTAAGTAAAGGGTTTTCTGGACTGCCTGAAAGGTGAAATTTGGGCACGAGAAACTTCCCTTTGATAACTATTGTTCTAAAAATATCAACTCAAATATAGTATTATATGAAATTGAAAGCAATGTCACCATTGACTGCAGAAATCTTCCATTTATTCACCAAGAGAAAAAATGAATTAAAGAGAAATGTGTTTTCTGGTGGATGTTTGCTTATTCAATTTACTTTGGAAGGTACATTCTTATGTAAATTAAATAATGACCATTTGTATCTTAATTCATCTTTTCTTCCAGGTTCATTTTTGTTTCTATTCACCCTTACTACTTTTACAGGAGCATCTAATTGATGGACATTCAGCATTCACATTACAGTTACATCAGTTCACAAACTGTTACATCAGTTTACATGTAACAGCAAAACAGTACATATTTCTACTGACAATAAATAAGCTTTGCTTAACATCGTATAATGTATATCTCCTTAACTTAGCAGATACAAGTATGGGAGAGCATACCACCTTCTCTTTTCAGAAGCTAAATTTGATTACACTGTATTGTAAGGACTTTAAGAATCAATTCAAATAATTCTTTTGTAGAGCATGAAAAATTATGTATTTATGTAAGCTGATATAATATTTACATTCAAGTTGTGATTTATATAAAGTATTTTTCTGGAGCCACTCATAATGGCTCATAAGAATCAACAGTGTATCTCTCTTCCCAATTCTACATTCATCGATGTTACAAAAACTTAAGCTGAGATTTGCTGAGTTTACCAAAAATCAAACCTTCATGATTATAATAATGATAATGATGGCAATATTTTGATAATGCGTACTTTTTCCAAGGTGTCTTTATAAGTTGAAAAAAAATAAATTTATTAGATAAATCTGTTGCTGAATCAAACTTTTATTTACTTGCCAATGTGAAACAAAATCAATCTACTGACATCATATTGTGTTAAAGGAAAATGCAGCATTTATTGCAAGACCAAACAAGAAATACAGGTGGTTAATACTCCTAGATGGTTTTCAGGAAAAGGTTTTTAAAGACAGGGTGAAAGAGAGGGTTGTGGAGTGTGAGACCAGCTTATAGACATTCCTCTAATTTGTTGGTAGTAATTGGGGTCAAGGTCATCAGCCTTTTGGTTCCAAATCAGTCTGTGGTCTACCTGCTATGGTCAGCATGCAGTTTACTTCTTCTCCCTGGTGGAGACTTCCGTATCTGCCAAAGAGCTCAACGTACTAACTCAATACTATCTGTAGCCCTTGAGAAGGAGGTAAGTCATTGACTTTCTTTTGCAGCTAGACCCTTATCTTGTCTTGCTTGACTGTTTCCCACTGTTTCTGCATTTTCTTACTTATTTGATTAAGTTTGTCTTTGGAACTTGAGGAAGTCCTTAGGAAGCTTCAATTTATCTACAAACAAGAGACAGGTGGAGGACATGGGAGTCTCTGTCCTGGGAAGACAGGAAGGGTCCTACTTAGTTACAGTCTCCTGTTTTCTTTGATACTCCTCAGTCTTGAGGATAAACAAGTACAGGACAAGGAAGCAAAGTTTTGGATATAGAAGTTAATCATAAACTCGGCAGAGGAACTTGGTTTTAGAGGCACTCAGTTTCCATATATTTATATTTATGTATCTCTATATATGTACATTTATTTATGCCTGCATATATATATATATTACATAATATATATGACACTAATTTTAAAATGTTTTCTAGTGAAGAAATACTAAAAATCTATGAGAGGTTGGCAAAATTCCTTTTGAATAATGAAATGATTCCTGTTTTAAGATAGTTTTTTCAACAGCAGCTTTGTCCTATATGAGATTAAATCTTTAACATAGAATTATAATAAACATTTTAATTTCAGCATTTTAGCAAGATTTTCCAGTGGTTTGGAAGGCCTCATAGGTATTTTAGGCAATATTTACTTAAGGATGTTAATATCAAAAAAAAAAATTGAACTTTAGCTGAAATCCAACTCAGAATTGGCATCAGAGTTTATCTTTTTGTCCTGTTTGAAAAAATTGTTGATTATCTTTAGCAAAAATGATTCCTATATAGTCACAGAATTTTGTTAATGAATAAAAATTAAAAACGTGTGTGGGGTTGCTTTAAAGGTAATATACAATAGTTCCTTGATACTATGGGAAAAAAATATCAATAACTAGAACTACATGAGAAAATAGCACTAGCACAGTTCATGGTGATCAATCAATCAATATATGTTGATTAAGAGTTTTGTCTGGGTCTAAAAAATAAGGAAAGTAAATGAGTAGTTAGGTCAGTAAACCAAGAATGAGAGGAGGAAGGCTTGGTAGGTGTTAAAGTATTTACTGAATTTTTATCTTAGCTGTGCCACTAACTAAACATGATCCTTGACCATATGGAAGTGCTTCTTAGGACCTCACCAACCATGAAAGAATTTGATTGGTTTGTGTTTAGATGCCTTACATTTCTATTAATAAAATTTAAATAATATGATTACAGACATATATAAGATGACCAAGGATATATATGTATATATTATGTGTATAATAAGTATACATAGGGCTTCCCTGGTGGCTCAGACCATAAACAATTTGCCTGCAAAGCAGGAGACCTGGATTTGATCCCTGGGTTGGGAAGACGCCCTGGAGAAGGAAATGGCAACCAACTCCAGTATTCTTGCCTGGAGGATCCCATGGACAGAGGAGACTGGTGGGCTATAGTCTATGGGGTCACAAAGAATTGGACATGACAGAGCGAAAAAGCACCTGTATATCAGGGCTTCCCTGATAGCTCAGTTGGTAAAGAATCCACCTGCAATGCAGGAGACCCCGGTTTGATTTTTGGGTCAGGAAGATCCACTGGAAAAGGGCCAGGCGACCCACTTCAGTATTCTTGGGCTTTCCTTGTGGCTCAGCTGGTAAAGAATCTGCCTGCAATGCAGGAGACCTGGGTTCCACCCCCGGGTTGTGAAGATCTCCTGGAGAAGGGAAAGGCTACCCACTCCAGTATTCTGGCTTAGAGAATTTCATGGACTATATAGTCCCTGGGGTCACAAAGAGTAGGGCACGACTGAGTGACTTTCACATATATATGTAATCTAACAGGCTTCCTGCATATGCAGTGACAAAGAACCTGCCTGCCTACAAAAGAGTCACAAGAGACCTGGGGTCCGACCTGGGTCAGGAAGATCCCCCAGAGAAGGAAATGGCAACCCACCCTTGAATTCTTACCTGGAAAATTCCATGGACAGAAAAGCCTGGCGGGCTACAGTCCATGGGGTTGCAGAGCTGAACACAACTGAGCAACTAAGCACACAATCATGTACATATAATCTACTACTGATGGCTCCCACGGTAAAGCATCTGCCTGCAATGCAGGAGACTTGGGTTCGATTCCTGGGTCGGGAAGTTTCCCTGGAGAAGGCAATGGCAATCCACTCCAGCACTCTTGCCTGGAAAATCCCATGGATGGAAGGGCCTGACAGGCTACAGTCCGTGGCTTCGCAAAGAGTCGGAGATGACTGAGCGACTTCATTTTCACTTTCACATTAGATACACACACACACTCACACAAACGAATTTAGATATGTATTTGTGTGTATATATATATGTGTGTGTACTATATGTAGTAGTTATTATAGTCAACAATCATCATTAGTTTTGGTCAAACTTGTTGAGTTGTGATGAGTTTACAAAACAACCTAATGAGATCAATCTCTTCTCTTGTTTCTGACAGAATATGGCATCTGCAGAAAATTTACAACCAGTTTAACTGTAAATTATGATATTGTGACACATTGACCAAACAATAAGAGGGGTTTTAAAAGCTCTCAAAATGTTCAGAGAAATTCCACAGGTTTTATAGAAGCATAACAAAGAATTTGTTATAGGATTTAGGGAAGTATATGTGTTTTTTTGTTTTTGCTTTTTTTCTATTATATACAATGCTGAGAAGACATCATCCTTACCAATGAATACAATATAAAATGAAGCATACTCTTGGCTTGGTGACTAATACTTAAATTGAATGTTTATAAGGAACTGATTCAGAAAGTGTTTAAATTTTAAGAGTATCAGGTTTGTTGGCTTCAAGAAGAAAATAGCAGTTTAAAGATGTAAAATTTATTTTATTAAGATATAAAACAACACAAGTAACCGAAAATAATGGGCTATAAAACAAACTCAGTGATTGATGTCGGAACTACCAATAGCTATGTTACAGTGTAAAATAAAGATAAAAGTCACAACTTGGAAATATAAGGCCACATTTCCTCAGAAATAACAAATAGAAAATAAACTTTCTTTGAAGACGAAACTTAGGCTCTGTTGTTGGCTGACCTAGATTTTAAACTCAACTAGCTTCCTTCAGCTTCTTCAGCATTACTGGTTGGGGCATAGATTTGGATTACTGTGATATTGAATGGTTTGCCTTGGAATCGAACAGAGATCATTCTGTCGTTTTTGAGATTGCATCCAAGTACTGCATTTCGGACTCTTTGTTGACCATGATGGCTACTCCATTTCTTCTAAGGGATTCCTGCCTGCAGTAGTAGATATAATGGTCATCTGAGTTAAATTCACCCATTCCAGTAGATTTTAGTTCACTGATTCCTAGAATGTCGATGTTCACTCTTGCCATCTCCTGTTTGACCACTTCCAATTTGCCTTGATTCATGGACCTGACATTCCAGGTTCCTATGCAATGTTACTCTTTACAGCATCAGACCTTGCTTCTATCACCAGTCACAGCCACAACTGGGTATTGTTTTTGCTTTGGCTCCATCCCTTCATTCTTTCTGGAGTTATTTCTCCACTGATCTCCACTAGCATATTGGACATCTACTGACCAGGGGAGTTCCTCTTTCAGTATCCTATCATTTTGCCTTTTCATACTGTTCATGGGGTTCTCAAGACAAGAATACTGAAGTGGTTTGCCATTCCCTTCTCCAGTGGAACACATTGTGTCAGACCTCTCCAGCATGCCCGCCCATCTTGGGTTGCCCCACGGGCATGGCTTAGTTTCATTGAGTTAGACAAGGCTGTGGTCCTAGTGTGATTAGATTGACTAATTTTCTGTGATTATAGTTTCAGTGTATCTGCCCTCTGATGCCCTCTTGCAACACCTACCATCTTACTTGGGTTTCTCTTACCTTGGACATGGGGTATCTCTTCATGGATGCTCCAGCAAAGCGCAGCTGCTGCTCCTTACCTTGGATGAGGTGTATCTCCTCACTGCCACCCCTCCTGACCTTGAACGTTGAGTAGCATCTCTAGGCCCTCCTGCACCTGCACAGCCACCGCTCCTTCTATCTCCATCTCTTTCTGTTTGCAATAACATTCATCTTAAGTAAATACTACCAATTTCTGTATTGTGGTATATATTTATTTCATTTTATTATTATTTTCATTTTATATTGTTTGAATTTTATATAATGAACATATAATACTTTTATTTTTATTAAAAATACATAATGATAAAACTCAATGCAAATACCTCCAGATGTTTACTTTTGTGTATTTGGGGATTTTAATAATTTAAATTAAATTTATTAAAATCATTAATCAAACAGTTATTGAAAATTAAAAAAATATTTCATGCATATGATAGCCTAAGCACTTTACATACTTTTATACTTACCTCATTACATACTCATAACAACTCTCTACAATAGAAAAATAATATTATTCCCCTTTTAGTAACTAGAAAACTTAAGTTGAAAGAGATTAATAACTCCTCCAAATTTATGTTGCAGATAAAATAACATAATAGATAAGCCTTATCTTGCCTATGAGCTTTTCACTTTGCATTTTCCATTGAGTAAAGAGACCAATTAATTCAGTCATAATTGCATATCAAATTGTCTTCTTTGTACATAGCCTTTAGGGTTATGAAAGTTATTTTGATTTGTAACCCATTTCCAGTAAGCAGAAATTTCCTTTCACTTTCTTTTGTGCTTAACAAATGAAATCAAAAGAAAAGTGTTTGGGGGAGACTATTGAGAAAGGATTTAAGTATCAGCATTGACTGAGGTAGATGAGAAGATCATAGGAAATATCTAAGTGTGTTTTCCTTTATATTGCCTAGAAAAATCAGCACTGGTGGTTTCTGCATAGCAGTTAAAAACTGTTTTATCTCAACCAGCATGTGTGTGAGTTATTATGGTTGTGGAATAAAAAATGATTTCAGATCAAGCCCTGTTTTCCTTCATGGATCCTACAACCATGAGATCAACATTTTTGCAACAGTGTTTATTTTTTCTTTCAGTTTTCTCTTCTACTTTATGCATGATTTTACTTCCACTGAATATGTTTGGTCACTTTGATCTTTTGATCCTAATCAAGAGAAAGTCTGCAAGGGTAACATTCAGACGTTTTAAAGATTCACAACATTCATACCTTTTGAAGAGAATCAATTTTCCACCAGTTTGGTTTCAGTGAGAGTTAAACTTGAATGGGTTTTCTCCCTGTGATTCACAGTCTATTAAAGAGGAACATAATTTGGAATGGTGATCAATTCGTGTATAATATTCAGAAGTCAATGTTTTTCCTGATAGTCTAAATGAATCAGAGAAAGATGTAACTGTTTGCATTTCCTTTAAGTGTTTTGACATTTCACTCCTACCTCTTATTAATGGGAGTTCATGGTCTTCTCATTAAGGAAAAAAAAAAAAAAGACCTGTTTAAGATTGCAATAATATTTTCAATCTGCATTGAAAATATCACATATTATTTTTAAAATTATCTCTAAACTATCTTTTTAAATTCTACAGCCTGAGTAGGCCTTTTCTATTTTTTTTTTCCTTCCATTGGAAGTTAGTAAAAGGAAAGAAAGTTTAAAAAATATTAAAGATAGAAAGGGTAAAAAGTAAACGATAGGAAAATGAAATAGAAGGAAAAGAGAGAAAAGAGGAAAGAAATTTTCAGATTTTTCAGCATATAATTTTCAATATCGTTACAATTTATGTTAAAGTTATACATTTTACGTACTACAAAAAATTGTTTCAATGGGCTATTTTCAGTTCAGTTCAGTTCAGTTCAGTTCAATCACTCAGTCATGTCCGACTCTTTGCGACCCCATGAATCGCAGCGTGCCAGGCCTCCCTGTCCATCACCAACTCCCGGAGTTCGCTCAGACTCACGTCCATCAAGTCAGTGATGCCATCCAGCCATCTCATCCTCTGTCCTCCCCTTCTCCTCCTGCCCCCAATCCCTCCCAGCATCAGACTCATTTCCAATGAGTCAATCTTCGCATGAGGTGGCCAGTGAATGTATTGGAGTTTCAGCTTTAGCATCATTTCTTCTAAAGAAATCCTAGGGCTGATCTTCTTCAGAATGGGCTGGTTGGATCTCCTTGCAGTCAAGGGACTCTCAAGAGTCTTCTCCAACACCACAGTTCAAAAGCATCAATTTTCGACGCTCAGCCTTCTTCACAGTCCAAGTCTCACATCCATACATGACTACTGGAAAAAACATAGCCTTGACTAAACGGACGTTAATCAGCAAAGTAATGTCTCTGCTTTTGAATATGCTATCTAGGTTGGTCATAACTTTTCTTCCAAGGAGTAAACGTCTTTTAATTTCAGCCACCTTTTATTTTTAAATATAATTGCCTTACTCTCATTTGACATAATTTTATACTGTTTTATTGTTAAAGGCCCCTGTTACTAGATTTTTTTAAATTATTAATGATTAATTTCTTAAATAACTGTATTTATGGATGACATTTGTTTCTCTTCAAATTTTACTTTATTTGTATATGCTCAAGTATTTAAGGAATCTCAAATAAATGGCCTTTAAATTTTTATTTGCCAAAGTTGGTTTCCTTGGTTCAAAATTTCCCCCCTTCCAGGTATTTTAAAGTGCTGTTGCATTGCATTTTTATCTTGTTAATGTTGAGAATTTGTAGCTACTCTTATCTGTACACTCATGTCTGCTTTTATCTACTCATTGCTATAAATTCATAGTTTAACATATTATGGAAAAAGCAAATGATATATAGATATGGATCTCCCAAAGATCATTTTAATTGAAGTTCATTGAGAGTTTAATCTCTAAAGTCAGAACTTACTCTACCAAGTGAAAATTTATTGCTTAATACATTCTAAGATTACAATAAGTTATACTAGTTTCTGTTTGCCTAGTCTCACATAATTAAAAATAATAACTTCAGATTTACTTTATTCAAGAGAGGTACATAGTTGTACCTTTTTTTTTTTTTTTAACTTCAGTGAGTCTCTCCTCTACCTACATTTTCCATCTCTATTAATTTAACACCAGATTTAGGACCTCTCTCCTTTATGTTCATTTTTTGTTTAAATTCTGCATCATATATTCATTGGATATAAATTCCATGATTTTAATTCTGTTTTGCATAGTATTTCCTTGTGTTCCCATAGTAAAGTTACATGTTTATTCTCATATCTAGCATATAGTGATAGTACCTTTATATCTATATAATGTATTGGTTGAATTTTATCTATTGCTAACTCTGCATTTTACCACTTTCAACATCTATTAATATACTAATTTTTTGGCCTAACAATGGATCTGCATTTTCAAATTTAGGCAAATCTTTTCCTCAATGCTCATCAAGAAAAGAATCAACATTAGAATTTGATTTGTCCTATTTTGAGGAGGTACTTTTGTGAGAGAAATTTATCTCCAAAACCACACTTTTTTAAAAAGCATTTTTCATTTGAACTATAAACCATTTTACAGTGGTCTTATTTTTAAAATTAATTTTCATTAATACATCTTCAATTTTAACCAACTGTGCTATACTAGCTGAAAAATTATTTAGATGATTATATTAATATGTTTATGGAACAGAAAGAGTTTGATAAAAATGTTGCTATTTGTTAACATACTCCAATGCTGGGTGTTTTCTTTAACATGAAGCAAATAATAAGCATTTACTTCGTGTTAAATAAAACATTAAAAAAGATACTTAGCAGAGAATTTCTGCCTGGCAGGTTCATCTTTCCAAGACAGTAGACAGTTATAGGGAGGAGATCAGGAACATGGGGAACATACAAGCCCGGCCATAATCATCTCACTTTTATTTCAGAAGCAATTTTATTCCAGAGTCCAACCAATTATGAAAATGGTGTGTAGGAGATGGAAACATAAGCGGAGTTTTCCACATCTTATGAGACTGAAGTGACCAAAGTAGAAGATAAGGGCAATTCAAGGAGGCAGGATTCTATACAATATCCCAGTCTTCTGATTGGAATATGAAAGAAGGCTTCTCTGGAAGAAAGAGTAAGCTACAACTAGACCATTATTAACAGTAGCCCAGCTTGTAATCATTTAAACTTCTAATTGAATTAAAAGGATCCTAGATTGCTGGAATTCTTCTGCTAGCTGAATGCCAAAGCAAAAGCAAAAATTCTCTGGGGAAAATGTCATCACCCAGATACTAAAATTACCTTTACATTTTTTATGCACAATGCTTGTGATCCAATATGACGTAACTAGTCATAATAGAAGTCAAGTAATGATTGAAGACAGAAAAGGGGGAGGGGCAAACACAGAGACAATGGAAACAGATCCTCAAGAGAGTCAAATAAGGGAAATACCAAACAAATTATAAAACCAATATAATTAATGTGTGGAAGAACCTAAAAAAACAGGATGAAATTTTACTATATAATTTGGAATTGTAAAAAGAGAAGCAATTTGAAAATATATGAAAAGTTAGTATCTAAAATTAAGAACTTTGCTGATTAACTTAACAGCAATATTGCAGAGCTGAATTAAGATACGTCAGTAAGATGTATTTAAGCCTAGAGAGACAACGGGAAAGGGAACACATAAAAGGAAAAAAAAAAAAAAAAGAAGAATAAGAAAGGTCAAGTATAGATGTAATTGAAGTGTTAGAGAGGTGAGAATTGATGGGCAAAAAAAAATTTGAAACAGTATTAACTGATAATATCCCAATGAAAATCACCAGCCATCATTCATGAAGCACACATATGCATGTACACACTCAGAGCCAGTTAAAGTAGTATAAGAAATAATATCATTGGTTTATCTTTTTAAGAAATCTCAGAAACAACTTAAAATAAAAATTCAAGTCAGAATACCCCAAACATTCATTGTCTCCAATAACTGAGTAAAATAATTTATCTCAGAACATTTTTTAACAAACTGTATTTTTCTAGCAATCTCATCATTAACAGAGGTAAGTTCAGTTCCATCACTCAGTCATGTCCTACTCTTTGCAACCCCATGGACTGCAGTATGCCAGGCCTCCCTGTCCATCACCAACTCCCAGAGTTTACTCAAACTCATGTCCATTTAGTCGGTGATTCCATCCAACCATCTCATCCTCTGTAGTCCCCTTCTCCTCTTGCCTTCAATATTTCCCAACATCAGTCTTTTCAAATGAGTCAGTTCTTTGCATCAGGTGGCCAAAGTACTGGAGTTTCATCTTCAACGTCAGTCCTTCCTATGAATATTCAGGACTGATTTCCTTGAAGATGGACTGGATGGATCTCCTGGCAGTCCAAGGGACTCTCAAGAGTCTTCTCCAACACCACAGTTCAAAAGCATCAATTCTTCAGTGTTCAGCTTTCTTCACAGTCCAACTCTCACATCCATACATGACCACTGAGCAAACCATAGCCTTGATAGATGGACATTTCTTGGCAAAGTAATGTCTCCACTTTTTAATATGCTGTCAAGGTTGGTCATGCTTTCCTTCCAAGGAGTAAGAGGCTTTTAAATTCATGGCTGCAGTCAGCATCTGCAGTGATTTTGGAGCCCCAAAAATAAAGTCTGACACTGTTTCCACCGTTTCACAATCTATTTGCCACGAAACGATGGGACCAGATGCCATGATCTTAGTTTTCTGAATGTTGAGCTTTAAGCCAACTTTTTCCACTCTCTTCTTTCACTTTCACCAAGAGGCTCTTTAGTTCTTCTTCACTTTCTGCCATAAGGGTGGTATTATCGGCATATCTGAGGTTATTGATATTTCTCCCAGCAATCTTGATTCCAGCTTGTGATTCATCCAGCCCAGCGTTTCTCAAGATATACTCTACGTATCAGCTTAATAGGCATGGTGGCAATATACAACCTTGACCTACTCCTTTTCCTGTTTGGAACCAGTCTGTTTTTCCATGTCCAGTTCTAACTTGCTTTTTGACCTTCTCAAGAGGCAGGTCCAGTGGTCTGGTATTCCCATCTCTTTCAGAATTTTCCACAGTTCATTGTGATTCACACATTCAAAGGCTTTGGCATAGTCAATAAAGCAGAAGTAGATGTTTTCTGGAACTCTTTTGCTTTTCCAATGATCCAGCAAATGTTGGCAATTTGATCTCTGGTTCCTCTGCCTTTTCTAAAACCAGCTTGAACATCTGGAAGTTCACGATTCACGTATTGTTGAATCCTGGTTTGGAGAATTTTGAGCATTACTTTGGCAGTGTGTAAGATGAGTGCAGTCGTGCAGTAGTTTGAGCATTCTTTGGCATTGCCTTTCTTTGGGATTGGAATGAAAACTGATCTTTACCAGTCCTGTGGCCATTGCTGAGTTTTCCAACTTTGTTGGCATATTGAGTACAGCACATTCACAGCATCATCTTTTAGGATTTGAAATAGCTCTACTGGAATTCCATCACCCTTACTAGCTTTATTTTTAGTGATGATTCCTAAGGCCCACTTGACTTCACATTCCAGAATGTCTGGCTCTAGAGTAATCACACCATCATGATTATATGGGGGGTGAAGATCATTTTTGTACAGTTCTTCTGTGTATTCTTGCCACCTCTTAATATTTTCTGCTTCTGTTAGGTCCATACCATTTCTGTCCTTTATTGAGCCCATCTTTGCATGAAATGTTCCCTTGGTGTCTCTAATTTTCTTGAAGGGATCTCTAGTCTTTCCCATTCTGTTGTTTTCCTCTATATATTTGCACTGATCACTGAGGAACGTTTTCTTATCTCTCCTTGCTATTATTTACAACTCTGCATTCAAATGGGTATATCTTTCCTTTTATCCTTTGCTTCTTGCTTCTCTTCTTTTCTCTGCTATTTGTAAGGCCTCCTCAGACAGCCATTTTACTCCTTTGCATTTCTTTTTCTTGGGAATGATCTTGCTCCCTTTCTTCTGTACAATGTCATGAACATATGTCCATAGTTCATTAGGCACTCTATCTATCAGATCCAGTCCCTTAAATCTATTTCTCTCTTTCACTGTATAATCCTTAGGGATTTTATTTAGATCATACTTGAATGGTGTAGTGGTTTTCCCTACTTTTTTCAATTTATGTCTGAATTTAGCAATAAGGAGTTCATGATCTGAGCCACAGTCAGCTCCTGGTCTTGTTTTTGCTGACAGTATAGAGCTTCTCCATCTTTGGCTGCAAAGAATATAAACAATCTGATTTTGGTGTTGACCATATGGTGAAGCCCATGTGTAGAGTCTTCTCTTGTGTTGTTGGAAGAGGGTGTTTGCTATGAACAGTGTGTTCTCTTGGCAGAGCTCAATTAGCCTTTGCCCTGCTTCGTTCTGTACTCCAAGGCTAAATACACCTGTTATTCCAGGTGTTTCTTGATTTCCCACTTTGCATTCCAGTCCCCTATAATGAAAAGGGCATCTTTTGGGGGTGTTAATTCTAGAAGGTCTTGTAGGTCTTCACAGAACCGTTCAACTTCAGCTTCTTCAGCATTACTGGTTGGAGCATATAGTTGGATTACCGTGATATTGAATGGTTTGCTTTGGAATTGAACAGAGATCATTCTGTCATTTTTGAGACTGCATTGAAGTACCGCATTTTGAACTCTTTTGTTGACTATGATGGCTACTCCTTTTCTTCTAAGGGATTCTTGCCCACACCAGTAGATACAATGCTCATCTGAGTGAAGTTCAGCCATACCAGTCCATTTTAGTTCGCTGATTCCTAGAATGTCGATGTTCACTCTTGCTATCTCCAGTTTGATCGTGTCCAGTTTGCATTGATTCATGAACCTAACATTCCAGGTTCCTATGCAATATTGCTCGTCACAGCATTGGACCTTGCTTCCATTACCAGTTACATCCACAACTGGGTGTTGTTTTTGCTTTGTCTCCATCTCTTAGTTCTTTCTGTAATTATCTCTCTACTCATCTCCAGTAGCATATTGGGCACCTAACAATAGGTGGGGAGTTCATCTTTCAGTGTCATATCTTTTTGCCTTTTCATATTGTTCATGGGGTTCTCAAGGCAAGAATACTGAAGTGGTTTGTCATTCCTTTCTCCAGTGGACCACATTTTGTCAGAACTCTCCACCATGACACATCCGTCTTGGGTGGCCCTGCATGTCATGGCTCATAGTTTCATTGAGTTAGACAAGGCTGTGGTCCATGTGATTAGATTGGTTAGTTTTCTGTGATTGTACTTTTCAGTCTGTCTGTCCTCTAATGGAGAGGGATATGAGGCTTATGAAAGTTTCCTGATGGGATAGACTGACTGAGGGTGAAAGTGGGTCTTGTTCTGATGGGTGGGGCCACGCTCAGTAAAACTTTAATCCAATTTTCTGTTGATGGGTGGAGCTGTGTCCCCCCCCCCCCTGCTATTTTCCTGGGGCCAAACTATGGTGGAGGTAACGAAGATAATGGTGACCTCCCTCAAAAGATCCCATGCCTGCACTGCTACAGTCTGTGCCCCCAGCCCCATGCCTCTGCTGGAGGCTCCTGGACACACACAATCAAGTCTCCTGTGGGGTCACTCTTCCTTTCTTTTGGGTTCTGCTGCACAAGATTCTGCTGTGCCCTCCAAGAGTCTATTTCCCAGTCCTGTGCAAGTTCTGGCAGCTCCATGGTGGTTTCAGAGGCAACCTCCTCCAAGAATACTTATGTCATACCCACACCCAGAGCCCTGTCCCTGCAGCAGACCGCTACTGCCCCGTACCTCCATGGGAGATGCCCAGAGATAGTTCTGTCTCAGTCTCTGTGGGGTTCCTGGGTCCTGGTGTGCACAAGGTTTGTTTGAGCCCTCTGAATGTCTCTGGCAGGAATGGGGTTTGATTCTAAATGTGAATTCACCCCTCCTATCATCTTGCTGGGGCTTCTCCTTTGCCCTTCTCCTTTGCTGTGTGAGGAGAATCTCCTCACAGCTGCTCCAGTGCCTACCATCTTACTGGGGTTTCTCTGACCTTGGATGTGGGGTATCTCCTCTCAGCCACTCACTGCTCCAGCGCTGTGCAGCCTCTGTCTTTTTTAACTGGCTTCCCAGGTAGCTCAAATGATAAAAAATCTTCTTGCATTGCTGGAGATCTGGGCTTAACTCCTGGGTAGTTAAGATCCCCTGGAGAATGGTATAACAATCCACTCCAGTATTCTTGCCTGGAGAATTCCATGGACAGAGGAGCCTGATAGGCTACAGTCCATGGAATTGCAGAGTGGGACATGACAAAGCAACTAACACTCTAACTTTCTTTCACTATCTTTAAGCCAGTTGTTATATGAGAATCAGACTCATTAAAATCAGTCAGATGAGAAGGATACCTCATTTCAAGGGTCTCTAATAGATAGTCATACATTATAGTCATACATTATAGTGACAACTTAGAAAATGTTCTGTCCTTTCTTTGTTCATATTCTGAAAGGATCCTTTTGTTCCACCATTCACTTCTACTTTTAAGAGCTAAGTTTGGCAAACTCAGTTAAATCAGAAATAAGGCAGGGTGCCTATACCCAACAGAGACAGGATGGAAGGAATTTGAAGTTATCTGTTTAATGTTTTTAATATAAAATCAAATGTATTAAAGTACAGATCTATGTGAAAGATATATATCTTCTAGAGTGAATTTTTGAACGTTATTCCCTTTCAATTGATGATGCTTTACTAACATCAGTGTTAATACATATCATACATTGTTCCCTCACATACATGCTTTTTTGTGTGGTGGTAGCCGCTCAGTCATGTCCAACTCTTTGCATCCCATGGACTGTAGCCCACCAGACTCCTCTGTCCATGAGACTCTCCAGGCAAGAATACTGGAGTGGGTTGCCATTTCCTTCTCCATACATGCTCTTTAAATCCTAGTAATATAAGAACTCTTAGTGAAAGAAGGGCTTCCCTGGTGGCTCAGATGGCGGATAATCTGCCTGCAATGTGGGAGACCCATGTTCAGTCCCTGGGTTGGGAAGAACCCCTGGAGAAGGGCATGGCAGCCCACTGCAGTATTTTCGCCTGGAGAATCCCATGAACAGAGGAGCCTCGTGGGCTACAGCCCATAGAATTTCAGAGTCAGACACAACTGGGCAACTAACACTAAGTGAAAAAAGAAAATGGAATTAGTGACTTTATGAAGAGTAATGATATAGAGAGGGTGGTAGGAGGGGGGTTTCAGGGTTGGGAACTCATGTATACCTGTGGTGGATTCATGTCAATGTATGGCGAAACCAATACAGTATTGTAAAGTAAAAAAATAAATAAAAAATAAAAAAAAGACATAATCCATGTATTTAAAAAAATGAATATAATTCTGAACTTAAAAAAAAAAAAACCTTCTAGTTTGACTGACTATGGAGATTTTAAAAGTGGCATGGGGATACATAGGGTTATTTTCAAATATTTCAAAATATGAAATTTGATAAGCTTTTAAATAATTAAAATTACCAGGAGTACCTATCCTGGGCATTACATGAACAAATATATAAAGGTCCAGTGCCAAAAGGGTAAAGCTAGCTTGTGGTTGGTAGTATGGCATAATGTAAAGTATGTAATGTAAAGTAAATAATGTAATTTGCAAATGTAAACTGAAGTGCCAAACCAGCTACTCAGCTATAGTATAGTTTTGCCATGCAGGAAAAACAAACAAACAAAACATATTCTCCTAATACCCTAGAATTTCTAAAAAAATCAGACGTTCAGATTCATATTCAAAGTCATCTGATTTCCATGTTTCCCAAATGACAGCTATATTTTATGACTAGTGTTTTGGGGTGTATATAGTTTATATTCTTTTATCTTGGTGGATTCTCATAACACTCTGATAAGTCAGGTTAAGGATCAGGACACAAGTCCTAATAAATAACATTAGTTCAGCAGTAATTCTTGGTGCCTAAATTCTGACAACAGTTCTCCCATTTGATACACTCATCCTATGTCATTGAATACAGAGTCTTTCTGATTTTCTCTAGCTTATTTAAAAGTTCAGCAAGGATTTTTTGCTGTTTATTTCCTCTAGCAACATGTGTTTTTCATTCATTCTCAATAGCTATTTCAGTTAAACTGTCAGACCATGTTTAATCTCCCCCAATCCTGGCATCTTAAAGCAGAGTGTACACAACTTTTTATAAAGGTAACTTGGAGAGCTTGCAATGAATATAGAAACGCATTTATCAGAAATCTTCTGATCTCTACATCAGTTTAGTTCAGTTCAGTCACTCAGTCGTGTCCAGCTCTTTGTGACCCCATGAATTGCAGCACGCCAGGCCTCCCTGCCCATCACCATCTCCCGGAGTTCACCCAAACTCATGTCCATCGAGTCAGTGATGCCATCCAGCCATCTCATCCTCTGCATAGATAGCACTAAATTAATCCCTAAATAGGCTATTGTTATTAAAAAAAATAAAAGACTTGATTCTAACTATACATAGATTTAAAACTCAGTTTTGATAAGGACTGAAAGAACATTAAATTGTGCTTTGTAAGCTCTTCCAGGGATGAATTGCATTGGCCTCTTGAAATGGCTCCTCATCATCACTTTCAAAGGCATTTAATGGTGTACTAGAACTAAATCATAGCTTACATGTGCATGGATATTTGCTAGCTGTATTAAGGCCTGAGTCAGCACTGGCCATGGCTGAGCAAAATCAGTTTATTTGGTGGCTAGCACCCAACTGGAAGAGGGTTGCAATGTTCACTGTGACTATAATAAACCACTCTGTCATGTTCCCTGATAGAGGAGATTTTTTTAACTTACTATATTGTTGAATTTTTGATTATAGTTTCAAATGAGATCTTAAGAGATTAAGCTGGAAATTTAAATATGGCTTTTTACAATTAAAAATGATTGTAGAATTTTGAGTTTGAATGTAATTGAGAGATAATATAAACCCAACCCCTTATTTTAAAGATAGGACAACCAGCCACAGAGCAGGATGACTGTTTTAGCCCACACTTCTTGTTTTCAGCCAGGCTGGAATGAGAATACAGGACTCCAGAATATAGTGCAGGATTGAGCCCCTGTAATTTGATGCTAAGTGCCAGGTTTCAGTATTTAGCCATATTAACATAATAAGAAAGAGCAGGAGAGGTGTGAAGTCAGACTTGGAAATAAGACTAATATTGTTTGTCAGTTTAAAAATGCCTATGAATGATTTAGCAAATTATTTAAATATACTGATGCTATGGGCAGGAAACACATCATACATGAAACCAGCTCAACAAATCTTTCTCAATACCAGTGTGAATAGGTATCTATAATGCCAATATTAATAAAGGGTTATGTGGGGATACATTTTAAGCTGATTTCCCACTTGAAGCTATGCCATAGTTGAATGCTTTTAATTACAATACATGGGGAAAACTCAAATCACTAGTTGATAGAGACCAGTCAATATGTATCATTGAACTTCTACAGACTATCAAACTAGTTCCTAGTAATAGCCAGGAAATATGCATTCTGCTTCCAGCTTTACATCTGTTATTTCAGAGTGAGGAATAAAGTACAAGAATTGCTAGTTCCCTGCAATAGCACAGCTTCAGGATGGACTCTATGGCTCCCAGATTTCTGTGTAGACTTCCTAGTTGGGCAGGAGTATCCCAATCTTTATGAATGATATCTATGAATGAATACTATCCAATCATTATTC
This sequence comes from Capra hircus, assembly GCF_001704415.2. NCBI lineage: Eukaryota > Metazoa > Chordata > Mammalia > Artiodactyla > Bovidae > Capra > Capra hircus. The sequence goes on from NC_030835.1 coordinate 23,629,507, forward strand.
TGTACACTTTAAACTTATACAATGCTGTATGTCAATTATATCTCAATAAAGTTGGGGGGAAAGTGCAAAAAATAAAAGTTCCTATCAAGTATTTCACTAAAGCTATGTTTTCTTTTTTACTAAAAAGCATCTGAAACAATTAACAATTCTAAAAAAGAAGTAAAAAGCACACAGTTTAGAAACAGCTACAGTGGGGTCGCAAAGAGTTGGACACGACTGAGCGACTGGACTGAACTGAACAGTAACCTTTCATAAGCAAGTGTTCCTTCCTAAAAGATACATGTTTTAATTGATCTCTTCTGCATTTAAGCTACTCTTCTAGGTGATGTGGATGTAAATAATTCTTGTAATTTGAAGCCTAAAGTTAATAGGAGAAATGACATGAGTGCAAAATAATCCTTCATTGAGTGTTGATTAGGTTCAGGGTGAAGTGATATTACCAATATATTTTTTTTTAATTTTTAAACTTTTTTATTGGAGTAGAACAAATTAACAATATTATGATAGTTTCAGGTGGACAGTCAAGTGACTCAGCCATACATATATATGCACCCGTTCTCCCCCAAGCTCCCCTCCCATCCAGAATGCCACATAACATTGAGCAGAATTCCCTGTGTTATACAGTAGACCCATGTTGGTTATCCACTTTATTTTTTATTTATTTAAATGTATTTATTTTTTAATTGAAGGATCATTTCTTTACAGAATTTTTTTGTTTTCTGTCAAACCTCAACATGAATCAGCCATAGGTATACATATAGCAGAGTGTGCATGTCAGTCCCAAACTCCCTAAATATCTCTCCCCCCATCCTTCCCTGCTGGCAACCTAACTTTGTCCTCCAAGTCTTTTGAGTCTGTTTCTGTTTGAGTCTGTTTCTGTTTCATAAACAAGTTCATTTGTATCATTTATTTTAAGATTCCACATATAAGGGATGTCTTATGATATTTTTTAAAGTGACATTAATTTTAATTCATATATCCAGAATAGGTTCATGAACATGAAATAATGCATTAAGATTGGAAACAGTGAAGTGGAACAAATTTTGAAAGTAGGGGGATGAGTTTAGTTTTGAATCCTTAGTTTAAGAAATCACTAAAAAAAAAAAAAAAAAAAAAAGGAAACACTATTCTGGTTAGATGAATTTTATTGTTAGAGATAAGTATAGAGATACAGGGGGAGTATCTTCCAAAATGTTAGAAACAGTCAGGGAGTGAGAATCAAAAAGAGAAGTGAAAATGTCAAGAATACTTCAAAAGATGAGCCAATGAAGGAGTAAGAAATGTAGTTTGAATGTAAGAAGCAAACCAGTGAGTGCTAAATGACAAAAAGTAACCAAAGTAAAAGAAGTCCTGAATGAAGTTGGAAGTGATGAGAAACTACCATTATCTTAAGCTCCAAACCCAAAGTTCTGACCTTGGAAGACAGAGAGGTTTGTCTGAATATCATACCAAGCTTGAGGGCTTTCCAGAACAAGAGGAAAGTTACAGTGCTTACCATACTATAAGTAAAAATCTTGCTTTTAAAATGTATGTATTTCTTACAGTTGAAAATAAATAACAAGATAAAAAATATTTTTCAAACAAGTTGTACATGTATGTCATTTTAATATGTTACAAGGTCATTTCTTATTAAAAAAAATCATTCTTAGATTTTGTTGACTGAAACATATGATGCTTGTCAAATTGAGTTCACCACTGGTCCAGATAAATGTACAAATAAATAAGATGCATTTAATATGTTAATTAAATTTCAAGACAAATCTCCAAGCTAATCCATTGTTTCTCTCAAACTATTTTAACACTCCTAGGCACCTCTTTCTCTAACATGAATTATTAATGCACAACTCTTCTTTTCATGATAAAGTATACTACATTAACTTTTTCTGAAACATAAATATATGTCTTAAAAATATATTTTTGTAATTCTCACACATTCATGTTTGATAAAATGGTTTCAAATGACACGCACATTTGCCCCCATTACTTGAACGAATAGAAACATTCTTTATTCTTCATCAATATTCAGTTCAGTTCAGTCGCTCAGTCATGTCCGACTCTTCGTGACCCCATGAATCGCAGCATGCCAGGCCTCCCTGTCCATCACCAACTCCTGGAGTTTACTCAGACTCACGTCCATCAAGTCAGTGATGCCATCCAGCCATCTCATCCTGCATCGTCCCCTTCTCCTCCTGCCCCCAATCCCTCCCAGCATCAAAGGCTTTTCCAAGGAGTCAACTCTTCGCATGAGGTGGCCAAAGGACTGGAGTTTCAGTTTCAGCATCATTCCCTCCAAAGAAATCCCAGGGTTGATCTCCTTCAGAATGGACTGGTTGGATCTTCTTGTAGTCCAAGGGACTCTAAAGAGTCCTCTCCAATACCACAGTTCAAAAGCACCAATTCTTTAGCGCTCAGCCTTCTTCACAGTCCAACTCTCACATCCATACATGACTACAGGAAAAGCCATAGACTTGACTATACGGACCTTAGTTGGCAAAGTAATGGCTCTGCTTTTGAATATGCTATCTAGGTTGGTCATAACTTTTCTCCCAAGGAGTAAATGTCTTTTAATTTCATGGCTGCAACCACCATCTGCAGTGACTTTGGAGCCCCCCAAAATAAAGTCTGACACTGTTTCCACTATTTCCCCATCTATTTGCCATGAAGTGTTGGGACCGGATGCCATGATCTTCGTTTTCTGAATGTTGAGATTTAAGCCAACTGTTTCACTCTCCTCTTTCACTTTCATCAAGAGGCTTTTTAGCTCCTCTTCACTTTCTGCCATAAGGGTGGTGTCATCTGCATATCTGAAGTTATTGATATTTCTCCCAGCAATCTTGATTCCAGCTTGTGTTTCTTCCAGTCCAGTGTTTCTCATGATGTACTCTGCATAGAAGTTAAATAAGCAGGGTGACGATATACAGCCTGGACGTTCTCCTTTTCCTATTTGGAACCAGCCTGTTGTTCCATGTCCAGTTCTACCTGTTGCTTCCTGACCTGCATACAGGTTTCTCAAGAGGCAGGTCAGGTGGTCTGGTATTCCCATCTCTTTCAGAATTTTCCACAGTTTATTGTGATCCACACAGTCAAAGGCTTTGGCATAGTCAATAAAGCAGAAATATATGTTTTTTTGGAACTCTCTTGCTTTTTCCACGATCCCGCGGATGTTGGCAATTTGATCTCTGGTTCCTCTGCCTTTTCGAAAACCAGCTTGAACATCAGGAAGTTCACAGTTCATGTGTTGCTGAAGCCTGGCTTGGAGAATTTTGAGCATTACTTTACTAGCATGTGAGATGAGTGCAATTGTGCAGTAGTTTGAGCATTCTCTGTCATTGTCTTTCTTTGTGATTGGAATGAAAACTGACATTTTCCAGTCATCAGTATTACATGAGGCAATTCCAAAATAATATTTATGACTAGTATTTTCTAACAAGTATAAAATCTTTTTAAAATAAAACTCAATTCAGGAATAGAGAATTTTGTATTTCAACTGCTTGATTTTATTGAAATGTTAATAAGCAATTTGAAAGAATAAAAAGTAACTGCTTTGGTGAACAATAGTAAGATTATTCTATCATCTTTATTTAATGTTTAATAGTCAAAAATATTGACAGGGTTATTTCATAGATTGTAACATCCATGTCCTAAGTTAACAATAAATGAATGCCATCTGATTTTTAGAACACAAGATAAAAATAAAACTGTTGAAGATTATTTTACACACATACACACACATACACACACACACACACATTTCTGCACCTCCCCTTACATCATATGCATTAGAAGAATTATAGCTTTCCTAAAAGTAAGGGTTCAAACTCCATTCCCAGTAACATAATTAACTGGGAATATAGTGAAATCTGTCTTATATAACCGTCTTAGAATTGTTGTAATGTATGTATTTAAAATTGAGATGATGCAAAATTAATGCAATTTTTAGAAGCCATTTTTTCCCCCTAAAACTCATTAATCCATAGGGATAAAGTGATTTGAAAAATAGTATATTTTCTTGAGTTTATCTACTAGTCTCAGGCTATGTAGAGACTTGGGTTTACCAAGAAAAGATAAAAAGGTCAAATAATGAAGTCAAGGCTATGAGCAGATTGAAACTCTGGGGCATCCAAATGGAGCTAGGACTTCAGAGGCACAAAGCCCTCTGTGAGAGGAGCTTGACAGTGGGGATGTATGCATGTCCCAGGTTTGGTTCTGGGAGGAGCAGGAAAAAATAGTACTGTTACAACTTTTGAATTATAAATTTGCATTTCTGGATTTGAGATTAAAATCCAGTTACCTTAATGATCCCAAACCCAAACTAAAAATTATAAAGAAACTTCTAATTTGTAGTACTATCAAGCCCAAGACAGAAACAGAGGTAAATACTCTGTAGAAGGAAATACTTTAATTCAAATCTCAATACTGTCTTGATTAGTATAGCTTTATAGTGAGTCTTTAAAGTTTTTATTATGAGTCCTTCAAGTACATTAAAATTGTTTTGCCTTTCTGTAGGATTTAAATGAGATCTAAAATTAAAAACAAAGCTTCTGCTATTCTGACTAGGATTGAATTAAATATAACCATGCTGAATCTTAAAACCCATTAAAATTATTATATATTTAGGCCTTGTTGATTGTTGTTCATCAATATTTTCTATTTTTTCAGTATACAGATCACATAGAAATTTTGTTCCGTTTATACCCAACTGTTTTCTTGTTGGTACTTGTAAATGATACTTGTTTCATAATTTGGATTCAATGCTTTATTACTAGTATATAGAAATGCAATTGAGTTTTTAATATTTTGTAGTTTGCAAACTTGCAAACTTCACATAAAGCTTCTGTAAATTCATTGTAGATTCATGTATTTTCTTTGTAGATAATATCATTTGTGAATTGAAAAAGTTTTATTTCTTACTTTCTAATCTGAATGCATTTTATTTCTTTTTATTGCCTTATTGCACTGGCTAAAAGTTTGAATGCAAGGCTGGATATGAGTTTTGCTTTTTTGTTTTAGTGAATCTTAGATTTTTCCAAGTGCTTCTGTGTTATGAAGATGATTATATCATTTTCTTTTCTTACATGTTGAATTCTTTTTATAGGTTACTAGAAGTGGTGGACAAGACTCTTGAGAGTCCCTTGGACTGCAAGGAGATCCAACCAGTCCATTCTGAAGGAGATCAGCCCTGGGATTTCTTTGGAAGGAATGATGCTAAAGTGGAAACTCCAGTACTTTGGCCACCTCATGCGAAGAGTTGACTCATTGGAAAAGCCTTTGATGCTGGGAGGGATTGGGGCCAGGAGGAGAAGGGGACCTCAGAGGATGAGATGGCTGGATGGCATCACTGACTGGATGGACGTGAGTCTGAGTGAACTCCGGGAGTTGGTGATGGACAAGGAGGCCCGGCGTCTTGCGATTCATGGGGTCGCAAAGAGTCGGACACACTGAGTGACTGAACTGAATTGAATAGATATATTAACACTTTGCTAAAGACTTTTAAATCTGTGTTCATGAATATTATTGCTTTATAATTTTTCTATTCTTGTGGTTTCCATGGGATTTCCCAGGTGGCACAGCAGTAAAGAATTTGCTTCCCAATGCAGGAGACTCAAGAAATGTGGGTTCGATTCCTGAGCCTGGAAGATGCCCTGGAGAGGGAAATGGCAACCCACTCCAGTATACTTGCCTAGAAAATTTCATGGACAGATGATCCTGGTGGGTTATAGTCCATGTGGTTCCCATGTGGAATTTTATGTTAATGAAATGCTAACCTCATAAAATTTCTTGGAAAATAGTCACTCCTTTTTAATTTTTCTGAAAGGTATTGTGTAAGGATGTGATATTACTGCTTCTTAAATGCTTGAAAGATTTCTCCATTGAAAGTATCTGGGCCTGAAGTTTTTTTACTAGAAATTCCATTTTTTTTTAAGTAGACATGAGACTATTCAGGTTATATATGTCTTCTGAGTAAGTTTTAACATTTGTATCATTTGTGAAATTATTTTTAGCTGTTTGTAGAGTATGAGCATAGAGTTGTCTGGCAATCTCTAATTTAATGGACAGACTAATATTCCCCTCCCCAAATGTCCACATGCTAACTCTCATACTCTGAGTATATGCTACCATTACATAGAAAAATTGACTTTTCAACAGTACTGGATTATCCAGATGGGTCCAATGTAATCTTAAAGACTCTTAAAACAAAGGGGGGATGGGCAAGAGAATCAGAATTAGAGGCGATATGATTCTAAAAGAGGGAGAAAAGGGGAAGTGAAAATGGAAGGAGGAGACAGAGAAATGCAGGCAACCAGTAGAAGGTAGGAAAAGTAAGGGAACAGTGCCTTCTAGGAGTCCCCAGAAGGAATGAAATCTGCTTACTCTCTGATTTTAGATCAAATGTACTAAGGGAACTTTCCATGCAAAGATGGGCACAATAAAGGACAGAAATGGTATGGACCTAACAGAAGCAGAAGATATTAAGAAGAGGTGGCAAGAATACACAGAAGAACTGTACAAAAAAAAATCTTCATTATCCAGATAATCACGATGGTGTGATCACTCACCTAGAGCCAGACATCTTGGAATGCTAAGTCAAGTGGGCCTTAGGATGCATCACTAGAAACAAAACTAGTGGAGGTGATGGAATTCCAGTTGAGCTATTTCAAATCCTAAAAGATGATGCTGTGAAAGTGCCACACTAAATATGCCAGCAAATTTAGAAAATTCAGCATTGACCATAGGACTGGAAAAGGTCAATTTTCATTCCAATCCCTAAGAAAGGCAATCCGAAAAGATGCACAAACTACTGCACAACTGCACTCATCTCACATGCTAGCAAAATAATGCTCAAAATTCTCCAAGCCAGGCTTCAACAGTATATGAACTGTGAACTTCCTGATGTTCAAGCTTGTTTTAGAAAAGGCAGAGGAACCAGAAATCAAAATGCCAACATCCGTTGATTCCTAGAAAAAATGGGAGAGTTCCAGAAAAAAATCTACTTCTGCCATTATTGAATAAGTCAAAGCCTTTAATTGTGTGGATCATAGCAAACTGTGGAAAATTCTGAAAGAGATGGGAATACCAGACCACCTGACATGCCTCCTGAGAAATCTGTATGCAGGTCAAGAAGCAACAGTTAGAATGGGATATAGAACAACAGACTGGTTCCAAATTGGGAAAGGAGTATTTCAAGGCTTTACATTGTCACCCTGCTTATTTAACTTATATGCAGAGTACATCATGAGAAACTCTGGACTGGATGAATCACAAGCTGGAATCAAGATTGCCAGGAGAAATGTCAATAACCTCAGATATGCAGATGACACCACACTTATGGCAGAAATTGAAGAGGAACTAAAGAGCCTCTTGATGAAAGTGGAAGAGGAGAGTGAAAAAGTTGGCTTAAAATTCAACATTCAGAAAACTAAGATCATGGCAATAGGTCCCATGGCAACGGTGTCATCACTCCATGGCAAATAGATGGGGAAACAATGGAAAGAGTGGTAGATTTTAACTTTTTGGGCTCCAAAATTACTGCAGATGTTGACTGCAGCCATATTAAAAGACACTTTCTCCTTTAAAGAAAAAACATGACCAACCTAGATAGCATATTAAAAAGCAGAAACATTATTTTGCCAACAATGGTCCATCTAGTCAAAGCTATGGTTTTTCCAGTAGTCATGTATGGATGTGAAATTTGGACAATAAAGAAAGCTGAGCACTGAAGAATTGATGCTTTTGAACTGCGGTGTTGGAGAAGACTATTAAGTATCCCTTGGGCAGCAAGGAGATCCAACTAGTCCATCCTAAAGGAAATCAGTCCTGAATATGCTTTGGAAGGACTGATGCCGAAACCTAAACTCATAATTTGGCTACCTGATGTGAAAAACTGACTCATTTGAAAAGTCTCTGATGCTGGGAAAGATTGTAGGTGGGAGGAGAAGAGGACAACAGAGAATGAGATGTTTGGATATTGTCATTGACTCAATGAACATGAGTTTGAGTAAGCTCCAAGAGTTGGTAATGGACAGGGAAGTTTGCCATGCTGTAGTCCATGGGGTTGCAAAGTGCCCAAAACAACTGACTGAACTGAACTGACCTCTAGATATGTGAGAAGGTCAATTTCTATTATTTTAAGCTAGTAAATTTGTGGTAATTTATTACAACATTAAACTAGCACATCTTTTACTTTTAATGTCTGTGTAGTCTGCATTATATCCTCTTTTATTTCTGATATTGGTAATTGTGTCTTTTCTATCTTTTTGCTTCCTCAGTTTGGTTAGAGTTTCTTTAATTGTACAGATTTGTTTTTGTAAATTTAATAGTTTGTTCTTTTTTTTCAAAAATAAGTTTTAGTCATCTCTTCTTTTTCTATTTTAATTTATTTCATCTCAACGTTTAAATACTAATTGCTTTGGATTTATTTTTTTATTATTTTTCTAGTTTCTTAAAATGCACCTTAAATTATTTATTTGAGCATTTGTTTTCTAAAATAATAAAAGGAACAAAAAATACCTCTGAAAAATGTCCTCTAAGGAGATCAGCCCTGGGTGTTCTTTGGAAGGAATGTTGCTAAATTGGAAACTCCAGTACTTTGGCCACCTCATGTGAAGAGTTGACTCATTGGAAAAGACTCTGATGCTGGAAAGGATTGGGGGCAGGAGGAAAAGGGGACCACAGACATGAGATGGCTGGATGGCATCACTGACTCGATGGATGTGAGTCTGAGTGAACTCCAGGAGTTGGTGATGGACAGGGAGGCCTGGCGTGCTGAGATTCATGGGGTCGCAAAGAGTCAGACACAGCTGAGCAACTGAACTGAACTGAAGCGATACTTAAGCTAAATTCTACACAATGTGTTGTATTTTTATTTTAAATATCTTCAAAACTTTTTAAACTTATTTTGAGAATTTCTTTTTAACCCATGAAATATTTAGAAATTTTTATTTTAATGTGAAATAATCAGGAGTTTTCCCATTATATTTCTGTTATTGGTTTTAACTTAAAGCACTTAACATTATATAAAATACACACTACATGATTTCTATTCTTTTAAATTTCTTAAAGTTTATGTTCCAAATGGGATTTATCTTGGTAAATATTAAATGCAAACTTCAGAGGAATATGTATTCCCTGTTGCTATGGTGTGTTCTATAAATATCAGTGAACAATAAACATAATAATTTCAAAGAAAATCTCTCCTAAACATATAATAAAAGTTACAAAACATAAAGGAAAACATTGAAAGCAGAGAGATAAAAATGACAGAAAGCATTACACAGAGTAGTGATTCAAATGATTTTATTTCTCATCAGAAACACTGAATGACAGTGAAACAACAGTATTAGTTGAAACAGTGAAACATTTTTAAAAGAAGAAAATAAAATCACAGAATTCTATATCTAATGAAAATACTCTTACATAAATGGAAAATAAGAACATGTTTAGATAAGGATAACTAATGAAAGTGAAAGTGAAGTCACTCAGTCGATCCGACTCTTTGCTGTAGCCCACCAGGCTTCTCCATCCATGGACTTTTCCAGGCATGAGTACTGGAGTGAGTTGCCATTTCCTTCTCCAAGGGATCTTCCTGACCCAGGGATTGAACCCAGGTCTCCTGCATTGCAGGCAGACACTTTACCATCTGAGCTACCTGGGATAACTAATGAAATCAACTATAAACAGGCCAGCTGTGTACAAAAGATGCTAAAGGATTCTTTCAGGCTGAAAGGAACTAGTGCCAGTGGACAATGTGGAACTTTAAGAGGGAAGCCCAACAGAAATTGTGAATATGTGGATAAATAAAAAATACTAAGCATTTTTCTTCTTAAGCTCTTAAAATGAATATAAATCTTTAAAAGCATATAGTGTTGTCTAGATTTTAACATATTTACGCATGAAAACTGTAACATGATGGTTGTCAGAGAAAAGAATCTACTTATCTCTAAGCTTTCCACACTTTATGTGAAGTGATGAATACTAACTTCAAATAGTTCCTGAAAGTTAGGTATGACAAAGAAAGCTAAACTGAAAATATGTGTATTAGGGATAAATAGAAAAATGTAAGCCAAAAAGAGACAGGAAAAGGGAAACAGTGGACTGACCGTGACAATGATCAGAAAACAACTAGGGCATACAGAACACGAAGAATAAAATGGTATGCTCAACTTCAACCACATCATCATCATATATCAAATGATAATTATCTAAACATTCCAATGGAAAGGATTCATGGGCTGTATTCAATAATAACAGAACCTTACTATATGCTTCCTGTTGTTACTGTTCAGTTGCTGTTCCTTTTGTGACCTCATGGCCTGTAGCTCACCAGACTTCTCTGTCCATGGGATTTCCCGGGCAAGGCTACTGGAGTGGGTTGCCAGTGGGTTCCTTCTCCAGGGGATGTTTCTGACCAGGGATTGAACCTATGTCTCCTACATCAGCAGGCAGATTCTTTAGCACTGAGCTCCCAGAGAAGTCCATATGCTTTCTACAAGAGACAAATTCAAATATTGAAACACAGAAAAGTTGAATGTGATGGATGAAAAATGATAAACCATGCAAATCAAACACATGAGAGAACTGGTGTGGCTATTTAATAAACAGTAAATGGACTCTGAGACAGATTATTTTTATCAAAATCTCCAATGAAAACTACAGTTAATGCTAAAACTTGAGACATTAGTTTAACTTTAGGTATAAAGCAAAGGGGCATGTGTGTGTGTGAGTGTGTTTGTGTGTTAGTTGCTTAGTCGTGTCCAACTCTTTGCAACGCCATAGCCTGTAGCCCACCAGGCCCCTCTGTCCATGGGATTCTCCAGGCAATTACACTGGAGCAGATTGCCATTTCCTTCTCCAAAAAGAAGTATAGAAAGAAAGAAAGTGAACTCACTCAGTCATGTCTGACTCTTTGTGACCCCATGGACTGTAGCCTACTGGGATCCTCCATCCATGGAATTTTCCGGGCAAGACTACTGGAGTGGATTGCCATTTCCTTCTCCATTAAGCAAAGGTGCTTATAGTCAAATTTCTCTCTTGTGTAACAACATGTTGGAATGTTTGTCAACAATAAGGTGATAACATAAAAAAAAAGAGGGTACAATGTGAGTTTCTAAGTCATAATGTCAATAGTATTTGTATTAATATCAGAGTTAGCAAGGTTGCAAAACACCAAAACAAAAATATCCATCTATTACAGAAATAACCAACTTGTGAAAAAAAATGCTTTTTTTCAGAGCTTCATAGTTTTAGATTTTATTATTAGTTCTAGTTCAAGATATGAATTATTATCTAATTGCTTATTTTATTATATAAAATGTATTTTGTAAAGTTAAATACTCAATTACTTCCAAAAGTACACTCAGGAAACCCAGCACCATTTGTTAAAATTTTTTTCTTTTCCCATTTAATTGCTTTGGCAAGTGTTTTTGGATTCTCTTTACTATTACATTGATCTATATATGTGTGTACTAAAGTGTTTTAATTCATATATCATTAAGTGCTGCGCTTAGTTGCTCAGTCGTGTCTGACTCTTTGCAACCCCATGGATTGTAGCCCACCCGGTTCCACTGTCCATGGGGATTCTCCAGGCAAGGATACTGGAGTGGGTTGCCATGCCCTTCTCCAGGGCATCTTCCCAACCCAGGGATCAAAACCAGGTCTCCAGCATTGCAGGCAGATTCTTTAGTCTGAGCCTCCAGGAAGCCATATCATTAAGTCTTTAAATCAATCAAGATAAATCCTTCCACTTTTTCTTTAAAAAAAAAACAAAACAAAACTATTTTTGTTATTCTCTAGGCCTTTTCATTTTCTTACACATTTTTTAAAATGCTTGAAAATTTCTACTGAAAAATCCTGTGTAATTTTGATGAATATTTGAAACTGTAGAAGAAATGACATCTTAGGAAATACTGAGTCTTCCAATCTATAAACCTGATATATCTCTCCACTTATTTAGCTCTTTTAAAATATTTCTCCAAATATACTTGTGAAGAAGTCATTGATGTCTTTTATTCAATATAGTTCCATGCATTTTGTGTTTCTAGGTATTTAATGTAAATTGAAATGTTTTCTTTATTTTATTTTTAAATTGTTTGCTGCAAGATGTCTGGAGAAGGAAGTGGCAACACATTCCAATATTCTTGTCTGGAAAATCCCATAGACAGAGGAGTCCAAGGGCTCGCAAGGAGTCAGACATGACTGAGCATGCATGCAATATGAAAGAACCCTCTGATCTTATTAAATTCATTTTATTAGTGCTTGTAGTGGTTTCAAAGACTACTTGAGATTCTCTAATTAAATGATGCCAATATTTTTATTTTTATTTTCTAATATGTTTAATGTAAACATTGAATATTAAGGAATGCTGTTTTGCATCTTTTGAGATTGTAATATCAGTTTTCTCTTTAGTCTTTTAGTGCAACAAATTCTATTAATGAATCTTATTTGTTTTCCTTAAAGCTCATTACATTATCAAATAATTTTCGTGGAAATTTTTCATCAATATTTCTGTTCTATTTGGACTTATTTTCTTTTTCTTTCCTGGTATTGTGTTTGCTTATGTTCACATCTGAAATTATGTATAGATTATATATTTTCTGATCTGAATTGATACCTCCTCCTACCACTCTTTTTGTTTGTTTGTTTTTTAATGGAGCTACTAAAGTATCCAAAGCTAAGGAGTGACATTATCAGTTCTGCATTTTATAAAGGTCATTAAAATAGAGTGGAGAATGAATTTGAAGCCAATAATATTGCTACAGTCAGGGACAGCAGTTAAGGGGATATTGTTGTTTGTTTATTTTTGTAATAGGGGCTTAAATGAGACAGTGGAAGTCAAGACAAAAATTTGAGTTATCAGTTAGATATGATGAGATCTATAATGTTGTGGCAGTTAGGTGGACACAAGGTCTGAGAAGTTCAAAAGTTTCTGGTTTAGGAATCTCTGACAAAACCATTGCTTAGAGAGGGAGAATAAGGAAAAAATAGTAAGCATTATAATGATCCTGACAATTTTTGATGTGCCTGTGGTTATTGGTAGTCATTTAAGATTTATAGGTATAGACCTTGGAGAAGAATTTAATTTTAGAGATTTCTGTATGAGAGAGGTTAGAGATCTTGTTTTTAGCCATAAAAATAGGGGAACATAATTCAGCTTTGTTAGCAGTTTCATAGAAAGCAATAGCTCCACAAATTGAGAGTAAATCACAGGAGAGTTGTGAAAACCATGATTTAGCCTCAGTTTTTGTTTATTTTGCCATAGCTTATTGCATCGTTTCTTAATGAACTGTGTTTCAGAGTTAGCATACTAGAAGTTCCAAATCTGAGCCCTCAAAATTATGGAGTTTAAGCAGTCACCCAAATTCCATATAGTTGAGCAATTCAGCTGGTAATGTCACTGCAATCTGTCTTCTATACTCACACTCTTGACTTTCATGCTACAAAAGGATAATCTTCATAGACTAATTATTGCAAAAGCAATAGGCTTTTCTTTTGCAACTCTGATTTTTTATTTTTAAGGAAGAACTTTTCGGAGATATAAAGGACTCCAGTGTAAAAAGTAAATATAAATGCATGACATTGGTTAAGATTCTCTGCACCTTTGTAGACTAAGTGCCCTCCTAGGATAGTAATGTTGGCAGGGAAATAGAGTTGAGTTTGAGTACAGCTCTAGTAAAAGCCTTTGTTAAATGGCTTAATGCCTTTTTATATAAAGAGAATAAAGTCCCTATCTTTTACAGAAAAAGTATCCAAGCAATACTTGTTCTTGTGCAAATGAACATTAATGCTTTATTCTTCAGATTTCACTTACAAAAGGAGTATCATGTAAGCCCCTTTCTTTCCCCAAAGTAGCTGCTATGGAAACAAGCCCTGATGCATGACAGAGGAAGAAAGCTAGCTGTACTGTGCTTAAACACAGAGAAGAAGTCTCTACAAGATTTCCAATTGTATGTGGAGCCAATAAAGAAGTGACTGGGAATTACACCGCACAGCAAATCTAAGGAAGAGATTGCTAACTCAGCTTTGCAAACTACATTTTCTCAAGGTCCATAATTAAAAGTGAGCTTCAGGGCACTAACAGGGGAGTCAGATTTGCTCTGAGCCTGAGGGGCTTGTAAATTGGCTGCTTCTGCAAACTGCTTTCACTCTTTTAGGTCAAGAAAGGAAGAATTAATGCCTTTTGTGTGGTGGAATAAATGCTCCCCTAGTGGCTTCAAAGAGGAATTTTGCCTCCCTAAACCTCAGATTACATACAAGAGAGAACTGGTTTTAGAAGAAACAAAATTTGCTACAAAATGTTACAGGTATACTGGATTACAGAACTATGCTTTGCTTTATAATACCATAACTCCAATTTTGTCTTACAAATTTCCTTTATTGTATCTGCATAATTTGGAACTTAATAGATATATTTATAAAGTATTTGTTTAAAAGTCTAGGCCAAAATATACTTTAGGCAGCAGAGGTCATGATGTATGTGTGTGTGTGGTGGGGGGCGGGTAAGGGCATGTCTCAAAATCCAATAATACTTTTTTTTTTAAAATCTTGGAGTATGTTTCACTAGAATACATAGCCTTGGTTTAAAATCTAGTCACATTAATATTTATAATCCGTATTTCCAAGACTTTCCTCCCTTTTTGTTATGGGTGGGATCTCTAGCCTCAAGCAATGTCTTGCATGTATTAAAACTAATCCCTGTAGCCTCTCATAAAAAGTCCACTTCTACTCTGGCCTACATTCAAGATGTAACTGACAAGTCTTGCCGATTTCAGGTCCTAGAATCTAGGTACTTTGCACCTGGCTTTGTCTCTGCTGACAGACGTGTGCATGCTAAGTTGCTTCAGTTGTGTCTGACTCTTTATGACCCTATGGACTGTAGCCTGCCTGCTCCTCTGTCCGTGGGATTCTCCAGACAAGAATACTGGAGTGCATTACTGTGCCCTCCTCCAGAGGATCTTCCTGATGCAGGTATTGAAACCATATTGGGTCTCCTGCATTGGCAGACACCAGTGCCCTTAGGAGTTCCAAGAAGCCAAAGTAAAATTGAGAAGTCTAAGTGAATCTGGTGTGGCAAAACCGGTTGTTATCCATGCAAAAGAAGGGCAATTTTTTTCTTTCAGATTACACTTTCACACCAATGTATAATAAAATTGATAGGAAACACTTTTTTTTTTTTTTGCTTTATTTTTTTATTTTTCTTTTATGTTAGAATATAGTTGATTAACAGTGTTGTGGTAGTTTCATATGTACAGCAAAGTGTACATATGATTCAGGTATACATATGATTGTGTCTATTCTCTTTCAGATTCTTCTCCCATTTAGGTTATTATAGGATACTCTGCAGAATTCCATGTGCTATATAGTAGGTTCTTGTTGGTTATCTATTTTAACAATAGTGGTATATAAATGTCAATCGAAATTCACAATCTATCCTCCTCTCCCTACTCTTCCCCTCCCCCAGTGACCATAAATTTGTTCTCTAAGTCTGTGAGTCTCTTTCTATTTTGTAAATAAATTCATTATTTTTTTTAATTCCACACCTAAACTATTATCATGATATTTGTCTTTGTCTGTCTTGTATTGACTTAGTATTGTTCTAGCACTTTTCTGAAGCTGCTCCAATAACCCTTTATTTAATCCTCACAGCATCCCTGTGAGACAGGGTATTAGGCACCAGGGACAGGGGTTCTGAGAGAAGAAGGGTTATACTCCTTACTCATGCTTTCCTTTTCTGTTCTTTCCAGGAATGCCTTGTATAGAGGTCTCTTCACTCTGACTGGGATAGAAATTTAATGTCTTCTAGCACTGTTCAACTTTGAATATCTCTAATCTACTCTCACCCACAGCACGTGCTCTGGATTACCTTTTACATGATTTCACGCTGAACTTGTGAAATTCAGTTTTCAGCAGAAGGTTCCTACGTGAACCCTCATGCATTCTTTTGGGGCCCAGTCTTTGTGCCATTTTCTCCTATCCTCCATGCTTAACTGCCCACCCCCACCTGCTCTACCATTGCAGCCCCTTCAGCCATACTGACCTCTGATATTTGCCATTTAAGTGCAGCAAGATTGCAGCAGTTGGTAAGAGAACTTTCCTTGTCAGAGAACCTGACCAGTACAACTCACCTTGTGAGTTCTCTTCTATAGAGGATCACACCCTAGGGTGACCTATTTTCCAATGCCTAAAAGCAGTTACCTCATCTATGTCATCTGTTTTATAGTTGTTTGCTGTTAGTCAATACCAGTTAGTTTTTCTTGGCCAGAAATAAAGCTTCTTAATTACAGAATAAGTCATAGCTTTATTGTATTTTTCTCCCAAATTATCAGAAGAGTGAAGAATACTGATTGGCTAAAATTCTGCAACTGTTTTTCATTTTATTTTGTTAAAATCTTTGTACTAGATACAAAAGTCATTTGGACGTTGTAAAACTATTTTTATGTGTACTGTGTTTAATCACTCATAGGACAGAGGCTGTTTGATACTCAGGACTTGGCACAGAGTCCAGCATTTAAATATATGCTGAATAATTAGTTGGATGTAGAAGTAAATTATTCACAAGGTTTTAAAATGTAAAATAAATGTGAATAAAATAAATTTTGTAGCCATACTTTGAAGATAGCATATCTTTTTCTGAAAGTAGAATTTACTACTGAGAAATGGAGTGTCAGGAAAAAACATTTGGAATTTTTTCCATGGTAAAGCATTATGTGTTAAAAAAAAAAAATCCTAGAGAGACCATAGAAAGTAAAACAATTTAAAGTTAGGGTCTTTAAATCATGTTTCTATATTGATATCATATTTTGAATAGCATTAATGGCATCTTTTCATTGATATAGCATATACCCACAACCTTTAAATGTAGAACCCAATATAAATATCTTATCCATAGCCTTCTTCTACAGTTAGTTTTCCTTAAAGCTTACGTAACTTGCTCAAGGTCAGAGGGTAGTAAAAGTTTGGGCTAGAATTGGAAATACCCGTGGGAGAACTAGAATCTTACATACATATAAAAGTTATCCTGCATATTTTTACTATTAAACTTACATAAGAACAACACTGGTTGTGTAAAGTTTAATAAGACAAACATCACTGTTAACAAACTTAAAATTTAAATCTCTTTAAGATGATCTATGCATTAAATAATATAATCTAATTTAATTGCATTTATAATAGACTTACTAAGAGCCTTCAGAATAAAGGAAAATGCTGAAATTAGAGTTGGAGAAATAGACTCTTTATTGTTGAATCCTTGTTGTTTGAAGATTTTTGCATAACATGATTTTTTTGTGACCTTAAGCAAACTTTAAAATGTGTCTTTAGTGCTTCATGTTTAATGTGAGAATTAAATCAAATAATAAATTGGAAAAAAAAAACTAATAGGTTTGTTCAATATGTTTGTAGAATGAATAATGAATATACATGATATTTATATATATATATATATACACACACACAAAGCATTTCAAAAGGTGAATTCTTAATATTTTATCCTGAATAAGTCTGTAAGTTAAACCTTGTTATGTCTTACAGTAAATGAAGGAGATGGTATTATATAAATACTGAATGATTTATATTTGCCTTAAATATTTACAAGATAATTATCTAATATAAATTTAAACATTTTTCCTAAATCTCCATTTTCCTTTGTATAGCCATAATCACAAAAGCACTTTCTGCTAAAGTCTCATATCTAGTACCCTGGGTTCATCTTCAAAGGATTTTATGGTGACTTAGAGTTGTTAGGTCCTAAGTGATAGTCAACAAACATAAAGCTGTGGTATCAAGAAGCACTGAAATTCAAATAATACTATCACATAAACAGTGAGAAAATACCTTAAATGTGTGATAGTCTGATTATACAGCAGATTTAAACAGAAATATTAAAAAATTGAAATTTATTCTAAAAATTAAGTTAGCCAAAATGGAAAGGAAAAATGCAGTCTAGAGCAAAGTGAACTTTAAAAAATGAGAAGGGTGTGGGGGAAAAAAAAAACAAAAAACAAAAAAAACAACTTAGTAAAATATTTCAATTTGTTCCTTGAATTTCATTTAATTATTCTGTTTACAAAAGCTTTTTAAAATGTCTATAGGCAGAGCTTTAATTAGCATTTTCATGAAGATTGTGTTTATTATCTTTACACATTCCTAGCAAATTTTCTCTTCCAATACAAAGCAAGTTTTTAATCACATAAACTAGAAGGATACATTATGATATTTCATTCATCCTGCTGATTATATTAACCCTCAATTAAGTTAATGAAATTGCTACTCTGCTCAAGGCTTTCTTTGGTTTCTCATATTACTGCGAGAGAAAGGAACAGCCTCACAGTAGCCTGCAAATTTTCATACACACCTTTTCCCTTTAAGCATGAGAGAACTTTTTGTTATATAAATGTAATATTCTCTATCTTCATTGGATATTGGTTGTTTGAGTGGTTATATCAATGATAATTTGGCACCTTTTTTTTTTTCAAAACATTGATTTAATTACCTTAAATGAATTTTATTATCTAAGCTATATCTTTAATAAAGTTGAATCGACAGTAGAGGAGATAGAGAGAAATGAGGGTGAAAAGGAGTAGCCCACCAAACTCAAATATAATTTACTTAGTCTTAATAAAAGTCAAGCTCTCTTTTGTATTCAAATTCTTGAATAACAGGAAGGAGGTACATATCAACTTGTAATGCTGTAAATAGTTTAGAAATTATGGAAAGTTTTAAATAATACAATAAAAGTCACAGTGATAAACTATTTAAATTGAATGTACATTACAGGTATCCACCTTGTTTTGAGAGTTCACTTTACACCACTTTACTCTTAAGATCAACCTTAGTACTTGTTTTCATTAACAGAAAGAAATCCAGAGACCCTCCTCTCAGCTATTTCCCAGAAACTACTGATACAAGGGCATCTCAGCATCAAGATGCCATAACTTTGACCTATGTCTGTGAGCATTTGTTTTTTGTCTGGATTTATTTTTTGCACCCATTAACAATATGACTCCAAAGGTAGTAATTGCATCTTTATACTATTTCAGCTTATAAGAGGTTTCTTAGGAAAACTCTATTTTCTGATAGTAGGGGACACTTGTACTTTGTTTTTCTTCAATAACTTTGTTTTATTTTATTTCTGTGGTTGCAATGATATGAAATCTATGCTATGCTCTACTTCTTTCTCCTATATTTTAGGCATTTTATAACATTTATAATGAACAGAAGGGAGCAGCAACTCTGGAAGATTCTGAAAGCCCAGCATTGGGTGTTAGTTAAAATATAGAACACAGATTGCAATCTGACCAGCCAATATATATGTATTTATTGAGACTCATTCAATCTCATTCAATAATTATGAGTAGGTCTCTCCACTTACAACCACTGATATATATCAAATATTCCTGGAAGCATCAAAGTCTTCTATCAATAACAATATGAAGTTCTAACTTGGGTCTAATGATTTTTTCGTTGTTGTTTTGTTTTGTTTTTTTTGCTGCTGTAGTATGTTTAGAAAATCACTCTCATTCTTGGATTTTTCTCAGAAAGTTATCCCCAGAGTCTGAACTGTAACCTGAGAGTAAGAAGAAACCCTACAGATATAATACATTCACTATTCTCTTGATACTAATTCATCAGATAATACATCCATAGCATTATAAGTTATGACATAGCCCATTGGATTAATCCACATCCTGGAAAAATTATCTCAGAATCTAGTTATTCTTGTTGTTGCTCAGTCTCCAAGTCCTTTCTGACTCTCTGTGGACCCATGAACTGCAGCACACCAGGTGTCCCCATCTTTCACTGTCTCCCAGAGTTTGCTCAAATTCATGTCCATTGAGTCAGTGATGCCATCGAATCATCTCATCCTCTGTTGTTCCCTTCTCCACTTGCCCTCAATCTTTTCCAGCATAAAGGTCTGTCTTTTCCAAATGAGTTGGCCATTAGCATCAAGGGGTCAAAGTATTGGAGCTTCAGTTTCAGCATCAGTCCTTTCAATGAATATTCGGGGTTGATTTCCTTGCAGTCCAAGGGACTCTCAAGAGTCTTCTCCAGCACCATAATCCAAAAGAATCAATTCTTCGGTGGTCAGTCTTCATGGTCCAACTCTCACATTGGTACCTGACTATTGGAACAACCATAACTTCCACTATATGGACCTTTGTAAAGTGATGTCTCTTCTTTTAATATGCTAAGTTTGTCATAGCTTTTCTTCCAAGGAGCTAGCTTCTTTTAATTTCATGGCTGCATTCAACAACCACAGTGATTTTTGAGCCCAAGAAAATATAATTGGTCACTGTTTCCACTTTTCCCCCATGTATTTGCCATGAAGTGATGGGAGCAGATGCCATGATCTTAGTTTTCTAAATGTTGAGTTTTAAGCTAGCTTTTTCACTCTCTTCTTTCACCTTTATCAGGAAACTTTTAGTTCCTCTTTTCTTTTGCCTTTATAGTTATTTCATTTGCATATCTGAGTTTGTTAATATTTCTCCCAGAAATCATGATTCCAGCTTGTGATTTATCCAGACTGGCATTTCGCATGATGCACTCTGCATAAACGCTAAACACGCAGGGTGACAGCCTTGACATACTCCTTTCCCAATTATGAACCAGTGCAGTGTTCCATGTCTGGTTCTAACTGTTGCTTCTTGCCTTGTATATAGGTTTCTCAGGGAGCAGGTAAAGTGGACTGGTATTTCCATCTCTTTAAGAATTGTCCACAGTTTGTTGTCTTCCCTGGTGGTTCAGTCAGTAAAGAGTCTGCCTGCAATGTGGGAGACCTGGAGAAGGAAATGGCAACCCATACCAGTATTCTTGCCTGAAGAATTCCATGTACAGAATTGCCTAGTTGGTAACAGTCCATGGGGTCACAAAGAGTTGGATAAGACTGAGTGACTAACACTTTCGCTTTTCACAGTTTGTTGTGATTCACAGAGTCAAGGGCTTTAGCATAAATAAAGCAGAAGTAGATGATTATTTTGGATTCCTTATCTTTTCCTATGATGCAGCATATCTTGGCAATTTAATCTTTGGTTCCTCTGCTTTTCTAAATCCAGCTTGTACATCTGGAAGTTCTCAGTTCACATACAGCTGAAGCTTAGCTTGAAGGATTTTGAGCATTACCTTGCTAGGATGTGAAATAAGTTCAGTCGTGTAGTAGTTTGAACATTCTTTGGCATTGCCCTTCTTTGAGATTGGAATGAAAACTGACCTTTCCAGTCCTGTGGCTACTGCTGAGTTTTCCAAATTTGCTGGCATATTGAGTGTAACATTTTAACAGTATCATCTTTTAGGATTTGAAATAGCTCAGCTGGAATTCCATCACCTCTACTAGCTTTGGTTGTAGTAATGCTTCCTAAGGCCCACTTGACTACACATTTCAGGATATCTGGCTCTAGGCGAATGACCACAGCATCATGGTTATCCAAGTCTTTAAGATCTTCTTTGTATAGTTCTGTGTATTCTTGCCACCTCTTCTTAATCTCTTCTGCTTCTGTTAGGTCCTTGCCATTTCTGTTGTTTATTGTGCCCATCTTTGCATGAAATGTTCTCTTTGTATCTCCAATTTTCTTAAGGAGATCTCTAGTCTTTTTTATTCTATTTCCCCCTATTTCTTTGCATTGTTCACTTAAGAAGGCTTTCTTATCTCTCCTTGCTCTTCTTTGGAACTGCATTCTGTTGGTTATATCTTTCCGTTTCTTCCTTGCCTTTCACTTCTCTTCTCAGCTATTTGTAAGGCCTCCTCAGACAACCACTTTGCCTTCTTACATTTCTTTTTCTTGGGGATGGTTTCAGACAGCACCACCTGTATGCTGTTATGTACATCCATCCATAGTACTTCAGGCACTCTATCATATCTAATTCCTTGAATCTATTTGTCACCTCCACTATATAATCATAAGGGATTTGGTTTAGGTCACACCTGAATAGTTTAGTAGCTTTCCCTACTTTCTTTAATTTGAGCCTGCATTTTGCAATAAGGAGCTGATGATCTGTGCCATATTTAGCTCCAAGTCTTGTTTCTGCTGACTGTATAGAACTTCTCCATCTCCAGCTACAAAGAATATAATTAATCTGATTTCAGTGACGTTCATGTGTAGAGTCATCTCTTTTGTTGTTGGAAGAGGGTGTTTTGTTATGACCAGTGCATTCTCTTGGCAAAATTCTACTAGCTTTTGCCCTGCTTCATTTTGTAGCCCAAGGCCAAACTTGCCTGTTGCTTCAGGTATCTCTTGACTTCCTACTTTTGCATTCTAGTACCTGATGATGAAAATGACATCTTTTTTTTTTTTTTTGGTTTTAGTTCTAGAAGCTCATATAGGTCTTCATAAAATCATTCAGCTTCAGGTCTTTGGGATTACTTGTTGGGGCATATGCTGGAATACTATGATGTTGAATGGTGTGGCTTGGAAACAAGCTGAGATCATTCTGTCATTTTTGATATTGCACCCAAGTACTGCATTTCAGACTCTTTTGTTGACTATGAGGGCTACTCCATTTCTACCAAGGGATTCTTGCCCACAGAAATAGATATAATAGTCAACTAAATTAAATTTGTCCATTGCTGTCCGTCTTAGTTTACTGATTCCTAAAATGTTGATGTCCACTCTTGCCATCTCCTGTTTGACCGCATCCAATTTACCTTTATCCATGGAGCTAACATTCCAGGTTCCTATGCAGTATTGTTCTTTATAACACTGGAATTTGCTTTCACCACCAGACACATCTACAATAGCGCATTTTATCTGATTTGGGTAAGCCTCATCATTCATTCTGTAGCTATTACTCTGCTCTACTCCAGTATTATATTGGACACCTACAGATCTGAGGGGCTTATGTTTCAATTTCATGTCTCTTTCCCTTTTCATACTGTTCATAGTCTTCTCAAGGCAAGAATGCTGAAGTGGTTTGCCATTCCCTTCCCCAGTGGACCATGTTTTGTATTATTCTGCTATAATTGAATTTTTTGCCAAATTCTAAAATTTCTAAATTAAATCTTTAATTCTCAAGTGTTTTTCTTGGGAATAATTTCAACCAATATTGTATAAACATATATATATAAAGTTTTATTATTTTTTAGAAAAGTGAAGATATTGACAAATATACCAGGATATGCTCAATTCAATTCAGTTACTCAGTCATGTCCGACTCTTTGTGACCCCATGAATCATAGCACGCCAGGCCTCCCTGTCCATCACCAACTCCCGGAGTCCACCCAAACCCATGTCCATTGAATTGGCGATGCCATCCAACCATCTCATCCTCTGTCATCCCCTTCTCCTCCTGCCCTCAATCTTTCCCAGCATCAGGGTCTTTTCCAATGAGTCAGTTCTTTGTTTCAGGTGGCCAAAGTATTGGAGTTTCAGCTTCAACATCAGTCCTTCCAATGGACACCCAGGACAGATCTCCTTTAGGATGGACTGGTTGGATCACCTTGCAATCCAAGGGACTCTCAAGAGTCTTCTCCAACACCACAGTTCAAAAGCATCAATTCTTCAGGGCTTAGCTTTCTTTATAGTCCAACTCTCACATCCATATATGACCACTGGAAAAACCATAGCCTTGAGTAGACAGACTTTTGTTGACAAAGTAATGTCTCTGCTTTTTAATATGCTGTCTAGGTTGGTCATAACTTTCCTTTCAAGGATTAAGTGTCTTTTAATTTCACGGCTACAGTCACCATCTGTAGTGATTTTGGAGCCCCCCAAAATAAGTCTTTCACTCTTTCCATTGTTTCCCCTCTATTTTCCATTAAGTGATGGGACCAGATGCCATGATTTTAGTTTTCTGAATGTTCAGTTTTAAGCCAACTTTTTCACTCCCCTCTTTCACTTTCATTAAGAGGCTCTTTAGTTCTTCTTTACTTTCTGCCACAAGGGTGGTATAATCTGTGTATCTGAAGTTATTGGTGTTTCTCTCAGCAGTCTTGATTCCAGCTTCTGCTTCATCCTGCCCAGCATTTTGGATAATGTACTCTGCATGTAAGTTAAGCAAGTAGAATAACAATATACAGCCTAGACATACTCCTTTCCTTCGGAACCAGTTTGGTGTTTCACCTACAATTCTAACTGCTTCTTGACCTGGATACAGATTTCTCAGGAGGCAGATCAGGTGGTCTGGTTCACATCTCTTTAAGAGTTTTTCAGTTTGTTGTGATCCACATAGTCAAAGGATTTAGCATAGTCAATAAAGCAGAAGTAAATATTTTTTGGAACTCTCTTGCTTTTCGATGATCTAGCATATGTTGGCAATTTGATGTCTGGTTCCTCTGCCTTTTCTAAATTCAGTTTGAACATCTCAGAGATCATGGTTCACATAATGTTAAAGCCTGGCTTGGAGAATTTTGAGCATTATTTTGCTAGTGTGTGGGATGGGAGCAATTGTGCAGTAGTTTGAACATTCTTTGGCATTGCCATTTTTGGGGATTGGAATGAAAAAGACTGATTTTTCCAGTCTCGTGGCCATTGCTGAGTTTTCCAAATTTGCTAACACATTGTGTGCAGCACTTTAACAGCATCATCTTTCAGGATTTGAAGTAGCTCAACTGGAATTCCATCACCTCCCCTAACTTTGTTCATAGTGATGCTTCCTAGGACCCACTTGACTTCACATTCCAGAATGTCTGACTCTAGCTGAGTGATCACACCATCATGGTTATCTGGGTCATGAAAATCTTTTCTGTATAGTTCTTCTGTGTATTCTTGCCACCTCTTCTTAATATCTTCTGCTTCTCTTAGGTCCATACCATTTCTATCCTTTATTATGCCCATCTATCCATAAAGTGTTCCCACAGTATCTCTAAATTTCTTGAAGATATTTTTATTCTTTCCCATTCTGTTTTCTTCTATTTCTTTGCATTGATCACTGAGGAAGGCTTTCTTATCTCTCTTTGCTCTTTCTTTTGAACTCTGCATTCAAATGGGTATATCTTTCCTTTTCTCCTTTGCCTTTCACTTATTTGTAAAGATTGCTCAGAGAACCATTTTGCCTTTTTGCATTTCTTTTTCTTGAGGATGGTCTTGACCAATGCCTCCTGTTCAATGTCATGAACTTCCGTCCATAGTTCTTCAGGCACTCTGTCTATCAGATCTGGTCTCTTGAATCTATTTGTCACTTCCACTCTATAATCATAAGAGATTTTATTTAGGTTGTACCTGAATTGTCCAGTGGTTTCCCCTACGTTCTTCAATTTAAGTCTGAATTTGGCAATAAGCAGTTCATGATCAGAACCACATTTAGCTCCTGGTCTTATTTTTGCTGACTGTATAGAGCTCCTCCATCTTTGGCTGCAAAAATATAATCAATGTGTACATGTGTAGAGTCTTCTCTTGTGTCGTTGGAAGAGGGTGTTTTCTATGACCAGTGAGTTTTCTTGGCAAAACTCTGTTAGCCTTTGCCCTGCCTCATTTTGTACTTGAAAGCCAAATTTTCCTGTTACTCCAGGTATCTCTTGACTTCCTACCTTTGCATTTAAGTCACCTATAATGAAAAGGACCTCTTTTTCGAGTGTTATTACTAGAAGGTCTTGTAAGTCTCCAGAGAATTGTTCAATTTCAGCTTCTTCAGATTACTTATTGGGGCATATATTTGGATTACTGTGATACTGAATGGATTGCCTTGCAAATGAGCAGAGATCATTTTGTCATTTTTGAGATTGCATCCAAGTACTGCATTCTGGACTCTTTTGCTGATATGAGGGCTACTTGCAGTCCAAGGGACTCAAGAGTCTTCTCCAACACCACCCTTTAAAAGCATCAGTTCTTCGGCACTCAGCTTTCTTTATAGCCCAGCTCTCACATTCATACATGACTACTGGAAAAACTATAGCTTTGACTATATGGACTTTTGTTCACAAAGTAGTATCCCTGCATCTTAATACACTGTCTAGGTATGTCATAACTTTTCTTCCAAGGAGCATGAGTCTTCTCATATCTTGGCAGCAGTCACTGTCCGTAGTGATTTTGTATCCCAAGAAAGTAAAGTCTGGCACTGTTTTCATTGTTTCCCCATCTATTTGCTATGAAGTGATGGGCCCAGTTGCCATGATCTTAGTTTTATGAATGTTGAGTTTTAAGCCAGCTTTTCACTCTCCTCTTTCACCTTCATCAAGAGGCTCTTTAGTTCTTCTCCACTTTCTGCCATAAGGGTGATGTCATCTGCATATATGAAGTTGTTCCTATTTCTCCCAGCAATCTTGGTTCCAGCTTGTGTTACTGTTCTTATACTATTCCAGCTTCTCATACTGTTCATGGGGTTCTCAGGGCAAGAATGCTGAAGTGATTTCCTACTCCTTTCTCCAGTGGAACATGTTTTGTCAGAACTCTCCATCATAACCCATCTGTCTTGGGTGGCCCTACATGCATTTTCATTGCATTAAACAAGGCTGTGATCCATGTGATCAATTTGGTTAGTTTTTGATGATTATGTGATTCTATTAATGAACTTAAAAATTGAAAAAAGTATCTTAAACTTTTTTAATATATTGGTATTGAAACAGTTATCTCAATATTTTAGCATTTGATTTCCCAAAAGTTATGCAAGAGTTTGATAACCCTAATTAACCTATGCTACAACTTGCCATTTAATAATAGTGCTATGTATAATACAAGTAGAATATCAGATGATGAAGTTTGCATTAACTTGACATGGCAGCTGCTCATCATGTCACTTTTGCTTGTTTGTTTGTTTTCTACAGAAGTTTGAATACCAACAAAAAGAATAATTATCTTTTTTTTTGCTCACACAAAAGAATTTTTTTTTTTTTAATCCTTACGATTGTCTTAGATGTAGTACAAAAATTTTCTCTGGTTTTGTAAGAAATACCTCCATTGTATTCCAGTAAATAATAGATGAATTTAAATAGTTTGGAGTTTGTTGATTTTGAAGATAACAGAGATCCAGTAACTTATCCACAGCTCCTATGCCAAGAATCAGCTATCAGCTAGACATTGCCACAGTGTATCTAGAAATCAAGAGTTTGAAGTCATCTTTGATTCCTCTTTTGATAATGAGTCCTTAAACCTTCTAAAATAAAGGAGTTCTATCTGTAAAACAGCATTCTTTCACCCAGATCCTGTTCTTTTCCCCATTTTACAACTCACTGATATTGTAAGCAGAGTTCATATTAATTTTAACATAAAAACACTAGAGATACTTAAGACATTAAAGATTTTCTTCAGTTCAGTTCAGCTGTTCAGTCGTGTCCAGCTCTTTGCAACCCCATGAACTGCAGCACGACAGGCCTCCCCACCCATCACCAACTCCCGGAGTTTACTCAAACTCATGTCCATTGAATGGGTGATACCATCCAACCATCTCATCGTCTGTTGTCCCCTTCTTCTCCCACCTTCAATCTTTCCCAGCATCAGGGTCTTTTCAAATGAGTCAGTTCTTCACATCAGGTGGCCAAAGTATTGGAATTTCAGCTTCAATATCAGTCCTTCCAATGAATACCCAGGACTGATCTCCTTTAGGATGGACTGGTTGGATCTCCTTGAAGTCCAAGGGACTCTCAAGAGTCTTCTCCAACACCACAGCTCAAAAGCATTAAGTCTTCAGCACTCAGCTTTCTTTATAGTCCAACTCTCACATCCATACATGACCACTGGAAAAACCATAGCCTTGACTATATGGACATTTGTTGACAAAGTAATGTCTCTGCTTTTTATTTATTTATTTATTTATTTTATTTTTTATTTTATTTTATTTTATTTTTTTTTGTCTCTGCTTTTTAATATGCTGTCTAGGTTGGTCATAAATTTCCTTCCAAGGAGTAAGTGTCTTTTAATTTCATGGCTGCAATCACCATCTGCAGTGATTTTGGAGCCCCCCAAAATAAAGTCAGCCACTGTTTCCACTGTTTCCCCATCTATTTGCCAGGAATTGATGGGACCGGATGCCATGATCTTCTTTTTCTGAATGTTGAGATTTAAGCCAACTTTTTCACTCTCCTCTTTCACTTCTATCAAAAGGCTCTTTAGTTCTTCTTCACTTTCTGCCATAAGGGTGAAGTCATCGGCATATCTGAGGCTATTGACATTTCTCCCGGCACTCTTGATTCCAGCTTGTGCTTCATCTAGCCCAGAGTTTCTCACGAGGTGCTTTGCATATAAGTTAAATAAACAGGGTGACAATATACAGCCTTGACATTCTCCTTTTCCTGTTTGAAACAAGTCTGTTGTTCCACGCCCAGTTCTAACTGTTGCTTCCTGACCTGCATACAGATTTCTCAAGAGGCAGGTCAGGTGGTCTGGTATTCCCATCTCTTTCAGAATTTTCCACAGTTTATTGTGATCCACAAAGTTAAAGGCTTTAGCATAGTCAATAATGCAGAAATAGAGGATGTCTTAAAACTATAGTACTTTTGACAGTTCTCAAGTCATAGAATTATTGACTTATACTCTGGAAATATAGCCTATGTGTATTCACATGAATAATTAGAATTTTGGGCTTTGATATCATTTGGAAGCACACTATTTTGATTGGATGGTTCTAGAATCAAACAGCCTCCACACATTTCTTAGTTCCTGTACATTTCTTAGTTATGGCTTTTCACACTTTGGTAAATTATTTCTGTTTTCTTTGATTAAGTTTTCTCATCAATATAAAGGATAGGATCATGACAGTACATACCTCATAAGGTGTTCTTGAGATTAAATTAGTATACCTAAAAGTTGTAACTAATATTAATTTGTTCAAAAGTTAAGCAAAAACATAATTTTATCATACTGTGAGCTTCAATAATTCATTAATTTGAATTCAATTTATTATTTGTAAGTTGAATATAGGGCTTTGGATATCATCTGAAGTGCAGGTTACAATTAAATTGCTGATTACAGAGGCTCACTAAAGATATTTGTGCTATGTAAAGAAGTCTATTATCTGTTCTATTCTAGTTTTTCAATGTCAGCTGTAATCTCTCTAAAAAAGTTGAAGTCAGCCTTTATTTTAAAGCACTCTAAACACTTCCCTGAAATAATTTGATGTATTGGTATTAATGTAATTCTCATGGTACAGAAGAATAAATGGCTGTTAAGAATATTGAAAGAATTAGGGAACACTGAATTTAAAGTGCCTTCTTCAACTTTTGTCAGACATTATAAATGTAACCATAATATGCAGTTTCCTACTAAAGTTCAATATACTTAAAAGATTTTTTTCTTTTATGATTTAGAAATGGTGGTTATAATATGTTGAAAGAGTAAAACTTGGATTTTAATATATGAAAGCACCCCCAAATTGTAACTGGGGCAATTTTTCCTGTAGGTGCAAATTACCTATTTGTTAAAAGACTGAAAAAAATTGGCATACAGAACTAGTCTAGAAGTGTCAGTCAACGTTAGGATAGATTTTGGAAGTCTTTCAAAGTATATACTTAACAAGTATATATTAGGTTACTTTGGGAGAATATAATGCATTAGATCTTTCCCTCTTGGTAATAGCCACCACATACTAAATATATTCTATCAGAAGTACTAAATATGCTGCATTTAATCTATTAATAATATCTCAAGGACTAGTTCTGAGCTATCTTATACTTAGCATCAGCACCATTGACACTGTCTAAATTCTCCTTAGCTTCAAGAAATAATAGGAACCAAGTTTTACTGAATTCACTTGCATGTGTGTCTCTGACTTAGTGTATGGAGTGAGAAACCCCATCTGAAATGATAAATCCTGAAAAGCAGAAAAGACAGACCATTATTTTTCAGAGTCAGTTGCTCCTTGGGAAGATGTAAAGTTCAAGGCACCTTTTAGATAAACTTCTTGAGAGCTTGTATCGTTGCTGCAGTCTGAGACCATCTAGAAAAGCTTGCCCAGAGCTACTAAAATTTGCCAGAGCTTTGAACTGAACTCCTCGTAATCATCTATTTCTGTGCTGTTGACTGACACTGATGATGGCTTCCCTGACCTTCATTTCCTCAGACTTTCCAACAGTTTAAATATTCAAAACTTCTCTTGAAATGCATAAGGTTGTTTCTGTTTTCTTTCTGAAATTTGATTGACACAAACCTTATGAAGTAGGTGTCATTATTTCCTTTATACAAATCAAGGATATTATGATCAAAAGTTTAGATAGCATGTACAAATATCACATGACAAATACATGGCTGCACTGACACATGGCCCTAATTTATTCAAAGATGGTTTTGCCCAGTGAAGAACATATCTGCCATTATATTCTGAGGTTGCTTCTAAAAGTGGTGTGTCTTATACTACATTGCTCTACACTACATCCATTTATACTTAATATTATAAATTATACACTTTTCTTTGTATTTTTAAAATATCTAAAAATTTTAGTACTTTTTCACCTTACTCATAAAATTTTTATTTAAAGACTTATAAAAACTTTGGAGTGTTCTCATTATTTTCATCATAATATCTAATGTTGGGAAGATTTATTGTTTCTATGTGAGTATGTGTATATTTACATTCACATCTTTACCAGTCTTCTGAATTTTTCCATTTTAGATTTCTAATTTTTTTCTTCAACTAATTAGGAAGTTGTACCATCTTTTTCTATTCTAAAAATTACAATATATGAAATGAAATTACTAGGATAAATTTTGTGAACATTTTTAAGGATTGTGTTTCTAGAAATGTGATATGTCTTTCTCCCACTAGCAATATCTATAAGTAATAATTTTATTGTCCTTTTATGGAGTGGAATTCAATTATTTGTAATATTATTTTTGTATACAAATTACACTTTATTTACTTCTAGATTGTTCAAAAGTTTATTGCTCTATATTTTACCAGAAACCATATTAGACATTGGAGATATAAGTAACAGACAGATGTGGTATGGACGTTCTGTTTCTGAAACTTACAATAGAATGAGAAAGATAGAAATGAAACAAATATTTTAGGAATAAATGTAAAATTACAACTATGGTAGGTGTTATGGAGCAGAATACAAGGTGATAAGTTATAGAAGAACAGAGAAGTGTTCTTGAAAGAAAAGTGTATATAGAGGCTCTCTGGCAGGAGAAAGCTTTGTTCCCTGGCAGCAAGACCAGGGCACTTGATGCAGAGAGAGAGAGAGAGAGAGAGAGAGAGAGAGAGAGAGAGAGAGAGAGAGAGATTCGACAGTTTTGGTGTTCATGCAGCTGAAGAGATAAGTAGGTCAATGTAAAACAAAAGAAAACAAAAATTAAAAAATTAGATGCTACTTAATCCTTTTCTTGGATCTAAATGATAAGCCATTGAAAGATTTTTAAATACAGTATAGTTTTATCTGATGTGACTTAAACAATGCTACTTTTTTTATATGGAAATTGATTGAAAGGAAGCCTATATGGTTTTGTGGAAACAAAGTAAAAGATATTTGACATAAGTGATAGAAAAATTTGGAGGTACATTTTAAGGGAGTGGTAAGGTCTTGGACATTCAGGATGAAGAAAAAGATTGAGTCAGGAATGACTGTTTCCTGAATTTTATCAAGAGATGGACACAGATAAGGACAACTAGTTTAGCGAGTAAAAGCATCACAAAATTTATTTGGCTATGTTAAATGTCAGTTGCCTTTGAAAATTGGGAAAAAAGAATAAGTTTCAAGTGTGCTTGTTTATATCCATGTGCAATTTGAAGCACAAAGGAAACTTCACAGCTAGAAATACAAAAATTATTGCCACCCACATATTAATTGAAACATGAATAAAAATACAATTATTTAATGAGGTTTCAAGAGTTAACAGAGAATAGGTTCATAGATGAGAAGGACAAAATAATCACAACATATTATATAGTTTATTTTAAATTGTGAATCAGTTGAAAAATTTTAGAACCTTTGATGATTTTTATGTTGAATATTTTTCTTTCTATATGTACCTAAATGTTTTAACAATTATAGCTAAATCAAATATTTGTTTCTAACTTGCTGTTTACCTTTAATTTTACTTATTTTCTGTACATAAGTACTAAAAGTTTATGAAAACATATATCTTGCTTTTGCTCTTGATAATTATTACTTATGAATAAATCATTATATTTAGCTTCCATTATTTTTATTATTTTACCAACAGCTAGAAAAATGCCATTATTAATGCTTACATAAACTTCTCTTCCATCTTAAATTTTCCCATTCACTTGGTTTGCAAAATGCATGATATCAAATGTGAATTTTAACTGACTGATGTTAATTGATTATCAGATACCTATCCAATTCTCCCAACTCAATTTTTTGAGTAATCTACCTCTTAGCCATTGAGTTATTATTTCTACATTTTATTTATAGGAAGCTTTTATACATACTAAAGCTACTCGAAATAGTCTATTCTATACACTGATTCTGTTTTTCTATTTGTTCACTTTATCGGTTTTAGGGAATGACTGTTTTTGAACTGTATATATACATATGTGCATGCGTATAATTTTCCTCAATGTTATTTTCAGTAAAGCCTGTATTAATGGAATGAATAACTGTGAAAATGGAAAAAATTTGAAGTAACCTGATAAATTGAATATACGTATAGTCTTTAATGCATTGTTATTTATAAAAAGTAAAAATTAAAATAGACATGTTGCGAAGACTAAAGATAGTGATGCACCAAAAAATTTTGATTTACCAGATCTTCAAAATTATCATAAATGATTTAAATATACTAAAAAACCACACAGAGAAAGCTTTCATTTAATCAAAATTTTGAAGCATATTCATGTTCATAAATAGATTTGCTGTTACTGTGTAACTTCTGATAAATAGAATTTTGCGTTTGCCTATATGAGTGAGTTCTTTAAATCACTCATAACATCAGTTTCAGTTCAGTTCAGTTCAGTTCAGTTACTCAGTTGTGGCCGACTCTTTGTGATGCCATGACTCGCAGCACGCAAGGCCTCCCTGTCCATCACCAACTCCCAGAGTTCACCCAGACTCACGTCCATTGAGTCAGTGATGCCATCCAGCCATTTCATCCTCTGTCATCCCCTTCTCCTCCTGCCCCCAATCCCTCCCAGCATCAAAGTCTTTTCCAATGAGTCAACTCTTCACATGAAGTGGCCAAAGTACTGGAGTTTCAGCTTTAGCATCATTCCTTCCAAAGAAATCCCAGGGCTGATCTCCTTCAGAATGGACTGGTTGGATCTCCTTGCAGTCCAAGGGACTCTCAGGAGTCTGCTCCAACACCACAGTTCAAAAGCATCAATTCTTTGGCGCTCTAGACTTACACTAAAGAAAATAAAAAAAAAAAAAAACCTTCTAATTATTGAAAGTATCTTTTAAAAATTGATTTTTCTTTCCAGTTAAGAAATTTATATTTATTAATGAAGTATTCATTTCATTATTATTTCAAAATTTTTCAGATTTAATTCCTTTTATTTTATCTATAGCAGTTGGCTAACCAAAACAAAAAATAATTTAATCATAAAAAATTTGTTTTGTGTATAGCTTTTAATTTATCAGAAGTTAATTGGTTTTATTTTGAACAGTTGTGCTCAGATAAGCACAATTTTTCCCCTTCTATAGTAGCTCAATATACTTTAATATGAAATAGTTTGCTACAATAACCCTGTATGCGAGACAACAAAAGAGACACAGATGTATAGAACAGATGTATAGTCTTTTGGACTCTGTGGGAGAGGGCGAGTGTGGGATGATTTGTGAGAATAGCACTGAAACATGTATAATATCATATATGAAATGAATCACTAGTCCAGGTTTGATCATGATACTGGATGCTTGGGGCTGGTGCACTGAGACGACCCAGAGGGATGGTATGGGGAGGGAGGTGGGAGAGGGGTTCAGGATGGGGAACATGTGTATACCTGTGGTGGATTCATGTTGATGTATGGCAAAACCAATACAATATTGTAAAGTAGTTAACCTCCAATTAAAATAAATAAATTTATATTTTAAAAAACAAAATAAAATGTTAGACTTTACTGTTAATTTTAAACAAAAATAATTAATGCTAATAATATTAAGTTTACAATTAACAACAATAGTTTATTATAGCCTTCAATGATACTCAAAATATATTCTTTATTTTAGAATCCAGTATATTGTAGAATAGAGCTTTGTTTTTGAGTTTTAATGTTTCATGATTTTATATCAGTTGTGACTTTAACACAGAATGATTACACAGTGAAAATTTAAAAAAGGGATTTCCACTGTAGAAGTATTCTGTTTCAAGTCTATGATCTTATAAATTACTTTCCCACATTATATATATGAGAAATATTATTAGAAAAAAATAATTTTTCTCTAAACTTGATTTTGAAGAGTGAGACATTGTGGATAAGTGAGTGATGGCCAAGAATATCTTCCTTGAAGCTGATAATATGCTGGTCAATGATAACTATTCTGTAGGACTTCTCTGTGAGCTGAATCAAAACTTGAGAGTAAATAATTGCTGAATAAGACACTCATCTCAAGGGAATTGATCCATAATTTAACAGCAGTTCAGTCTTATCTCTCTATAAAAGTACCTGTGTTTTAATAATCAAACACAGAGAAGTTTTTCCCCCGACCTCTGCATCACTTGTAGAGTGCTTTGAATAATATAAGCATTTGTACTGAAACCTGAATCACTTTAATTCAATTCTATGACAATGAGTCCCAGGTGTCTTCATTTCTTTAGAACTCTGTTAGCAGATCATTCTAAGGTAGAGCTGTGACACAAGAAAATGAGTAACACAATATAGAAAAGAATACATTCCTTACTACCATTTTATAAATCTAATTGAAAATTCCCTGTAATGTTGTTAGAAAAGCTTGGAAGAAATAATGTGATGAAACTAGTATGATATAAAGAGCACTGGATTGAGAGTGAGAGAACTGAAGGTCTTTCTCATTGAATGTCTGGTTCTGCTTTTACTCTGTATTCAGTTCAGTTTAGTCGCTCAGTCGTGTCCGACTCTTTGAGACCCCATGAATTGCAGCACGCCAGGCCTCCCTGTCCATCACCAACTCCCAGAGTTTACCCAAACTCATGTCCATTGAGTTGGTGATGCCATCCAGCCATCTCATCCTCTGTCATCCCCTTCTCCTCCTGCCCCCAATCCCTCCCAGCATCAAAGTCTTTTCCAATGAGTCATCTCTCCGCATGATTGGAGTTTCAGCTTTAGCATCCTTCCTTTCAAAGAACACCCAGGAATGATCTCCTTTACTGACCCACAAATAAAAGAGTGTGTTGGATAATTATATCAGACCTGTGCTTGTCTCCTCATTTCCATTGTTTCTTCCCCTTTTCCAGTAACTCTAGGCATCTCTTTGACAATCCATATAGTTATGGGGAAGTTGCCCCCACTACTGGTTCAAGAGGCATGGCCTGTTATTCTTTCAAAACCATCAATATATTCATCCTTCTTGGCCATGAGTATGAGCATAAGACTCAAGCAAAACCAATATTTAACATATTGCTTGGAATTTTAGAGAAAAGGGACATTCTCTTTGTTGGAGGGCATAGGCTTAGGTGATACAGAATACATTTACAATGCAGGGGACCCAGGTTCAAACCCTGGATCAGGAAGACCCCCTGGAGAAGGAAATGGCAACCCATTCCAGTATTCTTGTCTTGAAAAATCCCATAGACAGTGGAGCCTGGTGGACGACAGTCCATGGGGTTGCAAGAGTTGGACATGACTTAGCAACTAAACCACCACCACCATAGTATATGAGGGTAGGGCAGGGATTTGTGTCAGAAACTTTTGCCACTATTAAAAAAAAAAAAAATCAACTGCGTAAATCTTAAAGGTCCTATTGGCTTTATTCAGTGACTTGTGAAACAAACAGCATCAAATCTAGGAGACAGAAATGAGCCCTGAGGAGCTGTACATAATGAAAGATATTTTATAAGCAGAATGGAGGAGGAACAAGAAAGTTATACAAGAAAAATGTAGATTGGTTGTGGCAAAGTCACTTTCCTTTAAGGCAGGGGTCTATGAGGCAAATTACCTAACTAGTGCTGATCAGGCAATTTCTGACTGGTTGAAGACTCCATTTCTGAGAGAACCAAAACTATGTAAGTTTCAGTTTGGTAATGTGGGGCTTAGCATAAGTGACTCCATTTTGAGCCTATTGGTTTGTTTGTGACACCATCAAAGCGAAGTCACCTGAAGAAGAAAGCTAAAGCACAGAGAAGGTCAAGACTAAAAGAATTACATAAAACTGTCTTCTTCATACGATAGTCTTATGTGTAAAATGATGTAAAATCCTCCCTGCTTTTGCACCAATGCATGCCTTTATTTTCAAGCCAGCCGAATTTGCCTATCAGTTGTAATTCTTGCAACTAAATTAATTCTGATATAGTAATCCTCAGGGCCTCTTCCAGTTTAATACTTTTTATATTGTGATACTTAAAATTTAAAACAATTGGTACAGCATGAAAAAATTGTGGTCCAGATTAACCTGAAACTCTGTCAAATGCACTAAGAAATGAGCAGTATGACACATCTCAGAGATCACTAGACTGAGGGGAAATATTTCTATTAGATGTGTGATCTTCAAGTATTCTGTGAGAAATAATTTTGTAAAAAATAAAGCAATGTTTTAATATGCATTAAATATGATAGATTAAGAGGTTTCTAAAATTGCCAGGCTCAGCGTAGTTTCATCTCTCCAAAATTATACATATTTGAAGAACACTTGTAAATAGCAAACCCTTTTTTGAGCCCTGCCCACCAGAATTGAAGGTCAAACTACTAACACTGAGTTTCAGTAGGAGGTATCTGAGCATTTCTAGTTCAGTACTTTGAGACTCCACATCATTCTCCCTGCAGCTAATATATTTTTGGCTTTGTCTAAAATGCTCTATGTTTTGCATGGAATTTAAGAAGTCCAACTCTCAATGTGCCCCAGGGTAGCCCTAAGCTAATAATAGCCTGAGACAGGAAGGGTAGCAAATGCCAACCTCTTTCCTTGTAGTCTGATCAGATCTTTGGAGCAATTTATATTCCTGAGTCCCTATTGGTTTAGGTTGAAGTTGTTATTTAAATAACAATATGTTCTTGCCTAAGTATTTTCCCCTTCTTTCTTATGTTATCTCACTTCCTTTCTCCAGAGAGCTCTCCCTCAGTTAATCATGTGAATAAAATTCTGCATCTCAACCCAGTTTATAGATAACCCCTTCTCCCTGCCTTTTCTTCTGGTCCAAGAATCTTTACCTGGGGAACATGCTAAATTCTTTAATCCCTAAAAACTGTAACCACTACTAGCACTTAACATTTTCATTACTCAGGCCTAGAATTCAGATCCTGGTGACTTACTACCCATTTCCATACACTCCCATGTTTTTCTCTGGAACTCTGCTTATTCTAAATTATTCATTGATATTTGCTTTACATGATGATATTGGAAGATAAGGGAATGGACTATGAGAGTCCTAGTCCAGAAAAGTGTATATTTTAAAGTATTTCAAATGTCATTGTGTTCTCTCGGGTGATCTCTATTATACTAGCTATAATATTGAAATGATTGTAGATATCAATATAAATCAATAGAACTTTAAACAAAAGATTGCTATGTCTCTATTTAAGTGCCTTTATTTATTTTCTATCTATGTATTGCATATGGAGGGTGGTGCTTTCTACTTGGTTTTATATGAACTACATACTAGAATCTCATACTAAATGTTTCCTTGCTGCCACATTTTTTACATTGCAAAACCTCTTGAAAACTTTTATAGTTTTTGACTAATCCAATTGAGTGTTTTTTTATGAGATTGAGGAATAGAACAGGAATACACATTCCATCATTTCTCCTTGTAATGGAATTTTAAAAATAAATTCTAAAGTCCATATGTTACATTTCCCAATTCTTTGTTAAGCCAGAATAATTAAAGGATTATTTTCCCTTTTAAAATTAACAAAACTGAGATATAGACAGCTTGAGTGAATTTGTGAAAAGCTTCAATTAAATGGTAATGAGCTCAAAAAATCTAATTAATGGCTTCCAGTTACCTATCAAGCTACTTGCTGGCTTTAAAATATGCAAGCTAAAGTTCATGTGGCTTTTAAATTAGACAAGATACACAAGATATATTTTTATATATGTAAAAAGAGAATACTTATTTTGCATTATGAAACTTCTAAATTTCAATTTCTACTTCTTACTTACATTGGTACAGTATTTTATTCTATAAATAAGTATATACATGTTGGACGTAAGAAAAACAACTCTCAGGATACAGCAAACTAAAGTACTTTTAAAAATAAAATCCTACAAGCATAATCCCATGTTGTTATTTATTTGCTAACTCTGACTCTTTTGCAACTCCTTGGATTGTATACTTCCAGGCTTCTCTGTCCATGGGATTTCCCAGGCAAGAATACTGGAATGAGTTGCCATTTCCTTCTCCAGGGGACCTTCCCAACTCAAGTATCAAATCTGCAGCTTTACGTCTTTACCTGTGAGATTCTTTACCCATGAGCCACCTGGGAAGCCAAACATAACATTACTTACAACAAAAGCACCATAATAATAGGGAATAAGATTAAACATTTCAAATTATTTTATAGTTTAGAAAATTATAGTTTTCCATGAAGTGTCTGTGATATTGGTATTATTTTTCTTTTATCCTTTAATAGAGTAGATATTAAAAAAAAATAGAATAGTTAAGAAATTGGCATAAAGTCACACATTATATCACACTGAAGTACAAGTTTTCTCATTCAGTCATTCTTTCATTCATTCAAAACCATATTTTTTGAGCACCAATAGTTTCAGGCAACAGATTAATTATTTGAGGTTTTAAGAAAAATACTATATCTCCTGTTCTATTGAAACAAGCAAACTAGGTATTATAGAACTTTAGAAAAGAGTGATTTTTTTTTCTTCCCATAAGAAACTTTCAGAGAGGTCATAAATAAAAGACTTGCAAAAATGAAATAAGGAAAGTAATCCATCTCACTGTCCTCATGATCAGGATCGCTGCTTGATCCAGAACTATTCCATGACCTACTGAATAGTTTCCTAATTTTTTTTTTCCCTTGCTTCTTTTCTATTTCCTATACAGTTCAATCTTCACTCACAACTCAGAGTTATTTTAGAAATATTAGTTCA
Source organism: Capra hircus (assembly GCF_001704415.2). Taxonomy (NCBI): domain Eukaryota; kingdom Metazoa; phylum Chordata; class Mammalia; order Artiodactyla; family Bovidae; genus Capra; species Capra hircus. The sequence goes on from NC_030835.1 coordinate 23,668,496, forward strand.
GCCATGGCATTCATCTACCTTTGATATTTCCCATTATATAAAAGATAAATTTCAAATTCATTGTTATAGAATGTTTTAAGTTAATCACAAACTACAGTAAGTCCCCTAACAAAAGTTCCAGTTGCAAAATTTCCAAGAGGCAAACATGCGTTCACATGTTCAGTCATTTCAGTTTGTTCCTGTATGTGGTGTACATTGCATTGTGCATGCATTCTCTACAAGTGGTTGTGTTTTTGCATACTTTACAATACTGTATAGAGTACAGTAGAACAGTATCTTTATTTTACACCAAGGATGTCCAGAAAGTGAAAGCAAAGTCACTCAGTTGTGTCCAACTCTTTACGACCCCAGGGACTGTAGCCTGCCAGGCTCCTCCACCCATGGGATTTTCCAGGCAAAAATGCTGGAGTGGGTTGCCATTTCCCTCTCCAGGATGTCCAGAAGCAAGCATAAAAGCAGTAGTGATGTAGCTGGTACTACTGTACTTTTCAAAGTTAGTACTGTGAAATTAAAAATATTTTCTTTATTTTGTGTTTGTTTTTAAGTATTATTTGTGCGAAAATTATTGTAAACCTATTATAGTATAGCACTGTTGTCATAAAAATCCTGTGACACATGCTAAGAATGGAGAACAATATTAACTAAATGGTTGAGGATTCTTGCACAGAAAATTTTGAAAAAGAACTGAGTTATCCCAATAATGATAAGTTACCTCCCAAACACAATAATAGTGTCTTTGTAGCCTTGGGAAAGCCTGCTTGGATGCTATCTGGCAGACCAAATCATTGTTTTACTCAAGTTGAAATCAGGACATAAAATTGATAACTTGCTTAGTTTTGTTTCTATCTTTCCCTATCATATCCTCTCCACTCCTTACCAAGTTTCCTTGAGAGCAATTACTTAATAACTCATCTGAATTTACATGACCCTCTCAGGGGCTTCTTCTGTAGAACTTGACTCTAAAGGGAAGAAATTAAAAAAAAAAAAAAAAAAAGAAGACTAATCAGCTAGTAATTGTGTCTTTTTTTCAGATAAACAGCCATATCTACATTTATTTTCAGTGTCTATGGGCCTAATTACAGGACTGCGTGTACATCATTTTTTGTGTGTTTTTTGGTCTTTGTGTTTTATTCCTCCCCTTTGTTTCTAATTTGTATCCCGTTTGTCTGCTACTGCTGCTGCTAAGTCACTTCAGTCGTGTCCGACTCTGTGTGACTCCATAGATAGCAGCCCACCAGGCTCCCCCGTCTCTGGGATTCTCCAGGCAAGAACCCTGGAGTGGGTTGCCATTTTCTTCTCCAATGCATGAAAGTGAAAAGTGAAAGTCAGTCGTGTCCGACTCCGAGCGACCCCATGGACTGCCGCCTATCAGGCGCCTCCGTCCATGGGATTTTCCAGGCAAGAGTACTGGAGTGGGGTGCCACTGCCTTCTCCAATCCAGTTTGTCTACTTAACTACAATTGCTTAATGGGAGTGGGATTTATTATTTATTGTTAATATAGTGGGCACCCAGAGTGTACACTACACTTGATCATGGATCTTGATTGTGCTCCATAAACACATTTGCAAAAGTTACATATTGCTATAAACTTGAGCATAATGAAAAGCATTTATAAACTAGACAATGGTGAATAGTAATCAAGACACCAACTCACCAGAAGTCAATTTACAGACCCAATTCCCCACCTTCCACCCTTGGCCTTGGAGTTGATTCTTAGATATTAGAATATTCAGGGACAAGTCATGTGAAAATAGGGCCAACTGCAAGGGAGAGCAGAAACTTACTACTTTTTATCTTGGTCCAGATTTCTATTTTCAGCATCTAAATGTTGCTAAAACCAAACACCCCTTTAAAGAGATTATATTCTAACTCACTAATCTGCAATTTCTAATACATTACACTTTTGTTAAATGACACACAAAGTGAGTTGAATTGATTTTCTACTGTGACATTAATTTCAGTTATTGAATTGTGTGTGCTTATGTCTGTGTTGTGTGAACTATGGCCTGAGTATATACCATAAGGGATAGTGAGAACAGGAGGAAAGCAAGATCAAGACTTCATAAGTAAAAACTCAAGTCCTGTGATCATATATTCATGCAACAAATTCTGGTTCTGCTCACGCTAATCAAGTTAACACTAGCTACATGTTTTAACTCTTTGAAGATTTGCTTTCCTCTTCATCAAATGGGATTTTGCCTTTCATTCCTTTATGTAGCTATGAGTTTACACCTGGGGTCTTTCATTTTCAGTCTGAAGGACTTTAGCATTTCTTGAATAAAATATTTGCTGGTGATACCTCTCCATTTTTGTTTATCTGAAAACATATTTTATTTTAATTTTTGAAGGACATTTTTCCTGGTTATAGAGTTATGGCCTGAGGATTTTTTTCCCACTTTCTGCATTTTAAAGTTCTTGATTTGTTGTCTCCTAGTCTTTACTTTCTTCTGATGAGAAGTCAGCTATTATTTATATTATAATTTTCTGTTTCTAATGTGCACTCTTCTTTGTGTCCAAGATTTTCTATTTATCTTCATTTTTCAGCACTTTGATCAAGCAGAGCCCTTTTTTTGTTTGTTTGTTTGATCCTGCTTGTGTTTTGAAAAAAATTATTTGATTTGAAGTTGATGTTTCTTTCTTTCTTTTTGCTAAATTTAGAAATGTATTAGCTTTTACTTTTTTGGTGCCATTTTTCATTTGCTGTCAATCTGGAATAACAATTACTGTATGCTAGCCACTATATATTTTTCCATGGTATATATATTTTTTAATTCCTGTGGGTTTTATGTTAGATAACTTCTATTAATATATCTTTATTTTTATTCCTTTTCTGCTGTCTCTAAACTGTTGTCAAGCCCATACAGAATTGTTTTTAAGATTTTAGTTATTGCAATTTTCTGTACTATAATTTCTAATTTGATCTTTTCCATTTTTATCTTCTGCTGAGTTTTCTCTGTATTTTTGTTCATTAAAATATTTTCTTTTTATGCTTTTGCAAATATTTATCATGAATATTTTGAGGCCCTTCTCTACTAATAATAGCATCTGGTTCATCTATAGAAAATAGATTGTATTTCCTAGTTTTCGAATTCTCAATAAACTTAGACTTTATATTGTACATTATGAATAATATGTTGCAGAGACCCTGTCTTCTTTATCTACCTCAGAAAAATTTTAATATTTGTTAGCAGCATGGAAGTTAACAAACTCAAACTCCAAACTGACAATCATGTGAAACACAGCAGCTGCAAAATTTCTTTCTTTGAGACTGTCAGCTGTGATTTTCACTTGCATAAATACTTTAGGGTCATCTGAGGATTTAGTGTCATTTAGGGTCATCTGAGGATGTAATGGGGCTTCCCAGGTGGCGTTAGTGGTAAAGAATCTGCCTGCCAATGCAGGAGACATAAGTGATGTGGGTTTGATTCCTAGGTCAGCAAGATCCCCTAGAGGAGGGTGTGGTAATCCACTCTAGTATTCTTGCTTGGAGAATCTCATGGGCAGAGGATCCTGGCAGACTACAGTCCTTTCTGTTGCAGAGTCAGACACAACTGAAATGACTGAGCATACACGTGCATAAACCGATTATGGGACTCACTCTCCTGTGGGTCTGTCTTTTCTTCCCCATCTGTATTCTACGACTATGCTAGTAGCCGACAACTCTGTCTCTTGACACACTCCAGCTACTTGTATTATTTGTGTTTTCTCTTTTATTAATCCCAGCCTTCTCTCATTGTGAATTCTGAGTTATATCTTAAGGCATTAAGCCATGTAAATGCAAAATTTCCTGATGCAGTACCTTTTTTTAAGTGGTCAGATTCCCTCTAATTTCTGCCTTCATTTGTTCATACTTCAGTGCTTTCAAATATCTGGTTTTATATTTTGTCCAGATTGTAGTTGTTATCCATGAAAGTGTCAGTTCACCATGAGGCACCCTCACATTTGGAAACCATTTAAATATTACTGTATTTATTTATTAAGTTCAGTAACATGAGGACACATGGTATTAACAGTCACTAGTCAAAAGGTATATCTGATAGAAAATAAACTGTAAGGAGTCCAAATTAAGTATCTGAATTTCCTTTGGGAGGCAGTAAATATTTGAATAAAGAGCAGATGGAGGCAAATGAAAAAATATTCTACTTCCTTGCTGAGATAATTCAGTTGATCAAAAGGATAGAAATTAGAGGAACTACCCCATATCACTCAGGAAAGAGTGTTTCCTGGAGGACAATAAGCAAATATGTATACATGTATAACAAATATAAATATATATTGGGATGTGCTCTACCGACTGCTTACATATTAAATATTCATTTGTCTTAAATAACTTCATTTAATTCTAAAGTTCCATTTTGGCAAATGAATCACTTATAAACGTTTTAGGCTACTATTGATAAAATAATATAAGCTGAATTTATAAAAACCAAATTTTGTGCTGCTCAAGTGGGTACTATGTTACGTTAGTTATTTAAGTGTCATAGTTCTTGGAATGTGAGGACCATGACGATCATCACATTTATACCTAACAGTTTTTTGAGCTACTTATACAGCGATGCATTTGTCTTACTTATACAGAGATTCATTATACGGGATACATTAGTCTATTGTTTCTAACAAACCAAAGTATCTCAGAGAATTGATTTATTCTGAAACCTAATTAACATTTCATTGCAATCTACAGTGATAGATTTTAAAAATATCAAGTAATCTTACTAGGCATTATCATATTAAAATAATTAGTTATTATCTAGAGAGGTATTATAACACCTCACATGATTAACTACCAAATGGATTGAACATGAATGAATTTAAGTGGCTCAAGTGAACCAGAATATACACACACAATTTCATTATGCAATAGCTTGCATCATTTCAAAGAGTCTATTCCTGAGATGCTCTTTAACTTCTTAAGTAAAATGATGAATATGGAAGTAAACACACAGAAAACAAAAAGGAAGAACAAAAGAGAAAGGGAAAGAGAGAAGGAAAGAGAAAAATAAGTAATGTGGTATAAATATCTGGAAAGACAAATCTCTTGTTGTTTTAGGCATTAAGATCTCTTTCTTAGGAGAAAACAAAAGCAACATGAAAAGGATCAATCCCTAAACTGTTAGAACTGGATCAGGTTATTGTCAAAATCAGTACTGTCTCCTTTAGCACAAGCCTTATTTTGGGCTTCCCTGGTGGTTCAAATGGTAAAGCATCTGCCTGCAATGCAGGAGACCCAGGTTCAATCCCTGGGTTGGGAAGATCCCCTGGAGATGGAGAAGGAAATGGCAACCCACTACAGTACTCTTACCTGGAAAATCCCATGGATGGAGGAGCCTGGTAGGCTACAGTCCATGTGATCACAAAGAGTCAGACATGGCTGAACAACTTCACTTTCACTTTTCACTTTTGGTTATTTTACAATAGACTATGAGACAGAAATTTTATGATACCATGAAACCTAGGAACCAAAAGTGTTATTCTACCATCTTATTTTCTTCTCCAAAAACACTTGCAAAATATTCAGGTAACATTACTCCAGTGACTTCAACCCATTGTTTGTCTTTGTTTAACCCATTGTTTGTAAGGATAGAGATCCTTTATTTTTCCTTTTTCAAGCATCTAAGTAGGTCTGAATTCTAAATCTTTACATAAAGGATCAATAATTCTTTTAAAGTTATTATTGTTTTTTCTGTAAAAGGCCAGAATATTTTAATCTTCACAGGCCATTAGGTCTCTGTTGCAAATGTTCAGCACTGCTACTATAGCATGAAAGCAGCCCTACACAATATGTAAATGACAGGCATGGCCATATTCCAATAAAATTTTATTTACAAAAACCAGTAACTGTCCAACTAATTTTACCCACTGCTTCTTTAGAGACATAAAGTTGTCATCAATAGAATTTCTTCCAAAGGATTCTTTATCTTCTTATCCCTTCTCCTGGTATAGATTTTTTAAAAGACTGTTCAGTTCAGTTTAGTCTCTCAGTCATGTCTGACTCTTTGCGACCCCATGAATTGCAGCACGCCAGGCCTCCCTGTCCATCACCAACTCCCGGAGTTCACTCAGACTCACGTCCATCAACTCAGTGATTCCATCCAGCCATCTCATCCTCTGTCGTCCCCTTCTCCTAGACTGTAGTAATGTCCAATTATTATTTCACTTTTTTCACTTTTCTTTAAAGAAAGTATTAATAAGGAAGCCTCTAACTCTTTAGTTACAGCCTGAATCATCAAGATGGAATAATTTTAGAAGAAAATTTCTCTCACATCTTGACAAGTGGTTTCAGGATTCATTTTTCTTTAAGCTATTACATATGTTTGAGCAAGCTGCTTAAAGATTGTAGTATGGGTTACCTAAAGACAATATTTAGTATGCACAATTTATAATATTAATATTTTCCCAGTAAAGTGTTAAAGGAAATTATATGGACTAGATTTATTGCCAATAAAGAAGAATTTTACTAAGGGTCTGTCTGAATAAAAAATGGTCCACATTAAAAAAAATCCTTAAAAAAACTAGTAGGTAAAAATAAACACCTAATATATCTTGTCATTTGTATAAAATCTTATAAATAGAGAAGTAACATGCTTTTTTAAAAATCTCTGAAGGATTTTACAGTAAAAAAAATCTTGAACCATATAAATCTCATAACTACGTACTAATTGTGGTTAACTGGTCTGCTCATTTGGGTTAGGAAAAGCTAGAAATGACTCAATATTTGCAGTGCATTGAATCATTGGTTAGTTTGAAAAGTTTGGAAAAAACCCAAGATGATATTCTACAGGAGAGTGCTTTTGCGTAATACCACAAATGACAAGTTTCTGTAAAATAATAATATGTAAAAGTCATCTACAAATAAACACCTGCATTTTTTAAAGTAAAATTTTATATTAGTTTTAGGTATACGAAGTAATAATTTGATACCTGTATACACTGCAACATGATCATCACAGTATGTCTATTTACCATTTTCATCATGCAATTGACTCTCTTCACCCCTCTAACTTCATTCTCCTCTGGGAACCACAAATCTGTTTTCTGTATGCATGAGTTTTGCTTGTCTATTTTTTAAGTTCACAAATAGCAGATTTCTTTCTTTTTTTACAGCTGAATAGCATTCAATCGTGTGTGTCTGTATATGTATGTATCACATCTTCTTTATCCATTCATTCACCTATAGACACCTAGATGTTTCCATGTTTTAGCTATTGTGAAAAACATCACAATGAGCATAGGGATATATAGCTTTTCAAAGTTGTATTTTTAGGTGCTTCAGATAAATCCTACTTTTCTATTTTTAATTTCTGCATACCATTTCCTCTTTACATCAATTTACATTTCCAGCAGCAGTGTATGAGTGTTCCCTTTCTTCTCACTCTCTCCAACACTTGTCATTTCTTGTCTTTTTTGATAGCCATTTTAGCAAGTGTGAAGCAATAACTTATTGTGGTTTTAATTTGTATTTCCCTGATTATGGCCAACCAGTCCATCCTAAAGGAGATCAGTCCTGGGTGTTCATTGGAAGGACTGATATTGAAGCTGAAACTCCAATACTTTGGCCACCTGATGTGAAGAGCTGACTCATTTGAAGAGACCCTGATGCTGGGAAAGATTGAGGGCCCGAGGAGAAGGGGATGACAGAGGATGAGATGGTTGGATGGCATCACTGACTCAATGGACATGGGTTTGGGTGGACTCTGGGAGTTGGTGATGCACAGGGAGGCCTGGCGTGCTGTGGTTCATGGGGTGGCAAAGAGTCCGGCATGACTGAGTGACTGAACTGAACTGAACTGATGATTAGTGATGTTACACTTCTTTTCACATGCCTGTTGACAATTTGTATGTTTTCTTTGGAAAAAAAAAAAAACATAACTTTTAAAATCAAATTGTCTATTGTTTTTGCTACTGAGTTGAGTTCTTTATATATTTTGGATATTAACCCATTGTAAGACATATGATTTGCACAACTTTCCTCTTGTTTCATTGATCCATGTGTCTGTTCTTATGTCCAAAACATACTGTTTTGATTATTATAAATTTGTAGTATAGTTTATGAAGTTAGGGTGCATGATGCATCCAGCTTTTCTCTTCTTTCTTAATATTTCTTTGGCCACTTGTGGCCATTTGTGGTTTTATATAAAGTTTAGAAATATTTGTTATGTATCTGTGAAAAGTGCTACTGTGATTTTATGAAGATTGCATTAAATCTTCAGACTGCTTTTGAATAATATGATCATATTAAAAATTAATTTTTCTAACCCATTAGCACAGGATGCTGCTACTTTCTTTCCATTTATTTGTATTGTCTTCATTTTCTTTTATCAGTGTCTTACAGTTTTCCTAGTACAAGTATTTTGCTTCTTTGGTTACATTTAATCTAAAGTATTTGATTCTTTTAAATACAATTCTGAATGGGATTGCTTTCTTGATTTTTTTCTTTTTGATAGTTTGCTATTAGAGTATGGAAATGAAGTAAACTTCTGTACATTAACTTTTTATCCTGAAACTTTAGGGGATTACTTATTAGATAAGTTTTTTGATGGGGTCTTTAAGGCTTAGAACTGGACATGGAACAACAGACTGGTTCCAAATAGGAAAAGGAGTACGTCAAGGCTGTCACCCTGCTGATTTAACTTCTATGCAGAGTACATCATGAGAAACGTTGGACTGGAAGAAACACAAGCTGGAATCAAGATTGCTGGGAGAAATATCAATAACCTCAGATATGCAGGTAACACCAGCCTTATGGCAGAAAGTGAAGAGGAACTAAAAAGCCTCTTGATGAAACTGAAAGTGAAGAGCCAAAAAATTGGCTTAAAGCTCAACATTCAAAAAACCAAGATCATGGCATCCGGCCCCATCACTTCATGGCAAATAGATGGGGAAACAGTGGAAACAGTGCTAGAGTTTATTTTGGGGGGCTCCAAAATCACTGCAGATGGTGATTGCAGCCATGAAATTAAAAGACAATTACTCCTTGGAAGAAAAGTTATGACCAACCTAGATAGCATATTCAAAAGCAGAGACATTACTTTGCCGACTAAGGTCCGTCTAGTCAAGGCTATGGTTTTTCCAGTGGTCATGTATGGATGTGAGAGTTGGACTGTGAAGAAGGCTGAGCACCGAAGAATTGATGCTTTTGAGCTGTGGTGTTGGAGAAGACTCTTGAGAGTCCCTTGGACTGCAAGGAGATCCAACCAGTCCATTCTGAAGGAGATCAGCCCTGGGATTTCTTTGGAAGGAATGATGCTAAAGCTGAAGCTCCAGTACTTTGGCCACCTCATGTAAAGTGTTGACTCATTGGAAAAGACTTTGATGCTGGGAGGGATTGAGGGCAGGAGGAGAAGGGGACGACCGAGGATGAGATGGCTGGATGGCATCACTGACTCGATGGACATGAATCTGAGTGAACTCGGGGAGTTGGTGATGGACAGGGAGGCCTGGCGTGCTGCGATTCATGGGATTGCACAAAGTCGGCCACGACTGAGCGACTGAGCTGACTGACTTAAGGCTTACTATATATAGTATCATGTCACTTGCAAATAATGACAGTTTCTTATTTCTTTCTTATATGGATGTCTTTTTTGCCTAGATGTTTTGACTGGGATTTGCAACGAAAGTGTTAGTTGTTCAGTCATGTCTGACTCTTTGTGATCCCGTGGACTGTAGCCTGCCAGACTACTCTGTCCATGGAATTCTCCAGGCAAGAATACTGGAGTGGGTAGACATGCCATTCTCCAGGGGATCGTCCTGACTCAGGAAAAGAACCATGGTCTCCTGCATTGAAGGCAGATTGTTTACTGTCTGAGCTACCGGGGAAATACCATATGAGTAAAAGTATTAAGTGTAAACATCTTTGTACTGTTTTTGATCTTAGAGGAAAAACTTTCAGCTTTTCACTGTTGAATGTATGTTAGTTGTGGGTTTGTCATATACGGCCTTTATTATGTTGACTATATTCCCTCTATTCCCTCTGTGTTGAGAGGGTTTGCTTTTTTTTTTTTTTTTTTAATCATTCCTGGGATTTTGCTTCTTTGTTCATCACAAGGAAGACAAATATATTTTAAATAATCTGGAGCATTAGAATTTTCTATTCTGAATCTATTAGTATATGATCTAAATTTTGACAGATTTAGTTTTTAAAAAGTATGTTGTATTTAGGCATTCAAGCATCTGGTTCATTTCTTAGAGTTTCTTATAAGACTGCCATGATTTCTTCCAGTTCACCCAACACACAAATATTCTGTTGAGTCACTAGAAGTACAAATTCCTCATTTCAGCTCCAGCTATATTTATGGCAGCTGCCCATTCCGTTCTCATTGATCAAAGTCCAAGGCAAAAAATAATCCTTAGTAATTGCTTAATTTCTCAAGTTGTTTTTTGGCTCAATGTTCTAGTAAGATTCTTTTTTGAAAGGTCAGAAACTTGTCTCTAATTCATTTCATTAAATTTGAAAAAGGAAAGAAGCTTTTTTATAGTTTAGTAAGAACAAGATAGATAATCACAAAGTGAAAGGTGTTAATATCTGCTCTTACTCAAAATGAATTACAGCATTTTTCATCTTTTTTAGAACTTTAATTAGCATTATAAGAAGGATATCTTATAAAGTAACTGCATAGTAAAGAAGACTATAGCTAGCATAAATCCCATTGTTGAAGAACCTGTTTCATCACCTGAAATGGAAAAACAAATATCAAAATAGAGTACTAAATTGAAATCAGTTGTAAAAAGAGATTTTTTTGGTAGTTTCAGACCAAGAAATCATTGAAAATGTGGAGTCTTACTAACAAACTGTACCTAAATTAGAATGAAAGATTAATAGGATTTTATTCATGTGCCAATTTATTGTTTTTCATACAGAATCTCATTTCTGTTATCATCTTAGAATCAACCATCTGCTCCAACCAGCACCAATAATCAGTTTTTAATGATTAAGGTTTACATCTGGTCATCCACTTATCAGTTACTTGATCAGTACCAAGTTTTTTATCCTCACTGATCATCAGTTGTCTTATATGTAAAATGGGATAATAAAGTTCATTCTACTATCTGTTTCATAGAATTGTGAGTACTAAATAACACGTGTAAAATTATTTGTACAGGAATAATTTTGTGTTATAGTTAATAATCATAAATATGAAAGTTATTAGCATCTTTATCCCATAATGCATCTTTTAAAACACTTACCTCTACACTCATGATGTAACACAAATGGTTTTCTTGAATGCTTTTCTTCTCTTCTCCACTCATGCAAATTTTTCCAGCTCCTCCTCTTTGATTGGCCTTGTGAGTTGGTATTACTACTGCTATGTACATTTCACTTTTAAAAATCTTTCCTCTTTATTAGAATAATTACTGTTCCCAAATGCATTTTCCAGCTCCTCTATAATTTTGCAAAATTTTATTCTTCTTTTGTGTCTCAGTTCTTTTTGAGAATATTAAAAAAAAAAACTACAAAATATTTCCTGGAAAATGTCATATATATGATAAATATTATATATATGTGGTACAGATTTGTACACACATATTTTTTGCACTCAATTTCACTAGGGTTCATAACCTGCATCACATCTCTAGTTCATCTAAAAGTCATCTAAAGTTTCATGAACCTAGTCTTAAATATTGTGAAATCTGTGAATTTGGCAGAAATTTCAAACTGGAATACAGCTGATTCTGCATTGCTGCTGCTAAGTCGTTTCCGTTGTGTCTGACTCTTTGCGACCCCATAGACGGCAACCCATGAGGCTCCCCCATCCCTGGGATTATCCAGGCAAGAACACTGGAGTGGGTTGCCATTTCCTTCTTTAATGCATAAAAGTGAAAAGTGAAAGTGAAGTCGTTCAGTCGTGTCCGACTCTTGGCGACCCCACGGACTGCGGCCCACCAGGCTCCTCTGTCCATGGGATTTTCCAGGCAAGAGTGCTGGAGTGGGGTGCCATTGCCTTCTCCGGATTCTGCATTAAAACATTCTAATTTTCCTCTGCCGAAGATTACAGGAAAATGTAGCATATTGTATAAAATATTTGAAAACTTAATGTAAAGTCAATTTGGACAAGAAAAGTGAAATTGATAATAAGTTGAAAGGAGGGAAATTTAAGGCTTGTAAGCTAAGGGACATATAAAAACATAAAGATATAGCAAGGGCATGTAATATTTTGGGAAAGCTTAAGGTACATACAAGAAAACATATATATTTGTACCTTGCTTGTGATGGAAGTACAAAGAAAGAGGGGTCCACCATGATGCCGATCGGATAGGAACAGGGTTGGGGATGCTTGTGCATAAGGGAAGGGTAACTTTGAGTGGTGAGAGTCTGAGCTTATGTAATCAAATCCTTGTTTCTTTATATTGGACCAAGCAGCAGCTTCCAATGTCGTGTTCAGTGTTTGGTAGACTAACGTCAGTAGTCAATAATAATGATCTATCAGTGAAGATTTTCCAAGACTACTAACTCCTTGGCATATCAAAACAGGTCTGTTGGAGACGTATGCTGCAAGAAATTAATGTAAATATCATCCCTCATTTTTCTTTTTGTGTGGTATAGCAACCAACACATAGTAAATGCTGAAAAATCTTTTTTGGATATATGTATATACATATATATGTATATGTATATATATATATATTGCTAATCAGACATGCAAAAACCTGGACAAATCTACCATATACTAGAAAAGTTACTCAGCTTATTTCAGCTTTACAAGGAACTTTCTCATCAAAGAGAAGTACAAGCTTTTTGGAATTTAGAGTGGCAAAGATAGTGAGAAGCCAGAAGAAATGATGAAGTAAAATGCCCCTCTGTCTAATGCACTCGTGTGGAAAATTAACTGTTCACCATCTAGGTCATTAGAGTGACTTGGGAAGACTCAGGTAGACTTAGTGATTAGGCCGCTCTAGTGGAAATTCAGAAACCTCAATTTTGTTACTAGCTTTCTGCCTTTTGACCTTTTGTAAAAGTAATTTCAGATCTCATTTTCTCTGGCCCTTAAATAGAATCATACCTGTCCGTAAGGCAGTTTTAAGATACTCAGATGAATGATGTTATACATGTTTAAATGCAATTCTCTACTGAATTACTGGAAGACATATATTTCTTTATTTATAAAGTGTCTTTTATATTTTATTAGCTCTTACCACATAAGAAAATCTTGAAATAGGCAGCTAGTAGAATCACCACTTTGACAATATATAAACTGAATAATAGAACTAAAAATAAAAGGATCATAAGTCAAAATCTCAAGTATCATATAATCATTTATCCCCAAAATGAAGTAAATAAAAAACCTTGAGAAATCACATATTGAACCTTAGATAAGATGTAATAATATTCACTATATCTAATGTGAGTTAATAGTAGTTAATACAAACCAATGATTATATGCAGATATTGTTCTAATCATTTTGTACATGCTTTAATCTAGATAATCTCACAACAACCATGTAAGGTATATACCATTGTTGTTTCCTTGTGCATTTGAGGAATCTGAGACGATGTTGTTGTCTAGTCACCAAGTCGTGTTCAACTCCTTTTTTGAGACCCCATGGACTGGGATTTTCCAGGTGAGAATACTGGAGTGGGTTGCCATTTCCTTTCTCCTGGGGATCTTCCTGACCCAGGGATTGATTTTGTTTCCTGCCCATGTCTCCTGCATTGAAGGTGGATTCTTTGCCACTGAGCCACCAGGAAAGCCCTTGTGAGTCAATAAACTAATATACTTGAGGCAGAACCAAGTGGCAGAATCAATAAGTGGCAGAACCAAGATTTGAACCTTGGAAAAGTTGAGTCAAAATCTAGGTTCATGACACTGAACTGTACTATACATCCAGCTGGATAACTTTTCATACCATTTTTAGGATACAAATCCAAAACATCATCTCTACTCAGATGTTACTTATCAAAACTGACTTCACCTATTTTAAAAATTGGCTAAAATTATTTTGTGTTTTTAATACCTGAAATAGCACATATTTAATTCTTACAGTGTGTAAGGGGCTACAATTTACATAGGTTGGGTAGAATATTGAATAAGAGAGTGTTGGTTTCTTGCTATTTCTATGTTTTTAACCAGAAGCAGAAGATCTCAATATCAGTATGAAATGGACAAAAGTGTATAATCAGATATTTACTATTAAAATAGCCATAGTTACCCCACTGCTCAATACTTTTTGACTGTTATGACTGCATAGACAGGCAGTTGAACTTTTATGAAACATAAATTAACACTGCCATAAAAATTTCATTTGGTTTTGTTTTTGTTTCAAATGAACGTCTAGTCAAACTAACTTAAACAAAGAATATATGTTCAGATTCACAGTTCTTGTCATATAGCTGACCCATAGCCACAAACCATGCCTCCTAAAAAAAGCATTACATGGTCTCATATTCTGTTAAAATTTACTGATAGATTTAAAGAAGCGTTTATCCATTAAATTCATTTCAACGTGTTCTTATAAAAAATAAATTTAAAAAATAAATTAGTTTCTTAAATGAGCCCATTAATATCCCTCACTAAAATAGAATGCATGTAGACTTTCTCTTTTTAGTAGTCTAATCAGAATGAGTGGCTCAGATTGTTTCATACACTTTATTTTCTATTAATGAATCATTTTAGCAGCTGGAAAGTCCTGCTTCTACATAAGACAATATATTATTTTTCATCTTGTTACTTTTGTATAGAACAAAGGAAAAAAGAATTTTAAGGAAATAACATCACCCCCCAAAATTTTTAAAGACTATCTATGCTGCCATACATTGCTTTATATTCTAAATTATGCCAAACTATATTGTTTGGTTTTCCATTTTGAAATTCTGCAAATAGAGAAATTTTTTTTCTTCTCTTTTTTTTTGGGGGGGGTGGGGTTTCTCCTATACATTTTATATAGTTATTTACTTGAAATTGTGTTCAATTTGCTAGAAATGTGGGGTGACAAATATAACTAAGCAAAAATATATACATATTTGTCAAAGGTTACAATTTGTGTTTTGGATACTACTTAGTTAATTTGGATGTATTTTTGTGTAGCTTCTAGAGGAAAATGAGAAACTGACCATCACATTCTAAGCAACTTAAATTGCAGTGTAAGACAGGCATTGGTCTTTCTAGGACAATATGCCATATGGTAGATGGTCAGTTAGTATCTTACATAAATTACAGATTATTCCACATCGCATAATGCAATGGAAGTGGAACACTTTGATTCAAAATTGTGATTCATTCATGATGTGAGACTACAAGTTGCAGGGTTTGAGCTCAGTAATAGAAAGGTAATACATCATATCTGTTTTTCTTTTATAATTTTGTATTTAGAGAAAAACAAAGTGGCATGAATCAAATACTCAGTGATGATAAATAGGCTAACCTAATAAGAAACTGAAGTGTAATAGACATAAGAAGGCACTTTATTTTTTTTTCAGATTTTATTTTATTTTTTTACTTTACAATATTGTATTGGTTTTGCCATACATCAACATGAATCCGCCACGGGTGTACACGTGTTCCCCATCCTGAACCTCCCTCCCACCTCCCTCCCTGCACCATCTCTCTGGGTCATCCTGCATTGAACCTAGACTGGCGATTCGTTTCTTATGATATTATACATGTTTCAATGCCATTCTCCCAAATCATCCCACCCTCTCCCTCTCCCATAGAGTCCAAAAGACTGTTCTATACATCTGTGTCTCTTTTGCTGTCTCACATACAGGGTTATCATTACCATCTTTCTAAAGTCCATATATATATATGTGTTAGTATACTGTATTGGGGTTTTTCTTTCTGGCTTACTTCACTCTGTATAATCATCTCCAGTTTCATCCACCTCATTAGAATTGATTCAAATGTATTCTTTTTAATGGCTGACTAATACTCCATTGTGTATATGTACCACAGCTTTCTTATCCATTCATCTGCTGATGGACATCTATGTTGTTTCCATGTCCTGGCTATTATAAACAGTGCTGTGATGAACATTGGGGTGCATGTGTCTCTTTCAATTCTGATTTCCTCGGTGTGTATGCCCAGCAGTGGGATTGCTGGGTCATAAAGCAGTTCTATTTGCAGTTTTTTAAGGAACCTCCACACTGTTCTCCATAGTGGCTGTACTAGTTTGCATTCCCACCAACAGTGTAAAAGGGTTCCCTTTTCTCCACAACCTCTCCAAGATTTATTGCTTGTAGACATTTTAAACAGATAGCAAAAGCATTTGGGTACCTCTTATGGAAAATAAGCTTAATTTTACAGAGAAGAATGGAATAAATCCTATGTTGCACCACAAAACAAAATAATCATAGGTCTAAATTCCCTAAAGTGGCTTCCGTGGTTGAAGTTAAATGTTTATTTCCACTTGGTGAATAAGGATATGTCAGAATTTTCTATGGTGCATTTGGAGAAAATGACGTATCTTTTCACTTCTATTACATTATACAAGTTCATGCCAATGATATAGGCAGATATGTCTTTTGGGGGGTTTCTTCTGATAGAATGAACACTATAAAAATACTAATAACTAAAGTTCAAGCTAATTCTTTATGTCCTTAGCTATTTCCACCATTGCAACATAAGTCTTAGTTTTTCAAATTGGATAGTACTTGTCCCCCAAGATGGCAGAGTAGGACATGCACTCATCTTCTCCTGTGAGAACTCCAAAATTACAACTAGCTGCTGAACAACTGTCAACAGGAGAATGCTGGATCCCACCAAAAAAAGATAACCCATGTCCAAGGGTAAAGAAGCAGCAATGACAGTTCAGTTCAGTTCAGTCATTCAGTCGTGGCCTACTCTTTGCGACCCCATGAATCGCAGCATGCCAGGCCTCCCTGTCCATCACCATCTCCCGGAGTTCACTCAGACTCACGTCCATCGAGTCAGGGATGCCATCCAGCCATCTCATCCTTTGTCGTCCCCTTTTACCCCTGCCCACAATCCCTACCAAGATCAGAGTCTTTTCCAATGAGTCAACTCTTCACATGAAGTGGCCAAAGTACTGGAGTTTCAGCTTTAGCATCATTCCTTCCAAAGAAATCCCAGGGTTGATCTCCTTCAGAATGGACTGGTTGGATCTCCTTGCAGTCCAAGGGACTCTCAAGAGTCTTCTCCAAAACCACAGTTCCAAAGCATCAATTCTTTGGTGCTCAGCCTTCTTCACAGTCCAACTCTCACATCCATACATGACTATTGGAAAACCAGAGCCTTGACTAGATGGACCTTACTCTGCAAAGTAATGTCTCTGCTTTTGAATATGCTATCTAGGTTGGTCATAACTTTTCTTCCAAGGAGTAAGCATCTTTTATTTCATGGCTGCAGTCACCATCTGCAGTGATTTAAGAGCCCAAAAAAATAAAGTCTCTCACTGTTTCCACTGTTTCCCCGTCTATTTGCCATGAAGTGATGGGACCAGATGCCATGATCTTCATTTTCTGAATGTTGAGTTTTAAGCCAACTGTTTCACTCTCCTCTTTCACTTTCATCAAGAGGCTTTTGAGTTCCTCTTCACTTTCTGCCATAGGGTGGTGTCATCTGCATATCTGAGGTTATTAATATTTCTCCCAGCAATCTTGATTCCAGCTTGTTTCTTCCAGTCCAGCGTTTCTCATGATGTACTCTGCATAGAAGTTAAATCAGCTGGGTGACAATATCCAGCCTTGACGTACTCCTTTTCCTCTTTGGAACCAATCTGTGTTTCCATGTCCAGTTCTAACTGTTGCTTCCTGGCCTGCATACAGATTTCTCGAGAGGCAGGTCAGGTGGTCTGGTATTTCCATCTCTTTCAGAATTTTCCACAGTTTATTATGATCCACACAGTCAAAGGCTTTGGCATAGTCAATAAAGCAGAAATAGATGTTTTTTCTGGAACTCTCTTGCTTTTTCCATGATCCAGCAGATGTCGGTAATTTGATTTCTGGTTCCTCTGCCTTTTCGAAAACCAGCCTGAACATCAGGAATTTCATGGTTTACGTATTGCTGAAGCCTGGCTTGGAGAATTTTTAGCGTTACTTTACTAGCATGTGAGATGAGTGCAATTGTGCAGTAGTTTGAGCATTCTTTGGCATTGCCTTTCTTTGGGATTGGAATGAAAACTGACCTTTTCCAGTCCTGTGGCCACTGCTGAGTTTTCCAAATTTGCTGGCTTATTGAGTGCAGCACTTTCACAGCATCATCTTTCAGAATTTGAAACAGCTCAACTGGAATTCCATCACCTCCACTAGCTTTGTTCGTAGTAATGCTTTCTAAGGCCCACTTGACTTCACATTCCAGGATGTCTGGCTCTAGATTAATCTTCACACCATCATAGTTGTCTGGGTGGTGAAGATCTTTTTGTACAGTTCTTCTGTGTATTCTTGCCACCTCTTCTTAATATCTTCTGCTTCTGTTAGGTCCATACTATTTGTCCTTTATCGAGCCCATCTTTGCATGAAATATTCCCTTGGTATATCTAATTTTCTTGAAGAGATCTCTAGTCTTTCCCATTCTGTTGTTTTCCTCTATTTCTTTGCACTGATCGCCGAAGAAGGCTTTTTTATTTCTTTTTGCTATTCTCTGGAACTCTGCATTCAGATGTTTATATCTTTCCTTTTCTCCTTTGCTTTTCACCTCTCTTCTTTTCACAGCTATTTATAAGGCCTCCCCAGACAGCCATTTTGCTTTTTTGCATTTCTTTTCCATGGGGATGGTCTTGATCCCTGTCTCCTGTACAGTGTCATGAACCTCATTCCATAGTTCATCAGGCACTCTATCTATCATATCTAGGCCCTTAAATCTATTTCTCACTTCCACTATATAATCTTAAAGGATTTGATTTAGGCCATACCTGAATGGTCTAGCGGTTTTCCCTACTTTCTTCTATTAAAGTCTGAATTTGGTAATAAGGAGTTCATGATCTGAGCCACAGTCAGCTCCTGGTCTTGCTTTTGTTGACTGTATATAGCTTCTTCATCTTTGGCTGCAAAGAATATAATCAATCTTATTTTGGTGTTGACCGTCTGGTGATGTCCATGTGTAGAATCTTCTCTTGTGTTGTTGGAAGAGGGTGTTTGCTATGACCAGTGCAAAAAAGAGGGATGAAACTCAGCCCCACTGATCAACAGAAAATTGGATTAGAGATTTACTGAGCATGACCCTATCCATTAAAACATCCCCCTCAGTCAGTCTTTCCTCAGTCTTTCCTTAGAATCCCCCTCAATCAGTCAGTCATCAGGAAGCTTCCATAAGCCTCTTACCCTTATCCAACAAGGTACAGAGAAAACGAAAGCCACAATCAGATCAAACTGATCACATAGACCACAGCCTTGTCTAACTCAGTGAAACTATGAGTCACGGCCTAGAGCACCACCCAAGATTGATGGGTCACTGTGGAGAGTTTTGACAAAACGTGGTCCACTGGAGAAGGGAATGGCAAATCACTTCACTATTCTTGCCTTGAGAATCTCATGAACAATATGAAAAGGGAGAATGATATGACACCAAAAGTTGAACTCCCCAGAGCAATAGATGCCCAATATATTACTGGAAAAGAGTATAGAGATAATTCCAGAAAGAATGAAAAGATGGAGCCAAAGCAAAGCAAAACAAAACAAAAAACCAGTTGTGGATGTGACTAGTGATGAAAGTAAAGTCCAATGCTGCAAAGAACAATATTACATAGGAATCTGGAATGTTAGGTCCATGAATCAAGGTAAATTGTAAGTGGTCAAATAGGAGACGGCAAGAGTGAACGTCGACATTTTAGGAATCAGTGAACTAAAACGGACTGGAATGGGTGAATTTAACTCAGATGAATATTGTATCTACTACTGTGAGCAATAATCCCTTAGAAGAAATGGAGTAGCCCTTATAGTCAACAAAAGAGTCTGAAATAATCTCTATTTGTTTCCAGGGCAAACCATTCAATATTAGAGTAATCCAAGTCTATGCCCCAGCCAGTAATGCTGAAGGAGCTGAAGTTGAATGGTTCTATGAAAACCTATGAGAACTTCTAGGAGTAATACAAAAAAAATATGTCCTTTTCATTATAGGTGACTAGAATGCAATAGTAGGAAGTCAAGAGATACCTGGAGTAAGAGACAAATTTGGACTTGGAGTACAAAATGAAGCAGGGCAAAGGCTAACACAATTTTCCCAAGAGAACACACTGGTCATAGCAAAACCCCTCTTCCAACAACAGAAGAGAAGATTCTACACATGGACTTCAACAGATGGTCAATACTAAAATCACGTTGACTATATTCTTTGCAGCAAAAGATGGAGAAGCTCCACACAATCAGCAAAGAAAAGACTAGGAACTGACTGTGGCTCAGACCATGAACTCTTTATTGCCAAATTCAGACTTAAATTGAAGAAAGCCGGGAAAACCACCAGACCATTCAGGTATGACCTAAATCAAATCCATTATAATTATACAGGGGAAGTGACAAATAGATTGAAGGGATTGGATCCAATAGACAGAGTTCCTAAAGAACTATGGATGAAGGTTCATGACACTGAACAGGAGACACTGATCAAGATCATCTCCAAGAAAAAGAAATGCAAAATGGAAAGATGATTATCTGAGGAGGCATTACAAATAGCTGAGAAAAGAGAAGTGAAAGGCAAAGGAGAAAAAGAAAGATATACTCATTTGAATGCAGAGTTCCAAAGAATATCAAGGAGAGATAAGAAAGCCTTCCTTAGTGATCAATGCAAAGAAATAAAAGAAAACAATAGAATGAGAAAGACTAGAGATCTTTTCAATAAAATTAGAGATGCAAAGAGAATATTTCATCCAAAGATGGGCACAATAAAGGACAAAAAAAACACATGGACCTAAAAGAATCAGAAGATATTAAGAAGAGGTGGCAAGAATACACAGAAGAACTATACAAAAAAGATCTTCATGACCCAGATTGCCACGATGGTGTGATCACTCACTGAGAGCCAGACATCGTGAAATGTGAAGTCCAGTTGGCCTTAGGAAGCATCACTACAAACAAAGCTAGTGGACATGATGGAATTCCAGTTGTGCTATTTCAAATTCAAAAGATGATGCTATGAAAATGCTGCACTCAATATGCCAGCAAATGTGGAAAACTCAGCAGTGGCTGCAGGACTGGAAAAGGTCAGTTTTCATTCCAATCCCAAATAAAGGAAATGCCAAAGAATGGTCTAACTATGGCACAGTTTCACTCATCTCACATGCTAGCAAAGTAAAGCTCAAAATTCTCCAAGCCAGGCTTCAACAGTGCATGAACCATGAACTTTCAGATATTCAAGCTCCATTTAGGAAAGGCAGGGGAATGAGAGATCAAGTTGCCAACATCCATTGGATGATAAAAAAAATCAAGAAAGTTCCAGAGAAACATCGAATTCTGCTTTATTGACTATGCCAAAGCCTTTGACTGTGTGGATCATGACAAACCTGTGGATCATTCTTAAAGAGATGGGACTACCAGATCACCTTATATACTGTCTGTCAAATCTGTATGTAGGTGAAGAAGCAACAATTAGAACTGGACATGGAGAAACAGCCTCATTCCAAATCAAGATAAGAGTATGTCCAAGCTGTATATTTTCACCTTGATTATTTAACTTATATGTAGAGTACATCATGAGAAATGCTGGGCTAGATGATGCATAATCTACAATCAGTATGCTGGGAGAAATATCAAAAACCTCAGATATGCAAATGACACCACCCTTATAGGAGAAAGCAAAGAAGAACTAAAGAGCCTCTTGATCAAAGTGAAAGAGGAGAGTGAACAAATTGGCTTAAAATTTAACATTCAGAAAAGTAAGATCATGACATCCGGTTCCATCACTTTATGGCAAATAGATGGGGAAACAGTGGAAACAGTGAGAGACTTTAATTTTTTGGACCCCCAAATCTCTGCAGATGGTGCAACATCCATGAAATTAAAAGGTGCTTGCTCCTTGGAAGAAAAGCTATGACCAACCTAGACAGCATATTAAAAGCCAGAGACATTACTTTGCCAACAAAGGTCCATCTAGTCAAACCTATGGTTTTTCCAGTAGTCACATATGGATGTGAGAGTTGGACTATAAAGAAAGGTGAATGCTGAAGAATGGATGCTTTTGAACTGTGGTGTTGGAGAAGACTCTTGAGAGTCCCTTGGACTGTATGGAGTTCCACCTAGTCCATACTAAAGGAAATCAGTCCTGAATATTCATTGGAGGGACTAATGCTGAAGCTGAATCTCCAAAACTTTGCCCACCTGATGTGAAGAACTGACTCATTGGAAAAGACCCTGATGCTGGGAAAGATTGAAAGCAGGAAGAGAAGGAGACAACAGAGGATAAGATGGTTAGATGGCATAACTGACTGACTCAATGGACATGAGTTTGGGCAAGCTCTGGGAGTTGGTGATGGACAGGGAAGGCTGGTGTGCTGCATTCCATGGGTTCTCAAAGAGTTAGATACAATTGGTGACTAAACTTAACTGAACTCAGTCCCACAAAGAAGATACATCAGTGTTCTCAATGTATTCCTTGAACAGGTATATTGAGCAATGCTCCATCAACCTCCCTTAGCTATAATGGGGAAAAAATCTAGCAATTTGTACAATAGATAAGATTCTTCTTTTGGCAGAGACCAATGTGTAGGGCTGCTGAAAGACTTCATGCTTTTTTGCTACATGTTCCAGTTATGTTTATTTTTACAAGACGCTTCTGCATCATCCAAAGATTGGCTTCTTTGTTATGCTACAAATATAGGGAGTGAGGCTACACACAAAATGTATATGATCAATGCATCTATGTTAAATGTAATCTATTAGCATTTCATAAATTTGCATGTACTTTTAATGTCTGCATTTCGGTTCTGCCACTTTGAGCTATATAACATGTGCTAAATTTTCTTATATGTGTAAAAGGGATAATGATACTTTAATATATGATTATGATGATATGATGGTCAAAAGTGATAATATATAAGAAAGTGGCCTTGTAAACCCTAAACTACTATAGAAATATATAATGTTACTATTCAGGATATGAACTTAGATACCTAAGTCCTCATTTAAAAATATAAATTTAATTGCATGTTATAAAATGCTTTGCATTTATACAAATTATTTTTATGAGCTATTTTATTTATGCACATCTTAAAAGTCTCAGCTTTTAATATTTAAGCATCATTGCCACTCCTTGTGCAGCCCATGGGGTCACAAAGAATCGGACACGACTGAGTGACTGAACTGAACTGAACTGAAGCATCATTCAGTGCTCTCAGTTTTTGACAAAGTTGTACACTAACAAACTATGTAAATTCATTTTTCCAAAATTTTATGTATAACAACAACAACAATATTTATCAAGAGTATTTTCCATTGTGAAGGGCCCAAGTATTAAATGAACTGTTTTCAAAACTATTAATTTGTTCTAAAATAGTGTTATCAAGTTCTTCACTCATCTAACAAAACAAGCATGAATAAAGAGGTACAATCTCATGAAACATTCTCTATCTCAGAGAATTAATTTTTTCACCACCTAAAAACTATCTGCACAGTAAAAACAAGTCAATGGTTATTTCAAGCCAGATAATAGAGCATTCTAAAAAATAGGCACAGTCATTTACTTTATTTGTTTCTATGTTTCTGCTAAATGCGACATGGGCTATCTGGTGTCTTTTCTTGAAACTACACAAGAAAATAGCGGGCATTTCTTATTCTACTCAATGGGGTATTAACTTTAGAGCAACCAGTCCTTGAGAACAAGACTTGAATAGAACTATTCAATTAACTGGGGTTTAAATTTTGGATTCAATTTAGAACTGAAGGAATGCATTCAGGTAGAACACCAGTTTAGGTCTTACAGGTATCTTGTTCATGAGACTAGTAGAGTTGTATTCAGAGGTAAAATTCTATATTTCCTTTGGGAACGCATGTAAGAATTAAAGATTTCAAAATTTAAAAAAAATAATAAATAAATTAAAGACAAAATTAAGAAAATGAATAAAAAGATGTGCCATTATATTTTCCTACTATGCCCTTGACATTTTACAAATACCACACACAATTAAATTCCCTGGAAATCACTTTTGACAAGCAATTTTTCTTCCCATCCTTTACGCTCTCTGATGGCTTAGGACTCCCACTACAGTAACAGTTTTCATGTATCTCTCAACTGAAACAACATTATCAGTACTTGTCTGTCCTATATCTTCTGAGTGAGGAGCTAAGAAAAAATTATTATAATACTGATTATAAGATAGACTCAAACATTATACTGCTCTTACAGCATATGCATTTTTTTCTTTTTTAAATTTAGTTTAATTTTTAAAATTGTTATTGGAGTATACTTGCTTTATACTGCTATGTATGGCAGCATTCATATATATTATTTTTAGAGGATTTCAAAGCTTCCTCCAAATATTTTGGATATGAGTTTCTGAAAACATGACAGATTAATCAATGAGATATTTTTGGATGGGAGGATTATGTCTTACAAATCTTAGTGCATATGTTGTCACACGTGTACAGAGTTAATATCATAGCTCCTCTCTAATTTTCTCCTTTTTGCCTCCCCTGATCCATTTTTCATGTTGATTGTGCCTCTGCGAGTTACTTTTGCGGTCTGTCTCTTAGTTGAATTTATTCAATGGAGGCAACTCTAAGAGATTTTTTAAAGAAATGAGAGTAAGATCAAAATATCTATTATCCATTTTCTCTCTGCTGGTCTACAGGTGTATGCCTCAACCAAAGGCCAAAACTACTGGGCAGCCAGGGGACAATTCTTCTAAATTCTGGTGACCTTGCAATACTGGAAATAATAGCTCTTTATTTTTGTTAGTCCAGAGGTGTTTCACTGTGTCTTGTTGGTTTCCAGTAATCTTTCACACACCTTTTGAGTATCTTTCACAGAAGTCTACTGCCTATAGTCGTGACACTGACTAACGTAATAGGGTGTTGAAAAAATGAAATTACAGGGACTACCTCTTGAAATAATGAGGAAAAACTGTTTTCATCTAACTAAGCTTTTCATAAATGTTCATGTGCATATTGGCTTATTTTCTCAGTCTTTGCTTGTCAATTTAAAAAATATAAATTAAGAAATGACATATACAAAATTAGCATCAAAAGATATAAAATTATGAAGCAAAAAGTGGAAGTTCCATCTAACTACATTCTCACTAATGACATCCCACGTTGCCCTGGTACTTCTTGTACTCAGGAAAAGCTACTGTGATTGTAGCATTTTTTTCCTATGCATGTATTCACTTTTCATTTTGTTGGTAACAAATTATTGCAAACTGTGTAGCTTAAAATATCCACTTATTATCTCAAAGTTAGTCTAGGTCGGAAGTCTGGGCCAAAGTTTCTATTCAGAATCTCAAAATAGTGAAATCAAAGTGTTGGCAAGATATATTCTTATCTAGAAATTCAGTTAGAAAAGATCTAACTTCAGCCTGCTTCTGGTTGTTGGCAGAATTCACGACCTTGTATCTAAAGAATTCATGAAGGCTTGCTTCTTTAAGCCATTAGCAAAGAGGAAGAGACTCTCTGTTGTTTTAGAGTCCTTTGACTTCTAGAACATCTTTTAAAGAGCTCATCTAATTATGACAGAACAGACAGTAAAGACTTTGCTTGCAGTGCAGGAGACCCAAATTCAAATCCTGGGAGCGGGGTGTGTGGAGATGCCCTGGAGAAAGGAATGGCTACCAACTCCAGTATTCTTGCATGTGAAATTCATGGACAGTGAATCCTGGAAGGCTACAATCCATGGGGTCTCAAAGAGTCAGACATGACTGAGTGACTAACACTTTCACCAAGGATAATCCATTTTTTTGTTGACCTTTGAATAATGAGGGGGACTAGGGATGCTGAAACCCAGAAGAGTCAAAATCTCCATATTACTTTGCAGCCAACCTTTTGTTTTCAGTTTTGCATCCAGAATTCAACCAACTGCCCATTCTGTAGGACTGCAGTACATATTTATTGAAAAAAAAAAATCTTGAGAATAGTGAACTTTTGCAGTTCAAACATGTTGTTCAAAGATCAACTATATATTAAAGTTATTGTTGGGCATTTTGAAAAAATATTTAAGATTTATATAAATTTATTATTTATTACTAAAATAATTCATGTTAATTTCAGCTGAAATGTTTTAATGAAACTAACATGTTTTAAAATTGTCCTATTATATTACTATAGTAAACACAGTTAGCATATTTATCAACTTTCAGACATTTTTCAAAGTGTAATGAAGCTTTTCAATTTTTAAAATATAAATGATATCTTAGAATGCATATAATCTATATTGTAGAGTGGCAATTATTTTTATACCTATGTATATATGGAATTTATGTATATGTGGAATTTATTTTTAAATATTTATTTTCCTACTCAATGCTGATATGCATCTCTGTGTGTGTGTATGTGTGTATTTCCTTGGAATAAAGTCCTAAAAGCTATTCATACTTTTCAAGACATCATATTTATATTGCCAGTTTTTTCATTTCAAATAGTAATACAAGTTTGAACTCATAAGCCATATGCAAGAATTTTATTATTTACAATTGTCTCATTTTTCCCTAAGGATGAAAAATCATGTCTTATCTTTTTATTTTGCATATCTTTGACTATTATTGTGTTTGATTATTTTTCTTATATTAGGTATTTGCTCAATTTTTTTACTTAATATCCATTCTGGCCCTAATTTGATTTTTCTACAAGAAATACATATACATATGTGTTACCTTTATGGTATTAAAGGAAAATCATATAAATATTGAGAGTATAAAAATGTTGTCAAGTTTTACAAATATATTTCTCTGAATATCCTTTAACCTTGTTTACTAATTTCTTTTCAGCTGTTATTTGATTTTCCTCTGGATGATTTTGGCAACAATTTATTTCCACGATGAAGAGATAGTTTACTCTTTTTTAAATGTTTATTTTATACTTAAAAATTTTTTTTCTTCACAACTTTATGTATTCAGATACATTTTCCTGGCATTTTCTTCATTTTGTTTTCCAAAATTTTGCTTAGAAATACAATGTAAAATAGACACCCAAGTTCAGTTTTACCCATATGTTGTTCTATACTGGAGAAAAATAAACCTATATGTGTACACATATGCATGCATACATATTCTTATGTTTCCATGTAGGTACATATATTGCCTTTCCACTTATAGGGTGATGGCCTAAATCTCTAACTTAAATTTGTATGTCCTTATATGAATTTTTCTTAAATTCATATTGATGTAATTCATTTGTGTATATAAATGCAAAACCATCAGTTCAGTTCAGTTGCTCAGTAGTGTTTGACTCTTTGATACCCCATGGACTACAGCAGGCCAGACTTTCCTGTCCATCACCAACTCCTGGAGCTCATTCAAAAACATGTCCATTGTGTCGGTGATGGATGGATGGACCATGCAACTATCTCATCTTCTGTTATCCCTTATTCCTCCTGGCTTCAAACCTTCCCAGCACGAAGGTCTTTTCCAATGAGTTGGTTCTTCGCATCAGGTGACCAAATTATTGGAGTTTCAGCCTCAGTATCAGTCCCTCCAACTAATATTCAGCACTGATTTCCTTAGTTGACTGGTTGTATTTCCATGCAGTTCAAGGGACTCTCAAGAGTCTTCAACACCACAGTTCAAAATTGTGGAGATTCCTTAAAAAATTGCAAATATAACTACCTTATGACCCAGCAATCCCACTGCTGGGCATACACACCGAGGAAACCAGAATTGAAAGAGACACATGTACCCCAATGTTCATCGCAGCACTGTTTATAATAGCCAGGACATGGAAACAACCTAGATGTCCATCAGCAGATGAATGGATAAGAAAGAGGTGGTACATATACACAATGGAGTATTACTCAGCCATTAAAAAGAATTCATTTGAATCAGTTCTGATGAGATGGATGAAACTGGAGCCGATTATACAGAGTGAAGTAAGCCAGAAAGAAAAACACCAATACAGTATACTAACACATATATATGGGCTTTAGGAAGATGGCAATGACGACCCTGTATGCAAGACAGGAAAAAAGACACAGATGTGTATAACAGACTTTTGGACTCAGAGGGAGAGGGAGAGGGTGGCATGATTTGGGAGAATGGCATTCTAACATATCATCAAGACAGTATGGTACTGGCACAAAGACAGACATATAGATCAATGGAACAAAATAGAAAGCCCAGAGATAAATCCACACACATATGGACACTTATCTTTGACAAAGGAGGCAAGAATATACAATGGAGTAAAGACAATCTCTTTAACAAGTGGTGCTGGGAAAACTGGTCAACCACTTGTAAAAGAATGAAACTAGATCACTTTCTAACACCATACACAAAAATAAACTCAAAATGGATTAAAGATCTAAATGTAAGATCAGAAACTATAAAACTCCTAGAGGAGAACATAGGCAAAACACTCTCCGACATAAATCACAGCAGGATCCTCTATGATCCACCTCCCAGAATTCTGGAAATAAAAGCAAAAATAAACAAATGGGATCTAATTAAAATTAAAAGCTTCTGCACAACAAAGGAAAATACAAACAAGGTGAAAAGACAGCCTTCTGAATGGGAGAAAATAATAGCAAATGAAGCAACTGACAAGCAACTAATCTCAAAAATATACAAGCAACTTATGCAGCTCAATTCCAGAAAAATAAATGACCCAATCAAAAAATGGGCCAAAGAACTAAATAGACATTTCTCCAAAGAAGACATATGGATGGCTAACAAACACATGAAAAGATGCTCAACATCACTCTTTATTAGAGAAATGCAAATCAAAACCACAATGAGGTACCACTTCACACCAGTCAGAATGTCTGCGATCCAAAAATCTGCAAGCAATAAATGCTGGAGAGGGTGTGGAAAAAAGGGAACCCTCCTACACTGTTGGTGGGAATGCAAACTAGTACAACCACGGTGGAGAACAGTGTGGAGATTCCTTAAAAAATTGCAAATAGAACTACCTTATGACCCAGCAATCATGTAAGAATTGAATCGCCAGTCTATGCCTGACGCAGGATACAGCATGCTTGGGGCTGGTGCATGGGGATGACCCAGAGAGATGTTATGGGGAGGGAGGTGAGAGGGGGTTCATGTTTGGGAACACATGTAAGAATTAAAGATTTAAAAAATATATCAATAAAACTTATTAACTAAAAATAAAATAAAATAAAATAAAATCAGTGGGAAAAAAAAAAAGTATCCATTCTTTGGCACTCAGCTTTATTTATAGTCTAACTTTCACATCCATACAAGGTGGTGGTGGTTTAGTCGCTAAGTCATGTCCAACTCTTTGCGACTTCACGGATTGTAGTGTGCCAGGCTCCTCTCTTCATGGGATTCCAAGCAAGAGTGCTAGAGTGTGTTGCCATTTCCTCTCCAGGGGATTATCCCGACCCAGGAATTGAATTCAGGTCTCCTGCATTGCGGTCAGATTCTTTACCAACTGAGCTACAAGAGAAGCTCTATCCTACATCCATACATGACTACTGGAAAAACCATACCTTTGACTAGAGGGGCCTTTGTTGGTAAAGTAATGTCTATGCTTTGTAATATGCTATCTAGATTGGTCTTAGCTTTTCTCCCAAGGAGAAAGCATCTTTTAATTTCATGGCTGCAGTCACCATCTACAGTGATTTTGGAGCCCCCCAAAATAGTCTGTCAGTTTCCACTGTTTCCCTGTCTATTTGCTATGAAGTGACAGGACCGGATGCCATGATCTTACTTTTCTGAATGTTGAGCTTTAAGCCAACTTTTTCACTCTCCTCTTTCACTTCTATCAAGAGGCTCTTTAGTTCTTCACTTCTGCCATAAGGGCAGTGTCATCTGTTTATCTGATGTTATTGATATTTCTCCCAGCAATCTTGATGCCAAGTCTGTGCTTCATCCAGCCCAGTGTTTCTCATGATGTACTCTGCATAGAAGTTGAATAAGTAGGTGACAATATACAGCCTTGATGTACTCCTTTCCTGATTTGGAACCACTCCATTTTTCCATGTCCAGTTCTAAGTGTTGCTTCATGACATGCATACAGACTTCTCAGAAGGCAGGTCAGGTGGTCTGGTATTCCCATCTCTTTCAGAATTTTCCACAGTTTGTTGTCATCCACACAGTCGAAGGCTTTGGCATAGTCAATAAAGCAGAAGTAGATGTTTTTCTGAAACTCTCTAGCTTTTTCAATGATCCAATGCATGTTGGCAATTTGATCTCTGGTTCCTCTGCCTTTCCTAAAATCAACTTGAACATCTGGGAGTTCACAGTTCAAGTACTGTTGAAGCCTGGCTTGGGGAATTTTAAGCATTACTTTATAATGTGTGAGATGAGAGCAATTGTGTGGTAGTTTGAGCATTCTTTGACATTGCCTCTCTTTGGGATTGGAATGAAAACTGATCTTTTCCAGTCCTGTGGCCACTTCTGAGTTTTCCAGATTTGCTGGCATATTGAGTGCATTATCATTTAGGATTTGATATAGCTCAACCGGAATTCCATTACCTCCACTAGTTTTGTTCATAATGATGCTTCCTAAGGCCCACTTGACCACATTCAAGGATCTCTGGCTCTAGATGAGTGATCACAGCGTCGTGGTTATCTGGGTCATGAAGATCTTTTTTTGTATAGTTCTTCTGTATATTCTTACCACCTTTTCTTACCATATTGCACTCTAAATTTTGACCTTTCCCTTGCTTTCTTTACCTAAAATTACCTGTTAGACATTTATTTATGTCAATTCATTTTGCACTATTTTTAATGACTGCATATCATTTCATACAATTCATTTATTACAATTTATTTCTTCATCTACTGTTTAATATTTAAAATATTTTCAAAATTTTACTACTGTGTATATATGCTATTGTTTTCATTTTGGTAGAGTCAACTCCAAGATTTTTTTTTTTTTTTTTTGAAATCCATCTAAATATAGATAACACAAGAGAAACTCAGAGAAAGAGGTACAGACAGAGACAGGAAACAGAGAGAGACAGAGAGAGAAATTTTTAGAAATTACCTCATTCAGTGGTGGGATCTGACAAGTCTGAATTCTGCAGGGTAGGCTCATAGGCTGAAAACCCAGAGAACAGTTAATTGGGTTGGTTTTTCTGAAGGCAGACTGCTTGCAGAATTACTGCTTTCTCTAGAGACCTTAGTCTTTCTTTAAAAACCTTCTATTTACTGGATGAGGGTCACCCACACTATAAAGAGTAATCTCATTTACTTAAAGTCTATTGATTTAAATGTTAATCTCACCTAAAAAGGTAGCCTCATGATGATTTCTAGACTGATGTTTGGCCTAATAACTGGTACTTTTGAAACAAATAATCAATAATTGTGTGTGTGTGTGTGTGTGGGGGGGGGTGTTTGCTAAATCACTTCAGTCATGTCAGATTCAGCACCACCCTGTTGACTGTGGCCTTCCAGGCCCCTCTATCTATGGGATTTCCCAGGCAAGAATACTGGAATGGGTTGCCATGCTCTCCTCCAGGGCATCTTCCAGACCCAGGGATTGAACATATGTCTCTTCTGTCTCCTTATTGGCAGGCAGATTTTTCACCACTAGTGCCACCTGGGAAGCCCCTAATTAATCATCACAGAGTCCTAATTCCTTTTATTGGAGAAAACTTAGAAATCAAGATCTGGATGCTAAGTGTGTTCATCGCTACAGGGAAATCATTGCCTCTTAGTGAATAGACTTCAAAAAATATATGTATGTATAGTAACCTCACGCACACGCACAACTACAGTCTCTATCCATCTACCATCTATCTATCTGAATGAGTTCATACTTATAGTTTTGACTTTAAAGCAACACCATCAGTTCATTTTAACCTTCTAATTTCTTATTTGCAACTTTTTATCCTCCAACATTGACAAGCCTGACTCTCGTTAAATGTAATTATGTGTTTATTTTTTTTAATCGTATTATACACAGTCATCTCAGAATTATTTACTAATGCCCTAGAGGAGAAGCAAATTTACTAATTATATTACAGTATGTATGTACAGTTTCTTGTGTCTTAAGCCTATGGAAGCTGGTGAAAATATTTCCTGATGTTACTGATGTTAGTCTTTTCTTCCTTAGCACGTATGCTATGGTTATGTTATTCATTAGTAATACGATTATCTTCTTTTGTTCCTGTTTTATTGCCTTTTTGATGGTATGCCTATTTTAAATTAGACATTTAAAAGTAATTATGTAAAGTATATATTTTAGATTTAATTTCTGTGTATAAAGTTCCAAAAATCTTTATTAATTTGTAAGTTCCAAATGTGAGTATTATTTTAAATTTTCATAAACTCAGTCCTATGGGTGTGGGATTAAGGGGGAGAAGTCAGTGACCTTGCTTGACACATAGATTTTGCTTTTTCCTCCTCCAGAAGGGGCCAATTCTCAAAACACTCAACCCAGCATTAATAAAACATACACTTGTGATAGAAAATTAACCCAATTCTAGCTTATTGCTTGAAACTGCCATCCAATTTGTTAAACAGATTCTGCATTGTTGTTCAGTCTCTCAGTGGTGTCCCACTCTTTGTTGTCCATGGACTTCAGCACATCATTCTTCCCTGTCTTTTACCATCTCCTGGATGGCAATGATTTTTTTAAAAAATCATGTCTGTTGAGTTGATAATGTCATCCAACCATCTCAAGGTTGGATGTTGTCCCCTTCTTCTCCTGCCTTTAATCTTTTCCAGCTTCAGGGACTTTTCTAATGAGTTGGCTCTTTGAATCAGGTGGTCAAAGTACAGCTTCAGCATCTGTCCTTTCAATGAACATTCAGGATTGATTTCCTTTTAGATTGGCTGGTTGCATCTTCTTGGAGTCCAAGGGATTCAAGAGTCTTCTTCAACACCACAATTCAAAAGCATCAATTCTTCATTGCTCAGCCTTCTTTATGGTCCAACTCTCACATCCATCATGACTACTGGAAAAACCATAGCTTTGACTAGATGGACCTTTATCAGCAAAGTAATGTCACTGCTTTTTAATATACTGTCTAGGTTGGTCATAGCTTTTCTTCCAAAGAGCAAGTGTCTTTTCATTTCATGGCTGCAGTGACCATCTGCTGTGATTTTGGAGCCCAAGAAAATAAACTGTGTTGTGGTTTCCATTTTTTCCCCATCTATATGCCATGAAGTGATGGGACCAGATGGCATGATATTCATTTTTGAATGTTAAGTTTTAACTCAACTTTTTCACTGTCTTTCACCTTCATCAAGAGACTCTTTAATTCCTCCTCACTTTCTTCCATAATGGTGATGTCATTTGCATATTTGAGGTTATTGATATTTTCCCTGGTGATCTTGATTCCAGGTTGTGCTTCATCCAGCCTGGTATTTCACGTGATTCTGCATTAGGTTTTGTATATATAGTGGGAGTTTTCCACAAAACATTGAAACGTTTTAATATGCCTCCTAAAGTTTACTTTGATTCAACAATGCTCCTTGATCATTTTATTAAAACAGGTTTGACTTCAGACAAGTTATAACCAACATTTTCTATATAAATCACTTTAAAACAATAATAATTAACATTTAAAAAAACTTTAATA
The DNA here is from genome assembly GCF_001704415.2 of Capra hircus. Classification (NCBI taxonomy): domain Eukaryota; kingdom Metazoa; phylum Chordata; class Mammalia; order Artiodactyla; family Bovidae; genus Capra; species Capra hircus. Next base: position 23,702,009 of record NC_030835.1, read on the forward strand.
CCTGTTATAGAAGATAAATATACTGCATGATTTCATTTATATGACTTTCTAGAAAAGATGAAGTATAGGGTCAGAAAGCAAATCAATGTTTACCAGGGTTAGGATTGGCTTCAAGTGGGCATAAGGGAATTTTTGCTATAATGGAAATGTTTTACATTTTGATACTTGTGACAGTTACATGAATGTACATATTGTCAAAGGACATCAAATTGTACAATTTAAAATGGTAAATCTTATTGTGTGTACATTTCATTTCAATTTAAAAATCATGCATAGTACACAAAGTACAAAGGCTAAAATAAGATGTATGAGATGCATGATTTAATGGTATCATTTATAAAGATGTTGGAATTATAGATTATTCAGTGATTTGCAAGGTCTGATCAAAAAGGTCAATTTGATTTTAGGCTATTTTAAAAGGAAAAAACTGTTCAGGTGAGGGGAAGTTTCTCATAATGTGTGAGTGGGTACTGGCCAGATAATAACTATTATATATTATTCAATTTAGCTGTAAGCTTTGGGTGTTAAGGGATATTAAAGAGAAATCACCAAATATGGCTAAAGACTGTACACGCCTGCTATGGAAGTCGTCAGTTCAGTTCAGTTCAGTTGCTCAGTCGTGTCTGACTCTTTGCGACCCCATGAATCACAGCACACCAGGACTCCCTGTCCATCACCAACTCCCGGAGTTCACTCAGACTCACGTCCATTAAGTCCGTGATGCCATCCAGCCATCTCATCGTCTGTCGTCCCCTTCTCTTCCTGCCCTCAATCCCTCCCAGCATCAGAGTCTTTTCCAATGAGTCAACTCTTCGCATGAGGTGGCCAAAGTACTGGAGTTTCAGCTTTAGCATCATTCCTTCCAAAGAAATCCCAGGGCTGATCTCCTTCAGAATGGACTGGTTGGATCTCCTTGCAGTCCAAGGGACTCTCAAGAGTCTTCTCCAATACCACAGCTCAAACGCATCAATTCTTCGGCGCTCAGCCTTCTTCACAGTCCAACTCTCACATCCATACATGACCACAAGAAAAACCATAGCCTTGACTAGATGGACCTTAGTCGGCAAAGTAATGTCTCTGCTTTTGAATATGCTATCTAGGTTGGTCATAACTTTTCTTCCAAGGAGGAAGCGTCTTTTAATTTCATGGAAGTCATAGGACCAGCATCAAAAACATACCTGGAAGCTTGTTAAAAATTCAAAAGCTCAGGCCCTGTTTTCTTAAGAGTCAAGGATTCTTTTGACCACGGGACACAACACAGAGACACTGGGATACGTGGAAGGAAGAACTCTGTGTTACTTACAATTTCCAAAGAGAAAAAGCTCCAGGCAGGGCCACAGGAGGGGTTGCATACAGGAGATCATAGAAAACTGAAGCTGTAGGGAGCAGTTTATATGTAAAAAGCAGCATAGTGTTAGCTACGCTCCCTTTGAATTGGTCTATTTAAATAATTTCCACAGGCTCCAGGACATAGTGGTTGTCCTGTTTTGTATGAAATTTGGCCCCAGGGTGATTAAGCAGATGCATAATGACCTAGAGTTTGAGAGCCCATTAATCAAAGCAGTTGGAATATCAGTCAGTTCAGTTAAATCACTCGGTTGTGTCAGAGTCTTTGCCACCCCATGGATCCCAGGTACGCCAGGCTTCCCTGTCCATCTCCGACTCCTGGAGCTTGCTCAAACTCATGTCCATTGAGTCGGTGATGCCATCCAACCATCTCATACTCTGTCATTCCTTTCTCCTCATGCCTTCAATCTTCCCCAGCAGCCAGGTCTTTTCCAATGAGTAACTACTTTGCATCAGTTGGTCAAAGTATCAGAGCTTCAGCTTCAGCATCAGTCCTTCCAATGAATATTCAGGGCTGGTTTCCTTTCGGATTGACTGTTTTGATATCCTTTCAGTCCAAAGGAATCTCAAGAGTCTTCTCCAACACCACAGTTCAAAAGCATCCATTCTTTGGCACTCAGCTTTCTTTATAGTCCAACTCTCACACCCATCATGACTACTGGAAAAACCATAGCTTTGACTAGATGAACCTTTGTTGGCAAAGTAATGTCTCTGCTTTTTAATATGCTGTCTAGGTTGATCACAGCTTTTCTTCCAAGGAGCAAGTGTCTTTTAAGTTCATGGCTCCAGTCACCATCTGCGATGATTTTGGAGCCCAAGAAAATAGTCTCTCACTGTTTCCATTGTTTCCCCATCTATTAGCCATGAAGTGATGGGACCAGATGCCATGATCTTAGTTTTTTGACTGCTGAGTTTTTGCCAGCTTGTTCACTCTCCTCTTTCACTTTCATCAAGAGACTCTTTAATTCTTTGCTTTTTGCCATAAAGAAGGTGTCATCTGGTGTATCTGAAGTTATTGATATTTCTCCTGGCAATCTTGTTTCCAGCATGTGCTTCATCCAGGCGAGATTTTCACATAATAAACTCTTCATAGAAGTTAAATAAGCAGGGTGACAATATACAGCCTTGACCTACTCCTTTCCAAATTTGAAACCAGTCTGCTGTTCCATGTCTGGTTCTAACTGTGGCTTCTTGACCTGCATACAGATTTATCAGACAGCAGTTAAGGTGGTCTGGTATTCCCATATCTTTAAGAATATTCCACAGTTTGCTGTTATCCACAGAGTCAAAGGCTTTTTCATAGTCAGTAAAGCAGAAGTAGATGTTTTTTTTCTGGAGCTCTCTTGATTTTTTGATGATTCAATGGATGTTGGCAATTTGATCTCTGGTTCCTCTGCCCTTTCTCAGTTCAGTTCACTTCAGTCGCTCAGTTGTGTCTGACTCTTTGAGACCCCATGGGCCACAGCATGCCAGGCTTTCCTGTCTATCACCAATTCCTGAATCTTGCTCAGACTCATGTCCATCAAGTGGTGATGCCATCCAACTATCTCATCAATCCAGCTTAAACATCTGGAAGTTCACGGTTCATGTACGTTGAAGCTTGGCTTGGAGAATTTTGAGAATTACTTTGCTAGTGTGTGAGATGAGTGCAATTGTGTATTACTTTGAACAGTCTTTGGCATTGCCTTTCTTTAGGATTGGAGTGAAAACTGACCTTTTCCACAATGGGATGTGGACTTAATTAACTGCTTAGAAAGGGGAACCCACTAGCTTCTAACCCATGCCTCACAACTGAGTCAGAATAATGTCAAGCATACACAGGCACAACAAAAACAGCAAACAGTATGACAATTGACCTGTTGATGTCTTAACATCATTTTAAGACTGAGTTTTAGGGATATTTAAATTGCCCAAGTAGTTGTTGCTGTTATTGTTGTTCAGTTGCTCAGTCATGTCCAAGTCTTTGCCACCCCATGGACTGCAGCACACCAGGCTTCCTGTCCTTTACCACCTCCTGGAGCTTGCTCAAACTCAAGTCCGTTCAGTCAGGAATACCACCCACCCATCTTGCCCTTTGTCATTCCCTTCTCTTGCTGCCTTCAGGATTTTTTCTAATGAGTCAGCTCTTCACATCCTATGGCCAAAGTATTGGCACTCAGCTTCAACATGAAGTGAAGTGAAGTGAAGTGAAACGGAGTGAAAGTCACTCAATCTTGTCTGACTCCTTCTGACCCGATAAGTCCATGGAATTCTCCAGGCCAGAATAGTGGAATGGTTTGCCTTTCACTTCTCCAGGTTGATCTTCCCAACCCAGGAATCAAACCAGGGTCTCCTGCATTGCAGGCGGGTTCTTTAACAACTGAGCCATCTGGGAAGACCTCAGCTTCAGCATCAGTTCAGTTCAGTCTCTCAATCGTGTCTGACTCTTTGTGACCACATGAATCGCAGCACGCCAGGACTCCCTGTCCATCACCAACTCCCGGAGTTCACTCAGACTCACGTCCATCCAGTCAGTGATGTCATCCAGCCATCTCATTCTCAGACGTCCCCTTCTCCTCCTGTCCCCAATCCCTCCCAGCATCAAAGTCTTTTCCAATGAGTCAACTCTTCATATGAGGTGGTCAAAGTACTGGAGTTTCAGCTTTAGCATCTTTCCTTCCAAAGAAATCCCAGGGCTGATCTCCTTCAGAATGGACTGGTTGGATCTCCTTGCAGTCCAAGGGACTCTCAAGAGTCTTCTCCAACACCACAGTTCAAAAGCATCAATTCTTCAATGCTCAGCCTTCTTCACAGTCCAACTCTCACATCCATACATGACTACTGGAAAAACCATAGCCTTGACTATATGGTCCTTAGTTGGCAAAGTAATGTATCTGCTTTTGAATATGCTATCTAGGTGGGGCATAACTTTTCTTCCAAGGAGTAAGTGTTTTTTAATTTCATGGCTGCAATCACCATCTGCAGTGATTTTGGAGCCCAGAAAAATAAAGTCTGACACTGTTTCCACTGTTTCCCCATCTATTTCCCATGAAGTGATGGGACCGAATGCCATGATCTTCGTTTTCTGAATGCTAAGTTTTAAGCCAACTTTTTCACTCTCCTCTTTCACTTTCATCAAGAGGCTTTTAAGCTTCTCTTCACTTTCTACCACAAGGGTTGTGTCATCTGCATATCTGAGGTTATTGATATTTCTCCCAGCAATCTTGATTCCAGCTTGTGTTTCTTCCAGTCCAGCGTTTCTCATGATGTACTCTGCATAGAAGTTAAATAAGCAGGGTGACAATATACAGCCTGACATACTCCTTTTCCTATTTGGAACCAGTATGTTGTTCCATATCGAGTTCTAACTGTTGCTTCCTGATCTGCAAACAGATTTCTCAAGAGGCAGGTCAGGTGGTCTGGTATTCCCATCTCTTTCCGAATTTTCCACAGTTTATCATGATCCACACAGTCAAAGGCTTTGGCATAGTCAATAAAGCAGAAATTGATGTTTTCCTGAAAGTCTCTTACTTTTTCCATGATCCAGCGGATGTTGGCAATTTGATCTCTGGTTCCTCTGCCTTTTCTAAAACCAGCTTGAACATCAGGAAGCTCACTGTTCACATATTACTGAAGCCTAGCTTGGAGAATTTTGAGCATTACTTTGCTAGCGTGTGAGATGAGTGCAATTGCGTGGTAGTTTGAGCATTCTTTGGCATTGCCTTTCTTTGGGATTGGAATGAAAATTGACCTTTTCCAGTCCTGTGGCCACTGCTGAGTTTTCCAAATTTGCTGGCTTATTGAGTGCAGCACTTTCATAGCATCATCTTCCAGGATTTGAAATAGCTTTACTGGAATTCCATCACCTCCACTAGCTTTGTTCATAGTGTTGCTTTCTAAGGCCCACTTGACTTCACATTCGAAGATATCTGGCTCTAGATGAGTGATCACAGCATCGTGATTATCTGGGTCATGAAGATCATTTTTGTACAGTTCTTCTGTGTATTCTTGCCGTCTCTTCTTAATATCTTCTGTTTCTGTTAGGTCCAGACCATTTCTGTCCTTTATCAAGCCCATCTTTGCATGAAATGTTCCCTTGGTATCTCTAATTTTCTTGAAGAGATCTCTAGTCTTTCCCATTCTGTTGTTTGCCTCTATTTCTTTGCATTGATCGCTGAAGAAGCCTTTCTTATCTCTTTTTGCTATTCTTTGGAACTCTGCATACATATGCTTATATCTTTCCTTTTCTCCTTTGCTTTTCACTTCTCTTCTTTTCACAGCTATTTGTAGGGCCTCCCCAGAAAGCCGTTTTGCTTTTTTGCATTTCTTTTCCATGGGGACGGTCTTGATCCCTGTCTCCTCTACAATGTCACAAACCTCAGTCCATCGTTCATCAGGCACTCTATATATCAGATCTAGGCCATTAAATCTATTTCTCACTTCTGCTGTATAATCATAAGGGATTTTATTTAGGTCATACCTGAATGGTCTAGCAGTTTTCCCTACTTTCTTCAATCTAAGTCTGAATTTGGTAATAAGGAGTTCATGATCTGAGCCACAGTCAGCTCCTGGTCTTGTTTTTGTTGACCGTATAGAGCTTCTCCATCTTTGGCTGCAAAGAATATAATCAATCTGATTTTGAAATTGACCATCTGGTGATGTCCATGTGTAGAGTCTTCTCTTGTGTTGTTGGAAGAGGGTGTTTGCTATGACCAGTGCATTTTCTTGGCAAAACTCTATTAGTCTTTGCCCTGCTTCATTCCGTATTCCAAGGCCAAATTTGCCTGTTACCCCAGGTGTTTCTTGACTTCCTACTTTAGCATCCCTGTCTACTATAATAAAAAGGACATCTTTTTTGGGTGTTAGTTCTAAAAGGTCTTGTAGGTCTTCATAGAACCGTTCAACTTCAGTTTCTTCAGCATTACTGGTTAGGGCCTAAACTTGGATTACTGTTATATTGAATGGTTTGCCTTGGAAACGAATAGAGATCATTCTGTCGTTTTTGAGATTGCATCCAAGTACTGCATTTTGGACTCTTTTGTTGACATTGATGGCTACTCCATTTCTTCCGAGGGCTTCCTGCCTGCAGTAGTATATAGAATGGTCATCTGAGTTAAATTCACCCATTCCAGTCCATTTTAGTTCGCTGATTCCTAGAATGTTGACGTTCACCCTTGCCATCTCTTGTTTGACCACTTCCAATTTGCCTTGATTCATGGGCCTGACATTCCAGGTTCCTATGCAATATTGCTCTTTACAGCATCGGACCTTGCTTCTGTCACCAGTCACATCCACAGCTGGGTATTGTTTTTGCTTTGGCTCCATCACCTCATTCTTTCTGGTGTTATTTCTCCACTGACCTCCAGTAGTATATTGGGCATCTACTGACCTGGGGAGTACCTCTTTTGGTGTCCTATCTTTTTGCTTTTTCATACTGTTCATGGGGTTCTCAAGGCAGAATACTGAAGTGGTTTGCCATTCCCTTCTCCAGTGGACCGCATTCTGTCAGACCTCTCCACCATGACCCACCTGTCTTGGGTTACCCCATGGTCATGGCTTGGTTTCATTGAGTTAGACAAGGCTTTGGTCCTATTGTGATTAGACTGACTAGTTTCCTGTGAGTGTGGTTTCAGTGGGTCTGCCCTCTGATGCCCTCTTGCAACACCTACCATCTTACTTGGGTTTCTCTTACCTTGGGCGTGGGGTATCTCTTCACGGCTGCTCCAGCAAAGCACAGCCGCTGCTCCTTACCTTGGATGAGGGGTATCTCCTCCCACCACCCTTCCTGACCTGATCAAAAGGTTTACCTATATAAGGCAGTTTTCTACTGAGGAAAGCAATAATTTCCACTTATTTTTGTTAATAGAAAGATAGAGTTAATAGCAACTTCTATAAACTTTTTCCTTAAAGATGGATTAGAGTGCACACGTATGTTCTTGGGTAGAGAAAAAGAAATGTAAAGTGATGTTTACATTTGGGTTAAGCAAGCAGTAAGCTCAGGAAACAGAATCCCTAGTGTCTGTTCACAAAAACAAATACACTACCACATCTTTCTCCAGAAATGATGGGCTTATTCAAAATCATCAGAAAATTGCAATTAGGTGCCCACAGCCATGGTGAGCCACCTTCAAATCCCTGCAAAGTAAAGGAAGGAGAACACTTTTTACAGAGAGGAAAAGGAATTTGGGAGGGTTCCAAGATGTGTAGAGTCAATGCCTTTCACTGGCTGAGCCCTTGCCAGGAAAGAAGAGGAGTCTTTTTTCTTACAGTTGGATTCTGTTGTTTTTGAGAGATATCAGAGTTCCTCCTTCAGGTTCTGTTTACTTTCCCACATCAAAGGAGTAAAAGCGATGAACTCTCTGTACCAATATTTCTTAGGTGACTTTGGAGAATCAGTCTTAAATCAAGAAAGATATAGAACTACTTCAGTTCAGTTCAGTCACTCAGTCGTGTCTGACTCTTTGCAACCCCATGAATTGCAGCACACCAGGCCTCCCTGTCCATCACCAACTCCTGGAGTTCACTCAAACTCATGTCCTTTGAGTCGGTGATGCCATCCAGCCATCTCATCCTGCGTTGTGCCCTTCCATTCCTCCCATCATCAGAGTCTTTTCCAATGAGTCAACTCTTCACATGAGGTGGCCAAAGGACTGGAGTTTCAGCTTTAGCATCATTCCCTCCAGAGAACACCCAGGACTGATCTCCTTTAGAATGGACTGGTTGGATCTCCTTGCAGTCCAAGGGACTCTCAAGAGTCTTGTCCAACACCACAGTTCAAAACCATCAATTCTTCGGTGCTCAGCTCTCTTCACAGTCGAACTCTCACATCGTACATGACTACTGGAAAAACCATAGCCTTGACTAGACAGACCTTTTTTGGCAACATAATGTCTCTGCTTTTGAATATGCTATCTAGGTTGGTCATAACTTTTCTTCCAAGGAGTAAGTGTCTTTTAATTTCATGGCTGCAATCACCACCTGCAGTGATTTTAGAGCCCCCCAAAATAAACTCTTAGGGGTTTTATTTATTTATTTATTTTCATTTTTTTAAGCTTACATTATTTTGCTTTTGGAAATCTATTAAACATTATACTTAAAGCAGCTACCTGGAAGCTATCAGAAAGTTAAAAGAAGTTCTATTGAATGGCTTTTTCAAGAGCCCAGTGTTGTGTATTGTGAAATGTAAACATTGATCACTATCAGTAATGCCACACTCTGAGGAGAGTAAGGAGAATCCTGATAAAGCCTTTTATTATGATCTTACATGTGAGGAAATTTGTGACCTTGATTTATATTTTTTTGCATCCACGAGGCAAGAGATTCCCAGAATTTCTTACTTTGACTGGAAAAACTCTACTTAGACTCTAGCCTAGAAGTTTGGAGAAATGTACAGATTGAACCATTTCCTAACCAGGGCCTCCAGCTTTAAGATGACTGTTTGAACTTTGGCCAGTTATAAGGGGCATCTCAATTGAGGGTTGGAAAGCAACAACATTCTACTGAGCTCCATCATTTATGATGATGGCAATGCTATTGGTAAAGTGTGTAGACTCGTTGTTCACTCAGTTTATCCTAACAGGCTTCCCAGGTAGGTAAGCTGTCTGGGGAAAAGTGACCACCTCCATCACCATGACATCTTTCAAGGGCTCAGAATAGGGAGGCCACTTCCTCCTGTAGGTGGAATATACCAGAAGCTCCAGGTTTACCTCCATCCTGTGTTAGGGTGACCTCAATAGCCCTGCTATGCTTGTGGTATGCTGTTTTCACAACCTAAGGAATAATGGACAATTGGTATGGAGGGTCACAGAAGAGTATAGTCTCTGGTCAGAATTTTTTATTTTACTCAGAAGCCCACGGGTAAATTTTGGCCAGTATAAGTGGTGCAGAGACTCTAGGAGGCATACGAAAAGGCTGCTAAAGTATTTATAATGAAGGACTCCCTTAGAGTGCTAGCAAGAGTGCTTGTTAATTTTGACTTGGACCAATTCTAGAGACTTTTTTTAAGGTAAGCTGGTTGGTAAGTAGCAGCACAGTGAAATATAGCAAAATCTGTAAATAAGGAATACTTTGCCTCTAGATCGCAAAAAGAACTGAAAGATGTTGGATTTGCATGTTTTAAATATGTGTGCCAAATGAATCTTCTCAGAGGAAGATAGCACCAATATAATGGCAGGTTTATATTACTGGAGAAAAGGCTGATATAGTTAAGATCTTGTCTGCAAAGATGGTAAAGAATTGCCTACAATACCTGAGACCTGGGTTTGATCCCTGGATTGGGAAGATCCCCTTGAGGGGGGCATGGCAACCCATTTCAATATTCATGCTTGGAGAAAACCCATGGACAGAGGAGCCTGGTGGGCTACAGTCCATGGGGTCTCAAAGAGTCAGACATGACTGAGTGACTAAGCACAGTAGAATGACAAAATATTTACTAGCTGTTGGTTGAATGGAGTTAGTAAATTGAATAATATTGGGTATTATAACTTAACAGATGTGTGCACAGCATTAAGGTTGTATAATTCACCATGGTGCACCATTTATTGTTTTCATGTTTAAGAAGAGGCAATGGGGTGTCAAATGAAGCACCTTGAATATGTCAAAATAATTTGTAACAGCCTGTATTAACCATTCTAACTAGGGAGTCCATAAGATTCCATTTCATCAAGTTGAGTTATTAAGTGTAAAAGACTTATTAAACTTATACTTGTCATTCACTATATCAGAGTATTTATGTCTAATAATGGATATTTTATTATAAATAATAAAAAATAATAAACCACAATCACAGAAAACTAATCAAATTGATCACATGGACCACAGTATTGTCTAACTCATTGAAATTGTGAGTCATGCCCTGTAGGGCAACCCAAGAGGGATGGATCACAATAGAGAGTTCTGATAAAATGTGGTCTACTGGAGAAGAGAATGGAAAACCACTTTAGTATTCTGCCTTGAGAACCCCATAAACAGTGTGAGAAAGAAAAAAGATATGACACTGAAAGATGAACTCCCCAGGTCAGTAGTAGCCCAATATGCTACTGGAGAAGTGTGGAGAAATAACTATAGAAAAAAATGAAGAGACAGAGACAAAGCAAAAGCAACAACAACAATAACCAGTTGTGGATGTGACTAGTAATGGAAGTAAAGTCTGATGCTGTTAAAACAATATTGCATAGGAATCTGGAATGTTAGGTCCATGAATCAAGGTAAATTGGAAATGCTCAAATAGGAGATGGCAAGAGTGCACACTGACATTTTAGGAATCAGGGAACTAAAATGGAATGGAATGGGTGAATTTAACTCATATAACCATTATATCTACTACTCTGGGCAAGAATCACTTAGAAGAAACAGAGTAGCCCTCATAGTCAACAAAAGAGTCCAAAATGCAGTTCTTGGGTGCAATCTCAAAAATGACAGAATGATCTCTGCTCATTTCCAAGGCAAACCATTTAATATTACAGTAATCCAAGTCTGTGCCCCAGCCAGTAATGCTGAAAAACCTGAAGTTAAATGGCTTTGTGAAGACACACAAGACCTTCTAGAATTAACACCAAAAACAGATGTCCTTTTCATTATAGGTGACTAGGATGCAAGAGTAGGAAGTGAAGAATCTAAGCTACTCCATTTTGTTAACAGAAAAACTCCATTTTGTAAGGTTCCGGGAAAAGAGCCTTTGGAAATCCCCTGACTTCACCCGACCACACACGAGCCAATCAGGCCCCAGACCAAAATCTCCTGACTTTACATTCAGGAATTTGTGGTTTGCTTAGGTAATAAGAACCAATCAGAAATCTCAAACACCCCTTTCGAAAGAGGGTGACCAATCAGATGTCCTCTAGCCTGGAAATCCCCTTTTACACAAATATACCCTGTATAAGCAATGTAACCCAAAACTCGGGGCTCCTCCCTATAGCTGCTGCATCGGTAACGGTGGGAGCCCCAGCTCAAGCTTGGTAATAAAAACTCTCTTGCTTTTGCATCGGCTATTGGCTCCCTGGTGGTCATTGGGAGATTTTGCAACTTGGGCATAACAGAAGTCAAGAGATACATGGAGTAATGACAAATTTGTCCTTGGAGTACAGAATGAAGAAAAGCAAAGGCTAACAGAGTTTTCCCAAGAGAACACACTGGTCATAGCAAACACCCTTTTCCAACAACACAAGAGAAGACTACACATGGACACCACCAGATGGCCAATATTGAAATCAGATTGATTATATTCTTTGCAGCCAAAGTTGGAAAAGCTGTATACAGTCAGCAAAAACAAGATTGGGAGCTGACTGTGGTGCAGATCATGAACTCCCTATTGCCAGATTCAGACTTAAATTGAAGAAAGTAGGGAAAGCTGCTAGACAATCCAGGTATGACCTAAATCAAATCCTTTACAATTACACAGTGAAGTGACAAATAGATTCAAGGGATTAGATCTGATAGACAAAGTGCCTGGAGAACTATGGATGGAGTTTTGTAACATTGTACAAGAGACAGTAATCAAGACCATCCCCAAGGGGGAAAAAATGCAAAAAAGGCAAAACGGTTGTTTGAGGAGGCCTTACAAATAGCTGAGAAAAGAGAAACTAAAGGCAAAGGAGAAAAGGAAAGATATACCCTTTTGAATGCAGAGTTCCAAAAATAGCAAGGCGAGATAAGAAAACCTTCCTCAGTGATCAATGCAAAGAAATATAGGAAAACAATAGAATGGGAAAGACTGGATATATCTTCAAGGAAGTTAGAGCTGTCAAGAGAACATTTCATGCAAACATGGGCACAATAGATGACAAAAATGATACAGACATAACAAAAACAGAAGATATTAAGAGGTGGCAAGAATACGTAGAACTATACCAAAAAGATCTTCATGACTCAGATAACTATGATGGTGTGATCACTTACCTAGAGCCAGAAATTTTGAAATGTGAAACCAGTGGGCCTCAGGAAGCATGACTATGAACAAAGCTAGTGGAGGCAATGGAATTCCTGTTGAGCTATTTCAAATCCTAAAAGATTATGCTGTGAAAATGCTGCACTTACTATGCAAGCAAATTTGGAAAACTCAGCAGTGGCTACAGGACTAAAAAGATCAATTTTCATTCCAGTTACAAAGAAAGGCAATGACAAAGAATGTTTTAACTACTGCATAATTGCACTTATCTTATATGCTAGCAAACTAATGGCCAGGCTTCTACATTATGTGAACCGTGAACTTCCAGATGTTCAGCTTGGATTTAGAAAACGTAGAGGAACCAGAGATCAAATTCCCAACACCCACTGGATCATCAAAAGACCAGTAGAGTTCCAGAAAACATCTACTTCTGCTTTATTGACTATGAAAAAACCTTTGACTGTGTGAACAACAACAAATTGTGGAACATTCTTAAAGAGATGAGGATACCAGACCACCTTATCTGCCTCCTGAGAAATCTGTATAACTGTTAAGAAGCAACAGTTAGAACTGGACATGGTAAAACAGACTGGTTTCAAATTGGGAAAGGAGTAGGTCAAGGCTGTGTATTGTCACACTGCTTACTTAACCTATATGCAGAGTACATCATTCAAAATGTTAGGCTAGATAAAGCACAAGCTGGAATCAAGACTGCTGGGAGAAATATTAATGATCTCAGATACACAGATGACACCACCCTTAGGGCAGAAAGCGAAGAAGAACTAAAGAGCCTCTTGAAAGTGAGAAGGTCTGTTTCACATATGATAATATACATGTTTCAATGTTATTAGGTTCGATGCATGAGACAAAGTGCTTAGGGCTGGTGCACTGGGATGACCCTGAGGGATGGGATGGGGAGGGAGGTGGGAGGGGGTTTCACATGGGGAACACATGTACACCCATGGCTGATTCATATCAGTGTGTGGTAAAACCCACTACAATATTGTAAAGTAATTAGCCTCCAATTAAAATACATAAATTAAAAAAAAAAGTGAAAGAGGAGAGTGGAAAAGTCAGCTTAAAACTCAACATTCAGAAAACTAAGATCATGGCATCTGTTCCCAAGATGGGGGGAAACAATGGAAACAGTGACAGACTTATTTTGGGGGGCTCCAAAATCACTGCAGATGTTGACTGAAGCCATGAATATAAAAGATGCTTGTTCCTTGGAAGAAAAGCTGTGACCATCTAGACAGCATATTAAAAAGCAGTGACATTACTTTGCCAACAGAGATCTGTCTAGTCAAAGCTATGGCTTTTCCAGTAGTCATGACGGATGTGAGAGTTGGACTATAAAAGCTGAGTGCCGAAGAATTGATGCTTTTGAACTGTGGTGTTGGAGAAGACTGTTGAGAGTCCTTTGGACTGCATGGAGATCCAACCAGTCCATCTTAAAGGAAATCAGTCTTGGGTGTTCATTGGAAGGACTGATGCTGAAGCTGAAACTCCAACACTTTGACCACCTGTTGTGAAGAACTGACTCACTGGAAAAGATCCTGATGCTGGGAACGATTGAAGTCATGAGGAAAAGGGGATGACAGAGGATGAGATGGTTGGATGGCATCACCAACTTGATGGACATGAGTCTGAGCATGCTCCAAGATTTGGTGATGGACAGGGAAGCCTGGCATGCTGCAGTCCATGGGGTTGCAAAGAGTCAGATATGACTGAGAGACTGAACTGAACTGAAAGGTTATTTTAGGGCAAAAATTATTATGACTGTGGATAATTTAGCCCAGGCAATAATTAAAATGAGGCATAGCTGTCTTTTTCCTCTCATTATGTTTAGTTGTTTTCAAAAGATTATAGGGGATATCATGTTTAAATTTATTAGAATCCTCATGTATCATTATAATTTAAGGCCCAGTATTAAGTCCATGAAGATTTGTCATTGGTACTTTATAGAGAATGTTGACCTTAATTTAAAATCTATGTTGTGGAGGTACAAAAACCAGTTATTTATATTTTTATTAGTAAATTGGAGATTTTCAGTTGAATCAATAATCTTTGTTTTAATTATATGTGTACCTGTGTGTTTGTCTTGTTGTTTCTTGACCATGCATCCTGTCCTTTCCTTTTTATTTTTAAACTCCACATTTTCTCCCCCATTTGAACTTCTAGCAGCCTAAAGCTTCTGTTTTTAGTTTTTATATCTATTCAGTAAGTCATGTATAGACCTTCTCTGTGGTTGCAGGAAATGGGAGAGAAGTGGTAGGTTCCCTGCTTCACTGGCAGCCATCTCTTATTCCAAGCCTTCCCAGTTTACCACCCAGGGATTAGAGTTTATGGATAGGGAGCTGTCACTGCCTTTCTTTAGGACAGCACAAAAGCTCCCTTGTTCAAATTATCAGTCAGTTCAAATGTTGGTAAGCAGTGACTCAAGTAGGCTGGCTAGTTTTTTTTTTTTTTTTTCATTGCTTAAGACGTTGAGTAACTTTGGTAGGTGTGTCTAGAATAAGGGGATGAGATAATCATTCGCTTATTCAAGAGTCCCCTTTTGTTTAACTATCTGGCTACTATGCGTTTCCAAGAGTGAAACTCACAATATACTTGGGGATCTTGGGAGCATGAAGTTGGTTGACAGTAGCAGCAGAGGATATAGTAGCACACTCTGGCGGTGCCATCTCTTCACTGTAAGGAAGTTCAATCCACAACTTCTTCTAAAAGGGTCACCTGAAACACATGGGCAAACCCAACTTCTGCCCCAAATAGTAATAATCATAAACCATGATGCTGAAGAAGTGACAACCTCCTGAAGTAAGCCCCACCAAATGCAAATTATGACCAGAAGCACACCAGAAATCTGACTCCAGAGAGTACAGCTCAAGTGACTCATTGTTTCTACTGCTCTTAGGGAGGCCTTCACCTGGGCTGGAATCTAGCCCTCCTTCCCTTAGATTTTAGGCAGTATTTTGAATATTCCAACACCGAGGAAATTTGGGTAAAGAGAGACATGGGAGCCGCTAACAGACACAGTAAGTTTTGTAAGATTTAAAATTTCTTTGATGGTGGGACACAACACACAGACACTGGGATAGATAAAAAGCAGAACTCTTTGTAACCTGGGTTTTCAAATGAGAGGAGGCTGCCAGCAGGGTCACATAGTGGTTGGACATGAAGACAAGGCAACAGAGCTGTATGGGGCACCTTCTTTACGGCAAGATGGGTAGGGTATCCACATTTCTTGGCCTTCATGTGGATTAGCTTATTTGAATAATTTCCCAGGTTCTGGAACAAGAAAGTTGCCCCTAGTTATCTGATTACTGGCCCTGACCCATTATTGTGTGCTTAGTCACTCAGTTGTGTCCAACTCTTTGCGATCCCACTGGTTGTAGCCCTTGAAGCTCCTCTGTCCATGAATTTCCCAGGCAAGAATACTGGAGTGGGTTACTATTTCCTCCTCCAGGGGATCTTCCCAACCCAGTGATCAAACCCACATCTCCTGCACTGAAGGCAGAATCTTTACCACTTAGCCACCAGGACTGCAAGTGTATAATAAAAAAGAATGTGAAAGTTCAGTAATGGAAGTGGCTGGAATGCAGGCTTAGTTAGCTGCTCAAGACAGGGAGCTGACTGGTCTCCAGCTAAGAGCTCAAAACTAGGTTAAGACATCCTTAGGAAAAAAAAAAATAAATCTGTACTATAGGACTTATACAGGCCTATTGAATCTGAATCCACATTTTAATATCTCCAAAACATGACAACACACGTTCAAGTTTTAGAAGCACTGTTTAAGCAGTACCTTTTCAGGAACAGTTGAAACACTGGAAATACTTAATTTGGAAAAGAAGAAATTTTGAGATAACTATTGGAGGTGAGTTATAATACATTAAAAAAATCTCAATATAAGAGGGCTCTCATGATATAATTGGCCTCATAGGAAAGAAGAAGAAATATTAATTAAAAGTTTAAGAATATAGATTTTATTGAAATAAGATCTTGGTCAACCCACTGCATTATTAGGCACCCCTCTCAATGGAAGAATTATATATCCTCATTCTATTTAACAGGCATGGCCATATAACTTGTTCTGGCCAATGAAATGTGAAAGAAAAAAGACATTTGTTATCTCAAGTGGAAATTTTAAGACCTAGTGAATATTTCAACATTTTTCATTTCCTTGTTTTTGAGATCACAGAAGAAATGTAGGTCAAGATAGAGCTTCCAGCAGTCTATGTACCTCAGGCACTATATAATAAGTAGTGTTTCACTATCCTGCAATGGACATAGTATAAACAAGAAATGTTTTTGTTTTAAGAATCTTTTTTTAATGTTCATTTGTTTCCTTCTTTTAGACCTCTGAAATCCGAAGGCTGTTTGCAACCATTGTAGCATAACTTAGGGTGGCCTGGCTGTGACAATGAAGAACTTGCTGAAATAAGAAGCATGCAAAAAGACAATACACTGTCTTCTGAGGAATGGAAAAACAAACAAACAAACAAACAAACAAACAAAAAAAACCCTTTGCAATCAATTAAGCATTGACTTAAACCCCAGCTCCATTGTTCCCAGACAATTGCATGTACATGGTTTGGCACCTCATGGAAGTTTGGTAAGTGTTACTTTCTTTCCACTAATGCAGCCATTTTCAAATAAGCCTGTGAAGCTCCATGTTTCCATAGGGGTGCCTCAGGGATCATGATATACCTCTGAGAGGTTGTTAAATTTCCAGAGCTCCTGTTGTGCAGTCTCCTATTCAATCAGTGTGACCCTACTTGATTTATTTTTATGCATATTATAGTGGCATTTAAATTTAGCTGACTAAAAATCTCCAAAGGGTCATAGAGTATAAAACCTAATGTATTTGAGAATTCCTTGCGAATGGAAATGTGCTAAATGTTTTACTTAACTATAGTTGAGCAAAGCTAGGGTGGCAAAATATGCTAGTTTTTACAGATCTGATGGCTTAATTAGTAATTGTTCCCTGTTTTATTCTCAAAATTTGCCAGTTTAGGTGAAAAATTTTGTGGTCACCCTAATAAAAACTTGAGTATAATGGTGTTATGAATAAAGGATGATGATGATGACAAATAGTTGACATTTGCATAACTGCTCACAATGCACTGAACAGATTTCTTTCCTTTTATAAAAAAAAAAGTGATTCTTTTTATCTGATGAATAAATGGGGCTAGATATACTCTAAGATACATTTCAACTTTGAAATTCTACCATAAAATAAACAATAAAATAGAGCAATTCTGTCTCCTTAGAGGATGGAGAAACTATCATTGCTAAATATAATAAAATAAATAGAAACCATGAGAAATAGAAAATTTTCAATTGGACAGTATTTTCATATTTGAAAGCATTATGTGGTTCTAAGAGATAAGCTATATCTTATGAGCATGCAAGATTCCATGATGTTCAAAAATCTTTCGAGTTGCGGGGGAAAGTCAGCTTAAAAGCAACAGAAATAATATCCAACCAAGACCCAGAGCCATTGGACACTGGTTATATATTTTAATCTGAGTTAAAATATATTTTTTGAATCTAAAGGATGTGTTCAGAATCTCCACTTTCACTTTTTGTAATAGAGTCACTGACAAAAATAGAGTTCACATGTATCCTCAGTGTTATAGTCAAGGGTTCAGCTGCATCCTAGTCATAGTTCCAGTTTTTAAGGACTCAAAATTGAAAGGGCAGCTTCAAACATGTTGATTTAGGAATGTAGCTTGTCAGGTTACGTAGGTTTATGTGATTGCGGTGTGAATGGTAAGCATTTTTCAGTTCATGAAGGAGACTTCCCTGGCAGTCCAGTGGTTAAGGCTTCACCTTCCAATGCAGGGACTGCAAGTTTGATCCCTGGTCAGGGAGCTAAGATTCCACATGCTTTGTAGCTAAAAAATCAAAACATAAAAGAGAAGCTATATTGTAACAAATTCAATAAAGACTTAACAAAAACAAAACTTTTAAAGGTTTAGAATCACTTATAAAAAAATTGACTTTATATTATTTAATATTAGGAAATTTAAGCATAAATATTTGTATTTTAGTTCTTTAAGACAATATGTGTGTACATGCATGAGTGCTAAGTCACTTCAGTCCTATCTGACTTTTTTGTAACTCTATGGACTGTATGTAGCCTGCCAGACTCCTGTCCATGGGATTCCTCAGGCAAGATGATTCCAATATGTAACTCCAATTTCAAATGTATAATTAGAAATTTACATTTTTAAGTTGAAATTCTCCTAAATTTAAAAACAGTTTGCAGTGTTCAAGATAACTGAGAATCACTGTATTCAATTTTAGGTGTGTGACAGTTTTAAGAATCACATACATGCTTGCAAAAGTTTATCAACAAAATAGCAGAGGAAGTTAAAAACTAAATCATGTAGTTCGGAGTACTGATTAGTGGATGGACTATATGTACACTCAAGCATCATTTGAATACCTCGCATTGTTATTTAAATTGTGTTGGCCAATATAAACCAAATTTAGAAAATTCATTTATAAGCATCTCTGTGGGGGAAAAACAATCAACATAAGTAGTCATTGCATATATAAATATTCATTTTCCTAAATAGCCACACATCAATCCTGTTTCCTAATAACTTCCAGCCTTGCTTTTCAGGTGTTAAAATAATGACAAGTGGCTGCAATGAAGTTTAAGTATTTAAATGTAATCATAAATTTGACAGAATACTAGCCTCTTATGAGCAATGGGATTTGGGATTAAATCTAATCTTCTCAGTGCAGAACATTATTTCTATATTTTATTAATGAAAATAGACAATTTTCAAGGATTTTCAAACCATAAATGCAGCCCAGTATGAAAAGTCTAAAGCTCAGACCTTGAGTTCTTAGCTGATAATAAGCTTAATCATCAAATCAATATTTTGTGAACAAAAATTCTAGTGAGTTTTGTGTGCCTGAGGAAAATATTTTATGGGTCAATGATGCTATATAGTAAGTGAAAATCATTGCAGCATGCCTGAGAAGGAAATAAAGTTAGTGAAACAAAATATTCAGCTGTCTTTACAAAATATTGGACAGCACAAATTATTTTGTATAACCACTGATTTTTTTTTTTTTTTTGAACTTGCTGATTCCTATATAATGACTCTTCAGGGTACTATAACTTGTGGTTGTGTATGCTTTGTGTTCCCTTGTATTCACTGATAACTAATTCCATATTTTAAGTCACTCTACATTAGTACTGCATGAGGTTAAACAAAGCTTTTAGAATAAAAAGAGATTTGGGATGGAGAAAGTTGGAGCACATCCTTTTCTTTTCCCCCCCTCTTTTGTTCAAGGAGAGGAAAGAGGCTGAAAGAATTAGCTCCATTTACAGTCGTATAGGCATTCACAGAGCACTGGGACAGCAGTATTCACATATAACCTTTTCCATAACTTCTCACAATGTTTCTGTAATTCAGCATAACCAGAGCCTCCCCACCTGCCAGTAAGCCCCACACCAATAAGTCATTTTGGTCATGACCAATGTTGCATGGTGATTTCCCTGATTCTAGAAAACACAGCAAGACAAAGAGCAAGAAGATATTTTCTTTGCCTTTGTATGGGTGAAAGAAATGGGGTTAACAAAATGAAAGAATAACATATATATATATAAATTATTCTTTCATATATATATATTTATATATGAATATAACGGAAATTCTAGCCAGACAAAATGCCACTTCCTCAGGGGAAAGATAATTAAATAATTGGTTGCATCTTTCCAAGTATTATAGATAAACAATTACGTTAACCTGATATCAGTGAAATACACTGGTGATTCTCCCGTCTTTTCATTTCGAGGTTTCTTTCTTTTCTTATTATCCCCATTACTCCAATTCTATGAATTCAGGGATCCAGGCTTCCCTAGTGGGTACGAAAGACACACACATGCTATAACTCACCAAAAGTAAGATCTGTTTCAAGTCTCTCAGCAAATTGTCTGTCATTATCTCATTGAATCTGGAGCTCAGTTCCCTTCTTTTCAAACTCAGCTAGTTAATCTTAGTGTGATAGACACAGCATGTACCACCAAGAACCCCCTCAAGAAAGGACTGCCCTGCTATTGGAGTGTAGTGAGCAAAGAACTTCCAATAGTCAGCTCTATTATGATCTGTTTCAGCTGCAGAGAACAGCTTCATTAGAGGTTGAAACTCCCTGGGAAGTTCATACTAGAAATATAAGAAGGCTGGGGTATAAGCGCACAGTCATTTTAGCTCAAAATAAGACAGCTTTGACAGATAACAGTCGTTGTGTACCTCCTCTTGCAGGGTCTCTGTAGGACATACATCAGACTTAAACTTTCTTCCTCTGCTCAATTCTGATTTTCATCTTTTCCTTTTCCCACAAACGGTAATTTCTAATAAATACTTTGTACCCAGAACTTCATGGTAATGTATGCTAAGCATTCCAATGTTTAAAGTCAACAAATTCCTATTAAAGTGTTGCTAGAAAATAACAGCTTAATGTACTATGCTCTGGGTGTATTGTGGCTGAAGAAAAGACCCTTTAAAACAAAGCCCTCACCTCCAAATGGTCAGTTTGTCATGCTAGAATTCTCTTAACTTGGTAGGGCAGAAGTTTTTCAGCTCTTCCAAGGGCAAGGATATCTTTTAGGATCATTTTAAGGGACATCGTTAGGAGGTAACTCAATCTTTATCAACTATTTCACCCATGAAGATAGAAAGTGAAAACATCAAATTCTCTATGAAATATAAATAATTTCACTGTTGATAGTATTTATAATTATTTTAAAACCAAACAATGTATTAGATATTCCATTAAATTATGTACATTCATTATAACTAATCCACTTAGGGGGCAATCTCTATTTAACTTTATACCTAAGAAAACTGAAACTCAGAAAAGATAACTTAGTGAATGAATGAATGGATAGATATGCATATAGATAAATAGTGAAACAAAGCAATACACCAAAATAAATACGAACTCTGAAGCCTGTGTTTCTGTCTTCCTGGGAGGAAAAAAAAGGATGAAATTTGGAAAGAGGAAATAATGCTATGCTATCATTAATATACCCAGGAGTTGGGAGCAGAGATTCAATAAAAACAAAGCAAAAGAAAATGTAGAAGCCTGAATTTCATCACTATTTTTTCCCTTTGGAATTGTCTGAACCAATGTCAAATACTTTGAAAATTTATTTTTGCATGGAGTTTGACATAAAATAATAATAATTCCCTATTTATAAACTAAAACTTTCCAGAATGTAGTAAAGATGAATAAGTGTAAACTTCTAAGACTTTTGATAATAACTGACTGAAAATGTGAATAGAAGGTTACCATTATCACATATTTATTGAGCCTCTAGGAAATGCCATATGAAGCACAAAGACATATTACCTTGATTACTTTTATTATTTACATGCAGTCAAGGTTTTCAAGTATCTAATGATAAACTCCTAAAGGCAACCCACATCAGGATGGTTACCTTGGCAACTGAGTCTAACCAACCACAGAAACATTTTAGTATGACAGCAGCACTGTCAGTGATAAGCAGAAACAGTCTGACAAAGGAGGAAAATTGGCATATTGAACCTAAACAGGGCAGGAACACATATAATTTTGACACAAACAAATGCTGCAGTAGTATGTGTTCTAAAATTCTGCTTGGGAGAGAAATCTTCACTGCTCAAAAAAGTACACTAGTTGCCAGAGGATGTTTAATATTCCATCATGCACTGAGTGCTCACAATGTGGAAGCTTCAGTTGGCCTGCCAGAATCTTTAACAAAATTATTTAGGTCACACTTCATAGGCACACAGATGATATTTTGAAATGGATTTCAGAGCACTAGAAAACTCTTGGTAAAGTGCTCCATGAATGCCTTTGAAATAAATTGATGCAGAGATGATGCTGAAAGGTCGAAGCTTAAGTCATTGATTTCCTCAGTTAAGTGAATGTGGAGAACTAGACAAGTGAGAAGTCTGCCGTCTTCCTCATACCTCTTCAAACATACCACAGGTACATTTCCAGCTCCCTTGATTTGTGATATTGAGTTTAGGTTGATGGCCTTCTGGGAAAGTTCATTGTAATGTCATTTTTTATAGTCCAGACAAATCCCTACAGATTGGCTTTGGATACACAGAATAAGATAACAGTACACAGATAATATGCTGAACAGCCAAGCGAAAATTCTGTGTTATTATTTCAGTATGTACAGGCAGCTGGATTGCAAACACCACACTTACATTATCATATTTGCTCAAAAATAGCCCACTTTTGAAACTGAATAAATATGGGAATAATACAACTAAAAAAATAATGTATTGTGTGTTTCTTGTATTGGATCTCTGAGCCCTATTAGAAAGAGTGCTAATTTCAGTGTGGCGTCCTCTGGTGTGATTTTCAAGACTGGATTAGGTATCCCATTTTTCGTACACTTAAAGAACTTTGTGAAAATAACTATTGAATTATTTTATAATCTTTGTGCACTAGCTTGTCTCTTCTTTTTACTGAAAGCTCTTTGAAAGTAATCCTCTTTGTATAAATGCATATCCCCAGGACGTTATCTAGCATCTGGCTCAGAGTATATGTATAGCAAATGTTTTTTGACTGACTCAGTAAAACAGTAGAGACTACATGTGAATTACAATGATTGTAGCTAGTGGAACTCCTGTTGACTTCTAATCTCTGATGCTACTGCCTCAGACAGAAACTTGGTGTCTTGGGCTTTCTTGATCTACAAGAAAATACACTGGGAGTGAGAGATGGAAACTGATTTTATTTTTTCCTTTTGTTCAACTCACATTCACTCAGTATTATAAATTATCTAGTGTTGTTTTGAAGCAATCGTACCTGTTGGAATTTTCCCTGCCCAGACATAAACCTCAGATCTAAGATCTTAAATTTCCAATTTATCACATGAACTTTAACTTCTTAGACTTCTTTTCTTTTCTTGACTGCTTTGAAAAGCAGCTGAATGAGCCCCACTCAGGCTTTGAATCTTAGTCTCTGACCTGTGTCAGTCTCTAGATCTGCTTAATACAAATTATTGAGCCTAATGTGATGACTAAGATTTTGCTTTTTAATTTTTTGCATTTTCTTTATGCCAACAGATGATCAGAAATTATATGGGTGTCACGAAAAGTCAACCATATAAAAATGAGATCATATTTGGCTTTCTGTGATAGGCTTTCACTTATCATATTGTCCTCCAGAATCATCCATGTTATCACTAATGAAGAAGGTATAGTCAATGCGAGAGTACAGATATCTCTTTGAGAAAGTGATTCCATTTCCCTTGGATATATACTCTCTTATTATCTGGATGTTTGTACTCTCCCAAAATTCGTTTGTTGAAAATCTAACCCTTAAAGTAAATGATATTATTAGGCGGAGCCTTTGGGAGATGGTTAGGACATGAGAGATGAATCGTTGTGAGTGGAATTAGTGCTCTTATGAAAGATACCTCACAGAGATTTCTAGTCCATTCGGTTTTATACAAGGACAAAATTCAATGTCTGCAACTCACAAGAAGGATTTCCATACTGCCACTCTGATCTTAGACTTCTAGCTTCCAGAATTGTGAGAAATAAATTGCTGTTTCTAAGCCATCCAGTCTGTGACATTTTGTTTCAAAACTCCAATAGACTGAGATATTCACAGATGTGAAATTTCAGGTTCATAAGATTGTTCAATTTTTACTTTTTTAAGGAACTCCATACTTTATTTTTTATAATGGCTGTATAAATGTGTATTTCCACCTACACCGTTCAAGTTTTCCCGTTTTCCACATTCTCAGCAACACTTGCTATCTTTCACCTTTTTGATAATAACCATCCTAACAGGTGTGAAAGTGTTAATTGCTCAGTTATGTCTGATTCTTTGTGACCCCATGGACTGTAGCCCATCAGGTTCCTCTGTCCATAAGATTTTCCAGGCAAGAATACTGGAGTGGGTGGTCATTCTTTTCTCCAGGGAATCTTCCCAACCTAGGGATTGAACCCTGGGCTACTGCATTGCAGGTGGATTCTTTACCATCTGAGATATCAGGGATGAGGTGATATTTTACGTGGGTTTGGATTTGTATTTCCCTGATGTTGAGTGATTCTGAGTCCTTTTTAATATATCTGATGGCCATTTGTATATCTTCTTTTAAGAAATGTCTACTTGGGTCCTTAACCCCTTCATAGAAGCGGAGAGCAGAATAGTGGTTGCCAGGCATTTGAGGGGTGGGAAAAATGAAGAAATGTTGGTCACAGGGTGCAGAGTTTCAGATATTCAAGATGAATAAGTCCCAGAGATCTAATGCAAATCCTCATGAATATAGATAATGATACTGCATTGTACACTTGAAATTTACAGAATAAAAGAGCAAATTTTTATTGTTCTTGAAAAAAAAAAGTTAACTCTATCAAATGATGATGTGTTATCTTGACTACAATGACCATTTTATAGTAATATTATATCAAAACATATCAAACAGTATATAATGTATACTTTTTTTTAAAATTAATACCTCAGTAAAGTTGAGGTTGTGGAAGAGTCTACTAATCATCTTATCGTCTGTTTGAAAAATATATGTTTTTACAGGCACACTACTCCCTCTTGATCAGTTTTCTTTTGTTTCAGAGAATAATATTCATTTCAAAGGCACCATTTGATCTTTGTATTAACAGTACCATTGCATTCAAGATAAATATTCTATCCATTTTCAGATGAGCAAACTGAGCTTGCAGAAGTTGTTAGTGGACTAGTACTTTATAGAGCCTGGACAGAAAAAATAAATAAATAAATAAAAAGGTATTTACTTTTTCCTTGCAACTCCTACAGATGACATTCCATATCAGAGAGAGAGAAAAAAAAAAAAATTCCACCTTTTTGACTTCTACTTGGGTCATAAGAAAATGCTGCATTATTCATGTTGTTCTTGAAGAGTAGGATGTTATGATGATTTGAGAGGATTTATATTTAGTAGCAACAATATAGTAGATGCCTTATAGGGAAAAAAAGCCTTTTGTGAATAATTTTTCAAGCTATTATGTTATAAAAAATGTAGAAAAGACTTTCAAAAATGTTTATTTTAAAAAAAAAATCCAACAAATATAACTTTGTCCCTGCTGTATATGGCATGGTTTGTATGCTAAAAAGGTCTCCCACTTGAAGACACCTCATAGTTTATTTTAGATCACTCTCCTATTGGAAGTTTATCTCTATATTTTTATCCATTATATCATTTCTTCCAGAAATCTGTGCAGTAATTTTTCTAGGAAAATAACTTTCAATTTGATGAGTTAGAAAGCCATGTTATGATAGGCTTCTTGATAGACAGGCATAATAAAAACTTATTTAAATTTATGTCATGAAGACAAAACAAATGTCATATTAAAAAAAAATACAAGATGACCTTTTGAAGCAAGGTTAACAATCTCATACCCAAGATGCAAAAGTGATATAGCTAATGTTACTTCTCATTTGTCATGATGCACAACCACACAAATGATATTTGTATTTGAAAAGGTCAGGGTGGATGATGTGATTGCTTACTAACACAGATATAATTTAAATTAGGCATTTTACAATTACATTATTGAAAAATTTTAATGGCCATGGGGACTATTGATAGTTGCATCTGAAATTTTCCCATTCTAAAATTATCATGGCCATGTGTTGTCTGTGATTGATAGTGGTAAAAATGTTAGCTCTCAGAATTTTTTTTTTTTTTTGGAGACCATATTTTGGGCCTGCAGAATAAAGTTGAACAGACCTTGCATAACCCACGCTTTCATCATATATCTTAACTTTTAAAAACCATGACACACTTATCTTCTGGTCAGTTAATTGTTAAAAATAAATGGATTTGCAGTAGGTAAAGTTTTTTTCTGTAAGGCACCAGCTTACTTACTGTACGTTGTGTGTGTTACTCATCTCTACACCTGTATCATGAAAGCAGCCACAAAAAGTAATACAAATAAATGCATGCAGCTGTATTACAACAAAACTTCCAATTTAAAAAACGGATAATGGATGGATGGGCTGTAGCTTGATTCTTGATAGAATAACAACATCTACAGTTCTGATAGATACAAATTGTTGTAGCTTTTAATTTAAAAGTTACTGAATAATCCACTGTATTATTATGGGACTTTTCCTTGAAGGAAAGGCATTTGCTCATTTCATCAGCTTCCTACTTACCCAAGTCTTTCCTGAAAAAAAAAAAAAAAATTCCATGCAATATTAAGCTGTCAGGTAATTGTATGGTTAAAATTTTCCTAGATTAAAAAATGTAATAGGGAGATGGTTCAAAGATGCAGAGGAATAGGACAGGAAGACCACTTTCTCTCCCACAGATTTATCAAAAGATCATTTGAATGCTGAGCAATTTCCACAAAACAACTTCTGAATGCTGGTGGAGGATACCAGGCACCCAGAAAGGCAGCCCCTTCTCTTCAAAAGAAAGTAGGACAAAATATAAAAGACAAAAAGAGAAACAGAAGAGTTAGGGATGAAGACCTGTCCTGTGGAGGCAGTTGTGAAGGAGGACAAGTTTCCAAACAGTAGGAAACCCTCTCACAGGCAGGTCTGTGGGGAGTTTTGGAATCTCAGAGGGCAACATAACTGAGAGAAAACAAAATAACAACAACAACAACAACAACAAAAACTAAAAAAGATGCATCTAACCACAACTGCCAGTGAAGAACCACTAGTGAGTGGGGGCTGGACAGGGAGGCACGGGCTGCAACATCAATCCTTAGGGTAAGGACTGGGCCTGAATGCCCTGAGGGCAATCAGGGAGCTAACAAGAGACAGCAACCCAAACTGTGGGATTGCCAGAGATAGAGAGAGAAAAAAAGAACTTTCCTGGAAAGGCTCTAACGTGCAGCCTGGCCTGCTCACAGAACAAAGGATTGAGCAAATGCCACATGAGAGATAGCCAGCTGCAAACAGGGCCTTCCCATCAGCCAGAGGCAGAGAGGCAGGTGTGCAATAACCAGAGCTGGAAGGCAAGGGGCAATCTCAGCCCGAGTCTGACATCCTCCACCAAACTGTGAGCAGGCTCCCAGTTGCCAACCATGTCTTCCTGGGATCCTGGATGGTTGACATCTGCCAGGAGGGTTGCAGCCTGAGATCAGCTCCCCAGAGGAGACACACGGTACACCTGAGATGGTGCCCTTGTGGCACACGGGGGAAACCAAGTTGCCCGGACTGGGAAGGTGATTAAGATGACAAGCCCACCTGGGACAATGTGCTCACCAAGCACCTGGCTGTCTGAGCTTCTTGGACCTGGGACAGGCAAAAATGTGTGCCCAACTGAATCTGTGCCCTTGCAGAGTACCCAAGAACCTGAACCTGAGCAGCTTAGACCTGGGAAATGCATGAAATGCAGGGCCCACTTTGGGCAGTGCCCCTGCAGAGCATCCTGGAGCCTGGGCAGTGTAGACCTGGAAAGTACACTCCACTGTGAGCTTGGGAAAACTCAGTGTGGTCCACACACTGTGAGCACTCCTCACACACACCAGTGGATATTTCTTTGCAGTGTGCCTCCTTACCCACAACACAATTGAACAGGTGAGCCTCAATGAGTGACCAACTTCGCCCCCTTGTGTCAGCATAGAAATTAGACATTGAAGAGAATTGCAAACAGAGGAAGCCAAAATAAACAAAGAAGAGGTGAAGGTGCAATGATAGGTATAACAGATTAAACCCCTATAATTAACTTTGACTAAGCATTGGAGGGGCCTATAGCCCTGGAAGAAACACAAGCTGGAATCAAGATTGATGGGAGAAATATCAATAACCTCAGATATGCAGATGACACCACCCTTATGGCAGAAAGTGAAGAGGAACTCAAAACCCTCTTGATGAAAGTAAAAGAGGAGAGTGAAAAGTTGGCTTAAAGCTCAACATTCAGAAAACGAAGATCATGGCATCTGGTCCCATCACTTCATGGGAAATAGATGGGGAAACAGTGGAAACAGTGTCAGATTTTATCTGGGGGGGCTCCAAAATCACTGCAGATGGTGATTGCAGCCATGAAATTAAAAGACGCTTACTCCTTGGAAGAAAAGTTATGACCAACCTAGATAGTATATTCAAAAGCAGAGACATTACTTTGCCGACTAAGGTCCGTCTAGTCAAGGCTATGGTTTTTCCAGTGGTCATGTATGGATGTGAGAGTTAGACTGTGAAGAAGGCTGAGCACTGAAGAATTGGTGCTTTTGAACTGTGGTGTTGGAGAAGACTCTTGAGAGTCCCTTGGACTGCAAGGAGATCCAACCAGTCCATTCTGAAGGAGATCAGCCCTGGGATTTCTTTGGAAGGAATGATACTAAAGCTGAAGCTCCAGTACTTTGGCCACCTCATGCGAAGAGCTGACTCATTGGAAAAGTCTCTGATGCTGGGAGGGATTGGGGTCAGGAGAAGAAAGGGACGACAGAGGATGAGATGGCTGGATGGCGTCACTGACTCGATGGATGTGAGTCTGGGTGAACTCCGGGAATTGATGATGGACAGGGAGGCCTGGTGTGCTGTGATTCATGGGGTCGCAAAGAGTCGGACACGACTGAGCGACTGAACTGAACTGAACTGAGAGACCTGGCAAACAAGTACAAGCTGGAACAAGGAACTATCTGAAATTGAACTGACCCCACACTGCCCACTACAGCTCCAGAGAAATAGCTAGATATATTTTTACTGTTATCACTTTATAATTTGGTTTTAAATTTAAATTCTTTATTACTCCTTTAATTTTAATTTTTATAATCTATTATTACCTGACAAAAAAGACCCTATTTTTAAAACAAATTTCATACATTTATATATTTATAAATTTGTGATTGGTTTTGTTTTGTATTTTTAATATTACATTTTTGAGAGTCTAATCTCTAGATTTTTAATATTTGCATTTTGGTATTGTTATCAATTTTGTAACTTTATGAGTCTAATCTCAGTATCTTTTTTCACTTAAGGTGTGATTACTGGCTTGATTGCTCTCTCCCCTTTTCACTCTCCCTTTTCTCCTCCAGGTCACCTCTATCTCCTTCCTCCCCCTTCTCTTCTTTATGTAACTCTGTGAATCTCTCTGGGTGTTCCAGACTGTGGGAAAAACTTAGGGAATTGATTACTGGGTAGATTGCTCTCTCACCATTTGACCCCTCCTCTTCTCCTCTCGGTCACCTCTATCTCTCTCCTCCCTCTTCTCTTCTCCATGTAACTCTGTGAACCTCTCTTGTTGTCCCTTACTGTGGAGAACTGTTTTACCATTAACCTAGATGTTTTATCATATGTGCTGTTTGGATGAGAAGTCTTGAGGCTACTGTAAGAATAAAAGCCAGAGGCCGGAGGCTTAACTCCAAAACTTGAGAACATCAGAGAACTCGTGATTCCAGGAACATTCATAGACAAGAGCTCACCCAAAAGCCTCCATACCTACACTGAAATCAAACTCTACCCAAAAATCAACAAGTTTCAGAGCAATACATACCACACTAATTCTCCATAAAAGCAGGAACACAGCCCTGAACTTGAAAGACAGTCTGTCCAAAGCCATGCCAAACCCATAGGCACCCTAAAACTCACTACTGGACACTTCATTGCACTTCAGAGAGGAGACCCAGCTCCATCCACCAGGTCACAGATGCAAGCTCCCCTAACCAGGAAACCTTGACAAGCCACTAGCCAAAACCTACTCAAAGGGAGCAGGTTCCACAAAAAGAAGAACCATGAACTTCCAGCCTACGGAAAGGGCACTCCAAACAGTAATCTAAATGAAATGAAATGGAAGAGAATATTCAGCAGGTAAAGGAACATGATAAATCCCCATCAAACCACACAAAAGAGGGGGAGATAAGGAGTCTACCTGAAAAAGAATTCAGAATAATGATAGTAAAAATGACACAAAATCTTTAAGCAAAATAGAATTATACATAAATATCCTAGAAACAAGGATTGAGAAGATGCAAGAAATGTTTACCAAGGACCTAAAAGAAATAAAGAAGAGTCAGTCAATAATGAATAATGCAATAACTGAGATCAAAAGCACTCTGGAGGGAACCAACAGTAGAAGAATTCAGACAGAAGATAAGATAAATAAGGTGGAAGATAGAATGGTGAAAATAAATGAAGCAGAGAGGAAAAATTAAATAAAAGAATTAAAAGAAACTGGACAACCTCAGAGAACTCTGCAATAATGTTAAACACTCCAACATCCAAATCATAGGAGTGCCAGAAGAAAACAAAAAGAAAGAGGATGAGAAATACTAGATGAGATAATAGTTGAAAACTTCCCTAAAATGGGGAAAGAAATAGCTACCCAAGTCCAAGAAACCCAGAGAGTCTCAAACAGGATAAACCCAATGTGAAACACCCCAAGACACATATTAATCAAACTAATAAAGATCAAACAAAAAGAGCAGATATTAAAAGCAGCATGGGAAAAGCAACAAATAAAAACAAAGGGATCACCATAAGGATAACAGCTGATCTTTCAATAGAAACTCTTCCGGCCAGAAGGGAAGGTCAGGAAATAGTTAAACTAATGAAAGAGAAAAGTCTACAACCTAGATTACTATGCCCAGCAAGGATCATATTTAAATATGAAGGAGAAATGAAAAGCTTTACAGCAAAGCAAAATCTGAGAGAATTCAGCACCACCAAACCAGTTCTTCAACAAATGCTAAAGGATCATCTCTAGACAGGAAAAACAGAAAACATTTATAAACTCAAACCCAAAACAACAAAGAAAATTACAATGAGATCATACTTATCAATAATCACCTTAAATGTAAATGAGTTGAATGCCCAACCAAAAGAGAAAGACTGGCTGAATGGATACCAAAACAAGACCCCTATATATGCTGTGTATGAGAGACCCATCTCAAACCAAGGGACACATACAGACTGAAAGTGAAGGGCTGGAAAAATATATTTCATGCAAATGGCTATCAAAAGAAAGCAGAATTAGCAGTGCTCATATAAGATAAAATAAACTTTGAAATAAAGGCTGTGAAAAGAGACAAAGAAGGACTCTATATAATGATCAAAGGATCAATCCAAGAAGAAGTTATAAATATATGTGCACCCAACATAGGAGTACCTCAATACAGAAGGCAAATGCTAACAAGAATGAAAGGGCAAATTAACAGTAATACAGTAATATTGGGAGACTTTAATACCCCACTCACACCTATGGCGGAGAAGGAAATGGCAACCCACTTCAGTATTCTTGCCTGGAGAATCCCAGGGAGGGGGGAGTCTGGTGGGCTGCCATCTATGGGGTCACACAGAGTCAGACACGGCTGAAGTGACTTAGCAGCAGCAGCACACCTATGGATAGATCAACCAAACAGAAAATTAGCAAGGAAACACAAACTTTAAATGATGCAATGGGCCAGTTAGACCTAATTGATATCTATAGGACAATTCGCCTCCCAAAAAATGAATTTCACCTTCTTCTCAAGTGCACATGAAACATCCTCCAGGATAAATTACATCCTGGGCCATAAATCTAGCCTTGGTAAATTAAAAAAAAAAAAAATTGAAATATTTTCAAGCATCTTTTCTGATCACAATGCTGTAAGATTAGATGTCAGCTACAGGGAAAAAAAGAAAAAAGAAAAAACTATTAAAAATACAAATACATGGAGGCTAAACAATATGCTCCTGTATAACCAACAAATCACGGAAGAAATCAAAACATACATAGAAACAAATGAACATGAAAACACGACAACCCAAAACCTATGGAATTCAGTAAAAGCAGTGATAAAGGGAAGGTTCTTATCAATACAAACTTACCACCAGAAACAAGAGAAAAATAAAATAAACAATCTAACTTTACACTTAAAGTAACTGGAAAAAGAAGAACTACAGGGTTAGAAGGAAAGAAATCATAAAAGTTAAATCAGAAATAATTGAAAAAGACACAAAGGAGACTAAAACAAACATCATCAAAACTAAAAGCTGGTTATTTAAGAAGATAAATAAAATAGACAAGCCATTAACCAGACTCATCAAGAAAAAAAGGGAGCAGAATCAAATCAACAAATTAGAAATGCAAATGGAGAAATCACAACAGACAACATATAAATAACAAGGATCAGAAGCGACTACTAGCAACAGCTATATGCCAATAAAATGGACAACTTAGGAGAAATGGATGAATTCTTCAAAAAATATTACATTCCAAAACTGAGCCAGGAAGAAATAGAAAATCTTAACAGACCCATCACAAGCACAAAAATCGAAACTGTAATCAAAACTATTCCAACAAACAAAAGCCCAGGACCAGATGGCTTCACAGGTGAATTCTACTAAGAATTTAGAAAGAGCTAACATCTATCCTATGCAAACTCTTCCAGAAAATTGCAGAGGAAGGTAAACTCTCAAACTCATTCTATGAGGTGACCATCACTCTAATGTCAAAACCAGAAAACGATGCCACAGAAAAAGAAAACTGCAGGCCAATATCACTGATGAACATAGATGAAAAAATCCTCAACAAAATTCTAGCAAACATAATCCAACAACATATTAAAATGATCATACATTATGGCCAAATGGGCTTTATCCCAGGGATGCAAGGATTCTTCAGTATTTTCAAATCAATCAATGTGATACACCACATTAACAAACTGAAAGATAAAAACCCTATGATTATCTCAATAGATGCAGAGAAATCATTTAATAAAATACAACACCCATTTATGATAAAAAAAAAAAAAAACCTCTCAGAAAGCAGGCAAAGAAGGAATATATCTCTACATAATGAAAGCCATATATGATAAACCCACTGAAAACATTATCCTTAATGGTGAAAAATTGAAAGCCTTTCCCCTAAAGTCAGGAACAAGACAAGGGTATCCACTCTCACCGCTACTGTTCAACATGGTTTTGGAAGTTTTAGCCACAGGAATCAGAGAAGGAAAAGAAATAAATGTAGTCCAGACTGAAAAAGAGGTAAACTCACGCTGTTTGCAGATGGCATGACCCTCTACATATAAAACTCTCAAGACACCACCAGAAAATTACTACAGCAAGTCAAAGAATACAGAATTCCCTTGTATTCCTATACACTAACAATGAGAAAACAGAAAGAGAAATTAAGGAAACAATCACATTCACCACTGCAATGAAAAGAATAACATCAGTCAGTTCAGTCACTCAGTCATGTCTGACTCTTTGCAACCCCATGAATTACAGCACACAAGGCCTCCCTGTTCATCACTAACACCCGGAGTTCACCCAGACTCATGTCCATCAAGTCGGTGATGCATTCCAGCCATCTCATCCTCTGTCGTCCCCTTCTCCTCCTGACCCCAACCCCTCCCAGCATCAGAGTCTTTTCTAATGAGTCAACTCTTCGCATGAGGTAGCCAAAGTACTGGAGTTTCAGCATAAGCATTATTCCTTCCAAAGAACACCCAGGACTGATCTCCTTCAGAATGGACTGGTTGGATCTCATAGCAGTCCAAGGGAAGCTCAAGAGTCTTCTCCAACACCACAGTTCAAAAGCATCAATTTTTCAGCTCTCAGGTTTCTTCACAGTCCAGCTCTCAAATTCATACATGACCACTGGAAAAATCATAGCCTTGACTAGATGGACCTTTGTTGGCAAAGTAATGTCTCTGCTAATATGCTGTCTAGGTTGCATAACTTTTCTTCCAAGGAGTAAGTGTCTTTTAATTTCATGGCTGCAATCACCATCTGCAGTGATTTTGGAACCACCCAAAATAAAGTCTGACACTGTTTCCAATGTTTCCCCATCTATTCCCCATGAAGTGATGGGATCAGATGCCATGATCTTCGTTTTCTGAATATAGAGCTTTAAGCCAACTTTTTCACTCTCCTCTTTCACTTTCATCAAGAGGCTCTTTAGTTCCTCTTCACTTTCTGCCATAAGGGTGGTGTCATCTGCATATCTGAGGCTATTGATATTTCTCCCAGCAATCTTGATTCCAGCTTGTGTTTCTTCCAGCCCAGCGTTTCTCATGATATATTCTGCATATAAGTTAAATAAGCCCGGTGACAATATACAACCTTGATGTACTCCTTTTCCTATTTGGAACCAGTCTGTTGTTCCATGTTCAGTTCTAAGTGTTGCTTCCTAACCTGTATACAGGTTTCTCAAGAAGCAAGTCAGGTGGTCTGGTATTCCCATCTCTTTCAGAATTTTCCACAGTTTATTGTGGTTCACACACTCAAAGGCTTTGGCATAGTCAAATAGAAACTATGAAATGGAAACATACGAATATAGAAACATAGAAATAGATGTTTTTCTGGAACTGTCTAGCTTTTCCATGATCCAGCAGATGTTGGCAATTTGATCTTATATCAGATACTTATATCTTGATCGCATCTTGATCAGATGCTTGTATCTTTCCTTTTCTCCATTGCTTTTCTCTTCTCTTCTTTTCACAGCTGTTTGTAAGGCCTCCCAGACAGCCATTTTGCTTTTTTCATTCTTTTTCTTGGGGATGGTCTTGATCCCTGTCTCCCGTACAATGGCATGAACCTCAATCCATAGTTCATCAGCCACTCTATCTATCAGATGTAGTCCCTTAAATATATTTCTCGCTTCCACTGTATAATTATAAGGGATTTCATTTAGGTAATACCTGAATGGGCTAGTGGTTTTCCCTACTTTCTTCAATTTAAGTCTGAATTTGGCAATAAGGAGTTCATGATCTGGGCCACAGTCATCTCCCTGTCTTGTTTTAGCTGACTGTATATAGCTTCTCCATCTTTGGCTGTAAAGAATATAATCAATCTGATTTCAGTGTTAACCATCTGGTGATGTCCATATGTAGAGCCTTCTCTTGCATTGTTGGAAGAGGGTGTTTGCTACGGCCAGTGCATTCTCTTGGCAAAACTCTATTAGCCTTTGCCTTCCATCATTCTGTACTCCAAGGTCAAATTTGCCTGTTACTCCAGGTGTTTCCTGATTTCCTACTTTTGCATTCTAGTCCCCTATAATGAAAAGGACATCTTTTCTGGGTGTTAGTTCTAAAAGGTCTTGTAGGTCCTCAGAATCATTCAAGTTCAGCTCCTTCAGCATTACTGGTTGGGGCATAGACTTGGATTACTGTGAAACTGAATGGCTTGCCTTGGAAACAGAGATCATTCTGTCACTTTTGAGATTGCATCCAATTGTTGCATTTTGGACTCTTTTGTTGACCATGATAGCTCCTCCATTTTTTCTAAGGGATTCCTGCCCACAGTAGTAGATTCATAGTCATCTGAGTTAAATTCACTCATTCCAGTCCATTTTAAGTTTTTTGATTCCTAGAATGTCAACGTTCACTCTTGCCACCTCCTGTTAGACTACTTCCAATTTGCCTTGATTTGTGGACCTAACATTCCAGGTTCCTATACAATATTGCTCTTTACAGCATTGGACCTTGCTTCTATCACCAGTCACATCCACAGCTGGGTATCGTTTTTGCTTTGGCTCCATCCCTTCATTCTTTCTGGAATTATTTCTCCACTGATCTCCAGTAGCATATTGGCCATGTTGGTCATAGCATATCTACTGGCCTGGGGAGTTCCTCTTTCAGTATCCTATCATTTTGCCTTTTCATATCGTTCATGGGGTTCTCAAGGCAAGAATACTGAAGTGGTTTGCCATTCCCTTCTCCAGTGGACCACATTCTGAAAGACTTCTCCAGCATTACCTGCCCATCTTGGGTGGCCCCACATGGCATGGCTTAGTTTCATTGAGTTACACAAGGCTGTGGTCTGTGTGATTAGACTGATTACTTTTCTGTGATTATGGTTTGTGTGTCTGCCCTCTGATGCCTCTCACAACACCTACCGTCTTACTTGGGTTTCTTACCTTGGACATGGGGTTTCTCTTCAGGTCTCCTCCAGCAAAGTGCAGGTGCTCCTCCTCACCTTGGACAAGAGGTGTCTCCTCACAGCTGACCCTCCTGACCTTGAACATGAAGTAACTCCTCTCTGCCCTCCTGTGCCCATGCAGCCACCACTCCTTGGACGTGGGGTTGCTCCTCTCGAAAGAATAAAATACTTAAAAATAAATCTACCTAAAGAAACAAAAGACCTATATATAGAAAACTATAAAACAGTGATGAAAGAAATCAAAGATGATGCAAGTAGGTGAAGAAATATACCATTTCCATGTATTAGAAGACTCAATAGAGTGAAAATGAGCATACTACACAAAGCAATCTATAGATTCAATTCAATCCCTATCAATGGCAGTTTTCACAGAACTAGAACAAATAATTTCACAATATAAATGGAAATTAAAAAAAAAAAAAAACTCAAAAAGCCAAAGCAATCTTGAGAGAGAAGAATGGAATTGGAAGAATCACCTGCTTGAATTCAGACCATACTACAAAGCAAATGATCAAAACAGTATGGTACTGGCACAAAGACAGAAATTTAGATCAATGGAACAAAATAGAAAACCCAGAGATAAATCCACATACCAGTGGACAGCTTATCTTTGACAAAGGAGACAAAAATAAACAGTGGAGAAAAGACAGTCTCTTTAACAAGTGGTTCTGGGAAAACTGGGCAAACACATGTAAAAGAATGAAACTAGAACACTTTATAACACCATACACAAAATAAACTCAAAATGGGTTAAAGATCTAAATGTAAGACCAGAAACTATAAAACTCTTAGAGGAAAACATAGGCAAAACAATCTCTGACATAAATCACAACAAGCTCCTCTATGGCACTCCCAGAGTAATGGAAATAAGAGCAAAATAAACAAATGGGGCCTAATTAAACATAAAAGCTTTAGCACAATGAAGGAAATTATAACCAAGGTGTAAAGACAGCTTTCAGAATGGGAGAAAATAATAGCAAATGAAGCAACTGACAAAGACTTCATATCAAAAATATACAAGCAGCCAGCTCATCAGCTCAATACCAGAAAAATAAACAATGCAAACAAAAAATGGGCCAAAGA
Organism: Capra hircus; assembly: GCF_001704415.2. Taxonomy (NCBI): domain Eukaryota; kingdom Metazoa; phylum Chordata; class Mammalia; order Artiodactyla; family Bovidae; genus Capra; species Capra hircus. The sequence goes on from NC_030835.1 coordinate 23,739,132, forward strand.
ATTAAACAGACATTTCTCCAAAGAAGACATAGAGATGGCTAGCAAACTCATGAGAAGATGTTCAACATCACTCATTATCAGATAAATGGAAATCAAAACCACAATAAGAAATCATCTTATGCTGATAAGAATGGCTGCTATCCAAAATCTACAAAAGTAAATGCTAGAGAGGGTGTAGAGAAAAAGACTAGAGATCTCTAGAACATTTCTGGCAAAGATGGCACAATAAAGGAAAAAATTGGTATGGACCTACAGAAGCAGAAGATATTAAGAAGAGGTGACAATAATATACAGAAGAACAATACAAAAAGGATCTTCACGACCCAGATACTCATGATGGCGTGATCACTCACCTAGAGTCAGACATCCTGGAATGAAAAGTCAAATGGGCCTTACGAAGCATCACTATGAACAAAGCTATTGGAGGTGATAGAATTCCAGTTGAGCTACTTCAAATGTTAAGAGATGATGCTGTGAAAGTGCTGCACTCAATATGCCAGCAAATTTGGAAAACTCAGCAGTGGCCACAGGACTGGAAAAGGTCAGTTTTCATTCCAATCCCAAAGAAAATCAAGGCCAAAGAATGATCAAACTACCACACAGTTGCACTCTTCTCACACGCTAGTAAAGAAATGGTCAAAATTATCCAAGCCAGGCTTCAGCAATATGTAAACTGTGAACTTCCAGATGTTCAAGCTGGTTTTAGAAAAGGCAGAGGAACCAGAGATCAAACTGCCAACATCTGCTGGATGATGGAAAAAGCAAGAGAGTTCCAGAAAAACATCTATTTTTGCTTTATTGACTAAGCCAAAGCTTTGACTGCATGGACACAAAAACTGTGGAAAATTCTGAAAGAGATGGGAATACAGACCACCTGACTTGCCTCTCGAAAAACCTATATGCAGGTCAGAAAGCAACAGTTAGAACTGGACATGGAACAACAGACTGGTTTGCCGGGGTCCATCCTTGGTGGATCCAGGGAATTTGAAGCGGGGACGGCGTTGGCGTGAGAAAAACTTATTTATTTATTAATATAACATTAGATTAAGAAACAATAGTATAGTAGGAAAATTAAGTAGAGAAAGAGGGCTGAATAAATTGGATTATGTGGAAGACCAATAAAGTTCCAGACAAGGAACTTGCACCATCTACGTTAGGCCACCGGCGTCCGTTTGAATATCGAGGAGTGCCCCACCTTGGGCTCTCTCTCTTATGGATCTTAGAAGCTGGGACAAATAAGTAGACATGATGAGCCTCCCTGCTCCAGATGGGAAATTCAGCCAGAAAAAGAAAAGAACGACATGAGGAAGGCCAGCATTGGGGCAAGACTCCAAAAACTATTATTCAAAATCAGCTTATATACCCCAAGTTGTACATAAAGAAATAGAGTTATGCAGGGACAGCCGTCCTGATCCTCATTGAGAAAAGGCTTTCTTTTTGCATACCCTCCCGTATACAAAAGGTCTCAGGTGGTTTATATTATCTTCTGGCCAAGAGGCTTGTAAACATTTTTATGGTTCTCTTCCTGGATAATTGTCCAGAAAACTCCTTTTCCCTAGAAGTGTTTTTTCTTTACTCTGCATCACCCTTAAAGTACAAAAAAGTTACATTCCTATAGAACAAAGGTGCAGTGGGTTATAACAAAGAAAGTACTTAACTCAAAGATCTAATGTTGCTAATACCAGGTCTACTACCTGTTTTTCTATATACCAACTATACCTAAAAATAAAAGATATGAAAATTTGGCAGCAAGTATTGGCTAAACAAATGAAACTTTTAATCAGTCCTATTCTAATGATTTTGACTTCTCGAAGCCTCGACATTCCTAGGGTTTTAAGCTTCCTGTGCCTCCCGCAGTCAGGAGGCCTCAAACAATCACTTGTGCAGCTGTACAAGTCCTGCAGGCAGGCTAAAAAGCCATCAGAGAGGTTTTGGGATTGAAATACTCTTTCAAATGCAGAAGACCAAAGCCCTGAATTGACTTTTTCCAGAGAATGTCAGAAGAGTGGAAAAGCAGGCAGATTCTTATTTTTTGGGGGGTGGATGCTCAGAAAATTCCAGGGGGAAAACCTGAGGTCTAATTAGCCTTGCCATCAGAGCTCTGCCGCATGACCTTGTCACGGGTGGAATTCCTCACGCTGGCTCCCAGCACTGGTTCCAAATAGGAAAAGGAGTACATCAAGGCTGTATATTATCACCATGCTTATTTAACTTATATGCAGATTACATCATGAGAAATGCTGGACTGGAAGAAACACAAGCTGGAATTAAGATTGCTGGGAGAAATATCAATAACCTCAGGTATGCAGATGACACCACCCTTATGGCATAAGGTGAAGAGGAACTAAAGAGCCTCTTGATGAAAGTGAAAGAGGAGAGTGAAAAAGTTGGCTTAAAGCTCAGCATTCAAAAAACGAGATCATGACATCTGATCCCATCACTTCATGGGAAATAGATGGGGAAACAGTGGAAACAGTGTCAGATTTATTTTGGGGGGCTCCAAAATCACTGAAGATGTTGATTGCAGTCATGAAAGTAAAAGTCTCTTACTCCTTGGAAGGAAAGTTATGACCAAACTCCATAGCATATTAAGAAGCAGAGACATTACTTTGGCAACAAAGGTCTATCTAGTCAAGGCTATGGTTTTTCCAGTGGTCATGTATGGATGTGAGAGTGGAATATAAAGAAAGCTGAGCCCCAAAGAATTGATGCTTTTGAACTGTGGTGTTGGAGAAGACTCTTGAGAGTCCCTTGGACTGCAAGGAGATTCAACCAGTCTATCCTAAAGAAGATCTATCCTGGTTGTTCATTGGAAAGACTGATGCTGAAGCTGAAACTCCAATACTTTGGCCACCTCATATGAAGAGTTGACTCATTGGAAAAGATCCTGATGCTCGGAGGTATTTGGGGGCAGGAGGAGCAGGGGATGACAGAGGATGAGATGGCTGGATGGCATCACTGACTCAATGGACATAAGCTTGGGTAAACTCCGACACTGGTGATCGACAGGGAGGCCTGGTGTGCTGTGATTCATGGGGTTGCAAAGACTTGGAAACGACTGAGTGACTGAACTGAGCTGATAACAATTATATGCTTTTCAAATAGCTTGTGATTTTGGAATGTTGTGGAAGCAATATTGTTTCCTTACTTCAACTGAAAATATGATTAAAAATGTCTCTATCCTTAGGAATCAAGATTGCCAGGAGAAATATCAATAACCTCAGATATGCAGATGACACCACCCTTATGGCAGAAAGTGAAGAGGAACTCAAAAGTCTCTGGATGAAAGTGAAAGAGGAGGGTGAAAAAGTTGGCTTAAAGCTCAACATTCAGAAAATGAAGATCATGGTATCTGGTCCTATCACTTCATGGGAAATAGATGGGGAAACAGTGGAAACAGTTTCAGACTTTACTTTTTGGGGCTCTAAAATCACTGCAGATGGTGACTGCAGCCATGAAATTAAAAGACGCTTATTCCTTGGAAGAAAAGTTATGACCAACCTTGATAGCATATTGAAAAGCAGAGACATTACTTTGCCAACAAAGGTCCATCTAGTCAAGGCTATGGTTTTTGCAGTGGTCATGAATGGATGTAAGAGTTGGACTGTGAAGAAAGCTGAGCGCCGAAGAATTGATGCTTTTGAACTGTGGTGTTGGAGAAGACTCTTGAGAGTCCCTTGGACTGCAAGGAGATCCAACCAGTCCATTCTGAAGGAGATCAGCCCTGGGATTTCTTTGGAGGGAATGATGCTAAAGCTGAAACTCCAGTACTTTGGCCACCTCATGCAAAGAGTTGACTCATTGGAAAAGACTCTGATACTGGGAGCGACTGGGGGCAGGAGGAGAAAGGGACGACAGAGGATGAGATGGCTGGATGGCATCACTGACTCGATGGACTTGAGTCTGAGTGAACTCTGGGTGTTGGTAATGGACAGGGAGGCCTGGCGTGCTGCGATTCATGGGGTCACAGAGTCGGACACGACTGAGCAACTGAACTGAACTGAATCTTAGGAATTATTGAATGCAATACTTTTACCTGTTGTTTTAGCTATCATTAAATTTCCCACATATTCTAAACTTGAGTGTCTGAAAGTTAAAGGAATTCACTTTACTGATACTTCTGCAATGACTGTTGCCCTTAAAATGATCAAAAGCAGTCAAACCTCTGTCATGGTCCAAAGGGAGTATTCCCCAAATGATAATTTAGACACACTGGCTGGAGAGACCCAACAACTAGTCTTAGGGGAGAAAAAAATAACAAGATTAGAAATTCAACTACTGTTGGTTTGATAAAAAGAGAAAGTTCTGACTTGGAACTAATAAAGAAAAAAAAACAAAAAATGCTATTGAGGAAATAATTTCACAATTTGTATGGAAATACAAAAAGCCTCGAATAGCCAAAGCAATATTGAGAAACAAGAATGGAACTGAAGGAATCAACCTGCCTGACTTCAGGCTCTACTACAAAGCTTGATGACACAGTCATCAAGACAGTATGGTACTGGCACAAAGATAGAAATATAGATCAATGGAACAACATAGAAAGCCCAGAGATAAATCCACACACCTATGGATACCTTATCTTTAGCAAAGGAGGCAAGAATATACAATGGATTAAAGACAATCTCTTAAACAAGTGGTGCTCGGAAAACTGGTCAACCACTTGTAAAAGAATGAAACTAGAACAGTTTCTAACACCATACACAAAAATAAACTCAAAATGGATTAAAGATCTAAACGTAAGACCAGAAACTATAAAACCCCAAGAGGAGAACATAGGCAAAACACTCTCCGACATAAATCACAGCAGGATCCTCTATGATCCACCTCCTAGAATACTGGAAATAAAAGCAAAAATAAACAAATGGGATCTAATTAAAATTAAAAGCTTCTGCACAACAAAGGAAAATATAAGCAAGGTGAAAAGACAGCCTTCGGAATGGGAGAGAATAATAGCAAATGAAGCAACTGACAAACAATTAATTTCAAAAATATATAAGCAACTCATGCAGCTCAATTCCAGAAAAATAAACGACCCAATCAAAAAAATGGGCCAAATAACTAAATACACATTTCTCCAAAGAAGACATACGGATGGCTAACAAACACATGAAAAAATGCTCAACATCACTCATTATCAGAGAAATGCAAATCAAGACCACAATGAGGTACCATTTCACACCAGTCAGAATGTCTGAGATCCAAAAGTCTAGAAGCAATAAATGCTGGAGAGGGTGTGGAGAAAAGGGAACCCTCCTACACTGTTGGTGGGAATGCAAACTAGTACAGCCACTATGGAGAACAGTGTGGAGATTCCTTAAAAAACTGCAAATAGAACTGCCTTGTGACCCAGCAATCCCACTGCTGGGCATGCACACCGAGGAAACCAGAACTGAAAGAGACACTTGTATCCCAATGTTCATCACAGCACTGTTTATAATAGCCAGGACATGGAAGCAACTTAGATGTCCATCAGCAGATGAATGGATAAGAAAGCAGTGGTACATATATACAATGGAGTATTACTCAGCCATTGAAAAGAATACATTTGAAACAGTTCTAATGAGGTGGATGAAACTGGAGCCTATTATACTGAGTGAAGTAAGCCAGAAAGAAAAACCCCAATACAGTATACTAACACATATATATGGAATTTAGAAAGATGGTAATGATAACCCTGTATGTGAGACAGCAAAAGAGATGCAGATGTATAGAACAGTCTTTTGGACTCCGTGGGAGAGGGAGAGGGTGGGATGATTTGGGAGAATGGCATTGAAACATGTATACTATCATGTAAGAAATGAATCACCAGTCTAGGTTTGATGCAGGATACAGGTGTTTGGGGCTGGTGCACGGGGATGACCCAGAGAGATGTTATGGGGAGGGAGGTGGGAGGGGGGTTCAGGATTGGGAATTCATGTACACCCATGGTGGATTCATGTTGATGTATGGCAAAACCAATACAGTACTGTAATGTAAAATAAAGTAAAATTAAAAATAATAATAATAATAAAAAAATAAAATTCCCTCTACTCACAACTGTATATGCATTTAACCATTAGTTTACTAATAAAATAATAGTCTTTATAAATCAATATTGATGGGAAAGCATTTCCTAAATTTTCCTATTTCCCTTGCCCCCTTGTCCTAAGTACAACCAAGGGAAGACTATTTGTACTGCTCCTGGACATTTTAAACTGTCTAATGGACATTTTGAGGTTTGATAAATGGAATTTGGATAATTCCCTCTATCCAATGGACATCCTGCATATTTTCACAGTGGACAGAAGCGTTTCCTTACAGATAAGCTTATTGCCTCTTATGACTAACATCCTTTTAGAAAAAAAAAAAAAAAGATCTCTGTCTGAAAAACTTTATTCACTTTTCATTGTGGTAAAGAAAACCATTTTAGTGGTCAGGCATTTCAACAGATCTGTACCGTTTGGCTGGTTTTCATGCTTTCACTGTGCTTACCACATTCAGCCCTCTGATTCAATTAAACACACTAACTGCATGAAGACTCAACTGGCAAACTTGTTCCAGCGTGCCAAATACTTTAGGCAAAACCAAAGTATTTCTACATCTCAGACCACTTTTTGTAATTTATAAACTCTCAATCTTTGATGTAGTTACAGCTGCCCAATGCTTTTGCAATGTTGTGTCTCCTAAAAATAACAACTTTGGTGGAACAAACTTTTCACTGTGAGCCTTTGGACAATTAATATCTTAAATGTCATATCTTGTCAACTGGAGATCTTGTACATTTGACAAGAAATCTCTAGAAGAACTCTCTTCAATATTGTTGGAAGGATCCCTATCAGGTACTACTAACTAATCATTGTGTTACCAAACTCCAAGGAATAAATTCTTGGATTCACATGACACTTCTAAATAAGGTTTTAAACACTGAGTGGACCTGAACATTGTCTGGTGACATAAAAGTAAAGACTTGCCAGAACTGAAGCAGTTAACTTCTGATAAGACAGTTTTCCCAAGATACCCAGAACAGATCTGCTGGACCTGTTGTCAGACTTTTGATGATGGCATAATACTTCAGATGATCTCCAGTGACTAGCATCTTGATAACATATTGATATAAAAAGTACCTGAGGCTTTTTCTTCCTCCCTCTCTTTGTTACTCAAATGTGACCTTAGTAGGTGTCCAATCCTTGCACTTACCTTCAAACATGAGACACTACAATCAGGAAGGATTATTCCTGATATTAAGAAACAAAAGGCCTCTGAAACTAGAAAACCTGACTGTTTATTGGTGATAATTTTGGAGAAAGATCTTGATCACAAAGAGGAACTATAGAACATAAATAAACAGAAACCAAAACTTAATAGAGATGGGAGACCAGAATAGGGAGCTCTCACGTGCTTTATGATTACAGAGTTCAACAAAAAGAAAAAAAAAAATCCCTATTTTCTGGTAAGGATTCAGTCAGTGAAAAGCCTTGGACTCTTTAATATAGCCTCCCAACTACTTTTTACTCTTTATTAAAGGGTTCTCTTTCCCTTTCCTTATGGGGACTTGCATGAGGCTTGCCATGGTTGGAGACATGTAGTTACAATTCTCTACTGATCTGAAGACTCTTGAGAGTCCCTTGGACTGCAAGGAGATCCAATCAGTCCATCCTAAAGGAAATCAGTCCTGAATAATCATTGGAAGGACTGATATTTGAAATTGAAACTCCAATACTTTGGCCACCTGATGCAAAGAACTGACTCATTTGAAAAGACCCTGATGCTGGCAAAGGTTGAAGGCAGGAGGAGGAGGTGACAGGATGACAGAGGATGAAATGGTTGAAATGCATCACCGACTCAATGGACCTGAGTCTGAGTAGGCTCTGGGAGTTGGTAATGGACAGGGAGGGCTGGTGTGCTGCAGTCCATGGGGTTGCAAAGAGTCAGACACAACTGAGTGACTCAACTGAGTGACTGAACTGACTGACTGATCTCAAAGATCTTCCCAGGTGGCACCAGTGGTAAAGAACCCGCCTGCCAATGCAGGAGACAAGCGACACATGTTGGATCCCTGGGTTGTGAAGATTCCCTGGAGGAGTGAATAGCAACCCACTCCAGAATCCCATGGACAGAGGAGCCTGGATGGCTACAGTTCACGGGGTTGCAAAGAGTCAGACACAACTGCAGTGATGGCACACACTGATCTCAAGAAGCCTAATCTTTTCTGAGGAAATATCTAACAGTCTATTTGTTTCAAGTCAACAATGAAGTTCATGTTTCTTTCTTTGCTGTAAGTGATAAAGATCTTTGTCTCTGACCTGTGAGCTTTATGTCTTCTTCCAGCCCCCAGGAAACTGGCAGGCTAAATTGTTAGCATGTAAGTAAGGCAAACTCACAAAACGTTTTACCTCTTGACACTATTCACATTAGGATTCTCTTAGGAGTCCATGGAAAGAGTGCAATTAATTGCAGTAAGAGAGCTAGACTTCATAAAACTAATCTGATTAGAGGTTGTGGGTGACCAACACAAGCTCTCTGTTGTTAAATTAAAGCAATGCAGTTAATCACATACGTCACTCATTGGAATTTTATGGATTCAGCTTATAAATTAAAACAAATATTAAGAAATACTAGAACAGACAGAGACTGAGTTTGGTCTGAAGGCTTTCCTTAAGTATTTTAGTTTGTTGGAGTGCATTTAAATTTTGAAGATAAATGGCATTTATTTCTTTCAGCTTCTTAATTATTCCCTGAAAAATGTGCCATTATGTGTTTTAAATTTTGTTGTTGGTTGTTTAAATAAAAATATTTACAAATAAAGTTTGCAACTTCTTTACATTTTTGTAAGATATAATGTAAATTTAATAAAGTATTAGGACTAAGATTTATTAGTTTTGACAATTGTAGGCGCCCATTTAACCACTACCTAAATAAAGATAAAGAATCATGTTGTATTATGTAGTAACCATCATGAGCTACACGTAGCAACTTAGTCTTCAATTCTAATTAATTAAAGTTAAATCAAATTGAAAATTCACTTTCTTAATCACTCTAACCACATTTCAAATTCTTAATAGCTGTATGTCAGTATTCAAGATATTGGACATATTGAACAGAACATATTTGGAACACTGCAGAAAATAATAAAAATGTCCTTTCTATTTTTTAAACATTTAAAACATCTTTTAGCTATGCCATGTGGCTAGCAGGATCTTAGTTCCTGGACTAGGAATCAAATTCACACCCCCTATTGAGGAATGGTGATGTCCTAAATACTGGACCACCAGGGAAATTACCTAGAAATGTCCTTCTTAAATTAATAGCCTGCAACATTAAAAGTGCCTTCTTTTATTTATAATAATCTTAAAATTCATCCACATTATTGTATGCATTTGTAGTATTTTTTATTGCTGTATATTATTCCACTTAATAATTTTGGTACAATTTATTTAATGACTCTTTTATTCATTAATGTTATTGTTTACAGTTTCAGGTATTATGAATAAGGCTGCCATCATATCTTGCACAGTTCTTGTTGGGGATATATGTTTGTTTCATATGTCCTGAAAAATACCCTGGGGTAGAATTGCTTAATCATGGGTTAGGCAAAAGTTTATCTTCATAAGAAATTGCCACTTGAAAAAAATGTATAATAATAATATTTAGTAATGACCTACTAGTTCAGACTAACTAGAATTGGGGGCAAGACTGACAATGCAAAATATTGGCAAGGGCATATAGTAGGTGTAAATCTCATATATTGCAGGTTTGAGGGTGAAATGGTACAGTTTATTTCTATAACAATATATTTTTGTGGTCTTAATATGCATTTCCTTCTTGACTGAAGATATCAAGCATATTTTTATGTGTTTGGTGGGCACTGTTACATCTTCTTTTATGAAGTTTCTATAGAATTCTTTTGCACACTTAAGACAATTAGTTATTTGCTTTTTAATTATTAATTTGTAGGAATACTTTATATATTCTAAATACGTTTTCTTCAGATACTTCATACATTTTTTTTTTCAGGATTTGGATTTTAATTCACATAAATTATTTTGACTAATTTTCAAGTTAGCTATAGGAAAGTGTGGAGCCCAAGCTTAGAAAGTCATTTTTTTTTTTAATAAAAGTCAAAATGTATTAGAGAGTATATAACAGAACAAAAGAGGTATCAAAAGAGGTATTGGAGCCAAGAAAAGTCAATTGGGGCTCCTTTGTATCAGAAGCTTAAAAACCATAGAGGGGAACATGAAGGCAAAAGTCACTTCAAAGACTATTTATTAAAAGTTTTGATTTCTAAAACATTTCTTTAATGTTTCTAAAATTTTCTTAGAAATAAAAGCATATTTCATACAATGGAAAGATAAGATTCAATAACCATTGTTATTTTTGCATTAAAAAATTAACTTTTCATTTTTCATATTTAAAATTATGTAATGAGCACCATATTTAAGATGCCTGGATTTTAGCATATAAAACAGAGCAAAATAGGTAATTGGATATGTACTACTAGTACAATTATGCTTTTTAAAAGCTTTATGTCTTTGGTTCCAATGATTTATGTATAGAACATTTAATTAACAAAGTTACCAATGTATTTTTAAATAAAAGTTTTTGGTTTATTTTCTGAGTACCCTGTAAAGGCAGAATTCCAAATTTACAAACAGTATTGAGTGACAGTGGCTCAGTCGTGTCTGACTCTTTGTAACCTCATGGACTGTCCATGGAATTCTCTAGGCCAGAATACTGGAGTGAGTAGCCTTTCCTTTCTCCAGGGGATCTTCACAACCCAGGGATGGAACTCAGCTCTCCCACATTGCAGGCAGATTCTTTACCAGCTGAGCCACATAGGAAGCCCAAGAATTCTGGAGTGGGTAGCCTATCCCTTCTCCAGTGGATCATCCCGACCCAGGAATCGAACCCAGGTCTCCTCCATTGCAGGTGGATTCTTTACCAAATGAGCTATCAGGGAAACCTGTATTGCTTAAATAAATAAATAAATAAATAAATAAAATAAAAGAAGAAGAAGAAGAAGAAAACATCAGTCTCATAAAGCAGAAATGTCAAATACAATCCACCTTTGGGACTGAATTGTACTCTGTTGCAATGAGGCCCTCTGATGCATATTTTGATTTCAGATTTGAAACTATGAAGAGGAAGGTTACATTTACAAAAAAATGCTAGACTTATGGTTTGGGGTTATAAAATAGATCTCAGGAATGTCAAGAGGTTTATAACTATTCTCTCTGGAAATTGCAAAGCCTAATTGCATCAGGAGTGAGTTTCCTTTCTCTAGAGGTATTCAAGCAGAAACTGCAAAGCCACAACTCCTGAACCTTTTGGAAGACATCAATCCATAAGGAAGCCAGTTAACTTAGATGCCCTCTGAGGTCACCTCCAAAATGTAATGTCTATAATTCTATCAATTTTCCCCTATTTTAACATCTTGACAACATTTTATCAGAGTTACAGGTGCTCTAACATGATTTCTTTGTCTATATTATTTTTGGAACAAGATGGGGATTTATTATATATACATCCAAATTAAAATTAAGAGGAGACATGAGTAATTAGTTAGTCTCTCTATTTACTGTGAATTATCCAACTGTCTCAGGCTAAAATACTTCTTTGAAAGTGACCACATGTTTTTCAAGAGTATAGTTTTCAAGTTAAATTAAGCAACTAACAGTTATTTGAGAGCAATTAAACATTTAAAGAAAAGCTTTAGATCTTTATACTTTTTCACAGCACTTTTACCCCTAATATGCTCAGTTAATGAATTAATTACAAGACCTTTTAGTTTTGAAATTTCCAAAGATTTGTAGGTTTTCTCAGAAACTTTCTCAGAAAGAAAAGGGTTCTGAGAAAGCAAATGGAGAGGTCTGACTGAGTTGAAGCTCAGGATAAAAGCATCCAAAAGAAACAGAAAAGGAGAGACAAGTATAACTGGTTTTTAATAAGGTTGCTGAGGTAGATTTAAGCTTGAAATCTTATGAAGCCTTCTGTTTTCCCAGTTACCAGTTAGTACAAGATATTTTACAGGTAACTTATCTACAACCATGCACACCTTTTAAATTAATAAAGTACATTCATTTTTTAGATTAGCAAAGTAAGAGAAACTGCAAAGACAAACCACTAGTTTCTACATAAAATTATTTTTTAAACTGCTTTTGTGCATAAATTCAAGAAAATTATTTGGGAATATATTGTTAATATGTGCATAACATATCACTGAACTAGGCAATATTTTTTGTTCTTGTTTCATTATATTTTAGGAAAAAAAAGTCATCCTGATTTTCTTACTATAGAACTCAAATGACAATTTTGCTAATCCTGTTTTAATGGTTACATAAAATGCTTACTCTGTCTTTGTATTTTAGAGGTGTACATTATTTTTCCTTGTGTTTACGGCACTTCCTATACATATTGTCTCTCTTCATAAAGATGGTAAACAGCAAAAGGTCATGAACTATGCCTTCCATTTCCTATTTATTCCTCCCAAATTTCAACAATACTGTTTTATGTCAATTCCAAATACCCAGTTTACTAATACAACAATAATTCCATTTTCTTCTTCCAAGAATTACCTTCATTTAATACAAAGTATACCTCTAAACATGTGTATGAATATTATATATATATATGTATTTGATTTATCAATGGTAGGTAAATAGTGTGATTTTGCCCTTATAGTCAAAGAAAAATGCAAAAAATTAATCCCCCATTAAAGTGAAAACCTCTCAAAACCAAGAGCCATTTGCATTCACCCCTTCACAAAGCTGACCATAGTATGCTCAACTATTATTTACTAAATTTAATGTCATTCTGAGTAACTCTACACTAATTAAGTGACTTTAAGAAACAAGCAATAAACTCTAGTGTTTTTTGTTTTAATGTCCAAAATGCATGGTTCATAAACTTTTCAAACTTAACCACTCATGGTATTTCCTTGATTCTTTATTTTGATAAGTATCAGATATTAGTTTTCAATAACATCCTAGCAAACAAGGGGGAACATGGGTGAATTATGAAATGGGATCTCCAGTATCTGTCTTTGAAGCTATACATGAATTTAACAGCCCTTCTTGATTTCTCATGTTGCTCAACAAAAGCTATCATGGTTAGATGTTATTAAGTTCTGTAGTTTTTGACTAATTACTTCTAAATATCCAAGGATTTTGAAACTTCTTTTAATTTTGTGGGTTTTATAAAGTACTATAAAGTATGCTGCTGTTGTTCAGTAGCTAAGTCATGTCTGACTATTTGCTGCCCCATGGACTGAAACATGCCAGGGTTCCCTGCTCTTTACTATCTCCCAGAGTTTCCTCAGATTCATGTCCATTGAGTCAGTGATGGTATCCAATCATCTCTTCCTCCGCTGCCCTCCTGTCTTCTGTTGCCCTCAGTCTTTCCCAGCATTAAGGTCTTTTCCATTGAGTAGATTCTTTGCATCAGGAGGCCAAAGTATTGGAGCTCCAGCTTCAGCATCAGTTCTTCCAATGAAAATTCAAGGTTGATTTCCTTTAGGATTGACTAGTTTGATCGCCTTGCTTTCCAAGGGACTCTCAAGAGTCTTCTTCAACACCACAGTTCAAAACATTAATTCTTTGATGCTCAATCTTCTTCATGGTCCAACTCTCACATCCATATATATCTACTGGAAAACCCATAGCTTTGACTATATGGATATTTGTCAGCAAAGTGATATCTCCACTTTTTAATATGCTGTCTAGCTTGGTCACAGGTTTTCTTCCAAGGGGCAAGCATCTTTTAATTTCATGGCTGTCACCATCTGCAGTGATTTTAGGGCCCAAGAAAATAATATCTGCCACTGTTTTGATTTTGTCCCCATTTATTTGCCATGAAGTGATGGGACCAGATGCCATGATCTTAGTTTTTTTGAATGTTGAGTTTTAAGCCAATTTTTTCACTCTTTTCTTTTACCTTCATTAAGAAGCTCTTTCGTTCCTCTTCACTTTCTGCCATTAAGGTGGTTTCATCTATGTATCTGAGGTTGTCAATATTTCTCCCTATAATCTTGATTCCAGCTTGTGATTCATCCAGCCCAGTGTTTCACATGATATACTCTGTATAGAAGTTAAATAAGCAGGGTGACAATATACTCCTTTCCCAGTTTGGAACCCGTCCATTGTTCCATGTCTGGTTCTTGACTGTTGCTTCTTGATCTGCACATAGGTTTCTCAGGAAGCAAGTAAAGTGGTCTGGTAATCCTATCCCTTTAAGAATTTTCCACAGTTTATTGTGATCCACAAAGGCAAAGGCTTTAGCACAGTCAATGAAACAGAAGTAGATGCTTTTCTGGAATTCCTTTGCTTTCTGTATGATCCAACAGACATTGGCAGTATGAAATCTGGTTCCTATACCTTTTCTAAATCCCGCTTGCATATCTGGAAGTTCTCAGTTCATGTACTGTTGAAGCTAGTTTGAGCATTATCTTGTGAGCATGAAATGAGTGCAATTATATGGTAGTTTGAACATTGGCATTACCCTTCTTTTGTATTGTAATGAAAACTATAAAGTATGTGCTAAATAAAAATAATCTGTACCTTCTATTTCATTTAATTTGTTATAAAACTAAAGTATAATGTTTCTCTAATCTTGCAATAGAAGAGTATCTCTATTAACATTCTAATGTATAATATTTCCTTCCACCATTTAAATACATAAGTTTTAAGATAAAATTATGATCATACTCTATCTAAAGATTTGAGCTTTGTTTTACCCACATGATATTACAAAGTCAGTTTTTCATATCATACTTACTTTTTTTCTAAAGTGTATTTTTATTCATTTGTAATTGCATCAAATTACATATTACCATTTATTTAGGATCCTGGTCTGTTTTTATCATTCCACAACAGTGGATTTCTCAGTAGATACATCTTTTTGAGTATCATTGCTTATTTCCTTTGAGTAATTCCCAGAAGTGGAATTATTAAACTAAAATTATGAGTAATTCTAAGGCACATTATTGACACTATCAAATTCTCTCCAAAAATATCTTAGTAGTAGAAACTTCAAGTATCTGAATGTCAATGTTTTAGTTTTTGATATTCTTTGACATTAAAACACACCAAAACAATATATTTTCTTTCATATAAGTATTTGGTCATATCAGTGCGGTTGTAGTAAGCAATTCCATATATTAATACTAACACTGATTGTGCACTGTATTCCAGATTTCCTTGACCTGTTTAATAGAGCACACACACGAATGTGGATTGTGAAAGCACATCCATATATACCCTGGAGAAGGGAATGGCAACCCACTTCAGTATTATTGCCTGAAAGTCCCATGAATGGAGGTGCTTGGTGAGCTCCAGTACATGGGGTTACAAAAAGTTGGACATGACTGAGAAAGTGAGTGTGCATACACATTCACAAATATGTTCACATGGGGTTGAAAACGGAGGTTTTTCACATATAAACAGAATATGCCAGGAATTCTTATGGTAAGAGCTGTTTATATTTATAAATTAATTTAAAGGTGATATTATTAATAGAAAATTCTCTGAATAGAACATTATTTCATAATTTATTTTACCTGCAAATAAAATACCAACATCCTTACATATTCATGATTGTATTAATGAAAAAAGAGAACATAATAAAAGGTAGATACTAAAATCTATTAATTTCCCTAAATTGAAAAAATATATACATTTTTTTGCATAGCAACTCCTTCAATAGCAGATATCTCTAAAAAGACACTGTCCTGTCTGTTAATCAGGTGGTAAGCAACGGAAATGCCTGAATTATTCTAAGAGTTTGAAATTCAGATTCTATCTTTCTGAATTTAATATTAACACAAAATGCAAATTCAAAATTTAAATAAGCACTGGTGAATATTTGTTAGTGTTTTCATATACTCGTTTCTTATGTGGTGATAACATTACATTATTTATTTAGTCTTTAGAGGACATATATATGGTTATGGTATATCTGTTGATTGCATCTCAGGGCTGACACTACTTTGTTTATTCATATATGCTAAATATGCAGAATGAAATAACATTAGTAAGGTTAACCGCAATTTAGATCTCTGGCCTCTGAAAAATAACCATACTGCAGTGCTGCCTTTTGGATTATTCTACAATAACTAAGTTATGAAGAAAGGGAGTAGCCCAATTAATTAAGAAATGCTATGGTTGCATGCTTCTTTACTCCAAAAATAGGAAAACAAATTTCTTTTTGTTTCATGGGTATGGTAAGAGAGTGATTCTAGTTTAGTAAAATAAAGAGTGGAAATTAGGGAATTTGTAGTTCCCAAATGCAATGTGAAGTCAAGCATTTCTTCCTATGCTTATTTACATCTACTTATTTTCTGTGGTACAGGCCTGTTTAGATCTCTTTCACATTTTTAGAATCAGGTTGTCTGTTTTGTTTTTTTTTTATTGTTGAGTTTTAAGTGTTCTTTGCATATTTTAGGTTGAAGTCCTTTATCAGATATATGTTTTGCAAATATTATCTCCCTACCCAAGGCTTCTCCTTTCATTCTCTTAACACTATCTTCTGTACACAAGTTTTTAATTTTAAAGGAGCTCACTCTTCCAGTATTCTAGTTCAAAGTGTTTTTGGTATTGCATTAAACTCTTCACCAAACTCAGGATTTTCTCCTGAGTCATGTTCTATATGTTTTATAATCTTTTACATTTATAATCATTTTACATTTAGGTCTATGATTCATTGTGGGTTAATTCTTGTGGAAAGTATCTAGATTCTTTTTTTAAATTGAATATTCATTTGTTCTTGTATTATTTGTTGAAAAGACTATCCTTTCTCTACAGGATAATCTTTGCTCTGATAAAACCTTAAGTGAATTAGAATCTGACAAAATAGTTTTCTTTGAAAGCAGGCTTTTTTTTTTTTTTAATAAGAAAAAAAATGCTCTGAGTACATTTGAAAATGGCCATTTTTTCCTCCCTGTGCTAGAAACATGAGGGGATTTTTCTCCTACCTTCAACCTGAGAACCTGGTTGGATTCCTGGGAGTAAAACTCATGAAATTGTAGGGCCTAAGACTAAGCCCCCGGAATATCTAACTCAAGTTTGTCCATTCTGAGCCTCTAGCAATTCATCAGTCACAGCTTAAATATTTCTATTAGCACTGTCCTCAGAGGTGAACTTCTGCTCCTGGGCTTTTGCTCCTAGTCAGCTGTGTTTCTCAGTATGCATCTGTCTCTGCATTTTCCAGGGCGGCAGTTTACTCTGTGACCTCAATTCTCTGATGGATATGAGAGTTGTTATTTTACAAATTGTTCATTTTATTTTTCTTTTGAAAAAGCAGGAATGATGACTTCCAAATTCTTTACACATCAGACAGAAAACTAGCAGTATCACTTTTTATCGCAGACTTGACAATAATTTCCAGGTAACCTTGTGTGTACTAACATATATATATACACATATATAAAGAATATATATATACACACACATATGCATATATAAAGAATATATATATACATATATATATAAAGAACACTGGACAAGATTAATATTTTTAACAAAGTACTGTTCTATGATTTGTTAATAATCAAACAGAGCACTATTTTCAGGTAAAACAAAATTGGCACACATTCACTGAGTTCTCTCAAAAGGCAGCTGATAAGTAGCATCTTTCTTCCCCTTTATGACTTCATCTGAGAAATAAAATGAAGGAGTAGCAAAAATGTAAGTTGAAGAATGTTCAGGTGATGGAACATTTATCTGTATCAGACAAGAAGACTTGCTCTAACAGTATCCCCAAATAGGTCAAGATATTTACACTTGGGCCAAGCCATGCAGGTCTTGGTGCAGCAATTTTCTCAGTGATGGAGAAGTTCCTAGAGAAACAATGTCAATTCAGTTTCCCTACGAGCAATTTATACTCAGGAGGAAGAAAAGAACACATATCAAGTTCTTGCTCCCCTTCAATTCAGTTCAGTCAATCAGTTGTGTCCGACTCTTTGCGACCCCATGAACCAGAGCATGTCAGTCCTCCCTGAAGTACACCCAAACCCATGTCCATTTAGTCAGTGATACCATCAAACTATCTCATGCTCTGTCATCCCCTTCTCCTCCTGCCCTCAATCTTTCCCAGCATCAGGGTCTTTTCAAATGAGCCAGTGCTTCACAACAGGTGGCTAAAGTATTGAAGTTTCAGCTTCAACATTAGTCCTTCCAATGGACACCCAGGACTGATCTCCTTTAGGATGGACTTGTTGGATCTCCTTGTAGTCCAAGGGATTCTCGAGAGTCTTCTCCAACACCACAGTTCAAAAGCATCAATTCTTTGTCACTCAGCTTTCTTTATAGTCCAACTCTCATATCCATACATGACCACTGGAAAAACCAGAGCCTTGATTAGACAGACCTTTGTTGGCAAAGTAACATCTCTGCTTTTTAATATGCTGTCTAGGTTGGTCATAACTTTCCTTCCAAGGAGTAAGTGTCTATTAATTTCATGGCTGCAATTACCATCTGCAGTGATTTTGGAGCCCAAAAAAATAAAGTCAGCCACTGTTTCCACTCTTTCCTCATCTATTTCCCATGAAATGATGGGACCAGATGCCATGATCTTCGTTTTCTGAATGTTGAGCTTTAAGCCAACTTTGTCACTCTCCTCTTCCACTGTCATCAAGAGGCTTTTTAGTTCCTCTCCACTTTCTGCCATAAGGGTGGTGTCATCTGCGTATCTGAGGTTATTGATATTTCTCCCAGCAGTCTTGATTCCAGCTTGTGCTTCATCCAGCCTAGCGTTTCTCATGATGTACTCTGCATACAAGTTAAATAAGCAGGGTGACAATATACAGCCTTGACGTACTCCTTTTCCTATTTGGAACCAGTCTGTTGTTCCATGTCCAGTTCTAACTGTTGCTTCCTCACCTGCATATAGGTTTCTCAAGAGGCAGGTCAGGTGGTCTGGTATTCCCATCTCTTGAAGAATTTCCTGCAGTTTATTGTGATGCACACAGTCAAAGACTTTGGCATAGTCAATAAAGCAGAAATATTTGCTCCCCTTACTACTAATCAAGTTTCACTTCACAATACTAGGGCAATATGAGTGATAGTGTAGATAGAGGTTGGGCTTCCCTCTTAGCTCAGCTGGTAAAGGATCGACCTGCAATGAAGGAGAGTCTGGTTTGATTCCTGGGTCAGGAAGATCCCCTTGAGAAGGGAAAGGCTACCATTCCAATATTCATGGGCTTCCTTGGTGTCTCATATGGTAAAGAACCTGCCTGCAATGCCACCTGCAAGTTGGAAAACCTAGGTTCGATCCCTGGGTTGGGAAGAGCCCCTGGAGGAGGGCATGGTAACCCACTCCAGCATTCTTACCTGGAGAATCTCCATGGACAGAGGAGCCTGGCAGGCTACAGTTCGTGGGGTCACAAAGAGTCGGACATGACTGGGCAACTAAGCACAACATAGACAGAGGCTAGGTGTACATTTAAGAAAATTGTATCCACCTGGGAACTACTGAAGTGGAGGAAATTCATTGTACTCTAACAACAGAGTTTAATAAATTTCAATATTATGGAGCCTTCATTAGGCCAATGCCCACAGAGATTTTCCAAAATGGTCAGGTACTCAGACTTGCATACTATCTAAATAGATTTCTCAAACTGTCAGTCTACAACCAAGTGCAGACTTTGTTTTTCTGCTCAACATAGAGTATTGTTTTTCCTTTCTTAATTTCTGCCAAAATTTTTAATGGGAGATTTCACCTGTTATAGATATGTCCTCCTCATAAATCTGTAAATAGCAACATTGAGCCTTATTTCCAAATGGTAATGATTTCTTGCACCTGAGTCACAGTCTTTACTAATAGATAATGTGAGTATTCTTCATTTTGCTAGCGTTCACCATTTACTCAATGTGACCATAATGCTTTTCCACAGGATTTGTCTCATTCATGTATCTCTCTTCTGTGGGCATCTGGGTTTGTGATCACTGCTTTAAAGAAAACCAAACTTAGTCTTATTTTTGCACTCTTATCTCAGCTGGAACATCTGGAACTGGTCAAGGACTACAGACCCAGTAAACCCTGAGCTTCTTCTGTTCCTGTCCATAAATCTTCTTTCCCCCAATTCCATGTACTTGGCTCATTTATTTTACAACTTATCTCTTTTTCTCATTTTTACTCTGAGGTTGGCTTTGAAAACTCAGTTATACCCATGGTCCATATCCCCAGGTACCTTGATCTTGTGTGTTTAAACCTCTGGGTCAGCTTAGTTGGAGCCCTTAGAATCAAGATATTCACACATGAAGGCTGATATATCTTCATTTTCTAGACAGACCTATGGATGTCTTCCCTTTCCCCTGTCTAGCTTGGTAGGAGCTCAACCTATACTTATTCACCGGTGTCCCAGGTGGCATTAGTGGTAAAGAACCTACTTACCAGTGCAGTCGATGACCCAGGTTCAATCCCTGGGTCGAGAATATCCCCCAGAGTAGGAAATGGCAACCTGCTCCAGTATTCTTGACTGGAAAACTACATGGACAGATAAACCTGGAATGCTACTGTGCATAGGGCCATAGAGTCAGACATGACTGAGTCTGCACTTCTGAGTTAGAGGCAGAAGAGGCAGAATAGTGGGGTTATAAGTCAAAAAAGCTAATCATACCAACAAAGTGGAGAAGCCAGAACAGATGGGAAGCTAGAGAAATAAAGCATAAAGAAGAATAAGGAAAGCCTGGTGCTTACTTGTAATCAAAAACTTTTTGATAAGCATAAATTTATTCTGACACAGGTGAAGCTATGCATTTAAATTAGGGTTTTTCTTTTCATTATAGTTAATGCCCCCCAAAAAGAGACAACAGCAGATTTATCCATGCACAGCATAAATTATCTTAAAATGAAAAATTTAATTGTTTTGGAACAACAAACTTTTTTTCTCTTTGCAAAGATAGTGATCAATCACACAGTTTTAATAATACTTACTTTTACATTAACACTTAAATTAAATGCCTTTGGTTACTGAACTTCCTTTTAAAATGTCCATCAGGGGACATCTTTGTGAGTTTTCTCTAAAGTTAATTTTTTTTTTTTTTTTAATAAAGTAGGTGTGAGTAACAAGTAACTATTGCTGGAAATATATACTCAGTAATTCCTGACCTACGTTTTTTGGCCACATCATGTGGCATTTGGGATCTCAGTTCCCCAATCACGGATCAGATCCATGCCCCCTGCTGGAAGCCCAGAGTCTTAACCACTGGACTGCCAGGGAAGTCCCTACACTCAGTAGTTGCTAATGTTTCTTTATGCTCTGTCTCTTCTTAAACATAACATTTCTCAACACACAAAATAATTTGTCTTAACAACGCAGTAATAAAAACTGCTTTCTTTACCACAGAAAGAAAGGTAAGGGTGAAGTGACGTTTCAAAGGGCATTTGCTAGTCCTATTGATAGCTTGTGGTGAATGATGTCAGATTCGTGATCTCCAAAGAAGGGGCTTTAGCTTCAGGACCAGCGACCAGGCTTGATCACTCAAGAGCTTTTGTGTAGCAGTTTTATTAAAATGAAAAAGAGAAAGCTTTTGACATAGTCTTCAGAAGGGGGATGGAGAGTGCCCCCCTCAGTAGTCTTGTCAAGGCCTTATATATTTTTACCACACCCACTGCCACAATGTACATTATTAAATTTATTTTTTATTAAAGGATAATTGCTTTACAGACTTTTGTTGTTTTCTGTCAAACCTCAACATGCATCAGCCATAGGTATACATATATCCACTCCATTATGAACCTCCCTCTCATATCCTTCTCATCCCACCCTTCTAGTTTGATACAGAGCCCCTGTTTCAGTTTCCTGAGCTACACAGAAAATTTCCATTGGCTACCTATTTTACATATGGTAATATAAGTTTCCATGTTACTCTTTCCATATATCTCATGCTCTCTTCCCATCTCCACATGTCCATAAGTCTATTCTCTTTGTCTGTTTCTCCATTGCTGCCCTGTAAATAAATTCTTCCATACTATTTTTCTAGATTCCGTACATATATTTTAGAATATGATATTTATCTTTCTCTTTCAGACTTACTTCACTCTGTATAATAAGTTCTAGATTCACCCACCTCATTAAAACTGACTCAACTGTGTTCCTTTTTATGTCTGAGTAATATTCCACTGTGTATATGTACCACAGTTTCTTTATCCATTCATCTGTCGATGGACATCTAGGTTGCTTCCATGTTCTATCTATTGTAAATATTGCTACAATGAACAATGGGATACATGTGTCTTTTTCAATTTTGGTTTCCTCAGAGTATATACCTAGGAGTGGGATTGCTGGATCATATGGTTGCTTTATTCCTAGTTTTTTAAGGAATCTCCATACCTTCTTCCCTAGTGGCTGTATCAACTTACATTCCCATCAACACTGCAAGAGTGTTCCCTTTTCTCCACAACATTTCTACATTTATTGTTTGTAGATTTTTTGATGATGGCCATTGTGACTGGTGTGAGATGATATCTCATTGTAGTTTTGATTTGCATTTCTCTAATAATGAGCGATGCTGAGTATCTTTTCATGTGTTTGTTAGCCATCTGTATGTCTTCTTTGGAGAAATGTTTGTTTAGGGCTTTTTCCCACTTTTTGATTGGGTTGTTTGTTTTTCTGGTAATGAGTTGTATGAGCTGCTTGTATATTTTGGAAATAAATCCTCTATCAGTTTTTCATTTACTACTATTTTCTCCCCCCTTCTGAGGACTTGTTTTTCACCTTGCATATAATTTCTTTTGCTGTGCAAAACTTTTAAGTTTAATCAGGTCCCCCTTGTTTACTTTGGTTTTTATTTTGTTACTCTAGGAGGTGGGTCATAGAGGATCTTGCTTTAATTTATGTCATTGAGTGTTCTGCCTATGTTTTCCTCTAAAATTTTTATACTTTTTGTTCATACATTTAGATCTTTAATCCATTTTGAGTTTACCTTTGTGTATGGTGTTAGGAAGTCTTATAATTTCAGTCTTTTGAATGTATCTGTTGAGTTTTCCCAGCACCATTTATTAAAGAGGCTGTCTTTGCCCCATTGTATATTTTTGCCTCCTTTGTCCAGAAAAAGGTACTCATAGGTGCATGGATTTATTTCTGGGCTTTCTATCTTGTTCCATTGGTCTATAGTTCTGTTTTTGTGCCAGTACCATACTGTATTGATAACTGTAGCTTTGTAGTTTAACCTGAAGTCAGGAAGGTGGATTTCTCCAGTTTCATTCTTTCTCAAGAATGTTTTGGCTATGCAGGGTCTTTTGTGTTTCCATATGAATTGTGAAAATTTTTGTTCTACTTCTATGAAAAATGTCATTGGGAATTTGGTAGGGATTGCACTGAATCTGTAGTTTGCATTTGGTAGTACAGTCATTTTCATAATGTTGATTCTTCCTACCCAGGAACATGGAGTATCTCTCCATCTGTTTATGACATTTTTTTTTCCATTAATGTCTTATAATTTTCTGTGTAAAGTTCTTTTGTCTCCTTAGGTAAATGTATTCCTAGATATTTTATTCTTTTTGTTGCAGTGATGAAGGGGATTGATTCTTTAATTTCTCTTTCTGATTTTTCATTGCTAGCATATAGAAATGCAAGTGATTTCTGTGTACTGATTTTGTATCCTGCAACTTTGCTAAATTCACTGATGATCTCTAGTGGTTTTCTGATACTATCTTTAGTGATTTCTATGTACAGTATCGTCATCTGCAAACAGTGAGAGCTTTACTTCTTTTCTGATCTGGATTCCATTTATTTCTTTTTCTTCTCTGATTGCTGTAGCTAGGTTTCCAGAACTATGTTGAATAATAGCAGTGAAACAGGACACCTTGTCTTGTTCCTGATCTTAGGGGGGGATGATTTCAGGTTTTCACAATTGAGAATAATGTTTGCTGTAGGATTATCATATATAGCCTTTACTGTGTTGAGGTAGGTTCCTTCTATGCCCAATTTTGAAAAAGTTTTAATCATAAATGGGTGCTACATTTTGTCAAAGGCCTTTTTTTTTCTGCATCTATTGAGAGGATCATATGGTTTTTATGTTTCAAATTGTTAATATGATGTATCACATTGTTTGATTTGCATATATTGAAGAATTCTTTCATCCCTGAAATAAACCCAAACTTGATCATGGTGTGTGAGCTTTTTGATGTGTTGCTGAATTCTGTTTGCAAAAATTTTGTTGAGCACTTTTGCATCTATGTTCACCAGTGATATTGGCCTATAGTTTTCTTTACTTGTGTTGTCTTTGTTTGGTTTTGGTATCAGGATGATGGTAGCCTTGTAGAATCTGTTTGGAAGTGTTCTTTGCTCTTCAAATTTTTGAAAGAGTTTTAGAAAGATAGACATTAATTAGCTCTTCTCTAAATGTTTGATAGAATTCTCCTGTGAAGCCATTTGATTGTGGGCCTTTGATTTCTGGGAGATTTTTAATCACAGCTTCAATTTCAGTGCCTGTAATTGGGTTGTTCATAATTTCTATTTCTTCCTGGCTCAGTCTTGGAAGATTGAACTTTTCTAACAGTCTCTCCTTTTCTTCCAGGTTATCCATTTTATTGCCATATAGTTGTTCATAATAATCTTTTATAGTCTCTTATAATCCTTTGTATTTTTGCATTGTGTGTTGTAACCTCTCACTTTTCAATTCTAATTTTGTTGATTTGATTCATCTCTGCTTTTTCTTGATGCATCTGGCTAAAGTTTTGTCAATTTTATTTATTTTCTCAAAAAATAGCTTTTAGTTTTATTAATCTTTACTATTGCTTTTTTATTTCTTTTTCATTTATTTCTTCTTGGATCTTTATGATTTCTTTCATTCTACTAATTTTGGGTGTTTCTTTGTTCTTTTTTTCCCCCTGTTGTTTTAGGTGTAAATTTAGGTCATCTATTTGATGTAATTTTTGTTTATTGAGGTTAGATTGTATTGCTATAAACTTTCCTCTTAGAACTGCTTTTGCTGCATCCCATAGGTTTTGAGTTGTCATGTTTACATTGTCATTGTTTCTAAAAATTTTTTTTTTCTCTTTTGACATCTTCAGTAACCTGTTAATTATTTAGAAATGTGTAGTTTAATTTCCATATGTTTCTATTTCTTACAGTTATTTTCTTGTAGTTGATATCTAGTCTCACAGCATTGTGGTCAGAGGAGATGCTTGATATGACTTCAATTTTATTAGATTTACTGAGGTTGGATTTGTGACGCAAGATGTGGTCTATCTTAGAGAATATTCCATGTGCACTTGAGAAGGTGTATTCTTCTGCATTTCAATAGAATGTCTTGAAGATATCAATGAGATCCTTCTCATCTAATGTATCATTTAAGACTTGCATTTCCTTATTAATTTTCTGTTTTGATAATCTGTCCATTGGTATGAGTGAGGTGTGAAAGTTTCCTACTATTATGGTGTTACTGTCAGTTTGAGTCTTATGGGTCTTGTTTTTGTATCCATTTAGCCAGTCTGTGTCTTTTGGTTGGATCATTTAATACATTTACATTTAAAATAATTATTGATACAGTGGAAGTGAGAAATAGATTTAAGGGTCTAGATCTGATAGACAGAGTGCCTGATGAACTATGGAATGAAGTTCGTGACATTGTACAGGAGACAGAGATCAAGACCATCTCCATGGAAAAGAAATGCAAAAAAGCAAAATGGCTGTCTGGAGAGGCCTTACAAATAGCTGTGAAGAGAAGAGAGGCAAAAAGCACAGGAGGAAAGGAAAGATATAGGCATCTAAATGCAGAGTTCCAAAGAATAGCAAGAAGAGATAAGCCTTATTCAGCGATCAATGCAAAGAAATAGAGGAAAACAACAGATTGGGAAAGACTAGAGATCTCTCCAAGAAAATTAGAGATACCAAGGGAACATTTCATGCAAAGATGGGCTCGATAAAGGACAGAAATGGTCTGGACCTAACAGAAGTAGAAGATATTTAGAAGAGGTGGCAAGAATACACAGAATAACTGTACAAAAAAGATATTCACGACCAAGATAGTCATGATGGTGTGATCACTAATCTAGAGCCAGACATCGTGGGATGTGAAGTCAAGTGGGCCTTAGAAAGCATCACTACAAATAAAGCTAGTGGAGGCAATGGAATTCCAGTTGAGCTATTTCAAATCCTGAAAGATGATGCTGTGAAAGTGCTGCACTCAATATGCCAGCAAATTTGGAAAACCCAGCAGTGGCCACAGGACTGGAAAAGATCAGTTTTCATTCCAATCCCAAAGAAAGGCAATGCCAAAGAATGCTCAAACTACCGCACAATTGCACTCAACTCACATGCTAGTAAACTGATGCTTAAAATTCTCCAAACCAGGCTTCAGCAATACGTGAACCATGAAATTCCAGCTGTTCAAGCTGGTTTTAGAAAAGGCAGAGAAACCAGAGATCAAATTGCCAACATCTGCTGGATCATCGAAAAAGCAAGAGAGTTCCAGAAAAACATCTATTTCTGCTTTATTGGCTATGCCAAAGCCTTTGACTGTGTGGATCACAATCAACTGTGGAAAATTCTGAAAGAGATGGGAATACCAGACCACCTGACCTGTCTCTTGAGAAATCTGTATGCAAGTCAGGAAGCAACAGTTAGAACTGGACGT
Source organism: Capra hircus (assembly GCF_001704415.2). NCBI lineage: Eukaryota > Metazoa > Chordata > Mammalia > Artiodactyla > Bovidae > Capra > Capra hircus. Next base: position 23,765,690 of record NC_030835.1, read on the forward strand.
GGAACAACAGACCGGTTCCAAATAGGAAAAGGACTACGTCAAGGCTGTATATTGTCACCCTGCTTATTTAACTTTTATGCACAGTACGTCATGAGAAACGCTGGACTGGAAGAAACACAAGCTGGAATCAAGATTGCTGGGAGAAATATCAATAACCTCAGATATGCAGATGACACCACCCTTATGGCAGAAAGTGAAGAGGAGCTAAAAAGCCTCTTGATGAAAGTGAAAGAGGAGAGTGAAAAAGTTGGCCTAAATCTCAACATTCAGAAAATGAAGATCATGGCATCCGGTCCCATCACTTCATGGGAAATAGATGGGGAAACAGTGGAAACAGTGTCAGACTTTAGTTTTTTGGGCTCCAGAATTACTACAGATGATGACTGCAGCCATGAAACTAAAAGATGCTTACTCCTTGGAAGAAAAGTTATGATCAACCTAGATAGCATATTCAAAAGCAGAGACATTACTTTGCCAACAAATATCCATCTAGTCAAGGCTATGGTTTTTCCTGTGGTCATGTATGGATGTGAGAGTTGGACTGTGAAGAAAGCTGAGTGCCGAAGAATTGATGCTTTTGAGCTGCGGTGTTGGAGAAGACTCTTGAGCTTCCCTTGGACTGCAAGGAGATCCAACCAGTCTATTCTGAAGGAGATAAATCCTGGGATTTCTTTAGAAGGAATGATGCTAAAGCTGAAACTCCAGTACTTTGGCCACCTCATGAGAAGAGTTGACTCATTGGAAGAGTCTGATGTTGGGAGGGATTGGGGGCAGGAGGAGAAGGGGCCAACAGAGGATGAGATGGCTGGATGGCATCACGGCCTCGACGGATGTGAGTCTGAGTGAACTCCGGGAGATGGTGATGAACAGGGAGGCCTGGCATGCTGCGATTCATGTGGTCGCAAAGAGTTGGACACGACTGAGCGACTGAACTGAACTGAACTGAACTGAATGCCTTCTTCTTAATTGTTTGAGGTTGATTATGTAGATTATTTTTTTCTGTTGTATTTCTTGTCTATAAATGTCCTTTTAACATTTGTTGTAAAGGTGGTTTGATTATACTGAATTTTCTTAACTTTTGTTTGTTTGAAAAGCTTTTTATTTCTCCATCAATTTTGAATGAGATCCTTGCTGGGTGTAGTAATCTTGGTTGAAGATTTTTCTTTTTCAGTACTTTAAATATATCCTGCTATTCCCCTCTGGTTTGCAGAGTTTCTCCTTAAAGATCAGCTGTTAAGCATATAGGGTTTCCCTTTTACATGACTTTGTCTATTCCCCTGCTGCTTTTAATAATCTTTCCTTGGGTATAGTTTTTGTTAGTTTCAGTAGTATGTTCCTTAGCTTGCGTCTCTTTGGGTTTATTCTGTAAAGGATTGTTTGTGCCTCTTTGACTTCATTGACTATTTCCTTTCCATGTTGGGGAAATTTTCAACTATAATCCTTCAAAATTTTTCTCATACCCTTTGTTTTTCTTTTCTTCTGTGACCCCTATAATTTGAATGTTTTTGTGTTTGATATTGTCCTAGGGGTCTCTGAGACTATCCTCAGTTCTTTTCATTCTTTTTACCTTATTTTGCTCTTCAGAAGTTATTTCCACCATTTTATCTTCCACCCCAATGATTCATTCTTCTGCTTCACATATTCTGCTGTTGACTCTTTCTAGAGTATTTTTAATTTCAGCAGTTGTGTTGTTTGTCTCTGTATGTGTATTATTTAATTATTCTAGGTTTTTTTTAATTGATTCTTGCATTTTCTCCATCTTGTTTTCAAGGTTTTTGATCATCTTCACTATTATTATTCTGAATTCCTTTTTCAAGTAGTTTGCTTATTTCCTCTTAATTTTTTTGGACTTTAGTGTTTCTAGTTTGTTCCTTCATTTGTGCAGTATTTCTCTGCATTTTCATTATCATTTTTTTAGATTTATTGTGTTTCAGGTCTCCTTTTCCCAGCCTTCAAGATTAAATTATTTCTTCCTTTTGGTTTCTGCCCTCCTACATTTGGTCTAGTGGTTTGTGTAAGCTTTGTATAGGGTGAGATTTGTGCTTAGGTTTTTTTTTTTTTTTTTCATTTCTTTGTTTTTCCTCTGATGGGCAAGGCTGAGTGAGGTGATAATCCTGTCAGCTGATAATTGGGTTTGTATTTTTGTTTTGTTTGTTGTTTAGATGAGGTGTCCTGCACAGGGTACTACTAGTGATTGGGTGATGCCAGGTCTTGTATTCAACAGGTTTCCTTTGTGTGAGTTCTCACTGTCTAATACTCTGGAGGGTTAATTCTCTGGTAGTCTAGGGTCTTGGAGTCTGTGGTCCCACTCCAAAGATTCAGGGCTTGATCTCTGGTCAGGAACAAAGATTCCACAAGTGATTTGTTATGGCATTAAGTGAGAGTAAAACACATATCAAAAAATGAGAAACCAAAGATGAACCCCTGACAAATGGCAGTTACAAATCAGGTAAATAATAATTAAAATAATGGAATAGACACATATACATATATACCCATAAGCAAAGTCCAAAGAGTCCAATAAAAATAAATTACAGTAGATTGACCTGGAGAACACAGGAAATAAAAAATTATATTTATCTGTAAGGAACAAAACTAACTAAAGCACAAACTTGAAGACAAAACTAAAACAAGGTGCCAAGTGGGGAATAAAGCAATGAAAACAAAACTAACAAATATGTTGAGAGTAAAGGAAAGAAAGACGAGAAATAAAGAATAGATATGCAAAGTTAAATAGAGGTATATGAAGAAGATTTTTATACGTTAAAGATTATGTGCAAGGGGAAAAGAACAGTAGGAAAGGCAAGCAAAGAAATAAATGTAGAAAAAATATAATAGGTTTAAAAAAATTAAAACTTAAAATTAGAGAAAAGACAAAAAAAAAAAAAAGGAATAAGAAAGAAAAAAAAAAACAAAACAAAAAAAGGAAAGCTCCACAGACCTGCAAAAGCTCAACGTAAAGCCAGAGGTTTAGAACAATAAAAAGTGTGACTGAATATACACATATACATATGCATATACATATACATATACATATACACCCATAAGCAAAATCAAAATCGTCCAACAAAAATAAAGTACAATAGATTGACCAGGCGGACAAAGGAAACAAAAATTTATACCTAGCAGTTAAGAACAAAACTAACTAAAAACCAACTGGAAAACAGAACTAAAACAAGGTGCCAATTGGGGATTAAAGCAATGAAAATAAAACTAGTAATAAGGTTGAGAAGAAAGAAAAGGTAGAAAAAAATGGATGTACAAAGTTAAATAGAGGTAGATAAAGCTTTATATGCATTAAATATTAATTGCAAGGGGTAAAGAACAGCAGGAAAAGCAAACAAAGAAATAAATGTAGAAAAAAATAAGAAGTTAAAAAAATTAAAAAAAATTAAAATAAAAAAGAGAAAAGAAAAACAAACAAACAAGCAAACAAACAACAGGAAAACTCCCAACATAGAGGTAGAAGTTCATAACAACAATAAAAAATGTGACTGAAAAAAAAAAAAAAGCTTAAAAGCTTAATTAGATTTCATAGTGTGAATAAAATTGACAACTACAACAGTTCAATTCAGTTCAGTCGTTCAGTCGTGTCCGACTCTTTGTGACACCCATGGGCTGCAGCACTCCAGGCCTCCCTGTTCATCACCAACTACCAGAGTTTACTCAAACTCATGTCCATTGAGTACCTGATGCCATCCAACCATCTCATCCTCCGTCATACCCTTTTCCTCCCTCCTTCAATCTTTGCCAGCATCAGGGTCTTTTCCAATGAGTCAGTTGTTCTTTGAATCAGGTAACCAAAGTATTGGAATTTCAGCTTCAATATCAGTCCTTCCAATGAATATTCAGGACTGATTTCCTTTAGGATGGACTGCTTAGATCTCCTTGCAGTCCAAGGGACTCTCGAGAGTCTTCTCCAACACCACAGTTCCAAAGCATTAAGTCTTTGATGCTCAGTTTTCTTTATAGCCCAACTCTCACAGCCATACATGACTGCTGGAAAAACCATAGCTTTGACAAATAGCTTTGTTGGCAAAGTAATGTCTGCTTTTCTATAAGCTGTCTAAGTTGGTGATAACTAAAGGGATAAACATAGAAAGAAAAAATTCCAGAAGAATCTATAGTACAAGTCAAAACAAAGAGTAATAGATATTTTTCTTGAGTTACTTCTGTCAGAGTCCTTTCCTTCCCTGGCAGTCACAGTCCACCTCACCTCCCTAGGATGCCCTCCAACCCTGTGTGGATCTCTGGACCTGCTGTGGGGGCAGCTCAGATTCAGATCTGATCCTACTCCTGTGTGTTCTTGCCTCCAATATCCACAGCTATCAGAACTAGTGTTTTCTTTTGTGAGAGTCCTTTTATGTATTCCAAAGACACAGAGTCTGCCTAATTGATCATGTGGATTTAACATACAGCTTGTACAGCTGGTGGAAAGATTTTGGGTCTTCTTCCTTAGCCACACTGCCCCTGGGTTTCAATTGTGGTTTTATTTCCACCTCTGCATGTGGGTCATTCACTGGGGTTTATTCCTGAGGTTGCCCTGGAGGACTTGGGTTTTCTCCTGTGAGGGCCAGGTGCTGCTGCTTGGATTGGAGGGGTTCTGGCAGCACCAGGTACTCAGGGGTGTTGCCTGCTAGGGCAACAGGAAATACAGTGCTCTAGAAGGATAAGGCAACCAAGGGTATGGCAACTGAAGCCAATATACTCCAGTATTCTTACCTAGAGAGCCCCCATGACAGAGAAGCCTGGCAGGCCACAATCTACTGGGTTACAAAGAGCTGGACACAGCCAAAGTGATCCTGCACACATACACACAAGAATCTTTTTGCCTGTGGCAGTTCTGCCCCAGTGAGGGTTGAACATGAAGGTGGCACAGCTGTTTGGCTTGGGTGGACTCTGGTGACACCAAATATGCAGGAACACGGACTGCCTCCACTGCAGGAGTTATGGCCCTATCAGTCATTTTTTGAGCCTCTTGTAGCTGGTGATCAGAAAGCCTCTTTGGCCAGTCTTTCTCTGTAGTTCCACCCATTCAGTAACTTAGAGGACTCCCTTTCCTGGGATCCTTCTCTCTTGTTTGGCATGTCAGGCACATAGAGGGGCTCTGTGGCTGGGGTCCTACTCTATAGATCAATACATCAAGCCCTTAAAGGGGCATCTGGGGTGGGGTCCTACTTTGTAGGAAAGTGCATCAGGCTTTTGATCGGCCAGCCTTTCTATTGTTCAGCTGCCAATGCTGGCATGTGGGGAGAGAGAGGCTATGGTGATGGCGCCACCCCCTATGCATGACTCAGCAGTATCACCTTACTTCCATGGCTGCCTTGCTTTCCTCCACAGGCATTTCCCACCACAATCTCCTCCCTCACATCCCCTTGATCCGTCTCTCTGCAGTCAACAATGGCCCTTGCCTTAGGATTGCTCCACAACCTCTAAACTCTAGCTTCCAGCTGCTGCACCCTCCAGGGGACCTCTGTCCCTTTCTGGGGTATGTATGGCTGCAGCAAGGACTGTCTGGTTCTCATTCCTTTTATGCTGCCACAGATCAGTTGTTTTACATTCAGCCTGAATTATGTCTCCTCTGACAATTGCCTCAATATGGGAATTGGAGCCCTGCTTTTGTTCCCCCACACACCAAGGGCAGGTCCAGTTCTACTAACACTCCTGTTGTCCCCCCTAGTTCCTTCATCCTACTGAGTTTTGCATGGTTCTATATATTCTTTTCCTCTGGTCAGCTACTCCCGTCCTCTCTCAGTCGGTGTTTTGCATACACTTCTGTGTCTGAAGGTGTACTCCTGATGTATCCATGAATAGAGATGTAGTCCACATCCATCTACTTCCCTACCATCTTGTTCTCTCACCAACATACATCGTAAATTAACAAGATTAGAAGTAATAGTAGAAAGGTCTTACCAGACCCACTCCCACATAAGACAACAGGATTAGTCAGAAGGTTCTGGTTAAGGAGAAACAGGTCCTCAAAAAGACACATTGTTGTTATATAATCATTATAGAGTTTAAGATGAGTTGTTTTGTTGTGTAATAATTAGCTCTGGGGTTAAATAAAATAATATCTTATGTGACTAAGACTAAAGAACATAGAAAAAGAAAAGTTTGTCCTTTTTTCCTCCTTGAGAACCCCAGACCCCTATCTCCTCTGCCAGAGGCCCAGACCCCTTTCTCCTCCTCAGGAATCTAAGATTTCTTATCAACCTACCTAAGAATTGACTCTCTCACTATCTGAGAGAGAAATCCCTATGATAACATTTTTCTCAAAGGCATGACACTGGGTGAGGCCAGAGGTTAGAGGTATCAGTGAACCCTGACTCAGACTGAGAGGTGAGCAGAGCATGGCAGGATCACATCACTGAGAAAACTGCCTAGGAAACCACTATGTCCCAAGGGAAGGCTCTTGTCATGTTATGGAACCAGGGGCTGGAGAAGGTTGACAGGTTCAAGGGCTAGGAGTGGAAAAGTACTGAGAATTGAGTGAGAATATAATGTTTTCAAACTTTCCTCATTCTTCTTATAAGAAGGTCTTGGCAGAGATGTCTTAACAAGGTTTTAGCCAAGATCTACCATAATGGTCTCACATAAATGGCCTGCAAAAGGAGCACTAGGCTGGGGATGTAGATATGCATGAAGTATTGAATCCTTGATGGCAACTCTATCTGGAGATTGCATACACTAGCTATGTGCCATCTGAGGTGAGGAGCAACGGGTGCACTTTGCTGGAGTGGCTGTGAAGAGATACCCCCACGCCCAAGGTAAGAGAAACCCAAGTAAGACAATAGGTGTTGCGAGACACCATAGGAGGACAGACACACTGAAACCATAATCACAGAAAACTAGTCAATCTAATCCTACGCAACACAGCCTTCTCTAGCTCAATGAAACTAAGCCATGCCGTGTGGGGCCACACAAGATGGGCAGGTCATGGTGGAAGGCCTGACAGAATGTGGTCCACTGGAAAAGGGAATGGCAAACCACTTCAGTATTCTTGCCTTGAGAACCCCATGAACAGTATGAGAAGGCAAAATGATAGGATACCAAAAGAGGAACTCCCCAGGTCGGTAGGTGCCCAATATGCTACTGGAGATCAGTGGAGAAATAACTCCAGAAAGAATGTAGGGATGGAGCCAAAACAAAAACAATACCCAGTTGTGGATGTGACTGGTGATAGAAGCAAGGTCCAATGCTGTAAAGAGCAATATTGCATAGGAACCTGGAATGTTAGGTCCATGAATCAAGGCAAATTGGAAGTGGTCAAATAGGAGATGGCAAATAGGAGACAGTGAACGTCAACATTCTAGGAATCAATGAACTAAAATGGACTGGGAAGGGTGAATTTAACTCAGATGACCATTATATCTACTACTGTGGGCAGGAATCCCTTAGAAGAAATGGAGTAGCCATCATGGTCAACAAAAGAGTCCGAAATGCAGTACTTGGATGTGCCGGGGTTCAGCTCTGGTGGATCCAGGGTAATTTGAAGCGGGGATGGAGTTGGCGATTAAAAAGAGATTAATTAGAAATTTAAAGAGAGATTAGAGAAGAATAATGTAGTGAAAAAATAGAGGAGAAAAGAGACTGATATTCCTTGGTTTACACGGAAAGCTAATAAAGTCTCAAGACAAGAAACTTGCACTGTCTACATTAGGCCACAGGTGCCCACTTGAATAGTGGAGGGAGCCCAGCCTTGGGCTACCTCTCGCGTGGGTCTTAGAAGCCTGGGCAAATAAGTAGACATGGAGAGCCTCCGTGTTCCAAGGAATCAGCCTAAAAAAGAGGGAGGGAGAGGGAGAAAGAGAGAGACAGTAGACATGGGGGAGGCCAAGCTTGTACAAAAACCTCATAACTTTTTAAAAAGGTGTCTGTATACCCTAAGTTTTACATAATGGAAGATACAGAGTCATGCAGGGGCAGTAGTCCTGACCCTTTCTGTATATTTTTTTTTGTATACAAAAGGTCTCAGGTGATTTACATTATCTTCTGGCCAAGAGGCCTGTTAACACTTTATGGCTCTCTTCCTTAATGAATGTTAATCTCATTTCCCCTGAAGTGTTTTTCCTTAATCTGCATCACCCTCAAAGCACTAAATAAAGTGACATCCCTGTAGAACAAAGATGCAGTGGGTTATAACAAAGAAGGTACTTAACTCAAAGATCTGTGTTGCTACTTGTTTTTTCTATATACCAACTATATCAACAAATAAAAGATATGAAAACTTGGCAGCAAGTATTGGCTCAACAATGAAACCCTTAATCAGTCCTATTCTAATGATTTTGACTCCTCGGAAGCCCCTACATTCCTAGGATGTTTTAAGCTTCCTGTAGCTCTCATGGTCAGGAGGCTGTGAGCAATCACATGCACAGTTGTAAAAGGTCCAGACAGACCTGTCAGGCAAGTGAGAAAGCTACCAGAGGGGTTTGAGCTGAGACGCTCCTTTTATATGCAAAAAGACTGTTAGCTGGAGCTCTAAGTTAACTTATTTCAGAGAAAGGTGGTCGGGGATAGCACGCTTGTAATGTCAGAAGAATAGGTGGAAAGCATAATGCAGTAAGGCAGGCAGACTCCAATTTTGAGGGTAGATGCATGACAAAGTCTAGGGGGACCCCTAATACCTGATCCCGCCTTTGCGTTTTTGTCAGGCCCCTTTCCTCATGACCTTTGACACGGGTGGGATTCCCCATGCTGGCTCCTGGCATGGATGTGGTCTCAAAAATGACACAATGTTCTCTGTTTGTTTCCAAGGCAAACCATTCAATTTCACAGTAATCCAAGTCTATGCCCCAACCAGTAATGCTGAAGAAGCTGATGGTGAAAGGTTATATGAAGACCTACAAGACGTTTTAGAACTAACACCCAAAAAGAATGTCCTTTTCGTTATAGGGGACTGGAATGCAAAAGTAGGAAGTCAAGAAACACCTGGAGTAACAGGCAAATTTGGTCTTGGAGTAAGGAATGAAGCAGGGCAAAGGTTAATAGAGTTTACCAAGAGAACGCACTGGTCATAGCAAACACCCTCTTCCAATAATAGAAGAGAAGACTCTACACATGGACATCACCAGATGGTCAACACTGAAATCAGATTGACTATATTCTTTGTAGCCAAAGATGGAGAAGCTCTATACAGTCAACAAAAACAAGACCAGGAGCTGACTGTGGCTCAGATCATGAACTCTTTATTGCCAAATTCAGACTTAAAATGAAGAAAGTAGGGAAAACCACTAGACCATTCAGGTATGACCTAAATCAAATCCCTTATGATTATACAGTGGAAGTGAGAAATAGATTTAAGGGCCTAGATCTGATAGATAGATTGCCTGATGAACTATGGACAGAGGTTCATGCCGTTGTACAGAAGACAGGGATCAAGACCATTCCCATGGAAAAGAAATGCAAAAAAGCAAAATGGCCATCTGAGGAGGCCTTAAAAATAGCTGTGAAAAGAAGAGAAGAAAAAAACCAAAGGAGAAAAAGAAAGATATAAGCATCTGAATGCAGAGTTCTAAAGAATAGCAAGAAGAGTTAAGTAAACCCTCCTCAGTGATCAATGAAAAGAAATAGAGGAAAACAACAGAATGTGAAGGACTAGAGACCTCTTCAAGAAAATTAGAGATATCAAGGGAATATTTCATGCAAAGATGGGCTTGATAAAAGACAAAAATGGTATGGACCTAATAGAAGCAGAAGATATTAAGAAGAGGTGGCAAGAATACACAGACAAACTACATAAAAGATCTTCACGACCAAGATAGTCATGATGGTGTGATCACTCATCCAGAGCCAGACATTCTGGAATGTGAAGTCAAAGGCCTTAGAAAGCATCACTATGAACAAAGTTAGTGGTGGCAATGGAATTCCAGTTGAGTTCTTTCAAATCCTGGAAGATGATGCCATGAAAGTGCTGCACTCAATATGCCAGCAAATTTGGAAAACTCAGCAGTGGCCACAGGACTGGAAAAAGTCAGTTTTCATTCCAATCCCAAAGAAAGGCAATGCCAAAGAATGCTCAAACTACTGCACAATTGCACTCATCTCACAAGCTAGTAAAATAATGCTCAAAATTCTCCAAGCCAGGCTTAAGCAATACATGAACTGTGAAATTCCTGATGTCAAGCTGGTTTTAGAAAAAGCAGAGGAACCAGAGATCAATATACCAACATCTTCTGGGTCATTGAAAAAGCAAGGGAGTTCCAGAAAAACATCTATTTCTGCTTTATTGATTATGCCAAAGCCTTTTGACTGTGTGGATGACAACAAACTGTGGAAAATTCTGAAAAAGTTGGGAATACCAGACCACCTGACCTGCCTCTTGAGAAACCAATATGCAGGTCAGGAAGCAACAGTTAGAACTGGACATGAAACAACATACTGGTTCCAAATGGAAAAGGAGTACGTCAAGGTTGTATATTGTCACCCTGCTTATTTAACTTTTATGCACAGTACATCATTAGAAATGCTGGTTGGAGGAAGCATAAGTTGGAACCAAGATTGCTGGGAGAAATATCAATAACCTCAGCTATGCAGATGACACCACCCTCATGGCAGAAAGTGAAGAGGAACTACAAAGCCTCTTGATGAAAGCGAAAGAGGAGAGTGAAAAAGTTGGCTTAAAGCTCAACATTCAGAAAATGAAGATCATGACATCTGGTCCCATCTCTTCATGGGAAATAGATTGGGAAACAGTGGAAACAATGTCAGAATTTATTTGTCTGGGCTAGAAAATCACTGCAGATGGTGACTGCAGTCAAGAAATTAAAAGACACTTACTCCTTGGAAAGAAAGTTATGACCAACCTAGATAGCATATTCAAAAGCAGAGACATTACTTTGCCAACAAATATCCATTTAGTCAAGGCTATGGCTTTTACTGTGGTCATGTATGGATGTGAGAGTTGGACTGTGAAGAAGGCTGAGCTCCAAAGAATTGATGCTTTTGAACTGTGGTGTCGGAGAAGACTCTTGAGAGTCCCTTGGACTGCAAGGAGATCCAACCAGTCCATTCTAAAGGACATCAGAAGGAATGATGCTAAAGCTGAAACTCCAGTACTTTGCCCACCTCATGCGAAGAGTTGACACATTGGAAAAGACTCTGATGCTGGGAGGGATTGGGGCAGGAGGAGAAGGGGACGACAGAGGATGAGATGACTTGATGGCATCACGGACTCGATGGACGCGAATTTGAGTGAACTCGGGGAGTTGATGATGGACAGGGAGGCCTGCCGTGCTGCAGTTCATGGGGTCGCAAAGAGTCGAACACGACTGAGCAACTGAACTGAACTAAGCTATGTACCGAGTCTGCTGTGGAGCAGGTAGCTTTCCCCTGTGACATTTGCCACATTCACTGTTTTCACAAAAACTATTTTCTTTTTCATCTCTATGCATTTGTTCATACTATTCCGAATTCTCAAAGAAAATCTTTATCTTCTCCTTCAGATGACCTTTTGTCTGCTTTGTGTTTCACCTTTATATCATCAATATTTAGGTCTTTCAAGGAACATTTGCTTAAAATGAACTTTAGTCTGAGAAAGCGGGTCTTGTGCCATTGTCGCCATGTGTTAGAGTTATGAATGTGGTCATCCTGTAAACGGAACCCATGTCTTCTACACTTAGAGAATGTCCAGTGTATCCAGAAATCAAGCATTCCTTGTCCATATGTCTTGACTTAGTGGTATGTGCAAATCAAGGCATGGTGAGGGATGGCCAATGGATACATTTTTGGGAATAGTGAAGGGATGGAGGTTGAACAATACAGACCAACAATACAGTCCACACACCCTTGCTATGGTAGGTAGAGCCTGGGATCATAAATGGAAAGGGACTTTAGGATTTGAGCTCATATCCTTTTATCCCAGTACCACCAAGTTCTCAAAGGAAATTCAATGGAGCTAAAGAATTTCAGTTCACACTTGGCTTTCAAAACAATTATTAAATATAGAGTGAAGTAATTCAGAAAGAAAAAACAACACTGTATATTAATGTGTATATGTGGAATCTGAATAAAAAATAAACTAGTATAGATGATCTTATTTACAAACTAGAAATAGAGACATAGACATAGAGAACGAAGGCATAGATACTAAGGGGGGAGGAGAAGGAGCCTGGGATGAATGGGGAGACTGGAATTGACATGAGCACACAATTGATCCTATGTATAAAATGGATAACTAATGAGAACATACTGTACAGCACAGAGAACTCTATCTTCTCTGTGGTGACCTAAATGAGAAGGGAATCTAGAAAAGAGGGAATACATGCATATGTATAGCTGATCCACTTGGCTGCATATGGAAGCATATAATATTGTAAAGCAATTATACACCAATAAAAATAGAACATAAAAATAAAAATCCTGTTATGAAAGTCCATGTTTTTAGTAGTGAGAATTTAAAACATACCTAGTATAAAATTTGTAAGCTTGATTTCTAACTCTTAAAAATTTAGGCAACTGCCATGTAGGTCTCTATTTGTCAACTTTCCTGAACCTTGCAAGTATTGGGAATGGGCTTGCATTTGTTTTACCATGTATTTTATCTGCAGTCTCTAAATTAAACTACCCCCCTACCTTGTGGTTTTATAATACTTGTTGTGTTTTTCCAGTGTTACATATTTTCATATGCTATCTTAGTTACTGATCTTCATGGATTTTTCCTTTTCAGGGCTATGAGTTACCTAAGGAAAAGTGTTCTTCTCACTGCTACTCTCTCCTTTGCCTACATTCATGGCACCACATTAAAAATTATGAACAATACTGATATTTAAACTCAGAGAATTTCTTCAGTCTTTACCATTTTGAATCTACTCATTCAAAAAGTCCCTCATTTTCTGGTGCTCTTGAATATACACATTACCTTACCCTTTATATTCTACTCTGTTTTAGAGTCCATAAATTTATTCCTAAATATCTAATTTGTTACTGGTGTAAAAATATAACAGTGTGTCCCTTCTTGAAATTACTCACAAACTCAACAATTGGAACAAGTCTCTGTCAGACTAAATTCTTCAAGATGAGTCAGGGTTAAATCTTTACCCAATAGTCCTGTAGAGGGAGATTATACAAGGTGTACAAGAATAATATTAATAATGGTTATGCAATAACACAACAAATAACATTTAGCCTATGCCCCAACCAGTAACGCTGAAGAAGCTGAAGTTGAACGGTTTTATGAAGACCTACAAGACCTTTTAGAACTAACACCCAAAAAAGATGACCTTTTCCTTACAGGGGACAGGAATGCAAAAGCCAGAAGTCAAGAAACACCTGGAGTAACAGGAAAATTTGGCCTTGGAATACGGAATGAAGCAGGGCAAAGACTAATAGAGTTTTGCCAAGAAAATGCACTGGTCCTAGCAAACACCCTCTTCCAACAACACAAGAGAAGACCCTACACATGGACATCACCAGATGGTCAAAACTGAAATCAGATTGATTATATTCTTTGCAGCCAAAGATGGAGAAACGCTATACAGTCAACAAAAACAAGACCAGGAGCTGACTGTGGCTCAGATTATGAACTCCTTATTACCAACTTCAGACTCAAATTGAAGAAAGTAGGGAAAGCTGCTAGACCATTCAGGTATGACCTAAATCAAATCCCTTATGATTATACAGAGGAAGTGAGAAATAGATTTAAGGGCCTAGATCTCATAGATGGAGTGCCTGATGAACTATGGAATGAGGTTCGTGACATTGTACAGGAGACAGGGATCAAGACCATCCCCATGGAAAAGAAATGCAAAAAAGCAAAATGGCTGTCTGGGGAGGCCATACAAGTAGCTGTGAAAAGAAGAGAAGTGAAAAGCAAAGGAGAAAAGGAAAGATATAAGCTTCTGAATGCAGAGTTCCAAAGAATAGCTAGGAGAGATAAGAAAGCCTTCCTCAGCAATCAATGAAAAGAAATAGAGGAAAAGAACAGAATGGGAAAGACTAGAGATCTCTTCAAGAAAATCAGAGGTACTAAAGGAATATTTCATGCAAAGATGGGCTTGATAAAGGACAGAAATGTTATGGACCTAACAGAAGCAGAAGATATTAAGAAGAGATGGCAAGAATACACAGAGGAACTGTACAAAAAAGATTTTCTCAACCCAGATAATCATGATGATGTGATCTCTAATCTAGAGCCAGATATCCTGGAATGTGAAGTCAAGTGAGCCTTAGAAAGCATCACTACAAACAAAGCTAGTGGAGGTGGTAGAATTCCAGTTGAGCTATTTCAAATTCTGAAAGATGATGCTGTGAAAGTGCTGCACTCAATATGCCAGCAAATTTGGAAAACTCAGTAGTGGCCACAGGACTGGAAAAGGTCAGTTTTCATTCCAGTCCCAAAGAAAGGCAATGCCAAAGAATGGTCAAACTACTGCACAATTGCACTCATCTCACATGCTAGTAAAGTAATACTCAAAATTCTCTAAACCAGGCTTCAGCAATACATGAACCATGAAATTCCAGCTGTTCAAGCTGGTTTTAGAAAAGGCAGAGGAACCAGAGCTCAAATTGCCAACATCCCCTAGATCATGGAAAAAGCAAGAGAGTTCCAGAAAAACATCTATTTCTGCTTTCTTGACTAAGTAAAGCGTTCGACTGTGTGGATCACAATAAACTGTGGAAAATTCTGAAAGAGATGGCAATACCAGACCATCTGACCTACCTCTTGAGAAATCTGTATGCAAGTTAGGAAGCAACAGTTAGAACTGGACACGGAACAACAGACTGGTTCCAAATAGGAAAAGGAGTACGTCAAGGCTGTATATTGTCACCCTGCTTATGTAATTTATATGCACAGTACATCGTGAGAAACGCTGGACTGGAAGAAATACAAGCTGGGATCAAGATTGCTGGGAGAAATATCAATAACCTCAGATATGCAGATGACACCAGCCTTATGGCAGAAGGTGAAGAGGAACTCAAAAGTCTCTTGATGAAAGTGAAAGTGGAGAGTAAAAATGTTGGCTTAAAGCTCAACATTCAGAAAACAAAGATCATGGTATTCGGTCCCATCACTTCATGGGAAATAGATGGGGAAACAGTGGAAACAGTGTCAGACTTTATTTTGGGGGGCTCCAAACTCACTGCAGATGGTGATTGCAGCCATGGAATTAAAAGACGCTTACTCCTTGGAAGAAGAGTTATGACCAACCTAGATAGTATATTCAAAAGCAGAGACATTGCTTTGCCAACTAAGATCCATCTAGTCAAGGCTATGGTTTTTCCTGTGGTCATGTAAGGATGTGAGAGTTGGGCTGTGAAGAAGGCTGAGTGCCGAAAAATTGATGCTTTTGAACTGTGGTGTTGGAGAAGACTCTTGAGAGTCCCTAGGACTGCAAGGAGATCCATCCAGTCCATTCTGAAGGAGATTAGCCCTGGGATTTCCTTGGAGGGAATGATGCTGAAGCTGAAACTTCAGGTACTTTGGCCACCTCATGCTAAGAGTCGACTCAGTGGAAAGGACTTTGATGTGGGGAGGGATTGGGGTCAGGAGGAGAAGGAGACGACAGAGGATGAGATGGCTGGATAGCATCACTGACTCGATGGACGTGAGTCTGAGTGAACTCCGGGAGTTGGTGATGGACAGGGAGGCCTGGCATGCTGCGATTTATGGGGTTGCAAAGAGTTGGACACTACTGAGCAACTGATCTGAACGGAACTGCACATGGCAAGAAGAGGTGGCAAGAATACACAGAAGAACAATACAAAAAATATCTTGATAACCATACCATAACCATGATGGTGTGATCCCTCACCCAGAACCAGACATCCTGGAATGCGAAGTCATGTGGGCCTTAGGAAGCATCATTATGAACAAAGCTACAGGGGGTGATGGATTTCCAGTTGAACTATTTCAAATCCTAAAAGATGATTCTGTGTAAGTGCTGCATTAAATATGCCAGCAATGTTGGAAAACTCAGCAGTGGCCACAGAACTGGAAGAGGTCAATTTTCATTCCAATCTCAAAGAAAGGCAAAGCCAAAGAATGTTCAAACTAACGCACCTTTGCACTCATCTCACATGCTAACACAGTAATGCTCAAAATTCTCCAAGCCATGTCGGGAGCCGCAGTAGGCATTACTGACAAAATGGAGGCATGGACCCAATCCCCTCTCTTTTTCCCGCAGGCAGGGACCCAGGATGAAGGAGTTAGGCCGTGAGATTCTGATTTGTTTTTTCCTCTCCTTGGCTGAGTCGACTAAACAGGAATGTTAAGGTGCTTATTGTTCTTGAGAGGAGTATGAGAAGGCACAAAGCCTTCAGTAGCTGTGCTCAGAGACTAATTCATAAAGTTAATCATTGACATGTGTTCAAGGACTTTTACAAAAGAGTGTTCCAGGATGAGCACATAGGCCATAGCTTGAGGCCATGGGAGGAATTGCTATCTGAAGCCTATTTGTGAGGAAAATGTTTATTGCAAAGGAGTTTACCGAATTTAGGGCTTAGAAATAATTAAAATAGTTAGAAGTTAAAGATTTAAGGAGTGTTGTAACGTTAGCATATTTTACTATAGCTTATAGAGGTTAGGAATTTTAGAGATACTAATAGCTAGAAGCCTTTTTAAGAGATAGTAAGCTCAGGATGTTAGGGGCGAACAGGATTTAGAAAGATAAGAAATAAACTGAGGAATGTAGCATGAGTTAACAATGTAATCACAAGTTAACTATAGGACACATAAGAGGAAATAGGTAATAGATGGTAAAGCTGATTCCGAGAGAATCGCTGAAGCAGGAACTCTGTTTGAAGAGCAACAATGATTTACGGAGATAATAAATCTGGGTGAGGGGGAACTGAAAATGTCAAACCTCTGACCTAATGCTTTTGTAAAAGTATAAAAGAAAATCTTAAACTTGAAATAAATGCACAGTCCAAGAAAATTGAAAGGCTGTGTCATTACTCGCTGACATTGTCCCTCCCTTTAGGTTGAATCGCTGGCTGCTGGAGCTGGACTCCGGCAAAGCCAGGTTTCAATAGTCTGTGAACTGTGAACTTCCAGATGTTCAGATTGATTTAGAAAAGGCAGAGGAGCCAGAGATCAAATTGCCACCATTCGCTGGATCATTGAAAAAGCAAAAGAGTTCCAGAAAAACATCTACTTCTGCTTTATAGACTATGCCAAAGCCTTTAATTGTGTGAATCACAACAAACTGTAGAATATTCTTCAAGAGATGGGAATATCAGAACAGCTGAACTGCCTCCTGAGAAATACGTATGCAGGTCAAGAAGCAATAGTTAGAACTGGACATGGAACAACAGACTAGTTCCAAAGGAGTGCATCAAGGCTGTATATTGTCACCCTGATTATTTAACTTATATGCAAAGTACATCATGAGAAATGCTAGACTGGAAGAAGCACAGCTAGAATCAAGATTGCCAGGAGTAATATCAATAACCTCAGACATGCAGATGACACCACCCTTATGGCAGAAGATGAAGAAGAACTAAAGAACCTTTCAATGAAAGTGAAGGAGGAGACTTAAAGAGTTGGCTTAAAACTCAACATTCAGAAAACTAAGATCATGGCATCTGGTCCCATTATTTCATGGCAAATAAAAGGCGGAACAGTGGAAAAAGTGAGAGACTTTATTTTGGGAGGCTCCAAAAACACTGCATATGTTGACTGTAACCATGAAATTAAAAGATGCTTACTCTTTGGAAGAAAAGTTATGAGCAACCTCGATATCATATTAAAAAGCAGAGACATTACTTTGCCAACAAAGATCTATCTAGTCAAAGCTATGGTTTTTCCAGTAGTCATGAATGGATGTGAGAGTTGGACTATATAGAAAGCTGAGCACTGAAGAATTGATACTTTTGAACTGTGGTGTTGGAGAAGACTCTTGAGAGTCCCTTGAACTGCGGGAAATCTGTTCTGAATATTCATTGGAAGGACTGATGCTGAATGTGAAACTCCAATACTTTGGCCACCTGATGCGAAGAACTGACTCATTTGAAAGACCCTGATGCTGGGAAAGATTGAAGGCAGGAGGAGAAGGGGACGACAGAGGATGAGATGGTTGGATGGAATCATAGACTCAATGGACATGAGTTTGAGTAAGCTACAGCAGTTGGTGATGGATAGGGGGAACTGGCCCGCTGCAGTCCATGGGGTCACAAACAGTTGGACACAAGTGTGCGACTGTACTGACTGACTACACATAGCACTGCATAGTTTATATTCACTATATGACTACTGTTCACAATTACCCTGCAAAGTAGAAATTATTATTTCCCTAGTGAAGTTGAGGGTATTATTATAAAGAGGTAAATTAACTTACCCAAATTTGCATTGCTTAGAATAACATATATAGAATTCATACCCAGGTATATATTTCTTAAACCCAGATCATTTTTGTAGTCAACATCTACCAAATGCTTAATACATAAGTTTTGTCAATAAGTGTCTATTAAGTTCATGAATAAACAAATTGATGTGAGATGGATAGATGGATGGATGGGTGGATTGGTGAACAGATAGTAGATTTATACCTAGGAATAATTATAAAATAAAGATTATTTATAGGGGATTAAAGTTTGACCAGTTAATAAGTGTCTTTAAGGCAAATGTAGGTCAAAGTTTACCAAACAACAACAGAAACATTTACATTTTTTCATTAATTCATATTAGTGAATTAATACTCTTCCTCAGGGAAATCATTTAAAATAGAGATTATTATAATATAGGCTTCTAGTCTGCACAACACCAACCTAAGGCATTTCTTTAAGACACAGACCTCTCGGCCCTACCTCTAAGGATTCTGCTGAGGCAGGGCTGAGGGATGTATACTGTAACAATCACAACTGATGATTCCGATGTAAAAACATGAGCTACAGTTTTGAAATCTGTTACTGTATGAAAATAACCAAGATACTTTTTTCCTCTTTCTCTTCAGAGAGAAGAAGAAAAGAATAATTTAATTCTACATAGAGGCTATCTATCTAGAAAGATCCATTATAGTGCGTTGGTCCATGTCTCAAGCTCAGTTTCAGGAGTCTCTTGGGCGCCCTAAGCCACTCAGGTGGGGCTGTTCATGGCCCACAGATCTGTGTCACTGCAGGTCGGTGCTCTCTGGCTGCTCTCCACAGCAGTCCTCACCAGGCAGCAGCAAATAGGACTCCCGAGGGGCTCTCTGATTGCCAGCCTCACGCTTTTCTAACTTGATCTCCCTTCTTTCCCTTCTTTCTTTCTCTTCCTTCTACCTTTTCTTCAACTTTAGTATCTTTCCTTTAGTATAGGAGTCGAAAAATGATATCTACAAGTTTTTATTTGATTCTATCTTTAGGATTCACCAGTAGCTCTTTAAATCAGTAGATAAACACAGTCTTTATTTTCTGGTTCAGGAGATTACTAGTTTTATAATCTAGGAGAGGGGGAAATAGTCAAACCACAAGTGAAATGGAAATACCTTAAATATATCTTCAAGTTAGTTAAACAAAAACCCTTGGAGTTATAGACAATAACTTGATAATTAATATCATGCTTTGGATTGCCTAGAACAATCTGGTGATGTGAATAGAAAGAGCAGATTACTTTTTAAGCTTCTGAAAACAGCAAGAAATGATTCACCACCTATCAGTGATATGGCTAAATATTTAGAGAAGTAAGGTAGATCGAATAGTGAATTGATGCTTTAAATGGGAAATAACTATCAAAAGTTCTGCCATGTAACTGGTAAATTTTTTGAAAATTTCTTCCTTCCACAGTCCTCCTGAATGATCTTGCTTAGGTCCTATGAAAAAAAAGGATACTGTGAACTTTTGTTTAAACATGACATATTAAACACTTGTTTACTCATATTTTCTTCTAAACTCCCTTAAATTCATGATGAAAATGTTAAGTAGAACAGCAAAACCAGTGTTATTGAAGCTGAGAAGCAAATGGAAAAGAGTTAGCTGACTTAGAACACTGGGATGGGTAGACATTCCTTTTTCCAGGGGATCTTCCCAACCCAGGGATTGAACCCAGGTCCTCCAGATTAGAGTGGATTCTTTACCAGCTGAGCCACCTGGAAAAAAAAAAAAAATCTGAAGCCAAAGATGAGAGAGGAGAAAAACTCTGTCACAGGACACCTTACCAGAGCAATCCAGAAGGCTTAAGAATAATCCACACCAAATTCTGAAAGTGCCAATGGAATTGAAAGCACTTAGCCTAACAGATCCCTTTCTATCAATCCACACAGCAAAGAAAAAAATCTATCCTCATCCCAGCAGAAGACTGGCAGCGTACTGAAATATTGAACCCAAGAAACTGAATCCAGGGACAACAGGTATTGCTAGTAACTGGCAGCGATACTTAAACACATGATTTACTAAAGGACTATGTTCCAATCCATGAGACTAAAGGTCCTTTCTTGATATTACTCTCAGGATGTTGGCAAGTTCCTCCCCCTGCCCCCCCCCCCCCCTTAAACATGAGACTGGAGAATTCTCAGAGGAATTTGCCATCTCAAGGGCAAAAGACTCTGTCAGTTTTGAAAATCAGGCATTGCCCAACAGTTTTATGACAGATCTTTCAAACTGCAGTGCCACTGCCACTGGGAAATGCTTTGCATATATTGAGAGGTTCCAATCAGCTTTTCAGTGCTTCATTCTTAATATATTAGATAATCAAGAATTGCCAGATAAGTGAGAAAAGCTGGCATGAAATACAGAGACCCAAATGAACAAAAAAGGGGAATTAGAAATAATCAGAACCAATTCAGAATAAGAAAAGGAAAATCTTCAATAAAAAACATAACTGTAAGGAATATCCAGTGATGTATGAAATAGCCTAAAAGGAAAATTTAGATATCTTAAAAAGTGAAAATCTAAACAATGGAAAACAGTTATTATACCTAAAACATAAAATGTGAAGTTAAGAGGTGACATCAATAACTGAATACAGTGCAGGCTTAGTAGAAAGTAACTGCTTTTGAATAAAAATCTGCTAAATTTTGTACAAGTATATTATATAAGAATATGGACAAACAGGAGAACTAAATTAGCACTAAACTAGAACTAAATTCGCTGTGGGTGGTTACTTCCATGGAGCAGGAATCAAGGACTGGAAGGGGGGTTTTGGGGGGAGAGAGAAAATTTCTTTATTAAAAAATAAACTATATAAAACCATTTAATTTTTAAAACTGCTTCCATGTATTATTTGATAATAATGTTACATTATAAAAATGTCTTTACTATCCAGAAATTTTTAAATCCTCATAATGCATATAATTTTCAGATAAATGAAAAAATGCATAGCATCTTCATATGTTATTGCAGCTCCTCATCTTACTGCAGTCTTGGATATACAGATTCTGATCAGGATACTGCAGATGGCAAAATTGTATACGGGAAAAACAATCCTGAGCATATGGAGCTTTAAAACTACTGAGCTATGTATTTCAAATGCTATATAATAACAATGTGTATGCAATCTTAAAATACAATGTCTTAAGAGTCTGCTCTCTGTAATACAAACATGACTGTGCCATATATAATGAATATATGCTATTCTTTATTTTATGTTAAAGACTTGTAGATTCAACCATAAAAGAAAAGCTATCATTTAACAAAACTAAGATTCTAAATAAATCACACATCAAGAAAGAAACAAGCAAAATTAATGTAGCTGCACTGCTATTGTAACTTGCCCTTGGAGTCCTTTGGTACACTATTAAGACATTTATTATATGCAGATTTCCAGGAAAAGTAAAAACAAATCAGAACAAATTCGTATTTCCCCTTAGAACAGAACAAGCTCTGAGTAACTTATTTTGCCTGTTTGTGTTCCTATGCACTCTAGATTTAGGACTGAAGAATGAAAAAAATGATTTAAAGGTGGTTTTCTGTGCTTCATGAGGTTTGCTGATAAATCCCTGTAATAAATTTATTTCTTTGGTTAATAAAAATGTGTCCATAGCTTTTCAAAATATAGGGTCTTTTTTCTCTCAATATTTTATTGCCTACTTTCATCACAAGCAAATAGCCAAGATTAACAATTTGGAATTATAGTGAAGAAGAAAAAAAATCATAAAAATAGCTCGTTTAACAGAGTAAGGCTTTCATGAATAATTTTTAAATGAATATTGACAATCCTTATAGAACTTTACATTCTAAAATGCATAATAATATATTGTCTCAACTTGATTGTCGGGCAGGCAAGGCAGTCATTTCACTGAAAAATAAATATAGTTTCAGGAAAGTTCTGGAAATTGCTCCATGAACAGGATGCAGGATGAGTTTCAGATTTGCAACTTCTGATTCTGAGTCCAGTATTGTTGCCCTGAATTCTCTGTCTCTTCATGAGGACAGATATTAAAGAACTATTGACAGATATTAAAGAACTATTTTACCTCAGTAAGAATGAGGGGGGTCTAATTTTTACATTGATGATTCTGAACAAATGCCTACCTGTTTTCAAAAGTTAGTTTAATTATTTGGGTCTCAGAAAGTAAATGCCCTGACCAAATCATATGGCACCTCTCTGCATGCGCAGAAAGTTGAACTGTGAAAGTCCTTGTGAGTTCTTTATCCTTCAGCTAATGGCTGAGACATAATAATAAAGGTAGTAACAATGACAGGGATGAAGATGATGGTTTTGGTAGCTAACAATGACTCACAATACAACAGGCTCTAAGTGCTATACATATCTTTTTCTCATTTTTATCTGTAACGTATTGTTGACATACATTATATAAGTTCTCGTACAACATAGTGATATGGCACTTACACACACTATGAAATGATCACCATGATAAAATGATCACCACAATCTTTTCTATACAAAATTACCGCAATACTATTGATTATATTTACTATGTTGTACATTATGTCCTGTGATTTACTTGCTATAACTGGAATTTTGTACCTTTTAACTCCCTTCACCAGTTTCTCCCACCTTCACCCTCCTCCCCTCTGGTAACCACCATTTTTCTTAATCTGTGAGTCTCTTTCTCTTTTGTTATGTTTAGTCAATTGTTTGTTTTCTTAGATTGTGCGTACAAGTGAAATCATGTAATATTCGTCTTTCTCTGTCTGGCTTATTTCACCATTTTAGAATTATATCCTCTAGAATCATCTATGTATTGAAAATAGAAAAATTTCATTCTTTTTCATAGCTGAATGACATCCTATTAGTAAGTCATATGTATATTGTGTAGATATATGTAGCACATCTTCTTGATTCATTCATCTATTGATGGACACAGATTCTTCCATATATTGGCTACTATAAATAATGTAACAAACATATGGGCATATATATATATGTATAGAGAGATTTTTAAATTAGTTTTTTTGTATTCTTTTGATTAATAACCAGACATTCCTGGATCATATGGTAGTTCTGGGCTTCCCAGCTGGCACTGGTAGTAAAGAACCTGCCTGTCAATGCAGGAGACATAAGAGACATTGGTTTAATCCCTGGGTCAGGAAGATTCCCTGGAGGAGGGCATGGCAACCCATTCCAACATTTTTGCCTGGAGAATCCCAAGGCAGAGAAGCCTGGTGGGCTACAGTGCATGGGGTTGCAAAGAATTGGATGACTGAAGTGGCTTAGCACACAGACATACATGGTAGATCTGTTTTTTGTTTGTTTGTGTGTTTGCTTGTTTTTTGAAGACCTTCCATACTGCTTTTCATAATGGCTGCACCAATTTACATTCTTACCAAGAGTAGTGCTGTACATAACGTAATCCTCATTACAACTTTATGAAATGGGCACTAGAATTACACTTATTCTATAGCTAAGAAAAGTGAAAGCTAGATATTATGTCACTTAACTAAAGACAAGCAGCTAAAAGATGGATAATCACTGCTGTCTGGCTATTAAAAAAAAAAAAAAAATCTATGCCTAAAGTCTCTAGCTGTAGCTTTGTAACACTTTCTCTTTTGCAACCTCACATGCCCATGTAAATTGAATGAGTTTCCTGACTTAGAAACAACTATCCCTTCTGAAGTTTATATTCCATCTCTAGAAACTCTTTTTCATTAATCTCAAAGTTTCTGTGGTACTCAGTAAAATCCTGAACAAAGAATACCAAATTAAGCAATATTTTCCATATCCAACTGGATGCTTCATTAAGTGATACCATGTATCTAAATGAAAACTGAATTATTCAATGAGCAAGACCTGAGGCAGGCACTACTAGTCAGGAAGCAATTAATTCTGAGTTCTGCGCTCTACACAAGATACCAGATGAAGTCGGAAAGATGCATGCCTCAACCTCAAATGTTAGGACCATCCCTTCAGGCCAGCTTTGGAAACTAGCTTAGCCAAGCACAACCAATCAGAATCTTAGCATCCACTTCAAATGTGAAAATACTCTTCTTGTCCTCCACATACCCAGATGCCATCCTTGAGAGAAGCCAGGAAGGCTTTAGGAAAGTGAACCTTTGCAAGATTAGGAAGTTTTCCTATTTGTGACTGGGTATTGCATAAAATCGGAGAAGGCAATGGCACCCCACTCCAGTACTCTTGCCTGGAAAATGCCATGGGCAGAGGAGCCTGGTAGGCTGCTCCTGGTAGTCGAAGAGTCGGACACGACTGAGCGACTTCACTTTCACTTTTCCCTTTCATGCATTGGAGAAGGAAATGGCAACCCACTCCAGTGTTCTTGCCTGGAGAATCCCAGGGATGGGGGAGCCTGGTGGGCTGCTGTCTATGGGCTCGCACAGAGTCGGACACAACTGGAGCGACTTAGCAGCAGCATTGCATAAAATAAACATATTTAGTTGCCAGTTTTGAACATGATAGTACTGAAGATTGAATCTCCACTGTCTTTAATCATCTTGTAAAAACTAGAGACAAGGATTTGATTAGTTCAAAATAAAACAAATCTCTTACATTTTCACTGAACAAAGAAAGTGTAGTTTCAGTAAATCTGTTTGAATACTAATAAACCTCATGGGGCCAGTTGATGATGGCTGGCATTGAACTATGCCTCTGCCATCTTCGGGAACTAGCACTCTCCTGGTCTGTGCTTGTGTTCTTGCTCACCTTCACTAGTCTGTGTGTATCTCCCTTCCCCACTTACCTTTCTACTTCTGGTATCATCTGAAGCTTTGGTCTGTTTATAACTTCAGCCTCACACCTATTCTTCTTCCCCTTCTTATTTTCTTTTCTGTCTCTCCTCTCTCTTTGCATCTTTCCAAGATAGCTAATTTGAAGGTAGTCATAGAAATTACTGTGTGGCTGCTGCACAGAACTGGAACAGTGGCTATGTGGTTCAGAGTGGTGACTATGAGGAGACACCCCATGTCCAAGGTCTGAGAAGCCCCAGCAAGACGGAAGACACTGAGGGGCAGCTGTGAGACTTTGAGGAGATTACCCCAAGGGCAAAGGAGAAGTCACACAAAGACAGTAGGAGGTGAAAAATCCCATTTAGAATCAAACCCTTTACCTGCCTGAGATGCTCAGAGG
The DNA here is from genome assembly GCF_001704415.2 of Capra hircus. Classification (NCBI taxonomy): domain Eukaryota; kingdom Metazoa; phylum Chordata; class Mammalia; order Artiodactyla; family Bovidae; genus Capra; species Capra hircus. Next base: position 23,791,083 of record NC_030835.1, read on the forward strand.
GTTCAAACATACCTTATACACACCAGGACCCAGAGACCTGAGAGAGACTGAGACAGAACTGTGTTTGAGTGTCTCCTGAGGAGGTACGGGTCAGCAGTGGACTGCTGCAGGGGCAGAGGCTCTGGGTGTAGTAGACTTGGGTATGGCATAAGCCCTCTTGGAGGAGGTCACCATTAACCTCACCAGACAGCTGCTAGACATTACATAGGACTGGAGAAACAGACTCTTGGAGGCCACAAATGGAAACTTGTGTGTACCAGGACCTAGGGGAAAGGAGCAGTGACCCCACAAGAGACTGACCCAGACTTGCCTGTGAGTGTCTGGGAGTCTCTGGTGGAGGCATGAGTCGGCAGTGGCCTGCTGCAGGGCTGGGAGCACTGAGTGTAGTAGAGAATGCCTGGGACCTTTTGAAGGAGGTCCCCATTATCTTTATTACCTCCACCATAGTTTGGCCTCAAATTATATAGCAGGTGGGGAACACAGCCTCACCCTTCAACAGAAAATTGGATTGAAGATTTCCTGAGTGTGGCCCTGCCCATCAGAACAAGACCCAGTTTCCCCTTTAGTTAGTCTCTCCCATCAGGAAACTTTCATAAGTCTCTTATCCTTCTCCATCAGGAGGCAGATATACTGATCACAGTATGTATCACAAAACAACAATCACAGAAAACTAACCAATCTGATCATATGGAACACAGCCTTGTTTATGTCAATGAAACTATGAGCCATGATGTATAGGGCCACACAAGATGGACAGATCATGGTGGAGAGTTCAGACAAAATCTGGTCCACTGGGGAGGGAATGACAAACCACTTCAATATTCTTGCCTTGAGAACCCCATGAACAGTATGAAAAGGCAAAAAGATAGGACACTGAAAGATGAACTCCCCAGGTCGGTAGGTGCCCAATATGCTACTGGAGATCAGTGGAGAAATGACTCCAGAAAGAATGAAAGATGGAGCCAAAGCAAAACCAACATCCAGCTGTGGGTGTGACTGCTAATGGAAGTAAAGTCTGATGCTACAAAGAACAATATTGCATAGGAACCTGGAATGTTAGGTCCATGAATCAAGGCAAATTGGAAATGGTCAAACAGGAGATGGCAAAAGTGAACATCGACATTTTAGGAATCAGCAAAATAAAATGGACTAGGATGGGTGAATTTAACTCAGATGACCATTATAATTACGACTCTGGGCAAGAATCCCTTAGAAGAAATGGAGTAGCCATCATAGGAAACAAAAGAGTACAAAATGCAGTATATGGAGGCAATCTCAAAAAGGACAGAATAATTTATGTTTGTTTCCAAGGCAAACCATTCAATATGACAGTAATCCAATTCTACGACCCAACAGGTAATGATGAAGAAGCTGAAGTTGAACAGGTATATGAAGACCTACAAGACCTTCTAGAACTAACACCCCCAAAAGATGTCCTTTTCGTTATAGAGGACTGGAATTCAAGCAAGAGGAAAATTTGGCCTTAGAATACAGAATGAAGCAGGGCAAAGTAATAGCGTTTTGCCAAGAGAACACACTGTTCATAGCAAACACCCTTTCCAACAACACAAGAGAACACTCTACACATGGCCATCACCAGATGGTCAGTACTGAAATCAGACTGATTATATTCTTTGCAGCCAAAGAAGGAGAAGCTCTATACAGTCAGCAAAAACAAGACCAGGAGCTGACTGTGACTCAGAACCTGAACTCCTTTTTGCCAAATTCAGACTTATATTGAAGAAAGTAGGAAAAACCACTAGACCATTCAGGTTTAAGACCTAAACCAAAACCCTTACAAATATACAGTGAAAACGACAAATAGATTCAAGGGATTAGATCTGACAGACAGTGCCTGAAGAACTATGGACATGTCCATGACATGTATAGGAGATAGTGATCAAGACCATCCCCAAGAAAAAGAAATGCAAAAAGGCAAAATGATTGTCTGAGGAGACCTTTCAAATAACTATGAAAAGAAGAGAAGCAAAAGACAAAGGAGAAAAAGAACAATATACCCATTTGAGTGCAGAGTTCCAAAGAATAGTAAGGAGATATAAGAAAGCCTTCCTCAATGATCAATGCAGAAAAATAGAGGAAAACAATAGAATGAGAAAGACTAGATATCTCTTCAAGAAAATAGAGATACCAAGGGAACTTTTAATGCAATGATGGGCACAATAAAGGACAGAAATGGTATGGACCTAACAGAAGCAGAAGATATTAAGAAGAGGTGATGAGAATACACAGAAAACTATACAAAAAACATCTTTGTGACCCAGATATTCACAATGGTGTGATCACTTACCTAGAGCCAGACATCCTGGAATGTGAAGTCGAGTGGGCCTTAGGAAGCATCATTACGAACAAATCTAGTGGAGGTGATGGAATTCCAGTTGAGCTATTTCAAATCCTCAAAGTTGATGCTGTGAAACTGCTGAGCTCAATGTGCCAGAAAATTTGGAAAAATCAGTAGTGGCCACAGGATTGGAAAAAGTCAGTGCACTTCCAGCTGCACTCATCTCACATGCTAGCAAAGTAATGTTCAAAATTCTCCAAGCCAGGCTTCAACACTACATGAACTGTGAACTTCCAGATGTTCAAGCTGGATTTAGAAAAGGCACAGGAACCAGAGATCAAATTGCCAATATCTGTTAGCTCACTGAAAAAGCAAGAGAGTTCCAGAAAAACATCTATTTCTGCTTCATTGACTATGCCAAAGCCTTTGACTGTGTGGATCACAATAAACTGTGGAAAATTCTGAAAGAGATGGGAATATCAGAACACTTTATGTGCCTCCTGAGAAATATGTATGCAGGTCAAGAAACAACAGTTAGAACTGGACATGAAATAAAAGATTGGTTCCAAATCAGAAAAGGAGTATATCAAAGCTGTATATTATCACCCTGGTTATTTAACTTATATGCAGATTACATTATAAAAAAAATCTGGATTGGATGTACCACAATCTGGAATCAAGATTTTGGGGGAGAAATATCAGTAACCTCAGATACGCAGATAACACCACACTTAGGGTAGAAAGCGAAGAAGAACTAAAGAGCCTCTTGATGAAAGGAAAGTGGAGAGTGAAAAAGTTGGCTTAAAGCTCTTCATTCAGAAAACTAATATCATGGCGTCTGGTCCCATCACTTCATGGCAAATAGATGGTGAAAAATTGGAAACAGTGACAGACCTTATTTTGGGGGGCTCCAGTATCACTGCAGATGGTGACCACAGCCATGAAATTAAAAGATGCTTGTTCCTTGGAAGAAAAGTTATGACCAATCTGGACAGGATATTAAAAAGCAGAGACATTACTTTGCCAACAACAGTTCAGCTAGTCAAGGCTGTGGTTTTTCCAATAGTCAGGATGGATATGAGAGTTGGACTATAAAGAAAGCTGAGCGCTGAAGAATTGATGCTTTTGAACTGTGGTGTTGGAGAAGAAGACTCTTGAGAGTCCCTTGGACAGCAAGAAGATCCAACCAGTGCATCCTAAAGGAAATCTGTCCTGAATATTCTTTGGAAGGACTGATGAAGCTGAAACTCCAATACTCTGGCCACCTAATGCAATGAACTGACTCATTTGAAAAGATCCTGGGAGAGATTGAAGGCAGGAGGAGAAGGGGATGACAGAGGATAAGATGGTTGGATGGCATCACGGACTCAGTGGACATGAGTTTGAGTAAACTCTGGGAATTGGTGATGGACAGGGAGGGCTGGCGTGCTGCAGTCCATGGTGTCGAAAAGAGTCAAACATGAGTGAGTGACTGAACTGAACTGAACTGATAGAAATTACAATATAAAGAAGAGTCTGAAGAGACTACTTTTATTGCAAAAAGAAATAAGTAAAGACTGAGAAATGTGTGGGATTGTAAGGTGAATGACAGAACAAAAAGTTTCTGCAATGCAGTATCAGAGGAACACAAGACAAAATTCCTGGACTTGAGGTTTCAGAGAGGCCAAGGCAAATGTTTAAGAGGTTCCACTAGACTTCCCTGTGGTCCAACAAGAAGATTTAATAAATAGAGTGAAAGGTGGAGATTTTTTCTTTGGGTAAAGATCCAATGGTGTGTATTAAAGGTTGTCCAGTATATTTGTCCAGAAGGAGTTCCAGGCTATTCTTCAGTTTGGAGCTCTGCTAGACAAGAGAGTCTGTTCTCAGTGGCAGACTCTGTTGCAATTACCTCACTTTCCTAAATGTGTGTGCATGTGCACTGTCAGGGGGTCTGGTTCTTTTTATCCCACAGGTATTTTTCCAGAGTACATCTTTTTTACCTGGATGTCTTTTTCTGCCAGTTATAGTAGCATCCGGGGAATTCTCAGCTCTATATTCCCCAATTCTGAAACAGCTTTCCCAAAGGAAAAGTAAACTTTCTCTTATCTTCATGACAGGAGATAATGTTGTTTTACAACTTGGAACAAGGCAAGTACCTCTTTTTAAAGACCCTATCCTCCCACAGAAAGAGGAACACAGGGGTCCAATCTTTCTCAATGAATATGTTTCAAAGAGATGACTCCCAGGCTTCTTGAGAAACTCAGTCCTGGATCATAAAACTGGCATGAGCCTGGAAGAAGATTTATATACATTTCAAAGGGGGTAGAGAAAGGGTTTACAATGACAGGTTTACAGTAAATGTTCTAAGAAAAGGGACGTCAGGGACTGGAGTCAGGAAGAAATCTGCCTAAAGTTTAGCCAACTTGTGGGGAGTGTTAAGGTCATCTTGGTCAGGCCACAGACACAGTTATCACTGTGGACACTTAAACTCCTCAGTAGCTCCAAGGAGACTGGAAAGCAGCCATTCATGTGGCCTGAATTACTGCTTCTAGCAACATTGTTCTGGCTTTGCTGTCTTTATAACCAGTATCCCATCAATGCAATTTATATTCAGTTATCAAATGACTATTTTTTGATACATTCCTAGTTGTGTTCTCCATACTAAGCACTCAGAGTTGAAGGTGACTGTCATGCTCATACAGCACGGGTTGTCCCTGCCTTTGAACATTCACTCTCATGTCTGCTCTGGGCAAAGCTCCTGCCTAGAAATAATAGATCTGCCTCTCTGCCTTTGACATAAAGGCAAAAGTGAATCAAAAGAAAGGGGCGAGGGAAGTGGAAAAACTAAAAATAAGAAGACACTTCTCCATGGGCAAGTTTTATACTCATACTGCGGTGCTCTGGGCCATATAAAATAGTACTAAAGGACTTTAGAAAGAAGAAACAGAACCCTTCTTTGGCATAATAGCTGAAGTTATTTATACTAAATCTTAACATTAAACGTGCATGTTTCTGAGGGATTTCCCTGGTGGCCTCGTGGTTAAGATTCTGCACTTCCACTGCTGGGGGCATGAGTTCCATCCTTTGTCTGGAAACGAAGACCCCATACACTATGCAGTGCAGCCAAAAAGAAAAAAAAAGCATGAATTAAAAAAAAAAAAAAGAAAAACAATTTCTGCTATAAAGTATTCTCTCAGTTAACTCTCAGTTAAGTGAGAGCATCTTGGAAGTTCCCTGATGGTCTAGTGGTAAGGATTCCAGGCTTCCACTGCCATGATCCACATTCAATTTCTGGTCAGAGGAAATGAGATCCTGCAAGCATTGAGGCATGGCCTAAAAGAAAAAAAAAAAAAGCAGGGCATCTTTCCCACATGGTTTACACAAATTAGTGGCTGTGAGGCTCTCAATCTTCTCACATCTGCAAATATTTTTAAGATACCAAATAGACAAAATGCCTGCAGAAGAGGCAGAGGCTGAGAGAAAGGGCCTGGCGGTGGGGTGGTGGAGGAGGTGGTGGTGGTTAGAGATAAAGAGCTAAGAGAAATGAAAGAACATAAAGGACACAGTTGAGACAGTTCTCTTGTATCTCTTCACTTTGGTTTATTGCACGAACCTGCTGGAGAAAATAAAGAGCTGATTTGCCCCATTCTCTAGGTTTCATATCGGAGTCTTTAGTGATGGGCCATACTTTTGAATATTTCTGAACATTAATCCAGAAAATGTCTAATTAAAAAAGAATGGGAAAAAAAGAGGGAGAAAGAAAGAAAGGATGAGAAACTATTGTATTTGTACTCTATATTCCCAAATAGCAGGTAAATGGATTTTGAGGTCATGGTATTTTAACATTTTCTTATAGCTAATTTCACTCCATTCAGCATTCTAAGCTTTCCATTAAACTCATCGAATTATTCACTAGAACCTTATAAGGTAGGTAGTATCATTATACCCATTTGCTAGCAGCAGAATTTTAAACTGTAGGACAGAAAGATACTTGCCCAAGTTATATCAAAGGTGAGCAATGAAAACAAGAAACAAAAGCAGACAATCTGATTCAGACCCCTGTACTTTAACATGAGATTCCTCTATTTTACTGAGAAACTCTTTTCTATACTGAAATGGGACATAGTCTAATGTGAGAAAAATAGCTAATCCTAACATCATCTCAGTTAGTAAGGCCCCCTTTCACTTTCACCACTTGACACTTCAAATAGGAATACTACTTATCTTGAATATCAATCATGGCATGTGACATTAGCCCCTAAGCTTTTTGTACGTCATCTGAGATGATTAGATCCCAACCTTTTAAGAGTTATAGAATAGGGGGATAAATTAACCTTAGCTGTTTTTGTATGTTTGCACATAATCAAATTTAAGAGAATAAACTTTAGTACAGATTGAAATGTGATATCCACAAGTCCAGAGAAAGGGTCAAGAAAGTAAATTAACAAAACAAAACACATACTGAAATGTGTTAGAAAGAGTGTTTGCCATGTATCTGCCATATAAGAAATAAAAAGCTAAGAAGAAAAAAAAAAAAAGGATAAGTTACTTTATATATTGGGCTTCCCTAGTGGCTCAGGGGGTAAACAATCTGCCTGCAATGTGGGAGTACCAGGTTCAATCTTGGGTTAGGAAGATCCTCTGGAGAAGGGAATGAATATCTACTCCAGTAGTCTCACCTGTAGAATTCCATGGATAGAGAAGCCTGGCAGGCCAGGCCATAGTCTGTGGGGTTGCAGAGTCAGACATGACTGAGCAACTAACACTTTTAGTCTATATTTACTGAAATTATTGAGTCAGAAACACTGTCCATAGGAATGGGAATGCTGACCACACAGAAGAAAAAAAAAAAAAACCCACTTTTTATTACAACTTTACGAGACATAAAATACACCTAGCATGGAGTTCAACATATTTTACATACCTGCATTGGTGGACTAAGGAGTACTATACAAAGTTATCCCAAATTAACTTCCCAATATACTCTACCCAAACCTATTAATATATTAAAGGGCCACAATAGAAATGTGAAGGAACACTGAAGCTAGTAAATTATCCTTTAATCATTGGGAGGGCAAAAACAGTCTTCATCTACATGGACAGAGGAGCCTGGTGGGCTACAGTTCATGGGGTCACAAAGAGTTGGATACAACTGAGCAAATAATGCTTTACTTTACAGTTAAGTAACTCAGGGAAGAATAGGTTATTCACCTAAAAGAATAGTCAGGAGAATTTTTGTAAGGGTGTTCCTTGAGCTAAGCCATGAAAGTGAATACATATTCATTAGGAATAGAGGGGGGAAGGAAAAATGAGTAAAAACATTTAAAGTGGTTAGGCACAGGTGGATTCAAGATATGGATCTGACATTTCTAAGTAATGAAGTTACAGCAAGAAAAATCATGAATAGAAAAATAAAGAAATGCCAGAAATCACAAAGCTTTGGCGGTATTACCTAGTTGTCTGTACTGTGCCCTAAAAGTAACTTCAAGCCATAAAAATGACTTCAAGCCACTAAAGGGTTTTACCTTGGTAAGTGCATTAAGAGATTTTCATAATATAATATTAATGTTTAGAGTAATAGGGAATGCTTGGGAGAGGTGAAAGACTGGAAACAGAAAGACCAGGTAGAAGATTGTAATAATCAAGGTCAGAAAGGACAAGAAGTCTAAAACAGAAAGATCATGAGACTCTGTTAGTCTGGCTTTGATAATTGCACTAGGACTACTAGGGGAGATGGATGTAGAGAGAGACAGATAGACCAGATAAGTAGATAGATAGGTAGACAGATATATACACATACAGACAAAATAGAGAGAAATATACTTACACAACTTACTAGAAGAATATGCCCTTGCATAATTGTGAGAGTTGGTTAGAGAGTACGTGTTAAAACTATTATATTCATGTCTGATTCTAGAACTTGAAATCTGTAGGGCAGCCAGTGAGAAACAGAACATGGGTATGAAGTGTGGGGAGAATAAGGATGAACTAGAATCCATGAACATGGGCTGGAATCCACAGGACAGACTAGTCTTAATTCTTTCAACTTTATGGCATAGCTGTTCTCAGGAGAAAATAAAACTCTGACTCATGAACAGAAACAAGCACTTGTCCCAGAACTTGGAGAAGTTAAAGATAGGTCTGAGAGAAGATGGTGTAACTGATACTTCAAGTCAATGAGACAAGCTTGCAGGTAAGTGATGGCATGTATGAGTTACAAGACTTCCTGCTGCCCCACGCACTGACACTGTAAACATTATAGAAAAAAAGGATTGTGTTTCACTTTTGCTTTCTAATCTCTAAAATGTCTTTTGTGACCCATCTTAAATAAAATATATAATAAAGGGTATTCTGGGAAATGAAATATATAATAAAGGGCATAGTTCACCCTAGACCAGCTGACACAATACAAAGACATCAGCAAAGACTGATATGAAATTATTTGATAAAAGCAGAATAGGAGTTCATGTGTTCATGTGTAATTATATATGTCTTGTGGAGTGAAACAATATTAAAAATAAAGAAGTCATTAATTTTGGTACTTTCAATCCAGTAGAATGAAATTTCAGCAGTAGACTCTGAGGCCAGAGACTAAAAAAAAATAGATGGGAATTATCAACAGGAAGAAAGTTATTTATAAGACTTCAAGAAAGCAAAGAGTAGAGAGAAGGAAGTAGCTTTGAAGGAGCCACAATAGATGTAGTAAAATAATAATAATAATAATATAGAAGATGTGCATTTTAGAATATTTATGGCATTCTAGAGGAGCCAATGAGAGTAGATAATTTAAAATTCAGAAAAGAAGTAGGCAATCTAAAGAATCCTTAGATGCTGGGAGAATATATCAGTACAGACAAGTGTCAGCCTAAGAAGGAACATCTTTTCTGAGAATGACAGAGCAAAAGGTAAAAGTAGGGCTTTTCATAATTAGTCATAACAATATTTTTGAAATGTTCAATGTCACACAGGTTTACTGACACCTAAAAAGTGACTGTTTTATTAATTTTTTCTTCCACAAGCTTCATAATACTATCAATTGTACTTGTGCTTAGACAAATTAAATCTCTTGAAGTTTTATAAGAAATCACGATTTTAAATAATATCTACAATATGAAAGTTTGCAATGTTAAATGATAAATTTTAATGTGTGGGTATGTGTGTGTGTTCAGTAAATATACTATGAGAATCATATTAGAGTACAAATGATCACTAGGCTAATGCAAATTGAATTGTTAAACTACTGAATATGTCAATGCAAATTCTCAGTTATATAACATTATAAAAATTTAGAGTTGAAAATCTCTAGAGTTCTAGGATTTTCCATTTTACTTCTCTGGGGATAAATTGCACTTATTCTTATAACAGTATCTGTTAATTAAATGTTCAGAGTAAGTTAAAAAACACTTTTAAAACTTCTCTAAAATAAAAAGTAACTTTTAAAGATATATCTAAGGGATTAAAGTTAATTTCAATATGTAGGCACACTTCTTGTTAACAAAGCAAGTCAGCTATTACCTCAAAAGTTAAGGTCACATCTTGCTTTGCTCCAGAGTAAATGAAATGATATAGGATGAATAATGCATGCATTTTAAGACCAAAATATTCTCCACTTTTATCCTATAAATAATACATAAAACATATTGACCATCATGTAGGTGTATTTAAATAAATAGTACACTTGAAAATAAAAACAGAACTTAAAATTCTAGATTATAACATACCTGCAAAATATCAATATTCAGAAAATCATTATGAATCATTCATGTGTTTTTGAGATAAGACAGCATCAAATGAAATATTATTTAGTTTGACTTTTAAGTCCAATACTTCTGAGCCTATATAAAAGTAAACCAAATAAAATAAAGAAACTTTTAAAAAGTCTTTCTTTTCTTTTAATGTGTAAATGAAGCTAAAGTGTTTGTTTATTCTAATTTAGAAAAAAATGAAAATGCTTGTCAATCACATGTTAAATGAAACAATTTTTTTGAGAAGGAATCATAAATTGCCATGAAAGTAAACTGAATTATACTTAGTCATGTAGAACAATGAGACATTTTCATTAATTCTTTCATGGCTTTATAAAATTGAAAGCATCCATTTTATGTTTCTTTGTGCCTTTTCCTTTCAAATTTTTTAGTTTCTGCTTAGAGAACTAATCTTATCTCTGTTCTTTTCTTTGCCATTTTTTTTCCTTGGTATGTCATTTGGAGCTATCTTTAATAGAGTGTACCATTAACTCTTTAAATTGTACCTAAGCTTCTAAGACTCTCTCTGCCACTCTCCCTCTCTGACTCTCTAAATATCCGACTCTAATGTGCATTTTATGCCATTTATAAGTTGGGGCATTTTAAAGTTAAAAAATATATTACTTAGGTTCATAAACAATACATGTATAAAAATGGCATATGGGAAAAATAGTAGCTGATAAACTGATAAAGCAAAAACTAGAGTTTGGTGTCCTCATGAAACTAGTTAAGATAACTCTAAGTTATTTCCTTCCAAGTAGACTGCTGATTTATGGGACTCAGGAAAAACATTTTCAACTGAGCCTAGAGTCCTCATGTTAGAGACTGAATATCTATGCTAACTCATCATGGGAATAACGATTTCACATGCTACTTGTGGGTTGAGAAGGACAAACCAAGAAAATAATCAGTTTTATAAATGTAGGACTGAAGCTGAAGAAAACTCACAGAAATTGTAGATACTTTTTACTGCAAACTCATAATTGCTTTTTGTTTATCCTTAAGTTTGCTTTTTGGAGAAGGAAATGGCACCCCACTCCAGTACTCTTGCCTGGAAAATCCCATGGACAGAGGAGCCTGATAGGCTGCACACCATAGGGTCGCTAAGAGTCAGAAATGACTGAGCGACTTCACTTTTACTTTTCACTTTCATGCATTGAAGAAGGAAATGGCAACCCACTCCAGTGTTCTTGCCTGGAGCATCCCAGGGACGGGGGAGCATGGTGGGCTGCCATCTATGGGGTTGCACAGAGTCGAAGCGACTTAGCAGCAGCAGCAGCAGCAGTATTCCATTGTGTATATGTACCACAGCTTCTTTACCCATTTATCCTAGATGTCAATGGACATCTAGGTTGCTTTCATGTTCTAGCTATTGTAAATAGTGCTGCAGTGAACATTGGGGTACCTTTTTATTTTTTCAGTTTTGATTTCTTCAGGGTATATGCCTAGGAGTGGGATTACTGGGTCATATGATGGTTTTATTCCTAACTTTTTAAGGAGTCTCCATACTGTCTTCCATAGTGGCTGTATCAGCTTACATTCCTACCAGCAATGCAAGAGTGTTCCCTTTTCCTCACACCCTCACCAGCATTTATTGTTTGTAGACTTTTTGAAGGCCATTCTGGCTGGTGTGAGGTGATATCTCATTGTATTTTTGATTTGCATTTCTCTGATAATGAGTGATGATGAACATCTTTTCATGTGTTTATTAGCCATTTGTATGTCTTTTTAGGGAAATATCTCTTCAGGTCCTTTTTCCGCTTTTTGATTGGGTTCTTTGCTTTTCTGATATTCAGTTGAATAAGCTGCTTGTGAGTTTTGGAAATTAATTCTTTATCAACTGTTTCCTTTACTATTATTTTCTCCCAACCTAGGGGTTTTCTTTTCATCTTGTTTGTAGTTTCCTTTGCTGTGCAAAATATTTTAAGTTTAATCAAGTCCCTCTTGTTTATTTTTGTTTTCATTGCCATTACTCTAGGAGGTAGGTCATAGAAGGTCTTGTTTTGATTTACATCATCGAGAGTTCTGCCTATTTTCTCCTCTAAGAGTTTAATAGTTTCTGGTCTTACATTTAGGTCGTTAATCCATTTTGAGTTTATCTTTCTGTATGGTGTTAGGTAGTGATCTAATTTCATTTTTTTGCATGTAGCTGTCCAGTTTTCCCAACACCACTTATTGAAGAGTCTGTCTTTGCCCCATTATATATTTTTACCTCCTTTGTCAAAAATAAGGTACCCATAGGTGCATGGATTTATCTCTGGGTTCTCTATCTTGTTCCATTGGTCTATATTTCTGATTTTGTGCCAGTACCATACTATCTTGATGACTGTAGCTTTGCAATATTTGTCTGAGGCCAGGAAGATTGATTCCTCCAGTTCCATTCTTCTTTCTCAAGACTGCTTTTGCTATTTGGAGTCTTTTCTGTTTCTATATGAACTGTGAAATTTTTTGTTCTAGTTCTGTGGAAAAAAAAAAGCCATTGGTAATTTGATAGGGATCACTTTGAATTTGTAGATTGTATTTGGTAGTATAGTCATTTACACAACATTGATACTTTCAACCCAGGAATGTGGAATATCTTTTTTTTTATGTCATCTTTGATTTCTTTCATCAGTGTCTTGTAGTTTTCCATATAAAAATCTTTTGTTTCCATAGGTAGGTTTAATCCTAGATATTTTATTCTTTTTGTTACAATGGTGAATGGGATTGATCCCTTAATTTATCTTTCTGATTTTTCATTGTTAGTATATAGGAGTGCAAGTGATTTCTGTGTATTGACCTTGTATCACATGACTTGGCTGAATTCACTGATTAGCTCTAGTAATTTTCTGATAGTTTCAGTTTGGGTTTTCTATGTATAGTATCATGTCATCTGCAAACAATGAGAGTTTTACTTCTTTTATGATCTGGATTCCTTATATTTCTATTTCTTCTCTAATTGCCATAGCTAGAACTTACAAAACTGTGTTGTGTTGAATAATAGTGAGAGTGGACACTCTAGTCTTGTTCCTTATCTTAGAGGGAAAGTTTTTCATTTTTCACCATTGAGAATAGTGTTTTCTGTGGGCTTTTCATATATGACCTTTACTATGTTGAGGTAGGTTCCTTCTATGCCCATTTTTTGAAGCGTTTTTGTCATAAATGGATGCTGGATTTTGTCAAAGGCTTTTTCTGCATCTATTGAGAAGATCACATGGTTTTTATCTTTCAGTTTTTTGATATGGTGTATCACATTGATTGGTTTGTGTATATTGAAGAATTCTTGCATCCCTGGAATAAACTCAACTTGATCATGGTGTATGAGCTTTTTAATGTGTTGTTGGATTCTGTTTGCTAGAGTTTTGTTGAGGACTTTTGCATTTATGTTCACCAGTGATATTGGCCTGTATTTTTCTTTTTTTATGTTGTCTTTGGTTTTGATACCAGAGTGATTGTTACTTCATAGAATGAATTTGGATGTGTTTCTTCCTCTGCAATTTTGGGGAAGAGTTTCAGAAAAATAGGCATTAGCTCTTCTCTAAATGTTTGATAGAATTCCCATGTGAGCCATCTGGCCCTGGGCTTTTGTATTTATTTAGGTAATTATGTTATATTTCACTGTTTTTCTTGATTGTTTTGGTTTATTTTGTAGGTTTTCTTTTGTGTTTACTTGCTATGCAAGTCCTTTGTATTTGTTGCAAGATTGGCTTGGTGGTGCTGAATTCTCTTAACTTCTGCTTGTCTGTAAAGCTTTTGATTTCTCCATCAAGTTTGACTGAGACCTTTGCTTGCTTGTATAGTAATCATGGTTGTAGTTTCTTTTCAGTATTCAATATATCTCATTCCTTCTGGTCTGTAGAGTTTCTGCTGAAAGATCTGCTGTTAATCATATGGTTTTCCTTGTATGCTACTTGTTCTTTTCTCTTCCTTTTATTTCTTTCTTTTGCTTATCTCTGTTCTTATTATTGCTCTCATGTGTTATTCATCTCTTTTTACTTATTCTTCATTTCTTCTATGTCCTTGGTGATTGTATTAACTGTTAAATGTGTCTTTCATTTTCTTCATTCAATTTTCAAGTCTTCAGAGCATCTTTACCTTCATTATTCTGAATCATCTTTCAGGGAGATTACTTATTTCCTCTTCGTTTATTTGGTCTTGTGAGTTTCTACCTTATGCTTTCATTTGTACTGTATTTCTCTGTTTTTTCATCTTTTTTCTTTCTTTCTTTCTTTCTTTTTCTAGCTTGTTCCACCTGAGGTCTCCTTTTCCCAGGCTTTAGGGTTGTATTACTTCTTCCTTTTGATTTTTTCCCTTGGAGGGAAATGTTGGTTGGTTGGATTGTGTTGATTTCTGGTTGGGGGTGACTTATGCCTGTGTTCCAGTGGGAGGAGATCAAGTAGGTAATTACAGAAATACTGGGACATATACAGACACACTTCCACACATAGAGTTATAACCATAGTGTTCTAAGAAAAGAGTACAGGAGATTGACTTGGTGAGCAAGGGAAACCAGGGATAATATCAATGAATTGAAAATAGAGTTAGCTAATGCTCAATCTGGAAATCTGAACATAGCAGAGGACTAACTAGAAAATATAGCATAGAGAGCTCAACAATTTAACTTACTTGGTGAAAGAAGAAAGAGTGAAGGAAAAAAGGGAGAATAAAAAGGAAAGAGAAAAAAGAAAGAGGAGAAGGGAGGGAATGAGAAAAGGAAGGGGGTGGAGAAGAGGATAAAAAACTAAAAAGACAGAGAGAGGAAAGAAAAAAATAGAAAAGCAAAGATGAATAGCTGTATGTGTTAAAGATTTACATATATTCAGGAATAGCTATAGCCAGTAAAGAACAGTAGGAAAAGCAGTTGACTGTATCAATAACAAAACACAAAAATGCATCAAGAAAAAAAGAAAAAAATGCGAAGGAGAAAAAAAAAAACAAAGTGATTTCTTTCTTTCTTTCTTTCTTTTTTGACAAGAAACACAAAGAGGAAAACTCCACAGCACTGCAAAAGACTAAAATGGAGGTGGAAATATGTATGGGAAAAAAACCATGTGATTTATATGAAAAAACAAATCTGAAATGAGTTGTTGTTGTTTTTTTTTTAAAAAACAAGGAGAACAAAGAGGAAAACTCCACAGCACTTCAAAAAGCTAATGTGATGGTGGAAATATGTTGGAGAATAAGAATGAATTTAAAATGAATTTAAAATGAATTTTTTAAAAAATTTTTCATAACAAGAAAAAGAGGAAAACTCCACAGCACTGCTAAAGGCTAGTGTGAAGGTGGAGATATGTTGGGGAAATAAACTGATTTAAAAGAGAAAAAAAGAAAAAAAGAAAAATTTTTATAGTTTCTCAAGGTCATAGTTCTTAGTTGTTGAGTCTGCCCCTGTGAACTAGGTTCAGTTAGTGTCCTATGATGCTTTCCTAGTTGGTAGAGGCTGTGCCTGTGTTCTGGTTGATGGAGCTGGATCTTGTCTCTCTGAAGGGTAGGGCAATGTCCAGTAGTATTCTTTGGAGTGTGTATGGATTCAGTATGCCTTTGGGCAGTCCTAGTTTCTGCAGTGTTAGGCGCATCTATTTCTGCTGCTGCAGCTTCAAAGTGGCCCTTCCAGCATAACTGCAGTGCTGCCGGCCCCCTCCTTGTCCCTGGGATCATTACCAATGCTTCTGTTCCCCTATCCCGCCCTGTGCTGCTGGCCATAACTTGCTAGGTAGATTCTTGTGTTGCAGCGACTTGTGTGGGCTTCCCTCAGCCCTCTAAGCTCACCCTCTGTGTCCCTAGGTCCCTCTATGTCTCGGGCTTGCATGCACTTGTCTCAGCTTCCCCACCTGACCTCTGCGTCACGGGGCTCCTGTGGTCTTGTTTCAGCTCCCCAGCTCCCCGTGCCCACCCTCTCCATCACAGGGTTTATATGCACTTGTTTCCTCTCACTGCCTGCCTTCTTTGTCTCTGGGATTATTTGTTCTTTTTTCAGCTGTACCAGGAGGTTTGTGTGCACTACCCTTTGTATGCTTCACCTCTATCGGAACCCCAGTATCGCGCTTTGCACAGGCTGTGTTTGCTGCAGCACACTCGGCTACCTGGGCCCACCCTCTGTGCTGCAAGGGTTGTGCACAATGGCTGAGTTTGTATGTGCTTGCCACCCTCAGTTCCCTGAGCCCACTGTCTGTTGGGGGCCACATATCCATAAGCTATTAGCAGGCTGAGAAGTGCAATTTCCCTGTTTACTGTCCTCTAAGTCCCTGCTTTGCCTGGTTTTCCAGTACTTCACAGCTCCCTTTTGGGCTTGCTTGTGAAGGAGTTTCCCTGTGCACTGGAACTCCTGTTTCAGGGCTCCCTCCCTCCCTTGGGGCACAAACTCCTGCCCAGAAGTTCTCCTGCTTTTCCCTTTTTATGTCTCTCTCTTCTTTCCTACCTCATTTCAGGGAGCTTAGCCTGTCCCCTGGAGGCCTGGGGTCTTCTGCTGTCACCTAGAGGTTGCTTTGGAGGAGTTGTTCCATATCTTGATGAGTTTTTGATGTATTTAGAGGGAGGCTGGCAATCTCCCCATCTTACTCCTCTTCCATCTTCTTCCATCTCTTGACATGTAATTTTCATTTCAAAAGTTTTTAAGGAAAAACTGACTTCAGGAGTTGGAATAAAATTCAAACTGTTATATATATACTGCAACTGGCCCTCTTCATCCTGAATCTTTAGAAAGGTAGAATAGTCATGTTTAAATGAATTTATAATCATATGAATAAATAAAAGTAGGACTACAAGTACTCTGAAAGATATTGGGCCTTGAAATCTGATTAAGAAGAGACCACAGCACAGCATATTTTCAGAGAAAGCAGTGGTAAAAGGCAGGTACCCCTCTAGGTGCAAGCAAAGCATGGTAGTTTTAGCTGCTGAGAGCATGAAGAAACTGGAAAGAATTTGTCTCCACATTCTTCTTCTCATTCCCTTAGACCAGGAAAGCAAGGGAGACCCTCATGCCAAGTTCAGAATCATAGGTTAGATAGTGTCCTATAGCCTTGAAGAGGAATGGGGAAAACATATTCATTGCTAATTTTTGTTCTCTGTGTTTTCATGTTTTAGAATCAGTTCACCAATTATTAATTATAATGAAAACTATTTCAGTTTTGTTGGGTTACATTGAGTCTAAGGATAAGTTTAGGAGAATTAACATATTTAAAATGTTATATCTTTTTTTGTGTGGCATCTTTGTCAGGTTTTGGTATTAGGGTGATGGTGGCCTCATAGAATGAGTTTGGAAGTTTACCTTCTGCAATTTTCTGCAAGAGTTTGAGTAGGATAGGTGTTAGCTCTTCTCTAAATTTTTTTTTTTTGGTAGAATTCAGCTTTGAAGCCATCTGGACCTGGGCTTTTGTCTGCTGGAAGATTTCTGATTACCGTTTCAATTTCCTTGCTTGTGATGTGTTTGTTAAGATTTTCTATTTCTTCCTGGTTCAGTTTTGGAAAGTTGTACTTTGCTAAGAATTTGTCCATTTCTTTCAAGCTGTCCATTTTGTTGGCATATAATTGCTGATAGTAGTCTCTTATGATCCTTTGTATTTCTGTGTTGTCTGTTGTGATCTCTTCATTTTCATTTCTAATTTTATTGATTTGATTTTTCTCCCTGTGTTTCTTGATGAGTCTGTCTAATGGTTTGTCAATAATATCACTGATGAACACAGATGCAAAAATCTTTAACAAAATTCTAGCAACCAGAATCCAACAACACATTAAAAAGATCATACATCATGACCAAATCAGCTTCATCCCAGTGATGCAAGGATTCTTTAATATCTGCAAATCAATCAAAGTAATGCACCACATTAATAAACTGAAAAATAAAAGCCATATGATTATCTCAATAGATGCAGAGAAAGCCTTTGACAAAATTCAACATCTGTTTATGATAAAACTCCCTAGAAAGCAGGAATAGAAGGAACATACCTCAATATAATAAAAGCTATACATGACAAGCCCACAGCAAACATTATCCTAAATGGTGAAAAATTGAAAGCATTTCCCCTAAAATCAGGAACAAGACAAGGATGCCCACTCTCACCACTACTATTCAACATAGTTTTGGAAGTTTTGGCCACAGTATTCAGAGCAGAAAAGGAAATAAAAGGAATCCAAATTGGAAAAGAAGAAGTAAAACTCTCACTGTTTGCAAATGACATGATCCTCTACATAGAAAACCCTAAAAATTTAATTAGTAGGGCTAATCAATGAATATAGTAAAGTTGCAGAATATAAAATCAACGCACAGAAATCCCTTGCATTCCTATATGCTAACAATGAGAAAACAGAGAAATTAAGTAAACAATCCCATTCACCCTTGCAATGAAAAGAATAAAATACATAGGAATATATCTACCTAAAACCACACACACACATACACACACACACACAAAAGACCTATATATAGAAAACTATAAAACACTAACAACAAAAATCAAAGAGGACACTAATAGATGGAGAAATATACCATGTTCATGGATCGGTAGAATCAATACAGTGAAAATGAGTATACTTCCAAAGCAATCTATAGATTCAATGCAATCTTTATCAAAGTACCAACTGTATTTTTCCCAGAGCTAGAACAAATAATTTCAAGATTTGTATGGAAATACAAAAAACCTGAAATAGCCAAAGCAATCTTGAGAAAGAAGAATGGAACTGGAGGAATCAACCTGCCTGACTTCAGGCTATACTACAAAGCCACAGTCATCAAGACAGTATGGCACTGACATAAAGACAGAAATATAGACCAATGGAACAAAATAGAAAGCCCAGAGATAAATCCATGCACCCATGGACACCTGATCTTTGACAAAGGAGGCAAGAATATACAATGGAAAAAAGACAATCTCTTTAACAAGTGGTGCTGGGAAAACTGGTCAACCACTTGTAAACGAATGAAACTAGAACACTTTCTAACACCATACTCAAAAATAAACTCAAAATGGATTAAAGATCTAAATATAAGATCAGAAACTATAAAACTCGTAGAGGAGAACATAGGCAAAACACTCTCCGACATACATTACAGCAGGATCCTCTATGACCCACCTCTGAGAATATTGGAAATAAAAGCAAAAATAAACAAATGGGACCTAATTAAAATTAAAAGCTTTTGCACAACAAAGGAAACTATAAGCAAGGTGAAAAGATAGCCTTCAGAATGGGAGAATATAAGAGCAAATGAAACTACTGACAAAGAATTAATTTCAAAAATATAGAAGCAACTCTTGCAGCTCAATTCCAGAAAAATAAATGACCCGATCAAAAAATGGGCCAAGAACTAAACCGACATTTCTTCAAAGAAGACATAGATGGCAAACACATGAAAAGATGCTCAACATCACTCATTATCAGAGAAATGGAAATCAAAACCACAATGAAGTACCATTTCATGCCAGTCAGAATGGCTGCTATCCAAAAGTCTACAAGCAATAAATGCGGAGAGCATGTGGAGAAAAGGGAAACCTCTTACACTGTTGGTGGGAATGCAAACTAGTACAGGCACTGTGAAGAACTGTATGGAGATTCCTTAAAAAACTGGAAATAGAACTGCCTTATGACCCAGCAATTCCACTGCTGGACATACACACTGAGGAAACCAGAACTGAAAGAGACACATGTACCCCAATGTTCATCATAGCACTGTTTATAATAGCCAGGACATGGAAGTAACCTAGATGTCCATCAGCAGATGAATGGATAAGAAAGCTGTGGTACATATACACAATGGAGTATTATTCAGCCATTAAAAATAATACATTTGAATCAGTTTTAATGAGGTGGATGAAACTGGGCCTATTATATAGAGTGAAGTAAGCCAGAAGGAAAAACACCAATACAGTATACTAACACATATATATGGAATTTAGAAAGATGGTAATGATAACCCTGTATGTGATACAGCAAAAGAGACACAGATGTATAGAATAGTCTTATGTACTCTGTGGGAGAGGGTGAGAGTGGGATGATTTGGGAGAATGGCATTGAAACATGTATATTATCATAAATGAAATGAATTTCCAGTCCAGGTTTGATGCATGATACAGGATGCTCAGGGCTGGTGCACTGGGATGACCCAGAGGAATGGGATGGGAGGGAGGTGGGAGGGGTGTTCAGGATGGGGAACACATGTACACCCATGGTGGATTCATGTCAATGTATGGCAAAACCAATACAATATTGTAAAGTAGTTAGCCTCCAATTAAAATAAATAAGTTCATATATATATATATATATATATATATATATATATATATAAATTACCAAAAAAAATTTATCTTTTGATTCACATACCTATATACAAACAATACATAGAAACAATGTATATGAAATTATATATATATATATACATATACACAAAGATTGTATTCATGGTATAGCCCTACATTCATGTGAACTCTTTTCATTTCTTTCAGTAGTATTTTAGAGTTTTCACATCATCCACTAGATTTATTCCTGAGTCATGGGTATCTTTGGTAAAACTGGAAATGTTTCTTCAAATTTAATTTTATCTTTTTTTTTTTTTTGCTGTTGTTATTGTTAGTACAGAAAAATAAATAGATTTGTATATAATGACCATGCTCCAGTGAGGTTGTTCAATTCATTTATGAATTCTACAAGTTCACCTGAAGATTTTGTCAACTGTTTGAAAAAAAAAAAGAAGTTTCTGTTGCTTATTTACTTTTTCTTTGCTTTACTTCACTGTAGTCATTAGTAGAATGCTGAATAAAAACGAAGATGCTCAAACATTTGCTTATGTGTTTATGAGAGAGATTTTTTTTTCTTTTATGTTCTTGTCATGTTTATTCTGACTTCCTAATATAAAGTAGGAAGCATTTTTCTCTCTGTCTAGTCTCCAAATAGTTTGTGTATCATAAATCATTTGGCTTTTAAATATTGGGAACAAATTATCTACTTGAGCTTCATTACTATGCTAAAGCCTTTCACTGTCTGGATCACAACATACTGTGAAGAATTGTTAAAAAAGGATGGGAATAACAGACCACCTTACCTGCCTCCTGAGAAATCTTTACACAGGTCAAGAAGCAACAGTTAAAACCAGAAATGGAACAGCAGACTGGTTCAACATTTGGACAGGAGTACATCAAAGCTGTATATTTTCACCCTGCTTATTTAACTTCTATGCAGAGTACATCATGTGAAATGCTAGGCTGGATGAAACACAAGCTGGAATCAAGATTTCCAGGAGAAATATCAATAGCCTTAGATATGTAGATGAAACCACTCTTATGCCAGAAAGCAACCTCTTGATGAAGGTGAAAAAGGAGAATGAAAAACCTGGCTTAAAACTCAGCATTCAAAAAACAAAGATCATGGCATGTGCTCCCATCACTTCAGTGCAAATAGATTAAAAAAAGAAACAGTGACAGACTTTATTTATTGGGCTCCCAAACCCCTGTGGATGGTGACTGTTGCCATGATATTAAAAACATTTGCTCCTTGGAGAAAAGCAATGACAAACCTAGGCAGCATATTAAAAAGCAGAGATATTATTTTGCCAACAGAAGTCCCTGTAGTCAAGCTACGGTTTTTCCAGTAGTCATGTATACATGTGAGAGCTGGACAATAAAAAAGGCTGGATGCTGAAGAAAAGATGTCTTCAAACTATGGTGTTAAAGGAGACTGTTGAGAGTCCTTTGGACAGCAAGGAGATCAAAACAGTCAAACCTAAAGGAAACCAACACTGAATATTCATTAGAAGGACTGATGCTGAAGCTGAAGCTCCAATACTTTAGCCACCTAATGCAAAGAGTTGGCATATTGGGAAGACCCTGATGCTAGAAAGATTGAAGGCAGGATAAAGGGATGACAGAGGATGAGATGATTGGATGACATAACCTATACTAATGGACATGAGTTTGAGTAAGCTCTGGGAGTTGGGGATGGACAGGGAAGCCTGGTGTGTTGCAGCCTATGGGGTCACAAAGAATCAGATATGACTGAGCAACTGAACAACAACAAATTAATTAGGTACTAGTATTACCCTTATTTTAAACATGAGGATGTTGAGACACCTAATGTTAAAAAAAAAAAAATGCTTCAGATTACAAACATGTTAGGCATTAACCCAAAATACAATTCCTGGCAGTAAGATCCATCACTTACTAACCTACTACTAGGATTTGCAAACCAGCCCAGCAGGGTTTTTGAAATGTACATCTTATATGTTCAAATACATGTAAGATGACCAAGCAATGACCAGTACATGACCAAGCAATGGCAAATCTTGGGAATTTCTCTGTCACATCAGAGAAATTCTTATACCTTTTCACAAAGAAGCATGCTAATGAATTTTTTTCAACTTTTCAACAGAGAAGATTTGGGGATAACTTTTGTGTTAATTATAGAGGTATCATAAATAAATAAATAAATAAATAAATAAATAAATAAATAAATAAGGCTACCTGCAAGCTCAGTTGGTAAAGACTCTGCTTGCAGTGAAGGAGACCCAGGCTTGATCCCTGGGTCAGGAAGATCTCCTGGAGAATGAAATGGGAAACCACTCCAGTCTTCTTGCCTGGAAAATACAATGGATGTAGGAGCCCGGATGGCTGCAGTCCATGGGTTGCAAGAGTCGGGCACGCTTTAGTGACTAAACCACCACATCATAAATAAAATGTGGAAATGTGCAAGATGGGTTCCCAGGCAGAAAGTGAAAGTCACTCAGTCATGCCTGATTCTTTGAGACCCCATGGACTATAGTCCATGTAATTCTCCAGGCCAGAATGCTGGACTGAGTAACCATTCCCTTCTCCAGGGGATCCTCCCAACCCAGGGATCAAATCTGGGTCTCCCACATTGTAAGCAGATTCTTTACCTGCTGAGCCACCAGGGGCAGAGGTCAGGTATAATAATATAGATTTACATAAAACCACATAGATATATCTCAAATGCATATGTCAAGTAGGATGTCAGAAGTGGCAGGTTTTATTTTCTTGGGCTCCAAAATCACTGCAGACAGTGACTGCAGCCATGAAATTAAAAAGCGCTTGCTCCTTGGAAGAGAAGCTATGACCAACCTAGATAGCATATTCAAAAGCAGAGACATACTTTGCCAAGAATGGTCCATCTAGCCAAGCAATAGTTTTTCCAGTAGTCATGTATGGATCTGAGAGTTAGACCATTAAAAAGGCTGAGCACTGACAAATTGATGCTTTTGCATTGTGGTGCTGGAGAAGACTCTTTAGAATCTTTGAACATCAAGGAGATCAAACCAGTTAATCCTAAAGGAAATCAACCCTGAATATTTATTGGAAGGACTGATGCTGAAGCTGAATCTTCAGTACTTTGGCCACCTGATACAAAGACCCAAATCATTGGAAAAGATCCTGATTCTGGGAAAGACTGAGGGCAGGAGGAGAAGGGAGAGACAGAGGATGAGATGGTTGGATGGCATAACTGACTCAATGGACATGAGTTTGAGCAAACTCCGGGTGGTAGTGAAGGACAGGGAAGACTGTTGTGCTATAATCCGTGAGGCTGCAAAGAGCCAGACATGGCTTAGCTAGAGAACAACAACAGAAGTTGAATGAGGTTTGTAACAAAACAATATTTATGTAAAATTGAGAACTTGTATGCTGCTGCTGTTGCTAAGTCGCTTCAGTCGTGTCCGACTCTGTATGCCTCCAAAGATGGCAGCCCACCAGGCTCCCCCGTCCCTGGGATTCTCCAGGCAAGAACACTGGAGTGGGTTGCCATTTCCTTCTCCAATGCATGAAAGTGAAAGGTGAGAGTGAAGTCACTCACCCGTGTCCGACTCTTAGCGACCCTGTGGACTGCAGCCTACCAGGCTCCTCCGTCAATGGGATTCTCCAGGCAAGAGTAGTGGAATGGGTTGCCATTGCCTTCTGCATGAGAACTTCTATATATGACCACAAAAGTATATTTTAAAGAAAAAAAACAATTCTAAATAAACAGTTGAAAAAGAACTGTAAGAACATGGAGTGAATACTCGAGAATGGAAATGATGAATAAAATTGAAAATAATAAAATAACATGAGATAAAGTGGGATTTTACATATACTGACATAGATGTCTACGTCTTTAATTTAGATATAAGAATAGCTTATTTCTCTACTTTAAAATAAAACAATGTACTACAATGAAAGAAAGTTGCCTTGCCATACAAGAAAATACATTATTAAGTTTCTACATCAAAGCAATACAAAATAGCAGATAAGTAAATGAAAAAGAATAAGACATAGAAACAAAAGATGATATACAAACTTGCTATATAATAGAAGATAAATTAAAATATGTGGGGGGAAATTGCATTATTATAAACTGGATGTCAACAACTAGTATGCCAGTCAGGAAAATAAATAGTTATATTATCAACATTCTCTAGAATTTATAGTAAATATTATTACTTTAATTTTATGAGCAAATAAATAGCCACGTGGGGAAATATATATATATATATATATAATATATATATATATATATAAACATGCGGAAACCACTTCAAGTTTGACTATCCATTGAAATTACACAAAGGAAACATTAAACAAATAGGAGCATGCACTGTAAAACATCTATAACATCACGTACCATTAAAGAAATTTGAGACAAATAATGTACTTAGAAACTGATAAACAAAATTCAGCAATATGCTGTTCAAATTTTCTTGTCTACAATTAATTATATCAATAAAATAGGAAGCC
Organism: Capra hircus; assembly: GCF_001704415.2. Taxonomy (NCBI): domain Eukaryota; kingdom Metazoa; phylum Chordata; class Mammalia; order Artiodactyla; family Bovidae; genus Capra; species Capra hircus. Next base: position 23,815,790 of record NC_030835.1, read on the forward strand.
AACAAAAATTTCAAATTGCTAATAATCATATAATGAGATGCCCTGATTTATTCAAATAAATATAAATTCAAAATCTGAAATTTCATTTTTCTTCCACTATCAAAACTAACAAAATGTGCAATTTTATAAAATGTTGTTTAATGTATTTAAAAGAAGATGCCTTCATAATCTAAAACTAAAGGTGTCAATTAAGGCCACTTATGGGGGAAAATAAAACAATATTGATAAAAATGAAATATAGTTAAATATGCATATACCATTAACATTTTCATTTAAAAACTATCATTTTTAAATGGATAAAAAACATTTGTAAAATTGCAATATTGTTCACATCAGAAAATATTTTTACAGAGTTTTTGCCATAGTTATTTTATGCCCTAAATATAATAGTGTGTGTGTTTGAAATGATATATTATGTTCATATTTATCCCACATATGTTGATATGTATGAATTTTAAAAAGCTAGCTATAGAATAATTTTTACATTATATACAGGAAAATAAAATGAAAAGATAACATATCTTTTTATTTTTTTTTGTAGAGAGTTGAAGAATAAGTTTGGATGAGTGAATTAGGATACTATTTTAGCCATATCAATATATCATAAACACAGATTTTAATAATTTGCACTTTCTAATTAAAATGGCAAAAATATGAACTCTTTCATTTACCTAAGGACTGGGAGAGAGGGTAAAAAAAAGAAAGAACAATTCACAGAAATGCCTGAATATGAATCCCATTCCTTTGCTGGTGTGCTGTGCACGTGTTCTCAGTCATGTCTGACTCTTTGCAACTCCATGGACTGTAACCCTAGCCACCAGGCTCCTCTGTCCATGGAATTCTCCAGGCAAGAATATTGGAGTTGATTGCCATTTCCTTTGCCAAGGGATTTTCCCAGCTCTGGGATTGAACCCACATCTCTTGCTTCTCCCACATTGGATTCTTACAGTGATTCTCAGTGGATTCTTAACCACTGAGCTTCCTGGGAAGCCTCCTTTCCTTTGCAGCAAATGTATTATCTGGCTTGATGTTGGTGTAAATGCTTAGAGAATGTTCCCCAAGCACATTGGATGGTGTAGTGTTCCAACAGAGAGTTGTCTGCTGTTTTGTAAGCAGCATTTGTTAATGTCTGCAAATTGATGCTATTCTCCAGTCTCGGATTATAAAGGGAAAGCAGATGTTCATGAGCAACTAACCCAAACACATTGAGAAAGGCTACACACATTTTCCCATTTCAATTACCATAATTTAATGCCTAAAATACATGCCCAAAACTTTTCATGGCAGAGGATTAGCACATCACCTTTAATGCAAACCAATTTCCGAAGTCTTCTGTATGCATTGTTCACTTTCAGAGATAAATCACTACATTGAATAAGAGTTCAGTGTTCTGAAATGCTTGTTTTGTATATTTTTGAAAATTACAAAGGTTTACTATCCAGTTATTTTCATTATCAATTTCTTACAAGAGATGTTTACTTTCTAATATTTTCATACTGTGATTTTTTTTGTAGTTGCTAATATTGAGCTGAGTTTTCTAAGCCATTTATCAAGCAATTACTATCATGTCTAGATAGCTTATGCTCTTATTTCCAGAAGGTTGTCATTCAGTGGTAGAGACAGAAGTGGAATCAAGATTAAATGGTAGAAAGATCCTGAGCTCACCTTCTCCCATGGACACACTAAAGCTACAACTACATAACAGAACAACTCTCTCTCATTAATGACCTGAAAATTAGCAGAATACCTCTCCTACAATTAAGGACATAAATAAAAAAATATTGCATTGGGAAGGGTTGAAGTGACAGAGATTTAATTTAGTCAGGACCCATACCCCCAGCATGGCAACCCACAAGTAAGAGGGGATGCTATAAACTCAGAGGTTATACCTAAAATATGAGGGGTTCAAGCTCTACATTATGCCGCTCAGTCACAGGAATCAGCATTTTGAAGTTGAGCCCCCAAAACTGGCTTTGTAAACTACTAGGTTTTATGAAAGGGAGAGCCTGAGGGTTGTAGGAAACCAATAATCTGCTTTTAAATTGTTTGCACACAAACTTACTTGTTTTGAGTTGCAGTGCGAAAGCAGCAGATTGAAATGCACCTGGTGCTCTAGCTGGCCTGCCAAAATCACCCTAGAATGCCCACTGGCACATCCCTGTCTCCAGTTTTAGTATTCTTACTGGTTGACAGCCCCAGACACACCCAGGGAAAAGTTCTATCTAGGCTGTACTTTGGGCTATGTCTAGACCACCACAAGGTGGTGACCCCCAGTGCACTCTGGGAAAAGCACTAGCCCACACCCATTACTACTTCAGCCCTTTAGCCAAAGCCACTGGGCACAAAAGTTTATATAGGAATATTCCCATACAAGGCCACACTTAAAGACTGGGAGAGGTAAGCTGTTTTTGCCTAATTTTTAGAAACAAACAGAAAGTCAAACAAAAATGAGACTATGGAAGAATTTGTTCCAAACAAAAGATAAAATCTAAGAAAAAATATTAGTAACACAAAGATTAGTATTTCACTTGATAAAGAATTCAAAGTAATGGTCATAAAGAGGTTCACTGGGGAAAAATGGAGAAACACAATGAGATTTTTCACAAAGAGTTAGAAAATGTAAGAAAGAACCAATCAGAACTGAAGAATATGGTAACTGAAGTTAAAAAAATACAGTAAAAAAATGAGCAGTGATTAGATGACACAAAGGAACAGATCAGCAAACTATAAGACAGAGTAGTGGAAATCACACAAGCGAAAGAAAAAAAAAGAATAAAGAATTTCTTAAATGAGAATAGTTTAAGAAACCTCTGAAATAACATTAAACACACTAAGATTTGTTTTTTACTTGAAAACCTATAAGTTATTGATCAAATGAATCCAAAATGTCATAAATAACTAGAAAGATACACAGTATTCTTGGACTAGAAAAAATAATACTTGTAAAATATCCATGCTACCCAATACAATCTGCATATTTAATGCAACCTCTAACAAAATACTAATGGCACTTTTCATAGAACTAGGAAAGTAACTAATTCTAAAATGTGTCTGGAGACACAAAGACCTTGAATAGCTAAAACAATCTTGGGAAATAAGAATAAACTTAGGATCAGCATGCTCCCTGCTTTCAAACCGTATTTAGAAAGTTATAATAAGCAAAACAGTATTGTACTGGCAAAACAAACAAATAAAAAACAAGCCAAAGATTAAAAAACAGACACAAAGAACAATGGAACAGAAGAGAGAAAATATAATAAGCCCACACTTATATAAAAAGGAGCCAATATAGAGTGAGAAAAAGACAGTTTCTTTAATAATTGGCATTGGGAAAACTGGACCACTGCAGGCAAAAGAATGAAACCGGGCTGCTTCCTTACAGCATAGACAAAAATAAACACAAAGTAGATTAAAGATTTAAACGTGAGACCTGAAACCATAAAACCCCTGCAATAAAATATCAGCAGTACTCTCTTTGACATATGTCTTAGCAACATTTTTTGGTCTCTGCTTTCTCAGGCAAAGTCCAGAGAAGCAAGAATAAACCAATGGGACTACACGAAGCTGAAAAAGATTTTGCATAGTGGTGAAAACTATTAACAAAAAGTAAAGGCCCCCTATTGAATGAGAAAAAAACATTTGCAAACACTGTATTCAATAAATGGTTAATATCTAAAATATGCAATAAACATAAAATTCAACATAAAATTCCACATAAAATAAAAACAGTTTAAAAATGGGCAGAGCACCTGAATAGACCTTTCCCAAAGAAGACGGGCAGATGGAAAACAGGCACATGAAAGAATGCTCAGCATCACTAATCATCAGGGAAGTGAAAATCAGAATCATAAAGGAATGACATCTCACACTTGTCAGAATGGCCACTATCCGCAATACAACACATAATAAGTGTCAGCAAAAAATGTAGAGAGAAGGGGATCTTCATGTATTTTTGGTAGAAATATAAATTGGTCCAGTCACTATTGAAAACAATATGCATGTTCCTCAGAAAATTAAAAATAGAACTACCATGTAATCCAGCAATTTCAAACCTGAATATTTGTTCAAAGGAAACAAAAACACTAATTCAAAAAGATATAAGCACCCCAATAAATATTGCAGCATTACTTGCAATAGCCAAGATATGGAAGCAACTTAAGTGTACGTTGATAGATGAATGGACCTGTATGCTGGAACATCATCGAGACCCAAAAAAAAAGGAATCTTGCCATTGTGACAATATGGATAGGCCTACAGGATATTATGCTAAGTAGAAGAGTCAGACAGAGAAAGACAATACTGTATGATTTCACTTATATGTAGAACCTGAAAAACAAAACAAGCAAACATAATAAAGTGGAAGAGCCTCATAGCTACAGGGAAAAAAACTTGTGCAGAGAGGTGGTGTTGGAGGAATGGATGAAACAGATGAAGGGGATTAAGAAGTACAAATGTCCATTATAAAATGAATAAGTCTCATGGATGTAATGTAAAGCACAGATAATGTAGTCAATAGCTTCTAATTACTCTGTATAGTGAAAAATGGTAATTAAATTCACTGTGGTGATCATTTTCAACATATAAAAATATTAGATCAGTATGTTGCACACCTGAAACTAATATTATAAGTCACTACAATAAAGTTATTGAAAAATAATTGGCAGGGACATCTCCTTTTAGAATATGTGCAGTATGATTTTAATATTTGTGTATATGTGTGTGTGTGTGTCAGTCGCTCAGTCATGTCCAACTCTTTGTGATCCCATGGACTGTTAGCTCACCAGCCTCTTCTGTCCATGGAATTCTCCAGTCAAGAATATTGGAGTAGGTTGCCATTCTTTTCTCTGGGGTAATCTTCCCAACCTAGGGATAGAATCTGGGTCTCCCTTATTCCAGGCAGATTCTGTACCATCTGAGCCACCAGGGAAACCCTGTTTTTAATATTTAAGAATATGCAGAATATGTTCTTAAGAATATTCTCAAATATGAACAGTTTAGTGCAAAAGGCAAAATAATTGATTTTTCTAAGATAAAAAACAAAAATATAATTACATTAAAATAGAAACTAATTACATTATGAGCAAAAACTATAAAGAACATGAAAATGTTCATGGTGGATTATGTACAATGTAAAAATGAGCATAACTAACACATATGCCCATAAAGAAATGATGTTGACCAAACCATTAATTCTTTAGTCATTTGTATTATTTGATATTATGAAAAGTTTGCATTTCTCTTTTTGAGGGTTCATTTCTGTAGTTTATAAACATTTATTAATTTTAAAAATTCTAAGTACCTAAGCTGGTATAAAAAATGTTTTGACATAAAATTAACAGAATAACAAAACTTAGACCAAACCTTGATGTTCCCTCTCTAATACCCCAAACTGTAAAACTTCTTATATTTGAAAAAGAGATTTATATTTTTCATAAATACATTATTATATATTCATATAATATATCCATTGTAAACAAAGAAAAACAGCACAAAAATCTTGCTGGTGTAAGAAAGAAATTATTTGGATTTTGGTCTACTTCCTTTCACATAGTTTATGTTTTGTTTTCATTTATCTGTTGATCATTGGAAAATTCAAGAGATTTTTAATTCAAAATGACTTCATAGAGAAAATAATTGAACATTGCAAATTTGAAATGTAAGTCTTCTCTCCCTGACTTTGCATTCCTTAACACTACTTTCCACAACAAGGAGTGTAACCTGTATTCTTTCAATGAGATTCTACATATAAGCAAGCATAGTGTGTGTGTGTCCATATATATGAGTGTGAGCTAATTGAATGAATATCTATTAAAAAGAGATAAATAGTGGCATTATATACAGTAGTTTCTTCACATTGTGCATTAAATATTTAGATTTTTAGGTCCCTTAACAAAAGATATGTTATTTTTAATAGACTGTAAATAGCTCTGTTGTGTGCTCTGCTGCTGCTGCTAAGTTGCTTCAGTCGTGTCCGACTCTGTGCGACCCCAGAGACGGCAGCCCACCAGGCTCCCCTGTCCCTGGGATTCTCCAGGCAAGAACACTGGAGTGGGTTGCCATTTCCTTCTCCAATGCGTGAAAGTGAAAAGTGAAAGTGAAGTCACTCAGTCGTGTCTGACTCTTAGCAACCCCATGGACTGCAGCCTACCAGACTCCTCCATCCATGGGATTTTCCAGGCAAGAGTACTGGAGTGGATGCTAGAATAATTTAAATCAAGATTCCATATTTTTAGAGATTTTTGGTTATTAACTTTCAGTGTTTTAAACTTTAAAATTTGATCAGTCTCTGTGCCTACATGTCAGTATATTTTTAGATATATTTATGGAAGAGAAATTTCTGGGTCAAAAAGAATAAACTTAAAAAAATTGCTATACAGTGTTAAGTTGTCCTTCAATTTTGAGACATTTATATCAACAGATTAGGGGCTTCCCCAATGTCTCAGTGGGTAAAGAATCCTCCTGCATTGCAGCAGATACAGGAGACACGGGTTAGATCCCTAGGTCAGGAAGTCACTTGGAGGAGGAAAATGGCAACCCATTCCAGTATTCTTGCTTGAAAAAGCCCGTGGACAGAGGAGCCTGGTGGGCTACAATCCAACGGGTCTCAAAGAAGGACACGACTGAGCGACCAAACATAGCCTGTATCAATAGGTTACATATTTCACATCTCTTTGTTAACAAAAAGTATCTTTGCTTTTATTAAACAAATGTTTTTAATTGTGGTTTTAATTTGTGTTTCTTTGACCTTAAGAGGTACATCATCTTCTCATTAACTGAGTAATTATTTGCCTGTTTTTGTGCATAAGCAATACGCTTGTGTGAAGAGAATGAATGTCTACTGCTCAGTTTTCTAATAGAACATTCAATTATTTTTTTTATGAGTTGAAAGAAAACATTAAAGAAATTAGTCCTTTGTCAGTCACATTCTTTGCAAATATTTATTCCCAGTTTAATTGCTCATTTGTTTTTTGACTTTATTTGATTGCACTCTGATCCCCTTCAAAAGAAGAATTCATTGACCCAACTGCTGCCTGCGTCAGGGGTGGGGGTGGGGGGTGGGGGGGATGGTGGTACTAGTTAAGAGTCTTTAGCTGAAGCCACTTAGCAGCAGCAGCAGCTATTAATTCCCTGAGAATTGCTTCAGTTTCAGTTTATTCACTCTCTGAAAGGTAACCCTTCCAGAGTGGGCAATAACCAATGATTTATTCATGTTGGGATATAAACTCCAGTATTTTAGCCTAATGTGAGCACTTCTCACATTGGGCCTCTGTAGTTTTAGCTACAAGGTGCTCATGGGATCAGCTGAGGCTGCCACTGTGCTTGCCTTGCAGTTCAACTCTTCCCTCTGCCCTCCTTCACTTTGCTCTTCTTTCTTCAACAGATGTTGATCTCTAGGATACTCCTTAATAAACAAATTGCACACTAAATTCTGAATCAGAATTTGCCTCCCAAACACATAGAATTTACAGGTCCACAGCTGTGATCCCTTAATTATACCTTCCTTAATCCTGTATATGCTTCATCCATAGGTAAGATGACTCTTCAGGGAGATCTGTGTCCATATATAATATTTTATATATGCTTTTACTAAATATTATCTATAAATAAGATAAATTATATATTAGTATAAACAATGTAAACTATAAACATATAGTTTTTACTAAACTATATCTGTAAATAATGTAAAATATATTTTGTACATTTTAAATCTTCTAAGAGTAGTATTGATATATATCACCACTTAATTTTTTTCACTAAATTTTTTAAGATTCAATTATTTTGACAAAAATGGTCTAGCTCATTCATTTTACCTGCTATAAGGTATTCCATCATATAAAAATATCCACTGTCCTGCTGATTGTCATTTGTTTTCTATTGTTCATCATCAGATATATTTTTCCTCATGCATAAGCACATGAGTTTCTCTGTAGTACATATAACTAGGAATGGAAACACTGTTCATGAAAACGAAAATTTTTAACATTACTGGAGAATTCCAAATTTGTCATAAATGAAATTTTGCAAATATCCTAATGCTAAACATGTTCTTCAAATAATTTCTTGCTCATCCATGAGATAGGCAGTTGAATGGAAAAATCATCTCCCATTAAACTAGCTGTCAGTTCCATAGTGGGTGGAAGATGAATTTGTGACATTAGCCCTATTAAAGTCAGACTCTTCCTCCCACTCTCTGAGGTAGGACCTTGGAAAGACTTTAATTGTTTAATAATCAATTTTCTAATATTCACTGCTTACCATTAACTCTTTTTTTCTCTGTTAACCTCATAACTCTCATGCTGTAATAAGTTTGAGGTTCTGGGCTATTTTTTCATAAGAATCATTTGCTTTTGTGCTAGGAAAGGCCTTCAGGCTATTTTGGATCTCTTTGGATCTTAGAATTCAAGGTATTTCTACACTTGCTGACTTAAAGTAAAACAACAGGGCAAACAAACATTTCCAAATGCACCATTTACAACATTCAAAGTGAAAGCAAGCAGAAACTGAATTTTGCGTTGGTTCCCTTTACACTAAGCTTTACCTAGTCTTCATACTTTATCATTTCAGTGAGAGATCTTATCTAGAAGTCAAATATGTTAGGAAAAAGTACTTATATCTCTGTAGACTCTTTCTCACACCATTTCTGCTTTCTCTGACATGTACAGCTTTTATTGAGCCAAATCTCCTCTAACATGGCAGCTCTTTCTCCTACTGTAGTTATTAACAATGAAAAATGTAATATCTCTGCTCATGGCTGCTGCAACTGAAATAGTTTTAGACTGTTTCTTAATGAAGGTTCAGATCCTTCCTACAAACAAACATGTATATTTCTAGAGAACTGGATGTCAGTGAAATTCCTCTGAAAAGAATGTGAAATGATGGAATAAGAAAGATGAATTGGAATCCTCTACTCAGTCTTTGTGTACACTCAGTTACATTAATCAAACTTCTCAATTTTTCAATTGCTTTACCTGCAAAATGAAAATATTTTAATCTGTCAGTCTATTTGGAGGATTAATGAGAAAAAAATCATGTAAAAAGTTCTGAAAGAGTCTCTGGAACACAGTAGGCTCTTAATAGCTTTATTTCTTATTTTGTTTCTCTTCCACTTCTGAAACCACTCCTCATGTACTTTTAATAAAATGGTAAACCCTTATTTGATTCAAAAGTACTTAAAAAAGCCAAATATATGAAAATATGTCAAGTATTCAGTATTTCATTGTAAATTAAAATTAACCATATTATATTGCTTATATCAGCATCAAATTATTTCATTTATTTTTTTATTTATAGTCATTGTAGACTTGATATCAATGTTAATATATGGCTTTGTCATATATCATAATCACTTTCATTTCTATCTCATGTTGATAATGATATTTCCAATATGCTCTCTCTCAATACACTTACATCCTTACACTATTCAGTTTGTCTCATATTGGGTCAAATATTTCTCTCACTAACTCTAGTTAAGATGTCCAGTTTCCAACCTTTTGAAGGTTCACCAGGTAATTTTATTGTACTTTTGATGATTTATCTTGAAAAATATTTTCTTCTCACAGGTCTTAGTTCATTCATCAATACATTATACCATCTAAGCCACCAGGGAAGCCCCATCTAAAGACACAAATACTCCCAGAAAAAGAAGACAGGTTTTATTTCAATTTTATTTAAATCTTACTTCAGCTTTTCTGGTTTTCAACTACATGCCTCCAGGTACCTCCATATCTGAGGTTGGGAAACCTGCAGATTTGGGGAGCCAAGTGCAGATTGGAATTGATAGTGGGAAAAGTAGACTATTCTTTAAAAAAAGTTTTTAAGAAATCTCCATAGTGTTCTCCATAGTGACGGTACAAATTTACATTCCCATCAATAGTGTAGGAGGGTTCCCTCTTTTCTATTCACTCTCCAGTGTGTATTTTGTTTGTAGACATATTAATAATGGTCATTCTGATGAGTAGCAGGTAATACTTCATTGCAGATTTGATTTGCATTTCTAAAAATTAGCAATGTTGAGCATTTCTTCATGTGTCTGTTGTCCATCTGTATCTTTTCTTTGAAAATAGGGCTGCTCAGAAATTCTACCCATTTTTTAATTGGGTTACTTGTTTTTTCAATATTGAGCTGTTTGTATATTTTGAAATTTAACCCCTGTTGGTCACACTATTTGCAAACATTTTCTCCCATTCTATGGGTAATTGTTTCATTTTTTATGGTTTTCTTTGCTGCTCAAAATCTTATTTTTGTTTTGATTTCCATTCTTCTAGGAGGTGGATCCAAAAAGATATTGCTACAATTTATGTTAGAGTATTCTCCCTATGTTTTCCTCTAGGAGTTTTATAGTATCCAGTCTACACTTAGGTCTTTAATCCATTTTGAGTTAATTTTTGTATATGGTATTGAAGAACATTCTAATTTCATTTTTTTACGTATTACCATATGATCTAGCAATCTCACTCTTAGGCATATATCTGGAGAGAACATAGTTTTAAAAGATACATGCATCCCAATGTTCATTGCAGCATTATTTACAATAATCATGACATGAAAATAACCTAAAGGTACATCAACAGATGAATGGATAAATAAGACATGGTGCAAATATTCAGTGGAATATTACTTAGCCATAAAAATAATGGAATAAGGTCATTTGGAGCAACAGGGATGGACTTAGATATTATTATACAATAATAAGTGAAATAAGTCAGATAAAGTAAAACAAATAGCATATGATACAGTTTATATGTGGAATCTAAAAATCTGATATAAATGAGCTTATTTACAAAACAGAAATAAATCCTCAGACACAAGGGGAAAAAAAAAAAAAGCTTATGTTTACCAAAAGGGAAGAGAGGAGGGGTAAATTAAAAGTATGTGAAATTCACATGTACAAACTAACTATATATGAAATAGATTTAAAAAAAAAACACAAGTAACTGGTATAGTACAAGAATCTATACTCAGCATTTTATAATAACCGTAAGGGAAAATAATTTGATTAGGATTATATATATATATATATATATATATTTCAAATCCTAAAATATGATGCTGTTAAAAGGCTGCACTCAATATGCCAGAAAATTTGGAAAACTCAGGAGTGGTCGCAGGACTGGAAGAGGTCAGTTTTCATTCCAATTCCAAAGAAAGACAATGCCAAAGAACGTTCAAACTACCACACAATTGCACTCATTTCACATGCTAGCAAAGTAATGCTCAAAATTCTACAAGACAGGCTTCAACAGTATGTAAACTGAGAAATTCCAGATGTTTAAGTTGGCTTTAGAAAAGGCAGAGGAACCAGAGATCAAATTGCCAACATCGGTTGAATCATAGAAAACATAAGAGAATTTCAGAAAAGCATCTACTTCTACTCCATTGACCACATTAAAGCTTTGACAATGTGGATCACAACAAAATGTGAAAAATTCTTCAAGAAGTGGGAATACTAGGCCACCTTACCTGCCTCCTAAGAAACCTGTATGCAGGTCAAGAAGTAACTGTTAGAACCAGACATGGATCAATGGATTGGTTGAAAATTGGGAAAGGAGTACGTCAAGGCTGTATATCGTCATCCTGCTTATTTAACTTATATACAGAGTACATCATGTGAAATGCCAGGCTGGATGAAGCACAAGCTAGAATCAACATTGCCGGGTAAAATATCAATAACCTCAAATGTACCACTCTTATGTCAGAAAGCAAAGAAGAAGTAAAGAACCTCTAGATGAAGGTAAAAGAGGAGAGTAAAAAAGCTGGCTTAAAACTAAACATTCAAAAAACTAAGATCATGGCATCCGGTCCCATCACTTTATGGGAAATAGATGGGGAACAATGGAAACAGTGGCAAACTTTATTTTGGGGGGCTCCAAAATGGTAACTGCAGACATGAAATTAAAAGACGCTTGCTCCTTGGAAGAAAAGCTATGACAAACCTAGACAGCATTTTAAAAAGTTAAGACATTACTTTGAAAACAAAGTTTCATATAGTCAAAGCTATGGTTTTTCTAGCAGTCATGTATGGAAGTGAAAGTTGGACTGTAAAGAAGGCTGAGTGCTGAAAGTTTGATGCTTTTTAACTATTGGAGAAGACTGTTAAGAGTCCCCTGGACTGCAAGGAGATCAAACCAGTCAATTCTAAAGGAAATCAATCCTGAGTATTCATTAGAAGGACTGATGCTCAAGCTGAAGCTTTAGTAATTTGGCCACCTGATGTGAAAAGAGTTGACTCTTTAGAAAAGCCCCTGATGCTGGAAAAGAGTGAAGGCAGGAGGAGAAGGGGACAAGAGAGCATGAGATGGTTGTATGGCATCACTGACTCAATGGACATGAGTTTGAGCAAGCTCCAAGTGATAGTGAAGAACAGGGAAGCCTGGGATGCTGCAGTCCATGGGGTCACAAAGAGTCAAACACAACTGAGCAACTGAACAAGCAAATACAAAATATATTCATGTACTTTGCTACACACCTGAATTCACTTACTGTAACCTGAAACTAACACACTGTAAGTCAGTTACATTTCAATTTTTAAAAAAGGAAAATAACTAGTTTAAAATATTTTATCATTGTATTTAAAAATGTCTAGTGTCTACTCCTGGCCATTTCAAAGTGGACCATGAATTTATGAATCCATGATTTGCTTCCATTTTGATAAAGCTTTTATGAATAACAATACTTTATATTCAGATTATTCTCTCCATTGTAGAAAATAGAGCATAAAATCAAACAGGTAGCAACAAATACATCCAAGTTGTTGGAAAAAAAAAATGCTCTTAGTAATATGGCACAAGAAATAGGTGCAAACTTTTATAAGGTTCAGGGGAAAAAAGTAAAAGCAAAAAATCCACATTTTCTCAAAATGAGGAGGGGAGCCAAGAATTTATTACATTTGTAGATAAATGTTTCAAGAATAAGAATGCTTATATAATATTGAATATGACATGGACCACATTACCATTGTAGAACATATGTTCTTTGGAAGTAAGACAACTTAGACCCATTATATGGATAAAAGTAGCAAAAATTAGAATCACATGAGAGAAATGCTCAAAGCCTAAACTTTACCAGATCCATAATGGACTTGCAAATTGAAAATTAACACCTGTTCTGTATCATTATTACTAGTAAAGTGCCAAGTGGAGACTTGTTTATATGTTGGGAGATGCTTTATTCTTCAAGGTCAGCTGCTAACATATGTCATTTGCATAAATGTTTCTATTAGCAATCTCATTGATTTAGAAAAAAAATTAAAAATATGATTTATTTGCCAAGTTTTTCTATTAGAATAAATAGGGAAAATTACTTATCCAGAGTCACTGACCAAAAAATTTCCTTAGCTGTAATGTGATTATACTACTTTACAACAAAATGATGACATGCACAAATGATGCCTAGTTCCTCAGTCATGTTCAGGAAGAGTATATAGGGTGCTGGCCTCAAAACCAGCAAGGATGTTGAAAGAGTTATTTCAGTACTTTTCACGAGGGATCAGAGTGAATAAATGAGACGTATTGATCATACTTCTCCTCTGCAGATCAGAAATAAACTTCAAAGTATATTCTCAAGTTAAAACACTTAACAATAAAGGTCCAAAATAAATTCATTCCAAGATAACAATGTGTTTTCCATATAAGCCAATGACAAGTTTGAGACACATGAAGGGATAATAGAGATAAGAAGCAAAAAAATGGGTCTAAAAAGAATGAAACAGGAAAACAAGGAGGTTGGTGTGTTGGGGGTAATGATACACTTTGGTTTTTTGTATAAGGGCCCAGAGAATCACTGTTTAGATAGATATATATTGATTATTTCAGATGCTGATTAAGTAGAGAAAGCCTGAGAAGTAATTCCCAGTCAGAAATAGTATAATTCTATCAGTTAAAAGAGTCTCATGCATTTTCAGAGAAGGAATCCTTTGCTTTGATTAAATTTTAACCTTGTTAGAAATTGGGTTCACTTAAAAGTAGTCACTTCTGACATCACAACCTGAGCAAACAACCTGTAGAGTCACAATATGAGCAAAGTATCTTTATTAAATTTAATAATTTTTAACACAGAAAACAATATAGTTGCTGATATAGATATATAGTCTTTTACTGATGATCAGAAAGCAAAGAATCATGGATAAACATTTATTAATTCACTTTATTCTTTCAAATTCTTTTTAACATCTAGCACAAGACAACATGACAGATACCTTGCGGGAGGTAGACATATAAACTATGATCATTGATCTCAAAGCAATAAGATCTCTCAAAGAAAGTGATACATATACCTGAGCAATGACAGCTCAAGGCTGAAGGTTTAAAAAAACCAAATGAATATGTGAATTCAGGGAAGATAAAGAGTTTATGAGAAGGCTCAAACAAAAGGAAAATTTTAGCTGCAGAAAATGATGGGTAAGCAGACTTTCAAAAGATTGTTTTTTTAGGTCCACCACGCAAACACCAAGGTAAAATGAGCAAAAGGAGGGCCGGGTAACACTTAGACATCAGGACACAACTGAAGCCTGAAATAAGGGGCTGGCTATTATGAGTGTTCTCACTGTCCCCAACTCTCCCTCTAGTGGCCCCAAATCTCCTTTTCTGGCTAATACCCACTGTCCTCCTGAATTCTATTTCTCTTTTTCTTTGAGAGACAATTCTGGTATTATTAACAGCCTGAATCTTAAGGACAAATTTCTTTTTTCAAAACAGCCTCTCAGAAGTGAGAAACTTGGATGAAGTAATCCAGCTCCCCAACTTACATTTTTTGGATATGGAGGGATATCTAAGAAGTTGAAAAATGCCTTTATTGGTCATCAGCCCTTTATTTAAGACTTGTGAAAGCAGTCAGGTTCAAATAGTAATAGTACAAATCACAGCTAAAACAGCCACATATTTTGACTATTCTTTTGAAAAATTAACCAACTCAGAAGCAGCACTGAGAAAATAGATGTTGGATCAAGTAGATAAGTCAGAATAAGAAAGAGAGAGAGAGAGCACTTCTACTACTGAGTCACTACTGTTATTATATTATTCTAAAGCACCCTGTTTGCTTTCTTCAAGTCCCTTATATTTAACACAATTTTGATTTCATGTGTTTATTTACTCATTTTCTGCCAGGCTTTCTTATTAAATAGTAAACTCAATGAAAGCCAGTAATTGCTTATTTACCAATTATCATCAGAACATAGCATAGTGCCAGGAACATGAGTTTATCAGTTACTTGTTAAGGGAATTATTTCTAATGAGGGCCTATAATGGCTACAAGGTTTGACCTCAAGACTAAGGCTGGTAGTGACACCAGAAAGTCTAGAGAAAGAAAGGGAATTACCATTTAACAATAATCTACTGCATATCTATACTGTATAGTTTTAGCTTCTACGATCTTTACAAAGATATGCTAAGGATAAACGTTTCATCCATTATTCCTTTTTTTCTGGTGAACAAATTGAGCTTAGAGATCCAGAAGAATGTGTTACAAAATTATATCATGAATGAAAAGAAAAGCCATGATTATAAGATTTTATAATCACCTTAAACTGGCTAAAAATTTTAATTTAATTCCATAATTTTCTTGGTTCCCAGAGACTGTGCTCTGTTCAGTTGCTTCAATCACCTCTGAATCTTTGCAACCCTATGGACTGTAGCCTGCCAGACTCTTCTGACCATGGGATTCTCCAGGCAGAATACTGGAGTGGGTTGCCATGCCCACCTCCAGGGGATCTTCCTGACCTGGAGATCGAATCCACGTCTCTTGCAATTCCTGTATTGAAGGCAGATTCTTTACTCACTGAGCCACCTGGGAAGCCCCCTCCAGGAACTAGTTCAAGGAAAATTTCAGGGTTGATAAAGTCAATTTCAGTAGATCAGAAATAATTGGAAAGATGTGAGGCTAATAACACTGTTGTTGTTCAGTTGCCAATCGTGTCTGACTCTGCAACCCCATGAACTGCAGCATGCCAGGCCTCACTGTCCCTCAGCATCTCCTGGAGCTTGCCCAAGTTTGTGTGCATCAAATCGGGGATGCCATCCAAACATCTCATCCTCTTCTGCCTTCTTCTCCTGGCTTCAATCTTTCCCAACATCAGGATCTTTTCTGATGAGTTGGCTTTTCACATCAGGTGGCCAAAGTACTTGAGCTTCAGTTTCAGCATCAGTCCTTCCAATGAATATTCAGGATTGACTGGTTTGATGTCCTTACACTTTAAGGGTCTCTCAAGAGTCTTCTCTAGCACCACAGTTTGAAAGCATCAATTCTTTGGTGATCTTCCTTCTTTATGGTCCAACTCTCAATCCGTACATGACTAATGGAAATACCATAGCTTTGCCCATACGGACCTTTGCCAGCAAAGTGACATTTGTTTTTTAATACACTGTCCAGCTTTGTCATAGCTTTCCTTCCAGGAAGCAATTGTCTTCTTATATCATGGCTGCAGTTACCATCTGTAGTGATTTTAGAGCCCAAGGAGGGGAAATCTGGCACTGATTTCACCTTTTCCCACTCTGTTTGCCATGAAGTAATGGTACTGGATGGTATGATCTTAGTTTTAACATTGAATTTTAAGCCAGCTTTTTCACTCTCTGGTGGCTCAGATAGCAATAACACTGTAATACTTATATACCAGTTTGGACCACATGAAATTGGCATTTTTGTTTTCATCAAATCTGATTGATACTTTGTGCTTTCACATAGTTTAACTTAGTAAGTTGTTCCTTCCCTTTCGGTGACAAAATACTATACTCATCTGTTATAAAATAGTGTCCTGATGAGATCCAAGCTATGACTTTAACAATTAAACTAAAGTAAAGTAGAAAGAATTAAAAGAGTTGTATGTGTCAAGGACTGACAAGTAGAGATTCTGTGAGTCTCAAAAATCTGCTTATTGATGCCCCTAAGAATTTTTGCAAGGTACTCACAGTGAGGTGCCCTTAAATTAGGGTTTGAAGTTAGGGAAAAAAAGTATATTTAAAAACTATATATATGCCTATATATATATAAATATATATATGTATATGTATATATATTTGAGAAGGAAATGGCAGCACACTCCAGTATTCTTGCCTGGAGAATTCCATGGACAGAGGAGCCTGGTGGGCTACAGTCTATAAAGTTGCAAGGAGTTAGACATGACTGAAGCAACTTAGTGCACACACACATACACACACACACACACACAACAGATTATATATATAATGTAAACTCTCATTTAAAACATATTATATATATATATATGAACATAGTAATATAACAACTGCATTAATCTGTTCCATCAATATGTGTTAATTTTGTTGTAACTCATTTTGTACTATCTATATTAATATATCTAGCTTCCCAGGTAGTACCAGTCATAAAGAACTTGCTTGCCAGGACAGGAGAAGTAAGAGACGTGGGTTCAATCCCTGAGTCAGGAAGATCCCCTGGAGGAGGACAACAACCCACTCTAGTATTCCTGCCTGGAGAATCCCCATGGAGAGAAGAGCCTGGCGGGCCCAAAGAGTTGGACAAGACTGAAACAACACCACACATATGCACATATCTATATATAAAAATAATAATTAATTATATGTATTGCATTTTTCTTTTTTTAAGAGAGGAATATTGTAATTGTACATTTCATTTTTTAAAATTTGTTGAATTGACAGCATTTGAAGGGTATTAGGAAGATTTCTATATTTAAATGACATTTGTAGATTGCTATTCCCTATTTTTTTTTGTCATCTCCTATTTCTATCACACTGATAACTGTAGCTAAAAAAATAAGAGGAGAAAGAAGTGTGGAAAAAATACCTAAACTTTGAAAGCATATTTCAATTCAATTATGCGCTTATAATTATTCTGTTGTGGGTATTAAAAATGTCTGCCACTTACTATCATGTATTCTTTTTCACTTACAGCTACAAAATATCAACAAAACATTCTCATTAAATTACAACACATTTTGGATCATTTCTTCATTGGTTTGAAATGAAACTAAGAAAAAATGATATGTTAGAAGTCAAGCATTAGCACTGTCATATCAGATATCTCTCTAAAAGGATTTTTTTTTTCAACTTGGGGGAAAATTTTAGATATACAGAAAAATACATAGATAGTACAAAGTTCATGTATGTGCTTTATTCAACTGTACTCATTTTCTGTCCTTTAAGATTACTGTGGTACAAACTAAGTTTTGTCAAAATTAATAAATCAACATTGCTAATGGCTAGTAACAAAAGTCCAGACCTTATTTAGATTTCACTGGTCTTTCCACCAGTATCCTCTTTCTATTACAGATTTGAGCCCAGGATACCACAGTGTATTTATTAATATTGCTTTTATTAAACCATTTCATCTGGCCTATAGCAGTTTCTGCTTGTTTTTCAAGACCTGACCTACTTGAGAATTGCTATCCAGATACCCTATAGAATGTCCTCCATTCTAGATTTGTTTAATATTTTTCTCATGAATAAATTGTTATTTTTTTGTAAAGAGTCTCAAAGAAATGAAGTATTTTTCTCATCACATATCAGGATGTACATGATATACACATGACTTCACTGGTTAAGATATTTGCCAAGTCTCTCCCTTGTAAAGTTAGTTTTTCATTTATAAGCTTGACTACTTGGAAGCACATTTTATGCCTAATCCACTGTTAATGAGGGGGATCAAAACCTGTCATCATTGCACATTTATTTCTAGCAAAACTATCCTGTTTCTGACTTGGAAAAAAATTCAGATCCATCTTAATTTCAGCATCCCATGTGAATACATATATATGTGGGGGGAGGGGGCGTGCTTCCCAGGTGGCACTAGTGGTAAAGAACTTGCCTGCCAATGCAGGAGACATAGAAGATGCAGGTTGGATTGCTGGGTCTGGAAGATCCCCTGGAGGAAGGCACAGCAACCCACTCTAGTGTCCTTGACTGGAGAATCCCATGGACAGAGTAACCTGGTAAGTTACACTCCCTAGGGTCGCAAAGAGTCAGACATGACTGAAGCGACTTAGCATGAAAGCACACGTGTGTGTAACACACACACATACACATTCACACATCTTTATTGTTCCTTAACACCACCACAGAGACAGAGCTACAAATCATTTGTGGAGTACATGCTTCTTTTAAAAAATATTTGTGTCTACCACAGAAACCAAGAATATTACACCTAAGGAAAAAACAGGGACTAAATTAAGGATGTAAGTTCCCCCTCACATTTCAGCTTTTCAATTAAAGAAAATTGTGTGTTGTGAGAAATACGGAGGCCAAGGATCATTCATTCCCTGAGAAATTTTTTTTCTGAAAATGCCTTCCCCAGTCCAGTGAGGTCTTTTCCTCTGCACCTCAACACCCTGTACACACTAGAACCCAGCACCCTCTATATTCTTCTGGAATCACTAGTGTTCTATTTCATTAAGGAAACTCTGAGCTCCTAGAGGGTTTCATTCATCTCTCTGCCTAGGGCCTGACATATGGCAAATATTTAACTGAATTTGTGTTCACTGAAAAAAGGAACAAACATCCAATAAAATTTCTGTTAGAAAAAATTTTACTCAGCACTACTATTTATGTGTATAGTCAATGTCTTTATATGTTTGTTATACAATTTTATCTTCCTAAAACACAATGATTAAGCTTGCCATTGCAACACATCTGACTCTAATAACATCTGCCCAGGATAGTTTAACTCTCTGGCAGTGAGGACTATCTCTTCTTAATGTCCCACTGACTTTCTCCTAACTTAAAGCCTAGATTTCAGCTCTCAGCCTGCATCTATTTTAGTTATTCTCCATTATCTGAAAATTAATGCACAGCAGCCATGTTAGGTGCAATGAATCTACCTTTAGTTTTCTCTGTTCCTCTGCAGGAATCTCATTAACCCTCTGTCTCTGTGAAGTCAGTAACTGCAGGAAGCTTCTGCTGCAGATCAAAGTTCATTCGAGCCTATTAGCTTGTCTTTGTTTGTTTCCATCTTGAAGAGACACTGATTTTTTCTGCACTTGTTTTCCACCCACTGAGAATGCTGATATTAAATATTGAATCTTTTCTTTAGAAGTTTATGTTATTATGGTATAATTTGTATAATACTGGAACACTATTAACAATAAGTATTTTTTCTGTGAAATAAATTTCAAAACTGAATATCTAATATGTAGTAGCTCATTTAGATGCAGAATGTTAAGGGGTGTATAGATCTTAAATTTCATGTGGTCCATCTCCCAACTAATGATTGCCTACTTTTATAATATCCCAGAAAAATACTGGGACATTTAGAATGTCAAAAATGAAAACAGTCTTTAGGTTCCAACTCTTAACTCTAAAAGATGCTATTCTTATTCTATAGGAGGAAAAAATCAATAAAATTTAACATGTGCTAAAAAATAATACTACTGGTTGTGTAGAGATATAGCTAAAGTACAACATATTGTATGAGGTTGAAAAATTCACAATGTAAAAGAGAGGCAATGATGTGGAAAGATTATTTAAAAATTCCAAAAATAATATGATATAAGTGCCTGGTGAACTATGGATGGAGGTTTGTGACATTGTAGAAGAGATAGAAATCAAGAACATCCCCAAGAAAAGAAATGGAAACAAGCAAAATGGCTGTCTGGGGAGGCCTTAGAAATAGCTGTGAAAAGAAGGGAAGTGAAAAGCAAAGGAGAAAAGGAAACATATGAACATTTGAATGCAGAGTTCCAAAGAATAGCAAGGAGAGATAAGAAAGACTTCCTCAGTAATCAATGCAAAAAAATAGAGGAAAACAACAGAATGGGAAAGACTAGAGATCTCTTCAAGAAAATTAGAGATACCAAGGGAACATTTCATGGAAAGATGGGCTTGATAAAGGACAGAAAGAGTATGAACCTAACAGAAGCAGAAGACATTACAAAGAGGTGGCAAGAATACACAGAATAACTGTACAAAAAAGATCTTCATGACCCAGATAATCACTATTATGTGATCACTCACCTAGAGCCAGACATCCTGGAATGTGAAGTCAAGTGGGCCTTAGAAAGTATCACTATGAACAAAGCTAGTGGAGGTGATGTAATTCCAGTTGAGCTCTTTCAAATCCTGAAAGATGATGCTATGAAAGTGCTGCAGTCAATAGGCCAGCAAATTTGGAAAACTCAGCAGTGGCCACAGGACTGGAAAAGGTCAATTTTCATTCCAATCCCAAAGAAAGGCAGTGTCAAAGAATGCTCAAACTACTGCACAATTGCACTCATCTCACATGCTAGTAAACTGATGCTTAAAATTCTCCAAGCCAGGCTTGAGCAATATGTGAACCATGAACTTCCAGATGTTCAAACTGATTTTAGAAAAGACAGAGGAACCAGAGATCAAATTGCCAACATCTGCTGGATCATGGAAAAAGCAAGAGATTTTCAGAAAAACATCTATTTCTGCTTTATTGACTATGCCAAAGCCTTTGACTGTGTGGATCACAACAAACTCTGGAAAATTCTGCAAGAGATGGGAATACCAGACCACCTGACCTGCTATTGAGAAATCTATATGCAGATCAGGAAGCAGCAGTTAGAACTGGACATGGAACAACAGACTGGTTCCAAATAGGAAAAGAAGTATGTCAAGGCTGTATATTGTCACCCTGCTTACTTAACTTATATGCAGAGTACATCATGAGAGACACTGGACTCGAAGAAGCTGGAATCAAGATTGCTGGAAGAAGTATCAATTACCTCAGATATGCAGATGACACCACCATTATGGTAGAAAGTGAAGAAGAACTCAAGAGCCTGTTGATGAAAGTGGAAGAGGAGAGTGAAAAAGTTGGCTTAAAGATCAACATTGAGAAAACATTCATGGCATCTGGTCTCATCACTTCATGGGATATAGACGGGGAAACAGTGGAAACAGTGGTTGACTTTATTTTTCTGGGCTCCCAAATCACTTTAGATGGTGATTGCAGCCATGAAATTAAAAGACACTTACTCTTTGGAAGGAAAGTTATGACCAACCTAGACAGCATATTATAAAGCAGAGACATTACTTTGCCAACAAAGGTCAGTCTAGTCAAGGCTATGGTTTTGCCAGTGGTCATGTATGGATGTGAGAGTTGGACTGTGAAGAAGGCTGAGCGCTGAAGAATTGATGCTTTTGAACTGTGGTGTTGGAGAAGACTCTTGAGAGTTTCTTGGACTGCAAGGAGATCCAACAAGTCTAATCTAAAGGAGATCTGTCCTGGATGTTCATTGGAAGGACTGACGTTGAAGCTGAAACTCCAATACTTTGGCCACCTGATCCGAAGAGCTAACTCATTGGAAAAGCCCCTGATGCTGGCAAAGATTAGGGCAGGAGGAGAAGGGGACAATAGATGATGAGATGATTGGATGGCATCACCGACTCAATGGACATGGGTTTGGGTGGACTCCAGGAGTTGATGAAAGACAGGGGGGCCTGGCATGCTGCGGTTCATGGGGTCACAAGGAGTCAGACACGACTTAGTGTCTGAACTGAACTGAATATGATATGACATGATCCAAATGTTCAGGTTTCATCAGGTTGTTGTAACATTTACATTAATATATAATTAGTTGTGACTATGTATTTTTCCCAAAACATATGGACCAAATAGTAACCCAAGATAATGAAGTTATCAAAAGATTGTAGGCTTCAAGAGCATGGAGACAGCCGGGCTGAAATTGCTGCCTGTCCTTGGAACTGAAGCAGCCAAAAATCACAAACTGGAAAGCTGACATCCCACAGCTTCCTGGCTTATATTATCTACACCCCAATGATCTTCATGGTTTGAGTCAGATGCCCACTCTCTTTTGTTGATCAGCAATGACCAAGAGGTTAGGGGTACTTAGTAAAACATGGATAAATATGATAAACCATTGTTTGTGCAGGAAGAAATTAAGGGCATTATTTTGAGCTGGGGAGATTCTCAAAGAAATTCTGTAATATTGAAATTACAATGGCACTTAATACCTCTGGCTGGATGAAACTTTGGCCCCTTACAGATTTCCTTTGTCCAAGATGATTTCCAACCCTCACCTCCAGAAGTGCCTTATTTCTATCCATGTAAAATGCATGATTCCTGTTGTATATTCAAGTCATCCAAACGAGGAGTTTGTGACCAGTTGCCTTTACAGCTCCATAAAAGTGCCAACCACAATTGTCTTTACTTAGCGATTCTCTGTTGCTGAGCCCCCATCCCTCACACAAACTTAATTTTCATTAAGTTGGAGTTGTCTCACCATTATTGATGTTAGCACTAGCCAGGCAGAGATATGACAGTTTTGGCCCTGGTACCAATACAGAGGTTGTGCTCCAATGAGACCAAGGCATTTCCACTGGCCACTCTCTCCACAGATTTCTGATTATTTACCTGACTACTAATTCTCTTATGAAATGTAAAGGAGAATTATCCCTCCCAATTTGTTTTCTCTCTTAGGAAAAAGGTGCAGAAATTGGTTTAAAAACAGATATTATCAAGTATACCATACATGTTTCAATCATGTCCGACTCTTTGCAACCCTAGGGACTGTAGCCCACCAGGCTACTCTGTCCATGGAGTGGGTTGCCATGCCCTCTTCCAAGGGATCTTCCTGACCCAGAGGTTGAACCCACATCTCTTATCTCTCCTGCATTGGTAGGCAGGTTCTTTACCACTAGCATCACCTGGTGAGCCCCCATATTTAATGTATTTAGCCTTTTATTTTTCTGTTTTAAGTGTGCTATTATCTCCAAAAACATTATTGTCTCACAATATAGGAGATGAAATGTTGCATAATTCCATAAGATGGATGGACCAACGCAGTTTTATATATTGTTTATCTATCTCTTTCTCTGCCTTCTGTGATTATTATAAATATTAAATGAGGTAGTGAATATGAAAGTGCTTCAAATCTATTGAGTTACATAATCATAATTATTTATTATAAGAAATATACTGTGAAGATCATAGTTTCCTTGTGCACATCTAATCACTCAAATTTTCTTTCTAATATTAGATTAAAATGTGTCTTTCCCCTATTTTGTTAGAAGCTATTGATGATGCTTCATTCAGAAAAATGGGAACTAAGTTTTAGAAAGGAAAGTTCTAGGGAGTAGGATCCTCAACATTCCTCAAAGCTCAAGAAAATATTTACATTTGAATTTTACTTCTTTCTCCCAGATCTTTCCATCAACATTCATGTCTCAATTAATTGCTAACCAGAATAAATTTCTCATTATCCATGTCTCTGAACTAGGCATGGGATGTCCCTTAGTTTTTCAAGAACATGAACATGGAGATCTCAATAAAATTCTGGAAAAGTACACAAGACAGAAAATACAAAATCAGATAATTCATAAATGTGTTTAATACCATTAGTAATAAGTGATATCTTTACTCTATGATTAGGAAAAAATGTAATATTTACCATTGGCAAGTGTGTATGAGGCTACCATCACCTATTTGTTGGAGTGTAAATGTGTTCAATCTTTACACAAACCATCTAGGAAAGATGTATGAAAGGCTTCTATAATGTGTATTGTTTTGAACCAACCCATAACTTTCTCCTATGGAAAGCTATCCAAAATCCAGGCAAAAGTATACAGCAGTACATTATTTCTATGGCAAAAAATGTATAAATGAAATTCAATCTTAAATGATAGAGGAATAATTAAATATTCATATTTAATCAATATAATAAAACATTGTCCAAATGTTAGGTGTTTAAACAGCATTTCAATGAGATATGCCTTTTTCTCCATTCCTGTCAATGAATTCACCTCTCTGAATGGGGGAAAAAAAGGTAAATATACTTTGCAGCTGAGGTGAATGTTCACCAAAAGGTGGCCTAGCTGGGGAGGATCCTAATAATCGAGTGGCTAAAGAACACATACTGTGGATACCAGTCAGCCCCTTCCACTGCTACTGCAGACATCATCCAGTGAGCTTAAGGACAAAGCGGCACGGAGGCAGGTTATGCGTGTGCTCAGCAACAGGAACTTCCAATTACCAAAGCTGACCTGACTATGCCTACTGCAGAGTGCTAATCTGCCAGCAGGGGAGACGGACATTGATTCCCTGACATGGCACCATTGTCTGAATAATCAGCCAGCTCTCTGGCGGAAGATTGACTAAACTGGACCACTGCTATAATGAAAAGGAAGCATTTTGTTCTTACTGAAATAGACACCTACACTGTATTTGTATTTGTCTTTTTGCATGTGATGCTTCTGCCAAAACCACCATTTGTGGACTTTACAGAATACCGTACTCACTGTCATGATACTCCACAAAACGCTACTTCTGATGAAGAAAATTTCTTCACACCAAAATAAGTGTGGCAATGGGCCCGTGCTCATGGGATTGATTGATTCCCCACCATCCTGGCTTGACTGAATGGTGGAATGCTGTTTTTTAGGACTCAAAAGTGTTAATGGGTCCACCAATACTTGTTCCTCAGGCACAACCTTTAATCACAAGAATTTCTATATCCTCTCATTAGCTAAGAACAGACCTGCCATGAATATTTGAGAGAATGTGCAACACAGAAAGGTATACCTTCTAAGAATTGCTAAATTTATTAATTCTCTTCATTAATTAGGCTACTTACACCAGGCATCCTACTTTCTGAGCTGTACTACTCAGAAATACTATACTCTGTACTGCTCAGAATAGCACTTAGCAATAAATCAGCCTCTGGTAGAAATCCCCTGTGGGCTTTACTTGTTTGAGCTTTTAATTAAATTGCTGAAAGCAAACAATAATCCCCACCATATAATACGAGGCTGTTCATTCCATAACACAATGAATCTAGCTTCTGCTTTTAACTGAAAATCATCCCTTTACACTAGAATGTTTTTCAGTTCTTTTATTCTCACAAAATAATGGTAAAGAGATGTTTTCCTGATGAGATTCCATTACAAAAGTGAGGATCTAAAAGATGAACTTTTTCTTGGAAAATATCAAGTTTTTCTTTTACCTGAATATAGGTCTCTAGGTGTGAGTGTTATATCTCCAAATGACCTGAATTTTTTGTTGTTCTCATTATTTGCACTTTCCATTTGAATAACAGACAAAATTTAAAAATTGAATGAATAATTCCTGAAAAAGTGATACAGACTTGAAATCTGAATACTCATGCAAAGTGCAACACTTGATTGAGCTGAAATTTTTTCTGTTTTAATATGGCTAAGTATATTATGGGTTTCTAAAGTAGTGGAGTGGTAAAGAATCTATGTGCAATGCAAGAGTTGCAGAAGACATGGGTTCAATCCCTGGGTCAGGAAGACCCTCTGGAGGGCTACTTATAGTCCATGATTGGCAAAGAGGCACACACAACTGAATGACTGCGCATACACACAAAAGTATCACACAGAATATCAAATATGATCAATATACCAGATCTTTAAATGAATAAGTGAAAATTTTTCAGCATGGAAATCATTTATCTGGTTTGACTACATTAGCTTTTTATTATGTGGCACCTTCTTTCATACATTCATGTCAAGTTTGTCCTCAGGTAATGTGAGGTTGGAAGTTCTTGGAATTAAACCTTGTGCTAGAGGAACAAGTGTAGATAGGCCTATTAACAATAAAAAGGCACACTAAAGAGCCTTCTTTTCCCCACAGGCTCGTCCCCAAGTGGGTATTACTGACAAAGTTGCATAGCTCTTCCCGTTTAAGATATTTCTTACTGAGAATATTTCAGAGAACTGTTGGAAGTTTATTTAAAAAGAAAAAACAAATACTATTAATTTCAAATGAATACATCTATACAATATATTTAAATTGTGTGTAGTTAGTAATTTATTCAACATTATCTCTTCCAGGCCTAAATCAGACAGTATTCTCAATACCTTACAAGCATACCTCTATAGCAATATGACAAATAAATATTAAAAATAAAGCCTTAAGAAATATTTAAAAAGTACAGAAACCTAAGTAAATTACAAAAGAATAAACTGACAAAACACAGGACAAAAACATTTAATGAGACAAAGACATTTTAATGATATAGATACTATTCAAAATAAATAACCATTATATCTCAAACAACTAACATAAAATATTCTTAAAGAAAAAATGTAATACATTAAAAAACTAAACTATTGAGAGAAATAAAATAGCTCTAGGAGGTTTTAATTTCCTTTTTCAGTGGATCAACAACTAAATAACACACATATATAAACACAAATATATGTGCATGTGTGTGTATGCATATGTGTGTGCATCTCTAAACATATACTCAAACTTTACTCAGGAAAAAAAGTAATTCCTCACTTATTTATTTTTAAGTGTATTCATTTTTCCACAAATATTTTTGTTGTGTACTATGTGCCAATGATATTTGGCCCTAGAAAAGAAGAAGAGAAATGAGTTAACCACCTGCATGAAGCTTATCCAGTTGAAGTAAAGGACAGTATTGGAAGAGACAAATAGATACCAGGAACTAGATCTGATAGACAGAGTGCCTGAAGAACTATGGATGGAGGTTCGTAACATCATACAAAAGGCAGTGACCAAGATAATCCCCAAGAAAAAGAAATGCGAAAAGGCAAAGTAGTTGCCCGAGGAGGCCTTACAAACAGCTGAGAAAAGAAAAGAAGCTAAAGGCAAAGGAGAAAAGGAAAGATATACTCCTTTGAATGCAGAGTTCCAAAGAACAGCAAAGAAGATATTAAGAAGAGTTGGCAGGAATATACAGAAGAACTATATTAAAAAGATCTTAATGAGCCAGATAACCATGATGGTTTTATCACTCCCCTAAAGCCAGACATCTTGGAATGTGAACTCAAGTGGACCTTAGGAAGCACCACTATGAGCAAAGTCAGTGGAGGTGATGGAATTCCAGTTGAGCTGTTTCAAATCCTAAAAAATGATGCTGTGAATGTGCTGCACTGTATATGCCAGCAAATTTGGAAAATCAGCAGTGGCCACAGGACTGGAAAAGGTCAGTTTTCATTTCAATCTCAAAGAAAGGCAATGCCAAAGAATGTTCAAGCTACCACACATCTGCACTCATCTCACATGCTTGCATAGAATAGCACAAAATTCTCGAAGTGAGGCTTCAGCAGTATGTGAACCATGAACTTCCAGAGGTACAAGCTGGATTTAGAAAAGGCAGAGGAAAGAGAGATCAAATTGTTAAAATCCAGTGGATCATCAAAAATGAAAGAGATTTCAAGAAAAACATCTACTTTTGCTTTATAGACTATGCCAAAGCCTTTGCCTGTGTGGGTCACAGCAAAATGTGGGAAATTCTTCAAGAGAGGGGAATACCAGATCACCTTACCTGCCTCCTAAGAAATATGTATGCAGGTCAAAGGGCAACAGTTAGAACTGTACATGGAACAACAGACTGGTTCCAAATTGGGAAAGGAGTACCTTAAGGCTGTTTATTGGCACCCTGTTTATTAAACTTCTATGCAGAGTCCATCGTGTGAAATGCCGAGCTGTATGAAGCACAAACTGGAATCAAGATTGCTCGTAGAAATATCATTAACCTCACTATACAGATGACATCATGCTTATGGCAGAAAACAAAGAACTAAAGAGCCTCTTGATGAAAGTGCAAGAGGAGAGTGAAAAAGCTGGCTTAAAACTCAACGTTCAAAAGACTAAGACTAACGTGGCATCCAGTTCCATCAGTTCAGTTCAGTCGCTCAGTCGTGTCTGACTCTTTGCCAACCCATGAATCGCAGCACGCCAGGCCTTCCTGTCCCTCACCAATTCCCAGAGTTCACTCAAACTCATGTCCATTGAGTCGGTGATGCCATCCAGCCATCTCATCCTCTGTCATTCCCTTCTCCTTCTGCTCCCAATCCCTCCTAGCATCAGGGTCTTTTCTAATAAGTCAACTCTTCACATGAGGTGGCCAAAGTATTGGAGTTTCAGCTTTAGCATCAGTCCTTCCAAAGAACACCAGTTCCATCTCTTCATGGCAAGTAGATAGGCAAATAGTGGATATAGTGAGAGACTTTATTTTGAGGGGCTCCAAAATCACCTCTGATGATGCAACATCCATGAAATTAAAAGACACTTTCTCCTTGGAAGAAAAGCTATGACTAATGTAGACAGGATATTAAAAATTAGAGACATTGCTGACAAAGGTCTGCCTAGTCAAAACTATGATTTTTCCAGTAGTCATGTATGGATGTGAGAGTTGGACTATAAAGAAAGCTGAGCACCAAAGAATTGATGCTTTTGAACTGTGGTGTTGGAGAAGACTCTTGAGAGTCCCTTGGACTGCACAGACATCCAACCAGTCAATCCTAAAGAAATCTGTCCTGAATATTCATTGGAAGGACTGATGCTGAAGTTGAAACTCCAATACTTTGGCCACCTGATGCGAAGAACTGACTCATTTGAAAAGACCCTGATGTTGGGAAAGACTGAAGGCAGGAGGAGAAGGGGATGACAGAGGATGAGATGGTTGGATGGTGTCACTAACTCAATGTGCATGACTTTGCGCAAGCTCCAAGAGTTGGTGATGGACAGGGAAGCCTGGCATGTTATAGTCCATGGGGTTGCAAAGAGTCAGACATGACTGAGAGACTGAACTGAACTGAAGAAGTAAACAACTTAATAAATGAAATTATGGAAGGGAAGAGATCAAGATGGCTGAGTAGAAGAACGTAGAGCTCACCTCCCCAACATATATTAAAAATACACCTTCATGTGGAACAATTCTTACAGAATACTAACTGAAGCCTTAGATGATCTCTCATACAATTAAAGGTGCAACTACAAGAAAGATTCTTAAGTAACTGTGTAGGATGAAATGGAGTTTGGAGTAGGATTGGGAATGGGACCTGTGCCCCTGTATTTATGAAGGAGCAACAGTTTCTTCACCTGGAAATCTCCTTTGCTGGCTGGCAGGTTCACTCAGACAGACAGGGCGGTGAATTGGCTTGGTATTTGCTAAAGAGAGTGAGAAGTTGTCAGGAATGGTAGAGAGAGCATGCTGTCAGGAAGGGTAGAGAGGGACCAGCACAGATGAGTCCTTTTCATGTCATCACAGTTCCCAGTCTAGGACACACATCTGCTGGTTGCTCAGCGTGTAGATGATGAAACTTGGACTTTAGAGGACAGAACTAGAGAGGGGACTGTGTGGAGAAAGCCCGAAGGGACAGGATTGTTGTCTGTGCCACAGTCGAGCATGCATGCAGGCTGGAGCACAGGTCTGCCACAGGACTGCCATTCTCAACAGTCAGAAGTTGGGGTGTATGTCTGCCATTGGAGATGTCAGCATTCTCCTGGCAGGGTGTGGCTCCTGCTGAGGCAGGCTTTGAGAGTACACACGTGCTAGAGGCAAGGTTAAGATCTTAGCTAATTACTAGGGCTCCTGATGCAGGGGTGGTTCCAGGAACAGCACCAGGAGCAATGGACTTGGTGGGTGCGGTATTTGGTGATGGGGGGGTCACAGAGATACATGTCCAGGGGACAGTTCCAGGGGAGGAATATTCAGCAGAATATTTTCCAGTGGGAGTGCTCTGGTCCTGCCTACCTCACACTACAGCTTAGGGATTTAACCCATGTCTTTTGTGTCTCCTGCATTTGTAGATGAGTTTTTTACCACTAGCACCATCCGAGAAGCCTGCATATATGTACATATACACATATATGAGTATCCAATATTTTCTTCAGTTTTCTTGTCATTCCACTTGGAAGGCATCCAATCTTAAACGGTGGTTTATGAGGCAACCTCTTGGTAATACTCAATATCTTAATATATCTAGCAGGAGGATTCTCGAGGGACTACACTTGTTTCCACTGTGAGAAAACTTTCCAAGCACATAGAAGACAGTCACCCAAAGAAAACTGGGATATTTTTAGGAATGTGCTATGGATGACAAGGGCCAGATATAGCCAGTGTTCATTCTGCCTTTCCTATATGCTGTCTTACATTCCTTTTTTCCTGCACTTACAGTGTTTATGATGCTCCCATCTACAATAACGGAGCTGATCTTCAACCATAAAAACATCCATTGCTTTTCTTTTTTTTTTAAGTTCTTTTTTAAAATATAAATTTATTTATTTAATTGGAGGTTAATTACTTTACAATGAGATAAGTCTCACCTTTACTACTGTGAATTCTATGTCTAGAAGTTGTTTGTTTCTCTTCTACTTTTGATTCAGTTTGTTTTTCTTCATTCTATGAGCGAAGGGTAAGTGCTTGAATAACCAGCATTATATCTCAGATGCAATAGAAAGAATGGAAATTGAGAAATAAAATTAGTTAAAATATGTATAAATGTAAATGACAGGATAGGAGAAAAAATAGATTTGGCCTGATATACTAAATTTTGTTACACAATAAGATATTTGTAGCTTTTTAAAAAATGATTTTCATACTTCACCACCCATTGCATTATAGTCTTGCCTTTGGCCCCATTTCCTATTCATCATTTCTCTTATCTCATAAGGCTGACTCTTCTATTTCATTCAGATCTCTGTTTAAATGTTACTTCCCCAGATAGTCTTCCTTGATCATCTTTTCAAAAACCAGATTTCCTACTGGTGTTTATTTCTTACCTTACTCTTCAAATTATTACCTTCAAATTATTCAGTACTAACAGAGATCATATTGTATGTTTATGCCTTTCACTCTATCTGTCCAATTAAAATGTAAATTCAATAAAAATAAAAAAGAAATCTCAGATTCACAACTGAATTCAAATTGTCAAGCACCATGGTTTCCAAAATGTGGCCCTTAGAAGCAGCAATGTTAGCATCAAACAGAGAACTTGCTAAAAACATACACTACTGAGTCCCATCTCAGACCTACTTACTTAGAGACTTGTGGTAGGCTCAGCAATGTGTCCTTTAAGAAGACCTACAGATGATTCTGATGTATTCTTTTGTTGAATCACCATTTTAGTTTTCATTTTTATTTTATATTGGTTTATTGCAGTAGCCAAGAAATGGAAACAACCTAAGCATCTATCAACAGATGAATGGATAAAGTAGATGTGGTACATATATGCAATGAAGTATTACTGAACCATTGAGTTCAGTTCAGTTCACTCAGTCGTGTCCGACTCTTTGCGACCCCATGAATTGCAGCATGCCAGGCCTCCCTGTCCATCGCCAACTCCTGGAGTTCACTCAAACTCACGTCCATCGAGTCCGTGATGCCATCCAGCCATCTCATCCTTCGTCCCCTTTTCCTCCTGCCCCCAACCCCCACCTCCCCCCAAGCATCAGAGTCTTTTCCAATGAGTCAGCTCTTCACATGAGGTGGCCAAAGTACTGGAACTTCAGCTTTAGCATCATTCCTTCCAAAGAACACCCAGGGCTGATTGCCTTTAGAATGGACTGGTTGGATCGCCTTGCAGTCCAAGGGACTCTCAAGAGTCTTCTCCAACACAGTTTTTTGGCACTCAGCTTTCTTCACAGTCCAACTCTCACATCCATACATGACCACTGGAAAAACCATAGCCTTGACTAGACGGACCTTTGTTGGCAAAGTAGTATCTCTGCTCTTTAATATGTTATCTAGGTTGGTCATAACTTTCCTTCCAAGGAGTAAGCATCTTTTAATTTCATGGTTGCAATCATCATCTGCAGTGATTTTGGAGTCCCCAAAAATAAAGTCTGACACTGTTTCCACTGTTTCCCCATCTATTTCCCATGAAGTGATGGGACAAGATGTCTAGAATGAATGAAATAATGCCATTCGTAGCAATATGGATGGACTTGAAGATTACCATACTAAGTGAAGTATGTTAGAAAAAGACAAATATCTGATGTACTCTTGAAGTTTCAAGTACTTTGAAAACTTCTGTCATAGTATTGTGTAAAATACTCATAAATTGTGTTTCTAGGAATTTCTGATTATTAACCATAGCCAGAACTTGCTTATTCCTACAGATCTTTGGTTTGCAAATGATACAATTTGTTTCACTTGACTGGCTAAATTAAGCCAGTTTTTTGTTAGAATGGATAGAATGATATTTGATTAATCACAGAATTGGCAAGAAAACTAGGAAAATAAAATTCAGAAAGTAACTAACTGGAATATATTTTGACATAGTTCTGTTTTCTTTTAAGTATCTTTTTATTAACTGTGAATTGTATTCAAAATATCTGAGGAAAGAGTATCAAATTAGCTTAGCTTAGTACATGCTTTTGGGTAAAGAAATGCAGGTCACATTGAATTATAGCACCACCAAGAGTGTGAGTGAGAAAGAGGCAGTTCCTCAGGAAAAAAAAAAAAAAATCTTTACCATAGTTAGGAAAATGAGAGCAAATTGATGTTTGGTAGCTAAAGCCAGAAAACATCTCCTAGCCATTATTATTATTATTATTATTTTAGTGTAGATATTGTGTCATGTCCCACTCTTTGCAACCCTATGGACTGTAGCCTGCCAGGTTTCTCTGTCCATGGGATTCTCCAGGCAAGAATACTTGAGCGAGTTGTTGTGCCCTCCTCCAGGGGATCTTCCTGACCCAGGGATCAAACTCACATCTCTTATGTCTCCTGCATTGGCAAGTGGGTTCTTTACCACTAGTGCCACCTGGAAAGCCCATAGACTGCTGGGCACTAATCCAATCACTAAGCAGAAATATATCATTGAAAAACTAGGTCTAGAAGTAAGTTTATTTATTTTTTTACCACTGGACAGAAAAATTTTGTATTATTTTGAAAGAAAAGGAAAACAATACTGTCCTGTACATGTTTTTCCTTTTGAAATGCATTCATCTTCACCAATATTTTGAGAAAGAAGAAAATATTATTATCCTCATTTTTCAAATGAAAAAAGCAAGACAGAAAAAGATTAAGTAGCTTGCCAGAGGCTAAAGCAGCAGCATCAGCTCCAGTTAGAATTTGTGAATTCAAGCAAACTCTCCTTGTTGTCCTTTGCCTCAGTAAGGGCAGGGGTAGAGGTAAAGTCGAGAAAGAGAATTGTAAATCATGGAGCTTTGGGGATAAAATCACTGTCAGTTTGTCATTAAAATTCTGATTTTTCTCCATAAATGCAACGGCAGTTGATGTGACAAAAAGCCTCCCTGCCAAATACACCTCAGAATTGTAATATGCTCCTCTAGCCCAATTTTCTCGGGCGACTTTATTGAATATCCCAGAGGTCACTTCTTCCATGTCACAGAGCTGCAGTGCCCTCTTCTGTACAGACTTCCCAGGAACACATCCCCTCTGCAAAACAATATGTTCTCTTCTGTATGCCGCACTTCCTTTTTACTTCCTTTTTCGTACACTCCAGCTGTTCTCTGTGCAATACATCACCAGAATGTTTCTCATTTGAAAGCTCAGACGCTGTAGAAAATGATTCTCCTCATCCTAGTAGATAATTCTCTAATAATCTTTGATAGATTTTATTTTAACAATAGTCTGATCCATGGGAGCTAATCATAAAAGTTATTGATTGAACTTGGTAGAGCATCCGCTACGCATCAAAAAGTTACACATCATACACAAGGCACCATGTCTGTACAAATTCTCAATTGAAATTGAGAATAAAAAAAAGAAACTTGATTTCCGTGCTGACCTCCAATTTAGCTGTAATTTCTATGATATGGTATTTCCTTTCAGTGTCTCTTCCTTATTATCCAAGTTTTTAACTTAACTAAGCAAAAGTAAGGGATTCCCGGTGGCTTAGACGGTAAAGTGTCTGCCTGCAGTGCAGGAGACCTGGGTTCCATCCCTGGGTCGAGAAGATCTCCTGGAGAAGAAAATGGCAACCACTCCAGTATTCTTTCATAGAAAATCTCATGAATGGAGGAGCCTGGCTGGCTGCCATCTATTGGGTTGCAAAGAGTCAAACACGACTGAGCGACTTCACTTTCTTTCAAGCAAAAATAAGACTCTGCCAATCACTTTTTTAGAGAAGGATATTCAAACCAACATACTGCTATGTTGTCACTGTAAGATAGTACTTCATTGTTTTAAAATTTATTTGTTTTTATTGAAGGATAATTAGAGGATAATTTTATTGGAGGATAATTGTCTATGACTAACCTAGACAGCATCTTAAAAAGGAGAGACATTACTTTACCAACAAAGGTTTGTCTAGTCAAAGCTATGATTTTCCCAATAGTCATGTATGGAAATGAGAATTGGACTATAAAGAAAGCTGAGGGCCGAAGAATTGAACTGTGATGTTGAAGACTCTTGAGATTCCCTTGGACTGCAAGGAGATCCAACAAGTCAATCCTAAAGGAAATCAGTCCTGAATATCATTGGGAGGACTGATGCTGAAGCTGAAACTCCAATACTTTGGCCACCTGATACAAAGAACCGACTCACTGGAAAAGATCCTGATGATGGGAAAGATTGAAGGTGAGGGAAGAAGGGGATGACTTAGAATGAGATGGTTGGATGGCATCACTGACGGGATGGACGTGAGTTTGAGTAGGCTGTGGGAGTTGGTGATGGACAGGGAAGCCTGGTGTGCTGCAGTTCATGGGGTTGCAAAGAGTTTGACACGACTGAGTGACTGAACTGAATTGAATTGCTTTACAGAATGTTGGTGTTTTCTGTCAAATCTCAGTGTGAATCAGCCTTAGGTATACATATATCCCTTCTCTTTTGAACCTCCCTCTCAATTCCACCCCTCTAGGCTAACCCCTGTTTGACTTTCCTGAGGCATGCAGCAAATTCCCATTGGATATCTACTTTGCATATGGTAATTTAAGTTTTCATGTTATTCTTTCCATACATCTCATCCTCTCCTCCTCTTTCCCCATTTCCATGAATCTATTTTCTATGTCTGTTTCTCCATTGTTGTCCTGTAAATAAATTCTTCAGTACCATTTTTCTAGATTCCATATATATATATATGTTAAAATACGAAATTTGTCTCTCTTTTTCTGACTTATTTCACTCTGTAAAACAGGTTCTAGGTTCATCCACCTCACTAGAACTGACTCAAATATGTTCCTTTTTTGCGACTGAGTAATATTCCATTTTGTATATGCATCATGACTTCTTTATCTATTCTTCTGTTGATGGACATTTAGGTTGCTTCCATGTTCTAGTTATTGCAACTAGTGTTGCAATGAACAATGGGATACATGTGTCTCTTTCAATTTTGGTTTCCTCAAAGTATATGCCTAGGAGTGGGATTGCTAGGTTATATGGTGGTTTTATTCCTAGTTTTTATGCTTGGAGCTGGTGCACTGGGATGACCCAGAGGAGTGGTACGGGGAGGGAGGCAGAAGGGAGCTTCAGGATGGGAAATGTGTACACCTGTGGTGGGTTCATGTTGATGTATGGCAAAACCAATACAATATTGTAATTAGACTCCAATAAATAAATTTAAATTAAAAAAAATAAAAAAATAAAGAATCTCCATACCATCTTCCATAGTGGCTGTATCAATTTACATTCCCACCAACAGTGCAAGAGCATTCTTTTTTTCTCCACACCCTCTCCAGCATTTATTGTTTATAGACTTTTTAATGAGGGCCATTCTCTCTGGTGTGAGGTGATATCTCATTGTAGTTTTGATTTGCATTTCTCTAATAATGAGCAATGTTGACCATCTTTTCATGTGTTTGTTAGCCATCTGTATAGGATAGTATTTCTTTAACAATCCATTTGTAAGTTGTGTTAAAATCTTCCAGTGGAGAAGGAAATGACACACTCCTCCAGTATTTTTGCCTGGGAAGTCCCATGGACAGAAGAGTTCTGGCAGGCTATAGTTCATGGGATCACAAAGAGTTGGACATGACTGACCTGACTCAGCATAGCATAATGCTGCTGCTAAGTCCCTTCAGTCGTGTCCGACTCTGTGTAACCCCATAGACAGCAGCCCACCAGGCTCCCCCATCCCTGGGATTCTCTAGGCAAGAATACTGGAGTGGGTTTCCATTTCATTCTCCAATGCATGAAAGTGAAAAGTCAAAGTGAAGTCGCTCAGTCGTGTCAGACTCTTTGTGACCCCATGGACTGCAGCCTACCAGGCTCCTCCATCCATGGGATTTTCCAGGCAAGAGTACTGGAGTAGCATAATATAATCTTCCAAATGCAGTGAAAGTGATTTCAAAATAATAAATAATATTGAAGATAACAAATACAAAATTGTCCAGGTTAATTTTTAGTTCATCTTTGTCTTTCAAAATAAATGTAAATTATTATAAAAGATTAAAATTTGATACATGAGTGCTAAACTAAAATTAGTTTAAATATTCCTTTAAACTAACTTGAACAATGTTTCTCATTTCCCTTCTCCATTTTCAGAAGATTTACTTTGTTCAGAAATATACTAAGTATTTTATCTCCAGAGCATAGTCTCCAATATTTTCCCCTCTGTTTGAATTTCATTTCCATGACTTACCAGCTATGTGAAATTAGGCAAGAGACTCCATCTCTCTAAGCTTCAGTTTCATGCTTTGCAAACTGGGGATGATATTTATGACAATCTTATAGGATTTGTGAGGAGATCTACTGAGATAAGGCATCAAAACTCCTGCCAAAATTCTGGCACATTGTAGGTACTCATTGCATGTTAACTAATAGCATTAACCCTTATAATAATTCTACTAGTATCCTATTTATCATTTCTAAGGTGAAGACTTTAAAAGAATTCAAATGATTATTTAAGTTGCACATATATTCAATCCGTGCCCAAAGCTTATAACTGTATCTGATTATAATACATAGTTTATTTTTCCTTGGAAATTTTGGTCCCTTGGATCTAACTTGCTTGTGCTTGAATCAGGCTTCAGTTTCCTTATCTTTATTCTGATTGCCTTGATGGATAATTTTGTTTAGACTTTATTCAGCTCTGACTTAAAAACCCCTGTACAATACAGGCCTGTCTTCATCCTCATGGTCTACCTGTGGTGACCTGGACTGTCTTAATACCTGCCCTTCCTCTACCAGGACTACCATGAGTCCCGTGGAACTGACATCATCAGTTCTCTGTATCAGAGGGGGCTAAAGGATATGAACTATGAGTCTATCTAGTCCAGTGGTTCTCAGACTTTAGTCTGTATCAGAATCAGTTGGAGGACTTTGATAAAAAACACATTTCTGGCTTCCATGCTCAGAAGATGCATTACAGGTAGGGTGGGACATGAGATCTTACATTTCTAAATTCTGAGATGTTGCTGGTGCAGCTGGTCTGGGGATCATTTTTGAAAACACTGGATGGTTTGTTTCTATCAAAGCCCCAGTAAAACATTGATTTTCTTTCCAAATTAAGATTTAACTTGCAAAGGAAACTATGAACAAAAAGAAAACTCACAGATTGGGAGAAAATATTTGCAAATGTTACAACTTACAAGAGATTAATTTCCAAAATTTACAAACAGCTTCAGTTCAGTTCAGTTCAGTTCAGTTCAGTCGCTCAGTTGTGTCCGACTCTGCAATCCCACGAATCGCAGCACACCAGGCATCCTTGTCCATCACCATCTCCCAGAGTTCACTCAAACTCAAGTCCATCGAGTCAGTGATGCCATCCAGCCATCTCAACCTCTGTCGTCCCCTTTTCCTCCTGCCCCTAATCCCTCCCAGCCTCAGAGTCTTTTCCAGTGAATCAGCTCTTTACATGACGTGGCCAAAGTACTGGAATTTCAGCTTTCATTCTTTCTGGAGTTATTTCTCCACTGATCTCCAGTAGCATATTGGGCACCTACTGACCTGGGGAGTTCCTCTTTCAGTATCTTGTCATTTTGCCTTTTCATACTATTCATGAGGTTCTCAAGGCAAGGATACTGAAGTGGCTTGCCATTCCCTTCTCCAGTGTGGTTCCATTAAAAAAAAAAAAAAAAAAAAACCTATCCAATCAAAAATTGTCAGAAGACCCAAAGAAGACATATAGATGACTGAAAGGCATATGGAAAAAATACTCAACATCACTAATTAATAGAAAAATTAAAATAAAAACTGAAATGAAACATAAGCTCACACCATTTGGGATGGGCATCATCAAAAAGTCTGTAAACAATAAATGCTGGTAAGGATTTGGAGAAAAGGGAGGCTTCATACACAATTTAAATTTTGTAAGAATGTATATTGGTACAGTCACTATGGATAACAGTATGGAAGTTCCTTAAGAAACTAAAAATAGAGGTACCATATGACCCAGCAATCTCACTCCAGGGCATACATCTAAAGAAAAACATTGTTTGAAAGGAGACGTGCACATCAATCTTCACTGCAGCCCTGTTTACAATAGCCAAGGCATGGAAGCAACCTAAATGTCCATCAATAGAGGAATGAATAAAGATGTGGTACATATATACAATGGAATATTAGTCAGCCATGAAAAAGAATGAAATAATGCCATTTGTAGCAACATGAATGGATTTGGAAATTATCCCACTAAGTGAGGTAAGTAAGACAGAGAAAGACAAATAGCTATTATACTGCTTACATGTAAAATCTAAAAAATGATACAAATGAACTTATGTACAAAACAGAAACAGACTCATGACTTAGAAAAAAAACTTATGGTTACCAGGGAGAAAGGTAAGGGGAAGGGATAGATTGGGAGTTCTGATTGACAAGTACACACTGCTATATTTAAAATAGATAACCAAAAATAATTTACTGTATAGCACAATGAACTCTGTTTAATGTTCTATAACAACCTAAATGGGAAAAAAAGAATCAGAAAAATAATAGATACACATATAGAGAAGCCCATAAGTACAACTTACTCACTTTGCTGTATCCTTGAAACTAACATAATATTGTTAATCAGCTATACTCCAATATTTTGGGGTTTCCCTAATAGCTCAGTTGGTAAAGAATCCACCTGCAATGCAGGAGACCCTGGTTGTTTCCTGGGTTGGGAAGAGCCCCTGGAGAAGGGAAAGGCTACCCACTCCAGTATTTGGCCTGGAGAATTTCATGGACTATGTAGTCCATGGTGTCGCAAATGGTCAGACTTGACCAAGTGACTTTCGCTTCACTTTACTTTCAAAATTTGAAAATAACAATACTAATAAAAATGTGTAAACTGATGGCTGAGGAAAGGAAACAAAAGCCTATTTATACATTAGATTTTCTAGCTTTAGTTTTCAGTAAGTGGTAATTATGATCCATATTTAAAGTATCAAATACTTATTAATATTTACACTCCGTAGCAAGTTACACAGCTATCAATTTGAATGTTGCTAGTATGGTTTTTAGAGTGCAGGTATTTAAATTTGAAGATACCAATTGTTTTACATTGATATTAAAAATTGTCTTTTTGCTAAGTTTAGGATATTACACATATAATTTTCCTCCTCTAGTGTGATAAGTTAGTTAAATTTATAATATTTGAAGAGACAAAACTAAAAATTTGATTATATCATTAGCTTAAAAATATTGAAACATAACTTCACATGATAACAATTTTAAAGATTTATTTCATAGCACTTCACTAGTGATTTTAGATTATTTAGTTTGAATTCCATCTCTTTTAAAGAGATTTCTAATAATTCTGTTAGGAATGGTCCTATGGAAGGGTTATTTGGTGAAATGTCAATTTAATTTTTAAGCATATTTGGCAAATTATTTGCTATGGCAGTCAAGCTTTTATATTTATCAGGATTTACTCTTTGGGGCATCCCTGCTGACTCTGCTGCTGCTGCTAAGTCACTTCAGTCGTGTCCGACTCTGTGCGACCCCATAGATGGCAGCCCACCAGGCTCCTCTGTCCCTGGGATTCTCTAAGCAAGAATACTGGAGTGGGTTACCATTTCTGTCTCCCTCCCAGGTGACTCAGATGGTAAAAATATCTGCCTGCAATACAAGACACTTGGGTTCAATACCTGGGTCAGGAAGATTCCCTCCTCTGGAGAAGGGAATGGCTACCCACTCCAGCATTCTTGCCTGAAGAATTCCATGGACAGAAGATCCTGGCAAGCTACAGACCTTAGGGACTACAGTCCATGGGGGTTACAGTTCATGGGGTCACAAAAAGTCAGACATGACTGAGTGACTTTCAGATTTTTCATTATACATATACTTTATTTGAATATCACCTGTTTTCAAAGTAGTGCATTATAATACTCTGTAAGTGCCACAATGTATATAATACAAACATTTCTATGTGTTTTTTCAGATCCTGTGATTTAATTTGAAGAGCCATGACAACTGTCCTGGCAAAAAAGCAAAGAAAAAAAAATTTAAAGAAGTATAGTACAGATTCATAAATACTAAAATCTTAAATAAAGTAGCTTTAATTATATCTTGGTTTAATTTTTCTCTAAATACTTTAATTTCTCATTTCAGTATTTACCTAAATTCAGATCCATGGGATTTTAAAGGACAAAAGTGAAAGTCACTCAGTCCTGGACTTTCAGAATACTGGAGTCAGTACCCTTTCCCTTCTCCAGGGGATCTTACCAACCCAGCAATGGAACCCAGGTCTCCCACATTGCAGGTGGATTTTTAACCAGCTGAGCCATAAGGGAAGCTCATGAATACTGGAGTGGGTAGCCTATCCCTTCTCCAGCAGATCTTCCCTGCCCAGGAATTGAACTGGGGTTTCCTACATTGCAGGTGGAGTCTTTATCAACTGAGCTATGAGGGAAGTCCTAAAGGCCATAAGTTTTGCAACAAACTACCATAAGCACTATATCAATACACATTATCTCAGATACTGTATAAAGGGGGTTACTTTTAAGCTCATTTCCTACAATTTTATTTTCTGCATAATTCTGTGAAAGATGTGCTTCCAACATTTCCCCACCACATTACCTGTTTTGAAATTTGTTTCCCTAGTTTTTTATATTTGATTTTCAAACACAAAGCTGTTTCCTCAATAATTTGTGTACCACATTCTATTGTTAAATTAGGAAAATGATAGGGGATTAAATTTTAATTAGGGCAAACATCTGAACCATATGTTACACAGCTTATTTAAGTAATATTTATGAACCAATTGTGGGATACAGCAGTCAATTGCTGCAGCTCACTATAAAACAATCATAGTCTAAGTTTTCTATATATTAGGATAATGCATTATATTTATTCATACAAATCCAATCTCTTGTTAACTTAGCTAAAAAAGATTAACCATCTTCTGTGAAGCCAACATACAATGGAAATTGTTCCTTAAAATTAAACTGTGTGACTTCTTCAAAAATAATAAAGAAGAAATAACACTAAAATTAAAATGAATTATTATAGTCTGGTGAGTACTTCATACATATTTGATTTTATTGAACTCTTTACGTCATATTTCTATTTCAAATTGTCTGCTTTTTTCCAGACTTTAAGGTGTGCTTATTCATTCACTTACTCTTTTATTCATGCATGGAATGAACTTCTACTGATCACCAACTATATGTAAGACACTCTTTGGGGTGAGATAAGTAAGCATAATGCACTTGGCAAGAAATGATATGTATATCATTACCCTAAAATGTAGTAAATTGTGAAGCTGTAAAAGAAAGAAAACTAGATCAAAAGTTCCTTGAATTTGCACATACCCACCATCTTCTGCTGGGGTGTCACCTAAATTCTGTTATTTTTATTGCAGGAACTTCATGGTATGTTGGGTCTTTAAGATATTACTCCATTTAAAAGTACTCAGTTGATACAGAAATAGATAGTGCTTTAGAGAAATTACCTCCAGCACTCCCAGCACTGAAGCAGAATTGCCTCTCCAGACAAGGAAAGAAGGTCACAGAGATAAAAACTTACAATCTTCCAATTCTCATTCAGGTTATATTTCTGCTAGTACCTGATGCTCTTTACTTAAGAGCATTTTCTGCATAATAGATTTATATGGGCTGCTCAGAAAAATTAAGATCAATTGGCAATCATTTTTCTGCAACCCTGAGTCCTTAAGAACTGCCTTTAATATCTCTATAGTTATGTAGAATGCAACTTACAACAATCTATATAATATGGCATTTGTTAGTTTTGGCTTGAATTTGGTCATTGATATTTGAGCTTTCAGGTATTTCTAAGATGAATTAGACAACTGGTATTGTTTAACTAGATTTATTTAAAAGGTAAATAGGATCATGCTCTAGATTGTATCATTTATTTCTGAATATTAACCAATACAACACTATGTTTTTAAATATAAAACTAAATGATAGGAAGCTTAGTAAATTTACCATTACTGTCACTATTTCAAATATCCTTTATTTTGGAATAAATAAAATATATTATCCTTTGTAGTATTAAAACTAATTGGATTTTCTTTTTCCCCACTCAATTTCCCCCTAGGGATTTCTCTTGAGATACTTCATATTAATACTTAATATGAAGATTTAATTTAATATGCTTGCAAATACAACTTACCAGTAGAATTTAAACAATTGCATATCTTAATGCAGAGCTACATCTAATGATTCTTTTATTGAATTTGTCACATTTTTCAGTTTAACTCCCAAGGAGTAATATATATATATATATATATATATATTCACATTTAATATGCAATGTAGTAAAGCTAGTTCAACTTCATTTCTTAAGGAATCAAAATATTTATGCTTCTGATATATTCGATCTCTCAGTGGAGGCCTGACTTATACTTACCTTATATTTCTTTTGAGTAAACATTTAATTACTGAAGGACCTTCAAAGCTTTGATATACCATTAATTACAATATTTTTTCTAATGTTTTAAATACATCAGTTTGTAAATGAGCTATATATGGAGATTATATTTTTTACATTGCTTTAATATGAAACAAATGCTAATTTATTAAATCATTGCTGAATGATGCCTCACTATGGTTTATTGCAGTCATTTTGTTTGCTGATACAACTTTCCATTTACAAACCTTTTAACAAGTTTTATATAAACATTGAAATCTTAAATTAATAAAATACTATTTTTCTCACTGTTTACA
Source organism: Capra hircus (assembly GCF_001704415.2). Classification (NCBI taxonomy): domain Eukaryota; kingdom Metazoa; phylum Chordata; class Mammalia; order Artiodactyla; family Bovidae; genus Capra; species Capra hircus. Next base: position 23,859,485 of record NC_030835.1, read on the forward strand.
AATATTAACTGGGACTCATCAAAACTAGTGCATAATACCAACTAAATAAAGTAAGCTACCTTGAATTTTAAAGTAAAATTTATTAGGTGAAAAATTTTTAAATGTATGTAGAATAATAAGATCCCATTTTAATAAAATGTTACACAAACTAGGATAGAATAAATTATGCTGTCCTTTACTCAAAAGTAATCATTTTCAAAAATGAAATGAAACAGCATATTACTGAAGACAATGTTGTTATTCTAGGAAATAGAAATAAGTTCCACAAAGTATGTAATATTTTATATATATACTGTGAGTTCCTGTGTACAAAGTCACTTCAGTCTTGTCTGTCTCTTTGCGACTCTATGAAATGTAGCCACCAGGCTCCTCTGTCCAAGGGATTCTCCAGGCAAGAATAGTGGATCAGGTTGTCATGCCCTCCTCCAGGAGATCTTCTTAACCCAGGGATCTAACCTGTGTCTCTTGCATTGGCAAGGAGGTTCTTTACCACAGGAGGCCCCTGAGTAGCCACATATATACTGTATCAGACTACAAAGATTTCAAAATTTGTCCTTTGGGAAAAAACTCACTTTATTTTTGGAGGTCTTTCCAATTTAATACCTATAAATGTTATTCACATATTTAGCTATTGATCTCTTGATAGATATTTAGGCTAATTCTAAGTTTTATAAAACAAAAATTCTGCAGTGAAGAAACACATATATGTAAATTGTACTAGTTCATGTTGTTGCTTGAGGGTAGATTCAAAAAATCACATTTTATATTTTAGTAAGTACTGAAAAATTAACCTTCACATTGGCCCTAATAAATTCTCTGACTACAAAACTAAGTTTTTGGTGCTGAGCGTGGGGTAGAAAAATTTTGAAAACAACTTTTCAACATGGGGCAGAAAAATGTTTACTTTTGTAAACCCTACAAAAATGTTGTACAAATATAGAAATATAATGTTATACACATTAACACATAGTTTTATAAATCAATATTACCTCAATCTTAAAAATAAATAGATAAAATATATTAGAGAGCACATTCTTTTAAAGGAATTTTGAAACATGTATTAATAAAACAGGAATGCCTAGCTTCACATAATGAAATGTTTTGTGGCCACATATAACATTTCATTAAAATCAGACATAGTTATATCACTGATTGGATATATTAAGTCTCATCATGTTTCTGTGCATACGGTGGTAGGGTGCACTCTCTTTATGTGACAGACAAACTATAAATTATCTCTCCTCTTCTTCATTAAAGGAATTTGGCTCTATGTGAAATTATTAGTTGTTCTATGCTCTATTAAAGAAAATACATATCTTATATTAAATCAATTCTCCACACAGGCCCACTCATGTGTTATTATCAGCATTGCAATTTTTGCCAAACTAATTGGTGAAATATTAGGCCCTCTGAACTTCCAGGAACTGTGAACCAGATAATTTGAATCAACTCTCTTAATTAATACATTGATATTTAAAAGATTTATGCAAATATTATATGTATAGTAAATAAATGTTAATTATTTATTAATTTAGTTTCTTTATTTTTGCTTTCACATTTATGTATCCTTTGGGGCTTCCCTGGTGGGTCAGAGGTTAAAGCGTCTGCCTCCAATGCAGAAGACCCGGGTTCAATCCCTGGGTCGGGAAGATCCCCTGCAGAAAGAAATGGCCACCCACTCCAGTATTCTTACCTGGAGAATCCCATGGACTGAGGAGCCTAGTGGGCTGCAGTCCATGGGGTCACAAAGACTCGGACACTACTGAGTGACTTTACTTACTTAAATTCCGGAAGCAAGAGTTAGAACTGGACATGGAACAACAGACTGGTTTCAAATAGGAAAAGGAGTACATCAAGGCTGTATATTGTCACCCTGCTTATTTAACTTATATGCAGAGTACATCATGAGAAACGCTGGGCTGGAAGAAACACAAGCTGGAATCAAGATTGCCGGAAGAAATATCAATAATCTCAGATATGCAGATGACACCACCCTTATAGCAGAGAGTGAAGAGGAACTAAAAAGCCTCTTGATGAAAGTGAAAGAGGAGAGTGAAAAACTTGGCTTAAAGCTCAACATTCAGAAAACTAAGATCATGGCATCTGGTTTCATCACTTCATGGGAAATAGTGTCAGACTTCATTTCTTTGGGCTACAGAATCATTGCAGATGGTGATTGCAGTCATGAAATTAAAAGATGCTTACTCCTTGGAAGGAAAGTTATGACCAACCTAGATAGCATATTGAAAAGCAGAGACATTATTTTGCCAACAAAGGTCCGTCTAGTCAAGGCTATGGTTTTTCCTGTGGTCATGTATGGATGTGAGAGTTGGACTGTGAAGAAAGCTGAGCACTGAAGAATAAATGCTTTTGAACTGTGATGTTGGAGAAGACTCTTGAGAGTCCCTTGGACTGCAAGGAGATACAACCAGTCCATTCTAAAGGAGATCAGTCCTGGGCGTTCTTTGGAAGGAATGATGCTAAAGCTGAAACTTCAATACTTTGGCCACCTCATGCGAAGAGTTGACTCACTGGAAAAGACTCTGATTCTGGGAGGGATTGGGGGCAGGAGGAGAAGGGGATGACAGAGGAAGAGACAGCTGGATGGCATCACCGACTCAATGGACATGAGTTTGAGTGAACTCCGGGAGTTGGTGATGGACAGGGAAGCCTGGCGTGCTGCGATTCATGGGGTTGCAAAGAGTCGGACACAACTGAGCGACTAAACTGAACTGAAACATACAATAAATCTGACAACATTATGTGGAGCATAATCAAAGACTGTACTGAAAATTAGGGTGGCTCTCATAGGAATTTGGGAAATATATTTTATACAGATATACTATTTTTGTTGTTTTCTTCATATAGCCAATTACCATGGTACACCCACTTATTAATTATATTAGTGTTTAAAGTATATTATTTGGTATATTATACCTAAACAGTCTCTCTCTGCCTCTTTAACCCACCAGCTAAAATGTTTAGTACAATAGTAAAAAGAAGTGGTGAGAACAGAATCCTTACCTTTTTCAAAATCTTAGAGTGAAAAGTTTCAGTTTTCACCTAAGTATGATGCTGGCCGTAGTTGTTTCTTAAAATTGCTTTTATCACTTTGAGCAAATCTACTTCTCTTCCCTATCTCATTAAAACATTCTTTCGTGAAATTTTATCAAATTATTTTTATCCATTAATTAAAATTATCATAACTTTTAAAATTTGTCAATATGATAAATATATTTGGGCATGTTTTATTATCCTTTTTGTGGCTAGTCCCTCAGTTGTGTCTGACTCTTCACAACCCTTTGGGCTGTAGCCAGCGGGCCTCTCTGTCCAGCGATTTTCAGGCAAGAATACTGAGTGGGTTACCATTTCCTCTTCCAAGAGATCTTCTTAACCCAGGGATTGAACTTGCATCTCCTGCTCTCCTGCATTGCAGGTGGATTCTTTACCTCTGAGACAGTGGGGAAGCCCCAGTGATCCTTTTCACATACTACATAAAAACTGATTCCCAAGAACTTTCTGAGAATTAATTCTAATAACTATATATATATATATATATATATATAGTGACTGAAGGAATGAAATTAAAACACGCTTGCTTCTTGGAAGATAAGCCATGACAAACCTAGACAGCATGTTGAAAGGCAGAGGCATTACTTGGCCTACAAAGCTCCGTATGGTCAAAGCTATGGTTTTGGACCAGCAGAGAAGAGCCCATCACTACTTTAAGTAGTATAATTTTGAATGTTGCATATCCTTTTAAGGAATAACATTCACAGTAATCCATGAAAAATATTTCTTGCATAGACAGCTTATGAATATTTACCAATGTTATTTATTTAATTTTACTTCTCAAATACTAGAGCATTTCTTTCATTATCTTCAATGAAAGAAGTAACTGTTGGATATATGGCTTGTAATAACTAAGATATTCATTACTTAAATGAAGAGAAAATTTCCTGCTAAATATTAAAAATTTTATGGAAATAGATTTATCTCATTGAAATAAATAGTAACCTTAAAAGTTAATCTTTTATGGTACATTTTTAATAAAAAAGTATTTTTTCAAATGTCCTACTAAAATTAAGAAGTATTACAGAAAAATGAGTTTCATATGTAATATACATTTAAAAGAAATGGAAAAATTACACTATACTTCAGAAATAATTATTATTTTCCCCTCATATAGAAATGAACAAGTTTTGTTGGATGTCTTATCTCCTACATTATTCTAGGGAAATACATTTAACATCTGAGATGTCATGCTCCACATGAAATGGGAACATATTATAATTTTCAGTTTCACATTGTATCACATCAGTGGAATGCATTTTTTGGAGGAATAGCTAGGGAGACCTCATCTCCTTTACATTTTAGCTTCTTTAAGTCTTGGCTGTTCCCATTGTCTCTTGATAACATGTTTACATAGATTCTTGTATGAAATTAGAGTTTACAGCCTAGATTTGTAACTGGAACTCACATGGATAATTTCCATGTGATTCTCGAAACAAAAAAAGTCTTCTTCAGTTCTGTTCAGTTCAGTCACTCCGTTGTGTCCGACTCTGCAACCCCATGAATCACAGCACGCCAGGCCTCCCTGTCCATCACCAAATCCTGGAGTTCACTCAAACTCATGTCTATTGAGTCAGTGATGCCATCCAGCCATTTCATCCTCTGTCATCCCCTTCTCCTCCTGCCCCCAATCCCTCCCAGCATCAGAGTCTTTTCCAATGACTCAACTCTTCATATAAAGTGGCCAAAGTATTGGAGTTTCAGCTTCAGCATCAGTCCTTCCAAAGAACGCCCAGGACTGATCTCCTTTAGAATGGACTGGTTGTATCTCCTTGCAGTCCAAGGGACTCTCAAGAGTCTTCTCCAACACCAAAGTTCAAAAGCATCAATTCTTCGGGGCTCAGCTTTCTTTATAGTCCAACTCTCATATCCATACATGACCACTGGAAAAACCATAGCCTTGACTAGACTGACCTTTGTTGGCAAAGTAATGTCTCTGCTTTTCAATATGCTATCTAGGTTGGCCATAACTTTCCTTCCAAGGAGTAAGCACCTTTTAATTTCATGGCTGCAATCACCATATGCAATGATTTGGGAGCCCAGAAAAATAAAGTCAGCCGCTGTTTCCACTGTTTCCCCAACTATTTGCCTGAAGTGATGGGACCAGATGCCATGATCTCAGTTTTCTGAATGTTGAGCTTTAAGCCAAGTTTTTCACTCTCCTCTTCCACTTTCATCAAGAGGCTCTTTAGTTCTTCTTCACTTTCTGCCATAAGGGTGGTGTCATCTGCATATCTGAGGTTATTGATACTTCTCCCAGCAATCTTGATTTCAGCTTGTGCTTCTTCCAGCCCAGCATTTCTCATGATGTACTCTGCATAGAAGTTAAATAAGCAGGGTGACAATATACAGCCTTGACATACTCCTTTTCCTATTTGAAACCAGTCTGTTGTTCCATGTCCAGTTCTAAGTGTTTCTTCCTGACCTATATATAGGTTTCTCAAGAGGCAGGTCAGGTGGTCTTGTATTCCCATCTCTTGAAGAATTTTCCACTGTTTACTGTGGTCCACACAGTCAAAGACTTGGACATAGTCAATAAAACAAAAATAGATGTTTTTCTGGAACTCTCTTGCTTTTTCAATGATTTTTCAATGATCCAGCGGATGTTGGTAATTTGATCTCTGAAACAAAAAAATTCTCCTAAACATGGACAAATCACAGGAATATAATGGGTTACACATCTCTTGACAACTGAAGGTTTTTGGAAGTCTTATGCATCTTGATATAAAGAAACTCCTAATAGCCATCTTATAAAGTATACAATCTTTTGATAGAACTATATATTTTATGAAATGCTAATCAGTTAATCTAAGAAAAATGACCTACTACCACTCTTCGAATGCAAATTCTCCTCTTTATAAATGAGTTTTGTATGTGTACTAAATTTGATGTTTAATATTAGCTTGAAATTATGCCAGTTTCTTCCTTTTCTCCCTACTTCTCTTCATTCCTTGATTCTTTCTTTCCTTCCTTCCTCTCTTCTCTCTGTGAAGTATATTTTACTAGAATTTAAGCAGTAATTTAATCTGACCTATTTCCTCTATTTCCTGTAAAAAGGCTTCTGGACTGGAAAAGGACTGAGTTGTAAGAAAATTGGCAGCATGAGGAAACAAGAGCTGATATAATGTTACACTAAACCTGAGGTTAGAGGCTGCACTGGTGCATTCAAGAAACAAATACATCTTTTGAGAAATCAATGGCTCAACTTTTTGTCTTTAATCAATCAAGAAAGTATATCATATTGTTCATATCATGCATGTTAATATTTAGAGTAGAAAATTTCCATTGAAGAGTGACCTTCTTATTTCCCAGCAAAGATGAAGCTCTTACTGGGCATGGATACACATACCATAGAAATCTCAGAGGACAGAGGCATGGATTGGAGCAAATTGTGCTGTCTGGCTATGAAAAACCTAGTAAATTTAAAACATGGCTGGTGTTATAATTTCTAACACCTATAATATAAAATAATTGTATGGTATCTGGCTGTCTGGTAATGTAACTTTAAATGTAAAGTTTTGGCATTAGACAGACATAGCTGTAAACTTTTCACAAGTCTGAGTACATAATAAAAGAAAACATTTCTAATAAAAATACTAAAATCATCCTAATAAAAATACTAAAGCCCAATTTTTTTTTCAGAATGTATCACAAATGTTCCTTTCAGTTCCCATTTCCAGCATCTAATTTATTCACTTAACAACTGTAGCTTGAATAAATAATACTGATCTCTGCACTTCAAGTTTAAGTTCTATCCAATTAATCCCTCACACTGACCCAGAACAGTCTGAAAAATAATATCTTTGCTCAGTTTACCTAAAAAGTCTTTAAAATAAATTATTAATTACTCAGGGTAAACTGGATTCAAAAACTTTGATAATCAGGCACCTATATACCATCTTAATTTATATTTCTTATCTTTATATGCACAGTCTCCAACCTAGTTTAACTGGTTTCCCACTGATGTAAATAATATTGAAAATCAGTCTTATCTCTACAGTTACTTGTACTCTTCCCAACTGTACGTATGCCCCATTTTGGTCTATATTTTAAATTTTATCCTTTTTTAAACTTTACTTCAGAATCATAAGTTAGCTGAATTCTTTGTGAAATACCTAATTCAAAGAAATCTCTCTTCTGATACCAAGAACATAGCTATAAATCACCTATACCTGACTTGTGTTTATCATTAATCATATATTCAACATTTTATGTATGACTTTATAATATCAGTTAAAAATTTTTACCTCCTCCATTTTAGTGATTTGTTATACAGTACAGTGCTCTGCTTTTATTATGTTCTCAGTGCTATTGGTTTATTGATTTATATACTAATCAGTATAATTCATAATATCAAGAACCATTAGTTATTAATACTATCTTATGTTCCATAAAACTTTTCACTGCAAAAATTGAAATGGAGGCCTGGATTTAGTATTTCAGTTCAGTTCAGTTCAGTCGCTCAGTCGTGTCCGACTCTTTGTGACCCCATGAATCAGAGCATGCCAGGCTTCCCTGTCCATCACCATCTCCCAGAGTTCACTCAAACTCACATCCATCGAGTCAGTGATGCCAGCCAGCCATCTCATCCTCTGTCGTCCCCTTCTCCTCCTGCCCCCAATCCCTCCCAGCATCAGAGTCTTTTCCAATGAGGCAACTCTTCACATGAGGTGGCCAAAGTAAAGGAGTTTCAGCTTTAGCATCATTCCTTCCAAAGAATACCCAGGGCTGAACACTCTTTAGAATAGACTGGTTGGATCTCCTTGCAGTCCAAGGGACTCTCAAGAGTCTTCTCCAACACCACAGTTCAAAAACATCAATTCTTCAGTGCTCAGCTTTCTTCACAGTCCAACTCTCACATTCATACATGACCATAGGAAAAACCATAGCTTTGACTAGACGGACCTTTGTTGGCAAAGTGATGTTTCTGCTTTTCAATATGCTCTCTAGGTTGGTCATAACTTTTCTTCCAAAGAGTAAGCTTCTTTTAATTTCATGGCTGCAATCACCATCTGCAGTGATTTTGGAATCCATTTAGGGTATTTTATATCATATTAGAATAGTGTTGATTATCTGAAATGAATATACTAATAAAATATGACTTCAATTTAGGACATCAGCAGTTGTTTTCTCTTGTTCTGAATTGCTGAATTTGTTAAAACAATCTTTATGTTTTCAAGAATGAATTAATGCTCCCTAAACAAAAAACATAATCAAATATAACTGATTTGCTTTATTATATCCCAGAAAAAAAAAACATAATGCTAATATAACTATATCATACATACTTTTATGTGGCTAAACAGTTAACTGTAACAAAATAGAGAATAATGAATCCACAAATCCCAGTTTATATATGAGATTTTAACAAATAATGAAGATGACATTTTAATAAATGAGTAATATTACTGACTGTTAAATAAATGATGCTGGTATCTATCTGACAATAACTGAATTTACACCCTCATCTTAAAATGAGAATGTAAAAATAAAGTTGGTTAAAACATAGATATAAAAAATAAAACAAATTTCCATAACAAATCTTAGAAGGCTACATGATAGAAAGAGAGAAGTTATTAACTAAAACTAAAGGCTCAGAAGTTTTTTTTTTTTTTAAGACTCAGAAGTTTTAAATAACAAGTAAATATACTTGACTCTACCTATATATTTTATAATATATATGGTAATTTTTATTACAAATTAAATTAAAATTATGTGAAAAGTATTAAAATACAAAATGTATTTAGTAATTCCATTTCTAACAATGTGTTTCATAGAAAGGAAAGTATATCACATAAGTATATGGATATTTATTACAGTATTATTTATGTTGGCCCCAAATACTCAAAATGCAGTTAACTCCTACTAATAGGTAAATGGTTGATGCATTTTACTATATTCATATTTAGAAATATCAGTAAGTCTTTCAGAAGAATTACTTAAGGATATCAGGTGACTTAAAGAGATCCTTCTGTTGTATGAAGTGAAGTGAAGCGAAGTCACTCAGTCATGTCCAACTCTGTGACCTCATTACAGTAGCCTGCCAGGCTCCTCCGTCCATGGGATTTTCCAGGCAAGAACACTGGAGTGGGTTGACATTTCCTTCTCCAGGGAATCTTCCCAACCCAGATATCGAAACTAGGTCTCCCGCAATGCAGGCAGACGCTACTGTTGGAGCCACCTTTGATATGATCTTATGTTGTGTATATGAGTGTAAAAAACAAGACACTAAACTTGTACAATTTGATATTGTTTATATAAAAGAAAAAGCAAAATATATATTTATCTGCAAAAAGCATTTGTTATATTTCACAGAGTATATAATTAATGAATATATAGGAAAATATGGAAGATAAATATTGCTTTGGTAATATGAGGTACTCGGGTGTTAATAGCAATTTTTAGGGGAAGAAGTGTTGAAAAAAAAATAAGTAAAAGAGAAATGGAATGAAATTAGCTTGTAAAAATAAAACTATGTATTTACATTACTTTGTCAACAAAGGTCCATCTAGTCAAAGCTATGGTTTTTCCAGTAGTCACGTATGGAGGTGAGAGTTGGACTATAAAGAAAGCTAAGTGCCAAAAAAAATGATGCTTTTGAACTATGGTGGAAAAGACATTTGAGAGTCCCTTGGACTGCATGGAGATCCAACCAGTCCATTGTAAAGGAAATCAGTCCTGAATATTCATTGGAAAGACTGATGCTGAAGCTGAAACTCCAATACTTTGGCCGCCTCATCCAAAGAACTGACTCATTGGAAAAGATCCTGATGCTGGGAAAGATTGAAGGCGGGAGTAGAAGGGGACGACAGAGGATGAGATGGTTGGATGGCATCACTGACTCAATGGACACGAGTTTGAGTAAACTCCAGGAGTTGGTGATGGACAGGGAGGCCTGGCATGCTGCAGTCCATGGGGTCACAAAGAGTTGGACATGACTGAGCGACTGAACTGACTGACTGATGTATGATATAATTATATTCACGCTTTTTCATTTATATATGCATTCCATAATATATAAATTATATATTTGAAACATAATTGGAACATATCTGTACTATGCCAAAGCTTCTGACTGTGTGGATCACAACAAAGTGTGGAAAATTCTGAAAGAAATGGGACTAGCAGACCACCAGCCTCCTGAGAAATCTGTGTGCAAGTCAAGAAGCAACAGTTAGAACTGGTCTTGGAACAACAGACTGGTTCCAAATTGGGAAAGGAGTACATCAAGGGTATATATTGTCGCCCTGCTTATTTAACTTACACGCAGAGTACATCATGAGAAATGCTGAGCTGGATGAAGCACAAGCTGGAATCAAGATTGCCAGGAGAAATATCAACAACCTCAGATATGCAGATGACACCACCCTTATGTCAGAAAGTGAAGAACTAAAGAGCTTCTTGATGAAAGTGAAAGAAGAGAGTGAAAAGTTGGTTTAAAACTCAACATTCAGAAAACTAAGATTATGGCATCAGTTCCAATCACTGCATGGCAAATAGATGGGGAAAAAATGGAAACAGTGACAGACTTTTATTTTGGGGGGGGCTCCAAAATCACTGCTAATGGTGACTGCAACCACAAAATTAAAAGATGTTTGCTCCTTAGAAGAGAAGCTATGACCAACCTAGATAGCATATTTAAAAGCAGAGACATTACTTTGCCAACAAGTTTCCATCTAGTCAAAGCTATGGTTTTTCCAGTAATCATGTATGGATGTGAGAGTTGGACTATAAAGAAAGCTGAGCACCGAAGTATAGATGCCTTTGAAATGTAGTGTTGGATAAGACTCTTGAAAGTCTCTTGGACTGGAGAGAGATCCAACCAGTCAATCCTAAAGGGAATCAGTCCTGAATATTCACTGGAAGGACTGATATTGAAGCTGAAACTCCAATACTTTGGCCACCTGATGCAAAAAAGTGACTCTTTTGAAAATATCCTGATGCTGGAAAGTGTGAAGCAGGGAGGAGAAGAGAACGACAGATGATGAGATGGTTGAATGGCATCACGATTCAATAGACATGCTCCGGGTGGTGGTGATGGACAGGGAGGCCTGGGGTGCTGTAGTCCATGGGGTTGCAAAGAGTTGGACACAGCTGTGCAACTGAACTGAACTGATGTCACATATACTATAGTATATGTGAAATGAATATGAATTATGTAAATATATGTGGAGATATGTTTGTATATGTGTGTATAGTGTGTGTTTATATTTATATGCATATCTTTATAAACACAGAGGGGGAAAATTTTCATAAAGTAAATGCACTAGGGAGAGTGTAAAGTGATACCACACTTGAGAAGGTATCTACTATATCTGTCCATAATATATGTCTACCATATTTATCAACACTCAGCTTTTAAAATGTGCAATCTGGTAGTAGTTGCTTGGAAATTTTTGCTAACATTCTTCTAAGTACTTCTTGAAAGAACACTATATACATAAATATACATCTAGTGAGTCAATAAATAAAAATAAAATTAAAATAATTAATTAAAATATAAACAGATGTGGCATTGTAATAGCAACAAAAAAGCACAAGCAGAAGAAAAGTATAATAGAGCTCAGCCCTGGGATTTCTTTGAAGGGAATGATGCTGAAGCTGAAACTCCAGTACTTTGGCCACTTCATGAGAAAAGTTGACACATTGGAAAAGACTCTGATGATGGGAGGGATTGGGGGCAGGAGGAGAAGGGGACGACAGAGGATGAGATGGCTGGCTGGCATCACTGACTCGATGGATGTGAGTCTGATTGAACTCCAAGAGTTGGTGATGGACAGGGAAGCCTGGCGTGCTGCAATTCATGGGATCGCAAAGAGTGAGACATGACTGAGCGACTGAACTGAACTGAACTGAACTGAAATACATAACAATAATTTAAAAGTATATTAAAAATACATTTATGCAGTTGAAAAGAATATAGCATTAATAATTATTAGATACTTATAAAATTAAGTAAATATATAAGCAAATCAAAGAATTAAACATAGAAATAAACCAACAAGACTAATAATATTGTAATAACTGTGAAATGGTAAGGAGGCAAAAATTAAGCAGTTAATGCATAAGTAAAAATAGAAGTATTTTTAAAAACCCAACTTGCATTATTCTGAGAAGATGAAAATGATATCAATTTTGGGTTTTAGGAAATAGGCACCATACCTGAAATAAATTTGATTGAGTCTTTCTCACAATGTTGATAGCTGTTCAATTTTTGAAAACTGAACGGCAGAGTATTTTATTGTCTTCTCTTCTCTTGAATATTTGTGTGTGTGATGTAAAATAAGAAGTGTCATTTTAGCAATGCCATTGATTCTCTGAGCATAAAATATTAATACAAATGTATACGTTGATAAAAAAAATTTTCTTAGAAATGAAGTCATTTCTTAACATTGCTGTAAAGAACTTTCCAAAATTTTGGCTTAATTATTTTATCTGCCAAAGCTAAATAATTTTGGCTCAATGGTAGAAGAAACACTTCAAATAACGCAGTTGTTCGGGCGTACTAAGACACAGTCTTGCAGAACAATCATACTTGTTCAATCAATACATATATTTTTTCATTTTGTTCACTCCACTTTCAAAAATTTCAAGATTTCTCTTATATGAACGTGAGTTGTTCTTCATCTATTTAACACTTTTAATACTTTAGTTATATTTTATACTGCTTTGAATTGGATTTATCAAAAATAGCTTTTAAATAAAAGTTATAACATGTTACATTCATTAACAAAATTACTTTCATGAACTTCAATTGCAGACTTAATCTGGACTCTGACTTCATTTTCCTTGCACTCAAATGTCCAAATATCCCAGATTATCAAATTTTATATGAAATGCCATTTCTTCTAGAAGCCTTTCCTGATAAGTTGTACTCAACTCCATCTTCTTTGTCCTCCCACAATATTATGGCTACTAAATAATTAACTTAGTATTATCATATACAGGCTTTCCTGGTGGCTCTGACAGTAAAGAATCTGCCTGCAACATGGGAGACCTGGGGTGCATCCCTGGGTTGGAAGATCCCCTGGAGAAGGGAATGGCAGCCCACTTCAGTACTCTTGCCTGGAGAATTCATGGACAGGGGAGCCTGGTGGGCTACAGTCCATGGGGTCGCAAAGAGTCAGACAGGACTGAACGACTAACATTATCATATACTATCTTGGACCTTGGGTTTACGTTTTGGGGATTGTGTTTTTAGAGGCCAAAGTCACTATTTCAAAATTGTATATTTCATCTCTCCAATATAATCATGGGCATGTCTTTTATAAATATGTACTTAATGAATATGTGATAAAAAATCAAAAGGCTAAAATTATATTTAACAGAAAAACACTAGATAAATTCTTACTAAATTCTGCATACTTTGTGCTATAGACTGAATTGTGTTTTCTTAAAATTTATACATTGAAATCTTAACCCTCAATGTGAGGGTATTTGTAAATGAGACCTTTGGGTGGTAATCAGATTTTAGATGATGTGAAGGTGGGGCCTTCATGATGGGATATATGATAAGTTTTACTCAGTACTGTCTTTTATCACACTAAACTGGAGTGGTAAAACTAGCTTAAACAGAACAAACAGATTAGTTTATTCCATATTGGTACAGCTATTTAGAACATGTAATTGTCCATGCTTATCAGACAATAAACCATGAAGTTACAATTAGATCAAATGGATGACCATTCTTGAATAAAAATATAAACACATTACACATCTATATGTCACTTTCTATACACCAAGCAAAATATCTTAAACAATTGTTAAAATTAAAACTTTAAAAGAGCTAGGGAAAACAAGAAAACTTTTTAAACAATACTGGGGTAGAAAGTCTTGTTAAGCATGACATAACATCCAGAAGTCATACAGGAAAAGGTTATTGCTTGTCAGTGTAAAAATTATAACAAATAAAATGAGAAGTATGATATTTGAAGAAACTGACTGACCACTAGAACACTGTATCAATTATCTTAGGCCCTTGATACATATTACTGAATGAATATTCATTCAAGAGAAGGAGTCTTATTAATCAATAGAACAAATCGGCTCTTATAAAGGCCAACAGAATATGTGTAGTTTCAAGTAACTGTCACAAACATCTTCATAACCCATTGAAAAATGAGAAACAGCTTCAGAAATCTGTAAAAAAAGTTTTGAACAATTTAAAAGAAGCTAAAGAATGGAAAGATATGTGAGTAAACTTGTTATACAGGAAAAATATTAGGAAGGACTAAGGAAAGTTTTATGAAACCTCTAAATAGACATTTAATATTTATAGGAGTTTAGAGATTAGGTTACAGTCATTGGAGATATAGATGTGGGAGCTTGCATTTAGACAAACATGAAAGTGTATCAGTCAGTCATGTCTGACTTTTTGTGAACCCTTGAACTGTAGCCTGCCAGCCTCCTCTTGTCCATGGGATTTCCCAGGCACGAATACTGGAGTGGATTGTCATTCCCTTCTCCAGGGCATCTTCCCAGCCCAGGGATCAAACCCGGGTCTCCTGCATTCTCCTCATACAGTAAAGGTAGGTTCTTTACTGTCTGAGCCACCAGGAAAGCCCTTGGGTAAACATACGTCTTTAATTTTCTTATCTAATATATCTCAAGAATCTTTCCACATCACAACTAATATGAATTTTTATTATTTTATTTCACATCATAAAATCTTCATATTGTTGCAAATATTGCTTTTTTTAAACTTTTTGGACAATGATAAGACATGTTTGCAGAAAGAGAAGCAGGTATATATTTTAGTATACATTGCTCTGGTGCTGCTGCTGCTGCTGCTAAGTCGCTTCAGTCGTGTCTGACTCTGAGATCCCATAGACGGCAGCCCTCCAGGCTCCACTAAGCATCTATTATCCTATCTTAATGTCAGCTTATTGCAACACTTATTTTTAGTCACTGGCTTTTAATTTCAAAAAGTTGATACGTATAATCATATCTAGGAAGGAAAAGAATCATGAGTATTTGAGCCCAGTTTTTTCATTGTACTTTAAATGTTTACTGACTATGGATATGCAATACAAGTGAATCCTTTTTCTGTGTTTGTTGTTGTTGTTTATTTGTTGATTTTCACTTTTCTTTTGTTTTTGATAAGCCCCTGTTGCCCAGTGATAAGAAAGGAAAAATTATTGGCATTTGCAAAATGTTCACTTTGCTTACAAGCACAGCCATGATGTACTGGGCTAGATAGGTTTGCCGCCCTCTAGCAACTTACTTGAAAAATCACTCTGACAAAATATTGGTTCTAATATAATGTAGATAAAATACTTTTGTGTTTAATATCATGTTACAGTTTATATTTACTAGCACAGAGATTGTCCGATGAAGAACTTCCCTAAGAACTCTGCTTTAAATCATTTCTAAAAAAATTTAAGACATTGCTGAAATGGCTGTATCTGCAGTTTCATGATTAGAATTACCTCCCTGCATAGCAACTGATTGCTATGGCTTAACTAAAGGTAGATGATATCCAGATTTATATATAACACAAATTATATTTTGCTTCTATAGGCATCTTGTTCTGAAGCCTTCCTGTGCCATCCCATACTGCAATCAACTATTTTTCCTTTAATCCATCCCAAACTCTCTTCTCTTCATAATCTATTTTTCTTTCCTTCCCTCTAGATGACCCACCTTGAGCCAAAACTATAAAGGATCTCATGGATTAGCAATTACATCCCTTTCAGATGGATGGTTGGCTTTATGTTCTTTTTAAATATTCACATTACATCTTTACTTCAGTCAGATATTAGCTTCAAGCCTTCTGTATTATGTGTTCTCAGTATTCCAGGTCCAGTGGAATTTCAGACATTAGCTACAGAGAAAGAGTTTGACAGAGTGAACTTTTCAGTACTCACTGTCTACTACAGTATTTGTCCAACAGAAACATAACATGAGACTTGTAGATAGTTTTAAATATTCTAGTAGCCACTCTAAAATAATAGAAAGTAAATTTAATTTTAATAATGTATTTTAATTACATATATTCAAAACATTACCATTATCAAAATTATTAATGAGTTACTGTGCATTATGAGGGAGGGGGGGTTCACTGGTGGCTCAGAAGGTAAAGAATTTACCTGCAAGGCAGAAGACCTGGGTTTGATTCTTGGGATGGGAAGAGCCCTTGGAGAAGGGAATAGCTACCCACTCCAGTATTCTTGCATTTTTTTTTTCTTTACTGTACTAACTCATTGAAATCCATACATATGACACATCTCAATTCAGATTACCCACTTTTCAAGTGTTCTATGCTAACAAAGGCTACCATATTGCTTAGTGGCCATAATAGTGGTCAGTGCAAGTCTACAAGGTGACTTAATGAAAGACAGAATTGCTCAAGAAATCTAAGAGCTATTCTCCACAAACAGCTTTGGGATCTGCAGGGAAACTGGGCAAGCAGTTTTGATATCACAGAAGCTGCGTAAAGTATCAAGAGATTATGACTGTGCAATAATCTGTGTCACTTCCTAACCAGGTCTTTGATGATGAGATGTGGGATCCATGTCTCTGTTTGCAGTTCTTTTGTCAGAGTTTTCATAAGAACTTCTTACTTAGCAGAGCCTATTTTCTGTTATTCCCTACACACCGCTAATGTGCTCCTCTAATATAATTTTCTTTGTAGTCAAGTTAAAAAAAAAAAAAACAGGGACATATTTTATTAGTTCTAAAATATTTATTGATAATTCCACTGGGATTTTTAAAATTATAATTTATCTTTGTAAAATTCTAAGTTGTACCTCTGGAAATCTAGTTTTATTCTTTATTTAGAAGGAAGTTTCTGAGAAATATATTTCAAGGGAAAGGCCTCTTCATTAAGATGTATTGCTACATTACAAAATGGATGAAGTCCGCTGTATATGATGAAACCTAACAACCACAGTGCTTTCATAGCAAAGGCAAGTTCAATCCTCTATAAGCATCTAGAGTTTCAGTAATCACAACAGGTAATGCAAGGTAAGTTTTAATACTTCAAGCACAGTTCAATTTCTGCACTTCATTTATTTCACAAATTAGTTGACTATAAATCTATCATCAATAACAGATTTTATATACTGTTTCATTTAAAAAGTGATTTCTTTTATTAGTTTTTATATTTGGAAGAATTGTTTTTCCTCTGCTTTTCATACCCAAGAAAGATATGGATCTTATCATGCTATTAAAACAGTGTAAATTGTAAAAAACCTGTCATCATCACTGGGGACAGTTTGACATATTCAGTTATGTGAAACATCTTGCAAGGGCCTTATGTTCTTAAAATTTATAGATTTTAAAAAATTACAATCAGCATAGGAAAAACAGAACTCTATTCCACCAAATAGAAGTGAATCACCATGTTCGATGAGTTTACAGTTACTTAGCTGGAAATTAATTTAGCTGAAATTGTCAGCCTATTGGGAAATAGGAATGACAATTCATAAGCTTCTTCTTTCTAAATATCGATATCATTAAAATATAAACATAAATCAGTTGAATAAAAATAGTCTGGGATGAAAAATTGAAAACTTATTCTGTACTCAGTAGCCAATCTTGGATGACATATATAATTCCATGAATAAATATCTTTTGAAATTTTATATTGTTCAGGATAAAAAAGACTCCTAAAAACGTTTTAAAGAAACTATTATTGATGGTTTAAGTATATTGGTGAAATCAGCTCATATAGTATAATCTTCTAAAAAGTTTTTTTTTTAATTTGTTTTAAACCAAACTATGATCAAATATAGTGATTCTCAATCATTGCTATCTTAAATCACACAAGTTACTCTTCAATATATATGATGGAAGTGAATTCATTTTTTCCCCCTTAGGAAGGTACTATAAATTAATATTAAAATGATTTTATTATTTAGATAAATATATAAACAGAGTTTTGCTATTTTCTTCCTGTACCCTACAGAGTGGAAGGTATGTTTTGCATCTTCCATGCTGGAAAAGAAATAATTTAGAATGGCACAAGTTCACAAAAATGTATTATAATAAAAAATCAAATAGTGATAATAGGACCTAAGGATCAACATCACTTTTGTTATTTTTATATCCAAACACTCGCTACTTTTCACAATCTCTTCCTTTTTGGTTAACTATCAAAATATGTGAAGTTCTGATAACTAGTCAACCATATTGCTATGAATTAGGTCTAAAGTGTAACAAATTCATCCAAGTTAAGATGCTATACTGACCAACTTTTTAATTTGCTTGCTTGGCTTACTTTTTGTTTATTTGTTTTATATTTTATACCAATTTATTTGATATTTCATTTTCCAAACTGGCTAGCAGAACCAGAAGAGAAATTGTTGCCTATCTTCTACTATGTACTGGTATCACTGAGCTGCGTCATGAAAACATTTTGACAAATTCAAGCACACACAGATACATGGACAGGCACAAACATGTATGCATGCACACACACACACGTAAAATACATTTCCTAGAGATTCCTTACTAAGAGCAACAAGTACATCTTGGAGATTAAGAAAAAAAATGTGAATATGCTTCCTCACTCATTTTTGAGTTTCCTTAATCTTATTGCAGTTCTGGATAACCTGTGCAGGAATAGTGATATAGTCCTTTAACCACTTTATTAGGTCTAAATACATCTTGAAATATCTTTTTTCTTTCTTTTAAAATTACTACCACCATCAAAATAAACTCACATGTACTTAGAATTAATTGGCTGAAATTATATTTCTCTAAGATTCTGCCAACATTATGCTACCATATTAACATCGAATTTGATAAGCAGGTTATGAATTCATATCAGAAACAGAAATGTAAGATGAAAATGCAACAGATTTGATGAACGCAAGTACCCTCAGGTCAGATTGCTTAGGTTCAAATCCTGACTTTGTCATTAAATAGCTGTGACTTTGGACAAATTATTCAAATTTCTACATCTTAGTTTCCTTGTCTATCTATGCCTCTGAGAATTGTTGGAAGGAAAAACAGTTAATATATGGAAAAACAAATTAATTTCTGGAACAAATAACTTAAAAAATGTTGAATCATTGCAATATGATAAACTTTCTTAAAGAAGCTTAACTCTCTCTTTCTTGAGGAGTAGGTCTATATGAGAAAACAAATGTTGAGGAGTGTTTACATGAAGAACTCTAGCCACAATAAAACCATTTCTTCTTTTCAAATTCTTCAACTAGTGCCCCATCGGGACCTGGAAGACAAGACTTTTACGGTGCTCTGGTTTTTGAGAAAACTAATAGTAGACTATTTTAAAGCAATATTTAGGGAAACAATAAAAAGAAATAGTTTATCTAGACACAGCATGTGGGGATAAAAGCAATTAAAAAGGAGATTCAAACAGAGAACACTACACCATTTCCCTTCTACATTAAAGTTGAAATGTGCTGACCTAGTTAGCTTCTTAAATAGGTAGTACAAAGACCATCTCTACATTATATCACTGTTAGGTATTCAAATATACACTGGATATAATAAAACAATGCCATATATTCGATTGGAATAGGATAGTGTTTGAAACAGCAACCCACCATACAGGAGGCTGAACCCAGAAAGCATGTCCAAATGCTTTCTTTCCCTTTGTTTGCTTTGCATCTCACTTACAGAAATCAAAGATGGGGAAGAGTTGGATTCAACTTACTTAATCGATGAGGAAACAGGATACTATATGTGAAAAATTGTATTTAAGCTTTGGTAGCTAGAGAAAGGTAGTAATAGAACTAAAATCCAAGATACTTCACAGCTTGTTCTTTGGAACATAAATGCTGCCCACACAGCATCCATAATCTATGTCTCCTAAACAAATTAGATGATAAATATTATAACTGATTTAATCAAGCTGAAGTCCCAACTCTTTGTGAAAATACAAGATTTTACAAAGAAAATACAAGCACAAACTGTGCTTTGCAAAACAGGGGAAAATAAAGTTATGATACAAAGAAGTCAATAAGATAATTGCTAACATTGTAAAAATGAATACCATATCTTCATGCAAGATAAAGATACAATAATTATCTCATTTACAAAGTACAAGATGACCTAGCACTAAAGAACATGAATTAAAAAATGCTTTCCAACTTGTCTTTAAAATCATATAACATGGTCAGGCTTCCCTGGTGGCTTATATGGTAAAGCGTCCACCTACAGTATGGGAGACCTGGGTTCAAATATGATCATACACAAAGAATTAATGGATTGGCATTTCCTTAAGTAAGACGAGGAGAAGGCAATGGCAACCCTCTCCAGTACTCTTGCCTGGAAGACGAACAGCTGAGAATTCAGAGTACTTACAGACACAATACTTCTGTGTAAGAAACAGTCTAAATTTTTTGTACATTTCAGACTTCATGGTATGAATTCAATTACAATAAACTAAAAAAGAATATGTTATTACTAACATAGGTTGTATAAAGATACATTTAAGATTTGAAAACATATGAGGACATGTGTTGGTTACTATACAGAAATTTTGTTATTTCATACTCCTGTATTTATTCAGTTTAGTTCAGTCACTCAGTTATGTCCTACTCTTTGCAACCCCATGAACTACAACACTCCAGACCTCCTTGTTCATCACCAACTCCTGGAGTCCACACAAACCCATGTCCATTGAGTCAGGGATGCCATCCAACCATCTCATCCTCTGTCGTCCCCTTCTCCTACCCTCAATCTTTCCCAGCATTAAGGTCTTTTCCAATGAGTCAGTTCTTCACATGAGGTGGCCAGAGTATTGGAGTTTCAGCCTCAGCATCAGTCCTTCCAATGAACACAAAGGACTGACCTCCTTCAGGATGGACTGGTTGGATCTCCTTGCAGTCCAAGGACTCTCAATAGTCTTCTCCAACACCACAGTTCAAAAGCATCAATTCTTCGGCACTCATCTTTCTTTATAGTCCAACTCTTACATCCACACATGACAGCTGGAAAAACCATAGTCTTAAATAAATGGACATTTGTAACAAAGTAGTCTCTGGTTTTTCATATGCTGTCTAAGTTGGTCATAACTTTCCTTCCAAGGAGTAAGCGTCTTTTAATTTCATGGCTGCAATCACCATCTGCAGTGATTTGGGAGCCCAGAAAGATAAAATCAACCTCTGTTTCCACTGTTTCCCCATCTATTTGCCATGCAGTGATGGGACCAGATGTCATGATTTTAGTTTTCTGACTGTTGAGCTTTAAGCCAACTTTTTCACTCTCCTCTTTCATCAAGAGGCTTTTTAGTTCCTCTTCGCTTTCTGCCATAAGGGTGGTGCCATCTGCATATCTGAGGTTATTGATATTTCTCCCTGCAATCTTGATTCCAGCTTCTGCTTCCTCCAGCCCAGTGTTTTTCATGAGGTACTCTGCATAAAAGTTAAATGAGCAGGGTGACAATATACAGCCTTGACGTACTTCTGTTTTTATTTGGAACCAGTCTGTTGTTCCATGTCCAGTTCTAACTATTGCTTCCTGACCTGCACACAGGTTTCTCAAGAGGCAGGTCAGGTGGTCTGGTATTCCCATTTCTTTCAGAATATTCCACAGTTTGTTGTGATCCACACAGTCAAAGGCTTTGGCATAGTCAATAAAGCAGAAATAGATGTTTTTCTGGAACTCTCTTGCTTTTTTGATAATCCAGCGGATGTTGGCAATTTGATCTCTGGTTCCTCTGCCTTTTATAAAGCAGCTTGAACATGTGGAAGTTCACGGTTCATGTATTGCTGAAGTCTGGTGTGGAAAATTTTGAGCATTACTTTACTAGAGTGTGAGATGAGTGCAATTGTGCGGTAGTTTGTGCATTCTTTGGCATTGCATTTCTTTGGGATTGGAATGAAAACTGACCTTTTCCAGTCCTGTGGCTACTGCTGAGTTTTCCAAATTTGCTGACATATTGAGTGCAGCACTTTCACAGTATCATCTTTCAGGATTTGAAATAGCTTGACTGGAATTCCATCACCTCCACTAGCTTTGTTCATAGTGATGCTTCCTAAGGCCCACTTGACTTCACATTCCAGGATATCTGGCTCTAGTTGAGTGTGAGTGATCATACCATCATGATTATCTGGGTCATGAAGATCGTTTTTGTACAGTTCTTCTCTGTATTCCTACCCACTCTTCTTGATATATTGTGCTTCCGTTAGGTCCATACCATTTCTGTCTTTTATTGTCACCAGTTTTGCATGAAATATTCCTTTGGTATCTCTAATTTTCTTGAAGAGATCTCCAGTTTTTCCTATTCTATTGTTTTTCTCTATTTCTTTGCATTGATCTCCGAGGAAGGCTTTCTCCTTGCTATTCTCTGGAACTCTGCATTCAAATGTTTATATTTTTCCTTTTCTCTTTGCTTTTTACTTCTCTTCTTTTCACAGCTATTTCTAAAGCTTCCTCAGACAGCCATTTTGTTTTTTGCATTTCTTTTTCTTGGGGATGGTCTTGATCCCTGTCTCCTCTACAGTGTCACGAACCTCCATCCATAGTTCATCAGGCACTCTGTCTATCAGATCTAGTCCATTAAATCTATTTCTCACTTCCATTGTTTAGGCATAAGGGATTTGGTTTAGGTCATACGTGAATGGTCCAGTGGTTTTCCCTACTTTCTTCAATTTAAGTCTGAATTTGGCAATAAAGGGTTCATGATCTGAGCCACAGTCAGCTCCCAGTCTTGTTTTTGGTGACTGTATAGAGCTTCTCCATCTTTTGCTGCAAATAGTAAAATCAACCTGATTTTGGTGTTGACCGTCTGGTGATTTCCATGTGTACAGTCTTCTCTTGTGTTGTTGGAAGAGGATGTTTGCTATGACCAGTGTGTTCTCTTGGCAGAACTCTTTTAGCCTTTGCCTTGCTTCCTTCTGTACTCCAAGGCCAAATTTTCCTGTTATTCCAGGTGTTTCTTGACTTGCTACTTTTGCATTCCAGCCCCCTATAATGAAAAGGACATCTTTTGGGGGTGTTAGTTCTAGAAGGTCTTGTACACCTTCATAAAACCGTTCAACTTAAGCTTCTTCAGCATTACTGGTTGGGGCATAGACTTGAATTACCGTGATATTGAATCATTTGCCTTGGAAAAGAACAGAGATCATTCTGTCATCTTTGAGATTACATCTAAGTACTGCATTTTGGACTCTTTTGTTGACTATGATGGCTACTTCATTTCTTCTAAGGGATTTCTGCCCACAGTAGTAGATATAATGGTCATCTGAGTTAAATTCACCCATTCCAGTCCATTTTAGTTTGCTGATTCCTAGTACATTGATGTTCTCTCTTGCCATCTCTTGTTCGACCCCTTTCAATTTGCCTTAATTCATGGACCTAACGTTCCAGGTTCCTATGCAGTATTGCTCTTTGTAGCATCAGACCTTGCTTCTATCCCAATTCACATCCACAACTGTGTGTTGTTTTTGCTTTGGTCCATCCCTTCATTCTTTCTGGAGTTATTTCTCCACTGACCTCCAGTAGCATATTGGGCACCTACTGACCTGGGGAGTTCATCTTTCAGTGTCCTATCTTTTTGCCTTTCCATACTGTTCATGGGGTTCTCAAGAATACTGAAGTGGTTTGCATTCTTTTCTCCAGTGGACCATATTCTGTCAGACTTTATTATTTATTTTGTTATTGATTTCTAATAATACCAATTTCAAATGTAGGAAAAAATAATTGTACATAGAAAATATCAAACAGTATTTAAATGCACATTTGCATTTTATTTATTTTTATTTTGCTTGCAAAGGTCTACAAGTCCATTATAAAAAAATTAAATGTATAAAAATACTATAGAAGGCAAAATATTTTCTAATTATCTATTAAGTAAAATAATCATTATCAAGCACTGGACAATTTTTTCCATAACATTCTTATTTTATTTTTACAAATAAGAATATATATGTTTGCACATACTTTAAAACATTTAACTTAATAATGCTAAATTAATAGCAAATTATGTTGATGGCTATTATCAAACTGCCCTGTGAAAACATAGCATATTTCAACAAGTAGTTTCATCAGTTTGCCAATTCAATAGGCAAGAAAAAGCTCTGATGTTCACATTAATGCATCTATCAGTGAAGTTAATGTTATATTTCACATTTTCTTGTTCTTATCTGGGGACAAAAGAAGGACAAAATACTTAAATTTGAAGTTTTTTTTTTTTTAAGTTAAAATTTAGGAAAAGCAAAATGTGTTTTATTCCCTCAGTTCAGTTCAGTTCAGTCGCTCAGTTGTGTGTGACACTTTGCGACCCCATGGACCTCAGCACACCAGCCTTCCCTCTCCAACACCAACTCTCGGAGTTTACTCAAACTCATGTCCATTGAGTTGGTGATGCCATCGAATTATCTCATACTGTGCTGTCCCCTTCTCCTCCCTCCTTAAATCATTCCAGCATCAGGATCTTTTCAAATGGGTCAGTTCTTTGCATCAAGTGGCCAAAATATTGGAGTTCCAGCTTCAGCATCAGTCCTTCCAATGAATGTTCAGGACGGATTTCCTTTGGGATGGACAGGTTGGATCTCTTTGAAGTCTAAGGGACTCTCAAGAATCTTTTCCAACACCAAAGTTCAAAAGCATCAATTCTTCAGCACTCAGCTTTCTTTATAGTCCAGCTCTCACATCCATACATGACTACTGGAAAAACCATAGCATTGACTGCATGGAATTTTGTTGACAAAGTATGTCTCTGCTTTTTAATATGCTGTCTAGATTGGTTATAACTTTCCTTCCAAGGAGCAAGTGTCTTTTAATTTCATGGCTGCAGTCACCATCTGCAATGATTTTGGAGCCCCATCAAAAAATAAAGTCTGTCACTGTTTCTATTGTTCCCCCATCTATTTGCCATGCAGTGATCATACCAGGTGCCATGATCTTAGTTTTCTGAATGTTGAGTTTTAAGCCAGCTCTTTCACTCTCCTCTTTCACTTTCATCAAGAGGGTCTTTAGTTCTTCTTCACTTTCTGGCATAAGTGTGGTATTATCTGCATATCTGAGATTGTTGTTACTTCTCTTGACAATCTTGATTCCAGCTTGGGCTTCATCAGTCCAGTTTTTCTCTTTCCCTAGTTATAAATTAATTCCTATCCATTACTTTTCCCTCAATTTTATTACTTTATTGTTAACAAGTTGTACTGATCTAAATTTTAAGTCATTAATTATTGGTTATTTAGAAGGGTTGAGACCCTAGAACATATTTTTTCCTTGGCATTAATTTGATTTTTACCAGTTACAGGTGTATCAGTTATGAAGTTTGAAGAATTAGCATCAATTTTCTACTATATTTTACTCATTTTGTAAATCAGGTTATTAATAATTTTAACCTCCTAGCTTTGCTGATAGGATGATATAACACAAGTAATCATATAGAACCATGCTTAAACATAGTAGGATTAAGCATTAAATATAATAATAAATTGATACAATGATAATGGTAATATGCTGCTAAGTCGCTTCAGTCGTGTCCGACTCTGTGCAACCCCAGAGACTGCAGCCCACCAGGCTCCCCCGTCCCTGAGATTCTCCAGGCAAGAACACTGGAGTGGGTTGCCATTTCCTTCTCCAATGCATGAAAGTGAAAAGTGAAAGTGAAGTCACTCAGTCGTGTCCGATTCTTAGTGACCCCATGGACTACAGCCCACCAGGCTCCTCCATCCATGGGATTTCCCAGGCAAGAGTACTGGAGTGGGGTGCCATTGCCTTCTCCAAATGGTAATATAGAATATGTATTTATGTTCATACTACCTATGTGATAACTGGTTTTTTTTAATTTTAATAAGTTACATTCACTTTGGAATATGAATAGTTCTAAGAAACAGCTAAGTGTAGGATTTGAATTCTACGCTCAACTTCCTTAATACTCCTAATTTTATATCTAACTACATTATATGGGTCTGACTTTGATATCAAAGGTGGGCCACAAATCAAATTAAAAAAAATATTTTCTTGAGCTTAAACTTTATAGTCTTCTCATTTATCTGAGTAATCATGGTGATTTGGGTTAAATCCAAGCATTTATATTTTCTAATTAGGAGAGGTTATTAACTAAACTTCAATTCATTCATTTGAAAAACAGAGATTGAATTATATAAAACTTTTCTGGAAAAACAAAAAATTAATTTGAGAATGATATCAGCAGCATGGCAGTAAACACTATCCCTTATATCTGTCCCTCACTTCAGCAACAAAATTTAAGTATCCATCCATGAACAGAACTGCCTTTGAGGAAACTGTGGGATCCAACACCATGGGCCAAGGGACCAACTAGAAGTCTCACACCTGTGCACTGTGTAATAAGCAGACAGACTTCAGTATCAGCTGTGGAAACTACAAGAGACTATGAACCACCTCTAGCTCCTCTTGGTTGTGGTTTGGGAGTGCCTGCAGAACACTAATTGAGGAGTCACTTAAGGACAAGAGAGCCTCTGTGAAAGTTCAGGGTTCCAGAAGAGAAGCATTCCACTGGAGAAAAAGAAAGAAAAACAAATTTGTTTGCTTTGGGGTGGCTAAGAGGAACAATGACTTTGCCAGCATCATACCACTCCCAAGGGAAACAGCACATAGCTTCTCCTGAAGGGGAAAGAAAGCCAGTGAGTGAATGTCTGGCTTCCCCAACTTTTCGGAATGCTGCTGAAGAGACTCCTTTCTCTCCCGCAGCATTCAGAACCTTATTGTGGGGGCTCCATAACTGAGAGGAGGAAGCAGATCAGGGGAGCAACATGCACCCACAGAGTGGATATGCCAACAACAAGCAAACGGGTGTAAGGCAAAAAACACCTCCCTTTAATCTGTGGCTGGTTTCCTGTGAGCAGTCCCAGAGGAAGGAGCCAGAGCTCTGGTAGACAAGTGGCAAGCACAGAAGGCATGCCAGCTGGGGTCTGTCACCAAGGGAGAAACCACAAACTTGAGCTGTAGTGCCACCCCCACGGAAATAAAACAGAAGCTTCTACCAGCCAGCCTGGTGTGTTGTAGGTTCTGGAGTAGGCATATAAGCTTAAGAATTCTGTCATAAAAGGGAACAAGAGGCAAGGAGCAGGTGTATCCTTATAAGGTCTGAAAAAGCCTCAGAATATACAACAGGAAAGAACAGAGATGGAAGCATCAATCTTCCTGCTTTCAAACTATACTACAAAGCTATAGTAACCCAGGAGGTGTGGTACTGGAACAAAAACAGACACATAGACTAATGAAACAGAATTGAGAAGCCCAGAAACTGATGCTGCTGCTGCTAAGTCACTTCAGTCATGTCCGACTCTGTGCGACCCCATAGACGGCAGCCCACCAGGATCCCCTGTCCCTGGGATTCTCCAGGCAAGAACACTGGAGTGGGTTGTCATTTCCTTCTCCAATGCAAGGAAGTGAAAAGTGAAAAGTGAAAGTGAAGTCTCTCAGTAGTGCCCGACTCTTCGCGACCCCATGGAGCACAGCCTACCAGGCTCCTCCGTCCATGGGATTTTCCAGGCAAGAGTACTGGAGTGGCTTGCCATTGCCTTCTCTGAGCCTAGAAACAGGCCCCTGCATTTACAATCAACTAATATTTGACAGGGGAACCAAGGATATTCAATATAGAAAGGATAGTCTCTTCAATAAATGTTGTTGGGAAAATTGGATCATCATTCTATAAAGAAAGCTGAGTGCAGAAGAATTGATGCTTTTGAACTGTGGTATTGGAGAAGATTCTTGAGAGTCCCTTGGACTGCAAGGAGATCCAACCAGTCCATCTTAAAGGAAATCAGTCCTGGGTGTTCATTGGAAGGACTGATGTTGAAGCTGAAACTCCAATATTTTGGCCACCTGATGTAACTGAAATGAACTGAACTGAACTGAACGCAAAGAGCTGACACATTTGAAAAGACCTGATATTGGGGAAGATTGAAGGCAGGAGAAGGGGATGACAAAGGAAGAGATGGTTGGATGGCATCACTGACTCAATGGACATGAGTTTGGGTAAACTCTGGGAGTTGGTGATAGACAGGGAGGCCTGGCATACTGCAGTTTATGGGATCACAAAGAGTTGGATACGACTCAGGGACTGAGCTGAACTGAACTGATGCAGAAAAAAGTGAATCGGACTTATCTTACATCACTAAAAACAATAAGTAAATAAACTGAAATGATTAAAGACTTAAATATAAGATCTGAAACTATAAAATCCTGGAAGAAAACATAAGGAAAATCTCCTTGATATAGGTCTTAGCAAATCTTTGTTTGTTTTGTTTGTTTTATTTGTAATGATACCAAAAGCACAAGCGAAAAAGGCAAAGATAAATGAGGGGCTACATCAAACTATAAAGCTTCTGTAGAACAATAGAAATAATCAATGAAATGAAAAGGAAACCTACAGAATGGCAGAAAATTTTTGCAAATTGTGCATCTGATTAAGGGTTTTAAAAATCCAGACACAGCAAAACTAAAACCACTAAACCAGTAAGTAGCATTTAGTAAGAATTTGACATATAAGAACAGTTTACAAACTGGGAGCTTCCAAATTCAAAGACTGATGTGAAACTCAGGGGCATGAAATGACAGGTGGCTTATGAAATGAAAACAAGGAAGTTGTTAACCTTTACAATGATTAGTTATTATAGTGGGAAATTACATACAGCAGGTAATTGGCTAAAAGTGTTTATCTCATACTATTTTAAGATGGATGACAAGCTCTTTTTAAGAATGTCAGAGGCATTTACATGAAATTAACTAAGTTAAGTTTTGCTTATATTCATAAAGTAAGCTAGATTTTAGTTTTACTTACATAAAATTAAATGGTGTTGTCTACTCAGAGAATTCTCAAGTCCAGTTTCCATTTTTTACTTAATTTTAATGGGTTAATATCCAAACTGCATTTTAAAAGACTCATACAACTCAATAACAACAAGAACAAACAAAACAAAGAACAAGCTACCTGGTTAAAAATAGGCAGAGGAAATAGATTACTTTAGATATTTTCCCAAGGAAGACAAACTGCCAGCAGCTACATAAATTGTTGCTTAGCATCACTAATCATCAAGGAAATGAAAATCAAGACCTCAATGAGGTCTCACCTCACATCTGTTAGAATGGCTATCTTCTAAAAAATTACTAGATAACAAGTGTCAGCAAGGATGTGGAGCAAAGGGAACCCTTGAGCACTGTTGGTAGGAATGATATTTGGTACAGCTACTGTGGAAACAGTATGGAGGATTCTCAAAAAGTTAAAAAGTAGAACTATCATACAATCCAGTAATCTCACTACTGGGTATATATCCAAAATAATTAAGATTTGTATCCCATAGAGATACCTGCATTCTGTGCTTATTACATTTTCACAAAAGCCCAGATATGAAAAGAACCTAAGATTCATCAATAGAGAAGTGGATAAAGAAGTTGTGATGTATATACACAATGGGAGATTTTGGAGCCATGAGAAAGGACAAAATCTTTCCATTTGCAACAACATAGATGTCCTGAGGACATTATATTAACTGAAGTAAGTCAGAGGAAGACAGATACTGTATGGCATCATTTATGTGTGAAATCCAAAAAACCTGAACTTATAGAGACAGAGTAGGATAGCCAATACCAGAGAATGGGGGTGGGGAAAACTGAAAGATATTGGTCAAAGAGCACGCAAACTTCCAGTAAGAAAATGAGTACATTTTGGAGATCTAATGCACAGCATTGTACTACAGATAACAGCACTGTATGATGTACTTGAGAGATGAAGGATAAATATTAAATATCCTCATCACAAAAAAGAAATAATCATTATTTGATGAAACAAAGGTGTTAAATAACACTAACATGGTAACCATACTGCAGTATTTAAGTGTATCAAACCAACATGTTCCACACAGCCAAGTTACACAATATTCTATGTCGATTATATCTGAATAAATTCAGGGGAACAATTTAAAAAATAACTTCAGTTTTTAATGATGGTATTAAAATGTGGCAGTTATTTTCTTTCCTTTTAAAATTAGACTCAGTTCACATATACAAAAACAGAATTTAACCACCTATAGAGTCAACATTTTATACATTTTAAGATTTTTTTTTTTTTTTGGCTAAATGTTCTGCCTATAAATTTTATCAGGGAAATTTTTTAAGTATCTGTAGGAAAACTACAAATGAAGGTAAAATGTCATATTTTTCTTAAGCCTTTTAATAATTTGAGAAAGATCATAAACATATTCTTTATTTGTTTCCTCCTCTCTTATGCTGGCACTGAAAACCTGTATTCATTTAAAACTTTATTAGCTCATTGTTCTGTAAAAGAACCATGATTGTCTTAATTGTTATAGGCAGAAGAAAAAACAAAGGGTCTACTTCAATGTTCAATTAGGATTACATACAGAGATGCAGTTTTATCAGTGTTGACATTTGCACAAGCTCTGCATATTTAACAAGTGATCATGCTCTGCTGAAATGAGTACTGTTGCTATAGACACATTATAATATAGTTTAATTATCACATTAATATTGATGTTATCATCCTCCCAGGTCAAGATGAGACAGTAAAATAGCCATTTAGATTAAATTACTCACAGTATTGATTTTATTGCTATTTCTACAGATATGGCAGGATGCTTTAATTTTAGGTCCAGATTTGACAGGACACTTCAGTTCTATCTGATTTTAAAAGTGTGAGGGTGCTCTATGTGGGTGTTTAAAGTCTAAGAATATTTAAAAATTGAATTTCTTCCTGAATTTCATCAACCTGACTTTTTTAAATGAGAAAAGAATGTTCCCCAAGTAAATTTTTAAAATAGTTTTTGCTTTCTATTCCCACTGACTCTGTTCATTCTGAATTACAAGAAGTCATTATACATATTGTTTCAACTTAGAAGTGAATATATACATAGATTAGAGCTCCATAACTTTTAAATTGGACTTTTGTTTAAAAAATTATCTACTACCAGATATGGATGATGCTGTATATAATCTTAAATATTTCAGAAATTTTAAAAGATCACTTATTAAAGGAGTCTGAACACACCAACTTGAAATACATACCATAATCCTTTATAAGTTATTTAAAATTTTTTTTGAATTTATTCAGAACTTATCTCCTGAGCTATAAATAAACTAGGAATTTAAGTTTAAATAAAATAGGATTTGTTTACTTGAGAAGCACTATTTTTCATAATCTCTCTTTGGGATCATTAAATTATTTTCAGAACTTTGGGATATGGAGAGTTTTATTGTCTTATAGTCCATGAAATCTCTCTGAAAACATTTAAAATTATGTTTATAATTAAAAATATAACTTTTTTATTTTCTGTTAATTGTACTGATGTTAAGGTTTGGGAAATGTCAAGGAAAAAAAAAAAATGAACCATTCCTAGCCTCAACAATTATAATCTATTTAGAGACATTGTTACATATACATTTGATTATGAAAAAAGCTAATGTAAATTAATGTTTATTTTAGAGAAAATTGTCTCCCTCTTTCTCAGTTCCATAAGTATATTGGAAAGTCATCAAAGATTAAGGAAAAGTGAGAGGCAACATGTGGCATTTTAATTGCCAGAAAATTAATTTTGATTCTAACTAATATCAATCAATCTGGAGGTAAAATTATGTAACATTAAAGTGAATACGAACTCTATTAAAGGCACATTTCTTTCTTTTTAGAGGGACGGCATGTTTGGCTTTGATTTAGTTTTTAAGCACAAAATCATTGTAAACAAAATCTTTTCAGATTCTAATTTGGATATTTGCACTTAAAAAAGAGATCTCCTGCTTCTCTTAACCTGTAAAGGAATAACCTCAGAGTAATTTCTATGAGGTATTGGAATTCCGTGTAATTGGAAGCAGTACAAGCTGAAAGGGTACAGAACTTATATGTTTCCAATTCAGTTTTTAACTAAGATGATTTGAAATCCCAATATGTTTCCTAGGCAACTGGTACTGACCAGATGCAAAATGGTGGCGTCCAAGTAAAAATTGGCTATGGTTATGATTCCAAGAGGAGGAAGAAGAGAGTAATAGAAATGAATGGTAGGGAACCAGCCATCTATGAAATAATCTTGTTATTAATTCAGAAAAGTGCCAATATTTTCACGTCTGAAGCTCTGGGAAAGTTAAGTTAAATGAATTTTCCAAATTTGTATTATAATGCTGCAAAACTGTGACTAACTTTCTGTGGTTTATTTTCCAGGAAAGTGCCAGTAGATACTAGTTACTACTCATTCTACTGTCTATGAAGACAATCCAAAATCTTATAAAAGCTTCATAAGACATTTATTAGAAAATTAGAAAGCTACATCCCTCTTTCTTCTAATGTGGCCATACATTCACTCACCGGTTCATTCATTATAACAGTGAATACTTTGAAAAAATAAAGTAATGTTTCTGCATTTATGGAGTTTCTATTTTTGTATGGGGGTAACAGAAAAGATAATTTAAGATAGGAGCAAACCCATGGAAAGAGTAAAGTAAAGATTTTTTTTTTTTTTTTTTTAGAGATTTGACAGTGGAAAGAATGCCTTCTGATTCTGCAATGAAGTGTGCAATAAAAATTGGCAGAGCAAGTGCAAATTTTCAAATATACTTTATAAAAAAATACATGACTCCGAGAAAAAGATCTTTAAGACTCAGCATTTTTTAATAGTGGTACTTGCACATATTTTAATGACCTGTTAAAGTCACAAATGCATGCTTTTTATGGGTTTAATTAAAGAGAAAATTCCCTAATATTATAAAATCTGAATAGCTTTTTGGTAGAAATTCTCATAATAGCATGATGGTCTTCAGACAATACACAAAATAGCTATTAATGAGTCCTGTGCAAAAAGCATTGCCTGATTACTTGCTTGCTCGAGGCAATTTGACATGGAAATGAAATGAAATTATTGACTGAACCAAGCTTTAATCCTGGCCTTGGCCTCAGCTAGATGAATGTAAAGTAACTACTCTCGTCCTTAGTTAATGATATGTGAAAGGAGGATTTTGTAAGAGGGAACTCTCACTACTCAACCTTTCTTTAGAAACTGGCTAAATAAGAAAACAAATACAGTGGTACTTTCCAGCTTCTGTTTTTGGTGAGAATGCAAAAGGGGTACTCAGAGGGTGATGTAGTAGGAATACTGGAATTTCCCCATCTTTCACCTTAATTTTCTGATAACATTGGAGATAAATTGTATTGTCAGTTAGGAAGAGCCAAAGGATTTCTAAGTGGTAGAGCCACTAATGTGCTCCCTGCTGCCACAAATACTAAAATTTTATTCCATTCTATTTATAGCCTTTACTCAAAGATCTTCTCTGGTTTTAGGGAAAGGAAGATTAATTAATAATTATTTTCTGAGGTGATTCTTAAATACTGCTTAATTTTGCTTTAATCATCTTTACAATCTAAAATCTATCTAAATATTACAGCATACAATTGACATCTTACAGGTGATATTTTATAGTCAATAAAAACATATATGACTCCATAGGAATGTGGTTTTACAGAATGGCATCTTTTATGCAGCTTCCCTCGTGGCTCAGACGGTAAAGAACCTACCTGCAAATCAGGTGACCTGGGTTTGATCCCTGGGTCTCAAGAAGATCTCTGATGAAGGAAATGGCTACCCAGTCCAGTATTCTTGTCTGGAGAAATCCATGGATAGAAGAATCAGGTGGGCTACAGATTATGGGGTCTCAAAGACTTGGACCGACTGAGTGACTAACACTAATGTAGACAAAGAGCAACTGGGAAGATCTGGGTGGTCTGCTCAGACATGAATAAATCTTGTGCTGTAAGAGGTAGGACACATGAGGATTGATGGATCTATGATATGATGTAGGTCACCATACTGAACACTTTCCTTGTCCTTTCTCTTACTCATCTTGTTTTTAAGGCATCTTTATGTATCCCCTATCTTCCTAATATGGAATTTCTTTTCTCTTAATTTTCTTTTATACCTAAAGTAATATCTTAATGCTAATAATTTTGATTTTCATTTCTGTTGCTTGATTAAAACTCACTTTTACTTATTACAAAGGTAGAATCGGGTAGTTTTATGTCTTATAATCTGTTCTTTTGATTTTAACATAAGCATGATATACTGGGCAAAAAGTTCGTTTGGGTTTTTCCATGTGTGCGTACTTGCTAAGTCACTTTAGTCGTGTCTGATTCTTTGCGACTCTGTGGACTGTAGCCCACCAGGCTCCTCTGTCTAAGGGATTCTCTAGGCAAGAATACTGGAGAGGGTTGCCAAGCCCTCTTCTGGGGGATCTTCCTGACCCAGGCTTTGAACCTGCGTCTCTATATCTCCTGCATTGGGAGGCTGGTTGTTTACTACTAGGGCCACCTGGGAAGCCCCATACCCTTATGAAAATTCCAAAAGAACTTTCTGACCAACCGAATACTTAAAACATATCAAGGGCTCAATTAAGTAGTGTGTTTTCCTAAAACATAATATATATGCTATATGAAATTATATTTTTAAAATGCACAAGGTAGTTAAACATCAGATACTGATTTTCTCTTCACTTTTAATAAGTGACACTCCGCTAGAGTTATTTTTTCCTTTTTTTTTTCTTTTTTTAAAAAAAATTTAATTGGAGGCTAATTACTTTACAATATTGTGGTGGTTTTTGCCACACTTTCACATGAATCAGCCATGAGTGTACATATGTTTCCCATCCTGACCCTCCCTCTCTCCCCTAGAGTTATTTGATGCACATATCAGAATGTTGTGGGTAAGATATATCATAGTTTAAATATTTAACATATTGTTAGTCATGTTCTGATTAAGGCTTAGATATTCTGTTTGATGCTTTTTGAAATTTCAGATAAAATGAGGTCACAAAAGGGCAAGGTTTAGTGGAAAGATCCAGGTATTAAAATGATTAAAACAAGACTAATCAATCATTCATTTTTTTAGAGGCCATAATGAAAGATTTCAGCTTAATGATATTGGTCCATGATCTGCTATTAAGGAATCACTATAATTTTTTTGCTACTGCCCTAAAATTCAAAACTTTTATAATTCTTAGAGAAGCCCTATTTCTTACCTAGGTCTAGGAAGATTGTTTTCCACATGACCACTTTGTGTCTTGCTGCTAAGTCACATCAATTGTGCCCGACTCTGTGCGACCCCATAGACGGCAGCCCACCAGGCTCCCATCCCTGGGATTCTCCAGGCAAGAACACTGGAGTGGGTTGCCATTTCCTTCTCCAGTGCATGAAAGTGAAAAGTGAAAGTGAAGTTGCTCAGTCGTGTCTGAATTTTCGTGAACCCATGGACTGCAGCCTACCAGGCTCCTCCGTCTATGGGATTTTCCAGGCAAGAATACTGGAGTGGGTTGCCATTGCCTTCTAGATTTTAGTAAAACTAGTAAAGCTGACATAGATGCTGGAAGGAAGTGAGGCTCTTACAGTCACAGCTTCTGCAACACCAAGAATTCATTCAAGACACAGCACCCTAATGCATGGTTTGCCATTACTCAAAATATGTCACCCAGAAAAGCAACACATTTTTAAATCTTGACCTAGTTGTAATTTTCTTATGTAGATGATATAACATTTTGTAACACATTCCAGCTAAGGTTTTTCAGCAATAGAATAAGAAAGAGTTTTGACTGATATTTGATGATTTCCATTTGTTTTTAAAACCCTAAATAGACTTCAATGTTATTTAGGCAAAACAAACAATTATACTTTTCAGTGTAACAAAAATTGTAGGAAGACTATTTTAGTGCCCCTATGAATTTTTTTTTCTTTCAAAACATAAACATATATTTTAAAATAAAGTTAATTGTAATTGTCAGGATTCACAGTGGGGTATCTATTACAAGCTTGTTTGGTACTCAATTACATTTAAGTGCATTATATATTATAGTAATGATTGTGCTAAATTCAATGAGCACTTTCACAAGGCACTTTTTGCGTTATACGTTTATGTTATTTCCCTTCCTATTAGAGTTGCAACTACAACTAGCACTCAACAAAAACTACAGGCTCCCTCTTAAGCAAATTGGAAACTCTCAATTATTTTTACACCTTAAAAGCCAAAAATTGCCTTCTCTCTTAGAAACAGATTATTTTGCAACATATAAACTGTATAGAAGCTATTTTTACTTCCTGCTTTAGATTTGATAAATAGCTGTCATTTTCTTGAATTATTTTGAACTTTCAGTCACAAAACTACCTGATTAGAAATCTGCCTAAGCAGAGTACATGATAAGGCAAAAATATCAGCAATCTCTATGTGAGAAATTTGCTCCAGTTCACTTCTTGCTGTTCAATTGATTGAAAGTTTAGAACAGGAAAATTTGCTTTGTTGATGACAATCGATTTGGACAGTAATTTCTGAAAACAGTAAGATCTCCCTTTACCTGGGGTCGGGGGTGGGGGGTTGTTTAGTTCTAAAGACTCCTGGCTGATCTGAGAGGTGTATTTTCATCTTGATCGAATCTTGTAACAATGGGTTGTTGTCATTCAGTCACCAAGTCTTGTCCCAACACTTTATAATCCCATGGATTGCAGCATACCATAATTTCTATCTTTGCATCCTCTTATAATTAAAGAGAATTTCAGGTGGTCATGAGGGAGATTTTTTACTTCTTTGTTAACATTTAATCAAAGAAAGAAAAATAACTTTCTTGAACAATAACAGAGAATATCACACAGGGCAAAAAGATGTGAGAGGATATGTAGGAACATATAGGCAAAAAGCAACTATACAAGGAAAGTGTTTGATATTTGTGGCTTATGTATGCATATGCATTTCCAGATAAGTAAGTGTTTTTGTTCTTTAGTTACTAAGTCGTGTCCAACTTTTTGTGATCCCATGAACACAGCATGCCAGGCTTCCTTCCCCTTCACCATCTCCCAGAGTTTGCTCAAGCTCAAACTCATGTCCATTGACTCAGTGATGCCATCCAACCATGTCCTTCTCTGTTTCCCCCTTCTCCTCTTGCCTTCAGTCTTTCCCAGCAAAGTAAGTATAGAAATAATAAATGATTCCAATTAATTACACAGATAAATTATAAGTTTATTTTTAACTGATTTTTAAATATTTAACAAACTTCTCCTAAATAAGAATAAAAATAATCATACAGGGATGGTTTAGTCATATTGTCTACAGATAAAATACTGAAATACCAAATGTGAGAAACAAAAATTAACTCAATATTTAGATAAGAAAGAGCAAGTAATTACTATTAGATGGTTTGAATATGAAGATCCAAAGAACTTCCTTACCTCCCTATTTTCATCTTCTCTCCGTCCTCTTTTCCTATCTTGAATTACACACTTTTTGTTTGCCTTTTTTAACTGAAAAAGGAGGATAAACTAATACTTGTTAAGTGTCCACTCTGTTTGAATGGGCACTTACCCCCTTATTGAATTCTCAAAACGGACTTGCAAGGTATTAATTCTAACAAGCAAAGTGAATATACCATGAAACTCAAGTGAAAGTGTTAATCATGACTTACTCTTGCAAACCCATGGACTATAGCCTGCCAGGCTTGTCTGTCCATGGGATTCTCCAGACAAGAATACTGCAGTGGGTAGCCATTCCCTTCTCCAGGGGATCTTCACGGCTCAGTGATAGAACCCAGATTTCCTGCATTGCAGGCAGATTCTTTACTGAGTCACCAGGGAATATAACATAATAACCATTGGAATGCAGAGTTCCAAAGAATAGCAAGGAGAGATAAGAAAGCCTTCCTCAGAGATCAATGCAAAGAAATAGAGGAAAAGAATAGACTGGGAAAGACTAGAGATCTCTTCAAGAAAATTAGAGATACCAAGGGAACATTTCATGCAAAGATGGGCTCGATAAAGGACAGAAATGGTCTGGATTTAACAGAAGCAGAAGATATTAAGAAGAGGTGGCAAGAATACATGGAAGAACTGTATGAAAAAGATCTTCATGACCCAGATAATCATGATGGTATGATCACTCACCTAGAGCCAGACATCCTGGAATGTGAAGTCAAGTAGGTCTTATGAAGCGTCACTAGGAACAATGTTAGTGGAGGGAATGGATTCCAGTTGAGCTATTTTAAATCCTGAAAGATGATGCTGTGAAAGTGCTGCACTCAATATGCCAGCAAATTTGGAAAACTCAGCAGTAGCCTCAGGACTGGGAAAGGTCAGTTTTCATTCCAATCCCAAAGAAAGGCAATGCCAAAGAATGCTCAAACTACCACACAACTGCACTCATCTTACATGCTAGTAAAGTAATGCTTAAAATCCTCCAAGCCAGGCTTCAGCAATATGTGAACTGTGAACTTCCAGATGTTCAAGCTGGTTTTAGGAAAGGCAGGGGAACCAGAGATCAAATTGCCAACATCTGGATTATCGAAAAAGCAAGAGAGTTCCAGAAAAATGTCTATTTCTGCTTCAATGACTATGCCAAAGCCTTTGACTGTGTGGATCACAATAAACTGTGGAAAATTCTGAGAGAGATGGGAATACCAGACCACCTGACCTGCTTCTTGAGATATCTGTATGCAGGTCAGGAAGCAACAGTTGGAGTTGTACATGAAACAGCAGACTGGTTCCAAATAGGAAAAGGAGTACATCAAGGCAATATATAGCCTTGACAATATATAGAGTTTGTCCTTCGTCAATTTGTATGCAGGTCAAGAAGCAAGAGTTAGAACCAGACATGGAATAATTCACTGGTTTCAAACTGAGAAAAGAGTACGTCAAGGCTGTATATTATCACCCTGCTTATTTAACTTATATGCAGAGTACATCATGAGAAACGCTGGGCTGGAGGAAGCACAACTGGAATCAAGATTGCCAGGAGAAATATCAATAACCTCAGATATGCAGATGACACCACCCTTATAGCAGAAAGTGAAGAGGAACTAAAAAGCCTCTTGATGAAAGTGAAAGAGGAGAGTGAAAAGTTGACTTAAAGCTCAACATTCAGAAAACGAAGATCATGGCATCCGGCCCCATCACTTCATGGGAAATAGATGGGGAAACAGTGGAAACAGTGTCAGACTTTATTTTTTTGCGCTCCAAAATCACTGCCTATGATGACTGAAGCCATGAAATTAAAAGATGCTTACTCCTTGGAAGGAAATTAATGACCAATCTCGATATCATATTCAAAAGTAGAGATATTACTTTGCTGACAAAGGTCCGTCCAGTCAAAGCTATAGTTTTTCCAGTGGTCATGTATGAATGTGAGAGTTGGACTGTGAAGAAGGCTGAGTGCCGAAGAACTGATGCTTTTGAACTGTGGTATTGGAGAAGACTCTTGAGAATCCCTTGGACTGCAAGGAGATCCAACCAGTCCATCCTAAAGGAGATCAGTCCTGGGTGTTCATTGGAAGGACTGATGCTGAACCTGAAACTCCAATACTTTGGCCACCTCATGCTAAGAGTTGACTCATTGGAAAAGACCCTGATGTTGTGAGGAACTGGGAGCAGGAGAAGTAAGGGACGATAGAGGATGAGATGGTTAAATGGCATCACTGACTCAATGGACACGAGTTTGGTGAACTCCAAGAGTTGGTGATGGACAGGGAGGCCTGGCATGCTGCGATTCATGGGGTCGCAAAGAGTCAGACATGACTTAGTGACTGAAATGAACTGAACTGAACTGAACTGAAGCACTTTATGAGAATTTATTGTAAATGGAATATGCACAAAGATACTTATGAAATAAACATTGGCATATCCATTTTGCATTTTTGATAAAGGTTGATTATAGATTAATTGTATTTCCCAAGGACATCCAACTAAAAGCATCCATTATAAAATGCATTGTTTATCCTGCATTGTGCATATTCAATCTATAAATGAATTTGTATTTTTAAAGACTACTTTTCATTTTATATTGTCTTTACTCTAGGTTTTAAACTCAGAGACTAACCAAAATATTTAGCAATATACACATGACACTTCCCCCAAATGTTGCTAATTTGATGTGGCTTGGCAGAAATCATTGTTATAAAATCAAGGATAATTGAGGAGACTTGCTATTCAGAAGATAGGCAATCACTTTCACAACAGTTACAGAGACAACCACTTTCACATAAGTGAATTGGAAAGCCTATTCCATTCGGTTTCAGTCAAAGGAAAAAGCTTCGAAAATACTCAAGGTCTCTAACCTTTTAATTCTATGAGTAAGACTTATTTATCTAAGGAGCCCCTTATTCTTTTGTGCATCTCATAAGTAATTTAACAAAGCTAGTGCATCCATAAATTAGTACCCTGGAAAACTCTGTAGATTTGAAATTTAGACATTTTAAATAAAGAATTCTGTAACAATTGCATAGTCTCAATCTCAAAGTCATTATCATTTCATTTCCTATATACTAATTCATGTGATTACCAAGATATACTCAGTTATTGGCCAATGACCTGTAGTATCATTTTTAGTTTTGTTCTCTCTGTAGTAACTCATATTCATATTTTCTTTAATGCCTAGTATATTGGTTTTCTAGGACCAGTCATAGCAAAATACCATAACTGGGTCATTAAAGCAACATAAATTTATTTTATCAGAGTTCTAGAGACTAGAATTCCAATATCAAGGTGTCAACAAGATTATTTTCTTCTGAGGGTCTCTTTCATTGGTTTGTAGATGGCTATCTTTCCCTATGTCTTCATATAATCTCCCCTTTTTTTGTGTCCTAGTCTCTTATTATAAGGACACTAGTCATATTGGATCGGGTCTCACCTGATTTTACCTAAATTACCTTGATAAGACTATCTCCAAACCTCCTGCACTGTTGGTGGGAATGCAAATTGGTGCAGCCAGTATGGAGGACAGTATGGAAGTTCCCTAAAAACCTAAAAATAGAGCTACCATATGACCCTGCAATCACACTCCTGGGTGTATATCCAGAGAAAAGCATGGTCCAAAAATACACATGCACCCCCAAAATGTTCACTATAGCATTGTTTACAATAGCCAAGATGTAGAAACAACCTAAATGTCCACCAACAGAGGAATGGATAAAGAAGATGTGGGAGATAGATAGATAGATATGAATATAATATATATATATATATAATAGAATATTATTCAGCCATTAAAAAATAACTAAATAAGGCCATTTGCAGCAACATGGATGGAACTAGAGAGTGTCATACTGAGTGAAGTAAGTCAGAGAAATATCATATGACATCCTTTACATGTGAAATCTGAAAAGATAAATGAACTTACAAAACAGAAAGACCCGCAGACTTAGAAAACAAACTCATGGTTGCTGGTTGGAAAAGATGGTTAAGGACTTTGGGAAGCTCAAGTACACATTGCTGTATTTAAAATGGATAACCAACAAAAAAAATGTATACAACATGAAACACTCAATATTATGTGCCAGGCTGGATGGGAGGGGGTTTGGGAGAGAATCAGTTCAGTTCAGTTCAGTTCAGTCGCTCAGTCGTGTCCGACTCTTTGTGACCCCATGAATCTCAGCACACCAGGCCTCCCTGTCCATCACCATCTCCCAGAGTTCACTCAGACTCACGTCCATCCAGTCCGTGATGCCATCCAGCCATCTCATCCTTGGTCGTCCCCTTCTCCACCTGCCCCAAATCCCTCCCAGCATCAGAGTCTTTTCCAATGAGTCAACTCTTCGCACGAGGTGGACAAAGTACTGGAGCTTTCAGCTTTAGCATTAGTCCTTCCAAAGAAATCCCAGGGTTGATCTCCTTCAGAATGGACTGGTTGGATCTCCTTGCAGTCCAAGGGACTCTCAAGAGTCTTGTCCAACACCACAGTTCAAAAACATCAATTCTTCAGTGCTCAGCCTTCTTCACAGTCCAACTCTCACATCCATACATGACCACAGGAAAAACCACAGCCTTGACTAGACGGACCTTAGTCGGCAAAGTAATGTCTCTGCTTTTGAATATACTATCTAGGTTGGTCATAACTTTTCTTCCAAGGAGTAAGCGTCTTTTCATGGCTGCAATCACCATCTGCAGTGATTTTGGAGCCCCCAAAAAATAAACTCTGACACTGTTTCCACTGTTTCCCCATCTATTTCCCATGAAGGAATGGGACCAGATGCCATGATCTTCGTTTTCTGAATACATGTATATGTATGGCTGAGTCCCTTCACTATCACCTGAAACTATCACAATATTGTAAAACCGCTATATTCCAATACAAAATGTTCTTGGTGTTAAAAAACAATAAATAACTGAAAAAAATGTATCTCCAATAACAGTCACATTTTGAGGTAACAAGTGTTAGAACTTCAACATAAGGATTTGTGGAGAAAAGCAATTCAGCCCCAAAGATCTAACATATTTATTTATTTTCTTATTGTTTCTTATTGAAAATTTTACGTCAAATTTCAAATGGCACTCCATAACAAGGCTATCTACATAGCTTTCCTCAGTGTACTGACAGATTACAAAGAACCTTCTTCTAAAATTCTAAATGAAATTAGAGAGGCAATGAAATTTCTCCATCCTGAAATACTTAGTTCTAGTATAGAAGAATCAGATGTATCCTTATTTACAAATATGGACTTTAGTTATAAAATTTAATGCCATTAACTGAGGAGAAAAGATAAATTTTCTTAGTGCTCTTTGGAATAAAACTTTATTTTAAAAATCACTCAAATAAGTCCTTGTACTTTTAAGGACTAAGAGAAAAGTTATCACACATGGGAGTTTACATGAGCAAGAATGTTTTCTAAGGCAGGTGCTAAAACAGCACTCTTAAATAAGTTTGTAAAGTGGAAAATGTGCATTTACTAAGGTCTGAATTGTGAAAAAAACACAACCCTGAGTGCAGAATGGGTAATTATGTTCTCAGGCAGCCTCCAGGACAGGCAAGCACCAATTTTCATGTGCAGTCATCTATCTGAATGTGCAGTACTTAATCACGTGCAAGCATTTGTTAGGGGCAATTTCTGTTCTTTCTCTCACACATCAACATAGCTCTCTGTCTAATCCTTAGGAAATGTTATGTACATTTTCTATCAGTCTTCTGTGTAATTAAAGAGAAAAATAGCAACAGCAAACTTAGAGCTACAAATGAACAAAAAAACTACAGCTAAGAGTAGAGATTCTACCTAAGAAAAAATTTCCAGTGCATCCTTCTGAATAGTCTTTACCCACCAAGGAAAGTTTAGTTTCAGTCAACAGATGTGAAAATAAAAAAATGCTTTGGGGTTGAAGGGCACTTCCGTAGAATCTATCTGAACAGCACCAAGCTGAATTCTCAAGATGAACATCTGGAGTATTGTAGCTAATAACAGGTTGCTTCTTTAATGAGACTCTGTGGGGTGGTAGCATCTCCAGAGAGGAGGATAGAAATGAAGAAACTGAGGTGACCTTTGAGTTCTATTCTGTATATGTGTATCTTAATAAATTCATATCAAAACTGTTTTCATAAATGAATTATCTAATAACAATTAAACACAAATAATTAAAACAATATTACTACCTATATACAGTGTTGCCATTAGAGTTGGAGGCATTATATATTAAAATGCAAAGCAGAGTACTTGGTGCCAAGGAGCCAAATAGTTGCTAAAATTACTAAAACTACTGGTTGCTATTTCCAATTTTATTTGATAATTTCTTTATTGTAGTTAAAGTTGTATGAATAAGCTATAACCTATTTTTAAAATTTGTTCTGACTTCTATATAAACAAGGTAAACTGAATATATAGATTTGTCTCTTTGTCCTGTCAAAATCACATTAAATTCGGAGAATAAACTCACAAAGTCAAGGGGCGATCTTTATACTCTTTTACCATCATTTTTATTAAATGTTAGGAAGGACTGTTGATCAATGCCAGTGTCTGGTCTCTAATGTTTAACTAGAAGAATTTAAAGTAACTTTCAAAGGTTTGTCAAACCCCACCAACTAACATATATTAAAGGTACAAAAAGAAAAAGAGAAGAGTAAGAATACATATCATGATCTACTAAACATTTGCTTTGTGACTACATACTAGCGATACATTTTCCAAGGGCCAAAGTGTAAAAAGTGAAGGTTGTTCATTCAGGAAATCTATATATAAGGCCTCATAAGATAACAGTTAATTAATTGTCAAGGAGAAATATAAATACATAGATAGTGATTTTCCCATGAAGACTCATGTAAAAGCTATTGAGCAACACGAACAAATCATATCCTGAAAAGTACTAGTAAAATAAATATATTAATTACTTCCATAGAAAAATATTTCAATATCAAACTTGAGATATTTTAGAGCTTGAGATGGATATGCAGATGGTTGTAGGATATCACTGGTGCCAAAGTCACTTGAAAATGTTACAAACCTTGTTTTTTGAGCAATTTTCCAAGGTTTCAGGTTTTTGGATTCACAGATAACTTGTCATATATTTTCTCCAGAGCCCAAGATCATATCATATATCTTAACTCATAGCAACTTTCAGATCCAGTGTGACACATTCCTTAAGATAACCCCCAAGGTCTCACAAATCCCTAAGATCCTGTTTTTGTGTCTGGATCACTAGCCCAAGGTTCATTTTCTCCTAGTGAGTTATCCTTGGTGACCTCTTGCCAATGGACCTCAATCAGAACTTTTCGAATCAAATTGAAAGTGAAAGTGAAGTAGCTTAGTCATGTCTGACTCTTTGCAACCCGATGGACTGTAACCTACCAGGCTCCTCCCTCCATGGAATTCTCCAGGCGAGAATACTGGAGTGGGTTGACATTTCCTTCTCCAGAAAATCTTCCCGACTGAGGGATTGAACCCAGGTCTTCCACATTGCAGGCAGACACTTTAACCTCTGAGCCACCAGGGAAGCCCAATCAAACTGAGGTTTTCTTTCTATCTTTCTTTCTTTCTTTTTTTTTTTAATGTGAACTATTTTTAACATCTTTATTGAATTTGTGACAATATTGCTTCTGTTTTATTTGTTTGTTCGTTTGCTTGTTGTGGATTTTTGGCCCTGAGGCATGTGGAATCTTAGCTCCTCGAACAAGGATCGAACCCTCACTCCAAGCACTGGAACGTGAAGTCTTAACCCCTGGACTGACAGAGGAATCCCAGTCTGAGGAGTTCTTATTAAACTGAACCACCAAAGGAAAGGTACCAGGAT
Organism: Capra hircus; assembly: GCF_001704415.2. NCBI lineage: Eukaryota > Metazoa > Chordata > Mammalia > Artiodactyla > Bovidae > Capra > Capra hircus. The sequence continues at coordinate 23,904,480 of NC_030835.1, forward strand.
TTTAACTATTTACTCCCTTGGAGCTTGTTACCATATGCAAATTTATCCATTCTCTTCATAATGACCAATCTTACATGACTAGGAATTTGGGTAGAAGCACTCTTTATAAAGAGTGAGAGTGAGCCTCCAAAAATACTTTTTTCAATTGATATAACTTCCCCTATAACCAGACTATCTTGCAGCCATGAGTCTTGTTTTAGCCTGGAAATTTGTTGCCTTTACCCTTAATGGAGGTTTTATGGCTCCAATCTCCAGTGGGGAAGACCCTTTTCTGTAAGCAGGAAGTTGAGATATTCTACATCCACAAACATATCGCAGGGATATCAGTAGGCAAAAGACACACCAGTCTAAGCGGGAAAAAAAAAAAAAAAAAAAAAAAAAACCCTATTGACCTCAAAATATTCTTCATTTATCTAGCCAATAATGTCTTTTCTAGAAATACATCACTATACAATTATATTTCATCTAGATTTCTCTTGTTTCCAGTTAAATTCTCTAATATGTCTAATGAAAGAGCTTCATACTACATTTTAGAATTTATTTTAATGCATGTTTTGTGACTATTGCTGGTATACCCTTTCATTATATTTTGTTATTTTATAAAATAATATTCTCCGTTTTCTTTAAAGAGATATTTATTTATTTTGTCTGAATTTCTTCTCTTCTAAAAATTTCTTTTCTCTTAGACATTCAGGATATACCATCATATAATCACAGTCATTAATTTCTAGATACTTATTTACTGCTCAACAAGCCATTGTTAAGTGAAAGTTTTCATATAACCATAAACGAATGAATAACCAGAGATACAGTTTACTTAGAAGTGGATCTTTCAAAGTTGAAAGGCCTAATAGACAACTTGTTAGGATGTTAAGAATATATTCCCACATGTTTCTTGGCTTTAGATCTCAGATATCATAGTGAATTTACCATCTTATCTCTTATGTTTCTAGGTCTAAGAATTACTGTCATAACATATTATTTGAAGTTAATCCTTTAAAGTACAAAAATGAGTCATAATGTGATTTCTTTTTTATTAATATTATTTTTAAATATAAATTTATTTAAATTGGAGGTTAATTACTTTACAATAATGTATTGGTTTTGCCATACATCAACATGAATCCGCCACAAGTATACACATGTTCCCCATCCTGAACCCTCCTCCCTCCTCCCTCCCCATACCATCCCTCTGGGTGGTCTCAGTGCACCAGCCCCAAGCATCCAGTATCATGCATCGAACCTGGACTGGCGATTCGTTTCATATATGATATTATACATGTTTCAATGTTATTCTCCCATTCATCCCACCCTTTCTCTCTCCCACAGAGTCCAAAAGACTGTTCTATACATCTGTGTCTCTTTTGCTATCTCACATACAGGGTTATTGTTATCATCTTTCTAAATTCCATATATATGCATTAGTATACTGTATTGGGGAAAAGGCAATGGCACCCCACTCCAGTACTCTTGCCTGGGAAATCCCATGGATGGAGGAGCCTGGTGGGCTGAAGTCCATGGGGTCGCTGAGAGTTGGACACAACTCAGTGACTTCACTTTCACTTTTCATTTTCATGCATTGGAGAAGGAAATGGCAATCCACTCCAGTGTTCTTGCCTGGAGAATCCCAGGGATGGCGGTGCCTGGTGAGCTGCCATCTGTGGGATCGCAGAGTCAGACACGACTGAAGTGACTTAGCAGCAGCAGCAGCATACTGTATTGGTGTTTTTCTTTCTGTCTTACTTCACTCTGTATAATCGGCTCCAGTTTCATCCACCTCACTAGAACTGATTTCAAAAATAAAAATAAAAAGTCTTTGGATCACTTGGAAACATTTTCAGGACTCAGAGAAACTAGCATTTATAATATGCTATTGAGTTACTCCTTCCAAAGAATATTTTATTGTCTATTTTTCAGTAGCTTCCAATCTTGTGACATTTGTAAACACTTTATATGAGATTATAAAGGTACTAAAACTAGCAGACAAAGCCATTTTGATTTCTTTTCTATATACTGATAAATTACATAAATGGTTTCTTTCCAGATTTCTTTAATGCAATACACATTATATAGCTGAAAATCACCATATACCAAATGACAAATATAAATCTATTTCTTTTCTAAAGTGATTTATATTTATAAGTTATGCTTCTGTCTATTAAAATTCATAATGCCGCTATGGTAGTCTCCTCTTATCAGAAGAGAATGCTTTCCAAGACCCTCAGTAAATGCCTGAAACATGGATAGTGCTGACTCCATATATTACGCTTTTTTTTTTTTGTATATATACATATCTCTGATACAGTTCAATTTATAAAATAGGCACAGTGAGAGATAAAAAGCAATAACTAACAATAAAATAGAATAGGTATAAGAATATATTACAATAAATGTTACATGAAAGTGGCCTCTCTATATGTTTGTTGTACAAATATACTGCCTTTCCTATCTTAAGTGCTTATGCACTGTGACCATAACTTTTGCAGTTTGACAGTTAAGACTGCAAATCTAGCATATGTTTCTTTTCTCTTCCTCACAGTTTCACAGATAGAAAATTTGTTCTTACCATGAAGTTTAGCAACTTCATCATAAGGTTTTTGTTCAGTTCCTTGTTAAATCATGAACTTACAGTTCATCAATTAAAGGAAGCACTTTATGGCCTCTTTTTGGCATATCTGAATTGTCAGTATCTTTACTTGCATGCTTTGGGTTCTTAAGAAGTAGAGTGACTTGATCATAAACACAGCCTTAGCACAACAGTCGATCTGGTAACCTAGACGACCCCCGAGTGACTAGGCTGACTGCAGGGCATGCGGACAGAAGGAAGGTTCACTACTGTCACAGGACAAGGTCCTGCAAGACTGCACGAGATTTCATCACTCCACTCAGAACGGGGGTGCTGTTTCAAACATGTGAAATGCCTATTTCTGGAGTTATCCATTTCATATTTTAGAACCAGTGTTGACCAAAGGGAACTGAAACCAAGGGTAGTAAAACTGTGATTAAGGGAAACTACTGTATAATCCTTTCTCTATAAATTTGTCCCCTAACTTCAGTTCAGTCACTCAGTTGTGTTCAGCTCTTTGCGACCTCATGGACTGCAGTAAGCCAGTCTTCCCTGTCCATCACCAATACCCGGAGCTTACTCAAACTCATGCCCATTGATTTGGTGATGCCATTCAACCATCTGATCCTCTGTCATCCCCTTCTCATCACACCTTCAATCTTTCCCAGCACCAGGGTATTTTCAAATGTCAGCTCTTCACATCAGGTGGCCAATTCGACTTTCAGCTTCAGTATCAGTCCTTCTGATGAATATTCAGGACTGATTTCCTTTAGGATGGACTGGTTGGATCTCCTTGCAGTCCAAGGGACTCGCAAGGGTCTTCTCCAACACCACAGTTAAAAAGCATTAATTCTTTGGCCCTCAGCTTTCTTTACAGTACAAAACTCACACCCATACAAGACTACTGGAAAAAACAAAGCTTTGACTAGACAGATCTTCACTGGCAAAGTAATGTTTCCACTTTTTAATATGCTATGAAAGTTGCATATAATTTTTATTGTGAGGAGTATCTTTTAATTTCATGGCTGCAGTCACCACCTGCAGTATTTTGGAGCCCCCCCAAAATAAAATCTGTCACTGTTTCCACTGTTTACCCATCTCTTTGCATGAAGTGACAGGACCAGATCCCATGATCTTAGTTTTCTGAATGTTGAGTTTTAAGCCAACTTTTTCACTCTCCTCTTTCACTTTCATCAAGAGGCTCTTTAGTTACTCTTTGCTTTCAGCTAAAATGTGGTGTTATGTGCATATGTGAGGTTATTGATATTTCTCCCAAAAATCTTGATTCCAGCTTGTGATTCATCCAATCCAGAATTTCTCATGATGTTCTCTGCATATAAAATGCATGAGCAGGGTGACAATATACAGCCTTGATGTATTCCTTTCCCAATTTGGAACCAGTCTGTTGTTCTCTGTCCAGTTCTAACTGTTGCTTCTTGACCTGCATACAGATTTCTCAAGAGGCAGGTCAGGTGGTCTGATATTCTCTTTTCTTTAAGAATTGTCCACAGTTTGTTGTGATCCACACAGTCAAAGGCTTTGGCATAGTCAATAAAGCAGAAATAGATGTTTTCCTGGAACTCTCTAGCTTTTTCAATGATCCAATGGATGCTGGCAATTTGATCTTTGGTTCCTCTGCCTTTTCTAAATCCAGCTTGAACATCTGGAGTTTTACAGTTCACATACAATTGAAGCCTGGCTTGGAGAATTTTGAGCATTAGTTTGCTAGTGTGTGAGATGAGTGCAATTGTGCAGTAGTTTGAGCATTCTTTGGCATTGTCTTTCTTTGGGATTGAAATAAAAACTCACCTTTTTCATTTCTGTTTCCACTGCTGAGCTTTCCAAATTTGCTTGAATATTGAGTGCAGCACTTTCACAGCATCATCTTTTAGGATTTGAATTAGCTCAACTGGTATTCCATCACCTCCACTAGCTTTGTCCATAGTGATGCTTCCTAAAGCCTACTTGACTTTGCATTCCAGGATGTCTGGCTTTAAGGTGTTGATCACACCACTTGATTATCTGGGTCGTGAAGATATTTTCTGTATAGTTCTTCTGGGTATTCTTGCCACCTCTTCTTAGTATCTTCTGCTTCTGTTAGGTTCATACCATTTCTGTCCTTTATTGAGCCCATCTTTGCATGAAATGTTCCCTTGGTAGCTCTAATTTTCTTGAAGAGATCTCTAGTCTTTGCCATTCTGTTTTTTTCCTCTATTTCTTTGCATTGGTCACTGAGGAAGGCTTTCTTATATCTCCATGATATTTTTTGGAATTCTGCATTCAAATAGATATATCATTCTTTCTCTCCTTTGTCCTTTGATTCTCCTCTTTTGACAGCTATTTGTAAGTCCTCCTCAGACAACCATTTTGCCTTTTTGCATTTCTTTTTTTGTGAGGATGGTCTTGATCACTGCCTCCTGTATAATGTCATGAACCTCCATCCATAGTTCTTCAGTCACTCTGTCTATCTGATCTAAACCCTTCCATCTATTTGTCCCTTCTACTGAATAGTTGTAAGGGATTTGATTTAGGTCATACCTGGATAGTCTAGTGGTTTTCCCTGCTTTCTTCAATTTAAGTCTGAATTTGGCAATGAGGAGTTCATGATCTGAGCCACAGTCAGCTCTTGGTCTTGTTTTTTGCTGACTGTATAGAGCTTCTCTATCTTTGGCTGCAAATAATATAATCAATCTGATTAAGGTATTGACCATCTGGTGATGTCCATGTGTAGAGTCTTCTCTTATGTTGTTGGAAGAGGGTGTTTTATATGACCAGTGTGTTCTCTTGGCAAAACTCTGTTAAGCCTTTGCCCTGCTTCATTCTGTACTCCAAGGGCAAATTTGCCCGGTATTTCTTGGCTTCCTACTTTTGCATTCCAGTCCCCTATAATGAAAATGACATCTTTTTTAGTGTTAGTTCTAGAAGGCCTTGTAGGTCTTCACAGAACCATTCTACTTCAACTTCTTCAACATTACTGGTTGGCACTTAGACTAGATTATTGTCATATTGGATGGTTTGCCTTGGAAATGAACAGAAATCATTCTGTCGTTTTTGAGATTACATCTAAGTACTGCATTTCAGACTCTTTTGTTGACTATGATGGCTACTCCATTTCTTCTAAGGGATTCTTGCCATAGTAGTAGATATAATGGTCATCTGAGTTAAATTCACCTATCCTAATCCATTTTATTTTGCTGATTCCTAAAATGTCGATGTTCACTCTTGTATCCCTTTTTTGACCACTTCCAATTTGTTTTGATTCATGGACCTAACATTCTAGGTTCCTATGCATTATTGCTCTTTACAGCATTGGACTTTACTTCCATCACTGATCATGTCCACAACTGGGTGTTGTTTTTGCTTTGGCTTCATCTCCTCATTCTTTCTGGATTTATTTCTCCACTGATTTCCAGTAGCATATTGGGCACCTACTGACCCTGGGAGCTCATCTTTCACTGTCCTTTTTGTCTTTTTCCTAACTTAGCTCAGGTTTAATTCCCAAGTGACACTAGTGGCAAAGAACCTGACTGCCACTGCAGGCGACACAAAAGAGTCAGGTTTGATCCCTGTTCTAGAAGGTACCCCAGAGGAGGAAATGGCAACCCACTCCAGTATTTTTCCTGGGAAATCCCATGATCAAAGGACTCTGACAGGCTATAGTCCAAGGGCTCGCAAAGAGACACAACTTAGCATGTACATAGAAATGACTTAACACGTAGATAGATTTATTCCCTACTTTACTTCAGCTTTAATTATAGTACATGTGAATAGCGTGTTGGTGTCTGCAGTTTCTGTATTATGCCTCCTCTAACTTTATAGCCGAGCCCTCTACTATGTTTAATTTGAATCTCTTTTCTGTCTTTAAAAAAACATCTGTCAGTACAGTTTGGTGCCCTTATCTGACTCATGAAACTAGGAATAACATGCAAAAAAAAGTAAAAAGTAAAAAGTATTTTGTTAAAAGCTGTAGTTACTTAGCAAGGTTTTTAAAAGAAAACGAATGTTTTTAGCATGAAAGAAAGTGTTAATTAAAAATAACTATTGGGAGAGTCTTATTAATTAAAATTTTTGGTATGTGTGAACTTGGTTGGGAAATCAAGGACAGGTGTAGACAAATTGTTGTATTAATTTTTGCCCTTGAGGAATAAGAAATTGCTATGATGACATTTACTATTTTATTCACTCATTAAAGAGAGATTTCTGAGGGATAGTTAAAAAGCTCTTTAAGGGTATAATGATTTAATACTTACCTCAATGTTTAGCTGAATTTATATGCACTCTTTATACTAGATAAGCAATTATGCATGCACAAATATATGTTAGTCTCTGAACTTCAATTTAGATTTGTATCTAGAATCTATAGGACAATAATTTTTAATACATTTCTAGCTATTGGATGTAAATAATTTACTAGCGTAAAAAAAAATATTCAATATGCTGAGTTTCAAATAAATCTTCCTGCTCTGAAGTGAGTCTGTCAAAATTCTTACCAACAAACAATGATTGCATTGTTCCAGACTTCCTTGACAGATGATAAGCAGGGTCTAGATTCCTTTACAAGTACCCAGATCCTTTCTAAGCAGCCGCTCTTATAGGAGGTAAATTTAGCAAAGTGTTAGCTATGATGGGTGGAGATGAATAGGAAGAATTAAGCATATGATTATGGGTATACTGTAACAGATACTGGGGTAAGATTCTAAAATTCTGAGTTCTGGGCCCACTTCTGTCTCTAGCTACTAATCTTAAAGTAAAATGTAACCAGCATCTCTTTCTTTTAACATGTAAAATGAGAATATACTTAAAAAAATTAAGTGTCTTATAAACTGTAATGTAAGTCATTATAAATAACTAGATTCTTTTATCCTGGGCTAGTAATTGTAAACTAGAGTCAGAATACAAAGCCAATATAATAATCGGGTTTAGCAGCTGGTTCTGGCTCTGTGATCTAGTGTCTCATATAATTTTTGAAGAGGCTATTTTACCTCTTAAATAATTCCCTTATGATTTAATGCTTGGATTGATTTTGCTCCGTTTTATCATTTTGTAGCTAGATCATTTATGAGCCATGCTTTTCACACCTTCTCATAATTATAACCTCTATCATCATTATTATGATATTAATAATTATTTATACATGTGAAATATTTTCTGAAAGATATAATTGGTTTATATTACTGTGTATACAACTTGTATTACTGTGTATTTCATTATTTTCCTTAATTTATATTGAAGGCCACAGACCTCTTAGCATGTTTGTCATATATTATAGAGATGACAGTTTCACACTGAAGACCATACTGTTGCCCTGGCCTTTGGTCTAGTGATGTCAGTTGCATACAGCTATGAAACTTAGTGACAGTCACAGTGAAAAGGAAGAATGCAGAATGAGATGTGAATAGAGAAATCAGAGAGGAGTGGCATCTTCTGTTTCTGAGGAATAAGCGGTAATCTATTG